>NC_133559.1:1642500-6642500 GCF_048773025.1 Camelus bactrianus | reverse complement strand
GTGCACGCAGGTGCATGTATATATGTGCATGTGAGTATATGCTTGTGTGTGCTTTGTGTGTGTGTGTGTGTGTGTGTGTGTGTGTGTGTTGGAGAGCAGTTAGGGGAAGAGCAGAGCCAGGAGTCCCTGATGTCAGGAGGCCCCTGGTGCACTGGATGGACGCTGAAAGCTGGCAGGAGCAGTTTCAGGGGAACAGGGAGGGCTATTCAAGAAGCACGTGAAACAGCCCTGAGGAACAGCCCTGAGGAACAGCCCTGTGGAGCAGGAGGGAGCCTGGGTGAGTGCTCACTGAATAATCCAGGCTCGCCTCACTCCATGGGGGACGATTTGCAGCACAGAGCAGGCAGAGTAAACCCAGCGTGTCGGCCGCCGCTGTCCCAGCCCCCGCAGGTCCTGCGAAGACCCGGTCTGACAGCGCTCTCCCGGGCAGACTCTAGAACCCCAGGGCCCGAGCCCGAGCGCAAGGTCTCTCAGCTGGTCAGGAGTCGGGACGCCTGGGCCTGACTGGGAGCCTGCCCCTCCCCGGCTCTGTAATTTTGGCCAAGCCAACCTGCCTCTTGGACCCTTGTTTCTTCAGCTGTACAGTGAGATAAACACCCCAGGAGCAGGCCCTGCTGGAGTGGCCTGTGATCAACAGGAGACTGAGAACCAGGGCTCTGGAGAGCAGAGGCCCCCACCCCACTTCCTGGGCCTGGAGTCTGCAGGGCAGCCGGGAGGGTCCTGGCCCTGTGCCTGTCAGAGCCGCAGTGGTTTTGCTGTCCCTCTCCTGGTCACGTCTCTGTGCGCAGCAGAGATGGTGGGCGGGGAACCTCCTCACTCAGTCCTGAGATGGACAGAGAGAGACAGGATTTCTGCAGTGCTGGAAGCTGGCCTTCAGAGTCAGCAGATCTGGGATCCTGGCTTTGCCATTTACTAGGAGGTAGTCTTGGGAAATTTATTAAGCCCTCAGTTCCACGTAACCTGGGATAATGGTCCTCAGGGCACGGCGATTTTCTGGGGATTAAATGAGACAATGCATTCTAAGCTCTTCGCACGCTGCCTGGCGTGTAGTAACCTGTCACCACAGCCGCTACAGCGAGTGAAAGTGAGCCCAGTGGTTCCCTGGATACACAGTTGGAGCCTCTGGTTCCACCTGCAAATCCCTAAATGCTCTATTTCCTGAGGCACAGCAACCCTCTCACCTTCCCTCTGTCACCTCCTGCCAGGCCAGCCCGCAGGGCTCCTGGGGCCTGGGTTGGGCAGAGACCTGGCTGTGAGCAGCATCACGTGGGCAGCTGCTGGAATAAACCCAGACCTGAGGCCCGTAAAAAGGACCACCCTTCATCTCAGAGCACAGTTCTCACTTGTCCCCTCCTCCGTGACTCTTCCTCAGCGTCTGGGGAGTCCCATCGCCTCTTTACTTCTTCTGAGCTTAGGGCTCTGCCGTTGCTCACCCCCGGGGAGCGCCCCTGTCCAGGAGTCACGGGGGCATCAGGAAGAGTCACTCCTCTGCTCCCTCCAGGCCTCAGCATTCTCTTCTGGGCACTGAGGGGCTAGACTAGATAATGTCCTGTGTCTTTTTTGCCCTGACTTTTGATGGCTCTGTGACATTCAGAGAGATTCACGGAAGAACTCCTGGGGAGAAAGTCTTCACAGGCAACCGAGGGCAGAGCAAGCCTAGGATTTCCAGAGGCATCTCTACTCTCTGCCATCCTTGATCCTACTTACTCCCTGGTTTGTGGCATCACCTGACTTTCTGGGCTCAGGTCTCTTCAAGATGCTCAAAGGGGCACTAGGGGGCTCACAACCTATTGTTGCATGTTTGTAATGTCCCCCTGGTCCCAGTCCTGGGACCCCTTATCACCATTATTTTGGCCTCAACCTGTGTAGATCCGGGAAAAGGACATTTCAACCCACAAGTTCCAAGAACAAATGCCCCATTGCCCTCTGGGCTCCACTGGCAGCCCATGACCTTGATGACAACCAGTCTCGACTCCAGCAGGGCTCTGGGGGGCTCCTCTGTCTGGGCCACAGAACGTGTCCAGAGTAATGGGAGTCCGGGGCTGGGACTATTACAGACATGAAGGATTGACTGAGAAGAGTTCTTTAAGAAGGAAGGAAGGACTGGGATGAGAAGATCAATTTTCCTGAGTTTCTCACCAGTGTTGCTGTGGTCACCACAGATGTACTTAATCAGTTCCAAGGCCAGAAGTCCCATTCTCAGGGTCTGAGATAAGCCAGGCCCTGCCCAGCCCAGAGATCTCCACTGAGGCCTGGGCTTAGCTGACCCCAGAAGGCAATAAATTGTTACCTGCATTGTTCTGATTACTGAACGTTAGCAAAATAATTGATCCTTTTTTATTAAAAATTTAAAAAATTGAAGTCTAGTTGATTTAAATGTGTTAGTTTCTGGTGTACAGCATAGTGATTCAGTTATATATATATATATATATATATATATATATATATATATATATATACACACACACATATATTCTTTTTTGTGTATATATATATATATTCTTTTTCATTATAGGTTATTTCAAGATCTTGAATGTAGTTCCCTGTGCTATACAGTAGGACCTTGTTGTTTATCTATTTTATATATAGTAGTTTGTATCTGATAATCCCAAACTCCTAATTTATCCTTCTCCCACCTTTCCCCTTTGGTAACCATAAGTTTGTTTGTTTCTATGTCTGTGAATCTGTTTCTGTTTTGTAAATAGGTTCACTTGTGTCATTTTATTTTTAGATTCCACATATAAGTGACATGATACGATATTTGTCTTTCTCTGTCTGACTTACTTCACTTAGTATGATAATCTCTAGGTCCATTCTTGTTACTGCAAAAGGTATTATTTCATTCTTTTTTATGGCTGAGTAGTATTCCAGTGTGAAATAGTTGGTTCTTGATTAGCTTCTTGGTTGTTTTCATTCCATTTCCCTCTCTTCTATAGATTTGGAAACCTATACACGATATTAGTAGTTGTCTATAAAATTTGAACTTGCACACAATATAAACTTAACTAGCTCAAATCAATATCTCTACTTTCTTCCTGCACAATGTGACGAATTTGCTTTAAATTCAGAGACTCCCCTTCTAGCTTATATGCTATTATTTTGCCAGTCCATTAACTCTTCTTATTTTCTCTCCTAATTAGACATTATTAATTTTGATTTACATAAATATTTGGGTTGCTCACTTATTTGCTGTTTACATCATTCATCATTTCTTTTTGCACTTCAGATCTCCCTTCCAAGGCGTTTTTCTTTTCCTTTCAGTATTTGCTTCTGAAATTTCTTGAGTGAGGGTCTGGTGGAGACAAGCCGCTGCAGTTTTTACACATCTGAAGAAAATGTCTTTATTTCACTCTCATCATTCTTTTAATTTATTGAGGAATTTTTCAAACACATTAAAAAATACAGAAAACAATATGACATACCCCTATGTACTCTCTGCCCACTTCCACGACGGTCAGTACATGGTCATTTATATCCCCACCCACCCCTTCCCTAATTATTTTGGAGCAGATTCCGGACAGCATATAATCTCATCAAGAACTATTTCAGTTTGTATTTCTTTTCTTGGGGCCAGTACTCCTCAGGAGCAGGTGCAGGTCTCGTAGGAAAGAAGCAGCTTAGACCAAGAGGATCACTGTTCTTTGCCTCTGGTTATCTAAAATTTGGTCCTTTATGTTCTGGCTGCCTTGGAAGTCCTGAACTCTAATTGTTATCTCTCCACCCCTGAGAGATTATTGAAATCTCAGATAATCTTTGTCTCTTAGAAGTGCCTTTCTGCTTGTCTTGTTAACGTGTTTGCCCAAACACTTAATAATTAATACATTCCTCAAGAGAAGTAGCTTAGGGTATTTAGTTCATTCAATGAGATTTCCTTCTGTTGAACATCCTTCAAGTCCTGGTTGCTTTGGAAATTTTCTGATGCTTATAAATTATTTGTTGAATCTGATCCAGATTTTTGGTTTGTTTTAGGGGGATAATTGCTGTGCTACAAAAAACTACCGTAGCTGGAAACAGACATTTTTGCAGTAATGCAGAGCTGTAGAAACTCTTGGTACTGCTGGTGAGAAGGAATTAGTCAAATTATGAACACATTTACCCCATACAAATGGCCAATAGACACATGAAAGAAAGCTCAGTTTTGCTAATTATCAGAGAAATGCAAATCAAAACTACAGTGAGGTATCCCCTCTCACCAGTCAGAATGGGCATCATTAAAAAGTCCACAAATCATAAATGCTGGAGAGGGTGGTGTGGAGAAAAGGGAACCCTCCTACACTGTTGTTGGGAATGTAATTTAGTGCAGGCATTGTGGAAAACAGCACGAGATTCCTTAAAAAACTAAAAATAGACTTACCATATATCCAGCAATCCCACTCCTGGGCATATATCTGGAGGAAACTCTAATTTGAAAAGACACATGCACCCCAATGTTCATAGCAGCACTGTTTACAATAGCAAAGACATGGAAACAACCTAAATGTCCATCAAAAGACGACTGGATAAAGAAGTTGTGGTATATTTACACAATGGAATACTACTCAGCCATAAAAAAGAATGAAATAATGCCATTTGCAGCAACATGGATGGACCTGGAGATTGTCATTCTAAGTGAAGTAAGCCAGAAACAGAAAGAAAAATACCATATTATATCATTTATATATGGAATCTATAAAAAAGACACAAATGAACTTTATAAAACAGAAAGAGACTCACAGACATAGAAAACAAACTCATGGTTACCAGGGGGGAAACAGGCTTGGAAGGGATAAATTGAGAGTTTGAGATTTGCAGATACTAACTGTATATATGGCAATTAAAAAATATTAAAAATACATGAACAACAAGTTTCTGCAGTACAGCACAGAGAACTATATTCAATATCTTGTAGTAACCTATAATAAAAAAGAATATGGAAAGAAATACATGCATGACCATATGACTGAAACATGGTGCTGTGCACCAGAAATGGACACAACACTGTAAACTGACTATGCTACAATAATACAAAAAGAATGCATATACCTGTGTCCTAGGTATTCTACTACGATGCATACATTCCTAGGACATTTGCATATAGGTCCATGATGGAGCAATACAGTGATGTTCCTCATAACATTGTTTGCATAGGGAGTTGGATGCAATATGGGAAAGGGTATCTCTGGGGAAGGGAAAGGCGAGATATTGTGGCTGCACATTATAGAGTAAAAGAAGCTTAGAGGTAACAATAGCAGATGGACACAGAACAACATGGATACAAGTGGCAGTTCCGCTATAAACTTCTTTGAGTTTGCTTTGTTGGACAGCATAAGCTAAGGGCTCTCATGCTCTTTCTTCTATGCGATTTTCACAGAAGCTGGTTAGTTCAACTACACTGCATTAATTTAGCTTCTGACTCTCATTTGGGAGGTCATGGTAAGTGTCATAATAGAAGCTGTTAAATCGTTTTTGCATTACTCTTTTTAGCCTGGCTTTACTTTCTGGGGTCCTTTCCCAAGCTTCCCGGCCACCTCTGGGACTGGAAATTTTTAGATTTTGAATTGCTGTTAACTCTGAACCACAATTTGGACAAATACACTTTAATGAAAAATGATTTCAGGGTACTTATTCTGTGCTAGGACACTGCCAGGTACTAGGGGTCAGTGATGCCGAAGCAACAGTGTTTCCCCGCCATAAACTCAAGGTCTGGTTGGAATACAGGCACACGGGGAGGGGGACGCGGAATGATGTGATGTTATAATAGGACTGGGCTTAGGGGGAGGGGAGGTGCAAAAGAGGGAGAGGGCTTGTCTTCAGGGAGAAGGGAGGGGTGTTTCCTTCCAAAAAGAATCACTAAAGAGAAGCTGACATTTAAGCTCAGTCAAGTAATGTGATGTTAACCAGCAGACAAGGCATTGAAAGACATATCTCATAGAGGAGGAAACTAAAAAAATTGACATTGAGGCAGGAAACAAGGTATGTTAAGGTAGAGGCTGCAGTTCCTTGGACTCTCAGGAGCTAGGGTCTTAGGATGGGTACAGAGAGGAAATCAGACATCCACTCTTGGAAGCCAATCTGTTTCTCTTGGAAACATCTAGCGTGATGTTTCCTAGCAGGGACCTGCAGCCTTGGTGCAGGAGGAGAAGACAAGCGGAGGGGTTGGCTCAGGGTTGGAGGGTTGCAGAGAAGCTACGGCCCAAGAAAAGTAGGCAGCAGAGTTGAGAGCAGGTGGAAAGCTATTGCTGGGGTGGGTTTCGGGATGCAGGCTGCGTGGAGACGGAGCAGAGGCTTCTGATAGGAGAGAGAATGACAGGGCCCAGGGACTGCAGGTCTTCCTGAGTTTGAGGACAGGTGGAAATTTCCTAATTTCCCTTTTAGGTAGTTTGTTGTTTGTGTATAGGAACACGATTGATTTTGTATGTTTACTTTGTGTCCACAGCCTTGCTGAACTGATTTATTATTTATAACAGGGTTTCTTGTTGTTGTTTCGTCTTTAGGGTTTTCTATGTATATAATCATGTCATCTGCAAACAGAGATAGTTTTATTCCTTCTTTTCCTATTGGGGTGCCTTTTATTTCTTTCTCTTGTCCAGTCTCTCTAGCTAGGACTTCCATTATTATGTTGAAAAGTAGTGGCAAGAGTAAGCATCCTTGTCTTATGCCAGATCTTCGAGGGAAAGCTTTCAGCTTTTCCCCCATTGACTGTGAAGTTGCCTGTGGGCTTTCCAGATGTGGCCTTTATTGTGTTGAGATAAGATGCCTCTGTACCTATTTTGCTGAGAGTTTTCATCATGAACGGGTGTTGAACTTTGTCAAATGCCTTTTCTGTGTCTATTGAGGTAATCATGTGTTTTTTCCTTTCATTTTGTTAATGTGTTATATCACCTTGATTGATTTGTATATGTTGAACCATCCTTGCACCCCTGGGGTAAATCCCACTTAGACTTGGTGCACGATCCTTTTAAAGGCTATTGAATTCAGTTTGCTGGGATTTTATTGAGGATTTTTGCATCTGTATTCATCAGGGAGATTGGACTGTAATTTTATTTTCTTGTAGAATCTTTGCCTGGTTTTGGTATCAGGATGATGCTGGTCTCAAGAACTGAGTTTGAAAGTGTTCCTCCTTCAATTTTTTGAAAGCATTTAAGAAGCATTGGTATTCTGTTTTGGGTGTTTGGTAGATTTCACCCATGAAGCCATAGGCCCTGGGCTTTTTTTTTTTCTTTTCCCAGACAAACAAAAATCTGAGGGGGTTTTTTGCCACTAGACCTGCCTCACAAGAAATGCTTAAGAGAGTTCTTCAGATTGAAATAAAAAACCCCACTAAACAGCAATGGGAAACCATAGGAAAGCATTAATCTCACAGGTAGAGGTAACTATCTGGACACACATAGACTGATGTCATACCATAGAGGTATCTGCTGACTTCTGTGTTAGGGTGGAGAAGGCTGTTGGGTACTCCTGGTCTCCCTTCCTCCTGCAGAAGGAAGTCATGGCTGAAGGCATCCCTCTTGGTTCTGGCATATGGGTGTTCTTAGCGCAGTGGTGCTGCACGGGTCCGGGCATGGGTGTGTGGGCTGGCTGTGGAGCTGGTGTTTTGGGGACTTACATGTGGTAATGAGAGGTTGGTGGCAGCTGTGGCGTGGGGCTTTGGGGGAGTGTACATTGGCGGCTCTGGCAGGGGAAGGGGGTGTCAGGTCTTTTCTGTTCCCCTTCTCTCCAGCACCTAGCACACATGGTAAACTCCTGAAGAAATACTAATATTAAGGAATTGGTGAAAGTGTATACATTTAAAGTAATTTAAATGTCTACCAATAATGGATTAATAAAACAAATTTTGATACATGCAAACAAGTGATCACTACACATTCATTAAAAAGTAGGGTAACATTGATTAATGGTGTGAGAAGATGTCCACAGCATTAACAGTAAGTGAAAAGGGTAGTTACAGCACAGCTGTAATGCACCGTCGTGCACTGGGCTGGTGCGGGGAGTCATTTTTGTCCCAGACTGAATAAATGCAGGATGAAGAGGGACGCAATATGTCCTCCTATCCCCTTTAAGCTATGGGACAAAAATGGAATTCCTTTTGAGTGACAAATTATTATGCAGCAATTGTCCATGACGCATCAGCATGCAAAATTTGTTAATTAGTTGGCTTCAAGGTTTTTATTTTTATCTTGTTGCTCAGCAATAGATATTGTACTTGTGAACATTTTCCTACTTATTGCTTTTAAAAATCTGTTTAATTACTTTCTCAGGATAAATTCCCAGGGGAAAATGATTGAATCAAAGGTATCCAATAACATTCTCTGTGACTCTAGCCTGGCATTGCCACATTGTTTTACCATTTAGAAATCTGAGCCCTATTTTTTAAAATTGAAGTGTAGTCAGTTTACAATGTTGTGTTCATTTCTGGTGTACAGTATAGTGATTCAGATATATATATATGTGTATATATATATATAATACATATATATATATTCATTTTCATATTCTTTTTCATTATAGACTATTATAAGGAATTGAATATAGTTCCCTGTGCTATACAGTAGGACCTTGCTGTTTATCTATTTTATATATAGGAGTTAATATCTGCAAATCTTGATTTCTCAATTTATCCCTCCACCTCACCCTCCTTTACCCCCGGTAACCGCAAGTTTGTTTCCTATGTCTGTGAGTCTGTTTCCATTTTGCAAATAAGTTCATTTGTCTCATTTTTTTAGATTCCACATGTAAGTGATATCATATGGTATTTCTCTTTCTCTTTCTAGTTGTTTTTATTTTAGAAACTCAAAAGCATTGATGAACCTCTCGTTTGCTGAGGAAATCCTTAGGTTGGGTAGATGAAGACTCAACCTGCAAATTGGAAAAGGTTTTGCCTTAAGGGTTTACCTATTTTCCCCCAAATCTTCAGGGGTGCCCAGACATACTCTCGAGTTGAATTACCTGTCCTTTAGCGCCCTCTTCTGGGAGATTTACTCATCAGCCTGTGTGGCTCTGCCCAGGGGAGGTAAGAAGGTGGCTGAGAGAACATTGGAGATGGGGTACAGCAGTTTGTCTGTTACCTGAGGACCTATCACCCTGATGTCACCTGTATGGAGGCCAAGCCTACACATCTGGGCTCCCTTAGAGTAGGTCACTGCCACCAGCTGCAGTCGGTTATTTCCTTACAGCAAAGGTGTTCCCATCACTTCGCTCTCATCTCTCATCCATCACCCAACTCGTGAAAAACTCAAGCGAACGTATTTACAAAACAGGAACAGACTTACAGACATAGAAAACAAACTTATGGCTACCAGGGGGGGAAGGGGTAAACTGGGAGTTTGAGATTTGCAGATTCTAACTAATATATATAAAGTAGATAAACAGCAAGTTTATACTGTACAGCACAGGGAACCATATTCAGTATCTTGTAGTAACTTATGGTAAAAAGAATATGAAAATGAATATAGGTATGTTCTGTATGACTGAAGCATTGTGCTGTACACCAGAAGCTGACACAGCATTGTAAACTGACTATACTTCAATAAAAATATATTTTAAAAAAACTCCTCTATAAGCGACTTTCTTTGCACAGGAGGAAGTGGTAGCTCTAGCCTGGCCCACAAGGCCCTTCACGTCTTGTCTCCACCCTGCCTCTCCAGCCTTGCTCTTACTAACTGCTCGGGACGTACCCTGTGGACAGCATCTTCCAAGCAGGCCATTCTCTTCCATGCCCCCGTGCCTTTGTCCGTGCTGTTTTCTCCGTCTGGAGTGCCTGCTCCTCCATGCTTTTCCTTGCAGCCAGATCTTCAAGTGCCACCTCAAACAGCACCTCCTGCAGGAAATGTTCCACAACTGCCCAGGCAGAAGGTGCTCCTTCCTGGGTTCCCAGGGTATCCTGTTCATGCCTCTTAGTAGTGTTCCCAGTGCATTGTGCCCTTGCATAACTGTCCCCCGACTTGTCCCCACCCTGTGAGCTGGCCCCACATCTTATTCACATTGCCTAGAGAGGGCCTGGTGCTCGAGAAACATTTGTTGATGATTGAATGTGCTTCATGACTGTAGAGTCTGGGGGTTCACTAATGGAGGGAGGACATTCAAGGCAGAGATATTTAAGTCGTGTGTCTGACCCCACCCAAGCCCTGGAGCTGGGATGATGAGCTCTGAGGCAGGGAGATGGATAACGTGACCCTCTATGGTTCTGAGATGCTTCAGATCAGGCTCTGAGGGCAGGTGGGTCCCTGAAATGGGCTGACTTAACCACAGGACACAACTGAAGTGTGATGTCATCTCAGGAAGGCAGTGAAGACGCAGCCGTGATGCGGAGCACCTGCGGAAAGTCACAGCACTGGCTGCCATAACTGGAGGCACCGAGGGCGGGCAGGATGTAGGACTCGGTGTGGGGCCCCTGCTCCCACAACTGCCTCCTGCCTGAGCACCGGGGAATCTCTGGGATAAAACACTGGTCGGGGCTGAGGACTCGGAGCGGCCTCACCCAACAGCGACAGGTCAGCACCCGGTCCATGACAGCTGGCGGGGGGGTGGGTGGCGGGCTGTGAGGGGTCTGCGCAGGTCCAGGGAAGCAGAGGGGCTGCTTCTCTGTTTGGGAGACGTGTGTTGTGTAGATGGATGTCCCGAGGGCATAACTGTGGGTTGAAGACGTTTAGGGCCTTAAATTAAAAACACGTCTGTTGGGTTGTTCCAAAGGGGTTGGACTCCGGCTCCAGGCGGCGAGTTGTGTGATTTGGGGAAAGCTACCGTAACTTCTCTGAATTCCTTGTCCTCCTGGGAAAATGAGGGGAATGATGCCTGCCTCCTAAGGTCATTGTGAGGGTTACATGGGAAGCTGGACATAAAGTGCTCTGTCCAGTGCCTGGCTGGCTCGGCAAGAGTGGGAACCAGTGGTTGTCATGACTCTTCTCCTTACGGAATCCAGGGAGGCCTGCCGACCCAACGGGACAGCCCTGCCTCCTGAGGACAGGCTCTTATCCCCGCAGGACGGGGGAGGGCACCCGCCATCCACCTTGTGCAGAGCACCGGGGTGGGGCTGCGGGGGCCCCTCCCACCCTGACACTGAACAGCCCAGCGCCCAGAGGCCCGGGGAGGCCCAGGAAGTTGGGGCTGAAGGGCCCGCGCCGGCGGGACGCGGATGCCTTCAGAGAGGGTGAAGGCAGGGGCAGGAGCAAGCTGGGATCCCCCGTGCGGTCTGCACATCGGACTGTGAAAGAGAGACAGTGCTCGAGCAAGCGGGGGCCCGGGCGGTGTAATTCTTTTACTATTCCGTTTGGGGTGTAAAAGTCTATGATAGTGGCAGTCTTGCCTTCTCAAGACGTTTAAACATATTTCCATTGGAAAAATGCTGTCTTGCTTTGAAAAGTCTCGTTTCTTCTCATTCTTGACTTGGGTGATTCCTAGGCAGAGGGCAGGGCCGGGGGGTGGAGGACACAGCTCCCATCCTCAGGGAGGCCGCCGTCTCAGGGAGGGTCAGAGTCCTGTCCTGAGGGCTCGCGGCAAAGCTTCCCGCAGGGCAGGGACTAGCAGCCACATCTGCAAGGGTTCAGGTGGAGGTCAGGGAGGGGGCCTGAGACCAGGTCGGCAGGAGGGAGAGGCCAGGAGGTTCCTGGAAGAAGGGTGCACCTGCTGTGGCCTGGCCTCAGCGTGGCCTGCTGGGCTGTGTTCTCCTCCCAGACTCCCCACTGTCCCCCGCTGCTGCACCCCTGCATCTCCAGAACTACCCCCATCCTGGGCCCAGGCCCAGCCACCACGATGGACACGCCAGTGGAGGGACCCCTCTTCCAAATCATCCACTGCTACCACCAGCACGCGGCCCGGGAGGGGGACATGGAGGCCCTGTTGCTGGAGGAGTTGAAGGCCCTGCTCATGGACAATGTGCCCCACTTCATGGAGAGCTTGGTGCGTGGGGTTTGGGGTCACCTGGGGATTAAGTAGGGGGTTGCTTTTGTGGTTGGAAGTGAGTGGCCAGGGAGTCGGTCACCGCCCAGGAGAATTTCCACTCAGGGGAGGGTGTGTGAGGGAGGGCGGAGGGCAGGATCTGTGAGCAGGGGGAGCACAGGCCTCGCCCTCCTCTCTTACTGCCCTTCCCTCTCCTGAAACTCCCTGCCTGGCCCCACTCCAACCCAAACACAGCTAATCCCTGAAGCTCAGTCCTGACCCCAAACCTGTTTGTTCCCTTACCTGCTTCCTAAATCTCCCCTCTGCCCTCAGGCCGGTGCAGTCAGTGACCCGGCCCCAAACCTGCCCTTCCAATCCCAGCCCCTCCTCCTGGGGTCTACACAGGCCTCCTTCTTCCCCACCCCCTCCATGCCCGGGGAGGACAGGTCGGGCTGTGGTGGCTGCCCAAAGCCTGCTGGGGGTAGGAAAGGTAGCTTCGCCTCCCACCTCCTGTCCGAGGGGCTGAGTCCCTCAGAGCAGGCTGGGCTCAGTCACCCGCGTCAGGCGGCCGCATCTCTGACATCAGGCCCAGCTCTGTGATGACCGGGCTCCTTGGGGACTTCAAGGCCGGCAGGAGTGTCTGTGGGGCACTGCCTCGGCCCTCGGTGCCATGTCCCTGGGGTCTCTGGGCTGTCATGCCCAGGGGGCTTCACGTCATGCCTGACTTGAAGCCCTGCATTCCAGGGGAGGTGCTTCCTGTGGTCACTTCTCATGTCCCCTGCCTGCCTTTGGAACCCATCAGAGGAGACAGCCTTACCCTCAGTTTACTGGAGTGTAGCCATGAGGGTCACAGAGAGGGGACTAAGATGAATGGTTAGTCCCCTGTTTCTAGGGAAATCCTTTCCTGTCTAGAGCCATTGCCTGTACCCTGGGGCTGTGAAAGTACCCTCCAGGCCTGCCCTCGGGGGCTCACAGGGCAGACATAGCAGCCTGGGTTGGGGCTGAGGTGAGGGAAGCAGGGGGAGCCCGCCCAAGGCCGCAGGCCTCCAGTCTCCCGGGTCAACCAGCTTCACAGAGGAGGTAAGATTATAAGGAGTAGATGGTGGTGGGCAGTGGAGTTGACAGAGGGGGCAACCCTGCCACAGGAACGAGGGCCGCCCCCAGGCTCACAGCTGCTTGTGGATGCGGTGACTTTCTTGCCAGACACTGTCTGAGAACTTCACACCGGCTTCCCCATGCCCAGCCGCCAAATCCTGCTGAAACCTGCTTTTCCAGCCCTGCCCAATTCTCCCACCTCGCCTTCGCCTGCCCTCTGACCCCTGACTTCCTCCCTGCTGTCCCTTCCACCTCAAATCTCCTTTCCTCTCCTACACCACCCTTGATTCTCAGCCCTCAGGGTCACCTGCTCAGGGATGTCCTGGCCAGCTCCAGGGCCCATGGCTCTGTCCTTCCCTTTTTCTGCACTTCCCGTAGGCGACACGGGCACAGAGGCCTCATCAGATGTCACAGCACTCAGATGTCCGGTCCCATCTGTGCTGCCCCTGCCACCGTGCTGGGGATGTGGACACGAGGACAGGTGGGCTCTGCCCTGGGGAGCTCCCAGTGTGGAGGGGGAAGGCGCCGCCGTCCACCCAGCAGCCCTGGGCTGGGCTGTCTCTGCGGGGGAGACAGGCTTAAATGGCCACTGACAGTGAGCAGATGTGAATTGTGTCAGCCGGGAAACAGAACCCAGTTGCACCCTCTGTCTGCGCACGCAGCCCCAGGTCCAGTTAGCCGAGGTCCCCACCGCATCTCTGCCTTTTCTGCTGCGTGTGGTGTCCTGGCCACTGAGTGTCTGAGCGAGAAGTTGTCTCCCACAAGCCCCCGGCAGGCAGGCCCAGGGCGCAGTTCCCCACCCCACCGCCCACCAGCGGGCAGTGGAGGCCTGGACATCGCTGTGGGCCCTGCCTGGGTGCATGGCTGACCCTCTGCCCACTCCTCAGGGCCTGAAGAAGCCGTGCTACCTGACAGAGTGTTCTGGGCAGCAGACGACCAGATCTGCTTTGACGAGCCCCTCTACGTCTTGGGCAAGCTGCTGACGGACGACCACCTGCAGTACCACCGCCAGCTGTGCGCCCACTACCGCGCCCAGCACAGCCTCTATCAGAGGGCGCGCAGGCAGCCTGCAGACGGGCCTGCCGGGGAGCTGCAGGGACAGCTCTGCCGTGTGCCTGTGCAAAGGATGACTGTGAGGGAAGAGAATAAAGCAACTTCATAAATATGTCTGGGGATTGTTCAGTTCATGGTTCTGGGCATCTTCTCTGGGTCCAGAAAGAGGAAGTTTGGTCCTACCTTGGGGATCATCCACCTTGGGTGAGAGATACCGCTCCTGCCTCCAGACGCCCCTGTCTGATGGGGGAGACAACTCTTGCCCTCAGCTTCCAGCTGAGAGGGAGGGGTCTATTCTTAGGGAGCTGACTCTGATCACTCATTCACTACACATACAGATGGGACAGGAACCAGGAGGGCAGAGGCACACTGGACAACACGGACCCTGCTTTTGTAGTTCTCCCAGACTCAAAAGAGAGTCCCAACAAAGGTAGAGAGTGTTCTGGGCCTGGGGAAGGGCCAGGACAGGGCAGGGAAGATGATGCTGGTAATTGACATCAGGTGGTGGGTGGCGGGGCCGTTCTGAAGGAAGATGGTGAGGTGAGTTTTGTTCATGCTGAGTCAGAGAGGGGACAAGGGCAAAGCTGGCAATGCAGCCTGCCATGGGAAAGATCGATGAGTAGAACCCGGGTGACTGTCAATCAGGGAAGGCTTCCCGGAGACAAGGGTTGGGTCTGGTTTTTACTAATAGAAAATGATGATGAATGTGGGCACTGTTCTGACTCAGGGCTATTTGTGACTCCCTGATTCTTTCCTAATAAGACCTGCCCCTGCCCTGTCTCTGTGTTGTTTGTTTTTGTCTCTCTGTGGGAGCCCAGGAATCTGGTGAAGAATCTTTTGGGGAGGATCTCTCCTGCCTTTAAGCCCTGCTTGGTGGGTTTCTTCTCTGAGGATGGTCTGGAAACCTCTGTACTGAGCTCACTGTGATAGAAACAATGAGTTTTAAGAATAATGGGTGATCTGTGTTGTTTCCCTGTGCAGGTGATTGGGGGTGGGGTCATTTAAGGGACTTGGTTCGATTCCCTCCCCTATCTGGGTCCATGAGCCAAATGTGGGGAGCAGCACCCTGCAGGCTGAGCTGGGGACCTCGGTCCCTGATCTGCGGAGCTCAGAAGCAGGCCCGCCATGGACGCCCCAACCATACTTGCTGATCCCCAGTGCTCGCCTTTCAGGACTCAGCGGGCCCACCCATCTCCCTCTGGACCTCCTGGGCGCTCCCCAGGTCTGAATCTCCTCTGTGGAGGTACATGTCCTGCTGCACTGCGGTTGTGTGTTGCAATCTATGTCCTCCACCCAGCCAGGGACCACGTCCTGCCATCTCTGTGTCTGGGCACAGTGTGTGCTCAGCGAGGATTAGAGTGAGGGATGTGGGAATGGGGCCTGTGGGTGGGATTCCCAGGACCTGGGTCTGTGCTGCCTCCTGCAGGCCTATTAGTTACTTGGAAACAGTTGGCTGGGTGACCCAGGCCACCCTTGCCCCAGGCCCAGGTGGATGCTCCCTGCCTGTCTCACCTGAAACATGTTGGGCTCCAGAGGCCTTTGAGTCTGAAGGGGAGGCTCAGCCCAGTGCTCCGAGCCCCTTCCTGGGGGGTTTCTCCACTGGCCCTGACTGCTCTGTCCTCATTTCCGCAGCCCCGGGCCTGGCCGGGTCGGGTCTATTGGGACATCCTGGCGGGACCAGGTTCTGCTTCCCGAGGTTGCCCCACATCCGTCAGGCTGATGGCAGACACTGCCCTCCCCTATGTGCTTGCCCAACTCCCGACACCTTCTCCTGCCGGGTCAGCCCACCCTGGCCCCTGCTCTCCCTGAAGCCCCCAAGGCAGTCTGTCCAGGGAGAGCGTCTCCGGGGACGGTGTTTCAGCAGGTCCACTGACAAGCACATGGTGCTGGAGGAGGTCAAGGCTTGTGTCTCCCTCGCTGGACCTGGGACCTGTTTCCCTTACTCTCTGGGCGAAGAAAGCTGTCTCCACAAGAACATTCTCAGGGCAGTGGCTTCAAGGGAGGCATTCCTAGGGGGTGGGGGTCCATCAGGCTCATCATCACGCCCCTGAGCGAGGTCAGCGCGAGCGCCCTCCCGGGCTGGTGAACGAACCCTAATTTGAATCTCAGTAAAGCCACCTTGCTTGTGCCAATGTGTGCATTTTTGGCACTTAAGCACCAAGACAAAGAAGAAAACAGGCCCACAGGACTTGGAGTAACTCCCGATGCCTGTTTCCTCATCTGTCCCATGGGGATAATTGTACCTGTGATGTTCAGTTCACAGGGTTATGACATGAGTTAGTGGATATAAAAACACTTTGAGAATTTGATGTGCTGTTTAGGGTAAGATGCTACTGTGCCAGCACATACAGGAGAGGGATTGGTGAATACTAGGTGTGCACCCAGTGCTTGATGGTTGCTTGAAAACTTGTCATGTTAAATGTCAGAAATAGCTTTATTTTCCTGTCAAGGGGTTGACCAGCCAAGGAAGTTAGACTGCATTCGTTTAACGGATGTATATCCTGCCTTGTTCTAAAAATGATTTAAAGCGGCTGATTACAATGAAGGAAATTCCTGCATTGGATCAAGGATAGACCATTGTTCAATTTTGCATTCATTTTTCCCCTCAGTAAGTATTAATTGAGCACCTAGTATGTAACCAGGCCCTGAGGTGTGATGTGGTTTATGCTCTAAAGGGGCTCCCAGTCTTAAATAAAAGGCAGACAGACAATGAACGGGTGAGCCACACTGTAGTGCGGCAAATGTTGCAATGTAGAAGCATTGGGCAGCATGGAGGAGAGAGGAATTAACTCAGTGCGGATAAGAGTCGGGGAAGGAGAGCCAGGATGGACGAGGAGGACTTTACCGGCAGAGGGGCATTCCAGGCAGCCGCAGCAGGGGGATGACATCAAAGCGGGTCATAAGTCACCCAAGGCACTTGATGCCCCCATTGTTGTGTCTCTCTGCTGGCCTCAGTTTCCTCACCAGAAAAGTGGGATTTATGACCGTTCCTACCTCATAGGATTATTGTGGGAATTAAACGGATTGATGTAAGTAAAGAACTTACAACAGTCCCCGGCACGTGGCAAAAGCCCATTACATCTTGGCTATTATTTTGTTACTGTTTGTCCTTGTTGATTGTGTGGCTGTTGTTGTGAACATCAGCCACTGTGCTGGGTCCTGGGGAGGCAGAGGTGGATGACCCAGTCTGGGTCCTGGAGGACTCACCGTCCAGCTGGGGAATCAGACACATTTACAAGGCAGTAGTCACGCTCACACCGTGCTCGCTTGCTATGAGCTGCCCTAAGCACACGTTTTTTGCCTAAACTTTTAATTAAAATAGAATACATATTTTAAAACCTTTTATTTTTATTATTTTAAAAAACTTATTTATTAAAATTTTTTGGGGGGGACAGGTAATTAGGTTTATTTTATTTATTTATTTTCCTGGAGGTACTGGGGATTGAACCTAGGACCTTGTACGTGCTAAGCACGTATTCTGCCACTGAGCTGTAGTCACCCTCCCCAGAATACATATTAATAAAAGCCCACAAATCATAAATATTTTGCATCTATTATTAATCCCCACAATGATACCATAAGGTAGATTTTATTATTTTTTTAGCTGAAATCATTTAGAATTTTAAAACATTTTAAATCGTGGTACTAGACATGTGACATAAATTTACCTTCGCAACCATTTTAGGCGTCCAGGTCAGTGGTGTCAAAGGGTCAAGGGTATTCACATTGCTGTGTAACCAGTCTCCAGCGCTGTCATCATCTGGTAACTGAAGTCTGGACCCAATAAACAATAACCGCCCCCCCCGACCATCAGCCACATTCTACTTTCAGTCTCTGAGTCTGAGTACTCCAGGTACCCTGTGTAAGTGAGACCACACCGTATTTGTCTTTTTGTGTCTGGCTTCTTTCACTTAGAATAGCACCCTCGAGTTTCATCCACGTGGTAGCACGTGTCTGAATTTCCTTCCTTTTTTAAGGCTGAATAACATTCCATTGTATGTGTAGACTCCATTTTATTTATCCATTCATCTGTGAGTGGACACGTGGGTTATTTCCACATTTTGGCTATTGTGAATAATGCTGCTGTCAACGTGGGTGTGCCAATATCTTTTTTGAGACTCTCTTTTCAATTGTTTTGGATACATATCCAAAAGTGGAATTGCTGGATCATATGGTGATTCTGTTTTTAATTTTTTGAGGAGCTACCATCCTTTTTTCCCACAGTGGCTGCACTTTTACCTTCCCATCTGCAGTGCACAGGGGTTCCAATTTCTCTACATCCTTTCCACACTTGTTATCTTCTGTTTTTGTTGACAGTAGACATTCTAATGGGTGTGAACTGGTATCGCATTATGGTTTTGATTTGCATTTCCCTAATGATTAGTGATGCGGAGCATCTTCCCGTGTGCTTACTGGTCATTTGTACGTCTTCTTTGGAGAAATGTCTATTCAAGTCCTTTGCCCAGTTTTCAATTGAGTTGTTTGTTTTTTTGTAATTGAGTTGTAGGAGTTTAGATATTCTGGATATTAATACCTCACCAGATATATGATTTGCACATATTCTCTCATATTCTGTAAGTTGAAGGTTGTTGACTCTATTTTCAACCTCTACTTAACAATTGAGGCAACTAAAGCACAGAGAGGGCAAGTAATTGGCTCAAGGTCACACAGCTATAAAGGTAAAGATATAATGAAGCCCCAAAGGCTGTAGAAACATGGAGAGAGAGGCTAATCCCTCTACTTCCACCAGGAGGCGATAATGGCCTAGGACTTGGAGAAGGGCAGGGTAAATATCTGTTGAATGCATCAAGGAAGGAGAGAGGAAAGGAGTTTTCTCAGCAGAGTCATGTTCCTGTCAGATCATGCTCTGGAGGCCGATGCTCTGGGATCCTGTGCGGGCTCGGACGCATCCACCCTGGGAAACTATGTGTGAATCACTTCACCTTTCTGGGCCTTGGCTTCCATGTGCGTAGACTGAGTGGGTTCTGTGCCCCACATTTCTGGTTAGGCTCTTAACAGTTTATGTGAGTGTGAAGTGCTTCATAACAAGAGAAATGCACCACAAATCTTCAGTGTTGGAAACCGGTTCGTCAGAGTGGCCTTTTGTTGGGTGGGGGAGGGGCTTGCTCTTGCTGAAACCCACCGACCGAGAGCTGGGATGGGTCGGGTGATTGGCCACCTCCTCTTCTCCTCCTGGACATGAAGCACTTCTCCGAAGATCCCCTCATCCTCGACCCCCACCCCCACAGACGGGGTTCCTCTTCAGCCCAGCCTCCACAGTCATCCCAGGGAGGGCTGGAGGGTCCCTGCTGCGTTTATGCAGTGGCTCAGTGCCTCATGCATGCGGAGGGACCCCAAGGCAGCCTCCGTCTCCCTGGACACAGCGCACCCCCAGCTTCACAGAGCAGGAGAGCTGCGAAGGGATGTGGAGAGAAATCAGGAGAGAAACTGATTTAGCCCTTAGCAGCACTAGTCCCCCGCTTCCTGTGCCCCCGGTCCAACCATGCACAATACAACAACAGAAACACTCCACATTTCATTACTGGGACAAGTGTTCCTAATCTATTAAGGGTCTTTGGACACTTTTTAGAAAGCAATGAAAGCTATAAAGGAATGAGATTATACACCTGCACTCAAACTGATGCGCTCAACTTCAATTCCATTTCAGGGAGGCGCAGACAAGCCACAAGGCATGGGATTAACCACAGCCATAGTGGGAAGGACTGAGGAGTGGGCATCCTGGTTGGCCAAGCCAGGGGAAGCGAGCAGCCCACAAGAGGGGTCCTCACCATGCCCTCTTCCTGGCTTCTCCTGCTGGGCATCCCTGTCTGGCAAATGCCTTCCTCCTTTCCTCCTCTGGTCCCCCCGCCCCCTGGAATTTCTCATTCTACACTGTGATTGCCCCATTCATCTGGTTGGGAAACCAGAGGCTGTAGCAACCCTGGAAAGGAGCAGATGCCTCCGAACAGCCTGAGGCCTCGGGCAGCTGGCCAAGTCTAGCTGCTATAAAAGGGAGCGGACACTCAGCCGGGCATATCCTCTGGCAGCTCTGTTTCGAGTAGACCTGGTAAGTGGGGCTGCCCGGTCTGCCCCACACAATGGGCTTCCCCTGGGGAGGGCCGAGGAGTGCAGCGGCCCTCTCTGCGGGAGGGGAGAGAAAGCTCAGGGAGGTCTGGCCCGAGTCCAGAGCTGAAGAAGGAGCTGAGCGCTCTAGCAATTTTGGGTGAGGGCACATTTGTTTCCCAAGCCTGGCCCTTCTTGGGCAGAGGCTGGGGGCGTGGGGAGAGCCGGTGGGCTCCCGCCCCATGCTTCCCACTGGGGCCTTAGCCATCGGCTGGATTTAGTTATTTAGTTGATGAAGCCCAGGACAAAGCCACTCCCTAGGGTATGAGCCTTCCGAGCGTGCCCCTAGGCACCCCCTCCCCAGGATTCCTCATTTGCTTCTTCTTCCAGGTGGCGCAGATCCTTGGACACCATGCTGACAGATCTGGAGGGCGCCATAAACAACATCATCCAAGTCTACCACAACTACTCCTTGCTGAAGGGCAATCACCACGCCATCTACAGGGATGACTTGAAGAAACTGTTAGAGACGGAGTGTCCTCAGTTTCTGAAGGTGAGGAGGGGCTGGGTGTGGCCAGGGCTCTCTGCGCGGCTCTGAGGATGCCCTGGGTCGCCGGTCCCTGCATTGCCCTATGCAGACAGCCATGCCTTAGCTTCCCTGAGACCTTTACACTCTGGCTTCTTTCTCCCCAATTTTCACAGAAAAAGAATACAGACACCTGGTTCAAAGAGCTGGACATCAATGAGGACGGCGCAGTGAACTTCGAGGAGTTCCTCATCCTGGTGATCAAGGTGGGCCTGGCAGCCCACGAAGACATCCACAAAGACACCCACAAAGAGTAGCGGAGCTCCCACGCCCGGGGGCGGGGCCCGGGGCCTGTCCCCTTAGAGGAATAAAGTAGTTCGTACCTCAGGCCTCTCCTGGTCTCTTGCTTTTTCTCTTGCGGAAGGAGATTGCAGGGGAGAGGAGGCAGATGGAGGGAGGGTTGGAAAACCCAAACGAAAAATAAACTTGTTACTCCGCCTCCCACTCTCCGTGTGTCACGAGCCTCCAGTGCTCCCACTTGTCTGGTTTCCTCCCTGTGTTCTTCCCAAATGATTCCTGAGTCTCTTCCAGGCCCAGGATCCCGCGTTTTTGGTTCTAGGGCTTAAGGATTCTAATAAGTCCATGACACTATCGTGGGTGACTTTCCTGCTTGTTTCTGCCGATTAAAAAAAATGCACAACCTAAAAGTTGAGAGTTATATTTTATTCTGGGGACTTTCTGAGGTCTTGAGCCTGGGAAGTGGCCTCTCAGATCGCTCTAAGGGCCTGCTCCGGAGAGGTTAGGGAGGAGCCAGGATATATAGAAGTTTTTGCAACAAAGACCAGGCAGTCAGCACATTAAAAGATTACTGTCAATTAAGAAAGCTAAGTAGCTCAAGTTAAGGAACTTAGTGCTTTTTAGGTACAGAAGTCGGGGCTCATTAAAATCATTCCTTCGATATGACCTAGCATCTAGGGCCAGGGTCCTGCTCTTTCCCATCCTGAGTTCCCCCAGGGGGCACTGCTGGGGGTGGCTGCAGAGGCCCGGCTGCCTGCTTGTCTGCACCCTGAGTTCCCTCTGCTCATTGTTGGGGGTGGTGGTAGCGACTGGTGACTTGATGGCTGCAGCATCCTTTGTTTACTGATGTGGCAGGCAATATTTTTCATCCACATTTCCAAATGGGTAATATGAGGACAGGGTGATGTAAGGAAAGCTCATACTATTCTCTAAACTAAATTTTAATTTCCAGATAAATGTTTGAGATGAGACGGTGTGTGTGTGTGTGTGTGTGAGAGAGAGAGAGAGAGAGAGAGACAGAGACAGAGACAGAGACAGAGAGAGAGTCTGTGTGTGGTGTGACTTTAGATGGATGCTTAGAGTCTTACATTAAGTGACAGTAATGAGACCCCTGGCCCCACACTTATAATTTCTCCTTACGAGATTTTTGGAAGCTGCCCTCTCTCTATTCCCAACTTGATTAAATAATAAAGGAATGGGCAGATAGGCCAATACATTAATAAAGCTCATCTCAAAGAATAGGGCTTTCAAGTGCGGGGGTGAATGCTCTGGTGAGCAGTAGATTACCTAAAATAACCTCCCCATCATTACTGTGGATTTCCCAAGGGGCTGGTGAGGTGGGAGGACTGGAAGATGAATGGGCACCTCTCCCCAGAACCCAGCCCCCAACCTGAGTTTCCATGCTGTGCACTGGGAGATTTCCTGCTGTCCCACTTAGATGATGGGGCAGTGGTGTTAGGAATGGAGAAGGGAGTAGGGAGCTGTCACCAGCATCTCTATACCAGGGTTTTAACTTGGTCTGCCAGGTATCTCTGGAACAGGATCGAAGTTGAGTGCAGTATTTTGAGTGCAAGTGTGTAAACTCATCACTCCGTGTCTTGCACCAGATTCTAAAAAAGGATCCAAAGACCCCTAAAAGGTTAAGAACGCTTGTCCTAACTGCTGGACTTCAGAAATGAAAGGTGGAGTATTTCTGTTATTGCTGTTTTGGGTGTGGTTGCACTTGGGGAGAACGGGGACATGTGCTGCTAAGGGCTGAATCAGTTTCTCTGCTACCCGCACCCCTTCACAGCTCTCCTGCTCTGTGAACCTGGGGGTGCACTGTGTCCAGGGAGATGGGGGCTGCCTTGGGGTCCCTCTGCACGCACAAGGCACTGAGCCACTGCATAAACACAGCAGGGACCCTTCAGCCCTCCCTGGGATGACTGTGGAGCCTAGGCTGAAGAGGAACCCCGTCTGTGGGGTGGGGGTGGAAGAGGAGGGGATCTTTGGAGAAGTGTTTCACGTCCAGGAAAAGAAGAGAAGGTGGCCAATTTCCCCCAGTTTCAAGAGGAGCAAGTCCCTCCCGCACCCAACAAAATGCCACTCAGATGAACTGACTCTCCTCAGTGCTGAAGATTACTCACCTCACGTCGCTGGGCTTTTTGTTTGTAGGAGACTTTACTCATGTGAAATGCAAATGAACCCGGAAAAGTAACAGCTTAAACCCTTGTTCACCAACCAAGGCTCTAATTATCAGCCAGTTTTATTATGAGCTAACATATTAGTGAAAATGGTTTGGCAGCCAGCAGAGAACCAAGGCTGGGACATAACATGGGATGGGGCAGGGGTCTAGTCATCACACGTGGAGATGGGCTCCCGCTGGGCGAGTGTGTGAAGGCCTGGGGACAAAACTGCTTCCTTCTCAGTCTTCAGGAAGGATCGCTTTACCGAATCCCCAAAGCAAGTGCTCCCACCTAATTCAGGAGTGTGAACAAACTCCTGGCATTGAGGAAGCGGAGCTATGCAGCTCTGAGAGGCACCTTAAAAGTGAGCTGTTGGCCCAAATGTGGCCCAAGCCAAAAAGATGTGAAGGATTGGCAGGGTTCACCAAGCCCCATCTCAGATCTCACTCAGCGTTCAGAGAGTTTAATCGGTGAACGCACAAAAGGAGAGAGTGACCTGATTCTGCTTCTCAGTTATATATACCTTAGTGGTGATGATGATGATGATGGGATGTGTGTGTGTGTGTGTGTGTGTGTGTGTGTGTGTCAGATTCGGAGTGGAGAGCAACATACCCCAGTGAAAATGCCCTTTTGGACTTGGTGTTAATGGATTCCTTGGGGGAGATTTACCAACATTAATTGCTTTGTCTTTAGTTGAAAACTCAGAGTCTGCTTTCTCTGAGCCTGTTCAGAGGACCATGGGGAGAGTAGCCAGAATGCCCTTTGGATGGGCCACTGGTTGTGAAGAATTGCTTTGACCCTGAGCTATCAATGGTTGATACCCGAGCTCATGGTGGACAGGGGAGGTGGCCCAGGAGGCAGTGGCAGCCTGGATGGAGAATGAGGTGGAGGTGAGAGATGCCATCCTTGGAAGGTCCATGGAGGAGGCAGGCTTACAGACTGTAGTTTACACACAAGGCTGTGTTCATTGCAGGACCTACTGGGCAGAGTCAGACAGGCCGGTGGCCTGGAGCAAGGTGATTTATTTTTCTGTTTTCTCAGCTACAAAAGAAGAACAAGGCATTGGGAAGTTGAGAAATAAGTAGTTTAGCAGGAAACCTCATGCAATGTTTGAGCCCACAAGGGAGACCTGGGCTCACCAATTGAGGCAGATCCGGCCACCGAGATTTCCGGGCCCTGTAAGGAGGATCTGGCTGAAATCTTGCTTCTCCACCCAAGGTCCTGACTTCAGCCAAGTTCCTCACAGTTGTGACAAAAGTCTTAAAAGGCATGGAGAGGATCTGGATTGGGCAACTGGTGTCTAACAGCTGAACACAGAGCTTATTCCAGTGGGAAAGACTTCCCCATACATCCTTCTGCTTGGGAACCAGAACCATTCTGGTTGGGTCCAGATACCAGCCTCTTTCTGGTTTCCTGACTTGGAAATTCAGCCGAAGTTCAAACGGGCTGCGAAGGGGAGGGAAAGCTACCAACACTCACTGGGCTTCTGCTGGGTGTCACTGTGAAAAGGGAAAAATCATCTCAGACCTGGAGAAAGACAACATGATGATTCTTAAACCTTTGATCTCATGCTCGAGTCTGTCCAAATGGAAGCAAGTCCTTGCCACTTGTTAATCTTCCATCAGCTGGCACTTTGGGGAAATGTAACATGGTTGGCACAATATATTTGATTAACAAGACACAACACATAAAGAAGCAGGCAGTTGACAGCTGCTTGATGAGGTAATATGATTTTACAGCCCAGGAGAGATGTTAAACCCCTGACTGTAATTTTTATCACCCTGTTGAAAGTTAAGAGTCTTACACTTACCTTGAGTCTTATTTAGGCATTTCTTTCCTGACTGTCTTTATATATTCTCAAATATTCTTCCAACCTACTTTAAAAAATCTTTATTGATTCTTCCGTTACTGAATTACGGAAGAATTTTGACAGGGGCCCACTATGTTTGTTGATAAATTTGCTTTCAAGCACTAGACTTTGTAATTGTTTATCTCGCTTATTTCTCATTGCAACCCCATGAGACAGGTAATTACTGTTCCATTTTGCCTACGAGAAGTTTCAGAGAAGTTAAGAAACTTGACAAAGTTTAATCATCTGGCAAGTGGCGGAGCTGGGATTTGCTCTGCGTCTGTCTCCAGATGAGAAACCCTGGTTAAGACACGAAAGTGATCTCCTCTGGCTGACTTCCATCATGTGGGTGCAGAAGGCCTGCCCTTCCTCTGCTGGCCTTTCTGGTCTCTCCGTCTTCACCCTCTATAGGGTCTCTGCTGTCCAAGGGAGAGGAGCAGGGCCAGTAGATGCCAGAATGAACTTCTCTCTTGGGTCCCTTATTTTCTGTCCAGGACTTCACCCTGCCTTGGGCCTGAATTACTGCAAGTTTTTCTTCCTGGTATGAGCAATCCTCCAGACAATGACAGTAGAAGAGAGGATTAGCATTTTGAGTTCCCTAAGCTCTTAGGGCTTGTCCCTCCTTCTGGGCTGGGGAGACTTCTTTCCAGTCCTAGGAGTGAGGGAAATTCCCATGTGAACAATTTTCTTGTTTGCAAAATCACGATCTGAATTGGCTGCTGAGATCAGGGCATAGATCTTTAGCAACTTTTTCAAATGATCTGTACTCATCCCTCTTTCAGTGCACATAAGCCTCCTCTTCTTCCTCCTCAATGGGCCCTATTTGCAGCAGAAGGCGTGGGACTACCCAGGAGTCAAAGCCCACACAGAAGGTCTTTCTTCATCAGCCTCGCCCAGCAGGGGCTCCAGCCGGTTCAGCCTGCTCAGCATGTGCTTTGCCATGGCACATTTCCCCCCGTGCTTTCTAGAGCAGCACATCTAACCCGCATAGGATGCTCTGGATGTCTTTCCTGCTTTGGTCCTAGAACCCTCCATGATCATGTGTATCTGTTAAGACCTACTCATAATTATTGTACTTAATGGAGAAACATTAGACATTCATCTTTAACGACAGGAAGAAGACAAAGATGCCCCCATTACCGCTTCTATTTAAATCTATAGTGGAGGCCCTAGCCAGTGTTACAAGACAAGAAAAAATAAATGACAAGTGATGGGAGATCTGGAGACATTGACCAAGTAAAGCGCACGAATACCCTGCAGGGCACTCCCATTTCTGTATTTCATTGCCTCTCGTATTTCTTCTTCTGAATAACTGCTACTCTTGTAGATTTTCAGGAATGTGTCCAGCCAAGTTGGACTTAGTTCTTCCTTTGAGGCTATCAGTGTCATTAATGGAAAACACACTGACTTGTTGGTGTCTCAGTTTTCTCAGTAGGCTGAACGGTCTTTTCCATGGCCTGCGTTGGAACTCCCTGGCTTGGAGCAGGATAGAGGGTTCCATGTTCTAGGACCCTGGAGACATCAGATACTATGAGTCCCTCTCCTCTAGGAAAAGGCTTAGAAATTTAGAAATCCACAGGGACCTAAAAGAATCATTTCTGATGCACTCTCCTTTTCTGTTATCTCTTCTGGGTCTTACAGAGAATTAACCTTTCAGTAAATTTAAAAAATGCTTGATTTTCCTTCTTTTTACTCCAGAATATTCTGCCAACTGCTCTGTGCTATCCAAGAGTTTAGAGGTATCCTGCAGGAATCCTTCAAACTCAGCCCACCTCTGCACTGACGTTTGACAGGTAACGTCACATCCATCCCCAGAAACCATACATTCAACAAAATGACAGCTGCTGTCTCAGAAAGCAGCTGACTCCAATTCCAGGGGAATCAATTGCTCCACACGGTAGATGAGAGGCTCCCAAGGAATCTCCAAATGCCACAGGTATGGTTTGATCAATCATAGTTATGTGTCTTTAATTTTTCCAGTCAGTTGCTCATGCTTCCAACATCCCCTGTAGGAGGATGCCTGGTATCTCCTCCTTGAGCCCAGGGCTTGCTCAGGCCGGTGGGGGCCAGGGGGTCAATTCTGCTCTCATGAACTGGGGGACATCCAGCAGCAGCCCCTTTTGTGGTTGCTTGCGTTTGCTGTGGGAGCTGATGTTGCTGGCCAGGGCACACAATTCCCTAGAGGACACGTCTCTTGCAAGCTGCTGGGGCGCCCTGTACAGGGCCAGGCTCAGCAGCGCTCTGTGCTGGAGAACAAGCTCTGTTGTGTTAAGTCACTACTCTGACGCTCGGGCACTGTCACCGAAAGCACACAGGAAGGCTGGGTCTGGGAGACTTTCCATCCACAGCTCTTATTGCCCCCGTGTCTTCCCTGTCACTGGCACGGCCTCCCCTTTTCCTCATGGTAATCTGACTTCAGGAAGCTTTTCCTGTCTAGGAGTCTGGATAGGGCCGATGCGTCCCTCCCTCTCGCCTCATACCCCCAGGAGACTTCTTTCCCCAAATCAGCCAACAGCGCCAACAGCGCTGCTGACCAGCTGCTGACCAGGGGTCAGAGGGCAGGCATCTCAATGCCGCTGCACAGCAGAGCAGAGCAGAATTACTTCAAGACAGCGCTCTGCCTTCCCTATGCTGAAAACAGGTGAACTGCTCCCATCTCAGGCTTTAAGCCAGTGGTGTGGCGATTTGGATTTGGACACAAAATCCAAACCGGTGGCTGAGGGGCAGATCACATCCTCACTCCATGCTCACTTGCAGGGGTGTGGACCCCCCCAGCCCCTTGCTGGGGGTTGGCTCTGCTCTCTGCAGTGGGGTGCGTCTGGGGGAGTGGAGACGGCTACTGACTTCCTTTTGGATGGCTACTTCTCCCCGCGACCTGAGTTTTTGTCGCCTTCCCCTAGTATTTCGGCAGCTGGGGCAGGGGGAGGCCCTTGTATTAACTAAGCTGAATCTTGTGTGTGTGGGAGCTCCTCAGGAGCCCCCGTCTCCTGTGCACGTTAGCCTTAGTCTCTGGAATGTTGCTACAGGCAGATTCACCGAATGGGGTCGGGTCACAAGGAAATGACCAGCTTTCCTATAGGTAAGGTGAGAGGGTGGCCATTCTCATTTTTTCAAGGCCCTTGGAGGTTGTCTCAGAAACAGTCCCCTTCCTTCAGACCTTTAGGTGACCCCATTGATTGATGCTCTGAGTGGAGCTCAAAGTCCCGCCTGGAGCCTTGGCTGCTCTCTCAGATCTGATGTTTCTCTCTTTTCCCTCTTGCTGTGACCAGAGCCTGCCCCACCCCTTCTGGAATTAGCCTCAGTGACTCCAGTCAAGCAGGAAGCCTCCAGCGCCGAGCCTCTTGTGATGGTTCCCCTGCCCTGCCCCCATGACTCAGCCTGGGTGAGCCTGCCTGGCGCACCCTTGGGCTCTGGTGTCTTCTCCAGCAGCTTCTGGAGTGCAAGATCTAGCAATGCTAATCACCTTCCCAGGTTTCTAGGAAATCCACTGGGGCCAGGTAACTCTTCATAGCTTCCCTTCTCCACTGCGGTCACTGAGGCTTTGTCTACACGGAACCCACGCGAGTCCCGTGGGGGCTCACGACCTCCTCCATCTCTTCTTTCCTCTTACAAATTTCAGCCAGGTTCCCAGTCCTGTCTGGAATGCACGCTGCCCTGAGGCTATAATGTCAACACTTGTCTACCGCACTCCTGGTATCTCGCCAGCTCCACCAACAACCCTGGGGGGTGAGTCGAGCTTTGGGGCGGCCTCCTTCCCAGCACCCTCCACCCAGGCTCTGTGGGCCAGCCCGCCTTCTCCAGGAAAACATTCTGCACCTTAAGAAACTCAGAGTCTAATGAATCATTCTTCTTCTTTTTTGTTTTAATTGAAGTATAGTCAGTTACAATGTGTCAATTTCTGGTGTACAGAACAATGTTCCAGTCATACATATACATAAATATACTTGTTTTCATGTGCTTTTTCATTAAAGTTTATCACAAGACACTGAATACAGTTCCGTGCTACACGGAAGACATATGTTTTTTTAAATCTATTTTATATATAGTAGTTAATATTTGCAAATCTCAAACTCCCAAATTTATCCCTTCCCGCCCCCTTTCCCCTAGTAACCATAAGATTGCTTACTATGTCTGCGAGTCTGTTTCTGGTTTGTAGATGAGTTCATTAGTGTCCTCTTTCCTTTTTTTAGATTCCACATATGAGTGACATCATGTGGTATTTTTCTTTCTTTTTCTGGCTCACTTCATGTACCTGGAGATCGTCATTTTAACGAATCATTCTTGAAGCAGACTTGACTACTCTGCTACCTGGTCTGGGGGCTCTCAGAGAATTTGATTATTTTTAGCAAACAAAAAGTTCTTTACTTTCTTCCTTCTTTGCTCTGTGGAATACATTACCAATAACCTGGTTTCTGTCTGGAGGACTAAAAGCCTCCTGTAGATTCTCATATGTTTTGTTTTGTTTTGTTTTGCCTTAAAATGAACTTATACACTCTCCTTAGTCTTTTCTGTATCTCAAAACAATATAGGGGGTAGGGTATAGCTCAGGTAGTAGAGCGCATGCTTAGCATACACAGGGTCTTTGGTTCAAACCCCAGTACCTCCTCCAAAAATAAAATAAATAAGTAAACCTAATTACCTGCTCTCCCCCCCACCCCAAAACCCAATATGGAATGTATTAGTAAAGGGAGGGAAAGAAAGTCAAACAAAAAGACAGCATTCTGCCAGAGTTCTCCCAGCACAGTCTCGTCCCCTCTGAGTGGCATCCGTAAAGACAGCAGTGACTGTGATTGGTCAGTGGCGTAAAGTTTCAGTACTGCAAGATGGAAAAGACCTGGGGGTCTGCTATGCAACACAGTGCCTACAGCTAGCGAGACGGCATTGTGCACTGAAACTTGTGTTAAGAGGGTAGCCTCACGTTAAGTGTTCTTACCACAAAACCCAAAACCCAAACCGAAGGCACTCAAGGAAACTTTTGGAGGTGATGGCTCTGCTTATGACCTCGATTGTGGTGACACCATCCCGGGTGCTTGCATATGTCCAAACTCATTAATCTGTACACATTAAATGTGTGCAATTTTAAAATACCAATTCTACCTCAACGAAGCTGTAAAAAAAAAAAAAAAAGAGTTTATTTCACCAGAAAAAGAAAAAAGAAAACGAGCAGTGACCTTGGATCGTCTCTGTTTAGGGTTTCCTAGCAGAATCACAGTCGTGGCTCAACATCAGTTCTCTAATTCCAGAGGGAGGGGCGAAGTAACCCAGGATGCTGAGTGAGCTGAATGGCATTTCAAAATCTAACTGTGACATGATCTGTTCAGTTCAAGATAAACATACCATTCCAAGGATCTTATTTCCCGCCAATTTGCTCATTCTCCCACCTGTCCAGTTTCTCCTCTCACAGCGTCCCCATCCCTGAATTGTCCAAACACCCAGAGGTTTTCTTGTTCCATTGCTGGGATCTGGTCTTCCTCCACAGGCCGAAGGCGGAGGGGGCTGGGGTCTCACTCGGTCCTCCCCCAAGAGCAGGTGCTTCTTGTGGTTATGCAGTGTGGCCGACAAAGCCTGGCCGTGCAGTTTTAGGTACCAACTGCTAGCCCACTTCTGCGGGGCTGCCCTGCACGGGTGGTCCTGGCCCACGTCCAGGCCTCGGTGGTGCCCCCTATGGGGCTTGGGTCCTGCTCTTCTGGTTCATGTTGCCACGGTAACCGGGTTAACACGGAGCATGCAGGGGAGTCCGGGCTATTGAATGGAGGTTGACAGGCTAGACTTTAAAAGATTTTATTTCAGAGACCTTGATAGCCACTTCCCACCTTGGCGCTTGAGTAGTCATCTTCGCCCAACTTGACAGCTCTTTCTAACTGACAAGTTCAGGGATTAGGACGGGAAAGTGAGGGAAGGCACAGAGGGATTGATGTCTCACTTGCTGAAAACCCTGGGATCCCTTTTGAAAGCTGGTCCAGTGACTAGCTTTGCATCCCAGAACAACTGAGGGAAAGGTCTCCCTCCCCACATAGGCATAAAGGATTTTTGACAAAGATATCATACAAAAAAAAGAAAGTTACAGATCAATGTCACGAACATAGGTGTAAAAATTTTCAACAAAATACTGGCAAAGTGGCTGCAACAACACATTAAAAGGATCACACAGCATGACCAATGTGGCTATACACCACATCAACAAACTGAAGCATAAAAACCACATGATCATCTCAATAAATGCAGAAAAAGCTTTTGGTAAAATTCAATATCCATTTATGACAAAAACTCTCCCGAATGCAGGCATAGAGGGAGTAAATGTCAACATGAAAAAGGCTGTATATGACAAACCCACAGCTAACATCATACTCAATGGAGAAAAGCATTTCCTGTAAGTTCAGGAACAAGACAAGGACGCCCTCTCTCACTGCTTTTCAATATAGTTTTGGAATGTTAGCAATCAGAGAAGAGAAAGAAAGAAAAGGAGTGCAAATTGTAAGGGAAGTAGTAAAACTGTCACTGTTTGCAGATGACATGACACTAAAACAGAAAACCCTAAAGACACCACCAGAAAACTACTAGAGCTTATCAATGAATTTGGTAAAGTTGCAGGATACGAAATTAATACACAGGGATACACTGCGTTTCTATACACTAGCAACAAAATATCAGAAAGAGAAATTAAAGAAGCAATTCCACTTACCACTGCATCAAAAAGAATAAAATACCCAGGAATAAACCTACTTAAGGAGGCAAAAGACCTGTACTCTGAAAACTGTAAGATGCTGATGAAAGAAATTGAAGACAATTACAAACAGATGAAAAGATACACCGTGCTCTTGGGTTAGAAGAATCAACATTGTTAATGACCATAATACCCAAGGCAATGTACGGATCCAATGCAATCTGTATCAAACTACCAACGACATTTTTCACAGAACTAGAACAAAAAATTGTTAAATTTTTATGGAAACACAAAAGACCTCCAAATAGCCAAAACAATCTTGTGAAAGAACAGAGCTGGAGGAATCAGGCTCCCTGACTTCAGACTATACTACAAAGCTACAGTAATCAAAACAGCATGGTACTGGCACAAAAACAGACATATCAATCAATGGAACAGAACAGAAAGCCCAGAAATAAACCCACGCACTCATGGTCAATTCATCTCTGACAAAGGAGGCAATAAGTGGTGCTGGGCAAACTGGACAGCTAAGTGCAAAAGACTGAAATTAGAACATTCCCTAACACCATATACAAAAATAAACTCAAAATGGATTAGACCTAAATGTAAGACCAGATACTGTAAAACTCCTAAGAAAAACTTAAGCAGAACTCTTTCTGACATAAATTGCAGCAATATTTTTTTGGATCTGTGTCCTAGAGTAATGGAAATAAAAGCAAAAATAAACAAATGGGACCTAATTAAACTTAAAAGCTTTTGCAAGGCAAAGGAAACCATAAACAAAACAAAAAGACAACCTACAGAATGGGAGAAAATACTTGTGAATAATGTGACCCACAAGGGATTAATTTCCAAAATATACAAGCAGCTCACACAGCTCAATATAAAAAAAAAAGAACAACCCAATAAAAAAAAATAGGTAGAAGATCTAAATAGACATTTCACCAAAGAAGACAGCCAGATGGCCAACAGGCACATGAAAAGGTGCTCAATACCTCTAATTATTTGAGAAATGAGATCAGAACTACAATGAGGTATCACCTCACACTGGTCAGAGTGGCCGTCATCAAAAAGTCTACAAATAATAAATGCTGGAGAGGGTGTGGAGTAAAAGGAACCCTCCTACACTACTGGTAGGAATGTAGGTTGGTGCAGTCACTATGGAGAACAGTACGGAGGTTCCTTAAAAAGCTAAAAATAGACTTACCGTATGATCCAGCAATCCCACTCTTGGGCGTATATCCCGAGAAAACTCTAATTTGAAAAGATACACGCACCCCAATGTTCATAGCAACACTATTTACAATAGCCAAGACATGGAAGCAACTTAAATGTCCATCAACAGATACCAGGATAAAGAAAATGTGGTATATATACACAATGGAATACTACTCAGCACTTAGCCATAAAAAGGAATGAAATAATGCCATTTGCAGCAACATGGATGGACCAGGAGATGGTCATACTAAATGAAGTAAGTCAGACAGAAAAAGACAAATATCCTATGATATCACTTATATGTGGAATCTATTAAAAAAAAAAAGAAAGAGACACAAACGATCTTTTTTACAAAACAGAGACTGTCAGATGTAGAAAACAAATTTACAGTTACCAAGGGGGAAAGGGGATTGGGAAGCATAAATTGGGAGTTTGGGATTGGCAGATACAAACTATTATGTACAGAATAGATAAACAACAAGATCCTACTGCATAGCACAGGGAAACTATATTCAGTGGCTTTCAGTAACCTGTAATGAAAATGAAAATGAATATATAAACATATATAAAGAATTGACTGTATTAGGAAAAAAACTGGAAGAAAAAGGTCAGGGTCTGTTATAAGATCGTGTACAGTTACCAAAAATTACGTTTTTTTTAAACAAATAGTATGAGCATGTATTATTTTTTAGAGCAAAAAGCCCACCAATTCTCATTTTAGGGAAAAATTACAATAATGGCAAAGGTTCTGAAAGCAGACAATTTGGAGGCTGACATTTAGATAAGTTACTTAACTTCTCCAAACTCATTTTCTTCATCTGCAAAATGGTCTTACCATTAGCACCCACCCTACGGGACTGTTTGGAGAACTGGGTGAGGATTTGTGTACAGCTGTGTCTGGCATGTTGTGAGTGGCCAATACATGCTCACTTTTTAAAACATACAGTTCCGGTCAAGATGGCGGAGCATTAGGACCACGAACTCGCCTCTCCTTGTGACTACAATGAAACCACAACTAAATGTTAAACAACCATCGAAAAAAGACTGGAACCTAGTGAAAAAGATCTGCAACTGGAAACATAAAGAGGGAGCCACAGCAGGACAGTTGGAGGGGTGTGCTCATGATATAATTGGGCCCCATACCCCCCGTGTGGGCAACACACAAGCTGAAAAATAATTAAGTCGCAGAGGCCCTCCCACAGGAGTGAGAGCTCTGAGCCCCACATCAGGCTCCCCAGCCTGGATCCCAGCATTGGGAGGAGAAAGAGATCCCAGGACATCTGGTTTTGAAGGCCAGGGGAGCTTGGCTCTGGGAGCCCCATGGGACTGGGTGAAATGGAGACTCCATTCCCTTGAGAAGCGTACGCGGAAACTCACGTGCACCAGGTCCAAGGGCAGAGGCAGTGATTTCATAGGAACCTGGGCCAGGCCTGCCTGCTGGATTTAGAGGGTCTCCTGGGGACGTGGGGGATGGCTGCGGCTCACTTAGGGGACGTAAAACCTGGTGGTGGACATTCCTGGAGTGTTAATCTACATGAGCTTTCCTGGAGGCCGACATCTTGATTGGATCATCAGCCCCAAGACCTAGCCCCACCCAACAACCTGTGGGGAAGCCTCAGGTCAAACAACATACTGGGTGGGAACACAGCCACACCCATCAGCAGACTTCCTAAGCCACAAAGACCTCTAGACACAGCCCTACCCACCAGAGGTCCAGGACCAAGCTTCACCCAGCAGTGAGCAGGCACCAGCTCCTCCTGCCAGGAACCCTGCATAAGCCTCTAGTCCAGCCTTATCCACCAGGGGTAGGTACTAGAAATAAGAAAACAACAATCCCAAAGCCTGTGGAAGGAATCCACAGATACATAAAAGATAGATATGAGGTGGCAAAGGAATATCGCCCAGGACAAGGCATAAGGTAAAATCCCAGAAGAAGAAATAAGTGGTGAGGCGATAGATAATTTATCTGAGAAAGAGTTTAAAGTAATGACAGCCAAGATGTTCAGAGAACTCAAGAGGAGTATAGATGAGCAGAGTGAAGTTTTTAGCAAAGAGTTGGAAAATATAAAGAATACCCAAACAGAGTTGAAGAATAAAATCATTGAAGTGAACAATATATTAGAAAGAACCAAGAATAGACTAAATGAGGCGGAAGAACAGATCAGTGAGCTAGAAGACAGATTAGTGGAAACCACTACTTCAGAACAGAAAAAAGAATAAAAAGGAATGAGGATAATTTAAGATAACTCTGGGACACAAGAAGTGCTCTAATATTCGCATTACAGGGGCCCAGAAAGAGAAGAGAGAGAGAAAGGACCTGAGAAAATTTTTGGAGAGATAACCAAAAACTTCCCCAACCTGGGAAAGGGAACAGTCACCCAAGTCCAGGAAGCACAGAAAGTACCACAGAGGATCGACCCAAAGAGGAACCAAGGCACATAGCAATCAAATTGACAAAAATCAAGGATAAGGAGAAAATATTAAAATTAGCAAGAGAAAAGCAACAAATAATATACAAGGGAACTCCCATAAGGTTATCAGCTGATTTTCCAGCAGAAACTCTACAGGCCAGAAGGGAGTGGCATGATATATTTAAAGTGTTAAAAGGGGGAAATTTACAACCAAGAATACTCTATCCAGCAAGGCTCTCATTCAGACTTGATGGAGAAATCAAAAGCTTTACGGATAAACAAAAGCCAAAAGATTTCAGCACCACCAAACCAGCTTTACAACAAATGTTAAAGGACCTTCTCTAGTCATCAAACTCTAAGAAAACAGAACAAAAAGAAAGAGAGAGAGAGAGAGAGAAAAAAAAGAGGCCTACAGAAGATTGCTTTGGCTGTTCGGGGTTTTTTGTGGTTCCTTATAAATTTTGGAATTGTTTGTTCTAGTTCTGTGAGGAATATTGCGAATATTTTGACGGGGGTTGCATTGGATCTGTGGATTGCTTTGGGTAGTGTGGTCATTTTGATAGTGTTGATTCTTCCAATCCAAGAGCACAAGAAATCTTTCCATTTCTTTGTGTCATTTTGATTTTCAGAGTATAGGGAACCTACTTGGTTAAGCTTATTCCTAGGTATTTTGTTGTTTTTGATGTAATGGAAATGTCTCTGCCAGTTATAAAATTCTGGTTTTTGAAGTGAAAAAAAAAAAAGTGAATGAAGAACGGCAAATGGCAAAATATCCTCCTTTTTTATGGGTGAGTTGTATTCCATCACATATATATATGCTGCATCATCTTTATCTATTCAACTATTGATGTGCACTTAGGATGCTTCCATATCTTGGCAATTATAAATAATGTTGCTGTTAATAGCAGGGTGTATGTATCTTTTTGAGTTAATTCTTATTTTGTGATTGGCTTTATTCCTTTGATAACTATGTAAGTTTAAAAAGCTAAAAAGCTCTAGAAACAATGAACAGTACATAATATGTAAATTAAAAAATATATGTGCAGCAAAAAAAAAAAAAGACCTATCAAGCCATGAAAGACATGGAAGAAACTTAAAAGACATATTACTAAATGAAAGAAGCCAGTCTGAAAAGGCTACAAACTGTATGATTCCAACCAAATGACATTCTGGAAAAGGCACAGCTATAGAAACAATAAAAAGATCGTGGTTTCCAGGGGTTTGGGGAGAGGGAGGGATGGATGAACAGATGGAGCACAAGGGATTTTTAGGGCAATGAAATTATTCTGTATGATACTGTAGTGGTGGCTACATGCCATTATGCATTTGTCAAAACCCATAGAATGTACAACATCAAGGGTGAACCCTAATGTAAACTATGGACTTTGGTTGATAATAATGTGCCCATGTTGGTTCATCGATTGTACCAAATATGCCACACTGATGAGTGGTGTTGAGGGTAGGGGAGTATATATGTATGGGTGGGGAGGGCTATGTGGGAACTCTGTATTTTCTGCTCAATTCTGTTGTGAACTTGAAACTGCTCTAAAAAAATCAAGTCTATTAAGAAAAATAAAGACTTTATTTTTATTTTATTAATTTTTTTTTTTTTTTTACTGGGGAGAAGTAATTAGGTTAACATTTACTTACTTGTTTTTTAGGGGAGGTACTGGGGATTGAACCTAGGGCCTTGTGTATGCTAAGCATGCGCTTTACCATTTGAGCTATATACCCTCCCCCTTGTTTTAGAGCAGTTTTAGAATTATGGAAAAATTGAGGGAGAGTATAGCTCAGTGGTAGAGTGCGTGCTTAGCATGCACAAGGTCCTGGGTTCAATCCCCAGTACCTAATTACCCACCCCTCATCCCAGAAAAATATCATTAATAGGTAAACAACAAGGTCCTGCTGTAGAGCACAGGGAACTATATTCAATGTCTTGTAATATCCTGTAATGAAAACATCGTCTCCCCTGTTATGAACGTCCTACATTCATGTGGTACATTTGTTACAGGTAGTGAACCGCTCTTGGCACATTATTATCAACTAAATGCCATACTCTATGTTCAGATTTCCCCAGTTTTAAACCAATGTCCTTTTTCTGTTCCAGGATTCCATGTCCACTTGGATTGTTTTTATTATTATTATCATTTTTTGTTGCAGAGACGCTCAGCCAATGCCGCTCCCCAGTCCTTCCCTTTCCGGGTGTGAGCCTTCCAGGCGGTGAAACTTGTTCTCTTAGCCTTAAATTTAGCAGGGAGCAGAGGACGGAGCTAAACCTGAAGGCTGGCTGGGTCCTGCCCGGGAGCTGAGAGGCATGTGGGGCTCCTGGGTGTGCGGGTGGGGTGGGGGCCGAGTTGCAGGATGAGGCAGGGGTGGCACATGGTACGGCTGCAATCTGAGCCGCCTGTGTTGCAGTCAAAGCCACAGTTTTGAAGCTTCTCTTGAGCAACAGGGCATTGTCCTGTGATTGCCCCAAGATGAATCAGAGAAGTTTCTTCATTTGAAGTCAAAGGTGAGGCCCTAAGGGCCTTATAAAAACCTCCCTGGCTCAGAGCTCCTCACCAGTGCTGGCTTCTGCTACCGTTTCACACTCCTGTGCATTGAGGGTAAGTTTTTTCCTTGGCTGGGCCCTCAGGGGGCCACTTGGTAGGCTGTTGGAAGCCGTAGCCCTCTGCCTGCTGGATACCCTCTGGGCTGACTGCCTTCTTGGCCCAAGCAGGCCAGCCCTGGCTGCGCTAGGAAGAGCCGGTCTGAGGACTTGGGGATGGCAAAGGTGGGTGGGGCGGCTGGCATCTGTAAGGGCCCTAAAGTGCTGTTACCTGGGGAATGGGAATAGGCTGGCCAACCAAAGAGCCCTTCCCAGGTGAGCTTGAGTGAGCAGTTCCCTCCGAATTACACTTCCCAGGAGAGAGCAGGGCGTGGGACACGGAGGCACTTAAGGCTGGTTCTCTGAGGTTGGGGTGGTTTATATGCTCTTCTCCCTCCATCCTATCCACAAATGAAAATACTCATCATGGGCCAAACACAGAGCAGAGAGAATAAGAGCAGATGCTGGGGAAGTCACCCCTTGTCCCAAACCCTGATGCAGAAAGAGAGGGGAGAGTGGCTGTGCGGGGTGGGGAAGGAACAGCCTGAGACCTCCTCTGCCTCCTGAAGGTTAGCGTGAGGTGGGAAGATGACGAAGCTGGAGGAGCACCTGGAGGGGATCATCAACATCTTCCATCAGTACTCAGTTCGGGTGGGGCACTACGACACCCTCTCCAAGGGGGAGCTGAAGCAGCTGATCACCAGGCAGCTTGTGAACACCCTCAAGGTAGGTCACGCCCCGTCATGGCAGCCCTGCCCACCCCTCTGCACTGAGGGCAGTACCAAGGCCTGAAAGGGTGATGGTGGGGCAAGGACAGGGGTGGGCTGGCCCCTGCTTGAGCTCTCAAGGGTATCCTCCCCCTGCGGTGGGATGGGGCTCCCTCCATCTCGCAATAACTCGCTCTGTCACCTTGGGCTCTGCTCCCTCCTCTCTCTGTGAAGTGGACAGGGGCAGGGCAGGGTGGAGTTGGATTTGGGGGCCACACAGTACCTTCCAGGTCAAGACTTGATTCTAGGCTGGCTCCTGAGGGCGCTTCTCTCCTGCTTCTGTTTTCTCACATTGGATTCTCCCACATGGTTTTGACTAATGAGTTAAGATTCCTGGGCTCCCTAAGCTGAGCTCTGAGGGATGAGAGGCCTGGAGAACAGGGGAGCTCACTGCCCCTGCTTCCCTTCTCCTAGAACACCAAAGATCAGGCCACCATTGACAAAATATTCCAAGAGCTGGATGCTAATAAGGATGGACAGGTCAACTTTGAAGAATTCATAACCCTGGTGGCCAGAGTGCTGCTGACTGCCCACGAGGAAATACACAAAGAGTAGGAAGCCCCGAGGGGCTCTTCCCAGTGAGCCCCCACGAAGACTCTCCCCACATTAATAAATGTGCCCTTGAGAAGTTCTTAACAGTGTCTGTGCTTTTTTTCTTCCCGCAAACTTGATCCCTCGTTATCCCTGCTATTCCAACAGGCCCCATTTCAGCCCCTGGAGCCCCCTCTCCACGTGTTCATTTCTTCACCAATGATGTATTAAATGTAAAATATTTGTTCATTTATTCACTTATTCAACAACTGTTCACTGTGCGTCTATGAGAGCTGGAGGCCAAAGACACAAAGTCCCCGTCCTCTTGAGGCTTGTGTTCTATTGGGGAGGGGATAAAAAAGAAACCAGATAAACCAGTAAAAATATATCATATGATGCACTGGTTGGTAATGATGAGAGGTGTGAAGACAGCTGAAGCAGGGAAGTAAGGTTGGGGCAGAAGGGAAGGTGACCGGTTTCGATGTGATGACCAAGAGATGCATCTGAGCAGAAATCAAACAGAAGGGAGGGAGAGCAGCTTGCAGGTGTCTGGGGGCCGAGAAGTCCCGTCAGAGAGAGGCTGAGGCTCCGAGGTGGGTGTGTGCTGGACCTGCTCAAAGAACAGCATGGCGGTGGGATGCAGGGCTGAGGTGGGGCTGGTGGGAGGGGAACGTCTGCAGGAGACGGGGAACAGGGCGCAGGGGCTACAGCCTGGGGGGAGGAGCTTGGACTTTGTGTCTAGGGTGCTAAGGAAGCCACAGGGGCCTTTGAGGCAGGGAGCGAGATGATTGCACTCACGTTCATTGACGGCTGTGTCTGTAGAGAAGAGATTGCAGGGACAGGTAAGAGAGGGTGCAGGGACCCCAGCCAGGAGGGGTTCCCCAGAGTAGCCCTGGCCAGAGAAATATAACCTGGGCTACCTTTGTAATTTTAAATGTACTTTTAGTCACGTTAAGAGCATTGAAAATAAAGAGGAAATTAATTTTAACAATCTACGTTATTAACCCCATAGATCAAAGTATCATCATACAAAGTTACTGAGCCCATAAAATCTGACAACCCCCCACCTCGTGGCGGCTCTGCCTTCTGAGTGAGATGGGTCACACTCTGTCTATGGCATGTGTAACCACTTTTACTTTAAACTGAGCACCCAAACCCCACACCTCGTGGCCTCTCTCTTGCCTTCTGAGACAGCCTGCACCCTGTCTGTGGAGTATATATCTTCCTGAATAAATCTACTTTTACTCAACTATGGCTCACTCTTGAATTCCTTCCTGAGCAAAACCAAGGACCTACACTTGGCAGGGTGGATCCCAGGGACTCCACCGAGACCTGGGACACGGCCATCCTCTCGCCCCACGTTTCCTGTATCACTGGCAGACCTGCCAGTGGCTGCTCCCTGGCTAGCCTTTCACAGGGTGCAGGAGATAAAGGCAGAGTTTGTGACAAAATTTTAAAAAGATGGGGTAACTCGCTGGAGCCCAGGCATGGCAGATATGAGGAAAGTGAGAAGGGGAACTTAATATTGAGGGAAAAGGTGGGTTTGTCTTTTGGTTTATTTGGTGCCAAGCCTTGGGGAGATGATGTGTAGGAAGCTGGGATTCAGGTCTGAGGCTTGGAAGAGACAAGTGCCAGCCACAGAGGCCCCAGGGTGAGGCTGGGCGGCGCACCAGAGGAAACTACTGCATATGTGAGATGTGAATCGGAGGCCCAGTCGAGGCAGTGGGAAGGTGGGAAGTACTCCAGGAAGCAGGAGCCTGGGGAGACCCTCTCCTGGGGATGGGGCAGGGTGGAGAGGCTGAGCCGGGGTGGAGCGGGATTGGCAGAAGATGGAGGAACTCAGGACCTGGAGAAGGCAGCCTTGGAATGGCCCAAGTCTGGAAGGCTTCCATCACGGAATGAGAAGAGGGGAGCATTCAGAGAAAGCCTTCACTCGCTGAATGACCTTGGGAAAAATCACTTTGCCTTTCCGGATCTCTGTTTTCTTTGTTTTTGAAGAATTCAAAGGAATTCAGGAAATTCATTTGAAGAGTTTAGACTAGATGAACACTCAGGTGTCAACCAGTTTTAATATCCTCAGATGCTTGGACGGAATGGAGGGCTCTGGGTAGGACCTCAAAAGGTGGGAGGGAGGGTGTTCTTGGCACTGAGAGGGTGGTGGTCCAGAGGACGAGGGGGAAGTTATAGTTCTGGATTCAGAACCTGGTTTTACCACTTACTAATTGTCAGACCTCGAACAAGTTACCTAAAGGCTCTAAGCCTCAGTTTCTCCATCAGTAAAATGCAGATCCTGTTACACCTTTCTCAGAGTTGACGTGAGGATCAGCTAATCTAACAGCACGTGCACAGCACTTAGCACAGCCTCTGATGCCAGGTCGGCACTCCGCAGGTACCAGCATTAACGGTCAGATGCTAATTTATATAGGAGGTAGTTAGTTACAGCAAAGATTTAGGTGATTTTTAGGGGTAACTTGGAAAAGTGTTAGGTAAGTAACCGAGGGCAGTCGGGCACTGTCTTTCTCTAAGGGCTTTTGAGCTGGGGCCAAGCTGCTGTTCTGCGAACGGGTGCTCTTGCTCAGTGCACCCACGTGTATCTGTGGCCCCTTCTGACATATACGGTACCGTTAGCATGTGGTGAAAAACAAGCACTGAACCAAGCCCATTTGCTATTCAAATAGCCATGATTTTGTTTCAAAATAGCCACCTGAACCACAAATTGAACTTAAATCGTATTTAGAAAAATTTTAAGGGATCTCACACTTGGTCAAAATCCATCCATCAGAGGCACCAGAGGGCAATGAAAAAAGCCTTCAACCTGGAATCGGATGCACTTGGCTAGCCTCCCAGCTCAACTGCTCCTTGGCTCTGTGAGTTTGAGCAAGTGACCTTCCCTCTGTGAGCCCATATTATCTGTAAAGTGCAGTGGACCAGGTAATCTCTAGGCCCTTCATGAAAATGCAGAGCCTGGTCCCCTGACAGTGGCCGCTACCACAAAACAAACAAATGGACCTGAGGACAGTTAGAAGCATGACCACGGGGGCTGGACTTGTCCTCTCCACCATCTCTCCACCAACCCCCTGTCCACCACCAGGAGCCTGAGTCCCCAGCCACTCCAGAACATTCTCCAGTTTCCCCACAGACTTTCAGAGTACTCTGATTTGACATCTGTTCTCTGTCTGAGGTGCCCTCTCTTCCTTTCATTCACAAACCCTTTATTTAATTTATTATTTTTTTAATTTTTAAAATATTTATTTATTCATTTTGTGGAGGGAGGTAATTAGGTTTATTTCCTTACTTTAATTGAGGTACTGGGGATCAAACCCATGATCTCATGCATGCTAAGTGTGCTCTCTACCAGTGAGCTATACCCTCCCCACAACAAACCATTTAAAAGTGCCTTGTACTGGGCTCTAGCTACCAGGCTACTGGTCCTTCTTTGGCTCTGGAACTCCTGCTTACTCACCAGAGCCCGACCCAAACATCAGATCCTCCAGGGAGCAATTCTGCTCACACCCCCTCACGTATTTCCACGTGTCATTCAGAGTGGATTTCAGCCTGGGGACTCTGGGACTTACCGGCCCGTCACGGCGTCAAGCCCCTTTGGGGATGGCTGGTAGACAGAGCCCTCTGAGCGAGAGTTGCTGTGTGATAAGGGGCACTGACGGCAAACGAAGCCAACTGGCCCATCCGGGCTCTGGCAGTCAGGGGGAGGGTCCGGATCTGCTGGGACGGCCCCCGGGAGCCCCTGGTGCAAGAACGGCTAGGACTCGCCATTTAACTCAGCCGGTAAAAACCATCTTCAAAGTTAAAAGGGAGCAAAGCAGACTTGTAAAAATCTGCAGGGCAAGCAAGACCCTGACTTTCTATGCGTCTCTGATTTCTCTCGTTACCTAACCCAGCCCTGCACACACAGAAGTTCAACTCTCGCCCTTTCAGCGTTAACCTGAAGAAGTTTAATCCTTCCTCCCGACAGAGGCCTGCACCCCGCCCGAGAGGACGGAGGAAAAGCTTGTCCTCCGTGCTCGGGGGCATCATCCACCTTTGCTCTTCTTTTGGCCACAACATCATATGAAAATAATTATTTGGGTGTCTGTCGCCCTCATTAGACTGACGGCTCCTTGAGGGCAGGGGACCTAGCAGCGTATTTGGCACAAATGTCGGGCTCAGTCAATCCCTGCACCAGCCTCCCGCCTGGTCCCCACGCTTCTACCCTGGGTCCCCCAAGTTGTCGTCCACACAGCAGCCAGAAGGATGTCTAAACGCGAGTCATACTGGGTCACGACCTGGTGAAGACCCTCTAGAAGTTCTCCGGTGCTCCTTGTCACTCAGGTCTCATTTCCACTGCCACCTCCCTGGGGAGGCCCGGTCTGGTTCCCCACCTCACCTCGCAGTCGCTCCAGCCCATCTTCGTCTTACTGTGGACTCATTGCCCCCTGAAACGTTCTACTCTGTCTCCCTTGGCTTGTTCCTGCCTGAGTCTCCCTGGACGCAAGCTCTAGCGCTGTGGTGACCGGCTGTGCTTTGCTGGCCTGTGACAGTGCCTGCCTGCAGGTGCCCCTCAATGAATGAATACTTGATGAATGTTGGTTTAGTAGAATTGAATTACTGTTTGCTAACTGAGGGAACCCACGGCTGTTATAAAATGAAAGTGCGATGCTTGCAGTGGTGGTGGTGGTGGTGGGGATCGGGGTTGGGGGAGGACCTGGCGGTAAGTACACCCCATCACAGTGGGTTTTGGAGGCCTAGCGGTGGAGTGGCCCCCTCTCCCCAGACCTCAGCGGTATTCGAAGGCAGTTGTCATGATCCTCTCTGCTTCTCTTTTCCAGGCTCAATACTCTTAGCCCGTCAACTATTTCCTCTCATGATCTACTCCTTCCATTGTTAACAGGCATCTCGGAAGCTCAGCATCTTCTGTTTTAGAGGAATCATCCCTGCTGAGACGTGGGCCTGTGTTAAGGCACCCCCCTCCTGGAAGCACCCCAGCTGCTTGGGACTGCGCCTCAACCCTGAGACCAGGGAGGCAGAAAGCAGCAAGTGAGGGAAAGGCTCAGAAGTGAGAAGGGAAGAGAGAGAAAGAGAGGGGCAAAGCAAGAAGGAAAGGAGAGGAGAGGGAGGGGATGGACCGGACCCAGACTGGGCTGCCCCACACCACCTGCCAGCATCCTGCCACCTTGATGCCTCTGCCTCGGGTGCCACCCTCCTCTTCAGCCTTCACTTCGGGTCCTGGCAACAATTGCCCTCCTCACTGTACCATCTCACCACACATGTGACAATTTTGGGCACATGGCAAAAACAGGAGAGCTCGCAGAGAAGAGGGCAACCCTGAGGCGCTCCCTGGAGGAAGCTAGCCAGCCGCCCACCAGGGTGACCACTTTCCCTGTCCCTTCTGCTCAGGAGGGGACCTCTGAGGACAGGAGTTGGGGGACAGGGAGCTGAGCAGAGGCTCAGGGTAGCAGAATTGTTTCAGGCCGGAGACTCAAGAGGTAACAAAACTTGAGCAACAGATTGTTTCAGTCCTGTTGTCACTTTGGTAATTGGAATGTCAAAATCCATGACACAGGGCTTTCTAAAACATATGTTTTCAGCAACTGCCGGGAGGAGGGGCAGGGCGTTGAGGCTGGATCCTGGTGTTTGCTTCACAGCTGGGCTTGTGTCAGGCTTGTGTAAGGTTGCCTCAGTGGGCTGGCGAAAACAGAGGCCTTTCTTCCCGGCAGGGTCTTGGGAAACAGCACACAATTCTCCTCTTTTTCGTACAGGGGTGGCGGGAAGTGCCTGCCTTGCTGGCCTGGGGTGTGGGGTAGTTTGGGACCCCAGGCGAAAGCAGCTCTTCTCTGAGAAGCACCACGTCTCATCTGCCCTCCCTGGACTATTGCAGCCGTCCCCTAACCGGTCTGATTCCCACCTCAACTCACCCCACAGGCCCCAGACAGACTGCACTAAAATATAAGTATGCTGTGTCGTTTCCGTCCCCAAAGCCCCACGGCTTCCGTTCTCCGTCCTCTCGCTGAGAGTGTAGCTCCAAGGCCAAGCGTCTGCCCCGCTCTCCTCTGTCTCCCACCTGCCCCGCTCACGCCCCCAGGGCTCCTTGTTCCTGCTCACGCCCCACGTCTGACCAGCCCCAGGCCTCTGCACACGTGCTCTCCTCCTTCCGAAGCATCTTCGCGTCTGTCCTAGGATGCCTGCAGCCGCCAGCCTCCACTCAGCCCTGCAGGGTTTTAGCCTCACTGAGGGACAGCCCCACCAGACCTTACCCCTCTCTGGCCTTTCATTTCTATGGAGCTGTCTGGTCTGCCCTGCAGTTCTGGGGGCTCCTTAATGACAGGGTGAAGCCTTATTTATCCCGGGGGCCCCTCAGAGCAGTATACAGAGCCCAACACACAGTCAGTTCTCAGTGAACCTCTGTTGAGTGAAGGAAGGGACCAGTAAGTGAGAAAGAATTCATCTCCGCGCCCAGCTCTGGAAGCGTCTCGCAGCACCAGGCCCCCGAGCGTGTTCAGGGAGCTGCTAAGCCTCTGGGCAGGATCGGGCAGAATCAGGCTGCCCTGAGTCTCCTCACCCCTCCCAGAAAGGTACCCAAGAGTTCAAGCTTCCCTGCCAAGAGGGCAACTCCCTCTTTCAGGAACCGGGGGATAGGCATCTGATGACAATCAATGACTGGGATGCTGGGGAAACCCCGAAGTTCCTGCTTCCCTCAAGGACTCATTCCTCCTGGAGGCAGCCACCCTTCCTCACCTTGGGAGGGAATCTTAACCCCAACGCCGATGCTCTCCTTCTTTATCTGAAGGAGAAGCCAGCTCCCCTCTCTTCCGTACAACCAGCTTTGTTTTTGTTTTTGTTTTGGAATGGAAGTGCTAGTGGGATGTGAAAAAAAACGCACCACCTAGAAGTCCAGAGCTATGTTTTATCTGGGGGGCTTTCAGGACTCGAGCCCGGGGTCGGGGAGCAGCCTCTCAGATCGCTCCAAGGGACTGCTCCGAAGAGCAGGGCAGACCAGGTGTCCAAACATCAAAAGCTTGCTGTTGATGAAAGAAAACCAGCTCGCTCAAGCTCAGGAACTCAGCGCCCTTCCATGTGTGGGAGGGTGCAAGAGTCTGCGCCCGTCGATGTTGTTCCTTTGAAGTGCACCTTAGCCATCGAGGGCCAGTACTCTGTGCTTCCCACCCTGAGTCTCCTCTGGGTGCCCCACTGGGGGTGGCTGCAGTGGCGGAGGGCTTGGCAGCGGGTGTACTGCTTGTCCCCATCCCGAGTCCCCTGCAGCTCGCTGTGGGTGGCAGTGGCTGTGGTGTCCTTTGGTTCCTAACCTGGCAGGCAATCATTTTCACTCACAGATAGAAGAGGCCTTGGTCAACTCTTTTAAACTATTTTTAAAGAAAACCCCACAAAGCTCTGTGACAGTGGCTTGCTGTCAGACCTTCCCCGGGTTTTAGAACGACCTCCTCCTCTTGGACTGAGCTAGCAGAGAGATGGGGGAAAAGGGAAACCTCTTGGCATCCTGCTTCTCAGCCGCTCCACCATCTCCCGGCCTCCAGGTGGCCAGACCGTGGGCATGCCCCTCACGCCAGAGCTGTCCCCACCTCGCCCTCTCCCCGCCACGCAAGCTCCAGCTTCACCCTCCAGCCCCGCAGGGACGTAGGATCACCCTACCTTTACCTGCTCACGCAGAATGCCCACCGAGAGCTTGTTCCCTGATGGCACCTGGGGACATGGGGCAAACAGTCATAGTCCCTGCCTCCAGGGCCACTGCCAGACTTGCACCTAAGGAGTGTGAATGAAAAATACAGCTGTCAAGCTGTCACATTGCTTGCGGCTGGGGATAGTGAGCCCTGAGGAAACTCAGGATGGAAAAGCACAGGACACTGGCCTAGAGAGCTAAGGTGCACATCAAAGGAATGACTTCAATGAGCCCAGACTCTTGCATTTCCCATATATAGAAAAGTGCTAAATTCCTTAATTTGAGATATCTGTTTTTTTTTAATTAACAGGAATCTTTTGATGTTCTGACTACCTGATCTTTGTTAGAAAAACTCTTATGTATCCTGGCTCCTCCCTTACCTCTTTGGAACAGTCCCTTAGAGCCATCTGAGAGGCTGTCTCCTGGGCTCAAATTCCTCAGAAAGTTGGCCGAATAAAACACAATTCTTAAATTTTAGGTTGTGCTCCCCCTCCCCCAGTCAACAAGGGTTACAATTCCCTATTGTAAGTGCAAAGGTAGAAGTAACAGAGAGTTCTATGGGCCTGGTGCAGGAAGCCTCTATGTACTTAAGGAAGGTGGGTAGTCAGGGGAGTCTTCATGGAGGTGGTGACAAAGGCTCTGGGCCCTTAAGGACTCCCTGGAGACCCCAGGGTGGGGAAAGCATTCCTGGTGCATGGTGCGGAGCCTGGAGAAAGTCTGGACGTGATTTAGGAAAATGTTTTGAAGAAGTGGATGGGTAGCTATGTGCATGGAAGGAGTTAGATTTATTGTGTGTCCCCAGTGATGTGGGAGGAAATGAGGATAAATGCTTAGTGGCATGAGGAGATAGATTTTGGCTTGGTGTAATGAAGGACTTTGTAAGTGTCAGCACCAGAGGAGGATGCTCCCTTTCATGGAGGAGTTCAGGCAGGGCTGGACTGACTGCTTGCTTGGCAGGAACGTTGGGGAAAATCGCTCAAGCGTGAGGGTGGGGCAGTTTGGGTGAAACCAGTAATTTTCCAACTTCTATCAACACAAATCCCCCTCTCTTCAATGCTTAGCAGATGAAAGCAGAGTGAGTGAGACTGAATCACGCTGGGGAGGGGGCTTCAGATTCCCATCCCCTTGCTGCCGTTCCCTCCAGTTTGAGATGCCAGAATCTTCTATCTGTTTTGTTTTTTCTTTTTCCTGTGGTTGAGGCATTTTATTGGACCTTTGGCGACCAGATGTGGGGACCATCTGCTTCCCACCCCCTCCTCCCGTCTTTCTTCACATCTTGCCCAGAGAAGGGAGTGCGGAACAGGTGAGGAATTTTAGAACATCTGCACCGTCAGCATTTGTTGAGAATTGACTGTGTATCAGCCACTACTCCAGGTGCTGAGACTAAAGCAAGCAGAGAATAAGACGATGCTATGGACTTTGCTCCCATGGAGATCATGGTCTAGTGGGGAGGCAGAGTCATAAACGTGTTTCTGGCACATTGTGATGAGTGATGGTGGGCGGAGGTGGGGGGAGAGCCTACCCTATCTGAGACATCTAGTCCTGGTGAGGCCACTGATGGAACCCAGGCTTCCCACCTCCCAGGCCAAGCTGCACAGTGGGCACATGCTGGTGGGGTAGCAGGGCTGTTAGGAGGTGAGTCACCCCACCCCTCTCTGGGACCCCCCAGTCAGGCAGGGAAGGGACTAGGAGCTTCCAAATTCTGCTCCCTGAGCTGAGCTCACAGCCTGGAGGAGTTCAGGCAGGGCTGGACCGACTGCTTGCTTGGCCAGGTGGTTCCTGGAAACACCCTTATGCCCTCAAGCGGGAGCCCTGACATCCCCGTCCCCACAGTGGAGCCGAGGCCTGCCCAGCCCAGGCAGGGGGGCTGGGGGCCAGGCGAGAGCCAGGCAGTGTGGGGAGAGCTGCACTCTGACCCTAGCTGCTCTTCCTTCATGCTCAGCCCTGGGGAAGGAGCTGGGAGAGCCAGCCCGTGGAGAAGATGTAAGTCAATCTCTCTGCAACATCTCCACAAGCCACCACTGTTTAACCTTGAACTGGCCCCTTCTCCACTTGATGCCTCACTTTCTTCACTTGTTACACGTAGGAGAGATGACTGCTTATCTTTCCTGAGGGCCCCCAAGTCATCTCGTCAGAGTCTTCTCCCTGCTGAAGGCACAGGGCCGGGCAGACAACCCTGATCTGGGCTCTGGTTTTTGGAAGGCCCAGCCCAGCCCGGTGACGCCCTGGGAGAGGGACTTCAAGGGGTTGCTCTCAGGCCGGAGGGCAGGCAGTGAGGGCAGGGGGACCGCTAGGATGTCCCTGAAGTGAGCAGTTGGGTCTGGAGGCCACCTGAGTCAAGGAGATGCAGGGAAGCTGGGAGCCAGGCCTGGCCATGGGTTTGCAGAGAGTGGCAGGTGCTTCCACTGGCCTGAGCCCTCAGCTGCTGACCAGGGCCTGGAGGAACCCTGGCCACCTCAGGGAGGTCAGCTTGCCCTCGAGGCAGAGAATCAGAATCTTCAGGCCTGAGAGGCTCTCTGGACCCAGTGTCCAACCTCCTCATGGCTTTTTAGCTGCAGAACCAGGGTCAGATCTGGTTCCTTCTAATGGGCAGGCAGGCACCCTTCTCATGCTCCGCTCCTCCTGGGGCTGAGCGGGTGCAGGGCCAGACCCCTGACTCCCATCCATGTGCACACCTGCTCCGGTCTCTGTGGTGAGGACGCTAGGTCTGCTAATAGACACCCAGATGCCCCGTGGAGTCAGAATTCAATCTATGGGGAGACACACCCCATCTGCCCTTGCTCCCACTGCCCAGACCCCAGGGTTCCTCCTCAGACCCGGCTCTGTCTGGGTGCACTTCTGTCTGGTGGGGGAGACGGTCGTGAGGACTGCTCTGGGTGAAGAGGGGCCTGGGGCTGGGTCGGGATGGGGCTGGAAGGCTGAGGGGAAGAGGTACCCCCTTTTGCTTTCTGTGGTGACAAGGGCCAATTTGACAGTCTGGACAGGGAGATCCTGAGCTGGGGCAGGGGGACTGGGACCCCAGCAGTGGGGTCTAGAGTCAGAGATGAACCCAAGGAGCCCAGAACAGGCCCATATTTTTGATGCTTCTCATTTTTTTTAAAAATTATTGAATGAAGAGGCAAAGGCCCAGTTAAGGTGCAGGGCTGTCTAATGCCCAGGTTCCCAGGAAGGTCATGCTGGGAAAGGGATCAGGGAAGAAGCAGGCAGAGCACTGGCTTGGAGGAAGACTTTATTTTGCCCCTGATCCTCCTACCCAACAGCAAAGGCACTCCGTGGCCCTAGGTGGGCAGGGGCTGGTGGCCTGGCCTCCTTATTAGTGGCTGTGGCCGTGGCCGTGGCCACCGTGGCTGTGGCCATGGCCGTGGCCGTGGTTGCCTTGGCCTTGGCCACCACGGCTGGGGCATGGGCCCTGGCCACCGTTCCCGAAGCCTGGCCCATGTCTGTGGTCATCTCCTCGGGGGGTGTCCTTGTGCATCTCCTCGTGGGAGGCTACCGTCAGCCTGGCCACCAGCATGCAGAACTCCTGGAAGTTCAGCGTCTCATCTTCATTTGTGTCCATGTCCTGCATGATGTCTTCTATGACTTTGTCATCCTTCTTCTGCTTCTGTGAGGGGGGAGAACAAGGCAGTCAGGGCTGAGTGTGGCCAGGGCTGCGGACGGGGAGCATGGCAAGCGGCCCAACAGCAAACCTGGCTCCTGGACCTCAGGTCAAACATGAGACATGACTGTCTGCTAAGCGCCTACGATGTAGCAGACACTGAGCATCTGCTGGACACGTTCTAACTCCTCCCACAAACAACCGGGCACTAGGACTCTCCGTTTCACAGAAGAGGGACTGAGGTCGAGCGACGTGTCCGAGGTCACACAATGAGAAAGAGCAGAGAGTTCGCCTCGTCTGGTCCTTACAGCAATGTCGGCAGGGGGGCTGGGACTCTTCCTTGAGGAAGGCTTGAGGAAACTGTCTTATGAAGGGTGATTCGTCTGGGTAGAGGAGTGGACATGCCAGTTCTGCTCTAACCCAGAGCCCAGTCTTGTCCCGTTCCCTCCACCCCTGCCAATGTCATATCTCCCCTTCCCGCCTCCCCAGGTTACTAATTAGTGACACTCATCTCAGCCTGCCTGGCGGGGAAGCACCTGAGGGGAATGAGATGGTGTAGGGACAGAGAGCTGTGCTGTGTGATGTGTGCAAGGGGGCCTGAGAGGAGGTGAAGGATCCAGGCCCCGGTGGGTTCCTGCTCTGCCACCCACCAGCTGAGGCCCCTCAGCTGAGTCTCCTCCCAGGAACCTGCAGGTGCCCAGCTCATTGCCCGGGCCCTTCCCCCTCCTGCAATGCTTCAACACAATCTGCTTTGCTGCACCTTTGCCATTGTCCAGGCAGAGCCCTCGCTCCCAAGCAGCCCATGGGCAAGGCGCCCCCTTTTCCTCCTGTCCTATGTCTCTCCTCTGGCAGAGGATGTGAGGGGTGGGGGATGGGGTGGGGTGGGGTAGGGGTCACGCAGAGGAAATTTGTCCACACAACCTCCTGACTGTATTCTCTCTTGTCTACCCTGAGCCAGTGTCCTGCTTGTACAGATCTGCCCCTGCAGGGAGCTGTCAGCATTCCTAGTACCTCCTAGGGGCAGAACTGAGACCGGGACCCAGACGTCCCTTCCTTCTTAGTCCTGGCTTCTGTTTCCCCAAGGTCACCAAATTCATAAGGAAAACAAAAAGATCTGGTGGAATGAATCCTCCTTTTCCTGGAGCAGCCTGATCATTTTCAGATCGGGGAAATGAACATGCTACTGTCAGTGCTGGGCTGGGTCCTGGTCCACACACTGTTTGTTGGTTTCCTACCTTAGGATGAGAAAAGCCCTCTTGGGTCTTCTACTCCAAGTCCATCTGTGGCTTACATTATCCACGGCTTCCTGCCATGGGTCGTCCTCGCTTGCTTCCATCCTCAACATTCAGGTCTCAGCTCAAAGATCACCTCCTCACAGGGGGCTGTGCTTGTCCACCTAACTAGTCATCTCTCCCACAAACAGCCCACATCACCCACAGGGACTGGATTTATCTGTGTTCTTGACTGGTCAACACCTTTGCTGTGTGTCTCTCCCATAGGACACTGGGTCCCTGTTGGCCACTACATGCCCTGCCCAGGACAAGACCTGGCACACAGCACATGCCCAGTCTGTCGGTGCTGCCTAATGTGGAACACCTCTAATGAAGGGGTCCAAATCCCGTCCCAAACATAGAGCCCACTGCCTCTGGAGGCTGAGTTGAAGGAGCTGGAACTTCCCCCTTGAACACTGCAGATCACAGCCCCGTCCTTCATCCTTAGCCCAGGCTGTCATCAGGCTGGGTCGGGTGCGCCGGGAGTCCAGCCTTACCTTGAGAAAGTTTGGCAGCTCTTTTTTCACCAGGTCTTTGAACTCTTTCTTGTTCAGGGTGTCGTAGTGCCCCAGCCGCACAGAGTACTGGTGGAAGATGTTGATGATGGTTTCTATGCTGCATTCCAGCTGCGACATTTGGTCCGCCATGGTCCTGCGCTCTGTCTGAGCAGTGGATAAGCAAGGGTTCAGGTGCTTAGAAGAAAAGGCTGTCAAGCTTCCTTGATACCCCTTACTGGCTGCAGGCAGGTATGAAGGAGGAAACAGAATAAAAAGAAAGCCTGGGCTGCAACCTAACTGGGAGACGACCCTGTTTCACACACGAGAAATGTTTTAGAGAATATCTAGGGGATGCCAGCGAAGCAGAGCATCTGAAGACAGGCGGCTCCAGCAGAACATGACCTAAGAAAATGTGAAATAAGCTTTAAAGTGGGCAGTCAATCAAGGAGGGCTTCCAGCAGGAAGTTTGAAAAGAAAGTAGATGAGAGGGGTAAAGAGTCGGCAGGCAGGCTCCGGCCTGAGAAAGTTGGCCGCTCACTTACCCAAGCTGAGGAGCCACACAGAGGGATTTGACAGTGAGATGCGGGCCCAGCATTTATAGGCCCCTGGCTGAGGCGCTCAGCCCTCTCCCGGGAAGATTGCTTCACAGGTGAGCCATGTGGTAACCCCAGGCTGGGCTGTCACTACCAGGAAGGGGGCTGGGCCAGGACGGGAAGTGTTCACATAGCTCCTTTTGCCTTTTTGTGAAATCCCCAGCCTGGCTTGGAGCTGGTTTGGGAGGAAGCTGGTTGGTTAGTCCACTTCCCCTCCACCCCACACCCCTGCCCTGCCTGAGCAAGCCAGTCAGCTGCCTCTCCTCCAACACCCCCTTCCCCCTGCCCCCGCGGAGGCTGCGCTGGCCCACCTGCGGGAGCCAGTGGCTGATGACAGGCTGAGGACCGGGTGTGTGTGTGTGTGTGTTTGTGTGCGGGGTGCGACCCCCTCTGCCTCCTCCAGGTGGGCAGCCCAGCAAGGAGGGCTGAGCTTTCCCGCACCTGCCTGACTCTGTGATAGTGCTCTCAGGAGTGCAAGGGGTTGACATGGGGTCTTAAATTCCTGGGGTGGGATGCATCGGGGTTAGAGGGGCTCTTGGAGGTGGTCAACCCCTTTGTATTGCGATGAAGAAACTGACACCCAAGCACCCGAGCAAGGTCAGCAAAGTCACATAGCTGGTTGGTGACACAGCAGGGACTGGGCTCAGACATCCTGGTTCCTGGTTAAGACTGATTGTGATTACACCTCCCTACTGCAGTCTGTGAGCTGTCCTTAGGGCCAGACTCTTTCTAGAGGTTCTCTGAATCACGCTTTTAACTGCTCCAAACATGGGAGCCACAGCTTCAAGGACAACCTAAAAGACAACTATTTTTGTGTAGCTTTTGGGTAGGCAAGGCCTGACCCTCCCCTGTTACAAACCTTCCGTGGCTCCCCATTCACCAGGGGAGGAAGTGGAGTTGCCTGGCACACAGAGCCCTGTGACAATGACCCCTCCAGTCCCTCTCCTAGGGGCACACCCAAGGCCCACCTGCACCCCCAGTCTTTTGTCTTTGGTGCTGCCACCCCAGAAGTGCCCTTCCCCCACCATGGGGTGCAGCCCTACCCACCCTCATGGCTCAGTTCAAATGCTACCCTGTCCAGAAGCCTGCTCTGTTTCTCCCAATTGGAAACACTCTCTTCCTCCCAGACAATCGCTCCCACACCGCTTCTGACTCTCAAGGGAGACCTCACACTTGCTGAAGGATGGTGCCCTTGCTGCCCCACCGCCTCGACCTGGGAAGCGTGTCTAAAGGACCTACTGTGGCCCCCTTCCCTTAACCTCCAACCGCCCCCCCCACCTCCATCAGGCTCTCCCACCTCTGCCAGTCCTTTTGTCCACTCTTCCTGAAACCTTTCTTCCCTGCCCTGGCCCCTTCTGACCTCTCTGCCCTCCGAAAGCCCAAGGCAGCTCCTGTGAGTGCTACATGTTGGCCATGAGTACCTCCTGCTTTGCACTGCACATGGAATAGTGGTTAAGAGTTCAGACCGACAGATACACATTGTGACGTATAAAACATAAAAACAAGGACCTACTGTATAGCCCAGGGAACTATACTCAATATCTTGTAATAACTTATAATGGAAAAAAAAGAGTTCAGACTGGCTGTGTGACCTTAGGTAATTTACTTAACCTCTCTGTGCCTCACTTTCTTAGTGAAATAGGATAACAGGACCTACCGTGAGAAGTGAGACAGTGAAGGTTGGAAGAGCTTAGTAAGTCAGAGATATTACTATTAGTTATCTTTTCATTCATTTGTGCAAGTTATCAGTCTGGTGACCACCTACTATGTGCCAGACACCAATGTTAGACGCTGGGGAACTTGGTGAATGAGCCACAATACGCGAGGGAGACATAACCTCATACCCTAAATTCCTGATCACATTTTAAACTCGAGAGCTAAAGACACGGCCTGACTGGCACAGTGCCAAGCACACAGCAAGTATTTATTAAATGCTTGCTGAATGCATGCTTGAACGAATGAGTACACCATCTGTGAATGAATGATCAGTGCAGGTATAGCCAGGGATACAGGGATGGAAACTTCAGGGCCAGTCCCTTATGACGTCTGCCCTCCATTGTTTGAGCTAATGGAGGAAGCAGAGACTATAGCCTGCGTGCCCTCCCTCCTCAGGCTGTTAGGAAGTTGGGGCAGGTGTCTGGGCTGCCTTTCCCATGTGCTCCCACAGCGCCCTCTGCTGCGTCTACCAAAGCATGCTTCACTCTCCTTGAGACCAAGGATCTCAGACACAAGCTTGCAAAACAAGGGACCTGGAGGAAATCCGTGAAACTGGGCCTGGGAACACCAATGGTACCACCAGAAGCATGACTTGTGGCAACTGACATGGGGCCTCGGGGTTGGGGACACTAGAAAGTGGTGAGGACTGGGACAAATGTGAGAATTCCTCACTTGAAGGGACGGCTGGCACTCAGCCTCAGGTGAAGTCAGCGGCCTGGGAAAGTGGACCAGGTGTCAGTGGACCTCCCAGAGGTCCGGGAAATCTGAATTTTGACATGAGAACTCCTGCTTATAAAATTTGCCCAAATACATGTATGTATATGTACGACTGAAACACTATGCTGTACACCAGAAATTGACACATTGTAAACTGACTATACTTCAATGAAAAAAAGATTGTCAACTCACTTTAAAAGCAAATAAAAACATTAACAATGAAGAACCATGTGTGCTGAACAAAGCATGGCTGCAGGCCAAAGCTCTTGGCTTTCAGGCCTGTCGCCTCTGCTCTGCTGAGGCTCCTCCAGCCCAGGACTCACCTCTGCAGTCCTAAAACTAGCAAGTGCCCAGCTTGGCGGGTGTTGGATGAACACATGTTGAATTAATAAATGCAGAAGTGTGCGAATAAACGAAGAAATGAGTGAGCGTGAAATACACACTGGTCTGTTTGTTGCCCTGTGACTTTGTGCAGAGGCGCCGACTGTGACCATATAGTGTTGATTAGGGTGAAAAGTAAATGGGGAGGGTGAGGAGAACAGGGTCAGGGGCCCCGACCCACCCAGCCCCTTTCACTGTCAGTCAAAGCCAGAGGCTGGAATGAAAGGCGTTGGGGAGTGAGGTCTTCTCCTTGGGGAAACTCGGAGCCTCCTGTAATTAGGGCAATTTTCCCGGTCCGGACAGCGGCTCTGGAGAGTGCCACTGGGAGACAAGGGAACAGTTTCCTTGGCTGCATTAAAAACAAGCAAGCGGACAAGTAAGCAGGCAGAAGCTCCAAAGCTCCAGTCGCACCCGTGTGCTCCGTCCCCGTGCCCAGGACCAGCAGCAGTCTGTGTCTGCCCTCTCGGCCGCGCTGCCCCGTCTGAACACTCCCTGACTCCCCCGGCTGTCTTCACTCTTAATCCTTGTGAGTTCTGGGAAATTCACCTCCCACATCGACAAACCCGGTGTTCCTTTTCTGTTCCCTGGCTCCTGGTTTCCCGTCCTCTCTTGTCTCTTGCGGGACCTGGTTTTTGTTCTCAGTTTGTCCCTGAGCCTTCCAGAAATTCCTGGCTAGCTCCCTGTGGGCTTCCTCTGCCTCACGGGAATCCCTCCGAAATATACCGTCCTTCATAGAAAATAAAGGGCTTTCACATACATCACCGAGTTGCATTCTAAGGGCTGGTCTTTGGGTCCACCTCCCCACTAGATTCTTTTTCCCAGTTTATTTCCCTCATTAGGTTATTAACTCCTTGAGAGCCAGGACCTCTTGCTTACTCCTCCCTGGATGATAAACGGCATCTGAGAAACTCCTGGTAAACAGTAGCAGAATAATATGTGACTGACTTGGTTTTGATGGAAACCATACTCAGAAGATGATCATTTCCTGTAATTAAGAAGTTGTGCAGCACGGGAGAGTGCAGAGAAGGGGAAAAAGGAAGTAGGAAGAAGACGCGGAGGTGGGGGAGATTGCGTGGGTGAACGGCGGCTCTGGGATTATCAGAGTGAGTGCTGCCCCCTTGTGGCCAATCTGCATCAGGACAGCCTGTGGCAGTCCCTGGGCACCGATTCTTAACGTTTTGGTTCTCAAGACATTTTCACGCTTGGAAAACAGTACTGAGTACCGAAAAGAGTTTTTGTTTCTGTGGATTACATTTATTAATATTTACAATATTAGAAATTTTAAAATTTAAAATTCTTATTAATTCACTTAAAATAGTAATAGCCAATCCATTGTATATTAATATATTTTTTAAAGTAAAAAAAAATTATATTTCCCCCCAAAAAGGCTAGTGAGAAGAATGTAATTTTTTACATCTTTCACAGCTCTTTAATGTATGCCTGACAAGAAGGCAGCTGGACTCCCCCACCTACCTCTGTATTCCACAGATAAGTGGTTGGGAAGGGGAGAAATACGTTAGTAGTCTTTAAAAATTGTTGTGTGTATTCTTGGATAATTTACCAAAACTCAACAAATGGAGGCTTCATAAAGGTGAGGTGCAATCTAGAACCTGAAACCATATCAATGAACTTTTTTTAAATTGAAGTATAGTCAGTTTACAATGTGTCAGTTTCTGGTGTACAGCATAATGTTTCAGTCATACAGATACATGCATATATTCCTTTTCATTATAGGTTTCTACACGATATCAAATATAGTTCCCTGTGCTATACAGTAGGACCTTGTTGTTTACCTATTTTATATATAGTAGATAGTATCTGCAAATCTCAGTGCTTAATTTACCCCTTCCACTCCCTTCCCCCCTTTGTGAATAAGTTCATTTGTGTCTTTTTTTTAGATTCCACATATAAGTGATATCATATGGTATTATTCTTTCTCTGACTTATTTCACTTAGAATGATGATCTCTAGGTCCATCCATGTTGCTGCAAATGGCATTATTTCATTCTTTTTTATGGCTGAGTTGTATTCCATTGTCTATATATACCACAACTTCTTTAGCTAGTCATTTGCCGATGGACATTTAGGTTGCTTCCATGTCTTGGCTATTGTAAATAGTGCTGCTGTGAATATTGGGGTGCATGCATCTTTTTAAATTAAGGTTCCCTCCTGATCGATGCCCAGGAGTGGGCTTGCTGGATCATAAGGTAAGTCTATTTTTAGTTTTTTTGAGGAATTTCCATACTGTTTTCCATAATGGCTGCACCATCAATGAATTCTTTGTTACATTAGAATCCATTGGCCTATCATGGAACTTGAATGGATCTTGTATGGTTTTGTAACTGACTATATGGGTCATTTGGAAAACATCAATTCACTGACTTATCTGCATCTTCCAAATGCTGACACATTTCATTGTCTAATATGATACACATACATAAAGTCACATTTATTAATATCACCACCGAACTCATCAGAAAAATCTTTAAGTGTTGGGAGACTGTCAAACTCATGATGGCAGACACAGAATTTTCAAATCCTAGTTTTTCTTGAAAGTCCCAACTTTATTACACGAACACATCCTGTTGGTTGTTCTCCTTGCAGTAAAACTTTCACTCTGTTCATTTCCTAGAGAATATCTGCCTTATATAGCCTAGAATGAATATCCATAGTTTAGCTGTTATTTGTTCTTTCAGGTAAAAATGGTGTTTTATGAGAAAAGTGGCTAGTTCAACTCACCTCTTAATCACACAAGTGCTTTTCCTGGAGACAATCATGGTTGAGATTTAATACAATAAATAATTTTCACTTCTTCATCAAGAAGCATTTTCAAGTGAAACTATTTATTTTTTTATGTTTTTTTCAGTTTGAAAGAATACCTGGCGAGGAACACACTGACTGCCGGTGCAGTTTGCTGCCACCGCCTTGGCTCTGGCTAAGATCCTGACAGTCCTTACCTACTGTGGTTTTGTGCCACCAGTGTAAATATCAGCGCCCTGGGGAGGGGGACCTGAGGATTCTTGGTTGGTGGGAGGGAGGCTTCCCGTGGTGGGCGGTTCAGGGTATATTATTCTGGAAATAGTTTTGCCCTCAAGGAGCGCCTGCAGGGTCTCAGGGCCTCCCAGGTTTGAGAACAATGGCCTTGGGCAATGCCATCCTTAAAGCAGCCTGTGTGCCCGCCTGCATTTCTTTTTCCTTTCTTCTTTTCCACGGGAGGCCTCTCAGAAGCAGCCAGGCTGAAGCGGGGCCTCTTGGCCCCGGGGGAGGAGTGAGGCGGGGACCCTCAGGAAGGGAGCTGCTCTAGTGGAGAGAGGCGAGGGCGGGCAGGGGAGGGCGACCAGGGCCGGGCTGCTCAGAACTTAGTGGGTCCTGTTCGGATTTTGGTCCTAAGTGCACAGACCCAGAGAGCAGGGCCCGCCTGCTTCGCTCTCCAGAACAGGGGTTTGCCTCAGGGAGCCCCTCTGCCTGTTAGTCCCTAAGAATTTGTTGGTCTTGGGCTGACCAGGCTCTACCTGCTCCCCCTCCTCTCTTAGGCGGCCACCACCCAGTCCCTCCTCCGGTTCGCCCCCCAGCCCCTCCGTGAGGGGAACCGAGCTCCTCAGCCCCCTCACTTGACGCCCGCCCGGGGAGCGGCCCGCAGGCCTCACTGACAGATTCCGCGCTGGTCCGAGCGGAGACAGCAGGGCCTGGGAAACCCCGCAGCAGGTTCGGGGAAACTCAGGGCCCTGCAGTCCCCGCCCCCAGGCTACTGCTCCCCACCCCCTCATCTGTCTGCAGGCCTGCTCCCCCGCACCCCTGGCCCAGGCCCCTGCTCTCCATCCTCCCAGCCCCGGGCCTGGGTGGCTCGGCTCAGGAGGAGAGCAGGCTCATTCGAGGGGCCCTTTCCAGGAAGCTATTCTGTCCCCCCAGGGCGACTCTGCAGCTCCGCCAAGGGCAGCTGGCCTGGATTTGGGGCATTCCCTCAGCAGTCTCAGGAGGCTGCCCCACCCACCGGGGGCTGGGAGCCCCTGCAGGTGCCCGGGGAGACACATGACCCACTGCACTGGTGGAAAGCGGCTCGTGGGGTTTCCTCCGTGGAGATGCAAGAGGTCTGGCGGCCAGAGCCACAGACTGCGGGGCCTGGTAGGGGTAGGGGTGACTGTGCCCTCTGCGCTGAGAGTGGCTGAGGGGCTGGGACGTCTCGGTCTGTGGGAGGCTTCCTGGGTGGGTGACTGAGGCTGAGGTGCGGGTGGTGGGTGAATGGCCGAGTTGGCCACTGGGCTGGAAGAAGTTCTAGTAATGAGGACGCAGTGTGTGCTGCCTCCTGGAATGCACTTTTCTATCTCTCTGCCCCCATCCTGCCCCTGCTGGTGAGCCTGGTGGTGGGGATTGGGGGGGGGGGGACTGGGGGGGAGGCAAGGTGTTGGTGAGTGACCTCCAGCCACAGCCTTCAGACCCCTGGAGCAGATCTGTCCCCACCGGCAGGAAGTTCCCAGAGGTCAGGACACGACCCCCAGGTCCCCAGGTTGGCCGGGCTTCCAGGAAGCTGGGGATGAGGAAGCAGCTCAGCGAGCCTTGGGCAACCGCGTCCTTTCCCAGGGAGGAGGCAGCTGGGCTGATTCACAGGGCGGCGCCCCTGCGGTCAGCACCCGTCTGGTCTCACCTGAGTTCATCTCGGCGCTGTGCACTGTGCCCAGAGCGGCTCAGAGCCTCAGAACCTCAGAGCCTCATAGCCCTGCCCTCCTCCTCCTCTCCTCCTTTTGTTAGGGCTCCTGGCCTTTTCCTTTCTCTCTGGAAAGCCGGGCCGGATGCTCCTTTCCCGGGGAGGGAGTGCCCTCTAGCGGACGGAGAGTGAGGCCGCAGGAGGCGGCAGCTGGAGGAGGAGGGCGGGGCCAGAGGCCGAGACTGAAAGGGAGGCGCCGGCAGCCGATGAGGGGTGAGCCTCCTGCAGCCTGACCCGTGGGGCTAGGACAGCAGGGACCCACAGGTATTTCTGAGTGTGCGTGTGAGTGCGTTTCTTCTTGAGAAGCCCTCTCCCAGCGGAGGGACTGTCAGTGTAAAAGGTTAACATGGTGCAGAAAGTTCCCCTGATCTCCCCTCTTGAATTCTTCTTCCAAGCAAGAAAACGTTCTCTATCCTAAATTCTTCTAAGTGGGTTTGGTTCTATCACTCCTGGATCTTTCTTGCCAAGGCTGTGGGTCCCAGGCTTACCTCTACCAAATTTCTCCCTTTTCTGTCTAACCTGGAAGCCCCATCCATTATGTCTCACTTGTCTCCTGTTGTAATAGTTCGTCTTCATTTTAAGTCTAGAGATTGCACAGCAAGCGGTGTGAGCCGTTGTGTCTGCAGCCTGTCCTGCCTGCTCAGTGTTTGCAGTTGGGGTCGGGGTAGGAGACACCACTGGCTCCTGCTCTGGCATGGTCAGGGGCTGGGCTCAAGCCTGGCAATTCCAGCTGTATGATGTGATAAGCTCGGGACAGTGTTCATCACATTAACACTCATGTTTGGGACACACCATGATCAAGCAACCAGGGTCTCCACCTCCTGTTGTTCAGAATTGATTTCTGGTTTCTAAGTACCTCTGCCAGAGGCCAGCTCCTTTCCTGGGAGGCCAGCCTACAGAGCTTCCATCTTGGGCAAGTTAATCCTGGCCTCTCATTTGGCCAGCGAGGGAGGCTGAACACTCTTCCGTGTGCTCCTTAGGTGCCTGCCCTCCTCTGGGATGGGCTCATTTGTTGTCAGTACACAGTTTTCCTGAATGAATGGATTCCTGGGTGTTATTCGCCAAGAGATTGCTGGCTGGGATACAGGAAACTCCTATATGTTTGTCTAAAACTGAGAGTCTAAACATTTTCCAACTGGGAACTACTGATTATAAAAACTCTGGAGGGCAATGATCTACCCCCATTTTATCTCAAACCTCCCTCTATAATTTCTCTGTAAAATAATTGGGAGAAAAGTTGATGTTTTCGTCTATATCTCCAAGAGCTGATATTTCATTTGGATTGAGCACAAGTAAGCAATTCATTTCTGCCTGGGAGAGCAGAAGATTCCTACAGCTGGAAAGGACCCTAATGATCCTGGAGTTTCACCTCTTGGGGCCTCACTGAGAATCTCCGCAGATTGTGGAGAAGTTCCAGGTGGAAGTTCCTGGGTATGAATCCTGATCCGCCCCTTCTGGTTGGGTAACTCTGGGTGAGTGGCTTCAACTCTCTGAAGTCCCATTTCCTGATGTTGAGTCCAGGTCTCGTGGGTCATTGTAAGGATACTTAATTAAGTAACTGTGAAGCCCTCAGCGAATACTTGGAATGGAGGATGTGATCAGTAAGTGGTAGCCGCTGTTATTATTACTGTACTCACTCAAGAAGAAGTTCGGTGAGCATCTGTCAGGGACCTTTCAGGATGGAGGACCGAACTGGATGCTCTGACTGTCAATAGTGCTGCCCCCAAGTAGTTCACTTCTTTTGAGCCTCAGTGTTCGCACCTGAAATAAAAAGTAGGGATAAGAATGTCTTACAGGAATTTTGTAAGGATTAAATATAAAATTGCAGCACTGGGTGTAAAAATATCTGCACAGGTTTGTTCATAACAGCTACTAAAGGATTTTAGAAATTGTTATTATCTGCGCTGGAAGGTTGAGGATGAGGCCCTGGGCTCCCAGGAGGGACCAGGAGTTCCCAGGGTGATAGGAGGCTGGTGAGGGTGGTGGCTAGACAAGGGTGTTAGCACCCTCACCTTTGCTGAGTACGTGCTGGGGACCCTGAGAAGCCTCGCCAGGTGCTGGTCCCCAGTCTGGTGAAGAGGCAGATGGGGCCCATGCAGTGGGGTGAGGGCCCCGTCTGAAGAGCGAGCATGGTCGGCTTAACTGTCGGTGTCTCTCACAGGGCTGTGGCCCACACTCCCCGTCGGCGTCCTGGGTCCAGTGAGGATGCTGCGGTGGCTTCTCATCTTCTCTGCTCTGGATCTTGGGGCCTGGGGTGAGTTTTCTTTCGTGAGGTCAGAAGTGCTTTTGGAATCTGCTTCAGACGGTTTCATTTGTTAATCATCCTCTCTCGGTCCTCATGCCACCCCACCAGCTGTGTTCCCCTTCAGAGCGTGGCTCAGGTGCCCCCTCCCCTGCTAAGATGGGCTCCAGTCCTCAGCAGCCTCCCCAGCCGGCCCAGCTCACCTTGACCTCAGTGTCGTGGGCATGGATTCGCTCCTGATCATTCCGCAGGAGAGAAGAGTCTCAGAACCATGGGAGAGACCCTTAACAACCTCCCTGTTTTAGAGAAACAGGCCACATTGTGGCAGTGACTTGCCCAAGGTCATCTGACCACCTTGGGGGCGGCTGCAGAATGTCACGGTTATGAACACAGCTCTGGGGGCAGACAGCCTGCGTTGGAATCCAAGTCTGTAGCTTCAAACCACATTGTCTTAGGCGAGTAACTTAACCTTTCTGAGCCTCAGTTTCTCATTTGTATAGAAGGAGTGGTCGTTTTGCTTGGCTTATCTCATAAAGTTGTTTCAAGCCACAGATCTGAGAGGGCCCTTGAAGATGTCTTGTAAATTACAGAGCTAGCCTGTGGGAGGCGATGTTGGTGACGTTGAGGGTTCTAGTGGCTCTGGCTCCCGTGACCTCTGGTACTGAATAGGCAGAGGGGGATAAGCCACGCTGGTGATGATTAATCTTCAGTTAATACTATCTAAAAGGGAGGGCAGGCACCACAATCTGCAATTTTCTGTATTTCAAGAACCTTGTCTGGACCAATAGGCGCTTAATATATGTGTGCATGTTAACATGACGGTGAGCACCTTGGTACCTGACAGTCTGATCTATTAATAAGGCTGAGGTGAACTGGGAAAGGCAGAGCCGCTCAGGTGAGGAGGCAGGAGAGAGTGCGTTGAGCCTGAAATGGGGTAGGGAGGGAGGCCTGGCGAGGGTGGGAAGGGGGAAGGCCTCCCTGGGGCTGATGTGAGAGGCAGAGACAAGCTGAGGCCAGACACATCCGTGGTTCTCCTCTGCGCTGTTCCCCAAAGGAAGTCAGGTGACTTGGGGGAGCCGAGAGGCCTTGAACTGTAGGGTGGGGATGTTGAGCCACGCTTCTGAGCTGGTCCGGGCGCTGCCCGGGGCCCCACACCGAGTGCAGTGTTCCTCCGTAGGGGGGTCCCCACGGTTGCCCTGGAATGAAGCCCAAGCCAGAGGGCTGTCAGAGGGCCTTTGGGACCCGGTTGTTGGCATCTCACAGCTCATTCGCAAGAGTCACAACGGTGAGGTGGTTTAGGGGTCGCCTGGGGCTTCTTAGCGGGCCAGACATGTTTCCCAGGACGTCATTATGGCTGGGCTGGGTGGGTGGGGCGGAACCCCAAGAGGGGCGTCTGCCAGCTACTCCCACGGGCTGTCCTGAGTCCTTAGGCAGAGGTGGGTTCCAGGAAGGAGCAAAAACCCAAGGAGAAAAGACGAGGGCCCTATCCTTGGCTCTCAGTAGCGGGGTGCAGACACTGCATTCCTCAGAGAGCTCCCGGGAGCGCCCAGGTGAGGACAGTGAGGGAACCCTTGGGGTGCTGGTCCTGGGTGGGGCTCTCAGCCCTGCTCACGGTGAGACTTCATCTGAAAGAGGGAGACCCGATGTTCATGGGACTTCCTGTGGGCTCTGGCCAGGAAGCCCCGGGTTTGAGGAGGGCGGAAGAGCTTTCTCAGAGCCGTGTTCTCAAGGCACGGCTGATGGAAGACAGTCAGACACAGGGGCAAATGCCAGTGAGGACCATGCGTCCCAGGGCATCCATGCTGAGATGCTCCTGGAGAAGTCAGCTCAGAGCCCTGGGGTGGGGCGTGGGGTGTTGCTGGGGCTGCTTTCTGAAGGTGGGCGCATGAAGCAGGCCAGAGAGGAGGTGAGGATGGGAAATGCGCTCCAGGAAAGTCCAAGGAGGAAGTGTTTGGAGAACAAGGCAACTTGGTTTCCTAGGCTGAATTCAGGGTCTGCAAGGGGATTTGTTTTAGCCCAAGTGGGATGGGGAGATGCGGAGTGGAGGCTGTGGTGGTGAAGGCCTCCTCCCAGGGCCTCTCCCACCGCAGAGGACTCAGGGCGGCGTGGACAGCCTGTGGAGGGAGTGCCACCCCGCCATCCTCCCCCCACCGCTGCAGGTGCGCCCACCATTGTCTCCCGCGAGGAGTGGGGGGCGAGATCCCTGACCTGCAAAGCACGGCTGACCCTGCCTGTGGCCTACGTCATCACGGACCAGATGGCAGGGATGGAGTGCCAGGGGCCGAACTCGTGTGGCCAGAAGCTGCAGGGCCTTTAGTCCCACTCCGTCTACACCAAAGGCTGGTGTGATGTGGCTTACAAGTAAGAGGCTGGTGGGGACTCTGCAGCCCACATCCATATTACCCCTCGGAGGGGGCCTCTCACTTCCCATCCTCTGTTTTCCTTAATTTCCTGTCCATTTTGCTTTTCTAATGAAGAAAAAAATGTTAATACAAACACAATCCAAAACCCCCCAGGGGTCAAGAGGAGGGTGGCTCGGAGCCATTTATTCAGATGTGGTCGGGGCTGCTGGGGGCTCCCGGAGCTGGAAGAACAGTGCAGTTTACAAAGGTCTTTTCAAGCGTTACTCAAGAGGCTTCCCCAGCCATTCTGACAGATGGGCAGGAGAAATACTGCCACCCGTTTCCCAGATGAGAACGAGGAAGTTAGTGCTCAAAGTCACACAGCGATAGGCCTGGGCCCAGAGCTGTTCCCAGACTGCCTGCTGGTCCTGCCCTGTCCCACCCCCAACACCGACAGGGCTTTTACCCTGAGCAGGGTCTCCACCGGGTACCTTGAAGGGCCTTCGCACAGTGAGACTGGGCTCCCACAGGAGGAGTCCCACTGGGGATGCGGGGGGAGGGCCCGGGTTAAAGCAAGTGTGAGGCAGGGAGGTGCTTCTGCTGTGTTTTGAGTGCCCACTCTGAGGGTTATCAGTGGAGTGGAGGCCCGGCATCTCCCCTTTTCCCTCTGTAGATGAGGATACACATGCATTTGTAGAAGAGAAAGAGAGAGTGGGAATGGTGCTTCCCTCTGAATTCTAAAGACAAACATAAATGCTTTCTTTTTTTAAAGTTTTTATTGGAGGGAAGGGGAAGGGAGGTAATTAGACTTGTTTGTTTAATTTTTAGAGGAGGGACTGGGGATTGAACCCAGGACTTCCTGCATGCTAAGCATGCGCTCTACCACTTGAGCTACACCCTCACCCAAGGAACACTTTCTGAATTATCCACTTTGGAAGAGATAACCTGTGTCTTCTTATTTATTTATTTTTAGCTGCAAATAAGAGTCCCTGGGGACTAGGGTGGGGGCGTCTTCCCGCCCATCCTCTGTGGATGCTGTGTTCACTACAACTCAGCTGCTGTCCCCACCACTAGTGCCCCCCCCCCCCGCCATTGTCACTGCTGTGTAGCCGACTTCAGCCATGGCATCTTGAAGTCATGTTTCTGCAGCGGCAGTTTGACACTCTCCGGTTTGCACCATGCAGCTGCTGCAGCCATAGGGACTAGTCACGTAGGACTGACCAAGGGCTGCAGGGGGACAGAGCAGCCTGTTGAAAGCCGGGGACATGCTGAGGCCCCCGCCGGGTCCTCAGGCCGAGGTCAGCGCAGGGTGGGAGGTCGGCCTGGCTCCACTGAGGGTCTTTGACACCTTAAGGGAAATGTTCTTCCTGTGCTCAGTTTGCTGTGGAAATTCATGGTCTATTAAAAGCTGAATACGGCAAGAGTTGTGGAAACAATTTTGAACACTGACTGGAAAGTGGAGGATGAGAAAGTTATAAAGAGGGGGAAAGAAAGGAAGACGGAGAACAAGAGAATAGATACGTTTGTTTTAAAGAATAAATTGAGAAAAGGAACATCCTAAACAAATTTCCATGATAAAGAAGAGCTTAGGAATTCCTACAGAGAAACTGAAGGAAAAAATCAACATAAAGGAGTTCCTGAATTCTGGCTGATTGTGTTCCAGGTTCAAGTACTTGGTCCTCTAATTTAATAACGTGATGAATTCTCATGCCCTTGAAAACTGTTGAACTAATGTTCTCAGGTTCTTAAGAGTCACACATTTGAAATCCACTTTGAACCAAGTGAATGTTTTTCAAGTGAGTTTCTGGGAAACGCAGGTAGGCTAAGTCACAGCAAAGTTACAGTATATTCCCGCATCTCTTGGAAGTCTAAAATGCATTGTCCACCTCCCTCCCACTGTTGTGTCATTGAAGCAGAGCATTTATGAGCCTCTAGAACACTTCTCCCCACTGAGGATGGGTGCGAGGTTTCCTGTTACAGGGGTTTGCCATTAAACCCGTGTTTCCTTGCCCGGCAGCTTCCTGGTTGGGAACGACGGCAGGGTGTATGAAGGTGTCGGCTGGAATGTCCAAGGCATGCACACCCAGGGCTACAACAACATCTCCCTGGGCCTCACCTTCTTTGGCAATGAGATAGGTACTGGACACCCCCACACCCTGGCTCCCCAGCCAGGGGGTTGTCTGCACTCTCTTCCTTCGTTCCCTAGTCTCGGCCCTCACGTCTTTTCAGCCTCCGTCACATTGTCCTCTCCGATATCTGCCCCTCCCTGGAAGCTCTATTTCTCCCTTGGATTCTGGGGCACAGCATGCTTTCCGTCCCCTCTCTCCTCTGGTCTGCGCTCCTGTGAGATTGCCGAGGCCACCACTGACACTGCTTGAGCTCACGGTGGTTGCCGTCTCTTCTGGAGTCTGAGGTTGACATTGAAGCTGGGACTGGCAGAGACAGAGGAACACGGCTTCTGTCTTCCTCCAGTGTCTCCCGTTGGTAGAACCCAAAGGGGAGGCCAGCAGGCAAGGAAGTCTGGGAAATGTAGTTTGCAGGTTTCCAGCCCCCTGCAAGACAGCGAGCTCAGAGCAGGAATGGAGTTGAGAGCTAATAGATAAGTAAGTGTCACCTGCCAGGATCCTCATCTGCCAACTGGGGGCTAGTAATAGTATTTATAAACGCAGAGGTTTTCCGTGAAAATTCCACGAGTTAATGGACGTAAAGAGCGTTTGCCACATGTCTGATTGTGGGAGCTGCTAGGTAAATGCTGTCACCTTTCTCACCATGCTAGGGCAGACCTGACTTGGTCTCTGCGTGTAGCTTTTACTGCCCTTGGGGCCTTCCACTTGGAGATGGAGTGGATAAGTAAAGTTTAGTTTGGCACTTGGAAGAAGTTACCAACTTCGCTTCTAAGAGCTGTGTGCAACTCCTTTCTTGCCCTGGGCCCTCTGTCCTGGCTACTGGCCCAGTTTCCTCTCTTCTCATCCATCAGTTCTTTAGGCTTCGGTGGTCATCTTATCCTCCCTCCAGATCTAGACCAGGTTGGCGTTTCCTGCTGACGGTTCTGTATTCCGTGTCATCCTTTCTCAGGTAGCAGTCCCAGCCCTGCTGCCTTATCAGCTGCAGAGGACCTGGTCTTCTATGCCATAAAGAAGGGTCAACTGTCACCCAGGTATATTCAGCCACTTCTCTTGAAAGAAGAGAGCTGCCTGGTCCCTCAACAGCCAGTGATGCCCAGAAAAGGTAAAGCCCCTCAGTCCTGCCTCACCCTCCTCCCAGTTACCACCCAGCCATGTTAGGGGATGCTTTTTTCTAGGGGCATTCACTGGCTTCTTGGAACAAGAGCATCTCATGCTGAGATCCGGAACATTCTGAGAGGGCACCTTCCTGGCCTCCTCTCCTTTCCATGAGAGCAAATTGGCTATGAAACCATTCTTGACATAAAAATATATATACACACATTTTCACTCAATCAGCAAATATTTACTGAATACCAGGCAGTCTTCTAGGTACTGAGGATACAGCTGTGAACAAAACTGCACACTTCAGGGGAGGAAGATAGAAAATGAAGAAATCAATGAGTAAAATATGTATGATGTCAGATGGCATGAAGGCCGTGGAGGAAAATGAAGCATGGAAATGGGGGGGGGGGTAAACACATGTACATATTTGTGTACACTACATGAATACACACACAGACATGCACATGATCTCTGTCTTGCTCTCTCTCACACACACACCACACTCCTCTTTCTAAATGCAAAAACCAGCCAACCTTCAGCATGACCATAGCACTGAGAAAAACCTGAGTTCAGATTACACTGACATGAATGTAAATATTCCAAGAAGCTGGGTAATAACAATCAGGCACTGTTTTGGAATGAACAAGCATCAACCCAAAACCAGGACAGTCACAAGTACTTCCAGCCATTTAACTCTCTCTGGCAGAGTGGACCTTTTCTTGGACTCAAGGGTATTTTTCATTAAGCTTTTTAAATTTGTAAATCTCTGATTCAAGTATTTCGTGCTTTTAGACAGGTGCTATGTTCAATCATGATAGATTTTTTAACATTTGTAGAGTTCTTTAGAGATTTCAAATGATCTCCACATTGATGAGATCAGCTCACGAGCCAGCTGATGTCTGCATATTGGCCCTGTTCCGTAAGTCCACACACCTGCATGTATTTGCAATGCATATTCAAGCATGTAGGTGTACTTTGTCTCTTGAACAAAATGGCCATCCCTCTGTACGATCAACAGTCCTTTCCCTCATGCTCATACGCTGGTTTCCATAGTTGTTATCAGACTGTAGATTTTTGCCTCTGCCTCTTAGCTCCAGCCACCTGACCCAGGCAATCCCTGTCCGACCTCAGAATCCCACAGAGTCCCACATGTTATATGTGCCAGTGGGTGCCAGGGGTTGGGGAGATGGAGGAGTAACCAGCTTGCCGTTGTGAGCTGGTCTACCAATGAGCCCAGGCGACTTCCCATCTCCTTGGTTTTTCACCTCATCACAGATTGCCCCAACATCGTCACCCGGTCCGCTTGGAAAGCCAGACAGACACACTGCCCTACAATGAGCCTCCCAGCCAAATATGTGATCATCATCCACACCGCGGGGGCGACCTGCAACGTATCCATGGACTGCCAGATCCATGTCCGGGACATACAGTCCTACCACATAGACGTGATGAACTTCTGCGACATTGGATACCAGTAAGCGGGATCAGTGGAAACTTGACCCTCCTTTTCTTCGGAGCTGTAGGAAGGGAGGCTCAGGGAGGGAGCCAGTATTCACTGAGCCCTTCCTTTGTGCCAGGTGCTTTACATGAGACATCATAGTTTTATTTGCACAAGACTCCGAACTGCGCATCCTTCAGGGCATAGCTGAGGGTTGGATATCTCCCCTGGGCATGTCCTCCATGAGTGTTTGGGAAGACTCTGGAAAGAAGCCATTAAAACAATAGCGATAAAGCAAGACTGTGAGACCCTTATGGAAGGCCATCGAATGGTTGTACCTTGTAAATGCAGTCCCTTCTAACCACCAAACCTGCTCTCTCTAATGTTGGAATCCTGCAATCCTCTGGTATTGTTCACTCCATTTTGTAGACACAGGAACTTTGAACCTCTCTGGACCTCTTTTGCCTCCTCTACTACAGCAGAGACAACAATGCCTTATCTATTTGAAGATATAGAGTGAAATAAAAGTGTTCTCGTTTGGTTCCTTTAATGTCAGGTCTATAATAAAGAAACATATTAAGCTAGTAGAATAGCAGAAGCTACTTGGAAGACGTCTTGGAATTTTCATAGCAGGGATTTTAGGGTTAGAGTATGATTAACTTTCAGTACTTCATCTGTGACGTCAATCACAACAGATTCTACGCAGTCTCAGATGGATTTGCTTTTGCATATGTCTTGTTCTGGGCTGGCTGCCTTTCTCCTCTTAACTCCCATTTTAAAAGCAGCCTTTGCAAACAAGAGGAAACTATTGCTAAAAATTTTGCAAGTTCCCACAGTCTCGCTATGGTTATTAAGCACAGATAATAGAGAATTGACTGTAATGTGGGAACTCCAAATGCAAAATGCCAGAAGCTGAGGGAATGTTAGTTTTCCTCTTCCATTCAGCCTTGGGGGACTTGCTGGATTCCTGTTCCTTGACTTTGGAAGCCTGCTACGGTGCCCCGCTCCCCCTCCAGCCTCTGAGCACAGCATCCCTTACTCCGGTGCTGACTGTAGTCAGTGTGGACACAGCACCCACTTACTCACTATTTTCTAACCTTTTAACCAGTATTTATTGGGTGTCTGCTATGTGCTTGGTGCTTGGCAATATGGATGTGGTTCTTTCCCTTGTGGAGTAGAGAGCGGGGATGGTGAGCTAGTAATGATAATTCAGAGTGCTGGGCCCTGTGACGGGTGAGGAACAGGACATGCCTGGGACGGACTCTAATAAGAATTGAGGGGACTGAATGGTGACAGGGCAGGGCTTCTGGAGGGAGAGGCATCCTAGCTGGGTTAAGGTGTGGAGGTAAGCCCGGCAAAGAAGGATGAGGAGTGTTCTGGGTAACGTACACACGGGGCCTGGAGTCTGCACAGAGCACATATAAAAGAAGCTTAACTCATACCTAAAAATAGATTCCAAAGAGGGGAATGGTGAGAAGTAAGGCTGGAGAGGCCGACAGGAGCCACATCACGAGGGGCTTTGGAACTGGTCCTGACAGATTGACTCTATATGAAAGGCAGCTGGAAGGTCATGCCCTATGAAAGGAATTGTGTTTTAGCAAGACCACTCCAGGTGCTGTTTTGTATTTGGAAGTAAGAGATATTCTGCCAGAGTTCAGTAGGTGTTCTGTGCAAATTGATCCGTCTACAGTTGTGACTTTTGGTGTCTTCGTGGGAGAGGGTGAGCTGGTGTCCTGCTCCTCCACCATCTTGGATTCTCCCCTCCAGGTGCTATTTTAAGGATGAATTGAAAGGAGGTAAAACTCTGAGCAGGGAGCTTTTGCAGTGATCCAGACAGCAGGTGGCAGAGACCTGGAGCAGCGTGGTAGCTGTCGGCAAAGAGAGGAGCGGAGGAATTTGAAGTAGGAGATACAACTGACAAGCTGTAACTGATGGCTGGATGGGGCTGGGAGGGGGGGAGGGAGGCATTCAGGACGATGCCCAACTTTCTGGCCCAGGAAACTGCAGAAGAAGGTGGGTTTGTTTGGGCATGTTGGCTTTTATAGATAGTAACTGAAGTTCTAGGACTGGTTGATTGTCCAGAAAGGATATGTTGAGTGAGAAGAGAGAGGGGGCGAGGCCAGAGTCCCAGGCGAGGAGCACCGCTTTAAAGAAAAGGAGGTGGGAAGACAGAGGGACCCAAGGGAGGGGGCAGAGTGGAGGGACAGCAGGACCCTGTGGGCTTGTGGGAGCCCCGGGAAGACAGCATGTCAAGAAGAGAGTGGCCAACAGGCCAGAGAGAACTGAGGTTTTCATTGTGCTAGTGTCGTCACATTGCAGGGGGTTGACTGTTATCATTGCTTGTCACTGTCTGTCTTCGTTTCTTGGGTTCAGGGACTGTGGTTGTTTTTTTGCTATTGTTTTTCTGTCTCTGTTCACATTGGCACATAAGATAATGGTATTAATAATAACAACAACAATAATAATAAATGGATGAAAGGATGAATTGATGATTAAAGGAGTGAATGAAGCCAATTCTCCTTCCCAGAGTAACTTTCTCCATTTTCCTTTGCCTGATCCTAGCTTCCTGGTGGGTCAGGACGGCAGTGTGTATGAAGGAGTTGGCTGGCATATCCAAGGCTCTCACACTTACGGCTACAACGATATTGGCCTAGGAATTGCCTTCATAGGCAACTTCGTAGGTAAGGGGTGAATGTGGGGCAGAGGGACTCTGGGCGGTGAAGTATTCTGTGAAGCTTCTGGGAAGCAGCGGGGACAAGATGCACTGTGGTGCCTGCCAGTGTCGGTGGGACTCGATACAGGTGGCAGGTCACCCCCCAGGAGTCCCTCTCAGGCAGAACAGTTTCCCCAAATCCACCCGTACCCATTCCAGCCCCATCTCTCCTTATAACCATACCCAGGGCAAGCGTAGAGCAAGAGAGAAAAAATCTTTTGTAAACTTTGTTGCTTTTATGGCTCTGTTGGCAAATGTAGCTTCTTCCTCGGTAACCATGGCAACAGGGTTGGGGAGCACCTTCTGTTACTGCTGAGAAGAGGTGGGTTGAGCTGCAGTTTTCTTCCAGAGCGGTTTTGAACTTTCTGGAAGAAGCACTGCAAGGAGGAATCGGGGAACACGATGACCTTGTTTTCCCTCTGTGCCTGGCTGCCGAAATTTATGTGAATTTGTTGGTTTTGGTGGTGGTGGTGGGGGCGGGGGACAGAAGGAGTCTGGATAGCAGTCTTTTTCTATCCCAAAGCAAGTGACCTTGAGACCCTAATGACTGATGGGCTAAATCTGTTTTGCAGAAAAGCCACCGAATGCCGCAGCCCTGGAGGCAGCCCAGAACCTGATCCGGTGTTCCGTGGTCAAGGGGCACCTGGTTCCCAACTACCTGCTGGTGGGGCACAGTGATGTGGTCAACGTTCTGTCTCCTGGCCGGGCTCTGTACAACATCATTAAGACTTGGCCTCATTTCAGACACTGAGGGAGCCCCTGCTCCTTCTCAGACCCTGGCTGCTGGGCCTCCTCCATCCTCACCCTCCATCCTGGCCCCACACCTGTGTCCCCTCCCTGCCAGCCCCACCCTGTCCCTCTGTCTCGGGTTAGGATGATCCTCTCCTGCCAGCATCCTCCAGAGTCCCCCAGGCCCTGTAGCGGGGCATTCCCAGCCCTCTGCGGCTGGCCCAGCCTTCCCCCTCCTCATCTTCCTCTCCCCTGGGCACCCCCTCCTCAGCCAGGTGAGACAACAGGGTGGCCCTGTGAGACTCTCGCTCAGCAGCCCCCAGCCTCACGGGTGACCCAGGTCAGTGTCCTGGCCCCCCTCTGCTCACACGCTGACTTGTCCGTATTTGGATGCAGCCCTGATTTCAGGGTGGTCATTGTTTACAGAGGTGTCTGTTCTCCCCACTGGCTTGTGAGGCTGTCCGGATTCGTTCATGTCTGTGTCCTCAGTTCTTCAGCCATGTCTGGAGTCCAGTAGGTGCTACAGATGTTTGTTGGAGAAATGGGTGAATAAATGGACGACTGGACCAAGCCCCTGCTCTCCTTTCCAATTTGCTAGCCACCCCCACCTTAGGGGAAGCCTTGCTGGGCGGCCCCTCATCCCCTCAGCATTCTCCCTGTCCCCTTCCCTCCCAGTGCCAGGCTCCGAGCTGGCATTGGTGGCTCCTCTGTAATGTTGCTCTGTCTCTAGGGCCCCATGTCCCCACCCTCCCAGAGCTCCCTGAGGGCAGGGGCTGTGTGCACACAAGCCTCTCGGTGCTGCTCCCTGGCCTGGCCTGGCCTGGCCTGGCCTGGCCTACTGGACATCGGGCCGAGTGTGGACCCCGAGCCCGGGGGCTCTGCTGCCCCGCCTTCTTGGGCTCCTCCTGCCCAGAGGGAAGCCCTGTCCTTTCGCTGGGGGAGGGGACGTGCAGCTGTTCACCAGCAGCATGTGAGCGGGCTCTTGTTCCTCCTGATCTGGAAACGAGGGGAGGAGGAAGACGGGGAGGGAAAAAGGGAAGGAGCCAGAAGTGTGGACTTTTCCCCCCATATACCTTCGGTATTCACACTGTGTCTTGACTTTCAAAGTGTTTCACATCTCTTGGAGCAAGACAGGTTCTAACAGCCTCACATTTTTATAGCTCTTTGTGCTTTTCAAAGACCGTCCCTCTGATCTCACTGGCTTCACTCTGTCCTCAGGCCACCTGGGCATGTAAGCAGGGGATGGGGTGGCTTTCTAGAGAGTCAAGTAGGCCCGGGTGGGTGGGGACTCAGGGCCTCTTGCCAGTGTACACAGCCCAGGGTAGGGGTGGGGAGGAGGGAGGCGGCCCCAGGAGGAGACCCCCTGGGCTGGGAGTCACTTGACCAGACCAGGCGCTCTGGCCAACCCAGTCCTTCCTCGGTGAGGGCTGGCCACAGATTTCCCTGAGGACCCTTCCCCAGCTCGCCGCGTGTGTTCCCTCTTCTGTTACAACATCGAGGGTGAGTTTACCAGCCCTTCGTGCAGGGAGTAGCCACAGTGGTGAATGTGAGGTGATGAGCGATGGTCTCGTGCCTGCCTATGATTTGAAGCACATTCTTGGGCCTCAGGGTCTCATTGGCCTCCTCCCCGCACCCCACGTCCCCTGCCAACCCTGCTCCAGGCAGGCTTTGTGGGGCTGTGGACCCCCATCTCCATCTGCACTCATCAAGGCCTCCTCAGATCAGTGTTATTGCAGGGCCTGGATTATGGTCTTCTCAAAATTATTTACTTTTTTGGTCTTAAAGACACAATCTAAGTGAAATCAGAGCCCTCAGCTGGCAAACGCGTTTTCAAGGTAAATCCTGAGGCAGCCCATTCCATGCAGTTGCCTCTTCTGAGTCCGTCATACAGAGGAATTCTTCCCAGGCCCCCTTTAACCCGTCAAAGTGGGGTTCGTACTAATGCCCTCCCCTCAGAGGGTAGTCGCGAGGATTAAGGGAATTAACGTCTCAGAGTCTTCCTCACGGGTGGCATGTAAGGTGACCCTGTGCGAGTGAGTGGGGGGTCTCGGGATTTGCCGTGCTGCTGCGATTGTTGCGATTCATCGCTCCTGTTTGACCCCGGCAGGAGGATGCACCATCCCGGGTACTGGCCTCAGCTGCCCTGGGAGTTTGGCGCAGGCTGCTGAGAGCAGGGAGGAGCCGGGTGCCCCCCAGGGCGGGCACGTGTGAAGGGGCCCTTGGTGAAGGAGGGACACAGCTCCCCCGTGGCCCTGGGCTGTCAGGGCTGGAGGGCCTCCAACCTCATCTTGTCCACTGTTTTCTACAACTGTAAGCCGGAAAAAAAAAAAAAAAAAAAAGACGTCACACAGACTTCTCTTCAATTCTAGAATAGAATACTAATCTGGTTCAAGCCTATTTTCCAGAAAACTGAACCCAAAGAGGGCAGATGAGCTGCTCAAGCTCCCCCAGTGAGTTGAATAAAAGGAACCCTCAGGTTCTGAGCACGGCACTGTTCCTAGCACCCCTCTGGTCGAAGTCACTTTATGACCCCTCCTTTCCATCAGAGTAAAGTAAAACAGCCTAGCGTGCCATCGAGGGCTTTCGGCCATCACTCCAACCTCCCCGATGGACGAGCCCAGTGAGCAACTTACATGCTCGCCTCCTGGGCTGCCCATCTTGGGGCCTCCGCCCTCTGTCCCCACGTCCTCTTGACTCCCCGACTTGCACCATGTTTCCAGACTTACCAAGGCTCGCTCTTCCAGAGGCTTCCTGCCTCTCCAGACCAGAGATGACATTTCCCTCCCCCAGGTGCCGGGGGACTTTGCCTGGGCCTCTTGGTGGCTCCTCACGTCCCCCCTCCCTTCTCCCTCCCGAGACTGCGCCCACACCTCCCTGGTCCCTGTATTCCCAGGGCCTGGTGCACTGAGGGGCCAGGGGCAAGTCTGTGGGATGGAAGGGGACGAGCCACGCCCAGGTGGGGCAGGGTGAGCAGAGGCAGCGTTCCCACCTGGGAGGGCGGCCGCTCCTCCCCTGGCTGCTTGGGACCTTCGTTAGAGCGGAAACTCCCAGTGTCTTTATGCTGCCTGAAACCGCCCCCGCTGCTGCAGCCTGTCAGAGTCCTCAGGTTAATTCCAACTTGATTCCTGGCCACCCATCGCCCCCTGACTCTGGTGGCCTCCTCATCCGTGTGAGATTTGGGGGAAGAGATTCTCCGGCAGCAGTGTCCCCCATCCCTTGGGGGCTTCTGTGACCTTCTCACTGGGGGGGTCCCCGAGGCTGCTCCCTCCCAGCTGGCCCATCGGGAGACGCTCTCTCACCCAGGTTCCTTCCCCGCCTCTCCCTGTGCTCTCTGGCCCTTCCTCTGTTTCTTTGGCCTCTTTTGTGTCTCTCTTCCCACACTGTTGTGTCTTTCTCTAGTGTCTCCGACTCCCCCTGTCCTCTTCGTGGCTCTCTATCTCCTTTTTGTTCTTTCTCTCGCTGCCTCCCTCTCTACCTCTCATTGCTTCTCCCTTTCTCTCTGTCGGCCCTCCTGCTTCTGTGTCTCTCCCTGCCTCGGCCCTTTCTCTTCTGCTCTCACCAACGTCTAGGCTGTGACTGCGTGGAAGAGCTGGGGTAGACTCCCACCAGGCCAGTAGGCCCCCAGCCAAGCCCCACCCTGCCCCAGGGCTGCCGGGAGGGGGAGGAGGGGGCAGAAGGTCAAGGGTGGGGTGGCTCTGGGGAAGGCACAGATTTTCCAGAAGCTTAGAGCGCACCCAAGCAGGCAGGTGTGTTTCTGGTCCAGCAGGTTCAGCTGGGGCCGGCTGACTGAGGACCAGGACCTTAATTAGAAGTGCTGACTGTGGACGAGGAAGGTGTTGTTAGCTGGGAGGAGTGGTGGGCGGGGGTGGGAGCTCCTGGGAGGTGTGGCCGGTACCTCTGGGGACTTTCTGCAGCGGGCAGCAGGAAGTGCCTCCCCACGGTGGGGAGCTGGGGGCTCCCTCTCAGGGTGGCCTCGCACCCAAGACTGACACAGCTGCCTGCAAGGGAAGGTGAGCAGGGGCGCATCTCACTCATCCTCCAGCCCTCAGCTCTCCTGTCCCTTCTAAGAGTCTATCTCTTGAGGCCCCCCAATTAGTACTCTCCTCTTCTGGTCTCCTTTGGCAGTCTGTTCATTTGTCATTATTTATTTATGTGTTTCTGTTTGTGTATGTACACATTTTGTTCTCTGTCTTTCCCACTAGATGACAAGCACCCTGAGAGTGGGGACCGTGCGCACCCATTCATGTCTGTCCCTGCTCCCGGTGCCTAGCAGGTGCTCAGTAAACGTCCAGACATGTGGAATCCCAAGGTCTGGGTGACAGGGGCTGTGGCTGTTGACTTGCCTTAGAGCAGGTGGCAAGAGCAGCCGATTTGTCTCCTCTGTCCCCGCCAAGCCCCCACCGGTGCATCGCGTGGAGGTGGTGGTACGAAGAGTGTGCAGATGGAAGCTGCCCTGGGATCAAACCGGATTACAGCAGACCCCCGGAGCAGACACCTGCAAGGGGCTAACAGAGAGGGCTGAGTGCCTAGTGCCAGGCAGCGGTCCCTTCTCTGTGCAGACTCTGCTGGGCATAGGATGTTCGTGATTTCATTTAATTCTCCAGACAGCTCTGGACAGGAGCTGTCATTTCTTTTTGACAGCTGAGGAAACTGAGGCTTGGTTTGGGGAGATTGTGACTTTCTGAAGGTCATGTAGCTCATGCATGGCAGTGCTGAGCTGAACTTCTGTCCCTTTGTCCACACATCAGGATGTCCTCCTGGTTGCTCACACAACTTTCACAACTGGTGACCGGAAGTGGATGAGATACCCAGGGGTCCCTTGACTCAGAGTTCACTGGAGCAGTTATTTCCCTTGATCCAACAATATCTTTCAATTAATCAGGTGATACGTGTAAAACCTCTGTAAGTGGTATAGATCTGAATTCATGTTGTAATAATAATAATAATAGTATTAATAGTAATAATAGCAATGCAGTCCAAGATTGCATTGCCTTTTGGTTACATTGTCAGCCCCACTGGCCCGCTGAGTCTTCCCATCACAACGGCTATTAACTCACCTCTCACCCCACCGCGCCCTCACCAGGCCTGTTTTTCAACCTCAGTGCAGGACTCCAGTGTGTCTTGATTCAGTGTCATGTTAATAGTGTTTCCTCATAGTTAAAATCTGTTGAAATCTTTTTGAATTTTGATTTTTATCCTCATCTGTGAGCCATCGCTCACATCTTCATCTTCAACACTTTAATTCAAATCCTTCATTACCATCCCCCAAACACCCACATGTATTGAACAATGAGCGCCAGGCGCTCCTACAAACGTCACTAAACCTGAGAAGAGATGCTGTGATCCCCATTTCACAGATGAGTAACTGGGGAGACATGGCCACCATCCTAGACTGAGTGCCCACTTCCCTGCAATACCATTGCCTTGCAGTTTCCCCGAAATCGACCACTTTCCAGGAGAAAGTGACCCATTAGCTACAAGCCGCCCAATATTGCTTCCCTTAGGGAGGTCTTCATGCGGAGACGGGCGGGACGAGGCAAGGGAGGAGAGCTGCCAGGGAAACGACATGAGGTGGCTGTGGGCTGTGGACCTCAGGGTCCCCTCCATTTCTTTGCCTGGTCAATTTTTATTTATCTGTCGGTTCCCAGTCTAAATGTCATGTCTTCAGAAAGGACCAGTCCCCGTGCCCGCTGCCCACCAGCTCTACACTTACTCAGAAACTGCCCCTTCCTGGCACTGCATGATTTGGAGCTGTATTTTAATTCTGTTGTTATTTATTCTATACCTGTCTTCCTCACTTGACCTCCCCCGTGTACCCTTAGCTCCTGAGATGCTGTCAGCTACACCAGCACAAAATGGTAGCCTGATACATATTTGTGAATGAATGAAATGTCCTCAGTATCTTGTCTGAAACAATGGGATTGAATCCAGTGACCTGGGCATTTTTCAGATCTAAGACCTGGGCTCAGTTTAAGGGTCTGAGTAAGGCCTCTGACTCCGCAGGTCTTGAGGTGGAAGGTGGGCGAGGGAAGAGCAGGATAAGGGAGCTGGAGTCCCACCCTGGTTGGGCCACTAGGTGGCGCAGGTGAGCTGGCTGCCTGGCCCGGGCTGGGGGCTGGGCAATCCCTGGTGGGTGTGGAGAGGGCGCCTCTTTGCCAGGGCTGACTGCCTGGACCTGCTGGGTGAGGAGGCAGGGTGCCCAGCTGGTGCAGGTGCAGGGAGGAAGCGGGAATGGCTGGAGATGCAAACGTGCCGGGGCAATGGCTGCAGGGGTGAGTCAAGGGTTGGAGTCCCGGTATTTCTGGCCATAAAACTGCTCTTGGCACACCAGGAAGCAGAGTGGCAAGGCAGCCTGTCCTGAGACTGGGAGGTCGGAGAGGAGCCCGCCCCGTCTCCCAGATGGGCTCCCAGCCCTGCCTTGGGATGAGTCTCCTTCTTGCTCCTGGTCAGCTCCTGCTCCCACTGCCCTCGCAAATGTTCCCACATTTCACTCCTTCCCCGGGCTTCGGTCCCAGCCCTCTTACTCTCAGCAGATTAAGTTGAGGCCCATGCCACAGACCCTCTCTCAGCTTCCTGTGACCTTGCAAATGTCCCTGCCACCGCATTCCCAAATGTAGTTCTTTATACTTTTTTCATTCTTCACATCAGCCTCAGAAGGTGATGAGTTCCCTCCTCTGTTTAAGTCCAACTCTCTGCTTCTTCCCTTCATTTCCTCCTGTTCATGCTCTTTTGGGATCCCTCTTTTTAACTCATCACCTTTACTTCCCTAATTTATATTTATAGCCAAAACATCTTTCTTTAACACCTGGTTCAAATTCTAACTCTGTGCTTGTCTCCACTTGTATATTTAGTAGGCATGTAAACCTGTAATGTCCAAAGCTGGGCTCCTGGTCTTTCTTCTGAAACTGCTCCACTGCAGTTGTCCCCGGCTCAGTAATTGGATGCCATTCTTCCAGCTGTTCAGGTAAAAACCTTGGGACCATCGCTCACTCCTTTCGTTCTCTCATTTCTGTCTTCCGGCTGGCTCTACCTTCAAAATATATTCAGTATTCAGCCATACTCAGTACTTCCCTGGCTACCACTCTGGTTTCAACAACCGTCTTCCATCATTGAAGAGTTGCAGTGGCTTCCTGACTGGTGTCCTTGATTCTTTTCTGTTTATGTATGTACACATTTTGTTCTCCCCCAGCCCTTAAGTCTGTTCTCGACACAGGAGCCAGAGAGAACCTGGTAAAATCCAAGTCAGATCATCTCTCCCCTCTACTCAAAATCCTCTGATGGCTTTCTGCGTCCCTCAAAGTAAGAGCCAACGTCCTTACTATGGCTTAAAAAGTCCTACGCAGTCTGGCTCGTCATATTGCCTCTGACCACATCTCCTGCTGTTTCTCCCCTCTCTCTCCACACTCCAGCCTCACTGGCCTCCCCCTGCACCTCCAACACACATTCCATTCAATTTCATACACTGGTAATACAGTTAGATTAAAAAAAATATATCCTGTGCTCTATCTTGGAATTGCTCCTGCCTCCTAAATGATTGGAAAAAAGACTTGCAAGGATTTGCGATCATTCTTGGTGCTCAGTGGGCTTTGACAAATGCACACTCATGTTTCACAACTGCAATATCATTCAGAGTAGTCTCACTTCCCTGAAAAAACCCTTTGTAGTTCTCTTTGACCTGATTGACCCTGATCTCCTGGCAACCACTGATCTTTTTACTGTCTCCATAGTTTTGCCTCTAACAGGAAGTCATATAATTGGAAGCAAACAGTCTGTAGCCCTTTCGGACTGGCTTCTCTCCCTTACTGATATGTATTTAAGGGTCACCCATGTCTTTTCCTGGCTTGATAGCTCATTTTTAAAAAATTGCTGAATATAGTCCATTGTATGGATGTACCACAGTTTGTTTATCTCTTCCCCTATTGAAGGACATCTTGGTTGCTTCCAGTTTTTGGTGATTATGAATAAAGCTGCTATAAATATTTGCATGCAAGTTTTACATAGAATAAGTTTTCAGATCAGTTGGATAGATCCCTAGACAAATGGTTGCTAGATAATGTGGTAAGACTGTGTTGAGCCTTGTAGGCAACTGCCAAACTATCTTCCAAAAGAGCTATTCCATTTTGTGTTCCCGAAGCAGTCAGCAATGAGTGAAAGTTCCTGTTGCTCCACATCCCCCCCAGCTCAGTTTTTTGGATTCTAGGCATTCCAGTAGATGTGTAGTGGTATCTTATTAATGTTTTGGCTTTCAATTCCCTTTTTTATGTTTATTTGCCATTTGTATATCTTTTTTGGTGAGATGTCTGTTCATATATTTGTCCACTTAAAATTAGATTGTTTGTTTTCTTGTTGAGTTTTAAGAGCTCTTTGCATATTGTGGATATAGGTCCTTTACTGGAGAGATGTTTTGCAGATATTTTCTCCCAGTCTGTGGCTTGTCTTTTCATTCTCTTATCGTTGTCATTCACAGAGTAGACATTTTTAATTTTAATGCAGTCCAATTTATCAATTTATCTTTCATGAATTGTGCTTTTGATGTTGTATCTAAAAACTCATTGCCAAATCCAAGGCCACATAGATTTTTCTCCTGTTTTCTTCTAGAAGCTTTCTAGTTTTGCATTTTACTTCTAGGTCTAAGATCCATTTTGAGTTATTTTTGTAAAAGGTGTTAAGTCTGTATCTAGGTTAATTTTTTTCCATATAGACTGTCCAATGGTTCCAGCACAATTTCTTAAAAGGCTATCTTTTATTCATTGAATTGCCTTCATTCCTTTGTTAAAGATAAGTTGACTATATCTGTGTGGGTCTATTTCTGGGTTCTTTGTTCTGTTCTATTGCTCCATGTGTCTATTCTCTTGCCAATACCACACAGTCTTGATTACTGTAGCTTTATAACCAGTCTTGAAGTTAGGTAGTGTTAAGTCTTCCAATTTTGTTCATCTCCTTCACTATTGTGTTGGCTCTTCTGGGTCTTTTGCCTTTATGTATATACCTTAGAATTAGTTTGGCAATATTTCCAAAATAGCTTGCCAGAATATTGGTTGGTATTATATTAAATCCATAGATAAAATTGGAAAGAATTGACATCTTAACAATATTGAGGCTTTCAATCTATGAACACAGAATCTCTCTCCATTTATTTAGATCTTTTTTGATTTATTTCATCGAAGTTTTGTGTTTTCTACATATACATTCTAAACATGTGTAGTTTGATTTATACCTAAATATTTTCTTGGTTTTGGTGCTATTGTAAATTCTATTATTTCAAGTTTCAAATTCCAATTACTCATTTCTGGTGTATAGGAAAGCAATGAGCTTTTGTGTATTTGTATATTAGCCTTGTGTCCTGTGACTTTGCTATGCTTATTAGTTTCAGGAAGTTTTTTTTTTTTCTTCTTTCAATTCTTTGGGATTTTCTACATGGACAACCCTGCCATTTGTGAACACAGGCAGTTTTATTCCTTCCTGATCTGTATTCTTCTGTATACCTGTGTCTCTCATTCTAAAGGGGTGAATATGCAAGTATAACCTGTGGACTTTGAAACACATGTTGACAGCGTCCTACACCAGTGACTCAGTGTGTGGCACTGGGGCGACTTTTTTGTCACTTGCAAGGGTCTGTCCTAAGTACAGAAATCAAAGCTCTTATGCAAGGCAGAATGTAAAAGGTGGCGTTTTTGAGAGATCAGCCCTAGACTGGTATAATTTCAATGTTTTCATTGAAATTTTATCTTGTGGGTAGCAGAGAACCATCAAGGGACAGACAGGTCACCCGAGTTTTTATGTTCATTTGATTGATAGTTGGGGCTGTATTCTGAAATCCAGGTTTGCAGACTATTCCCAGCTTTCCTTGGCAGAGAAAACCCAAACCGACAGGAACACAGTGAGGGGACATGCTTCTTCTGCTTTTCCTCTTGCCTCACTGGCTGCCTCTTATCACCCTCCTCTTTTCCTCCAGCTGTTTGGAATATTGACGTTCCCCAGAGCCCTGTCCTTGTCCCTCTCCCCTTTTTCCTCTGCTCTTCCACAGATTATCCTATCCGTTGTCATAAGTCTAACCTCTCATCTATCAAGAGTGCTTAATTCTATGGCTCCAGACAAGCTCCATCTCTGGGCTCCAGATCCACATGGGCAGTGCGATGACCGTCCCAGGGCTCACATGTCCAGCAGTGAAGGCACCCCTCTCCCCAAGAGTCTTTTCCAAGCTGGAAAACTCCACGTCATTCTTTCCTCTTCTTCTTCATCCACATCCAATGAGGGAGGCAGTATTGTTACTTTGGAGATGGACAGAGGTGGGGCCAAATCTAAGCCTCTGTTTCCAGATCTGCAAAATGGGATACACAAGTGCACAACTTATAAAGCTCTTGTGAGGACTGAATGATATAGTGTAGACGCAGTGCTTTGTATTGACCAAGAGCGTAATAAGCCTTAATAAATATGAGCTATTACTAATAAGCAGTTAGCTGCAAGTCTTACGGTTTTGAGCTCAGAAATGTCTCCTGACTCTCATCCCTTTCTCCCTCGCCCATGCCAAGGCCTGAGTTAATGTCATCATTTCTCACCCAAGTGCTTCATTAGTCACATTATTGACTATTTATTTCTCATCCTGCTGCTGATGTAACCTTGCTTAAAAAAAACAAAAGAAAACAGATGAACAAAAAGCACGTCTGACCTGTCAGGCCCTTGCTGGTTCCTTTTGCCCAGAGAATAAAACCGAAACTTCTTGTTCTGGCACAATGAGCCTCTCACTCTCCACGCTCAGCCCTGCTTGTGTGCATCCACTCCCAACCTTGTTTCCTTGGTTCTCTCCTAACTCAGCCAGCACACCCGTTCCCTGACCGCGCCAGACCCATTCTCAGGTCAGTGCCTTTGAATGTGCTGTCCCATCTCCGTGGGTGTTCCTTCCCTTGCTCCTCTGCCTGATAACTGAATGGTTCAAAAACCCAGCCCAAACATCATGTCTTCTGTTTATCCTGCCTCAATCCTTCAAGACAGAGACGCCCTAATTTGGGATCCTGGGAGCTCCTGCTTTTTGTATTGTGTTGGGATTTTGGCTTGTTTCTCTGTATCACCTGTGAGGTTGTGAACTTGGAGAGGCTGATACTCGGTCATATTTTGAGATGTACTCCCAACTCCTAAGGGACCAATAAGCATTTGTGGCGCGGTTACTGCATTAATGGTATTGTTGGTCTACCTGGTTGTCTCCGCACTGGAACTTGAGCTCTGAGAGGGCTGGGACCGTGTGCCTTTCATTTTTGTATCTTCAGTGTCTAGTTGGGCTCCTGAATGTCATAGTAGCTTAATAGCTTATGTGAGTGAGTAGGAAAGTCGGAGCTGAATGTTTTCATGGATAAGGGCTCAGGGATCCCTCAGGTTAAAATTGCTTGGCTAATACTTAGAAGGTGGGGACTCCGGCTGAGTTAGACCCCAGCAAGGGCCCCAGCATCTCTCCTGGGGGTTGCCGGAAGCAGAATTGCCTTCTTCCACGGGAAATGACCTCCTGGTTCTCCCTTTGCTCCCCATCCGGCACCTACCCATTCCTCCTCTACAGTAATGGGTTTTTCCTTGAGTTTAAGATGATGATCACAGTTAAAATTAGCAGCAGCAACAATAGAAATAAAAATAACCTTGGAGCCTTTGGCTAGATTAACTAATCTCTCCGAGCCTCAGTTTCTTCATCTGTACCTATAAGATGGTTGCTGTGGGAAATTTATTCTGTTTTCTGCAATAATAATTTTTAGTAATATGAAATTGTTCATTGATCTCAGCTAACACATTTTTCTTTCTCTTAATATTTTGGTATTTTCTTAAAAGATCTAGTGACTTCAGAAAGGGGACAATCAAATGGTTCTCAGTAAGTGTCAGTGAAGAGCCCAAGGTGGTCCAGCTGGTAAGGGCACAGAGTGGGGTCTACAAACTCAAGCCTGTCTGACTTCAAAGCCAGTGCGCTGTCCTCTAGTCTAATGGGACACTGTACCTCTCTTTCGTGGGAACTATGACTCAGCCCAGTGAGCCCTTGTCAGAAAATACTGATTACCCACAGGGCTACCTTTACAGCCCCGAGGCGGAATGAGACACATGCTTGCGGCAATGGGAAGGAAACCAACCTTGCGGGCACCACAGAGATAATGTGTGGTGCCGATGTTCACCAGCAGGGGGCAGGCGAGTCTGTCCTGTTCACCACGTGTGGGATACAGAAATACTGGAACCTTGAGTCAGGGACACTTAGGTAGATTGAGAACATAAAATGGCAACAATGACCTCTTTCCATCTAGATAGGGATTTGGAACTGTGAACTCCACAGTGGCTGTGTAAGGTGGACTTTATTGTCCCCATTTTACAGAGGCTCTGATAGGTAGAGTGATCCGTCCAAAGTCACACAGCCTTATAAACCCTGGGTCCCCAAATCCAGTTATTTTACTGCACATCTTGGGCTCTTTCTGGAACATCACACTGACTTTTTTTGTAGATCTGACAATTTTACAAATATGTAAACATTTATATATGTAACATTATATATTTATAAAACACTTTCACGTACTTAATTCTACCTCCTATTTAACTGCCCAGTCCACCAAAGAACTGACCCTGTTTGAAATTCCTAGTGACAAGGAACTCACCACTTCCAAATGCTTTCTTCAGCAGCAGAGGGAACGGCTTTGAAGGGAAGTGTTTGGTACTTCGTCTCCTGGGTAAGGCTGCAGAATTTAGGAGAGGCTTTTATATATTCATTTATCAAATATATGCTAGTTATCTACTAAGTAGTCACAAATTCCATGTCTCAGTCAACTTGGGCTGCCATAACAAAATACCATGGACTGGCTTCACCAACAGATACTTATTTTCTCACAGTTCTGAGATCAGGATGCCAGCAAGGTCAGGTTCTGGTGAGAGCTCTCTTCCTGGCTTTCAGACAGCTGCCTTCTTGCTATGTCCTCACTTGGTAGGGAAGGAGAGAGAGAGAGCGAGCACATCTCTTCTCACAAGGGCGCTAAGCCCATCGTGAGGGCTCCATCCTCTTGACCTCATCCAAACCTAATCATCCCCAAAGACCCCATCTCCAAATACCATCACACTGGGAGTTAGGGCTTCAGTATATGAATTTGATGGCGGGGGGCACAAATTCAGCCCATAGCTGTTCAGACGCCAGTTAGTGTGAAGCTGTATCCTGTGACATTGTGATTTATAAGAAATATATTTAGTCTTCATCCCTGATTCTGGCACAGCTTCTAAAAACCTTGGAATTTCCTCTGATGATAGCTACAAAACCTTTTTTGTTATGTTAGTGATGGGATTTTTGGAAAGCACCTAAGGATGGAGGCTGGTTGCCAGTGGAGCCAGCCATGTGATTATTGGAAGGTTGTGACTTTCAGTGCCACCCCATATCTAGAGAGGGGAGAGGGGCTGTAGATTGTGTTCAGTCATCAGTGGCCAATGATTTTAATCAATCATGCTAATGTAATGAAGTCGCCATAAAACCCCAAAGGACCGAGTTTGGAGAGCCTCTGGGTTGGTGAACACGTGGGGATTCAGGAGAGTGGCACTCCTGGAGAGAGCATGGAAGCTCCACACCCTTTCCCGGTACCTTGCCCAGGGCATGTCTCCCATCTGGCTGTTCTGAGTTATATCTTTTTTAAAATAATAAACTGGTAATCCTAGCAAGTAAAATGTTTCTCTGAGTTCCGTGAGCTGTGCTAGCAAATTAATTGAACCCAAGGAGGAGTTTGTTGGAACCTTTGATCTACAGCACAGGTGACAACCTGAACTTGTAATTGGCATCTCAAGTGGTGGTGGTGGTACAGTCTTACAGGACTGAGCCCTTAACCTGTGGGATCTGACACTACTTCCAGATAGATAGTGTCAGAATTGAGTTGAATTGTCAAAGCACCCAGCTGGTGTCAGAGAATTGCTTGGTGGTGTTGGAAAACTCACCCCTTAGAATTTGTGTTAGACGTTAATTCCCCTTGTTCTTCGTACAAATTTTAACCGTTCCCCCATCTGTGTTTGGACATTTTCCTCTATGCTCTTGAATTAATTAGTCAAGGTAGGCTTTGCTAGCTGTCACGGTCCTCCAAGGTGCAGTGGCTTAAAACAGCAAACATTGACTTCTCACTCATAGCAAGTCCGATATGGGTCAGTGTGGACTCTGTCCTGTCAGTCAGGGATCTAGGCCCCCTTATTCTAAATGACACGACAATTTTAAAATGTAGCTGGTGAATAAAACAAACATCCCAGTGGGCAAACAATGCAGCTTGGTCAGTGCTACCGCAGAGGTCTGTGGGGTCCTAAGGTAACAGCGGTGAGGGGCGGGGGATCGGGAACGGCATCCTATAAGGAACAGGAAGTAACTAGGTGCAGGATGAGAAGGGCTCATATGAAGCCATCAAAGAAAACATCAAGTTTCATGGGATGGGCAGCACTGGACATGATTGGCACGAAGAATGTGAGTGGGAATAATGGGAGATGGGGCAAGCAGGTGGCAGACTGGATGGCTTTCCATGAGAAGCTGAAGAGTTGGGATTAAAGGAAGGGATAGTTCACAATGAAAGTCAAAACATTCTTTCAAACTCTTTTGATAAACTACAATTTTTTTGAGCATCCACAGTGGGCTGGGTACTTGTAGCTACATTATCTCATTTCAGTTTCACATTTTCCTCTACCTAAGAGTGATCATATGCATTTTGTGATTGAAATCACAAAATTAAGGGGAATTAGGTGCCATGTCAATTCTCTCACACCACATTCAGAATGCTTTTTGCTGTGTCTCACCACCTTAACACCAAGATGCAAAAACGCTAAAGCAGACAACATCCCTGCCCTGTGATGGTCAAATCTTAGAATTGTCAGAGCTGGAGATACTTAGATAAAATCTAACTCTGTGTTTTTCATAGAATGCACCTCAGCTCTTCTGCCAGTGAGAATTAATGAACAGAAACCTCAATTAAAATAGAGTCATGAGACCAGAATGGGAGCTCTCATGTCCTACAACAGCAGCTGAGCCTAACAGGGGTGGGGGTGGGGGTGCGGAAAGAAAGACTTCCTCTAGCTTGGCAAGAGCTCAGCCAATGAGAGACTGTCACAACTCAGCCAATGAAAAGACTCTACACTTTGAACTCTGAATTCCTTCAATGGACCCTTTTTAACTATATCCCTCCCGACTTCCTTTTCCCCTCTATAAAAGTGTTCTCTTCTTCTTGTGTGGGGATGCGCATGTGGCTCACTGTGACTGCAGACCCCAAATTGCAATTCTTTGCTGATCCTGAATAAATCCACTTTTGCTGGAGAGGTAACTGGCTGTCTTATTAGTTTTAGGTCAATATGCATCAGAAATGCCTTGGGTAATCATTAAAATGCAGATTCCTAGGTTCCACTTCAGACCTATTATCTCAGACTCTCTGAGAGGTGAAGCTTGAAAATCCACAATTAACATTATCATCTCAGGTAAGTTTCATGTGCACACAAAGATTTGGAGGTGCAATTAAGAAATTTAGGTTCAGAGATGACACTGAGCAACTTGCATGAAGACACGCAGCTTTCGCTTGAATTTTCATTGGGATTTGGATCTCTCAAATCACCTCACCCAGTGCTCTAGGTCTGACTTCAGCCCTGAGGTGTGACCTTAGGTAAGTGAGTTTAACCACTCTGAACCTCAGTTCTTCATTCATAAAATGGCAATAATTTCCACTCTACCTACGTCACAGGAGTGAAGAGTCAAATAGGATGCTGCTGTGAAAGTGCTCATTTGTCATTGTTATTACATTGCTGTGTGTCTGAAATCAGAGTTCTGGATACAGGTCAAGAAACCAAGGAAGAGTGGCAAGAAAGGTAAAAGCATTCATAATAGGTAGACCCAGAAGAGAAAATGCCTGGAAAGGCTAACCTTTAGCTCTGTGTGTGTGTGTGTGTGTGTATGTGAGCCTCTTTTAACCATAGACAATTAAGTTAGATTCTCCTTTCAGCAGGGAGTGGGGGCAAAGCAGATGGAGTCGGACGTCATTACTTCAAAAGAGGTGTGTGGGGGTAGAGTTAGCAGGTTCTACTAGGGTTCCAGAAATAGAGTTTTATAGATAGAGCACTAAAAGAAGCGCTCACATGCCAATGCTTTTTGTAAAGCTAGGTTATTCTTGACACCAAAACCACAGATGGGCAGTAACACCGAAACATTGCAAACCAATCTCTCCTATGTACACAGATGCAAAGTCCTAAACAAAATTATTAGTAACCTAAACCCAGAAATTCATAGAAACAATATGCAGTAACTTGACTTTCACTCCAGGAATGCAAATCCCTGTCCCTTAATCTCTAGAACCCTTATGATTCAACTAGAAAAAGACAGTCAACCTAATAGAAAAATGGGCAAAATATATGAACAAACATTTTGTAATAGAGAAAGTGACTGCCCAATAAATATATGAAAAAGCTTAGTTTTATTAGTGATCGTGCTGATAACTGAGCTGACTATATAATTTGAGAAGTCTGAAAAAGAGCAGTGGAATAAACTCAAAGTTCACGTCAAAACTGTAAGATACTCCACAAATTAGTAAAAATTAAAATGTCTGAAAATATTATGTACTGGTTAGGATGTGGAGGGACAGGAACTCTAATACAATGCTGGTGGAGATAGAAATTGTAACAACCACTTTGAAGACAAATGGAATTGGTAAGACTAAAGCTGAAGATGTGTGTAGTCTAAAACCTGGCAATTTTGCTAATTCCACAGAAACTCTTACACATGTACACAAAGAAATATGTGTTAAAATGCTCATAGTAGCATTGTAAAGCTTGAAAACAATTCAATATCCTCAACAATATGATGAATAAATATACTGTGCTATAGTCACATGTAGAACACCATACAGCAGTGAACATCGATGAAAATTAATTTAATGCTTCATAATTGATGAATCGCAAAAACTTAATGATGTTGAGTGAAATAAGCATATCATAGAAGACAGCATAAAGTATGAATCCACTTACATAAACATTACAGTGTGGTCAAAATGAAACATGTGATTTGGGTATATATTACACATATTGTAAACATTTAAGGAAATGATCTTCACAAATTCAGGATGAGGTGGGACTGGGAAGTTGTGATTGAGATGAGGAATCCAACAGGCTTCTAAAGTACTGGGAATTCTCTATTTCTTAAGATGTGTGTTTGGTATATATTAATTGTTGAGGTATTCATTTTATTATTATTTTTAGACTAACTATACAATGTATACCCTTTGAACATATATGAGATAGTTAACAATTTTTAAAGGAAGACAGAGAAAGGGTATATTTTCCCCATAAAAAGAACTATAATGCAGGGAAAAGAGTTCCACAAAATTAAGGTAGTAATGTAACTGCCTGCCAGAAAGAAACAAACAAAAAAACAAAAACAAAAACAATGACAGTCTTCTAGAGAAAGAAAGTAGAACCCAAAGTCTCAATATTCTTATATGTACTCCCCCCTGCCACTCAAAAAAAGCAGATCAAGAGATGACCAGGTGGTGCAGTTAGCAGACTTTACAGCAGGTAATATGATAAAGAATTGATAGGAAAAGTGGTCCAAATAGGTAATCAGATGTGAAATCTCACTAGTAAAACATCCTCTTTACAAAAGAAACAAATGGACATTCTAAAATAAAGAGTCCAATATTTGAAATGAAAAATTCAGTGGATCAGCTACCCAGAAGATTGAATTTAGCAGAAGAATCAGAGAACCTAAAAAAAGGTAAGTAGAAATTACTCACACTGAAATAGAAGAGGAAGATAGAATGAACAAAACAGAACAGAGTGTTTAAGACTTGTGAGATAATATCAAATTAACTAACAAAGGTGTTGAGACCCAGAAAGGAAAGAAAAGAGTCAAGAGAGAAAGGGAAGAATAAATCTTTCAGGACATAATGTTAGAAATATTAAAAAATTAATGAAACACATCAAACCATAGATCAAAGAAACTCAGAGAATACCAGTCAGGACAAATACAAAGGAGACTACACTCAGCCTACTTTAGTCAAGAACTACGGAAAAACAAACATGGAGAGAACACATGTAAAAAGCAGTCAAAGAAAAGGAAAACATTACACTCAGGGGAACAATCATGATTCTTTACTCTGTCATTTCCATTCTGCTGTTGAGCCTGCCCAGTGAGTTTTATACTTTTCAGCTCTAAAATTAAATTCTATAATTGGTTATTATATGTTTTAGTTCTAAAATTTTTTCCTTGATTTTTAAAAAACATATTCTGTTTCTTTGGCAAGACTTTGTTTTTTCATTTATTTCAAATGTATTTGTAATTTCTTGCTGAAATATTTTTACTATGTTGGATAAAACCCCTGTCAGATAATCCCCCAAGTTGGTATCATTTCAGTGTTAGTATCGATAACATCTTTTCTCATTCAAGTTCTTGGAATGATGAGTAATTCTTGATTGTGTGCTAGACATTGTTGGCATTGTGTTATGAGACTCTGGATCTCCTATTGCAGCAAGCCTCTCTCTGCTAATACTGTACCAGTGAGGTATGGGGGGGTATTATTTCCTTACTACTGGGTACAGGCGGGAGTCCAATATCCCCAATCTTTTTTTCTGAGATGGTTGGCTAAAGTAGGGTGGATATTGTCAAAAAAAAAAAATTTCTGCCTTGCTAGGTTACCTCTTTTTTGGTTCTATGAATGGAGAAAGATTTTCTTGGGGCTGCTTTCTGTCCACATTTGCTGGCATTTCTTGGTTGCAGACTATCTAGAGCCCAATCTGGGATATACAGAAGGCAAAAAGAAAACCCAGGAAACTTACCATGGTGTCACTCCTCAAGTCCTGAGGACTCTAGCTACTCTGCCTTCTTCTCCCCACCTTTCAGACTCTGCTTGTGTCTGTGTTATACATTATGACTGGATATTTTAGCTACACTAAGCAGGGGCAGTATGGTGAAATGCATCTACTCTATCTGGTACAGAACTAAAAGTCCTACTTTCATTAAAAAAGATAAAAATAATACAGTGGGTGGACTCTATGATCTTTAAGGCTGGTACCTGTTTTGATTTCCGTAAGTTACTGTTATAAAATGATGAGGGTGGTGGTGACTCTGTAAATGGAAAAGGTGGGGAGGGATCATCTGTCTTTCTGTCTCCAGCAGTGACTGGGTAGAGTGAATATCTTAACTTTTTGAGGTTGCAGGTGTGTTGTTGTTTTGGGTAAATCAATAAGTTAGCATTTACCTAGAGCTGGCAGAGTGCCTGACCAGGCTGATGGTTTACATGTCTTTTGAGGGCTAAGCAATTAACAGAGCAGCTGTAACGTCTTCCTTAATTGGAATGTTTCCTGTGTTTCTCCATGATCTCTCTGGTGCTGGAGTTTAACATCTCACACAGTTATGCTGTATTCCTTAAATGGGGTGAAGCTCCTTCAAGAGACCGGGAAACAGCTCCTCTTCTTCCTCCTGTCCCTGCAGGCGCCTAGTAAGAGGTCTTACACACTGTAGAGGCTCATAAACATCTGATATGATCATTCCTTTTCCTGTGAGTCTGGGTAGCATGAGCTGCTTCTTATGTGCAGTCACCTGCTTTTAGACCTTGCAGACAAGGCTCTGGACTATGAGAAAGCATCTTCCCAGGGTAGCCTTGTCTTAAAAAGGTACTGAGCTCAAGGAGGAAACCCATGGTGGCTACCCCAACCGAGCAGGGGTTGTTTGTTGAAGTCTTTCCCCAGGATCTTTGTGTTTTGGAATCGCCTCATGACTTTTAGCCATAAATCAGAGAATTCACATGTTTGGTCCTTGGTTGCTAGCCATTCCCCGCCTCGCTGGTTCCCAGCTATCCACTCACTTTCCCCCGACAGAATAAACACAATTGTTGAATGACTGTTTCAGTGGATGAATGAATGGACGGAAGAGGAATGGAATGGAAGCTACAAAGATGCATGGAAACCCAGAAATTCTCATGAATTGCAAATTTATTGGCTGAGGAGGTACTGGGATTGGGAGGTAGTTGTACGGAAACCAAGGAGGGAAAACTGCAGAACAACAAGCAGTTTGGGAAGTCAGTGGCTTCTGGGCGGATTAAGACGTGAAGGACTGAGAAACCTCAGGGCAATATCATGAGAGCGCTAAGCCCATCGGCGCCCACGGAGCATTACACCTCCAGCTCCTTCCCCTCCGTGGCGTCCAGGAGGCCTTATTTGCATGGCCAGGTAGGCGCTTGCTTCTGCTGGGTCTGGTGGCAGATCGGGACGCCCTTGCCGCTCCCAGAGCCACCCCCGGAGGAGCCCCCTCCGCAGCTGGAGCCGCCGCCGCCCCCGCCCCCGGAGGAGCCACCGCCGCAGCCGCCGCCCCCACCGCTGGAGAAGCAGCCGCCGCCGCCCCCGGAGGAGCCGCCGCCGCAGCCGCCGCCAGACGACCCCTCTCCGTAGCTCTGCTGGGGCAAGCACGAGGACTGGGACTGCTGCGAGGAGGAGAAGTAGCCGGAGCCGCCCCCGGAGGAGCCGCCCCCGGAGGAGCCGCCGCCGCAGCCGGAGCCGCCCCCGGAGTAGCCCCCGCCGCAGCCGGAGCCGCCCCCGGAGGAGCCGCCGCTAGATATGCCTCCATAGCTCTGGCACTGGACCTGCTGCCCGGAGGAGCCGCCCCCGGAGTAGCCCCCGCCGCAGCCGGAGCCGCCCCCGGAGGAGCCGCCGCTAGATATGCCTCCATAGCTCTGGCACTGGACCTGCTGCCCGGAGGAGCCGCCCCCAGAGGAGCCGCCGCCGCAGCCGGAGCCGCCCCCGGAGTAGCCCCCGCCGCAGCCGGAGCCGCCCCCGGAGGAGCCGCCGCTAGATATGCCTCCATAGCTCTGGCACTGGACCTGCTGCCCAGAGGAGCCGCCGCCGCCGCCGCTGGAGTAGCAGCCGCCTCCGGAGGAGCCGCCGCCGCCGCCGCTGGAGTAGCAGCCGCCCCCGGAGCCGCCGCCCCCGCCGGAGTACTTCCCACCAGAACCTCCTCCGCAGCCTCCAGAGCCGCCGCCCCCAGAGGAAGACCCGCCGCAGCTGGAGCCGCCGCCGCCGCCAGAGTAGCCTCCGCAGCCGGAACTGCCGCCTCCGCCGCCGGAGTAGCCTCCGCAGTGGGAGCCGCCGCCGCCGCCGCCCCCCGAATACTTGACGCCTCCGCCCGAGCCGCCTCCGCCCGAGCCGCCGCCGCAGCTACCGAAGCCGCCACCGCCAGAGTAGCCGCCGCAGACGGAACTGTAGCCTCCTCCGCCGCCGCCAGAGCCTCCGCCGCCGCCGCCGCCGCCGCCGCCGGAGGTCTTCCCGCAGATCACTGGGGGTATGGGGGTGGGCTGCTTTTTCTGGTGAGACATCTGTCTAAGGAAGAAGGGAGCCCTGGAAGGAGAACAGAGAGCATCACTGGACCAGCTGCAAGATGCGGTGGCAGAGGCAGCTGCATCCATGGCAACGCCCATCATCCTCTGAGCAGCGCTGCCTGGGCCAGGCTTGATGCTCTCTCTGATCGGATCTGGGGAAGCTCTCAGCCAGGAATCCCAGGGTTAGAGGTTTTAGGGAAAAGTTGTTTTCCTCCTCCGAAATTCTTTACCAAGCTTCAAATAGCCCACTTAGCAGTGCCCATTTCTCTTTCTCTCCCTCTGGCCTCCGTTGTGTGATCCTGGGGCCAAGTGACCCACACTTTGCCTGTTTCCTCACTTCCTGTGAAATGAGATGGTTCAAGCATTTCACCGCTTAGTTCTCCTCTGATCCTGATACTGATTCTCTGAGTGCAAATAGAAAATTACCACAGCCTCCACCTCGGGTGGAGGATTTTACCCATCCCTGGCACAACGGAGGGAGGTTTGTCTGAATGTCACAGGGCTGTTGCACCCCATTCTTTGCAAAATAGAATTAATTCAAACTCTTGGTCTGTTCCACTGAGCTTAGCCATGATTTGGGGCCAATTATCAGAAAAGGCAGCTCCCCCATGGTCCTGTCTGGAAACGGGAGAGGACCCCAGTGGGCCTTCAGACCAGCATCTCTGACCAGAAGATATCAGCTTTGCTTATGTCCAAGCTTGGTTGAGGGGACCATAATTAGCAGGAAATTGCATCTGGGCATCTCACAAGCCATTTCCCTCTTAGAACATCTGTGTAAAACAGGCATTGGGTTCCTGTGACTCCTAAAATCTCTCCCATTTGCGTCTCTGAATCATTCATCCTGTTTTCTGAGAGTACACTCAGCTTCTCCTCCTGACAGGTCCGCGGGATCCATCCAGCCCATGCACAGGCTGCCTGGGACAGTCTCTGCAGAATGCCCGTCTGTGCCTAGCACCAGGCAGGCTCCTACAGATGTGCCAGAGAGACAGGAAATGGTCTTGTCTTTGTGCAGTTTACATTCTGGCCAGAAGATCAGAAACATCACCTGCACAGCAGCAGCTTGGCTCTCTTTCCTGCCTGAAGCCCCTCTAAACATGAATGCAATTGGAAAGGCAGAGGTCCTGTAGGTCCCAAAGGGGAGCAAAGCCTTGCCTGTTTGTCCCCTGGTCCACATAGCCCATGCAGGCCTGGGCAAGGCCAGTGGGGAAGATGAGAGCTGGTAGAACCCACACTTACCCAAAGCACTGGGAAGGCTGAATGAGGAGAGGAGATGCTGGCTGTGTGAGGAGCACTGGAGCTCCTGAGGTTTTATACCTTAATTGCTGACTCATCTATTGATCCCGGCCCAGCCTCCCAAGTTTGACCTCAGTTGCATGACCTATGGCTGTCACCCCACCTCCCTGTGATTAAAGCCACAGGATAGCCCATTCATGAAGATTTTGGCATTCTTGAGATGGGCAGCCTCATATGTGACCGGCCCCTTGTCTGATGCAACTGTGTGGCAGGCTGGCCAGCGGGGATGGCCAGTCAGAGTGGATTACAGACATCGTTTCCAAAACCTCTGGTGCAGAGCACATGCTGTAGTCAGAAGGCTGTGCTTGAGGAATAGGTCTCAGACTCTTTAGGCAACCCTAAGAGAGTCACACTGGTTATCTCAGTCCTTGGTGCAAGGAGTAGGACTTTTAAAATCCCGCTGTTTGGCTTCTGATCCTATTGCTTGGAAATTCTCTGAACTTTAGAGAGCTTCCTTTGCCAAAAGTTTCTCCCCCAGGGTTTCATGTGGCCTTCACCAGGCTGCTTCTCTCTTCCTTCCCGGCTTAGAGAGTGACCCTGTAGAAGCCGGTTCTGGGCTGCATACCAGAGACAGTGCTACAACTAATGATTGTGACTACTTTGATTGATTCCTGGAGACAGTGTATGTCTGAAAATCTTGATCATCACTACTGACTTTCTTTGCAGAGGAGCAAGCTAAAGAGAGGGACCATGTGGTCCTTCCTAGCATGGCCCTTTGGTTCTGGGATCCCGCTGTCTTGTGCAGTAAAACTGACCTCAGCCTAAGAGGCAGCCCTGGAATGGAATGGACTTGAGATTAGGTGACTGGGTTTGGGTGCTCTCTATGCTACTTGCCAGCTGTGTCACCTTGGTCAGAGTCACAGCAGCTTACCCGGTGCCAGCACATAGGAAGCACTTAGTAAGGATTTGTTGGCTGTTGAATGAAGAAACCTTCTGATGCTCAGTTACCCCGTCTATCAAATATGAATGGTAATACCTGTCTCAGCAATGCCAGGAGGGCGTCCCCAGATGGCTTGGGGCAAGCTCTTATCTAGGAAAATAACTCAAAAATTTCCGGTTGATGTTGGGCCAGTCGCATCAACTCTGTGTATGAAGATTGGCATTTTGCCCTCTTCTTTCATCACTGGAACTCAGTTGCTGTTGTTCAGATAGCACATTGAACTTTATTCCACCCAACTCTGTGTTGAAATGACAGCACCAATAGTAAGTGGATGGTTAATTATGGTGAAGTTGTAATGATCCAAATGATCCTGATTAGACTGTGACCTTTGGAAGCTGTGGCACTGGTTTTAGCTTGAACAACATGAACCCTGGTGAACTCGGGAGGAGCCCGGGTGCTCCCCTCCTGAGAGAAGAGTCAAGGGAGAAGCCAGGATCTGTGGGAGAAGGCACATTTCAACTTGAAACTGAGCCCCCATGTAGATTTTAAAGGGAACCAGGCTCCAACTAGATGGTGGCCTTGGGTATAACAAAGAACAGTTTATATAGTCGGTTCACTGGAGAAGAGAAGATGTGGTCTATGGTTCCTGCCCTGATCTGTGGGCCCATGTTGACCCACTACTTTGTGTTCCTTAGTCGTTAGGAAAATATAAGTCAAAGGATGTCAGCAGTGCATTCAGGAGAAGCAAGGTCTTTAATTCTGAAATCACGGCTCTCCTACCTTTTTTTGTTTGTTTGTTTATGTGTGTGTGTTAAAATATCATTTCTTTTCTGTATAGCACAGGGAACTATATTCAATATCTTGTAATAAAATTTAATGAAGAAGAATATGAAAACCAATATATGTGTGTATATGCATGACTGGGACATTGTGCTGTACACCAGAATTGACACATTGTAAGTGACTGTACTTCAGTTAAAAAAATCATTTCTTTTAAAAATGATGATGACAAGAGGGTGTAGTTGGTCCTTTCATGTCCTTAGTTGTCAAAATGAAAATTTGGCTATCATATAATAGTTATCACTTTTTTTTTGGAGGGTGATATGACTTCTTTATGAGGTCCCAAAGTTTGGGAACCTCAAGTGCAGGTGACTCCAAGAGCTAATAATCTTGAAATGGCCTGTGTCGGTGCAGAAGGTTCCTGTTCTTATAAGAAAGGTATGATCTTTTCTTTCTTTCTATCAGATTTAATGTCCCGATGCTTTATTTGTTAATCCAGCCAACACTAGTGTACTGGGCACAATGCTAAGCATTAGAGAGGAGCTGTATCAGACCTTTGCATGGATCTCCCTGGTAGATTTGGGAGAGGGGTACTTCCTATTTGCCTCTGCCACACTATGTGGGATTTAATAAGGGAAATCTTTGAACTGGTGCATCTACTTTGTTAACATGTAGGAGAGGCTGATGCAGCATGGTCCTGACAGCAGTGCTAGATCCTGTGGCTGTGAGTTAACCTTGCCTGAGGTGTGACTATGGGAACCATTTTCTCTCTCTAGACCAGAAGTGGTGGGTTATCTGTGTGGACGGCAGTTGAAATCACATATTATCTTATCAATGAGGAAATGAGGAAAGTTTGTAGAATTATGACACTTAGGCATTTGGGGTTTTGTAAGACTTGGCATGTCAGGTTTCTAAGATTTGCAGCCTTGAGACACTTAACCCTGCATGTGTGCTTGCTGGCCTGTCTGAGTTCTGCAGCCTCACAGATTGGTAGGTGCTCAGTAAATCTCAATGGAATTGAAGGGAATTTTTTTTTTTTAAATCAAAAAAAAATTTAAACAATTTTAATATATTTATGTATTTATTTTACAATGTCATATTTTTAAAATCGAAGTATAGTTGATGTACAATGTTATATGTTACAGGTATACAGAGTAGTGAGTCACAAATTTTTTAAAGGTTATATTCCATTTATAGTTATTATAAAATATTGGCTGTATTCCCCATGGTGTACAGTACATCCTTGTAGCTTATTTTATACCTGATATTTTGTACCTCTTAATCTTCCACCTCCATCTTGCCCCTCCCTCTTCCCTGTCCTCACTGGTTACCACTAGTTCCTTCTCTACATCTGTGAGTCTGTTTCTTTTCTGTTATATTCACTAGTTTGTTGTATATGTTTAGATTCCACGTGTAAGTGGTATCTTACAGTATTTGTCTTTCTTTGTCTGACATTTCACTTAGCATAATGCCCTCCAAGTCCATCCACGCTGTGCCCCAGAAACTAATACAACATTTTAAATAGACTGTACTTCAATTAAAAAGCAAACAACTAATCAACCCGTTTAAAGTATTGGCAGAAGAACTGAACAGATATTTTTCCAAAAATTTTTTAAAAATTAAAAATTTTAATTTTTATTATTATTTTTCAATGGCAGTACTGGGGATTGAACCCAGGACCTTGGGTATGCTAAGCGTGTGCTCTACCACTGAGCTATAGCCACCCACCCTCCCAAGGGAATTCTTGAGACCCATTAACTAACAGCTCTGTCAGAGGCGGCACATGGTCCGTGTCCCCAGGTCCTCGGTGTGAGGGGAGATTATGGCACTTGAGCTTGGGGAGCCCCCAGTCTGATAGCAGCCTGCTCATCACAGTCCTTACATATCTAAAGCTTCCCACGTGTGTTCTCATGACTGAGTGCTGACGGCCTGCCTAACTGAGGGGAAAACAGCACCGGATGGTTTGTAAAGAGTAAGATGGACACAGGAAGGGGTTTGGGAGCACTGGCAAGGCAGGCATAGAACTTGGAAGCCCTTAGTGTTGTTTCCATTCAATGGGAAAAGTTCTCTCTTAGAGTCCCAGCCCAGGAGGGTCGCAGAGCCCCGGGCACCTCCTGGGCTGCCATGTGCCTTCAGCCCTCCTAGGTCAGCAGTCCCTGGCTGTCACTTAGAGGTCTGGGAGGAGGACAGCTCTATGGTGGCTCCCAGCTGCTGGAATTCCTTCACCAGGAAGCTTCCCTGGGTTATCTCACCGGCTGGTTCCATCTCCCTTACTGCTTTTCCTTTTCAGGACCTTAAGGAACGACTGTACTGTTCCAGCGTGCTAATGACACATCCAGTAGCCTTGTCCTTTTTGTCGAGTTATAACTGTCCTTGAGACCAGGGTCCCCAGGGCTTCTTTATTCTGCATCCTAAGATTTAAAGAGAGTCTATAACCCACTGGGGCCTTATCAGGACGTGTTGACTCTTGAGAAGAGCTTCTTTTGGGTGTTCCTGGAGCCCATCCTTGCAGTGGGAGGACCACAGCTGAGTTGTTCCGCGTTCCTGAAGAGGCCGTAGCTGCGTGCGGGGCGAGCAGTGCACCCAGGGACTGCGCTGGCCTGCTCGCACACTTCCTGTGTGGACAGACTCTTGGGTTTACCGATCGCTGTCTCATATGTGTCTTGTTCATCCCTCACAACAGTCCTTTGTGCTCAGGGAGGTGCTATCCCCATTCCCCAGAGGAAGACGTGGTTCACAGAGGCTAACGCAATTGCCCAAATTCCCATGGGCAGGATTCAGACTCAGTTCCTTTGATTCTAAATCTGGTGTTCTTTCCAATCACTACATACCTCTTCTTTTTGGATCAATATGGACAGAATGAAGGGACGATCTCCCCCCGCCTCAATCAGGCTCAGGGTCATGCCCTGTGGGAGGTGAGGGACAGAGGATGCTCTCATGGGTGCTCCCAGCTCCTCAGGGACCATGCTATGTGTTGGTGGGCGGCAGGAGCTGGAAGGACTGTAGAGATCATCCAATCAGCTTCTATCATTTGTAGAGGTAGATGAAGAACCCAAAGCCCAGAGAGGCTAACCCACTTCCCAAGGCCACACGGCAGGGCCAGGTCTAGAACCCAGGTCTCGGTCTCCCAGCTCAGTATTCCTACTGCAGATTCAGGTTGTGGCTTTCTGCTTCTCCTGAGAAGAGTACCTCCAGGTGTTGGCAGTGAGACTAGGGAGTCAAAATGATAGTAAAAGTATTTCAGAGCTGAGCAGACAGGCTCAAGGAAGCTGCTGGGCCTGGGTGCTCTAGCCTCTGGGCCTGGAAGTAAACTGCTAATGTCACGAGGCCCTTTCATAGACGGGCAGCTGCTCCGTAGCCCGAGGGCTCAGGGCCTACCTCCTGAGCTGACAGAGGAGCTTTACAAGCAGGGAGGGGAAGTGAGCAGCACTTGTGGGCTCCAGTCCTGCTCTGAGGTAGGCAGTGTGGCACGAGCCCTCCCAGGACTCCCATGCGTGGTGGTAGCTGGAGGTCCAAGAACGTTGGCTCCTTGACCGGCCCGTCCATTGGTATTTGCGGGTGGATAATCCATGTTGTTTTAACTGAACCCCAAGTCAGATGGAATCTGGAAATCAATATGACATGAAGGAAGAAGCAAAAGCATTTCAAAGCCATGGACTTTGAGGCTGTTTGGCCTAAAGCTTTAACCTCAGTCCTCAGGTGTGTGTTGCTTTCGGTGACCGCACCACGACGCTTCTCCTTTTCTGCACGCCACTGAAAAGCTGGGCGAGGTAAGTGCGCTTTCCATGTGGGTTTTGAATCCCATTTTGGTGCCTGCGCGCTAGGCAGGGGCCCCTGGGGTGCGGTGGGCCTTGGGTGTGACTCCTCTCTTACCCACAGACTGTTAATAGGATTCACTGCTGAAGATCAGAAGCTGGACCCAGTCTCTGTCTTGGCCAGCAAACCTGGTTATTCTTAATTTTTGTTCATTCTTCAAACTATACTCTTTATTTCAGTAGTTGAACCTGTTGAAATTAGATCTGTGACTTGGGGGTAAACCTTCCCACCAATGAAAAAGCCGAAGTGATCATGATTTGGTTGATGGGTCTCTAGGGACTTCCTCGTTTGGTTCCCTGCATGTGCTCAGAGAATCCCCAGGTGAGGGACGATGGGGCCCTTGTTCACATCTGGTGTAGGTTCCCAGGGCCTTTCCTTCTGGGCCAGGAGCACCACCCAGGCATGACTGCATCCTCCTAAACCTCCGTATCCCCATCTAACTCAGGGCTGGGCCTCAGGGTGAATATTTGACAAATATCTGTTGCTCAGCCAAGCAGATAATCCCAGGAAAGTAGCTCACATAGACTGGCCGTGGCAAGCTCCTCTCCCCGACCGTCCCCCAGCTTTCATCCAAGTACCTGATGCCCCTGTTGTCTCCTGCTTCTTAGTTTTCAGAATATCCCTTGGATCATGACTTCCAGAGACCCTGACCATCCACGGGAGCAGTGGTCAGCTTTTTGGCTGGGCCTGAATCAGCACGAGGGGAGCTACGAGGTTTGCCGGTCTCTAGTCTGTTCTGAACGGTAGGGATCAGGATCTTCTCTGAGGTCTTGGGACCGTGGGGACCTGTGCTCTAAACTGGGCTCAATCACCAATGACCTGTGAGTTTGGCAAGGCACTGTCCTCTCAGACCTCAGTTTCTTCACCCATAAAGTCAATCTCCTTCCTCCTTCCCGGGGCCCCTCTCTGGACAGAGAGAAGGGAGAGATGGGGAGGGTCAGAGGCAATAGAGGGAAAAAAACCAGATGGAATGACAAGAGTCCTGGGCATGGAGGGAACTCTCATACCTCCCTGGATGCCAGCCTCGGGCTCAAATCAGAGGCACTCTGGGAACTTTTCTGCCCCCCAGAGCGTTTCCTCACCTGAGCTGCCTGTGGAGGAGGAGGGAGGGGTAGAGCAGGAGGGCCGGGTGAGGAAAGTGGGCCTGTGTTATGAGTAACCTTTGCAGGGTAACCACCCAGGGTGGGTTTAATTGCACGGGATTAAAACAGGCATGTGGACAGGCTGCGTTGCTTAGATCCTCCTGCAATTAGCATCTAGCAGTTCAGGCTCGGAGGAAGGATTAATTTGGCTCCCGTGTGCTCCTTGGCAGTGAAGCCCCTGGTGGTGGATCTGACCTTCTTACCCTCTAGGAAGTCATCCTGCTGTAAAATGCAAAGGAAAAAAAATTAGCATCACTACAAATAATTTGAAAAGCAAAGCAAAGGAAAAGTCACCTCTAACTCTGGTTTTCAGATACAACTGATGTTAAGGTGTTGGTGAGGATTTTCATCCTGCCCTTTTTTTCTTTTCACGTATCCTTCCCTTTTACATAACTCCCAGTTTTGGGTGCTGATTTCCCATGTGATATTGATGTCATGCACATACCCCCATGTCCCTACGGTCTCTTAACCAATTGGTTTTAGTGGCTGTGCTCCACTGCCCACTCTGAGTCTCACCACTTACACCTTCCAGCTGTCTTCACACCCCTGTACGCTCAAGAACTCATGACTGAATTTTGTTGGGTCTTGATTGTCTCTGTGATGGATGACTGCAGGGTCTTTACCTTCCTTTATAGGCACAGTGTCCCTACATAGTAGCTAAGGAGAAAGGTGTGTTATGTGAGGATGCTCCCACCCACCCCTCCACCTCTCGTCTCCCCTGATGCTCCTTGTGCAGGACCTAGTGCCTCAGTTCCCCGAGACTCTGTCTAACTCCACAGAATCAATATTTCCCCCCAGTGTTTTCATCTTGTCCCCCTAAATGCCATTTTGTCTTTACAGGATTCCGGGCCATGAATCCCTTGGGAATGTGTGGCCTGAAGCAACACTTTAAGTGCATGTGTGAGAGGGTAAGCGGCAAGGGCAGAGGAGTCTGCAGTTTCGTGGGTGTTTGGAAAAGAAGTCACTTGGGATTCTTGAGTGCAGTGGTAACCGAGCGCCCAAGGGGCAAGGGGCTGCTGAGAAGGGAAGCAACTGGAAGACCCTTCTTGGAAGAGGTCAGTTTTCAGTTAGGATCGGACAACAGTGAAAACGGTGGGTAGGTTTCTCCAGATTTGGGCTTTGGCTCTCGTATTGCCTTCATGGGTGCATGGATGTGTGTAGTGGGATGTGTGCACGTTAAGTCCCTGCGTATGTATGTGTTCTGCCTCCTCTCCTCACGCCTGGCTCTTTCTTGCAGAACCTGTTCCGACCCTCCCGGGAAGGCGGACAGGATTTGTGGGCACTCCTCTCTGGCCCGGGGATGGCTCTCTGACCCTCACCTGTCAGTCAGCCCTCCGTGTCCACAGCAGCTTTACTGTGTGTGGAACTGACCCACATCATTCATCATGACCTGCGTGTCTAGCCGTGGCAGTAGATTTGTCCTACTACATCCTTTTTCTGCTAAAAATCTTCAGTGTCCCTACAACAGGATGAAGCCCAGATTTCTTAGTTCAGAGGGCTTTTTGTGGTTCAGTTCCTGCCCACTTCTGACTATTCCTAGAGAGAGGCATTTCGCTCCAGACAAACTCAGTGACCCCCTCCCCGACTGAGCCAGGCTGCGTTGAATGCTTTCATATTCTTTTTTTTTTTGGCGGTGCAGGGGAAGTAATTAGTTTTATTTATTTATTTTAATGGAGGTACTGGGGATTGAACGAAGGACCTCGTGCATGCTAAGCACACACTCTACCACTGAGCTACATCCTCCCTCCAATGCCTTCATATTCATCCCAGTGCTTTCCCCCACATCTGTTGAATGCCCCCCTTCCTCTGTTTGTCTAGCTGCTATTTCCCCTTCCATACTCCATCAGACATCACCCCTCCAGGAAAACTTCCCCAACACCCCAGTCTGATGGAGAGAGCACGTCGCCTGTCAGGACAGTGGTCCTGTCTCCCACTGGGCTGAGGTCTCCTTGAAGGGGCTGCCAGGTCTTGCTCATCGTCCTGCACCTCAAGTGTAATCCCTGGCACAGCCCACGGTGAATGCGTATAGAACGGACAAGGCACGAATGAGCCACCGCCCATCTGCCCACTCCTGGGAATGTCAGCGGCCTGGATAGCAGGTGCTTTAGCCTAGGCGGGGAGGAGATTAAGTCTTTGTCCTGTCTTTACCACCTCAACCAGATTGCTTGCTGGGCAGGGATGGCAGCAATTTTTAGTAGACCTGGAGCCTGGGGACACACCAGGCCCTGAGTCAGTGTTTAGTAAAAGAGAAGAAGAAGAAAAAGAATGAAGTATAGAATGAAGGGAAGGAGAGGGAGAGGAATAGAAGAATTGTTTCAGGATTCGTAACCATGCTGGTTTGAGGCTGGTCTGATTGCCTTTCTCTCCCTACCCAAGTTTGGGTTCTCTGATCTAATTCCGGCAACTCCAAGAAATTTTAAGGCCTGTTTGGCCCCCAAAGGGGGAAATAATTGAGATGATATAGTTTTAGAAGTTTTTAAGTGGATGTCAGAACAGGTTTCTGAATTATTGATGTGATTGCATTATCAATATGATCGTGATAATATCTGATTAAATTATTCATGGAATTTAATTGCTCACTGTGATTCACTGGGCCGTATTATTCCTCATAATCCCCACTGGATCTTACATAGATTACAGAAGAGTTGCAGACACGGAGATGTGCTTGCCACTGGTTCACCCCAGACCCTCCTTGTTTTAATAGCTATGCACTACTTTTTTCCCCTGAGAAAAGTACTGAAGTTTGTGCTAGACTGTGTGTTTGGATCCTGAGTTCTTTTCTTTCTAGTCTTGGAATGTGGGGCAAGTCACTTGACCTTACCTCAGAACAGGGGTAAAGTAGTACCAACCTCACAATCACTGGGTTAGCATCTGAGAAGACCAAATTTCAACCCTGGACGGTGGAATGAACATTTTCAATCGGGAGAAAAGACTAAGAAATGTAATCTGGGAATAAATCTACTCACGTGAGTGTTTGAAAATGAACAGCAAAGGAGAAGAGGTACTCGCCCCCCTCCTTTTAAAAAAGAGATGACCTATTTGTGTTTGAAGACTGTGGGTGGAGGTAAACATTTATCACACAGGTGTAAATACATAACTGAGCGATACTTTGCAAAGGGAATGAATAAAGATGTTATTAAAATGTTACTTTTGACCTTCAGAAGATCTTAATGGGCTTAATATTCTCACACACTTGCTAACTTAGACTATTAAAGTGAACTTTTAATTTAATCCTTGTTTCGTGCCATGAATAGAATTCAAAGGTGATGTTTTCAAAACATTTGATACGCTTTCCAGAAATTTTTACAGCTATGCGCTACTTTTAATGTGTATTCGAAGGAGCACTTTCGGTTTAGGACTTCTGTGGATAGGAGCGTTTAGGATGAGGAAGAAGAAATTACTATGCGGTCCCATGCCTTTGACCAAGAGAGTAGTATTGACAATACTGGTGGCTATGGGCAAATCTGTGGAGGAGGTCTGTGAATTACTGGGGCCTCAGAAACCCTAGATCACAACATGGGACCTGCTGTTTCCACTGGGAGGGTCCCAAGTGTCCTCCTGGGCTACGCAGACTGCAGGAGTCCCACCCCCAGGTTCAGCGAAGGGCAGGGGGACGGGTCAGAAGTGGGAGGGCAGGTCCACGTCTCTCCCTGCGGATGCAGATCCCAGGCCTGAGGGGGATGAAGACCCAGGAGCTGCCGCTGTCCTTGGAGGCAGGTGAGAAGCGCACTGAGAAGTAGGCTGTGTGTCCTCCGAGCCCCTAGTCCTATCGTTGGTGCCCCAGCCTCTTCCGTTCTGCCTCCAAGTCATTCTTGAAAATGTTCCCTGGGTTGTAGTGAGGCTTTGGGGACTGAATCAGTGTCAGGAGATGTGAGGCAGAATCACGGTTTTATCACTCACTAGTGGTGGGACCACACATAACGAACGTTACTGAATCTTTCTGAACCTATGTCTTTGTGCGTGAAATGGGTTTGATTTGCTTATGTTTTGAGAATGTCCTAAGGATTAAATAAGATCTGGGTGTGGAGAAAAGGGAGCCTCCTGCACTGTTGGTGGGAATGCAGTTTGGTGCAGTCGTTTAGAAAAACAGTATGGGGATTCCTCAAAAGACTAAAAATAGACTTACCATATGATCCAGCAATCCCACTCCTGGGCGTATATCCATAGGGAACTTTAATTTTGAAAAGATACATGCACCCCAGTGTTCATAGCAGCACTATATACAATAGCCAAGACATGGAAACAACCTAAATGTCCATCGTCAGATGACTGGATAAAGAAGTTGTGGTATATTTATACAGTGAAATACTACTCAGCCATAAAGGGAATAAAATAATGCCATTTGCAGCAACATAAATGGACCTGGAGATCATCATTCTGAGTGAAGTAAGCCAAGAAGAGAGAGAAAAATACCGTATGATAACACTTATATGTGGAATCTAAAAAAACAAAAAGACACAAATGAACTTATTTACAAAACAGAAACAGACTCACAGACATAGAAAACAAACCTATGGTTACCAGAGACGGGAAAGAGGGTGGGAAGGGATAAATTGGGAGTTTGAGATTTGCAGATACTAGCTACTATATATAAAATATGTGAACAGCAAATTTCTACTACATAGCACTGTATTCAATATCTTGTAGTAACCTATAATGAAAAAGAATATGAAAAGAAATATATGTATTTATATGTATGATTGAAACATGAGGCTGTGCACCAGAGATTGACACAACATTGTAAACTGACTATACTTCAGTAAAAAACATTCCCTGGATTGGAACCTGAGATTCTGGTCCTAAACCAGTATTCTTTTTTTTTTTTTTTTTTTGTCTACGTTAAAAACATCAAAGTATAGTTGATTTACAAGGAATGCAATAATACAATAGAACCACCACCATCAGCATCATTATCATCACCACCTAAGATTTGGCTGCAGACAGGACATACGGATGCCACAGTTAATCCCCAGCCTTGCTCAGCATAGTGTCAGATCTTGGAAACCCAATAAAATCCAGAGGAAGGCACCAAAAAGAGGCAAGAGCAGGGTGACATGAATTGCTGTTCATTGTGCCTAAACCCCCAATGAGTCACACGTGAGACAATAGAGATGCTTCAGATAGAACTGACCTGGTTCAAGTCCAGCTTAATTGTTGTCTTTGCTGGGATGAGTCTCAGAAATGCCACTGAGTTCCAGAGATGCCAGGGCTGCTGTGGGTCCTGTTTGGACAGGCTGTTATAGGCACGGCGATTTGTTTTTCTTTAAAACATTTTGTTTTCTGATTTCTGAGCCTAATTGCTCACCTTGCTACCTGTAGCAGGACAGGCTGAGTGTCCCTCAGCAGGGCCCAGTGTCTGTGGGGGTGTTGGTCCAGGTGTGGCCAGTGGGGCCTGGCCACTGGGATGTGGCCTCACACCCCTCCTTGCTGACCTCTCCACATGGGAAGTGGCTACGAGCAGGGCCAGGCTCTGACAGGTCTGGCCGAGGCTTGCCCAGGGTGGGCGAGGAGACACTTCAAGAACCTACCTTGGTGGACTCACCTTACTCTCTACCCATTCTTCTTTCTGTCAAATTCACCCAGGAAATTGCCATCATGGAAAACCCAAAATGGAACAGACACAGAAGGCTGAGATCCTTCCACAAACTGCTGTGGCTGGGGAGGGGCAGGCGAAGTCCTGTAGACCACCCTGCTGGTGAGGGGTCATCCTGCTTGCCGTTCTCATCCCAGACCATGCACCTGTTCCTCTGCTTGTCCTGCCAAAAGCAGCAGCAAAAACAGGGGAGGGACTTTGATCTCAGTAGCCAGGTAATCAGCTTTAGATCTAGAGTTACTCTTTGCAATGTGCCTAGTTTTAGTTCAACACCTTTATTTCCATCACCTCCAACACCATTGCCACCACGTCTATATTGCCATTATTGTTCATACTGCATCAAACACCAGTCTGCACTGTCATCTGCTATGACAGCATCATCGTGAACCCCTGTCCCCAATGCCACCACTGCTGCCTCTGCTCATTCTCACCTTTACTGCCACCACCTCCACCAGCTCCATCCCTTCTGTTACCTTCGCCACTACCACCATCACCACCCCAATTACAAGTGCCACCACTGCTGTCTCCACTGTCTCACCATCAGTGCCACCTCTGTCACTTTCATCGTCCCCCTGTCACCACCTCCACCATCACCACTGCCTCCACCACTATCACGTCCACCACCTTTAACACTGCTGACACTGTCACCACCACCGTCACCGCCACCTCATCACTTACATCTCTACTGTGCCCACCAACACCACCATCGTCACCACCACCACCACTGCCACAATTCATTCTCTTCCTTACCATGACTGTCACCACCATCTCTGTTGCTGCTCCTGCTCCCCACCTCCACAACTAGCATGGAGAAGAGGAGACTTAGGGGCTGATGAATAGCCATCTTCAAATGATTAAAAGGCTATAAGAGAATAGTTAGAGTTACTTACTATGGGTAAAGAAGCTAGAGTTGGAAAAATGGACAGAATTAAAAGGAGTGATAGTTACATTTGGGTAAATGAAAGCAGTATTTTTCATGGAGCTAAGGGAGACAAGAGGGGTGAAGTTTGATGATAAAAGATGGAGAGTGATTTGGAGCATATTGAGTTTGCCTAAGGTGACAACCAGTCACACACTGGTGCTTGGATCTCTGCTATGGAATCCCTTCAGAGTGGCAATCTAAGGTGTATAGCGTCAATCCTTTTAGTATTTGGTAACTCATTTAATCCCGAAGCATCTGGTTCCTTCTGGCTATTTTTATTTTGTAAGTTTCTGATCATTCTGCAATACTGACTACATTGTCTTTAACAAATTTAAAACATTTTAGATCAGGATGACCTTCTTCTTGGTCATCTTTCCCAGTCCTTGTTCCTTAATCCTTGTCGCCTTTGCATAGGCAACCAGTGTTAAAATTTTTTTGGTAGATCATTCTCTTGCTGTTATGTACATATTTAGAAACAATGTAGTATTGTATTGTATGTACATTTCACACAATTAGTATATTTTTGTGTCTTTCTGCCCTTTGCTTTTTTTTTTTTAACTCAACAGTGTATTTGTGGACTAGTTAAGAAGATGTGCTCTGGAGCCGGACAGTCTGGATTCAGATCATAGCTTTGTTGCTTGCTATTTGCATGATCTAAATCAAACTCCCTTAGTCGCCGGTTTCCTCCTTTGTTAATTGGGATTACAGTGTATCTACATCTATAGAGTTCTTGTGAGGATTAAATGAGTTACCTTAGGTAAGCCCTTAGTGCCACAACCATACTCTTGACAGGTATAAAGTCACATTATTGCTGATCAGTATTCTTCAGTAATGGATAGGTTGGGTCTGCCCCAGTCTATTTATCCACTTTTAAATGGATGGACATGTAGATTACTTCAATTTTCACTATTGAAAGCAAGGCTTCCGTGCTTATCTCTATACACACCTCCTTTTACACACCTCCTTTTACACGTGAACAATAGTTTCTCAAAGCTAGAGAAGAAGTAAAATTGCTGCATGTATCACTTTAAATGCTTAATTAGAAAAACATAACCATAATGAGTAATCTGTGCCTCCTGTTCCTGCCACCTGTTGGTCTGAGTTCTGCTTCCTTGGGCAGCCCGAGCCACCCAGAAGCTCTGAGGGAGTAGACCCCAGGGGTTTGGGCTAATAACCTCAGCTTTAGACTAACCTCGAGGCTGAGGGGGTCACATTTTTGGGGAGGCTTACTAAATATTTATAGATAATAACTCATATCATCACTCTGATGTTTATGAAGCAGTAAATGCCATTCATTACTCTGGGTCACACAACTGTAAGTGGTAGATCCTTTGTGCAGGAATGAATGTTGAGTCCTTAGCCCATGTCAACTTCTTTGTATTCTGCTCAGTGCATAGAAAACACTAAGTGTTTGCATTTTTCTAGGGTTGACTGCTGTATTATTAGGGCCCCAGAAATATTGTTATCACCTTACTGCCCTCAGATTGTGGTGGAGCTCATCTCTGGGGTGGCGTTCACTTTGTTTGTCTTGACAAAATGACATGCAATTGTGGTTTCAAGCCTCAGCAGACCAGCCTCCCTGATTCTGTTCTCAATCCACAGATCACATTCTTACCCTTTGAGGGGACCTACTGAGAAAGTTGCCATAATTGGTCCTGGTGTTGGCCCACAGAGAAGATACATGCAAATATAGCTAAATGCAAATATGGTTGCATATAAATTCTCACTTGTGATGGAGCAGAAGCTGGTGGATGAGGAGTTGAGTTATGTTGGATGCACAGGAAAGAGATGAATGATGGGAACTCTGTCACTGGGACTTGAGAGGTCAGCTGGTTTGAGATGTCAGAGTGGTGGAGGTGGACTAGAAAAGGAACTTCCTTCTGACGCAGAAAGCTGTGCTGGAATAAGACGGAAATGGCATCCATCACTCGTTGAACATTTGCTCTGGGAGAGAAGCTGGAGACTGAGGGATGAAGAAGACACAGCCCCTCCAGGAGCTCACATGGAAGCACGAAGGACAGACATGCAGAGGAATGACTGCACTACGGGTGGTAGGCGGGGAACACTCTGCAGGCACATAGTGTGGTGAGGTCTTTCTAGAGCTCGGGTCCTTCGGAATATGGCAGATGGACAAAAGGGTGGAGGAGGAACTCAGAGGGGCAGAGGGAAGGGCATGTGCGAAGGTGTGGGTGTAACCCAGCAGGGCATGCGCAGGCCGTCTTGGGTTTGAGAAGACCTCTGAGGTGGCGCATGTGAGGAGCAGAGGGTGAGGCACCACGGGGTTGCATGACAGAGGGGGCTGAAAGCCACGTGGAGGAGTGCTGGCTTATATCTTCAAGGATATAGGCAAGTACCAAAGGGATTTTAGGAAGGAAAGAAGCCTGATTATATCTTAATTTTATAAACTAAGTTATTTCTTCAAATATTGGCACCCCGAGGAGAGGCTGAGCTGCCTGGAGGCGGGAGCGTGCATGTTGGAGAGAAAGCACAGGGGGACGGTTCGCGACAGGGGCTGGTGGTGGCCCAGGAAGTGTTAGAAGGTGGACCTTGTAACAATGACTGAGTTTGACCGGCTCCATTACTGTGTGGAACAAACAAATAAATCATTGAATACCTTTTCCCTGACCAGTAGTCCCAGAATTGTTTCATTTAATCTTTAAATTAACTTGTGATTTTGGCATTGTTACTCCCATGGTGCAGCTGAATAAACGAAGGCTCAGGAAGGCTGAGGAGGTTGCTCCAAACCGCACAGTGTGTGAGTTCTAGAGGGGTCATTTGAAATCCTGAGCCATCCAGGGCTCCCTGGCGGTCCTCAGAGGCCAGGAGAAGTGAGCACAGGGTTTATAATGCCACGTTCTCCAATGGGGCATCACTTGTGTAGCTGGGAAAGCAGCTGTGCCCAAGGACGACTGGTTCTGTGGGAAACCGGCCCCATGGGGCCCCACTTGACGTCTGAGGTGATGACCAGATGTCCCATTAAGGAGGAGGGGTGCGGGGAGACCCACAGAGCCCGCGTGTCCCCCAGGCTGCTCCCCGTCCCCACGGCAGAGGCGGCAGGCGAGCCCTCCAGGGTTCTCAGGGGGACGCGAGGACTGTGGCTTCCATCACGAGGGAAAAGTTAGATCAGCGTACATCCATCACCCCTCCTGGGACAGCTGCTCCCAGGACACTCCTGACTCTGCCAAGAAAGCTCAGCAGGGCAGTTGGCAACCTGGCCCCTCAGATGCTGCCTTTCTTTTGCAAAGTTTTGGTGACAAGGAAAAGGAGTTTCTTGACTGGCCGGCCGTAATAATGAATGGGTGGAGGGGGCAATGGTGAAATGGGCACAGCCCCACCCCACCCTGCAAGGCTTCCTGCACGTCAGGCCCCTGGGTCTCGGGAACTCGGCAGGCAGCCACGCCTCTGAGTTGCGGAAAGGGGGGTGCCTTCCATGCTTTAGTTCTTTGGTTCTTGAGATACTTTCATTAACCTTATACAGTGTGGCAGCCATCTGGACAAGGGTTTTCCAAGCGGGGCCCGATTTTATCTCCACGGTAACCCTGAGGGGTAGATAGTGATATCTCCATCTACAGACTATGTGATGCAGGTTACCACTGATGTCCATTTGATGCCATGTCCGTTGCCATTCAGTGCACACAGATAGGCGCTGTTCTGAATGCCAAGGGGACAGCAGCGAGAACAGGGACCCCTGGGATCCTGCTGCTGTGGCACCGGGCAGGCTGCTCCCAGGATGGAAAGAGGCAGTGGACATGGGCGTGTGTGATAGACCAAGAAGTGCCACCTGCCTCCAGGGACATCCTGGCAGGAGTAAAGGCTCGTGAAAGGTGGATAACACTATGGACCAGAAAGCTTAGGAGACCTGTCACTTGTGACTACCCCACCAAAGTACTTCAACCAGGCTGTTGGTGGTCTTGGCCAGTTGTAGGGGTCAGACAGTTGCCCAATTTTCACAAGCTGGGAGGGTGCATCCTCCCCGCCCTCTGGGCCCCGCCCCCCACATTCCAGCTCCCTCCGCAGTGCCTGCAGGGGCTGGGGGTGCTCAGCGGACAACGGTCATGTCCTCATCCTGCAGTGGGACTGGGGGCTGCTCCTGTCCACTTGGTTCTGAATCCCTGTTCCCTGGACTTATGCTTGAATGTCTGAGAAGAACAAGTGCATGGAGAAAGCTGGAGGGTCTTCACGAATTAACTCCGAATTCATAGACTTGTGTCTGTGATGAGCAGTTGTCTCCTGTTTCCTCAGACGCCTTCGTCAAGAACCATCCATTGTGCTATATTTTGTTCATTTGTTTATTAATATACTGTTCTCGAACCCATGGCCAAGCATACCTATGTCACAAGTTTTACGAAATAAAAATAGAAAATCAGAATGAGGGAAAGGAAGTCACATCAAAGATGGGAATCAAAAGGAACAATTTTTCTTTATCATTTTAAAGTGATAAAGTATATAACCTTCTATTATAAAAGCAATGCAGACTTTCTTAGAACACTTGTAAAATGTAGAAAACACCAATAATAAAATAAAAATAATCTGCAGGCCTAAATTACATTGGCATTACTTTAAAGTATATAATTGCATATTTGTTATTTTAAAACCAACTTTTTTCACCCAACAGTATGTTATTATTTTCCTACTGCAGGCTTGAATTACTAAGTAACAAATATCACACTGTGTGAATATACGTCAGTTTATTTAATCTTTTCTCCACTACTACTAATTTACATTATTGTCTTTTCCCTTGATTTTATAAACTTGTTGCAATAAACATCCTTGTAGATCTAAGTTTGGAAGCATCGCCAGTTGTTTCCTTAGGGTGAATTCCCAGAAGCAGGATCCTTGGATGACAGCACATCCATCCCAGGCGAGGACACAGGCTCGGGAGTCAGACCACCTGGGACTGACTCCCAACTCTGCCACCTGCCAGCTGAGTGGCCTTGAAGCATCTCTCAGGACCGAGGCGTCCTCCCTGGGGGGCGTGGGTAATCGCAGTGCCTCCTCGACTGAGTTGCAATGAGACGCGTGTGGCTCAATACATGCTGAGCCCTGTGAACCCGGCCCGGCCCACAGTGAGCACAGAGCTCTGGGCACTTACCACTATCATTATTGCTGTTATTGTTGCCAACTTGTCCTCCTGAAAGTGTCCCCATTTTAACTCCCACGAGCATTATCTGAGTGTGTCCATTTCCACACACCTTTGTCAACTCTGGGTATTGTCATTCCTCTCATTATTTCCTTGTTTGCCAACCTGACAGACAAACTTGTTGCTTTAATTTTACTTCTTTGATTACTAGTGTTGAGCTTTTTTTTGATGACTTTATTGGCATTTACTTATTCATGAGTGAGTTTCCTGTTCAGGATTTCATTCCTGTGTTGGGTGGTTTATCCATCTTTTCCTTAGGGATTTCTTTTATATTTTAAGGATATTCATCGTTTGCTGGTCACATATGTCATAAATGTATTTTTTACCAGTTTTCCTTATGCTATTTAATTTTGTTTCTATTTGTGGACGCAGAAATTGTATTTTTCCTTATTGTTCTTGCTTTTACACTGAAAAGCCCACTGTGAGATAAATTACCCATATTTTCCATATTTAAAATTTTTACATAATTTTTACTTTTAACTTTTGAGTTCAGATGAAATTAACTCGGAATTTAAATAGTTAACTTCCCCACTTTTTGTTTAATTATTTATCAATTAATTCTTATAGACTAAATTATACATTCTTGGTTTGTTTCTTGGCGGTCTCATCTGTTCCGTTAATCTCTATGTTTTTTCCTATGCTTGTATTTTAATTTTTTGTAGCTTTATAAAATTTTTTAATGTCTGTTGATACAAGTCCACTTTCACTGTTTTTTTTAAGAAATATTTTCTTGGCTATTACCATCTGATTACTTCTATAAATAAACTCTGGAATAATTTTGTCATTTCTAAGAATAATATTAATTTTGATTAGAATTGCACTCATAAGTTAATTTGGGGAGAATTGATATTTTTGCTGCTTTTGCACTTTCCTACCTAGAAATATGAAAGTTATTTCTGATTAAACAAGATAATTTTGAAATAAACTTTTATTTTCAGAGCAGTTATGGAGTTACAGGAAAGTTGCAAAGAGAGCACAGCATTCTTGTGTATTCTGCACCCAGTTTTTCCTTTTGTTAACATCTTACTTTATCATAACACACTTGTCACAGCTCATGAGCCAATATCGATATGATATTATTAACTGACATTCACACTTTTTCTTAGGTGTCATTCGTCTTCTCCTAGTGTCCTTTTCTATCCCGGCATCCCAGCCAGGACACCACGCTAGTTGCCACCCCTTCGTAGGCTAACCTAGACTGTGACAGCTTCTCTGACTCTCCTTGCTTTGATCCTCTTGGCCATTTTGAAGAGTGTTAGTCAGGTATTTTCTAGAACGTCCCTCAGTTTGGGTTTGTCTGATTTTGTTCATGGTTACACTGCACATCGGTTTTTAGGTCGTGGTAGCTAGGGCAAAAAGGGAATCAGGATAGTTACAGAGCCTCGTCTCCTCAAGGGAGACTTTTTAAAAAAGAAATGTCTGTCAGATGGGCCTCACAGAAGAGGCCCTGGGCCACGTGAAGCTCCCAATCCCCATCAAGAGCATGGAAACGTACAGAAGTCACTTCTCATGGCCTCCTTTCGTTAAGACCTGCATAAAATCCCAGGTCAAAACACGAAGTTTCGTTCCCAGGAATGTCCTTTTTTGAGCAGTGAGGTTAATGTATTTGACTGTTTAGCCTGACTCTTGTCTAACTTGCCCCCCAGATAGAACCTAGAGGAGTGGTGATGTAGCAACTTCCTGAGATGACCTTCCCAAGGGTTGGGGATGGGAGCTTCAGGCCTGGCTGTCTGGGTTCCCGCGCTGGCTCCATCTCCTCACTAATGCTCAGACTGTGATTTCGCTACACCGGAGAGCCCTAGTCTCAGAGGGAGGGAATCGCCAGCTCCCCTGCAGAGACCTGTGGTGTGGACCGGATGGGATGATGGAACATCACACATGTGACACGCATCACGATGCTGCTTATGGTCATAGTTACTATTCTCTCGGTGGAGCCTTCTGATGGGTTCTGGATCTCCGAGTTTAGATGGTACACTCTTCTGTACACCTGAGATGCTGGTGACAGTATTTGCACCGGATTTGGAGACCAGACAAGTAGGGAGCAGGCTTGCTAATCTATGATGGAAATTGAGAAGTCCAACCAGTGCTCGAACCTACGGGGAAGGCTGCCTCCCTCTGTGTGGTGCCGCCTGCAGGTCAGGTCTTCTCTAGGAAGCAGCTGAGAGCTTTCACCCTTCCAGAGGTCCTTGGCTGAGGGGTCCATGTCCCACAGCTCATGCAGAATGATTTGTCCTGAAAGCAAAAAGTTTGATTACAGAAATACCTTAGCAAGGCGTGGAACTGGTTTTGAGCTAACTGGCTTCTCTCAGGACCCCTCTGTTTTGAATTAGCTGCAGAATTGTCCCATCAACATCCCCACTGACATCCCTTCTAGGACTGCGTACAAGTTGGGTCCAAAGAATTACTGGGGCAACTGAAGAGGACCATTTTCAATAATGTTCAATTAATACTGGTCTGTGCTCTCTGGCAGTAATTAGATTCTAGGGCTAGTCTCCTCAGGCCTTACCTGAGTCATGCTGTAGAACTACAGACTCCATCTTTCAGTTCTGCAAAGTGTTATTCTATTATTAGTGTCTGATAGAGGGGCTGCTAAAACATGGCCACGCTCACTCACATTTGGACATGTTCGACCCCTAGAACGTTACAGTTATACTGAGATTTGAGAGCTGCCAAACGTGAAGGACGGAGCACTTACCTTAAACTTAGGTAGTGCCTGGGTTCGTGGCTGATTTTGACCTACAGAGACTGAATCATACTTGTGCCTGGGGCCCGGGCCTGGGCGTGGAGTCACCGTGTTGATTTTCTTGGTGGTAGACTTTGCGAGCTCAGCGGGCACGTACTTCAGCAGCTTCGTCTTATAAACCAGGGCGCTGCGGGCACAGGTGGGTCATAAGTACCAGGAGTGAGGGGTCGGGCTGAAGTTAGGGTCACAGATCTAGTTTTTAAAAAAAAGTCATACCTCAACTACCTCTCCTTTTGTGTACTCACTTCCTTGCCCACCTGGGCAGAGGGGCTCCCTCCCTCCCATGGCCTTTTTTTTTTTTTTTAACGACCGGTCCAGATGCAGCCCTCTTCTGAGAGAATGTGACATGGCCACCTTTTAAGCTAGATGTTTTTCTAACATTGAACTTTCATCATGTTTCATTTTTTTCCGTTTCTGTGTTTGCCTTTTCCAGTAGATATTTAGCCCCTTGAGGGCAGCATCTTTGTCTTAATTTTTTCTCAATTCCTAGGGACTGGTTCCACGCCAGGCACAGAAGGCTCCCATTCGATGCCCATTGAGTGGATGAACAGATGAATGGGCATGCCATGTCAGGTTCATGAACAACCCTTGCATTCAGAGTCAGCTGCCAAGCATCCTTTATGCCAGGGATTTGCCACTAGTCTGCAGTGTGGCGCTGGAGATCCGGCCTGCCTCCCCCGAGACCTTGGGTGCCTGAGGCCTGGGGACGCTGGCTGGGCTCCTTCAGTGTTTCATACATGTATGTGGGTGATTTCCCACTCCAGGACCCCTCTTGACTGCTGCCTGGAGCCATTAGATGTCCAAGGCGGAAGGTCATCTGGTACAATCCCCTCCTCTCACAGATAAGGGGACTGAGTGGGCTTTACATCCCTGATTCTTGTACCTGCCTACCTGGGGCTGGAACCAGAGGGGAGGCAGACGGTGCTGATGACTGGATTGCAGATGAAGATGAAGCGGAAACAGAGGGATCCTTTTATACTTATTTGAGGCCATGGGTGGAATAGTCAATGAGACCCGCCCACTTTTGCCTTTAGCAACATGGGCACTAAAGTGGATTTGTCACCTGGAGATTCTAGTTGGAGCAATGATAATTATCAGCTCGTGCTCCTTCTTGCTGCCTCACATCCGGCCCCTCCTCACAGCCTGTCAAAACACACCTTGCACAATTTTTCTCTTCTTCCAGATGTACTTGGGACAACTCATTCTATGAGTCAGCTCTCCTGAGCAGTGTCATCACTCAAGCAGCTGTGGCCCCAGGAGTGTCACCTGGGGTCTGGACAGCTGGGGGCAGGGATGGGAATCTTATGAGGGCTTTGCCTGTGAACACAGGACAAGCCCACATTCCGGGCATCTTGACACCATCCCCAATTCTTGACCCCTGCTCCACCTCTGACACAAAAATTCTTGCATTTAAAATTGGGTCAAGGTAATTTCTCCAAAGAAGACATCAGATGACCAAGAGGCAGATGAAAACATGCTCAATGTCTCTAGTTATTAGAGAAATGCAAATCAAAACTACAAGGAGGTATTGCTTCACACCAGTTAGAATGGCCATCATTAAAATGTCCACAAACAATAAATGCTGGAGACGGTGTGGAGAAAAGGGAAACCTCCTAGATTGTTGGTGGGAATGTAATTTGGTGCAGCCACTCTAGAGAACAGTATAGAGGTTCCTTAAAAACTAACAACAGAGTTACAATATGATCCAGCAATCCCACTCCTGGGCATATTATCCAGAGAAACTCTAATTTGAAAAGACACATGCACCCCAATGTTCATAGCAGCACTATTTACAATAGCCAAGACATAGAAGCAACCTAAATGTCCATTGACAGATGATTATATAAAAAAGATGTGGTGTATATACACAATGGAATACTACTCAGCTGCAAAAAAGAAGAAAGAATGCCAGTTGCAGCAACATGGATGGACCTAGAGATGATCATATTAAGTGAAATAAGTCAGACAGAGAAAGACGAATATCATATGATATCATTTATATGTAGAATCTAAAAAAGTGATACAAATGAACTTATTTACAAACCAGAAATAGGTTCTCAGACAGAAAACAAACTTACGGTTACCAAAAGGAAAGTGAGTTGGGGGGAGGAATAAATTAGGAGTTTGGCATTAACAGATACATATTACTACATATAAAATAGGTGAACAACAAGGATATACTGGACAGCACCAGGAACCATATTCAGTATCTTGCAGTAACCTATAATGGTAAAGAATCCGAAAATGAATTTACGTATGTATAGCTGAAACATTTTGCTGTACACCTGAAACTAACACAACATTGTAAATCAACTATACTTCAATACAAAAACCAAAAAAATAAATTGACACACACACAAAGATAAAACTGGCTCAAGGTGAACGTGGCTGATGGTGTTAACGGTAGATGTATTAAGCTGCAGTGACAGAAAGACTGGGAGTGTCAGAATCAATGTTTTGACCCCAGCCTGGCCCTCAGTTGGAATATCTAATGTGTGGGTGGAAAAACACTTGCCATATTTTGGACAGGGCTCTTTAAATATGAGTAAGTTAGGTTTTTTTTAAAAAATTTTTTTTTTTTTATACCATATCTTCTTAAAGATGGAAGTTTGGAAAGGGTGAGGAGGAAGGTGTGTGAAACGGGCATTCCCAGACTTTGTAGGGCTATCAGCATGTGGGCGCTTCTGAGGCCAGGGGCTTCTCCTTGTCCCTCAAGCTGTGGGCGGTCTCAGGCCAGGCCCATGCCTTGCCCCTGGCTCCGGAGGGCCCAGAGGGCGGGGCGGGGCCTCCCAGAGGCCAGCTGTCCCGTCTTCAGTCTGGGGTCCCTGACGGTCAGGGCTGGGTCATCAGATGGGACGATTTCTCCACCACCGGCTGAAATCTATGGCCACTCAGGCCTTAGAGGAAAGACCCTGCGACTGACACAAACGGCGGGGGTGCATTATCAAAGGGCAGGACGGTCCCTTTTCCTCTGCCTCCGCGGCCATCATGGCCTGTGCTCAGACTCAGGTAGAAGGCCAAGGGCAGGGGGGCAGACATGGTCCCAGCACCCAGAGTCATCTGCACCGGCTCAGGGTGTGTGTGCTTGTGTGCGCGTATTTTGTATGCATGTGCACGCGCGCGTGTGTGCATGTGTGTGGTGCGGTGCGGTGGGTGCTGTAGAGGGCATGTGTCTGTTTATGCACACGTGCGGCATATGGTGTGAGGTGGTGCAGTGTGCAAACCTCGTGTGTGTGTGTGTGTGTGTGTGTGTGTGTGTGTGTGTGTGTGTGTGTGTGTGGCTCTAGAGGGTGAGGAGGAAGAGGTGCGCCCTCTTCTGGGAGGACATAGTGGAGGCAGAGAGGCAGTCTTGGGCTGCGCGAACTCTATGGGGCAGCCTCGTGTGGAATGTGACTGTGGCCCGAAGCACGGATGCCATTTGGACCTGATTCAGCCTCACGTCCAAGGCTCAGGCGTGGCTTGTCTGTAACTGGGGCGCAGCGTCCACGCGAGCCCCACCCCTGGAGCCCTATAAATGGAGCCGGGCTTGGGAGGTGGCTTGTCCACTGCTTTGGGGAAGCGGCTGCTCAGCCCATGAGCCTGCCCACCACTGACACCTGCAGCCAGATGTCTTCCCTGAAGGCGTCTCATGGCCCCGGGACGCTCTGGTCTGGGGTTTTCTCTGAACAGCCAACCAATCCAACCGAATGCTCAGGCCCCGTGCTGACCTGTGGGATGGAGGGAGCAAATGACAGGCCCTGCTCTCAGGGGCTCACAGCCCAGGAAGGGGGACTGCCAGGCCAACAGACACATTGCACCCAGTGGGGTCACACCCAAGGGATGGCGTGTGTGTGAACAGGTACACTGGGAATACAAAGCGGGTGAGCAGAGCTCAGGCTGCGAGCAGGGACAGCCCCACAGAGGATGTGACACTTGGGCCAAGACATGAAGGTGCGTGCCTGACCGACAAGAGGGGAGAAGACAGCCCAGCAGAGGGAAGAACACAGGCGACGTCTAATACATTATAAGAACGTCCAGTAGTTTGGTACAGTTGGGGCTGTCAGTCACCGCTTATCACTGGATGAGTCTTTCATAACTTCTCTCTCCTGAACTCCTCCACTCCCTGCCCCTACCCTCAGCCCAAGATTTTGGACCTCAACTTGTGCTTCATTAAGAAAACAGAAGCCTTCATCTAGCAAGTCCCTTGCCTCCCCTCCATCAAATCAACCAGCCTACCTGCCTGTGCGCCTGTCTCCCTCACCCTCCTTCCTGCTCTGGCCGAGCAGAACTGCTTCTAAAGAACCATCCTTCCAAGTGGGCCCTTTCATTCACACATGCTTCTTAATACTCACTGCGGACCAGTCACTGCTCTGATAGTAGGGAGAGAGTCACCAACAAGATGGACAAGTCCATGCCTCTTGGATTTGTGGAAAACAGTATGGAGATTCCTCAAAAGACTAGGAATAGATTTACCATAGGACCCAGGAATCCCACTCCTGGGCATATATCCAGAAGGAACCCAACTCCAAGAGGACACCTGCACCCCAGTGTTCATAGCAGCACTATTTACAATAGCCAAGACATGGAAACAGCCTAAATGTCCACAACAGCTGACTGGATAAAGAAGTGGTATATTTATACAATGGAATACTATTCAGCCATAAAAACCGACAACATAATGCCATTTGCAGCAACATGGATGCTCCTGGAGAATGTCATTCTGAGTGAAGTAAGCCAGAAGAGAAAGAAAAATACCATATGAGATCGCTCATATGTGAAATCTAAAATTAAAAACAAACAAACAAAACATAAATACAAAACAGAAATAGACTCATAGACATAGAATACAAACTTGTGGTTGCCAGGGGGCAGGGGGTGGGAAGGGATAGACTGGAATTTCAAAATGTAGAATAGATAAACAAGATTATACTGTATAGCACAGGGAAATATATACAAGATCTTACGGTAGCTCACAGGGAAAACAATGTGACAATGAATATATGTATGTTCATGTATAACTGAAAAATTGTGCTCTACACTGGAATTTGACACAACATTGTAAAATTGTTATAAATCAATAAACAATGTTAAAAAAAAAACAACAAAAGAGCGCCCCCCTCACCAGACCCTGTCTCCTCATCGTTTTATTTTCTACATTTTCTTATTTACGCATTTGCTTAGTTGCCTTGCTGTCTGTCTTTCGCCATTCGTGTGAGCTCTGGGAGGTGGAAACACCATGTATCTAGCTCCCACTGTATCTCCAGTGCTTGGAACACTGCCAGCACACTTGAGGCTCACAATAATTTTTTTAAAGGAAAGAACAGAGGTGGTGGGGTCTAAATTTACAACCTGGCAGTATGATTCCTGGGCTTATTCCTGGGTGGTCCTGAACCACCATGCATGTTGCCCCCAACCCGTACGTCACTTAACACTGCCTTGCACCTTTTGCCTTCCTCCCACCCCTTTAGATGCGGCATCTCTGTGCTCTTGCCTCCGCCAGCTCCCAGCATTGGCTGGGCCCCAGTGTGTGCCGTCATCTCTGGCTGGGCCAGGCTAGGTGTGACCCACTGAAGGCCCAGTGCCTCCATGGCCAGTAGATGGTGCTGTTGGGAAGAGAAAAGGTGTTCCCAGAGCTTTTTAAAGGAGGGCCAGTTGGTTATGAGGCTGTTGAAGAGCAGAAATGGGGAGCTTCAGATTAGATGGCTCTGCCAGCCCACCTGCCTCTTCTTCCAGCCATCTCCAGGTGTGAGGCAAGAGTCTGTGGGAGAAGGGAGAGCAGGGCTGGGCAAGTCCAGACCTGGTGCCCCTTGACTGAGATGTCTTGAGGCTTAAATGGGAGTCGGGGTGGAGTGGGAGGGCATGTGATACCTGCACTGCGCTTCCTCTCTGGGCCATAACCTGCCAGTTCGTGCTTATACAGGACTAGCCTGGCACCTGCCTGGGCTAGTGTCCCTGACCGAACACACACACACACACACACACACACACACACACACACACACAGAATGGGACTACGTAAAATGACAGGCAGTGGGTAATAAGCCTTCTGGACTCAGTTTTCCAGAGATGTCTTCCTATTCCCACCTTTATCTATAAATTTCTCCAGTACGAACAGTCCCATCTGCTTTCCCTCTGTGCTCCCCCCTGTACCATCAAGCATCATGTCTTATACATGCAGGTACCCTGTTAAGGTGAAGAGCTTGTCTTGGTTCATGGGTGACTATCCCAATGTTAAAACCAAAGTCCTGTATCCTGGGGAACCCCCTCAGTTTTAGGTCAACCAGCATGGTTGGTCATGAGGTGTGAAGCCCCATAAAAAGACCAGCAAGACCCCCAGGCAGGGCCACTACTCTCCTGCCAGCACCATCCGGTTCCATGGCCCAGAGGCTCTATCTCACTTTTTGCCTCTGAAACAGCTTACTTCTAGGAAAGTGGAACCTACCCCTAAAATTCTATTGGTTCCCTGAGCTCATTCATGATTGGTTATTTCCTTCACTCCTGATTGGCCCATTTCACTAACTTCTGATTGGTCCATTTGTAGTACTTCATTTGCATGGAGCTCACTCCTGATTGGTTATTTCTCTCACTCCTGACTGGTCCATTTCCCTCATTCCTGATTAGTTATTTCTGTCCTTCCTGATTGGTCCATTTCTACAAAGCTTGTTCCTAATTAGTCAACTTTTGTTATACCTTATTTGCATATGATGTTGCAAAGTGTAAACTGGTAGCCTATAAAAGCCTGTGTAAACCTACAAACGGAGTCCAGTGCTTCGAGTGCTAACTTGTCTGGGCCCTGTGGCATAATAAACCTGAGTTCTCCAACTCTCCGAGTGCTGCTCGGGCTCTGGCTCAGATCCAGGTTGCTGTCACAACTGAGCTGTAACATATTTTTCTGCAACAGTCACCCTATCAATAAAAGAAGCCTCCTTCATCTCTGCCTCAGAGGACATGCTGGATGGCCAACTGTCTACCGTGATTGGTCACTAGAAGCCTCATTCCTTTTCGGAAACAGTTTTACATAAGCTTATATTTTTGTTGCTGATTGGCTAGGGAGCTATGAGGTCAGGCTGACATGGAGAAAGCTTAGGTTTGCTTATGGTCAGAAGACAACATTTTGGGAAAATCAGGCTAGTTTTAGTTTAGGTTGTGTGGCTGTGGGTACTTGATGGAGGGATGCATTCAGATCATGGCATCCGGTTTTGGTTTTCTTTAACACTGGTCAACTAGGACCTCTAACATCTGGGACTCTCCTTGGAAATGTCCCTCCTCCCTTTTCTGAAAGGCTTCAGCTCAGACGTGAACAGCTGGGGGAGTCTGGCTGCCGTGGGGTCGGTCCTGGCCCTCCCGTGGCCCAGGTCTGTGTCACCGGGGCCCCAGCCGCAGCAGCAGCAGCACGGGAAGGGCCAGGCCAGAGCCCTGTAAGCACGGCGAGGAGTGGTGGTTCCCGTGGCAGAGCTGATGCAGGCCCGCAGCTCCCTGACATCTGCTCCCCTATCTGTCATCTGTAGGTTTGTCTCCTTCCATCTGCCAAGGCCACCCCTGTAATCAGCTGGTTGTCCTTTCTCTGATATGGCTCGTCAGCTCCGTGCTTCCGCTCAGCATCTGAGTGTCTGATCTTGGGCTCCACTTTGTGCAAGCTTTTAGTACCGGAGATCAAAGGGACTTCTCGGGCTTGAGCCAGGCTGGAGAAATGTCCCTGAGCCTCTTCTGCCCAGTCAGAAGCTTCCCTGCCAGCAAGGCTCTCTGGGGCCTCTTTACAGGCTGAGGCCCTGGGGAGCAGCCAGTTTATTCCAAAGTGGGAAAATGGAAGAGAAAACTTACTCCAAGCAGGCTGGTAGGCAAGAGAACTGTGATTCAGGCACCCGGAGATGTGCAGGGACTTTAGATGCGAAGAGGTTCGGGAAGGCTCCCTTGGCATGTGGCAGCTCTCTGATCCTGTGCGGGGACTCTGTCTGCTCCGGTTTTCAGCACCTGGCCCTTGGTGGGTGACCTGTGAGCACATGTTAGGTGGATGAGTGAATGAATGAGAAGACAGCGTCCTGAAACCTCGGCTGTGTGCCACGGGCCCTTTCCTCAAGCAGGTGAGAGTCTCTTCTGGAGTTCAGAGGAGCTCTGGTTAGAACCCACTTTCACCGCTTACTAGTTTCATGATGCCAGACCAGTTCCACATCAAAGGGGCAATCTACACCCCCACGGCTGCTGTCAGGATTCTTTAGAGACGGTGCTTAGAGTTCATGGCCTGGCACCTGCCTTTTGCAGACTCAGCGAGTGCCTGAGGGCTCCGTGTTGTTGTTTGAAATCTCCCTCAAGTCATTCCCCAGCTCTTTCTTGCCTTAGCAAATCTCTAAGATTGAGACACTGGGGTGATCCCTGTGCTGGAGAGCCCTCAGTCCCCACGGCCTTCAGGGAGGGGCTGCCCTGGCCATCCATGGGGGCACAGCCATACGGCCTGAGGAAGAGGGGGGAGCCAAGGGGATAAAGGAGGAGCCCTTTACCTAAACTTCAGGAGGTGGGCTCTTTCAGAAGCCTCAGGGCCCAGGTCCAACCTCAGGACGCAGTGGAGGAGCTTCCCTGGGTTCTCCTGTAAGTCTGGAGTCTCCCTGGCCATTTCCTGCAACCCCAGAGTCCACAGTCTTGTGTTTCTTCTGCAGCCAGAGTGCCAACACATATGGGGAGGCGAACCCAGCTTTTCTGAAATCTGGCCAGACGGCGGGGCAGACAATCTTGGTCTTTGAGTCTGTGTTCATCTCAGAGGGATGCGTAGGTCTTCCTTCTGATGGGGGTGCTATGCTTGTAAGTGTCATGGGTTGGTTGGGGCCCCTTCTTTCATATAGCTCCCCTGCTACTCGTTTTAGACCTTTGCTCTGGAAAGCGAGGATCAGAGAGGAGAGATACTATAGTAGAAAAAAAACCCTAGACCTGAAGCTTTGAGGTCCCAGCCCCTGCTGGGTTTTCTCATGTGTAAAATGTGTGCATAGATGAGCCTATGATTTGTCGTGGGTGGGGGTGGGGTGGTCCAGGGGCCCTTTAAGTAGGCCTCTTTCAGCATGGCTGATCTATGCACCTGGGAGGGCTGTTTTTTATTCGTACTCCACATTCTCAAAAAAAAAAAAAAAAAAAAAAAGAAGAGAGAGAGAAAAGAATCGTCACAAGGATAGCAGGTGGTTGGGTGTCGAAGAGGAATGAGCACACATCCAGTCAGATACCAGTTTTAGGATCAGCTTTATTCTACATTTTACCTTCACCAAGGAGAAGGCAGCAAAGAAGCTGGAGAACAGACCAGCCTGCCCCACACGGTCACAATTCACGTCTCAAGAATGTACAGTACATGGCAGAAATTAAGGGTCTAAAGCAATGAAATTCAAAGATCAACCACCAGGACTCCAGACATCTCATCTTGTCTTTCCTTGTTGGCTTTTTGGATTCTATCATTTACATTTCATTTTGTTTCATTTTTAAAAGCACAACCAACATTTCAACACCTAACCATTTTCTGTTCTTTTTTGGGGGAAGCTGAGACAAAATTACCCAGTTTTTGATTTTTGCAGCACTGCTAACCTCTTCTCCACACCCGTGGTGGTGGGTGGTGGGTGGCGGTGGTGATCAGTGCAAAGTCCATCAAAATTCAGTTCGTTTTGAGGCTCAGGTGAGAGGTTGACACTCTAAAAGATGAGTGGAGGCATCCTTGGCTGTCACATCCAGGGTCGGGTGAATTTTTGCCCCAAGGGAGCTCAACTAGTCTTCTTTGGTCTCCCCTGAGAAGCGCATCATTCCTACAGTTGCGATCTTCTGCTAGATTGCTGAGAACAATGCTTATTCACAGAGGCTGATGAAATACAGAGAGATCTGTCTTCAGAGACACAGATCAAGTCCTGAGGAAGCCAGGAGGCAAGAACAGGGTGCACACAGAGGTACCCATAGGGGAAGGTCACCATAGCATGGGCTGGGATTGCACTGGGATCATCTTCTTGACCCCAAATGGCGTTATGAATGGCTACTTTCCCTTGCCAGGGGGTAGGCACTTCTCCTGGACTTTCTGTGGGTAAACCTCCACACATTTTGTCTGACATGGCTCCTGGCATGGCTCCACACACTGAGACGGGCTTTGGTCTTGGCATGGAGGGAGGCATGGGTCTTGGCCCTGCTGTGGGCAGTTTTCTTGGTTTAACTCCTGGCACTGAGGAAGATGCACCTCTTGAGTTTGCACCTGGCATTTCTCTAGGCAGGGGTCCTGGCATGGGAGGAGGCACACCTCCTCAGCCTTTGCCTGGCACTGCTCTTGGGTCTTTTGAAGACATGGAGGAGGCACGCATGGCTGCTTGCACTGCTGCTCGATAAAGGACATCCTAGGGTGATTGGCAGAACCTAAAACAAACATAAGATTTGAAATGATCTGCATTAACAGTGCCTGCCAGGCTGGGAACTGGGGGATGAAGCGTAGATAGAGGGGGCATGGGGAGTGAATGATTATTAACCCTAAGAACTCATTTTTCTGCTGCTTTTCCCTTCCTTTCCCTTTTCTATCCCTGCCTCAGCTCTCTCTGACATCCATTTTATGGGTGGGAGTATTTTCGTAGCTTTTGTCAATATCAAAAGTCCAGCCCTACCCAAAGCCCCCATTCCTACCACAGGTCTTTTCCTTTTCTTCTATTTGACTAATCTTTTTGAAAATTAGATGCAGGAGACTAGATAGAATACATAGGATGGTTTGAGACGCCTAAGAAATGGCAAACCACCTCAGAAGTCAGTAGAAAGTACAGTCCAGTGGAGGAAGAGAAGAGTAGCCTCCTGGAGACAGAGAAGGGAAGGAGAGAGAGGGCACAGATGTTGCCACTTACCTGATCCTCAGCAAGACCCAACAAAGGACGTGGATTGAGGAGCCCAGCCAGGTAGGGACTTTTATACAGTGCTTGGTCCAGCCTCCTGCAAGACTGGCTGGCCACGTGGGCTGAGGTCCTAATTGTGGAGTCACAATAACGAGCTTCCTCTGAAACTGCCCGTGGTTTGAGTCATTGCTTGGGATGCCTGTTAATCAGCCTCCATTTTGGCCTCTGGGTCTCCCCCAGACCTCAGCAGGGAGGGGTTCCTTCTAGAGCTCTCTCATTAGAGGCAGCAGCAAAAGAACGTTCATAAAACGTTATCTCAGTCTCAAAACTAGGATTGGGTTCCTCTGCCCAGGCTGGTTCAGGATGTGGTGAGAGATAAGATCCACCTTGCTCATCTCAGTCTTGGGATGAGACCCGTGGGAAGAATTTATGCCTAAAGCTTGGGGTCTGTCTGGGTCCAGGGCACGTATGGCCTCTTCCAGGCATTTCCACTGGATGCTTCTTCATTGAGTCTGGAAAGTCACACTCCCAGACCCAAAGAAAATGGGTCCCAAGCAAACAAAGAACCTACAGCCTCCTGGAGAGAGTGATTTTCCTGAATGGAGGTCTTGAGGGAAATTGGAGTCATTTGTTACTGTTGGGTTGTAAAGTAGGGTGGAGGGGAAGAGAAAGGAGGGAGAAGACAGATGATCTTCGTCTTCTCAACCTTGATTTATGACACTTCTGAGAGAGGAGTTACTCAGAGTTTTCATAGTGACCAAGAAAACATGATGAAACAAGGTTAGTCTGTCTCCTTGCCTTCTGGAAAACTTTTCTTAGAACTCAGGTCAATAAAAGCCAGGGGGATGAAAGGAAAAGTTTCAAAGCAAACACACCCAGTTTTCTCTGCTTGTAAGTCTCTGTTTGGGTTGTCATTTCTATTTTGTGTGCCCTCCCTTTCCATGCCTGTTGAAATCCCAAGCATTTGTCAAGGCTCCACTCAAGTTTTCCAAGAAGACTTTCCTGGCTACTCTATAAAAGAAACTCATTCATCTCTTTCTGAACTCCCATAGTGTCTGTTGTTTATGCTATTTATATGACATTTACTACTGTTATGAGGAATTCCAGTTGGTTATGTACGAGATCTTGTTTCTATCCTGGGTTGTAGATTCCCAGAAGGTAGGGACTGTGCCATAGATATAATAAGTGGAAGAAAAATGATTGTTGATGGAGCAAATGCATTAATCAAATAATGAAGAAGGTGAGTGTGGGAGACAACGGGGTGTAGAGGAGGATCTCATATAATGAAAAATAAAAGATTCGTTATGAAGGAAGCCCTGAGACCATAATGTGGGGACTTGTGCTTGTTTGCTAAAGTTGACTGAGTTCCAGGGACTTTAAAGCTGATGATGACCCCCTTAACTTGAAAAGGTTCATTTAGGTCATTTCCTAAGAGAGGTATTTGGCTAAAAGCAGAAAATCCTTCAAAGATTTATATAGTTTTTGGATGCTTGATACTGAAAAAGCCAACAAAAGGTGAGCTGGAGCTGGGAGAGACCACATGACGTTTTGGCCTTTAGGACCGACGTGTGGAGGACTGATGTAGCAACAACATGCCCCGCCGATCCCCTCGTTGTCTTGGTAAGGGACAGATGCCTGGGTGGGGATGGGTCAGAGTCTGGCCAGGGGAGTCATGCTGATGTTCCTGTGAGGGACATGATCTTCTGAAGGCACTGGTGTGAGTGAGGGAGGGTGGGATGAAGGAGAGAGATTTGCAAGACCCATGAGTGTATCTGAAGAGACAAGATCATTTAGGGAATCTGGGAACTGGGTGATCAGGTGTTGGATGGAGAGCGCTCTTCATTTTCCTTCTCTTTCTCCTTGTTTTTCATCTCCTCTTTCAGTTTCTACTCACCCTCTTCATCTCCTTCATCTTATCTGTGGAATGCTGTCCAAGAGACAAAGCAATTCTCCAGAGTCTTAGGAGGCAAGGAATTCTCCATTATAGAGTTTATTCATTTATTCTTTCAGTAATTTCATGATCCTGCTTTCAAGGGGCTCACAGTTTCATGGGGAAGACAGGCAGAGGTAAGCCCCCACACCCCCAGAAGAATGCCCCTTCTTTAGCCTTGTGTGGAAGGTCCTGGAAGGCTCCTGGGGGAAGAGATGTCTGTGCTGTGTTTTACTGGACAGTAGGAATTACCCAGGCAAGGAGGGTGGGCAAGGACCATCCAGGCAGCTTGGAGGAAGGAATCCTTGTTAGGAGCCTGTTGAGATGAAAGGAGGGACTGGGACTGACTTAGGAGAGATGGGTGAGAGATTAGGGGAGGAGACCAGCTCGGTTGAGATTTCCACAAGGTTTCTGCAACAGGGTGCCTGAGAAGACCTTGTTCATGCCACAGGGATTTCTGTGTTTTTGGCTGAGCCTAAGGGGAAGGAGACCAAATAGATGTGCAGAGCAATGGAGAATCCATGCCACGTTCTCGTGGAGGGGGTGCGAGCAGTTAGGAGGAGTCCAGGGCTCAGCTCCTCTCAAAGGACTCTCTGCCTGACATGAGCCGATTACATCGAGGTGGGCCCAGTGCAATCACGAGGGTCCTTCTATACAAAGAGGCAGAAGCGCCAGTGTCCGAGTGATAAGATGTGAGGTCGACTTGGCCGTTGCTGATTTTGAAGATGGTTGGAGCCCCTGGGCCGGGGTCATGGGCAACATCTACAAACTGGAAAAGGAAGGGGAACACATTCTCCCCTAGAGCCTCCAGGAAGAAAGGTTGCCCTGCGGGCAATTTGATCTTAGTCCAGAGAGACCCGTGTCTGACTTCTGATGCCCAGAACTGTAAGACAGTAAATTTCCAATGTTTAAGCCGTTAAAGTTGTGGTGACTTGTTACAGAAACAGAAAATCAACAAACCTCCCAAAGCCTGAAGCTCTTGGAGCCCTGGAGGAGGGAATCACAAGTGAAGAAGCGAGTCCCCAGCACAGCGCTCCCTCAGTTAAGTACCTCCATCAAGGACCAGGTTTTGGTGATGCATGGAGAAGAATGGACTCGGGACCCCACTGACCTAGGGTGGACTCTCTTACATAGAGGATGTGTAATATTGGATTAGCTACTTAGCCTCTCAGAGCCTCAGTATCCTCTTTTGAAAAGGAATAATACTATTTCACAGACTTCTTGTGAGGAATAAACTGGAAACCGTGGGCACCAACTTTTAGGGTTATCACGCTCCTTACAGAATGTTAGTGCAAACTGAATTTGTTCAGGACCCACCTCCTTCATGAAGCCTTCCTGATTCCTCCCAGGTCTCCGTGTTCTATTTCCTTTACTCTGTCTCCCAACACTCCAGTACCACCCAGTCTACCCGGTCCTCCCAGCACACGGTCTCTGACTTGTGCTTTTCTGCGCACTGTGGTGCAGTAGATAGTGTACTGCGCAGAGGCCCGGGAGACCTGGCTCTGTTCCTAACAAGCTGTGTGACTTGACGAAGGTCCCTCACCCTCTCTGGTCTCACTTTCATCATCTTTAAAATAAGAAGTTTAGACTAGGAATCAGTCGAGTCCATTCCAGCTCTGCCATGTGGTGATACTGTGCACATGACCGTGAATGATTAGCCCAGCATCTGCGTAACTTCGACGTGTGTGGACACCTGTGTGTGTTGTGGGCTCTTCCTCCTTGATTCGGTTATAATCCACCCACAGGAAGACCCAGTCTTCCGTCTTCTGCATGTGGCAGAGACCCAGCCAGTTGGCTGAATGCCCTTTTGTGACCCACCTTTTCCTTGGTGCAGAGTAGGAGTATTTGGGGTCCGGGCTCTCAAGAATCAACCTTAGTGGCACAGTATCTGGGTCTGGGCTGGGGCAGCTCTGGGGAAGTTGTCCCACCCCACATCTTAAGATAAGCTAAGTAGTTTCTCTAACCATTCCCAGCCCTCCAGCGAGATGGGGGACAATCTGATTTAATGTCACCTGAGATTTTAGATTTTAGATTTCTGCAGCTGTCATTATTGGGAGCCAGGGTATAATTACACAGGGTCAGCAGAAAAGAGTCAGGTGTTTGCAGGACAATGCTTTTCCCCATTGCCATCAAATAACTATCTCCTTTGTTCTGATCTTTAAAGTTCCCAGACTCCTCTGAATCACCCTGCTGGCCCCGTCGGCATATTAAAGGGCAATGGCTCTGATAAAGCTGAATGCTGCAGAATGTGGCTCGTCCTGTTTCCTGGGGAACAGGTGGCTCTGGAGAGCTTACTGAGTTTGTGGGTTCCTGGGGGAGAGCCCCCATCTCCTCTCACTCCCTTTCCTCCTAGGTCCCACACCCAGGGAGTCTGAATCAGTGGTTGCGAAGGGCTCTGCATCACAGACCACTGGCCCAGAAGGGACAAGAGAGGCCACTTGCTTCTACCTCCTCATTTTAGCCGAGCACATGCTTTAAACAGGAGGCACGGAATTATTTATTGGGCACATTTTTTTTAGATGAGGAGACTGAGTTGCAAGAGTGTTAAGGGCCTTGTTCAAGGTCATGCGGTGAGCTCGTGTCTGGACTGGTGGTGTCCGTATAAAAACATTTGGGAAACCACTCTGTTGGGGATTCGTTATCAACTTGTAGGAGGCAACAAAGACTAGTCATTAGATCTTAACAGTTTTGGGATGATGGAGAAATAGACATGTGTACATGCCTTCACCTTCAGGGGGTCCACGGCCCTCAGGGAAAAGACCACTGACACAGAGAATGGGGGGAAATGAGGTTCCCAAGCTGTTGGGGTTTGATGTTGGTCTTCAGCCCTTTTTCCTTTTGAGTCTGGGTCCTGGGTCATCTTAGCCTAAACCCAGGACTCTTCCAACAACCCACTCACTGTGACTTTGGTGAAGTTGTTTCCCCTCTGAAGCTTCATGACCTCACCTGAACACTGAGGGTCTCTTAAATGCCACATCTGGCTCTTGTATTCAGTGATGCAAAAGTCCCCTCTAGCTCCTACCGTAATTCGTGGTTGCTGGGGCCCCAGCTGGAGGATGGGCTTCAGAATCTTGCCGCCAAAGGTATTTGTCTTCCTCTCCTAACCCCCTCCCTCTCCCTCGGACTCGCTGCCTCACACAGCAGATGGCAAGCAGCTCTTGCCACAGCAGGTGCCAGCCTTGGTTCTTCTGCATCCTGGCTTTCTGAGGTCAGCTGCCCTCGCCGGGGGCTTTGCGTGTGTCGTTTCACTCAGTCACTCCTCTCCAAACCCTGGAAGGACTTTTCTTTTTAAGGTGAAGGGACTGAGCCCCCTTCTCCCATTGCAGTGACACAGCCTCCGGGGCTACGCAGCTGGGCGTGTGGCGCTCACTTCGGACCCACTCCTGTGGGTTGACGAGCCGCTCCCTTCACCACGCTGCCTTCCCAGGCGAGGCACCTGCTGGGAGGCAGGCTGCGCTTCCGGGCTGAGGCCCGGGGGGTGGGGGGGGTGGAGTGGGGGTGGGGGGTGGGCAGGGTCTGCATCTTGTGGCTTGAGGGAAAGTGACCAAGGCCTGCTGCCTTTCTCTCAGCCCCAGGCCACCCGCATTCAGCCTGTTCCCCTCTCCCCACCTCCGAATTCTGGGGAGGACGCCATGTGGCGAGGGGAGGGAGTACAGTCTACAGGGGCAATCCCCTCCTCTTTGGAAGGTGCCTCCAAAGCCGCTGAGCAGCCCCTCATTTACTATTATTGAATGTCTGCTCTGTGTGCCAGGCCGTCTCTATTCTATTTTCTTTCCCCTAAAGGAGGCACTGGGGATTGAACCAGGAACCCATGCACACCAAGCACAGGCTCAGCCGCTGAGCTGCGCCCCCCGCCCCGAGGCTGTCTCTGTTCTCAAAGAGCTTGCGGTCCCGTGTAAAGGGCTAACCAGCACACGGAGTGCTGAGTGACACAGGGGACGAAGGCATGGGAGCTCTAAGACCACAGAAAGGGGTGGAAGGTGAGGGGAGCTCCTCAGGGCAGGGGACCCCTGAGTTGGGCTCAGGGATGAGGACTTGCCCAAGTGGGTCATTCAGAGGAGGATCAAGGGAAGCAGGAAGGATGATGGAGGAGAAACAAGCCTAAAGTCACGAAGGCCGGAAGCTGTCTGCTGTGAGCCGGGGGACGCCGGCAGTTACAGCTGTGAAACTCTAGGAGGAGACAGAGAAGTGGTGAGGTAAAGCTGGAGGAGGAGGCAGGATCAGCTCCTGAAGAAGTTTATGTGACAGGTTAAGTCATTCGAGCTGTTCTCTAGGCAAAGAGGCGCCCTTAAGGGTTTTGGGTGAGAGAGTGACATGCTTAGATTTGAGTCTCAGTGAGACTTCCTTGGCCAGCTTCCTCTGGAGGGAGGAAGGGGAGCTTGAAGCTTCCGAAGCCGGTTAGGAGGTTCTGAGCAGTGAGGTGAGAGAGGATGAGGGCTTGTCTGCTGGAAAAACCATGAATCCTCAGTCTGAACAGAATTTCCTCTGGGCCTGGGAGACGGCAGGGAGCGCTGGAGGTGAGATGTCTGACATTTCCTGCATCTGGAAGACAGTTGCATCTGAAAATACCCCACTAGGAATTTTACGATCAGTTTGGTTCTTAGAATCTGTCTATTTTTGGCAACTGACTTTCTGTATTTATTGATCCATCTGTGAGCAGCAGCAGATGTGACTTCACTCACAGAGCCTCCCAGGAGCTGCCTGTGCTCGTGTCCCTGGCTGGAATATGTGGTCACGTGGAAGCCGGACAGGAAATTAGCACAGGTTTAGCAGCTGGTTGTTTCCTGCCATCTCCCCGGTTCCACCCACGTTGGCGGGGGGAATTCACGGACATGATCTCTAAGATCTAGCTCCAGAGCCTCCCCTCGGAGCTTCGAAGCAAGACATCCCTGTGTGCTGCGCCTGACCTTTCAGAGCGCTGGCCTGCTGTGCAGCCAGTTGCCTCCAGCCAGCCTCACTGGGGAGGGACAGAAGTCCTCTTCCAAGCTGTACGCTCCCTCATTCTCAAGAATGCACGATGCAAGGGGGTCTACGGTAGAGTGTCCTCTTGCTGCTGTCCTCATGGACCCTCAAAACGGCTTTCCCATGGAAGGAGAAGGCTTGAGGCTTGGCCCTGCCCCTCACGTTATCCGTGAGCCATCGCCTCGTGGTGCCACCCTCCAGATGTTGCTTATTTATTTACACACCCCTCTCCCTTCTGGGGCAGGGCCCTGCTGAGCGCCGCCGGGGCTGGCCAGGGGTAATTATGACATTCTGCAGGGAGGTGGCTTACTCATCACGTTCCAGCCATCTTCCCCCAAATTGCCTTTGATCCAGCTATTTGCTGGGCAGGTAGCCATTAAGAGATGTCTATCTTTGGTTTCATTTACATGGGAGAAAAGAACTAAATTGGCAAATGGATGGTCCCGTGTTCTCAGAGTTGGCCACCACTCAGTCTGTGCCGAGTCCTCGGCGCTTCCTGGGCAAGTGCCAGACCCTCACCCACCCGGCCGTGGAGCCGCTTGGTGGGGGGCCTACCCTACACCGGGAGGGCAGGTGCCCAAGGCGGGGTGCCTGCTACAGGCTCGTGCTCAGGTAGAGGAAGACGTTCTTCCTTCTTTTCCTTGTTTTTTTTTTTTTGTTGTTGTTCATTGAACAAATGAAAGAACTTCTTGGGGGGGGGCTCTCTGTAATATTCATGATTATATCATTTTTTTTCCATTACGAAAGATATAAGCCTATTAACAAAAATCCAGGAGATAAAAATTCTCCTCTTGTTATCTATAACTCCATTGTCCTAAAATGGCTGGAATGTTGACAGACTTCCTTCTATTGTTATTCATTATTATTCACAGAAGTTTTTGGTTAAACACAGTTGTTTATGCCACGCATTCAATTGGGGTCTTACTTTTTTATGTTTTAGTTACATTTAATACGTTTTAATGGTTATGTACTGTTGCATCAAATAGTAGGTCCAAATTTATTTAACCAAATATTCATGTTAGATATTAAAATTGTCTCTAAGTCACACTGTGATCATAAGCTTTGTTATAGCTTCTTTTCCTCTATTTTGGAATTATTTTTCTTTGCATAGATTCCAAGATGTGGAGCAGTTGGGTTAAAGGGTTGAATCATTTCACACTTTTGATACATATTTCCATGTTCCTCAAGTCATTTTCCAAAAGTGTTTTGTCTGTCTCTACTCTCACCAACAGTGGCACACTCTTAGCTCAGGTTCTGGGTTTGTTATTTAAAAGTGATCATTAAACAGATAAAAAAGGATGTCACATTATTTTTCTATCTTCTTTCTCTCTCCCCCCCCTTTTTTTCCCATTTTTTTAAAATGGGGGCACTGGGGATTGAACCCAGGACCTCACACATGCTAAGCATGTGCTCTACCACTGAGCTATACCCTCCCCCCTCTTCTTTTTGATTCCTAGGGAGGTGGAGGAGTTTCCCACCTGCTATCAGCAGTTGACCACAGCTCCTGCATGCCTTAAAGCAGGCTTCCAGAGGTTCCCAGCATCCAGGAGACACCTCTCTGCAGGGCCCTAGAGTGTGGGTGCCAGGCTCTCATTCTTCCCAGGAGACCCTAAGACCCCCCAGGCTCCTCATGGCAGAGAAAGCAACCAGTAGTTTTCACATCTGGAAAATGAGGGGTTGCACCTCAAAGGCCATGTTTAGCTCTTGGGTCCTAAAAGCCCTTCTGCAACCAGCTGATTATATGACCTTGATCTGGTTGGGGGTGGGGGGGCTCCAGCTGTCTTTTCTTGGGCTTTTTTTGAACTGTCGGTATCTACTGTGTGCCCTTTGCTGTCCTGAACCATTTGCCAGACTCAGAAGGATGGGAAGCTGTTTATGGGCCATGAGTCCACAGGGACTCCCTCAGATGTGGCCTCTTTCATTACCTCTGTGACAGCAAAGCATCCTAAACCTACTTCTGTTTGAAGTTTGTGGGCTGTAATGCTGAGCTGGGTTTTCGGAAAGAACCAATCAAGTTTCTTTCCTGGAAATAACAGGCGTGCCTCGTGCTCAACTCATCTACAAGCTTAGCCTGCGCCCGGCCTAGGACCTGGCCACCTGGAGGGGACCCTCAGGGGCAGAGGGCCCCATCATGAAGAGGAGTGGAGACTGGGGAGACGAGGGAGACTGAAATGGTGGCAGTAAGCCCGCCCTCCCAGGCCCTGAAGGCTTGCTTCCTACGGTTGTCTCTTTAACTCTCCGTGCCCTCTCCGTATCCTAACATCCTGCCCAGCAGTATGAGCTAAGTTCCGCTTTGTGAATTAAGCCACCCTGACTCCCTGTAGCTACATGTAAATAACCCCCACTGACACATCCGCTGTGAATCCTTTTTCTGTTCATTTCTAATTAAGGTCCTCCCAGATTTATCCTTTTCTATTTTTTGTACTTCAGTATTTCTTTTGAAATTTTTTAGATTCGCAGAAGGTTGCAAAAACAGAGATCCCATGTCCCCTTCGCTGGAATTCCCTCAGTGGTGACATGCTGCATAACTTTAGTCCTGGATCAAAACCAGCCAGCTGACATTGGTATAATCCACAACTCCTCTTTTATTTTTTATTTTTTAAAAGGATGCCTAGCTGTGCTTACAGGTGTAAGATAGAACCTGACTATTGCACTCAGGAGATTTACAGCCTGACGAGGAATAGAAGAACAGGGCAATTAAGTTCAGGTGTGGTGTGCCACCCCTGGGCAGGTGCCGTGTGCTCCCCTCACTGAGCGCTATGTTCCAGCAAACCAGGTACTTGGCTTTTGTTAGCTCCTTAAGCCACACAACAACCAGATAACACCAGTGCAATGGGCATTTTCATTCCTTTTACAGAGAGAAGGAAACTAGGGCTCAGAGAAGTTAACCAACTTGCTTAAGGTCACAGTTTTTGGAAAGCAGAGCTAGAGTTTAAACCCAGGCAGCCTATGTTCAGGGTGTTCTGCCCAAGCATTATGCAGTGGGGCTAATAGCCAAGGGTAGAATTCTTTTCCTAAGCCTTCCTGGACCTTTCCCCAACATCCCCCTCTTCCCCCCCTCGAGCTCACTGGGTTCCTGGGGTTAGCCTCTTCAGCGGCCCCATTCCTGGCTCTCAGGCTGTGCTCTAGCAAGGGCATGTTCCCTAGGTGCATCTTCAAGAGATGTCACATCTCTCTACGCAGCAGGGGTCAGAAGTGCAGCTGTCTTCCAAGGTTGTTGAGTGTGCAGGGCTGGGGTCCTAGCCTTACTCTCAGGGGATTGCTTCTTGGTGGTATAAAGCTGGAAAACAACAAACACACTGAAAACTGCCAAGAAACCAGGAGAAGAAAGTCTTGCACAGCAGAGGAACACGTTTACTTGTCAGTTCATGGCTTCAGTTCTCAGCCCCGTGCTGGTGAGCACAGCGGCGGTGGTGGGGTTAGCGGGCTGGGTGGCGTCTTCAGCGCCTCACTCTGGGGGAGGGCAGGGCGGCGGGCATTTAGGAGGACAGGGCTTGGCACATGGCTTGGGGGGAGAGGAAGCTGGGCACGGGCATGACGGCGGAGGGCATGGCGGGTGGCACGGCAGGGGGCAGGGCGGGGGGCACGGGGGGCACGGGGGGCACTTTGGTGGTGCTGGGCACTTTTCTCGTGGGCACTTTTCAGTGCACCGTTGCAGCAGCCTCTTTAAACAGCTGGGCTGGCATTTAGTCTCACACTTTTGTTCACACCTGGGGTCACAGTGCTTGGGCTCATTCTTGGGTTCACTAGGTTTATTTTTATCATCACTCGACATTCCTTCTTGATTTTCTGAGCCCTGCAAAGAAATACGTGACAGGTTGTATGTGGGAGACCACGCTGCAAAGTGGGAGAGGACCAGTACAGCCTCCCACTCACACCCCCTGCCCTGCCCGTCCTTGTTCTTAAGAAAGCCTTTCCCGGGATGCGTTCAGGCCCTAGACCAAATTGTCACCTAAGGACTGTCCTCTCGTCCTTGCAGTGCATCAGTGACAGCATTTCCTGATCTTTCCACCCTTACTATGCTTCCTTTTTATTTACTCCTGTCCCAATCCCATAGCACCTAGCAGGAATTCTTAACCTAGGGTCCTGGGACCACCCCTCCACCCAGTCATAAGAACCATATTTAACCATATGTTTATCAAAATAGTTGGCATCTTCTGTAAGCTGATGTATTTTATTTCATTCATTTAAAAACATTATTCTGAAGAGTCCATAAGTTTGATCAGAGTTCTAAAGGCATCCATGGTGTGATAAAGGTTTTTTTTTTTTTTTTAAGGTTTATTTATTTATTTTTAGAGGAGGTGCTGGGGATTGAACCCAGGACCTCATGCATGTTAAGCATGTGCTCTACCACTTGATCTAATTACCCTCCCCCTTGATAAAGATTTTAAACAACTCCCGTAAAGCCACTTCCCCATCCCTCTGGAGATGGAATGGGAGGGCATATTAGTGAGCTTGGGGACCCAGGACACTATTGTCAATTTTGTGTCCTGCCTAAGCACTGAAAACCTTGAGAATTGCTTTCTTTACTCGAGGACTGAGGATGGGAAGAGCTGAATCCCCACCATGGCTGGGCTCCCGTGGACCACTCTAGGAACTCCTGCCCCAGTGATCAGGGTAAGGGAGAAGACAGGAGAAGACGAGATGAACTGGAAAATTCTAACTTCTCTGAAAATATGAATATTGGAGCTACACAATATGAGTTTAAAGAGGAATTGTTTCTTCTGCTCTGTTGAGTTTTGCCTTCAGCTAGGTCTTTCTCTAGAGACAGTTTGACTTCTAGATACGGAGAGGGCTGTTTAGTCTCTGCCGGTACTTGCAAGTTGGATCTAACTGGTACATCTTTGATTTCCTTTAACAATATAAAATTTTATCTAATTTTGTTTTAAAATTAGTATAGCTCTCTGGAGAGACAGATCATTACACTGGACTCCAAAATGGTTAAGAGTCTGCACTGGAAAAGAGGGGTAGCCAATTCCTGTTACTAAAAATGAGAGGGAACTTTCACCCAAACAGAGCCATCATCTCAGCCCTACTCAATGCCTGGGGTGCTGTCGGTCACCCCCTGGAAAGCAGAGGTAAAAGAAGGGGCATTTCCATTTGTCCAAATGCAACTCACCCCTTTGTGTTGGTATTGAACTTGACAAGTAGTCGAGTGAGGTGGATGTTACGGCTGTGCTCGGGAAGGTGGATTCTCCTTCTGGTTCCTCTGTCCAGCTCTGAGGAAGCCCAGGTAAGGGGCGAAGGAGGAACCCCCTTGTGACCTCATCACTGCATCATCAAGTAGCGATTGTTGTGTGACTCCAGAGCTCCCAGCTCAGATCAAGCCCCTGAACATGAGAATAGGCTATGATTAGCATCCCCTTTGCTGTCTCGCCCTCTCCTTGGGTCCCTCAAAATTCATGCCAGTGAAATCAGGCTACAGTGAAGGGTTCTGAACTTTAAGGTTAGGGAGGCTCATTGCTGCTAGGAGCAGAAAAGCTCTGTTAACACGTGGCCTTTCTCTCCTCCCCCAGCCTCCCAAATTTTAATTCCTTTGAACTGGTCCCTTTTTCATCGTTCTTGGAGAGCTTGGGTTGATCACAGCCATTTTTGACTCTCTGGTCCTCTGTTTTTAACATGAGATTCTGAATCCTCTTTTCTGCACCTCACACTCTCTGGCCCAAGTCCAAGGATTATTTTGGCACCTTTTCTCAATGTCTCTGTCTGTAATTCACTGTTTGCTGGGCTCTGTGATTATATTTTCAATCAGGGAGTGGCCACCCCTTGATATCCAAGGTAAATGTTGCCTATAATAAAGAAATTGAGTTTGATGGTCCTGACCAGTCCTGACCTGTTGGGTTAAGCCCAGATCCTGTCTTAGAGTAAGAAAGATTTGCCTCTGAGAACGTTCCTTCCTTGGTTTTTCCAGCACCGGGCCAGTGGGTCTTTGTGATTGCAATAGGGGTGTTTCTGGGTGATACTATGAGTGGGAAAGGCAACTGGGGCACAGGGTGCCTTGAACTCTGGTCCAGGACATTCGTCTTGGCCATCATTCCCTGATGAACCATGAGTGACTTTGGTTAAAACTGTGATACGATCATGTCTAAGGTGTTGAAAGATATTTCTGACAGCAAAGTGTGGGATGGATCGGAGGAGGGAGTGGTGGAGTGAAAGTTGAACTTGTCTGTTTCAAAGAAATAAAAATCTCTAAGCGTGAAGGAAGGCGGTGGTGGTGGGAGAAAGAGGGTGCCAGAGAGGCAAATTTATGGGACTGGTTTGTGGAAAGTTAAGAAGAAAATTAAGAAAGAGGACTCCCACGTGCTATTGTGAATGGGCACTGAGGAGGCAGAACAGGTGTTAGGAGAAGATGAGTTTGAGTCTGAGCGTGTTGAATGTGTTTGCAGCGGGGCATCTTGAATGGTGACTGGAAAGACGGTTCTGGCCTTGGTGCCACTGGGCAGACCTGAGACCTTGAGTTCACTTCAGTCCAACACCCGTTCACTGAGTGGATGGGAATGAGCTGGTCCAGAGAGGGGGCTGGAGGAGAGAAGAGAGACAGTGCTGGGAGGATGGGGAGTCCCAAGGCATGGTTTATTTGTATTCCCAGTGGACAAAGAATACCATAGACAATTGAAACCCAAATGAACCTGAATAAAAGGGGAGGGTGGGCCAGAGGTGAGCCCCCTGCCCCAGGATTACTGGTGTTAGACCCATTGTCTTGGTGCAACCCATTCCTCTCATTTTCTCTCCTCCGTCTTTTGTTCATGAGCTCCATCTCTTCAAAGGTGCTGAGAAGCAGTTCCCACACTCATCTCAGGAGTCCCAGCTCCACCTGCTGTTCACATCTGGACCGAAGCTAGCAATCTGGATATGGAGAAGGGAAGTCACTTGTGACAGTGATGTCAAAGGATGCAGTGATTTCCGCTGGCTGTTGTCTGGCTGTTGTCACCTTCCTCTCTCTCCTTTCTCCCCTCTCCTATTTCTTGCTTAAGAAATTCCCACTGAATAATGAAAGTATATCATTCATTGGACAGTCACCAGGACATTTGTCCATCATCTTCTCATTCCTTAACACCCTTCTTTAAAGGATTACATTTAGTATGACAGCTATCAGCGTACTTTTGGCTTAGGGTTTGGAGACAGTAATAGCAGGACTTAGAAAAAGAAGAAGTTGCCTTTGGCCCATTTCAGACTCTGAAATCAACCAGTGGGGACATTCCTGGGCACCAGGAATGGAATCTACAGCCTAGGAACCTACAGTCAACTGGGAGAAAGGGAGATGCGTGGTGTTTGGGGAAGTCCCGCAACCCTTCCTGGTCCTGCTGGAGGTAAAAATTAGTTCTTTCCTCTCTTCCATACCTACCCTTGGTTGTTCTTAAAATCTGTTACCCTTCAGGTATATTTTTCAGTTGACTATGGCTTGATTTTTACCTTCATGGAAGTAAGAGATTCTATTGCGTGGCTGGTGGGAAAATAAAAATTGAGGTATTTGTGGACTATGATTAGATTCAAAGTTCTGTAATCACAGAATATGATTTGCTCCTAAGGAAGGTCCTGCCTGTGTCATGTAGGAACTCGGGGATGGAGCCCAGATCAGAAATCACGGAATCGTCCTCCACTCTGCTTTGCTCTCTACCTTCCACGTTCTGTACATCACCCCAGCACGACCCCTGCCCTGTGATGCACGCTCTTGTCAGATGCAGTCTGGTGGCCTGTGTGGCACACGTCTGTCCCCACCACTCAGCAGACCGCTGGGGGGGCTTCTCTAGAGAACCTCAGTCTTCTCTTCATCTCCAGGTCTTATCAGTTCCGGATGCTTCACTGGTGCTAATCAGCGTCTGTTGAAAGCACAGAACTTGATTTAGCAGGGTAGCTTCACGACAGGCATACATAACGCCTCCGATAGGCTGAGGCTGAAGCCCGCGGAGGACTGCCTTTGCGTTTCCTCCCTGTGGTGCCATACTGCCCTTGGCTCAGGGACCCCGCAGGCCTGCCCCACTGTGACTCTCCAGACCAGTGGTTCCCAAAGGGTAGTGTGGAGATTCTGGGGGTTCCCGAGATGCTTTTAGTGGGGTCTGAGTGTCAAAAAAGTTTCATAATAATAACATGTTATTTGATTTTCTCACTCTCATTTCTCCACGAGTCTGCAGTAGAAATGACAGCAGAGACTGCATGGCATGTGATGCGGTGACATCGTCCATCTGACAGCTAGTCAGCGTCTCCTTGTGTATAACACGCGTTACAAAATTTCTCAGTTTTAAGTTTTAATGCAAGAAACATCAGTAGATAAAATCTACAAGAACCAAAGCTCTTTGGGCTCCTCGTTAACTTTAAGAGTGTAAATTCTTCCCAAGACCAAGCGGTGTGAGACCCGGGGCAGTGGATGCCTCCCTGGGGCCCCTCCCCTCCCTGACAGGCTCTGCACAGGCCAGGCTGGCAATTCTGGCCCCAGGTACCGATCCACACGTACCTCTCTGGACCTCGCAGAGCCCAGCTCATGCTCCACCCTGCCTGCGCCCTGCACTGATGGTGTCTCCCTTGTCGACAGTCTCCGCCTCCTCTGTGTGGCGAGTCCTTGTCAAGAAGGAGGCAGGCAATGCGAGTGGTTGTGGACCTGGGAGATGGCTGGCCCTTTAGGACATTGAGAATGGGTGACCGGAGAGGAAAAGGGGACCTGCTGGCTTGTGCAATGTCCCCTGTGTCCTCCTGTGGCCCCTGATCTCCAGGGTCCTCCCAACGACTTCCCACTCAGTCCCCACTTCCCCCCTCTGGCCCTGATTTGTCCCTCTGTGTCTTCTCTCCCAGCCCCAGCAAGAGAGCAGAGATGTGGCCAATCAGGAGAAAAGATTTTTTTTTATTGAGAAGCAGGGAGGAAGGAACATTAAAGGGCTTGGAGTACTTTTAATGGGCTCAGAGTCTAGAGGGTGGGTGAACTTGGTTGGGAGTTGTGGAGAGTATTCGGGAAGAAATACAAACAGAAGACCTCACTGCCTTCACTGAGGAGCATGGAGCTGTGCTCTGAAGAACGCTGGAGAAATTTCTATCGGTTTAGCCAGTATTTTTTTTTTGTTTTAATTTTTCAACTGCGTTTACTCCTCGAAACCTTCGTAAAGTTGTTGCATCCCAGGAAGGCCGACTGCTGAACAAGGAAATCTGTGTCCTTGTAATGATCTCATATGACCAGCAGGAGGCAGCATGGTAGAGGAGATAGCAGCTGGACAGTCTGGCCTCGTCCTGACCACAGCAGTGGCAGAGAAGGGCAAGAACTGGTCTGGCCCTCAGGGAAGAGCTTGGGAACATACATGTCTGTCTACACCATGCAGTCTCCTGGGAGAGGAGCACGGAGGAGTCGTTGATTTGGGAGGAAAACCCAATATACTGTGATGATATCTTTCTTCTTGCGTCTGAAGAGAGGCAGCGGCTTCTAAGCTGTCTGTGTTCCCAGCAGGTGCAGGCAGAGAGGGGATGGCGGGGGGCAAGGGTGTGCGGTATCTTCATGATCAGGTGGTGGAGGGCACTTCGGAGGTGTCACTGCTGCTTCGGCAGGTACTCCTGCTGCCTGGGGGGGCACTTCACAGGGGGGCACTTCTGCTGGCTGGGCCCCCCCGGGGGACACGGCTTGGGAGGGCAGGGCTCAGGGACCTGGGGAGGGCAGGGCACAGGGACTTTGGGAGGGGGCGGGCAGGGGACTTTGCATTGCTGCTGCTGCTGCTGCTGAGACATTTTCCTTAGATTGACGATAAACTGAAAGAAGGAAAAAAACCCTTTAGAATGAGACAACATCAGTGGAGAAGGTTATTTCCAAGTTAACACGAGAGACAAGCACTGTCTCTCATTACTTATTTCTCTTTTTTTTTTTAAACAATTTTTAATTGAGTTATGGTCATTTTACAATGTTGTGTCAAATTCCAGTGTAGAGCACAATTTTTCAGTTATACATGAACATACATACATTCATTGTCGCATTCTTTTTCGCTGTGAGCTACCACACGATCCTGTATATATTTCCCTGTGCTGTACAGTATAATCTTGTTTATCTATTCTACATTTTGAAATCTCAGTCTGTCCCTTCCTACCCCCCGCCCCCTTGGCAACCACAGTTTGTATTCTATGTTTGTGAGTCTGTTTCTGTTTTGTATTTATGTTCATTACTTATTTCCTTAATAGGAATGCTATGGCCATCTTATTTCACTCCCTCCTGAAACCACCCACCCTACAGAAGTCCCCATAGACCACAGTGGCCAAAAAAGAGAATTTTCTTAGGAGCTGCCCCACAGGTGCCAGTGCCTCTCTGTCTGCTCCACCTGGAAGTAGGTGCCTGGACTGTACCCTGTCCTTTAAATGGAGCATCTTTGCTCTGCTGGGAGTTGTGGGAAAGAATGAGTTTGGAAAGTGTGCTTGAAATAAAAGGTAAGATGCCTTTAGAGGAATCAGCTTGAAGAAAAGAAGTTTAGGGGGGACAATAAAGCATCTGCTAAATTTTATAAGACCAGTTGATGCAAAGAGACCAAACTGGAGAAGTTAGATGACATTTCTTCCAGGTATGATGGAACATTTTCTTGCCCTGAGACTGTCTGTATTGGTTGCTGAAGCATTTCTTCCCCTGACTTTGCCCTTTTTTGGCAATGTGTCTAGCCCTCCCGTATCATTCCTGACTATTTTAAACTTGACCCACTGCTTCTACAAGGAGAATTAATGTCCCTTTGTGTTGGCTGTCTTAAGAGTTAGAACCCAGAGCAGAGACAGAGTCGGTAGGAACCCCCAGCCAGGCACCCAGCTTAGACCCTCACTGCATAAATCCTCGTGCTCAGGCCTGTGGTAGAAAGCTTGACTTTAAAACAAGAGAAAGATTCAAGGAGGAGCATAAGAAAGAACAAAGACTGGGGATGTTGAGAGCTAAGTTCTGGCTTCAGCTTTGCCAACATCCATTAGGCCAAGCTGGAGCTTTTCCCTCTATACCTTCAATCACATAATCTCAAATTATTTCCTATTTTAGAACAACAAACTTTTCCTATAAAAGGCCAGAGAGTAAGTATTTTAGGCTTTTCAGGCCAGTCTTTGTCACAACTCTTCAACTCTGCCATTGCCGTGCAGAAGCAGGCATAGACAGTATGTAAACAGATGGGCCTGACTGTGTTCCAATAAAACTTTATTTACAAAGACAGGTGGGCTGAGCTCTGCCTGCGGGCTCTAGTTTGCTGACACCTGATTTAGACCCTGACTTTCTGCCTCGTATTCCATCCCACTTCTCTCTGCTCATGGTCTCTCCCACCAGGTCTTTCTTTTCTGGTCTGTTTTATCTGTTCCCATTGCTGTTCCTGATCGTCTGTCTTTTCCTTCCCACCTCGCCCCATAGCTCTCCACAATCTTCTCATTCCCTCCAATGGGAACCTATCGACGGCCTCCCTGAGGGCTTCCTCGCCCTCAGCGCAGAGCCTCCCCACTCACCTGCCTCTCCGGGCTGTTGGGCTGTTCGAGGCCTCTGGGATTCAAGTGGTGTGGTGAAGCTCGGAGCAGGGTCCTTTTATCCTGGGCTCGGCTGGCAGCAGGAAACAAAGGGGTTTCCCCACCACTTCCTGATGTCCTGGTGTCTCACTCAGTTCTTGAAAACACTTGCCAAATCCCCTCTTTGCACTCAAAACTCTAGTTTGGCAGCTTTTGGGTGAATAAGAGCATTTCTATTTTCTCGGAAAGGATTTAGTATGTGAGTGTGATGGGTGGGGCAGAGGGATATAGGGATAAATGCGTTTCCTTCAAATGTACGTGCTACTTCAGTAGAGTTTGGGTGAACATGAGGAGACAAGAGGAAAGGAAACTCTGGGCTGGAACGCCCGGAGATAGAGTCCTAAGGACGCCAGGATTGGACACTAATGCACGTCATAATCCATCCTAGAGTCTCTGCCCCACCTTTCATACAAAGTAAATGAAGTTACATCCACACCACACACATCACCTCTATCACTGATGTTTGTGGTCAAATGAAGTTAAGATCATTTACCCAAAGACCACTGAGCACCTACCAGGGGCCAGGTCTGTGAGTAGGGAAGGATACAATAATGACTAAGACCCAGTGCAGGCCCAGGAAGAACTCAGTCCAGTGGGAGACAGATGTGAGCACGCGGAGAGAAGGGGCAGTGCAGGATGGCTGGTGTTGGATTAGCACACCACACATTTGCTCCCTGGGAGGTTCTGTGGAAGAGGAGTCTCCTGTACAGGAGATTCTTTCCCCTTCTAGAACTGTCCTGAGCTCTGGAGCGTGATTTATCCCTTCTTCACCTGCTTCATATCATCCTGCCTCCAATGATCATCCATGAATTCATATTGCACTCTCTTCTCCCCTTCATCAGGACCCTCCGTTATATCCCGTATTTCCAAAGAATGAAATGCGAACCTCTTGTTGGTCATTGACCTTCCTTATTGGTCCTAGGAGGCTCCTTCTCTGCAATAGCCAATGACCTCAGAGTCCTGGGCACCATCTTTCCCCACCTGGTAGCTCAGGATTTTTTTGTGGTAATGAGAAAATCTCAACAGTGTGGGCAGAAAAATGGGTGCCTCAAACAGAGTCTAAATCCTTAAGTAATTTAGCTTATTCTACACCCCAAATTTTAGCAAAGACCCCCTTGTTAATGGAAAATGTAATGAAAGTATTGTTAGAACAAGGCATGGGTCAGGTGGCAGGAAACTATACATCTTGTGAACAGCAGGAGTCCTAGGGGCAAGCAAAAAAAGCAGGAGCCTTCGGGCTGACAGGAACCCACACATCTTGTGAACGAGAGGGGTCTTAGAGGTAGACAAAGAAAGGTGGGAATCTCTGGCTTCTGAAAATAACCTTTTGCTCATTATGCCCTCCTTACAATAAAATTAGCCTTGCAGATAAGAAGTACCCACCACATACCAATGCCATGACACTTCCAGTCAAGACCAAGGAAGGACAAAAACTCCCCCTCTCCTCAGGAAGTTGAAGCTGGGTTGAAAATGAGGAAATATAATCCCAATCTCCTTCCTTCTCAATGAATATTCCACCCAGGCATTTTTGGGGGATCATTTATCTTTAAAATCTTTTATAATTGACGTCTAGTTGATTTACAATGTTAGTTTCAGGTGTACAGCAAAGTGATTCAGTTACACACATACATTCATATATATTTTTTCTTTTCAGATTCTTTTCCATTATGTATTATTACAAGAGATTTAATATAATTCCCTGTGCTATATAGTAGGTCCTAGTTTATCAGTTTTATATGTAATAGTGTGTGTCCATTAATCCCCAATTCTTAATTTATCCCTCCTATACCCAGTCATTTTTTTCACCCCAAATAACCAGCTTTCCAAAGAAACTGTCTACTCACCTAAGCTTGCCTGCTCTCCCCTTGAGAGTATACATCACTGAATAAATCCTCGCTTTGCTTTCTTGACCTCCATGTCTTGCCTCTGACTTATTTCTGTGACAAGACAAGAAGCTACTCTCTGGCAACCGTATGGACATTTTAACAGTATTAATTATTCCAACCCATGAACATAGAAGGTTTTCCACTTACTGGTACCCGAGTTTGCAGACAGAGCCAAAGCATAGGCAACCTAGTGCTCTTATTTTTGGTAGAATTTGACAAGCTTACTTAAAAATGAAATTTTAAAATTTGGTTCTATTGAATGCATTCAGGAATTTCAACACATTTTTGTTGGTGGCACTTGATGAGGTTACTTTAAAATTCATATAGAAAGACAAATGACTAAGACTATTCTAGAAGTTCTTAAAATATAACAAATTTAGCTACCAGATATCAATACCACAGTAATTAAGACAGTGTGGTATTACTGTAAGGACAGACACATGGACCAACGGAACAGGATGGAGACTCCAGAAACAGACTCACAGATACACAGCCACTTGGCTTATGACAGAGGGTGCTCTTCAGTGCAGTGGGGAAAGGGTGGTCCTTTCAACAAGTGGTACTCAGATCACTTTGCTATTCCTATGGGTCTAAAAAAATATATCTTGACTCCAAACAAAAATTAGTTCTGGGTGGATTATCTACATTTGAATGGTAAAATGACAGAACTTTAAAAAAAGGGAGAGCATATCTTCATAATCTTGTCAACAGCAAAAATTCCTCAAACAAGGGCTAAACAGCATAATTATAAGGAGGAAAATGACCAATTAGATTTCATTAAGATTAAGAATTTCTGGTTGTTAAAAGCCACCACTGTGATGGCAAAAAGGCAAGCCACAGAGGTGGAGAAGCTATTTGTGATACATATATCTCACAAAGGACTTGTATCCAGAACACACACACACACAGATAGACACAGACACATAGACACACAGACACACACACACACTGTTTCTCTTTCTCGTATAGATCAACAGGCAAACAAGAAACAAAAATAGAAAAATGTCCAAGCAACTTGAACAGGCAGTTGATGGAAGAGTATTTCCAAATTTCCAATACACATGTAATAAAGTGCTCAACCTAATCAGTCGCAAAAGAGATAAAAATTGAAATCACAATGTATTACCTACACATCACCACTGAAAAGGCTACTGTGTAAAGGACATCGACAAGATTGCTTAGAGTGTGGAACTATGAAAACTTTCATATACCGTTGGTTGGAGTAAACGTTGTATAGAGTTTTTGGAAAAACTACTAGTATCCACTAGAGCTGGACATTCTATCCTCCGATCCAGTCATTATGCTCCTAGGTGTGTGCCCAACGGAAGTATATACAGATAGTAACAATACATGAACACGGATGTTCACAGTAGCATCATTTAAAAAAACTTGGTTCTTGTTTCAGCAGCACATATACTAAAATTGGAAAGATGAAACAGGTTTAAATTGGAAACTTCTAAAATGCCAGCCAACAATCAAGTGGCTACATAAATAGTGGTGTATCCCGGCCAAGAAAGACTAGACAGCAATGACATGAATTACAACCACAATCTGCGGTTACGCCCTGGGAAGTGAAATGAATCTCACAAATACAGTTCTGAGGGGAGAAATTCAGGCAATAAAGAATTTCTACAGTGTGATTTCCTTTTTAATAATTTCAAAACAAGAAAATCAAATCTGTGGCGTTAGATGTCAGGACAGCGGTGGTATTTGGGGGTGGGTAGTGACCGGGAGGGGACACAGCAAGATGGGCTGCCGGGCTGCTGGTGACGTGCTATGTCTTCACCTGTATACTGGCTACATGGTGGTCCAGCTAGTGAAAGTTTATTGAGTTGTATACTTAAACTTTGTGGTATTTTGTGAATTCATCCTTCAAATTTAGTTCAAGTGAAAGGTTACTTTAAAGAAAAGGAGAGCAATGGAAATGCCAAGATCCCTGCAAGGTGGTCAATGAGGAAAGAGAGAGATGATGAGGACAGCAGGGTAGGCAGATATTGTAAATAACTTCACAACAATAAAGTCTACAACTTATAGGAAAAGCATAAATTCCTTGAAAATACAAGTAACAGAAACTGACACATAAAAAAATTTTGAATATCCTGCAAATGATCTTTCGATGTGTCACCTTGGCTAGGCTACCATCCCTAGTTATTCAAACTCTAATCCAGGTGTTGCTGTGAAGGTGGATGTGATTAATGTTCATAATTAATTGACTTTGAGTAAGGGAGAACACCCTAGATAATCTGGTTGGTCTGATTCAACAGCAGGAAGACCTGAAGAGTAAAGCTGGAGCATCTCTGAAGAAACTCTACGTGTGTACAGTAGCTTTGGCCCGTGACAGACAGTTCCAGCCTGCCATTCCCGGCAGCCAGCTCTATGGATTTTGGACTTGCCTAGCTGGGCCCCACAGTCATCATATAAACCAAGTCCTTGCAATATATCTCTTAATGTATATCTCCTACTGAATCTGTTCCTCTGGTTGAACCCTGATTAATACAATCCTTATAATCATTAGAGAAATTTAACTCATAGTTTAAAACCTCCCCATTTAGAAAATGGCAGGTTGAATTTGGTTAACTAGTGAATCATACCAAACACTTAAAGGAGAGAAATGTTAATCATACATCATATTTTCAGAAGACAGAGAAAGAAGGAGCAAACAGTCACCACGTCTTTTTGGTGGTAGCATAGCTCTGACACTGAAATTCGACAAGAACATTACACAGAGGAAAACGTTTCATGGGACTGGATATGTGTGGGCAGCCAGACATTGGTGGGAGTGCAAAATGGCACAGCCAACTCAGAAATCAATCTAGCAGTTTCTTGAAGTATTACACATCCATCTGTGCTATCACCAAGAAGCTTCATTTCTAAACATTTAAGAGAGCTAAAAACATGTGTCCACAAAAGGCCTGTACATAAATATTCATAGTTGCTTTGTTGAAGTAGAGCCAAATTGAAACAACCCAAAATGTTCAACATACAAATGGATGGGCAAATTGTAGATAATTCACACCGTGGAATACTGCCTAGCAATTGAAAAAAGAAAAACCCTAAAGAAACTACCAATAAAAGCAATAGCATGATGAATATCAAAACATCACGTTTAGCAAAAGAAGCCAAGCACAGAAGAGTGTAATCTGCACGATTCTGTTTGCATGAAGGTCCAGAATAAGCAGAGCTAACCCGCGGCGACAGAAATCTGGACGGTGGATGCCTTTGACAGGGGATTAAATAGGAAGGGGCACTGGAAGTGTTCTGTATCCTCTTTGTGCTTGGATGCTACAAGGGCTATCGGTTATGATAGGCTCATGGTATCTGTCTGCTTAACTCATTGCCTGAGTTCTGAAATTGTTCTCCTAGATGTCTGCATACTTGAATTTTGTCATCCACATTGGCCATAGTGAAAAGATGTGTGATTGCTTTACTTTTTCACTTTTCCTCGCAGTGGCCATAAGAACTGGCTGTATAAAATCTGAGTTGGCATCCTTGACCATCAGTAAGTGCTTTCTCAGAAGACTCCGGCGGTGCTGGAAAAAGCAGTCTCCTTATACTCATACAGACAAGGGTATGTTCTTTCTCCTTCACGGTTGTTCTTCCAGGTGAGGAGAAAAAAGTTAGTATCTGGATAGCCGCCAATGTGGAGTTTTCTTTGAAAGTCAGGAGTTAGTTTTCGGGAATTGATAGGAATCAGAATTGCTGGGAAAAGACTTGATATTTGCTCCAGACCCGCTGCCTCTGAGGCTGAGAGGTCTCAGGTCAGTCCTCGTCATGCCATTGGGATCTTCTGGGGACAAGAGCAGCTTGGACAGAAAGATGGATGGAGTGATTCTGTGTGGCCAGATGTGGAGATGGGCGATAGTTAAGACTGATAAGCAGACATGGATGGATAGATAAATGTATGTGTGGGTGATAAACTAACAGAGTACAGAGGACATTCAAGCAAGAATTTTAAGTTTGTGTATTCTTTGTTCCAACTGCTGAACTGAGGTCTAGAAATATAAAACACTGTGCCTTGGGGTCGCACAGTGGATGCTGGAACCCAGTAATCTGGTTGATAGTGCCCTAGCCTTTCTGTGACACTGTCAACTCTCATCTCATTGCATGGCCAAGTGTAAGTTTCCAGGGGGGAAGAGACGTGGAGAAGAGTCATTCCACAAATATTTATTGAGGGCCTCATATGTCCTGAGGACGGTTAGGTGCCGAGCATACAGCAGTGAGCAATACGTGAAGCTTAAATCCATCAAGGGGAATAGACCTGAAGCAAACAGTTACATGAATAGTTCTTTAATTTCAATGATTATATGTGTTATGAAAGAATGGTTCAGGATCGTAAGAGCACAGAAAAGGAGGCGCCAACCTCATCTAAAATAATAAACCCGAGTTAGCCTGAACCCGATACAGTGTGTGAAAGTTAGCCAGGGAAAGGCAGCCCCTGGCGGAGAGACCAGCACGTGTGGTGGGTCGGAGGGAAGGAACCTGGCATACGAGGAGCAGACAGGCCAGTGTGACCGGAGCTAGGAAGCCAAGCCATGGGAGCACGCTGCAGGCCATGCTTCGTGGGACCAGATATGTGGGAGCAGCCAGGCAATCAAAGCCTTACAGGCCAGTGGGCACAAGGTCAGGTATTTTTAAGTGCAACAGGAAGCCACTGAAGGAGATCAAACAAACAGTACAGTCCCGTTTGTAGTTTTGAAAGACCGTTCTGGCTGCAGTGCTGTGAGTGGCTTCTAGGGCACCGGGAGTTGAAGACCAGCTGAGACGCTCTTACAGTTACAGGTGGAATTGTTAGGCTCACAGTATTAGCTCCCATCATTCTAATAATTCCCTGCATCTGGTACCCATAATAATGTCTCAGCAGTCAAAATTATACCACAGCTGATAAATACAGTTAGGTCTGCCTTTCTTGGATGTAGCCTCCTGAAATATTTAGTGTTTCATTTTTGTTTTTAAATAAGCATCCAGGTAATTTCCAGCTAGCAAAACTGAGCCTCCTGATAGATGTTTCAAACATGTCACTGATGTTGCCAGATGTCCTTTCAACTTGCCTGGATATAAATCCAATACTAATGTGGGCTTGTGGCAAATATATGCAATTTCCCCCCTTGCTTTCCAATACCCTCTAAATACCTTTACTATGTATGGGCTATTTTATGAATTTATGCATTCCTTCTCCCCGAAGTGGAACCCAGAAAATAAGTCTCACGGTCTCCTTGACAGCCAAGATGCAGTCATGTGACCTGGGCTCTACCAATCAGAACTTGCTCCAGAAAGAAGCAGTGGGAAGAGAGTCTCCTTGTAGAATACATTTTGCTGGCAAGGGTGGTGGCTTTCTTGCCTTTGGCTGAAGATGCAAGGGTGTGTTCCTGGCATAAATGTTGCATTGGTGGAGCCGTGGCGGTGGTGGCAGCAGCTTCCTCACCAGGCCGGTTCTGTGGTGTGGTTTTGGACACTGTTCCTTGATACTTAGCTTCAAACCTGGTTCTTTAGCCCTCCCAGCAGTTCTGCAGTCCACCCAATAGGCTTTTTTGGTAAGCTCTTTTTCTGCTTAGTTCACCAGAGTGAGCTTCTGTTGCTTCTAATTAATATCCTCAGCTGATATAAACCTAGAAGTTATTAATTACATAATGTAAAGCCTCTTTTAAATTTCCCTGAAATGACATCATGGAATCGAGGTTCTCAGAAGTATAGCTGAACAGGAAAAACAGGGCTGATCAAAGATTCTGTTTATTTTTAGCTTGCATAGGGTTATGACAAACATTTATCAACAAATAAGAAAAATGTATGTCTCTATAATAGTCCAAAGAAACTATTTCACAGGGCCATCACATAGGTGAATTTCTGAACCCATCAACTAAAAATCGAAATATAGCAAAATGAAAATCATACACAATCTGAATTACTGAGTGAATCTTTCCTGCCCCATTTGTGTATGTCAGTTTTTCAGGGATTCGGGATTCAGGAGAGTTCAGGACGATGTTGGTGTCTAGTCTGTTACCTGAAGCTGTAGCACATAGTCACGGGACAGACTTAAATACTGAGAGCTAGAACACAGGGCTGGAAAGTCGGGGGACCTGGGAAGGGAGAGGAGATGGCACTGGGCAGACATAGAGAGGGGAGTGGTGGTCCCTGGGTATTTCTCAGACCACCACTGTGCGCTGGGTGACATGTTTGCCTTGTTGCATTGTCTGGTAGGGAAAACTGCACTTAAAGACCATAAATGAGTTGAAGGAAATTACTACTTCACTCTGTGTGCCAGGGAGATGGGACGCCCACCTGTCGGTAACTGTGAAGTTGAGAAGTTGCTATTTAGCAGAAATCAATACAAAAGGATTTCCAGTTAATGTCCAGCATTTTGGTGCATGGTACTTGAGCCCTAGCCAGTGGAAAAAGTGAGCGATTACCCACTAAAGAAGTGTCCAGAGTGGTGGTAGGCTCAGTAGAGTGGGAGTGGCAGGTGGGATGAATGTTAGCATGTGTGGTGGAGTTTCAGGGACTGAGCAGGTGCTTGGTGTGATCGCTAAAGTCAGTGCACCCCAAGTTCCCCAGTGTCAGCCTGAGCTGTCACGGGGAGGTGAGTGGGTTCTAAAGGCACCTGTCCCCTGAGCCACACTGCCAGAGTATAAGAAAAAGTGGAACTAGAAACAGGTGATGATAAGTCTCTTTGAGAAATATGATCACTAGGAACAGTGTTGAAAGCCATAATAATTCATAACATTAATTTAGCAATAATTCATGGCAAAAATGTTCTCAAATAGAATGGTAGTTTATAATAATGACCAAATTATGAGTAACTTGACATAAACATTTTCCTGAACTTATGTCTGTTTCCCTGACACATTGTCACTTAGCTACAGAGATTAATTAAAATAACAGATATATTAGTCCTTTGAGTGGTTCTTTGGAGATTGGATATTTTCAGAAGTGGGACAGGGGTTCAAAATGTATGTTTGCTCTTCAAAAGTTGAAGAAGCAGAAGGAAGTCATTTGGGAGTAACTCTTGTGGGCGGGAGCAGCACAACATGATGGGAGAAATACGGGGACAGTTTACTCCTGGTGCCGGCCCGGAGGCTGTGGCTTACAGACCTGAAAGGCAGAAGGTCTTGGAGTTCCTGGTAAATTCCAAATAGCCACAGGGGTGCAGGCTTGCACCAAGCTTTTAGCTTGTCTGTGGTCTAGTTGAAGGAATGCAGAGTGAAAATAGGGCCCCAGGAGTCTCTGTTGGAGGAATATTCATGTCTCAATTACAATTAGTAAAAACAAATTAAGGAGAAAATTTTCAATGTCACAGAAACTCTTTAGTGATATTAAAATGAGCATTGAGACTAAAGAGGAGTAGACCAAAGAGGAATGTACCACAGGTGTGGCCTGGAGAAGTGTTTAGGATGGGGCCAGACGTCAAGATATACGGGCCAGGAGAGCTAAAAGGAGGCTTATGATGTGGACAGTCTGAGATGATGTGAGGAGGGTAACAGCCCCATTTAGTCAAGCACCCCATTAGTTGCCAGTTAGAGAACTTCTCTATCCTCAAACTAGGACAAGGTCCTGAGAGGGCCAGGTTGGGTAAGGGCCCCAGTTAAGGCGAATTTCTCACTAAGCTTGTGCCCCGGGGGAGGGGCTCTTGGTGCGGGGTGATTCCGGTAACAGCGTACATGTCAAGTCCTTTTCAGAGTTTCAGGTGAATTGATTTGAGTTGTGTGGTACTTGGAGCTGCCCCGACTTGGGCTGTTCTATTTTTCATTAGACTTCTCTGCAATGCAGCGTCCATCTCAGTTCCCCGTCAGCTTTGGGGAAGCCAGAATCTGATTGGTGGGATGTGGTGGTGGTGGGGGGGTCCTGTTGTGCTTCAGGTGCTCCAGAGTGTTTTGATTTAATCAGGAGGCCCAACTGTGTCTGAGGTCATTCCTTTGGTCACTGGAAGTTGCAGCGGATGATAATGTTTTTCCTTTTACTTCCTTTTTTGGGAGAATCGTATTAAAGTTCACAGGAGAAAAGAAATGAAAGGAAAAGGAAAATGAATGAGAGACAAAAGACTCTCCCCTTTCCCATGATATGATTTTAAAAACAAGTTGGGGTGTTTCCTTCACTTAAGGAGACACAGGAAGCTGACATTGTCTTCTCTTAGGACAGCTTCTCTCGTGTCAGTAGGCCTTTTTCTCCCACGTATGCTTGATGGCAACGTGTACAGAAGGACTGATTGCATCAGTTGCAGTGGAAGAGGCAACAACCCCAGACAATAAGATGACTGTAGAGGGACGCTCCTACGCACAGAGAAGCCAAAGCCCTTGTGACAAACTGTGTAATTACCCTTCTGATTTCCAAGGATCTGTTTTGATTTCTTAACACCTTCTTTATGGCTGTCCGGATTCCACACCCTCCCCCTGAGACACGGCAGTCCTGAGAACCACCGCCTGCCTTCTCCTCGAGAGTCCTGAACCATGCCAACCTCCCAGTGCCCAGCTGTGCGGTGCCAGCAGAAGGGCCCTTCTGTGCAGTGACCCTCGTCCTGCCGGAATAAAGGCCCACCAGGATCACATTCTGTCCTCCAGACTTTCAAGACCATGAAACAAGAACAAACGTGTCACACTCTATGGGTTCTGAATCCTTCCATTGTGTCTTTTTTATATTCTTACTAATCTTTACCCCTGCTCTGCCTGGAATAATATGTGACAAAAAAGTGGCTTTTCTGAAGTGGGTGTGCTGGGTCTCTCTGGCCAAGAATGACCTTCGATTCCAAGCTTCCGAATGCCTCAGAAAGAGGAGCAAGATCAAACCCTACTGTGCGCCTTCTGTCTATGACATAGGCGGGATTTCCACTCCCTAAGCTGTGTGCATCATGAATAAAGGCTGTATTTCATGGTCAAATGTAAATTCAGTTTCTTTCTTTTTTGTCGTTTAAAAAAACTTGCTTTTGGTAACTGAAGTTGGTCAGTGTTTTTGTTGTGGGGGAGATAGTAGGGTGTGTATGTGTGTGTGTGAACCTTTTATCTCTCCCCATTTGACCCAGAGTTTTAGGCTTTTACAATAAATGTTACATGAATTTTGTTTAAATTAGATCTGATATAATGGATAAGAAGAATAAATTTTCATTGCTTTAGATTCACGTTCTACATCCATTGTGACTCCCGTTGAAATATTTTAAACTGCTGTTTTGATTACTTTAAAAGTTATAAAGGTAATCAAGATTTTTGTTGCCTCTAGAAAAAGTTTTTTTTACAACAAATTTTGATTTTATTTAAAAATTATGGCTTAAGTAAAATCTGTAAAACCTGAGTAAGCTTCTGGAACAAAAATCATTAATGAAAAATTCTTAATGTTCTAGATCTCTTTTTTTCCCTCTCTACTCAGTTTAAAAAAACTTTATTCATTGTGTTTCTTTTTGATATTGAGTTCTATGAGCTTTTTATGTATTTTGGACATTAACCCCTTATCAGACATATCCTTTGCAAATATCTTCTTCCATTCAGTACGTTGTCTTTTCATTTTGTTGATGATTTCCTTCATTGTGCAAAAGCTTTTTTTTTTTTTTTTTTTGTATTGAAGTACAGTCAACTACAATGTGTCAATCTCTGGTGTACAGCACAATGACCCAGTCATGCATATACATACATATATTCGTTTTCAAATTTTTTTCCAATAAAGATTATTATAAGATATTGAACATAGCTCCCTGTGCTATAGAAAAGAAACTTTTAAAAATCAATTTATATATATAGTAGCTAACATTTACAAATCTCAAACTCCCAAATTTATTCCTGCAAAAGCTTTTAAGTGTGATTAGGTCCCATTTGTTTATTTTTGCTTTTGTTTCACTTGCCTGAGGAGACAGATCCAAAAAATGTTGCTAAAACTATATTGTCTTCTAGGAGTTTTATGGTTTCCAGTCTTACATTTAGGTCTCTCATCCATTTTGAGTCAATTTTTGCATATGGTGTGAGGAAATGTTCTAATTTCATTCTTTTGAATGTAGCTGTCCAGTTTCCCCAACACCACTTATTGAAGAGACTGTCTTTTACCCACTGCATATTTTTGCCTCCTTTGCCATAGATTAATTGACCATATGTGCATGGGTTTATTTTTGGGGTCTCTATTCTGTTCCACTGATCTATGTGTCTCTTGTTGTGCCAGTACCACACTGTAGTTTTGTAGTATGACCTTAATAGCCAGGGAGCATGATGCCTCCAGCTTTGTTTTTTTCTCAAGATTGCTTTGTCTATTTGGTGTCTCTTGTGATTTAATACAAATTTGGGTTATTTGTTCCAGTTCAGTGAAAGCTGCCAAGAGTATTTTGATAGGGATAGCATTAAATCTGAAGATCACTATAAGTAGTGTGGGCATTTAAAGAATACTAATTCTCCTAATCCATGAACATGGGATATCTTTCCATTTCTTTGTATTGTCTTCAATTTCCTTCATCAATGTGTTACAATTTTCAGAGTACAGGTCTTTCACTACCTTGGTTAAGTTTATTCCTAGGCATTTTACTCTTTTTGATGCAGTTTTAAACAGCATTATTGATTGTTTCTCTTTCTGATAGTCCATTATTTGTCTATAGAAAAGCAAGATTTCTGTATATTCTTTTACTGAACTCATTTATTAGTTCTAATAGTTTTATAGTGGAGATTTTAGGGTTTTCTATGTATAGTATCCCATCATCTGCAAATAGAACAGTTTTACTTCTTCCCTTCCAATTTGGATGTTATTTGTTTGTTTGTTTGTTTGTTTGTCTGTTTACTTATTCATTCATTTATGTCTGATTGCAGTGGCTACAATTCCAATGCTATGCTAAATATAAATGGTGAGAGTCTTGTCTTGTTCCTGATTTTAGAAGAAAAGTTTTCAGTTTTTCACCATTGACTGTGATGTTAGCTGTGGTTTTGTCATAAATGGCCTTTATTATGTTGAGATGTATTCCCTCTATACCACCTTTGTTGAGAATTTTTTTTCATGAATGTGTGTTGAATTTTGTCAAATCCTCTTTCTGCATCTATTGAGATGATCATGTGATTTTATCCTTCCTTTTGTTAATGTAGTGTATCATATTGATTGATTTGTGAATATTGAACCATCTTTGCATACTTGAAATAAATCTCACTTGACAATGTAGTATGATCCTTTTTATATACTTTTATTTCACTTTGGTAATATTTTGTTGAGGATTTTTACATCTATGTTCTTTAGTGATATTGGCCTGTAATTTTCCTTTTCTGTAGTGTCTTTGTCTGGTTTTAGGATCAGGGTAATGGTGGCCTCATAAAATGAGTTCGGAAATATTCCCTCCTCTTCAAATCTTGGAATAGTTTGAGAAGAATAGGTATTAACTCTTCTTTATATATTTGGTAGAACTCCCCTGTGAAGCTGTCTGATCATGTTTTGTTTTGGGAGATTTTTTGATTACTGGTTCAATTTAAATACTAGTAAGTGGTCTGTAAAGATTATTCATTTCTTAGTGATTCAGTCTTGGAATATTGTATGCTTCTAGGGATTTATTCATTTATTCTAGATTGTCCAATTTGTTGGCATATACCTGTTCACAGTATTCTCTTATAATTGTTTGCATTTCCATGGTATTGATTGTTTATTGAAACTTTACACAATGCTTCTAAGTAGCATGATGGAAAGGCAGGTGAGAAGACCTGAAACTTTCCCTCAGTCCATTTTAGAAGAAGAAAGCAGACTTGGGTTAGCAAGCCACCGATCAAGGGGAAATGCATTATAAGAAGGATCCGCGATAAAGAGAAAGGTGTCACCAGGTAGCCAGGCTCTTTTCAACCCATTCTGTACAACAAAATGGCAATCAGCTCACGTGGACCAGGGCAGGTAGGCAATTCAAGGAAGGTGAGAAAAGCAGTCATTGTCCTTAATCAAGAAAGAGAGACTTTGACCACCACTTATAACAGCCCCCACCACCCCAATTCTCCCACTGCCGTAAGTCACTGAAACTGAGGGCTAAGGTAGGACTCTGTGAGTCAGGAGAACTTAATCCAGTGGGGAGATCCTGGAGCAGGGCATTTCCTGTTTTCAGAATCCCAGTCAAGCCAGGTGTGGATGGATTTGCATTTTGGTTGGGAAATTACTGGACCAGGCCAGCTTTAGTCAGCTCCACTTCCCCCTGGGTGGGGCAGCAAGCCCCAATAAAAAGGTCCTCTGCGCCACAGCTGCCATCCTCCTGGTGCTCCAGTCCCCGTCGACTTTGGAGAAACTGGTGAGTCTGACTCTTAAGTTCAGCTGTGTTCTTGTGCTCCTAAATGTTGAGTTCGATCTGAAGACAGCAAATTTGGTGGGTCCAAGGTCATGATCATGGGTTTGCTGCTACTTGGTTGATGGAAAACTGGAATCTGGGCACAGTGCTATGACTGGGATTCTGGTACAGAGTTCAACTTCCTTTATGGAAAAAAGAAGTTAGTAGGAAATCTTTGACATGATGAAGAGGTGAGAAAAAAACCCAAAGTATTTTTCTTCTATTTAATACCCCTCTGCTGTGATTTCAAAGGCTTATGCTGTAGAAGGTGTGAGGCCCGTGTATTCGTCCTGCTGGCCCTTTGCTCTGTGTGTGAGTCAGTCTGGTGGGACCTCAGGAGAGACAAGGATGACAGGAACTGCCTGTGGCTTGCCCAGGATTTCAGAACTTGTGATGGCCTTTCTTGAAGATTTTGTTTCATACAAATAATATTGCTTAACATTCTTTCACACAGAGGTATTTTCTTTGGAAAAATTGTGTGAGAAAAGAGAATGTTTTCTCTGGGCAGGTGAAACAATTTGCTAAAGAGGGAAAAGCCAGAAATTCACTAAAAGGGATTGAAGAGATTCAAGGAGAGTCTTAGAGAGTCGAGAGGAACTACCTCGGGGTGCTGATGAGCCTTAGCTTTGCTCTCCGTAGCAGTTCCTTCTGGTGAACACTGTCGTATAATTTCTTTCAGATTGGAAGACTCCAGAAAGATGTCTTACCAACAGCAGCAGTGCAAGCAGCCCTGCCAGCCACCTCCTGTGTGCCCGCCACCTAAGTGCCCAGAGCCCTGCCCGCCACCTAAGTGCCCAGAGCCCTGCCCGCCACCTAAGTGCCCTGAGCCCCGCCCGCCCCAGCCCTGCCAGCAGAAGTGCCCCCCGGTGCCGCCGCCCCAGCCCTGCCAGCAGAAGTGCCCACCCAAGAGCAAGTAGCGGCTTCAGCACTCACGGGATCAGGAAAGGAGAAGGCCGACCGGCCCATCCGGGTCCTTCCGCAGCTCCACCTTCGTCTTCCCTTCAAGGCCCATCGTGGATACAGAAGCAGCTTCTCCACCCTTCCCCTGGAATATGCCCGTGGTGATGCCTGACGGACGGAGGCGTCCCTCCGGGGCCTGCTGTCCTGCCGCCCCCCGGGAGGCAGCCGAGAGGGCGTCACAGCGCTGCAGGAGCAAGAGCGGCGGCTCCCTCCCGGGCGCCGGCAGAGGGTCCCGGCTGCCTCCTGTGTCCCTGCGTCCCCTGGGCCGTTGTTCCTTATCCTCCACTTCCTGAATAAAGCACAGCTCTTTTCTGCGGTGGAATGAATGGTTCCTTCTTTTAAGACCTGCATTGAGCAATGTCATATCGTCATTTTGCTTTATTTCTATTTTTCTTTGATCCCAAGTTTCAGGCTCTCACGATCAGTGTTATCTGAATTTTGAATCATGTCAAAGATTATTTCTATGTAATTTTAAATCCATGTTGTTTTCCTTCATTACTGTCTGATTGATTAGAGGAAGAAATAATTTACCTCCTCAGGATTTCAGCCCTTCATGGCAATGGCGAAAACTGTATTACATTGAAAAATTGTCCTAGGAAAAAAAAATTAAATGAATGTGTGTAAGGTAGTTGGCACGATGCCGCACACAAAATTGGCACTTGGTGAGACAGCAGACCATCACTGTCTCCACCCTCACCCCCGTCACCGCTACCACCATGGCTGCTCCGGCAGGAACCTGGCTCACACATAACCGTATAGGAAAGAAGACGATTCTTAAACTCTATGACCTTTTCATATCTCTTTCTTCTTTTTCTTTTCTAATTAACCTAGTTCTTAATGTGACGTTTTAGATGAAGAGCTTTTGGGAATTAGTGGAATACGCTGCATAAAATTGCAGTTGTTCTTAAAACGTGGATAGTAAGAAGGGAAATAAAATGGGTCCTTACAAGGCAAAGTGCTGCCTCCTCTCCATGTGAACCACCTGCTCTTCTTAAATCAGTCTTATTTTATTTTTCCACCTCTGAAGTTACTCTCTCGTTTGTTTTGGCCTCATATGAAGAGCACTGGGGTTTACAGTGTTTATGCAGATTCGCAAACTTACTGTTGCTCTGCGGCTTGTTTTCTAAGTGCTTAACCTGCCAGTCAAGTAAGCTGCTTAAAGAGGGATGTGTCCTTTAGGTCTATCTTGTGGTCCCAGGTGTCCACAAACAAAATAGTTAATTCAGATCCCGCACAGACACACACATACACACACACAAGCACACAAACGCACACACCCAAAAATATAAGATTATTTTAAAAAACAACAAAGTCTTCATGTTAAATCATACTACACTTAACCCACTTAAAATTAAGAGGATCTTTTTCTTTCCGCATTCTTCACTCACAAAGCTAGGAGTAAAGGATTCCAAAGTGATAGAACTGCAGGTGGAAAATGACTCCTCCATTACTGCTCAGCTTTTATCAGACTGTGACATGTGTGGAAACAAGCACTGGTATTCGGGAGCCTTTTACTGTGGCTGGAGCTATTTGCCCGGATATAGAAATTAGTTCCTCGAGGGGAGGTGCTACTGAACAAATCTTAAATATGCAGCATTGGCTTAGGAGTCTTGAAGTGGTTGGAAAAAACTGATACTGGAAATCGTAAGCATGGTAATACATGTTTTTCAATGACAAAACATTTGCTCTAATGGAAATTTGGGAGGAAGACCAAATGTTGGCTGTTTGTTGTGTTCAACAGAGTATTTCAATAGACATATATTCTGGAAATAATTTTCTGATTTGCAGGCCATAAATGAAAAAAAAATGAGGAGAAAATATATAGCCTATTCAACACCCATTTATGATAAAAACTCTCGCCAAAGTGGGTATAGAGGGACCATATCTCAACATAATAAAAGCTATATATGACAAACCTACAGCCAGCATAGTACTCAATGGTGAAAAACTCAAAAGCTTCCCACTAAAATCTGGGACAAAACAAGGATGCCCACTATCACCACTCCTATTCAACATAGTCCTGGAAGTCCTAGCCACAGCAGTCAGGCAAGAGAAAGAAATAAAAGGGATCCAAATTGGGAAAGAAGAGGTAAAAGTGTCATTATATGCTGATGACATGTTACTATATATAGAAAACCTTAAAAGGTCCACACAAAAGCTACTAGAGCTGATTGAAGAATTCAGCAAGGTAGCAGGTTACAAAATTAACGTTCAAAAATCAGTTGCATTTCTTTACACTAACGATAAATCAACAGAAGAAGAAAGTAAAGAAACAATCCCCTTTAAAATAGCACCCAAAGTAATAAAATATCTGGGAATAAATCTAACCAAGGAGGTGAAAGAATTATACACAGAAAACTATAAACCATTGATGAAGGAAATTAAAGAAGAATTTAAAAAATGGAAAGATATTCCATGCTCTTGGATTGGAAGAATCAATATTGTTAAAATGGTCACACTGCCCAAGGCAATCTACAGATTTAATGCAATCCCTATCCAATTACCCAGGACATATTTCACAGAACTAGAAAAAATCATAATAAAATTCATATGGAACCATCAAAGACCTAGAATTGCCAAAGCATTACTGAAGAGAAAGAAAGAGGCTGGAGGAATAACTCTCCCAGACTTCAGACAATACTATAGAGCTACAGTCATCAAGACAGCATGGTATTGGTACCAAAACAGACATATAGACCAATGGAACAGAATAGAGAGCCCAGAAATGAACCCACAAACTTTTGGTCAACTCATCTTTGACAAAGGAGGCAAGAATATACATTGGAATAAAGACAGTCTCTTCAGCAAATGGTGTTGGGAAAACTGGACAGCAGCATGTAAAACAATGAAGCTAGAACACTCCCTTATACCATATACAAAAATCAACTCAAAATGGATTAAAGACTTAAACATAAGACAAGATACAATAAACCTCCTAGAGGAAAACATAGGCAAAACATTATCTGGCATACATTTAAAAAATTTTCTCCTAGAAGAAATAAAAGCAAGAATAAACAAATGGGACCTAATGAAACTTACAAGCTTCTGCACAGCAAAGGAAACCAGAAATAAAACAAGAAGAAAACCTACGGAATGGGAGAAAATTTTTGCAAGTGAAACCGACAAAGGCTTGATCTCCAGAATATATAAGCAGCACATACGACTCAATAAGAAAAAAATAAACAACCCAATCCAAAAATGGGCAGAAGACCTAAACAAGCAATTCTCCAAGGAAGACATACAAATGATCAAAAAGCACATGAAAAAATGCTCCATATCACTAATTATCAGAGAAATGCAAATCAAAACTACAATGAGGTATCACCTCACAACAGTCAGAATGGCCGTCATTCAAAAATCCACAAATGACAAATGCTGGAGAGGCTGTGGAGAAAGGGGAACCCACCTACACTGCTGGTGGGAATGCAGTTTGGTGCAGCCACTATGGAAAACAGTGTGGAGATTCCTCAAAAGACTAGGAATAGACTTAACCATATGACCCAGGAATCCCACTCCTGGGCTTGTATCCAGAAGGAAATCTACTTCAGGATGACACCTGCACCCCAATGTTCATAGCAGCACTATTTATAATAGCCAAAACATGGAAACAGCCTAAATGTCCATCAACAGGTGACTGGATAAAGAAGATGTGGTATATTTATACAATGGAATACTACTCAGCCATAAAAACCAACAACATAATGCCATTTGCAGCAACATGGATGCTCCTGGAGAATGTCATTCTAAGTGAAGTAAGCCAGAAAGAGAAAGAAAAATACCATATGAGATCACTCATATGTGGAATCTAAAAAACAAAAACAAAAACAAACAAACAAACAAAAACAAAGCGTAAATACAGGACAGAAATAGACTCACAGACAGAGAATACAGACTTGTGGTTACCAGGGGGGTGGAGGGTGGGAAGGGATAGACTGGGATTTCAAAATTGTAGAATAGACTACACTGTATAGCACAGGGAAATATACACAAAATGTTATGATAACTCACAGAGAAAAAATGTGACAATGAGTGTGTATATGTCCATGAATAACTGAAAAATTGTGCTGAACACTGGAATTTGACACAACATTGTAAAATGATTATAAACCAATAAAAAATGTTAAAAAAAAAAAAAAAGAAAATATATAGCCTAGAAATTCAAAACCTTACTGGGTTAGAAAACTCACCACTTGCAAACCCCAAAGAGCAAGGGATGTTATTTTGAGTGGTTTTGAACTTTAAGTCCACTTTCAGTTGACTGTAATAACATAGAAAAGAGACAGAAGTTGTAGTCATTCCACCTATGGTGCCCGAGTCCTGAAGGTATCACTATTTTGTTAAGAGGGAAAGACATCAAAATAAATCAGTCCTGAAAATTACTTCTGGGAAAGGACCTGTGGTTACTAGCACATAAATGAAATATATCAGGTACCTCATAAGTTTGGGGGAAGTTGATGACTCAATAAACTATGTACCAACACTAAAAAGACTTACTGAGTTTTCAAGAATAGAAACAATTTTCCTGATTTATTTCCCCACTTTTCCACATTAATCAGTTTAGTGTGGTCAGTCTAGGTAACTAAAAAGAAATAACCTCTGTGGGATGGATACAAAGGACACAGAGAATAACGGGTAAGCGACTGTCTCAGAGTTATAGTACCAGAAGCTAGTAAATGCAAGGAGGAGAAGACATACAGAGATTCTCAAACCCTGTCACTCTTTTGTATGATGGTTATTCTCTTTCATCTCTTCCCCTCCAGCTTTATTGAGGTATAACTGACAAATAAAATTGTGCATATTTAAGGTGTATAATGTGATGGTTTGACATATGGATACTTTTTGAAATGATGACCACAATCGGGTTAATTAATGCATCAGTCACCTCACATCGTTACCATGTAGTGTGTGGTGATGATGCTTGTGTTTTGCTCTCTTAGTGTGTTTCAAGCGCACAACACAGTGTTATTCACCAGAGTCACTGCGCTGTACGTTAGGCCCCCAGGGCTTATTCATCTTGTAACCGAAGGCTTGTACCCTTTTGACCAGCATCTCCATCTTTGCCCCAGCCCTCAGCCCCTACTAACCACCATTCTACTCTCTGTTTCTGTGAGTTTGACAGCACATTCCTAAATAACCAGTCGCTCAAAGAAGCAATAACGAGTAAAATTAGAAAACACTGTGGGAGGAATGAAAATGAAAACACAACATACAAAAACTTATGAGATACAGGCAATGCAGAGCATAGAAAGAAAGTCATGGCTGGAAACATCTATATCAAAAGAGATGAGAGGATGGGTCTTCAGGACATTAGTCTCCCATCTTCTCAATCTGCTGACTTTCCTAATAAAGACATGATTCCTTGCTCCACCCCACCCAAAATCAAAGATTTAAAATCAGTAAACTTATTGACGTTTAAGACAAAGAAAAGCAAGGAGAAAAATGGATATATTATACATTAGAGCAGAAATAAACAAATTGAAAAATAGAAAAACAAATGAAGGAATACAAATAACAAGAGTTGGTTCTTGGAAAAGCTCAGCAAAACTGACAACCCTATAGCTAGACTGACCGAGACAAAAAGAAAGAAGACTCGAATCATTGAAATCAGCAAAGAAGAGGAGATATCACTGCTCTCTTTACAGAAACTGAAAAGGATTATAAGTGAATACTGTGAACATCAACTCTGTACAGTAACGAATTAGATAACACAGATGAAATGTATAAATCCCCATTCGGAAATTATGGGAATGGGTTCATGAATAAGTAGGAAATTTGCATACCTCTCATAAATAAAGAGATAGCATTAATAATACAAAAATTTCCCTCAGAGAAAGGCCAAGGCATGGATGGCTCCACTGCCAATATCGTTCAAAACCATGTCAAATCTCATGCCTTGCTCTTTGGGGTTTACAAGTGGGGAGTTTTCTAATTGGGGAGGTTTTGAATTTCTGGGCTATATTTTTCTTTCTCAATTTTGTTTCACTTCTGGCCTGCAAACCAGTTACTTCTTGAACATATGTCTATTGAAATACCCTGTTGAATACAACAAATAACCAACATTTGGTCTGCCTCCCAAATTACTGTTATAGCAAAATTTTGCCATTGAATTTCCACATTTAAAATTTCCAATTTCAGGTTTTGGTTTTTTTGTTTTTTTTTTTTTTTTTTTGACAACCACCTCCAGACACCTAAGCCAATCCTGTGTATTTAAGATTTGTTACAGTAGCACCCCGCCCCAAGGAACTAATTTCTGTATCAGTTCGAATAACACTAAGAAGCAACTCCCAAGTATCAGAGATGATTTTTCACTTGAGTTACAGTCTGATAGAAGCTGAGCAGTAATCAAGGAATATTTTTCCATCTGCAGTTGTATCATCTTGGAGAGCTTGACTTCTAGCTTTGTGAGCGAAGACTGTTGAGAGAAAGATCTTAATCTTCTGTAGCACAATTTAGCATGAAGACTTTCTTGCTTTTAAAAATAATGTTATATTTATCTATGTATGTATGTGCGTGTATGTGCAGAATCTGAATTAACTATTTTGTTTGTGGACACCTGGGACCACAAGATAGACCTAAAGGACACATCCCTCTTTAAGCAGCTTACTTGACTGGCAGGTTAAGCACTTAGAAAACAAGCCGCAGAGCAACAGTAAGTTTGCGAATCTGCATAAACACTGTAAACCCCAGTGCTCTTCATATGAGGCCAAAACAAACGAGAGAGTAACTTCAGAGGTGGAAAAATAAAATAAGACTGATTTAAGAAGAGCAGGTGGTTCACATGGAGAGGAGGCAGCACTTTGCCTTGTAAGGACCCATTTTATTTCCCTTCTTACTATCCACGTTTTAAGAACAACTGCAATTTTATGCAGCGTATTCCACTAATTCCCAAAAGCTCTTCATCTAAAACGTCACATTAAGAACTAGGTTAATTAGAAAAGAAAAAGAAGAAAGAGATATGAAAAGGTCATAGAGTTTAAGAATCGTCTTCTTTCCTATACGGTTATGTGTGAGCCAGGTTCCTGCCGGAGCAGCCATGGTGGTAGCGGTGACGGGGGTGAGGGTGGAGACAGTGATGGTCTGCTGTCTCACCAAGTGCCAATTTTGTGTGCGGCATCGTGCCAACTACCTTACACACATTCATTTAATTTTTTTTTCCTAGGACAATTTTTCAATGTAATACAGTTTTCGCCATTGCCATGAAGGGCTGAAATCCTGAGGAGGTAAATTATTTCTTCCTCTAATCAATCAGACAGTAATGAAGGAAAACAACATGGATTTAAAATTACATAGAAATAATCTTTGACATGATTCAAAATTCAGATAACACTGATCGTGAGAGCCTGAAACTTGGGATCAAAGAAAAATAGAAATAAAGCAAAATGACGATATGACATTGCTCAATGCAGGTCTTAAAAGAAGGAACCATTCATTCCACCGCAGAAAAGAGCTGTGCTTTATTCAGGAAGTGGAGGATAAGGAACAACGGCCCAGGGGACGCAGGGACACAGGAGGCAGCCGGGACCCTCTGCCGGCGCCCGGGAGGGAGCCGCCGCTCTTGCTCCTGCAGCGCTGTGACGCCCTCTCGGCTGCCTCCCGGGGGGCGGCAGGACAGCAGGCCCCGGAGGGACGCCTCCGTCCGTCAGGCATCACCACGGGCATATTCCAGGGGAAGGGTGGAGAAGCTGCTTCTGTATCCACGATGGGCCTTGAAGGGAAGACGAAGGTGGAGCTGCGGAAGGACCCGGATGGGCCGGTCGGCCTTCTCCTTTCCTGATCCCGTGAGTGCTGAAGCCGCTACTTGCTCTTGGGTGGGCACTTCTGCTGGCAGGGCTGGGGCGGCGGCACCGGGGGGCACTTCTGCTGGCAGGGCTGGGGCGGGCGGGGCTCAGGGCACTTAGGTGGCGGGCAGGGCTCTGGGCACTTAGGTGGCGGGCAGGGCTCTGGGCACTTAGGTGGCGGGCACACAGGAGGTGGCTGGCAGGGCTGCTTGCACTGCTGCTGTTGGTAAGACATCTTTCTGGAGTCTTCCAATCTGAAAGAAATTATACGACAGTGTTCACCAGAAGGAACTGCTACGGAGAGCAAAGCTAAGGCTCATCAGCACCCCGAGGTAGTTCCTCTCGACTCTCTAAGACTCTCCTTGAATCTCTTCAATCCCTTTTAGTGAATTTCTGGCTTTTCCCTCTTTAGCAAATTGTTTCACCTGCCCAGAGAAAACATTCTCTTTTCTCACACAATTTTTCCAAAGAAAATACCTCTGTGTGAAAGAATGTTAAGCAATATTATTTGTATGAAACAAAATCTTCAAGAAAGGCCATCACAAGTTCTGAAATCCTGGGCAAGCCACAGGCAGTTCCTGTCATCCTTGTCTCTCCTGAGGTCCCACCAGACTGACTCACACACAGAGCAAAGGGCCAGCAGGACGAATACACGGGCCTCACACCTTCTACAGCATAAGCCTTTGAAATCACAGCAGAGGGGTATTAAATAGAAGAAAAATACTTTGGGTTTTTTTCTCACCTCTTCATCATGTCAAAGATTTCCTACTAACTTCTTTTTTCCATAAAGGAAGTTGAACTCTGTACCAGAATCCCAGTCATAGCACTGTGCCCAGATTCCAGTTTTCCATCAACCAAGTAGCAGCAAACCCATGATCATGACCTTGGACCCACCAAATTTGCTGTCTTCAGATCGAACTCAACATTTAGGAGCACAAGAACACAGCTGAACTTAAGAGTCAGACTCACCAGTTTCTCCAAAGTCGACGGGGACTGGAGCACCAGGAGGATGGCAGCTGTGGCGCAGAGGACCTTTTTATTGGGGCTTGCTGCCCCACCCAGGGGGAAGTGGAGCTGACTAAAGCTGGCCTGGTCCAGTAATTTCCCAACCAAAATGCAAATCCATCCACACCTGGCTTGACTGGGATTCTGAAAACAGGAAATGCCCTGCTCCAGGATCTCCCCACTGGATTAAGTTCTCCTGACTCACAGAGTCCTACCTTAGCCCTCAGTTTCAGTGACTTACGGCAGTGGGAGAATTGGGGTGGTGGGGGCTGTTATAAGTGGTGGTCAAAGTCTCTCTTTCTTGATTAAGGACAATGACTGCTTTTCTCACCTTCCTTGAATTGCCTACCTGCCCTGGTCCACGTGAGCTGATTGCCATTTTGTTGTACAGAATGGGTTGAAAAGAGCCTGGCTACCTGGTGACACCTTTCTCTTTATCGCGGATCCTTCTTATAATGCATTTCCCCTTGATCGGTGGCTTGCTAACCCAAGTCTGCTTTCTTCTTCTAAAATGGACTGAGGGAAAGTTTCAGGTCTTCTCACCTGCCTTTCCATCATGATACTTAGAAACATTCTGTAAAACGGTGACCTCTAGGGCCGTCCTTTCACTGCTTTGCTCCTTCAAGTAAAGTAGATCCTTGTGGCCTTTATAAATCTGCTCCACCTCAGGCCAAGGGGCTCCATAGGAGCACAGCCTCACCTAGTGTAATTCCAGCGTTCTGGGAGCTCAAACATAGACCTGTAACGGAAAGTAAGCTTCTTGTTCACAACTCCCCAACATGACAAACTCCCTGCTCCTGCATAATTTCTCCCAACTGACTTCTTTCTATTCCTTCACCTTTTAAGAAATGTCAAGTTAAGATTGTTCAAATTTTCTGTCTTCCTGCACTTTTCAAATTATTGAGAAATCCAGTCTAAATAGCAATACCATTCAAACAATTTTCTAGGTATTTAATATTCATAAATTACTTAAAAACATTTTGACATAAAATCTAATGGTAAATTCAAGAGAAAGCTAAAAGTACTTAATTATTAATTCAGTCTTTGGAGTTAATTACCATTCATTTACAACATCTTAAACATTAATAATAATTTTTAATAATTTTAATTTATATTCAGGATTTTCCGTAATGGTCACAGAGGAATATAAGTCAAATAAACCTCTTTCTTATTTCACTTTCTTCATAAAGTTTGTGGGTGTGCTGGCAGGAAGTTTTGATGGTTAACATGTGGGTCAACTTGACCGGCACATGTTGCCCAGATATTTGGTCAAACATTATTCTCGGGATTTATCTAAGGATGTTTTGGATGAGGTTAATATTGAAATCAGTAGACTGAGTAAAGGAGGTTGCTTTCTGTAAGGTGGATACACATCATCCTATCAGTTGAAGGCCTGGGTAGAACAAAAGGCTGGCCTTCCCCTTGGAAGAAATAATTGCCCTGCATGATGGCTTCCCAGCAGGATTTTAGCTCTGCAGATTTTGGACTTGCCAGCATTCACATTCTCTCTGTCTCTGTCTCTCTCTGTCTCTGTTTCTGTCTCTCTCTATGTATATATAATTTAAACATTTCATCTACCATTTCATGCCCATGATTGCTTATGGGCAATTAAATTAAAAATGGCAAAAGTTAGTATCAAGTGAATTTAAAGTAAAAAATATTAAGATTACATGATACAGGTGATGAGCAATTATGACAAATATAATGGGCCTTTTTGCAATAACTAAAGTTCAGGAAACAATGCCCTAGTATGTTCTCCAACCCTGGAGAAAGATTTTATTTCTGCCTTTTCAGAGATTCACCTTGCAAAATTTCTTCTACAGTTCCTCCATTCAGCCCTTGACCTGACCTATCCTCTTTTCTCTACTGTCCCCTTGGGCACTGAAGCTTTTCTTCATGGGCCCTGTCTGGTTTAGGAATAAAGCTAAAATGCTGGCTTTATGTGACTGTGGAACGTGGGGACACACTTTTAATGGAATCTGGATGTTGCATCTCATCTGACCCCAACACTCCCCTAAACTGCAGTTATGTGCTTGAAATTCCTTTATCAGGAAGTAAATCCTTTTTATTCATAAGTAAAAACCAGGTTTAAATTGCATGAAACCAAAAATAAATGTAAGATATCATTTAAGACTCACAGCATCACACATAAGTGATTGTGAGTAGTTTGGGGGAGGGGAGAGAGGATCAGAGCACTGAAGTTTTGGAATCTCGGTGAAAGATGAAGTTAGGGCTGATCTTATATATTTACTATCTTCTACTCTTTCCAAACATGCTTCGGTCTTTAAAAGACAGTAATTTTTAAAATTTATTTTCATGTTTATTCTCCATCTTCTCCTTCAGCTCCCACAATCTGCCATGTCGTCCTCTCACTCCCCAGTCTATATCTCTTAACTGTGCAGTTTGATTCATTGACATGATGCCAATACATTGAGTGACTAAGCCTTTCATATCTTGTCAAAGTCTTCGTGCAGCCAGTAGGGCTGATTAACTGTTATAAATTAAACCTTTAAAGTGATGTTATTAAAGCCTCCTCCCTTGTCTTGGCCCAATAATCAGGAAGCTTTCAAGATTGTGGTTTCATAAATGGGAAAGGAAGAGGAAGAGGAAAATGAGACGAGGAAGAGGAAGAGGGGACACTCAAAACCTCTGGAACAGTCACCAGCTCTGCTCCAGAGATGGAAGGATTACAGTGTCAACCTAGCATCACATTCTGCCAGTTAGACAAGCGGGGTTCCCAGCACTGTCATTGCCGCTGTCAGTAAGGAAGGGCTTTAGACCAGGATTACCACTTGCCTTGACCATCCCGGAACAGCCATCACTACAGCACCTCAGACCAGGTGTCTAAAGCAGTGTCATCACAAATGGCCCCTATAGACTATTTCAGTTGCCATTGTGTACTAATTATTTGAGTACGGTTAGAACACGTGTTTTGTACCCAGTACGTGAGGACCCATATGGTAGTTATGGGGTTAGACAAGTAGCAGTCACACCTAGACGTGGTATCTCCTGAGTATTCCATGAGGACTTGCATAGGCGCTCTCCTCTCAAGGCGGGACCACTCCTCAGCGTAATTTAGATCCACCATGATATGCCTATGTCTTTAATCCCATCAAACCCATCATCTTTTCCTATTCTGTTTATTTGCTTTGCATCCATAACAAAAAAGATGATATTTATACTGCTACATGTTGTCCATTACAACTGAACATAATAGTCCAACATAATTGAAATCTCTAAGCATTCAGTCATCAAGATTTATAGTTATGTAGTGATCAGTCTGCAGGGAATTATATGCTACATTGTTAGATGGCCCCATAGGAGTAGTTCCTGGTAATTCCACCCCCAATAATATCTTTGGCAGTACGTGTATCCTGGAAAACAAGCGTCAGAAAACACTGGCACATTACTACAGTTCTGCTCGGTCGTTAATAATTGGTACAGCTCACCATCATACTGTGTAGTCAAAATATCTTCCAGATGATGCCACTCAGGTTTTAAAAATTCTGTTTAATTTTATAAAGTTCCAAAAGCAGGGGTAGTCTCAGCTAACACATGGTCGCACCCTCTCGAGCATCTGGTATAATTGCTAAGAGAAAATCACCTGTTTTTTTTTGGTCTGAGCCTCTCTCAAGGAAGCAAGGTAATGTTGGATTTTCCTCTTTGCATAATATATTTATTCAGTCTTCTGTCCTCTGCTACTATTTCTCCTTCTGTCCTTCTGCCACTGATTTGAACCTAAACTTTTTCGCCTTTGGAAAGGGATATTAAGTTCAGCTGCTGTGCTGGTCCAGATTGCCAAGAGCAATACCAGTCTGGCAAGTGCCTTCCCCTCAGCCCATTCTCATTCACTCAGGGCAAGGTTACCTAGGTACAGGACGAGAGAACTAGTTCAAACAGCAGACAATGCAGCTGCACTCACTGTCAACCCCAGTTTTGCCAGATGGGTAGAGGCACAATCCATCTAAGACACTGGACAAAATATCTCTCCTGCGACAAACAATAGCTGTGAGTAGTCAGGCCAGAAGGATGCTGCTGCTTCCGGCAACTGTTACAGAACCCTGTACAACTCTGAATTTGGCCTTGGATAACATTACAAATGAAATGTCCCTTAATTCCTGGAACTCATTTGTGAAGCTTCAGCCCTAATGGAAAGTGACATCCAAATGGCCAGTGTTCGGGTAGAATGCCCAAGGAGGAACTTTATGAAAGGCTGGAGAAATGGCTCAGCAGACAAGGTAGCATGCCACAATCAGCACCCTTCCTAAAGCTTTGGAAGCACCAGGAGAAAGAAACACAAAGGAGACAACTGGGCCCTAACTTATAGCCTCGGGCGTGTGTATGTATCAAGAACGCGGGTCAGGGAGCCTTGACTAAGTGCGTCAAAATAGAAGCGTCACTTCAGGACACTAGGACCCCTCTGATGATCACTGCTCTTTGTGGTTAGAAGTGGGAAGGCTAGGAAGGACTTGAGTAGAAGTGTTAATTATATGAGGCCCATGGGTCAAATCATGAGTGTGTGCCTGTTTACAATGGATATGTCTCCTTGTGTGCGGGTGTCTCTATGTGTTGGGTATCTGTAAGGTAAAAATGAGAGAATAAAACCAGAATAACGGGTTCAAGTATGTAGGAGTGATGTTTTCGCGTTTTTTTTTTTTTTTTTTTTTTTTTTTGATGTTGTTGTTGAATAACAGGAGCCTTGGGGACAGGGTTCTCAGGATGAGAGGTGGCTTGGAGCAGGCATAACTGAGTCCAGGGCCAGAGAAGAGCCCTGCTCCAGGCATGGCTGCCCAAAGTGACAGGCTCTGGCCTCTACTGCACAACAGCTGCTGGCGTTCCAGGGGAGGCCCTAGATGCAATCACACGCTGATGGAAGCACAGGGTACCAGCAGGAGACAGAGGACATCTATACCAACTCCTCTCTGTCTCCAGGTCCCACTCATGAAGGGATAGCAGGGGATGGGGCACAGTCACCCAATGACACAAACAGCCAGGAGTGTGCTTAACAGTGTTTTAATAGTGGCAGAAAAGGAGACATACATTTCTTTCCATCCAGGTTCCCCCTTCAGATGAACCCTGAGCAACTGAGGACCAGCAAAGCTGCTAAGGTCTTCTGCATAATTCAGAGCTCAGAGGTCTCTTCAGAGTGTGTAAGGAAAACCTTATAGCACATATCTTTAGGATGCAGGTAAGAGAGAGGCTGTGACTGAGGGTGAGAAAATACTGAAGACAAGGTCTACACAATGAAGACACAGAATCAGAAGGGAAGAAGGTATTCGGCATCTGGCGGGGGCTCCTGAAGAGCAAGGATGTGGACCACGTTACTTCTGGCCGGTCTTCTTCTGGGTTGTGTCTGGAATGACTGGTGGGGGGCATGGCTCTGCTACATCGGGTTTTCCAGGCTGAGGAACCGTGGGGTAGACTGGCTTAGGATTTTTGGTGTCATATGGCTCAACTATGGTGAGATGGCTTGGCTCTGGAACCTTGGTGCTGCCCGGCTGTGGAGCTTTGGGGCGGCATGGCTCCTCGGTTATGGGGACAAATGGTTCTTGAGGAGGAGGCGGCTGGCAGGGCTGCTTCACCTGCTGCTCCTGAGGCTGAGGGGGTGGGTTGCAGGGCTGCTTCTGCTGGTAGGAACTCATGCTTCCAAGGAGGCTGGACCTGGAGACAGAAAAGCTGACTCAGTGTTTTGGTAAAACAAGGAGGAAGCCAAGTCTAATGACAAATGTCTTGTTTCATGCACCTTCAGAAATAAGAGCTTCTCTTCTCTTTATTTTTGTTTCCCTGAATTTGAGATCAAAGGAAACTTGGGGGGTTCCTGTCCACTTTCAAGAGGAGGAGCGGCACGCTGCCTTATTCTGCTCCAGGGGCGGGGAGCCTCTCTCCCTGTGCTTCCTCTCCTCCTGGTGACTCTGAAGACCTACATTAGCAACATCACACCAGGCTGCTAGGATTGGTCCAAGTCCCAGGTTTTCAATCATTTGAAAGGGGGATCAGGTTCAAATCCTGGAGTCTACCCTCTGATGTCCACCATGCAGAGTGCCTCAGCTCCCGCAGGAAAACCCCTGAGCCCATGTGCTTCCACCTAAGAGCCTCTGTTCACATCGTCTTCTCTGTGCACACTTTCTGGAAGGCTTTCCATTTTGTTACTGCTTGTCCACACATGCTCACCCCTCATGGCTCTCCTCCCAGAGGCTCTCTGCCAGATTCTAAGTCATTTTCTCATCTTGTCACAGCACAGTACCTGCCTCGCCCTCTCCACTAATTACTTTACATGTAGCATGTTTGCACATTTCACCTATGTATCATGTTCTCTGATGGATTGTAGGTTCCTGGAGTAAAGAAAAACATATCTTTTGAATCTGCATTGCCAATGCAGTGCCTTCAACATTGCATATTCTCAATATTAATTAGAGAGGGTATTAAAGTGTCACCGAAAGTGCCCTGGACATGGGCTGTAGTCTGTATCCTCCTGCTAACTGAAAAGATGATCAACAGAAACCACTCCCCTTTTCTGACCCCAAGTCCCACAGCTGTAATCTAAAGTGAGAAGTCAGAAAGAGCTGTCGTCACCTTAAACGCAAATTACTTCGCATTTGAAATAAATATACCGCAGCATGGCAAAGAGATCCCAACCAAAATAAAACGCCCTTGGGCAAATATTAAGAAAATCCCAGTGGGGAGTCTCACCTGGTATGCAGAGCAGTTCGAGCTGTCTGGCCTCTCGGGTCTGGTTAGGCGTCTCTGGCCAGCTGGCGTTTTATGCAGAATAAGAGGAAGCGGGATTTGGGGGCGGCTAATCTATCTTCATTCCAGCTTTTGTAATGAAAACCTCTGGCTTAACTGGTTTTTGTTTTTTTTTTTGCTATTTATTGTTTGACAATGATGTCATTTGGGTCTGTCCTCACTGTCTACCCTTTGTGGTGTGGTTGCTACGGGCAACAGGATTCTTGGGTGGCAATGAGTTAACTCAGGGAGAAGTTCCAGGCTTCTGGGACCAGAAATAACCATGCTTCTTGGACAGGACCCTAATGTTTAGCTCCAAGTAAGTGTGTTGAGCATTTTTGTTTCCTCAGTGGGTGAGGAGATGAACACTAGGTATTACTGGTCCTACTGGAGGCCCCGGGGATGGAGGCAATATGTGAGTCGCTGATACCCCATCTCTCAGTGGACTCAGGCCTGGAAGAGGAAAGGAGAGGACCAGCTGCCTCCTTTGGAAGCGCATCACTCTGGAGAGACCCTTGATGTGCGATGTTCGCCACAGCGAGCAGATGCTACTGGGGAGGACAGGCAGGATTGGCTGCATCTGTCCAACATGATGGCACAGCCCTGATGATCCTGCCTCTCATGGAATCTCTCTTCTCTGTGAGTGACAAAGAACAAGAAAGCTCTCCTCTGAGTTCACACTCCAGTCACATCCTCTGATTAGGATAAGATGAAACACAGGTCACCGACCCAAAACTGACCTCAATGCACAGTCTCTTATTAGGTGTGGCCCCTGGGAAATCTAAACACCCTTAGAACTCAGGAATGTGAACAGCTCCTCCCTTCCCACTGCTCTACCTCTGTTTCCTCCCATGAACCCGAATCCCAGGCACAGTCACCACCAGGATCCCCTTGCACCAGTTCTCCAAAGCCCTGGTTGCCCTGTAACCTCACGCAATGTCTATTAGATGCTCAGGTAATGAGCAATGATCATTTTCCCTGCTAGATGTATAGATGCAGACAGGGGAGGGCGAAAGGAAAGGATGAAGGAAGGAGGGAAAGAGGAAGGGAGGGAAAGAAGGAAGAAATGAAGGAAGGAAATAAGGAAGGAAGGAAGTGGGGAGAGAGAGAGAAGAATAGCATTATTTTAGAAAGATGTCCATAAACGGCTTTGACAACCATAAAGTGACTTCTTGGAAATGATTCACTATCTCATGACAGGCTTCACAGTCTGAGCTGAGAAGGTGAAGGTTCGTCATGCTCTTCCCCTGCTCCCTTCCCCACCCATCTTCTTCCCTCCCTGCTACTGTTTGACCAGCCACATCCCTCTGGGGTGGGGCCAGTGCCACTGTCACACCTAAGCTCTAGCTTCCAGCATCACATTGGCTGTCCTCTCAGGTTGGTCAGGGTCCCTCCCTTTCTTGAAACTACCTCTCAAGGCCCCTGACACAGGGATGTTCGACCCCCGGTCCTGCTGCTCCTCCGGGGATTCTAATCTCCAGAGAAACCTGCTTCCTGCTCCTCTGTATGAATCCGTGTCTTTCTTGTGTCCTAAACTGACTATGGACCTGTGTTCCAGAAGAAATCTCTTTCTCACTGCCTGTCTCCCTTCTTTGGTGGGCTCTCCTTTGCTCTGTCTTAACCTTTGTTTATTCACCCTAACAAAATACTCTCTTCAGCCACCAGAACTTCTGGTTTACCCCAGCGCCGCTGCTCCAGTCTGGACGAGCACACGCACTGGCTGGGTGCTGAGCCTCTTTCTGTCCTTCGGAGAAGCTTGGTTTCTTCACCAGCGCTGTGTGCACTGTGGAAACTGACTCTTAGACAGGACGTGAGTCACATCGCTTCTGATGGAGACGCCCACCTCCAGAGGTATCTTGATCTTTTCTGCTGGACCCCTTTCCAGGTGGCAGGAGGCTGCTACTCTTCCCACATCAATGGCCTGGACCTTGCTTGGGGCCTGTCTATGGGTGGTTGTTGGTGCTCTAAACCCTCTCCAAGTCTCCTGGTCTTGCTCTTTTGCCAGCCACGATTATATGGAATTCCCACACAATCCCTTGGACTCTGCCTTTCCTTCCTTGATCCTCGGTTCCAGGATGCAACAGCATGAGGGTGTCTGTGGAAATTTTGAGTTTATTTGTAGATATGCAGACTCGGATAGTTAATGCTTGACAGCCACGCCTCACCACTGGAGTATGTGAGTTGACAGATAATGCTTCCCTCATTCATCTGCAGAGGAAATCTTTCTGAAATCCATTTTTTTCATATTTAATATGTATAATTAGGTGAGCTTGGACATATGCAAACACCCATGACATCATCTCCATAATAAAAAGATAAACATACCCAATAGCTCCCAGCATCTCCTTCTCTCTCTCTCTCCCTCTCGTGGTGAGAACACTTACCTGTTCTCCTAAATTTTAAATACACTAACCATATTGTTAACTATAGGCATAATGTTGCACAGCTAATTTGTAGAATTTATTGCTCTAGCATAACTGTAACTTTATATCCATTGACTAACGACTTTCCATTTCCCCCACCCACACCCATGAAAACCACCATTGCGTTGTCTGCTTCTATGAGTTTGACTCTTTTATATGCCTTCTATAAATGGAGTCATACAGTATTTGTCCTCATGTGACTGGCTTATTTCACTTAGCATAATGTTCTCCAGTTTCACCCATATTGTTGCAAATGGCAAGATTTCCTTCATTTTAAAGGCCAAATAGTATGCCATTTTGTTTAGATTCTGTATTTTCTTTGTCCATTAATCTGCTAACGGACACTTGTGTTGTTTCCATATCTTGCTACTATGAATAGTGCTGCAATGGACATGGGAGTGCCACTGTCTCCTAGAGATGCGGATCTAAAGTCTTTGGGATAAATACCCACAAACGGGAAGGCTGGATCATATGGTAGTTGTATTTATTTTTTTGAGGAATCTCCATACTTTTAAACAGCTGCTCATTTCCCCCCCAACAGTGTACGAGGGTTCCAATTTCTCCATAACCTTATCAATATATATCCTTTGTTCTTTTAATAATAAGCATATAGAACCACAAAGGAGCCAGGATTGCCAAAATGATCTTGAGAAAGAAGAACAAAGGTGAAGGCATCACACCTCCTGATTCCAAACTATGTTACAAAGCAACAATAATGAAAACAGTATGGCACTGGCATAAAGACAGATGTACAAACCAATGGAACAAAATAGAGAGCCCAGAAATAAATCCATACATATACAGTCAACTGATCTTTGACCAGCATGCTAAGAACACATACGTAGAAAAAATAGTCTCATCAACAAACAGCTTTGGGAAAACTGGTTATCCACATGCAAAAAAAAATAAAATAAAATTGGACATCTACCTTTTACCATTTATAAAAATCAACTCAAAATTGATTAAAGACTTACATGAGACCTGAAACTATAAAACTCCTATAAAAAACATAGAAGGAAACATTTGTGACACTGGTATTGACAATGATTTCATGGATATGAAACCAAAAGCACAGGCAACAAAAGCAAAAGTCATCATGCAAGGCTACACCAAACTAAAAAGCTTCTGCACAGCAAAGAAAGCAATCAACAGAGTGAAAAGGCAGCCTACAGAATAGAAACCATATATCTGATAATGGGTTAATTTCCTAAACATATAAGGAGCTCCTACAATTCAACAGCCAAAAAATAACCCAATTAAAAAGTAAGCAAAGGGCTTGAACAGACATTTCTCTGAAGAAGACATACAAATGGCCAACAGGTCTGTGAAAAGACACTCAACATCATTAATTATCAGGCAAATGCAAATCAAAAAATTACTATTCACAAAAATGCCCTTGGTGGTTGTCTACTCTGTAACATATTCATTGTAACAGATTGTCGTTCCTTTTGCCTGCTTTCATCCCTCCTTGATCCTTTCTTCTTTCTCCCTAGGATTACATTTGCAAAGAAGGAATTAGTTGCATGTGACTTTGCTGTAGACTCTGTTCTAGGGGGATCCAGGCTGGGACGTGCCATGAAACATATACTCTATCTGAGTTGCAGAAAGAGAAACACAACTGCCCAGTGATGGAAACCAGTGCTTAGGTCAGAGAAATCATGTGATAGGTCAGCATAGGAAACTCAGAATTGATCTAAGGCCCATTTTTGAAGGCTCTGGAAGTAACTCTGAAACTAGGCTGCTCAGTAGAGGAGCCACTAACCAGATGTGGCTGTTTAAATTTATATGTAGGCATTTGGGCTCCGGACTGTGGAACAGCAAATGTCGATTGAATGCAATAAATAACCCCAGGATTCAAATTCTAAGTTGTGTTCAGAAGGATGTATCACTATGGCACACAGTGAAACTAAAGTGCTTTAGAAAGTGATCCGATACTGTGCTGGGAGAACATAACCTGACATCTGTCGTGGGTTTTCTTGGTGGAAAAGAAAAAGACTTGAATATCAAGAATTCCAACTCACCCGATCATCCAACACAGATTGAGTTTAAAATTTCAAAAGGGTGGCAGTTATGAAGAATAGCCTTTTATAGGGTCGGGCAGCCCCAGTCATAGGGAAGTGGGACGGCTGGGCTGTTATTTCCCAACTAACACACAAGCCGTCTGAAATTCCCAAAAGGACTGGGCAGCCACGCTGCTACGTGGGGCAGAGGCTCAGAACTGGGGGCCCTGCTGCACCTGGCAGTTAGAATGACAGTGGCAACTGAGTGTCCACAGAGTGAGGTTCAGAATATTCCCTTCAAATCCACAGCATCATCCCCTGATGAGGGTAGAGCCCGCTCAGCATCTCAGCAGACATCAAATAAGCTCCTCCCATTTGGCAGGCACTTGTCTCTGCAGAGGTGTGGGCGTGACCAGAACGGAAGAGTGTTGAACATACAGCAGAAAAGAGACAAAAGGTGAAACGAGACTGGGAAGGGCAACAATGCAGAGAATCCAGTGCATTATGTAGGGAGCCGCCGGGAGCTGCTGGCAAAGTGGCTGCCATAGACTTTCAGGAAAGAGGCTCTTCTGAGTCAAAAATGGGAGGAAACAGCCGGCACTCCAGTGGGAACTCCCTTATCACACAGCCCTCATCTAAACCAGCCCTCTTTTTCCTTCAGCACTCGTGGAGCTGCTAGTACAGGGGAACGTCAGGAAACCAAGATACACCCAGGAAGAGAGCCAGATGTGCATTTCTTTATCTGCACAGGTGAGAGCTGCACCCGGGCTGTGAACCTGCAGTTAACCGACCTGGGTCTAGTCTGTGCCCCAAGTTCCTCACGCAAAAGCACAGCCTGCCTTCTAGTGCCGTCTGGCGTCCTTGGGCTGGGTGGGTGGCGTCGTGCCTACAAAGAGGAAAGGGGCAGGAGGAAGAGGAGGCACTGAGACTGGGAGAACTCCTTCTCCGCCAGGTAACCTATTTAACCCTCGGTGGTCGTAGGTTCAAAGTCAGTGGACAAGACTGGAATCGTTGGTTGTCAGCGGCGTGGATGGAGTGGTGCTCTGGGGGGGCGGGGGTTCCCCCAAAGATTTCGAATTCTGTGGGGGTTTATGTGTGAGATCATTAAAGAAAAAAGATGTTTAACTACACCTTCTTTCCCCTGTTTTTGGGCTGCTGGCCCAGAAACTGCTGCAGGGTTTTAGGAAGGTTCTGGAGAAAAATGTTTCCTCTAGCTCATCAATATCTTCGTGTGCTTCAGTTTTTCTAAACATGTAAAATAAGTGTTAAAAATAAATATAACTTCAATTTATGGTTTAGAAAATGTTTAAAAATTTTCGGGGGACTCGGTTGACTTTTTTTGATTGAAGTACAGTTGACATGCAGTGTTAGCTTCAGGTGTACAGCGATTCAGCTTTTGTGTGTATGTTACAAATTGATCACTACAGTCAGTCTAGTCACCACCGTCACCATGAGGAGTTGTTGCAATATTACCGGCTAGATTCGCCCTGCTGTTCATTCCATCCCTGTGATTTATTTATTTTATACCTGGCAGTTTGTATCTTTTAATTCCCTTCACCTATTTTGCCCATCCCCCAAACCCTCCCCTCTGGTGACCACCAGCTTGTTCTCTGTATTTAGGAATCTGGTTCTGTTTTCTTCTGTTTGTTTTGTTTCTGCTTTTTTTTTTCTTTCAGATTCCACATATAAGTGAAACCACATGGTATTTGTCTTTCTCTGTCTGACGTATCTCACTTTGCATAATGCCCTCTATGTCCATCCATGTTGTTGCAAATGGCAAGATTTCATTCTTAGTATGGCTGAGTAACATTCCATTGTATACATACATCTTCTCTATCTTTTCATCTGTCGATGGACATTTAGGTTGCATTTTATATCTTAATGACCTGCTCTCCCTCAGCTTCATGCTGATTTTTTTTGGTCTCATCAATATTAATCTCTTTTCCTTCTGTTATCTACCTAAAGTTTTCTTTTTTGTTTGTTACATTTGCTTTTATGTTCTGCTCCAAGAGGTACCCCGTATGTGTGTGCGGAGAGAAACGGAGGGAGAGAGAGAGAATAAGTGCGTGTGTGCTTTTGTGTCTGTGTATTTGTGTGAATGTATGTTTATATGGGAAAGAGGGTGAAGATCGCTTCTCTCAGGCTCCTTCTAGGGCAGACACTGTAGATGCTATTCCATTCCTGCTACCGCGTTGGAGTCTTCACATTGGGGATTCAGTGAAAGAAAGAAAGAAAGAAAGAGAGAGAGGAAAAAAAAAAAAAAAAGACTTGGTTGATTAAGACAGTGTGTGTGTGTCTATGTGTTGTGTGATTTGGAGATCTGTGTGTGTGTGTGTGTAGGAGGGGGTAGGTGGGTATGTGTAGACGTGGATGTGTGTGTGTGAGTGTTTAAGTCCTTGGCTGGGGCATCAGGAAGGATGAGAGAAGAACAGATAATCATATTGGAACATGTTCAAGCTCTATTTCTTTGTAATAATAATAAAGAAATAAACTGAACAGAATAAAGGTGATTTGGGGGCAAAGGCTCAGAGTCAGAGGTGGCATGAAGCAGACACCATCTATACCCAGATAAGAATAATTTACTCAAGGGCAAAAAGAAAGCCCCGCTCTGGCTCAGGCTGCCCGAGGTAACAGGCCCTGGTGGCCTTGCCTGCTGTCCCATTGCCAGCCCAGCGATGCCCGTGAGCACAGCTTGCACACGCACGCACACACACACACACACACACGTTCCCAGTGCCCAGGTCAGGCGCTTTCTGACTACAGCCCTCGCTGTGCGCAGTTCCTGCTTCACGTGAAAGAACCACAAAGAAAGCTGAGTTGGCCAATGACACACACAGCCAGGTATGAGTTAAAAGTGATTTAATGAGGGCGGAGCAGGGAAGATTCACTTGACTCCCCCAACCCCAACATCCCTCCTTAGATGAGCCCTGAGCAGCCACAACGCTAGCTCAGCCAGTGAGACTTGCAGCCTTATCCAGAGGCTCAGGAGCCCTCCAGACTGAGTTAAAGGGCACAAAGAGGGAAAGGTTATGACTCAGGGTGACAGCAGGCTAATTGCGAATGGGACGCATAAGCAGGATGGGAGGAGGGACGATGTGTCAGGTGGTCGGCTCCTCAAGGGCTTGGCTGTGGACCACGTTACTTCTGCTTGGTCTTCTGCTGAGCTGGCCCCGGAATGACCATTGGGGGACACGGCTCTGGAGTTATGGGGTGGCAGGGCCCCGGAGCTATGGGTTGGCAGGGCTCCGGAACCTTGGGATGGCAGGGCTCCGGAACCGTGGGGTGGCATGGCTCCTTGGTTTTGGGGACACATGGTTCCTGGGGTGGAGGCTGGCAGGGCTGCTTCACCTGCTGCTGCTGAAGCTGGGGGGGTGGGATGCAGGGCTGCTTCTGCTGGTGGGAACTCATGCTTCCAAGGAGGCTGGACCTGGAGACAGAAAAGCTGACTCAGTGATTTGATCCAACAGAGAAGAAACCAAGTTAAATGCCAGATAGATTTCATTTCAGGCCCATTTAGATAAGATGGTCTCTCCTCTCCCCTAGCTGTTTCCCACTACATGAGAGTAAAATATGCCTTGATATTTCTGGGTCTTTCAAGAGGAGGAACTTAAAGGCAATTCGTTCTGCTCCATTTCAGTGGGGTTGGTTCCTTGGCTCTCTCCTATCCCCAGACCTGTCACATCCCTCACTGACAAGGACCCAAGAACACATATTAAGTCTTTTGGAAAGTGATATTGTAGAGACAACTGCCTTGTACACACCCTTACAGGATGCCTCTGTTTGAATCTAAGCTCCTACGACTTCACTCTGGCCTTTGTTCACACAGTCCTCTCCAAAATGCTTTCCTTCCCACCTCTGCTTGTCCAAATAGCCTTCCACCATAGCTCGCAATGTGCGCGGTCCCTGGGAGCTCCCCAAACTACCCCCGCCCTTCCCTGCCCCCCTCTCTCTCACCAGTCACTGTCCACCTTGCATTTCATCTGTGTGTGTTCATGCATTAGCTTGCCTGCTAGGTTGTAAGTTTATTCAGTAAGTTCTGTAACCATCTAAGGTGCCTACCATGCCTAGCAGAGAGCTTTAAATATAATAAATATTCAGAAAAGTCCATCTTATGAATTAAAAATTTTATAAGCATCATAAGCCGAGAGAACAGTGGTGTTGCTGAGTGTGCCCTGGGCCCGGGGTCTAGTTGCAACTCTGCTACTCACTTACTGTGGGAACTCGCACAGGTCTGTCCCCTTCCCCGACCCCCAGTTCCACAGCTGTCCACTGAGGTCACCAACTTCACCAGCTCTAAGCTCCTTTCAAACCCGAACCATGTTAAATTTAAAATAAGGCTACCCCTGTATCCTCTCCCTCCAATTAATACCCTGCTTCAGCCCTCTTACGCGTATTTGTCCATTTTCCCAAAACTGAAAACACGAAGAATTTCAAATTGATTCCAATCAGAGACTCACCTGGTACACAGAGAACGGGTTGTCTAGCTGCTCCGGTCTGATGTGAAGTCCACGGCCAGCTGGCTTTTTATACAATGAATGAGCCCTGCCTCAAGGAAATGCAATCACCCTGGGCCCCTCTGTTTTCATTCCTTACCTGTCAGACATGATTCACCCCACTCCCCTCAATTACCCGTTGGCTCAGCTTTTGTGATGAAAACCACCCACTTGATATTTTTTGGCACCGGCTGTCTGACAATGATGTCATCTGGGCCCAGTTCCCACTGCCACCCTTCCCCTTAGACGCAGGTGTAGAGCTTGCTTTGGGGGAGGGGTGAGCCACAGGCTTGCTTCCTGGGGGGTTTAAAGGGTTCACCCCGGAGGGAGAGCTGAGTCCTTCGGTGGTCTTGCTACCTTTCTGCTCTTTTTCCTTGAGATGGTCATTCTTTGTGTCCTGTGGGATAGAATACGTTTGGGCATGTGAGCTAGTGGGAAGGGAAGGGATGCAGAGGAGCCGAGCTGGGCATGAGTTGTCAGGTAGATGCTATGGGATAACAGAACTGACTGATTATAGACTCCTGGTGTGCGACATCCTAGCCCCTTACACCCAAGTCCCCCATCTTTCTCCTAACTCCGCAGAGCGACGTACATTCGGAATTACTTAATTATCACCCCCCAACCCCACCCTTCCCCGACTGCTTGTTAATCTGGGTAAACCTGCTTTCCTTTCACCAACCACACCTTCACCCCTCTCCTACTTCAGAGACTTTTCAAAAGCTAATTCCATTTCTGGGATAACCTTTTCCCTCCACTCCACCCAGCCTCCTGGCTGTGGCCCTTCCTCCTTTCCTAACCCGACTGTGTACCACCCGCACCTGAAAACCTGGGAGCTTTTCTAACCACCATCACCCCAGGCCCACCCCGTGGGGCCCTCAGGGATGAATCGTCCCCAACCTCTTGCCCACTTCCAGCTCCAGACCCAGCTCCTGAGGGTTTTCTTCCTCTCTCTGGCTCCCTGTCTTTTGGGGGCTTTCTGAGCATCAGAGCTGCACCTGTTCAAAACAACACTTACTGTGGGGACTTACTGTGCTCCTGTGGTAATATTTGTATCCTCATTCATTCAACAAACATTCATGACGTCCTTAATACATGCCAGTCATGTCTCATGCTAGGAGCCATCCCAATATGAAGACCACTTCCACTCAACAGAGCCGGAACTCCCCAGGGTGAGGAACACAGCCTAACTCAGAGACACTAGTTTAATGGCTCAGAAACCCTCACTCAGTCCAGGGTCTTCAAGAAACAACTGAGGAGTTTGAGGCCACAAGAGGTGAAATAACGGACCCAGGATCCAACAGCAACGCACCCACCAGCGTGAAGAGGAATTCCACACAGAAATCCTCCGTTCACCTTTGTCTGAACCTCCCCCTCCTCCTGAGGCCTACAGAGGAAATTGAGCCCCGGCAGGAGAGAGATTAAAGGTGGAGAGCGGAGCTCAGCCTCCCTGGGTGAGGGCTCGGGGCACTCACAGTCTTGGGGAAGCTTTCCGTGAGTGGTGATGCGAGAAGCCAGAGAAAGCCTTGCCTTTTGGGTAAAACCTTAATATTTGCTAAGATAACTCCTCTTAAGTAGGAATAAAGCTGCTGAATGTTTCAGATGGCTCTGGGGGTAGACAGAAGGTATCTCCAGCACCGCTAAAAATAGGAGGGGGCTTGGGTTAGTGTAGGTGAAGTAAGGGACTCATTCAGTTTAGGGTCACTCCCTGGACCAGGCTCTGAGAGAGGAAGGGAAAGGCTGATGTGCTAAGATGCCTGTTTTGAACCAGAGTTGCTTTCTCTTTGGAGGAGGTCCCAGGGTGGCATGGTGACAAGCCTGGGTCCCCTGAGCCGTGATGGCATTATGGATGGCAGAAGGTGAGCATCCTCTGAGCATCTGCCCAGGTACGCCTTTCCTCCATCATGGTCGGAACCGTGAGAGTCTCCTTGCCATGGGCTTCCCTTTCCTGGGGACAGAAGAACAGGGATTCCCTGAGTCCTTAACACCAGCAATTTCCTCTAATCAACATAACATGAACCTGAAGTCACTGTTTCAGAGCTGCCCTCCAAACACAATGTGCTACTAGGTGTGGCCTTTGGAAGATCTCAATCACCCTTGCGCCCAGGTGTGTGGAGAATTCCTCTTTCCCTGGCCCCTCAGCACACACCTAAATGTTTGCAGAGCACTTGCTGGCGCCACAGGTGGTCACCTCGTATGACCTTGAGTCCTGGATGAACCTCCCACCGTGTCACCAGAGCCATTGGTCCACATCCATCCTTACACGGTGCCTGATATGTAATAGCTGCTCGTTGAGTTGCTAATTATAGAATGAATGAATGAATGCATGGGTGAATGAATGAATGAATGGCATTATTTGTAAAGAGAAGCCCAGGGATTTCTGGGAAGTGTTGTCTTTCGGGATAAGTTGAGAGGAGGAGTGAGGGTTCAGCAAAGGACAGATGTCTTCCCCATCCCTCTGCTTCACGGTCGGCCAGTTTAATGACCTGCCTCCCTCTGGGCTGCTGGCCGCGCCGTCACCACAGCCGAGCTCCAAGCTTCCCGCCTCACGTTAGCTCCCCTCTAGGCTTGGGACCAGGACCCTTTCTTCACCCAAACTCACTCCTGAGAGCCCCGGACAGAGGGAGCTCCAGGCAGAACCTGAGGCTGCATCTGGCAGGATTCTCAGCCCCGAAGAAACTGCTTCCTGCTCCCTGCCGTGGGGTGTCACCCAGCCTGTCCCTAGCCCTGGAGAATCTGAGCCCAGCTCTGAAGCTGGGGTACTTGTGCCATCCATGGGCCTTGGCCCTGCATGTAAAGGAATTTTATGTCCTGGCACCCAGTACCCCACCCTGGCTGGACTCACCTGCCTGCCTTCACCTGTACCTCCTGACTCCACCCAACCCCGCTCTGGTTCCTGACTCCAGAACTTTCCCTCGATCCCTGACATCCACATCCTTCTCCTGGTTTGTTTCTCTGAAGCTCACTCAGCGGTTGGTGTTAAGTCTGTTCTTTGCTTCAGAGAAGCTCTGTTTCTTCACCGTCAGGGTTGGGTTAGCCCGTGAGTCTGGCCCCACAAACTCCCCACACAAAGAAAGGGGAAGCCAGGTGGCTTCTGACGGTAGGTACATTTCCCAGAATTTCTTAGTCTGTCATAGTAGCCCCTCCTTAAAACACAAGCGGCTGCTGCTTTTCCCAAGTCAAGGCCTGGCTCCCTCTGGACCGACTGTGGATCCTCCACTCGCTCTGAGCGGGCCTCTGTGCATCCCTCACGTGCAGAACGGGGAAGAGGGCAGCGCTGAGCCTACTTCCTGACTGAGGTCACTCCCTCCCCCTTTACTTCCCCAAGGCCCAGAGCTTGCAGAGACTGTCATGCCGAATTCAAATTCCAGTCATTTTGCCATAGGAACCAATATATAAAATATGGTAACATGTGAAAACAAGCAGTATTAAGTTTTGCTGTCGCCATCCCCCAATCACCACGAGGATCCTCAGAGACCAGAATTTTGGCTGCTGCCCATTTCAGGTCACAATGGTTAAAGAAAAACAAAATCTCTATAACACAGTGTCCCCTATCTGAAAAAGAAGACGAGAAGGACCAGATCCCAGGGTTTAGAAGCCTCCCGAACATTTTGGTCCAGTAGGCAGGAGAAGAGATGGTTACACGCAGGGATGCAGAGGTGGAGAGAGCACAAACGTCCTAGCGCTGGAGAACCTCTACCCAACCCTGTCCCGCTGAAGGCAAAAGACAGATGGGGTTGTTGCAGCAAAGTGTGTTACAGCTCATTTGTGACAGCTCAGTTGTGACAGCAACCTGGATCCAGGCGAGAGACCAAGCAGCACTTGCAGGGTTAGAAAACTCAAGTTTATTACGCCAGCAAGCCCAGAGGAGTTAACACTCCAAGCTCTGGACCCTGTCTGTAGGTTTACACAGGCTTTTATAGGCTGCCAGTCTAGACTTTGCAACATTTTGTAACATCATATGCAAATAAGATATAACAAAGATGACTAATTAGGAACAAGCTTGCTAGAAATGGACCAATCAGGAGTGAGCTCCATGCAAATGAAGCACTACAAATGGATCAATGAGGAATTAGCTCAGGGAACAAATAGAATCTTAGGGGTAAGTTTCGCTTTCCTAGAAGTAAGCCATTTCAGAATTTAAAAAGTGAAATAATGCTGCAGGGCCAGGGAACCAAATGGTGCTGGCAGGAGGGTAGTGGCCCTGCCTGGGGGTCCTGCTGTCTTTTTTCATGGGGCTTCCCACCTCAGGATGGGGAAGGGACTCAGTCCAGTCTTCACAGCCTCGTTAGCAGCAGAATCAGACAGAAGCCTTTCTTCCTAAGAAGAAAGCATATCCCTTGGCCTCCCTCTTTTCTTTTCCCAGTCCCTGATGGGATGGACGAAAATTTAAATCTGGCTTCTCTTACTTGGATCATGTAGAAAAGAAAGGACCTAGGCTTAGAGTCCCGCACAGTTGTAAAGCCTTTTCACCCATATTAGTTGGATGACCTTGAGCGAGTTACCTAAACTTTCTGCACTTTAATGTCCTATTTTTTTTAAATTTAAGTATAGTTGATTTACAATGTTGTGTTAGTTTCTGGTGTACAGCATAGTGACTCAGTTATATATATGTATATATACATTCTTTTTCATTATATGTTATTGCAAGTTATTGAATATAGCTCCCTGTGCTGTACAGTAGGACCTTGTAGTTTATCTACTTTATATGTAGCAGTGTGTATCTGCTAATCACAAACTCCTAATTTATCCTTCCCCTGCTTTCCCCTTTGGTATCCATAAATTTGTTTCCTATGTCTGAGTTACTTTCTGTTTTGTAAGTAAGTTCATTTGTGTCATTTTTTTTAGATTCCACATATAAGTGATGTCATATGATATTTGTCTTTCTCTGTCTGACTTACTTCACTTAGTATGACCGTCTAGGTCCATCCATGTTGTTATAAATGGCATAATTTCATTAAATGTCCTATTCTTTAAAATAGGAACTTTAAGTTGTATGTCACAAGATTGTTGTAAAGATGAGATGAAAATATTCTTCAAACACTTTTAGAATGAATGGGCTAAAAATATTATTCATAATCAGTCTTACTAATTTGTCTCATTCTTTCCTCCCCCTTTGAGTCTGATGAATCTTTTTTGTATTGTCTGTGTGTTTCCCTTTTGCTGCTCACAGCGTGTGTGTGTGCATGTGTGTGCGTGTGTGTGTGTCTGTTTGCCTGCGTGTGTGTGGACCCAAGGGCAGGGTGCCCTTCTCGAGGGAGCAATGTGCTTGGGTTTTACGATTGCTTTATCCCTCCTCATTTTTTCCTCTACACTGTCAGATGTTCATGTTTGTCAGATAATACCTCGAGTTACTGGGCATTAGCAATGACTTCATGGTCCATGCTTTATATGAGTCGGATGGCAGCGGGTGACTAAAGTTGCTGGTGATCAGGCAATGACCAGGGCATGCCCTAGATAAGGAAACTGAAGCAGAAAAATGTTAAGTAACTCTCTCAAGAGGTCATAAAGTTAGGATGTGCTGGGATACAGTCCCTTAACAACTTTGCCATATTGCTTGTCAATACTAGTGGGGGGTTCCATATGCTGGTCTACTCTTAGAAGGAGGAGAGGGAGGAGGAGGAAGAGAAGGAAGAGGAGGAGGGGAGAGAGGAGGAGGAGAGGAGAAGGAAGAGGAGGAGGAGAGGGAGGTGAAGGAGTCCCAGCTGGGTCCTGACATTCTCACACAGCTGAACTGATCAATTGGAGATAGAGTTCTTCTGGGTATGGATGATCAAAGACACACACACACACACATATATTTTTTAATTGAGGGTATTGAATTTCAAAATGGAATCTCGGATGGTTCAGACTACTGTCCTAGATAAATGCTCCCTCACTGATCGCTCATTGCCCCTCGGGCTGTTGAAGGGGCAGAGCGATAACCACATGACTAAACATACTTGGACAGAGAGTCCAAAACCCCATCGCGGGTGGCTGCTATTTGTAGTTGTTGGTCCCCTCTTGTTTATTCAGCTGTGCCTGCTTCATCACTGACCCACTTCTTAAAGCAAGTGCCTCCAGAGTGCAGGGTGACCTTTATAGATTTTGGAAACATGAAGTCCCAGGTTCACATTCTAGCTCTGCTCCTTACCGGCTGTGTGTGTGTGTGTGTGTGTGTGTGTGTGTGTGTGTGTGTGTGTGATATTGAGAAAGTTTCTTAATAATAATTGCTTCCATTTGATTAGCACCACAAAGTGTTAGACTTTGTTCTATGCACTTGACGCTAATCTGCACACTATCACTGCAAGGAACGGGTCCTTAAATCCATTCTACAGACATGGAAGCTGAAGCACAAAGACTGTCATCTGACCAAGTTTATGTGGCAAATAGGTGGTGGGGCAAAGAGGCAAATCCAGCATTTGACTCCGAGACCTTAAGAATCTGTTTATCTTACCTGTGAGTTAGGAATGATAAGATGGGCTGCCAGGGCTGCTATTAAACGTGATTACCTATGCAAAACAACTACTGTAGTGACGAGGGCACGGCAGATGGATGCGAGATATCCAGGACCGTGCTTCTCCTGAGGGTCTGAAGCACATCTATTATTAGACTCATCTCCAGTGACTCAGAACATTCCATAATTTTCTTGATTTGTGAAGTAGTCAGTCAGTCATTTATTTAACACATATTTGCTGAATGACAACCACATGTCAAGCATGAAGTCCTAGCCTTGCCAAAGTCTGGTGGAGAAACAGGCATTGTTCTGTGAGCTTCTGGGACTCAATACCCATCAATGAGGAGTGCTCCCCTGATGGAGGCTGACTTGAGCATAAGACACGGAAGAAACCTAAACGTTCATTGACAGATGACTGGGTAAAGAAGTTGTGGTATATATATACAATGGAATATTTCTCTGCCATAAAAAAGAATAAAATAATGCCATTTGCAGCAACATGGATGGACCTAGAGATCATCATTCTAAGTGAAGTAAGCCAGAAAGAGAAAGAAAAGTACCATAGGATATCACTCATATGTGGAATTTAAAAAAAGAAAAAAGAAGACACTAATGAACTCATCTGCAAAACAGAAACAGACTTTCAGACATAGTAAACAGTCTTATGGTTACCGGGGGAAAGAGGGTGGGAAGGGATAAATTTGGGAGTCTGAGATTTGCAAGTGTTAACCACTATATATAAAAATAGATAAAAAACAAATTTCTCCTGTAGAGCACAGGGAACTATATTCAATGTCTTGTGATAACTTTTAATGAAAAAGAATATGAATATATGTATGTATATGAAATGAAATACATGTATGAATAGGAAAACGAATATATGTATGTGTGTGCGTGACTGGGAAATTGTGCTGTACACCAGCAATTGACACATTGTAACTGACTATACTTCAATTAAAAATAAATAAGTAAATTAAGACAGTGGGTAAAAAAGAATCACTTGGGATGCTTGTTAAAGATACAGTGACAACTTCTTCATCCTACTATAATAGAAACAGATAGGGGAGGCCTGAGGCTCTGTGTCTCTAAAGTGTTCACCAAGTGCTTTTTATGATCAGGTAAGTTGGGAAACACTAGATTGTAAACCCAGTGGCTTTTCTACCTTGATTGCAACTTACAGACAGAATCTGGTATCTTAAAAAAAAAAATCCCCAAGTGGGCTCCACTCGAGATTTATTTAATCAGTTGATTTTTGATTTTTTAAAAAGTCCTCAGATACCACCAGGTTTGAAAGTCACTGCTCCAGCAGGTTATCTCAACTAGAACCTGAATCCAGACAAGGAGCCTCAGTCCCATGACCCCTCCGGGTGGAAGGAGGTTCAGGTGGGCGCTGATTTGCCTGGGCACGTGTTCATGTTGATGCAGCTGGATGCCCATGGAGGTGAGTGTTTGGCCTGAGGATACTGGGAACCTTGGGAAGCAATTAAGTCCCATCCCAGGAAGGCTAACTACTTCCACATACCCTTGAATTCCCACCCTACCTCCAGGGAATCATCAGAAGACAGACCCAGGCGGGCTTATCTGGGCTGATCCTGGAGCCAGCGGCCTCAAGCCAGGAGCTGGTCCTGTGTCACCTGCCTGGACACCGCCACCTGCATGGTATAGAGACTTTTTGGTGGTGTAAGAAAAGCAAAACTCTGCCACCACTCATGTTTTTAGCTGGGACTCAAAAAAAAAAAAAAAAAAAAAAAAGACAGATGAACAAAAGGAAATCAAACCTTTATTAATGCCCGTAGCACACATCAGAGGAGAGAAACCTAAAAAAAGAGCTCAAAGCAGGACTGCGGTTTACACAGCATCTTCCACAAGGAACAAGACATTTGTAGAGAAATGACAGGACAGAGGAAAGCAGCTTTAGGCTTCCAAGGGCAGCAAACTGTGGGAAGGTAAATATGTGGGTGGGAACTGATGGAGGAAGCTTGGTTTGCAGATGCCTCTGGTGCCATCCCAGTCTGATAAGATTCTAGCTCTAGCAGAGGAATTTATATCCTGCTTTTAGGCAGAAAGGGGGGATTTTTTTTTCCTGTTTGCTGTTTCTTAATCGCCTTCAGCTCAAAATAATTTTTATGTCAAAGAAGCATATTTTGGGGTGACATATTCTGATTTCCTTCAGTGGATTAGAGGTCCATGCTTGCTACCTCCAAGGAGCCTCTGGCAGGGCCAAATTATGACCTTTGGAGTCCCAAAGTGCTAAAGATGATGGGTTTCTGTCCTCCCTCTCCTGCTCACTAGAAATAAACCTTTATTTTTCAAAATCACCTAAAATGCACAGTTGTCACTTCTTTTTACATTCTCTGATTACCACAGTCTGAAATGGTTTATGAAATCTGACCTTTCATTTGTTTGTTCTTTCATTTATCCATTCTGTCATTTTCTGGGCATCTCTGCCGCCCGGATCACATGGACTCCGCTTACTAATGTTGTGGGACAGTGTGTGTGTGGGGGGGGGGCTGTGACATGGTGACATGCAGGTTGGTAAAAGAATTTACCAGAGATAAAGTATGGGAGTAGAAAGGAGTTTATTAGGGGTGCACTGCCATGGACCACAGAGGGCCACACAGACGAGAGGTGCCTGCTGAGCCCAGAGGGCCGGTTCCTAGGCGTTTGTAAAGTCAGGTGGCAGGGCGCCTGACCGGCTTGTGTACAAGGCTCTGACTGGCTGTAGGTGAGGTAAGAGGTTTAGGGTCTGTGAGGGGTGGTGGGGTTTATGACTCTGGTAAGGTGGGTTGAAGCAAGCCAGCCTGAGCTGTTGTGAGATTTGGCATTACCTAGGGCTGTTTGTTTGTTGGGGAAACATGCCCAGTAGAAAAAGTACTTTGTGTTTTAAGGATCAGAGGCAGACGTCTGAGAGCCCAGGAATGGGGCCGCTGGACTGTGAAGGACGTCGGCTGGCCCCACACTCCCCACTCCACTTGCCCAGAACACTCTCTCCGCCCCAGAGGCAGAACAGTGTGGTCACAAACTGGGGCAGCTCTTTCCCCTGCCACCTCCTCTTCAGGCCAGGAGCCCCTTGGAAGCGAAGTGCCCAGTCCTGGGTGTCTGCATGGGAGCTGTTCTGACACTCAGTTCCTTTGGAGAAAGGCACAGGGCTTCTGTAGTCAGACTGGACCACACTGAACCTCAGCATCTCCATGTCCTGGCTGTATGACTGCATCCAGTCAATTAGGTCCCAAGCCTTGGTTTTCTCATATGTGAAATGCTGTGATGGCTTAATAACAATCATCTGCAGAATTTCTTTGAGAATTGGTGACAATGTCCACAAGTGTCTGTGTATATTATATGCTCAATAAATGCTTGGTCTTGTCATCATCGTTTACCACTGGGGGGTTAACTGCCAAAACATTCGTCTCAGGACCCTCCTCTGCCTAGAGAGGGGCCAGATGGAAGTCTTTTTACTGCCTCAGAAATCTATGCTAATTGTAAACTGCCTCTTTCCCAGCCTGGTGAGCTCTCTGGACTGGGAAAGCAGAGACGTGGGTTCCACTTCTGGCTCCACAGCAAAATAAACCTGTGACTTTGAGCAAGTCCCTTCACCTCAGTCCTTTGTCCATAAAATGAGAAGTTGGGTTGGATTCCTTCTTCCTTCACCCTGTGACCCGACCTTATAAAAGCCCCCAACAGCTGGCCCTTGGGGCTCATGCGGGCACCTCTTGTCTGTGTGGCCCGCTGTGGGCTATGGCAGTGCACCCCTAATAAACTCCTTTTCTACTGTCATACTTTGTCTCTGGGGAATTCTTTTACCAATCCGCATGTCACCATGCCACCGACCCGCCCCCCTTCTGTCCCACAACAGTGAGAAGGGACAGAGATGAGAGATGGCAGTGAGCCCTCCCTCCCCTCCTGCAGCATTTAGAGTCCTTGTAAGTATACTTTCTTGTCCTCAGAAGAACAGAAATATGATTTGGATCTTAGTGACTTGCTGTGAAAGGTGTACATAGCAAACTGTCTTCCCTGATGCGAAACTACTCGCTGATTCATTCTTTACTGAGAATAACTTTAACACAGAGGCTGTGCTCCAGGAAGGAGGTAATAGGCTGATAATCTCAGAAGAGTGGACAGACCTCCGAGTTCCTCCTTAAGATTCATGGAGGTTAAGAGGACGTAGCCCCTGTAAAATGCCCTGATTATCACCTTTTCTGTTCCATCCAATTTTTTTTTATAAAACCTTAAGATACCAAACCCCAAGACAGGCTCACAGTCTTTAAGGCATGAGCTGGCTGGGACTCCCTTTGCCGGGCAAAGCAGTAAGGCTGCTTTGTCCTTTGTTCCCAAGACTCTGCCTCCGAGTTTGAATTTGCTTTTCGGGGTGCAGAGGCCGATTTCTCGGTAACATTGTGGACAGAGTTTGAAGACATGATAGGGTAGGAAATCTGTGAAGTCTAGGAAGGATCAGAAAAATCATTTGTCAAGTCGATTAGGGAGGAAACATAACTTAAAGAATTTGGAAGTGTATTTTACTGGAAAGTTCAGGCAGCTCAATGAATTTTCACAAAGTGGCAGCATCCGTTTCCATAGGACCCAGACAAAGACACAGAACCCGACAAGCCCCCTGCTGCAGCCTTCATCTCACGTCCAGGCACTCTGACTCTGTATAAATGGTACCATTCAGTACATGCTTTTAACGTCTCCTTTCTTCCCCTTAAGACTGTGTGTATGAGATTTGCCCAAGCCATGTAATGCAGCGTGTCTAATCTCATGGTTGTGGGGTATCTCATTGTATGAATGTACCACAGTTAATTTCTCCGTTCTGCTGTTAATGGGATTTAGGATATTGTCGACACGGACTTAATACAAATCCTGCTGCCATGAACCTTTTCGTATGTGTGTCTCAGCAGCACATGCACACGTTTCTGTTGTGCACACGCCAAAGGGTGAGCCTGCTGGGATGGCGATGCGAATGCTCAGCTTTAGAAAATACCGTCCGGCAGTTTCCCAAAGTGGCTGCCCAGTTTATTCTCCCGTCAGCAGGGAAGGAGGGTTCCTGCTTATCCACGTCCTCACCAGAACCTGGTATTGTCCGTGTCTTTGATTTTAGCCAGTGTGTTGCACTGTGTAGTGGCATCGCATTTTCATTCTAATTTGAATTTCCCTGATAACTAGTGTTCAGTGCCTTTTTAAATGTTTATTGGTCATTTGAACATTCTCGTTCATGAAGTACCTGCTTGAGTCTTTGCCCATTTTTCTAGTAGGTTGTCTGTAGTTTTTACTGGTTTGAGGAGTCCTTTATATATTCTGAATATAATGCTTTATCTATTAAATATATGTGTATGTATGTGTATATATGTGTATAAAATTTTCCCAGTCTGTGTCTTTTAATAGTCTCCTTGGGTGAATTGAAGTCCTTAGTTTTAATGTAACCCAATTTATTAACTTTTTTTTATAGGTGACACTTTTGTGCTGTTTAGGAAATCTTTGCTTACTCCAAGGTTTGGTGTTTTCTTCTAAAATCATGTATTTTCTAACTTTCAAATTCAGATCTACAATTTATCAGGGACTATTTTTGTGAATGCATAACGTGGGTTAACATGTACTGGTTCTGTGAGAATGTCCGTTTGACCCATCACCATTTATTTGCTAAATATTATGGGTGAGTGATAAGTGAGTGAGTGAGTGTGAGTTAATGAATAAATAATAAATACATGAAAATTCCATTTGTACATGTTTGCAGAAGTGCTTTGTAGCACTAGCACGTCATTTATGTATGTTTTGTCTGCTTTTTCAGTATGACAACTTCCAATAGGCAAAATCGCATCCAGCAAGTAGGCTGGGGATTTCTAGTGGTAGGAGCTCAACTTTTCCACACTTCATCCTTCCTTAGACACAGTTAGCTGGCAGGAGGCTTCCACACTCTTGTCAGCTAGTCAGGCTTTCTCTCCCCTCCTTTACCCAAGATGTCAGGGTCTGACAACCCCCATCATTAATTGCTGGAGACCAGTGAAGTCCCTGGGGATGACTCCTGGGCATGTGTGTACTCGCAAACTCGTTCCCCCAAACATCCCCTCAGAACCAATGAATGCATCCCAGACTGGGGCCAGGACACAGACAATGATGCGAAGCACAGATTCATTAGGGGAGGACACAGGAAAGAAGCTCGGGGAGGGAATCCTAGCTGTGACCAAAGGGGAGGCTGGTGAGGATGAGGCCTCGCTCATGTCCACCCAGGAGAGCATCAGAGTGGGACAGAGAAGAAGACAGGGCACAAGGGGGTGCATGTGATGAGGGGCTCAGTGGGATGAAATCCTGACAGTGCTTCGTTGGGCAGGAGGAGGCAGGAGAGGAGGGCAAATCCTGGGGCTGGGGGAGGAGAAGCAGGAGGAGGAGGAGCTACATCTGGTAGCCCGGATGGTGGGCCTGTGGTATCTCAGTCCATCCTTACTTCTGTTTACTCTTGGGGGCCTGCTGGGCTGAGGGACACTTCGGCTGGGCTGGGATGGCTGCGCCCTTGGGTGGGCATTGCTTCTTGGCCTTGGGAGCACACGGGTTCTTGGTTTGGGGTGCACATGTCTCCTGACATTTGACAGGGGGTGGCTGACAGGGCTGCTTCACCTGCTGCTGCTGGGCCGTCCAGGGCGGGCGCCGGCGCTGCTCTTGCCACTGGGAAGACGTGGCGGCAGGACAGCTGAGCCTAGAAGAAGCCTGGGCACAGGGTTTTCTCCGTCTCCTCTCCCTCCTGACTCCTAAAGAGTGTTTTCTCCAGCAGCCAAGGATGTGCTAAGTGGTTAGCAGCCCTGAGCTGATTAATGGGTGGATTCACATGCACTTACTGGGATCTTTCTTTCTCTTTCCTCCTTTACCTCGGCTGCTCTGATTTCCTAGCTTCCTTCACCCTCGCACGGACTCCTGACCCAACTGAATGCATCATTTTTTTTTATCTTAGTCTTAACAGGAAATAAGATGAGGTTCTGAGTCAAGGTGACCCAGATATTTTACCAGATCAAGGCATGAGATCTTGGCTGATGGGTTGGCAATGCCAACTGTCTACCTTGGGAAGGGCACACAATGGGCGTGGGAAAAGGTGGAAAGGCACGAGGAAGGGGGAAGGAGCAGTCTGTATTAGAGAGAAGCATCGTGGTGTAGAAGTGATGGGGCTGGGGAGAGCTGGTCCTGGGACCCCAGAGGCCTGAGTTCTAATCCTGGTGCTATCCCTGACTTAACCTTGGGGTGCTAGGGCAACTCCTTTTTTTCCTTTTTTTAAATGGTAAGGCAGGTTATTTACTGTAGCTGTGGGATAGTGGTTCTAACCCTCCAAGGAGAACTGGGGAACTGAAGGCCAACTAGATCACTGGAGGCCAGGGATGGCAGGAGGATGGTTTACCAAGAGGCAGCTTGGTTCAGAGGAAAGAGCACTGGCCAGGGAGGCACAGGTGTGGGTTCCAGAGCCAAACCTGCCGCCCACCTGCCAGGCACACCCCTGGGCCACCTGACGTCTCTGGACCTCCATGCCTTTATTTGGAGGATGTTGATCTGGAAAGTCTCTGAGGCCTTCCCGGCTCTGACGTGTGTCTCTGGTTTTCTTTGTAGGCATCATTCCTGGTCTTCTAAGCTTGTACTTATAAATGGCAAGTACAGGCCCCAGCTGGCAGTTCTGACAGTGAGGCTGCACAGTGTAAAACACAATATTCATTGTACCCGTTTCTGTAAAGCTAAAAGCAGAGGTTGAGAAAGCTCGCTGGCAGGGCTGACAAGGCAGGAAGGGTGCAAAAGGCTTCGGAGGAGGCACAGGATTGCTATAAAATGCTACAGCTCTAAATGTCTCCCCTCAGTGAGAAAACCCCTCAAACCCAGAGTCAGGAAATTAGTCACACGTAGCATTGGTGCGGAATGGAGACTGAGTTTCCTGAGTAACAATTAGTGTGACATTTCCTTAATTGTCACGAGGCTTATGTCGTTTCTCTGATCACCCAGAGAGGATCTTGGCCTAGCGGCTCAAGGCAGATCAAAGAGCAGGAAAGGGCCCAGCAGATCCCAGGAGGACAAATGAATTACCACTTACCGGAGGCGCAAACCAGACCCTAGAAGAGGAGGCTGAACATAGGTCCATGTCAGCTACTCCTGGCCACCTTATCAGGGCTCCTAACCTGCCCCAGGCGCTTGGCACAGCCCTGATCACCACCTCCCAGGGGACTCCTCACCCACGTCTCCCACCTGCTCTTCCTCCGGAGACTCGCCTCACTGGCCTGTTTTGAAGAAAACCACCCACCAGCTATCCCAGCATTGCAGGTCCCAGTCTTCCGGAGCTGACTCCATCCACCTAAGGCGTTTGCTCAAGAGCTTGAAAGCTTTTCAAAACAGAACAAATCTGAAGCTCTGTTTGCAGACTTGGAGTTATCAGAGACATTGAGGAAGGAAGAAGAGGAGGGGGAATGTGGGCTTGGGGCACTTCCAACAAAAGCAGGAACATCACCTTTTCTGCTACTGCTGCGGTTTCCTGAGCGATCACGGTGCCCTGAGGTCAGCCTCGAGCCCATTGTTTCAGTTTCCCATTGTAGCTCCTATAAGGTGATGCCATGGTTACAAGTAGAAGGATGGGAATGGCGCCCCCAGGCTCAATCTCCGCGGGGGTGTTGTGTCCCACCTGCCCACCGGGAGTCAGACTGCCGTGGGTATTAGTGGTGGTGAAAGAGGGTTGGGTAGAATTTGGCCTCTGGGGTAGAGTTTCCAGATAATAAAAGACACCCAGTTAAATTTGAATTTAAGATAAACAGAATTTTTTCAGTATTAAGTATGTCCCCAGTATCGCATGAGACATACTACAAAATTCCTTGTTGCTTATCTGAAATTTAAATATAACTAGGTAGGCTGAATTTATTTACTAAATCTGGCAACTTGACTCCAGGACTTATTCAGTTGGGAGGGAGGAGCCCTGGTCCTGCACTCGGCCTCCTAGCCCCTGGGATGGGGAAACACAGGATTTGGGGGCCACTGCCTCAAACCTCAGGATCCTGTCAACTAAAGTCCATTGATGTGTTTATTTCTGTCATTACCAGAGCAAAGCATAAGGCTGCCTGAAAAGTGATGGAAATATCTAAAAGTCCCTTCAAAAGCATTTTTCAGACCCCTTGCCTTATTTAAGCGTCATGGCAATTCTGTTGGGTAGGGCAAATCTGATTTTATAGTTTAAACAAGTAGATCTAAAGAAGTTAACTGACTTGCTCAACAGCACGCAGCGAGTAGGGGTGGAGCTGGGTGGGGGCCCTGGCCCAGGGCTCGTTTCTCCTGCATTACAGTGGCTGGCGTCTCCGCTGTGGACAAGTGACTGTCGCTGGGTGGGGGCCATGACTAATGATCTTTTCTGAGTTTCCTGTCATATATAGGCCGAACATTGATTATTTTAGGGGGTCAGCCTTGCTTAAAAATTAACTCTTTCTTGAATTTCCTGTCCAGGCCAGACCTCCTTCTCCACCCTCTCCCAAGCTTAACAACTTTAAGAATGAAACATTCTGGGTTCCAGATTCCAGGATTTGCATTCCACCTTCGAGATGAACACCACCGCTGCCTACACCCACCTCTTCCCTGTTTCCACACCATTATCTCCATTCTGATGCAAACCTTCTAAAAGGGAAACCTGCAGCAGGACGGACTGGATGTGGACACAGGTCAAGATGTTCTCACAATCACCTAGAAGGCGTCAGTGTATGTGTGACTGCTCAGGAAGGGGTGGATTGAGCCCGCCCTACTGTCTCGATCACCCATGTATCTTCTCTACAATAAACCTTACTTCTTATTTTCCTGGTCTGCTCATTGGCCTCTTACTTTGTTTGTCAACAACTCCTGCTCAGTTCTGAGGATTCTATCTAGTGATAAACCTCAGCTTATAACACAACTATCACCTCACAGGATGCTTCGAGGTGGGGTGTGGGTTATGGATACCTAAACAAGACTGGCCTCGAGATGGCCGTATCCTCTGGGTCATTAATATCCAAGAGTCAATCAAACTTAGATGCATCTAACATGTTAGACTTTTCTAAACCCTGGCACTCAACTTCCCTGGTGGCCGCATTATCCCTGCTTTATAGAGGGAGAAGCTGAGACTTGGAATGAAGACATGCTTGACCCAAGGTCACACAAGATTAATGTCAAAGCTGGGGTTGGATCACAGGTTTCCTGACTTCACAGCAATTTTTAGTCTGTTGTAGTGCTCACAGCACTGGGCCACTTCCTGGCAAAGTTAGGAAGCTTGTTCTGGTGGTCTCCACCTCTTGCACCAGTCCCCCATTCTCTTTCCTCTCTGGCATGCAGGCACTATCTTTCCCACCAAGCCTGTCACCCTCCTTTCTCTTAAAGACCCTAACTGATCCCTCTCCCCTATGGTCCAGGCAAGGTGCATTTTTATTAGTCATTAAACCTTAGAAAGCACCTCTATATAACATTTTCACAACCCTCTATGACAAAAGCTAATTGTATTATAAATTTTATAGATGGAAAAATTGTGGCTTTGATGGCGGCTGGATCTGGAATCCAGAAATGAGAGCCCACCCAAGCCTCTTAAATCTGTAATGGCTCCTTTCCAGACAACCTGACTGGCTAGGGGAGTGGATTCTTTCAAAGGAGGAGAGGAGACTTCCTGGCGCCCCTCAAACCACCCCATGTAGACAACTCCTCCAGGCGAGGTGGGTCCAAGAAGCTATGCAGAATGATGGCTCTGTAGTGCCCGCTCGCACCCCCACTGCCCCAGCCTGGCCGGACACCAGACTGTCATCTGGCCCTTTGTGAGTCCTGCAACTGCTCTCCCATCCCAGAGGACCATACTTTATTGAAATCAGGAAGCCAGGCTGTGCATCTTGCCTCTCTAGGGAGAAGACACCTGAGAGCAGGTGTGTGCCCATGACTCCATCAGGGAGGGGAGGGCACAGGCAAGACTCATTTCCAAAGGTGAGTCAAAGCTTGAGAAATCCCAGCCCCACCCTGCAGACAAACAATGGGGTGACCAGGCAGCAGAGACCTGACACTGGGAGGGGACTCTGCCAGGGACAATGCTAATCACCTAATTCTCCCTTTGGATTCATATTCACCCAGGCACCTTTGTCTCTAGGCTTTGGGGGAAAAGAAGGGTTGTTGATGGCGCCATCTGGAGATGCATAGAACCTATTTATCATGCTATTTCCAAGACTGAAACAAAGTAAGACACAAAGGAGAGCTGTGGATTACTCATGAGAGGCTTTTAGGAGGGGAGGACTGTGCTTGGTAGAGAGAACAGTGGAGGTTTGGGGCTGCCAGCATTCCTATGTTTAAGCTGTTTATCCAGCAAAATAGATATGGAGACAACCTAAATGTTCACCAACAGATGACTGGATAAAGAAGATGTGATACACACACACACACCCTCACACACACAATGGAATATCATTCAGCCATAAAAAAGAATGAAATACTGCCATTTGTAGCAACATGGATGGACCTGGAGATAATCATATTAAGCGAAGAAAGTCAGAGAGAGAAAGACAAACATCATATGATGTTGCTTATATGTGGAATCTAACTGAGCAAACTGCAAATATCATCTCACTTGAAAAATTATAATCATGTGACATTTGCTTTATCTTAATTTCTGGTTGATACTTAACCAGCGGTCATGGCTTAGAACATTTTGGTTTCGACTTAACCTCCACTGATTACTTAACAATCTGTCAACAAATGTTCTAGAAGATGCCACTTAAAGAGAACTTTTTTTCATCTGGGAAATCCATTTTAAACATGACTCATTTCACCCTCTGATTTATCTATTTGCAAATTAGATGCTCCGATACTAATATTAGGTATTCTGCATCGTAGTATTAAAAGAAGTCCCATGGAGAGGAAACAGTGAGGGGGTGAGTCTCCAGAAATGTGTGATTAATTTATCTATCTCCTCCCTCCACCCTTCATCCCCCTAGGATACCTTTCTGGAAGACCCTCCACAGCCCTAGGAGTTACATAAAGAGGGAAATAAAGTCCTGGACCTGGTGAGAGGTTCATTCCAACAGAACACCCATAGACTCACGTGTGGAAGTCAAAGACTGGCGGTGGAAGGGGAGAGGGTGAGCAAAGCATCCATCTCTGGGTAGAGTGCCAAGGTCGGCCTCTTGGAAGTCAGGTGGTGCTGACACACTAATCACCCTCTCCTTGGACATGACACTGTCCTTAGAGACAGAGGGAAGGAGCCAAGGGAGCAGAGAAATAGCCCTACTGACACTCACCCCTCACTGCCTGTGAGATCTCGGGCACACCCTTTAACTTTTCTGGGCCTCAATTTTTCTGTTCTCCAAGATGAGGAGATGGGATAAAATTTCCTCTGAGATCCCACTGAGGGCTAACATTCTGTAAACGTATGGTTAAGTCTGGGAGGGCAACTGTGTTTCATCCCAGTGAAATCGGTAGTGAATTGAGAGGACTGAGTTCAGGCTCCACCGGCAAGAGTGCTGATATCGATTAGAGATGTCTGCCCTGAGAGGCAGACGGAGGCATCCCTGGCTTAGCCTAAAGCAGGGAGTGATCTGCTAGGATTTATGAGTGAGAATTATTGAGGGACTTGAAGGAGGAGAGAAGATACACATTGTTTAAAAATCCTGCACAAGCTGATCCCACCTAGAATTCCCATCTGAGCTCCCACCTTTCCTTAACACAGCTGTTAGCGTGATTGCTGTTTCCAAAACTCTCCTCATGCTTTCTTGCCTCAAACCATTTGCTCTGTGACGGCACTCTACTACCAAATTTCCCAGTGAGATTCAAGGTCACCTTTAATTACCATTTAAAATATTGCTGAAACCGAGCAGGACCCTATGGGGTCCTCTGAGGGACCAAAGCCCTTCAATGTCGACCATTTCTTGTTTGCAGAAAAAGGCTTTATTCTCCCAGAGGCCTCCCGTGAGTCACAAATGCCTGGCTTAAGAATTAATGATTGAAAGGATGTAGACATGCAGTGACACAAAAAGTAGTTAGGCCTGGAGAACTGGTAGCAGTTGAAACAGTAAATCAGCCGTATTGTAGTCACAGAATCCCTAGTTCCTTCCTGAAGGACATAACTGTCTGAGACACATTCCTGATTTGTTGTGCAGCTACTAAAATCACCACCAGAGGGAGAAGGCTCACCGCATGGCAACCAGACTGTAGCCAGGACACAAGCTGCTCCATCTTGAGCAGCACTGAATCCATGACCTGGACAATAACTCCAGGAGCTGGCCTCAAGAAAATGGGAACAAACTGACTCTGGAGTTGAAGATTAGCTGTGCTTAAAAAGATCAAGATGACGCTGACCAGACTAGTTTCAAGAAGACTGTTGGAGCTGACTGCGCTGTTCTGCACATCGCGTCCCTGTGCATCCGTGAAGCTTTCCTTTAAAACCTCTTGCGCTCTGATCAACAACTCAGAGATGGGCTTTGGGATGCTGCTCCATCACCTTCTCAGGTTTCGGGCTCCCTGAAGAAAGCATCTTTCTCTTTTCACCAACTCTTGTCTCTCAAACATTGTCTCTCAATGAAAAAGCTCATTGCTTTCGAGCGATCAACAGCTGATCTTGAGTTCGGCTCTGGCTCTGGCCGGCAACATCGCTTTCTCCGTGACCTCTTTCCTTATTCTCTCCCAAAAGAAGTGTTTTCCTCTTCTGCTCAACTCCCACAGCTTTTTAAAAAATTGAAGTGTAGTTGATTTACAATGTTGCGTTCGTTTCTGGTATACAGCATGGTGATTCAGTTATACATACATATATATGGATATATGTTCTTTTTCATTATATGTTATTACAAGATATTGAATATAGTTCCCTGTGCTATACAGCAGGACCTTATTGCTTATCTATTTTATATACAGTAATGTGTATCTGCTAATCCCAAACTCCTAATTTTTCCCTCCCCACCCTTTCCCCTTTGGTAATCATAAGTTTATTTTCTATGTCTGTGAGTCTCTTTTTGTTTTGTAAATAAGTTCATTTGTATCATTTTTAAAAAATGTATACCTATTTAAAGCTCTTTTCATCTAATTTTTGACTTGATATACATATAAATTATAACACTGTGTATTTACCTTGGCATCAAATACAAGTTCCTTGATGGTAGGAGCTGTCCCATCCTTACCGTATATTCATGTGTTTATCTTCTACCCCTCTTACTAGCTAAACACCTATTATATTCACTCCACAAATATAAACAAAACTATGAATTCATAAATGAAGAGGTGAATGATTTATAAGTAAATGAACTGAATGGCAAACACAACATTAGACATACTCGTTGGCAGAACCAGTGAAGTGCCAAGATGCTCTGTGGACTAATCCAGCTTTTCAGGTTCTGGTTGATGCTTGCCCTCTCTAAGTTGCTCTCCCTGTTTATCTCAGCCACGCACATTGTCTTTATATCCCCCAGACTTGAAGATCGATGTTCAAATCATCCATCACCATAAGAGGCCAGGATGTTTATGTTTGTGTGTGTGTTTCTTTATATCCAACCAAATTGCAAGCTTCCTAAAAGCAGGAAAGATGTTTAGGACAGAACTTACACTCGGTAAAAATTGGTACCTGGATAGACTAGCTAGTTGGTGAGTGGGTGGCCCGATGACTAAAGGATGCTGTTGAGTGAGTGAGTCAGTGAGTGAGTGAAAGACGGAGGGAGGAAGTGAGTAAGTAAGTGTATAAACAAGAAATGAGCTGACAAACTAGCTGACTGCCTAGCTCACTGAACAACTGATCAGCTGACTGATTGAGTGGTCAACCAAATGATTTGCTGACTGGCTGGCTGGTTTGTAAGTTGATGGCTAAATTTGAAAAACAAATCCTGTTAGAGCAGAGCAAAGGAAGCCCCTTTGGGAACATGGGACTAATAGCACAAAACAAAAGAGGATGCTTTTACAGGAGCCCCCACCTAAGGAGTGTATCTTGTGAGCTGGACAACTATTTCTTAATTTTATTTCTTTTTCTTGTTGGTACTATGTGATTTCCGTTCCTGGTCAACTGAGCTAGTGGATGTAACTTTAAGCAAAGACCAGCCAGAGGCAGCCATGGTGGGTCAGTGGCTCTCTTCCTGTAAGAAGATGTTTGGGGCAAGAGGACATTTGCCCACTGGGGAGCCTGACTGTTCCTGAGCCTTGGGCCCTGGGGCTGAGATTGTCCCTCAGGTCAGAGAGAGGGGCCTGTGTGATGGTGGTTGAGATAAGGGACCCAATCAAACAGATAAAATAGCAGATACCACAAGATGGGCCAGTCTGTCCGGTCAGTGCCCTGCTCTCTGACCACGGAGACTTTCCTTGGGAAGTGACTGCAGAAGGCAGTGAGCAAAGGGGCGGCCAGACTCAGCCTCAGACAGCGCCGGTGATGCCTGAAAGCCCCAGGTCTGCTCAGGGCTCTCAGTGCTGGGCTGTGATCGGCCCTGCAGGCATTCAGCTGACTGACATGCAGATACACCAGCCTTCCACAGCCACCCCTCCTGACCTGGATGAGAAGGGAAGGGGCAGGACAATACCTTGTATCTATAGTAACCACGCCCCTCGGTGCCCAAACCCTCCATCATTGCCTGCAGGTCTCGGGATAAAGTCTACGGTTGCCAACACGGGTTAGAAGTCCCTTCATGCTCTGACCCCTCTCTGAGAAGGCTTCTAATCTCTCTCCCCAGTCATCCCGCCTTCCTCTTTCTCTCTGCACAAATACTCTACTGTTTTATTTACAGATGTTTTTAAAAAATAAATTTCTGTCTTTTTCATTCTCCTTCTGCCAGGAAGCCAGTCCATTTGCCTGGAGTACCTGTCCCTCGTCTGTGCCAGACTCACCTTAGAACTCCAGGGACTTGTCCATCTCTTCCCTCACTCCCCTCATTCCGTGCTGCTCTGGCAACATTTGATTCCTGTGTTCGCTCAGGAAGCACCCGTCCTAGTGCCCAGTCTGCTGTTTTGGGAGAGACTGTGTTCCGGTCTGTCCCTTTGTTATCTGTGAGCTCCTGGAGGACAGAAACATCCCCTGCTCTCCTTTGACTCCTATGTGGTACTTCATCCAGAATAGACACACAATGAACATGTGTCCAAACAAACCAGATGTGCGGTCATTCCAGAGTGTGTGGCTGCAAGAGGACACGTATGTCCACTGCCTGATGCAGCGGGGCCCCGTGTCCTCCCCATCCCTGGGGCTCTCCCTTCCTGGTGCTTTTTGTCTTTCTAGGCTGGCCCATGTCAAGCATGCTATCCACGTCCTTCGTGTTCAGCCCGTGCTTTCCTTCCTGGCTGGATATTTTGAGCCTGTGAAGAGCAGGGACCTATCTTTCTTGAGCTTGGCCCTGCTTCCTATTCAGGGCCTTAGCAGACTTTTACATCCAGGAGAATGTAATAAATGTTTTTTTTAACAGTATTATTTTATTTTATTTAAAAAAAATTTTTTTGGGGGGAGGAGGTAATTAGGCTTGCTTATTTATTTATTTATTTATTTATTTATTTATTTATTTATTTATTTATTTATCTTAATGGCACTATTGGGGTTTGAACCCAGGACCCTGTGCAGGCTAAGCATGCACTCTGCCTCCCCCTACCCTTAATAAATGTTGGGTGGGTTTTCTAGGACAATACTCACTGTTCAAAAGAAGATAACAATGGTATCAATAATTCCAAAGGGCAGATATCCCGGAATCTCTTGACATGGGCGAGGTAGACTGTGCTGTGTTTATAAGTGTTTTGCTCCTTGTATCCCTCCTCCGGGGGAGTATCCTTCCCTGCCCCGCGGAAGGTGGCAGCCCTGGCCACGGGATCTGCGCTGGCCGTAAAATGTAAACCTTAAGAGCCATGGTTCAGAAAGAGCCTCTTTTCTCTCTGCCATGAGGACTGACCATGTTCCAGACTGAGGCTGCCCTGTAAGCCTGCATCCCAAAGTCAAGTCACTGTGTAGAAAGCCCGCAGCTGACCCTCAGCGGATGCGTAAGGTGAGCAAGAAATAAGCCTTTGTTGTTTTAAGGCGCTGAATGCGGGGCTCACTGGTTACCGCAGCTTGCCTTAGCCGATCCTGACTGATACACTGAGACACGCCGGAGTTAACTCCTTCCTTCCGAGGAGATTGCTCTCCTAGTTCTGCTGGACTCTGCCTGAAGGGAAAGTGCATTCTTAAGTACAGCGCATACTCAGGTGTGTGTGCACGTGCCATGTGTGTGGTGTGTGTGGATATGTGTGCACACGCGTGTGAATATGTGACTGCACGCAGAGGTGGGATGTAGGGGTGGGGGAAGGGGAATGGAGGAGCTGGCCTGGGCTTACACGGTACACGGCGAGGACAACCAGCTTGCGGGAAACAGATATCTTCCTACAAATGACTTTCTGTCTGCAGTTGCGAAGCTAAATAAATCTGTTTCTTCCTACTCTGGCCACAGGACCTTGTGCCAAGCTACAGCCTCTGTCAGCCCTGGGCCGTTAGGGCAGAGTGCCACCTGCTGGGCCTGCTAAGCCAGTGCAACTGTTTCGCAATTTCAGCAGAGCGCCTCCTCCCTCAGGGGGCTGGTTCAGACCCACAGGGTAGAGGCCTCGGATGGGAGGAGACTCTGGTGATCACTTCACCTCACTTTACAGGCAGAGAAACTGAGGACCTCAGCCGGTGCTCTCCTCTCCAATGGCCTCTCAAGCTGGGCCACTCTGCCCTGACACGGAGGGCTAGCTACTTCTCCACTGGAGCCAGTGCCTCCCAAGTTCCCCTTGCTGGTTAAAGACGGCAGTGGGGTTCCAAGCAGGGAGGCTGGCTTGGGTCAGGGCAAGGGTGGGGAATGAGGAGGGACTTGGTGGAATTCAGGAAAGCCGACGTGGACGGAAGGTGAGAGCAGCTTCCTTGCAATGGCTTCCACTTACCGAGCAGTGACTTCTAGTCTCTCTACACAGTTGCTCTCGGTCCCTGCAGGAGAAGCACTACCTCCTTTTAGCAAACGAGGCAATTGAAACCTGGAGAGGTTAAGTAACTTGTCCAGAGTCATGCAGTTGGTAAACGGTTGGACCAGAATTCAAGCCCATGTCAGTTTGGTTCTAAGACTGAACCCTGCCCTGCATGACGCTGCTTCACCCCCAGACTACACTCTCTCTGCCTCTTGACGGCAGCCTTCCCCCACAGGGCGTGTGGACAGGCAGGGCTCAGGATGCCCAGGTCACTTGGTGTGGTTCTTTCAGGGAGTCAGTCGACTGCAAGGTGAGGGCTTGCTGAGCAGACACGTGGTGTGTGCAGGGAGCAAGCCTCGACTAGAGGGGGCCCAGCAGAGCATGAAAGCACTGCCTCATATCCCCCAGCAGGACCTTCCGCGATCCAGCCATGGGTTTACCGTTTACCGAGGAGGAGCTGTCTGTGCCAAGTCTTGTGTTTGGTGAACGGACAGGCAGTGAGAGGACTAGGAAGACAAGTGACCGAGTGATTACAAGACAGCGTGATCATCTCCAGGCCAGCGAAGGGCACACATGAGGGAAGCCGTGGGACATTGAAACCTCCCCTGGGGGGTCACGGAAGGCTTCTGGACAAGGTGATATCGGAGCGTAGATATCACCCTGCCATCTTTCCCCTTTAAGAATCACTGTTCTCACAAACCACTGCTGCCGAGAGAGCAGGAAAGGCGTTATGAAGCCCAGGTCCAGCTCCAAGCGCTGGGCGTGCCCCTGGACCGGGAGGACGTGGGGCCTCTGCGTATGACGGCAGGACGGGAGCGGGCTGGGAAGGACCCTGGCCTCGGAGCCGCGCTGGGATGAGTGAGGCAGCTTTATCGACCAGATGGTCTGGTTACTTGTGTCCCTCCCTCTTGGTTGTCACTGGGCCTTTAGCACACTGTTGTTTAAAGGCTGCTCTGGCTTCATTTTAATTCTGATTCAAGGGCTTAAAAAGAGGAAGCCATATTTAGCAAGAGATCTCCAATTAGGAGGTGAATCTTGAGGAGGGAGAATTGGGCTGAAGGTCCAGACATCCCGTCTCAGGGGTTGTCCCCATGGGTGGTCTCAGAGGGACCGGCTCTAATTTCAGGTGATGAGATTTCTCACAGTGGCTGCTTTAATTACTGCTCAGCTCCCACTCTTCTTCCCGCAAAAAAACTTCTTCTGGCTCCCAGCTCTGGGGCAGACAGCCCCTCTTGGCCAAGTATAGAGCAGAAGGAGCTTGTGATCAGCCCCAGCTTGAGCTGTGTGTGGTCCTTTGTTGGCACCTGCGGGCAGCCGGAGCCCACGCCTGGCCTCGCTCACCTCTTTCCCGGGTTGCCAGTCCCCGCTGTCTATCCTGGCTCTGCTGCTTTCCCTCTTTTCACGGCATCCACCCTGCAGCCCCAGGTCACCTGCTGCCTGGGGTAGCGCAGCCAACATCATTTTATTAACTTCCCCAAGTCTGTTCTAAGAAGCAGCAAAGTGAGCCTCTTTAGAACTGGGATTCGGAATTTACAACTGTCCCCACAGGGGCCCAGTTGTAATACCAGGTATGATGGGAAACCGGCTGAAAATTTTACTAAAGTTATGGCACTATGGTAGCTAGTGGCACTTTCCTGAGCATCCATAAAGAGAATAGCACGCATGCATGTACACACACGTGCACACACGCACTCACACACTTTGTCTGCAGGGAGCCAAGGCACAGGCCACCACGCTGACCCACTCGCGCGCAGAGAATGCAGTAGGGACAGTCAGTGAAGACCTGAACAGAAACCACAAGGTAATCTGTCACCTGTTCCAACAGCAATGCCGGGTGCTTATTTGTCTTCCCATTCACTCTGTTTCCCTAAGGCCTTTATGAACAAGAAACAGGGCTCCTGGCCAGGTCCATGGAGGCCAGAAAGGAAGGTCTAAGCCATCAACCAGAGCGTTCTCTCTCCCAAGAACTGTGTGAAATGAAAATGGGGACAGCTCAGCCCACACTTCCACTGGGAAAGTTCAGCCTGCCCGTCAGGAGAGAGTAGAATTAGTCTAAAGGATGAGCTTGCGTGAAAGAAAGACTTAGATTTTTAAAAAAATACCTTCATTGTGGTGTGATCCCTGCACAGTAAACTGCACATATTTCAGAGGTACAATTTGATGACTTTTGATAGATGTGTCCACCCATGGAACCACCACCACGATCAGGGTAGCTAACATTTCCATCACTCCCCAACAGGTGCAGGGTTCAGATTCCCAGTTTATCCCCTCCCAGCCCCTTTACCTCCTGGTAACCACATGTTTGTTCTCTATGGACAGACTTAGGTCTGAATCTCAGTTCTTCAGCTGCTAGCTGTGTGGTCCTGGGCAAAGTTTGTTACCTCCTTGGGTCTGATTTTCCTCATTTGCAAAATAAGAAATTTTATCCTTTATGGTAGTAATGAATATTATATAGGATAAGAGTGTTCAAACCCTAGTATAGTGCCCTGCTTATAGCAGTAACTTGGTGCTTTTATGTATGTGTGTATAAATCGGGAACTGGCCCCAGACTGTGTGTGCGCTGGTTCTCTGAAGGGAGGCAAGTTAGTCCCAAGGCTGAGGAATCTTCCAAGATGGATGCAGGTTTTAGCTAAGCCTGTTCTGGGCCTCTGGGAGGAAGCCATACAGAATGCCGTGTCACTTGGGTGGCCCCACCCCATCTTTACTTCTTTAAGGGTTTTCTGTGACTGTGACTACTTAGGAGAAGAAGAGATTAAATAAAGATTAGAGGGAGTCACCGTCCATTTAGTCAGCTTGGGAAGGGAGCTGAGAAAGACTCCGGTGAGCCTGCCGTCGTCATGTGCAGGCAAGGAAACCAGGCGGGGAAAGGAGATGATGAGCCGTCAGGATCACACAGGCTGCCGGGGCAGGGCCACGGCGACAGCTCAGGTCTCCTGACTCTCTGTCCAGTGCTCTTTATTGGGAGCTGTATTTAGTGCCTCCTCAGCTCCCGTGGAAGTGAACCTCTGTCCCATCAGACCCTGGGGACAGAGGAGACTCAAGCCTGAGGGCTGACCATCTGGAGAGCTGAGGACAGAGAGGGGGAATGGCTTCCTTTTGATGTTGTTGGAGAGTGAGCTGGAAGCAGCAGTCATCTGAAATCTGATAACTGGCGTACAAATTCCAGAAGGCAGAGGACTGAATCCTAGGAGCCAACAATGGCTATTCTCTGCCCCTGGACCACCCCGACAACAAGAGACAACAACTCACACACACACACACACACACACACACACAGAATTCAAAAGGCACCACAGAGACCCAGGAGGTCTCAGCAGACCTGGGGACAGGCCAAGCCCGCTACATCTTCAGTGCCGGGAGTCTGCAATTCCTAGGGGCACCAGGCAGCCGGGGACCATGCAGGGGAAGGCAGGGCGGACCCCATCTGGCTGCACCCACAGACAGGGCTCCCGACAAAGGATGCCCGGTGGCTAGAGCTGCAGCCTCTCTGCTGAAATCCAGTGCCAGCCAGGGATCCCCTGGGGCCCCACAGGGTGTGTGCCCAGCAGCTGGTAACTGAGATGCCCTCACTTTCCCAGGGGCCATGTAGAGGAGGGCAGAGGGAAGGACAGGCCACTACCACCTGTGAGCAACTCCCTTTGAGTTTCTAGTGCAGGCCTGGAAGTCTGAGTTAGTCTCATTTTACAGCTTAGAAAGGTGAGGCTGGCCAAGGTTACTCAATAAAAAAGAAGGGAAGAGAGGGTTCGAGTCCAGGTCTGTCAGGCCCCAGGGTGAGTGTGTCCTTTTCTGCACCGTACCACTTCCCAGGGAATTTACTGGAATATATACCCGTACTCCTCCCGGAGGGAGGCACAGGTGGCTGTGTAACCTGACAGGGAAAAGTCACTGTGGGCCAGAGCAGGATCCGTCAGACTACGACGAGGTATCCCCTCACACTGGGCAGAAAGGCCATCACTAAAAAGTCCATGAACAATAAATGCTGGAGAGGCTGTGGAGAAAAGGGAGCCCTCCTGCAGTGTTGGTGGCAATGTAGTTTGGTGCAGCCGTTATGGAAAACAGTATGGAGATGCCTCAAAAGACTGAAAATAGACTTACCATATGATCCATCAATCCCACTCCTGAGTATAAATCCGAAGGGAACTCCAATTCAAAAAGATTTATATCTTTTGTAATGTTCACAGCAGCACTATTTACAACAGCCAAGACATAGAAACAACCTAAATGTCTATCGACAGATGACTGGATAAAGAAGCTGTGGTATATTTACACAATAGAATACTACTCAATTATAAAAAATAATAAAATGATGCTATTTGCAGCAACATGGATGGACCTAGAGATCATCATTCTAAGTGAAGTAAGTCAGAAAGAGAAAGAAAAATACTGTATGCTATCACTCATATGTTGAATCTAAAAAAAAAAAAATACAAATGAACTTATTTATAAAACAGAAACAGACTCACAGACAGAAATAACCTTAGGTGGGGAAGGAGGTGGGAAGGGCTAAATTGGGAGCTGGAGATTTGCAGATACTGACTACTGTACATAAAATAGATAAACAACAATTTTCTACTGTGCAGCACAGGGAACCTTATTTAATGTCTTGTACTATAACCTATAATGAAAAAGAATATGAAAAGGAATATGTGTGTGTATATGTAAGACTGAAATACGATGCTGTGCACCAGAAATTGACACAACATTGTAAACTACTTCAGTTTAAAAAAAGGGAAGATTCTGGAAGAAAAGGGCAACCACCAAATGGGGTGATTATGCCCTAGACAAGATCTCGTTTCCCCCGTGAACCCCTCTCAGACCCTTCACTCTACGCAGTCGGTCTTTGCTCTTGTCCCCAAGGTGTGTCCTGTCCTTCACGCCCTTGTCTCACTAAAGGCCTAAAGCTCAGGTCCTCTAGTTGGCAGGAATAAGCGGTGGGTCCTGCCTCTAAGCTTGCTGCTCTGGCAGAAAGTGGAGAATCGGAGTAAAAGCAGCAGCTAGCATTCAGCGCTTACTACGGGTGACGCGATGCCTTCTATTTATTTACAGTCTCGTTGAGCACCCCTCTCCTTCAGCCCCAGCAGCCAGCTATTACTCTCCCCACTCCACAGATGAGAAAAGTGAGACCTGGGGAAGTTTTGTGATTCGCCGCAGCATCAGGGTGGTTCCAGGATCCAAACCCAGTGCGACGGGAATAAAAGAAAAATCAGCAAGCTGGTCTGCACACAAGCATATGTGCATACGTGCTAATTATGATAATCAGTGGAGGAGAAAATTAAATGAAGCCCAGAGAGGTAGGATTAAACCTCATGTCAAGCGGTTAAGTGAGGGAGGGTAAGAACCCAAATGAGAGATCTGAGGGGAGAGAGCGTATGGGAGTCAAGAGAGGAGACATTCAGAGACTTGGCTGAAGGAGACCTCTGAGTGTGCGGGAAGCTCGGCGTGGTCTCTTCGTTTTCAGGGGGTTCAGTTAAGGTTGATACAGCTTCTCAACGCTTCTTGTATGTCATACCTGAGCTTCTGTTGAATGCAACACTCCAGGGGAGGTGTTTATGAGACACAGATCACAAGACTGGAGCCACCCTCCAGCTTTCTGCGGTTTTCAGTGGGTGAGGGTGGCTGCAGAGGCCTCACTGTCCCCACTACAGACCGGGGCTGGGACGCGGGAGGGCTGGCCCTCCTGGGTCCGCCGGGCATGAACAGCCCTGGCTCAGGCTGCACCCAGTCCTGGAACGTCGTCATCCCTGCCTACCCGAATCCCACTGTCCTTCTATTTGGAATCCATCTTCTCCAGGTGTTCCTCATGGAGCAGACATTTTTGGGGAGCCCCAGAGCAGCTGCCGTGATGACAAAGGTGGCCAAGTTCTCCTCCAGCACCTCAGCAGCCCTCATGGTTCTCTCTCTGTCTGTCTCCTCTGAATTCTGAGAGCATGAAGGAGGTACCCATGGTTCCCAAGTCATCCTTTAATTAGACGCCATCTCACTAATTGTTCTTTGTTATCTTGGGGGCTCTCAGCTCGGTCTTCTTGTGGGGATTGTTCAACCAAGAGGCCCAGAGCCCCATGTGTGCGTCTGTGTTTTCACAGCATCCAACGCATTCTAAGCAAATGGGCGGGGGAGGTGCTAACAAACGATGCCCTGATGGACTGATGGATGCAATAGATGGATTGGTGACGGATAAACAGATGGATGGAGCATAGCTGAAAGGCATGAAAGAGGTAGGATGGAGGAAGAAGAGATGAGCCAAGCGGGGAAGCTCTGCTAAAGCTTCAGTCTGGAACGGATTCTGCATTCGGCGGGGGCTGTGGCACAGGCTGGGGGTAATCCAGATGTTTAGCTTATGTTTTCCTATGGCTTCTTTTAGGTACTTCTGCTGGTTCTCAGTGGCTCCTCTGTAGCCCAGAGGCACGAAAGGGGGGGCAGGTGTAGGAGAGGAGGTTCTGATACCTCAGTCTGTGGACTATTTTGTAAGGGAAGTGTTCGGTAGAAAGGGCTGGGGTAGTGGAAGCAATAGTAACAAGAAGTCTGGATTCGTTATGGGTCTGACTTATCTGGTTACCTTGACATCCCAGGGATTTAGGGAACTGGAAGCAGGAGGGCAGTGAGAGGAAAAATAGCCCAGGAGAATCACAAGCTGGAGAAATAACAGGGGCTGTGATTTGATAAAATATTGGCAGTGGATGTGTGTGTTGGATATATGATGCTCGCAGAGACTGTCCCCTAATTACACATTTAGTTAGCTTGAAGAAACTTTGGCCTTTTCTTTCACTTATGGGAGAGTTTTTAAGGCCCTATCCTGAATTCCTTTTGACCCGTAAACGCTTGGAGTGTGTTCTCTGAATTATAATTTATTTGCCTCAGTCCTCTTCTTTGTATGTAGCTCTTGTAGCTCTTGGCTGGGGCAGTCCCTTACTCTTTCTGGGCCTATGAGGATAAGGATGATTTTGGGGGGGGCGGTTTGGGCATGTGTTTCTAGATGGGCATCCTCTCCCCTGGTCCCATGTGGCGTTCTCATTTTCCATGGATGTAGGCTGTGTCTCCAGGCCGCAGAGATGCCCATCTCTCCTCCCTGCCCCAGCAGGACCCGTGTAAATGTCCTTCAGCTCCAGAGTGCCACTGCCCCACGTCTCCTCCTCAGCCTGCCCACACGCCCAGCTCTCCCAGGGCTCTGGGCTGGGGAGTGGGGTACAAGACCTGCAGGAATTTTAAATTGCCAGACAACAAAATAATCAAACTGAGACATGAATGCCAGAGGGATTGTGTTTAATTGTTTGGAAAACAGGAGCAGAATTGAAGGTTGACAGGAAAGGGTGTCCAGGCACAGGGCCAAGTTTCCAAGAAGTCGACAGGGTAATGTAGATACACGTCAGCAAAGATAATTAGGTAGCTTAGAATGAGATCTTTGTCTGAGATGGGAATTGCAGCTGCTGATGAACAAGAGGGAGCAATCCAGGAAGCTGCCGTCTGGGTGCTGCCTTTCCCCGGAGTGCGGCCGCACGCGGAAGCCGGTGGTGAGTGGGGCCCACGGCTGCATAGAGAGGGGAGCGGGCTCTACGCGTTGTGATCCCCCGGGGGCTTGGCCTCTGGTCACAGGCCCGGGGCTTACTTCTGCTTGGACTTCTGGCACTGCTGAGGGGGTGGGCACTTCGGCTGGCACTTGGGGGCACAGGGCTCCTTGCACTTGGGTGGAGGCTGGCAAGCCTGCTTGGTCTGCTGAGGCGGGGGGCAGCACTGCTGGGGGGGAGCACACTGCTTCTGCTTCTGCTGAGACATTCTGGGCTGGGTGTGCACTGGAAGCAGAAAGACACGGGAGTGAGGCACGCTGGAGCCTTAGGGAGACCTGAGCTGGGAGAACCCCCTGCCTCATTCACACCTGCGCCACTTTTCCTTTGTCCTGGTGGCTTCACCGATGTGAAGTGTGTGTGTGTAAATGTGTGTGCATGTGTGCTTGAGTATAAGTTGTAGCTACAAGTCTATAAGCTATTCCAAAATTTTTGAGACAAAGAAACATGAAAGGAAGGAGAGAAAGAAGGGAGGAAGAAGGGAGAAGAGAAGGGGAGAGAGGCAGAAGAAAACAAAGAAAAATGTAAAAAGAGAGAGGAGAGAAAGAGAGAAAGAAGGAAAGATGGAGAGAAAGAGAACAAAAAGTAAGGTACTGTTATGGCAAAAACTATGGAATCTGAAACAGGATTTCCTGGGATCTGAGTCCTGGCTAAACCATTAACCAGCTGTGTGACCGAGCAAGTTACAGAAATCCTCTGTACTTATTTTTCTTAAAGTTGTCGTAAGAATTAAATGAATACGTAAAAATCCGTCCATACAAACACACACACATAAATATGTACACCCGCCAATATGTGTGTGTATGTGCGCACACACACTCGCACACCCACCCACCCACGAGTACCAGTGCATGATGAGCACCGTGTAAGGGTTTCGACTTAGTAAATCAATTCCTAGCAATTTTAAAAGGGTAGCAAGGAGCATCTTAACCACTCTCTAAGAAAATTCACAGAAAAGAGGAATCTGGAGACAAAATGGACCTTTTAGCTCACCTCTTAATTACAGTTGAGGAAAGCAAAACTCAGAGAGGGAAGTAGTCATTCCCCAGGCACTCAGCACAGGGCGGTGGGAACAGTGGTCCCCAACTCCCGGAGCAGGACCTTGCCCCTGCGCCAGTCGTCTTGCTGCTGCTGCTCTGAGCTCCCTGGGGCCTCTGCACTCCCGCTCCCTGGGGAGCTCCCCTCTCTCCCTGTGCTCGTCTTTCCCTTAAAGGCAGCTCTGCCTGTTCCGCCCCTGAGCCGGTGCCTCCCTATCCTCCTCCCGAGCCCCTCTCAGCACCGGGAGACACACAACACCGGCACCACACATGCCAGCAGGAGCCTCAGACGTGGCCTCTTGGCAGACCTTCCCGTCCCATCTCAGCCTGCCTTCCCACACCTTTCAGCGGTTGACTTGCCCCTCACGATCGGGTGGTCCCAGATGATGAGGAAGAGAGAGATGCCCAAACGAGGACTTTCTTTCTGACCAACCACCCAGAGCTTCAGCCCAGCTCCCAGTCAGAGTTTGGGACCATGTGGAGCAAGGCTGCAAGGAGGGGGGCTCCTTTGCCAGACTTACCCAAGTTCACCAGCGGCTGGAGTGTGGAGATGCCGAGGGGTTTGGAACGCTCTGAGCCTGCCCACCTTTTATACATCTTGTATCCTTGCCTGAGGCCATGAGCTGGCCTAGGATTGGGGCATCCTAATTAGGCCCTAGTCACAAGAGGATGCACCTGTCCTTCCTCAAATTTCAGGCTTTACTCACCCCCTGGGCTGACAGCCTCCCTCTTTGCTTGGGGATGATGGTGCCTTAACTCTGGCCCCAGCCCCACCTCCCCATCACTTTACGAGACCTGGCTGCCTTGGATTTCCAAACCCACTCATGACTTTTGACTTAGAACTTTGGCATCTGGGATCGTCCCAAGCAAGCATTCAGGCCAGTGCAGGGTGTGGGGGGTGTGAGGGCAGTGTTCCGGGATGTTCCGGTTGGTGGGGGAAGGGGGAGGCTGGGCGGGGTACCCAGAGAGCATTGTTTTAAGGGAAACTTAACAAATGATGGGTGAGTGGCTTTCTGGGAAGCCCATTAAACTCAGCACAGGTTTAACTTTAACCTAGACCTGGAGCCACATTCAGCCTGAACTGGTGAGAAGCAGGGCAAGCAGCTTTGGTTTTACATCTCTTGCCGTTTAAACAATAAATGGGGGCTGCCGCCTTCTGTCCTGCCTGTTACTGAGAAAACCATTAGGCTTCATGAAGAGATACTGGGTGGTTACAGTAGACAGTACCTATCTCTCTATCTCTCTACATGTGTGTAAGTCACCCGGACTCCAGGCTTCCCAGGGAAATGATTATCATAAAGTGGAGGTGGAAGGGCTGAGAAACGCTGAACTGGAATGAGCTCCCGGAGGAGTCAGCTGGGCCGGGTCCTAGGTTCTGAGCTCCCAGAGCCTCAGTCCTAATTCCTCCTCCCCATTCTGGTTAGAGATTCCAGGACAAAGAGGGACGGCCCAGGGCACGGACTTGGATGCTCCCCGTGTCTGACGATGACTGGAACGTGCCTCTTAAAAAACCCCCAAGTAATGTAGAGACTGGGGCTCTGACCTTCACCATTTGGGTGGCCTGGGGCACGTGGTGTCTTTGAGCCTCACGTTCCTCATCTGCTGAAGAGGGTAACACCGCTCTGCAGGTGGGTGGTAAGGGCTACAGTGGACAGCGTATGTGAAGTATGTGCATAGTGTTTGGCACAGAAGAAGAGCTTAACAACCGTTGGGTGTTCCACTGAGCAGGGCTCAGAAGACCAGAGCAAAGGGCTCTCGGAGTCCAGAGCTGATCGTTGCAACACTTGAAGGCAAGTAGCAGCACTCGCTGTGGGTATTATAAGCCCTTGACTGAAAGAGATGCAAATAGATAAGCTAGACCTGAGGGTGGCCGGCTTTACAGCTCAGACCCGGAATTTAGCCACAGTTCTACTGAAAGCCTCACAGCTTCCCTAGATCGCGGGGAGTCACACCGCGGCTCTAGGGGACACAGGCTTGGAAGTCAGTCGTCTCTCCCTCTGGAACTATTAGGATCGCAGGCCATGCACGGGCAAGTAACCGAGAGAGACCCAGAGGAATCCAGGCCTTCCTGGGAGAGGATTTCTTGGACCTGGAATCACTGTGACAACAGCAACCCCAGGAAGAGTTGGAAAGGGATTTCAATGCAGGTCCCTAGCAGGAGCGAGGACAGGCGGTGCGGTGCAGTTACCCTAGGACAACCGTGAGTTCATCAAGAAGTCGTGCACTCAGACCACGCTCGGGGCAAGACGACTGAGCAGAGCGGGGTTCGGGGCGTCAGGGCTGCCTCTGCGACCTGGGCCTGTGTAAGGGGGACGGGGGATAAAACGCTTCACGTCTCCTCCTCCTTCCAGACGCTTTAGATATTTTTCAGTGATTGGACTCGGATTCGCTGAAGAACTCAAAAGCCCAAGTGTCCTGGTAGCGAGGCCCTCACACTCGAGAAAGTGTGACCTCAGCTGATCCATGAGCTTTGGATGTTAGATTCCGTGCACCTTTTCTCACAGGGGCCCCCACGACCCAGAACAGACTTGTGGTGGAGTCAGAGACCTCAAGACAAATTTGGGAGTCTGAGATTTACAAATGTTAGCCACTATGTATAAAAGTAAAAATTTTAAAAATTTCTTCTGTATAGCACAGGGAACTATGTTCAATATCTTATAATAATCTTTAATGAAAAAGAACATGAATATATGTATGCATACAAAAGCAAGTACATGTATGCGTATGCATGACTGGGACATTGTGTTGTACACCAGAAACTGACACATTGTAACCGACTGTACTTTAACTTAAAAAAAAAAGAAAAAGAATGATTGGTCAGTATGGCTTCTACTGCAGAGGACAGAAGGCACGGGTGATTTAGATGTTACCAATAAAACCAAATGCTTATCCTGGACATTTCGAATGGTATTATTCACTGACTTTCATTAGCTTCACTCTGTCTTTCTCTTTCTCCAAACCTCTGCCTCTCTGATGCTCACACACACACATGCGCGCGCGCGCACACACACGCATACTCACATACGCACGTGTGAGTCTCTCCTGTCCTCCAGCACTCAGTGTTTGTGGGGCATAAAGCCAGTTCTCAGTGCAGCTGATGGAATGGGAGATGGTATTTTCTCCCAGTTTCCAAAACCTCCGCACATCTCACTACTGACCACTGGTCCGTGTCCAGCAGGCACAGGACCCCGCTTCTTCCGCGTGGTTCCTGTACCCTAAGGCTCCATATGGCTCTTGAGGACGTTTCTGCGCCTTCAGGTTTTCTTAGTATCCGTCTCATCCTCGTTTCCCTCACATGAGTGTGAACATGACGGTGAGGCCGTGGGGACGGGAGGTGCACACTGAGCTTTGTAAAAGTGATCCAGTCAGACGCCAGGCCCAGTACTCTGGAGACTGGGGAACCGAGTGACACACAGGCCCAGCCCTCGAGGAGTGGATGACCTTCTTGGGGAGATAAAGCCAGTCTAGTGTGACAGAGGAACTGGATCTGGGAGGCAGACACCGTGAGTCAGGACCTGAGGGACGACATGGGACAAGGGAGGTACAGAACTCAGAGGAGTGGTCCCTCCTCTGGGCTGGGATGGGCTGGTGGGGACAGTGAAGCTTCAGGGCGGGCAGGAAAAGCTCCCGGACCGTGGGCTCCTTCAAGGCAGAAACCCTGACTTTATCTTTATATCCTGATACCCAGCAAGGGTTCTGGCTCAGATTCAGAGCTAAATACATTCCTGTGAAATGAATGAGGACATTCCAGGCAAGGGAATATGGACTGAGACTACATTTGAAGGTGGGAAGAACCTACGTGTGTTTGGGGGAAAAAAAGAGACCACACTCACTGGAGTGGATGGTCAGTGCTAGTGAGCAGTGGGCGGTGGAAGTGGGACCAGAACCCCGGGCCGGCAGAGCTGGAATGCAGGGCGGAAGACACACTAAGGGGGCCTCAGCTTTGACTCTTAAGTCCTGCAGAGATGCCCTGTGATTGTATGCCGGATATTTTGTAAAATTCTATTGATTAGCATAAAGAGGCAGATGGGCACTGGCTTCTATTTAGAAAGCCCAGGTGTATTTCTGGCTCTCACAACAATTAACTGTGCGCTTTTGGACAACGAGCTTCCCCTCTCTGGGGTTCCGATTTTCTACTCTGCAAAATGTGATAATCCCTAACGCTCTTTCCAGTTGTAAACACAGTGTGATTTTTCCATAGCGAATAGGAGCCAAAGGAGGGACGTGACTGAAAGGGTGTTTTTGGAGGTGAGTCTGGCTGCGGTGCACATGGTGAGGTGGGATCAGGGGCGAGGTGGGTGAGATGCAGGCGGGGGACCTGACCTAAGAGGCAGCGGCAGAAGTGGAAAGGGGAAGACAGGTTTAAGAATGTTCTTGAATTGAGAACAGGACTGGAGGACGGAGAGGATGGAGGGAGCGGAAGAGGGGGAGTCAAGGGAACCCTTATGATTCTAAGTGACAAAACTGGGCTGAGATCGGGGCTGGGAGGACGGAAAATAAGGACCAGATGCCTGTTCATACACCTCGTGTCTGGTCCGGCGGGACACCCAGCGAGTCGCAGGTGCCACACGCCATGTACACACGCTGCGTGTTGTATGTGCACTGCATGTAACCAGCCAGTACACTGCGCTGGGCAGCAGTAGAGGAGGGTGTGAGGAGGCCACAGGAGGGGGAATTCACCTGCCGGGAGCCAGGTTTGTGCTGAGCACTAGAAAGAAACACAGGAAGCCAAGCAGGGAAGTGTTAGTTCCCAGAATTTCGGTCCTTCTTCCTGGTAGCAGCGCTTGGTCAGGGACAGGAAAGCATTCTAGACTAGCAGGTGCCAGAGCTGGGAGGAGCCCAGGAGTCACACAAAATGCTCCCAATTAATTCCTGGCCTGACGATTAGGTCAACACTTGATGATCTTCTCAGCAAGTCACTGAGAAATGAGAAATGTTATGGTTGTTTTGTAGAGGTTGGTATAAGGTTGCTGATTTTATTTCTTTGGAAGGTCTTCTTTTTTGTTTTCTTTTTGGGACTATGCTTTTTCCAGAGTTATTGGTTTTAGAATCACCTTTATTTACAGAAGTGATAGTAATTATAAAGGATTTTTGCCCAAACTTGGACAAATAAAGAGATGGCCCTCTTTCCTGAAAGCGTTGTTTTTAAAAATATAATTTTAAATTTTAGTGAAATCCAAAAGCTTGGGTATTGTTAATGTGGTCCATCCTATCTTTTCACTAGCAAATACGGAAAAGATGAGGTAGGCGAGGGAAGTGACTTATGCGGGGTCACAATTTTCAAATGCCAGAGAGGAGACTTGAACTTGGTATCTGACCCCAAACCAGACCAAAGCAAGGTAAAAACAACCAAAAAAACAAATGAAACAGGACTTTGGTTGACGTCAAACTCTTAGGAATTCTCCTCGCCTCCTGTCTGCCCCCACCCCCGCAAAGCCAGGCCTTTGCAGCCATGGCAGGACCAGGCTTGTGGGGCGCCCACACCCCACGCGTCTGCTGCCAGGCTCTCCAGGTCACAGCGCGGGGCTCCGGCTTGCCCCTCTCGGCCTGACCCTCTCCTCGGGGACACGCTGTGGCCTGCACTCTGACCTCATTAAGCAAGAACCCATTCTCTCTTGCTTTTATCCAGCCTTTCAGAGCAAAGGGATTAACCCCTTCAAGTCACCTCTCCCCTTCCTGACTCTTAGGAAGCCCCCAGCTGTGAGACATGAGCTATTCACCTCCAAGCCCCCCGCAGCCGGCTCCCCAGCCACTGGCTTCTCCAGGCCCACAGCCAGCGGTTTCCCTGTCATGACAGCGATGTCCTGGGAGACTTGGCTGCCGCAGGGAATGAAGCCTTGACTTTGTTCTGCACGGCCCTAAGATATGGAATGAGGTCCCTAAGAGGCTGAGTTTCCACAGGGATCTGCCTCCAGGCTCCCCGTTTCTCTTGGTGACCTCACTCACTCCTCAGCTGCTAATTACCACCTTTAAACTTGCGAATGACTCGCGAATCTCCGTTTCCAGCCCAGGCCTCTACCTGGTGCTTCAGCTCCGTAGTACATCCAGCATCCTCCTCAGTATCTCCATCTGGATGTTTCAAAGGCACACTGGTCACAACACGCCCAGGACAGAACTTATCACCCCTCCCTTGCTCCCCATTTCAGTGAACTGCACCGCAACCTACCATCTACCCAGCAGACCCGACCAGAAACAAGGCAGCGCCTGGAACCTCATCTCACCGCCTACCAGTCCCATCAGTCTATCGCCTAGACACGTAAGGTGTACCACACAGAACGCGTGTGGTTTTAAGAAGCGCCTACCCTGGTCTGGCCTTCATCAGCTCTTGCCTTGACCGCCAACGAGATTTCTTTACCCATTTCCCTATCTGGGTCTCTCTAGAGGCAAACCATTTTCTACACAGGCGCCAAAGTAATAATTTTGAAAGCAAGAGGAAGAGAGAGTTTCTTGTTTTTAAGAACTAGACACTGAAGTATTTAGGGGCAAAGGGGCATATCATCTGCATTTTACCCTCCAAATGTTCAGGAAAAAGAAAACAAAACAGATAAATACAGATACACAGACACAGACACACACAGACACACACACACACACACACACACACACAGAGATATGCCCCAGCTTAGTATCTGTTTATGCGTATATAGATATAAATATAGATACATACATCTCTTTCTCTCTCTCTCTCTCCCTATATATATATATATATATATATATATATATATATATATATATATTTGTCTTGTTTCCTTTTTTCTGAATCTGTCTGTATATATCTATATGTCTATACCTGTACCTGTATAAGTAAATAAAGAGAGAGAGAGAAAGAGAGAGGGAGAGAGAGAAAGATCAACACTTGAAATCTAGGTGAATCTGCTTGAAGGTTATCTAGGGATTTTTTGTACTGTTCTTGACACTTTTCTATAAGTCTGAAGCCATGTTAAAATGAACACATTTTAAATAAACACATTTTAAATGTAAGTGGGCCCATGTCATTCTCCTACACAGAATCCCTCAAGGGCCCCTCATGCCCCGTCTCTACAGGATAAAGCCTAAATTCTGGGCTGGTATGGCCCTGCCTGCCCCCCCAGCTTTGTCTCACTACCCCTCCCCCCCGTTGATGTTCTGCCCCATCAGTGAGGACCCGTTTGTAGTTCCTGGCAGATAACCTGCTGTCTCTCACTGCAAGGTCTTTGCTCACATAGTCTTTCTGTCGGGAATCCCTGACACCCACCTGGCACTGGATAAGAGAATAAGGTAGAGAAACAATTCACACACACAGCGAGGTGGATGGAGCTAGGCAAGCTTCCTGTCCCTGCATAATCTTTCCCTCCAGGTGGCTGTGGCTGCTTCCTCTCTTCCAGCAATATACACACACGGGTTTCTGAGCAACAGCCTATGATTCTGAGTGGGTTAGAGACAGATGCGGAGAACTTGGGCAGTGTCTTTAGTGAGATCAAAGTCTCCCAAAGGGTCCCTGGATCTTGGGTTTTATGTCTTGTCACTGAGGGAGAGGACACTTGTCACTTTGTCTGGCTCTGCTTCCTTCCTGATTCTCTTAAAAGAGACAACCAAACCCCCAGGACTCCAGGGAGTCCCGTCTAGAATGTATCAGGTAAGTTTAAGCTGGAGGCCAGGGCGTTTGTGTGCTCACACCTGTGTGCGTACACGGGTCGGGGGATGGAGGGGGAGAAGACAGACAAGGTGGCTCCTTTTCTCTTGGTAGAAGTATCCCACTCTGCACCCCAGCTTCAGGGCTGCCAAGCAGTGAGTGTGCCTAATCTTAAAAAGTAGTTATGAGACATTCCCTCCCCAACCAAGAGGATCTTCTGCTAAGCTCACATGACTGGGGAGGAAGGACATCAGCCGGCCTGAAAAGCCCAGATCTGTAGGATGCTGCGTCTGCTCGTGCATCCTCCAACCTGGGAGGGATGAGTTGCGCGGCAGACCTCTGCTCCCTCAGTAGCATTTGGAGAACCACGAATTCTCTTGCTAGATTTAGTTTTGATGCAGATTAAAAGGACAGTATGAAAAGTGGCTTCACACTAGCTTGTCCCTCCAAATGGAGAGCTCTTTTTTGTCTTTCTTTGTTGTTCAGAATCTGGGAAATGGGCAAGGAGGGTAAATTAACACTAAACTGAAGAAAATCAAAAGGCTAAGTTGATCTTCATATTAAAGAACTGAGACATAAAAGAGACAGGAAGAGATGCAAGAGAGAGTGTGTACACATGCTCAGTGTCTGCTGTCTGCACAGTTTCTTTGCAATTTTAGAAAGGAAGGGGAGAGAATTTTTTGAAGGGGGGTGATTTCTGTCAGTAGTATCTATATCAATCTGACTGTCTGTATCCAGATAGGGTGGTAAGAAATGTAATTTTGAGAAATTTTGCTCTGAGTGTTATTGGAAACTTTCCTTGGCATTCCTCTAATGCCCTAAATTAAAATACATAATTGCTTTTGGAAGTACTTCTTTGAATGTGACAGCTCTCTTAAACCTGGCCACAAAACTGTCCAATTATATGTAAGTTTCAAAAAAAAAAGATTATATTTCAAATGCGATGCAGAGTGTTCTAAAGTTGGCCTAACATGATTTAGCTACAGATACATGGACTTCTATAAATACATTACTGTTTATCTTATGTAAAATGCATCCTTACAATATTAAAATGTAGGCTCGCTCCTTCACTCTTAACAAAAGCCCTTAAAGAGAAATGCATTAAAAAGTCAGTTTAAAATATAGTTCTATTTTAGGCAGCAAAGAATCAGGGAAAAGGGCTGGGACCTGGTATCTCAACACTTATGGGCATGAGACAAGGCAGCGCCACAGAGCGTGAAAGAGAAGATCCCGAGTGCGGGTCCCGGGAGCCTCAGGTCCGACCACCCTGGCCTCTGTTCCCTGGCTGACTTCCTTCCGCTCTCAGCAGTGAGGCCGGGGTGGGGAGATGAAGGTAGTGGGGGAAGTCCCTCCTGCCTCCTCCTCCTTTTCCATGCACACCTTTCATCCGGGATGATACTGGCAAGTGGGTGTGTGGAACCCAGACAAGCAGGTCTTGTATTTGCTTCCAGGTAGAGAGATCAGGCGCTTTCTGTCTGAAGTTCTGAGTCATACCAAGGTTCCGTGGGGTTGGGTCTCTCTATACGCCGTGCTACATGCACGCACGCACACACTCACATCCTCAGCTGCCCCCACTGTGTGTGAGGTACTCTCTCTGTGTGCAGTGTCCTTTGCTGGGCACTGAGGGAAGTACATGTAAATGAGATGCATCTCCAGGTGTCTGGTGTGCACCTGCCATGCAGCTAAGCACAGGGCTGGGTAACCATCGAGAATGAAAGCAGTGGAAAATTTAGATCTTCAAGTTGCTTAGAGTCTAGCCGGAGAAAATAAAAGTGAACAAGAAAGGAGCTCAATTTTTATGTCAATATAGAGTCCCAAGTTTCGACTGAGAATCAGGCTATGGACAGAGGAATAAGACTCTCTGAGGAGAGGACGAGACCTTAAGAATCTGCTCCAGAGAGAATAGTATTGTGGCGAGTGGGGGTGAATGGACTGGGGTGGCCAGGGCTGCAGCTATGCGTTTCCCATCACCACTGTGGGTCCAGAAAGACTAGCGGCAGGATCACGGTTGAGGGCTGACCTAGAGCTGTGGACCACCTGGGGGCCAATAAGAAGGTCACACTAGTGATGGGAACCTTGGGGGATGGGGTGGTTCAGACTGCGGTCCAGCCTGGGGAAGGAGGCAAGTGGTGGAAACACAGAAGTTACAACAGGGATGTGATTGGTGATTCTCAGAGACTGGATTCCAGAGCTGTCATGGCAGAGAAGGGAAGCACTGTTTGGCATGGAGGTCAAAGCAAACCAAGAAGCAAGTTAGTGTTCTTAAGAATGAAGCCAGACAACCCCAGAAGGAGGTGCAAAGATGTAGTGAGAAGTCAACTATCTCCACGTTAAATGAATAGAGCCTGATATTTTGAGTTCCCCATAGAGTATACAAAATACCCTTGTAATATAAAATTCAAATGGTAGCTTCTTCATGAAGTCTTTTGCATCCCCAAGAAATATATCTTCTCTAAGGAAACACTCTCTTACTTCCATAGTCTCTCCTACGTCTACTAGGAAATGTAGAATGTTCTTCTTGGGTCTTGAGATATTTGGGTATATGATTTGATAAAATGTTAAACTCTGGAGGACAAAGCAACACATGTCCTCCCCAAACACCAGCACAGAGCCAAGCACATAACGAGATCCCAGTAAATCAAATGTTCCAGGAATTGAAGTCATGCTGTGTCACAGAGGAGACCACTAGTTGAGGGAGCTTTTGCTTTTGGGGAGATTAAATATCAGTCTCAAGGAACAAAGGTTCCCACGGTCGCCTACTCGCAAGAACAAACGAATGTGGAGCTAAACAATAAGTATCTGTTGAATGACTGGTCCAAACAGAAGGTTATGGGAGGCTGAGCTGAGGGAGGTAGTCAAGTAGGCAGCTTCTTCACCCCCATCCCAAGAGATGCACGCGACACACATATGTCCCCACCCTCCAACACGCATGCTTAGGCGTGTTGAAATCTTTTATGTTTATAGAAATGTCTGTTTCCCTTGGGGAAGGTATAAATGGAATGGTGTCCTCATGACGCAAGTCCCAGATTTGCCTCTCGGCTCCTCCTTTTGTCGTGAGGCTGCTCAGGAATCTGTGCTCACCGCCCGTGGGCCTGAGCTGGGGTGCAGTGCTGGGTGCCGCGACAGTGAGCGGCTGTTTGCATGGAAAGTCTGCCTCAGGACTACAGGCAAGGAGTGGCACAGAAATAGAGAACTCACCCCGGCACGCCGCAGAAGCACACTCACTCCACGTTCAGTGCGCACCTACCACGTGCCAGGCCCAGAACTAGGCGCTGAGAATCCAGAGATAAGTAAGATGTTGTTTCCGCTCTGTAAGTCCTCACAGCCTCGAGCAGGCAGGTAGCCGACTATACGCATGGCTTCAGCAGTGGACGGTAAGTGCTCTGTTAGGGTTATTTGGAGGTTGCTGTAGCTGGTAGAGGAGGACTTAACCAGCCAGGAGGCTTTGCCGAAGGCTTCCCAGAGGACGGACACCACCCTCAGTATTGTCTCCTCAGTGCATGGGGGCAAGTTACGGTCAAGGACACTCTGTTTTCTCCTAGAGGTTTCCTGATCTGGGAGATAACTTTACCCATCCCTCTGGCTCAGAGAGTTCTTCCTTCCCTACCCCTTCCCCTCTACGCCTACCTACCTCTCTGCCAAACCATTCCATCACACCGCTATTACTCCAACAAAAGAGCAAAAAAGCCTGGGGACTGGGCGTCTGGAGGGAGAGTCCAGAAGTTGGACCAGTTTCTAGGCTCATGAGCCATAGGATAGGGTCCTGTTCTTGCTACACCTGAAGGTCTCTGTGAGGCCTCAGCAGGTGGGGAAGGGTGGGAATGACCAAGAATACCCCATTCGTGGAAAACTCGGTTTACAGAGAGCCAGTGTGTCCCCAGCAACAAATACTAACTGAGGGCCGGCCACGCACTGGCCACCTTTTAGGCAGAGAATGAACAGCGCACACGGCAAGGCCCACGCAGGTTGCTCCCCCTCGGAGCCTACATCCTTGCAGGGAACGAGAGGCGGTAAGCACATGTACCACCAAGAAACAAGTAAATAGCACAATCTCAGGTAAGTCTTGGGGGCTGTGAAGAAACTACAGCATGGTAAGTTTTAACTAGGGTGGTTAGGGAAGGCCTCTCTGGGGCAGAAACGTTGGAGTTGGGCCTGGATGATGGCAAGATGATCATACAGAGGTCTGTGGATAGAGGCAGAGCAAGAGCAAGTGCAAAGGCCCTGAGACAGGGATGGCCTTAATGGGTTCAGTGAGCATCATGTGACCTGAGGACAGTGAACGAGGAGCAGGTGAGTTCAGGGAGTCGGGCGGGGACTGAGTTCCTGGGGCGTGGAGGCTCTAGAAGGGTCGGAGCTGGTAGTGACTTGACCTAAGTTTTGCTGGAGAAAGGTCACCCTGACTGCTCTCAGAAAGTGGTCTAAGCCAAGGCACGAATCAAGGCTCCTGTCTTCTCCCTTATGTTGGATCCTTATCAGAACCCAGAGAGCATATATTTTTTCTAATTTTAAAAAATTAAAAAAATTTTGGAGGGGTAGGTAATTGGGTTTTTATTTATTTATTTAATGGAGGTACTGGGGACTGAATCCAGGACATCGTGCATGCTAGGCATGCACTCTACCACTGAGCTGTATCCTTCACCCCCCCCAACCCCAGAGAGCATATTTCTATTCTAAAGTTTTATTTTTAATTTAGCCAGGAAGAAGCCAACCTTTAGCGACGTAGCGGTGACACAATAACTCATGCCGAGTGTGGGTCTCTTTGCGTTGTATTCTATGTCATGACTTTTCTGGAAACATGCCTCAATTGGAAAAGTGTATTCTTTGTCCATCTGAGTGCATTTGACCTTGCTGGACCACACACGGCCATTTGGGGTCCAGAGGAGAGAGTCACCGTACCAAGTGGCCTCTCGCGGAAGGAATCCTCTCCTCTTCTCCTTCTCCCAGGCACAGCCGCCGTCTCAGACCAGCCCTGCCATGCTTGTTAACTTGGCCTTCATCCATTCGTCCCGTTTCTGCCCCTCAGAGTACCTGACGGCACTGGGGCATCCCTGCTGCTCGGTAAGAGTCACAAGGGGCCAGTGGGTTCTGTCCTTCCACACGGATTGGAAACCACGCCTCTTACTTCATTTTCAGCTGCCTCGTGCCTCTAGCAGGGGTCTTAAGAACACAGAACACAGTACCAAGGCCGGCTGGCATTTCCATTTTATTTCCCTCTGCTTCCCACAATCCAGCCAAGCTGAACCACTCATTTCATTCACAGTCACAGTGTTTTCCCTGTTGACGCCTGAACTCAGGTTTTTCCCTCTGGGACCCTGCTCCATCCCATTTTGGAATCCATTCCCTGGTGCTCATTCAAAGCCCCAATCATATGTCATCTCCTTCAGGCACTGGCTCTGAGAGTTCGCTCACCCGTCTGAGACTTCCCGCGCTGAGTCTCCGAAGCGTGTGCACAGGCTCCAGATTCAGACGCAATCTGAGCTTGGATCTCGGTGACCAGCTGAGTGACGCTGGGGTGCATGCCTTGTCCTCTCTGAGCCTCAGTCTCCTTAACTCTAGGGTAAAGGGGGTAACCACACCCACATGGTGGTGTTGATGGCGGTGGTGTGCCGGGAAGATGAGATCACGCGTGTGAAGCTTTTGACGCTGTGGCGGATGTATGGCCGACGCTCAGTAAAGGGCGGCAGTTACTGTTAGCAAAGTCACCTGTGCACGTGCCTTCTGCCCCTGCTCGCTCTGAACCCTTCAGGGCGCAACCTGTCCTATTCGTCACCATTTCCTTGGAGGTGTCTCCCTGGAGCCTGGATACCCAAGCTTTGTTTTTTGGACTCTTCCTTGGGTGGGGCCCTTGCACTTCTGCATCACGACACTAGGGGGAGCAGGAGACCACGGGCATTTTGGAAGACTGGCCTGCGTCTGGGTCGCCCTTCTTTTAGCCTCTACCAGTGGTGGCCCCCACCCCGTTGTAGTTCCTTCTTGCTTGAACTGTACTCTTATTCCTTTATGCTAGGAACATTTCAAAAACACCAAAGCCAAGAGCCATTCATTCCTTTTGGGAAGGCTTCCTCACTCCCCAAGTCTGCCCTCGCTGAGGGGTTCATCAAAACTGGCCAAGATTTCCTGACACTTTCATGTGTCTTTTACTATGTTTTCTGTTTCAAGGATAATGGGTTCAAGAACGTACTATCTTTTATGGTGAAGTAGGGCAAGGACAGCAGATGGTGCCGCACTGGCTGGTGCAGCGTCTGATGTTTGAGATCCATGGAGGGAGCGGTGCCCATTAAGGACAGTGGACTTGGTTGATTGTTGCTGGATGCTGTTGATACTTTAAAGAGAAAAAAACAGCAGACTCAGGCCATCCATTTACTGCCTTTTGACTGGCCCAAAGTCAGAAGGCCTGCATAGTAGTATTTAAAGTCCCTCATCTCCCACAGAGGGCAGATGATGCTACACACCAGGCCGAGAACCTCGTAGTAACCTTCACAGAAAGCTGAATTTGCAGCATCCACACGTTTCTTATGCCAAGGGCAGGGCCCTCATAGAGAAGCAGTGGAATCTCAAAATGTGGGATGGGAACATGTTCGTGGATGTGCTTGGTAACACTGAACTTCCAAGTCCCCTGAATTTTCTCGGCCTACAAGAGTGGGCCATTCTCCTTGGATAGAAGATGCCAGTCGCCACATTGCCATTGGCTGGAGACTACGAAGAGGCCTCGCTGAAGCAGATGCCTTGTAAGACATCATCATCTAACTCAAGATCTCCCCGCCCCTTCTCTCCTGGCCGTTGGTGAAGCCCACTGGGTTAGTGCTGGTCTTGCTAAGGGAGGGCAGAATTATTCGCTGATGGATCTGCAGGTAATGTGTACCAGTACATGGGAATCCTTTCCTGGGGGAGTATCTTGAGGCTGTTAGGCAGTGAGGAGCGGGCTATGAAACTGATGAGGGGGATGTTATTGATATGAGGGCAACACTTATGACTCGGTCCTCCACGGACAGTCCTGACACACTGCTGGGAAGCCTTTTGGGCCCTGGGAAAAGTTATGGCACACGCTGAGAGAGGTAGAGATTCCAGAACCACCTTCACAGAGTATTGAGAAAAGGGTAAAAAGTCTGAGAGGTGAGTGTGCTTGATGAAGAAGGTCATGGGGAATGAGTGTTGAACGGGTCCAGAGCTACAGTTCTGCAGGACGGACGGCGGTGACGGTTGCACAGCAACGTGCATGTGCACGTTGGTGCAAGTACTTAATACCTCTGAAGTGTGCAGTGATTACGATAGTAAGTTTTCTGTGATGTGTGCTTTACCACAATAAAAAAGAAAATAAATAAAGCACTATTGGGTCATAGCCCAAAGTATAAAATAAGTATTCATGAGTACACGCTGATGTAAATAAGCGATTAAATGCATACATACATACATACATACGTAAGCAGAGGGAAGAGAGACATTTCCTGTACAGAAAACTCAGAATACTTCATGTTCATACTCCACCCTCAGTGGCGGGGAGCCTAACTCCCAACTTCTTAATTGTGGGCTTTGCATAGTGACTTCCTTCCAAAGATACATCATAGAAAGATGGGATGTTGGAGGGCGATGGGAATAACCTTCCAGTGGGGAAGGCTGACACACGCTACCTCAGCCAGGTGGTCAAGGTGATAAATCATGTTAATTGTATGTACTCTTTATATGAAAATGGCACCTGACCTCTGTGGTCTTCCTCTTCAAAACCCATAACTTCAGTCTGATCATGAGAAAAATATCAGACAAACCCAGACTGTGGGATAGTCTGCAAAATACCTGACCAGGCATGTTCTAGTTCTTGGATTAGGTGGTCAGTTGATGAGTGTTTATTGGATGACTAATGCTATAATTTATATCCGTGTAACATTTATGCTTTTCATGTATCAAATTTTGTTTAAAATATAATTTTTTAAAGTATTCATGCACATACACTGACCCAGCAATTATACTTGTAGAATTGTATCTCAATATACACATATGGGCATGAAATAATATAAGAAGAAGGAAAAAAAAAAAAAAACAAGGTAAGTCTGAGAAACCATCACAGTCAAGAGGACCCTAGAGAAACAAGACAGCTGAATGTGTGATAGTCTAGATGAGATCCTCAAACAGAAAAAGACACTAGGTAAAATCTAAAGAAACTGGAAAAAACCATGAAGTTCAGTTAATAACCATGTACCAACCGTCTTTTGTTAATTATAATAATGAATACACCATACTAAAGCAAGATGTTAGCAATAAGGAAACCTGAGTGTGAAATGTATGGTAACTCTGTACTATCTTCTTGACTTTTCTGTAAATTAAAAACCATTCTTAAAAAAATAAGGTCTATTAAAAAATTCAAAACCTAAGACTTCACTAATTACCTCCTCCTCTAAAAACAAATAGGGGGCAAAACTTAAGATTTCAAAAAAAAACTATGCACATATTTTGGGTGTTTCTAATTACTTCTCCCTGTGTTCCCAACCTTCCCAGTCAGTCCCACCCAGACTTCCCCTTAACTCTTGTCCCGTTAGGAGGACTCTATTCCCTTCTCTCATCCTCTAAGTAATGAGAGCCACTGACAAGTGTTAACCCAAGGAGTAATGTGGTTAAGTCAGAACGGTAACACCCTGACCGCTGTGTGATGGGTGGATTGCAGGGTGTGTGGAGACGGGAAGCAAGAGAGACCAGCTTGAGGGCTGTTGCAATAGTTCAGGTGAGAAATGATCTCAGTCCAAGCTTGGGAGGTGCAGGTAGAGGTAGTGAGGACTTGGTCTCTGTGGTGGGTGGGGAAGAAGAGAAGAGGAGTGAGGAATGCGATGGTGTCTCTGGCTTAAGTGAATGCACAGATGGTGCTATCAGTACTCAAGAGAGGATACCTAAGGAGGAATGAGAGTGAGTGTTGCTGGAGTTGGGTGGGGGACTGACGGATGTTAAGTGCTGTTCAGGACTATTGAGTTTGGCTTCTATGGCAGTCTCAAAAAGGATGTCCCTAGATGGGGAGGGTATAGCTCAGTGGTAGAGCGCATGCCTAGTATGCACAGGGTCCTGGGTTCAGTCCCCAGTACTGCCATTAAAATCAATCATTCAGCCAATCAATCAATCAACCTAATTACCTCCCCCACCAAAAAAAAAAAAAAAAAAAAAAAAAAGAATGTCCCTGACATGCTTATGACTGTGATAAGACAGTTTTGGGTAACTTGAGACCCCCTGCCTGAGATCACGTAAATAATTAAAGCAAGGTGATTCCCAGAAAAGCGAGCCCCCCACGTGCTGACGTGATCAAGGGCAGTGAGAGCTGCAGAAATGTCAAGGCGGGAACCGCTGCAGTGACCTTGGGTCTGTATTTCTGCAGGCTATTCAGCATTTTTGGCTTCCGTGATTTCAGCTAGACCAACTTTTACTTCTTTTAGTGACACTGTCACTTTCCCCATCAGAGACCAGTCCCAGGAGTCTCTCCTCTCACCATCTTGCCCAGTTCTGCTTCTTCGCTTCCCTAAAGTCTCCTTTATAACCGTGTAGGCGGTCTGCAAGGCTCTTGGAAACCATGTGGACAATCTACACAGAGAAAACCTGGGCAGGCACCAGAATGCAGGTGGAGTCCCCACTCCCTCCCCATCGCTTTGGCCACCCTTTGGCCCCATCCCCTTTGGGTTAGGATTGGATTTGGTGGTTATACTGTAAGGCGGTGCTGAACTGAGATAACCAGATCCTCTTCCCCTCAACCAGACTAACCCATGCCCTCTTCAAGACTGCCAAGTGCTGCTCTCAGGTGTGTGAGTGAAGCGGCCCTGCTTTGTTTTGGTGTTGTTTTGATTTCATTTTTAGCAGTGGTGGAATGTATTGAGTGCTTTGGGGAGCAGAATTCAAGAGGGGTCAAATGTCTGTCCTCCTTTGGGAGCTGGCCAAGAGAGGCAGTTGCAACCGTTGACCCCCACACAGGTTTTTATACGGTGAGCAATAGAGGATAAAAAGCCAAACAACACAGGACCCCAGGACTTCTAGGATTTATTCTGTATCATTGTGCACACTCACAGATTCAGCTATCACACTGAGGGTGCAGTCAGAGTTGCTGTAGTAACTGTCCTCAGGCAGAGGCTCTGGCCACCGGAGGTTGGGGCTGGGCTCAGGGTGATGGGCGCTGGGTGGCAACGTCCCCTCCCCCCAGCCCTACCAAAGGACGTGCAGAAGGACAGGGTCGGGTAGGTTCACAGACAAGGCGGGCCACCAGGCAGAGGACCTGAGGTAAGCGAGGCCTCTGGTGCTCTCTTCACTTGTGCGGGATTGCCGGGGGCCTCTGGGCCCCTGGGGGTGGTGATTTATGTTTGGGGGGGGGCACTACACCTGCTGCTGCTGCTGCTGCTCTTCAGGGAGCAAGACATCTCCCTTCAGCGGCTGGGCGGGGTGGGTCTCCTGGTCCTGGCCAGGGGCTGGGGTAAACACAGGCTGTTTCAGCTGCCCCTCCTGCTGCGCTGCTGGGTCCTGCTGCTTCTCGCGCTGCTCCAGGTGTTCCAGCAGCTGCTCCTCTTTCCTTTCCAGTTGCTCATCTTTCTTTGCTCGCTCTTGGTCCAGCTGCTGGTCCAGGAGATTGTTCTCCTGTTCCAGCTCTCCCTTTAGCGGCTGCTGCCTTTGTGCCTTCTCCTGCTCCAGCTGCTGCTCCGGGTCTTCTGCTTCCTGATGTTCCCCACACTCTGCCTGTTGCTGCTGCTGCTGCACTTCCTGCTCCTGTAGCTCCTGCTGCTGCTGCTCCACATGCTGTTCCAGATGCAGTTCCTGCTCCTGTGACTCTTGCTGCTGCTGTTCCACATGCTGTTCCTGCTCCTGTGACTCTTGCTGCTGCTGTTCCACGTGCTGTTCTTGCTCCTGTGACTCTTGCTGCTGCTGTTCCACGTGCTGTTCCTGCTCCTGTGACTCTTGCTGCTGCTGTTCCACGTGCTGTTCCTGCTCCTGTGACTCTTGCTGCTGCTGTTCCACGTGCTGTTCCTGCTCCTGTGACTCTTGCTGCTGCTGTTCCACGTGCTGTTCCTGCTCCTGTGACTCTTGTTGTTGCTGCTGCTCATGATGCTGTTCCGGCTGCTGTGGCTCCTTCTGCTGCAGCTCACACTCTTGCTCGGGTACCTCCTTCACAAGAGTTGTGTGTTTCTCCCCGTGCTCCAAAGGGGTCTCCCCTGGGAGCTCAGAGGGTACCTCCAGGCATGGGACAGGCAGAGGAGTTGGCTGCTTCACTTGTTCCTGCTGGATATCAGTGGGAGGAGGAACAGACTTGAGGGGCTCCTGACTGAGGGCAGGGGGCAGGGTCACTGGCAGAGTGTATTGCTGCGACATCTTGGAAGTTGCTTTAGGTCAACCTGAAAAGCCCAAAAGGAATAAGAGGGGTCACTGAAGGCAAGGAAGGAGACGAAGCCCTGGAAATGCAGCAGCACCTGGTTCCTCCACTTCCCCTCTTCTCTTGGGACACTCTGCCGCCCACCCTGGGCTGTCATTCCCCAGAAGCAGCAGAGTGAAGGATAGAACTCGGGAGGGGCAGGAAGGACCTCCAGAGACCCCCTTGTTCCCAAGAGCCACCAAAGAGGGCTCTCTCCAGGGCTGCTCTGCTGGGTGGGCTGAATGCCCCCTCACCTCCCGCCACTGCCCGTCCTTGTCTCTCCCCTGCTGCTGACCTCCACTGGCAGAGAGGAGAGACGGCTTCTGGGATTATGCCGGGAAGAGGTAAGGTGCCAGGAGTAGAAAGGTCTCCTGGAGGACTCCTGAGTCCTGGGAAGCCAGCGGCCCATGCCGACAGGGCACAAGCCCTGAGCTGGAGTCACATGACTTGTTCTCAGCTTAAACCTCCCAGTGAAATACAATGTGCTTCTAGAAAAGTCACAGCCCCTCTGGGCCTCAGATTTCTCCTCTGTGAAATGAACAGACTGGCCTACTCGCCCCCAGAGCTGCTTCCTCGCATGACCCCTGAGCTTCAGCTGCAGCCCCAGGGCTTTGGGTGAGGAGGTGGTGGGAGGCGGCTGGAAACGGCTGCCCCCACTCCCAAGCTGGGTTCTCCTGCCTCTGCTCTGCCCGGGTTCTCCAAATATACCAGTGCTCCCCACCCTGCATTTCTCCCTTCTGTAGCACAGCCAAGAGTTACAAGTATTTCCCTGGACCTTCTGTTCCCATAAAGAAGGCAAAATCACAGTCAGCCCAAATCAAGCAGTTTTAGGACAAAAATTGGCCATATTCTCCCCGCCTCCCTAATCCCCATCTCAGCCCTCTCTCTCTCTCCCCACCCCTGGCCCCCATATGCTCTAAAATATGGTCCCAAGAACACATGAGACAGGAGGGGACTGCTGTCCATTCTGTTTTCATGCCATGCCACCCAGCCCCCAGCATAGTGCCCTGAGTCTTCCTAGAAGGACAGGTAGGCCAGTTGAACCAGCACACGAGTGACACCGCTCTCTGGCCTGCGGGAAGCCCCGGCCCGTACCCTGGCTCTGCCGGCTAACACTCACCAGACTCACAGGAAGGATGGCCAGAGAAGCGTCCAGTGGAGTGCTGAGCTGAGCAGGGGCCAGGCTGACCTTTATACAGTTCCCCAGCCTGGCCTCCTTCCCGAGTTGAAGGAGATAGACTGGTTTCACCACTCAACTTCCTCTAGCCCCTTCCTGACTCATCACCAGCACCTTGAGCAGAAAACCCCTCAGGGCCCCTTTTCACAGAGACACACAGCTCCTGCCCGGCCAGAGGGCTTGGGGGTTCAGTCACTCCTGTGGTTCTCACGACCTGGGCACTGGGAGGTAAAGGGGGCATCTCAGGAACCTGGTCCCCTTTTCCTCTTGTTCTGTGATCTCAGTCAAGTTTTCTCTCCAGATCTCAATTTGTCCCCCTGTAAAATGGGTTTATCCTCATTATTAGGCTGTAGGGTTCGTTTCCAAGGGCACCGAATAGAGAGTCATGCGTCTGTCTGGGATGTCCAGCCTGGAGATGGGGTGGAAAGGCGGAGGAATCACTTTCCCTGAAGGGGTGGGGCTGCTGGGGGATTCTCTTGGCTACTAGCCCACAACCCATCTGCTCTCAAGGCATTTCTATAACTCCATTCTGCATGGAAATAAACTCTGTCCTGGGAAGGGGAGGGTTGAGGCTGACTTTAGCCCAATATGGTCACATAGAAGCTTGTCAGGGTCTGCTGCTGGGTACCAGGGGCTACCCAGGCCCTGCGCTGAAGGCTGTAGTTACAGAAGTTCCCAAGAATCATGCTCCAAAAACTCCAAGTCACGGACAACTCTAGGCAAGGAAACAGGCACTAAGGATATAATGCATGAAATAATAAGGATTGCTTTTTATGATGATAGAACAAATGTTCTGTATAATGTTTGGGGGAAATGCATGAAGGTATAAAGATCCATACAAGTGAGTCATCCATTGCCGTCTCTGAACTACTCTCCAAAAAATAGCTTAAGCAGTCTTTCAGAGTGAGGACTGGAACTTGTCCCCGCTCAGTGCTGACGGTGACCCCACGCTCCTGGAGTGAAATCTAAACTCATTGCCACGGTTTCACAGACCCTTGGATGAGGCCGGTGCCCCCCACCTCGGGGCTCGGGGCTGCCCGGGCCCCTGACACTTCGTGTCCTTCGGCCTGACCGTGAACGCGGGGGCCCGCCAGAGAGCCTCCCCGCGGCCCCGCTGCATTTCGCTAGTGGCAGTTAAAGGATCTTTTATCTGCTGTGTTCACTTGTTTATTTTCCACCCCTCCCACAGGAAAGCAAAGCTCCGTAAGGCCAGAGTTTTCCCTGGTGTGTTTTCCACTCTGTCCCCAGCACCTGCCGCAGCCACTGAATGCAATCCGCGCCCGATAAATCCGCGCTGAAGGAATGCAGGAACCCGGAGGGAGCGACTGCCGAGCGCCTCAGCGTTGCGCCTGTGTGTGCATGTGAACAAGCCCGGCTGTGACTGGCCTTCCTTTTAATGATTGGTGGATAGTTTATTTTAGGGACTTCATTTGAACTCTCTTCCTCACAACCCATGCAGAAAACAAATATTAGAATAATATGAAGACAAAGACTAATAATTCTGAGAAGCATTCCGACTGCCCCATGGTTGTCCTGACAGTCCCCTCCCTCCCAGCCCCCGGGGAGATCTATTTATGTGCGATTTTGCCATGCTCCTGGGGCCTCGTGTGTAAAGACGGATGGAAGGCCTCCTGCCTCTGTTCACGCCCCCTCCGTTCCCCAGGCGCCTCGCAACATCCCCTCCTCAGCCGAGGGAGGTGCTGTCTTCAGGGGCGGGGAACGCTTCCTCCACCCCGCCCCCTGCCATCCCGCTCCCCCCGCAGAGAACTAACCGAGCATCCTCGTACCGGGCACACATGCCTCGCACTCGGCTGCTGACCTCACATGGGAGGAATCTGCCTCTCCCCAACCCGTGACAGTCAGTCCCAGGGCAGCAGACCCAGCTGGAGGAAGTCACACCGGTCTTATGGGTTTCCAGGGGCCAATATCTGCCAGATCTGCCTCCCGCCCTCTGATTCACAGACTGATGAGAGCTTTGTGGGGAAGACAGTGTGTGTGAGCCTTTGGCCACGGGGCCAAGCTAGGGAGTGGTGAGGAGAGTGAAGACCGGAGCTGAGGGAGGGCGTGTGAGCAGGGGAGGAGCGGAGGGGCCCCAGCCTTCTAGGGGCTCAGGGCCCCACGCCCTGCCCTCAGGTTGCGCCATGTTGGGGGCAGACGTGTACACGGATGGGAGATCCTCTCAGTGTCTGCCTGAGTGACCTCATAGGCCCCGGGGTCCACATGCGGAGGCCGGGTAACTGTCCTGACCCCACCCAGTGTAACGAGGATGAGCTCACATCCCGTGACACACACAGGGGCCCCGACCCCGGCTGGTCCCCAGCCCAGGGAGGCCCCGGCTGCTTCTCTCGCAGAGGCAGAAACTGGCTGGTTTCTCCTTCTCTCTAAGTGAAACAACCTTCTTGAACTGTAGCTTAGCTGGGGGTGGGGGCAAGGGGGAGGAATGAGTCCCTCATTTCGCTGCCCTCGGGGAGGGGTGTTGAGGACAGCTCTTAGTAAGTCGTGGGGATGGAGTGATGGTAGAGAGTCCTGGGGAACTGACCTGGGCCAGGAGGTCTCACGTTCCCATCTTGGTCCCCATGCCTAGGCTGCTTCCCCAAGAGGCAATACCTCCATTCTCTGGGGCCACTACCTTCCTCTCCATTCCCACAGGCCTCCTGCTCTGCCCAGGGCGCTGTTGCCTACATCACCCCACAATGTGCAACCCACACTGGTCACCGTCCCGCAGACCTGGAAACCTCACCGTCCTCCTCCGTGGCCTCCCGAACCTGACCTCCATCCACGCCTCATCTGCCTGTTGGGCCTCTCTGAGCCCCAGGAAGGGACAAGCAAGGAAGGGAGATGAGACCCAGAAGGGGCCAAGAGGCTCATCCTCCTCTCCGGGCTTCTGGACTGGTCTATCTGTTGTGCCCCGTTTGCCTCTCCTCCGCTTTCCTCTGCCTTCCCCTTCTTGGCCTGTGGGATTGCTGGTTCCCGCTCTCAGTCCCCAGGGTTAGCTCTTGCTTGTGAAGCTGATGGCTGTGGAGGGACGGTCACACTTCTGCCCCTCATGCAGTAAGAGGCGTGAAGGCATGAAAGGCTATCAGTAGTGGAGAAAAGATGTTCAGTGCCTTCTCCCCAAGCTGGCAGGATGCCCCCCCTCCTAAGCTCACTGGGAAATCACATTCTTTGCAGCTGATTCTCTGCACCTGATTGCAACAGTGTGTCTGAGCTGGAGGGGCCTTGGAACACAGTGGGCACGGGAGGGCACCCAGTCCCCTCCGCTGGGGCCAGTCCTCTCTTGTGACAGGTGGGCACTGAAGTCTGGAGAGGGGCAGTGAGAAACCCAAGGCCTTACAGAGGGTCTGAGATAGAGCTGGGCTGGAACCCCCATGTCCTGATCTCCACCCAGTGAGCTCTCTTCCCACCAGGCTGCCCTCTCCAGTGCCCGAGCATCTGATGTTGGCACCACGTTGCACTAGGCAACCTTGGACATTTTCCAACTCTGTGAGTCAGACATTTACTGATTGACTCCAATGTGGTCAATTCTGGGCTTTTTGGAGGAAGGGCCAGTCTTCTTTGGCTCAGATTCAGCCAAATGCCCTCAGGATGACCCTCGCTGGTCCGGGGAACAGAGAGCTCTGTGTCCTGGCTGCTGCTGGTGTTTATTTTAGCCTAATCCAATCTGGAGGAGTGTTGTTTTTCCAGGATAGACACTGGCTTTACAGTCAGACAGGCCTAGGTTCGAATCCCACCGAATTTCTTGTTACCTGGACAAGTTGCTTTACCTCTGTGACCCTCAGTTTCTTGGCCTATAAATGGGTACATGCACCTCCTTTGACCTCTGTGAGGATTTGGTGGGGTGATACATGTCGTTAGCACATAGATGGTACTCTGACTATGTTATTGTTGGGAGTCATGGCCAGTGTTTGCTGGTGGGATGCTCTGTGTTACCTGCCTAAATATGGAGTTATAATAACACCAGATTTAATGTTCTTATTTTGCAAGTGAAAACCCTGAAGCGCCAAAGTCACACAGCGTGTGGAGGAGAGTGGGGAGAGCAGCCACGTCTCCTGACTGCCCATTTGCCCCCCGCTAATCTGCCTGCTGCCGGGCCTCAGGTGATGCTCCAGCTCAGCCCACAGAACTGTCCTCCTCCGGCACTCATGAGGCCCCACAGGAAAGGATGGTGTTCCCGTGCGTGGGGTGGGCTCGCTGGGGAATCCAGGTGGGTTTGCTGTCCTGCAGCCTGATGGTCCATGGAGGAGCCTGGGGGGCCGTGTGAGCAGAAGAGAGGTAGCAGTTTGGGTCTAGCTTTGATGTGGACAGAGGAAGCCAGGTAAGAGAGTGCAGAGTGCACAGACAGCCACATGGAGCTGGAGACGGATGGTAAGGGCTCTGCCTGCTGCATGGAACGGGGGAGGACTGGGGAAGAACCCGAAGGTGAGCCTTCCCAGGGATGTGCACAGGAGAGGGAGGCAGTCGGGGGAGGGACACAGCCTGGAGGAGGGCAGATGGAAAGGGTGGCAGGGCTCTGGTTGGAGGGACAAGGTGGGGGTGATGTCACAGAGGAGAGAGAGGAGGCAGGTGCAGAGCAACAGGGTAAGAGGGACCTAGACCAGCTGTGCAGGCTCCCCCTGGAAGTGTCATCCTCAGTCGGACCACAAGTCAAAGGAGGCAAGGATGCCCCAGGGTCTTGGCTGACTGCCTGGTTTATCAGTCTCCATCCTCTTCCTCCCCTGCAAATTAGGGAGTGCTGGGGGACACCTGAGCCTGCATCAGCTGCCACCTGAGAGGACTAATTGCTCTTAAGGTTACTACTGAAAGTGGTTACAGAGGCCACTCAGATACATGTGGAGTTTGTGCACGCACGTGTGTGTGAATGTGTGTAGTGGGGGGATCAGGGCAACATGCCTTCTCCTGGGGGAGAGGCTTCCACCAAGAGGAGTTAGTTGCCCACATCTTTTGCCTTGCTGGGGTCCCACTGAGCCCGGGTGAGCAGCCCCAGCGTGGCTCCTTTCTAACCTCATCCATTCTCTGTATTTGTGGACTATTTGTCATAATGCTGTCCAGCTGCTCCAGGCCTCCAGATGGGTGGATCCAGTGCAGAGTGTAAAACAGGGCCTATTCCTTCTTCCCCCAAATATGCCTCCCTGCCTGCTAACTCCATCAGACCAGGCCACAGTGCAGCGTCAGGGCAAGTGCTGGCCTCTGGGGCCCCAGATGGGCCAGTGTATGGGGAAGGGCCTTGGCTGCCACCCTAACCTCCCAGTCTGAGACGGAGATACAACTCCTGACCTCAGAAAGCCCCAGATTTAGGATTTAGGGGGACGCTGCTTCTGCTCCCAGGAAATTCCCATCGGATGAGAAGACGGGTACAGAAACCGAGCAATGGGTACAATTCATGCTGTGCCCTGTGACCACTCAACTAACTGGCCTGTGCATGGATGCAGGTGTGAACAGACTGGGGCTGCGAGGGTCCCTGGGGAGGAGAAGGTGAAGGAGACAAACCTTCAAAGCCTGTTGTTTACCAGACACGACACTAAACACGCCTCACTCACTCTCTCATTTAACCCTCGGCACTTCGCGGAGGAGCAGCTGGGGCCCAGAACAGCCGTCCCCCAGCCAGCAGGGGGATCAAGCACGGGTGTGTCTGCCCCCGGGCCGGCCCCTCCACCACGGGAGGCAGGGATGTCCATCACGTGCGCTACCAGACACCGGAGAGACAGAGTCCAGGGCAGCCACAGAGGAGGCTTGGAGAGCAGCAGATCCGGAGACAGCCGAGCTGGAAACCGTTGGGGTGGCTAGAAAGTTATGTTCCTGACACTCAGGTTTTACTAGAAAGCCTGCTTGGAGTGGGAAGGGGCGGGAGCAGGAAGGGGAGAGAGAGAGATCAGAGGGTTCTGGGAGAGGAGCGAGAGCCCCAGGCTTCCTCTTGCAGGCAAGTCCTCGCGTGCTCAGCCTTAGCCTCACCCTCCTTCTCGCCTGCAGTCCAGCTTCTGGTGCTTCTCCTGGGGGCCTCAGGCCCCAGCCACCCCCAAACCACCTCCCTCCCTGCCGAGAAAGCCGGTGCTGGAGGGGCTTCCACGGCCCCCGAGTCCAAACTTGGCTTTCCAGAGGATGACCCCGTCGAAATGGGGAAGAAGGGCCTGGGCTCACACAGGGGGCTGTGGCAGGTCCCGCCCGGGGCCAGGTCTCCTGAGCTCGCGTTTGCTCACCTCTGAGCCTTTGTGCATTCCCTTCTCTCTGCTGGAAGTGCCTTTTTCACCTTCTGCCTTATTGATTTTTTGTCCATTGAGAGTTTGTTGAGAGCGTCCCATGTGCCTGCGCTCCAGGCCCTTAGGGATAAAGCATTGAACAAAACATGTGCAAGTCCTCACCCTGTTAAAACTTTCATTCCAGGGTGTGAGGTGAGTGGCAAGTAAAATAAACACGCACTTGGAACACAAATCGTGTTAGAAATACTGTGTAGAAAAACAGGGCAAGAAAGAGGTCTGTGGAGTGCCGGGGGAGGGACGCTGTTTCATTTAAACGGAGTAGGCCGGAAAGGCCGCAGTAAGAACGGAGGGTAGCGAGGTCAGCGTGAGGGTGAGCGGGGGAGAGGGAACAGCAGGGCCGCGTCCCAAAGGCAGGCATCTGCCTGGCGTCGTGATCTGGAACCAGCCAGGAGGCGGTGCAGCTGGGCACGTGTGAACAAGGGAGAGAGCTGTGAGCGGAGGGTGGAGGAGTGGGAGAAGACGGGCAGCGAGAGAAATCGTGCAGCAACTTCGGCTTTCACGGTGAATGAGATGAGAAGCCACCGAAGAGTACTGTACAGAGGATCGGCATCATCTGACTGACTTTTAAAAGAATCTCCGGCCAGGATGGAAGGATGCAGAACTGTAAGAGGCAACCACAGTCACGTAGCAATGGCTGAGAGCTAGGGTGACAGCAGTTGAGGCAGGGAGAAGAGGTCCGATTACAGATATGCTTTGACAACAGAATCAGTAAGAGTCACTCACAGATTAGATGTAAGATACAGGTGAGAGCAAACAATGACTCAGAAGCTCTTGGCTTGAGTGACTGTAAGGATGGAGCTGCCATTAACAGAGATCGAGAAGACCGTGGGAGGGGCTGGTTCTGTGGGAAAAATCAACAGTGAGCTTTGGGACATGTTAAGTCTGAGATGACCATTAGATACACCCAAGTAGAACTGTCAAGTATTCAATGAGACACACTAGCAGAGTTCAGAAGAAGGTTCAGGCTGTAGACATAAATTTGGAAATCATCAGCGTATAAATGGCACTTGAAGTCATGAGCCAGGATGAGGTCACCCAGGGGATGAACAGAGGTGGTAAGGAGGAGGTGTTCAAGGGCCATCTCCTGAATCACTCTCGTGTGAAGGGGTCAGATGAGAAGGAAAAGTCAAGAAAACTGGGGCAAACTGAGAAGGAGCAGACGGTGAGGTAAGAAACTCACAAGGGGAAGGGGGTACCCTGGACACGTGCAGACACTGTTGACGAGAAAGGATGACAATTGGGAGAAATGCTGTAAAGATGGGGACCGAGAATGCCCGCTGGGTTGGGCAACACAGAGTCCATTGGTGACCTAGGCAGAGGCAGCCAGTGGCAGTGGTGAGGATGAGAGCCAGACTGGACTGGCTTCAAGGGCGAATGAGAAGAGAGGGCTTGGGAACTGTGAGGATAGATGGCATTTTCCAAAAAATCTTGTAGGGAAGAGAAGCAGATAAATGGTAGAATAGCTGGTGCTGCTTCCTTCCTCCAGCATCTTCTAAACTCTGCTCATGACTCTTCCCTTCCTCTGCTGGGAGGCCGGCATGGGCAGACCAAAGTCCACGGGCCCCTGACTGCTCTCCAGCCCATGCTCGTTTCACCCTGTCTCCCCTCTCCTCAGCTCCTACCTGTGGAGCTTTGGATCCAGTCTGGGACATTTCCACTTATTCTCTGTTCCTGGAGAGCTTTCTGCAAATACCTCCATAACTTAGTTCTGCAAAACATCCAGATCTCTACTCAAAATGTCACTTCCCTGAGGTGGCTTCTCTAGCCTCCCTACCTAAAGGAGATCACTCAGTCCACCACACTGTTTATACCATGATGGCGCTCACGGCGATTTGAACCTATGGAATTTGTTTGTGTTCTTGCTTCACTGGAATGCGAGGTCACGAGAGTAGGGCTCTTGACTGTGTCAGTTCCTCGACGTGCCTGATGCTTAAGACCGTATTTGGTACATAGGCGCTATGTCCAATATGTCTGCCACCTACCTAAATACTTCTTGAAGGAATGTCTACTCATGTTAAAAAGATGCAGTGTGCTTTTCCACAAATAAATCTAACCTCTATCTGGTCACTATTCCTGATGACAGAAACGTAATGCGTTCAAATCCGTACTGACCCAGTCAACGCCGGCTTAACCTCAGGCAGCGGAGGGTCTCATCTCCCTTCTCCTCTTACTCTTCAGATTATTTTAAGCCTGCTTCCTGGAAGGTATACTCTTAGATCTCTGCCATGAATCCCCAAACCTGCTTAGAAATTTAAGAATTTTTGTCTTGAAGATTCAGCCCTAGACCCTCCTCTGGGGTCCGTGCTGTTGACCAAATAGAGGACAGCTCCTCGGGGAGACTGTGTGATAGAAGGGATGGGATCAGAATATCCCGACTTCACACCCCACCCCGCCATGCAGTCTTTCCGTTTTTGTGGCAGTGATGATCGCGTGACTTTGTGAGCACTTCATCCTCTTCATTAAGTCTCAAGCTTTTGAGAGCAAAACTCGTTTTTCCTCCCGTGTTGGCCCTGGCACTTGTCCGGTGGGATTTTTTGTGTTTAGAGTTTCACCCTTTCACTCCCTGCCTCCAGCCCTGGCAATAGCGGGAATCCCAGTCGCTGTCTGCCCCGTCTCTAGTTAGCTCCAGGCAGCAGAAGAAGCTAAACGGAACCATGAAGTCTGCATTCAGGGATGAGGCGAGGAGGGACGGTCCCGGCATCCGTGGAGGAGCGGCATGGCCGATGGAGCCAGGCCAGCCCCAGCCCTCCCGGGGGTGCCCGTGCTGTGCCACCTCCTGGAGGCAGGAAAGAAGAGGAGGCCGGAGCCAGGGTAGGTGAGGTGTGGTTTACCTGGGGAAGGAGGAGCACTCAGTCTGGCCGAGGCTCAAGGAACCCAGTCTTCTGTGCTAAACCTGTCACTGCAGCTTCCTGGGCCCCACATTGTTTCTCTGGTATATGCAACATATCATCAGTTTAAAATTGTACTTTGTCACTTTTGTCCATGACTCCGAAATGCAGCTCAACCACTTCATCCCCTGCTTAACGAAGCAAATAGCAATTGATCCAGGGTTGGGTGGGGCTGAGAGGAAACGAGCCTGTGTTAGACTTCCCAAGACACATTAATTCTCTCGCCACTGTCCTACCTGAGTTTTCTGTCATTGAAATGATTCCTCTTCTCTTTTTCAGGTTTATTGAAATATGATTGACATATATCATGTATGTTTAAGGTGTGCAGTGTGATGCTTTGAGACATGTATGTATCGTGGTGATCATTTTTGCACATTTGACACTCAGCCCATGACTAGATTCATATCTAAATTGCAGCCTCAGCAAAGAGCACCTGCCTTTGCTTTTCACTCCATGAAGCTGTGCTCAGGGAGAAACCCACGGAAACGTCAGGAGAAGGGATGTATTACCAGCAAGGACGAGGTGGTTGGAGTGAAGAAAATGCTTTCTACCCTCATAACATTTATATCTGTTGTACCTGTGAACCTGTCTTGCTCTTTAAACAGTAGCACCATGAAACAGGCTTGATTGATTTCTGTTTCTGGAGGGTATCACGTAGAACCTGGCACGCACTTTGTGCTCAAACAAATGACTGGCAAAAACAGAGTGCGCTGTTTTGGTGAACATAGAGGAACAGGGACCAGATTTACTCTTCTGCCTTAGAAAAAGAGTTTAAAAAAGAAAAAGGACACAATACATGAGATGATGGTGTTCCTGAAACCTGGCATCCGTAACCAATAGACGAATGGAAACTCGGAGACAGGGTTTTGGGTGAAGTAGAAAAGACAAGTTTATTTCTTTGCCAGGCAAAGGAGGTCACAGCAGGCTAGTGCCCTCAGGCTGTGAGACTATCGTGGGGACAGGTAGGAAGGAGTTTTGTAGGGAGAGTCCTGGGAAGCAGCTTCTGGTAAGCGCCTGTGGATGCACAAGGGCCGCAGTCCCTCCTCCCTGACACGGCTGCAAGGGCTTCAGGAAACCTGGTCCCCGACCTCCCGTCCCGGGGGTTGTCGGGCTGTGTCCTCCTCCTCCAGTGGGCCTTGGTCTGGTGTTTCTCTTCTGCCCCAGGAGTTAAGGAGTCACATCTCCTGACATTCCTGTGCTTGGAGCAAAGGGTGCTCAGGGAGGGGTCTGCGGGCTCATGTTCTAGGGAAAAGAAAAATACATGCGGTTTCAAATCAAGCTAGTGTGTGCTTTAGTGCAAGGGAGGCCGTTCTAGGTGACTGCTCTGCAGTCACAAATGCTGTGCAGTCACAAATTCCCCACCATTAAAAACAGATACAAATGGATGAATTTTCTAAACGACAAAAACTAACAAAGTTTATTAAAAGGAAATAGATAATCTGGAAAACTAAATCAGTTAAGGAAATTATATTTTAAATTCAAAACTTTCCCGCAAAGAAACGCACAGGCACAGATGGCCACACTGGTGAATTCTATCAGACATCTAAGGAAGAAATTCTCCACAAGCTGCTCCAGAAAATGGAAAAGTTTCCTCATTTTATAAGGGCAACATTTCCTTGATACCAAAACCAGATGACGGCATTATAAGAAAATTGTAGACCAATCCCTCATTCACATAGAGGCAAAACTTCTTAACAAAATTTTAGCAAATCAAATCTGAACACATGTAAAAGGATTAAACAACCAGTCAAAAAGGGTTTATCTCAGGAATGTAAGGTTGTTTATAACATTCTAAAACCGATCAGTGTAAGTCACCATATAACAGACTAAAAGAGACAAATTATATGATCATCTCAATAGAGGTAGAAAAAATTTTTTTCAAAATTCAACATCCATTTTTATTAAAAACTCTTAGAAAAATAGAAAGAGAAGGAACATTCTCAAGAGACAGGGGGAAAAGAAGATGAAACAGGCACTCAGATTCGAAAGGAAAAAGTAAAACACTCTTTATGCTCAGATGACCTGATCATACATGTTGAAAATCCTATGGAATTTATATAAAGCTATTAAAGCTAATAAACAGTACATACAATTGTTAAGCAAAAATAATTGTACTTTTATATACTAACAGCGCATAATCAAACTGAAATTAAAAGTACCATTTATAGTATGATTAAAGCATACGAAATACTCAGGGAAAATACAACAAAATACATGCAAAGCTTGTTCACTGAACGTGATAAAATTAAAAAAAAAAAAAGATAACCTAAATAAATGGAGAGAGAGTCCTTGTTTATTACTCCATGTTGTTAAGGTGTCCATCCCTCTCCAATTTAGCCCACAGATTTAATTCAAGTCAAGTCAAAATCTCAGGAGGCTTTTTTTTTGGTAGAAAATGACAAGTTTATTCTGAAATCCACATAGCAGTAAAATGACCTAGAATAACTAAAGCAACTTTGAAAAAGAGCAAAATTAAAGGGCTTCAAGACTCATCATAAAGTTACAGTAAGTAAGACAAGAATGTCAGGATAGAAAAATAGATCAAGGTAACAAAATAAGAATTCAGAGATAAATGCAAAAACTATGACCTACTGATGCAAAGATAATTCAGTAGAGAAAGGAGAGTCTGGAACAACTGAATAGCCACATACTCCCCTCCGCACTTGTCCTCCCTCCACCTTCCTTACCCACCAAAAAATCCTTTGTCCGTGTCTTTCATCATATACAGAAAGTAACCTATAGAAGGAAGCATAGGAGAAAATCTTTGTGTCCTAGGATCACTCAAAGATTTTTTAGATATGACACCAAAACCAAGATCTATAAAAGAAAAAAATTTAATTAGATTTTATCAAAATTAAGATGTTCTCTTCTTTGGGGAAAAAAAAAAAAACTAAGAGAATGAAAAGATAAGCCATAGACTGGGGAAAATATGTGCAAATAATTTCTCTGATAAAGGACTTGTATCAAGAATATATGTATATATGTATTTATATATATATATTTATACTTTGATAAAAAATTTAAAAATCTTTAAAAAAAAGTATGTATTTTAAAACTCCTCAGAATTCAGTAATAAGAAACCAAATAGCCCAGTAAAATAATGGAGGAAATATTTGAACAGCCAATTTACCAAAGAAGATATCTGGAGACAAATGAGCACATGGAAAGGTGCTCAGTATCAATAGCCATTAAGAAAATGCAAATTAAGGTCAATTAAATGACGCTACATATCTATTAGAATGTCTAAAAGCAGAAAAACTGAGCACACGAAATGTTGGCAAAGATATGCAGCAACCAAAATTCTCATGTACTTCCGGCACAGCCGTTTCAGAAAACAATCAGGTAGCGTCTCAAATAAAACATACACTACAGTAGCTCTGCCCTTAGGTCTTCACCCAAGAGAAGTGAAAGCATGTGTCCATCCAAAGGCTTGTCGTGGATGTTCGTGGCAGCTTTATTGGTAACAGCCAACGCCTGGAAACGATCCAAATGTCCGTCAATAAATTAATGGACAAACCAAGGGTGGGATTACCCATGCAGTGAGGACATTTCCTACCCAGTAATAAAAAAGAATGAACAATGGATACAAGCAACAACTTGTGTGAATCTCAGAATATTTTTGCTGAGTGGAAGAAGCCAGGCATTAAAGAATACATACTGGATGATTCCGCTTATGAAATTCTTGAACGTTCAAACTATTTTATAGGGACCAAAAAGTGGATCAGCTGTTTTCTGGGGCTTGGTGGGCAGGGAGAGTCAGGAGGGAGAGGAGGCTGAGGGGCATTAGGAAAATTTGAGAGGTGATGGATATGTCAATTGTCTACCGAAAAAGAAGGAAAAAGTGAAGTTTATAAGTATAGTGAGTGAAGCTGATTTCTCTCTACCTGCCCACCTAGATTAATGGAGGTGTTTTGGGGACAAAGTATTAGAGCATGGTGAATTCTTCATGGGGAGGAGGGAATAGGGACCTGGTGACAGAGAAGCTGAGGAGAACCATGTATTGCATATCCATGATGTGTCAGATCCCGCATTAAGCATTTTAAATCAACTATTCCATTTAATTCTCATAAAAACCCTTTGAAGTACCATTACCCTCATTTTACAGGTGAGGAAATCGGGCCTGAGAGGGTCCAACAACTTTTTCCAGCATCAAAGAACCAGTGCTGATGCCATGAAGCCCTGCTGCCCAGGCTCGGCACTGCTGAGTCCCAGGAGCTCTACCTGCACGGAAAACCTCCGGGATGAGGGAGGGGGATCATTCCTGGGCATGTGCCCTTGCTGGCTTGGCCTCAGATGTGGTGCCCGGGGACCCAGGGGCACCAGAATTCCTGTGCTTTGGGTGGCTGACCACCCGCTTTGCCTGGCTCTTGAGGGGGGGTCCTGGAACACAGGACGTTCATTTTGAAACCAGGGTGAGTCAGTCATCCTAATTCTGGCCCAGCAGAGGCCCTGTGCTTTCAGACTCTGGTTTTCTGGCTCGTCAGCCCTTCGTGACACGCACAGGACATTTTCTTGGACGCAGACCAGACAAGGCAGATGGTTTCACAGGTAAAGGAAGAAAGGGAGGCAACTTTTTATTGCTCTTTTATTTTTGTGCTATCTAAGGTCAGGACCACTAGGAGAGATGATTCTAGCCTCTTCAGCCTTCCGTTTCCAGCTATAGCTGCCGTAGGGTGGGGGGCTATGGAGGGAAACAGGGGCTCCTGCTTAGGAGTAAATGGTGGTCAATGAGAAACAGCTTTTCCAAATGTAGGTCTAGCCTGACCCCCACTGAGTGATGGGCATGGCCCCCTCAACTTGTTTGGGACAATCTATTTGTTTGGCTGCTTCTGCCCCCGGGGACCTGGTTTGGGCTCCAGTTTTGGACTTTGGGGCTGCTGTTGGGGCTGCGGTTGGGGCTGCGGTTGGGGCTGGAAGTTATGGTTCTGAGTTTGGAGTGGCGCGGGCTCCGTCTCCTTGTTAAGGCACGTACACTCGGGCTTGGGCTCCAAACAGCTGCACGTGGGTTGAATGCAGCACGGGGGTTTCGGTGGGCAGCCTGGGTTGCATTTTTGTGGACAGCAGGGGTTGCATTTTGGTTGGTCACACATCTTCTGGAGTTTTGGAGGTCCTAGGAAAAAAACAAAAAGAACATTCTCAGAAGGAAAGTTAGCTGCCTGCATTCATGTCCCCCTTCTTGGACCCCCAAATCCATCCATCTTCAGATTGATGACACAGACCGGGGCTGGGAGCTCAGAAGGCACAGCAGGTCCCATGGGTCTGTGTTTTCACGTGTCAAGGCGTGGGTTCCTCACCAGGGAGCCGTTTTCCAGATAGAAAAGGAAACGTGTAGGAATTTTGCCTAAGGTCTCTTAGCTCACAAGGGAGAGCATGACCCTTGACAGCGGAGTCTGAGTCCAGTGTCAGGCACTTCACAAACGTCATCTCATGAATAATCACGTTTTCACCCCATTTTATGTCTGAGTAGGACTGAGGTTCTGGTTCAGTGGCGTCAAGCCAGGTTCCACCCCAGCTCAGAGCACGTGCTTGGTCTGGTGTTCAGCGTGGCACCCAGGGACCCTTGCACTTAGGGTGGCCAACCTTCACGCCCTTCCTGAGTGCACCATCTCACCACACGCCCCTCAGCACGTAGGATGTCGCTGCCAAGGGACCCCCTGACCGCAAAAGGAGATGGAAAGGCCACTGCTCTTGGCATGAAGGGCCGAGACCCAGGCCCGGCTCTACAACCCCCGAGCCAGGGGCGGGGGCAGCTCTCCTCGCCGCCCTGGGCTTTTATCTCTTACTCTATGGGGAGCCATGTTGGGGGTGAAGAGGGGCGAACTGTACCTTAGAGGTGTCCTCAAACTCAACCATTCAGGACTTTGATACTTCCCTGATCCTTCCAAGAGTAAGAAAAACCAAAACACCTCTCTCTGCTCCTTATCAACCCACCTTTCTCCCACCCGGGACATCCAGGAATGTGCTCCTGAGGTCCGTGGGCCTGCAAACCGATATGTGGCCCCCGCAGCAGCCCCTCTGTGTTTCTGCCCTGTCCCCCTGTCGCCTGGTGCTGAAAGCCACCGTGGAGGCCCCAGAGCGGGACAGAGGCTCCAGAAGTGGCCAGGACTCAGCAGGTGGAGACCCGGGGAGCCACCCAGCCTCAGGGGAGACGTGGAAGGAGGGAGAATGAGCATGACCCCAGCGGGGGGCTCATCCCACAGGGCCACACACCCACGGCGGGGAGGTGAGGGCTGTCAGAGCCCCGTCACCTGGGTGGAGGAGGATGGGTGTGGGAGTCCAGGTGACAACGGCTGATGTAAAGTTGCCACCACCCTCCAGCCTCCAGCACCCACAGATAAACCTCTGGCCCAAACTGGTTTTTTAAACTGAACGGGTTACTGTCAAGGGCTTTCCCTGAGGCGCACGCACTTGCATATCTGTGTGTGCGTGCGCCTGTGTGCGCACACCCAGGTGTGTGTCTGTCTGTCTGTCCGTGGAGAGACACACACACAAGGAAGGAAGAACTGGAGGTTTCTGACAGTGGCTGTGCAGTTGGACGAAACTCATTTCTTTGTTCACTAGGTTTTAAAATCGGAGCCGGTGTGAGCAGCTCAGAGGGCGCTCGCTTCAGTTCCAGCCTCGGTCCCTCCTGCCAGGGCACGCTTGCCCGCTTGCCTGTCCCCACCCAATCCCTGCCCTGCCGGCCGCCGCTCCCTCCCAGCCCTGCTCCAGCACTCCGTCTGCTGCTGGGAAAGCCACCTCTCTCCTCTTTCGGTTTTGTTCTCTTCTGTGTCCTGAGGATGCGGGGACTCCTGGGGGCAGGAGCCACACATCCCCCTCACACTGAAGACTTCCTGAGGTTCCCCGAGTGGGACAGAAAGCCATCCCGTCCCCTCTCTTGCCGCTGAAGGCAGCTCTTGCTTGCTGAAGGCGAGCAGGATTCTCAGGCTAGGTGGCTCCTCCAGGAGGCCTGTCAGATGACCCACTTTGCTGCGGACCCAGGGCCTTGGCTGTCTCAGATGACGGGTGTCAGCCTCTTAGTCTCAACCCTTTCATTTGGGAGCCACCTCAATCAGTGGGTGTGGGCGAGCCAGGGCCCACCGAGCAGGGCGTGGCGGGAGTCTCCACCCAGCACAGCCTCTCCTGACATCAACTTTTGGAACCATCAGAGCCTCATCGTGGGGCTTCTCTGGGAAGGAGCCCCCGGCGTGTGCTTGGGGAGGCCGTCACTGCGCTTCTGGCTGCTGTCGGAGGGGCAGACTGGGGTCAGTCCCCTTGGGGTCCACTCTGCTGTGAATCTCCTGAGCTAGGGCTCCAGCAGTGAGACACATCTGAGAAGGAAGGGTCACTTCTCAGGGACCCTCCTTGGGTCACCACCAAGTCTGTACCCTCCACACCCCCAGGTCCCTGGCCGTCCGGTTGCAGCCTCAACTGGGTCAGAGGCAGGTTTTCACCCGAGAGGGGAAAGTGGCTTTGGGGTGTTGGCCTCAGTTCACCTGTGACTCTCTGTCAGCCAGTTATTCAGGAATTAAATCTGTCATTCAGGACGAGGTTTCTGCTTAGTTTTAAGCACATGACGCTGGACCAGGACTCCTAAGAGGTAGGAATAGGGGACAAGTCACACAGTCCCTCCCTCTAGGTCAAGAGAAGCTGCAAAGAGGCTGAGGTGGCAGAGAGCTGCCCTGTGGGCGCCCTGACTTGCCTGGGAGGGACAAGGAAGGAGAGGCAGAGCAAAGGGGAGACACAGAAATGCAAACGGAGCAGAGGCAACAGCATAAAAATAGGGGAGAGGGGGAGGGGAGGGCCACAGGAGCCTTGCTGTCTGCCTCCTTCATGGTTTTTAAGCTATTTGACAAACTCTGGGCACACCTGGGTGCCTGTGGCCCTGGGGGGAGGGTCTGGTGGTGAGCTTGGGGGGGTGTGTATGCGCGCGCATGTGGAGCCTGCTGTCTGGCTCTGGCCCCATGTTGTCTCAATCTGTCCCCTCGGGGACCAGACCTGTGACCAGGGGAGCGGAGAAGGCGGGGGTGGCGAGGGTGCTGTGCCCTTTTTACTTTTCTGTTGCTTTTCTCTGTGAATGTTTTGCCTCCTTTATAATGTCTTCTCTCTGCCTCTCTCCTCCCCATTCTCCCTTCCTCTCCTCCTGTGTGCCTGTGGGTTACCTTTCTCTCTCTGAAGTCAGTGCCCCTGAACTGCCTGTTCGGAGCCTCCTGTCCACTTGGAAATCCAGCATGTTAGGCTCCATCCCTCTAAGTCTGTGCTGGGCTGTTTCTGCAGAAACAGTCCTGGTCCCGGTACCAGAGGGCACCCAGAGCTCCCATCTAGGAGTTCACCTGCCTGCTCCCAGACATCCCCTCCCAGCACGTCCCCTGTGGGCAGGTCCTGGGGACAGATCCCGGATGGGGGTGGGGGGCTACGTCCAAGACGGAGGGCAGGTTAGGAATCTCCCGGGCACTAAGGCGCAGGGAGGGGGGGCAGTGCCCTCAGGTCCCATGCTGCCTGCGCCGGCGCTGTCTCCTTGGCCTCACTGCCTAGAGAATGGCGAGGCTGCCCTCTCTTTGACCTCTGCCATCAGCCCTGCCTCCTCTCCAGCCACTGTCCCTTTCAGGCTGGCCCAGAGCATATCTGGCTGAATTCGGCTGGCTGCTGCCTGGGTCTCTGCACCACTGTCCCCGTGACCCAGCACACCCATCCCCACACCCTCACTAAGTCTCACTCACACCTGGAGTCTCAGCTGAAACGTCACCCCCCGAGGAACACATCCCTCACCCACAGGATCTGTGGCCCTGATGTAACTGCCTGGGGCCCCCGTACTTCTCACGGCACCTTCATCCTCACTGTCTGACTTCTCTGCAAGTCTGTTAGTCTCAAGAACACAGGCACCCGCGTGTCCAGCTTGCACGGCTCTCAGCACCCACCACACTGTCTGACCTCACGTGGGCTCCAGTAAGTAAGGAATGAATAGATGACTGGACGAGCCACGAAGACAGGACCCAAAGACACGTCTCTGGGCTACCTGGTCTGGCCACTTCTCGACAGGCTCTTCTCAATTCAGGAAGCTGATGCTTGGTTTCTCCCGAAAACGGTCTTCCTGGTACTGGCAGCAGCTGTGACCCTCCCTCAGCAGCCTAGTAAGTCCATGACCATCAGAAGCCAGATGGTTTCTCCTTTCTCCCAGCTCCGAGATTCTGAGGTTCTAAGCCTCTGTGACCCTGTCATTCTCTCCCCAAGATTCTGTGATTGTGATGGACTCCCTAGCGCCCCCTGCTGGCTATATGGCAGGGCTCCTCTGGGCGGCTTCTCTCCTAAAGGGAGCTCCTCAGTTAACCAGTAATTATTCCGTCGCCTAAGATACAAGCCTAAAGCACACATTTGCACTGTGCACTGTCCACTGTCTCCCAGGCTCCGTCCTAAATGTGAAGTGTGCAAGCTCAGTAGGATCTTGTTCACGTCTCAAAGCTCCTCTAACTCAAGGTGGAGAAAGCGGACGACGTCAATGCTGTGTGATGAGGCTGAAGGCAGGGCCGGGACCCGGTGCCGCGAGAGCACACGGGGTCTGGTTGGGGGTCGAGATACTTTCTGGAAGGAGTGATGCTTAAGTAGAGTCTTGGGTGGCAACTGGAGACGGGAAGTGGAACATGGAGGTTTGTGAAGCTGTTTGGACTCAGAGATGAAAAAGCACGGACCTGCAGGGGAGAAGCTCCGTGTGGCTGGAGCTCAGCGGGGAGAATGAAAGGATGCAGCGTGAGCTGCAAAAGCAGGTGGCCCCTGTACTGATGAGGGCGCTTGCCAACCTCGCTGCGGCGACACACAGGACGCGCATCCTTCCTCGGGGAAGGCGGACATAGCATATAATTCCCTTAGTGCAGTGGCTGCTTCAAGGGATGAAGTTGATAGATATCGTCAAATTTTATTCCACGGACCAATTTACGTCACTCCTTACAATGTATGAATTTGCGCGCTTCCCTACCTCATCAACACGATGTGTTACTAAATTCGTTGTGCTGTCAGTTTGATAGGTTAAAACTGGTACCTCGGAGTAGTTTTGAGTTTTTCTTAGTGGGTCGGTTCAATGACCTTTTATTATGTTTAGGAACCTTTCTTGTTTTCAGGAAATTCTAGTTGTACAATTTACCTAATATTTAATTGGATTGCCGATCACTTTATTACTGATTTGTGGTGTTCAGGCTATACCGGGGAAGTTAGCCCATTTTGGTGCTGTGAGATGCACAATTTCTTCTGGTGTGTTTTTTGACTTTTGACTTTGATAAATTTCAGCCACATAGAAATAGTTAATTTTTAAGTAAACCCTTTAAAAGAAGATTTCCTTTGGAACTTTTGATTGCTGTGGTATAATGATAAAACTGATCCACATTTTGAATTTATAAATGAATAGTCTTGGAGTTTCTTAAGGAATAATTTGTAATGCTTTGACCCTTTGAGAAGTCATCTTGGTATAAAATTGGAGGCTTTTTTCTTAATGGCTGCCCAGTGGTGGCAGCATCATCCATTGACTAATAGACATTTTCTTCATAGATTTGAGGGTGTGTTTATCATGTACTAACTTCCCCTACACATTTGGCCCCAGCCCTGGACATCTCATTGTGTTCTATTGATCTGTATGTGTATTCAGGGTCCAGTATCACACTAACTATATAAAGCTTTAGAATATAGTATAATATCTGGTAAAGCTGGTCCCTGCAAACTGCTTAGTTTTTAGAATTTTCTTGGCCATTTAAATATTGATTATGCATTTGTGTGTATATTCCTGTAAAGTAGTTGCATTAAACTGTAACATACGTACACGGAGAATGCAGCTCATTGAGTTTTCACAAAGTGAACATGCGTGTGTGACCTTCACCCTCCATGTCTGTGTCAAGGAATAGTCTTACTCCCCGCACAGACTCCACATCACAAAACTCCAGGGCCTGCACCAGCAAGGGCAGAGCTGGCGGAGGTCCCGATCTGGTCGGCGGGCAGAGCGTGGGAATCTCTGAAGTCACACTTCCTCCTGCCCGGACTCGGTGAATGTCTACAAAGACAGTGTGCTCCTGCCATTTATGCCCAGTTGTCTGCATCTGCTTTTTCTTCGCCCACTGAGCTGAATATCATTCATCTCAGATATGGCCAAAAGCCTTACAGGGCTAAGCCTGGCCACATCTGCCACAGTCCCCTTCCTCCCACCAGCTTTGAACTTGAGGAGTGTGTACCTTCCCAAGGAGCAGACCCTTCAGGGTGAGGAGTCAATCCTCTCCCTGTCCAGACTTTGTGTCTCTGCTAAGGTGCCTCTGGGTTTGTTTGGAGGAAACTGGCACATTCTCCCTAGTGTATACTGATTAAATTCAAACACAATTAGCAAATTTTCTGTAGGTTTAGAGCTGTAAGCAAAAAAGGAAGTGCTTGCTAGGCACATAAGCTTTGAGGCAAGCCCCCTGACTACCTTTCCACTCATCCTGAGGGCTGTCCCTAAGCCATGCATCCGGGAGCCAGTCTGGGACCATTTAGTGTGTTCTTTACCTCTGGGGTCAGTTGCCACCAGGATTAGAACAAGTAGAGAGCCATCTCTGTTCCTCAATATTCTGAACAGTCTGTGAACAATTTCTGAATTTGCATCAGGTTCTTGTGGTCTGTAAAAGGCTTGAGTGGTGTGACCAAGGACACCTCCTTGAGTCCCACTATGTGACTGGGAAGCAAAATTAAAGCTACAGCCTGTGACTCAAGTTGTACCTGTCTTCCTTTGGGATTTGGAAGAACCTCCTCCCTGTCATGATTCTGCTTTCAAGAGGCTGAAATATCACATCCTTTTCCCAAGTCCACTCTGACACCTGGGTCCAAACTCCCATTAGAAAGAACTATTCCCAGAGGTAACTGGGGTTGTCCCTTCTTCTCTCAGCCCCAGTTAGCCTCACCAATAGCCAGAATTCAGGAGGCCCTTCTGAGTTCTGATGTAGCATAAGAATTTCCAAGTGATTCGTGATCACATGTTGCTGTGGCAAAGTCAAGTTTAAGATTTAGCTTTACTGCCCCCTGGTGGGTATAGATATCCTTACAGTCTTGAAACAAACAGTATTTCCTCTGTAGTTGATTTACTGATACATGAATCCAATCATTGTCTCCAGTGTGCAGTCCTTCCAGGACAGTGATGTGATCTGTTCGTCAAGGAAACAAAAGTCTCTGTGGCACTGTGAGTGTGTTCAAGTGTGTGTGTGTGTATGAGAGAGTGAGCGAGAGAGCACAGTGTGTCCTTTATCAGTTTATTGCTTCTCAGCTCCAAATGCACCCATTAATATATGTTCTATGATAAACAATGGTATTCTTGTCAGCATTTCTCCTTTAAAGCGAGCGCGATGTTAAGGTTTGTCCATAGGGGGCGCTGGAGAAACACAGCAGGAGGAAGGGGCTTCCTGCAGGTTTCCATGCAGCGGAGACCCAGGCAGGTCCAGGTGAGCATGAGGACTTCTGATGGCGCCTGTCCCAGCCATGGGCCCAGGACAAGATCCCTCTGCCGCCTTGCAGGCTCCACGTGGAGATGACCTTTGCTCAGCCCTCTCGACCCTGAAACCAAAGCCCGCACAGGCCTGAGTACAGACGAGTGAAGGCAAGTCTCTTGCCATTTCACCCGTCTGGTTGCTCACTCTTCCTCCGGTGGTAAGAAATGAGTTTGAGATGGAAGATATCATTTTAGAGAATAAGGTTAGAACATGGCAAAAAGAGTATTTCTCCTGAAATCGAGGGATATGACTAAGACCTTAAAAACACACACTGTGATGCTACGTAATTTCTAATTTGATGTCTGCTGGGAGGTTAACAGCCCTGATTGAACAACCCTGACGCTCGCCAAGGCATCATTTATCACCTCTTATTTAACCCTTTTGAGGAGGCGGGCTGAATCTTATCACAGCATTTTAAACACGCACAGGATAGTCTTTCTCTCACAGACATCGCCAGAATCCCTGAAATACCCCTCTGGACTCCTTCTGTCCCTTTGGTCAGAGACCAAAGGACTGGAAGTCCTCTTCCTTGGACTTAGTGATGGGATGTCCAAGAGGGCGGTCAGGTCCACCTCCCTTCTAGCCCCCAAAGCGCTCCGTGGCCTGGATGCCCCTGGCCAATCATGACTTGCAATAAAGCATTTTGGTCCAAAAGGGTGGTCTGGACCAGTTTCCCCCGATCTCTCTCCTCCTACAACACACCGAATGAATGACATTCATGTATGAGACACACTGCACTGTGTGAGCCGAGACGTTTTCATGGCTGGGGCTTGTTTCAGCTGAGCTGTGGACTCTGTGCAATTACTATATGAATTCCACCCCTTTCTCTCTTACTGGCCCGATAGAAACAACAAGTTTCTACTGTAGAGCACAGGGAACTATATTCAGTATCTTAGAGTCACCTATACTGAAAACGAATGTAAGTACGTACATGTATGACTGAAACATGATGCTGGGCACCAGAGACTGACGCAACATTGTGAACTGACTAGACTTCATGGCAAAAACCCACAAAGAAGTGTCATCCTGGAGGACGGGCAAGGGCGTGGCCATCGCCTACGGCCCACTGTTGGGATGAATAAAGTGCTTTGAGGACTTGTCCCCAAACCCACGCCATTTGTCCCATTAAATGGACGAGGAAAAAGAGCCACGCAGGGTGGACAGCAGCACCAAGGCCAAAATGTGCCTCGAGAGCATGGTGCTCGCTGGGCCAGGGTGTAGGTTCCCACCTGATCCTGGTTCCCGTGTGAAGAGGAGTGAGGGACTCAGTCAGGGGATTTGCTGAAGGACAGTATTTTTCACAGCTTTTTGGACTGAGATCTGAAAACTGCAAATACTCCTGTGCCATTTCCTTCTCGAGCATGTGATTCCCCCAGGTAAGAAGGACCTGGAGGCTGAGTTCCGGGGAAGCAGGTGTCCTTTACAGTGATGGTGACAGCTGCAGTGGGACAGGGTCACTGATGTTTTGGGAACGCCCCCTATATTCCCTTCGGGATCTTTCTTTTTTGTCATAGTCCTCTCAAATTGCTCAAACCCAGGGTCTACCTTAGAAGGAATTTGCCATCGGGTGGCTCTTTGTGGGAGTCTGCTTAAGGAATCCAGGTTGCTGGGAGCTGCTCAGTGCAAAGCATGGGAGAATTGCTCAATACCAAGAAGTTCTGGGTGCCAGGAAAGATAAGCTTTATTTTTGCACACTGATGAGGCTTTGGGAAGCAGAGTTGTCTCCAGCATTCAGGGCTTCTTGGTCTAGGACCAGAGCTAAGGCCAAGAGGTCTGAGATTCTCCGGAAAAAGCGGCATCCATCACCTACACATCTAGGCAGCTTAACTCAGAAGGAGAGGGAAGAACGAGGCTGAGAGAGAGATGTGACATCCATTTCGGGCTGGTCCCTGGCTGTGCATCTTGGGATCCTCAAAGGATGCAGGTCATCTGTAGCCCCCATGGCCACAGCAACTGCAGGAACATGCGGAGGGCTCCCTCTCACAGCAGATGGAAGGCTGGGCCAGGTCTAGGCAGACTCTCGGAAATCGGTGGGACACCAGAGAGCAGCTGCTTCTGAACCCAGAAACACAGCACCTGGGGGCACAGCAGGAAGGGGCAGGAGCAGGGTGGGGACCCGGGGCCTGAGGGGCCTGAGGGGGGCACTTGGGTGGGTATTTGGGGCGACACTTGGCAGGGAGCTGGCATTTCTGCTGGTTTTGCTGGCAGAACATCTTGGAGAATGCTCAGTTGCTCTGTGAAGAAATGCAGATATTTCAAAAGTTCAGTGAATATAAACCTCATCTGATGCAGTATTTTTCTACAGTCCTAAGTTCTGTGAGTGATGCTGTGGGTCCAGGGCCCACATCTCTAGGGCAGAGCAGCCCTGCTGGCCTGGCACAGAGAAATCAGCCAGTGGCTAAATTAGACTCTGGTAACACCTTCTCCTACTGTCCTGGTTCTCCCAAGACTCCTGACTTCAAAGGTGGTAACGTAGGGCCCTAGGTAGTTCCCCAAATCTTAAAAATTTTGAAATAACGCTCTCTGATTTATGCATTCTAGAAACCACATGGTTAGCCTCAGCCCATGGTCATACCACCTGTCTTCATCATCTTCCTTTTTTTCTTTCTTACATCAGGGGCTCTATCTTTAGTCCTACTCTTCAGCCCTGTGTGGCTGTCTCTTGTCCTACAAGCTAGCCTCCCCTACCCCTGCCCCAACCTTTGGTTACCACTTGCCTCCCCTAGGATCACTACTTTTGAGCCTGATTTCCTGATCTTCCTGCAATTACCAGTTAGCTCCCATTCTCTCCCACCTGGAGTGGCTTGTCCCATTCAGCTGATGTGTGGCAGTCCCAGCCAGCCCCAAACTGCCATCAGATCAGTAAGGACACTCACCTTGTTCTTCAAACCTTGGGCAAGCGATGGTGTGTCTGATGGAGTGAGGAGACTGTATGATCTGAGGCCTTTTATACATACCCTGCACCCAGCTCGAGAGGATGAGCCAGAATAACATGGAAGCAGTTCCCAATCAGGTGGTCATGAGGACAACTTCCCACATTCCAGCGGCTCCATAATTCTGTCACTTTGTCACACTGGGTCACTACTGGATGCTCATGAGTACCTTTCCAGAGCGTCCCTCCTCTTCATAAACCTCAGAAGCATTTCCATAAAGATAAGAAGGTCATGATTTACAGGGGAGTTTATAATGGCACTGCCTTGGACTTGAACTTAGGGTTTCTGGGGGAATCCAAGCATGCTTGGGATGAAAAGCTAAAGCCACAAATATTGGGTCAACCCAGAACATAGATAGGGGTTTCTGGACACTCTGTCGACAGATTTGGGACCAATAATCTAAGCATCCTTGGGCCACTGCTGAAGGATCGGTGTGTCTGTCCAGATCCCCAAGTGCCTAAGACCTTGACCAACGATGTAGCCTCACAGAAAGGCCCATCTGGAGGGGACGTTAGGGCACTACTTACCCTGCACGCATGGGTGACAAAATTGAAAGCCAGCGGGAACAAAGGAGATGCTCCAAGTCCTGCAGAGTCTGAGTTAGAAGCCAGGTCTCCTAACTCTCTGAGACCACGAAACCAGCCACCTCTTTCTTTGATCTCATTTCCTTCTTTCCAACTTGCTTCGTTATATCCACCGGAATCTGCTCCCACCCTACTCGCTTTCCTAGTTTGCTTCCCTTAGTTTACTATTTCACCCACTCTTTTGCCATTATAGTAAGATTCCCTGCCCCTTTGTCTTGTCAAAGCTTGACTGTCAAAACCTCAACAGTGGCTGAATCCTCCCTGCTATGCCTAGGTGCTATACAAAATATAAAAAATAAAAACAAAAACAGACATCATCATAAGATGAGAATCATCCGTCTGGCTGAGCCCAAAGCACTGCTTGTATACATCTCTGCACTCACCGTGCACACACGTCATGCCTTCTGTCCTGTCTCAAACCCTCCAAACGTCCACCGCTGCCTCTAGATAAATGAGACAGCCTACTCCACGGGGCAGACAGTAGCTGCCAGGTGTTCAGGACTTTGCTTCCCAGCAGCAAGTCTTCAAGCCTACTTATGTCTGCAACCGTCCTTCATGGCTTCCTGTGTGGGAGAAGGATCAGCTCCTTGTCTTTCCTAATGCCTGTCCTTTCTCCTCTGTTTCTTATCCAGGAGAACCATGTAAGAACCGAATCGCCCCTACAGTTTCCTGTATTTCTTATGACACTGTGCTTGTATTTATTTTTCAATGTCTGTCATCCTGGATAGGATGAAATCTCAGTGTTCGCCAGTTCACTTTATCCTCAGCACTACACAGTGCCTGACATCCTGTATGTGCTAAAAAAATTTTTTTTTTGTTCAATGAATTTATGAGTATTTATTGTGCTTGTGGCAATGGTCTCCCTCCTTTCACTCCTGGAGAGAGGGTCCCCTGGGAGGCCAGGTCGGTGGCAGGCCAGCGGCGCAGGTGTGGGAGGATGCTCCCTGGATGGAGTTATTTGATACTGACCAGCCACGAGAACTTGGCGGTGGAAGTCAGGGCTCTGGTCCTGGCTCCCCCTGGGTTTCAGAGGGGTCCGGGCCAGGTAATCCTAGTACGCCTTCAAGTGTGCGTGTGTATTCATGAGCGTCAGACCTCCAAGGAGCTCACATCCAAGTGCTGCCTTCCCTGGTTTGTTCTTTTCCCTGAGTTTATTTCATCTGGGGTTGGGAACTATGGTGAACTTGATAAAATGGGGAGAGCTGATGGCTGGTGTGTGTATGAGGATGTGAAACATCTGAAGGTAAGTCACTCGATGAGGAAGCAACTTCATATAGTCTGTTTAGTTCATCCCACTTATTAGAGGAAATTACTTAACTCGTCTTGCTGTGCCAAAGCAGAGTACTGTGTACATTTGCAATTCTTGCTTAATCATGCCTCTGCTGGCTAAGAGTGTGAGCTATTGAAGCCCAGATCTGTGGGATGGGCAACATTGTGCCCCATCTGTGCATGCCCCCACTAAATTATTACAAATACTTTTCAAAGGTTCTATTGTATTGATCCAATATCCTCAATGACTTGCTGTCAATAATGAAAAATTATTTAGCCCAATGGAAATGCCTTTCTGGTAGTAACATTGAAATGATCACTTTAATGACATTAATTTGTTCACTGAGTACCTGTGATGTGCAGGGCTGTGTGAATTCAAAGAAGATTAAGGTAATTCTTTGACCTCAAAGAATGATCCAGGTGGGACGACATGGAGGCAAGGGAGGGAAATGAAGATGTATTCTCAGTCTCCCCTCTATCAGGCACGTGGTTTCCATTATTCCAACACATTATCCCTTTGAGTTTTCGGTAATCCCATTCGACAGCTCGAGTAAGACTGAGGCTCAGAAACAGAGTGGAAGTCAGTCAGAGGTGGGAGGGAACCTGACACTCCGGATAGAGGGAGGAAGTGTGCACACGTAGGCACGGAGATGTGAAGGGGCTCGACCTTTTCTGGAAGGAGAGTGGCCATGACATTGGAGAAGAGCACCAGCTGGACAGAGAGGAAGGGAGGGCCCGGGACCCTGAGAGCTTTACTTGCGGGGCTGCACGCTTTAGCCCAGAGATTAATGGCTTCCAAACTAGATCCCTCGGAACGCTGTTGCCAGGGATGTTCCAACACCACCTCTTCAGCGAGCCGCGCCTGCAGGCAGCGTGAGCTGCTGTCCTGGGGCCCTTCCAGCCCTTGTCTGCTGTGTCAGTTTCATGTCTTTGCATGCACGGAAGCTGGAAGAGGATGGGCTCAGAACCAGGGCACTGGCATTTGAACTGTGGTGTGTTATTTAATGTTTTTAAGCCTCAGTTTTTTTTAATCTGTAAAATGAGATTAACAATATGGACCTCATAGAGCTATTGTACTGCGATAACGCAAACAACGTCTGACAGGTAGTAGATTGAAAATACGTTTTAGTTTCCTTCCTTCCCCTCAGCATCCTACTGATAAGGGGTTCCTAAAAACTTTGAGTCAAGTTTTAAAAGATCATTTATTCTTAATTCTTGACTATTTGGGCTACCTGGGAGGGGAAGCCTGAGCAAACAGCAGCCTGGACCTCCCACTCACCTCCGCTGCAGCTGGAGTCATCACACCTTTACCTGCCTTTACGTATAGGAGGTACGCAATCGACTTTATCTGAAAACTAGATCATGCTGTCTAAAAAAGTTTGACCAGAGGCAACTGGAGCATCTTTGACCATTTAAGTAAAGGAAGGACATGAGATCTACATTTTAGGAATGCTACTCGGGTTAGGCGGTCTTAGTGCCTTGCCTTGGTTCCCCAAGCTGGCATCTGTGGTGAGCGGCTAGGCTCCAAGTTTGTCGTGAGGATAAGAGCTGGACTTGGGGGAGCTCATTATGCATGAGCTTCTAGACAGCCAGGTCAGAAGGTGACTGGAGGGTGTCCCCTCGGCCGAGGCCTGTCTGGGAACAGCTTGTGCATTCCTCGTGCGTTCCTGGACTCTCTCCTTATCTTCCCAAGCACCTCCTCACCACCCTACCTGCCTGAGGAGTCAAGCATGCTAGGATTCCTGCCTGTCTTGGGTGTGCCCTTAATAGAAGGGTGAGGTGCCACTCAGGCCAGCAGTGGCATGCATGAGATTCTTATCAAGCTAATTCCTAAGCGATGAAAGGAAGGACAATAAGGATCTTCCTTCTGCCTGAGTGGTCGTGTCTCTGAACAGTCATCCTGTGGGTCAGAATCCCAGTGGGCAGGCAGATGTGTGCGTCTGGCTCTGGCAAAGAGCCCTGGGAAGGACCTGCCATCCTCCCCAGGGCAGCAGGATTCGTACCTGGGTTGTTGAAGGACCCGCACTGCTCGTGCGCTTCTTGGGAGGAATATTCATGACCCATATTCAGTGACCTGGCCTCCTGGATCTGTGCCCGGTCCTATCAGAGAATAGAAGAAAGGGACAAGACCTAGTCAGCATAGCACATACTCGTCCATTCTGTGAGGTGGCCTCAAAAGCCAGTCACCCTCCCCTGTTTGTCTAGTGTGGACTAGAGACATAGGCCCACCGTGCACAGGACGGTGCTTAAAAGACACCAACACCAGCGTCAGAGGGGCTCTGTAAGCTGTAGGGACAAGTTTATCGTTCTTTACTGCAGCACAGGTGTCCCCAGTTGCTGAGTCCTATTCCTGTGGGACTGGGGGTCACACACCAGTGTCGCCTCGTACCAGTCTTAGGATCCCTCCTTCCTCTACAGTCTCCAGCCGTAGGAAGCCTCCCCGGGATGAAGCAGCAGGTCGTGGCCGGGGCTCTGGCCCGGGCCCGACACTGATTAGCTGTGGGTCACTTGCCCCTTCCGGGCCTCAGCACCCTCACTTGTGACATGAGCGTTGCTGTTGCTTTTGTTGTGATGTCTGAGGTGGTGATGGCAGCCCTGTGCTGGGGGGCTGCCCGATCATATCAGGACCTGAGCGACTTCCTGACTTACCGTCTTTGGTGGCTGTGGTGACCCTTCTCCTCGGTGAAAGAACTCAGCATCCGTCTTTGATCCTGGGTCCCACCCTGGCCCCTCTGTCGACCTAGTGAGTGGGGCAGTCACTAAAACTTCCTCCTGAGGCTTACATTTACAAGAGTCACCAACAAATGACGCTTTCTAGTCTTAAGGTCAGAACGGATGCAGAGAGATCTCCTTACCTACCCTTTTCCTCCTGGCAAAGATCTCAGGAAGTACCTCTAAATCTTCTAAGAAATGAGACTCCGCAGCCTATGAGACAGAGCTTCCTCACCCCTGTCTAGCTTCCCCCCTCTCTTCTGATGCTCACCAAGGTCATTGGCTTCATCCTCCGGTTTGTTCTTCGAGACTGCCGTGCTAAGTATCTCTGGCTCATCACAGCCCCACGCTAACGACCTTAACACCATTCTTGCCACTGTGCCCAAAAGCCATAACCCAGCTGATGGCAGGCTTCAACTTGCAATTAACACGTCTTAAGAGAAAGACTGGGATGGTGATAGCACCCCTCCCCCAAAACTCAGCTTCCAGTTGGACCAGGAGCGCTGTCTTCAGGAAGGCCAGTTCTATCCCATATGTGAGGCTAGGGAGCAGCCATCAAGGAGCCTCAGGCAAGCTGCTCAGCCCGGGACCTGCTCTCTCATCTGCGGGTCAGGAGTTTCTGCTTTGTTGTTCCGTGAACCTGTGATTCTAAGCCGTTTACCCTTTAGAGATAGGAGCCACACAAGGGGAGTCCCTCACATCCCCCCACATCTGTACTGCATTTCACATGTTTTACCTTCTCCTCTTAACAGCCACGTGACTCCGATACTACTGCCTATGGAAAACCTGATATCGGAGAGTTTAAGAGCAAATGAAGGTCACACGGTCTCAGAGCAATAGGGTCAACCCAGCAAGGAATTACATGACGTGAGGAAAATGTTCTTTCAGCCCTGGCTGAAAGAGAGACTTTAAACCTGTACACAGGAGCCCTCTGGGAAGCACTTCGAAAATGCAGATTCCTGGTCCCCAAGGAGGGGTTCCAGAGCATTTGCATTGTTTAAATATTCCCTGGATAATTCTGCTAGTTGGGGAAGTATCGTCCCAGAGTGTTCTGATAGTACACAGAACGATAGTCAGCCCATGGAACATTCTGGCAACGCCTTTTCCTCAGCCTCCTACTCCGAGCTCCTCCAGGGATCTTCATAGACAATTGAAGGATGTAAGGTGTACAGGCAACTCACAAAGCCACGCAGCCCTGGAGGGTCTTAGCAAGCATCTAATCAGTTTTCTACCGAGTGCTTACCCTTTCTCTCCCATGTGCCCAATGGTGAGCTTCCTGGCTTCAAACGAAATGCTTTCAGTTGGAGAACTCACTACCTCACAAAGTAGACCATTTCTCTTCAGACTGTTATTTTTGTTAGAACAAACATATTTATCTGTTTCTCTAATACATTGCATGAGATCAGATGAAAAAGAAGTACTAATGCCTCAACAAGCAGCCCCTGACGTGCGGTCGGTACTCATTTACGTGCTGGATGGGGGAATTCATTACGCACAGAACATGCCACGTGGCTGGGTTAGATGGCTTCATTTCACAGAGGAGAGTTGCAGGATCAGAGCCAATTCACAGAGTTAAAATAGTGGCAGAATCAGCATTAAATCTAAAGTCTATTAATTTTCCCCAGTGTTCAGGCTTGGGGTGGGCAGAGGAGGAGAGGGGACGCAGGGCAGAGAGAGGAGATCGTGTTCAACCCAGCACTGTCCTCTTGGGAAGGCCGCACGTGGTTAAACATCCAGTGTCTGCGCCCAGATCGCCCAGCTTCAGGCACAGGTCCTGTCTTTCATTAGTTGTACAACATTAGGCTTGTCACTTGTCTTCTCTGTGCCTCACTTACTCTTCCATAAAATAGTGATAAAATTACACCTACTTTGCAGAGCTGCTGTGACGATTACGTGGATAATATGTACACGGTGGTTGGAAGAGCCCTTGTACACAGCGAGCTCTGGGTAAATACAGACGGTTGCCGTCACTCTTTGTGTATCATTGTTGTTGTTACTACTATTATTACTGGGCTAGTCCGATGTCCGCCAGTGATGAAGATCTATGCTTGTATTTCTCTAAAGATTTATAAATTCCAAAGAATATCAGGAGAACGTGTCAGTGACTGGGAAAAGCTGGCTCCACAACGCTCTTCTCATCTCCACCCCCACCACCTCCTACATACATCCCCCCTTCCCACCTCCTTACTTAGCTGTGGTTATATTTTTCATACTACTGTTGGTGACCTCTGCAACCTTATAGAATGTAACTAAAATTCTGTTTCTTCACCTGCCACGTTTAGGCGGCATTTCTTGGCTTCCCACTAAGTAGGAGAGGAAATTAGCACCACATAGCTTCTTTCACCTTAGGATGATTTGATTTTAATATTTTCTTTGTGACAGTTTTATGGAAGAAATAAATAAAATAAGGACTGTTTATTACTGTCTTTGCTGTATTATGAAGTGTGTATAATATGTCATGATAAAATACCGTCTGTCAGACACTGTACAAACTAAGAGCTGCTGAAAACGCACGAGGGGGCGGCTGGGCCAGCCTCACTCCAGGTGGACCACAGGGCCAGGCAGACACACCTGTCCTGGCTGGAGACCCCGGAAGAGCTGGGCACTCTGGGGCGGGGGCTGGCCTGGCGTTAGGTCGCTGGGGTCAACTCCAGCTCCCACTTGCTGGAAGGCTGGAACCGGGACTGGGTAAGAGAGGGCAGAGTGCTGTTGAAAGCTTCACTCAGGAGTCTTCTGGAGTCCTTGGGGAGCTCTTTTAAACACCTAGCAACTTTTTCTTTGATTCTTTTTTTTTTTTTATTACATGTTCTTTACTTAGTCCATACAATACTGTATTTAACTTAAAAAAAATTAGACAAAAGAGCATACTAAACATCAAATGCTCTGTCAACAGCAAATTTTTCTAAGTAGAAAATATTTAAAATATGGAAATATTTAACATTTGTAAAGAGCCAGTTAGATATATTCTAAAGAAAAATGATTGTACCATTTACCTATTTTTGCTGGCCCTATAAACTTGTAAGAGACTGCATATAGGATATTTTGCACAAAATGTGAAGTCTTCATTTTTCATTATTTGTTACTAGAAAACAAAGATGCAATGTATGTACAATGTTAAAAGTGCTGAAGCCATATAAAAAAGACATTCATAGTATTGACAATTCTGATGCACAGTCATTTAGAAAATGTGAAGATGCCAAACACATATCTTTGTGAAGAAAACCAGTGATCAAGTTATTACTTTATTTTCAATGTTGTAATTTCAAAGTCCGTTTGGTACAGACTGAACTGTGTGTTAATGGGATACAAGTTCTATAGTTAGCACAGGGAATCCAAGTACTGACTAGGGAAGCCTGAAAAAGTCAAAATATTAAGTAATACTCTTGTCAAAGAAAGTTTATTTCTGTCAAAACTTTAAGAAAAAACTTTTTGTTTAGTGAATATCTGTTTTCAAGAAAGAGCAGGACAAAAAATAGAAAAAACCATATTAGACATGAAGCTTTACACAATCAACCAAGCTTTGATATTTTGCTTTTTTTTTTTTTTTTTTTTTAGGGAAAAGTGAGATTTCGTTTCCAAAAATCTCTCACACAAACATAAATGAACATCTAAAATCAGAAAATCTATCAGCTAAATATGGAAGGTCAAGCACTGGTTTGTTAAGATTCCTGAGACACTGCTTTACACAGTATAAAGCATCCTGTTTCCCTCCAAAGGAGAAAGCAGCTAATCTTTCTTTTTTAAAGTGGAAATTTCATGACAGTAAAATAGGTCGATACTTGTCGAGTTTCTCAGAAGGTGTTTCTTTTCGCAAAAAGGATTCTCCCTGTGGCTATAGGGTAATTTTCTTTTTTTAAAACACAGTACTTACTTGCACTCTTGAACAAAGGACATCCCTTTCCCAAAAAGAACTTTCTGAAGGGAAGTCGTTTTAATGGCTCCCAAAATGCAATTTCCCTGGAAAGCCTGGGGAAAAACAAACAAACAAACAAACAAACAAACAAACAAAAAAACACCTTCATAGTCTTTTGGCAAATTCTAGAATTTAAATTCCAAAAGTTTATCTTAGAAAAATTACTAAGAATAATCACCAAAGAGAATGTTTATTTTACTGATGTTTAGGGAGCAAAAAAGTGGAAGCAACATTAATGCTGGGTACCAGGGAGCTAGTTACACAGTCACGGCCTTCACACGATACAATGCAATAGTGTTGATCACTATTTATGAGCAGGGAAGAGTGTTGGCAATTATACTGTTAAGTTAAAAAGCAGGTTAGAAGATATTCTGAAATGATCTCACTTGTGATTTTTATGAAGTTTGGAAATATATCCATGAACCTATTAGGAGTAAGTTATTTTTAGGTGGTAAGGTTTTTGGCTGGTCTCAATCAGCTTGCATACAGTTATCCACGTGGACATGCAAGTATGCATCATTTGCTTCATGAGAAAAAATTGCACATTTAAAATTATAATTATATATAATTACACTACATATGTATACCTTTATATAGATATTTCATAACAGAGGCAAAATCATGTCTTAGCCATCAGGATTGCAGAACTCTGGAAATGAGCATCCTTTGTACCGGAAATGTTGGACAGCCTGATATTCTGCTCTGAGCCTGGGCAATATAATCCACTGGGCTGGGTACTGGGTTAAAAAAATATTTTCAGTGACCTCCAGAAAATAAGAACCAGCTACATCTGTACATGGAACTTAGTTTGATATGCAACACAGCTGAGCTTCAAGACCCTCCAGACCTCCCTACTTTGCCTCAGGTCCCCCCAGTCCCAGGCTGACAGACCCTGAGCTGGGGCCTAGACTATGCCCAGAGGTACCGTCTTTTGCCAGCTGGAGTTTTATGCCTTAAGTTCAACAGTTCAGCTGGTCGAGTTATAAGGAACTGGAGTTACGAACTGTCGCACACGATCGCCTTACACCCGGCAGTCCAGCCAAACTGAAACTCACACCACTGGCGAGCGCCTGCTTTGCTTTGTTTATGCTGCGCCTCCCACCCGGAAGGTTCTTCCTCCTCATTCCACCCCCAGCACCAAAGTCAGCAGATCTTCAGAGGCCCTGTTTAAATGCTACCTACCTCAGGGAGCCTAATTTTCTCTCCCCCAAGTGTGCGCTCCCTCTGTTTTGAATTTCTCCTTGCAAAGCCCAGGAAACCCCCTCTGATCTACACCATCGTGATGAGTCTCTCCTTGCGGTCCTTGACCTTTCGTACTTTTTTTCTCCTTTAAGTCCTTTTAGACACATAGTAGGAGAAAATTAAGTGTGGCAATCAGCGCAAAATGGTATTTATCAGTCCACCTATTTCCGTCTCAAGTGGATACGGCTTCCACCACGAGATTGCGAGCTTTTCTACAGCAGAGACAAATCTCCCACTTACATCTATGAACACAGAGCCCAGTACACAGCAGGTTTTCAGAAACTGTTTATTACGCTGAAGCTGTCGGTGCTAGGATCACGGGGTGACGCAGATCGGTGGCTATGAAGATGCTGAGAACTCAGACAGACATAAGCCTCCCACCATCTGTCTCTTTTAAACACCACCAGCTGTCTTAGGAGGAAGGAAGGAAGGGCAGCATCCACAGGCAGAGATCTCTGCATGTCTGCTCGGAGCAGCCATGCTGAAAGGAAGTGTTTTGGCTGAGCTGAAGGGGTGGGTGGGAGACAGAAGCAGAAGGGCAGCTTAGCAGGGTTCTCAGCCCTTGAATGCTGGGGGCCAGGAGATGCTTCCCAGCCTGGATGAGGGGGAGGGGCCTGGGCTTCATGGGAAGGGGTGCCGGACCACCCGGGCGGGGCAGGGCGAGAGCAGCTGTCCACCTGTCCCCTCCTCTGCGCTGGTCACCTTAACACTCCTCCTCTTTGATGTGGCGGACGGTGCCACCACTGAGGCAGCGGGGCTCTCTGCGGCAAGCCCTCTGGGAGCCAGCCGGGCTCCGGTCCTGGGGCCTCTGGGGACCAGAACCACAGCCCCCTGAGCAGGGAGGCCAAGGCGCAGGGCAGGAACCCCGGGAGTGGGTTGGGCCTTGGGGACGGGGACATCTGAGAGCACGCAGAGGCTCCTGACATTGCTGCTTCTGCTGCGACATTGCTGGGCTGGCCCGTGGAAGCTGGAAGGAAAAAGAACACTGGGTTAGATCGGTGGCCCAGGGGCTTGGTGTGTCTGTTTCTCTTCTCCATATGCTAGAATCCACTCCAGGAGGGGGAAATGGGTTTGAAAAGGGGGAGTAAATCATGATGGGAACTCCCAGGGGACCTGCTCACCAACAATTAAGCTAACAACTTACTCTTTTTCATAAATAAGAAAAATAAACTGCAACCTAGCTGAGCTGACTCCACTTTTCCCAGGCCAGTGTCCTCCGTGGTCAAGTATAAGAGAGGGTTGAGTCTCTACTCTTTCTTCACTCAGTTTTATTTTGCCCTGAGGTTCCTAAGCCTGCGTATATCTTCTCTGCTGCTCTGGCCCTCTCGCTTCTGTGGGTTTCTCCCACGTTAGATCCCTTGGGGTCTTTTGCATTTCCCTTCCCTTCTCCCTGCCCCAAACCTCTCCTACCTGCTGTGTCAACCTCCCGGGAAGAAACAAGAGGCAGGATGGGTCTGCCTTAGCAGCATCTGAGTGAGGGACAGGCAAGCATCTCCCCCCAGAAGCAGCCTCACCCTGGAGGCAGATGTGTGGACAGGTTATCCCAGGCGGAGTCTGGAGGCCCTGTGGGGCTGGGAAGGAAGGGACCTTTTATACAGCCTCCAGCAGAAGCCTCTGGACTAAGTGCTATTGGAGGGCGGCCATGGAGCAGGTCATTCGCCCAGATGTTTCACAATCCCCAGGGCTGGGTTCCTCGGCAGCATGCAACAGGGGGTGGGTCAGAGGGAGCCCCAGGTGAGTGAGTGACCAAAAAGCTGGGGCTTTCAGATTGGCCTGAGGGAAGGTGAGTCCACTGATCAGATCTAGAGGACATCCCTGGGGAGCTGAATGGGGCTATGACAGCTTCTGAGCTCTATCTAGGACTGGAGGTGGGGATCAAGTCCAAGATCATCATCCAAGTCTGATGAGGCTCCTTCTTGTCCACCCCCACCCGTCACCACGACTCTCGTCATCCTGCTCAGTGCCATCACCTCCACCAAGACTTGCCCGGTCTCCCAGCCACATCCGACTCCTCCATCCTCTGAATTTCACAGACGCCTCTCACAGCCTTTAAAGCTGCCCACGGTCAAAGTCACCTAAATTCTTGTCCTATCTCTTCTATTAAACAGTTCCTTGATGACAGGGACCTTGCACTTATCACTTCTGCATTCCTGGAGCCTAGTACCATCCCTGCCATAAAGAAGATGTTCATATTTGTTGAATGAAACAATCTATGGACCATTGGAATAGATGTTTTGTTTGGGGGAAAAAAAAACAGGAAGAAAAGCAAAATCCCACTCGTTTTTGTTTTGTGGATCAGATCACAACTTCCTGCGTTTACATCCTCACCTAACACCCTTCCACAAAGAGTGCAGAGAATTCTCAGTCTGGACCTCACCTTACAGAACAGGCTGAGACAAGTGTGGAGAATAAAACATTCATAAACCCTGCTGTCCCTTAGATGCAAAAGGGGAGCTCTTTATGTCATTATCAAGGGACCTCGGGGAAAAGGTTTCCGCAGAGTGAAAAGTTTTCCTTCATTTTTCATGAAAAGTTATATCCACACACGTGGCCTGGGCTTGGAGTGGAGACACTCTCATCTAACTACAGCCCTTCACTTCCGAATGTTTCCATCTCAGAATTGCTGCTGGCGTGCACATCTAAGTAAAATCATGCCGATGAAACTCCCTGATGTTGGGAACAGCGTCTTGCTTGCCTGTGTTCCCAATACCTGACACACATTGGGGACTCAGGAAATTGTTGAGCAAATCAAAAAGATGAGCAATTACAAGGGATATTGGGATGACAGGCACGGTCCTCAAAGGTGTCAAGTCCTAGGTAGGACAAAGGTGAGTAGGATTGGGATGCAGGTTGAGGGATGAGTACCTAACCAGGGCGGAAAACAGGACAAAGCCAGAATGGGAGCAGCTCCTGGAGCCCCAGCCCCAGCAGGACAGGATTATCAGGACTTACTTGCTTCATCTGGGAAGGCTCCCAGGAGGAGGCAGCATTGATGTGTAGTTTGGATGAAGGAAGGGAAAGGTCCGCGTTAGTGGAACAGAGAGACTGGTGTGAAGCCCATCTCTCCCCAGTAGGACAGGACCTTGGAGAGAGAGCACCTGATTTGTGGGGCTCAGAGACCAGACTCTTTTCCCCTCACTTTCTCCTCCCTGCTCTCTTCTTCCTCCTTCTCTTCCTCTTCTCCTTCCCCTCAGGCATCAGGAATGACTGGTACTGCTTCTCCAAAAGGCTTCACACACACTAAGCATTAGTAGGAGGGCAAAGGAACTCTGGTCTCCATGTACCACCTGTTCCTTATCCCCACCCAGACCTGCACCATATAAACCCGTGCTCCTGAGACTTCACATGTTATGAAGGCATTTCCTGGAGGTCAACTCAGAGCTACCCAACCCCTACGGCTCCTACCTAAGGCTGAAGTTTCTTTCTGGAGCTCTGCCTTGGATGAATTCAGCTTCTCTGCCTCCTCTCCATCTCCCCAAGACCACTCCTCATTATAATTGCCCACAGGAGTCTCTAGGTCCCAACATTTTCAGTACAATGAAATATCATCACATGTAGGATGATGCTGGGGACTGGCGCTCTCAGTGGAAGACGTCGGCACCTAGCTTTGTCCATTCCTTAAAGTGAGTCTGCTTGGGGCCCCTGAGCTAGCCTGTCCTCCAACGAGACTTACACACACAACCAGTCCCAAGTGGGGACCCCAGGAAGTTAATGCTCTCCTTCTAGCTCCACTCAATCTCTCTCCTGGTTCAGGTTGTGTCTGTGAGTAAGAGTCTGTGATTTGACATTTATTAAGCACCTACCATGTTCTGAATAAAGACGAATAAAGCCCCATCTTTTCCTTCAAATTTTTCACACTAGAGACACTGTAGACATATTTGTAGATAACACAAGACAGTAAGAAAGATGGACAAACACAGAGGCAAGTGAATTCTGGTTATGGGTTGAGAATGAAACTAGTGAGCTTAAATGTACCACATTAGAGTGATAGTATTTTGCTGGATATATTTTTTTTGGTTATTTGTTTTGTTTGGTTTTGTCTTATATTGAAATATAGTCAGTTATGATGTGTCAGTTTCTGGTGTACAGCATAATGTCCCAGTCATGCATATATACACATACATTCATTTTCATATTCTTTTTCACTAAAGGTTATTACAAGATACTGAATAGAGTTCCCTGTGCTATACAGAAGAAATTTTTTTAGTCTATTTTTGTATATAGTGGTTAACATTTGCAAATCTCAAACTCTCAAATTTTATCCTTTCCCACCCTCTTTCTCCCAAACATAAGATTGTTTATTATGTCTGCAGGTCTGTTTCTGTTTTGTAGATGAGTTCATTGGTGTCCTCTTTCCTTCTTTCTTCTCTTTCTTTCTTTCTTTCTTTCTTTCTTTCTTTCTTTCTTTCTTTCTAGATTCCACATATTAGTGATACCATATGGCATTTTTCTTTCTCTTTCTGGCTTACTTCATTTAGAATGATGATCTCCAGGTCCATCCACGTTTCTGCAAATGGCATTATTTTATTCTTTTTTAATCACTGAGTAGTATTCCATTGTACAAATATACCACAACTTTTTTGTCCAGTCATCTGTTGATGGACATTTAGGTTGCTTCCATGTCTAGTATTTTGAATAATGTGGCTACCACTGCTATTAACATCCCATCCTGGTCTGGGGACAGGAGCTCATCCCTAAGAATTACCCATTCCCTTCCCATTCCTAGTTCCTATTTGTGACTCTATTTTTTTAAGCAACAGATGTCGGCCTTCCTCCTTTCCTTCCTTCTTTCCTGTCATTATTTCGGTCTTTCGTTTTCTCTTTTGTTCTGGTTCCTCTTTTTAGAATACCCTCTCCCTCTTCTCTTTGCCTTTGGAAAATCTATCTTCCCAGGACCGATCTAAATCCCATTCCTCTATAACAGGTTCCCCGAAAATGCCTGACCAAGAAAATCTTCAGAGTATTTATTGCTTGTCATACGTGTAATTTATTATCATGAACAATGGTTTCTTATGTGAGCGTGTAAGCATTTCAAGTATGGGGCTATATCCCATACATCTTTTATTTCCTTTCAGGGTGCACATACTAGTTGTTAGGTTTCAAAAAATCCCTATCACCAACATTTGTGAAAAACAGTTTGCAGAATGCTTTCCAAATGTTATGTCCTGAGCTGATTACTTTCAGGCGAATACGAACTCAGCCCGTGACAAGATCAGACACTTGTAGTGAGATGGGGCTGCTGACATCACACTGTGGACATCTCAACTGCATTTCCTGAATATGATGACATTTTTGCTCAGATTATGTCAAAGAATTTAGTTTGGAGGGCATGTTCAGGACATCTAGACCATGACTCCCACAGGTATGTCTCATTTCAGAACCTATTCCCATTCTTTTTCCTAGGAAGAGACATTCTGGTCCTCGATTTTTCCTCCAGGTAGGGCTGTAGCCAAACCACCAATTATGCTCACTTGTACACAAGGCTATTACATCATGAGGACTGGCTTGTTAACCCAGACCATTGGGTCTAAATGCTTGGTTTTAATTTTAATAGAAGAAATTTTCAACAAAGGACGGATTTAGTGTAGGTTTCCTTCACCAGAAAGGTCAGTCCTTTTTCTTCTCCTTCCCTCATTGTCCAAAGAAAGAAGAGGAGAAGCTCCTGAGATTTAGAGAAAAAGAATTAAAATTGTATTCAGAGTTTAGATTGTCCACACTCCTCATATAATAAATTTTAAAGAATAAACTATGAAAGAAGTCTATAAATACACAAAATCTTGAGAAGCAGTGTTCTTAAGCTTCAAAGAAAACCTAAACCAAATTAAACCAAAGACCTTAAAGGAGGACTTCCAGAATGACAGCATGAAGAGCTCCTGGACTCTCTCCCCAGCAAAGCAGTTACAAAAGTTGGAAATTATTTTTAAAAACATTTAAAATTTCTAAATTGTCCTGGGGCATACACCAAATGCAGAAACTTTTATTTAAGAAAATCTGCTAAATCTCAGTAACAAGAAGACTCTGTGGCACTTGGATCATAACTTGTTCCCTACCTGATCCTTCCCAGTTAAGCATGATGGTAACCAGTCCAGGATTGCAAAGATGGGGTGTCTTTTTAATGACCTTATAGGGGAACACAACCTCTGCTTTCATGGGAATCTAGTTTGAAATAGATACACACTTGTCCTTAGGAGGCACCTAGTCTAAGGAGGGAGAGAGAACCCTTGACCCTAGAGTGCACCTGGTCTCAGCTGGAACATTACACTTCTCAGGGGTACAGGATCCTTCTGTCTGAGAATTCCTATTTGGATAACATGGTGTGTCACTTAGGCCAACGGTCAACTCCATACTCATTAGTATGCTAGGTGACTTTATTGGAGGGGATCCACCAATAAATGTAGTGTTTGATTTTTCTCTTGTTACTAAAACCAAAGGGGAGAGATCCCTTTTCTAGCATCCTGGAATAGCCAAGGAGCAGGCATATGCTTAAGATCAGCATATAGGATGGTCAGTCCCTCACTGGACTTAAATCTTAAGTGACTTACTAAAGACATAGGGATATCTAGAGGTCATATTAATTACAGCAGTTGTGAGATGTGAACCGCATTATTCTCGTGCTGTGTTCCTGCTGTCTGCTCCATCTTTTTGTGAATTAAAATACAAATTCAAAGTATTGACTATTTATCCAGTTCATAATAAGACTATCAAGGCATAATAAACTCAAAGTAAAATTACCATCGATTAAATATAATGCTAATTTGTAAATTTGTAATTGAAAAAGATTGATGAGGGGAGGATATAGCTCAAGTGGTAGAGCGCATGCCTAACATGCACAAGGTCCTGGGCTCAATCCCCAGTACTTCTTCTAGAAAGAAAGGAATAAACCTAATTACCTCCCCCCTCAAAAAAGAAAAAGAAAAAGAAAAAGATTGATGAAAATTCAAGACTTCGTTACAAAAGAGAGATGAAACATTTACCCTGAAAAATTAGACTCGGGACTCAGGGAGAGAAAAGAGAGAAATGATTGATTTTTTTAAGTCCCTAATTCCTTTTATAGGTATTGTTAATTTTTATGATCTTTGCTTCATGCTATATGGCTGTTTCTAGTTAGAATTAGTTAAGATTCATAGTTTATTTGTAGAAAGTTTATGTATAATTTTCTAAACAATTTTTTTGGCTAAAGGAGAAAGGAAATTTGGGGATGAGATGGGCAGTATCACAAAGGGAAGGAGGAGGCCAAAGAGGGTATGGAATATATACCTGCCTCCCTGCCTTTGAAGCGGGAAGCCCCATAAAAAAAGACCTGCAGGACCCCCAGCCAGGGCCACTACTCTCCTGCCAGCACCATCTGGTTCCCTGGCCCAGCGGCTTTATCTCACTTTTTGCCTCTGAAACAGCTTACTTCTAGGAAAGTAGAACCTACCCCTAAAACTCTATTGGTTCCCTGAGCTAACTCCTGATTGGTCCATTTGTAGTGATTTATTTGCATGGAGCTCACTCCTGATTGGTTATTTCTCTCACTCCTGATTGGTCCATTTCTAAGAGCTTGTTCCTAATTAGTCACCTTTGTTGTACCTTATTTGCATATGATGTTACAAAACGTTGCAAAGTCTAGACTGGTAGCCTATAAAAGCCTGCGTAAACCTACAGATGGGATCCAGAGGTTGGAATGCTAACTCCTCTGGGCCTGCTGGCATAATGAACCTGAGTTCTCCAACTCTGAGTGCTGCTTGGTCTCTGGCCTGGATCCAGGCTGCTGTCACAACTGAGCTGTAACACTGAGCTGTAACACACTTTTCTGCAACGCCTTACCCCAGGGAATGTTGGACCCCAAAAAAGACCCTGTATTCAAGGCACCGTATTCATGAGAGACACCAGGACATTGTGCTCCAGCAGAGCTGCAGGATATTCATCTGAGAGGTGGTATCAGAGTTCCAGGCAGGAATGTTTTTCTCACCCCTCTTCCCTTTCCTAACCATGTGACTAACCTATTTTATTTCCAAGTTCTCAGGAAATAAGAGAATGGAGAGCAGTGAAAAGAATATTGGGGCACAAGCCGACAAGAAAGAGTCTAGAACAAGATGGTGAGCTGATTTCTTACTTTATTGTCTCATTTGAGGTTGCAGATGACAAGATTAGGTGGGGAGTGAGTCTGAGTCTGTGATTTGGCGATCCCAGGGCAGACAGCCCAGGTGGTGTCAGAGGTCAGCAGACAGATTCAGGCTTCTGAATCCCTGGGCAGAGGGACACTGCAGCCCAGAGCTCAGAATCTTCCCTGGGACTTCTCAGCCACTCAGGCATGCCCAGGAAGAGCTGGAGGAGGAGGAAGTGTTTGGCCATTTTCTGTCCCCACATCAGCTCTTTTTGGCCCAGGGTCCGCATCATCAGCAGCAGCCTCCAGAGGACTGACCGCTGCCCCCTCCGCAGCACCCGGAGCCCCCCGAGGGCTGGCCGCAGCAGCCGGAGCTCTGGCGTCTGCGGTGGGACCTGCGGCTCCTGTGGGGGCTCAGGCAGCAGCCCCCACCCCCAGAGCTGCAGCAGCCCCCACCCCCGGAGCCGCAGCCGCCCCCGGAGCTGACGCTGCAGCAGGAAGAGACTGGAGGGCACTTGGGGGGGCACTTAGGGGCGGGGCACTTGGGGGGGCACTTGGGCGGGGGCTGGCACTGCTGCTGATTCTGCTGGCAGGACATCCTGGTGGGTGGGTCTCAGGAGCTGAGGGAGAGTCACACAGCAAGTCAGACCCAGCACACAGGGGCCCCCCGCCCCTTCCTGTCCCCTCAGCATCTTTCTTGCCCCTTTAGTTTGAGAAACTGTTTAGTGTGGTCCTAGATATTTAAACACTGAATGTTTTGTTACTTCTAATTAGTTGGGCAAATGCTCTCACACTGTCTCCCTTGAGTTTCACAATTTCTATTTCAGGTAGGCTGGGATTATTATATCTTTTGCAAAAGAGGCAACTGAGGCAAAAATCAATAAGAAAAAACCTGCCATAACTGAGTATCCAGTGAAGGAAGTGATTTCTCCCATCGTGTCACCCAGAACCTTGAGACTCCAGTATGGAAACCAGTTCAGAATGTACGTGTTCTCTTGAAGAAAGGAAATTAATGACCGTCTCTTGGAGTAACTTTCTAGATCATTTTGTTCTGTAAAGATGTGGATGCGCAGAACATGAATGGTCTGGGAGGCTAGTCTCACTGGATCACTTCCTCACTGAAGAAATTAAAGAATAATATTTTGTGCCTGAGGATGTGGGGGATTTCAGCTCAGGTCCCCTCGCTCAGTCTGAGGCTCTCCATTTTCAACACACCAAGGCCCCACACTAATACGCTGGCACAGTGATCTTCACCCTGTTGTGTCTGACTTCTTCAGCACATTCCCAGTTCTGATTCAGAGCCATAGATATGTAGGTTTTAAAGGGCCCCAGATCGTCTTCCAATCAGCTCTTTGTCTACTGGCTGAGAACTACCATTTCCTGCTCATCTTTGTAAGGAGGGTCACGATTTCTATCTCTAAGGTGATGCCCCCTTATGAAAATTGTGCTAATAGAGCTTGATGGTTAGCACTTCAGTGCCCTCTGACCTGAGAGCCCAGCCAACTGGAGCTCAGTTTGGTACAGAACAGAGGCACAGCCATCCCCTTCTCCCTCGTGGTCCCCTGTCCACGTGCTTCCTCAGTCTTCCTGAGGTCTCTCTCCCGCTAGCTACATGGCCTATAGCCTTCCAAGGCCCTGCCCCGCCTGCCTTCCCTCTCTGCTCTGAGCAGCCCTCTGTGGAAGGTCCGCTCCCATTCCCAGACGACACTCACCAGGTGCACACGCAGCACAGGTCTGTCAGCACCTCAGGAGAGGAGTGGAGTGGTTGCAGGTGCTCTGGTCCCGAGGCCCTTTTATCCTGGCCTTGGGCTGTGCCCTCAGGTGTGAGACAGGGTCTGGGCATGAGAGGCTGCCTCCTGCCGCCCACGTGGGTCCTGTGACAGGTGGTGACTGGCAGCTCCTCCCTGCCTCCCTCCGCGGGGCTCAGGGCAGCTGCTCCCAGCTAGGAATAGAATTTCTTAGAAATGATGACAGGGAAGAAAGACCCCCTACCTAGAATCACTCCTCACCTCGCTTTCCCTGGAAGATACCTGTCGTGCTTAGCTTTGGAGCTGAATTCCCAACCTCTCTTTTCTTGCCCCCCCCCCCCAGATCTTAATTCAGTCTTTCTAGGCAATTTTGTTTAAACCAAATTCCTCAGAATCCTCCAACTCTATTACCTTATGTGTGTGGTGGGGTGGTGTGTGTGTGGCGGGGGGTGGGTGTGTGTGTGGCAGGGGGTGGGTGTGTGTGTGGTGGGGTGGTGGGGTGGTGTGTTTGTGGCAGGTGTGTGGGTGTGTGTGTGGTGGGGGGTGGGTGTGTGTGTGGAGTGGATGTGTATACAATAGCAATTAAGAACCTGGTTTAAAGAGTCAGACAGACTAGGAGGGAATCCTGCTTCTGTCACCCATTAGTGGCTTGCCCTTGTGAGAAGCAGTGCATCCTCCTTGTTCTCAGGTTTGCCCGTCTACAGCAGAGATAATACAAATCTAAAACTAACTCTCCAGGGGCGCGTGAGAGTCCGCGAACTAATGCAGAAGAAATTCCTGGTAGAGTTCATAACATGCTGTATTCTCTAAACAAATGCCAACACATTCATTCAGAAAAAGTTACAAGCGATTTCTAAGGTGAGTGGGGTCTGGTTAGAAAATACAAGATCCCTTTGTTTTGTTGAGGTTATTGCTAGGTTTTAACAGGAAATTGTGAACCAGGAATGAAGTTTTATAGAGGACGGAGAGACAGAGGACTTGATCTGAGAATTCAGATGTTCGAGGGGGCATCTGGGGGGAGATGAGGGGAAGTCCAGAGCCAAGAAGGAGGAAGGGCAGTGAAGAGACAATGAGACTGTGCGAGGCTGGTCGCTGCCTGGTGTAAAACAGCCAAGGAAGAGACATCCTTTGTGCGGGGAGGCCGGAGGGTGTCTAAGAGCAGGAACGTCCAATACGTCCTAGGATTTTGTGTCTCTTTCGGTTTTATGTCTCAACGTCTAGTATCTACATGAACACAGACTTTTCTTGAAAGAAACATTGGCATTTTCCCATTTGTAGGAGACGAAGGGAAAGGGTGAGAGTTTGCATCTGGGTCGCTGGTAAGTCAGCTAAGGAGAGCCCCGTGGTGGTATTGCCAGGTTATTAAACAACTAGACTAAATTTTCAGATGGAGGAGAATTGGAGCTAGAGATGATTATATGAAGGAGGTCTGCTTTCCTCAGGCGTTGAAGAACTCTGGAATTCCCTAGACCCTGAATAGATGTTGATTTGATAACATCCAGGTCACCTTGTGCAGTGTGACCCCTACCAGTCTGTGGCTGAGTTGTGTGTGGGGTGTGCATACTTGTATATACTTCTACTTAGAAATATTACAGAGACTATAAGAGGGACTAAATATGTGACTATGTATGTGCGTGCTCGTGCACACACACATGTATATCTTACCATGTTTCTCACAGCATCTGGCATTGCTGGTGTCCAGCCTTCTCTAAATTATTCTGCCTCTTATATGCCTTATTTCCCTTTGTCCTATCCCTCACTGGGTTTCAATTCCTCCCTGAATTTTATGCCTCATTGGGTTCCATCCCTCACCTTCAGAAATCATTGTGTCAGACGACTAAGACCACTAATAAGGAAGTCTCATCCTGGGGTTCCCCCTGGGTCCACAGTGAGCCCCCATCTCTGCTGACCGAGGTCTGTGCAATAGACCCTTTGCTTCATCCCCGGTTTAGGCTTTGCTACTTCCCTTTAGAGATGTTCTTCTGAAGCTGAAATGTTCTGTCTTTTTCTACTATAATTTGTTCCTACTTGTCAAACTCCCATGTTTATTTCATCATTTGTGTACTTCCAAAACGGTGCTGTTCAAACATAACTTGCTGTGATATCTTTTTTGAATCTTTCCTTGAATCCCCAGTGTGGGCTTTATATTGCTATATCCCTCATCAGCTCCTAATACAGGGCTGTGCATTCAGTGAGTAACGAATTTTAAAGCCTGTTACTTTGACTGTGACTTAAGCCATCATCATCACCAGAATTCTCACTCTGAGGTAGAGTCATGTTACAGTGGACCAGCCTCATCATCCTGCAGAAATCTGCTACTGAAATAGCTGGGTATGGCTCATGTGGTTTCAAAGACTGTATTGAATGAGAGTGTAGTCAAGATATTGATTACCTGGCTCACAGAGATAGTTTCTGGTTCAGGAATCCAGCTCACCCAGTCCAAGGATGATGGGACATGGAAGCTATTCCGTCCCTGTCTTTGCCACCACAAAGGGCAGTGCGTCCTCACGTCAGTTCTGACTTGGTTTTAGCAGCGGGATGTAACACCTTGAGGACTGGGGTTAGATCTCAATGGCTTGGGGACCATTTCAGTATAAACAACTAGCAAAGAATTGATCTGCTGAGAGAGCCTGTTTCTTATGTTGTCAGGCTCTCATAATCTCAGGAGATAGGAGAGAAGAATGCTGATACCTGGTGAGAATTAAATCCGAGCCAGTGAATTTTACTCTGCATGCCAGAGCCAGCCCTATACACATGAGTGTGATTCTTAATTTGTTTCCTTCCACTGCAAACCTCTACTTACAGTAGCAACAACAAATCAATCCCAAAATTGCTAGAATATGGGCCTGATTATTTTTTATAAGTAGTTAGGTAAAATATTTTAAGCATGGCAAAAATATTAATAAATTTCACCTCATTAAAAAATCTGTACGGTAGAATGTATCATTTTTTGAAATGAAAAATATAGCTGAGGAAAAACAAAAATCGGAAGTCAGCGATAGATTAAAATTCACAATCAACAGTAAGTTATCATAATTTTATAGAAAATAAATAAGCCTATCTACAAAGTAATGGACAAAGCACATGAACAAATAGTCTGGAAAGAAACAGACATTAGCAATACATTTTGAAGTTTCGTGTTTCAGGTCTGTGCATACAGGTAACCAAAAAACTACATATAAAATAAGAATGAGGGCTATCAGATTTATTCTTTTATATTGAACTGGAAAAGATTTAAAATGGATAACAAAACTAAGTATTGCTGAAGAGATCAGAAATGGGTCTTATGTTGTTGGAAATATAATTTGGCCTAACTGTCTGGATGAAAACTTGGTGACTCATTACTCAACATAAAATATTGTTGTGTATACAAATTAAACTTTAAAAAGAGCATACTCTTTTATACAACAATTGAACTCCTAAGAATGTAACTGAAAGGGAAAAGATCTGATCAAAAAATCATATGCATAAGAGTAATTACTACAGGAAATGAAAATAATTGGAAGAGTTAGAAAAGTTGCAAGTTATAAAGATCAGAACACAGAATAAATTAGATCTTTACTGACCAGTAATAAATAATTCAAAAATATAATTTTAGAAATTGCTATTTAAAATCTAAAAATATATAATGTCTAAAATATAATTTTTGTGTAAAATATTTTTGATAAAATGGAAGACCTTACTGAAAGACATTATAGAACACCAAAATAGAGATATACCGTATTTATGGGTGAATGGAAAGAAAAATTGTTATAAAATTGGATAATCTATTACAAATTAATGCTCACATTTGATGAAATTTTCATCACAATTAAAATTTCTTTTTCATTTGTGGGACATGGCAAGCTGATCCTAAAGTTTATATGAGAAAGCAAAGATCTAGGAATTGCCAAGACAGTATTAGGGAGGAGAACGAAAGTCTGGGACCTGTGTGATTGCACATCACAACTGATTATGCACCTACTGTAATGAAGGCAGCAGCAGGACATTCTCTCAGGGACAAACTGACAATGAAAAGAATCATCAGTCCAACTGCAGATCTGTACATATGTGCAAACTCAGTTTTGACTGAGGAAGCATTTCAGATTAGTGGGGAAAGTGAAATATTTGATTATGATAAAGACAACTGATGATCTACTTGAGAAAAACGTTCAAATAAGACAAAATGTACAAAAATTCCTTTCAGGGCTGAATAAAGAACTTACCTTTTAAAAGAAAACAAAATTTTACAACTTTTTAAAAGAAAACAGAAAACAGATTTCTGTGCTTATGAATGTTGGAGAAGTCTTAAAATCATGAAGAGTGCAAACAACATAATGTTGTAGAAATGCAGCTGTATTAAAAACAAAACACTTTTTCTTTAAATGACACCATTAAGAAGCAAACAAGAAAATAATTTAATGGAGAAAGATACTCACAACTCATTTAATAATAGTGCATTAGTAACCAGGATGTGTAAAGAACATTTACAGATTCTAACAAAAGGAGATAAACAGGAAAACAGTGTTTAAATAAGAACACACAATTCATAGAAGACAAAATCCAAATGACCAACAGACATAAAAAGATGCTCATTACTAAGCAAAGAAATGCATATTAAAGCTGCAGTAGTACAATTCACATGCACCACACGCACATGACCGTCATTTACGTTCAGTAACAACGTGTAGGAAGAGTGATTCTACCCTATCTAAGTGGAAATAAAAATTGACAAGAGCGAATTAGAGAGATGAGCATGATCTGAAATTCAATAGTTCTGCTTACAGGTGCTTAACTTAGAGAGTCTCCCCAACATGTGTGACAGCAGACACACACACAAAAGATTTCCTAGATGCACTATTCATACAGCAAATAGTGCAAACAACCGAAGCGCTCATCCAAAGGAAAACTCACGCTGTACTCGTAAGACAGATAATATACCGTTGTAAAAATAAACTACAGCTACAAAGACCAACTTGAATAACTCACAAAAATACTGTTTAAAGAAGAAAGAGAGTTACAGGTTTGCATCTCAAGTATGATGCCATTTCTACAAAGTCGAAATCACACAACCATAATACATACTGTGTCAACGTTGCCGTATGGAATAAAACACGGAGGGATATGCTAAGAACTTGGTTTAAATCAGGTTGAGTATAATCATTAAAATAACATTTGGGAGGAAAGAATCGTAGTGTTGGGCACGGCCAGGGTGGAGGCGGGATCGGGGGGGCGGTTGGAAGGGTGGGTCCAAGAAGTGAAGGTGAAAAAAACAGATTTCTTCTGTATAGCACAAAGAACTATATTCAATATGTTGTAATAATCTTTAATAATCTTTAGTGAAAAAGAATATGAAAATGAATATATGTATATATGTGCATGACTGGGACATTGTGCTGTACACCAGAAATTGACACATTGTAACTAACTACACCTCAAAAAAAAAAAAATGAAGGTGAGACCTCTAGAGACAGGCAACCTCTGGGGAGAACACGGTGGGGAACGAAGGTAGGGATTTTCCCACCCGCCTCCATTTCTGAGCCGCGTATTCCTTGCTGGGGCAGCAGCCCTGGGCTCCCTGGAGGGAGGCAGGAAGAAGATGCCAGTCACTAGCCGTCACAGGACCACGTGGGCGGCAGGAGGCGGTCCTCTCATGCCCAGGCCCTGTCTCACAGGCTTGGGGCAGAGCCCAAGGCCAGGATAAAAGGGTCTAGGGTCATAGCACATCCATCCACTCCCCTCCTGAGGTGCAGACAGACCCTGTGCTGAGTGTTCACCTGGTGAGTGTCCACTGGGACCGGGAGGGGGGTCTTCCACAGAGGGGTGCTCAGACCAGAGCAGGAGGGCAGGCAGGGAAGGACCTTTGTGGCGTTGTGAGGGGACAGGGCAGGGTAAGAGGATGAGGCTGGTCCTTATTAGCAACAGAACGAGTCTCAGGAGGACTGAAGGGAGGAGCAATGGGGAGAGGAGTTGTGGGACTGGGACTCAGTGCTCTAGAGAAACCCAGCTGCTGTCTTGTTTGGTCAGTGATCTGAAGGATTTGCGACCTTGACTATCATACTAACCCTTGACTGTGTTAGAAAAGGGAAGTTCATCTTTGGAAATATAACTGTCCCTCCCGGAAGAGCGGAGGTGGAAACAGAGGTACTCAGCCAGGAGGGAGGAAGTCAGAGCTGACTGACTGGTTCTGAGCACTCAGATTAGTGGGGCTGCAGAGCTGAGCAGCAACAGCCCAGGTCTCAGGGCTGAGGTATTAGTTTGAGGTGAGTGTCTGGTCCGGGGCCTGAGTGCAAGTCCCAGCTTCCATTAAATGATATTTTTCCTTAGCTGGTTCTCTAGTGTCCCTACAGGACAAGAATATCTAGGAAGTTCTCCAAGAGAAAAGGACTATGTCACCTTAAGAAATGATTTCATTTCTAAACTGCTTCCTAGACTGTTGCCACGCTTCTTAGGGTATAATTGCAGTAGAATATCTCCTATATACCTGATGCTTGGTTTGGAGAATGATTTCTTAACATTTTTTGGTCTCAGCTTTCTAATTTTGAAGAGAGGATATGAGAGCATTTGCTTAACTAATTAGAAGTAACAAAACTTTCAGTGTTTAAATATCTAGGACCACACTAAACAGTTTCTCAAACTAAAGGGGCAAGAAAGATGCTGAGGGGACAGGGAGGGGCGGGGGTGGGGGGGCGCCCTGTGTGCTGGGTCTGACTTGCTGTGTGACTCTCCCTCAGCTCCTGAGACCCGACCACCAGGATGTCCTGCCAGCAGAATCAGCAGCAGTGCCAGCCCCCGCCCAAGTGCCCCCCCAAGTGCCCCGCCCCTAAGTGCCCCCCCAAGTGCCCTCCAGTCTCTTCCTGCTGCAGCGTCAGCTCCGGGGGCGGCTGCGGCTCCGGGGGTGGGGGCTGCTGCAGCTCCGGGGGTGGGGGCTGCTGCAGCTCCGGGGGTGGGGGCTGCTGCCTGAGCCCCCACAGGCGCCGCAGGTCCCACCGCAGACGCCAGAGCTCTGGCTGCTGCAGCCAGCCCTTGGGGGGCTCCGGGTGCTGCGGAGGGGGCAGCGGTCAGTCCTCCGGGGGCCCCAGCTGCTGCGGAGGGAGCAGTGGCCAGTCCTCCAGGGGCTGCTGCTGATGATGCGGACCCTGGGCCAAGAAGAGCTGACGTGGGGACAGCAAATGGCCAAACACTTCCTCCTCCTGCCGCGCCTCCTGCTGGGCCTGCCCGTGCTGCTGGGAGGTCTGGGTGAGGCCTTGGGATCTGGTCCAGGGGATTCCTGTGCCCTGGTGCCTGGGAGCCCAAAACCTCTCCTCCAAACCCATTTATTGACCTCCTTCCCCATATGTTGGCTGCCCTGGAAACCCCAAACACAGACTCCATGTCCCTCTGCAGCTCGTCTGTTTAAATACCCCCGCCTGATGTGAAACAATAAAAAAGAGGAATCTGCATTTCTTCTCGACTTGACTGATTTTTTTATTCCTACATCATCTTTCTCATACTCTGCCCTCAACGGCTGGTTCCCCTAACGCCTCAGTATCTACAGACCTTGTTCAGATTTACCTCTTGTGCCACTGACATCCTTTACAGCAAAGTCAATTTTTATTGGTTCAGAAGCCAATCCAGGATCCAACGTGGCATTTAGTTGCCGGGATTCACCAGTCTCTCCCATGCACGACAGTCCTTCAGGTTCCATTTGTCTTTCATGACTTGCTATTTTTTAAGAGCCCCTGGTTGCTGTACAGCGCCCCTCAGTTCACATTTACCTGATGTTTCTTCTTGACCAGGTCTGGTTATGCATTCTTGCAGGGATCCCACGGTGGTGACGCTGTGTCCTGTTCTACAGGGTGTGTGATTGTCCCATTCCTGGTGATACAATTTGGACTGCTTGGCTTAGGTGATGTCTGCCAGGTTTCTTTGTTGCCTAGTTATTATTTTTCTTTTTAATTAATAATTTATAAGAGATACTTTGATAGTATTTAAATACTTATATTGTATCAAGTATTTACCCCAAACCTTTTTTGGCTTCAGTTGAGTTTTATATGAAAAGTTATTACTATGGTGCCGCTGATGTCATTGATTATGATTTCTATTTTATATGCTGATCTTAGGTCCTGCCACGTGCTGAGCCCTTGTATGATTTCCTGCAATGCACATTCTTGTGAACACTTCTCTTGTGTATCACAGCTTGCTTTCCCTAGACTAAGTTCCAAGAAAACAACATAGTGTAAAAGGCTATGTTCATTCAAATTTGAATCGATTATACACCAGTAAGTACTAAATAGCCATCCAGAACATTATGCCAATTTATATTGTCACCCCAAAATATGAGTATTTACTACCACAAGTTCTCACACATCCTGACTTTTATTAGCCATTACAATAATTGTAATTTTGAAGCAAATAAATTAATCTGATAAACAACATCCTCAAATACGAGACCTTTCTTTCTTTCCTTCTTTCTTTCTTTCTTTCTTTCTTTCTTTCTTTCTTTCTTTCTTTCTTTCTTTCTTTCTTTCTTTCTTTCTTTCTTTTCTTTCTTTCTTTTCTTTCCTTCTTTTTCTGCAGTTTAAAAAATATTAGTAACATTGACCATTATGGCTCTTCACATGACTGAAGCCATCCTGGGCCCACTCAGTTCTTCCCATCCATCTATTGACCCTACCAGGACTGTACTGTGTAGTAACTCTCTTTGTGCTGTCAAGGGCTTTGCAGTTAATGGATACTGTCTAATGATCATTGGGTTAGGTGGCCTCTACGCTCTGCTAGGATCCAAACAATGATAAAGACCTTCACTGATGTATCTCCGGCACCCAAGAGACAAGTTACTTATCATAAATCAGATACGATCTTGACTTAGGAACGCACTCCTTGTCCCCATACCCTAGGTTAGCTATAAAACTGTCCCAGTGGCCCCTCGGTGGTGCGGACTGCAGCTGTGAATGCTTCTGGACAGCCATCCACCCGGCCCCACCCACTTGTAAAGTACTCACAATAAACTTCATATTTGTATTTTATGAAGTTACCTGCTTTGTTTGTCAGTCTCAAGATACCCTCTCAGTTCAGTGGGCACTTTTTATTCCCTCCATGCTTGGACAAACATCTTTTCAATTTTTGTTTGCCTTTCAGTGCGTGTGCCCTTGGGTGAGAGCGAGTGGGCTGACTCTTTCCTTTGTCCATTAGATTTTTTTTAATCTTTTTACTTTTGTATTTTTAAGATATATTTTTGTATTAGGGACATTACTTCCTTACCTGGCACATGTGTTGTTTTTGTTTTTGTTTTCTAGTTGATTATTTGTCTTTTTGCCTTATATGGGGTAGTTTTTGTCATATGGAATTAAATTTTTATATAATTTACCAATCTTTTTTTTACATATTATGGGATTTGTGCCATTCTTAAAACACCTTCCCCCCTTAATAATTAAGTAACAATCACATTTATTTTTTATTTCCTTTAGAATATTGTTTCATCATTTATAATTTAAAAGAAAGATATTCAAGAAGAAGAAAAAAGCTAACATTTGTTAACGTGCTAGTTTGTAGCTAGAAGGGAGGAGACTGGAGAGGCACAGAGAAAAATTAATATACTTTGAATTACTTCCCATTAGATCTCAGCAGTGCCCCTTCTATTTCCTTGAGAAGATGAGAGAATGATGATGTAAGAGACAGAACCCTTGGAAGAATGGGTGACCTCAGAAAACCTTTGGTAATCAAAATGTTTACTGAATGAGGCCACAGCCATTGATAACCAGGCCAGAGTGTCAGTCAAGTGATATGGTGTAATCACACTTCTAACTCATCACCTATGTCCAAGCAGATTGATAGTTCAGGTGCTGTCCTGCCTCAAGGCAGAGGTGTGGACCCAATGACCTCTTCACCCCATCATTCTAGGAATCAGGACCTGGGCTCCTGTGTGAGCCAAGGCATGGATATCCTGGCCACTGCCCCAAAACTAAGCCCACTGGAACAGCTTGAGCCCATGTCATACCCAGGTGTCACACCCAAGGGCAGATCTCTGCAGGGTGGAGTGGCCATCACAGCTCACCGTGCCTGTCTCAGAGTGTGGTCTCCTAAGAGGTTGACATGTTGTTGTAAACTGCAAAGTCAGTGCTAATTCTAGTGGATTTTTAAAAATCTATTAACCACCCACACGGGCATAACCTTGTCCTAGTTATTGAAGGGGAATAAGAAATATAAGGCACAAACTGCGTTGTCAAATGGTCTGTTGAAATATCATCTATAAGATACGTCACATAAAAGATAAGGAGTAAGTGGGACTTGAACTCATTGTCTCAGAACTGAAAATATGAGGGAATAACGCACCAGAGCGGAGTGGGGAGAGGCGTGTTTACAGTCAGCCAGCGTGCCAGTTCTTCTCAGGAAACACAACAGACATTGGAGTGGTTGTCCTCAGTCACACTGCAGAGAGCCTTGGCCATCAGTCAAAGTGCTGGCCTTGATCCTGAATGCACTTCGGAGCCCTGGATGAGGCTTCCTTAAAGGACAGGGGTAATTCTTCTTGGAGTGTGAGATGAGGAAAGAGAACATGTTTAGATCCCAGCGAAGACTGGAGTCAAGGAGAAACCATCAAAGATGGGAGGCAGTGAAACATTAGGAAGGTCGTGTACCTTGTGATATTGGATGCTGAGAATAATAAACAGGGTGGATTCTATGTCTGTATCTCTCTATGTCTATAGAATATAATGTATATGTGCATATATCATCAAACAGTCTAAAACCCCCACAATCATGAGCAAACAGACGTCTCACCAGATACGGGTTCTCCTTGCCCATTGTAACCCTGACATAGATATTACTGACTTATGTCCACCTCATCTCAGGCTCTGGCGAGTTATTTTTGACATTTCTGGAGGGAGGACTTTCTTCTCATAGTTACTTCTAGGTCTAATTTCCCTTCACCTAATTAATTTGTTTATTTTAAAAAAATACTGTTGCCCTCTAGACATAGGAGGGTATATATGAAAATTAATATTAGCCTTTATCTTAATCTCCTAAAAATGTTCAAATATGAAAAAAAAAAAAGCCCTTGAAGGAACCCTCCTGTACCCCAGCCCTCCCGTTCTGTCGGGTCCCCCTGGCTCTTGGATCGGGGGAGGGGCCCATCTCCATAGACTCCTCCCCCACACATGCCCCAGGCTTGAACTCTCTGTCCCTTCTTGCTGCTCTCCCACCCCTGGGCTCACTCTTCCTGTGTGTAAGATCCTTGGAAAGCAAATGCTCATTCTGCTGTGCAGGGCAATACTAATTTGCTCTCTAACTCCTCTGCAGGGATATTGTTTTGTGAAAATGCACAAAAGACTTCAGTTGAATAAAAGTAGTCATTTTAAAAGCTAGATGTACTTATCCTAGAAAACAGTTGTGATCTAAAAAAAATCTACTCACTTTTAATTATTAATGGCTAGATAGTTCATTTGTGAGGGTCCACTGGGTCATGGGACCTTTTTCAGGCATTTTCCTCCCATGGTTTCTGTGGACCCTCGCAACACCATTGAGAGCAATTTTTTTATCAACTCTTTAAAGTTGAGGAAACTCATAATGAGAACAGTTAGGTGATTTTCACAAGGTCCCATGGCTAATCTGCTACAGGACCAGGATTCTGTCCCAGGTGTGTCTTACTCCTAGCCCGGCTTTTAACTGTGATGTTGTAGACATGCACGCGCGCACGCGCGTATACACACACACACACACACACACACACACACACACACGAGGACCAAGCTGTCTGAGACACAAGCAGAGACACTTGGAGGCTCTGTGAGTCTTAGTTCGAAGCAGACCATCAGAGAAACAGGACGAGAGGGATGGAGAGATCAAACTCCAAGGAAAAGGTGTAAGGGGCAGGCAGCAGTAAAGAGAGGGTTGGCATGTCCTGAGCCCAGGGGCAGGATGCAGGGAGGAGCTGCCAGTCACCACCTGTCGCAGCACCCACATAGGTGGCAGGAAGGAGGGTCTCACTATAAGGTCCAAGAAATCCCAGTCCCATAGATAGTACCAAATCATTAACAAAGTCTTGTCCAGGACTGCACACTATTTATGCAAGTCTGAAATCTGCCATGAGATACAGATCTGTGTGCGACCTCTAGTTTGAGCGCCCACCACCCACCTTCCGAACCACCTGGTGCTGGCTGTTTCTGGGCTCTGGCCACACCCCTCCTTGCACCGCACGCCCTGGCGTGACAGTGCAGCTCAGGGCCCGCCCGCTCTTCTTCCCTCCTTGTGACTTATCATTCAGGTGAGTATGATGAGTTCCTTGACACCCTGGCATGGGTCTTATATTTCTGAACCTACATACAGAGCTATGCACAGGGTAAGTAGTTAATGATTTAAGCATCCTATTACTAGCATTAGCAGACTTAATTACAAATAGCCATTCCATATGACTGCGATCCTCCTCACAGGAGACCACACTCCGAGACAGGCACAGAGGCATGCTGGCCACGCAGTCCTGAGGGATCTGCCCCTGTTCCACCCGGGCGTGGCGTTTGTTCTCCCATTCAGGGTGTTCCAAAGGGCTTAGGAATGGGGAAGGGGTCAGGACACGGATTCCTGCTCCCGGCTTCTGGGATGATGGGGTAGAGATGCCATCTGGTCCAGGCCTCTGACTCTATGTGGGATGACACCCAAACGGTCAGTTTACCTGAGGTGATGAGTCAGGGGCCTAGTAGTGCTATGGAGGCAGGATTTTAAACCTTGGCTATGAGATCTCATGGCTTTGCTTGTAGTTCAATATGAACATTTTGACCAGCAAAGCACTGGCTTTTTGAGGTTTCCTATTTATCAAGGTGCCTGCTGCCTCCATCTTTTTGTTGAACGGAGTGCCACGCACAGACTGCCAATCGTAGGGAAGAACTCTAAACACCTCTGCCCACGGCATCTCGGTAAGCAAGGGAAGTTGCCAAGGAAAACACAAAACAATCAAGCCCTGGGTGGAACCACACTTAACTGACCTAGAGAAGAGACACAGTGAGGTCAGCCTCAAGAGTGGGCGCCGACCCCCATGGCCGGTGGAGCTCCCCCAGTGGCCGAGGAAGGACAGTTGGCCTAACACACTCCTCTCCTGCGGTGGTGAAGGGCCGTGAAGATATATGTCTCTTCATTGGTGAGGTGTCTGCTAAGGTATTTTGTCCACTTTTTAATTGGGTTGTTTATTTACTTATTGTTGAGTTCTAAGTGTTCTTTGAGTAATTTTGGATAATAGCCCTTTATCAATCAGTGTCTTTGGAAAATGTTTTCCCCCAGTTTATGGCTTATCAGTCTTAACATTGCCTTTGCAGAGCAGAACTTTTTAATTTAATGAAGTTTACCTTACCAATTCTTTCTTTCACAGATCATGCCTTTGGTGTTGTATCTACAAAGTCATTGCCACATCCAAGGTCATCTAGGTTTTCCCCTGTTATCTTCTAGGAATTTTTTCATTTTTATTTTACATTTATGCCTGTGATCCATTTTGACTTTATTTTTGTGAAGAATATAAGTTCTGTGTTTAGATTCTTTTTTTTTTTTTTTTGCATGTGAATGTCCAGTTTTCCCAGCACCTTTTATTGAAAAGACTATCTTTGATTACTGTATTACTTTTTAAAAAATTGTAGTCAAATATCAGTTGACTATAGATATGGGGGTCTATTCTGTTCCATTGATCTATTATCTATTCTTTTGACAACATGAACTGTGTTGATCATGTAGCTGAAGTCAGGCTCCGTCAGTCCTGTGACCTAATTCTCCTTCAGCATTGTGTTGGCTGCTCTGGGTCTTTACCTCTCCATAAAAAACTTTAGAATCAGCTTCTTGACACCCATGAAATAATTTCTGGGGTTTTGATGGGATGCATTGAATCTATAGATCAAATTGCTGGTTGCAATTGTAGTTATATGAGTGCATATATTTGACAAAACTCATTGAATTGTATATTAAAATTAGTGAATTTTATTGTGTGTAAATTATTCAGCAGCAAAAGTGATTTTTAAATTTAAAAAAGAAGGCTTTATTCCCTATATATGTATTTATGTATGTGTGTCTATTGTGTATTTAAGCTGAAGGAGGAGTCAGGTGAAGACTGATTAGGAGAAGGGTGGGGAGTGGGGAGCACAGGGATGAGGAAGGATGGTGGGAAGAAAGAGGGTGATGTCTGTCTCCTGGCCATGTCTGAGGGGCAGAGTTAGACATCTGAAGGGAACCAGAAATTGATGAAGAAGGGTTCACAATTCATACTGCTTCAAGATCTTGCTTAAAAGGGAAAATAAAGAATTAGAGGAAAACGCAAACCTACAGAAATACAAACTTTTCCCTGCTGACCGTTGACCCTGTCCTCTGTGCACTGAGGCCTTTGCAGCCACCAACAGAGGAGGGAGGAGGATGGAACAATGGTGACAAAATCCGGAAATGAGGTCAGTCTACACCAAGTCAGTGAGCAGACTGTATTTTTTATTTCAATTAAGGCAGCAGAACGCAATGTTACTGAGGGACACGGGGACTAAGCTTTGAGATTTCTAGGACAACAGCAGATATGGGGCGGGTGCAGGGGGAGACAGTAACTTGGTTTTAGAGAAAGGTCTGGGGCTTCTGGACAGCAGGGTAGAGGATTCCACTAGGCCAGAGCTCCAGTTTTTGCCAGGACCTCTCAGCCACTCAGGGAGATCAGGGGAGGAGGAGTTTCGGGTCCACCTCATCAGCAGCAGCCCCCAGAGGTCTGACCGCTGCCCCCTCCGCAGCACCCGGAGCCCCCCAAGGGCTGGCTGCAGCAGCCGGAGCTCTGGCGTCTGCGGTGGGACCTGCGGCGCCTGTGGGGGCTCAGGCAGCAGCCCCCACCCCCGGAGCTGCAGCAGCCCCCACCCCCGGAGCCGCAGCCGCCCCCGGAGCTGACGCTGCAGCAGGAAGAGGCTGGAGGGCACTTGGGGGGGCACTTAGGGGCGGGGCACTTGGGGGGGCACTTGGGCGGGGGCTGGCACTGCTGCTGGTTCTGCTGGCAGGACATCCTGGTGGGTGGGTCTCAGGAGCTGAGGGAGAGTCACACAGCAAGTCAGGCCCAGCACAAGGAGGACCCCCGCCCCTCCCTGTCCCCTCAGCATCTTTCTCCCCCCTTTGTTTTAAACGTCTTCGGATCAGACACAGGAAAACTATCTCTTTGGTGCTCATTAATTATTTCCTAAGTATCAGATAAAAGACCACGAAACAAATTGGCTCCAAGTCAGCATTCAATCCTCCATGTCACCAAGACTCCTTTTTTAAAAAAATTTTTAAATTGAAGTATGTCAGTTACAACGTGTCAGTTTCAGGTGTGCAGCACAATGTCCCAGTTATTCACCAAGACACTTGAAAACGTCCAGCGTAGGTGCCATTTTAGAGCGGAAATCCTCATTAAGGAAAAAAAACAAGACTGTTCTCTCCTTAAAGGATTTCTGATATATCTTGGTTTTGCAGAAGTATAAAAAATTGTAACTGCAAAAGGCCTTGGAGTCAGTTTGTCCCAATCAGCTCAATTTATAAATGAAGAAACTGAAACCCGCAGAGGGAAATCCACTGGCCCAAAGCTGTTGGCAGGCACATCCCAGTTCTGCTCCAGGTTCCCTGACTCCCAACCCCACGCTCTGTCCTTTACACCCTCCTCCTGGGTCTGCTCCCCAGGCACATCACAGGGCTTCGCAGCCCCACTGTGGGTCTTCTTGTTGGAGTCTCTGATGTCTCGATTCTCTCTTTGACTACCAATGTCCTCAGCACATAACTTCTACAACTGAGTACAGCTGCATTTCCAAAATGATGTTCCTACCATACAGCCTGTTTCCGCATAATTTGGAGGCCAACGTTTTTATTCCCCCAAACCAGAGAAACACACCCAGCAAGTGAGAATGATTTGGTTTCTCTAAAATTCCAGCACCAGCCACACAAATCTTCCCCGTTGCCTGGTCTCTCTCACCCATCTTGTCCTTCCCTCCTTCAGATTTCCTGGGCTCTTGTCCTTGCCAACCACAACTCCAGCCCTGACGGCCCTGCCCCGCCTGCCGTCTGCTCTGAGCAGCCCTCTGTGGAAGGTCCTATCCCATTCCCAGATGACACTCACCAGGTGCACACAAAGCACAGGTCTGTCAGCACCTCAGGAGAGGAGTGGATGGAGGTGCTCTGGCCCCAGGGCCCTTTTATCCTGGCCTTAGGCTCTGCCCTCAGGTGTGAGACAGGGCCTGGGCGTGAGAGGACCGCCTCCTGACGCCCACGTGGTTCCTGTGACAGGTGGTGACTGGCAGCTCCTCCCTGCCTCCCTCCACGGGGCTCAGGGCAGAGCTAGGAGAGTGCCCGCTTAAAACGGGGACCATGGTGGGTGGAAATGGATGCAGCATTCGTGGACCCCTCTGTTGCCTGCCTTACTTTCACAGAAGATGGTTCTCTCCACAGCCTCCTGTTCACACTTAAGGACCCCGATTACGTGACTCCTTTCCTTCCACCCTACACATTAATTCTCCTTCTGGACCCTTGGATCTAGATTGCTTGGTACAAAAATCTGCGTCAAAGTTGTGGACTTTCTGTACGTGTGTGTCCGTGCATAGCACAGTGGTTGAGAGAAGAGACCTCGGAGACCTCAGCAAAATATTCAACTTCTTTCGACCTCAGCACTCTGATCTCTCAAATGGAGATAAGGGTAGAAATGTCTTCTTTACAGGATCTTAATTAAGATGGCAAAGGGGAAGTAGGCAAGATAGTACGCAGCACTGGGCGATGCTGGGAAAATGGACCCAGGGGGACAGAGATGGGGGTATGTTTATTGAAGGCCCTTCAAGGGCTCTTATACATTTTTCTCCTTTTACCCACAAACCCTATTTAGCAATCAATACATATTATCAATACAATTTGTATTATCAATACAAATTTCTTCTCTTTGTATTAAAATGCCCTGTGTTAATGATTTTTCAAGGCCAGGAGAATTCTCGCTGATCACTTTTCAGATTGCCATGGCATTCTTTGGCAGACAGAGCAGGAGAGTTAAAAGGGAATATTCTGCGCTATTGGGCAAGTTTTCCAGATAATTATAATAATGATAGTCACAAATGATCTACTCACAATAGCCGTAATAGCCAAGATAATCCGCCCTTCCATGAACAGCGGTTAGTTCCCTCAGGAGGAAAACAAGACGCCTCAGTAGATCCTTAAAGCTGGAATTCCTCGCCTGGGTTTACCTGTGCTCCTGGCTTGCGTCCCACAGCCTTTTCATTGTTCATGGCTGGGAATCCTCTGGGATGGAGGCAAGGTGAGGATGGGATTCTCTGTTGGGTTGGGAGTGCCCTGCAGGCAGAGGCTGGATTTCTTTAACTCTGTGGCTCTCACTGTGGGAGGGTGGGTGGACTTTACACGTCCCCACCTCTCCCCCAGATCTGACAATCTGGAGACATGTTCAGTCTCACCGCTCGGGAGGAGGGGGTTCTGTCTGACACCAGCATCTGATAGTTAGAGGTCAGGGGTGACGCTAACACCCTGCAACGCACAGGACGGTGCTCCCGTGACAAAGCGTTATCCAACCCCAAGTGTCACTATTGCTGAGGGTGACAAACCTGCTTTGCTGCAGGAGGATTAAGACTCTACTCATCGGAAACAGCTCCTGGATTTCTGACTGAACAAAACAAACCTCTGAAGAATGCCGATGAGATGCTGTGGAAATAAATGATTAATAAAATGCTTGCTCAATCCAGCCTCTTCATCCAGGCTAGATCCAGTCAGAAGGCCTTCCAGTGACTGAGGGCCCATCTCCGTGTTAACTTGGAAAGATTCCTGGTTGGTTGATTCTCCTCCCTGGTGCTTCCTCCCCCTCTGGCTGGTCCAGGGAACCATGCCAATGGTCAGCTGGCTGGTGGCATCAATACACTGATGAGCATTTGTGGTAGCTGCTCATCTCAGTGTCCTTGAACCCAGCACTCGCCCTGGTATCTGAGCTTCCTGTCCCCCAAACGTTTACTCCTTCTAGATTCAGCATTTTGCCTGAGCCATTTTCTAGCACCAGTCACCCCATCCTTCTTCTGTCTGCCAGTCCAAGTCCCTTTACTCCTTCAATTCCTTCTCCTCTAAGCTCCCCTCACTTGCCCCAGCTGACCACCTTCATTCCTATTTCTGCTTCCCTTCTGCTCATCCGGCCTCTGCTTGGGTCTGGACTTGACCTGCCCTTGTGGTCCACCTCCCTTATCAAGTGGGCAGTTCCCCAGGGCCGGTCATTACCTCCTGCCTCTACTTCTCTCCTTGGGGATGAGCATCTCACTGCCGAAAGCAAATATATTTGTAGTGTTTTGTAACAAGTGAAGTGCTTTAATAACATGTCGCGTTTAATTCTCAGTGTGACCCAGACAGGTGTATAATTTTTTTTTAGGGGGTGCATTTTAATAGATGAAGGAAATAAGTGTCAGGGAAATTGCCTAAGCTAAGACCTCTCGGCTAGTAAGAGGTGGAGCTGGGGTCACGCTTCCTCCTCAGGACGCACTCCCACGCCCCTTCTATTTCTGCAGGCTGGTGCACAGTTCCACTCCCCTCCGGGCCCCTTTTACTGACACCCTGAGCTCAGTCCCCTTCCCCTTCTCATACTATCGGGGATGCGTGCCCAGATCATCTTCAGTGCTATATTTGTTCTTATTTCCAAAACAGTTTGGATATTTTAATATGTTACATAATTTTTTTAAAAAGTCCCTTGTTTATCTTGTGTTTTTCTTTGCTAGAATATCAACTCCTTGAGAACAGGAATCTCTGCCTGTTTTGTTCCCTGATACGTCTCAAGCATCCAGAATAGTGCCTGGCACATAGTAAAAACTCAGTGAATGGTTGAATAAATATTTATTGACTGTGTGGATTTCATTTCATTTCCAAACAGTTTTGACTATTGTTGTGAGACAAGGCAGGCCAGTACCATGGGCAGTAAAAGAATTCACCAGAGCAAAGAAAAGTGAAGGAAAAGTTCATTAGATTAGCTGCTCCAGGCAACCGCGGGCAGACAGAGGAGAGGTGTCTGCACCGAGGGGCGGTGCTGAGGGCTTTTATAAGGGAGGGTAAATTTCAACTCCTTGTGCTTACATGACATCAGGCCCAAAGGGGCCACAAGGAATGTGATCAGCTCGTGCACAGTTCTCTGACTGGCTGATGTTGCGGTAACAGGGAAGGGAGCGGGTCGGGAAAGGGTAGGGCTAGGGATTTGGGTGGGAGACTGTGACTGGTTCTGGAGGCCAGGCTTCCGGACACCATATAGATGATCATTATCTCAGCTAAGGCTTTGTTATCTTTAAGGGCAGCAGCCCGGTGCCTCAGGGGCCTTGGAGCAGGGATCTCCCACGTGTCGGTGGACCCACTGAAGCTAGTCCCCAGGCTATGACTACATGTTGGGGGAGGAATTTTGTGTGTGTGTTTTCTGGTTTATGTCTTCATGACATGAAGGCACAGGCAAACGTCTTGTGACTGGACCCCCCTTTGGCTCTCCATGGGGTCTCTTACTCGTCCTCAAACCCCACAACTATTAAATTATTTTCTTTATTTCTAGCCAGAATCTTTTCCTTATGATTTTCATTCATTAGATTTAAGCTCTGGAGTTATATTTTATTTTTCTGAAAGAAAGCCTTTCAAATAGTGGAAGCTGGCAATATGATAATCTTTTTAAAATAAAACATTACCCGGGCTTTCACAAAGAGGTAGACCAAGTTTTGGAGCAAGATAAGCCTAGGCTTGGGTTCTTGCATTGTTAGGTTTTAGATGTGTGACCAGACAAATTAGTTAACATCACTAGATTGTGTGTGTGTATGTGTATGTGCGTGTGTGTGCGTGTGTCTGTGAGAGAGAGAGAGAGAGAGAGAGAGAGAGACTGTCTATAAATGGAAGCAAATGATAGCATCTTTTAAACTGGTGAATATGAGGAAGGATGCAAGTTTCCTGCCTCAGCTGATGACTAGCACGTAGTAGGTCATCATCTTCTAGCCTCATTCCCATTTGATCTGAGCTGAACAAACCACCCAGGCGTACACTGTCTGGGCCAAGCAGAGCAGCCCTATCATGCCTGACTATTAAGAACAAGAGCTCATCACCATTTGCCACAGTCTCACTCATGGTTTATATTAAGATTTTAATCAATCAATCTTTCTCCATATGTGCAGATGTACAAACACCCACTCATCTTCTATCTTAGGTGCAATTAGTCTTTAAAGTCAGAACTTCACATTTATCTTAATTACATTTCATCTTGTCAGATTAAGTCCATGATTCTAACCCATGTTGAATCGATGCCTACTCTTCAATTTTCTCCCATCACCTGGAATTTCAGTTGGTTTCTTCTCAGATATTGATATGAAGTTCATTAGAGCCAGGGGAGTCCGGGGACCATACAAAGATAGGAACCAGGAAGGATGGTTAGTTAAGGAAGAAATACCACCCACCCCACCCGGGCTGTCAGTCCCCGTGTCGGCTGTGCTGACGGTGCGCCTGCTGCTGTCTCTGCCTGGGACGCTCTCCTCTTCCCACTCATCGTTCACATCTCTGATGGTTGTTGCCTCCTCCAGCCACTCGATCTGCTCAAGTGCCCCTTCTGTGGGCTTCCTTGCCAACCTGTGCCTCCCATGTTGAAGCTCTTACAAACTCTCCTGCCTCTCAAACTCCAGGTGAGGAAGGCAGCGTCTGCCCTGCTCACCACAGTCTTCCTGGTTCCAAGCACGGTTCCTGGCGGAGAGCTGAGTCTCCATAAATGTCAAATGAATGGGTGTGTTGATACAAGTCAATGAGGTGTTTGTTTTTTTTTTTTTTTCTTTCCTGACAGATGTAACACCTGGGAACAGAGGAACAGTGTTCACCTAGCCCCGGGCTCCCGTGACAAGATGTGGTTAGGAGCTTGATGGGTGCGTTTGGAATGGCTTGGTTATTCGTAGACTTCTAGGTATTTCTAGTTTAGTCTCCCAGGTCAGGAAGCTTCCTCCTTTGGAGGAATGAGTGAGATAGGTGGTCGCTGGTGGTGGGGAAACACATGCACCATCATGTATCATCCTCTCTTCCTAAACAGTTTCAGGCCACGGGCGAGTGGATCCTCTGGGATGTCCAGCCACTCAAGAGGTCAGAAGTATGCTAAGGCCAAGGACCAAATCTTGCTCACCACCTGGCTACTTTCCTATATGTCAGTGAAGTACCTCCATGTGCACTGCCTGTGATTCCCGCTATCCACCCATCTTCCACCGTAATAGCCAAGCTACTCCCTTATGCACGACAGTTCTATCTGCTTATTCATCCAGGACTATTCTAATATGTTGGACAAACTGTAGGGTGTGTAATTTCTCCCTCTTAATGTCTGGGTAATGCCTAGGTAAAGGAAGGATGCACCAAAGCTCATCCTACCCTCTCCCAGTAAAAATATCTGTTACATACACCAGACAGCACTCCCTCCACCCAGACACTTAAAAGAGCCCCCTTCTGGGTATTTTTAGTAGCAGTGGTGTTGGGGATTTAACTGAGAGGAAGGCAGAGATGCTTCGTCTTGAGGTGCTTCTAGACTGAGGAGTAGAAATTTGACTCCAAATAGAGAGTAATTGCACAAAACCTTCCACCAAAAACAGTTAACGGTCAGCACCGTTTTGCCACCTGGCCACACCCAGGGTGCAGAGTAATCTGACACCTTGGTGCTCACGGGGGCGATGGCTTCCGCCTCTAGCTGATCAGAATAATTTTCAAATGGAAGTCCCAGATTTTATTTCTGGAAATTCAAATTAAGTAAGTCGGGGGTGGATCCTGGGATTCTGTGTCATTAAGTGGGCTCCCAGGTTAGCCCACCGTAGCCTTGTGCCTGTGACAAGAAGGAGTTGTGGATAACTTGTCTGGTCTGATGAGAACCTATGAGAACATAGCATGTATTTTTCTCCTTCTGCTGTGAGGATGCTGATCCCAGGGAGGGAGGTTTAGAAAGAGGGAAATAATGGAGAATTGCAGAGAGATATAAGCAGGATTCCAAGGAGGGACGGATGATCCTTATGAGACAGGAGGGAAGAGGTCAGGGCACAACCATTAAAAGAATGACACAGCCATTAGTAGCAAGTCGGTGTAAGAGCTGACTCCCAGTAGATCTTGAGCTTCATTATGCGCTCACTGTAACACAATAGCTGCCAAATGGCCCTCCCGCAGGTGCCAGGACAGTGTCAGGGCTGACGTAAAAGGTCAAAAAGTGGGTGATGGCCCAGTTCCTGGGAACCCCAGCCCCTTCCCCAAGGTAGTTGGAGTACCCCCCTCCACGTATTGGCATATGAAGTTACCAAGCCCATAAAAACTAACAACCCTGCACCTCGTGGCCTTTCTCTTGCCTTCTGAGATGGCCTGCGCTCCGCAACTCTCTGAATAAACCTACTTTTACTTAAGTGTGGCTCGCTCTTGAATTCTTTCTTGCGTGAAGCCAAGGACCCTCACTTGGTGGGGTGAGTCCCAGGGGCTCCACCGAGACCTGGGACATGGCCATCCTCTCACCCAGCATTTTTTCCTGTATCAGATGGATTGCTCTCTGCTCACCTCCAGACAAGGGAGTACGTGTGCTTGTGTGTTTATGAGAACAAGGGGAAGAGCCAATGAGAACCTCCATCTAGGGCTTCCAGGCCTCCCCCCATCCTTCTATCCCCCCCAACCCGCCACGGGCCTGGGTGCCAGAAACCTACAGATGCCCCGTGGGAGCCATTCGGGCCTTGTCAGGCCCTGGAGCATGTGCCCCAAGCAGGTACAGTCTTAGGGCACTCTGGATTTTAAGAGACGAAGCAATGTGGAATTGGTGAGAATTACGTACACAGTAAATAAAATAACTCCAAAACTGTGTTGGAAAAATGACTGGGTTGATACATGAAAGATGTCTGGAAGAGGCTGTGACCAAGAGAACGCTGTCATGGGTAACAGGAAAGAGTCTGGGCTTGTAATCAAGTCTGACTGTACGGCCCCGGCAAGCCACATAAACCCTGTGTGCTGAGGGTTCCACCTCTGCAAAATGGCAGGATGATAACGCCTGTGTGATGAGCTGTTGCAGAAATTAGAGGAAACAGATACATATACACACACACCCCCATTCATGTACATGTTCATAGTCTACCTGTGAAGGAAAAGCCAGGCTGGGCTAACAAGCTAACTCGTAAATCTAAGTGTAATAAGTGTCGGTTTACTGATCGAAGTTCTGCTGGGCTAACTCGTAAATCTGAAGTTTAGTGTCAGTTTACTGGGCTAACAAGCTAACTCGTAAATCCAAGCTCAACAAGTGTCAGTAACGTGATCTGTTCCTAATAGAGAAGCTCCAGTGTGCTGATTACTTGGTTTTGCTGTTTGAGCCTTATTGGCTAATAGCCCCAGGCTTGTAATTAACCCTATAAAACCCCATGCACCCATCTCGGAGGTGCTCAGAGCTTCGGAGCAGAAGCCCCTCTGAGCCCGCCGGGGTAATAAATCTGAGTGCTCCAACCCTCCGAGTGGTGCTTTTTTCTTGGCTGGCCTGTCATTTCCATAACACACCTACACCAGCAGTTCGCTAAACTGATAAAGACCAAACATGACTGGGCACCAGAGGTGCCTGGAGGGTTGTTAAAACAGCTCTGAGCCTCACTCCCAGGTCTCTACTTCAGCAGGTCTGGTGACACACCTTGCTGTGGGCACAACCCCGGGGGGGCCGGTGACGCGGGCTGGTAAAAGAATTACCAGAGACCAAAAACCGTTTAGGAAAGTTTAATAGGTACACCGCTGTAGGCAACAGTGGGCCACACGGTCAAGAAATGCCTGCCTGAGACGGGCGGGGAGGGGGTGGGGGTGGCGGACCTGCAGGGTCTCTTATTGGGGGGAGGGGGCTGTGACCCCAAGGAGCAGGGGCTGTGTGATCAATTTGTGCACGGGTACGTGATTGGTTGTAAGATCTGTCAGGACTTCTTTGAACAATAGGTTTTAAGACTTTGATAAGGGCAGGATTTAAAGCCTGTTCCCCTAGGGTATCGTGAGCCAAGCTATCTCCTGGGGTGAGGAGTTTTGTTAGGGTAAACACACATCAAGAGGTTCTTTTTTTTTTTAATCCTGCAGAAATGCAGGTATGCTGAGTGGTCCTTCAGTGGGGCATGGGGGTTAAGGTGTCACTGGCTCCAGGCACACAGAGGGCCCAGGAGTGGGGTTTCCTGACTCCAGAGAGTGCCGACCGGCTCCACGCATCTGTACTTCTAACCATGTCCCCGGTGGCGCTGATGCTGCTGGTCCGGGTACCACACTGAGAATCGGCGTGCTAGGCTGGACGCGCTCTGAGAGCAAACAAGCATTATGTCTGCCCCCTTTACCAGCACCTTCCTGCAGGTGAGCAATGAATAATTTGTCAGTAAAAAAACGAATGCATGGGGTGGGGGGAGGGTACAGCTGAGTAGCAGAGCGTGTGCTTAGCATGCATGAGCGTCTGGGTTCCATCCCCAGACGCTCCATTAAAAATAGAGAGAGAGAGAGAGAGAGAGAGACAGAGAGAGAGAGAAACCTAATTACCTCCTCTAATCAAACAAACAAACAAACAAAACCAAAACAAAAAAATGAATGAATGGATTTCCCCTAAGAGACTTGGTTTTCCTTTGTGCCGCACGGGGGTCTTACCAGGTGGTCTCTCAGGTCACCACCATTGACGCTGCGAGACTAGATCCTCCGGGTGAGGGACCGTCGTCCTCAGACCTGGATCTGTGGTTCCCAACCACGGAGCTGGAGCTGCGGGGTCCCCTGGGGTTGTGGCCTGTGAGGAGGAGGGCACTCACGCCCAGGCCAGAGCCCACCCACCCCCTCACCGTCCTCCTCAGAGCAGTTTCTTTCATCCAATACAGACCCTGGTGGCCTCAGGGCACTCTCTCCCTCTGGGCAAGGCCCATCCCCAAGAGCACTCACTCTCCAGCCTTGTGTCCTTCACAGCAGCATCTCATCTGCAGGGAGTCGGAGGAAGCCGCACCTCGCCCTTTCCTGCCCCTCCAAGCCCCACCTCCATGCACCCAAGACCACCCATGTCTACTGGGATTTGGGAGCAATCAAGGAATGCAGTCTGCCTCAGATGTTTCTTTTTCTATTATGTAAAGCAAACAAACAAATCATTTATTCTGAAAGAAAAAAAAAGTAAATTCTGTGCCAAGTACCCCAGAGAGCCTCCACTGGCCGCCTCCTCCCGCCCCCGCCCTCCCCGGCTCCACGGAGGCTGCGCGGCTGTGACTGAGGCCCCGGAGCTGCGTGATCTATCCACACCAGACCTGAGATGTTTACCCCTAACTTGAGAAGCAAGAGTTCCTCCCTGTTCTGCTGTTCCTCGTGCCTTTTCATCCATCCTTTTCCAGCAAGAACCAGGGACACTGAGGGGAGACAGAAAACCCTCAAGGCAGCCCACCCAATCTAGTCTCAGGAAAGCTCAGACCATGGGTAAAATAAAGCCAAGAAGAAAAATAATGGATAAATATAAAATAAAAACTCATCCCAGAGAGTCAAGAAGGAGTAAAGCACAGGTATTACGCAGGACCTAGGCTGGGAGGGTGTCACCATCTTTATTGTTACATGGCTTCCTCTTGCTCCCAGCCTGGGGTTGCCCATCAGGACAGACTGTGCTGAGCCAGCCCACAGGCCTTGCTGAGCAGCTGCCTGCCCCCAGGTGAAGCACGGGGCTTCGGGGCGACTCTGACTCAACTCAAATGGGAGTTTACAACCAAGTTGGGCAAGTAAGACAGACACACCTGAAAAGTGAAACAACAGTTCAAGAGATGCTACAAGGCACTTGCCAAATGGATGGTGTGGACTATGCGATGAGTTCTAGGAAGTCAGCACGGGCTCCTGTAGGTAGGAACAAGGAGAAAAGACTCCAAGGAAGAGGTCTTGAAAGATGGGTTGGATTTCAGATGCTGGAAGTAGCAGAGAAGTGGTCCAGGTCTTGGGGAAAGAGTGAGAAGAGGCTTGGAGGCAGGGACACCGAAGGCGTGTCCTGGGGAACTCCCAAGACATGTGCGCTGGTGGCCAAACAGGCCTGCCTAGAACTGAGGGTGTGTTCAAGGGAGGAGTCAGACGTGAGGCTGGAGAGGTGCCTGAGACTCAGGTGTGGACCCTGAGATGGCACGCAAAGGAGTTTGGACATCACCTCTGCAGCAGGGAGGCTCTGAACATGTTTGGAGACACACAAACAAGAACATGTTGGAAACTGTGGCAGCTGGGAATGCAGGAGCAACATTTTCAGGGCAGGAGGCAAGGATGTCTCAGTCACACTTTCTTTAAAAATAGGCACTCTTTGCTCCAGCACAGACCCCACTTTTCACTCCAACATAGGTGCCTCCTTGGTGTCTGCACCCACCAAGACCCCTCGGCTCTGGAAACACATCACAAGGTCTACAGCTAGCATCACTTTCCTGCCCCTGGTTATAACCAGCTGGGCCATAGCTGGGGGCCTCGGTATCCAGGCGGCATGGACTGGACTCACGACAGCCTAGGTCTCCTGTGCTTGGCATTGGATTTGGGCCCAAGCATGGGCCGAGACAACGCGGAGGCGCCACACATGGCTCTGGGCTTGGGCAGGGTGGAGGAAGAGGAATTGGTTCTGGAGGCAGACAAGATTCTGGACGCTCACGGGGCTGTGGACGTGGACATGGCTCTGGAAGCTCACACTCTGCTGGGTGAGGACGCGGGGCTGGACGTGGCTCCGGACACAGACTGGGTTCTGAAAGTCGCCATGGTGGAGGACATGGCCGGAACTCTGGACTTGCACACGGTTCTGGCCGTGGGTACATGCGTGGAGCCGGAAGGGGACGTGGGCGTGGAGAAGGACGTGGACATGGCTTCAGTGACGGCTCTGGACATTGGTTCACACGCTGCGGAGGACAGAAGCTTGAGCGTGGACGTGGCTCTACGTGTGGCCTCAGCTCCGGGCAGGAGGTACCCCAGGAGGGTCGTGGGGCACAACTCTCGGGGCAGCGTCTGATGGGAGGAATCTGAACAGAACACTTCTGAGGGGGGACCTGCTTGGGGCAGCACGGGGAGGAAATCTCTATTCGGCACTTGGGTCCACACCTCTGGGAGCAGCCTGACGTGGGACGCCGCGGACAGCCGCTGCTGTAGATGGGCTCAGAGCGGCGGGGCGGGGTGCAGTAACTGGAGGAGCCCGAGGAGCATCTTGGTGGCAGGCAGCTGCTGTAGTAGGGCACGGAGCGCCGCGGCGGGGAGCAGCTGCGGCTAGAAGGCTGCAGCTGGCGAGGAGGGAAGCATCTGCTGGTGCTCTGAGAGCGACGCTGTGCAGTGAAGCCCCCATAAGAGCCCTGGGTCTGGCATCGGGGTGCAGAGGTGCCAAATGAAGCCCGGGACTGATGCTGGGGGGCACAGCTGCTGTAGGAGCCCTGATATCGGCTCTGGGTGGAGAATCTCCCCTGCGTCTGGCATACTGGGGGTCCTGCTACATAATTCCTGACCGGCTGAGGAGCTGGACAGGGTGCATAGGTGTGGACTGGGCATTCCACGTAGCAAATTTCTGGGTAGCAAGCTGGAGCACATTCCACAAAGCAGGTCTGCACAGGGTATGGGGCTTCATATTGCACGTGGGATACCTCAGACCGGCCTGCGTCTTGGGTCCAGGAGATCTGAGGCTGGCACGGAGCCTGGCACGGAGCCTGGGTGGTCTTAGACGGGCGTGGAGCCTGGCACTTCACCTGGGAAGCTTGAACTGGGCATGGTGCAGGGCACTCCACAATTTGCATCTCACAAGGGGCTTGGACCATCACCTGGCTCTTGGCAGAGAGGGGCTGGGAGGGGTGGATAAGAGAACCCTTCACAAAGCACTGGGGTTGTGGCAGGCAACACTGAATCTGTGGCTGGTCACACATGGTTCTGATGCAAGCAAGTAGGCAGAACCTGAGGGTAGAAAGACCAGGGTGAGGCAGGTGAGAGTTTTGGGGGAGGAAGGGACAGGACCCTGCTTCTTCCCTGGCCTCTCTTCCCACACTCTCAGCTTTGAACCCAAGAATCCTTACTGAGTTAGCTGGACCCAAATTTAGTTACCATTGCCCGCAAGACCTGCCTTGGATCTGCCAAAGCGCCTGACCTGAGGAAGCTTCAAAGGCACAGCCAGGATCGTAGGTGGGCATACCAGTGTCCAGCACAAGAGGGCGCTGATGACAAGAAAATGCCATCATGTCCTCAGACCTACCAGGCGGGAGGGAGCACTATAGGAAGTAGAGTAACACCATGCTTCCGAGGCTGTAGCCCAAAGTGGGGACTCCACACCCACAGGAGCTTGGATATCCTCGAGCACACGCACTGGCAGCACACACATATGTGCACACGTGTGAAAATGCATGTGGGGAACCAGCACTCAGGCACTATTTGCCCTCAAAGAAAGTGTCCACTGGAGAGTAAAGGATCCAGTCAGCTACTGGGCAGCTCAAACCCAGCATAAAATGTTTGTTTCTCTCTATTCAATTTTTTAAGGTGAATTTTCTTAAATAAGCCCTCCTGGGCATATGCAAAACACACACATGCAAAATACACCAGCCTCGGAAAGGCCCAGGACCAACATGGCAACTGGCCCAAACAGGTTGCTGATGTTAATGACCCGAACCGGCACAGTCTGCTAACTTCAGAAGTGTTTTCTCCACGGCAGGGTGCAGTTACCTAAGACGGGGTAACCCAAAAAGTGCAAGTTTCCTAAATCACAAGACTGACATTCAGACACACATGAGACTCTATACTGCGGGAACATTACAAACACGATGTGGAAGATGCAGACACGCTGTCTACCACCACATTTAGCTAGAGAGAAACTCAGGGCAGTCCCCACTCCTGTGCCCCCCGCCCCCCGCCGCCATCGCTGCCTGTTCATGTGCCCAGTGACCAGCACGGCAGCGGGGCTGATTTGCCAGTTAGCTCATCCAACAAAATGCATTTCAATAAACTCCCGAGATACTGAATATTGGCAACGATGGGCAAAACTTCCATTGTCCATTTGTAATGAATATCTAAGAATTTAAGTATATATGCCCTTGAGGAAGGTAAACTTCTGACACACAAGTCTGCTCACAAGATGTAAACTATCAGTGCATCTTTTCCAGGGAGAGAGGTCCTGATGAGGGAAGATGGCACCTGAGGAAGAGCCCAGGGTTATCCAAGGCAAATACACTGACTTCACGGCCCCAGATCTTCACCCAGACTCCACAGATTTTCTTCTCCCATTAAAAGTCCACCAGACTGTTCTCTGGGGAATGTACCATTCTTCCTCTGTCCCAGCTTCTCCCCTCACTGTGCACTTGTGAATCTGCGCACCCCCTGACCATCATCCAGACCCCAATCCCAAGACCCAACCCCTGTACTCACCCTCCTCACAGGCAAGCAGTCATTCAGGCTGAGACATTTGGACAGAGGGCTGTCTTTATATAAAGGCGTCTGGGTCTGGCTTAGGCCATGAGACAACTGGTTGGCATCTGCCTAGCTCATCGCCCAGACTGGCATTGCAGCGGCCAGTCCCCTCCCTGTATGCCTGTCCTTGCAGTCACCTACAGAATGTGGGAGTGTCTTGCCTTAGTGCCGAAGCTACTCAGATATGGAGGAGCAGATTCTTGTGTTTTCCCTCCTCCTTCACCCTGTCAGTTTTTCTCCATCCCTAGAAGGCCTGGTGGTGGGGATGATGAGGGTTGGAAAAGCTGTCTTCTCCCTTGAAAGATAATTCCAGACTTCTACCTTTCTCCTAATCTCAGATTCTCACCAGAAAGATATACCAGAGGGGGAAAAAATACCTCTTGAAATTAAATCACAGGCATTAAAATCACCTCAAAGATAGAGGCAACTCTGCAAAGTGAAGAGAATGTTGGGTTACAGCTGAGTCTAATATCCTGGGTTACAACTGTGACCTTTATAACCAGCCTGAATGCTCATTTACTCATCTACAAAATGGAGACAAATCTATTTTCCTGACTTGAGGTGAGGATTAAGGCAATTATTCTATGCAAAAGCATCCAGGCAAGAATGATATTCAAAGTATCTAACATCCACTCCGAGTGAATGCTGACCATAAGCAGCCAACACACCTGGACTGATGGTTGTCTGCCGCATCCCAGGCCTGAGCTGAGCAAGCTGATGGCTTTACTTACAGCCGTGCTCACTGATGCTATGAAGTGGTCCTTGGAGACAGCACAGTGCAGGTGAGAAATGACAGCCTGGCACCCTGTGAACCTGACACTGTCAGGATGGAGTATCTTTTTATCTTGGGCCTACATAGGTTTTGCTCACATCAATTTGTTAGTAATCTTTGGAATTTAGAAAGAGAGATTTTACTTAAGATTCTAGATATCAATCTTTTCTTCTGAAGTCAAACGTTCTAGCATAGGTGACACTACCTTCCGTCAACATGATTAACAGCTGCCCCCTTTTTAGACAGGGCATACATTTTTCTTTTCCACAATTCTCCATCATTATTTCCTCTATCCACAATGCAATGCCAAATGTAAGTTTCATTTTATTGGTTTATTTGTCCCCCTATTTTCCTTTAGTGAAATTTAAGGAAAGTAAAACACTCCTTCTGCCTGGATCATTTCCCTTGTTGATGTAAACCTTCAGCCCCTGTAGCATTTAAGATTCTGACCAAGATTCTGAGTAGAAACTTGAAAGTTAGACAGATTCTGGGATTGAATCTGAGCTCTCATGCTTGCTGATGGAGTGAAAGCTCCTTAACTTCCATAAACCTTGGATTTTTTATCTATAAAATGGAAAGAAGAAAAAAAAAAGAGGAGAAAGAGTAAGAGGGGAGGAAGAAGAAAGAAGAAGAGAAAAAAGAAGAGGAGAAAGAAGAAGAAATAGAAAAGTCTTTGGATTATTGTGTGAATTAAATGAGATAACTGATTTAGCACTTCATTAGCCATTTACCTCCCTGGGCTTTAGTTTCCTCATATGAAGATGGGAGAGAAAATACTTACTTCCCCAGATTCTCACGAAGATAAAATCAGATAATCCATGTGAAAATGCTTTGTGACCTACAGTGCACATGCCAGTCAGGATTCTGAAATCCCTCCCATGGGGACGTCTCTGCCTGGACCAGCCTGATTTTAGAGTCCGAGTTCTGGATCCCATCACTCGTTCCAAAGGGGTCTCTAGACACCGTTATTCCAAACTTGAGTGGAATTATAGACTTTCAGGGGGTCGGGGCAACAAGGATCCCAGGACTTATCTGGCCCCCATTCTACAGGGAGGGACTCGGGAGAGATGAACCTGTTTGGGACCTACAGCTAACGGCTGCCTCGGAGGGACAAGGCTCCAAGTAGCTCTAGTCCCAGACTAAGCCTCTTTCACTACAACAGTGAAATTATTTCTCTGATCACACAACCTGGCCAATATGCGCTGAACTTAGATAGCCCTGGGCTTGGTCTTGCCCTAAAAGGTAGTCAGGAAATTAGTGAAAAAACAAAACAGAACATAGACCCACTGGCCCCTTCACAGTGTGAATTACTGAATCCTAACAGTGTGTCTCTCCCACTCACCTTCTGATAGAACATGCACTTCCTGAGAATCTCTGTCTTATTCATCTTTGTGTCCCTATATTCCTGACTTAGTGGAAGCCTGTTGAGGAGTGGATGGATAGGTGAGTGGAAGGACGGCAGGCAATCAGGCTTGGTCTACACATCTTAAACCACTGGGGAATGAGCTGATGGTGCTCAATCCAGAGGCCGAGGAGCACGGCAACCCTTGTTACTCCCTGCTGCTTGCTTTTTACAAAGAGCAGTGGGAGGAGGGTCAGGGGAGAGAGCCTGGAAAGCACGTTGATGATGACAGTGAGGTGTTAGTGATTTCAACAATATCTATAGATAGATGAGGCTGTTTAGAAATAGCCATGTAAACTGAAATAGATATGGCTAGAAATATAAAGATATAAATCTATCAAAAATGATAACGCGAATCTACAAGTGCAACAATGTAGTGATTTACAAAGTTGATATAAAGATATAAAAAGAGAGCTGAGAATATAGGTATCTACAAAAATACAAAAATAGAATAGATGGAGTAAAATACATGGCAAAAGATAGAGATGAAGTTATAGATTTAAAAAAAATACAGACGTGTAAATGGCACAAATTGACAGTGGAACACACGTGAAAGAGACAGGAGGCACGAGGATAGCAGCATATATGGATGCATTAAGTAAAAAGACAGAGGAGACTTGGAAAAAGCACACATAAATCTAGAGATAATTTACTGAGCATTTACTATATAATTGTCACTTGGCTAAGAATTTGACACATATTGACTGTCTTAATCTTCAAAATAGCCCTGTGAGGTACATATTATTATCATTATTTTATAGCTGAGAAAACATAAGTTCAAAAAAGTAGTAATTTGTTGTAGGTCATAAGCTTGGAAATGGCAGAACCAGGATTCACAGCCAAGTTATTGAGAGACAGAGGCCTTGGGAAATCAGTAGCTAATGAGAGGAAGTTACCTTGAGTTACAGATGCACAGAGAAGCACTCTATGTTTTATTATACTGAGACCCCTTTCAGAAGTTACTATCCTTTGGGACCCTGGCTTGCTGAAACTTAAAAGAATTTACTGGAGTCTTCCTGACGCCTTGATCCTGAGAATGAGAACATAAAACTTGCCCTTCATGCACGAAGATGTATGTTTTCAGCAGAGTCAATAAGACTTTTTCCTTTGTACCATTTCACAACCTTCTTTCCATTTCTGTTCCCCTCACATCATTCTAATAGCCGAGGTGCTGGAACTCATCCCTGAAATGAAGATAATGTTTTGTTGTCTAAGATACCTTCCAATCTTTCCATGGAATTCTTTCTGTCAGGTGACTGCTACCCTCAAGAACTGAAGCAGCCAGAGCCTTACCTTGGCACCAGGGTACCATTGAATTTTCCTCCCTAAGCTCATCTTCAATAGGTCAGATGCATATTTAAGCCACATAGTACTTATGTGTCAACCAGGGTAAAGATAAAGGCAAAAAGCAGTATGACAGATTGTTGCCACGTGGCTGTTTAACAGATGAAGGAACAAGGACACATAAGTACAGCATCAGGGCAAACAAAGAAAAGTTAATACTAAACAGAGCAGAAGAGCTCCCCAGTTCTGTTTACAACCCCCTTACCGGAGGCACTATAAGATGAAAAAGAAAGCAAGCACCATGAGGGTAATGATGGGGCACTGAATGGGTACGTAAGGCGATGTGAACATATAGAGGAGGGAGGCAGAGAGAGAGGCTGGAGCCAGAAACACGTAGGTGGAGCAGGCGTAGAAACAAGGGGGTATGACACACAGTGGAGATATGTATCTATTTTAGCTCCTTTTTTTGCAAACGTGCTCAAATCTGCAAATCTGATAATGTTGCTCAGTTAATGGCAATGATAAAAAACCAGGCTAGGCACGTCGTGCTCCTGAGCGTACAGACAATTCGGGGCTTCTGAAAGGCTTTCTGACTATCTTGCAACACTCTCACCATCGCACAATAATATTCTGAGTCTAGTGCAAATCTAAACCAACTACTTTCTTCATCATAGTAAACTCTCAGACAGTCATCATCCTGGTGAATGGAGTCAGCTTAATCAGATCCGCAGCCTCATGGAGTATTACCAGTATAGCATCGCTGGGTTACCAATATCCATTGATTTAGAGAACGCAAATGCCAGTCTGTCTTTGGTCACTGAGAAGTCTTTAGCTGCATCCTCAGAACTGCTCCCAATATAGGCTGGTGCTTCATTTCACTGTCTTTTCTCAGAATTCTTTCCTCTGCTCAGAACACTCTCTCCCCCACCACTACTCCCCTTGTATGCCAAACATCTACTGATGTTTCCACTACATTTAGCTCAGACAACAGTGTCGCCATCAGTTTTACTTGGCTCTGTTCTCACCACCACCCCAGGTAAAATGAACCATTTTTAGAAGCAGCAGCCAGTCTTCTTTTATACGCTCTACAAATACTGTACTTCTTTGCTGATGGGTCTGGTTTCATCACCAGATGTTGAGCACCTTGGTGACAGAAGACTGTGCCTAGCAGGAAGCTAGACTCCTAGAAAGTGCCCAGTAAATGTTTGTTGAATGACATTATAAAAATCAGTCTAGTGATAAGTCCCAGAAGCCAATGAAAAGCGCTGGTTCTCTGATGGGGTACCGGGCAAGACGTCAGCAGACACGAGCCGGCTGGAAAGAAGATGAGATTGAATGTAAAGATATAGGTTAACTTTTTATGTCTGAGTTATTGTTTGCTATGGATTTTAAAAATAAACTACCTTCCAGTTTAGAGACTTGATACCTTACTATATGTTTTTGCCTAAATTTAGTCTTGAGTTTAATTTACTCCTGAAAAGTGTCTTTAGTCTTTATAAAATCTCTTTTATTAACACAAAGGAGACATTAAAACTTGTCTGGTCTCCAGCAAAATCACTTATATTCTCTGGGCCTCAGTTGGGCTAGATAAACTCTGATGTTATTTGTGGTCTTAATATTAGATTCAAATTATAGAGATCAAGTTAGAAAAATAGACAGAAACAGAGTTAAAACTACAGATTGAAGTAGAACAAGGGAGAAAAAGAGATAAATATAAAGCTGTCATGATAGAGAGTGTCAGTATATAGAAAGATGAAAAGAGAAATTTGTACAGTAAGATTATATTGATCATAAGAATTTACAGCTGAAATTAAGATTAAAATACAGTTGGCTTTTTGTATCCACAGGTTATGCATTCACAAATTCAACCAATCTCAGAACAAAAATATTTTTTAAATGTCCAGAAAGTTTCAAACAGCAAAATTTGAATTTGCTGTGTGCAGACTTACATAGCATTCACATTGTATTAGTTATAAGTAATCTAAAGATGATTTAAAGTATACAGGAGGTTGTGTGTAGATTATATACAAATACTGCACATTCTCCATAGGGGGCTTGAGCATCCTGGATTTTAGTGTAAGAGAGGGCCTTGGAATCAACCCTCCTTGGATACTGACAGACTACTGTATACGATTTTTCATATCATATACAAAAATTGATTCAAAATAGATCAAGACCTAAATGTAAGAGCTAAAACTATAAAACTCTTAGAAGATAACATGGAAGTAAATCTTCATGGTGTTGGATTAGGCAATGAATTCTTAGATAAAACACCAGATATATAAGGGCCAAAGTTTAAAAAATAGAAAAATTGGGCTTCATAAAACTTAAAAAACATTTATGCTGCAATTGATAACATTAAGAAAGTGAAAAGCTGACTCACAGAATGGCAGAAATGTTTGTAAGTTATATATCTGAAAAGGGACTTGTGTCTAGAATATATAAAGAGCACTTATAACTCAATAATAAAAAGATATCAAAGATAACACAGTTTAGAAATGGACACTGGATCTTAATACATATTTCTCCAGAGAAAATATACAAATGGCCAATAAGCACATGAAAAGATGCCCTACCTCACTAGTCATTAAGGAAATGCGAATCAAACTCATGAAGACATACCACTTCACACACTAACGTGGTTACTATTTTAAAAAGATACACAATCACAAGTGTTGAGGAGGATATGTAGAAAGTGGAACACTCAGTACACTACTGAGGGGAATGTATGTGATACAGCCACTGTGAAAAACAGTTTGGCAGTTCTTCAAAAGTTAAACATGAAGTTATGACGTGATCCAACAATCCCCCTCCTAGTAGAATGAAAATCCCACCAAGAAATATAAAAACATCTACTCAAAAATGTGTACATAAATGTTTCATAGCAGCATTGTTTATAGTGGTCACAATGCAGGCATGTTCCTCAGCTGATGAACGGATAAACACCCGTGGTGTACCGACGCAATGGAGAGTTGGTTGGCCATGTGAAGGAACGATGTTCTGATACGTGCTGCAACACAAATGAACCTTGGAAACATTACGCTAAGTGAAAGAAGCCAGTCACAAAAAACCACGTACTGTTTGATTCCATTTATGTGAAATGTCCAGAACAGGCAAATCTGCAGAGACAGAGAGGAGGACTGAGGGGAATGGGATGTGACAGCTCACCGCTGCAGGATTTTGTTTTGGAGTGATGAAAATATTCTAAAATTAGATTGTGATGATGATTACACAGTTCTGTGAATACAGTGAAAGCACTGAATTGTACACTCTAAATGGATGAACTGTATGGTATATGAATTATATCTCAATAAAGATGATACATTTGTATTTGCATATATAAGTATATATAGAGAGAGATCACACACACACACACACACACACACACACACATACACACACACACACACACACATAAGTAGAGGTACATCCCTAAGTCTTGGTGAAACCCAGATCACATTTATGAAGCTTAGAATCACAGTCTCCTTGAGAGCAACCTCCCTGGCACCCGTGACACCTCCTATAGTGTCTCTGGGGATCAGCCTCTGCTTGAACCTGAGTCAGACATCTTCCCGAAGCATCTTGGGAGCACAAGTTACTCAGACCGACATGTTCCCTGGAAGCTGACCTCTAATCTAAGGAAATTGTGTTTTCTTCTTGGTGATGACTACTTCTTTAGTGTCTTCCCTACTATAGTCATTATGTCAAACACTTTATGCTAAATGGGTAAGATCTCAGTTCATCAAGGGGAGCTTATTAAATCCAGTTCACTCAACAAGTATTTACAGATCACCTATCAGATTCCTAGAATTAGGCTGAGAACAGTCATCATCCATTCACTCAACAAACACGCTGAGCAGCTACTCCCAGCCTCTGTCCTCAAGGGGCTTACAGTCTAACAAGGAAAACACAGAGGTAAACAGACATCTGTAATGCAGCGTGCTGAGGGCTTTGATGGATGTCAGCTCAGGGTAGGAGCGCAGAAAAGAGAAAGAAGGATCACGAGGCACCACCTTCCAAAGTCTTCACCTTCTCGCTCCAGAGAGTAAGCCTCACACAGAAGCCAGCGGGAGAATGAGACTGTGAGCCAGACCTGAACATGGGTGTCTTACAGCCCAAAAAGTCACATGCCTGTGGTAGAGCTGTCCAGTTTAGCCACTAAAAATACAGGATATTCAGTTAAATTTCAGTTTCAGGTAGACTCTACATGTATTTTGGTCTACGTATGTCCCGTGGGGCTGGAGCAATTAAGAAAGGTATTTCAGTGCTCATACAGATTGAAGGAATGATGACAATGTTAACGATGTTGATTCATCGGTTCTTCGCTGCTTGCGTGCACTCATTCAGCTACTGGGTAGTGACTACGTATAAAGCATTAAGCCACATCCTGGATACAGTGGTAAGATAACAAAACAATCAAATGTAGCCTTGGTTCTTAGAGAGCTTTTAGCTGAGTGAAGAAGACAAGCATTAATCAAAGGGTCACACAGAAAAATAGCCAATGACACTCCTGATGTAGTGTTTGACAGGAGAGTGGCTGAGGGCTGGGAACACACAGGATGGGGGAGAGCTAACCCTGCCAGGGAGACCAGAAAAGGCTTTCCTGAATTCCTGAACATGGGCTGAGATCTAACAGATAAATAGGAATAGAGGAGGGTGAAGAACATGCTAGAGTGAAGGGACAGCCTGTGTGAAGGGACAGCACAGGGGACGGGAGGGATTGTGGCATGTTCATAGGACTGAAAGCAGCTGGGGAAGCGGGAGGAAGGGGCCCCTTGGGTCCACTCGTCAGATGGCTGGCAACTCTCTGAAGCAGGGATGTGACAAGATCAGACTCTGGCTGCTCTGAGAGGTATGATGTGGGGCCCACTGAGCAGAAAAAGGGACAGAGGTGTGGAGACTGTAGGTCTTAACCCAGAAAGTGCATGATTGAACTTAGACTAGTATTAGGCACTATCAGACACAACCAACACTTTATCTGATCTGATCTTAAGAAGTAAAACCCGCAGTTAGGAGGTTGAGCAACCCAGGGAGACGGTAAGGTTTTTGCAGGCAGACAGGCTTGGGCTTATCCTGGGCTCTCCCTCCAGCCAAGAGCGTGGCCGAGCGAGTTACTCTCTCTGAGCCTTGGTTAGTTTCATCACATATGAAATGTAAACAGTATCTGCCTCATACCTTGTTGGAAAGGCTGCATAGAAGGTGTGTGAAGTCAAGCCGTGAGCAGGTCCGCAAAAAAGGTGGTAATACTGTTACTATCGTCACTATATTATTATCTTTACTTAACATTACAGCTGTTCTTGTTACACCGTGATGCTCACCTAATGGAAAAATCATCATTTCTGAAGCAGTTTGCAATGAGCCAAAGTTATCTGGAGGGTGAAGTCATATCAGTCAGATCACGTGAAATAATTAAAAGAGTAAGAGACTGGGGCTTCCCGCTGGTCTCAGCCCTTATATCTGCTCTCTCTGCACACTATCTGAATCTCCTTTTAAATCGAAGTGTGTTAGTTTCTATTGTACTCACACCAGTCAGAATGGCCATCACTTAGAAGTTTCTGAATCCTTTTATCTTCGTGTTTTCATTCTGTTGGTTGTGTTTTTCTTGCTTAGTTTTCAAAGAATGTTATAAAAATATAATGTGGTCCATATTATGAACATCCTTTAAATTACTATGAGTCACAGTAAGCGTAAGAACCACTGGCCCCTGTATACACATGGCATTTCTAGTCCCCAGGCCTGGGGCTGACAGGAGGGAAGAAGGTCCCTTCTCCAGATTAAAGGAGGAAGTCATTGAACTTGCTCTGGGTCTCTGTCTTTGGGAGGTTGTCTGGACAAGCGTGTATGCTCCTTAGGATGTCTGGGACCTGAACTGAGCGATGACCTGGAGAAACACCGATCCGCGTGGGCGGGGCAAGGGTGCAGGGAGGTGATGCTTTGTGTGAGACATCGAGGGCAAGGAGCGGGATGTGGGAACTAAAAAAACACTTTTTCCCGTACTGGGATTTAGGGCCTGATGGTTCCATGGAGGTGTGCCTAGGGTTAGGGGGGACTGGGAGCTTGTGGGGAGCACAGGGTGAGCCCTGGGCAAACACGACATTTTAGCATCTCAGACTCCAGAATGGAAGAAAGGGTGTGAGGGGAGGAAAGGTTCAGAGGGGCAGGTCTACGTTACTTGAGTGCTGCCACTGCTGCTCCTGTGGGCAAGATCCAGGTCAGCAGGAGCCCCCAGAGTCGTGGCAACACCCAGAGCTCCCCCAGGGCTCCCACTCCCCGAGGTTGGGGCTCTGGTGCCAGCCCTGGTGGGAGAATCCGGGGCCTTTGGTGGCTCACGCAGCAGCAGCAACCCCCCCCCCCCCAGAGCTGGGGCCGCAGCAGAGGGAGACCGGAGGGGGCGGGGCACGGGCAGCCGGGTGGGCCACTTGAGGGGGCACTTGGGAGGCACTGGCACTGCTGCTTGTTCTGCTGGAAGTACATTCCAGGAGAAGTTCAGTCAGCCTGAGAGAAGCAAAAAAGAAATCAGTGCACAGTTGCAAAGATTCCTTGCCATTATTCTCTTTCCCCCGGGTTTCCCAGGAACCTGTCCTCTACAAACAGCTGGTTCATGAACCAAGTTCTACAGCAGCATTCAGAAATGGACCTGAAGGAAAACAAACCTGAATAAACATTCTCTCTCCTCAGTCTACTTTGCTTCCCATGAGGTATGATGACCATCTCCCCACGTGGGCTCCAAACCCGCCTGACATAAGCCTTCTCATCCCCAAAGAACACAAAGTAATGCACTCATTTTCTGATTCTTAATGTCAAGGATGTCAGATGGGAGTAGGACATATTTAAAACATTCGTCCAATGAATAAACCAGAAAACGATGATGCTCAGAACCGAGACTTCCGCTAAATGCAGGCTCCATCACATCCTCCACCTCTGGGAAGTGACACCTACCTCTCTCCCTGCCCTCTGCCCTCCCCCCCCCAGCAGTCCTGTCCCCAGAGCCTCCTTCCCCAAGCACTCAGCTGGGCAGTGGAGAGGCAGGAGCTGTCACTGGCAGGGCGAGGACTGAAGAGCCCAGCACTGGGGTGAGGCACAGCCCATGTATGCAGAGCAGTCACTTTCACAAGCTGGGATGAGGGGACTCTCCTCGCACTCTCAGCCCCGGGGCTCCAGGACCTCCCTGCACGGGACCTAGAGGAATCCCGGAAGCCAGACCCTGCCAGGTGCCTTCTCCCCAGGCCTGCTGCCGCCAGCCGAGCCCTGTCCACGCACTCACTCATTCATGAAGTCGATAATCATGCATTGTCTACCTTGGGCCCAGAATTTTGCAAGATATTAGTGACTCAAAGACAATGCAGATTGCCTTCAGGAGCTGATAGTCTTTGAGGATGACTTTGTAAGCAATTAACTGCGAGTTGTGTGCCATATGATCTCAATACATTGTTCATGTTCCTCATACATTTTACTGCAGTCTTTCTATACATCTGTCTAAACTCAGAACCCTCTGAAAGCAGTTTCTGCCTCTGTAGTACACATGGGGTGCAGCCTGTGGCATGATTAACTTCGGATGAAGATTAAAGAACTACAGCTGTTCAAAGAGGGGAGAACTTGATTTGCACTGAGATTTTTAAGAAAGAGCTGTTGAAAAGCCAACGATAATAAAAGTGACGATGGCGCTGAGCCTAGTCATACCTCCAGTCAAGAGAAGCCAGAGCTGACACTGGAGGAACAGAGGACTGGAGAAAGAGTGGGCGCTTCCCAAGACAGCAGGAGCTATTTCAGAGTAGCAGTCTCAAAAGACAGGTTTAGAGCCAAAGAGACTTAAGTTGGAGTCCCTGTTTCTCCACGCGCAAGCTGTGCCGTCTTAGGTAAGTTGTATTCTCTAAGCTACAGTTTCACTGTATACAAAGTAGCAATCAAACTTCTGCTCATCTGTGCGCATAAAAGGAGGTGTTGCCTGTAAAGCACTGAGCATACTACGACACGTGCGGCTGGAGCTCGAAAAGTGGCGGCGTCTTTGACATCTGCTATGACTACTATTCTGACTAATGTGATTATTTCACATGTTTTGGTATTTTTAAAATAGGCATCAGTCTGCTTAGCAAGATTTCCTTGTCATGGAGGAGAATTGATTGCAGAAGTTTTATTGTCCTATTTTTCTTTTTGGACTCAACTGAGGACACAGGTGGAGACTTCTGAAGATAAAGATGGAAGAAGAATTAGGGTTAGGTGTGTCTCATTCTACACCACTTATGAAACTCATTCTGTGTGCGAAATATTGTGCTAAGTAATAAGGAGGATTCAGAGAGATTTGGAAACCATCCTATCTTCAAAGATGGTCTTACGAAATTTATCTAGAAGGCCCAGCCGACAAGCACTCCACCAACTTTAATATGAGGCAAACAGAGACTATGATAGGCAAGGCTATTCTCTGTGAAACTAAGGTGTGACCGTCCGGAGGTAGAGTCCGAGGGATGCAGGTGAACAGAGGCGGAGATGGGAAAGGTGGATGCAGAGATACAGAGATCTATATTGACAGATACAACGTGTAAGACTGAGATACAGAGATGTGCAAAGTAAGGGGTATCTGGGAGTGAAAAGCTTCTACATGATTAGTGTAATAATATTATGAAAACAACGGAGAAGACGTGGAGATGTGAGGTGATTATGGGTAAGAGGTCTGCTACTCTTTGCATTTAACATGGTGGTTGCCAGCAGCCTGGGGTTGGAGGTGGGCAAAACGGCTGAAGGAAGCCAAAAGGTGTAAACCTCCAGTGAGAAAATAAATAAGTCTTGGGGGTGCAATATTCAGCAAGGTGACTGTGGTTAATAATACTATACTGCATATCTGCAAGTTGCTAAGAGAGTAGATCTTAACGGTTCTCATCTGAATTAAAAAAAATAATTATAAAAGATAAAGAAATAAAAGAAAACACATTCATAATCCACCCATAAAGATAAAATTAGATTTTAATTATTTTCCTGTGGTTATTTTTACATATACACAAATTTATGATTCTGGTATGTAAGCAAATTTTCATTCTAATTTTTCATTTCCATTGTGAATATTTTTCAATGTTAATAAATAATTCCTTTGAGAATAAAAAAAACTTTGCAAGTATGTATGGTGACAAATGTTATCTAGACCTGTAGTGAGCATTTTGCAATATCTACAAATATATAACCATTATGTTATATAACTGAAACTAATATAGTATCAAATGTTAATTATACTTCAATTAAAAAAAAAAGAAGTTAAACAGTCTCCTTAGGTAAACTTAGGTTCAGTTTCTGTTAGTGTTGGAGGAGGCCATGGAGAGGACACGCTTGTGAGTTGACCTGAGAGCTGGATGTGGGCAATCACAGGCACCTCACCTGGTTCCCTGTCCTTGGAATGTGCATTCTGCCTGTGGTTCCCATAGTAGAAGATTTTCAAAGATGCACCTTGAGAGAGAAATGTGCTGTTAAGACCATCTGGGCAGTATACATGACTGAACCCATTTAAGGACTGTATATAGTTTTAAGATTCCGGCCAGTGGATGTGGAAATGGCAGGACGGTGTGGAAATCTATTTGTCTTTTGGCTGCCCAAGACAAGCCTCGAATGTAAGTTCCCTTGCTTATTAAAATTACCACCTACCAATTGGGAGTGGTCTGGTTCTTTCTTTGGTCCCCCCTCCTCCAGCTTTACTAAGATCTAATTGACATAAAATACTGTGCAAGCTTAAGGTGTACGATATGATGATTTGATAACACGTATATATTGTGAAATGTTTACCACAATAGTTAACACATCCTTTGCCTCACATAATTACCATTTTGTTGTTGTTATAGTGAGTTCATCCAGATTTTATCCCTTTCTCTGGAGAGTTTTCTTCTTTCCTGTACTTTTTAATTGAAGCATAGTTGATTTACAACATTATATTAGCTTCAGATGTACAACATAGTGATTCAATATCTGTATAGCTAATACTTCATTTAAAGTTATTGCAAAATATGGCTATATTTCCCTGTGTTGTACAATCTACCCTTGTAGTTTATTTATTTTATACACTGTAGTTTGTATCTCTTAATTCCCTAACCCTATCTTGCCCCTCCTCCTTCCATTTCTCTTTTTACTTGGCCGTAAGTGCCTTTGCTTCTTGAAAAAGTCTCTGCCACGTGGGAGATGGGAGAGGAAAGGGCAAGAAAAGAGGTGTCATGAATTAGATGATAGACACAAAATAAGCATCTAAGAGGGAAGAGACGGCGGGGGTGGGGGGACCAACTGTTGAGTATCCACAGTGGCTCAGATAGTCCACAGGTATGATTTAACCCTTACGATAAATAACATGACAAGGCTGGTAATATTCTTTCTGTCTCACAAGTGAAGAAATTAGGACTCAGAGAAGTCCACTACCTTGTGGAGGTTCACTGTACTCGTGGACGATCAAGATAAAGCTGTTCTCTAGAAGCGCTTGGCTCCAAAGCTCGCGCCCTTTCCACTTCACCACCCTGGGGGAATTGCAGTGTAAGCTTTATCTGACATTCTTTATTGTATAAAGGAATTGTATTCAGATTTTTGGAATAGGGAGGATACTCGTCACTCGCCTTTTGTAAGGAAATTTGATTATTTACAGTTGAATTAAATAATGGGAAGACACCTCATCAATGCTCAGCACTTAGAAGATACTCAGTGGGCTTTTTCCCCTGCATCTGTGAAAAACACCAACAAGTGTTTTCATAGCTGTGTCATAAGGTCCTCCAAGTATATGAAATATACTTGGGCCAAGTCTACAGAAATAACCCAAGTGTGTGAAACTATGTGATAATTTGAAGGCCAAAAGCATTGGAAATATGTGGCTCCTTTTTCTTCCCTCTGTTGAGGAGGTAGCTCAGATCTTTAAAGATGCAGTGATTTCTGATGCCACATCCCTTAATGATGTGAAGGGTGGAACTGCTGGAAACAAATATCTTCTTTGGGAAACTACTTGATAATCCTAGTGTTTCAGGCAGCTTTTCTGTGAATGCTCATCACACTGTTAAAAAAGTGATACACACACACTCAGGGTGCACCTCTGTAATCAAATTAGTTTAGAGAAATGAAATTTTATAAAGTTAAGACTTTTCTCTACAGCAAGGCATTTTCAGACCCTTTATGTGATCACACACGAATGGTCATGAGGCTCATTATAATGCCGCATTTCAAACAATGCATTGTTTCCTGATGTATTTAAGCATGGGAACCTTCCTTTACCCTGGGTTTTATAGGACTTGTGTTCTGAGGAACAGAATTTAAAAGACCCCTATCTAACTTCTGACTTCCAATAACGGTGAACCATATTATTCAGATAAATTGTCCTGATGAAAACAACTAAAGGGTTGCAATACAATCTACATACTTACATTCACATATGTGTATACAATGTAATATAATACATACATGTGTACATGTGCATGCACACACATGCACACGCACACACACACACATACACACAAGTTAAGAATAAGAATTACCAGGCAGAAAGCAAAGAGAAAATGAAAGAAAATAAGAACCAAACAGATCAGCAGAGTAAGAAAGATGCTCTTGCCCTAAGGGTAAAATCGACCTCATCAACCTTTTTTTTGGGTGACCTTGCTTGGTGACAAAAATCAGAGCCCAGGCCCCCCCTGCCCCCAGGGTGGGAGGTCTAATAGCGGACCCTCCCTGAGTTCGCTGGGTTTGCTGAGGATAAGGCTGAACCAGAAGGAAACCAGCTGCGCACACTTGCTGTGGCACTCCAGGCCCCTCCATCCAAGAACCTTGTTAATGATGGTCCCAGGGCACGAGCCCCTCTGGCCCCTGGAAGAGGCAAACACAAGATACACAAAACCCCTGCCTTCAGGGAGCCTCCAATCTAGGAGGAAGGAAAGATGATAAACTAAAGAATATATGATATAGTATTAGTAGTAAAATGGTGTAGGAAGGAAAATGAAGCAGGGGAAGCTGAGGGGATGGGACAGGACACTGTCTGGGTCCGATGGTCAGAGGTGTGGTGTGTGGCGTGCTTAGCACTGAGACGGGCTCAGTGAACTGTAGACCATATTTAGCTTGACCTTGTTCTGCCCAAAACTCCATAGATGTTATGCCTCTGAGTCTTCTCTACTGTTCCCTGGGTAATCAAACTGGATTCAAACGATACAGGACATTCCCATAGGATAGATACATAAATGAGGAAGAGTCTTTTCTTTGTTTGATGAGAATATTTTGAGTCCCACCCTGTGCTAGGTTCTGGGGACATAAAACCCAGTAGGACCTAGTTCCCAGCTCCGACAGAGTCCTCAGTCTAGGAAGCTAAGATACACAGGCTTCCCAGCAGAACACCCACATCGGCTGAACACAAGGTTCTCCATCTCTCATCTGCCTCTCTCAGCGCTTTGGAGCCACACATACTAGCCTGCCCGCTCTCTGTTCCCCTGTGGCCCAGCTCACTCCGGCACCCACCGGTCTCCCACAGCCTACTTCCTAACCAGGTCATCAGCAACCATCACCCGGGTGGAGACGCTGACACCAACGATGAGGAATGACATCTGGTTGTGACATTTTCCCCAGCCACCTTCCACCTGAAGCGATGGCCTAGATTCCCTTTTCTTGTGAAGCGCTGCGTGCGGGGGAGGAGCTACTCTCTGGGGACCCTGTCCCTGTGCCCTTTTAAGGGATGCAAGTGTTTATTCACCAAACCACTACCCCGTTTTCCATTTTCTTAGGAAGATACTATGGAACTTTGAGGAAGATTCAAGGAAATGGAAGTACAGACTGTCAAAGCTGGGAAAGGCCCTTAGTGATCATCTCACCCAAATTCTTCATTTTATAGGGGAGGAAACTGAGGCCCCAAAAGGTGAAGTGGCTTAGTCAATGTTAGAAAGAACACTGTGGCTGAGCTGGGACGAGAACAGAGGTGGGAGAAGCGGGGAGACAGTAGTCATTTGAAATGTCAGGTGACACACTTTCATAATTTTATCCGTAAAGAAAACCTTCTTTCATTGCATTTTAGTTTAGAAAATAAAGTTTCAAACCCTGAGAACCCTTAAGACTTTGCATCCTGTGTAATCGACACGCTCTCACTTTCAGATTTACCAGCAGAGTCCCTCCAACCAGGGACAGGAAAACGGCTTAACAAATTGTGGGCCCGCTGTGTGTTGGGGTACTTTTTTAGGCAGTTTTATCAGGCACAGTCCCTCTGAGTGGAGAGATCATATAACCTGTCTCCAAAGTCCTGATCTTACCACAGTGTTGGCTCTCGCTGACCCACACCTGCCAGGCAGTTCTGATCAGCCATCTCATTGCTCAGGTAAGAAGCATCGTATGCAAAGTGACTGGCACAGTGTCTCCAGCACACAGTAGGCCCTCGGTAAAATAAAAGGCAATTCCCTCTGTCCTTTGCTTTCAGTATCAAGAGTGAATATATTTGAGTCATTTTACTTATTTAGTAGTATTAGCTATACATTCATATACAATTTATATATGATGTATTATAAGATACAAAAATGTGACTGCATGTGACTATATTTTTATTTATTTATTTTGGGAAGTGTTAAGAAGTCTGTCTGTATGTATCAGCCTTGCTTGTCAGTCATTTTGGCACAGGCATTTTCCTGCAAGAGGAAACATCGTTGCAAGCTATCCTACACAGGGAAGTGGGGTGAGGAGTCCACTCTGCAGGGGTTTCTATCCCAGGAAGTTGTGGGGAAGCGCGTGCATAGCAGAGCCCAGGAGAGCAGCATCTCAGCCTGTCCCAGGAACCTCTTCCCTGTCTCCCAGGGGTTTGAGTGCACATTCTGGACTTGCCGTTCTCTTTAAATCATTCATAGTGAGTCCACGAGAAATGTATTTGAGGAATCAGGAGTCAGGAAATCTACCGAGCCAGAGGGGTAGCTACCCCGGGCAGGGCTGGGCAAGAGCCAGGTGAACTAATGCCACTAGAGATTGTTTTAGATCTTCTCTTATATGCTCTAAAAACGAAATTTCTTTCTGCAGAAAAAAATAAGCTTTAATAGGCTCAAACCATGTGGTATCACCTGCCTACTTGAAACCTCTCAGTGGCTCCCTTTGACTCCGTGGATACATCCGCTGACACCTCCGCTGACACCACCCGCAGCACGACCCACCAGGCCCTCCTGCCCCTGCTGCCTCATCTCGCACCCTCTCCCATCAGCTCCTTACCCTGGGCAGGCTCCCTCCTCCCCCCAGAGACCTTGTTCACGCTTCTCCCTCTGCCTGGAAAAGTCTTGCCTTCCTGCTCTATAATGAATTCCCACTCAACCTTGCAATCAAGCTGAACTTCCTCAGAAAAGTCTTTTCTGGTCTCCCCGACCAGCTACAATTTGCCTACTACAGGCCGTCAGGGCACCTGGTACCCCTTCTCCATAGCTGTGCGTCTTTACCTTTATTTGCTGGAGTGTTTGATCGCTTCTTCTTTCTCTCTGCTATAAACTCCAACACAGTGGAGATGGTGCCTGGAACAAAACAGATGTTCAACACCTATTTATGAGATGAATGGATGGAAATCAGACATAAAAGTTACTTCTAGATTTTCCAGACCGGTCAGGTTCATGAGGGCTGCTCAAGTTCCGGTCTCAGGCTCTCAGTCTCCTGAGGCCAGTGTAAGAGGGGGTGGTCTCCACTGCCGGGTGCTGGGAAGCGCCCCTGGGTTCTCACCCTGGACGCCTGGAAAGCCTGGATTCCATCAGCTGCAGCTCCTCTTTGCATCATCTCTTCTACAAACACAGGCACAGCGCTCCCCACGGTCCTGGAGTCACAGGCAGATACTTCTCTTCTACTCCATCTCATGCCTCCAAATTTAGCCCCCTATTTCATTGGCATCTGATTTTTATTTCCCTGTTTTCAGCATGACATTTACTTGCTGAAGTCTAGTTGGTGGTTGCAGAGGTGTATTCATTGAGTAATACACTCATGATTTATGTACTTCTGTGTGTTTTATTTCAATTTAATACTTTAAGAACATCTTTAAAAATTCTTAATAGCAGAGACAGACAGAGATGACAGAGAGATGCAGAGAGATCCCAAAATATATATCATAAAGGGAAATAACGGGTTAAATAAATCATTGACTAGCGACACTATGGAAGTGTTGGAAATGGAAACAGACAACAAAAAGAACAAGACACACGCAATTATAGGCACTCACCAAAACCGATGTTCAGTATTCACTTAGTAAATAAAAAAGGTTTCACAGAACAATATCTATTGTGATCCGAGGTCATGAAAAAGGAAGTCTTTAAAATAGCGAATCGATTGAGATTTACTGATGCATGTGTTTCTCCCTGCCTTTCCTTCAACCATCACTTCCTGCCAAAGAAAATTATGTTCGTCTTTTAAGCTTTAGAATCCCTTCTGCCCTCTTTATACAAGACTAATAGAATGGGCTAGAGAGAGTTATGACATCCGGAGAGGAAAGGAGAGGTTTTTTGTTCCTGGGTCAGTGCCTGTGGAGTGGAGAACCCGAGGAGTGTGTAGAGGCCGGAGGAAACTAACAAAGAGGCTGGAGAGACTCGGGCTGCACAACCAGGACCAGATCCGAGTCCGATCGGGGAGGGCGGAGGAGGAGGAGGGAGAACGAGATAAAAGAAGCCACAGTTTCTGGATGTTAGAGGGCACATGGGCGCGTTTCATGAGAGGCTCCTGGGCAGCCGTAGGATGTGGGAGAATTAATAGGAGGGAAAATGGGATCATTAGGAGTATGTTACAGGTTTTGAAATAGGTTCCCTACAGCATTTTTTGATACATCAGTGCTGGGCTGGGCTTTTGGGGTGCCATTCTCCCAGAAACTAGGCCACGGAGGCCTCAGGAATTTTTTATCTCTGTGGTTTATGCACAAGCAATATCTAGCCAAAGGTCTAAATGGTTATAAAACAAACTGAGTATGGTCATTTCTGGAAAAGGGTGTGGACCTGGAAGTTGAAAGGTACTTTTCATTTTTATCCATAAATATCTGGACTATTAAAGTTTTTACATAGCTCATGCTACTTATCTAATTTTTAAATAATGAATGTGAAAAAAATATTCCATGCTTATGTTAATTGCAGAACAAGCAGCAGGCTGACCTCCTACAGTGCAGGTGCCACTTGGTACAAGAGAAGGTCACAGTTCTGGGCAAGGCTGCCTCCATCCCTGAGTGGGTGTCCGGCGATTAGGCTGCAGGTTTATGGGCTTTGGGTGGAGGGGTGGAGTATGATTTGTGGAGCTAAAGATGGTTTAGATGTTTCAAGGCAGCATAGTAGTCCACATAATTTTCTGCAAGTGTCCCAGGGTGACTCAACAGAGATTGCTTAGAAACAAACATGAGATTCTCTGCTTTTATAAAAACATTTGTTTATGCATTTTCCAAATACATTGCCCCCTATGCTCAAGCACCAGGCCTTGCAGGGTTGCTCTGAACATCACTTATCCTTCTCCAATGTTTTAATGTGTGGGTTTGCAGTCTCCAGTCATACAAATCTAGTTTGAACCCTCCAGAGGTAGCAAAGCAATGGAGAAGGAAGCGCTGACGAGGAAGGGTGCCTGGCCTTGGGATTCAGACGCTTGTCCATGAGGCTTAGCTTCCTGTTGGAGACCGCTCACTCACTCCCTGGGCTGTCTCCCCAGGGCTGACATGGGGAATGTCTACCTGCTTCAGGCCAGTCCCAGCCTCTTCCCTCAGGTCTTTACTCTATGACATCGGAGGAGAAAACATAACCCGTAAGGTCCGCCATGGGTTCAAGCCACGCACATAGCAGCAGGGACACATCTGGTTCTGCAGTCCCTGCACCAGCCAGGACGATGAGCTCTGAGTTCACGCAGCAACCACACTGCCGTGAGGGCCTCACCATGGCCAAGCCCGCTCCTCAGACTGATCAGAGGGCCAAAAAGAGCACCCCTCCACCCCTAAATCTCCAGCCTGTGATTCTGCTAACTCGCGTAGGGAAGTTTATTCACAGAGTTCCGGGAGGCATAGGGATCCTGGGCTGTGATTGCACCAGATCGATCTGCGTGTTCGTGCCCCTGCAGACCCTTCCTTTTGTTGAGAAGCAAGAGTTGGGAGGAGGGTGGATGAGCTTCTGATAGAAAAGCATAAATATGAACCAAATAAATAGACAGGAAGTCACTATGAATTGCTTTCAGAACTTTATTCTTGCCAAAGCTTGGGAGTTGCGCTAACTCTGGCAGGCTGCCTTGATAAAGAAGCAGAGCAGGGAGGTGAAGCGATGAGATTCAGCACCACTGGGAATTCAGGGAGGGGAGCAGAGGCTGGTGAGCATCCCAGGAGGTAGAGCAGGGCTGTTCTTCTGCACTTATCAGCAGCAATCATCCTCGTGATCGCAGCATGCGGGACCTCGGGATCTCATGGGAATAATTCCCAAGCAGCAGCACCCAGAGCTGCCGCACCCGCAGCTGCCGCACCCAGAAGGCTCACAGCAACCAGATGGTCCTGAATTCCAGCCTTGGGGCCGTTGGACCCAGCGTCTCAGGGGGCTCACCCCGAAGGTCCGGGGAGCCAGGCAGCAGTAGCTGGTGGAACAGGGAGCAGAGCATGGATCAGGGACACCACACTGGGCCCCTGAGCCCCTTGCAGGAGCCTGAACGTAGTAGGTCTGGCAGGGAGAAGGCGCCTGGACATAGTAGGTCTGGGTCTGGCAGGGGGCCGGGCACTTCACATAGGTCTTCTGGCATGGAGCTGGGCACGTCACATACGTCTGGCAGGGAGCTGCACATTTCACGTAGGTCTGAGTCTGGCACGGAGCTGGGCATTTCACACAGGCTTGAGTCTGGCATGGAGCAGGACCTCTTACAGAAGTACCTTTGGTGGTTTTCGCAGCCCCCAATCCCGAACCTTTCACACAAGATGGAGGGAACTGTGCTTGCTTCTGCTGGTCATACATCTTTCTGTGGCTTTGCAAAGTCTGAAAAGAAAGGTCTTATCAGAACTAGGAAGGCTTCTCAGGAAACTTACAGCACCCCCTTCAGAAAGAATAGTTTAAAAGCGGAGGTCTTTTTGAGGAGGTCACAGGCACCCAGACCTGGCATTTAGGTGGACACAGAGCCAGGGATCCTGACCTGAGCTCTTGTGCCTCTACCTGGCTGTGTGCCTTTGCACAAGTCACTTCTGCCCAGTGGGTCTCCATTTCCAAAATGGAAAATGAAAGACTTGAAAGCGTGATTGATACCTGTGTTTCTACCCAACTCTCCAGGCCTCCTCTCTTCTTCCTCACTTCCGCGTCTGCACGGTGAACTCTCCTTGGGAAATTGTTGTTTCCCAGCTGGCTTTTCCTCACCACCAATCCTCCTAAGAATGGCTTCCCTTCTTCCCTCTGCTTGGCCAGCCAGGGTCTGGGGAAGGCAGATTTGTATCACCAGACCCTGAGCCAACCTGAGTCTCCAGCTGAGCCTGGCAGAGCCTGACAAGGCCAAGTTTGAGTAAGGTTCAACCTTTTGCTCTTTGGATCAGCTGGACTGTCACCGCACCTCACTGATGGACCCAAGAGGGGACTGCACCTCTGCATCCAGAGACGGAGTGAGGGTGGTGCCCTAGTTTTCTGGAAAAAGCCCTCTCACACAGGACTGACAGCTTGGCCTCTCCTCTCACACCCCAGGATCTGCGCATCCTACCAGCTGCTGCCACGACCTCAGTGTCTAGTCCTGACCGCGCTCAACCCCCCGTTCTCCATGCCAGCGTCACCAAGCCTCTCTTCCTTGCTGTGTCACTACCCCAGGCATGGACTTACCCTCTTTGCTAATAGGAGCAGGGCTGGAAGAAGCCAGTGATCTGAGGAACTGGCAGCTGGGGACACCTTTTATAGAGCAGCAATGAGGCAATTTAATGGCATCTGAGGGAAGCACGAGATCACGAGGAGAAGGGCTGGCACTGCGTTGGTGAGATTCCTCCCCAGTCTGCTCGGCTCTTCAGTCAGACGCAGGGCATGTCTCTGCCTGATGTTGAATTTTCCCAAACATGAGATAAAGATTCCTCCTGCATCTTCATGAAACAGATCAGTCTTCTTCTCCTAGAAGTTATGAGAGATGAGACGCCTAGGAGAGCTGTCCCTGTGAGGCTATTTCTAGGTCACTTGAGTCTTCAGAGACTTGTCCAAGATGTGGTTAGTGTCTCAATTTTTCAAACATTGTACCAAAAGCTACACTGCCTCTTCCCACTTTTAACAGTTTGTTCTTTCTGAAGGCTCCCATGGGGTCTCCTGCTGGTCTGGGTTGCTGGGCACATAGAGGTTGGTCTCAGCCTCAGTGTGGCAGCAACGCCCCCGAGAAATGGCTTCTCCCGTGGACCAGCTGGTTATTCTAACTTTCTTTGGGAAACTTTGGTACTTGATGATCCGAGATGCCAGGCTCTTTATGTAAACTGTCTTTCCTCTCCTTCTCGTGCCCTGTGACCTCCCCATGCTCAGCCTTCTCGTGCCCTGTGACCTCCCTAATCCTCACCATCCTGGACCTCACTACCAGGTCTGGATCCCCCAGGACCCAGCACAGGGGAATTCCAGCCAAATGAGCACTGTGGGATAAAAATAATGGTAGAATCTAACATTGAATTGAGTGCTTTTTATGTGCCAAACAGTTCATGAGGCACATACATTGACAGACGGCCCTGTAACTGAGGCCCTGGAAGATTAAGGAATTTACCCATTGTCACAAATCGAGTTAATAGAAAAGCTGGAATTCAGATGTAGTCTTGATCACTCCAACGTGTTGCCTTTTATTTCTGGACACAGCACTGTCCCTGGGCCTCTGCCTCCTCTCCTCTCCCCAGGGCAGTCGAAGTAGGAAGAGAGATGGGGATATATGTATTAAGCACTTATGTGCTTAATGTACTGAATGTACTGAATACTGTCCTGGATTCTTTACCTGTGTTATTTCATTTTATTTTACAATAATCCTGTGAGGTAGGTTGTACTAGCCCTGTTTTTAAAGAAGAGAAAAACCAAGATCCAAAGGCCTACCCGTTTCACCAAGGTCAGGCCATTGGTAGTCAGCAGAGGATCATCAGGATCCAACCATGTCTAGTTTCAGAGCCCCCGCCCTTCCCACTGGGCCGTGCCGGGTTGCCCAATGCAGCAGGTTATCTGGATCCTGAGACTAGCGCTGATTCCAAACTGCCACTCCCCCAGACCATCCAGTGCAGACCCCGCCATGGGCTCTGTGACCTCTCGGGTAAAAGGATCTCCTGCATGTGTCCATAATGAATCCTCCATTCCCACTAGTTCGTGGACAGCTCCCTACTCCAAGCCAGGTCTTGTCGGGTCTGCCCTGAACAATTTAAAGGAAGCAGGAAGGAGCTTGGAAAGTTTCCTGCTTCCTCCTTTCCTGTGTCTGGGAGACTTGTAACACTCCGCAGCCTCCTCCGTGAAGCCCGCCACGCCCCTTCTCCATGGGGAGGGATGTGGTTTCGGGACATTCCATTACCTGCTCTCCTGTGTGTCCCACCTCAGCGGATACCCAGGCCTGATATTTCATGAAGGGAAGAGGAAAGAGATGCTCTCTTGTTGGGGTCAGACACTTCACACGGGATAGCTCATCAAATTTAGTTCCTGCAATAGAGCCTCAAATAAAAACAAGCCAACTTGCCCAAGATCGCACAGCAAGCAGCAGAAGCTCCACTACTGCTCGTGCTGTCTGTGAGCTCTGCCCAGCTCGCTTCCTGCTCCGTGGGACCAGGCTTTCACGAATGGGACTGACATCTTCAGGTCGCACTAACATCCCTGGTGAGAGATACTGCTTTCACGTGCCACCACCACGGGTGGGTGGGTTGTGCCCCACCCATTTTATAGACTGGGGAGGCAAGGCATGGACTTGTCAGGTGACAGATAGAAGTGCCAAGGTGAGTCACAGGGCTCTCCCCAAAAGGCCCCATTTGTCTCTTTGGATACCAGCTCATAGAACCAGAGACTGTGGACTCACGTGGTAACAGTCCAGTCGACTCACAGGGGAATAGGTGAAGAGAATCATGAATTCACTGAGTAACAGGATCACAGATTCAGAATCACGGCGTCTCTGAGGTGGAGGGAACTAAAACATGTCATGGGGTCTGGCCCGTGTCACAAGATGGGTCAACATCTGTGTCATCTGGCCAAGTGGGCTGTTCTTCTTAGGAAGACCTGTGGTCTTCAGAGCTCTTGGCAGTCCCTCTGCTTGGCTCCCTTCAGGGTTTGCCGTCTGGATGGTCGGGAACTGTATACTGGGTTACCTCTAAGGTCCCTCTCAGCACCAGCGTCCACGAATCCTGACAGCGACTGTGTATTTGAAGTTGTGCTCCTGAGTGTGTGAACTGAATCCAGATTTTAACTCTGTGCTACTCACCCAGCCCCGAACAGGAGATGAGAGGGGGAAGTACCCAAACTGACAGGTTGTTCCCTGAGGGCAGGGCCTGGTCTCCCCTCATCCTGGGAACTTTTCTTGATCTGGGGGTGCCCTGAGGGTGAAATCTGAGTCCTTCCTTTTCTGCAGAAAAGAGGAAGTGAGAAGCCACACACCCGAGATGGGGAGGGCACAGGGACCTTGGTGTCCAAGCGAAGTCTCACATCTTGGAGAAGATGGTGCAGGAACCCCGTCCCTTAGACCCCATCCATGTCTGTGTGTCTCTGTTCCCAACTCAGCTCTGAGATCTGCTGCACCATTGTCCCAGTGACAGTTGGAGGTTCCTCCTAGATTATTAGGAGATTGTATTGTAGACTCACGAAATGGAGGGTGGGATAAGACCTCAGCCCCTCTACTGTAACTGAGGCCCACAGAGAAAAGATAAAAAAACAACTTGCTCAAGGCCATACAGCCAGGTAGGAGCAGATCCTGGACCGGAATTTCTGAATCCCATCCAGCTCACGTTCCATTTCAACACGCGGCCACTGAGCAGGCTTGCTAGGGAGGCTCACCTAGCCGCCTCCTTGCCTTCTTCCCAGGGCCCAGCCCCACCAAGACCACAAGAGGAGCCAGTGAAGGTCCTCTAAGGAGTGCTCTCCACGGAGCAGCAAGCATTTCCCATACGTGGGGGAGGGTCGCACAGGACTCCCACTGTGTGCACGTGCGGGTCGTTGAAGCGTGAGAACCCCAGCCCAGCTGGGTCAGAGGCCCTTGGGCTGTGCCTTGGCCAAGGACACAGGGCAAGACAACACCAGAGCCATCTTGGTGGCAAGGCTAGGGAACTCTGGTGGCCAAATATTCCTCTTTCTACTGAAGCGGCCCCTGGGGTTGGTTTCCTTGAACTTCCGCCCACTCTTCCCTAATCCAGTTATTCTTATGTAACACACACAGGGTAACACGTCCCTCAGGTTTGCGTAGCACTTTGTAGAGGTATTTAATTGCCCTTGGTCTTAAGGTCCTGAAATTTTCCATAGAAACTGCCTCATCTTGGCATTTCAAGGATACAGGGAGTTTCCATGTTCCCTTAATATATTCCTGAAGGTGGAAGCCACTGGCTCATTCTCTCTTGGACCCCTCCCTCCCAACCTTTCCATCCATCCTTCCAGTGCAAACAGCATGTGTTAGCTTTCATCCCGGTCCTTCCAAGACCTCCACACAAACGGCTAACTGCAATTCTATGAACGTATGCCTTTTCTTGGCAGAGGATGCCCAGTTCTTGTCACAGCTCTGCCAGTTCCTAGTAGTGTGATCTTAGGTGATTTGTTAAACTTTCCTTTGTTTCCCTTATCTGTGAAGTGGAGGCATTAATAGTCAGATCGTGTCACTCTTCAGCTGAAAACATCGGAATGACTTCTCATTCTGTTCTTGGGAAAAGCCCACATCGGTCCTCGCAGCCACTTGCAGAGGGCTTCCCACACCTGACCTCAGGGCTCCACACGCTCCTCCCCTGACTTCCTGGCCCACACCCTCCCCTTCCCTGCGCCCCCGGCCACGCTGGGCTCTTTGCGGTTTGTCTGACACTCTGGGCTTTGGGAACTTTGCTCTTGCTTTTTTCTCTGCCCCAAATGCTCTGACACTTTGGAGGTGGCTGACTTGCTCACCTCCTTTAGCTCTTGGTTCAAATGTGACTTCAGGGAAACCTTTGCTGGTGACCGTGTTTAAGGCTATCATCCATACCTGCTGGTTCTCCCTGTCCCTCTTCCAAGTCTTATTTTTCTCCGTAGAGTTTATAACCCATTATGTATTTTATGTATGTGTGTATTTTCCACTTTCTTCCATCAAAATGTAAACCCTACTGGGTAAGTACCTTTATCCCCTGTGTTCACTGCTCTATCACAGAGCCTCATTCAAGTGCACTCAGAACATAGCTATTGGATGAGCAAATTGAATATTTTTTCTTATTCATTTTGTTGGTCACCTGTCTTCCCATCTTAGAATCTAAGTTCAATGAAGGAGAAATTTTTGTCTGTTTTGTTCACATCTATATTAGATCTTAGAACTGCTCTTGGAACACAGTAGGTACTTAATAAATATCTTTTGAATGAACAGTCCAAGCAAATATTAATGTGAAGCAAAGCACGCACCTGACATGTGAGCAGGCGCTAACTGGACGTTGGCTAGTTTTGCTGGCAGCGCCGTCCGCCGTCCCCCATCAGCCATACGAGATGACCTCAGCTGCTATCAGCCCTGAGCAGAAAGACTGAAGGCAGATGTGTATGGCAAGAAATAGGGGTTTTCTTTTCATCCAAACGAATTGCATCCCAGAAAGGCTGTGACCCCATCACACCAGCTCCTTGCCATGCCAGCCACTGTCTTCCACACTTTCCCCAGTCCCACTACATCATTCTGAAAAATGCAGGACCAGAATTTCCACTAATGTTCTGGGAGCCATTCCATGAGGGCTTTCTGTGGGGGTGGATCAAGGGGTGTGGTTTTGTTTCCAGTTCCCTCCTGAGCAAACACAGCTATTTAGCAAGTCCTAGGACTGCACCCAGGAGTCTGGGCAGAGCTGCCCGGCCTCTGATGCTTCCAGGTCTCTGGGTAATTCCCAAGTGGACTTTTTATTTCTTCAGCCCCTCCAAGACTTTTGTTTTTGAGTTTGACGATTTTATTTATTTTTCCAGTTTTATTGAGAAACAATTGCCATTCACCACTGTACGTTTAAGGCATTCAGCACGATGATTAGATTTATGTATATTGTGAAATGATTACCACAATAGGTTCAGCTAACATTCATCTTCCCATAGAGAAACAATAAGACAGGAATAAAAGGAAAAAACCTTTCCTTGTGATGAGAACTCTGAGAGTTTACTCTCAACAATTTTCTATACATCGCTAACTGTTGTCATGGGATCGCACGTTACATCCCTGGAACTTATTTTTCTTATTCCAAGACTTCCATAACAAATTCCTTATATGAAACCCTCATCTGTTTCAAATAGCCAGAGTGGTCTCCATTTTCATGACTGGACACTGACAGCCTGAAGCTTATATAATACAAATGACGTCGTACAATCTGCCGTAGGGAGAGGGTGAGAGGCATTTAACAAAGGAAAAGAAATAAAAATGTAATTTCAAGTGGCAGCACGTGCAAGAGCAATAACAGGAAATTCGATTTATTTGAAAAGAAGTTTCTCGGGAAGCCCGAGGGAGCCATGCTGATGCTCACCTCAGTGCTTCCTCTCAGTGAATTCACTCCGTCCCCCGCGTGGCCACAGGGCTAAGATGCGTCTGCAGCTATGTCCAAGGCTTCTGCCTCCCTCAGAGGGCGCAGAGCTCTGTAACAAGGGGCTCCCCATCTGTAAGACAGAGGGAGTCTCTGTAAATAAGCTTCTTTAAAAAAAAAAAAAGTTCTGGGTTTCAATAGTACTTTACTTAACCAGACTCTGTACGTGCACATTACAACTCTTGTGAACAGCTACGAAGATCAGTTTTCTCCATCAGTTCCCAGGTGGAGCTGTAAATAGTCTGTTATCTTAACTCTCTTAAAAACAGCCAGGGAGAAAGAGGGAGATTGCCTTAAAGATATATGTAGGAAGCGATAAGCACATTTTTATTCAAGTAAATAGGATCTTCTGTGCAAACCACTTGAGTGACATGGCTATTTTTCATCATTAATTTTTTTCCAGCTTTTTTGAGATATAATTGACATGTAACACTGTGTAAGTTTAAACTGTAAAATCAGTTGATTTGATACATTTGTATGTTGCAATATGATCTCCATCTTTGTGTTAGCTAACATCTCTACTATGTCACATAACTACTCTTTCCTTTTTGTGGTAAGAATTTTTAACATCTCCTCTGTTGACAACTGTTAAGCATATAGTACAGTGTTACCTATAATCACCATTCTGTGCTGTCGATTCCAGAATTTTATTTATCTTCCAACTGGAAGTACTCTGACCAATATGTCCTCACTTCCCCTACCCTCTGCTAATATTTTCTTTTAAAGTTAGACTCATCTTGGAATTCTAGTCCATCCTTATTGTTGGCTTCATATGAACATGGCAGAATTTTAGATGTTCTTGAAGATACGCACACATTAAAAATTAGTTCATTAAAGCTTAATTGGTTGATTTTTCTTCAGGTCAGTAAAAGCTGTTAGTCTGTCTTTCTATCTAGGAAAAAGGATTGGGATTTAGGCAAAAGAGAAGAGAAATGGAATAGAAACCACCAATCAAATCGGGACTTGAAAGTAAATTTACAGTTGCAAAGTACATGCTTTAGAACATTTTTCAACAATCTGAGAAATTGACATGAGGCCGAAAGAATGCAAATCCAAGGTGTAAAGTTGATGGCTCTTGAGAGTGAGACTTTGCCTTTTTATTCAGTTGATAAGAGCCCAGAAGGAAAGCACGTGAGAGAACAGGCAAAACACCAGGCTGCTCCTCAGTGCTCTGCATGGTTGAGGTCAGCAGCAGCCCGCAGAGCAGCAGCCGGAACCCCCAGACCGTGACAGCAGCTGGAGCCCCCACACTGCAGACCGCTGCCCCTGCCCAGCGGCCAGAGCTCTGGTGGCTCGTGTCAGACCCGTACTTCCGGAGCCGCTGCCCCGTTTCCCCTGCGTCTAGAACCGTGTCCGTTTTAAGTCTCACCACCGTGTCCCCTGATCTCTCTTGAAGACAGGGAGGAGAATAAAAGAATGGACAAATGACAGGACACTTTGCAGGAAGGCAACAGAGCTTTATTGTTGTTGCGGGGACGGAGGAGGGAAGACCGGGATCCGGGACGGGCCCTCGGGCGCGCGGAGCACGCGGGACGCTCACGGGCCCTGCAGCCCCACGAAGAGAAGAGGGTTGGGAGCAGCTTCCCTGCGGGCCACGTCCTGCCCCCAGGTTCCCCCTGCGGATCTCTCTGCGATGCCCAAAGCCCGGGTCAGCAGCAGCCCCCGGAGCCTTCACAGCACCCGGGGCCCCCCGAGGGCTCGGGCTCACAGCAGTCGGGGCTCTGGTGCCGGCGCCGGTGGAAGAGGTGGCACCTGTGGTGACTCGGGCAGCCGCCCCCGCCCCCCACGCCGCAGCCGCCCCCGGCGCTGACGCTGCAGCAGGAAGAGACTGGAGGGCACTTGGGGGGGCACTTGGGGGGGCACTTAGGGGCGGGGCACTTGGGCGGGGGCTGGCACTGCTGCTGGTTCTGCTGGCAGGACATCTCGGCAGGAGTTCAGTCAACCTGGAAGAGGACAATCACATGGTTTTGAGAGGTTAAATCAAGGGTCATGCTTTGTACCTCCGTTAGAATCAATCCATGGTAAATGAAATCCAGAACACGTGGGAAAGCGTCCAGAAGGAAATAAGATAAATCTTTTTCGAGTTAAAAGTACATGGATTGCAATCCCAACGTGTGAACATTTTATTCGCCTTGGAAGCAGGGATTCCACCATCGCCACAGCCCTGCGCATTGTAGGCAAGTCTCGGAAGGGCCGAGGGCTTAACGTAAAAGAGGGCCCTAATCTCGGTGAGGTCCACGCATGCCTTTTAGCCCAGGGCAGCCTCCAGAGTGCAAAAGTTCTGAGGACTTCTTAAGCCACAGTCTCTTCCTCTTTTTCTGAATTTTACTCCTGCTCAGCATGGCAGGAATCAAACCCTCTTTCCTCAGTCTCCCTCCTTCCTCTCCGCCCTTCTGTTCCGCTTGCCACCTCCCAGATGTCAACTCTTTCCTTGTCCTGCTCAGAACCCGCTCTGGCTCCGTTTCCCACTCACCTCGGTCACAGGCGGGAGCACAGACTCGTCCTAGGGAGTCAGAGCGGATGAGCTGCTGCAGCCTGGGGATGACATTTATAGGCCCCAGACAGGGCTCTGGGAGGGGCGGGAGGTGGCTCTTGCACAAGCAGGCATGTGCTGGGTCATTCCTGACATTCCTCTGCTTCCCTGTCCCTGCTTCCCAGGAGGCCTGGGGAACTCCCAGGATCATGCTCTGGGGCAGGGTCTAAGGGGCTTTACCTGTCACAGTGTCCCACAGGCTGGGCCCTGGGGAGTAGACTTGGGATCTCAAGGAACCAGTGCCTGGACGAAGACTCTGTGTGTCCCCTGGGAACCTCAGGTCAAAGCCACAATCTGTTCATTTAAAATATTTTTTTGTCATTGAGGAAATGTTCCATTCGGAGTCCCTCCCACACTGCGGCTTGGTCTTTTGGGTCTGTCTGCTTTAGGTCCATGCCGTTTCCGGGCTGTTGGCTCAGGAGCCTTGAATTGGGAAGAACCCTGCCCATCCACTCATCCTCCCTGGGTCTGCCCTTCAGTGGGGACCCTGAGCCTCTGCTCCTCCCTCTGACATCTCCTAAGAGGTGGTCCTGGGGTCTTGATTTCTCTTTGTTGTGAGGACGGGGATGACTGACCTTATTCAGTCAAGGCAATGAATACTTAACTTGGTGAGAAGTAGGCAGACCGTGGAGGTCAGATCACTGGAACTAGCGTCCGGGAGCCCCGTGTACATTCCAGCCCTAGTACCCGACCCTGGAAATGCTGCTCAGTGTCCTGAGTGTCAGGGTTCCTTTCTCAGATGATGATTTTATTCATTGGTTTGAACATTAACTGAAAAATGAAGAGCCGTGTCTTGTCGTACATTTGGCACCTAGAAGATGCTTAATAACATACATCACAGTGAATGACTGGCACCCAGGCTTTTTGTGCAGAGTAAGGATGGGCACTTATGGTCCCGACTCTCAAAGCCACCGTTATCCCTAAACTATAATGAGAGCCCTGGGGAAGGTTCGTCATGCTGAGGAGCCTCTGAACTGACAGCTCCGTTATCCTTGGGGTCTGGGTGGCGGCAGGGCTGATGTTGAGTAAGAGATTGAGTTCAGTTTGTCAGTGAGAAATGAGGAAGATTCTGGATAAGCCAGATCGATTTATCGGCTTGGAGAGCACACTGTGTGCTACTCATTGTACTGGGGACAGGGACAGAGCTGCACACAGAACAGAGGTGGCCTCACCCTCACTGAGGGCCCAGCACAAGGAGGAGAGGAGATGCTCTAAGCCCCTTTTCACCTCAAGGTGTCCCCTCTCCGATTTATTGTCTATTTTCAGATCCAGAGCCTGCCTGCCCTGTAAGGGCTTTCAGGTCAGGGGTGAAATGAATCAGCCCATGAACAAACTATTTAGTTAAATTCATTTAGCAGTTTGGTTGGGGTTTTTGCCCATCTGTCAGGAATTTGGGATTCAGAGGTGAATCAGGCTCAACCCCTGCCCTGAGCAGCACACAGTCCACTAGGCCTTTCGAAATTCTTCTTTGCTTGAGAAAAGTCCGCGAGCTCCAGAGAGGATGGTTCGAATCTTCTCCTGCATCACTTTTCTGCAATGAGATGTGTGGGGCACTTTGATTAGTTCACTCTGTCTTAGCGGCTGTCATCCTGAGCTTCCTCATTCTCTGACGGTGTCTGGAACCAGGATGGAGTGTGACTAGGAGTGTACGTGTGGGGAGGGGGGCGGTCAGGGAGGTACACCCCTGTGGGCACCGCGCACAATGGGACTTAGACTGGAAGTTGAATAGAAAAGCACAAAAGAGCCAGTTCCCTGAGCTGTCCGTGCCGGGGGAATGGCAGCACTTCCCTGCCCCCCCTCTGAGCCTCATCCCCGTGTCATGACCTGACAGGGGAAGGAACATGCTGATTCATGAGCAGACCTGCTGCCTGGGCTTCCCCCTCGGTATTTTTAATGTTGTAGATATTTGTGTTCGTCTCCACAGGTGTGGCTCCCATCAGAATGTGAGAGCCAGTGAGTAAAGAAAGACTTCTCTTGTCCTCCTGGGTCCAGCAGAATACCTGGCACACCTGGTTGTTAATAAAGAAACACATTGGCTGTATATACACATAGTGATGAACGCCATGGTGAAGCTTGCCTCCAAGCCCACCGAGCCTGGGAATTCATACCTGCCAGGAGGGTATCTCTGAATGTCTCCTGAGTCTCCCCCTGAATGTCTTGCTAGGACCTCAATCTAACCCCGTCCCAACATTCATTCCCTTTCCGTCCTGTGGTCCTTTCCCTGATCACAGGACTTCATGTCTCGGTGTAACCCTTGGTTTATTTATTTTCTCTATTGTACACATACAAAGAGACATCAATTCTTGGAGATTCTCCCGGAATAATTCTCCTCTGTCCACCCTCCCATTCCTACTCCTTCCATCCTGTCCCACCCACAAAGCCTGGAGTGACAAGTGTGACCACCCATCTCGTAAGGGCCTGGCAGGCGGTGATCCAGGGCCTTGGAGCCTCAGCCTGTGACCAGCTTCCTGGGAATCTCAGGCCATCCAAGACTCATCTTCAGGAAAGGGTGTGCCTTGCTGGAGGCCCGTCCAGTGAGGAGCCTGGGTGCACGTATGGTTTTCCAGGAAGACAAGACCGCAGGGAGAGGAATGTCAGGAACGGTCCTACTCCTCCCTTGGTTGTGCAAGAGCTGCCCTTGCAACTTCCAGAGACCAGGCTCATCTCTGAGCCCAGCCTGGGGACTTCCTATAAAAGGTATCCCTGGTCCTTCCTCCTCATCATCTCTCACACCTCAGGAACCAGAACCTACTCTGAGGCCGGTGCTGGCAAGAGAGTCTGTGCCAGCCCAAGGGAGGGCTGTGGGTTTTGGGAGAAGAAGGGCTTGGAACGTATTCCCACCGTGGTGAATGAAAAAACAGAGCAGGCTGAAGGGGACGCGTCAGGGGCTGAACCATAGCAGGAGGTCTGGGCAGAGCAGGGCTCAGCCTTGGGGAGAGAGTCCTGTGGCCAGAGGGAGCGGGAACAGCTCCTCCAAGGCTCTGTTGATTGGCCCCTGGACAGCAGGTTTCATACCTACACTTGGTGCATCTAAAGAGGAGGGGCCTCTGCCTAGTTGTGAATTCATTTCTTAGGATCAGACTGTGTGAATAACATAGTGACAAACCGATCTTGGTACATAGCATACATTCTATGCACAGGACCTAAATGCCAACTGTACACATTTATGGGGCTTTGGCTCAGGAGTGAGAGCATGCTTTGCAGACGTGTTACCAGCAGAGTAATAATGGTTTGAGAATAGAAAATATTTTTATTCTATGCTTGATACATTTGATCTGATTTTAATTTTACTTTAAGGTTGCTTTAACTCCTGCCGAGATGTCCTGCCAGCAGAACCAGCAGCAGTGCCAGCCCCCGCCCAAGTGCCCCGCCCCTAAGTGCCCCCCCAAGTGCCCCCCCAAGTGCCCTCCAGTCTCTTCCTGCTGCAGCGTCAGCGCCGGGGGCGGCTGCGGCGTGGGGGGCGGGGGCGGCTGCCCGAGCCACCACAGGTGCCACCTCTTCCACCGGCACCGGCACCAGAGCCCCGACTGCTGTGAGCCCGAGCCCTCGGGGGGCCCCGGGTGCTGTGAAGGCTCCGGGGGCTGCTGCTGACCCGGGCTTTGGGCATCGCAGAGAGATCCGCAGGGGGAACCTGGGGGCAGGACGTGGCCCGCAGGGAAGCTGCTCCCAACCCTCTTCTCTTCGTGGGGCTGCAGGGCCCGTGAGCGTCCCGCGTGCTCCGCGCGCCCGAGCGCCCATCCCGGATCCCGGTCTTCCCTCCTCCGTCCCCGCAACAACAATAAAGCTCTGTTGCCTTCCTGCAAAGTGTCCTGTCATTTGTCCATTCTTTTATTCTCCTCCCTGTCTTCAAGAGAGATCAGGGGACACGGTGGTGAGACTTAAAACGGACACGGTTCTAGACGCAGGGGAAACGGGGCAGCGGCTCCGGAAGTACGGGTCTGACACGAGAAGATTGGAAGAAGAGGAAAGCAGAAGTGAGAGGTGGTGCTGGTTTTGAAAATGAAGATAATCATAAGATGAAATATTTGCTTACCACCTGCTAGGAGCAGAGCATACTGTTCCCCAGTTACGTCTCCCAACAGCCCTTGGATGTAGGTTCTCTATTACGTCATGTTACGGGTAAGGAAACGGAATTGTTGCACGTGTTTCATGTGCGTGCATGTATTTTTATAGAAGTAGAGTCAGTTTACAAAGTCATGTCCATTTCTGGTGCACAGCACAATGCTTCAGTCATACAAGAACATATATATATTCGTTTTCATATTCTTTTTCACCATAGGTTACTGCAAGATACGTAGTTCCCTGTGCTGTACAGTATGAACTTGTTGTTTATCTATTTTATACATATATGTAGTAGTTAGTATCTGCAAGTCTCAAGCTCCCAATTTATCCCTTCTCACCCATTTCCCCCCCGGTAAATGTTAAGTTTGTTCTCTACGTCTGTGTGTCTGTTTCTGTTTTGTAAATAAGTTTGTTTGTCTTTTTTTTTAGATTCCACATATAAGTGATTCCATATGGTATTTTTATTTCTCTGCACGTTTTCTTAACTTGCCAAGGCCACACAGCACTCTGGCTGCAGGACCATCATGGCCACCACTGTATTGTCCTGATTTGCTTCAAAGCAAGGAATACAATTCATTCTAAAATACTTTTTATCAGTCTAGTTCAGTGTGTTTAATGTTGCTTTTTAAACTCTATACCAGTAAGATTCCAAACCATGCAAGTCACAGCTGCCAAGCACCTGTCTCGGGAAGGAAGGGGCTAGCCCTGCCCTGATTTTAGAAGAAGGTCAGCTGTCAATGGACCTCATCTCCTCACCCTCTATTGAAACCACTACTTTGCATGTGAACCAAGAGTGACCTTTTCCACTGACTGCAAATTGTTGAAATAATGGAAAATCAGAAATGATCAGCCAGACAGGATAAGTCAGGATATTCCTTAAAATAAAACTAAAAAGCCAATAAGACATCATAGAATTCCACTTCTAGGTATAGACCCCAAAGAATTGAAAACAAGTACTCAGATACATGTACACTTTAGTTCATAGCAGCACTTTTCACAATAGGCAAAGAATGGAATCAACCCAGCATCTGTCAAAAAATAAATGGATAAACCGAATGTAGTAGACACACATGGTAGAATATTATTTGATCTTAAAAAGGGATGAAATTCTGACACTTGCTACAATGAGGCAGAACCTTTAAAACATGATGTTAAGTTAAATGAGCCAAACACAAAAGGACAAATACTGTACGATTCCACTGATATGAGGTGCTTGGAGCAGCTCTATTCAGAGAGATGGAAAGCTGAATAGAGGTTACCAGGGGCTGCGAGGAGAGCGGAATGGGGAGATACTGCCTATGGGGCATAGAGTTTCTGTCTGGGATGATGCAAAAGTCTGGAGATGAATAGCGAAGATGGTTACCAAACATTGTAATATACTTAATAACACTGAATTGTGCACCTAAAAATAGTTAAAATACTAAATTTTATGTTATGTATATTTTACCACAATAAAAATATAATAAAGACGTAACAAGCCTGAGCTCAAGCCAAACTGGCACGGAAACCACCATGTTATCTTTCATAGAATGAAAAGGTTTTTTTGAAGCCCTTGGGAAGTGGCAAATTAGAAATCAACTTCCCCTCCAGCCTTCATGGAAAACCAGTTCCTCAGACTTCGGGAAGAAAAAGGTACCAAAGACAATCCACAAGACGGAGCTGCAGTCCCACCTGCTCTGAAACAAACAGCCCAGCTCCACTGGTGGCAGGAGGAGGGTCTGGGGCTGGGACTCATACCAGAGCAGGCTCTGGATTCACAGCAGGGACAGCCTGTGTGCTACCCCGAAATGCAAGAAATTCTTCTGTGGTACTCAGCCAGGAAGCACAAAGGATGCTGGGCCATGGTTCAGATAACACACACACACACCACATAACACACCAAACACACACACACACACACACACACACACTGATGTTTCAGGATAGAAAAACTTGGTCTCAGAGTAAGATCTGTTTCCAGTTGTTTGAGAGCCCTGGTGTTTAGTTGACAGCAGGATACGTCTGACACACCCAGGGAAGACCTCAGGCTGGGAGAACCCTTAGGTTTGGATGTGGTAGATGTGGCAGAGGTGGCGGTGGCCAGCGGTGCTGTGAAGCAGTGACACCGTCTGTCCTTACTCCACTGCGCTCCTCCCAACCGGGCTGCTCCGCATTATCCCCTCCCTCAGCGTCCTGGAGCCCAGCCCCTCTTGCACAGAGCGCAGTGGCCTGGCTTGGGGTGCAGAGAGGAAGAGGAAGGCAGATCTTCCCAGCTCAAGGGGAGTCTGTGGGCCCTGAGCAGAGGCATCAGTACCCATGAGGGAAAGGCTGGACTTACACCCTCCCTCCGCCCCCACCACCCTGTGACTCTGCGGTAAGAGAACACCATCAGCCTGGAGCAGGTCGCAGTACCCCCTGTACACATCACTCTTTGAGGCTGAGCACCACTGATGAAGGCACCCCAAGCCCATGCCCCAGGCAGGAAAGGGCACATGTCTGTGCAAAGGGTTCTGTCCTTGGTGCTCCCCAGCTCCAGCCTCGTGGGACACAAAGGAGCTGGTTCCACACAGAGGCAGGGAGGATGGCCCCCTCCCCCTTGTGGTGGCAGACTTTGACCCTTAGGGGAGTGCTCACAGAAACTCGTGCAAAGTTTCCACACTTAAAAATTGCATTTCACTTGGCTGTTCCACATTTGCCCATCACCACCGTGAGATCCTGGAATTGAGTTCTCTTGGTATTGCCAACGTTTTGCAAGCGTCTGGCATGTGTGCCTACTCCAAGCAAGTCAGTGAGGAGCAGCAGGACTGAGGATGCTTAAGAGGTGGAGTCAGGGCTTCCCCGAGAATCTCTTAACCCTGTTCAGGAAGAGGCTGAAGCCTGGTAACCAGAGGATGTCACGAGCCGGGCCTCACACAGCAAGTCAGCAGGCCCAGGATGAAAGGGCCTTTCCGGCTTTTAGTCGTCTCTGTCCCTGAGTCTGACCTCTCTGCACCACCATTTTGACTTCGTTACACCAGAAGAGCCTTTATTCCCCTCCTGACCTCAGATTCTATTACAAAGATTCCTAGTTTAATTCATCCCTGAAGGACCTCTTTCTTTAATCTCCTGACTGCTTCCTATTTCCTGGGAATTTTCATTGGGTGCAAAGGCAGGGGGAAAGGGGACTGGGCAAAGTACAGCAATGACCAGAGCAGAAGGCAGGTGGCGGGGCGGTGGCAAGCCGAGCGGTGGCACGCAGCTCAGTGACTGAGCGGTCTGGGGCAGAAACAGCAACTGGAGGTGGAGGGGTCAGAGGAAGGGAGCCATCAAGGGGGACCCTGGGCCTCCAGCTGTGCCAGGGTGGGCTGTGGTGTCATTTCATCCCTGAGCCAAAGAGCACAGGACGAGATGCCGATTCAGGGAGGCTCTAACAAGTGCAACCTCAGATGTGCTGGTGGGGAAGTCTACGGGGTTTTCCTGTGTGTGGGACGCTTAGAATCACCCGATAGATAAGAAACTTTCTAAGAACATCAGAGTCAAAATAACCCTAAACTGTGAGCCTGGACAAATTATTTCACTTCTCTGAGTTAGTTCTCCGCCCTAAAGGGATGGTGTGTCAGCACCTCCCTCACAGTGAGTGAGTGCTGGGAAAACAAACGGGATGAAAGGGACAAACCACCGAAGCTCCACACAGAAAGCGTTTAGTAACTGGCAGCCGTTATTCCCTTCACTATGAAAACATCAGCAATTGGTCAGTAAATGGAATTCAGTTCTCATTTCCCCCACCAGGCCAGCTCTTCCTCCTGACTTCCAAAGTCCTGTTACTGACACCAAGTCTCTGCCACTGGTCCTGGAAACCCCAAGGCCATTTTGGGGTTCACCACCCCTCCCATGCAGCCAACCCCAAGCCCTAGGGAGTCAGCGAGTCAGCCTCCAGGAAGACTCACACATCTGCTCCTTCCTCCTCATCTCCAGGGCCAGCAGCCTCACTCAGGTCCTTCTCGGGTCTTGCCAAGCAACGCCTGTAGCCGTCTCTCCTCCCTGTCTCTGCGTCCCGTTGACCTAATGGCAGATCACACTTCCAGCCCGCCAAGGTCAGATCTCTTACTAGAACCTCCAATGAGACTCCGCAAAATGAAAACAGGCTCAGTGTGTTCCAGGAACAGAAAGGGGGCTGCTGTTGGGAACACATGAGCAATAGGGAGGGCAGGACAGGCAAGCAAGGCTGCCATGGCACCAGTCACCGAAGACCTTGAGGCCAAGGTCAGGAGCTTGGGTCTTATTCCAAATACCACAGAGTATTTTAAAGCTGTCTAATCTGATCTCTGCTTTTCTGTATTTTTTAATAATTGGCTTCCATGGAAGGGGTGGGACAAGAATAGAAGCTGGAGGATATTAAAGCACTACCACTGTACTGTTGAAGGAGAGGCTTGTGACCAAGCGAGGCAGTGCAAAGCAAAGATGGAGAGATGCAAGCAGGTTGAGGAAATATTTAGGACATGGACAGAACAGGACTTGCTGGAGGATGGGATTGGTGGGGAGGCAGTCCAGGGGAGGGGAGAGTGGAGGCTGGATCCTCTCCCTGCTCTGAGTTCTAGACGGCAAGTGCTCTGGGGGGCCTGTCGTCTTCGTGCTTAAAAGTCCTCATGCCAGTTGTGACTCAAAGCCAAGTTCTGTCCTGGGTGCACCTTCTATAGTCTGAGAAGGTGGGAGCGGGGAGAGGGGAAGAGGATCTTGGCTTGAATCCTCCAAAAGTTCAAGCCTCCTACAAAAGGCCAAGGCCCTTAGCGCTCCGTCCAAGGCCCAGCACTTCTGGCCTGACCTGCCTTTTCGGCCCCATTTCCGGCCACCTCCTCACCTGCCTGTGCTCCGGCTGCCTGGGAGGATCTGTAGTTCTTGGACTCTTGGAAGCTGTCCCACAGTTTGCGCCTGGCTTGCGCTACACGTGCTTGGTCTGGAATGCCCCTTGCCCATCCTGCTGGACTCAATCCAAATGTACATTCCTTCATGAAACTGCTTCCTTCCCGGCCCTCCACACATCACCCCGTCTCTGTGTCCAGTCAGAGTCAGTGGTCCCACCGTAGCACCTGTTTGCTCATCTGCCTGTCTCCCCCGCTAGAAGGTGAGCCCTGAGGCCCCTGCTCGCCTCCCCCGACTCATATTTCTGCCATACCCATCCAAGCCCTGCACACTCGTCACATTAACTTGCCCTTAGGATGCTGTGCTCCTTCCTCCGACAGGACCAGAGCAGCACGGATGGGCTTGGGGGCCCGGCATAGGCTGGCTGGAGCCCTGTGTGCTGATTGCTCGTCATCTGTACTTTGAGACCCCAAAACCTCTGTGTCAGATATGTCCCCAGAGCCATCCCAAGGGACTCACACCAGCGCCCCCCCCCCCAGCGCAGGGTGGAGTCTGTTCAGAGGCACAGAGCCCCAGGAAAAGGCAGACTGGGTCCAAGACAGTAATCAGGAGGGTGGCTAAGTCAGAGAAAGGGAATCAGCCACATGGCAGCTCCACCCACACGAGCGGGCCGCAAGGTCCTGGGTGGAGCGCTGCAAGAGTGACCAGAGCCACCTAGCAGCCATCTGCGGTGGGTGCGCCTCAGTCCCTCCCCAGAGACAGCTTCCAGATCAGCGGGGAGCTGTCCCAGCTGACCACACAATTTGCGGCTCCAGGGGGCAAAAATTACCCTAACAAAGTTTAAAAAAGGGAACAATAGAGTAAAAGTGTTTATGGTATTCATTCAACAACATTAATATTATTACGTATCATGAGTGCTACATAACTCCCATGTATCACAAATGCAAAACGTCCTAACATATCAAGGAATAAAAACGATTTCTCAATTTTGAAAAATTGAGAAGGGACAAATGCAATTCACAAAAGAACTGTAAATGGCCAGTAAATATGAAAATATGTTCAGCTTCTTTAACAAACAAACAAAAAGATTTCCGCCTGTCTTTTCGTGATTACCAGATTCTGGGCACTTGAGGTTTTGAGGAGAGGGCATACACATGGCAGTGAGAGTGGCCAGTTTAATGATGTGCCCAAAACCTTTAAAAGTCATTGAGTTTAACAAAAGAGTAACTATTTCCAGAAAAAAAAGCCCCCATTTAAATCAAAGGGTTTTTTTTAAAATGTAGGGGTCCTGAGGCAGCCTGTCCCAGAGGAAGAAAGGGCTTAAGGCATCAGTGCTGTGAAAGTCATCCCCCTTGTTTTATCAATGAAGAAACAGATATCACTGTTCCTCCGGGGTCATCCCTGAGTCAGTAACCGCCTTTCCTGACTACAGCTGAGCGGGAAAGGGCAGCCCCTTAACCGGAAGGAAGGAGAAGGGGGACTGCCACCCAGTGCACAGCCCCTAGGTACTCCCCCAGCCCGGGGAGGAGGACCTGAGTCTGGCGACTGGCCCCAAACCCACAGCGGCTCGGCCCCAGCTGGCCTACTCCACTTCCACAAATTAAGAAAAACTCAAGGGAGAGCATAGCTCAAGTGGTAGAGTGCATGCTTAGCATGTAGGAGGTCCTGGGTTCAATCCCCAGTATCTCTTACAAATATAAATAAACCTAATTACCTCCCCTCATTAAAAAAATTTTTTTTTAAAGAGAGAGAGAGAGAGAAATTAAGGCACTGGCTCTAACCTCAAAGCTGAACTTTCTGGCTTCACTTGCAGGGCTGCTTCTCATCGCTCTCTACTGACATTTGATCACTTTTGTCGTTGTTTAAAAAATACATAACTTAATTCCATTGTATACACGTGAACAAAGTATGACATGGAAACACTGCCACTGAAATCTTATTTCAAATGAACAAACGAAAACGCAAACATTATGGGGACGCTTCCTTGGATCTTTTCTAGTCAGAGAAGGGATGCTGAGAATGTGATGAGTGTGATGAATGGCTTCATCTTTTGGTTCTATTGTGAGCCTGCAGCAGGCCCCTTTCTACAAAAGCTTCTGCCTCTCGATGTCATTGGAAGCAGAGCAAAGCAGGCCAGAAGCATCCATGGGCTTTGAAAGATCCCCTTAGAAGAAGGTTGCAGGCATTGCTGCTGGGCGCCACCTCTGCTGGGTGGGCTTCCCCAGGTCTCTAGCGGGGCGAGGTGGGGCGGGGGAGAACCCTTTGGGATAAACACTGCAGCTGGATTTTTACTGTCACACTAGCTTACTTGCCCCTTTAGGGAACTGACAGTCCTTATTTTCCTTCTAGTTGTCAATACCATTTAAAGTTAATTGAATTTGAAAGAAAAAGTAATAATAAACCTACAGTTATTTTAAACTCATGGAAGATTTTATGAGTTTTTATTGGTTTTTGTGTTTTTTTTAAATTGAAGTTTAGTTGATTTACAATATTGTGTTAGTGCCTGGATAGCAAAGTGATTCCTTTATACAGATGTATACATATTCTTTTTCATATTCCTTTCCATTATGGTTTATTCAGGATATTGATTATAGTTCCCTGTGCTGTACAGTAGGACATTGTTATTTACCTATTTTATGTATAGTAGTTTGTATCTGCTGATCCCAAATGAGTTTTATTGTTAGATGCACCCAAACTTCAATTCACAGGACTTCCCAGGCTCTGCCTCGTTGTTTTCTGAACTGTCACCCTTATTAATTTCAAAACTACTTTCCTCTTATAAATGGAGCCCGCATTTTCCTGAAAGGTGATTCCAGGATAATGCCACTGTGTACCTGAATTCCATGTCACCATAGTAGGTGTTAACAGAAAATGGCATCTTGGGGGGATAATTTGTTTTCCTAACACACACACACACACACACACACACACACACACACACACACACTCACACACACACACTCACACACACACTCACACACTCACACACACACTCACACACACACACACTCACACACTCACACACAGATGCTTATTCACACATATTTGCCCACGTGTTTTTCTAGCTCCAGACACCAAGCAACACCTGGAGTCCAAAAATAACAGGCATATTTATTTTACATAATTCTTGAGTAGGAAGAGTAATCACTGAAACAGTCTGTTTTGTGGATGTGTAACCTAAGGGTGACCAGATGGCTTGGTCTACATACTGAAATTCTTCAAGGCGCCTGTAGGGGGAGTATGGAGCATTGGGAAGGGACGCTGTATTGGGATTCTCATGCTCCCAGTGTTAAAAGGACAGTGCTATTTCCTCTGTAATGGAGATGTAACAGTAATCACTTTCCTGCCTATATAAAAGTATTAAAATTAAAACCGAGAATTAAATTGCAGGCTAAATCTAGAACTGATAAACATGATTATGTGCAGGAAAGAGAGATGGGACAAAGCAGGAAGCTGAACTTTGATGCACATAACTTGCTTCTTAGTTTTGACTTCAGAGTAATCTAAATGTTTAACACATGATTAAAAACAAGTATTACATTTTAAAATCTCTAAACAATGAAAACAACGACTGGAAATGTGTCTAACTATACATGAGGTTGATGGCATCACTGTACTGAGAAAAGAGTTATTTCAAGTAACTTTAAAACACAGTATTTTGAGCTGGCTCCAGAGCTCAGGGGTTAGAGCACTGGTCTTATAAAACACTATTTTGACTCTACACCTCGATTCTAAGGCTGAGAAGAGTCTCCAAGGAACCTCATATAGTGTCGAACAGTCTTGCCATCAGCAGTAATATTGTTATTATCACTTGAATAATATTATAACTATATTGTAGGGTAAAACAAAAAGACTGAACATTTTAGCATAAGGGGAAAAAGGTACAAGAATAATATGAAAGGAGTATATATTATAAAGTATATATATTCTAAAATATTAATTTGAAATGAAGTATGATTTTTCATGATTTTTTTCTTGAAAAAATTATTTCCTAGTGTTATCCACTAAAAAGGTAAATAATAAAAATCAGTATTTTTCATCCACAGAGCCCATGTTAAGGTCTCTAAATACCATTTCCCACCAGAAGATGATGAAACCCCTTGGAGAAATGTGTGAGTCCAGCTCTGCAGCAGGTGGCACAAAGGTGAGCCTGGGACATCTCACTGCACCAGGAAGCAAGGAGGCTGTGGTAGACTACGGGGGTTGTGTCAAAAAGACACAAGAAGCTAAAAAATGGAACACTTTGAGAATCAAAAAGAATCATTGCAACTGATCAAGGCACATTAAAAAAGAGAAATCCGTATGTCCATAATGATACTTTTTTTTTAAAAAAATGGTTATCTTTGAAAGTTGCTGGGCCACCAACTCATTATTCTGAAAATTGGCAAGAGAGAGAATTTAGCATTTATTCTATCTTGCTTGTCTAAACTGTATTTCAGGTTACCACATGGGTGATGAGGAAAGTTCTTTTAGATAACAACAATTTTAGGTGAATAGGTGTTAACAGATGAAGAACGAATGATAGAACTAGAAAATCACCATTTCTTAACCCTTAGAGAAACAATGGCCCCACCAACAGTCATCATTATGTGCTTATCATGTTAAGTGAAATATTTATGGGGAACTTTAAAATGAACGGATGGACCACCCAAACCTCCAGGTCAGTCCAGCATCACTGAAAATAGAATATACGGACATTACTGCCCCTGGATTGTGCAGTAAGACATACATAACATCACACTTGGTGTATGCTTGCCACAAAAAAATTAAGTGAATAAATAGACTTGAATTTAGCTTAAGCTTCTAGATCTAATTGCCCATTTGCAAGAAATACTAGGGAATATAGGAACATCACAAGTTTAGTGACACCAGAAAGAAGCAGTCAGTTGAAATTAAAACCTGGGGAATTCTTCAAGATGAATAATCTGTTTCTTTAAAAAATAAATGATGTGAAAGAGGAGGGAGTCCACTACAGATTAGAAGAAATTTAAGAAATGTATCAACCAAATGGGTGGAACTTGTTTGCATCCTGATTCAAAATACCAACTTTAAACTCAGACCTTTTAGGTAATTGTGGAAGTGTGAATGTGAGCGAGGTGTCACATGGTAGTAGAAGTGTATTGTTTATTTTGTTAGGAATAGTAATGACATTGAAGTTATATAAGAAATAAACTGTCCTTATGTGTTCACGATACATACTCCAGTACTTATGGGTAGGAAAAAAAATGTGATGATGGACTTCACTTAAAATTATCCAGAAAAAAACATTTGTGCAGGGCCAGAAGGTGTGGAGGGAGTAGATGAAACAATGTTGGCAAAATATCGTTTTATTCAACTCTGAGTGCTAGGTAATTGGGGGTGCATTATCCCATTCTATCTCTTTTTTGTACATGTTTGAAATTTTTCATAATAAAAACAATAAGAACAAAATAATACATTAGGTTAGCATGTGAAAGTTCTTTGTTAAATGTGAAGTTCTGTGCTTGTGAGGGAGAATATTGCTATGCAGCAGAGAGCTGATGGCGGGTGCTGAGCTGATCCAGAGACCCACCAGGGGTGGGAAGGGATGAACTGGGAGTTCAAGATGTGCAAATACTAACTACTACATATAAAATAGATAAAAAACACATTTCTTCTGTGCAGCACAGGGAACTATATTCAATACCTTATAATAGCCTATGCTGAAAAAGAATATGAAAAGGAATATATATATGTATGTATGTATGTGTAACTGAATCACTATGCTGTACACCAGAAATTAACATAGCATTGTAAACCAACTATACTTCAATTAAAAAAAAAAAAAGAGGAAATGGGGGGAGAAGAGTAGATGTAAAGTTCAACAGGGAGCCACCACTGGTAAGGATGCCAAGAAGCTGGCCCTCTGCACCCTAGTGTGAGGGTAGCTTAGTACAACACGCAGCAATTCCACTCCTAAGGTTCAACGAAGGTTTATTCCATGGCTGTGTGACACAGTATCTTCCCCGCCTAAATTACAGACTGCCCTATCACTTTCTATCTCATTACCTCGTTTTATTGTCTCCACAGCAATTATCACTATTTGTGATTATCTTCTTTGGGCATTTGTTTACATTTGATCTCTCCCCATTTCACAGATCAACTTTGAGGGCAGGAGCTTTATCCCCCATTCTGAATCACCAGCACCTAACGTAGTGCTAGGCAGAGTTAAGGTGTCTAATAAATATTTAGTAAATGAGTAAGTGATGTGCGTTATAGCATATTTAATACAGCAACAAATTAGAAGCAAGACGATGCCCAACAATGAGAAATTGGTTCAATAAATGGTGAACTATCCACAAAATGGAAAACTATTCCAGCATGAAAAGTGTGCTAGGAATGAATGTTTGTTGTCATGAAAAGATGCTATAATATATAATTGGGTAAAAAGTTCAGATTATTCGGTAAAAACATTCACAGCCTGAATACATTTTTGTTAAAAGAAAAAGAAAAAGATGGCATTAGAGAAAGATCAGGAGAAATACACATCAGGTGTAAAAATAACTATCTGTGGATGATAGAATTATGAGTTGTTTTATCTTTTGTTTTATTTATATTGGTGTTTTTCTACAATGAACACAATTATTCAATAAGTTACATTATTAAAAACTTAATACAAAGATTTTCTAACAGGTTAAAATTTTCAAAGTGAAATAAACCATCTTGTGAGGTAGAGAGGTGACATCCTGTCCCTGGATGTGTTCGAGCATTAACGAGGTCACTCTAGAAGGAATTTTTTTCTTCATTGAGTGGTCCTGCTACACAGTCTCCAATAGTCCCTTCAAATGTTAAAAGATGTTGTGAATTTTATATTATTTACCCATAAACTTTTTAAAAATATATGTTTAACTAAATAAGTAATAATTATTTCTACCCTATGATTGATTATAAAATAGTTACGGAATGGATATAATGTCAAAAATGAGTCCAGGCATTTTTTCATTTGTCTCTGAACTGGGCGGAGCGCGGGGTTAATGTGTGCTTTGGACTGAGAAGGCACCACACCTTGATGTAATTTTCTCTGAATATCAAGTACAAAGTGAGGATTAAATTATAAAGTTTATACTGTCAACAGTCAATCAACAGTTGTTTTTGAGCAACTGCTATATACGGATGCAATCATATGCATATACAAATCACACTGCTGAGCAGAGAGAGCAACACCAGGGCGTGGGAGACACAACCACTGTCTTCCAGAAGCCCAGAGTCCGTAGCTGTATGAGAACTCTGCCTCGCTTAGCAACGGACTGAGAATCAGCAGTTGGCCCTTGGGTTTTGATTTCCCTTTGAGGTCCTCTCACATCAGGACAGATCTCTCTAGAAAACAAACTTATGGTTACCAGGAGGGAAAGGGGGTGGGAAGGGATAAATTGGGAGCTGGAGATTTGCAGATACTAACTACTATGTATAAAATGGATAAACAGTAAGTTTCTTCTGCATAGCATAGGGAACTCTATTCAATATCTTGTAGTAACCTGCAACAAAAAAGAATATGAAAACAAATATATGTACGTATATGTATGACTGAACGATTATGCTGTACACCAGAAATTAACACAATATTGTGAACTGACTATTCTTCAATAAAAAATTAATTAAAATTAAAATAAATAAAAGACAGATCCCTTTACAACAGTCTTCAGGGCATACTTGACCCTAAAAAGAGCAGAACTCCTTTCCCTTGACTTCCTTTAGCACAGCTCAGACAGCCTGACACTTTCAAAAAACGAACAGCTGGGTCTGCCAATGTTGCATATTACAAAACTTTAAAATCTTTATTCTATAACCATCTCAAGTGTTAGGTAAAAATAGAATAAATATTCCTTTAATGCATATGTATGCTTACAAGCAAGTAAAAAAATTCTCAGTTTTCATAATTGAGAGGGAAAATTGAAAACCAAACTAGAACAGGAAACCAGACGTGGGTATGGAAGCTGCCTAGGGGTAAGGATGTTCATTCCTAGGGGTTTGAGATCTAAAGTCATAAAGAGAAAGAGATCGTGTTGGGGGCAAGAAAGACAGCATCCTCAGTGAAAAAGGTGGACCAGGAAAAGGGTCCCACAGACACGGGGAAGCTTGGCTGCCTCAACCTGGGCTTACTGAGAGTGGAGAGAATAAAACTTTATAATTTAAAACCACAGGCCTGTGCCTCATGTTGGTTTGTTGTTCTTCCAAAGTAGACCACACATGTGGTCTGAGAACCCCTAATCTAAGTAATTAAAGTAAAAACTGGTCCCAGGCAGGTGACCTGCGTTACTTGAAAGAAACAAACCCAAAATTAATCTAGAGGGACATAAGCCACACAGGATGCCCACAATCAAGTCCCACTGAAAATGGATTCATGATGGATTGTTTGCTTGTGTGTTTTGTGATTTTGAATTAAAGAGTTCACCCTCTGTGAAAGCCAATATAGTAGGACTAAACTACCAAGAAATTTCAGATTAAAGAACTATCTGATGAATATTATAAAAATAAATATAATTCAAACTATTAAAAACAATAAAAAAAAGAAATTTAAAACATAAGAAAACAGATGAGCACCATGAAAAATAAAAGAACTGTAAGAAATTACAAATTAAAAATCAATGAATAGTTTAGGTGAAGATTACATTTGGCTAAGAATTCAAGACAAAAAAGATGATGGCTTAATAAATTATAAGTTCCAAATTTAAAATTAGTTTTGTTTCACGTATTCAGTTCCAGAGTGTGACCACCCAGCCCTGGGACTATGGCTCCACAGCCACCTGAGACTGCTGCGTCTTCTACCTTTCTGTTTACAACTCAGAGGGGACGACACTTGCCCTTTTGGTCCCATATGCAGTTTCCAGCCATCAATACACAATCCGAGCAGGGAGAAGACGGAAGATATGAAGAAGGAATGGGGCAAAGGGATCTAACCTTTAAAAAGTGTCCTGAAGATACTTCCACCGGCATCCGGTTGCCCAGAACTGCACCACATGGCCATGCTTAGCCACAAGGGAGCCCGAAATATCTATTCTGGGCAGCCATAAACCTGACAAAAAATTATGAATTTATTTAATGTGGAAGGAAAGGAGAATAGGTATTGGAGCAAACTAACAGGTGGCCAACGGTATGTTAAGAAGAGCTGGGAAGAGAAATCATGAACTGGAAGATAGATACGTGGAACAGATTTAGGAGGCGGTGGTTTCTGGAATACAGAATGTAAAAACCCTACATATTTCTAATAAGAATTCCATGAAAGAAAGAATGAGTGAGGGGAAATATTTGGAGATATTGGCTTAATATTTTGAAGAATTAGTGAAAGTCATGAATCCTCAGAAACAAACCTCAAGGGAAAATTGTAAAAAGCACCAGAGAAATAAAATATATTGCACCCCCTCCCCCCAAAATGAGGCTCGCAGCACCCTTCTCAACCATTAGTGTCAGAAAATAGGGAGAAGATAGCTTCAAAGTGCCCTGAGACAGTATTTGCCAGCCTGGCATTCTATAGCCATCTAAAGCATCATTTAAGGATGAGGACTAAATTAAAATATTTTTATATAAAGATTGATTTTGCCACTGATAGATTGTAGTTAAAAGAACTGGTGAAGTATTTACTTCAGGAAGAAGGAAATTGAATCAATAAAGAAGGAATGACCTGAGGTAGGCAATGGAGGGAGGGCAGGGGAGGGATGAAAATGTGGGTAAAAATAAGCAAGCACTGACGATATAAAAGGCTAGAAGTGATATGGCTGTCTGGAGGGTGCTAAGATGAAGCTCTAATATTGGCCAAACATAAAATGTAAGGCAGAAGGACGAGGACGATTACAGTTAATATGCTCTGGAGCGTGTGCGTGGAGAGAGCTGTCTGGCAGACAAGTTATTGACGTCCAACCTCACTAGCTTATTCCCACGCCACCCCTTGTAGGCGTGGACTAAGATTTTCAACTCTAGCCCCCTCTGGCATCACACGATGGGTGCCTTTCCTGGATCCTTTCCTTCCCAATTCCCTGCCCATTTTCTTGTTGAGGAATAAAAGATGATGGTGGTAGGGACAAAAAGAAAAGGGCGAAAGGAAGAGCTACTGGGACGGAAAAAGCAATACAGCTTGGCGACCGGTGAGATAGAAAAGCAAGGGAAAGGGGAGCTTCACAGATTTCACTGCAGCTTTTAATGTAGAGGGTGACAGTGGCCCCATCACCTAATTAGAGAAATCTGAAGGGAAAAAAGAAAAACACTAGTTTGAAGAGGCAGTTACAGTTTGTATGAGATATGTCTGAGACAGTCAAATGAAACTATTCCATGAGAATCAGAGGTTTTCAATCTGTAATTTTCAGGAAATGTTGTGGCTGGAGATAGAGTTTTTGGAGACATCCATGTAAGGGAATCACCCAGATTGCAGCTTTCTGTCTGAAATTCTAACCAAGAACCTATAGCAAATTTTCGGCCCTCAATAAAAGTGAGGAATGGGTGAATGAATGAGGTTTCTCTATAGAAAGAGAAAGTCAGACAGTTATAGGCTGAACCTTAAGTCTAATGCACAGATTTAGAGGTAGAGCTAGGAGAGAGAATAGCGAAGAAATTCTGGCATGACAGTGGTCAGTGCAGCATCATTCAATGGGATTAAGGAAGAGTTAATAAAAGACAAAATAATGAAAGGTACTCTTTGAAATTTGGGTGAGACACTAAGGGAAAAAAGATAGATGGGCATGGTACCTGGATATAAAGTTAATGCCCGCATTTGTTAAGCCAGGGCAACTTTGTTATGATTGAAGACATAGGAGAGACCCAATGAGCCCTAAAATGTCATGGTTCACCCGCCCTCTGGGATAAAGTTCCAGGAGATTTGGGTAGTTGCACGAGGCCCTGCCTTATCTATTCCCTGACCCACTGTATATGCCCACTTGTCCTGACTTCCTTGAGCTCCAGCCATGCAGAATTATTGGCTACGAAACATGTGCTCACTTCGCCAGCCTTTGCATTTAAGGCTGTTTAACTTAAGTATTTTTTTCCTATCTACTCAGCCTGGCCAACTCCTATGCATCCTTCAGTACTAAGTATAAACAATACGTTTTGCCAACTTCTCCTCTGGATGAGCTGTCCCCTCTCTGTGGTTCTTACTTCAAGCATGTATCACATGATATTTGACTCTCTTTCCCACTAAACTGCTGGAGAAGAGTTGCTTGCTTGTATTATACAGTACTTAGCATATAGTAAATGATCAATAAGGTTTTGATGAATGAAAGATTGCAGTTATGAATTAACAGAAAATCACTGGATGGGAGGTGGGGGGCAAAGAGGGAGAAGGTTAATTCCTGACTTTCAGATACATGTAATCACATTTCATAAGCATAGAAGACTAGCCTTTGAGCACTGCAAATTAAGTTTCCAAACATGCAGAGCTGTTATAGCTACATTATTGGCAATAGATCTGATACATTCTTAAGAGATATATCATTAAATAAGGCACATTGGAAGCCATAGCTCTTGCTCTGATGCCATGTTCATAAGAGAAGAAGAGATACTTGCTTCTCTAAGGTGGACTATCACACATCCTGAGGCAAGCTAACATATTTCAGATTTATCCAGGCCAAATCATTCTGATCTGCTGCAGTGTCATTAGAGGATGTTTTCCTTACTCAATATGAATGCCAGTGTTCCTGTTCAACCTGTTCTGCTTAGTTAAGATGAAACTTCTATCTCTCCAGATGGCATCTTTTATGATAACTGTTCAGTGATTTAAAGATTCCAAGATGGATCATGCAGCAGGAAGAAAGATCCTGTGTAATTAACCTGATTCAGATGCCGTCCTTTGCCTTCTGCAGTCTTGCTTCTCCTCCACCTGGATTTCTAGAATCGAAGATCTGAAAACAGTCTTAAGAATTGTCTAGTTCAAATCCCTGAGTAATTTCTCTGACTTTATCTTTGCTCTCTTCACTTAGAACTCAGCTTCCCCCTAACTGCTCAATTTCCTCCTCAGCTCAACTCTTAACTTTCTAGCTGCCCACTCATTCATTCTCCCAACAAGTAGTTACTGAGTGCCTTCTGTGAGCCAGTCTCTGTTCTTTGCACCAAGGTTACTGCAATGATCAAGACAGACAGACCAGGTCTGGTCTCTCGATAGATTTCACTGAAGAGGTGGGACCACATTCATTCCCAAGGACTCGCCTCTACCTCTGGAAGACTTAATACTTTGTGTTTATATCCATTTTCAGGGATTCTGTGTTGGAGTTTCCAGCCCCATATCCTGCCTTATATTGCCAGAACTTCAACATGTCCGGGAACAATTTTAACCCTCTTTGTCCTCACACCTCCTTTCTCCCGACTTCCTTGTTTTTTCAATGATCATCATTTCCTAGCCTTTGGCACAAAGTCTCAGAGAAGCCCAGTTTCTTCCTCTTCTGCAGTCCATCACCCAGCTCTGTCTGTTCTTCCTTCTGAACAAATGCTTTCGACACCTATCGTTTCCTTTCCTTACCCACTGCCATGTACTGAATTCACGTCCTCATTTCAAGCCTGGACCCCTGTACCTTTCCACAGTGATGTCCCGTGTTCCCTCCACTCTCTTCCTTCTCCAGGGCATCCTAATCACCACTGCCTAACTAATCTCAGGGTCGCGTCAGGGAGTACTGTAGTTGTTGTGTAGAACGGCGTCTATGTTTCTAAAGTACTTCTTTCAAAATCATTTTCCTACCATCACATGCCACAAATAAGACTGTTTCTATTCCTTGATTTGACACCCAAAACCATCGTGATCTGGCCTCATCTCTCCTCTCTAAGGATGTGCCCTCAGGGTCTTTCTTCATCAGCACCTCCATCTTGGATCTCCTTTCTCCTTCCTCTGTTCAGGCTTGAAACCATGCCCCTTCTCCCCCAAAACACATATTAGAGTTCAGTATTCAGAACATTGGTTTTGGAGTCAGACATACACAGTTCAAAATCCTGTTCTGCCAATTACACGCTGTACAATCTTGGGATGGCTTCCTAACGCTGTATCTCAGTCTTCTTATCCCAAAAATGTAAGAAAAAATCTAGTTCGTGGGAGAGTTGTGAGGATTAAGTAAAACAATGTCCAGCTCATAGTATCTGATCAATTTCACAATCAAACCTGTATGCCAAGGAGCTGGAATTCCAAGCTACTCCCCGAGCAGTGAAAACCTCTCACGGGGCCAACGTAACTCTGAGCAGCCCTGAAGCGTCTTTCGCCTCAGGCTGCCAAAGAAGCAAGAACCTGATAATCATATGCTTTCCTGCTCTGTGCAATGATTCCTACTTTCCTGCTCAAATAAACAGAGATGATAATACTGCCTTACAGAATTGTGAAAGAGGATGTGAAAACACCGTATAAACTGCTGCGTTCTGTATAAACATCAGTTGCTGTTTTTATTAGTATAATGACATAATTTAAGCAGGAACTGGAGCCATCATGAATAAAACACGTTCAGCATTGTTGTCACTGTCTTACTCATAATACTCTGTTAGTAGCCAAAGATAATAAGAAACCTGATTCCACCTGTCGCAGTGTACTGAGTGACAACCTTTGAGTAGGACTTCATGTTGCCAATTCCCCTCAGGCCCCGAATTCGGAGGGGTGACTGCTACCACCTCAGAGGGAATGCCTGTGCCACACATACACCTTACCTGCCGCTAGAAGTCAGAAAAGGCTGTGGAGCCATGAACAGAGAGCTCCAGCCCACCCAAAGTAGGTTTCTAGGTTTCTACAATAAAGCTCTTCTTAGAACGCCCAAATCTTTCTCATCAGGCTCTCCTCACGGTGGCCCCTGGGGGTCAGGGATACTTGAGCCTGGTGGTTCCCTCGTCTCATGGTCAGCCATCTGATCCACATCAAAGTGCCTCGTGTACAAGGGTGGGTATTTCCACTCAGATTCATGTGTCTCTTGGTGAGTCATCGCCTTTCTTCCCCAAAATTCATGCTTCGGTTTCCTGATTAAGGGTCACCCCCCACCCCACACCCTCAGGCTGGCTTTCCAATTTGTCTGTTCTGAGTCAGGTGGTTCTCCCTTCCTGCCTCACCCCTCCACCAGGTCCCAGGGCTTGTTGCCTCAACACACAGCACTGGTATGAGAGATGCAGATCCATGCGTGATGTCATCTGTTTGTAAACAATTTCCATAAATCACCTCCTACTGGGAATTACAGAATCTCAGAAATGGAAATAAGGGCCCCTCCCGCCCAGAGCACGACTGCCTTGCTGCGCCTCCCTGACAGGGGTCGTTTGGCCTCAACTTCAAACATCCTGGATGAATCAATGGTGCGTTTCTGACCTTGCTTCCGAGCAAATACCTTTTGCTGGGTGGATACCATGACAGTGCTTACCAGTCATTGGGCCATTGATGGAGCAGCAGCCAAGAAGCCAAGCTTCAATTTTCTAAGAGCCTGGCTGTGTCTACAGTGACCTGAGTGTCCCTTCCCCTGGGTGGTGATTTCTAAGACAGTAGGACTTGACACCTTGGGTCTGAGAACTTGGACTTTGGAGTCAGACAGACCCCAGTTCAAACCTCATCTCCCTCACCCACTGTGTGGGGCACAGGGACATTCACTAGCTGTGTGGCTTTGGCCAAGACACTAAAACTCTCTGAGCCCCAGTTTCATCACATATTAAAAACAGGGACATTCATGTCCCTATTCTGAGGTTATTGTGAGGATTAAATGAGATAACACACGCACAGTGGCTGGCCTGGTGCCCAAGGAAGCGTAAGGAGCAAAGTACGTGCCCGGTAAGTGGGAGGTTTTGCCACTGTTATCGCAGTTGTTGCTGCCTCTTCGCTTGTGAACCCAGAAGACACCACTGCAGAGGACGGTGCTGTTTCCTCTTCCTGAAATGAGCAGGCAAGACCTACGTCTGCCAGCCGGAGCTTCTGACCTGCTCAGGAAGACACCACCACCACCAGCACCAGCCCCCTCTCCAGGGAATGACATTCCCACACTTCCGAGCATGGCAAGTTTCACCCTGCCGTGTTCTGGAAACCCATGGCTCCCCGGTGGGTCTCAGCTGCATGAGCGAGGCCTGGAAGGGGAGATTCCCAGTCTCCTGGAACGCTCAGCTGGAAAAGTCCCCTCACCCAGCAAGCAAAGCAGTGGGCCAGTGAACCTCTGTGGCAAAAATTAAGTTTCAGCTCACCTGATCCCAAAGCCGCAAGAGGTGCACATCCAAACCTTTGCCAAGCAGCTGTCAGGACCTGGTGGGTAGGGATGAGCACCCGAGTGGCAAGGCTCTGGAAGGCTTTGGGGGACCGAGCAGAAAAGTTAGGAGCATAGGCCCTGGCTCATCCATCAGGCACCAGCTGAGCGACTTCCAGCAAGCTCCTTAACCTCAGTTCCTCTTCTGTAAAATGGGGATAACAGCACCTACGTCACCGAGTCATTGTGAGACTTGAGGCGATGCATGTCACGCAAAGTCCTTAGAATACTCCCTGGCTCCGAAGGTGATTTCTGCTATCGTGACTAAGTACCAGAAAGCCACTCTTGTTCAGGCATGAATCCTCGTTTCCTCCCTGTTACAAATACGCCAAGGCAGGGCTGAGTGAGGGGTAGTGGATGGAGTAACAGAACATGACAATAAACACACAAGTGAAAGAACAAATAGGAAATGGGGTGTTCTCAAGAGGTAGAAGCTTTATTACGGCATGTCTTCAAAGGACAATGAAATCAGTAGGCATTTATTGAGCACCAACTGTGTGCAAGCCCCCGCAGACAGTAGAGTCCAGTGTCCTACCCACCGCTTTCAGGTTCCCAAGAAGAAAAATCACATGGGGATCAGGGGGTTTTGTGGGGCTGAGAACAGCGTGGGTGTCTGAACATTTAGGGGGCGGGGCAACCCGAGGCCCCGCCCCGCAGGGGGCGCGGTTTCGAGAGGCAGAGGCGGGATCAGCAGGAGGGGGGCCGCCCGCTCTCGGGCTTGGCGGTGAGGCTCGCGCAGGTGGGGTTGGGCCGGCTGGTGGCCTTGGCGGCCGCCGCAGCAGCCAGAGCTCCGGGCGTTGTCCTAGCACTGGGACCTCTGGCTGTCGCCCCCGCAGCAGCAGCAGCCGCCTCTGCGCTGCCGCCGGCGCCTCCTGGGAAAGCAGCAGCAGCCGACGGAGCTGGAGCCGCAGCAGCCCGCGTCCCCGCAGCAGCCCCCGTCCCCGCAGCAGCCTCCGTCCCCGCAGCAGCCCCCGTTCCCGCAGCAGTCCGCGTCCCCGCAGCAGCCGGAGTCGCAGCAGGAGGACGAGGCGGCGGGCGCCGGGCTGGGGCACGGAGCCGGGCCCTGCGAAGACCCCTTGGAAATGCCTTTGGCAGAAGCCGAGCTCAGCTGAGAGGACATCGCGGAGAACCTGGAAGAGAAGCTGCCTTTCACACGCCAGCACTTTTTCTTTCCAACCCGGGCTTTGGGGATTTGGCTTTGTGAGCAAGTGAGCCTGGCCTGATGCAAGGAAGAGGGGGAAAGACACCAAGAAAGAAGGGACGCAAAGGAACAAACCCCAAGCGGGCGTTCCAGTGAGTGAGTCCCACTGAGTTACACCTGCACAGAGCGGGAAGCCGTCTCTGCAAAGAATCCGTGGTTTTCCCACTTTCTCTGAGTAGAATAAGGACCACCCATGTTCTCCACAGTGGAACAGAAAGAGGATATTGTGTGAATTTTTCTGCATGATCCAGTCCAAAATCTCCTCCTGGCTCTTTTCCCTTCCCCACTACACTGTGGCCATAGACCTTCAGGTGGTATTTGCCTAGTTATTAGCACTGAGTAAACACAACCTTAGTTAGAAAAATACCCCAATCACACGTGTCCATCTGTCCCAGCCACCTGGGTCTAAAGGTTCCACAAATGCCAGAAGCATCTTTCCTGCCTATGCCTCTCATTCCCCACACCCAGAAGAAAAAGGAGAGTGATGCAGAGGGTGGAAATACATCCCCGTCCAGGGGACCAAACACCTGGGTTCCAGTCACATCTCTGCTATAGACTTGCTGGGTAACCTTACAAAGTCAACCTGCCCACCCCGACTTTGGCCTCCATGTCCTCACTGACACCAGGAAGGGCCAGCTCACTTGAAGCTGAAGGCACTTTGCAGGGCTCTCCTTCTGCATCTGCCTGCTGGCTATGTTCTGCCTTCTCCTCCCTTCTGCCTTCGCCTCTCCCCAACCTCCTCCCTCGCTGTTCCACTTGGAGACTTACCAGACCCTGGCTTCACTGGAAGATTCAATCAGTTTTCCAACTGGAATGGGCCACCTGCTAGGCAGTAGTGGACTGAGCAGTGTCCAGCCACAGAACCTTTTATAGATGCTAATTAGGCGCTGGCTCTTGGGAGGGGCGCATTTCCCAATAGACTGACACTCAGCTGACACTCACATCCCAGAGACATTCATCACTCAGGTAGCACCGTAGGTGGTGCACGTGGATATTCAAGTCACCTCACAGAGGTGCCAGGATTGCCGAGGCCTGTTTACTTTCCAAACAGGACCCTATTCACAGCTGGGAGGGCTGTGTATGTGCCAAGACAAGGCACAGGGGCTCCAGTGAGAGGAGGTCTGGACCCTTTCCTGGGACTTGTTCTCTTTGCCCTTACACAAACACGCGCACACACACACACCCTGCTCCCCTGTTCACATGTGAATCCCAGTGCAGTCATCTAGGTGGTAGTTTGTAGTCCACTTGTTATCTTGGTTCGCATCTCTTTGGCTCTTGGTCCTTAGTCCCTCAGGGCAGGGTGGTGGACTGTGTGAAAAGCCTGTTAGGTTTTATCCAGATTGGGTTTGAGTGAAGATGATGGAGGAGATGCCCCTATGGGAATTCCTTTGGCAATTTCTGTCTGTCACTGGAGACAAGAAGAAAAACCCAGTCAAAGTGGTGGAACTGTTAAGACCAGAAAAGCTGTGAATATAGTCAGGTTACCATATCTCCATACAGCCCTGGTGGGCCTAGAAAGAAAAAAAAGCTTGTGCAGAGTGCTCGTCCAACAAAGCCACCCTGCGGGATGCTCTGATCCTCACTCCACCCCAAATTTTCTTTGAAAATTAGTTCTCCCTGGGTCCACCACCCAATGTAAAGGGAGGGAAGGAAGGAAGGAAGGGAGGGAGGGAGGGAAGGAGGGAGGGGGGGAGAGAGAGAGAAAGAGAGAGAAAGAAAGAAAAGAAAGAAAGAAAGAAAAGAAAGAAAGAAAGAAAGAAAGAAAGAAAGAAAGAAAGAAAGAAAGAAAGAAAGAAAGAAAGAAAGGAAGGAAGGAAGGAAGGAAGGAAGGAAGGAAGGAAGAAAGAAAGAAAGAAAGGAAGGAAGGAAGGAAGGAAGGAAGGAAGGAAGGAAGGAAGAAAAAGAAAAGAAGGAAAAGAAGGGAGGTAGGGGGCAAAGAAAGGGAGAGAGGGAAGGAGGGAGGGAGGGAAGGATGAAGGGAGGGAGGAAAGGAGTCCTTTCCTGAGGTCCAAAGTGTCCATGAAAATGGTACCTTTAGAACAACTAACTTTTAACAATTGGGAGAGACTTTGGCAGTCAACTGGTTTCAAAACTGTTTCTTAATCAATGCAACTGCCCGTGAATGTGAGATAAAAGAGAAACCCAAGACTAAAAATTCAAAAATTGATGATGAGACTTAGGTTTGGGAGTGAGTGAGCTGGGAGTGGCATGAGGGAGCAGACAAGAAAAGGTGGGTCACAAAAGATGCCAGTTTCGTTTAAGATGGCTTTAGAACCCGATTACCCAGTTGCATGTACCTGGGGCAGCCTGTTGGTGAGTACAGATGAGACATTCAAGAGGTGAGGTCAGTATTAGAAGAGAGAAGGAAGTAATTTAAGTGTCAAGATGGGGACAGGATCTCCTCTGGGAGATGACAGAGGCAAGTATGTGCTCGTTATATGGACCTGCTCTAGCCTCGTATATTAACTGACTTGCCCGTCACTGTTAAATGTTATCAAAGGAAGGGCTAATTGTTCATCTTGTACATAAAAGGCTGATTCAGAATGATCATTTGTGAGTCTTTCCTGAAGGAATCAGTCTATTCCTAAAGGAAATAGAAAACCCAGCACAGTGACCGAACCCCCCAGCTCCCCCTTCTATTCCACCCCACCCCCACCCCCTGCCACCACCACCACACACACCACAAGGAGAGAGTCTTTGGTAGAGGAAGGACTTTCAGACCCAAACTTGGGCTTCCAGGAGCCAGGGGAAATGGGTTCAGACATTCCATCCTGCCTCCTAACCTCACTCTCCCAGGAAGTAACCCTCCACCAGCTCTGCTCTCTAGTCATATGATGGAAGTACCTGGGATTACAATAACCAGAAAAGTAAAGGTGTTCATTCATTGGAGCCCAGAATGAGCACTTTAGGTGATCTTATTGCCCAAAACTAGGAAATAAAGTCTTTTTTAAACTATCACCCATGCTTGAAGGAAATGTTCTGTGAGCCATCTCACTGTGACCTTTCTAGGTACCACCATCTCCTCTCGGAAAACCTGCTCCCAACACTTCTCATACGAATCTCGTTTCAGAGTAAAGGTCTTGGACATGATTCTTTCCTTCAAACATAAAGTTCCCACCTTCAGATCATAAAAGGGAATAATGTTTCCCAGAAGTCTAAGTACCTTCAGTGCTGAAACCTGTTTCCCAAACTGAATTTTTAAGTGTTCACTTGCATTTAAGAGAAGGGAAGGGAGGACGGCTTGATGCAGGGGGTGAGGAGTGAGAGAGGTGAACAAAATCCTCAGGGGGCAGTGACATCAGGAATAAAAGACTTTATTGTTACAGAGAAAATAGCTTCATAACCCAACTCCGACACCAAGTCCCCCAAAGAACTGTATCTGAGGGGAATCGGGCCAGTGAACACGAGAGACCAGACCGCTAGCCCTCACAGCGGAACGAACACGGGCAGGAAGAAGACGGAAACTCAAAGCATCTCAGAGGCCCTTGCATTCTCTTCTGCTGTCCCAAACCAGGAGAAGAGACGTCTCAGGCTGGGCGGGTCGCGGGGACTTGGGCTCCTGCAGTGTTGCTCCTCGGTGGTCCTCATGGCCCAGGTCAGCAGCCGGAGCAGCAGCCAGAGCCCCCAGAGCAGGAGCTGGAGCCCCCAGAGCACGAGCTGGAGCCCCCGGAGCAGCAGCTGGAGCCCACAGAGCACAAGCTGGATCCCCCAGAGCAACAGCCAGAGCCACTACCACTACCACAGCAGCCAGAACTCTGGTGTCGGCGTCGAAGAGATCGGCGAAGCTTGTGGTGGCTCAGGCTGCAGCCGCCACCCCCAGAGCCACAGCAGCCCCCAGAACTGGAGCCACAGCAGGAAGAGACTGGGGGGCACTTGGGGGGGCACTTAGGGGCAGGGCTCTTGGTGCACTTGGGGGGGCACTTAGGAGTACACTTCGGGGGACATTTTGGGGGACACTTGGGAGGGGGCTGGCACTGCTGCTGGCTTTGCTGGCAGGACATCTCAGCGGGAGCTGAATGAAACTGGAAGAAAATACAGAAGTTTTAAGTTTAACTAGCCCAAGATAACTTCCTTACGTTTGAAACTGAACCCTGAACTCACAAGATTTCTTCTTTCTGATGATCGGATTTTTAAAACCCAGTCTCCCCAAATGAGTTACAAGAAATAGGCAAAATGTTTCAACCTAGGAACTCCATAATTTCAAATGATTATTTTTGCAATTTCAAAAAAGTTGACAATCTTTTTTTCCCTTCCCCCAATTCTCCCTCCCGTTCCAGCAGAGCCCTGCCTGCCAAATCCACATTTCTCCTTGTCTTTCTTCAGTATGGTCATCAGCTTCTCTCTGCTGCAACCCCAGCACCAAGAGTCCCTCCTGCTCCTTGAGATGCACCTTACCTGGTTCAGGCACTGGAGCAGATCACCCAGGAGGCAGGTGGACTGAGGTGCTGTCAGAATCTCCTGCCTTTTATACAGGTTCAGCTCTGACCTGGCATCAGATGATGCGGACCATGTGCTGATAGCTTCTTTCCCAAGGGGCACAGGTGACTACCCTCCACTCACATCCCAGGGACCCAATCCTCCCTCCATAAGCATGTCGAGTATTAACCCACAGGAAGATCCCCTGAGAATTGCTGGCCTCTAAGATAGTGAAGGAGCTTGGCTGATTGCACACAGTGACAGTCAATCCCACAGGCAGCTCTGCTATGCTCCCTATTTCCTAAGCTCGGTCAGTAGGGTTCTAGACCTCTGGGATGAAGAGAAGTTCTCTCTTCTCTTTGGCATGGGAAATGGAGGGGGAAATTCCCAACATGGGAAGTAAATGGACCTTTTGGGAATAAGGATAGAGATTCAAAATGTAATGCCAAGCCCAAGCTAATCTATATGATCTAATGCGACTTTTTCATTCTTAGCTGATGCCATAGGCTGGACTGAGAATGCTTGCTATCTCGAGATGCTGTTTTAGGCAGGGCTAGTGCCGATGGCCCGTGGTTGGGCTTCTGTCCTTACTTGAACTTGACCTACCAAAAGAACATACATATAGCAAGGGTTCAGCACCAACATTCCCTCTGAAAGGGAAGAATAAGTCTAGGAATGGCTTCTCTCTCCACATGTGGTCCTGAAGAAGGCACCTTTGGCCTGCCCAAGGTGAGATGGCAGGGCCCAGGTGTATGCTGAGGATGGAGCAGGAGAACTAGACTCAGGTGGAAACTGCCAGATGTGAGGCATCAGTTCTGGTCACCCTAAGGAAAGAGTGTCCAGCCCGTGAAGATGGTTTTTGTGTAAATGACCTGCTGATGGGGCTGTTGGGGGGAAGGGAGCAGGGACACACAGGGTTTGCAAGCCCGAGATGGGATCCAAAGCTTTTTTCCCTACCAATAGTATTCTGAGGGCAAGTTAGGGCCCCAGGAAAGTCCCCAACATCTGTTTAGCCAGAAAGGTAGCCAATATGGCCTGTTCACAAGGAAAGCTGCAGCGGCAGGAAGTAAGACAGGGAGAAACATACAGTATACCGCAGCCCTAAGCTGGACAGGGACGTGGGCTGGCTTGCAAATTCAGGCAAGTGATTTCATCATCACTGTAAAATGGGGCTAAAACAATTCCTAGCTCACTAAATAAGGAATTATAGTGTTCTTAGAACCGTGCCAGGGACTTAGTTCAAAATGCAAGTTTAATAAAAAAAACTTCTCATTATGGATTCTCTCGTAGCCATGAGAAAATACTTTTTAAATTTCAAATGACTGATCTGCCAGTTTTTGAAACCAAAACTATTTTTTGCACTATCAGAGCTTAGCCCCAATGCTTTCTGACAGAAAAACATAGTAATACAACTTACTTGTTCGTGGGGGATGAGATTATAAGAAAGCCTTGTCATTATGAAAAAATACAAACAGGAAGAATCTTAAATTCAATTGTGATCCCATCCTCTGAGTATTCTTAATGTTTTGTTACTTTCCTTCCGGTCTCTTTTTAAAATTTCATTCCAGTCTTTTCCACTATGTATATGTATATTTTTTAGTGATTTGTGTTTTGTTTGGGCTCTTCACAGTCTTTGATGAAGTTTTTTTTATACGTTTATCTTACTAACTTTTTTATTCGCTTACCTTACTAAATGTTTTTTTATACGTTTATCTTACTAACATTTTAACATAAACGTTTCCCAAGCTGTTCTTCATCCTTTGGAGGCATTCTTTTTGGCAGACATAGAACATTCCATGAAGGGCACAGACTCCACTTATGGGAGCGTGAGATCCAGGACCAGTCCCCAGCCCCAGCTCCCGGCTTGCAAGCCATGTGTCCTGGGACAAGTGACATGGGCTCTCTGTATCACTGTCCTCATCTGTGATGTGGTAAAGGTAATAGGTTTATCTCATAGGCTCCTTTGCAGACTGAGTGAGTTAACATCCATAAAACTCTTGGAATAGTGCCTGGCACATAATAAGCACTTAATGAATATTAAAAGTGAAACCTGATGAGTTGCCACTTCTAAATGCTCAATAAAGACCACCAGGTGGGGAACCAGGGAGGGTGCTTTGGCTGTGAGAGCTCTGTGCATCAGGGGATCCAGCTCACCCCCCATTGCTGAGAAATATAAGAAAGGATCTGAATTTCTGGAAAAAGAGGCCCAACAGAAATTAAAGGAATTATTCATTTAATACAGGGTGTGATGAATTCTAAAATGAACATGTCCATCCCTCTTTTTCTTGACATTAGTTGGGTATGTGTCCACATAGCCGATTCACAGTAAGGTCTGAGTGCAGGGACCTCTAAAGGGTCTAGTTTAGTGCTTTGTAGGTAGTTGACACTCAATTCTCTTTTCCTTGTTCAGTTTCATTTGCTATTCGGTAAGGAGGATGAGTGCCTCCAATAAATCTGAACCCAGATTTTCACTGACCAATTCCAGACCTTTCATGGAATATACAATAGACAATGTGGAAAGGACTTTGGCCATCATTCAGAGACAGTGGTTCTCAACCCCACTGTGGCCTGGGCACTGACAGTTTCCAAAAGTTCACTGGTGGTTTTGACGTGCAGTCGGGAATCACTGATTGAAGCCACGTCCCTTATTTTGCAGATGAGAAAACTGAGGCTCAGAGATGGAAAGAGGCTTGTCCCAGATCACACAGGGACTTAGAACCAGAGCAGGAACTCGGATCCTGCTATGAGCCCGCTCTCCATCGCAACACCATGCCTCTTGAATATTTTATTTCTTCTTGTTTGATTTTTTTCTAGCAAGCTTTATTTTATATAACTTCCTTGTTAAAAATGCTACTGAAGTTGGGGTGAAAATAGTAGTAAACATGGTGAATCATTGTCCGAATCTCATGTTTAGAAAAGCTGTAAGTCATCCTTACTGCTAGCTGCTCTAACTAACCAGGAATCAAGTACCTGTATCTGAAAGGCAGTGTCCTGCATCACCAGGGCTGGGCCATCTGGCAGGCCCAGAACTCTCTCCAGGGTGGCATCAAGGGTGGCACTCCCTTGATGACATTCCCTTGGCCCAGAAAGTCAGCCTTGTCCATGCTTTTGAGTTTATCAGTCCTGGTGGTGCTGAGTCACTGCAGCTCACTCACGGGAGACTGATGACGTCAATTCACAAAGAGAAACATGAGTATCAAATGTTGGCGTGATGGGTACATTCTCTTCCTGCAGGAAAACTTCTCAAAGAAGTCCAGTCATAATCTGGAGATGCTTGGTGAGTTGAGATTGCATAATGGCCTCAGGTTTGGATGGTGAACAAAACTAGATGTTCCCATCAGTCATCTGAACGTCTTCTGCGCTAGACAGATTAGGGTAATGCTGAAAACATCTGCTACCTGGCTGCCTTTCCTCTGGGCTCCTTTGTAGCTCAGCCCTCCCTCTGCTAGACCTTAGCCTGGGAAACTCCTCTGTGGGTGGACTTTGCTGAGGGCTGCCCTCATCCATTACGTGCTAATTTTGGAGTTTAACATTGGGAAGGAAATTGTCTTATTTTTACTGTTCACTATTGCCTTGCTGCACACACTGTAGTGAACAGAATACCTCTCCCCCCAAATATGGCTACATCCCGCTCCCCAGAGCCTGGGACTGTGTTACCGTCTACAACAGAAAGGACTTTGCAGATGTGATTAGCTTAAAGATTTTGAGATGGAGAGACTGTCTTGGATTATCCAAGCGGGCTCACTTAATCTTTTTTAAGAGGGAGGCAAGAGGGTCAATGCTGGAGGGAAGAGATGTGACAACAGCAGCAGAGGTTGGAGTGAAGCACTTTGAAAATGGCCCCAAGCCAAGGAATTGGAGCAGCCTCTAAAAGCTGGAAACAGCACAGAAAAGGGGTCTCCTTAGAGCCTCTAGGAAGAACGCAGCTCTGCCAGCACCTTCGTGTTAACCTGGAAAGATCCTCGTTGGACTTCTGACTGACCAAACTTGTTTTAAGTCCCTGAGTTTATGGTAATTTATCACAGCATCGATGGGGAGCTAATACATACACCTAGGTTTTAAAAGAATCTTCAAGTTTCATCTCTCTCTCCTTCTCAGTATAGGGGTAGGGGATTAAGTGTGCAAAATATTATGTACAAAATAAGCTGCAAGGATATATTGTACACCACAGGAAATATAGCCAATATTTTATGATCGCTATAACAGAGTATAACCTTTAAAAATTTTGGCTTGCTCTATGGTACACCTGTAACGCAATTTGCACACCAACTAAGTTCAATTTAAAAAAAAATAGCTTCAAGTTTCAGAACATGGGTTTCATTACTGAAAATGAGATCAAATTTATTAAAATTATCTCAATTGATATTTGGAATTGAAGATTCACACATTTGTGTTTGACAGGATGTCTTTGGCCAAAGGGAAACTCAACTTAAGAGATGACAGAGACGGTGCTCAAAAGTAAACAAAGATGCTGCCTGGGCTCACGTCCCAGCCCTGCCGCTTACTAAATGTGTGATCTCTCTGAACGTGTTTCCTCATTCATAAAATCGGAGTAATGGCAGTGCCCATCTCACAGGGTTATATGAGGATTTTTTTGAGACAATGCGCTAAAGCCCTTAGCGCCAGGCCTGGCACGCAGGAAGCGCTCAGTAATTATTAACCCTTTTTATTCTGTCATTATTGCTATTGTCTTTATTAATGGTAATCGGTGACCACTGGAAACCCAGAGACGTTAGGATTGTAGCTGGGGCATTCCCAGGCCCCTCTTCCAGCCTCACGGCTCCCAGGTTCCTATTTCCTGGATGTGGGCTTGACAAATGCCACAGAGTAAGACGGACAGGTTGCCACCACTCTGGGCCTGCTTGAATTGTCAAGGCACTACTGTACCTCTTCTCAAGAAAAAAGGGGCATCTAATACTCTCCCCTTTGGAGGGTATTTTACTGTTTATAAGGTGTTTTTGCATTCATGCTTTTATTTGAATCTTTGTAACAACCCTAGTGGGCAGAACAGGAGGGTTATTACCCCTGTTCTTTGAAGAGAGAATAAATGCTCAGAGAGGTCAAGCAACTTGACAAAGGTCACACAGATTAGAGAAGGTTCCAGGCTTCAACCCCAGCTCTTTGGGCTCAGATCTCATATTTGTTCCTCAAATCACAATGCTCAAAGCAAAGGATACTATAAACAAAACAAAAAGACAACCTACAACATGGGAGAAAATGATGCAACTGACAAGGGACTAATTTCCAAAATACACAAACAGCTCATACAGCTTAATATCAAAAAAATACAAACAACCCAATTAAAAAATGGGCAGAAGACCTAAACAGACATTTCTGCAAAGAAGACAAACAGATGGCCAACAGGCACATGAAAAGATGCTCAATGTGGCTAACGATTAGAGAAAAGCAAATCAGAACTACAATGAGGTATCACCTCACATGAGTAAAAATGGCCACCATTAAAAAGTCTACAAAGAGTAAATGCTGGAGAGGTTGTGGAGAAAATGGAACCCTCCTACACTGCTGTGGAATGTAGATTTGTGTGGCTGCTACAGAGGACGGTATAGTTTCCTTAAAAACCTAAAAGTGGACTTACCATATGATCCAGCAATCCCACTCCTGGGCATGTATCTGGAGAAAACTCTAATTTGAAAAGACACATGCACCCCAATGTTCATAGCAGCACTATTTACAACAGGCAAGACATGGGAACAGCTTAAATGTTCATCAACAGATGAATGGATAAAGAAGATGTAGTGTGTGTGTGTGAATATTACTCAGCCATAAAAAGGAATGAAATAATGCCATTTGCAGCAACATGGATGGATCCAGAGATTATCATATTAAGTAAAGTAAATCAGACAGAGAAAGATATTTATCATATGGTATTACTTATATGTGGAATTTTTTTAAAATATACAAATTTTATTTACAAACTAAAAATAGACTCACAGACATAGAAAATAAACTATGATTTCCAAAGGGGAGGGGGCGGGGGAGGGATAAATTAGGGTTGGGAATTAGCAGACACACATCACTATATATAAAATAGATAAACAACAAGCAGCTACTGTATAACCCTGGGAACTAAATTCAATTTTTTATAATAACATATAATGGACCACAAATGACAAATGCTGGAGAGGCTGTGGAGAAAAGGGAACCCTCCTACACGCTGGTAGGAATGCAGTTTGGTGCAGCCACTGTGGAAAACAGTATGGAGATTCCTCTAAAGACTAGGAATAGACTTTCCATATGACCCAGGAATCCCGCTCCTGGGCATATATCCAGAAGGAACTCTACTTCAAAATGACACCTGCACACCAATGTTCATAGCAGCAGTATGTACAATAGCCAAGACATGGAAACAGCCTAAATGTCCATTGACAGATTACTGGATAAAGAAGAGTGGTATATTTATACAATGGAATACTACTCAGCCATAAAAACCGACAACATAATGCCATTTGCAGCAACATGGATGCTCCTGGAGAATGTCATTCTAAGTGAAGTAAGCCAGAAAGAGAAAGAAAAATACCATATGAGATCGCTCATATGCGGAATCAAAAAAAAAAAAAAAAGAACATAAATGCAAAACAGAAACAGACTCATAGACATAGAACACAAACTTGTGGTTGCCAAGGGGGCGGGGGGTGGGAAGGGACAGACTGGGATTTCAAAATATAGAATAGATAAACAAGATTATACTGTATAGCACAGGGAAACATATACAAGATCTTGTGGTAGCTCACAGTGAAAAAAAAAAATGTGACATGAATATATGTATGTTGGTGTATAACTGAAAAATTGTGCTCTACACTGGAATTTGACACAACATTGTAAAATGACTATAACTCAATAAAAAATTTTTTAAATAAATAACATATAATGGAAAAGAATCTGAAAAGTATAAAAATATGTATCTGTATGTATATGTATAACTGAATTGCTTTGCTGTATACCTGAAACTAACAATGTAAGTCAACTACACATCAATAAAAATAAAATTTAAAAGAAGACTATATATATACATATACATATATATATAAGACTGAATCGCTCTGCTGTACACCGGAAACTAACACAACATTGTAAATCAACTGTACCTCAACCAAAAAAAAAGGAAACAAATCACGGTGTTCTTTAGCGCAGTCTTTCTGCATCCTGGCAGGGAAGTGGGCGGCAGGCCAAGAGTCCCCAGGGGATCAAAACAGAAAGATGGTGTTGGGGAAACTGGATAAGCACATGCAGGAAAGTGAAACGGGGCCTCTGTCTTACAGCACCCACAAATATTATCTCAGAATGGATTAGAGACTTACTCAGACATAAGACTTGATGTCATAAAACTCCTAGAAGGAAACATAGGCAAGAAGCTCCTTGGCACTGGTCTTGTCAGTAATTTTTTGGATGTGACACCAGCGCACAAGCAACAAGAGGGACTACATCAAACTCAAAAGCTTCTGCACAACAAAATGGAAAGGCAAACTACAAAATAGAAGAAAATACTTGCAAACCATGTGTTGGGTAAGGGGTTAATATTCAAAATATTTTTAAAAAAATTCATACAACTCAGTAACAAATTCTGACTAAAAATAAGCGGAGCAACTGGATAGGCGTTTTCCCAAAGAAAAAAATCTAAATGGCCAACAGATTCATGAAAAGATGTTCAAAATCAATATCCATCAGGGAAACGTAAATCAAAACCATAATAAGCTATCACCTCACACCTGTTAGAATGGCTATTATCAAAAACAGAAGAACAAGGACAAGGAAGTGGAGGAAAGGGAAACTTTGTGCACTGTTGGTGGGAATATAAATTGCTTCTGCCAGCATGGAAAATGGTATAGAGGTTCCTCAAAAACAGAACTGCCATGTTCTCCAGCAATCTCATGTCTGGGTACGTAGCCAAAGGACATGAAAACGGTATCAGAAACATATCTGTTTCTTAGAGAATTATTCACAATAGCCAAGAAATGGAAACAACCCAAGTATCCATCAACAGATGAGTGAATAACGAAAATCTGGTGTAAATATATATTTCCATCTGAGACGCCATGGATGAATCTTGAGGGCATTATACTAAGCGAGATGTCAAAAAGAGAAAGACAAATACCTTAAAATGTCACTTACGTGTGAAATCTAAAAACACTAACCTCACAGAAACAGAGAGTAAAATGGTAATTACTAGGGGGTGAGGGGTGGGGGTGGTTGGGGAGATGCTAAGGGACACAAACTTGCAAGAAGAAGATGAGTAAGTCGTGGAGATCTAACGCACAGCATAGTGATTACAGTCAACAACATAGTGATATAGTTGACTGTATTATATACTTTATAGTTGCTAAGAGACTAGATCTTCAAAGTTTTCAGCACAAAAAATAATAGTAATGACAATTAAGTGATGTGATAGAGGTATTAGCTAGAGGTACAGTGGTCATCATGTTGCAATATACACATGTATCAAGTCGACACTTTGTACACCTTAAACTTACATAATGTTACATGTCAATTGTATCTCAATAAAAAATGTGCACATAAGCAGACCATAAATGCTCCTCTTCTGAAAAGATGGAGCAACATGGCCTTTAAGTGGGGCTTCCTTCTTGCCCCTAGAGATAGGAATGCTGGGCAGAAGAGCCCTCTAGCAGCTCTGGTCTCAACCCACAGAGCAGTCCTCTTTCCTGCCTAGGCACCACCGCCTCCAAGGAATGAATGCCAGAGACATGGGTGAAGGCAGGTACACGAAAGACTGACTCATGCAGCAGCCTGGGGCCCGCAAGTGCACGTAGCACTTCCTGGAGGAGCCTCACCTCCAGGTTCCGTGCCAGCCTGGCTCCACCTGCTCATGGATTCCTGACCCAAGAGCTCACGCCTCCTGGGGCTCTTGGCCAGCTGCAGTGTTATCTCCACCACGGGGAGCATCTCCATAGCTGGAGCCTGGAGGCGGGGATGCCGTGGGAGCCTCCAGAGTGAGTAACCAGAGAAAGGAAGGCTCCTCCTCTTGAAGAGTAAGTAAATTTCCGGGGTGGGGACTCAGACGAGTAAAAATAGCCAAGGAGGCTCCTGGAAAGACACGCACTGAGCCATCTTGTTTTCCCAGCTGGGGAGGGAGGCTGGAAGCTGAGAGCAGACAGCAGGGAGAGGCTGGCTGCGGAGCGGCAGGGATCTGTCACACAGAGGCAAAGCACGTGTCTGGTGAAGGTGTGTAGCAGACGGCTCACCGGGGAGCTGGGCTGTCCCTCACGGCTGCTTAATCTGCCTGTGTTTACCAGCATCAATGGAATGTCTTCAGCAGGGAATTCTTTTAGTTCCCCAGCTTACACTGAGGACCTGTAGGAAGCTGGGCCTGTGCTAGGTAGTGGAGAGGCAGAGATGAGGAAGCCACCAGCCCTGCGCACTGAGAGCTGTCCCTTAGAGCTGTAATAGAAGCAGACTGATGAATAGGGACCAAAGCTTACACAAAGTGGACTAGAGATTTTTTTAAAAAAAGTTGATAGCAAGTCACAACAGCATAAACAGTATGATGATTCCATTTATGTAAGTCTCTCCAGATATACTTATATATTTATACATAATACATATGTGAATGGAAAATACTGCCAGCCACATCAGCAAACAAAGGATGCTGTGGCCGCTACTGCCATCCCCGACAGTGAGCGGGGGGGAACTCAGGATGCAGACAAGCAGGTAGCCGGGCCTCTGTGGCCACCCCCAGCAGTGCCCCCTGGGGGAACTCAGGATGTGGAAGAGCAGGACCCTGGCCCTAGATGCTAGGTGCACATCAAAGGAGTGATTCCAGTGAGCCCAGACCTTTGCACCTTCCCACACATAGAAAAGTGCTAAATTCCTTAACTTGAGATACCTGGTTTTCTCTAATTAACAGTAATCCTTTGACGTTCTGACTACCTGGTCTTTGTTGCAAAAACTGCTATATATCCTGGCTCCTACCTTGCCACTTTGGAAAAGCCTCTTAGAGTGATCTGAGAGGTGGTGTCCCAGGCTCAAGTCCTCAGGGAGTCTGCCGAACAAAACATAACTCTCAGCTTTAGGCTGTGCATTTTATTTCAGTCAACACATGTATATAAACAGAAAAAAAAATCTGGATGGATGTGTGTTAAAATGTCACAGTGTGTACTTCTGGGTTTGGGATCATGAGCATTTCTTTTTCCCTTTTGCTTACTGACATTTCCTAATTTTCCTGTAATGAGTACACGTTACTTGGATAATAAAATGTCTAACTTGGCACAGAGGTACTGAACTCACTGACAGTGTCAGAGAAGGCTTCACACTGATGGCACCTGAGGCTTCTACTCAATTTTGTAGATGTTTTGAGTTTCTACTAAGCACCCAGTACTGTGCTTGGTGCTGGGGACCCAGGGAGAGAGTTACACACAGTCCCACTGCTCCTGGGGCTGGGAACCCCACCCTCCTCCTCCATCTGCAGCTCAGATGCCACCTCCCTGCCTGCCTGGTCCCCAGCAGCCCTCCCTGGCAGACTCTCCCTCTTAGATGTTTGATCACACCCTGCTCAGCGTTACCCTGCTCCATGTATGAATGCCACTTACCCGCAAGATCATGAACCCCTTGAAAGCTGGAACTGTATGTTATCTTTCTGTTAAATTCCTAAAGCCTTGGGGGCCCTGGGAGGTGTACCGAACAGAGTTAATTTGAAGGAAGGGGACCTTGGGGCCCAGACAAGAGTCAGTCTCAGAGCCAGAGGCCTGAGCATCCTCATGGCTCCTTCCTGTTGACCCCAGCTGGGGACTGAGGGTGGGCTGCCTCGCCCCATGGCTGGCGCACAGAAGGAACCTAGTGTTTATTGAATTGAAATGACTGCTCCAGAGGCTGGCCCTGCGCTCACATTTGGGAAAAAAGATCCTCTCCTCCCAAAGACACCACCTTCTCTCTGGAGATCTCAAAGCTCAGCTGATTATGTTCACACCCGGGGCCTGAAGAAACTTAATTGACTGTAAACCTGGGGCCTAGTTCCAGACTGGGGACAAGGGAAACCGGGGTAAATGGGGAAGGAAGAGAGAAAGGGAGAGAAGAACGAGGGAAGGAAAGAGGAAAAGACAGAAGGAAAGAAAGAAATCCACAGAGCCGGGAAATGAGTGACAAATAGAGTTGTCTTTTCACTGCTATGTGTCACTTTGCTTCAAGTAGTGGTGACTGTTGACAAATAAAAAATAATAATCAGGTAGGAAGTGAATTTCACTTGTAACAAAGAAGAAAGACCCCCCATATAGCTGAGCAACCGGGATTTGCGATTCTAGGTTGGAGCCGCCCCTCCACCCCCTCCTCCTCCAGCTTGCGATCCGGCCACGCATGCTCCCCCCCCCCCCCCCCCCCGCAGTCTGGGCTCCCAGCCCCCGCAGGGCCAAGACTTCTCCTAGTCTTCTCAGTCATGCTCCCAGCTCTGGCAGACAGGTGGAGCATGACTGAGTCAGGCTGCAGGAGTCTGAGCAATTTACCCGGTGCTTGAAGTCTCCAGCTTAATGACGAAATGACCAAAAATTCCCTGGGGCCTTTGTGCCAGTCTCTTCCACCAAAATCCAAAGAGTGATCTGGGACCATGACTGCCTCTGTCCTAGAACTGCAGATTGCTCCATCCGGGGAGTTCAGTCTCTAGAACCTCCTCCTACTCCCCCCTCCTCATCCTCTGCCTCAAAGTCCACAGACCCTCTCACTCCTTAAATGTCCTCCACCATAAGGACGCCACCCCCGCCACTGCTGCCATGTGCAGGCCGCTCTCCTTCCTCCCAGCCACCCATTCTTTATCCTAACCCGCTGATGGTGTATATACCGTGTTCCACGGTTGACAGCACACCGTCACTGCCACCATCCCTGTCACCGTCACTACCCCCCGCAGGCCCCCTCAGTTCCCTCACTAATTGGCCCCAAGACCCAGGACTGAGAGCCCTCCTAGCAACTCCTCCTTCCTCACCCTACATCTAAGATGCGCCCAGGCCTCCTCCTCCCAGTTCTGCTGCACTCTATCCTCGAACCCTCCCCGCTGACTGAAATGTAAGTCTAAACCTATTTAAAACTTTCAGTAACTCCCTCTTACCCCTACCAGGAAAAAAACCCAAGTCCCTCCAAACGGTGCCTGAGTCCTTCATACTTTGGCAACTTCCACCTCCCCAGGTTCGTCTCCCGGTGCCTTATGGACACCAGCAGCCACATCCAATTGTTACCACCCCTGGGCTTACATGCACCCTCTGCTTAGGACATACTTTATCCCCTACTTCTATGCACTTCTGCCACTGTCCTCTGAGAAAACTGCCCAGATGGGACCCGTCACTGGCTCCCTGTAGTGGAGCGCCTCTTTGACAGGACATCTGTCACGCCTGTGTTCACGTCTGGCCTCGCCTGTTGGATTCTGAGACCCTTCTTATTAGGGTCTGGGTGTGCCCCCCATGACCCTGGGGAAGACCACAGAGGGGAGCATCCCACAGATGTTCAGTGGGAACAAGACTTCCTGAAAGTCTTATCCCTGCTTCTACACCAAGAGTTCCTTGGGGGCAGATGCCTCAGACTGTCCATCACCAGGTCCTCAAGGCTCCAGTGCAGAGCTCAGAGCGTCCAGCAAGTATCTGTGGAATGAAGAGGGAAGGGATGCAGGCATGAGAGCTAGCCGTCACAGTCAGAGAGGGAGGCGCCCACGGGGCCATCGTCACTGCTGCAGGGCGTGTTCTGTCTTTGACTCAGCCTGATTCAGTTGGAAACTGTGACCACAGTCACTTCACATGTTGCCTTGGTCTCCCTGGGATGCTGGGCAAACAGGAGACTCTACACACTGGAATTTCTGGATCCCGTCTAGGTGAGTTGAGTGCTGTCAGTTCCTGCCTGAGTTATTCTTAGACTCTGTGGGTCACCTGGAATCTGCCAGGGGTCTGGCCCATCACTCCTCACCCAGAGGATGAAACCGGCTCCAGCCACTCAGCCCCCTTTCCACCTCCATTGTCTGAACTACCTCATTCGCGGATCACGGCTGAACTGAGGGAGGACCTGGGGAGGCGTACCTTGAGAACAGAGTCTCACAGCGCCTCACACAATGTCAACTCCACTGCCAACTGCCCAGCTGAGGGAGGGGGGCTGCAGCCGACTTCGGGAGTCCCTGGAGGAAAGTCACCCCTGGCCTCTGTGGCTGACCTTCCTCCTGGCCTGCTGCTTGAGGGCAGCAGCCGCTGGGCCTCTGACTTGGTGGGTTCCGTTACTGCCCTCCAAGGACATTATTTTGTGCAATCCCTTTGGGTGAGACCAGCTCTCTGAACTCAGTCAGTCCCTGGCAGGCACTGCGATATTCCTGGTGCTCAGGGGTTCTCTGGTGCAGAGGGAACGCAGGGCCCGCACCAGACCTTTCAAGTACCAGGTGGTTGGTCTCTTTAAGTTCCCAGTTCATTGCTAAATCCCCAGGACCCAGAAGACGCTTGAAACATAGTAGAGGCTCATTAAGTATTTGTGGAAGAATGTGGGAGGAAGGAAGCTAAGAGGAAGGAAAGAAGGGAAGGAGGGACGAAGGAGGAAAAGCCACGTGCCACTGTTTGTACCAGCTACCACCAAGCTGGCTGAGAGAGCAGTGTGAGCCTCTGTCAGCACCTGGGTACCCATGTGAGAGGCTGAAGCCAACCACCCAGCACAGAGGCCACCTCCCACTAACCCTAAGACTCTGGGACACAAAGTTTCATTTGCCAGAGCAGAACGTCTCTTGGGTCAGAAAACCTGACAGGCAATGAAGCCTCCTTCGTGGCACAAGGAGGAGTCCTCTGACCCTCCACTCTTAGGGGGCCCCAGCTCCGCCTCTTCCTGGGGCTTTCGGTGCATCTCTCCCACAGGCCACCCCTAGCACCGTGGAAGGAGTTCGTCTCAGGGGCATGAGGCTCAGAAGCACTGTGGGCCTCACCTCCTGAGGTGCCGTGTCTCTCACAGGGATCCAGGACAGAGGGGCCACTGGGGCGAATCCTATCAGAAGTGAAAGAACTGAGGACCGGGGATGAGCCGTTAATAACCCTGAAGCAGAAAGCGAATCAGTTGAGCAGAACGAGTGTGAAACCGGGAAGCCTCCGTCCTGCCGCGTGAGCTCTCTGACGGACGTGTCACACTGCTGCCCTGAATCTCAATTTTCTCATCTCCAGAATGGAGGCTCCTAATGAGCTACCCAATCTGATGAGATCGCACATAGCAAAGTACTTGGTGAGCCATGAAGTACTGTAAAAATGTAAGCTAATAGTAATAACATAAACATAATCAAATAATGATGATGAGAATCCAGTAATCCAGGCCAGCCCCTGGGCAGCTCTGCCCTCACATAACCTGTGTGCTGTCAGTGAGACTGGCGGGGGGGGGGGGGGGGAGGTGGAAGAAGGAAAGACCTGCAACAAGAAAGACCCCAGGGGACAGCAGAGCGTCAACACACTGCCAGGGCATGGCTGCTGCCTGTCTGGATGGCAGTCCTAAGGGCAAAAACCGCCCCAGCCCAAAGACTGTGAGAAAGCAGGGATGACCCTGATGGCTAACCTCTGTGACCCAGCCTTGACCCTGTGGGACTCCTCTGACGACTGGGGAAGAAGAGGTCTAATCTCCCCAGCTGGTTCTGCAGGCCCTCAAGAACCAGAAGGTCAGGGTCGGGGTGGGGTCGGGGATGCCCGGGCTCCAGCGGTCACTCTGCCATTGGAGAAGACCTCTGTAAGCCCATCCTGCCTGGGGGAGAGGGGAGGATCCCAGGGAACCGCCCTGCAGGCTTCCCACATGCTCTGCCTTCAGGGGCTCACAGTCCTTGGAACAGTGCCCAACACTCAGATCTGTCAACACCACCCCGAGGTTCCGCTCAGGGGCACGCTTGGCTCAGAGGAGCTTCTCTCTGACCTTGCACCAAGAATATCACCTCCCAAAGATGCTGGGAGCTGCTCCTTCGATGAACTTATTTACAGAACAGAAACAGACTCACAGACGTAGAAAACAAACAAGTGGGTACCAGGGGGAAAGGCAGGAGTTGGAGGGGTAGATAGGGAATTTGGAATTGGCAGACACTAACTACTATATACGATATAGATAATGTGTGTGTGTATGTATGACTGAAACATTACACTGTACACCAGAAATTAAAACAACATTGTAAACTGACTATACTTCAATTTTTTAAAAAATCTGCTGTCCCCAAACCACCTGAAACTTACACGAAGTATGGCCCCTTCCTGGGGAACGGATCTGTGTTGTAGCAGGCCCAGAACCCCAAGATAAAGGAATGAGCCTGCAATGGTGGGGCTTCAGGTTTAAGCCCCAGGAGGAGTCCAGGGCAGTGGCATGTGGTGGTGGTGGGTGGATTTCTCCCTGGATGACGAAATCAAGGCCCCAGAGCCAGAGAGGACAATAGCTCCTGTTGATTTACACAACTAGCAAGCGGCAGGGCCAGGTCTACAATGCAGATTTTCTGAATTTCAATCTCTTCAAGAAAATTACTGATGGTGTAGACCTCAGGGCAGCCAGAGAGGACTTCCCCCAGCTGGAAAGCTTCCTCGTGGGACAGCAATCCTGCCCCCACAGAACAAGGGGGAAGCTAGAAACAAAGGATCCTTTCCCAAGATTCCGAGTTGGGGAGGAATTTTGGCCTCTATCCAGGGCTTTCCAGGTTAGTGACCCCAGGTCTCCCACCTGACAGCCTCATGGCAAACACAACCCCAGCCTCCCCCAGAGCCCCTGCTCTGCTCTCCGAGGGTGTCATCCTGTTGCTGAGAAGCCTTCTGCTGGTGCGCTGGGAAACCCCAACCTTCGAAGTCAGACTCCTGTTTGAATCTCAGGTCTGTGGTCTGGGAGAAGCTATCTGACCACTGTGAGCCTCAGCTCCCATGTGGATAATGTCGGGAGGAACACTGCCTAACGTGGGGAGTTGGTCTGAAAATAAATGAGGTGACAAATCTGAGCTCACTGCGTGGTGCCTGACCTTGGAGGGTGCTCCATCAATGTTTTCTTTCCCCTCTGCAACCCCTTTCTGTCTATAATCACCAGAATATTTCATGCAGTTAATTTAGGGAAAGTCAGAGATGTGATATAGACAAGACAAATGGAAGGTGGAATCTTAAGGGAAATCCCTGGGCATCTCTATGAATACAGGGTCCCGCCTCTTTGGGGTTGAGATTCCTCAGAACCCGGCCCAGCCAGCCCTGCAATACCTAAGGGTCTGGGTGCTTAGGGTCTGGCCTTGGACTTGAGGGCCCTGCTCCTGGGTCCTAGTTTCCTTGTCTGTGAACTGAGACGAGATGTCAATAATTCAGCAAATATTTATTCAGCTTCTAACGTGTTTCAGGCACCAAACACAAGGTTGAGTGAGGAAAGGGAGACTAGAAGGGTGGACATGAAGATAGGTCAGATGTGGGCTCTGACATCAAGGGCCGTAAGACCTGGTGGTAGAAGCCCAGACACACATGAGGGAGCCGGCGCAGCAGGTGTTCAAAGGCGCAGACTTGGAAACCAGTGTGCTGGGTTTGCAGGCTGGCTCAGCCCTGGGCAAGATACTCAGCTTCTCTGGGGCTCAGATGCTCTCCAGTGGCTCCTGTAAATTATGTTATATACCATGTTAATATTGCAATATATTAAATGTTAGTTATAATATTTATAGTAATAGTATTATATATTAACATATTATAGTATTTATTTATAGCATTTTAATATTTGTATTATGTAATTGTTTTATTATTTATTATTAATTTGTGATATAATAGTAATCATATACCATATATTAATATATTAATGTGTATTGCATACATTATATTATCTATATGAAATATTATATCTATAATTTATACAAATATAATAAGTATGACATATAATACATTAATTTACTAAAATGCTTTAAATGGTGTCTGGCACGAAGTGTAAGCACCATGCAAGTGTTTGGTGTTACAACTAGGTTTACCACACAGAAGGCAGACCGGAGTTGCCTGCTTTGTAGAGGACGGCACCGTTAATTCTGATTCCTGGAGACTGGGAGCATTGCATTTGGCCTTGAGGGAGAAGGAGGTTTGTAGTGACGTTCGGGCGGCTTCCTGCTTTTACATCCCATCATCAGAATCCAGCAGAATCTCCAAGATGTACCACCAATCTGGACTCATGCCTTTGATTCTGTGCCCCCTGCTGTCTAAGGCGTATAAAGTAACTGGGATGCTCACTCCCTCTGCCCCTAGAGAGAAGGGCTAAAGCTCTGATCCGCAGAGCTTACAGCCGGATTCAAGAGACTTGGGCAAGTGTGTGACGCAGCTGTGGGATGAGAAAACACAACAGAAACAGAGTTACAGGGAAGGCTGGACCGAGAAACCCTGGGAAACCAGACATGTTAGCTTGCTAGGGCTGCCACAGCCACGCACCACAGACTGGGCGGTTTAAACTGCAGAAATTTATTTTCTCACAATTCTGGAGGCTAGAAGTCCAAGATTGTGTCCACAGGGTTGGTTTCTTCTGCGACTTCTTTCCTTGGCTTGGAGATGATCACCTTCTCCTGTGTCTTCACTTCCCCCTGTGTGTGTCTGTGTCCTAATCTCTTCCTCTTAGCAGGACACCAGTCATGGGATTAGGGCCCACTTTAATGGCCTCATTTTACCTCAGTTGCCTCTTTAAAGGCGCCATCTCCAAATAGCCATATGCTGAGGTACTGGTGGTTAGGACCCCAACATGAATTTGGGAGCACATTTCTGCCCACAACAATAGATGAGAGGAATCACCTCCCGTGGGTACCAAACATGCCCCCTGTGCTATCACAGATATCCATGGCTATGGGGGCAAGGATGGAGATGAGGTAAAAACAAACTAAGATTCCTGCCCTGAGAGGGGTTCAGCAGACCTTCAAAGGTGGACAGAGATCACACTGAGACCCCAGGGCACAGCAGGGCTAAGCGGTTTCCAGAGGATGAGCTTGGAAGCGTCAGCCTCCTGAGCACCAGGAAGTTAATCCCCATCGCACGCCCCTCCGCGGCACCTCAGCTTCTACTGAAGCACCAAGGGGTTCCAGGCATCCCTGCAGGCTTAGTAAGAGAGGGGAGCCATGCTGAGACTGTCCCCAGCCCTCCAGGCAGCCTATGAAGGCTGGGCTAGGCCTTCTAGAAGTGCTCCCTGAAGTGGGAAAGTTCCTTGGAGTGAGGGATCAGTATCTTCGGGGAAATAGCCGTGGCTTATTTCCCTTTTCTCCCCTTGTGAGTGTGAACAGTTTGTTTGCCCCACCTCTCAAGCCAAGCAAAGGGACAAGAAAACCACTCAAAGATTGGGGGTACCTGCAGGAAAGGGCAACGGGTGCGTCAAACCCCATCTGGGTGCTGGATGTGCTGCAGAAGGCCCCCCGCCCAGACCAGAGCTCAGTGAGGGAGGCTTTGAAGAGCTTGCCACGTGCCCCTGAAGTCTGGGAAGCAAAGGCTGGGTTACTACACCCAGTCCAGTCCGTCTCCTGTGATCCCAGCACAGAAGAAAAGATGCCCAGAAGAAGCCCAGTGCGAGAAGGAAGGAGGGAACGTGCAGGGAAGTGGGAGACGAGACCATCCACATGTCCCTGCTGCGCATTCCTGGGCCGCGGGTTAGGTCTGAGCAGGAAAAGCCTTTAAGTTGCTCTAGACTGAAGTCTTCAACCCCTGAAAGTAATCAGAAAGCTGCAAGATCTGCCAGAGGTATTATTAAGGTACAAAAAAGAGATTGAATATAGCACTTTTTAAGTATCTGACTTGATAAATAACACATTTTCGACCTATGAAATATTGAGTTCAAACTTCCGATAAGTTCTTAGAGCCGTTTCCCCGCTGTCAGAAGTTACCGCTGAGCACACGCATGATCCCTGCCTCTTACACGGCAGCCTGCCCCTTACACGGCAGCCTGCCCCACCCAGAGAATTCGCTGGTGGGCTAGTCTTCGTGAAAGGTCATCCATGCTATTTCTGTGTGTGTGTGTGTGTGTGTGTATACACACACACACACACACACAAATATAAAGACTCTTTTCGTGTATATGATACTTGTTTATTTTTAACTTACTGCTTAGTGAATCATGTTTTCATATATTTATTATAGTTTTATATTTTCTCTCTTGAAAACTGCTCCACAATAAATTGTCCTTTCTAATTTCCTACACTTCAGTTCAAGCCCTTTGTCAGAAACTTTTCATAGTCACTTCTTTGACAGCTCAGTCGTGATATTTTGAAATTATTAGTAATCTATCCATACAGTTTCGTTTGTCATTTTTAAAAAGCACTTATTGTGTAAATCACTTGGAATCTCTATAACTTGGAGCTTGTTCAGAAAACAGTTTAGATTGCAGGTAAAGCGGTGCCCAGAGTGAAATTTACAGCTGTAAACATCTATATTAAACAATGAAAAAGATCGCAAATTAACAACTCAATTTTTACCTTCATAAACCAGGGAAAGAAGAACAAACTAAATCCAAAGTATTAATCTAGATAATAAAAATCAGAGTAGAAATTAATAAAATAGAGGATAGAAAAATTATAGAGAAAATAAGTGAAATAAAAGGTTGACTCTTTGAAAAGAACGACAAAACTGACACACATTTAGCCAGACTGATCAAGCCAAAAAGAGGAAAGATTCAAATCACTAAAATAAGAAATGAAAGAGGGGATATGGCTACCATCCTTACAGAAGGAACACGGATGATAAGAGACTGCTTTGAGCAGCTGCCTGCCCAGAAAAGCAACCGCCAGTGCCTTGCAGCTGCTTCAGCAGTGTTTACTGTACAGGCTGTTCCTTCCTCATTGAAGGGTCTTGGAAACCCTTGTCAAATGTCAATTGACCATAAATGTTCGACTTTATTTCTGGACTCTCAGTTTCATTCCATTGATCTGCACATTTACCCTTCTGAAAATAACAGTCTTGGTGACTGTAGCTTTGAAGTAAGTTTGAAATTGGGAAGTATGAATCCTTCGAACATACACAAAATTTAACTCAAAATGGATCAAAGACCTAGATGTAAGAGAGAAAACTATAAAACCCTTAAAAGCTAAGTTAGGGGTGAATCTTCATGACCTCGGATTTGGCAGTGGTTTTTAGATATGACACCAAAAGTACAAGCAACAAAAGGGAAAATAGATAAACTGAATTCCATCAAAATTTAAATCCCCTGTGCTTCAAAGGACACTATTAGGAAAGCGAAAAGAAACTACAGAAGGGGGTGAAATGTTTGTGCAGCGCACACCTGATGTCCGGGATCCGTAAAGAATACTTACAACTCAACAAGAAAAAGGAAAATAACCTGATTTTAAAATGGGCAAAGGATTCAAATAGGCATTTCTCCAAAGATCTACGCATGAAAGATACTCAAGGGCATAACTAATTAGGAAAATGCAAATCAAAACCACTGTAGGTCCTACACTTCACAGTCCCTAAAATGGCTACAGTCAAAAAGATTTTTAAAAGTTGGAAAAAACTGGAGAAATTAAAACCCTCATCTATCACTAGTAGGGATGTAAAATGGTGCAGCCATTTTTAAAACAGTTTGCACATTCCACAAAATGTAAAACTTTTTTCTTTACCCAGCAATTTCACCCCTGGGTATATACCTGAAAGAACTAAAAACATATTTTCACATAAAAACTTGTAAATGAATGTTCATGGCATCATTATTTATAGCCAAAAAGTGGCTATTCATGAATACACAAAATGTGGTGTGCTCTTACAATGAAATATTTTTCAGCCAACTTGAGTGAAACGTGAAAACATTCTGCTAAGTAAAAGAATCCAGCCGGGAAAGACTGCGTATTGTATGATACGATTTATGCAAATTCCTAGATAGGCAAATCTTTGCATACAAAAAGCAGCTTAGTGGTTGCCCGGGGACAGGGGCTGGGAGTTGGAGTGCAGGCACAGGGGTGGGTGGGTGGGGAGCAATTGCTAGCAGGTTTCTTCTGAGAGTGGTAAAGTGCTCTGGAATCAGACAGTTGTGATAGTTGGAAACCCTGATAAATATACTAAACATCATTGAGTGGCACATTTTAAAAGGGCGAATTTTATGGTATGTGAGCTACATCTTAATTTTTTAGGAGCTCCTAGGATCTCTGTGGGGTTCTGGGAGGGCCCAGTTACAAAGTCTTCTGGTTTCTAACTCCGATAAACAATTGCTTTAACATTCCATTTTATGTAGTATGTGCGACTACACCAAAGAATAACTATTCCATTAGACTGAGTACATTGTGCTACACAAGAACGATGCCAAGTGGTGGCGAAGACTGTGGAGCGCATCGGGAGGACAGTGCTCTGGGGGCCGGTTGGGGACTGGGCGGAGCGGCACAGGGCAGCAGTCAGGAAGTCTTCTGGGAGGGGTAGGGCTGAGCCAGCCCTTGATGGGTGAGTGAGACACAGGTAAGTGGGCCAAGGGGCAGGTGAGAGCGATGAGCATCAGAAGGGTCATGTCAAGGACAAGTGACACACATGCGAAACTTCCTTCCACGCCTGCCCCAGAGACCCAGAGTGGGTGGGACACGGGAAAGACCAAAGAAGGCAGGAGGTCAGGCAGAAGTGGAGAGGTGTACACTTCTGGGTTGTCTCCAGGAGAGCGGGATGCAGGGAGACGAGGCTTTGCATGAAACGCGGTATGGTAGCTACGTCTGTACACGTACTGAAACATGTAAAGAACTAGGAGCTCCTTTAATTGAAATTAATATAATGCCATTTCTTGTGCAGCTGGCCCACTTGGGGTGGGCTAAAGGAGAAAACATCCTTCAAACTACTGGTGAGATGTATCTACTTCTATCACCTTTACGAAAATCTCATTTTAGGAAGTTATTCAGTCAAAGTAAACGTCACCTCCCAACTAACCTCTTTGCCCCTCTCTTTCCCTTGTCCTGCCCGTGGTGGCCTCTGGGTTCAGGAGCAGGGAGGCTGATGGGGCCGGGAAGCCTCACACAGGAGGAAGCCTGGCATTCTACTGTCGGATTTTGGGGTTTTGCTGCCCCCTACTGTAGGATGGCTGCACTGACAGGGTTCTTGGGCTGGGGCCGAAGAAATCTGTGGTCAGTGAACTTGCGCTCCACCCTCCCGGCCTGGGCAGGCCCAGTGGTCCCCCTGGCTGCCTCCGGCTCACTTTAGATGTTACCGGAGCTGGGGATCTCCCTGCGCCCCGGCTGTGGCTCCCGGATATCCTGTCCCCAGCAGCCCACCCTGCTGCTTTCAGCTGCAGAGGCACGGACCCCCGTTCATCCCCACGGGGTTACCCTCCCACCTCCCACTTCCCCACACCCCCAGGGAGCTCCTTCCTTCTCCGCAGGACAGATGGGAGCTTCTGGATCCCTGTCACCTCCATGGGAGTCAGGGGAGCTTGGAAGCGGTCTCTTCCTTCCAAGTAGGGAATAGGGCCTAAGACTTCTGTTTCCTGCTATCTTCTCAACCGGATTATTCATCCCACTTCCAGGCGGCAGCTCCACTGGTGACAGTCAAGGCATGCATCTGTTTGACTGGCCATCTCCATCCCCTCTCCCTCAGGACTGGAGACGCTTTCAATGAACTGTCCCTGTGCAGAAGGGACTTCCCCTCCATCACAGCCTCCTCCGCTTCCCTCTGCCCTTTGCCCTTCCTGAGATCCAGAGGGTCACAAGGTCACCACTACCCAGCAAGTAAGTTAGACCAGGCAGTAATTTCTAAATTATTCTAACCTCGACCCCCATGTTTTCTCCATCTGGAGAGGGATGGGATGTGGGGAGAGGGGGAGGAGAGAGAGGAGAGAGAGGTGAGAGGAGAGATAGTCAAAGCAACCAGTCTGGAAGCAGCCGGGCGGGGCTCAAAGCTGGCAGCTGGCCCATGAGTTTAAAGAGGCATTTTCTTAAGGACCAGGGAAGCTGGATCATGGGCTGAATTGAGAAGAGAGGGAAGATATTTATTTAGATAGTGTTTTGAGAAACCAGATTCTCCCCCCAGGGTCTAGGAATCCCCCTGCTGCTTCACGGAGTCCCAGCCCAGGAAAGAAAATAATTTGGTGGGGTTAGGTCTCCAGCTTCAGAAGAGTAATTTGGGATCTCCCCGGGAAGGACAGATTGAAAAGTCAGGGCGCGGAATGTCAAAAATTACCCTGCAGGTGCCCCAGTGTGGGAGGAGCCACTTCCTGCTCCTCCCAGGGCCAGCGTCACCTGGAGCCTGGTCAGGTGAGGCCTATAAAACACATTTCCGACGCCGCTCCTCACATGCCCGGAACCTCAGGGACTGACCGGTCCACGTCTGGGTCTGACCAGGTGAGTGGGTCTCTTGGGACCTAGAGAGAGCACGATTGTAAAGTGGCGGGGGCGGGGGGGGGGGGACTGTTGGAGATCACGGGGGGAAGGAAAGGGAGGGGGTAGGAGAGATTTTTGCCTTGGATCTAGTAAGAGCCGCCTGGGAATTTTACGTCCTAAAATTGGATGGTGAGTGATTGGCCGGCCTCAATTCTTGCCAACGTCTGGCCTCTGGCGACTGAGACAGCTGGCTGGGGAGGGTGGATCCCAGGCCATGTACCTCTCACAGACACATTCCTGGATGCTTAGAGAGGGTGACTGAAGGACACGGAGAAGATGGTGACCGCCAGTGTTACCACGAAATGCCATCTGGTGTCCTTTCCTCTACTTGAGTATAGTTGCCGGCCTCCCGCTCTTTCCTCATTCATTAATACATTCAGATATTTTTCACTTACTCAGCAGTTACTTGTGGAGCTCCTACGGATTACCTGGTGCCCTTCTAGACTCTGGAAGATAAAGTGTGCAGAACTGGGGGCGGGGCTGAAAATCCCTTTCATTTCTGTGTTCCACCTATATTTATTGGACGCCTTCTGTTTGACAAGAATTGTGCCATATCTTAGAGAAACGTTCATTTTTAATGAGTGAGATGGAGGCTTTGTGTTGACTCTGTGTGTGTGTGTGCGTGTGTGTGTGTGCGTGTGTACTTCTGATTACCTCCCCATATCAACAGCCTATGGGAAGATTCCAAAGGCGGAAGCGATGGTCTAAGATTTCAGAAGCCCTTAAAGCATCTGTATTGGGTTTTAGGTTGACGGAACTCCCACCCAGATGTCCTGCCAGCAAACCCAGCAGGCTTGCTGGCCTCCTTTTAAAGTGCCCACCACCAAGTGCCCCCCAAAGTGTCCCCCTAGGGGCCCTCCCAAGATGCCCTGCTCCAGTCTCTTCCTGCTGTGGGCCTAGCCCCAGGGCTGCTGTGGCCTCAGCTGACTGTGACATCAGAGCTTGAGCTGTTGCCAGAGCTTTGGGGCTGCTTCCCACCTGGGCTCCCAGCATCAGCCTAGTGACCAGCTGGCCGAGGATGGGCACCAGCCCTGTGCTGCTCATCCCTCAGTCTCTTCCATCCCTTGATGAGCTCTCACCTGGGGAATAAGGCCGCCCCGGCGCTGTACTGCAAGACAGCCACCCTGGGGCTGGGCTCAAACTCGCTCTTCTGACGTTTGGATGTGATGGCTCGGAATGTGCTGCTCGGCCACAATAAATATTTTTATCCACCAGCCCTCTCCGGTCCTGTGGTTTCTGTTTTTAATTCATGTTTTCACTCTATTTACCAAATTCTACTCCTTCTCTCTGAATGAATGGCTGGGTTCATAACTTTGAGTGAATAAGGGCAAAATCAATCTAGCGAATGAAAATAAGTTCATGTTTAAAATAAAATGAATGAATATAATGAAACAGAAACAGACTCAGATACAGAGAACAAACTAGTTACTCATGGGGAAAGGGGTGGGAGCAAAAGCAAGATAGGTGAAGGGCATTAAGAGGCACGAACTACTTGGGATAAAATAAACAAGTTACAAAGATGTGATGTCCGGCGCAAGGAATATAGCCAATAGTTTATAATGACTTTAAATGGAGTATAACCTATAAAAATACCAAATCACTGTTATATACCTGAAACTAATATAATATTGTAAGTCAACTGTACTTCAATAAAAGAAAAAAAGCTTAAAACTCTTAAGGAACTAAATACAACCTTTTTAAAAATACCTGTATGATTTGTTTTAATTAAAAAATGTGTAAAATGTGGTCAGTACTGAAATAAATAAATTAGGGGTATACTGATACATCAGGGAGAATCTTCCTATTATTATATGTTCAAAATGTCCTTTTAATGAATCGTCTTTTAAGAGTCTACAACAGAAAGATTTTTTTATGTAAAAAGACATTCATTTGGACATTATTTTTTTAATGCCCTTACAATAAAGTATAATGTTAATCTATAAATTTGTGCTCAGGCTTTGCTGCTGAGATAGTTATTTGGAAGAGGACCTGTGTGAAGGAATGCCCTGGCTTCCTTCATTTTAGATGAAGGAAACATACAGCCACCTGCTCCGATCCTTAGAGCCTTGTTAGGCGCGGGGAAGGCTAAGTGAACCGAGCCCTTTGACATTCACACATTAAAACAGAAGTCCATTTAGGTTGCTTCCATGTCTTGTACATTGTAAATAGTGCAACAGAAAATGAATACAGACGGATTTAAATATGTATGTGGTATATTCATAAAGCATGTTCCATAGGCTATAAAAAACCAAACTCAACAATATAGAAGAGCCTCACAGATACAATGTTGAGTGAAACAAGTAAGGTACAAAATAATACAGACAGTATTATTCCATCTATTTCCATTTATATGGATTTCAAGAATGAGCAAAAGTAATCTGTGGGGATAGAGTTCAGAACCGGGGTTACTCTTCGTACTGAATGAGAGGAAGAATGAGGCAGCTTTTTGAGGTGCTGGAAATGTTCTTTATCCTGATCTAGACTGTGATTACACAGGTGTATACATATGAAATAAATGCATTGAGTTCCACACTCAGGATGTATGTCATCTGCGATTTTTTAAAGTTATACCTCAATATAAAAAAGTTAACGGGGAAAGGATACTCAATTGCTGTTAGGACAGTTATCCACAAAGTAGAAACTTGTTTTTAATTTGCTGATTCTCCACTAGAGGGCACCCCTGCACAAGAGCAAGTCCTCCTTTAGCGAGGGATGCATGGCCATCCGCAGCTGGCTCCAGGCTGGCTTTGCAGCTCACCTCCAACCATTTCCCCCTCGTGGTCACTATGCCCTTTTAAACTATTTGTGGGAGACTGCATGCAGCCACACAATCACACTAAAGTGTGATAAGTGCTGTTGCGACAAAATCTTTTTTTTTCCAACAATTAGAAAAGACCCCGTAAGGAATCTGTGTGGCCAGATTAAGGGATGAGCAAGGTTCAGCAAGACCTAAAATTCACGCAGTCTGTCTCTGTTTAAAAGTCAAAGCCTTAGCAAGTGGTAATCAAGTGTGACTTTTAACCCCTAAAAGTCTTAAGAAGAGATGTTCTTGAGTTGCCAGCTTCAATATTTAGAATAAAAAGTTTTTAAATGCAGTAACTCTTTGAAACACTCCCACCAAGAGAACATTCTTCTTACATTTGTGTAAACTCCACACATAACACAGATGAAAGGTCTGTTTCCTATTTACTGCAGTCTGTTGTTCATTCATCCTTTCTTTCTTTCTTTCAACAGTTATTGAGCACCTCAGCATGTCCCAGGCCTGTGCTGTCATCCGGAATCAGAGGTAAAGGATGCTAATTCCCTGTCCTCACGTGGTTCACACACGGGGGAGACAGACTCAATAACCACACAGTCTATTGAAGTGGCACAGGAGTCACAGAGGACTGGGACGCGGTGGGGGTGGGGGTACAGTAAGGGATGGTTTCTGGGAGCAGGTGATTTCTGAAGTTGTGATAGTCTGACAGGAGGTGAAGGACATCTTAGACGTAGGGAATACTGTTCCTAACACACACACCAGCACGAGCCACGGCAAAGGGACATTAGCATGATGCCATCATAAAGGTGCCAGTACACAGAGTGCTCCGAGAAGGCTAAAAGGGAAGAATTAATTTGGTAGAGTCACATCTAGGAAGATTTACTGTGCCATTTTCAGGTTGACCTGGAAAAAAAAAAAGTGAAGATTCAGTGGGTGAAGAGGTAGTTTGCACAGACAACCAGCAGGTGGCGCCCGCCCTTCCCTGCAGCTTGCGGACGAGCCTGGTCAGACCCCTTTCGAAGTACCTCCCACCCCAGGAGCCAAATACAGAAGCTGGCCGGGGCCACCCCTGCCCCGACCTTTACACCCCCCGACCCACCCCCACTTACCCCCCCCCCCCATCACAGCATATACCCTGAGCTGTTCTGTACCCGCTACCCAGAGAAATGAGGAGAAACAGCCGTGGTGAACAAAGCACCGTATTTGCTTTTATTTCACAGAAGAATGTAACTTCTGTGCTTTCTCTTTCAGAAAATAAAAGATTTATCTACCGTTTCTACTGAATGCCACGAAAAGAGAGAACTAAAAACAGTCACGAATTTCAGAATAGTGAGGACGCTGCACCTAAAACTAGGGGCACAAGGAAGCCGCCTAGATGTGGAGAGAAGACCGGATCGGCACTCAGCGCCGGCACTCCTGGGGGCTCCCCGTGACCCCTGAGCGCCCCCCCCCCGACACCCCCCCCCCAGGGGAGGCTGGCCTAGAACGGGGGGCCGCCCACCCACAAAAGAAACACACGTAAAGAAAAGCAAGGGGGGCTGAGGAGAGAACAGGGCTCTGGGGCCAGGCCCCGGACTCGTTAGCCCTGGAACCGCAGACCGGCCACCCGCTCTCACGCAAGCGCCGTTTCTCAACTTTGAAGTGGGTCCATAACAGCCTCCCGGAGGCGCTGACGAGGCTGGGTTGTGGAAGCGCCTGCGACGCCCAGCCTACAGCAGCTCCTCAATAAACGGTGCCGTCGGGTCCCCGCTACTCTCCCCCTGTCACTCCCTCCCAGCCACGCCGGCCTCCTCGCTGTATCTCGCGTGGGTCACGCACACGCTCATCTCAGGGCTCGGGCACTGGCTCTTCCCTCTCTGCCTGGAGTGTTCTTACCCAAGATGTCTCCTTGGCTCACTCCTTAAACTCATTCAAGTATTTGTGCAAAAGTGGGCTTCCTAATAAAGCAGATCTGACCAGTCAGTCCATTTAAATTGCAGCTCCCTCTCCGTCCCTGCGCAGGCATTGCCAATCTTCCTAATTCTGCTCTATTTTAATAGCCGTTATCACCTTCCAACATTTTATGTATTTTACCTACTTACCAGGTTTATTGTTTCCTGCCTACACTCCCCTGCCCCTCACTTTTCCACCTTCCACTTTTATCTGTTCCGTTCACTGTTGTATCCTTGGTGCCAATAACATTGACTGGGACATAGTAGAGGCTCAATGAATACTTTCATGAATGAATGGATGCACACATGAATGCCCTTCCATCTCTGAGAATCAGGTCTCCTCATCTGTCAAACAGGGAGAGCTGGTCTTAAGATGAAAGGTGATCCCTTATAAGAAAGGGCCAGGAGGTGGGGAAGCACAGCACCATGGCTGACTGCTTTCCAAGTGACTGTCAAGAGCATCCAGCAGAAGGAGCGGGGAGGGTGTCGCTCAGTGGGAGAGTGCCTGCTTAGCATGCACAAGGTCCTGGGTTCACTCCCTAGTGCCTCCATATAAACAAGCAAACAAACCAACCTATTTACCTTCCCCTCGAAAAGAAAAAAAAAGTAAAAACAAAAAAAAAAAGGGCATTCATCAAGGAGGGGTGAAAGGCTGCCCAGACACATACCTGGGCCCTAGTTTCAGTCCCTGTGCAGAGGGCCTTAAACTTGCTGTGATTTGGCCCTGGGGAGGAGTGTCAAAGGCTGTGGGTTTAAGCAGGACCCTGTGTCTTTGGGGTTGGCACTAATTGCACCCCACTATGCTCGGGGAACTCAATAGAGGTTGTTCCTTACCCTGGAGGTGCCCACAGTCAACCTTTGTCTTTTGGAGAGGGGCAAACCTGGATTTAATCCCAGCTCTTCCACCATTGAGTTAGGATCTTGGACACGTCACATCATTTGTCTGAACCCCAGTTTACACCTCTGTCGAACAGGGATAATAATGGCTACTGCTCGAGGTTATCTTGAGTGCCCAGCACACTGCTTACACATAGCGTGCATGTCATAAAACTATTTCCCTCTGGCTTCCGTCTTGAGCTCCATCTTCCGGAGACATAGTGTGCAATTCAGGACCTGCCCTGCAGAGGGTGCCAGAGCACCAAGGAATCCTAGCTACCCAGGGACTCGGGCGTGCAAGGTGGCTGTGGGCCCACTAAGTCAGCCAAGGTTCTCTGGGCCCCAGACCTTGGGCTCCTCTCTCTCCATGCCCTCTACCCAGGCCCCGCTCCTGCCCACGGGCTGCCCAGCAGCTCCCCCTTCCCAGGCTCCGTCCAATCAAATATGATACAACCACTGTCCTGGGTAAGCGACAAGCTGGCTTGATAAAACCAATTGTGCCAGGAAGTTTTTAGGTAATATTTGCTCCTCCCAGCTAACATGTGTGGATTTTAACAGGGGCTTTCTGAATACATAGTCGGGAACAAGTGGACATTACAGGGGCTAAAATCAGTGTTTCTCATTTAGACCCATGTGCGTTTCATGGTGAATATTGAAGATTTATTTCCTCCCTTCAGTGAGCTACTATTAGATTAAAAAGATAAAATTACTCGTAATCCACCATTTTAACCTACAAAACAACAATTTCATATGGTCCGAATTAATTTCACCCCTTCAACTCTTCTCAACTTCACTACAGACCCTAGCTTGCTTTTCTTTTTCTTTCTCTTTCTTTCTTTCTTTCTCTTTCTTTCTTTCTTTCTTTCTTTTTTTCTTCCTTCCTTCCTTCCTTCCTTCCTTCCTTCCCTCCCTGCTCTCTCTCTCTCTTTTCCCCATCACATTTCTGCCTTTAAGTTCTGTTCCCCTCCTGGCCCTACAGTTTCAGCTTCATCACTTGGTGCCTTGACCACACCTCACCGGTGTGAGGCGGCCCCCTGGTGGGGCCACTGCTGTGATGGGCTTGGCACCCCCTGGGGTCTCCAGAGCGCGTACACCTTGGGCACATCAGGGCTTGTCCAGCCAGGGGCTCCAGCTTCTCTGGCAGCAGGATGTGTGGGGTGAGGTGGGGGCAAATGGTTGAATAATGACCAAAACTTTTCCAAATTTGATTTTTGAAAACTGTACACTTAAGGATCTCAATGAACCCCAAGCACAAGAAACATGAATAAAAATACACCAAAGCATTTCATAACCAAATTACTTAAAACCAGTGATGAAGGAGAAAAAAGTCTTAAAAGCAGCCACACCAGGGAAAAATAAATTCTTTCCAAAGGAAGAAAGAGAACAGTGATCTCAGACTGCTCGGCAGAAACAAGCCAAGCCAGAAGGCGGGGGCGCAGCAGCCATCAGTTACTAAAAGACTAACTTTCAGTCTAGAACCTCATACCCTGTAGAAAAACATCTGTCAAAAATGAATAAGAATTAAGTAACTTTAAAAACATCCAAATGCTGAAAGAATCCATCACCCGCAAACAGGAAGTACGAGAAAGGCAGCCCTGCAGGCAGGAGGAGGGTGACGTTAGAATCTGAGCTACCCAAAGGCCAGAAGAGCACCTGCAACGGAAATCACGCGGGTAAATATAAAAGGGATTTTTTTGTTATTTAAATCTCTTTCAAATGGTCCACTGGAATACTGAATCTCTGAAAACATGTCAGGATGGCTTGGTCAGGGCATCCAGCCAACGGCGTCGGGCCAGCGCTCCCCAGAGGCGTCCAGGAGCCGGCGAGGCGGCCACCCTCAGCTCGTGCCCAGCAGGGGGAGCCCGTGGACTTTGGGAAGGACCAGGCCGCCCCACCTACGGCCCTTCCCGGTGACAAACTCCCCGGGCCAGGTAGACTGGGGCTCTCCAACAGCAACAAGTGGGATCCCTCAAGGATAAATCGTAAAGCTTGAATGGATGGGTCCCGATCCAGGCTTTCCCATTAATTTGCTGTGCAACTTCATTTGGGCGTCTACCTCTCTGGGCCTCATCAGATCCCTCATTTGTAAAATGAGGGGTGAGACGAGCTAAGGTATAAAGGCCTTCTTTCCCACAGTCTGTCATTCCTTGACCCTAATGAGGAGGGGCCACCTCGGCCCCTCTGCTCCCGCCATGGTGGAGCCTCCAGGGGCAGAGAGAGGAGCCTTCCTCTCTGGGGAAGGGTTAAAGGAGAGAAGGCTTTGAGAAAGCAGAACCTGAAAATCAAGCTCCAGCCTTCCCTGTGCCCGTCAGCCACCCCCACTCCCCACGTGCAAGCACCGGGCCAAGCACTTTATAGCATTCTTTCATTTCATGCAACAGTCCAACCCCTAAAGCAAGGGAGAAACAATTATCCCAATTTTACAAATGAAGAAACTGAGACCCAAAGACGTTAAGAAACTTGCTTAAAGTCAAACAGCTAATAAGAGGTGGAGCTGGCATTTGAGCCAACGGCCAGCCAGGCCCTGACATGTGCTCCTGAGCCTCCTGAGAAATGCAGTTCGCTCCTCGGAGTCACACTCTAACCTGGAAGGGCCCTTGCAGTCCTCTGTGCACCCCTCTCATTTTATATGGGAAGAAGCTAAATTAAAAGGGCACTGTGTGTGTTTGTTTGATTCTTTATTTTTATTGAAGTATAATTGATGTAAAATATTGCATATGTTACAGGTGTACGGTACAGTGAAACAATTTTTAAAGGTTACACTCCATTCATAGCTATCATAAAATATTGGCTATATTCCCCGTGCTGTACAGTATATCCTTGCAGCTTATTTTATACCTAATAGTTTGTACCCTCAAGAGGGATTTTAAATGTTTAGACCCTCTTAACCCTGCCCAGTTCTCCTCCTATAAAAGTCCACTCGAATAAGAGCATGGCTTAATGGCAGTTCTGTGCCGTACACTGGGAGAGAACCTCAGTTTACACACAATTGCCTGAGGATTACCTCAGTTCTTCACAGCAGATGCACATGCTCATAATAAAAGTGAATTTTAAATAAAAATACCCATTTTATAGATGTGGCTATCTCAGTACAGTTTAATAACTTGGTCACCATCACACAACCAAGTCAACTAAAAAGAACTGTAATCTTAACCCCCCCAATTCTAATCTCGTGCTTTTCTGTGACACCTCTTTTCTTCTGAGCCACTCTTTACCTCCAAAGCCTGTGGTACACAATGGCTATATGAATGTGTGTGTTTATCTTGCTTATGACAAGAGGAAAATGGTAAGAAAAAACGCTCGGAGTAAGACCAGCTGGAAGGAGCAGTGGCAATGGCACCAGCAGCAAGAAGGACCCTTCCTTTCCTGCTGAGACCAAGTCCCAGAGCCCAAAGCTTTCTGGGGTCCTCCCCTCCCTGCCTCCTCTTCTGCTCCCCCCGGGCCCCTTCCTCTGTGCCCAGCCGGGCTCTGCTCTGTGCACCAGGTCTTGTGTTCATCCCCGCCAGAACGAGCCCTACCCCAGCCCCGGCTTCTCTGGAGGCGGGAGGGGGTCAGCCAGCAGCAGGGAGGCCCTTGCACTCCCCTTTAATGGAGGAGAGATACAATCACCTGTCAGCTGCCCGGACCTAATTAACACCGGCTCAGAGTTTTGGTTGCTGGTTAAGGGCGCCCCTCCCTAGCTGAGGCTCCTATGGGAAAGTCGGTCACAAACTTGCTGGAAGTGGGACCTCGGGATAAGGTCGATGCAGGGGCAGGGGTAACCCCTGTCTGAACTCTTCTAGCATCTTAGACTAGAACAGGAACAAGCCAGCCTCTAAGTAAACAGCCACCCTGGTTAGAAATCCTGCCTTCCTGCATCCTGCCCAGACCAAGGGAGAGAGGACCCCCCCCCCGTTCACCCAGACATCGGGGTCTCCAACCCAAATTGTTTCTCTGCACCCCTCTCACAGGAGTCTACGTTTCCCTTCTCCCCAGTCAAAAGGTTCTCTGAAATTTGAGCCCAGGACTGTCTAGCTCTGAGCCCAGTGTCCAAGTCTAGAACCTTCTGAACTTGAACTTTGTACCCTGGTTCATGGCTCAGCTTTCACAGCCCCACCCCCGCTTTCATCTCCTCCCTAAATTCACACCCTTTGGAATGACACCAGAATTCGTCTGAATTATCAGAAGAAAAAACACGCAAATAAATAGACAAGATCGTTACAGAGTGTGGCAAGCACTAGGACGAAAACAAATGGGATGCTGGGCACAGACTGCGGGGGTGGGGCGGCGCCGCTTTGGCTACAGGAGACCCAGAAAGGCCACTTCCTGGGACAGACCGCACAGGTTCCGCAGCGCGGCCCACAGACCGCCTCTCCGCTCCCGGCCACCTCCTGCCACCCGCCCCAGCACGCCCTGCCCCACGTCCCTGCCTGGTCCCACTCTTGCAGCTCTTGGTTTTATTTACTGTTTCAACTGTTGTTATTCTAACCAAATATAATGTAAACTCAATGAAGTTAGGGATTTTGTACTTTTTGTTCCCCACTCTGTCCCCAGCACCCAGAACAGGGCTTGGCACACAACGAGTGTGTAATAAATCAGTGACGAGTAAATTAAAGTGGCCTCCGTTTCTCCTTGGCAAGATGGGCACAAGCCAAAGCCAAGAGCGAGCTGGCCTCCAGACCCTCCGCCAGCCTCACAGGGCACTGGGACACAGTCGTCCCTCCCATCTCCCAGAGCCAAGATGAAGGTCATGGCTTCTCCACTGCAGGCCGGGCAGCGGGGGCCTGTCCCCTGCCTGGAGAGATGCCCAGAATCCAGGATCCAACTTCTGAGGAAGACCCTACTCTCACTTTGCTTCAAACCCAAAGTCCCTTAATTCTTCCCTTTCTCTCACTCCCCCACATCGAGTCCTCTTCGTTTAATCACCAAATACATTTTGAAGCTGCCCACCTTGTCTCTGTCTCCTTTTCCACCACCAAAGTCCAAGCCACCCTCTTCTCTGCCTGGACCACCGCAAAGCCGCCAGCTGGGCTCTCTGCTCCTCCTCTGAGCTTTTCCTGTTCACGCTCGTGCAGCACCCAGCGTGTATGTTTTAAAACATGAAATAAGAGTATTTTCTCTCTGCCTAAAATCCTTCAATGGTTGTTCTTTGCTTTTAAGATCAAATCCAAACTCACTGAACCTCATCTCCCACCTCCTTGGCCCTCACTTGCTACACTCAAGCCCCACTGGCCTCTTCTCTCTTCTCCAAAACACAGATCCTCTTTGACTTATGATGGAGTTATGTCCCCACGAACTCACATAAGCTGAAAATATCATTAAGTCAAAAATGCATTTAATTCACCTCACCTACCAAACATCAGAGCTTAGGTGGGCCTACCTTAAACGTGCTCAGAACACTCACATTAGCCTACAGTTGGGCAAAATCATCCCGCACAAAACCTATTTTATAATCAAGTGTTGACTATCTCATGCAATTTACTGAAGACTGTACCGAAAGTGAGAAACAGAACGGCGGTGTGGGTACGGGACGGTTGTGTGTTGGCTGTTGACCTCCCTGACTGGGAGCGGCCGCTGTCCAGCATCATGAGGGCACCACACTCCATATCGCTAGTCTGGGAAGAGAGCAAATCCAAATTTCAAACCGTGGTTTCTACCGAAGGCCTATCTCTTTCACATCAAGTCAAAACTTCGTAAGCCGGGGGCCATCTGTAGGTCAAGCCCTTCCCATTTGTTTTGAAGCCTCCCTCTTCCTGTGCTGCTCTTTCTCATCCTTTACACCTCTGCTTAGACGTTACCTCCTTGGAGAGGCCTTCGGGGCCTGGCTTCCTGAAGGCCCCTTCAGATACAGCCGTTCCGTGTCACTCTGTCACGTTTCCTGCCTTCCTGATCCCACCGCCTCTGTAATGACTTTGTTTATTAGCACGCTGTCTGCCTCCCCCGCTAGTGGAAGCTCCCTCAGGTTAGAGATCCTTGTCTCTTTAATTCATCTGGCTTCTCTGGAGGCCTCGCACGTGATTGGTGCTTAATGAGTGTTCTTTTGAAAGGATGAATACGGGGCCTCTACTCATTCACATCCTATTTTACCCACTGACTCTGGGCGCAGTCTCTTCATCCTGCTCTGCCTCTTACAAGCCTTTGCCACTTTTGAGGTCCCCTCCATCGGAACCGCCTCCTCCCTCCCGAGGCCGATCACTCCGCGTCCTTGTGCACCTCGGGACTTTGCTCTTCCCTCCGACCAGTGTGCTCTTCTGATTTCTCTTACCAGCTGAACCCTCACCCGTTCCTCAGTGCGAGGTTCAGACATGACTTCCTCCAGTGTGTGCAGATCCCTGCCGTCTCAGCCCTTCCTTTAGGGGGCGGTAGATCATATCACTAACAGAACATTTATGTGTTTGGTTGTCACTGATGCTGTTGTTTTGCGTTTCTGTCTCCCAGGTGGACTGTGGCATCTTCTGGAAGACAGAGATCTGTCTTATCCATCGTTATATTCTCAAGACTTACCAGACCTCATGTACAAAGCAGCTGCTCAGTACGTGTGAGTGGAACTGCTTGGAAGGCCTGGCCCTTTATTACACAATCTCTTACCTCTGGGACTGCCTCTGATCCCTTCAGTGACTCCTCCCTCCCTCTGTTAAATATGAAACTTCCTGAGTTTCTCCTCTCAAACCTGGTATTTTTCTGTACTCTTTCCCAGAGACTGTCAGAGCTGAAAGCAGCTCTTCCACTCCCAGCACACGGGAAGTCCTGCCGTGTTGGGTCCCCGCCTTAGTCCTGAGACCAGCCTGGTCACTGCCGTCTCCAGCCCTTGGCAGCATCCGTGGCCAGACCTTTTTATTTTTAAGGTTCTCTGAAGAACCATTCTGACACTCAACACATACTTCCTGTGCAACAGAAATGGGACACAGATTTCTGCTTGATGCAGGGAGACATGACCTTTGGAAATGAGTGCTCAACACTCTTGGGGCTGGTGCTTTTTGGGGTGAAACTAGGAAGGATGGGGCCACAGGACATTCAGTCCAGGGGGTCCCTCTGCCTCCTCAGCTCATGGACTTGGATTTCAGACTGTGGTTCTGATGAGGACAGTGTGTTTGTAAACGCACAAAGTCACCCAGCTACAGCAACAAGCCCTCTGAGTTCAGCATGGACACCGAGCACTTAGGACCAATCTCCATGCACTTGTCCTCAGAATCCGAGACTAGGTCTGCCTGGGTGACCTCAGGGAAAAGTCAAGCAGGCATAGTCCTAGGGTAACTATAATTAGGGTCCTAAACTCCCACCCACAGCACATCATAGCCTCGAACGTTTGCCCTGAGCCTGCATGGGTGTGCGTCACAAGCCTGGGTCCAAGGGCTTGGCAACACCTGCATCGCTACTCCCACCTAAGTGAACGTCAAGAGCTATCAGCAAGGTTTAAGGTAAAAAGCACAAGCTTTGGTGGGATTTTTTCATTTTCAAAACTTCTAATTTTTATTGAAGTGTAGTTGATTTACAATGTTAGTTTCAGGCTTACAGCAAAGCGATTCAGTTACACACACACATATATACACATTTTTAAAAATTCTTTTGCATTATGAAAAAGCATAGGTTTTGAAGTGAACCAGATCTCGGTTTGAATCATGACACTCCCATTTGTGAACTTCATTCAGCAAATATTTATGAAAGTCATTCCATGCACCAGGCATTGTACCAGACCCTGGGGAGAAAAAAGGAAACAGAACCAACATGGACACTGGGCAAATTACTTACAATTGTAGGCCTCTGCTTTCTTATCTAAAACGAGGTCGTGGCTACCCCCTTAGAGATGTGAGAGGATTTTGTGAGACGATATGTGTAACTGTGGAGCTATTTACATTATCATCATTGTAATTAATAAAATAACATGGTAGCAGCGTGTGTGAAAAGCCACACAACTATTTAAACTTTTGAACCCTAAGGAACCTTTATCCTAAGGAAAAGCCCAGATACAAAGACATAGATGAAGGAGAGAGATGGGAAAGAAATTATCTACCGACTAAGTACGTACATTCTACCAAGCACTGGGTGAAATATCTTACATTTCTTAATTCATGAAAATGAGCAAAGGGAAAAAATTACAAGCAACCTAAGTATTCAGCAGTAGCATCATGAATGAAATATTTTACCATCATTTGAAGTAATTATAAAGACGATGTACAACATCGAGAAACGCTCGTGACATGATGTTAGGTGGAGAAGGCAGGTGACGGAGTGTAGGCGCGCAGATCACAGCTGCAGTGACACACAGCTCCTGCGCGTGAGCACAGACACGCGGAGCAGCAAGGCCTGCGCCGGAACGACGGGTTTACGGCGCCGACTCTGCTCTCCATTTCCCAGACTGCTGGCAGTGCTCTTCCATTTTTTGCTATATCAGTGTGATAGCTGGGCTTTTCCTAGGGTGTTTTATTTGCAGGTTATTTCTCTCTGTTCTCTGCGGTCCGCACATCAATGCTGAAAGGGGAGAAAATAAATATTTTCGTGCTTGGAAGTCTCAGTAGGGGGCAAATCTCTGAAGAGGCCTCGGTTGCATTCAATGTATTGCTGTTTCCTGAAAAATAAGTGGAAGAGTTACCCCCGTTATATTTAGTGCTACTGATAGCAAGCCTTCAGGAACAGAACTCCTGCTACAGCAGCACCTGCCAGCCCCACCATCAACACCTGGAGGGCTCTGTGTCCCTAGGAGGGCCATCGGCACAAGCTGACCTCCCTTCCATCCATCCACCCACCCATCCACTCACTGACTCTACAATCCACCTGTCTATCCATCTGATGCTGATTTACTATCTTCCATCCTTCTATCCCATCCCTTTGCTTATCCATCCATGCATCTACTCTTTCTTGGAAGGGCATCATCACAAAACTTCCTTACAGGAATTAGGGATTTACAAGTGTCCTGATTCTTCAGCTGGCAATTAGCATGAAAAAGCAAGGTTCACGTTCCCAAATGGGGTCAATGATGCAACAGGACAGGAGCCAGGAGGCGTGCTTCTCATCTTCGCAGTTGCTGGTGGGCCGCTCAGGAGCTGGCTCGGCAACTGGGCAGGCTCCCACGGCCCAGGAACAAAGGGCCCAGTAATCAGGTCAGATCTGTCGCCAGGGTCCTCCCTGTCCCAGTAACACCCAGCTGGCGGCTGGGAGCAGGATCTTCAAGGCATTCCAAGCCTTGGCACCTAAATCTGTCACATTCTAGGGCTGTAGGTGGAGTGGGAGAGGCCATGCAGTATGCACTTGTCAGTCTGCCAGCTGAGAACCTGTTTTAATGAGTTAAACAATTGGCTCTCGTTACATAAGCCTGGACTGTGACCTTCTCAATCAAGTGTTAATGGGGGTTGATGAGGACAATCTACCTGGGACCTTCTCACCTCACATCAGACTGCTTAGAGTCCTACCTCAGTCCCTAATGAGGTTAGATGGGGAAACTGAGCCAGGGTCTGCTGAGTGACCGGGATGTGTTCACAGAGCAAAATAAAGAATTCAGCATCGATGGAGCATGTGTGTGAGGTCCAGCGCCTGAGGCAAGGAAGGCAGGGAGGAACCAAGCGCACTTCCTGCCTGTAAGCACGGAGTCTAGTGGAGAAAACAGACCCTAAGACAGTGAGAACAAGGGTGTAAGGGGCCACAGCAGTAGTGAGGACAGCATGAGCTGAGAATCCAGATGTGGAGGCCACATCTGTCTAGACAACCCCAGAGGCTTCAGGGAAGGAGGCATTGGAATTGGGCCTGGACCGCACAAGCAGACATGGCTGTGCCCTGACAGATAAACGACGGGAAAGCATGGAGGAGAAAGGGAGAAGGCGCTCACACCGGGTCCCCGAAGCAGCAGCCGCTCCCTTTAACTGTGCAGCTCAGATGTGAAACGTAAGCCCCGGAAGGTCCTCTCGGTGTTCCTGGAACACGCTTAAAGCCATCATAGGGGGAAGGTACAGCTCAGTGGTAGAGTGAGCGCTTAGCATGCACAAGGTCCTGGGTTCAATACCCAGTACCTCCACTAATAAATAAATAAAAATTAAAAAAAATAAAGCCATCATATCACCAGGTCACTGTTCAGTCTTCATTTTGTCTAGAAGAGCATCTCTTCCCTCTACCTGGCCCCAGTGATCCCAGCCTGCTACACTTCACTCACCCTTAAAGGCCCAATTCTCAGGCTGCCTCTTCTGTGAAGCTCCCTGGGCTGACCCCACCTCAGGGCCAACCCCCTCCGCGCCCCCCATGTTTTGTTCTAACTCTAGGACCACATTTATCAGGCTGCATTCCAGTTAGTCTGTGGATTCTCTCTCCAACAGCTTTCATTATTGTATCGCCAGTGGTCCTCACAGTGCCCGGCACACAGTCGGTACTCAACATCTGATTGTCCAGGGACAACTCCTTCCAGGATCAACTCACACTCAGGTGATCCAGAAGCACCATCCAGACCCCTCTCCTGCGAGACTGAGCTTGTCGTCACAGCAGGAAGCCACCAGTTAACCTGGGAAAAACAAGTCTACCTGCAACCCAGCCAGCTCCCGAGCCAGCGTGCCACAGACCAGCCACCTCCAGCACACTTCGTAGTTTCTAGTGTCTGTAGGAAACCCGGAGCTCCCTGGGCCCCAGCCAGCAATCAGCCATCCCACAGATGTTAATTGCATAGAATTCATTAATTGCGCTGCATAGAAGGCATCGCAGCACCAGGACCCTTCAGTGGCTGGGAGGAGAGGTGGGAAGGGCTCACTAGTCATCAGAGATGAGACAAGGCTGTTTATTTTTAATTAGTTGAAAAGACAGTCTGATCGGTACTGTCCTCATTATCCTCGCCCCACCTTCCTGTAATGGGCCTGCCTTACTTGTATAACTAGATTTTTATTAAAAAGAAAATTTTAAGACAATCTGAGTGGGAGTAGTGAAGATTTCAGGAACATAGTCACTGATTAGTATATACTGATAGATCACCAATAGTCTCCAATTTGCAACACACCTAATTAGCCATTAGTCGTGAATAGGAAAGCAAGGAGGTATTGAGTGTGTGTGTGGACAGGAGAGGGGCTGGTGGGGGCCTTGGGGGATCGAGGGAGCAGGACTCAGAGGCCTCGAAGGGGTGCTGTCAGGGCAGTAGTGTCGTCAGCAGACTGCCTCCCATCCTCCCGAGCTGCCCTTCTCCCGGCCTCAGCTCACCGCCCTTCCAGCTCCAACCCTAAGGCCTGGGCCCCTAGAGCTGTCCTGTCCCTTTAGTTACCCCGCCCAGCGTGGGAACAAATGATCCTATCTTCTTGTTTAGAGAAAAATGAGGGGTGTGTATTTTTGTTTTCAAAGGCAACTTTACTTGGGAAACCAAGAGGAATGCAAAGCAAAAGCGAGCACGCAGGGAGCGGCAGCAGTGGGAAGTTTTCCCGGCTCAGCCTATCCTGTGCCAGGTGACGGTGCAGAAGGGCTGGGCTGGCATGTGCAGCCCAGGGCTTGGCCTTCTTCTGACTCTCACCAGGGATCTGCTACTTGTGTGCTGCCCCCACACCTTCCCGACGTGGTCCAGGCAGGTGAGAAGAAAACATTTTGCTGCTTCTCACCTGCAGGCTCTGAACTGAAGGCAGTCCTACCCACCCGCCCCAACCAGCATCCCCAGGGCCCCTTGGTCTCCCTTCCTAGATGGTACCTGCCAGCAGGTGAGCTAGCTGGATTTTTCTCTTCCCCTGTAATCTTACCAGGAAAGGCTCTGCCCAGACTCCCTTGGTGCTGCCTGCTCTCAGGGCCCCATCTTTTCGCTGCTGCATTTCTCTGATCTCAGGTCCTCCGTTCCAGGGGCCAGTGACCAGGCCAAATGCTCACTGGGCCTGTCACTGACCACTTGTCAGTCAGCCCTTAGGTTCCTCCTCCGCAAGCCCCTGACATCCAGTGCTGACCCCTGTCCTGGCTCCTGCGTGGGACTCCCTGGGCCTCGTCTACCTCAGGCCCAGCAGCCACTTGCACACATCTGGGCAGAGGTGGGGCCTCTCACCTCCCCGCCTCACTCTCTACCGCAGGTCAGCCAGGTACAGTTTTGCCCAGACCCTGCATGCTTCATGCTTCCATCTGCCTAGACTGTTCCTACTGCTCCTAAAATGAAACTCAGGCCCCTCCCCTCCTCCCCGCAGCTCTCCAAATCTGAAAACCCCTTTCCAAATCCCAGCTCCGCCATTTCACAGATGACTGACGTGGACAAGACTTTTCAGCTGTCCAGGGGTAAGCCACGTCCGTAAATCCAGGAAAACGGTAAAAACCAGCACAGAGAATCAAATGAGAGACAACGTAGGTGCAGGGCCTTGCAACTCTGGGCTGTTGGTTGTATTGGTCTCCGGCCCAAGGCTGACTTCGCTGTTCGTCTCCACCTGAAATACATTCCCCCTCGGGTTCAGGGTGGTGAGCCCCTCCCTGAAGCCTGGCTTCCTCGCCAGTTTTCTGGTTTCCCCCTTTCTTGCCCGTCCTCCACCAGGGTGGGTGCGGAAGAGGCCTGCCTGCTATAGGCCCAGCTCAACACTAGGTGGCAGCCTGCCCACGGGCCTTTGCTGGACAAGCCGCGCCCTCCACCTGGCTCAGCGCCGAGGCCCCAGGCTTCAGCGGGGTTACCCCTGTGCCAGGCACGTCCCACGATCCGCCCTAGCCCACAACTGCAGCTGCTGGCAGCAGAGGCGCAAGGGAAGCTTCCCGCTGGCGGGTTCAGGCTGAAGCCGCGGAGGCGAGAGGAGGTGTGGGCCAGGTCCCGAGTCCGCTCTCCCGCCAGCTGGGGCTCCGTTTGCAGAACAGAGGTCTCACGCAGTCCTTGGTGGAGCTGGAGGGGCTGAGGTCTGGGTGGCAGCAGAGGGGCCTGGCAGGGCAGCCTTTCAGGCCAGCGGCTGCTCTACCTACAGGGCCTGGAGTTCCCTGCGGAGGCCCCTCTGGGAGCCCACTGAGCCTGGGACACGGGATCTCTCCGTTCAGCCTTTGTTTCTTTCCAGGGAGGGGGGAGTGGTGATTAGGTTTATTTATTTACTTATTTTTTTTAATGAATAGGGACTGAACCCAGGACCTCATGCATGCTAAGCATGCGAGCGCTCTACCACTTGAGCTGTACCCGCCTCCCCACCCTTCAGCCTTTCTCCCAGCTGACTCCCTCCCCTCCACGTGAGGGAGACCAAGGCCTTCCCGCTGGGAACCAATGCTTCCTCCTCTGGCCTCTCCCTTCCCAGCCAAACTGATTGAAAAAGCTGTCTTCGCGCTCTCCCCCGTCACGGCCTCCCACTCACGCCTCGGCGCACTGTATTGACTCCTTCTCTTGTCCTTCAAAATCTGCCATCTCTGGGTGGCCCTGCTCCCATATTGCCACCTCCCAGCCCTCTCCAGTCCCCACCTTCCTGCATCTCTGACCACGCTCGTGCCCTCTGCCTGTAGGACTGTCTCGTCTCCAGCCCACTTCAACATGTTCTTCTTCACCTGCTTCATTCACTCTCCTCAAACCTAATATTCTTAGTTTGTTCAACCCAGAACTTATATCCTGAAGATTTTCAAACTTCTGCCTTAGGACCTCCATCCCTTCAGCCCCAGTGCCCCGTCTCCATACTGAGCTCCTCTGTCCGCCCCGGGCCTGGCGCCCATCTTCCTCTGCCTGTTTTCTGTATCGGTGAAAAGCATCACCAGCGACCCAGTGGTGGCCAGAGTCAGACCATTGGAAGTCACCGTTGACCCCTCCCTGTCCCTCCCCAGCCACAAGCACCAGATAGCCATGTCCTGCCCACTCGACCCCTCAGTACCTCTCAGATCTTCCCCACCTGCCCAGACAGGTCCTCAACTTCTCTTTCCTGAGCAGATGCAACAGGCTACGAACTGGCCTCACAGCTTCCATTCCTGCCCCCACCACCGCATCTCCTCGCTGCAGTTGGTGTTTTTTATAAAATGTGGAGCTAAACAAGGCATTTCTATGCTCAGAACCCATCAGGCCCCTAAGGGTAGCACCCAAATGTACAAAACCTTCATGACTTGGATCTGCCTGCCTTTTCCAGCCACTCCCTGTCTCTCCACCCCGGCTAAAGGGTCCCTGCACAGCCCGTGCCCTCGCCTTCTCCTGTACCTTCCGTCTGTGCTTCCTCTCCCACCTCCCTTCTGTCCGCTGAGATGCTATTCACAATTGTCAGCTCCCTACCCCCCACGCTGTGTTGGGGCCCCCTTTCCTATGCTTCCTTGATCAAAGTACTCAGTATTGTAATTGTGTGATCACGTGTCACTAGACTCTGAGCTTGAGGGCAAGAGCTGTTTTTTTTCATCTTTGGGTCCCCAGCGCCAAGTTTACTGCCTGACACAGAGAAGGGGTTAAACCACATGTTTGTTGGGTGGGTAGATGGGTGTATGGAAGATGGAAAATTATTGTTCCCTGCTTATTCAGAGGCAGCCTAGTATTTAGATTTGTCACCTTAACCCCAAGTGCCTGGCATCTGTCACATGAAGCTAGACCTCAGACCTCAGAACCACCCAAAGCAACATGGCTGAGTGCTTTCCTGGGATCAGGGGATGGGAACAGCTTCTCTAGGTTCCCATCAAAAAGTTCAGGTGCTGAGTAGAATTCAACCGATGCAGGGCCCCAGCCCTGCTCTCACTTTGGCCCAGAAGTACGCCCTCGCCAGGCCAGGGAGATGGGAGCAAGGCAGTCAAGCCCTTGACCAGAAGACAAGCCAACCTCTCTCAATTTGTCCCCTGCAGAAGAAAGGCGCTCTGAGCAACATGTCCGCCTGGGGACGTCCGGGACAGCAGCACAGAAGCAGGGCCTCCACTGACAACTCGAATGAGATGCAAACACATGGACAAGTCTTAAGGACAAAGGGTTCCTGCTCCTACGAACGATGGCCACCGCAGGCTACGCTGACAGTGCCGTCCCACCCTGCGGGACACACTTTACAGGCTGGGTCTCCGCTCCTGCTCTCTCCTCTGATCGCTCTCCCACCACACTGCCTCTTACAGTCTCAGCCAACCTGTGAGACCCAGTGCCAATGCGTGATCTGTGAAGCTCTCTCAGAGCCACCGCCCCCAGTCTGAATTAACCAATATTTTCCCTACACTTCTGTAAGATGCTGTTCATGTTTCTTTTACAACACTGATCTCAATTTCCCTTTCACTGGTATTTCATATGACCAATGTCTTTGATTATGTCCCTTTGATTTGATTAAGGCTATAAATGCCTGGCAGGGAAGAACTATTTTATCCATGTCTGCATACCCCAGGGTTCTAGCCCTGTGTTCTAGGCATGTAATAAATGCCCATTGAGTTGAATAACAATTTTCAAAGCATTACAAAGCACCATGCAGAAAACTAGGTTCCTAAGTTCAAGGCACATGGAGAAAATAGGAGTGATCATATGGGTGGGGGTCATCTGAGAAGACTTCCTGGAGGAGGTGTGGCTGAGGAAGCTGAGCAAGGCGGGACTGAGAAGCATAACCAAAGCCTGACTGTCATTTTAAGTTCTAGGAGGGAAAGGCCGGGCTTTTCTCCTTCCTTACCCACCTTTTTCCCCATCTCGGTATAAGTAGTGACAGTATAGTACCATGGTTAGAAATGCAGGCTCTCAAGACAGACTGCCTGGATGTATATCCTAGCTTAGCCACTTAATAGCTGTGTCACCTTGGACAGGCCACTTCACCCATCTGGTCTCAGTTTCCTCCTCCCCTGTAAAGCGTGGGTAAAGTGGCATTTAACTCACTGGATTATGTGATGATGTAATGAGTTAATCTATGTAAAACTCTTACTAGGTGCCAACAGCTAATCTCAGGGCTTTACGTAGAGGAACCCACTTAATCCTGGCGCAGCCCAGGGAGGGTGGTACTATTACTATCTTTACATGCAGGTGAGGACGCTGAGACTCCGGGAGCCGGGGGTGGGGCGCTCATTGGCATATCCCACCCAAAATGTCAAATGTTCTCTAAATATGAAAAATTTGGACCTGCTTACTCCAAACCATCCAACTGGTCCCCCAAAGAACCAGAACCACAGTCATAGCTCAAAATAACAACTTGGCCTTTGTTGTAATTCATATGCATCTGCTCAGCGTTTTCATATTTGATCCTCACTCCGCCCCAGTGAAAGAGCCATCACCACCCCTGCTTTTCAGATGAATGCATGAGGCCCAGAGGGCTGGCAGGACCTGGAGAAGCTGGCCTCAGAGGCAGGCACCTGGGCTCCGGGCCGGAGAGCCTCCGCCAGGCCAGCGGCTGGGCCACGGGGCTTCGGGCAGCTGGTGGCAGCCCCACACCCTCCTCTTCCTCACACCCTGAACAATTTGTCCTCCAGATGAATCCGCACCAGTCTCTGCCCAGAGCCCACTGTAGCTGCTGGGTACCTGGCTCACACCTTCAAAAAAGGTGAGTGAGTTTACAGAAAAACTACCAAGCTCCAGGGTCTATAGAGATGACAGAAAACAAAAAGGACACCATCACCCAAAGACAGAGGAAAAAGCATTTAGAAATAATTTTCAAAACAAAAGACTTTGGTTTGAAGATTGTATGTTCCACCTCTAAAAAAATGGACACAGGGGAGGGTACAGCTCAGGGGTAGAGCACGTGCTTAACATGCATAAGGTCCCGGGTTCAATCCCCAGCGCCTCCGTTAAATAAATAAACAAACAAACAAAATTATCCCCCCGATTTTTTTAAAAAGACAAACTGAACCAAAAATTTGTACATAAAATACAAATGGCCAATAAAATGTTTGCCCCACAGAAAACAAAAGGAACTCAAATCCTAGCACTGAGACACCATCAATTAAGGTGGGAACTTTTTAAAATAATAGATAAGGGGGGCTGGTTGTTGTAGGAACTGAACACTCACGAGCGTGTAAATTGAACCACCTTTTGAGAGACAGTTTGGTCTGGGGAGTGTAAGGGCCTTAACGCTACTGATGTTCTTAACTCCACAATTTTGTTTCTAGATATTTATTAAGAAAAATGCATAAATAGTACAAAGTAATATGTTTAAAAATATGTGTGTTTTACAAAAGTAAAATAAAAAGAGGCAACATAAAAGCTAAAGAGGGGAATGATTAAGTGATAGCACCTCCATCCACTGGAATATTCTTTCCAACCACTAAATATGATGTAGGAGAGCTGAAGATTATTTAATGACTTTAAAAATGTTAACTGTGAAAAGCAGCGTAAAAATAAACAGTATACTGTATATAGAATAATTCCCATATTATAGAAAAATATATGCATACAGGGACACTACAATGAAGTGATTAAAAGCCCGGACTCCAGGATCAGAGCATTTGAGTCTCCCATCTGAAACTGCCCTTTACAGGCTGTGTGACCTTGGGCAAATCACTTAACTGCCCTGTGCTTTGTTTGACTCATTTGTCATAGAAATAATATTGGTACCTACTCACTGATGCTGGGAGAATGGAATGAGTTAATAACTGGAACATAGTAAGTTATATGTGTTAGCGATTATCATCATTGTTCACACATAGAAAAATGACTGAAAGGATACACAATCGAATGATTGTTTCTGGTGGTGGTATTACAGGTTTATTCTTTCTTTTGGTACCTCAATTTTCTAAATTTTCTTTCACGTACCTATAAGATTTTTAATAAGAAATATCTATATTATATATAGATATAGATATAGATATCTTATATAGATATATATATATCTTTATTAAAATAAAAGAAATCTGGGGTAGAATTCTTAGGGAAAAAGACAAAGAATAAAAGTCCAGACCAAGATAAAAGGCGCTTAGTAAAAAAAGGTTTACTAAGAAATAGGTTTACTAAGAAATAGGTCAGGGAAGTGGGAGAAACCTTGAGTATGAAAAGCTAGGACTGGGAAAATAAGAGTATTCTGAGTGTGAATGGATAATTTGCCAACTTAGCTAGGCCGTGGAGCCCAGTGTTGTTCAAACATCAGTTTGGATGTTGCTGTAAAGGCATTTTTTAGATGTGATTGACATTTAAATCAGTTTAGTCTGAGTAAAGCAGATTATTTGCCATAATGTGGGTGGGTGGGTCTCATCTAATCAGTTGAAGGCCATAAGAGGAAAAGACTGAGGTCCCAGAGAAAGGAAGTTCTCCCGCCAGACTCCCTTTGGCCTCAAGACTACAATATCATCTCTTGTCTGACTTTCCAGCCTGCTGGCCTGCCCTGTGAATTTCAGACTTGCCAGTCTCCACAACTGTGTGAGCCATTTCTTTAAACTAAACTCTCTCCATTGGGTCTGTTTCAATGGAGAACCCTGACTAATACACAAACCACGTGAAGAAGGCATGAGCCTGCTTCCAACATAGCACTCCATCTCCACAGCCTCCCCGGGAGTGGTGAGCTAGCCTGTAATCATCAGCCTATATCCTCTTTACCACCTGTAGGGACAGTTATTATGCTCATAAAAAAAAACATAGGATGGTTAGTGCCATAAGTAGGTAACAGCACGGCCTTTCTCATATAAGAAAGAAAAGAAAAACACACCCCTTCATGATGGAGCAGATTGGGCCCTTCCCCAGATAGGACACCTCCCACCTTGCAGGCTCTGTGATGGGTCTTACACACGTAGCAGCAGCTGAATCAAAGAGAACCAAGCCAAGAAGAAGCTGCATTTTAGGAGGAGTGCTCGCGAAACATGAGGCACATCCAGAGAGAGACAAGCCCTGGGCAGGACGCAGGCTGCACACCTAGTGCTCCAGGTCTGGGCACCGGATCTAGAAGACAGCAGCCAGTGGTGGGGGCGGGGGGGCCCCCCCACTGCACAGGACTCCAGACTTAGCAAGGGCTGCTTTTAACTTAGATCTTAGGCATGGACAGCAAAAAGTTTCCGAAATGATGGAACCTACATTACTGTGTGAAAGATTTGAACTTTGATAAAAGTATTAAGGAAAATTGCATTCATAACAAATGACAAAGCAATTTACGGAGTGCTCCTGAGGTTAAGTGGAACCCCTCCTCGCTGAGGAATGGACGAACCACCCAGGCGTGGTCCTCTCTGGGTTTCCTTCTCGTGCAGTCCTGGTTCTGTGTCCCTGAACCTCTTCTCCAGCAACATCCCTCCAAATGTTCACGTCCTCGTTCCACAAGATTTTATAGAAATTGCAGAGAATTTTTTGGCTTTCCATTTGCAGTTGCTCGAAGTTCAGACCTTTCAGCAACTGTAATTCCAACTACTCCTGGTTGTATTTGGTAGTGAATAGAGAGATCCATGTTGGAACTTCAGGAGCTGTATCTTCTACAGATGAGCATACACACACATGCAGTCATTACTCAACTGAGTTAAAGTCTAGAAATTATTACAGACCTCTTTCACACCACAGGGGCTTTTGGTTTTTCTGTTTAATCACACCGAGCCCTCTTGAGTAAGGATTCTGAGCACAATCCAGAGCAGACTGGGTTCTGTTATTATCAGTATTGACGCCTTCATAAAATGATATCAGACATCTATTACCTATTCAGAGTCTGCGTTTACCAGACACCAGGAAAACCATGAAGACCCATTCTTTTATTTAATCTACATGTCGTCCATGAAGGAAGAGGCATTACATAAGCTCCATTTTTAGAGAAGAGACTACGACTCAGAGAAGTTAAGGGATGTGCGCTAAATCACTGAGCTCATAAGCGGTAGGGCCAGGCTATATCCCGGGACTGGTGGACCTGTGAAGCCCTCAGTTTCCATTTTAACCAAAAAAAAAAAAAGAAAATAAAAGAAAGAAGTTATGCTTGCCCAAGGACAGGTTAGGAGAGATATTCAGAAGCAAGGAGGGCCCCAGGTTCTTGGCTGGTGATAGCAAAGGCAGAAGCTGAAATCATGCAACAAAACAAAACAACCCTCTAACCACCACCATTCTCCCACAAAAAAACAGTAAAACAATGAGTTTACCAAGTAGGAGACCTAGGTTATTCTGGGCCAGAAAGGGAAAGAAAAATACCATATGATATTACTTACATGTGGAATCTAAAGAAAAGACACAAATGAACTTATTTACAAAACAGAAACAGACTCACAGACATAGAAACAAACTTATGGTTACCGAGGGGAAAGGGGGAGGGGAGGGATAAATTGGGAGTCTGAGTTTTGCAGATACAAACTACTATATATAAAATAGATAAACAAGTTTCTACTGTATAGTGAAGATAACTATATTGAATATCTTATAGTGACCTATGGTGAAAAAGAGTATGAAAACAAATATGTACATGTGTACATGTGACTGTCACATTATGCTGTACACCAGAAGTTGACACAATACTGTAAATCAACTGTACTCCAATAAAAAATTAAAATGCTAAAAGAAAAGTAGCTCCAGTCCTATCTCCACCCAAAACTGTCTGTGTGACTTTGGACGTGTCATTTTATCTCTTTGAAACTCAAGTCCCTCCAGTGAATATGAAGAGCCTCTCAGGGCGTCTGTGGGAAGTCGCCTTGCGCGGGGGCTGGCGCACAGAGCACGGTCAAGAGTCGCTGGGCCGAAGCGGAGCTTCAGCCCCTCCTGGGCAAGTGAACTGACCGCTCTGCACTCTCAGGGTCTCTTCCTGGCCCTGCTGGACCTATCACCACCCCCTCAGCAGTGTCTTCCAATGCCCGTGGTCAGGGCACCCAGGGAACCAAACTACCCCTCAGTCCTGAGTGTAGGTTTAGCTGGTGGATCTGGACTTCCGTGACTGCTCCCTGGAGCTGGCCACTGCCACCATCCAGCCTCCCAGGCTTTGCCCGTGCCCAGCTCCCCCAGACCCAGCAGTCAGGCCCACGCTGGCATGCATGGAGAAAGATGACCTCTGTCCTGGCCCCTGCTGCAGTTTCACCAGCATAATGACAACGATAGCACGTGCACGGGCCAGACACGTGTTCCCGGGGCAGCAGTGGTTGGTAGACATGTGATTCACGGAACCCTCCAGTAACCGCAAAGGCCACCTTCAGTTTAGGAATCTGGGAGTGAAAGCAGATTCTCACCACGCAGCGGGGAGGATCTGACAGCCAGACACTCAGTCCCCGCCCCAGAGGACCCCACAGCAGCCCGACCTGGAGGTAAGTAGAGGCAGGCTCACCGCAAGGCTGTGTCTAGCGTTTCGGACCACAAAGATTATGTAAGTGGAGTATTATTTCTTTCCATTTCATTGATACCTTTAGTTTCATTTTGGATTGATCTGCAAATAATGGCTTTTCATGTTGCCTACATGTACATTTGTTCTAACATAGTTAATGGTGTGTAAAGTAACACAGAGGTAACTGAGGGAAGTGTGGGGTAAACCCCTGCATGGGAAAACAGACAACCTTTATTAGTGAATATTCACCCGCTGTTTCCTTCGAATTTCCCTTTTTGGATTGTCCAAGGCACGTGTGTTATTTGTTATTCATAGGTTGGTGCTTCTTAAAGGGTAGAATGAGGGATTCATTTGAACAATAGTTTTTCTGTACATACATTCCTCTTCTCTATATTTAAAAGGACTTCGTAGTATATGTAAACAACAGCAGTAACACCCTAACCACGCCGTGGTGTTCCTCAGTTTACCACGCCGTGGTGTTCCTCAGCTTACCACGCCCGTTCACACCCGCTGCGATTTTTACCCTGATCATGACCCCCTGGCAGAAGGAGAGCTTATCACTATTCTATAGAGAAGGGAACTGAGGCTCAGAGGGGTTACGGGACTTTTCAGAGCCCTGGAGCCAGGGACGTGGGGAGCTGTGCTGGTCTCTTTCTACCCCTGAGGATAAAAGCCACGTCTGTGCGCCTTCTTGACTTCCTAACTTCAAGGGGTCTGAAGACAATGAATGTGTGCACTTTCATTTGTAACCAGTGGCCCCCAGAATGACCCCAGCAGCCCACAGCCGCTGCATCTCACCCTCTTCTCAGTAAATAAGGACAGTATTCCAAGCCCCCAGAGTAACTCCTCACTTACTGGCTTTCACCTTTGCACACCCTCCGTGTTCCTTTGTCACTCAGTGTGCTCAGAACACCCTGTCATCACCTTTCAATCCTGACTCACTGGGAGGGATGGGTGCTTTGATCGATGAAGGAGGAAATAGCTAAAAGCTGACAACCCTAGAGGAGACCACAGGACAGACAGGTTTGTGGGGTTTGTAGGGAGACCAGCCCAGAGCTAGTCCATCCTGAACAGACCTGCAGTGGCGCTTTCCCCAATTTGCTCCTGGGATCCCCCAGCCTTGGATGCTGAGATCCCGCTCCAACCCCAAGAGCACAGGAATGAAGGTAGCTCCAGTGAGACGGAATACGGGGCCAGGCATGGTGTGGGGGTCACATCACTCAGCCTTCATGGTTTCTGGCAAAAGCCGTGTTCTCCCGAAGAATGGACATGGCTTCCGTATCAAGTCATCACTCACTTACCTACAAACCAGCCTTGTCCTCAAAGAGGGGAAAAATCAAGAAAGGATGACTAAGCAAATGGACAAGCAATGAGAATGACAGTGGAGGAAAATAAATTCTGTAAAAGATGCACCAACAAAAGATTACTGAGGGCAAGCTGTATGTTTAAGGGAGACCTCATCAGGTTGGGAGAATCAGTGGTGTTTGAGTTGCTCTGAATGGATGGAAGCCATCTGCATGGAGGAGATGGAGAGGAATGCATTCAAGACAGGAAGAAGCCTTACAGGACAGCAAGAGGGCAGCACGACCTTGGGTTGTGTGGGAACTGACAGGTCCATAATTTTGGCCAATGTTTATGATAGGAATGAGCGCGTGGTGGGAAATGCCTGCTATCTTTACATCTAAGTCAACAAACTCTTTGATACCACTGGGACTTTGTAGAGTTCTGAGCACTGGTGAAACAGGAAAAGGAAGAACTCCCTCTCCTCCCACGATGTTTCTTCTTTTTCCAAATGAGAAGGGGGTTAGAACCTTTCCAGTTTGCTTGTTCTAGGAATGCTGCCTGTGGGTTGGACACCTAGATCGGACATTCAGATTCCCTTTCAAGCGGCATCTTCCAGCTTTCCTGATCAAACCAAAGATGCCAGTGATGGTGTTAGCCACATGCTCCCTGCCTGAATCAGGACTCCGAGAAACAGCGGGGCCAACAAAACCTGTCAGGTCAGGGGTTAGGCTGAGGATGTCTAACAGGTACTAAGTCACTGGAAAGTGTGTCAGGAGGGACGTCTCTGGTATCTGCCTAGTTCTTCCTGCTATTTCTGGGACTGAACTTGGGCATCTGGGTGCTTCCCTGCTGCTCTGAGCAGGGCCCAGGTAGGGTGGTTTTAGGCGAAGAGGCTCTAGTTGGGGAAGACAGAGGACAAGGAGGCCCAGAACTGTCCACTGTTCTTTTTTCCCTCTAAGAACCATACCCGTCACCCTGTCCCTCAGTCAGGATGTGTGGGCTGTGAATGGACAGGTCAATTCTCTCAACACCCAAGTAACTTCAAGCAATTTTAGGCAACAGCTCTCTGGTTTTTAGACTTTCGTTTTGTTTTGTTTTGTTTTGTTTTGGAAGGGGGAGGTAATTAGGTTTGTTTATTTATTTATTTTTATTATGATTTATTTTTGTTGGAGGCGCTAGGGATCGAGCCCAGGACCTCATGCATGCTGGCATATGCTCCACCACTGAGCTGTGCCCTCTGCCTCTAGACTTGTTTTTGCTCTTTTCTAAGGGTGAAGCCCGGGATTATGGAATTTTCCCATCTTCTGCTTTTTTGGAGGGAGACTTGAACGGCCACTGTCTAATCACTCCCCACTGCCCGGCCCCTGCCCCTTATCACCTTTCTGTGCTCCTGGGTGGAGGTGAAGGTGTCTGGTTAGCAAGCTCTCATATTTAACATGTAAAATTTTGTCTTCCATTATTAAGTAATTATTTTGGGTGTGCGTGGCCTGTTTCCCAATTAGACTGGTTTCCTGGAAAGTAAACCCCTATTCTCCATTTGCAGCCCACTATGTGTGGCGAGTACCGGCTGTCAGATACTTGGAGGAATCAGTCAGGTGGAGGCAGCAGTGAATTTCTGAGTAAACGTGTAAGAAGAAATCAAAGTCCAAAAGTGAGTTTGTTTCAGACTCACAGACACAGAATACAAACTTGGGGTTGCCAAGGGGGCAGGGGTGGGAAGGGACAGACTGGGATTTCAAAATGTAGAATAGATAAACAAGATTATACTGTACAGCACAGGGAAATATATACAAGATCTTGTGGTAGCTCACAGCAAAAACAACGTGACAGTGAATGTGTGTATGTTCATGTATAACTGAAAAATTGTGCCCTACACTGGAATTTGACACAACATTGTAAAATGACTATTACTGAATTAAAAAATGTTTTAAAAATTTAAAACATTTTTTTAAAAAAGTGAGTTTGTTTCTTTGAGATTTTTCTGTTTACTCCAAGGCAGAGTGAGCAGAGGATAAGAGTCTGCCCCAACTTCTGATAGGGTCCCTGGCCTCCCCCTGCCTCCTGCACACCCGTGAGATGCGAGTACTCAGTAAAGTCATTCATTTGTAACATTAGTAACAACTCCTCAAAAATTTCCAAACTAACAAATTTATGACCTCAATTAAAGACTGTTGGTCCCCAACTCTCCCACCTCCTCACGTCCCCAGCCCCACCCACCCACTCCAGCCAACCTCCCTTCACCCGATACTCTTCACAGCACCCCACCCACGGGCTCAGGGGACATAGACTTTGGAGGCAGGCGGACCTAAGTTCAAAGTCAGCGTGTCACTTTCTAGGTATGTGACCTTGCGTAGTTTACTTGACCTCTCAGTACCTCAGTGTCTTCATCTGGAAATTGGATGTAATGAGAACCTACCTCATGGTTGCCTCACAGATTAAGCACCTGGCATATCACTTCCCTAAATTACTTTCCCCTAGATCCCAAATCTTTCTGGAAGTTCTGAGCCCCTTCAGCACACTCACAGTGGGGAGGTCTAATCTGTTGGGCCCCTTCTTGTTCCCTAACTTCCCCCTCTCATCCTGGCCTCTTCTAACCATAGCAACTTCTGCTCCCTCTCCCCACTCCAGGACCAGAGCCAGCCCCTCCCCGTGCAGACACACCTCTCCAGCCACAAAGCCTGCAGAGGCCCCTCCTGCAGTCTGCACGTCAGCCCTGCTCTTGGTCCGGTCCTGGGACTCCTGCCACGGCTACAGGCTGCCCTCGCTACGCCAGACACCGCAACCAAGGCCCTTCCTGCACCTGCCCAGCCTGTCCTTGCCTTTCCTGTGTGCTCCGTGACCTGTCCGTGAGGACTGGGAGACACCTTTCCCCACCCAGTGTGCTTCCTGCCAATGTGGCTTAGGAGCTTGGGACCTGATCTCAGAGCTATGCAGGCTTTCTCCTTAGCATCTTCAAAGATGGTTGTTCTTCATCCACGGAGGACAAATGTGATGTCTGGAAAGTGCCGAAAATCGTGGAGAAAAGAACACGTGGCAGCAGGCTGTGAGAGAGGGGTCCGTGGCCCGAAGCTGAGGGGCTCTCGTGCAGCCCTGTCCCTTCTTCATGGAACGGCCACTTCCCTGAGGATTCTCAGCATCCTTCTTTATAAGAGGGGCTTAGCCGTACCACCTCACAGGGCAGTCGTGAGGCTCCCACAGAGCGAGATGGTAAGGAAAATGAAATCGAATCGAACAGTGATTACCGTTACCGTTGCCCGCCTGGGCGCTTCCTCCCGGGACTGCCAGGCTGTGAACTCCTTGAGACATGACGCTACTGCCACCCTGCTCAACACTGACTCCTCAGGCCCCAGCACTGTGTCTGAAAGGCAGCAAGCTCTCCAGAAATATCTGCTGGTCAGTTGACCCGTGGAGTTCCCCGTCTTCACAATGAAGGGTTAGACATAATTATCTTAAGCCTCTTCTGCCACCAGATGTAAAATGCTACCTACCCATAGGTTGGGGGTCGCGGGGAGAGGTATTAACTTTCTTTGTTTTGATCAAAAATGAGGCCCAACTATACAGAAATAAGACTGGATTTCTTGCCTATCTTGTAAACTTGGTATGAAAGGCAATTTCCACAACAAGAATTTCAAGAATGTTCTAAGGAATGACATCATCAGAAAAACACGTATAGCCTCCCAAAGCGACCGCTTTGAAAAGGATAAGCCTCCATAGATGGGTAAGCTCGTGAATGTTTGTGCTAAAAGAAAGGTGACCCACGACTGCCGTCACACAGGGCTGAAAAAACGGCACCAGGAACCCCACCGGTGCCGAGCCCAGCACGGTGGGAGGGAGCCTCCCGATCATGCGGAGACAGACCCAGGGAGAGAGGAGGTGGGGAGAGGGCACTGAATGTGGAAGGAGGGGCCTGCTAATTAGACAGCAGGTGAGACGGACAAGCAGGAAGGTGAGGCTGGGCCGGGCTGAGTGTGGATGAATCAAGCCTTCCCATGGGGCGGGGACATCCTGTCTAAACCACTAGCCCCAGTTAAAGCCCTTATAAAAAGGTTTCTGTCCCACTCATCTGGCACTCCACACACCACTTAACAGCCACCTCTTCATCCTGCTTGTGCCCTAGGTAAGTCCACTCCTAAGGAACCTCTTTCTCAAGCTGAGTCTTGGTGATCTGAGCTCAGAAAACCAGGGCTGCCAGGTACGGGCCCGTAGGTCAGCCAGTGGCGGCTGTGGGCAGAAAGCACCCCCTCTGATGGAGTCTTGGGCAAACCAGGGGCTCTCCTGCAGCAGCCGGGCTCTCTCCTCCTCCCCTGCGGTTGGTCCCGTAGCAGCTTCTCTCACCGGGAGGCCGTGTTGGCAGTAGTAACAGAACCCCACGGGCCTTCCTGGATCAGCAAAGGTCTCTTGTTCTTAAGGTTCTGTAAACCTCTTTGCGGTACTCAGTGTCTGTGAAACCAGAGTCAGATTACTTCTGCCAACCCAGCAATGGGGTTAAGCCTTCTTCTGGAGGGAGGGGCTTACATGGTGGCCCCCCCTCCCCCAGGGCCATATTTAGGTAAGATGAGTTTGTGCATTTATTCTAAGGAGTTTGAAGGGTAACTGAAAGATCATCTTATTATTTTTACTGTTTATAGGTCAGTGGCTAAGGTTTGCCACATGGAAAAAACAAAAACAAGAAACCAAGACCTTTTCATGTCTCCGTTGAGGCGCAATATTCTGATTTTGTACCTTGATGTGCACAAAAAAGCAAAGTCTGCCTGAAAATATTTTGGCCACCAAATGGTAGCAAGGACACCCCCTGAAGAGCCCCCTGGGTCCGCAACCCTCCAAATCCTCTGGCCACACTGACCCACTTTCTCTAGCACCGATTCCCCTTCCTCTCTTTCCTCTCTTGGTTCCTTAATCACGCTCCCTCTTTGTGTGCCCCGTTCCCCGTACTCCCTTCCTCGGTGTTCCAGCTTCCGCAGCTCTCCTTACCCCCAGCCCTGCACTTGGACACTACGGTCTCTGACGGTCATCTCCTTTGGTCTCTCCAAGGCTTGTGCTCAATGAATCTCCACATCTCTTTGCCTCTTGCCCATCCAGCCATAGCCAGGACTCACTTCAACCTGTGTCCAGACCCCTGACTAATGGAAAAGAGAACACCTCCCTTCAGTTGGGAACCTCTCCTCACAGGCCGCCAGGGCCAGGGGTTTGGAGGAGCTATGCAGCTGTGGACAGCTGGCCTCCCCCGAGGTCCTAGCACTGAGGACAGAGGGCACAGTCAGAGAAACCCGGACTCTCAGAACTGGAAGCCCTCCCACCAGGGAAGGTACGCCCTCCTCAGCATTCCCAGCAGCTGGTAGCCCAGCCTCTTCCTGAACATCTTTCAAAAAGGAAGCCAGAAAGGGCAGAGTTGGGCTCTGGGGCTCCCCACCCGAGGCCAGGGTTAACCTGCATATGTACTTACTGCCTGCTGCTGTTCCCAGGGGGTCCCTAACCCCTGTGATAGGCAAAGGCATTGCCCCGTCTGCAGGGTACCGTCTAGAAGGCTCATTGAATTTGGGTTCCAGGATTTCTTGGTTTCTTATAAGCTGTGTGGCCTTGGGCAAACAACCTGTCTTTTCTGAGCCTATCTCCTCACCTATAAAAAACTGGAAATAGTAAGGGTTACAAGAGATGATGCACACAGAAGTGCTTGTGAGCAGTAGAGTGTACACAGATGCACACAAGTCATACGTGGGTACAGTAACACTGATGAGAGGTAAAAGCTAGCACTTGGTATAAGCCAGCTTCTGCCAAGTATTTTCTATGAATTCTCTCTTTTAATCTTTACAATAATCCAATAAAATAAATACCAGTCCCACCTACACTTCACAGTGAGTAAACCGAGGCACGGGGAGACCAAGCAATCCGCCCAGCTCACGTGCCAGGCCGGCGCTGGGGCCCCCGCAGAAGTCCTCCCTGTTCCCACTCATAAACCGCATCATGCCGGAAAGGAAGGCGGAGAAGACCCAGCAGAGCGGCCCCACGCGGCCGAGTGTGCAGGGAAAGGCCTTAGGAGCTGGGCACTCCCTGGGGAACAGCTGAGGCTGATTACGGGCCCCAGGGGGGCTTTTCCTCTTTCTCTAGCTTGACTCGAAGATGCCTCAGTTGCTGCGAAACATCACTGGGATCATCGAAGCCTTTGGGCGCTACGCCAGGACCGAGGGCGCCTGCCAGGTGCTCACCCGGGGGGAGCTGAAGCGGCTCGTGGAGCGGGAGTTTGCTGACGTCATCGTGGTAGGTGGCGGCGGGGGAGGGGCAGGAGGCGGGGGAGAACCAAGTGCTAGCCTCCGGACCCCAGCGTCCTAACGGGGCTGTGCAGGCAGAGGAGGGGGAGATGGAACAGAGAGGGCCACAGGAGTTGACAGGCCTGGTCCTTAAAGGAAATACCTTGACTTCAGTCAATTCTAACTTGGAGACGAGGTAAGAGGACACCAAAGGGACAGCTCAGGGAGGAACAGAGCCTCAGACTGCTTCAGAAATGGAAATAACTGCCACTTTCTGCTGCTTCTTAAATCTGATGCGGCGACCACCTCCTATGGGTACCAGAAGTTTGATCACCCGTTAATAAGCACTCACGAGAAGCGGTTGCTCAAAGCAGTTGCTCAAATGTATTAGCTGAGTGGGCTCATCAGAAATGGGGTTTTGGAGAGCAGGTGGTTAGCGGCTGGGGGAGACTCTGGGAGCCCCTCCCTGGCTAAGCCAGACCCCGGGCCTTGATGCACCCCCCTGCATTTCACTGCCTTTGGTTTGCAGCTGAAGCAACCAGCATGGTGAAAGTCTTGGGGGCGGGGATGTGTGTGGGCACAGCTGGATGCTGCCTCTGAGTGCGTCCCACCAGGCCCCCCCCCATCTCGGCAAAACAGCTGCGCCTCAGTGTGGATGTCACAGATGCCCACGGGGCTGTGTTCCTACTGTGCTTTTCTTGGTGTTGGGCTCACTGGAGAAAATACGGCCTCCATGCCAGGGGCTGGGGCCAAGGACAGCCCAAAGAGTCACTATGCGCTCATTTATTCATTCTTCATTGAATCTTTATCCAGTTCTCCTGTAGGCCAGAAACTGGGCTAGACACAGAGGATACAAAACAGAGCGAGCTTCTACGTTTGCAGGGAGAGGCCGGGCTGAATGAAGGTGATTTCAGGTGGATGCTGCTGTAGCAGGACGTGTGTGCAGGGTAGGGGCACCGAGCTCCCAGGCTCAGGGTGGGAAGCCTGGAAGCTGACAGACCGGCCTGAATCCTCAGGGGCGGGATGCTGATCTCACCTCATCCTCTCCCCAGAAGCCCCATGATCCGGCCACCGTGGATGAAGTCCTGCGCCTGCTGGATGAAGACGACACAGGGACTGTGGACTTCAAGGAATTCTTGGTCTTGGTGTTCAGAGTCGCCCAGGCCTGTTTCAAGACCCTGAGTGAGAGTCCTGAGGGAGCTTGTGGATCTCAAGAGTCTGGAAGCCGCCCCTCTGCGGCCTCACAAGAGCCAGGGGAAGGACAGAGAGGTGGCACTGAGGTGGGGACGGCTGGGAAAGGACAGGACCAGGCAGGGAGCCACGGTGCACAGAGTGAGCAGGCTTCCACGGGGCAAAGTGGGCCTGGGCCTCAGACCCAGGGTCAGGACATCAGCTCTGCTCAGGTCAGTCACCAGGACAGGCAGTCTGAGTCTCAGAGACGGGAGGGAGCCAGCCAGCTGACACAAGCAAGGGACCACGTGGAGCAGACCCAGAGAGTGCGAGAAGACAAGAGTCCTCAGGCCAGAGAAAGCAGGGCGGAGAGGCAGTTGCAGACCAGGGAACAGGACAGAGCCCACCTGACAAGTGAGACCATCATTGGAACTTTAACTCAGACCCAGACAGGTGCCACCCAGACTGTGGAGCAGGACAGGAGCCATCAGATGGGAAGCACCAGCACCCAGTCATGGGAGCCCATCTGTGGCCAAACCAGAGGGACTGAGACCCATGGTCAAGACAGGAGTCAGACCAGCCAAGTGGTGACAGGAGGACATGTTCAGACACAGGGAGGTGCCATCCAGACTGTGGAGCAGGACAGGAGCCATCAGATGGGAAGCACCAGCACCCAGTCATGGGAGTCCACCTGTGGCCAAACCAGAGGGACTGAGACCCATGGTCAAGACAGGAGTCAGATCAGCCAAGTGGTGACAGGAGGACACATTCAGACCCCACCAGGGTCACAAACCCAGACACACACCCAGACCATGGAGCAGGACAGGAGCCATCAGACAGGAAGTACCGCCATCCAGCCACAGGAGCCCACCTGTGGTCAGACTAGAGGGACTGAGATTCACAGTCAAGACAGAAGCCAGACAAGCCAAGTGGTGACAGGAGGACACATTCAGACACAGGCAGGGTCACAAACCCAGACACACAGCCAGATTGTGGAGCAGAATAGGGGCCATCAAAAAGGGAGCACCGGCACTCAGCCATGGGAGTCCACCTGTGGCCAGACCAGAGGGATTGAGACCCATGGTCAAGACAGGAGTCAGACCAGCCAAGTGGTGACAGGAGGACATGTTCAGACACAGGGAGGTGCCACCCAGACTGTGGAGCAGGACAGGAGCCATCAGATGGGAAGCACCAGCACCCAGTCATGGGAGTCCACCTGTGGCCAAACCAGAGGGACTGAGACCCATGGTCAAGACAGGAGTCAGACCAGCCAAGTGGTGACAGGAGGACATGTTCAGACACAGGGAGGTGCCACCCAGACTGTGCAGCACGACAGGAGCCAGACTGCAAGCCACACAGGGGCTGGAGAGCAGGGACAGACCCAGCGGCAGTCAGGCAGTGGTCCAAGACACACACAAGTGAGCAGTTACGAGGCAGGAGAGACAGAGCTGGGAGGACAGGCCCAGACCGAGCCAAGCACTGTGACCAGCAGACAGGACTGGAGCAGCGCCTGCCCAACGCACAGTGTGGCCAGGGGGCCGGGAGAGAGGGATCCCACTGTGGTGAGACAGGAGTGGGTTGATGACCACGCGAGGGAGACAGTGATCCGAAGGCAGGACCAGGGCAGCCTGCACACCAGTGTGCCTGCGGCACAAGGCCAGGAGGCCGCCCAGCAGGGAGGGAAGCGCAGCCTCACAGCCAAGGGGCTCTACTCCTACTTCAAAAGCAGCACACCGTGAGCATCCCAGCCCTGCTCCAGTGCGCAGTCCTGGGAGAGTGGAGAGCGGCTGGCCTGTCGCACCCTGGCCAGTCCAGTCAGCGTGTCCCTGGACATTAGGTCTTAACTGTGGTGCTCCTCTCTTAGGTCTTTCTCAGTGAGACCATTTTTGCAAGGGGCCTAAACTCCCCTCTCTTACCTGCTTTGCTGTGCAGACCCTCTCAGGAGCAAGAAGACATGGAACAAGTCATCTCTTTGTGCCAATTTTTCCTCAGCTTGTGGAGGTTTTCAGAGCTTTCAGGTTTATCTCTGCCATCTGCCCATTGCCCTGTCTATCCTAATGCATCAATAAAACCTCCCTGAGCAACTGGGCTCTGTGTCCCGTTCAGGCACTGCTGACATGATGGGCTAAGGGCTACAGGGTTTTGATGATGAACTGGACATAGTCCCCACCCTTGAAGAGCATCTGGTTGAGAAGACGTTGTGCAAGGTTCCAAGAGTTGTAAGAGTCAAAGGGAGGAGAGATCATGCTCTTATACTTGGCAGAGATGGATTCGGAAAGGTTTCAACCAGAAGAGGCTTTTTCCCCTTGTAAATGCCCTTAAAGGACAAGCAGGAATTAGGGAGGTAAAGCTATTCTCAGTCTTTCACGACCTCTAATTCTAGAGTGTAAGTCTCCGTTCACCTTGTAAGGTCACATAGGAAGGCTGACCCAGGGTTACCAATAAATGGAAGAAGGCCCCCAGGGGTTGGAGCGGGGTGGCAGGGCACGGGGAGCGGGGAGAGGAGGGCAGGCATGTGGTACCCGGCACTGAGCCGAGACCCAGAGACCCCGAGCGTCCCTCCCCCACCCCTCACCCCATCAGCTCTGACCGTTCCTGCTGTCTCAGCCGCTGGATACGAGCAAGGTGTCAGGTAGAACCTCTCAGCTCTGGCTTATTGTAAGAATCACCTCAGGAATCGTTTTAGCAACACAGGTTTATAAACCTAACCCTGGAGATGCTGAGTCCAAAAGTCTGGGGCAGAGCCTGTGCAAAGCGTTTAGGAACTTCTTAAGAAGACGTCTGCTTCTAGCAGAGTGGCAGGCTAGATACGCCGAAGGACCTCCCACAAGAAAACAATGCGATCCTGTGTAAAGCATATTTTTTCATGGCATTGTGGTTTCCAGGAAATAAGGGAACTCTCAAGGAGAAAACAAAATGTGTTAGGCTGAATAATAACCCCTAAAGATGTCTGCGTCCCAGTCCAAGGGACCTGTGGCTGTGTTACCTTATATGGCAAAGGGGACTTTGCAGGTGTGATTAAATTAAAGGTCTAGAGAGGAGGCGATTGTTCTGGATTATCTGGGTGAGCCCAGTGTAATCACAAGGGTCCTTGTGAGGGTGAGGAGAGAGGGCCAAAGTCAGTAAAAAGGAGCCGTGGTGGTGGCAGCAGGGACTGGGGTGATGTGCCACAACCGAGGAACGCAGATGACTTCTAGAAGCTGGAAAAAGCAAGGAAACAAAATTTCCCCAAGAGCCTCCAGCTGCCCTTCCGACACTTTGATTTTAGACCTCTGACCTCCAGGGAAAAAAGGGAATAAATTTGTGTTGCCTTAAGCCATTAAGTGTGTGGTAATTTGTTACAGCAGCAATAGAAAACTAACACACAAAACAAAAACCCAGAATTAGAGCCAGAATAGTCAGGAATAAGCATGTGTAAAGGTAAGGTTGTCCTTCTGAGGACGAAGTGATTTTACATCTGTCCAGACTGACGTTTGGGTCTAAAGACCAAAGATAAGTAACAAAGAACTCGCAAGGACTCGGGGGGTAGTGCTCCCCAAATCCCTGCATGAGGAATCTACTAGAGAATGATCTCCCAAAACAAACAAAAACCCCCAGAATCATAAAAAGCATTTGCCATACAATCTGATACAGCACGTTTCAATCTATTTAACTGAAGACTGAGACTAAACAATGGGGATAAAGATGACAGAATAACACTTTACATTATATGCTCTGAAATAGAAATATCACACAGCTAACAAAAAACGGGGAGAAGGAGCAACCGTATGGGAAGTAGAGTAAGTCCACTGGTTTTATAATAAATACAAATTTTTGAGTAAAAACTGGGAGTGAAAGGATATCACTCCAAATTAGATATTAAGGAAGAAAGCAGGAGGGGAGCATGAAAAAGGTTTTCGGAAATTCCATTATTACTTGGAGTAAGGGATGAATAGACAGTATATTTTTACAAAAGAAAGGGGATATATATTACATAAAGATGTTACTATAAAAGTAACTTTAGAACAAAAATATAAACCTTTCTCAACATCAAGATATTCCAGAAAAAAAGCAAATGAGAACATGATAAATGATGCTATTTATGTACAAGACATATTTGCATAAATGTGACACAGAAGAGTGTGGGAGACTGAGGTTGGACATATAAGCTATAATAGTAATGTCAAAGGCTTAATGCACTATCGAAAGAGCACGTTTTCATTTTAGTTCTGCATCAGTCTATGCTCTTCACAAGGGACATCCTAATCAAAGAGACTCAAAGTTATTTAAAAAGGGGTGAGTGGGTTAATAAAAATCAGGAAAACACAGATAAAAACAAAACTTAAAAATCAGGGCTATGATCTTGATCCCAGACAAGATAGAATTCATCAAAAAGCATTAAATAAGATGAAGAAGGACACTTAAAAATGTCAAAGGATATAATTCACAATGAAAATATAACAAATTTTAATAAATGTACATTCAATAACATAGCCCAGGTCTCATAAAGCAGAAACTACAGTGGGTACAAGAACAAATTTTAAAAAACAGAAATAACAGGGGACTTTCAGTTGAAGATAGCAAATGTAGAGATGAATTAAAAAACACAGTAAGCTATAATATAAATAAAACTTTATGCATATAATCCACTAATATCCTAACCCGACAATAAAAACTACACCTTCTATGCATAGAATATTTACTATCAGGTCACAAAGAAACCCTCAATGCATTATTCAAAAATAGAAATAATACAAATAGCATTCTTACAGGCACACGTGGGATGAATGAATACTGCCAAGCCTCTGTTGTTGTTTTGTCATTGTTGGAAATTAACAATAGACACACTCTATTAAATAATTTTTGGATAAAAAGAGATGAAAAAAATTGCAGACTTTTAGAAAATGATGACAAACTAGATACCTAAGGATTATAGACCACAACTCCATGAATACATCAAGGAAAATCCATAGCCTTAGCTACATGTTAATAAAAATTAGAATAAATAAATTAAATGTGCAAATTGAAAAGCTAGAAAAATACCAATGAAAACATATATGTATGTGTGTGTGTGTGTGTGTGTGTATGAATTTTAAAGGTAAGAAGAAATTAATGACTAAAAAACAGAAAAGCAGTAAATAAGTAAATAATAAGTAAACAAATAAATAACCTATTCCTTTGAATCACCCAGTAGAAAACCGCTAACCAATCTAATTTTTAAAAAGGTGAAAAAGGTGCAGGTGAGAAAGCAAAAATATATGAAATAAGTAACGATGGGCAAAAGATACAAAAAGATAGTTGACAGAAGAAATACAAATGATCCTTAAATATATAAAAATATGTGACAGCTTGTTCATACAAATAGAAACACAAATTAAAACCATATCAAGATACTGTTTCTCACCATCAGCTTGGCAAAAATCTAAAAGAGGACAGACTTGAGAAGCAACTTTTTGAGAACAGACTGTTGATGACGCTGTGGAGAAGAGCTGTGCCCACACTTCTGTGGAGGGACTGCCAAATGATACACCACAACGGAGGGAATCTGGCAAAATTCATCATTATCATATCTGCCTGTTTTGTTCTTGCTGCTCCCTTTGTACCTGAAGTCGATCTTGACAAACAGTAGCGTTCAATGATTATTCGTTGGAAAAAATGGAATGACCTGACCTCTTCTTTCATGTACATTAGTTCATATAATCTCTGTGCAGACATGTGACTATGGAAAGCAACTATAATCAGGCCTGGAAGCTCCCTGAGAACACGGATCTTGAGAACAGAATCTATTCCAAGACAGCAGTGGGCTCCATTCTTTCATGGCCAGAATCTCCTCTGGGGGCTTGAGGTGGGACTGGATGGGCCATTCTCAGGATCCAGGTTCTCAGGGAGCTTCCAAGAAGAGGAAGGGGGTGACCCTGGAACAGTCAGGGGAAACACAAAGGCACAAGTGGTTCTGAAAGAGAAGTCAAGCAACAGTGAGTCGTGGAGAGGTGACAGCCCGCCGCCCGTCCCCTCTAAGCCTCCCTGTGCCTTGCCAGGTGGATCTGGAAGCTACAGTGAGATCCACTCCACCCCGTAAGCTTTAGTTATAAATGAATAGAGATTCCTTATAAATGTTGAACATTGGAATGGATCAAATCACAGACATATTCAGGGTCAAACTTAAAAAGAAAGAATGGTGTCTAAGCCAACAGGATCTGACTGCAACTTTTATGTGTGCACTTTCATTTAGAAGGGAGGGGGTTATTCAGCCAAATGTAGAAAAGGGAAGTCATGAAGCCAATGAAGCTGGACCCCTATATGCAGTCCGTGTCTCGGCAAGAGGGCCACCTCCGACGGGCAAGGTCTACGGTGGTGATGGCCCTCCATCAGGTGAATAGCTGGATGGATGCCACTAACCTCCAAATCAGAGAGTGCACTCTCCTCCAAGTCGGTGACCACCAACTCTGATTACGATACGGGTCCATGTGGGAGAAAAGGCACCGCCCAGCAGGTGAGTAACTAGTCCTTCCGATATTCATGTTCCTTGTAAATTGATGAACTGAAATCATCAGTGTCAGCCCTGGTCTCTGGGCTTGGCAGCTGTGAGCCTGCCACTCACGAAGGAGGATCTCCTCTCAGACTCGGAGCCTGGGGGCCTGTGTGTGCGTCCTGGCCCCCGTGAACACAGGGCTGTCACTAAGGCGGCCAGCCTGCCTCATCCCTAGCCACGCCCCTCCTTCTCTCAGGGCTTACTGGTCCTCCTCAGTCTCTTAAAGTTGCCACATAGCTGATCCTTTCAAATAATGTACGTGATGTATATGTTATGTTAGATCCAAAAGGAAAAACTTGTGGAAAATGTACAAGGGCTAGTTGGGAACGGAATGTCCTTGCTCACAGCCCCTGAGGTAGACTCTCTTCCTTTTGAAGGTGGAAAAATCATCCTTCCACTTCATATCAAACATATTAAAATGCACCTACAGGCCATTTAAATATAATTTTTACTGCATTTTGGGGGCAAATTTGAATAGTTTTGTTTTTGAAATTATTTACTTACAAGTAACACATTTACCTGATTTTAGTGTTGATTTCTTTGCAATTACGGTGCATATTCTTGAGGAAAAACCCTATTAAAAATTGCTTAACAAGTAAGTATTTCCTATGATTACTAAATTTAACGAAGAATGAGGTTCATGAAGTTTCATTTCTGGATCTTTAAAGAGTGACAGAATTTAATTTGTCACATTTAGGGTTGGGGAGCTGACATTCCTATAGAATGACATCAATTTATTTTTGACTCAAACATCTCATTGGCCTTTACAAAGCTCACAAGCTCCAGTGATACTGTCTGTTGTGTGTGAAGCAGCCCCAGCCTTGCCAGGGCTGAAGGTCCACTCCAAACGCCCAGCAAACCTCTGTCCCCGGGTGCTTTCCGTTCATAGGGAGGGCAGGTAATGCTGTACTGCCGCCCCCTGGTGGTGGTGAAGACAAGCCTCTGCAGGAGTTCCTGCAGTAAATTTGCTTACGCTGGAATGGGAGATGGTGTCAGAAACCCAGAAACCACTGGACAGCCTCAGTAGTGTGACCCCGGGCACAGCAGCACCTGGAGGAAGTGGCCCTGAAATCTCCGCAGTGACCCACCCCAGGCTGCTCAGAGGCACAGGGCTGATAGTGGGGCGTGTATATGTGTGCATGTTTGTCTGGGGGTGCCCTTCACAGAGCCACCTCCACTGACAAATGGGCTCCCAGCATGGGGTTTGGGGCAGGCCCTGCCTCGATCCCCCTGTAGAACTTGACCTCTTGCCAGGGCTGTGGCTCCACTGGGCAGGGGTGGCCCCCGGGTGCTGGATTATCTCACCTGGGAAGGTGTATTTCTGGAGCGGCCCACGTGAGAGGTAAGGACGTAAGCGTCCCTTGGCTCTCTCTCCTCAAGTCAGAAAACAGCAGTGTGTGCACCTCTCCTGGGGCCCCTGAGACCAAGGCTGCAGCCCGCCCTTGTCCTGGCCGCTCACAGGACCCTCCTGTCAAGTGGAGAAGCAATGGCGTCTCCTCATGGCAGTTGTGAGGAGACATCTACTCATCTAAACACATGTGTATGCCTGGCACATGGCATGGTAAGCACTCAAAAATGTTAAGAATTGAATAATGCATTCTTTAAGGCCAGCTGTTTATAAAGCGAAGGATGTTTGAAGAAGGAGGAGAAGATACAAATGGTCTTAATCAGCTGGACTCTGACCCAGTACAGAAGGTTCTCACAGGTTGGGGTGTCTGCCTGTGAAGATAATTGTAGCTTTTAGCAGCTGCTGTGAACTGTGGCTCAGCTCTGGAGATTTCTACCTCAAAGAAAAGCCTAAGGGTTAGGGCTGAATGTCAGAATATTATTCCAAATGCACCCATGTAACACCAACCCTCCCCTCTTCTCTCTCAAGTCCCCATCCCGTCCATCAGGGCAAAATCAGTTTCTCACTGGTCCGTTTCTCTCCCTCTCAGGATTTTTAGGCTGTTACCTAAGAAGAGGGGAGAGAGTGGATCTCTAATTGGCTTATTTTTTCACAAGATTCAGGCAGAGAAATGGAAGGTGGGTGTGGCTGGGGAAAGCACAGTCAACATTAGTGTCTCAACTCGTGCATCTGACTTAGAGAGGCACGTTTAACAAACTAGAACAATCTGGGCCACACTGACCAGAAAAACCCATCTTTTGTTTTATGAGACATTTTATCATGTATCATGACATACTCATCATTTGGGTTCAATTTTTCTTTTGTCTTCAAAGGAAGGTCACCATCCACAGAGGAAAATGCGCGTACACAGGCTGAAATCTCCCTTATCTTTTCAATCCTCATCCCAAACACAAATAATCGCAAATAATAAAAGTGGGATGCTATGCTACATGCTGATTTGTAAATCACTACAAATTTGCTGAGCACCAGTTTTGTGCTTGGCATGTTATAAGATGAACCAGACCTAGTGTCTCCGTCCAGGCGCTAACATGAAATCAATAGAAATAATGGAAAGTATATTGAAATAACCAAAGACTCTTAGCTCAGAGAACAAAAGCCCATGCTGTCTGCCTCTGGGATACCCTAACCTACACTTAGCCTTGGTATGATTCCAGGTGGCGTTACTGCAATCATCACTGGTCTTGAAAATGGCTGTTTGGGCCTCATTCCCTGGTGCAGGGAGAGATGTGTTTATAATGAGACTCTGCTCGCAATGACTGCAGTGCCCTCCCCCCAAAAAAACACTCTCTGTCATTTCATCAGGGACCTTTTCCACTGCCTACTACTCACAACCATCACATAGTTACCCTCAGAAAACAGAGGACTAAAATCCACTGCTGTCCGCCATGACACACCCGGCAGGAACGCGCTGCTCTAATTACCACCTATTTTGTGATAAGATTGGTAGCCATGCATATTGTTGAAGTGTTTGTCTTATGAAAAGGGTGTTGTAAAATTTAATTACACCTCCTTATCCACAATCAATGAAAGATTAAGTCACACCTTAACATAACATAGGGTATTATTTATCCCCAAATTAAGCAGCAATGTAGTAATCTGGGGTAAACCACAGATTTATGACTTTTCCACCCATGACCTGGTCTTTCTCACTTAGCTGGTTCTGGCCACCTGCCTCCCCTCCAGAGTCTTGTCAACAAAATAAGCTGCTGATCACTCTGCTCTACACCCTTATGTAAGCACCTCACCAAGGACGATGTGCGGCCTGCAGGTGGCTCTGCTGTGATTTGTGGGCTCTGCTGCAATCAGTCAGATGACCCAGTTCAGTGGCGTGCCTCAAGTGCTAAACCCACACGCCTTCACAGGGGAATTTGACCATCCAGCAAACAGGGCACCTGTCATCCCCTTCACACAGAACGACAACCCTCCCCTGCCCCTGGATGTCAGAACTAACAATACCATTTGTCTATACCTTTCCATTTTGACTTTGCAGCCTTGCCCATCTTCTTTGTCTCTCCTGTATGTCGGGGTTCCGGGCTTCTCTTGAGAGCATCATGGTGCAGTGAAAAGAGGCCAAGGCCAGTCCCTGGGGTCAGAGTGTCAGAGAGGCCAGGGCTGAGCCCTGGCTCTGCCACCTGCCACCTACACAGCGTTAGCACTGGGGCTTTCTCTGAGCTTCAGCTTCCTCACTGGAAAATGAGGATCAGCATCTGTATCTCCCTTATGGAGCTGCTGGGGGATCACTGCTGCATGTAGAGCACAGAGACGCCCAGCAAACATGGACCCTGTGACTTCCCCTCTCCCACCTGCACCTATCCGTCCCACCCCTGCCATCTGCCCCTTACCTTCTCATACAAGAAACTGCCTTATACAAGTTTGTTCTTTTCCTCTAATAATACTTCCCAAATTCTCCTTCTAACTGTACACCCACAACTTGGTCTGATAAGGTTTATGGGAAACCAGAAATGTGCTGTTGGTGGCCAGTTACCTGGGATATCAGGTTGCAAAAAGAAATTTTTTTTTAAATAAATATCAGGGTAAGAAGAGCTAAACATTACTGGAAGGGCAGAAAATTGGAGCAAACTCTATGAAAATAAATTTATGAATATCCTTCAAAAGCTTTAAAATGTTCCTACCTTTTGACAACGGTCTCATCTCTAGGAGTTTATCATATTAAGGAAATAATCAGATATATTCAAATATTTGTGTATAGGACGTATTGCAACAGTGAAAAGTTAGAAATAATCAAAATATCTTAGAATAGGATGCCACGATAATGGAGTAAATACTAGGCAGGCCTTAAAAATCAGGTTTTAAATGAGTTTATAATGACATTACAAAATGCTCACAATGTGATATAAAATTATGAGTATATGATCAATTTTTTAAATATATAAAACATGGAATTACCATATGATCCAGCAATCCCACTCCTGGGTGTACACCCGAAGGGAGGGAAAGCAGGGACTCAGAACATAGTTGTAAACTCATGCTCACAACAGCATTACTCACAATGGTCAGAAGGTGGAAGCAACTCAAGCGGGTAAGTGGATAAACAAAACGTGGTCTGTACACACCCAGTGGGATGTTAACTCAGCCAAAGGAAGAAAATCCTGACACATGCTGCATGAATGTGTCTTGAGGGCATTACGCCAAGTGAAACAGGCCAGTCACAAAAGGACAAATACTGTATGATTCCACTTAAATGAGGTACTCAGAGTCGTCAAACTCATAGAGACAAAAAAAAAAAATGGTGGTTGCCAGAGATGAGGGGGTGGGAGGAAATAGTGTTTAATGGGTATAGAGTTTCAGTTTGGAAAGATGAAAAGTTTCTGAAGATGGATGGTGGGGATGGTTGCCCAACAGTGTGGATGTATTTAGTGCCATAGAACTGGACACTTAAAAATGGTTAAAATGGTAAATTTCACGTTGTATGTATTTTACTATGATACATATTATACATGCATACGTATACATATATATTTATCCATTACATCTCCACACAGACACACACATGCAGAAATGAAACACTGAGAAGCTATAAGCCAAATGTTAGCAGTGAATTGTGAGCTCTGACTCATGAAATTATGAGAGCTATTTCTTTCTTCTTTGTATTTCTCTGCATTTTACAACTTTTCTATTATGAATATATATTATTTTTAAAGTCAGGAAAAAAAATGTGTTTCTTTAAATCCACTTGAGTTTCCCTGAACGAGCTCTTTGCTCCGGCCAAGGAGGAGCCCGGCCCTACAGGCAGACGCCTGCGTGTTCTGCAGCAGGAGTTTCTCCCCTCCAGGCCCTGCCCTCGGCCTTTACAAGGCGGTTTCAGGCTTGCGGAGGAGCTCATAAAGAGCTCCTGCCCACGCATGGGCATTGTTGGAGAGCATCTGCAAGGTCTCTTCAAGTCTCGTGGATGAATTTATGGCTGCTTCATGACGGATTCCTCCTGATGGCCCCAGGACCTATGCTGGAACTGTCCTGCCTGACGTGCAGCCAAGAGAGTCATGTCGGGGCAGCAACACAACGCAGCGGGGAAGGGCCAGAGGAGTCAGCCTTGGGAATTCCGCACTGTGACCATCAGCCAGACACTCCCCCTCTCTGGACCTTCCCTCCTTCACTGGTGAGAGGAGGGGATTGGCAAATTGTGACCCCCTCCTTCAAACCAAGCTCATGATTTGCTTGCCCCGGGGTGACTTCCCTGATGAGCTCCTCCAGACTCTGAGGGTCACCTTAGCAGTCATGGCTTCAGATGCTCCTCTAGAAAGCTGAGGTCAAGATTTGCATGTAAGCTCTTCAGCGATTTTTGTGTGAGTCCTTGACTGCGCTCAGGGGTCATGGGCCCAATGACGCCTTCCAGTCCTGCCTGCCCTTCCATTCCCAGCAAGGAGTCCCAATCATTTGTGTTGAAATGGGTCTCAGGCAACTTACAAACAGACCCTGCGTGAACTGAGCACCTCTCTTGCCCCATTTAGAAGCCACCATTGGTTCCCCTTTGCCCTTAGAACAAATTCCAAACAAGGACTTTATTCTGAGAAATATTCACAAGACCCTACCCAGTCTGCTTTCTGACCTCCTCTGCCAGACTCAGCATTTGCTGCGCTCTGCTCCTGCTCTGTGACTAATAATGTTTTAAGTGTCTTACCTGTGAGAACTCATTTTTTTTGCACACGGCCAAATCCTGAAGACTTTTTTTCTCTGCCCCACTTCCCTAGTTTCCTGTCTGTTTTCTTACTATCGCTCTTTACCCTTCCAGCTGAGTCTGTAAAGCACTACACAGCCTTCCTATAAAATGCTGTTCTGCCTGAGTGAGCCAGAGTCGATGACTGCCGCTTAAAACCAACAATCTTATCTCAAAAGACATTTACCTAGTGAGCCTCCACTGAGCATCACTGAATTCCAGGCACCTGTGCTGGTGCAGAGGGGATACAAGGCTCTGGCTCTGCTCCTGAGGATCTCACAACTGTATGAAAAAAAATTTTTGTTAAGACAAACAAACAAAAAGGACAAACAACAATGCAAAGTAATTAAAGATACAATGTGAATAGTTATGAAAGTATGACAGCTCTTTGGGAACCCAGATGGGGAGTCTGAGAGGGCTTCACAGAGGAGGTGACACCCAAAGAGGCAACGCAGCACCAGTGGCCAGAGAGGGCTCTGAAGCCAGATGAGCCGGGTTCACGTCCCGCTTCTGCCACACATTGGATGTGACATGTAACCTTGGGCAAGTTGTTTAATGTCTTTGGCCTTCAATGTCCTCATCTATAAACAAGCAACAAGCAACCATAGGAATATCTCCTTAGTAGTCACCTCTGGAGCCAGCTCAGTCCCCAGGATCTGTCTAGGAAGCGTGCCCCCAGGCCTGGAGCCAGCACCGCCTGCTTCTTCACCAACCTCACGTTGCTGTGAAGGACCATCTGTCTCAAGCCCAGGGCTCAACTCGAGTCACTAACTTATTAACGAGGCTCATTGTTTTAGTCCTGGACCTAGAATGTGACTCAGCCTTTCCTTGCTGTTTCCAACTTGCCTCGTACGTTAAAAGGCTAAGTTAACATTATTTGGGGCTTAGCTTTCTTATTCATTAAAGAAAAGTCCCTTCTCACTGAGTCCAGAATCCACTCCTCTGAGCCTATTCTGAATTGTTCTCTCTGAAGCCACAAAAATTCTGTGTATTAGCCTTCTAGATTCCCCTAAAAAACATCCTCATGAGACTAAGCAGCCTGGTATAGTTTAAAAAAAAAAAACAACTCCTAATTTTCTAGAGTCAGAGAGAGTCGGGTTAAATCCACAGACCCACCTCTAGCTGTGAGCCTTCAGACAAGCCACCTCTTCACGCCGTCATTATTTATTTCCAGGGCTATTACAATACCAAAGTCAGGAAGATACGTAACAAGCCTGCTCAAGTCTCTTCCTTTAATTTGTTCCTGTTATTCCTGTATTCCCATTTTGCAATATCCTCTGATGGTCCCACTGACAGCCATTCTTATCACTGCCTGTTTTCTCAATCTCTCTACTTTCAATTTTTTCTACTGAATGTCCTGGCAGCTCCCAAATGTCACACTTCTGAGTTTCTGGTGCTACTTTCTTGGTGCTGCCTTGTAGCCATGTTCATTGTTCATTCCATTTTAGCCCAGTAAAAGTATTTTCATTCCTAATTTAAACATACATCAAAATTATTCTATTATGCTGAGAAGGTATGTCATTGAACTTCAACAGGGCATTTAGCCAGATCTCTTATAATATCTTGGATGTATGGACAGTCATTACAATTGCCAAGACTGAAGGTGATGGCTGATGAAACAGAACCTCTCTTAGGAAAGTGGATAGTGTCATGCCAGCATTCTAGCCACATCTTATTCTAATTAACATCTTTATTAATCACTTGAATGCTGATTTCTTAAACAGGTCAAGCAAATTTACAGATGACAGAAAACTGGAAAGGTTCGAAACTACTTTCAAGTCAGAAATGATTTTCAAAAATACATACGTATCTTAGCAGGTTGTATTGATGAGCTGAATAAAACAAGAAGCTTAAAGGGGGCAGATGTAACATTCCTTCTTTGAGTCCAATAAACTAGCAGCACCCCTGTAGGATGAGATTGAATTTGTTCAGCAGTAGTTACTCTCCCACAGCCAACCCAGTATGATTTCATCCTGCCATACAATTGCACCCTCAAAGCAATGCAGTCTAAGGATGCCTTAGGAGCTCAGCTTTAGAATAATGGAAGTAATGATCTTCCTCTATCCTATGCAGCTAGACCACACCTTTGGAATTAAATTTAGCTAAGGGTGACTTATTCTGTGCAAGATATTGGTAAGATGAAATACATTTAAACAAGAAATCATTAGGATTCAAAACCATGTCATAAGAGGTGTGTCTGAAGGCAGCAGGGACTTTTAGACCACATAAAATCCCCTCAGGTTTCTCAGGGAGCAAGACAGCAGAAGGTTACAGAAACTATAGGATAGGTTCTCCTCTCGAGCTCACGTACAAGGTGATTAGTGTTGTAACAGAGGCAGATTCAAAATGAGGAAGAAATGGCTAATTTTGCCTGGAGGGGCAGGAAAGTTTTCACACAGGGAAATGAGGCTGAAACTGGATCTCAAACATAATGTGGAGGATTTCCCCCCCAGCAGAGGGCGTCATTTGAAGCAAAGGGAGCAACATACAGATGAATCCCCCGGGGCAAGGATTAAAGCAGGGGGTTGAGAAGTAAGTGGAGGTAAGAAAGTGACAACAGCAAGTACCAAAGATAGACTGCAGGTTTCTGCTTAAATGTAATGTACTTAGAGGTTTTCCCTGGCCACTGACGCCCTGTCTAAACTCAGTGTCCCTGTAACACTGTCTCCCAGTGTTCTCCAGTTTTTCTCTAGAGAACTCACAGTTCATATTTTATGTTTGTGCACTATTTAGTATCAATTTGCCTGCCATACTGCACGCTGCATGAGGGCATCAGGGGCTGTGGCTGGCACATGATAAACACTTAACAAGTAGATGCTGAATCATGCTCATGAAGACCAATTTAAAGCAGATTATGGGGGGAGGGTATAGCTCAGTGGTGGAGTGCAGGCCCAGCATGCACAATCCTGAGTTCAATCCCCAGTACCTCCATTAAAATAAAAAAAGAAACCTAATTACCTCACTCCCTTAAAAAAATAAAAAATAAAAAAAATAAAGCAGATTATGACAAGAGCTATACTATACATACACATTTCTTCATTTCTTAAGAGACAAGGAATATCTGAACTAATGACACTTGAACTAATTAAACCTTATGGGAGAAAGAGAATACAGGAAGGACATCAGAGGCTGACGGCGCAGCTCCGGCGGTGCATGGGGGCGTGAAACAACATGGCAGGTACAGAGAACTGAGAGAACTTCCATATGTTTGTACACAGGTAGATGTCGGGGTGTGGTAGCCGACAAGATCAGAGAGGTAGGCAAGGGCTAAGCCATTCAATGAATATTTCAATGAATCATTCAGTTCATTCAATGAATATTTATTGAGTGTTTCTTCATGAAGGGCTTCCTAATCCACACAAATAAGTTTGGATTTTATCCAAACAGTATTGAGTAACTACTGGAGGAACTGAGAGTCCTATGATTCAATTCGTACTTTAGAAATTTAATTCTGGAGTCTGGGAAGTGGATTATTTAGATGGCGGCAAGACTGGAGATGAGTAGAGATCACTTTAGGAAGCTGTTTCAGAAATCCAGGTAAGAAACCGGTGGCAGTGGGGACAAGGAGGACATGGTTCAAGGAAGTATTTAGACACCAGGATTGACAGTATTTGATGGGAATTTCTCACTTTGGGAAGTGAGAGAGAGTGAAATTTAGGATGGTTCTTGTGTTTCTGGTAAACGCAATGGAGGAGATTGTGATACACAGAGAAAAAGACTATGGAAGAAGAGAAAATTGAAATAGCAGTAAATCGTGAAATCCATTTAGTACTTGTTGATATTTGTGGAAGAGACTGCTAGCTGTCTACCAGGACCCATTTTCTCCTTTTTCCACATAATAGTATCTCAGATGTGGCTATGACCAACAGCACGGTGTGCAAATTCTTTCTCACTTGTTTAAGAAGAAATCCTTGTCCCACAGTTTCTGCTCTTTCCCTCTGCTACTGATTGGAATGGTAATTACTAGAATGACACAGGAAATCACAAGCTGAGGATGGCAGAGCATCCATTAGCCTGGGTCCCTGTATGTATTAGAGCTGTCTGCTAACCTAGAACACTAATCTTAGGCTGTTTACATGATAGAAAAATAAATGTATTGCTCTTTAGGTCATTCAATTTTTAGTCTTTTGTTACAACAGCTTATCCTGCCTCATACAATATCATGAGATAGATTTATCAATCATAATCAAATTGCTGGTGGATGAATGACATTAGCAAGTTGGTGAAACAAGAGGTTCCAGTCCTCATCCTCCTACAGAAACACCAATACACCAATCTGACAACTATCCACAGACAAAAATATCCTCATGAGGGTTCCAGAATCCAGGTGAGAGATTACAGCATCTGGGAGGAGTATAGAACCTAGAAATGATGCGTTTAAGAAGGTAGGAGGGACAGTATCACTTTACTCACATCACCCTTCCCTGCAACCCATGCCGTGCAGGGCCAAGAGATATCCCTTGGCCCAGGAGTTCTCCTGTAGGGAAAAGAGAGCAAAGTGAGAGTCCAGCTTCACTACTGATCCACTCCAGTGGATCCTGCTGCCAAGCCAGCCGCTCCAGACCCTGGCTCCAGGCTTATCACCATGGACTCAGGCACCAGGTTAACTCATAGACCCTGGAACCAGATTCACTCATCTACAGCCTCTGGCACCAGAACTGCCTGTTTGCAGACCCAAGTATCAGGCCTGTTCACTTGTAACTCTGATAGCAGGCCTACCAATGGATGCTGCCAGCTGGCCTGCCCAGAATCTCTGGCAGGGCTGACTGGTTAATGGCTTTCCCTGCTGAGGCCAGCCTGCAAAGACTGGAAGGGGCGACTACTTCCTTTAAAGTGCAGACACCAATGCAAGACTATAAAGATCATGAAGAACTGGGGAACCATGGTACTGCCAAAGGAACGAAATAAAGCTCCAGTAACCGGCCCTAAGGAAAGGGAGATTTACAAACTGCCAGGCAAAGAATTCCAAATAATCATATGAAAGATGCTCAGTGAGCTACAAGAGAACACAGATAGCTAATTAAACAAAATCAGAAAAACAATACATGAACAAAAATGAGAAGTTCAACAGAGAGAAAGAAACCATAACAGAGAACCAAAGAGAAGGTCGAGCTGAAGAACACAATGACTAAACTGAAAATTTCAATACAGAGCATAAACAGCAGACTTGATTAAGCTAAACAAAAAAATCAGTACGTTTGAAAACAAATCACTTAAAATTACCCAGTCAGGGGGGAAAAAACGAAAAATGAATGAAAAATACTAAAGAAAGTCTATAGGACTTTATGAGACATCAAGCAACCCAACATACAGATTATGGGAATCCCAGAAGGAGAAAAGAAAGATAAAAGGAAAAAAAGCTAACTTTTTTTTAATGGCTGAAAATTCCCCAAATCTAGGGAGGGAGATAGACATTCAAATTCTTGAAGCCCCCAAAATTTCTAATAGATTGAATCTAAAGAGGTCTACCTCTAGACACATGATAATTAAATTGTAAAGTGACTTGTCACATACAAGGGATTTACTCCATGAAACTATATGCGGATTCCTCAGTAGAAACTTTGTAGAAACAAATGAAATGATATATTCAAAGTGCTGAAAGGAGGAAAAAAACTGCCAACCAAGAATACTATACCCAGCAAAACTATCCTTTTAAAAGGAAGATAAGATGAAGACTTTCCTAGATGAACAAAAACCAAGGGAATCATCACCACATACCTGCCTTACTGGAAGTGCTAAAGAGAACTCTTCAAGCTGAAATTTTTAAAATGCTAAACAGCAACATGAAAGCATATGAAAGTATAAATCTCACTGACAGAGGTAAGTATAAAGACAAATACAGAATAACAAAGTACTTTAAGGGTGGTGTGTAAGTCACTTCCAGCTCTAGTATAAAAGTTAAGAAATAAAAGTATTAAGTAAAATTACAACCACAAGAACTGGTTAATGGACACACAATATAAAAAGAAGGAAAACTGTGACATCAATAACATAGTGTGTGGGAGGGGGGGTATAAAAGTGCAGAGTTTTTTGTATGTGGTTGAATTTAAGTTGTAATCAACTCAAAATAGACTGTTACAACAATAAGAAGTGTTATACAAGCTTCATGGCAGCCACAAAGAAAAAATCTACAGCAGATACAAAAAAAGATAAAGAGAAAAGAATCAAAGTATATCACCACCAGAAAAAAAAAATTACAAAGGAAGATAATCAAATTGGGTTAAGGTCAAAGCCAGGGATATGAATAAGCCATAAAAAAATGTACAGATAAAGAAAAGAAGACTTCAGATGAAACACAGGGGAATACAACCTTTAAAGTGTTCATGAGGGAAGGAAGATAATATCACAATGAATTGTGAAAGAATAACAGAGAATTAGACGATAGCAGTCTGTCAGGAGCCAAGAGAGGAGACAGTGTCAAGGATGGAGCTGTGAAATGTTCAAACGCTACAGAGAGACCAAGAAAATGTCAGAACTGAAAATGGCCATTGAATTTAGCAATTAGAGTGACCTTGATTTTAATATTACAGTAGAATGTGGCAAAAAAAGGAGTCAAAGTCATACCAAAATGGATGCAGCAAAATTAGGAGGAGGAGAAGAAGAGTCAAGGGGAGATTGTTCTTTCAAAAAGCTTCACACTGCAGAGATCAAGGAAGAAGTTATTTCAAGATAGCAGAGACCTGAGCATGTTTTTCTGCTAAGCAGAGAAAGGAAATACTGTGGAGAAAAAGCAAGATGGACAGATGGAGGAAGGAAGTTCCATGAGAGGATGGGAGAAGATGGGGTCTGGGACCTCAAGGATTGGCCTTGGACCAGCGTTGGGACCCTTTTCCCACTGTAAGAGAATGTGAGGAGGTCAGGAGGAGTGCAGATGGAGGTAAATTTCTAAAAGCATGACAGAAATTAAGAAGTGATCATTATTTTCTCTAAAAATAGAGAATGAATTAGTGTTTGATTTATAGCTCAATGAAAGTGGTAAAGCTACCAGGGTTGGAAAAAAACATGCTGGGATAAATCTAGAGTAGAGTGGTGTCCCCTATATGTAGACAGGAGGAGGGTGTAGATGGTAAGACTGGTCCAAAAGAGGGATTCTGAGCAGCAAGTGGAGAGGGATGAAGGTCAAAAAGTAGAGGATACTGGTGAGAACAGTTGGTGGATTTCTCTCTTCATCACTTGATCCTTGCTTTCTTGGAGATTTTATACCAGGTTTGCCACATTGCCTGCTACAAACATCACACCATCACCATCCCATGCTTTTCCAAGTCTGAGAACAACATTTCCCAGAACCCCTTCCTATATAGTGCCACACTGCAGTCTGCCAATGAAAGAGACATGGAAGGTGGGACCAAAGAGGAAGCCTTTATTTCAAGGAGGTTGAAGTGGCCAGACGTGATAGCTTTTAGACTTTTTCTCCAATTTTCTAAAGTCCTCATTCTTTCAGCTCCACCCTCATTCACATAATCTCTAACTGATAACATCAAATCTCTCATCCCCTTAACACTCATATTGGCTCTCGTTTCCTAATCAAAACCAAATGGGTATACCAAGCTTAGCGATGATAGAGCTATCCGCACCCTCTTTGAAAGGAAGAAACATTTAATTATTCTGGCCTCCATTCAACTCTGTTTTCCTTGGCATTGTCATTTGGCAAAACAGCTGGTGACACCTCAGACACCATTGCCTTGGATGCTTGGCACCTGTCAACCTAAAATGCTTCCTGCATTCTTGAGAGCAGGCTTCTTCTTGGGTGCCATCATTGCCACAACGCTCCCACATAACTGGATGCTGTCACCTCAGACAAAAGCCTTGCATTCTTGGCAGTGCTCACCAATAAGGAATCAGGCAATGGGTATGCAATTTGGATACATCACAGGGCTGATCCTGGATCCTCTTTAACACCTTCCTAAGTAGTGATTCATCGTGATCATACTCAGCCAGTTGTTTAGAGAACAAGAAGGTTCTTTACAGCACCACTGGCAATATCATGCCTCAGGCTCCAAAGCCAGCTGCATACAGAGTTTAGCAAATTACTAGGATGTGACAGAGTTTAAAGCGTTTGACTTTGTCTAGCTTAACAGATAAGTCCTACTTAGTGCTGGGCACATGGTGGGGACCTAATTTACTTGAGTTGTTCAGAAGCTGGGTTTCTGAATCTTCTTTAGCGGCCAGCCTTTCCCTTCTTCCAAACAGAGAGGCTGCCTGCTGTTGTGATCAGGAGTGCAGACTGCAGCCAGACTGCCTGAAGTTACAGCCTGGTTTGATTTGCGGAAAGCTGTTTAACCTCTCTGTAACTCATCTACAAAATAGGGGTAATAATAGCAAGGATTCAAGAAATACTGCCTTAAAGGGCTCAGTATATTTCTGGCACATAATAAGCACATGGTAATAATAACTTGACTGGCTCTGCACTAAAATCTGATTTCTCTTCCTAGTTGTTCTCTTATTGCCATTCCATCTATTTTATCCCAATTATGGGCCAAATAAGGATGTGTTGGCCTAGGCTCGCCAGGCATACGCTCTGTCTTCCGTCTACCTGGTCTACCACACATATCCTGAAATAGGGCCTTTCTGGAGGATCATTAACATACAACTTACATTAGTTTCAGGTGTAACAATGATTAGACATCTGTATACACTGTGAAATGATAATAAGTCTAGTTATCATCTGTCACCATACGAAGTTACAGAACTAGTGTTTTTCTTGTGTTGAGAATTTTTAAGATCTACTTTCTTTTAAGGTTTGCTTATTTACTTTCAAGTTTGCAAGACAATGTTATTGACTCTATGCTGTACATTACACCCCCTGACCTGTTTATTTTATGACTGGAAGTTTGTACCTCTTGATCCCCCTGATGCATTTCACCCCCCCCTCCCCCGACAACCACCAAATCGCTTTTTTATTTGTTCCTGGTCAAGCTGTAAGCTTGAGCTAGCTTACACCTCAAAACTCTCCTACCCAACTACTATTTTATAATATAAGGTCTTGCCTCCACTACCTCTCTAAACTCATCCTCCTATCCCTCTCTCCCTTGCTCACTCTACTCCAACCACCTGGTTGCTTGCTGTCCCTTAAATGCACCACATGGCTCCTAACACGGGGCCTTTACCTTTGTCCTTCTGCCTAGAAAACTCCCCCTGCCCGGGAGCGTGGCTTGAGCCCTCACTGCCTTCTTGCCTTTGCGCAAATGTCGCTTTATCAGTTAGGCCTTCCCTGAACACCACATATAAAACACACCTCACACCCTCAACTCCCAGTCCTCTTTACCCTGCTTTATTTTCTTCCCAGTACTTATCACTATCTGTCAGATCATATGTTTATTCACTTATCAATTGTCTATTTCTCTCCATTCCCATTCCCAATGGAATTTCCCTGCCTACACGTATCACCGAGGAGAAAGGTATTTTATCATGTGTACTAATAGAATGTTGGAACAGGACTTGGCACAGCTCCTCAGTCTCCTCTAAGTCCTTCTTTTTAAAATCAAATGTAACTTTAAAAAAAAGTGATGCAATAGTTCAGTCTTCCCAAATAAGGCAAAACAATATTTAATTGTCTTATGCATATATGGTCTAGTACAGCCACTCTCTTGTCTTTCGCCAATAGTTAAACAAGAGGCTGGAGGAATACGGACCGACAATGCTGGGGAGGGATGATACGACCTAAATGGCAGCAGGGGGCACGGGGCTGAGAGGAGGCACTGACGAGGTGTTTAGAAAGCAAAATCCAGACAACTTGTTGAATGACTGGATGTGGGAAATGAGAGAGCAGAAGTCTAGGACAACTCCCCGGATTCTGAGCAACCAGGTGAGTGATTTTACAGGCGGCAGACCGAAGAAGTGCGCAAAGCTACGTGAGTGGATGGGGTAAGCGTGTTAGGCTTGGGTGGGATGGTTCCACAAGACATCTAGACGGAGCTCTCCAGGGCACCGCCCAGAACTGGGGGCAGATCAGAATTGGAGAGATAGTCATGTTCTGCACAAAGTGTGTGTGTGTGTGTGTGTGTGTGTGTGTGTGTGGAGGGGGGATAGAAGAAATACAGGGAATTGCATGTTCTTGAACGATAATTATAAAAGCTTTCACTTGAGTGCCTTCGGTGTGCAGGAACTGATTGGGAGTAATAGAGACTAGTTTGAGCTACTTTAAACAAAATGACGGCATAGATAAAACTACGAGGGCATGTCACAGGCCCAAGGGCAGGGATACAATTGTCTCAGCAATGAACTGGAGCCAGGGAGGACCATACCATCAGGATTTTTGTCATCTCTTGTCTCCAGACTTTTTTGTGCCTCTGCTCCCTGCTTCATTATTCTCTCTCCAAGTGTTTTTCCCAAGCTACAAGGATGTTTGTACTTCTGGAGTTAATATCACCTCCACTTAACACACAGGGCAGAGACTAAAAATGGAATTATATAGTGCTAATACTGAATCCCAAGGAAAGGTACTCACTGGCTAGCTTGATAGGGCAGAAAACCGGGACCAAATAACCGTGGAGAGGGCTCAGAAGGGATGGACAGTTCCATGAAAAGGTAGCAGCAGGGAAGACAAGCCAAGGTATCCACACACACAAGTTTCTTATTTAACCTTAGAATGACACTGTGAGGTACTTCTTACTACTATCCTTTATACTGTAAATGCTCTGAAGGCAAAGACCATGTCTATTCATTCACCGCTGTATCCCCAGCCCCTAGCACGATGCCCAGCTCATGCTTCATAAACACAGTTGGTGTCAATGAGCAATTGAATGGATGAGTCTCAATTTTACATTTGAGGAAACTCAAGATCAGGGAAGCTCAATCACCTTCCCGGGTGACACAGCAAAGGAGCAGAAAGCAGACTCAAATCCAAATCTAGTCTGCTTCAGACCTTGCGCTATTAACCGAAAAAACTCACTTCTGGTGAGGCATTCACTGCTGCCTAGAAGTCTGAATTTCCTCGGGAAATGAAGTTTCCAGATACTGAGACAGCTGTATCCCAGTGAGCAGGCAGGACGCTGGCCGGGGACGGGCCCGGGCCCGTGCTGGGATGGGCACGGGCACGCTCACAGAAGTCTCCGTGCACTGCAGCGAGTGCCCCTGACAGGTGCCAGTAACGCAGAGCAGTGACAGCAGGAGACGGGGAGGGTGTGCGGGCACATCATCCTAGGTGGCTCTGTCTCACAACTAAAACTTCCGGCTGGAAAAGGCCCCAGGTGCGTCTCTGCCCACAGGTCCAAAGAGCAGAGCAAGATGATTTTAGACTCTTCAAGAGGGCTGCACAGCTCTCAGTCCTCGTAGTACAAGAATTCCAATCCCCCAACTCAGAAGCATTTCTCAGCACGTATTATTTCTACCATGGTAGGTGTTTAGACAGTAGGGTAAGGTGATCATGTTTTCTAAGCCTGACAACACGTGAACTGACAAAAGATTTTTTTCTTCCTTTGTTTCTTTATTTACATAAATAAGGATAAACTGGATCAAACATAATTATGTATTTAACAATCATCTCTTGCCTGCATTCCTGCAATAGCTTCATAACTGGTCTCCCCAAGTCGACCTTTGGCCCCTCACAGTCTATTCTCAACATAAGTGGGTAGAAAGAAGCTTTCAAAAAGGAATTCAGGTCACCCCTCTGTTCTAAACCTGACATTAACTCCCCATCTCATTAAAGTAAAAGCCAACATCTAAGGCCTAAAGGTGTGGACCACACATTCCGAGCATTCTCCCTCCCACTCACTCTGCTCCAGCCACACTGGCCTCCCAGCTGCTCGCTGAACTTGCCAGGCACATTCTACCTTGGGGCCCTTGCACTGGTCGATTCCTTGATTGAATGAATAAAAAGAACAAAATCACTTTATCAGTAAGAATTTAAAATATATGATACAGAACTATAGTTCCCACTGTCTTAAAATCTCGCTGGGTTGACAAAACATTTCACATTTTAAATAATTAGATCAATGTAAGACTGGGGGCCAAGTTGTAGGCCTAGGACTATAGATGTTACATAAGTGGAGAAAAGAAAAGAAAGTAGTAAACAAAGAAATTAAATATGGTGTGGATTTTTAAAAGTAATAATCATAATGATAATATTAATGAATATACTATAGAGTTTATCACAAGCTTTTACAAATTTTCCATTTTATCCTCACAAAGTCTGTTGAAGTAAGTAAAGTGTATGTTATCACCCCATTTTATAGAAGCGATAGCTGAGTAAGGGGAGTTTATATAGTTTATCCAGGGTATACAACTAGGAGAGGGTGGAGGACAAACACAGATCTCCTGACGCTAAATTATTCACTAATTTGTTAATCGATCCAACAAATATTCTGAGTATCTGTGATGTGCCAGGCATTGTTCTAGGTATGTGCAACACAGCAGTAAATAAAACAGATACAGCTCTGTCCTTAAAGAGCTTATATACCAGGGTGGGGGAGAGACACACATACCATAACAGCAGTATCACAACAGGTAAGTAAATTATATAGTGTGTTGGACCGTGATAAGTGCCATGGAAAAATAAAGCAAAGGGAAACGAAACTGAGAGTGCTGGAAAGGCAATGTGATATTAAACAGTGGCCACAGAAGGTCTTATTATTTTAAATTTATTTTAAAATTTTTATTAAGATGTAATTTACATAGGCTAAAATTTAATCTTTTTAGTATACAGCCCTGCAGGCTTTGACAAATGCAAATAGCTGTATAACCACCACCATAATCAAGATATAGAACAGTCCCATTATCAAAAAATATAACCTCCATGTCCCTTTGTAGTCAAGCGCTCCCCCCAGCTCCAGACTCTGGCAACAACTGATCTGATTTCTGTCCCTATAGCTTCATCTTTTCCAGAACGTCATATAGATGCAATTACAGAGAATTCAGCCTTCTGAGCCTGGCTTCTCTCACTTTGCAAAATGGATCAGATATTCATCAATTGTATTGTGCATCACTCTGAATATATGAACATATCAGTTTTTGTTTGAATGGATAATTCACTGAGTGTGTTTGATACTTTTTCACCTGTTCCTTTTGTGATGGTCCAGCACATATCAGCTCCTGTGAATATTTCTTGGGTATAAGAATTAAAGCATATGAGACTGTTTTCAAATTGGCTAAGAGCTAAAGCACAGTCCTCTGTCATGGGCTTGGTGTAGATGTGGGTTAGAGCAGCCAACCTCTGAGTTTCTTAGGGCGGAGGTCACAGAATCTGTATTTAAATTAATATATAAAAGGCCCTCTCTTCACTACCATTCGCAAAATAGACATCGTAGCCTGTTTTATCACTCACGTTGCTGTTTGACAAATAGCTTCGCCTAGGCCCCAGATTGCTGGGTTGTGGCACTAACAGGTGAGGGCACCAGTCCTACAGCAGGCAGGATCTGAATTTGGCTGGCATGAACCTGACTCAGCCTCCCTCTGGCTTTACATACAGCCCTGAGGTGGGTTGGGTTTTGCTATTCCAGCCACTGGCAGCCTTGAGCAACTTGCAGGAGACAGAAGCAGCTGAACTTGAAAGCTTAGCTTTACATGCAGGTAGAGGCAGTTTTGAAAGCTGCAGAATATACCTCAGTCAGCTGATGTCTCCCTGTCATTTAAACCAATCTGAACCACCCAGACCTACCTGTCCATAAGAATTCTAAGGGGTAGGAGGGCAAGAGGCAGTGAAGTCCATAAATCCATAATCCATTAGAGGTTGCTGGGACTCTGGCTTCTTTATGAAAGAGAAGAGACAGAAGGATTTTTCTATCTATAAAGCCCCAAAAGAATCCATGGTCTTAATATTTGGGAAGAGTAAGCCTTCCTGTTGAGGGTGAGTGGCTGCGAACCACATATAACCAGGAAAGGGCTTCCAAAGGCTAGAGTGTAACCAGGTGAAGAAAGGTTATAGATTTTAAAAGCAGGATAAATACAACATTGACCCCCTTACTGGCAGTGGATCAAACACAGTGTGAATGCAAGAAAAAGGAGACAATTGATGCACCCTGCAGGCAAACCTAGGACCTAGGCTCTGAGCTGCTGGGGCAAAAATAAACGTTCTCATCTGAGGATGCTATATCCATTATGAATAGAGTTTGTGTCATTATCATCATCGTCATCATCACCATAAATAGCATCAAGATTGTTGGCATCATAATTACCTTTAATCAGTGTTTCCCAGCAGCCAGCTGGGCCAAAACCAAGACCCTCTTCCAAGCAGACCTATCACAGGGCACTTTGTACAGTATTTGATGCTCGGAGATGCTGATTAATCCCGAGTACATCTGATTTACGGTTTTAGCTCTCAGAACAAAATTATGAAGAGCAACCTTCATGATGATGGTATCATCCATAAAAGAGATGTAAAAAATACAGTATTCCAATCAAATGAAAAAAAAAAAAAAAAGATATCTTTTTTTTTTTTTTTTTTTTGGCAAAACCCCAGCAATTTCTACCTCTTACTGAATGGCTATTTTGTTCCAGGCACTTGACTTAATTCTTTTAAACTTTATAACAACCCCCATGGAGAAAATTCCTCACATTTACAGAAATATTATGTCATTTAACTAGTGAGTGGCAGAGGTAGGATTCAAACCCAGATCTATCAGATTCCAAGTTTTATGCTCTCAATCACTCTAAACAACTTGGCTATAGATTTTGTTTTAGTTTTTAGGAAGAAGTCATTAAACATACTTCTTTAAGAGTCCCACGCTTGGTCTACTCTGAATTCCTCTCTGTGGACCCGACTTAGGCAATGAGTGCGAGAAAGGCCCTTGCAGAAGTCTGGGCTAATAGCTTCTTCTCTTATAGCAAAGGTCCCACTCTCCACAGTATAGCTGCCTGTCAAGCCACATGCATCTCAGAAATCAGTGGAATGTCATGTTTGAACATCTGAAAAAGCTCACTACTGGTCTCCCTCAGCCAGGGGTCCTGGACCCTCAGGGAGCAGATTCTGCTCCCAGTGTCTTTGACCCGCACAAAACTAGGGGCAGGGAGTGGAGCGGTTGGGTTAGAGTACAAGGTCAATCCAGAGACCTTAGTCACCCTATAATAATTACATTAAATAATTACTCTCTCTGCCTTTTGCAATTATCTTGCTAAAGTGGTGACCGAGTGTCCCTAAATCAAGACACCAGTCCCCAAGGAGGACAACTTCCCACTGAAGAAGAAGTAAGGCCCTGCAGAGGTGGCTTTTCCCCAGATCCCACTTTTCTGTCCTTCCTCTTAGAGTCCAAATGCTCAGAGGCGATCTAAACTGAGCAGTCCCAGAAGACCCAGGCTCTGAAGCCTAATCAGCGCCAGAGGCAAGGAATTAGCACATGGGTGGAGTGACTTTATCTACAATACGTAAAATAAACACAACTAATTTAAAAGGGAAAACAAAATTATCCTAGATAACGGCAACAATCAATAAAATTAATTAAACCACAATTAATTAAATCTAAGCCCCATAGCTATAACTCATAGAGATCCTGGATTTATTTTTCCCTAGTGCTATTCGAAGATGTCATCCTAGGCAGCCCAAGATACAATTTTTATCAATTTTCTCCTCATTCATAAGGCATGAAAAATCAGCTTTACTGGATGGATATTTAGAGCAAGTCTGTCCCTCGTTAAAACGTAATGATTTGGGGAAGAGGGTGGATAGGTGTATATACACATCTATGTACTTGTGTAAATGTGTGCACATGCATGCACACGGTATCCTAGGTAATCCGAGATGGCAAATCCTCAATACCCTTCTAAACAGGAGAGTGCCAAGATTGTTAGAAGGGAGTGATGGAAAATTCCAGGCTCATAAATCATCCCAAGCCAATATAATTTCATTGAAGACACTTTCATTGAAGACACAAGTACTGGGTCTTGCATATTATTGCTTTTCAATAATGTATTTTAACTGTGGGTGGGAGTATGCGTAGAGAGGAGTGAGCGTCTGGCGGGGTGGGGATGGGGGTGGGGCGGGTAAAAGTGATGCATACACAAATCTTCAGCAGTTTTCCTGATACCCAGACCCCAGGCCAAGCTTCAATCCGGATCTGACTTCCATGATTCTATTTCATACAATCTTGGACTGCTTCATCATTGGAAGCACATCCACACAAAGAAAAGGGTCATGGGAACATAGCAAGTCCACAAAAAATGCTCACTGAAGTAGCATGAATCGCTGAGTCACTGGATTGAAGAAATTAGTCTGGTTACTTTAAATTCATACTTAACAATGGACTCCCTTTTGAAAAAAACTTCTTAAGTTATTCTCTTTGTTACCAAACTTGGTTCAAATGCTTACAAATGATTCCAAAAATCAAATTCATGCTTTATTGGCCAGTATTTTCACCTATCAAATGTTATTTAAAAGCATGTAATGCTCTTAATGCTTTGAAGAAAGAGTTCCCATTAACATTTTGAGCATATATATGTATATGGGAAACTACTTTGATTACACCATTTCTAGGTTGTTTTAAGGAAAAAAAAATCTCCTGCCTTACTTAATAATCATGCCTTGCAAATTGTCAGAATACAAATTCTAGATCATCTAGCGAATCATAGAGCTACAGAGCTAACCCAAGTTCCTTCCTCTTCAGCCAGGCTGATCTAGCCAGTAAGTTTCTAAATCCATCAGACAGCAACCTCTTCTTCATACTGTCATCACAATTATTGATATCGTGGCTGCAAAAATCACTTGTGCTTCTGAGACTCAGCCTTCAGAAATGGCCCTGAGTAGATTCCAGCAAGCATCTGGACACCCCAGATGGCACATCTCAGTTAGATCAGGACGGAGCAAGTCACTGAGTCTTCGTGTTACCGACCGAAAGCCTGGGTGCATCAGGAGGCGTCTCTCTGTGAGACTGCTGCTCTAGTACAAGAATCTTGAGACAGTAACAATGATGTGGGGAAAAGAGGAAGGGACCTGGGGGTGGGGGAACTCTCAGCTGGTGTGGCTAATGGTTCCATCTTCCCTGTGAACTTTTCATAATAGAAAATTTAAGCTCCTTTGAAAGCTGGGTTCCAACAGTTCAACTCAAATGGCCTCTGATTTTACCTAAGAAGAGAGAATGCTAGGAGGGAACAGGGTTAAGAACCATCTCCAAGAACCATCAGCCCCGAAACCTATTGATAACACTATACTAATCAGATTCAACTTGAAAATAAGAAGGAAAGGAAATAAAATATATTAAATTCTTATCATGTGGTCAACATTATCCTAATATTATTTCATTTAATTCTCACGAGTCTGACATTATCCTTATTTCATAAGTATGGAAAGAGACTCAGATTTAGAAAATTGCCCAAGGTAACCTAGGTGGTAGACGTTGGAGATGTAATACAAAAAACAATCAGTCTTCTGCAAAGTCAGTATTCTTCCTACTGCATCATATTATGAGCCAAAAATAGCTCCGTAAATTGCTTTTAGAGAAAAGAGGCATTTAATAGACATCAGTGTCCTTGGATCAACTATCAGGTATCAGCTCTAAGTTGAGTTCATTGAAAACCCCCAAAATAGGGGGTCCTAACAGTCCCAGCACAGTGAAAACATTTAGTTCCTGTGATAGGCATGGGCTCATTTAGGCCCTAAGCTAAGTCCTTTAAGGAATTCCCTTTGAACGTAACAGGAAGCTAAAGCAGACTACTTAAACTTGGAGAAGGTCCCCCTTGAATAGGATGAGATATGAAAACAAAACTCAGCTAGTATCCAGTGGAAAAACCAAAAGCTGGGACTTTTACAGACACAATTAAAGTTGTTTTTAATATTCTAAGGTATTGCTTACCCCTCAAGACAATCAATCTGCTGAGTGCACAAGCTTCACAAAATGGACCTAAAATCGAAGAGTCTGGTAGTTCCTGAGAACTGAGAGCTGTGTAGATGTGGGATGTGCAGAGGGTAAAGAGATGAGTAGAACAGAGCAAGAAGAGGGTCCAGACCCAGGGAAATGGTACAGCTGAGATCGTACCCTCGCTCATGACTCTGGGCCTCTGCTTCACTGAACTAAACCACCTTTCAGGACCCATGCAGGCAAAATCCTCTGCAGAGACTATCAAATAGATCCTTAGAAATCATCATTTTGGTTCCTTTCCAAATAGTGTTTGGGCCTCTGGTAGGAACATAACTGGTCTCCAGAATTACAGCTGAAATGACCTGATATTTGTCCACTTATACCCTGACACTAGGAACACTTTGTGGTTATTTTAGAGGGAAAACTGAAGCGTTGGGAAGTGAGGAAACTTACTGAAGAACACAAATGAAACTATGTTTTAGTTGCACAACTCTGTGAATATCCTAAAAATCACTGAATTATACACTTTAAAAGGCTGGATTTTATGGTATGTTTGTTTCAATAAAACTGTTATTAAAAAAAATCATGACATCTTCTGGGGCAATGCTTTTGACAGATAAGTAGGATTTCTGCCTACTGTTAGCTCCTAATTTATTTTGATCAAACATGGTTGAGCGCCTCCTATGTGTAAGACACTGTGATAGATGTTATAAGATACTTTAAAAGGGTCTTGCAATAATTATATGGTTACTAAGCATTTATTATACGCCAAGTAGGTACTAAGGAATTTCACAAATTACCTTAAGTAATCTCCACCAGTGAGGTATGTATTGTTATTCCTACCTAATAAAACACCTGACAGGTAGGTGTTATAAATATTGGAAAACTGAGGCTCAGAGGATTAGCTCATTGCTCCTGGAGCACAACGAGCAAAAGGCAGAGCTGAAATTTGAACTCATATCTCTCTGACTCCTAAGCCTATACTTTTATGTAGTACACTCTGCACATCAGAAGAGGATGAGAGACCTGAACACAAAGAATACAAAAGAGTGAGTGGCAGAGCTGAAAGCAGAGAAATTATGGAACTAGTTTCAAAGTTCTAAACTAGGATCCTGAAGTTGTGGTGCAAGGATGGCTTTAAAAATCTATTTCAGGGGGGAGGGTATAGCTCAGTGGTAGAGCACATGCCTAGAATGCATGAGGTTCTGGGTTCATTCCCCAGTACCTCCGTTAAAAAGTAAATAAAAATAAATAAACCTAATTACCCCCCCCCTAAAATAAATAAAAACAAAGTTAAAAAAAAAATCTATTTCAGTGTGGAGTCTGGGGGTCTGAAAGTCCTCCTGCCACAAGAGTCATCTCCATGAAAACAAGCACAATTCCAAAAGGTGCATGCAACTGAAAATGACCATAATATCCAAGGGACAACACCACTTTCCAGGTGGTCGTCTTGGTCGTCTGGGACTCCCTGGCTATGAGAGCAGTGGTATATCCATTACCATTTTGTGAGCAGGTACTTTCTAAGTGTTAACTAAGTTCCAGACACTGTCTAGATGATGTGGTGAATAAGATAAGATGGCTCCCCTAACGGAGTGCCCTAACAGGAATTGATTGTGCCCATAAATGTGGTATATGTGTGGTTAAGTGACAGGCTTTAGCAGCGGACAATCACAAGGTGTGATTCTGGACAAATTATTCCCAATTTCTCTATGCTTTCATTTCCTTATCTGTAAAATGAGAATGACAATAACACTGATCTCAGTGGGTTACTGTGAAGAATAGATATATAAGCATGTGAACACATCATGTCTAGAAGATTCTGGGCACTTGATGAATGACGGCTGCTATCTTCATCAGCATTAGAGCAGCATCATCACCTGGTGGAAAAGTACAGAGAAGCTGACCCTCCGTGCTTAATACAGCTTTCTCATTATTTTTGCTTCCCTCAGGCAATATATTTGACATCCTTTATGTATGTTAATGACATTTTCCCAAGGGTCTAGGGCCTAAGCTGCCAGATTACCAATGGATAGCAGAATGATGCAAGAAATTCCAAGAAGAAGGACCACGCTTAAGTTCACCCTGAACACTTCTGAAAACATTACTTTCAGGTATGGCCCGTTAACATATTTTTATAGCCTAGAAGAGAGCCTTCACGGGGCCAGAGGATATGGTTTTTCCTTTTCCTGGCTGATAACACTCTTTTTATTGCATTTTCATATATTTTGTTTTTGGGTGGAACTGACACTTCTAAAATTGCATAATTTTCGCCTAATAGGTGTGTGTAATAGATACACAGAGGTAAGCTAGTATAATGGCTGAAAGAAAGGGGATTATGATAAGGTAGATATAGGTTCAAACCCTAGTTCCTTCACCTACAATCTGTGTGACCTTGGAGAGGACTCTTAGAACCTGTTTCTTCATCTGTAAAATGAAATACAATAAAAATCTCACAGAAATGTTGTGAAGATTAAAGGAGATGATACGTAAAAAGTATTCACCACAGTATCTAGCACATAGTAAATTCTCAATAAATAGTAGTTATTATTATTGCAAAAAGACATGAATTAGGTAAGCTTAATGGCCCAGGTTCATTTTCGATTAAATAAGCATCTATTGCACACCTGCCAAGTCATCTTACACTTTGCAACTTTTTGCAGGTACTAAAGGGAACGAACTACACATGTCCTCTAAAACACAGTCTCTGCTTTTCAGAAGTGGATGACCCTAAAAAAAAGCGTCCTGCAACATGTCCTCATCTGGGAAAGTAGGCTGGTACCAGCCTCTCTGCAATTATCTCAGAGATGAGAATGTGAAGAAGTGGGAAGTTAATCGTGGACAGAGGTGGGGTTAGGTTTGGTTGAAATGAATCAGCCCATCCCACAGAGGGCAGCACCCACACGTTAGCTATATAAGGGCCACCATCTCAATCCATTGTCGCCCTGCAAGCTCCATCAGGCTTTATTCTACTTGTTCCTTTGGTGAACCAGGTGAGAGAAAATTCATCCAGCTCCATCAATGGATATTCGGTTGGTTGTTGTCGAAGGCAGAAATCCAAGAGTATGAGCTAAGACAGCGTTAATATGTATTTGGCCTTCTTTCCTTCCTCCTTCCCTTCCTTTTGTTTCTTTTTTCCTTTTCTTGTTTTTTCTCTTTGTTTGCTTATTTGTTTGGTCACTGTAGTTTATTCCAGGGTCTTTTTAGAATAAATTTGTTGTTGTTGTTGTTGTTGAGAAGAATAATATAAGTAGAAGTTTGCCCTCTTCTAGGCCATTTCACACTCTCTTCCTAGGCTTTTTGCATGCCATTTTTTTCTGGGTTGTCTGGCTTAAATAGGGAAAAGACCAGCACCATTGTAGAGTCCCATCCTTGTTCAGTGTCAATTTCCAGAGCTCCAAGATCTAATCATCCACTAGTCAAACTACTGCTTACATGGCTGAACCTTTTCCCTGATTATTGAAAGAGAACAGTGTTTGGTCAAGTCTGAAATTAGGATACTTCCTGAGCTATGATAAAGGCTAGCTCATGCTTCTGAAGCACCAGGATAGTGTTGACACACTTTGCCCATTTTTTACTTGCTAAATGCCTTAACAATCCAGTTTAGCTTCTGGTACCCAGAGAGGAAATAGATATGCGTGTTAGGTCTGTTACTTTTGACTCAAGAAAACCAGTGAAACTAGCCAGAGAGACTGGGGCAATACATCTTTGGTTCTAGAAACTTTGGAAGCTCCAGGACAACATACAGAACAGCAAAGTACACAAAGTGTAGAGATACTGTGTAAAGAATGTGTTCATCCAGGACACAGGGATCTGTGATCTGGTCCTAGTTCAGTCAGTAACATGCCATGACTTTACCTTAGCAAAGTAACTCAGAGTTAACAAAGGTTTCAGTGTGTTGCAGGGTGTTAGATCATCCCTGACCCATCCTGATTTGCTGAGGTATTTTAAGGTTAAAAGAGACAAGATATTTGAAAAATCATGATGATTATTATTAAAATCAGAACTGCTTATAAATTAAAAAAATAAAACGAATGATAGCTTCTTTTGTGTGTTTTTTCCTTCAGGTTTACATAAACTTGCAACAAGATGACCGATCTCTTGAGAAGTGTCGTCACTGTCATTGATGTTTTCTACAAATACACCAAGCAGGATGGGGAGTGTGACACACTAAGCAAGAATGAACTAAAGGAACTTCTGGAGAAAGAGTTTCGTCCAATTCTGAAGGTGAGGACTGAGAGCTGTTAGGGTCTTGTACATTTTCTGTTCTATGACCAAAGATCAGCTAAAAAGGGCATTGTCCCCATGGTCTTTGAACTAACTCTATGAGTGGTACTTTTTTGGGACATCAGAAAGTCTGTTCAGGCAGTATTTATTTTTAGAAAGGTGAATGCTTTCTTTCCTGTGCACTCCCACCATGCAGACCCTTGGGCTTTTTCATGCTCCTAGGTTTTTCCTTCTGAAAAAGTAGAAAATAAGTTTGAGCTAAGACACCAGTTTATAAATTACCCTAGCAAATGAGGAAGGAAAATAGCCAGGATGACTAAAATCTGAGAACAAAATACAAGCATTTTTTCCATCTACTTGAGAAGGACTCAGCTATTAGCTTCAAAATAATTATAGATCATAGCACAGACTATATTAGCATGCAAGGCGTAACATGTATGTAAATTTAAAATACACCAGGTACTGAACTTTGTTCATGCAACTCCTTTTTGTGTGTCGTACCTGAGTACCTAGTCCTCTAGCTTAAGTCCCTGAACTGTATGCTGCTAAGGATCCCAGCAGTCTTTATTCTCTTCTATTACCTCTTCCCACCTGCTGGGTCCTATTAGGCTGCCTTAGCCTAAAATATTTCTTGATTGGATTAAACTGCCTAATGTTAAACATCTCAAGTCCACAGCTCTACCTGATTATTTTAGCTGAGTATATAGACTAAGCTGACCAGGTCTCCTTTGGTGTGTTGCTTGTATACAGAACCCAGATGATCCAGACACAGTGGATGTCATCATGCACATGCTGGATCGAGATCATGACCGAAGACTGGACTTCACTGAGTTTCTTCTGATGGTATTCAAGCTGGCCATGGCCTGCAACAAGGTTCTCAGCAAAGAATATTGCAAAGCTTCAGGGTCAAAGAAGCGTAGACATGGTCGCCGACATCATGAGGAAGAAAGTGAAACAGAAGAAGAAGAAGAGGATATATCGGGACAGAAATCAGGTTACAGACATTCAAGTTGGAGTGAGAGAGAAGAGCATGGGTATAATTCTGAGAGCTCAAGGGGAACTGCAAAACATAGACATGGGTCCAGCTCCAGAGGTTCAGGAGATGGTGGAAGGCAAAGCCATGCATGTGGTTCCAGCAATTCTAGTGGGTGTGGAAAGTCACACACTGCTTCTAGTTCTTGTCAGGCAGGTAGATTTGAAGGGCAAGGATACCAATCTAGCTGTACCCAGTCAGGTTATCAATCAGGAAGCAATGGAGGACAAGGTCATGGATGTCTCTCAGGAGATCAGTCCTCTGGATACGGTCAATATGAGCCTAGATCCTGTAGCCAGTCTTCTAGTCAGAAAGGATATGGATCTAGAGCATGTGGAGGACAACAGGGAACAGGTTCAAGTCAGTCCTCTTGCTGTGGGCAATATGAGTCTGGAGGAAGTCAGTCTTCTTATTATGGTCAACATGGATCTGGTTCATGTGGATACTCTTCAAACTCTCAAAAAGGGTCAGGTTCAAATGAATTTTCCAAATGTGGTCAACGTAGATCCTGCTCAGGTCAGTCCTCTGGCTTTGGACAACATGGATCTGGCTCAGGTCAGTCCTCTGGCTTTGGGCAACATGGATCTGGCTCAGGTCAGTCCTCTGGCTTTGGACAATGTGGGTCTAGCTCACATCAGTCCTCTGGCTTTGGAAAACACGAGTCTGGATCAGGGCAATCTGGCTATGGCCAACACGGTTCTGGCTCAAGTCAATCCTCTGCCTTTGGCCAACATGGATCTGGCTCAGGTCAGTCTTCTGGCTTTGGGCATGGGTCAAGTTCAAGTCAGTCTTCTGGCTTTGGACAACAAGGGTCAGGCTCAGGTCAGTCCTCTGGCTTTGGACAACATGGATCTGGCTCAGGTCAGTCCTCTGGCTTTGGACAACATGGGTCTGGCTCAAGTCAGTCCTCTGGCTTTGGACAACATGGGTCAGGCTCAAGTCAGTCCTCTGGCTTTGGACAACATGGGTCAGGCTCAAGTCAGTCCTCTGGCTTTGGACAAAGTGGGTCTAGCTCACATCAGTCCTCTGGCTTTGGAAAACACGAGTCTAGATCAGGGCAATCTGGCTATGGCCAACATGGGTCTGGCTCAAGTCAATCCTCTGCCTTTGGCCAACATGGGTCTGGCTCAGGTCAGTCTTCTGGCTTTGGGCATGGGTCAAGTTCAAGTCAGTCTTCTGGCTTTGGACAACAAGGGTCAGGCTCAGGTCAGTCCTCTGGCTTTGGGCAACATGGATCTGGCTCAGGTCAGTCCTCTGGCTTTGGGCAACATGGATCTGGCTCAGGTCAGTCCTCTGGCTTTGGACAACATGGGTCTGACTCAAGTCAGTCCTCTGGCTTTGGGCAACATGGATCTGGCTCAGGTCAGTCCTCTGGCTTTGGACAACATGGGTCAGGCTCAAGTCAGTCCTCTGGCTTTGGACAAAGTGGGTCTAGCTCACATCAGTCCTCTGGCTTTGGGCAACATGGATCTGGCTCAGGTCAGTCCTCTGGCTTTGGACAACATGGGTCAGGCTCAGGTCAGTCCTCTGGCTTTGGGCAACATGGATCTGGCTCAGGTCAGTCCTCTGGCTTTGGGCAACATGGATCTGGCTCAGGTCAGTCCTCTGGCTTTGGGCAACATGGATCTGGCTCAGGTCAGTCTTCTGGCTTTGGACAACATGGATCTGGCTCAGGTCAGTCCTCTGGCTTTGGGCAACATGGATCTGGCTCAGGTCAGTCCTCTGGCTTTGGACAACATGGGTCAGGCTCAAGTCAGTCCTCTGGCTTTGGACAAAGTGGGTCTAGCTCACATCAGTCCTCTGGCTTTGGGCAACATGGATCTGGCTCAGGTCAGTCCTCTGGCTTTGGACAACATGGGTCAGGCTCAGGTCAGTCCTCTGGCTTTGGACAACATGGGTCTGGCTCAGGTCAGTCTTCTGGCTTTGGGCATGGGTCAAGTTCAAGTCAGTCTTCTGGCTTTGGACAACAAGGATCAGGCTCAGGTCAGTCCTCTGGCTTTGGACAACATGGGTCAGGCTCAGGTCAGTCCTCTGGCTTTGGGCAACATGGATCTGGCTCAGGTCAGTCCTCTGGCTTTGGACAACATGGATCTGGCTCAAGTCAGTCCTCTGGCTTTGGGCAACATGGATCTGGCTCAGGTCAGTCCTCTGGCTTTGGACAACATGGGTCAGGCTCTAGTCAGTCCTCTGGCTTTGGACAAAGTGGGTCTAGCTCACATCAGTCCTCTGGCTTTGGACAACATGGATCTGGCTCAGGTCAGTCCTCTGGCTTTGGGCAACATGGATCTGGCTTAGGTCAGTCCTCTGGCTTTGGACAAAAAGGGTCAGGTTCAGGTCAATCCTCTGGTTTTGGATATGGATCTAGTTCACATCAGTCGTCTAGCTTTGGAAAACATAAGTCTAGATCAGCGCAGTCTGGCTATGGCCAACATGGCTTCAGTTCAGGGCAATCTTCTAGATTTAGTCAACATGGGTCTAGTTCAGGCCAGTCTTCAATTTATGATGAACATGAGTTTAGCACAGGTCAATCATCTGGCCAAAACAAAAATGAATCTAGGGTAAGTGGACAAGGAAGCTGTGGGCCTAGATCAAGCAAAAGGTGTCCAATATGTGGAAACCCAACATCAGATTTATCCCACAGTCAGACAAGAGGAAGTAGCCAAGAAACAACTACTCACAGTGATAATGAAAGAAGCAGGGTATCAGGAAGTGAGTCTGAAGATCATGACAGCATTCATGGACATAGCCAACAAAGCCAAGGATCAAGTCAGGGAAGGAGAGCATCCAGAGGGCAGGAAACAACACATAGTCAATCAAATGACAGCGAAAGCCAGTCAGATGACTGGGAGAGAGGAAACAGCACTAGACACTCTGGTACAAATCATGGAGATACTGTACAAACACATAAAGAGTCAGAATCTAGTAAAAGACAAGAATCTACTCATGGTCAGTCAAGGGATACAACTACACATACCCAGACTGGTCAAGGACATTCTGCTCAGGAAAATTCCAGCGTGACGGGAAGAAGGGGAACTAGTCACAGTGAGTCCAGTGACAGCGAGAGGCATTCGGGGGTGTCTCAGAGACACGCAGGATCCGCTCACGGGCAGGCTGGACCCCAACATGCAGAGTCAGGATCCACAGAGAACAGGAGACAGGGAACTGCTCACGGACAGTCAGGAGACACCACCAGACACGGCCAAGCTAGTCACGGACAATCCACTCGGTCAGGGTCCAGGGCAGCTGGCAGGCAGGAGTCTAGTCACAGTGAGTCCAGTGACAGCGAGAGGCATTCGGGGGTGTCTCAGAGACACGCAGGATCCGCTCATGGGCAGGCTGGACCCCAACATGCAGAGTCGGGATCCACAGAGAACAGGAGACAGGGAACTGCTCACGGACAGTCAGGAGACACCACCAGACACGGCCAAGCTAGTCACGGACAATCCACTCAGTCAGGGTCCAGGGCAGGTGGCAGGCAGGAGTCTAGTCACAGTGAGTCCAGTGACAGCGAGAGGCATTCGGGGGTGTCTCAGAGACACGCAGGATCCACTCATGGGCAGGCTGGACCCCAACATGCAGAGTCGGGATCCACAGAGAACAGGAGACAGGGAACTGCTCACGGACAGTCAGGAGACACCACCAGACACGGCCAAGCTAGTCACGGACAATCCACTCAGTCAGGGTCCAGGGCAGGTGGCAGGCAGGAGTCTAGTCACAGTGAGTCCAGTGACAGTGAGAGGCATTCGGGGGTGTCTCAGAGACACGCAGGATCCACTCACGGGCAGGCTGGACCCCAACATGCAGAGTTGGGATCCACAGAGTACAGGAGACAGGGAACTGCTCACGGACAGTCAGGAGACACCACCAGACACGGCCAAGCTAGTCACGGACAATCCACTCGGTCAGGGTCCAGGGCAGCTGGCAGGCAGGAGTCTAGTCACAGTGAGTCCAGTGACAGCGAGAGGCATTCGGGGGTGTCTCAGAGACACGCAGGGTCTGCTCACGGACAGGCTGGATCCCAACATGCAGAGTCCACATCTACCCGTGGACACTTAGGATCTAGCACAGTAGAGCGACATGGGTCCAGCCATGCACAGTTACACAATGCTCATAGACAGTCAAGTCATAGGCATGCCCAGTCTAGAATAAGTCATTCTCGGTCACAGATTAGTAGACGACAAAGACATGGATCAGGTCAAAGCTGGAGACATGGCAGCTATGGAAGTGCCGAATATGACTATGGGCAGTCTGGGTATGGACCTTCTAGGGGCAGCAGAACAAGCAGCCGTAATTCTAGTCCTCTGAGGTCAACAGACAGAGCTGAATCCAAGCAAGTGTCTAGTCTTTGACAACCAGTTTCTAATTCTGACCAGTCAGGATCAAAAGCAACTGAAATAGCAGGAAGACAAAGCTCACGTTATGAACAGGCACAGATAAGTTATGGGCAGGCCACTGATTCCCATAATCAGTCTGGATCTAGTAGAGCTACAGGGCAGGGATCTAGTCATGGGCATTCAGTAAAAACTCAGGAACAGTCAAATGACCCTCATGTTCAATCTAGAAGGCAGGGATCTTCTCATAGCAGCCAGCCAAGGAACCACTCTCTATCAGGTCATAAAAAATCCTTATCAGCTTACAGCTATTCAGATTCTACTTCAACTAGACGGCAGGGATCCCATAGTGATGGTAAAGGGCATTCAGATAATTGGGGGGGAAAGATTCATGAACAATCAGGATCGAGGCATAGACAGTCAGAGTTAAATACAACAGGTATACAGGGATCCAGCCAACAGCAGTTGGGAGATACAACATCTCATGAGCCAGTAAGATACAGCACAAATTTAGCAAGACAGGGATCAGCTGATGGACAATCAGGAGATATCCAGGGACAATCTGGATTCAGCACAAATGAAAGACAAGTATACAGTCATGGCCAATCAAGTGATAGCCATGGGCAATCAAGTGATAGCCATGGGCAGACAAGTGGCAGTCATTCACCTGATAGCCAAGACCTTACAGGACCTGAAGAGTACAGATATAGGTATTTATCAAGCAGTACAACCATGTGGAGTTGGGAAAGGCAAAAGGAAGAGAGTGGATCGAGTCTGTCAGGGAGCATGAGAAGATACTTTCAGGATGTGGAGGATAAGCAGACAAGCTACTGTGAGCCCAGGGGTTACCATAGAAGAGAGAGAACTGACTCAGGTTCCTTTCACTTAGATAGCAACACACCACTCTATGAATATGTCCAAGAACAAAGATGCTAATACTTTCAATAATAATTTGAAACTAACAGAAAACAAACTAACTCAAGAGAAAAACTAAGCCGAAGGAGAAATAAGACACACAACATGGAATTAAGATATTTAATGTGATCCCTTATTTGGGTACTGGGGGCATATGTCTGACCTTTTGTTTTAATTGTACTACTGTAGTATTTTCCTTTTGCTTGGTGCAAGGGTTTTTTTTTTGTAAGGCTCCATAATCATTGAGCTCTTTGATTAGAAAATAGTGGATGGAAGAAGTAAACTGCATTTGGGACTATATTTAGAACTGTATGGTAAAGTAATTGGGTGCTCTGGAATAAAGTGAGCACTTTTTAAAAATTCCTGATACTCAAAGTTTGGATATTCCAGATTGTTTTAATTTATTGTTGATAAATCTATCCAAGGAGCTAAGAGGCATGGTTTAGGAGCCAAAATTTCCCTAGTAACATTGTAACACATTCCATATCCAAAGCAAAGAATGTTGTGGTAGTTGAAGATTCAGAATATTTGCATCTTTTGTGCCACCACTGGAACTCTGCATTGCTACTTTTGAATTTATTGTCATGACCTCCTGTATATAGGATCCAGAAAATTGTATTTCATAAAACTTGACAATAAACTTCTCATCAAGTTATATTTCCTCTCCTCTTTCATCCTCACAAACACAAACATAGCCTCCTGCCACAGGGTGAGATGCACATTTCTTTCTTCTACCTTTGGACACCTAGACGTCAGGAAAACACTCAGATACCAATAACAGGGAGTACAAAGAAGACAAGACAATCACATCTGATCTTTTCCTCAATCCAATTACTGCCCAAAGCATTTACAGGAAGCAATGTTTTATACTGAGGAGTTGAACTCCTTTGGTTAATCATGATCATCATCATGATCATGATCAAAGATAGTTCAAAGTGGCTGTTTCCTGAGACAATACAAATTCTGAAAATAAGAGTTATAAGCCACAGATTTTTCTCTGCCAAATATATTAATTGAAATACCTCTTAGCAATGAGGCTAACAGGGTCCTGAAGTTTCCAGTCAAATAAAAACAATTAAAAATACTCCTCCCTAGAAGGAAAAAGTATGTGAACTTATTATGAGTAGAAAGAGACATAACAAGGAGCAGAAAAATGTGTACACAAGATGGTAACTTCAGTAGGAAGTTTACTACTGCGAAACCAAAAGAAAATGTCCACAAAATCAGAACTAGTACAGGCTTTAAAGATCATCCCCTTAATTTACAGATTAAATGAAAAAATCAGAGTAAAGCATATTTGGTCTAATCATAAAGGCTGCTAATTCCTCAAGTCGGAATTTGATGTTCCCCCATCTTCTCCTGCCAAAAAAACTCAAGCTACTTTCCTTCCACCTTCACTTTTGGAATTCAAACTAAAGTACAATTAATCAATGGGTGCTCAAGATTGCAAGCCAGTATTGGCGACAAAAGTTATATTAAAAACCAAAAAATAATCTCCTTCTTCTGATTAGACTTAGAACACAGGCTATCTAGTTTTTAATAGTTTAAGAAGGACTGTAAAAACTTTCAGTCATGCGATTGACTCAGAACACTAGTCGTATTGTTTATTAGTAACAGGAAATAAAATTATTTTATACTATTAATGATACACATAAAAATAACTGAGTATATGGTAGTTAACCCTAAATCGTAACCAATTCATACAAATCTATCGATCATCATTAATTCATTGAAGAAATGCTAATTACCAAAGAATCATTAGAAATTTAAATATTATGTTTAATCTCATCCAAACAATTTCTATTGTAGGTAAAGGAAATGAGACTCAGCCCATACTGTGCAGATAATTAGAAGTGCTGCTGTGACCAGGATATAGGTTTCTGATTCTTAAACTAAAGCTCTTTTCATCCTGTTAGGGGGTCTGCACTCATTTTACATTCTTCAATCTCTAAGTATAAATTTAAGAGTGTCTAAAATTTTACCAGTCCCCTGAATCAATGTTAATTTGCCTTTAGTGTGTGTGTGTGTGTGTGTGTGTGTGTGTGTGTATAAGTGGAAAGGTCAAATATTTATTGGTGATTCCCATAGTCCCTTGATCACACTCATGTGAAATATAATGCAAAATAATATAATATTAAATAATTAAATATTAAAATAAATATAATGAAAAAAATTATATTCCATACTGCTAAGCCCCTCAGTAATTTGTGTTAATCAAATTGAAGGAAATTGTTCCTTATAAACTACACCAAAAGTATTCTAAAATAATTCAAAGAAAATTACATATTCCCCTTCTAAGATAAAAGGCAAGATAAAATCAAGACAGCGGGTGTGGTCTACATGAGAAAAGGTTGGAAAATGGGGTGCCCCCATTTAGAGCCCCTGGGAACAACTGAATTCCTTAGATGCAGTTCTGTTGGGAAAAAGAGTCATAGGGTATACACAATTAGAGATTTCCCCTCTACCCCCACCTTGGGCCAGCATTCTATACATAAAACACCTCTGTGCCAAGGAATGCCAAGTGACGTCAAAGCATTCTTCATAGCACGTCTGTACTGTCGGGAAGGAGCACATAGCACAGCAGAGAAACTCTGGCCAAATTAGGAGACATAAAGGTAAAATTCTTCTTTTCCCAGACTTTCTAGATAAAGGTGACATTTGAACGTGGGAAGTTGAAGGTCAGTTTGTACTAGATACACTGCATGCACTGGTTGCTTTGTTGGAGTATAAGTTATAGTCCTCCGAGTTGTGAGAGTTTATGACAACCAGAAAGGACCTTCTAACATAATACTACATGCAATCAAAGGTGAGTATATAAGCTGTGGGGGAAATGAGCAAGAGAAACTAGAACAGGAAAGGATGAAGATGGGAGCAATGCTGGATTTGACTGGAAATGAATCAAGCCAGTAAACAGAGGGCAGCTTCCTCTCTAATAATAAACTATTTGGCACGATTAAAAGGCCACTAACCCAGACTCTGAAACCTATTTTAAGCAACATCTTACCATCTTTGGAGAGCATGGTAAGTGAAAATGAATGAAGTTCTACTTAGAAGTACGTAGCAGCACCAGTAGGAAAAGTTAGTAAGTATTCTCTTTGTATTATGAAGTCATCTAGCACAAGGAAGTGTGGAATTTGCAAGGGGTGTGTCTACTTTTAAAGATTATTTAGATATATTAAATTGTCTCTTATAGTGCCTATTCATTTCTCAGTGATGAACACTGATGAATATCTTGTGTCCTCCTACTGCCCAATAAAGTAACTAGGAAAAGGGCGAAATGCAGAATCACTCTCTATTGCCAAACACTTAGATGTGTTTCTGGCTCTTCTCTAGGACTGAAGCTTAAGGACTGACTGGTTATCAGTGTTTCATTACAGCACAGACATGAAGGGTAGGAGAAGCGGTTTCCCATAGTGAGACTGTTAAAGGGGAGGAAATATAGAGAGGCTCTGAAGTATACAAACGAGGTGATCTGCTGGAGGGAAGGCAGGGGAACAGAACCTAAGGAGCTCAATAACTAGATACCAGTGTAGGCAGATTACCCCCAGCTTACAGTTATTACTTCAAGGTTCCCCTAGGGCTGAGAGTCAAAAAACTGAGTTCCAGTCTACTTCTATTACTTGACTTAATACAAAACATTCAATATTTATGTTATTTATTCCACTCTGGGTTAAAGAAAGAAAATTAAAATTTATTGAATGCCTACTTACTATGTTTCAGTTACTTTCCCTACAACAACCTTGCAAATCAACAATTGTCTATACTTCATGGACAAAATTGAGGCTTAGAGAAGTTTTTTCAAACTTACTCAAATTCACATAGCTGTCATGCAGTCAAGTGGCAAAGTCAGATCCCACTCACTCAAAAGCCCAGGTGTCTTCTACTCCCTTGGTCTACCTAACACAGAAAACTAATGCCCAGAGAGCATACATCAAGTGCTGGTTTCCCTTACTTTCTTTCCTCTAAAAATCAGCTTATGTCTCTTCTTTTAGATAGATGGATAGATAGATAGATAGATAGATAGATAGGCAGACAGACAGATAGATAATTTTTGAATTTTTTAAATGTCAAAGTCTTCGCCATACCTCACTCAGCAGTTATCTTTTTTTCTCTTTTGTTAGGAGGGCTTTAATAAGACAGTAATTCAATCATCCTTCTTCTTCCTCTAATTCTCAAGGATGAACTATGTCAGCTCTGATGTTGTTTGTTGAATTGCTTGGCTGGCTGGGTGTCTTAAAACCCAATCAACCAGTACACAAAAAAACCACATCTCATTTACACTAATTCATTCCAAGAAGTATTAAAGTGCATTGAAGAAATTATTCCATTTGGTGCAATTTCAGGGCTGGACGAAGGTTATGGTGTCTCCCAAAGTGCACCACATAAGCCCTAGGTTTGAATATTTGGGGGAGTAGAGGAATACCCAATAGCCTTTATTTTCCAGCAACATTATTATCTTGTTCCTATTGCTTTTTTCTTCCAAATTTTTGCTCCACTCTTCCTAATACCTTTCCATTTTGTCAGGCTTAGCTAGCCAAGCCTGTAAGAACAAATGTTCGAGCTCCATCTATGGGTGACAAAATACTTGTATTTCTACAGATCTCCAACAAGTAATCTGAGAATGTGGGCTAGGCTGATCAGCAATCCCTCTCTGATTAGTTTGATGACAGAATCCAGATGATCTAGGTAATGTGGGTGTTGTCAATGCAATATCAGGGTCACTTGTCTACTCATTCATTCATTGGAGGGAAGCTAATAACTACTTAGTTGACAGACATTATACCTGGCACTGAAGTTACGGATATGAGAAAGCCACTGTCCCTGTGCTTTAGGAGTTTACATATTCATCAGGGAGACCAACATATGAGAAAGCAAAAAATATGAATATTCTGGCAAGTGCTGTAATAGACATGATCAAGGGACTGTGTTTGCAGTGAAGTAATCAACTGATTTTAACTCTGATTAAAAGTGAAGAAACAGGATTCAAAGGAGTCTTAAGAGGATAATTCTGCAATGGGTCTCCAGAAATGGCCAGGAATTATCCAGGATTGCTTGGGAGACTACCCCAGGAATATATATTTTTAAATGTGTGTAAAGTCTTAAAGTAAGAAAGACCATGGTAAGCTAAGGGAATGTGAAAATACTTCAGCATAGGTAAGACACAGGTTGTACGTGGCGGCATCAAGAAAGGATGTCAGAACAATAGGTTGGATCACAATGAACTTTGCAAGCCTTGCTAAGAACTTTAGTCTTTAAGAAATGAAGAACCATCAAAGGGCTTTTGTAAAATCACATTTCACAGTTTTTTTGTGGTTTTGTGGGGCTTGTGTGTGTGTGTGTGTGGCAGAGGAGCAAGATTGGGGGTGTGGAGACCAACCTGGCAACTACTACAATAATCCAGGTAAAAGATGACAGAAGTTGCACAGGTACATAAAAGGGGCTGAATGCAGAACGTATTTCTGAGATTTGCGGTTAGATGGTATGTAGTGACTGAGATGAAGGTGCCTGAGATAACCTGCTAGATTTCTGGCTTGAGTCATCAAGTAGACAGAACACATGTGTAGGGAGGGGAAAAAATGAAACTTTGATGAGAGACTAAACTTTGTTGATATTTTCTCTATTTGGCATTAAATTTGGGTCAGGCCATTGGTCATATATAGAAACCTACAAGTTCAAAAGTGACCAACAGGCTATCCCTAGTCTACTAATGTGGCTCACTTGGCCAGCGCACCACTGGCTCACAATATTTAAAATACAAATTAGTTAACAGTGTTTTGAAATTGGGGGATCATACACACACACACACACGCACACAGAAGTCCATGGATTTCTGTTTTCTCTTAAGCCAAATATCCAGCCTGGGCCAACATCCCCCTCTTAACAATCAGCCAGATCTGGGTAGCTGTGATCTCACTTTGCAAACCAGTTCATGAAAGTTTCCATCACACTTGAATGTCTCCCCCACACTGAAACCAGCTTTATTCACTTCGGGCTTTACATGGATTGTTCCATTGAATAATCACATTCATTTTGGAAACTGGGTATTATTATCCTCATTTTATGGTTGATGAAACTCATTAACTGTTTTTGTATTTGTGTTTGTTTGATGAGAGGGAAGAGAAAAAGAAAGGACAGTATAAAAGAGTCTTAGTGGTCAATGTTAAAAGAATTTCACAGCTGAAGAGGACACCGAAGATTATCTAGGTCAATGGCTATAAACCTTTTGTTGTTGATGTTTTTATTGTTTCAAACTATTTACGCATCTCTTTCCCAAGTGCCATCCCATCAAAAAATGCACACGCCTACCTACACAAAATTTTTTTCCTATAATTTCAAGGACTTCTCAGACACTCTAAAGTCTGCTTGTAGATACAGATGGATTAGGAACCCTATGATAACCCTTTTATTTATTATTTGTGGAATGTTAATCCCAATCTCACACAATTAAGAAGTATTAACTGTTTAATCAGAACACTGTTGGCAACCAAATCCCAGCCCGGTGCTGCTTCTACCATATTCTGTTGTTTATTGGAAACAGAACAAAAGGGAAATGAATTCATGTCAGTGTAGACAGAGGTTGAAGAACTCAACATGAGAGTCCAGCTTTCTAACTAGTCTCAATATTTTTCTTATTTTTTTTTATTATTGGCATGTTACATAAACATGTAAGCCTACTAGTACAAGTCAATTTATTACCATAAAAAACACGTTAAAATTATCCTCACCTCTATTAATCATATGCATAAAGCTTACTGTACACATCATTACTAGTTCATAGAATGCATTCTTTCAACAAAAACATACCACAGAGTAACAGAAAGTGCTTTTTAAAATAACTTTAATAATGAAGTAATAGGAAAACACATTTCCTTTTAAAAATTAGAATATTTGTATAGCTACAGTCCTTTCTGACCTTCATCCCAAATTCAGTCCTTTTCCTCCTTCTCCAGAGATAATCCCTAGGAAGTTGAGTTTAAGTCCTTCCAGACACCTTAAAGATATTTTTACACACATAAACTGGTACACAGAGAACATATTTTACGTTTAGCATGCATTTTTATACAAAAGATGTCATATTGCACTTACATTTTCTGCATTATACATTTTTTCACCAATAAGTTTTGGAGATGTTGATTTATATAAATCAAATTCATCTTTTAATTGCTATAGAATTCTATGATGTAGACATACTGAATTTTATTTAGCCATTCATCTATGAGTTGGCATTTAGGTTGTTTCAGTTTTTCAGTATTGCAAACAATGCTGCAATTAATATCTTACCCTTGTCTCCTTATTGTTAAATTGTGTTGCTATGAACATTGAGGTGCAGGTGTCTTTCTGAATTAGGGTTCCCTCTGGATATATGCCCAGGAGTGGGATTGCCGGGTCATATGGTAAGTCTATTTTTAGTCTTTTGAGGAATTTCCACAATGGTTGCACCGAGCTGCTTTCCCACCAACAGTGTAGGAAGGTTCCCTTTTCTTCACAACCTCTCCAGCCTTTATCGTTTGTGGACTTTTGAATGATGGCCATTCTGACTGGTGTGAGGTGATACCTGTAGTTTTGATTTGCACTTCTCTGATAATTAGTGATACTGAGCATTTTTTCATGTGCCTATTGGTCATTCATATGTCTTCATTGGAGAATTGCTTGTTTAGGTCTTCTGCCCAGTTTTGGATTGGGTTTTTTTTTTCCTTATTAAGTCATATGAGCTGTTTACATATTCTAGAAATCAAGCCCTTGTCAGTATCATCTTTTGAAAATATTTTCTCCCATTCCATGGATTGTCATTTTGTTTTGCTTATGGTTTCCTTTGCTGTGCAAAAGCTTGTAAGTTTAACAGGTCCCATTTGTTTATTTTTGCTTTTATTTCTATTGCTTGGGTAGACTGCCCTAGGAGAACACTGCTGAGATGTATGTGAGATAATGTTTTGCCTATGTTTTCTTCTAGGAGGTTTATTGTGTCTTGTCTTATGTTTAAGTCTTTAAGCCATTTTGAGTTTATTTTGGTGTATGGTGTGAGGGAGTGATCTAGCTTCACTGATTTACATGCTGCTGTCCAGTTTTCCCAACACCATTTGCTGAAGAGACTATCTTTATTCTATTGTATTTTCTTGCCTCCTTTGTCAAAGATTAATTAACCAAAACTTTGTGGGTTCATTTCTGAGACCCCTATTCTGTTCCATTGATTCATATGTCTTGTTTTTGTACCAATACCATGCTATTTTGATGATTACTGTAGCTCTGTAGTATTGTTTGAAGTCTGGGAGGGTTATTCCTTCAGCATCATTCTTTTTCTTCAATAATGCTTTGGCAATTCTGGGTCTTTTGTGATTCCATATAAATTTTAATATGATTTGTTCTAGTTCTGTGAAATATGTCCTGGGTAATTTGATAGGGATGGTATTAAATCTGTAGATTGCCTTGGGCAGTATGACCATTTTAACAATATTGATTCTTCCAATCCAGGAGCAAGGGATATCATTCCATTTTTTTTAAGTCTTCTTTAATTTCCTTAATCAATGTTTTGTAGTTGTCCATATTTAAGTCTTTCACCTCCTTGGTTAGATTTATTCCTAGGTATTTTATTACTTTGGGTGCTATTTTAAAAGGGACTGTTTCTTTACTTTCTTTTCCTGTTGATTCATTGTTAGTGTAAAGAAATGTAACTGATTTTTGGAACACAAGGATGGTTCAACATATGCAAATCAATGTGATACACCACATCAACAAGAGAAAGGGCAAAAACCACATGATCATCTCAACAGATGCAGAAAAAGCATTTGATAAAATTCAACACCCATTTGTGACAAAAACCCTTACCAAAGTGGGTATAGAGGGAACATATCTCTTCATAATAAAAGCTATTTATGACAAACCTACAGCCAGCATAGTACTCAACGGTGAAAAACTGAAAAGCTTCCCACTAAAATCTGGGACAAGACAAGGTTGTCCACTCTCACCACTTTGATTCAACATAGTCTTGGAAGCCCTAGCCACAGCAATCACGCAAGAAAAAGAAATAAAAGGGATCCAAATTGGAAAAGAAGAGGTAAAATTGTCACTATAGAGAGACATGATACTATATATAGAAAACCCTAATAGCTCCAAACAAAAAGTACTAGAACTAATAAGAGAATTCAGCAAGGTAGCAGGATATAAGATTAACATACAAAAATCAGTCTTCTGTCAATTTTTAATTGAATTGTTTTTGCTACTGAGTTGTATAAGTTCTTTATATATTTTGGATGTTAGCCCCTTATTAGATATATGATTTGCCATGAATTGGCTCAGATTTCAGCTACATATTTGTGTTTCGGCAACCAGCCAGTGCTTGAACCCTCCCTGAGCTTGTAGAGGTAGAGCTATGTCCCCTGTTAGCATGCTGAGAATAAGGCTGCTATGGCAAGGCCACACCCCTCCCTCCACATGCGTGTTGACAACGGGGCTCCTCTAGAAGACCTGCTTCCATTGTGTGCATACCCCAGTTGCAACTCAGACCACACTCCGGTCCCTTTGGGCTGTCTCTGCACAGCCAAACTGAGTCCTCTCCAGGTCTGTCTACTGAAGCCCGAGTTTCAGCACCCAGCTGCTGCACACACCAGCAGGCATGTGTCTTGGACTGGGAAGTGCAGCTAAGTGGTAAGGTCCTTATGTGCTGGTCTCTCTCTATCCTGCCTGCCATAAGCTGGCTGCTGCATTCTTCTGATCCTCTGAAACTCCTTATCTGTCCCAGCTGACCCCCTAGGTAGTGAAGGAGGTTCCCAGGGTAAGGAAACTTGGCCTCTTTCACAGCTCCCTTCCAGAGGATGCAGGTTCTGTCCAGATTCCTTTTATTTCCTTTTTATCCTACTGAGTTTTGTGGCAATATTTCTTGCAGCTTTGGTTGTATGAGATCTTCTACAATGTTCAGTAGGAATTCTGTGAAAATTGTTCCACATTTACATGTATTTTTGATGTATGTGTGAAAGAAGGTGAGCTCCACATCCTTCTATTCTGCCATCTTGATCTCCAACTTTCCACATCATTTTTTAACAATTAAAACTTTAAATCACTGGGGGTCAATTTCTCCACACTTCATCCTTGTATTCTAAAGATAAATCAACTTTTCCTATGTATTTATACTTCCATGTGAATTACAGAATAGTTTCGTCAAGATTCTATAGAAAATCCTTCAAAGACTTTTAAAAGAATTGCATTAATTTTTAAATTAATTTTGAGGCAAATGATCACCTTAATATGCTATATATTTCAATTTATTCAGGTTTTCTTTTATGCCCTCCTGTAATTTTTCCCTATGAAGATACATTTTTTTCAATAAGTTTACTTGAGGGCACTCCATATTTTTGTTGTTAATGTACATGGAACTTTTCTATTATATATATATATTTTTTAATTTCAGAACATTTTTTATTAAGTTACAGTCAGTTTACAATGTTGTGTCTATTTCCAGTGTAGAGCACAAGTTTTCAGTTATACATGAACATACATATGTATTTATTGTCTCATTCTTTTTCGCTGTGAGCTACCACAAGATCTTGTATATATTTCCCTGTGCTATACAGTATAATCTTGTTTATCTATTCTACATTTTGAAATCCCAGTCTGTCCCTTCCCACCCCCTGCCCCCTTGGCAACCACAAGTTTGTATTCTATGTCTATGAATTTGTTTCTGTTTTGTATTTATGTTCCTTTTTTTTTTAAGATTCCAAATATGAGCAATCTCATATGGTATCTTTCTTCCTCTTTCTGGCTTACTTCCCTTAGAATGACATTCTCCAGGGACATCCATGTTGCTGCAAGTGGCGTTATGTTTTTGAATTGGCAACTGGTATTATTTAGGAAGATACTGATTTGTTTTTGCTACTTGTGTATTTGCTATCTTGATGCACTCTTATTATCTTTGAATATCTGTTAATTTTGGGGGGTACTGTTTGTCTGAAATTGATAAGTGAATTGTCTACCTTTTCCACATTTGTGCTTCATTTCTTATTTTTTTCTTGTAGTGAAATACACATAACATAAAATTTACCATTTTAACTGATTTTAGGTGTGCAGCCCAGTGGAATTAGTATATTCACATTGTTGTATAACCATCACCACCATCCATCTCCAGAACATTTTCATCTTCCAGAATGGAAACTCTATACTCATTAAAAAATAACTGTCCATCCCCATCCCCCCAATCCCAGACAATAATCATTCAATTTTCTGCCTCCACGGATGTGTAGGTATCTCACGTAAGTGCAATCACACACTGTTTGTCCCTTTGGTTTATTTCACTCAGCATATTGTTTTAAGCTTCATCCATGTTGTGGCACATGTCAAAATTCCATTCCTTTCTAAGGCTGAATAATATTCCATTGCATGTATATACCACGTTTTGTTTGTAAATTCATCTGTCAATGGACATTTGGGTTGTTTCCACATTTTGGCTATTGTGAAAAATGCAGCTATGAACTTGAGTGTGTGCAAATATCTCTTCAAGAACCAGCTTTCAATTCTTTCAGAATCTATCCAGAAGTGGAATTGCTACCTCATTTCTTACTGGTTAGGACTATGAAATATTAGCAGTGATGGCAGGCATCCTTGTCTTATCAGTGGTATAGATCTATAATGTTTTCTAAAAGTTTCTATTACATAACCTCTATCAAATTAAAGAAGTTCCCTTCTATTCCTAGCTTGCCGAGAATTTTCACCGTAAATGAGTTTTGAATTTTATCAGATGCTCTTTTCAGTCTATTGTGATGATAATGAGGATATTCTCCTTTCTTTTTGATTAATTTTATGAATTATATTAATTGATTTTCAAAGGTTGAACTGATCTTGCAATCTTACAGTAAAATTCATTTGGTCCTCATTAAATACATTTGATACTCTCCTAGATTTGACATGCTAATATTTTATTAGGATATTTGCACCTCTGTGTTCATATGTGAAATTAATCTATAGTTTTCTTTTCTTGGGCTTTCACTACCTAATTTTCATGTCAGTGTTATACTAACCTGATAAAGTTGGTTGGGGAATTTTCATTTTCTCTGTGCCCTGGAATAGTTCATATAAAATGTGGATTTCTTGAAGGCTTAGCAAATCTAGCTAAAAAATACTGGACCTCCTCTGGCATTTAGAGCTTAAAGTAGTCAGTCTTTTATAGTTGAAATAATCAGAAAGAATCAGAAATAGGTTTTGGGGGCTAATTTTGGTGGTGTATATTTTCTTAGAAAAGTATCCATTTTATGTACATTTCAATATTATTAGTATTTAGTTGCTCATAATATTTTATTTTAAAATGATTATTTTACCTGTAGTTATTCCTGTTGGTGCTTTTTTTTTTTTTTTTTTTACTATTCTTTAAAGTCGTCTTATGTTTATTTTTCTATTTGTGTTATTATTCTTTTGAAAGAATGCTCATAGTTTGAGGGAGAAATATAATTTTGTGTATCAATTTCTGCTTTATCTTTATTACTCTCTTCATTTTATCTCTTTTGGGTTTGTTTTGCCTTGACTTTTCTACTTTAAAGCTTAGTTTATTTTCTTACATTTTTCTTTGTGTTAATAAATGTACTTAAGGTTATAAATTTTCTGCTGAGTGTTTTATCTTCATCTTATGGATTTTAAATAAACTGCCTTAGTTGTCATTCTATTTAAATATCTTATAATCTCCATTTTTATTTCCTGTGTCTCATGAATTACCTAGAAATATGCTGTTTTCCATTAGTGTGATTTTAACATTTCCAGATGTACAGATTACTTGAATTTTATTTTATCTACCCTTTATTATTGATTTCCTTTTTTTTTTTCATTGTGGTCAGTTACTCTGGTATATGTGATATCCAATTTTTGCACTTCGTTGACGCTTCCTTTGTAACTTAGTATATGGTCAATTTTTATTAATTTTGCATGTGCTATTGAAAATAATACGTATTCTCTGTTGAAAGAAGAAATATATGTGTGTATATATATGCTTGTTAGTTGTATTATTCAAGTCTTCTGTATCTTTTTCACTTAATGATTTTGACTTCTAACAAAGTGTGAAGGTCAACTACTATAATTGTAAATTTATCCATATTTTTCTTTATTTCAATTAGTTCTTACTTTATATACCTTGAAATAAAGTATTAGGGGTTAAAAGTTCTTCACAGACATTTCCTCATGAATTTTCCTTTTACCAATATGTTATGCCTTTAATTACCAATATGTTTCACCTTTAATTCTACTTAATCTGATAATAATTTTAATGTTTTTCTGGCATATCATTTCCACCCTTCTCTTTTATCCTTTATTAATAATTTTATATTAGGCATGTCTCTAGTAAATAATATATAGCTAAATATGAATTATTTATTTATCTAAGCAGAGTTTATACCTGTCAATAAAAAGATTAACCATTCATTTTATCATGGACAAGAAACTACAAAGGAAAAGTATTAAATAAGATGGCAGAAACAAGTCTTACTATTACCATAATTACAAAAATGTAAATAATAGAGACTTTTAGATTTGATAACAACAAAAAGGATTCAACAACATGGTGTCTACAAAAAACATGCTTAAGACAAAGGCATAGAATGGTTGGAAATAAAAGGATTAAAAAATTCAAGCAAATGTGGACCAAAACAAAGCTGGAGTAGAGCTCTTAATATCTAAAATAATATTTTGCAAAATATAATGAACAAAGGAGATATAACTATCAAAATATACATGTACCTAATAATCAGGCTTAAAATGTATCAGACAACTAAAAAAACTACAGGGAGCAATTGATAAATCAATAAAAATGATTTTTAAATTTTAAAATGCTCTATCAGAAACCGATAGCTCAGTCAGGCAAACTCAACCAGTCTTTGGGTTAAAAAAAATAATGAAGAGAATTGAGAAACACTTAAGAATTAATTAGGATGATAATACTGCATGTTAAAATTTGTGGGGCAGAGCTCAACCAGTTCTTAGAGGGATATTTAAAATATTAAATATATTTATCAGGAAAGCAAAGGGTAAAAGCAAATGTGCCAAACATCTAGCTGAAGGCATAAGAATAGAGCATGATGGAATAAAAGAATAGATATAAAGTCAGAAATCAATGAAATAAAGAACAAAAGGGATGGGGATTAATTTTAAAAAGCTATTTCTTTGAAATTATTAATAAAATGGACAGACTTCTGCCAAGGCTGATCAAACACTAAAAACAATTAGATACAAATATAGCAAATATATAAAAGAAGACATGACCACGGAACACAAGCTAACACATTTGAAGACTTACATTAAAAGGATATATTCATAGAAAAAATATAGATTGCCATAATTGATCCAAGAATAGATAAATTCAGTAGGCAAAAAAAAATAGGAAAAGTTTTAAATAATAATCCAAAGTCTTCTCTTCCTACCTTTAAAACAATCACAACCAGATTATAAGTGAGTTCTACCATAATTTTAAGCAGTTTGTATTTTATACAAATTCTTTCAGAAAAGATGAAGAGTAAAAGCCACCTAGCTAATTTTATAATATAGTATAATATTGATTCTAAAACTAGATGTGAGCATTACAATAAAAGAATAATCCCATTTCCATTTAACATATAAAAGTATATTTTAAAATCCTAAATAAAATATTAGGTAATCATATCAGACAGCACATTTAAAAATAATATCATGATTAACCAAGGTTTATACCAGGAATGAAAAAGTAATTCAAACTCAGAAAACCTACCTTTGTAATTTGCCACATTAATATGCTCAAAGGGAAAAATAATCTGTTTATCTCAATAAAGCAGAAAGTGTATTTGATAAATCCCAATGCATATCAGAGATAAACACTCAAACTAGAAATAGATGGGAAGTTTATCAACTTGGCAAAGATTATACATCAAAACCTTACAGTATACCTCATAGCTAAAGAAGAAACTTTAGAGCATTCCTTTCAGAAGTAAAATCAGGGACAACATCACTATTAGAGTTTAACAAAGTATGAGGTATCCTCCCCATGGCTATAAGCAAAAACAAACAAGTAACAAGTACACTGATTGGGGAAAAAATAGAAAAGACTCACTATTTGCAGATGATATGATCCTCTAGCTAGAAAAACCCCACAAAATCAGCAAATTATGACAATTAATAAGATAATTCAGCACATTTATGAGTAAGATCAACTTAAAAAATTAAAAGCATTTTTTTTCTCACCAACAGTAACCAGTCAAAAATGTATTAAAAAATACAAGGTATCACTCAGACAAGGAACAAAATACTATATAACCAGAAATTAGTGACAATACAGAACACCTTCATGGAGAAAAATTTTAATCTAATAAAGAACATAGGAGGTCATGTGAATAAATGAAGAGATATTCCACCTCTTGATTGTGGTGACAATATTCTAAACATATCAGTTTATCCCATATTAATCTATAAACTTAATACAATCACAGATACCTCAAATATTTTAAAATTTTTTTCAGAAATTTAAATAACTCTGTCAAAAATTTTTTTAGAAGAATAAAGATCTGTGAATAAGTAAGTCAATATTTTTAAAAAAGAACAGGAAGACCATGTCGTACTAGGTATTAAGAAACATCACAATCATAATAATCAGAGTGATTTATTGCAACAATACACAAATCACTGAAACATAATGGAGATCTTAGAAATATACGCTTGCTTAAATGGGAACTTAATACACAATAAAGTGGGCACCACATATCAATGGGAAAAGGACAGATTTTTTAATAGATGGAGTTGCAAATCCAGCCCACACTATAGATTAACTAAAATTGAATCTTTATGTACAACTACATCAAAAGCAGACTGCAAATGCAATAAATATCTGAATGTGAAACATAAAACAATAAAGTAAATAGAAGAAAATACAGGAAGATGTATTTGTAATCTCAGGGTAGAAAAGGACATTATAGACCCAACTTTATATACACACAACATTTAAAAAATAATGATTATTTTTATGACAACATAAGTAAAGCTGTCTGTTCAGGGAAAGGGGCCATGACAAAGTTAACAGGTAACAGATTGGGAGAAATTATTTGCAATGTCTACATCCAACAATGGACTAATATAAGAATATATAATGAACTCCTTCAAGTCAAAAAACAATTAACATAAAAATGGGAATGTGTTTGAACAGGTAATCAAAATACTTTAGAAACATACACAGAGATGCTCAAACTTATTAATCAGGGAAACACAAATGGAAAAAACAGTGAACTAGACTAGATAATGAGGTGTTGGCTGGGGTGCATGTGGGTTTAGGAAGTGCTTCTGGTAGGAAAATACAGTAGTGCAGCTGTTTCAAAGAGCACCCTCAGTATTTAGTCAAATCAAGCATACACATACCCTAAAACCAGGCAACTCTACTTCTGTGTTTGGAGCCTGCAAAGCACACTTCTCAGAGATCCATAATGGATATAAGAGGGTGTTATTCATGATGCTGTTTTTGTGCTGGGGAACTGGAAGCAAACTGAGTGTCCATTACTGGGGAAGGACACAGTATACTGAGTAGGGGCACAACATGGCTCAGTCACAAGTAGCGGATGGATATACACAGAGCAGGATGGATGCTAAGTGAAAAAGGTAAGAAACACAATGAGATTTACCACATACAGCTCTACACAAAAGAAAAGTACACAAAATAACAATGGATATTTTAAAGAACTTATACAAATTAAGAAATACATGGTAAACTCATTAGAATAATTGTCTGGTAGGGGAGAGACAGAGGAATGGGAGTAAAAGTTAATCAATCAATCAGTAATTCCAAAAAATATCTGTACAGACCAATAGTGATAATACGCCATGAAGTGAAGAACATGATTGACTCAAATCTCTACAACTGGAACTTTTTAAAAAAAATAGACTTTGGTGTCCTGGGTGTTGATGCTCTCAAGTCAGCAAAAAGTCTGGGCTCAAAGTCTATGAAATGTAATTGTATAAGATCATAACACTGTCTGTGAGGAGGCGAGAACATCTCAGGAAAGGTGAAGCACGGGAGAGAATGAAGACCTAAGAAAAAACGGATTCTGGAACTCTGACTTCAGAAGATAAAAGGAAAGTTAGTTAGACAAGGGAAAATCAAATCCTTTTCTAAATAGGAGCCATGCTTAGGCTGCCGGGTAGCTTCCAATGTTGAACAGGGCAGGGCCACAGACACACACTCCTCTTTCTGTAGAGGCTCCTACAGACAGCCCTCTAACATCCTCAGGCAGGTCCCTACCCTTGCTCACAAAAGAATGTAGCCTTAAAAAAAAAATTACAGTTTGACGAATATAGGTTCAGTCCTCAGTCTGGAGGGAAAGGGAAGCCATGAAAGCATTTGTAGGGAGGGCCTGGTTCTCCTCCTCCTCCCCTTTCTCTATTATCACTCTTTCTGTAACATGCCCTGGTTATTTTGCTTTTTTTCGCATTTATTATAAATGTAGAACACAGTAAAAAGCAAACAGCAATTGTATCAGTTAGCTCTACTCCCATCTGAAGTAACAGAAAAATTCAACTCAAACTTTATTAAATGAAAAAAGGAATTTATTGGTTCACGTGATGGAAAAGTCCTGCATGGGTCTTGCAGACAGTACTCCCTCCAAGGTATGGAGGGTTATCATCAGGGTTGAGGGAGTCTCTCAATTTCTACCTTTGCTTTTCTCTCTGCGGACTCCAGTTTTGGAGTCATACTGTTGTGAACTGCTGCAGCAGCTCAGCCTATATGCTTCCAGGCTCAACTCTCAAGGTGTCAGGGGTCAGGGTGGGGGGACACTGAATGCTGTTTCTTTACTGTTGGTCCCCCCAGTGTCCTGAGATTCACTCTGCCTTAGTCAGCCCAGGTTACATGCTCATCCACTGTTGCCCAGTAAAACTCAGACACATTCTTCACCTCGGAGTCAAAGCAAGATCCTCCGCCCCGCTCCAACCACATGCAGTAAGAATGGGAAATGGATGAATTCCCACATGAAAATCAGGGACTGTTGCAGAAGGTAGGATGTATACAAGGGAGGTAAAAAATAAATGTACCCGGAGTAATTTCACCAAGTTATTTAGTATTCACATTTATCATTCACTATTTCCCTGAAGCTACTCTTTTCCTAAAACAGATGAAAACCTTCTCCTTGGTCTCCCAGAGTTAGTAAAGGAACCCAACAGATCACCCAGCCCCCTGAAGGACTTTCAATAATTTCCATATTCTCACGGGGTCAAATCTTGAAGGAAAAGAAAAAAGATATACCTCCTGCTTTTCTCTATTGAAGAAAAAACACCCACATGTAACAATCAAATCAGAATAAGAGTGCATCACACTGAGTTACCAATTCTGTTAAGATTTCATAATAACATAATACTAATAATTGCCATTTATTGAACACCTGCTATAATGTCAAGCAAAATGCCAGAACATTGACATATAATTCACTTAATACCCTTGACAACCATGCAAATTATATATTATTATCCTTACTTTAAGGATAAGGAAACAAGAGTCAGAGAGATTAAGAAACTTACTCAATATCACAGAGCTGGTACGTGGAGGAGCCAGGAGTCAAAGTCAAGTCTGCAAGACTTGTTGAGACTGGGTTCTCAACACTTTGCCATGGACTTGGGGATATGGGCATCAACTAGGGCACTGATATTGTGAACGTACTGTCATTTCAATTCAATCCTTTCATGTACCTCATTTGAAAAGTTCTTATAATTAGGATTTCATGGGGAAAAATGAAATGATTAGTTGAGGATTACTAAATCCATACTATAAAAAGAACTGCAATAGATTTCTTTGAATTGCTTTAAGCATAGATATATATAAAATGCTGCCAGAGTATACTTTGCAAGTGTAACTGATGGTTTGGTTAAAAAAAAGATACTGAGTTAAGAAAGTAGAATCCAGGAAATATGAGTTAAAATGACTAAACACAAATTGAGGACAAAAACTACTTCAATTTCTCAAGGATTGCCATAGAAGAGCAGAAACATCATCCTGAAAAAAGCCAAAGGTAGAAGCTAGGTTCCAGACTAACACATTGGCTTGAGAGTCAACATTCTGGGATGCCAAGGAAATTATGTCTGACCTGGCCCTGGGGGATCTGCCCCAAGTTATCAGGATATCCTAAAGGAAGATAAATGCCTTGAAATGAATGCTCTTAGAAACTGAAAAAATCTGGTCATACTTTAGGCAGTGCTGGTAAAACTAGTAAGAAATGTTGGTGGGGCAACAGTCTAGCTCAATGTCCACAAGATCTCCACTGATGAGGAAATCTACAAGGTTGAAAGTGCATCATTGGTCTCATAAAGTCACTTTAAGGAACTGGAAGCCTTGGATCACACGGTGTCTTCTGGACATGCGGTAGTTTAGAGTCCCGAATCGTTGTTTTTAATTTTTGCTGTAAGCAGAAATTGTAAATAAGATACCAGTATAACTCCAGAGTGGTTCTGATGTTCACTTTCTGAACCCGTAAGTCCCCAGACTATTATATTTTGCAAACCTTCTGGTCCCACAGCTAAGACACATACATTATTCTGGAACATCCCCCGACTACATCTAGGTTAGACGGGTGCGGTGTAGTCAAAGTCTGGAGCGAGGCTACAATAATAATCATGGAGATTATCAATCAAACATCTGCCTAATCTACAGGGTGTAGGTGGTGAATTATTATGGATGAACTCCAAGAGGGGAGGAACTTGCAAGGGGGGACTAAAGTCCAAGTTGATAAAATGTGGTTGCAAAGCAGACAGAGGGGTCTTCAGACTGGCAGTTTAGTGAGATTCCCCTGTCACCTAGAACAAACAGTGACTTTCAGCAGGAAGGGACGTTCCTCAAAGTTCAGGAGTCAGCATCAGGTCACCTATTCTGCTAACGTGGCTTTGATCCCTCTTAGTTGTGAAAACTAGGTCTCTCCCTAGTTCCTGACCTGTGAGGGTCCCATGTTAGGAGCGCATCTTTGTTTTTCTGCCTTCTCTACTTCCAAAATTAAAACCCTGACCTGAAAGAGGAGCCCTAAAAGCCTGCTGTCTCCTAACTGGCGTTGTTGATAGCAGCTCCCATCGCCTTCCCACTTAAATCTCCTGTTCCTGGATTCTCTATCATTGAGTTTGTCCACCTTTCAGGACCTACTTTACTGAGGTTGTCCCTCCCTAACCCGTCTTCTACACCAGCTGTTGCCAAAACTCTCACCTATTGCTTCTTGTTCTTTGCCCTCCTTCAATTTCCATGTGCAAAGCAATGTCAAGCTCTAATTCTGAAAAGTCTCTTCCCTTAGGTCCCACTGCCAACACCTTGATCTGAAACCTTATCATCTCCCCTCCTTTTTCAAATTGCCTGCATCCTTGCCTATATCAACGTCAATTCACCATCCATATTCTTAAGAGTTATTTTTACTAAATAAAAATCTGATCCCGTCACTTTTCTACTTAAAAATTCTTCAGTTGTTCTCCAGTGTAAATAAGATAACATCACCTGACTTAGCATGATTTTTGAGGCCTTTCCATGCGGCCTTTCAGGTCAATCTTCCCATGTTCTGTCCCACACAATCCAATAAATGCATTCTTTAAAGCTGAACTCAAATATCACCTCCTCTTCATCTCTCTAACAGAAAATGAGCTAAAATAAACAAGTAGGATTATATTAAACTAGAGCTTCAAATAATAAACTGAAAAGGTAACCTACAAGATGGGACAAAATATTTACAAACCATACATTTGATAAAGGGTTAATACCAAAAATATATAAAGAACTCATACAACTCAATAGAAAAAAATAAATAATTCAATTTAAAAATGGTCAAAGAATCTGAACTTTTTTTTTCCAAAAGACATATACATGGCCAATAGGTACATGAAAAAGTGCTCCACATCACTACTCATTAGAGAAATGCAAAGCAAAACCACGATGAGCTATCACTGGCACCTGTTAGGATGACTACTATGAAAAAGATAAGAAATAAATTTTGAGGATGTGGAGAAAAGGCAACCCTTACACACTGTTGGTAGGAATGTAAATTGGTGCAACCACTATGGAAAACAGATGGCAGTTCCTAAAAAAACTGAAAATAGAACTACCATATGATCCAGCAATCCCACCCCTAGGTATATATTTAAAGGAAATGAAATCAGTATCTCGAAGAGAGATCTACAGTCTCATATTCATTGCAGCATTATTCATAATACCAAGATATGAAAACAAATTAAATGTACTTCAACACATGAATGGATTATGAAAATATGATATGCTTTATATATGTAACATATTTAATATATAAATATTCCATTATATATATATATTTTCCATTATGATGGAAGCTTTTTCAGCCATTTTCAGGAAAAGAAGGAAATCCTGCAATTAGTAATAATATGGATGAACCAGGAGGACATTATGGTAAATGAAATATGTAAGGCAAGGAAAGACCAATATTGTATGTTATCACTTAAAAAAAAGTTGATTTCAAAGAAAGAATGGTGGCTGCCAGGAGTTGGAAAGTAGGAGAAATAGGGAAAATGGGGAGATGCAGGTCAAAGAGTACATATTCACAGATGTAAGAGGAATGAGCCCTGAGGATCTAATGTGCAGTGTGGCGATTACAGTTAATACGGTACTGTATACCTGAGAGTTGCTGAGGGTAGATCTTAAGTGTTCTCACCATACACACACAAAAAGAGGAGATACATGTGTTAATTATCTTGATCTTGGTAATCATTCCACATTGTATATTTATATCAGATCAACACACTGTGCACTGAATATATACAATATATTTGTCAATTATTCCTCAATAAAGTTTGGGGAAAAGTTAAAAAGTAGAAGAAGATGAGTTGCTTCCTCATTTATCTTTCCATAAATGATTTATAAATACCTTTATTATAACACAGATCACATTGTTTACACCTCTGTTTTTAGATTATGAAACCTGTGAGGACAGGGAGCATGACTTCTTCCTTGATGGTCCGTGACAGGCATGATGACCGGTGAGTAGTTGGCTGGTAACAAATGTTTGTTGAATGAATGAATGATCCCTGAATTCTGTGACCTGTTCTTCATCTGAACTTCCCTCTGGCACCTGCAGAAATTTTCCCTCCAGAATACACGCTAATCTAACTATCTGTCTATAATATCCCTACATATTAGGGAGCAGGTAGGAAGGAGAGTAGGAGTTTATTCCAAGTTCTAGCCCCTCTGATCTTCCACATTCTCCTGTAATCACGGGCCTTCTCCAGACCCTGTGGGAACAGGTGACAGTGGTGAAGTCTGGCCATAATGACTATCGTGTCTCTGTCCTAGCTTGCTCCTGGATTCTTTTTTTCCAGTTTCCTAATGCTGCAGCATCTGTCACCGAAACTCACTGTTTCTATGGGATGTGGAATGGTGACAGGTCTGTCATTTAGTGCTGATACGAGTCATTGCTGATGGGGCCACTCTGAGGATTCATGATCTCTCTGTTCATAACCATTCAAAAATTAAGTCAGGAAGACGTTTTCCTTAACTACAGTGAGGTAACCAGTTGCACTTCTATCATTCCTTCTGTAATTTTTTTCTTACTTTTGTCCCTTTTAGAGAAAACTTCCATATAACACAGTTACTGCATACATGCAACTCCCTTTCCACCCTAGAGAGCCTCTGGCCAGCTCTGTAGTTGTACGTGAGGGGTTTTTTAACCACCAGGGTTTTAGAAAAATAACATCTTACCGATATAAGTCCTCCTGGAAAAGATTCCTCCACTATCCAAAAGACTTGTCTTTAATCGTCGTTTCCTCTGACTGTCTCTCTCACCCATATTCTCATTGTGTGTGTGTGTGTGTGTGTGTGTGTGTGGCCTGCATTTTGAGTAGCTGGAATGACGTGCTAAACATACATAAGCATACATCCCATACCACACTTCTGCCACAAGATTCCTTCAATTCTGTTCTCAATTTCCAACTTGTCCATATGTTGGGCATGTTTATATATCTGAGAGGCAATCCAGATTGGCATAAAATGGCTTGTGTGTATCTAGAAAACTCTCTTTCTCACTCTCATTCTGCCCACATATCCCTCCCCTCCTTTCAATCTCTCTCTCACATACAACACACACACACACACACACACACACACACACACACACAAGACTAATGTAAGAACCTGAAGTCACTGGAGGCAACTTGAAATTGTTCCTCGGGATCAACGTTACTTCCTTCACCACTGCCCTGGTAAGCACAAGCTACGAGCAGAGGCGCTCCTGCCGGACGCTGCTCCCCTACTAGGCAGCGAAGCAGGCACATGAGCTACAACTTTGCCAAAGAATCCAAGAGAATATTCAGCCTGGAGAAATCCCACCTCCAAAACAGCACCTCCCAGGAGATGACTACAGCTCCTGTGGGAATCATTTAACCACAAATTCCAACTCCCCTTCACTCCTACAGCCTCAGTCACACATCGCAAAGGGCTGGTCCCTGAATCGTGACAACCTGACCCACTTCAGCAGCCCAGAGGCCATATGGCAACACAGTGCCTTCCCAGCCCATTGGATAGGAAAAGGGAGGGACAACCACAAACGTATGATTGCGGCTGAAATCCTGTAATTTCTGATTTGTCAATAACTCCTGACATTTGGGGAGTTTTCTTCACCCCTTAACAAATCCTGGTAGCCACAAAATACAACTGTGGACACCTAAAATGCCTCTGAAGCCATTTCACTGTCTTGTAAAGATGAGGCAAAAAATAAATTCTCTCTGAGGACAGAGAAGGTGCCCCACATCTCAGAGTTCACTATTCCATGGTCAGTAATTTTAAAGGTTTAGGGGGAAAGAGTTTTAGGATTTAAAGGTAAAAAGCAAATATGCAAGAAGGATCAGGTGTGTTGGCAGAGAGTAAGGTATGGTAATATACCCTAAATATATATGCTAGACAGACAGACAGACAGACAGACAGACAGACAGACAGAGGGAATAGTGAAATCTACCATAAAGTACAATGTACAGTCCTGTTATCCCTGCAGTTATTAAACTGCACTGATCAAATAGCTATCTAAGCTGGATCAAAGAAATCTACTTGAATCATAGACTCATAGCTCTCAGGTGGAAAGAGGGATTTATCAGACATCCACCCAATGTTCCCTCCTTAACAACCCTCTGACATATCCCTGTCTCACGCTCACCTCCCAGTAACAAATGTAACTTGGTGCAATGGGAAGAGTATTTGGAGTGAAAAGTCCTGGGTTGGAGGCCTGGGTCCTGCACTGTTGATTTATCAGCCATGCAGCTTTGGATCTTCTAGTTGTCAAATGCAATATGAGGAAGCTAGACTAATTGACTGCCAAGAGCTCATCCAACTCAAAATTCTCTAGGCAGTGACAGGGAGCTCACCATCTCCAAAGATAAATCTTTTCATTTTTGGACAACTCTGACTATTAAAATGTTCTTCCTATACAAAGTCAAAATAGGCTTCCCTACAGTCCCTACCCGTTTATCTGAGTTTCTATACAACCCAAGCACAGTAACAATTTCACATCGTGGAAAACAGACTCACCTCCCATCCACTTGTTTCTCATCCTGTTCCCTTTACCACCCATCTAGCCAGTCATCCTATTTACTTGACTCGAAACACGCAAGTTGTCCACATCCCTACTGAGAAGCAGTCATCGGAACTGAATACAAAGCTACAGAAACAATCCGACAAATGCCCAGCGGAGAACACCACCACTTACTTTGTTCTAGTTAATGTGCTTCTTCTCATGCAAGCTGAAATAGCATTCCCTCTACAGCTACTACATCGCACCGCCACGGTCACGATGCCCTTCCTTTCACTCAGGTCTTCTACCCTGTCCTTGTGAAGTTTAATGTCCTTGTGAGGTCAGAATTTACTTTCATTTTAATAATATTCATTTTTATTAGATTTGACTTATTGGTGTGACATGCTAAAATCTCCTTGGATCCTCAGTCTATCCTAAAAATATTTGCCATCTGCCCACATTTTCGTCCAAGTTACTGATAAAAAAAATGTAAGGATCATAACATGGTCAACAGCTCTGGAGCCGACTACTAGGACTGCCCTCTACATGGATAGGAATCTGCAAGAATTGTCAATTAAACAGAAGATCCAAGGCTGCCCATCCGTGCCACTCTCTGGACTCCACCTTCCTCAGCTAACTCACACTGCATGATCTAGTCTATCGGCTGCCCCTGCAATGGTTTCCACAGTTAAGCTCACCCCGGACACAGGGTACTTTGAGAGAAACCACTGTTTAAAACACCAAAAATATAAATAGGCTGAGAAAAGGAGAAAAGTTCACACCCAGAGCAACATTGTCAGTGGAAATAATGAGGGAGTTGGAATCAGGATAACCTGGGGTGAATCCGACTTCTGTAACTTACTCACTGGGTAATCTTGGGCACCTTGTCACTATCAGTTCCCTGATCTCAAAATTAAGGATAATAGCAATGACCTCATGGGGTTGTTCTGAGGGTTAGAAGAAATACATGCAAAATCTTAACACATTCTTGGCACTTAATGGGCATGCAATAGATTATTACTATTTGATAGTCTGATAAGAGAGAGACAATAACAGTAACTCCTGGCACAAAAAGACAATTAAACCCAAGAAGAAAATAGGAGAAAATGCAGACCTGGGTTCTGTGGATGTTAGTCATCCACAAAAGAAAGAAGTGGTGGCCTCAAGAGGTTAGAAATGAGGGCATTAAACAAAGTTTTAAAATTTCAAGCACATTTCTATCTCACCAGCTCTAAGCAAGACTGCCCCCCCCAACACACACCCCACCCTTGCACTTCTTATTTGATCATGTCTCAGGAACTGTTAAAGGGCCCAAGAACACAAAAGATGATTCAGGCCCAACCAATACCAGGGTGAGAAGAAACACAAAATTGGGAAGTTGGGGGCTGCTGCAGACACATAAATAAATAATTAAAATAAAAGGTCACCAGTGCTATGGGAGAGATCAATAGAGTCTGTGAGGGAACTGTGATCGATCTGGAAATGTAAGGTAAGGCTTCATGAAGGAGGTGATGATTCTGGAGGGTCCCAAAGGATGAAGAGAAGCTAAGGTGGAGGGACTCTCCAGGTAGTAGGACAGCAAGCAGAGATTTTGAACAGTTGGTGGACCATTAAAAGACCGTCCACGGAATGTTGACCAATTGAGAGTGATTTTTCCCATAAAATACAGGTGGCAAGAGAAGCAGCTAAAAAAGATACAGATTCATTCCGATTGCGAAGGGGCTTATATGTCAAGTAAAGAAATCTGGAATTCCACAGGTAAGGAGGAGCCAGCAGAAGGAATGGTAAGATCAGAGTAAAAGATGAATGAGGCAGGCTGATAGTGGAGGGGCCAGTCATGACACTTTTCACTAACATCCAACTGAAAGATGGTGAGGACCAGAATGAAAAGTGCAGCCCTAAATAGAGAATAGGCCTGCATATTAAGAGGTAAGTCTTGGTAAGAGTGACATGTCATGACATTAGAATGAGAGCTAAAGAGAGGGAGAAACAAAAAATGACTTTGTACAGACACTCAGTGGATGGAGGTCTCATTAACCAACATGTGGACTTCCAGAGGACAGTATGTTTTGGTATGAGGTTGATAATGAGTTTAGTTTTGAACAGTATGACCTGAGATAACTAGGCGACATCCAAATGGAAACAGAATGTGTTTGACATACAGTCTGGAAGTCAAGAGAGTGGCCAAGGATAAGAGTCTCCTGTATATTTACAAGGATCAATGAAAAACTCATAGTTTAACCCATAGGAATGGTAAGTAGAATATGTCTCTGCTACCCCAATGCAATAACCTTGAAAACAAGACTAATAATTCTTGCCTAATAGTTCATGCCAGCTCCTAGTGACCACTGATTCTAACTCAAGGGCCCACTTTCTTGCTCTCTTTCAAAAAATTAAAATTAAATTTGTCTATCTTCTCTGCATTCATTATAATTTCTAGAAGCTCAATATTTTTCATGGCAAGTTCTCTCAGGATTCAGAAATGGAATTCATAGATAAAAGGGACATGCATTTAGGTGCTTGTGATGTTTGCTTAAATATAAATTGTATTTAAGTTACTCAAAATATATATTCTACTTCTCTAAAGAGAAGGATAAGGATGTAAACTCACCAACAGATATTTATCAAGCACCTACCAAGTCAAAGTAGGGGTTACAACAACAACAAAAAAAAAAAACACAGAAGGTATGAACCTTGAACACAAAGAGCCAATGCTAGCCAAAGGGAATCTTCCATAAAATCCCCAATATATGGGAATGATGTAAACTTAAATTTGGAACTTGGTAAAACAAGTACAGATGAGTACGTGAGCGATTTGGGAAGTAAACACATTGCTAGAGAAATAGAGGTGGAGATATGGGTGGATCTGGGTTTGGTTAGGAATGAATCAGACCATCCTACAGAGTATGGCTCCTCCCTAAATGACCTGCTATAAAAAGGCCATTATTCCAGGCTTCAGCACCCAGCAAGCTCCTTCAGGCTACGTTCTACTTGCTCTTCTGGTGAAGGAAGTAAGTAAGAGGGGATGCATCTAAACTTGCCACTTGCTATTAAGCAAGGTGGAGATCTGGATGTATTGTACTCTGAGGCAAAAAGTTGGATGTTTGGGGTTCTTTTATTTTTAGTAACAATGTTACTACAAGTTTATTTTGATACTGAAGGAAAATGAGGGCATAAATTTGCTCTCTTAATATTGCTGGATTATCTATTCATCCATTCATTAAACAAATATATATTAACTACCTTCTATTTGCCAAGTGCTGCTGTTGGCTGAGTATGCAGCAGTGAATGACATAAATTCCCTACTCGCAGGAGCTTACAATTAGTAGTAAACAGAGGTGGTGGTGGTGCTGCTGCTGCTGGTGGTAGTATAGGAGTAGGAGTAGGAGATTTAGTTGGGAGACATTCAGTTAAAAACAAATGAATAAGAATTACAAGTAATTCAAATAATTACAATGAAGAAAATAAGAGTCATGAAGTAAAATAATGGGAGGAGAATCATGTATATTGGATCGCCAGGAAAGACGTCTCTGAGGAATTGTCTTTTGAGTGGAGATCTTAATGACAAGAGAAACAGTCAAGGCAAAGAACAAGATTCTAAAGCAAGAGTAAACTTGTTTCACAGAATGAAAGAAGCTAGAGTGCAGTGAGCATGCTTAACAAGAGGAACAGTGGGAATATGGTAGTGTCAGAGAGCTAGGCAGGGTACACCATGTAAAAAGGGGCATAGTAGACTTTGTGCATTATTTCAAATACCTGAGAAGTCACTGGAGAGTTTTAAGCAGGAGGAGTAAGATAATTTAATATATATTTTTAAAAGATCACTCTGGGCTGCGGTGTGGAAAACAGAATAGGGAGGTAAGAATAGGAGAAAGGAGATGATGGGGTAACAGAAGTAGTGAAAAGTAACTCTTTGCTCAAGTTAAAATCTAGAAGTTATGCATGATTCCAGTCTTTCCTTTACACCACACAGATTCACCACCAACTCCAGTCAACTCTGCCCATAAGACATGCCAATCCACCTGTCCCCATCTCCCATGACCACTTGGTCAAGGCTATCCTTCACTCTCACCTTTGACTATTATATGAAAATATCAATTTATTTATTCATTTTTATTGATAGATATTGGAGTTGTTTCCATTTAGGGAGGTATTATAAATAATGGACCTATGAATACATTTTTGCATGTGATTTTTGGTTACAAATGTGTATATATTTCTATTGAAAATATTCTTAGCAGTGAATTTCTGGTCTTAGGTACTGTCAAACAATTTTTTGTTTGTTTGTTTGTTTGTTTGTGGGATGGGGAGGTAACTAGGTTTATTTATTCAATCAATTTTTGAAAGTACTTCTGCCAGTTTACGCCCCTTCTAGCAGTATATGGAAGATACAGTTTCTTCATATCCTCACCAATATTTACTACTAGAAAGGTTATATTTCCATTTTGGGTTGGTTTTTTTGGTAATTTTTGTAGGGGTACTATGATCTCACATTGTAATTTTAACTTGTATTTCCCGGATGATTTATATAGTTGAGAACTTTTTGTGTTTGTAAGTCATTTAGATAACCTTTTTTGTAAAGCTCCTCTGCTGTCTATCCATTTTTCTATTGAGTTGTCTGTATTTCTATATCACTCATAGGAGTTATTTTTATATTCAGGATAGAGCCCTTTACTGGTTGATGTTTTGCATATGCCCTCCCACTCAGTGGCTTTTCCTTTTCTCCTTTAATAAACTCTTTGAATGAACAGACATAACTATTTTTAGTGTAGTCCAATTTATCAATCTTTTTCTTTATGATTAATAGTTTTTAAGCTCAAATTAAGAAGTATTTCTCTACCCCAAGTTCTTGAAGATATTCTCCTATGTTGTCCTTCTTTTATCTTTTACATACAAAATCCACCTAGGAACAAATTCATTTTTCCATATGTGAATTCAGTTAACACAGTGCCCTTTCCCTGACGACTTGCACCAAAATCTTTTTCATAAGTCAAACATGCATAACAATATAGGTCTGATTTTTGATTCTTACCTTTTATTTATCTATTTGTTTAGCCTTGCACCAATGACATGCTGTCTTCATTCATAATATACTTTGACATCTGGTATGTCCACAACTTTGTCTTACTCAAGATTGTCCTGGCTAATCCTGGCCCTTCACATTTTCATATAAATTTTAGACATCACCTTATTAATCTTTATTTTTAAAAATGTCATAGATTCTGAGTAAAATTTTATTGCATGTGAAAATGAATTTGGGGAGATTTGACATCTTAACAATATTGACACTTTCAAGCCATGAAAAAGGCATAACTTCCATTTATCTAAATCTTTAATTAACTTCAATATTTATAACTTTCTGAGTACATATCTTTCATTAGATTTATTCCTAGGAATTGCCTGATTTTATATGTTTATAAATAGCATCATTTTTAATTTAAATTTCTAATTATTTCTTGATTTTGCATAGAAATACAATTGATTTTTGTGTATTTCTCCTATACCTGGCAACACTTAATTTTATGTATTCTAATACTTGAGCTATACTTTTTTTATTTTCCACATACAAAAATCACACTATTCTCTGAGTAATGATAATTGTGTTACCTCCTTTCCAATTATTCTGTTTTTACTTCTTTGTCTTACTCTGGCTAGGACCTTCAATACAATGTGGAATAGGATATTAGCAGGTGTAATGATCTCATTCCCAAACCCAGAGAGAAAAGCCTTCAACATTTCACCATTAAATATGATGTTTCTATAACATCTTTGTAGATATAATTGATATCTTTTATTTATAAGTCAAAATTAATGTTGCATTTTATCAAATTTTTTGGTATCTATTGTCCATCCTTTCACTTTCAGCCATTGTTATCATATTTAATGTATGCCTCTTTTATTTTTTTTAACTTTTTTTTTTATTGTTATGGTCATTTTACAATGTTGTGTCAAATTCCAGTGTAGAGCACAATTTTTCAGTTATACCTGAACATGCATATATTCATTGTCACATTCTCCTTCGCTGTGAGCCACCACAAGATCCCACATGTATTTCCCTGTGCTATACAGCATAATCCCATTTATCTATTCTGCACATGCCTGTCAGCATCCACAAATTTCAAAATCCCAGCCTGTCCCTTCCCACTCCCCACCCCGTGGCAACCAGAGGTCCATATTCCATGTCCAGTCTGTTTCTGTTTTGCATTTATGTTTTTTGTTTGTTTGTTTGTTTTTGTTTTTTTTTAGATTCCACATATGAGCGATTTCATATGGTATTTTTCTTTCTCTTTCTGGCTTACTTCACTTAGAATGACATTCTCCAGGGACATCCATGTTGCTGCAAATGGCGTTATGTTGTCGGTTTTTATGGCCGAATAGTATTCCATTGTATAAATATACCACAGCTTCTTTATCCACTCATCTGTTGATGGACATTCAGGCTTTTTCCATGTCTTGGCTATTGTAAATAGTGCTGCTATGAACATTGGGGTGCAGGTGTCCTTTTGAAGTAGGGTTCCTTCTGGATATATGCCCAGGAGTGGGATTACTGGGTCATATGGAAAGTCTATTCCTAGTCTTTTGAGGAATCTCCATACTGTTTTCCACAATGACTGCACCAAATTGCATTCCCACCAGCAGTGTAGGAGGGTTCCCTTTTCTCCACAGCCTCTCCAGCATTCGTTATTTGTGGACTTTTGAATGATGGCTATTCTGACTGGTGTGAGGTGATACCTCATTGTAGTTTTGATTTGCAGTTCTCTGGTAATTAGTGATACTGAGCATTTTTTCATGTGTCTATTGATCATTTGTATTTCTTCCTTGGAGAATTGCTTGTTTAGGTCTCCTGCCCATTTTTGGATTGGGTTGTTTTTTTCTTATTATGTTGTATGAGCTGCTTATATATTCTGGAGATCAAGTCTTTGTCAATTTCATCATTTGCAAAAATTTTCTCCCATTTTGTAGGTTGTTGTTTTGTTTTACTTATGGTTTCCTTTGCTGTGCAGAAGCTTGTAAGTTTAATTAGGTCCCGTTTGTTTATTCTTGCTTTTATTTCTATTGCTTGGGTAGACTGCCCTAGGAAAACATTTTTGAGATGTATGTGAGATAATGTTTTGCCTATATTTTCTTCTAGGAGGTTTATTGTATCTTGTCTTATGTTTAAGTCTTTGATCCATTTTGAGTTTATTTTTGTGTATGCTGTAAGGGAGTGTTCTAGCTTCACTGATTTACACGTTGCTGTCCAGTTTTCCCAACACCATTTGCTGAAGAGACTATCTTTATTCCATTGTATATTCTTGCCTCCTTTGTTGAAGATTAGTTGATCACAAGTTTGTGGGTTCATTTCTGGGCTCTCTATTCTGTTCCATTGGCCTGTATGTCTGTTTTTGTACCAATGCCATGCTGTCTTGATGACTGTAGCCCTATAGTATTGTCTGAAGTCTGGGAGAGTTATTCGTCCAGCCTCTTTCTTTTTCTTCAGTAATGCTTTGGCAATTCTAGATCTTTAATGTGTGTCTCTTGTGGGCAGCATGTAATTTTTCTTCAATCTAGTCTGACAATCTTTGTTTTTAAATTGCAGTATTTAGTCCATTCATATTCAGTTACCACTGCACTATTTGGTTTAAATCTACCATATTACTACTTAGTTTCTATCAGCCCACCTATTCTACGTTTCTTTTTGTCTTCTTGACATTTTTTGATAAATTCAATATTTGTCAGTTAATTTTTATCACATTAACTTCTTAATTATATATTCTTCTACCATTCTTTTTATGCTTACCCTAGAGATTACAGCACATTTCCTTGACTACTAGAGTATATTATAAAAATACTTTAATATTACTCAAACAATTCAAGTATCCTACAGTACTTAAACTCCATTTACCCCCTCCACCCTTATCTGATATTGTTATGCATTTTAATTCTATCTTAAATCCTGAAAAAAAATTATTATTATTTTCAATCAAAATATCCATTTAGATTTCCCCACACAATTTTTTGACTTTTCTTCATTCTTTCCTGCCTCTCTGTGCTTCTAACTAGGATCATTCTTTAATATTTCTTTCATGGCAGATCTACTGGTGATATTTGTTTGCTTGAAAATGTCCTTACTTAAGCTTTCTTCTTCATGGATACTTTCACTGGGTATAGAATTCTAGTATAGAACTTATTTTCCTACAGAAAGATGAGGAGTACATTTCATTGTCTTTGGGCTTCCATTATTTCTTTTGAAAAATCAACTGTCAGTCCTATAGTTGCTCCTTTGAAAATAATATCTGGTTTTTCTCTTGCTACTTTTAAGAGTTCCTCATTGTCTTAAGTGTTAAACACTTTTTTTTATTATGTGTCTAGGTGTGGTTTTCTTTTATATATCTTGCTTAGAGTTTATAATACTTTTGGAATCTGTGGCTTGATACCTCTCATTCGCTTTTTAAAAATTGCAGTTACTTAACTCCCCAAACTACTGAACTTCCTTCCAATCTAAATGTAGGCTTCAATAAATTGTCATAGTTTTGATAGATTATAATGCCTAAACAGACGTGCGTGTGCACACACTCCAGCTTTCTAGTTGTTCTCAAAGGACTGTTATTCTGAAACCACCTAATAAGCCATTCTACAAAGTGATCCTTTAAAAACTGAATCGTATTAAATTACTATCTTATAAAAAAAATCATTTAGTGACTTCTCATAATACTTAGAATAAAGTGTACAAATGTTATCCTATTTAAATCATCATTTTTTCACCCATCTGTAAATCTGACTTTAAGTTGTATCACTTCTGATTTGCCCACAATGTTCTCGAGTTGTCCTTTGTCTACAGCACTAACACACCAAGTTACTTCTCATGTTGGGATCATTGCACTTCTCCTTTCACCTAAATTTTTCCAAGTAACCAACAAGATTAGTCTTTCTTGTTTTTCCATTTTCAGCTCAAATATCCTTTCTACCACCAAATCTTCTCTGATCAATCTAAAATACCCCTCTCAACACTCTATATAGCACCATTCTTCTTTCAATGGTATGTATATCATTTCTCACTACCTAATTGCTTCATTCATTTATTTGCTTATTGTCTTCATAAGAACACATCTCATCTATTTTTATTACCATATCCCCAGAGCATACAATAGTACCTAATCCTGTAGTAGGTGTTCCATATTTGTTAAATAAATTAAAGTGTAAATGAATGAATGTAGAAATCAAAGGAAAGGTCATGCTTAGAGGTTTCAATTTGGAAGTCATCAGAGAGATGGTATCTGAAGTCAAGAGACTCAATGAGATAGAAAATTAAATAGATATATTAAAAAAGAAGGTCAAAGACATGGGCCATGGGGATTTCCAACATTTTTAGATTGAGCAGAAGATGAGGGGTTAGCAAAGAATACTGAGAAAGGGGTTTTGCTATAAAAGAGAAAAGATAAATCAGGTGGTGCTTAAAGGGATATGTACAATGGGGAAGAGGGTAGTTAATAAGAGACATTTCAGCATGAATACATGCTGAAGGGAATGATCCAGTAAAGAAAAAGAAGCCGATGATGTGGGAGGAAAAGTGGACAACTGCAAAACCACAGTGTTTGAATACACAAGAGAGAGTGGGGTCCAGTGCCAAAACAGAGGAGAGCAGCACAGACAGTTTATCCACCAGAAAAGCAGTGAAGGTTAAGGTATATATGGAGTCAAATGCAATAGGCTGGCTAATCAGATATTGGGACAATGAAGAAATAATTTTCTAATGGCTTTCAAGATTTCAGTGGAATAAAAAGCAGGTCATCTTCTGAGATAAAGGAAAGGGAGCACTGTTGGAACTTTTGCCAGTGAGTACAAGAGAGTGTGGGACAAGAAATAGAGCGTGTATGCAAGGAGCAATGATGGAGATAAACTATAATGTCTAACCAAGCTGAAAAGGGAAGTGAGTACAGAAAGCAGTGAATTGTGAGGTCAAAGAATTACTGAAGTCTGGGTACAAGTGAAAGACAAAGAGTAAATCCTTGAGACTGAGATTTTGGAGACTGTCTAACTACAGCAAAGTCCAGGTCCGAAATATCACCACAGATATTAGTAGCTAAAAGAATCTTAAAATTTTCAGTGTATTTTTGTAAAAAGCATATAACTATATTTTAATCTAGTCTTTACAATCTGTCCTTTAACCAGAAAGTCTGGTCCATTTTACACCTACTGTAATTAATGATAAAATTATATTTAATTCTACTCTACTCTTTCACTTTATACTTCGTGTTTACCCTGCCTTTTCTATGCTTCTTATTTTTTTTCTTCCCTGGCTTCTACTAAAATGATCAAGTTTTTCCCCTTTTTCTTCTATTAATGGTTTCAAAGTTATACATTTTTTTTAGTGTTTATCCACAAGCTTATCAAAATACATATTTAACCAAGTCAAATATAAATCAATACCTACTTCCTCTTACCAAAAATCCAAGGTCCATAAATGCCATAGATCCAGCTACCACAGTAAAGCCTTTCACACTGTTATTTTCTAAGGCTTCCAAGTCCTCAGTGAACTAAAAAATTAAGGACATCTTTGGCCTAGTTTTAAAAGTTCTAAAGCAGTCACTACGATGCTTTCATGTTAAAAATTAGACTGTACGGACATGCTTAGTAATTCCTTTGTTCACCAGTGAGATAAATTGAACATTCCTTAAACACTATTCTTTAAGTGGCAAAATGAAAGCTAGACAACAAAATATCTTGTATAATATTCAAAAGTTAGTAAAGCCATTTGATCCAATCAAAACTTCTTTATAATACTGAAAATCTATTAAAGCCATTCTATCGAATTAAAAATAAAAAACCCAAGTAAACAGAGAGGAAGTTCACTGAGTGTCTCAGCCATCTGACAAAATAGGATTCAGGAAACTGCCTTCCAACACAGCGATCACTAGCAAATTACCTTTTGGAGAATTGATTCTTAGCAAATTGGCATGAATAAACTTTCCTGCTTCTGACCAATAGCCTTTCTAAAATCCTGCCATGGACAATGGCCACATCAACAAAAGGATATCTTATCTACAGTACACTAGGGTCTGTGAGAGGATTTAAATCCTGCTGGGAATGGGTTCAAGGCCAAATGTTGGCAGTTTTAGTAATTCAGTCAAACTTTGTGTTGATCTACACTATGTAGATAATAAAAATTTTTCCTGGCCATCTTCCATTTTTAAAGCTGCACTACATAGGGTAAGATATGGATTTTAAAATGTGGAAATTCTTTATAATAAAGGATATGAACTACGAAAGAAAAGAAACATTAAAAAGGCACATTTATATTTCTTCTTTCTAGGTTCCCATATACTTCCAAAACATGTCTTCTCTTCTGGAAAACATCACTGCCATCATCGACCTATTCCATCAATATTCAAAAACCGATAAGGAGACTGAAACACTGAGCAAAAAAGAACTGAAGGAACTTCTGGAAGTGGAGTTTCGACCAATCCTGAAGGTAAAAGATATCTGCCAGGACTGTAGTGCATAGTATTTCTGTTCTGCATCAAAAATCTGTCAAAATATTAGTGTGAAATTTTGCTGACATTTGTTTTGTAAGATGCACTGATTTAATCTTATTTCAAAACAGGTATAATTTGTTTGCCTTCTTTATGCCTCTAGGTATACTATACACACACGCACGCACACACACACACAAACACACATCCGATCTGTGAAAAAACATAATATAAATAATTACTGACAAATAAAAGGAATACTAGTTAGTTAATTCATCGTAACACTCATTTTAATTTCAAGAATGTAAAGAGGGTATATCTAAAAGAGAATACAGTTATGGAACTTATACACTATTTACATTTGAAGAAGTAGTAAAATAGAATTTGCCCCATCAAATTTTTCTGTCACCACGATTAGGATACATTTCTTTTACTACATTATCAGCAGCTTCCTGTTAAGATAAATATTATTACAGAAAAATTTGGTTGTCTTTTTACATACCAAGAATTCACATTCCCTAGATTAACTTTGTCTATTTAATTGACCATCTGAGTCAATCTTATATACTTTCCCTCTCTATCTTCCCTCTGTACAGAACCCAGATGACCCAGATACTGCTGATGTCTTCATGCATATCCTCGATATAGACCACGACAAGAAAATAGACTTTACAGAGTTTTTTCTGATGGTGTTCAAGTTGGCCCAAGCATATTATAATTCAACCAGGAGACAGAATTTCCACACATCAGGGCAAAAGCAGAAAAAGTATAGACACCATCATGAAGATGAAGAAGATGTCATAGAAGAAGAGGATAAAGAAGAAAAAAAGAGAAAGTCCAGTCATTCAACAAGCAGTGATGGAAAGGAGAAAGATAGATCAAAGAGCCCAAGAGGAAGAGGAAGAAACAGACATGGGTCACATTCTGGAAGCGGAGGAAGAAGAGGAGTAAGAGTTACTTCAGGACATACACACGGTTATGCTAAGAAGTCAAGAGGGGAAAACATAAGGAGATCAAGTTCAACTGAACTGAAAGAAAGAAGCCGAAACTTAAGTGTAAGCCCCAACACGGGATATGAGGGAAATGAAGACGAATATCATTATGAAAAAAAAAGTACAGTACGAGCAAAATCGGGACCACCACGCTATGTGGACTCATATCAAGAATCTGAAGAAACTATAGATACTACTACAGATTTTCAATTAGAAAAGCAAAGAAATAGAAGAACTCCAGACATAAAATCAAAAGAAAAAATTACCTTCATAGAGAGAAATATAAATGATACAATCAAAGACTCAAAAATTAGATATGAAAACCCATCTCCTCCTTTGACGAATATCAGAAACGAAGGATACACTACAAGTGAGGACACGGACAGTGAAGGACGCTCAGAAGACTCACACAGCTACCATCAATCTGCCTCTGAAAACAAAAATGAGCATGAAGAAAACACAAGTCATTCACAGGACCAAAGGGAGTTCTCTAGAGGGAGGGATTCAGTCCACACAGAGTCCAGGAACAGCGCTGCCCACAGACAGGGGCGCCGCCATGAGCAGGAACGAGACAGCTCCAGACACTCACGGACTGAGCACGGACAAACCTCAGATGTGTTCGGTAGCCGTACACGCAGGGAATCCAGTGTCAGCCCAGCCAGCGACAGCGAGCGCTCCGAGCAAGATGGAGGGAGACAAGCTGTGACCACCCAGGGAAGATCTGGGTCCACCTCAAGGCACCAGCAGGAGGGATCCCATAGCCAGGCGCGAGTCAGCTCTAGGCACTCAGACTCTCAGCAAGGGCACAGGGCCACCCCTAGAGAGAGGGACTCTGTCCACGCAGAGTCCGGAAGCAGCGCTGCCCACAGACAGGGGCGCCGCCATGAGCAGGAACGAGACAGCTCCAGACACTCACGGACTGAGCACGGACAAACCTCAGATGTGTTCGGTAGCCGTACACGCAGGGAATCCAGTGTCAGCCCGGCCAGCGACAGCGAGCGCTCCGAGCAAGATGGAGGGAGACAAGCTGTGACCACCCAGGGAAGATCTGGGTCCACCTCAAGGCACCAGCAGGAGGGATCCCATGGCCAGGCGCGAGTCAGCTCTAGGCACTCAGACTCTCAGCAAGGGCACAGGGCCACCCCTAGAGAGAGGGACTCTGTCCACGCAGAGTCCGGAAGCAGCGCTGCCCACAGACAGGGGCGCCGCCATGAGCAGGAACGAGACAGCTCCAGACACTCACGGACTGAACACGGACAAACCTCAGATGTGTTCGGTAGCCGTACACGCAGGGAATCCAGTGTCAGCCCGGCCAGCGACAGCGAGCGCTCCGAGCAAGATGGAGGGAGACAAGCTGTGACCACCCAGGGAAGATCTGGGTCCACCTCAAGGCACCAGCAGGAGGGATCCCATGGCCAGGCGCGAGTCAGCTCTAGGCACTCAGACTCTCAGCAAGGGCACAGGGCCACCCCTACAGTGAGGGACTCGGTCCACGCAGAGTCCGGAAGCAGCGCTGCCCACAGAAAGGGGCGCCGCCATGAGCAGGAACGAGACAGCTCCAGACACTCACGGACTGAGCACAGACAAACCTCAGATGTGTTCGGTAGCCGTACACGCAGGGAATCCAGTGTCAGCCCGGCCAGCGACAGCGAGCGCTCCGAGCAAGATGGAGGGAGACAAGCTGTGACCACCCAGGGAAGATCTGGGTCCACCTCAAGGCACCAGCAGGAGGGATCCCATGGCCAGGCGCGAGTCAGCTCTAGGCACTCAGACTCTCAGCAAGGGCACAGGGTCTCCCATAGAGAGAGGGACTCTGTCCACGCAGAGTCCGGAAGCAGCGCTGCCCACAGACAGGGGCGCCGCCATGAGCAGGAACGAGACAGCTCCAGACACTCACGGACTGAGCACGGACAAACCTCAGATGTGTTCGGTAGCCGTACACGCAGGGAATCCAGTGTCAGCCCGGCCAGCGACAGCGAGCGCTCCGAGCAAGATGGAGGGAGACAAGCTGTGACCACCCAGGGAAGATCTGGGTCCACCTCAAGGCACCAGCAGGAGGGATCCCATGGCCAGGCGCGAGTCAGCTCTAGGCACTCAGACTCTCAGCAAGGGCACAGGGCCTCCCCTAGAGAGAGGGACTCTGTCCACGCAGAGTCCGGAAGCAGCGCTGCCCACAGACAGGGGCGCCGCCATGAGCAGGAACGAGACAGCTCCAGACACTCACGGACTGAGCACGGACAAACCTCAGATGTGTTCGGTAGCCGTACACGCAGGGAATCCAGTGTCAGCCCGGCCAGCGACAGCGAGCGCTCCGAGCAAGATGGAGGGAGACAAGCTGTGACCACCCAGGGAAGATCTGGGTCCACCTCAAGGCACCAGCAGGAGGGATCCCATGGCCAGGCGCGAGTCAGCTCTAGGCACTCAGACTCTCAGCAAGGGCACAGGGCCTCCCCTAGAGAGAGGGACTCTGTCCACGCAGAGTCCGGAAGCAGCGCTGCCCACAGACAGGGGCACCGCCATGAGCAGGAACGAGACAGCTCCAGACACTCACGGACTGAACACGGACAAACCTCAGATGTGTTCGGTAGCCGTACACGCAGGGAATCCAGTGTCAGCCAGGCCAGCGACAGCGAGCGCTCCGAGCAAGATGGAGGGAGACAAGCTGTGACCACCCAGGGAAGATCTGGGTCCACCTCAAGGCACCAGCAGGAGGGATCCCATGGCCAGGCGCGAGTCAGCTCTAGGCACTCAGACTCTCAGCAAGGGCACAGGGCCACCCCTACAGTGAGGGACTCGGTCCACGCAGAGTCCGGAAGCAGCGCTGCCCACAGAAAGGGGCGCCGCCATGAGCAGGAACGAGACAGCTCTAGACACTCACGGACTGAGCACAGACAAACCTCAGATGTGTTCGGTAGCCGTACACGCAGGGAATCCAGTGTCAGCCCGGCCAGCGACAGCGAGCGCTCCGAGCAAGATGGAGGGAGACAAGCTGTGACCACCCAGGGAAGATCTGGGTCCACCTCAAGGCACCAGCAGGAGGGATCCCATGGCCAGGCGCGAGTCAGCTCCAGGCACTCAGACTCTCAGCAAGGGCACAGGGCCTCCCATAGAGAGAGGGACTCTGTCCACGCAGAGTCCGGAAGCAGCGCTGCCCACAGACAGGGGCGCCGCCATGAGCAGGAACGAGACAGCTCCAGACACTCACGGACTGAGCACGGACAAACCTCAGATGTGTTCGGTAGCCGTACACGCAGGGAATCCAGTGTCAGCCCGGCCAGCGACAGCGAGCGCTCCGAGCAAGATGGAGGGAGACAAGCTGTGACCACCCAGGGAAGATCTGGGTCCACCTCAAGGCACCAGCAGGAGGGATCCCATGGCCAGGCGCGAGTCAGCTCTAGGCACTCAGACTCTCAGCAAGGGCACAGGGCCTCCCCTAGAGAGAGGGACTCTGTCCACGCAGAGTCCGGAAGCAGCGCTGCCCACAGACAGGGGCGCCGCCATGAGCAGGAACGAGACAGCTCCAGACACTCACGGACTGAGCACGGACAAACCTCAGATGTGTTCGGTAGCCGTACACGCAGGGAATCCAGTGTCAGCCCGGCCAGCGACAGCGAGCGCTCCGAGCAAGATGGAGCGAGACAAGCTGTGACCACCCAGGGAAGATCTGGGTCCACCTCAAGGCACCAGCAGGAGGGATCCCATGGCCAGGCGCGAGTCAGCTCTAGGCACTCAGACTCTCAGCAAGGGCACAGGGCCTCCCCTACAGAGAGGGACTCTGTCCACGCAGAGTCCGGAAGCAGCGCTGCCCACAGACAGGGGCGCCGCCATGAGCAGGAACGAGACAGCTCCAGACACTCACGGACTGAGCACGGACAAACCTCAGATGTGTTCGGTAGCCGTACACGCAGGGAATCCAGTGTCAGCCCGGCCAGCGACAGTGAGCGCTCCGAGCAAGATGGAGGGAGACAAGCTGTGACCACCCAGGGAAGATCTGGGTCCACCTCAAGGCACCAGCAGGAGGGATCCCATGGCCAGGCGCGAGTCAGCTCTAGGCACTCAGACTCTCAGCAAGGGCACAGGGCCACCCCTACAGAGAGGGACTCTGTCCACGCAGAGTCCGGAAGCAGCGCTGCCCACAGACAGGGGCGCCGCCATGAGCAGGAACGAGACAGCTCCAGACACTCACGGACTGAGCACGGACAAACCTCAGATGTGTTCGGTAGCCGTACACGCACGGAATCCGCTGTCAGCCCGGCCAGCGACAGCGAGCGCTCCGAGCAAGATGGAGGGAGACAAGCTGTGACCACCCAGGGAAGATCTGGGTCCACCTCAAGGCACCAGCAGGAGGGATCCCATGGCCAGGCGCGAGTCAGCTCTAGGCACTCAGACTCTCAGCAAGGGCACAGGGCCACCCCTACAGAGAGGGACTCTGTCCACGCAGAGTCCGGAAGCAGCGCTGCCCACAGACAGGGGCGCCGCCATGAGCAGGAACGAGACAGCTCCAGACACTCACGGACTGAGCACGGACAAACCTCAGATGTGTTCGGTAGCCGTACACGCACGGAATCCGCTGTCAGCCCGGCCAGCGACAGCGAGCGCTCCGAGCAAGATGGAGGGAGACAAGCTGTGACCACCCAGGGAAGATCTGGGTCCACCTCAAGGCACCAGCAAGAGGGATCCCATTTCCAGGCGCAAGTCAGCTCTAGGCACTCAGACTCTCAGCAAGGGCACAGGGCCACCCCTACAGAGAGGGACTCTGTCCACGCAGAGTCCGGAAGCAGCGCTGCCCACAGACAGGGGCGCCGCCATGAGCAGGAACGAGACAGCTCCAGACACTCACGGACTGAGCACGGACAAACCTCAGATGTGTTCGGTAGCCGTACACGCAGGGAATCCAGTGTCAGCCCGGCCAGCGACAGCGAGCGCTCCGAGCAAGATGGAGGGAGACAAGCTGTGACCACCCAGGGAAGATCTGGGTCCACCTCAAGGCACCAGCAGGAGGGATCCCATGGCCAGGCGCGAGTCAGCTCTAGGCACTCAGACTCTCAGCAAGGGCACAGGGCCTCCCCTACAGAGAGGGACTCTGTCCACGCAGAGTCCGGAAGCAGCGCTGCCCACAGACAGGGGCGCCGCCATGAGCAGGAACGAGACAGCTCCAGACACTCACGGACTGAGCACGGACAAACCTCAGATGTGTCCGGTAGCCGTAGACGCAGGGAATCCGCTGTCAGCCCGGCCAGCGACAGCGAGCGCTCCGAGCAAGATGGAGGGAGACAAGCTGTGACCACCCAGGGAAGATCTGGGTCCACCTCAAGGCACCAGCAGGAGGGATCCCATGGCCAGGCGCGAGTCAGCTCTAGGCACTCAGACTCTCAGCAAGGGCACAGGGCCTCCCCTAGAGAGAGGGACTCTGTCCACGCAGAGTCCGGAAGCAGCGCTGCCCACAGACAGGGGCGCCGCCATGAGCAGGAACGAGACAGCTCCAGACACTCACGGACTGAGCACGGACAAACCTCAGATGTGTTCGGTAGCCGTACACGCAGGGAATCCAGTGTCAGCCCGGCCAGCGACAGCGAGCGCTCCGAGCAAGATGGAGGGAGACAAGCTGTGACCACCCAGGGAAGATCTGGGTCCACCTCAAGGCACCAGCAGGAGGGATCCCATGGCCAGGCGCGAGTCAGCTCTAGGCACTCAGACTCTCAGCAAGGGCACAGGGCCACCCCTACAGAGAGGGACTCTGTCCACGCAGAGTCCGGAAGCAGCGCTGCCCACAGACAGGGGCGCCGCCATGAGCAGGAACGAGACAGCTCCAGACACTCACGGACTGAGCACGGACAAACCTCAGATGTGTTCGGTAGCCGTACACGCAGGGAATCCAGTGTCAGCCCGGCCAGCGACAGCGAGCACTCCGAGCAAGATGGAGGGAGACAAGCTGTGACCACCCAGGGAAGATCTGGGTCCACCTCAAGGCACCAGCAGGAGGGATCCCATGGCCAGGCGCGAGTCAGCTCTAGGCACTCAGACTCTCAGCAAGGGCACAGGGCCACCCCTACAGAGAGGGACTCTGTCCACGCAGAGTCCGGAAGCAGCGCTGCCCACAGACAGGGGCGCCGCCATGAGCAGGAACGAGACAGCTCCAGACACTCACGGACTGAGCACGGACAAACCTCAGATGTGTTCGGTAGCCGTACACGCACGGAATCCGCTGTCAGCCCGGCCAGCGACAGCGAGCGCTCCGAGCAAGATGGAGGGAGACAAGCTGTGACCACCCAGGGAAGATCTGGGTCCACCTCAAGGCACCAGCAAGAGGGATCCCATTTCCAGGCGCAAGTCAGCTCTAGGCACTCAGACTCTCAGCAAGGGCACAGGGCCACCCCTACAGAGAGGGACTCTGTCCACGCAGAGTCCGGAAGCAGCGCTGCCCACAGACAGGGGCGCCGCCATGAGCAGGAACGAGACAGCTCCAGACACTCACGGACTGAGCACGGACAAACCTCAGATGTGTTCGGTAGCCGTACACGCAGGGAATCCAGTGTCAGCCCGGCCAGCGACAGCGAGCGCTCCGAGCAAGATGGAGGGAGACAAGCTGTGACCACCCAGGGAAGATCTGGGTCCACCTCAAGGCACCAGCAGGAGGGATCCCATGGCCAGGCGCGAGTCAGCTCTAGGCACTCAGACTCTCAGCAAGGGCACAGGGCCTCCCCTACAGAGAGGGACTCTGTCCACGCAGAGTCCGGAAGCAGCGCTGCCCACAGACAGGGGCGCCGCCATGAGCAGGAACGAGACAGCTCCAGACACTCACGGACTGAGCACGGACAAACCTCAGATGTGTTCGGTAGCCGTACACGCAGGGAATCCAGTGTCAGCCCGGCCAGCGACAGCGAGCGCTCCGAGCAAGATGGAGGGAGACAAGCTGTGACCACCCAGGGAAGATCTGGGTCCACCTCAAGGCACCAGCAGGAGGGATCCCATGGCCAGGCGCGAGTCAGCTCTAGGCACTCAGACTCTCAGCAAGGGCACAGGGCCTCCCCTAGAGAGAGGGACTCTGTCCACGCAGAGTCCGGAAGCAGCGCTGCCCACAGACAGGGGCGCCGCCATGAGCAGGAACGAGACAGCTCCAGACACTCACGGACTGAGCACGGACAAACCTCAGATGTGTTCGGTAGCCGTACACGCAGGGAATCCAGTGTCAGCCCGGCCAGCGACAGCGAGCGCTCCGAGCAAGATGGAGGGAGACAAGCTGTGACCACCCAGGGAAGATCTGGGTCCACCTCAAGGCACCAGCAGGAGGGATCCCATGGCCAGGCGCGAGTCAGCTCTAGGCACTCAGACTCTCAGCAAGGGCACAGGGCCTCCCCTAGAGAGAGGGACTCTGTCCACGCAGAGTCCGGAAGCAGCGCTGCCCACAGACAGGGGCGCCGCCATGAGCAGGAACGAGACAGCTCCAGACACTCACGGTCTGAGCACGGACAAACCTCAGATGTGTTCGGTAGCCGTACACGCAGGGAATCCAGTGTCAGCCCGGCCAGCGACAGCGAGCGCTCCGAGCAAGATGGAGGTAGACAAGCTGTGACCACCCAGGGAAGATCTGGGTCCACCTCAAGGCACCAGCAGGAGGGATCCCATGGCCAGGCGCGAGTCAGCTCTAGGCACTCAGACTCTCAGCAAGGGCACAGGGCCTCCCCTAGAGAGAGGGACTCTGTCCACGCAGAGTCCGGAAGCAGCGCTGCCCACAGACAGGGGCACCGCCATGAGCAGGAACGAGACAGCTCCAGACACTCACGGACTGAACACGGACAAACCTCAGATGTGTTCGGTAGCCGTACACGCAGGGAATCCAGTGTCAGCCAGGCCAGCGACAGCGAGCGCTCCGAGCAAGATGGAGGGAGACAAGCTGTGACCACCCAGGGAAGATCTGGGTCCACCTCAAGGCACCAGCAGGAGGGATCCCATGGCCAGGCGCGAGTCAGCTCTAGGCACTCAGACTCTCAGCAAGGGCACAGGGCCACCCCTACAGTGAGGGACTCGGTCCACGCAGAGTCCGGAAGCAGCGCTGCCCACAGAAAGGGGCGCCGCCATGAGCAGGAACGAGACAGCTCTAGACACTCACGGACTGAGCACAGACAAACCTCAGATGTGTTCGGTAGCCGTACACGCAGGGAATCCAGTGTCAGCCCGGCCAGCGACAGCGAGCGCTCCGAGCAAGATGGAGGGAGACAAGCTGTGACCACCCAGGGAAGATCTGGGTCCACCTCAAGGCACCAGCAGGAGGGATCCCATGGCCAGGCGCGAGTCAGCTCCAGGCACTCAGACTCTCAGCAAGGGCACAGGGCCTCCCATAGAGAGAGGGACTCTGTCCACGCAGAGTCCGGAAGCAGCGCTGCCCACAGACAGGGGCGCCGCCATGAGCAGGAACGAGACAGCTCCAGACACTCACGGACTGAGCACGGACAAACCTCAGATGTGTTCGGTAGCCGTACACGCAGGGAATCCAGTGTCAGCCCGGCCAGCGACAGCGAGCGCTCCGAGCAAGATGGAGGGAGACAAGCTGTGACCACCCAGGGAAGATCTGGGTCCACCTCAAGGCACCAGCAGGAGGGATCCCATGGCCAGGCGCGAGTCAGCTCTAGGCACTCAGACTCTCAGCAAGGGCACAGGGCCTCCCCTAGAGAGAGGGACTCTGTCCACGCAGAGTCCGGAAGCAGCGCTGCCCACAGACAGGGGCGCCGCCATGAGCAGGAACGAGACAGCTCCAGACACTCACGGACTGAGCACGGACAAACCTCAGATGTGTTCGGTAGCCGTACACGCAGGGAATCCAGTGTCAGCCCGGCCAGCGACAGCGAGCGCTCCGAGCAAGATGGAGCGAGACAAGCTGTGACCACCCAGGGAAGATCTGGGTCCACCTCAAGGCACCAGCAGGAGGGATCCCATGGCCAGGCGCGAGTCAGCTCTAGGCACTCAGACTCTCAGCAAGGGCACAGGGCCACCCCTACAGAGAGGGACTCTGTCCACGCAGAGTCCGGAAGCAGCGCTGCCCACAGACAGGGGCGCCGCCATGAGCAGGAACGAGACAGCTCCAGACACTCACGGACTGAGCACGGACAAACCTCAGATGTGTTCGGTAGCCGTACACGCACGGAATCCGCTGTCAGCCCGGCCAGCGACAGCGAGCGCTCCGAGCAAGATGGAGGGAGACAAGCTGTGACCACCCAGGGAAGATCTGGGTCCACCTCAAGGCACCAGCAGGAGGGATCCCATGGCCAGGCGCGAGTCAGCTCTAGGCACTCAGACTCTCAGCAAGGGCACAGGGCCACCCCTACAGAGAGGGACTCTGTCCACGCAGAGTCCGGAAGCAGCGCTGCCCACAGACAGGGGCGCCGCCATGAGCAGGAACGAGACAGCTCCAGACACTCACGGACTGAGCACGGACAAACCTCAGATGTGTTCGGTAGCCGTACACGCACGGAATCCGCTGTCAGCCCGGCCAGCGACAGCGAGCGCTCCGAGCAAGATGGAGGGAGACAAGCTGTGACCACCCAGGGAAGATCTGGGTCCACCTCAAGGCACCAGCAAGAGGGATCCCATTTCCAGGCGCAAGTCAGCTCTAGGCACTCAGACTCTCAGCAAGGGCACAGGGCCACCCCTACAGAGAGGGACTCTGTCCACGCAGAGTCCGGAAGCAGCGCTGCCCACAGACAGGGGCGCCGCCATGAGCAGGAACGAGACAGCTCCAGACACTCACGGACTGAGCACGGACAAACCTCAGATGTGTTCGGTAGCCGTACACGCAGGGAATCCAGTGTCAGCCCGGCCAGCGACAGCGAGCGCTCCGAGCAAGATGGAGGGAGACAAGCTGTGACCACCCAGGGAAGATCTGGGTCCACCTCAAGGCACCAGCAGGAGGGATCCCATGGCCAGGCGCGAGTCAGCTCTAGGCACTCAGACTCTCAGCAAGGGCACAGGGCCTCCCCTACAGAGAGGGACTCTGTCCACGCAGAGTCCGGAAGCAGCGCTGCCCACAGACAGGGGCGCCGCCATGAGCAGGAACGAGACAGCTCCAGACACTCACGGACTGAGCACGGACAAACCTCAGATGTGTCCGGTAGCCGTAGACGCAGGGAATCCGCTGTCAGCCCGGCCAGCGACAGCGAGCGCTCCGAGCAAGATGGAGGGAGACAAGCTGTGACCACCCAGGGAAGATCTGGGTCCACCTCAAGGCACCAGCAAGAGGGATTCCATGGCCAGGCGCGAGTCAGCTCTAGGCACTCAGACTCTCAGCAAGGGGACAGGGCCACCCCTACAGAGAGGGACTCTGTCCACGCAGAGTCCGGAAGCAGCGCTGCCCACAGACAGGGGCGCCGCCATGAGCAGGAACGAGACAGCTCCAGACACTCACGCACTGAGCACGGACAAACCTCAGATGTGTTCGGTAGCCGTACACGCAGGGAATCCAGTGTCAGCCCGGCCAGCGACAGCGAGCGCTCCGAGCAAGATGGAGGGAGACAAGCTGTGACCACCCAGGGAAGATCTGGGTCCACCTCAAGGCACCAGCAGGAGGGATCCCATGGCCAGGCGCGAGTCAGCTCTAGGCACTCAGACTCTCAGCAAGGGCACAGGGCCACCCCTACAGAGAGGGACTCTGTCCACGCAGAGTCCGGAAGCAGCGCTGCCCACAGACAGGGGCGCCGCCATGAGCAGGAACGAGACAGCTCCAGACACTCACGGACTGAGCACGGACAAACCTCAGATGTGTTCGGTAGCCGTACACGCAGGGAATCCAGTGTCAGCCCGGCCAGCGACAGCGAGCACTCCGAGCAAGATGGAGGGAGACAAGCTGTGACCACCCAGGGAAGATCTGGGTCCACCTCAAGGCACCAGCAGGAGGGATCCCATGGCCAGGCGCGAGTCAGCTCTAGGCACTCAGACTCTCAGCAAGGGCACAGGGCCACCCCTACAGAGAGGGACTCTGTCCACGCAGAGTCCGGAAGCAGCGCTGCCCACAGACAGGGGCGCCGCCATGAGCAGGAACGAGACAGCTCCAGACACTCACGGACTGAGCACGGACAAACCTCAGATGTGTTCGGTAGCCGTACACGCACGGAATCCGCTGTCAGCCCGGCCAGCGACAGCGAGCGCTCCGAGCAAGATGGAGGGAGACAAGCTGTGACCACCCAGGGAAGATCTGGGTCCACCTCAAGGCACCAGCAAGAGGGATCCCATTTCCAGGCGCAAGTCAGCTCTAGGCACTCAGACTCTCAGCAAGGGCACAGGGCCACCCCTACAGAGAGGGACTCTGTCCACGCAGAGTCCGGAAGCAGCGCTGCCCACAGACAGGGGCGCCGCCATGAGCAGGAACGAGACAGCTCCAGACACTCACGGACTGAGCACGGACAAACCTCAGATGTGTTCGGTAGCCGTACACGCAGGGAATCCAGTGTCAGCCCGGCCAGCGACAGCGAGCGCTCCGAGCAAGATGGAGGGAGACAAGCTGTGACCACCCAGGGAAGATCTGGGTCCACCTCAAGGCACCAGCAGGAGGGATCCCATGGCCAGGCGCGAGTCAGCTCTAGGCACTCAGACTCTCAGCAAGGGCACAGGGCCTCCCCTACAGAGAGGGACTCTGTCCACGCAGAGTCCGGAAGCAGCGCTGCCCACAGACAGGGGCGCCGCCATGAGCAGGAACGAGACAGCTCCAGACACTCACGGACTGAGCACGGACAAACCTCAGATGTGTTCGGTAGCCGTACACGCAGGGAATCCAGTGTCAGCCCGGCCAGCGACAGCGAGCGCTCCGAGCAAGATGGAGGGAGACAAGCTGTGACCACCCAGGGAAGATCTGGGTCCACCTCAAGGCACCAGCAGGAGGGATCCCATGGCCAGGCGCGAGTCAGCTCTAGGCACTCAGACTCTCAGCAAGGGCACAGGGCCACCCCTACAGAGAGGGACTCTGTCCACGCAGAGTCCGGAAGCAGCGCTGCCCACAGACAGGGGCGCCGCCATGAGCAGGAACGAGACAGCTCCAGACACTCACGGACTGAGCACGGACAAACCTCAGATGTGTCCGGTAGCCGTAGACGCAGGGAATCCAGTGTCAGCCCGGCCAGCGACAGCGAGCGCTCCGAGCAAGATGGAGGGAGACAAGCTGTGACCACCCAGGGAAGATCTGGGTCCACCTCAAGGCACCAGCAAGAGGGATTCCATGGCCAGGCGCGAGTCAGCTCTAGGCACTCAGACTCTCAGCAAGGGGACAGGGCCACCCCTACAGAGAGGGACTCTGTCCACGCAGAGTCCGGAAGCAGCGCTGCCCACAGACAGGGGCGCCGCCATGAGCAGGAACGAGACAGCTCCAGACACTCACGGACTGAGCACGGACAAACCTCAGATGTGTTCGGTAGCCGTACACGCAGGGAATCCAGTGTCAGCCCGGCCAGCGACAGCGAGCGCTCCGAGCAAGATGGAGGGAGACAAGCTGTGACCACCCAGGGAAGATCTGGGTCCACCTCAAGGCACCAGCAGGAGGGATCCCATGGCCAGGCGCGAGTCAGCTCTAGGCACTCAGACTCTCAGCAAGGGCACAGGGCCACCCCTACAGAGAGGGACTCTGTCCACGCAGAGTCCGGAAGCAGCGCTGCCCACAGACAGGGGCGCCGCCATGAGCAGGAACGAGACAGCTCCAGACACTCACGCACTGAGCACGGACAAACCTCAGATGTGTTCGGTAGCCGTACACGCAGGGAATCCAGTGTCAGCCCGGCCAGCGACAGCGAGCGCTCCGAGCAAGATGGAGGGAGACAAGCTGTGACCACCCAGGGAAGATCTGGGTCCACCTCAAGGCACCAGCAGGAGGGATCCCATGGCCAGGCGCGAGTCAGCTCTAGGCACTCAGACTCTCAGCAAGGGCACAGGGCCACCCCTACAGAGAGGGACTCTGTCCACGCAGAGTCCGGAAGCAGCGCTGCCCACAGACAGGGGCGCCGCCATGAGCAGGAACGAGACAGCTCCAGACACTCACGGACTGAGCACGGACAAACCTCAGATGTGTTCGGTAGCCGTACACGCAGGGTATCCGCTGTCAGCCCGGCCAGCGACAGCGAGCGCTCCGAGCAAGATGGAGGGAGACAAGCTGTGACCACCAAGGGAAGATCTGGGTCCACCTCAAGGCACCAGCAAGAGGGATCCCATTTCCAGGCGCAAGTCAGCTCTAGGCACTCAGACTCTCAGCAAGGGCACAGGGCCACCCCTACAGAGAGGGACTCTGTCCACGCAGAGTCCGGAAGCAGCGCTGCCCACAGACAGGGGCGCCGCCATGAGCAGGAACGAGACAGCTCCAGACACTCACGGACTGAGCACAGACAAACCTCAGATGTGTTCGGTAGCCGTACACGCAGGGAATCCAGTGTCAGCCCGGCCAGCGACAGCGAGCGCTCCGAGCAAGATGGAGGGAGACAAGCTGTGACCACCCAGGGAAGATCTGGGTCCACCTCAAGGCACCAGCAGGAGGGATCCCATGGCCAGGCGCGAGTCAGCTCTAGGCACTCAGACTCTCAGCAAGGGCACAGGGCCTCCCCTAGAGAGAGGGACTCTGTCCACGCAGAGTCCGGAAGCAGCGCTGCCCACAGACAGGGGCGCCGCCATGAGCAGGAACGAGACAGCTCCAGACACTCACGGACTGAGCACAGACAAACCTCAGATGTGTTCGGTAGCCGTACACGCAGGGAATCCAGTGTCAGCCCGGCCAGCGACAGCGAGCGCTCCGAGCAAGATGGAGGGAGACAAGCTGTGACCACCCAGGGAAGATCTGGGTCCACCTCAAGGCACCAGCAGGAGGGATCCCATGGCCAGGCGCGAGTCAGCTCTAGGCACTCAGACTCTCAGCAAGGGCACAGGGCCTCCCTTAGAGAGAGGGACTCTGTCCACGCAGAGTCCAGAAGCAGCGCTGCCCACAGACAGGGGCGCCGCCATGAGCAGGAACGAGACAGCTCCAGACACTCACGGACTGAGCACGGACAAACCTCAGATGTGTTCGGTAGCCGTACACGCAGGGAATCCAGTGTCAGCCCGGCCAGCGACAGCGAGCGCTCCGAGCAAGATGGAGGGAGACAAGCTGTGACCACCCAGGGAAGATCTGGGTCCACCTCAAGGCACCAGCAGGAGGGATCCCATGGCCAGGCGCGAGTCAGCTCTAGGCACTCAGACTCTCAGCAAGGGCACAGGGCCACCCCAACAGAGAGGGACTCTGTCCACACAGAGTCCGGAAGCAGCGCTGCCCACAGACAGGGGCGCCGCCATGAGCAGGAACGAGACAGCTCCAGACACTCACGGACTGAGCACGGACAAACCTCAGATGTGTCCGGTAGCCGTAGACGCAGGGAATCCGCTGTCAGCCCGGCCAGCGACAGCGAGCGCTCCGAGCAAGACGGAGGGAGACAAGCTGTGACCACCCAGGGAAGATCTGGGTCCACCTCAAGGCACCAGCAAGAGGGATCCCATGGCCAGGCGCGAGTCAGCTCTAGGCACTCAGACTCTCAGCAAGGGCACAGGGCCTCCCCTACAGAGAGGGACTCTGTCCACGCAGAGTCCGGAAGCAGCGCTGCCCACAGACAGGGGCGCCGCCATGAGCAGGAACGAGACAGCTCCAGACACTCACGCACTGAGCACGGACAAACCTCAGATGTGTTCGGTAGCCGTACACGCAGGGAATCCAGTGTCAGCCCGGCCAGCGACAGCGAGCGCTCCGAGCAAGATGGAGGGAGACAAGCTGTGACCACCCAGGGAAGATCTGGGTCCACCTCAAGGCACCAGCAGGAGGGATCCCATGGCCAGGCGCGAGTCAGCTCTAGGCACTCAGACTCTCAGCAAGGGCACAGGGCCACCCCTACAGAGAGGGACTCTGTCCACGCAGAGTCCGGAAGCAGCGCTGCCCACAGACAGGGGCGCCGCCATGAGCAGGAACGAGACAGCTCCAGACACTCACGGACTGAGCACGGACAAACCTCAGATGTGTTCGGTAGCCGTACACGCAGGGAATCCAGTGTCAGCCCGGCCAGCGACAGCGAGCGCTCCGAGCAAGATGGAGGGAGACAAGCTGTGACCACCCAGGGAAGATCTGGGTCCACCTCAAGGCACCAGCAGGAGGGATCCCATGGCCAGGCGCGAGTCAGCTCTAGGCACTCAGACTCTCAGCAAGGGCACAGGGCCACCCCTACAGAGAGGGACTCTGTCCACGCAGAGTCCGGAAGCAGCGCTGCCCACAGACAGGGGCGCCGCCATGAGCAGGAACGAGACAGCTCCAGACACTCACGCACTGAGCACGGACAAACCTCAGATGTGTTCGGTAGCCGTACACGCAGGGAATCCAGTGTCAGCCCGGCCAGCGACAGCGAGCGCTCCGAGCAAGATGGAGGGAGACAAGCTGTGACCACCCAGGGAAGATCTGGGTCCACCTCAAGGCACCAGCAGGAGGGATCCCATGGCCAGGCGCGAGTCAGCTCTAGGCACTCAGACTCTCAGCAAGGGCACAGGGCCACCCCTACAGAGAGGGACTCTGTCCACGCAGAGTCCGGAAGCAGCGCTGCCCACAGACAGGGGCGCCGCCATGAGCAGGAACAAGACAGCTCCAGACACTCACGGACTGAGCACAGACAAACCTCAGATGTGTTCGGTAGCCGTACACGCAGGGAATCCAGTGTCAGCCCGGCCAGCGACAGCGAGCGCTCCGAGCAAGATGGAGGGAGACAAGCTGTGACTACCCAGGGAAGATCTGGGTCCACCTCAAGGCACCAGCAGGAGGGATCCCATGGCCAGGCGCGAGTCAGCTCTAGGCACTCAGACTCTCAGCAAGGGCACAGGGCCTCCCCTAGAGAGAGGGACTCTGTCCACGCAGAGTCCGGAAGCAGCGCTGCCCACAGACAGGGGCGCCGCCATGAGCAGGAACGAGACAGCTCCAGACACTCACGGACTGAGCACGGACAAACCTCAGATGTGTTCGGTAGCCGTACACGCAGGGAATCCGCTGTCAGCCCGGCCAGCGACAGCGAGCGCTCCGAGCAAGATGGAGGGAGACAAGCTGTGACCACCCAGGGAAGATCTGGGTCCACCTCAAGGCACCAGCAGGAGGGATCCCATGGCCAGGCGCGAGTCAGCTCTAGGCACTCAGACTCTCAGCAAGGGCACAGGGCCACCCCTACAGAGAGGGACTCTGTCCACGCAGAGTCCGGAAGCAGCGCTGCCCACAGACAGGGGCGCCGCCATGAGCAGGAACGAGACAGCTCCAGACACTCACGGACTGAGCACGGACAAACCTCAGATGTGTTCGGTAGCCGTACACGCAGGGAATCCAGTGTCAGCCCGGCCAGCGACAGCGAGCGCTCCGAGCAAGATGGAGGGAGACAAGCTGTGACCACCCAGGGAAGATCTGAGTCCTCCTCAAGGCACCAGCAGGAGGGATCCCATGGCCAGGCGCGAGTCAGCTCTAGGCACTCAGACTCTCAGCAAGGGCACAGGGCCTCCCATAGAGAGAGGGACTCTGTCCACGCAGAGTCCGGAAGCAGCGCTGCCCACAGACAGGGGCGCCGCCATGAGCAGGAACGAGACAGCTCCAGACACTCACGGACTGAGCACGGACAAACCTCAGATGTGTTCGGTAGCCGTACACGCAGGGAATCCAGTGTCAGCCCGGCCAGCGACAGCGAGCGCTCCGAGCAAGATGGAGGGAGACAAGCTGTGACCACCCAGGGAAGATCTGGGTCCACCTCAAGGCACCAGCAGGAGGGATCCCATGGCCAGGCGCGAGTCAGCTCTAGGCACTCAGACTCTCAGCAAGGGCACAGGGCCTCCCTTAGAGAGAGGGACTCTGTCCACGCAGAGTCCAGAAGCAGCGCTGCCCACAGACAGGGGCGCCGCCATGAGCAGGAACGAGACAGCTCCAGACACTCACGGAATGAGCACGGACAAACCTCAGATGTGTTCAGTAGCCGTACACGCAGGGAATCCGCTGTCAGCCCGGCCAGCGACAGCGAGCGCTCCGAGCAAGATGGAGGGAGACAAGCTGTGACCACCAAGGGAAGATCTGGGTCCACCTCAAGGCACCAGCATGAGGGATCCCATGGCCAGGCGCGAGTCAGCTCTAGGCACTCAGACTCTCAGCAAGGGCACAGGGCCACCCCTACAGAGAGGGACTCTGTCCACGCAGAGTCCGGAAGCAGCGCTGCCCACAGACAGGGGCGCCGCCATGAGCAGGAACAAGACAGCTCCAGACATTCACGGACTGAGCACAGACAAACCTCAGATGTGTTCGGTAGCCGTACACGCAGGGAATCCAGTGTCAGCCCGGCCAGCGACAGCGAGCGCTCCGAGCAAGATGGAGGGAGACAAGCTGTGACCACCCAGGGAAGATCTGGGTCCACCTCAAGGCACCAGCAGGAGGGATCCCATGGCCAGGCGCGAGTCAGCTCTAGGCACTCAGACTCTCAGCAAGGGCACAGGGCCTCCGCTAGAGAGAGGGACTCTGTCCACGCAGAGTCCGGAAGCAGCGCTGCCCACAGACAGGGGCGCCGCCATGAGCAGGAACGAGACAGCTCCAGACACTCACGGACTGAGCACGGACAAACCTCAGATGTGTCCGGTAGCCGTAAACGCAGGGAATCCGCTGTTAGCCCGGCCAGCGATAGCGAGCGCTCCGAGCAAGATGGAGGGAGACAAGCTGTGACCACCCAGGGAAGATCTGGGTCCACCTCAAGGCACCAGCAGGAGGGATCCCATGGCCAGGTGCGAGTCAGCTCTAGGCACTCAGACTCTCAGCAAGGGCACAGGGCCTCCCCTAGAGAGAGGGACTCTGTCCACGCAGAGTCCGGAAGCAGCGCTGCCCACAGACAGGGGCGCCGCCATGAGCAGGAACGAGACAGCTCCAGACACTCACGGACTGAGCACGGACAAACCTCAGATGTGTCCGGTAGCCGTAGACGCAGGGAATCCGCTGTCAGCCCGGCCAGCGACAGCGAGCGCTCCGAGCAAAATGCAGGGAGACAAGCTGTGACCACCCAGGGAAGATCTGGGTCCACCTCAAGGCACCAGCAGGAGGGATCCCATGGCCAGGCGCGAGTCAGCTCTAGGCACTCAGACTCTCAGCAAGGGCACAGGGCCTCCCCTAGAGAGAGGGACTCTGTCCACGCAGAGTCCGGAAGCAGCGCTGCCCACAGACAGGGGCGCCGCCATGAGCAGGAACGAGACAGCTCCAGACACTCACGGACTGAGCACGGACAAACCTCAGATGTGTCCGGTAGCCGTAGACACCCAGGGTCTAGTGATGTTCAGTTCAGTGACAGTGAAGGTAATTCTCAAGTGGGAGGTAGACAGTCTGCAGCTAGTTATAGAACGTCTGGTTCCAGGTCACGGAATGAAACACATGGTACATTTCAAGGTTGGAGACATGGCAGCTATGGAAATGCAGATTATGACTATGGAGAGTCAGGATATGGACACTTTCATGGTGGTGTTGTCCGTCATGATTCCAATCGTGTGTCTTTCAGGGACAGGTCTCAATCCCCTTCAGAATACATCAGGTCCAATATAACAGCCAGTAATATTCATCCTGGTTTAAAATCGTTGGGATTTCATCAGTTCCACAGATACTTTTATTAATAATGAGAAACTAATAATAAGTTAAAAAAAGTAACTTACTGAAATAATAGGAGAATGACAAACACAACTTGGCGTTAAGAAAACTATCATTATGCTTTCAGGGTTGGTATCTTTTCTTGTACTTATTTGAAAATATTTACAGTATTTTTTTCCATTGGTGGTAGTTTCTTTTTATTCTTAACAATTTTTGAATTGTATGATTTTGAAGTATTTAATAGAAGAAATCTATATTATCTAGTTCTACATTTAGGAACGCATGTGTATTGGGGAGATTGGAGCTCAAGTATTTTTTCTTCTGAGAGATATATTTTATTATCCTCCAGACTGTTACATTAATGTTTGTCCAATATATCAATGTAAGCAAATGTATAAGACAAGCATTCTTTAGGTTAAAGGTGCTTTGTTAATATTATGGCATAGTACACTTGCCTTTATTATCTTTCCATTCGAACTCTGTACTTTTGCATTCATTAATCACCTTAGGTATATAAAATCAAAAAAGGTGAACTGCATGAAAATTGAAAATAAATAACTGATTATATGTCATCATTTGTCTCTTCCATTCTTGTTTCTCATAGACCCCACCCCCCCCAAAAAAAGACTTACCTTCCCATGATAAGAATGACATCCTTTTTCTCTGTCCCTGGAAAATTATATGACCAAAAGGCTTATATACACCATGTCAAAGAAGCAAGGTGTCCAAAGAAGAATTACTGATCATAGGTCCTTATTACAACGACACAAAGAGATATTTTCCAATAGAAACTAATGAGAGCAGGAAAATGTGCTCAAATTTCTTGAGAAAGGAAAAGCCATTTTAAAATGTCCTCCTGTTCTTGAAAGAAAACACGCATATGTTATGATTTAGGCAGGAGAGCTAATACATGTAGCAAACAGTGAACAAGGTTCTGCCATTGAAGGAATATCACACTGTGAGAATCATATCCAAGTTTTCCTTTTCCACAGTATCAGACCATACATAAGACAATGCTTAGTACAATGTTCACATTTTGCAGCTGTCTGTCAGAAATCTGAGTTTAGTTGTTCTGTAAAAGCATTTATAAAATCTGCCTTTCTTTGACTTTTACTTAAATAAAGCTAAGCTGAAATTTTTTGTCTAAGTTTGAAAGATCTGTAATATGAACAGGGATTGAATGAAAAGTAGAAAACAAGCTCATTTTTCTAATTGGCCTCAAACAATCTCATGTCTATGTTTGTGCTCCATAAGCCACATGAAGGGGGCAATACCCTCCTTGGTTATCTCATGTGCCTGTTTGAAGTACTGTCCCCAGATAAACCTTACAAAACTGCAAAATCCAGACAGTGCCAAAGACACGATCAGCAACCAGTAAATGTTTGTCATTATGAATCAAGCTATAGGCATGATTGAATGAGAAGGTTGACAGTGAGAACCAAGTCTAGAATATTGAGAAACCCCACCACTAAAGTCACACAAAAAGTAGGCACTGGGAACAATATTTGAAAACTGATTCTATCTTCCACTTTTCACTGAAAGAAAAAAGTGTTATCAAAGTTTGAATATTTCAAATTTCAGGTAAAATCAAGAATGAAATATGTTCATTGATTTGGTAACCTGACATTTGGGACTTGTAAACAGTTATTTCTGTGGAGAGGTCATGGGGTAAACTTTGTTGGAATGCTTAGGAATGAATGGTTTTTAAGGAATTGGAAACAATAAAGGAAATTCAGAGTAAATAACTTAGCTCACTGCTCCTGTGAGAAAACCAAAAACTAATTTCCAACCAAATTCCTTAGGTTTTTCCCACCCCTAAGTGTCCTCAGGTATTGAGATTCTGAGGGTGAGGGCTGGGGAAAAAAGTCTGCAGGAGATAATTTTTGAGAATTAAATAGGGATCATGTCATGTAGTATCTTGGAAGCCACAGTAGGGAGATTAGATTTCTTTTTTAATTTGTAGCAAAAAACAAACAAACAAAAAAACCACATATAACATTAAAATACATCATTTTATCCATTTTAATTATGCAGTTTAGTAGTATTAAGTATATTCACACTGTTGTATAACCAACCTCCAGAACATTTTTATCTTGCAAAACTGAAACTCTATACTCAATAAACAATAACTCCCTATTTCTCCTCCCCCCCCCCGCAGCCCCCAGTAACCACTATTCTACCTTCTGTTTATATTAATTTGACTACTTTAGATACCTCATATAAGTGGAATCACAGAATACTTGTCTTTTTGTGACTGGCTTATTTCACTTAGCACAGTGTCCTCAAGGCTCATTCATGTTGTAGCATGTCAGATTTATCCCTTTTGAAGGCAGGCTGAGTAATATTCCACTGCATGTATATACCACATTTTGTTTATCCATTTGTTTGTCAGATGGACATTTAGGCTTCTTTTACCTTTTGGCTATTTTTGAATAATGCTGCTATGAACATGGCTGTGCAAATATCTCTTCCAGACCCTGCTTTCAATTCTTTTGGATTGAAATGGGATTGCTGGATCATATAGTAATTTCATATTTAATTTTTTGAGGAACTATCATACTTTTTTCCATAGGAGCTACAGCATTTTACATTCCCAGCAATAGTGCACAAGGGTTCTAGTTTCCCCAGGTCCTCACCAACACTTGTTATTTTGTGTTCTTTTGACAGTGGCTATCCTAACTGGTATGAGGTATTATCTCATTATGGTTTTGATTTGCATTTCTCTCATAATTTGTGATGTTGCACATCTGATTTTTTACATATCATCTTTGGGTAAATGTCTACTCAAGTCCTTTGCCCATTTTTAATCAGTTTCTAAATTACTGATATGTTATAGGACTTCTTTATATATATATATTTTTTTGGACACTAGCCTCTTATGAGATAAATGATTCGCAAATATTTTCTCCTATAACATAGGTTTCCTTTTCATTCTGTTGTAGTTTTTGATGCGTAAACATTTTTAAGTCTGATGTAGTCCCATTTGTCCATTTTTGTTTTGGTACCTGTGCAAAGGCTGGATTTTATTCTGATTTGATAGGAAGCCTTTGCAGGATTTTGAGCAGTAGAATGATAAAAATCTGATTTTTCATTTTAAAAACATTATTTTAACTACTTGATGGAGGATATATTTTAGTTGGGATTAAAGACAAGATTAGAAAATGAATAATAGGAGTCAATGCAAAAACTTATAGCAGCTGGGACAAGAGGAGAGGGAATAGAGGGAGTGCATATTTCGAAGACATAAGCAATAGAACTTGCTGATGGATTGGTTTTGGAATAAAAGAGAGAGTGTAGATTCAAGGGTGAGTCCCAGATCTTTAGGCTTAGAAGGGCTTGGCTGAGCAGTTCTCAATTGATCTCTCAAGTTATAGTTAGGTGTCACCTAGGGTTTCAATCTGAAGCATTAATTAGGTAAAACATACAAGATGGTTCATCCACATGACTGACAGCTGATGCTGGCTGTCAGCTGGGGGCTGAGCTGGGCCACTGACTGGAGCACCTGTAAGTGGCCTTTACAGCCTGGAAATCCGAGAGTAGTCTGATGTTTTACACAACACCCAGCCTTCACCGGTGAAAGCATGCCAAGAAAACCAAATAGAAGCTGCATGGTCTTTTCTGAATTAGACTCAGAAATGACCCAGAATCACTTCTTCTGTATTCTATTAGCTATAAGCAAGTCACAAAGGTTAACTTAAACTCAAACAGAAAAACTCCCATCTTTCAAAGAGAGAAGTGTCGAACAATTTGAGGAAATGTTTCAAAACTACTACCCTTACCTTGTCAACTTCCTCTAGGAAAAAAAAATTAAAGGTCAGAGTGTAAATGAATCCCTCAATTAGGACACGGATAGGACAGACAGAAAAGAATCCAGTTTCCTAGAGGTAAAGAGATATGTGGAAACTTGAAATGCAATTGGATACTCTATGCAGGTGCAAACATGAAATCTAAGGAGCACAAGGACAGAAGTCAAGCTTGAATACCATCAGCTTAAAGTCTAGGCTAATCCAATGAAACATACTGAATGGGAGAAAACATATGCAATTCATACATATGACAAAGGGTTAAACTCCAAAATATATGAAGAACTCATACAAGAGAACAGTAAAAAACAAAAACAATCCATTAAAAAACAAAGATAGCCAACGGGTATATGAAAAGGTCCTCAACATAACCAATTATCAGGGAAATGCAAACCAAAACCACAGTGAGAGAACACCTCAGACCTGTCAGAATGGCTCTTATCAAAAAGACAAGAGATAACAAGTGTTGGTGAGAATGTGGAGAAAAAAGAACCCTTATGCAATGTTGGTGAGAAAGTAAATTGGTGCAGCCACTGTGGAAAACAGTATGGAGATTCCTCAAAAAATTAAGAATTAGGACTATCATATGATCCAGCCATTCCACTTCTGGGTATTTATCCAAAGAAAACAAAAACATTAGCTCAAAAAGATATATGAGCCCCCATGTTCACTGAAACATCATTTACAATAACCATGATATAGAAACAACCCAAGTGTCCATCAGTAGATAAATGGATAAATAAAAACAAGGTGTGTATATATATAATGTATATACATTATATACACATACACCTATGTAATAGAATATTATTCAGCCATAAAAAGGAATGAAATCTTATCATTTGCAACAACATGGATGGACCTTGAGGGCCTTATGCTGAGGGAAATAAGTCAGGCAGAGGAAGACAAATACCATATGATCTCACTTACAGATGGAACTTAAAACAAAAAACAAACAAACATCAAAAATTAAAAATCAGCTCATAGATACCAGAGAACAGATTGGTGGTGGCTGGAAGTAGAGGTTGCAGGGTAATCAAAATGGGTACAGGGTGCCAAAACTTATAAACTTTCAGTTATAAAACAAATAAGTCATGCAGATGTAATGTACAGTATGGTGACTATAGTTAATAACTGTATTGCATATTTGAATGTGCTAGAAGAGTAAATCTTAAAAGTTCTCACCACAAGAAAAAGAAGTTTTATAACTATATATGGTGATAGATGTTAACTAGACTTGTGGTGATCATTTTGCAATGCATACAAACATTGAATCGTTATGTTGTACACCTGAAACTAATATAATGTTATATGCCAGTTACACCTCAAAAAAAAAAAAATTCATCCACAGCTAGCAATATTCAACTTTACTGGTAATGACTTACTGTAAGTTGAACTTATCCAAAGTACTTAATAATGATGTTATTTTTCTACCATGAGAAAAAAGACAATGGAAATTTATTGATTTCTCACTACATATCACCGTCTTCACAATACAGCAAGGTAAAAAAAATTATAATTTACCCTTTACAAATTATAAAACTGATGAGCAAAGATATCAGTAGTAACTTACCTAAAGGTACGGACTGAGTGGTGAAGTCAAAATTTAACTCAGATGGTCTGCCTCAAAGCCCATGTTCCTTCTCCTACAGGCTACTGACTAGCACACAATGGATCCAAATTAAGCAACAGTTTCCCTCCCCATCTTCCTCTAAAAACCAGCGCATGGCTCTACTTTTAGAGCCAAAAAGAGAAGGCAAATCTTCATACTCACTCAGCAAGGTCTCTTTCCTTCCTTGGCAGTAAGGCTTTAATAGAAGATCAGTTGAATCTGAAATTCTCAAAATTATTCTCAAAATTCTCAAAATTAAAGTTTATCATAATCGAAGCAAAGACTCTCCTTGGTTCCAGAAAGATACATCATTAAAATATATAAAAATATTAGTCATTGCCTGATGGTGCAATTTCAGGATCTAAACAAGGGTGTTGTTCAGAAATCACACCACCAAGGTGACCACTTACTGCTAAGAGGCTAATATTTAGAGGACTAGGGGATATGAGAAGAAAAGGAGTAAATGACAATCATATCCTATGCTATTACCAAAGTGACTCAGATTTTAATAATAAGATTGTGGCTTTAATTTAACAAATGATTTATCTATATAGCCCCAGATGAAAAGGAACAAAATGGTCTCTAGGCTTTTGTGGGGCCATACTGCCAGCAGTTTTGATTCCTCTTCTCTCCCAAGGACTTGTTCCACTCTTCTCTCCTAACCTGTCACATGAGGAACAGCTGGGACAATACATATCTATGGATGTCTGGGCTCTAGCCACGTGCCAAACACATCTCCACACATTTTCCAACAGAAAGCTGAGGATAAGAATTAGACTGATCAGAATCCAGATAATATGGTTGTTGTCTGGCTCTCAATGAATATCATTCTTTCATTAGAAAGACTAAAGGAAATGATTAATCATTTAATTGTCAAATTCTACACTAGATTTTGGAGATAAGAAAGACAGATCTGTTTTTCAGGAATTCACTGCCCAGGGAGGAAAGATATGACAGTGTGAAAAGTAGAATAAAAAGGATATTACTAATGTGCAGCAGTGGTTGAAAGTAGAGAGTGCTGGCTAACTATACTTAGTGGTAAGGAAGAGCTGGTTCAGATGAGCCTTTTGAGTTTAGGAGAAATGTGCATTGAATCTCTACAACTGGACATGTGCCAGGTTGACCAGGGAAGGAGAGTATTCCAGGGGAGTTAACTATCCTTGCAAAATCCCAAAGATAAAAAAATAAAGACGTGCTAAAGGAACTGACAGTAGCTCAGCACAGCTAAGATATGAGATGAATGTGAGGGACATGGCGTAATGTGGTTCTGGAAACCTCGGAACCAGACCAAAAGGCTCCTTGGAAGCCCTCCTAAGGTGTTTTGGTCTCTGTGGTCTGATAGCAAGAACCAACAAAGGATTTTAAACAGAGAACACGTGATTACATTTGTATTGTTTAAGAGACTTTATCCTTTTAGAGCAATTTCTGGTTCACAACAGAATTGAGCAGAAAATACAGAGAGTCACACATAGCCCTCCCCATGCACACATATATACTCCCCTACCCTCAGCATCCCTCATCAGTGTAGCATATTTGGTATAATCAATGAACCAACATGGGCACTTTATTATCAACCAAAGTCCATAGTTTACATTAGGGTTCACCGTTGATGTTGTACATTCTATGGATTTTGACAAAGGCATAATGACATGTAGCCACCACTACAGTATCACACAGAATAATTTCATTGCCCTAAAAATCCCTTGTGCTCCATCTGTTCATCCATCCCTCCCTCCCTCCCTCTCCCCAAACCCCTGGAAACCATGATCTTTTTATTGTTTCTGTAGCTGTGCCTTTCCCAGAATATCATTTAGTTGGAATCATACAGTTTGTAGCCTTTTCAGACTTGCTTCTTTCATTTAGTAATATGTCTTTTAAGTTTCTTCCATGTCTTTCATGGCTTGATAGATTTTTTTTACTGCACATATTTTTTAATTTACATATATATGTACTGTTCATTGTTTCTAAGAACATTTAGAGCTTTAGCTTTTTAAACTTACATAGTTATCAAAGGAATAAAGCCAACGACAAAATAAGAATTAATTCAAAAAGCTACATACACCCTATTATTAACAGCAACATTATTTATTATTGCCAAGATATGAAAGCATCCTAAGTGCACATCAGTAGTTGAATAGATAATGAAGATGCAAAATACACACACACACACACACACACACACAAACATACACAATAGAATACAACTCACCCATAAAAAAGGGTACTTTGCCATTTGCGGCCCTTCACTTCTTTTTTTTCACTTCATAAACCAGAATTTTATAACTGGCAGAGGTATTTCCATTACATCAAAAACAACAAAATACGTAGAAATAAAGGTTACCTATACTCTGAAAACCAATGTGACACAAAGAAGTGGAAAGATTTCTTGTCCTCTTGTACTGGAAGAATCAACACTATCAGAATTGCCACACTACCCAAAGCAATCCACAAATCCAATGCAAGCCCTGTCAAAATATTCGCAATATTCCTCACAGAACTAGAACAAACAGTTCCAAAATTTATAAGGAATCACAAAAGACCCTAAACAGCCAAAGCAATCTTCTGTAGGCCTCTCCCCCACCCCCCTTTCTTCTTTTTGTTCTCTTTTCTTATGGTCTGATGACTAGAGAAGGTCCTTTAACATTAGTTGTAAGGCTGGGTTGGTGGTGCTAAAATCTTTTAGCTTTTGTTTATCTGTAAAGCTTTTGATTTCTCCACCAAGTCTGAATGAGAGCCTTGCTGGATAGAGTATTCTTGGTTGTAAGTTTCCCCCTTTCATCACTTTAAATATGTCATGCTACTCCCTTCTGGCCTGTAGAGTTTCTGCTGAAAAATCTGCTGATAACCTTATGGGAGTTCCCTTGCATGTTATTCATTGCTTTTCTCTTGCTAATTTTAATATTTTCTCCTTTTCCTTAATTGTTGTCAATTTAATGACTATGTGCCTTGGTGTGTTCCTCTTTGGGTTGATTCTGTGTGGTACTCTCTGTGCTTCCTAGACCTGGGTGATTGTTTCCTTTCCCAAGTTGGGGAAGTTTTCAGTGATTATCTCTCCAAAAATTTTCTCAGGTCCTTTCTCTCTCTATTCTCTTCTGGGACCCCTATAATGCAAATATTATTGTGCTTCATGTTGTCCCAGAGTTCTCTTAAATTATCCTCATTTCTTTTCATTCCTTTTTCTTTTTTCTGTTCTGAAGTAGACTTCTACTAATCTGTCTTCTAGCTCACTGATCCGTTCTTCTGCCTCATTTAGTCTATTCTTGGTTCTTTCTAGTGTACTGTTCATTTCAGTGATTTTATTCTTCAACTGTTTGGGTATTCTTTATATTTTCCAACTCTTTGCTAAAAACTTCACTGTGTGCATCTATACTCCTCTTGATTTCTCTGAACATCTTGGCCATCATTACTTTACATCATTATTTACATCATTACTTTAAATTCTTTCTCAGATAAATTGCCTATCTTCTCATCACTTATTTCTTCTTCTGGGATTTTATCTTGTGCCTTGGCCTAGGAATGTTAATCTTTTAAAGGATAGTGTATACTTGTCCTCCTCAGCTACAGTATGTTAGTGATATAAGTTTAAACATAATAACATCATACAAAAATTTTGTTATGTAGGGCTCAATAACAGTTAAATATGAGCACTCAAGTTTTGAAGTTTCTGCCAAGTTTGTTATTATACGTGACACTTAAAGGGGATATATTAGGTCTTACAGCATCACCAGATCACTGTAACTGCAACACCCTTGAGTTTATACATAGAGTTTCCAAGTCTTTCATTTCAGACTACCTAATTGCATAAAAACTGCCAATAAAAATTTATAAACAATATGTCCTGCTTCTTTCCTGCTCCATTATCATACTTTATAAATGATAAAAACTGATGCAAACAGGCAGTGAACTAAGGATGGAGCTTTGCAAACAAAAGCATTTAAGCACAGGCCATGAAAAAGGAGCCCTCAAAAAAGCTTGAAAGAAAGTGTGAAACTCAGATTGTAAATGGTTAGAGAGTAAATGGAAGATAATAGAGTCAGAGACAGGGAGTGCTCACTGCTCTTTTAAAAAGCTGAGTTATTAAAAGATGGGAAAATTCAATGATGGAGATAAATTAGATGACAATTCATCATCATTCCCCCATCTCAAGCCTTCTCCTTCTCATTTATTTATTTTCTTAGTGTGTATGATATCACACATATAGTCACCCAAGCCAGAGGCCTTGATTACTACCATCCCCTCATCTCTCACCTGACTGATCTTCCTTATTCTACCTCATCTCACTATGGTCTAGTATCAACGCAGCAGTCAGTCACATCATGTCTCTCTTCCGCTCAAAACTCTACATTATAAATAAGCCAACCATACTATAGCAAATTAGGAGCATGTATCAAATAGAATAGGTATGGTAGGCCTTATGATGTTGATATTTCAGCAACCACCTGAAGGAGATTAAGGGTTAAGCCAAATGGGTATCTGAGGGTCAAGCATTATTGAAATAAAATTCCTAAGGAAGGAGTGTGCCTGAAGGTTTTGGAGATAACAGGGAAGCTGTATGGCCCCAGCAGAGTCTATGTGGAGAAGACAAGTAGGAGGAGAGAAGGTCAGAGAGAAAACAGAGACAACAGTTTTACACTCATTGCATTTGTCACATTACCTCTCCCTCCCCCCACCCCCGCACATGTAAAAGACAGAGGTTCTGGACCTGACTCCCAACAACCAAGGTCTCTGTGTCTTGGCTTTTCCCCTCCCACACCAGAAGCTCGACATCTCCTCTGGTACCACCCATACTAGCAGGTCTCTTGTGCCGCCTCTTTAACACTTTGGAGGAGCCCTAAGAAGCACTCCAAATCACTCTCCTCCATCCGCCCACTTTGATGGAGCAGGCCTGTATGCAGAAAGCCTCGAGTAGGTAGGAACTAAGGGATATAGGCTATGAATGTCCATGCTAATAAAAGAATCAAAGAGCAAGTTCAGGAGATGGAAACACACTAGAGAAAGATACTGACAGAATAACTAAGAGGACAAGTAAGAATGAGCTCTGGATTCCCAGCCTTTTTTGGACCTGAAGGAGAAAAGAGAAAATACTGAGAGAGAAAGAACTGAACAAAAGGCCAATACTCAAGCAGAGTTACTCCAGAGCCTGGGTCTGGAGCAGAAAGATATGTCAGCACACCTGGCCCACCTCCCAGATAATACACGCTAAGCTATAAAATTATATCAGATCCATTTTTAAATTTTTTGAGATAAGAGAAACAATGACCCCTGTATGAGGAGAGAAGGATATGGAGGGAAACGCTAGTTGAGCAGTTTTACATTATATCTAACTTCTTTTGACTTGACTTGCCCCGAAATCCTAACAATCAACATTCACTGCCTATTATGTCCCTGTTTTTTACATAGTCTCCTCATTCATGGAGACTAAACTACAAAGAACTCTCACAAACTGCATGAGGAGATGAGGGGAAAGGACAAGGAGACTCCCTAGCATTTCCCTAAGACCCAGCAGATGGTGCTATAGGAACAGTGTCATCCATACAATTCCATTCCTCCAGAACTGGCCCCCAAAGCCTTCCTCTTCCAAGACACGAAGAGTCCCCTATTCCCTGCCTATTCTCAAGAAGAAGCAGATTTGAGTTTAAATCTTGTCTTCTCCACTTAATAACTAAGTGACTTTTAAAAAGTTACATATTTTCCCTGAGCCTCAGTTTTCTCATCTGCAAAATGGAGTACTGATACCCACATCATATGCTTGTTGGGAGGATTAACAAAATGATATACATACAGGCACAAAGCACTGTGTTTGGCATAAAGGGGAATGTAATTTCCTTTCTTCTGCCAACACATACGGCACTGAAAAACCTAGAACATGTCACATACCTTAAGAAATCTCTTCTCCTGAACACTGTCATCTCTATGGGGAAAATCACTAACCAAACTGATGAGGGGTAACTTCATTTCCACCCTGTTAATGTGGAGCATATACTCTGGTAAAATAATGAATCTCAGTTTTGGAAAAAACATTTTTGACATTCTAATTTGACTGTAACTTTAGTAATTCTCAAAAGGTAGACAAGAAGTCAAATGCACACTCAACATGCCTCTTGATTTCATGACACAAACCAAGAAATAAAGCTCAACCAAATTCTGGTTTGTTGGTAATATTGGAGGATATTCAGAAAATAAAGCCTTGATAGGATTAAAACTGTTTATATGATACATGCAAGTTTCTTTAATATCCCTGAAAATAAATTCAATTACTTTGCAAAGACCTCACTGCATTTTCAGTCAGCCTCACAAAGACCTCACTGCATTTTCAGCCAACGCAGATGTTTCAAAATTCACCTCCCTTTTATGGTCCCTTGTTGTGTTCCCTTTCTTACCACCTCACATTCGCTGACATTCACAGACGTGCAGGCTTTTCTCTCTCACAACAATTAGTGGTTCTGACGTCCCACACTCCTAGCTCTTCTCTTCCCTCTGAGATTCTCCTCTCCTGGCAAATCTTCCTGACAAGCAAATATAGAAGAGAGCCAATGGGTGAATGGCAAACTATAGTCCACAGGTCATATCTAGGGCATCACCAATTTTTGTATGTCCTATAAGCCAAGAATGTTGTCTATATATTAAAAGAACTGGGGAAAAAAAAAACTTGTGACATGTGAAATTATGAGATTTAAGGGTCATGTCAATCAGTAAGTTTTACTGAAACACAGCTATGCTCATTTGTTGACAAATCATCTACCAATGCTTTCATGCTACAAGAGCAGAGCTGAGTAGTTACAACAAACCCCAACCGGCCCACAAACCTATAATATTTACTACCTGGCCCTTTACACAAAAAGTGTGCCAGTCCCTCCTGTAGGAGAGCAGTGGCCCCAAGACCATGTCTCACCTGGAACAGTCTTCACCCACAACCCTTTCTTCCCTCTGTGGTAACAGCGGGCTCCTCCAGGAAATTACCCCTCACTCAGGAAGTTCCACCTCCTCTGTGCTCCCACAGTCCCAGTCACACCTCTGATGAAGCATGACAACCTGGCCCAAACCAGGCATCCAAAGAAAACACAGAATGGATACTGACTTTGCAGCTCTCTGGGTAATTCTCAGGAGAAAACATATAGCCTAATAATGTTTGAATCTGGAGTCATATAATTTATCATTTCCCAATAGTTGCTACCACTCCTTCCCAAATCTTAATGATCATATTGCACAAGTTTTAAGTCTATGTGACTTCACTCGGCTTCAATGAGATTTGTGCTATATGTTCACAACAGAGGGAGTGCAGAGCAAGGTCCTCACAGATAATTCCTTATGAATAAGGGGCACAATTGTAACTCTCCCTCAAATCACTCAGGAGAGATTTCGTGGTTGTTAGGAATGAATAGGAGTTTTCTAGGCAAATAATGAGAAAAAAAATCCCCCCCCACAAAATGAAATAGTATGGTATATTCAGGACAGTTTCAGTGGTTGATTACTGGTGGAGCACAAAGAGGAAAATGGAGTGAAGAGATGTGGCTGTAGAGAGGCCAGAGCCCATATCATGGGGAGCCTCGGATACCACGCTAAAGAGCACGGATTTCTTCACACGGTTAGATGGTGGCTGAATGAAAGCTACATTGATGAATGGCCACCAAGGTCTGCTAAACAGTTAGATAAAGAGACAAGAGGGCCTTGGCAGCCATTATCCATTCCAAAAGCCAATAAAATCATGGGTGACACCTTGGCTGGAATCCTGTATAAGAAAATTTCGTTTACAAAAGAGAATGTGACTAGATAACCTTTAGGGTTCCTTTCAAACATCAGATTCCATGATTCTTTGACATTTAGTCCCTGATGCTCCTGCACACAATCCATTCAACTTCAGTTGAAGTCCTCATAATTCGTTATCAATGCATTATGCTACACACCTTGTTTATAGTAAAGATGTCCTTCATTTCAGTGTCCAGAGACTGGCAAGGTGTGGTTGGTACCAGCCCAGATTTGGGAACTGCTAATGCAATCTCAGGTGAACAGGTAAGGAAGTGAGAAGGTAAACACCTGAGAGATAGAGATGGAGGTGGAGGCGGAGGCAGAGTTGGGCTTGCTCACGAGTGAATTAGGACATCTCAAACAGAGCAGCTCCTCCCTAAAGTGGACCATTATTCCCTCTATAAAAAGGCCACTATCCCAACCATCAGTGCCCTGTAAGCTGCTTCAGTCCATCCGACTTGTTCCTCTGGTGAACTAGGTAAGTGAGCAGAGGACTTAGGGCTACAAATTATGAGTCCCAGATGTGCTCTAAGGCAAAGAGGCTCTGGATACCAGGATTCTTTTTAACATATATACTTTGGGGAACTTTGGTATAAGTTTAATTTTATTGAGAAGGAAAATGAAGAGATAACTGGGACTGGTAGTACCCCCCCCTTCTTCAGGGTCATTTCCTTAAAGATCACAAGGCTCTCATTATCAACCAGGCAGGCTGCCTCCTGTGCTCTCAGCTTCTTCTCTCTGATGTGTAATCAGTAAAGCCTGAGGGTCAGCCGCTGCTTACAGAATGAAAACAGGAGCAGAGCCTCACAGCCACTGCCCCTGGCTCATGCCCAGGCCTGTGCTTGGCTTTGCCTACTTTGTCTACTTTCTCTGGCCTTGAATCTTGAGCGTCCAGTTGAGCCTGGTGCCCCTCAGTTGGAGTCAGGCAGGCATGTAGATGAGTGACCTGTCCCTCCCCAGTGTGATGGTTGGAACCTAGAGAGGAACTGAAAAAGTGATGGACTGGTGCACCTAGGATTCCTACAGCTCCAGAATTTAAAGTTCTTAAAATGATGGGCAGGGAGCCCAGAACAGAAAGTCATTGCTGCTACCTTCATTCAGAAATCGGAAAAGAGCATAGACCCTGTCCCTAATTACATCACTTTCTTGCTACATGGCTTGAACAAGTCCTTCAACTCTGAATTGGTTCTTGGTTATGATAGGATGAAATTAATCATGGCTGACTAATAATGAGCTATTATTAAAAATGACTCAAACTGTTTATTTAAGCAAGAAAAAAGGACACTAACAGATGTGTCTCTGTTCTTATTTCCCCTTTAGGTTAACTGAATTTACAAAAAGATGCCTAAACTCCTGCAAAGCATTGTCACCGTCATTGATCTTTTCTACCAATATGCCACCCAGGATGGGGAGTGTGACATGTTGAACAAGGCAGAACTGAAAGAACTTTTGGAAAACGAGTTTCATCAAATTCTGAAGGTAAGAACTTCATGTCAGGACTGAAGACAGCTGCAATTCTTTTTGTCAGCCCTTCCTACCTTTTTGTCATATATGTCAAACGCCTAGAGGATTTCTCCTACTTGGTGATAGAGAACAGGGTTTAGCAAATGCTTGAAATAAGATCAAAAGTTGACCCATAAATGTTTCCATAACATGACTGACAAAAGTGATTCTACTAAACAATAGAAAAAAATCCATAGATTGATTAATGTCCTATGTGAACTAAGTGGGTCCTCAGAAAAACTGCAAAGTAGGTGAAATGTATCTTCTTCCCTTTCTTTCATCCTTCAGCCCAGAACATCCTGAGCACTGCCCATTTCTGGGGTTACTACACTATAAGGCCTCTGAGCTCTAGAAATTAGTGTCTTACTCCTAAATCATAAAATGGGGTGACCACCACCCTAAAATGCTGGCTCAGGAGATAAATATTTGTAAACTTAGATCTAGCTCTTGGTCTTCAATTCATTAAACTAAGCTGCCTACTGAACAGTTTTATCTGGATCCTTATAGATGTCTTAAATTCACTGTGTCAGGTACAAAACTCACCTTCTTCCTCTCTAAACTCTCTCTTCCTATTGGACCAAGGCATCATGTCATGCTATTTTTGACTTCTTCTTTCAGCAGTTTCCTCCACCCCCAACCTCCAAAGAATTCACCAAGAGTCTCTCAAAACAGTTCATTCCTCTCCATCACTCATGCTAGTCCTCTGGGTCAGGCCACCTTCTACTTCCAATCTCAGCATTATATGCAAATCTAATCATTTCAGAACTCAACTCAAAATCCTTCAACAGTTCCCAGCTCTTAAATTAACTCCAAAGTTCCTTGACACAACTTAAAAGGCATGATCTGGTCTCTATTCCTCTCTCTAGCCATATCTCTTAACTGCTGAGATGCTCTACTTAGCAATCCTGGATCTCTCAGTTCTGTGTATAAGTCATGCTTCTTCTCCCCTCCAGCTCTCTGTTCATATTGTTCCCTCTGCCTGCAACAATCTTTTGCTCCCCTCCCTCTTTTCCTACCCCTCTATTTGGCTAACTCCAACCCATCATTCAAAAGATATCACTTCCTCTCATTAACTATCCTTGAATCCCCAGTGGTTGTCCTCTGGTGTAATGTTTCTCATAGAAACATTATCACAGTACACGGTACTTTTAAGTTGGTGTGTTTTACCCAGTAAACTTTAAGCTCCATTTTGTCAGGAACCAAACTTTTTCATTGCTTTATCCCTAACCTGACTCAATGCTAGGCAGGTAATAGGTGCACAATAAATCTTTGTTGAGTGAGTTAATCAATCAGCTAAATAATTAAAAGCTGGATGAATAATGAAAACCTATATATAATTAATGAAAGTATCCAAAATTATTATTTATAAATTAGCTAATCATTCATATTTGACCCGTTCCTTAAAAAATAATTAATTCCCTTGTTCCCTGTCATCTTCCAGCTGCATCCCTCTTCTAGCTATTTCTCACTGCACTATTCATTGCCTATTCCTTTCTCTCTATCTGCTCAGGATAGGGCAGTCCAGCCCAAAGGACTATGAGATTGAGCTCCACTTAAGTAAGCTCCACTTAAGCATTCACATTTCTATAGCCTTCCTTCAAATGGTTAGCTTGGAGCGTGCTGCATACTGACAGAGCTGCCCTTTGTACCTTGTCCCTATACAGAATCCAGATGATCCAGACACTGTAGATATCATCATGCAAAATTTGGATAAAGACCACAACAAGAAAGTTGACTTTACTGAGTACCTTTTGATGATATTCAAGCTGGCTCGGGCTTGTAATAAAATCATCGGCAAAGATTACTGCCAAGCTTCAGGGTCAAAGCAAAGAGATCAGAGTCACCGGCACCAAGAGGAACTGAGGAAAACAGAAGGGGAGGAGGAAGGGCAAGAATCATCTAGTCATTCAAGCTGGAGTGAAGGCGAGCATGATTCCTATTCCCGGGGCTCCAGAGGAAGCATTAAACACAGGCCTGGGTCCAGATCCAGAAGGACGCAGCATCAAGGAAGCTTATATAGTTCTGAGCATAGGCAAAGCTCTGAGGATAGAAGGAGAGAGTCAAGTTCAGGCCACTTCAAGGACAGTAAGAAAAACAAGCATGGCTCTCATCGACATGAAAGGTCTAGGAGTGAAGAAGCTGGTTATTCTCATTTAAGTAACTCTAGAACAAGATCAAAGTCAGCAAATCAGTCCAGCACTTGTGGAACACAAGGGCGTGTGTGCCACTTAGAGGATCAGTCTTTCAATTCTGACCAACACTGGTCTGACTCAAATGAATCTTTAGGGAATAGGCAACATAAGAAGAAATCATGCCAGTCCCCTAGTAAGCAGGATCACGGATTCAGCTCAGGCAGTTGTGGAGGACAAGACCACTGGTCAGATTCAAATGAGCCCACTGGTTGTGGTCATGGCTTTGGCTCAGGCCAGCCCTCTCAACAGAGATGGCAAGAATCAAATGAAGAGTATCACTCAGGAAACTGTGAACAACAAAGATATTGTTCTAGTTCAAGTTCGGGTGAGATATACAGTTATGGCCAACACAGGTCAGGCTCAGGACAGTCTTCCAGCTGCACCCAACATGGATCTGGCTTAGGTCAATCCTCTGGTTATGGACAACATAGTTCTACCTCAAGACAGTCACCAAGCTGTAGCCAACATGGATCTAGCTTAGGTCAGTCCACTAGGTGTAGTCAACATGGATCTGGCTCAAGTCAGTCATCCAGCTACAGCCGACAGAGTTCTGGATCAAGCCAGTCTCTTAATCATGGCCAACATAGGTCTGGATTAAGTCAGTCTTCTAGCTATGGCCAACACAGTACAGGATCAGGTCAGTCTTCTGGATTTCAGCAACATGGGTCTGGCTCAGGAGAGTCTTCTGGCTTTAATCAGCAGAGATCTGGCTTAGGTCAATCCTCTAGCTATGGACAACACAGTTCTACTGCAGGACATTCATCAAGCTGTGGCCAGCATGGATCTAACTCAGGTCAATCTTCCAGCTATGGTCAATGTAGCTCAAGTCGACATGGCCTAAGTCAGTCTTCTAGCCACAGTCGACATGGGTCTGGCTCAAGTCAGTCTTCTAGCCATAGCCAACATGGGTCTAGCTCAGGTCCATCTTCAAGCTTTGGTCAGCATGGTTCTAGCTCAAGAGAGTCTTCTGGTTTTGGTTGGCATGGGTCTGGCTTAGGTCAGTCATCAAGCTATGGACAACACCAATCTGGGTATGGTCAATCTTCTAGGCATGGAAAACATGGTTCTCCTTCAGGTCAGTCCTCTGGCTTTGGACAACAAAGGTCTAGATCAGGTCAGTTTGGCTATGGCCAACACAGGTCTGGCTCAGGTGAGTCTTCCAGCTGTGGTCAGCATGAATCTAGCTCAGGACAGTCTTCCAGCTATGGTCAACCTGTGTCAGGCTCAGGTCTGTCTTCTAGCTATGGCCAACACAGTACAGGATCAGGTCAGTCTTCTGGCTTTCAGCAACATGGGTCTGGCTCAGGAGAGTCTTCTGGCTTTAATCAGCAGAGATCTGGCTTAGGTCAATCCTCTAGCTATGGACAACACAGTTCTACTGCAGGACATTCATCAAGCTGTGGCCAACGTAGACATAACTTAGGTCAGTCTTCCAGCTATGGTCAATGTGGCTCAAGTCAACATAGCTCAAGTCAGTCTTCTAGCCACAGCCGACATGGGTCTGGCTCAAGTCGATGTGGCACAAGTCAGTTTTCTAGCCACAGTCGACATGGGTCTGGCTCAAGTCAGTCTTCTAGCCATAGCCAACATGGGTCTAGCTCAGGTCCATCTTCAAGCTTTGGTCAGCATGGTTCTAGCTCAAGAGAGTCTTCTGGTTTTGGTTGGCATGGGTCTGGCTTAGGTCAGTCATCAAGCTATGGACAACACCAATCTGGGTATGGTCAACCTTCTAGGCATGGAAAACATGGTTCTCCTTCAGGTCAGTCCTCTGGCTTTGGACAACAAAGGTCTAGATCAGGTCAGTCTAGCTATGGCCAACACAGGTCTGGCTCAGGTGAGTCTTCCAGTTGTGGCCAGCATGGTTCTAGCTCAGGATTGTCTTCTAGCTATGGTCATCATGGATCAAGCTCAAGACAGTCTTCCAGCTATGGTCAGCATGGCTCTAGCTCAGGACAGTCTTTCAGCTATGGTCAGCATGGATCTGGCTCAGGTCTATCTTCGAGCTATGGCCAACAAAGGTCTGGATCAAGCCAATCTTCAAGCCACAGGCAACATCGTTTTGGCTCTGGTCAGTCCTCTACATATGGCTATCATGGGTCTGGATTAGGTCACTCTTCTGGCTTTGGTCAACATGAGACTAGCTCAGGAAAATCTTCTGCCTTTGAGCATGGATCTAGCTTAGGTCAGTCACCAAGCTCTGGAGAACATGAAGCCAGATATGGTCAATCCTCTGGCTACAGACAACATGGTTCTGCTTCAGGACAGTCATCAAGCTTTGGTCAACATACATCTGGATCAGGTCAGTCTTCTAGCTATGGCCACCATGGGTCTGTCTCATCTCAGTGTTCTACCCAGAGTCAACATGGATCTGGCTTGGGCCAGTGTTCTAATTCTGAACAATACAGGACTGGCTCATGTCAGTCATCTAGCTCTGGACAATGTGGTTCTGGATCTGGTCAATGTTCTAGCTATGAGCAACATGAATTACAAGAGAGTTGTAGGTCAAGTTCAAGTGGAACTCATGGTGAGGACAGTAGACCCAAAGTGGGCTCAACCCCTAATCAATCAAGAAATAGCCAGGAGTGGTCAGGATATAGCCAAAAAGAAAGAAGTAGGAGTTGCAGCCCATTGAGTGGCAAGTCTGATGAAAATGAGAGTATTCATAGACAATCAAGAACATGTAGGCAACAAAGCCAGGGCCAGTTGGAATCTTGCTATAGCCATTCCAATTGTAATGAAGGCCAATCAGGAAGCAGTTCTAGACAAGTAGAAAGCTCCTCAAGTTGTGACTTTGGACAATCTACACCCTCCTATGAACTGTCTAGCTCCAACACTACCAACACATTGTTAATCTGCAAGGAGGATAATAGACAAGGTGGCTATTGTTACCAGAGAGAAGGAGGTAACCATGGAGGGGGTCATACAAACTCAAATTCCCACAGTTTCTGTAGCAGCACTCCACTCTACAAATATGTCCAAGAGCAGAGGTGCTAATTCGAGGAATGAATAATAAATAGAAATTAAGATATACAATAATAAATAATATATAATAACATATATTTATATATATAATATAAATAATAATAGAAATCAAGTAGCAGTTTAAGAAATATGAAACTACATACAAGCAATTCATTATGAAACTTCTTTCTAACAGTCGATATAACTTTTCCTTTTAACCATGTAACTATATTTATTTCCTTGTTATTGGGTTCCTTCCAAAGAATGTAGGGTATGGGGGCTACTTTGTTAGCAAATACTGAGTTGAATAAATAATGTGTGGGAATAAATTTGGAAGAATTATGCAAAGCATTTAAGAAGCCTGAGGTTTAGTTGAGGTGTCTTTTTGAGAGCTTCTTACTCATCATATGAGTCCAAAGATAATCTTTCATCTCTAAAGAGCAAAAAATTATAAATGCATTACCAGTTCCGGCGCCAAAGCTTGTCTTACAGCAACGTGGACCATAGTTTTTTGTGTGCCTCACGATGGATGGTGGCAGAAAGGAGAAGACCCTAAAAGCAAAGATGCAGCATTGGTAGTTTTTTCTTTGCTTATCAAAACCACCAAGCCCCTATTCTTCAGCGCACCTTTAATCAGTAAATTAACAAGAGGCATTAAAAAGTGGCACCAGGTACTTCTCCCTAACCTGTGAGTGAGAGCATTATTTCTTAAAGGGCAGGGATGAATTAGTTCAGGATTAAAGGATCCATATGTGGGCTCTGACTTGGTTTCAGCAAGAAAGATCTTGACCCCTACCCCTAAAATTTTCTCCAGGTTAAAAAATTCAGAAGAGCAATAGGATGAAAATACAATGGCTCCAAACTACTTCTGTAGTTCACTGGCCTTTCCTCATAGGAAAATATCATTTCTAGAGAGATGGAACAAAACCTTTTCTGCCACTGCTTTATAGTTACTTAGTTTGACTGTAGTATATTTGTTTCAAGTCTTTGGATTCAAATAACTGAACTTCATTAAAACTAGCAATAAATACTGGTAATCAAATAACGACATTTGTCTCATCTCTGCTTCATCTCACTCTCACACACAGGTGGTCAGACTAGAAACTAATTCAAATAGTTATTTTTCAAGGCCTTGTCCTTCACAAACAACTCTGAATATATAAAGATTTTTTTAAACCCCAAAATAAGACAAACAATTCAATTTAAAATGAGCAAAAGATCTGATTGGACATTTACCAGACAAAATGTACAAATGGCCAGCAAGCACATGAAAAGATGCTCAATGTCATTAGTCATGTGAGAAATGCAAACTAAAACATGAGATACTACTATGCACACATTAGAATGGCCAAAATTAAAAATACGGGCAATACCAAGTGTTGATACTACTGGTGGAAAGTAAAATGATACTCACTTCGAAAAATAGTGTGTCAACTTCTCTTAAAATGAGTATATGACCCAGCAATTCTACTCCCAGGTGAAATGAAAACAAATGTCCACATGAAGATTTGTACATGAATGTTCACAGCAGCCTTAATAATAATAACCAAAACTTAAAGCAACCAAAATGCCCACAACCAATGAACAGATACACAAATTGTATAGCCATACAACGTAACACTTCTTAGCAAAGAGAAAGGAATGAACTGCTCATATACATGACATTAATGAACCTCAAAAACATTATACTGATCAAAAGAAGCCAGCACAAAAAAGTACACATCACACAATTCCATTTATATGAAACTACTAAAGGCAAACTTCAAAGTATAAAAAAATAGAAAGTAGATCAGTGGTTGTCTAGGGTGGGGAATAGAACTTAAGAACTTATGAACTGGCTGGAAAGATGAACACAATGGAACAGTCCAAGGTGATGGACTTAATTCTACACTGATGTATATTTTTGTCAAAATTCATAGAATAGGATACTTAAAATGGTGTATTTTATCACATGTAAATTATACCACAATAAAGTTGATTTTGTTTAAAACCTCCCCAAGCCTTTGTGTGAAATTTGATACAATAATTCTAAAATTCATATAAAAGCTTGAAGAATCAAAAATGGCCAGAACAATTTTTAAGATAAATGAGGAGGAATGCTATCTTATCAGTTATCAAACTGTATTACAAAGTTATATTATTTAAGATAATGGGAAACTGTTGTAAAAAAGACATATAAAGCAATGGAACATCCAGAACAGACCTATTTAAATTATAAATGCCTATAAATCAAAAGACACTCACAAAAGCAAAAAAAGGCCAGCCACAGAGTAGGATAAAACTTCTTATAAACAACAAATAATTAATAGCCAGAATATACAAAGAACTTATAAATATTAAATTAGGAAAAAAACAGCAAACTTATGGAAAGAAAGCTCACCAAAACAGAAATCTGAACAGCCTAGTGCATTTTTAGAACAATGCTCAGGGAAACATAAAATTAAAATACAATGAAATACCATTACAAACCCATCGGGTTAGAAAAAAACAAAATTCTGGCAATACCTAGTGTTGGGAAGGATATAGAGCAACGAAGGTCTAAGTTGGTAACAACTAAGAAGCAACCTGGCAGCCAACACAAGAGTCAGAAAATGTCGCAAATAACTTAAAAGTTCAACAGAAGAATGGATAAGTACATTGTGACGTATCTGTATACTAGAATGCTATACAGCAGTTAACATTAATGAGATAGTCATGGGGCAGGCAGAATACAACACCTCAAAATTTGGCATATGTATTATTTTGAGCTGAAGGCAATCAAGGCCTAGCAGACTGAAGAAGAGTTTTGTTTTGGGGATGTTTTTTGTTTTCTCGTTTTGCCTCTCCCTCAACTGTCTAAAGGAGTTTATATCGGGGGCCTGTACCAGGATCAGAACTATTAACAGAGATAACTTTTTATATCAGAAAGACATAACCACACGGCGTGGCACACACGTGCTTACCAATTGTTTGCTCTTCTCATCCTCCTGTGAATTGTCTTCCTCCCCTCTGAAGTCCCCTACCCACTTTTCCTTAGCTCAAAATGGCATATAAGCCTTACCTGCCTGACTGTCTTTGAGTCTCAATTTTTTTGGAACTCTTACAGGTATGAAGTTAAATTTTTCTCAAGTTAATCTGTCTTAAATCAATTTACTTATTAGGCTAGCCAAAGCACCCAGAAGGGAAGAAAGGAAAAGTTTCCTGCCCCTACAAAGAATACAGATCTTCCTCAACTTATGATGAGGGTTACGTTCCAATAAAACCATTGTAAGGTTAAAATATGTTAAATTGAAAATGCATTTAATATACCTAACCTACCGAACATCACAGCTTAGCCTAGCCTACTTTAAACATGGTCAGAACACTTACATTAGTCCTTAGTTGGGCAATATCATCTAAAACAAAACCTATTTTATAATAAATTGTAGTATATCTCATGTAATATATTGAATATTGTACTGAAAGCGAAAAACAGAGTGGTTTAAGTATATCAGTGGTTTACCCCTGTGACTGCATAGCTGACTGGTTGCTGTGGCTCGCTGCCACTGGCCAGCATCAAGGGAAAGTATTGTACTGCATACTGCCAGACTAGGAAAAGATCTAAATTCAAAGTACAGTTTCCTGATGTGCATCACTTTTGCACCATCATAAAGTCCAAAAAGTGTAAGCCAAAGTGTTAAGTCAGAGCCTGTCTGTACCCTCAACATGCTAGATAACCGGTTCCTGTTCTCGATGCATATCTACTTTTGTTAATAAACTGGACCCTGAAAACTTTGCTTACTATGAGTCTGTCTCCCAGAGCTTCATCACATCTGAGTGCACAGAAAAAGACTGACTTTGTTTAATTTCAGCAATGGGATTCAGATCCTGGACACGTTACTGAGACACTATCCTGCCCCAAACAGTTAGTCTACCCCTTTCTGTTCTCTTTTTTTAGGTGAAACACTGTGGTTCTTAGAGTCTGATGTCATAACAGGGAGAAGAGGAACACTATGAAAAATTTGGCTTAGCTATACAAATAGCATTTATTTGAAATTTCTTTGTTTTTTCTTACTGGAATAATTTTCTTGTTCCCAAACTCTAAAAATTTAGAAGAGGCAAAGAGTAAGGTTGAGATGTTGTCTTGAAAAAAGGGCCAGGGTTTGGTCCTCTATGTGGACTCAGATATGCACTGATGTCAGTGCCCCAGAGTTGATTAGACTCAGGAAAGCTGTTTCTTTGTAACTAAACTAACCAGGGACTATGAATGTATGAAAATGAGAATGCTAGCTTATTAATTTACAGTAAGAAATACTCTGTCAGAAACACTAGGTGTTTATATTAATCTGGCTAGTGAATGCTTTTTCCTTTTGCGAAAATTATACGAAGCCAAAATTTCAGAAGCTCCCTGGTGAGTTTCACGACTGAACCAGACGGTTGTGCAATTCAGACGATGAATCTCATCAGGCACTGATGTGCTGATACGTACAAATGGCAAATAGGCAAATGAAAAAGCTCAATACTGCTAATTATCAGAGAAAAGCAAATCAAAACTAAAATGAGGTATCACCTCACATGGGTCCAAATGGCCAGTATTAAAAAGTCCACAAACGGTAAATGCTGGACAGGGTGTGGAGAGGGAACCCTCCTACAATTTTGGTGGGAATGTAGTTTGGTGCAGCCACTATGGAGAACAGTATGGAGGTTCCTTAAAAACTAAAAACAGAGTTACCATATGATCCAGTAATCCCACTCCTGGGCATACATCGGAAGAAAACCTCTAATTCAAAAATGTTCACTAGCAGCACTACTGACAACAGTCAAGACACGGAAGCAACCTAAGTGTCCATCAACAGATGAATGGATAAAGAAGATGTGGTCTATATACACAATGGAATACTACTCAGCCATAAAAAAGAATGAGATAATGCCATTTGCAGCAACATGGACAGACCTAAAGATAAGCATATTAAGGAAGTAAGTCAGACAGAGAATGACAAATATCATATGATATCACTTATACGTGGAATCTAAAAAAGGATACAAATGGAAGGGGAAGGGTATAGCTCAATGGTAGAGTGCATGCTTAGCATGCACAAGGTCCTGGTGTTCAATTCCCAGTACCACCATCAAAAAAGCAAAACACAAACAAAACAAAAGAACAAAACAGAAACAGGCTCACAGACATAGAAGCAAACTTATGGTTACCAAAGGGGAAAGGTAGGGGAGGGATAAATTAGGAGTTTGAGATTAGCAGATACAAACTCCTATGTATTAAACAGATGAACAACAAGGTCCTACTGTACAGCATATGGAACTATATTCAATATCTTGTAATAACCTATAATGAAAAAGAACATGAAAAAAGAATATGTATAACTGAATCAATCTGCTGTACACCAGAAACTAACACAATACTGTAAGTCAACTATACTTCAAGACAAAAAAACCAGAAACAAAGTTAATAAGTACTCAAAGGCAAGAATAAAAGTAAAAACAGAAATAAAAAGCAAATTTTTGGGCTCCATCCCAGATACACTGAGTCTGAATTCTCAAAATTTCTAGGAGATGGGGCCCAGCAACCTGCATCCATTGTGATCCAATGAACTCCTTTGAGAAGAATGGAAGTTAAGAGAATTCACATCTGTTAGCCCCTATGATGAAGCAAACTGGACCCCTTGCCCAGCCACTATTATGACTAAGCACATTAGATCCCACAGTTGGAGATGGGAAAAAAAATCTTTACGCCCTGAGATAAGCTGAAAATACAGAAGAACATTCTACCTAGAAACAGTTTCCTCCAATTAATGAAGCCTTGAGCCCCTTCCTCTAAATTGCCAAATCCCAACGTGAAAATGCTTCTCTCTGACTTTTGCAATGCTGACATCTACAAGTGAGATAATCAATCCCACAGGGAAATTGCTCTTTGATCCACAACTCTACTAACTGTAACCTTGGTAACCTCTTAACCTTTTTTCCTCTAAATGTCTGTTGTGTCATTTACTCAAAGAAACATTCTTCTCAAGTCTGGACTCCTAATCCTTTTTTAGATACTCCACCATCTTACAAAGAAGGAGGTAAAGTGACCTGCTAAAACGAAGATGAGGTGGGAGGGAGACTTGAAAGGAGTGGGAAAGGTGCGAAGTACCTGTTGAGGGGTCTGAGGAAGGATTCAGCTAGGAATGAGAGAAGACTTCAGACAGGATTAGGATCTTAGATAAGGTGGAAACAAACACAAGTGAGGTTAATCGCAGGTTTGGAACTGGCAGGGCAGATGCGAGGACAAGTGGCGAGTCCACAGACACTGAATGACCCTAATGAGGGTTGCAGGTATGGGAGGAAGAGGCAGACACTCTAAGAGGAACTTTCCTGGGCCCAAAGTGATGTGTACGAAGGGAGGGATAATTTGCAGTCAAGTTTCCCTCTAACTCCATTACTGTAATAAAGACAAGCCTTGCTAGCCGCAGCAGCAGCTTTTCAGGTAAAAATATGGAAAACATGAATATACTAGGAACTATGTATCAGTTCCATGTCACTTACCCCATTTTAACCTCACAACTCTTTCAAGCAGTGATCCTTAAACTTTTTAGTGTGGAAACTGAGGTTTTTTGAAGGTAAGCCATGAGTCCAGGGCACACAGCTCACCCCTGATGGAGGTCAGATGGGGCTGACTGCACAACTCGTTCCCAATCCACTAGCCCATACTGACTTCACCAGGAGTGGCTGGATCTGTCATGGAAAACCAGGTGTCTGGCACAACATGGGGTTGCAGGGAGTTTTCCAAGGAAGAGTGAAGGATACAGGGACATTTCTTGGCAACAGAACTAAGGAAAATGAGAAGCATAATGTAGAGGAATTAGCAGTGAGAGAAAAGCAAGTAACAGGAAACAAGTAGCTGTAACTATTGTACCAGATTGCGGGTTGAAGGAGTGTACGCATGGGGGACATGACGGGGACGACAGGGTGAAGAAGGAAATGAGAGGGAGAAACAGGCTCAGCCCACTCACAGTTATTATCTGTGATGACTCTCAGTGGAGGTGGAGGCCCTGTCACCATGAGGAGTCATCGGGCCCAGCAGGAGGAGCTCATCTGATTGCACCCTCAATTAATCCTTTTCTTCTGCCCACTTTGGGGAGCCATCTGGGTGACCTGGTTTGCTCCTCTTTGAGATGCTTACCAACTTCTAACAACGATCATGAGGCATTATAACATGATTGGGGCCCAACTTCCAAAGGGTGATGATGGAATTCAGGATAGATATGAAAGAAGGCAAAAGGGAACCCGACAGGCTGAATTACCAGAGACAGGATAAAGAACAAGCTCACTCTAGAAATGCACACCCTTCCAACCAGCAGTCCCACTCCTAGTCGAATACCTCAAAGGAAGATGTACACGTATGATAATAAGATCTAACATTTATGTAAAACGTACTATATGGCAAACACTTCCACACATTGCCCCCTCAGTTACTCCATGAGAGAGAGAATGCCACACTCCCACTTTACTGATAAGGAGAGAGGCACAGCCATGCAGTAAGTTCCAATCATCACAAGAGCTAACATTTGAACCCCAGCGGTGTGACTCTGTAAAGTTTTTCTTCTTAACACAAGACACCACTTATAGTTGTGAAGTCTGTCCACTGTCCAGAGGTGCCCACAGGGAGCAAGTCCAAGAAATCCAATCCGCATCCACTTAAGAACCCACCCACCCCCAGCACAAAGCTACGTCCACCTGAGTACTTGTTTCTTCCCCCAGGCGCCCTTCACTTGCCAAGCTCTGTGTCCAGAGGACAGGCCCACGCAAAGAGGAAGCCTCCCTACCTCACACAGAGGCGCCAGAGCTAGCTGTGCCCCTGCCTGTTCCACAGCACAGCACGGACTACTCTGTGTGGGAGGACACTTGGAAGGGTGTTTGATTAAGCAGTTTGTAATGATGAATGTGGAAACGGATAAATAAACTGCACTACATACTTCTACTGGAATGTTATGGAGCATTTAAAAGGAATGGACTATTTATTATGTGTATATTGATTTTTTAAACATAGCAATGAGTGAATCAATCTGTAAATCAAGTGCAGTACACTACGTAGATTTTAAAGCCCAAAAATCATTACATTTTATACACAGACACACTCACCAAATTTGTGTCAGTGGTTGCTTTCGCGGAGAGGACGAGATCAGAACTTGAGGGAAGACCACAGCAGACTTAAATGTACCTGTAAGGTTTTATTCCTTTTATTAAGACTTGAAGCAAAAATGACAAAATACTTATTACTATCAATTCTGGATGACAGGCATGCAATTACTCAAAGTAAAAACAGTGTTTATTTTTTAAGATTAAGTTTAGTAGGAACCTGGGAATAGAAGACTTAGAAGGCTATGCTGTGTGATCAGAAAGCGGAACTTCAGGAGTCCTGGATTCAGAGGTGGAGCAGTTCCAGATGATGACAAGGCTCAGGGTGCAGCCACTGAATGGCTGACTAAAGGGGAGGTGGAGGTGGAAATCAATGGACTATAAGAATGAAGGATCCAGATGCATCACCAAGATGCTGGTTGAGTTTTCCAGAATGATGGCAAAAGCCAGGGTGGAAAGAGACAGGAGCCAAGGTCCTCATTAAATATGGTTATAGGGTAAGGAGATCGGTTGAGGGAACAATGAGGTTGGAAAGAGGGTGGAGTGTGCATGCATCAGTGGAAGAATGGTCGTTGAAAGGAGCCAGGGTGGTGAGCAAAGGCAAGCTGAGCCCATCTCCAGCCACAACCCCACGAGGGAGAATGAGTTCCCTGCACTGGAACTGCTGAAAAGTCGTGTCACTCAGGAAAAGTCTACTTTCAGTTAAGGTGAGGAGATAGTCACCTCAAAAATCCTACCAAACTCTAACTTTCTAATCCAATAACCCAGAACTATGGGTTCAATCAGAGAGGAGTGGTAGATGTTGCCAACAAACAAAAGAAGGAGAACTGAGGACTCCTTACACTGGAAGTCAAGCTGCCAGACACACCAAGGGGAAGGGAATGATGAAAGAGATTATCGCAAAGCAAAGCCAGCCAGGCAGCAAAATAAGCAGTCTTGGGAAATCAAGTTGGCACCGAATGTGTGAAATGACCTGAGGGAGCACATAGAGGCATCTGAGATCATTGTCAAGAGAGAATTCCAGTTCAGGATTTGGTGTTGGCTCTGGAAACAGCTCTGGGAATGTGTTGAGGGATGAATGGAGAGAGGGGCCCACATATGAAGAGATTTGAGGTTGACAGTCCAGATGGACCCACACGGACAAGGTAAAACCATATCCTAAGACTCAAATCTTTAGAGATAGAATAGAGAAGTGACGAGATCAGAATGGTAAAGAGAAAGAGAGGCCAGTATCCAGGAAGGGAACAGGAGCAACTGGAACTTTCAGACGTTTTGGGCTAAGAGACACTCAGCCCCCTCACTCATGCCAAGACATGCCAAACCCCATTTTCTCCTCCACGGCACTGAAGGGCCTCCCTACAAGGCCTGCAGTCACGTTGCCGACACCAAGAGAGGCACGTGTACCCTCAGTTCTAGGATGTCCACACTTAGAGAGGAATTATGTGTACATTCTACCCAAAATAATCTCATCTGGACCTGGTATCTCCCTCTAGGTAGACTAGATGCGGGGTGAAAACAGGGTGGGGGTGAACATGAGATTAGCCTAAATGGAATGGAGAGGGTGTGTTTGGAAGAGGTGGTGGGAAGAGGTAGATCAAGACCAGGATTACTCATTTTTGTCCACTACAGGCTTTCCAAGCTCCCCTCTCCTCTAAACTACTAGTTCTCAGACATTAACTACCTGAAAATGCAGCCTTCTGTCCTTCACTGCTATTTCACAAGTGCCATCATCAAGGAATTTTTACACAGGGTACCACAATCTCCTCACGCAAGTGTGGGCAGAAAGGGAAGGGGATTCAGCACATGTCCAGCGTTCTCAGGGCCAGAGGCTGAGAGAACTGACGCAGGCTCAGGAAGGCAACTCGAGGGACCAAGAACAGTGAGCAAAGGGCACAATTTCTAACAGGAAGACACAGAGCCTCCAAGCAAGTGGACAGATCTCTACAGCTGTAAACAAACGTGGCAAGGAGACAGTTCTGGAGGGTAACTAAGGATCCAGGTGAGACATGTAATCAAAGCCTAGGAGTGGAGAACAAGCGTAAGCCTGGTCTCACACTGGTCCAACACAGGTAGCGGGAGTGCAGACCCGTGACTGAGGGATAACCGGGCACCACGTATCAACTGGCAACAAAAGGAATCTGGGGGAGAGTTCAGGAACCTAGACACCAAGATTGGGTGACTAAGTTTGAGAATCTGACTCAGTTCGAAGGGTAAGCTGTAGACGGAGATCATCAGTGGACTTGTTTGGGAGAAGTAGGGAAAGGAGACGAAACAGAGGAAATGAAAGCCTAAAACGCTTATGGACAGATTATTAGTCCCTTAGGTGTAGGGGCCATGCCTCAATTCTCTCCTCCGCAGCACTCAGCAGATACATATTTAGTGATTACATAACAAAGAAAGATCAAACAGAGTTTGGTATTGCCCAATGAAAGTAAATATGCCAAGACAACTTGAGTCATCACTTAAGCAAGCAAAGTATTGTGGCATCTTTACAAGAAGCCTCCATCACCCTGGCAAACACAGAGGGTAATGTGATCTGGTGAAGGGAGATGCGGCTAGAAATGAGGAGGGGAAAGTACACCAACTTTGCAGCAAACTCCCGTCGACCTTAGACAAGTCATTTCACCTCTCGGAGCCTCAATTATCTCATCTATAAAAGGGTAACTGCAACTGCTCCAAATTTTTCATAGTATCTAAAACACTCTTCACCCAGATCTCTGCTTGGCTAACTGCATTTCTTTTGAATCTTTGCTCAAATCCTGCCTCCCTGATGAGCCCTATCCTAGCCACCCTATTCAATACAGTAATCTGCTCGATCCAACAACCCCACCCACCCCTACACTCTCTGGCTTATATTTTTCTTTTTCATAACACTTCTAACACCCTATAAAATTCACCTATTATCTTTATTGCTGCCTGCTAGAATGTAGGCTCCATGACAGCACGAGTCTTTGTTCTAGTTCACTGATGTATACCAAGTCTCTGATAGCATCTGGAGCAGAGTAGGCATCCAACAAATATTTGAAGGATAAATATATGAATGAATCAAATAACGGCCACAATCTTGTGGAAGAAGAAAACTACAGTAACAAATCAATCGTATTCTCCCTGCAGCCAAGGTCTCCTGCCTACACCCTCAAGAATTGCTAAAATGCAGTGATACCCTAAACTCTCATGAAATCTGGGGACCCAAATGGGCAAACACATCCCAGGTGTTCTGGGGCCACCTGCTGGCAACTCTACTTAGTAGCTATCTCAGCATTTAAAACGACAGGAATTTCCAGCGGAGAACCGAGTTACAAGGAACCTCTCCCCTCAGCCAGTGAGGGCACTCAGGCTACACACAAGAAACAGAAACCTAGACCACAAATCAGGAGCTTCCAAAAGTTCCCGGAAGGGAGAGTTAAAACCTCCTCTGAAGGACCACATGTCCCAGCGTTTCCCAGAACCTACTTCCACTACATTAAGAACAGTAAGTGGCACGTACCGAGCCCTCATCTCTCAGGCACAGTTCCAAGCACTTTCTCGTTTTATTTAATCCGGGCATCAATCCCTTGGTGAACCTACCACCATTACCATTTTAGAGATGAATAGTCGCCTTTTAAAGTGAATGTTTTAAGTGAAGCTGCGACCCCATTTAAATTAAAATACTGATAGGAAAACTCAAGCCAGGGTGTGCGCCCGGTGCCGGGGAGCCCCAGCGCACCTGCGGGGCAGGTGTGAGGGCCCAGCAGCCCTCCCCTCAACTCAGTCGGGCGCCACCTCAGTCCTGGGCTCTGGATCCCACAGGCCGCCCCGCTTCACTCTGGTCACCTCAGAAGGAGGATGCGCCCCAGCAGCCCGCGTGAGCTGTGCGCCAGGGACTCTTTCCAGGCCTCCGACGCCCCCAACAGCCTTTCTCGGCTGAGCCGGCTGCGCCCCGCCCCTCTTCCCGGAAGTGCAGCGTCTCTTCCCGGAAGTGGCTCTCTCCACTTCCCTGGGCGCCAGGGGACGCTGTGCGCACCGGCGCCTCAAGGGCACATGCCCGAGGCAGCGCCGGTCGCTGTTTCCAAACGCACCACCCCCAACCCGCACTTCTCCGGGGGGGTGAGGGGCCACGCAGGAGGCCGAAGGGCTGCCCGCCCCGCACGCCCCCACCTCCGGCGCGGCGGCCACTGCTCCGAGGGGCCTCCGCGTTCCGGGAGGACGCGGCGCGTAGTCCGGGCCTTACCTCCCCGACGGGCCTCGGGGCCCCTGATGGAGGGGCCTTGGCGCCGCAGGGCTCAGGCCTGGGCCTCTCACGGCGCCGGGGTCTGGGAGCTCTCGGGCCGCCCCTCGGGGAGGCGGAGGCACGGTGCTTGGGGGGCGAGGGCCCCGGATGGGATCAAAGCCCGGGCCTCCAGGACGCCGGACAAGTTCGCCCCCTGCTGGTCAGGCGGAGGCTCGGGCTTCTTTGTCCTCAGCTACAGCCCTGGTGACTGTTTCCCAGGAGGATGCGAGGTGGGTTGAGGTGCTATAAGCGCTTTTTTGAAATGCTTATTTATTCTTTGGTGTTTTAGAGAAAAAGTTACAGTACAATCCCTTTTCTCGATTATTATTTTCTATAAGGCTCTTTATAAGTGAGTAGTTAGCATTGGTTTAAATAAATAATATACAGATGTTGCAAAAAAATCTCGGTAGTGCTACTCTAATGATTAAAGTCAGGGAAAACTATCACCCTCTCAAGGGTAAGCAAAGGAATTCGTATGTATGATGGAAAATATTATTTGTTAACTTGAGGGTGTTTGGGGATGAGATTAATATTTAAATCAGTGATCTTTCCCTCCATAATGTGAGTAGGTCTCATCCAATCTGCTGAAGGTCTGAATAGAGAAAAAGACCACGACCCTGAGCAAGAGGGATTTCCCCAGTGAAATGCCTTCAGGCTTTGTCTGTACCATGGGATCTCCTTGGTCTCCAAGTGCAGACTTTGGACTTGATGGCCTCCATAATCACTGTGGTGTTCCTTATAATTAAAGGATTAATTAACTTGCTATTGGTTCTGTTTCTCTGAAAAACCCTGACTACTAGAGTGGGTCATCTCAAATGGTCCTCCCAGCTTCCACACTGGCTAAGGATGTGAGAGGACAGCAGGGGAGTTAAAGCTTGACTCTTGATACCTGATGCTCCAAGATTCTAAGGGGTGGGGGTGGGGGTGGGGTCACTCCATGCCCTATTCACTAGCACATTCACCCCAGCTTCACTGCTTCTGTCCTTCCTCCTGCGCCTCGCACCAGGGCCCTGGTGGACCAGGTCTTGGAGCACTCCCACTGCTCACTCTTCCTGGAGGAGAACTCTGTAGTGCAGTGTAGATGGAGTCTGCACCCAGGTCAGGATATATAGTGTCATGGCACCTTTCCCTCATGACTTTGCAACTTGCTTATCAGAGTCCTTCCCCCTTCCTGGAATTCTACAGTATCTATAGGATAAGAGGGCCTGACTTGGATGGAGTCTAAGGCCTCTGCAGAATGTGAGTGGCTTCCCCTATCCCCCTGTGCCTCTTTCCTGTGTTTGCCCCTGAAATGGTTGGTACATATCATAAGAATTGGCTCAGGTCTGCCCAGCTTCTACTGGGAACTGCAGAGGTCCCCCACGCCATGACAGGGACCTACATCTGGGCAGGAAGGCCTGCTCTAGCCCAGAGCTGCCATTGGGTGGGTAGAGCATTTTACCTCTAGAATTTTATTTACCATAGAGTACAATGTATGGGACCAAAAAAGGAAACTGATTGTAGAAATGTGAGAATAGGAAAATTAGACCAAATGTGAATATTTGGCCCAGGGACAAGGATAAATTTCTAGACAAACCTGACTTAGAAAGTAGGACTGTCTTCCCAGGATGAACCCCTCAGACTGATACCAGATTGACTAACTTCGCTTCCAAACCCAGGCAGTGCTTTTACACACATGAGACACATGTGAGCAATGTATGCAAGGCTTTGCTCTCTGATAGCACTGGCTTTAACTCCTCCAAAATGCCACCAGTGCCAGATGTCTAAACACACTAACATTTCCCCTATTTAGCTCCTGAGTCAACAAAAGTGGAAGCTGGAAGAGAGGGGAGTAACTAGCCCAAGGGCACATGGTTTATCCTTGGAGGACTCTGCACTAGAACCCAGGTTTGAGTGGCTGGCTAGTGCTCAGCCCCAGCTCCAAGGTGCTCCAGGGCTAGGAAGACAAATGGATTTCAAAGCAAGAATCCAAAGCCCAGGAGGAGCTGAAGATAAGACTCCATCATATCACCCATCCCTCTACCTCCTCACCGGGTAACACATAAGCCACCCCAACAAAAGAGAATCCTCTGTCCACCAGAAAAGGGCTTAAATCACCCCTCCATCCCCCTGAGCCTCCACCCCAGGGTCTGACACTTTTCACAGATGAAACGTTATTCTCTGCTCTGCCTTCAGATGTCAGCACTGAAGTGTCCAGCTTGCACCAGCAGGCCCAGGTGTATTTCCCTCCCTGTGCCTTTAATGTCTGTCTCCCTGTGAGCACAGGACCACATAGCAGAGCAAGGGGTCCCCAGCTGCAAACTTCCACCTCTCCTCACCCTCCTAGTTCTAGCCATTGACAAACCTAGATATACAGGGTTGGGGTGGGGGGAGCAGGGGGCGAGAGAGAGAGATGGATGATACATGAGCAAAAGAGTAATAATAATACTGTTATCAGTTGTTATTTATCAGCCCAGTGGAAGGGACCAAGTTTCCACAGAGCAGGGCCTATATCACTATGGTGTTCCATGCAGTCTGTGCCAGGGCTGTCGCTACACTGAGGCTGGCAGGAGGAGCCACTGACCTCCCCCATCTCCTGGCCACAGTGGACAGCCAGAGCTCTGAGACTCAGTCAGCCAGCCAGCCTGTGACAACCAAGCCAGCCTTGGCTCAAACTGGGGCTCCAGGCCCAAGGAAAACATCCCTTCAGTTCCATCTCTACTGAGGGGCAGACCTTGGCATCTGTGAAACACAGCCACCCAGACATAACATACCCCAGAAGGGGCCGAGCCTAGGAGCTGTGTCTCAAAACTCCTCCAGAGCCTTCCCCGAGACTCCTTTTGTGCTTCTCTGGCCCGTCTCTCCCTATGTCTTCCTCAGAAGAGAAGGGGCTGGGGGGAGACAGAGACCAGAAGTGAGAGAATGAGTCTGAATACAGATGACCAGATCTGAAGGTACCTGAGATGCCTCACTTTTTGGAAGTGAGTAGTCCAAAGTGTGCTATAGGTCCTCTGTGAGCTCTCAGGACTTGCCATCCTGAATCTCCCCTGGGGCCGATCCAGCTCTGCGTTCTGTGCCCACAGGCCAGAGACACCAGCAGCTAAGACCCTCCCGCAGGCGTCCTGTGCTGTAATTCACAGCGTGCATCACAGCTTGTTGTTTTTGTATGTGATTATTTGATTATTAAATTACTCAAAAACCACAAAAGTCAGGAACTAAATTGAATCTTGTTATTCCCTAGACACATGCCCAGGATTCAGCACAGAGCAAGCTCATGTAATATCTATTGAATAAACACACAGGAAGGAATGAGAACCCATTAGTTCTGAGTGCCACATTTTATGAGAGGAGCTGACAAACTATAGCATAACCAGAGATGGCAGCCAGGACCTTGAGTGTTCTGGAGACCTCGTCACCAGACAAAAGGTTAAAAGAACAGAAGAGATAGACACAGAGAAGAGGAGATGGAAGAGGCAGCTTGGACAATTGTTTTGTGAAATCACACGGAGGAATAATATGATGAGCTTTGATTTACATTGTCCCAGAAGGCAGAATGGGAGCCAGGGAGCAGAGCTCCCAGGTGGATCGTAGCTCCAAGCAGATGGCCATTCCCCACGGCTGGAACTACCCAGGTAGGGGGCAGGCTGCCTCCTGGGGAGGGCCTCCCCCACCAGAGGGGATGGCCACTCAGAGGACGGACACCACCAGGGGGAGGGGCACAGGATGGGCCTGCACCAACTGCTCAGACTACCTGGAAGATTCCAGATTCATCTCTCCCATGATGCAGGAGGAGAACAAGTTTTCATGTGACATGAGTCCTGTGAGGACCTGAGCAAAACTATGAAAAGGGAAAATCCGACTTCAGCGTCCCTCACTTACCTTTTCAGAACCTTATCATCTCTGCTTGTAAAACTCCTAACACTAGCATTCTTGTCTTGGATGTGAGTAAAGGAAGAAAAGAACTTACTTAAGAGGTTACTGCCTTAATATATGCCAATCCACACCATGAAAGATGGGGCCTCATGAGACCAACGAGCAGACCTAATGGTGGGCCTGCAGCTCAGTAGCGTCTGAATGGGAACGTCCTCTGACCGACCAGCTGACGAGGGCTCCGGCACAGCACTAGTCAGGGGCACGGGGGCTGGACTGGGGGGCAGAGTCCTGGGTCTGAGTCCTGGGTCTGAGTCCTGGCTCCGCCTGACACTGACTGCGCCGGTTACGCTGCTGGTTAGTTTCTTAGCTTCTCTGAGCCTCATTTCCCTCACCTGTAAAACAGGGTTACTTCCCCCCTTGTCGAACACAAACATGCAAGGAGCAGAGAGAGGCTGTCTGAGGGGGACACAGAAGGAGAAACACCAGCTCTGACCCAGGCAGAGGGCTGCGCTGAGCTCTCCGCCACGCCTGGTCCCTGCCGGGAGCCCGGTGCTCCCTCCTGGCTCCGGGGGGCCCCCCGGTTCTCTCCCACCATCCCAGGCATGCCCAAAGGCTTCCGAACTCACTCCCTCCCACAACCTCTTCCAGCACCCCAGAGGATTTCCTCCACCTCTGCCCTTTCCATCCCCAGAGGCATCTGCCTGCTTCAGAGGGAGACAGTTCCCATAAAGGAAAAACCAGCTTAGCCAATTCAGGCCACTAAACCCTTGGGTTTCTTTTTGGCAAATAAAGGGCTTCGTTATTCTACTGCATAGAACTGACTCAGAGCAAATTAAAACTGATTTCCACCTCAACCTGATGACCTCGCTCCTCACTGATGATATGACAACACACACACACACACACAAAATCAGCTAAACTGCAGAACTGGGGATTTACCTGAGATTCAAGACATATTTTCTGACAAAAAACAAACTAGTAAGAAAATGGCATCTCCTGGCTGTTCTCTCTGTGTGCTGCTTTTTTGTTTTGTTTTGTTTTGCTTGGTGGGGGGCAGGGAACTGGACATTTCCAGTACAGATTAAATCACAGGTAGTCAAACTTTTTCTATAAATGGTGAGGTAATAAATATTTTAGGCATTTGTGGCCAAGGATATTACATAGGTGCTTATATATGACAAGAGAGAAAACAAATTGCCACAATTTTTTATTGATAAAACTCAAAATATAAACATAATAATTTAATACAATTTTTGCAATACAGGTCTAACAATGAGGAAAATGTAATTCCTTTTTAAGGAGTAACATTTCATTTAATTGAGGTTCAAAATTACTGCTCCCTTATCATCAAAATCCATTGCAAATGTCCATCTGCTGATGCTGCTGTGTAATGAGATTCTTCCATCATTAGAAATGCCTTTTCACACAGACAGATATTACCAAATAGTGACATCAATCCATAATTATGATTTTAATTAAGGAAATTCATCACTTGGAAGTTACTAATAGGCTTCTACTAGATTTATGTCTTGGTATTTTCCTTAAAACAGAGCATTACATTAAAGAGTAATTCCTTCCAACTGAAGGTTTAGGAGAAAGCTCTTCAACTGCATGGATTTTGAAAAATGGAAATTTCCGCTACACTTGCATTGAGGTCCAAAAAAAACACTGCTGGAACTGTAATTTGAGCTCAGAATATACATCTGCTACAAATTTGTGTGTCAGTGAAGACCCCACTTCTTATTTTAACCTTGTATAGCACGGGAAGCCTGTAGAACAGTTTGACATGACTTGTGATTCAAACAGTGTTAGCTGTCTTTGAAATAATTTTACCACAGTATAAGTTTCACTTCTAAGCGCTGTTTTCCTTGTAACTTTAGGTTGAATTCATTAGGATTCAATTACCAAGTCTGCCACAAAAGCTGATTTCCAAGGCCATCTGTGTTCAAAACCAGTGGACGAGGATGATTCTTCTCATTCAATAAAAATTTCAATCTCAGCCTTGAACTCAAAACTTCACAGTGAAACATGGCCACTGTTCAGCCTTCGAACTGTTGTGTGCAGGCAAGTGAGGACAGCAGCTTCTATTTCTGACCTGAAAATCACAGAAGTGAGGATAGTTAAGTTCATGAGAGCAAATGAAGTTCACCATTGACACCACTGGTTCAATAACATGATCCAAACGTTTCCTTCAAAGTATCTGCTGGTGACTAACACAATGATGAATCATAGACTTTAATGACACATTTTCATGAGCTTGAAAAATTTTCCAACTCAGCCCTTTTTTTCTCCAAATGTATTTTTACCATTAATTGTAACACAGCTTGCAGATTCCACCTCTGGGAATTAGTACTTCCTCTGCTTTGAAAATATCCGTGCAGGCAGTTGTTCCACACAGACTGTTCACGGAGGCTAATTCTTTAGTGTCTTCAAACTCAGCATTTACTCCTCAATAAACAGCAACTAAGCAGTATCAGAAACATTCTGTCAACTCCTCAAGAACCAAAGAAAATCACTCAGAATTACTTGCCTTGTTTTTAGCTGAATATTGATGTTGTATCCTCTCTTTTTCCCAAAAGCCTAGTCTTGTTAAACAAATTTATTTTCTCTGGACATAGTTCTTCATCTGCTGCAATCAAATATGATTTAATTAACTCACCATTGGTAACCAGTTTTCCTTGCTTAGCTAACAAATGGGCCATTCAGAAACTTACCTTGGTTGTGGTCTCATTTTCATTTTTTGTAAAGAAATTCTGCTTCCTGCCTCCAACCATGCCTTCCTTCCCCACCCCATTCAAATGTCCAGCAGTGCCAGGTGCAGATGCTCACCCCACTCATGAACTTGATTGCCTTACAGTGTCCACAGTCTGGGACACGTGCAGCAGACCCTCAGATCAGTGGGGATGTTAGAGGTTGTCTGGTCCATTTTCCCTGACTCCAAGCAGCCCTGACTGCTTAAATTAAGTTTTCGCGTCAAAGATAGTTTACTGGGACGCAGTGATGCTCCTTTGTTATGTGTTGTCCGTGGTTGCTGTTGTGCGGCAGCAGCTTCACATCTTCACACTGGTGCTGGGTCAGCTACATGTGCAGTTATAACTTGACCGTGTTTCCAGTGCCAGGCTTACCATTCTGTTGTAACATTATATTTTATTTGTTATTACCAGTGCACACCTATCAGGTCAAAGCAAAAGAAGAAAACTAGACTTCAAATGTTACACTTTTGGGCACAGAGAAGTAGAGGGCTTTTCGTTGGTGTTGTTATGGAAATAGAGGGCAAAGCATTATATTTATTATGCAGTCACACTACAGCTGTGCTAAAGCAATGTAATGCATATCGATGTTATCAGACTAAGCACCCATCACAACGTTCCCAACTTACAGGGAGCAATGGGCAGAAAAATTAGTATTTAATATGAACTATTTCATCACAACAGAATTTCTTTACAGAAAAATGAAAATGAGACCACAACCAAGGTAAGTTTCTAAGCGGCTTAATATTACAAATATCAGTTCATCCCAAATTAATCTAGTAAATAAATCTATAAGTTTAATACGACAACAAATATGTCAAAAAATTTTGTTGAATGTTTGGAGATAGGTGATAACCTTAATCTAAAATTTTTATGGAAGAATAAAGATCTATGAACAGGTAAGTCAACATTTCAAAAGAAGACCAAAGAGGAGGAATGTGCCCCAGTAGGTATTAAGACATATTACACAGTCATAATAATAAAAAAAAGTGTGATATTATTGTAACAACAAAGAAATCAGTGAAACATAATGGAGAGCTTAGAAATTTAATCATGTTTACATGGGAATTTAGTATACAATAAAGTAGGTACCACATATGAATGGAAAAAGGAAAGATTGCTTAATAGATGGAGTTGCAAACCTAGTTCACACTGTAGATTAAAATAAAATTGGATCTTTACCTAAAGCTACACCGAAGGTAAACAGCAAATGCAACAAAGATCTAAATGTGAAATTTAAACAACAAAGTAAATAGAAGAAAATATAGGAAAATATCTTCGTAATCTCAGGGCAGGAAGACATTGTAGACAGAACTTAACATGTATACAACATAAAACAAAAATAGTGATTACTTTTATTACATCATAATTAAAGATTTCTGTTCACTGAAAGTTACCATGAATAAAGTTAACAGACAAGTAACAGATTGGGAGAAATTATCTGCAATGTCCACATCTAACAATGGACTAATACAAGAATATACACGGAACTCCTTCAAGTCAAAAAAATTAACATAAAAATGGGAAATGTGTTTGAACAGGTAATCAAAATACTTTAGAAACATACACAGAGATGCTCAAACTTACTAATCAAGGAAACACAAATGGAAAAAACAGTGAACTAGACTAGATAATGCTAGGTGTTGGCTGGGATGCATGTGGGTTTAGGAAGCGCTTCTGGTAGGAAAATACAGTAGTGCAGCTGTTTCAAAGAGCACCCTCAGTATTTAGTCAAATCAAGCATACACATACCCTAAAACCAGGCAACTCTACCTCTGTGTTTGGAGCCTGCAAAGCACACTTCTCAGAGATCCATAATGGATATAAGAGGATGTTCATAATGGCACTGTTTTTCATGCTGGGGAACTGGAAGCAAACTGAGTGTCCATTACTGGGGAAGGACACAGTATACTGAGTAGGGGCACAACATGGCTCAGTCACAAGTAGCGGATGGATATACACAGAGCAGGATGGATGCTAAGTGAAAAAGGTAAGAAACAGAATGAGATCTACCACATACAGCTCTACACAAAAGAAAAGCACACAAAATAACAATGGATATTTTAAAGAACTTATACAAATTAAGAAATACATGGTAAACTCCTTAGAACAATTATCTGGTAGGGGAGGGACAGAGGAATGGGAGTAAAAGTTAATCAATCAATCAGTAATTCCAAAAAATATCTGTACAGACCAATAGTGATAATACGCCATGAAGTGAAGAACATGATTGACTCAAATCTCTACAACTGGAACTTAAAAAAAAAAAAATAGACCTTGGTGTCCTGGGTGTTGATGCTCTCAAGTCAGCAAAAAGTCTGGGCTCAAAGTATATGAAATGTAATTGTATAAGATCACAACACTGTGAGAAGGTGAGAATGTCTTGGGAAGGGTAAACTGCAGGAGAGAATGAAGACCTAAGGACAAATGGATTCTGGAACTCTGACTTCAGAAGATAAAAGGAAAGTTAGTTAGACAAGGGAAAATCAAATCCTTTTCTAAATAGGAGCCATGCTTAGGCTGCCGGGTAGCTTCCAATGTTGAACAGGGCAGGGCCACAGACACACACTCCTCTTTCTGTAGAGGCTCCTACAGACAGCCCTCTAACATCCTCAGGCAGGTCCCTACCCTTGCTCACAAAAGAATGTAGCCTTAAAAAAAAAATTACAATTTGACGAATATTGGTTCAGTCCTCTCAGTCTGGAGGGAAAGGGAAGCCATGAAAGCATTTGTAGGGAGGGCCTGGTTCTCCTCCTCCTCCCCTTTCTCTATTATCACTCTTTCTGTAACATGCCCTGGTTATTTTGCTATTTTTTCACATTTATTATAAATGTAGAACACAGTAAAAAGCAAACAGCAATTGTATCAGTTAGCTCTACTCCCATCTGAAGTAACAGAAAAACTCAACTCAAACTTTATTAAATGAAAAAAGGAATTTATTGGTTCATGTGATGGAAAAGTCCTGCATGGGTCTTGCAGACAATACTCCCTCCAAGGCGTGGAGGGTATCATCAGGGTTGAGGGAGTCTCTCAATTTCTACCTTTGCTTTTCTCTCTGCGGACTCCAGTTTTGGAGTCATACTGTTGTGAACTGCTGCAGCAGCTCAGCCTATATGCTTCCAGGCTCAACTCTCAAGGTGTCAGGGGTCAGGGTGGGGGGACACTGAATGCTGTCTCTTTACTGGTGGTCCCCCCAGTGTCCTGAGATTCACTCTGCCTTAGTCAGCCCAGGTTACATGCTCATCCACTGCTGCCCAGTAAAACTCAGACACATTCTTCACCTCGGAGTCAAAGCAAGATCCTCCGCCCCGCTCCAACCACATGCAGTAAGAATGGAAAATGGATGAATTCCCACATGAAAATCAGGGGCTGTTGCAGAAGGTAGGATGTATACAAGGGAGGTAAAAAATAAATGTACCCGGAGTAATTTCACCAAGTTTTTTGGTATTTACATTTATCATTCACTATTTCCCTGAAGCTACTCTTTTCCTAAAATAGATGAAAACCTTCTCCTCAGTCTCCCAGTTAGTAAAGGAACCCAACAGATCACCCAGCATCCTGAAGGACTTTCAATAATTTCACAAGAGAAAGATCCAGGAAAGATTTGATACGTGAATTAATCAAGATGGTAGAGTAGGAGCACACGGCGCTCCCCTACCCCCAAGAACACGTCAAAAATACATCTACATGTGGAACGATTCTCACAGAAAACTAACTGGAAACCGGCAGGAGGACTCCAGTACAGCCACGGCTGTAAGACAGATACACGCATAATCCAGTAGGAAGGGAAGAAAAGCAATCAGTGGGAGGGGACTCAGGAGAAAAAGGAGAACACAGAGGAGGACACCGCCCTGGGGAGTGAGCAGTGAGAACCACAGACTGGATGTCCTAGTCCTGGGGTCTGAGATGAGCTCCCTTGGTTGGCTGGAGGACCCCTCGGACTAACAGGAGGGATGTGGGAAGCCTGGACTCTGCTCAGGTGCACATGTGCTGGCTAGTCCCCAAGGCAGGGCGGAGAGAGGGCTGCTCTAGCAGTGACTCGGCTTCCTGTGACCTCCTTGGCTCATGCCCCAGCACAAGCCAAGCAAAAGCTCTAGCCTCACTCACTGATAACAGCACAGCATGCCACTGAGTCTCTGGTGGTCACAACCAGAGAGAAGACTTGACTGTGGGACACAGAGGAAATTGAGTCTTGGTGTGGAGGCTGGCTGGGGCAGCAGCAGCCACTGTTGGCTCTTACTCAAGCAGCACATCAGCGGCAGCCAGATCTCTGACAGCAGCATCTCACCTCCTAATACATGCCAAGGGTTCCCGCAGGCCTTGCCATTTCTGCAGTGTAGCTCCACGACAGGGTGGGGACGGCAGAGGCTGGGGGGAGTGACTGGCTGTGAGGGACAAAGGGGACTTGCACCCAAGGCTGCGTCTGAGCAGAGAAAGGAAAATAACCACGGACAACTGCACAGGCAGCACACCAGAGACAGCTCAGACCCCTGTCTGGGATCGACATGAGCTGAGAGCCTGCACAGGGTCCCCTTGCTTCAGCACTCCCCCATCTTGGGTCAAAGTTCCCAGTGCAGTGAGAGGGGAAAATACATACTAAAAGGGAACAGGGGCCAGCTTAGGCCTGACCTTCAGGGCTTCTGTTCCAGTAACTTGGGATCAGACCCAACAGAGATAGGGGAGTGACAGCCACTGAGCAGAGGGGAAGTCCTGTCTCACAACTGGCTCCAGCTCTCGCCCCTCCATCTCCAGCCCCACCCCCTACGAAAGTGAAAGCTGCTGGCACACCCTGAGGAAAGATTTGTCCATGTCAAATCCAGCTCTCCCACCAAAGGCCCTGGGAACACGAGTCTGCATAGGAACACTCCCACATGAAAACATCCCTTCAAAACCACAATAGGCAACAGTTCCACCCAAATTCACAGAGGCAGAGAAAGTCATGGGAAATGAAAAGGCAGAGGAACTGCTCTCAGTTGAAAGAGCAAGAAAAAAATCACGAAGAAAATAATGAAATAGAAATAAGTAATTTACCAGATGATGAATTCAAAGCTTTGGTTATAAAATGTTAACTAAATTACAGAAAAGAATAGACTTACATAGTATAATTTTAACAAGGAACTAGAAATATAAGAAAGACCCAATCAGAAATGAAGAATTCAATAGCTGAAATTAAAAACAAACAAACAAACAAAAAAAACCACTAGAAGGAATGAATAGCAGACTAATTGATACAGAAGAATGATCAGGACAGTAGAATAATGAAAATTACACAATCAGAATAACAAAAAGAAAAGAAAACATTTAAAAATAAAAGTAATCCATGAGATCCCTGCAGTAGCATTAAGCATACCAACATTTGCATTATAGAGGTCCCAGAGGAGAAAAGAGAAAGAAGGGGATCGAAAATGTATTTGAGGAAATTATGGCTCAAAAATTCCTAAACCTGAAGAAGAAAATAGGTATCAGGTACAGGAAGCACAAAGGGTCCCAAACAAGAGAAAGTAAAAAACAATCCTATTTAAAATCACATCAAAAAGAACAAAATGCCTAGGAATACACCCAACCAAGGAAGTAAAAGAACTACACTCTGAAAACCATGTAACACTGATGAAGGAAACTGAAGGTGACAAAAACAAATGGAAAGATATCCCTCTTTCTTTGATATCTTGGATTGAAAGAATCAATACTGTTAAAATGGCCATACTACCCAAAGCAATCTACAGATTTGATGGAATCCCCATCAAAATGCCCATGACATTGTTCACAGAACTAGAACAAATAATCCTAAAATTCATATGGAAACACAGAAAAAAAAAAACTAAATGGCCAAAACAATCATGAGAAGAAAAAAGAACATAGCTAGATGTATCACCCTCCCAGGCTTCAGACTATACTGCAAATCTACAGTAATCAAAACAGCATGGTACTGTCACAAAAACAGACACATAGATCAACGGAAAGAATAAAGAGTCCAGACGTAAACCTATGCACCTTGAGTCAATTAATCTATGACACAGGAAGCAAGACTACACAGTGGAGAAAACAGTCTATTCAATAAGTGGTGCTGGAACAACTGGACAGCTACATGTTAAAGAATGAGATTAGGACATTCTCTAACACCATATACAAAAGTAAACTCAAATTGGATAAAAGACCTCAATATAAGACCTGAAACCATAAAATTCCTGGAAGAGAATATTGGCAGAACACTCTTTGACATAAACCGTCGCAGTATTTTTTGGATCTGTCTCCTAAGGCAAAAGAAATAAAAGCAAAAATAAACAAATGGGACCTAATTAAACTCAAAAGCTTTTGCACAGCAAAGGAAACTGTAGACAAAATGAAAAGACAACCTAGGAATGGGAGAAAATGTCTGCAAATATGACCAATAGGGGGCTAATATCCAAAAAATATACACAGCACATATACTTAATATCAAAAAAAAAAACAACCTCAACAAAAAATGGGTAGAAGACCTGAATAGACATTTTTCCAAAGAAGACATACATATATCTAACCGTCATGTGGAAAAGATGCTCAACATCATTAATTATTAAAGAAATGCAAATCTAAACAGCACCTCACACCTATCAGAATGGCTATTATCAAAAAGTCCACAGATAAAAAATGGTGAGGATGTGGAGAAAAGGGAATCCTTGTACACTGTTTGTGGGGATGTAAATTGTTGAAGCCACAATGGAAAAAAGTATGGAGGTTCCTCAAAAACTGAAAATAGACCTACCATATGATCCAGCAATTCCACTTCTGGGTATATATCCAAAAATAATAAAAAACACTAATTCAAAAACATACATGTACCACAATATTCACAGCAACACTATTTACAATAGCCAAGATATGGAAGCAACCCAAATGACCATCAACAAATGAACGGATAAAGATGTGGTATACACAATGAAATAGTAATCAGCTATATATATATAAACATATATATAAAATAACACAGATCACATTGTTTACACCTCTGTTTTTAGATTATGAAACCTGTGAGGACAGGGAGCATGACTTCTTCCTTGATGGTCTGTCACAGGCATGATGACCGGTGAGTAGTCGGCTGGTAACAAATGTTTGTTGAATGAATGAATGATCCCCGAATTCTGTGACCTGTTCTTCATCTGAACTTCCCTCTGGCACCTGCAGAAATTTTCCCTCCAGAATACACACTAATCTATCTGTCTGTCTATAATATCCCTACATATTAGGGAGCAGGTAGGAAGGAGAGTAGGAGTTTATTCCAAGTTCTAGCCCCTCTGATTTTCCACATTCTCCTGTAATCACGGGCCTTCTCTAGACCCTTTGGGAACAGGTGACATTGGTGAAGTCTGGCCATAATGACTATCGTGTCTCTGTCCTAGCTTGCTCCTGGATTCTTTTTTTCCAGTTTCCTAATGCTGCAGCATCTGTCACCGAAACTCACTGTTTCTATGGGATGTGGAATGGTGACAGGTCTGTCATTTAGTGCTGATACGAGTCATTGCTGATGGGGCCACTCTGAGGATTCATGATCTCTCTGTTCATAACCATTCAAAAATTAAGTCAGGAAGACGTTTTCCTTAACTACAGTGAGGTAACCAGTTGCACTTCTATCATTCCTTCTGTAATTTTTTTCTTACTTTTGTCCCTTTTAGAGAAAACTTCCATATAACACAGTTACTGCATACATGCAACTCCCTTTCCACCCTAGAGAGCCTCTGGCCAGCTCTGTAGTTGTACGTGAGGGTTTTTTTAACCACCAGGGTTTTAGAAAAATAACATCTTACCGATATAAGTCCTCCTGGAAAAGATTCCTCCACTATCCAAAAGACTTGTCTTTAATCGTCGTTTCCTCTGACTGTCTCTCTCACCCATATTCTCATTGTGTGTGTGTGTGTGGCCTGCATTTTGAGTAGCTGGAATGACGTGCTAAACATACATAAGCATACATCCCATACCACACTTCTGCCACAAGATTCCTTCAATTCTGTTCTCAATTTCCAACTTGTCCATATGTTGGGCATGTTTATATATCTGAGAGGCAATCCAGATTGGCATAAAATGGCTTGTGTATATCTAGAAAACTCTCTTTCTCACTCTCATTCTGCCCACATATCCCTCCCCTCCTTTCAATCTCTCTCTCACATACAACACACACACACACACACACACACACACACACACAAGACTAATGTAAGAACCTGAAGTCACTGGAGGCAACTTGAAATTGTTCCTCGGGATCAACGTTACTTCCTTCACCACTGCCCTGGTAAGCACAAGCTAGGAGCAGAGGCGCTCCTGCCGGACGCTGCTCCCCTACTAGGCAGCGAAGCAGGCACATGAGCTACAACTTTGCCAAAGAATCCAAGAGAATATTCAGCCTGGAGAAATCCCACCTCCAAAACAGCACCTCCCAGGAGATGACTACAGCTCCTGTGGGAATCATTTAACCACAAATTCCAACTCCCCTTCACTCCTACAGCCTCAGTCACACATCGCAAAGGGCTGGTCCCTGAATCGTGACAACCTGACCCACTTCAGCAGCCCAGAGGCCATATGGCAACACAGTGCCTTCCCAGCCCATTGGATAGGAAAAGGGAGGGACAACCACAAACGTATGATTGCGGCTGAAATCCTGTAATTTCTGATTTGTCAATAACTCCTGACATTTGGGGAGTTTTCTTCACCCCTTAACAAATCCTGGTAGCCACAAAATACAACTGTGGACACCTAAAATGCCTCTGAAGCCATTTCACTGTCTTGTAAAGATGAGGCAAAAAATAAATTCTCTCTGAGGACAGAGAAGGTGGCCCACATCTCAGAGTTCACTATTCCATGGTCAGTAATTTTAAAAGTTTAGGGGGAAAGAGTTTTAGGATTTAAAGGTAAAAAGCAAATATGCAAGAAGGATCAGGTGTGTTTGCAGAGAGTAAGGTATGGTAATATACCCTAAATATATATGCTAGACAGACAGACAGACAGACAGACAGACAGACAGAGGGAATAGTGAAATCTACCATAAAGTACAATGTACAGTCCTGTTATCCCTGCAGTTATTAAACTGCACTGATCAAATAGCTATCTAAGCTGGATCAAAGAAATCTACTTGAATCATAGACTCATAGCTCTCAGGTGGAAAGAGGGATTTATCAGACATCCACCCAATGTTCCCTCCTTAACAACCCTCTGACATATCCCTGTCTCACGCTCATCTCCCAGTAACAAATGTAACTTGGTGCAATGGGAAGAGTATTTGGAGTGAAAAGTCCTGGGTTGGAGGCCTGGGTCCTGCACTGTTGATTTATCAGCCATGCAGCTTTGGATCTTCTAGTTGTCAAATGCAATATGAGGAAGCTAGACTAATTGACTGCCAAGAGCTCATCCAACTCAAAATTCTCTAGGCAGTGACAGGGAGCTCACCATCTCCAAAGATAAATCTTTTCATTTTTGGACAACTCTGACTATTAAAATATTCTTCCTATACAAAGTCAAAATAGGCTTCCCTACAGTCCCTACCCGTTTATCTGAGTTTCTATACAACCCAAGCACAGTAACAATTTCACATCGTGGAAAACAGACTCACCTCCCATCCACTTGTTTCTCATCCTGTTCCCTTTACCACCCATCTAGCCAGTCATCCTATTTACTTGACTCGAAACACGCAAGTTGTCCACATCCCTACTGAGAAGCAGTCATCGGAACTGAATACAAAGCTACAGAAACAATCCGACAAATGCCCAGCGGAGAACACCACCACTTACTTTGTTCTAGTTAATGTGCTTCTTCTCATGCAAGCTGAAATAGCATCCCCTCTACAGCTACTACATCGCACCGCCACGGTCACGATGCCCTTCCTTTCACTCAGGTCTTCTACCCTGTCCTTGTGAAGTTTAATGTCCTTGTGAGGTCAGAATTTACTTTCATTTTAATAATATTCATTTTTATTAGATTTGACTTATTGGTGTGACATGCTAAAATCTCCTTGGATCCTCAGTCTATCCTAAAAATATTTGCCATCTGCCCACATTTTCGTCCAAGTTACTGATAAAAAAAATGTAAGGATCATAACATGGTCAACAGCTCTGGAGCCGACTACTAGGACTGCCCTCTACATGGATAGGAATCTGCAAGAATTGTCAATTAAACAGAAGATCCAAGGCTGCCCATCCGTGCCACTCTCTGGACTCCACCTTCCTCAGCTAACTCACACTGCATGATCTAGTCTATCGGCTGCCCCTGCAATGGTTTCCACAGTTAAGCTCACCCCGGACACAGGGTACTTTGAGAGAAACCACTGTTTAAAACACCAAAAATATAAATAGGCTGAGAAAAGGAGAAAAGTTCACACCCAGAGCAACATTGTCAGTGGAAATAATGAGGGAGTTGGAATCAGGATAACCTGGGGTGAATCCGACTTCTGTAACTTACTCACTGGGTAATCTTGGGCACCTTGTCACTATCAGTTCCCTGATCTCAAAATTAAGGATAATAGCAATGACCTCATGGGGTTGTTCTGAGGGTTAGAAGAAATACATGCAAAATCTTAACACATTCTTGGCACTTAATGGGCATGCAATAGATTATTACTATTTGATAGTCTGATAAGAGAGAGACAATAACAGTAACTCCTGGCACAAAAAGACAATTAAACCCAAGAAGAAAATAGGAGAAAATGCAGACCTGGGTTCTGTGGATGTTAGTCATCCACAAAAGAAAGAAATGGTGGCCTCAAGAGGTTAGAAATGAGGGCATTAAACAAAGTTTTAAAATTTCAAGCACATTTCTATCTCACCAGCTCTAAGCAAGACTGCCCCCCCCAACACACACCCCACCCTTGCACTTCTTATTTGATCATGTCTCAGGAACTGTTAAAGGGCCCAAGAACACAAAAGATGATTCAGGCCCAACCAATACCAGGGTGAGAAGAAACACAAAATTGGGAAGTTGGGGGCTGCTGCAGACACATAAATAAATAATTAAAATAAAAGGTCACCAGTGCTATGGGAGAGATCAATAGAGTCTGTGAGGGAACTGTGATCGATCTGGAAATGTAAGGTAAGGCTTCATGAAGGAGGTGATGATTCTGGAGGGTCCCAAAGGATGAAGAGAAGCTAAGGTGGAGGGACTCTCCAGGTAGTAGGACAGCAAGCAGAGATTTTGAACAGTTGGTGGACCATTAAAAGACCGTCCACGGAATGTTGACCAATTGAGAGTGATTTTTCCCATAAAATACAGGTGGCAAGAGAAGCAGCTAAAAAAGATACAGATTCATTCCGATTGTGAAGGGGCTTATATGTCAAGTAAAGAAATCTGGAATTCCACAGGTAAGGAGGAGCCAGCAGAAGGAATGGTAAGATCAGAGTAAAAGATGAATGAGGCAGGCTGATAGTGGAGGGGCCAGTCATGACACTTTTCACTAACATCCAACTGAAAGATGGTGAGAACCAGAACTAAAATTGCAGCCCTAAATAGAGAATAGGCCAGAATATTAAGAATACAAGTCTAAAAGGAGGATCATTTTCTTGATTCGTATGGGTACAATACTTCTTCCTCCCAAGAGCCTTCTCTCAACATACTCTAAAAATCCTTGTGGGCACTTTTTAAATAGAGTCAAGCATTTTCACATGTTTTTGAGTATTATTTGTCATATTATGAAACAAATACATTACACGTGTATTCTGCTGTTTTAAGAGTCAATCTGTTTTCCAGTGTACTTTTTTCAAGTAAATTTTCTTATTAAAACTCATATACTCCCAAGGGGAAGAAAAAATAACACAAGTCTAGGTAGAAGTGATATGTCATGACATGAGCATGAGGGCAAAAGAGGGAGGAACAGAACATGAACTGTACCATTTTAGACACACAGTGGATGGAGGCACGGCTAGCCAACACGGGGACTTCTGCAGGATAATATGCTTTGATATGAGGCAGGAGAATGAGTTCAGTGTTGAACAGCATGACCTGGGGTCACTGGGGGAGATTCCAGTGGAAACGTAATCTGCGCAACATACGGTCTGGAAATCAAGAGAGTAGCCAAGGATAGGAGTCTCCTGTATATTTACGAGGATCAATGAGAAAACCCATAGTTTAACCCACTGGAAGAGTAAGTGCTCCAGTGTAATAATCTTGAAAACAAGATTAGTGATCCTTGCCTTACAGATTCAAGCCAGCAATCACTGCTTTTAATCAGGAGCCCAATTGCTTGCTCTCTTTCAAAAAAATCAAAATTAAATTTGTTTATCTTCTCTGCATTCATTATAACTTCCAGAGGATCAACATTCATTTCTTGGCAAGTTCTCTCAGGATTCAGCGATAAAATTATCAGGTAAAAAGGGACATGCAGGTAGGTGCTTGTGATGTCTTCCTACCATAAACTGAATTTTGAGTTTCCGTAAGTATACATTCTACACCTCTAGCGACAAGGATAAGGATGTATGCTTATAACTGATATTTATCAAGCACCTACCAAGTCAAAGTGGGGGTTACAACAACAACAACAAAAAAAAACACAGAAGGTATGGACCTTGCACACAAAGAGCCAATGCTAGCCAAAGGGAATCTTCCATAAAATCCCCAATATATGGGAATGATGTAAACTTAATTTTGGAACTTGGTAAAACAAGTACAGATGAGTACGTGAGCGATTTGGGAAGTAAACACCTCACTAGAGAAATAGAGGTGGAGATATGGGTGGGTCTGGGTTTGGTTAGGAGTGAATCAGACCATCCTGCAGAGTATGGCTCCTCCCTGGATGGACCTGCTATAAAAAGGGCATTATTCCAGCCTTCAGCACCCAGCAAGCTCCTTCAGGCTACGTTCTACTTGCTCTTCTGGTGAAGGACGTAAGTGAGAGGGGATACATCTAACCTGTTCAGCAAGGTGGAGTTCTGGATGTATTGTACTCTGAGGCAAAAAGTTGGATGTTTGGGGTTCTTAATTTTTAGCAGCAATGTTACTAAAAGTTAACTTTGATACTGAAGGAAAATGAGGGCATAAATTTGCTTTCTACAAGGCTACTCTCTTAATATTGCTGGATTATCTATTCATTCATTCATTGAACAAATATATATTAACTACCTTCTATTTGTCAAGTGCTGCTGTTGGCTGATTATGCAGCAGTGAATAACATAAACTCCCTACCCTCAGGAGCTTATATTTTATAGAGGGGGACATTCCCTAAGCAATAAATAAATAAGAATTTCAAATAGTGATATGAACAATGAAGAAAATAAGAGTGATAAAGTAAAGATATAGGAGGAGAGGACTTTAGATCGGATGGCCAGGAAAGCCCTCTTTCAGCAACTATCTTTTTAGCAGAGATCATAATGACAGAAGAAACTAGCCAAGGCAAATGAGAGGATTCTAAAGAAGGAGTAAACTCGCTTTAAAGGACAGAAAGAAGCTAGTGTGCAGTGAGCATGTTTAACTAGAGGAACAGTGGAATATGGTGGTATCAGAGAGCTAGACGGGGTAGACCATGTAAAGAGGGGCATAGTAGACTTTGTACATTATTTTAAGTACCTGAGAAGCCGCTGGAGAGTATTTAACAGGAGGAGTAGAAAGATTGTTCTGGGTTGCTAAGTGAAAAATAGGCAACAGTACGAGCAGGGAGATGGACTTCAGTTTAGAAGAGAGATGATGGAATAACATAAGTAGTGAAAAGTAACTCTTTGCTCAAGTCAGAATCTAGAAGTCATGCATGATTCCAGTCTTTCCTTTACACCACACAGATTCACCATCAAGTCCAGTCAACTCTGCCCATAAGACATGCCAATCCACCTGTCCCCCTGTCTACCACTACCACTTGGTCAATGCTATCCTTCACTCTCACCTTTGACTATTATATGGAAATAGCACAATTCATTTATTCATTTTTATTGATAGATGTTCGAGTTGTTTCCATTTAGGGGGCTACGATAAATAATGGGCCTATGAATATTTTGTACATAATCTTTGGTTACAAGTGTGTATATATTTCTATTGTGAATATTCCTAGGAGTAAATTGATGGTCTTAGGTACTGTCAAAAATTTTTCTCTTTGCTTGTGTTTGGTTTTTTTTTTGGGGGGGGGGGGGTAACTAGGTTTACTTATTCAAACAAATTTTGAAAGTACTTCTGCCAGTTTATGTGCCTTCTAGGAGTGTATGAAAGATCCAGTTTCTCCAAATCCTCACCAATATTTGCTACTAGGAAGGTTATATTTCCATTTTGTCTTTTTAGTCACTTGGTGACAGTGCTATGGTCTCACAATGTAATTTTAATTTGTATTTCCCTAATGAATAATAAGATTGAGAACATTTCATGTTTCTTAGCCATTTAGATATCCTTTTTTGCAAAGCTCCTCTGCTATCTATCCATTTTTCTGTTATGGTTTCTGTATTTTTGTATTAATTTATGGGAGTTACTTTTATATTCAAGATAGAGAAATTTACTGGTTAAATGTGTTGCATATATCCTCCCACTAAGTGGCTTTTCCTTCTCTCCTTAACAAAGTCTTTGAATGAACAGTGCAGTCCATTTTATCAACCTTTACATGCCCAACCATGACAAACATTAATCAATACCTATTACCTGTTACCAAACAATGCAAGGTTTACAGATGCTTTAGCTCTTGACTACTACAGACATCTTTGACATTATTGTCTTCTATAGGATTTTAGTTTCTGGTTTTATGTTTTAATAAAGTAATGTGATTATTATTTTATAATATAATTTATATAACATTTTTGTAAAACAAATGCTCATTTGGATTTACCAACATACTTAATAATTTATTTCCTTCCCCAATAAGCTAAATAATCTTTCAATGCTATTCCTTATGTGGAAAAGTGAAAGCCAATCCAAAAAATTTTTTATAATATTGAAAATCAGTTAAACTCATGCTATTCAATTAAAATGCTGTGAACTTCATGAATTCTCGAAGGGGGAAAAAAAGTAAATTGCGTGAATGTTTATTGAGTGTTTGACGATTTGGCAAATTGCCTTATTGAAAACTGTCTCTCAATACACTGACCATTTAGCATATTAGCTTTTATAGAATTGATTTTCAGCAAATTTGTATGAGCAAATTTTCTGGCAGCTGACCAGTGGGCCTTTCTAAAATCCTGCTATGGACAATGGCCAGACCTACAAGAGGACTGATCTTATCTAGAGCATCCTGAGGTCTGTGAGGCTATCTAAATCCTGCTGTGAATGTGTTCAAGAGAAAAAAAAAGACTGGCAGTTTTACTAATTCAGTGAAACTCTGTATTGACTTTCATATGCAGATGGTAGAAGTTTTTTCTGACTTTTTCCATTTTTGAAGCTGGATAACTTAGGGGAGATACAGGTTTAAAAATGTGGAAATACATTACAATAATTGTTGTGACCTAGAAAAGGAACAGAAACACAAGATAAGTGCATTTTAACTTCTTCTTTCTAGGTTCACATATACTTCCCAAAAGATGTCTACTCTTCTGGAAAACATCACTGCCATCATCGACCTATTCCACCAATATTCAAACACAGATAAAGAGACTAACACACTGAGCAAAAAAGAGCTGAAGGAACTTCTGGAAGTGGAGTTTCAGCCAATCCTGCAGGTAAAAGATATCTGCCAGGACTGTAGGGCATAGCCTTTCTGTTCTGCATCAATATTCTGATAAAGAATTGCTGGGATCGCTTTGTGAATTATTGCTTTTGCAATAGGATAACAATTAATCTGAATTCAAAACAGATGTAATTTGCTTCCCTCCCTTTATGTACTATACACCTACACAGGTGACTGTGCACGCACACACACCCATTTCTCTGAGGAAAACTATTACATGTATTTAGTGACAAAGAAGTTCTTCATAATATTCTTCCTAACATCAATAATGATTAGGTATATTTAAAACAAAATTCAATTATAAATTTTATAAAATATTCATGTTTCAGACAGGAAAAAGTGGCACTTGCCCCATTAAATCTTTTTGTTTGACCATATGTTTTTAAGATTTATTTCTTTTAGTACAGTACCTATAGTATCCTCCTGGATCAAAATAAGCTAAACAACATGAAAGAAAAAAACAAGAGATTTGGTTCCACTTTTTATACCAAGATCCATGTTCCCTAAACTTAATTTGAATTATTAAATTGACAGTGTGAGTCACTCAAATGTACTGTCCCCTTCTGTCTTCCCTCTGTACAGAATCCGGATGACCTAGATATTGCTGATGTCTTTATGAATAACCTTGATATAGATCACAACATGGAAATAGATTTTTCAGAATTTTTTCTGATGGTATTCAAGTTGGCTGAAGCATATTATGAGTCTACCAGAAGACAAAATTTCCAAGCATCAGGGAAAAAGCAGAAAAAGTACAGATATAACAAGAATGAAGATAATGAAAATGAAGATGTAAAAGATGAACAAGAAGAGAGAGAAGAGAAAAGAAAGAGAAAATCCAGTAATACAGCAAGTGATAAAAAAGGGGACACAGTGAGATCAAAGAGCCAAAGAGGGAAAAATAGGCATAGGTCAATATTGGGAACAAGACAAGACAAAGATGATGACTCTAATTCTATAGATGAAGACGAAAGCAGAGAAAAACATTCTGGGTCAAGTGGGAAAAATAAAAAGAGGTCAAGATCTACAGAGGTAAAAACAAGACAGAACAAGTCAAAAATCAGGGGGAATGAAGAAGAACAACTAGCACTGGTTTATGATGATACAAAACAAGAAGGTGCAAAATGGAGACGATCAGGATATAACAACTCATACAATGGAGGTAAAACATATGTATTTTCCCAAATTAATAATCAATTAGATGAAACTGAAGAAACAGCAATCTCAAGAGAAAACAATGATTCCAGACAGAAAAACATAGATAACAAACACACTCACTCAAAAACAGAACAAGAAAAAGGATTCTCAGAATACAGAAGGGAGAAAGAAAAAAATGCTACTATTAGTCAGGACAGTAATAATGAAGAACAATCAAAAGATTCAGGCAGAATATCCACATCAACTCAACCAAGAACTGGGTTCAGGTCAAGCAATCAACATTGGTTGGACCATGTCTGGTCAAAGGACAACTCTGGGAAGTCAGACTCTCAGCAACGGTACAGGGCCACCCCTACAGAAAGGGATTCTGTCCACGGAGAGACTGGAAGCAGCGCTGGCCAGAGACAGGGGCACCGCCATGAGCAGCAAGGAGACAGCTCCAGACACTCAGGGACTGGACACAGACAAACCTCAACTGCGTCTAGTAGCGGTAGACCCACGGAATCCAGTGTTAGCCAGGCGAGTGACAGCGACGGCTCCTATGAAGATGCAGGGAGACAAACTGTGACCACCCATGGAAGATCTGGGTCCAGTTCAAGGCACCAACATGGGGCTTCCCATGGCCAAGCAGGAGACAGCTCTAGGCACTCAGCATCTCATCAAGGGCAAAGAGGTGCACACAGAGAGAGGGACTCTGTCCACGGAGAGTTTGGAAGCAGCGCTGGCCAGAGACAGGGGCACCGCCATGAGCAGCAAAGAGACAGCTCCAGACACTCAGGGACTGGATATGGACAAAGCTCAACTGTGTCCAGTCACAGTAGACCCAGGGAATCCAGTGTTAGCCAGGCAAGCGACAGCGACGGCTCCTATGAAGATACAGGGAGACAAACTGTGACCACCCATGGAAGATCTCAGTCCAGCTCAGTGAGCCAATACGGGGCTGCACATGACCAGACAAGAGACAGTTCGAGACACTCAGACTCTCATCAAGGGCACAGAGCCACATACAGAGAGAGGGACTCTGTCCATGGAGAGTCAGGATTCAGCGCTGGCCAACAACACAGGAGCCGCCATCAGCAGGAAAGAGACAACTCCAGGCACTCAAGGACCGGATATGGGCAAACCTCGGCTCTCTCTGGTACTGCTAGACACAGGGATTCCAGTACCGGTCACTCCAGTGACCGCCAAAGGTATTCAGAAGATTCACGAAGGCAATCTGAGACCGCCCACGGAAGACCTGGGTCCAGTTCGAGACACCAACATGGGGCTTCCGATGGCCAGGCAGGAGACAGCTCTAGGCACTCAGCGTCTCATCAAGGGCATAGAGGTGCACACAGAGAGAGTGACTCTGTCCACGGAGAGTCTGGAAGCAGCGCTGGCCAGAGACAGGGGCACCGCCATGAGCAGCAAAGAGACAGCTCCAGACACTCAGGGACTCGACACGGACAAACCTCAACTGCGTCTAGTAGCGGTAGACCCACGGAATCCAGTGTTAGCCAGGCGAGCGACAGCGACGGCTCCTATGAAGATGCAGGGAGACAAACTGTGACCACCCATGGAAGATCTCGGTCCAGCTCAGTGAGCCAATATGGGGCTTCCCATGGCCAGGGAGGAGACAGCTCTAGGCACTCAGCGTCTCATCAAGGGCAAAGAGGTGCACACAGAGAGAGTGACTCTGTCCACGGAGAGTCTGGAAGCAGCGCTGGCCAACAATACAGGAGCCGCCATCAGCAGGAAAGAGACAACTCCAGGCACTCAAGGACCGGATATGGGCAAACCTCGGCTCTCTCTGGTACTGCTAGACACAGGGATTCCAGTACCGGTCACTCCAGTGACCGCCAAAGGTATTCAGAAGATTCACGAAGGCAATCTGAGACTGCCCACAGAAGATCTGGGTCCAGTTCGAGACACCAACATGGGGCTTCCCATGGCCAGGCAGGAGACAGCTCTAGGCACTCAGCGTCTCATCAAGGGCAAAGAGATGCACACAGAGAGAGTGACTCTGTCCACGGAGAGTCTGGAAGCAGCGCTGGCCAGAGACAGGGGCACCGCCATGAGCAGCAAGGAGACAGCTCCAGACACTCAGGGACTGGACACAGACAAACCACAACTGCGTCTACTAGCGGTAGACACAGGGAATCCAGTGTTAGCCAGGCGAGTGACAGCGACGGCTCCTATGAAGATGCAGGGAGACAAACTGTGACCACCCATGGAAGATCTGGGTCCAGTTCAAGGCACCAACATGGGGCTTCCCATGGCCAAGCAGGAGACAGCTCTAGGCACTCAGCGTCTCATCAAGGGCAAAGAGGTGCACACAGAGAGAGGGACTCTGTCCACGGAGAGTCTGGAAGCAGCGCTGGCCAGAGACAGGGGCACCTCCATGAGCAGCAAAGAGACAGCTCCAGACACTCAGGGACTGGACACAGACAAACCTCAACTGCGTCTGGTAGCAGTAGACACAGGGAATCCAGTGTTAGCCAGGCGAGCGACAGCGACGGCTCCTATGAAGATGCAGGGAGAATAACTCTGACCACCCATGCAAGATCTGGGTCCAGTTCAAGGCACCAACATGGGGCTTCCCATGGTCAGGCAGGAGTCAGCTCTACCCACTCAGAATCTCAGCAACGGTATAGGCCCGCCCCTACAGAGAGGGATTCTGTCCAGGGAGAGTCTGGAAGCAGTGCTGGCCAGAGACAGGGGCACAGCCATGAGCAGCAAAGAGACAGCTCCAGACACTCAGGGAGTGAATATGGACAAAGCTCAACTGTGTTCAGTAGCCATAGACACAGATTGTCCAGAGTTGGTCATGTTAGTGACAGTGCTGGTTATTCTCAAACTGCTGGTAGACAGTTAGGGACCGCTTCCAGAAAGTCTAGGTCCAGCTCAAGGAAACAAATGCATGATACAGTTCAAGATTGGCGACATGGCAGCTATGGAAGTTCAGATTATGACTATGGACAGTCAAGGTTTGGACAGTCTCAGTATGGCATGTAGGATTCAGGGACAGATCTCAATCCTGAGAAGAATTTATTAGCTCCAATATAACAAGCAGTAATACACACCCAGGAACATATGGCCATCCAAGTGATCTTTTGAAACAGATGGGATTTCATCCATTCCAAAGATCCTTTTATTGTAAGTTAGAAATTAATTTTTTGAGTAATTAACCTAAAGAATATGAGAATGACAAAGACACAACTTGAGTCAAGAATAATTTCATTATGCTTTCAGGGAGGTTATCTTCTCTTATCTTTTTAAAAAATTTAGTTACACTATTTCTTTCCATTGGTGATAGGTACTTTTTTTTTCTCTAGGAAGCTTTGAACTTTATAGTTACGAAGTGGTGAATGGAAGAAAGCAATTCCAATCAGTGCTAAATTTAGAAATCCATGAGTATTTGGGGAGATTGAAGCTCAAGTATGAACTTTTCTTTTGAACGGTAAATTTTAGAACTCTGAATGTTGTTACATTAATATTTGCCAAATATTTCAAAGTAACCAAAGGTGTAAAATCACCATTCTGTAAGCCAAATCTGCTATATTAATATCAGGTCTCAGTACACCTGCCTGTATTATCTTTGTATTGAAACTCTGTATTTTTGCATTCATTAATCACCTTAGGTATATAAAATCAAAAAACCTGTACTGCATGAAAATTGAAAATAAACTATTGATGATACATCATTGTTTGTCTCTTCCATACTTATTTCTCATAGGCCCCAAAAGACTTACTTCCCCATGATAAGAATGACATCCTTTTCCTCTATTCTTGGAAAAATACGTGACCAAATAACAGATATATATCATTCCAAAGAAATAGGTAGTCCAAAGAAAAAAAGTTAATCAAATCTTATGTTATTCTCCAACATAGTCATTATTCCATGTAGTCACCATCAAGATGAAAAAAGGCTAGCTCAATCATAGATATCATCATAATTATTAGCAAAACATCAACCCAAGTGGGTATTAGGCAAGTCAAACAAAGATCAGGAAACTGAATATTGACCATAGGCCCTTCTCACAAAGACGCATGGAGATATTTTCCAATGGAAACTAATGAGAGCAGAGAAACTGTTGAAATTTCTTGACAACGTAAAAGCAATTTTTAAAATGCCCTCCTGTCCTGGAAAGAAAACACATATATTTTATGATTTTGAGAGAAGATATAATAAATCTGGTAAAAATGTGAACAAGCTTGTACCATTACAAGGAATATCCCACTATAATAATCATACCCAAGTTTTCTTCTCCACAATATCAGATCAGAAAGTTTACTAGACAGTATCTAGGCCAATGTTTGCATTTTGCAGATGAGTCTATCACAGAAATAATCCATACCAATAAAAATTAGATTTCAAGTCCCCTAACTCTGAGTTTAGTAGTTTTACAAAAGTACTTCAAATCCTGACTTTCTATATGGACAAGTTTCTAAAAACATACAGTCCACCAAAACTGAATCAAGAAGAAATAGGTAATTTGAAGAGACCAATCATCAGAAATGAAATAGAATCAGTAACAACAACAACAACAACAAGAACAACAAAAAACCTCCCTGCAAACAAAAGTCCAGGACCTGATGGCTTCACTGGGAATTCTACTAAACATACAAAGAACTAATACCAACCCTTCTCACACTCTTCCAAAAGATTGCAGAGGAGGGAATACCCCCAAACTCATTCTATGGAGCCACAGTCATCCTGATACCAAAAGCGGACAAAGACACTACCAAAAAACAAAATTACAAGCCAAAATCTTTGACAGATATACACACAAAAATTTTCAACAAAATATTAGCAAATATAATCCAACAATGCGTTAAAAAAACATACACTATGATCAAGTTGGATTCATTCCAGAGCCACAAGGATGGTTTGACATATGCAAATCAATCAATGTGATACACCACCACACTCAGAAAAGAAAGAACCACATGATCATCTCAATAGGTGCAGAAAAAGCATTTGATAAAATTCAACATAATTTATGATAAAAACTCTTACCAAAGTGGGTATAGAGGGAACATATCTCAACATAATAAAAGCTATTTATGGCAAACCCACAGCCAACATAATACTCAATGATGAAAAGTTGAAAACCTTTTCACCAGAGGAAAACAAGGATGCCCATCCTCACCACTTCTATTCAACATAGTATTGGAAGTCCTAGCCATAGCAATCAGGCAAGAAAAAGAAATAAAAGGGGTCCAAATTGGAAGAGAAGAGGTAAAATTGTCACTATACGTAGATGACATGATACTAGATATAGAAAACCCTAAAGACTCCATGCAAAAACAACTAGAGCTGATAAATTCAGTAAGGTAGCAGGATACAAGATTAACATATAGAAATCTGTTGCTGAAATTTCTGTTAACATACACTAGTGTTTCTTTACACTAACAATGATACATCAGAAAAGGAAAGTAAAAAAAAAAAAAATCCCTTTTAAAATCACATTGAAAAAAAAATACTTAGGAATAAACCCGATCAAGGAGGTGAAAGACTTATACACGGAGAATTAAAAACCACTGATTAAGGAAATTAAACATGATTTAAAGAAATGGAAAGATATCCCATGTGCTTGGATTGGAAAAATTATTATTGTTAAAATGGCCATACTACCCAAAGCAATCTACAGATTTAATGCGATCCCTATCAAATCACCCAGGACATTTTTCACAGAGCTAGAACAAATAATCCTAAAATTTATATGGAATCACAAAAGACCCAGAATTGCCAAAGCAATACTGAAGAAAAAGAATGAGGCTGGAAGAATAACCCTCTCAGACTTCTGACAATACTACAGAACTACAGTAATCAAAACAGCATGGTATTGGCGCAAAAACAGATATATGGATCAATGGAACAGAATAGAGAGCCCAGAAATAAACCCACACATTTACGGTCAATTAATCTTTGACAAAGGAGGCAGGAATATACAATGGAGAAAAGACAGTCTCTTCAGCAAGTGGTGTTGGGAAAGCTGGACAGCCATATGTAAATCAATTAAGTTAGAACACTCCCTCACACCATACACAAAAATAAACTCAAAATGGTTTAAAGACTTGAACATAAGACAAGACACCATAAATCTAGAAGAGAACATAGGAAAAACATCCTCTTATATAAATTGTACCAATGTTCTCCTAGGGCAGTCTACTGAGGCAATAGAAATAAAAGCAAAAATATATAAACAAATGGGACCTAAATAAACTTATAGCTTTTGCACAGCAAAGGAACCCATAAATAAAGTGAAAAGACAATCTACAGAATGGGAGAAAATATTTGCAAATAATGCAACTGACAAGGGGGTTAATTTCCAGAATATACAAACAGCTCATACAACTCAATACCAAAAAAGCAAACAATCCAATCCAAAATTGGGCAGAAGACCTAAGTAGACATTTCTTCAAAGAAGACATACAGATGGCCAATAGACACATGAAAAGATGCTTAACATCACTATTATCAGAGACACGCAAATCAAAACTACAATGAGGTATCACCTCACACTGGCCAGAATGGCCAGCATTAAAAAGTTCACAAAGAGTAAATGCTGGAAAGAGTGTGAAAAAAAGGGAACCCTCCTACACTGTTGGTGGGAATGTGGTTTGCTACAGCCATTATGGAGAACAATATGAAGATTCCTAAAAAAAAAAAAAAAATGAAAATAGACCTACCCTATGACCCAGCAATCCCACTCCTGGACATATATCCAGAGGGAACTCTAATTCAAAAAGATACATGCACCTCGATGTTCACAGTAGCACTATTGACAATAGCCAAAGCATGGACGCAACCTAAACATCCATCAATGGATGACTGGATAAAGAAGTTGTGATATGTAGACACCATGGTACACTACTTAGCTATAAAAAAAAGAATTAAATAATGTCATTTGCAGCAACATGGATGGACCTGGAGACTGTCATACTAAGTGAAGTAAATCAGAAAGAGAAATAAAAATACCATATGGTATCACTTATATGTAGAATCTTAAAAAAAAGAAACAAATGAACTTATTTACAAACAGAAACAGGCTCACAGACATAGAAAACAAACTTATGGTTACCAGGGGAAAGAGGGTGGGGAAGGATAAATAGGGAGTTCAGGATTTGCAGATTCTAAACAACAAGGGCCTACTGAATAGCACAGGGAACTATATTCAACACCTTGTAATGGCTTATAATCAAAAAGAATGTGAAATATACATATGTATAAGTGAATCACTATGTTGTACATCAGAAATGAATACAACATTGTAAACAAACTATACTTCAACAAACAATAAATAAAATGTTAAATATTTTTTAAAATCCTTTCATTGATTTTTACTTAAATAAAATAAGCTAAACAAATCATTTGTTAATTTAAACAACCTTCAGTGGACAGTGATTGAATGAAAAGCAACAAACAAGCTCATTTTTCTAACTAGCCTCAAACAATCTCATGTCTATGTTTGTGCTCCATAAGCCACATGAAGGGGGCACTATTTCTTATGGGTATCCTGCTTCCTTGCTTGAAGTGCAGTCCCCAAATACCACTACAAAAATCCAAACAATGCAAAATATGCTGGTCTCATTATGACACAAATATGGACAAAATGTTTCTTTCCATTTCTGTGACACAATTTGCCACCTTGCCTCCAGTCTCACAACCAGCTAATTGAGCTCCCACCTGTGGCCCTTCCCTAGAGAGTCAGGACTAACTAACAGGCTGAAGAACTAAAAATTGTAATGAGGGAAACACTGGTGACCCAGCCTAACTGAAGTGGAGGTACTGATGGAAGGACACTGATGGACATTACAACTGATGGACATAACCAGGTATGTATACCCTACAGCTAAATGCTCAATGTTTTTCTAAAGAACCCATAAACAACTGAAATTGCTTTCTTTCATATTCCTGTTCACCAGAGGATAGAACTACCAGACACTCCTCTTTGCTAGCCAACAGAAAATCATTTATTTACCCAAAAAAGTGCAAACAAGATTCACTGGGAACATCCCAGACTACAGTATTTCTCTGTCCTCTCTACTTCCCTTACAGAATGTTATCTTTGACTCTGTTCTTTAACTCAATCAACCACCTCCCTCACATGTGAATCAACAATTTTCATGCAAAATAACTAAATGTGTCTAAGTTTTTCTTTGACTGGGACAATCTTACAGGGCAGACTCCATCTTCCCTTATCTGCACAAAAACTTTCTCCAAAGCATATCAATCCAAGGGAGAGAGGAAATGAGAGTTGGAACCAGTTTAGTGGCCAGAGGATATCTGATCAACAAGGTCAAAAGAATTTGGTCACTGATTGAATCTGGAGGTAAAGAATAGGAAGGAATCTAGGGTTATTTCGAGGATCCTTACTTGGGCAAGTGCATGAAGGATGAGGTCATTCAATGAGGCAAGGAACAAAATGAGAGACAGAAAATGGTAACATCAGTTTTGCACATCATGAGCTTGAGAGTCCCAAGAAAGACTCAGGTGGAGCTTTCTTGTGAGCAAATGGATATAAACGTCTCTATTTCATACAAGAGATGAGACTCAAGTCATCTGTATAGAGGTAGATTATTGAACTGGGTGAACGTCCACGTTCTGGAGCCAAATGCTATCCAAGCAGGAGTCTGGACTTTATCATTAATCTGCTATGTACCTCAGGCAACTTACTCAAGATCTCTATCCCTCATGTAGAGATTACAGATAATGACAGTACCTACTTTAACACTGTTGTGAAGATTGTGATGATACATGAAATGCTACCAAGCGTACAACAAGCATTCAGTATATGTTTGCCATTACAGATGGAGCTACAGGCTTGACTGAATGAGGGGGCAGAGAGTGAGAAACAAGGCTAGAATATTGAGAAAACTCGCCATTAAAAGCTCAGCCCACAGTCACATAACAAGTAGGTGGTGGAAACAAGATTTGAAACATAATTTTGTCTCCCAAGTCCAAGCTCTTTTCACTGAAAAGGGAAGAGTTCTGTTAAAGGTTCAATAGTTCAAGTAAAACGAGGAATGAAATTTTCCCATTGTTTTGGTAACTTGACACCTCTGATTTAAAAACAGCTATTTCTGTGGAAAGATAATGATGTAAACTTTGTTGGAAAACCTAGGAGGGAACAGGTTTTAAGGAGTTGGACATGACAAAAGAAGTTCAGAGTAGTGAACCAGCCTCACTTCTCCTATAAGAAAATCAAAAATTAATTTCTAACCAAATCCCTTAGGTTTCTCCCACCCTTAAGTGCCTTGGCGTGTAGGGGTTCTGGGGTGAGGGTTGAGAAAATGGTCAGTAGAAGATAATTTTTGAGAATTAAGCAGGGACTAGATGATGTAGCATCTTGGAAGCCACAGTAAAGACACTGGATATTTTTGTGTTGTAAGAAAAATGCATAACATGAAACTTACCATCTTATTCATTTCTAAGTATACAGTTCAATAGTGTTAAGTATACTCCACTGTTGTGCAACCAATCTCCAGAAATGTCTCATCTTGCAAAACTGAAACTCTCTACCTATTAGACAACAACTCCCTATTTCTCCCTCCCCTAGCCCCTGGTAACCACCATTCTACCTTCTGTTTCTATGAATTTGACTACTTTAGATAACTCATGTAACTATATTTGTCTTTTTGTGACTGGCTTATTTCATTTCAAATAATGTCCTCAAGATTCATTCATGCTGCAGTATGCATCAGAATTTCCTCCATCTTTAAGACTGACAATCTTGCACTGTAAGTATAGTACTACATTGTTTGTCTGTTCTTCTGTTGATGGACATATGGGTTACTTGCACCTTTTGGTACTTTGAGTAACACTGCTATGAATATAGGTGTGCAAATGTCTCTTTGAGATCCTGCTTTCAATTCTTTTGGATACATACCAGAAATGGGATTGCCGGATAATATGGTAATTTTTTTACTTTTAATATTTTGAGGAACTATCATACTTTTCCACAGGAGCTGCAGCATTTGACATTCCCACCAACAATGCACAGGGGTTCCAATTTCTCCACATCCTCACCAACATTTGTTATTTTCTGTTCTTTTTGATAGTAGCTATCCTAATGGGTATGAGGTGGTATCTCATTGTGGTTTTGATTTACATTTCTCTAATGATTAGGTAGTTGAGCATCTGATCATTATACATCGTCTTTGGAGACGTGACTATTCAAGTCCCTTGCCCTTTTTTTAATCAGGTTATTTTTTGTTCTTATTGTTGAGTTATAGGACTTCTTTATATACTTAGGACATTAACTCTTTATAAAGTAAGTGATTTGCAAATATTTTCTCCCATACCATTGGTTGTCTTTACATTCTGTTGTGTCTTTTGATGCACAGAAGTTTTTAAGTTTAACCTAGTCCATTTGTCTATTTTTGTTTTGGGCACTTGTGCAACAGGTTGAATTCTATTCTGATTTGACAAGGAAGCCTTTGAAGGATTTTGAGCTTGAGATAATCATATGATTTTCTTGTTTTAAAAAAATCATTCTAAGTGCTTGATAGAGGATAGATTTTAGCTGGGATTAAAGGCAAGAGTAGAAACAGAATAACAGGAAAATGACCTATGTTTGCAATTAGTGTAAAAAATTATAGTAGCTGGGGACAGGACTGAGGTGACAGAGGGAGCAAAATTTTACAATTGGTATATATTTAAAAGAATCAAAAGAACTAGCTGATGCATTCATTGTGGAGGGTAAGAGAGAGGATGGATTCAAGAATAACTCTCAGATCTTTGAGCTTGTGATTTCTTCCTGCTTACAAACAGAGAATAACAAGTTGCAAAGGGAAGAAATGGAGGCCCATCATTGGGTTCCCCATCACTTAAATGCATATCTGCCTTTACCAACTGTTCTGGTCACTAGAACTAGTAATAAATTACTCTAAAATCCAGCAGCTTAAAACAACCTTATTCCACTTATAATTTTGTAGGTAAGGTATTTGGAAGGGCTTAGCTGGTGGCTCCCACCTAACGTCTCTTACGCGCTTATAGTCAGATGTCACCTGGGGTTTCAATCATCTGAAGGCTCAACTAGGTCAAACGTAAGAGATGGCTCACTCGTATGACTGGAAGCTGATGCTGGCTGTCAGCTGGGAGCTGGGCTGGGCCACTGCCTGGAGCACTGATATGTGGCCTCTGCAGCCTGGCAGTCCTAAGGTGAGACACCTGACATGACTCCCGGCCTTCCCCAAGAAAACCGAGTGGAAGCTTCATGGTCTTTTCTGAACTAGCCGCAAAAATGACATAGAATCACTTTCTTCATATTCCACCCATTACAAGCAAGTCACTGAGATCAACTCAAATTCAAACAGAAGAACCCCCACCTTTCAAAGAGAGAAATGCCAAACAATTTAAGGACATATTTTAAAACCACTACAGTTACCTTGTCCACTTTCTCTGGTATGAAAACTTTAAAGTTTAAGGGTGTAAGGGAATCTCTCAGTTACAACATAGATATGGGAGGCAGAAGAGAGGCCAGCTGCCTGGAGGTAAAGGAATATGTGGTGTCTTGGAATTCAGTGGGATAATCTATATGGGCTCAAACAGGAGCTCAAGGACAGAATTCGGAGGGACACTACCAAAGGCTTGAGTAGCATCCACTTAAAGTCAGTCCTTCAAGATTCATCCAGGGCTAGGAATTTTCCCCTTTACTGCTAGTAACTTGCTATAACTGAACTTTATTCAAACTACTTAATAACAATATTATTTATTCTACCACATGAAATAAAAGGAAGGGAAACTGACTCAATATGCATCACTTTTCTCACAATAAAGCAAAGTAAAATATCATTATGCACCCTTATAAACTATAGAACTGATGAGCAAAGACAGCAACAAAAACTTACTAAAGGTACGGACTGAGTGGTACAGTTGCAATTTAACTCAGATGGTCTGCCTCAAACCCCATGTTCCTTCTCCTACAGGCTACTGACTAGCACCACTTCTGACACACAATGGATCCAAATTAAGCAACAGTCTCCTTCCCTGTCTTCCTCTGAAAACCAGTGCGCGGCTCTACTTTTAGAGCCAAAAAGAGAAAGCAAATCTTCATACTCACTCAGCAAGGTCTCTTTCCTTCCTTGGCAGTAAGGTTTTAACAGGACATCAGTTGAACCTGAAATTCTCTAAGTTTATCAAAATCCAAGCTGATATTCTTTTGATTTCAAGGCACATTTCGTTCCAGAAAAATACACCATATAAAATTAAAATGTATAAAAGACATTAATCATTACCTAATGATGTAATTTCAGGGTCTAAACAAGGAGTTCTGTCTGGCAATCATACCACCAAAGTGACCATTTACTCCTAAGATGTAAATATTTAGGGGACCAAAGGACATGAGGAGGAAATGAGTAAATTACAACGCATATCCTATGCTGTCACCAAAGTGACTCAGATTTTGGCAATAAGATCGTGGCTTTAATTTAACAAATGATTTATCTACATAGCACCAGATTAAAAGGAACAAAATGGTCTCTTGGCTTTTGTGGGGCCATACTGCCAGCAGTTTTGATTCCTCTTCCCTTCCAAGGACTTGTTCCACTCTTCTCTCCTAACCTGTCACATGAGGAACAGCTGGGACAATACATATCTATGGATGTCTGGGCTCTAGCCACGTGACAAACACATCTCCACACATCTTCCAACAGAAAGCTGAGGATAAGAATTAGACTGATCAGAATCCAGATAATATGGTTGTTGTCCTGGCTCTCAATGAATATCATTCTTTCATTAGAAAGACTAAAGGAAATGATTAATCATTTAATTGTCAGATTCTATACTAGATTTTGGAGATAACAAAGACAAGAAAGACAGATCTGTTTTTCAGGAATTCACTGCCCATGGAGGAAAGATATGACAGTGTGAAAAGTAGAATAAAAAAGATATTACTAATGTGCAGCAGTGGTTGAAAGTAGAGAGTGCTGGCTAACTATACTTAGTGGTAAGGAAGAGCTGGTTCAGATGAGCCTTTTGAGTTTAGGAGAAACGTGCATTGAATCTCTACAACTGGACATATGCCAGGTTGACCAGGGAAGGAGAGTATTCCAGGGGAGTTAACTATCCTTGCAAAATCCCAAAGATAAAAAAATAAAGACGTGCTAAAGGAACTGACAGTAGCTCAGCACAGCTAAGATATAAGATGAATGTGAGGGACATGGCGTAATGTGGTTCTGGAAACCTCGGAACCAGACCAAAAGGCTCCTTGGAAGCCCTCCTAAGGTGTTTTGGTCTCTGTGGTCTGATAGCAAGAACCAACAAAGGGTTTTAAGCAGAGAACACATGATTATATTTGCACTTAAAAGGTCATTTTTGGGGCAAGACACGAAGGGGATGACATCAGTGGCAAGACCAGATCCGAGACCACTGCGGCATCTAGGCAATATCCTGCAGGACCTCACGGTATCTGGTACCTTAAAAGAAGTTGTACATGTATGATAATATCTAACGTTTATGTAAAACGTACTATATGGCAAACACTTCCATACATTGCCCTCTCAGTTACTCCATGAGAGAGAGAATGCCACACTCCCACTTTACTGATAAGGAGAGAGGCACCGTGATGCAGTAATTAGCTATGGCCACAAAAGCTAGAATTTGAACCCCAGCGGTGTGACTCTGTAAAGTTTTTCTTCTTAACACAAGACACCACTTATAGCTGTGAAGTCTGTCCACTGTCCAGAGGTGCCCACAGGGAGCAAGTCCAAGAAATCCAATCCGCGTCCACTTAAGAACCCACCCACTCCCAGCACAAAGCTATGTCCACCTGAGTACTTGTTTCTTCCCCCAGGCGCCCTTCACTTGCCAAGCTCTGTGTCCAGAGGACAGGCCCACGCAAAGAGGAAGCCTCCCTACCTCACACAGAGGCGCCAGAGCTAGCTGTGCCCCTGCCTGTTCCACAGCACAGCACGGACTACTCTGTGTGGGAGGACACTTGGAAGGGTGTTTGATTAAGCAGTTTGTGATGATGAATGTGGAAACGGATAAATAAACTGCACTACATACTTCTACTGGAATGTTATGGAGCATTTAAAAGGAATGGACTATTTATTATGTGTATATTGATTTTTTAAACATAGCAATGAGTGAATCAAGCTGTAAATCAAGTGCAGTACACTACGTAGATTTTAAAGCCCAAAAATCATTACATTTTATACACAGACACACTCACCAAATTTGTGTCAGTGGTTGCTTTCGCGGAGAGGACGAGATCAGAACTTGAGGGAAGACCACAGCAGACTTAAATGTACCTGTAAGGTTTTATTCCTTTTATTAAGACTTGAAGCAAAAATGACAAAATACTTATTACTATCAATTCTGGATGACAGGCATGCAATTACTCAAAGTAAAAACAGTGTTTATTTTTTAAGATTAAGTTTAGTAGGAAACTGGGAATAGAAGACTTAGAAGGCTATGCTGTGTGATCAGAAAGCGGAACTTCAGGAGTCCTGGATTCAGAGGTGGAGCAGTTCCAGACGATGACAAGGCTCAGGGTGCAGCCACTGAATGGCTGGCTAAAGGGGAGGTGGAGGTGGAAATCAATGGACTATAAGAATGAAGGATCCAGATGCATCACCAAGATGCTGGTTGAGTTTTCCAGAATGATGGCAAAAGCCAGGGTGGAAAGAGACAGGAGCCAAGGTCCTCATTAAATATGGTTATAGGGCAAGGAGATCGGTTGAGGGAACAATGAGGTTGGAAAGAGGGTGGAGTGTGCATGCATCAGTGGAAGAATGGTCGTTGAAAGGAGCCAGGGTGGTGAGCAAAGGCAAGCTGAGCCCATCTCCAGCCACAACCCCACGAGGGAGAATGAGTTCCCTGCACTGGAACTGCTGAAAAGTCGTGTCACTCAGGAAAAGTCTGCTTTCAGTTAAGGTGAGGAGATAGTCACCTCAAAAATCCTACCAAACTCTAACTTTCTAATCCAATAACCCAGAACTATGGGTTCAATCAGAGAGGAGTGGTAGATGTTGCCAACAAACAAAAGAAGGAGAACTCAGGACTCCTTACACTGGAAGTCAAGCTGCCAGACACACCAAGGGGAAGGGAATGATGAAAGAGATTATCGCAAAGCAAAGCCAGCCAGGCAGCAAAATAAGCAGTCTTGGGAAATCAAGTTGGCACCGAATGTGTGAAATGACCTGAGGGAGCACATAGAGGCATCTGAGATCATTGTCAAGAGAGAATTCCAGTTCAGGATTTGGTGTTGGCTCTGGAAACAGCTCTGAGAATGTGTTGAGGGATGAATGGAGAGAGGGGCCCACATATGAAGAGATTTGAGGTTGACAGTCCAGATGGACCCACACGGACAAGGTAAAACCATATCCTAAGACTTAAATCTTTAGAAATAGAATAGAGAAGTGACGAGATCAGAATGGTAAAGAGAAAGAGAGGCCAGTATCCAGGAAGGGAACAGGAGCAACTGGAACTTTCAGACGTTTTGGGCTAAGAGACACTCAGCCCCCTCACTCATGCCAAGACATGCCAAACCCCATTTTCTCCTCCACGGCACTGAGGGGCCTCCGTACAAGGCCTGCAGTCACATTGCTGACACCAAGAGAGGCACGTGTTCCCTCAGATCTAGGATGTCCACACTTAGAGAGGACTGTTTGTTGATACTGGAAATCTTCGTTTAAAGAGACTCCTTTACTTCTGGGCAGAGGATTTGGGCTACAAAGCAGACTGGTGACCCTGATCAAGGTCTCATTCAGAAAATACAGCAATGCCTTTCTGAGAAAAAAAAAAAAAAAAAACCACCACCCTCACGCCCGCTCTCGGACAAGGGAAGAACGCAGACCCACTCACTGCATCCTGCTCTTTATTCGTCTCCAACTCCCCCCATCCCTGTTTACACAATCTCTATTCAGCGTAGATGCAGAGCAGAAAAAAATAAAGGTTCTGGGCAATCGCACCTTCTTTCAAACTGGAATGACTCATATCTGCGCTTGCCTTTCGCATTTACAGGAGAAGAATGCTGATGTCTTCAACCTCAGGTCCCTCAGTTTGGGATGAGGGGCCCTGGGAACATGCCTGTGTGAAGCCCACAGGGGACGGGGAAGACCTCATTAACACTGCACACAGTTGGCCACAGCCATTTCTGTAGCTCTAAAATGTTTCACTTCCAACCATCTCAAGATTCAGCAAAATAAAATCACTCTACAGGATAAAATAACTGCTTATCAAATCTATTAACTTCTTAATAACTCTAAGTTACTTGTTACGGGAAACCAGTTTGGTAAGAGCACCAAACCCTCCTGGCCCACCTCAATACCACCACCACTCTTGAAATGAAGAGTCCGGCTGTGTTTACTGAGCTGGGGAGAGAGTCACTGGAGGAAGGAGAAGGTGGGGGGACAGAGCAGGACTGCAGTGAGGCACTAACACCCAGTCTTCAGACTTGGCTGCCTTCTCCTACAAAGCAAAACCAGGGCAGGTGCAGAGTTCTTTCAGCCATCTGTACACCCCTGCATATACACAGCTAACTGGAAACACTTTCTTCATTGTGCCGGGGAATGATGTGCACACTGTGCCCAAAATAACCCCGTCTGGACCTACTACCTCCCTCTGTGGCCACTGTCATCTCCTGCAGGTCTCACTCCTCACTCAAAAAGTTCCAACACCCCTTCCTACCACACCTGTGGTCACATCTTGATGAAGCCAGGCTGCCTGTCTTGAGCAGCAGCCCCAAAGAGTAAGAGAACAGAGGCTGTCTCAATGGCCCATTGAAATCCCCAGAACTAATAATTATAGTTAACTCTTGTTGAACATTAATATGTGGCAGCACTGCTCTAAGAATTAATCACTATAACTCTGTGAGAGAAGTACTATTCTTATCCATATTTCACAGAAGAGAAAACTGAGCCACAGAGAGGCTTAGTAGCTTTCCCAGAGACACACAGCTAGTAATTGGCAGAACAAGGATTTGAGCCCAGGCGATCTTATTCCAGAGCCCATATTCTTAACCCTGGTGTGGTTCTGCCCCTTGGAAGAAACCAAACAGCTAACATGGTTACATGGAGAAATATGTAATTTACATTTTGTGGCCCTGCCTCTCAATGAGTTTTCACTCCTTTCCTCTCAATGTTTACATTTCATGCTTTAGATGTGATGCTTTCAGTCTTTACATCTAAAATGGAACAGGGTACGCAGTGCTATCTTGTCATAATGGAGTGAAAAACAGGTTTCAGTGGGAGTACCATCCCCAAGTAAAATTCAGGGGCAGCCCGGTCCTGTGCTCATGTCTTCATCAAGATTGACTCCAAGTATCCAACTCTGCAGACCAGATAGATGGCATGAGCACTAACAGATTCAAGCATTCAGAGGGCAGAGCAGGTTTGGAGAACCTTAGTTTAGTTTATTCCCCCAGTCAATACGTATTTTCAGAGCTTGGAGTATCTGATACTGTGCTGGATTCTGGGGACACGATAGAAAAGTAGACAGAGTCCTTATCCTCTGGCAGCATTCATTCCAGAATACGCTAGAGGAGACTGAGAATAAACAAGCAAACAACACGTAAGAAACAAGATGCCATGACAAAATAACCCAGGGAGTCTCTTTTATATGGGGCATTCAGAAATGTAGCAGATTTGAGATCCTCAGAGATATGCAGGACATACAGTTCCCAATGCCATGCCCTCTTTATGCCTTTCTGCTAACTATTGGGAATTTCCCTATTAAAGAACAGCTCTGGATGTTGTAATGCAAACTTCTTGACCTGGTGCTCAAGGCCCTGCTCCAGCCCTGCCCTACCTATATACCTCTTCCCATCACCACTTCCAAACACACCTTTTCCATTCCATTTAAGCTAATCTCTCATTGTCCCGTCTCATGTTCACTCCAACTCTGTTCTCTCCCTCCACCTGTTTATTCTACCCATCCTTCAAGATGAGGTTTCCTCATTTTTGTCCACTACAGGCTTTCCAAGCTCCCCTCTCCTCTAAAATACTAGTTCTCAGACATTAACTACCTGAAAATGCAGCCTTCTGTCCTTCACTGCTATTTCACAAGTGCCATCATCAAGGAATTTTTACACAGGCTACCACAATCTCCTCACGCAGGTGTGGGCAGAAAGGGAAGGGGATTCAGCACATGTCCAGCGTTCTCAGGGCCAGAGGCTGAGAGAACTGACGCAGGCTCAGGAAGGCAACTCGAGGGACCAAGAACAGTGAGCAAAGGGCACAATTTCTAACAGGAAGACACAGAGCCTCCAAGCAAGTGGACAGATCTCTACAGCTGTAAACAAACGTGGCAAGGAGACAGTTCTGGAGGGTAACTAAGGATCCAGGTGAGACATGTAATCAAAGCCTAGGAGTGGAGAACAAGCGTAAGCCTGGTCTCACACTGGTCCAACACAGGTAGCGGGAGTGCAGACCCGTGACTGAGGGATAACCGGGCACCACGTATCAACTGGCAACAAAAGGAATCTGGGGGAGAGTTCAGGAACCTAGACACCAAGATTGGGTGACTAAGTTTGAGAATCTGACTCAGTTCGAAGGGTAAGCTGTAGACGGAGATCATCAGTGGACTTGTTTGGGAGAAGTAGGGAAAGGAGACGAAACAGAGGAAATGAAAGCCTAAAACGCTTATGGACAGATTATTAGTCCCTTAGGTGTAGGGGCCATGCCTCAATTCTCTCCTCCGCAGCACTCAGCAGATACATATTTAGTGATTACATAACAAAGAAAGATCAAACAGAGTTTGGTATTGCCCAATGAAAGTAAATATGCCAAGACAACTTGAGTCATCACTTAAGCAAGCAAAGTATTGTGGCATCTTTACAAGAAGCCTCCATCACCCTGGCAAACACAGAGGGTAATGTGATCTGGTGAAGGGAGATGCGGCTAGAAATGAGGAGGGGAAAGTACACCAACTTTGCAGCAAACTCCCGTCGACCTTAGACAAGTCATTTCACCTCTCGGAGCCTCAATTATCTCATCTATAAAAGGGTAACTGCAACTGCTCCAAATTTTTCATAGTATCTAAAACACTCTTCACCCAGATCTCTGCTTGGCTAACTGCATTTCTTTTGAATCTTTGCTCAAATCCTGCCTCCCTGATGAGCCCTATCCTAGCCACCCTATTCAATACAGTAATCTGCTCGATCCAACAACCCCACCCACCCCTACACTCTCTGGCTTATATTTTTCTTTTTCATAACACTTCTAACACCCTATAAAATTCACCTATTATCTTTATTGCTGCCTGCTAGAATGTAGGCTCCATGACAGCACGAGTCTTTGTTCTAGTTCACTGATGTATACCAAGTCTCTGATAGCATCTGGAGCAGAGTAGGCATCCAACAAATATTTGAAGGATAAATATATGAATGAATCAAATAACGGCCACAATCTTGTGGAAGAAGAAAACTACAGTAACAAATCAATCGTATTCTCCCTGCAGCCAAGGTCTCCTGCCTACACCCTCAAGAATTGCTAAAATGCAGTGATACCCTAAACTCTCATGAAATCTGGGGACCCAAATGGGCAAACACATCCCAGGTGTTCTGGGGCCACCTGCTGGCAACTCTACTTAGTAGCTATCTCAGCATTTAAAACGACAGGAATTTCCAGCGGAGAACCGAGTTACAAGGAACCTCTCCCCTCAGCCAGTGAGGGCACTCAGGCTACACACAAGAAACAGAAACCTAGACCACAAATCAGGAGCTTCCAAAAGTTCCCGGAAGGGAGAGTTAAAACCTCCTCTGAAGGACCACATGTCCCAGCGTTTCCCAGAACCTACTTCCACTACATTAAGAACAGTAAGTGGCACGTACCGAGCCCTCATCTCTCAGGCACAGTTCCAAGCACCTTCTCGTTTTATTTAATCCGGGCATCAATCCCTTGGTGAACCTACCACCATTACCATTTTAGAGATGAATAGTTGCCTTTTAAAGTGAATGTTTTAAGTGAAGCTGCGACCCCATTTAAATTAAAATACTGATAGGAAAACTCAAGCCAGGGTGTGCGCCCGGTGCCGGGGAGCCCCAGCGCACCTGCGGGGCAGGTGTGAGGGCCCAGCAGCCCTCCCCTCAACTCAGTCGGGCGCCACCTCAGTCCTGGGCTCTGGATCCCACAGGCCGCCCCGCTTCACTCTGGTCACCTCAGAAGGAGGATGCGCCCCAGCAGCCCGCGTGAGCTGTGCGCCAGGGACTCTTTCCAGGCCTCCGACGCCCCCAACAGCCTTTCTCGGCTGAGCCGGCTGCGCCCCGCCCCTCTTCCCGGAAGTGCAGCGTCTCTTCCCGGAAGTGGCTCTCTCCACTTCCCTGGGCGCCAGGGGACGCTGTGCGCACCGGCGCCTCAAGGGCACATGCCCGAGGCAGCGCCGGTCGCTGTTTCCAAACGCACCACCCCCAACCCGCACTTCTCCGGGGGGGTGAGGGGCCACGCAGGAGGCCGAAGGGCTGCCCGCCCCGCACGCCCCCACCTCCGGCGCGGCGGCCACTGCTCCGAGGGGCCTCCGCGTTCCGGGAGGACGCGGCGCGTAGTCCGGGCCTTACCTCCCCGACGGGCCTCGGGGCCCCTGATGGAGGGGCCTTGGCGCCGCAGGGCTCAGGCCTGGGCCTCTCACGGCGCCGGGGTCTGGGAGCTCTCGGGCCGCCCCTCGGGGAGGCGGAGGCACGGTGCTTGGGGGGCGAGGGCCCCGGATGGGATCAAAGCCCGGGCCTCCAGGACGCCGGACAAGTTCGCCCCCTGCTGGTCAGGCGGAGGCTCGGGCTTCTTTGTCTTCAACTACAGCCCTGGTGACTGTTTCCCAGGAGGAGGATGTGAAGTGGGTTTACGTGCTACAAGCGCTTTTTTGATACGCTTGAGTTACTTATTCTTAAGTGCATTAGGAAAAAAATTACTAGTACAACAACCCCTTCTACCTGGAGTATTATTTTGTTATGAGGCTAACTCTTTAAAAATAAGTAGTTGACTTTGATTGAAATAAATAATACACAGATGTAAAAAAACCACGGTGGTGGTACTCAAATGACTAAAATCCAATAAAACTATCAGCCTCACAAGGATAATGAAGGGAATATGTGGTATGATGGTTAATATGTGTCAGCATGCAGGGTGTTTTTGGATGAGGTTAACATTTAAATCAGTGCATTTTGAGTAAAGCAGATTACCAACCATAATGTGGTGGGGCTCATCCAATCAGCTGGAGGTCTGAAAAGAATAAAAAGACCCACCACCGTGAGCAAGAGGGAATACACCACCGGAATGCTTCTCCCCTCCATCTCCCTGAGCCTCCACCCCAGGGTCTGAGACTTTCCACAGAAGAAATGTTATTCTCTGCTCTGCCTTCAGATGTCAGCACTGAAGTGTCCAGCTTGCACCAGCAGGCCCAGGTACATTTCCTTCCCTGTGCCTTTAATGTCTGTCTCCCATGAGCACAGGACCACATAGCAGAGCAAGGGGTCCCCAGCTGCAAACTTCCACCTCTCCTCCCCTTTTAGTTCTAGCCATTGACAACCTATAGATATAGATATAGATACATAAATATAGATAAACACATCTTTTTTTTTCTTTGTAACCACTTGGTCCTCATAGCTCAGTAGCCATCAGGAGACACGAGCATGTTCAGGCTTTCACTGCAGCTATTTGTGATGTGTAAGTTCCCTGATTGCAGGAATCCTGGCTTTCTATTCCTTTCAGAATCACACACTATGACCTTACATGTAGGAAATGCTCAATGAATGCTTGATGAGAAGCCCCATTGGTGACAAATTTGAGAGTTTTGTATGACTTCTACATGTGGGATTTTATGTCCATGTTGGACTGTTGCCTCTCTACCCTAAGGAGTTACTGCCCTGGAAAACGGCTTAGGTCTCCCCACTGGCAACCCTGGTTCTGTTTGAAGACCATATGGGTGGTACAAGCATGACACAGGACCCTCTGATATTGGGGTCAAGGGTCATGGCACCCAGGCCTCCATGGCCTGAACTCCTTGAGTCTCTCCAGTTGCCCTTCTTATCTCTTCTCCTCCTCTTCCCTCCTCCCCTTCCCTCCACCTCTCCCCTAGCTCCCTCTCCCACTGTTCTGTCTCCTAATTTCTCTCTTCTTCCCTCCTTCACCTGTTATAGTCTCCTCTTACTTCACCTTCCCCTCTTCTCTTCACCTTTCCCCTTATGTTTCCTCTTCTTCTTTTCCATCTTCCAAGTATTTCATAAACAAAACCAAGGCTCCATTCCTAAGTTTCAGGACCCTGGCTGAAGAAATTACAAAGACCAGCTCAAAGGCAGTTCAAAGGCAGTTCAAAGGCAGCTCAAAGGCAGTGGCATTTGGAGTCATGTGTCCAAAAGGACTCTGCACCAGTGAGGACTCCTGTGGAAGCCCTTTGACTCCCTGTACCCCTGTCTAGCCTTCTTCCCATGTGTTCAATCACTCACTTGCCCCCAGATGCTGGCTCCATTCCCTTTTCACTAACCCTGCAGAATAGGGCCAATCCCACCGTGTTCCATGGGAGACCATCTTGTTCCTTGCAGGCCAGTTCACTTCCTGAGGCCCCCAATTCCTGTAAATGGTGGTCAGTACACCATCAGGCCCCAGACCCACTTTAGGAGCCAACAATAAGAGCCTACTCCATACACGGGGGTCACTGGCAACACAGCAGCTTCCTCCCCAGTCAGAGAGAAGCCAACGCCCACCCCAAAGTTGGCTCATGTGTGGGCAACACAGTCTTGCCAGTTCTGTGGCTGCTGATCTTAGCTCAACACATCTTCACTGAGCCTCTGCTCTGAACAAGGTGCTTAACTAAGTGCTATCCTTATCAGAATTGGAAAGCAACTAAACACGCATCCTGTCTAGTCTGGGGATCCATTAAGCTGGCGATAGCTGTGCCAGGTGCTGTGCCACCTTGTCAGTACCTAGGGGCTCTTCCCTGTCCACCTCCTGCATAGCTCAGGCCCTGATCTGAGAAATCCACTTATCTCGGGCACCTGTGCGAAGGAATCTCTTCAGGACTCAATGAGCAACTATAAGATTTCTTTACAAATGCTTATAATTGTAGGGGCTGAATACTAGCAGAAAAGGAGGACCACAGTGGTAAGATCCAGAGCAAAACATGTCAGAAATGCCAAATTCCAGAGCAACTCGATGAGCTGGTGCAGCTGACTGATGTGGATGAATGGATGATGCCCCCCTGACTCCTGATGCGCTGTCAAGACCATGCCCAGGGCATCTTAGAACCAAGATCCACAGAGTTGGAAGGAACCAATACCATCTTTTCTCCTTCCCACTCTCAGCTGTTTCATCCATAAGAAAGCTAAGAAACACAGAGGTAAAATGTCCCATAAGTGATCAGTCAAAGAGCTGGGATGTGAGCACAGTTTTTCTTTCTCTCATTAGAAGGCCTATTTCCATAACAAGAAACTACAAATACAAATTGCAACAGTGAACCTGGAGCAGCTTTCAGCTGGGGTTAGGTCAAGCAGAAAGCTGCAAGGGAGCATGTTGGGTAGCAGCCACCCCTGGGGAATAATCTGAGGTGAGTTGTCCCACTAAGTAGGCTGATGTCTAAGGAGCCGCTCGTGGGTTCCCCCAGGGTCTTGAGGCTCCAGGAGTCTGATTCACACTAACCACACTCAGCGTCCCCGGCTGGTGAGCCAAACACCAATATTCACATATAACAGACACAGGGCCTCACCTCAGGCCAGGGCACTGGGACGTGCCTGTCATGAGCAAAGCTCATAAGGAGCCTACACCGTGTATCACCAGCTTACAGAAAACAAAGTCAGGGCAGAATATTTTTCACCTTGAGAGATATTTTAACTAAAGAACCAGAATGTCCTTTCCCAGAACACTGCCAAGAGAAACAAAAAATCTAGATTCAAACCTCTGCCACTCTCCTTTTTCTAAAACACCATGGTGACCTCTTTATTGCCATTGTCACTCCAACAACCCCTGCACCATGTTAACCTCTTACGTGACAATTCCCAAGCCCACAGAATAGCCTACACTGATTTCATTTCAGGATGGCTGTTTCTGGCGCTTCCTAAGAGGCACCCTAAACTCACCCACCTGCCCCCAAAGCTTAGCTGGGTAAATCACTCTAGGAAGGCTTTATAGAGCAGGCAGCTACTGTGTGACTTCAGGTTAGCCTCAAAGGGGACTGACGTGGGACTTGTATTCTCTTCCAGGCTTTCTGTGTCTATTAGTTTTGCCCTCAAACTTGAACTCTGTGGACTTGATATCCCCCTTGCCGTCTAATAACTAGGTTACACTCCAAATCCAGCTTTTTAATGCCAAAGGCAGGCAGGAACATTGGGGGTGGGCCCCTTGCTCCCTGGCCCACCATATGGGTTGAGATTTAACTTCTTTCAACTCTTGAGGCCATTCTGCCTTCTCCTCCCAGTGGGCCTCATCCTCTGCAAAGTCAGAACACTGCCACCAGCTCCAGCTATGACCCCTGAGGGGGCTGAGGGGAGGAGGCTGTCTGAGGGGACCTTGCTCTTGAGGTCTGGCCCTTTCATAATGTGTTGTGGCTACTGCTGACCTGGGTGAGCTACCAGGCCCCAGGGCACCCTGGTGAGATGAAACTCCTCTTTAGATTTTGCATGATGAGCACAATTAGTGCACAGTAATAACAACAATAATGATAAACAGAGCAAAAGGGTAACAATAATACTGTTATCAGTTAACCTCTTGTTATTTATCAGCCCAGGTGAGGGGACCAGGTTTCAGGGCCCGTATCACTAACGTGTGCCATGCAGTCTGTGCCAGGGCTGTCGCTACACTGAGGCTGGCAGGAGGAGCCACTGACCTCCCCCATCTCCCGGCCACAGTGGACAGCCAGAGCTCTGAGACTCAGTCAGCCAGCCAGCCTGTGACAACCAAGCCAGCCTTGGCTCAAACTGGGGCTCCAGGCCCAAGGAAAACATCCCTTCAGTTCCATCTCTACTGAGGGGCAGACCTTGGCATCTGTGAAACACAGCCACCCAGACATAACATACCCCAGAAGGGGCCGAGCCTAGGAGCTGTGTCTCAAAACTCCTCCAGAGCCTTCCCCGAGACTCGTTTTGTGCTTCTCTGGCCCGTCTCTCCCTATGTCTTCCTCAGAAGAGAAGGGGCTGGGGGGAGACAGAGACCAGAAGTGAGAGAATGAGTCTGAATACAGATGACCAGATCTGAAGGTACCTGAGATGCCTCACTTTTTGGAAGTGAGTAGTCCAAAGTGTGCTATAGGTCCTCTGTGAGCTCTCAGGACTTGCCATCCTGAATCTCCCCTGGGGCCGATCCAGCTCTGCGTTCTGTGCCCACAGGCCAGAGACACCAGCAGCTAAGACCCTCCCGCAGGCGTCCTGTGCTGTAATTCACAGCGTGCATCACAGCTTGTTGTTTTTGTATGTGATTATTTGATTATTAAATTACTCAAAAACCACAAAAGTCAGGAACTAAATTGAATCTTGTTATTCCCTAGACACATGCCCAGGATTCAGCACAGAGCAAGCTCATGTAATATCTATTGAATAAACACACAGGAAGGAATGAGAACCCATTAGTTCTGAGTGCCACATTTTATGAGAGGAGCTGACAAACTATAGCATAACCAGAGATGGCAGCCAGGACCTTGAGTGTTCTGGAGACCTCGTCACCAGACAAAAGGTTAAAAGAACAGAAGAGATAGACACAGAGAAGAGGAGATGGAAGAGGCAGCTTGGACAATTGTTTTGTGAAATCACACGGAGGAATAATATGATGAGCTTTGATTTACATTGTTCCAGAAGGCAGAATGGGAGCCAGGGAGCAGAGCTCCCAGGTGGATCGTAGCTCCAAGCAGATGGCCATTCCCCACGGCTGGAACTACCCAGGTAGGGGGCAGGCTGCCTCCTGGGGAGGGCCTCCCCCACCAGAGGGGATGGCCACTCAGAGGACGGACACCACCAGGGGGAGGGGCACAGGATGGGCCTGCACCAACTGCTCAGACTACCTGGAAGATTCCAGATTCATCTCTCCCATGATGCAGGAGGAGAACAAGTTTTCATGTGACATGAGTCCTGTGAGGACCTGAGCAAAACTATGAAAAGGGAAAATCCGACTTCAGCGTCCCTCACTTACCTTTTCAGAACCTTATCATCTCTGCTTGTAAAACTCCTAACACTAGCATTCTTGTCTTGGATGTGAGTAAAGGAAGAAAAGAACTTACTTAAGAGGTTACTGCCTTAATATATGCCAATCCACACCATGAAAGATGGGGCCTCATGAGACCAACGAGCAGACCTCATGGTGGGCCTGCAGCTCAGTAGCGTCTGAATGGGAACGTCCTCTGACCGACCAGCTGACGAGGGCTCCGGCACAGCACTAGTCAGGGGCACGGGGGCTGGACTGGGGGGCAGAGTCCTGGGTCTGAGTCCTGGGTCTGAGTCCTGGCTCCGCCTGACACTGACTGCGCCGGTTACGCTGCTGGTTAGTTTCTTAGCTTCTCTGAGCCTCATTTCCCTCACCTGTAAAACAGGGTTACTTCCCCCCTTGTCGAACACAAACATGCAAGGAGCAGAGAGAGGCTGTCTGAGGGGGACACAGAAGGAGAAACACCAGCTCTGACCCAGGCAGAGGGCTGCGCTGAGCTCTCCGCCACGCCTGGTCCCTGCCGGGAGCCCGGTGCTCCCTCCTGGCTCCGGGGCTCCCCGGTTCTCTCCCACCATCCCAGGCATGCCCAAAGGCCTCTGAACTCACTCCCTCCCACAACCTCTTCCAGCACCCCAGAGGATTTCCTCCACCTCTGCCCTTTCCATCCCCAGAGGCATCTGCCTGCTTCAGAGGGAGACAGTTCCCATAAAGGAAAAACCAGCTTAGCCAATTCAGGCCACTAAACCCTTGGGTTTCTTTTTGGCAAATAAAGGGCTTCGTTATTCTACTGCAGAGAACTGACTCAGAGCAAATTAAAACTGATCTCCACCTCAACCTGATGACCTCGCTCCTCACTGATGAGATGACAACACACACACACACACACACACACACACACACACACACACAAAATCAGCTAAACTGCAAGACTAAGGATTTTTTTTAATTGAAGTATAGTTGACTTACAATATCATATTGCTTTCCCTTGTACAACGTAATGATTCGATATTTTTATAGATTCTACTCCACATATATAAAGCTATTATAAATTATTGGCTATATTCCCTGTGCTGTTCATTACATCCTTGTAACTTATCTATTTTCTACCTAGTAGTTTGTACCTCTCAATCCCCTTCACCTATTCCACCCCTCAGCCCCCGCCACTCTGGTAACCACTAACTTGTTCTCTGTGTCTCTGGGTCTGTTTCCATCTTGTTACATTCATTAGACTAAGGATTTAAGATTTCACCAAGATTCAAAAAAAATGGAATCTTTGGTCATTGACTGTCTGTCTGTCTACTTATTTGTTTGGGCCCTGGACATTTCCAGTATAGATTAAGTCAGGGGTGGACAAACATTTTCTGTAAAAGCCAGATAATAAATATTTTAGGCATTTGTGACCTAAGTATATTACATAGTTACTTATATATAACATGAGAGAAAACAAATTTCCACAATTTTTTGAGAAAATTCAAAATATAATAATAATGGAATGCAATTTTTTTTGTAGTACAGGTCTAACAGTGAGAAAAATCGGAATTCTTTTTTTAAGGAGTAACATTTCATTTAATTGATGCTCAGAGTGATTTTTCCCTATCACCAGAATGAGTTGCAAATGTTCATCTGCTGTTGCTGATGTGTAATGAGATTACATATTTCATATTTTAAAATGTCTTCTCATATGGATAGATATTGCCAAATACTTAATCATCCAAACATGAATTTAATTAAGCATATTCATCACTTGGAAGGTATTAATTGAATACTACTAAATTCATCTCTTGATATTTTCCTTAAAAAATAGCATTACATTAAAGAGTGATTCCTTCCAATTGAAGGTTAAGAAGAAAGCTTTTCAATTGCACAGGTAAATGGATTTTGAAAAATGGAAATTTCCTTTACATTTGCATTGAGGTTCAAAAAAAAACACTGCTGAAACTGTAGTTTGAGCTCCGAATATACATTTACTACAAACTTGTGTGGCAATGAAGACCCCACTTCTTATTTTAACCTTGTATAGCACAGGAAGCCTGTAGAACAGTTTGACATGACTTGTGATTCAAACAGTGTTAGCTGTCTTTGAAATAATTTAACCACAGTATAAGTTTCACCTCTAAGCGCTGTTTTCCTTGTAACTTTAGGTTGAATTCATTAGGATTCAGTTACCAAGTCTGCCACAAAAGCTGATTTCCAAGGCCATCTGTGTTCAAAACCAGTGGACGAGGATGATTCTTCTCATTCAATAAAAATTTCAATCTCAGCCTTGAACTCAAAACTTCACAGTGAAACATGGCCACTGTTCAGCCATCGAACTGTTGTGTGCAGGCAAGTGAGGACAGCAGCTTCTATTTCTGACCCGAAAATCACAGAAGTGAGGATAGTTAAGTTCATGAGAGCAAATGAAGTTCACCATTGACACCACTGGTTCAATAACATGATCCAAACGTTTCCTTCAAAGTATCTGCTGGTGACTAACACAATGATGAATCATAGGTTTTAATGATACATTTTCATGGGCTTGAAAAATTTTCCAACTCAGCCCTTTTCTTCCCCAAATATATTTTTACCCATCAGTTATAACACAGCTTGCAGATTCCACCTCAGGGAATTAGTACTTCCTCTGCTTTGAAAATATCCGTGCAGGTAGTTTTTCCACACAGACCGTTCTAATTCTTTAGTGTCTTCAAACTCAGCATTTACTCCTCAAATAAACAACAGTTGAGCAGTATCACAAACATCCTGTCAACTCCTTAAGAATCAAAGAAAATCGCTCAAAATTATTTGCCTTCTTTTTAACTGACTATTGGTGTTGTTCTCAATGTCCTAACTCGTTGCCAAAAGGCTAAACATCCTAAGCCAGTTTTATTTCTCTGGACATACTTCTTCATCTGCTGCAATCAAATATGATTTAATTAACTCGCCATTGGTAACCAGTTTTTCTTGCTTGGCTAACAAACGGGCCACTCAGAAACTCACTTTGGCTGCAGTTTCATTTTCATTTTTTGTAAAGAAACTCTGCTGTGATGAAATATTTCATTTTAAATCCTGATTTTTACCCTGATGCTCCCTGTTAAGTTGGGAACATTGTGATGGGTGCTTAGTCTGATAACATTGACACATATTATGTTGTTTTAGCACAGCTATGGTGTCACTGCATGATAAATGTGGTGCTTTGCCCTCTGTTTCCATAGCAACAGCAAAAATACCCTCTACTTCTCTGTGCCTTAAAAGTGTGATATTTAAAGTCTACTTTCTTCTTTTACTTTGACATGACAGGTGTGCACTGGTAATGAAAAATAAAATATGATGTTACAGTAGAATGGTAAGCCTGGCACTGGAAACAGCGTCACGTTATAACTGCACATTGTAGCTGACCCAGCACCGGTATGAAGATGTGAAGCTGCTACCGCACAACAGCAACCACGGACAAGTAATGAGCATCACTGCGTCCCAGTAAACTATCTGTGACACGAAAACTTAATTTAAGCAGTCAGGGCTGCTTGGAGTCAGGGAAAATGGACTAGACAACCTCTAACGCCCCCACTGATCTGAGGGTCTGCTGCATGTGTCCCAGACTGTGGACACTGTAAGGCAATCAAGTTCATGAGCAGGGTGAGCACCTGCCCCCGGCACTGCTGGGCATCTGAATGGGGTGGGGAAGGAAGGCAGAGGTAGAAGAGGCAGGAAGCAGGAGCTGCTCTCAAGACATTGCAATCAAATTGTGAGGATGAGACTGACACACACGGACACTAAGAGGATGAGGCAATTTTAACATATGCTCTTGACATTGATTAAGGTCTCCTGAATATAGTCGGTGCCTGATAAATATTTGAAGAACTCGGTGAGTAAATGATATGCAACACAGCCAGCTCTAACCCGAGTAGGAGCTCACTATGGTGGCAAGGTTAAGCCCATAGGTTTTGGGGTCTGATGTCTGGGTTCGAATTTTGCTCTCGCTATTGACTACCTCTACGACCTCAGACAGAGTATTTGACATCTTTTAACTTTACTTCTGTCTATAAAATGAGAGTGATAACATTATATATCTCATAACCTTGTGAGCATCAGTCAAGATAGTGGATGTAAACGACTTAGTGTAGAGCCTGAAAAGCTCAATAAGTAATAGCTACCATCGTTTATATTGTATAATCAAAATTTGCTAAGAGAATGGAACTTCAATGTTCTCACTAAAGAAAAAGAAAAAAGAAAAAAAAGATATGTGAGGTAAAGGATGTGTTAATTAAATAGGTGGAGGAATCTTTTCATAGTGAATATGTACATCAAGTCATCACAATGAACACTTTAAATATCTTACAGTTTTGTCAGTTATACCGCAGTAAAGCTGAAAACAAAACAAAACCAAAGCCAAATAATAACAGCTAAAATATATATCAACTTTCATCAGAACAGAGTTGCCATCTAAAAAGCTCAATACGTAATAGCTTAAAGTGTTAGAGAAGGGAAGATTACTGAGAACCCTGAGGAATTGGGGCAGCTGCATGGAGGAGGTGGATGTTAAAGGAAGGTGGGCAGAGAGGAGGAGAGGGGTGATGGCAGGCACGGGATCGAGGACACAGCTGGGAAGCTGGGCTTGTCAGGCAGCCTTTGGGAGCCTCCGGTTTCCTGGTGAGTCAGTTTTCAGGCCAATGCTCAAAGGAGGAGGAATAAGGACAGCGTTGGTTCATGTTGACCTGATAGACAACTCGAAGCACAGCATGGGGAGCAATAAGATCCCTTTGAAATGCCTTGCTTGGACTTACGGCCCATCCACGTTCAAAGGCCCAGCGCTGGGGGGGCCAGAGCCACGGAGGCCAGCAAGAGGCTCTCAGGGTCTCAGGCTCTGAGTGACTCTGCATGTGAGTGTCATAGTCATCACCATGGGCGACGGTGGCCAGTGTTTGTTGAGCATCTGTGAGCCAGGCACTATGCCAGAGAACAAGGAGGGAGAAGACATTTTATGATATCAAAGAGATTATAACGTACTTTATGCAGTACAACGGAGCATGTCACAACTCTAGTACCACTTTCTGGTGACAGGAAGCAGAGGCCTCGGGGGACCAGGATTCTGACCCTGGCACACAATGAGGGTGTCATTGTGTACACCGACATTTCCACATTATAAGCAAATCAAATCTTATGCTATGGTTTTCAAACCCCTTCCTCAAAGCAAAGCTTAGGATGTGTTAAAGATAAAAGCAGTTCATTGGAAGGGTAGAAGCTGCAGAGTCCTTCCCACCAGGCCTCCTCACTTCAGCCCCTGACAGGTTCCCAGGAACACGGCTTGGAAACCATGGGTTTGAGGTCAGTAGCACTGGCCCGTTCCAGCTTGAGGATTCTCCACGGGGGTAGAAAGTGCCCTGAACCGAAGTGCAGGGCAAAGATATGACGTGTCCCCAAAGCTCAGTTCAGGGAGAGATCAAAGAAGGGCTCACAGGGTGTCTCTCGGGGGAGGATGTTGAAGGGCCGGTGGATTCAGAGACATTGGGAGGAAAACAAAACACACATCAGAGGACTCAGCACCTGAGAGGAGGCGTGGAGAGGGGCCCAGGGCCCAGCAAAGGGGAGATGGAGTCAGAAATAAGAGCTAGGTCGGATTATGAAGACCCAGACAGAGGAAGGCGTCCTGCTGCCGGGCCCCGGGGCCAGCTGCCCAGCAAGGTCTGTGACACAGAGGACACGGTTGCTGTTGAGGCATCTGCACTGTGTCCCTGCTGGCTGAGGGTGACCATCAGCAAACCTCCCTGACACCTGCCACATCCCCTGCCACATACCTGAGCTCTGTTGTCACAAGGCCCTGTACGGGAGGGGTGGGGTCCAGGGGACAGGGACTTGACACCCAAAGCAGTTGTGCCCCGATTTCCCAAACACTGGCCCGTGTAGGGTCCACGGGGAAGCAGAAGTCTTGCCACAGGAAAATCTGTGAGGCTTAGCAATGCATTGTGTCAGGTAGATCCCCTAATTCAGCGGGAGCTAAAAGCTTCTAAACTGTCATCAAGTCTCCTTAATCCTAAAATGCTCTTAATCCTCTGAAACACTCCTGCTTCTTACATGCACATGGGTGGCAACAGCTATTATCCTCATTCACTGGGAAATAAAGGCCAAGGGAGAATCAGTCATGAAGCCTAAGACAACAAGAAAGGTGAGATGGGAACTCTGGGGAGACATTCAACAAAGAAAGGAACGGACAGAGGCGAGGATAGAAGACCGGAAATGAAGAGAAACACCCACCGCCTCAGGCTCAGTCCCCCGGAAAGCCTCGTCTGCCACCCTCTCGATAGGATGTGCCCTGGCTGTGCTGTCACGGCGCCTGCAAATGTCCTAACGCAGCATCCCTCATATTGTGGGGACCAAAAGGGTCCACCAAGGCAGGGATCCCGTCCATCTTGTTCACAGTGTGTCCCCAGTGCCTAGCGTTTACTGAGTAAACTGGATGGCCTGGGACGGGGCGGGAAACACCAGTAGCTGACGCACAGGGGAAGCGAGACTCAGAGCACGCGACTACATAGAAATAACCAGGCTGCGGAGAACCGCCTAGGCCTCTGGTTGGGGCCAGACAGAAGATGTCACCTCCTTCAGGCCACTATCATGTCACCTCAGAGCAGCCCTCCCCAGCCACCCGATTACAAGTCACAAACTGTCCCTACCCCGACTCCGCCGTCCCAGCTCGCCCTGTCCCTTCCCCTGTTCATTTCTGTCCACAGTCCTTGGCGCTAACCGACATACCGCACGTGTTATTTATGTGCTTGTTGTGTCTCCCCACCCTAGAATGTACAAGCTGTATGAGGATTTCACTGCTGTAACCCCCATTTCTAGAGCAGTGCCTGACGCACAGTAGGTTACCCATAAACATTTGTTCAATGACAGAACCACGGAACCGGTGATCCACTCTCCCACCCACGGTTTACGGGAGTCCCCAGACACTTCAAATGTGAACACTTCATCCAGGGTTTCCTCCCTGAGCACCACAGAATGTAGATCTCTCGTTCCCCACTCTCTTTCCCACCCTTCATCCCTCCTCTTTGCTCTCAACAACACTTACGCTCTCTCGCCGTGCTGGTGTGTGGAGGCATCTAAAATGGCCAAGCGCAAACCAGCCCCGTGTGCATTTGCCCGGGAGCCTGCCTCTGACAGAGGCACCGGGGTGGTATGAAGGGAAGCTGTGGAAACCTCCACTGCCACTCAGCTCAGGAAGGCCTCCAGAGCTTCCAGAAATCTGTAAACGGATTCTTACTCTTCACCTAGCATCGTTTCTTGAAGCAAGGAGTCCCCACAAATTATGACCTGTTGTACAAAGTAGAACTCCTTCGTCCTTGTCTTACCATTCTCAAGCCTTAAAGGGATGGGGACATCCTTACTCTATTTTGGGTGTTTGTGGACATGACTATATTCATATAATATAGACCTTTCTTGATCTTGCAGTCTTCCACTTGACCCCTTCCCTGCTGTCATCCTCTCTAAATGAAGAGACTTAATTTTGCCATTCAATCATGTCAACAAGCATTTATAGAGCAGCCACCACGTGCCAGGCACTGTTCTAGGCACCAGGGCTACATGGTGCTTGCTATCTAGTAAGGGAGAAAGATAATAAATGGGCAAATATGTACTAAACCAGGTGGTGGGGACAAGTGCTAAGGAGAAAAATAAATCAGAGTAAGGGAATAGAGTTAGAAGATGATGCCTAGCAGGGTGGAAAGAGGGGGCTTCTACCGGGTGGCCAGGAAGCCTTCTTTGACAAGGTGACATTTGAGCAGAGACCTGAATAAAATGAAGACTCAAACCACGTGACTATCTGTGGCAACAGCATCCCAAGCAGTGGGAACAGCAAGTACGGAATCTCTGAAGTAGGAGGGTCTTTATCATCACCTCCTAGTTACCTTTTCTAAAATTTTCAAATTATTTCTTGCTTAAGGTATGGAGACCAGAATTACACTTCATTATTTCAGAGGCTGGTACGTTAAAGACTCAATAATGATGATGATGATGAAAAAATAATCATAGCATTTATTGAGTGCTTCCTGTGTGCCAGTCACTGCCAGGCTCACCCAGTTCATAAGCACCAGAGCCAGCATCACACCCTGGCCATCTGGCTCTGGAACCAGGGAGGCTGAGCATAGTCCTGGTCTATTTGTAGCTCACATTTCAGTGGCACCCATCATTTGGGTCTCCTTTTTAATTTATTCATCCCAAGGACGTACTCTGTGCCACAAGGAGGGACACAGAGTGGAATACACAGAGCCCTTGGAAACCCCGCAGTGCAGCAGGAAGGAAAGGCACAGACAGCCGGGGTGCCGCACGGAGGCTGAGCGCTGCAGAGGCGGTGACCCGGTGCAGGAAGAGGAGGCTTCCAAACACGTGTGCACCGAGGCGCGCGTGTCCTCAAGAAGCAGTGCAGGAATTCCTGGGCCGCCCTCCTGGGTCAGGTGGACCGCTCAGAGCCCACTGCTCCCTATGGATTATTCGGGTTGGTATTAGTAATCATAATAACTATAATAAGAGCTACTGGCGTCAAGTTGATCACACCGCCAAGTATCATGATAAACCTCTCACATACAGAAAAAAATATTGAAAGCAGCTAACATTTCTTGAGTGTCCACTTTGTCTTCACGGTAACTCTGTGCTGTGACAGGGACAAGAGATCCTGCAAAGACCAGCATCTGTATGTTCACGGTCTAAAGGTGGACGTCTACTGAGTGATAAGAGAAAAGGTGAATACTGGGTCTATTGAGATAAGCCTAGAATAAAAATACTGGCCTGCCATTATGGACAAGGCTTCACGCAGTCTGGGAAGAGCAAGGCAGAGGGACATTGATGATGACCAGGATTCAATAACAAAATCAAGCAAAAGCTGGCTTTCCAAAGAGAGGACTCCATGTGAGGCGGAAGCTGCTGATGGCGGGGAAGCTCCCTTCCCCTAGTGTCTGGGACTGGGCCACTGGGTGGGGAGGCACAGCGAGGTGTCGCGAACGAAATAATGCAACAGGTGGAGGACTGAGCGACATCGGAACCAGCACTTGCGGATCATGGAGTCGCAGGGCCTGCCTCGGTCCTCCCTTCTCAGCCTCAGAGTGAATTCTTCAGGTCTGATGGTGCCAATCAGCTGACAGTCTGCAGACCAAGGAATGGAATCAAGTCCTTCTGACCCCAGGTCCAAATTCTCTCCCCAACACTGTAGTTCATGAGCTTCACACTTAAAGTATTTTTTCACTAAGTGCGTTCTTTTGCATTTGCTTGCAAATGAAATTCATGCCACTTTCCTGCCCACTTTCTGGACTAAAGAGATGGTCACTCAAAATCATAATCATCACTGAAAGAATGATGGAAGCAATCTGCCCTTGCTCCCCTCCGTCCTCCCCCGCCCCCGTTCACGCCCCTTCCATGGTGGACACTGCTCACCTCCCCTTCCACAAGATGCACTGCTCTCTAGGAAGCATGAGCCTTGCTGATGATGCCAGGTGGCTCTGGGAGCATTTTGTGCCGGGCCAGGTTACGGCAATGGTGAGAATGTAGCTTAAAACAGATTCTATAAAATAGCTTACTTTCCACAGTCCACACCCTCAAGACTCAAGTTAATGGCACAGATCTTACAAGTCTCACAAAGTTCCTCCACTGCTTCTCAAATAGGGTAGTTTAGGGCAGCTTCTCACCACGTGGGTGGCTAATATATTAAATAATCATGGTAGTAATTAAGCCTTGCCCATAAAGTACTTGAGCTCCTGACACAGTTTGTAAATGGAGACGTAAAGACACGCAGCAGGGTGCCCAAGCTGGTCAGGACCTCTGACGCCCGGCGAGTGTCCAGAAGGTGATGATAATGGCTGGGCCACCTCAGAAGGGAAGGGAGCACCCACCGACCACACCCTCCCCTGTGCCGGGTGCTCTGTGAGACATTCTCACACCCAAATTCATTTAGTTCTTACAGCAGTCCTGGGCAGAGGTGGGATTCCCACTGAGATCTGCTTGACCCTCAGACCCTGGTTCTTGCTACCTGGCATTGACTAGAGGAAAGAGAAAAGAGCAGAACGTAGTCTCAGGGCAAGAAAGGTACACCTGTGTTAGAACACTGGGATTCTAACCATCGCTTTACCATTAAACCCGTGTGTGCCCTTGTGAATACCACCTGCTCTCTCCCAGGCCTTAATTTCTCGCTTTTCCAAGGTAGGAAGGCTCTGGGCCCTGGAAGCTCCCTGCTCTATGGAACCCAAGAGGCTTAAGGTGCAGGGGCTCCCATCCTTCCAGAAGGCAGGGAAGCTCCCTGCACTCTCCTTGGCCAGCCTCCCTCCTCATGGCAGAGTCGGGCTTCAGAACCCCCGGCTGAAGGGACCAGTGCACACAGCAGAAGCAGGCTGGCGTGCTGCACACATCACTAGAGGAGAGATGCTCAGATAGGTAGCCAGACTTCTGCTGACTGACCAGCCCGGGCAACCCGTCGCAGCAGAATCCTGCTGGGCCTCTCCCTCTGCTGCCAGTCTTCCTCCCCGAAGCCCTGCACTGTGGCCACCCTCCCCTCTGCTCCTGGGACAGGAAGGTGCTGCTGTTTCTGGGTGCTGCAAGAAGCTAATAATTGCTTTCCCACAGGGTGAACGGGCCACGTGGAGCATCTGTGACCACAGTAAAGGGTTTGGGGATGACAGGGGGATGAGTAGGCAGAACTCTTAACAGCGGTGCGGTAAGCTTGGGCTGGGGCTCACAGAAGGGTGTGGGGCTGCTGGGGCACCGGCACCAGATGCAGGAGCCCGGGGGAGACAGAGCTTGTCAGGGCTCGTCTCACTGTGGGGGAGGAATGAATGAACATGAAATGTCGCTCTTGCCCCAGCCCTGGCCCCCAGCTCTGCCACAGCCTCTTCTTACAATCCTTTTCATCGTTAACGGGTCTGGCTTCCTTACTAAACACTTGTCCAGAGGATAAATGAATAAGTGAATGAAGGAATCAGGCAATCAATGAAGCAAGCTCAGCTTTGTCCCCTAACCCCTCAGTCTTTTGTTGTTGTTGTTGTTTCTTGAATAGGCCAAGAATTTGTTAAGTGGACATGACAGGTAGGTGTATCATTCAAGTGTCAACTGCCCTCCTTTATGGGGACTGGGTAATAAATCACAAGAGGACTGGGGACAGCATCCCTCCCAACTCCCAGATAACCTCCATCAAAGAAAGTGCCGAGGCCATCTCCCAGTGACCTCCTATGCTCCTTCTCTGCTCTGCTGGCAAAGGCCTCAGAAGGATTACTCCTCTCACTGAAGCCTTCGCAATGACTCCCTTCCATTGCCTGCTTTTCTCTCTCCACTTTCTCAGGACTCTGATCCAGCATCCAGCTGCACCTGACAGCTGAGGGAATGAGACACGGACATGAGTTTCTCGGAGACTGGGTAATCTGCTCCTCTGGGGAGCTTTAAGATTGATACCTGCCATGGATGGCCTGAGCACCGACCACCTGGGGCAGACACAGGGCAAGATGACCCCTGGAGGCCTGATGAGTCTGATTTGCACCCAACACTGCTTTCACCTTGCCCGCTCCAGAACTCCCCGCGCACACGCTGCCCAGTGTCACAGACACGCTCATCTACTGGTGGGAGCTGTGGCCCCTGGGCTGAGCGTCAGATCCCACCTTCTCCGTTGGGCCTGGGAACCATAGCGTGCAGCTATTTCTGGAGAAACTAAAACTATTCCTCTGTTCTCTCTGTGTGTAAGTCCTTCAGGATACTAGCAGCCGTTCCCCAGACCTGCTGACATTATCCTAGCCCACCACCGGTCCAGCTTACAAACCTATCTACCTGCCCCATACTCTGTAAGGAGCCATAACTTCCCCAAAGTATTCTCTTTACTCCCAAGAGTCAAACCACAAACAAGCTCTAAATCCTAGATCAGAACTCCCCGCGGAGCACAGGCTTGCAGGAGTGGGAGGTCATTGGTTCAGCCGTGACCTGGGGGCCTAGCACCGCAACAGGGCACATGGGGGCATCCGGAGAAGGGAACCCAAGGCCTTGGCCCTCAGAGAATTCATCATCTGATCCAGGGGTAAGAATTATACATAGAAAGCAGCAGAAAGCTCTAAAAGACCACATGAAATGAGGGCTTAGCTGTACGTTTCAAAATCCCACTCTGCCTGGGACACCGAAGCCAGAGAAAGCCACCCACTCTCACACTTAAAAAACACCTATCTTGTGAATGGCAAAGCAGAGCTTGCAGGGGACAGAGAAATTAAGAGACTGACTTTTCCCTCATAGAGCTCAAAGTCTAATGAGATAGACAGATGCGGACACAGCCATTGACAGGAAACCAAAGAGGACAGACCATGCCAGGGCTACAGTGTGCGGGGAGGGGACCGAGAAGAGAGGAGCATGCTTGTTAGGAAGACTTGGAAATTTTTTTTATAGGAAAGTAAGTATTTAAATGTGTTTAAAATGGACAGGATTTTGATAGATAGAAATAGGGAGCAGTGTGAATAAAAACAGAAAGAAGGACGGGTGCAGGGTTTGGAGAATATCAGGAGGTCGTTTGTGGTTGGGGGGAAGTCGGACTACCTGAAACCACAAAGATCTGCTTGCTGTGGAGGGAGGGCCTCGAAGAGCATCAGAGACTCTTGGAGTTGATTCTCATGGAAAAATCAAAACCCTTCACTCTTACAGGAAGCTGTGATCCTTTCTAAGGAGAGAAAATTACTCCAGGGAAAGTGTAAAAAATAGGTTAGAAAGTAAAACGGGAGACAGGGAGATGTGTTGGTAGCTATGAACAGTCCCAGCAAACAGCAAAGAGCTCCTCTCCCGAGCAGCAGCGGAAACGGGGCAAGGAGTGCAAAGAGCCCAGGCAGGAGGCAGCACAGCCCTCAGAGCGCAGAGAGCTCGGGGGCACAGATGTGCAGAGGTGGGACGACGTCGGCTCACCCAGTCACGGCTTCCAACCCCTCCCTCCTCACAGATAAGGAAGGAAACCTGGTCACAAAGTGGAGGTGTTTCTTCCAATTTCACGGCAAAAGTGAGTGCTGGGCCCTGATGAGAACTCAGGGCTCAGTCCAAGGGCTCTCCGAGCACCATGGGGAGGGGCTCGGGCCAGGAAAAGCAGGAGGGGATCTGACTGTTCTTGAAAGGGGAGCAGGCGAATGCCTGAGCATTGACTTTCATATTCACAGATTCTCCCAATTCACCTCTTCCCACCCTGATGGAGCTGACCCAGGAGGTGGATCAGTAGGGGCAGGGGAACTGAAAACACTGGCGGACCCTAAAGGAATTCCTAGGAATACCTAAAATACGATTGAAACTTTACAGAAAGCATGTTTACCTACCTTCCCTGCCCCGCTTCCGCCACTCCCGCTTTACCTCAGGACACATTCATTCTTTTGGTTAACAAACCTTTATCAGGTGCCTACCACTGTGGGTTCTTTGGTGGCTACTGGGTTGCAAGGTTGCACAAGACCCCTGGGAGGTGCAGAGCCTCAGCAGTAACTGAAATCCCTTGACTCTGCCTGGCTGCATCTCGGCCAAGCTGGTTTAACTTGTTGGAATCCTCAACTCCAGGCATTTAAACCAACCGTCTCTCTCCAGAAGGTTTTGTTAAAACAACTCAAAACAGTCTGGCAGTTCCTCAAAAAGTTGAACACAGATTTATGATATGACCCAGCAACTCCACCCCTAGGTGTATGCCCAAGAGAGCTGAAAACATACGCCCACACAAAAACTTATACACAAAATGTTCACAGCAGCATTATTCGTAATAGGCCAAAGGTTGAAACAACCATCTGCCTATCAACAGATGAACGGGTAAACAAAACGTGGTCTATCCACACAATGGAATACTAGCCTTAAAAGGAAATGCTGAACCGACACACGTTACAATGTGGACGAATGCATGTTAAGTGAAAGAAGCTGGTCAAAAAAGGCCACAAGTTGTGTGATTCCATTTCTATGAAATCACCAGAATAGGCAAGTCTGTAGAGACAGAAAGTAGATTAACGGTTGCAGAGGGGATGGAGGAGGGCAAGATAGGGAATGACTGCTAACAGACGCAGGATGTCTTTGAGGGAAAGGGACAAAAATATTCTAAAACTAGCTTCTAGTATTTTAGTGATGGTTGCACAACACTACAATACTAAATTGTACACTTTAAATGGGTGGATTGTAAGGTATGTGGATTAAATTACATCCCAATAAAGCTCTACAACAACAACAAAGAAAAACCTCAATAACCTGACCTAAATGATTCAAATCCTGCCACACATGGCCAACCTTGAAGACATCTGTTTCGCTCTGCAGCATTATTAAGCATGTTCTAAGAAGTACCTAAAATTCCAAGGGGTTGTGTTCAGCAATGACTTCTGACACTTTCTAGCTTATTTCATTGGGGGTAAAATATGGCCTGAGACTTTGGAGAGGGGAGGATGATAGGATCTTGTATCCAAAGCAAATCCTACAGTAGAAGAAAAAGCTGGGCTCCGAGCTCGCCACGGGGAGCCCAGCTCCAGACTAGATCCTGGGCACTAGACCCTCAGGAATCCTAGACCCTCTTCCTTTGGCTCATAACACACTTTCTGACAAGGTTAAAATATTGCTGAGGCTAATGTAACCTTAAAAAACCACTGACTCTTACAGAGATCATTAATAGGGAAATGGCCTGTAATTAACAGAAAGGTAATTCATCTGCAAGGAAAGACTTTTAAATGAGAACTGATGTGTGCAGGTGATAATAAATGACCCTTCAATATCAAGAAATCTCAAAGGGCTTTATGTCTATTAATTAGCCCCACTCCTCTCTGGGGACAGGTGTTCATTTTCCCCACCTACAGTTTATCTACTTGCTTCATGCCGAGGGCTAAGCAGGAGTGGAGAGCCCGCCCCAGGGTCACACAGGGGCCTTCCCTTGTTGTACCAGCAGCCGCCCTCTGGATCCTGTGGTTTTCATCTCACTAAGTAGGCACCCAACATCTCAACAGAAGAAAAAAGGAAGTCTAAGTGTTCCGTGATAATTATCCGTAATGATTTGGTTAAAATAGGACAAGGAGACTCCCTGAAAACTCTATTAGCTCAAAATAGTATCTGTCACACCCACTGGGCACACCTGCATCCCAAGAGAAAGGGACAGGAAAGGCCTACAGTGGGGTCAAGAACAGCAGGGAATGGGCAACAGGGAGAACGTCCTCAAATCTCATTCTGTCAATCACAAAGGCAGAAGGGTACTTTTTCTATGTAGGTTTTATTTTTATAAGTGTAACCATCTATCTTGTCTCTCCAAAGAGACTCCAAGCTCCTTCAGTGCTGGGACCACTCAGGTACTGGAGAAGCATAGGTAAACAAGAAATAATTGACTGGTGAAGCATCGGAAGGTTCTCATTTCAAGGTTGGATTCCTTCATAGCATGTCACTAGGAAGTTACTTTATTCTTACTCACTTCAGCGTGTGTGGAAAGCTATTTCTCTCACTGGGGAGTGGGCAACCACCAGTCCTGTTCCAACAGAAACAGCATAACATAGGAGTTGTAACAAGGGCTTTGGAATCAGGAAGATGTGGGTTCAAACCCCAGCTCAGCCATTCCAAGCTGCCTGACCTTAAGCAAGTTATTTATCCCTCTCCAAATCTCAGTTGCCTTGTTTGAAAACTGATGATAATATTCCCTGCCTCATGGAGTTGTTGTGGAATTAAACAACACATCATATATAAAATGCTTAACATAGAGCCTAGCACACAGTACACTGCAGCTTAAAAACATCTTGCCTTTGAGACCACAGGCCAACATCCAACATGAATGCAAATAAAAGCAGCAGAACACACTCAATAACAATGAACAAAAACAGCATTGGTTCTCATGCAATTTACAAATGTCAAGTAATAGAACAACCATAATTGCCCTCCCTGTTTTCGACAGAAAAAGATTGAGGAATACAAAGTTCTTAGCCCTTTATCAAATTCATGATTACAGCAAAGTTAAAACATAACCTCTAAAGCCCCCACTAACCCTAAGACTGAAATTGCAGCACCTTAGAATGTTAATGCCAAAGCAGAGTTTAGAGATGAATCCAACCTTCTCCTTTTGTAGACAAAGAAACTCACGGCCAACAGGTTAAGTGATTTGCCCCAGTTTACCAAGTCTGTTCCACGATTGCTTCAAATATGTGTTATTTCTAGCCCTTGCATCCTTCCCTTTTTCCCTCTGATCAACCTCTCTCAGTATCTATGAATGACAGTAGCAATTTGAATCGCAGAGAAGGAGGCTGTGTATCCTTCCTCCCAGTGAGGTTGAAAATTCCTGAAGGACAAAGACGGTGTCTTTTGTCTCAGTGCCTGCAAAATGGCCCTCCATATACTCACAAATCCCCACTGACTGAGCAACATGAATCGTTCTCTGCTCATTCCATAGAAACTCACTAAGAGTTAAATGAATGCACACATAGCAGACCCCACTGTTAAGAACACATTCTTTCTCTCCACTACAGCATCAGGCAGAGAACTGCCCATCTAACCGAAAGAAACAGTTGTTGCTAGGGAGACCTGGAAGACGCCAACAGAAAGGGGCCACAGCTGTGCTCCCCTCCATCACAATGGCTGTTGTCTTAACCCACTTCTCATCCCACCTCTACTCTCTTTACTTGCCTCTGGGGTCACCAAATCTCTGGGGTTTGGCTCTAATAGGTAAGAAGAGACATAACTGAACAGCGCTCGTAAGTCAAGACACAAAAGCAGAAAGAAAGAGAATCTTAGCATGACCCAGCCCTCAGGATTAAAGTCCTGACCAGGGCTGGGACACCCCGAAGAGCAGAGGGTACAGGCTGGAGGGAGGGTGACAGGACTTCAAAAGGCAGAGCCCCTGTGGAACGCCAGTAGGTGAGCGGAGTCTTAGGCCCTGCTCAGCCCCCTTCAGAAGTCACATCTCTTTGGCACCCCACAGTTCTCCCAGTTATCTCGGCTTGACGCCCTGGAGTCTCCCCAACTTCCCCACCTTCTCTGCCCCCCAGCTGATGTCCCCTAACCCCATCCTTCCTTTCCTTCTATCACCCGGCTACCTCCCTACTGTTTTAAACTGCTGTGTCCAAGTCAAAGCCCTATCGCTTCTCCTGTGGCTCGTACAATAGACTTACTGGTCTCCCTGCCCAGGAGTGCCTCCTTGCAGTCCATTCTGGATGTCATAGTCTAGGGTGACTGACTTCTCTCAGGTTGCCCAGAACTCTCACACCTTTATCACTGAATGTCCTGGGACACCTCCTAGTCCCAGACAGACTGAGACAGCTGGCCACCTGACCACAGGCAGATTAACATCTTCCCCCAGACAAAGTTTTGATCATGTCACTTTCCTGACCAAAATGCTCTCTGCTTCCCATTTCTCATCAAAATAAACGTGATAGCAGGCCTATCAGACAATGTATAAGAAAGCGTACAGCAGCGTAAAGTAACAAGTATCTAGGTCTGGCTTTAATCATGGCCCTGTGGGACCCTGGGCAAGGCACTCTGTCTAGCTGGATCTCAGTTTCCTTGCCTGTAAAATTAGGAGACTGAGAATAGACTTCCTTTCCGGGTCCAAAATTCTCTCATTCTCTTCTACATCCCCTTTGCCCCAGCCAGAATTACCAGCTGACTCTAATCCAGACACATCCTGTGAAGTCTCTCCTTAGACCTTTGGTCTTTCCCTTCTCCTCACCAGGACTTCTCTTTGTCTGCCCACCTGAATCTTCGAGGAACAACACAAATCCCACCTCCTAAGGGAAGCTTGGGCTCCGCCCATGAAGACACCATATGCCCCTCGGTTTGTTTTTTTTTTTTAACACTCAGCACTTCTCACGTCCTGCTCCTGGTGTTCAAAATCTTTTTCTCTGCTTTATTCCAACCAGACCAAAATCTCTCTGCACTTTCATGATTCTTTTGCAGAATCCTGAGCACATAGCTACAATTAGCAAGTGCCATCACTAATAACTAATTGCTGTATGGATAGGATGCATAGGGAAAAGTCCAATCAGGGATCGAGATGTGTGACAAATTAGAAAGTAGAGGTGAATCTAGATTTTTTTTTCACTTTACGCAAGCCTCCCAAATGCTTCTATAATTCAGCAATTCATTTACTCCACTAATATTTACTAAGAATCTCCTATCTTAAGATATTGCTGGAATGTCATGGGTGCAGAGATGGGAATAAATGGAGGCCTAGGTCTGTGACAGCATCTCTATTCACAGGCATCATAAAATTCCGCCTTGTCCCTCAACTCTAACTTTTTAGCAAGACCTCAGAAGATTCCAGTGGTGGAAGCTCTGCCACCATCACATCCTTTCCTTCCAAAACTGGCCATGTATCTACTTCTCCTTCTAGCCTGCAGACTGTTTAAAAAAATTATAATTAGGTCAATAGATTAAAATACACATATCTACCTACACAAGCAAGACAACCTGAGACAAATCTCTTCCAGGAACTATGTCCTGGCTGTACACCTAGAATCTCTTGACAGATTTTTATGAAGTGACTGCATTAGGATCCTTCTCTGTTATGATTTGACTGTTGTCCTCCATTCGTCTTGGTGAGTGACATGTTAAGGATGAACTTAGCCTACGCCTCTGTCTTGTGGGACCCTCTGCTGCACACATGCCTGTACACACACACTCCCCTAATTAAATGGGGATGGGACTTGAACAGTATCACCTGCTCTAATGACAAACAGGTTCATCAGCAAATGGGGAAGTAATAGATCAAACGGTTTGCAGAGGGAGAGGTCAGGCCGGGCTGAGCTGGGCTTGGCCCAGAGTGATTCAGGCCCCACCACAGAGTGGGTGTCTCCTGGGACGGTCTAGTAGGGCAATTAAAACCCCTATAAATAGGGTGGGTTTTCAGGTGTCCAGTATCTTCTCCAGCTTCTGAATCTTCTGCTCACACCTCCTTCAGCAGGTAAGACATGCATGGGGAAGCAATGGAAGTATCCAGGAGGCTCCTGATGAGGGCTGTGATGTGCTGGGCTGGGGAGGTCAGAGACTACACCCTGTACCCTTGGGTGGCCTTGGGTACCTTCCTGCTTCCTTTTTTGGCTCTATCTGAGAATATAATGATAACTGAGGTGGCCTACTTCTGAGTCTGTAAAATATGCATGCCATTGTCTCAGTGTGCCCTAGGCATCCCCAAACCAAAGGCTAGAACTACTGATGGATAGCTTAGTCTCCCATCACTTACCTTTTGGGCAAGTTAAGCAAGACCCAAGAGTTTAGGGTTCATTAGGGCCACGGCCCTGGACCATGGGGCCACAATAATATTCAAGTCTCACTGCAGTTAATTGCCACAAGGGACTCAGCTTGTTCCATGCAGTTCATCACTTGCCACTTATCCTTACAGGCATCACTGCATGCCTTTGGAACGCCAACATGCTTTGCAATTAGGACTTCAGTTTGGAGACTTACAAACTCAGTAACTGGAATTTTCCCACCACAGATGAAATATCACTGAGATTGAGATCCCAAAATATCCCAGCCTCCCAGCAAGGCCAATGAGATCCTAGCGGATCGTACATACTTCCTCTCATCTATACAGTTAACTTGGCTTGCTATTTTTATCTGTAATCATTTTCGTACTCACTGATTCTACTTTACAAGTATATTTCAACAAGACTATTCATGCCCGAAGCATTTGCTGGGATTTAGCCCCCCAGAAAGCTTCCTCGGCCCATGGCGAGAGACCTCCAGCCTTCTTCCCCACCTGAGCAAGGCTCATTAGAAGACTGACGTCTCTTGAGCACCCTGTTCAGCGGGCTAGTCACTGGTAGAAAACCATGCCTTTCCATACCGGCTTCTGGTCCTACCTCTGCGGCCTTCCTAACCTCCTTTCCTTTTTGTTCTAATATGAGAGTTTCAGTCAAGCAAATCCCACTTGGAGCAGAAGACGAGGCATGTAAACCACCTACCATGTATTTTTTGTTATTTAGAAAATTGCCTCTTTTTGTATTTGAGGACACACAGTTTGTACCTTCCTTCCATGGTAGCAGTGATATTTGGAGCCTGACTCTGGGTCAAAGGGTATGAAGGGTATGGCTAACAAGGAGCCCTGTCATTTCTTAAGCTTCTTTCCCTGAGCAAGAGGGGCCTCTTTCCCTCTGGAAATGCTATCTCCTAGTCTTCTTCTAAATATCATCTTCTTAAAATGGAAATAGGTTGACAGAAAATAAACAGTTTCTAAAAATATATAAATAAATAAATATCATCTTCTAAATAGAGACAAAATCTTGTTTCTTTTAGGTTTATTCATCTTTGCCAAAATGGCTCAGCTCCTGAACAGCATACTCACCGTGATCAAGGTGTTCGAGAAATACGCCAAAGAGAATGGAGACCGTAACTCACTGTGCAAGAAGGAGTTGAAGCAGCTGCTCTTGGCTGAGTTTGGAGACATACTCCGGGTAAAATGCTCAGACTCTGGGCCTCACGGAGTCAAGTGTGAGTGACTCTGACACCCACATCCAGGGCTTGATGTTTTCTGTTTTATGTGGTCATGCACCACCCTGACACTGAGAGTTTCAGGCAGCTCCTTAGTAGTTCTCTCCCAGCACGTGCACATGTGTGCACAGGCATGATTCATACACACACACACACACACACACACACACACATACACCCCTCCTTGCAATGAGCTTGAACAGGAGGGAGTACAATTTCAAACTGGAAATCATTTCTCAGAAGAAAATCTGATATTTGTACCTTGATTTCTATATTTTAGTGCTGCCACACATCTCATTCATTCATTCATGCATTCAGCAAAGAGTCATTGAGCACCTACTCCGAACCAGCACCATCCTGGGCACTGGGGATATAAATATGAATAAAAGCAGCTTTCCCTCCCTCCAGGACCTCAGAGTGTGGTTGGAAAGACAGAGATGAGCTAACATTTGCAATATAGTATCTGATAGGGTGGGATAGCTTCCTCAAATGACTCAAAGTAGTTATTAATGAGGCTGATTTTCAATAAGTGTATCTACTCCCTATCATCAGGCTCCCATTGGTCCAGCAAGGGGTGAGGTTCTGAGAACCAGCTGATCAGAGACTAGAACCAAGCCTCAGACACTTCAGATTAATGGTGTCTCAATCAAGGAAGGTTTATACAGGACTGAGTGGACTGGCACATGGACATTGGCACGTATCTTACTATCCACAGGAGAACATCTGATTTTGCTGTTTGTCTTATCTTCTCACAGAGACCAAATGACCCAGAGACTGTGGAAACCATCCTGAGCCCCTTGGATAAAGACAGAAATGGGCAGGTTGATTTTCATGAATATCTCTTGTTGGTGTTCCAATTGGCCCAAGCCTGCTGTCATAAGCTGGATGATGAGACACGTGGAGACAGAACTTGCCAGCAAGAAGGGGAGCAGGAGGGAGCAGGAAACCATAAGTTTCCAGGAAGTACAGGCAGACAACACAGGCAGAGGCATGAGAGAGAAAGGCAGGACCCCCACCACAGTCAGGCCGAGAGACAAGACAGGAACTCCCAGTACGGTCAGACTGAGAGACAGGATCAGGACTCCCGCTATGGTCAGTCTGAGAGACGAGGTCAGGACTCTAGCTCTGGTGAAAGATTGAGTCATAAATCTGGCAGTGGCAAACCTAAAAGTCAAGGGTATGTCTTTGCCTTAAATCAGTGTGAGAAACAACTTCAGGATTCTCATTATGGCCAGCCTGAAAGACGTGGACAACGGTCCAGCTATGGCCAGTCTGGAAGACTTGGACAGGACTCTTGTTCTAACTTCACAGACCAACAGGTATCAGGCTCTTATGAACAGTCTGGGAGGCTGGGTCGGGAATCAGGTTGCAGTCACAGAAATAGGCAAGAATTGGATTCTCAGTATGGCCAGACAGACAGACGAGGCCAAAGGTCGCCCTATGGTCAGACAGACAGACAAGGCCAGAGCTCCCACTATGGCCAGACAGACAGACAAGACCAGAGTTATCATTATGGTCAGACGGACAGACAAAGCCTAAGCCCTCAATATAGCCAGACAGACAGACAAGGCCAGAGTTTCCACTATGGCCAGACAGACAGACAAGGCCAGAGTTATCATCATGGCCAGACAGACAGACAAGGCCAGAGTTTCCACTATGGCCAGACAGACAGACAAGGCCAGAGTTATCATCATGGCCAGACAGACAGACAAGGCCAGAGTTTCCACTATGGCCAGACAGACAGACAAGGCCAGAGTTCTAACTATGATCAGACAGACAGACAAGACCAGAGTTATCATTATGGTCAGACAGACAGACAAGGCCAGAGTTCACACTATGATCAGAGAGACAGACAAGGCCTGAGCTCTCCATATGGCCAGACAGAGACTGGGGAAACTAAGCAAAATAGGTGCTTCCAAGGAAGTGAGGGAACAAGCAGGGACTCACATGTTGAGCAATCAGGACAGTCAGGCAGACCAAGTCAACAGACTCAAGGACAGGAAGTGAACCGAAATCAGGGTCACAGAGTCCAGTCTAAGGAAGGGCAGCAAGACAGCCACCAGGTGTGGGAGCCCGAGGAGGATAACCAGCACCAGCAACACAAACTAGTAGCACAAATTCAGCAAGAAAGGCCACTCTGTCACAAAGAGGGAGACTGGCAATCACGCAGCAGTGAACAGGGCCACGGTCGGGCCCAGACCAGGCAGAGTCGTGGTGAGGGGCAGAGCCACCAGGCAGAGGAAGAGCAGGGCCGCCAAAGCTGGGGTAGACGTGGTCATGAGGGTCAGGAAGCGCCATGTGAGGCTCGGGACAGGCAAACCCACGAAGAGGATCCAAACCGTCAGAGACAACAGGGTAGGCAAACCCACGAGGATAGCGAGAGGTATCAAGGGTCCCCGGATCGACAGTCCCATGGGACCCAGCAAGGCTGTGCTAACAGAGAAAAAGTCCATATGAATGAGGATGGCCGGAGCCGAGGTTCCCAGGGAAGACACAGTGACCCGGGCTTCCATCCAACCCAGAGCAGTGGGAGGCCCCAGAGAAGAGAACAGGGTGGAAGTCGCCCTAGCAAGGCAGCTCTTGCTCCCAACCCTCTCTATGACTACGTGCAAGAGCAGAGAGGGGACTGGCACTAGGCCGTGCACCCACCGGAGCTAAAGCAACACAAAGCCGATGAGGAAATCTACGCGTCAATACTTACTTCCGTTGAAGAGATTGAAAATGCATGTCTTCATTCTCTGTCTATCTGCAAGGATGCTTTGGGGAACTAGTATTCACTTTTAGGGCATTTCGGTTCTTTGAGCAGCAATTCCAGGGTGTTCCGGTTGGGTGAAATCTGAGCGGTAAATTGGGTGAAATAATCGGATCCCAATTTTGATTAATTTGGGGATTGAAATCATTTCCTGGTTTGCCCTCCGTGTAGGTGGGACATGATTGGATCATTGAAAGGTAGAAGTTCCTCCCAAAAGTTCAGAAACAGGAAAGTTATTCCGAAGATGTACATTACAGCCGTAGGAGGGGACACCTGGACTTTGCTGAGCTCCTGTGGATGAACCATCAGGAATTGTAAGCGCTGTGGTCTACACCAAAATGAAACACAGCAAGAGGCTGCTAGGAGATGCCCACAACACCTCCTGTGCCCACATTCCTGCCCCTCATCAGAGGGACTGTCCCCTAAGCTCCTACCACTAGAACTGAGTGGACTGATTCCAGTTCAGTGCCTTTCCAGTTTCTGATCACAGCAAAATAGAGAGGAATCATGTCATCTGTCTGCAGATTCCAGCAAGCCAACACTGTCGATCCATAGCTCCTGGAGCCTGAAAACCTTTCACAAAAAAAACAATGGAATTGTACTAAAATACCCAATAAATGATTGGTGAGCATTAACCTCAAGGACTCTTTTCCTTCTTTACTGTGGGACCATACTCTCTTTACTTGTGTGCCATTTTCCAAGAATAAGACCTCATTTCTCTACTTCTAAGATCTCTTTGTTCTTTGAGTCCCTGGGCACTAAAGAAAAGAAGAATCAATATGAAACAAATAACAAGGAGTCAGAAGGAACTTACCAAAATATTTTCACCTCCTTCTCCTGCAGAGGAGTCAGATTTGACCCTTTCCCCTCATTCAGCTCCACACTCAAATGGCTATTAAGTCCTACCAGCTCTACATCCACCATAGCTCTTAAATCTCTTCCCACTTCTCCAGTCCCACTGCCTTAATCTCCCTTCTCTTCAGTGGCTCCCAGTGACTTTAGAATAAAGTTCACACTCCTGAACATGGCACATAGGCCCTATCCAGCCCTTCTAAGAGCATTTAATGCTCCAGCCATGCCAGGGACTTAGCCTTTTTTTAGTATACCATAGTCTTTCATCAGTTCATACTTTTGAACATACCATTCCACAGCCTGGAATACCTCCCCTCCGCTTTCTGCCTGGCAAAAACTGCAGCATCCTCTATGTCCCAACTAAAACATTACATCTTCTGGGAAACCTCCCCAAGCACTCCTTTCCCTAAGTTTCTACGCATTCCTGTTATATCATTTCTCACATTATAGCATTTATCTCCCCTACCAAACTGGAAATAAGACCACATCTTACTCAAACTTGTACTACATAGCACTTAGGGCAGCCGCTCATGTTAGTGGCACTCATTAGTTGTTTGTTGAATAGGTAGGCAGATGGAGTAAACCAGTCTGGCTTCAGAATAAATTCAGCTGAACATTTATTGGGTCCCTACTGTCTGTTACACAGTAATAGACAAAAGAGACTATATGAGACCCTCATTTCAGTGAATGAAACAGTAACCTTTTCAGATATTTTAATCAAAAGAGAATTTAATGTCTAGAACTATAAAGGCTCAATCATTAAAAATCACCAAGCAACTTCTGGAACTATTGAGTTCAATATGTCACCAGTGCTGCAGTTGAGGAATCAGAAAGCTGGAATCCAGAAGTTTGCTAGCATTGCTACCAAAATTGCCTATCAATGTCCATGTAGCCATGACCTTATTTGCCAAAAGAAATAGCCAAAATCACAATACCTTCCAAACATCATGTAAAATCATCTAATTGGTAAAACAGAATTCACATCTAGAACCCTAGCTGCAAGGGAGTCTGGGAAATAGAGCAGTTGATGAAAATGGATACTGAGGGCCATCAGATCATAGTCACCATAGGAAGGACACAAAAACTCATAACGACAGCTCTTTTCTTCAAGAAGCTTCCAATCTAATAAGAAATATGTGTGCAGCAAATAACCATTAAACAAGACAAAATGCCATAAATACGGTAAGAAAATTGTTGTCATGGCACCAAAAAGAGAGTAATTCTGCCTGCAAGGATTTTGAAAAGGCTTTCAAAAAGAAAGCATCTAAGCTAAGGCCATGATCCTGGGGCAGAGGCAATGAGAAGGGTCACGGTTTGTCCTGGGCCTTAAGCTCATTGGAGAAGCCCATATGTAGGCTAATGTGTAAATTGCATAATTGTTCAGAGATAAGATGGATCTTCTTCACAAATGTTCTCTATAACTTAGACCCTTCCTGGAAAGCCAAAGAGAGAAAAGAGAGAGAGTCAAAGCTGAAAGGACAAACTGAGCAAGGTCAGGGAGGACTTCAAAATCTACCATGAAGAGTTTGGATTTTTTTTCTATTAATAATAGGATCCAAAAAGTTTTCTGAGCAGAAAATGAAGGGGAAAGAAGAAAACTGGCAAGAGAGATGTTTGGGATGGAGAGAAATAGCTAAGAACAAAGTTAGGTGAACCTGATCTCTGTAACTTCCTCATCACATGTATAACACAAGCCCATGCAGACCTTGCAACATGGCAGCCTGGGTGGCTACCCCACCCAAAGGCCCAAAGCTAAAGACAAGAAGTAGGAGCCTGCCCTCAGAAGGGTAGTAAAGGAGGCAGGATAAACATCCTAATGTGCTACAGGCTGACCAGAAGTGGACTCTACACCTGGCAAAAAAGAAGCTGTCTGAGTCTAGGCCATATAGCAATCTTCCAAATCTCCTCAACTGAAAAGTCCAAATGGAAGACAGTTCCCCTTAAGCACTATTCTTAGACTCTGACTGAATCATGCAAACTGTGAGGACAATTCACAGCGATTCCTCCAAAAATACCTAAATCAAATATTCTCATTCTCTTGTAGAAAACTGATCTTTATTTCGTGGCAGCCCGTCATTCTTCCCCTTGGGGCTCACTCTTCAGCCACCTTCCCCTCTTTCCAAACTACAGGTTATTTTGTCCAGTCCTTTGACTTTAAACATCATCAGTATTTCTAAGACTCTCCAATCTTCACCTCCAATCTCTTTCCTAAACCTCAGACTTATATATCTAATCATCTACTTGGCATTTCCATTTGGATGTCAAATAGCATCTCAATCTTAGCATTCCCAAACAGAAGTCCTTTTTTAAATTGCAGTATAGTTGATTTACAATGTTGTGTTAGTTTCAGGTGTACAATAGAGTTATTCAGTTAGATAGATAGATACATAGATAGATACATAGATAGATATATAGATAGATAGATAGATAGATATAGAGATATTCTTTTTCAGATTCTTTTCCATTATAGGTTGTTACAAGATACTGAATATAGTTCCCTGTGCTATCTGTAGGTATTTGTTGTTTATCTATTTTATATATAGTAGCCCATATATGTTAATCCCAAACTCCTAATTTATCCCTCCCCTGACCCCTTTCCCTTTTAGTAACCAGTTTGTTTTCTATGTCTGAGTGTATTACCAGTTGGTAAATAATTTCATCGGTATCATTTTTTTTAGATTCCGCATTTAAGTGATATCATATGATATTTGGCTTTCTCTGTCTCACTTACTTCACTTAACGTTATAATGCCTAGGTCCATCCATGTTGCTGCAAATGGCATTATTTTGTTCTTTTTTATGGCTGAGTAATAGTCCATTGTATATAGAAACCACATTTTCTTTATCCAGTCATCTGTCAATGGACATTTAGGTTGTTCCCATGTCTTGGCTATTGTAAATAGTGCTACTATGGACACTGGGGTGCATGTGTCTTTTCAAATTATAGTTTTCTCCAAATATATGTCCAGGAGTGGGATTGATGGATCATAGGGTAAGTCTATTTTTAGTCTTTTAAGGAACCTACATACTGTCCTCCATGGTGGCTGCACCACCAGCAGTGTAGGAGGGTCCCCTTTCCTCCACACACTCTCCAGCATTCATTATTTGTAGACTTTTTAATGATGGCCATTGGGACTGGTGTGAAGTCATACCTCACTGTAGTTTTGATTTGCATTTCTCTAATAATTAGTAATATTGAGTATCTTTTCATGTGCCTCTTGGCCATCTGCATGTCTTCTTTGGAGAAATGTCTATGTAGGTCTTCTGCCCATTTTTTGATTGGGTTGTTTTGTTTGATATTAAGCTGTATGAGCTGTCTATATATTTTGGAAATTAACTCCTTGCCATTCTCACTCTTTGCAAATATTTTCTCCCATTTTGTGGGTTGTCTTTTCGTTTTGTTTATAGGTTTCTTTCCTGTGCAAAAGCTTTTAAGTTTAGTTAGGTCTCATTTATTTATTTCTGCTTTTATTTTCATTACTCTAGGAGCTGGTTCAAAAAAATACTGCTACAATTTATGTCGAAGTGTGTTCTGCCTATGTTTTCCTCTAGGAGTTTTGGAGTTTATGGTCTTACATTTAGGTCTTTAATCCATTTTGAGCCAAAACAGAACTCTTGACTTAACCTGTTTCTTCCTCAATTCCCATTTCAGTAACTTGATAGCACTAGCCACATTGCTCAAGCAAAAACCTAGGAGTCATTCTTCATGTAATCTTTCCCTCCACCAAAACGAAACTCATTAGCAACCCCTATGGTTTCTATCTCAAAATACAGAGCAGCTGAAATTCGCCAGTCTTGTCATGTCTACTCCTATCACCCGCTCACCACTGTCTCTTTCCTAGAATACAGCAATAGCTTCCTGATGGGGCTCCCTCTCCTCTGGAAAATGTAAACCACATCATGTCACAGCCCTGCTTAGAAGTCTTGGTAGTTTCTCACTACACTGGGAATAAAATGCAGTGAACTTCCCAGGGCCTCCTAGGGTGGGGCCCCGCCAGACCTCATCTTGTACCACTGTCCTCTTAGCTCACCATTTTCCAACCACTCTGGCCTTCTTTTGATGATTCTAGCAGGACAAGCTGATTCCTCCCTGGTTTGTGGACGGGGCTTCTTATTTCATTTAAGTCTCAGCTAAAGCTCACCTCCTTAGAGAAGACTTCTCTGACGTTTAATCTGAAAGAGTAGTGCCCCGACCACGCTCCACCACACACTCCTCTTTCTGTTGTCATTGTTGTTAGCATTTTTCATTCCTGATATCTTGTTTTCATGTTACTTGTTTATTGTCTTTTTCCCTCTACTGGAACTTGGGGCCCGCAAGAACAAGGATTTTGTTTGTCTTCTTTGCCAAGGTACCCTCTGCATCAAAAACAGGGGCTGCTCATGGTGTATGCCCAATAAGTGTATGTGTTGACTGAAAGCTCAGAAGACTGAATGCCCCACGATCTGGTGTCAGTCTACATCTTCAACGTGGTTGCCCACAATGCCCCAATATGCCACCTAGACTCTAACTTAACTGAACAACTTTTCACCATTTATACCTTGGAAGCAAACTGGAGAAATTATCATACTATCATATGAGGTTCTAGTGCCACCTACTGATCACTGGATTCCCTGAGTCCTTAGATGTCTAGAAAAAATGACACTGTTGGAAAGGGAACAGGTCAGTGTGGCGCTCTCTGCCCATGAACAAGTAAGTCTTTTGTCACATGGCCTGGTCACCAGGTTCTATGACAGCAGCTCTCCCCCTAACCGTGCAGTGTCTATGCGTTGCACAGTAGGCTGAATGGTCAAGAGCAGCAGTCTGGGAGCCCAATAGAAGTGAGTTCCAATCCTGGCCTAACCACTTAACTTCTTGTGTGACTTGAGCCTCAGTTTCCTCATTCAAAAATTCTGATAATACCAGTGGTAACCATTTTAATGAGTCATATGAACTACATTAATACCCAGTATTGCAATTTGAAATAAATGACTAACGAGTCAACAAAATTCTGATAATAATATCTTCTTCATAGGGTGGCTGAAAGGGTCTGCAGAGTGCCTGGCATGGTTCCTGGCACATTCCAGGAACTAGAAAACTGCAAAGACACAACTTCTGCCCTAAAAGAGCTTGCAATTAGTCAGGGGTAGAGGCAGGCGCTCAGCTACGCATGTAAGTGATGATGATATGATTCAATGTACAAAAATTTTTGATCACCTCGTGCACACCAAGGACTGTAACTGAAGATGGTAAGGCAATAAGAAATAAAGCACCATCCAGGCTCAAAGGAGGGATAGACCACATGCAGGGGGGAATAAGACAAATGTCTTCAGTAGAGGAAGCATCTGTCCTGGTCTTTAATGAACAACTAGGATTTAAATAAGCAGATGATTTACTCAACCCATATTGTACTCATTCTCAAAATCTCAGTTCAAATTTCATCTCCATAAAGCCATCCCCAACATCTACCTTAGTCATTAATTTTTCCACTCCACGTGTCTGCTCCTACTATTACCAGTCCTCTACTGTGGCATTCTAATTCATTCTGCTTATTTTCAAGTTCATAATCTGCAAGTCTCTTTCACACTGTCTTCCACACACCTAAGGAAATCACTGATAGTATTCATTTATAAGGCCCCACAATGCAATGTTTATTAATAAAAGTCATATTTACATATGTAGAACAGTGAAACTGCAGTTCAAAAATCTCAGATTCATTCATTCATCCAACACTGACGACTACAGTTTGCTGGACACTTTTCTAGACCCTGGGGGGATACAGAGGCAGGGTGCCTGAGATTAAGAATTCACAATCTAAGGTGGGGGAGGGTATAGCTCAGTGGTAGAGCACGTGCCTAGGAAGCACAAGGTCCTGGGTTCAATCCCCAGTACCTCCATCAAAAATAAATAAATTAAGTTTATTTTTGTGTATGGTGTACGGGAGTGTTCTAGCTTCATTGATTTACATGCTGCTGTCCAGTTTTCCCAACACCATTTGCTGAAGAGTCTGTCTTTATTCCATTGTATATTCTTGCCTCCTTTGTCGAAGATTAGTTGACCAAAAGTTTGTGGGTTCATTTCTGGGCTCTCTATTCTGTTCCATTGGTCCATATGTCTGTTTTTGTACCAATACCATGCTGTCTGGACTATTGTAGCTTTATAGTATTGTCTGAAGTCTGGGAGAGTTATTCCTCCAGCCTCTTTCTTTTTCTTCAGTAATGCTTTGGCAATTCTAGGTCTTTTGTGGTTCCATATAAATTTTATTATGATTTGTTCTAGTTCTGTGAAGTATATCCTAGGTAATTTGATAGGGATTGCATTAAATCTGTATATTGCCTTGGGCAGTGTGACCATTTTAACAATATTGATTCTTCCAATCCAGGAGCATGGGATATCTTTCCATTTTTTTTAAGCCTTCTTTAATTTCCTTCATCAATGGTTTATAGTTTTCCATGTATAAGTCTTTCACCTCCTTGGTTAGATTTATTCCTAGGTATTTTATTACTTTGGGTACTGTTTTAAAGGGGATTGTTTCTTTACTTTCATTTTCTGTTGATTCACCATTAGTGTAAAGAAATGCAACTGATTTTTTAATGTTAATCTTGTAACCTGCTACCTTGCTGAATTCTTCAATTAGTTCTAGTAGTTTTTGTGTGGACCTTTTAGGGTTTTCTATATATAGTATCATGTCATCTGCATATAGTGACACTTTTACCTCTTCTTTTCCAATTGGGATCCCTTTTATTTCTCTCTCTTGCCTGATTGCTGTGGCTGGGACTTCCAGGACTATGTTGAATAGGAGTGGTGTTAGTGGGCAGCCTTGTCTTGTCCCAGATTTTAGTGGGAAGCTTTTGTGTTTTTCACCATTGAGTACTATGCTGGCTGTAGGTTTGTCATATATTTTATTATGCTGAGATATGTTCCCTCTATACCCACTTTGGTGAGAGTTTTTATCATAAATGGGTGTTGAATTTTATCAAATGCTTTTTCTGCATCTATTGAGATGATCATGTGGTTTTTGTCCTTTCTCTTGTTGATGTTCAGCATGTAAATCAATGAAGCTAGAACACACCCTTACACAATATACAAAAATAAACTCAAAATGGATCAAAGACTTAAACATGAGACAAGATACAATAAACCTCCTAGAAGAAAATATAGGCAAAACATTATCTCACATACATCTCAAAAATGTTCTCCTAGGGCAGTCTACCCAGGCAATAGAAATAAAAGCAAGAATAAACAAATGGGACATAATTAAACTTACAAGTTTCTGCACAGCAAAGGAAACCATAAGTAAAACAAATAACAACCTACAGAATGGGAGAAAATTTTTGCAAATGATGAAACTGACAAAGGCTTGATCTCCAGAATATATAAGCAGCTCATACGACTTAATAAGAAAAAAACAAACAACCCAATCCAAAAATGGGCAGAAGACCTAAACAAGCAATTCTCCAAGGAAGAAATACAAATGATCAATAGACACATGAAAAAATGCTCAATATCACTAATTATCAGAGAAATGCAAATCAAAACTACAATGAGGTATCACCTCACACGAGTCAGAATGGCCATCATTCAAAAGTCCACAAATGACAAATGCTGGAGAGGCTGTGGAGAAAGGGGAACCCTCCTACACTGCTGGTGGGAATGCAGTTTGGTGCAGCCACTGTGGAAAACAGTATGGGATTCCTCTAAAGACTAGGAATAGACTTACCATATGACCCAGGAATCCTGCTCCTGGGCATATATCCAGAAGGAACCCTACTTCAAAAAGACACCTGCATCCCAATGTTCATAGCAGCACTATTTACAATAGCCAAGCCATGGAAAGAGCCTAAATGTCCATCAACAGATGACTGGACAAAGAAGCTGTGGTATATTTATGCAATGGAATATTATTCAGCCATAAAAACCAACAACACAATGCCATTTGCAGCAACATGGATGCCCCTGGAGAATGTCATTCTAAGTGAAGTAAGCCAGAAAGAGAAAGAAAAATACCATACGAAATTGCTCATATGTGGAATTAAAAAAAAAAAGAACATAAATACAAAACAGAAACAGATTCATAGATATAAAATACAAACTTGTGGTTGCCAAGGGGGCGGGAGGTGGGAAGGAACAGACTGGGATTTCAAAATTTGTAGATATTGACAGGTATATACAGAATAGATAAACAAGATTATACTATATAGCACAGAGAAATATATACAAGCTCTGGTGGTAGCTCACAGCGAAAAAAAAATGTGACAATGAATATATGTATGTTCATGTATAACTGAAAAATTGTGCTCTACACTGGAATTTGACACAACATTGTAAAATGACTGTAACTCAATAAAAAAATTTTTTTCAATTAATTAATTAACTTTTAAAAACTCAATTACCTCCCCCTCCCCTCAAAAAAGAATTCACAATCTAAGGAGGACAGTCACAATTCCATGTGAACAGTCCAAAAGAACAATTGTTTACAAATACAAGTGAAAAATAATCATCACTAACTTTCCCTGAGCACTTAGTGTGTGCCGGGCACAATGCTGAGTGCTCACATGCCTTATTCCATGGGATCCTCTCATGAACCCCAGTAAATTAGGTTCTTTTCATCATGTCCATTTCGCAGATGAGAAAGCTGAGGCATGGAGAGATTAATTAACTTTCCCAAAGTTATGTATCTTGTAAGTGACAAGAATAAAATTCAAGTGCAGGTCTGACTTCTAAAACCCGTGTTTTTTAATCAGTTTATTTCTTCCCATGCCAATGAAAAGAGCTTTCCCAATGAGTATTGTAATTCATGGAGCAAAACCCAGCGTGTAATTGCCACATCAACTAATCTTTGCTGAAACAGCTACACACAAGACACGATGCTAGCTACTGAAGGGGGCACACACGTGAAAAACCGTCCCTACCCCCACGGAGTTCACAGTCGACAGAGAGGTGTGATACATATAAATCAAAAGATTTAATTCAGAGAATACTATGATAGAACTGTAATCAAACACAAGGGCCAGGGGAAGACAAGATTACATCTGACTGGGGAATATCAGTGGGATTCTTGCTGGAAGAGTCAGCTGGCCTGGGCCTTTAAGGGTGAGCAGAATTTAGAGACGCAAACGTGGGTTGAGAAGGTAGAATGAGGGTCACCAGGCTTAAGAGCCTAACAGATCTGACGAGGGCTTCTGATCGACTGAGGTCATAGCAAGAGCGCCGCGAGCTGTGATCGCGCTAAGAAAAACTGCCACAGCCCAAAACATGGCACCAAAAGCAAAGGCAACAAAAATCAAAACAGATGCATTGGACTACATCATAATTTAAAACTTCTGCGCATCAAAAGACACAATCAACAGAGTGAAAAGACAGCCCACAGAATGGGAGAAGATGTTTGCAAGGCATATTCTGATAAGGGATTAATATCCAGAATACATAAAAAGAACTCCTAAAAATCAACAACAAAAACCCTCAAACATTCAACTTAAAAGTATGAAAAAGACTTGAAGAGGCATTTTTCCAAGGAAAGTATTACAAATAGCCAAAAAGCACATAAAAAGATGTGAAGCATCACTAATCATTAGGGAAACGCAAATCAAAACCACAGTGAGATGCCACCTCGTGACCGTTAGGATGACTACTATAAAAAGATAAAATTTAAATTAAAAAATAGAAAATCACAAGTATTGGCAAGGATGTGGAGAAATTAGAACCCTGTGCGCTGTTGATGTGTATATAAAATTGATTAGCAATTATGGAAAACAATATGGCAGTTCCTCAAAAAAATTAAAAATAGAATTACCATATGATCCAGCAATTGCCCTTCTGGGTTTATATCCAAAAGAACTGAACACAGGGTCTAGAAGAGATCATTGTACACTCATGTTATAGAAACATTACTCACAATAGCCAGAAGATAAAAACAACCCAAGTGTTCGTCGATGGCTGAATGGATAAACAATGAAATAGAATTCAGCGTTAGAAAGGAAGGAAATTCTGGCACATGCGACAGCATGGATGAGACTTAAGGACACTATGCTATGTGAAATAAGCCAAAGACAAATACTGTGTGATTCCACTCATGTGAGGCACCTAAAGTAGTCAAATTCATAGATTAAAAAAGTAGAATAATGGTTGCCAGGGGCCAGGGAGGGAGGGGAATGGGAAATTATCGTTTAAAGGGGACAGCGTTTCAGTTTTCCAAGATGAAAAGACTACTGGAGATTGGTTGCACGACAATGCGAATATACTTAGCACTGCTGAGCTGTACACCTCAAAGTGATTCAGACGGTAATTTTTATGTTATGCATATTTTATCACAATTTAAAATTTTAAAGCCTAAAGGAATCTTAGGTAGATTATTAGAAGCAGTGTCCAGATAGGAAGGAAACAGAACTCTGTGCCCTACCCTGCTCAGCCAGGACATCCTGAGAGGCGTTGCAAGCTGGAGTTCTTCCGGAGGAGTGTGATGAAGACTTCTCTCCTAAAGAAGACATAAAGATGTTAGGAGCGTTTGCAAGCATCTAAGACTACCACTTAGAATAAGGAGCAATTCTACATTGCTTGAGAGAGTAAGAGTACAGCCAATAGGAACAAGTTAAAAGGAAAGTAATTTTACCCAATTCAAGAAGAAATTTCCTTTTATTTTTAACAGTCCCCAAAACATCATTCTCATCATTAACCTTGCCTGAGAAAAGACTATGTGACCATTAGTCAGGGTCACCGCAGAGGGACTTTTGAAGTGGGAGCTGAGTTAGAAGATTTCTAAGTTGAACCAGATGATCCAACTCTATGATTCTATGATGTAGAGGTGCAAACTCCCACGTAACCCAGAAATCTCTGCCTGGGCATCCTTGCCAGATGGTTTCCCAGCCTCTGTTGGAACCTGGTTTTGAAATAATAAAACTGTGAGATATTTTCATTCACGTGACGTACTCCCACCTATGGTGTAGCTGAATGAGTTTGTGATGAGTCAGATGAGAAACAAAAGAAACAACACTTCAAGAATGTTGAGTTACTGTTTAATAGGTACAGAGTTTCAGCTTTACAGGGTGAAAAGTATTCTGGGTATGAATGATGGTGAAGACTGCACAACAATATGAAGATGTCTAATACCACTGAACTGCCACTTAAAAATGGTTAAGATGGTAAATTGTATGTTATGTCTATTTTACCACAGTAAAAAAGAAAATGTAATAAAAGAAAAAGAAACCACACTTCACATTGAACCCCTCCATGTATCTGAGCAGGGAACAGAGGGGCTGTAGATCACACTGCAGCTGCTCTCCTGGGTAGGACCATTGGTTCGTGCAGACACCAATTGTGTGCTCACTCTGAAAAAAATAGAGGGAGAGAATGGTGTCCCCCTACATTCAAATGCCCCCTCACAAGTAGTTCACTGTATTTTAGCTTCTGAAACTTTATCCAAACTCTGTGCTTCCAACCCTATTAACCTCATCAGAGAGTTAATCCCACACGTGTACAAACCATAATGTCCTAATTCTTTTCTGTTCATCTGCCTTTGAGGTTCAAAGAAAGGGCTCACGTTTTTAGAAAATTTGTTCCAAAGAAAGGAATTTCCAGAAGACTGGGAGTCACATTCAGGAGACATAAGAAAAGAGAGTTTAAAGTAAGATTCAGTAAACTCCTCTTCAGGATTTATCCCCTTTGAGAGAAAACAAACAAAAAATCCAGGAAGCTAAAGAGTCATTTCCCCACAGGAATTAATGAGTTTTCACCCAAATTTGATTAAATAAAGTCCTATAAAGAAACCAAGAGGAAACAGAGTAAGAAAGAGTCAGATACCTTGACCTGTTAAGTCTTTACCAGTTCAAAGCATCTTGGCCATTGATAAGTAAACTTTGTTCATTCATTCATTTACTCATGTATTCATTCGTCAACAAATACTGAGTGCCTATGTTCCAAGAACTGTCCAGGCACCAGGGATACAGCAGTTTAAAAAAAAATAGAAAAAATGGTCCTCATAGAGTTTACATTCTAATGGAAAAACAGTAGGAAATGAATCAAACACATATTACAGCAGATAATGACAAGTGCTACAGGAGAACAAAAAGCAATGCAGTAAGATACAAAATGTTGAGCATCACACTTTTAGAAAGGTGGTCAGGGTAGGCCTCCTGAGACAGTAACACTGGAGCAAAGACATGAAGAAGGCGAGGGGATGAAACAAATGACTATCCGGAGAAGAGCGTTCCAGGCAGAGGAAGAGCAGCTGCAGACGCCCTGCGGCAGCCGCATGCCACGTGTGTCCAGGGAAGAGTAAAGAGACAGGTGGATACGAAATGAGCAAGGGGCGAGTCACAGGAGATGAGGTCAGAGAGGTCACTCTGTAAACCCACTAATCATGTCTGGTAGGCTTAAGGATTTTGGATTTTCCTCAGACCAAGCTGAAGAGCCATCAAATGGTTTTGCCCCAATCCTGTCCTGTTTCCTCACGCACCTAGAATTTTTCCCTTATGTGTTTGGAGCCTACAGACTCGGACCAGATGATACTGACCCCGTGATATCCCATGTCTGTGCAGGCTGTCATCAGACTCTTGGTCCAGAAGTCCTGTCACCTGCGAGCAACATCCTCAGGGCTGTTGCACGTGGTTAACCAGCGGGAGCCCGCAAATGTGTGGCTGCCTAAGGGTCTCAACAGCCCACGAGCCCCTTTAAGGGAGGCAGAAAAGAATCAAAACAGTTTCTGTCTTTAAATTCATAATCCAGTTAGAAAATCAAGCAAACACACACACACACACACACACACACACACACACACACACACACAGACTTTGGGATGATTGCAAAAAACCTACTAACAAGGGTAAAATTTAACACTACCGCCCTACGTTATACCACTTGTATAGCTTTCTTACATTCTCACACACAAACCCTTCAAAGTAGTTACAGCTTTGACTACCTTACAGGTAAAGAAACTGATGACCTTTTAATGACATCCCCCGAAAGTTCCAGATAATTTTAACTTGTACCAGAGCCAGGACTTGAACCCAGATCTTCAGAGTCTAAGTCGAGGACTCTCTGCATTGCCCCACAGCTGGCCATCTTTGATAAACAACTAAATGCATAAAGAACTACACAAAGAGGGGTAATCAGAATCAAAATCAAAAGTAAGCAGATCTTTGGAGGAAAGCTTTCAGCCAAGTCTCACACAAGGAGTGGATATGGATTGACATTCTGGGAAGGGGCAGGAATCCTGGACATAGTTTGAGTGGAGACACAGATGAGCATCTATCAAGTTAAACGCAGGGAAGAGCAAACAGATGAGGTCCCTGCAGGACAGGATGACTTTAGGAAGTGACTGAAGATTATGAAGAAGAGGGGTGCTCCTCCTGCCCTCTCGCACCCCAGGCGCCCATCTTCCCCTCCTCCCCCGTTTCTCCTGCTCCTTGAGAAAATGCTTCTTAGGCTCCCTCATGAGCTTCTCCTCTCCCTTTTGTCATTTTTAATGAGGCTTTTCCTGCTCCTCCTTCTGTATGCCAAGTGCTTCTCTATCTTGGCTACCACTTTATCATCTGGAGAGTTCTTAAAGAAACACTGATGCCTGGATCCCATTCCCAGAAATTCTAATTTTATAGGTCTGTGTTGTGACCTGAGCTGTCTGGATTCTTTGAAGTTCCCCCAGGTAGTTCTAATGCACAGCCGAGGGTGAGAACAACTGTGCCACAGGTTCCCCGGGGTCAGTCTCATCTCTTCTTGAGGTTACAATGTCTCATTCCTGCCGATGGCTTCCAAATCTACAACTCCAGCCCAGATTCCTCTTTATCCAAGCGTCTCACAGGCACCTCAAACTCCGCGGGCTCAGGATGGAACCCTTCCGCTTACATCCCTCTCCCTGGAAATAGTCTCATTGTCTGCCCAGCTGCTCAAGCCAAAACCCCAGATGTCCCCTTGATTCCTTCCTCATTGTCACCTTCTATATCCAGCATGTCAGCAAGCCTTATGGGTTTCAACTTCTTGAAATTTTTCTGATTCAAAAGTTTTTCTCTGGCCCTACTATAAATACCTTAGTCCAGTCCTCCATTTCTCATCTGTGTTACTGCAACAGATACCTAAGTGTCTTGGCTGTCTCCTATCTAGTCCTCCTCCAATCCATTCTCAATGCTTCTTCCATAGTGACCTCCCTAAAATGCACGTCTGATTGTGTCATCATGTCATCTCCTGTCTAAAATCCTATAATGGCTCTCTGTAGTCCATAAGATAAAGTTTAAATTCCTTACTTTGCCCACAAAGTCTTTCATGATCTCCCCTGCTTAGCTTTCCCAACCTCATCTCTTATCCCTCTCCATCTCATACCCTACACCCAACTTGTCCCACAGGATTTGGCACAAGCCCCACCTTCTCTAAGCTGCCATCCCTGAGCCCACTGTCTGGGTGAGGTGTCCCTTCTATGCCTCCCATGACATCTCTATTATAGCCTTTATTATCCCGGATTAAAATAATGGGTTGACCTGCATGACTTCCTGACCACACTGTAATCTCCTCAAGGGCCCAGATTATGTATTATTTCTCTTTGTATCCCCAGTTCTTCGCACATCGCAAGTGTTTAATTAAGGCTTGTTGAATAAATGAATGAATGAATGATGGATGGAGGTCAGCTGGCAAAGAGAATTGAACAACTGACTGACAATTATATATTTAGCAACAGGTAGTTCCTGCAAGCTTCTTAATCAGAAGAGTGGCATAATAAAAATAGTACTTGAGGAAGAATATTTTGCTAATAGATGATATGGTATAGATTTGTCATCAGATAGTGAGACCTTGGGCAAATCACTAAACCTCAGGAACATGGACTTCTTCATCTGAAAAACTGTAATATTATTACCTGTAGTGCCTATGTCATAAGGCTGTTGCAAGCATAAAACAAAATCAAATTTGAGAAGAACTTCTCAAGCCATAAATCACTACACAAATGTAAGAGATAAAATTATATGACTATTAGGAAGTGTGGCCACCAAAGAGGTTTCTAGTAAAACCCAAAGCAGTGGTGCACAGTGGGAAAGTAGACGGTCATGTGACCTTGGGCAGGTCACTTGACCTCTCTATGCCTCATTTTCCTCATCAGCAAAATATGAATACCATGCTCACAGGTTCATTGTGTTATTTTTGTATCTAGTATAGAGCACGACAAATGGAAGCCATTCAATGAATTATAGTTTCCCTTCCCTCCTGAGCAACCGCTCTGCACTTATCCCCGTGAGATACTATCCCAAGCCTCTGGCACAGGGACTAGAACCCAGAGAAAAGGCGGTACATGGAGGGCTGCACTTACTAGACTTTAGTAGAAAAGAGGTGGGGAACCCTTAGCTACCAAGCGAGAAGCCCAGGAGATAATGGGCCAGATGATGACTTAGGTAAATGAATTATGTCAAAGATTAATAGTGGATGGGAGGAGGCGACAAAGTGGCTTTGGAACCCGATTTCCAAGCAGGCAAGTCTATGGAGGAAACGAGCTCGGTGGCGTGGGGTCTGGGAGTGAGGTCAGGGAGCAAGAATCCTTGACTCACGTCCCTCTGCCTCCCTCGTGCTCATGAGTCACCCTGTGGCCTCAGGCAAGTCCTTCTAAGCTCTGCCTCCATCTTGTCCTCAGAAGAACGGGCACTGTAATAATATAAGCATAGCAAAAAGCTGAAAGGGTTTGGGCTCCTCACAGCAAAAAGCCACTGAGATGCCATATCCTGATGATCTAAGATAAAGAATAGCTTAGGACACCAGCCCTAGACTTCCTGGGCACATGGTTTAAAAAAAAAAACAAGCCAATGACAGGACAAATATCTAGCAAATGTGTCTGAATTTCAGCAAGTGAGTGTTTAGTAAGATTTAATGTAGAGATTTTGCCTGAATCCTGACATGTAGTAGAAAAAAGATTTAATGCAGAAATATGAAATAATCAGACTAAATATCCCACAATAAACAGAAGCTGATTATCAACTGATAAAGGACAGAGAGTGCAAATCTCACAACATTCATGGTGCTTTCAAGGAGGGTAATGTTCCACGTTCCACTTTGTGAAAGCAGGGGTCTTGCAAAGGCCCCTGGGAAATTCCACACACCAGAATCTCTTCCTGAACTCACTTCTCTCTTCCGGGATCTGTTTGCAGGATTCTGCATTTAGATGCCAAGGGAAGGGGAAAAAACATAGAGAACCTTAAAAATTCTCTTCTTGCTTTGTTTCTAGAAGTTCAAAGCAATTCCCAGTTTATGATCTCATTTATTCTAGCACCCCCACCCCCAGGAGGGAGGGAGGAAGCAGGCATCATTATCCTAATTTCATAGATAGACACCTGGGGCCCAGAGAGTTTAAGTGACTCACCTAAGGTCATAGAGAATACCAGTGTCTGAGCTGGGCCCACAGCAGGGACTTTTCAGCTCCCAATTTACCACATGACCAGCCAGAATCTATTTAGAAATTAACCATTCCTAAGAAGACATAGTCTTACCCCCTGACACTACTATGTACAAAAAAAAGATCCAAATGCAGTTCTGGGAAGAAATTTGGGAAGAAACAAGGCCATTCTTATTATGTTGAAAATTATTAGTACAAATGATTTTACGATGTTACTCATAATACAGATCAACTTGATCTGTACTCCTAAGACTTCTATAGTAACTTATGTCCAAACACACAACCTATAATCAAAACTCTCTTATTGCATTGCAGATGGCCTAATGACCAGGGCAAAAAAGAAAAGTTCAGCAGGGGAGGTGTCTGGTTCATTTCCTGGCCATGGGTACAAGCTCACATCTAGAAGGCTTATGCAGTAGGGAAGACATTTCAGCTATGCTTCCCGTGAGAATTTTGAACGGAGCATTTCCTCTCCTCCCATGACTCCACAGGACAAAATGAAGCCCCAAGAGGAGGCACAAAAAGAAGGAAGGGGACCGTGTGCTGCCCGTCTAAATGGGACATGCTGGAGAATCTCTCAGCTCAAATTTCCTCAGGAGAAGTCTATGCAATGTCACTGTCAGAGGATAGGTCAAGGGGGAAAAATGGAGTCGGTGGTCCCTGAGTTTTTGTTATGGTTTACTCTAGAGTCCTCTTTTGGAAACTCACAACACTCATGCAACTTTGAGAAGCCCTGCTGTACAAGAATGATATGTAAATAACTTGTTCCAATTTGCTGAACCCCAGATCCTAAATTTAGCTAACGCTGGAGCCTCAAGGACCAGAACACTTAGGAAGAACTCATGAAACTGAATAAGAGGATACCATAATGCCATCTCCAAGCAAAAGAGCACTATTTTGAGCTTCTCACTGGTGGGTAAGCAGCATGATCTTAACCAACCACCACCTGGGCCCTTCTCTAAATGCCTGGAACTTGGACTCATGCATTCGAGACCAACTGCTTCTTAAGGAGAGTAGAAGAAAAGTTAGCACATTAAAAAAGGAGAACCTCAGAAGGGGACTAGGAATGACTGAGCTCTTCTACTTTGGATTCTTCAAATTCTGGACACCAAAACCAAAATTTACATTGGAAGACAAATGCAAATTTCAAGCAACATATCCTACTAGCTTCCAGACCCCCAAGGTATTATTATTTCATTAGCTCTAAATTCCCATGGTTCCTACATCAACAGATTGGCCCAAATAGCAGACACAGCTGGCCAATTCAGCAGTTTGGGACCCCAGCTCAGTCACTGGTGACCTCTGGCAGAGAACTTAACCTCACCATGGCTTTGTTTCCACATCTGGAAAGCGGAGGCGGCAGCTCTTTTGTCAGACTAGCTGGATAGGGAACACCTAATAAAAAGAAGATCGTAAAACCCTTGGCAATCCATTCAGTGTCCTGTAAAATCTTAATGATTATAATCAAGCTGTGGCTAGAAGTCTGTGAGATCCGCACATGACATTCAGCAGCCATTGCTCCGGTATCTGATAACACGACACTCTCCCCGGCACCCCTACCTCCCAGTGCCTCCATCAGCTGCACAAACTGGACTTGGCCAAGTCTGGTTTCTTCATTCCAAGTTGTCAAGGGAAAAACATTGCTAAAGTCAAGCTGTCTTGGTCTAACCAGCATCATGTTTCACTGGAGACAAGATTCTCCCTTCCTCCTAACAAATATGAACTTCTGTGTGCCCGTGGTGATGGGGACCACCTGCATGAAACTGACACCCACTGCAGAGGGTGACCCCACTGTACAGCATGTGTTGCTTCTAACCACAAGAGAGCGGGCAAAGCATTAGCTGAAGTATGATGGGAGATGGTAAAGAGATCTTTTAACTGGTATTTTCCATATCGAAGTACGGTCACCTCCACACTGTCAGCAAAAGATAGGAGTACTATTGATGGTAAAGAGTGTGGGTTTTAGAATCCAGATACTCTGCCACTTACCAACGCCTTTGACCTTAGGTAAGTCACTTCACATCTCAAAGTCTGTTTCCCCATCTACAAAATGAAAATAACCATACTTACTACACAGGATTGGTTAAGAATTAATTAAGAGACAACAGTTACTATCACATATGATTTAGAGTGATGATGATGGTGATGACGGTCATGATAGCGATGATGGTGATGATGGTGAGGATCACAAAAACGAAAAACAGACTCCCCACCCTTATGCCATATAGGCCAAAATTCCCTCCACTAGTCCATCTTTGCCTTCCTAGTACCTGGGCCAGCGCTCAGTAAATTTGATTAGACTGAATTGATTATATGATGCTGAATGCATAGGATTAGGCTGAAATACGGCAGATGCTTAGATTAGAAAGATGAGACCGCCTTCGGGAGTCATTGTCTAAATGTGGGCAAAACCAGTCCACTTCACCCACCTAGGCTGGTGCCCCAGGCACGTTGCCTCAGTGAGGCAACTTCTGCTTACTCAAGTCCTCGTTTGAATAATAATAGCAGAGGAAGCTCAGGCTGGCTCAGGTGATACTCTTGATTTTGCTTTTAAAAAACAAATATGAAACCAGCCTTTTGGCAAAAATAATTTCTTTCCCCATTCATTGTTTTTTATCTCCAAAAGAAAGCACTGACCTGGTCAGTGTAGAAAGATCTAGGACCTTAGTTTTAACGTCACTGCCTTGCCCTCCCCATGCTCACTCCCACCCTCTGTGTCCTGACAATCCAGCTGCCTATTCTATACTTCCAGCAAGATTTAAAAAATAAAATTGGTTCTATCTATGGTTCATTGTGAATTCTCTCACATGTTCCTTTTCTACCCTTCCTCTTTCTCCTAATGTGCCATTAAAAAGTGACTTCTGAACTCTTATAGGGCTACTTTCTGATCATGGAAATTTTATATGGTCTTGCATACGACACATAAATGCAATTCACTCTTTCAGTCAACAAATAGTTCCTAAGTGCCTGCTTTGTAACAAGCACTGAGAATACAGCAGCACACAAAACAGACATGAGCCTGCTTTCAGGGAACCTGCACCTAACTGTACTCAATTCCTTCTTAAATGAATGAATGGATGGCTAAAACAAATACCTCTTCTGTAAGGTCAACCCTCAAAAGGATCAAGGAGACTCAGTTCTTTATCAAAAAGTGATAAACTCTTCACTATAGCCTGACTGGTCTTTTCTCAAAATATACTTTTTTCATTCCAACTCCCCAGCTTTCCTCACACTGCCTGCAATGCCTCCCTGTTCCACTTGACCTGCCTGAAACCCACTGTGCTATGCAGAATAGGCCCCATCTCCTCCCAGATGCCCTCCCAGATGAATTCTTGGCCAGCAGTGGTGCCTTCCTTCTTCAGCCTGCAGAGCGCCTGTGGGTCATAACCAGACTTCATAATTGTATCACACTCTCTGAAGGCCCAGGATGCGGCTTCCCTGATGCTACACTCCCTTTAACCAAGTGTCATGCCTTCCGCTTAGTGGGGTTTTGAGCGAAGGTTTTTGATTAGCTGAGTAGCGAGGCACTGAGTATATTCATAGGACAGGTGAGGCAATATAAATCACTATTCTGGGGCTTCTAGATACTTTCAAAGAGTTTTGCACCTTGGAAAGCACAAAAAGGACCCCCCAAAATCGGACTTTGAAATACATTGGCACTGAAAGGAGGGATTATATTAATGTCAGAAAAATTAACTTTTTGCTCTTTGAGAAGTTGTAATCAGTCCCCATTTGTAACACTGTTACGGAAATGACAGGCCAGCCAAGAAACAAGCACCACTCGGAGGGTTGGAGTACTCAGATTTATTACCCTGGCGGGCTCAGAGGGGCTTCTGCTCCGAAGCTCTGAGCACCTCCAAGACGTGCACATGAGGTTTTATAGGGTTAATTACAAGTATGGGGCTATTAGCCAATAAGGCTCAAACAACAAAAAGCAAGGAATCAGTACACTGGAGCTTATCAATTTGGAACAGATCACGTTACTGACACTTGTTGAGCTTGGATTTACGAGTTAGCTTGTTAGCCCAGTAAACTGACATTAAACTTCAGATTTACGAGTTAGCCCAGCAGAACTTAGATCAGTAAACCGACACTTATCACACTTAGATTTATGACTTAGCTTGTTAGCCCAGCTGGGCTTTTCCTTCACAACACCTTTCGAGGATGTGGTTCACTTCAAAGACCCAAGTTGTGCTGCCAAAAGCACTTTTTCTTGTAATTTGTGAAACGCTTTCAAACAGTGTGGTTACGGATGAGACTTTAATGATTCGCCCTCAGCCCAGAGCTGACAGTGAGCCAGCTGAGAGCCCAGAGCAAAGGGGGACTTGGTCAGATAACCAGAGAAGCAGCATCCACAGGGCCTTTCATCTGCAGATAAGGAGAAGCCTCAAAGAAAAAAATATCTGAAAAGTTCCAATTACGTATCTGACAGAATAGCTAAAAAGCTTACTGTGCAATCACATCAGTGAGTTTTAGGGTTTAAAATTTTTTAAGGTTATTTAGCTTCATTGCACTTAAAAAAAGTAATTCCTGAGTATCCTTCCAGATGCAATATAAAATGAGTAAAGAAAACATAATCTTTCTCAAAACATTTACTCCTAGAAATTCTCCTGTTTCTGCTCTTTTTTATCTTAGAATGAATTTTTAAATTCCTGATATTATCTTGCTAGTTGTCTTCTTTTTGTTTCATCTCCTTCCTCTTGGAATAAAGCTTTTGTTTTTAGAATTTAGTGTATTTAAATTTTAAATAAGTAACACATTCACATGGCTCAGATATCAAAAAGCATAAGAAAGTACACAATAAGAAGATACTTCCCCACCTCTCTCCCTATAGGTAACCACTGTTATTAGTGTTTTCTGTGTGTTCTTAAAAAACTAGCATATATAGCCTCATTTTTGAAATTAACCTTTTTTTATCACAACATATCCCACTCCCAATCATCAGGCAGCAGAGCTGGCATGCCCCCTAGTAAGAAGTCCAGTGCCTTGCACCATGCCTGGCATAGAATAGGAGACTCAGTAAATCCTTGTGGACCAAAGAGACTACTGGAGGAAGACTGGAGAAACACACAGCCTGTCTTCTGCCTCCCCACTAATGCTATGAACTCAGACCCTCACTTGAAGCAAAGGGACAAGGACCTTGACTGGACCCTCCCAAAAGTCCCTTCAACCCTGTATCTTACTTCTCTACCTGAGTTCTGAGTGGTTTGGAGGATGGGATGGGGAAAGGGAATTTTTTTTAAGGAGAAGAGAAGAGGAAATGAGGAAAGGAAGGCAACGAAAAGAAGGATGCAGCAGGGGAAGGTGAACTCCGCAGAAGCATGAGCCCCTCTGAAGGGGACGAGTTAGAATGAAAGCCACTAAAAGTTCGGATCATTTCCCCCACCCGAACCCCGTTCCATCTCCAGCCTTATTCCAGGCATAGGGTGAGATGCAGGACACTGAACCACCCAAGATTAGGACTCAATAACTTTACCATGACACTGGTGGTTCCTGAAAATCTGGGTCAGGAGAAAACATTCCAAGCTAGAGTGGCATGTGCCTGCCCTTGCTGGCCGTGCTCTCTTCCACATCTGGGAGGTCTTGACTTTGACTCCCATAACCCAAAGTATCTACTGAGTGTGAAGCCTCAGCACCCAATCTCCTTTATGTTACACCTTGCTATCAGAAATAAAACCTCTCTCTCTCTCAAAGTAATTTTTTTTTTACTTCTTTAGATATAAATTCTCTTACCTCATCCCAAGGACTGACTTACTATTCTACTAGAAAGAGATCTGAGTCCAAGAAGAAGAGAGAATGCCATGTAGCACCTCTACCCTTGAGGAGCCATGGCCCTTCTTTCATATGACAGCTGTGAACTTTTTTTTAATAGCAGATACCAGAAAGGCTCTGCAGTCCACTCAAAAATGCCTGCTTCCCTCATTCAGAGCATATTCATCAAATTACAAAGATTAAATTTGTTTTTCCCACTCCATGTGTCTTTTGTCAAATCCCAAAGCCCTATGAAACTGGGGAGCTGCTGGCTAGGATAAAGACACACAGAACAAAGAAAGCAAACCGCTTGAAATCTATGACCAGTGTAACGACAAAGCCAGAGCCCTCTGCCACCCTGGGCGACAGCAGGGGCGGGCAGGAGGTGGAAGTGCTCCTCCTGGGCTCCTGTGCCCAGTCACCTTGTCCGGCATGATGTAAGATGAAAGCGTCTGCTGACTCTCAGGGGTGTAATTACCACCAGGGTGGGGATATAATTAAAGTAAGGATAATTCACCTTGAAGAAGATAAAAATTAAGAATTATTAATGATCATAATAATTAGCCCTTTTATATCTAAGAATTACAAAATGCTTTACAAGCTGTAATTATCACAGCTCCTCTCTGAGGAAGGGATTCAGATCTTACAGCTCCTCGCTTAACAGAGGGGTGAAGTGATGGGCACAGGGGAAGGCAGAAAGGGGTGGAGTAGTGCCTCTCTGTCATCGGTCCTGTAAGTGGTGAAACTAAAGGAGGCCCTAGAAGGGCTGACTCCCATTATGGCGTGTGCCCTCATCACCAAGCCATCACCCAAACCCACAGAACTCCATCCCAGATCAAGCCACTTATCTCATTCTGACTGGCGGGTCTTTAAACTGCTGTAATGCAATAAAATTGTTTCATATAAGCAAGGGTTTTACAGAACACTTAGTAGAAATAAAAGATACTGCATTGCCTTCAAGAAATTGAAAACCTGATCAAGAAGACACAACAAGCACCCATTAAATTAGAGAAAAATATGGAAATTACACATGAACTAACCCTAGGTTGTATAATGACAACTATGCATGCTGTAGAAAATTTTTTTAAATTGTAGATCATTACATGTAAAGGCCAAGGAAGGTTTTTGGGAGGAGATGGAACTTGTGTGGGGCCTCAAAGAAAATATGTTAGGTTTTGGACCAGTAGAGGTGAGGTTCCAGGAGATGGGTCAATGAATAAGAAGAAAGACTAGGAAAACTTGAAAGGTTTAACATATAATTTTGAAGAAAAAGTCTTCATTGAAGTGATGTTTAGACAGCTTATTAAAAAAATCTTTTTTTTTTTTTTTACAGAAAGCTTCTTTGAGTTTAATCTTTTTTTCCTCGGTTTGGAGATTCATCTAAACATGCATGCATTTTAAAACAGTAACAAGGTCTCGAATTGTTCCAAGCAGACATTAGACAAGCACAGAGGGTTGAAAATTCCTCTTTAAAAAATGGAAATTGTAGTGTGAAATTGAGAAGTCACATACATATAGCAGGGTGGTAGTTCAAAGAATCTTAATTTCTTTAAAGCCATCTAAAATCATCACCTGGACATTTTCCCAGAGATCACATCATGGCTCCTACTGGGTTCTGGAGAAGTCCATTAGGCTGAGGATGACACTGGCATCTTCTCTGCTTTATCTAAATTTTCACTTTGGCAGTTTTCCAATAAGGCCTAGACAGGGCCTGGTCCTGCTAGAATGCTACAGAATGTCAAGTCTATTATCTACTTTTTCTGAGTTCTGACAAGAGAATATGGGAAATGAACCTTTGAATGAGATAAAGACCAGGAAAACCTAATGCTTCCTTAGTTCTCTGTTAATCCAGCAGAACTCCACACCCAGAGATTTCAGCACGGATGAGGCTTTGTGATTGACGTAATAGGTAAAGGATCTGAGTGATATAAATTTTATAGTATTTTTTTAGTTCTTCTGTACTAAAGAGCCCAAGCCTCAAAGCCAAGTAATAGTACAATAATATAGCTGTGCTCTGGACCCACTGTCCCTAACCCTTGATAAAGAAGGACAGTTCTGCAGAATGGAACAGGGGCAGTTGGATCATTCTTGGGCCTGTGATATCCTGTGACCTCTCAGTGCCTCGGTCTTCAGCCTTATAAAAAAAAGATAATGAGACTATTTGTCTATAAAGAATATAGAGATCTTCAGGTTATAAAAACTTCGTGCTTTCTTGATGAACCACAATGAGTGGACATTGACACATTTCAAGGATCCCCTGTTGGCCTTTAAAAAAATAGACTGAACTAAAAAATGAAGACTTGATAATTTTCTACCTTCTTTGGCATTTGCCAACCTTTTAAGGAACTAGAAAGCAATGAGAATTATTTCCCTGTCCAAACATGTCAAGAGCTCCTTTTAAAATATTTTAAATAACATTTAATGTTAAATTAAATAACACTTAATAAATGACACAAATGAAAGAACATTACGTAGCAATGCAGGCCACTTCATTTGAAGCACTTGAACCTACTGACCATCTTTCTGATGAAGGACCAAGAGCAGTGAGGAAGAGAGGCTAATTCTCTTAGGTTTGATCAGGGTTTTTAATGTTTTCCTTTATGTTTAAACAAGAGCGGGTAAGAGAGCCATCACTGGATTTAAGACTGAGCTTCCTTCAGAGTAGTGAAGGAGTTTTTGTGTTACTATGAATGCAATTTCAGCCATTTTCTTAAGGCTGTTCAGAAATATCTTCCTTTTGGGTTTGCCTCTGTGTTTGTTTTTGCTTGCTCAACCATAATTTTAGAATGATTAATATTTTCCCTTTATTCTCATAGAACCTAAGAGATGTCCAGTCCTTTTTTTAGTTTATTGACTATAGAAAGGTAATGAAATCACACAAGTGCATCCCACCTGGGCTAAGTCCCCTCAGCAGATCACACACAGGTAGATAAAAACAGACTCAGACATAAGGTAGGGTTTGTCCCAGGAATTCCTTGAATAACACCTATAAAAAGGGTTAGTCCCCTCTGTGAGAAACAGAGGTTCTGTGATGGTTTGTGCTTGCAGTGCATACAGCGCTCATGGCGGTCCAACCTAAAATTCAGAAATTAAGAGAACTGCATAAAACCATAAGGAGAAGGGGAAAAAAATAGAAATCTTCACTTTACTAAGAAGATGCTACATCAAGTTTGCTGAGTCCAAGAAATGGTGACAAGTACTGTACTAGGAGAACCTCTAGATCAGACATCGATGCTGAAGTCCTTAAGGATGCAGCAGTGAACCAGACTTACAATTGTCTTCCCATCACCTATTAATTCCACTTTTCTCTTCACCACACCTCTGGGATGGCAACAAATGAAGCGACAAATAGAATTCAAGTCCACTATCATTCGGACCATCTGCACATAAAAGAACATCCATCAAGATTTAGGATCCAAATCTTCACATTCCATTGAATGACCCTACAGAGTCTCCTCAAAATTCAGAAAACCACTACTTGGCTTCTGTCAGACAAAGGAAGAAACAGGCATGCCAAAAGCCACTGAATCAGCTAATAGTCTGCATAAACCTATTATGAACCAAAGTTTCATATTGTCTGAAATGTAAGGGTGGGAGTCACTGACAACCAGGGATAAAATCCAGTTCCTTACAATAAAACAGTGTGGAGATTTGCAAATGATCACCAGGGCTGAGAAAGCCCTGGCAAATGTAATGGGCTAGAATGACCGATTACTTTAATGTGCTTCCACGAGAAGAAGACTCAAGTGTTTAGGTGTGATAATCATTAGTAACTTAGGCTGAGCAGGATGATTATATCTACAGTAATGCATTACACCAGCTCTTTTTCTCTTGAGACATCAATATGCTAATAAGAAAAGAAATTAGCAAACTTCATTTAGATAGAATATCACCAATAATGAAATTTCACAGATTTCAAGTTTTCTTATGAACAATTTAATGAAAATGTATATTTAAAGTACCCTCCAAAATTATTTACTAAGGAAGCAATCCCCAATCTGTAGAAAAACCATCACAAGACCCAAGAACACACATGCACATTTTTCTCCTACCTGCATTTCTAGAGAGGAAACTAAAACCAATTCTTTACACCAGTTTATCGTCCTAGAATGGCTTCAGACAGGGCTATAAGCAACTCCCCACAGACTGTTACATCCTACGGAGAAATCAGCTAGTTCTCAACAGTTTAAGTCAAAATTTCTGTTTAACCTCAACCTAGGATTTGTATCTTTCATAAAGTAAATGGCTTAGAGGTTACAATTTTGTAATGAAATCATAATTAATTAAGATTCTGAACATGAATTTCTTTGTTTTATTGCTTTATTTGATTTTAACAACTAAGGAAAATTAAGATTCTGCCAAATATTCTTTCATGTTAGGTGGTGCCAGCACCCTAACTGTCAGGAGGCAAGGTCTGTGAACCTCATGCCAAATAGCTACGTGAGCAAATAGTGAGATAAACAAGCCATTCGTGGAGACAGAGGTGGAGCTGGGCTTGGTTAGGGATGAATCAGGCCATCCTACAGAGTGGGTGTCTCCTTCCTAAGTTGCTCTTCAGGGCACAATTAAAACCTCTATAAAAGGCCAAGCTCCCAGCTATTCAGTACACTTGCCAGCGGTGTCAGCGAGCACTTAACTTCTCCCTCTGGTGAAGTGGGTAAGTCCCATTCAGTGGGGTCATCTTCTTCTGTCTGATTCTTCATTTCCCAGCTGTTGTAGATGTTGGGGGCAGCAAGGAGGGTCTACGTGCCGGAAGGCATCAGTATCTTACAGAGATGTCTAACATCTACTATCTCCATGCCATCTTCTTATGGTTGGAATACTGAACTCTGTAAGTTTGTTTGCACAGCAGGGGTTGGAGGATGGTCACGTATGACTCTGATGGGGTTCATCTTCCTAAAAAAGTGTCCTCTCAAACGTTTGTCAACCCTCAGTTCTCTTTTTCTATGGGTTCTGCCCAATATAGGCCATCTTCATGTAGCATCTGAGATACTGAAGTTGAGAGGTAATTAAAGAAGTCAGCTAGATGAACCAGTAAATCACCCAGCCAGTGAAGCTTTCCATGTACTCTTTTAATATTGATCTTTTATTGGCTAGGTCTTGTTTTTTACAATGCCAAGATGCAAGCGGTTTATTTGGGTTTACCAAAAGCTAACCAAAAGACCAATATTATTAAAAGTTTTCCAAGTTCAATTTGACCCACTGACTCTGGTAGCCAGTCAGGAAGTACCTATCAGAAATATGCAATAGTTGAATATCTGTAACATATCTGAATTAAGGCCGATAACATGCACTCTCTGTTTTCTGCATTGGTATATCTGAATATTACAATGCCACCTCTGACTGGAAGTAGTGCTTAAGAGCTGGTGACTTATGAATTATACCCCTAGGTCTCTAAAGGACTATAATATTAGGAAATAATCCATATTCCCTGTTTTTATCATTCCAGTTACCATCAAATGTTTTGCTGCCACAATTAGGTGTAACATGGCTTCTACCCACTTTAAGATACTCTCAAGCCTTCGTTTGCCTTTTGGCTAGTCTCTTTGTTCAACTTTAGAGGAAAATTCTTAGGAGTAGAAACATATCTAATTTAAACTTCTACACTCCTCACTGTCTAATCTGAAAAGTACTAGGGAGCACAAAGAGGGAGAAGGGAAGGATGTGGATAATCCAAATTGGGTAAACAATCAAAAGCTAGATATGGATAATCCAAATTGGGTAAACAAGATAGTCTGAAGATAGTTCCCTGGCTTGAAATTTTTCAGGATCTCTCTTCTGTTTTCTAAGCACTATATTCAAAACTAAACTGCCTTGAGAGCCCAGGTTGAAAATAACTACTGTTCAGAGTAAAATTATTTAGGGATCTAAGATCAGAAATGGAGTTTTGATTCTGGATCCTATTTTATTGTTCTAGGTTTCCTTGAACTTGAAGAAAGAAAAAAAAATGTCTCCACTTCTGAGAAGCATCTTTGAAATCACTAAAATTTTCAATCAGTATGCCTCACATGATTGTGATGGGGCAGCCCTAAGCAAGAAAGACCTGAAGAACCTCCTTGAGAGAGAATTTGCAGATGTCCTTCAGGTAAGAAATAACAAGAAAAGGAAATTTCTCTATTGATTTAGGATTATGAAATTTCTTCTCAGGAGAAATCAGAGCAAGGAATGGTGACTTTATATTCATTTTCTGCCATGACATCTCTACACCACATCCCCTTTTCAATTCTGAAGGCATTGTAGTCTTAGTACTAAAAAAGTAGCATTTCCTGTACTTGACGCAACGTCAATGTGAATGAACTGTTCACAGGAACTTATCACCAAAGATGTCAAACCAAACTCAACTTAGAAGGAACTTAAGTTTACTTCTAAATTTTAGTAACTAAAATCAGCCTCTTCTCTAGTAAAATGGTGTTTCCACAAATATTTTGTTCTGTATTCATACATGGGATAGAAATCAGATCAGGGGTACTGGCTATTTCAGTCAGAAATGGCTGCTGCAAATCTTCACAAATTTCCATTGTATTTCTCTCTTAAGTGTAAGTTCATTCTTATTCAGTCAGCTAAGGGTAACTTGTGTTCTTTTGATCAGCATTAAATTACAAGATGCAAAATTTTCCAACTAATGTATGCTTTAAAATTAGGTCTTCACATTTTACATGGGGACAAGACTCCATACACACCGGGTGGTTTTTTTTTTTAACTGCTCTTAATGTCTTTTGAGTATCAGCATATCATAAAGATGTACATTGCGTGTGTATCTGCTTACTACCTGTAAATAATACATTGTATTATTGTAAATACACTGTATTTACATTGTAAAAGTTTTGTTTTATTTATTTTTCCCCCCCTTAGAGGCCACACGACCCGGAGACAGCAGATCTGATTCAGGAACTTCTGGATCGCGACTGTAACGGGCTTGTCGATTTCAATGAATTCCTCCTGTTCGTCTTCAGGGTGGCTCAAGCTTGTTACTACGCGCTCGGCCAGGCCGCGGGGCTCACTGAGAAAGGGGTCAAGAGTGAGGGAAAGGGGAACCTGTTACAAGATCGCAGGAGGGAAGCCCAAAGGAGATTCGAGCCCCAGGACAGCCAACTGGAAGGAAAATGCCGACTGAAAAGGCAGGAACAGGAGAAGGAGCTCGCTGAGGAAGAGGAGCAGAGGGAGAAGCAAGAGAGACGTGAGCGGAGGCTGCAAAGGCGAGAACGAGAAGATCGTGGTAAGGAGGAAGAGCAGCTGCTGAGGCGCAAGGGTTGGGAGCCGGAGGAGTTTTCTGACCTAGAGCAGAGGCGAGAGAGGCAGGAGCAGCGGGAGCGACAGCGCCTCCGGGAGGAGCAGCAACAGAGGAAAAGACGAGAGCAGCGCGAGCGCCAGGAAGAAGAGCAGCTGCAAAGGCCGGAGCGCCAAGAGCTGAAGAGGGAGCGCCTGGAGGAAGAGCAGGAGCTGCAAAGGCAGAGGCGCGGGCGCGAAGAGTCGCGCTGGGAGCAGGAGCTGCGGCGCGAGCAGGAAGAGGCCAATGAACAGGGCGAGAGACGCACCCTGAGGTGGCGGTGGCAGGTGGAAAGCGAGGCTGAGGCCCGTCAGAGCAAAGTCTACTCCAGGCCCCGCAGGCAAGAGGAGCAGAGACGCCTCCAGGAGCAGCAGGAGGAGCAGCTGAGGGCGGAGAGGCGCCAGGAACGCGAACAGCGGGAGGAGGAGGAGCAGCGCCGCCAGCGACTCTCAAGGGAGCGGGAGCAGCTGTTCCGTGAGCAGGAGCAGAGCCTCCAAGTGGATCGGGAGAGGCAGCGCCGCAAGGAGGAGCAGCGCCGAGACCAAAACTGCAGGTGGCAACTAGAGGAGGAAAGCCAGAGGCGCTGCCACACACTGTACGCCAAGCCGGCTCAACGAGAGCAGCTGAGGGAGGAGGAGCAGCTGCAGAGAGAGCAACTCGAGAAGAGGAGGCGCCAGGAGCGCGAGAGGCAGCGTCGCGAAGAGGAGCTGCAGAGGGAGAAAGAGCAGCTACTGAGAGAGGAAGAGAAGAGGAGGCGTCAGGAGCTCGACAGACATTATTTAAAGGAGGAGGAGCTGCAGCGAGAGGAAGAACAGTTGCTGAGACGGGAGCGCGAGAGACAATATCGCGGAGAGGAGGTGCAGCGCCTGGACAGGAAGCGGCAATTCCGAGACGAGGATCGGCAGCAGGATCTGAAATGGCAGCGGCAACTAGAAGAAGAAAATGAAGTTCGTAATAACAGGGCTTACTCCAAACGCAGAGAAAATGAAGAAAAGATCCGACAACTAGAAGATTCCCAGGTGCGGGAGAGGCAGTTTCGGCAAGATCGGTTGCCCCTGAAGTATGAACAGGAAGAGAGAGAAGGAGAGCAAGAGAGGAGGAGCAAGCAGCAGCGCGACCGGCAGTTCCCAGCTGAAGACCTGCTGGAGCGAGAGCAGCAAAAGGAAGCCAAAAGGCGAGACAGGAAGTTCCGGGAGGAAGAGCAACTGCTGAGAGAAGAAATAGAAGAGAAAAGACGCCGTCAGGAAGAAGACAGAAAGTTCCGTGAGGAGGAACAGCTGCGCCGCCAAGAGCGCGACAGAAAGTTCCGTGAGGAGGAACAGCTGAGCCGCCAGGAGCGTGACAGAAAGTTCCGTGAGGAGGAGCGGCTCCTGCAGCAAGAGGAGGAACAGCTGAGCCGCCAGGAGCGCGACAGAAAGTTCCGTGAGGAGCAGCTCCTGCAGCAAGAGGAGGAACAGCTGAGCCGCCAGGAGCGTGACAGAAAGTTCCGTGAGGAGGAACAACTGCAGGAAGAGAAAGAACAGCTGCGCCGCCAGGAGCGCGACAGAAAGCTCCGTGAGGAGGAGCGGCTCCTGCAGCAAGAGGAGGAACAGCTGAGCCGCCAGGAGCGCGACAGAAAGTTCCGTGAGGAGGAACAGCTGCGCCGCCAGGAGCGTGACAGGAAGTTCCGTGAGGAGCAGCTCCTGCAGCAAGAGGAAGAACAGCTGAGCCGCCAGGAGCGTGACAGAAAGTTCCGTGAGGAGGAGCGGCTCCTGCAGCAAGAGGAGGAACAGCTGAGCCGCCAGGAGCGCGACAGAAAGTTCCGTGAGGAGGAACAGCTGAGCCGCCAGGAGCGTGACAGAAAGTTCCGTGAGGAGGAGCGGCTCCTGCAGCAAGAGGAGGAACAGCTGAGCCGCCAGGAGCGCGACAGAAAGTTCCGTGAGGAGCAGCTCCTGCAGCAAGAGGAGGAACAGCTGAGCCGCCAGGAGCGCGACAGAAAGTTCCGTGAGGAGGAACGGCTGCGCCGCCAGGTGCGCGACAGAAAGCTCCGTGAGGAGGAGCGGCTCCTGCAGCAAGAGGAGGAACAGCTGAGCCGCCAGGAGCGCGACAGAAAGTTCCGTGAGGAGGAACAGCTGCGCCGCCAGGAGCGTGACAGGAAGTTCCGTGAGGAGCAGCTCCTGCAGCAAGAGGAGGAACAGCTGAGCCGCCAGGAGCGCGACAGAAAGTTCCGTGAGGAGGAGCGGCTCCTGCAGCAAGAGGAGGAACAGCTGAGCCGCCAGGAGCGTGACAGAAAGTTCCGTGAGGAGGAGCGGCTCCTGCAGCAAGAGGAGGAACAGCTGAGCCGCCAGGAGCGCGACAGAAAGTTCCGTGAGGAGCAGCTCCTGCAGCAAGAGGAGGAACAGCTGAGCCGCCAGGAGCGCGACAGAAAGTTCCGTGAGGAGGAACAGCTGCGCCGCCAGGAGCGTGACAGGAAGTTCCGTGAGGAGCAGCTCCTGCAGCAAGAGGAGGAACAGCTGAGCCGCCAGGAGCGCGACAGAAAGTTCCGTGAGGAGGAGCGGCTCCTGCAGCAAGAGGAAGAACAGCTGAGCCGCCAGGAGCGCGACAGAAAGTTCCGTGAGGAGGAGCGGCTCCTGCAGCAAGAGGAGGAACAGCTGAGCCGCCAGGAGCGCGACAGAAAGTTCCGTGAGGAGGAACGGCTGCGCCGCCAGGAGCGCGACAGAAAGCTCCGTGAGGAGGAGCGGCTCCTGCAGCAAGAGGAGGAACAGCTGAGCCGCCAGGAGCGCGACAGAAAGTTCCGTGAGGAGGAACAGCTGCGCCGCCAGGAGCGTGACAGGAAGTTCCGTGAGGAGCAGCTCCTGCAGCAAGAGGAGGAACAGCTGAGCCGCCAGGAGCGCGACAGAAAGTTCCGTGAGGAGGAGCGGCTCCTGCAGCAAGAGGAGGAACAGCTGAGCCGCCAGGAGCGTGACAGAAAGTTCCGTGAGGAGGAGCGGCTCCTGCAGCAAGAGGAGGAACAGCTGCGCCGCCAGGAGCGCGACAGAAAGTTCCGTGAGGAGCAGCTCCTGCAGCAAGAGGAAGAACAGCTGAGCCGCCAGGAGCGCGACAGAAAGCTACGTGAGGAGGAGCGGCTCCTGCAGCAAGAGGAGGAACAGCTGCGCCGCCAGGAGCGCGACAGAAAGCTCCGTGAGGAGGAGCGGCTCCTGCAGCCAGAGGAGGAACAGCTGCGCCGCCAAGAGCGCGACAGAAAGTTCCGTGAGGAGGAACAGCTGCGCCGCCAGCAGCGCGACGGTGCCTTCTCCCAGGAGGAACAACTGAGGCGCGCAGAGCAAGAGGAAGAACAGAGACGCCAGAGGCAGCGAGACAGGAAGTTCCTAGAGGGAGAGCCGAGCCTCCAGAAGGAAAGAGAGGAAGAAAAGCGACGCGTCCCGGAGGAGGACCGGAAGTTCCGCGAGCAAGGAGAGCAGCTGCAGCGCGCGGGGCAGGAAGAGCTGAGGCGCCAGCTGGCGCGAGACCTGCAGTACCGGGCGGAGGAGCAGTTTGCAGCGGAGGAGAAGAGACGTCGGCAGGAACAAGAACTGCGCCCAGTAGAGCAGAGACGCCTGCAGGAGCGGGAGAGGAAATTCCAGGAAGAAGAACAGCTGCGCCGCCAACAGCAGGAGGAGCAGAGGCGTCGCCAAGAGCGAGACCTGTGGCAGAGCCGCTGCCAAGTCTGGCAGGAGGACAAGGGCCGTCGGCAGGTCCTGGAGCCTGGGAAGCGGCAGGTTGCCAGCGCCCCGGTGCGCTCCAGCCCGCTCTACGAGTACATCCAAGAGCAGAGATCTCAATACCGCCCTTAAGACATGCTGCCACATGCCGACACCTGCCAAAGCTTCGCGCAAAGGAAAGTGAGAATCACTGAGTACCAAAAGACTCACATGTTTCTGGTTGTGGGAAGACCCTCTGATGTTAGAATATCTCTTTTTTCCAAAATCTTAAACTACACTCTTTCATGTACTTTGTAATCCTGCCTTTTTTCCTTCTTTACGTAGTTCATTACTGCAGGATGTCTTTGCTCTCTGGTGCAGATGTGGTGTGCATTTTTAAAACCGTAAGCCATTTAATTTGTTTGAGGAGTCTTGTTTGGGGAACACGTTCATTTATTGCTCTCAAAAGTAACAAGAATATTACGTCGATTTCAGATTCAAAGGAATTGAGTTTGTTTTTTTTTTTATTGGTCAATCCATCTTGTGGAGAGTTCTGATATTTTTAATATACAAGTTGGTGTTTCTCCTCAGGTCTACATTTTATTAATATTTAGCTCCAAATAGCCTCTCACTTCTTGTAGCATAATTAGCAGATTCTGTGAGGGGACTGAATTTTTACAACCACCTTTGGATAGTGCAAGGGGAATGGCTTTGCCACAAGAGCCCCTCGTGAAATCGGCCCAGAACTGGAATAAATATGTTAAGAATAAGGTTTAGCTTGAAGGCTTAGAATTTGAATTCGATTTTTTTTTACACTTAACTTCATAAACATTTAAAACCTCATGAAGCAAAAGTAAGGTGTTTCTCAAACAACTCCAGAGCTCAAACTTTAAAACTGTGTCTGCTGTAGTCTGTAGTGCTCAGTTCTCTTCCCCCAGTCTTTCATGAGCTAGAGAATAGTACTACCTTTGTTAATTTTAGCAGAGCGGGGACCTGCTCAGGATCCTGTAGACATCTGTCATGCTGCAGGGCCAACAAGAGATCACGGAGTGTTTGGGGGGGGGAGGGAAATATTTGGGGACATAGGGGCAAGTTCCTGAAGGCCCTTCGACAAGAGTCAGCCCACAATCCTTTGAGGCCTACTGATACTACCTTGGAGACATGTTGAAATAATTGGACTGTGTAAAAATTAGTAATAAATGCTTGGCAAACAATTATTTTTGTCTATTTTAACTGTGCATCAAATCGTAACTCAGGATCTAATGGTCTGGGAACTGACACAAGTTTCCAATCACTTAAGGGCATTTGATTACTATTATCTATGTCCAAATGTTAAAAAGGGAAAAAATCCAACTCTATTTCCCCAACCATTTTTCCCTCTTAGGGTGAACTCAGTATTATTTCCATCCCCAAGCTAGGATTCTCTTTCCAAGTGTTTTTATTCTTGACCCCACAGCCCTCTTTGCCCTTTCTTGCAGTGACTCACTGCTCATGGCAGTGGTGCTCCCAGTGTTTGTTAATATTTCCTTCTGAGAATACAGCAGTTTCTTGGTCTCTGAATTATGAGCCAATAATAGGAAATGGCCTGAAAGTTCAGCTCAGCATTACAGAAATTTAGATGACCTGCTGATTTAAGCAACACAATCTATGAGGTAACTTAATCATACTTTTGGCCTGATTATTATTAAGCACCTTATGACTATCACCTAATGATCCAAACACCCCTGTGCCACCTGTTAGAATCCATATTTAGTATACACACCTTGGTAACTAGGAATAAATCCAAGATGGCACTTATCCAGGATATCATTTCTAATTATGAAGGTCACAGATGAGAAGATTTCCTAAGTTACAGACACTCATATTTTGGTCAATGGTGGAGACAAGAAAGCTGAGCCTATAGCTCCCAAGTATCATTTTGATAGAGTAAGGTGGCATTTTCTGCAAAAACCACAAGCCTCTGACTTTAACACAAGTAGCAAATGCCCACTAAAGACAAAACCTGGGAATCCCCTGAGACTACTCTGGAACATCATCTCTTTCAAGTGAATCCTAACTACAAAAGTACTTTCCTCTTAAGTATATGCTTTTATTTACTAAGGCTCTTCACAGAAACCCTAGAAAGAGCTTCACTGGCTTCCCCAGGATCCTCTCAATGAGCACTCATATCAAAGCCTCCTTATAAATGCCAGCCCCAGGTTACTCCTGGAATACACACTCATCATCTAACCTATAGTTTAACAATAATAATTACGGTAAAAACAATCAAAGCCCTTCAGACTTCTTGTAGCACTTTAGCAAGATGAAGAAAGATCCAATTTCCAAAGAAGAAAGTGTTGTTTCATCAGTTATAATAACATGTAGTTAAAAAAAAAAGTCAACCAGCCCATGCCCTATGGGCCTTCTTTTAGCATGCTGCCAGGAGAACATGTTGGCAGGCCAACCCTCCTGCTCCACCGGGATAAAGTACATGCATGGGCAGAACCTTGAGGCTATTGTGCACTTGGCTGCTTAACTAAGCTAGGAGCTTTATTAACATCATCTTGGCTACTGCTGGGGAATGTGGTTGAGAGCTTAATATGTTCATGATGGAAAAGCTAGTCTCCATGTGTTATGAATTTTGTTCCCCCTAAAGGTTGGCATGTTGAAGTCCTAACCCTCAGTACCTTAGAATGTAACCATATTTGGAGATACAGTACTTAAATAGGTAATCAAATAAAAATGAGATCATTAGGTATGCCCTAATGCAGGATGGATGGTGTCCTTATAAAAGAGGAAATTTGGACATAGACAAGGACAGAGAGAAAATGACCTGAAAACACAGAAAGAAGATGTCATTTACAAGCAAAGGATAGATGCCTGTAACACATCCTTCCCTCATGACTCTCAGAAGAAATCAATCCTATCAACACCTTGATTTTTGACTTCCAGCCTCCATCAATTTGAGAAAAGAGATTTCTGTTGGTTAAGCTACCCAGTCCTTGGTACTTTGTTATGACAGCCCTAAAAAACTAATATACCACGGAAGGTGAGGTTATGTTTCTAGGGAAACTTACCTGTAATAGGATGCTCTTTATCCCTTGACATTGTACAGGGTACAAGCAGGTCCTGGTGGCTCAAAGACACTTTTTTTTTTAATTAAATCTGCCATAGTTTTTATGGTGCAGGGGAACAATTGCTATAAGGAATCATAAGCCTGGGGTTCATTCATTTATTCATTAGAAAAATATTTATTGAGCATCTCCTATGTGCCAGGCATCCTAAGCAATATGTGTGCAGTGTTGAAATAGTCATTCTGGTCTGTTCCTTTACTCTCTGTGTGTCCTCTTGCAAGCCACTTAAGCTTTCTGGCCTCCAATGTTTCATATTTCAAACTATGAGACTAGAATAGTTATCACCAAGGTTACTCCCAGGACTAAAAAAAATTACTTTAATTCTAACATTTGGCTTGTTCAGCTGAAACTCTCAAAGCAACTGAAATAACCCCTCACCCCAGCTTCTACCTTTACTAACAGAAAACATGGAAAAGAATTAACTGATGAAGGTGACCATCAGACCCTAGTTCCAGCCTCAAAGATCCTTCCTTTCTAGCTTCTGAACTTCTCTTATTCATCTCCCAAATTCTTCCAGAGCACCTTCTTATCAGCCTAGGTTTATTCAATGAAGGAGAAGACCCTAAACCTACCCCATTTTCTATGACCTTAGTACTGTCGAAAATTACTGCCCCTCTAATTTATGAAATTCACATATCCATTTAATTAATCCCATTCTTTTCTGAGAAAACAAAGTCCTGGAACTTGGTTCCACTTAAACTAAAAGTCAGTGGCCATTAGCTAAATATAAACCCATCTCTGCTCCATCTTCTGCATTAATTACACATTGCTAATATTTTCATTCAGTCATAGTAATTATGAGTTTGTTCAGCAAGTGTACTGGGACTGTAATCTGTTGAAGATTATGATCTATGTAATATTTAATAAGCTCATGTTTCCCTTGTTAGTAAAGAGTTGACAGTCACATGCAATAATCTGGAACTAACCCAAAAGGTAGATTTCTGAATACGTTATCATTTTCTGAACCCTCAGGATGTCAATGGCAAGCACTCGAATTACAGAAACTTTTAAAAATCTGATTCCTATTTGTTATCACTTCCCTTTTTAAAAACTGGCATTTTCTGTACGATGAAGTCTAAGCCCTGCAGTTTGGAATTTATGTCTCCACATTCTAGAGACAGTCCACCTTTTACACTCTGGCCCCCCCAACACCCCCAGAGCCAACCATGTGTTAAAACCAAACTAGTCTATTTGTTGTCATTAGGACATCCTATGACTGTCCTTACTTCAAAGACTTATTAGCATAATTTAATCTATTTAGAATGCCTCTCTCCTTCCTGTCTACATGGACACTTTCTACTCTGTTTAAAAGACCCGAGTTTAATCCCACCTCTTCCCTAAATCTTTCCCTAATCACCCCAACTCACATGATCGCTCTCTTCATTGAGGTTCTAAGATATTGTCTGTATTTACTGCTCATTGATTGTAGTACTCTGCCTTAGTTGGCTTTATACTTGTTTCATTTACCCAACTGAATTGTAAATACCATGAAGACAGAGGCTACAACTTTGAATTCTTTATTTTGTATATTCTTTCCATGATAAACAAAAAGCTCTAGGAAATGCTGATGAAATATATGGACTGTCTCTCTAGAAAAATATACATTCCCAAAACTTTTGCCTAGGATTTCAAAAGTTCCTAGTCCCTGTGAAGACTTCATAACGTCATGATAAGAAACGTGGCTCAAGGAGTTGTGAGAATTAGATGCATAATATAGGCATTCAATAAATATCTGTCAAATGAATGAGTTAATTAATAAACCCTAATAGCTCTTTTTGTCCAAGGCCTCTACTGCCCATCTAACAGGCCATCCCTCCCTTCTGAACAATGAAGCCCTAAGTCCTTTCTTGTATATTGAAAATTCCTCAATGTTAGGCATTACTGAATTTCATGATTCTTCTCCCTCAGTTTATTCTGCTTCTGCCTAGGAATTGGAGTAAGCTCTGGTATTGGTATCTGTCAGTGGCCCCAGTGGGATGAGAATGCAGGGGTAGGTCAAGGGAAAGGTGGATTCTGGTCTCATGGGTTGAGGGGTTGCAGGGGAGGTGTAGTGAGAAGCAACGGTGAGATCCCCATTCCAGGCTGCAGCTGGTTTTCTCATAAGCATTTGAATTCAAATACAACTCATCACCATGAGGATTATTTTCATTTTGAAAACCTCTGTGTCTGGTATATATTTTATTCTGCCTATCAGCAGTACTTTGACTCTATTTCTTATCAAATAATAACTCTGGCCTTATTAAGAGTGCACATGCCTCCCTTTTTCCCTGGAGCACATTACAAATTAGCTTTCACATGTGGATCAGGACTAAGCCAGTCCCCAGGTTTCCTCTCTGACTGTGGACGGGGAGGGGATGGGTAGAAATGGCAGAGGCAGACAAGTTTCAGACCATCCTGCTACAGATGCTGTGGTCAGAGAAGCATAGTTTAGGAGAAGAGCAGTATCTTGATGCTTTTTAGTAGGGTCAGGAAAAGCTTTCCAAGGAAACTGATGTTTTAGCCAAAACTTGAGAGTAGATAGGAAGTTAGCCCTGTGAAGAGGAAAAGAAAGAGCCTTCCAGGCAAAGTGAAATTGGTATTTAAAGACTGGAGGCAAAGGGGGGAAGGGTAGAGCGCACAGTTAGCATACGCAAGTTCCTGGGTTCAATCCCCGGTACATCCTCCAAAAATAAACAAGTAAACCTAATTACCTCCCCCCCAAAAATAAATACAACTTAAAAATAAAATAAAAAAGACTGGAGGCAAGAGAGAGCACTGTGGGTTCAAGGATGTCAAATTAAATCTGACCAGAACCTAAAATACCATGGACAAATGGCAAGAGATAAGGCTAGAGAGGTTATATAAGGACCTGGTAAGCCATATTAAGTTTATCTTGAGGGCAACAAAGAATTATTGTCATTTTAAGCAGGGGAGTGATGAACTAGATTGGCAGTTTATGAGGATCACCCTGGCAGCAATGTGGAGAGTGGGCTGGAGAGAGGCAAGGTGGAGCAGAGAGAACATTAGGAGAATGTTATAGCAGTCCCCATGAGAGCCAATGATCATCTGAGCTAGGATAGCAGAAGTGGGAATAGAAAAGTGGATATTTCTGAGAGATATTTGAGAATTAGAATCAACAGAAGTTGGTGATATATTGGCAAGATAATAGAAAGGAAGAGATAAAAAATAATACCAGAGGTACAGTTGGAGAAACTGGGTGAACAATGGTGCCATTGTTGAGACAGAAGCACAAAAGAGCCTCTTTTTCACTTGTAGTGAAATGACAAGTGAGGGGTCTGTTGTGAGGGGAAATGGTGACAAGTTCAGTTTTACTTACACTGAGTTGGAGGTGCCTTTGAGGCTTCCAGGAAGTGATATTTAGTTGGCAGCTGGTTATGAGTCTGGAGCTCAGGTGAGAGGTTTGGATTTAATGTAGCAAAAAGACTATCAGCCTATCAATAGTAATCAAAGCAGTAAGAGTAGATAAGATTATTCAGGATATGGAAAAAGAGGAAGATGAAGAATTGGGCTAGGACAGAACTCAGAGGAACAGCAACATTTAAGGGAAAGGCAAAGGAAAAAAACTAAAAAAAAATAAAATTAAAAGGAGCAGTCAGAGAGGTAGGAGGAAAACCAGGAGAATGTGGTGTCACAAAAACTAGGAAAGATCACGCTGCAAGAAAGCAGAGGTGGTTATCATCAAATATTTGAGAGCAGCCAAGCTAGATAAGTGCTGAAAAGTGCCTGGTGATTTGGTAACACAGTGTCAGTGATGATCTCGTATTATCTTGAGGACTACAAGGAAAATAAGCGGAAACATAAGGCAAATCTTTCAAGAATACTCATTATGAAGGGGAGGAGAGAGGTTGGTTAGGGTTGTAGGCACAAGGTGAGATTTTATAAAATGGGAAGAAGTTGACTGTGTGTAAATGCTGAACAGTAAGGAACCAATTAAGAGAGGTTACATTTTAGAAAAGAGAGGGAATTATCAACATGCAAATTTCCTGAGAAGGCAGGAAAAAAATAAGATCCAGAGAGAGGAAACAGGCTTAGATGGGCAGCTTTTCCTGATGTAACAGAAAGAAAACATAAATGTAAATGGATGCCAATAAGTTTGTAGTTTGATGGAAGAACGTTTAGGGATTGTGGTCTGATGACTTTTTTCATCAAGATATAATTGACATATACACAACATTATATTGGTTTCTGATATATAACATAATGATTCGATATTTATAAACTCTGTGAAATGATCACCACAGTAAGTCTAGGTACCATCCATCACCATACAAAGTTACAGATTTTTTCTTGTGATGAGAACTTTACTCTCTTAGTCACTTTTAAATATGCAATACAATATTTACTCTCTTAGTAACTTTTAAATATGCAGTACAATGTAATTGACTATAGTCACCACGCTGTACATTACATCCCTATGACTGGAAGTTTTTACCTCTTGACCCCACATCTGCTAGTTTGGTTTTGTTTTGTGACTTCTATTTTCTTCATGAAGGAAAGAAGCAAAATCATCTTCTGAGTGAAAAGGGGGGGTAAAGAGTCAAATAACCGAAGAGAGTCATGATGATTTAAAATAATTGTTGTAGAACACAGACAAAAAACTAATCATGGAAGCTATGTGATCACCAAAAAACTCTGGGCTTCCAGTTGAAGTTAGAGATCATGAATTTATCCCTGCACCAACGTGTTCAGCTATGAGAGTTCCTCAGGCATGCTCAGTACTACAGATGCGAATGACAGAGTGAGACCACACCAGGGCTGAGATTTTTTCCAGGCAGGTGTAACTGAAAGACAAACAGGAAAAGGGCACTGAGGATACCTAAAAGAGATGGCATTGTTGAAGTAATGGACCATGAATTCTGTATTAGTCAAGGTTCTGCTTCATATATATATATTTATATATTTTCATATATATGAATTATACGTGTGTGTGTGTGTGTGTGTGTATAAAAAACTTAAAGAAATTAGCTCACGTGGTAAGGGTGGCTGGCAAGTACACAATCTGCAGGGTGAGCTGGTAGGCCAGAGACTCAAGGAGGAGTTGCAGCTCCAATCTGAAGGCCATCTGCTGGCAGAACTCCCTCTTGCTCACTCGTGGAGGATGTCAGTCTTTGTTCTGTTCAGGCCTTCAACTGATGGTTGAATGAGGCCCAACCACATTCTGGAGGACAATCTGCCTCCAGATTTACTCCATGTCCACCTACTCATATGTTAGTCTCATCCAAAAACACCCTTCCAGAAACATCCAGAATAATTTTGACACATATCTGGGCACTGTCATCCAATCAAGTTGACACGTAAAATTAACCATCACAGATTCTAACCAGGCGAGAAAAGCAAGTGAGTACAGGGAGGGACTAAGGGTCATAGGTCTGTGGGCTGGGGATTCCAAAGAGATTTTTAAAAATCCAACATCTTATGAATCAGCAAATGGTAGCCCTGTAAAGAGAAGAGGCAGTGAACAGGGACTGTGAAGAAGGAATTTCTTATTCGAGGGGTGGGGTGGTTCCAAGTAATAAGTTCTCAAGTAACATGTAATGAAATAATACTTCTCTGTGAAATAGTTAGACCATTTTTCCCTACCATTGTTCCTACAAGTTCAAAATACTGATGGGTCCACCAAATATATTTGTGACCAGAGTAGAGCAGAACAGATCCATGAGCTGCCAGAGCATGGAGGGCATCACACCCATGAGCAGGAAGACCATGTGAGTAGCATAAAGAACTCAGATTGTGGAGACTCAGACTTTGAAAACTTAGGTTTTCATGGCTTAGAAACTTGTCTAAGGCCTAGCAGTCCCACATCAGCAATGACATAATCTCCTCAATCTTAAATTTCCTCATCTGTAAAACAAGGACAATAATCCTTGCCTTTCAGGATTGTTGTGAAGAGTGGAAATAATGAGTACAAAGTATAAGCTGAGCACTCAGTAAATGAGATTGTTATTGTCTAGTCCAAACCTTTCCATGCTCATGGGGTTATCAAATCTATTGAAATAAAAGACCTAAACTTATAGAACTAGAGATAGGGCTGGAATCAGCCCAGTTCTTTCCATTTTGGTCCAGGACTCTCATTTTAGTACATGTCTCTTAATTTTTTTTTTTTACTTAACAAATATTTATTGAGCACCTACCATGTTCCAGGCACTATGCTGGGCTGGTGATTTAAGTGAGCAAGACAGACATAGTCCCAGCCTTCCCAGAGTTGTTAATTCAGCAGAATGCACTATAAGCCAAACATTTTTGCTAAGTATTTTTCACATATGTTACTTCACTTAATCAGCACTACAATGCTGGAATTCTGAACAATATTGCCCCCTCCTTTCCCATTTCCAAGTAAGGGAACCAAACTCAAAATGGTTTCAAAATTTGTCTAAGGCCAAATAACTATTAAAGTTCCCATATGCACTTTCTTATTCATTTATGCAACAGTCCACCTAATTGCATTGAAAGAAAATCCTGGAACATGAGCGTGAATACACTGCACATGTGGTTATACAAGGGCCTCAGTGCACTATTATGCGCTTACACAACACGTAAAAACATTCTTCTGTTCAAAAACAAAATGGTGTGCTACCTATAATAAACATCAACCATTTCATTTACAAAATTATGCTTGTTATGAAGGGCTCTGAGGGATCATTTGAGCGGGGACTATGGTTCTTTAAGTTTGACCTTGGTATACACAAAGATTTAGGTACAAAATATTCATCATAGAGTGGCATATAATAATGAAAAACTGGAAACATGAGAAATTAAAGACAAAGAGAGAATACTAAAAGTGGTGAAGGAGGTATATTTATACAATGGAATACTACTCGGCCATAAAAAAGAATAAAATAATGTCATTTGCAGCGACATGGATGGACCTGGAAAATGTCATTCTAAATGACGTAAGCCAGAAAGAGAGAGAAAAATACCTTATGATATCACTTATATATGGAATCTAAAAAAAAATTATTTACAAAAGAGAAACAGACTCACAGACATAGAAAACAAACTTATGGTTACTGGGGGAGAGGGGGGTGGGAAAGGATAAATTGGGAGTTCAGGATTTGCAGATACTATTATATGTAACACAGATAAACAACAAGTTTATACTGTATAGCACAGGGAACTATATTTAATATCTTATAGTAATTTATGGTCAAAAAGAATATGAAAATGAATGTATGTATGCTCCTATGTGACTGAAGTTTGGTGCTATACACCAGAAATTGACACAACATTGTAAACTGACTATATTTTATATATATATATAGTGAAGGAAAAGCAGCAGAAGGCCAGAAGGAAGTGACACAATATATTTGAATTGCTGAAAGGGGAAAACCTACAACCAAGAATGCTCTACCCAGCAAGTCTTTCATTCTGGTTTGAAGGAGAGCTCAAAAGGGCTCCGGACAAGCAAAAGCTAATAAAGCTCAGCACCACCAAACCAGCTTTACAAGAAATGTTACAGGGACTTCTCTAAGTGAAAAAGAGAAGCCCACATCTAGAAACATGAGAGCTAAGAAAGGAAAAGTCTCATTGGTAAATGCAAACAAACAGTAAAGGTAATAAATCAACCACGAATAAAGCTAGTAAGAAGGTTAAAAACAAAAGTAATAAAATCATCTATATCTACAATGAGTAGTTAAGGGTTACACAAAACAAAAAGATGTAAAGTATGTCAAAACCAGCAAACATGGAGGGAGGGGAATAAAAATGCAGGATTGTTAAAATGCATCTTAGAACTAAAGAGATCAACTTAACAAATAAATAAATATGTACACACACACACACACACACACACACAAAGCTATATATAAATCTCATGGTAACCACATAGCAAAAGTCTATAATAGAGTCAGAGGGGAGGAGGGTATGGGGAGGAAAGAAATAGGTGAGGGGGATTAAGAGGTATAAAATTCCAGTTGCAAAATAAATGAGTCACAGGTATGAAATGTACAATGTGAAGAATATAGTCAATAACTATGTAATATCTTTGTATGGTGATATAACCTAACTAGACTTACCGTGGTGATCAGTTTGAAATATGTAAGAATATCAAATCACTACCATCCAATTTTCATCCATAAATTTATCGAAACTCAGTTGTGAGTCTCTAGTTCTGTTCACAATTCTAGTTTATTCTTCTCTTTCTGTATAACTATATTTTTATTTTAGAGGATTCCAGGAGGAATATTAAGAACATATATTTGCTCAGTCCATCATCTCCTTGAACAAACTCCTGCTATTCTTATGATAAATAAAAAAGATAATGAAATTATAAATGTAAGCTTAAGCCTTCTTTTTTGCTTGCCAAATTTTCCAGTATTATAGAGAATCAAAAAATGCTTTCTCAGCCATCTTTTCCAAAATAGCTATCATACGGATTTTCCTTGAAGGCTTCCTTCAAGACTTCAGCTGCGACCTTTGAAGAGTAAGAGGCTCTTATAACATAGTTCTATATTAAACAACTTCTTTACACGTCTCTCTCTCTTTACCTCTTCCTTTCTTCACTATCCTTATACAACATTAGAGCAGAGAGGACCTTACAAAGAAACTGTTAGAGGGGTCTGTTTAGAGGAAGAATAGCAATCAGGGTCTTTTCTTTGGTAATGGTAGAGTTGCTTGTGGCTTATTGCATAGTAATCTAAATAATTTTTTTAAACAAAAAATCATCCTCTCTTCTTTCCATCCAGTCATTCCCTTCCTCCTGCCATCCTCTGAGTCACTACCCACCATGTATGGGTATTATTAAACAGTCTTGAGTAAGCACTGAAAAACTAGGTACGCCTATAAAAGGGCTAGGGAGCCAGCCCTCATATTGTTCAGAGACAAGGCAACATCCAACCTTGACTTTCTAAGTAGAAACTATAACCTAAAACCATAGACAGAATTGGAAGAGTTCTGTGCACCTCACTGTAAGCCACTCCAGGCTTTCCTCTTCCTTTGGCAGGCCTCTCCTGTAACCTAGCTGGTGGATTATGATTCAGCCTCTGTTTGAATAGTTTTAGTGACAGGGATCTCATTACTTTAGAGGCAGCCTATACCATTGTCAGACAGCTCTATCCCTCAAAAAGGTCTTAAGAATTGAAATCTGCTTTTTAGAAAGTTTCAACCATTGATTCTAGTTCTATTCTCTGGCATTACACAGAATAAGGAACTCAAGACAATGGAGACAGCATGGGCTCAGAGACATTTAGTCTTGAAGGGTTTCGATTCTGATTTGGGCTTTGCCATTTTCAGGGTACGTGACCATGGGCAAGTTACTTAACAATAAGAGCCTTAACTTCCTTATCTGTTAAAAGAGAACGGTAACTACAAAAGGGCCGTGAGGATTAAGTAAGCAGCCCCTGTCAGCTCCTGACATGTCATAAACATTCAACGAACATTAGCTCCTTTCTATTCCTCCCACTCCGCATCCTATGAAAATCCTTCAAATGTTTGAAAACAGCTATTCTTCCGCCTCTAAATCTTTTCAGTCCAGACTTGAACATACACAGCTTCCTTGAATCATTTCTCATGAGACTGGCTCCTGACTCCAGGGCTGGGAGACATAACTTACTCATCTTAAAACACCCAGTGCCTGGCACAGTATCTGAGAAACAGCTGGTACTCAGGGGGTGTTGACTGATCAGAATTAAGATGACCTTCACATGACAATCCCATTTCTCAGTTGAAGACTTCTCCTTTTCAGGGGAATGCTGAGAAATATTATTCATAGGAGGAAACTATCAACACAGATTTTTTTTCACTCCAACATTCAGCAACACTGTACTTGCCTTGTTTATTAGGAAGATGAGAACAGAGTTGTGCTCAACATCAATGCTTCCCTTAGCCTCTGTCTTCTCATATAATTGTCTCCGTTCCCACCCATCCATTATCTCAGTCTTTGTCTTTTACACTTATTTACATGGATCTGTTTCTAAAATCCTTTTACAAGCAGGGAAGAATATTAAAATATACTCTATTCTCTTTTTAAATGTTAAAAAAAAAACTGAACCTAGCCATCCAGTTAATTAAATATTCTCTACTAAGAGGGATGCAGATCTAAGAGGTAATCCAAACATTTGCCAGATTAACATCTTAGGCTCCTTCCTACCTGTCCTCGGCTTGGTGGTCCCTATGTTTCCCTTTCCCCTTTACAGAAAGAACACAATAATATGGATCCTCATTTCTAAGCTCCTCAGATTATGAAAATGCCTTTAAGGAGTAGATATCAATCACATTTTAAAAACAGCACATCTTAGGTAAGCAAAGTTCTGCACACTCAGCAAGAGATTTTTTTTCCCCTAATTCTGCCTCTGGGCAAGTAATGCAGAGCATGGAAACGCCTGAATCATCTGGTATCTCCACTTTGTCACATGGATAAGTGAGGCCTCTATTTTTAAACACATGATTGACACCCATCTGTCCAGGCTGGGTCAAATACAGTCCATCCTATGGGCAGAGAGAGGAATCAGATGACTCCTGAGATCTCTGCCAGCCCTATGATTTGTCAAATAAAAATGTAATTGTGTCCTTAGGTTTAAAAAAAACAAAAGCCAACTCCACCCCCGAAGATACAACCTGCAAAAGTCAGTAAATGAAACAAATATTCTTTCCCCTTCCTTTGGATTGGATAAGTCTGAAGCTGCCTAAAGGAAATAAAAATAAGACAAACTGAGAGTAGAGAAGGAAGGGAGACTGGGTTTGGTGGCGATGAATCAGGGCATTAGACCCTGAGGGTGTCTCCTTCCTAACTGTGCAATTAGAGACAATAAAAGGTTTCAGTGCCTCCCGTCAGCTCACAGCCCTTTGCCCCACGATTCACCTGCTCTCACTCGTGAACGAGGTAAGTCTCACAGACTCTCTGCTTGTGCATACTTAGAATCTCGGCTGCTGTTTTGCTTTTAATGTGAGATTGTATACGGATTTCAGAAGAAACACACTCTTAGTCTAGGTCAACCACTATTACCGATACCTCACTGGGAGCTCCAAATGCATTCCTTGATCATTTTCTTTTTTTTTTTTTTTCCATTTCTTTTTTAAAAATAAAAACTGTTTGTACGACATAGGCAGCAATACTATTTAACCAGGACTCAGACCTACATTAAAATGACCTATAATCATTTCAATGATGGGTAATGACTGAGGGGTCGAGACTCTTTTACCAGTGAGTTCACGGAGCTACATCTTGGTAAAAACATGGTACTCTGCCTGCACACAGAGACTGACCTTCCTGGCATTACTTCTCTTTCCTCTGGAAGCTTTTCTAACTTAAAAGTTACACTTGCCTAAGCCAAGGAGCTAGACTGAGCCATGGTGGGAGGAAAACAGGTGGGCACTCTCAGATGAGGCTAAAGTGACTATTCCCACTTCATCTGTGAATCAGTACTTAACGTTTAAGTTCTTTTCCACCCTCCTTTTGCAGTAAAGCTTTCTCTGAACACATGAGCGTCTCTATTTTCTGCAGGGTGGCTAACTCTGATCTCACTACAGTCTCTTTCCTAAAGGACCCATCCTAAGAAGTGAGCTTTGTTTGTTCTTACTCACAGTCTCCTGAGTTTGTAAAGATGCCTCAGCTCCTGGGAGATGTCCTCTGTGTAATCGAGACATTCCGCAAGTACGCCAGGGTGGACGGTGATGAGGCGACGCTGACCTGCAGAGAGCTGAAGGAGCTCCTCCGGGGCGAGTTTGGGGAGATTCTTCAGGTGAGGGGCTCACAGAGCTGTGGAAATTCTTCTCCACTTGCCCTTCCTCCAAAATCCAAGCAAGATGGGCATAAGTGATGCCTCCCTGTTTTACATTTGGCTGCCAGCGCTCAGCACTTGTTCACTTTGAACAACTCTGTTTCCATCCCAGCCTCCCACTCTGTTCAGTGGCTTAGTCATTGTTATAGAGAAAAAAGAGGCTTTCCTCACTGGGACTATTGCTTCAGCAAAGTAGGTTTCTGAGAGGAGTCGTGAGCCAGCGTGCACGTAAGTGCAACTCACAATTCATGTGAATGCTCCTTCCTAGCCATAGCTTTCTGATGAAAAACGGTAACCAGAATCAACAAATTCTTTCTGTTTGGGGAAATTTCACAAGTTCATGAAGAACAGGGTCAAAAACAGAGGATTCTTAGAAGACATACAGACAATCAGGGCACTTGACCACATATAAACAGGCTGATCTCTCACTGTGTTTTCATGCAGCCACCTGCCACCATCCAGGCTACAGAGAGAAACTTGAATCTTCCGGATATTGACAGCAATGGCACCACCAGTTTTGATGAATTTATTCTTGCAATTTTCAACTTGTTGAAAGTCTGTCGTCTTGACATAGAATCATTACTTAATTCAGAACCTAGACAAGTGTCTAAACCAGAGGAGATACGAGATGACATGGATCTTCAGGGGACCTGTGGAACTGGCCAGCGGACAGAGGGAACTTCATCAACTCAAGACAAAGTGGTGTTTCCTCCAGAAATGGCATCCTCAACTCAGCTCAGCCCTAAGGAAGTGGGAGCAGCTGGACACGATAGGGTGAACCCCCAGGGAGACACTACAACTCACAAACTGCCAGGAGAAGCATCCGGGCACATTGACCATAAGAACCAACACCTGGAAGGAGACGAACAGAGCCAGGAAGTGGCCCAAGATGTAGCAGCAATAGGAGACAGTGGGGAGACAAAGAAGCCAACAGTAGGATCAGCACAGATCAGCAGTCCCTCCAGGAGGAAGAAGCAAGATAAGGAGATTCTCAGGAAGGCAGGTAAACCAGCCAGGGAACAAGCTGGCACTAAGACAGGAGAGCAGTTTGGAGAACAGGAAGGGAACTTGGGAATGCAAAGTTCTCCACTAGGAGAAACAACACAGAGACCATCTGAAGATCAGGACGCTGTAGGAGGAGAAAAGGGTGCTAAGGGGCCCTCTAAAACACAGGAGCCACCACTGCAAGGAAAAGATGAGCCCAGCTCAGACCATGCTGACCCGCCAGAACAAGCTGCTGCCCAGAAACCATTTCAGATGCAGAAATCAACTGATCCTGAGGATGATAGTGGAACAGCTGAGACCCAAGTACCTCCGGTACAAGATACCAAAGACCTGCCAGTGCAAGGTGACAGCAGAAATTTTTCAGAAACACTTAATGTTAGAGTTGAAAGGAAACAGGTAAGAGGCCCTGAGGTCCATGAAACAGCAGGGCAGAAAGAAAATGAGAGAAAAACTCAGCCACCAGCCCTGGAAGACCAAACAGAGGACGTGAAGAATCAGGAACTCCAGGAATCAGCAAAAGGAAAGAATGCTGAAGAAGACTCTAAGACACAAAAGTTAAGCTCAGAAGGAAGAGATCAGAAATATCTTGAAATTGAAGGAGCAGTCAGCCCAGGAGAAGAGGCAGGACACGATGAGGAAGGCACAGCAGAAGTACCTGTGAGCAGCAAAAACGTCCCTGAAGCAGAAGAGACGCCAGGAGCAAGAGAAGGAACACAGGAGTTGACACGACTCGAGAACCAGTCTGGAGGAGAAAATAAGAAGGTCACCAAGATCCATAACAAGCCAGTCAAGGAGGATGATGGTCACCAGAGGGAGGATCCTGAGCCAACAGTCACACAGACTGATGAGAGGTCTTCTGAAACCCCCGACAGCCTGACTCCAGAAGATGGGGACAGCAGCTCAGGGACAAGTGGCCTGTCTGTGCAAGGGGATTCCCAGCGTCAAGCAGACCCACCCAGAGAGTGTGTGCAAGGAAGTCCCAATAATAACCCAGACCACCAGCAGCAGGTAGCCCCAGGTGAGAACAACAGAATTCACGGGGCGGCGGTGCTGGCAGCTGGAGCAGAGGATGAGCAGCTCTCCGAGGAACAGGAGTGGCCTGTTGGAAAAGAGCACAGGAGTCAGGGCTCAGGGACCAAAAGCCCAGGGCCAGCAGTGGAGCCCAGTGGACCCCCAGAGGCACAGGAGTCCGCAGTGGGAGATGAAAACAGAAAGTCCCTGGAGACTGGGCCCCTGGGTGTCCTGAATGCAGGCTTCACGGGCCAGCTCTCCCCAAAGCAGCTCCCTGCAAAGAAATGTAGAAGACAGGAGCTAAAGGTCCAGGGCTCAAGGACCAAGGAGGAGGATGGAGCACCAGAGACCCAGGAGGTGCCAGTACAACGTCTGCATGAGTACAGTTCAGTCCCCCCAAAGACACACCTGGAGACGGAGGAACCTGCAAAATGGGAGGAAGAGGAGGATGAAAGCCCCCAAGAGCTGGCAGGAGAACAGAATCTAGCCAAGAAGGAACATGATCTTTCAGTCCCCAAGTCAGACATTGAAGGGAGGATGCAGAGAGACCGAGGGCTCTGTTCTGTGGCAAGGGGTGCAGTCTGTTCGACTCCACTGTACGAGTACCTGCAGGAGAAGATACGGCAGCAAACAAACATAGCCCAAAAGGAGCACCAAAATCAAGCTCAGACAGCCAGTGCACCAAGCCCAGTGCTCCGCGGAGACCAGCGGAGTGCACCCCTCACCAATGAGCTCTCAGATGGTCCTGTCTCTTTCAGTGACAGCCAAGCATTACAACAGTACACCAGGGAGCTTCTGCCTGATGAGCGCCCTGCTGGTGCAAAGCAAACAGCACCTCCCCAGGCCTCGGAACATAAGCAGGGTCACCCTCAGAGAGGAACCACAAAGGGAAGCAAGCACCCCAAAGCAATGAATCACTCTCATTATCCCAGGAGAAGTTCCAAAGAACTTTATACATCTGAATAGGACCCAGCTTCTTCCCTCCCAATCACCCTCAACACTCCCGCTCACACATTCAGAGGCAGATTAGCAATCCTTTAAATTCCCTCCCTAAACACACAGATGGCCAATAAATTCATGAAATCCCCACTAAACTTCAACAAAATGCAAATTAAAAAGTTATTTTGCTTATCGAACAAGTATAGGTCGTTTGTTTGTTTGTTTTTAATTACCACACAGTGTAACTGAGAGTTTGGAGAAACAGAAACTCTGAAATACAACTGACAGGTGTATAAATGAATACAACCTTCCAGAATGCAATTCAATAATATGCACAAAAATATTTTAAATAGTTCTCAACAATCTAAGGAAATAATCAGAGAGACTTACAAAGATTGATCTACAAAGATACATCATAGTGTATTAAAGATAGTAGAAATCCAGAAATAATAAATGTCCATCATTTGGGGAATGGTTAACTAAATTATGGTTACCAGATACTATGGGATGCCAAAAATCATTAGAAATTATAAGGTGAGATATTATGTAATTAAATTAGTATCATAAGATACTAAACTTTCAATGCTTATAAAATAGTAGATAAAATATGATTCCATTCAAAGATTAATAAATGAATAAACACAGAATATGAGACCAAAATCTTGACAATAATTATCCCTAAGTGGGACAACTGCAAATGACATTTATTTCCTGTTTTGAGATTTTCTTCATTTTCCAAGTTTTTTTAATAATGAAAATGTAATACATTTGCAATCAGAAAAATAAATAATTAATAACCTTTAATTATTTAAACCTATTATTATTTCTAGCCTCAAGAAATAATCTAAAGTTTAAAATTTCTTCACAAAAATGTTTACCACACCACTATTTATAATAATAAAAAGTACAGAAATTCAGATTTCTAATGATAGGGGAGTAGGTTATGAAAATTATTAAATATCCCCTTGATGGTCATTGTATAGTCTGTAACAGGGGCACTTGTGAAGCACCTGCACTCACATGGAAAACTGCTTACGTGGAAAAGCATAACACTGTGTGCTTTCAGCATGATATCAACTGGACTTACATATATACTATACATGTCTGTAATATATAATACATATATTCATATACTTATTTTAATATATATTTCATATATATTTAAACGTTTATATTTTATTTATATATATAAGATGGAGAGGAAACACATCTAAGTATCTACAATGTTCACTTCTTGGTTGTAGAATTATAATTGACTTTTTTTCTTCCTTCTAATTTTCTCTAGTTTTGAATTGTTTTCTAAACTGAGTCTATGTTATTTATTCTCCTAATTGAAAAAAATCAAAAAAATCAATAATAATAACAGTTTTTAAACATTCTCCTTATGATTTAGCAACCATCAATTTTTCTCTCCCTCTTTCTGTCCTCCATTCTGTCCCTAACACAGGGCATTTTTTTCCCCACCATCCTACAAAAACTCCTGCTTTAAAGATGACATTGCCCTTCACCTGACAAGCCTGAAGACCTTGCACCTCCGTGTTCTGAGCAGTAGACACTGATGGCTGCCCCTCCTGAAATACCCACTTCGCTGGTCCTTCCTTTCTTGGGGATGCTTCTCATCCAGTTTTCAGGATTGTGGGTTCTTTATAAAGGCTTTTCTTTCTCTGGACTTCCTCCCTCTGAGGACCTATCCTTTGCCCAAGTTACTATTATCTCTTATAAGCTGATGAGTCTCAGTTCACCTTGTTCAGACTTGACTGTGACCCTGAATCCAGTCTTTGCAAATGCCCTGAGATTGCCAACCACTCCCCAATAACCTGGCTTGTCTCCTCAGTTTCCCTTAGTCTGTCATTCTCTCTGTCCTCATTCGATCAGGCTTCAAAGGCACAAATTTTGGAATCACCATTTGCCTTGTCTCTTTTATTCTCCATATCTAATCTACTGTAGACTCTTCCTTAAACCTGCTTTCCAGGGCCATCTTTCATCCTCCACTCTCTACGGGACTTCAGGTACCCTCCACCTAAACTAATCTCTCCCTTCCCTTTTACTGAATGTCCCAATCCTGCCCATCCGATGGGCTCCAACTGCAATGCCACTTCATTCAACCGTTCCAAAATTTTTACTGGAAAATCCATGTTAATTCCAAACACTGGGTGAGGCATTCGAGATACAGCAGTGACAAAACAGCCTTCATCTTGGAGCCTGTGTTCTAATGAGGGCGGAGGGGGGCGAACAACAGACAAGTACAGCCTTAAAGAAACAAGGTCATTCCAGGCAATAAAGCAAGACGGTGTGACAGAGAGGGGCAGGGCAGCAGGAAGGCAGAGGCAGGCAGGAGTGCTGTTGTAGGACACGACTTGTGCAGCTGAGCAGGACCCTGGGGGGCCTTCCAGGGTCAGACCCCTCCCTCATATCCTCTGCTGCCGCTCATCTCTGAAGCACCCAGGTAATAGTATCTCATGTACATTTCCTGAGTTTATCAGATGCTAAAAATGTCACCAAAGAGAAGAAATGAACTACTTGATGATCAAGAGTATGTGGATGCCAGACTTTCTGGCACCCAGGGGTTGATAGTGTTGACCACCCTGTTACCTCAACACCAGCCGATCAGAGAATTGTGCCGGAGCTGATCTCACACCCTCGACAGCCGTCTCCCTCACCTGGCCTCTCACCTGGCCTTTAAATATGCTTTGCTGAAACCCTTCAGGGAGTTTGGGGTTTTCTTGGGCATGAGCCACCCCGTCCTCCTTGCTCCCTGCAATTAACCTTTCTCTGCTCCAAACTCCGAGGTTTCAGTTTGTTTGGCCTCATGGCGCAGCGGGGACACAAACTTGCCTTCTGTAGCACTTTAACCTCTCCTGGTGCCCAAAGCAAAGCGGACGTTGTCCTCCCTTGAACTCCATAGTCTTTACTTGTGCCTCTCTTCTATTTTAACTTTCTCCCTTGAATTACAATTATTTGTGTGCGTGTCTTAGCTCCCCTTCCAGATGAGCAGCATCTTGACGGCAAGGTTCACAACTTACACATCTTGCTATCCTCCCTTAACATGGGGCTTAGCACCGAATATGTACTGCGATTTCAAAAAATCTGTGCTGCGTAAGTAAATAAATACCAATATTGCAACAGTCTCCTAGCTGGTCCCCCTGCTTCCATTCCTCATTTAATCACTTGTGAATTTTGCAAAGCGCTGTTTTCATCTCATTTCTCGCTGTTCTATAATCTATTCCTCTGATTACAATTTCAATTTTCGGTAGAAAGTTTGCTGAGAACATGAGTTTGCTCATCTAATTGTCTTTTAACCATTTCCTTGATCATTTAAATCTTTTTTTTTCCCTAGTTTTATTTTATTTTTTCACTCTAAAATTACACAAATATTTACATACTTAAAAACAGAATTTTAAACAAACAAACAAAAAAATAACCCTCCAGATTATTTAAATTTTATCCTACTAAATTGACAGGAACATTGCTGAAATTGAATGCATTCACTCATTTCATTTAAACACATTTATGAAGCAGTCACTATGCACCAGGCATAATGGTGGGCAATGAACGTGCCCTGGCGAATGGAACAGGCATGGACCCTGCCCTCACGAAGGATACAGCCCTGCATAAGACACCTGTAGTCCTACAAAGAGCTATTCAAAGGCAAGGTGTGTTCGTCATATTATTACTTTCATCTCCGTGCCTCCGCTCTGGTGGTTCACCTTCTCTGAAATGAATTTTCATTTTCTCTCTACTTCCTCAATGATACCTGTCCTTAAGTCCTAGAATAACGCCCACCTCCGCCAGGAAGCTCACACTGATCCTTTAACTACTGTCTCATTCATAGCCTGCACCACCCCGGTTAATATTTTAGTTCTTACTGGATCATATTACTGACTAATTGTTCTCTGAGTGTTATTTCCCCAACTAAATGGATTATAAACCACTGGAGAGAAGAAATAATCCTTATATTCTAATATTCCACGTGTCTTTGAACAAGTTATTTAATCTCTCCGACCTCAGTATCTGCTTGTGTAAAATGTCATTATAATAACTCATAGGGTTATTGTGCAGAATTTTTTTAAAATAGAATATATAAAGGATGCCTATAAGTCAATGACTAAAAGCCTAATTTCTAAAAAAAAAAAAGGGGGGGGGAGACGTAAACAGGCACTTCAGAAAAGAAGATATCAAAAAATCTAATGAAAAGATATCCAACCTCATTAGATGCCAAGTAAGTGCAAGTTAAACCACAGTGAGAACCACTCACACATACCAACGTCTGAGATTAAAGAGTGATTTCAAGTGTGTGCAAAAGGCAGACACCTAGGACTCTCACCCTGGCAGCAGAAGCACAAGTAAATACGGTAGTCATTCTGGAGGACTGGAGGGCAGTATCTGCTAAGGCTGAACATATGCAAACCCTACGACTTAAGAAATTCCACCCCAGACACATACAACATGACAGAAATGCACCAAAAGCCGTGTCCAGAAATATTCACAGCAGCATTGCTTGTAACAGCCCCAAAGAGAAGACAACCCAAAGGTCCACCAGCTGAGGAGAAACCAATAATGTGCACTACATTCATATAAAGGACTGTTTTACAGCAAGAACACGGAAAGAACTACAGCCAGTAACACACAGCATGGTGACTCTAGTTAACGATGCTGTGTTGTGTATTTGAAAGTCACCAAGAGAGATCTTAAAAGTTCTCATCACAAGAAAAAAAAAATTTGTAATTACGTGTGGTGACGGATGTTAACTAGACTTATCATGGGGATCATGGGGATAGTATCTACGAATATCAAATCATTATGTTGTACACCTGGAACTAATACAATGTTATATGTGAATTAATCTCAATTAAAATAGAAGAATTTCATAAGCATGATGTCAAGGAAAATAAGGCCAGACGCAAAAGAATTCACGCTGAATGACTGCATTTACCTCAAGTTCAAACAGAGGAAAACCTAATGTAAGGTGTTAGAAGTTAGGATGATGATGCCACTAGAGAGAAGGGAGGGGTTACGTGTGGACACACGAGGGACTCCTGGGGCACCGGTTACTCTCCATTTCTTGATTTGGGTGGTGGCTACGTGGGAGTGTCTACCTTGTGATAATTTACCAGCTACATACTATGACTTGAATGTCATACTTCAATAAGAAAGTTTTGTTTGAAAAGAATAAATGGAATAATATATGTAGACGTGCCCAGCAAAATACCTGGCATTAGTTAAGTGTTCAACGCATGCGTACTTACTATGCGCTGTTGGACCTAGAGTGGTACCAGATCCTCCAGAGGCACTTTGTTCATCTGTCAACTTAACAATCAGTCACCTACTGAACTATATATCCAGGGTATATAGGGATGAACAGAACAGACATAATTCTTGACCTCATAGAGCATACGGTCTGACGGAGGAAGTGAGTCATTTTAAAAGTTAACACAAAAACAATGCGCAATTACAGACGGCAGTAAGCGCTATGAGAAAAAACCAACAGAGAGAACTAATCTAAATGGAGGGGCCTCTGGGAAAGTGGCACCTCTTCACGATCGATTACTGACTCCTAGGACAGCAAGGCTGCCCCACGAAACACGTGCACGTGTGTCTGCGCCGATCAAGGGGCATTACTCCTACTAGTTATCATGGCAAAGGCGAATAAAAATTCGCACTTCTTCCTCGGAATGCCAAGAGGGAAGTATCTAAGAAGTGAGGAAATGAAGAAAAAAGGTGACCTGGTGGTGGTTAAGGGCGTGCACCCAGCAGTCAGACTGTGCCTAGGTTACAATCAAGCCTGGGTCCGCCACTCACTCATAGTGTGTCCTTGGCCAAGTTACTTAACCTCTCTGTACTTCCATTTATGCATCTGCTAAAAGTGTTGCATAAAATCTCAGGAAGTTCACCAATTAGTCCTGGACGTAGGTTAGTAACCCCTTTCTAGGGATTCCTGAACTTCAGAAGAAGAGGTCAGTTCATAGTCTACAGAAAGGCTAAGTGAAACCCAGAGAAGAAAGGTCACCTAGCCTCTGCTGGGGAGGCAGTCTCATGCATGCTGTCTTTCAGACTCCACTTGGCCACCTAAGAGTGGGCCTGGGACCCAGAAACACTTTCTTACCAGGAGATAAGGAGCCCACGAGCCTGCACTGGACTTACCACTTACTGTGGGACTGTCTTTCCCTGCTTCAGACCCACTGTGTACTCCTTTGTTCTGCTTAAGCATGTGCATCATATGACACCTGGCCCACTGCTATATGTGTCCCCCGCAAGGAGGGGACAGAGTCCTTTGCTCTGTGGCACATGAGGGGTGCCTGTGGGCCAATAACCCTACATCAGCTGCCAGAGCTGAGGCTGGGCCACTGGCTTCCTGAGTTCCCACCCTGAGCTCCTTCCAAATACCTGATTTGGCCCCCTGGGCACAGGAGACCTTGACTCACTTCATTGTTAGACCCCCGGGAGAACATTCAGGTCTGCACCCGTAAGTCTAGACAGCACACAAACCGAAAGATGGAGTGATCTAAAGAAAACAGCTGCACAGAGGCCACCTCTCCCCTCCAGCCCCGCACCCTCCTGGAGACACTGTCCTGAGTCATGACAGCACCTGGGTGCCGCCAGGGATTGTGAGGATCGACTGAAGGTGGCCGTGCCCTGAGTAACAGCCCCTGATCAAAGCCCTCAACAGGGCAGGCGAGCCAGGTTTCCAAAGCCGATCAGAATCACCTTGTAATTAAATCTAACACCTGTTCTACTTGTCCAGCTGATCCACACGAAGTGCCTGCTGCTTTCAGTCATCCTGACACTGATTACACAGAGTGCGGTAGGTCAGGGATTCTACTAATTAAGAGAAAGACTGACGCGGCCCTCATGGCCCACCTGCCTGCACGGCCATCTGTCCTCATCAAGGTGAGAGCACTGCTTCGGCACCTCGATTTTCACGGCGTCACCCTTCCTGACACCGGCCCTTCTGGTTTGTGGGGCATGAAGGCCCACCCTCCACCACACTGCTGAGGGGGCACCCGCATGCCGTGCTCGTCAGGGAGGACGACCTGACCCTCCTGCGGGGGAGTGGTGCTCATGGATGGCTGTGTTTGGAGCACAAACCCCCCACTCCTCAGGTAGCCCAAATTCTATCCCCGGCCTAAGCTAAATGCTGAGAAGGCCACATAAAGGGACCACGTTTATCCGTGCTTCAGAGTTGCCTTCACTGAGTTATCTTTTAAAATCACACACCCAATTTTTTTATACCCATTAAAAAACAACTCCCCATTCACAGCCTCAATTTTTGTCAAAAAATAGACACTTGAAAAAAAATCACTGCTTTGGCTGTTGAAACGCTGTTGAGAATTTTGTCCATTTCATCCTTTTATAAACTCTCACGTGAGATTTTTTTTTTTTAGAATTCAATTCTAAGAATGCTTTCGTTTCTCATAAGAAGAATGACAGTTTTATCACTTTACAATCACGAGGGCCACGTAACTGACAGTGTTTTCTTTTCGGAGCCACAGCCAGAAAGTCTGAATTGTAAATTGTAACAGCGATTGTGTTGACCCTTATGGTTGGTGTATTTGAATTCTCCTTTCCCCTAGTTATAATTTTCCACTTTTAAAAAAGCTTTTTCTAGTTTATTCTCTATGTATCTTACTGTGAGTGGCTTCAAATCTATCTGAAGAGGCTATAAATAAACAAATACATTTAAAAGGGAAGAATACATTTTCTCTCAAAGATTATAAATAATGAATAAAGACGTACTCTGGTTTATAGCCATTGATATGTATTTTCAATTTTACAACCACCCTTAATGATGGGAATATGTTTATCAGAATTCAGATTAGGATGGAGGAAGGAAGATCCAAAGGACATCAAAGATGTCACAGTCCTGCAAGCAGGACCCTGAATTTCACACAAAGGTCCCAAATCATCTTCCAACAGTCAAGCCCACTCTGTCCTTAGGGTCAGTCTGAGCCCACCAGGAGCTGCCATCAGATCAGTCAGTCACTAGGCAGTTAGTGACCACACACTGTGGCTCCACATTCAGCAAACTTTAATCCTTCTGTGGAATATGCTAGGGTCTGAATAAACAAACAAACGAATAACTACTCCTGGAGCTATTCTCAAAACCAGTGTAACCAGGGAAAAAGGAACCATCACGCTCCCCAGAAAATAAAGTCGCCTGTACTCACTCTAACAATGTCATAGTTCTTATTAGCTTGTCATTCCCACAAGGAGGTCTCTTTGATACATTTGACCTTGTAGCCATTAACAAAATTATATAGGACTAAGAGAAATCCACAAAATTAAGATGAGTGGAAATTATTTTTATCATCATAAGAGATTCCATAGGAGTGCATCTACCCATAATAATCTCTTTAGAAACTAAGGGACAATTTGTAAGCTGGTAAAACTGAAAATGGTTTTTAATAATTTTTTTTAAAACTTCCTTCTAGGTTTATACAAAGTTCAAGTGAATAGAGCCTCACAGAAAGGGGCCCACATTGGCAACATTCTATAAAAGCAGTGAAACTGCAACGGACCACCAGTAACTCTGCAGCCCACAGATTCTCTCCTGGGCCCGACGTCTGCTGCTAGGAGCATCAGAGGAGAAAACTATGATCTCTGATGTGGTGTGAGCAGCCGATGCCTTGACAGCAGACGGACCCAGGGAGAGGGGTCATGAGGAACAGAGCCACCAGCTTGGGGAACAGGCCAGATGGGAGTTAAGACAGACCATACGTGTGTTTATCATTACAGGAGAGCAAGCATATAATGTAATTGGACACTTCAGCCCCAACGTAGCCAAATCAAATATGCTGGTGCAAGCTGTGAAGGAGACCTTGCTTGGGTCTGAAGTGTCTCAGAGTAAGAATCAACATATTTTACTTTCAGGAGCTGATGCCACTGTTGGTTCACAGGGTTTTTCTTGAGAGAAGTTCGGCACACTGTCAGCACACTCTGATCGATGGCGCCATGGCCTTAGAGTGGGTGTGAGATGCAGCTGTCCCTCCCGGGCCAGGCTGCAGACAGAGAAAGAATGCAAAAATAGGAGTGGTATTCAAGGAAATGCTGAGATTAAAAGCCCGCTGGAGAAGAAACAGGTGGAATGGGGTTTGGTTGGCAATGAATCAGTCCATTATACACCAAGGGCGTTGTCTGCAAAAGATGTCTGGTTAAAAGGTGCAATTAAAACTCCTATATAAGCACCAGCATCCCCAAACCCAGTATCCCACAAGCTCTCGGCCCGAGGCCTCCATTTCCCTTGGCAACCTTGATAAGTCTTTCAAGAAAAAGATTCTATTTCTGTTTGTATAAATGTTTCCTTTTCTGGGTACTCTTACATAGACAAACTGTGCTGTTGTAACTGTGCCTTTCTGGAGAATTCTACGACATTGCCAACAATGACATGTTCTTATTAGAATGAGGGGCAAAATCCTAGTGGACTTTGCTTAAAAGGAATTATTTTGAGAATACTCCTCTGTCATCTTCAAGAAGGATAGCCCCTGAAAGACAGTTCCTGTCCTTGTCTCCAACCACTGCTATGTGTCTGCTATCGGACTTCACTGGGCTAACCCTGTATCTCCTCCTCCGGGCATTGAGTTCCTTGAGAAAATGAATTGTTTCTTATCCATTTCACATTTCTAGAACACACCAGAGCAGTGGCCCAAAAGGAACAGTTAAATGCTTGTTGAACCAATTAACTCATCACTATTGCTATCATTGAAACTTCTGGCTGCAAAAGACCTCAGTGTTCAGGTGGCCATTGATTCTTGAAGCTACATCAGAATCAGCCAGGAGCATCAAAATCCGGCCAGGGTCCCACTGCACACCTACTGAGTCACTACTTCTGGAGGTGGGACCTGGAGTCTTTATTTCTGTAAAGGTCCCCCTGGTTCTAAAGTACAAGGTGTGAGGACCACAGATCGAATCCAACAAATCACTCAAACTCGGAATCATTCGTTTGTTCATGTATGCATTCATTAAACACTTATGAATTTCTACTACATTCCAGGCACTAGGATAAATGTAAAATAAATAAATGTAAAATGGTCCTGGCGTTCACAAAACAATCTCTGAAGGCGTCAGATAAGAAATAAGTGATTAATGTGGTGATGGTGTCATTGGTTTATATATCCATCAAAATTCATCAAATTCTACATTTGAAATATGTGTCGTTAACTGTACGGGAACCATACCACAATAGAGGTGTTTTTTAAAAAGAGAAAGAACCGATTACTATACAATGTGACATGTATCATAACAGGGTTAAGTACAAAGAAAAAGATAATTCAATGCAGATGATGCTCTCGACCTGCTTTTGACTTCCTGGGCCAGGTAGTGCAGTGCAGACAGCCCTCGGGAACCCTCCCATCAGCACTATCCAGGGGGGACGCTTCAGGTGTGGAAGCAGGGGCTGTGCTAATGTCGGTCCCGGTGACGTCTGTGCAGGGCATTCACGGCCACAGCGCCAAGGGAGCCTGCTCAGCTTCTGCCCTCTTCTTTTTAGGGATTATAGTAAGAGTCTATCATTGGAAATGAAATATGAACTAAAAAATGCCAAATTTCACTAATTTCCAAAGCCAAGTAGACATCTGGCATTACCAGTAGGTCAGATCTTTACATTGTAACCTGCCTCCAAGAGATGGAGAAAGAAGAGATCATAGCAATTCAGGAATATGAAACAAGTTGGCAATTCTTTGTCCCCTCCCAGGTGCACTCCAGCTGGCTAAAGAAGACGCCTCTCTGTCTTCTGAAGAGCATCGTCAGTATCATCAACGTTTTCCACTCTTATGCAAAGGGTGATGGAGGCTGTCGGAGGCTGTCAGAGGCTGAACAAGACAGAACTTAAGAAACTTCTCCAGCAAGAGTTTGGAAATGCTCTGGAGGTGAGAAGGACCGTCACTCTCCGTGCCCACCTACTCTGCTACTTGGGACTGTCTTCTTGGACCCAGTGGCACTGCCCTTTCCTGGTCTTCCTCCTACCTGTCCACCTGTTTCTTCTCAGGACGATTTCAAGTTCCTCTTCTCTGCCCATTACTGAAGGGCTGATAGTCTCTGGGATTCTCTTCTCACTCTATGTGTTCCCCCTGCTAATTTCACTAACTCTCTTTGCTTTAACCGCCGTCTGCATGTTCAGTCTTTCATTCTCCTCATCAGGTCTCTCTCCTGAGCTTCAGACACACTGAGCATCTCCCCTGGATACTGCACAAGCATCTCAAATTCAACCTTGGCAAAACTCCCCCCTCAAATCCTGTTCTCTTTCTCTATCTCAGCAAATACAGCACAGTCACCCCCTCATTTGTCTAATCCAAGAACCTGGACACCAGCCTTGACAGCTCCCTCTCTGTTACCTATCAAATCTAATCCAGTCACCAAGTTCTGCTTATTCTGAATTCCAAGTAAATCTCTCTCTCAGACCTGGCCACTTCTCTCCTGCAATGGTCCAGGCCGTCACTTTCTCCACCTGGATTATTACAGTAGCCTCCTTCCTGGTCTCCTGCCCCGTTTCTTGCCCCTCCTGTCGCCACCACCTGCAATGTATTACCTAACTGCAGCCAAAGTGATCTGGTTTAAGCGTTCGTTATACAGGCTCCCATTTCACCCCATGGCACTTATCAGTCTGTCAGAATTGCCTGTTTGCACATCTGTGATCTTTCCCTTTGTATCCCTGGCACCTGGAACCATTTCTGGCACATATTCATTTACTCATTCATATTTACTTAGCATCAATTATGCGTCAGGCATCTTTCTAGGCTCTGGGGAAAATTCTCAAGCAAAACAGACATGAGACATGAGAGAACTCTACTTTGGTGTCTTGTATTTTATTTCTGAATAGGAAACAGACTCAACAATGTGAACTGGAGAAAAAGGGGGGTATTAGTGACTCATGAGTATTTACTAAAATAATGTTATATTTTAGTAATACTCGTTAGGAATAAATACTACATACATGGTCATCTCAAATTATAAAACTATACATAATACTGCCATGGAAAATATTATCCAGTGAAGTAACTAATAAAAAGGACAAAAAGAACTAGAAAACAGAACTGCTATGTGTCCCCTAAGTAATTGTCTAGGCAGCAAAGAAGGCGTAAGAAGAAAATAGCAAATGATGAATATACTACGTCCTTTCTTTTTTTTTTTCCTCACAGAATTCAAATAATTCTGGGACAACAGAAAAAATCCTCCAACGGCTGGATCAAGATGGTGACAAAACAGTGGATTTCAGTGAATTCATTTTACTTGTGTTCGGAGTGACAAAAGCCTATTATGCATGCATAAAACCTCTTCTCCGCCCAGAGTTAAAGGAAAGGGACAGAAGATCTGAAATTCAAGGACAACAAGCAACAGATCTGGAAGGCAGGCAACTGCAGAAAGAAAAATTCCAAGAGAGAGACCAGAGCCAAGAGTCCCAGGGTGTGCAGAGATATAAAGTGAGAGACCAGACCCCAGCACTGAGTGATGATAAGAGTCATGGAGTGAGAGAACAGAGCCTAGAGTCACACGACGTGCAGAGACATGAAGTGAGAGACCAGATCCTAATACGCAGTGCTGATGAGAGTCAGAGAGTGAGAGACCAGAGCCTAGAGTCACAGGATGTGAGAAGACACCAAGTGGGAGACCTGAGCCCTGAACCACAAGATGCTGGAAGACAGAAGGTGAGAGACCAAACCCAAATACCAAGGGATGACAGGAGGTACCAAGGAAGATGCCAGAGCCTAAGATACCAGGATGATGGGAGACACCAAGTGAGAGACCAGATGCCAACACCAAGGCATGAAGAAAAGCATCAAACGAGAGACTGGAACTCAGAATCCCGCGATGTTCACAGACACCACATGAGAGATCAAATCCCAACACCAGGAGATAACAAGAGCCATCAAGTGAGAGACTGCAGCCTGGAACCTCAGGATGTTGGGAGACACCTAATGAAAGATGAGATCATAACACTGAGACACAATGGGAGTCATCAAGTTACAGATCATAGGCTAGAGTCGCCAAATGTTCCACAAAATGAAGCAAGACACCTGAGCCCTGAATCCCAGGATGGTGAAGGACTCCAAATGAGGGGCTTGATCTTAATACCAAGGCATGATACAAGATATCAAGTGAGAGACCACGGTGTAGAACCCCAGGATGCTGAGAGACTCCAAATAAGAGATATGAGACCTAAACCTCGGGGTCTTGGACAAAACCAAGTGAGAGACCGAAGCCCTGAGACCTGGGAGTTTAGACGAAACCAAGTGAAAAGCCAAATCCTAACAGCAAATGATGATGGGCAACTACAAGTGAGGGACCCAAGCCTAGGATCCCAGGACTCTGGGAGATGTCATAGGAGAGGCCAGATACCAACACAAAGTGATTACAGGAGTCCTCAAGTGAGAGACCAGAGACTGGGACACCAAGATTATTCAAGACAACCTAGTAGAAATCAGATCCTAGAACCAAGAGTTATGGAGTGTCACCAACTAAGAGTCCAGAGCACAGCACCAGAGGATGCTGGGTGGCATCAAGTAAGAGAAGACAAGACTTTAGTATCTCAGGATGTAGCAAGCCAACAAGTGAGAAACCAGGTCCTGGCTCCAAGCAATGGTGGGAGACGTCAAGTGCAAGACCACAGACCAGAACCACTAGACCAGCCAAGGCAGCAAGGTGGTGTGCAAACACTACAACCAAGCGTTGACAAGAACATCCAAGTGGGAAACCAGAGCCCAACCCCAATAAATGAGAGGAGCCATCAAGAGAGAGACCAGTTTCAAAAACCACAGGATATCAGAAGGTATCAAGTGAAAGGCCAGAGTCCAGAAACCCAGTATAATGCAAGGCAACAAAGTAGGGAGCGGAACCCAACAGCAAAAGCTGGTCCGTGTCACCAAGTAAGAAATCATAACTCGGAACAAAGCAATAGTGGGATACAGATTGGAGAACAGAAATCCAAGGAAGGAATGAAATACAGGAAGTTAGTGATCAGACCTCAGCACCAAGCAATGATGAGAGAAGATACCCAGTGGCAGAGCTAAGTCCACAAGCCAGAGATAGGAAAGCACAACAAATTAGAGAACTAAGACTAGAGATGAAAGATGATGAAAGACAACAGGTGAGTGCTCAGACCTCAGCACCTGTGGATGAAGAGAGACATCCAGTGAGAGAGCTGAACTCAGATATTCAAAATAGTGGAAGGCAGCAAAGTAGAGAGCAGAGACCATCTCCAAGAGAGAATGAGAGTCTGAGAGTTAGTGGTCAGACTCCTATACCACAGGAAAATGGAAAATACAAGGTGAGGATTCACACCCCAGTAAAAAAGGATGATGAGAAAAACCAAGTGAGAGACCTGAGCCCGGAGCCCAGGAATAATGGAATACACCAGGTTAGAAAGCAGAGCTCAGAACCTAGAAATGATGCCAAGCAACCAGTGAGAGACCTAGATACAGAAGACAAGAATGAGAGGAGAATTCAAGTTAGGGGTCAGAGATCAGCTCCAAGAAAATATGAAAGATTCCACCATAGTGACCAAACTGCAGCACCAACAGCTGATGAGAGACATCAAGTGAGAGAGCTGAGCCCAGAACCCAGGAATGATGGGAGAAGCCAAGTCAGGGAGCAGAGATCAGCTCCAACAGAAGATGAAAGAAACCAAGTGAGAGACCAAACCCCAGCACCAGGAGGTGAAAGGAGACATCAAGAGAGTGAGCTGAGCCCAGAACCCAGGCGTGATAGAAGCCTAGTTAGAGAGCAGAGACCAGCTCTAAGACAATATGAGGGATTTCATCTCAGAGACCAGATCATCACACCAATGGATGACGAGAGATACCAAGCGAGAGACTTGTGCCCAGGACCTAATAATAATGAGGAATATGACATTAAGAATCAGAGATCAGCTCCAACAGAAGATCAGAGATAAGGAGTGAGAGACCAAACCCTAGCAGTAAGGGATAGTGAGAGATGCCAAGTGAGGGACTTGAGCCCTGAACCTGGGAATATAGGAAGAAGTCAGGTTAGGGGACAGAGATCAGCTCCAAGACAGTATGAAAGATTCCAACATAGAGACCAGATCCCTGCAATAAGGGATGATGAGAGAAACCAAGTGAGATACCTGAGCTCTGAGTCTACGAATGATGCAGGACACCACCTTAGGGAGCAGAGACCAGGACCCAGGAGTGATGAGAGAAGTCAAATTAGGGAGCAGAGAACAACTCCAACAGAAGATGAGAGATATGGAGTGAGAGTCCAAACCCCAGAACCAAGGGATGATGGGAGACACCAGGTAAGAGATGTGAGACCAGACCTTGGGAATGATGAGGGGCACCAATTTAGAAGGCAGACACCATTTCCAACACAATATGAAAGATTCCAACATAGAGACCAGGTCCTTGCAATAAGGGATGATGAGAGAAGCCAAGTGAGAGACCTGGGCCCTGAGTCTAGGAATGATGTAGGACACCACCTTAGGGAGCAGTGACCAGGACCCAGGAGTGATGAGAGAAGTCAAGTTAGGGAGCAGAGACCAACTCCAACAGAAGATGAGAGACAGAGAGGGAGAGAACAAACCTCAGCACAAAAGTATGATAGGAGACACCAAGAGAGGGACATGAAACCAGAACTCAGGAATGATGGGGGGCACAAAGTTAGGGAGCAGAGACCAGAACCTGGGATTGATGGGAGAAGCCAAATTAGGGAGCAGAGATCAGATCCAAGACAATATGAAACATTACAACATAGAAACCACACCCCAGTACCAAGAGATGATGGAAGACCTCAAGTAAGAGACCTGAGCCCAGAACCCAGCAGTGATGGTAGAAGTCAAGTTAGAGAGCAGAGACCAGCTCCAAGACAGTATGAAAGACTCCAACATAAAGACAAGATCCCTTCATCAAGGGAGGATGAGAGAAGCCAAGTGAGCCCAGAACCCAAGAATGATAGAGGATACCACCTTAGGGAACAGAGACCAAAACCCATGAGTGATGAGAGAAGACAAATTAGGGAAATCAGGGAGCAGAGACCAACTCCAACAGAAGATGAGAGACATGAGGTGAGAAACCAAACCCTAGCACCAAAGGATGATAGGAGACACCAAGTGAGAGATGCGAGACCAGACCTTGGGAATGATGGAGGACACCAAGTTAGGGAGCAGAGACCACTGCCAACACAAAATGAAAGATTCCAACATAGAGATCGCATCCGCACATCAAGGGATGCTGGAAAACCAAGAGAGAGAGACCTAAGCCCAGAAACCAGAAGTGATGGGAGAAGTCAAGGTGAGGAGCAGAGACGAGCTGCAAGACAGCATGAAAGAGTCCAACACAGAGACCAGATCTCTCCCCCAAGGGATGGTGAGAGAAGCCAATCTAGAGATTTGAGCCCTGAACCCAGCAATGAGGAGAGACACCCAGTGAGAGTCCTGAGCCCAGAACCCGATAATGATAGGGAACACCAAGTTAGGGAGCAGAGACCAGAATCCAGGAGTGATGGAAGAAATCAAGTTAGTGGAGAGAGACCAGCTCTAAGGGAAGGTGAAAGATTTCAACGTAGAGACCATATCCCCACATCAAGGAATGATGGAAGACACCAAGAGAGACACCTAAGCCCAGAACCCAATGACGATGAAGGACATGAAGTAAGAAACATGAGACCAGAACCCAGGAATGGTAGGAGACAAGAGGTTAGAGGGCAAAGGCCACCTTCAGGAAAGGATGAGAGTCATCTTAGAGGCAATCTTGAGAGGAACTCTGGAGGAGGGATATCTCTGAGGGAAACTGACTATGAAACAAAAGAGAAGCTGGGGAAGGAACAAGATCAGAAGCATTTCCCCAAGAAGAAAGAAGCTGAGCCTGAAGATCTACATCCTCCAGGATCTGCTTCCACCGGAAAAATTGGGCCAATTACCTGCGAGGTATACTTTTTTCCCAAACAGAAAGGTAACTGGTTATGTTATTGCTTACATGACCCATCAGAAATAGGAAATACAAGAAACAGGCTCGCTTATACAGATTTGGGGATGTTTAAGGATCACAGGAGTGGAGGAAGTTATGTCTACTCCCCAATTTGGGATCCAGAAGAAGCCTGTTTGTACCAAGACGAGGAAGAAAGATGGGAAGATTGTGTTGACGACCAGCAAGACAAACATTATCACATTTGGAAATCCGGCAACTGCAAGTGTGAGGAGAGCCATAGGGTTTCATATGAGTCCAGCTCCTCTGAGGATGAGATTCGAAGGTCCTTCCAGCTGCTCCAAGAAATGCAACCTCCCCATTGGCTGAGCTGGTTGATTTAGGCATTCTTGGCTTTTTCTTTCTCCATCAATCTCAGACATCTAGCTGTAACGTGTAACAGGTAGAATTGCTCAACTTTTGGTTCCTGGGACTCTAACATCTTTTAGGAATGGCTTACAGTGGAAGGAAGAATTAAATGTTGTATATTATCTTCCAATAACCCTATGATTTTGACATGAATGAATCATAACTTTAAAAGCTTATCTGAAGGGCCTACATAGTCAAATTATAAACCTTTTAAAAATTAACAATAAATCTTTAGCAAGCATTAATTTCTCCTTGGTTTTCTTTTTTCTACCTTTTTTAAATTCATGACCCTCAGATTGAAACTGAGATGAAGCATCATGTCACAGCCTCTAAAACAGGGTTTGTGTTTTCACCCAGAAAACATGTATTCTTTCCTCAACTCATTCAATAATGTCCAAAATAACATCCATGTTCCACTATTGGAGTCCAAACACAGCAAAAAATAATTCCTGCTATATGCTGCTATGAAAGAAACCTCTAAAACAGAAACACTCAGTTTGAAAGTTAAAGAAGGGACAAAATAGAATGTGTAAATGCGAACAAACAAAGCAAAGGTCACAACATTAAAATCAGACCAGTACAATGCAACATAAGAAGCAATAAATGAATCCGTTTTTAATTATTGAAGGGTACAGCCCACCATGAAAATGTAACTATCACGCAGTCACTGAGCAGCTACTATGTGCCAGGTGTTGAAGATGAGCTGAAAACAAGAAAAGGCCTTCCCCCACATTCTAGTGGGGGAAGTAATGTGTCAAATGCGCCTAATAATACAGCATCCAAATAAAAATAAGGAAACACAGAGTGGAACTGACAGGAAAACAATAGGAGTGTGGGCAGACCTCTCTCCAGCTTTAGCAGAAAAATAGAAAATAAGTAAGTTCATAGAAAGTTTGTTTAAAGTAGTGATGAACAGCATGCACTCTGTAGGCCAGCCAGTCTGGGGTGGTTTTCTGGCTCCATCACACTAGCTTTACGATGTTGGGCAAAGAAACCTGTCTAAGTCTTAGTTGCCTTATCTGTAAAATGAATTTAATAAAAATAGTATTACTTACTGAGATCATGTGTTAAATGTATTTAAATGCTTCATATAGCGCTGACACACAGAAAGGGCTCAATATATGTTAGTTAATACTTTTTTTTTAACTATTTATGATCTAAGAGGTATGTATGAACTCTACACAGTTCAGAAAATACACAGATTTTTAAGCACCTATAAAAGATTTATGGGGGGAAGGGTACAGCTCAGTGATAGAGGGCTTGCTTAGCATGCACAAGGTCCTGGGTTCAATCCCCAGTACCTCCATTAAAAATAAATTAATTATTTTTTTTTAAAGATTTATAAAAGTAGGGGGAGAGAAATAGCTCAGTGATAGAGTGCGTGCTTAGCATGCATGATGTCCTGGGTTCAATCCCCAGTACCTCCATTTAAAAAAAATTTTTTTTTAAGAAATTTCCTAAAAAAATTGTAAAAGTTAACCAAACACAACTTTTTATTGTGTTTTATTGTGTGCAATAAATTCAGGTCACATCTTTGACAATAATGCTATAGAACTAGAAATTGATAATAGATGAATATATCAAGTATATTTGGAATTTAAAAGCATTCTTTAAATAACTCAGGTCATTTTAAAAGAATTTCTTAAAAGAAAGGGGAAATTGCAATTAAGATGACATTTTTTTTAAGTAACAATAAAATGTCACCAAATATTAAAATCTGTAGCTGCAGCCTTAAGCATTTTATTCACTTAATGAAAAAAGAATAAAAATGGAATAAACTAAGTATTCAATTCAGTAACTTAAAATTCAAGACACAAAACAGATAAGAAAAGCAGGAAGAAGGAAAATGCAAAGAAATAAGTAGAAGTTCATCACTAGAAAACAGAACAGCCATGTAACTAATAAATGAAAGAATCCAAGGTTATTTGGAAGATCATTAAAATAATTAAGAAAGAAAAAAGACAATATGTACTTGGTGAAACCAAAAATATTTGACTACAAATAAAGAATAGAGTTGCAACAACTTTATTCTTAGAAAGACAGAAGAAAGGAGGAAGGAGAGAAAGGAGGGAGGGAAAGAAAAGAAAAGAAAGTCCAGGGAGGAGGAGGGAAATGGATGATTTTTGTAGAAAAACTGATTCCCAAAAAGGTATAACTGTAACCATCGGAAAAAAATTGAGAAGATTGTCAAATAATTACCCTCTCAAAAGCTTTAGGCAAAACTGTTTCACAGGTGAAGATTTTCAAACATTCGTGGAACAAATAATTCCTACACTATTTAAACCAAATCAGAGAATACAAATATAAAGAAAGCTTTGTAATTTTTTTTCAAAGGTAGCATAACCTCAACATCAAAAATCTCAAAGTGCCCGAAAACTACAGATCAACCCCATTTATACACAAAGACAAAGCGCCCTAAACAAAATACCAGCTAAGGGCAGTGTTCCTTTTCACCTGGATGCCATGAAGGCATAACGCGCACCATCACATGTGACTCGCCTCAGGAAGCCAGTTCACGGAGGGAAACTCATTTACACCCCGCATCCTAGAACCTGGCAGAAGGGAAGAACTGCGCGATCATCTCTCTGAAGGTTTGAGGGGTTTAATCCATTTTTTTTAATTTAAAATAGTGAAAGGAAAGTTGTAAAATCAACAGCTGGCATCGTGCTTAACAGTGAAACACAGCACATCATTAAATTAGGGAAGTTCTCGCACTCCCTGAGTATTTACAGAGCGCCCACTATGTGACAGGCGAGGGCAAGGCATCGTCTACATGATGGAGAAACAGCTTGGCAGCTTGCAGCCTCCTGAGGCTTGACATTAGAATTATAAAGCATAAGGAGAGTTATGCAGGAAAACAGCAGATGCCATAAAATAGAAGAACAGGAGAACAGCTCAGATCAGAAAGCCCATCTGAGAAAGTGACATGAGAACAAGGAGTCTGCACCGACGCAAGGGGACCAGCAGAGAAATTAAGGACATGAATTTAGAAAGGAAGAGACAGAATGATCATTATTTATATACCATAACATAATATATATACAAGATACCACAACATATATATGATACTATAACATAATAAATATATGGGATGTGTATGGGTCTATGAATACGTTTATAAGCCATGACATATGTATAGATATATATTATATCATGAAACACTGTATACATTATTATTAACATATACCTTAACACGTAGATGTTAAGATTTCTACCTAGGAAATCTAAGGGAATAGACTGAAAAAGCATTTAGATACAGAAAGTTTAGTAACATGCAGTTATGGAATAAGCAAACAAGAAAACCCACCAACACTATAACAACAGTAACATGATGCACTTAGGAGTAATTAATACGAAATGTGTCTACCATATAGAACCAACCCAAAGGATGGAAAGTAGACTCCAAAACGTAAAGACATGTCTTGTTCTTAGATGGGATGGCTCAGCGATTAAAGGATGCCAATTATCCCCTTATTAGTCTATGCCTTGAATAGGAACTGTATAAAAATGATATAGTTTTAGAGCTACATAAAAAATATTTATCAGGAAATTTACAGGCAAGAGTAGGCAGGAAAATTGGGGAAAAGATGTCAGTAAGAGGGCTTACTATACACTACACTGTTATTATACTATAGTATACTATTACATAGTACATATAGTGTTATTACACTGTATTATATTATGTATTAAAGTTACCATAAGCTAAAGTGATTAAAATACTGCAATAACAGCGGTAATTAAAATGAGAATGGTCCATGGAAATAAAGAACAGTTCAAGGATTATATCCAAGTATGACTATGAGAATTTAGTATTTTATGAAGAAGATATTTTCAAATCCGGACTCTCTGTCCAGAAGTGAGGCTGGGAAAGAGACAGGAGATGGGATATAACTACACCTCAGACACCAAGTCCAGGTTCTGACTCACGAGGTAAAATTAGAGGTTCCCCAAGCCCCTCCTCGGGTTCGATTAATTTGCTAGAGCCGCTCAGGACTCAGGAAACCCATTTACTCACTAGATCACCGGTTTATTACAAAAGAATGTAACTCAGGGACAGCAGATGGAAGAGACGCACCGCACACGGTATGGAGAAAGGACACAGGGCTTCCATGTCTCTCCAGGCAGGGCTCTCTCAGGGAACCTCCACGTGTTCACCAACCCAGAAACTCTACCAGCCCCATGGAGTTGGGGTTTTATGGGGTTTCCTTACATGCGCATGGTTGATTAAGTCATTGATCATCCATGACTGATTCAACCTCCAGCTCCTGTCCTCTCCCCAGAGGTCAGGGCGTGGGACTGAAAGTTTCTACCCTCTAATCACGTGGTTGGTTCTCCTGGCAACCAGCCCCCAACCCTAGGTGCTTTTCAAAAGTCACTTCATTAACCTAACAAAAGACACCATCAGGGATTTCAGCACTTAGGAAATTCCAAGTGTTTTAGGAGCTCTGCACCAGAAATGGGGATGAAAACCAAATACTTATTTATTACAAATCACAATATCACACCCCTTTAAAGGCCCTATCGCCAAAGATAGTCACGTTCTGAGGGTCTGGGGCCCAGGGCTTCGACATATGAATTAAGCCCGTCACAACTCCAAAGTCCCTGCTCCTTCCCCGGAACCAGACCAGTTATGCAAACTCTGTGGGAGTGAGGACTGTGTCTGTCTGCTACCCCGCCCCTGTCCCCTACATCTAGGCAGTTGAAGGCATTCGTTCAATATATTGTTACTCTAATGATTGAATCCTAACTTCTCTCCCAGTTCATGCGGCCCAAACCCTCCTCCTGCTGCTCCACGGAGTCTTTTCTTCACCTGGCTCAACCTGCCCACCCATGGTAAACAAGTCAGCAGATCCTTCAAGGCCATGCAGAAAGGACGGCGTCTGGGAGGCATGTGGGCCTCAGAACTTCTTGCCTGGGGCTTGTGCGCCACCTTGTGGTGACTGACTGCAATCGCCCCAAGCAGATTCATCAGTTGGCAGTAAGGAATGCGGAAAGGAACCCTCAGTTCACTTCCCTGGCCCTGGGCTGACAGTGAGAGGTGACACGTGTGTTCCTTCTTGGAACTGCAAATCGACAAGAGATTCTCCCCTTCTGTTCATCTGTAACTGAGGCTGTAGGGTGGGAAGGGCTGCACGCTTCTTAAACCCAGATCGTTTATGGATGGATAGGTGTTCCCACAGAATTTCCTTTATTCTAAAATGTTGTGGGATGTAAGAGACACCACTGATGAAAAAGCAGCACTTTTGCTGAGGGGTAGACAGAGCGCTATATTAAACGTGCATTTCAATTTTAAGACACATCTGAATCAGGAATCTGGTTACATGTGAGTAAATAGGTCTTAGAATGTGACTTTCATCTACAAAATCTGATTGGAAAGGTGGTGTCCACTGCAGGCTGTGTGTTTCTTTCAGCATCTGTGATTCTGTTCATGATCACAGGCAGCTCTAGAGGGCAAGTGTTTCAAAAATCACTACCCAGAGGAGCTCCCCTGGCAGCTACCTGCTGGAAAATGTAGAAAGCTCCTGCATGAAGGAAAGACTAAGGTAGAAATCACAAAAATGACTTGACTTCCATTAGTGGAGCTGTGCAGTGCTAACGAACGAGTATTCGTTTGTTAATGACCACGGCTGTAGACTGAGGACTGGCTGCTTGCTGAACCCTGCAGCTTCCTAAGTAGGTAACGTTAGAGCTAGAAATTACTGCCCCTCCTCACCTCACCCTCTGAGTAGGAACAGGCCCAGGGATGTGCATTAAAGGGGGGTGAGTTTTATTATAACAGCAAAATAGCTCTTTGGAATGGGGTTACTGAGAAAAATGTCTGGACATGAGCTCAGGGTGGAAGACAAGACCCAGGGGGTGGGCACAAGGGATAAAAGATGGCTGATGAACTGCTAGTCGTGGAAAGAGGAGTCCAGGTTTTTCCAAGAGGGGAGAGAGAGAGAAGAGCAGGGAGGAGTCCACAGGTGGGGGGTGGGGCTGTGCGAGGTGGGATGTAATCCTTCCCAGGGCCCCAAATCTAAAAAAACAAAACAAAAAAGAAAACCACAGATGTTTGTGTGAGTGGTTTTCTAGTGGACATGCAAAAAGAAAAGAGGCTGAGTTATGTGTGTCAAGAAGGCAGAAAGCCAATACAGGTAGGAGGCAGCCCCACGAATATGAGCCTCAGGGAGGCACAGAGATCCCCCAGAAGACTTGGGACTACTGCTGGCCAAGATTTAGTGTGGGGCTGGTTCAAGTTCATTTCACTCAGTCCTGAGAGTCAGACAACCTCTGGCTGACCCACGGGCAATACATGTCATGGGCTTCTGCAAGCCTTCATCACCCTTGACTCTATACCTTTAAGTCAAGCTGATGTGCCCATTAACCAAGCCTCCCACAGCACCAGGGCAGCACAGAATAGCACCACTGACATTAACTGACAGACATGACTAGTCCCCTCCTCACTGCTTCCATTCTGATCCTAGGACTCCTGTGTGCTGGCCTTCAGTTTCATGTCCCAGTTCCAAACCTGCCGCTGTCCCTTAGACTTGGTGTGGCATATTCCTCAGTTCTGACTCCAACAGTCCCTACCCCAACCCAAATTCAACTCTCTGATTCAGTCTCTTAAATATCTAGTGTAGCTTCAACCACGTTACCTTGAGGGGAACACCCAAGATCTCCATGAAGTGGAGAAGGCAGTTATGACTATACATGTTTCTCCCAGAAGTCACACCAAAGACTCTCACAGTGGGCTCTGGGACCACCCACCTCACAAGCCCCTGGCTGGGGAGTGAGACTTACTGAAATGCCGATCCATGACCTCCTGAATTAGAGTCTCCGAGTGTGGAGCCAAGCATCTGAAATTTTAACAAGCTCCCCGGGTAAGTTCTACGCACTGAAGTCTGAGACCCACCCCCCTAAACACACGGAACGTACTTGAGTGTCGACGCTGTCACAGTTAGGGATGGCATGCTTTCGGCCGGCTAGACACTCCGACCAAATAGCTTCCAGTTACACCGTGCAGCCATTAGAAACCAGCGGGCAGGAGGTTATTCGATGACATGCAAAGGTATTTACAATGTAAAGTCACATTAAATAATCAAGTGTTGCCCTGCTTCTGAGTAAAACAGCAAAGTCTACGTAGGCAAAGAGCACAACCAGGAAGGACGTGCCCTGAGGAATCAACCTGGACAACAGACCTGCGTGCACTTTCCTCCTTTCCTCCCTGCGATTCCTACATCGTGCGGCAGGTTCCCAGCACTGGTGTATAACGTGGTTTCTGTGGGAGCAGGGACCTCGTTTTGTTCCCTGCTGAGTCTTCACTCCCTAAAATAAGGTCCGGCACAGATAGACCCTCAGTAAACATACTGGATAACTAAGTAATGAAGGGAAGTTAAACTTTTAAAAATATACTCCAAATATAACCTACCTTGAACACAGATGGGCATCTAATACCAGTTTACTGTAGTATAAATAAATGGCTTTGCTGGGTGCCAAGTGAATTCACAGTTAGCCTTACACAGCGATGTTGTTTATGTATTTACAATTGAGTCTTTGAATGAACACATATTCAATTTATGCAGTAACACGAGAAGCATTTAACATTTATCATTTCACCTAACATCTTTAAAATCCCTAACTATGCAGAACTGTGAAAGCAGTTGAGCAATTATTCTAAAGCATGCCAACTATGACTCGACAGACAAGAGGTACCCAATAATTTACAAGAGAAAATTAAGGGGGCCAGGTGTAACACTCAGGACTCCTGGTGCTGATACAGCAGTGAGCAGAGTGGACGTGATAGTGCGACAAAGCGGGCAGTGCCATGCCTTTTCCCAGCACCCAGCACAATGGAAAGCACACAGCGAGGCTCAGTAAGTGCATGTTGCATTTCCAGGACTTGGGGAGACAGGACTTGTGGTTGGGGTCCAGGAGGGAAGTGCACACCCTGGCCAGAAAGGAAAGAAACAGAGTCCAAGGAGGGCAGGAAGCACAGCGCTGGGTGCTGGGGCAGAGCGGCGGGAGCCCTGGGGTGGAGACGGGGCACACATGATGCGTCAGAATCTGCCAGAGGCGTCCTCGGCCAGATGGAGAGCACGCATGAGTCGCCCTGAAGCAGATCCCAGACGTCACCGCAGAGCACCCACGGCTGAGACAGGAGGCAGCGCGGCAGCACTGGACGGCATCGGAGCCAGCCCCACTTCTGTCCCTTTTTGACTTTGTGAGATTTTTTTTTTTAACTCTCTGAGGATCAGAGAAAACGTGTAAAAAACATTGATCCCACATGGGGATTTTTCCCGGCAGACAGTAGGTGCTGAATAAGAAGCAGCTGATATCATCTCAGCGGTGGACGGGGTGGGTCCGGGTGGGGCGCCAGCTAAAGTGGACTCCAAACCTGTGCTTGAAGGACCACAAACCTTCCCGTGGCTGGGTTGCATCTGTGGTGGCACAGTCCGCTCAAAGTACGGTATTTGAGAAGAGCTTGACTTTCCTTCCTCTTTCAGGCATGACAGATTCATCTCTCACAATAAACAAAGTGCTACACTGTGGATTAAAGAAGAAGTAACTGACGCTGTGAAAGCGATGGCAAATCTCGAAGGAAAACAGCATCATCTTAGGTTTCATGAAAGCCAAGTGACATGGTGTGACATAAAAATTAAAATTCAGGAAGGCAGATGTTTAAAAATTCAAAAGAAAGACAGGCATAGCTCCACGTTGTGCTTAAAAAAAAATCACTGATGTACTAATTTGTGATTGCATTGTTTGGCAACAGTCTATCATAGGCTCTCCTAAGCTTTGTTTATAAAATACGCATTCCTATGAAATCATAAAATTTTACTGAAGAGGTTTTTCATTGTTTTTCTTTAAATTTTGAAACTATCAAAATAACTTAGAACAGAAAATGGACTTCAATATGGACATTTTTCTAATTGACTTAATAAAATCTTCAAGGGGAAAGAAAACAGGAGGAGAAGCATATTTGAAGGCGAAGCTACTGAGTTCACCTCTAGGCATATTTAATTTGATGTGGCTGTTGGACACCCTGGTGGAGAGGGCCAGCAGGCTGGTGGAGTGTAGAGATAAAGATTTGGCAGTTGGCATGGGGAGGGTATAGCTCAGGTGGTAGAGCGCATGCTTAGCATGCACAAGGTCCTGGGTTCAATCCCCAACACCTCCTCTAAAAATAAACTAACAAGTAAACAAACATAATTACCACGCCCCTCCCTGAAAAAAAAAAAAAAGATTTTTGAGGTCAACTTATGTATAATACTCAAAACCATGAAACAGAATGAGCTTCCTTCCCACCCCGTCGGTGGGAGAGGGGAGCGGGGTGTGCACAATAAGAAAGGGAGTCGGAGCCTGGAGCGCACGGGCATTTGAGAGGAAAGCAATGAAAGGGACCCCGGAAGAAGAAGCAGAAGAAACGAGCACAGAGGCACACGGAGAGACGTGTGAGCAATCATGGGAGCCAGCGTGTGGAGGCCAGGTCCGCACATGCCTCCCTCAGGGAAGCCATGCGAAGCAAGCACAGGAGCAGGGACTTGGTCATTAGAAGGCCTTTTCCAAGCAATTTCAGTGGCACGATGATAGCAAAGGCCATGGAAACAAAAGAGCGGCAGCTGAGACAGAGCAGGTGCTGCTGGAAGACTACTGAGCACAGGTGTGTAGGAAACAGGAGGGGAGAGCGGGGGCGCCAGTTACTAAGCTAGTGTCTGTCAGCTTCAGAGCTCCTCTTCCATGCACGCTTCGGGGTGCCGGGGTTGGGACGCCACTTTGCAGCTGAATCCGAGGTAGCTCTGCCAATGGGGACCCTAGAGGGAGACCAGAAGAGGAGAGGAATCAGCCTCTCCGCGGCTTCCGGTCCTGCCTGCCTGAGCCTGTTCCATTCCTTCACCCCGCAGGGCGGTTTCCCCACAAAGGAATGCGGTGTGCAACTGAGGAGCCCTGCAGGAGGAATCTGAACTAGCTTGGACTTTGTTCCAGTGTGCAGTTTTTCCAGCCTCACAGAACCAGCTCTCAGAGACCCCGCACCAGCAAGAAGCACCTCTTCGCAGAAGCTTAAGTCTCAAAGCCCCTCTCCAACCTTCAGAGTATTCCAGCCTTTCCCCGTGGACGTTAGCCGTGGGGGTAAAGGCTGCTTCCTGAAACTCTGCTCCCGTGTGCCCGAGGGTACTCTTTACCCTTTCGGATACCTACTTAAGTCTCTCTGTTAAATTCTTTGTTAAAATAACTGGTGTGTTTTTGTCTCCTGCCTGGTATGTGGCATAGAACGACTTTTTTTTTTTTCACATTGAGACTTCAGTGTATTTATACACTGAGAAAGGAACCCCTAGAGAGAAGGATTAAAGAAACGTTAAGGGGAAACTATAGCCAAAGTCAGAGGGTATACAAAAGAGGCAGGATCAAGGGCAGAAGGGGTGCTGGCCCGGGAGAGAAGGGGTCCGGCCCCCAGGCCCCCGAGAAGGGAGAAGAGGTGAGGATGGATGTGGAGGCAGATTTGCTTGTGGATGGAAGAAGCTGAGGGAAACTGTGCCTAAGAGCCTGTGTTTCTCCAGGAATTAGGAGGGAAGCCTGTCTGCAGAGGTGGGAGGATGAGAGATGAGAAAACGCACCATCAAATGTGGAGTGGTCCCTGACAGGAGGAGGAAATTTACGGATCAGAGACACGTAAAGAGCTGACAAGTACCCAGGCTGAAGCGGGAAGAGCCGAGTCCATGACTACTGGATCTTCCCCACGAGCCCGGCCACAGCTGAGGGGGCGCAGTGGGGCCACAATGAGGGTCTCCGGGGGCCTGCTGGACAGACAACCACTTCAAGACATGACCAAAGGGAAGCGAGACTGTCATTGACTGAATTGCTCAGGTGGCTCATGGGGTCCAGCCTGGGAGGTCAGGAAAAGAGGCCTAAAGACATTCAACAGACAGAGAAATGAGGGATCAGGGACTCCATGGGGTGAAAAAGCAAATAAGGAGGTGATGCCCATGTCAGCTGTTCCAGAACCATGGTGTCGGGCTCTGAACAAATGACACCTGCCACACTCGAAGCAGGGCCATTTCACCTCTGTGTACATGGTTGATCTCTTCCCCAGCAAAGCCTCCAGACGCTGGGAGGAAAAAAGGAAATTATGGTGTCAGACAAATACTGGTTTTTGTTGTAAGCTTCAAATAAACGTACATTTTACATTTTGAGTTTCTTTTTTGAGAAGTTCCATCTATTTGCAAAGATTTATATTTCGTAACTTTTATTCTCTCCTAGAGTTTGTCTAAAGAACAAAGGGTAGACTGACTGACTTTTTTTTTTAAAGTACAATAAAACTCATTCTGTCTTGTAATTACCATATGAATCCACTGGATCCTTTTAGAAATCCAAGCTACATTTTGAGGTCTTAGTGATCATATTTTTTTTTCTGTTGTCATGAAACATTTCAAGATAAAAGAATGATGGGAACGCTTAGAGGATGCTGCGAGAGTGAAATAAATCACCATGACATCATCTACATCATCTTTCAGGTTTCCTAGGCGGTACCCAAAGCACTGCATCCTCTTTCAAAAAGTTATTTCTGAAAGTCTTTATGTGTGGCATAGATTTGTATTTCTTTTCAGCTTTTTTTGAACATGGTTGAGAATTCAGAATTTTTCATTTTCTTCATTTTTCATTTTCTTCTTTCTTAATGGCAAAGAGAAAAAACTGGCCAAAGAAAACAGCTCACAACTATCAGATGAATCAAAAGTTAAAGAGAAAAAGGCCCATAGCCAGCTCTCCGTGACCAAGGGGAAATCGATCATAAGTGAAATCTCATACCTGGAGTCTTGAGAGGGCAACAGCCGAGGTGAAGTTACTCCAACTCAGGGGTCAGCGTGTGGGAGGGTGACACGTAGTCCCAGTGAAATGCTGTCACCTCAGTGGTTAACAGGGTTTATTCTGCTGCTCTGGCTGGCTGGCTGGTTGCCGCCTGCCTTCCTCACACCTCTGTATGTGTCTATCCCGAAGCTGAATGCTTGGTAGGGGAAGACAGCGTGCCCTGACAGAGAAGACTGTTGCTTCAGAGAGAACACGAGGAGCTGTCCTGGCGTCCAAATAAGATCGCAAGAACCAGCGAGTGGAGGGAGCACTCCTGCAGGCAAAAGCAAGCACGGAGTTCTCATCTAGTGAGCACTTCGGCTGGAAGAACCGCGTCACACGATGCTATGCATGAGCCTGAATACCCCCATTCTGCTAAAAAGACGAGTCACATTATCTTCTCATCTCTTACAATGTTTATGCACCAAAATGTACTTGCTAGATATGCCGTATCAGTGCTGAAGACAGGTGTGTGTAACAAGGCAACTGGCAAGAAACAGGTGATGTACAAATAAAAGCAGTCACTGGGTGGATCATCTGGTGTTCATAAATCTAAAAATGAAACTGTTTTGCTGTTATGGATCAAAGGTGGTACACATATATATGTGCCTAAATATGTGTGTGTGTGTGTGTGCGCATCCACGTACACGTATGTACACATGCACCAAAACACACACACACAAAATCAGTAAATACATATGTATGTGTATCTTCAAATCCAGGTAAATATGAAATATTTGCGTTTTCTAAATCTAAATTCTTATTATAATTGCTAATAAAGTTATTTTTACTAATTCTTATTTCTACAAATTACAAAATGATTCAAAAGATAGACAGACAGACAGACAGACAGGTAAAAAGGGTGCAGTTGGACCCGGATGGTAAATGGTAATGATTACTTTTCCTGGTATGCTAAGGATTTAAGGTCTCGTGTGATTCCTGCAATTCGAGAACGTCTTCTAGTTGAAACCTGTAACGAATGAGGTGTGTTCATGAAATGCCTTAGGTGTGTCCACCCCACCCTCCCACCACCAGCTCTGTGACCCGCAGCAATGCCAGCCCTGGCTGCGGGGCCCGCTTGAAGGCACAGGGCTGCCACCTTCTGAGGCTGCGGGCAGTGAAGGAGGTACAGGGCCTGAGGTACCACAGCGGCAGTTCTCTCCGGCAGCCTCCGGCCAGGGCTTTCCTGACATTTTTACAACCACCAAATATTTGTGACAACAGGTGGTGCTCACTTCTCTAAACTGTTAGAGTTCTGGCTACGGGGGTGTCCAAGGTCAGGAAATCGAGGGGCGCCTAAGAGAGCCAGACCACTGAGCCCACCGCGGCCCCACTCAGGGACCCATCCCCAGACCCACCCACAGGCTCTCCAGAGAGATAAAGAAAACTGCAGCTCAGACATTACATGTTTCTGAGTCACTTCCTGAGTAGTGGCTCTGCACCTCTACCCTGCCCTCGGCCCCAAATCCTGCCAGAGCAAACGTAATTTTTTCCACTTGAATCATCAAAACCACTACAGTTTCCTGCCCACAGTGAGAGCTCCCACTGGCCAGCTGGGCTGGGAGGGGAGAGACAGGGCAGCAGGCCTCTCTCCCCAGGGAGGGCAGGCTAAAGACAGGGTCCCCTGCACCCCCGATACACGGAACCAGCACCGGCGGCCCAGCAGGCGCGCGGCCACACTCACACCCAGCACCCCTCCTCCCACACACCCCCTCGTTGTGCTTGGCGCACTGAACTGGCACAGGGTACGTGCTCAGTAAATATTCCCCGACTAAGTAACCTTCCCATCCCCACGTTGTGAGCCTCCTTAACATGCCTTCTTTGTGTTCTAAGTTTGCCACTTAAAAATTCAAACTGTCTTGCTCTGGAAGTGCATTTGCTTCTCTCGGTTCCTCTAAACAGCACCCACAAGCCACAAGAAGAGGCCACACTCGGGATAATAACTGGGAAGCTGCAGACCGCTCTGGCAGGAGGGGGTTGACGGAGAAACGGGTAATTCCTGTTCCTGGGACTGGCCCGTGTTTTTGCTTTGGCTCCTGATCAAGGGGTAACTAAGCAACGGGGGGATTTTGCCAAGTGTTGAAGTGGAGCAAAGGGAGCTCCAAGGCCTGGGCGGGAAGCGAGTAAAGAGCGGCTCAAAGAAGCCAGCCAGAGCCAAAGCAGCATTCCGCATGGGCTCCAGAAATGCCTCACATCCAGGACGATCAGGAGGCTGCACCACAGCATGTCACCCTTTTGTACCCGTCCGATGTTTTACGTCTCAGCAGGCTTGCAGATTCACAGACCTAAGAAGTGATTTGTTTTCTCTATGAAAAACCACTAATCCTTGAAGGACAATTTTGCAACTTCTGTCAAAATTTTACATGCTTATAACCTGGAAACTACTGACTACTTCCCAGAGGTTCTCCTCAGATATGCCTGCATGGCTGCAGGATTTCTGGGACATTTCTTAGGGAAAAACATGAAACCATTTAATTGTCTTTCAATAAAAGTTTACTATTAGACTTTTGACACTGTATCTGTATTATAGAATACCATGCAGTCATTAAGAAATACAAGGTGGAAATACATGCACTGATATAAAAAGATCATTAAGTGAAAACAAAATAAGTGGTGAGTGAGTGTACACAGAGTGACTCCATATGTGCAAATCAAACAAAGTGAATACTGAAAGCACCTCAAGAAACAGATTACAGAGGAAGGAATGAGAAGCTTTTTGCTTTTTACTCTAAACCCTTCTGCCTTATTGGAATTTTTTTGTAATAAATCTGTATTTCTTTTTTAATAATAACTATGAGTTTAAAAAGAAAAAATGAAAATGTACATATATAGGCATATATACACATAATGTCTAAGGAAAATACTTTATTATAAAGCATTGAAGCACTTGATCTGACAGGTCTGATCATAAAGCAGGAGAACAGAAAGGCTGAAATTCACTATCATGGGAGAAAAATGTAAGACATGCAGCCACCATATGCACTTGATCGTCCATTCAAACATCCGTTCATTTACATATTGAAGGCCAAAACTGCATCATATGCTACAGATTTTTTTTAAAAACTGAACTAAAATATGGCCTCTGTCTTCAAGGAGTTTATACTCTCAGCAGGAAGAGATGTACATAGAGATGAATAACTGCCTGAAACAGCCAAGGACATCTGTACAGGGTACTGTGGGGACAGTGGACAGCTCTGCTGGATGGGGAGAGGGCCAGAGGCCAGCAGGAACGCCTTCAGCTTCTTTATCTAATGCAGTCAGCTCCAAGATTTCATAGAAAATCATTCATTCATCCAACTAATATTTACTGAGTATCTCAGTGTTCGAAACAACAGCAACCTTGAAATAATGAAAACCCAGAGGGAGCAAAGCCACAGGGACATGTGGTCTTATAATTCAGGAGGCAACCAAAGTGGGGGACAGAGAAGAGAGACTCTCTCATCTGGAATCTGGAATTTGTTCTTTCTTGCCAGAGGCTCAAATGTTCTACAGAAGCCCAGCGGTTACCAGGCTGCAGGGCAAAGGGTGTGCAGAGAAAGGAAAGCCAGTTCCAGGAACAGGCCACTTCAGCAGACGCTGCCAAGTGCACTCAGCAAAGAGGATAAACCTCCTATGTTTTGGCAACATTCAAGTCTGCAACCGCAAATTAGTTGGTGAAGACAGTGCATGAGGTCTGAACTTTACTAAATTGTCGACAAACCCTAGGACTTCACAATAAGAGCTTTGAGGATGAGGAAGGGACCGATCTGCATCGTATGACGGGGGCAGCAAGGCGAAGAGCAGGTACGTGAAAGTTCAGGGAAATAAGCAAACCCGAGATGACAAAGTAGACGGTCAAGATGGCAATAATTCCTTAACCATACCTAGTTAAGGAGTTTGGTCAGATCCCTAAGAGAGACAGGATTTGTTACCGACAAAATGACGCCCTATACTGTTACTCTATTATGTATGTATTTATGGTGGAATGAACACTTCAAAAACTATATAGAAGAAAAAACACTTCCTAAAGTGTGAATTCAGCCATTCTCTTCTTCAGTTAAAACAAATAAATTCCTTTGGGGGATATTTACTTGAGTTGAGTGGACCCTTCTGACAGCGAGTCAGGATCCTGGTTCCTAGAGTAGGTAAGACAGCTAAGAAGATAGCTTAACAAGGCTTACTCCTCCCAGAGCGAGCCACACTCTAAGTAAAAAGGGAGTAGATACTAGTCATGATTACTTTCCTTGGATCCCAAACATCCAAGATACAACCAGCCATCTTCCACTACAACTTTTCGAGGGAGATGTGCAAAATTACTGTATATTATTATAAAGCTTAAACCCAAAATCCCATATAGAATTCTCAGACTTAGTGAATGAGTTGAACTCAACAATAAAATTCCTTTTAGGCCTCAAACCTTCTCAACGTCCTCACCTTAGGCCTCGCCCCGGATATCTAACAAACCCAGTGACAAAAAGAGTGAGACACCAGGGAAAACACTGCGGAAGCAGAACCATTTCCATAGTGTGCCCCTGTTCCAGCTGCCTGTTGCTGTTAACAGACCACCCCAAAACTTAGTGGCTTACAAAACAGCTCTTCTCTGTGTCCCACGGTGTCAGCTGGGCACTCTGACAGAGGCTGGAGGACCCGCTTCCAGGACGGCTCACTCTGGCTGCTGGGCACCGGCTTGTGTCCGTCTGCACGTGGGTCCAGCCCCAGCAGTGCGGGCTTCCTCACAGCGTGGCGGCCAGCTGCCTTGCGTGAGCATCCCAAGGGAAACCCAGGTAGACTCCACGTCGCCTTTTAACGTCAAGTCTCACAGCTCACAGAGTGTCACTTCCAAATTAGTCACCACAAGCCCACACAGATTCAAGGAGAGGAAACAGATCCCACATCTCCATGAAAAGACTGTGAAAGTCACCTTGTAAGAAGGCCATGTAGGAGGGCAGATACCATTATGGCCATTTTTGGAAAATACAGTCTCCCCCACACAGCTCCCCAACACCCACTCCACCCCCAAACAGTTCATCTCAGCGAACTGAGGTAATTCTATCCCTTTGACCATCTGTTGGTTCAGGGATGGGCAGGCCGAAGCCATTTGGGGCAATGAGATTTAAGAAAGCCTGCTCATGGTTTCTGGAAAAGAGAAGCAACTTCTCTCTCCTGGGTGTGAACAAGGAAATACACACCCTGGATGTGCCACCTGTGATTATAATGGTAACGTGGACCACGGGATAAAAAGACAGAAAAACCCCATCCCTGATGACACCACAGAGCTGCTGAATCAATCAGCCGGGAGCCTCCCCTGCCGCGGAGCCTCCTGTTACAAGGATAATAATAATTTCATGATTCCTTAAACTATCTTAAGCCAACTTCCTATTATCTTTACCCAAAAGTGACCTAACTCATATATCTTCTTCCTAAAGCCTGGGAACACAGCAGAACTAACCTGCCCACTCCAAGGCCTTCTAGGAGATGGGGTTGGGGGTATGGGATCCAGGGAGAGGTGAAACAGAGGGAAGTCTGATTGCACAAAAATGTCAAACCATCAGAAAAAAAAAAAAAGACCACAATACAGACAAGAACCTTTAAATCCTTCACTTGTCACATAAAAGTCCTCATGCCTCCTACTAACCCATCACACCGTTGTCCTGGACCCAGCATATGAGAAGGAGAAGGACTCTGAATGCCCTTTAATTTTGGGGGGTGGTGCCCCCATAAAAGGAGTTATACTAGATCTGGCCCCCAAGAAGCTGACAGCCTAACACGAAAAAACTGGTGCATACTTAAATAGCTATAATTCAAGACAGGCTGTAGCACACGCCACAAGAAAAGTGCAGATAAAGGGCTAGGATAGGTCCGTGAAGAGACAGACCCTTTTTAGTTGGAAGAGATGAGTAAAAGCTTCCTGGGGAAGGTTTCTTTGGTCCAGGTCTTCATGTCAGTAGAATTTGGCCATGAGAAGACGGAGGAAAACATTCCAGATGAAAGGAGGTATCACAAGAAAAAAAAAAATCAGCAAGTAGGAAACCCTGGGGTCCCCAAAGACTGGAAGGTGTTCAAACTGTGACCCAGTACTGACCAGTCAGAACAGCGGCCAGGGGACCAGGCAGAGCAAGTCTGAGAGACCCTCACCACGCCGTGCGTTAACCCTTCCGGTACTGGATCATGGGGATCACGTGGCCCAGGAGCGGGACTGGGGTGCCTGGGGCTTCAGGTGACTGGCACTCAGGGGTTCAGGCAAGAAGAAATGACTTTTAGCGACTGGTAGGGAAGAACTGCAGTCTCTTAACTGCTGTGGGCAAACCAGTGAGAATCAGCGGGAGGATCAGCCCGCCCTAGGGCAACAGCAACAAGTTCCACTTGACCAGAGTTTGCAGTGAATGAAAGGGAATAATGAAAAAATAGCTGGGATTAGACCCTGCAGGTCCTTGAATTCCAAGATAAAGAATTTGGATTAAAAAACCAAGCAATACAGATCCACTGAGAATATTCTAATGACACATTCAGATCACAATGGATTAGACGTGGATCTGACAGTGTGGCCTCCTTGGAGCAGAAATTTAATATATGTGCAACAGTCTGCTGTTGGTCATTGTGAAAGAGAATTTCTCAACTCTGCCCAACAACAGCTGGAGGCTAACAACTATGCAGAGGACTGCGATGGTTTCCAGCCATCCGCATGACAGACGTCTAGAAGAGTAAGAAGGAAGGTGCAGGTGTGGGCAGACAATGGCGGAAAGCAGTGAACTCCCACCAGCTTGCGCAGGACCGCCTGCCGGTGGCTGCTCCGAAGGTACCATCACAAAAGCACAAGAGAGGGAGTTCATGAGGGCCGGCAATTAGGGCAGAGGCAAGGGGAAGTGAGAGGAGGGGAGGGCCGGAAGGGACAACAGTAATGACGCCCAGGATCTGCCAAGTGCAGTCTGCAAAGCACACCTTCATTTAATCCACGCAGCAATACTGCAAGTAGTAATTAACACCTGTATGACATGCCACCATATAGAGTCCTTTTATATTTATTATCTCCTTAATTACTGTCCCCATTTCACACAAGAGAAAACTGAAGCTCAGGATAAGAAACAGCTTATCTAGTCAGGAGAGTGCAGGAACTCAGAGTCAGGCCTTTAGATTCCTTGTCCAGCGTTTCCATTTGCACCACGGTGGCCTCAGAGATTGTGGAGTCATTCCTTAATATTGCAAATGTGGCCCCAGTGCTCTGGGCAAGAGCTGTGGATGATGGGAGAAAACGAAGGGTCTCTCCCACAGTGCTTATCTGCAAGAGGTAAATCCCGAGCACAGGACTTAAATGGGAAGAGCCCCACTCAAGAGGCTGAGTGCACACCTTCTGAAGCAGACGGCTGTCTCTGGAAGGATCCCACTCCTGTTTTATTCACAGAATTCGATTTGGTGATTCTCAGAGGCAGTAGCCATGACTTTTTATCTCTGTATCCTCAGGATCTGCTAGCACAGAATCTGCTACTCAATAAATATTTGTTGAATAAGTTAATTTATATACATTTAAAACTGTTAACAGTAATAGCTTGAGATCCTCCCCGCCAAAAAAACACAAAAAACAAGACAAAGAGTCAAACAATTCTTGGAACAAGTTATTTAACATTAAGTCCTGAATGTTAGGTCACAGATAATTAAACCAAACACAGCTCCTCCTCTGAAATTACACTATTTGTTCAATCCCATGAACATCCACTGGGTCTCACTGTGTGCAAATTGCCATGAATGACACAAAGATGAACAAGAGAGATCCATAATTTCAAGGAACTCAGTCACAATCAGAAAAGATCAAACATTTATTAGCATAAACCCCTTAAATATATAGCAGAATATTAAAATCCTCCCTCCCAAATTTTTTTTAGAAAATATTATTGGAGGATATCGTAGGGGTAGCAGAGATCAGGAAAGCTCCATGAAGGAGGAGCTTCACTGAAGGAGCCACAGAATTTCATCAGAGGGAACTGAAATGAAGGATGTTTCAAAAACAGAGAAAGCTTGAGCAATGGCAAAGAGGTAAGAAAACACAAAGGATTTTTTTGGTGATAAACAGTGGCTCCGTTTGTTAAAGCATAGAATACACAAAAGGAAATGGCTGATGACACTCTGAGACCCTCTGCCACAACCTATCGGTGTCTTGTACCAGTTTCACGTCAGACATCATAACCCGCTTCACAGTCCTGCGCTCCCGGCTAACTCCTCCCACCGTCCTGGACAGCTGAGCATCGGCGAGGATGACCCACCCAAACCCCCGCCCTCACAGCTTCTTGCCCTCCTTCCTTCACGCCTACTCCATGTAAATGGCAATCAGTTTGAGGCCCTTGGCCATGCCTGGATTTTGCCATCACAAGAGCTTTATCTACAAATTATTAAACCCACTGGAAGATTATCTTGTACTGCTAACCTCTTTCATCCCCAGCTCTCTCCATCCCCCTGTTCCATTTAACTTGTCCTTTGATTTCATGGAGAAAATTTTTGTGCCCACCCATCTTCCTTGTCCTTGATTCTTCCTTTTTCGTCCTGTACTCAATGCCCACTCCAGTGGATTATTTTCTCACTCACACCCTCAACTCTTTCACAGCCTTATCCTTCTGTCACACCCATTTGTGAATCCCTAACCACACTCTCCCTCTTGGATCCAGTGACCAGACTTCTAAGCACCCCTGGAGAAAGCCAAGTATCCACACAGTCACACCACCGTGTGTATTAGAGTCACAGCAAAGTTACAGCTTCCTGAGCATTTGCACTGCTCAGCCAGGCAGCTCCCCCTTCCAGTTCCCTCTGAGACCACTGAGAACCTCCTCAAGTCTCCTACTCAAGCCCTGTGGCCACTATCAGAGATGTCCTCGCCCCCTGCTTCATGCACCAACAGGGTTATCAGGGAGGATGCTCCTCTGCAGCCCTCCCAAACCTACGGACCATCCACAGCCTCCCCCCTGAACACACATCTGCTTCATGCTTCCTCACTTTTGCACAAGCCATTACGTAAGGCTACCTCTGAAGACACTGCTCTCTGTTTGAAGCATTTTACATAATTATGTCTTTTTATATATTTTTTTTTGGTCTATTTGGGTTTTGGGGGGGTGGTAATTAGGTTTATTTCTTTATTTTTAGAGGAGATACTGGGGATTGAACCCAGGACCTCATGCATGCTAAGCATGCTCGCTACCACTTGAGCTATACCCTCCCCCCATGATTATGCCTTAATCCTCACAAGAACCATGTGAAGTAAGTACTACCATTCTCTCCACCTTATAGATGAGGAAACCAAGGCCCAGAGCAAATAAATGATTTGCTGGAGCGCATACAGATAATATGTTGTGGCACTGATTTTGAACCCCACAATCTAGTCCCAGTCCGTTGTCGCAAACCCTGTGCTGTAATGACTTCACCTTGCGTCGCCACTGTGCCCACCCACCTGGTGAATTCTTACTCTTCCTTCACTGCCCAACTCAAGCATCACTCTCTCCATAACACTTTCTCTGCTTCTCCAGAGTTAACTGCTCACTTCCCTCCCAGCATTGTCATTGTGCCTGGGTCACACCCTGTTTTCATGTTTGTCTACTGTGTCCTTTTGAGAACCTGCCCAGCCCTGAACATAGCTCAGGTTTCACGTAAGAATTACCCTGCACCCTGGGAGTCCCCACATTTGTTTCCTGAATAAATTGACTCATCTGTATCTCATTTTTGTCTCTTAGTATCAATTTACCAGCCCTCACTCAGCCTCAGCTCCTTGCCCACTTTAGCCCTTCACTTTGAAACGCTGTTTACCTACTTTGCCAAATCTACTTTGCCTGCCACCTTCCCGGAACTCTTCCTCCTTTGAAAACCCCTTTCATCATGACCCTGGGGAGCTGCCACCACAGGCAGCCCTAGCCGGGCGGGGCCGATCCCCCAATCTGATTCTGGACAATTCATGCCTACTTGATTTAGCTCTTTTCTTTGGTTTCACTCAAGCTACCTCATAGGACAGGGGAGTTATTGAAAGAACAGATGCCTTACAGGAATTCAAGAAAACTAAACAACCGGGTGCAGGGAGAACAGGAACACTGGGAAGGTTGGAATGCAGGCTCCTCCGGCTCAGGGCATCACCACTGACACAACTCAGCTAATATCCAAGTAGCTACTTATTCATTTCCAATTAGCAATTGGTTTATTTCCCCCTCTATTCTGCACATTCTTTCCAAACTTCATAGCTTCTACTTACTCCATGGTGTCTGCTTCTTCGTGGTTTTGATTTGCCATGGCCTCATGATTCTCTCCATGCACAGCTTCACCTCGTCCAAATGCCCAACTCACCATGTGTTTCTAACTTCAGTTTCCCAAAAAGCTGAATGGTCCCAGCTCAGCTCATGTCATGTCATGAAACACCCACTACCTTTCTATGGACAGGCAGTCCTTGAGTCCAGAGCTAACTTCAATCAAATCAGCTGTGACAGTGGGCCTGGAGTCAAATCATGCAAAAATTCACCAACTGGGCTGCCTTTTCAGCAGAGGTGGTAAATGAGGTGCTTCCCTTAAAGAAGTGTGGTATGGGAGGTCCCATGATGCAGGTATAGCATCATTTAGACTAAAGATTCTTTAATATTTTTGATCAGAGTTTTTCTGAGAATCAGATAAAAGTTATGGATACTTCCCAAGAAAAAGTTCTCTTATGCAAAAAATTTCACAAATACCTTTAGGGTATTTGTGGACCCCAGCAGCCACCCTTAGAACACCCTCCAAACCAGCACAGGTCTAAAATCTATCCACAGATCACCTCCAAGGCAGGCACTGTATCACATTCATGTTTGTACTTCTTGTGCCTAACACTGGGCTTAGCACCTAGTGTAGTTTTCCAAAAATATTTTTGAATGAATGAGTGAACTGAAGAATTCATTCATTAATTAAGGTTAAAGAGGTTTTTCAAAACCAGACAGAGGCTAAGAAGTTTGGATTTGATATAAAAGGCATTGGAGAGTCATCTTGCTTGGTTCTTTCGTTTTGTTGTGTTTGTAAGCAGGCAACTGATCAGAGCTGTACATTAGAAAATACGTTTTTAATAGTCAATAAAACAGATTGGAGGGCAAGAGACCAATTAGGAAATTGGAGGAAAGAGGAAATGAAAGCCTAAACTAGAACACTGGAGGTGGGAACAGAAAATATGAGGGGCAGATTCGGGAGAGTGTAAAAATAAACCTGACAGTAAGTACTTGGCCCTTGATAAGATTTGAGGGTAAGAAAGGGATTCAGAGCCAAAAGCGGGCTCTAAAGTTCTCAAGTCCAGAGAAGAGAAGACTGGCAGTACAGTTAGCAGAGGGGGCAGGGTGGGAGAGAAACGGATTTAGAGAAAACAAGTATCTCTTCAAGTACTGAGTTTGAGGCTCAGGTGAAACTTTCCAGTGGATTCAAGAGCAACTGAAAATGTGGGCCTGATATGAAAACCAATTTATGTATATGTATATGCATGACTGGGACATGGTGCTGTACACCAGAAACTGACACACTGTAACTGACTACACTTCAATTAAAAACAAACAAACAAAGTGGGTCTGGAGTAGCTGAGGAGCAATGAAAATCTGCTCAGAAGTCACTAGCTGAGGCTGCAAGAGCAGAGGGGATGCCAGGGAGCCATTCACACAACGCCCCGAAGGCTGCTGTCTTTCATTAGAATCTACTCCGGTTTTTGAAGCTTTCTCAAAGCCATCATTTTATTTGATAATCGTAACAATCTAAATAGGAACGGCAACGTCACCTACTTTTGCAGATAAGGAACTGGAGGCTCAACGGAGTGAGGGCTTTTGCTTAAAGTACTGCAGTAAAGTAGTAGGCCCCTGATTAGAACCCAGAGCTTCGGATTCTTAATACAACTCCCAACTCCGTTGCCAACTGCACACAGATAAACGCCCTACTCCCACGGGTCAATTTTTAATTGCAACAGTTTGGGGTCAGGGGGGTTGTTTTATTTTGTTTTTTAAACTGTTGTCGGTTTAAGAGAGAGGTTCAAGAGAACAGGGCTCCGGTCGGCCGGCACAAATCACCAGTGTAGTCTGTTAACTATTTCCAGTGTTAAAGAATAGACAGCCTGGCTTCCGGGGAACCCCTACTCTGCGATTACGGCCCACATGCCGCGCTGCACGTTTTTAAAAGGGGTCTTTCCGCCTGTCTGACTTGAATGAGCAGGAGTTCGTGAGCTCGTATACCGACAAGTCCACGGACTTGGACAGACTTCCCGAACCCCTCTATGCAAAACTTTTAATTCAGAAAAGTCCAAAATCTTCCAGTTTCACAGGACAAGGAGAAAGAGATGGTTTAAGTCTCGACGAGGACAAAGGGTTTTGTGTGAGTTTCAAGGAGAAGCCGTGTGTTTGGCAGAGGGCGACGGCGACAAGCCCAGATGCGCGCGGCGGGCGGAGCGGAGGAGGGGGCGCGTGAGTAAGGCGGGAGCCGCGCGGGGCGGAGCCGGGTGGGGCCGCGCCGGGGACGCAGGAGCCCGGCCCGCCGCCCAGAGCTCGCCGCGCCGCTTCCCGCTCGCAGCCCCGTGCCTCGCTCCTCGCCGACATGGTAAGGCGCGCTTTTTATCTGTCTTCCTTTTACACGAAAAGAAAAAAGCAACAGCATACTTTTCCCCAGGCTTGGTCTTGGATTTTTCTGTTGACGTGGCAGGAAACAGAGCAGGAAAAATGAATCTATGGGAAGGAATTAGGGAAGAGAGGATGAGAGAAAGAAACCTTAAATTATAGCTGTAATAACAGCCTCGACGTAGCACCGGCAAGTTCTTTTGTTTTCCCGGCGAAAGTCTAGGGCCGGGTTAGAGGCAGCGCATAGCGGGCCGCGCCCCGCCCGGAGCCCTCGCTCGGCCGGGAAGGGGGCCGGGGTGCCCGGCCGGTGCGGGAAGCCCCTCGCCGCCGGTGTCCCCGGAGCCCGGGAGACAAGTAAAGGCGGGCTGGAATTCTGCGAAGCGGCGCTGGTTATGTCTAGTAACAGAGACCAGAAAGAGCACGTCTCAGAACCAGCCGTCTGAGCCCTGGGGGAAATCAGAGTTTCGGCAAACTCCCCGCAGACGCCCAAGACCCAGGCTGAAACTGAAGCCCGTCCCAGGCGGCGGGCCGGCGGCCAGGAATGTGGGAGGAGCCCGGCCCCACGAAGCCCCCTCCTTTCCTTTTCCTTTAGCCCACCATCTTTTTAGGCGCTCACTCCGTCACCTGTTTCTCTCCTCTCAGCTCTTGCCACCCCCACTTTGAATTCTCTCCGTCTTTTCCATTCATCCACCTCCAAAATCTGCCTCCTCCTTGGCCCCTCTTTCGTGAAGGAAGTCAGCAAACTTCCGCCAGCGGGCCAAATGGGGGTTCCGCTCCGCCGTGGAGCTAGGAATGGATTTTACATATTTAAATCGTTTAAAGAAAATCAAAGGAAGAATAATCCTTTGTAACACATGAAAATTATATGAAAATCAACTTCAGCGTTCATAAATAAAGTTTTATTGGCACACGGCCACGCCCATTCATGATTTTTCTCTGTGGTTGCAGCCCTGTTGCAAAAGCAGAGGCTCAGAGACCATATGGACCACTTGGGCCTGAGATACATTCATATACCATCTGGCCCTTTAAAAAACTTGTTTCAGCCCCTGCTTTAGTCTGTCAGGCTCTTCTTTCCATGCAAAAACGGAGACTTGAAGTCACATGGAACTTTGAAAAGGCAGACCCAGCACCACCAGGTGGTGAAGACCTGGAATGACTGCCTTGAAGGAAGGTGCTTGTCACCAGGGCTCCTTGGGAAGAAAAGCATACTAATTAAGAGTGAGAACCGCAATACTTCAGGTTTTCTGTTAGATGTAACTTCTCTTTCTCTCTCTCTCCCTTTTTTTTTTTTCTTTCTTTAATGTTGAATGTTTGGCATGCATTTTTAAAATTCTTTCACAGCATCCATGTATCATACTGTTTTCTCCTTCCTGTCTGAATTCCCATCATACACAACTATGAGATGCAGCAATGGGGAGCAGTGGCTTCCAGGCAGGAGATCTCATTCTCTTTTCCCCTCAGCCACTGCTCCAACCTGGGCAAGGCTTTTCAGTCTCTGGGCCTCTCTGTGGGGGAACCATCTCCAAAATCCCCTCCAGGACTACAAAGTTTACAGTTCCACTTAAGTAATTTGATCATTGTTTCTTTCTTTTGCTCTGGAAAATTACCTCTGGGGAGAAATGCAGGGGTTTTAATTTTCTCCATGTGGCTGGTAGCAAGTTTTCAAGGGAAAAAAAAAAACAGTCAAGACTGACGCTAAGCAGGGGGAGGGAGCAGAAGAACACTGGAAAATCAAAGCTATCTGAATTCCGAAAGCAAGAAGGGGAAAGGACACTTCTGTAGGTCTAGAAAAAGGTCACAAAGCCCTTGCTCCTACCTTGGAAACTTCTGCCCTATATGGTGTGCCCTCCCAGCCAACCTTGTTCCTGTCATCTGACACATTGGTAAGACAATGAAATTTTAGTCCTGATAAGAAAAGCAGTTGTGTAAACACATCTGTTTCTAGGCTGTGGTATTTTGTTTCTCCTCAAAACCCTGAACCTATCAATACTTTTCTCAAGAAAAAGTTTCAACAATGTGACTGTTGGGGAAGAATCCACTCCAGAAGAGTTCTTTAGAACCCAACTCTGGAAGGGGCTTTGTAGATGCTCCAGGATGCAGTGAGCAGCAGGCACCTGGCTAGGCAGTTAAAAGCACATGGAAAGATTGAAAGAGCGAAGGGGACCAGCACTAAGGGCTCAGATCAGTAACAATCTTTAGCATGTTAATTATGGGGCCTGAAATCCTCCAGCTCTGGTCTCCAAGAAGTCCATCCCAAGACAAATAAATGGCTAAATGCTACGTTGCAAACATCCAAATATAGATCACTGTTACTGCGCAGAGATAAAGCTTCGAAGGAAGGGTGTGGCCCGGAAAGTTTTCCTGAGAGCCTGCAGTTGCGGCTCTTATCCACTAGAGGGAGCCCACCAGTTTCTCACATCTGGGGCCCCAGGTGCCAGCTGGAATGATCGACAGACAGGGAATGACAGAATTTCCTTGAAGAATTCCGTTGTAAGGAAAGCAGAGCCGAGAACAGGATTTTAATCTCCCAGTCCTTCTGGTGCAACCACTGCTGTGGCTCAGCTCCCCAGGAGCCCCCATATCAACTTTCCTAGTTTGCCGTGACCAGTGAGGTGCCACCAGCCATTCCTGTGGGAATTAGTGGCATCTGAGAATAGAACAAAGGCCAGGACTGCAGAAGGCGACCTGGAGGCTGAGATTCTAGGAGTAGCTCTGCTATGTCAATTCTCTTCTCATGCCTCAATCTCCTCACATGTAAAAGTAATGGTTCCTAACTCTCAAATATAAAAGCTGCTTTTGAACATGCAAAAAATTCTCAGATCTCCCACCTCATACACAATAATATCTACGCTTTCAGTTTTCTTCTGGAAAATGCATGAGTCCAGGGAATTCAGTATTGCTTTAAAAAGAACTGCCACTTCATTCATCACAGTAGCCTCTATATACTTTTGGAAAACAGGGATTTTTTTTTTAATCTATGGACATGCTTGTTGTGTACTGGATGTGTAGGTATATAGCTATACATATATTTACCCCCAATTTGAGAAACATCAATAAGCCATGACACCCTCATGTCATCTAAGCGGTGTCAGCATGCTCTGTATTTACCCTCACCCCTTTCACTTTGAATAAACATGAGGAGATAAGGGAAGGAAGTGAACAGAATGTGACTTCTCGTGGTTATCTCGGGCCCCTTAGCCCCCTAAAAAATGACCCAGCCTTTTAGGAAACTTTGACCCAATGAAGAGATGAGATCCTCTAGAGTGTTTCTCTAGCATCCAGCCCTTGACATCTTGCCCTTCTCTGAGCCTGAATTTTTTTCTCCAAAGGCAAAAATATCCAGCCCCACAGAGACTGAGCGGTGCATCGAGTCTCTGATTGCTGTTTTCCAAAGGTATGCCGGAAGGGATGGTAACAGCTGCAAACTCTCCAAGACCGAGTTCCTGACATTCATGAATACCGAACTGGCTGCCTTCACAAAGGTACTGGCCCCACCCCCACCCCCCCAAACCACCTACAGCATGAAACCAGAGCCAGGCTGAGTGGCCAGGGATGGAGAGCAGCAGCTGAGCCCCTGGGGCTGCGTGAGCACTGAGTGACTATTAAAGGGCCGCCTCTTCTCTTCTTTGAATCAAATGTGTTTGAAAGATCAAAGTTATCAAACTGCATGACATGGGGAACAGTGATTTTTTTTTTATTTAAAAAGGGCTAATAAAATGGAGTAATTGGTAAATGGAATAACAAAAGCATTTTCAAATTTTATTCCTCCGCCCCAAAGCCTCTAGGGTAGCCCTGTTCAGTAGAACTTTCTGTAGTGATGGAAATAATGTTCTGTACCTGTAGCCACTAGCCACATGTCCAACTAAAGGACTTTCTAAATTAATCGAGTCGCCATATTTAGCCAGTGGATTTAAGCATGTGTGTGTGTTGGGGGCTTGAATGAGCGCAGGACGAGGCTGATTAGACAGGGCCTGCATCTTTCCATCTCAGATCACTCCACTCTTGTACTTGGAGTTTTGTACCTTTGTAATTGGAGTTGCATGCAACACTTGGGAAAAGTTTCCCACTGCTTTTATAAAACTGAATAACCCCTGATTGTCACAGAAAGAACCCTGGACTGGGAGCCAGAAAAGCTGGTCAAGTCCCAGGTCTTCCTCTTAGGCAAGTCACTTCACCTGTTTCAGTCTGTTTCTGTGTCTGGAACATTAATACCCCCTACCTTGTACCTCACATTCTTAGGAGAATAAAACGTGGCAACATTTTTGAAAGCATCTTAGAAAGTGCAATATAAAGGTACTAATGTCATTGTTGTTAACTATTATCTTTACAGAACCAGAAGGACCCTGGTGTCCTGGACCGCATGATGAAGAAACTGGATCTCAACAGTGATGGGCAGCTAGATTTCCAGGAATTTCTTAATCTTATTGGTGGCCTGGCCATAGCTTGCCATGACTCCTTCGTTAAGGCCACCCATTTCCAGAAGTAAATCTGAGGAGCCTTGGGGCCTGGTGTCCTGACTCAGCCTCTTTCCTTCCAGCCTCCCAATTATCCACTCCTCACAGCCCACACATACCCTGAGCCCAGTGCACCTACCCCCCATGCAGGCCACTCCTGCTTGTTATAATAAAATAGTATTGTTTTTTAAAGCCCACAATGGAGAGTTGGTAAATTTGTGCAAAGGAGGGAAAAGAGTGGGAAGAATATATATTAGATTGATGGAAGCAGTTAGCAGAAGCTGCAGAGTAAACGGTAAAAATGCATCTTGAGTGAATACATGATCATGACTAGTGATACCACCAGAATCACCTCTAAATTACTCAGGCTGATGGGGAACTTGTCACTGCTCACTCATTAAATATCTGTTCACCCCCTACCACAGGCACTGTCATGAGGATACAGTCACAAAGTCCCTTCTTCATTGAGCTGACTTTCTAGTGGGGGGTCAACAATGAGTGGATAAAAGGACTCTGTGCAAAAAGATAGTTGTCTTTCTGAAAGCCAAAGTGAATTCTTTCCAAAGATGTTTAGGAAAATGCACTGAAGATCGCTGTAGTTGATGCAGGTGGAGCTGAGACAACTGTAAACAAATGGGGGAAAAACTCATAAAAATCTAGAAGCATTTTGCATTTGGATTGTCTGGCAAGTATCTTTAAATTCTCCATTTTAAAAAAAGGAACTAAAACTACAAGTATAATTTGTGCAAGAAAGGCTGTAAAGCAAAATACTGGTAAACGTACATGTAAATATTTAAAATATCATTCTTATGAATATCCATTTTAACTGATTTTAAGTTAACCAGCCAACTACTGGTCCCTACCCTTCAGAAAAGACAGCCTTGACCATTTCCCAATAAACACCCTGCCCCAGCTTGACCTCTCCCACACCTTCCTCCACTCTTTACAGAGGTTTTAAAGGCAAACTTGATGGTGTCACTCCCATGGTTAAAACCAGGCACTGGTTCCTCGTAACATGCATATTCTTCCGGCACCCGATGGCCTTCATGATGGGTCCCCGCCCCCTTGTCCAGCCACATTTCCGCTTCTCTCCAGCCTTGCCAGGCACTCCTGAACTGATAACTAAGTGCTGTGCCTCTGTGCCTTCATGATCTCTTGCTGCCCTGAAAGCCCTCTGTGCCCTTACCACCTCCTCCTACTCGTCCCGTAGAGCAGCATGTGTCACGTCCCCCAGGGAGCCTTCCCTACACCCTCCCCTACCGGATTCTGGTTTGATGCCCTTATTCTGTGCTTCCACAGCACTGTTCTCAACTCTGTTACAGCACTTATCGCTCTGTATTGTAACTGATTTTACATCTCTGTCTTCCCACACTTCGAACCTAGTACCTAATGTGGTGCCTGGCATATAGCGGGTCTGAAAAAGTGGATAATGCTATAAAATCAGACTTGGGACACTGGATCCCCAAGGGAAACATAGGGTCACTCAGAAAGTTTAATGAAGAGACTTAAAGGTGTGCGCGGGCATAAGACAAACACGTGGGATAGCGAGGCACCCGGGACTAATGAAATTAGGAAGCTGTTAGCCCTGCCAGGCCTGACTGGTCAAGGCAGGGAGCTGTTACTGGAAGCCATCAAGAGCTACAGGCAAAGGAGAGGAGTCCCCACAGATGCTGTGACCTTCTTTATGGAAATAGCCACTGTCAGAGCACAGAGGCAGGAGGGAGCCAGGGGGATAAATACACATTTCTCTCTCTTCCACCTTATGATCCCCTGCCAGGGCCACCCCCACCCCCCATAAGATAACCCAACAGGAAGGCTGAGCAGGGCAGAGAAGCCTAGAAATAGAGCCTGGAGAGTATTCATCACATGGTAGAAAGGTGAGACCAGTATTTCGCTACCACGTAGTCCTGTCGGAGAGAAGCAGAGAATAAAGTGCCCACACTAACGCAGACAGCTCTTTTTTATATAATGTATAAATGAAACGAAATATGAAATGAACTACATAGTCACGCAAATATATAAAGGATCGTGAAGTTAAATGTTCCACCACCAATTCCTGGCCCAGCTCCAGGGATGAGGGAGAGGACCCGTCCCCGCCCCCGCACCTCAGGAGGACCTGGGTGACTCACTCAACCACCCTCCCCCCTCCAGCCTCACAACCACCCTACTGTACTCTCCGCGAACCTGGTGCGAGATGTTTTGAGAATCCGGGCAGAGACGCCGAGAGGACCACACCTGTGCAGCCCCGGCGGGAACTCACGCTTTGTTTCTCTGCTCTCCCTAATCTGAATCTCCCTCAGTCACCGGAGGAAAGCATTCCTGGATGGCCACAGTCAAGAAAGGAGACTCTGGGAGGGAAAGGGAAGTCCGCACTGGCTGGGAACTGGGCCGAGACTGGAGGCGCCAGGGGGGCGAGGGCGGGAGAACAGCGGCCCAGCGCGCCGCCCCGCCCCGCCCCGCCGTTCCCGGCTGGGAAGGCCGCGCCCGCCCCGCCCCGCCCTCCCCGGCTGGGTAGGCCGCCCCCGCCCCGCCCCGCCGTTCCCGGCTGGGAAGGCCGCCCCCGCGGCGAGAGGTGCTACCGCTGTCAGTTTCATGTTTTAGCCTCACAGCGACCTGGTGTCAACGTTATCCCTAAACATAATGTGTGGCGTCACCAAGGGCTTCTGGTAGAGATGCAAAACAAAGACGATTCAGGAACGTTGCAAGTCCAGCCCATAAAGAGATGAACTTCTGGCAGAGGAAGAAAACCAAGTGTGAAGGTTGGGGAAGGTGTCCATGCAATACCAAGTGGGCAGCAGAGGTAGCCTGGTAAGTGCTAGACCCCCCAACCTCGTTTCAGCCCCGTGAACCTCCTCAACTCCCGGCAGTCAGGCTGCTCTCTCCCGCCGCTGCTGCAATGGCTTTACCGGGATCAGACATGGCGGAGGAAGGGTGAATTCATCCATCTTCTCCTGCTCTCAGACTTGGACTCTCCTGGCTCTGATTCTTAGACTCCTTTGGGGACTTGAACCATCAGTCCTCCAAATTCTCAGGCCTCTGGACTTGAACCAGATTATACCACCAGCTTTCCTGGATCTCCAGGTCACACACAGCGCATCATGGAACTTCTCAACGACCTCTGTCCCCTCATGAGCCAACTGCTATAATAAATTTCCTCCTATACGTATCTGTATGCATCCTCTTGGTTATGTTTCTCTGGAGAACTCTAATACACTTCCAAACCGTATCCTCACCACTAATGCATCTGTCCTTTCTCTCCCCTCTCTTGGACCTAATTCCACATACTCCACAAAACTTACTTCAAATCTCCTGTCTTCCCAGAAGCCTTCCTTCCCACTCTGATCAGCCTGGCTCTCCCTCTCCTTGAACCCCTTGAGATCGCACTGCCACGCAGCTTTGTCGCACTCCAGCTGCACATTCTGATTCCCTGAGGGTCTGCATTTCTCACAAGCTCCCAGGTGATGCCGCTCAAATCCTTTCCGTGTCCCCCATTTCTCTTTAGTAGGAAATAGGTTTCATTCAGCCTCCTTGGCCCTCCCTGAGTTCCAAAAGGCAGATTCAAACAGTTGCTAATCTGGGAAGGGAGGGGATGCAGAGCCAAGGGAGGAACTGTCAAGAAACAACAGAGCAGCCTTGGGGCAGAGTCCTGGTTCCTTAAGGAATATACATAACAATGCTTGCGTTCCTCTGCAGGAACTAAGGCCCCCACTCAGGTGGAGGATGGGAACTTCAGGTCAAGCACAAGATTCTTGGAGCACCGCCCTGTTACCTCACCACCAACCAATCAGAAGTCACACACCCTGCAGCCCTCACCCCAAATTTTGCCTTTAAAAACCTCCCTGAAAACCATAGGGGAGTTTGGGTTTTTCAAGCACGAACCACACATTCTTGCTCGGCCCTGCAATAAACCTTCCTCTGCTCCAGACTCCTACATTCCGGTCTGTTTGGCCTGACTGTGCATTGGGCACGTGGACTTTTGCTCAGTAACACTGCTGCTCCATGAACCCCATTTTAAGCAGCCAAGATGTAATGGACCTATACGTACACATTAGTCAAGTATATTTACCAAAATATGAACAATGGTTATCTCTGGATGCTCCCTTTCTTTTTCTTTATATGTTTCTGTATTTTTCATTTTTCTATCAATGGATGCAGATTACTTTTATAATCAGAAAATGTATATAAGTATTCAACTTTTAATGTTTCTCACAGTATTCAAAATTAAGTTTACACTCCTTCCCTCAGCACCAATAGCTCTTTGTGATCTGGCCCTTGATGGCTTCTATGTCCTGATCTTCTGAAACCTCTGAATACATATCCGCGTGTCCACTCAACCTTCCAAACCATCCACAGTTCTCTGGATGCCTCTCCCTTACTCCCTCATCCCCCCACCTTCCTCACCTGGCTCTTACTCTTCCTTCAGGTTAGCCTCAAGTGGCTCTTCCTCCAGGAAGCCTCCCCTAACTCCCCATCTCTGCTCTCCGCTCTGCACTCCAGCAACGACCAGAGACACCTTGGCCATGATACTTTTCACCTTACATGTTGCTTTATTTGCCCACCTCCCCTACTAGGCTGGGTTTACTGAAGGCACAGACTATGTCTTTATTTCTATATCCTCAGCGTCTAGATGATGCCAGGCATATAGTTGGCACTCAGTACCTGAACGAATACTGATTTGTAAAATGCAATGGGTGTTCCAAATATTGGTTATTGTTATACTCACTTTGAAGATGAAAAAATAGGTTCGAAGAGGTGATGAGACAGGAAGGAGGCAGGAAACAGCCATTAAAGGAATGACACAGCAATTAGCACCAAGATGGTGGAAAAGTCAACTCCCAACAGATGTGGAGACCCAAGATGGCGGAAGATTCGCCCCCCAGTGAACCTTGAGCTTCATAATACACACTGTAATGTACTAGCTTGGGGAAGTACAGGTGCCATGACGTTCCGAAAGCTAACCATGGAAAGTCAAAGAGAGGGCGGTGGCCCAATTGCTGGGAATCCCTGCCTCTTCCCCATAGCAGTTCGAACAGTCCTCACTTGTTAGCATATAAGAACTAGCAACACCACGCCCAACACCATGCCTCGCAGTCCCGTTCGCGCTCTCTCTCTCTTGCTTTCTGAGACAGTCCACACTCTGTCTATGGAGTGTGTATCTACTTTTACTTTAAACACCCAACCCCGCACCTCTTGGCCTTTCTCTTGCCTTCTGAGACAGCCTGCGCTCTAGTGTACATCTCCCTAAGTAAACCTACCTTAACTCACCTACGGCTCACTCTTGAATTCTCTCCTGTGCAAAGCCAAGGACCCTCACCTGGGGCGTGTCCCAGGGACCCGCTTGAGACCTGGGACAGGGTCATCCTCTCATGTCCCATTTTCCTGTATCAGTTAGGGGACTTGCCCTAAGGCTCAAAGCTAATGCATCAGAGAACCTGGTTACTGTGGGATTTATATATAGCAATCTATGTACATGCATAATTATTTTAAGTTGCTAATCTCTTAATTTCAGATGCATTCTAACAATCCCTCCCCCGATGATCATTTCTCATGATATTTTTGTCTTTTTGTTTTGTGTGTCCCTCAGCTGCTTACTGTGGATACAGATGATTTCACTACTTTTATCTTTTAACCTTCGCACTCACTTTGTACGTGGTTGATTTACTACCTTAACTGTAATATTTACTTTTACCGATGAGATTTTTTTTCTTTTGTAATTTTCATGTTTCTAGTTGTAGCCCTTTCTTTTTTGCTTAGAGAAGTTCCTTTGACATTTCTTGTAAAGCTGGTTTGGTGGTGGTGAACTCTTTTATCTTTTGCCTGTCTGTGAAACATTTGCTCTCTCCATCAAATCTGAACAAGAGTCTTGCCGGGTAGAGTATTCTTAGTTGAAGATTTTTCCCATCCATCACTTTAAATGTATCGTGCCACTCCCTTCTCCTGCAGAGTTTCTGCTGAAAAGTCAGCTGGTAGCCTTGGAGAGTTCCGTTGTGTGTGGTGTGTTGCTTTTCCCCTGCCACTTTTAATGTTCTCTCTTTATCTTTAATTTGTCCCATTTTAATTACAACATGTCTTGGTGTGGTCCTCTTTGGTTGATCCTGTTTGGGATTCCATGCTTCCTGTACCTGGGTGTCTGTTTCCTTTCCCAAAGTTTTCAGCTATTATGTCTTCAAATATGTCTTCTGCCCCCTCGCTTCTCTTTCTAGGATCCCTACAATGTGAGTGTTAGTACACTTGATGTTTCCCTGAGTTCTCTTAAACTGTCCTCATTTCTTTTTTTTTTTCCTGTTCAGTTTCAGTGATTTCCACTCCTCTGTCTTCCAGCTCACTGATCTGCTCCTCTGTATCATTTGATCTATCATCAATTCCTTCTAGTGTATTTTGTTTTAATTTCAATTATTGTATTCTTCAACTCTTTTTGGTTCTTTATATTTTCTAAATCTTTATTAAAAACTTCTCACTGTGTCCATCCATTCTCCTGAGTTCTTCCATCAGCTTCATGAGCATTACTGTGAACTCTTCACCAGATAGATTGCTGTTTCCATTTCACCTAGTTCTTCTGGGGTTTTATCTTGTTCTTTTGTTTGGAACATGTTCTTCTGGTGCCTCATTTACCTAATTTGCTGTTTTTATTTCTGTGTATCTGGTAGGTTGGTTATATTTCCCAACCTTGGAGAAGTGGCCTTTTATAGAAAATGTCCTATGAGTCCCTGCTGTGCACTCCCCTCTGGCCACCAGAGAGCTATATTCTCTAGGGGTGCCCCTTGGATGGTTGCCTGGGTCTTTCTGTTGTGTTGGCTGACTACTGTGGGCAGTCTGGTTGGTGTGACTGACCCCTGGTCCAGCTGGCTGCCAGGCCTTGCCTTGGGTGGAGGCTGCCAACTGCTGGTTGTTGGGGCTGGGCCATGAGGTAGCTGGCTTTGGAACCCCGGTGAGGGGGGGGGGTGGTTCTGGGGCTAGTACAGGCTCACTGGAGGGCAAAGCCAGGTTCTGGGATGGATGGTTGTGAGGCCAGAGTTCCTGGATCTAGTGTCGACCTGCTGGTAGGTGGGTCCAGTTCCTGACACAGATCACTGCAGGTTCTGGGGTATCCCAAAGCTGGTGCTGGTGAGTGCAGCTGGATCCAGGGGCAGCTGGCTGAGGAGTCCACGGTATCTTGGAGCTGGTGTCCAGTGGACAGAGTCATGTCCTGAGTTCTCTGTTTACAGAACCCTGGGGGCCCTGAAGCTGGTGTCAGTCCACTAGCTGAGGGGCCCAAGATGTCCCAGAGATGGTGCTGGACAGTTGGCAGTGAAGGCCAGGGCCTGGGGGATTCCTGGGACTGGTGCTAGCCTCCTGATATGTTGGCTGTGTCCTGCCAAGGTAGGCTGGGGCTCGTGTCTGCCCACTAGTGGGTGGGGGATCCCGGAGATGCCAGGGCTGGTGCCCAGCCACCAATCAGTGAAGCTGAGTCCCAGGGCTAGTGGCCACTTCCAGTAATGCCAGGTCCTGGCATCTGTGGCTGCAGGGCCCTGGGGTCTCAGAGCTGGTGTCTTACCGCTAGTGGGTGGGGCTGAGGTCCAGGGGGTCCCAGGGCTAGTGCTAGCTCACTGGTGGGCAGAGCTAGATCCCAAGATCTCTGGATGCAGGGCCCTGGTAGTCCTGGAGCTGGTGTTTGCCTGCTGGTGGGTGGGGCCAGGTCCTGGGCCAAATGGGAGAACCTGAAATCAAACCCCAATATTCTAATCCTCTTACCACTGTTTTCATTAAATACTAAAAAGAAAAAAAAAGGCATCAATAATCAACCTTTATCCCTCACCCAGACCCTTTTCCTAGCTGCGTTTGCTGCTTCTCCTGCCCATTCGCCCCTCTGTGTGTTTATTTGTGCTCCTCCTTCCCCTGGATTGCCCTCCCCTCAGCACCTGTTCCACATGCCCCACTGATGCCTATCAAAGGGATAGCGACCCAGCCTTCAAGGCTCATTTCAAATCCTGTATCTCCCGTGTAGTTATTCTTAAGGGTCTTAGTGAAGGGGCCGCTCTTCTGAATTCCTACTGATCTTACTGTCTACACCTGCACAACACTGGCACACACACTACCTCCTATCAGAGCTATTTGTGAACATCCCATGTTCCTGCCTAGATTATGGTTATGTTCCTAAGCAGCTGTCCTTGTCACTGCTCTCCCCAGAGAAAGGCAGAGTGGTGCAGTGGCAAGAAAGAGGCTTTGAGCCTAGGCTTATCTGGGTTCTAATAGGGCCATATATATGCCCTCAGGTAAGCTATTTAACCTCTCTGAGCCTCTCTTCCTCATCTGAAAACAAACTTAGCATCTGTCTTACAGGGCTTCTGTGAGATTTAGGAATAATATATATAAAGCACAATAAAATGTTATACTCATAACACTAATCAATCTAAAATACTCCTTGGGCTGATTATAAGGGACACATGAGATAACACATGAGACAGAGATTTGTAGACTATGAAATTGTCGTGTTAATTTTTAGTAAGTGAGACCTGGAATACACTTTTTGTTCTTACATGATATGACTAGTATAGACCTCGAAGATGCCCCCGTTGATTAACAGCAAGTATATCCTCTAATACCCAGGCACTTTGGCTTTCAAAATATTTGTGATCAAAACTGTTAGACTGAATTCACTTAAAAGCTAACCAATAAAACTGATTAAATTCTGTGCCCCAGTTGAGGTCTTGATCTATACAGCACCAAGCAATGTTGAACCTAACGTCTCTATTTTCATTAATTTCGTGCTTTTTTTTTTATCGTAAACACAGAACATTACCATTTCCACTACTGAAACCCTGAGAATGCTACCAAAGGCATGAGAGAATGGCAACATCTGTCTCAAGCCAGCTCAGTACACTTCCCAGCACCATTTTCAATCCTTGGGTTTCTAGACAAAGGCTTCCTGCTCCATACTCAGCCAGGACCATTCAGGAGAAAGCAAATCCCACTGCAGAGCTATTCTCTCTGCAGCCGCCAGAGGGCCCCACAGCATTAGCTAGGAAGCAAGGACACACCCTCTCCCAGTACAAACCACCACCCATCACCCCCACACAGCAGCTTCTCCTAGCTTCCAGCCCTGAAACAGGATTGCTGGGAAACCCCAGAGCTACTTGCTGGCTAATATTGTTAAAGCTTCATTTTATACCGAGCAGCCAGCTTGTCACAGGGAGTCTGAGTCACCAGGGCCCCACAGAGTCACATTTCTGTGGGTCTAAGCCCTCCCCAGCCACATTCCAATATCCATGAACACAGAGTATCTATCTGTTAAACAACTTTCCCCTTCATACAGCCCTCAGGATTTCTGTCTGAAACACCACTTCCTCTCAAGCTTTAGAAAAGAAAAGGTAACTGCATATGAGACTGGCAGACTACAGCCCACGATGGGCAGGCTCTATCTTGCAGAGCTCTCTCCAACGGTAAGCATTCTCGGGGTCCAGACAAACTGGTGTTCTGTTCTGGGATGATTACCTAACTCAAAGTACAGCGTCATTTTCCCCTCCTTCTTTGAGAAGACATGAAAAATCAGAGTTCCTCATGACTAAAGGATGGAAAAAGAGGTTTAGAATTCCCAGGGGTTTTTTTGTTGGCCACCCAGTCCATAACACAAGCAGACCCATAAACTTGTGACTAATTTTCAAGGCTTTGTCTGTCTCTTTTTTTGAGTGTTTTCTAAGAGGCTGGATATATTCAGGAAAACACTTTAAAATAATTGAAAGGCCTTGTACATAAATCACTTCATATAATCCCCATAATAACTGCCCCCCAGGACAGGCATTTGAAGCCCACTTCATGGATGAGGAAACAGAAGGCACAGAGACTCACATGCCCGTGGCATAAAACAATCGTCAGCAGAGCCAGGACCCCACACAGGTCTGTCTGGCTCCAACCCACCCCCCACTTATTAATAATAATTATAGTTAACACGAGTGGGGTGCTTACTATGTGCCAGGCCCTCTGCCAAGTATTTACATGCATTTTCTCATTTATATTCACAACATCCCTGGAGGTAGGTACTCCTTTAAGTCCATTTTCCAGATGGGAAAATTGAGGTTTGGAAAGGTCGATGTGATGTGTTCAAGATCACATAGCTGGCCCTGGGCCGGCAGGATTCAAGGAATTTTCCTGTAATCAGTACAGGAACAGTACAGCCAAAAATAGTGGCTTCATCCTCAGTTCCAATAGGAAGCGGGTACAGTTTTCAAACTCACACATTGATGTTCCCAAGGATTTGACCAAGCCTATGATAACCATTTCTGATGAACCAGACACATTATATAAGCGCCTGTCAGTTTCAGTAACAGGCCATGATAAGGCTGTATTGGACAGTTATGAATGTTTTGCCATGCTTGCTGCTAAAGAACGTGATATCTCTATCAAAGTACATGAACCTCCAAGGAAAACAGAGCGATTTACTCTTCTCAAATCAGTGCACATTTTCCAGAAGCGCAGAGTTCAGCATGAAATGAGAACACTTTACAGATGCTTAGAGTTAGAACATCTCACTGGAAGTACAGCTGATGTCTACTTGGAATATACTCAGCGAAACTTACCTGAGGGAGATGCCATGGAAGTTACAAAGACAAAATTAGAACAGTTACCAGAACACATCCAGAAGCCAACCTGGGAGACAATACCAGAGGGAAAAGAAGAAGGCAAGTCATGAAGTCTAAGGGAGACCACTTGCGCTGGGATGTGAAATGAGGGTGGACCAGACGTGCATGTTAAGTGGAGGGCGTCTCCAGTGAAGATGGTGTCGACAAAAATGATCAATAAACAACAAGAATCAGGGGAAAAAATCACACAGCGAATGAGTGGTAGAGAAAATATGAGTCACTCCCAATTCTGGGCTCTTAACCCCTCTGTTCTGTAGCCATACCATCTCTCTGAATGTCCAGCCCCCTCCCCCGTGCTCCCCTGCTGCAGGCACACTGGTGGTTTCCAATCCCCATCTCAGACCAAGCCCTTCACCACCTCCCAGCCTCTGCACACACTCTTGCCTCCACCCAGAAAGCCTCCTTCTAGCCTCTCCCTTATTTGCAGCCAGTTTCTCTTCTTCCTCTAAGTCAGGTTTAAACGTCCCCTCATCAGTGTAGTGTTCCCTGACTTTCTACTTCAGTTCTCTCATTCAGAACTCTTGTTTTTCCCATCAAGGCACTCATTACAACTTGCCAAAAATTTTATATTAGTTTTGTTTTTCTGCTTTACTTGTATTTTATTTGCCTTTCCCACTAGACTGTAAGGCCCATGAAGGCAGAAATTCGTCTGTCTTGGTCCCTGACACATCTCCAGCCCCCAGAACATTCTGGGTATTAGTAGGCACTCTGTAAATATTTAGTAAGTTGTAATCACTAGAATGTGCAGCTCACCTACAGAAGAAAGCAGACGGTTTCCACTCCAAGCTCAGAGTCCTCCAGTGTTTAAAAAAAAAAAAAAAAAAAGGCCTTCAGCTTCTGCTGTTCAAAGAGATAAGTCAGCATAGCCAACGCAGCCTCAGTGGAGCCCTCCCAGTGCCCAGAAGGAGGTCTGCTCAAAGGTGTTCACCCACAAATCCCACACCAGAGACCTTGGGCCACAGAGCAGCCCAGCCTAGCCCCCTTAAATCTTCTTTTCTGCGGCCAGGGATCACACGGAAGCTGACCTGCTGTCCAGAAGCTGCTGTGTGCTGGGGCCAAGCTGGATGCCCTCACGGCCAGGAGTTGGTTCACTCTGCCACCACCCCAGAAGATGGGTGTCTAGCCCTATTTCACTCTTTAGGAGACAGGTTCACCGTGGTGAGATGACTTTCCCAGAGCCACTCAGTTGGTAAGTGACTGAAAGGATGTGAACATGTAGTGACAAAAACAGCAGTTGGGCCAGAAGAACTAATAAGAATTTAAACAGTAGATCAGCCATATGACAGTCACAGAATCTTGAGTTCCTTCCTGAAGTACCTGGATAACAGTATCTGATGCTCATTTCCTGAGTTGTTTTACAGATGCTAAAACCCCCCACCAAATGGGAGACGGTAACTACTTGCTGACCGTGAGCACAGGGCCCCCAGACCTACTGGGGTATGAAGACCGACAACAACGTAAACCTTTGTGACACCACCCTTTTACCTTCCACCAGCCAATCAGAGAATTGTGCATGCGTTGATCACACACCCTGTAACTCCCCTCCCTCATTTTGCCTTTAAAACTGCTTCCCTGAAACCCATCAGAGGGTTTGGGTTTTCTGAGCATTTGCTGCCCCAGACTCCTTGTCTTCAGCCTTACAATTAATGCTGCACTTTCCTTCGGCACAAACTGATGTCAGTAGATTGGCTTTACTGCTCACAGGCAAGCAGACCCAAGTTTGGTTCAGGAACATGTTCAGGGCATCCCAGGTTCCCCCAAGAAAGGCACCTCTAGGGACTCATCGCCATCTAAGGCCCTAAGGGACTTTGCGCTCTCCCCATGCAGAAGTGGGGCAATTCGTGGAACAGATAAGATACCTCGCAATTCCCTGCTCTGATACGTGCTTTTCCCTCCTGTCAGCCCCTGTTTACCCTTTAAGACCCACATAAACAAACAAAAATGGTAGTCCCTGACAAGAATCTATCCTAAGAAAATAAACCTGTGGGCAAAGATGTTTATTCAAAAACAGCCCTTTTATATATAATTATTATATGTGACAGTAAGAAACTGATAACATTGTAAATGTTAAACAATATGGGGAAAATTTAATAAATTATATTTCCCTATTTAGGTTGCACTAGTAAAGCCACACTTGGGGGTCTGTTTTTCTGTTTTGTTTTTGGGGTTGCCGGCAAAAGTCTTGACGAGGGAACTGTAAATCAGTAATTCTCAACCAAATTGCCACAGAGGACCTCTGTGACTCCTTACGAGGGCTCTGTAACTGATGGATAAAGTTTCCTATTGCTACAGTTATGATTCAGGCCATTAACACAGTGTCTGGGCAGACAGAACTTGGCTGCCCATGGTTTCTGTGTGGTGCAGGGCATAACCTGATGAGTATGAAGAAACAAAGAAACTGTGCACTTGCCAGACCTGCCAGAACTTTGCCCTTTGAGTATCTAAGAGAGAGTTATCAAGGCAGTAGATCATTCGACTTGAACAGTGCCACCATGATCCTGAAGTGTGATCAGTATAATAGTGTAATTAGTGTATGTGCCATTTAATCTTTTTTTCTAATTGAAATATAGTTGATTTACAATGTTGTGTTAGTTTCTGGTATACAGCAAAGTGATTCAGTTTTACATATATATATATATATACATATATTCTTTTTCATGTTCTTTCCATTATGGTTTATTACAGGGTATTGAATATAGCTCCCTGTGCTATACAGTAGGACCTTGTTGTTTATCTATTTTATATATTATAGTTTGTATTTGCTAATTCCAAACTCCTAATTTATCTCTCCCCAACTTCCTTTCCCCTTTGGTAACCATCAGTTTGTTTTCTGTTTCTGTTTCATAAATAACTTCATTTGTGACATATTTTAGATTCCACATGTTAGTGAATCCACACTTAGTATGATAATCTCTAGGTTCATCCATGTTGCTGCAAATGGCATTATTTCATTCTTTTTTATGGCTCAGTAGTATTTCATTATGTGTATGTACCATATCTTCTTTATCCATTCAACTGGGGTTTTTTTTTCCAGTGCTTTTTTTGGGGAGGGATGGGGAGTAATTAGGTTTTTTTCTTTTTTAAATGGGGTATTGGGGATTAAACCCAGGACCTTGTGCATGCTAAGCATGCACTCTACCTCTGAGCTATATATACCCTCCCCTCATTCACCTGACAATGGACATTTACGGTGCTTCCATGTCTTGCCTATTGTAAATAGTGCTGCTATGAACATTGGGGTGCATGCATCTTTTCAAATTAGACTTTTCTCCAGATATATGCCCAGGAATGGGATTGCTGGGTCATATGTTAAGTCTATCTTTAGTTTTTTAAGGACCCTCCATACTGTTTTCCACAGTGACTGCAGCAATTTACATTCCTACCAACATAGGAGGGTTCCCATTTCTCCACATCCTCTCCAGCATTTGTCATTTCTAGACTTTTTGATGATGGCCATTCTGACGGGTGTGAGGTGATACCTCGTTGTAGTTTTGCCACTTAGTCTTTTTGAGTATGCTGCCAAAAATACTAGCATTCAAAAGAATGCCACTCTATTCATTAGAGTTATGCTGTAACAAATAAATTCTCCAGTTCCTGGGTTCTTTCCCACCCACATAACTAGCCCAGTGAAGATGTTCCTGGTCAGCTAGTGGTTTTCCTCCACTCAGTGACTCAGGGACCCAGGCTCCTTCCAACTGTGGCTCTTCCACCCCTAGCGTTTCAGAGTCCAGCAAATGGAGAGAAAGAATGTGGAAAAGTCACTTCTTAACCCCCTTGGCCTGCAGGTGACATACATAGCTTCCAGCCCCATTCTGCCAGTGACTGGTCCCAGAGTATCACGTAGATGTAAGGGGCACTAGGAACATAATTTCTGGCCTGGCAGCCACTTCTCAGCAACACCTCTACACTATGATGGGAAGAACACACACTTTTGGTGGACAACCTGCCCTCTTTGCTGCAACCACCAACCTAAGAATTGAGAATCACTGGGTAAGAGGTTTTCTTGCTAGTGGCATGGAAAAATGGGAAAATACCCAACACTGCCTCATTAGTAGACAGAACGCTGCGCCCTGCTCCCAGCGTTCTGTACACTGGAGCACGCCGTGGGCCTGGTGGTGAGCACGCCGTGGGCCTGGTGGTGAGCACGCACACTGCCTCCTCTTTGTTCCAGGAACCACACTGTCCAAAGCCTCTGTCCCCATGCCTTTGAAGGACATTCAGTCTTCTCTCCCCACATCTCCCCTCTCCCCCAGCCACTTCCCCATCCTTGCTGGACAGCTCTGGCTCAGGGGCTAGACCCTGGTCTGACCAGCTGTCACTAGGAAAACAGAGCTGGCTCCACCGTATGCGCGTTTGTACACTGTATGTAACTACTTTCTGGAGAAAGAACTGCCTGGGACCATTTGCCCTCGAGAGAGGTCACAGGCACAGCAGGTACTCAGAGCTCCGTGGCCCTCCCAGCACCTAGAGTGAAAAGCGCTGCGGAGGGCAGAGCCGGCGCCCACCCTGCACTTTGACCGCTGCGCCCTCAGCAGCTGGCACAGCAGGAATGTAACCTTTTTTAATAATCAGACTTAAAACTCACAATAAATGTTATTGTTTTTTTTTTAATATCTATTAAATGTTCCTCCTCCAGGAATTGTTCGGCAATCACTCCACAGGAACTTGGAGACCCCCTCCTCAGTGTTCTCACAGTGTCCCATAGTGTCCTTGACCATTCACTGAGCTCACTGGATTTTCACTGCTTGTTCACCTATCTCCCAACATAACTTGAAGCTCTTTGAGGGTTGGGACCGATTTTCCGATTTTCGAATCCCCAGGGCCTAACACATACTCTAAGAGCCCCTAAATGTTTGTGAATCAAATGAAGAAATCAGATAAGCAGTATAGCATATGCAAACTCCGGTGCTCCGATCCTAAATCCAGCTGCATCTTTCCTGGAACTAAAGGGATCCAGGATTTTCTCCACTCTTGACTGTAACCGGGGGCCTAGGAAGAACTTAGGGAGCCTATGGGAAGATTGCGCAGGACCTCCCCCGAACATGTAGCAACAGGATTGTAGGAACTCAGCAGAGTGAGAGCTGCAATACAAGCGGAGTTTTCCTGGCAGGAGCCAAGATTAGTCACATGGTGGCACTTGGAGGATTCCCCAAGTCTGCTCATTCCTTTGGGATCACTCACTCCTCCCAGGACCTCCCCTGGGAACAAAGGAAAACCCAGGACTTGGCCCTGGGCCCTTTTTCACCAACAGCTGCTAGTAGTTTGCAGTTAACCCTAAACTACAATAAACGTCTAAGGCGGGGGGGGGGGGTGCGCAGGGAATAGTGTCAGCTAGGAAACACTTCCATTTTCTCCAAATTTCTTCTAACGGGCTTTGAGACCCAAGCAGGCCTATTTCAGGACAAGAAGGAGATTTTGAAGCTGGTGTTAACAATAGCAACTATAGTTGAAACTGAACTCTCGACTAAGTGAAACCAGTCACACTAAGAGGGGTAAATCCCCAGTTCAACAAAGGGTTTGTACCGCCCTGAGGCCAAGCCAGGCAGCACCCTCCCTCCCCAACCGCGGGCAGCGGGCAGGCCGAGGCAGGAACTCTGCTTCTCCGCAAGCCGGCCGCCGAGCCGGGGGTGAGGCCCCGGAGCCCCTCCGAACTAGCCTCCTAAGGCCTAATCTGAGATTGACCAAGCCTGACGCCTTCGCGGTCTTTAGGACTCCACGTGCCCCTCCCTCCAGTGTCATCTAGAAACTAATTCCTAGACCTGTAGGTTACAGACGAGCCGCTAAAAATCTCGTTCTGGGCCAGCGCACTCCACCCGCAAAACGGCTGAATTCCTTGATTTCCACATTCACTCGCTCTCCAAAACCAAACCCAAGAGGAAGGGCACGGCCGAGGGTGGGGACGTCCTAACACATTCGAGAGCATTCGAGTAGGAAGAGACGTTTACAATGTTGCTCTCACTGGGGGTGGGTGGAGGCTTGAAGGAGCTCCTCTGCACTGCGGGAGAGCGGTGGGTGCGCTGCGCCTGGGGTGTGAGCGCTGGGGCGGGGGGAGGGGGCAGGAAGAGGAGGGAGGAGAAGGGGTGGGGTGAGCAGAGGCCCCGACGCCGGCACAGGCTCCTCCTGCCTCCCCCCTCCCCGCCCCCACGTACTAAGGCGCCCAGCCCACGGCGATCTGCTCACTGGCCGCGCGTCCCAGCCAGCCCGGAGTCCCCGCCGCGCCTCCTGCCTAGGTGAGTTCCGCCCGCCAGTCCCGGGCCGTCCGCGGCCCCAGACCCCTCGCTCTGGGGAAACCTCCACATCGGCTGCTCCGGCTCGCGGGGCCGGCGTCGCGCGGCGTCCCCGGCGCCGGGGGTCGGGGTGCTGGTCGGGAATCGACTGCGGATGCGGGGGCATCCGCTGCTCCGCGCTCTGGGCCACACCCCGGCGTGGCGAGCAGCGCGCCTGTCCCACTGCGGCGCGACCCCCCACATCCTCGGGGGCGGGAGGAGGGGGCACTTGTCCTTTACTACAGTACCTCCGTGCTGGTGTCCTGGGCGCTGCTGTCTCCTACCTTTCTGTTTTTCTTTACGCTCACTTTTCTACTAATTTCCCCAGTTATCCAAACCCCCGCTTCTGGCCCGCCTGTTTCTTTGTGGGCTCCGGCTGCAGGCTGCCCTCTGTCCAGATATTCGTAGCCTCCTCCTCCTTCTAGCTGGACGGTCCTCGGGGAGGGCTGGCGGCTCCTTTTCTAAAGGACACTCCTGAGGCCCACTCCCCGATGCTTCAGATTGGGCTTCCTGTTGTTTGTCTGCTAGACGGGAAGGTTCTTACTGCCAACGGATGGAAGAAGGTCCATTTGTTTTCTTTACGAAGCAGTTTTGCGGGGTGGAGGTGGGCACAGTGGGGTATGTGAAGTGATATTTGTACAGAAAGGGTTCCCTTCTTGCTATCTGAATTGAACAAGTGGAACTATACAGAGATAGAGGAAGAGCAGGCTTCATGAAGGATATCCCAACCCAGAATAAGCTGGCCCAGTGCAGTGAGCCGTTGGCACCTGGTCACAACTTGAGCTTGGCCAAAGGAATGGCGCTTGGCTACCCCCAGCCCAGGATGTTGCACTCTCCAGCCTCATCCGGGCTCCACCTAACTGAAACCCTGGCCGGGGGGCGAGGGGGGGGTGTGCTGGAGGTTGCGGGGATATGAAGCAGAGCTGCTGGCTGTGGGCGGGGCACCGCTTAGTCCTGGGCCAGACTCTGGAATACATTAAGCCAAACTCTGGAATACTTTAGGCCCACCCCTTCCCCTCCCTCGAGCTGGGAGCTTTCTGCAGGGCGTGGTTAGCACAAAGGGCTCCCGGATACACCTAGTGGAGGCCTGCGACTCAGTTGTGAGACCATGTGGGTGTGGCGCTGATGGTCCCAGCTTCTCTCTGCCTGGTGGTTCAGGCAGAACACACCCTGAAGGAAAATGGGAACTGTGCCATCTTAGAGAGCATTTTCCAAGAGGAAGTGAGTCACACCAGGACTGGCCAGCAATCTGAAGGACAGGTTTCTTGACTGACCTGTGGGTGAGGGCTGCAATTAAGATTGGCAGGGCCATGGCAGGACCGCTGCTGGGTTATCCGCCTGTATGCCTGCTGGCAGGCTGCCTCAGCTTTACTTGGGAGATAGCTTTTCCCGTTAAGAGGTCCCCAGTAGCTACAGATTCTTTTCCCCTGCAGCTTGAATTTCAGCCTGCAGCAGTCGATTTTTACATCCTGCCCTTCAGGTGAGACCAGGCTCATGGAAACCTATCAGTGATCTTTGCCTCCGATGTGTTGCAGCAAATTGCAAAAGATAATGCCAGGGGTTAGGGCAGGAATGAGTTCATATAACTCATATGAAATTTCTTCATCAGCCCTGTCCCTAGAGATTCCTGTCTGATTTCCATGTCATCATCTCTTCCAAATGATGTAGTCCTTCCTTGACAGCCAGAAACTACTCTCTTCATCGTGGTCCTTGATCCACTATTTGGAGATTCTTATTTCTTCAAACTTTCTTGCGGGTCTGCAGGGCAGAAAGCACCTTGATTTCCAGCTGATGCTCTTCCCTGGCTTTTCCTGCACACATCAGATGGGCCTTTTCCTCCCAGGTCTGCCTGTCCAGCAGCCACTCCAGTGAGGTCAGGCCTTGGGCTGTGTGGAGCTGAGACTGGGTGGTTTCTTGCTTTCCACAGACAGCTCCAAAAAATGTGACTTTTAGAGCACTACCCACTTGGTGTGCCCTTGATACAGTCCAGTGTTTTAAAGCTGAGGGAAACAACAGAATCCTTTCAGAGTTATAATGTGTAAATTAGCACTCAGAGTGCTGGGAAAGCTAGACTGAAGTTTTAGGATCTTTCTTAAGCTTCTCGTTTTCCTGGAAACTCAATAATATTGGGGATCACACATCAAATGTAAAAAGAATGAATTTGCTTATTTTTAACTATTTTCAGCACTTCCTAGCCCTCCATTAAATAATTACCACCCAATCCACCAATGGATTTAACAGCAGTTGTTGCAATGGCTGTTTGCCTATTCTGGCTGATGCCTGACAATTCTTTAAGGAAAACTGAATGTACTCTGTTGTGGTAGAGAAGGCTTCGGAGGTTCTTCTCCTCCTCCTCCTCCACCTCCTCCTCCTTCTCCTCCTCGATTGCATCTGGAACTTTTCTTTTGCTGCCCACTTTTTTGGTGGGTGAGTTTTATGTCCGGTGAAAGATGGGAGGGACAGCCTGGATCAGATCCATTGAAAGAATTTGATCCCTAAAGGGAATTCAGTTTTCTTTTTCTTTTTAAAATCGCCAAAGCAAAAGGAAGGAAACCTTAAACACATTTTAGGTAACAGATGTTTGTTTTTAGTGACACTCTGCCAGTTACTTTCTGGGTGGGCTGTAAGAAAACTGCGGTATGGACATGACACAGAAGAGCAAAGTGAATCAGACCTCTTACTCTTTAGAAGCCTCCTTTTTGAAATTATGGCCTGGATCTGGGCATGAGTCCAGAGCAAACATTTGGTACTGCTTAGGAGTAGACACTTTGTGAGGCCTCCTGCTTCCCTGCTACTCCCAGGAGGATCAAAATTTATATTGTTCCCATTTCCTTTTTTACTGATTCATTGAGCAAGCTCTGAGGGCAGGGTGCTAGCTAGTTGGACCCTGCTCCAGGAGCCCACACAATCTAGTGGGGAAGGAAACAGAAACACAGTAACTAGAATTCAGGATACAATTTTAAACAGTATGACATAGCTGGTGAACTCCCCAAAGGCAGGCACCATGGAGCTGGGCGGGTGGGGAGCGCCGGTGTATTATGTGTGCACGTGCACGTGTGCTTAACTCCATAACTGGGTGATGCAAAATAGTTGCTCAGTCTAGGAAAAGCAAAAATGGAAAACTGAATTCTCAACACTGTGACTAAATTTGTAGAGCCTAGAATTCTTTTCTGTAGAGAAAACTACACAGAGAAAGACATCTGAGCTTCCACTCTTCAGACCTGTGGACAGACATCAGAATAAAATGATTCAATAAAAAGTAGATGAACAATGAGGTAGATAGATCCTGTGAAACCCAGTGAGAGGGCGGTAAAGTGGGATGAACCAAAACTCGAGGTGACAGCAAGAGTGAGAAGAGAAAGAAAAGTCCTGTGGGTGGCCTGACCTGTTCAGCAGGACACACAGTGTTCTCCTCTGCTTCGGAATGCACTCTGCTGTTCATTCCTAGGCCGCCGCTCTCCTGGCCCTTCCCAGCCCTCACCTCCTCCCACAGAGCTCTGAGCGGCAAGGGTTTCAGCCCAGACCTGGGTAATCACACCTGCACCTCAGCTCCAGCCAAAGGGATTGTTTGATTCATTCATTCTCTCGTTAGCAAACGTTTATTTAGTAGTTCGTGGATAAGACAGAATAATTCACAGTTCTTAACCTAGAGGAACTTAAACCTAAGATGGAGAGACACAGGTAAATGATTACATGGACTGAGTGTTTCAGGTGCAGGAGTAGGTTGTCTGGGGGACAGAGAGGACATTGCTGTCTCTCAGCCCCAGGCCCGCCGCCATCCAGTGTGTGTTTCCAAGTCCCAACCCTGCCCGGCAGTGGCAGAGGGGTTGGAAATGCTGGATTCAAGACCCTCAAGTGCAGCTAATTTAGCAACCTACGGTCAGTGCTGCCCCCAGCCCGGCAGGCCCCGCCCAAGGTGGGAGGGCCAGGCGGGCGGACTCAGTGGGCCTCCGAGCCCTGTGGGAGAGCTGCGCAGCTCATCTGCTAGCCCGGAGAGCAGTGTTCATCACGTTTCCCCCTCTTCCTTCATCTTATTTTAAAACCAGTGTGCTGGCTTCCCCTTCAGAACAGAGTAACTTGCTCATAGCGCTGGTCAGCTGGTTCCTGATGAGACTGGTCATCTCCTCCGGTTTTCAAAGCTATTTTCACTCCCACTACCTCACATCTCCTGACTGGCCCCTGTTCTGCGTTCTTATTGCAGACAAATAGGGAGTCCGGCTGGCTGCTGCATCCACAGCCCATGTGCTGAATAAACAGCGAGGGGAGGCTGCAGAGGGGGTTCCGGTGGCCCAGGAGCGCTCCTGGCCCTTCACAATGGGCATGGACAACCTGGGGCTGGGTTTGGAGTGACCCGAGACCCGAGTGCTCACTCAGGGAAGGCTGGCCTCACTCTCTTGAAGAAGATATTCAAGGGTGGCCAGGACCTCCTCAGCCTTACAACTTTCTCAGAAGCCCCTAAATTAGCCTGGTTCCCCGTTTAGGGGTCCTTAACGTCCTGCAGTCCCTTTCTTACTTCTCTGGCTTCGCAATGCATTTTCCTTCGGCGCTGCCCTGTGATGGAAGTGATCTCGGTGCCCACAGCCAGTTCCAGTTTCTGGGATCTTTGGGCATCGGTTGTGAAGTGCTCTGCCACTCTGAGCGGGGACACAGGTATTTTTAAACTCGCGTGGTGGCTGCCTCCTTTCCTGAGTTACTTCAGATCTGGGGTCGGATGCCACAGCCTTCTCCCATAGGTGACTCAGTCCAGTTCTCTTGAGTTGCTGGACTTCAGAGCCAATCCAGGCAAGGCTGACTCCCTCCAAGCCCACTGCCGTGTGAAGCCAGATCCTGGCTGTGTGGGAAGAGAGGGAAAAGGGTGTGGTTCCCCTGGAATTCATCCCACAGTGGACCTAGAATTTGCTGCTCTCTCGAAGAGAACTGCCTTCCAGATGAATCATGCCTGACTCTGGTTTACTGCATTCTTCTAGAGTAGCACATTCTTTGGCGTGCTGATTCCTGTACTTTTCTGGGGGTGGGATTTTTGACTCAGCGTAATTGCTCAATCCCACATTCTCCTCTGAACGACAGCATTCAGGGATCTGTGTTGAGCACGTGTATGTCAGCAACAAGAACCAGACTGAAAGCATGTCTCCAGTTCCTGCTGGGGCTCTTCAGAGAAGGCACCAGCCCCTCCTCCAACCTGGGATCAAAGACTATTCTTGTGGCTTTTGGGGGGAGTGGGGGGTAATTAGTTTATTTATTTCTCGGTGGAGGTACTGGGGATTGAACCCAGGACCTTGTGCATACTAAGCACAGTGCTCTCTACCACTGAGCTATACCCTCCCCGCCATGACTTTTTGTTTTTGTTTTTGTTTTTGAGTGGTGTTACAGTCTCCATTCAAGTTGACCTGCTTCCTCTGCAGTCGTGATTTTAGGTGGTGTTAGCCAAAGCTACTTTGTTCTGGCCAAAGCATGCCTTCCAATTAAGCAGAATTCACTGAGCTTCTATTAAGTACCAGGCACTGGGTCTGGATGAGATGTACGCCACCAGTCATTATACTTGAACATAACGACCTGACGTGTTCCCTTTCCTTTCTTTTAAACTATTCACAATGAAAAGCTCTTCCTCTCCCCACTGTACCCCGGTCTGTAAAAGTAGCTCTTCTGTCAAGCGCTGCCAAGAATATATCAAGTCCTCAAAAGAATTAGGGCATACTATTACTTGTTCCTTCCCGAGGAAGTAGATAATGGGCTTTGGGGAAGCTTTTATTTGGGTAGGGCATCTGCACATTACCACCTAATATGCAAGTATCTTTGTTACAATCGCTAACGAGTTCAGAACTTTAGTAAAGAATACGTACCCAGCAGGCAAGATTCATTTTGTAAGCAGATTTCTAAACCCTAGAGTGAGACTGAACCAGGTTACCTGGTTAAGCTTGGAGAGCCAGAGTTTTCATATTAAGCAGGCCTGACTGTGTGGGGCTTGGTACTCAGCCATATCTAAGATAGAGTCCCATTTACCAGTGCCAAGAGGAATGTGAAACACCCGTTCTTTCAGCAGGTGCTCTGTCAGTTAAAAGGGGGGTCCCTGATCCTGCTTTTTCAAACGATCAGAGTTTTTATCCTTCATTAGGTGATTTATCCAAAATTAGCAGGTACCTGGATAAATCCCTCATTCAGAACATCAATACCTGGGGTGCCTCCTTCCATCAGCAGGAGGCCCAAAACCTGGGGTGATTCGGTCCTTATAGTCATGGGCGTTTACAGCTGGAAAGGATTGAATGGATGAGGTCATCTCCCTTCCTCCAGCCATCCTCAAAAGAACGGCAGTGCCTGTGGCTTAAAAGTTAATGTAAATTCCGTTTCTTTACATCCTTTAATAGGCTTCAACAGACCTCACCAAAATGCCGTCTCAAATGGAACACGCCATGGAAACCATGATGTTCACATTTCACAGATTTGCTGGGGATAAAGGCTACTTAACAAAGGAGGACCTGCGAGTACTCATGGAAAAGGAGTTCCCTGGATTTTTGGAAGTAAGTGTGGAAAGGCTCAGAAAGAACCAGGCATGAAGATCGATGCTTCTGGGCCCTGGTTCCTCTCCCTTCCTCTTTCCACCCTTTCCCTCTGGAAGTCACTACTAGAAAGGTGTTTTCATTCATTTACTTAGTAAACATTACTGAGTGCCTACTGTTTGTAAGATACTGGGAGGGAGACAGAAGGTAAAGAAGACACGGCCCCTGTGCTCAAGGAGCTTACAGTTTGGAGATGAAATGAGACTACACAGAAATCACCAAAGACGAGGTTTGTTAGAAAGATTCCATCTGGAGCCATCTGTGTCCACTGAGGCAGACTTGCAGGAAAGAAGGCCTTTCACCAGAGAATAATCCACCAGGCTGCCTGGTTGCCCTCAAGGTCCACCAGCCTGGCATTGGAGGTACCACATCCTGGTCACATCCACTTTGAGCAACTTGAATCTCCCTTCTTAAATACCTCCAGATAAAGGCTTTTAGAAAATTTTTTTCCAGCTCTAATCTAAAGGAATGGTGTCAAGTATCTGTTGGATGAGAGCCAAGCATTGCTCCAGAAATAACTGCTTTTCACATTGAAAACGCTGTGAAAACACAGGAGCACAGTTTGAGTTTATGCCTCACCTCTGACAGCCTGAGGGTGCCGTGAGGAGCAGACCAGGATCAGCCACCTGCTCAGACACATCACTCAGGACATTAGGCCCCAAGGCACAGCTGTCCTTTTACACCTGAGCCCTCAGGAGGTGGTTGCTGCATTTCACTGGTGGTGAAACATTGCCTAAAAAATAACCAGACTGAAATGCAGGCCCTTCTCTCCCTGCCACAGCCAGAGTCACCTGAAGGGATCGATACTGTGCTCAGTGTGGAATCACGCTTTCGGCTCTAAAGAGGGGAAGGAGGTGATGGGCAAAGGCAGGGTCCTGCCTCTTGTCCCCTGCGTGCTGAACAGCATTAGCCAAGCCCCAACTGCCGCCTCAGTAAACACAGGGCTTTGTAGTGCAAGTGATTTACATGTCATCAATACCAGTCAATAAACATATAAATAGCTTAACTCGTCTCTGAGGGCTGCAGCTAGCACGTGAGCTAGAGGGTACTGCTGCTCTGCTTTTGTACGGTTCTGAGACACAGCCCCAGGCCGGGAGTTAGAAGACCTGGCTCTGCCCTGACACTGGGGCATAGCTTCCCTCCTCTGTAAAATGAGAGGGCTGGGCCTGGTTATCTCCAAGATCGCTTTTACTTTTTGTGATCCTTCGAGGCAAGCATAAAATTCAAGGACCAAGTGTGCTCGCTGGGAGCCTGCCCATTACACAAACAAAGGTGCTCTTGGTCTGCTTCTGAGCACTTGCTAACGGTGTTGCTGCACAGAAGCCGGGATGACTATCACATGAGACTCAGACCCTTCCTCCTAAAGGCTTTGTGGCTTGAGAAACATAAAGGATGTATGTAGCACCAAGTACTGAACACTGCAGTGTAATTTATTCCAAGCATGGGCTCATAATTCCAGGCACACCCACACTCTCTGCACTGACAGAGTGTTTTGTTTCTAAAGTTGACCCCTTATGTCATCCAAATTTCACTCCTTCTGACCACAGCCAGGAAGCTGGGGTTGAGGCCAGAATTAGCTGAAACCCACCAAAAGCAGAGGTAGCTGAACAGAACAGGGTCTAGTTGATGGTTTAGGGCGTATACGAAATGCCACTGCTTCTTCACTCCTTTACTTAAGGGATTTCTGAGTGCAGTTTAGAAACATCCAGCACACTTGGGACGCTTGAGTGTCAGTCCCCTCACCCATATACAATCAATGGAATTCATAAATATTTTACGTGAGCCCTTTCACGCCTGTAAAGAGCCGTATTTCCCTCTGGTTGATGGCACAGACCCGACAGGAGAAACTGCACTTTCCCACTTCTAAGCATCATCACTGCAAAAGGGAGTGATCGAGCCAATCACCACGGAAGCAAGACCGAAAAAGAGGGATGGGGAGGATCTTGCCTGCGCATCTCGGCTCCACGCGTCGAGCGTCACAGGGAGTTTATGACTCCATCACACAGACTGCTTTTGAAGTACGTCCAACGTAAAACACCCAGCAAAGAGCACAGGACGGCGTAGACTGACCAACTTATTAAGAATAGAAGTGACCTTAGAGACATTCTAGTCCAACCTCAGTTCTTAGTTGCTACACAGAGGCTCATGCAGCGGTGAGACTTACAACAGGTCATCTCGCCAAGACTATGTGGAGCCGCACTAGGTTGGCCTCAGCGGTGCCAAGAGATGAGGACCACCTGCCTGTCCTCTTCAACCCTGACACAGCCCATGGCATCAGTAGCACCTCTTTAAAATCCACAGGACAATGATCTGAAACTTACTCCTCAAATAATCTTATGAGATCTTTCAAAAGGAGTTTCCTTTTTAAAGGACTTAACCACGCTATCAGGAATGAAAGCTTATTAAGAGAATGTCAATTTAAACTATAAGATGGGGGAGTTTGGGGTGACTCTTAGGCAGAATCTTATGATTTTGAAAACTGTGGTAACAGACTGTAAGAAAAGCAAGTCAGAAGGCCGTGCTGGGTTCCCAGTGAACTGAGGGCTCAGAGTCCTGGGTCTCCCTCCTCTGGCACTGAATCTCCTCTTTCTGGAAACAGGCTTGTTTCCAGGGTCTCTATAGGTGCATGAAAGAATGCCACGGAAACCTCCTGCCCAGCTTTAAATATGAATTTACTGAAATGCTCCCTCAAAGCAGTAAAGTACATTTAGGAGACCTCCAAATGTCACTTATGACCTAAACCAAGAATTCAAATGATTAGGAGAAGAAACTCAAAGAAGACTGTCATTGCAACCACTGACTGATATTTCTTGCCTTTTTTTTTTTTTTTTTTTTTTTTTTCCAGAATCAAAAAGACCCCCTGGCCGTGGACAAGATAATGAAGGACCTGGACCAGTGCCGGGACGGCAAAGTGGGCTTCCAGAGCTTCTTCTCGCTGATCGCCGGGCTCACCATTGCATGCAATGACTACTTTGTGGTGCACATGAAGCAGAAGGGAAAGAAGTAGGCCGCGCTGAGCAGTCGCTCCTGCCCTGATAAGAAGTCTCCCAAAGGGTCGCTTAAGGAATCTGCCCCACAGCTTCCCCCTGTATAAGGATTTCCTGAGCAGATTGGGACCCTTAGAAAATGTACAAATAAAACCCAACTCCCCTTGGAGAAGCAGAGAGAGAAAAGTCACTTAAAGCCAGATAAGCTTTTGATTTTTATATTGCTTGCATCCTCTTGCCCTCAATAAACCAAATCCTTTTTTAGTTCTGAATTCAAGACAGAACGTTTGTTCCTTCTTCAGAAATGCTTGTCCCTTGCCTCCTTTCACAGAGGGCCCGCGCGCCCTTGGGCGCCTAGCGCGAGGCGGAGCTCCGTCCGCAGAACCCGCGAAATGGGAAGCACTCTCCACTCAGGCTTCTGAATGGATCTGCCTGCAGCTGTGTCTAGCTAAGAGAAAAATCTCCAAGGATTAAGAGAAGGCACTTCAGGAATCTATTCTAATTCTGTAATTACTGAGCATAGTCCTGCCCAGTTAAATCAGCGCCTTTCTAACCAGCACGTTGAATACCTGAGACGTCTGAGTCCATTCTTCATAGCAGTTTCAGCAAAAATTCTAGGGTAAAAATAAGTCCATTTAAGACAACTAATCAAAAAACAGTCTAGTGTGATGCGTCAGTAACTGTCACATTAACATTTTTTGAGTTGTCGTGAGATGCTGTGACTATATTGAGATGTCAGGAAGTAGGCGAGGCGTGAGCCATACAATGGTGTAGTGCTTTTGTGTTGCAAGTGAAATGCCGGTGTTTATGTCTTGATAAATTGCAAAATGTTTCTCCCAGCCCTTTCTGCGCCTGTTACAAGTTTCGGCACACATGCACTCCACTGCTGTTATTATAATAGCTAGGCTTACTAATAATACAATACTCTGTATTTTTATGGAGAGATGATGTGTGAATTGGCACATGAAATTGTCCCAATTAAATTGGTCAGTGAAGATGGAAACAACATACTTCTGGGGAAGAGTTCAGTGTAAGGTCATCCACCATCACACAGAAAAGCATGCAAAGGGAAACAGGAGAGTCCAAAGCTAGCTTTGGAGAAGGATATCTGTAATAAAATCAAGGTCAGAAATAAAATGCCAACCGTTGTGCTTTGTCATAGCCAACAAATGAACAGCGTAAGACAGCTGATAGCTTTGCAGCTCTAGGGTTACATCAGCAGATTTACAAAGAGAGGGATTACTACATGATAATTAGATGGCGGAGGGGAGCTAAAAAATGGACTCCAGGAATGATTCCCAAATCCATGCTGTAGAACTGGACCCCCGAGGGAGCTGCTGGCTCAGGAAGCTCCCTGCTGAACTGTGAAGCCGTTGCTAAGCCTAGCAGCTCCAGAACCACACAATGCACGGCAGAGTCCACACTAACAAGCACACCCATCGCCCTGCCTCTCTTTCCCTGCATCTCTGACCTGTACCTCCCACGACAGCAGGTGGGCCGCCCACTTGCCAGGCCAACTTCCTGTTCGCATCCCCCTAACAGGGACATGCATGGGGGTGGGCGGTGACTTCCTTGTCCCTCAAGAAGGGCACAAAGGGTCCTTGTCACCACTGACCCCGAGACTGTCATCAGCCTGGGGTCCCCCTTTCCTGGACTTAGGGCAGAATCTTTGGCGACTGCTTCCAGAAAGTATCTGGCTCCTGGGTTATAAATTAATTCCCTGGTCCTAACATTCACCTGGGGTTCCCATCTCTCTGCGTTCTGCCTCTGAGGAGAAGCCTGGGGTTGGGGCTGGGCACTGGATTTATCCATCCCTCCTAGTTAACACCCATCTTTATTTTTGTTTGTTCTTTCCTTGTGTGTATTTCCTAATTTATTCACCTGTTTCCCCTTTTCCCTTTTCCTTTTTTTTTAAATTAAAGAGCAAAGCTTTTTATTACTCTGTAATTTTAAAAAACTGAAAAAATTATTGAAGAATTTGGGGGGAAATTTTGTATTTTTTTCCTGTGTAAATACCGGATTCTTTTGAGCTTTATTGTGGTTGTTAATTTGAAGTAATAAAGTAGAAAAGGATAAAGTGGGGGAAAATGGTTCCCATATCCATATCTCATAGACGTGCATCTAATTCGCAGAATCTCAATTACATCAAACCCTAACTGCAAGGGTGTCTGGGAAATGAAAGTTTCACATTTTCCAGCCTCTGCAGACTAGGAGTTGGCATGCTGGTCCACCATATCTGCCACAGTGACAATCCTAAGAGAAGTCTTCCAACCCATAGATTAAAGAAACTACTGTCCTGAGGGAAAGAGGCCCTAAAAGATAACTTCTGACAGCTGCTGGGAACAGAAAAGCAAGCTGCCCCATCACGGTCGGGCAAACCGTCTCTCTCCTTGAGAACGCATATCAGCCTGGATTTGCCCTTTTAGTTTACACAGCCTGCCTCCTGAGAAAACTGTGTTTACCAGGTGTTATAAAATTGATGTTCAATTCACAAATGGGCAGGTGAAATTGTAACACTGGGACATTATGAGCTTAGATGTTCCCCAACCCATAGCAAGCTTTCATATCTAAGCCTCTTCAACTGAAAACAGAAAGAGAACCATCCCAGGAGAGTTCTGGAGGGTAGGGGAAAGGAAGTGTCAGCCCAGCTTCACAGTGGGTATGTGGATTCAAAACACTTCTAAAGTCATGTATTTTTCCCAGAAGATGGCCTCAGACGCTCTGGCATTCAGATAGGTGCCCAGTGCCAGGGAACCATCTGGGTCACTGTATTTGGCGGGGGGGGGGAGGGGTGCGTGTGTCTGTGTGTGTTGGGCTGGGAAGGGAAGGGAACAATAACACACTTCTCACTTTAGCCCCATGGCTCAAAGCATTTAGTAGGGAGCTGGTACAAGGGGAAAAAAAAAATGGGAATTTATGGTTTGAAATCCTACATGGCTCTTCTTGCCAACAAAAACACACGGCTCCCACAGTCTGACCTGCTGAAACAGCCATCTAGGCTTTAGGGGCCGAAGCCTAATGGTTCCCCAGGGGCAAAGCTGCAGTTATGCCAAAAGCCATCAAGAGGAACCAACCGGAAAATTCCAATCATTCTGCCACATGGCTGAGTTGTAAAAGCAGATCCCGCCCCTCTCCGCACCCAGTTAGGAAGGAAGAATGGATAGCAGTACAGAAAGTCAGTTTCAAACCCGTTGCAAAGCTGACCCTGAATAACCTCATTTTCTCTCTTGGACCCTGAACATGAGCCAGTTACCTGTGATTTAATACTTTTCTACCCACCTCATCTCAGTGCGAGACCAAGGGCAATTATGTAGACCCCTCTCTCAATATGACCAATTTAAAGTGACTGTCCACGTACCTTCCCCGGCTCTAAAACACAGAGGGATAGTTGTGAACAGAAATGCATTCATTTGGCAAGTATTTACAAGGACTACTATGAGAATGACACCAAGAAAAGTTCTGTTGGAAGATATAAAAAAGAGAACAGAGCCTGCTCAAGGAGCTCACAATCTGGTTGAAAGATAATAGATGAAACAGTAAAAAGTTAAACAGCAACACAACAGAAGAGGCAAAGGTAAGATGTGATGGACACCCTTAGTCACTGTTGGTAAGAATACAATTTATTCAGCTTTCCAAGGAGGCAAATGTTGGCAGTAGGTACGTTTTCTTTGGATCTAGTGTTTCTATTCCTAGGCATTTATCTTAACAAAATAATCAAAGATAGTGACAAAGATTCATATATAGAGATACTTAGTTTTTTGGTTTTGTTTTTATTGAAGTATAGTTGATTTACAATGTTTCAGCTATGCAGCAAAGTGATTCAGTTATACATATATGAGTGTGTGTGTGTGTGTGTGTGTTCTTTTTCAGATTCCTTTCCATTATAAGTTATTACAAGATATTTAAATACTTTCCTGTGCTATATAGTAGGACCTGGTTGTTTATCTACTTCATTTATAGTAGTTTGTATCTGCTAATCCCAAACTCCTTATTTATCCCTCCCCACTCTTTCCCTTCTGGTAATTCTAAATTTGTTTTCTATGTCTGTGAGTCTGTTTCTGTTTTGTAAATAAGTTCATTTTTATATCTTTTTTTTAGAGTCCACATATAAGTGATATCATATGGTATTTGTCTTTTCTGTCTGACTTATTTCACTTAGTATGATAATCTCTAGGTCCGTCTATGTTGCTGCAAATGATACGATTTTATTCTTTTTTATAGCTGAGTAATATTCCATTATATATACACATATATCTCATATCTTCTTTATCCATTCATCTGTCAATGGACACTTAGGTTGCTTCCATGTCTTGGCTATTATAAATAGTGATGCTCTGAACATTGGGGTACATGAATTAGACTTTCTCTAGATATATGCCCAGGATAGGATTGCTAGATCATATGGTAACTCCATTTTTAATTTTTTAAGGAGCCTCCATATTGTTTTCCATAGTGGCTGCACCAATTTACATTCCCACCAACAGTGTAGGAGGGTTTCCTTTTTTCACACCCTCTCCAGCATTTATTATTTGTAGACTTTTCGATGATGGCCATTCTGATTGGTGTGAGGTGATACCTCATTATAGTTTTGACTTGAATTTCTCTAATAATTAGCAACGTTGAGCATCTGTATGTCTTCTTTGGAGAAATGTGTATTTAGGTGTTCTGCTCATTTTTTGACTGGGTTTTTTGTTTGTTTTTGATATTGAACTATATGAGCTGTTTATATATTTTGGAAATGAATCCTTTGTCATGCACAACGTTTGCAAATATTTTCCCCCATTCCATAGGTTGTCTTTTATTTTTGTTTATGGTTTCCTTACATACAAAGATATTTGATGTGGTATTCTTTAGAAGAGTTAAATCCTGAATACAACCTCTTTGTGCAACAATACAGTTGTGGTTAAGTAAGTCTAGATGTACATGAGATACTGTATGACTCACAAAAACCATGACTTTGAGGAATATTAAATAAGATGGGGACTTGTCTATGTAAAGCAAAACAGACAGCAAAATTGGTATATAACGGATTTCCTTTCTTTTTTAAATATGCATGTCTGCACAGACACACAGAAAAAGACCAAAAGAAATACACCCACCTGTGTTTCAGTTTCCAAGGTAAGAATTGCTAGCTGGGGAAAAAGCTGTCTCCAGGAAGAGGTTTATGGGGTTATTTTTATTTTCTTCTCTACACACTGCTATGTTATCCAAATTTTCTACAGTAATTCTACTTTTACAACCTAGAAAACAAAATTCCAAATAATATTTTTAAAAAGAGCATGTGTATTTATTTAGGGTCTACCATGAGTCAAGACCTATATGAGATACTTCTTAAGCATTATATTTAGTCCTCACAATAACCCTGTTAAGGTATTATGATATCCATTCAAAGATGACAAAACTAAGACTCAAGTAATGCTCTCAAAGTTAGTGGCAATGTCAAGATTTGAACTCAGATACCGTCTTTCTTTCTACTCTGCAGCTGTCTGTGTCAAAGTAGGAGTAAATTAAATATCAAACATGTTAAACATTCAAAAGGGTAAGAGATCACTGTGGGCGGGGCAAGACTAGTCAGAGAAGATTCTGTGTAAGAAGTAGAATCTTGCCTTTGAAGATTAGAAAAAATTTGGATAATGGCTAATACATACTGAGCTCTTACTGCAATCCAGGTTCTGTTCTAGTGCTTTACAAACAGTAACACATTGCTCCTCCCAGCAACTTACGAGGTGGGTGCTATTACTGTACAGGCGATTTGCCCAGGGCACAGAGTCCGTAAGTTGTGCAGGCAGTCTGAACCTAGACCTTCTAAGGTTTTTCACCGTTTCCTTCTGCATCTCCGGACGTGGTAATGACAGCACAGAAGAACATCCAGAGCAAAGAGCATCTGGGCACGGTCAGCAGGCGGGAGTGGAGTGTGCTCACGTGAGGAAGCACGTGTAGGTGGGACAGGGAAGGTAGGAGGTGATGAGAGAATGGTAACTGGGAAACAGTAAATGACAAGGGAAGTACGGTGGGTGAGGTCACTGGATTAAACAATACAAATCTAAGGTTTGGGTTATCTCTACTCCTTTGGGAGACAGAGATGAGCCTCTGGGTGGGGTAGGGGGGAGGTAATCGGCAGAAAAATGTGTTCCTGTGAATGTTCTGCTCGCTTTCCTACAGCTCCCTCATTCCAATCGCATTCCAGCTTACAGAAGATAAAGCCAGGTGGGGATTTTTGTTTATCTTTCTAAGAAGCCCTGAGAACAGAGAAGGAAGATGTCGGGCCGCAAGGTCCGGTTGAGAAAGCTCTCTCCACAGAACACGAATTCATTTTATTTCCCACCAAGATTCCCACTGAGCTGCAAAATGGTATGTTCACTCTGACTGTAGCTACCCGGTGTTTTTTTAGGGCAAAGTCTGGAAGGGGTTATGAAAAGGCAATCCCTTTTTGTGGTCATGTTACTAAAGTTTCCTTTAACATTAATACATCATCCTTTCAATAAGATTGACTAAACGTGGAAAAAGATATTTCAGTTAGCTCTCTGGACACAGACCTTGTACTGCTCAATGTCAAAATCCTATCTGTCACGTCACCCAAAGCCACTAGTCAATGAGCAGCCCCTGCATTGCAGGTTCTTCCCACAAAGGTTCAGCCTGTTCCTTTCACCCTCTTCTGGGCACATCCATCAAGGCTCTGCTGAGCATTAATAGCACTTAGCCTCGAGCCTGTTTTTCTAGGAGGAGGGAGATGATTCAGCTTTGGTCTCTGCAGGGAGGACTCTGCCCTGTCCTACCCATCCCGGGTGAGTCAGCACACAGAGCCAGTTTTCTTGGCCTTCTTACAAATTTTACAAAAGCTGAAATTTCCTTTCAACGGTGTGATTTAAAGCGCTGCAGGAAGTAAAGCGAATGACACAGAGAATGCGGTCACTGGCCAGCAAAGGGTCTACAGTCTGGCGGGGCGAGAGCTGCGGGCATCGCAGCAACAGCACACGACAGCGTGTGGGATAAACATGGGGTAAAGCAGCAGCTCCGGTGGGGCCAGCTCTGAGGGCTGGGGGCTCATGGAGGAAGGACGTTGGCCAGAAAGGACCGGGAGGAAGATCCACTTTGGGCAGGGCAGGCTGGGAAAAGCAGAGAGGAACACACAGAAAATGTGGGAAAGGCAAGAAGGAACGGAGCGAGTGGAGGAGCTGTGAGAGGCCTGGGCGGCTGGGACCCCAGACGGGCGGGCTGTCGGGCGGGGTAAGGGCATGGACTTCCCGCAGCTAATGGGGGTGGGGGCTGCAGGTAGGTTTGATCAAGGTGTTTCAGCGAAGGAGGGGTGTATTTCAGGACAATTAAGGTGACACAAAAATGACAGATGTGGGAGAGACTAGAGAGAGACCCAAGTAAGAGTCTACTGCTAACTGGGCATTCATGAAAAAACTGAGGAAGATCTCAATGTACTGATCTGGAATGGTCTCCAAGACACAGTGCTAGAGTGAAAAATAAAGTACAGAATAGTGTGCATCTGTCCGTCTGTACATCTATTAAACTACCATTTGTGGGGAAATGACAGGAGGGAATATATGTGCATAATGACTTAAATATGCAAAAAAAAAAACCTCCAGAAAAATATACAAACAGCTGATGAAACTGGATGCTTCCTAGAACGAACAGGCCCCCCTGGGGAACAGGAATTGGGAGGAGACTATTTATGTGTCCTTTTGTATCATTAGAGTTTGAATCCATGTAAAGATACAAAAAAATTTATAAAATTATACTTTAAAAAATAATCTGTTGCCTTTAAAAAATATTTTTAAGAATTTTCCTGTCTTTAGTAAATATGTATTGTTTTTAATAATTAAAGCTTAACTTTTTTTAAAAGGTTTTATGTGCCTATTATAATAATCTGAGTCAGAGAAGTTAAGGTTTGGACTAGAGCACTCGAGGCAGGAATATGAGGATGAGGTGGATGCAAACATCTCATTTCCAGGGTCCCCTAAGCCTGTGCTTCTCACACTGCGGCCAAGGGGGTTGGTGAGGGGCAGTGGCAGAGTTTACTCAAGTTACAGCCTAAGCGGGGAGCAGTTTTCTGGAGCGCTCACTTTACTTGATGGAGTCATTTAAAAGAGTTTCGTATTGAAATAGATGGTCAGTGTAAAACATAGGACTTCTAAGAAAGCTTCCCCCCTACAGGGTGTTCCTTTTGGCTGCACTTTTTGGATATCCCCCAACACACACACACACACACACACACACACACACACACACACACACACACACGCAGGTGTTCATTTTCCTCTGACAGCACTTTGGAGGGCCTATTTGAGAAGCCCACACTGGCAAGCCCATGCCATGCAAACGGCCCCACGTGGCAAGCTTCCAGCATCCTGACACCCTTTCTGCCTTTTGACCCCCACCACTTACCCCAACCCTCTGGACTCCTCACTCCCCCATCCCCCAGCGTCCGACCTCTTTGTTCCTGCTCTTATTTACAGCCCCACTTTACCTTTACGACTGAAGCACACCCGCACTTTACATGTTAACCATCCCGACTTCTCTCATTAACATAGACTTTCCAGGACCACCCTGAGAAATCGAGGCCCTTTCACACTACTGCAGCCTCCTAGGGGGCAGCACTCCCGCCACGCATTCTCAGGCTGAAGAACGAGGGAGGGCACGGCTCATTGGTAGAGCGCGTACTTAGCACACATGAGGTCCTGGGTTCAATTTCCAGTACTTCTGTTAAAAACAAACAAGTAAATTAAATAAACCTAACTACCCCCAAAAAAATCCAAAAAAAAGGTCTTTCAAAAATGTAACAAGACTCAATGCCTGATTTAAATGGATAGAAAATAGAAGTATTAGATGCACTTTTAAAATCTATGCAAGCTTAACCCCTGGGGCTCAGGGCTGGGTGGCAAACTTCCAAAAGAAGCCCAACTGCCGTGAATCATTATATATGAGAATTTGTCTAAACCAAATCCTAACTGGGACCTGGCATTAGCCCACACATTTTGCATATTCCCTGCTGGGACCTGCCACCAACACTGTGGGTCAGGTATGTGTGACCCTGTCCATTCCTGTGGCCTCCACTTACACTTCACGGACCAGGTTTTGGGCTTTTCTCCCTTCCCCACTGGCCTCCAACTCTCAGTCTGGGCCTGGTTCCGCCTTCTCAGCACTGACCACTCATCACAGTGGGAACAGGGAGAGGGAGGAGCCAAAGGAGCGCTTGAGCGGACAGAAGATTGAGACGTCCATTGACATCATCACAGAACCATGAGGGAGGGGCTTTTGAGCACCGTGATGAGGACACTTGGGAGGTAGTTGGTCCAACAGTTAATGTCAAGCAGACCTGTGCTTAAATCCTTCCTGTTATTGTCAACTTTATGACATATTGATAAGACTGGGTACCATCTATTGCCCATTTTCTATTGGCAGAGTTCCTAATATGCTTTATCTCATTTAATCCTCACAGCGATTCTTCGAGTTGAGTATTCTTACTTCCCCATATTACAGATGAAGAAACTGCGCTGTAGAGAAGTTAATTTGTCCAAAGTCACACAACTTTTTAAGTGGTAGAGCTGTGATTCCCACCCAGGTCTGACGCTGAAGTCGATGCCTTTAGCCAAATAACTACTGAGTAGCCAGGGAAGAAATCAGAAGTCAGATTCTTTCCTCAGCCATGTCCAGTCTACTAATAACCTCATCCAAGACAATCTTCTAGGCTCATTAAAAGATGTTCTTCCCCATACCCTTCCCTCCCCAGTGAATCTTCTGCCCATTCATTTTTTACACTCTATGTAATCAATCAACAAGAGAAACTCAGGGCAGCCGCTCACCTGAGCCTGCCTGCTTTCCCCTTGAGAGTGTACTATCCATCCCTTAATAAATCCCCACCTTACTTCCTTAACCACCGTGTCTTGTCTCTGAATTCTTTCTGCGATGAGGCAAGAACCTAAACACTGGCAACCGAATGAGCCGGCAGAAGAAATGATGGAAAGAAGATCTAGGAGAGAGTAGATGACTGATGGAGTAAAATCTCTGAGACGTCAGGGAGGAATGAGAACCAGAGCACAGGAGGAGGGATTAAGCTAGGAGGGGAAGAGGGATGTGTAATCCACTTTAAAAGGAGAAAAGCAAGAAAGAATCAGTGTAGGTTAGATATTACGCCATTTAAAACTTAACAAAGCTCTCCAGGATGGGTACTGTTTTCCCCACTTTCCAACTGACCCGGGAAAGTTGGATTACTTGCTCACAGTCACAGAGGAGGACCTAGGTCTTCTGACTCCTAGCTGCTTGGAACCCAAACTGTGATGCTCATTTGCCCACAGTATTTTGAAAGCTTAAGTTCCCCATAGGAAGTGCCCTGAAAATGACTGAAATTTAGTAGTGTTCTTGTTTTATGACTTGATAAGCCAGAGCGGAAACAGCTTTTACAGGAACACATATGTGGTGCCACTTGGTAGAGATCTAGTGAAAGAGGCTGCCCTTAGTTAATGTTTGGCCAACTCGGTACCAAAGGTCTGACTTTCCTTCCTGAGCAAGAGTTGGCTAGAAGAAACAACCTTGCTTCGGCCTGTGTGTGTGTGGCTGCGGAGCACCAACATGCTTGTTTTTAAAATCATCTCCTTTATTCCTCCTAACAATCTCACCACATGGATATAATTGGGTTCGTGTTACAGAGGAGAAAACTGAAGCTTAAAGAGGCCAAGTAACTTGCTCAAGGCCACAGAGCAGGTGGTGAAGTAAGAACCGAGCCCAAGTCCTTCTGACTCCAAAGCTCTTGCTCCTTCAACAAAGCGTTGCTTCATGTAGCTTAAGGGAAGGGGGGGACCTGCCGGTTGGAAAGTGAACTACGAGGCTTTGTAATATCCCCTGGCATATAACCTGTCTACCAGGATTTTTTCCTTCTCCGTTCAGACTCCTAAACTTAAATTAAGAAAGAGTTGCAGGACTAATGATAGTCTATATTTATATAGTGCCAACTATATGCCAAGCATTGTCCTAGGTGCCAGAGACTTAATCCTAGAGATAGATTCTCTTCTTGTCTCCATTTTACACAGGAGAAAATGGAGGCACAGAGAGGCTGAGTAACTTGCTCAAGGTTACAGGACCTGTAAATAGCAAAGCCGGAATTTGAACCCAGAAAGTCTGGCTCCTGAGTGCGGGCTCTTAAACAATTATGATACTGCCTTGCAGGCAGGGACTGCTGGTCTCTAATGAGAAGAATGACTAGACTTGATTCTCAAAAAACACCTTTCAAAATTTGTAGATACTGACAGGCATATGTAGAATAGATAAACAAGATTATACTGTAGAGCACAGGGAAATCTATACAAGATCTGTGGTAGCTCACAGCGAAAAAAGTGCGACAGTGAATATATGTATGTTCATGTATAACTGAAAAATTGTGCTCTAACTGGAATTTGACACAACATTGTAAAATGACTATAACTGAATTAAAAAAAAAACGCCTTCCTAGAGTTCTGTACCTTATGAAATTACCCTTCAAAAGTGAAGGAGAAATAAAGATTTTCTCAGAAAATAAAAAAGTAAAGGAATTTGTTGCCAGTAGGTCTGCCTTGCAAAAAATGTTGAAATAAGTTCTTTAGGGAGAAGGAAAATTACATAGGTCAGAAACTGGGATTGAAAGAAAGGAAGAAAGAAAGAAAGAAAGGAAGAAAGAAAGAAAGAAAGAGAGAAAGGAAGGAAGGAAGGAAGGAAGAAAGAAAGAGAGGAAGGAAGGAAGGAAGAAAGGGAGGGCACAGAAAAGGAATAAACAAAGATAATATTACAGCTTTTATTTTTCTTATCCTTAACTGATCTGCCTGAAAATAAGTTGCTCAAAATAATAATAGCAACAATGTTATTAATTATGCAGCAGGAAAAAAATCAATAAGGACATAGCTGAATTCAGCAGGTCCATCAATCAACCAAATATAAATGACGTCTATAGACGACTTCATCCAACAACAGATTACACATTCTTTTCAAGCTCACGTGGAACACTCACCAAGATAGACCACATTCTGGGCCATAAAACACACCTTAACAAATTGTAAGAACAGAAATCATACAGTGTCCACTCTCAGACCACAGTGAAATTAAACTAGAAATCAATTAAGAGAAAGATAGCTGGAAAATCCTAAAATACATGGAAATTAAATGAAACGCTTCTAAATAATGCATGTGTCAAAAAAGAAACCTCAAGCAAAATTTTAAAATATTTTGAATAAATGAAAATAAAAACATAACTTATCAAAATTTGTGGGATGCAGTGAAAGAGGTGCTCAGAGGGAAATTTATAGCACTGAATTATATATTAGAAAAGAAAAGAAGTCAATCATTTAAGCTTCCATTTTAGGAAATTAGAAAAAGAATCCCTAATATCTCCACTAACAAGGAAAGAAAGAAAGAAAGAAAGAAAGAAAGAAAGAAAGAAAGAAAGAAAGAAAGAAAGAAAGAAAGAAAGAAAGAAAGAAAGAAAGAAAGAAAGAAGGAAGGAAGGAAGGAAGGAAGGAAGGAAGGAAGGAAGGAAGGAAGGAAGGAAAGGAAGGAAGGAAGGAAGGAAGGAAGGAAGGAAGGAAAGAAGGAAGAGCATTTGACAAAATTCAACACCTATCATGATAAAAGCTATCAGTAAACTAGGAATAGATATGAACTTTCTCAACTTGACAAAGAATATCTACCAAAAAACCTACAATTAACATCATAATTAATGGTGAGAATTAAGTAACTTTCCCACTGAGATCAGGAATAGGCAGGATGTCCCTTCTCACCACCACTTTTCAACTTCACACAGGAAGTCCTAGCTAATGCAACAAAACAAGAAAATGAACTAAAAGGTATACAGATTGGGAAGAAAGAAATAAAACTGTCTGTTGCAGATGACATAATCATGTATGTAGAAAACTCAAAAGAATCAACAAAACCTCCTAGAACTAATAATTGCTTATAGCAAAGTTGCAGGATACAAGGTTAATATATAAAAGTAAATTCTTTCCTATATGCCAGCAATGAACATGTGGAATTTGAAATTAAAAATACAATGCCATTTACAATAGCAACCCACTAAAATGAAATACTTAGGTACAAATCTAACAAAATATGTACAAGATCTGTAAAAGGAAAACTACAAAACTTTGATAAAAGAAATCAAAGAAGAACTAGAATAAATGGAGAAATATTCCACATTCATGAATAGGAAGACTCAATACTGTCAAGATGTCAGTTCTTCTGGACCTGGAGGGTATTATGCTTAGTGAAATAAGTCAGACAGAGAAAAACAAATTCGGTATATTTTCATTTATAGTGGAATCTAAAAAATAAAACAAATGAACAAATGAAACAGAAAAAGAATCGCAGATACAGAGAATAAATTAGTGGTTACCAGAGGGGAGAGGAGTGGAGGGAGAAGCAAAACAGGTGAGGGGATTGGAAGGAACAAACTACTAGATATAAAATAATTAAGTTATAAGGCTGTAATGTACAGCACAGGGAACATAGGCAATATTTTACAATAACTTTGTATGGAGTATAATCTAAAAAAATCAAATTACTATGTTGCACACCTGAAACTAACATAATATTATAAATCAACTATACTTCAAGGAAAAAAAAAGATGTTAGTTCTTCCCAGCTTGATCTATAGATTCAATGCAATCCTAATTAAAGTCCCAGCCAAGTTGTTTTGTGGCTAACAACAGATTCTAAAGTTTATATGGAGAGGCAAAGACCCAGTATAGCACAATATTGAAGAAGAAAGTTGGAGGACTGACACTACCCAACTTCAAGAATTACTGTAAAGCTACACTAATCAAGACTGTGTGGTACTGGTGAAAGAACAGACAAATAGATAAACGGAACAGAATAGAAAGCCCAGAAATAGACCCCCATGTATATATAGTCAACTGATCTTTGACCAAGGAGCAAAGTCAATACAACGGAGCAAAGATAGTCTCTTCAACAAATGGTGCTGGAACAACTGAACATCCACATACATAAAAGAAATCTAGAAACAGACCTTACATGCTTCACAAAAATCAACTTAAAATGGGTCACACATCTAAATGTAATATGCAGAACTATAAATCCCCTAGAAGATAGCGTAGGAGAAATTTCAGATGACCTTAAGTTTAGCAGTGACTCTTTACATATATCACCAAAGGTACAATCCATGAAAAAAAGAATTGACAAGCTGGACTTTATTAAAATTAAATTTTTCTGTTCTATAAGCAGATACTGTTAAAAGAGAAAAAAGACAAGCCACAGACTGGGAAAAAATATTTGCAAAAGACATATCTTATAAGGGACTGTGTTATCCAAAATATTCAAAGAACTCTTAAACTCAACAATCAGAAAACAAACAGCCCATTAAAAAATGGGCCAAAGACTTTAACAGATATCTCACGAAAGAAAGTATATAGATGGCAAATAAGCATAAGAAAAAAATGCTCCACATCATATGTCATCAGGGAAATTAAAATTAAAACCAAGATTAGCTACCACTTTATGCCTATTAGAATGGCCAAAATTTGGAACACTGATAACACCAAATCCTCGAAAGAATGTGGAGCAACAGGAACTCTATTCATTGCTGGTGGGAATGCAAAAGTGGAAGGCAGTTTAGAGGTTTCTTATAAAACTAAGCATACTCTAACCATACGCTCCAACAATCATGCTCTTTGGTATTTACCCAAAGATGTTGAAAAAACTTATGTCTGCACAAAAACCTACACATGGATATTTATAGCAGCTTTATTTATAGCTGGTAAAATTTGGAAGCAACCAAGATGTCCTTCAGTAGGTGAAGGGATAAATAAACTGTGGTGCATCCAAATAACGCTCTCACTCCTTTAATTAAGCCTTTGCATATACTATCTTCCCCCTCTAGAATACTCTTTCTCCTACTCTTCATCCTTTTCAACCTTGAAATATCTGCTTAAATGTCACTTCTTCCAGGAAGCCTTCCTAAATTCCCAAGTTCACAATGTGTGTTTCTTCTATCTTCTCTCAAGGCATCCTGTTCTTCTAAAATGTAGCACTTATCATATCATTTTGTAAAAGTTTCCTTAATTCTCTGCCTCCACCAATACTCACTAAATTTCAGGAGCACTTATTCATTACTTCACCAGAATAATCTAGCACAGATCTAGGTACAAAGTAAAATTTTATGACTAGGCCTGACACATGACAGTTGCCAAAAAATATCTGTGGAAATCAAAAGGAAAGAATTAAAGCAGGGCTCAAAAAGCTACAGCATAACTTAGCCAAACTGGCAGGACACAGTCCAGAGAAGCAGCATGAGATGACACTGTTCAACTTCCTTCTGGTTGTCGCCTGAGTCATTCTGTCAAACACAGAATGGACCAAGCTCCAACTCCAGATATCATGGAGATAGCATTCCATAAATAGGGCACAAATTATGTAGGTCGATGGACAGTATCATTGTCAAAGTAATTCACAATTCGTGAACTGATTTTCAGTTAGCCCTAATAAGTGAGCAGCAGGTCCTCAAAGTCTAATAACAAATTTCTGTAATTTGGCAACAGAACAGACAGGCTGTATCAGAGCAGGTTAACTGCTGAGTCAACTGCACAATAAAGTCCAATCAGGCCTGGCAGCTCTCTTTCAAGCGGTAACTCAGGGACTTTGGTCAGCAAGGGGGAGGAGGCAAAGAGGGAAGACAGAGAAAACAAAGGAGCTCGCATCCGATATTTAACTGCCTTGGCCCTGATGTAAACACGTTCCCTTCCATTTACGTTCCTCTGCTGAGAACCAGTCACACGTCCCCACCAGGCTGCAAGGTCAGGGACTTGCTAATGGAGCTCCTGGCTGGGCATCTGCTTCCCAACAACTGTTCTACCCATGACAGGGGAGCACAGGTCTTCAGTGGTCAGCTCACTGCCCCTGCCATCCTGCCAAAGGAAACTGAACCCTTACTAGTACAGCTACAAGACCTTCATCATAGTGAAGGGGGATGGAATCAAAGATGGCCATTGCAGGGGGAAGGTATAGCTCAAGTGGTAGAGAGCACGCTTAGCATGGACGAGGTCCTGGGTGCAATCCCCAGTACCTCTTCAGTACCTTCTCTAAAAATAAATAAGTCCAATTAACTCCCCTCACCAAAAAGAAAAAAAGAAGAAAAAAAAAAAAAGACGGCCATTGCTAGCTTCTCTCACAAACACCACAGCAATATTCTCTGCCCTTGTTGATTTCCTGGCTTCCAATTTCACTCTGTTCCAGCCTCCACCTCCACTTCCCATTGATTATACACTTTCCTTTCAGAATAACTGCTCTAAATTCAGACCTGCCCTATTTAAATCACATCAATGGCTCTCTAGTACATTTAGGATGAAGTGTAACTTCCTCAGCATGGCATCCAAGCCCCACCAAGCTCTGGCTTTAATCTACCCCTCCAACCTCATCTCCTGCCACCCCCCTCCCACACTATGCTCCGAACTACCTGCACTTCCCCTAAAGCATCAGGCAACTCTGCGCCTTCACACCCGTGCACATGCCGTGACTCTGTCTCAAATACCCTCTGCCCTTCTCCTGGGGCATATTTATATTACTCTTCGAGATTCAGCTCAAGTCGCTCCTTCTCTGTGAATCCACCCCCACTCCCAACTATAGTTAGCCATTCCTCCTTTGCGCTACCACTTTTCTTTGTACGTACATTGACCATCACACTACACTACAATTACTAGCTTTAAACATCTATCTTACCTATTAGATTGTGAACTCCTTAAGTTCAGGGACCAAGTCTTTTCATCACTGTATTTTCAGAGCCTAAAATATCCAATATGTACTAGGAACTCAATAAATGTTTGATGATGAATTAATGCATGTATATACATGTGAAGGAATCACAAGTCTTGCAGAGTGAATCTTGAGTGGTAACATTCTTTTGCTGACTATGGAAGCCAAAAGAGGAAGATAATATTTCCAAGCCAATAAATATGATTCTGGGAACTCTAATTTCAATGCGCCTTATGACTAGAAAATTCATGAACAATTTCTCAGATTCAGCTGGGGAGTCAAAACAGTATTTTCTTATTTTTGCTATACTTTTTAATTACATATTCATAAGTTAAAACCAAACGTGTAGAACCAACTCAGACCCCCAGGTGGAACAGCAAGCGGGAGTGAGTTTCTGTCAAATGAGAAATCAACACAGTAGAGAATCCATGTCCAGTCTAAACAACTTTCTATGGATGAAGATAGGTTTAAATTTTGTTTAATTTTTTCGTCATTTTAAAATAAGAACCAGATAAAAACAGATTAACTGGTTTTATTAAAAAAAACTTTTAGAGAGGAGAGTAATATCTCAGTGGCAGAGCACATGCTTAGCATCACGAGGTCCTGAGTCCAATTCCCAACATTTCCATTAAAAAGAAAAAGAAAAAGAACTTTTAGGAAAAAAGTGAATGCAGTCAGCCCTCTGGTATTTGCAAGTTCCCCATCTGCAGGTACGGAGGGCTGACTGTACTATGCCATTTTATGTCAAGGACTTGAGCAACTGCAGATTTTGGTACCTCTGGTCCTGGAACCAATTCCCCTATAGATACCAAGGGACAACTATGTTTACATTTTTTCTCAAGTAAAATATCAGTATTTATACTAAAAACAGAAGTTTTCTAAGTATCAGAAGACAATGTCTTAATATAACTTTCCCTAGCCTGCCTAGTAAACTTTGATCTAAATCACATGTCGTAATTTCAGTGCTTGAGTTTAACTATATATTCACAGTTCTATCCTTCATGGCTCAGTTTTACTAATTTTTGTAACCAGGGAGATGCTAGGAAACAATGTTGATTGAGATGTAATAAGTACCGGGTACCATTTTAGATGCTTTATATATATCATCTTTTTGAATCTCCCTAACACCCTCATAAGGAAGTGTAGGAGACCCTGGACAGGCTTTAGGTTGCTCAGCAAAGGAACTCCCCGCACACATTTGAGGAATTCCCTATCTTAGGAGTCTTGCTGGAGGCAGTCTGGCTCCCTCTAACAGGCTGGAAAGCCAGGTAATCACTTTCTAAGGCTCCCTTACATCTAGGAGTTAGCAGGAGACCTGGGCCACCTATCAGATAGACTGCTCCAGACTTGAATCAGAAGCTAGTGACCCAGAGAAGCAGGAACTATGAATATCTCTGCTAATTAAATTCTTACCTGTGGTCACGTGGAATAAAGAACCCAATGAAGGGAAGATCTGAGGGTCAAAGCAATCAGACCAATATGAACAGAACAGGGAATTCCATTCCAAGGACTGTGCAGTGGAGTGGGTATTTTTTGCTTCCTGGCATCTGGATCACCCCGCTATGTTTGGGAATTTTCTAGTCTTGGAGTTTGGGTGGATAGGGAGAGCCCACCTTTCACTACTGAAGCTGAAATACTACATACTTGCTTTCTCAGACTCCTTCACTGCTAGAGAATAGCAGATGACCTAAATTCTCCAAGCAGACACACCTTGCCCCAAACATTAAATTGGAAGTTAGTGATGATAGTCAGAGACTGCAGAGCATCCACTGAATTGGTGGCAGGGCAGGAGGACAGCATCCTGAGTTTCCAAGAGCAGAAAGGGCAAGAGTACCAGCCAGCATCCAGTGCCCAGTGTCAGCAGCATCCTTGTAGCTACAGGGCATCACTGCTTCCACCAGATGACTCTGTAACATCCTTCCGCTGTGGTCCTGGCAGCTGCCTGGCCTCCCCTGTTCCTGTGCATTTTTCTTTCTCAAGATTCTGTGAGTTATCCAATACCCCTTTTAATAAATCCTTATCTGCTTATGTGTGCAATTAAATGTGTAGATGGTTTCTGTTGTTATAAACCAAGAACCCTGGCTGATATGGGTGGATATTATCTCATTTCCCTCATACGGAAATCAAAACTTCAGAAAGGTTAAGTGACTCACAAAATAAGATATAACCTAGGAGTGGCAAGGCTGGGTTTGGATCCAGGCCCATTTGTACCTCTTGTCTGTGCTCTTTCCACTCTGGTACACTGCAATATCCGGAACCGAAATGTTTCAAATAAAAAACACTGTTAAATTAACATAGAGAAAAATCACGCACAACGTTTTAATGGAAGACTAGGAAAAATCTTTTTTTTCCAGCAACGTTTCCCAAATTCCACTTATCAGAACCAGCAGAGTGGAAAGCACTGGAATGCAGTATTTCCATTCTCTTCAAAACAAAATCTGTTTCCTTTCTCTGCCAGAAAAAAATGCTCCTAAGAAAGCTAAGAAAAAGTCAAAGACAGTATCTTTTTTCCTCCTGCTGGAAGGTGGAAACAACTTTTTGAATAATTAATCGACTGTATAATTAAGGGACATAACTCTCCAGAGACTCAGATTCCTGTCTGTCATTAAACAATTGTGGGCGGTGCACACGCTCCAAATCAACAAGGCCAGCCCTTTCACAGGAACACGGAGTTGGCTCTATGCCTGTTTTGATTAGAACAACGCCCTGCTGCTTCCTCTCAGAGATCTTTGGACTGGTCATGTCTTGCACACAGTGGGCACCCAATAAATATTTATTGAACGAATACATCTTTGCCCTTCTTGTATTAGAGTTCAAAGCCTAACTTAGAGTTCAGATCCTAAGTATTTGGAGGATCTGAAAAAGAGAAATTATTTTCATCTTTTTTGCGGTTTCTTTCATTCACTTTTGTCAATGCCCCAAATTCCAATCCTTAATTTTGTTAGTGCTGAAGAAGATGAGCTGGAAGCAGATTACGCATGACCGACAGGACCAGACTTCCCTTCTAAAAAGGATCCCTAGAAAAGCAGAGAATTCCGCGGGACAGGGATGAAAAGCTCTGCCCGGAGGGGAGGGTGTTTTCAGCCCTTGGTATCGGCTCTCAAAGAATACACACTAATAGAACTAGACATGCTGTTTTCTTATCCCTGAACTAAAAAGAAAGACAAGATCTAACATTCAAACTGTCTGGGATTCCCCTCTACCTACTCTGGGAAACCATTTACATCAGACAAATATTTCCATCCCCTGCAGGATCAATATGCAGTGATTCTGAAAATAAACCTTAGACCTAGCCTGTACCAGGAGCTCCCACTCCTGTTTCTTATCTTTTTAAAAAAATCTTCACCTGGAGGCATAGTGTGGGCAGAATAAGGCCTGCTCTTCCCATGTTCCTCCCATGTCCTCATCCCAATCCTTGGAACCTGTTAATATGTTATTTTACATGGCAAAAGGGACTCTGCAGATGGGTTTTTTGTTTGTTTGTTTGTTTGTTTTTGGGTTTTTGTTTTTTTTTTTTTGGTGGGAGGAGGTAATTAGATTTATTTATTATTCTTAGAGGAGATACGTACTGGGGATTGAACTCGGGACCTCATGCTTGCTAAGCATGTGCTCTACCACTTGAGCTATTCCTCCCCCTTGGGACTCTGCAGATGGGATTAAGGTTAAAATAGGGAGATTACTTTGGATTATCTGCATAGGCTTAGTTTTATCACAACAGTCCTTAGAAGCAGAGAAACTTTCCTGGCTGGGTTAGAGAGAAGAGAGGGCAGAAGGAGGAGAGATTGCAAGGGCAAGGGGGACTCAACCTACCGTTGCTGGCTTTGAAGAGGGAGGAAGTGGGGCATGAGTCCAGAAGTGTGAGTGGTCTCTAGAGCAGCCCTCAGCTGACAGCCAGCAAGGCTTCGGGGACACAGTCCTACAGCAGCAAGGAGCTAAGCTCTGCCCACCACCCACGTGAGGAAGGAAACAAGTCCGCCCCGGAGCCTCCGGAAAGGAACACAGCCTGGACACCTGGCTATCAGCCCCAGGAGACCATATCACACTTCCAACCTGCAGAACTGTAAGGTAAGGCATTTGTGTTGTTTTCGCTGCTAAGTTTGTGGTAATGTGTTAACAGCAGCAATAGAGAACTAGTGCGAGACATCCGCCTCCACCTGCCAGCCAGTCGTTCTCCGCCTGTTCGAGTTCACTTTAGAAACACGGATGCAGACAAGCCAAGGGAGGTGATTCTGCTTTTGTGGTTGCTGTAATTTCTTTTCTTTTCTCACTTGTTTTCCTGATCAGCTATAAAAGTCCCTGCTTGTCTCTGGAGTGACTGCTAGCCTCTTCTTTCCTGTATGAAATTCCTCCAGGATGAGTGGGCCACGGGGTTGTGGTTACGGACAGGTCAGTATCTGGGCTAAAAAAGAAGGTAGTTTGTCCTCACTGAGTCACAGAATGTGGGATCCAGTTAGGGGCCGACCTTATTTAGTGAAGCAAACACACCGGGAGTTAAAATGACTTCCCTGAGAATACACAGTGAACTATTTCAGAGCAGGGACTCGGAAACGGGTCTTCGGGCTTCCAGTTCACGACATGGTTCCCACCACACTGGTGGTTCCCAGTCCCGGGTGTGCATAAAACAATGATGCCAGGTCCCCACCCCAGGGGTTCTGACTCAACTGGTCTGCAGCGGGGCCCAAATCAGTATTGTCTGTTCAGAGCTCTCCTGTTCTCATGGGCTTTACACCAAGTCTCTGAATTTCGGCCAGCTCTTAGTAAAGCACACTGAATTCTACTTCAAGATCCAGATTAGTGATAATTAGCATCCAATACAACAAAGAGACCAGTATCACTTTTATTCATGATTATATAGGGTTTCATCGGATGCAAAGCAAAAACAAAATATTTAGCTGGATTTCCACATTGCCTTCCTTAAAAGAAACTCTTTTTCCCTGTGCTCACCTACCTTGAGAGAGAAGAATTTCTGCCACTTAGAACGTCTGACAGCTGACTCCATTTCCGGCCCCGGTCCTACGCTGTCACTGGTTCCTCTTCCTCTCCATGCCTCGAGGGACTAAAGTCCCTCCCCTCTCCTGGTGCGCCCCACCTTTGGCCCACCCTGGACCCCCTGCACACTATGCTGGGTCTGCAGCCATCCCTGCTCTTCAGTGGCAGCCACAGTCTTCCTCCCCGGAAGGTCTGTTCCCAAAACCTGCCCCACATCAAGTGAGGTTGTTGGCTTCCTCCAAAGCAGTAGTTGTGCACAGAAAAAAACTATTTACAGATGCTTTGGTTTTTAAGATTAATATTTGGTTTATTAAAGTTAAATTTTAAAGCCCAGTATTTCTAGTATAGATCATCATATTCTAGTTATTAATCAAGCACAATTCAACAGTCACTTTTAAGGCGTGCCTTCACAAATTAATTAAATGCTCTTAAATATTTTAAAACTGCCTTTGTAGATTTGGTATATTTCACTTTTCTTTTTCCTTTTTTTTCTATTAATGAGAACTTCCACTTGGCTCTCAAGTTGCTGTAATGTCATAATGCCAATTCATCAGATCTTTTGCACTTGATGGAATTACATTGTAAACTTTTGCACTTTATTGCATGATTTAAGTTGACCAAATTTTGTTTTCTTCTCATCTTTCCCTTGCTTGACAGGGCCATAACACTCAATTTTTCAAATAGCCCTCTTTGGATTCTACATGACTCTCGTAGTTTTGTTTGGCTCCAAAATCCACTCTGTGCTGCTGACCACCCCCCACCACTATATGCTAATAACACTGCACACCAACGCCTTGTCTTGTCCCCAGTTTCTGACCCTCCTGTGGCCTGTGCTAACATCCTTACCTAGACCAGGTTCCAGGGCTGAGCCCCATCCGCTGCATGTCCCCTTCCTGAGCGCCCTCTCCCGCTCCTCTACCCATCCTTCAAGGCTCATCTCAGACCTCACCTGCCTTCGCCTCAGCCCCTGGTGATCTTGCTCTCTTCCACACGCGTATCGCCCATTGCTGACACGATCCATTCTGTATTACCTTGTGCATCATATTATTGCTAGTTATTTTTTCCTGCTTTTTCCCCCTCGCTTTTTTGTCTTCTCTCACATAGATCAGAAACTCCCAGAAGGTAAAAGCTGTGTTTTAGAGTGTTTCTATCCCTGCTTCTGGCCTAGCATGAAGGCCCTGGGCACAGCAACAGCTCAGCAAGACCTGCTGGGTGATTGAGAGGTTGCCGTTTATTAGCATGTCATTCCTAGAGGGCGTGTGTAACCCCTGCTCCTGCCCAATGTGCGATGCATGGTCACTGATGACTGAGCAACGGTAACTTAAACTAACTAGTGGAGGCTCACGGCACATCCCTATTGGGGGATAGATAGCTTGTAACTCTGCTTCTTAGCTTCTGTGATGCTGATTTACTGACTTCAGCCAGCTAGTAAATTCCAGAGGGGTCATATCTGGTACAGTGTTTCCATCCTGAAATTACGATGCCTGTAGTGGTTCAAACATTTCTATCTGAGAAATATCCTCCCATGTGCTTAACGCCTACTAAAAAAAACCGCCGAATACTACATTTCAGCATGCTTTACTTACAGACAATAAGCACGTGAGAAGAGACAGGGAGTGAGAGAAGCCGCTCACGAGAAGCCTTTTCCTAGGTTTAGCTGTGTCAAGACTGCATGGGAAAACAGACCTTATTTTTATTTTTATAAGAACTAAGTTTGCAGTTTCTTGATATACGTGGAAGAGCAAAAGGGTACCTATAGTTTCTTCTACCCAGAGGAAGAAAATAAGAGAACATGTTCACATGACGAATGAACCATGTGTGCAGCCAAAGCCCCAGATCTGAGATGTCTCTGATTTACTGCGGGAAACAGGGGAGTCTCCCAGCTCAACTGTTGGTCTGGCTTGTGGTTGTAATTGAAAGCAGTTGCCCTCCCCACACCCAGCTGTGAGGATGACTCATCACCTGTCCCCCAGGCCAAGTGTTGTACAAAATACTCAGCATCACCATGGCAACAGCCCAGCATCTGCCCTCACTTGGGTGTGGTTAGATTAAGTACTACCGCTTTTTTGTTGTTTTTTTGGTATCTGTTTGACCAGTTATAGATTTAAAATATTAATCATAGGAAAAGGCCATTTGGTACCAGAGAGCTGTCATACAGCAGTGCAAGAGGCAAAAAGTGAAGAAAGAGACCCAAAATAGCACAATTAACTTTTTTTTTTTTTTTTTTGAGTAAAGATAGATTTATTCAGAGAGATACATTGAAAGGCAAGAGAAAGGCCACAAGGTGTCAGGGTTGGGTGCTCAGATTAAAAGTAGGTACACATTCCATAGACAGAATGTGGGCCGTCTCCGAAGAGGGAGAGAGGCCTACATTAACTTTTTGTTAACAAAAAAAACTTCTTAATTTTGTTAACAAAAATATGTCTCTGCTGTGAGCCATCAGTCACAGACAACACTGTACTACCTGAGGAAGACGGAAAGCAGAGATAATGATAATTATTGATGTTTTACTGTGAGACGCTCATTATTATTATTCCTCTTTTACAGATGAAAAAACTGAGACACCAGAGCTTACAGTTATACAACCAGTCAGTTAACAGAGCCAGGACTCAAACTCAGGCCACCTGATTCAAAGGACCTACACTCACGACCGCTCTATCTGACTACCGAAGGATCCTCACAAGTTGTTTGGTTGTGTTTTTGTTGGTTGGTTTGTTTTGCCAACTAAAGTCAAATTATATGAAGGCTTTCAAGACTGAAACAGGATGGACTTCTAATTTGACAGTTAACTGCTAAGTAAGCAAGCACTGTGGTTATAGCAGAGACCCGGCTAGCGGGACGGGTATGTTCGACTCACAAATGCATAGAGAAAGCTCTGTGTTTGATGCCAGTCCACCTAAACCCCTCCTTACACCTGGCAGCTTCACTCTTGCACAACCACAGGTCCCGCCCACTTCGGCCAGGCATCTCACAAATCCCAGCCCTCATCACAAGGGGGGCTCTGCTGGGGACAGATCAGCACAAGCCCACCACCATTTCGGGAAACACAACTCGCAGAAACTAGCCAACCAACAGAGGGCCACCGGGGACACCCAGGACAGCCTTATGCCCTCGTTTGCCAGGCACCCCCATCTGCTGCTTGAGTCGCTTGAACTCAGGAAAGGGCTATTAGCTCTGGGTCCAGAGCCATTACTTGAGACTCAAGATGAAAAAGGAGGCAATGAACACATTCGTTTACTGCGCAGCCAAGAGTGGAGGGTTGGTTGAACCTAAATGCAAAAGCAAACTGAGCGTTAAATTTAATCACTTTTTAGGTACTGATTTAAGTATTCTGTCATTGTTGACTAACAGTTTTCTTAGCTCTAATTCGGGTCCTTGACGGTAACATGAAGGTCCTGTGGGCTTACAGCATTGTGCTGTGTCATGATGCAAAACGGCTGTGCCACGATAAGCAAGTGAGCTGGCCTGTCACCACATGAGGCCTGCCCCATAGAGGTCAGCAAAATGTGACTGCCGGAAATTTGTCTCACCATCTGAATGCAGAGCCTGCAGCTGGGCTGCTTGGGCTCATAGCCCACCTCTGCCGTTTACTAGCTCTGGGACTGAGCAAGTTACCTTTTATTCTCTGTCCCTAGGTTTGCTGGGGGACACTTAGTGGCAGGCTGGTAATGCAGGTTGGTAAAAAGAATTTACCAAAGGCAAGGAAAAATTTAAGAACAAAGGACAAGTTTTAATAAGTGCGCTGCTACAGCCAACAGCAGGCTGCACAGACAAGAGGTGCCTGTGTGTCCAAGTGTAAACGTGCAGGGTCTTTTATTGAGGAAGGGGCTGTGAGCACGAAGGGACAGGGCAACAGACTTCTGACTGGCTTTAAGCGAGGTAAGGGGGTTTGGGATATGGGAGGATAGTGGATTTATGACTCCAGTAAGATGGAGACATGGGCTGAAACAAGCAAGATCATGCATGGATGGACTGCATGGATGACCAAATGTGTCCAGGCTGATAATTCACAACCTCTGGCCACTGATGACACCCCCTGCATACCTGCTTCTGACCTTTGAAGGTTTGGTGACCGTGGAGCACTCATAATAATAAGCTAATGTTCCACGTTATTACTCGCTTGGGTGCCCACTGGCCTGGCTGTTGTGCACCCATCACCTCACTTCATCCCCCAGAACAACACTGAGTAGGGACTAGTACTATCTCCACCCACAGATGAGAAAACTGACTCTTGAAGACTTTGAGGAACTTACCCGAGGTCCCACAGCAAGTACACCTCAGGATTTGCCCTTAGGCAGCCAAGCGCTCCAGCTGAGGGGTGGGGCTCAGCTGGTACCTCGGGCCTAAAGTCCTGGGATTCCATCAAGCCCACTTCTCAGACTAGGGGTGCTACAATATTCAAATTCAGTGTGGTAGCATGTTGACCACTCCAAACACAAAATTTATTTAATACTTACCCTTTAGTGAAGGAGCAGTGTTAGAGTTTTACCGATAAATATCTAAAAATAGGTAGTGTGAAGCAATTCCATGCCATGCATTCAAATGTCTGAACTTGCAAAATTTGACATAAAGACTGTTAGGGTGGCTGCCAAACACAAGGGAGGAGTAAGGGGAAAGATAAAGCACAGAGGGCTGTCAGATTTTTGTTTTCCCATGACAGTAGTGAGAACCAGACACTGCAAAAGGGGTGGAAAAAGTCTGTGTGGACTTTTACCAGAGCCAATTTCAATTTTTAAAAATTATTTGTAACAGTGAATAGTTACCAAGCAACTGTAGCCAAGTTACTACATCCGTGGTGAAAATACAATACACACACACACATAATGATCTTTCCAGTGAATGGACCCTGACTCATTGTCACCAGCCCTTACTATCATCATCCACAGATCTGCAGGAGCCATGATATCATCATTCCTTCCACAGAGGGGAAGAAAAATGTGACTGTGGTGTGTCTGTGTGTGTGCATATAAGTAAGAAATGAGGCGGGACAGCTAGAAAGGGAGTCGACTACCTTGATCAACTTCCCAGCAGCAGGCTTGGTCAGATGAGCTTAGGACACTCTGGTAAATTTTAATGGAACCACTATTAAAGTCATTAAAGACTGACCAGCTTCTACCATAAAGCAGTGGGGAGCAATGGTTATTCACACGGGCTCTGGCAGAAGACTGCCCAGGTTTGATTTCCAATTTCTTTACTTACTAGCTAGGTTTTCTTGAATAAATTGCCTAAACTTGATAAGCTTCAAGTCCCCCATCTGTAAACTGGGAATAATTCTAGACCCTACATCATAAGGTTGTTGTGAGGATTAAATGAGCTTAAATGATTAAATATTTACAACAGTGGATGGCAGATAATTAGTACTCAATAAATGTTAAATGTACTATTATCTCTCTCAGTGAAAATCACTGGTAAAAAAATAAATACATAAATAATTTTAAAAAAATGAAAAAGAAAGAAAATCACTGGTAACCCAAAGTGCTGACCCCATCAACAGGGTTTCTCATCAAGGATGATGGCCCCTCTAGAAAGTGTCTGGGGAATTTACAAATGTGGTGTTCTGTTTTACTTTGGTTTGGTTAGGTTTCACGTGGTTGTCAGAATGATTGGCGAGCACTGCCAGCACTCAGTGGGTTAAGGTTAGGGTTGGGGTTAGATACTAGATGTTCTACAATTCATGGGTCCGTGCAACGATGAACTACCCCGGGTCCTACACAACTTCACATATCCTTCCAGTCTTCATGCAGGTGAAAAACTTTGATTATCTGAACCTGGAGCCTCATTCCATTTTACATATGAATGCAAAGTATTTTTTGCACAGCTTAAATATTACTGAATTGTCCAGGAATGTAACTATCATGTAAATCAAGTGAAGCTAAATTTCATGCTGTTCAGAACCTTCCTAAGAATTGTTCACATTTTGTAACATTAGATGACCAACAAGTTGGGCCACCAGCACACCCACATCAGCCAGTGTCTGCGGCTACTGTGATCATAGTGATGCTAAGTGTGCTCGCAAGATTCTTATTCCATCACCATGTCTTCTAAGGGAGCTATGCCTGAGTAATTACATATTGTAATTGAGACTTTTTTGTTATAAATTACTTCCCTTTTATTTCTCTTTTATATGACTTTTTGGATATTAGATTGCTTTTTAAAGTTATGTGTATAGATGTTATATTATCTATGAATTTTGTTTCAGGAAAGCAATGGAAGCATTACGAAGTATTTGTTGTGAAAGGGGATGTTGGACCATAAGCGATGGAAAGATCATACTCACAGAACCCACTATTAATAGGGAATTCAAAGAGGGGAGGGTATAGCTCAATGGTAGAGTACATGCCTAGCATGTACAAGGTCCTGGGTTCAATCCCCAGTACCTCCATTTAATTAAATAAATAAACCTAATTACCTTTCCTGCACCAAAAAAAAGGGGGGGGGATTCATTAACTGACAGATTATGCAAACAACAAATTCTTTATCTAATCAAAAAGATGATAAGTATGTTAACTACGCTGGTACTTGATGTAGTAGACAGACTAATGCCCCCGACCAAGATGTCCACGTCCTAATCCCCGAACCTATGAGTGTCTTAGATAACATAGTAAAGGGGAGTTAAGGTTGCAGATGGAATTAAGTTTACTAATCAGCTGACCTTAAACTAGGAATTATCCAGGTGTGCTCAATGGTGTGTCCAGTGTGGTCACAAGAGTCCTTAAAAGTGGAGGACAGAGGCAGAAAAGTGAGAGTCAAGAAGATGTTATTATCAAAGAAAGGTACAGAAAGATGCAACACTGCTGACTTTGAAGATGGAAGAAAGGGGCCATGAGCCACGGAATGTGAGTGGCTGCTAGAAGCTGGAAAGCTCAAAGAAACAAAATTTTCCACAGAGCCTCTAGAAAGGAAAACAGTCCTTCTGACAGCTTGATTTTAGCCCAGTGGGACCCATGTTAGACTTCTAATCTACAGATCTCTAAGCTAACAATATATTTGTACTGTTTAAACTGCTAAATTTGCGGTATTTGTTATATCTGCAATAGATCATCTGCGATAGGCAACCAATGCACCTGAAAATATAAAGTATTATTAAATGAAAAGAGCAAAATTCAGAATACAGACAGATGCACAAACACAGCCCACAGCTGGGTTTAAATTCAAATGGGCAAATGAAGAGTGCAAGGTGGTGCTGCAGTGACTTGAGATGGACAAGCTAGACCAGCGAGCAAGGGTCAGGGGACCCCGGTCTGAGGCCCGGCTCCACAACAGACTTGCTATATGAAGCTATAAGAATCGGTCATCTCTCTGGGCCTCAAGTGCTCTCATTCCAGTCTTTCTAGAACACCTGCTACTGACGAGGGTCTGGACTGGGCTTAACGGAGCCAAAGAATGGGACCTTGTCCTTGGTCTCAAGGAGATTCCCAGTCACCCCGTAGGAGAAAGGGGGGTGACTAGATGCTCTCTGAGGCCACATTCAGCTTTAACAACCTATGAGTCCATGAGTCTAAACAGAATTTAATGCTTACTACCTTTTATGTATGTGTGTGCGAGGCTGCCTGAGTTCATAAATATTTTTGGATTGCAGGAAGTAGTTATGTGAAGTTAGATCACTGAAAAGTTCTCTCTAAAACATAAAAAATCACAATCTCAATATATCTCAGTTGAAAGCACCTTTGTTAAACTTTCCCTGTTTTCCAAACTAAGGCATAGGTATTGCTGTTCTTTTCAATTCCATGTAATTTTAATTCAGTGCCACCCTCCCCCCAAAAAACCCCAGTGAGCACCTATCAGCACGTAGCACTCTCCTCTCTTGGTAGTATTTATTTACACTATCAGTGCTGCTGTTATGTTATCTTTAGTTTACATGTATAGAGACAATTTTAAATGAGTACATTCTAAGATAAGTTTGAGGTTCTTAAGAGAAATAATCCAAAGGTAAGGGAAAAGGAGTAGGGAGGAGAGTGAATTATAAGGAATAAAGAAGCTAAGTTAAAGTAAGAAGCAAAATGCAATTATGGTGGACAGGATTAGGAAGGAAGCTGAAAGAACACGAAAACAAAGCAAAAAAATGTAAAAAGAAAAGGAAGACAAATGTGGTAGGAAAACAGCAGGGAGCAGACTGACACATCTGGTCCTCCTTCCGTCCGTCCGTCAGCTTCACTTCCTTTTTATTCCTGCCCCACATCCCCACACTGAGCGACACCCCTGGTCACAGTGCCCTTTGGCTTCGTTGTGAATTGTGCTAAAGTGAGTCTTAAGGCTCAGTGGGCCTCTGATGCCCCCTGCAGGCCCTCAAGGCTACCTGCTTTGTCTTTTTTCTTTCTCTCTCTCTCTCTCTCTTTTTTTATTGAGTTACAGTCGGTTTACAATGTTGTGTCAATTTCCAGTGTAGAGCACAAGTTTTCAGTTATACATGAACATACTTATATTCATTGTCGCATTCTTTTTCGCTGTGAGCTACCACAAGATCTTGTATATGTTTCCCTGTGCTATACAGTATAATCTTGTTTATCTTTTCTACATATGCCTGTCAGTATCTACAAATTTCAAACTCTCAGTCTGTCCCTTCCCACCCTGGCAACCACAAGTAAAACAAAAACAGACTCATAGACGTAGAATACAAACTTCTGCTTTCTCTTTTATTTTAATGGGACTTACCAGACCTTACTTAACCTTTACATAGACGCCTGGGTCCAGCAATGAGATAGAGCAACTACAGGCTTCAATAAGTGTATGTTCCCAGGAATGATATTGAGATTATGCCTTGGCATTCTCCATACTTGTGAAACGAGAGATTTCAGCGTGACTTATAAAAGCCCAGGAGTGTACTTTGCTGTGATTTGGTTGAAACGCATGAACCTTGCCAGAAAGATTTGGGTTTGAATTCCTGCTCTGTAACTAACTGTGTGATCCTGGGAGAGTCCATTAATCTCAAGGAGCTATTTCTTCACCTTTAAGATGGAGATATCAAGTAGGCCTTGGAGGGTTCCTGCGAGAGGCTTAAATGGGGTATGATGGGTATAAAGTGCCTCCCTCGCTCGGCATCTACTACCAGGGGGCCCCTCAGCAAGTGGAGCTTTCATTACCTCGTTCTAAGGACAAACCTGTATTGTCAAGAGCTCTATATCCCTTGTGATGCCAGAAATCAAGAAAACTTAAATAGTAGTCTTAGGTTCTTTATTTTCCTCTATCCCTCTGTCTCTGTCTCTCCGGCTGTGTCTTGGCCTACCCTCCGTACTAAAGACAATTGTGGTCTCCTTGGCTGCTGCGCTGCAGTGCGAAATCCTTCAGGTGGAGCCCATGCTTCCTGCAGCCGCCAGCCCCCTCAGGAGAAAGCAGCCTCCTCGGTGTGACTCGCACCCTGTCTTCCAGGAAGCCCCTTAGAACTCATAGTGCTTTTGTCTCGCAGCCCTAGAAACTTGGCAGAGCACTCACCTACGGAGGTTTCACACGACAGACTATTAACCATGCTTAGAACCCACCTATCCTCATACAGAATATCAGCCTTAAAACCCAGGCTTATAGTTTCTCAAGCCAGTAATAATAATAATAACAAAGTCATGCACTGCAGAAAGAATATCTAATAAGCAAACAGCTCTATGATGCTGGTGTTGCTTCTCAGTATCTATTAAAAATTTTATGTAGGATTATCTGAAGTATATGTAAGTCACAGAAAAAATCTCAGAGATTCTGCAGGTTTGACTCCAGACCACTACAATAAAGAAAATACTGCAATAAAATAAATATCACAATGAAGTGGGTCCCATGAACTTTTTGGTTTCCCAGTGCATATAAAAGGCATTTTACACTATACTGTAGTCAAGTCAATGTGCAACAGCGTCATGTCTAAAAAAAAAACGTTAACCAGAAAATACGTTATTGCTAAAAAATGCTATCCATCACCTGAGCCTTTAGCAAGTCGTAGTCTTTTTGCAATAGTAACACCAAAGATCACGGATCGCAGAGCACCAAAACAAATATATTAAATAACGCAAAGGTTTGAAATATTTCATGAATTACCAAAATGTGACACAGAGAAAAGAAGTGAACAAACGCTGCTGGGAAAATGACACTAACACGTGCTCAGCGGAGGGTTGCTACATCCCTTCAATGTGTTTAAAAAAAAAAAGCAACATCCGTGAAGCACAATAAAACGAGGTTTGTGTGTGCGTTGCCTTCTGAATTAGGCCAGATTATCAGAAAGCAGTGTGCCTGTACTATACTGTTTTGCGTCCCCAGGTGAGTCTCTTCCGTTCCCCTCGACTTGCTTTCTCTGGACTTCGGTCCCATTGCTTATACTGCGAGATGTCACACGGGGGAGCCCTGTGAGGCTTTCCTGTCTTTACAGAAGGGCGTCATTGAGGATGTTATTCAAGGCATTATGTAGAATCCCCTCTGTGAGAACCTCTGTGTGAATTCATGTCTTCAGGTCTCAGCACTAGAAACAGGTCACCTGCTTCTAAGCAGAGGGTGGTTCTCCTTTTTTACTCCAGAAAGACAGCATACATTATACATTTGTCAAATATCATATAATTATACAACATGACGAGTGAAGTCAAATGTAAATTATGGACTTTAGTTACTGCAACACTACTGGCTCGTCAATTTTAACAAATGTACCACTAACGCAATGTTAATAGCAGGGCAGCTGGGAGAGAGGGAGTATGTGGGAACTCTCTGTACTTTCTGTTCAACTTTTCTGTGACCCTAATACGTCTCTAAAAAACCAAGTCTATTTAATACATATACACACACAGGAAAATACACACATAGGAGATTCTGGGAAGATGGTGGCATCAGCACAGTTTTTCAGGGTCTCTGAATCCTCACATAAAAACAGACAAGCAACTAGAAAGCAAAACCAAACCCTGTGGACATTCACGATGAAGCCTTGATGTTAAAGTATCCCCGTGAACCCCAAAACAAAGGGAAGCGGGGACAAATCAACAGTCACCAAACCTGCACGATATCAGCATCAGTGTAAGAAGGAAGAAAGAAATGGGACAGTGGCTGGTGGACCCTGAACAGAACTCCAAAACAGCAACAGGTACGGAGGCGCAGCTGAAAAGTGGAAAAGAGTTTGCTCTCTCCAATACTAGGTGAGTGCAAGGGGCCCCCAGTAAAGACCGTGGGGAGTAGGGGTGAGGGCTGGGGCAGTCTGGCCCCTACTAACTCTCAGAACTCATTTCCCAGGGCTTCCTTCCAGCACGGGGCCCCCTGCTGGAGAGAAGAAAGCAGGGAGTAAAATGAAAACTGAGCAGGACAGGGACAAGCGAGAGGAGACAAAGGTCCTGATCAAAGTACAGAACAGATCCCACAAATCTCAGAATGCAGGCTTCATATTTTTAACATTATACCAAAATGCAGAGGGAGCTCTGTGAAGTTAGAAAAGCTTTCCTGCCTCATTCTAAACGTTCAAGAAAACGACATAAAAATCAGCAACAAAAAAAGGATTTAGGCTGAATCCTCATAAAGTTATGTTAAAAAAAAAAAAAAAAAGAAAAAGGAGTAAAGAACAGAATAACATCCCTACAAACAATGGAGTATGCTGGAAAGACGTACCCACAAAAGAGATCAAAGCTGCAATGAGCTGCAAGATATTAAGAATATAATACAAATCTAAAGTGCATCTCAGTGGGTTTATACAAATGGATACATCCACGTAACCACCACCCATTTCAAGAAGCGGAACATTACCAGCATCCTTGTAGACTCCCTTGTGCCCTGTCCTTATCAGTAACCATGTTACCTCCCGAAAGTTAACACCATCTTGGGTTCTATCAGTTTCAATTAGCTTGGCCTGTTTTTGAAGGTCGTATAAATGAAACTTAAATCTACCCTTGTGTGTCTAGCTTTTTTCTCTCAACATTATGTTTGTGACATTGACCAGGCTGCTGTGTGAGGCAAAGTCCGTTCTTTATCATTGCAGTAAAGAAACTGTGAGTTCACCACAATTTATCCGTTCTGCTGCTGGCGGATATTTGGGTTGCTTCCACTTCAGGGTTACTGTAAAAGAGGCTACTCTGGATAGCCTTTTCCTTGTCTCCTTCACTCACTTCTGTTGGGTATATTCCCTCGGAGTGGAATTGCTGGGTCACAAGGAATGGACACGTTCAGTCTTTGGAGCTGCTGCCAAACAGTTTTCCAAAGTGGTTGTTATCAATTTAAACTCTTATTAGCTGAACGTGAGGATTCCAGCTGCTCCACTTCCTTACCAAAATTTGGTATTGTCAGGGTTTTTTAGTAGCTGTTGTGATAGATGTGTACCAGTTAATTTGCATTTCCCTAATGACTAAGAAAACTGAGTGTCCTTTTATTTGCTTACTAACCATTTGGATACCCTCTTTTTTGATGTGCCTGATCAAGTCTTGTGCAGACTTTTCCTTTTTGACATGTAGGAATTCTTTATACACTTAAAGTCCTTCATCAGATGTATGTTTTTGCAAATATCTGCTCTGACTCTGAGACTTGCCTTTTTACTCTTACTGGTATCTTTCAATTAATAAAAAATTTGTAACTACCATGAAGTTCAATTTATCAATGTATTTCCTTTATAGTTAGGGATTTTTGTATCTTGTTAAGAAATATTGCCTCTACTCTAAAGTCATGAAGATCTTCTTCCATGTTATTTTTTTTACAAGTTTTATTCTTGTACCTTTCATACTTATATCTACAATACATCTGGAATTGACTTTTGTGTATGGGATGTAATAGAGTCAAGGCTCATTTTTCCCACCAGCCGTCCAATGGATCCAGCACCATTTGTTGAAAAGGCCGTATTTTCCCTGCTATATTGCAATGACACCTTTGTTGTACATCAGGTATCCATGTACACGTGGTCTGTGTCTTTGTGCTCTATTTTATTGCATGGGTCTATCTGTCTCAAACCTAATGCATCTGAAATTGAATCCCTGATCTTCTTCCCTAAACCTGCTCCTCTTACTATCTGCCCCATCTCAGTTGTGGGCAATTCCAGTTACTCAGGCCAAAATCCTTGGTATCATCCTAACTTCTTTCCTGCTCTCACATCCCACTTGCAATTCATCAGCAGATCCTGTTGCATTTACTTTCAACTACCTCTGGAGTCACTACCTCTATCACTCCCACCCTGGTCCAAGCCAACATCCTCTCTCATCTAGATTACAGAAATAACTCCCTAACTGGCCTCCCTGATTAGTGTTAACTGACTGGATGTACGGCACAGGAGAGAAGGAGGGGTCAGGATCCCATCCAGATGTCTGGGCTTGGGTAGTGGAAACTGCTTTCCAAGATCAGATAGCAAAGAAATTGGTTTGTGGGCAGAGGGAAGAGAGGACCCCTCTCTGCCTCTTCTTTACCTAATGGCCTGAGTAACACTGTGAAGTTACTTCCTGTAAGTCAGATCATGTCCCTGCTCTACTCAAAACCCTCCAATGGTGCCCTGTCTCACTCAGAGTAGGAGTCAAAATCTTTACAATGACCCACAAAGCTCTATGTAATTTGGCCTTCATTAGCTCTTTCCATATTATTCCCCCGTTCATTCACTTTGATGTAGCCATAGTAGCCTCTTTGATATTCCTTGAAAAACCAGGCATACTCCCACCTCAGGACGTTAGCACTTATTGTCCTCCCAAATACCCAAATGGCTAGCTCCCTCATTTTCATCAAGTCTTTGTTTAAATGTCATCTTTTCAGGGAGGCCTTACTCTGACTAACCTATTTAATTATAACCCAATCCCATTCTAGTAATTTTTCCCCCTTGGTTCTGATCATCTTCTAACTCTGAACTCAACAAAAGTAATCCTGAGAAAGACCAGGCCAGCATTCTACAATGAGAACCATTCGCAGAACCTTCTGAGGGGTGCACCATAACATCCATAAAAGACTTTTTAAATTTTTTGGTATGTTTTGTTCACTGCTATATCCCAGCTCTTAGAAGAGAACCTGACATATAGTAACGGTTCTATAAACACTTTGTTGAATAAACTCAAGAAATAGATGAATGACTGAACCAAACACATTTTAAAGATCTCCAACATTTAATGGCTTAATAAAAAAGGACGAACTTTCAAAGGAGATAGAAAGAACAACCAGACATGGAAAAAGAGTCTAATACCCTAGATATAAAGGGAATTTCCTGAGTGATAGTGTCTTTTGTTATTTATAACAAGCCCTTTTCAACCATACCTGAATTTATGCTAATGAAGTTACTCGGGGCAGAGTCCTAGGCATCTTCAGGTCTGGGAACCAACCATGTGATTAGAGGGTTGGAACTTTCAGAACACCCTCTGACCTTGGAGAGGGGAGAGGTGTTGGAGATTAACTTCAATCACCAATGGCCAGTGAAATTAACTGTGCTTACATAATGAAGCCTCGATTAAAAACTCTGACAAGGTTTAGGGGAGAGTCTAAGTTGGTGAATTGATGTGCTGGGAGGAGAGTGTGCTGAGAGAGCATTAAAGCTCTGCACCAACCCCCACCACCCTCTCACCCTCACCCCGCACCTTGCACTTGGCTGTCCCTGAGTTGTATCCTTTATAATAAAAATTTTAATAAAATTAAAATAATATAAGTATACGCTTTCCTGAGTTCTGTGAATTATTGAATTGGTATGAGGGAGTGCAGGGAGGGGGGCATGAGAATCCCTGAATTTATAGTCATCCAGGCAGAAGTAGAGGTAACCTGGGCACCCTATTTGCATCTGGCATCTGAAGTGGGGGCAGTCTTGTGGGCCTGAGCCCTTAATCCATGGGATCTATAGTGACTCCAGATAGTTGGAGTCATAATTGAATTAAATTATAGAATATCCAGTTGGTATCAGAAAACTGGAGACTTGGTCATTGTTTGAAAAAACCACTCAGTCACCCAGGAAGGGACAGAGTCCAATTTGAATCCAAGCCTTTTACCACAATGTAGTTAAAGAGTAATTAAGGTTACCAGATCATGCCATGTGAAAAGGAAAGAGGGCCAAGGACAGATGCCCCAAAATTTAATGAGAAAGTAAATGATTTCACAAAAAAAGCAAATTTCCAGAAACACAGGAATTAAACTTGGATGAGTTAATGTTGAAGAAATCAAGAAAAAAGGAAGTTAAAGGAAAGTGGTGATCAATGCTGTTAACTGCCATAAAAAGATCGTAAAAGTTAAGGCTTGACAAATATCCTCTGAATTTGGTAGTTGTGAATGACAATTCAATAGTCCCTCAGGCCAGAATATAATGAGTTGGAAAATGTGGGGTTTGTGTGTGGGTGTGTGGGTGCGAGAACCTTGGCTGTGGTAGAAAAAAGAAGGGGTAGCAATGGGTTAGTGGCACAGGAGTGAGGGTTTCCACTATCCTTATTGCTTGTTGTTTTGGGTGAAAGAGGCTTGAGCAGGTTTACAAACAGAAATGGGCCAGATGTGGAGAGTGCTTAATGGTAGATGCCAGGCCCACAGCTCAGGAGTCTGGTCAAAAAGCAGGCTGACAAGTTTTTACTTTTATTTTTATAGCTTCTGTCTTGTAGAATTTTCTTGGCATGTACAGTCGATATTTTCTCTGTATTTAAAAAAAAAAAAAAAAAAAGATGACCCAAAAAGAAGGACCCTTATTTAAAAAAAATAAATTATCCTTTCTTCGCCCCTAGCTGCTGCCCTCTCTCCTCAGGGGTAAGGTTTCTGGAGAGCAGTCAGTCTGTTTCTGTCCACAGGCGTTTGCTCACCTCCCACTCACTTCTCCCGGCGCCCTCCAGTCTGGCCTCCAGCGTCACTTCCCCTAGACAGCTCCTGCGGAGGTCTCTAGCATGTTGCCATTAAATCAAACGGTATTCTCTAGGCGCTCTCTCTCTCAAGTTCCTGGCTTTTCTGTTTGCTCACTGGACATCTCCACAGGTATCTCTAAAACACAGTCCACCTTTCTTCCCTCTGCCCCCAGGCATACTTCTTTTTTCCCACTTTGAAGGGTACCTTCCACCATCCCCCATCCAAGCTCAGAAACCTGGTGACTTCCTGAGTCCTCCTCTCTCCCATCCCCTCGGTCTCATCCATTACCAGATCCCTTCACTCCCACCCACCTTCACAGAATCTCAAGTGTATCTCTGATTCCAATGCAATTTTGAGAGCTTCCATCATGAACTTTCTGAAATAGCAATCAGATGTCACTCCCTGCTAACAGTCCTCCTTGGCTCCCGCTGCCCACAGAGTAAACCCCCAGCACAGAAGTACGGACGGTAATGATCCTTCAGGATCTTAAAGGCCCTGCCTGCTTCTCCAGCCTCATCTCTCCCTACATCCCTGTCCTAACCGATGCCCAAACCCCACAGAAACTGTTGGTAGTTCCCTGAATCTGAGCGACCCTATGCTGTCCTCTGGCCTGGAGAATGACTCCTGGATACCCTGCACCTGCAATGTCCTCTCCTGCTTCATTTCTGGTCCAACGTCTCTTTGTCCCTCAAGACTTAACTCAGACTTCAACTGTTCAGGGATTTAGTAACGCACACAGGGACAGTGTCACTGTTGATCTATTGTAGCTTTCCTTTTCAAGATTCTTAAGGCATTTGGATTACTGTCTAATCCTAAATGGCTTTATCCAAGAGTAAAGGAAGTATGACCTACAGTAACCCCACAACTACAGGAGATTTGTTTTTGTCATATGTTGGTGCCTTAAAATTTGTATTGGGCATTTCTAAGTATTTGTAAATGGTGATTTTAATTACGCATAGCCTACCAAGGCAAAAGAAGCTTTCTTGAATCAGAATTCTGTAAAGAATGTTGTTTATCCAGTGCAGAGGATCCTACTCATTACCAGAATCTTTAACAGTTTTGTGGAATCCACCAATCCAGATGACAAATCTTACGGGAGTCTTTAACTCTGAATTCAACGAAAGCAGTGTTGAAAAAGACTGATCCAGCATTCTCTAGTGAGAACAAGACCAGAGAACCTTCCTAGGGATGCACTGTAACATCTGTGAAGCCCTACATGTCAGGATGGCACTGGAACATGTACGTTTCCCCAGCTATTTCATCTATAAACTAAGGATAATAACAGTTATTTCACACAATTACCCTAATGATTAAGTAAAGAGAACTTTCGATTAGACATAAAAAGTTGGGAGCATCAGTGTAAGGATGGTGTTTAAATCCATGGGAATTCATGAGATAACCTAAAGAGGGGTGACAGAGGGGAACAGAAAAGCCCCAGCCTTCTTTCTAAATGTTTCCCATCCATTTGTTCATTCAGCAACTGTTTTCTGAGCGCCTATGACCTGTCAGTTACCACACTAGGCACTAGGGGTGCAGGGTGAGCCAAAGAGACGTGGAGAAAGCTTACAGTCTCCTGACGGAGGCACACAACTATGTATGTCATTACAAACTATGATAAGAGCGTTAAAGGAAAAGTTCCAGATATTATGGGAGAATTTAATGAGGACCTAATTCAGATTAAATAACATTGTATATAAAACACTTAGCATAGTGTCTGACACAGTGAACACTTTGGCCAAGGAAGGCTTCACTAAGAAAGTGACAATTATGCTGACACCAAAGAATTCGCAGGAGTTGGCCAGGTAGAGAACGGGGTGAAAGGGAACTGCCAGGCGAGGAACAATATACACGAAGGCCCTGAGGCAGCAAAGAGCCTGGGGTGTCCCTGGAACTGGAAGGGGACCTGTATGGCTAGTTCTATGTGACGGTCTACACGATGGTTCGGAAATGACAACACCTACCTGGCCATCCGAGGCAGAACTCTCCCTCTCCCCTATGTGATTAAAATCACTTCAAGAACCACACAATTCTAGATACCACGCAAAATAGTCATGATGCAAACGAACTGCATCTGCCTGAAAATGAGCCTGCAGTCTGCTTTCCAGCCTCCCCTTTCAGTCACCCTTCTCCCACTCCGTACCCTCACCCATCCAGCATCTCACTTTGTTGCATTGCCCTGAGGCTAACAATTCAAGAATACATCCTCCCTGAGGAAGAGTCCTGTGACAGGAAATCCAAGAGAAATTCAGCAAGAAATATTACACGAGGCAGCATCTTATTGTCATACAGGTTACGCATAAGTTCAGAAGTTAACTTAAAATTCAGAAGTGAAGTGGTGATCAGCGGGATACATGTTAACACTATTAAACGGGAAGGATATAGCTCAGGAGTAGAGCACGCGCTGAGCACGCACAGGGTCCCTCATTCAATCCCCAGGACCTCCATTAAAATAAACAAACAAACAAACAAACCTCACTTCCTCCTCCTTCCCCCCACAAAGATATTTTTAAAACACCATTATTTAAATTGAAAAAGTACAAAGACATGAAACCCTAAGATACTCAGGCAGTTGAGGCTTATATGTTCCCCTCAGCTAAGGAGAAGGAGGAGGGGTCTGGAGCTTCAAAGGGGAGGAAGACGATTCTCAGGAAGGTTAAAAGAGCCAATGTTTGGTAAACAAATGTTTTCTATGCCATGGAGATATGTCTCTCTGACATAAAACTTATCTTTGGTACTAGCTCTCTTCTGGTGACAACCTAAATTCTTTTAGGCAGTTAACGGGAAGGTAAGCAGCTCTTCCTGGGTCTTCGGGCCTTGTCTGTCATCAGCTCAAAATAATCCACATGCCAAAGTGGTATTCTTTGGCGTCATGTATTCTGCTCCCCCTCAACGGTAATATTGGAAAATTTGGAGATATGTGAAGCTCTTTTTTTTTCATTGAAGAATAGTTAATTTACGGTTGCGGTCGTTTGAGGTGTACGGCAAAGTGATTCACATGCGTGTGTGTGTGTATACACACTCTTTCTCAGATTCTTTTCCATTATAGGTTATTACGAGATATTGCATAGTGAAGGTCTTGAAACTTGATTCTTGAGGATATCTAACGTCCACTATAGCTTACTCATTCATGTTTATTCTGACTTCTGTTTTACAAAGTCTAAATTTGCAATTTTAAAAAATGCAGTGTAAAAATTTACCAGACTGGGGAAAAAAGTTTACCAGGAATTAGAGCACCCAGTCTAAGGTTAAAAATTAAAGGACCTGCTTGTTGTCCAAGATGCAGTAACAAGGACTAAATTCATCCTTTCACTTCAAAGAATACTGTCCCCACCCCACCCCCCAAAATAACCAACAACGCACACACAAAATATATGAGAAAACAATTTTCAAGACACTGGACATCAAACAATGAAGGACAGTGATTCCTGAGAGAGTGGAAACAAGTGACAAAAGAGCCCTGCAATGAACTTGGGGTTCCCAGGCTGCCACACAGCCTGAGGGGAACCCAGGTGAACCCGTTGGACTCCCTGAATTGCGAAAGTGCAGCTGAGAGTATGGGGAGCCCAAGATGGCTAGTGTTCACAGAACAGAGTGCTAGAGAGGAGAGATCTGCACAGAGAAAAACTCTAGAGATCTGTGGAGGGTATTCAGAGTACTGCTTGGTGCCTGCGTGAGAGAAAACTACCCTACAGATGCTGGGGAGGCAACTATTGAAAGAATGATAGTAAACCGTGCCCGGCACTCACAGAGCCAGGAAGAGAGCCTGTTCTAACAGCTCGGACTGGAAAACCTCATGATTCATACAGCACTGGATAGAGTATTCACAAAGGTCTTTCTTCAGTAGTGGGAAATAATTAGCCCTTGATCTATGGTTCTCAACCAGTGGTAAATTTGCTCCTCTCCCCCAGGGGACATTTGGTAATGTCTGGAAACGTTTTTGGCTTATCAGGACTAGGGGCAAGTTGCTACTAGCATCTAGTGGGAAGGCCAGGGACACTAGTAAATATCCCACAGTGCACAAGAGGACAGCCCCCTGAAAACAGCATTACCTGGTCCAAAATGTCAACAGCACTGAGGTTGAAAAAGCTTGCTCTAGACTCACCCCTGCTCTGGTCCTTCCTAACAAATCTTAAAAGCAAGACTCAAAAAGATCATACTGTTTCCAAGTAAATTAACTGCATTCCAGAGCAAAGCTCAAGATTTAGAGGATTAAAAATTACAACATCTGGCATTCAATTCTTCTTCATCAAAACACAGATTACCAGGGTGGTGGGTATAGCCCAGGGGTAGAGTACATCCTTAGCATGCCGGAGGTCCTAGATTCAATCCTCAGAACCTCCATGGAAGTAAGAAAGAAAGTAAACAAAGATTACTAGATACGCAGAGGTTCAGGAAAATGCAACCCATACTGAAGAGAAAAATCAGCCAATGAAAACCAACCCAGAACTGACACAGATGTTAGAAATGGCATAAAATGACATTAGAACAGTTATTACACCTGTATTCGATAATCTGTAAGTTCAGTAGGTCAAGTAGAGATATAGTAGGTATAAAAAAAGACCCAAATCAAACTTTTAGAGTAAAAGTTACAATGTCTTAGATGAAAAACACACTGGATGGGATTTAACAGCAGATTATATCATTTAGAAGAAAAGATTAGTCAGCTTGAAAGTACGGCAATATAAACTATCCAAAATGAAACAGAGAAAAGACAATTTTTTAAGTGAAATTTAAAAAGAAAAAAAGGAGCATCAGTGGGCTGCGAGACAATATTAAGCGGCCTGAGACACAAGTACTCGGAGTCCCTAAAAAACGGGGGGATAAAGGAGAGAACTGAAAATATAGTTGGAGAAATAACAACCAAAATTTTTTCAAATTTAAAGAAAACTATAAATCCACAGATCCAAGAATCCCAATGAACCCCAAATACAAGAAATATGAAAAAAAAAAAAACCAAGGCACAGCATAACCAAATAGCTAAAAAGCCAAAAACAGCAACAACCAGAAAAACAGTAATGAAGAGAAGACCTTAGAAGCATCTAGAAGAAAAACAGACACCTTGTGTATAGATTAAAATAAGGATGCCATCAGGCTTCTCATCAGAAACAGTGCAAATGAGAATATAGTCGAGCAATGCCTTGAAATACTGAAAGAAAAACCTGTCAACATAGAATTACATACTCAGCAAGAAATCTTTCAAAAGTGACAGCAACATAACTATATATTCAAACACGTGAAAACTGAAAGGATTCATTACCACACTACACACTACAAGAAACTACACCACGTACATAGACATACGCTGCAAGAAATTTAAGTTCTCAGGCAGAAGAAAGTGATACCAGATGGAAATCTGGATTTCCACAAAGGAATGAGGAGCACAGAAATGATAACTACAAGGGTAACTAAACAGGATTTTTTTCTTGTTATTTAAAACTCTTTCAGTGATAAATGACTGCCTAAACAGAAATAATAACAATGCATTTGGGGTTTTAACATTATAAAAGTAAAATGCTTGATAAAAAGAACATACAGGCCAGGAGGGAAGAAATGAAAGTATACTATTGCAAGGTTCATATAGTATATAGTATAGTGTCACTTGAAGGTAGACAACCATAAATTAAACTCTAAACTATAAACTTAAAGTTCAAACTCTAAAGAAGAAATACATGAGTGAAATAGTCCTGCATCTATCAAAGAAATTGAATGTGTGGTTAAAAGCCTCCCTACAAAGCAAACGCTATGCCCAGATACCTTCACTAGTGAATTTTATCAAACATTTAAGGAAAAAAAGAAGAAAAAGCCAGTTCTACACAAACTCTTCCAGAAAATTGAAGAGAGAGTAATATTTCCTGACTTGTTCCATGAGGCCGACATTACTCTAATATCACAACCAAAAAAGTGTATTACAAGAAAAGTACAGACCAATAGCCCTCATGTGGTTTATCACAGGAAAGCAAGGTTAATTTCATATTAAAAAAATCAATGGGTTGGGGGTGGGGGTGAGGGTATAGCTCAAGTGGTAGAGCGCATGCTTAGCATGCATGAGGTCCTGGATTCAATCCCAAGTACCTCCTCTAAAAACAAATAAATAAACCTAATTACCTCCCCCCTTTAAAAAATCAATCAGGATAATTCAAATATTAAACAATTTAAAAAGGAAACCACACGATCATCTCAACAGATGCATAAAAAGCATTTGACTAAATCCAACATCCATTCCTAATAAAAACTCTTAGCAAACAGGCATGGGAGGAATGTCTCCCATGTTTATGAGCAGCTGCAAAAATCTATAGCTAATTTTGTATTCAGTGGCAAAAGATTGAATACTTTCCCCCTAAGATACTAGCAACAAGACAAGGATATCTGCTTTCATCACTACTGTTCAACATTGTACTGGAGGCTCTAGCCACACAGTAAGGCAAAAAGGAAAGAAAAGCTGTCCAGACAGTAAAGGAAAAAGTAAAACCATACTCTAACATGATCGTCTATGTAGCAAATCTAAGGACTCTATTTAAAAGTTACTAGAACTAGTGAGTTTAGCGAGTTTGCAGCTATAAGATAAATATATAAAAAGTAATCGTATTTCTATATGCAAGCAATGAACAATCAGGGATTTAAATTAAAAATATTATTTACAATAGCATCAATACATGTGAAATGCTTAAAGGTAAATATGACAAAAGATGTACAAGACCAGTACTACAATACATAGCTGAGGGAAATTATAGAAGATTTAATAAACAGAGAAATATAACATGTTTATGAGAAGACTTGTTCACGAGATATAACTTGTTCATGAGAAGACTCAGTTTGCTAAGATGTCAATTCAAAATCCAGGCAGGGAAAAAATGTTAAAAAAATAAATAAATAAATAAATAAATAAAAATAAAAATCACTTAAAAAAAAAAAAAATCCAGGCAGGGTTTTGTAGACACTGACAAGTTTATTCTAAAATTTATACAGAAATGCAAAATATCTAGAATAGCCAACTCAATTTTGAAAAAGAAAAACAAAGTTGAAAATAATTTCAAAACTGATCACAAAGCTACAGGAATCAAGACAGTATAATATCAGCATCAAGAAAAGTAACGAGATCCATGGTTCGGAATAGAGAGTCTAGACCAATATATAAAAATGGGTAACCAGTTTGTTAGCCAGGCGCAAGGACAACTGGATTGAGAAAGGTACTGGAATAAATGGATATCCACGTGTAAAAAAACAACAACAGACAAACAAAATCTCTTCAATTCCTACTTCATATCATATACAAAAATTAACTCAAGGTGGATCTTAGACCTAAACATAAAACCTAAGTCTATAAAACTTCCAGAAGAAGGAGTTTGTGACATTGGGTTAGGCCAAGATTTCTTAGCTATGACACCAGAAGCACAATCCACAAAAGAAAAACATGACAGATTGGACCCGATTAAAATTTAAAACTTTTGTTCTTTGAAAGACACTTAATAGAATGAAGTCAAGCCACTGACTAGGAGAAAAAATTTTGCAAAGTACGTATCTAATAATGGACCTATATCCAAAAAAGAATACAAATAATTCATTTTTTCAGTGGGCAAAATATTTGAACAGATATTCCACCAAAGAAGATATACAGATGGCAAATAAGCACTCAAAAAGATGTTCAACAGTATTTGTCCTTAGGAAAATGCCAGTTAAAACCACAATAAAATGCCACCCACACTTGCAGTTAGAATGGCTCTAAATTAAAAACACTGACCATACAAAATGTTAGCAAGGATGTGCAAGAATTGAAACCTTCATTCACTGTTATTGGGAATGTAAAATGGTGCAATCATTTTGAAAAACAGTTCAGCAGTGTTTTGTGCCAAGCTCAGCCCATAACCAATGTTATAATTGGACCAGCCCCTGGGTTTCTTATGATCGCAAAAAGACCTTCAGCGATAGTCATTAGGGAACTTTGAAAAAAATTAAGTTTTATTACTTACAACACCTGGAAATTACACAGCACACAGCAAGGGCATGAGGAAGCTTGTGACAGATTTGCTCATTATCTTGATGGTAGTGATGGTTTCACAGGCATGTATGTGAATCAAAATTTACCAAACCATATACTTTAAATACATGCAATTTATTATATATCCATTATACCTCAATAAGGCTGTTTACAATATTTAGTTAAAGCATAGTTCTATAAAAAACAAGGTTGAAAATTTATTCCTTGCCTAAGACTCACAAACACCAAAGAACAACTCTTCCCTTCTTTGGACTTCCAGTCCTATTCCTAGATTGTCACCTGCCCCATCTCCCTCAAAATTTGACCAGGCATTTCTATGTGTTGTTAACATGACTACCTCAGATGAGTATCTGGTGAGGGAAATAGGTGAGAGTTTTGGTGACTGAGCCAGATGCATTGCCACTACCTGAAAAATCTGAAAGTTATACTGAATGCAATTGACCTAGAAGAATTGACAATACAATCTTAGCAGGACTGTAGTCTATTTATGGGTTTTGATTGACTCTAACTACATTGTAATTCATACATATATACAATTTTAAGTTTTCTGTATAAACGCTCTTCTTATTCATTAACAGAATCATCTGGATTTAGGGGTTTGTTTTACAATGTGCCTCTATCTGCATGCACCACATGGTAAGACAATAGACACCAAAGATACTTTGGGCTCTTGATGCCAAACAAGTATTGAAGCAATGTGGGTGAGTTATTAAAAGGAGTACTACACTTAACAAGACAATTTGGCACTGTCCCTGACCTCAGGGAACTGGAATACCATACTGAAGAGAAGACAAGTGAGACAGAGAGAATATGGGTTGGGGATGGAGGAGGCCATGAGATTACAGTCTGCTAAAACTACAAAAAATCAACAGCCACCCCTTAGGCCTGATCATCTTCAGTTTAAGAGTCACTCTTACATGCCTTCTCTCTCAAACTCCCTTGGTCTTAGACTGCTATATCTTTCCTCCAGTTACTATTGTGGGCTTAATATATATCCAGGCATTCTTTCCTACTGACAAACTGATGGAAAAGTTCATGTAATCAAGAAAAATATCTAATACTAATCGCACACACATACACGAACACACACAAAGTAAAAGGGGGCTCTCTGAACTTAGACCCAAGCCCAAAGCCAAGTCCATTTATCTCCAATACATCTCTCAATAATGATGCCACTAGTCTCACCTTTACTGTGTGAGTAGTTACAGAGCTGAGTTGGTGGGAAAGTGTTACCTAATGATGTTCTGACGGTAAGCAATTCTAGTAACCTGTTATTCTAGTAATCCTTAGAGTCTTAACACTTCACTTCAGGATAGACTAGGACTGTGGTACATTGGTAAATGTTTAATAAAGGGAGAGAGAAAGGCCCTCGTTTGCAGTATACTCCTAATCAGCCAATTTCAAGCTACCACTGTGACGTGACTGAATGAAACACTGGGAAGATATGTGCCCACCATACAAATGCAGTCAAAAGCACATACAATAGTAAAATGCAGTAAAATCATTAGGCAGTTACAGATTTTAGTATGTAATACTGTCACCAGCAAAGCCCATTAATAATTCCTGGGAAATAAAACTAGAATCTGGGAAATAAAATCAAGTCTAACCTTTTTCTTTTCCTTTGTGCTTAGTCTAGTTTCACTCGTTCACAGGGTACCGCATGCAGAGGTCCTGCACCCAGCAGTTCAGACCGGAGTTCTAGTGAGCAATGGCTGCACCCCACACCTCAGTTTGGGGGACGGCGTGCAGAGGAGCTGCGCAGGACACGGCAGTTCAAGATGGTGGCCGCGGGAGGTGTGCAGAGACTCTGCCGCCCGCCCCGCTCCCCTCCCGCACTGTGATCCGGAGCATGAGCAGCACGCCTGCGTGGGACTGCAAGAACCCCGCCCGTTCCCCGTCCCTGATGACAAGGACCCTACAAAGCAGTCCTGCCAAAGGCTTTTGCGGCAGCTTTTAAGCTGGAGCGCAAGCTCGTACCTCTCCATTCTTTGATCAAAGAATAAAGCTTTCCTTTGCTTCTGAACCGAACTAGATTTCATTCTATTGGCTCCAAGGACACTGGACAGAAGGGCCCTTGCAGACCATTCAGTAGGGTTGACAACAGTACCTTCATTTTTTTAATATAGTTTATTTAATTGCAAGCTTACGTAATATAAATTGTAATAATGGCAGTGTTAAAGAATTGGCTAGCCAAATATCTTGAAATTTTAAGTCTGCTCCCACAAGTCTGTACAAGCCGGCTTCAGCACACCACTGGCCTGAGGCTACTTGCTTTGCAAGAGGAGTACCAAGTAACTTGAGTTGCGGAATACTAGGTAAACTGAGGTAACTTCTAACTTCGTGACTAATTCTGAGAGAGCAGGTCCTGGCAACAAGTAAAACTTGCTGTATTATTTTTAGTAAATCAAAGATGAAGGAACCAGAGGCCAGGTACAACGGGAGAGTGTACAAGTGTTAAGCGATGGAGTGGGAGTGAGCTCAGACTCGTCTCCAAAGCTAAAATTGAATGTACCCTTCAGGTGTTGCTGCGATTTCTATTTGAAAAAGCCAGACTTAAGGACTTCTAGCTCAGCCAGAAGCCTGGGGGGGTGGGGAGCGTGGGGGTGGATGGCACAAGAGGCAGAGAAACTAGCTTTTTAAGCCAATAAATGCCCTTTGCACTCAGAAGGTTCTCTGTAAACCAATCCCAACCTGATCCCAGGGACTTGTCCATGGCCTACAAGAAAATACTTTATTCCTACAATCCACTGTGTGCACTCCTACTCGCCCGAGGGCCTTAAGTCTTCGGCGGAAGGGAAAAATACTTGGGAAACATAAAGCGCAGCATTCGACCGGCTTCATCCACTCGCAGCACGCGGGCTGAGAAGGGCTGAAAAGGGCGCTGAGGGGCTGAGACGGGCTGAGAAAGGCGCTGAAGGGCTGACTAGGGCTCCGGGACTGAGGGGCGGGCCCCTCGCCCTGCCTAGACCGCTGGGCCCCAGACGCCGTGCACCAACTCCAGCCGCTCTCGCGATGCATTACAGTTGTGGCGGGAAGTGGCTCCGGCGCCAGCGCAGAGCGAAAGGCCTTACGGGACGGAAAGGCGGATGCCCCGCCGGCCTTCACGCCCCTCCTTCCAACTGCCCCTTAGAGGCAGGGAGCCTCCCCGCCAGGCTTCGCCCTCCGCTCCCCTCAGTTTTAAAAGAAGAGCGGGGGCGGGTCCCTGGGTGAGTCATCTCTTCTCGTGGCCCCGGGCTCGCCGCTGCGCTCGCGGCCGGAGGCCCCCGTGTGCTGGGAGCCATGCTGAGGAGCTGCGCCGCGCGACCGCGCACGCTCAGCGCCCTGCGAGCCGCGCGGGGAGGCGCGCCCCGGCCGGCGAGGGACCCGGGACCCGCGCGGGTGAGTCCCGGCGCCGGGCGGCCGGAGGGGGCGGAGGGCGAGGCCATTCCGTCCCGAACAGGCGTGAGAGAGCGAATGTGTTCAGCTGTTTATCCATTTCCACAGCCAACTGACCTCAGAATAAAAGGCATCAATGTTAAACAGAGTCACCGAGTCTTTTAAGTCTTGAGATTCAAACCATAAGCGACTGGACAGGAGGGTGACTCCGTTTTGAAGCAGTGTGCAGGATGCTTGAACCAGGCCAGCAGGCCAAGGAGTGCCTCTACTGATATTAAAGGTTGTGACTTAAACAAGGTCACGTAGAAAACATGCAGTAGAGTTGGGATCTGAACCTGACCAGTCTGGCGCACAACCATTACTTAATACCATCGGGAGAAGGGTATACCCTCTTCCAAGCATTCAAACCGAGTTCTCTGCTCATCAGCTAATCTCGCCCTCTGCAAACCAGTTTCCCCACCTTTAAAGGTTGTTACAACATTTAACTGAGATTACGCAAGTGTTTAACAGCAGAGTATTAAATAAACATTGCCTGTTCTTACATCCCTACGTTGTGATTCGTTGATGTATTCAATTAATGTTAATTAAGCACGAACAACGTGGCAGACATTGGTTACTAACAGTATAAATATAAATAAGAAGGGGACGGGGGGGGGTGGGAAGGGACAGACTGGGATTTCAAAATGTGGAATAGATAAACAAGATTGTACTGTGTAGCTCAGGGAAATATTAACAGGATCGTGTGGTGGCTCACAGCCAAAGAGAATGTGACAATGAATATATCTATGTTCATGTATGACTGAAAATTGTGCTCTACACTGGAATTTGACACAACACTGTAAAATGACTATAACTCAATTTAAAAATGTTTTTAAAAAAAGATGAATAAGAAACAACCCTTTCTCTCAAGGAGCTCACAGTCTAGTTTGGGAAAAAGGAATGAAAGTGCAAAATTTAAAAATAATGTGTACAAAGGGAACATAGAGGAGGGAACAGCTCTGTCTTGAGCAAGAACTAGAAGCTACTGTAGCTTACTTTTAAAGAATAATGAGTGCAGGTTGGTTATTAATCCTGTACCAGCTTGTACTTTGGAAAAGATAACATCTTGTGCTAATCTCACAGCAAAGATAAATCTGTTTCTTTAATTATATGTTGGTGTCTTATAATATGTGTTGAGAACATTTAATAGTATTTAATGGCTTTATAACAGTAGTATTTATAGGCTTTATAAATCATGCTTCATTCAGCTCAGTGACTTAATCTTAAAAGGAGTCTCATAAAGTTGTAGCTTAACAAGTCCCACTTGAAAAACACACAAACCAAAGATCAAGCAAGACCTTTTCTCTATTCAGGGCAACAAAAGATAATGATTATCCCTAACATTTCTGCCTCGTGCACCAAGTCCAGGTGCCTTTAGTTCAAGTATGTCTTAGTTCTCATCTCCTTGGACTGAAAGTTTCATGATTTTTATTTCTCATAACATCATATTTTCATCCGTGGTCCTAAACTCAACATGCCCCAAACTAAAATTAACAGTCCCACTCCTACTTTCTTCCTCTTGACATGCACATGGTCACTAATAAAAACCTCCTCTTTCTTTTCCTTCTATCCACTCATCTTCACAATTCAGGAATCATCCAAGACTCTTCTACTTTCTCTTCCCCCACAATCAGTCACTGTTCACATCCCTTGGTCCCAGTATCCTAAATATGTCTTAAATCTTTGTTTTCATTCCTCTCTACCAAGTTCAGCTTCTGACCATATCTCCTGGACTTCTGCAACAGTCCTTTAACTGGTTTCCCTACCATTGCTTCTCACCTTGCAATTCATCCCTAACATCAGAGGGAGCTGTCTAAAACCTAAGTTCATGTTACTGCTTTGCTGAAAACTCCTTTTGGCTCCTCACAATGGAAAAATATTTTTGTCACTCAAGTATCACCTTTATGATTCTTTAAAGACATCCTTTCTTTAATTAACTAATTAATTAAATTCTTTATCCTAAGCAATAATATTTATGAAATCACAAGTGTGATGTGCTATTTATGTCCTTTTATAATATGCATTTAAAAATACGTGTATCATTGTCCTTGTGCCAACTTAAATCATCTTTCCTTTTGGCCTTTGGGAACATTGACCCAGAAAATGAAATCTAAGCCTGCGTTAAAGCCAAAGGGCCTTTGTGGTGTCACCCTCTTCTACTTTGCCATCTCCATCTTGCTGCTGTTCTTTTTGCACCTTACATCCACGAAGACCAAAATCCTAGCAGTTCCCCAACATGTCATACGGTCGTTTCGTCTCTCTGTCCCTTTGCTTGGAGCAGTCCTCCTGTTCTTTCCCTAGTAAAGATTTTATCCTCTAGAAATCACTCAATCAGTCCTCACTTTTTGAAGTTTTTCCTGAAAGTCACTCCTTCTGTGTCTGTATCTACTTCTATTGTAGCATTTTTTTCCCCACTGTTCAAAATCATCTTTATTCAGTTGTTTAACCTTTCTCCCCCATCTCCAAGAATACTAGCTCCAAGAAAGCTGTATCTTCTCTTGGCTTTGCAGGGCCCGGCACATGGAAGATGCTACATTAGAATTTGCTTCGGGAATTAGTTAGTCTCTTTCTATGTGGCAGTACCTTACCCTGCTTCCGCTGAAAGGCTAACAAAGAGAGAGGAAGGAGTACATAGAGTACTGTTGAGTGTGTCCCGTTTCAGATGGCCTTTAGGGATCTGATGTCCCTTCCTTGGCTCAGGCACAAAAGACTTCTGTTTGGCTGGGGAAGAGGGAGTGGGCCCGGGAAATTGCATCCACTGGGCCTCGGAGCCTGGGGTGCCAGCCCCTTCCTCCCACAGCCAGCCCCTTTCGGTCAATCAGCCTGTGCACAGACACAGGAGGAGAGGGCTTTAAGTGAGCGTATGACTTCCCCAAGCTGAAGACCTCTTCACGGGGCTCCCCTTGGCTTCAGGAACCTCCAGGAGGGAGGGTGGGTTGGCTTGGGAGGCAGCTGGGGTCACAGTCTCTCTGCAGGGTGGCAGGGTGCCCGTGGCCTAGGCAAGGCCCCCATCACCTGTGGGTGCCTCCTGAGTCAGATGAGGCTGGTTTCCCCCACAGAACAAGATGTAGGTCTTCATTGGAGGGATGACAGGTCCTAGGTTGGGACTCGGAGCTCGGGGTGGTGCTGGGGGCGCTGCTGGGGAGAGCTGTTTCCCATGAGCACAGTCGATAACGAAAGTTAGGTGAGCTTTGGGGATGGTCTTCTGATGGCAAGCTGGCTTTCCATCTGAGCTGGTCTCCAGGTCTGTCTTAAGGCCCTTGACTTTGGGGCTGGCTCTCAGGTCCCAGGGGTCTTCTGAGGGGGCCGTTACTGCTGCCATAGGGCCTCGCTTAGCGCTAGCAGAAGGAGCAGTTTTCAGCAGCCTCTTCCAGGATGCAGCTCCCCACCCAAGGACCAGACCTTTTATATTTACTGGATCCTGATCTGCTGAGTGAATTCCACCAGGAGCCACAGGAACTGGCCTGGGGCAGTTGAGGGATTGTTTTGATCCACTGAGGTTATGTCAGTAGGATTGCTGTCTGGTCCCTGGGAGGTAGGCCTTCTACCAAACAGACACTATTTCTTCCAACTCCAGCTGCTTCCTCGCTTAGGACAAGCCTTGGAACCTTCTCACCGAGGCCTCAGTTTCCCAAAACTCAGTCATTGGCTGCCTCCTCAGTTTTTAGTTGTTTTATTTTGCTTTTTCCTGCCTAAGAACTACGTGGAACACTACCTACTAAGTATGTCTCAGCCTGTTTAAGTAGCGATAGACTGGGGAATTAAGCCACAAATATTTGTTTCTCACAGTTCTGGATGCTGGAAGTCCAAGGTCCAGGTGCCTGCAGATTCTAGTGTTTGGTGAGGATCTGCTTGCTGGATCATGGATGGCTGTCTTCACTGTGTCTTCACCTGGCAGAAAGCCTGCAGCATTTTTCACACTCAAGGCTGGAAGCACTTGAGGGTAGGGCCTAAGTCTTCTCTCTCTCTTGCCTGGAACAGAACCATGGCATATAGTAGGGCTCAGAAAAGTTTGTTGCATTTAGCCGAATCCCCTAGACGTTCAGAATTTAAAATCAGGTAGGAGAGCCCACAGTTAAGGGAGTCATTCCAATTCCTAAAAGTCTGGTCCATAAAAGGATGCTAGAACTGATCAAACCTCGAGTTGCCTATTTAGGATAAGACCTATGGATGAAGTGCGCCCAAATCCACAACTCCAGAGTCTACACGTCCTGTTCCACCTCTCAAACTGACGTGTATTGGTCAGTACATATTAATTTGTGACTAATTGTGTCTTTTTGTTAGCTTACTTCCAAAATTCATGTGTTTTTAAAACTACATGATTGGGACTGGATTCTAAGGAAATAATCCAATAATAGAGAAAAGGCTATATTCATAATGTTCCAATGATCCTTTTCATTTAAAGCAGCAAAAACCTGGAAACAATTTACAGTACAATTTAAATGGTTAAGTAAATTATAGCGTATCATTTTAAAGGACTATTTTTCTGTTGAAAATGGTGATAACTGAGATTAAGGACATGAGAAAGTGAATACTAAATAACTAAGTGGTGAAGCAGAAGGAAAAATTCTGTACTGAGATTACAAGTTTATTAAGAAGAACTACATATAAAGATACTTGGAGGAAATACATCTAAATTTTACCATTGGTTATAGTAAGATGGAGAGATAATAAGTGGGTTTTAATTTTTTTTTTCTTTTCTTTCCTTCCCAAATTTTCTGAGCTGGGTTCTGAGGGTACGAGCCAGTCAAAAACATAAGAAAAAACAAAGTACAAATACTGGGCTAGGGACTAGAGTGGTCTTGACCCTACTGACATTTTCCCTCATGAAGTCAAGACTTCCTTTTGTTCAGCCAGGAAGTTTAGTTCCACAGAGTTCTTGAGACAGGCTCCCTGAATTCTTATCATCAGGCCAGGATCAGAGCCAACCCAGGTGTCAGCAGAAGGCTGGTTGGCTGGTTCTTCCATCACAGTAAATGTACCTCCCTCTCCCCTGGGGTGCAGTCCAAGTGCTGTAGGTACATTGAATCTAAATGAATTGATAAGGGTCCCTGGAAGGAGAATGCCTTAGAGTTGATAGCTTCTGTGATACTAATGTTCCAAGATTTCTGCAGAAGTAAAAATGGTGGAAGCCATAGTTACTATGACACGAAGCACTTGTCCCCTCCCACCTCCTCCTCCTCTTTCTTTGTATTCTCTTTCTGGGCATTTGGCTCTGACACCCACTCTATTGCACAATTCAGAAACCTGGGATTGGCTCTTGTATGCTTCCTTATCCAAATAGTGACCACGTTCTGCTTCATGCGCTTGTAATTTTTCACCTGGGTTACTCCAATAGCCTCCAAACAGAGCCCTCTCATTCCAGTCTTGGTTACTCCCACTATCTTTCATATTATGGCTAGATCTGATCTTGTCACTCTCCCGTTTGAAGTCCCTCTGAGAGCACTGCAGATGTGATTCAAACCAGGGAACTTAGTGTGGAAGCTTCTCACAGGCAGGTCCTTGCCTACATCCCTGCAACCATCTGCTCCTCCCTTTGCACTGCAACAATGCCAAGCTTCTTTGAGGCCTAAGTTTCATCATTTGTAAAATGTGGATAATAATTAGTACCTACTTAATATGGTTGTTGTAAGGCCCCTTAAAACTGTTTCATGCCTCCTTGTTTTTGCACATGGGGCTCCTTTGCCTGCAGTGCTCTTTCCAGCTGGTTAATTTCTGCATGTCTAATCAAGACTCAAGTCAATGAACATCTCCCCCGCCCGCGAACACCAACTCTATGATGAATACCTCTCCCCTGTGTTCTGGCTTCCTGTGTGTACCCTACTTGTAGCACTTTCTACCTGGAGGAAAATGTCTGTCCTTCATCTCTCTTTATCACCAGTGCCTGGCTCACCTGTGCTTGATTCAGTTTTGAAAAAAAGAAGGGGGTCTGCAGACCTGGGCTTAATGCTGACTCTGCCAATAGCTACTTGGATGACATTGAGTAAATCATTCACCCTCTCTCAGTCTCCCATTTCTGCCAAGGAGGGTAGACCAGGTGATCCTGAAAATTTGCTTCTACTTCAAAATGACAAGCTTTTGGGAAGAGGAAAAGCTGCAAGATAGTCTTAGAAAATAGAAGAATGTGTTGTACCTCCCATTACTCTCCCTTTTCTCCTCTCTGTCTTTTAGAGGTCATTTTCTACTGAGAAAGTCATTCATAAAGACCATTCTCTTCCCAACCCCAGCTGGAGCAAGGATTTAAGACTCCTCTTTGACCAGTTCATGAAGAAATGTGAAGACGGCTCCTGGAAACATTTGCCTTCATCTGAATGTAAAGTTCCTCAAAGGATTCACAGCTTCAAGACCTATTTTCTCGGTAGGAACAGCTACTCTTCCATAAAGACTATTTAAATATCAAATATAAAACCAAGAACAGATTAAAGCATTAGTTACCACTTAAGAAAGGGAGGATAGGTTTGCTGTATTCTCCAGTTTTATAGGCCAGAAATTGCAATAAATTTTGCAGATTGTGGGAGAGCATAAAGTCTACTGCCAATAATAAGACTGCCTCCACCATGGCATCCTCATCACCATTAGCAGAAGTAAAGAAAGGGCCCCAGAATGCCACCCCTCTCCCACATTCTCATCACCTTTCTGTCTTGAGGCTGTCATCACTAACCTCCTGTTACCATTTATATATGGCTGTCACCCTTAAGAAGCTTAGAACACTCAGGTCACCCCCTCATCTCCCAGACTGTAAACTCCCAAAGCAAACCACCCCACCTGTAACATACATATTGCACTTCCTGACCTGTGGGGGTGTGTGCTTTTTAATTAATAGACTTTTTTTTTTTCAGTAGTTTCAGGTTTATAAAAAAAAAAAGTAGAAAGTACGAAGTCCCCGTATACCCCTTAATCCTCTCCACCAGCTTTCCATATTATTAACAGCTTGCAATAGTAAAGTACATTTTTTATCAGTGATGAGACAGTATTGATACATTAAAGCCCTTAATTTACTTTAGGGTTCACTCTTTGTGTTGTACTTTGTGGGTTTTGACAAATGTTTAATGACATGTGTCATTACAGTATCATACTGAATATTTCCACCGCCTTCAGATCTGCCTGTGCTCCACCCATTCATCTCCCTCCTCCACCCTGAACCCTTGGCAACCACTCATCTTTTTACTCCGTAGGTTTGGCTTTCCTGAAATACGTATAGTATGTATCCTTTCAGATTGTTTTCTTTCACTTAATAATATGCATTTATTACGGTACATTTATTTTTTCCCTAGCACTTATCACCATCTGACATGGTTTGTGTTTATTTATTGGTTTGTCTCTCACCACTAAAGTGTTTGCTTCATGAGGACAGAGATTTTTTAATGTTTTATTCCCGACTGTATCTTCAGTGTGTAGAACAGTACCTGATACATAGTAAGTGCCTTATACATATTTGTAAGAAGAGAGGGAAGAAGGAAGGCAGGAAACACATGAGGGGGCCTGTTTAAGGTACTCAACTTGTTTTTTTTTTTACCTAAAATCTCTGACCTCCTGTTGAGCATTGCATTCCTGAAATAGGCCTGAATACACAGATAGGGTCCCTGACTTCATGAAGCTGTTACAGTTATTTCCTAATTTACTCATTACCTTTTACTCATCTAACCACATCTTTAGGTAGTAGTTTGGGTATTGTGATGGTTTTTTAAAAAATGACCTCAAGTGGGCCATTAACGTTGCCTGACAATCATTTTTCATTTTTCCCTCTTCCACTCACTCTCCTGCCCTCCTAAATGACTATTTCCTACCTACTTTTTCTCAAGCCTCACTCTCAGCTGATCTTACCTCCTGTTTCACTAAGAGAAAATAAAAGCAATCAGAAGAGAGCTGCCAAGTTCCCCCCCCCCCCGCCCCCGTCTCATTTACCCTCTTCCCTGCATCTGTGTCTGATACTCTGCTTTTCCCATGTGAACTGACCATACTCCTGCAGAGGCCAAGCCTTCTTTTTGTGCGCTGCGTTACATCCCTTTGGTCTCCTTAAGGACATCCCTCTCTGCTAGATTTTTCTCTAGCTACAACAGGCCACAACTGCCTTTCTCTCTTCCTGGTCTCTCTTCAGCCCTCTCCAGTCAAACCCCCACTCTCACCACTCCATCAGAACTACTTTCACTGGTGACCTTCATATTGTTAACCAATGACTTTGCTCAGCTTTTGGCACAGCTAATGACAACTTTCTCCTTGAACTTGGCTTCCAGGACACCACATTCTTGTATTTCATTGGTGCCTCCTTTATAGTTTCTCTTGCTGGTTCCTCCTTATCTTCACATTCTTAATGTTAGGGTGCCCCATGGCTCAGTCCTTAGTACTTACTCCTTCTCTGTACTCTGTTGGTAATTTCATTCAGCCTCATGGCTTTAGAGGCCACCCAAAAGCTGACAACGTCCTATTTTTTTCCTTTATTATGTAAGTTACATATGTACAATATAGTGGTTCACAATTTTTAAAGGTTATACTTCATTTATAGTTATTATAACGTATTGGCTATATTCCTCATGTTGTACAATATATCGTTGTAGCTTATTTTGTACCTAATAGTTTGTACCTCTTAATCCCCTGCCCCTATGTTGCCCCTTCCCCCTTCCCTCTGCCCACTGGTAACCACTAATTTATTCTCTGTATCTGAGTCTATTTCTTTTTTTGTTATGTTCACTAGTTGTATTTTTTAGATTCTACATGTAAGTGATATCATACAGTATTTGTCTTTCTCTGTCTGACTTATTTCACTTAGCATAATGCCCTCTAAGTCCATCCACATTGCTACAAATGGCAAAATTCCATTTTTATGGCTGAGTAGTAATCCACTATATATATATGTATATATACTTATTTTTATATATATTCCATTATATATATGGCAATTGTAGATAATGCTGCTATGACCATTGGGGTACATGTATCTTTTCAAAGTAGTGTTTTTGGTTTTTTCAGATATATATCCAGTAGTAGGATTGGTGGGTCATATGGTAGTTATATTTTTAATTTTTTTATAAACTTCCATACTGTTTTCCACAGTGGCTGCACCAACTTACATTCCACGAGCAGTGTACAAGGGTTTCCTTTCTCCACAGCCTAACCAACATTTGTTATTTGTTCTTTTTGATGACAGCCATTCTGACAGGTGTGAGGTGGTATCTCATTGTGGTTTTGATTTGCATTTCTCTGATGATTAGCTATGTTGAGCATCTTTTCATGTGCCTATTGGCCATCTGCATTTCCTCTTTGGAAAAATGTCAGTTCAGTTCATCTGCCCATTTTTCAGTCTGTTGGTGTTTTGTTTTGTCTTGTTTTTGATATTGAGTTGTATGAACTATTTATATATTTTGGATTTAACCCCTTATCAGTCATATTACTTGCAAATACTTTCTCCAGTTTAATAGGTTGTCTTTTTGTTTTGTTGTTGGTTTCCTTTGCTGTGCAAAAGCTTTTAAGTTTAATTAGGCCCCATTTGTTTACTTTTGCTTTTAGTTCCTTTGCTTTAGGAGATGAATCCAAAAAATACTGCTACAATTTATGTCAAAGAGTGTTCTACCTATGTTTTCTTCTGGGAGTATTTATGTTATCCAGTCTTACACTTAGGTATTTAATCCATTTTGAGTTTATTTTTATATGTGGTGTTAGAGGACATTCTAATTGCATTCTTTTACAGGTAGCTATCCAATTTTCCCAGCACCACTTACTGAAGAGACTATCTTTTTTCCATTGTATAGTCTTGTCTCGTTTGTTGCAGATCAATTGACTGTAAGTGGGTGTTTATTTCTAGGCTCTCTATTCTGTTCCATTGACCTATGTGTCTTATTATTGTGCCAGTACCATACTGTTTTGATTACGGTAGCTTTGTAGTATAGTCTGAAGTCAGGGGGTGTGATTCTTCCAGCTCTGTTCTTCTTTCTCAAGATTGTTTTGGCTATTCGGGGTCTTTGGTGTTTTCTACACACATTTTAAAATTAGTTCTTCTACTTCTGTGAAAAATGCTATTGGTATTTTGATAGGGATTACACTGAATCTGTAGATTGCCTTGGGTAGTATGGTCATTTTAACAACAGTAATTCTTCCAATCCAAGAACACAGTATATCTTTCCACCTGTTTGTGTTATCTTCAATTTCTTTCAGCAGTAACAACTTCCTAATTTAATGATTTAGTGAATTGGTTCACATTCTGGTTCCACAATTTAAAGCTGTGTGACCTTGGGCAAGTTACTTTACCTTTCCTTGCCTCAGTTTCCTCCTGGTAGATACTTCAATATTTGCTGAAGAAATAAATGAAACAAAAATAAAACTACTGTACTGTTGCATTGTTCATTTTCTTTAAATCGCAATTAAACCATGCTTATTCTAAGAAGGGTTTCTATCTATACCTTATTATTTTATTCAGTATACCCTTACCATTTATGTACTGTATTTTCTGACTCCCATGTGTAAGTACTTTGTTTTGATTTCATTTATTTTACTATGTCCCCAGGTAGACTAATTCCACAGGAGCAAAAGATTAACTACATTCTGTTTCTTTGGCACCCTTCAATTCCCTTCAGTTTGCACCTGGTTGACATTTTAATCAGTCATCCACTGACCTGCGATTTTAGCAGGGCACACATGTTTAGCTCTGTCATGGCATTTTCCTCATGCGTGTTTCTCACGTGCCCATTCACTTCATTTGCCTGCAGACTCAAAGCCTGTGAAAGAAGACCAGCTGTCACAGGCCCGGCCCTTCACCAGAAGCTATGAGGTTGGCCAAGGCTTTGAATATGCGATGTTCTATAATGAAGATGAGAAAAGGACGGTTTGCTTGTTTCAAGGAGGTCCTTATCTAGAAGGACCACCTGGGTAAGAATGATAGCCTAGAAATGTGGATCTAAGAGATTGTCATCTCGCAGCACCCCCATGTGTCCACAGTACAATGAAGGCATTAAAGTAGTAATGCAGATACATACTTATGGACGTGGATAGATGTTTACCATAAATTATTAAATGACAAAAGCATAGGACATAGAGCAACAGACTATACTCTGAGAGTATTACTAACATGTTAAGTGTAGCTTGTCACTCGATGGTGGGATTGTAGCCCTTATAATTTTTAATTTCTTTTTCTTCTGTTTATCTGCATTTCCTACATTCTTAAACAGTGATGTATATTTAGTTTAAGAGAAACATAATATAAATTTTCTGAATTGCATTTTAGCTTTATGCTTACTTGTGACCTGATTATCATTAAGTTCTGGCTTTATTACAATATTATAGTATTATACTATGAACAAAATAAAGTTGGGAACATGGATATAGTTTGACATTCAGTACACTGAACATGGACTAAGTTCGGAGATGAATTATATGGGATGCTTGGATCATCTTTCTCTCTTAAGGGGCTGTTTTCAGAATTTCTGAATACATTTCTCTTCCCTTCCCATTGTAATTAGATTCCTTCATGGAGGTGCCCTTGCAACGATGATCGATACTACTCTTGGTGTGTGTACAATTTCATGTATGGGACTTTTCATGACTGCCAATCTCAACATCAATTTTAAAAGGTAAATGCACGGGTAGCCTTTACTTCTTAGGTTTCATAATTTAGGCTCCGCAGCAGTGGACCCTGAGACAAGGATTTCTGTGCAAGTGTTTATTAAGGAAGCGCTTCTGAAGGAAACCATGAAGGGAGTGGGAGAAGGACAGGGAAGAGGAAGAAGCCAGCCAAGGTTAGACAATCGGTCGTGCAAAAGGTAGCTTCAGCCTAGTCACTCAAAGAAGTCTGGAGTGAAATGTGTGCCTCAGTGTCGTCCCTACCTCAGCAAGGGAGCCGGAGTCTTCATAGTCTCTCGTACTTCGTCGCAGGATAAGGGCTGTCCTGGGGACCATGAATTCCTGGGCACTTCTTGCTCTCTGTGTTTGAGCAAAGCAGGCTCTAAGGAAAATGTTCAAAAAACAAAAACAAAGGTGAAAAGAGGATTGTAGGGGATCTGAGTGGAGCACCAACATCCAGTACATAACAAAACTTAAGTTTTACCTAACTTCACACAAAGAAATAAAAGGGCAGCAAGGTAAGTCTGGTATCCATCACAAAGCTCAGCACGATCTTACTTAGTTCTTCAGTCATACAGCTGTACCCCGACAGTCAGTCAGATGGTATGGATACTGGCATAGGCAGAGGGAGAGGGAAAGGGCAGAATAGAGTTTAAGAACAGAGTTTAAGGACAGAGTTCGATAGATGAGATCGCTAATGCGGTTCTGTGGGCTGTTACCTTACACAGGAAGCATGCAGGTTACAGAACATCTTCACATCGTACCCGATAGAGTTGTGTGGCTTATATGGCAGTCACGGAGAGGGGAGGCATACTTCATTGATTATATTTAATGTCAGTAACACTTAGCTCGGCTTATCCTGCTCATGGCATGCTATAGAAAAGCATTCTTCCCCCTAGCAAATACCATTAGTTTATACCAGGGGTCAGCAAAACTTTCTGTAAATGTTCTGTGCTTCACAGGCCATAAAGTCTCTGGTACAACCACTGAGCTCTGCCACTGTAGCACAAAAGCAGCCACAGACAATAGCTATGTCCACAGCTATATCCATATAAATAAAACTTTATTTACAAAACAGGCAGCTGGCCAGTGAGACATAGTTCCCAACTCCTGGTCTATTTACCTGCAGGCCCAGTGAGAAAAAAGTTAGACAAAGCCCCTTGCCTCCTTTTCTTTTTTCTTGGAGTGCTTCTCTCTGCTCCTTACCATGTACACACACAAACACACACACACATACACACACACACACACACACACACACACACACACACTCTGAATGAATTAGAGGCCAATGCTTTAAGTTTTTCTTCCCTGGCTGCCAATAATAATAACTTCAAAATGAAAATGACTTAAGCAAGAAAGAAATTTATCATGTAAAAGAAATCTGGTATGGTAGCTCCCTGGTTCCGAGATGCAGGCTCCTTCCAGTTCATCTTTTCAAAGTCCAGAGTGGTAGCAAGAGCCATCACATGACCTGGACAGCAGGACTGAGGAAGGGAAGAAGAAGTGCTGTCTTCTCTCTTTCAAAGAGACTTCCTGGAAGTGCTATGCAACACATCCATTTAATCTCATTAGCAATAAGGAGGATGGGGAGAATGTTCCCTTAATTGGCATCATTATCACCTCAAATAAATTCAGCTTCAGCAACTAACATAACCAGACATATTCATAAATCCAAACTTACAAATTATACAGTATAAATTATTTTAAATACTGAAGCATTGATTAAAAACATAATTGATGGGGAGGGTATAGCTCAAGTGGTAGAGCACATGCTTAGCATGCATGAAGTCCTGGGTTCAATCCCTAGTACCTCCTCTAAAAATAAATAAATAAGCCTACCCCCCACAAAAAAGAAAAAAATACGTAATCAAGTTTTACTAAATAATCCAGTAAAGAAAATAACAAGCCTAGTATGGTAGTCTCTTCGAAGTGCAAAATTTTCTCCATGATTACAAAACCTACTATTTCACCTACATTTAACCTATTAAAATTTTTTCATTCTGGGTTTGATTAATTTCCTCGGGTTGTCGATACTTATATTTTCCTGAGGCTAGAATACTCATTCTTATAACCTCCCCAGGCTTCTAGTGATTATGTCAGATTCTAAAGAAACCAACTCAGGTCAGCCAAATTTGTAGGTTGTAGGCTGTCAAACTGGTGATCCTTGATGGGACAGGATTTTGCCTCTGCCTGCGATTGGAGCATAACCCTGAATTCATGAGTCTGAGCCGCTCTTGGAGCTGAGGTTTCCTTGCTGTGTCAGCCACCTTCCAAATCTACACCTGTGCTTACAACCTGGTACTTCCCCTTATTCAGTATCTAAGTCTAGTGTGTCTTAGTCGTATATATTCTGCCTTGGTGTACTGCTCACGTACAATTAAATGCATCTCATTTAATGGCAGAGGTTCCATCTCCCAGGAGGTAGGACAAGAGTCTGTGCAGTTTTCTTTCAGGGATATTCACCTGGGCAAGACATTCACCTTTCTAGCTGGTTGCTTTCTGTAATCAGTCCTTTCTGTTAAGGGTATGATCCCGGCATTTTCTGGAATTGTTTGGCTTCCTCACAGCTCTCTGCCTATTGTGTTGGGGAGGGGGTTATTGGGGTTTTTAGGGAGATTGTGCAGGAGTATGAACCTCCACATGGCATATATCCATTGATGTAAATCCACTGAATGTGCCTAAATGCTCTTTTCACCCGTCAGCTCATCAGCTCACCTGCACCTCATGCACTTTAGGGGGACATAAGAGGTAATAGCCCTGATGGGGATGCTAAGGGCTGTACAAATCTTTGCATATCCTCAGTTCATGCAGACTCTGAAGCCCTTTGGACTAACACATGGAAGACTCCCTGATGAACATAGGTATCCTCTACCTCTACCCACACTTTACCACTAAGAAAAGCATTGCTTCTGCCATGACGTGTGTAAGCATAATTCTTTGAATGCAACCTGCCCAAAGCTGACCTGTGTACACCTCTTACTCTGTGTCTACCATCTCCTACTTCCACAGAGTAATACATATAAGACAGATATATACTTCATAGAAGAAACACTTGCTTGTCAACACTGTTCCCTATGTGTAAACTGCTTTAGAAGTTAAACCTAGCCTACCTAGCCTATCATAGTTATCCTTGAATCATAGCTATGGTTTTGTACTCCTTGTGCTGACTTTTCCCTTTTTTGAGAATCAATAGGAACTTTCTGTAATGTGGTTAGCTGTGATTATCACCCTCTTTTCTGTGTTTAAATTACATTTGCCCTATAGAAGTCTCATTAGACTGGCTCCTTGTCCTTTATGTTCTATCCAAACAGCTTTTAAGTACCTTTGTCTCCTGAGAGACAGTATAATCACTAGTTAACAGGAAAGACTTTGGAATAGGTTCAAGTGCTCATTTTGCCACTTACTAGCTATGTGACCTTTGACAAGTTACTTAACCTCTCTGTGCTCTGATGTCCTCATCTTTAAAAAGAGGATAAGAATACCCACCTCATAGGGTCATAGCAGTGAATGATTAATCCATGAAAAGCACCTAGGACAGTATCTGGCCACAGAACAAGTTGCAGTAAGTGTTAGCTCCTTATTACTTTTTATCATTAACATTGTTGTTATTATCATTACTTCTATTTCTAACAACAATAGGTTACGTCTGTGCCAAGACACGGAATAGCTACTCCTAAAACCAGAAAAATATTAAATTGTTCCACATGTGTTCTCATAGTGGGCAGGATGACCTTGCTGCTGGGCTCTTACAGTGTCAGAGCTAGAAAGTTATTAATGTTTAATAAGGTCATGAGTTCACTCGGATATTTTTAATTTAACATTTTTTGTGCCTTATATTTAAAAAAAATTTAATTTCTAGTTGTGGTTAAAAAAAGACATAAAATTTACCATCTTAACCTTTTTTAAATGAAAAGTTCAGTAATGTTAAATATATTTACATTGCTGTGAAACAGATCTCTAGAACTTTTTCACCTTACAAAACTGATACTCTTTACCCATTAAACAATAACACTTCATGTCCCCATTTGCTCAGCCTCTGGCAGCCATAATTCTACTTTCTGTTGCTGTTAATTTGACTACTGCAGTTACTTCACATAAGTGGAATCATACAGTTATTTGTCTCTTTATGACTGGCTTATTTCACAGACCGTATGTCCTCAAGGTTCAACCATATTGGAGCATATAATATAATTTCCTTCCCCTTTAAGGCTGAATAATATTCCATTGTATGTATATACCACATTGTGTCTACCCATTCGTTTGTTGATGTATATTTGGGCTGCTTCTACCTCTTGACTATTGAATAATGCTGTAATGAACATGGGTGTACAGATATCTCTGTGAGATCTTGCTTTCAATTCTTTTGGATATATACCCAGAAGTGGGATTGCTAGATTATATGGTGATTCTATTATTAATTTTTTGAAAAACCACTATACTATTTTCCATAGCTACTGCACCACTTTAAATTCCTACCAGCAGTGAAGGATTCCAATTTCTTCACTTCTTCAACAGCACTTATTGGTTTTTTTTATGGTAGCCATCCTAATGAGTGTGAGGTGATACCTCACTGTGCTTTGATTTGCACATTTCTAATGCTTAGTGACGTTTAGCATCTTGTTGTATGCTTCTTGGCCATTTGCATATCATCTTTAGAGAAATATTCAAGTCCTTCACTCAAGTTTTTAGTTGGGTTTTTGTTTTTTTGTTGTTGTTGAGTTGTAAGAGTTCTTTATATATTTCGGATGTTAACCCCTTATCAGGTAAGTGATTTGCAAATATTTTCTCCCATTTTGTAGACTGCTTTTTTACTCTGTTGATTGTGTTCTTTGATGCACAGAAGTTTAAGTTTGATGTAGTCCCATTTGTCCCATCCACAGGCCGTCCACATAAGGTTACTTTGCTGTTCATTTGTTATCCACAATTAGAAAACTTGCTAAAAGTAAGTTTTACCTGAAGTCACATGGATAAGGAGAAAACAGTCAAGATTAGAACTCAGTCTTCTGAGCCTAAGTCTGGTATTCTTCACTGCAATGCACAGCCTCCCTTCTCTTCTTTTAATTGATGATTATAGAGCAGAATAAAACTTTGGGTAAGTAGTCTAGAACTTAATATTTATCAGACCCTATATTTTCATATAAAGTTGTTAGAGTCATAATAATAATTTTTAAAATATATTTAATCTAATCAGTTGATGACCCTGTAGCATACTAGAGACAACCACCTGGGATTAAAAATTAATTGAAGATAATTTATAGTGTCAATTAATCATCAGGTTTCTTAGTCCACCCTCCTACTTTTTTGGGGGGTTGGGGGAAAGAGAGGTAATTAGGTTTACTTATTTATTATTACTTTTTTTTTAATGGAGGTACTGGAGGTTGAACCCAGGACCTCATGCATGTTAAGCACGTGCTCTACCACTGAGCTATACCGTTCCTCCCTACCCTCCTGCTTCTAAGAAGCAAGACTGCTTCTTAATCAGCTCAAATACTTTCCAGCCCTCTAATCTAAATGTCACACTTGATTTATTTTCTTATGCTTAGCACATTAAGATGAATAGACAAAGCAGTTAATGATTAGTGGTTAGTGGTGGCTAGCCAGATGAAAGGATCAGTATCTCAACATTTCTATAACTCATTCATGGCCTATTAGTTGGGGAGGTCTGGGTTAGACTTCTTCATGCAACATGGCAGACAAGAAATTCTGAAGGACATTTCCTCCTTCAGAACAACTAGATCCTGTGCCAAATACACAAGGAAATAAACCACCATAAGTGAGAATCAGCAGAAACAATAAATAATGGACTTAGACCCTCAGAGGCTTGAGATATCATGATAATTAGATATACAGTATAAAAGAACTATGTATGAGATGTTTAAAGAAGTAAAAGATGGAATCACAAAAAGAGAAAGCAATAAGAAACTATAAAAATTATTAACAGGGGGGAGGGTATAGCTTCAAGCGGTAGAGCGCATGCTTAGCATGCACAAGGTCCTGGGTTCAATCCCCAGTACCTCCTCTAAAAATAAGTAAAATAAATAAACCTAATTACCCCTCCCCGCTGCAAAAAAAAATTAACAGATCTGCCATAGAACCTAAAACTCCTAGAAATGAAAATGTAATTGTTTAAAAATGAAAATACCTCAGTAGATAAGTTAAAGGGCTATTTATACACAGCTGAAAATGAACAGAAATGTAGAATTGAAAAAATTAACCTGAATCCAGCATAGAGAGAAAGAGAGGTGAAAAACATAAAAAAGAGGTTAAGTTAAAAGGATAAATAAAAAGCCCGAATATACTCTGATCCTAGAGGGAGTCCTAGAGTCCTAGAGGGAGACAGTAGAATGACTGGAAGAGATCTCGTATTTGAAGAGATGATGGGTAAGCATATTCTAGCACTAAAGAAAATCATGAGCCACAGATACAGAAAGTACAGCATATATCAAGCAAGGTAAATAAAAATAAATGCATGTCTTGAGCTATTATAGAGAAATTACAGAACACTGAAGGCAAAGAGATCTTAAAAGCAGTCAGAGACAAAAGATTACCCATAAAGAGTAGTCTTGCCTCTTAGAAGCAAAAGGGCACGTTTACTCTGGCAGTATGCTTCTTATCAGCAACAGTGGAGGCGAGAAGTTAAAATATCTTCAAAGTGCTGAAAGACACATGTAACCTAGAATTATGCTCTCAGCAAAAACTAAAGTTCAAAAATGAGGGCAAAATAAAGACATTTTTATTTAAACGAAAATGGAGAAAGTTTACAAACCACAGGCTAATACCTAGGGAACTTATAAAGGATATACTTCAGAAAGAAGGAAAGTAATCCCACCAGACGGGAGGATGAAAGAAAAAATAATGAGCAAATACATCAGTAAATATGTTGATAACATAAACCCAGACAAAGTCTAGATGTAAATAATATCAATGTCTATATTCTGGGGAAATTTTAAAAGGACAACTAAAATACTGGACAAAAATAGCATGTAGTTTGGGGATGAGGTAAACATAGTTAATATTTGTATTCTTCATTGGTGAGGGGACTAAAATAATAGAAAATCAGTGTGTATAACTAAAGCCTAACCAGTAGAAGAGTAAAAACCAAACAACTAAGTAAATAAATAATTAGAAAAATGTAATTTAAAAGTGAAAGAAAGAGAAAAAAAATCACCACAAAGTGAGTCAAATAGAGCACCAAAATAAGATGGTAGAAATAATTCTTAATAAATCACTAGTTACACTAAATATAAATGCACCAACCATCAGCTCAAAGAAATAAGATTATAAAATTGAGTTTTAAAATATAAAAAGCTATAAACTGTTTATATGAGACATGTCTAAAACATGACACAGAAAACTTTAAATGGAAGGGGAAATGCGCTAGTCAAAAGCTAACCAGAAGAAAGGTGAAATACCAGGGGAAAAAAATAAATTGTCGAAAAAGTAATATTGGGGGTAGAGAAGACTACTTCATAAGAAAAGATTTGGTTCAACAGCAGATAGTGACAATTCTAATTCAGTGTGTACAAAATAAAATAACTTGAAAGTATATAAACAAAATTAGTAGAATCATGGGAAGAAATTAATCCACTGTCACTTAATCAGTTTTGTGGATTTCATGGATATTCCAGCACACTGTTGTCAGTTATCGGTAAAGCAGACCAAAAGAAAAATTTTTTTAAAGAATTAAAATACCACAAGATAATAAGTATGATTTATTGGACATATGTAGAACCCTATATCCAGTAATCAGAGAAAAATACATTCTTTCCAAGCGCACGTGGAACATTCACAAAAATTGATCATAGATAATAGGTCATAAGTCAGATCACAATATATTGTAAAGAATCGGAATCTTACAGGCCAAGTTCTCCCCACGTTAAATTAGAAGTCAAAAATAAGGAAAAATCTTTTGAATTGTATTTGATTAGTTGCGGTAGCAGTGGATACTATTACAACCCCTACATTTTACCTACTTAAATCAATAGGCTTTTTTGTTTACATATTCTCTTGTGTGTCAAAGTCAGTGAGGGACTTACCCCTAAAATGAGTCAAAGATTCGGACTCCTTCCTGAGTGTGGCTTCTCTATCCTCTTAGGGCCTCTGTGTCTTCTTTATTCAACTATTCAAGCTTTCTGATCCTTTTTTGTCAATTTTGATTACATTTTTTCTGAATTTCATCCAAGTTTTCAAGTATATTGATATGAAGTTATTCATAGTGTTCTCTGTTTTTTTCTTACCTCAGTTAAATATGTAGTTATGTCCTTTTTGGACCCAGTATTTATTTTAATTCTCTCTCATTCTTCTTGATCTATCTTGCCAGAGATTGTTAGCCTTTTCAAAGAGCCACCTTTGGGCTTTTTAAGCCTCTCTGTTTTTATACGTGTGTTTTCTCCTTTATTTTTAAAATTTGCTTTTATCTTTATTATATTCTTTTTGCCTCTAACACAAATCTAACTAAGTTTTCTAGCAAAACTGGATTCAGGAAAATGATCTGAAGCCTGTTTTCTATGCCAGTCAAACTAATCTGTGCCTAAATATTAGTTTCATTTAGAAAATGATACTCTATAAACATAGTTATTATTTTGTATTTTGTCCAAAGAGAAATGATGTTTTCTCTTACTTTCTCTTATTAATCAAGGAATTTTTCATTGTAAGGAATAGATCTCTTATTTCACAATAGCTTAAGGAAAAAAGAAACATTGCTTGTGTGGTTGAGAAGATAGGTGTGGCTAGGTGCAGGTATTCAATGATGCCATTAGGAATCTGTGCCTGTGTCTCAGCCGTGGTTTCCTCCGGGTCTGCTGCATCCTCAGGTAGCCTTTCCCAAGGCAGTGCCACAACGGCTACCAGGCAGACTTGTATCTTGCAAGGCTAGCAACTCCAGCAGAAAAAGAACCCAGCCCCACGGGCTCCAGCACAAGTTCCAGGATTGACTGTTTCAGCCTGTGCCCACCTGCACAACCAGTCAACCTACATGCTCTAAAACTGGGGGTGATTCCCCAAAGAAAGGGAAGTGTAAGGGTATGAATGAGAGCATGTGGTGAGGGGTAGGACAGATGGATAAATGAAGGGAGTAAAGTTAGTAGTAAAAGGAGACGCTGGGCAAGCACGAACACCTAATGTCCCCTGGGTCTTAGTAAATCCTGAATTGTCAAAGCTCAGGTGTTCCGTCAAGAGGACACATTGTAATTGACTGTACTTCAATTAAAAACAAAAAGAGGATAAGGAAAAACTAATGGGCACAAAAACTGTGCAGAGGGGTAATCAGAGTGGTAATTTCCCTTCCACGTAGAGTGGTTCCTTCATCCACATGGTGGTACTATAGGAGCATGAAGCACATCTCCCTGCTCCTTATTATGTTTCTACCAACTAAAATTTTACCTTTAAAGATACCTTTTTCTTATGGTACTGTATCTCTAGGATTCCCAAAGGTGACTGTAGCCACTAGACACATATAGCTATATAAATTTAAATATAAATTAATTGTAGTTAAATAAATTTAAAGGTTCAGTTTCTCATTCACAACAGCCACATTTTGAGTGCTCCTGTGGCTACCACATTGGACGTTCCAGACGTGGAACATTTCTATCACCACAGAAATTTCTGTCGATCAGCAGTAATTTAGCACATAAAGCTGTTACCCGCAGTTTGTTGTTACTGGGTGTCCTTCTAGTGACAGTTACTCTAAAAGGGATTGGGTGAAAAATTTTGATTATGACAGAGAAAATGAGAAAAGCTGACTGGAACCATCCCATGGTCGTGTTTCCATTTCTTTAAAGGATTTCAGCTCCTCTGAGATGAGTCAGCCTCTGTAATTACAGAGCTGGAATCCCTGATGACCTCTTTGAGCCTAACCTACAAGAACAGTCTGGGACCAGATACCCGGGAGCCACCTGAGAGCAGTGGTGCTTGGGAGGAAGAGGGTGTGAGCGGCTGCTGGCGTCAGCCCCTTTCAGGAATGTTTTATCTAAGATAGCATCCACTGGTAGCAGGCATCATAAATCTCTACCCCTGTCATGTACTTGATCATTTCTTAGGCTTACATAAATCTGATAAGAGCTGATTTTTCTCTTTTTTTTTTTTTTCTTCTGCAGTCCTATCCCCCTTTGTTCTGTTGTTGTGATCAGTAGCCAACTTGATAAAGTTGAGGGAAGGAAAGTGTTTGTTTCCTGTAATGTTCGAAGTGTTGATGAGAAGACCCTACACTCAGATGCAACAGGTAAGAAGCTGCCACTCTCTAGTTTGGGTTTGGCTTAGTTTGGTTTGGGTTTTTTTGTTTTGGGGTTTTTGTTTTGTTTTGTTTCATTTTGGTTTTATAACCCACACATACCCAGAAATTCTTAATTCTCTGTCATACAAAGAACAAGGTGTTCTTTCTACATTGCTGGTAGAGGGCTGTTTGCCAGTATCTCTCAGAATTACAGTCTTGAACCCTTTGAGCCATCCCCAGGATTTTATCACACAGGTGTACTAACATGTGTGCGACGTTGCAGCATGTAAGGTTGCTCTACAGATCCAGTAATTGTGTTATTCATGCAGTGTTGCTTGGAACAGCAAAAGGTAGACAGAACATAGATATCTACCAATAGGAGACTGGTTAGAGACTTCAGTTCATCCATAAGCTATATTATGTCTGCCATAAAAATGTTTTGGAATATTGTGGTGCCGTAAGTAAGAATAAGAGAACTCTTCATGTATGGTATGCAGCTATCTCATTACTGCACATTGAATGGAAGACACAAGATACAGGACAGTGAATGTAGTCTGTTATCATTAGTGTAGAAAAAAGAGAGAGGTTCTTCCCATTCTCTTCTCCTTTTCTACCTCCTTCCTTCCTAAATATTTCTAAAGCCGTTAGGTGGAGTCAGACATGGTAGGCTTGGTGATGAGGGGGAGGCCCCAGGGCGGGGTGGCGGCAACAGCCCAGCCCTGTATGGGAGTCTGAGTGGAGTGGAGGGTGTTGCTCAGGGGAGTGGCCCAGCACAGGATGTCAGAGCCCAGGTAGGGGAAGGAAGGAGTCCCAGTGGGGAGCATCCGCATGGGCTGGCAGCTGTGATGGGAGCCAGATCTCTCATGTCAGAGGTGTTCTAGATGCAGAAAGAGAGCAAACCTGAACCCTGCGGTGTGGGATTGGAGTTGGATTGGAGTTTTCTCAGTCTTTGCCTTTTGCCAATACTGTTGTGGTGATAATGATTTGTAAGGACAAATACTGTTGCACATTGTCATTTTGCACACATTTTGGCGAGTTACTCTTCAGTGGTTCAGGAAGAAACAGTTCTTTGTAGTAGTCTCAGATTTTTCTGTAAGCTTGAAATTATTCCAAAATAAAAACTAATAAGCAGGAGGGAAGGGAAAATCTCTCTATATATTCATACTGCATACACTTCCAAGAAGGCCACGCACATCATCACTGGTTGCCTCTGGGCGAGGGACCAGGAGGTTGGGAGGGAGAGTTCATTGTACGCCCTTGTGTACCTTGTGAAAGTGGTTCTGTGTATTGATTCCCAGTGAGGAGAGAGGTTTTGTGAAGCCTAGAAGCTTATACAGTTTAAGAAATTCTAGGGAAAAAATGCAATATTGGGTACAAAAGTGAGTATTTATTTTAAATGAAAAAAGAAATCAGAACATTCCATTGCCTTGGAAATGCAGGTCCCTTGCCTCTGCAATCTCTAGAGGCAGTTTACCAGAAGTGCTGCCATGGAAGTACTTCCTAACTGCGCCCTTGAACACTGCGCAGCCCCCGGCTCTCCCAGGGCCCTTGCAAGTGAGGGGTCCTGGAAGCCTCCCCTTCAGTAGCTTCAGACTTAAAGAAGTTAACTTAGATAACCAGTACTTTTTGTTTGTTTTTATTCTTTCTTATTTGATGGACCTTGACAGACTTGTTTGGGTTCACTGGAATCCTTGATTTAGGACACAGAGTCATTACTGGTACATGGATGATACATTACTTACTCACTAATTTATTTATCTTTCTAATTTCATGATAAACATCCTGATACCTACCATCCAACAAGACCCAGTCTTAGTAATATTATATCCCTACCGAATGACTTTTCTTCATCTCATCCTCCTGTTTTCCCTCCAGAGGTAACTCTGATCTAAAGTTTTATGATTTCTATTCCTTTGTGCCTTGTTATTTTTTATTTTCTAAGTCTTATCAAGAATATACGTGTGCCTAAGTGATATATTGTTTAGTTGCTTGTTTTTGAGCTTTGTAGAAAGGAGATTGTGCTGTGTATGCTTTCCTGCAGCTTGATTTGTTTCCACTCGGTTTCATGTTACTGAGGGTCACCCGTGTTGTTGGCTGTGCAGTTTGCTCATTCACTGCTGTATAGGATTCCACTGTATGACTAATGGTGGGCCTCTGACTATTATGAATGGGGCTGCTGTGAACACTCTTGCTTACGTCCCCTGCTGGTGTATATGGGCAAGAGCTTGGCATGTACTTTGTAGTCGAATTTCTGGGTTGTAGGTATGAGAGTGTTCAGCCCCCCAGGGGAATGCCAGATTGTTTTCTAAAGCTGTACCAAATCATGTTCCCACCAGCAATATGTGAGATTCTGTTGATCCCTATCTTCTCTAGCAATTGGTAAAGTCAAACTTCTTGATTTTTACCAATCCAATGATTATAAAATGGTATCTCAGTATAATCTTAATTTCCATGATTACCTATGGAGTTGAGCATCTCTTCACATATTTATTGACTACATTTTTTTCCTATTCTGTGAAATTCCTGTTTGTTCAGCCTTTGTGTGTGTGGGTGGAGGTTCTAGGGATTGAACCCAGGACCTCGTGCATGCTAGGCACGTGCTCTACCACTGAGCTCTACCCTCCCCCTCGCCATTTAGCCTCTTTTATTGTTTTTCTTTTTTTTTAACTGATTTATAGTAGTTCTTTAACTATCTGATATTAAACTAATCTCTTCTGGCTATATAAGCTACATACAGCTCCTTCCAGTATGTAAGTTGTCTGTTATTTCTTTAACTTACCTTGTTTATGTACAGAAGTTTTTAATGTTAAGGTAGTCACATTTATTAATTTTTTTCCTTTATGGTTAATGCTTTTTGTATCTTGTTTAAGAAATTCGTTTTTCCCCTAAGTGTCAGCTGTTTGTAGTAATGGTGGATAAAAGGAGCAGGAAGGAGATCATGAATAATTTGAATCCACAGTCAGTTTAAAACTCCATTCCAGGCTATGGTTTATACTTCCTGTCTCACTAAACCTCTCAGTGTCATAAAGGCACCGGATGGCTCCATTGTAATTTCACTTCCTTTCACTCCCCTGACTATCTCTAATGGAAGTGGTAATGGTCCATGAAATGACCACGTGGTGGAGGACCTCGTTACCCAGGAGAGATAATACAGTATTGTGATAGTCAAAAGCTGATTCTTAATTTGACTGAGAAATGAGAGTGGGCAGATAGCCTGAAGGTACAAATATGAATCGAAGTGCTTTTCTTTATAGATATATTTCTACTTAGAGAAGTTCCATCAAATTGAAGTCAGTTGACTTATAATAATCTTTTGTCATTTTGTTTGTTTAGGCTTATTTATAAAGCTGGATCCTGAAAAAAGTTTGACATAAAAGAGCTTCTGGTGAATTCCACACCAATCTGCGTAAGGCTCTTCCTCCTCCAGATGAAGCAGTTGTCCCCCGCCCTGCTCTACTCACCCACCGTTGAGTCCCGCATAGGGTGAAGCCTGCTAACACTGATCTTCCTGAACAAGTCTTCTGAATACAATTCCAGGAGTTCCACTTCCATCTTCCAAACTTTTAGCACAGAGACAATCCCTGTGAGAGTGTCAGCAATTCTTTCTCTCTCCTCAGGAGAAGTGTCTGGTTCTTCTAAAATTTGAATGGGTTCCTTAAAGCTGCACAGGCGTGATATCTGACCCACTGCAGACCAGAAAAAAAATTCATATTGAAATTTTTATCACAAACTTAGAGATGCCAAAAAGCCAAAGAAAGGAATAAATTTGTGGGTGCATGAGTGTCTGTGTGTGTGTGTGTGTGCAGGCACACATGCACACGCATTATAGATTACAAAACTAACTTTATTGTATCTAAACAAATCTTTCTGGCTGCAGTAGGAAACACAACTAGTTCCTGTAGGATTGGATACCTCACATCTGTTGTCTTGGATTCTAGGAATTAAACCACTGTGCCATTTTAACATAGGCTGTGTTACTATATCTTACTAGCAGCATAGTTTATCATTACTGGAAGGAGCCTGTATTCATTTCCTAAGTGTCTTAATCCTTTTGGGCTGCTATAACTAAATACCACAGACTAGGTAGCTTATAAACAACAGAAATTTATTGCCCATAGTTAAAATGAGTTAAAATGGAAGGTCCAAGAACAAGATGCTGGCATAGTCACCTTCTGGTGAGGGCCTGCTTATTGGTTTCTGTCTGGCACCTTCTCACTGTGTCCTTACATGGTGGAAGGAGCTAGAGACCCCTGTGGATCCTCTTTTACGAGGACACTAATCCCATTAGTGAGGGCTACACCTTAAATACCTCCCAGAGGCCTCACCTACTAATATCATCCCATGGGGCATTAGGATTTCAACATATGAATTCTGGGGGGACACAAATGTTCAGACCATAGCATTAGGGCTGCCACAACAAAGTCCACACGCTGGGTGACTTAAAATAACAAACTCATTGTCTCACAGTTTTGAAGATTAGAAATCCAAAATCAAGGTATCAGCAAGGCCATGCTCCCTCTGCAGGCACTAGGGAAGAAACTGCTCCATGCCTCTCTCCTGGCTTTTGGTAGCCTATCTTCATGGCTTGTAGATGCATAACTCCAATCCTCCATCTTCACATGGCATTCTCTTGTGTGTCTTTGAATTGTTTTGCCTCTGTCCAGATTTCACCTTTTTGTAAGGACACCAGTCATATTGGTAGGGCCCACCTTAATGACTCCTTTTAACTTGATTACCTCTACAAAGACCCTATTTCCAAATAAAGTCACATTATGAGGTACTAGGGGTTAGGACTTCAACATACCTTTTGTCGGGGGACACAATTCAACCCATAACAGAACTTTAGACAAGTCAAGGTGAATTTAGAGATTAATAGATAATCCCAAAGAATCCACCAAAAAAACTAGAGTTAATAAATGAATTCAGCAAAGTTGCAGCATTTAAGACTTCATGAAAATTTTAAACTTATGTGGATCAAGGGACACTATCAAGAAAGTGAAAAGGTAACCTACAGAATGAGAGAAAATGATTGCAAATCATGTATTTGATAAGGGTTTAGTATCCAGGATATATAAAGAAATTCTTAAAACTCAACCAAAAAACTCCACAATTTAAAAATTAGTAAAGGGCTTGAATAGACATTTCTCCAAAGAAGATACACAAATTGCCAACAAGCATATTAAAAGATGTTCAACATCTTTGGTGCTTAAGGAAATCATAACAAAACAACACTTTATACTCACTGAGATGACTATAATTTTTTAATGGAAATTAACAAGTGTTGGCAAGATTGTGGAGAAATGGGAGCCCTCCTACATTTTTGGTCAGAATATAAAATGGTGCAGTTGCTATGGAAAACAATTTGGTGGTTCCTCAAAAGGTACAAGTTTCCCCCAATATCCTAAAGTAGAGTGTCCCTATGAAGAGCTTTCTTACGATGAAATAGCGTAAAGCGAGGAAACAATTACCTAAGAACACATCTTGCTAATGAACTGAGATAAAGCACAGATGCTCACAGACACAGCTTAAAGCTGTGGCTGCTTAATGCCGAGATGCTGAGTGCAGTTCCCTGGAAAGGAGTTGGTGGCGCCACTCTCACTGCTGCCCTGGGTGCCCGCTGGGGTACCCACTGCCTCTGAAATGCTCCCTGCGAAGCAAACACTGAATGTTATTTTTGCTTTTCAACTTTTTTCATAAAAGTGAAAATTCCCTTCTGATTTCTTTCAGTTAGCAAAAAGGGGTACGAATGTAGGTGTTTTGTAAAATCAAAGTAGCCTAAAGCAAACTAAAAACAAACACAAGGAAACAGCAGATGCTGTCAGTTACATTACCAGGAGTCCTTTGTCAGTTGCATTACAAGGATGAAACTGACTGGCATAATCTGTTTCATTGATCTTAAAATACTATTATAATAAGGTGTTTCTAGGGAAAACAAAAATATGGTTTGCATTGATACTGAATTAAAATAATTCAGTATCATTGCAAACCATATGATTGTTAAAAAATTAAGTGGGCTGGAAAATGTATTAATCTTGTGTTTGTGATAAATGTTTATTTCTTAGGTCTTGTTTAATTTATTGCTCAGAAGAAATTAAAATTCCCTAAGCAAAAGACTTTGAAAAGTTTTCATTTACTTCTATTCCTTCTCAGCCAGGTTCTTCCAAGGCTACAGCCATTCTGAATAGCAGAAATTCATTCCATTTGTCTTTAACTCTCAAAAACCTTCCAGTACTCTGATCTGAATCTTACCAAACTGTTTAATTATCTGACAATAAGAAACCAGATCACAGCCAAAAAAAATGTGACAATGAATATATGGATGTTCACATATAACTGAAAAATTGTTCTCTACACTAGAATTTGACACAACATTGTAAAATGACTATAACTCAATAAAAAATGTTTTTAAAAAAAGAGAAAGTTTTCCCATTGATGTCTTAATCTCAAATCCTTAATAAAACTACTTAAATCTTTTCCTTGAGGTAAAGGAACTGTGGAGCAGGAACAAACTGGTCTTTATTTTTTTCTTTAACATCTTTACACAACTCTACCTAGTCAATTCCGCTATTTGAACAGGGCAGAGGTCAGCAAACTTCATCTTAAAAGAACCAGATAATAAATATTTTAGGTTTGTAGGGCATACAGTCTCTGTGACAACTACTCAGCTGTGACATTGTGTTACGGAAGTGACAGGCCAGCCAAGAAACAAGCAGCACTCGGAGGGTTGGAGTACTGAGATGTATTACGCCAGCGGGCTCAGAGGGGCTTCTGCTCCGAAGCTCTGAGCACCTCCAAGACGTGTGCATGAGGTTTTATAGGGTAAAGTACAAGCTTGGGGTATTCGGCCAATAGGCATGGATCAGCTTTAGCAGCATCATTATCACAAAAGTGGAGGCAGGGAGGCAGCAAACCAACATTCCAAAGCCAGATATGTATCTTTGAAAACCCAGCTGGCTAGCAAAAAAACATGAACAGCAAACCAACACTAATTAACCTAGATTTACAAGTTAGTCCAGCAGAACTTAGATCAGTATTCCGATACTTAGATTTGTGAGTTATCTTGTTAGACCAGCCCAGCCTCTCCTTCACATTCCTAGACTTGTGTTATCTTGTTAGACCAGCCCAGCTTTTCCTTCACAATTGTAGCACAAAAACAGTCACGGGTAATAAAGGGTAGTCCCCCTTCTCCGTGGGGGGGTACATTTCAAGACCCCCAGTAGATGCCTGGAACCTCAGGTAGCACTGAACCCTGCGTATGTGTCTTCCTATACATACATCCATGATAAAGTTTAATTTATAAATTAGGTGCAATAAGAGATTAACAACAATACCTAACAATAAGCTAGAACAGTAAATTAACATACTGTAATAAAAGTTACGTGAATGTGGTCTGTCTCAAAATATCTACTGTACAAATTTAATGCCTTTTCCATCTTTAAGCACTTGCCATGCACTGTGGCCATACGTTGGCGCAGTTTGAGGTACAACAGCAAACTAGCACAAATTCCTTTTTCCTTCTTCATAATTTCATAGATACAAGATTCATTCTTACCATAGATCTGAGCAATGTCAGCCTATGATTTTTTTTCTTTCCTTATCAAGTTGAGAACTTTCACCTTTTCACTTAAAGGAGGCACTATCTCTTTGGCAATTCTCTTGGGCATATCCAAATTGCCAGTATCACTACTCTGTGCTTTGGGGCCATTGTTCAATAAAATGATATTTACTGGAACACAAGCAGTGTGATACTGATACCACGATCTGATACGGAGGTGGCTAAGTAACAGGTGGGCTACCAAAGGATGGCCCACCTCCCAGGCAGGATGCAGCAGGGCTCCAGCTGTGGGCAATTCACTCACCTCCTTTCATGCCCTCAGCCTTGTGCTTCTGAGACAGGAAGGGGGCAGGGCACAGCCACTCAAGGAATGCCACCGCAGTTAACATCAAAATGGTGGAAGATTCAACCCCCAGTAGGCCTTGAGGCTCAGGATGATGAGAGATTTAGCTTCTAGCAGATCTTGAACTTCATTATATGCCCACTGTAATGTATTAACAAGGTGAATAACATGCCCACAGGCACCATGGCAGTCCCAAGGCTAGCCACAAAAGGTCGAAGGGTGGGAAACGGCCAACTTCCTGGGAATCCCAGCCCCTTCCCCTTAGACTGGTCCTTCCACTTATTAGCACATGAAGCCACCAAGCACATAAAAACCAGCAACACGACACCTCGTGGCCGCCCCTCTCTCTCCCTCTTCGGAGACGGCCCACACTCTGTCTATGGAGTATGTACCTACCTTTAATCTGATCACCCAACCCCCACACCTCTTGGCCTTTCTCTTGCCTTTCAATGTATCTCTCTGAATAAACCTACCTTTACTCAACTGTGGCTCGCTCTTGAATTCTTCCCTGTGCGAAGCCAAGGACCCATGCTTGGTGGGAGACATCCCAGGGGCTCAACCAAGACCTGGGACACAGCCCTTCTCATGCTCCACGTCTGTTTTCCTGCATCACTTCCAGGGCTTGGCAGTCTAGCCAAGTGCAGAAGGGGACGGGGAAGGAAGAGAGCCAGAAGCTGAGGGCTGTCAGCTTCCAGATAGCAGTGATTTACATTGACCTCAAAGAATCTTTACAAGCACATGTACAATAGATTTTAATGCAAGACTTTTTCCTTCTCAGCTAATGGTGTCTAAAGTTACTATAGGGGAGAAGCAATGTTCAAGGTGACATGCAGAGTCATGCAGCTGTATGCATGAATGAAACCAAGATGAATTGGCCCATAAGTCTTCTCTAGAGTGATTCAAGCCTACTACAGTACAAGTATTGTGAAAAAAGTGGTAGCTATATATAAAATTACAATTTTCCAGGCATTGTGTAAACACATTATTTGCCTCACCTCCTTTCCTTCTTAGATGATACTGATGGCCTTAGTTTATGGGTGTACAAATCACACAATCCCCCTATGAAGTTGGTACTCTGATCATTCCCATTTCACAGATGAGGAAGCTGAGGAAAACCTGGGATTTGTATCTGGGAACTCCTGACTCCAGACCAGATCCCAAGGTTCCAACACTGGGATTTACTGTCCCCGTGTTATTACAAACTCGGGCACTGAAGTGTATAAAAGTGTGATGGGGCAAGTGCTAGGCCACGGCAAGAGGTCCTGGAGAAAGCACAAAGTGGAAGAGATTTCTTTTATCACTGACTTATGGCCAGAGTTTTCAAACTTGAATTTTGAAAACTTTATATTTTATAAAAGAATGATAGTTCAATCAAGAAATTGATAAAGTTTTAACAATAGGGCAAAATTTGATAGTGGGATATTATTAGTGTCCATTTTAGGATCAGAAAAAAGACCCTCTGAAATCATAACAATAATAAGTAAGTAAAAGTGTAAAGGACTGGGGATGGATGTAATAGAGTTGTAGCTAATTGTCTCTAATTGCACATTAGCTGATTCAGGAATACATATGAAACAAATTTGATGAGGAGAAGCACTCGGCCACTTGGCCGTTGATTCCCTCTAAAGTGCCTTATTGTTCTCAGGAAAAAATAAATCCACAATAACAGGTAAGGATAAATGTAACAAAAGGAAAAGTACTGAAGTCAAGCCCCAGGAATAATATCCCCCTCACCCATATCTAAAATGTGAAAAAAAAAAATTACTTCCATAAAGTCACCCTGTCCTCAGCCATTTGTGAACGTCCCACAAACCTTCCCACTTTCCTGAAGAACCCCAGAGTGAAAACCTCTGAACCACAGCATTTCTAAATGAGCCTCAGCAGAGAGCTGATTTTACTCCTCTTTCCTCTTTGTCTCCATTCAACCCTTCTCTCCCAAAACCCAATCTTCACCGTGGGGACATGCCACCTCAGCCACACCTGCCCATCATGACTGACTTCTTTGTTTATTTCTATTCATCTCTGGGGCAGAAACTTCTGGGCTATTGCTAAAATACAGCCATGGACATCAATTTTTGTTGTTTTTTGTTTGTTTGTTTTTTTGAGATCAATTGTTTTTTTGTCTGTCATGGACATCAGTTGTTTTTTGTCTGTCTAGCATTCCTTCCTGCCTGTTTTCTGGTAATGGAACTATGCTAACTTGGCAGACAGCCCTTCCACGATTCATCTGATCCTATAGGAGACGGGGACCAATCACACCCCTGGCACCGGGGCAGGCACTTGACCAGCCTTAGTCATAACTCCTCATTCCTTTGACCATATACATTGGTCTAAGGAAGGTGCACGTAAGTGGATGACAGGTGAGGGAAGTGGATTAAGATGTGTTTTAGAAATACAATGAATGAGGCTGATTAACCTCAGTGAACTTGAGTTTCCTCCTCTATGAGATGAGGGACTTAGACCAAAGGCTCTTTGAAGGCACCTCCAGACTCAGTCTGAGGGTTCTCTGGGCTTCACCTATGAAGAAGTCAGTCTGCCTGGTCCAGCCATGTCCCTTCAGGGAAGGGATACCTGGCAAAATTGCACATCCAGAGTAATTTTCTTCCATAATCTCAGACTCAAGTTTGTTCCTCTTTTCATCAAAACCTACTTTTAGGGTCTTACTTAATTTAAGAAGTAAAATAACTGCTTACATTGTGACTCTTTGTTGGAATATTTACATTTTAAAAGAGAAGCAAAACTCTAAACATGATGAGCAATGCACGGGGCAATAACTCTCAATAACGTAAAATGTGAACAGGTGAGTGTGTGCATGTGTGTGAGAGTGTGTGCACACGTGTACATGTGTGGTATTTCTGTGAGTCCGTGAGTGAGCATGCACGTATGTGAATACTGCATTACGCTGTGTGTGCATGCATCTGCATTTGTCTCTGTACGCGTGCATGTGAGCGTGCCTTCATCTGTGTATGTTGGTGAGAGTGTGTGTGCACCTGTGTGTATATCATATATACATGAGTACAAGTATATATGAGTAGCCATGCATGTGTGTGAATGTTTATGTGTAAACATACACCCATATGTGTGTTTCTGAGTGTGTTTACACGCATCTGTGTACATGAGTGTGTGTGAGTACATATGTGTGCATGGATACGTGAGTGTGAGTGTATGTGTAAATGTGAATGGGTGGGCAAGCAAAGTGTGTATGTATGTGCATGCATGTGCCTGTGTGCGTGTGTGCACACCTGTGCATGCACTAAAACAGCTGGTAATTCTGGAGGTGCAGTTGCCAGAGGTGGGGGCAGGGAGTGAAGTGCTGAGATCCAAAGTGTTGGGAACCGGGACAGCTGAACGTAGCAGAGGGCACCAGGTCAGGCATGAGACTTTCTCTGTTACAGAGCTGCAACAACATTGTGCTTCGCTGACAGGGCCACCAAGGCACGGTGGCGAGGCTGTGTGTCCAGTACCCCGTGCCCAGCTATGGACAGGAGAGGAGGCCACATCTCTCGAGGTCCCCTGCCCCACTGAAGGCCAGGAACCACAGAAGCAGGAAGGAAGGGAACCTCCCAATGGGTTCTTTCTCTGTCTTAAGAGACAGCGCCTAGAGCAGAACCCCAGAGCCAGGTGCTCCAGGATAGCCTGGCTTGGAGGAGGGAATCCATGGTTAGCCCGGTTTAATATGAAACTTAATTTTTTCACAGCACTCAAAGAATGGAATGCCAGCCTCCCCCACTAATCCCCCAGAAGTATGAGGATAGAGACCTACCAGCCCCCAGGGAAGGAAGAACCAGTTTTTCAGATGCTAATCTTTCTGGCTGGGTTTTGTGGGCTCTGGGAAGTCTTGTGAAAGAGGGAAGAATACCGAGAAGAAATGGGCCTCCCACCAGACTAAGTGGAGGTCTGAGGGCTGGCTGGGGAGAGGGGAGGCCGAGGAGGGTGACTATGGGTGTAGCAGGGGAAATTGCCCAACAAAGGTGAGGGCTGCTTTCTTGGGAAGCACAGAGGTGGGCAGGAGGCGGGAGAGTCTTGGGAGACTCCCCTGAGAGGGACAGTGTTCAGGGCTTCTGGGAGCCACTTGGGAGCTGAATCACTTAGCGAGCATCAGCCTCCATCTGCTCCCACTACCTGCGGTGATCCCTCCTGGGGACCTATAAGGACTTGCCTTCACAGCTCTCACCCCACCTTCACCCCTCCGTGACTGATCAGCTGGACCACTGCCCCATCAGGGCCACAGACTTGGTTGCAAACCCATCTGGTCATCCTGTGTGAACACACTCCACCCCCAGGACGCCCATGGCCCAGAGGAAGGGGGCGGGAGTCCTGGGCATCTGGCAGCGGTCGGTGATACCGCCATCAGCTGTACTTGGAGGGCTCACGAGATTGGCTCCTGAGCTGGTTCAACAGTTAGTGAAACCCTGTTTGAGAGTTTTCAGGGGAGAAGGAAGCTCAGGATATCATGGGGGTAGGGGTCAGTCACTTAATATGCTTTTTAAAAAGAAATGTAGCCTTACTTTGTACCCCAAGCTGGGACAGTAGATGCCAGTGACGTCCTGTGACTGTCCTATTGGTTTGAAGGTACTATCCTTCAAGTGATTGTCTGGGTTTGCGGAAGGGTATTTCAGATGCAGGCCTGGCCAGGCCCACGAGCCCCACCTGAGCATACGTGCACGCACACACCCTTCAGGATTTGTCACTTTCTGAGCTTTGAAGTCCTGCCTCTCTCTGCCTCTTAGCATTCCACAGATAGGAACTCAGTTCCAGCCGAGCAGTGTGGGGAGATCTCACATTTCTGGGGGGGAGCTCAAGGTTGCCCTCTGTCCTGGCCCCTGTACTCTGCTGGGACCCCGCTCCTCCAGCCCGGTGACCACACCAGGCAGCTGCACTTGGAGCCAGGGCCTGCTCAGCAGCTGCTCAGCTCCCTGGGTGCGGGGTCCTCCGCCACAGCCCTGCCCTCCCTGTGTTTTTCTTCTCCCAGGTGGGCATCCCATCAGCCCACCATCCAGGACCCCTCTGGGCAGAGCACTTAACAATCACTTCATCCTGTGCCCCAGGTTTGGTGAAGACAGGTTTTTCTCCTGTCTTGACTAGTCTGAGGCAGAGCTTCCAATGAACACTTCCCACCCGCAGCAAAGACCAAGAATCTTAGAAACTGTGGGGTAGAGGTGAGTGAGTGCTTAGCGGTCTTGAGGTCCTGGGCTCAATCCCCAGTGCCTCTGTTAAGGGGGAAAAATTGGATAAAGCAAAAGCCCTGAAGCAGCATAAAGACCCAACATGAGTTCCAACATGTGACGATTAAGACAGAAGAGGTCCTGGGCAGACAAGCACAAGAGCTCTGGAAGGGCGACGTGAGAAAGGCCCAGGAAGGAGCTTACAACCGGGTGGTGTGGTCAGCAGCCTGTAGGACAAGAGCCAATCAGAGACGTTTGATTTGGCTCATGCAAAATTTCTATACATTATATGCAACATTTGCAAGTTAGAAGACTTCACATAGAAGTCTGGATTTGTGCTGGCTTTTCTGGAAACATGGGAAGAGTTGGAAACTGGGCCTGTGTTCTATTGTGGCAACTCCTAAACAGAACAGAGCCAGGGCAGCCACCTCTGAGAACCCTCACATTTGCCTGTCGCTCTCTGCTCTGCACAGCTGCTCCTGCCCAGCCTGCCCTCTGACATTTAGCTCGCAGGCAGGTCAAAAAACTAAGTTTCCCTGAGGGCAGGGGCCAGCCTAGGCAGGAGCCTGGAGATCAGCCATGAACGGTGAGGGAAAAGGGCAGCCGAGCCTACAGCGCCAAGCCCTCGGACGGGGTTTGAGTCCCAGCGGGCACAGTAGCAATGGCGCCTAGCAAGGCTACCGGGAAGTTCCTCCCTCATCTAGAAAGGCCAGGTGGGGGCCATCCCGGACAGAGCCACTCCAGAGTGCCAGGAGCCCCCTCATCGCAGCAGGGAGCCGGCGGCCAGCCCTGCGGGCCATCGGGGCAGTTCCACCACTCATCCAGAGTGAGCTGAGAGGGCTTCCTGGGCCCCCCGAGATGAGGACGACTTTGTGCAATTCCTGGAAATGTTATAATTTTCCTTTTTAAATATCTTGAGACAAACAAACAAAAATCTTTAAACAAAAAATGTCCTATGAACTTGTTTGGCGGGCAGCAAGGGAGGAGGGCAGGTTGGGGAGGCTAAATGCTACCGCAGAGTTTGTCTCGTGAGGGGAGCGAATTACAAAAGAGAGACATGCGCGCGAGTTTAATTTGAAAGGACGCGGGACCAAGAAGTGATCAGTTGAACCTACCACGGCCTTGGTGACCCCTGTAGCTGGCTCCAAGCCAGAGAAGTTTCTAGTTCAGCGGTGTGCTGGAGCCAGGGTCAACCAGCTCGTGCACACCTTTTTCCACCTTCACAGTCAGGGTCAGTGGTTTCATATTGGTAGCTTGAAATCAGCCACCACCATGGGAATCTTCACACCACAGAATTTGCAAATGCTACCAGTCAGAGCCTCCCCTCCCCGCCAGGAGCTGCTGGGCACTTACCAGCTCACCATAGCTGGTTCTCCTGCGTGCCCGGTCAGGCCCAGGATGGGCTTCTGGGGACATGTCATATGTTGGCGAGAGAAGCCCCCAGGTTCAACATTCTCCGACAGGGTCCCAAACAGGAAAGGCAACAGGCAGGCAACAAGCTAGATAAGAACCCAACAGAAGTTCTGAATTGTGCGGAACCTTCACTGACTGACTTCCTTCTGGTTCCTAATTGCTTCTCCAGAGAATCCAGGTGTGAAGAGAAGTTTCTTCTCTCAGCCGAGGGTGCTTCGTTCTCTCTGAGCTGAGTCCATACAGAAGGAGAAGGGCTGTGGCCAAAACCCATGTTCCGGGCACTAGTCAAGCACCTTTCCACAGCCCTGGATAGCTGTAGTCCCAGCATACACGTAGGATATGTGACGAGATATGTGAAATGGTGGGAAAGGAATCAGAACGGGGGGAAAGAGAGTGCTCTCCACAATCCTAATCTTTCTCTTCCTAGATGGCCTCACACAACCACCTTCCTCCATCCTCCAGCTGCCAGAATTCAGCACCCACACACACACAGTTTTGCCATCACCATAAACGTTCTCCTCAGATATCTTTCTAGTTACCTTCCACCTGCCACACCCTTGATCCCATTATATCTGTGCTTAAATATCACAGGCATCGCCAGATCTCCTCCTCCTTCCCAGCCGGGAAACAAAGGTTGATCATCTCAACCATATTGCTTCAATTCCTCTGTATGTCCCTGAACCACAGTGTCCAGCTGAACCCTGGAAATCACCACAGTTGCCAGTAACCGGGCCCCAAGTTACCCACAAGTTCTATCTGACTTGCCTGCAAATCAGAGGCTCCCATGACCCCTCTCCTCGGAATTGATTGTTGGCTACAATGGCTCACCAAACTCAGAGAAACACTCACTGTCACTCACGTTTCCCAGCTTACTATAAAATGAAGGAAAGGATAAAGGATACAGATGAACAGCCAGAAGAAGAGATCCACAGGGCAAGGTCTAGGGGGATCCAGAGTGCAAGAGTTTCTTTCCCCGTGGAATTAGGGTGTGCCAGCCAGGAAGCTCTCCAAACCTTGTACTTCTGGGATTTTTATGGCGGTTTCATCACATAGGATGATGGATCATTAACTCAGTCTCCAATCCCTGCCCACTTCCTGAAGGATGGGAGGCAAGACTGAGAATTCCAAGCTTCTAATCATGGCTTGGTCTTTCTGGCGACTAGCCCCCATCCTGAGGCTGTCCACAGCCCACCCAGAGTCACCTCATTAGAACAGAAGTACTCCTAGCACCCAAGAAACTCCCAGGGATTTGGGAGCTCTGTGTCAGGAACCAGGGAATGAACTCAGGCGAGGAAACAAGAATTTCCTTTCCCAGGTTCAGCTACTGACTCTTCTTGGGAGCACAGCCCCTGCCTCCTCCTGGGGTAACCTTCCTGAGATCAACTCCCAGCCTTCTCCCTGCTCCCCTTTCCTCAGCCTGCTCTTCAGTTCATCTGCCCTTTGTAAGATTCCTCTTTTCTCTCCTGTCTCCTCCTCGAATTCCATTTCCCAAACCAAGCATCACACATCGAGGCTGGCAGAAGGAATGAAGGAAGGAATGCCCAGTACCAGGGGAGGCCTGGGGCAAGCTAGAGGGCACGGGGCATCAGCTCCAGCCCACTGCTCCTGCATAGGAATGAAGATGCCCTGCTGCCAGGTCTTCCCACTTACCTGGAGATCCTTGGACTTCTGTTTTATATGAAACTCCCTGTTGTTAAATGTTGACAATTAATTCGGATAGTTATGGTTAGACATAGAGACTGAATCAACCAAAACACTGGGTCCCCCTAGTCCTTGAAGAAGTTTCATTCAAACCTTCACAGGAGGTAAGGAAAATATTTATATTCTAGTCTTCTAGGGCCACCAAATACAGAAGGTGAGACAAAACCTTTAAACTTCCAAATTAAACCAGCCTGATCTTTCAGAATCTGCCAAAATATCATCATCTTAGCTCTAATTCCACCTTTGCATAGTTCTGACCTTTAGAACATGCTTTGTTCTTTTTCTTCTCTTTTTTGGTGGGGGAGGTAGTTAGGCTTATTTATTTACTTATTTATTTATTTTCAGTGGAGGTGCTGGGGATTGAACCCAGGACCTCGTGCATGCTGAGCACACACCCTACCACTGGGCTATACCCTCCCCGCCTAGAACATGCTTTATTCTTTTTTTTTTTTTTTCATGCTTTATTCTAATGAATTAAAAACTGGGACTTTTAGTTGAAAATGGGCAGTTTTAATTCAATCAAGAAGTAATACCACGTAGCACAGGGGACTACATTCAATACCTTGTAATAATCTCTAATGAAAAAGAATATGAAAACAAATGTACATTCGTATATGTATGACTAGGGCATTATGCTGTATACCAGAAATTGACACATTGTAACTGTCTATACTTCAATAAAAAAAGAAAAGAAAAGAAACAATGCCACCAAACAAAAGTCCACAGCCTTGCAGACACAGGCTGAGCGCTACTCACCACTCCCACACTCAGAACTGTCTCCTCTCCAGGCTCATCACAGACAAAGCCTCCACTGTCCCGCTCCCCACCTCCCTCCCAGCACTGTCTGCTGGTATAATCCCCTCCCTGGGGTTCCTACAGCACAGAGAGCCCTTGCTAAGCCGCTTCCTCCCTGAATGATTTTCTGGCCTCGCCTCCCAAGGCCTTCCTTCCCCTCCAACCTCATTCTCACCAGAGACCAGTAAGTGGAGGCTTCACTGTGCTGCCCTGTGTGTGAAATAGAAGAAGGGAATGTCCGAAGGCTGTGAGTTGGTTTTCTGAGTCCCAGGATCACACCAGAGTTTTCAGAGTCTTGCTGCAAAGCACATGCCACAAAAGCTCCACCAACATGCACAGACACTCCACCAACACCCTTCAATCAAGAATCAGATCTCTCTTACCTTTCTGGGAATTTTGTTGGATTTTCCCCAGAAAAAAAATCTAGGGCAGCTCTGCAAAGCTTCATGTGTACTCTATACTGTTTAATTATGTGCTTCTTTTGCTCCTTTGGCAAATATTTCTTTCTGAACTTAGGCCAGTCCTGCTGTGCATTCATGCCCAAGCACTGTAAGCCCCTCCCCAAGTGCTGGGTGGGGCTTGGCACCAGCTAAAGGCCCTAAGCATCTGTGGGTGTTGAATAAAACTACCCCAGCCTTGCCTAATCATTGGAAACTCGCTAATAAGAGCCTTGGGAGAGAGAGGAGACTAGAACGAGAGGTGGCTACACCGACAGCCCCAAGGTGCAATTAAAAAGCGCTCACTCACCTTGCTGCTTCCTCGGGATTCAATCAGCAGCCCTGCGGACTCTGATTCCAGTGCTCAGCCATGATCAGGCGAGGCTTCCAGGTGGCAGCAGGACTTGGGCGCCACAGAGCCCTTCTTCGTGCCCCCCTCCTCCTGCCCAGAATCAACCCTGCCTCAGCGTTCGGATCCTCCACAGACTTACGGGTGAGTGAGTTCCTAGCTCAGCGAGATGGGCTGAGCCCTTCTCCTGGGGGCTAAGGGTATAAGCAGCACCCCAAACCTCCTCTTCCCAGGCTGTGACCAGGGCAGGTGCGCAGTTTGTCTGGAGCTATTTGATTTGGCAAAGGAAACCAAGTAGCCCCGAACTAAGACTGCCAGGATACTGTCATCCTTATCTGGATCTTGTGTGGCCACTAAACACTCTCCTCCTATGGGACTCAAACTATTGCAGCTGAGTTGTGTTGGCCCCAGGGGGAGGACCCTGTGGATGGTCCCAGCAAGCAGTTGTCTTACTGCCTGTGGTTGTGATTGGTGCCTGAGCATCTGGCGCCATAGAGGTAACATCTGCCTCATCCCGCAGATGTTACCACATCACCATGGGTGCCTAAAACATGTTTCAAAGGAGCCACCCTTTCCCGGGCAGGCCCTCAGCTGCAGACAGAGCTGGAGTAGCCTCTGAGGTGATGGGATGGTAACAATGGTCCTCACCTGTGGTCGCACCCCCTAGGGTGGATAGTGTCTCAGAATGAGCTCTAGTCTGATCACCAGCTCTCACACTCACAAGCTTGACAACCTTAGCCATATTTCCTCAGTTTCCCCATCTGTATAGTGGGGCTAATTAATACTAGCTATTCTCAGCCTTAAAAAACAGCTCACAAGTTTTAAAACAAGACAATTATAATACACCACCACAGAGCAGCATGCCTCTACTTGTTGGTCCCAATCTTTTTCCTTCCCTTCCTTTGCATGTTAGCATCCCCTTGCCTGGTCACCCACAGGAGTCCCCGGGGGCCATTTCCTTCAAGTCTACACTGGCAGAAGGGATTAAGGAGCCCAAGAACCCAGGAGCATACTACCTAGAGGTCCCACAGCCCAAGCAGCAGCCCCCCTCCCAGGAAGCTGTCTAGTCTCCCTGATTTTTCCTGCCCAGGTCTCAAGATTCTGTCGGCCAAAGGCAGATCTGAAGGATTATGCCCTTCCCAATGCTAGCTGGTGTCCAGACATGCTAAGCCTGTACCACGAATTTCTGGAGAAGACCAAGACTGATGACTGGGTCAAATTGCCCTCCTTCAAGTCCAACAGACAGCACATCCAGGGGTTCAAGCTCCCATTGGGATTAGAGGTTACCTCAGGTGAGGCCTGGCCAGAGAGGGCCAATTGGCACACATGCAACCCAGCCCACCCGGGTCAGTTCAGCCAGCCCCTTTCTCTGTGTTCAAGGACTCTCCAGAAGGAAATCTACACGTGTTACCAAGTCCAAACTGGTTCTGCTCCCCGCACAACAGGCCAGTAAGTCAGGAGACAAGGTGTTGGGGCAAGGAATAGCGACTTTATTTGGAAAGCTGGCAGACAGAGAGGATGGCAGACTAATGTCTTGGAGAACCATCCTCCTCAAGTCAGAATACAGGCTCTTTTTATACAAGAAAAGGGGAGGGGGTATGGTTGGTTGTTGCAAATTTCTTGCTGTAGGAACTCTCTGCTCTTGCCGCTGTCCCTGTGGGTCAGGTCATGATGGTCCTGCAAAACCTCCAACAAAACAAATGTTACTCTCTATTCTGCAACTTGTTATCTTTATGTGAGTGCAGAGCTAGCAAGACTAAGCCTAGAAAATGGTGCCAATTCTCAGGCAGAAGTTCCTTCTGCTACCTCCACCCCTCATGCTGCAGGCCCAGGCAGGTGGAGGAGGAAAGTGTCCCATCAGGTCCCTGGCTCTCCTCCTCCCCTCTGAACTGAGCACACCCTAGCAGCTGCCTCTGCTCCCAGCCCAGAGCGCACCTGCTGGAGAGCCACCAGCTCAGCTCCCTGCGCGTCTTCCTTCTCGCAGGGTCTTCTTCCCTTCCTGTCGAAGCCTTCTCCCAAGTCCTCCCCACCCACAAAAGGCCTCAGGACACGCCCCCATCGCCCACTGCAGGCGCTGGCGTACTGACCCTGACCTGCCGGGCCCAGGCGGCTCTCCGCCAGGTCAGAGTGATGGCGCTTTCTACTTCCATCTCTCTGCGTGTGCCTGTGCGTGTGCGTGTGCGTGCTTGTCTCTCATTCATGTATGTGTTCCTCCTGCCCGAGCACAAGTGAGTGCTACAGTAGTCAGACTGCTGTGGGTTAACAGAACAGCAACAAAACAAACAAACAAAAATACAAAAACAGGTGTACGAAAAATTTTTAAAGAAATTGGTTTCTACCCAAAAAGGATATAGTTCTTGTAGGTCCCTGGGTGAAAAATAAGAACCTTAGTGGGCTCTTCTGAATTTATTTTCCTGTTTAGTACTGTTGTTGTTTTGAATTATATATGAATTACATGTCTTAAATCTTAATTTTCAATGGTTAAGGTGTCTTAAAGTCCTGACAGCTTCTGATCCTGTCTCTACCCCCAAGAAAGAAACTTACTGAGTTTTTCTCCTTCCACATGAAGGGCTCCCTGAGGAAAATTTTCTTCCACTTCAGAACCAGGGCTCCCTGAGGACTGTTCTGTGCCCCTCTCAGACAGGGTTCCCTGAAGACAGGGCGGTGCCTCTGCTGTTCTCTTAAAGGCTCCCTGGGGGCACAGCCTGTTTGTTCTGGTTCTCTCCTCATCTATACCTGAGGCAGGCTCAACCCACATCCTTAGGCGCTCTCTTCTGCTGTGACACTGCCCATCTCTCCCCAGACAAAAATGACTGGCGCATTATCACCAGGTGCACTGAAGTGGAAGGACAAGGCTATGAGTATGTCATCTTTTTCCATCCGAGGGAGAAGAAGTCCGTCTGTCTTTTCCAACCAGGCCCCTATCTGGAGGGGATCCCAGGGTAAGGCCACAGGCAGAGCCAGGGTGGACATCTCTGATTGCTTCCTGCACTTGGCTCAGCTGGTCACTCAGGCATAACCAGCCCCTGGAGTCTGTACCTCCCTCCAAGGAGCTGGGTGGGGAATGGGGGACACTGGGCTTTAGTCTCATGGTATCAGGTCTGGAAGGACATCCTAGGTCATCTGGTCCAGTCCCCATTGTGCACATAAGGAGCGCCTCCTTACTCAGGTCTGAGAATTTTCCAGTAAGACGGAGTCTTGGAAGCCACTTTGAGAAGGATGTGGTAGACTTGGAAGAGGACAAGATCTGGAATTAGGAGCCAGGCTTCCAGTGATGTTCTGCCACTGTGGGCCTAGACACCCCATGTAGGCCATTTGTACCTCTGGCCTTCAGTCTCCTTATCTAAAACTTGGGGCAATAGTATCTAGCTTCCAGAGTGGCTGAGAGATATGATATTATGGGCCTGTGTGTATGGGCTCATAAACTGTAAAGCACAACATAGCTATCAGACACCATCTATCTAAACCTCATGTTTGACCTAGGAGCAGTCTGAGGCACACAGAGGTAAGGCATCTTACCAAGGTAACACAGGCTTGATTCAAGGTCAGGTCCAGGATTCCAATCTAGGAGTTGGGACTCCAAGTCCATTGCTTCCTCCACTGTATTCTGCTGCCTTCAAACTGAGAACAGACCCCAGGAAAGAACTCACACTGGACATAAATACATCCACAATGGAAATTAGGCTGGCCCTACGCCTCTTGCCTCAGGACACTGGGTCACCAAGTCCAAGGCCGTCTGCTTTCTCTATCCCTGTTCCTGCTTTTTTTATTTTTCACTGAAGTATAGTCAGCGTACAACGTTGTGTCAATTTCTGGTGGCCAGCACAATGCTTCAGTCATATATGAGTATACATATATTCGTTTTCATGTTCTTTTTCACCATAAGCTACTACAAGATATCGAATATAGTTCCCTGTGCTGTACAGTATAAACTTGTTTATCTATGTTCCTGCTTGAGACAGTCACTGAAGGCTATTGTTGGTGTCAGAGTTCCTGCAAGGGAGCGGAGAGAGGAGGGGGAAGGAGCAGCTTTAGGGTCCCAAAGCCTGAGAGAGACTCAGTTGCAGTTAAACAGAATTCAAAGAGCTTAATTAGATGTCAGCGCCTCTGCAGGCCATAGATTTCAGACTGCAGCCCTTGGTCAACTTGGCCGCCCCAAAGGCATCTTCCATGGGGACTCTGATTTCCACACTGGTGCACGCAGATACTGGGGGACTAGGTCAGAGTCCTACCCAGGCCATGGATCACCCCCTTCAAAGAAGGAAAACCCATAAGAAGGCAGGGGCACACAGGGGTGGAGTGTGGCTGATTTTTATTTAATGGCTCAAGGAGGTGGGGCAGGAAAGGTAGAGGAAGACCATCCAACACTGAGACCAGTGGATGGAGAAAGTCCAGAGAAGAGACAAGTGCTGAATTAGAAAAACCCAGTTCGGTCTGTCTCCTGTGCAAAGAAAAACCCAGGTCTTCCCTGCCATCTTTCTTTCCTTTGTGTCTTCTTTGCTCTCACACAGAATACTTCCCTTCTGACACTTCTGATCACCAAATGTGAGAGGGTTTTTCCCCACAACAAGCAATTCTCTTTACACCAGCTGGGTGTCCTAAAATTTAACTTGATTCTAACACTATCTACCTGGAGATAGTGTCAGATCCCACAAATTAAGGGCTCAATCCCACAAGGCTGCCCTGACCCTTCTTCAGATGCCAAGTGCAAGCAGTAGGTCCCAGGTTACCCACAACTTCTGGCAGATTCGGCTGCAACTGGTGGTTCCCACAACCCTCTCCTCTGGTTGGATTAATTTATTAGAACAGCTCACAGAACTCAGGGAAACACTTACTTACATTTACCGGTTCATTAAAGATAGGATAAAGGATGAACATCCAGATGGAAGAGACCCACAGGGTGAGGTCTGAGAGGGTCCCAAGTGCAGGAGTTTCCATCCTTGTGGAGTTGGGGTGCATCACCCTCCCAGCGTGGATGTGTTCACCAACCTGGAAGCTCTCTGAACCCAATACTTCTGGGATTTTTATGGAGGCTTCATCACATAGGTATGATCAATCATTAACTCCATTTTCAGCCATTCACCCTTCTCAAGAGAATGGGGTGGGTAGAGGGAGGACTGAAAATTCCAAGCTTCTAATTATGGCTTGGCCTTTCTGGTGACCAGCCCTCAACCAGGAGCCACCCAGAGTCATTAGAACAAAAGACACTCCCAGGAAATTATAAGGGTTTCAGGAGCTCTGTGCCAGGAATCAGGGGCAGAGACCAATATATGTATTTTCTATCATCTCAAAAGTACTCACTCAACCCCTAGGAGGGGTAGGTTCGTGGCTGACCAAGAGCTACACTGCAGCAACTACACACTTGCCAGAGGGTCCCTTGCCTGGCCAGTGAGGATGAGGGCGAGCAGGTTTAGGGATCTTTGGCAGCAACTCCCTCTTTTTCAAGCAATGAGGGAAGGGAAGTGACTAGAAGCATACCTGAAGTTTTGTAAACATTACCTCATTTGATTTGATGAGATAGAAATTATCTTTATTCATAATTCACAGTGGGAAAACTAGGGCTCAGAAAGGTTTAGCAACTTGCTCAAGATCAAATAGGTAGTGATGGTGGAGCACGGAGTAAAACCAGGTAGGTGCAGGTTGCAAGGTCCCCAGCTCTTTCCACCCAAGGGAGGGGGAAGCAAGGGTGCGGGAAGCCCCCTGGCGGCAGGAGCAGCTGAGTAACCCACGGTGGTACGGCAGGCACAGCTGGCCTGGTCCATGGAGAAGCAGGATCGTGCTTTTGAAAATCAAAAACTCGACTCTGTTTCATGTCATCTGCATTCGAAAGTTGGATGCCTTCCTATTTTACCCAACTTAACCAGCAAGGGAGCTTTGGCATGAAGGTCAGCTTACACAGATAAGAATGAGAATTTTACACACCTTATAGAAAGCAAAGGTTTGCAGTATGCTGCTGAAGCCGGCTCTCGGCTTTCCACGGGCAGCACTGCTCACGCTTCCATCCTGTCAGCACTTTATGGTCCTAAGTTAACTTTCACATTTTACTCATCTTGAAAATGTGGGCTCAACACTGGCCTCAACATAGTGACTGGTGAGGTGAGAGTGTGGCCCAAGGCCATGACTTCGAGACTAAAGCCAGCAAGTTCAGGGGCTTTTCCATTCCTTGTAGGATGCACCTCTCCAAATTACAGTGATTGCTACCAGCAATTAGGTGATGAATCAAAGAAAAGGTTTTCCATTAACTATCAGAAAAACAAATTTTTCCTGGTGAAATAAAATAATTATATCAGTGATTGCTAACACATGCTGTAGCAACGTGGAAGAAAACTCAGCTGATTTTGACCGGTTTGATCAGGCAGGATCCAGATCTGTGTCCTTGCCTTTCCTAGGGAAAGATAGGTGGGGTGATTCCAGCCTTGGCCTTGTTCCCTGCCCCCACCCCCAGGTTTGCCCACGGAGGGTCCCTGGCAACCATGACGGATGAGGCGTTTTCTAAAACTGCTTACCTGGCCGGAGAGGGGCTGTTCACATTAAACTTCAGTATCAAGTACAAAAAGTAAGTGTGGATCCTTGGGGTGTTGGCCAAAGTCATAGCCCTTTTCACCACTGAGGGGGCAGCCATCCTGTGTTGGGGCACAGAAGCCCTGTCTGTCACTCTCCTTCCCCAGCTCGCTGCCACACAGGCCTCTGGTCCTTGGCCAGAAAACTTCTGCTGCCTGACTCTGGTAGCTGGCAGGTGTGCCCGAAGCCCGGAGCCACTTGAGTCCCTGAGGCGGGGGGGGGGGGGGTGTGAAGAGAAGGATGGGGCAGAGCAGTGGAGGGATGGGGGCCAGGGGTTCATGTGAGGGGCTAAGCCGCTTCCTCTCCCAGCTTTGTCCCAGTGGGCTCTCTGGCTGTGCTGAACATCAATGTGGAAAAGATTGAGGACCAGAAGATGTACCTGTCCTGCATCATCCAGAGCAGAGACCAGCAGACAGTTTATGCCAAAGCCTCAGGTAAAGAGGTCCTCAGCCTCAGCCCCAGGCCCCATCCTGCCACCACCAAGCCCAGAACAAACGCTAGGGATCCAGTCCCAAGCTGGGGCCCAGCTTTTTAGAGTGGGGTTGGTCACCTGCTGCAGACACAGACAAAGTGAAGGGGAACCCAACTAGGATTTTTTTTCTATGTATGAGTGGCCCAAACTGCACCACAAGGACAGGACCCAGGTCCTAAGTAACGGGGTGCAAATGCTCTGAGCACCCCATCAAGTGCCCACCACCTGCTCTGGCTCACTCTTCTCTTGCAGGTGTTTTCCTCCAGATGCAGCTGGAAGAAGAGTCACCCCAATAAGAGCGACTGTGGCTGCAGGAGAGCACACCACTGACTGCCCTGCCGCCTGGGGCCCCCCGCAGGGCAGGAAGCGGTGCCCTGGAAGTACCTGGTGACATGAGGAAGAGGGCACTTTTTTCTGTGTAAATAAAGTCTGCAGCCCCATTCTCAGTCCAAGACTCTTCTGTAGTTGGAAATCAAAATCCTCCCACATACCCACCTTCCCCTTCAGCAACAAAAGAAGAGATGTCCTGAGACCTGCCCGGTACTTGGCACTGGGTGAGGCGCCAAGCACACAGCGATGAAAGACAGGGCCCCTGGCCTCGAGATACACAGCTGTGGGCCGGGGGCAGGGCAGCCCATGAGCTCCTCACACACCAGCATGGCTCTGATTGTAGGTGCAGCGCAGACAGAGGGAGGAGAGGTCAACTCTACTCTGTGAAAGTGATCAGAAAAGGCTTTCTAGAGGAAGCTGTGCTTGAACTGAATCTCAAAAGTTAAATAGTGTCCACCAGGCAGACGCGTGAGAGGAGGGTATTCCAAGAGGAGGGACTGGTCTGAGCAAAGGCACAGAAGGGCGAAAGAGCACAGAGACTGTGGAGAACAGCAAGGTGTTGAGCAGGGCAGGAGCTGAGGGGAGGAGAAGAGGGTGGCAGCAGGTGCAGGCCACGGGGGTCTTCATAAACCCTGCAGTGGAGCCTGGACTTTGTCTTGTAGGCAACAGGGAGCCTTGAAAGGGTTTGGGCTAGGGCAGTGACATAAAAGTTTTGTTTTTCAGAAAGATGATGCTGGTGGCAGTAAGAGGTCAGCAAGATTGAAGGTGGCAGCACTGGTTGGGAGACCGCTGCAGGGCCCCAAACTAGTGACAGTAAGAATGTGACATGGTTCAAAGCCATGAAGGTGAGAAATGTGGAAACTGTCACAAATGGAAGAGTATAGGACTTTGCCATTAATTGTGAAAAGTGGATCTGTGAAGGGGAACTCCTGAGGATGACTCCACGTTTCCAGCTTGCTGGTTCCAGGTGGCAGAGCTGGAAGGTGGGGGAAGAGAATGAGCTCAGTTTCACATGCACTGAGATTGAAGCGCCCGTGGAACTTCCCCCAGGTGGTGAGCACCAGCAGGAACCTACATATTATAACGTGAAACTCAGGACTGATGAGACACTGACTCAGTTTGTAAGTCATCAATATAAAAACTGACATGGAACCCCTGGGAATGGATTATGCAGGATGAAAGTGAAGAGGAGGTGGGAGGCATGAGAATGACGGGAGGGGAAAGAAAGGAAGGACAGAGAGAGGGGTCAAAGGCAGAACCTTTGATCACACTAAGCCTTAAAGCTGGGGCAGAGAATCAGTGACCCACTGAGGAGGCCAAGAACAAGATAAGGACCATCCTTAAGAGGGGGAATTCAGCAGTATCAAATGCTACAGAGAAGGCAAGGCAGATGGGAACTAAAAAGAGGCTTTTGGATTTGGCAGTAAAGAAGGTGGTGGTCTCCTTTGTCAAAATATCGGAGCAAAATCCAGTTTCTGGTGCATGAAAAAATAAATGAGAATGACAAAATGAACCTAGGTGATTCTTTCTAGGAATTTTGTTTTTGTTATGTTGTGTTATTTAAGGAAAGATTTGTGTATATTTATAAATTGCTTTGGAAGGAGCCAGTGGAGAGAGGCTGAAAGTCTAGGATGGAGAGAGATGTCATCCAGCAGAACAGCTATCTGGTCTTAGAGGTGGATCAAGAGCACAAGTGGAGACAGGAGTCACAGGAGAGCATCAGCGTGAGTCTGAGACCAAAAGGAAGGAGTGGAGGGGTGCAGAACAGGATGGGAGGTTGAGGGGATGCATGCCAGAGCACCTCGACTTCCTCAGTGAACCTGGAGGCAAAGCCACCAGTGGGGAAAGAGGTCTGAAGGAAGGGCAATGATTTGGATAAGCCATATTGGGGATCAGGAAAACAAATTGACCAAGTATACGTGGGCCAAGGTATGTGGAAGGCCCAGCTGCTGGTGAAAACCAGACATCTGAAGTGGAACCAACCTGAAGTGAAAGAAAGGTGTGAGTCAGCTGGCAAGACCTAAGGGCAATGGCGGATGAGACAGGTAAGAACAGCGGTAAAGGATGAAAGAGCACCATGGCTGGTACCCGCTTACAAGGAGGAAAAGTCTGATGTGAGGGAGAACAATGGACTGGCGGAGGCAATGACCACCCAGAAGCTTGTACCTCCTCCGGGCCTGTGGAGGAGTGGGTGGAAAACCAAGCAGCTTGCACAGAGATAGGCAGCATTCCAGCCAGGCCAGTAGGTAGAGGGGACGTCCAGGAAGAGGTCAAGGATTAGAGAAGTTTTACCAAAGAATGAGAGCCCCAAGGGACATATCATAAAGGACCTCATTATTAAGTATGGTGATGCCAAAGATAAACCTTTGCATCTTCATAGCCTAATCCTCATCTTAAGTAGAATGAACTTTTCACTCATATAAAGTCTAGTTTTGGGTGTCTAGGAGTCATTTAGGAACCTGGCTTGACGAAAGCTCTGTCATCTTTAACACGTGATTTCCAAAGTCATCCTCGGTGTTGATGAGAAAAGAGAATCACAAGGGAGGTTTGGGGAGCAAACCTCAAAGTGTTTCCTCAGTCACGAGACCCCACCGAATTACAAGAGAGTTTGGCTGGAGAACATGGTCTAACTCTATGTTGTAGAAAAAATGGACATGGGTTTGATAAGTAGCTAGCAGCCACTGCCTCAGTTTGAAAGGAGCATGGGCAGAGGCAGGCAGGATGAGTCTGTGTCCCTCATACTGACAAGTGAAGAACTCAAGTTCAGACCTAAGCTAAGATTCCAGGATCCGGGACTGGGGCTGGGGGTTCCGGGCATCAGAGAGAATGCACCTTCTGTGGCCCGGAACAGGGTCGGAGAGCTGGACACAAATTCAGCAGTGGTGGAGAGGCGGGTGGACCATGTTCTCCTTCTAGCAACGAGACCACGCACTTCCTAAACCATCAATCTTGAATAATGGGCAAAGGATTGGTTGACATGGATTTAAAAGTCCTTGATCCAGTGCCCTCCAAAAGCTGGAGACATGCTAGAGGCCATAGTCAGAAATCTTAAGGAAACCAACTATGCCCTCCCCCATATGCTCATGTAAAAATCCTGTCTCCTTTTGTGCTTTTACAGTTGCCTTTGATAACCAATTAAACCCAGAGTCTAATCATTGTATACCAAAAACCTCTTGTCTTTTATTCATGCTCAAGAAGGGCCTAATCTTAATTTAAACACTCCCAAGAGAAGAAGGGAAAGGTACTCTATCCTTCCTGTGCAGTCAAGAGAAAGAAGAAAGTCAAAACAGTCGTACTGGAGTTGAGGCAAAGACTTACTTTGAATCTAGTTTTCAGTGCTCAGAAGCACTCGCAGTTCCTTTAAATGCATGAACAGAATGATCACTAATGGACTGAAACCACCATTTACAGAAATACTTGCCACATATTTGCCATCTGCATTTTCTCAGAAGGGCCAAGGATTATTTGAACTGTTAAATGTTTGCATACTTCTGTGACACCCCTGCCCATTTGTCTCTTTACTTAACCAAGGTGTTAAACATGACTGTCACAACCATTGTTTCCCATTAAATCAGAAGTATATTATTAGATATTTATCTCATGTTTGTAACCTTAATTTTACCACCTCAATGTTCACACGTTGATTCCTATATTAAAATATTTTTGGTTAGGAAGAAGATAAAATTGTATGCTCTCCTGACACCCTCTATGATCCTCCCTGACTTTAATTTTCTCCCCTGATGATTCCCATCTAATAAACTAATAAACTGTATTTTTTACTAATTTATTCTTATCTCTTGTCTTTCTCCCCCACTAAAGTATAAAGTCCATCTTCCCAGGAGATTTCTCTGTTTTCTCACTGCTGTATCCCCAGAGTTCAGTATACAGTGCCTGGCACACAGTAGGTAGTCAATAACCATGGACAGATGAATGAATGAAAGAATGAATGAAGCCACAGAATCAGACTCCCCTGAATCCTACCCTCCCTCTGGACTTCTTATCAGAGAAGCCAGAAATGTCCTTATTGTCAGGTTAGATTGAGTTGAGGTTTCTGTTTTTGTGTACTTTCAGCAGAAGTCAGCCTAACTGATGCCCGTGTGTTGTCTTATGTAATCTTCATGTCAACTCTGAGAGTTAGGTATTTTCTCTCCATTTTCCAGATAGGAAAGGTGAAGCCCAGAGAGATTAAGTTGCACACCAGAGGTGACACAGCTAGTAAGTCGCAGAGCTCAGCCCTCCAACCCAGCTGACGGGTGCCACAGCTGTGACTGCGTGGCTGCAGCACTCCATACACACCACCCTCCCTAGAAATGACACCAGGGCTGAGCAGAGTCACAAGCCACAGGATCGGAGGGTCTGGATGTCACCAAAAATCTCCATAAAAGAAACATTTGCCCCCTCAAAACCCTCAAGCATCAGATGTTAAAATAATCCCCTGGTTTGTTCCCCGAATTTCACAACTTGTCTTGCTGCTGCCTTTGTTACTGCATGTCTCTCCCCTCAGGCTGCTTCCCCTTCTGTGTATCCCCAGGACCCAGCACCGTGAAGGGATAAATGAACTGATTCAGATACAGTTCTGCTTAATATCATTCATTCACTCAACAAATCCTGAAAAGCACCTGCCTTGTTCTAAGCACTGTCTTTGTGATGTTTACCATCCAATAACGGAGGAAGACATTAAATAATTACGTAAATAAACTCTAGAAAAAAAAAAAAACAACTACTATGAACAGTGCCATTAAGGAAAAGAACGGGGTACTGTGAAAGTAGACAACAGAAGCCTCTAATTTCATTGGGAGGGTGTCGGTGGAGGCCTCCAGATGGGAAGAATGAAGGAGGGTGGGGGAGTCCTAAGAGAGGAACTTGTTTATGCAAATATCCTAGGAGGGAATGAAGGATAGTGAACGTACCTGGAGTACAGTTGATGGTCTCATCTTGTAAGTGGTGGCCTGTGCTTCTGAGGATCTGCCTTCAATCAGGAGAAGGAAGAGGGAGACACCCTCCATGTGTACAGTTTAACCCACTTCTGACAAGGATGGGGGGATGGGGCCACAGACCAGCCTGACCTCGACTCCCTGATGGAAAAAGCTCTGCCCTCAGTGTCTCTATGTCCAGAAATCTTGAGCCTGGTCACTTTTCCTTGGTCCCGTGTAATTCAGAGAACTAGTCACTGCAAGGCATTCTGTCTGGAAGCAATTGGGATGGTTCCAGAAGGGTGCAACCAGGGCCAAGGCAGGATTCCAGCAAAGACGGCTTTGCAGAAGATACCGTCTGTGTGGCCATGGCTGTGGGCTTCACCCAGGAGGGCTGAGGTGGAGCCAGAGTAGCACAGAGGGATGGAGGCCACTGCCCACTAACGGCCGCCTCCCTCTTCCTTGCCGCCCTCCCCAACTCCCAGAGAAGGCCCCAGGGCACAGCGCTGGCTTGCCGCTAGAAACCTGAAGGAAGGAGTTAAGAAGGCCGGGCTGATGGCCACAGAGACAGAGCTGTGTTTATCCAGGAAAAGTGGTACGTAGGCAACGGAGGCCCCTGCCAGCTCCTCCCAGGACTGGACTGGGGTAGTAAGCTGGAGAGGAAGCTGTTCCCCTCCGGGCTCTGAACGCTTCCTGGCCAGAGGCCAGGACCCAGAGGCGGCCCACAGGTGAGGCCTGCTCTCTGGGCGCCCGACTGTTGCCGTGGGCTCCGACTCCCAGGCAGAAAATCGGAACATCGCGCTCCCTGGGTTGCGGCGAGGCGGTGCGGTAAGCGCGCGGCGGCGGGGCCTCCCGGAGTCAGCTCAGGGGGTGGCGGAGAATCAATGCTGCCTTTGTGCTCAGTGGTTTCCTAGGGAGAAAAGGAGTGGAGAGTGGGAGGGGCGGCCCAACAGCCGGGCCGCGCTGCAGACTCGGGATGAGGTAGGACCGGGAGGCACGGAGCAGGACGGTCAGGGCAGACGAGGGGTGGGATTCTGCGCCCCCGAGAGGTGCGTCTTCTTGAACCGGCCTGGGTGCTCGCAAGGAAGCAGCCAACTGTGCAGCGAGTCTGCTTCTGGCCTGGAACGACTCGAAAAGGCGAGGGAGGAGCAATAGGAGGCAGGTGGGGCCAGGGCCGAAGGATGGCTCAGCCTGGACAAACTTGCGGCGCAGGGAAGGGCAGCCCGCGGCGAGGGTGGGAGGGGGGCGGGGGAGGAGCCCCGAGGGGCGCCAGATCAGACTTTGTAGAAGAGCCCGTGTCTTAAGAGTCTTCGGAATGGGCAGCGAAGAAAGCGTTGAGCCCGCCGAGGGCCGCGGTGTCTCTTCAGGGGGAACATGTGTATATATAAGCTGGGTTCCGGATCTGGGTGGGTGTTTGTGACTACAGACCTTTTAATACCGCGGTGTTACTCTATTCTCTTAATAGCCTAGGGCTCTAGTAGGTGTGTTAGACCTTCTAACTCTGACGTGGGTAGACATCTTTAGTACCAATGGGAGGGTCTGTGTAGTCGGATGCTGGAGGCCTGATCTGAAAATGTGACTGTCTAGCCCTGGGCTCCCTCTATTTCTTCCCGGGCACCCTGACTTTGCCGCCCTTTGTTTTTCCTGCTCAAACACGAGGCCCGTGAGCCCCGTGGGCCAACGGAGGAGGGGTTGGCGGACCACCCGGTGTACGTTTGCAGCATCACCCACCGCAGGCTCTTCTCTCCTCGCCCAGGCCTTAACCCAAGACGCTGGATTTGGCCCCTCTCGGCTTCGTGGAAATCGGACTTTCAGCACTCCCAGCCCACCGCATGTGGCTCTTGGAGAAAGCTGGCTATAGGCTAGGGGCCGCGGAGCCCGAGGCCCGGTGGGCGCCCTCCAGCCTGTTTCTTAAGCGCCGCACCCCGGGCTCGCTCGCGCGCACCTGCCCCAACGTCCTCACCCCCGATTGCATCCCGCAGTTCTTCATCCCGCCTCGGCTCCCGGACCCAGGCGACGCCGAGCCCCTCGGCGGGCGCGGCGCGGGCAGGCGCGGCCTCCCCTCGGCCTGTTCGTTGCCGCACCTGGCGGGCCGCGAAGGCTGGGCCTTCCTGCCCGAGAGCCCGCACACGCGGCGGCGCGAGTCCCTGTTCCACCGGCCGCCGGCCTCCCGCTCCGGCGGGCTGCCCCCGGCCCAGTCCCGGCTGCACGTCTCCGCCCCGGACCTTCGCCTCTGCTGGGCCCCCGACAGTGATACGGCCTCGTCGCCCGATTCGTCGCCCTTCGGCTCGCCGCGGCCAGGCCCCGACCGGCCCCGGCCGCCCAGGCCGCGGTCGCCGTGCACGCAGGAGGCGAGCTCGGCAGACGCCAGCCCGCCCGCGCCGCGCCGCGCCGGGCCGCCCGCGCCGCCGCTCTTCCACCTCGACTTCTTGTGCTGCCAGCTGCGGCCGACCAAGGAGAGCGTGCTGCGCCTCCGGCCCCGGGGCGGGCAGCTACGGCTCTCCGCCGAGTACCAGGCCGGGCCCGGGAGGCTGCGGCTGCGCCTGGTGAGCGCCGAGGGCCTGCCCCTGTCGCGGGCCGGCCCCGGGAGCGGCGGCGGCGGCTGCTGCGTGGTGCTGAGGCTGCGGCCGCGCGCCCGGCCGCAGGCCCAGCGGAGCCGCGTGGTCAAATGCAGCGCCAACCCCATCTTCAATGAGGACTTCTTCTTCGATGGGCTCGGCCCGCCAGACCTGGCCGCCCGAAGTCTGAAGGCCAAGGTGCTGGATAGGGGCGCAGGGTTCCGCAGGGACGTGCTGCTGGGGGAGTGTGAGACGCCTCTTATAGCCCTGCTGCCCCCCTTAGGCGGTGGGCTAGGTCCCGGGGCCTCCCTGGCGCCTGCCCATCTCAGCCTGTAGACTGAGAGACTGTCTCTTCCTCAGGAGGTCCCCACCCGCTCTGCAGTCCTCATTCTTTCCATCTGCCCGGCATGTATTTATTTTTGCTAATAAAATGTGTCTCTCTAGCAGAATCTCTCTCCTTGTTCAGATCTGCAGCCCATCCTCTTCCCTATGCCCTGGTCACAGGAGGGGTGGAGGAAGCTCGTTCAGGTGGTCCGAACTGGAGAGGACCTTAAGCAGTGGTTCTCAAACTTGAATGAACATCAGAATAAGCAGACATCAGAAATCCTAGATGAGCTCATTTACACATGCAGAAAGAATCCTGGGCTCCATCCCCAAGAGACACTGACTCTAGTTCAGTAGATCTGGGCTGGGTAGGTCCTAGGTTTCCTGTTCAACAAGGCCCCTACCCCTTCAGGGGGCCCTCCAATCACTGAGTCACTCCAGAAAAAGCTCTATGATTGAAACCAACAGAAGCCACTTCCCCTGGGGGTTCCTTGGGGCCGCACATGGGAAATCAGCACTCCCCCACCCATCTACAGTCCTACTCACACTCACATCTGTGCTGAAGAGGGATGAAATTTCTTTGCCTTGAGTGAGGCAGGGGATGTCAGACTAGCGCACAATGCTTCTAGGTGTCCTCTCTCTCTTCCCTTCCACACCTGTGCCACCCTGGGGAATAAAGCTAGAGCAAGAGCCAGAGACGCACTTGGGTACCAAAAGACCAAGATATTATGTCCCAGGGGTTGAGGTCTTGGGGGAAGAAGAGAGAGTATGAGAGCTGTTCTCACGGTTGCCCAGAAGTCTACCCGAGTGAGTAGGGGGTAGTGTGGAAGATAGAGAAATGTAGGTCACGTTGTATTTCCCTCTTACCTGAATGTCCCTGACGTCAGCAGTGACCTTCTTTTCTCTCACCCCACCTTCGCTGGAGCTGCTTCCTCTTGGCTCAGGCCAGGCTTGGAGGAGGAAAGAAGGAAGGGCAAGAGGGAAGGAGGAAGGGACGCACCGGGCCAATCTTTCCTCGTGGGCTTCTTCTCATTTTGCCCAGTGCCCCTAACCAGGGCCAAGCCTGCTGGATGCAGGTGAACCTCAGCATGAACAATGCGAGCATAACACACATCTCCATTCAGAACACTCCTCAGTTCCTTTTCCCACCCCCTGACCGTAGCCCCAGGCCCAGGCCCAGGCCAGGAAAATCTTGCTCCAGATGTCCACCAGGTGGTAGCATTGACCAAATAATAGTAAGTACTACCAGCTATGCAGAGATCACCACGCAAGAAACTTTCAACAGCGTTTCAGCCATTCCTATGAGGGTTAAGTACTATTGTTAATATTGTTATCCAACGTGACCTTGGGTTTTATTCATTCAGTGAAGAGTATAACTAGGATTCAAGCCCAGAGAGCCTGGCCCTGGAGTTTAGGCTCTTACTCACCGCAGTGTAATGTCCCTAAGTACCAGCTGCCACCTCCCAGCCAGGTCATCTCTTTCCCTAGGGGGATAGCTCTCCAATCTTCTCAGCCTGTGAAGCCCACCTGTAGGTCCAGCTCTGTCCCTTGTACTGTCCTACTTCAGCCCCAAGTCTCCCCTAACAACCTTTGGTGAGCAACTGGATTTGATGCCCATTTGAAAGTAGCTGGAAAGAAAAGCAGTGGTAATTTACCCTTTATGTGGTCAGGCCACTCATGGTGGCTGTTCTCTTGCTCTCTGTACATCCCCTACTCGACCAGTGTCTGTTCGACCCGTATCCTACTCACATGACTGACCTTCCTATGTACTTGCCCCAGATTTCAGCCAGTGATTATTCTTACCAAAAGGGTGGTGAGAGGTGTGCCCCTCTGCTGGTTTCCCTGGTAAACAATGAGCCAAACTGACGTCAACTCCCCCTGAAACTGCTAACCCCCCTGCCCCTAGTTGCAAAGCCTGCCACTGTGTCCTGCCTGCTCTCCGCCCCACGTGGCAGGGAGTCGCCCCAGGACCTTGCTTCAGACATGTGAGATCCCCCTGCTCATTAAACCACTGATGTCTTTGTTGCTGACCCTGGGATCTTTCTTTGGTCCTGAAGCCAGGCCTGCAGGGTGCAGCCCAACACCCTTCATTCATGCATTCCTTCAACAAATACTTAGGGAGCTCCAGGAGGCGCTGGGCTCTGGACACCAGAGCGATCGAAACAGACACAGAGACCAGACAAGTGGCAAAATGAGTAAGTAACATGTAGAAGTGTTACTTGGTAATATGTCACAGAAGAAAATAAAGCAAGACAAGGGCATAGGGAGTCAGGTGACGAGAAGAAGGGACAAATATAGGAATGAAAAAAGGGAGGGAGGGACCAAAACATCTCTTTTTAACCACAGTCCTTAGTACCAGTAGGTCCTGTACGTTACTTGTTATGCCAGTCCATCGTTGCGACCGCACAGTAAGGTGGGTCCTCTTTCCATTGTACGCAGGAGACAGATCAGAGAGGTTAGGTAAACTTGCCTGGGGATCAGCCCTGGCTGCAGGGAAGGTTTAGGACTGTGGCTGCATTCAGACCCCCTACCCCACCTGCTGCTCAGTGGAGCCTGTGAGGTGGGAATTCAATTCACTTCACCCAGGAGCTGTTCAGTCAGTGTCCACCGCTGTGACCTGTTTCCACATGATGGGGGCCACAATGTCCCTGGAGGAACTTCCTCACTAGCTAAAGCCACAGAAGCATGTCCTGGGGGCAAACAAGGTCTTAAGAACCCCTCCTGTGTGCAGACTGCTCTGGCCTCAAAGTATGTTCACAGACACAAGTCAGGACAGATATTACTGTCCCCTTTTTAACAATGTGGTAACTGAGGACTAATAGATAGCAGTCTACATTCTTATCCAAGTCTTTTGGCTCCAAAAATCAGAGCTCCTGCTTTTCAGCCCTCCTTGCTGCGTCCAAGCCTAAGTGACCACAAATGTTAATTGACAGATAAGTGGTACAGGCAGGTCACATGGAAAGTTCAGGGCCAGGAGCTGGGGTCAAACTCCCACTAGTGCCTCCACCCACAGTGGCCTTTGTGACCGGAAAGGGGAGGGGTGTCAACTGTGAGATCTACAGATATTTGTAAAGCCTAAGATGTCTTTTTTTTAATGGTTGAGGGAGGGGGTGGGGTACAGCCCCCTCTCTGAGTCACTCCAGTGGGTTGAGGTCTCCCCAGGCACAGACCTCCTAGGGAGGACCCAAATCCTCCACTGAATCACTGATTAGGCTTCCCAGAGCAGGTGGCCCTCGAGAAAGATAGAGCTGGGCTGATATGTGGCACGCAGGCTGCCCAGGACCCACATACTTTCCACCTTTCCACCCCAGGCCCTCCCAAGAGGGGCAGGCTTGCACTGAGCTTTAAGTGGTTTCTGTGGTTTAGGGGGTGGGGAGGACGGGAAAGAGAAGTTGGTGACTGCTCCTCAGTTCCAAGCCACTGCCACCACCCTGCCCCCCCTCCAGGCTGCTTGCCCCCTGGGTTGAGATTCCCTGGCCTGATAAGGGTACTTGGGCACGTGGGGGGTGAAATGATTCTCTGATCTCTATCAGCCTCTTCCTTGCATAAGAACGTGAGAATGTATTTGAGGAGGAAATAACCACTGCCCTGCTTTGAAAGGACTGACTCCTCCAGAAGAGGGGCTGCATGGGACCCAGAGCGGGGAAGGTCAGGCATGAGGGGGAACTTCCCAAAAGGATGACCAAGGGAACTGCTTGCCCCGGGAGACAGGACCCAGCCATCCATGCCTAGGGCAAGGAAGGGGTAGAGAATGTCTAGGAAGCATGTGACTAGCTTAGGCCCAGAGGCCAGGACCCTGTCTTCCTAACCCAACTTCCTCCCTACCTTACACAGTGGCGCGAAGTGGCGTGGCTGGGAGAGGCAGCCGGACCTGTGGTATCTGGGGCAGGCAGGACTGCCTGGCATGATGCCAGGGCCAAGTGCCCATCCTCAGGCGCTCTGCAGGGCTTCTACTCTGTGCCCACCTTTGGGAGGGCAGGAAGGGTCCCGAGAGACCCAGAGTCACAGGAAGAGAGGCTTAAAAGAGGAGAAAAGAGAGAAGGGGATGAGCTACAGAGGCACAGAAAACAGAAAAGCCATAGGCGGGGAGAAGTTGGCAGGGAGAGACACAGATGGAGGATACTGAGTGGATGCAAAGCCAGTCACAGGCGGGGAGGGGGAGAGCGGAGCCACACGGGCCTAACGCTCTCTGCAGCCCTGCCCCTCTGCCTCTTGCCGTCTCTACTTGTCAGCTGGCCATTGGGCTGGGCGGTGCTTCAGAGAGCTTTGCTTCTTACTCCAAGCCTGCCCAAGGGGCTGAGCCCCAAAACAGACCAACATCCTGTTCTGTGCAGAGAAGTGTACACAGACGCGTGGGCCATGCATTTACCAAAAGGACACGGGGATAATCAGAAGAGGCTCAGAGACACAGACACACGCCCTCAGACTCTCGGTACAAGAAGGTCCCCAAAAGTTTCCACTCCACTCTTCCTCACTCCCTACCCCTCTGTCAACCATCCTAGGAGTTAGAAAGTCCTTCTCTACTTCTAACCTTTGTCCCTTAAGCTGCAGCCCTTGGGAGACCCTGGGGGCTCCCCTGGAATGGAGGTGCTGATAGCAGAGTATGAAGTTCCAGGGTGGGGCACGATTGGATGATGGCGAGATGGGAGGGCAGGGAAGGGAAGGGACAGCTGCCTGCCCGCTCCACGCCAGGCGCCACGTGCACCAGGTTGGGGGGAGTGGGCTGCAGTCACGAGGCTGAGGCGTGGCTGGCCCCTGCTCTGCTGTTTACCAGCTGGGATTGAGAGCAGGAGGAGGTGCCAGGGAGCCTCCCCACTGCAGCCTGGCCCCTGGCCAGCCGGCCTGTTGGGTAACCAGGAGAGCCAGGCCCAGCTAATCAAACCCTGGGCCAAGGCTGTGCAGGAAATTAGTGACATCCAGGACCTGGAGGTAGTACCCTGTGGCTCTCCGCAGAGCCCTTCCTCAGTGCAGGTCCCAGGGGTCCTGCTCAGCCTGGGGGCCTCTCTCCTGCAGCTGGCTCAGTGTAGCGTGTCTCCTCTCCTCTGCTCTCCCATTGCTCCTCAGCCTCTGCACACTCCTCCAGGCCTGCCCCTGGCCCCAGCAGACCAGGACTATGTGGAGGCACCAGGGAGCAAGGGAATTCTAGGGAAGGACAGCAAAGGGCAGAGGCTAAGTTGGCAGAGACCTCAAGAAACTCGAGAACCACTGGGATGAATCTGACATTGTCCTGGAGAAGAGGCACCCCCCCCAAATAAGCCATTCTGTCTTCGTCTCTCTGCTCCCCAACTCCCCCGTTCCTGCCACCTGTCTTTGTCAAATAGAAAGTGAATGATTCTAAAGTCACAAAGACCTGGGTTCAAATCACAGGTCAGGCACTTCCTGTCCTTGTGCAAGCCCTTGGGCGAGTCGTGACAATCTTTGAGCATCACATAGCTTACGAGCACTGGATAGTTGTCTGGAGGAACTGCGCTTGCCTCATGGTGGATGTTGGGAGGATTGAAGAAAATCATGGATTTTCCTAGAGTGACCAGCAAGGGGCCCAGCACACAGTAGGTGATCAATAAATGCTAGCCCCCTTCCCATCACCTATCCTGTTTCTCCTCAAGGCTCCAAACTGTGTTGCTTCTCTCTCTCCCCTTGTCCCCCTCCTGATGCCAGGATGCTCTGCCAGCCACTCCTTTCCCCTGCCTGCTGCCGGGCCAGGTGCTCCCTCCCTCCTCCCTCCTCCCTCCTCCCTCCCCTGGGCCCTGCTCCCTGCCCTCCTGGGCAGCCAGGGCAGCAAGGACGGCACCAAGGGAGTTGCCCCATGGATAGAGCCCCACAGAGACACCACCAAGCCTCGCAGGGTAAGAGGCCCTACAGCCCTGCAGGCAGGTGGAAGGGGCTGCCAGGAGGTTCAGAGGAGAGAGAGAGATGGGAAGAGACTGGTCGGAAAGTGAGGAGGGGAGGAGGGGCAAAAGAAGGGAGAAAGAGAGAGAAACGGGTTGGCAGAGGAAGGCAGGCCAGTGAGACGGGACAGGTCTTGGTAGAAACTGAAGGAGAAACAGGAGGAGGGGCTGGGGACATGACAGAGGAGGAGAAATAGGAAGTTGGAGAGAGAGGAGGCACATGGATGGGAAAGAAAGGGAGAACTGAAGAAGGAAGAGACAGGTGGGATGGGGGGAAGAGCAGAGGCCCGGAAGCCAGAGGGAGGGAAGGGGCAGCACGTGGGCAGGCCCTCCCCAGTGTGAGAACCCTCTGGGAGGAGAGGCGACACTGCTCATCAGGCTGGGCCCCTGGGCAGCAGTGGCTGGGAGGCTGGCCACTTCACTCACCAACGGAGGAAGCTCTCCTGCCTTTAAGGATGACAAAGGGTCTGGGAAAAGAGCAACAGCTCCCTGTCTGCCGCCCGCGCCCACCAGCCCAGCACTTTCCTTCCCCCTGGCCCGGGGGCATGGGGCTTCATTTCTGCAGAGTGTGGGCACCCAGCTAGGGGCATCGGGGGACAAGAGAGTCAGGTAGTCCTTGGCTCCATGAATGACCTGACTCAGAGACCCTGTCTGCAGGATCCCATTGCCACTTGGTCAGGTGTGAGCACTGAGGGGGAAAGCTCCAGGGCCACCTGGTGGAGGAAGAACTCCACTGCCAGGGCGAGCAAGAGGAGCACCCCCACCCCAGGACCCCTCTGAAGTGCAAGGCTAGGGGCCAGAGAGATGGTGCCTCTTCGGGGAGGAAGCTGGGTGGGGCCATGCAGAATCTTGGGGGAGATGGGAGGGCCCGGATGGAGCCACTCCCTCGCTGGGCAGTCTTTCCCCCACCACAGCCCAGCAGAGCCCAGGCCTTCAAGACCACTCACCTCCACTCAGCCCAATGGAGGAAGCCTGCTAGTGGGGAGCATCACCTGGGCAGAGGGACAGTGTAGGGATGGAGGGGGATGCAGGGCGGTGTCCATGATTGGACAAGCAGAAGGTGAAAAATAACAGGAGAGCAGAGTCAGAGGTTAGGGTAACTGTAGTGGGCATAATGCAGGCCTGCAGTGTTTTCTGAAACTAAAGACTGGCCCTGTGCTCTGTGAGGGGCTGCTGTGTGGCTGTAGGAAATGCACCAAAGTCTAGCAGGGAAAGCCTCCTCCCAGGGGCTCCCTTGGTAGGTGTTTAATAAAAGCTAATCATGTGAATGAATGACACCCCCTCCCCGCCAGCGATGCTCTAGATAAGGCTTTCCCCTCAGCAGCTGTCCCTCTGGAGGTCTGTGCCTCCCTGCCCACCCCTCATTAGCCTGCTGGTGCTCCCGACTGCCTGCTCGCCACCGGGACCAGCCACACACAGCAACAGGAAGGGATTGCTTCCTCTGCAAGCGGAGCCAGAGCCCGCAGAAGGCAGAGCAGGGTCTGTGCTTACAGCTCTCCCCATCCTCTTCCTCCTAACATCCTCACTCCCCTACTCTCAACCCCTACACCTCTGGAATTCCCAGGTGCTTGCAGGCACAAATAAGCAACCAAGAGATTTAATTCTGGCTGCAGGATATTTACTGTGCACCTCTAACGGGGCAGGCACTACAGAATAACAAGGTGAACAAGACAGACACAGCCCCTGCCTCCATAGGGCTTAGTGTCTAGCAGGAAAGCCCCGTTTCACACATAATGACACAACTATAGTAGAGAGATGATGTGGTGAGTGCCAGGAAGTCGAATGCCCGGTGCTGAGTGTGTGAGCACCAGGGCAGGGTAGGGGGCGTGCAGAGCTTCTCTAAGAAAGGACATAATTGGGAACTTGGGGGATGAGAAGTTGGCTAGACTGAGGTGGAGCAAGGAAGGGGCATTCCAGGAAGAAGGAATAGTGTGGGGAAATCCCAGAGTAGTGGGGAGCCGGCACTTGTGGCTCTTGTGAGGCCTCTTGTGACTGGAAGGCAGAGAACGAAGAGAGGGGTGCTATGGAGGGTGGGGCCATCTCATCCTCAGACACAACATTCTTCTGGGAAGGAATGGGATGGGGATGGGGGCCCAGGCATTGGCGGGTGTCTCTCTGTCCTCTGTGGTCTTCAACTTTTGGTCCTGACCCCCTCTCTTTACAGAGCTGCTGGCTGCAAAGAAGACCCACACCTGTGAGTAGAGAGTTGGGGCAAGAACTGGGGATGTGGAGAGATGGCAAGGAATTCAGCAAGGGCCCTGGGAGGTCCGCGTAAAAGAAAGGCACATGTGTTGCACAGAGATGGAGGAGCCAAGCAGAGATGGCCGGGCCTGGAAGGAGGTGGAGCCTAGAAAAACAGAGGAGATGCAGAGACGAGGAAAGGAGGGGGAGAGGTGAAGAAGCCTCAAGATCAGGGCAATGGGAGGAGATAAGGAAGAAGCCTGAAGAGAGGAAACATTGCAAGAAACAAGGAGAGAACAGTGATAGGGAATCAGGAGAGGGAGGTGCTGGGCAGGGGCACAGGAGATGCAAGGGAGTGGGTCAGGCCGCTGGTCCAGGGAAAGGAGAGGTGAGGAGGCAGGGGTGCCTCAGGGACTCAGGGAGCCTGCACCAGGCTTTGCGGGCAGCAGAGCCAGGTTTGGTGTTCATCTCTGTGGTTAACACATCCCGAGGTGCGAACAAGCCTGGGGGCAGGCTGTGCAGGGCTGGAGAGCAGGAAAGGCTTCATCTCTGAAGGAAACACATGGATAGGAACACTCTGAGTCCTGGGGCCCTGAAAGACTGAGGCTACAGCATGTGAGAAAGGGGTTAGAGCTCAGGAAGGACTTCCCAATGGATACTAGTAAGTAAGCATCCTCTCTAGGCACCTCTCAGCACATCAGATCTCCCCTCCTAGTTTGTGGGAGAGGCTACTCCTCCAGGAAATGCACCCACTGCTCCTCAGTCCCAAAGCTTGTGTCCCATCAACGAGCCCTTACCAGCCTGAGGGCACTCTGGGGAAGGCCTTCTAAGCATAGGTTCCTTGAATTGATGAGGACCACTCTGGGGCAGGACAGGCCACCTGCATTTCTCCATAACCCTTTCTAGGATTGCCTCCCAGTTCCTCTTGAGAGCTCACTGTGGCTCCTCCTGCTGCCAAAATTGCCTACAGCGCCTTGTTCCAAGCAGAGAGATCTCAAAGGGCAACAGCATCACCCTCCTCCCTGAGCTGGTCAGAGCGGGGCTGGGGGGCCACCAAGATGCTACGTCCTTCTGAGTGGGGGGTTGCTTTGCTCAGCACAATCCTGATCGGTACCTCATCTGCCCCTAGCCACAGGGCCCCACGGAAATGCTGAGCAGGGCCTCGGGAGGAAAGCGGGTCAAGGAGTGACGCGAGCGAGTTAGAGGGAGGGGGAGCCAGGGACCTTATGTGGGTGGGGGGAGAAGGGGGACTTTCGGAGCATCTGGAACTAGAAGAGGCTAAACTCTATTCCTACCCTTAACCCCTTACCACAGAAACCTCGGCCAGGACCACACCCTGTATCCCCTCCCCAACCCACTAGCCTTGTGCAACCATACCCCCAGGCCACCCCCACCCATGAGTGTCCTCAGTAGGACACAGGCTGACAGCCCTATTCAATCCACTGCCCAGCTCCTGAGAGCCCGGGGAAGGCCAGCAGGAAAAGGCCTGCAGGAGGCGGAGGAGCCGTTGGAGTCCCAGCAGGATGAGAGACCTCTTAGGAGGCTGGCTTAGAGAATCCAGGAGATTAATGCCTCCCCCAGGCCTAGAGGTTCTGAAAAATGGGCTCTGGAAGGGGGTCCAAGATAACCCCAAGAAGGGAGGAGTCCAGGAGAGACCCTAAGGCCAAGAGGGGTCCTGATTACTAAGGGGCCCTGAAGAGGGAACCCTCAGGCTGAGGCACCCCACAGAGCAGATATGAGGCTGAGAGGGCCTCTGAAATTGACTGGTCCCTCAGAAGGACCTTCAGGCCAAGAAACTCTATAGAGAGGCTCACATGCCAGGAGACCTCCCAGGCTGAGACACCCTCATAAGCAGACCTGAACCAGAGAAATCTTTCCACTCCTCAAGTGGGATCTGGAGCCAAACTGCCTGAATTTGAATCCTGACCCCACTACTTTGCTAGCTAAGTGACCTTGGGGAAGTTACTCAACCTCTCTGTGCCTCACTTTCCTCATCTTTGAAATAGGGATAATGGCACCTATCCCATAAAGTATTTTGTGAGGATTAGACAATCCATACAAAACATTAGGAACCATTTCTGGCATGTAGCAAGCATCATCACCATCATCTACTTTCCAATTTCAGCAGTTTTGCTCCTGGGGGCATTTCTGAAGGACTAACACCTTCTACAGCTGGTGGCATTTGTCTGATGATTATTACTGCTACTATTATCATTTACTCCCTAGCTCAGGGCGTGCACCCTGTCGTAGGGAGGGTGTGAGCATGGTGGGCGGTGGGGCAGCCTCCCAGGCTGCATTTCACTGAGCACGGCCTTTGGTAGTCCACAGGGTCGCAGATGGCACATGCCACCGCCCCAGGCAGATATTCTGTGACTTACCTTTAGAAACATCCCTGTCCCTGGAGTCACCTGGCAAAGAGGGTCAGGCTCGGGGGTCCTCATTGGGGAGGGGGAGTAGGAACCTGGCCCCAGGCTCATGTGAGCTCCATTCCTCCCCAGCCAGAACTAACCTGGCGGGTGGAAACAGCTTTTACCGGTGTGTGGCTGTCGCATGTGGTTTTGGAATTTTCCAACACCCCCTGTGATTGGCTGCCCCGCCCCTCACACCCTGCCCCAGGCCCAGATTGGCCACATGGGGCGCCTGTCATCCTACCGCTGCATCCCAGGGGGGTGGGAAGTGGGGGAGTTGGGGGGGTTGTCACTTGGCCACCTGTATGGTGTGGAGCTTAAACCCCCCTGCCCAGAAGCACTGGGGGAGAGCTAGGTGCAGAGCTGTGGGCTGAGGCTCTGCTGAGAGGGCCTCGCCCCAACCCAGCTGCCAGCTGCGCCCCATCCCTGGACCACCCCTGCTGAGAAGGACAGACCGCCCAGGCAGCAAAGCCCACGACTCAGTCATGAGAAGTAAGTGAATGGGGCCACCTGGGAGCGGGGAAGCCTGGGTCCCGTCGTCAACCCCGGGCCCTCTAGAGAGGAGGGGCGTCTTGGGAGCAGCGTGAGCAAAGCTGAGTGCTCTTCCCTGGCAGAGTGTGTCCAAGTCAAGGCCAAGGTCTGTTGGGAGATGGATGTAGTAGTTGGGGAGTCTCACTTCCCAAGCAGTTCCCTCAGTAAAGGGACTGTTGAGGAACTCCTCTGGAAAGGATCTCCAAGAGTATCTGAGGCACAGTGCCTCTCATCTTAGAGAAAGAGACTGTGACCCCGAGAGGCCGAGTGCTTCGCTCCAGATCACACAGCTATAGTAGGTGGAGGCTGGTAATGAATAGGCAGCCTGAACTCACTCTCCTGGCTCCCACTACAGTGGTTCCCTCCATGCCTGCAAACTGCCTGAGAGTGGGATGAGAAAGGAGGCCAGAGGAGTTACTGTGCCCTGAAGCAGCAGGACAGTGAGGGTAAAGCGAGGTTAGCAGGCAGAGGGGGTCAGAGCCCCACCTCCAGGCCTCTGAGCCACCACACTCTCTGCCCAGTGCAGGAACATGAGGACCGACTAGATTCCCAGGTGTGTGTGTGTGTGTGTGTGTGTGTGTGTGTGTGTCCGTCCGTCCGTCCATCCCATCCCAGGTTCAGGCACCCATTTGATGAGAGGGATGAGGCAGTGGACATGGGAGCAAAAAGCCTTCAGCTTCATTCCTTTCCGGGCTTGGAGCCATGGGCCAACAGCTGGTGGGCAGGTGCCTAGGGTCCCTGTGCCTTCTAGCAGAGCAAGGGTGGGCAGGGAAGCCAGAGAACCTCTCAGTGCACAGGGCGAAGGAAGCAAAGGGAAGCCCCATGCCCTTGTGGCCTGAGGCAGCCCCAGTCCCAACCCAGGGTCTTCCCACAGCCCACAAAAGGGAGGCCACATTGGGTCCTGGAAAGACCCGTGGGCTGAGGGTCTAAAGACCAGGTTCTGGTGCCACCTCTGTCACTGACTCGCCTTGTAGCCTTAGGCAAGTCATTGCGCCTTTGTCTCCTCCTCTGCAAAACAAGTAAGCTGAATTTAAAAACAAAACCAGCTTTAGAGAGGCTCCCAGTTCTGAGGGCCCAGGACAAAGGAGAGACTCCTAGTCCCTGAGTGAGGCACCCCCAAGCACAGTGACAGGAACTCAGCTCTCCCCTAGGGTCCAAGGGTATGAGGGTTCGTGGAGAAGAGGCTGAAGAAAGGGAAGAGCCCCACCGCTAGGCCGGAGACGAGACCCCAGCGCGGGTGTGTGAGCTGGGCTGGGTTGGGGATGAGGGGAGAGGAGCCAAAACCTTCCACAGGAAGAAGGGCCTCTTGGAGCTTCAGTTTCCCTTCTAGCTTCTTCCCATTAGCAGCAAAGGTTAGCAGACCGGTCTTCCCAGAAGTGGCCTCAAATCAGCAAATCCACCCTGGGAAACAATGATGTGGTGTGCCTCAGAGCCGGGCAGGAGGGCAGGAGTCCCCGGGGCTGCAGGAGGCAAACACTGGGCGGCTCTACAGGGCATCCTCCCGGGCTGGTAGGCAGGAGTGGGGGTCTCCTCTGATGGGGGGGGGGACTGCCCTAACCCCCCAGTGAGCGCCAGCCACCACCACGTTCAAAGGGCCTCCCCCTGCCTCACATCACTCCTGCACCTTCACCTTTCCCTCTCCTCCCATCCTCAGCAGGACTCCCAAACACCCCCAGCCCAAGGAGCTAGAAGTCAGAGCATCCCGAGCTTGTCCCTTCACAGTGAAACGTGGGAGTCTGTGTGGCCGCCCCCCTCAGGGGCACCCTCCCTCTCCCCTGCCTCTGAGCCCCTGACTCAAACAGGGAACAGGGACTTTCCCAGGCTAAGAGCTCTCCAAGAAAGGCAGCCCTGGGGTCTCTTCCTGCCCTCCACTGGCCAGTCCTTTCTGAGATCTAGTCTCCACTCCTCCTGCTGCTGCAATGCTACCCCTTCCGTGAGACTCTGGGCTCAGAAAGGATGGCAATATCTCTTTGGGGAGAGGGAAGGCTGGAAAGGAGATGCAGCCCCAGAGGCAGGGAAGGCCACTGATTGTGACGTCTGGGCTCCCACTCCTCAGAGCTTCCTCCTGGTGATTCATCCCCTCCCCCATCTACTGGTTGTTTTCACTCAGTTTTTTTGTTTCCCCTCCTTTCTCCTGTCCCAGACTGTGGGGGTGGCGGGGGCACCAGGAGGGGGTTTCAGGTGGCTGGCTGCCTTTCGTGGCTTTTCAAAACCCCAGACTCTTCCTCGCCCACCTGAGTTTTAGCTTCACTACTTTCTCAGCCCTGGGATCTGGGTGTATCAGCAGAAAATTCTCGCCATGGGCAGGGAGGAGCGTTCACCAGGTGCAACTGCTTCTCTCTTGACCCCTGCCCAGCCCTCCCCCTCCTGCTCCCCTGCGGCGGGTGGCCCCGCAGTGGTTTCCAGCTTTGCAGAAGCTGCGGGAACGGAGAGCTGAGAAAGGAGGGAGGCTGGTAACAGGCTGGGGTACATGGGGGACCCCTGGCCAGAGCTGTGGTCTCCGTGGGGAGAGAGACTGAGTTTTGGTCGTGGGGAGAGGGGGCCTAAGCTAAGAAAAGAGATGCATTCCTCTTTCCCACTCACTCATTCATTTCTGCAGAGAGGCCTACCAAGATGTGTGAATGCCCGTCCACACCCCAAGGGAGCTGTGGTCTCCTGAGGAGTCCCAAGTCAGGATCTCTGGTGGGATGAGTGAGCCATTCCTCCCTGGCCTTAGAAGTCTCCCCTGAGAAATGGGTAAAAGCAAGAGGGCCCTGGCACCACAGAGGAAGGCGTGGGACAGAGGGAATAATGTCTCTCTAGACCTTTAGACTAGACATGAGTCCTGGCTTTAGTCCCACGAGTGTCCTTCCTGAATTCCAGTCCTCGCCCATCCCCCTCACATCACAATTTACCCTGCAGTCGGTAACCTTGTCCCCAATTCCACTCTGCCCAGTGCCTTTGGATGTCATCCTTACAGAATGTATGGCTCAGTGGTTGAGGACAGTGGCTCTCAGGTTATAGAGACCTGGGTTCACATGCCAGATCTGCCACTTCTGGCTGTGTAACCTTAGTCAAGCCACTTACTTGCTCCTGGACTCAGTTTTCTCATCTGTAAAGTGGGGACAAGTAGTATCTATTTCACAGAGTTGTTGTGATCATTAAATGAAAAATGTGTGTAAAGCCTGGCCCGGAGAAAGAATTCAGCCAACACCACTCTGTCGTAATTATCCCCCACTTAACCAACGTCCACTGGAGAAAAGAAGAGAGAAAGAGAAGTCCCCTAGACTGACGGGCGCCAGGAGGAGATGCGGGTGGTTCTGGGGTTTGAGGAGAGATCCCCCTGGGTTGCAGCCCCTCCTTTGCTCCCACCACTTCCTCTCTGTGGCACAGGGCACCTGGACAGGGCCTAGGGCTGGCTTCCTAAGGTGGCACAGGGCCAGGCCCTGGATACATTCAAAGAGCGCTATCAATGAATCTCGCAGCTGTGAGGAGGGTGAGATTAGAGGAGGCTGGAGGGAGGGGCGCCTACTTTGTCTCTACCGTATTTCTCCGCATAGGAAGTACTCAGAGGAAGTTCCCTGAGGATCCTTCAATCCCCAAAGCAGTCAGATGACATTCATTTTCTTTTCCTATTACTGTGTCAGAGTGACATTTTAGAGGTCACACTGGACAATGGCAGGGAAGAAGCAAGGATGAGCTGGGGAAGAGACTAGCAACCCCACCCTTACGCCCCAGGAAGAGGCGCCTGGTGCAAAAGCACAAAGAGGGACTAAAAGCTTGCTACTCAGAAGTGTAGGGTGAGGACCAGCAAGCTTGGGCACCAACGGAGAGCTTGTTCAAATACAGAACCTGGGCCCCCCTCAGACCTCCTTTTAACAAGATCCCTAGGTGATCTTGTTTGAGACTCAAGGGTCTAGAGTCATCCAGTCACTAGGTGGTTTCAAGAGGTATTATGTGTACATGAGTGTTTCTCTGTCCTTGGAATTAGAGGGTTTCCTTTGCTGGGCCCTGGGTGAGAGCTGCAGTGAGATTCAAAGATCTCCCCGAAGCAGCAGGTGAGGGCGGGCCGAGTGAGGGCTGCTGTGGGAGCCGTGCTGCAGGGGCTGGCCTAGAGGTTCCTGACCTCTGCTTGGTTCTAGTTCCTGGCACCCTCAAGCCTTGAGATGGTAAGTTCCTGGCAGGCCAAGCTCCCGGGCAACAGCTTGAGTAATCCTGTGATTACTCAGCTCCCCTCCCCAATCTGGGTTCCCACCAGCTGCTGCTTCGGGAACTGGGCTCAAGGGGGAGGTTTGAAGGTGAGGTATCCGAGGTGTTTTTCAGCTCCTGCTCACCCCACCGCCACCTGGCCAGTCCCCTTCCCATTCTCTCCCCTCCCCTCCTCCACAAGTCACACTCCTGCCCACCAGTATTTTCTCTTTGAGGTTCTGGGTAGATGGCATTGCAGGGGTGCAGGTGGCAGAGCAAGGAGGGAGGAGTAGGGTGAGAGGGCCTGACAGTGCTGACAGGGCCAGGGGTTGGGCATGGGGCCAGGACATGAGTGTAGGTTTTTCTGTGTTTCTGTGGCTATCTCTCCATCTCTGGGTCTGTCTCTGTTGTCTCCTGGTCACAAACCTCTTGGTCTCTCTACCTCAGAGGCTAGAGGGTCTGACCCTGTAGCACGGAACCGCTGATGCTGTGGGCCTGTCTCACTGTGTACCTCTGCCTTGGACTATGGCTGGGGAGCATGAGCGAGTGGCTGGCCTTGTGGCTGGGGTCCAATCTCTGGCATCCCCCAAACATGGGTGTTTGTGAAGGGGGTCAATGGCTGGCCACATTGTCCTAAGAGAAGGGCAAGATTTGGTGACACTATTGTGAGGTCCTAGGGCCGGGACCAGCAGTGGGTCAGGCCATGGGGCAGAGAGATGTGTCTGGGTCACCCGTGTGGTCGGCGCACACACGCACACGGATGTGGCTCCTGGAGAAGGGAAGAGGCAGGGAGGCCTGTGGCTGACTGCTGGGCTGGGGCCCGAGTTCCCACTGTGGCTTGGCCTAGTCTCCCTCCTGCTTGCTTTTTTGGGTGACCCATGTTGGTTTCTGCCCTCTCTGGGCTTAGGGCCACTGAGGAGAGCGATCCCACAGCGTTGGAGGGGGAAGGTGTCGGGGAGAGGCAAGAGCAGACTCTATAGGGTGCAAGTGCTTCTCTTGGGCCTCAGATGCCCTCTGGGTTCTGCGCGGGTTGTACCAGCACGCTGAGCCCTCATGGCTGAGCTGTGCTCTCCTCATGTGACACCACGGACCTCCCGTGCTATCGCCCGTCACCCCATGCACGGGCAATGCTGTGCTTCCCCCCGATTTTACCTACAGGGGAACTGAGACTTAGAGAATCCAAGTGGCCTCATGTGCAGGTGTCCCCACATTCTCTGCCTCTTTTCCAGGTGCCCAATCCCCTCTTGTTCTCTCTTCCCGCCTCACATTCCAATCTGCTCTTAATTTACTGGAAAGAATCTGAAGGCTCACTTGCTATCTTTCCTGGGTGATCACAGCTTACTGTGAGGGTGTTGGGCAGACTAGGTGGGGCTAGGGGAGGGGGAAAGACTTGAATTCTAACAGAGGAATTTCAGATACCCCGGGGCGCCTGTCCCCCATGAGGAGGCAGCTGCTTACTCTGACTCAGCTCAAGGCTAGCCTGAGGGGATAATGGTTTAAGGATGATGGAAGCAATATTTCGGGGAGTGGTGGGCAAGCCATGGTCACGCTCCCCACCTCATCAACAGGTCCTACACACATCCAGGGTCCAAGCCTGGGCCAGAGGAGAGCTCACAGGAATGTGGATTCGCCATATAGACAGGATGCTGCTTCATCTGACCCTCAGGGTGGGATATGAAAGGGAGAAGTGTCAGAGATGAGAAAGGGGTCCTAGACCACTTTTATACTCCACCCCCAGCTTTCCCCCTCAGAGGGAAGGCAGCAGGTCAGCGATGGCAGAGAAGTGACCCACAGGGCCTTAGAAGTGCTAAAAATATCTCAAACAGTAGGGACCCCAACTCTGCCCATTTCCTCCAAAGATGGGCTGGGGGAAGGCCATTGGCTGGTGCCTGAAACTCAGCGGAGACCTGTGGGCATTGACCAGGATGGGGCAAAACAAGAGATGAACCTGGGGCCAGCAACCAACCACAGTGAAGGCAGGGGGCTGGCATAGGTTACAATGATCTCAGGGGAGAGAGGGGATCCTGGCACCCGGTGAACAAACACTAACACTCATTTGCACTTGGGCACGCTGGCTCAAGCCGATACACCCACTGGCTGACAAATCTCATGTACCTTTCATGCGTACATACACACACATACACATGAGCTGACCTTCAAGCATCCAGCACGCCCTCTGATGTGTGTACCCCCAAAGTCATGTACACACAACAACAAAATGGAAAGCTATGGGGAACTGGGATATGGACCCAGCTCCTGGGTAAACTAGCTGTGTGAACCTGAGCCTCATCTGGCCTATTCCTTCATCTGTAAAGGAAATGAAAGAGGTTGAACGAGATGGTCTCCAGCCCCAGCCAGTGTTGACATTCATGCTTTGTGTGCACATAACTGGATGCAGAGGCTCACGTGCTGAGACATGCAGAGCCACCCTCTGCTCTGAGGCCAGGAACCTAGGAGCCCTGCTGTATTGACGCCACTCTCCTGAGCTCCATCTCAGCTTCTCCCTGCTGTCTCTGGGCCTCACTGCGTGGACCCTGCCCTCTTGTCCCCTGGACTCCGTACAGCCCCTCCCTGAGCCTCTGCTGCCTGCCTGAGGATGGCTGGCATCTCTACCTGGCCCCCAGGGGGCTTCCTGCCTAGTGCCCCACATCTTCCCGCCATGCCCCACACTCTACCCCTGGAGACTGAGCCCCACTGAGGCGGGTGGCACAGAGGAAGCCCCCTGGGCGGGAAGCAGGTGTTGTGAAGTAGTGAGGACTCCCAGGTCCCTCAGGCGGGAGGGAGGCAAGCAGAGCTTTTCATCTTGAAGGGCTGAGCAGGTGGCCTCTCTGCAGCTGCTTTCCCTGCCCCCATAGAGCTGATACCACCCCAGCCGCCCCGCAAAACACAAACGGCCTCCGCAGACCCTTTCCTGAGTGGCATTTGGCACTTCACTCCTTCTTCCATCTTGCAAGAGGGAAACAGCAAGCTGGAGCAGGGTAGGAAAAAGCAGGGGGAAGCACCATGCCCTGTGCCTGCTGCCCAGGTACAGGGGTAGGATGCGCCAGGGCTGACCTCAGCTCTTTCTCTTCCAGCACAAATCGAAGTGATCCCTTGCAAAATCTGTGGGGACAAGTCATCTGGGATCCATTACGGGGTAATCACCTGTGAGGGGTGCAAGGTGAGTGCGCTTACACACACACAGCCTCTTCAGATACAAGAGGGGGCTCAGTGGCCTTTGTTCTGACTGCAGGGCTGGTCTCCTGAGGCAGCCAGGGAGCTGCTGGGGCTGCCCATTACCAGGAGTGCCCTGCACACAGGAGCGCATTGTCTTCAGCTGGGGAAGTGTTCGCTGGACAGATTACAATTACACCAAGAAATGGAGGAGAAAAAAACGAAGGGATGCTAGGATCTGGAAAAGCTGGGGCCAGGTCTTGCAGGTTGGAGGCTCTCAGGGCTGAGCTGGGCCTGGCCAGGATCAGCAGTCTTGGTCTCCACCTGCCTCCCCCAGGGTTTCTTCCGCCGGAGCCAGCAATGTAACGTGGCCTACTCCTGCACCCGTCAGCAGAACTGCCCCATCGACCGCACCAGCCGAAACCGGTGCCAGCACTGCCGCCTGCAGAAATGCTTGGCGCTGGGCATGTCCCGAGATGGTGAGGCCAAGCGGGCAGCCCCCTGTGGCTTCCCTGGAGTCCCCAAGGGAGCAGCTGGCCTGCTGTGCCAGACAGGGGTTAACCTGTAAAAACGCCCTCCCAGAGCTCTGCTCTCCATCCCTCTCTCCGGAGGGCCCTTGTCTCTTCCACTGTCCACTGGTGGGTGCTGGGGGCTTATGGGGGGCACGCCACCCTCGTCAAGGGTCTTTGCAGTCCCCAACTTCAGGCTCTGCTAGAACCACCCTCCTTTTTCTAAGGTCCCAGACTCTTCAATTTCTCCTTCCTCGGGATGGATTCTCCTCACCCCACTCCCCTGTGGCCCAGATACCATCAACGGTCCACACCTTTCCCTCCAGCCCCGTCACTCCAGTTCCAGCTCCATCTCCCTCCCTAGTCCCCCATCCCTGGCCTGGGGACCAGAGTCCACCTGGGAACAGCCCCAAAGGCTTGAGGGTGGGGAGGATGGACGTTCCTGGTGCTTTCTCCACCTTCCTCAGTCACTGCCCCTTCTCCAGCCCCCAAACTGCCCCCCCAAGACACCACAGAAGGAGCCCAGGGTGGGGCTGGGGGAGGCACGAGGTGATGAGGAGCCAGAAGGAGCCTGTCAGCACTTTTCAGCGCCCAAAATAACAAAGTGAAAGGAAACACGCAGGGTTGCAAAGGGGCAGGCGGGGCGAGGGGCTGTGCCCCCACACCTGGGAGGGGCGGTAGGGCGAGTGAAGAGGCAGGAAAGAGAGAGCAGAAGAGGATGTTCAGAAACGAGCCGCGGAGCCTGGGTTGGGCTGTGGTGAGTATCTAGGTCACAGGGAGCCTGCCCGCCTGACCACAGGGAGACCCGTGTTCTCAGCCACCCTCTTCCTCTGGCCCTCCGAGGCAGGCGCGGTGACCCTGATACAGCTTAAGGCCCCCGACTCGGCCACCCCCAACCTCGGCTCAAGAGGCCAGAACCCTCAGTCCAGGCTCGTTGCTTGAATTCTGCCACTGCTGGAAGTTGGTTTCGAGCAAGGAGTGTTTGCTCAGGAGACCAGAATGCCTGGGCTGGACAGAGCCCTGTGGCAAACGGGAGTGAGGAGGGGAGGGGGTCTCAAACAAAAGTGCCCTAAAGGGAGGCTCCAGGGCAAGACGGAGAGAAGCTCTGCTTGGAGTCAGCTATTCAGGAAGCGACAGGATAGTCCTATAATGGTCAAAAGGCCTGTTGACTCTGCCCTGTGCCCTGTCCTCCTGCCTCAAACACTCCTGATCCCCGGACCTCTTGCAGCTGTCAAGTTCGGCCGCATGTCCAAGAAGCAGAGGGACAGCCTGCACGCTGAGGTGCAGAAACAGCTGCAGCGGCGGCAGCAGGAGCAACGGGAACAAGCCGTCAGGACCCCTCCTGCAGGGGCCCAGGGAGCAGACCCCCTTGCCTGCACCTTGGGGCTCCCGGATGGGCAGCTGCCCCTGGGCTCCTCACCTGACCTGCCCGAGGCCTCGGCCTGTCCCCCTGGCCTCCTGAGAGCTCCAGCCTGTGGGCCCTCCTACTCCAACAGCTTGGCCAAGGCCGGGCTCAACGGGGCCTCGTACCACCTACAATACAGCCCTGAGAGGGTCAAGGCTGAGGGCGGAGAGGACTTCCTTGGCACCAGTAACCAGCGGGCCCCTGACAGGTGTGGACTCCATTTTGCGGACCCCAGGCATCCTGGGCTTGGGGAACCAGGACGGGGTCCGGACAGCTACTGCAGCCCCAGTTTCTGCAGCACCCCAGAGGCACCCTATGCCTCCCTGACAGAGATGGGTGAGCAACTCGGGAGACAGAGGGGCTGGGACATCGAAGGAGGGGCTTCCAGGAGAAGAGCCCTAGTCAGCCCCCCATGTAAATCACACACGCCCAGGGTGGCGGGGGCAGGCAGGGAGGGGTAGGCCAGGCAGAGGAGTGCCCTTTGTCTGGGTAGGGTAGGAGCTGGCTGAGCTTGAGCCCCTGCCTTCCTCCTCTGGCCCCAGAGCACCTGGTGCAGAACGTTTGTAAGTCCTACCGAGAGACGTGTCAGCTGCGGCTGGAGGACCTGCTACGGCAGCGCTCCAACATCTTCTCACGAGAGGAGGTGGCCGGCTACCAGAGGAAGGTGAGGCCAGGAGATCATGCTGGGAAGGGAGGACATCCCACCACCGCCGGAGGGAGTCCAGCGCCGGCCACCCACACACACAAGTGGGCCGGGGCGAGGCAGGGAATCACAGAAAGACACGAGCATGTACATGCTTTTAAAAAGCACGTACCCTAGCAGGTGGATGAGAGCTTTTCCTTAGCTCCTGCCTATGAACATTTTACCCGGCCTCCATCCTACCTCCTCCACCACCCAGACCTTGGTGTGCAGCCCTGGGCAGACTCTCCTTCCTCCTCCTCATCAATGACAATAGTCAGAATTCCAATTGCCATTTGTTAAACACTCCTTCTCTGCCAGGCACTGTGCTAAATGCTTTACATAAATTATCCTTGACCCTTAAAACAACCGACCTGTGAGGTTGGCATTTGCTTCTGTTTTTAATGGACTGGGAAACTGAGCTCAGGCGAATTCATAGACTCACTCCATATCACAAAGCAGTGGAGCCAAAGGCAAATTCAGATCCACTGGGCTCTAGAGCTTGTTCTGTCCCTTTCATCACACCCTGACAACCCCTGCGCTACAAACACCCATCTGCACTGAACTTGGGTGTGTCCTACTCACCTCGACACGATGCGAACTCTTGGAGGGCAAAGCTGTATCTCAGAAGTTTATGGATCCCTCCCACAGCTAACTCAGTGCCAGTGGCTGGTGGGCGCTCAGTGTGACCGAGCGACAGGAATGAACATGGAGTGTGCATTTGTGCTAAGAATAGTCTAAAACACTGGTCCTGAGAAAGTGGGGGTTGAGAATCTAACCCCTTCAGTTTATCCATCTGGGTTCCCAGGGGCTTGCGGGGGTCCCAGAGTCATAAAGAGGGACCCTCCCCCTACAGTGGGACCCTCCTCCTTCCATGCAGTCAATGTGGGAGATGTGGGAACGCTGTGCCCACCGCCTCACCGAGGCCATTCAGTACGTGGTGGAGTTCGCTAAGAGGCTCTCAGGTTTTATGGAGCTCTGCCAGAACGACCAGATCGTGCTACTCAAAGCAGGTGCCCAGGGAGAGCGGGCAGGCCTGGGGGCCACTGGGGACAGATGTGGACCGGGCAGGGCTGAGGGGAGGGAGGTGTCCCAAGGGAACTAGGACATTAAAAGGGACAGAGACAGACTCCAGGCTCCATTTGACACTGTGCCTGCATTCTCCCCACTCCCCAGGAGCAATGGAAGTGGTGCTGGTCAGGATGTGCCGGGCCTACAACGCTGACAACCACACAGTCTTTTTTGAAGGCAAATACGGTGGCGTGGAGCTGTTCCGAGCCTTGGGTGAGGGGCAGGGGGAAATGAGAGAGAGGAGTCCGATGCCAACCCCATCCAAGTCTCTGAGACCCAGGGCACCCTCTTTTCAGCACAAATTGGCCCCTCTGTTCCCGAGGGGCGGGTGTCCGGGGCAGCGCAGCCTTGGCCACCTTGCTCATTCTTTCCTCTCCGCCCCGTCAGGCTGCAGCGAGCTTGTCAGCTCCATCTTTGACTTCTCCCACTCCCTGAGCGCCCTGCGCTTTTCCGAGGACGAGATTGCCCTCTACACAGCCCTCATCCTCGTCAGTGCCAGTGAGTGTCACTGGGCCTGGGGAAGGGACATTCAGGTGGTGGGGGCACGGCAGGTACTGAAGAGTCTGGGCCTTCGCTTGTGGTTAAATCTGGGAAGTTGCTTTATAGAGCAGAATGAGCCCCATCCGACCTGGCCGTGAAATAAAATGAGCTGAAGACTCAGAGGACTGAGAGAAGGCAAAGAGCAGCACAGGTGGGACCGAGGAGGTGGGGGGACTTGAGTATGAGAGGAAGTGAGCCACTTCCCTGAGAGAAAGCAGTCAGCTTGTGATTCCATCGTGGCCACCCACAGAGTCACCTGGGGAACTTTAAAAACTGCCTGGGATTGCTGCCTGGTCCCCCTCCCAGTGTCTCTGAGGTCATCGATCTGGGGTGCAGCCGGAACACCAGAGTTTTTAACAGCCTCTCTTGAGTGACTATAATGTGCTACCAAGCTTGAGAGTCACTTCTCCGTATGAACTCATTTTTAGACTGCGCCATCATGGCACAAGAATGGAGTGGGCTAGGGGAGCCAGCGGAATGCGAAGGATTCAGGGAACCCAAGGAAGTGGGTTGAGCTGCTAACCTGCGTCTGCAGACCAAGATTATCAGTCTTCTGATTCTGCCAGTGGGTAGAGACCTAAGTGTGCCCCTTGAACTGGAAATAAAGACTTAAAACATGACTTCAGGCTACTTTATGGAGTCAGGGCAAAAGGCGGTTTGCTGAAGTTAGCCACAGACTGATGCAGAGGTCCCGAGGCTAGCCTGGGTGGCTTCACGAAGGCCATCTCCTATCAGGGGCCATCCTTGCTGGGTGGCAGTGGGGACAGGGTGCTCTCTCCCAATCTTTTTTTTTTTCTTCCCCTATGGCAGAGTTTTAGAGCCTAGCACTGAATGGGCTGTGAGAAATATCAGGGTACCAGGGAGAAGGCAGCTTGGAGTTGGGAGATTATAAGTTCTCATCCCTTTTATCGCTCTCCAGTTTTCCTTGTAGAAAGCCAGCCAAGCTTAAGGCCCCAGAACTTACCATTATCAAACCAAGACACACACACACACACACACACACACACACACACTCACTCACTCACTCACTCACTCATTTTCACTCTCTCGCTCAGCTGAGACGGCCTCTATCCAGCACAGATATCCAAAATGGCACACCCTTTTGGTGGAAGTTAACCTCCATGTTCTTTCTTGTTCTCGCTGTGGTCTCGCCCCTCCTTCAGACCGGCCAGGGCTCCAAGAGAAAAGGAAAGTAGAGCAGCTGCAGTACAATCTGGAGCTGGCCTTTCATCACCATCTCTGCAAGACTCATCGCCAAGCCATCCTGGCAAAGGTAGGAGCAGTCTCTGGGACAGAGGAGGTCAGGCCCAGTGCCAGATGTGTGACACGGGGGCTGGTGAGGACCAGGGTCTGAGGATCCAGAGGACGAAGTGCTTGAGGGCCAGCTTGTGTGAGAGAACTTGCAACAGCCTGGGGACGAGGGGACTGAGCAGTCACTTCCATGTGTGTAAAGATGGAAAGTTAGGGAGCCTGGAATTGGGAGGGAACAATTCAGTTTAATAGCACCACCGCTTACCCAGCACCTGCTGGTACTGTGGAGTGGAAAGATACAGAGATGCCGTCCTTGCCCCACCAAGAGTTTTTAATCTGTGAAGAAGAGACTCGTCTACCAATGACTCTAGAGTTGAATGTGATATGTGATATGTGATATGTGATACAACAATCATGCAGTTAACAAAGCGCTTTCCCAGATATGCTCATCCTCGTGGCAACTCAGTTGATAAGGCAGTTGTTAAAAATCTCCCCGTAGTGATAAGGAGACACAAATGACTTGTCCCAGTTTATGCAATTATAAGTGATAAATGCAAGGTTGAATCCTAGTGCCCTTTCTAGCGTATCCCTCTGCCCCGGATACATTTCTACAATAAGAGATATTGCGGGAAATGCGAGAGCATGGAACAGGGATTAAAAATAACATGGGGGTAAAAGGAGTGGATCATAAATACTTCCCAGAAAAGGTGGCATTTAAACTAGGCCATGAAACGTGTACAAGCATTCAGGGGGTGGGGCAGGCGTGCCAGGCTTAGGGTGCAATACAAGCAGAAATCAGGAGGCAGGATAATACACAGACGGAGACCAGCTAGTGGAACATTTTGACTAAAGTGTTAGATCAGGAGTTGGGATAGATTGATAGGGGCAGGGAATTAGCAGAAGACAAACTTGAAAATTAGGTCAAGGAGCAAATCAGAGAGGACTTTCAATGCCATATTAAAGAGTTAAGACTTTATTTCCAGGCAGTGGAGCACACCGAAGGCTAGAGTAATGTTATCATCAGAGCTATTATTCAGGCAATTTAATTTGGAATCAGTGGAAAGGAACCCTTTACATAATGGTCCAAGCAATGAGCCCTTGCCATGTGCCGGGCCCTGTGCTAGGTGCTGAGAATACAGCAATGACTTCAACAAAAGTCTCTGCCCTAAAAAACCTTGCAGTCTGCTAGAATAGGTTGGAAGGAGGAGAACTTGGGAGAGCAGTTTGGAAACAAATCTGGCTGGCTCCACCTTCAGAATACAGCACCTCCCCACTGTCACGCCCTCACTGTCAGTTCTCACTTGGACCATTAGAGAGGCCGCCTTACTGGACCCCTGCTCCACCTGTCTGGCCTCCAGCAGCCACACCGCACTGTTCTCCGTGCTCCTGGAGCAGCCTACAATGCTGAGAATCAAATCTAGAGTCTGTGTCCTGGCCCACTGGTCTCGTGGTTTGACCCCCGACACATTTCCTCACCTCGTCTCCTTTCTCTGCCCCCTCGATCGCCCGTCCCAGGAACACTGGCCTCCCTGCTACTCCTTGAACACATCAAGCCTAGATACTTTCGTACCTGCTTTTCTGGCTGCCTGGAAGGTTCTTCCCCTGGTTTTCCAAGTGACTTGCCCCATCCCTTCATGCTGGAGAGGTTTTCCTAGACTACCCCCTACAAAAAGCCCCCTACCGATCACCCTGTTTTATTCCTTTTTAAAGAAATTATATGACACATTTATTTTCCAGCTCCCTCATTAGGGTATACAATTAATAAAGGCAGAGAGTTATTTTATTCACTGATGGACCCCTACAGCCCACCACAGTGCCCAACAGAGTAGGATCTCAGTATCTGTTGAGTGAATGAATGAATGAATGAATGAAGCTATTGCAACAGCAAAGACAGACTCAAAATAAAGCAGTAGGAATGAAAAGGGAATGAATTCAAGAGATGTCAAGGGATCCCATGCTGCCTGCTCTTCTCTGCCTGTCCCTTTCCTAGGTAACTAAGCTGAGGGGAAGGGGGCAGCGGCTGGTGAGAGCTATTTTTAAGCCTCACTTGGTTATATGAGGAACTGCAGAAGATAAATGGTTTTCCCAGCCTTTCTCCAGTGAGGTCTCCCTCCCTCTGTCTCCCCATCAGTCTCTGGGCCTTTCCACTCCCCTCCGGCTGAGTGCTGGCAGTGTTGTTTACTATTTACAGTGTTGGGTGCCTGCTTGGAAATTGCTCAGTCCGAATAAACAGTTATTGGGCACTTGCCATGTGCCAAGCAGTTTGATAGATACAGAGGATACTGAGAGGGAGGGAGGGAGGGAGGGAGAGTAGGAGGAGGAGGAGAGAGAGAGAGAGAGACTACCCAAAAAACTTAAATCTAGGATGGGAAGACAAACTGCATCTTTTTCCTAAAATGTGGTTTAAGTGCTACACAGAGGGAAGCCCAAATGAAGAGCCCTTCTTCCAGGAGATAGTTAAAGGAAATATTCCCAGAGGAGGTGACACCTGAAGGTAAGAATTAGCCAAGCACAGAAGAACTGGAAAGCATTCCAGTAGCAGGGAGCAGTACCAGCAAAGGCAAAGAGGCCCTAACTGCGCATATAATAGAGAGTCACGGAATCTCACTATTATAAAAGCACAACGTGTGAGTGACAGCGTCTTTAACACAGCTCATTCTAGGAGTAGCAGGGACATGATTTAGGGGCTTCAGCCAGAAAACATGCACCTGTCCCACAGCGGTTCTCACTTCCCTCCAGTTCCCGGAACACATCCCTACCCCTACCAGTAGGACCTGGCTGTTCCACAAGTGCCAGGGGCACAGGGAGAAAGCAAGGAGGGTTCTCCCAGCCCAGGAAGGATGAGAGGACTGCTCTACTCTGGGGAGAGGGCTGACGCTCTCTCCCTGTGAACCCATCTCCAGCTGCCACCCAAGGGGAAGCTTCGGAGCCTGTGTAGCCAGCACATGGAAAAGCTGCAAACCTTCCAGCATCTCCACCCCATCGTGGTCCAAGCTGCTTTTCCTCCACTCTACAAAGAACTCTTCAGCACTGAAGTCGAGTCACCTGAGGGGCTGTCCAAGTGACCTGGAGGAGAAATTCCCTTCCCTTCCCTGGAACCTGCTGGATCACCTCCCTGGACCCCCTCCCACTCTCAGCCTTTTCCTTTCCTTGCCCCCTGGAGGGTGGTCCCTGCCTGTTGTGGGAGGGGGGGCAGGGGCAGGGTGAGCAAATGCTGAGACTGATTTTCTGCCTGCAGGCCTGCCTGGCAGCAGGCCAAGGGCCAGAGGGCGGGGATGGAGGAACATCGTCTCCAGCCGAAGCTTTGTCCTGGCCCCTTTCTCAGCCCCATCACCCGCAACTTCTGAGAGGCCTGGGGTGGGATACAAGGACTTCCAGAAGGACGTAGGTGTCCTCAGGACAGCAGGGGGATCCAGGGCATCCTGGACAAATGGAAGTCAACTGTGTGCTCAGAAGCTACAAATAGGCCTTTGAAATACCTCATTGCATTTCCCAGGGGGCTTTGGCTGGGGCAATGCATGAAGCTCAGAGACTGGTGCCAGAGCCCAGAAGCACCTGCGTAGAACTTGAATCTAAGTCTTTAGATTTTCTGTCTTCCCCCTTCCTCCCAGCTCAGCAAGGAAATGGTTGGGCACCCTGGGGTCTATAAAAAACTGAATATGTGGTGGGTAAGGATGGGACAGGATTAAGAGGCTGGGGCTAATATTTTTACAGGATTTGGGTATAGGGATGGGTATGATGAAGTCCAAGAGGCAGACAAGAGACAGAGAGAGTTAGAACTCAAACCTCTTATGTGCACTTTAAAAACGGACTTCAGTGTTTACGCAAACCTGATCACACGTCCACATACACATGAAACACATACATAACCTGCAGTCATGAAGCTCAGTAGACACATTTAATCTGACACAATCTCTGCCTTCCTTGAGATCACAGCTCAGAGGAACTTAGTGGCCTCAAGGAAGTCCCAATCCTGAGGGACCCCAGAATATTTCTATGGTGTCCCAGTTCACCTATCTTAGACCTGGGGTGGCGCAAACTCTAACCCAGCCCCAGCTGTCTTCTGTCACAAGAAACCCCAAGAGAAGCAGAGATGGCTGGACACAGGTCAGTCAGGAGGCCAAGGACAGACCCTCGGAGGACTGTGGGCCCCCTCCCCCAAGCCCTGCTCTTCTCGTGGAGAAAGGAAGCAGACACAATTCCACCACTCTGTGCCTGTGTACCCCCAACTCCAGGAGAAGGAGGCCTGTTTCTCCAGCCGTGATCTTGCCCAAGTGCTCTCTTGGCTTTATAAAAGTAGCTGTGAGCCCTCCTCAGAGGGATAAACAGCAGGTGGTAGGGATGGTTGTTTTTTTTTTTTTTTTCCCTTCTTAGGGTAGGGTAAACAGAAACCCCAACCTGTGCAGTTCTTTATAAAATGATTTCAAAGGCAAGAGGTGTGTGTGTCGGGGTAGGGAAGCCTTAATTAAGTTTACCTGCGTGCTGCTCTTTACTTTCATCCCTGCCTGAGGACCCAGGTGTCCAGCCCAGCCAGCCATCAGCATTGTAAGGATTCTGGCCCCCACCCCAGGCAAGCCCCTCAGTGAGGCGTGAGAGCTGATCCTCAGCAACTCCCCACCCCCACCCCCACCCCCAAGCAATCTCAAACTAAGCTCCACAGCTGGTGTTCTGGACTGAGAACTTTCCCCACGAATGATGCCCACAGGGGACATTTAGAATGAGAGGTTGCACGGAATTGCCCCGCATCTGGGAGACTGACAGCCTACAGAAAGTGCCTGGCCCCAGAGCTCCCCAGAGGACAGTCAGGATGTCCAAGAGACCCCGTCTCACTGCCCAGCCGCTTCCACTGCTCGCCCCAGAGACTCCAGACCCTCCCCCTGCGCTCCCTCCCCTCCACTGCCATCGGTAGTGGCGCTTGCTGCAGCCCTCCCCGGTGGCTTTATTTATTTATTTTGCACCAACAGGGTTGCTGCAGACTCATTCTTGCCTGGTTTAAAAAGAGAGAGAGGAAAAAAAAAAGGAGAAATGCTTTCTGGCTCTTTTCTCTACCTCGGTCTTGGCAGCAGCGGCTGCAGCAGCAGCAGCAGCGGAGTGCAGGCGGGCCGGTGGGCGGGCAGGCGACCCGGCAGGCAGGCAGGGAGCGGGGAGTGAGGCACACAGGGGAGGCGCAGCCTGAATGGGACGGCCCCCAGCCCTGGACGGATGCAGTACCCAACTTGATGCCACCCTCCAGCTTCCCTGGTAAGTGCCCCCTCCTCCTGTCCCGGAGCTGCAGCTGCCCTTCTCCATAACATTCTCAGAGCCAAGGCCAGACCTGTCAAGGCTAGAAGGTTTGTGCCCACCCCACTCACAGGCAACCATTGATCCTGGTCCCACAGGACTTTGACAGGAAAACTAAGATGTCCCAGGTACCCTTAAGGGGGAAGGACTCCAAGGAGACCTCCCTCCATTTCCCAGGTGCTCTCTCTACCTCTGGGAAGGGTTTTTCTGCAATCAGCATGGATATTCCAGAAATGTTTCTTCTAAGAGCCCGCGCCCCATGTAGGTTCCTGTGCCTCACTCATGTCTGCTTTAAAGAGAATATCCAGGATCAAATGTGTCTCTGGACTACCACACAGAGACAAAAAGAAGAAAGCATCCTGTTCCTTGAGGGGTGATGCCCCGGACCCCAGCCCATATGAGGAGAGAAAGAAGTGGTTCTGACACTGAGCTCTTCCTGCAAAGTGGCCAGAAGCCAACCCCGTAGCCATGGAGAATGGCCAGAAAAGTTCGTAATTACATTAGCCACCTAAAGAGAAGGGGGCCAGATCCCCCAGCCCCTGGCCCAGCAGGCATTTGGAGACTAAGAGGACACTCACAGGAGTGGGAAGGAAGGAAGCTGGGTTACACCCTTCACTGCACTTTTGCTGAATGCAGAGTAAAAAGGATGAGCAAGAACTGCAGCAGTAGTAATAAAGAGCTAGCTGCCAGGGGGACTTCCCTGAACAGGCACAGGGAGAATGAAGGAAGCTGGGACATTTGTCTCCCTGGAGAAGTCTTAGCATGCTGTAGATCCCTGTTAGGTTGAGATAGAAACAGAGGAGTCTGGGCAGCAGCCTCTGCCGTGCCAGTTTTTCTCATGCCCAAGCCTCAGAATGGTGTTCTACCTTCCTCTGCTCTTTTGGCCTTTCTTCAGTTTCCCAACTACTACAGTCCTCCAAAGCAGCTCTAGGGTAGCCACCAGCATGGTCCTTTTAGAAGATGGTGTAGAGTGGGAAGGAGAGGGGAAGCAATCACCCCATCTCTTACACTGCCTCCCCTAAGTTCCACGTGGGAGAAAATGGACTATGTAGTAGAGAGCTGACCCTGTAGGGCCCGGAAAACCTGAGGCCTGAAAGGTCAGAGGTACCTGGGATCTGCAGCTAGAAAGAAACCCAGGCATCCTGCCTCTCACAGAGCATCTATTGGTTCTTGTCCTATCTCTTTAGCCATCTCTTGCCAATTCCAATACCTCTCCTCCCGTGGGGTCTGGGTTGTCGCTGAACCAGTGAGTCTATGAGACCTCGTCTCCATCACCTCGGTCAGGCTCCAGTGGTCATCATATTCACCATCTTCCTGATGTTGCCCAGGCCTCTGGCACCCAGAAACCTACTTTAAATTGACAGGCTGTGCACACAGCCTGTGCCCAGAGATCTGCTGTGCCAGCCAAGGGATCCCAGGTGCTGTCTCTCCTCACTTACCTATGCCTCCCTGGCTCACAATCCGTTTCTTGCATATTGCTCAGGCAGTAGAGGCCAAAGGGGACAGGAGATCTCCCTGAGACTCACACATTAGGCTTGAATCAAAACATCATGAAGCGGGGGGAGGGTATAGCTCAGTGGTAGAGCGCATGCTAAGCATGCACGAGGTCCTGGGTTCAATCCCCAGTACCTTCTCCAAGTGTAAATAAATAAACCCAATTACCTCCCCCCCATAAAGAAAAAAGAGAAAAAAATCATAAAAAGCAAAACCGATCATGAAGGAGGGATACGAGAGACGCCTGAGTCTGGGGACCAAGCGACAAAACTTGGGCACCCCTTGGGTCCCTCACATACCCCGATGTCATCTGTAGGGGAGGAGGGGTTGCCCTTGGGGCTCTTGTGAGGGATTCGTGTGCTTCCTGCACCCTGTGCCTTGGCTCCTGTGCAGCCTGGCTGTCGTCCACCAGGCGTTCTGGGGAGACTGGATCTTGTTAGCCTGTGGCCTCAGGCCCTGGGCCAGGCTGGAAGATGGCACAGAGGCAGTAAGTGGAGCCTGGGGGGCTGAGCTGAGGCCCATATGCTTCCCAGCCTTGGATGACTTAGTTAAGGTAAGGCCTCTCTCCAATTAGGATCCAAAGATGGGATCCCCCTGAGCTTAGACAATGCTGTGGGTAGATAATATGGGAGAAGAAGGGTGGGCAGAGAGGGACAGAGCAGCTATCGGGGAGAAGGGACCTGAGGCATTTCTGGATCTCACAGACACAAGGAAACTCAAAGTTACTTCCCTGCTGCTTCCTGTCTCATTCCATAAAACTTACCCCACTTGACTAGGGTTCCATGAGCAAGTAAGCACTTGGCCTGTTACCCAGGGCTGGGAGGGGGAGGAAAGTACCATTTCCTCAAAGAGGAGCTCCAGGAGGCTCCAGGGAGGTGTGCACCAGCACCCTGCCTGCTGGCCATGCTGAGATGGACAGCTCAAATCTCTCTCTCCTCTAAGGAGGCCCAGGGATGTCCAGGGTCCCCATCATCTGAAGCCACTTTCCAAAAAGGGCCATGTCATCTATTCCAGGACTGAAGAGGGAATGGCTGTGGCCACAGCTCCAAAGCAAGCCTGGCCCCCGTGGCCCCCCCTCTTTTTCCTGCTCCTCCTGCCTGGGGGGAGCAGCGGCAGCTGCCCTGCTGTGTGTGATTGCACCTCCCAACCCCGGGCAGTGCTGTGCGGCCACCGGCGACTAGAGGCTGTACCAGGGGGACTCCCACTAGACACCGAGCTCCTGGACCTGAGTGGGAACCGTCTGTGGGGGCTTCAGCGGGGAATGCTGTCCCGCCTGGGCCTGCTCCAGGAACTGGATCTCAGCTACAACCAGCTGTCCACCCTCGAGCCGGGGGCCTTCCATGGCCTGCAGAGCCTGCTCATCCTGAGGCTGCAGGGCAATCGGCTGCGAATTATGGGGCCCGGGGTCTTCTCGGGCCTGCCTGCCCTCACGCTCCTGGACCTTCGCCTCAACCAGATTGTCCTCTTCCTTGACGGAGCTTTCAGGGAGCTAGGCAGCCTCCAGCAGCTGGAGGTCGGGGACAACCACCTGGTGTTCGTGGCTCCGGGAGCCTTTGCAGGGCTGGCCGCGCTGAGCGCCCTCACCCTGGAGCGCTGTAACCTCAGCACCGTGCCTGGCCTGGCCCTGGCCCGCCTCCCAGCGCTGGCGGCCCTAAGGCTCCGAGAACTGGATATTGAGAGGCTGCTGGCAGGGGCGCTCCGGGGGCTGGGGCAGCTACGGGAGCTGGAGATCCACCACTGGCCATCCCTGGAGGCTCTGGAGCCCGGGAGCCTGGCTGGGCTCAACCTTAGCAGCCTGGCCGTCACCCGCTGCAACCTGAGCTCGGTGCCCTTCCAAGCGCTGCGCCACCTGAGCTTCCTCAGGGTGCTGGACCTGTCTCAGAACCCCATCTCAGCCATCCCGGCCCGGAGGCTCAGTCCCCTGGTGCGGCTCCAGGAGCTCCGGCTGTCGGGGGCGTGCCTCACCTCCATCGCTGCCCACGCCTTCCATGGCCTGACTGCCTTCCACCTCCTGGACGTGGCAGATAATGCCCTTCAAACCCTGGAGGAAGCAGCCTTCCCTTCTCCAGACAAACTGGTCACCCTGAGGCTGTCTGGCAACCCTCTGACCTGTGACTGCCGCCTCCTCTGGCTGCTCAGGCTCCGCCACCGCCTGGACTTTGGCACGTCCCCCCCTGCCTGCGCCGGCCCCCGGCATGTCCAGGGGAAGAGCCTGAGGGAGTTTTCAGACATCCTACCTCCGGGGCACTTCACCTGCCAACCAGCCCTGATCCGAAAGTCCGGGCCACGATGGGTCATTGCAGAGGAGGGGGGGCACGCTGTTTTCTCTTGCTCTGGAGATGGAGACCCAGCCCCCACCGTCTCCTGGATGAGGCCTCAGGGGGCTTGGCTGGGAAGGGCCGGGAGAATAAGGGTTCTGGAGGATGGGACACTGGAGATCCGCTCCGTGCAGCTACGGGATAGAGGGGCTTATGTCTGTGTGGTCAGCAATGTCGCTGGGAATGACTCCCTGAGGACCTGGCTGGAAGTTATCCAAGTTGAACCACCAAATGGCACTCTCTCTGACCCCAACATCACCATGCCAGGGATCCCACAGCCTTTCTTTCTGGATAGCAGAGGCATAGCTATGGTGCTGGCAGTCGGTTTCCTCCCCTTCGTCACCTCAGTAACCCTCTGCTTTGGCCTCATTGCCCTCTGGAGCAAGGGCAAAGGCCGGGTCAAACATCATGTGACCTTTGACTTTGTGCCACCTCGGACCTCTGGGGATAAGAATTCTGGGGGCAACCGGGTCACTGCCAAGCTCTTCTGACCTTTTCTTCCACACTGGGGACCCATCCAAGCCAGCTTCAGATACCAAAGGGGAAGAGAACCAAGGCTGCTTGGACCAGAACCTAGTCCTCAACAGCACAGATCTCCCACACCTCCGCCCGCATCATGCCAGCAGCTAATGCTGCCCCTCGATAGAGTCTCCCTCCTCGTGCTTTCGCACTCATCTCTTCCCTGAGGGTCCCAGGGAGCGGAGGGTGTAGGCCCTGTAGACAGTCCAGCCCTCCCCCCACCACACGCAAAGCAGGAAATATAACCCTCCAGTCTGCTAGCCTCAGTACCAGGCTTTCTTCACAGACACTTACACACTTACACATACTCTTAATAACCAATACCAATTGCCAACCACAAATAAAAGATTATTTCAGAAGTGGGGCTGGAAAGTGGCACTCGCTTCTTGGAGTCTCTGCTCCTCAACCAGGCGGTCTCCCTCTCTTTTCTGCTCTGTCCCCTCCCCAGGTGCAAGGAACCTCAGGCTAAGAAGAGGGTGTCAGTGGGGAGGGCGGAGGACAGACTACACACCGGCACTGGATCTGCATGAGCCCCCACAACCTGCCTCTATCTGTCACATTATTAAACCTGCTGCCAAAAGGCCATGGCAGTAGCAGCCATAACTCTATGTGATCTCTGGAGTTTTCTTTACATCAATCTTTTCCACCCCTTATCTCTGTCAGAACTTCCCCTTCCTACCCTGCCTGCCCACTGAGCCTGTATCCCAATGGCCTTGCCTGAATCTAAGGGGTTTATGCAAGAGGCTGCCCACCATGCCTGGAGAGATCAGCAAGGCCAGCCCATTTCAGTGTCAGCCCTTCCCCTGCACTCTCCGTCTCTGGACTTAGAAGAGAGATCCTCTGCCTTCCAAGGAACCCTCTGCAGAAATGCCAACCCAGGACCCCCAGCTTCTTCCCTTCTTTCTCATTCTGTTGGGATCTCCCTACCATTCCTGTCCTGAAGATCCCTAGTACTCTCAATGCAAAGCAACAGAACTCCTAGAAAATGACTAACAAAAGCAAGAACCTGCAGCTGTCAAAGGAGAGAGGCCCAGAACACAGCAGGACCAGGTTTGGAGGAACAAGGTGGGAGGGGCACTGCAAGCTGTAGTGACAAGTGGGGGGAAGTGGGAGCAGCAGGAACTGCCCACCTGGTTAATTCCCACTGTCCCTCAGCAGTCTCCCCTTGTTCCGTGTTTAGTGCAGCCCCAGTGGGAAGCTGTCCCTGGATGGAGGTCACTGTCACATCGAGACCCTAGATGCACAGGTGGAGTGGGAGGAGGAGATGCTGATTGCCTCTGAGTGTGCCTCAAAGAGAGGACAAAGCAGAGCCAGAAAAAGTGGAGATGCCGCGAGCTCAAGCGACTAGGCAGCAGCCTCAGGATCATCGGAAGGGGAGGAGGAGGCGGGGAGAGGAAGGAGCAGGGGGAGGGGCTAAGAAGTGGGGAGTCACGTGGTCCGGGAACCTCCCCTCCCCTCCTCTCTCTGCAGCAGCATCTGCACAGTGTCCTTAGTTCTCCTCTACCCTCAGGACCCCCCAGTCTCCCCTCACCTGACAGTACGCAGGCATCATGAGCTTCCTAGCCATTTCTGCTGCTGTTGTCCTTGCTCTGAGGAGACGCCACTCAGTAGAAGATTCCCAGCCCAAACTGTCCCTGACAGGTGAGAGAAGCTGGCGCCATAAGGCAACAGCCCGCAGGACTTCACCAGCAGGCAAGCTCTTCAGTGGGGCAGAGGTGGGAATATGGGGGTGGGGCCAGAGGTGAACGTGAGAACCCAGCAGCTTGGAGAGAGAGGCTGGGTGTCCCCAAGCCTCCAGCCCTGCCCCTGACCACGCACACACAGTTCTCTTAACATCAACCTCCACTTTCCAGCTTATAAGACACCAGAAAGGTCTCCTCAGGACACAACCCTCTCCCTCATCTCCAAAACCTTCCACCAGCAGATTAGGTTGGGACTTGAGGGTCAGGTACCAGAGGATCTCATTCTAGTTGTCCACACTGCAATGCAGAAAAGGGCAGAGCAGCATTGCTGTTCAGAGAAAGCTTCTCTGGGAAGCCCCTGAGTCAGTGGGACAGATGACATGTGTCTGGACTGGGAGATGCTGCTGCCCACACTCTCCAGAGCAGCCCAGTAGAAACAGAATGTGAGTTACAAATGTGATTTCAGATCTTCTAGTATCACATTAAAAAAGCAAAAGAAACAGATACAATTAATTTTAATACTATATTTTATTTAATCCAATGTGCCCAAACTATTATCATTTCAATGTTATCAATATAAAAATGAGTAATAATATCTTACATTATTTTTCCATATTAGGTCTCTGAAATCCCATGTATATTTTACACCTAGCCTCTGCTGTGAGAAGCCTCAGGCGGCAAGGGGAAAAGCTGAAGGCTTAGGTTTCCTGTGCCCTCCAGGGTCCTTTAGAGGTGAGGAGAAAAGGCTGGGAAGGACTACAGTGTGACATAGACAACTGCACAGGTAAGATTAGGTGACAGGATGGACTCTGTAAAGAGGCACACTGTTGCCTCCAGCTTCTCCCGGCCCGCTCCCCTTCTCCTCCCAGCATTCATCTCTCAGCGAGAGGGAGGAGACTTGGGGTAGGACTTCCACTCTAAGAAGTGAGGGTGGTGGGGATTCAGGCTGAAGAGCATCTGAGACCAGGGACTCTCCTCCAAACTGTTTTGTAAAGAGGAATTAAGTAGGAAGACTTAGAGCTAGATGGTGGTGGCCAGAGAGGCTGAGGGGAATACCTCTCCCCTAGGACACCTGCCACAATTCATCAATCTGATCCAAAGACTGGAGCATAGCACCAGCGTAATTTCTGACAGTGAGGCCAATGCTCCTAGACACTAGCTTCTGGTGAAGAGCCTTGAGTGACAGGAGAAGAAGGGGTGACTCCTACAATAGGCAAAGGGAGTGTGCTGTTTTCCAAAACCTCAGATAGCTGAAAATCACTTGGATGAATTGTCTGCATGTTGTCCAGGACGGGAACTCCACAAGCAGCCAGTGCCCTGGAACTAGGCTGCTGTGTTTGAGAACCCCTGCTGCCCAGCCCTCTGGTTAAAGTCTACTTTCCTGCTTTGATGTACTGAGTGGAAACACCTGTCCACTGGACTCTCTGGGCAACTCACACTTTGTAACTGGTTTCACCAACTGCCACCTGCATCTTGTTCAGAACACCCTTTAAGGAAGCAGAATGGACTCTGAAACTAGAGGTGACAATAAAGAAATCACAATGCACCCGAACCCAACTTCTCACAACTCAGTCTTTTCATCCTGATTCGAGCTCTTAGAGGGGGAATGAGGTGACAAATCCCAAACACACAGTGACTTGAGAGTGAGTCTGGAATCATCTCACCTAAAGGTATCCCTTCTACTCCCCAACCTCCCTACCCGACCAATTAGAAGTCAACCCTCCTGCCAAACATTTCCAGGAAAAGTGATTACACCTGGCTTTTCACTAATCTGATTAATTATTCCTATGGTTTTTAAATTTTAACCCCTCTTTTTGGGCTTCCCCTTCATTTCCTCTTTTTTGCCACCACCTCCCACTGGTGCTGGAAGACGATAGGCCCATAAAACAAGCCTGTGCCTTTTACTGCAACGACGGGCATTCCTCTTTGGGTCTGAATTATCCTTTTACCTGTTTAAAACTAAAAGTAGCTATAGCAATTAAGGCGCTCAAACACCTAGAAATAATTTTGTAAATTTTATATGACAAAAACTTTAAAATGCTACTACTGAGACATTGATGAGTTATGCCTGTTTATAGGAAGATTCTATATCATAAATACAACAATTCTCCCTCAGGTATAATCTAAAAACATGTGATTCTAATCAAAATGGCATCAGTATAAATCAAAAAGTAAACTGTGCTACATTCCCACAGTATAACACTTACACAGTAGTGAGAATGAATGGACTAAAACTATACACAACAATATGGCTGAATCTCACAAAAATAATGTTGAACAAAAGAAGCCAGACACAAAAGAGTACACACCGTGTGATTCTCTTTACATAAAAAAACAAAACAAGCAAAACTAGTTTTTGCTATTAGGAATCAGAAGAGTGTTTCTTTACCCTTGAGAGGAGTAGTGACTGGGAAGTGATACAAGGGCGACTTCAGATGTGCTGGTAACGTTCGATTTCTTGATCTGGGTATTGGTTACACAAATGAAATGAAAATTTCCATTTTTGAAGGTTCCATTTTTGAAAATTTATCAACGTACATGCCTTTCATTTGTGCACTTTTCTGTATGTATATCATATATCAATTTTTAAAATTTTGGTTTAAAATGCATAATGTACATCAATTTTAAAAAACAGTATGGTACTAGAATTGAATAGAGAAATCAATGGAACATGAAAAACCCAGAAATAGACCCAAATATATATGACAATTTGGATCTTATAAAAGGTAACATTAAAAAACAATGGAGAATAAATTGCTGTTTTTAACAGATTGTGGCAAATTCCAAACAGCAATTCTTTTTGTACGTAATAGGACATTTCATCCTAGAAAAGTAATGTTTTTGACATTGGATTTGGTGCAGTTTCTAATGAAACAATGGTTGGTTGGTTAATATATTTTCTGTAGATCTGTAATTTAGCATTGCCAAATTGTACAAAAAAGGGTAAATTTTACAGGAATCCTCGGACTGGGAAGATTTTAATTTCGTATGTATATTTAATAGTATAAAGCCTTTTGCAATTTCTATCACCATATAAATACACAGACATCTTATAGTTTTATCAAGTAGAGAGCTTTAGACTTTCAAAAGTAATTTTTGGAGAAACATGCATTATTATAACACATAATGAGTTTCAAAAGCTGCTTTTCTATGAGTATTTGACAACCTTCTGCTACTCAAATGAGATACATACGTTACAACTGTTTTGCTTTCAATAATCCAACTAATAGAAAGCACATTTGTTATACTGTTAGAAATTTTCTACCTAGTCTTTGGGTTTATAAATATACTTAATTTGCATCAATAGATTTCCTTTGGTAAAAGTATTTTCAATGCCTGTTATATTTTATCTGCCAAGTTCACAATCCTTGAAACCATTTCATAAAAAGTATTTTCATAATATTGGTAAGGCTTTTTTCCCCTACCCAAATTCTGCAGGATTTCTATTTCAGTTAATGTCCTGCAGTAGTTTAAAAAAAAAAAAAGTGAACTTTCAAAGGCATTTTCTAAAGTAAAACAATTACCTTTTTATATTTCAAGTGGCTTGAAGTGTTATTAAGAGACACTCAGATTTGCTGTTTGTAATCTGCCTTCCTGGAATCTGCACATAAAAAGTTCTTTCCCTATTTCTCTTCATTTGTTAGGCAAATGCCCTGCATCTTGTGTGTTTCTGATATTGAAGCGGCAGCCTGGTGACCTTTTAAAAAAAACACAATGGAGGAAAAAATAAAATAAAACAATGGAGAAAATGTGGGTTATTCAATAAGGGTTGGATAAAACAAAATAAAATTGGATCTCTGTCTCACACCTTAATACCAAAATAAATTCCAGGTGAACTAAATATTTACATACACAAAAAGATACTTATAAAAGTATTTAAAGAAAACACAGGATAATTTCAGAATGATCTTAGGTAGTAAGAGCGTTTTCTAAATATGATATGAAACCTAGAAGTTATCAAAGAAAATGCCAACAAAATCAACTACATAAAAAGAAAAAATAGTTGCATAGCAAAAAAAAGTCACTATAAACAAAGTAAAAAGTCAAAGAACAAACTGGGAAAAGGAGAAAATATTTTTAACCTATATATGAGCAAAGAGCAAATATTAAAGATCTGATAACCAATAAAAATATGAACATAGTGAATGAACAAATTACAGAAATCAGACTACAACTGCCACTTAAACATATTAAAAGATGCTGAAACTTGTAAGAGAAATGAAAATAAAAATAGCAGTGAGGGATACCCTTTACACTATCAGATTGTCTAAAAACAAAAAGTTTGATATCAGGCTGTAGAAGTTTGCTGATGGGAGAGAAAATTGGTAAAACTTTTGCTGAAGGCAATTTGGCAATACTATACTTACCAAAACTCTTCAAGCACTGCTGGTGGGATGAAAATGAGAAAAATCTTTGTGGGAGAAAGAGAATTTATTAAATTGTATCTATCCAAATGAAAAAGCAATGCATGCACTTCTCAGACTTAATATTTGCAGCCCTAAGTATTTATTGTACAGATATACAAGAGCCAAATGAAATGCACTTGTGCATCAATATCATGTTAAAGGACTGGTTGAATATATCTTAATACACCCCTCAGGCTTAATATGAAACTTAAATATGAGGCAGACTCCTCTGTGCAGCTAATGGAAAGATATCTAGACTATATGAAAGGACACTGCAAAATAGTATGTATAACATGGTAACATACATAAAAACATATTTAATATATGCATGTTTGCTATAGAATATTTTGTGAAAAATCCACAAGAATCTGGTAAAACCGGTTGCCTCTGAGGGAAGAGAGACCTTTTGTTCCTTTGTAGCATGTGCATATATTACTTACTCAAAACACATAATAATAATACAAAACGATTGATAATATTAACATATATTATAAAACATTAACAATAAAATAATAGTATGTGATTACTAGTATATATTATAGAAATTAATAATAAAACAAAACACATAAACCAATACAAAAGGAAAACCTGAGGGCTAATGGCATCGCCTTAGCTGACCCAAGATATAATCTTGGATTTGCCCAACAAACATTTACGGAGTGCTTATCATACGCCGGGCATTGTGACAGGAGCTGGGGCGAAAGAGCCCCACCGTACAAGGAGCGCAGCGGGCAAGCCCCTAGAGAGGGGCGGGGAAGCGCCAGGGTCCGGCTCTCGAGTCTCCTCGCCGCGCAGAGTCAGTAGCAGGGCCCAACCGTCCCCAACGGTCCAAGGACCCAGACGGCGGCTGGAATGCACTCTTCCAGAGCAAACGGCTGCCCGCAGAAACCCACCTCCCTTCTCGCCCCCACAGAAACAGCCCCCACCCGCGGCTTGCGCCTTCGCGCCTGTCTCCCCGACCCGTCTCCCTTTAATCCCCAGGAAGGGTGCGCCCCTAACGCCAGCACTACCCGCAGCCCCCTTACCACCGGGTGCTCCGAACTCGGGTCCCTCTCCAACCGTCTTGCTGCCGTGTCGGTTGTCATCGTCTGTTCACCCCTCGGCAGAGGAATAGAGTGGGCCCTCACCCTCTGACGCGCAGTCCTTTCCCCTTGGCTTTCTCTCCATCTTTACGAAGCCTATTTAATGACCTCCCACCAAAAAAAAAAAAAAAAAAAAAAAGGTTTCCGTTTCTCTTAAGTGCCTGTCACGGCGTGGGGACCAATCGAGGCAAAAGATAGCAGAAGAAACGCCAAGTAGCGGAGCATCACCCATCAGGAGGCGGTTTCCCCGAACGTCACTGGGTTGTGGGGTGGCACTGGCTTAGTACAAAGGTACTAATTTTGTACACACGGTGATATGGCTGAGTGATTCCATCCTTTCGCACCTTGGGAGCTTTAATTTTCCCGTAGGCTTGAGAAGCGGACGCCTCCTCGGTAACTGGCCTAGAGGGGGACTGGGAGGACTCTGTGAGCTTCTAATTGGCTGTTTAATACTCAGCAGGTGCTACTCAATTAACTAGGTCTGCTTTCCCTGGAGCCTATTGGCTGACCTGGTGGGCCGGCTTACAATTCCATCCGGGTAATTGGGTATCAGCACTCGGCAGCGCCGTCGCTCAGGGTCAGCCAGCACGAGGATTGGTTGTAAATGGGAAGGCTGATTGGTCGGGCTGCGGGCCGGGCCTTGATTGGTGCGGGAGGGCTGCGGGGGCGGGGAAGTGGCGTCTGAAGCCAGGTCGGCGGGGCTCAGGGTACCCGTGAGAGTAAGAGGAGGCGACGGCCGCTGGGGTGAGGTGCGAGGCGGCGCGCGACGGCTGACTCGAGAAGCGGTAAGGGCGGGGACCGCGAGCGGAGGTTGGGGAGTGGAGAGCCTGGGCCAAGGGCGCCTCTGGCAACGAGGAGCAAACTTGTGAGGCTGAGGGAAGGGACGCGCCGCCAGGCGAGGCGAGGGTGTGGGGCCCGGGGGCCGGCGTCTGGGCCCCGGGTGGGGAGGCGCTGTGTAGGGGCAGCTCTCCCCCTCCTCGGGGCTGGTAACCGTATCCAGAGAAAATGCGCCGGCCCCAGGGTTGAGCCACAACGGACCCTTGCACCCGGGCGAGAGGGTTTGCCACAAGCCAGTTTGGACTCTTCGACTGGTCCTTTTTGAGACTGACAACCACCATCAGTTTGCTTTTTATTTTCCGCAGCTTTTTCTTTAATTACCTCTAGTAGGATGACTGTTTACGTCGTCAGAATAATAAATTGGGGGGCTTTTTGTTTGTTTTTCCAGTTTCCCTGTTTACTTAATGCAAATAGCTTCGTGGGTTTTGGCTCAAGACTCCCGTGTCAAAACTGCAAGACTCTTTCCTCAACTTGACAGAAATGGGTGGAGGCTTTTTTTCATTCATTGGTTTAAAAATAAATGTAGCAAGGATGAGAAAATTGAATGACCTACGTCAGTTCAACAAGCCTATCACTGTTTTAAGTACTTCATAGGTTCTGGTTGTTAGGTACTGGAATGATGGATCCGTGACCCCACGGAGCTCACAAAGTGGATTTGACTCCTAACTGTGTTTTTGAAATGACAATATAAAAGTAAGCCTTAGTTACGCGTATCAGATAGTTGATAGCAACTGCTTAATACAAATGTCAGGAAATTTCAAAGTTAGCTTTTACTGAAAACTGTTGTCTAGCTACATTTCTCAACCTTAAAATGATCCACATGTCTCCTCTTTACCTAGCTTCCCCTAGGAGCTATGGTCTTAAGTTCTAGTCTCCTTTTCACATTCAGTTTGAAGAAATAAAGTCAAACACAAGCTAGCATTTAGTACTATGCAGTTATTCTCATTTCATTCATATTTTTCCCACTTTATATTTCTTAAACTTAACAGTGTGAAAGGGTATGTAAATTGTACATAAAACTATACTTGATTAATATTAATCAAGTAGATATTCATTTGAGACATCAGCTGATAATTAGCACAAACCAGATTTCTAGTATCTGAAGAGGAGTTAGTAAAATTTAGTTTTTGGTTCAAATAGAAGTCACCCAATAAATTTATCCATGTCACAGACCTTCATCTTCCTGCCACCCACATCCCCTCCACCACCAATATTCAATATTCTATCTCAGACACCACCATCTCCAGCTCCTTGGCTCACCCTCTAAACTTTCCATGAATCAGTTGCTAGGTCTTGTGTATTCTACCTGTGAAAACTCTCTAAACCATCTACTTCACTCCATCGACACCTGGACTAGCCTCTGAATTAGTCTCCCTACACCCGCTGTTGCTGCCTTCAATTCATTCTCTCTACAGACATAGTCCTTAATCAAGAATTACAAGCAATGCATGTGTGTGAAGGGATGTTTGGAGTACCATGGAACCAATAGCAATGAAGCCTAGTATAAAGGGTTATTCTGTCTTCTGAGATGGAGAGGAAAACATTCTGAGGTCTTCCAGGGACCCTTTGGAAAGCCTCAAAGCTACCTAGAGGTCGAATGAACTTCATTTAGAATTTGATCTTTGGAAAGTTTATAATATCCAAAAACATTTTTTTTTTGTATTAGTAATACATATTTACTGTGGAAAACATTGACAATACTAATTAGCAAATGTGACATGCTTAAAAAAACAAAACTCTTCACCCAAGATCTAAAGAAAACTAGTGTACATTTCTGAGTGTCTCCAAGGGTCCTCACTTTGCACGAGGTTTCTGGGGGGAAGTGAGGGGAGTCGAGTCTATGGTCAAAAATATCAAAATAAAAAATGTTTAATTCTTGGTCGATTAGGATCTGATCATAGGTCACTGTGGAGCAATATTTAGTCACTTCACCTGGGTGACAATAAAAGATCACAAAGGCAAGTACAGAAATGTATTTCCATTTCTCATACCTTCTTTTTTCCTGAAAACACACCTCTAATTTTCCTCATATACTGAAATGTTTCCCTTATTATTCTTGGAGCTTAAATTACATATTAGAATTCTCAGGTCTTAAAAACCTTAATTTTTAGTGAAAACTAAGAGGTAGGCAATTATTAACTCTTTTACGTTAGCATTCTGTAGGTTGGCAGGCTTATAAACACTATTTATGGTTTCTAGAAAACAACATGCTTTTTTTTTTTTTTTTTTACAGAAAATGTCCTAATGTGGCACTAAACATATTAATAGTTCCAAATATCTTTAGTTTCTTTGTAAAAGGAAGTCTGTATTCAGTTACTAATATTTCAGTATCTCACTTTATTTGAGAATGATCTAGATATTCAGTAGACTTCCATCATTTAACTTAATTTAGCAAAACTCTATAAAGTTTCAAGTTACCAAAGTCCAGAGACACTTATTTTAGACGTTCCCAAAACAATTATTCTTAAAGCACTTACCTAAAAGCTCTTACCTCATTTACCTCTCTTTTATTTACTTAAAAGTTTAATCATATCAAGTTATTTTTCTTTCTGACAAACTTTGTAGCAGATATAATTGGTTCTTATTGGATTTCTAGTAAACCTAGGTACAATAAAAGTATTATATTTAATTTTGATGACTCTAACGACATGCATTATCAATTAAACAAACAAGCTAAAGCTAACTTTAATACCAGATATTACTTCAACACTGAATATCTCCCAGATTGTTGCCTAAAAACTGGGTTCATCTCTTAGTGGGTGTTGAGCTAAAAGACACAGCCAAGCCAAGGATCAGGAGGATTTATTACTTGCAGAAAGTAAGAAGAACATCAGGAATCTTTCCCAAAGCAATGGTTCCCCAACAGCAAAATTGGAGAAGTTTTAAGCTAAGAGTACCTGTATATTCATGAATGGTCTTGGGTGATTGAGAGTTCAAGCTTTAGTTGATTGAAGTCACAAGGTCAGAAAAGGTCAGCATCTTCCCTTAGGTGCCAGTTGATCCGGTGGTTGAGTGCTTCAGGCTAATCTTTATCATTGAAACAGAACTGGAAGTCTTTACAATTGACCTATTATTTTTGCTATTGTTAACTTCTCTTGCCTAATAACAGTTGTTTCTGTATTCTTTTGTTCCCTGAAGATCATTCATTACTGAGACCTGTTCAAAGACTAGCATTGTGGCCAGGCTTAGATCGCAAAATGGCCTTGGCCAGAATGGCTTCTCTTCTGTCAAGAATGCCATGCCTGGTTCTCTTTCTCCAGGGGACCTCCTGTCCTATTTGCTTACAAGATCACAGGAGCCAGAAATTCATTCTGGCCAGTTTATTTTGTATTTCTGAGTATGTAAGTGCTTAATTTCCTTTAAGCCAATTAAATAGAGTTCTTTTACAAGTTAATTTTGGCAATACCGCACATTTACAACACACAAACCTGTTTAGATGGCTAAACCCTTTTTATAAATAGATACATACAAACAGACACCTCATAGTTTTCATTCCAAAATATCAGCCATGAATCAGGTACAGTGATATTGAACCCATCAGTTATAAGTGGTTAGATTAAAATTGGGTTTCTGGCATATGGAACAAATCAAAGAAACCTGTTTAGATGGCTAAACCCTTTTTATAAATATTTATGGAGAAGGCACTTTTAAGATTTTTAAACAAGGGCGGTTGTTACTAATTCCTCAAAGAATTGGGTGGCCACCTCAATGATAAAAAAAAAAAAAAGACTGACATACCCATTCACCTGTTGGAATATTACTTTTTCTCAACTAGCTTAGGGGAGAAGGGCCCTCCCCCCAAAAAAAATTCCTATCAGGCTCTGAATATTAGCGATGGTCAGTTTATTCAGACTGATAGCCTCTCATCTTGATATTCCATTTACAAACTTTGCGTTCTTTTTTATTGAAGTATAGTCAGTTTACAGTGTTGTCAATTTACAAACATTTTTTGAGGATCCTCCTTGGGTTTAAGAAATTATTTAGCGATGGTCTACAGCCTCAGGTAGTCCCATTTCTGAAGGCAACCATAGTGTCTTCAGAGTGGAAAGGTAATTCAGACAGAGGATTACTAGAATGGGTACTCAAAGGAGGACAGAGGGGAGCAGTAAAGTTTTAGGTGCCTTTTATATCATTAATCTTTCATTAGCCTTCTACAGCAAATCTTTGAATAAGGCTACTTTGAAATTTTGGAGCCTTTGGGGGCTTCTGCATATCAATTAAAATGCGTACAGTAGTTTGAGATGAGAGTTCTCTAAAGATTTAACAATTGGGAAGTTTTTCCAATTCAGAGGATTCAAGGAACTAATCCTATACAAATATTTCTCCCTGCTAACCTAATTTTTGAAAAAAAGAAGCTCTTACCACAGTTATTTCCAGTAGACTGTGCAGGCAGAGATCCAGGAGACTGCCGGCTTTAACTGAACACAAAAAATCAATTTTGGAATGCCAAAAAGAGATCCCAATCTTGGCCATTTCAGGGTGGGATTTCCTCTAATTCTCAATGAAGTATTGCAAGCATACATAAATCTCATTGGTATTTCTGTAGGTAGCTGTCTGCATGGAAGCTCTTTGGCCTTTGAGGAACAATTTCCCATTATCAATTTGGCAGCCTAATTCAGATGTGAGATATAATCTACAACTTTCTGAGTACCATGTGGTGGATCAAAGGTGTGCTGCTTCTGAGTCTAGCTCCCCACAAGTGTTGCTCTTCGTGATTGAGCAGGAATTTCTGCCAACTGGGAGGTTTGGTTGATGCATCGTGCAGATACGCAGTGCACAGTAGGAGGAAGAGAGGAGGCCAAATAGGCAGAGAAGTTTTTTTAAGTGTAAATTATCCTTGATTTGCCTTAGAACTTAGGATACGAGTTTTTATTTCATCACATGTAATTTATTGAGTACTAAAAGTGAAAACCAGAATAGTTGTAAGTATATTATTGTTTGTTTACCCTTGTGATGCTGTGGCTGACAGGGAGCTGCAGTTTGCTATCGCTGTCTACTATCCTGAGAGAGTATCATACCACATGTTGCTAGCCTGGGAAAAGAGCAGTATTCAAGTATGGTTTCTACTGAACGTGTTTCACCTTTACACCATTGTAAAGTCAAAAATCGTTAAGCCAAACCATCTTAAGTTGGAGACCATATGTATACTGGATCTACTTAGTAACTAATTACCTGGGATAACAAGACACTTGAAAAGAGTCCCTTACCAAGGTAATAAAAGATTGTTTTTCTCTTCAGGCTATGAGTCTGGGCAAGAGAGTGGGTTAAATTTGTTTAAAACTTGGCTAGAAAAAATAGATTTGGTAAACTTCTGGTAGTTCTCTGAAGAACTTTCTTCATTTCTTCTGGTTAAAGCTCTCTGAGGCCGAATGTAAAAACTTGGTTCTCTGACAGTAGTGAGAAATCTGCCTGCAGTCTCTGTGTGATTTTTATCTACTCCTTGGAATGAGATTTTTGTGCTAGGTCTCCTTTCCTTCATCACTCTTCCTGAAAGACTTTTAGGAAAGGTACGTTTACAGCCAAAGTTTTATTATTTTATTTTAATTTTTTAGAACCAAAGTTTTATTACTAAGTAGGTCCTTTATTAATGAGTATATTCTTAGCCTTACTAGGATACTAAGAGATTTTTTAGAGGTGAAAAACATTTTTTTCTTGGCTGTCATAATCATTTGGATTGAATTTTGGCAAGTTATAGCATAAATTACATTTCCTCGTTCATTTTAAAGCAAATCTTGTTAAAAGTCCCATTGTATTTTATTCTACTAGATCATAATATTGAGAAATAGACATTGTCTTTAGTTTTTTTTGGCCACCTATACTGTTTTCCACCAGTATGTTTGTTACTAATTTTGAATTGGACATTTTGACCAAAATAAAGAATAAAGACACCAGGTAGTATTCCCATGAGAGTTTAGATAAAAATGGTGGTGGGGGGGTGTGTGTGTCCTAAAGTCCCTTTAAAAGGTTTGTAATATGCAAATAATACCCAAAGTCTGGATAAGATGTTATGTAACGTCTTTAAGCATGTACTCCTTTGTAAAACTGGGGTTGATATTTCCTAGCTTACAGTATTGTATGAAGATTGAATGAAATAATGTAAAATGCCTGGTGGCATACTGGCTACTCAATAAATTTATCTTCTCACCTTTGTGTCCTTAGTGCCACAGTAGCATCTAGCACATAGAAGTGCCTAGCAAGGGTGGCTGAACTGCACTGGTGAAGCCAGCAGTCTAGAGGACTCCCTGTCCCTAACGGATTAACAGTTGTCTGCAGTGTGAGCAAATGCTGTCACGGTGGTATCGTTCACAGAGTAGCACGAGCTAAGGAGGAACTCACCCTAAATTAGCTGGGGAAAATCCCAAAGGCCTTAGAAAAAGAGGGGCTGGTAGAGCTACGACTTGAAGAAGGAATAGGATTTTGCGAGAGACGCCAGATGGGCTAAGGAGGAAGACTAGGAAGACAGAAGTGATATGTGTCAGAGCAAGGGTACAGAAGAGAGCACATCCTGTTCCCCTGGTTAGAGGTGGGATTAGAATATTGTGTGCTGTGAAGATGATAAGCAGAAATTAGGTTATTAAAGGACCTTTTGTGCCACTAATCAGTTTACGTGTAGGCAAATGAAGTTACTGAAGATTAAGGGGAAGTGTATTCATTCATTCAGCAAATGGTTATCGACCAAATATTTGAGTGGCCATTCTGTGCTAAGTACTGAGAAACAAAACAAAATTTCTACCTTGGGGAATTTACCTTCTGATGAGGGGACCATCAAAATGAAGATCTTGCAGGTCATTGTAATGATTTTGGCTTTTAATTGTAGTGAAATGGAAAGCCATGGAAGGTTTTGAGCAGATGAATAACATTATTTGACTTACTCCAGCTGTTGTGTTGAGAATAAACTGAATGGACAATGGCAAAGCAGGGACATAATTAAGAAGCAGTTGCAGTAATTTAGGCAAGAGATAATGATGGTTTAGAGCAGATGGTGGTCATAGCAGTGGAGAGGTAAAAAGTGGTCAGATTCTGGATAATACACAGGATTTGCTAACAGGATGGATGTGCTGTGTGAGCGGACAAAGAGTAAGAGTTTTAGCCAAGGAACTGAAAGAATGGAGTTGCCATTTCCTGAGATGGCAAAGTCTACAGGCAGGGTATGAGATCTGAAGCTAGGTGTTGTACTTGTTAAGTTTGAGATGCCTATTGAACTTCAAATGGAGACATCTTATAAGCAGTTGGATATACAACCTGGAGTTCAGGAGAAATGTCCTAACTGGATCTATGGATTTGGGAATTATCAGCATATAGATGGGATTTAAAGCCAAGACTGAATGAGACTTGATGAAATCACCAAAGAAGTGAGGTGGAAGAAAGAGGACAAAGGACAGAGCCCTGGAGCCCTCCAGGGTTTAGAGATTAGAAAAAGGAGACTGATGGAGCGGCCAGAAGAGGAAAAGGAAAACCAGGCAAGTGTGCTGTTGTGTAAGCCAAGCGAAGGAAGCATCAAGAAAAGAGGGAGTCACCGCCTATGCCAGATACTGGGGGAGGGAGCTGTTGGGTAAAGTGAGGACTGAGAATTGACAATTGGATGTAGCAAACTAAAGTCACCAGTGATCTTGACAAGAGCTGTAAGAGTGGATTCAAGAAGAGAAATTGAGCACAGGAGTATTGACACTCGAGTCTTTCTTTAAAAGGAAGGAAAGAAAGAAATATTTGGAGGAATAAGTGGAATTGAAGAACTTTGAGAGAGGAGAAATAATAATAGCATGTTTCTCTGATGGAAAGATTCAGTAGAGAGGAAAGCATTAATGATGCAGGGGAAGGAAGGAGAGCAACACTTTTGTGAGAGACTTCAGTGCTGGGAGCAGTGACAGTTCAGAGGTGGCCACAGGAGGAAAGATAGAATATTCAGGCACAGGTGGAGGTAGGTGAGTAAGATTGGAAATTAACATTTTTTCTGAATGCTTTACTTTCTCAGTGAAATAGGAAGCAAAGGCATCAGTTGAGAGGGAGGATGGAGAAGGAAGCACTAGAGGTTTGAGCAGAGATGGTATGAAATAACTGGGAGGATGAGAAAGTCTATGGAATAAGGAAATACAGTGAGAGACATGTTAAAATATCCTTGGCCACAAAATGAAGATACAGTGTCAGACTGACTATAACTCAATTAAAAACAAAATGAAAAAAGAGAGAGAGATTCAGTGTCAGAGACTAATGGCAAGAGGCCATTGCAGTGGTCTAAAAGAGATTTGATGAGCTTCTGAATCAATCCAGGTACAGCGTTGCAGTCATTAGCCTTTAGGTAGTACTTGAAGCTGCAAGTATGGATAAAATGGCCCAAAGAGAGCCGAGTGACAATAGCAATAGACAGGCCACTGGGAGACGAGCTCAAAACTCAGAAGGCCCCTCCAGGTAAGTGGGAGAAACCATGGAAAAGAGGGCACAGAAGTAAGACCAGATAAGGCTTATTCATGCCGTCTGGGTTGATTACCTGGGAAGCTGCCGTTTCGGTGAGGGAGCAGGACAGAGCCCGCCCTTTCAGCGTTAGTTGGGCAGTATGTAGGAATAAGAACAGACAGTACACTGACTATACTTCCAAGAAAGAGAAGTAGAAGTGGCAAAGCCTAAAACTAGGCCTGGGAGGCCGTTCCCTGCAGGTACAACCACTTCTGGACAGGCCTGGAGGCATAGAAGGGTACATATAAGGAACTTTAAATAGTTTGACATGAAACCTAAATATTTAATATTTGAATCATTTACTAAATTTTTGTTCCTTTGTCTTCTAAAACTGTGTTCAGTGTATAGGTCTGTGGGGGGATTGAGGAGGGAGAAGGATCACTCTGTCTAATTGTGTATGTGTGTGTGTGTGTCTCTTAGCTAACTTTTCAGAAATACCCTGAGAGCTCACGTGACGCAGACTGAGACTAGTCAAGCCCCTGAAGTGGGAAAGCAGGCAGTAGTGGTCTTCTTAATAATACTGTAATGTGTTCCCATTCTCTCTGCCAGTCATAGAAGTTACGTGAAAGCTCCTTTTCCTTCATTTGCTTGTTTCAGGATGTGAGAGTACAGCAGAAAATGTCCACTGAACGGACTTCTTGGACAAATTTGTCCACTATTCAGAAAGTAGCACTGGGCCTCGGGATCCCAGCCAGTGCAACGATCGCCTATATCCTGTACCGCAGATACAGGGAAAGCAGAGGTATGTGAATCCTGTGGCTGTGCATGTGGAAATGTTTAGGCTGTGTTCTGAACTTGTTAAATTGAAAACTTCCCTTCTAGACTGAGTATCGTTTGTTGAGGTCATTGGCTTTCTGTGAGGGATCTTTGACTGAAGCTATTTGGTGTCTTCTTTTCTTTGTTGCTAATGTGAAGCTAGTCTCCAAAATAAAGAATTCACTTTATAATTTGATTGACCTGTTCCCTTCAGAGACGCCAACACTGCAGTGGGTTCTTTCTCTCTATTCTCTAAATATTCGTACCCTTTTTAGAATATGCTCTTTCTGTTTAGTTGTTAGAAGGCTGCCTGTGGGGTCCAGTTTCCCCAAAGGCTGGACATAGAGAATAGGTCCTAGAGAAATGATATACATACAAAAAGAGACGTTCTGAGACTAGTGCACTCCTCAGGCAACTTCTAGCCTTCATTCTTCTCCAGGAGTCATGCCTTGGGAAAAATAGTTTGCCCAGAATCCAGCACCCCTTCCTTGCAGAGCCATATGTTTTTTCTCCCATTTTAGCATTTGAAAACAGTATGCCAGAGAGAATACACATCTCCTGGTCTTCCAGGACCTTCTAATTCCCACTCAAATGCTACTTTTCCTTCTCTTTTATGGTTGAGACCCTCAGTTTCTCTTGCATGCCTGTCTCTTTGAAAGCTAGATTCAGGGAAAGGCTGGTAGTAGCTTTGGGTATTATGTACACCTGATCTGATGAGCCATGATCCATGCAGAAGAGCGGCTGACATTTGTTGGGGAGGACGACATCGAGATAGAGATGCGGGTCCCCCAGGAGGCTGTGAAGCTCATCATTGGCCGGCAAGGAGCCAATATTAAACAGGTAAGTATGTGAGCAGGCAGTGGCTTTCCCAGGGGCTCATTCTACTTTCACTCCTCTACCCCAGTTCCATAAAATCCACTCACACTATGTATATTTTAAACAGAAAACTACAGGAACTTTTTAGCTAACTGTGTTATTCTCCCTCTAGAGCTGAGTACTTCTACTCCCTAGAGAATGGATGCCTTAGCTTGAAATGGCGATTTTTTTTAATTGGATGGTTCTCAGCTTGATATAGCTTGAATCCTCCTTTTCTGCTATGGAATTGTGAACTCTCATTAATTGATAGTAAATATTTAATTGCTGCCTGATTTCTTTTTACCATCTTCTGTTGTTTGGTTGGAATGTCAAGAAAATAAAATAATTGATTCTCTAATCCAAATCAGATTAGGGGGAAAGAGCGTTCTAGACAAACTTTTTAATTAATTGCTATTTGGAGTTACCTTTGTCTCTAACCTTCTTCCATAAGTACATGGAAGTACACTGAGGACTATTTATAGCACCCTGATTGACTGGGTCCAGTTCCATCTACCTCCAGGGTTAGGTTTAGGGTATCCTTAGCTGACCCAGATGGGAGCTCTTCCAGAGCTTACTGCCCTGTATCCTTTTCTCTGCAGCTGCGAAAACAGACAGGTGCTCGGATCGATGTGGACACAGAGGATGTAGGAGATGAGCGGGTGCTGCTTATCAGTGGTTTTCCTGTTCAGGTGTGCAAGGCCAAAGCAGCAATTCATCAGATCCTGACAGAGAATACCCCAGTGTCTGAGCAGCTCTCAGTTCCCCAGAGATCTGTGGGCAGAATCATAGGTACCACTGGACAGCTTCCTCTGCTGTTTCCTTTTTTGTTTACCTTTTCCTTTCTTTCACACCTTCCCAAGGGTTTTTCCTGGCCTACTTCGCCTTCACCTTGTTGAGAAAAACAGGGACATTGAGACCAGAGCATTAATTTTTTAAGGAACCAGTGGTAAAGCAAAACTTACTATGTCAAGAAGTTGTATGATCTGAACCTTACAGATAGGTTCCAGAGGGTTCAGGTAAATGTACTGAACTCATATTAGATTTTTAAGAGGGAAGCTAAGGATGCTCATTTTATCCCAGATCTTTCAAGACAGTGCTCTAGAGAGCACCTATTATGTTCTCCTCTAGAGCATTCCTTATGCTGCTGTTAGAGGCAGAGAAATGTCCTGTCCTTAGTCAAATGTTTCACACACCATGTAGGATTATCTTCTAATGAAGTGGGGATGTAAAGTATGCTGAGTGGCCAAAAAATGGAAGCAACGTGACCATGTTAACCTAGCTAATGTGTAGAATTTAAATGGATAGAGCAAATAATCCATTATAGTAAGGATTTACTATAATGATTATACTATAAGGATTTCAGTAGCTCTTGCTTTCCATTCAATATCTTACATTCAGTTTAGCTTGAAAATGAGAACTGGCTCTCCTCTTCTAGTATATACAAAATAGTGATATCTCTAGTAGTTAAGGTTAACCAGAGGGAAGGATAGGTTTTTATGTATTATTCAATGCAGGAAGGGGCGGAGAGACAATTCGTTCTATCTGTAAGGCCTCAGGAGCCAAAATTACCTGTGACAAAGAATCAGAGGGGACATTGCTGCTGTCAAGACTTATAAAAATCTCAGGAACACAGAAGGAAGTGGCGGCAGCCAAGGTAAGTAGCTGATAGTTTTGAACTATACGAATGAGAACCCTTTGCTCCATCCTGGGTCAGTATCTGGCCACATGAATATCATCCCTTCTTATTTTCCACAGCATTTGATACTGGAGAAAGTTTCAGAAGATGAAGAACTCAGGAAGAGAATTGCTCATTCTGCAGAAACCAGAGTCCCACGCAAGCAGCCAATCAGCATAAGAAGAGAGGAAGTGACAGAGACAGGTGGAGCCGGGGAGCCGGCATTATGGAAGAACACTGGTAGTCGCTTGGAGCAGGCAGCACCACTGGCAGTTCCTCCCCACAGAGGAGGTGGTGACATGGCTGTTGTAGGGCCGGAAGAAGGCTCCTGGGAGAAACCTAATGACGACAGCTTTCAGAAGTCTGGAGCCCAGACCAGTCCAGAGATGTCCATGTTTGAAAGTATGTAACAAAGAGGGAACCCATTAGCCAAAGAAAAGAAGATAGAAATACTGGCTTAGATAACCCAAGATAAGAAACAGTAAAAAAAAATAGTTTCTATTTTCTTGACTGTACTTACAAGTCTTTAATCACAGATATGACTCTGGTAATGTTTTACTTGGGTTAGTAGTAAACACAAATATTTTTCTGAATACAAACCAGCTAATTATAGAGAACAATATAGAAACATGCTAGCTCACAGGAAACCAGTCTCTGTGTAGTACGTCAGGTAATTGAATTTACATGATATTCTTTCTCCAAACATACTTATTTAAACAAGTAGAATATACTGAGTCCTATTTTTTTTCCTGTCTTATTACTGTTTTTAAAACTTTTCACCATTCAAGAAGAATGAAAAGGCCATGGACTTTTTCTTCTATGCATAGGTACTGGGATGGGCAGGGAGGACCAGGGCCCCTAAGAGGTTCATAGACTTGTCCAAGGTCACATAATGACTCAGTGGTAGAATGGGATCTGGAACAGGTGCATGTCTGTCCATGTGTCTTTCCCTGGTCCGTACTGCAGCTAGCATATGGGGATTTCCCTTCATTGTAATTGGTGACTGATTTGAATACATGGCAGATGGCCCAAAATGTGAATAAACTCTCATTACTCAGTTACATAGAAAGGAACAGAACATAGCTTACTGCCTTTCTTCAGGATGTTTTGTATAATTCATCCATTTGTCCCCCTAGCCATTTTTAAATGGTAATAGCCACTTGGTATTTGTACCTCTCACCCCCCACTGATCCAGTCTCCCCATTTCAACCCAGATGATTCTGGTAAGTCACCACAGTGGATGGTAGTTTCTGCAGCTTAACTTGCTTATCCCTGTGTTTAGTCCCCAGTCCAGACTTCAGTTTCCATGCTGATGAATTCCTCGAAGTCTATGTCTCTGCCTCTGAACATCCTAACCACTTCTGGATCCAGATCATTGGCTCCCGCAGCCTGCAATTGGATAAGCTTGTCAGTGAGATGACCCAACACTATGAAAACAGTCTGGTGAGTTTTCATAGGGACAGGGCAGGAGTTTGATGAAAGGAGCATATCTTTTTCATTGTGACATACTGTCTTCCCTTTCCTGTGGAGCAGCTGCTGGTTCTTTCTTCCTTCTGATGTATTCACTGTTTAGTTTTCAGCCTGCCCCTTCCTAACTGCCCCCTCCTAACTCCTCATCCCTTTGTGTAGCCTGAAGACTTGACTGTGCATGTAGGAGACATTGTTGCAGCACCTTTACCTACAAATGGTTCCTGGTATCGAGCCCGGGTCCTTGGGACCTTAGAGAATGGAAACCTGGACCTCTACTTCGTTGACTTTGGAGATAATGGAGATTGCCCACTGAGGGACCTCAGAGTGCTCAGGTCGGTGTGGGGACCAGGGTGGAGTCATGCTGGAGTCCCACCTGGTGACTCAGTCCTGGCCGTAGGATGGTGAGCTGTCGGCACTCATCACCAGGGTGGATTTGGAAGAGAACCTCTTTACAGAGATCAGATGATTATCTATTCCTGCTCGGTTAATTGGTGCTGTCTAGAAGCAATGAACATAAGAAGGCCCTTCTGGCACTAGGATTCTAACTTCAATTTCTTTCACTTTAGGAGTGACTTCCTAAGCCTTCCATTTCAAGCAATAGAGTGTAGTTTGGCACGGATCGCCCCCTCAGGTACATTGGTCACACCACCTATTGACCTCGCTCCAGATAGAATAACTTCACAGAGCACATGGTGGGGATACTTACATTCCCAGGCTTTTTGAGTTGTGGGGGTTCAGGTGCCTTTTCCTTGCCAGTGCTAGAAAGCAACAGCCAGAAACTTGCCAGGCAGGCAGACATAGGTGACTTTTGGAATAGATGGTGGTAGTTCCCGTTTCCCTCCGGTTCCCATCATCCCACCCCCATCAGCTCTGAGCCTTCCTAGGTGGAGTGCGCTCTCTGATCTTTTGTCAGGTGAACAATGGGAAGAAGAAGCTTTGGATGAGTTTGATAGACTCACTCACTGTGCTGACTGGAAACCCCTGGTGGCCAAGATCTCTAGTTATGTCCAGTCTGGGATCTCAACTTGGCCCAAGATCTACTTATATGATACTAGCAATGGGAAGGTAAGATTGGGGTTCACTCATGGCTCACTGTCTCTTCAGTAATATTAATTGTCTCTACTTTCTTTCCCAGAAACCCTTATCTGATAATATTTCTACCTCATAAGATCCTGCTTACTGAACCATCAAAGGAACGCTTTAAAGCATCAATCCTAGCGCTTCTGCCTGATTTCCTCTGACTTGCCCTTCCTTCAGAGATATCATTCCCTTTTCATTTTTCTTTTCAGAAACTTGATGTTGGGTTAGAATTAGTTCGTAAAGGATACGCAGTTGAGCTTCCTGAAGACGTGGAAGAAAACAGAACTGTCCCAGGAATGTTGCATGATGTGGTAAGGGAGCCATTGTAGTCCTTCAGGGGGCTGCTTTGGAGCAAATATGGTGCCTCGAGACATGCGGGCTTCTCATCATGCATGCGGTTTGTAGGCAGTTCGTAGGGAGCACTCTTAAGGACTGAGTTGCTCCGCTAGTTGATCAAAGGAGGCATTGTGTCCCTCTCAGCAGCCAAAAATCTGCCTGACCCAGATTCTGTGAGCAAAATGATGGGGTGGCCTCTCCTTTCCCACCAGCCAAACACATTCTTTTTCTCTTATTTTCTCCCTTCAGGCTGCAGAAACAGATGTCTCTCTCAGCAGCATGCTCCCTGAGACCAAGAAGAGCCCTGGAGAGATACCAAACACCCCGTCCTGCCTCAGCTTATCAGGTACAGACGGCGTTCGCTCCCTAGGGAAGCTTTGGAAGTTACCATTTCTTTCTTTTTCTTTTTCCTCTTCTTTTCTCTTCTCTTTTTCTTTTCTTTTCTTTTTTCTTTTTCTTTGTTTCTTTGTTTCTTTTTTTTGTTGTTACCATTTCTTAATGTCTCTCCAAACTAGGGAGGTTGTTAGGGCTTACCTCTTAAGCAAGGTGGTCATTAAATACCAAGAAGCCCATTCTTTCCCCTGAGCTTCAGTGGCAGTGCCTGCTAAATTAGAGCAGTCTCTAACTTTCTCTCATTTCTGCTGAATAGAGGCTGCCTCTATGTCTGGTGATGATAACCTTGAAGATGACTACTTGCTTTGAAACCAGCTTCAGCTCCCCCCACCATCTGCTTTGCTGTGAGTAGAGCTGTCATCTGTCTGTAGCAACAGGAAAGTAACGAGGAGGGTGCCAGCGGGGGCCTTGTTTTAGTCTCTTCCCCCATAGTCTGTCTTACTACTGCTTCTCTGCAGCTGCTTTCCTGCAGCTTTACTTTCAGATTGAGCCCTTTCAAGCTTTTTGTATCTTTGTGTCTTTGGCAGGATTTGGCATAAGATTTGGTGCCTGGAGAGAAGAGCCTATGATAAAGAGATCTATGCAGTCCTTCCTTTATTATATACATGATCTGGCTTGCTGTGGACCAAATGCATTTTCTCCTTCCACTGGACTACCAGAAAGCATGTGGGGTGGAGGGAGACAAACACATGCCCCTTCCCACCACCTCCTCACCCACTTGCAGTGTCTGAATACTGCTGCACTCCTTCCAGGCTGCTCAGTATCCCGCTCGTTCCCCTCTGCCAGTCATAGTGCACACTGCTGCTAGGCTGTGTTCTTTTTGAGGCTGAGAAACAGCCAGCATTTGGTCATTGGAAGAGATGATTCTGCAGACTTCTGACTCACCTCATCAGGTGACTCTGGTTAAGGGGTATTTGAGTGGTGAACTCAAAGATGGCAGTTGAGTCAGGAGGCAAAAGCAAAAATCAGTATAGTTACATTAAAAAGCTTCAGGAAGTGGGAAGAGAATACTGCCTCCCAGCCTCAACTGTTAATGTTATTGGAGTCAAGTTTTTTGAAACAGTGCTCCAGCTATTTCCCTGTAAACTTCAGTTAAAATACAAGTAGACAAGGAGAGAGGCAACTATTCTAAATTGCTAGTATAGTGTCTATAATACATATATATGTACACACAGAGCCACGGAGAGAGAGAGAACATATGTAGCTGTTTAAATCATTTGAGAGATTCTTTGCTGAATAAAGTTCTCAAGAAAATTACCTAAAACTAAGTGCTGGTTGAATCACAAGGTGGAAGCAAGCCTATGGGTATCTTAACTGAAATCTGCTGAAAATTGCTGGACACCTCACACAGAGGGGCCCGTCTGGGAAACAGGTGTCCTGCTCGCGCACCCATCATAAAGTAACTTCAGAACCAGTTTAGGTTAGGCTGTGTAAAACCCCACCTTAAAGGGATGGATTAGGATTCTAGAAACCTGGGTTCTAGGAATAGATCTTTGCTGTGAATTTATGGAGCCTGTTTCCTTGTATAGTATCTCTCCGTTTCTGACAGTATCGTGAGGATCCGGTGAGAATTGTGAAGGTTACTTGAAAGTAAATATTAATGTAACGTGGTAGAATGGTAAATGAGTATTTTTTTAAGATGAGCATGGTAAAGTGGAAAACTTAAAACCAGTATATAAGGATGCCATATGGAGGATTTTTTTAAATCGAGGAATTAGCAGTGTCTACCCACATACTACATGGCAACTATTTTCCCATAGACAACAATTTTCAAGATTTATTATCTCAGAAAATCTCAGTACCAACGAGCAGAAAGGTTTCTGTGAAGGTGCATTTTTGATGAGCAGCTTGGCTGGTCCTGGAGGAATCAAGGGCCGCCACTGACGTGAAGTTTCAGACTTGGCTGTGCTGCACACTCTGCAGCAGGCGCAGCCCTGCGGCTGGAACTGCTCTACGGCAGGGTTGTGCGGCCAGCTGGGCCCCACTTTCCTCAGCCTTTACTCCTAGGAAGGGAACTCCTTTGATGCAAAGCGTTCACGGGACTTTTTGCTCTGGAAAATCAGTAGTGTCTCATTCCCAGCTGCAGCTTGTTACTCTGTATGAAAGCCTGTTCCTTTAATGCGGCCTTTGAGCCTTGTCAGTTTACATCCCATTCCGATGGGGTCTTTATTCTAACAGTACAGTGCTGCACTTTTCCTGCTTCCTGGAATGCTCTCATCATGCTTCCTATTTCATCTGTTGAAATCCTCCCCTTGAGGCAAAACTACAGGATCCATGTACTTCTGATTTCCTCCACATCAAAGAGAAGGAATTAGCATTTGCCTTCAATTTGAGCCAAAATATATGGATGAAAATTGCCCAACAAGGCCTAAATCTTTCTGAACTTCCTAGCGCTTGGTTCTTGGCTCCTGGCAGGTGCTCAGTAGATGGTTAGAATAAGTGGAGAAATGGCTGTGGGGCAGGGGAAGGCAAAAGCTAAAAATCCTTGAGTCCTTTTCCTCTCTGGCTCAGGTCCCTCTGATCTTTTCAGTCATTAAATGTTTGTCCTACAGTGAGTTCAGCTCAAGGCTCATTTTCACTCCAGCCAACCGCACCATTCCCCACCACCACCATAAGAAACAGCAAACACTTGAGGATTGCACTACCCTTTATTCCTAAGATGGGAGGTGTCCTGAATCACATCCGGGGCCTCTGGTTCTCATTTATCAGGCCCCCAGCCCCTCCCAGAGCAGAATAAGCATGTTCAGGGGGGCTCACTGGGCGGGTGGCCAAGGTCCCTTTCCAGGGGATACACCATAAAGATGACATTGTCCCAGGGAGGAAGGGCTGGGTGACCTGGTCTGACTATCTCAAAGCCCAAGTAGCTGAAGGCCCGTAGCAGGGCACCTGTGAGGAGAGAACAGGTTAGATCATGCTGAAGCTCAATACAGCAATCCGCCTAGACTTGGCTTCTTCCACTAGGGAATGACTGGGGGAAGCGGTGTCGCACAGGCATTAGGATGATGTGTTTTGGAGTCAAACAGACCTAGGCTTTAGCCCTGGCTTCAGCACTTAGCTTTGTAATGTTCTGCAAATTAACCCTTCTGAACTTTGATTTTCTCGTTTGTAAAGTGAGGATCACAGAACTTTACTCAAAGAATTTAAATCAAATGAAAGGTTTATGAAGTGCTTAACACAATGATGGTATAGTCAACTCCCTGAGGGAAGAGGTATAGTTTCTGTAATGTGCATCTCACATCTGGTTAAATATATTCCTATCCTGGTCTTATGCCAGACCCTTTCACACTGTATGTGCTTAATGCGTTTGAGATCCTTTCTATCCTACCAGCCACATCCCTTGAATGGCTTCTGTGTAATTCACCAATGCTCCTTCAGTCTAGCTTCTGAAATCTACCTGCAGGGCCTTCCTGATTGTCCAGTTATAACTTGAATGAACAGATTGCTAGGTGCTTTGGTTCCTTGGCAGGGAGTTGGGGGTGGTGGTGAATCCCTGGAATACATGAGCATGCCCTTTTTTAAAGAGTGAGGGGAAGGTCTCCTACAAAGGAAAAGTCGCTGTCAGCTGCTTCAGGAACAGGGCCTAGAAGGACAGAGCAGATCCCCACCTCTGTCATTCCGGTTGTTTTGGAAGTTTACAAACACGGAGTCCACATTGGTCTTCTCCTCCACGTACTCCAGTGTTGCAGTCAAACTAGGGACCAGAGCGGAAAATCACGGTTAATATAATGTTTAGCAAGCTCAAAATCCCGCAGATGCCTACTGGAGCAGAAGAAATCTTATTGCTCAGTTTTTCCTGACCCAAGTAAGGCAATGAAAGTTGCTAAACTAGGTTAATAGATTTTTCTCTGAAGCCAAAGGACTATACACTACTGGCCTGACACCTATGCCACGGAAGGGGCCCCGGGGAGAAGGGGCCACTCCGTAAAGACAAACAGCGGGAGGGCACTTCCTTTCAACAATTTATGGATCCCCACTTGTGTTTCTGAATCAGCTGGGCAACCCTCCCTAGGCTTTTGTCCTGTGAACCCCAGGCTCAGCTCACAGGTTTGTCTGCATGCCAGTTCAGTGGTTTGAATGTGTCCAGCTCCTGACTAAGTCCTCACTGGTTAGCATACTCACTACCTGATTATGACATGATAAGGGTGAAATCCCCTACCTCTTCCCTCCCCTGTCCCCCATCCAGGCTCAGTCACCTTTCCCGGTTGCCTTGATCCAAGGCCCGATATGGGATATCCAGGAAAAGCCTGTGGTCACAAAGAAGGCCGTGCCAGTGGGCAGAGGTCTGGGGGGTGAGGCGGAAGTGGAAGTCTAGTTGCACTGGGTCCTGGTGAAGCAGGGGGTCAGTAGTCAGCACCGTCAGGTTCCCAGCCTAGAAAAGGAGTAAAAATGAGAGTAGCAGTCTGTTTCTGTGCTCACCCAACCCTCAAATCAGATCTCGGGCCAATTTGAGTATGTCTGTGGAAACAAGGAAGGGGCTGATAGGGAGACTGGGAGAATTAGAGCCAAGGCCTTACTCAGTGTCCCTTAGTCCTAGGACCTAATTCTGTCCTTATCATTGGAGTTCTCCCTTGATATCAGACAATATGGCATCTGCAGTCAATGCAGTATTGCCACTGGCTGGCCTCACTCAAGGGTGCACTAACTGTTCAGAAACTTATATTTGCATCAGAGAGGTTATACTTTAAACAAAGCTGTGCAATCTATTTATTGTCTCATCGATAATACTCTTCTTTTTCCCATCATGAGTTTTCTCTAAATTCTCCCATTTCTTAAAATGCAGAGCTCATACTCAGGCGTGTTACTGGGATATGATACAAAGGCAAGTGCAGGAGTTTTGGGTTCTAGTCCTTGAAATTAGCATCTAAACAGCTTTATGTCCCCGAAGTCTTAATACAGCCCATTTTTGTACCCACTTCCTTTTTTCCCATTCTGCTTTTCACCACCAGCCCTAGAACCTTGCCTTAAGATCTCTGGACCAGAATCGTTGTCTATAAAGTAGCTTTTACACATGAGCTCCAAGGTCTTGCCTAGCTCTAACTTTCTGTGACTCATTTTCCAACTAGCTACTGTCCCTGTGTAAGGTGACATCACAGCAAGCAAGGGACTGCCACGTCACAGTACCAGCTCACAGTCCACTTACCGAATAGAGTTCTTTAAGCTGGTCGTGATCTGCCTGCTTGGTGCTTCTGCCCACCTGAGGGCCTACTAGGGACTCAGGAGCACTGAAGGCAGCAACGGGGCCGGAGTGTTAGGTCCTCCTGTTCCTTATAAGTGATGCTGGTTGGGAAAAAGAGGCCCAAATTAGTTTATCTCTGAGTCCGAAATGGGGAGAGATTCATAACTTCCAGGTACACACAGCCAGGCTCTGGCACTACCTTCTGTATCTTACATGAACCAGTCTGTTTCCATTTTCCCAGGCTAGCCAGATAGAAAAAGTTTACAGTTCCATGTCAGCCTTCCATCCTGTTTTGCTATTTTACTCCTTGGGAGGGCCTTTCAAATACTTTTATTTTTCTTTACAATTTATATAAACAACTACAAATAGAGATGAAAACAATTACCTTTTATAACAAGGCAGCATCTTTTCCCGGAGGGTGATCTGGTATTTGTAACAGTAAAGGTAATAGGCGTATGGTGACCAGATCGGGTAGAGGTAGTTCCGTGTTTTTCCCCTCTTGATATAAGAAAGGGAGTAGACAGAGGGGCGTGACCTGTAACAAGGCAGTTTCTTAGTTCAGTGCCTCCCTGCGGCAAAGTGAGGTTCAGAGATCGGTGGCAGAGGTTCAGGCATCCTGGTCCATTGTGACCCGGTGAGCACTATGACACAGACAAGGGGCTAGCCCTGATGTCACTTCAGGACTCCACTCTGCTGCTCCCCTACCCCCTTAACCAAGGCTCCTATTCTACTAGTGTGCACTTCACAGCTGTACCACAGGTTAAAATACTTCAGTTTCTGTGCAAGTTGGTAAACAGCCCTGGCTGAACACACACCCACCCAATGTGGACCCCTCTCTGGCAGGGGTATATGCATACCCACGTCAGCAACTAAAGGGTTTGAGTCTGCCACTGTAGGGGGCTTCTAAGGCCCTGGTCCAGCATCTGACCTGATTGGTTTGTTCCCGGTTCCTATTAGTTCAATATTTTTATCATCATCCCTATACTTAATAACCCAGTGGTGCCACCGTCATTGAACTTTCTCATTGCCTTATAGGGTAAAAATTGCAAATTAAACACTTCCAGGGGCCTGGACAGCTAATGGGAATTAGTGGGGCTGAAGCAAAATGGAAAGCTCACATCCAGAAAGGAATGACACAGCTCGGCTCCATCCAGTTGCCATGTAGGAATACAGACTCAGTGGTATCAGATCGTAAGGTTTTTCAACAGAAACTGGAAAAACAGATTTTTGTGGTAAATCTCTCCAAATTGTTTTAAATTTTGGCTAACTCAATAAAAAAAATGTTGATTTAAAAAAAAAAACATTGTGAGAAAAATTTGGTTCTGGGGCCGTCAGTTTGAGACCTCTGCATATTCATTCATTCATCCATTTATTATTTATTGAGGGCCTACTATGAGCCAGGCACTATTCTAGGTGCTTGTGATACACCAGCTAACAAAACAAAGATCCCTGCCCCCTTGGAACATATCTTCTAACAGTGAAGAACAAACATAAAATTATTTAGTGTGTTAGATAATAGCTGCTATGGAGGAAAATATGGTGGAATAAACAAGGATCAGGAGTGGGGGGTGGGGAGGCAGGTTGCAGTAATAAACGGGGTGATCTGAGTAGGCCTCATTGAAAAGGTGACATTTAATTAAAGGCTTGAAGTGGGTGAGGGAGTTAGGCCAAGCCAGCATCTGGGGATAAGAGCATCCTGAGTCAAAGCCACAGCCAGCGCAGCAGCCCTATGGAGAAGGAAAGTGTTTTCAAGAAACAGCCAGGAGTCCACTGTGGCTGGAGTGGTATAAGCTACAGAGAGAGTAGAAGAAGTCAGAGCTAATGAGACTGGATCACACAGGCCCTTGTAGACCTTGTATGGCCTTTTTAAAAATTATTATTTTAATTGAAATGTAGTCAGTTACAATGTATCAGTTTCTGGTGTACAGCATAAAGTCCCAGTCATGTATCTATATACATATATTTGTTTTCATACTCAGTTTCATTAAAGGTTATAACAAGATATTGAATATAGTTCCCTATGCTGTATAGAAGAAATTTTTTTATCTACTTTTATGTATAGTGGTTAAAATTTACAAATCTCTAAACTCCCAAGTTTATCCCTTCCCACCCTCTTTCTCCTGGTAACCATAAGGTTGGTTACTCTCCAAGAGTCTGCTTCTGTTTTGTAGATGAATTCATTAATGTCCTCTTTTTTTCTTTTTTTTAAATTCCAAAATGAGTGATATTATATGGTATTTTTCTTTCTCTTTCTGGCTTACTTCCCTTAGAATGACAATCTCCAGGTCCATCCATGTTGCTGGAAATGGCATTATTTTATTCTTTTCTATGGCTGAGTAGTATTCCATTGTATAAATATACCACAGCTTCTTTATCCAGTCATATATCAATGGATATTCAGGTTGCTTCCATGTCTTGGCTGTTGTATATAGTGCTTCTTTGAACACTGGGATGCGTGTATCTTTTCAAATTAGAGTTCCCTCCAGATATATGTGTATGGCCTTTTTCTTTCACTCTGAGTAAAGGGGAAAGTCATTGCAGGTTTTGTGTGGAAGAGACATGGTCTGACTTAGGTTTTAAAGATTCTGACTGTTGCGAGTAAACTGTAGAGCAATGAAAGGTATTCATTAGACTACAGCAGTAATCCAGAGAAAGATAGTGTCTTATTCCAGGGTGGAGTGTTGGAGGTAGGTGATGGGATGTGGCTGGATTATGGAAACAGTATAAAGGTAGCAGCCAAAGGATTTCCTGGAGTAGGAGAGAAGTTGAATCCAAGAACTGAAAGAATGTGGAGTTGCCATCAACTGAGAGGAGAAAGGCTGCAAGTGAGGGAGTTTGGGGCAGGGGACAGAGATAGGTTTAGTTTGGAGCATGTTAACTTTGAATTGTCCATTAGACAATGTCAGGGGAAGATGACAAGCAGTTGAATATTCGTGTCGAGAGTTTAGAAGGCTACGATGGAGACAAAAATTTGAAGTTATTGGCGTACTAATGGTACTTTAAGCCATTAAGCTGAATGAGATCATCAAGGGTGAGTGTGTATCCTGAGAAGGGTAAAGATCCAAAGACTGAGTCCTGGGGGCACTCTAAGAAGTGGGGAGGAAAAGAGAAATCAGCAAAAGAAACTGAAAAATGCTGAAGTAGGGAGAAAACAAAAACAAACTGGTATCTTAAAAGCTAAGTAAAGAAAGTCTAATTAGGAGGAGGGATTACTGGTCAAAAGCTGTTTATAGATCAAGTAACATGATGCATAGAGCATTTTCCCATAAATCTCTTCTGCCAAACAGACCCAATTCATTCCATTTATATAGTTTACTCCCCAGTACTGGGACCCTCCGCAGAGGGAACCGTCTCCCTTGTGACTTAGAATTCTTTAAATAGGAGCCTAAATACTGCAGTGTGACAGTTAAGTGTTATGCGACTTCTGAGGTTGGCATAGCTTTTCAGAGGATCCCATCCTTCCGCCACTTTTAGATGGAGCTGACGTAAGGGAAAAAGTGAGAGCAGCACCCTCGCCCCTCAGCATCCACTTATCACAGAATGTTAGAACTGGAAGAGGCCTCAGAGCTGCTAGAGCGAAGTCAAAGCCTCCATTTAAAGTGAAGCCAAGAGGGAGAGGTTGTCTTTTCCGGTGTCAAACCGCCTAACCGTCATTCCACTAGCTGTCACTTGCTATGGGTGGCCCTCCCCAGAAAAGAAATAGGGAGAAGGGAGTGGGGGAAATGCTGACTCGTGGAGCATTCACCCCAATCCCTGGTCTCACGGGGGCAGCCGCGAGCCGGCCAGGTCCCGTTCCCCGCCCCGGGCCGGGCTTCCCCTGGCTCAGCCCAGGCAGAGCCGCGCCAGCTCAGGCGCGCCGCGGGCAGCCGGCGGGGGCCTTCCCTGCTGCCGGCGCCGGGGCCCTTTTGGGTCTCTCTTCGCGCCCGAGAACATGGCGGCGGCCGCCTGGGCCGCCCCGGGCCGGGCTCTGCTGCGGACCGGCGCTGAGCGGCTGCTGCGGGGAGGAGTTCGGGAGCTCCTCCGCCCGCGACGTGAAGGGGGCGTCCCCGGCCCGGAGCGCGACTTCAGCCTCTCTCACAATCGGGTGAGGGCCGGATCTGAGCTCTGGGGCTCTTTGACCCTGGTGGAGCTATTTAAAGCCCAGCCTTGTTTCCGGGGGCGCGTGGAGACCTGGCGGGGCCCCAGGCTGGGGATGGTGGGCTTTCCTTGAAGTGCTGGCGGCCGGAGAAGGCGTCTCGCGGGAGACTCGCTCACCCCCGCTCCCCCGGCCTCCAGGGCACGGTCATTGTGGAGCGCTGGTGGAAGGTTCCGCTAGCGGGAGAGGGCCGGAAGCCGCGCCTGCACCGGCGGCATCGCGTCTACAAGCTGGTGGAGGACACGAAACACCGGCCCAAAGACAACCTGGAGCTCATCCTCACGCAGTCGGTGGAGGGTAAGGCCTGGGCACAAGTACTTCCTATCTCAGACTGGTCCTGTTTGGCATCAACTTTTTTCTGCCCTTTCCCTACTTTGTGGGAATGATCACTTCTATGTGTGAGACAAGGGAGCCATAAAAAGCACTGTGGTTGTGACATTGGTCTCCTACGTGGAAAAGTAGAACATGAATGCAGCAACATAATTGTGTTGGGGGAGAGAGGCCTGACAGTATGTGCCGCAGATACTGACATCCCGTGATGGAACAATGCCTCATTTTGTACAGGGAATGTTAAGTTTCTAAATCAGGCCCTAAAGAAGTGAATTAGAAGTCTCCTAAGTGTTGTTCCTAGCGAATATTGATATTTTTTCTAGGAAGAATAAACACTGAGAAAATAAAAGGTCCTTTATTCTCTGATTGTCATCTTCTCTATAGGGACTGCTAGATAATTCTCATCCAGTGACTCTGTTCTCTGTTGGCAGAACTTGGAGTCCGAGGTGACCTGGTCTCAGTGAAGAAATATGTGGGCCGTAATCGACTACTTCCTCAAGGACTGGCTGTATATGCATCTCCTGAAAATAAGAAGCTATTTGAGGAGGAGAAATTGGTGAGCTCAAAAGAAGGCAGAGGGACATGAAGGAATTAAAACCTTAAGATTTTCTCTAGCAACTTTTGTCCCTTTGATATTTAATTTGAAAATGAAGTAGGAACTAGAAGAACAGGAAATCAGAAGCCCGGCATAGTAAGAGTTTGTTACTAGTTTCCATGGACTCATCTGTTTTTTTTTTTTTCCATTAACTTTTTTCCCTAGCTGAGGCAAGAAGGAAGATTAGAGAAGATCCAGACCAAGGCAGGTGAGGCGGTAAGTAGAAACATAGAAAGTCTTTATTTATTGGTCACCTACAGGAGTCACCAATCTCTTCCTGAAAGGCTTCTTGACTTCCTTGAAGTCTTCTGATTTCAGGCGCAGTGTAGAGGCAAGGGGAAGGGTGTGGTATTGAGACCTCTTGGGAGATCCTGACCTGTTGGGTGAAGTGCCCTAGCTTATTGAGGGAGGCCCCAACCTGGACACCAGGGGAATCTATGGAAAAGTGTGAGATGACGGCTCTGCCTTCAAGTGTGTTTACAGACAAGCTGGAGAGAACATAACACACAAGAAAGTGATACATAAACTCAGGGCAGTAAATTATGAGTGACACGGACCGAGATGTATTGGGAAGGTTTTTTTTTTTCTTCAGATGGGATTGAACTGGGCCTTGTAGGGTTAGTAGGCTTTGCATAGGCCAGGAGGGTTGGAAAGTTATTTTTAAGGGAGAAAAAGTATAAGTAGATAGTTAAAGCATGTTTTTTAATACAATGTTTAAAGGTTATACCCCATTTACAGTTATTACAAAATACTAGCTCTATTCCCCATGTTGTACAATATATTCTTGTAGCCTATGGTACACCCAATAGTTTGTACCTCCCACTCTCCCACCCCTACAGTGTCCCTCCCCCCTCCCCACTGGTAACCACTAGTCATCTATATCTGTCGGTCTGTTTTTTATTAAATTTACTAGTTTGTTGTATTTTTTGGATTCCACATATAAGTGATATCATACAGTATTGGTCTTTGACTTATTTCACTTAGCATGTCCTCCAAGTCCACCCATGTTGCTGCAGATGGCAAGTTTTTGTTCTTTTTTATGGCTGAGTAATATTCCAACACACACACACCCCTTTATTCATTCATCTGTGGATGAATACTTAAATGTCTTCTCACACACACACATACATATATATATACCACATCTTTATTCATTCATCTGTGGATGAATACTTAAGTTTCTTCCTAAGCAACACTTACGTTGCTTCCATATCTTGGCAATTATAAATAATGCTGCTGTGAACATTGGGGTGCATGTATCTTTTTGAATTAGTGTTTTGGGGTTTTTTTGGCTGTATATCCAGGAGTGGAATTGCTGGGTCATATGGCAGTTCTGTTTTTAGTTTTTTGAGAAACCTCCATACTATTTTCCAGTTCCTGCACCAACTTACATTCCTATCAACAGTGTATGAGGGTTCCCTTTTCTTCACATTCTCACCAGCATTTGTTGTGTTCTTTTGATGACAGCCATTCTGAGCAAGTATGAGGTGATATCTCAGTTAAAGCATGTTTTAAAATAGAAAGTAGACTGGTCTAGCTAAAGCAGGACTTATATATTAAGAAATAAATGACTGGAAAGGTTGGTGGGGCAGGATTTACAAAACATTTTGAGTCCTCAGCTCATGAATTTATAGTTCATTCTGTGAGCAGGGAGGGACCACTAACGGTGCAGGGGTGGGACTGAAGGGCCAGAACATTGGGTTACAACAGCCTGTGAAAATCATTCCACCCTGAGATGTGCCAGTGGCCCCCATTGATCAGCCTGATTTTGACTTGGCCGATTTCTCCTTGCTTAGGAACAGCCAGGTATAGGCAGCATTCTCCTCCAGAGTGTCACAAAAAACATTTTTCCATAATAATCAGCCTTGAAACAGTAAGAATGTTCTGTCTTTCCTATTCATCTTCTAACCTGTCTTGGCTGTGAGGCAGAAATTGTGCTTTTCCTGAACTCTCAGTTCTTGTGCCTCTTGCCTCTCCTTTGATTCTAACTCTAAACTATCCTGTATTTAATTCCTCTCAGACAGTGAAATTTCTGAGAAGTTGTCACCTGGAGGTGGGGATGAAGAACAATGTCAAATGGGAGCTAAACCCTGAAATAGTTGCTCGCCACTTCCTCAAAAATGTGAGTGTTCCCAAACACCTCTATACCCCTGAGGGCGGAAGCTACCCCTGGAAAGGAGGCCCAGGATTGAGCCTTTTTTTAGGAAAGTGTGTGATCATCAGCTGGAGTTCAGGCAAGTGTTCTTGGTTGGTTTGCAGGGTTGTGAGAGCAAAATGACTTAAGGATTGAGGATGGTCACATAAAATTGAAGACTGATAGGAACAGATGGTGGTATCGTTTATTTTCTCTCGCTAGGGGAAACCTGGGGAAATGTGACTCACTGGAGAATTTTTACTTTTGTGGATGAAGTGATTTTTCTCTCAAGCCCTGTTTCTCTTTGCGAATCCACCTCCCTTTCTGAGCAATCAGTACTGAGTTTCTCTGCCACTGTCTGTGGAGGTTTGTGTCCTCTCGTGGGACCATCCAGAGTCACCTCCCCAGGTTTTTTCATCCCTGTACATGAAGACCTAGCTCCTCTTTCTGAGGTTGCCTAGAGTGGCAGCCCTGTAACAGAGTGCCTTTTGGCTGTGAATTTTTTTGCAGCTTGGTGTTGTGGTCGCCCCACATGCACTGAAGTTACCAGAAGAGCCCATCACACAGCGGGGCGAGTACTGGTGTGAGGTGACGGTGAGTGTTTCACGGACTGTCTCCTTTTTCTCACGGGGTGGAAAGCTGGGGTTGGATGGTATTAGTTCTTACCTGCTCAGCTGATCTCTGAGGCTTCCTGTTTTGTGTATAGGTAAATGGACTTGACACCGTGCGGGTACCTATGTCTGTGGTGAACTTTGAGAGGCCCAAGACCAAAAGATACAAGTACTGGTTAGCCCAGCAAGCTGCCAGGGGAATGGCTCCCACCAGTTCCCAGACGATCTGAACCTTTACTCCCTCGAAAGCAGCGAAGCAGAACCAGAGGAGCAAAGACGGGCCAGCACTGTGATATCGCTCCCAGCTCTGACCAAATATGGAATTTGAGCGAGCGTATGGAGACACTGGACACAGGCATGCACATACATGTTGAATTGTCCATATTTGCCATCTTCATCTTCAACCGTTAAGCACAGCTGGCCTCACTGTGGCAGTCCTGCTCCAGGAGTACCAGGCTGTAGATTTGATAAGCTGTGTTAATAGACCAAAAGAGTCTAGATCCGTTTAGCCTCTTCCTCCACTGGAATTCAGTGGAACAAATGGAAGAGCTAGCGCATTCTTATCCAAACTGAACATTTGTATCCTAGGGAGAAATAAAGAGGTTGTATTCTTTTTAGGTGTTGTTTACTGGAGTTGAGTAGACTGGGGACAGAACCTCCAAGTAGGATGTCCTCTTGTGCCACTGGGGTTTGCAGCGAAAAAGGAAGACAAGAATACATTTGCAGGCTGCATCCCAGTTGCTATGGGCAAACTACTCAAGCTGATACGCCTGTGGGCTTAAAACGTATTCCCAGGAGGTATATTGATAACGTCTGCAGTACAAATAAGCACAGTGGGGTCTACTTTTCTAAGAAGATCTGAATAAGGCCTAAGGGTAATTGTTAGAGAAAATGAAGCTGGGATAAAAGCAGCTTAAAAAGGGAACTTCTGTTTCTTAAATCATCTCCTGAAATTTTGAAAAAGAAAATACCTTGGTTCCCAGACCAAGGTTAAGATAATAGGGCTAGTCATTAGGTAATTATGAAATGGGAGGTGAGGTAAGTAGATAGTTCTGCGTAAGTTCAAGGTCTGTTCCTGGGGGAGAAAAAGACCAACTGTTGACAAGTCGATTGTGCCAGACTCACTCAAATATGTAAGATTTTGCAATTTAGGAAGGATAAAGACGAGACCATTGACTCTACTGCTGTCCTTAGTAAAAGTTCAGAGAGATTGGTTTCTGTCATCCTATTTGAGCTTACCTACTGTGCCAAGCCCGTTAAAATGACCCCTTCAGGATTCTGGTGGGCCTCTTTCCCTGGGAAAATTAAAAGAGGAAGATTTGGGACCCACCACAACCCCTGCTGCTGTAGCTTAAGTCTGCGACTGGTACTTACCTCCTCCTCTACTACCCATTCTAGATTCCTCCCCCACCCCCACGCCCTCAGTTTATACTTTTATTGATCCAAATGGGCTGCCTGATAAGGTACCTGGTCATCATGTCTTTCTCAGGTCATGGTTAAACTTGTCCGTTTATCCTGCCAGGATAGTGATTCCTTTTCTTAATCTCTGTCTCTTAGTAGTGATCTGAAGTAATCTGGTGGCAGCCATAGCTTAAAGTACAGTAAGACTTGGTGTGTCTGTCCACTGGTAGAAATAGTCTCCTCCTGGGAAGCAGGACTTCTAAATCCTCAGAGCCTGGAGTTGAGGAGGCAGGGTCCTCCAGTAGGATCACTGAGGATGTTGGCTGTGAAGGGGCTGCTCCTACATCCAACCCCTGTATCCCAGACCCATATCTTTTACTTGGGGACAGCACTCTAGGTTGGCTATTGATCCAGGGTATATACTGCATCCTGGAGGATGGTGTCTCATCTTTACAGAGTATCATATCTCCAAGCTGGTGTCTCAGCTGTTTCTTCAACAAGATGTTCCATTGTTCTATCAGGTGGGTTGCTTCTGGGTATTACGGTGTGTGATCAGACATGGATCCTATTGTCATGTACCCAGTGCTGTACCTCCTTGCTAAAATGTGGGTCTCTTGGTCCAACGCAATTTTATGCAACACTTTGTGCCAATGGATCAAATATCCTGTAAGCCCTTGAATGATGGTGGTAGGAAAGGTAAACCCATACCTTTAACACACATCAATTCAGGTCAGGATGGAACTGCCCCTTTCAGGACAGCAGAGACTCAATGTAATCAACTTACCAGGTGGCTAGATGGTTTCCTTGAGGAAGGGAGACGTGTCAGGAGCTCAGGGTTGGTGCCTGTTGCTAGCGAGACGGACTGTCAGTCACAACAGCTGGAGCCAGGTCAGCTTGGCGGGCCCATGATGTGGGGCCCGTGCGTAACTTCCACCGTGGCTCCTCTACTGAAATCTTTGAATACTAACCTGTGCACGCATGGGATGAAACTTCATAAGGCTTGGGGTGGGGGGCGGGGGGGACACCAGACAGCAGTAAGCCAAACAATTCCCAGAGCTCACAATATTGGGAATGTTTTGTTTGTGTTCCTGGCAGCCAGTGTGGGTACATCTTGTAATACATAGAGCACCAGGTAGAGTCCTCAAAAGGCCATTTGAATAAATGCTACTCTGGAACCACCATGCAGAGCTTGAAAGCGAGCCTTGAAAGGCTCAAACTGCTATCAAGTATTCCAGAACCAAGACCAACACTCATGAAAGAAATGCAGCAAAATCTAGCACTAAACAACATAAAATTCATGATGTCTGATAGCAAATCAAATATTACCACAAAAAAAGAGACAAAGAGAGACAAAAATGTTACCAAAAACCAAGAGAAACCATCTTAGATATGACGGGGTGGAATTAGAAGACAGGATATTAAAATAGCTATAAATATGCTTCATATACTTAAGACTATAAAGGTAAACAAAAATGTGAGAGAAATGGAATATAAGACCCAAATGGAATTTCTAGAGGTGAAAAATACAGAATCTGACCTAAAAAATACACTGATGGAACTTCTACTTCCAAGAAGATGGAATAGATATACTTCACAATTCCTAATACAACTATGAAGCCTGAAAATTATATGTAAAACAAATATAAGATGACTTTGAAAGCTGGAAAGAGGAAAGCAGACTGTCTAGGAAACTCAGGACCCAAGGAACAATGCTGCAGTGAGTGCCTTGGGTTTTCTTTTTGCCTCATTTATCCCAGACTTGGAGCTGGAGAAACCAGCAACTTGGAAATGCCAAGTTGGGGCACAGGTTAAATAAATAATAATAAGCTCCATGAAAGCCTGCTCCTGCAGCCGAAGGAACGCAGCAGCCCAGCAAGACACAACTTTTAGACAATAACTGCTCCACACTAGCCAAACACCGCAGACAGCACTGTGGCCCTACCCCCGCCACGCCAAGGCTAAGTGGGGAACCCAGACTCCCACCCTCTCAAGGTTATAACAAGTCACCCCAACATCTGTGCCACCCTGGCCAAGTAGGGAACTACAGCTTTTCTCCCCACCAGCCAGTAATGAGTCCTCGTCCCTATCCCTGGTGTCAGTAAAGACCACGGTGTCAGCAGGGAACCTGGCAGAAAAGAGGCACCCTTCTTCCTTCCTGCAGGGTTGAGTCAGAGGAGGCCTAGTGGAGAGTCAGGACTTTCACTGTTACCCGGCAGTAATGAGGCCACATCCACCACATAACCAGCGGAGACCAGCTGGGGAGCTGGAACCCACACCCCCGCCTAACAGTAAAGAGACGCTCCATATCCCTTGTGTGTCAATGGAAGTGCAGTGAGAAATCTGAAATTCCACCGATCAGCAATGAAGACCTACCTCCCCGTCCTGTGCCAAAGCAATGTTAAGAAGTCAGTTAAAACAAGTTTTAAATTAAGATTCAGAGCCTCATAATACAAGTGTCCAGATTCCAATTTTTTAAAAATCTCTCAACATAGTCGTATTATAGTTGGAGGCTTCAATACCCCTCTCTCAATAGCTGATAGAACAACTAGACAGAAAATCAGCAAAGATACAGAAGAATTCAACACCATCGACCAACAGGACTTTATCAACATTTATAGAGCAGTCTACCCAACAGCAGCAGAATACATATTTTTTAAATTCTCCCACAGAACATATACATAGACCATATTCTGGACCATAAAAATAATCTCAATTAAAATTGAAAAGAATTGAATCAAACAGAATGTGTTCTCTGACCACCATGGACTCAAAATAGGAAGGATAGGAGGAAAATCTTCAAATACTTAGAAACTGAACAATACACTTCTCAATGACCTACAGGTCGATAGGACATCTCAAGAAAAGAAAAATTTAAATACACTGAAGTGAATAAAAATGAAAACACAACATACCAAGTTTATGGCACACAGCTAAAGCAGTGCTGAGGGGAAATCACAGCACCAAATGCACACGGAAGAAAAGAAGAAAGGTCTACAGCCAGTCATTTAAACTCCCACCTCAAGAACCTAGAAAAAGACCAAACTAAACCCACAGCAAGCATGAGCAAGAAAATAAAAGAACAGAAATCAGTGAAACTTACAAAAGAAAAACAATAGAAAATGTCAATGAAACAAAGAGCTGATTCTTTGAGAAAAAATCAGTAAAATTGACAAACCACTAGGAAAAGTGCCAAGAAAAAGACATAAATTACAAATACAGGAATGAAACATGGCATGTCACTAAAGACTTCACAAATATAAAAAAGATAAGGGAACACTATGAACTCTATGCACATAAATTTAAGAACTTCGACAAACCAGATTAAATCCTTGAAAAACAAATTATCACAACTAACCCAATATGAAATACATCATTTGAATAGACCTATAACAATTAAGCAAACTGAATAAATAATTTACAGCTGCCCCCGTCTCCCCCCACCCCTCAGAATTCTCCAGGCCCAGGTAGTTTCTCTGGAGAATTCAACCAAATGTTTAGGGAAGAATTAACACCAATTCTATAGTTTCTTTCGCAAAACAGAAGAAGAGAGAATACTTCCCAATTCATTTTATGAAGCTAATATTACTCGAGGCGGCGGGTTGCGGGGAGGGCGGTGGAAACAGACCACAACAGTACAAAGAAAGTACAGACCGATATCTCTCATGAATATACATCCAAAAATCCTTAACAAAGTATCAGCAAATAGATTTTACCAATGCATAAAAAGATTTATACACCATTCTCAAGTGGAGTTTATTCCAGGGATGAAAGTCTGGTTCAATATTCAAAAATCAACCCATGTAATCCACTATATTAAGACTCTAAAGATCACATGATCATATCAAGTGATTCAAAAGAATCATTTGACCAAATTCAACACCCACTCATCATTAAAAAAAAAAAAAGACTCTCAGAAAAATAGGAATACAGGGAAACAACTTCAGCTTGACAAGAACACCTACAGAGCCTACAGCTAACATTATACTTAATGGTGAAAGTCTGAGTGAGTTGCTTTTCTCTGAAGATGAGGAATAAGGCAAATATATCTGCCATCACCTCTTGTCCAACATAGTGCTGGCGGTTCTAGACAGTGCAGTAAGGCAAGAAAGAGAAGTAAAAAGGCATATGGATTAGAAAAGAAAAAATAAAACTGTTCCCATTTGCAGATGCCACAATTTTCTATGTAGACAATCTCAATGAATCTACCAAAAAGAAAAAAACCTCCTAGAAACAAATACACACACACACACCCTTGTGGACAGCAAAATTAAAAATACTATTTACAATTGCTCAGAAAATTACTTAAGTATAAGTAACCAAACAAATACAGATTTATACGCTAAAACTATACAATGTTGATTGAAAAATATCAAATATCTAAGTAAATGGAGAGACATTCTGTGTTCATGGATCAAAAGACTCAATTTAGTAAAGATGTCAATCCTTCCCCAAATTGATATGCAGGTTTAATGAAATTACCTTCAGAATCCCCACAATTTTTGTAGGCATACACAATATTATTCTAAAATTGATATGGAAAGCAACGGAACTAGAATGGGTAAAATAATTTTTAAAAAGACAATAAAGTGTAAGGAATCAGGCTACCCAATTTTAAGATTTATTATGCACAACAACAATCAATGCTGTGTTTTACAGCTGGAGGGTAGACACATCAATCAGTGGAACAGAACAGAGATCCCAGAAACGGACCCACACAAATATGCCCAACTTATTTTTTGGACAAAAGTACCAAAGCAATTCAATGGAGGAAAGATAGCCTTTTCAACAAACGATGCTGGAGTAATGCAGACAGCCACAGGCAAAAGAGAAAGTCAACCTCAATCTAACGCCTTACTCAAAAATTAACTCAGAATGGCCACAGATTTAATGAAAACTGTAAAACTATAAAGCTTTTTTTTTTAAAGGAGAAAATCTTCAAGATCTAGGATTAGACAAAGAATCCTTAAATTTGACACCAAAAGCATGCTCCATCAAAGGAAAAGTCAAGAATTTGGACCTCATCAAAATTAAAAACTTGTGCTCCTGGAAAGCCCATGTGAAAAGACAAGCTTCTGGGGAACAGTATTTGCAAACCATTTCTGTAACATGTATCTAAGTAAAGAGAACTCTCATACTCAAAAACAAACAAAACAAACAAAAAACCCCACAAATAATCCAGTAAGAAAATGGGAAAAAGCTGTGAACATATATTTCACCAAAAAGGATATATTCAGGGAAAGGAAGCACATGAAAAGATGTTCAACATAATTAGCCATCAGAGAAACGCAAATTAAAACCACAGTGAGATACGACCTACACCTGTCAGAATGGCAGAAATGAAGATTATGACAGCAAATGCTGGTGAGGATAGACACACTGGCCATACGTTGCTGGTAGGAGTACAAAGTGGGGAAGCCACTTTGGAAGAGAATTTGGCCAATTCCTTACAAAGTTAAATATACACTTACCATCTAAGTCAGCAGTACCAACCCCAGGTATTTACTAAAGAGAAATGAAAAGTTACTAATGATACATTTAATGTTCATAGGAGCTTTATTCCCCCAAATGGAAACAACCCAAATGGCCATCAACCGATGCATAAAGAATGGAACAGTACTCACCAAGGTAAAGGAACAAGCTAATGATACGCACAACACTGATAAATCTAAAAATATGCTACATGAAAGAAGTTGGACACAAAAGAATACATGATGTATGATTCCATTTATGTGGAATTATTAAAAAGCCAAAACTCTGGTGACAAAATACCCATGTTGGCTAGGAGCCAGAGCTTTGGATGAGGATTGACTGCACAGGGGCATGAGTAGTGATGGACTGGTAAATGTCAGCAACCAGCTTTTGGTGGGGAGGGAGCCCTGACTTGTAGCATTTGCCAGTTTCTATAAATACCCCTTCCATTGCCAGCTTCACATTACCAATGTGACATCACTGAACACCGGGTAGGGGAGCGGTGCACCTGGATCTCACTAGGTGGTGTATGTTGGCTCCAGCAAACCGCTGGGCACAAGAGAATGTCATGGGATAACAGAAATGTTACATATCTTGTAGTGATGGTTGAACAGCTATATAAATTTGAAAAACTTATTAAAGGTATGTTTTAAATTGGTGAATTTTAATGCAAATAAATTATACCTCTATAAAGATTTATTTTTTTAAGTTGGCTCAGGTGTAGAAACAAGGAACTATAACTTTCTATCAGGGTGGCTGCCCTCAGCTTCCTGATCATCCATTCCTGATCACCTTTAATTGTACAGATTGGTCAGTATCCTTCCTGAATGCTCGCTACCTTGTTCTCAGGAAAGCTATGTTCCATGAATGATCTCCAGAGCTCTCTGCCAGTCAGAACCCAGCTGCCTCTCCAGCATTCCCGCTCAGTACAGTAATTCAGCCACACTGACTTCGATGACGACGCATCCCCCTCCTGCCCTGGCAGCTCCTCTCACCCCCAGGACTGTCAGCGAGCCTGGTTCTGGGACAGTCAGTCCTGGCCTACAGAGCAAGGCCATCCCTGAGCTCCTAGTGACACTGGTGCTTGTCTCACCAGCATACCCTTTCTCACATCAGTAAATAGAATACCCTTTGGGCCTTCTGATAGACCATAATCATTTGGTGACTTTTCTGGCTTTTACGCAGCACATACATCTGGCATATTCACTCTAACGTGCCCACCTTTTTGAGGCTTCCTTCCATCATATACACCAAGGCAGCTCTAGCATTTCTGCTTCACCTAATATGCATGTGTCTTTCTCCAAGTTCCCAAGAGTCATCCTATCAGAGTATTAGCAACATCTCTTCGGGTCCTTGTCAGAGTATTAAGTCCTGCCTTACAGGAGGGTGCTCCCATATCCGTATACTCTCCCTCGCCAAACAATGTCCACCCTCCTTGATCCAGTAACCTCAGAATCCAGTCCCACACATCCTCTCCCATCTCCAGCCATACATCCTGGCCAGGCTCTCCAGTGCCTCCAAGGCCTAGTCTTCCTCATGGGGCTCTTACCTGGGTCTGTTGCACTTAATCCTAGCTATCGGTCTGGAGGCCAGGAGAGGAGGTGGGAGCAGATCTTGAAAGGACCATGCATTGTCTTGCAAGGCAGAGGCCTCTGCATCATCTTGAAACAAGGGAGGAGTGATAGCCTTTAACAGGGATAAGTGGGTGCTTTTGCAGGCCCAAAGGATGTGCAAGAATTTGGAGATTCAAGATTTTTTTAAAGTATCAACCCAGATGTCCCATTCCATGCCTCAGGGTCTCACCCCTTCCCAATAAACCTGCCAGAGTTAAGAATTCAAACTTACCTAGAGCCCTGCTACCCTTATAATTAAACCCTGGACCTTATTCTCAGCTTTTTGGGTCCTCTAGGCTCATAAATTGCCAAAGAGGGCCTCTGGCTTTCACAGTTAGCCTTCAGTTCATGATCAGTCACCCTCCACCTTTCACTGTCTGTCTCCAGTGCACTAACAGCCTTCCAATCACATTGTCTTTATAACTTCTCAAACCTGATATATTTCCCCAACTAATGCGTTCCCTCCCGCCAGGACCCCAGCCCGGTTCACCACTAGTGAAAGTTTCAACAAGGGCACTGACCCAGCATGCCAGGGCCATCCATGCTCTCCCTGCCACCAGTGGTGGGGTCCTCACTGCCAGTTGGCCAGCAAGTGATTTGGCTTTAAAATCACATTTTAGAATCTGTTTCCTCAGTACTCTTGGCACTAACTTTGGGTTCCCTGGGAAACATACTTTGAGATGGAGATTTGAGTAAAGGAGGTTCCTTAGGGTGTGCTAAGGGTCGACAACACCTGTGAGAAAGTGAAAGCCACAGGGCTGGACAGGAGCAGCTCTGGAGCTGTGGTGACCCTTCAGGGCTGTCCCCCACAGAGGCGATGGAATGAACCTTTTTACTCCCACACTGACCAGTGAATACAGGCTGTCTCAAGATGGGCACTACCTTAAATGATTTTTCAGTTGAGGGCAATTCCTAGAGGGTCTCAGCTTAGAACTGTTAGCCCCTAAAATTCCCAGCACCTCGGGCAGGAGGGAAGGCCACAGGATTGCGTGCTTCAGTCCTGAAAAGAGGTATCTGGATGGTGCACCGTAACTTCCATTATAGGACCTTTAAATATAAGAAGCAGGACACATTTTTTTTGGTACTTCTCACCGAGGACAGTATAGACAACTTCTCTCCCCTCCTAGACGGTTCAGTGTGTGGGATCTCACAGTCAGTCACTTTACTATTAGAAGGGTTGTCAGCTGAGGGGAAAAATCTGTATATTCCAAAACCAAATAGACATTGTGTTAGGATCTTATGTCAGTCCTAACACTGCCATAACCTACTGAACACATGGATCAAGAGCACACTCTGCATCCTGCCTCCTCGTTAAGGAGAGGACCACCCTTCTTTACACTCAACAGATCTTCCCATAACATCTAGTGCAAGACAATGTACAAAACAGCAAATTGAAAAATGAAAATCATGGAGATGGAAAAGACCTTGAGGGAGAGAGAACCGGTACTCAAAACGGCTGTTGAATAAATGAATGAATTTTGACCTCACCTGCAGTAAGGATGACAGGTGAATTACCCAGACGTACACTAGGTCCATGTTTCTGAACTGTCGTCTGGCCATTTTTTGTTTCCAAGCTAAACAATTCTGGGTATTTTTTTTCCTAGCGTGAAATCCTGGCATCACATGAGATTGGAAATCAGGAGGGTGTCAGCCCCCTCTGCCACTCTGTCATCTGTGGAAAAGTTTCTTCATCTGTAAAATAAGACTGGGCTGGCTGGTCTCTAAGGCAATTTCTACGTGAAGAAATGCTGTGATTCAGCCCTCCCCTTTGGCATCTGGTTTCACTTCTCTAGTCATGAAGTGTGGAAACAAAGTGCAGTAACCAGCCTCTTCCCATCAGACTTAGTTTTCAGGCACATCCTAACTGAACAATTAACCTGCCCTGCAGCTGCCGGGCAGCTGCTGGGACGGCTCTGCCAGTCCCCAGAGGCAGCTCATCGCTGCCATTCTTAGTGGGCTCTGTGCTGTCACTTCTCCAGCCCAGTGACCAAAGAACAGGAGACTTTGTGAGGTCCTGCCCCAGAGTCCAGGCCACCTGGGGCCTGTGAGAGGCAGGCCAGAAGTGTGAAAGCTGTACCGTTGTGCCGGGCCCTGAGGTGGCTTTCTCGAGAAAGCTCTAAGTCTTCAGTCTCACACTAAACAGTCTTAAACTTCAGCATGTCAACTTGCGTTTAATTTTGGTGTGTCCCCTCTTCTCACCAGGGTGAGACTCGCGACTGTCTCTCCTTGTGCCCGCCCTCAGGGCCCTGGCCCCTGTGCCGGGTTAAACTCCGTTTGGCCACCTCACTGCACAGCCACCGCCGCCTCTGAAAGCCTGCGTGGGCGATGTGGCTCCGGTGCCTGAGTGTGCAACGACAGCCGGCACAACAAGTCCCCAGGGGCCATGTCCTCCCCTCACAGACGAAGAAATTCCGCCGCCCAAGGGGACAGCGGGAGCGCTCTGAGGGCCGAGAGCCCATGCCTTTTCAGCAAGCATTTAGTGAGAAGCTACTGTATGCAGAGCACACTTGGTTCTTTTGGATTAAAGCAGAATCTTCCAGTGGATGCTGCAAAACTTCGAGGTCTGCATGTGTCAGCCTGCTCCCCGGGAGGGGTTTTCACAGAGCAAACGTTAGCATTCACAGATATCAGTCATGACAACGATGCTCACAAGTAAAACCTAGTCCCATGTCCCTCTTGTTCACAGATACGAAAACCAAGGCCCTAAGAGACACTGAGACACTGAGAAAACAGTGAGTGAAGACTTCAGGGAAAAGTTTCCTTGGAAGAAACAAGACTTGCCCTTCAGATTTAATAACCGGGAGATACGGTATTAGACAGTAACCTGGTGCCCGTAACTCCTATTTATTCACCTGTCGGCATTCGGCTCCCACCTTGGGAGACGTTTTCTGGCCGCCCCTCACCGAGCCCGCCCGCCTCCACGGCACCGGTCGGGTGCCCTCCGCGCACGCGGAACGGCTTGCACGTTTCTCTCATCGTTTCGGTTTTGAAAAGGATTATAATCGTCTATGATCTGTCTCCACTCACTAGACTATGAGTCCCCTGAGGAAAAAGAAAGCGTGTCTTACTTCCAAAACTTTGCGTCCTGAATACATAATATACCCTAATATTTGTTGAACAAATGAGTGAATAAGTGAACAAATGAATGAATCATCAGCTTGGCCAGGCTTCTTTCTTCGGACGCCTTCAAGAAGGACACATCTAAGAAGCCCGGGAAGCAGCACTGCCAGAGAGAAGGCCCTGGATTTTGTAACTTCCGAAGAAACTTCCCCTTCTAGGGATCGGCACCCTGTGGACGGTCTCCGACTCCGAGCCCGTGTCCCTCCCTCCCGCGGGCCCGCGCGGGCCTGGAACGGCGTCCTTCGCGCGGCGGCCTGCCCAGGAGAGGGCGGCAGAGGCCCGTCCAGCGAGGGAGGGCGCCCCGCTTTCCAGCCGCTGCCCACCCGCCCTCCCGCCCCACCGCGTGAGCACCAGCCCGCGGCAACCCTTGCTGCCGGCCTGAGAGAGCTTCTGCTCCAATTGTGAGGACGAGGAGCCTGGCACGGAGAGGCCCCTCGAGGTCACGTGGTGGCAAATTTAGGCCTATTAGTCCCCCTCATTTCTCAATATTGGGGCCAAGCTGCACAACATTTCCAAGAAGCTCCTAACGTTTTTTTAGCCTAAAAGTAAAACTGATCCAAAGAGATGGGAAATGTCAGATCCCTGGATGCTCAAGCGCCTCCTATTATAAAAGCGCGCGCTCGCTCCACGCCCCTTCCCCTCCTAACCACCACCCTTCCTCCATCCTCCTCTCCCAGCTGGGCTCCTAGACGGTCATGCCCACAGGCCGTGTGCATCCACTCCCAGTCCCCATCTCACAGTCACTGCTAAGTCCACTGCAGTCTGACTTCTGCCAACCCCACTGAAGCTAGCTAGTCATATTAATATTATCCACGACCCAGTTGCAAACCAGTGGAAACCTTTTAGTTTAAACTCATCTCCCCGCTTCCCCTGCCCCTATCACCTTCCCTTCTGCATTAGCAAGTGATCCTCTCAGCCCCATCCTTGTCCCCGCAAGAAACCTGGCAGTCAGTCTACAGTCTACACCCCCCATATAATCCACTCCATTCAGATCACAAGCCCTGTTCCTTCCTCCTTAAGACATCGAGCCTCCCTCTCCTGTTTTCATGCCCCTTCACCCATCAAGCCCTCACCCTGCAGTCAGCTTCTAACCACCATCCACTCATCCATGCAACCATTCAGCAAGTGTGCACTGAGTCGCCACCCTCGCCGGGCACAGCTGCGGGCACTGGCTTTGCGGTGATGCACAAGACTGACCAGGCCTGCTCTCACTGGGGCTCACGGTCCCCAGGACCACAGACAGTAACAAGAAAATAAGCAAACAAGATAATATCAGACAGTGACAGGTGTTGTGAAGAAAACAAAATGGAGTGATATGACAGAATGGCTGGGGGGTGGGGAATTTTTTTAAAGTAACTATTTAAAAATGTTTGGGGGAAGAAGCTACTTCAGTTGGATCCTTAGGAAAGGACTCTCTGAGGCAGTGACAAGCGAGGGCTTCACTGTTCACTGGCTGAATCCTCAGTTTACCAGCCTCCCTTCAAGAGGGGGCCACGTACAAGGTCTGGCTAACAAGATGTCAGTAGGAGTTGGGAGGTGGAGAGGGTGTCCTGGGGAAGCTTTTGCTTCCCTGAAAAGAAAGCCCAGCACACTGGCACAGTCCTTCTCTGGTCCTCCTGCTCCTCCTCTGACTGTGAGGGGAAGGGAGGACACTGCAGAGAGGCAGGTCCGGAACCAACACTAGGAGCCACCCCCTGTGGACTTGCTACATGAGAAAAACACGGCCCATTTGCTTGGCAGGGTTTTCTCCCTCTGTCAGCACAAAGCATCCCAACCTGGACCACTAGTTCCATGAGGTTCTGGGTAAGAGAACCCCAGGCAAAGTTCAAAAGCCCTGAATTGGGGGCCACCTTGGCACTTGTGGGGAGGAGAGAAAAGACTGGTGTGGCTAGAGCCCAGTGAGGTGGGAGGCAAAGGGCAGATGACGTCTGACAGGTGAGGGCCCTGGTGAAGCTCCACGGCCCCAGGAAAGCCACCTGGATTTTGAGTGCATGAAGACCACTAAAGGGTTGTAGGTAGGAGAATAACTTACTGATTTAGGTTTCTTGAAAGATCGTTCTAGCTACACCATGGAGAGTGAGTCAGGGAGGGAGGGAACAGCAGACACTGCTTTGGGACTGACCCAGCGGCTGCTCCCCTTTCCTTTTCTCTTGCTGCCTCCTGCTCTCGAAGCAAGGAAGAAAGAGGTCATGAGAATCTGCGGGCCACCACCATCCTGCTCAGCAGGACAGAAGCACCGAGATACCCTGACTACCCCACGCGACTCCCCACATGGGCTGGCCAACCCGTTCTTACGCGTCGCGTGCCAGTTTCCATGAGGCTTCCCTCGCTCCACAGGCAGACGGGTGCTCTTCCTCCCACCTCCTCCCACTTCATGGCCCTACTTCCATCACAGGTGTATACAACGGTCTTGATGGCGATCGACTCAGTGTGATTGCTCCTTCAGGTACACAAGCATTCGTTCTCTCCACAAATGCACCCTGAGTGCTTGCTATGCTCAGACACTGTGCTAGGAGCTGGGAACTCAACAGTGAACAAGTCTGATTTCTAGATTTGGTCCCTGCCCTGGTGGAGCTTTCAGACTAAAAGGTGAGACATTCAGACAGCTCAGGCTCAGGGAGAAAAGCAGCCCGTCTCCCAGAGCACGAGCCACTGCCCAGCAGGGACGACCCCGCTGCCTCACCCCCAGGACCGAGCACTCTCTCACGCAAAGCAGGTGCGTTAAGACCACGTGTTAAATGTATTCCTTACTCAGGAAGGATTTGAAATATATCTTAAATGAAATGCATTTCTTATTTCTACCAGGAACCTCCCCAAGCATGAGCCACTGCACTCTCACAGTATTAAATCACACTCAAGCAACCTGAAAAACACTCTGCTCCCTCCCAACACTGTTGCAGGCCTCTCCTCCCACGAAAGGTTCCAAGAATGTCTAATATAACACTTCACAACAGAGGCCCTGAGAGATATGTGTTTGGCTGAAGACTTCATTTGGATTTGCTAAACAGGGATACCCCACCGTCCGAGCCACAGCCACTGAAGTGTGATGCTGAAAGGACTTAAAATATTCCACAGCTTATTACGTGCAGTTTTAATAGTTCTCTAAACGGCCCATTTTGTTGCCCTTTCTGCTACTGCAGGTGACGGAAGCTGGGAACAAGACAGCAGAGATAAGGGAAATGAAGATGACACAGCCCCTGCTTCCGTCTGTGTTGCCTGGTGCTTCTGCTGCCTTGGTGAAGCTGGCCAGTGACACACAGGTGAGAGGTCTTTCCTACAGCGGCGCCTGTGAGGTAGGACACACACACACATGCCTCCTCGGCCTGCAAAGGCCTTCATAAGGCCAACTGGTCCATTCTCCTGCCTCTGAGCTGAAAATCAAATGGATGGGCGGCTTGTTCTTAAAAATCCTCAAGAACAAAGTCCACCATCTGAGCCACCCATTAGGCTCGTATTTCACAATATTCATGACCCTGAATGGGTTTTCTATGTCTAATCTCATTCTCTCTGGCCGCCCTTCCAGCCCAGTTCCTCTTGTTGTTGCTTCTACGGAAATAAAAGTTAATCATCACCTGCCCACTCTGTACAGTACCCCAGGAGGTAAGATAAAGAAAAAACAAAAGCCACCTCGCAAGTGTGGACTCTGCCTGTTTCTGTACCACCACGACCAGCTGTGGGCCTCGCGGGATCCCCAGCCCTGTTCGTTCTCTGGTCCTGGCCTGGGAGTGAGGGGCCTGGAGGGACAGGGACTACAGGGGTTGAGGCACATGTGGAAACAGCCCGCTGACCTAGCTGAGAGGCTGCTGCCACGGACAGAGAAACAGGCCTGCTACCTACCGGCTCAGAGCAGGGGCAGAGCAGCCCTCCCATGAAGCATGTCTTCTCCTTCCGAGTGAAATAAAGCAGAGAGAGCAGGAGGAAGGTCTGTTTTTAATGAGTATCTTTAAAAGCCTTTGCCACAGCAGACACAGTCCAAGGCGGCCTGGAACCCACACGTGGCAACAGGGCTCTTTTGCTTCCAGATGACCCTGCGAAACAGAAAGGGTGCTGCTAAATCAGGAGTGTGGCTTTTTCCCACCTCGCATCTAAAAATCCCAAGCTTCGAAATCATTTCAGAAACCCTGCTTGGAAAATGTGCGATGGCCCTCACAGCGGGGCCTGGTTTGACCATGAGGGGGGCAGTAGAGCGCCCAATCCAGAAGCAACTAGGGAGGCTGCCCTCTCTTTCCAGAAGCAGTGGGGAGCCCCTCTGCTCCCACCACCAAGGACACAGGACTAGGCCCCCTGCAGGAGCACTCTGGAATTCTGCAGCGTGAGAGGAGGTCCTGATACAACTGACCGCACCCCCATCTCCCCATCACTCTCTCTCCCCAAGGACTAGTCCCACTTCCATTCTCCTAACCCCGTCACTAGGCTAACCGGCCAGGGTCTCCCTGCCGCAGACATGCTGGCCACACCCTGGGCCTCTCTTCACAGTCCCTAACTCCCCAAAGCGGTGTCAGGAAAACTCGGCACTTGCATGGGACCTCTCTGCGGCGTCTCCATTTGGTTTCTTTCACACCCTGGGCCGAGGAGGTGGTGCTTATTCTCACACGACTAAAGAAGCCTCTGTCTGCAAGCGAGGTTAACACCCACCCGAGGCTGGATTCTTTCTGGTCTCTCTCAACAGCTGAGCATCATGATTTTGCTAATTAAGCTGCTTTCTTCTCCTTAATTAGCTGCATGTGAATCTTGTTGGGAAGTCTTGGATCCGTGAAATAGTCTGGGACAAGAATCAAAAAGAAGAAATCATCTAAACCCAAGGGGGAAAGACTGGGAGGGAGACAGCTTACTCTGCTAAAAAAGTTAGAACGGCTCTGTCTTAGCAGGACTTTTACTGGTGGCCCTGCTTTACGACATGATATAAGATATCACAGCAAATCCCAAGGTCACTGACTCCCCCTGCCCACCCCCCACCCACAGTTCTGAGTCTCTGGCTCAAGCGTTCCCAGGCAGGACAGACCGCTCCTGTCCCCTCCACACCGCCCTGCCCTTTGTCAGCTTGCTGACGCACAGGAAGCCATCGGAGGGCTGAGGGAGTCTCCGGCTTTCTGCTCCCGGCCCATCTCGGGGCCTGAATAAATACCAAGTGTTATTCTTGTCTCAACTGGGCCTGCCAGCTCTCGTCTCTGAGACATCACGCCCTCTCTGAGAATATCCTCTAAGAGGAGAGCCAGGCCCTCGCAGGCTGACGACAGAAGAGGGTTTTTATACTTCCAGCATAATGTGAATCAGAGGCAGCATCTGCTGTGGCAGCAAAGACGTACTGAGACTCAGTTAGAAACAGCTTCAGGCTGTAACTGACTCCCAGGGCTAACAGGACCCAAGAAATCATCCAACTCAGCCCCTTCCCTTTAAATACCATTGACCTTAAGCCATCTCAGGGCAGCAGAGCCCATTAGAATCACCTGGGGAGCCTTTAAAACTATAGATGCCAGGCCCCACCCCGGACTAATAAAATACAAACCTCCAGGGGTGGGCCCGGGCATTGGTATGTTTTAAGAGCTCCCCAGGTGGTTTTAATGTGCAACCAGGGCTGAGAACCATGCTTTAAGATTCCCAGGGAAAGAGCTGCCAGTCTGTTCCCTTGGGGATCTCAAAATTCTTAACAACCCTCACCACGAGGAAGTTCTGCCTCATTTCTTATCTGTCCTCATTTTAAGGAAATGACAATGGAGGAAAGAGCCTTTCGAAAAAAGCTCCCTTGGGAGACCTCGGGAAAGAAGTGCCCCAGACTCTGCAGGGAGAATCCTGGGCTCCTCCAGGTTTAAACTCACAGCAACACTCCTTGCGCTGGTTTATCAAAAGCCCAAAACAGACGCCGCCCTACTCACCTGCAGCAAATTCTTGAATGTTGTCTGGTCTTTTCAAAAACATTTCTCTGGAAAACATCAAGGGATAAGGGGAGAAGGGTCCCGTGCCATCAGGCGGATGGCCCGAGACACCCATGGTGGCTGGCAGAGGGCCAGGGACTCCTGACAGGGACCCCTGCACTCGGGATTTTCCTTCAAGTCAGGATCTGAGGCCGGGAGTGAGACACACTGGAAGTGGCAAGAAGCTGAGGGAATGCTCGCCTCACAAGACAGCTGTGCTGCAGCAGGTGAAGCTTGTCACTCACCCAGCAAACACTGCTCACGACCAGACCACGCCAAGGCCATGCCGCACAACAAGGAGGCTGCTGCCTGGTCCTGGAGGGGCTCCCGTGTCGGGGGTCAGATTTGCGACCCACAACCTCCTGAGGAAGGCTGACCAGGGACTGCCACCGGGCGGGGGAGGGCACAATGCACAAAGCTGAGAAGACGGACTGGGGATGGCTGCTGCCTGCAGCACAGTGGGCGCTGCGACAACACTGGGAAGCCGAAGGTGCCTCAAAGCACGAAGCTCCATGGCCCATCAAGCATGTTCATGAATACTCCCTCACTCTACAACCCTGTGAAACAGCAGTGACTGTGCCCCGTCTTACACGTGAAGGAGCCAAGCTTTCAAAAGGTTAATCATTTATCCAAGTTCATAAAGCAAGCAAATAAAGGAGAGGAGGCCCAGGTCCTGTGGTGCCAAGGCCAGTGCTCGGGGCCACGGCTGCCTTGCCCGCCCAGGGGGCCCCTGCTTCCCAGGCTTCAAGAATTTTGCTTCCCTTATTCTCCTTCAATTCATTTTGAGAATTATTAAGCACAAATTATGTGTAAGTCACTATATGATATGAGGAATTGATTTTAAAAAGATAAACTATAGCCCCACCTCAAAGAAATTAGTCAAGTTAAAGGGAACGAGTAAGTTCCCAAATGTCCAAAAGGCCAGGTGACCTCCAGGAAGTGCTACAAGAGGGTTTTAAGTCACAGTGAGCGGGGAGATCAGAGGGGAGAGGGAGGTGGCCCGGAGCAAGACCCCGACTCCTCACAGAGAAGCTGGCACCCGAGAGCTGAGGGACAAGAGCAGTGCAGACCAGGGGAGCAGCAGGAGCAGAGGCCCAGGCGCTGCAGACGGTGAACGGCTCTAGGGCAGGTTTCCCCAGGGCCCAGAAGGGCGCTCAAGGAGAGCCACGCCCCTGCTCAAGGCTGAGGCCGGTGGAGTGATGGGAGGGGCCCGGTCTGGCTGGAGTAGGGGGCGTGTGCGCGGAAGCGAAGGAGGGCTTACTATGGAGGGGCCATGAAGGCCAAGGAGGGACATTTATACTCCATTCAAAGGACAATGGGAAAGGATAACTAAAGAGTGGGAGAGCCACACAGTGGAATACTAGGCAGCAATGAGAATGGAGGATCCACAAGACACTGCCAAGCAGGAGAAGCCAGGCACAGAAGAGCCCTACTGCAGACTCCCATTTACATAAAGTACAAAAAAGGGAAAACAAATCTGTGCTGTGAGAAGTCAGGATGCTGGCCACCTTTCTGGAGGGAGTGACTGGAAGGGGCCACAAAGGGTCTGAGGTGCCGGTCAAGTTCTAGTTCTTGATCTGGACACTTGTACCATGTGTGTTCTCAGCTTGTGAAAATCCATCCAGTGTAGGATATGCCACTTTTCTGCATTTCATATTTCAACAGAATGTTAAAAAAAGAAAAAAAAAGGCAATATTGTGGATTTGGAGGCTTTTCCAGACAAGGAATGACATGGTCAGTGCTATGGTTTGGGAAGATCCATCAGCCTGGCTGTTTACAAAAACATCAAATGAAGCCTTTCCACAATTTCACTTAGTTATCGTATCTCCAACCTAAAACCTGAGATCTCTGGGTGCCCAAAATAAGTTAGATCCCTACTCCTTCCATTTTTCAGGTCCAAAATTCAACGTATTAAGAGTTCTGTACACTGTATATATGAGCACAGACGAGAGGGCTGTGGCTGAGTGGCCATAAATCATTAGGATCTGGAAACCCCAAGTGGGGAGCTGGCTTCCCAGCAAAAACTGTTTGGGGGCTTCTCATGGCTTGGAATAAATCTAGAGCTGAGACCTGCTGAACAGGTGAGCACAGGCTTGCTGCCCAGGGTTCTGTCCCCTCCTCCCCCTTCCTCTTCTCTCACAGGAAGGGCCATCTGAAGCATCCAGTACAGATGAGGGGCTGATTCTGGTTCATTCTGGCATCGTCCAAAGGAAATAACAATCACGCCAAAAAAAACCCCAAAAGCAAGCCCTCAAACTTCAAACACTTCTCCCCTCCCCACCTCTACCCCAGAAACAGAGAAGCCTAAAAGGGGCCAGGAGGATTTCATGAGGGGAGGTTCAGGGACAGCAAAAGGAAAAGTCTGGTGGCCTACCTGGCATGCGGAGGGGAATGATAAGGAAGGAAAGGGAAGATGACTGGGGCTGTCCTCGCAGACACCCAGCTCCTCCTGGAAACTGTTCCTGGGCAGAGACGTCAGGCCATCCCTGCCATGTGACTAAATAACACCCTCTTCATTCACCACTCTCAAGGGTTCTAATCCTTTTGTTTGTGAACATTGCAAATGGTGATTTGATTCAGGCTTTACCGTCCATTCCCAATCTCCCTGCTGGAATCATTCCTAACTTGGATTGTAAGCTCCCCAGGACAGGAAAGATGTCATCCTTTATTTCCCTTTAGAAGAAAAGGTACAGGCAGTGATGGCCTGATCCCCAGGGGTGACACTGACAGAGGACCTCGAAACCATCTTTTGCCCAAGCCTTACCCCTGGCCCCAAAAAAACCAAACTTCACAAATAGATTTCCATTTTCTCTTTCCCCTTCCCCCATCTGCCCTCTGGGAATCTGCTGCCACTGGAAAAATGGCTAAAAAAATGAAGAACAGTGAGATCTAGGAAAAACAAAGGGGCCTAGAAAAAAAACAGCCCTCCAGGCCTACTTTTGAAAAGACAAAGGAGAGCCCTAGGTCTGGCTCCCCAGCTCCTGTGTGCCTACAGTGCAACACACGGAGAAACCAGGGGTTTGGATCCTAGTTCAGGACCTTGGGGAAGGCATTTCACTCTCCACCTGTAATATAGAAACAATAATAAACTGTCTTTTGGAGAGCTGCTGGGAGGATCAGCAAAAGTGTACCAAGATGCCATACACTCAGCAGGCACTGGGGACACAAACATGGCTCCACCAGCCCAGAGCTTTGGTCCAGAGAGAGCAAAAGAAGATGGACAATGCAATTACAATACAATGTGATAACTGGTAATGCAGAAAACCAACACACCGCCTGGAAGTGGAAGCCATTATTATTTAAATCTTGTCCATTTGTCTGTAGCCAAACAGTATTTGAGAGAGCTCTATTGTTTTCATCCATTTCTGCTCCATGATTTTTTTCCCTAAGTTCTTTGTTTTTCATCCCATTAGGAAAATTTTCCATTTAAGCAAATACCATGCTGAAAGGCAGTGTGGCAGAAGGAAAAACATGCTCCAGGATATAGTGGAAAATGGTCTTCTTTTCCCCTCAACTTACAGGGGAGTGGCTTCCAACCCTTGGAGTCTTTCTACAACAACGTTATCAGGTAGAGAAAGGCCAGACATCTGAATTTTTTTAAGTTCTTCTGATCTTGTTAAACTCCTCTGATGGAGAAAAGCGTTCTACACCCAATGTCTGCCTGCTGAGTTTCTCAATGCCAAATTCCCACTTCCAGGTGTCAGAAGGTATGTATTTATCCCTACAGCCAAAGTAAATGAATATTGGTGGGAGGGTAATAACCTGGTGGTAGAGCACATGCTTAGCATGCTCCAGATCCTGGGTTCAATTCCCAGTACCTCTGTTAAAAAAATTAAAGTGAATGAATATCAATATTTTTGAGAACTTAGAGATAACTGAAGGAAACCTCTAGAGACAAGAAAACCTGGGATGTCACAAACCCCAGCATTGGAAAAATTCAATCTCGGGTTATTTTCTAACCTTCAGACCTTAAAGGAAACAACAAGGAGTGTTTAAAGAAAGAAGAGGCCACTCACACTCGTCTATTCCCAACAAGCTTTGGTAGAAATGTTCACTGTTTGCTCAAGGCCAGTCTGGAAAACCACCTACCTGAAGAAACCACTTATGAGCAACTCCACTTCTTTGTGGGTCCTTAGGTACTTTTCATTAGTAATCCGGGTCTGAATCTGGGGTGGGGGGGGCAAGAGCAAAGGGTCATGCTCCATGAGGAGCCGATTTCAGGGTTCAAGCCCTGGAGGTGTGAAGGGCTTGGGGAAACACCGTGCACATTTAACCCGGGCCTCTTCCCAGCATGTTTGAAAATTCAAGCCCTCTGTCTTCTTACAGATCAACATTCCAAGTTGCCTCCTGCTCATGCTTCAGGGTCACAACTAAGTTCGGGTGGCTACCGTTGGGCAGTTCTTGTTTGCATCTAAATTCATGGATCTGGCAGTCATTTCGCTCCATTTCTCTGGCCCAATCCTGCTTTAGTTCTTTCTGCACTTTCAGGTGCCTGCAGGGCTCTGTTCAGGACCCCAGAATCCCCGGGGTCCGCCGGGGGAGTCCCCCTCCCCAGCCTTCCGCCCCTCTCTCTGGGAACAGGCACCCGAGCCCCTTCCCTCAGGGCGCTTCTCCCTGTCTGGGGCCCTTACCGTGGGGGAGCTGCACTCTGAAGGAGGCGGGGGTCGGGGCCGCACCCACCTTGAAGCCCCGCAGCTGCTCCAGCTGCTCAGGGCTCAGCGCTTCGGGGTCCAGCCCCTGAATCCCGCCCGGCAGGGTCGCCATCTTGTCGCGGTCGTCAAGGCAACGCGCGGCGCGGCCGGTGAGGACCCGCCCCCGGCCTGGCCCCGCCCCCAAGCCCGGCCCTCTCCAGCCGTGGGGCGGGGCCGAGGGAAGCAATATGGAGGCCACTCTGAAGTCGAGGGGTAAGCTCCAAAGGGTCAGTGAATGATCCCCGTCCTCAGATTTGGGGACTGAATTCCCGGCTTGATTGCATATGAAAATAAGCCCCTCTGCTTGACCCCATTCAACATCAAATAGTTTTTTCTTTAGCTCTAGAGCAAAACTGGAGAAGGTATTCCTAAGGCAGTGTCTCCCAGAATCTGGTTCCTGACCCTCTCACTTAAAGCCTAGTAGTAGGGAAAGAGAATCTAGGCCTCTTCTCTTTCCTTTGGCCCAGAAGCCAAATCCCTCCATCTGTCCTGTAGACACTTGACACTGAAGTCTTAGATTCTTAACACAACATGAAACACCCCACAGGATGAAATGAACCATGTTCTCAGACTAAAAATGCTGGAAAGGACCTGGGGACATCCTGCCAGAAGCATCCCCTCTTGGACTGACTTTATTGTATAGATTAACTTGAGCGTCATAAATTCTAAATCATTTCTCTCACTCCCAATTGAGTAGAGGAGGAGGAAGGCAGTTGGTCTTCAAGATGTGTTCTTCTGCTATCTAATTAAGAAGAAAATGTGAGACAGAAAGCCAGAGAGCTGAAAATAGCACCTAGAAAGGGCAGGAGGCTGTTTGACAATACACACAAATGCTGAGTTTCTACACCCCCAGAGATCATGCCCCACAGAGGCCTTCTGAGAGGCCGAGAAGAGAGTCTGAAAGGAGGCTGTTTTTTCAGATTTGTGAACAGCTGCCCAAGGAGGAAGGAAAGAGCATAAGAAACAAGCCTAGCGTTAGGCCATGGCCTGGGAGTGGTATCTCGGTGGTGGTCTGCCTCTATCCTTCTCAGAAAAGACTGAGGAAAAGAAGTGAAAATGTTCGCAGTTCCAAAGCCAGGAAAAAACCTCAAGAGGTAGATTAGATAGTGGGCTACAAGCCTCTCCCCAGAAACCCCATCTGGGTTAGTAATCATTTTGGTTGTTTTTTGGAGCGAGAGTTAATAGTGAGAGGTAGATAAGCTGCCATCTGTCAGAAGTGATTTTTTTAGATAGGAGCAGAGGTTAATCAGGGGTGATCATTCCTACTGACCAGGGACCTGTCTCTTTCCCCCACTCCACCTCACAGAAGTGGTGGCAGACCCTCTAGGTTTGCACCATCCGGTGTGGTCACCACAAGCTACTTGTGGCTATTAAGCTTTTGAAATTTGCTATTTAAGTGTCAGATAAGCTGTAAGTGTAAAATCCTCAGTGGATTTTCAAGACTTAGTATTAAAAAAATGTAAACTATCTCATTAATAATTCTTACATTGATTATATGTTGAATATTTTGGATATGTCATATAAACATGTTGAATAATATTTTGGATATATTAGTTAAATAAAATATATAATTAAAAGTAATTTCACTTTTTCTTGTCACTTTTTTAATGTGGCTATGAAAAATGTTTAAATTATATATATGGCTTACATTATATTAAACAGTGCTGGTGTGGACTGGCAAATCTACACACACACACACACACACACGCATATGCATGCACAATTCCTTCCATTTCCCACCCCACCACGAATAAAATAATGAAGGCCCTCCTTCTGTTAGGCTATGATCTTCTTGTGCTTTGAAAATCAATCAAGCCTTTCCTGACTGACCACAACCCATGGCCCAAACCCCAAATACACATATGTGTCAATGAGAGAGGCTACTTTCATTTTTTTACTGGCATATGATAGTTCTCACTATTGTAAACTGTGTTGGCCTGTCTTACCTCTCCATTTGAGGTGGAAGCCACTTGAAGGAAGTATAATCAGCTCTTTGCACACTCTCATAAATTCTGCTGCAGATGTCTTCGCTCTGCTGTCAATTAGTGAGGCCAACAAGTATTTGGTGACTAGCCACTCTGCCCACACATACCATCACTACATTTTGTCCTTTCTGAAAAGTATCCCAATTATTCAGCATTCCTCATTTCCCAGGAATCTAAAACCAAGAGTGAGCTCTCTCTGTGTAAAGTCAATATTTTAATGTAGGGCACCTTAGCACTAAGGGCAGAAAAATAAAAAAGAAGGTGAGCTTGGGATGGTGGGCAGAGAAACTTCCTTGGAGAAACTAGGGGTTGGGAGCCTCATTTCTTCCTGGAAAGCAACTCCCCAGTAGGGCCTCTGAGTCAGTTTTCCGCCCCCGCCTCCTCTTTACCTCACAGGGCTCCCCTCCCCCACAGCCTAAAAGGAAAACAGAGATGTGCCCACAGTCACCCAGCAGGGAGGGCCTGAAGAGAGCTCCCATGGCTTCTCCCCTAAACTCTGCCTCTCCTCTCACGCCGAAACCCTCCATCTGAGGATCATGAATGAAGCAAAGGATTGGAGGTGGTCTGCTGCCTGCAGCTGTCTCCTCAACTGCTGACTGAGAGGAGGAGTGAGGGGAGTTCATTATAATTCATTTTTGTGAATGTTTAATATTTCAATTAATATGATTAGCCCCAAGCCTGAATGAGCAGCAGGGCGGCAGATCTGCTGACAAGACACAGAGTAATGAGATCAACAAGGCCATGGGGTCTTCCTAGGCTCCATCCTCAGAGGGCGTGATCTGTTTAGTATCTCCATAAATACCAAGATCAGATTAGGAGGCAAGAGAAGGAGCAGTGGGGGTGGGGGAGATGAGTGGAAAGTTACTTTCCAGATGTGTTTGCACTCTTGACTTCCTGACACTGTGATCATATATTCTGACCACCCAGCACTGAGTCCTCTACCATCTCCCACCACCACCCATTTTAGAGGACCCTACTGAGAGAACCTGGCATCCATACTGTAAGTGTAATCATGTCTACACACACACACACACACACACACACACACACACACTCACTCAAACATGCATACCTGTCAGAATGTGGCTTCAGGACACAGAAAATGAGGCTAAGGAAGGATGGAAGGTGGTTAATGGACAATCAAGCAGCAGAGGGAAGGATATCTCTCATCCAGGGCTCAAATGAAGACACAAGAGGAAGAAAGGCCAGGCTCAGCTACTCTGTCCATTCCCACCAGGAGATTTGTTGTGGGAGTTAAATGCATGAACTTGGAGCCAGACTGTCCGGTCTCCACTCTTAGCTGGACCTCTTTCTAGTGAGTGACCTTAGGCAAGTCATTTAATTTCTTTGTGCCTTGGTTTCCTCATCTTTACTCAGAGAAGGCTAGAACCTATGTCATAGGTTTGTGCTGATGGTTAAACAAATTAGTAAATATAAAGCACTTGGAATGGTGCCTGTGACACAGACTGATACCAGAATAGTCCTCTAAGTGATATTACTATTACTTCCCTTCCGGAAGAGAAGCCTGCCCGCCCAAATAGCAGAGGCATAGGGGCTGCTGGGATTCAGGTGGGACATATTTCAGAGACACCAGCACCACTGTGGAGACATCAGCCCCATTCTGGGATGAAAGAATGATAGGAAGCAGGGTGTTCCACAAAAGCTGTGAGCCCAGGTTGGTGAACACTTGATGGCAAGCAAGGGCTGCCCTGTCCAGGAGGTTTGATGTCAACAGATACTCCCTGCATTGAGGTGGAGCTGTGAGTGAGCCCAGGGCATGGAGCAGTCCATCTCCCTCAACATAATGAAGCCAAATGATCATCTATAGAAGCATAGCTGTTCAGGGGAGTAACGGCCCCCAAACATGCTTCACCCATCCCTCTTTGTTACCTGACTCAATTAGAGACTCCCACTCAGAGAACCTAAGGTGGGGTGGAAGGAAGGAGTAATTGGGTTTCCTCTGCCCTAAAGGGGAGCTTGACAGCTGTGGTTCTGCCCACTGAAGGAATTAGGAATCTACTCCATCAAAGGTTCTCTGCATTTGACTGTTAATTCGAGAAATATTTGTTGAGTGCCTACTACATGTGAACAAGACACTGTGTTAGACACTCTGAACAGTAAAATGTTGTATCCAATGGTGTCTTGGTCTTCCAGGAGCTTACACGTGAGAGCTCCCGCTGTCACCACTGCCTCCCTGCCCATGCACTTATACACACAAACCCTCCAGAGGGCGTAAAGGGGGCGTTGGCAAATGCCAGCAAGATAGGGTTTGTCTTGGTTCCTTTTCTGGAAACCACACAGTTCTCTCTCCGCATGTATCTCACCCTGCTCTCCCTTCTTTCTGTCTTTCTCTCTGGGTCTCTTCTGCCCTTTCCCCCAGGCTCTGACACCTGCTTCCCCTCCTCCCGCCCCCGACCAGCTACACCCTTCTCCTCACTCCCAACCTGCCCACTGTCCCTATGCCATCTTCTTTCCGCTGGTTTTCCTTGGCTCTCCACTCTCAGTCTCCCCAGATGCCGGCTCCCCTCCCTTCCTCCCCCGCCTCCCCTCTCCTGGGTCCTCTCTTCCAGCACCGGGGACAGCTCCAGCCCCCGGAACAATGGACCCCACCTTAGGGCTCCTCTATAAATTCTCCATCTTAGCGCCTTACACAACTCGTGATTGGGGAGTAAGATGGGGGAAGGGTTATTATCAACAGGACCAGCTGCTCTTCTGGGGGTGGGAAGGGAGTCAGGGAGGAAGCAGATAGAAAGAGGGCGTGGCTCTTGTCTGGATTGTGCGTCCCTCTCCAGGGTAGAGAATTTGTATTCCACCCCTGAGACTGACATCACTGATGTCAGGGGAAAGGAGGTGGGAGTGGGGAGGGGGTGTGGAGGGGGGAGGTTTTTGTTGAGGAGAGCGCGGCCGGAGAGCAGAGCTCCGGGACCCAGGTGACCGAGAAAGCAGGCAGCCCCAGCGGCGGGAGAAGCCAGCATCAGTCCAGGCCCGGGGACCGGGGTGGGGGTGGGAGGGGGGCTGAGGGGAGAACCTGAAGGGGGGCTGCAGGGCAAAAGGGACCCCGGAGCCCTGCCGCCATCAGAGATCAAGCATCTGGCATCAGGGATCTTCGGACCCAGCAGAAGGATCAGCCACAGGGGAGGTGTCCTCCCAGGGAAGCCAACGAGAGCTCCACCTGCCCCACATCAGGAGTGCCCCCCCTACCCAACACTGACGCTGCTGGCAACCATACCAGGCCTCTAACCCCTCAGCCTCCATCCCCCTCTCCCTCCTCAGGCCCTTTCCTTCACCTCCAGCTCTTATCTTAAACACCAATTCCCAGCACCCTTGCTACCACCCTAACCCCAGGTCTTGGCCACATTGCCTCCCATCCTGGGATATTTGCCAGATCTCTGGGAGGGAGATCGTTTGTTTGGGCTATGCCCCCTGGTGGCATGACAGCGTCTGCCTAGACCCCTGACCCTTAGCCCTCAACTCTCTGGGCCTCCTTTGTGTGAAGAGCTGCCCCTCTGCTCAGCACTGTGGTTGGGGGCCAAAGGGAAAGCCAGCCCCAGGCTGGGCCCTGGCCCGGGCCACTTGCTTCCTTGCTGGGCAGCTCCCCCTGGCTTTGGGCCTCTCCCTGCTCCCCTCGGCCACTCCTCCTGGGCCGCCCCAATGAAGGAGCCGGATGCCATCAAGCTGTTTGTGGGGCAGATCCCGAGGCATCTGGAGGAAAAGGACCTGAAACCCATCTTCGAACAGTTTGGTCGGATCTTCGAGCTGACTGTCATCAAGGACAAGTACACCGGGCTGCACAAGGGTGAGGGGTCAGGCCAGGCTGGAGAGGCTTCAGGGAGTGGGCTGGGAGGCTGGGAGGCTGGGAGGAGAGGGGAAGCTAAGCTGGAGGGATGGAATGGCTGGAAAAGGTGGATCTGGAAGGAAAAGAGTTCAGGGACTGGGGAGTGTGGATGAGGGAGCTAGAAGAGAACTCAGGGTGACCAGGGGACTCTGGATGGAGGACCAAGGAGAGCCTCTTTGGGGGAAGAGGTGTCAAGGGGGCTGCAGAGATGTGGATCCCAGAGCTGAGGGGGATGATGTCGTGGATGAACTTAAGGAAGGCTGAACAGAGAGCTGGTTTGGGAGATAAGCAACTGGGCAGGTGTGTGTGTGTGTGTGTGTGTGTGTGTGTGTGTGTGTGTGTGTGTGTGCGCGCGCGCGCGCGTGCGCAAGCACACAAGACTGAGTCTCAGTAGCCTCAGATACTATTGGGATGGGGGTCAGGACACAGAGTGGACCTCAACCTGGAAAGAGTGGATGGACGTGGACTGGGCAGGGCAGCTCCAGAACTAAAGAAAGGGACCTGGGAAACAGTGTACGAAGGACAGAGGGTGGTAAAGATCAATCTGGAAAGTGTAGGGGACTCGAAAGTTAAGAGAGTTGGGGGTGAAGAGAGGATATGCCTTAGGCCTAAGGGCTGTGCAGATAAGCAGGGTCAGGCCCCGGGGTCAGGACTTGGACAGCTCCCTGCGCTGGGAGCCAGAGGGGCCACACCGCCTCCCCTCCACCCGCCCAGGGAGTTCCCACTACCTGCTCTTCTCTTTCCTTTTCTATTCCACTCTCACCCGCCACTGCCTCCCGTGGAGCTGGAGAGAGAGGAGGAAATAGGGAAAATGGGGGAGGAGAGGGGTGATGATGACCAAGATGGAGGGAGGTGGAGGCAGAAGAGAAAGGGGAAAGGAGATCAGCTAAGGAAGAGAGAAAACCATACTACATGTACTTGTCTGAGATCACATGCCCCTTTCTCCTCCCCCCACACAAAGCCCCGGCTCCTGACAGCCCAAGCATCCTTCCTCTTCCACCACCCCCTCCATTTAAGCCTCCTGGTCTCTAGGTCTCTGCCCCACGCTCATCAGCCCAGAGACCCCCTGGGGCACAATGTTTACCCCCCTCAGACACCTCCCCACCCCAACAGACAGAAGGTGGCAAGAAGGGACAAGCTTCCCAGTCCTCAGTCTCGTGGAGGGGAGCCTCTTAGGGAGGGGAGACCGAGGACTCACCCCCCCCCCCCGACCCGGTCTCTCTGCCCCTGCTCCTCCTCAGGATGTGCCTTCCTGACATACTGTGCCCGCGATTCAGCCCTGAAGGCCCAGAGCGCCCTGCACGAACAGAAGACGCTTCCAGGGGTGAGTCCCGGCCTTTCCAGGGCCAGGGGGCTGAGAAGGGCCTTAGAAGGGGCACCGCCTTCCCAAGACACTGAGTGTATTTTCCACCTGCTCTCATCACCAGGCAGTCCCTCCCTCCTTCTAGCACCCCCCTTCCTTGCTGTAGCTGCATGCATTTCTCCTCACCAGGAGAGAAGGAAAACAGCGATTAGCAGAGTAAACGTGACCTTCGCAAAGAACAGAGGCGGCCCCTTTCCCACTTTCCAGCTGCCCTTGGGACAACACATAGAGGGAGGACTTAGCTGGTTGGGAGGCGTGGGGAGAAGACTTTGGACACCAAGTGTGGGGCAGAGTGAGCAGGAGGCACTAGGCACTCTTTTGTGGCTCTGGGGAGGAAATCTGTGAGATGGGGGAGGGGTGCCTGCAGCCTGAGATGGGCAGCTGGTGCCTGCTGGACTGGCATCTCTGTGCTGACTTCTGAGCTCGGACAGGCTCACCTCGCGTCCCTGAGGAAGAGCTGCGGGAACAGTACCACAGGGCGTCAGGGTGGATCGGGGCCTGTTGGGCCTGGGCTGGGAGTAAGCCCTGTAGGGAAGGAGGCGGCAAGCAAGGGCAGAGGCAGACATCACTGCGGAGGGTCAGGCCTGACCCCGCCAAGTGTGCCCAGGGAGGCAGGCGTGGCCTCTGATGTGGCCTCCCACCTACAAGGTCAGAGCTCTTTGTCTTCTTCCCAGCCAGCTTTGCAGCTTGTCCCAGACCTGCGCTGGCAAGGGCAGGAATAAAGAATCTCAGATTGCCCCTCAGTTCTGCATCCTGAGGGGAAAGGCTGAGCTCTTCCCTTTCAGTACCTACCTGCTTCTGTTGTCTCCCTCAGAAAGTACCTCCTGAGAGCCAGCTCCATCCTTCCCTCCAGCCAGCATTTGCTAAACACAGTCTGAGTGCCGGAGACACACCTGTCACATCCTCTGCTCCTTCCCCCTTGTAGGAAATGGAGATCAAGGCTGATTCTCCAGCATTTCCTGGGAGGGAAACAGACAAAACAGATGGGAAAGAGGGTGGGGGGAATTTAAGAAAATTAGAACTACTTCCACCACTCTCACCTTCGAACCCTCCATCAGTCTGTGACCTGCCCCTCTGTGGCCCCCCACCCCGAGTACCACTGGGAAAGCAGACCCACTGCCAGCATCCTGACTTTACCCCACTGTATTATCCCGGCTGGGGGCACGGCAGCCTAGAACAGCCATCGCCCACAGAATTTAGGATCCGTGCATGTGTGAGTAGGCTCAGGCTCCAAGGAGCACGTGCATGTGTGTGTGAGCACGCGTGTGTGTGAGCACGTGTGCACAGACATCCCTGGGAAGCCTGGTTCCCATCGCACGACCTCGCAACTCTCCTTACTCTCCTTTTGTCTGGGGAGGCCCTTCAGAAATCGACAGTTCTCATCTCCACTGCTGCTCCTCTGTCTGTGTCTGCTGTCCTCCTACCTCTCAGAGCCCCTGAGGAAACCAGAGAGGATGAAGGAGAAGGCAGAGACGGGGGCACTGCAGGGGGAACATCTGTGCCAGCTGGGGGCTTCTGCCCTGGCTCCATCCCCCTCCAGCCGCCTGTGTGGCTCAGGCAGGGCTCCATCCTGAGTGTGGAAAGGCACTGCTTCCTCTTCCTGAGGAAGTGAGGCCCAGGGCCAGAGGAGAGCGAGAAGGGTGCCCGGGGTTAAAAATTGTCTAGCCCTGCCCCAAGCTCCCAGGTGATGCTGCGTTCTCCACTTTGGCCCTTGCCCCAGGGGACAGAATCCAGCAGCACCTGACAGAGGCTTTAGTAGGAAAGCAGTGAGGGGTTCCATCCTCCAAGGGGCCCCCATACTGGGGGTTTGGGGGAGCAGAGCAGGGTAGTTTAAGGGACAGATGTCTGTAACCAAGCTCGGCCTGACCCTTTGTGCCCTCAGGTCTTTTCTCAGCCACCTGCCTTCCTGGCAGCATTGTTTCCCCTCAGACAGTCACTGAGTGTGTGTGTGTGTGTGTGTGTGTGTGTGTGTGTCCAATGTGCCATCTTTTGCACAATTGTGTTGGGAAGTCCCTCCTAGTCCCTCTAATCTTCATGCCCTCCCCATCTTGGTCACCCCAGAATCCGGAAGGTGCCACCATATTCAGGTGCTGCTTTGGGCCACAGGGAGAGGGGAGCCAGGCCCCATTTCCTTCTCTCTCCCCTAAGATTTCCAGGAGAGGCTCTGTCACAGGTCCCTGGATTCTCCCTGCAAGCAGAATGTGGCCTCCTGGAGGTGGCGGTGTGAGGGACGCCCCCTGTCTGGCCTGCCCTTCCCTCCTCTACTAGGGCCAAAAACCCACTCTCGGGGCACGGGCCTCCCCGTCAGCTCACTGTTGAGCAGGTGGACTCTGGCTCAGTGGAGAGGACCCGTGTGTGGCCTGGGACACTGGGCACAAGAGAGTGACAGGGTACCAGGCCTGTGCCCTCAGGAGAATTAGATTTTGTGGGTGCGGGGAGCTCTTTGCAGTGGGGTCTTTGCTATTGGTGACAGGGAAAGACTTACAAGTGACCGTGTTGGTGAAGGGTCTCAGAGATTGGAGTATAAATAGCCTCCTCTTCTTTGGGAGGCCCTGGGGAGGGCTTATCACCTGGTGGGTGGTAGTTAGGGAAGAGAGGCGCCCAGAGCCAGGTTGCCAGGTAAACAGGGCCCAGCTGGACTCAGGGGAGGCGGCAGGTGTGCCCCAGCTAAGCTAACAAAGGCTGAGCTTCCCACAGGAAGTGCCAGGCCAGAAAAAGAGAGGCTGGGGACTGGGCACTAGAGGCCATTGAGGGAGGAGGCTGTCCATGAGGGAGTCAGGGGAGCCTTCCACCAACATGGTCTGGGCTGTGATCTGTGCACTCGTGTGTGTGTTTGTGTGAATCCATATCAGCTGTGGAGATTTACTGATATGCTATTTTTGTGCCCAGGAGCCTTGCAGGGAGGGAACGCCATCCTTTCTCTCTGGGTCCCAGGTCCCCCATCCCCAACTGGAACAGTAAATCCCCAGGGGCCTGTTGGAAAGGGGTTAATACAAGCAGAAGAATTCCCTGATGCCGTGACTCCATGCCTCCTGTTCAGAGTTGGCCTCTCCTGCAGCGGGGCTAGGGGGCTGGCTGCTCAGATGCCTGTGAGGGGACTTCCTAATTGCTTTGGCAAGAGTACAGGAGAGAAGGCGTACACCCCTTGCTGCACACACAGACACACACACATACACATGCACACACACACACTCCTGAGGAGATAGAACCAACGATGGGATAATCCCAGATTGGTGGAGGATAAAGCTGGGGCAGATTGGCCAGCGGATTTGTGTGACTGTTACCCCCTCCCCCACCAGCTGCTCTCAGATTCAGAGATTGGGGGGAGGGGTGGCCAGGGAGGGAGTACTGGTCGAGGTGGGGCCTAGATCGATCCAGGGCTGGGATACCTCACCAGCAGAGTCCAGTCAGGCCAACTGGCATGATCTGACACCTGGGAACTGGGTGCAGTGTGAGAAGGGGCAGGGGCAACTATCATTTCTGCACTTCTCTGTGCTAAGTGCTGACCTCCAAAGTCTCCAAGGCTAGAATAACTGACTCAAGACCGCCTGATCCAGCCCATTTTATAGATGAGGAAGCTGATGCCTAGAGGAGAGGAATGACTTGTCCAAGAGTGGCAGGGCCAGTCCTGGAAGTCCAGTGCCTTTCCTGAGGGTAACTTTGGCCCCACTCTCAGAATGTAAAAGAAAGTTTTCTTCGGTTTGTTTGTTTCTTTTTGGTCACTAGAACTAGCGCCGTTCCGCCATCAGATGATTTGGGTGACCAGATGTGACCCCAGCGGTCAAAGTCTTCAAAAGCAAAATATATTCAGACATGAGATACTGAGTCCTTCCCCTCCCTCTCCAGTTCCTAAGATGCTCCCCACTCCGGTTAAGGAAATCAACCTGCAGGAGTCATTCCCAAGTCCTCTCACCAGTCAGGAACATGGAAAGCGGAACTGGGGCTGTCTGCATTTCCACTGGAGGCCGAACAAAGGGAGATGCTTCAGGAGTAGGGGAGAGGGTAGATCTCTGGAGGACTTCCGGATACCGAGAGAATCTCAAAAGAGCACGGGACAGCAATTCCTCTTTTAGAGCTGTCTCGGCAGTGAGACATCAAGGATTTGATCTGGAGGAGGAAGGCAGGAGCCGGGACAGCATGGCCCGGGCAGGGCCTGCTCACCACCTCCCTCCAGGATCTGGAAGCTCCCCTGGGCCCCTCCCCCACCTCCCAGCCCCCACCAAATCTTCCCCCCACAGCATACCCTGTTCCCACCCCCCTCCCCACTCCTTCTCTGGGTGTGTGAAGCAGCAGAAGTGATGACGTCACCACGGTCGCCAGGGCGACGGGGACGGATAAATCAGGCTGAGTGGGCGGTTGCCATAGCGCGCATTCTCCCGTTGCCACGGAGACTGGGCATCTGCTCCCTTTGTGCTGCCCAAGTGCCTTCCCCCTGGGGTCAAGGGGTGTAGAGGGGCAGAAAGAGAGGCAGACACACCTCTAGGGGTCAGAAGGAAGTTGGGGCATCTGTGGGGTTTCCCTCAGTCTAGAGCCTTCCTTGGGGCTGCTTGATGGGGTGGCCTCTGTTGCTCCTACTTTGTAGAACTGAGGCGGCTCTTGCTGAATAGCCCTTGGCTGAACTCTATCTCAGGATCTGGGTCCTGTGGGCAGCCCTGCTCTCCTGGGCCAAATCTTCTGGGGTTTCACCTGAGCTTGGGGTCGTACCCCATAAGCATCCTCCTCTACAGCCTCTCCTTCCACCACCTTTGATCCCCTCAGGGCCTAATCCGAAACAAGATCAAGCCCCATTCTTTCCTTCTCATTAGCAGTTTAGGGGGCTGGGCCTGGGCTCACTCCCTGTAGCCTCTCCGCAGGTCCTGGCCCCAGGAGGGCTCTTGGGGTGTTTGGAGGAGGTCCCCAGCAGTTGCCTTCTCTTCTTTCCTTTAGATGAACAGGCCGATCCAGGTCAAGCCAGCCGACAGCGAGAGCCGAGGAGGTAGGTTCTGTACCTTGACTCAGTCTTCCTCCCTCGATCCTCAAGCCCAGGGCCTGAAGTAGCTGAGAGGCAGTCTTTCTTGAAAAAGAAAGTCTGAGAATTCTGAAGGGTTTCCAGTCAAGATGCGCATAGGAGTCAGCATAGCCAGAGGGGATGTGATCCAACCCATTGTAGAGATGGCAAAACTGAGGCCCAGAGTGTCGTGCAAGTCAGTCCTTCAGAACTGGGATACACATCCTACGTAACTGTGCCCCGCTCCCTAACCATCACCCCGTTCACAGCCCAGAGCCGTCTGTCCCCAAGGTGAGGGCAGTTCCAGGGAGGAGCTGAAGGTGAAGGAGTGGGGTCTCTGCCTGTCCCAAGCTGGAACAGGGCTGGGAAAGCAGCCAGGAGGCCCTGAACCTGCCCCTTCTCCTCTGCCTTACCCCCTAGAAGACCGGAAGCTCTTTGTGGGGATGCTAGGGAAGCAGCAGACAGATGAAGACGTCCGGAAGATGTTCGAGCCTTTTGGGACCATAGATGAGTGCACTGTGCTCCGGGGGCCAGATGGCACCAGCAAAGGTAGCCCACTGACCCCCCTCCCTCACCAAGCCCTCTGCATTCCTGCCCCACCTGGTCCCTTGGGCAATGGGGACTGTAGGGGCCCTCCAGGGTGGGCTCTCACCCTCTCTTCCTCCCTCTTGAACTCTCTAGGCTGCGCCTTCGTGAAGTTCCAGACCCACGCCGAGGCCCAAGCAGCCATCAACACCCTTCACAGCAGCCGGACTCTGCCGGTGAGCCCTGCTGCCCCTGCCCTCCGGCCTCTTCCAGTCTCACTGGGCCCCCGCCAGACTGTGGCTCAGGCAGGGCAGCCCATTCTAGACAGGGTCTTTGAATTTATTCAAGAAGTTTCTGGCGGAAGAATCAAACATCTTAGGGACAGCTTCACCTTTCAAATACCATCTCCCAGGCTCTTATCCCTCATCTTCAGTCCAAATGTCCTCACTCTCTTCTCCTGCCTCCTCCAGCCCTCAGCCTTCTCCCTTATCTCTCACCTCTTCCCGTACCCACCACCCGCATTGGCTGGGCATCGGGACAGTCGCTTCAAGGCCTCACATGCCCTCTGCACATTCATCCTGCTGTCTCGGCACATTAGCAGTGGGTCAACTGATGGCTCTCGTGGAGGGCTCCCCAGCAGGGCAAACCTCTCACATGCAACTAGATGGCTCCCAGGGAGGTGAGCTTCCCACAGCTCAGGGGTTCTCCAGCAGAGGCTGGGCAAGCACTCAGCGAGACTTGGACTAGAGGGCGTAGCATCAGATAAAGAACTGCACTCTAGATCCTAGGATTCCACGACAATCCTCGCAAATGTTCCAGGCTGGCTTTTATTTGGCATAGGCTGGCATTAAACTTTGAGCTGCACCCCCTGAGCACACCATGAGGACTAGGGCATGGGGGCAGGGGGTAAGTTAAGGGCATGGGGTAGCCACAAGGCAAGATGAGCTTGAGATTAAACTGTTTGCTGTGGCTGATGCACCCTGGGGATGATTTCCAATTCAGAATCCTCATGGAGAAGCCAATGATGCCCTTTGCATTCCCTTTTCAAGAATATGCCTTCACCTTTTCTAGTCTCTTGCACACCCTGGCACAGGGGGAGGGTGGGATGAAAATCTCCCCATTTGACATAGGCCTAATGATGGCTGCCCTCCCAAAGAGGCTAAGCCATGTGTGGTGGACCTGAGGCCAGGTCCTGAGGGCTCTGGGGAGGAGAGACCCTGACTCTCTCCCTCTGACCGCATGTGGGGCCCGTGCCCAGGGTGCCTCGTCCAGCCTGGTGGTGAAGTTTGCTGACACGGAGAAGGAGCGAGGTCTCCGCCGAATGCAGCAGGTGGCCACCCAGCTGGGCATGTTCAGCCCCATCGCTCTCCAGTTTGGAGCCTACAGCGCCTACACCCAGGCCGTGAGCAATGCCCATCCCCATCTCCTCCTGGCCTCCTGTGTCCTGCCCCCACCCTCCCAAAGCCAAGGCCCAGGGTTGGGAAGGGATTCAGGCCCGGGTGCAGGGGGTCTGGCCCCACTCTCCTCTCTCCCCCTGCCCCAGCTGATGCAGCAGCAGGCGGCCCTGGTAGCGGCTCACAGTGCCTACCTCAGCCCCATGGCCACCATGGCTGCTGTGCAGATGCAGCACATGGCCGCCATCAATGCCAATGGCCTCATCGCCACCCCCATCACCCCATCCTCAGGTAAGGCCCAGGCTGGGCTGGGCCGGGTGCGAATGGGGCAGGTGTGGGAGCTTCCCCTGGTTGGGGCAGGGAGAGGTAGCTCACAGGGCATCACTCAGGGAAGCCGTGGGGTCTGGGCTCAGAGAGCAGCCTGCTTCCTCCCCTCTGCCCTCAGACTTGCTGACTGGTTCTCTGCATTTGTGTGTGTGTCTGCTTCTCTGCTCTGTCTCTGCCGCTTTCTCCTCCCCAGGAACCAGCACCCCTCCTGCCATTGCCGCCACGCCTGTCTCTGCAATCCCTGCCGCCCTGGGCGTCAACGGTTACAGCCCGGTGCCCACCCAGCCTGCTGGGCAGCCTGCCCCTGATGCTCTGTATCCCAACGGGGTTCACCCCTACCCAGGTGGGGTTCTCTGCCTGCCCCGTCCTCTCCCCAGCAGCCATCCCAGCCACCGCTCCCACAGCCAGCAGCCATGACACGCCTTCCCTCTCCAGGTGTTGGGGTTATAAGGTGCTTTCCTCTGCTCTGTCTTGAGACAGGCGAAATGGTTCATCCAGGGTTTCACAGCCTCTCACACACTCAAATCTTGCTAATGCAGGCTCGCCCCTCTTCCCACGGTTCTGCGCATTCCCACCCTCTCATTTCACACCCCGTGCCCAGATGAGGCTCTCCTCCCGGCCCGCCTGGCCTCTGCTCTGAGAGGCACTGGTGGGGCTCCCGGCCGTGGCCCAGCCCCACTCTCACGGTCAGTGCTGCTCTCCCCAGCCCAGAGCCCCGCGGCCCCGGTGGACCCCCTGCAGCAGGCCTACGCGGGAATGCAGCACTATACAGGTGAGGAGCCCCAGCCCAGGCGCTGGCCCAGGGATGGCGAGAGGAGAAGACGCCCGGAAGTGGGGTCTGGGCTTCATGCTCCCGGCCAACCACCCGCTCAGACTCACTGACAGGACACACCTGTGAGGATGCCCCATAGGAGCAGGGCATCCAGGGTCTGAGGCAGCTGCTCTTCTGACACCTCTCAGCCCTGTCCACTCCACCAGCCCGGGCTAGGGAAAGGGAGACGGAGCTGGCTGGAGGGGCAGGGCCACAGGCATCCCAGAGCCCCATTAGCTCTTTCTATTCTCCCTGCCAGCAGCCTACCCAGCCGCCTACAGCCTGGTGGCGCCTGCGTTCCCACAGCCCCCTGCCCTGGTGGCCCAGCAGCCCCCGCCTCCCCCCCAGCAGCAGCAGCAGCAGCAGCAACAGCAGCAGCAGCAGCAGCAGCAGCAGCAGCAGCAGCAGCGGGAAGGTATGGCCTGAGCGGGCCCGCCAGCCAAGCGCCTTCGGGACGGGGCTTCCTTGCCGTGGGCTCCAAGGCCAGCTCTGGCCCCACATGTGGGGATGAAAGCAGGTGGGGACGAGGTGGCTGGCACCCTGGCTCACATGCTGGCGGCTGCCTTCCCTGGTCCCTGGCACCTTGAGTCTGTCTCTCAATCACTGAGCCCTTCCTTCTGTCTCTGCTGCCACCCAGGCCCTGACGGCTGCAACATCTTTATCTACCACCTGCCCCAGGAGTTCACGGACTCAGAGATCCTCCAGATGTTTGTCCCCTTTGGCCATGTCATCTCAGCCAAAGTCTTTGTTGACCGGGCCACCAATCAGAGCAAGTGTTTTGGTAAGAATATGATGATCCAAAAGATAAAATATGGGGGGGAGGGTATAGCTCAGTGGTAGAGTGAGTGCTTAGTAAGCATGGGGTCCTGGGTTCAATCCCCAGTACCTCCATTAAAAAAAGAAAGGAAGAAAAAGCCTAATTACCTCCCCTACTCAAAAGATAAAATACGGCACATTTTGGCCAAACTCCAGGTGAGGACAAGGTCTGATGCATTTGAAGGCACTTATGGTTGCAATATGGTTGCAATGGGCCCAATATTTGAAATCCAGATTGTCCAAGAGTCAGAAAGAACCATTCTTTACCCTGCAAACATTCCATACCAGCTGCTGCCCAGGACCATCTCTTCCTCCAGAAAACCACAGCTTCATCTGTTCTCCCTAAGAACCGGTCAGACCCATGCTCTACGAGGGCGGAAAGAGTCTCGGAAACTGGGGAAGTCCTGTTTTCAGAAGGAAGGCTTAGGGAGCAGCGATCAGTTGCCTTCACTCTTTGAAAGCCCCTCGGGAGAGAAAGGGAACATGCTTGTCCTCTGGGTTTTAGAAGTCATGTAAGGTCTGGAGCGGAGGTTTCAAAAGGCAGGTTCAGAGCTACCAAGGCTGAGGAAGGGGCTGCTTCTCAAAATAATGCTGAAAGGGACATTCCGGGGTGTGAGAGAGGCTGGACAGGACTCAGTCACTCAACTGTCAATCAACAATTACTGAATGCCTACGGTGTGCTGGGCAGTCTTCTAGACATTGGGGTTTCAAGACCTGGAGGAAGTAGGCTGGTGATCGGAAAGCAAAGAGCAGGCTTTGGCCCTAAGCACAGGAGAGTGAGGGGGCTGGGCCAGGCCTTATGCCCCTCTCACCTCAGGCTTTGTGAGTTTCGACAATCCGGCCAGTGCCCAGGCTGCCATCCAGGCCATGAACGGTTTCCAGATTGGCATGAAGCGCCTCAAAGTCCAGCTAAAGCGGCCTAAGGATGCCAACCGGCCCTACTGAGGGCCTCCAGGTGGGTCATGCTCCCAACCCGTGGCCTCTCCAGCCCCCCCGCCCCTCCACTGCAGCCAGGGCCCCTCACTTGGATTGCCCCCCACCTTTCCCACTACTCGCAGGGATGCCCACCCCTCACTCTGGACACTTGAAGGAGGGATCTGGAGCAGCTTCCTCAGCTGTTTTTCAATCATCCAAGTCTCTCTCCCCAACCCCCACCTCCTCTTTCCATCTCTCCCTCACACACACACACACACACATACACACTTGACCCCGGAGAGAGCCAAGTCTGTGTATATCTGTGTCCACTCCCTAGATCTCCCCAATATCTGGTCTCGTTTGTCTGGTCAGTGTCCATGTGTCTTGTATGTCTCTCTTTCTGGTTTTCCTTTGGGTTGGAGTAGAGTTAAGAGGAGTAGGGTTTGGGGAATGGGGGCTGGTTTAGGGTACTAGAGGGTCCTAGAATCACCGGCTCCTGGATTATCTGTTCTCCTGAGAAGTGGGAACATCAGGTCCCAGCGCCCTGGACCCCAGGTGATTTCCCTCATACAGCAGTAGACCCATGAGACAGTGGACAGTGCAGAGCAGACTAGGGGGAGCCTGAGCACCAGGCCTCTGGGAAGCAGCTTCAGTTCAGGTGGAGGTGGCTGAAGCGCTGGACTGCCTGTGAATTTCACTTAACAGGTCCCCTTCACCCCGCTGCCTGCCGCCACCCCACGCTCATGGCTACAGAGCTGTGACCTTTGATTACTTTTGTGTTGTTTAATTCTCCTTTGGACCAAACACCTGAAAAAATACAACCCAAGAACAACACCCACATTTTCTGTTTTTCCCCCTTTCCCCCCAATCCTGGCTGCTTAACTCCCCCCACCCTGGGGGCCCCCCAGCCCAGGGCCCGTGTCCATTGTCGGCCGAAGCCCCCATCCCCGGACCCCTGCTCCGGGCCCCTGTAAGTTGCATGGAACGAGCGTGTTGTCTTTGGAGCCGATTGTTTGTTATTTGGGGAGGGGGCCGCGGAGGGAAGCGCCCCCCCAGCCCAGGGTCAGGGCTGGGGGCAGCTCGCGGGATGTGCTTGGTCAACAGTGGTTGGTGACTGTGGTCTGTGTTCCGTGCACTTCTCTCTTGCTTCTTTGTTCCTTTCCTAAAAGGAATGAGAGCACCCCCTAGGGGCTGGGGGGGGTCTCACCCCCCCCCCCCCCGAGACTCCAGCCCCAAGCCCAGCCCTGGCTCCACCCTGGCCTGCTCCGCCGCCCTTCTGCGGATGCCCCTTTGCTCTTTTCCAGGTGTCTGCCCATACACTGTGCCCCTCCCTTCCTCCGAGTCACCTCTGCCTGCCTGTTTGTTGTCTCATTTCTTTGCCTCTCTCCCCCTCGAGTCCTGGTCTCCATATCTTTCAGTCTTTCTTTTTCTCACGGGCTGTTTGAATATCTCCTTCCTAATCCTTTTGGTTTCTTGAATCATTAGTCCCTCCGTCCCATCCCCTCCATCCCTGCCCCTTGTCGAATGGCTGGGGAGCCGGATGGTTCAGTTTGGACTGAGGCCTTTCCGATGACCTGCCTTCCTGAGCCACCCCAGCTAACTCTTCCCCCTGGGGCCTGTGACCTGCAGTGGCTGTCGTCTTCCCCACAGCTTCACCCATGTTTCCTTCCTTCACAGGTCTGGACACACCAGAGGAAGGGGCACCTCACCCCTTCTCCCCACGACTGGCCCCAGCCCTCTCTGCACATCTGCCCTGGGCCTTGATCGGGTGCTGGGGCAAACGCTGCTTCACGGCCCTGGGGGCACAGGACACCGGCCCACTCCCACCACCCTGCCTCCCCTGAAGGGCCTGTTTCCTCCCAGGTGCCCTTTTGGCCTTTGTGAGGGAGCAAGGAACAGGCTCGAAGGCTCCAGGGGGTACCTGCCTTCTGCTGGAGCTCCTGTGATGGGCTTTCTGTGCCCAGCTTTCGCACCTGCCCCCCCCACCAGCGGGCCTGTCCCACCCATGCGGCCCCTGAGGGCAGCGGGGCCTCCCCCACGCCCCCCCCCAGCCCTCACCCAGCCTCTGCCCCACGTTAGGGGCTTCTCAGACGCTGGTCCTCACACTCCCTGCCACCCTCAGCTTAGAGGTAGGATATCCCTGAACCCTGGGCTCCCGGCCCTAAAACTCACTGCCTCCCCCAAGGGCCCCCTCTAAGGAGGGTGTGGGGGAGCCCTGAGGGCTGCCTCTCTGCCAGTCAGCCACAGAGACCCTCCTCCTCCGAGGAAAAGACCTCCCCCAAATCCCTAAAAATGTTTACAGTCTCTGCTGGTTCCCTCCGTGTAAATACCACTGCCACCCGTGCGTTACCCAGCCCGGCCCGGCCGGACGCTGCCATCTCTCTTTCTGGGAGTTTAGACAATGTTTCCCTTGGATTTTTTCTCTCTCTTGATTTCTCCCTTTGCTTTGGGGGGTAACTGGGTATTTGGGAAGAGGGGTGAGGGGAGGGCTAAAGGGGTTTATTACCTGATCATTTTCTTTAGAAAGAGGTTTTAGGGAAAAGAAATGGGGTGGGGGTGGGAGTGGTTAAGGGGAGAGCGGGGAGTCAGTTTCAGACACTTCTCTATGCTTAACTTATTTATTTATTGCATTTTACTTTTAAAGAGTTGGTCTTTTCTGTCTAAATAAAGAAAAAAGTTTAAAAGCACCAAATAAGAGTCTTGGAAGGTTGAAGGTAAGAGACTGTGCACACTGGGGACGGGGAGGTGAGTGAGGAGTGAGGTTTGGGAGAGGAAAACTCCATCAGGAGGGCCCAATCCCTGCCTCTGAGCAGTGTCCAGGCCGGGGTCACAGCTTTGTCATCCTATCCTGCCCTTCTCTGGGGCTTAATTCTGGAGTGCTCTGCAGAGCTGGGCACAGAGGGAAGCAAGCAGCTCAGCAGGCCTCTCTCTCGTATCCAGCCCAGCCCCTCTGCAGGCCAGGGTGTGCAGCCTTATCCCAGACCCCACTTCCCCCTCGTTCGCGCTGAGCTGTCCCGGCAGGCGGCCAGCGGGGAGACCGGGAGCTAGCTGCACCGCCGCCTGTCACTCAGCAGCTGCTCTGCATGTAGTTCTGTTCTAGGCCCTTAACGTGCGTTTCCTCACTTAACCTCCCAACTGCCCCGTGAGGCAGGATATAATTTTACAGACACAGAAATGGAGAGTCTGGAGGTCAGTTAGCTTACCCGGGACCACTAAGGGACTAAGGCAGCCATAGCTGCAGGAGGGGAGCCCAGGCCGCAGGGCAGGTGACGCTCTTGCCTCACAGCTTCAGATACCTGGTGTCTGACCCAAGGCAAAGGTCCCAGGAAGCACCCAGCAGGCTGGAGCGGTGACCCTGACCAAGCAGAAGGTGGACGCGTAAGACCTAAGGTCCCTCCAGTTTCTGGACTCCTCTCGGTGAACTGCTTTTGGGCGAGGGTCAGGGGCTCACACAGGTGTCACCTTTGACTTCCCAGCACACGGGCCATGTGCTTCTAGGCAGCTACCTGCTACCCCACCCTTATCACCTCCTGCTTATAAACCTGCTCACATTCCAGCCCCGACCTGGCCTCGCATCAGAGCTGCTCTGCGAGAGCACAAGGATGGGTGAATCCCCACCCTCCACCGCATACTTCTGCCTTCTCCTAAACTGCCCCAAACTGGGAAGAGTTAGAAAAGAGAAGCAACATGTGCAGCACCATAGACGTATCTGCAGACACTGTTTCAGGGGAAAAAGCCTCTTGGGTTGGTGCAGATCAGGGATGGGAGTCCCTGGGAAGGAAGAGAATCCAGTCAGGGTTCTGAGCCAAGTATGCAGCACCTGCAGTCTCAATTCAACAGAGACAGAGGGGGCGTGAGCACACGTGGCGTGCGGGCGTGTATGGTCAGAGATGGGAAGAGATGTGTGTAAGGAGGAAGACCTTAACAGGAGTTGGTGTTAACATTATGAATCTTCCCCTGAGATGCTTACTGTGGCTTCATAACAGTTTGTGGGTCAGGACAGAAAGATGGAAGGTGGAGTATAAACCAAAGGGCACCTCCCAGCGTGATTTACTGGCTGGTGGGTTCTCCTGGGATGTGGGAGGTGGAAGGACTAGGAAGTCTCCTCCTTCCTGGTGTCTTTCCAGATTTCAGACAGCCCCTCGGTATGGCAGTCTCTCACACAAACACTGAAGACTACATTTATTGTCTGTCACTGCTCACTGCAAGGCTGCAGCCAGATTTTCTCCAGAGAAGCAATACTGAATGATGGGGGTGGAAAAGACACAGAAGGGTCTTTTGGGGGAAACACAAAAACTTCTGGGCAGGGAGGGATTCTCCAGGTCCTTTGATGGCAAAACACAAGAGGCCATCTGAGACAGGAAAGGCGGCTCCTAACTTGTCTTTTGTGTGGAGACAGATTTTTCGGGCATAATACTGGCTTCAAATACAGTAGGAAGGATATAAAGGAGGGGTAGTTCTGTTAGCTACCGAAGTTCACTAAGATCTCTTCTGAGCAGAAGAGGCCTCAGTAATGAAACACACATGAAACAAGAAATGATGACAGTAGGATCCCCTAACTTCACACCAAGCAAGATGAAACTCAGCACCGGTTTCTTCTAAAATAATCTAGTTACTGTTCACGTGTTAATGGCGGCACAAAGAGAAGAGTAAAGGAAAATAACTTCTCGAGCAGAAGAGTGGAGCTGACAGGTTAATAGCAGGGACTGGGAGAAGCCTTCCAGTTTTAGAAACAAAAACAGACATTTAGAAAAACATCCTCAGTGAAGAGGGGCTCTGGTGATGAGCACGTGGCAGAGGAAAAGCCCCATCACCCCTTCAGTGCATTCCCACCCCCTCCCGTGTTTTCAGAGCTTTGAAGTGTATGAATGCTACGCAAGGTGTCCCCATTTCCTAAGGGCTGGACCTGCAGGAGCTTAATGCCCTCTGACTTTCAGGGTCTCCTTTGCCTTGCAGTTCTCCTGCTACAATTTCGAAGCCTTTCACAGCCTTGGCTGCTTGTATTTGTGACTGAAGGGATTTCCCACTCATGGCCAAGACTCATCTCTTCTCCAGACCTGAGAATCTGAGCAGCCCTGGTTCAAACTCTTGGTTCTTAGGGTTCTTCTCTGGCCCCTCTTTCAGTCTCTCAGCTTCCTCTTGCGCCCCATAAACGGGGTTGCATCCTCCCATCTGCTCGATGAAAATGACCCTCAGCTTTGTGTTTCTAACTTAATGTTTCTCCTGAACTCAGTTTCAGTCGTGCCTTCCCCCCTCCGCCTTCCTCACGAGTAAGCAGCACCACAGTGCGGCTACTCCAGCCAATGCTTTGATCACACCCTTTCTCTCACCTCTCATACGCAGCCCAGCTGCAAAGCCCTACTGGTTCTCTCAAATGTGTCGGTGATCGACTCACATCTGACTCTCCATCTCCGTCTCCTCTGCCATCAGCACCGTCCAGGTCACCCCCACCCACTGAGGCTTGAAGCGTCCTCCTCACCCGTCTCCCCATTTCCCCTCCCGCTCCCCCACGACCTGCTCTCCAAGGAAGCCGCTTGTCTTCTACAAATTCATCCACAGGTATTTTCTCTGCCTTGGTCACCACTGTACCCTCCCCATCCTGGTCAGTGCCCAGAATATTAGAAGGTGCTCAGCAAATAATTAATTAACCGCAGGACTCTGAGATCTAGATTTCTCACCCACGCCTCAATCATAATAGGTCCAAAGCTAAAGTATTTTCTTCCCCAAAGTTTCAACTTTAAATATTATCTGCATTCTTAGTCACCTAGACATAAAACCTTAGGAGCCTTTTACTACTCTCACATAAATTCAATGTTTAGTATTAAGTCACCAAGGATTTTACTTCCACAATTTCCCTCATATCCGTTTCCCTTGTTTCAGCCATCATGGCCTCTTACTGCTCACTCCCTCACTGCTCACAGACCGAGCCTCCTGCGTGCATCCTGACACATCAGTGTTTCTAAACCGCAGCTGGTGAAAAACAACAGAACTGCTCTGGCTCTTTCTTTTACTGCAGGGCACTTCACCTGGCATTCAAGGCTCTCCAAAGGCTCATCTTCTGTTTTACTCCTACCCACACCTTACGTTCTAATCAGACAGGACTATTTGCCGTTCATCTGGACAAGCTTGCTTCTCCCCCTCCTCCCCGCCCCACAATGTCTTTTCGTCCCCAGTTACTATTGTCTGGCACATAATGGCTCAGTAAAGTGTGCTGAGTGCCTTCTTGTCGAAAGCCTGCTCTTTCTAAACAGTTCACCTGAAACACCACTTTCTTCATGAAGATCTCCTCACGTGCCTTCATCCAAAGGTCTTTCTCCCCTTCTTTTCTAGGCCTTACGGCACTCAGCCCTTCCACTGCGGGGTCCACGGTCACTCCTCTGTGAGGCTGAAAGCTAGCAGAATGTTTCTGTCTTTGCTTTTGTACTACTGCAGTATCTAACACAATGCCCTGCACACAGTATTCTATAAATATTTGACTTTTAACTTCTGTAACTCTAAGTCTGGAGTTCCACTTTCTACTTCTCTGTGGATTCTTTCCTTGTTGAAGAAAAAACACTTCCCCCCATTAGCATAGTAATATTTATCAGATTACAGTTATTCAGTCCCTATGCCCGAGGGAGAGGCCCACAGCAGCGTCTCCCCTCGATCTGCCAAACAAAATGTCAGGCTACTCCTTGCTCTGAAAGTCTTCAACCAAGGAGCAAAGGCACATGACTAGGAGAGTAAAATAATAAAACAGGAAGGATTATAAAAATAATTTTAGAATATCCAGCCTAACACAAATGCTGAGCTTTCCAGAGCAGATTCAGCCCATAAACCAGTGCACAGAGCAGAGCAGGTACTCAGACCACAGCGTCTGAGATTCCTCGGTAAAAGCAGAGAACACGCAGGGCCACGATTACACCCGCCCAGGGTGCACAGCACTGAGCTGGCATTTGTAAGGGGTAATATGTATCTTCCATTTCAGATTCCAGAGAGAAGTTGCTGGGGGCAGGAGGGCAGTGCTAAGATCCGTTCCAAGGGCTCGGCCAGGCCCTAACTGGACAAGGCTGAGGGAGGGAAGTCCTGTGAGCCTTAACATGGGAGTCTGTGCGGGCTGGTGCAACCGACTCAGAGAGCTGAGGGAGAAGGAGAAACTTTCAAAGTAGCCACTGGAAAGAGAACGTGGGCCCAGGGGCCTCCCAGCTTCTCCTTTCCCCACCCTTCCCCATCGCCTGCCCCCAAACGACGACCCCACCAGTCGCCCGGGAGAATTGGCTAGACGCTCCTTCCCATTTTCAGACTGACCTTTCAAACTCAAATCTCAGATGTCCCCCTTCATTTCTTCCCACACAACCCAAAGGATTTGTAGTCTAGGAAACCAAAGAATAGTTTCATCAATAAATCAATTTATTTAAAAGAATATGTTACAATTAATTACACTAAGTGACATTACCAAACAATTTTAGAGTGGTTAGCTCTAGAACAAGGAATGAAAGAAACACTGTTAAGCCATTATGTGTTGGTGTATTTTCTCTTCACATTTCTTAAATCACAAATAAAAAATACAAGATACTGCAGTGAAAATACAATTAGAGTTTCTCTCAAATAAATTAAAAGTGTGCATGACCTGGGGAAAACTGAAGCCCAGCTCACCGGCTTAAAAAGGGGGCATGATATAAAACTGGTGTCCAAGTTTAGCAGTTGGCCAAGTGCCTCCACCCTGTATCACTCCCCTCTTGGATTCTGTTCTCCCTCCGAGCCCTAAGCTTCCCACACACCCTAGATTTGCACTGAGGAGTGAGCTGACGCAGTCCTGTACAAGTGAGGCCTGGCATGACGCGCTCAGGTTTAGGGGAAGAGGAAGGTAGAAGGTGGAGCTGGAAGATGGGGAGTCAAAGAAGCACCTCCATTGCTTCTGCTCTCTCTCGGAGTGTTCGTCAACATAACCTTCCCTCCAAAGGAAGCTAATGTGACACAATGAATCTGGAAGGAACCTAGCAGTATGTTGGGGTCCAAAAGAACAAATAGTTTCTACAGCTGAAGCAATCCAGCCAGAGAACACGAGGGAGAGAAGGGAGGGCACAGTTGTCCCTCCAGGTCACCCAGGGAGCAGTCCCCTTTAAGAAAACTGCCTTTTAGAGCCAGGCCCCTAAGCTGGCAAATTCTGAAACTGAGAGAGGTGTCACCTCCTGTTAGTGGCCTACACTGCTGCTCCCAGCATTGGGTTTGGGGCTACAAGAGGGGACGACCCAAAGCTACTGGCCTGGGTAACTAAAGGGTGAAACCAGATGGGCCAGGCCTGGGGATGTTGAACATTTATCTAATTCCGCCCTGAGAGCTCTGTCCAGGCCCAGGAGCTGCCCTGGGCACCCACCTGTGCCGAGCTCAGGCCTAGCTCAAGGGGAGGGCACAAAAACGGAGAGAAGAATAAAAATGTAAAGAGCAGAAAACCCAAAGCAGGGCTCTACCTGCAGGGGTAGGTTTCTCAGGGCCCCCCCCTTTTTTCCTGATCCATAAAAATCTCTGAACCTTTACCAAAGAAGTTAGAAAAGTCTTCGTCGTGAAGGGAAGGACCACAGGAGACCGGGAAGACCCTGCTGGGGCAGAGCAGGGGAGAAGGAGAGCCCCTCCATTTCTCAAAGACAAACTGCAAACGAAGACTGAGTAGAAGCCTCCCTGGGCAGAACCCAGGGCTGAGAAGGCAGTAGGGATGCGAGAAAGGAAGCACAGACAAGGGGGAAGGGGCACCGCACTAACGCCGCTTCCTGCAAAGAAGAGCCTGACCCTACGAGCCCCACAGCCCCGAGCTTGGCCTCCGGCGCAGGGCACAGGGCCGTTGGTGGGAGAGAAGCAGGTACTGTCCGCCAGGGTTTCCCGCCTTCTCCCTTCTCACTGTAGCTGGGGGCTTGGTTAGTGGTACAGCCACTAACAAGTACGGGCTGTTCCCAGACAGATTCTGCCGGTAGGCTAACCACCCACAGGCCCCTCACTGATCTCCAAGCACCCAGTGAGTTCCGGGTCAGCACAGGATCGGAGCAGCCTCTGTCCGCGCTGAGGGTATCCTTGCTACTCTCGCATCAGAGGCCAGCACCTGGGTTTCCCTTGGGCTCCTGGATTTGCTCATTCCTCTCCCACTCTGAGGGAATAGGAGCAAACTGCTGCTATTTTTAAAGTTTGAACAAAGCTGGTGCCAAACGTCTCTTCAGCATCTTGGAGAGGGCAATCAATCTATCTTCTTTCCAGGGCCCTTTGGCTCCCTGTTAAATTCATTTAAGTCAGAAGTTAATTCTGTGTCAAAGCCTCCGAATCAGAGATCACTCTATGCAGCTTTCAACACTCGGCATTCTTACGTTTTGCACTCTGATTCCACCGGGATTTGGAGAAGGGGAGGGAAGACAGGATGTCCTATATGATCCCACACCCCCTGGGGCAAGCGACTGCCAGGACGACAGAGTGAGAAAAAGAAAGTGGCCTCACGATGATCTGCCAAAACAAGTTACAAAAACAGAAACGTCAAACCACTCCAACACTGCTCAGTGGAGTTGACTAAAACCAACTACGGTTGCCTCCCAGTTAGACAAAGTAAGACATCACCCTATGGAGGTTTCTGTTTAGAAGGAAAAAAGAAAAGAAGACTCAAAAATGTGTCTCAGATGCATCAGAGCCTGACTTAGAGCTCCCACTTAGAGCCTGACTCCAGCTCTTTGGAGCCTAGGGGTTGCCCCACCACCGTCAGCCCTGGCCCCAGACCCTGGGATGTAGCTCTTGGGTCTCACAAGGTCTAAATGCAAAGTCAGATGAGAAGTTCTTTGAGGGACAAAAAAGTTTTCCTTCAGTCTCCTTTTAACTAAAAGCTGAGATCCAACCCAAATCAACCACACTCCTACTACTCCTTCCTGAGTCCTCAGCTGGCTCGGATGGGCTCTGGTTTGGTCGGCACAGACCACTGACCCATTGCAAGTTTCCCCAAGGCCTTGCAGATGTCGGCAGATCCCTCCCCAACACAGCTGTTCACGGAAGTCGCAGAGAATGTAATAGTTATGGGTGGTTACTGGTCAGGAATGGAGCGGGGAAAAGCTTATGTACACAGGGCATTTCTTCCTTCCTTCTCCCTATGCAAGTCCAGTCGTCGTGCCTAAAGGTATCAGCTGTAACTCTGGTCCCAGGCACTATCCCTGCCTCAGAAATGGCAGGGAAATGAGAAATCACAACCACAAAGTGTTTCAGGTTCCTGTGGCATCAACCTCCCGAGCCCACCCTCCCCGTCGCTCTAGGCCAGCTGCAGGAAAGCAAACAAGGGGCCCTCAGGAAGCAGGAAGAGAGAGAGAGACGGGCCAGGAAAGCTGTTTTGGAATCAAGAGACCACACTCCGTGCTTAGACTCTCCCTGCAGATCTGCAGCCTTGCTGTCCTTGAGAAACACACCTCTTTCTCCTCCCCAGCAGCCTCTTGGAAGATAAAGAAACTATGCTCCTTGCTCCTCAGACTCTGTGGCAACCCATGATCCAGAATCTTCACTCGATACAAAAAAAGGGAGAAAAACCCAAGTAGGTTGTAAACTTTTCGAGTCCTTCATGAGGAGAGGTATTTTCCCTGTAAATTTTTTTTTCCTTTTTAAAGTTTGTTTCAAAATAAAGAGAGCAAGAGAGAAGTCATGAATTCTAGTGAAAGGTGTGTAAAAACACAAGCTAAAAAAGGTACTGCCATCAATATGAAATTTAAAAAGAAATATATATATGTATATACGTGCAGCTAATTTGTGTATATATAATTTTTACATACATACATATATATGTCTGAACAGTGCAAATGGATGGAGTTCATAGTTCCAGTTTTAAAAATATAGCACAAGGAGAGCGTGTTGGTGCGAGGCCCAGGCGCGAGGACAGAGCCGCCGCCGGCGCGCTGGCTGGGCTCCTTTCTCTTCCTGTCTTAACTCAGGTGGCGCCTGGCGCTGACCAGCCTGTGGTTCTCTACCAGCTCAATTCCAGAGACATGACATTCAGGGGATTATTAATCATATTTAGTTTAGGGCTTTTGAGTATAATGACTTTTTTCCTTTTTCTCTTCTTTTGTGTTAATGGTTACTCTGTCTGACATGGGAGACGAACAGGGTAAGAGGATGAGGGTGAAGAGAAGGGAAGAGAATAACGAAAGGCTAGGTGGCCACGTCCCTCTGCTGTGACCTCGCCATCTGGAAAATGTTCTGAAAGGAAAAACAGAAGAGTTACTGGGAAGCCTCCGGTGTCCACATCTCCTCCCATCCAGAGACAACGCCTCACAGGGGAAATGTGCGACTGCATGACTCGCTCTGACTGGCCTCTTCACCTGATCAAATGTCCCGCCGAGAATCACAGCCTTTGAGGACCTAGGATATCAATTACTCGGTTCGGCCTTCCCCTCTTACAGGGGAGAAAAGATGAGAAACCTGAGAGCCAGGGAAGCTGATTTGCCCAAAATCACAGAGAGGAAAAAAAGCCGGGAGAGAACCCAGGTCTGATTCCCGAGCCCAGTGTTCTTTCTACTACATCAAGAATATAAATTTTCATGTTCCTGACTTTACATTCTGAACGTCAGAAACATTTTCTTTGAGAGTAAGTAGCTAATTATTCAGAATCTTCTAAACTCGGCTCCCGCACTGGCATATACCGACAGCAGGAAAGCAGCAGCAAACACGCCTCACACACGCACACTCGCGGTTAGCCCAGACACCTCCTTCATGACTCATCTGGTCAGAAAGGCTAAAACCGAGGACAGCTGCCCTTCTGGGTCAGGAACAACATGGAGGGAGATTTGATTAAAAAAACAGGCTGAGGAGGGTCCACGGAGTCATGAGACGGAACAGCCTGCAGCCAAGAGCCACCCTCTAGACCAGCAGCAGCAGGGCTTTTTTGACCAGTTTAGCATCCAAGGCTAATGACCTCTCTGGAAGAGTCTCCTGGCTCACATAGGATAACTGGTCTCAACTAATATTCCTCGAAAAATGGAGGTGAGAGAGTCCCAGGTATTTGGCTACAGGACTATAAATTTAAAAACAAAGATGAAAAAGTCAATTCAAGATTATTTAGAAATTACCTCTTTTCTCCACTTGAGCTCGCAGAACACCCTCTCGAAGCACTCATGCATGTAATTGAACTGGAAAAAAAAAGGACCATACTCAATGACTTTTTAAGACCAGACACCACAGGACCCGCCTTTGAACTCAAGCCCCAGTCACTCCACCTTTCAAACTTGCTCAGCCTAGAGAAAAGCCTTAACAAGCCCCATAAAAATCCAGGCCTGGCTCATCTGCTATTCTCTGGCTCCTTCTAGTGGTAATTGTGAGTCAGGAGGGATGTGAAATTGGCAATCCTACCCAGGCCTGAGCAAAAAAAAAGACAGGAAGAACCTGGGGCTCTGGGATTCAGACAGGTTCTGATCTCAAGACAACCGCCATCTGCACAGCAATCTCCCCTTGTGCATTTAGCTTACGGAGAACTTTAAGCCCAATCTACTTTCCCCAAACATGCTTCCCCATCCACCACTCACATATGGGGTGAAGATTTTAACCCATCGAGGCTTCTTCTCTCCTCGTGCATATTCAAAACAGAAGGCCATTCCTTCTTCATCTGTATCCCACCGCTGCATCTCATCCCATTCAAATGCTATTACCTGGTTCTAAACAACCGAGAACAAGAGCACACATGTGAGAACGCTGGGAGCTTAGATAGGATGGCTCTGAACCAGGCAGCAGAAAAGAAATGAGTACAGACGTCTACATCATTTCAGGGAAAACACTGTGACAGAAGAAGAAAAGTCAGTGTAAGCAGCCAGTCAGGGTGAGGAACAGTGCGGATCCAGTGCCTGTTTACCTACTCCAGTCAAAACAGTTTTGATTTCATTTCCCCCCCCAAGTAGGAACTAAAACATAGCAAGTTGAGTATCAAAGTCTCCCCAGTGCTCCTGGCCCAGCCCCCCGACTTCCCAGATGGATGCATGCTACACGAACTCTCACCTCCAGCTGTCCCTCCTCAGTGCAGGCATGCAGTTTAAAGTGCGTAATGCTGATGGCTGTGATTACATGCCCCTTCCTCCTGGAGTCGCAGGCACAGTGCGGGAAGATGATTTCATTGTAGCCCTCGCAGGTCCTTAGCATGTTGAGGTACTAGACGAAAAGAGGAAAGGGACAGTGTTGCTACGGAACTAAACCGCCGTCAAGAGCTGCTGAGACGACACAAAAGAAAAGCGAGTCCTCTCACTCAGCAGCCTGAAGACCTTGATGCTCGCCTCGCATCCATCACTTACATTGCGACAGGGCTCTTGAGACGATTCTGTACCCTACTTCTAGCTTCCACCTCCATACTTCCAATCCTGCTCGTTTTTTCTACTTAAAAACGATATATGGGGGAGGTTACAGCTCAGTGGTAGAATGCATGCCTGGCATGCACAAGGTCCTGGGTTCAATCACCAGTACCTCCATTAAAAAAAAAAAAGTAAATAAACCTAATTACCTCCCACTGCAAAAAAAAAAAAAAAATATATATATATATATATATAAATGAAGCCAGAAGAGACACTACAACCAAGACTCCTAGGACTAGAGAAAACTCCAAATGCCACTCAGTCCAGCCCTCTACTTCACTGTACCTAAGGGGTAGAAACTGAACCTATCCTTATAACTAAGAAAAGTGAGCTAGTGTCTCGCATGTATTCCCTAATCAAAAGTTAGAATGACCTCAGTGATGAGGACTGAGCTACTCCAAATCTCAGATTCATAAAATGTTTACGCTGAAGGAAACTTGAAAAGTCAGTCATTTTATAGAAACTCAGAGCCTTTCTCTATTACCAACCAGTCCCCATTCAGCCCCACTGTCCCCTGGGTCTACAGCATGTATGTCTCCTTAAAAGCATCTGGACCAAAATCAAGAGTCATTTATGACCCTCACAGGTACAATGCTACTAGACTAACCCAGAGAGTTCTCTGAACTACTGACTCTCAGACTGCCCTGGGCTTGAATCCTGGCCCCACCACTTCCTAACCACATAACCTTGGAAGCAAGTTATTTGAACTCAAGCAGATTACTAAACCCTAGGAGCCTGAGTTTCTTCTTCTGTAAAAAGGGAAATAATAATAATAGCACCTATACCACACAGTTATCTGTAAGCTTTAAAAATATCCAGCATGGTACTTAGTACATAATTAAGTATTCAATAAATGACAGCTGTGAACAGTAATTTTAAAGGCTCCATTAAGGTAAAGTGTTATCGGGGACACTTCAGGTTTTCAGAGATTCTCAGGTCAGGTTGCATTTCTCAGCTTTAAGTGGGCAATCTCTACATTCCTGGATTTGCCTAAAGCATAGAGAAGAAATGCTTAAAATTGTACATACACACAGAATTTCCAAAAGGAAAGGGAATATTTGTTTTCAAACATATTAGCATAAGGATGTAGCTATATTATTTCAAACATAAACTTATCCTGTCTACTCTCCTTTCATATTAAATTTTGAGTAGCTAAATACATATCCTAAATTACCTCCTGTGATTGGCACACCACTCAGACGATGGCCCACCTTAGGCAAGAGAAGAGGACAGGTACGGCTTGGGATAGTTTATAAATGTTCGATATTCAACAAGATAGGTAAAGTCAAAAACAGGACAGTTATTAAAGCAGAGACACAGCACTTAACAGAGCAGAACTATGCAAGGGTTCTGCATCCGAGCTGTCCAATATGGCAGCTGCTAGCCACGTATGGCTATTCAACACTTGAAATGTGCAAGTGCATCTGATGAATTAAATTTTAAATTTTATTTAAGTTAAATTTAAAATTAAATTAAAATAGCCACAAGAGGCTAGCAGCTATGGAATCAAATGGCACGGCTCCAGGGCATCATACTAACCAAGGGCACTATTGAGCATAAATGTTAAAGCAACTGCAGGGATGAGAGTTGTGAAAACAAATGATTTCGCGATTGCTAAATCACAACTAAAACAATTTCTAATGTTAAACATCTAAACCTTCATTCAGAATCTTATTTTTATCACATTAATGTTTTGCACATCTTTTATTCTAGGACTTTTTTAATCAAAAAGAATACTGTTTGGTTATTACTAATAATAAAGTTACATACCTCTATGTAACACAATAAACTCTTTGTGTGCTAAATGGAGGAACACAATGGACTTTACAAATGAACTCTCCCTTTTTTAAAATTAATTAAGCCACTGACCAGGTTGCAACATCCTTCAAAAATGACTAGACCAACAGGCTTAAGAGATAAACCTACCATGACCATTTTTCTTTGTTCATACAGCTTCTGTAACTGGTAGGACTTTTCCTCTGCTTTGATGTAGCCTTTTTTCACATCATCGACAGCCTTTCCCCAGAACAAAGGCAAGGAAGGAAGAAATGTAAAAATTATTATCATGTACATCCTTGACAAAAATAAAGATACACAGATTCATTTTCAGAAATGAGTAACTCCTATCCATTTGGACCACCATCATCACCAGTGAACTCTGCCACACAGGTGTATTTACTGGAATAACTAACATTTAAAGAATGTCTGGTATGTGATCAAGGATTGTTCTACACATGAGGGATCTGGTTTCTTGTGTTAAGAGATTTAAATTCCAGTTGATTTATACATATGAAACAATTAGAGAACACTGAAGAACAGTATGTAATACTGTGCTAAAGGTAACAACGAAGCAGCAGAAGTGTGTGACACAGACAGTGAGGGATGCATGCACCCAGAACAGGAGAGCTTGTTGCTAACCGTACTTATCAGGGAGGTCTTGGCTGGACCCCAAACGGTAGGTTGAATAGAAGAAACTAAAAGCTGAAGAAAGGAAACAGAAACGGGTTTGAATTTAAATAGTATATTTAAGAGACAGATTTGCCTGATTTAAATAAAGTATACATGTTAGGGGACAATGACAAATAATTCCGGATGGACAGGTTAACAGATTGTGAAGGATCCTAGACAGCACATACAGGCATTTAGACTTAAGGACAGTAGGGAGCTAAAATAAAGAATAAAAAATAGTTTTTTTAAAGAAAGATTGATCTGTGTATGAGGGCTAAATGATTTAAACCAAGGAGAGAATGAAATAAAGAGAGCTCCGCGATGTCGTGGTACTTTAAGCATGAAGTGAAACAAGATCTCAAACTAGGGTGGTAGCAATTGGAAGACAAAAAGTGATAAATCTGAGAAGACAAACTGAAAAAGTACCAGAGGACTTTTTATGGGCACGAAGGTGCCCAGATCTGACATGCTAGTTCTAACCCACTGCTGGCTCAGCTACATGAAACGTAAGTCCCCTTCCCGCTCAGCCTTGCTCCACCCCCAAACAACTTTAAAAATCTAATGGAGGGGAAACTGATCTTTGGGAGAAAAAAAGAACAAAAAGAATCATTTGTCCAGGGTATTTAGACTCTAACCACAGGGAGTTACTGACAGGACAACTCTGTGCAGACACAAGGCAGGGGCCCACCTGAGCCTTTATCAGAAGACCGCCTATTTCCTTAAGGCAGAAATCATTCCCCATAGCCTTATCAGGGAGATTATCTGCATAACAGAATGAATTAAGGATTGAAGTCAAGGGACCAGTTCAACTTCTAGCTCTGTCACCTGCCAATACGCACCTGAGTAAGTCACTTAAACCCTCTCAGTCTATAAAACAGGAATAATACTCACCTTGTAGACAGACAACAAAATGAGATAACAGATGTTAACAGTTTTGTAAAGTACCTATAAACAGTTATTATTAGTATCACCGATATTAACATCATTTAGCTGTTAAATTCTTCTCAGAACCACACAAGGACATTAATGTCCTGCCTGGGACTGCCTAATGGAAAGATTATGCCAGTCTCTCCCCAGTCAAAGCCGTTCAAGTGAGGATTCACTTAGGCAGAGAGGATTATATTCAGAGGGGATTCTCAGTAAGAACTGCCACCAGTGCCCTGAAGAACCTAACACTGTTACATATCACCAAAAGACCTGGCTGCTCTAGGCCACATTTAAACCAGTTACTGAAAAGCTGGGAGAGAAGTAAAGAGGGAAAACAAACACATAAGTACTGGTTTATCTATTCAGTTTCCGCAATACCTAGAACTGGGTCTGACTAGTAACAGCACTGAAACATTGATGAACGTCTCCCCAGGGCAGAGGTGGGTCAGAGGGAACATCTACTCCAGCAACTCTGCGTGAACTACCCGCATGTCGGGGGGCAGCAAAGTATTCTATCCTCTCATTCTAATCACGGTTATATTGCTTGACTATCCCTGAGTGAGAAACGTAAATACTGCCACTCTAGACTCCTTTTTCCCTTAATTAAAAAAATTTTAAAGTAAAAGATGTATATAGTTTTTAAAAAATGTTTTTATTAGGCACTTCTTGGTAATACGCAATCTCCTGATCCCGCAGTCTCATTCCAGAGATATTTTAAGCACTGTGAACAGTTTTTTGTGATTTTTTTTATAATTCTAAATTCCTAATTCTGCTAATTCCTAACTTACCAATTTTAGACAATGCTGATTTGCTGTGTTGAAAATACTAAGTTTTAGCTTTCTTACATCACCCCTACACCTTCACTACTTCTTCCTTGAAACATCTCAATAATAATTAAATCAGTATTCAGTATTCATTACTGTAATCAATATTCAGTATTACTGTAATCAGTACATTATTGTAAGCATACAGACACTGGTCACACCTCGTCATGTACTGTACTAGGACTTCCTTTCTTGTACATTCTTTATCTCTGATGTTAACTACCTCACGTTTCTTTGTAACTTTCCACATGCCTCTCACCATTCTTCCACAATAACCAAACACCAAACCCTTGTTGATTGATTCAAATAGTCATTTTCTAAAAATTGTTGACCGTTCTCATCTGTTGTGTCTCCTCTCCTGTTCTCATTGTCCTTGCAGATTTACACTTCTTACAATCCATTACTATTATTTTAGCAAGCTTTCAGGAAGAAGCAGTTTAAATGTATGTTTAATCTGCCAGGTTTAGCCAGAAATCAAATATATCCTACTATAGATTTTGAACTTACTAATTTTTTAAGGAAAAGGCTCATTATCTAACATTTGCTCAATTCTAAAGTACACATTTTGTCATTCCTAAAATTGGGATGCATCTTACAATCAATGCTATGTCGTTTAATTGGTAGCTTTTTCCTCTCAGCAATACATAAAATAATAGTGCATTTTACAATTGATGGCATCTTCGAATTGATGTAATGCATGAGATAGTCCCACCATCAAAATGTGATATAAAAATTACTAAAATTAAGTGAAAAAATTTAATATTATTTTCCAAAAGGCACAATTGTTTACCTAGTCAATCAAAAAGCCATTTTTTCATTTGAACAGCTTTGATTTCGAGCTGTTGTGCACTGCTGAAAATGTAAAGTGGTGCAGCTGCTATGGAAAACAGTATGGTGGGTCCTCAAAAAATTAAAAATAAATTGCCATATGATCCAGCAATCCCAATCCTGGGTATATTAAAAGCAGGATTTTGAAGAGGAATTTACCATATTCATAACAGCATTATTCATAAAAGCCAAGAGGTAAAGTAATCCAAATGTCCATCCACAGATAAACAAAATGTGATATACACATACAACGGAATACCATCATTCAGCCTTAATAAGGAAGAAAATCCTGTCATATGCTACAACATGAATGAGCCTTGAGGACATATATGCTAAATGGAATATGCAAGACAAATACTGTACAACCCCACTCACATGAGATATCTAAAGTAGTCAAATTCACAGAAAGCAGAACGGTGGTTGCCAGATGCAGAGGAGTAGGAAATGAACTGTTTAATGGGTAGAGAGTTTCAATTTTGCAAGATGAAAAAGTTCTGGAGATCCATTGCACAACAGTGTGAATATACTCAACACTGCTGAACTGTACATTTAAAAACGGTTAATAGGGTAAAAAAAAAAAAACCTCATCAAATTATAAAATTTAAGTATGTACAGTTTATTGTATGTCAGTTATACCTCAAAACTGTTTAAAAAATTGTCTGAAGCAACAGGGGAGTTCAGAAAAGCTGCTGGGTATGAGATACTGCTACAAAGGCTACAGCAGGAAAGGGGAGATGAAAAGGCACGAGTCTGCAGCGGGAGCTGGGGAGGAAATGGAGCTGAGGTCTACAGCAGGAGGTGAAGGGACACTTCGAGGATCCGAAACATCAAGCAGGAGAAATATAAGCAAGTTGTAACAGAGACAGGGAAGCACCTATGAAACAAAATCAAACAAACAACAAAAAAGTAAAAACAAACAAACAACAAAAAACAAAGCTAGAAGAGGTGAAAGTAGCTGCCTAAAGAGAGAAAAAGAAGGCAAGTGGGAGCAACCGACATTTTCCATAATAACCTGTGTAGAACCATTTGATGCTTTAAACTCTGCGTATGTATACTTCTGGCGAAAAATTTTTGAAAAGGTACCTCACCATAATGCTCACTTGCTCTTGTTTTAAAAAAATTATACATTTTGAACTCCAGAATATCTTCACTTCTTAACCTGTATTTTGTGAAATGGGGTAGAACATTTTACAAACTTTACTAAGATCCAGGAGGCAAACGGCTTACTCAAAGATCCACACTGGATTGGCAAATTACCCACTACATACAAACAGAAAAAGAAATCAGGCCTTTCCAGCAAGATCAGTTCACCCACCTGATGAAAGAAGTAGGTAACAGCAAGGTCATTGTCGTTTAAGAGGATTTCTTCTTCCGTGGTAAAAAGCCACTTTCGAATAGTCAGGCAGGTGCCTGGCACAGCTGATGTGTAATTCTGAACGTAGAGTTTATGAGGAAATTCATTAGGTGCCAGCTTACGAACTGGAGAGAAGACAAAACAAAGAAAGCCAGAGTGAAAAAATATATAGGGCATTTCCCTAGGATGAACTGTGTAAATCAGATCAAGAATGGCAGGTTATTATTAACCAGAACATCAGCTCAGATCCATCAAGGGGCTCTGCCTTGGGGTCATAAACGACCACTTGTCTAACCAAATCTACGCCTTCTAGCTATGACTGGCCAGTCCAGCCTCAAACTAACTGAAATCTATCACCTGAAGGACACACCTTCAGTCAGCATGCTGGCTCTGCAGACAGCACCTACTCCAAAGTCAGTTAAAATATCTGATCCATTATCTGGTAAGTTACCACCATGTCCACTGAATATCTTTAAGGCAAGCCTCCCCTCTTACCCAGCTATGGTGCATTCAGAGTGGCAGTTCTCAACGAACTGCTTTTACTGTTAAGAACTGAAAGGCTCTCCCCATCTCCCAAGTTAAGACATTTATCAAAGTGAAAAGAGTCCTCTGAGTAACACTTACTTCCTCTTCCTAACAAGGCACAACAGGATAAAACATTGGCACTTTTTTAAATTGTTTTTATTTGGGGGGGGCATGGGGGTTAGAAGAACACTAGCACTTTTAATTCCTATGTTGCTTTTCTTTAAAAAGGCTGTTTTCTTCTACTGATGTTTACTTGACTTTATAACACTGCAAAAGACAGATTTAATATTTCCTATTTTATTTGTTAACTAAAGCTTAGAAAAGAAGGATAAGATTAGAATCCAAGTGTCCAGATTCCTTGGCAATCTGTAACATTTACATCTGCCTAACTGGACTGTAGGGAGTTGGGAAGATAAAGAACAATAGGGCGATGGCTGCTTTACGGGGAATCTAAATTGTTCTGTCTTCCTCATCCCTCTCTCTCTATGAGGAAGGTCTGATCAATTAATATTATCTGTCATTCTGGCATGTATGATGTGGGAAAGACCCACAAACCACAGGAAATCTATGCCATTCAAAGCAAGCCTTCCAACTTCATCCCTTTGTGGTCTCATTGCAACCAACGTGACTACCATCCAAGCTTTTATAAAATAATATATAAGAGAAAATCTGTTACCATGCAATAAAACTTCCAAAGAGGGTATCTATTCACACAGAAATTTAAACACATGCATTAAGGCAATGGCTTTTAATCACTGTATCTTCTTCTAACTCCTGAAAACAAAATGCTATTCTTAAAAATCTTCAAAAAGCATAAAGTACACTAAAACAACTTACAGCTAAATAGAAAATCCCTTCTTTTTAAGGCTGTTTCATTGGAATATATTAATTTTGAACCTCTAATTTAAAAGAACCTCATGAAAGTATCTGCTTCAGTGTGGGTGCGAGTAACTTACACTTACAAAGGAGGAAAAAAGTGATTGGACACCTAGATTTAATGGGGTTCATCCTGTCTGCTTGTTAGAAACATTGGGATTGCCTCTTGTCATCAAGCTCTTCTCTAGGCAAACAGTTTCAATTTGACAGTTTTGGGGAGCTTCAGTCTATTAGTATTAGAATAAAATACCCCCAAATAAAACTTGGTATTAGTCGCTGGCACTTACCAAAGGAATGATTGATCACTTCAAATAAGGCAAAGTAATTCACTGTTGTACTGTCCATGCCAACCTTTGCTGCAATAGCCTGAAGTGTAAGAAGGACAGATTAGTTTCAGGGAAACTAGATCAGACAGTGTTGTAAGACAAGACAGTGGGGAGAAGGAAGGACTTCTGCCATCTTGGTTTCTTTTTTTTTTTTTTAACTTGTATAGACATATTTATTTTGACTCCAAGCATCAGATATGGATTGGAGAGGGTAGGGAGAATGAGGGCAGATGACAAGAAAGCACACAACTAAAAAAAAAGAGTGATTATAAATTATAAATTCACTTTCAATTATACCTGATAAGAAGTTTATTCCAGCCTCTATCCAGAAAATAAAGAGCTTTAACTTAAAATACCTGTGCTGATAATAAAACAGAGGTTCAACAATCTTATTTAGAGGCTTTGTTTTTCAAGAGGATCTTACTGTATTTTGAAATCAATCAATAAATACAAGTATGATATGATTCTTCCCTTCAAAGAAAGGCTAAGAGTCTTTATCATTTTCTAAATATTATTCAGACATGCTCTCAGAGAACTTATTTACAGTCCTCATAATTAATTCCCATAACTTTAAGCAGGAAGGGATTTGTTAGATGGCATTAGGTGGTTTATAACAACTTCCAGGATGATTAGGGAATTATGCTCAGATGATACACAGACAGGAAGAATAACTAGAGAAAATGAGGTTCTGGGGAAACCCCACTGGCCCCCAGACTGCTGCTTGGAGGCTGTGATCCTCAGGAGCAGATAATTGGAATCTTCACTACAGTTGCCGTAAGAATGAGTGTCTACACCCCTCATCCTCGCTGGTAGCCATTTTGGTTTTATACAAACTAAACTCATGGTCCATAGCTACTCTTCTTTGCATGTATGTATACATGCACACATATGCATGAAATAAGAGGGAAAAATAATCTGTCTTTACCCACACAGCTATGATCTCTAAATATGAGTTTCTCCCCTCCAATTCAAGCTGATAATAGTCTCTCCTTAAATATCGGTTTTCCTCTCCGAAATACGACTTTATCTCGTAAGTCTTTTTTAACAGAACTTACAAGAAATGTGCTTTATAAGGACTGATCTTAAGAAGAACATAAATTCTTAAATACACAGACTCACATATCCAGCCTACATTTAATATAGGCTGTTAACATACAAGATTTATCTCTTTGGTTCTTGAGCTTATCAATTTTTTTATGCTTCACAAATTATTCTTGTTTATTTTTCAGATGATCCATGTCTCAGGCCAGGGACTTCCATTTCCTAAGAATTACCATCATCTTTATCCACATGAAAATAGCAAAATGTTGGGACAACAGAGGCATTTTAAGTAAGTATTAGTCCTTCTCTCTAGGAATTAAGGTCCTAACATGACAAATAAAAAGAAATTGAAAGACTCCACATGGAAATAAAAGACATACATATTACATACAAATTACATACAAAAAAATTACATACAAATAACAAAACAAAGCAAAAAACACAAACTAGTAGTACCAAAATTTCTTTTGAAGATCAATCCCAATATGTATAAATAAGGTGTTAGTTAAACAAGAGAAAACTGCTGAGTATCAGTGTCTCAGTAAACCAAGTATGAGTACATCCTTCTTCCTTTATCTGCTCACATATCAAACCTAGGTTCATCTCTGATGTGAAGTAGGAGATGGACAGTGTTCTAAGTTACCATTCTACACTGCACTGGATAGAAACGGAAATCATCTCAAGGTTTGAAAAATGGCTTATAGTTAGAAGTCTAAGTAACAGGGTTAAGGGGAGAAGTGCAAAAGATTAGGCCTTGCTAGATAGAAAAATACTGGAAAAAAACAAAAAACCCCAGAAACATCAGCAAGCTATATAAAATTATTTTCTTTGCAATCGATCCATCATTTTATAATTTCTGAAATATCTCAGATCCTGTACCTATCCTTTGCCAGGGTATACAGTTAACGAGTAAATGTTTGAGGGATAAATTTTGTGTTTGCTACAAAGGAAAAATAAGTATTAATATCCAGAAACCTGCTAGTCTCCCTGAAAATCTTGATCAAATCAGGATTAAAGACCAATGAAAAAGCCTAAAAGTAATGATTACACCCAGCACCCAGATAATGATCTTTAAGTGCCATTTCTCACCGAAAGCAAACAAGACTTCTCGGGAAAATGGCTAATTCTAGAGCTAGTGTAGGAAATATACAAAGAAGAGCCCAGAACTTCTTGCTGTACTGAAAAGCAAGGATTCTATCATAGACAAATGGGTGGCATCAAAAGAGTATAGGAGCAGACATGGAGTTTCCACTGATCAAAGACAGGACAACGTGAGCACCACAAAGATAATACATGCTATTGATTAACTCATGTTGTACATCTAAAACCCCACATGATATTAAAAGGTAAAATAATTATATCATTGGACATCATTGGAATCAACTAGGGCACCAATTCTTTATGCCAAAAATTGGCAATAAAAGGAAAGAATTAAATATTTATCCTCTTTCCTACAAACTATATTTCAGGGTAACTAAATAGCCTTAGCTGATAAGGAAAAGTTCTTCATAGAATTCTAGTTAGTAACCGTGAAGAAATGAGAGAACTGGAAAATCAGCACTTTGCAACCCTTAATGAAGCCACTAGCTAAGGTCATAATCATCAGTGATACACTCATTTGATAAAAGACCAATGGAGAACTGAACAGTGCGTGTATCAGGTTATCACCACCTAAAACTACTGATTAACCACCAAAAGTGGATAACCAGATATTGCGTTCTTCCTGTTGAGAAGCAATATGAAGTATACAGCGCTGATTATGAAGTACTCTTATAAAAAGAGGCTGAACCTGAATCTAATCAAGCTTCTAGAGCAAAATTCCTTTTATAGATAATGTAAGAGGCAGAATGCCTTATTAAATGACACAAACAGACAAAAGAAACAAACAGATAAATTCAGAATGTGGGACATTCCACAGGACACGGACTCAATTTATGCAATAAAACAGTAACATGGGGGAAAAACGCTGGGGAAGGAAAGGGAGGGAAAGGGAGACTGCCCGATACTAAAAAACATAAAAACCAAATGTGACATAAGGACCTTGTGTAGATCCAGATTTTAACAAACCAATTATTAAAAATCACTTTTAGACAACTGGGAAAATTGGACTCTGGATTTGTTATTAGTTAATACCATGGAAGTCTTGTTAATTTTTTAGGTTTGAAATTGTTAATTTTTTTGGATACTGTTAATTTTTTATGTAAGAAAAATACCCATATTTTTTAGAGATGTATACTGAAATAATACAAGAGTGCAATAAAATAGAATTTGCTTTAAAAGATTTAAACAAAGGAAAAGGGAAAAAATGTCTAACACAAATATGGCAAAATCTTGATTACTAAATGAGTGATGAGTACACAGAGCTTCATTGTACTATTCTATCTCTTGTACATTATTAAGTTTTTTACAACTAAAAAGGTGTGGGGGGGTGAGTAATCATGACCATTACAACTTGGTATATTTACTGCATCTTTCTTTCAGTGAGAACAAAGCACTCCACATTAATAATAACATCAGCAGTAGTAGCTAACATTTAATAAACTTACTATGTGCCAGATACTCCAAGCACTTGATATGTATTAACTCATTTAATCCACCTTCTTTAGCTTTATTTAAACCATCCAATGTCAAGCCTACTGTTTCAGTTCAATTTACCTGATATACTTGGTCTGTAGTACTGTTCTTTTTAACCCTGACTGTAACTGTAGTTCCATCTGGTAATGCTACTCTCAGCTCTACGTCGGACACGCCATTGTAGTTCTGGGGAAAAAGACACAGAAAAAGAATTTATGACCTCACTCTCCTTGCAACATGCTAGCTAAACAACAACTAAACTTGTGAGAGAGAGAAAGTGAGTTCCATTGAAAAAGGGAAAAAAGACATAAGTCAATACATTACAAGTCATAAAGCTGACTTTAGGCTGCAGCAGACATTAACCCTTAAGATGAACAGGGAGGAAAGAAATATGCTGACATCAGCGTGTTCCTATTTCAAAACAGAAAACATGTGAAAGCATTTAGGTCAAACACAGATGAGATTTTTGGCTTACTTTCAAAAATTCAGAACTCACAAATGAGAAGAGAAAACAACCAAAAGCAGCAGTTTCAACAAATAACCTCTGGTTTTAAATGGTTAGGCCTGCTGGATTGGTCACGTGCTATCCCCGAAGTCACTTTTGGAACCCTGAAATAATCATGACACTTTTGAAAGAAAAACTGATGAAACTCAGGAATCTGGATTAGTGTGATGCTCAATTCTCTTCTAGCAAAGAGTAAATAATTCTTATCCTCCTTAATTCAAAATAAGTCTTTCTCCCTTATTGCTTTTGATAATTAACACATTCCTGTAACAGATTTGCAACCTTGTAATTTTTATTAGAGAGAAAAACTATTTAGGAAAAAGTCCATCTTCATTTACCACTTTAAAAGAAGTTCTGAGGGAAGGGTATAGCTCAGTGGTAGAACGCATGCTTAGCATGCATGAGGTCCTTGAGGTCCTGGGTTCAATCCCCAGTACAGTGTCTCCATTAAAAATAATAATATTAATAAATCAATAAATCTAATTACCTCCCCCACTCCCCCTCAAAACAGAAAACAAACAAAACAAAAAAAGAAAGAAAAAAAAGTTCTATTCTTTGCCTAAAACCATCCTAAGCATTACTTTGTTATAAGCCCTTGTCTGCAAGAAACTATCTATAATCTAGTTGGGAAAATTAAAATATACCCTAAAATAATTAATGGATAACACACTATTTAATGTAGTAGCATTACACAGTCATCCTTCCATTCAATTTATATTTATTAAGCTCCTACAACACGCCTGACATTCTGGTAAGGCACAGGGAATATAAAGATGATCAAGATTTAGCTTTCACTCTAAAGGTCTAATGTACAGCATGGTGACCATAGTTAACAATACTGTACTGGATATTTGAAATTTGCTTAAGAGGGTAGATCTTAAGTAAAGAAAGAAAGGAAGGAAGAGGGAGAGAAGAAGAGGGGAAGAAATGGTAACGAGGTGATGGAAGAAATGGTAACGTTAATCAGCTTGATTATGGTGGTCATTTCACGATGTATACAGATAACAAAATAGCAGATTGCATATCTAAATACATAAAATTCCTATTTGTCAGTTATACCTCAATAAAGCTAAAAAAAAAGATTTAGCTCTTACCTACAGGTAGCTCACTCTAGTAAACTAAAAATACAAAGTTATAATCTGATTAAATGTATAAAAAATTAGAGAATGAGACAGCAACAAGGTGATAACTGAGCGGTACTGACTGCAGAAGTCCTTGGTGGAGTGAAAAATCGATGACTTGAATATCAGGGAAAGATTCAAAGAGACGGTGGACCTAGCACTAGGCCTTGAAGGATAAGCAGGACACGTAAGAAAGGGAAGCTGAAAAAATAGTCATTTGGAGAATTTATGGAAAGTCAATCCATGACTGATACCTTTAATTCATTTTCACTCACAAAGTGCCAAGAGGTAAACAGTCCCTGTAGTGGACATCCACCTACCTCATCTGATTCTGACAGGAATTCTTGCATGATGTCACTCTCACCAATGACTCGTATTGAGCACACTACAGAAAACAAAGACAGAATCTGGCATGAGGCCCTAAAATCAAGAATATAAAGTCAAAAACATATCAAGGTCTAAGTATAAATCCCCAGTAGCAGACAATGCTAGAGATAGTACGCCATCCCTGACATATGATATTTAAAGGCACTATAATATATACATATATATTTATTTATATAAACATGAACTAAAACAGAGGAATAATACGATGAAAATACACAGATTGCTAAAAATATTAAACACAGACAAAGGAAGTCACCAAAAAGAGAGAAATAAAAGTAACTTTATAGTCTTGTGTTAACTACTAACAAGCTAGACAACAGATCAAGGGTAAGGTGAATTAGGAATAAATCAAACACAAAATTAAAATACAAAGAAAAATATCTATTTGGCCTAAGAGCAGGCCAATAAGAGCATCATAAGCATTTAAAGCCACTTTGGAAAAAAATAGGTAGGTAACTAAGTATTAAGCTGAGCACATCCTCATCTCATCTTACTGATTTTAGCTTCAGAACAATGACAACTAAAGAAGAGAGAGAGAGAAGGAGAAAGGAAAGGAAAACAGGCAGAAGGTAGGTAATCATCTAAATCTAAGAGAGTTAATTTCTTGATACTCTCATGAGGATAGAAAATTACACTGATGATTTTGCTTCATTTTATTAAAAAAAAAATTGTACCCTTTTTCATTTCCCAAGGGCTATGTTGGAGGCCATTCCATGTTAGAAAAAAGCTAAAAACAGATGAAGTCTCACTACCTTCTACAGGGGAAATGGTTTTTCTTCAGGGATAAGGCTCTCCAGCAAAGTTTAAAAAAAAAGTTCAACTAGGTCAATTAGTTCTTATACAAGGACACAAGGACACAGAATTACTAAGTACCACCTAAGACCATTATTCTGTTAAATTAGTATTTTAAAGAAAAGCCTACTGCATACCTAGCAAATTACACAACTCTATAATGTAGCAAAGTAAGGTCTCTTCTCTGAGCCACGAACTGAACCATCTTATTCAGATCTGTGTCATTTCTCCCTGCCTTTCTAGATAAACGAATGTTTCAGCATCCATGTTCACAGACTCCTGATGTATTGTTTGGAAGTCCTGAGATAACAAGTAAGTTTTAATACATCTAACTATAAACTGCATAGAACAAGGAGACTTTAGATTACCTACAACTCAGCAAACCTATCCGTGCACACCTGTAAGAGGAATAAGGAATTTTCAAGTAGGATATGCCAGTGAACCAAGAATCATTTTAATAAAAATGTCTTAAATACTGCCCACCTAATTCCCAAATCAATTCAGCATATTGATGAGTCTGTATGTATTTCCTGGCAAATAATAAACCCCATAAATAAAGGTTCTTAATGCATTAAAAATAATTACACATTTTTCTATTGTTAAGTGTTAGGAGCATCAAAAAATAGGCTATTAATTGCTGTACTAGACAGTATTTCAGTCTTGGCTTCAAAGCTTAGATCATTCAACACTTACAGTCAAAAACCTGACTGACTTTCCCTATTGAGTTTCAGGAACCTTAGCTTGCAGTTTAGGAGCTGTGATGCATACCTAGACCCCATGTTTACTCAAGAAAGTGGAGTTTAACAGGCTGGCTTACCTTTTTCTAGATATTCTTCCAACCCCCGACGTCGGGCATCTAACTGCTGTTCTGATAAAGAGAATGGCCACTTCCCTGGAAGTCGGGGAAATGTAAAGTTGGCAAACTCTCTCTTCAGGTTCTGGTGCAGAATGGCAAACTCCCGGTACCGCTTAGAACAGAGCTGCCTCCCAGCCATGTAAACATTGTATACCTGGTGACGGGGAACAACAACAGAAAACGCTTACTTACTACAGATCAGATCACAGAATCACCCAGAGTCAGGCTCAGACTGATGCCGGTTAGGTGTATTTTGCTGTGCACTTTACAGAGAATATATGTTTAAGGTCACCGTAAGACAAGACTTACTTTTAATAAACGTGCCAGAAATTACATGCACAAAAAGAGGGCTACTGCCTTTAAGAGACCATGATCTTATTTTTACTATTAAAATTACCTCCAACACACTGTTTTAAATATCTTCAAAGGCAATTATCAACTTTCATGGGTATATTTTATTTTCAGAATGTTAAAAATCATTCAAAGCCAATGTGGTAAATATAGTGAATGAACAAGCAAGCAAATTTGGAGAGAGATATAAAAAGCTAGAACTGATTATAAAGTAATGTGACTGATATTCGTGTGTGACTTACACTTCCAAAGAAAAGGTCTAAAAATGATGCAAGCAATAGAAGCATTTTTGTTACCAAATAGATCATTTTTACGAAAAGTCCTTTCCTGAAATCAGATATCCCTAGTTCTGCTCTTTTCCCTCCCACCATTAAAACAAGATTAACAAAAAGCTGCAGAATAAATGTACCCTAAGGACCTCCTCATAACAATAAACAGTTAATAATCCTCAAAAGGAGATAGGCAGATTTTTGCCTATTCTTCACAGATACATGCCAAGCTTCCAGAACAGGGCCTGGCACATAGTAGGCACTCAGTAAATATGTGAAGAAGAAATGAATGTATGTATGTGCAATTCTTAAATATGTGCCCTCATAAAGGAAAGTGGAGGGATGCATAATCCAAAAACATCAAACAATCTAAGTGACTTTGTATTCTCAGAACATATCAAATTACGCAGATGGAAAAATTAGCCCCAAATCACACTTCCTGGCTTAGTAAAAATCATTCAAAAATTAAAATGTGCACAGAACAGGTTATCTACTCATGTAATCAAGAGTAGTCCCTGAGAATGCATACACCAAAGCCTTTCCTTCAGCCTCAAATCTTTCCCTCCTGTGATTTAGGAAGTATGAATTAAATGCAACAATAAAGTAATTTAGTCATTCAAAACTTCTCTCCCACAACTCTCCTCCTATGATTGTTCCCCACTTAAAAGCAAAGCCTCTAATCACTATCAAATAGTGTCCAGGAATGTATATGATCCTGATCAATGAGTTCTCCTCTTGTGATTTTCACTCAAATTTGTAACTGATTATAATGAATCACACATATTACCAGGTATTCCCATCACTGCCTTCTAAAGTTCAAAAGCATTAAAAGGCCAGTATTCCTCCCCTCAGATAAGACCACACGTTCTTTTAAGGGCAGGCAGTCTCAAGAAGTCTTATTCAGTCAATCTGGCCTTATATACTTAATTCTCAAACTAAATTTCCCACGTTTCTCAATAACATCACTATTCCTTTGTTTAAAAAGCAAGTCTGCAACCCTTCTGGTATTAAAAATTAGTGAGTTCCTCACACAAGGAAAAAGGAAGAGAGGTAAATCTAGCTTAGTGGCACTGCTGGATTAAAGACATTCCCCAATGTCTTTTTCCAAGGAAGAGGAGACTTAGGTCTTTGACGATGCACAGAAAGACGACGACCGCATTTCCTCAATGCTGATCACTCAAATGAGCTCAAGTCTAGTACAACACTCCCTTGGGGAGAAAGAACCCTACAACTTGAGAGGCCTTTATGGCAATTTCAACCCTAAAAATTAATTCAACTTTTAGTTTCTTATAAGGTGAGAAGAGTAACATCAAACAGCCTCTCACCTACCCCACCTCCCCATTTAAATGTGAAGTCAAAGGGAACGGAGTATAAATAGGATGCCTAACAATTCAGTAATACTTTAATGCAGGCAGGCATGGCTCCCACAAAAGCCAAGCCATTTTTAAATTAACTGTGCTGAGCAAATGAGGAACATACAAAAAGAGATCACAACAGAGACTGCTTTGTTCTTCACTTGTCCTTACAATTAACCAAGATCCATTAGTATTCTTTTCCCTGGTTTAGACACACCCATTTGCAAAGAAAATGACTGAGTCCCTGCTGAGTCAACTCATGAATGTCCGTGGTCCATGAGAAATGACCACAGCCTCATTACAAATGAAAATGTCTGCTAAAAAAATATATTCTCCAGGGGATGGGGACAGCTCAGTGGCAGAATGCATGCTTAGCATGCACAAGGTCCTGGGTTCAATCACTAGTACCTCCACTAAAAAAAAAATTATACACACACACACACACACACACACACACACGTACACACACTCTGGACTTGAAAGGGAATACAATCAAATAGGAACTAAAGATACCCACAGGCAGGCAATGCTTCTAGGATCTTTCCATCTTAATTTAAACCCTCAAACTGGTTGGCTCATACACGGAACCAGAAGAAATCTGTCTAGCTTGCAATAGCACACTGAATTTAATGATTACCGGTCACTGTCTTCTCCAACTGACCATATCCTGCAAGACTTCAAGCTGGAATGTTTAGACTGCAGTCAGCTTCTGAGGGTAACAAGTTTTGACCCTCTTGAGATACTCTTTGCTAAGTTGGACTCCAATCAAGGAAAAGAGATAAATTATGAATAGGGAAAGTGTAAAACTTATCTGGTCAGTGATCTAATTTTGTCTCTCTGGATTCTGCAAGTCAAAGTTTCAAAATTCAGCTTTGAGATAATTCCTAAATTTCTCAATATGTAAATGTTGAAAATCTAGACCGTGCCATTTCTCTCTTTATCCTTGTGACTTTATTTTGTGGATTGAATGCCAGAAGATGGTAACATAAATTCTTCAATTGGCACAAACCACTGCAGGGAAAGCAACTCTAGTAACACCTGGGCTCTGCACTCAGTAGCAACAACCAAAATTCCAGATATCAGAGATCTTTATTTTGTTGGTTCCTTAATCCCCATCTACAGATTTTTTAAGGCTTTTAAATGGTAATGTCTCACTCCATGTAGGATCTGAATATTAAAATATTCTCATTTTCTCAAACCTCTAGTAAGCAACAGGAATTGTGCTACTGAACACACAAAAGAGAATCTTCTTATATAATTCAAAAGTGATTAGAAAAAGAATGGTGACATTTTGGCCATGACAATATCACCCATGTTCAGCTTCCAAATGTCAAATAGACACTGAACTGGTTCATGATATTGATCTGGATGAATCCTCAATGTACATTATGACCAACAAATTATTTCCAATGCCACCCTGCCATTTAATTGTGCTTTTAGCTGAAAATTCATTTTCAAAAGGACACATCATTTGCTATTCACAAGCTACTCATAACAGCAAAAGGAGACACAGCACACTTAGCTGATTTCTGGGTGAAATGTGTGCGATCCTTAACTTAAGGATTTTTTTTCAAATGTTGAAGCATTTAGGCTCCTTCCTGGAAAGAAAAACAGCATAAAGGCAACAACACGCTCTTAAATTACTTAGGTTTAGAGTGTGTGTGTGTGTGTGTGTGTGTGTGTGTGTGTGTGTGTGTGTTTTCCCTAATGTGGATCATAAATGATATCTATTTTCTTTGTTTTATTTGGGCCTCAAGTGTACAGAACTGAATTAATCATAATCCTTGGTTCATAATAATCTCATTTTGGTGACTTTGGATATTTAATTTAGTTATTTTTAACACTGTAAAAAGTAAACTAAAAGCTAAGACCTTCACAAAAACTTATTTCTAACCATAAGTTTCTTCCTCCTTCATCCTATCTCCCTGCTTCTCTAACTCCCAAAAATTATGCTCAAAGAGGTTCATCATTTCCTTGTTTTTCTTTTTATAGTTTTTTCCTGCATTTATATGTAACCCTTATATTCTTATTTTTTATTTTAATTTTTAAAGGGTATTTTGGTTTTATAAAAAAAGTTACATGCAGAATGACACCCTTTGGGACTTATTTTTTCACTTAGTCTCATCTACAATGTTATATACCTTTATGGTTTATCCTGTTGTATTTAACACTTTGTTTTTTGTTTTTGTTTTTTTTTAATTCAAGTATAGTCAGTTGCAATGTATCAATTTCTGGTATACAGCATAATGTCCCAGTCACGCGTGTATATATAAATACACACACATGCACACACACTTCTATATATACACACACACACATATATATACATATATACATATATTCATTTTCATATTCTTTTTCATTAAAAGTTATTATAACACTTTGTTGTTTTGCTTTTCAAATAATTGCTGTTCTCCCGTTGGCAGGCTTTTGGGGTGTCTCTGGGTTTTAGCTATTTCTTGGTTTTGGCTACCGTGAACAATGCTGCCGTGAACATTTCTGCATATGCTCCTTCAGTACATATATCAGAGACTCTCCTGGGTATATACCTAAGAGAGGAACTGCAAGGTTATGAAGTATACGAACAGTCAACCTACAGAGATAATGCGAAACTGTAGCTAAAGTGGTTACATCAATTTATACTCCTTTCAGTAATAATATAAAAAGATCCTCTTAATTTTTGCCAATGGAATGTGTGTGTGAAAAGATTTCTAACTGTGGTCCTAATTTACATTTCCCTAATTACTAAAGAAGTTGGTCATTATCTCTTCATATATTTATTGGCCAGTTGCCCAGGGATCTAGCCCCAACCACTAGTGGGCCAACATCAACTCTGGGAAACCCCAGACCCCACAGCCAGCCAAGTCAGAAACCAGCCTCACCCACTAGAAAGCTGACATCAGCCCCGGAATCCTCGCAGGACACGGCCCCGCCCATCAGCAGCTGGCAGCTTCTGCACTAGGCAGGGCCTGCCAACCAACCTGATGGAGGGGGGTGGCATGCCTTCTAGTGCACCCACAGTAGTCAGCCTGCCACAACAGAAGTGCCCACACAGCCCACACAGAGGGCACCCCACGGATACAGGTCTGGTGATCAGAGGGGAGTATGCTGCTGGCTCACAGGCATCACCTACAAAAGGTCACTTCTCCATGATCAAGAAACATACTAACCTACCAAACACACAGAAATAAGACATGGAATTAGGCAAAATGAGGTAACAGAGGAATATGTTCCCAACAAAGGAACAAGATAAAACCTCTGAAGAAGAACTAAGTGAAGTGGAGATAAGCAATCTATACAATAAAGAGTTCAAGGTAATGGTCATAAAGATGCTCAAAGGACTTGGGAGTAGATTGGATGAACACAGTGAGAAGTCAGAAGTTCCTAACAAAGAGTTAGAAAATATAAAGAAGAACCAACTAGAGATAAAGAATAAATTTTAGAATACTAAAATTAAAAATACACTAGAAGGACTCAATAGTAGATTAGATGATACAGAGGAAACATCAGAAAACTGGAAGACAGTGTCGTGGAAATCACTCAAGCTGAACAGAAAAAAGAAAAAAGAATTTTTAAAAATTGCTGTTTTGTGGACAGTTTAAGAAACCTCTAGAACAACATCAAGCATATAACATTTGCCTAATAGGGGTCCCAGAAAGAGAAGAGAGAGAGACAGGTCCAGAGAACATATCTGAAAATATAATAGCTGAAAACTTCCCTAACTTGGGAAAGGAAACAGACATCCAGGTCCAGGAAGCACAGAGAGTCCCAGACAAGATCAACCCAAAGAGGATCACACCAAGACACACTGTAATTAAAATAAAGACAAAGAGAGAATATTAAAAGCAGCAAGGGAAAAGCAACCAGTCATGTACAAGGGAACTCACATAAGGCTATCAGCAGACTTTTCAGCAGAAATTCCACAGGCCAGGAGGAAGTGGCACAATGTATTTAAAGTGAAGAAAGAAAAAAATCCTACAACCAAGAATACCCTACCTGGCAAAGCTATTCAGATGTGAAAGATAGATCAAAAGTTTTACAATATGTATGTATCTGTATAACTGAATTGCTTTGCTGTACACCTGAAACACTATAAATCAACGACACTTCAATAAAAAATAAAAGTTTTACAGACAAGCAAAAGCTAAAAGAGTTTAGCACCATGAAACCAGCTTTACAAGAAATGTTAAAGGGACTTCTCTATGCAGAAAAGAAAAGGCCACAACTAGAAATACAAAATAATGAAAGGAAAAATATCACTGATAAAGGCAAATATACAATAAAGGTAGTTGATTAGCCACTTATAAAGCTAGTAGGAAGGTTAAAAGACAGAAGTATCAAAATCATCTATATCCACAATAAGCAGCTAAGGGATATATACACACCAAAAAAAGGATGTAAAATATGATGTCAAAAACAGTAAATGTGACAAGGAGTAAAAATGCAGTATTTAAATGTGTTCGATCTTAATAGATCAGCAACTAAAATAATCACATATACACACATATATATAGATTGCTATACATAAACTTCATGGTAACCACAAACCACAAATCTATAATAGATACAGAAATGCAAAAGGGAAAGAAAGGAATCCAAACATAAGACTAAAGATAGTCATCAAATCACAAGCGAGCAAAAGAAGGAATAAAAAAGAGCCATAAAACCCCAAAACAATTAATAAAATAGCAGTAAGTACATACCTATCAATAATTACTTTAAATGTAAATGGACTACATGCTCCAATCAAAAGACAGAGTTGTTGAATGGATACAAAAACAAGACCTATATACATGCTGCCTACAAGAGACTCACTTCAGATCTAAAGACATACACAGATGGAAAGTGAGGAATGGAAAAAGGTATTCCATGCAAATGAAAACAAAGAAAGCCAGGTTAGCAATACTTACATCAGACACAACAGACTTTAAAACAAAGACTATAGTAAGAGAAAAACAAGGACATTACATAATGATAAACAAATCACTCCAAGTAGAAGATATAACGATTATAAATATATATGCACCCAAAATAGGAGCACCTAAATACAAAAAGCAAATATTAACAGACATAAAGGGAGAAACTGACAGTAACACAGTAACAGGAGGGGACTTTACCACCCCACCTACATCAATGGACAGATCATCCAAACAGAAAATCGATAATAAAACACTGGCCTAAATGACACATCAGACCAGATGGACTTAACAAATATATAGAGAGAATATTTAATCAAAAAGCAACAGAATACACATTCTGTTCAAGTGCACATGGAACATTCTTCAAAACATATCACACGCAAGGCCACAAAACAAGTCTCAGTAAATTTAAGATTGAAATCATATCAAACATCTTTTCTGACCACAATGCTATGAAATGAACAAGGAAAAAACTGCAAAAGACACAAACACACGAGGGCTAAACAATATGCTACTCCACTACCAATGGGTCACTGAGGAAGTCAAAGGCTCATTCCCATAGTCGGGACGAATCTCAGTTTCAGAGATGGCAACTTTCAGTCAGCAGATCAGCTTTAAATACATGCAGTCTGTCTGCCAATTATCTGTTCTAACGAACCCACTGCATCTTCCACAAAGATTAATTAATTTCTCACTATACCACCACTCCCAAAATAATCAAAGGCAAATAAAGAATACTGCAACCAAGAGAAAAATTAAGTAGACTGGGCTATCAGTTGCAATTAAGTTTTGAAGAATAAACAAAGGCATCCAGGAAAGGGACTGGCACTTATCATCCAGAATTCAAAATGGGCTCTCCTGCATATCTTCAACAGCAAGAAACTGGAAATGTAGAAAAGAGCCCATGTGAATTGCATTCAGAATATAATTAGGACAGAGTTAGTCATTTACACAGATATTGCCAAAGAAAATGAAAAAGAACAAGATGTGGAGGGGGGTATGTACGAGGTTCTGACGTGGACAAACTCTGTATTACCCAAATATTTTGAAAGATACCACCTTTTAAAATTAATCTTGCTGTATAGCTTTATAGAGTCAACAGTAAGTAACATACTGCTATCAACAAAGAGGCAGACAACCAACCAAAGAACAAACAGAACAAACACACACACGATTACAGCAGACCAGAATGCAAACTTAAAACTGTCTACAAGCAAACAGAATTATACTTAAGTAGAAACAGGACTCTTCTTCATTACTGTAGTTCAAACCCTGAAATAAATCAGGGTCAGTGTCCTTCATCTGTGCGTGACTTTCCTCGTAGGCAAACTAACCTAGGTGCAGTCATTATTCTAGCGCTAGTACATATCACAAGTGATAAGACTGAGAGAAACAAAAGCTAGATGTTTGAGGATCGAGTTGGGCTGACACTCACCACGAACTTCTCACCATTCTGCTCCACATGTTTGTATGTGGGGACCGATATGGGCACTGCTTGCTTTTCTGTGTAATCATAAAATGATTGTCCCAACGAGTCGTCACTGGGATCTAGGTTGTCTGCCTCATGAGGAGGTACAGATAACACTGTCAAGATCAATTCCTTCTCGCCTGCTCGGATCAGGTCCACCACCTGCTTGTGTGTCGCCCCCTCAACATTCACGCCGTTCCTAAGGGGAAAAAGGGAAAAAGACAATCCCATAAACCAGAAGGGTCCAAACACCTTGTATCTCTACCCTCCTGCCCCCACTCCAGGGTCATGAAGTATGAACCATAAAATCAAAAGATCAATTTGGTTCCAGAAAAGCTGTTATGTCTTTACAAACCATAATGTGAAAAAGTGTCTGTGAACTTATGGCAGGGGGAAAAAATGGAAACAGGTGAGAGGACCTACCCTTCCTCTGTGCTAGAACCCCACACACAGATTCAGGAAAACACATGAGGAGGGTGAAGCTGAGGAGGAAACAAAGCCTTTAAAGCTATACAGTCCATTTCCTCATCCTAACTAAGCATGTATACAAGACAATAATGTGGCTTTTAACAGTCCTGCTATTTGAACTCTTCTCTGTCCTTTTTAAACCTCCTGGGAATCAGGAATTCTGTGAAAAGAAAATTTTCACAAAATGCACTCCCTTAATTTGTAAAGACTCAAAAAAGTATGACTTAGAATAATTCTTTTACATTTACATCTGATTTCTCCCCCATATCTTCAAATCAGTCAACTTAATTTTCCTTCATATCAAGTTTCATCACCTTGGGAATTAAATGGTATACATCTCCATACACACTAGGTTCTCCTAAAAGGCAAGAATATAACCTCTCTAAAATTGTATTATCTGATCCAACTCCCTTTGCTCTCCCAATCACTTCAATTAACCTTAGGATTCTATCTATCTTCTTTTCTGCTCTTTTTTCCTATCACTTAAAGCCCTGTGCAATCAGTTCAAACTAAAAAATGTACAGCTAAGGTTACATAGTAAACCAACCTACGCATTCTCCTTCCTGTTCCACTGTGTATATAAAGGCTGAAACCAGGAAAAGGACAAGGTTTGGGAGAACAATAATTTTGTCAAGAGAGATGCTGAGTCTCACAAAATTCACTCGGCAAACTGCACTGCCTTCCCAGAATGCTGACCCAGCCAGCTATCTCAGCAAAAACCACCAGGCAGCGGCTGACCTGGAGGTTTCCTCCCATGGCTATCCCAGGAGGGTTAGGAAATACACACCTGGCCTTTAGTCAGTTGGATAAAAGCTCATCTACTCTTTACAGAGTTATACGCTTTTTCAGTCCTGTTCCAAACTATTAAGGTTTTTCCTTCCAGAAAATGATGCTAAGTTTAATAACAAGCCTTCCACAAAACTTTTCAATCACTGGAATTGTCCCTGTCAGAGGATGGTATCTGAAACATCCATTTATATAAACAGAACAGGCAAAAATCACCCAGCTAAGCCTCCTTCCTTATTTTAGGCTTAACAATCTAGCCAGTAAATTCAGCACTCTTGACATTTCACAACCTAAAATCTAACTTACACACAAAAAAATTCAGCAATTTTACAACTGGTTTGCTACAGAAGAAAATAAAGAGTTCCCTCCACTGATGGAAATTTGGGCTTTTAAAGTTCAGATCTGGTCAGACCAGTGACCAGGGGGGGAAAAAAAGGTCAGCTCTTTGATCACTGAGCAGGATGGTGAAACAGAAAGAAAATGAGCTTTGGAGCTAGACCTACATGGGTTCAAATCCTGGTCCTGACTTTTAGTATCAGAACTGGTCTTAATCAAGTCATTTAACCTTTCTTAGCACTGCTTTCCACATCTATAAAACAGGAACAATAATAAGTCCCTAACAGGGTTGTTGTGAAGATTAATATAATAAAACATGTACCTTGCCAAGAACAATGCCTGAACACTCACTCAGAAGGTATACGAAGGAAAGAAGGGTTATGTATCTGTTGGTTATGAAGAGATTTTGGTTAAAGAAAAAATGGAAACCTAAAGTTGGGGAATGGCAAGGGATTTTATCTAAATCTTTGATCTAATTAGTAGTTCTGAGAAAATGTTTTGATGGTAGAAGAAATAAAATTGAAAAAGCAAAAGTTAAAAATCAACATAGAGAATTTCATCTATCACTAGGAATCTTAGCTTACTGACAAATATCCTTGTTAATTTTTTTTCTTAACAAAGTGGGGAAAACACTTTAGAGATGGAACAAAATATAATTTTTGGATACTAAAATATAATTTTTATATTAGCACAATCAATTTTACGAGGTGTATGTTTGTGAAAAAAGTTTAAGAACTGATTCTCAAATCTTATTTTTCAGCTCCCTAATTTTTCCTCTTTAAAGAATTTTAAATCTGGGCTACTCTATCGAAAGGCTTGGGGGGGGGGCAATGAATACCTACAGAATTTGTATGTAAAATTATGTTTGTGTGCATATACGCTTTTTTTAAAAATTGAAGTACAGTCAATTACAATGTGTTGATTTCTGGTGTACAGCACAATGTCCCAGTCAGCATATGTGCATTTTTTTTCTGGGAAGAAGGTCCACAGTTTTCATCAGCTTCAAAAAGGAGTGCGCAGAAGGAAGGGTAATAGCTCAGTGGCAGAGAGTGTGCTTAGCATGTACAAGGTCCTGGGTTCAATCACCAGTACCTGCACTTAAAAAATAAAATTTAAATTTAAAATATTTTAAAAAGGAGTATGCAATCTCCAGGAAGGTTAAGAACTACTGCTTTCAATGCACACTTCCACCCATTCCGTTTTCAAGTTAGAATACACTGCTCCCTGGGTCACTCACAGAAATAAGCCCTGAAAATCAGCAGAGAAACTTAAGTGAGGCTTACTCCAAGAGCAGCCAAGGAGCAAGGAAACTTACTTAGGTTTCACTTCTTTATCACTAAGGCCAAGCTTCTAACTGGCTATCATCCCTAAATCCTCTTTTAAAAAACAAAAACAAGGGCAAAAGGTAATAGCTCAGTGGTACAGCACCTGCTTAGCATGCACAAGGCCCTGGGTTCAATCCCCAATACCTTCACTTGAAAAAAAACAAAAACAAACAAACCAAAAAACAGGAAAGAGCTACCAGTGTCATATTCTAAAAATACTTGCTAATACTTATCTCATTTAACTACAGAAGGAATGTTATACATTCCACAATTAAATACAATCTGGAAATTCCTTCATTCTTCAGAAACTGAAATGCGGTCAGTAAAAACCCCAGGATATCTGATTTCAAAAAGGGCCGTTCCTCCTCAAGAATTAAGAGGCCTTCACAGTCATAAAAAAGGTTTATATGATATCCCCTTTTCCACAAGTACACTACTACAACAGGCTCAAATTAGGTGTGGCCCAATTTGACCAATTCTGAAGACATGAATGTAAAAATATAAATTCTGCAATAAAGGGAATCTTTCAGCAGTACACACTTCTGGTTCAAAGCACGGGTTTGGGAGTCAGAGAGACTCGGGTTTGCATACCAATTGTGCCGTTTAACAGATGAGACATTGGGTAAATGATTCAATCTTACTAAGCCTCAGTTTCTTAATCCATAAAATGGGGCTAAAAATACCCTTAGCTAATGGAGTTGTTGTAAGACCACAATGAGATAAAGCTCTGGAACACAGTAATCACTCAATAATGGTAATTGCTCATGTGATAGTATTGCTACCAGTTGGGCAAGCAGGTTGGTAGTATTTTGGCCTCCTGATGATACACTTTCTACAGCCAATTTCCCTTGCTTTTCTTTTGTCTTTCTAACATAATCTAGGTGCAATTCATTTGGAAATAAATGATTAAGCTCTCAACCAATGATAACAGAAATCACAAGATAGTCACCTTCCTAAGAGAAGTACTACATCAGAGAACCACCGAGTCCTACACTTCACAAAATTAACTACCGCCCAGTCGGTTCTACGCATCTAGACTTCTTCCACAAAGAAAAGCAGCAGCTTAAACACACCATCAAAACATCTTCAACTGATATGTGATTAAACAAATACAGCACAATGTTAATTATAGAATCTAGGTGGTAGATATATGGTATTCACTGTGCAATTTCTTGAACTTTTCTGAATGTTTGAAATTTTCCATAATGAAATGGAGGTGAGGGGGGAGAAGGCTATCAAAAAAAATCCAACAGTCTTCAACTAAGACCAAACTTTTGCTTCCTTAGGCAACTAGATGATACCCAGTTTACTCTGTGTCTTCAGCACTGTAAGGATACACTTGATAATTTTAATAAAATGTCCCTCATTTTTTACACGAAACCAAAATTTGAAAGCCTTTCACTTAGCTCAAGGAAGTGGTTTTAAAAAAGACTTTTATTCAAATGCTGCTGTTTAAGCCATCCAATCTATGGTATTTAAAAAAAAAAAAAAAAAAAAAAGTCTTATTCAACTGAAGTTAGCCAGCTGGGGAAACTGCAAAGCTAATACAGACACTCCCAAGAAGTAAGAATAAAGCTCTAAATAGTTGGGATTTACATACTGTTTGTGAAGGATGCTGTACATAATGAAACTAAGTATGGATGGCAACATGACAGAGCCAATCACTATACATACCACAGGAAAAAATCACTCTATGTGGTAAGCAGAATATTACTTTGACGCCCTGTGACACGCAAGAAAGTAAAGTGTAATCAGTCCCTCACAGAAAGCCTGTAAAAAACAGACAATAAATTCCTACAACTACAAACAGTAGGATATACTTTTCAATTTTGTAGATTAAAACACAATGGCTACATGTTCGTAGAACACTTAAAATGAAAACGAAGTTTTGCCAAGGATGTGGAAAAACTGGAATTCTCACACATTGGTAAAGGGAACATAAAGCAAAAACAATCGGGCAGTTTCCTGTAATGTTAAACAAACATTTACTACAGGCCTAGCAATTCTACTCCTAGGTGTCTACCCAAGAGAAATGAAAACATGTCCATACAAACAACTGTAGCTGAATGTTCACTGAAGCTTTATTCATAACAGTCCAAGACTGAAAACAGCCAAATGTCTATCAAAAAGTGAACAGATAAATTGTGGCATATTCATGCAATGGAGTATTACTCAGCAATAAAAAGGACCAAACTACTGATACCTACAACACGGATGAATCTCAGAAACATACTGAGCAAAGCAGCAAGACAGAAAAGAGTCTGACTGATTTGATTCCATTTATTTGAAGTTCCAGAATAGACAAAACTATTCTACAATGACAGAAATCAGATCTGTGGTTGTCAGGGACAGGGGTCGGGGTTGGGACAGGGGTTGGGGTTGGAGCAGGGGGAACAACAGACACAAGGAAGCTTTCTAAACTAACACATGTGTTCTATATCTTGACTGGGGTGATGGTTAAATAGATCTATACTTTTCTCAAACTTAAAACTCTCACTTAAAAGGTGTGCATTTGGCTGTATGCAAGTTAAAACAATAAAGTTGACTTTAAAATAAAATTATATAATATCCTCATTTGTAAACATAAAATAGTAGCCCATCAGCAGAGTGAAACCACCCCTATTCCACTTCTAGGTTACTCTGAATGTTGAATGCTTTTTGTTTTTAGGAAGAGCCCAGTAGATGAATCTCTACACATATCTACAGCACAAAATTATTTGATGGATATTAAAGTACATCTTTTTTCCTTCACCTCTCGTATCTTCGTGGGAAATAAGCTAAACATTCAACACTTCCAAGTCTTACAAGCCCATTCCAAGGAAGCAATGAAGAGAAACTTAAGCTAGAGCTAGTTTTACCCCTACTACTCCTTTGTCCTCTTCTCCCATAAACAAGACGACACATATTTCGAGCCTACTGTAGTTAAGAACCTCAGCAACAGATGACTGTCAAGTTAAGCCAGAGAGCAACAGCATCTCTCTCAAGTTTATTAAAGCCACGTGAGAAACAGAAGTCAAATTCACTCAGTACTTGATTAACACCATTCTATCACATCGCAAATATAATTCAGATTTTGTTTTTCAGAGTCCTCGAATCCTCTTGTTTTAAACATACAAGGCTGTAAAGCATTTTCTTCTGACAGTATTTGAAAAAGAATTTGTCCAGCCAAATATCTAACATTAGGGAAACTTTTAATGACACTGAAATACATGAAGCAAATGGACTATATATATAACTCTTAAAAATATTTAAGAAGCCTATATGTAAATATGAAAAAGTCCCTATATTATGTTATATGCAAAAAACAAAGACTACACATTGTTTGGGGTTTTTGCCTTTAAAAGATAAAAATATTGTCCATTGTGATTATGAACACGAGATATTTTGCCCATAAAAAGGCACAATATGTAAAATATGAAAATAGTTAAGTTAGGGTGACTATGGATGGAACTACGGGTAATTTTTCAAATGTAACATAGCTTTTCTATCTGAAATTTTCAATTATACAAGCTTTTAAACAAACTCCCTAACTTCTCTGTAATATATCTTCCTGGAAACTGGGTGAAGACCTTACAAGTTGGAGAGAAACAGTCCCCTGACACATCAAAAGAAAGACACTTCCTTTGACTTTTCACGGGTTCACTGCCCAGTTGTTGGGTACAGCTATACTAGACACCAAACTATAAAAAAGGAGAAACCACTCTACTGAAATGTAAAGACGTGTCCTTTTTAATTTTGCAGTTAAATCATCTGACTGGCTTAACTTGGCTCCATTTCCTTTAACTCTGCCTCCTTGCTATCTTACTTAGGCAAACAATCAAGTCAGAGAAATTTTTATTGACTAATTGTCTTAGCAATCATGTTGTACTTTGCCCTTAAACTCTTGAGATAAGCAATTCAGACATGCAGAAGCAATGAAAACAGACAAAGGAAGTCAAGCTTGAATGTGTCTGCACCTAAGTATAATTCCAGACCACTAAATATCAAGAACTTTTTGGAATTTTGTTTCAAAAATAACATTTTGCATGTTACATTTTGAAACACCTAATTTATTGACAGGATAAGAGAAGTATAACTAGAGAAAGTAAATGGCCAAAGGTCTCTAAAATGTTTGCACTTTTTCTAATGAACAGCAAATCTGGTCAATAATTTTAAAAGCACAAAATTATTATCTCAATTACATTTAACGTTAACTTACATAGAAAATGAGATAATGATTATATAAATAGGCAAAATCCCTTTGGAAAGCAATTTCACTGGTAAAATGCATCTAAAATCATAAAAATATTCATATTCTTTCAACTCAGAATGGCCTTACTGAAGATTTATCCTAAGGAAATCATCAAAATATGAGCTCTGTGAGGGCAAGAACTTTGCAGTGGCCTGTACAACACTCTCAAGTATTTATTGAAAGAATAAATAAAATAACCCTGAACACAGAAAAAGCAAGACAAAAATATATTCATCATTATTTAAGTTGTTTCCAAATTTCTGTTCTTAGAAAAAGCCAACAACAGGTGAAAATGAATGGTCAATAAAATTATTGCAAAACAGTTTGATTAACTATAAAGCAATCACAAAAATTATAAATATGAAGAATAAAATAATCTAGAAATATGTTTGAGCCAATGCCATGTTAAAAAGTGGATTATAAAAATGCAACTTCTACAAGATGACATAGGAGAAAATCTAAACGATGTTGAATATGACAATGAGATTTTAGACAATAAAAACGTGATCCATGAAAAAAAAATTGCTAAGATGAAATTCATTAAAATTTAAAACTTCTGTTTTGCAAAAGACACTGTTAAGAGAATGAAAAAACAAACCACAGATCGGGAGAAAATATTTGGAAAACACGTATCTGATAAAGAATGTGTATAAAAAATATGAAAGAACTCTTAAAACTCAACAATAAGAAAACAAACAAGCCAATTTAAAAATGGACAAAAGATTTGGACACTTCACCAAAGAAGATATACATGTAGCAAATAAGCATAGGAAAAGTTACTCAACATCATTCAACATCAGACAATTGCAAATCAAAACAAGATACCATTACACACCTACTCAAACAGTTAAAATCCAAAACAAAAAACCAAAATCACAATAATATCAAATGCTGGTGAAGATGTGGAGCAACAGCAACTCATTCACTATCGGTGGGAATGCAAAATAGCATAGCCACTTTGGAAGACAGTTTGACAGTTTCTTAAAGAGCTAAACATAGTCTTACCACAAGATCCAGCAATCACTCCTAGGTATTTACACAACTGAGATGAGAATTTATATTAACACAAAAATCTGCACATGAACGTTTATAGCAGCTTTGTTCATAACTACCAAAAACTGGAAGCAACCAAGATGTCCTTTGTAAGTGAATGCATAAACAAAACTGGGGTACATCTAGACAATGGAATATTATTCAGCTATAAAAAGAAATGAGCTCTCAAACCACAAAAAGACATGGGGGAATCTTAATCCAGGGGCTTGGAGGGAGGTGGAAGACGAATAAGGGAAGCACAGGGGATTTTCACCGCAGTGAAACTGGTATGATACTGTAACACTGCATACATGACATGATGCATTTCAAAACCCACAGAGCTTTACAACACAAAGAGCAAACCTGAATACATGCAAAATCTCTTTTTAAAAAATCAGTAGGTTCAGAGAATTCTATGTTGTGACAAGAGAATCTAACTGTATTTCAAATCTATTTCAAAAAACCTCATTGAAGGGGAAAAGGTACAGGCTTAAGTAACTGAAAATGAATAATTCTGTAAGATTAAAGGCCACACACACATAAGTACTGTATTCTAGTCAATAACAATTGCTTCCCACAGGGGTACAGGTTACCAATTCTGATACTGCTATAAACATATACTGGAATTGAACAATTAAGTAAATGAATGGTGGATGGGGGTGGGGAACCAGGTTTCTCACAGTTGGGGTGGAAATGTACAGATCGTCAAGGGGAGGGGGACAAAACATCCATACCGTAATGAAGTGAAGCCAGAGACATCAGTAAGAACTTGTGTCTAACTTAACACAAATACAGATGGTTACATACAGAAACATTTATAGATATGTATATGTACAGGGGTTAATAAATACATATATCTCTATGTCCTGTCAGCTGAGAGGGCCTGAAAGAAACTACACCTTAGTAGCAAGAACCAAATCTAATTTCCAGATCTTGGTTTCTAATAACATTCTCCAGTAAAAAGAAAAAGTGCCCTTTGGAGAAATGGTTGATTCTAGGACCAGGGCAGGAAATATACGGTATGAGCCTGAAGCATTTTGTACTACCAGAAAGCAAGGAGTGCTCAGAAACAAAACAAAATAGAGAAACACACATTGATGAGAGTATGGCGAAAGGGCACAGATGCCAACTGAACGAGCTACCGCTGGCCAATTCTAGAACTGGAGCAGCAAAACAAAGTGGCAGCATCAGATGATGTAACCCGAAGTATAAAATAAATATCCACGAGCCCATACCGATGAAAATAAATGACAATACATTAATACATTAATAAGAGACATTCTTCTCCTATGCAGAAGAATTCCAAACCAATTACATACAGATACTACATTCTACAGGAGGGAGCCTAACTCCTCGCTCCTTAAGTGCGAGCTGCATCAGTGACGCCTATCCAGAGGGCACAGTGTGACAGGAGGTAGAGGAAGAGGAGAATAACTTTAAAGCAGAGAGACCTGACAAACACTGCTTCAGCCAGATGACCGAGGTCAGCAGTCATACGTTATGACGACAGCATGCACCCTTCATACGCACTGATGAAAATGGTACTTGACCTCTGTGCCTGTCCTTCCAAAAACCCAAAACTCCGGTCTAATCATGAAAAATAAAACCCAAATTCTAATAGTCAGGTATCCTATAATGTTACCTGACTAGAATTTCTCAAAAGTGTCAAGGTCATCAGAAACAAGGGAAGACTGAGAAACCATCACAGCCAAGATCACCCTAAGAAGAAATGACAACTAAGTAATGTGGTATCCTGGTGAGGACCCCTGAACAGAAGGACATTAGGAGACTGGAATAAACTATGGGCTTCAATCAGTAGTAATGCATCAACTTTGGTTCATTTATTTTAACAAATGTTAAACATTTAATAAATAACCATACTAATGTAAGATGTTCATAATAGGAGAAACTGTATATGGCAGGGGTAGGGGAGGTATATGTGTGAACTCTCTATACTACTGTTCAACTTTTCTGTAAATCACAAACTGTTCTAGAAAATAGTCTATAAATCTTACAAATTATATATAACAGTATGATTTTAACTTCATAACAAATGCATAAGAAAGGACAGGGAAAATATGAAAAGTAGTTGTGTCAGGACAAGCTAATGGGTGATTTTTTTTCTCCTTAAAAGTCTTCAAATTTTCTCTAACATTACTAACATATTACTATTATAATTTTTAAAACGAATTTTATACCACTACATACCTATTAGAATGACCAAAATCCAAAACACTGACAATACCAAATGCTGGCAAGGGTATGGATTAACAGGCACTGTCATGCATTGCTGGTGGGAATGCAAAACAGTACAGCCACTTTGGAAGGCAGTTTGGTGGTTTCTATAAAACTAACGTATCTTACCACCTGGATTCAGCAATTGTGCTCCCTGGTGTTTACACAAAGGAGTGAAAAACTTAATGTCCACACAAAAACCTGCGCAGATGTTTATAAGCAGCTTTATTCATAAATGCCAAAACTTGGAAGCAACCAAGATGTCCTTCAGTAGAGAAATGGATAAATAAACTGGTAGATCCAGACAAAGGAATATTATTCAGCACTAGAAAGAAATGAGCTATCAAGCCATGAGAAGACATGAAGGAAACTTAAATGTGTATTACCAAGTGAAAGAAGATAGTCTAGAAAAGGCTACACACTGTAAAATTCCAGCGATACGACAGTCAGGAAGCAGCAGAACTATGGAGACAGTAAAAAGATCAGTAGCGGAGAAGGCTTGATGGGAGGAATGAATAAACAGAGCACAGAGGATTTTTAGGGCAGTGAAACTACTCTGTATACTGTAATGGCACATACATGTCATTACAAATTTGTCCAAACCCTTAGAATGCACAACACCAAGAGCAAACTCTAGAACTATGGACTCTGAAGGACAATGTTACGTCAATGTTGACTCATCAATTGTAACAAATGCACCCTGTAGTGGGGGATGTCTGTAACAGTGGAGGCTACGCATTCTATGGACAGCCCTACTTGACAAATCCTTTGTTGACTTTTTCAAGTATCAAAAGTAGCATTTAATATTTATACCAATATTCTGAAGTACCTACATCCAAAAATTTAACACCAGGCAAAACAAGAGGGTTAGTAACAATAAAGTATGGCCCTGGCAGGGCTGAGAAATGGGGAGGTATGTCAATCAGCATCCTGCCTTCCCAAAGAGGGGAAGAGTAAACAGCTTGTCAAATAAGCTGCTTACCACCAGCAGGACTTTTCACCCTTGGCTAGGTGTTCTACTCACAAACAACGCTGCCTGAGGCAGGAAAAGCACAAATAAGGGTCATTTGTCCTTCAAACTCAGTATCTCCAGCCACAAGTAACAAGGGTTTATCACTTGGGAAAGAGTAATAGATTCCTCAAACCTTCTAGTTTCAAGGTAATAGTATACAAATATAATCTACGCAGGTAGGTTTATGTCTTAATAAATGAATCTTATTTGTCATTCAAGAAAAAAGTATAATAAAGCTTAAGGCTTTAAGATATTTAAAAAATAAAAATTAAATTAAAATCAAGCTATTCAGAAGAAAAGTTCATTTGTTATCTGATAATAACCTATAAGGCCAATGCAACCACTTAAAACCAAGGATAAAAACAAATTTGTTCATTTCTCTCCTAAATGAATATAAAATTTCAGTCTCAGAATTTTAAAACAGCCTCCTACATTAAAACTATTAAGGCTATAGATCTGTGTTCTAGGTTGCCAGGACACTAGTTTACACCTTTTATCCCAGCATAATTAACAGGCCCCTTTCACTTTCAAAAATGTCTGTTTGAGTGATAAACTGTACAGTCCTCCTAGTTTTAGTACATTTTGCATCTGGGAGACTCCTGTTAATATGCACACAGTCCCTGGGCACTTGCATGTACTAGTTTAGACAACTAAAGGCAGAACTCATGGGGACTTGGAGGAACTGCTCTAAATTTGTTCATCCCACTGTGGGGAGGCAGGGAGGAAGAGGTTAGGGGAGGAGGAATGAGGCTTCAGGTCAACTGGGCTTAACAAATGACCTTAGGCTGCTGGATCCCCCACCAAACCTAAAATTCGTTAGGGCGAGAACTGCATGTCATTCAGCTTCCTATCCCCAGTGTCTAAATACCATGTGTGTCACGTAGTAAGCATTCACTAAAACTTTTCCCTGAATGAATGAAGAAAAATTATTAGGCTAGCACACAAACACAATAATGGTTTTTCTTCATGTGGCTCCATAATTTCCTCTTATTTTTACTTTTACACTGGTTTCACTTTTTAGAGGGAAGTACTAAAAATATTATGTAACCTCTACATTTTTTCAAACTTTAGTATTAGTGATCATTTTGTTTTCTACTGTAGGAAGCAGTAAAAATAATGCTTAATTGACACACATTGTAAAGTGACTATAACTCTATAAAAAAATGTAAAAAAAAAAGCTTAAGAGTAAAATATGGCATTCAATTATGTAAGCAATTTCAAAGTGAGGCTATGCTTTCTCTTACTGAAATATACAGAAAATAAACATAAACTGTTTTTATTAATTAAAAAAAATTGATTCCAAGAATAGCAAAATGAGGTAAGAAGAAGGAATAAGACAGAAAATATGCTGACATTTAAAAAGCAGCCTTTATTTTATGTTAATTCTGAGAATAATCCATTGTAATTACACTGTTTTATCTCATAAAAACTAAATGCACCGCACTCAGAAGGAGAACTTTAAGCACAATGGGTTTCCCACACAGCAGAGGCTGAAGTATCACCAGCACACTCTTAAAGAAAGCTCTGATACTGACACTATACAAATACACATCAATTTATTTAGTTTGGATGGGATTTTTTGTTTGCTTACTTCTCAATTTTTGTCTTCAAAAACTTCATCAGCATATAACAATCCTACAGTTCAATTTAAATGTAAAGCTGGATGTAAACACTGGGCTGGCTCTTCACACTGTGGGCTAAAGATAGGAAAGTTGCTGATAGCCATAATGGTTTCCCTAACCTGACTAACTCATTCGCCTCCTACGCATACTATTTTTGAGGGCCCCCCAATTATTCACCAGCAAAACAAATATAATCAGTTCTAAATCACTTCCCAACATCAATTCAGACTTTGAGATCTGCTACAGTTTGAACCATTGCCTATACGGCCAAATTAAACACAACACCCACATGTTTTTAATTTGGTATTATGCAGTGAAAGTTAATTAAAGAATAAAATCTACTTGCTTTATCAACAACCTTAGTTTGAAAGTCAGGTAAATTGCCTACGAAGGAATCTTAATTTTTTTAAGTTCTGTTTCAATGCTATTTCTAAATTACTATAATAATGTGATTGAAAGCATGATTCCTTGTGTGATCTAGTAAGTTTGTTCTGGGGTGACAGCCTGCACCCTCTATCCCAACACCCATTTCCTAAATATTCAATTAGTTTAAAGAGGTAATATATTTGAGTGTGAGTAGAAGTGTACATCTATTACTACTACTGAAAAATAGCTCAAAATACCTTCATCTATGGTAGACAGCCTTAGAGATTAATAACAAGAGAGATATGAAGTGATATGGCTTTTTAGCAATCAAATACCATCCTTCAATCCAAATTAAATTTGGGCAATTTCTTTCGGAAGCTGAGGAACACAGACCACAGCTTCTGTAAATTGTAGTCTATTTCAACACACTGAGTAAGAAGTTAACAGTAAGACCTTTTTCAAATCAGCAACATAAAGGATAACTGGGTAGGACAGGGAAATCTAAAATAATCTATCAGCACATAATTCATAAAGGAAACTTTAATGTCACATTTCCTTGGATTCAAAACATCAGATAGAACAAAACTCACTGTCATTTCTAAGAAAACAGAAATATAAGTTACATATCTTGAGAAAACAATTTAAAACACAGTTTTCTAACCCTACCAGAATCAAAGTGATCCTAATATTAGGTGAAAAGAGTTAAGTAACCAGCATGGTCCATTCAGCAGACCCACTATACACTTTACAAATTACAAACTTTATAGATGATCAGACTGACCAACAAGAGGGCAAGGAGTTGCTAAAACTTTCACAGAGGTCATCACATTTTCCAAGATCTCCAAATATTAAGTTTCTCAATCTCCCAATTTTCAAAACTTACTAAATAAGTAGAGCTAGATAGACACACAGATATAAAAGTACTCTGGCACTTGGTGGGTAGAGGGGAGAGAGACAACTTCCTGGTTAATCTCACTGAATAGTTCTAGGAGTAATCAGCCTCTTGAATGCAGCTGGGAGAAAATCCACGCGAGCAGCTGACTCTCTAAGACCGCTCTGTACTTTTCCAAAGAGAAGTAAACTAATTATGTGTGTTTCAAGCCCACAGAATACCTAGGCCTGCCATTCTAGTCTTGCTCTGAGAGCTCACTCACAGTTTCAGATAGCTTACGCAAAAACAAATCATTTTTTTAAAAGATGTTTTCCTAACAACGGAAGTTCACTGAAGGAAGTACACATGAGAGTACTCAAATAGAGCACCTCACTGTGCAACCTGAATCCCTTGCAGGTAGGTGTACTTCATCAGTTGTATGAGAACGTTGTTAGTTAGCAGGGAGCAATAAATAATAAACAAAAGAGACTACACACGTACTGTACTACCTAGCATTTGACTAATACCATATCAAAAAATTTAATTCTGAAGTACCCCTCACATTACTGACAGAAAGCAAAAATTCACTTTGCTGTGCAGGGGAGGGTGTAGCTCACTGGTAGAGCTGGGTTCAATTCCCAGTACCACCATTGAAAAATAAATAAATTTTTAAAAACCTAATTACCTCCCCCCACCCCAACCCCCAAAATTTCACTTTGTGGTCACCACCAACTCTTAAACTAATTTAAAGGATCTTTGTACAAATTTTCATTTTGAATACCTTCAGATTTACTGCAGGTATAAATCTAAGTACTATATTAAGTTCCCTGTCTGTCTTCAGTCTCCCTCAACTCTTCAGTAACATGCTGTTTGCTGAAACTAAAGATTTAAATTAAAGGAGGCATCTTCAAATCAGAGGAATGGATTTGCAGGAAAGTACAGCTGGAACAGAACATAATAGGCAGGGCAGGGCACAGTGGGCCCGCAGCACAAAGGACCAAACTTGCCAAATGTAAACACAATGGTAAGCACAGTCACGTGAAACATAAGAGAAAGAGAAGAGGGTGTCTGGGAGGCTGAACTGCTCTGTGAGGTGGGACACAGACACGTGAAAGGCAACCAGCTCATCAGCAGCTGTTCCCAGCTCTGGGCATTAGAGCTCAGTTGTCTTTAGTTCCCTTCTTTATATAGTACAAGACAGCCCAAGAGAGTGGATGCTCTGACATTCTTCTAATTCTAACAGTGATTTTCCTCTTTGGCCTTGGAAATGTTATTCAACCTCTTCAGGTAAATAATTAAATAAACCTAAATTCACAGGAGTACTTGGTATCAATGCACATACAACTCTGTTCTGACCTCAAAAACAGAATAAAATTCAAACTTTTTAGCACTGCATCAAAACCCTGTTTGATTTAACTTCAAGCACAATTGTCTACAAACAAATAGCTTTAGATTCCTTGTTATCCTAAGAACTTTTCACATCTTCCTCCCTTTGGTCACAGTTTCCTCAGCCTATAAAATCCTGCCCCCTTCTCTGCCTACTGAAATTATACTTGTCCTTTGACCGCAGTTTAAAAGCCTTCTATGACCTATCTACCCACCAATCTTCTCAAGCATATTCACTCTTACCTCTAAACTCCCACTGTGTCTTTCATTTATCTCCATTATTTCATTTCGCTTTAAACATAGTAAATTGTTTACGTGTTCATCCTCCACCGCAGTGTGAGCTTTTCTAGTGCAGGGGTGCAGGGACTCTGCACCTCACGTGAGCCTCAAGTAAGCACTTTACACATAGGTTGTGCTTAACTGTGGTACCAAACTGAGTATGAGGTGGTATCAGTGAGCCAGTATCAGAAAAGCGATGCCCTAAATCACTGTTTTTCAAACAGTGGATTACAACTTAATGAGTCATGAAATTAATGCAGTGGGCCACCATCAGCATTCAGAAAACAAAACAAATGCAGGTCTGGAATTGTACCACTCAAACATGGGTTCTCACTGGACTGCCCAAGTGAAGTACAGAAATTATCTATGTAGCAGAGTTAAAGAACAGAATGATCTCAGCTGACTCTAACCTAAACCACCACAGTAGCCTTTTTGTCAGTAATGCCAGCATCTAATAAACTCACCACAGATCATGCTCCCAAAGCACTGTGCAGTGATCATAAATCGTAAATGTTTGCTTGTCAACTGAGTCTCTCTGCTAGCTACCAGAGCATAAGAATTATTCCCAATGGGACTTATCTTACACAATAATTTTCCTTGAGAGCATGGTAACAAACCCTCACCTGAAACAAACTGAAAAGTGGTGGCTGAAAAGAGAATTGTTCTTCATAGTAACTTAAATGACCCAGACAAATCTTCATATGACTAATAAAAGATTTGTTCCTGTTCACAGCAATGTTGCACAAGTGATTTCCAAGGCGAAGGTAATGCTGTTTTCAATTTTATTTTATTATTTTGCTACCCCAACTACCTATGAAATTAAAAGTATTTCTTGGGGTTGCAATTGTGACTGTCATGCTCTCTTCACTGATAACCAACAGAGTAAAGATAGCAACATATAAGGACAAAGAATGACTGTTATGGTCTCCTGTCTACCACCCAATTTAACACTGCAAAAGAGACAGGGTAAGTAAAGATATAACATAATTGTATTCCAAAATAACAGAACCAAAGTTCAGCTGCTATCCAAGTTCACAGAGATGTGACTGAATTTTAAGAATTTTACGTGACTACTCAGTCAAGAATAGTTGGCCATTAGCAGTCAAGACTAGCTGAGAAAACAAAGAAACAAAACACACACTGGATTTAGAATCCAAAGACCTGGATTAATTCTGGTTAACATTCGTTACTGCAACACCCAGTTTCCTCTCTTATGAAACAGAGGTAATACTTAAACATTCAATCAGCAAGCATTTATGGAAGAATACCTTCTATGCGCCACTAGGTATCTGACCAGGGAAACAACACAGATGTAGTCCCTGCCATCAAGAAGCTTACAGTTTCCCCATCTCACAAGGTTATGGTGAAAAATCAAATGTCAAAACACTGTGCAAACTTTAATACTACAAAAACTGCAAAGTGGTAAAATGATTATTACTATTAACTTGTTCCACCTCTCAACCCCATCTTTATTACAACAGCTCAAGCAAGATTCAATAAATAAAGTATAGATGATCTGATATAATAGTCCACTATCCACTGAAGTGATTTTCCTGAAGGCTGGCATTTCAAGAGCCTAACAAATTACTCTGTTAGTGTAGTCTTAGCTAGTGACTTTCTATATAACCATGACAATAAAAGGAACTGAGAGTTCAGGGCCCGTAATTTCACTTCAGGTTTGGGGAGGGTACGGGGGCTGCGTTACCTATACCTGGTAAGGGAGTAAAAAAATAGACTTCTAGGCCCCATGCAAGACCTACTGAATCATAACTCTTAAAGGGTGAGCCCGCAAATCCGTAATTTTGACAAGCACAGCAGTGATCCTAGGCTCACTAAAGCTTGAGAATCACTGCCATCAAAACTTCCTTTGATCAATAACCATGATTTCAAACACCATTTCCAAAATCTACCTGGAAGAGCCAAACCAACTACAATTCAGCTTCAGTTGAGAAAGCAACTCTCGAGAAGGTACTTTTTAACTTGTAAAAATACTGCTTGTAGCACCAATCTCTTTTTATTCAACGATCTTCAAATTTTTACATAAAATGAAGCCCCCCACAAAAAAGAGTGCCCATGAGATTTTTGTTTTTGAAATCAACTCTCAACAAATATATATATTGACACACACATCTGTAATTTTTCTTATGACTTAACTTGAACAAAGGGAAGGTACATTATCTTGCACCTATCAAGAAATAAGGCATATACTGTCTGCCTAGCATAAATACCATCACTATATTGCTTGCAAGCCAACCAAGAGTCTGCGCTTATTAAAGACCACATTACCCAAATACCAGAGACAGAGCAAACTAGCCCTCAGAAATATAGACAGTACCAAACTCATACCCACTGCACACCTAAGCCCTCCTCAGGGCATCTCTCAAGAAATTAATCAAGAGCCTTTGGAACTACTTAAACCTTAAGAAAATTAACCTGAAGTCAAATGTTATTTCACATACTATATAATTAGTGCAAAGACATATTTATTTTGCTTCTGTTTGTTGAAAGCATCCGTCAGGCATTAGCCTCCAGGTATACACACATCAAAGGGAAAGCACTCACTATGTTACACTGGGAAAAAATTATAAGGTGGAGACTGACATTGCTATTCAAGAAAACTTTCCACCTACAGTAAAATTTAGAGCCCAGAAGGCTTGTTCACACTCCAGTACCAAGTCCTGCAACACGACTCCCAAACCAGTTACAATCTAGTCAGTTTTGAAGGGAGAAAGGACAAACCAAACCATATTGAGGTTAGTTTAACAACTGTTCCAAGATTCAATGAGGACAAGGCCTTGGTAAGCAGACTTTAAAAGAAACGCAAAGAAATAATGCTCTTACTTTTGTCCAAGCTTGTATTCTCCTAAATCTCAAAATTACTCTGTTCTTTCAAACCTCCCTCAGTTGTCCAAACTACTGTAATATATGAAATCTGTAATAAAATAATTCATGTATTGGAGGAAAATGTCTAAAATAGAGCAAAGTCTTAAACAGCAATTATCAAGTCCAGATATCCACCTATGACTCAATACAAACTACATCTACACAGCAGTAATAATCCAGCTATGCCTACTCTGACCCTGCCTGGCACTTCATCAACATGCAAAGCTTCCCTGGGACAACAGAGAGGTTAATTTAAGGAACTTGGGTGAGAGACAGAGAAAAGTACTGCCTAAAGAATGCTTTAGGAAAGTCAGCGTCAACCTAACCAAGATCAAAACAAGCAGCAGACACAGATATTCTTCAAGAATCATGTCTTTTTGGTCTCTGATTTCCTCCTCCTACTTGAAAACCTAAGGAGAAGATGTAGACTTTGGAAGAAGGGAAAGTAAAAGAAAGAACCTGCCTGGTTAAGGACCCAGAGAATTTACTAAGTCACTTGGCTCTGTGTTGCAACTATCACTATTTTCACTATAGTAGCAGAGAAGCTTCAAAGAATCTGGAAATCAAAATACAACTGGAAGGTGAGAAACCATTGCCAGATGTCCAATCATCACTATCTTCCGGAGAAAGGTTCTCTAAGCAGAGTGTTCTTTTTCCCCTGCCCACTAAAAGAGATAAAGTTCCCTACTCACCAACAAGGATGTGCCAAAATGTAATAATGTCTTCTCTCTAGAAGGAGGAATGAGCCTAGACTGGAACCTGGGCCTGATGCAAGAACTTCTACCTGTCTTGGAAATCATCTGAGGTCCCCTTTACAGTACCTAGTTTATACCTGGACTCTGATGCAAAAACCGCGGTAAAGGCAAGATGCCACCAACTATGTTAGCTGGCATATACATATGAAATGGTTGATCACATTAGCTTTTGTCTTCTACAGAATTAGTTTAGTTTCTTTAGCTTTCAGTTTAGTTCCTTTAGCTCCAAAAAAGAATAAATGATTTAGAAGTTTATAAGTTTAAATAAATATTTCAGCTTTAAATTTAAAAATAAACAGCTGGATCCAAAGTTAGCTTCCAAAGGGAAAGGAAAATGACAATCCCAAGAGCATCTATCAGAAGAAAACACCAACCACAGGTTTTGAGTTGTCTAGAAAGAAAAGAATTAGGTGCCCACATACAAAGCAAAAGACCATCACCGCATTCTATACCTGAATGCCCTGACCTCCAAAAGATTAAGAATACACTGCCAAAGCATACTAGAAAAGAGTATGTAGCACATCAACAGAAAAAGAACTCATCTATTTACAGAGAGGACAGGGGAAAGCTGTAAGAACTCCAACACTTGCTTTGGTGAGCTCTCTTTCTAGAGGTGAAAGGTCAGAGGAAACAGAACGAATGTATACCACAAAGAATGTCAGGGACAAGGGCAGGAGGCATCAGCGAAGTAGGAAGGGGCAGACTCCACTATGGGCCCTTCAAAATACTATCACCTTGAAACCTTGAGCAAACCTACTGTTCTACTAGAGGAAAGACTGAAGGATGTGGAAATTACGGTTAAAATAATATTTAAAAATGAGAAAGACTTCATGAGGGCAAAAGTGTGAAAAAAGAATATACAAGATAGATTCAGTAAGGAGATACAGGATGGAAGACCTCTGAGGAGAATGGAGGTAATGAGAGCACGCACCACCTACCAATCAACAATCACTAGATAAACCTTAATACAAAGTATGAAAACACAAATGTAACACCTGGGTTAGAAGAGTGGAGGAGGTCTACAAAGAAACTGCAAGACAAGGCAGCAACCTGCCAAAGCTTTAACGGATGCAGCAGGGAAGTAAGGATGAAGGAGTATGAAGGGGGAGGGACTGCAGCAGGGAAAGAGGATGGGTTGCAGCAGCAGAAGGGGCCTAAAAAGAGAAGGAAGGGAAAGCAACCTAGAGGAGAGAAAGAACTGGATAAAGTCAGGCGTGGGAGGGATCTCAAGAGGACAGAGTAGGAGAGAGAATGAAAACGGCATGTGTTGAAAAAGTGGGGAGATCAAAGACCCAAAAGGGGGGCTGTGGGGAAGCAGGAGCCAAGGATAGCTTTACCATAAATCTGACTAAAAAGAAGTGTGAGTATCGTGCAGGAGTGAAGACGGGGGCCGGAACAGGGATGCTCTCAGAGAGATGTAGAGATGGAGACACTAGATTCAAAATCCTGCTGTAATACGGGGACTACTGTGAAGAGAAACTATAGTCAAAGACACCATCACCATCACCATCACCACCACCACCCTCCCCCAAAAAAGCAGCCAGGGTCAGAAAAGAAGGTATTCTCGAAGTATGAATACAAGAAGGAGAGGAAGAGAGGGACACATGGTAGGATAGAAAAATCTAACCATAAGGAGAGGGTAACCAACAAACAGGAGTGCATCGTGGAGCGATGACGTTTTCGGAGGAAAAGTAGGAGCAGACCAAAGGTCCTGCCCACTTGGTCTAGAGGGCAGAACGGACGGTCCCCGGTGGCTGAAAGGAGTGGTAGAGAACAACAAACTATGACGCTCAAGATGAGAACTTGGGGATGACACACAGTGGCTGGGTCAGAAAAGGAGATGCTGTCAGGAGAGAGGTTCATTATGAGGAAAGCGAGGGGCACCGAGGAGCAGAAAGCATGCCAAAGGCGGACGCAAAGGGGCAGAAAAGAAGCCAAAGGAATGGAGGCAGGGGTAAAAGCAGTAGGGGCGCAGGGACAGACACTGCAGATTATAGAGAGGGAGGTGGGAGTCCCAGAAACCCAGGGCGTGGGGAGGTAAAAGGGTCAACCCCCAGGGAGGGGCGGGGGTCGGGAGGGCCGGCTCGGCCTGTGGGTGACAGGGGGAGAGGGGAAATGCACGGACAGGCGGAGGGGATGGGGTGGGGTGGGGCGGCGGGCAGCCCCGATACTCACACCTCCAGAATGCGGTCCCCCTTGCGCACCCCGGCCCGGTCGGCCGCCCCCCCGGGCAGCACGGCGCTCACATGCTGCAGCGGGGCGTACAGCTCCCCGTTGATGCTCCGCAGTTGCCCGCCCTCGCTCACTTGGCCCCGCACGTTGAAGCCGTAGCCAGACTCGGACTTGACGATTCGCACGACCCGCGGGCCACCGCCTCCGCCGCCGCCGTTCCCGGCGCAGTGGAGCCCAGAACCCCCACCGCCGCCGCCACCTCCGTTCCTGTGAGGGGCTGCGGGGTGAATCCCTTCCCCGTCCTCGTCCGCCATCTTGCGAGCAAGCGAGCCGTACTCCCACCCCCCTACGCCTCCACTCCCTCAGCGCGCGCACGCCCTTCTCGGCAGCCGCGCGACCCCCGGCGCGCGCGCCCGCTCCGCCGACCGCGGGACCCGAGTTGGCCAAGGAGCCGCGGGCGCGGGTAAAGGGTAGGGAGGGGGCGGGGAGGAAAAGAGGACGGTTAGGCCCCGTGGAGCCTCCTGGGAGATGTAGTTTCTGGACAGTGGCGGGGAGAGGGCTGGGCCCGGGCCGGAGGTGAGGTTATATAACGCGGTTCGGGCGCAAAGCCTGATGGGAGTTGTAGTTCGTCTTTTCTGCTCTAATTAGGAGTTTTCCTGTTGGAAGGTGAGCTGCTAACCTAGCCCTGAGTGCAGCTGACAGATTCAGCTGTTGATGTGCGGCAAGTTTTATTTTTCTCCTTTCATTTCGTAGCCTCTGAAAGCAGTAATATTAAGACAAATTTACGTTTGTGATTCAATAAGGTCTTAAATTATAACATCTTGTTTGCTCGGCACTTTTCGTGTCTCCATACATTACTTTATTCCGTGGCCCAACATTCTTGTGAGACAACTGGATCATGAATTCGTTTCTCTATTTCATATATTAGGAAACTGAACCAAAGTCATCCAGCTATTAGGTAACAGGAACTAAGGCCCAATTATTTTTGCACAACTTTCTGTTCATATATTGCAACTACATAAAAACTGCCCCAACTATGCAAAAATCATATGGAGAGGAAACAATGTTCTCAGTGATTTAGACCTGGATATTAGAGTGGCAAAGTAATAATATAAATTAAGCAATGACTTGGGGGTTTTTTTTGGGGGGGGTAGTTTTTAAATATCCATATATATGTTTTTTATTGAAATATAAGTTGATTTACAATATTATGTAAGTTTCAGGTATATAAGCCGTGATTCACAATTTTTAAAGATTACACTCCATTTATAGTTATTATAAAATATTTGGCTATATTCCATGTGCTGTACCATAAATCCCTGTAACTTATTTATTTATACATAGTAGTTTGTACCTCTTAATCCCCTACTGCTCTCTTGCCCCTCCCCACTTCCCTCTCCCTACTAGTAACCACTAGTTTGTTTTCTGTATCTGTGAGTCTGTTTCTTTTTTGTTATATTCACTAGTTTATTTCTTAGATTCCACATATAAGTGGTAACATACAGTATGAGCAATGATTTTGCAGTTATCTTTATTTGAAATTCATTTTGTTTTCCCCAACAGCCCAGTAGAGTTCTTTGCAAATGGCAGCAATTGATGTTTTTTGGCTACCTACCTGAACACAAACTTAAAAGATACTGTACAGATTGCCTGACAAAGGCAAGTAAGAAGAGCAAGAGCAAAAATAATGAAAAATACCTTTCTTAAACACTTATGCTCAAGCTTAGTATTTGATTTTATCCTATTGACAGGCTAATAAATTAGTCTGTTACTGTTCCGTGGATGCTGATAAAAGACGCAAGACTCCTGGGCCAGAGACAAAGGACTATTACTCACAGCATGGGAAGCAACTTGAGCTTCAACACTTTAGTATCAATTTCTCTCACCCACTAAAGTCCCACGGAGATGACCAGAAGGGCTCAGATGAATGCTGTGCACTTGGTGGACTTACATGACAGCTAAGGAACACTGAGCTTGGGGAACCCATCACTTTATAGGAAGCAGTAAGCAATCCCATTCTTTGTCCTGGAGAGAGAGATTACTTCATCCCTGAAGGTCGCTCACTGTAAACATAACCCTGAGAAATGACCCTGGTAAAGAGCAGTCAGGGCCTTGCGTTCTTTTCATACCCAGGAAGATGGGTAGAAGCATGAAAGACCCATGAAGGACTGTCTCTCTCAAAATTACTATGTGCCAAACACTATTCTAAGCACTTTAAAATCTTGCTTAACCCTCACAACCCTTCAATGGCCTTTACTTTATAGATGAATAAACCAGCATAGAGAGCTCACACAGCTAATAAGCTATGAATCTAGAAAAAACAACAAGGACACATAGTTCAAAAACAGTGAAAGTTAATTTGCAGAGGCCTGATGACTTGTAAAAGCAACAAGCAACCCCTAAAAGAATTTATGGACTGTGTAAAAGTTTCCAGGAATTGCTCAGTGAGGGAGGCGGGGAACCCAGTAGAATAATTAAGATGTTTTACAAAACGTGCGATGAGAATTCAACATTATTATATTAGAACATTAAATTAATATAACCTGATTTTATAAGAAAGCTAATGAAGAGGGGTCTTGATTAGTTAAACAAATATGAAACTTAATACAAGCTGGAATAAGAATTTTGCTCCAGACTAATCATGGCATTTGGATTGAACCTGAATAGTTTGGTTTGAACTGAGCGTTGGGTGGAAAGGAACTTATCCAACAAAGCCAGGCATCACAGAAAGGAAAAAGGGAGCTTCCACTAAAAGAATTGGGTTTTTTGTTTGTTTATTTAACAAAAATGTCCTGAATGCCTACTCTGTTCTACGTGCTGTAATAGCAGCTAGGGATCCAAAGATAAATAAGATGGTATCTACAAGGTCCACCAAGGGCAGTGTGACGTGGTCAGACTCACAAATGCACGTACTCCTTGATCTGTTAATGCCCCTTCTAGGAGTCCATTCTCCTGTCGCACTCGCACGTGTGTGAAATGACATTTTTGTGAAGTTAGTCGTTGTAACAGAAGTTAGCATTTGCAACAGATTGGGAATAACTTAATGTTCATTGGTTAAATTACGATATAGCCACAAGGAAAAACTGAATAACTGTAAATAAAGAATAAGGAAGCTCTTTACTGAAGTGGAATGATCTCATGGACACCGTACGTAATTAAACAAAAATAAGATGCAGCACGGTCTGCAGAACACGATGCCGCTTTTGTATAAAAGGGAACCACAGATATGTTTACATCTCTAGAATTATTCGCAAGAAACTGATAACATTGATTGCCTCTGAGGAGGGGGACTGGACAACGGTGGGGTGAGGACAGGATAGACTTTTCACTATACCTTTTACCTTTTTGTAACTTCTGAATTTTTAGACAGATGAATGTGTTGCCTATTCAAAAAGTAAATACAGAAAATACTTAGAAAGGATTGGATTGGAAGAAAAGGTGATCGGAGCATCCAAATAAGAAAATAAAATGAGACACCGTTCCTGCTCTCAAGAACTCACAATCTAGCCAGAGAGACAGCAAACAAAAAAGCAATTACACTACAGGCCTTGGCCCTCCTAAGTAATGAGAGCCGTGCAGAGGCCTGAACAAGCTGCTAAGAGTGCACATAGGAGAGGCCTTTAAAACGGAACAGCTGAGCTGAGGGATCATCCATCCATGAGGGAGCCCAGGCAGAGGACAGTGGTGGGAGGGCATTCTGACGGGACACCAGGGATTTGAAAGAACGTAGTGAGTGAGAGAACAGCAACCTGGAGCAGAGGGGACAGGGAGGAAGGGGCACCGAGGGACGGGAGGAGGGCAGGAATCAGATCCAGGAGGGCTTCATATACTGAGTATCGTGCTCAGGAGTTTGGATTTCATGCCAAAGTATTTGGGGGCCTCTGGACACTTTTAAGCAGAGCAGCAGTATTATCAAAGTTGTGCTTCAGAAAGTTCATTCTGTTGGAAGTGTGGAGACAAAATGAGACAGAAAGATCAGTTAAGAAGTGATTGCAGTGATTCAGGTGAAAATTGATGAGACTCCAACTAGGGCAGTGGTGATGGAGGAGGATTCACTGGAGAAAAAACTCAGTAACCCCTTGGCTCTCAGTGTGAGCATGGGGGAGGAACGATTGATGCAAGATTCCTGACTTGGCAGTGTGATTTGTTAAGACTAGGCATGAAAAGGAAGAAGAAAAGGTTTCAGGGGGATGATAATGAATTCAGTATGGGGTCTGCTGGATTTGAGGGGCCTGCAGAAGATCCAAGAGGAATTGATCAGTAACTGGTCAGATGCATGAGTTCGGCATCAGGGAAAAGGGTCTGGGCCAGAGCACAGATCTGGGAGCCATCAGACCTGGCTGGTGGTGGAGAGCCCCAAAGCAGAGCTGTAGTGAAATGAGAGAACGACTTGGGCCAGAATGCAGAGAATGTCCTCTTCCCCCCATTTAGGAGACTTCAAGAGGAAAAGGGGAGAGACTGAGAAAGAAGAGTCAGAGAGCTGGGGGACCCAGAGAGAGTGGGACCTTCAAAGTTGAAGAAGCTGCCTTTGGAAATAGGACCTGGAAAGTTTGCAGAGCACTTGCCATCCAAGGGTTTGTCTAGTCTTCACAATAACCAGGTAAACAGAAGCATTCATGAGAAACTAGGCAGGCCCCAGGCACACTGCTAGTTAATAGCAGAACTGAATCTTGAACCCAGATTTTCTGACACCAAAGTCAGAAAGTCTCTCCACTATCCAGCTTCCTTTTGGTTAAAGGAGAACACAGTTCCTTCTTGCCTTTGTGATGTACAGAGTCAGCAGGCTTCCATTGGTTTTCTGTACAGGAGAGCCCCACCCTGCACCACTGCTCATGTAGTCCTTTGGTTCTAGATGTCCTGCCTCTTCTCCTTCCCTCTTTGCTGGTCTAAATGCTCATCCTTCAAGCTCGAGCCTAAGTCCCTCCATAAAGCCTCCCCTGAGGATTCCAGTTCACCCCGACCTCTCTGTTGTCTAAATCCCTGCAGCAAATACAGCTCCCAGTGACCCCATCTCCCCTTGGTGACTCACACGCTTGTGTAATCCCCTCCCCTTGAGTGTGGGTGGAACCTGTAATTCACTTCCAGGCAATAGAATAAGTGAAGATGTGTCACTCCCAGGGTTACAGGTACATTATGTAACACTCCTTGGCTGACTGGAGTGAGGGTCCCCTGCTGGCCCTGAAGACGAAAGCTGCCATGTTGTGAACTGCAAGTGGAGAAGGCCCATGGCCGGGAGCTGCAGGAGCCTCTAGGGCCTGAGACTCGCCCCTAGTGGACAAGAGAAAATGGGGCCCTCAGTCCTCAAGAAAACCTGCCAACAACCTCATGAGCTTGGAGGCGATCTTGGGCTCCGCTAAGTAACGTAGCCCAGCCAGTGCCTTGATTGCAGGTTTGTGAGACCCTGCAGAGGACGCAGCAAAGCTGAAGCCGGATTCTTGGACCACGAATGGTGTGAGATAATAAATGTGGGTTGTTTTAAGCTGCTAAATTTGCAGTAATCTGTCACATGACAATCGATCGTGAATGTGGCTCCTGTTGCATCTGCGATCAGTGCTGCTCGGTTTAGATCATAACGATTTAACATCTAGTTTCACTTGACCTTTCCAATCTGAACATAAGTTTCTTGAAAAGAAGGAATTTGTCACATGTGCCTTGTCGTGTCCTCCGAGTGTGTGAGAGTAAGAGGCACAAGAGAAGGAGCTTAGCAAGTGTTGATAGAAAGTCAGTCCAGGAAAGGACCATGAAGTGACTAATAGTACCTCCTGCATAAGGACATGGTGGGGATCAAATGAGAATATGTGGGCCACACCTAACATAATGCTTAGTACTAGTTGTGGGGGAGGGTATAGCTCAAGCGGTAGAGCGCATGCTTGACATGCACAAGGTCCTGGGTTCAATCCCCAGTCCCTCCTCTAAGAACAAATAAATAAACCTAATCACCCCCCCCCCAAAAAACCTAAAAGAAACAGAAGAACTTAAAAAAAAAGGAATACTAATAAATATCACACCTAGCTCCATTCCCCCATTTTGCTGGTAAAGAAGTCGCGCCCTCCACTACTACCCTTCAAAAAAGGAAGCAGACCCAACAAGGTACAGAGACTGTCCCAGGCCACGCAGCAGGTCAGTGGCCGGCGCCCGGCCCGGAGCGGAGAAATGAAATTGCTCAAGTGAGGAAATAGTGCATGTCATTTCCCATGGAGTCATGAGATGAAGAAAACAAGAAAAGGGCCCTTTTCTTAGGCCCTTGCCCTAATTCGGACTCCTCCTTCCTTTTCGCTACCTTTCTGCACTTTTTTCTGTGAAGACCATGTGAAAAAAATTACTTTTTTTGTAAATTGAGAAACTGATTTGCAAGAGTGGATAATATCTACAGACCAGAAGGTTTATGAGTCGTGATTCTTTTAGTTGCAAGCGATAGAAACTCAATTCAAACTAGCTTAAGCAAAAAAGGGAGTTTATTGGTTCATACAGCTAAGGAGGACACTGGGCACACCTGTTAATTATAGCTGCATAACAAACCATCCCAAAACTTAGTGGCATAAAACTATCATTTTATTATGCTTATGGACTCTTTAGGTCAGAAATTGAGGATACTTAGGGATAACTTGTCTCTGTGCCTTGATGCCTGGAGCCTCAGTTGGGAAGACTCAAAGGCTAAGGATGATTTGATGGCTAGGTTCAACTGGAAATGTCTCATTTCTGGTGGTTGAGGCTGGCTGCCTGCTGGGACCTCATCTAGGGCTCTTGGCATGACCCTATACATGGCCTCTTCACATGGCTATTGGCTTCTTTCAGCATGTGCCTGGGTTCCCAAATCAGATGTCCCGAGAGAATAAAGCAGAGGTGTGTGGCATTTTTATGACTGAGTGTCAGATGTCACATGGCATGACTTCCACCATACTGTTTTGCTCCAAGTGGTCACAAGGGTCTGCCCAGGTGCAAAAGGAGGGGACATAGACACCACCACTCCACAGAAGGAAGGTCAGTGTTGCACCGTAATTAGAGTATATATTGTGGTGGACACTTCTGGAAAATATAACCTGCCACACTGGGATAGCTCATGGATTTAAAGCAAGGGCTGTAGGAACCTAGGCCTTGAGGTCTAACACAGAGAACTCAAGGCCATCTCCCTCTTTTTCATCTGTCTTTCATTTTTGCTCATCTCTGCTTCTCTTTGTCTCTTAGCAAAAAACACCTTGTTTTTCTCAGCGTCTGTATATAATTTCCTAGGGAAGGACTTTGGCCTTTCCTTGAGTCATGTGCTTACCACCTGGACTGATGGAAGTTGCCTGCAGGATGAAGAACTATAATTGTCCAAACCTGAATCACATGCCCAGCTCACGTGCCTAAAAGAAAGTCTGCTGGGTAGACTACAAAGAATAGCTAGTGCAATCTTTTTTTTTTTTTTGCATCCACAGTATTTAATTTATTTGGATAATAGTTACAGATAAACAGGTACACTCCATAGACAATTACCAATACTTTTTATACAGTTCATATTTCAGAACATCAACACTATTTTATTTACACTCTATTTATATACATTAACATCTTTCTAAAGTCAGTGCATTGTCAACAAGTTTTATACAGTAATTTACAAGGTGAATGTAGTTAGTTAATTTAATAAATTTTCTGCTAGTCATGAATTAAAAAAATTAATTACAACCAATATAACAAACACAGATCAAACAACATTAGTAGATTGTGCTACCTGCTTAAATAAAACATCTGTAAGGGAATTATTTAAAAGCTTCCACTGTTTCATGGGACTTGTCCAGGTAGGAATGGACAGATTTTATATACGGAAAATCACAAAACTATGAAGTCTGCATTCTGTCTGATTTCCTATACCATTTAGGCCACTCCGTCCTACTTGCAATTATAGTTTTCTTCTATATAGGGTTTCAACTTAGGTAGCCATTTAAGACAATCTTTCCAAATGCTCTGAGAAGAACTGAATAGTAACCGGCCTTAGATATCAGAACACAAATGCTTCATTTCATTGGTACCTACTATCTATGAGGAAGTAAGAGCAATGGAATCTGATAATTAATGAGAATCAACTTCCAGGATTCAGATGAATAAAAAAAGATCACTGAAAAAAAGTGGAATAATTACTTCAAACACATATTTTAAAACAACACAGAAAAAAATTACTGCTTGAAATAAATAACATTTAAACTTTGTTCCAGTCTTGAATTATCAGAGGAAAAAAAAAAATGAAATGAGCAAAGAAACATAACTTTTGATGACCACTACTGTGAAATTAAAATAAAATAAAGTAAAGTAAAAAGGACAAACATCAAAATTAAAAAAAAAATGGACATGCAAACAAAACAAAAGTTTACTTCCTAAAACCACCAATTTCATTAAAAATACTTACCCACTATCAATGCTTGGGATGTATTTTGTTTTTAAATTTAATATGATGGGGGAAAAATACCCCAATCAAGTTACTTTATAGCCCTTACAGCCATCAAATATGAACAAGTTTTGAAAAGTTCATTTGCACATATTCTTTTTTTTTTAAAGTGCAAAACAAAGAAACAAAGAAACAGGTTTAACCTAAGTGAGCACCAAAGCTCAGTGTGCGATCATAATTATGTCAGTTCCCTATCAGCATTCTGTCCTCGCAGTGTTTCAGAGCCCTTTACCTGGTCATCTGCACATCATGCCCTTGTCTTCCACTTTCTCACATGCCACCTCTGAGATTTACTGGGTTTCCTATTGGAGAGAAAATCTCCCTGGCTCTTACAGCCATACTGGCTGGCTTTTTTTCTCTCATTCCTTCTCACCCCACCTGACCATCATGATGCAAAGGGCCATTCCCAAATATCATTTTCACCATCCTTCTGGCTGCAACTCACTAGGCAATTGTCACTCTGTTAGTTGTGTCTTTCTTCATTTAATCCAGTGCCTACACCCCTTTCTTTTCTCAAAATCAAACTCAATTTTCCAGAAATTGCTTCCCAGAGCCAACAGTTCCTATATATATATATAAAATATATATTGTATTATATCAGAAATATATTACATCTATTATATCTATCAGAAATATAATAGGTTGGGATATCTCATAGCAAAAAGACCAATGCTGAGGCAGTAGCAGCATCCAGTGGAGAAGTATGTGAGACCTGGGGCCTCTGCATTGGTTCCGTTTAGTTTTTTTTTTTTTTTTTTTTTTTTTTTTGGTGGGAAGGGAGATAATTAGGTCTGTTTATTTATTTATTTAGAAATGGAGGCACTGGAGAGTGAACCCAGGACCTTGTGCATGCTAAGCACACACCCTAACACTGAGCTCTACCCTCCCACTGGTTCCTGTTTAGCTTCAATCCTTCACAAGTCATTTGTATGCTTTTGGCTGCAAGTACAGAAAATTCAAAAGTGGCTTAAATAATAAGGAAATTTATAATCTCATGTAAATAGCAACTTGGGGAGTCCCAGAGTTAATTAATTCAGAAGCTCATCCATATCATAAAGAATCCGGATTCCTTCCATCTCTCCCTCTGCCATCTTCAATGTATCATCTGGGGGATTTGGTTAACTCATCTCGTGGTGGCGAGATGGCTGCTGAGTGCCAGGCATCAACCACATACATGGTCACCATATCAAGAAGCAGAAAACAGGAAGTATGTATTCGTAAAAGCAAAGAAACCCTTTCTAGAATCCTTGCATCAGCTTTCTCTCATGTTTCATAAGCCAAAAGTGTATCACTCACTAATCCCCTAAACTAGTCATTGGCAAAAGAACTGAAATTACTGTGATTGACACAAATGCATTAAGAGTTACTCCTGGGGCCAAGAGTAGCCCCTTCCCTGTGTGCATAACTGGCCAGTGAATACCAGAACAAAATGGGGACTTGCCAAAAGAAAGAAGGGAGACAATTTGGTTTCTTCCAGTATAAACTAGAGGTGATATCTACTTCATCTATACGTAGAGATACTTCTAGAAATAAGGTTTTGCAGGACACTCTTATGAAAATAGTTTAATTAAAAAAACAGTGAGTCATGTGCTACAACATGGATGAAATTTGGAGACATTATGCCAAGTGAAATAAGCCAGTCACAAAGAGGTAATTATTGTATGATTCCTGTAATTCGAGTTTCCTAGAGTAGTCAAATTCATGCAGACAGAAAGTAGAATGGTAGTTGCCAGGGGCTTAAGAGGGAAGGAAATGGGGATTTCGTGTTTAATGGGTATAGAGCGGGAGGATGAGAAGTTCTGGAGGTGGATGGTGGTGATGGTCACACAGCAACTGTAATAGAGAAGAACAAGCCTGACTCCGTGTTGGATCTCTTTTACTTTAACCTTTGTAATCTCTGCTTTTGCTACAAGTTAATCACTACAGGGATGCTACCTGCAAGCTTAAATTATACATAATGGCCCATCTCTTGGAACCCTGCCTCCCAGGTAATGGGCATTAAGCTAAAATATCTTTGTTTAGCTCACAGGAAACATCCTGACCAGGCCCACCTGGGAATGACTGCAGGAAGGAAGAAAGCAACGCATGCCCTCTGGAGCCTGGCCAGAACCAGGACTTTGCTACTTTCCCTTTTAGTATGAAAGGAGCCTGAATTCTAACTCAGGCAAGATGGTTTTTCGGGACCCTAGTCCACCATCTTCTCGGTCTGCTGGCTTTCCGAATAAAGTCGCTATCGCTCGCCCCAACAACTCATCTCTCGATTTATTGGCCTGTCGTGTGGTGAGCACTATGAGCTTGGATTCAGTTACACAACGTGAATGTACTTAGTGCCACAGAATGGCACATGTGACAATGGTTAAAATGGTATTGTCTATGTTGTGAATATTTTATCACAAAAATTTTAATAAAACTGAGTCTATTTAAGATACAGAGCAAAGAAATTGTGCTAAATTTGAAGTGTACAATATAAATTCATGGTTCTAATAACCATAATGTTGAATTTTGGCCTAATTTGTGGGTGGTATCATTTCCCAACCTTAGATCACCTCTGTCTAAATCATGTGCCATCCTCCCCTCTTTCCTCATATCCACATCCATTTTGACTGAAATGCAGATCAAGAAATTCCATCTCCAAAAAACATCCTGCAAGAGAATCTCCTGCACAGAATGGAATCAGCTACAGCACCCACTTGCTCATCCCTTGCAGGCTACCTTCCCCTTTCTCCTTTGTCTTCTAGCCCTCATTCAGTACAGCTGGCTGTCCCCACATCCATGCCAAGAGGCTTCAGGACAAGGAGGCAGAGAGGAAGATCCAGGGAGCAGCACAAGCACAAAGCACCAGCGGGTGTTGGCAGCTCTCACAAAGTCTATTTACTGACAATACATATGTACTAATATTTACTGATCCCTCAGATGTTTGCAAATGAGGCAAAGCTGTGAGGAGCTGTGCAGAGAAGTGGCAGCTATGTATCCAACCCCAACACCCATTCATAGAGGACCCAGTCCTTCCTCCTGAAGCTACCAAAACCCCACCCCATGTCCAGTGGCCAGGGCTGAGCAATTCTGTTACACCAGCTTGAAACCAGAGGTCATCTATTCATATTTAACTGCTCACTCCGGACAGTCTTTTCCAAAACATATCACAATCTTCAGGGTGGAGCATTCACCACTCCCTTAAATTCATGTCCCAGAGCTGGATCACACTATCAGAAAGTATCTCCTTACATGTAATCTTCTGTAAATAGAATGGGTTCTAGGCAAAGGGCCTCCATCATGGAGTCATGCATGCCCTCCAGGGCAACTGAGTGTCACTCCTCAGCTGTCTGCATGTACTTCCCGATGTACGGCAAGTGCCCCAGGGCTCCCTCCGGGAATGATTTTCTTTTGCTCAGTGATCCTGGTCAGTCACCTTGCAAAACACCCTGCTAGCTACAGGAAAGAGAACCCGTTTCTGTTCAGCCAGCACTGACTGAGTGTGCACAGCGTGCCAGGCAGTGGGCCAGAACTGGAGACACAGAGACAAATCAGCCCCTGCCCTTTGGGAATTCTCAGGTCTGGGGGGAGAAGCTGACATGAAAACAAACAATTATTGTACAGTGTGATGTTTTGTACCAGCTGCTGTGGGAGGACAGATGAAGGATGATTAACTGTCTGGGGATTCTCTGGGGAGTCAGGGAACATTTGTCCAAACAGTATCATCGAGTGGGGTTTTGAAGGATAAGTAAAAGCTTGCTAGAAAGATAAAGGAGGGAAAAGAATTCCAGGCAGAGGGACTAGCATATGCAAAGGCAGGGAGATAAGGAAGGACTTGGTGTACTTTGCAAACAGCAGGCAAGGTAGCAGAGACTCAGAAATGAGTAAGGCCGTGGGCAGTTTAGTCCCAGCCATGACCCCTCCTTGGCCCTGGGGGAGGGGGACAAAAATCAAAGCTCTAGCTCTATTGCTGATGAGTAATAAGCAATGTTACCTTCTCTATATATATAAAGCTCAGACACCTGTAGATCCTGTTCTGTGGGCGTTCTAGGTCTTTTGCAAGATTATCATCTAACGGGAACTATCTTCTCAAGGAATCAGGGTCTTTTATGTATTTGAAAAGGCCCATGTGGAATCTTTGGGCTGTTGTGATGATGATCTGAAATGTGATTCTTGCTGATTGCAGCCTTGAAGGGGAGAAGCCAGGCCAGTGCCCAGTCCCCCTTCCCACCCTCACTGGGCTTCCTCTCCGTCCTGTCATACACTTCGAGTGCCCAGGCTGCTGCTCTTCTCTCAGTAGACACATGATCATTTTGGTTACTTCATCCTCTCCAGAATAATTAATTAATTAAGCAAGCGTTGGCTTGGCTGAGCTTTCTGGAAACATCCAGAACCAATTCTTTCTTGAGTAAGGGCTTATCAAACATGAGCAAAATGAACTGCAGCTCCTCAAGGAACTAACTCTAAGAAATGCTGGTCTAACACACGAGCCGTATACATGAGTTTTTAAAATCACCTTTCAAGTCTGCTAAAATTTTTACTGACCTGTGAAATGCTCCAAGCCCTTCTCAAAGTGCTGCCTCTGATGATGTGAGCCATAGGCAACTTAAACCAGGACAGGAACGCTTTTTCAATTTTTCATAAAATATTTACTTTCCTAGAATCCAGTTTCTTTTCAGGCCCGGTCTTTAATCTTTCTGGTGCTAGACTTAATTTGCAAGACTGCTCCCTTGTCTGATCCCAACCTGGCTGGCTGCCCTTTGCTAAATAAATGAGTCTGGAATTTACAACAGGAAAACTCCAGGGACCTAGGCAAGGTCTGAGGAGAGAGCCTGCTTGTCTTCCTGTGGGGCCCACCATGGCCACCAGCCCAGGTGCTCTAGGACCTGCTGCCCTCTTGTGGCTGCAATCTGGGGTGCAGCTGTACCTCCACCCGGCAAACAAAAAGCTCTGGTTTTCAGGTTCAGTGGCTGGCTGACTGTGCTCTGAAGGCATTGTCCCTCCCACTCCTGGCAAAGACCTGGGTTATTTTAGAGCTGAAAGGGACCTTAGTCAACCCCCAATTTTTTTTTTAAGAGAAGGAGCCTGAGAATCAGAGAGATTTGGTCATTTAGCTAAGGACATACCCTAGTTAGAGAAGCAGGCAGGAATGGAACCCCCATCAGAAGACAGAAGGGAGAAGTTGCCATTTGAAATTTAGAAAGATGTGATGATGCTAAAGAGCTGCAGACTCCGTGAGTCGGGGGAGCCGGGAGCGTCTGGTGGGCTTCTCTCCATCTCCCCTCCCACCTTCTGCTTCCCAAGGAAAGCTGTTCTGTAATTGCACACAGGCCTTGGATAAGGACCATCTCTCTTTGTCAAATACTTTCTTATGCCAAGGACACAGCACTCCAGTGTAGGGGAACCAGATTTTCTTCCAAGCTTCAACCTTTAGTTATTCAGGCCCCATCCCCACAGTGTGGCCTGTTTTCTCCTCTGTAAAATGAGGGAGTTGGATTGAATGTTTTCTAAGGTTAACGCTAAAGCATTTACAGTTTATGTTTGTCTGTTTGCCTCTTGGCGTACAAATATCTGGTGGCACTGTCAAGACGGGGAGCAACCTGAGGGCAGAGTCTATGTCTTTTCCTCTTTACATTCCCCGAACCTAACCCCATACCATTGGTATATTAGATGCTCAGGAATATTTATTAACCATCATCGGCATACTCAGTGTCTGCTGACACGGCCAGACATGCTATATATGGTACTTAGATATGGTTTTGTGTTGACGATCACCATTCCTGTGAGATTATAAAGCACAGCATTACGCACAAGGACTCTGGGACCAGATTGCCTATGACCGACTACTGGTTCCACATTTCCTACCTGGGCGTCCTTTCTCTGGCCCTTGGTTTCCTCATCTATACAATGGGAATTAAATGGCAGTGCCCAGTACATTGTAAGCACTCAGTAATAGGTAGACATTATTAGCTTGATTTTATGGATGAGAAAACTGAGAGAGATTAAATAACCTTTCCTAACCAGCATGGCCCAGTGAGCGACAGATCGAAGATTAGAAACAAGATCCAAAGCCCATGGACTCTTATGGTCTATGTTGCACTATTCCTCCACTGCTGGATGACTGAAAAAACGAATGAATAAAATTCTTTGTTCCTGATGACAATGCTAATAGATGGCATTTATTCTTACATGGGGACAATATTAATACTCCAGATCTGTCTCTTCCACACTCCATGGAATCAGTTAAGAAAGAAGATGAAAACAATTCAAAAAAAAGCAACAGGTCAACGCGCTCCTCTGCACAGAGGAGACTACACGTTTCGTCTAAGTCAGTGAGGACTTAGTGAGCATCTACTTTGTGGCAGTACCAAGGCCAGGCATTGTGGAGATTAGATATTTCCCTGACCTTTTAAACCTTGCAGTCTAGTTGGGGAAACAAACACATGCAAGGTCTAGATTATAATAGGATGTTATAATTATTACATCCTAATTATTACACCTACAAGGTGATATAGATCATTTGTGTTAATTGATTTCAGAAAGGAAACACACAGCACAGGCTTGAGAATTCTGGGAAGGCTTCCTGGAAGAGGGGCTCAGGCAAAGTCTGGAAGCATAAGTAACTTTCTTTGATGTTATCTTTATTTTCTCTCCATCCCCAACATCTGGTTGGTCAGTTGGTCATCAAGGCCTATCAGTTCTTTCCAAGTGACTCTCACACCAGTCCCTTACTTTCGAGTCTGGCAGCCATAATCCCAGCTCAGCCCCATTACTTCATGCCTAGAAGAACCCTAACAATCTAACTTGTCTCTTGGCTGCCAGCCTTTGCCTTTTCAGTCCACATCATCCACCTCTTTGGGATTAGCCCTCTCATTTTATGATTCACTCATTCCAACTTCCTTTCAGCTAACATTTATTAAGTATCTACCGTGTGCCAGGCATCACTCTTCTACCCACTAGGGATTCAGTGTTGAGCAAGACAGGCAAGGAAGATCCTTGCCCACCCCCCACCTCCCAGGACATAAAAATATTAGTTTTTAAAAACTCCAGTGAAGATCTGTTGCTTTAGAGCCCAGACTCTCCCGGGCAAGGCCCACCCTACTCATCTCCCCCTCCCCCTAACTTCCTACCACTTTCCAGCAGGCTCTTCACTGGGCTCACCATCCCTCACTCGTGCCACATTTATTTCCCAGGCAATCTTTCTCTATGTTCTTTCTCTTTGGACCCACCTGTCCAAATCCTTTAGGGTCTAGTTCTGGCTCCACATCCGCCCCACCTTTCTCTGCTCCACTGTGCAGCTCTGTCTGCCTCCTTCACATTAACGCCTCACGTGTTCCACCATCACTCACCTCTTCCACACGGCGCTGTCTCTTCCTCCACCCACCTGCCGAGGTTCTAAGCTCCTGAAGGGCTACAACCCTGTTCTGTATTATTCCATCCTGACCTCCCCTAGCACCTGGCACAATATTGTACAAATAATACTTCTTTTTCTCTCTCTCATCCTCCTCTTCTTAATTTTTCTAACAATAACAACTAACATCTGTAAAGCACTTTGCGAAGTGTTTTCACCTACATAATATTCCAAAAACCGCACAATCCCCCTGGGTCAATTATCGATAAATATTTAATGGATTAATAGGTCAAAAGGGGAAGGCATCCCGGGTGAAGGAACTAGCACCAGCAAACACACAGGGACAGGAGTGATCCCCGCAGGAACAGAAGGCTGCGGGGAAACACAGCCTTGCTGAAGAGAGGAGTGAACACTATAGAGAATTTGGAAAATAAAGAATGAAGATAATAAAAAACAAACAGAAAAATAAATCCCACCTTCACATTAACAGGGTTAGCAGTTAGGGGTATTTATTTCTAACCTTTTTAGAAACTTTTTTTTGCAAAGCTGTGATAAAACTGCATAAAATTTTGTGTCCTACTTTTTTTCACTTAACATTCTAAGCACAGTTCCATCATGCGACATCGTTTTCATAAAGGCCATTTGTAGTGAATGCATAATATTCCAGAGTGGCTGCATTTTCATGTACTTACCCTTCTCTTATTGGACACTTCGTTTCCCATTTTATGCTGTGATAAGAAGCACAAATCGCTTGTGCAGAGAAGAAATGGACTGAAATCAGGTCTTGGTGAGATCTCAAAACTGCTCTAGAAAGTCTCACCTGAGCCTAAAGCATCCCCGGACTTTTTAGTCACCTGCGCCAGTCAGACTGATCCCTTATTGCTTAAAAGCCAATTGGAGTTGCATTTTCTCCGACTTGCAACCCACATTATCCCACCTAACATAAGAGCTCTCAGGGCAGGACCATACTTGTCTTGCTCGCTGCTGTAACCCCGTCTGAATCCTCAGTCCAAGGCAAGGAGTCAGAGCTTAGGAAATGTGTGCAGAAAAAAGAATATGAACTCTCGTATGAACGCTCCCTTCTTATCCTGACCGGGGGTCTAGAAGGATCTTAGTACTTTTATCAGTTTACCAACAAAAATGTTGCCTCTTTATCACATGTACCACTAAGAATTCCTAACTTTTTGGACTTCTTTAGTTTTTTAATTCAGAACTTTTACATTTTTAGGAACTGAAATATCTTCCTTCATGACCTTTATTTTTACTTTACTTTTTGAGATATAATTGACCCATAGCTTCATGGCCTTTAATACTAAATTTCTAAATGAATCTCCTCTGAGTTGATCCTCAATTCTATTTCTTTCTAGTTTCTCTACAGTTAAGTTGTAATGTTTAATTTCTTTAATTTACCTAGAATTTATTCAGGTGTACTATTTAAGGCGGGTTTTTTTTTTTCTTCCCCAAGTTCTTAACCAACTATTCCAATGCCTTTTTCCCCAGTTAAGTTGCAATGCTTCCTTTATCGTTTTTTAATGCTTATATAAAATTGGGTCTAGTTCTGCCTAGCCAGTCTGTTAAATTGATGCTTAAGCTATATAATGTTTCACTATCTTCCATTTAAGTTCTGTCTTCAAAATGTTCTCTGCCATCTCCCCTGTTTATTCTTCCAGATGAATTTTTTAAATAATTATATCTGATTCTAAAAGGACTCTATTGGAATTTTTACTGAAATTACATGACTTGACAATTAAGAATTGACATCTTTACAATTTTAACTTTGCCATCCAGGAAAGCTTTTCTTCATTAAATTTTCCCATATTTCTCAACAAAATGTGGTCATTTTCTTCACACAGATCACTGACATTTCAAATAAAGTTGATTTCTAGGTATTTTGTATTTGCTATGTTATTTTAGATTGTTTTCTAATTGGGATATTACTGGTGTATGTAGGGAAACTCACTAACTTGACAAGACAGTCCAATTGACACTCTTCTTGTCACCGCATCCTTTTGCTTCTTAGCTACCTCCTTGCGGGTACCACCCAGAGATCTGGGTTCTGCCCTGTGAAGCTAGATGGAGTGAAACCACACCTCCTCCTACAGGAGGAATTTTCATCTCTTCGGAGACTGCTGTCATGTTTCCAGCAGCCTTCTTTTGCCCTGGCCAAATAACCCCAACTGACAGGATGAAAGCAGTATGTGGGAAAGACTCAAATGACCTTGGTGAGGAGGGGGGATTTGGGGCAGGGTAGACTAGAGGTGGGGGACCGGTGAGGACTGGCTTCTGTGGTAACCCAGGCTTAAAGAGATGGACGAGGCTGAGCACAGGGAAAGAGGCGAAGAAACATCCGGACATGTTGACAAACTGGGTATTTTAAGGGATAAAGAAATGGAAAGAGGAATCAAAGGTAGCTTTAAAATTTCTAGCCTGAAGAGAGTGATTCTCTCTACTAAGTATGAGAGGTTGGAAAGGGAAGTTTCAAAGGAAGTCAATTTCAGTCCTCCTGACGCTGAGATTAGGGGTCCAAAGAGATACATCTATAGACCAGCGTGAGATAATAGAAAACATATTCCTGGCACAGCACTCCTAAAAGCCTTGTAATTTCCTAAGTGATAAGAGAACTGGGAGCATCTTTTGTTATGAGGTGACTCTGGGGCGGGGGGTCCTGGATGGGCGCTGGTCACCAGAAAGACTAAACCATGATTAAAAGCTTGGATTTTTCAGCCCCGCCCCCGATTCCTCCAGAGAGGGGAGAGGGGCTAGGACTGGAGTTCACGATTGATTACACCTACATAATGGAGGAAGACTCCATAAAATCCCAATAGATGGGGATCGGAGAGCTTCCAGGTGCGTGACACATCTTCATACGGGGAGGGTGACACACCCCAACTCCCCGGGGGCTGAAGTTCCTGCGCTCAGGACCCTCCCAGCCCTCGCCCTATGGATCTCTTCATCTGGCTGTTCATCCTTTATCATATCCTTTAATAAACTGGTAAAGGTAAGGAGGTGTTTCCCTGAGTTCTCTGAGCATCTCCAGCAAATTAATTCAAACCCAAGGAGGAGATTGTGGGAACCCCCAGTTTGTAGTCAAATCAGACAAAACTCCAGCTAGGGACCTACTACTTGCAACTGGTATCTCAAGGTCAGGGTAGGTGGGCAGCCTCTTGGGATTGAGCCCTTAAACTTATCTCCAGGTAGATGGTGTCAGAATTGAGTTAAATGATAGGACACCCAGCTGGTGTTGCAGAATTGCTTGGCGAGAGGAAAACCCCCACACATTCGATGACCACAAGTGTCAAAAATGTTCTGGGTACGTAGTAAAGGAGACACACAGGTGGAAACAGTTTTTCCTAAATATCAATGTTTTTCCAATTTTCCCCCACAATCATATATTTTACATAGCAGGCTAATTCAAACACAAACACACCTGGAGGGAGGGGATAGCTCAGTGGTAGAGTGCTGACTTAGCATGCATGAGGTCGTGGGTTCAGTCCTCAGTACCACATTAACCAAAATAAGAAGAAGAAGAGGAAATTAATTACGCCCGAAACAAAACAAAACCAAACACAAATAAATGGATATAAAACAGTATAAAGATCCCCAGACACCTGCAGACATACACGAGTTTGGCCTAGCACACTAGTGACACGGAGGAAAGGCACTGAACTGGCAGATTAAGTCATTAGGACAAGTGACTTCCTTCTCCTCTGCTGTCTGAGATCCTGTGGTCTAAGACTTGGTGACCAACACCCTGTCAGGAAGTGAATTATCCTGCCACCATCTACCCTCAGTCCCATGTCCCAGAGGGCTCCAGGGAAAGAGAGATTCCAGCAGAAAGGCCAGAGACATTTTAGAGTTCAAAGTAGGTCTTGCTGCCAACCCACAGAGCACACAGAGCTAGAAATCACTCACCTTTTAAAAAGCATCTCTTTTAGCCTCAGCCTGGATAAGGATTTTCCTTGGAGAAAGAGGGGCCAGAGAATATTTAGGTCTCCCACTTTGAGTTTCAAGGCCATGGCTCCTTAGAACTGGGGCAGGGAAGGCAGGAAACAATTTCTCCTTGCAAAGCTGGAGTCCTAAATCGAAGCGTGGAAAAGAGGCCAAGGGCCCTAGGCTAACATCTGCTGTTGGGTCAGAGCCTGAGAAAACTCAGGCCCAGGCTCTGCTCCGCTTGGCACTGAGGAATGAGGGAGGCCAGAGGATGAGCAGAGGCCCCACAAAAAACAGCAACACACATCGAAGAGCTGATTAAAGACAGAAAGTTGCTTCTCTACCCCAAGGGATATTACCCTCCTCACTCAAATTAAGTTGCTTTAAGCCGTCTCACGTGAGAACATCTTTCCAGAATACATCTTGGAACGCTTCACAGTACAAGGGGTTTTTTTAACTAGAGACGAAAGTGAGCCAATCAATTTTTGGCTATAGAAACTCTGTTCAAATAAAAGGTCCAATGCAGCAGTTGGTTGAAATACCATGTCCCTATCAGGTTTTTTTTCCATCCAGGGAGGGGACAGATGAAGAGGTGGGAGGACAGGGGCAGTTTTTCAGGAGGCAAGGAGCACTCCTGCAGGCTTCCCCACGTTGGGGTGACGCTCTGAGTTTACAGGAGGCTGGTGATGACAGCTGCGTGTCCGGGCAGCTCTCAACACCCAGCTCAAAGAAACAGGCCTTCATGGCAAAGGTCCCAGGGAGTCAGACTCCATCTTCCCTCCACAACATATTCACGGAGCACAGAGGAGTTGGCTGACAAATGACATAACACAGGCAATAAACAGACAGCTGAAGTCAGGAGCAGCTTCTCACCACGCCCTTTCTCAGGCCCAGGGCTCTCTCTCACTCTCCCGTCCCCATCCTCTGTCTCTAATTGAAAAGGTTGCCAAGATCTAAACTACCTTTCCTGTGACCACTTTCTCTTCCCAGAGACTCTCCTGAGCCCCTGTTCCTTCCAGCCGTTGTACAACTAAACTAAGGGAAATACACCCCAGAGGCATGTTCTGGTCCAAGGAATCAGTTAGAGCTCTAGTTCTCATCTCCAGAATGTTCATTATCTCCAGCTGGAATCTCTGCTCATCCCACCAAGTCCTCAGGGCCCAGTGGAGAGCCTCCCTTCCCTGAATGGCAGCACACTCACTTCTGTCTTCTTCCAGCCTTGCAGTCTTCCTGGCCCCCGAGGCAACCCCACCCTGCTTCCACCCTCTTAATATTCTGAGAACAAGCAGTCCAGATACACCCCTGCAGAGCAAGACTGCCAGACAAAGAAGAGAACCCAGGCTGTCAGAGGCCAAACCCAGGTCTGGAATGGAAGGAGGTTTCTGGTACATTCTGAAGCCTAGGGTGTGAATTACCTGAGAAGCAGGAGAAAGGGGAAGAAAAGTCGCAGGAGAAAAGCTTACATTCCTTTGATTGAAGGAAAAAGGGGCTTAGAAAGGAAGTGGGGCCAGGGGTTCAGGGCTTGCATTTCTAGTTTCTTTGGCCCGGGGAAGATTTGTGTAAATTTAGCTATGTCCTCGTTGGGCCCTGCAGTCAACAACATTTTTGGCAGAAAGAAAGAAAGAAACAAAGAAAAGACCATTGGACTAATTGAATGATGCCCAGAGATAGCCAAAAACTAAACCCTCAAACAGATGCAGTCAGCATTTCCAGGGTACTATTCATTTCTGCAAAGGATGTGGAGTTAGTCATCTACCTCCAGTGCTGATTGGTAAATCTCTTAAGTAATCACAGGACCTTTCCTCTGTCCAGTTCTTTTCCAACTGAGAGGACACACAGTGGCCAAGCGTAGGGATCCCACAAGGCCGCCAGCCCAGGCAGGGTCAAAGCTAAAGTTAGGGGCTACTTCCTACACAAGGACTCAGACCACAGAGCTCAGCTGCTTAACAGGGACATTCTAACTCCTCTGAATGCCACAGAGTCCTCATATCATAGTGTTTGGGGTGCCTCCACACCTCCCAGGTGTGGACAACAGGGTGCCCAAAATTATGTTCTTTCATCGTCCCCTGAAAAGTGAACAGAAACCAAGCCAGGAGCACAAGGAGACACATTAACACAATTTATTAAATTCACCATCCAAAGAATATGCCACAGGAAAGACTATCAGAGCTGGAAGGGCCTGTGGAGATGATCGGGTCCCATCCTCCCGCTGTACAGATGGAAAGGACAGCGTGAGCACCGGAACAGCATTCGGGACAAAGCCAGCACGCGAGCCCAGCCGGATGCAAACACCACAGACTTAAGGCTTCTGGTTTTGAGCCAAGCAGAACCTAAAGACTTTTTAAAAAAATTTATACATTGCTTTTTCTGGAGGGGGGAGGTAATTAGGTTTATTGTTATTTATTTTTAATGGAGGTACCGGGGACTGAACCCAGGACCTGGTGCATGCTAAGCACGCACTCTACCGCTGAGCTGTACTCTCCCCCCAGAACCTAAAAACTTAATCCATGTTTATTTTGCATTTTCTTGTATCCTATAATACCACATTCTGATGCTTATCTCCTTCTTGAGGCTGCCGGAAGGGCCCTAAAGAAAACACGATGAGGGGCAGGTTCGTTCAGAGCCAGGACAACAGACTGTGGAGTGTGGGGGTGCAGCGGGGTTAAGGGAAGAATTCCATCCCTCCTGACTGCCTTCTTCGCTCAAACAACATACACTCAGACCCCCATACCTCCAGGCAAATAAGCTTGCCTTTCTGAGGTACCAAGCAGGTTTGGAGGAGGAAGGGAAAAGAAGCAGGCAGAGGAAAGAGAGAAAAAGATTTATAACAATGCCATTCTGAAGTCAACAATTCCAGCGGGAACACTTTTCCCAGGGTGGGGCAAGTCCAAACACCGCAAGAGAAGGCTGTAGATCTCTAGTATTAAATCAGCTGTGAGATGTAAGCAAAACCACCAATAAGTTAGCAAAATAAATACCAAGTGAGTTTTGCTGAGATGGATGTAACCCAGTGAAAACAGTTTTTGGCTCTGAGTCAAGAAGACTGCAACTTGGGGGAAAACCCTAAGAAGATTCTGGGAGTCTTCACAGCAGAGAGAAGTCGCACTAACTGTCTGTGGCCTTAGAGACTCTTTCTGCTAAGAGCTACTCCCTGAAGGACACCCCCCCCCCACCCCGCCACCACAAAAAGGCAAGCCCATCCAGTTGAAGTTAAGGTTCATCGACTCTGACCAGGCCATGACAGGTAGCCCCACTGTCTATCTGGAAGAGGCCCCAGGTCAGCATGGGCTGAGGGTGGAGCAAGTAGAAGAACAAACAGTTTGTTGCTAAGAACTGATCTGTGTTTACGGGAGGAACTTCGTTCCCCCGGGACACTCTCCAGTCACTTCGGACATCTGTGCTTCCAGCTCCTAGGGCCACTGAGGTCCTCCGACTGAGGACCTGGCTTCTGGGGCAGCCGAACTCCAGTCTATAACAGAAGGGAGGCCCTGCTACAGAGAGAAACAGTAACTACGGGAACAAGGATACTGCCCTGGCTCCAGAGGCCGCAGTGTCCAGAGGGGCGTCATCCTCAGTCCACCCAGCGTGCAGAGGACAGGCATCTGGAACCGGCGGGACACATGAACCCCAAGCCGGGGTGCAGCCAGGGAGCAGTTGGGAGGTCAGAGTCAGGGCCAGCAGCCTCCAGGGGTGGTGGGCTCCTCTGCAGGCGAGAGGTGGCAACCACGGCGGCATCCAGCTCCTTCTTCAGCTCATGTTTCCACCACTCGGATGAGAGGCATGGGCTTAGGGCTGGGGGGCTTGGCTATCCTAACGCTGAAAAGGAAGTTGGAAAGGCTGAGTGCTGTGTTGTTGCCCACCTTTCACTGTTTGTCCCACTGGGGACCTAAGAGCAGGGCGGGGAGGATGCCCAGTGCTGGGAGACCTGATCTGAGCTATTCATCATGATGGTGGTGGGGGCGGGGGTGGTTGGTGCTCAGAGTGGACAGAACGAGCCAAGGCCAGGCCTCCCGGACAGAGCTCTGCCTGCTACCTTGCCCCGAGGCTCCCTGCGCGGCTGACTGCCCCTGCAGGGCCGTGGGGAAGCAGGGCTGCCCACTCTGGCAGAAGTCAGGCAGCGTCCTTCCCAATTCTGCTGCTGCACACATTGTGGTTATTTTTGTAATGAGACTGTTGGATTAACAAAAAAACAAACGCCCCTCCAGTCTGCCTCCTGATTCTACACTTCAGGGCCAGCTGATCTCTTGGTTCTAATGCTCAGAAACAGTAATTGTCAGCGCTGTCTAAGAGAGGGTTAGGGGAGAGGCACTTTTGTCTGCTGGCAGGTGAAAAGAGAGGGTGTGGCTGAACAGCTGAGGGGTGGCTGTGGCTGTGATTCTTGAGTTTTTCAAAGTCTGGGACCTTTTTGTGAATCTCTTGGGAACAAAAGGCCCTCTCCCTAGAAATACGCACTCACTGCACATTCATGATTGTTGCTGCCATGTCAGGGGGTTCATGCACCTCTAGCAGCCTTTCATGGGCCTCCGTGGGGTTATGGCATCAGGCTCTACCCTAACCTGGTTAGAAAATGGTTCAGGTGGAGAATGGGTCCAATTAGAGACTGGGAGAATAAAGCTGGATTTAGCAGAGCCTCATCCTGGCCTCAGCACTAAACGTTCCCTTCCCATGGCTCCTCTGCCCGTCTCTCCTTCACTTCCCACCTGAGCCCGGCTCCGTGCACAACGACCCACCTGCTCGGGTTCTCAGTCTTGGCCCGGTTCTGGGTGCTGAAGTTGCCGTAACTGATCTGTTTCTCTATCAGGTGTTCCATCCGGTCATGCATCTCTAAATTCTGTTAACACAGGTTACGAGGTTAGAGCTGGCCTTTTTCTGCCTTGCCTTTTGTCACATTGAACGGGCTCGTTCTGGTCTCTCCACTGCTGTGTTTGTGCTGCTGTCACCCCCGCCCCTACTGTGAGTGCCGCCACCAGGACGCCCTCTCCCCACATCCTCCCCACTCCAGGCTGCTCTCCCTCCAGTCTCCTTCCCCGAGGAGGTGTTCTCTCAAGAACTCTGTGCGACACTGATCACCTCCTGTATACCTTCTCTATACAATTACTGCAAATAATTTCCTATAGTCAGTTGAGATATTTACTTCTGTTCGTCCATATGCTTTTCTATAAAGTATTCTTAGGTGATTTTTAAAATGTATTTTATCCCTAAGTCTAGACTGCAAACTCCCTGGAGATGAACAACCCTGTCTCCTGTTTCCTTTTAGCTCCCTCGCTACCTGGGATCTTCACACAATGCTTGCAAAGCAATCTCAGGTAGTCAGTCAATGGACAGGAAGGGCCCTGAGGTACAGCGGAAGCTAGACCCAGAATAACAGCCCGTCGCCTTTGTCATGAAAAGGACGCCACCTGTGGAAGGCCTCATCCTTCAAAGCCCAGCTCCACTGTCAGTGCCCCTGTTAAGGCCACACAGTCAGAATGAGGGGCGACCTCCATGCCGCCACAGCGCGGGCTCGCCCCAAGAGGATATATCCCTTCAGAGCAGGGACAGGCCTTACCATTGTCTGCCACTCCGTGAAGGTTCTCAGAAAACATTTACTCAGCTGAAATGAAGATCAACCAAGCACCCCAGATACTCACTTCTGTGCAGCAGCTAGACAGGACCAAGCCCCCCTCCAGAATCTCCCCCTTCCTCACATCCAGGCTTTTCTTCAAGCATCCACTCCCTTCCCAGGGCTGCCCAGAGCACTCACCTCAGCTTCCAGGTAGGCGATTTTCTCCTTGAGCTCCTGGATGGCGGTGTCCTTTGACTGGATCACAGCTTTTGAATTCTGGAGCTGCAAAGATGTGGGAGACACCGGGGCTCACTGTGAAATGACTCATGACACACTCATCAAACTTCGCCCCGCCGTCGAGGGAGCCAGCAGAGACAAAGGGCAGAGCTTTGCACCGCTTGCGAGATGTGCTCAGCTTGTCTGTAAATGCCTCATTTCAACAAGTGTTAAACTCTTGCTTATCCTGGGTGTGGGGGCAGGGGGTGTGAGGGGAACACCACCCTGATAGTCCAAAATAATGGTTGATTCCAGAAACCATTCCATTTGACTTTGGGAAATACAAATTATGTATTCATTCCAGAAATATTAATTGAGTGCTACTGTATGACAGGCCCTGTCTCTAGAAACCCCATGAACCAGACAGACAAAACCCAGCCCTCCTGGAGCTGACGTGCAGCAACGATGCCCTCCCAATTAGGGGTCTGAAGTTCTCAAAACAATTCTACAAAACGTCATATTCTGATAGGATACCATACGCCACCCTAAAGCTCAGGCAGGGGAAGGCTGAGAAATCTGCCATGAGGTGCAAAGGTTGATCATCTACACACAGATAAGCGAGTTTATTGCGACTTAATTATTCATTTGCCAGCACCCTTCAAAGTGTAAGAGACTAACCTTTCCCTTCTTGTCCCACGGGAAAGCACAAGGAACATGACCAAAAATGTAGGGGAAAGATGGGAGAAGAGCAAATCCCAACCATCCAAACCCAGTCATCAGTAGCTATAAATGTTTTATGGGACACTTATGGATATAAGCCAAGATTCTCAAGAGAATAAATAAATAAAGATGTAGACTTGACAGGAAAACAGGGCTAGACTCAACGCAGTGACTTCCAGAGGAGGAACCCAAAGCAGGGGAAGATCTGACCCCACCTACCTGCTCTATCATTTGCCGGACTTTCCGCTGCTGGCTTTTAAGCATGTCATCCAAGTGGTGGATCTTCTCCCGCAAACCAGCCACTTCCTTTTCCAGGCTCGCAGCCCTGGGGATTGAGACCAGAAGCTGAGGCAAGGGGAAATGATGCTTTGTCTACCCAGTCTCAGCCAGGGCCTCGGGCTCGGGGGGGTCTTGATCAGGTGTGATTCCCCAGTGGTCTGCTGTGAGGAGTGGGTGGCGGGATACCTCAGAACACCACATCAGAAGCATCCCTAGAGACCACCTAGTCCAAATGAGGGAACTGAGGCTCAGAAGGTTAGAAAGGATAAGTCATTCTGGAGAGCCCTACAGGTAAAACTAGAGCTAAAGGGTAGATGTTCCAAGGAAGCAGTTCTTAACACAGGAAGACTTTCTCAGTATTAAAGTTGTCAGAAAGTGCACAGCCTCATTCAAGTAGGAGCTGGGATTACAATACACAAGACCATCTCGCTGTTGGCAGGGATTTTATATCAAGAGGAAGATAGATTTGAGGACCCTTAAAGCCTCTTCACACAAGTCCGTTTCTGAGTCTCCCAATTTCTGGACACTTGCTGTTACCTTTGCATCTTCTAAGCAAACTGGTCAAGATCTCCAAAGGTCAGGTGGCCAAGGAGAGTGCCCCGGAGCTCAGAGCTCTGAAGGATTGCTGGTACCCATTACTGTCTGGTTCTGCCTGAGGAAGCAGACCAGTGCCTGCTGCTAGAAGGTGGGTGGTGCTCGGCATAGGGGACTACACAATCTGAGCCCCCCAACTCATCCTTCCTAAGCTTCAAACATTCTAAGTTTCCATCCTCAGCTCTCTGGTGCCCCACTTCTCAGTCTCCTTTTATTTAGAAAGTCAGCATTTTTGATGCATAGCTACCACTTGCCATTCCCAAGTCTCGGTTTTGGATTATCTGCTCTTTTTTGTTTCTCTTGCTCCTTCCTCTTGGTCACCTGCCCGTGAGGACTTCCACCACTGAGGAGGGAGCTGAGTAACTTAACAGCAATTCTGCCATGAAACTGAGCCTGAAAGAACACTACAATAAGATGTCTGCATTTTCCATGTCAGGCAGGCCTCGATCGAGGTTATCCCAAAGCAGAGAAAATGCCCTCAGGAGACTGAAGGGTCCAAGAAGGCAAGGATCATGTCTGTTCATCTTGGAATTCTTTTGAAGGCCCTCCAGGTAACATCTGCTGAACTTAGAAAGGTCCAACTTATACAACAAAGACCAGACCAATATGCTAATGTTAAATGTGATTAACCACTTGAGATCTTATAAATTAATTGCCAACAGCATAAAGGACTTCTAAATTCTTGAAGGTCTAAGAGCGGCTCAATCTTTGCTCTGTAGGTTTCACTGGTCTGGGGTCTCTGATCCCCTCTGACCAGAGGAATCTGTAAACCACTCTAACTCCGGAGTAGAAAGGATCTCAGTGATCCCCTGTGTGCCACCACTGACAGGTGGGTCTCAGTGTTTGGGTCGTTTCAGATAAAAGCAGGTTAAGGATCTCTCCACGAAGGTGCTCACTGTCATTTTCATTAGCATGGTATGTGAGGAAGTTATTCGATTTTTCCCTCAGGTAGTTTAGAGCTGCTTTTGGTTTGAGGGGAGTAAACTATGGTGGAATAATGCCACTTCCACAGTGTAACAACCATACAACGATGTACCATGACGGCAGACGCTTCACCAGCTCCCACTGACTCTGGCTCTGACACTGTAAAAGCCTTTTCTTTGGGTTGTTACTCCACGGAAGATGAACTCCTCGGAGATGGCAGCCTCCCAGACAGTATCTCCGTGGGCAGGGCCCCACCCCGAGCAGGCACACAGTGAGTCAGAGCTGGAAGATCTGACATCAGCACCAGCTCCTTCCCCAGGTCTGCGCCCTCCCTGCACCCCAACTCCACGGAGAACAAGGGCCCTTACTTTTCTTGTTCTACTTGGCAGTCACCATTCTTGCTCCGAAGTTCCTCCAGGGCTGTCTCCCCTTCCTTGACCTTTGTCAGTAAGGCCTGATGCTCCTGAAGGGACCAAGGGAAAGAAAAATCTCAGATGAGGAGAAGGCAACCGTTTCTGCACTGGGGTGAAATGGGTACTAGGCGTGGGACAGCTGCCAACAAGCAGCAGGCCAAGCTGGTTTGATGGGGCGCCCTCCCTTGTTAGGGACAACCCTTCCCACCCTCAGCACACAGAACCTTCTCAGCCTCACCCAGCTGCCCGGAGGGAGAGGCTGGCCCTGCATTACCCAGGCCCACCTGCCAGCTATGGCTACCAAGCCCCGAGAAACCAGGCTGAGTGGCTCCCTGAGAGCTGTCTGCCAAAGCCAAAGGGCAGCTGCCCAGGAACTGCCTAAAATGGAAATGGGTTCAACTCTAGGCATCAAGGGCTAGTGGGATGGAGAAAGGTACTGGAAGGTATTTGCCAAAGGAAGCTGTGAAGTGTGATTTTCTGGAGCTGCTCAGAGAAGGAGAGTCTCTGCAACCATCTCAGTCCGTCCCAGGGTGCCTCCCTGCCCAGGAGCCTGGGTGCTGATCAGCAAGGCTCCTACGTTACCGTCTCCATTCCCAGCAAGCGCCTCTGCAGCTCCCCGACTTCTGCCTCCTTCTGCTCCACTCTGTCCTCCGCTCTCTGGAGGGCTGCGTGACTCTGCTCTGCTTCTCTCTGGTACTGGCTGAGTGTGACCTGTGACACAGGATGGGGATGTGTTAAGTATAGGTGGGGAACATGGCGGGTGGCGGGGAACATGGATAAAAGCCTTAGAAAAGAACCCAGGAGCCTGGGTGCGGTGATGGGAGAAGAGAGGCAAGCCTGAAAAGCACACCGCCATCGCCCACTCGGGAAGCAGCAGGTTAACTCCACTTCCAGGTGATTGAGCCCTGCTTTTTTTGTTGTTGTTTTTCTTTTGTTCTGTTTTTTGGGTTTTAAAAAAAAATTTTATTGAAGTATAGTTGATTTACAATGTTATATTAGTTTCCAGTGTACAGCACAGTGATTCACTTATGCATATACACATATTCTCTCTCATTACAGGTTACTACAAGCCATTAAATATAGTTTCCTGTGCTATACCTTAGGACCTTGTTGTTTATTCCATACCAAGTAGTTTGTATATGCCAATCCCAAACTCCCAGTTTATCCCGCCCTCTTCCCTTCCCCCTGGTAACCATAAGTTTGTTTTCTATGTCTGTGAGTCTCCTGTTTTGTAAATAAGTTTGTGTCATTTTTTTAGATTCCACATATAAGTGATATCCATAGGATATTTGTCTTTCTCTGTCTGATTTACTTCACTTAGTATGATAATTTCTAGGTCCATTCATGTTGCTACAAATGGCATGATTTCATTCCTTTTTATGGCTGAGTAGTATTTCACCACACACACACACACACACACACACACACACACACACACACACACACACACACACTACATTTTCTTTATCCAGTCATCTGTTGATGGATATTTAGGTTGCTTTCAGGTCTTGGCTATTATAAAAAGTGCCGCTATAAACATTGGGCTGCATGTATCTTTTTGAATTAGAGTTTTCTCCGGATATATGCCCAGGAGTGGGATTGCTGGACCATAGTGTAACTATTTTTAATTTTTTAAGGAGCCTCCATACTGTTCTCCACAGTAGTTGAGCTCTACTTTAGAGTGACACCTGGAACCCACAGACTTTCCACTTTCCAGGTGGCTGATTCTCCAGCATCCCCAGCAGCCCTCCAGTACCACCCAAGCTTCACCCAGTGTTGCGGCTTTCCTCCTAGTGCAAACGCGAAGAATCCAGGAAAGGATATCTCCACACTCTTTCTTCTGCCTCCCCCTCCTCCTCGCCCTCACTTCAAGCAACATGGCAGCGTGCACACAAAGGCCAGACGGGCATCTGGAAGGGCCGCTAGACACCGGGAAGAACCTGCTCTTTGTCAAACACGGCAAGCCAATTTGAAAAGAACAGAAACAGAATTGAGAGTGAAGAAAAGTAAGAACTTGCCTCCTTTCCTCCCACATGCATTTTGCCAACTCCTAATTACCCTTCAGACCCCAGCTTAGACACCCCTTCTTCCAGGGAGCCTGAGCTTCCTCTGTGCGGCCACAGAGGACGCACAGCCCTTCCCTCTCACAGCACTGAGCCGATTCTGCCTGGTCACTGTGTGCATCCCCCAGGCGACCATCCGTTTCTGACAGCGGAGACCTTTGGCACCATGACCTTTCCAGAGTGCAGCCCAGCACCCAGCACACGGTCACTGCTCCGTAACGTCATGAATGGAATTAACGTTCATCTAGTCCAACCCTCTCCTTTCACACCTAAAGATCAACTGACCTATTCAAGACTACACAGCCAGTGAATGCAGAACCAGTGCTAGAACCCGGTTACTTCATCATCCATTTCAATGCTTCCCAGTTACCCTACACTGACTCCTCAATCAATTACTAAAAAAGAATCCAGGTGACCTTCAGAAAGCCTAACCAGCCCTGGTAAAACAGAACACCAGCAACCAGTTTGTCTGGCTCCTGCCAAAGTCGTTATCAGGGAGGAGAAAGTAAAGCACAGGATGAGGTGTGATGAGACGTGTCCATGCTGCGCACCAGCCCTGTCCAGAGCAAACTCGCTGCAAATCCTTCCTGAAGGCCAGGAGCCGGCAGGACGAGAAATGTACGCTTCACGGCAGGTTGTCTTCATGGTAACTGACAGCCTTACCCTTCCCACCCTCTAGGTTCAGAAAAGGAGACCAGAAAGTCTAATTCACTAGGAGAGACTGAGAAAAGCCTTCAAACGTCCCAGATTAGGCTGGAACAGGCCAGCCCCATGGGCAGGAACGTACACACAGGCCTCTCATTTCTGTATGTAAACACTGCACCCAGGATGATGTGTGCTTGGAGCATAGCATTAACGGGCCATGGGCCATCCTCACACCCAGCTGTAGAATCACAGAGGGAAAAAAAATAAAAAAACACTCCCCTGCCACAGCTGTCCCATAGCTCCAGCCAGTCCTGCCCTAAGGGAACCTCTTAATCATAAGAGGGTGTGGCAACCTACCCCAGTAGTGGGAGCAACCCGAGGAGCGAGGAGTGTCTCCTACCACAGGTGGGTGCTAAGTGCCATGGCTTAAAGGGCAGCCCCTCATAAGAAGCCATGGGCTCGTGGTTCACAGCTGTCAGGGCCCTTCAAGCCCTGGGCTTTTTATTACTCAGTACACTTTTGCTCAAGCTTTGAAACCCAGGGCTGGCAGAGCCCTCTGGGTGCTGACAAAACCAACCACTGCACTTTACAATGCTTCTTGGTGTAGACATTTCCTCCCAAAGTTTCAGTCTAGTCAGTGCTACAGCCCCAGCCTCCCCTTCCTCCCATTCTGCTCCAAGAAGGCAGAGGACAGCTGAGCTCATTCATCAGCAACTGAATCGTCCAAGTTGTGGAATCTGAAGTAGACACGACGAACTCCTTCACTGCACGGCTACTTCGTTCTGAGCCCAGACTAATCCTAGTGTTACCCTAAGTTCAAATTATTTAGGAAAACCCACTTGTGAAACTGATCACTAAGAAAAATACAGCATATTTTTTATTTCTAAACCCTTCTAAGTAATAAATATCTTTACACATATTACCTCACTCAATCCACACAACAATCTTGTGAAATTCATGACCCCTTTTTATAAAAGTTGAAACTGATGGTTAGGGAGGTTAAATCACTTGCTCAAGTAAGACTTCAACTACTCTTGAGACAGCTGGTCATTCTCACTGCCCTTGGTCCTCACCCTCAAAACACTTCTCAGAAATTCTCTGAGTCCATGAAAGAGAAGACTTTAGGCTGGGACTCCCCTTTCCACCAGCCCCTGGCAAGCCTGGGCAGGGCAGACGTCTATCATCACATATTTATGCCCTAGAAAGTACTTTACGTGGGGGGAACAATCGCAGGTAACAGACGCTTACTCTCACATCGAGCAGTTACGAAAACTGCCCCGAGTTTGCCTGGTGTCCCTCATCTTATACTCCAAGAATTTTCTGGGAAGCATGGAAGACCTCACACACTTTTAATACTGGGAGGCCTTCTATTTTGTATTCTTTTAACCTTCTATAATAATCTAGTATTACTTTTATAATAATAATTGAGATACTCAAGATCACAGAGCTCTGTGTAGTATAGCCATGACTGGATGTAAAGTCCCCTGATTCCACCAGCACAGTTCTTCCTAGGACCACACCGATTCATCCACTCATCCGGTCCACACCTCAGAGGCACCCCGCTGAAGCCAGGTATTGTCCCAGACACTGGGGATGCAGTGGTGAACTTGATGGCAACATTCCCTGCCTGCACAGTGCTTAGAGCCCAGTAGTTCTGACCATGGTACTTACAGAAAGGGCTTCTGAATTACTTGCCATCCCAGACCAGCGCCACCACTCGACTCCAGGAGGCCAGAGGCTCAAAAGCTGACCTTCGAACTGTGGGCTAGCCTTGGACAGCAAAGCTATAAATATCCAGGAAAGAGCAAAGCAGAAAGGAATTGCCCGCAGGCCTCAAGGCCTCACCTTCCCAGTTGATGGCATCCAGCCATCCAGTGGCCCAACCCTTGGGGCACCCTCTCCCCAAATCCCACATCTCACCTCAAAACCTGCACGGTCTGACTGGCGCTGCTGCTCAGCCTCCTGCAGCTTGACAAGCAAGTCCTGCACAGTCTTCCTCAAGCTCTCGACATCTCCGTTTATACAGGTATCCACCTACAGCCCAGGCAGGGAACGGATAGTGAAGCCACCACATTTGTGACTTGGTAACAGAACGTCCTCCCACAACACACACTTGCTTGGACCTTTTTGTCCAGACCACCCTCACAAAAGAATTCACATCACACAAGAGGAAAGTCAGTCAGTCTTAGGCACCCAGGAGTTCTGAGTTATTCCTATGAAGACATTCTCTCTTCATATCCTAAAGAACTCAACTAGCTTCCAATCACCTCATTATCTTAGGACACACTGCAACCTTTATGCGTGAATCAACATGTTTATGCCATCCTTGTGTGTGTGTGTGTGTGTCCTGCTTCCAACAGACTGGAGTTCTCTGAGAGCAGGGATCACGTTCCCCTTTGGACCACAGTTCCCCAAGGGCAGGGACTGTGCCACACTCATCACAAGGGGTGCGTCCCCAAGGCATGTCTTTTGTTGCTCTCTGCACCTAGCATACAGATCAGCAGATAAAGAGTTACTGACAGACGGGCAGGTTTAGGGCAAAAGCACCCAGTAAGTCCAGGAACCTACTTCGATGTAGGAAAAGGTGCCTCACTGAGGTTACTGTGAGTCTCTCCCCAGACACACCCAATCGTGGCTTGGTGGTTAGGGCAGAGCTGACATGTGGGGTCTCGGCCCCACCCCTGCCGCCTTTCAGCTACCAGTTCCCTGTGACTGTGACACGGTCTCTCCCTGCCTTGCTCAGTGGGAAGCAGCAGCGCCTTCCATCCAGGGCACAGAGCTCAAATGGAAGGAGGGGATGGGGTCCCAGGTGCTGCATTATCAGAGTCCCGTGGGCCTTCTTTCTCAACCTGGGCAGCAGTGAGGCGACTCCTGACCACGCCCTGCCTTACAGGCTGTCTCAAAACTAAGTAAGATAATATCTGGTAGGGCTTGGAGCTTGTGAGAAGGAAGGTGGAGCAGATAACCAGGTGTTATAATAACTTGTTGCCAACAGCATGTTTGCCAAATACGGTGATTCAGGGGAAGGGAAAAATCCAAACTGCACATCTAAAGTGAGTGGCTGGAACCACAACCTTCTGAATGCAGTCGTTGATAAGCTCTGCGGTCAGGTCCCCTACACCCGCGCCTCCGCTGCTGGACAGGGGAGAACGACTTAAAAGGCTCCCGGAGCACAGCTGTTATGTGCTTATTTCAGATGATGTTCTCATAAGGGTATTTAATGACACAGAAAAATTTCATGATATAGTATGAAGAGAAAAAAGGGAGTTCAAAAACTTTACATGTAGGAGCTAGAGATAACAAACTAGATTTTAACACAGCAATGTAGGCAGATCCTAAAAACACGGTGTGGGCTAAAAAAAGAAAAAACAGAAATACAGCTCAAGTCCAGTATGAAAATTTTAAAAAAATCTCATAGGCATATTTAAATCATATATTGAATATGTTAGAGTGACTGCGTTTTGGTGGTGGGGACAAAAAAAAAAAAAGTAAATCCAGTGAAAGCCTTTATGGGACCAATGCTGTTAATGAGCCCTGAACTGATGGGAAGGTCTGATTCAGCTCTATACCTGAGGGCCAAACAAACCCAATCCAAAAAATACCTGCCCAAGCAAAGACACACATACAAAGAAATGCTGTATAATAAGGTCTAATCTCAATATTATAAATACATAGTCTCATTGAAGGAAAAACAAAGGAAATTCCACCAGACTGGTTTTTCTCTGCATAGATTACAATTGGTTATTTTTCTCTTTTGTCACTTTTCTGTGTTTCTGAAATCCCCTAATTTTGTACAATAGACATGTCTTGTGTTATTATATAACCACAAAAAATATAACAAGTGTCATTTTTTAAAAAGTACAGCTAGGTTTGTTTGTCAGTTATACTTCAATAAAGCTGGGAGGGAGAATTAAAAAAATTACAGCTATGTACTTTTACACATACTATGCTGTTAATTAAAAATTAAGGTAGATCTACACATACAAATATGGAAAGGCTATAATAAACTATTCAGTTTAAAAAATAAAAAAGCAAGCAAGAAATAATGTATTTATCATCACCCTGTATTTGTGAAAAGTATATGTATATTATATACATACATTTATACATGCATACATATATACATATATATAAAATACACAGACACACACATATGGCTTTTAAATATGGTTGTCTGCATAGAAAACACTCTAGAACATTGGTGCTCAACTTTGGCTAAGCATCAGAATTATCTGAAGAGCTTTTTAAAAGACCTGATGCCCAGGCCACATCTCAGACCAGTTAGATGACAGCTTCCAGGGATGGCACACAGGTACCGCATCCACTCAGGCTCCCGAGGCCATTCCAGTGGGCTTCAGTGGAGGCTGAGGAGCACCGCTCTAAAAGGATCACCCACTTCAGTCTGTTGACCGTGGATACTCCCAAGGAGTGGGACTGGGCCGGGCGAGCGTGATAACCACCACGCTACGAAACCGACTAAGGAGTGGGACTGGGCAAGGAGAGTTTCCATTTTTCCTCCTGTGTTTGAATTTCTACAGCAAGTAAAAATTACTTTCCTATTTCGTGAGAGAGAGAAAGCAATAAACAGAAAGCCCAGGAAGGAGGATTTCCCCGCCTCCTGGCTAAGCGGTGGTGACCACTCTCCTGCTGGTTACCTACCTCGGGCGGGAGACTTTGATTGAAGCCATTCGGCTTTTCTAGCACCACCTGTTGATCAAGAAAAATAAAATTGGTAATGAAAACAGTCCCAAGCAATCAACTTTGAAACATGATTCTTCTAAGAGCTCAAATCTTAGATAAAAAGAAAAGAGAAAAAGGAGAAGACAAGACAAGAGGGAAGGAGGGGAGGAAGAAAGAGTAAGGAAGGGAAGGGAAGGGAAGGGAAGGGAAGGGAAGGGAAGGGAAGGGAAGGGAAGGGAAGGGAAGGGAAGGGAAGGGAAGGGAAACTTCTAGTGCTCTGTAGGAAAAGAGGAAAGAGGCAGTGGAGAAATGTGCACAGCCTTGGGAGGGAACACTCTAGCCTTGCAGGGAGGAGGAAGGAAACCTCAGGCTAAAACCCTCCAGCAGACTGGAAAGTGTGCAGGCCCATTCCTCACAGCCCAGGAAATACGAGAAACTGCCTGACACAGAGTTTCCCTTGCCCCTTGGGGATCCTGACAAGGTTTGACAAAGCATAAATCAAAAGAATAAGCGGCATTTGCTGCAATTCTTTCCAAGTCAAAGCCTGATTAGTCATCATGTGACTGCTGGTTTGTGCCAACAAGGGGCCTGGATTTCTGGGCCAGGCTCTGAGCTCATTAGGTTCTTCAGTCACCGGACGGAGCACCTCCCACCAGCCAGATGTGAGCTCAGGCAGCCAAAGCAAGATGAATTAGAGGGAAGCCACCAGCCAAGCCTATCACGTGTCCAAGACGAAGAGGAACACCACTGGCACCGGCTGCTAGGTCACCGTTCCCATCGGGAGAGCGAGGGCAGGGGCTCCCAAGAAGGAATACCCAGCCCAAACCGAATGCAAATGAGGGAGACAGGACTCGGAATCTAAGGGAGCGAGAGTGAAGTCACAAAAGAGACACTTCTGCTCCCCTGAGGACTCTTCTAGCCTCAAATTTTAGAAAAACTGAAAAGCAGGATCCTAGGATCATCCATCCCAGTTTAGTCTACCAAACATTTACTGATGCTCTTGTGTGTCCCAGACGCTGGGCTGGGGTGTGGGGACCCAGAGACAGGGGAAGGTAAACCCTAGCCCGGAGGAGCTTCCCGTCCCTGGGCAGAGACAGCCACAGACACAGGTGAGTGACAGACAAGGACCAAGACCTCCAGTGCACACTACAGGCACCGCCCATGTCACGCAAGATCAGCTTCTGAGAAGTTTGTATTTATAGGTAATTTTCTGCTTTAGAAGGCTTTGCATTACAAGAAGATTGATCACAGAATCCTTAAAGATTAAGAGGTTTGGCAATAATTCAACAATAGTTTTACTTATATAAATTCAATTTTTGTACATGTTTTAGGAACGGGTGTGCTTGTACATAGGCTGACCTGTGTAAACACAAGTGCCCATCTTCTGGAGAGCCCTGACAGGGCTGTGAGTGCGGAGAGAAGCCAGCATCACCTGTGTTCTCACCTTTCCTGGCAGTGGTATTAGACTCAGCACCCACTGGGTGACTGGTAAATGGAACTGTCGGCACAACCGCACCAGTGGGGTCCTCAGTGGGAACCCAATCATGGACCATTTCCTATTACCTGGATCTCCTGTTGAGGGAGAGAATCTCCCAGATCTCTGTCAAGCTTGCTACTTATATCCTCCCGGAGCTTCTGCAGGCAGTTCCTGGCCTGGGAGGGGAGGGCAAGAGGCTTTAGTTTTGGGAAAGAGACCACCCACACCAACGCCACGCCTTTGTGTCTACCCACAACCCATACTCCTGAGTCACATACTGTTCTAAGCACTAGCTCGGGGGAGGAGAGCCTCTAGTCAAGCGGGGCTGCAGCCCAGTCCCTCCTACACCAGCAGCAGAATAATAACACCCCTGCCCTGGTGGATCTAACATCTAGTTGGGGAGACACACAACCCAAAATATAAATAAATAAAGCATGTAATATGTTATATAGTGACAAGTGCCATAGAAACATGAAGCCAGGGCGAGGGTTAAAAAAGTGGGGAACCAAGGCTGGCAATTTTAGGTAGGGTGCCTGGGGCATAGCTCTAGGTGCATGGTGTTTAATAAGTAGCTGGTGATCAATGAACTGGTTGATTAATGGAAGGGTCAGAAATGCTATTTGACACATGAAGGGACATTATGGCATTTTGGAGACAGGAAGGGAGCAGAAGGGAGAAAGTCAGAACCTACAAAGAAGGGAGCTAAAAAAATGTGAGGTTCAGAGAAATGACCTAGGTCACTTCCACAAAGGGAAGGGGTGCCCACCTCCTGGATATACTGGACCTCACTCTTCAGCTGGTTAATATTCTTCTCATGGATCATCTTATCTCCAGACCTCCCCTTCAAGTACACCTGAAAATAAGTGAAACAATACCACTTCATTAGGAAAACCTCCAGTTAAATTAACTGTGTACAGGCAGTCTCTTACACAGCTGGTTAAGAGGGTAAACTGTTCACCACGTTTCTGGGTGGCAATCTGGTGATTCTAATTGGAAGACTTAAAACCAGATCTACTCTTTGACCCGCCAAATTTACCTCTGGAAACGTATCCTAACGAAACAAGTTTATCTGAACTAGCACAACACTCACATGCATGTAAGTAAATCACGGAAAGGGGGTTGTTTAAGGGGATTTACACATTTTTCTCTGTATATCGTGCTTGAATCTTTTTCAATTTAGAAAATATTTCTTTATTAGTTGTATTAAATAAATCAGATGCACAAGTTAGTAACATGTATGCTCAAGAAAATATATTGTTTGTGGTTGCAAAAAATGGAAATAAAATATCCAACAATGGAAGATTAAATAAACTATGGTATGTGCATAATAGAATATTATACAGTCATTTATGGATATAGAAGATGTTACAAAGTACCATTAAAGGTGGGGGGACAAGCAAATTGTAGAATAGAGTATATAATATAATTTTAAAAAAACACATATGTATAGGAAAATGTCCAAGAGGATACACTATAACAGTGATTACATTGATAGAATTATGGCGTGGTTTTACTTTCTTCAAAGGCCATGTAATGACTCTGAGTAAGAAAAATTAATTAAAGGCATCCAGATTGGAAAGGAAAAGGTAAAACTATTTGTAGATGACATAATCGTGTATATAGAATATTCATATAAGAATGTCTGGAAATTCCTCAAAAGATTAAACATAGAATTACCATCTGACCTAGCAACTGCACTACTGCTAGGTAGTATCAAGAGAATTGAAAACATATGCTCACTCCAAAACTTGTACATGAATATTCATAGCAACATTATTCATTAAAGGAAGGATACAAGATCAATATACAAAAAATAGTTGTGACTCCATACATTAGCAATGAACAATCCAAAAACGAAATTCAAAAGCCATTCTATTTATAATAGCTACAAACTGGGGGAAAAAACTTAGAAATAAATTTAACAAAGTCCAAAACTTGTATTCTGAAAATTACAGAACATAACTGGAACAAGAAATAAAAGACCTAAAGAAGTAAACAAACATCTGTTTTCACAGATTGAAAAACTTAGTATTGTTAAGGTGGCAATATTCCCCAAGTTGAACTACAAATTCAACACAATTCCTGTCAAAATCCAAGCTGGCTTCTTTGCAGAAGCTGACAAACTGATCCTAAAATTCACGTGGGGTAGGGTGGGTATAGCTCAGTGGTAGAATGCATGCTTAGCATGCACAAGGTCTTGGGTTCAATTCCTAGTACCTCCGTTAAAAAAAAAAATTCATACAGAAATGCAAAGGATCCTGAATGGCTAAAACAATCCTGAAAAAGAACAAAATTATTACAAAGCAATAGTAACCAAGATAATGTGGGACAGACCTAAGGACAGACATGTAGACCAATGTAATACACATGAGAGTCCAGAAATAATAATAATATAATAAAAATACACTCAGTTGATTTTCAACAAGGGTGCCAAGAAAAGTTAACGGGGAAAGAACAGTCTTTTTAACAAATGATGTTGGTGAAAATGGACATCCTCATGCAAAAGAATCAAGTCAGACCCCTTCCTCACAACATACACAAAAATTAACCCAAAGTGGATCACAGACCTATTCATAAGATCTAAAACTAACTCTCTGAAGAAAGTATAGGAATAAATCTTTGTGACCTAGGGTTAAGCAAAGCCTCCTTATATACAACACCAAAAGCAAAAGTGACAAAAGAAAAAATATATATAAATTGGATCTCCCCAAATTAAAAACTTGTTTCAAAGGACATCATCAAGAAAGTTCAAAAAAACATATAGATATATACATATATATGTATAACCAAATCACTAAGCTGTACACCTGAATCTAGTACAATATTGTAAATCAACTGTACTTCAATTTTTTTCAAAAGTTTAAAAAAAGAAGAAAAATCCACAGAATGGGAAATATTTTTCTAAATCATGTAAGGGTCTAGTATCCAGAACATATAAAAGAACCCTTATATCTCAGCAATTAAAACACAAATGAGGGGAGAGTATAGCTCAGTGGTAGAGCGTGTGCTTAGCATACACAAGGTCCTGTACCTCCATTAAAAAAAAAATTAAAACACAAATGAATTTTTAAATGAGCAAAGGATCTGAATATACAAATGGGCAATAAGCATATGAAAAGATATCATTCGGGAAACGCAAATTAAAACCACAACAAGATACCACTTCATGTCCACTAGGCTGGCTATAATCAAAAAGATGGACAGTAACAAATGCTAGTGAGGATTTACAGAAATTGGAACCCTCATACATTGCTGGTGGGAATGTAAAACGGAACAGATGCTTTGGGAAAACGTCTGGTAGTTCCTCAAAAGATTAAATATAGAATTACCATATGACCTAGCAAATTCACTACTGCTAGGTATCATCAAGAGAATTGAAACCGTATGTTCACCCAAGGATTTGTACATGAATATTCATAGCAGTATTATTCATAAAAGCAAGTAAGTGGAAACAACCCAAATGTCCATCAACTGATGAATGGGTAACAAAATGTGATCTATTCATTCAAGGGAATATGATTCAGCCATTAAAAGCAGTAAGCATTGATATAAGTTACAGCGTGGCTGAGCCCTAAAAATTCCGTACTAAGTGAAAGAAGCCTGACACAAAGGGCCACGTGTTGTGTGATTCCATTTATACAAAATGTCTAGAAGGGGCAAATCTGTAGAGACAGAAGGTAAACTGATGATCGCCAGGAGCTAGAAGGGGTGACTGAACATGTTCTGAAATTAATAGTGGTGGTGGTTGCACAGCTTTGTGAACAGCCTGAAAACCACTGGATTGTACACTTTAACTAAGTGAATTGCATGGTATGTGAATTATATCTCAAAAGGCTATTTTTAAAAAAGAAATAACAAAAATTGTTCTAATATGTAAAAATAAGTTCCATAAACACACTTCCCACCTGTCTTCACAACTTCCAGCAGCTAAATATGGCCAGTGGGTGACACCTCGAAAGGTCATTCCACCCATCCCCATGCCTGGGGCTGGGTTGCACCAAAGTCACTACAGATTGACTGTGGTCCCTTGGTGTTCATTAAGATTCTTCCAAGAGATGGCCAGGAACTAGCATCGTGGGTCTGGTTCTTCCTAGTCAAACCACAAGCTCTCTTTGGCCTTTCCCTTCCAGGTGTCTGCAGGGGGATGGAGTGGAGCAGAAACAGTGGAGGTGAGCTAAGCTTACCTTAATAATCTCTTCATGTCCATCATTGGACTCCACCAGTTCCGAGGCCAGAGAATGCCCGGCTGAGCGGCCGGACACCATGGCATAGGTCTTCCTGCCCGCCTGCCAGAAAGAGAGAGAAAAGTGGCTCAGAAATCACATGACAAGCACAGACCTTTTGCCCCTCAGCCAATGCACAAGAACCGCTCCTCAAAAGACTTGAAGGGTTAGTCCGATTTTCATCTCCAAAAATTCACTTCAGAACCTCTACCAGAAGCCACACAGCAGCAAGAACACAGGACAGGGGAAATTAGTAGAAATTGCAGGTTAGTTTTAATATTAGTGGGGGGTCTCCCCATCCCCCGAAGCAGAGCACAATACCGAGGGCAGCTGGGGTGTCTGAAGGGAGATGCTCTAGCCAGCACGGAGACAGGGGGCGGAGACAGGGGGCGGCAGCAAGGAGGGAGGACTGGATGAGGGAGGAGGCCTCACCCCACCAGAAACCTCGATACCTGCTGAGCTATGCGTTCAAGTTCATCTCCTGTCAGTTCACTCTGGAGGGTCAGCCTGAGAATGTCCACGCTGCCCTAATAATGACAATGACAGCAACGATAACCTCTTACCTTTACAGTCTACTACGAGCACAGGTGACCTTCTGCCAGCCCCGCGGAGAGGGCCTTGTTACAGCCATTTCTCAGACAAGATAAGCTGAGGTCTGCAGAGGTGACATCAGCTCACCCAAGATCAGGTCACTCCTGGGCGGTATGGACATCTCTGGGGCCTCTGACAGTGCTCTTTACCCCACACAGACACTACACAGCGCTTCGCTCCGTGTGGCTCCAGAGGGGCTGCCCTGGGCCTCGCATTACAGGAAGCACACTGCATGCGTTACCTCTTTCCCCAACCCTGAAAGGTTGGTCATCCCCAGTCCAGAACTTCTGCCCCTGACAGCCAACCAGGAAGTTACTGATACACTTTTTACAAGACTAGGATATCTTTCTTGAACCAAACCATACGAAGGTCCCTTAATCCAAACCCTTATTTCTATGAGCCACACAGAAAATAATTCAAATGAGGGCAGGCAAGACAATAGGTATTTAATCTAGAGATCAAATTAATTGCAAAGGAAGAAGCAGACTTTCTTTCAACAACTCAAAGAAAGTTTAAAAAACACTGTGTGGTTACGAGGGAGGAAAGGACAGGGGGAGGGATAAATCGGAAGTTCGAGATTTGCAGATACTAACTACCATATATAAAACAGAAAAACAACAAGTTTCTACTGTATAGTGCAGTATGGTGTATCTTGTAGTAATTTATAAAAAGGAATATATGCATGTACATGGATGACTGAAACTTGCTGTACACTAGAAATTGACACAACATTATAAACTGACTATACCCAATAAAAAAATTAAAAAAAAAAACCCTGCACTGTGGGGAAAATAGAAAACCAGAGAGGAAAAAACTCAGTAAGAGGAAAAAGCAGAGGGCTAGAGATTTGCGGAGATCAGAACATTGAGAGAGGATCAGCAAGGGAGAGCGGACCAAACCCCGCCAAGAACCTATGTTACGTGCACAGGTGCACAAGAGGCTTAGCCACCTCTGGTTCCCACTGGAAAAATAAGGTGTTGGACTAAATATCTCTCTTGCTCCTTCCAGCTTTGGTATTATGAGAGCACAAAAGAGGGGTCTATGCCTATCCCAGCCAGTGAAGGGAGGATGGGTGCTGAACTAGCCATGCTGAGAGTGACCTTGAGGTCATCTGGTCATACCCTGCCTTGAGGTCCAGAAGTATAAAAGCCATCTCAGTCTTAACAGGTTTTAAGGAACCTCCTTAACCTTTCAAATGTCCACTGGAAAGAAAGAGTGGACTCTGCTCAGCGAGCTGGTAGAAGCTTCTTTGGGCAGGCAACAGTCCTTCCTACCCAAGAAAGAGTAGATTGGTGGAGAAATAATCAGTCTCTATAGTCAGATACTTAACTCTCAGTGATCTTGCCGTAAAATGGGAAAACTACCCTCCAACAGAGGGGTTTCTGGTTGAAGATTAACTGAAAATGTATGGAGGTAGTTCTCTGCCACATTAGAGGAAGGTAGTCAAGTATTAGCCTCCTCTCACTTCTTGGAATGAACCCAAATTTAAGAAAGATGGAAGACACTCCCACATGACCCTTAAGGCTTTCCAATCCTGGCAATGTAGCTGGGGTTACAAAAACACTTAATTCCTACCAAACAAAAGCCAGATCCTTAGTGTGGCATTTAAGGGTCTCCACAGTCTGAGTCAACTCACGTCTCCTGCTTCTGCTCTTCACTGCCCTCCAGCCAATACATCCCATGCTTTCCCCCTTCAGTAACTTTGTTCTCATCATCTCCTTTGCTTTCAATCTTCTTTCTTTCCATTTTCACCAGAGGCAACTGCAAGTCCCTCAAGAGTTTGCATTCAAATGCCACATCTTCCATGACACCTCCCTACATTCTGTGGGAATTTCCCTCCCTGAGCATCACAGGGCCTCCAGTGGGGGTGGGGTGGCACCTGCCTCTCACTTATCTGTGATCTGTGAGGAACTGCCCCTTCTAACTGTTAACTCCTTGTGGGCTGCTGTCTGCCTCTAACAAAGGGAAGTATTTTCTGAATGCATAGTGAGTGTTCCATGACATCTAGGTCAAGAGAACATTACAAAATAAAGAAGAAGAAATGATTTCAAAATAGCCAGAGTGGCTGATGACTCTTTTTCCCCAGGACACAGGCATGCACTTTGATTAAAACACAACCTCCCCATTCCTGGAGGCAGTTGGGATAAGCTGGGGCACCCCTCATCCAGAACAAAGGAGTTACTAATCAATGAAGACCATCAAGTCTGGTTCATTTCATGGCATTCTACTTGGAAGAGCATAGAGAACTAGGCTGGACTGGGGCCTTGAGAGGTCATCACCTCCATTCATGTCATCAGAATCCAAGTTTGAAAGAAGAAAGAGAGAGAGCTGAAGAAGTACTCAAGGAAATAATGGCTGAAAGCTTCCCAAATTTGGCAAAGACATAAAAAACCTGAAGACTGAAGGAGCTGAGCAAATTCCAAACATGATAAACCTAAAATTCATGCCAAAATATATCATAATTAAACTTCTGATAACTAACAGCAAAGAAGAAGTCTTGAAAGCAGCCAGAGAAAAATGACACCTTACCTATAGGGGGAAAACAATTTGAACAACAACAGATTTTCCATCAGAAACCATGAAGGCCAGAGGGAAATGGCACACTATTTTTCAACTGCTGAAAAAAACCCTCTCAATCAATAATCTTTTTCCAGGAAAACTATTCTTCAGGAATGGGAGGAAATCAAGATATTCTTAGGTAAAGGAAAATTAAGAGAATGTCTTACCAGTAGACCTATACTAAAACAATAGAGAAAAACCAATGAAACAAAGAGCTGGTTCTTTGAAAAGATCAATGAAATTAATAAACTGACAAGCAAGACTGACAAACAATAATAGAGACATAGATACCAATATCAGGAATGAAATAGCATATTTCTACAGACCCTGCAAGTATTCAAAGTATAAGGTATGCTATGAACTCTATAAACATAAACTTGACAATTCAGACATAATGAACCAAGTCTTCAAAAAATACAAACTACAACAGTGCATCTATGAAATAGGTAATATGAATAGCCTTATGACTATTAAAGAAATTAATTTCATAATTTAAAAAGTCTCTAAGAAGAAATACCCAAGCCCAGATGGTTCCAGTGGAGAATTCTACCAAATACTTTTTAACATTAGAAAGACATAAACAACATGGACAGCAAAAATGTGGGTAAATGCAATAGACTTTCTCTCTCTTCTTGAGTTTTCTACATTATGTTCAATGATTGAATATTTTTTAATTAGCACCAATGCGATTTCTACATAATCTCATCCAGAAAATAAGAGGGGAGAATAATTTCAAATTCACTTTATGAAGCTATTCTTACCATGGTAGCAAAACCAAAGCCAATTTTAAAGAAGAAAAAAAAAACCTACAAACCAATATCTCTCATTAACATACAGATTTTATTCCCTAATATTTTGTTAGGACCCAGGTAAAAGACATAAAAAGATATTTCACTGAAGATACACAGATGGCAAATAAGCATAATAAGCAAATAAAAAGATATTCAACATCATCAGGGGAAATGCAAATTAAAACCACAGAGAGATACCACTACACACCTATCAGAAAGCTATAACAAAAAACACACCACCAAACGCTAGCAAGAATGCAGAGAAACTGGATCACTGACACATTGCTGGTGGGAATATAAAGTGACAAAGCCACTCTGAAAAGCAGTTTGCAGTCTCCTTAAAAACTAAATGGTGGTGGGGTGGGGCAGCGTAATAGAGCGCATGCTTAACATTCACAAGGTTCTGGGTTCAATCCTCAGTATCTCCATTAAAAAATAAAATGAAATAAAAAACTAAACATACAACTACCATGTTACCCAGCAATTATACTCCTGGGCATTTATCCCAGAGAAATGAAGACTTATGTTCACACAAAAACTTGTACATTAATGTTTATAAGCAGCTTTATCTGTAATGTTCCAAAACTGGAAACAACGCAAACGCCCTTCAGTAGGTGAATGGTTAAACAAACTGTGGGAGACCCGTATGATGGATAGCCGTTACTATTCAGCAATGAAACGGATATTGATGCACGTGACCACAATTTCCAAAAATTAAGCTAGGTGAAAGAAGCCAATCACAAAAGGTTACAAACTATATGACTCCATTTATATAATATTCTTTTTTTTAACTTAATTTTATTTTTTTAATTGAGTTATAGTCAGTTTACAATGTTGTGTCAACTTTCGGTGTATTTATGTAATATTCTTAAAATGATAAAGTTACAGAAATGGAGAACAGATTAGGGGTTGCCAGGAGTTAAGGGGAAGATGGGGGTGGGAAGGAAGCAGGTGTGGCTGTAAAAGGGCATCCTGAGTATCTTTGTGGTGATGGAATTGCTCTATCTCGACTGCATCGATGCCACTACCCTGGTTGTGACAGTATACTGTGGTTTTGCAAGATGTTTCCACTGAGGAATGCTAAGTCAAAGGTACAAAGACCTCTATTATCTCTTTTAACTACATAGGAATCTACTATTATCTTTTAAAAAAAATACTACCAGAGACAAAAATTAAAGAATATAATAAAGAAAATAAGTAATTATAACCCTACTACTCCAAAATAGCCACTATTAAAATGTTAATGTATTCCTTGTAACTTTTCTATGCATATTTTTGAAAGGTCTACTACTGTACACAGTAATATACTGGCTTTTTTTCCCCTTTAATATTTCATCATTAATTTCCATCACATTAAACATTCTTCAGAACTGGCTTATAATGGCCTCTAGTACACCACTGAATTGATCAGACTAATTTATTCAAACTAAACCCTCCCACCCCAGTGTAGGTTATTATCAACTTCTTTCATTTTATTTCTTATCTATTTATTTATTTTAGAAAATACATTTTATTTTGATAGTTAGAATGAGACGACACACAACAGTACCTAGATCACCACCAGATTTGCTGCTGGGTCCATTACCCCTCAAGCCCAACTTGACTTTCTCTCTTCTTTGCAGAAAAAGAATAGCATTCGGAACAGTTAGCCCTTGGCTCAAACACTGGTTCCGGCTTTCATTTGTTGTGTGGATTAATCCTATTCTCCCTCAGCCTTAGACGACACTTAAGTGAGAACACAGTGACTAATATACACAGACATACAAAAATGCCAGTTCCTCAAAATTTGACATAATGTTCCTCTTTAAAATATTTTTCATAAGCATATTCCATATGCTTATAGGTTAAAGTACATATGTCTTGCTATGGAAAAAGATGATTATTAACTCCTACTCCACATATACTCAAACATTAATTCCAAGTGGACTGCAGATATGAAAAGTAAAACAATAAAGGCTTCATAGAACATCTTTATGACCTTGGCAAAGGCAAAATTTTTCTTAAACATGACACAAAAAAATCCTCCCCTCTCAAAAAATTGATAAATCGGACAATATTAAAATTTTGAACTCTTGTTCATCAAAAGACATCACTTAGAGAGTGCATGGCAACCCACAGAGCCAAAGCTATGCACTCCATGAATATCTGACAAAGGCTATTCAGAATACATTAAGAATTCCTACAAATAACAAAAAGACTAAAAACAATGTGGTATCCTGGACTGAATCCTGGGTTAGAAAAAGGACATTAGTGGAAAAACTGGTAAAATCCCAGTGAAGTCTATAATTTAGCTAATAGTATTATATTAACATTAATTTCTTAGTTATCACAAATGCACCATGGTTATGCAACACCGAGGGAAACTGGGTGAAGTGTATATGAGAATTGTCTGTATTCTTTGCAACTTTTCTGTAAAACTAAAATTATTTCAAAATAAAAAGCATATTTAAAGAAAGAGAGAAAGACAGGGAGGGAGGGAACATGAGAGGGAGAGAGGGAGAGAGAGCAGTGCCCAACAGAAAAATGGGCGAAAGACTTCATTCAACAGATACATCACATAAGAGGATATCCAAATGGTCAATAAACACATGAAAAAGGTTCCACCTCATTAGTCATCATCATCAAAGAACTAGAAACTAAACCACAAGGCACTAGCACAAAATACCCATCAGAATGACTAAAATGAAAACAAAAACAAAAACAAAAAGTACCAAGCGTGGCTCTGGAAGAATCAGATACATACTGATGGTGGGTTTGTTCATTACCACAATCACATTGAAAGTATCTACCAAAGATGCACACATGCATACCCTGTAACGCAGCAGTTCCACCCCTGGTTACCTACTCAACAGAAATGCATACAGACATTCTCCATAAAAAACATACACTAGAATGTTCATGGTATCAATTTTCATAGTAGCCAAAAACTAGAAATCACCCAAATGTTTATCAAGAGTAGAATGGATAAACTGTGATACAGTCATACAACAGAACACTGTACAACAATGAAAAAGCAAATGCACTACTGTACATGCAACATGGATGAACTTTACAGAAACATTAAGCAAAAGAATTCAGAAATATAAGTATACCACATGGTTCCGCTTACATAAACAGTATCCAAAACAGCAAAACTAGCATGTGCTTTAGAAGCCAGGATAGTGTTTAGCCCTTAGGGTGGAGGGTAGGTAATGGCTAGAAGGGGACAATAGGGGGCTTCTGTGGTACTAGTAAATTTCTTGATCTGGGTGACGGCTAGAGGAGTGTGTCCAGTTTGTGAAAATTACTTGACTGCACATTTATGATACATGCACTTTTATGTATGTACGTTATTGCTTAACATACATTAATAAATGTATGCTTTTTAAAAATAGAAAATAAGAAAAAGCTGAAAACTCCTTATCATAGCACTAAAGTCCCCTCATGATCAGGCCTATCACTGTCTATATCACATAACATCTTAACTCCCACCAGGACCCCACCTGTACCCCACACTAATTACCCCAAACGTTCCTGATCCAATTGTAGGAAGGCATCCAAATCCAAATCTCTATTTCTGCGGATGAGTCTTCCACGCAACACATGCTCCCACCTCCCCACAGGTGCATGTGCTGTTTTCTCCTCCCCTCCCTTGCCTCCTTGGGGAGTTCCCTCTCAACCTCGAAGGCTCAGCTCCATCCCAGCAGTCCTCAGTCAGAGCCTGCTCCTGCACCCGCTGCCCCCTACACAGCCCACACGATAACCCCAGCGCCATTCCTTCCTACGTATTCATTCATCTCTCCAATAAAACCACAAGCTCCTTGAAGACATGGATAGCTGATTTAGCCCAGCGCCTTGTTTAGAGCAGGCACATCAAAAAATACGTGTTGCGTGCATTCCAGGTAATGCGGCCTGGGACTTTCCCAATTCCCTTTCTCTTGAGAACACCAGGCTCCTCAGCTTAGAGAAGAGGTATGGAATACCATGAAAAGAGGGAAAACAAGAAAGAAAAAGAGCAAAGACTAAAAAAGGCAACTCTAAGAAGAAACGTAAGTGGCTAATAAACAAAAGATGCTCAACCTTACCACTGACGAGGGAAATACAAATTAAAACAATGAGTTATCATTTGGGGGAGAATGTTATCAAACTTAGGTTTAAGAAGTGTAAAATAAGACACGGGGAAGTATGCTCACGGCAGCACTGTTTGCAAAGGCAAAACTCTGGAAACAACCCAACTGGTACACTGACAAGAAAACAGACGACAAACAAAGAAAAACAAAAGAAAAAAATATTAAATTTTTTATTTAAAATAATAAATAAAAACAAAAATCAAAAAAAAGAGAACAGATGAATAAACTCTGGCATACTAGTACAATGAACTACTACCCAGCAGCGAAAATAAATGACCTACAGCTACATGCATCGACATGAATGAACCTCAAAATTAATATTATGCAAAAAAGTAAGCAGAACACAGATGATACCATGTATGTAAAGTTGAAAAGATGACAAACTAAGCGATATATTCCTTGAGCATGCGTTGGTAATGTTCTGTTTCTTAAGTTGGTTGTTCAGCACATAGGTGCCCGTTTTATTTCTATGCTTTAAAACATCCCACGTACACAAGTCTCCTTGCTGTTCAGTAAAGCAATTGAGAAATTTCATGTAAATTCTACGGAAATATCATTTTTAGACCAACTGAATGGCAAATTTTAAAGATACTAATAACATCTAGGGTTGGTGAGGATGCAGAGAAGACTAACCTCACATGTACATCGTTGGAGAGAGCGTAAATTTATAAAAGTATTTTTGGAAATTAATTTGGGCCAGATAGAGAAAGAAATACCATATGATATCACTTATATGTGGAATCTAAAAAAAAAAAAAAGGAAAAAAATGGACACTATGAAATCTTCTATAAAACAGAAACAGACTTGCAGACATAGTAATCAATCTTATGGTTACTGGGGAAAGGGGGTGGGAAGGGATAAATTTGGGAGTTTGAGATTTACAAGCGTTAGCCACTATATATAAAAATAGATTTTTATAAGTTTCTGCTGTATAGCACAGGGAGCTATGTTCAATGTCTTATAACAACATTTAATGGAAAAAAATATGACAACGAATATATGTATGTACATGCATGACTGGGAAATTGTGCTGTACACAAGAAATTGACCCATTGTAAATGATGGTAGTTCAATTAAAAAATCAAATTAAAAAAATTTTTTTAATTTAAAATTAATTAATTTGGGGGGGTGGGTACAGCCCAGTGGTAGAGTGCATGGTTAGCATGAACAAGGTCCTGGGTTCAATCCTCAATACCTCCATTTATTAAAACAAATAAAACATTTTTTTTAAAAGAAGTTAATTTGGCAACAGTAATAAAAAGAGTTTGCATATTTTGTAAACCCTTTGACCCAGTAATTCCACTTCTAGGAACATGCCCTATGAAAACCCACGCACACCTGGTCAAACAGACATGTGTAAAAATGTTGACTGCAATGAAGACCTGGAAACAGCATATCTATTCTCAAGTGAGTGAGAAAATCAAGTATGACAACATCCATGCTATGAAATACTACACTGCTGATAAATGAACCTCTACAAATCGACAGTAAAAGATCTCCAAGATGTATCAAGTGAAAAAAGGCGAGGTACAAATTCATTCATGAAATATGACTTCTCATTTATTTAAGTACACGTATATGTTTATAGCACTGGTAACTGCCAACCTCCAAATAAAGCAACTACTGCAGGCTGAGACTATTGGACCTTGTTCTAAGGGCTCTACATGTATTAACTCATTTAATCCTCACAACAGTTGGCATGGTAGTTATAAACCCCCATTTTACAGATGAGAAAACTGTGGCACAGAAGTTAAGTATCTTGCCCAATGTCATACAACCAGTAAGGAGCAGAGGCAGAATTCAAACTCAGGCCCTGTGGCTCCAGAGTCTGTGCTCCTAACCACCATGCCACCCTGGCACTTCTTGAAAGTAAGCACAACGGAGAAGCATTAAACTCATACACACTAAGCTAGGGAAGACCTGGAGCGCAAAGGGACTTTCAGTCCATATACTTCTATAGCGTTTTAAACTTCTGCAACAAAAATGTATTTGTGCGACACTCCTATAATAAAATACATAAATAAAGAGAAGGAAAGAAGAAGTACTCAACTTAGAGCCAGAGGTGGGGTCTGAGTCTGAACGACACCTACTAGTCCTTGAGCAAATCCCTTTATCTCTCTGGGCAGTTTTCCTTCCGCAAAATGGGGGTAGGAATACCTCCCTTGCCTCCATTCCGGGCAGGTAGGTAGTAGATGTGCAGGAATGGTGTGAAAGTGCTCTGCAAACCATACATCACTTCAAAAGGCGAGGCAGCATCAGCTTTCCCAAGGAGCTCTGCAACGGCTACAAGGGAAGGGGGGTGGGTGGGACAGACTGTCTAAATGGAGCCTGAGAACAAATCCAGGGTTCTCTCTGGCACCTCAACCTCCAGAGCCAGAGAGTCTAGTCTGTAAGGCCGCAGACCTCACCCCGCAACCCCAGCCCACAGCCACGGAGGGAACCCGGGCCCCTCTCTGCTTGGTACCATCGGTTGCTTTCTGGGGCGCAAGCGACCTCAGGGCCGTGAGCGGCTCCAGGGAGCTTTAGGAACACTGCAAGCTGTCTGGCAGGCTGGTCCCCACGGGAGACTCTCTGAAAGGCATGATAGGAAGGGGAACCATCTTCTCTAGGGAAAAAGGAATAGAGCTAATCACAAGGTAAGCAGCCTCTAACCTCATAAACATTCCTGGGGAGAAGCCAAGCCACCTCTAAATTATAGACAGCCTCTCCACTCTGTTCAAACAAATCTCCATCTGTGACTCACTCCTCAGAGCGGGGAGGGGGTAAACATAGCTGAGGGCTTAGAGATCAAGACGCTAAGGAGAAGGGATAGGGAGATAAACGGGGAGGCCCCAGAGGTTCTCACACCACAGGCTCACGTGAATAGGGGAAGGATCTATGGGAAAAATGTCTCCCCAGCTCCCGCTCCCTACGCAGCGATGGGGGCCATGAAGACAGGGTGGCAGCTGAGGGTCAAGGGTCTTTCTAAAAGGAAGTAAGGCAAGTGGAGATTGCCCCTGAGCTGGAAACCAGCACCCTTAACTTATTCTCACCCTGCAACCTACTCCTCCATCACTCTGTCCCTCAGTCCTGTCCCTCTCCCACCTGAAACGTGCATGGTCTCTCAAGCTGCTGCAGAAGCAGCCACCTCAGTCCTCCCCTTCTGAGAAATGGGACTAGCCAGTGCCTCGAAACAATGGTTCCCCAGAGACCACGATGAGAAAAGCAGTAAAGTCGAAGAGGCCAGATGCAGTGGTTGGAGGTCAACCCTCTCCTGGCTGAGACTCCCAACCATTCAGCTTGCTGGTCTCGGGTGCCCTTGGTCCTGCCTTCTGCAGGGCTCTTTAGGCCAGAGACGGCTCTTTGTTGAGTGTAGCACAAAGAATCATTCCTGCTCCTCCCCACAGATTAGCCAACAAAACAGGTGTTTGCCTTTTGTCTGGCTCCCAGGCCCACAGGCACAGGCTGGACAAGCGGAGGGCTGACCAGGGTGACTGGGAGGTGAAATGAGAAAAAGGGATTTAGGGTGGCACCCTCAGTGGCGCGGCCCTTCTCATTCCCTGGAGCGCTGGCACAGGACAACACTGGGCCCTGGCAGTGGGGGTGTGTACACATAGGGAGGTGGGCTCCTGAGTTCTCAGCTCTGAGGGAGACACCCTTTTGCTCAGCCATTCTCTCTTCACGAAGCCTACTTACCTAGTGCTCAGCCAGCCTGGAATGAGGGGGCCGTTCCCAAATGCACCCTCCCCTCTCTAGTCTCACCTTGCTTTGTAATTTTTGCTTCTGTGCCCCCAAACTCTGGAAGATCATTTCCTTTTCCTTTCTTTATTTAACCTATCTCCATCCCACCCTATATTTTTCTCTCCTCTTCCTGCCCCTGCTGGCCAGGCTTAAATCTGGGCCACCAGCTTCCCTGGCACATACCTGTTCCCTCAACTAAACCTCCCCACGCATAGGAGACAAAGGTGTTTCACAAGACTCTACACGGTGACCCAAAGAGGCACATGCCATAATTACCAGCAGGCGAGGAAGCTAGTCCCACCTGCTCTGAGCACATGTGTCTGGAACCGAAACCATCTGGGTGTACAAACCACCCCACCACTCCCACCCCGGAGAAACATGGGCAAAAGCTGGTGCCAAGTGTCTGATGATTTAGTGAGCCTCTGATCCTAGGTCTTCCTGCAGAGCCCAGGATTCCCCAAATTCCTGGCAGGCTTGGAGACATCAACTGTAGCGCCCCTGAAGGTAAGAACTCGGCAATGAATAGGGGAGATGGAAGGGTGTGAGGAGGAATTTATGGGCTGAGCTTGTAGCAGGTCTCATGAGAAGCAGGAACAGGCAGTCACCAAGCTTCAGTGGTTCTTCTATTCAGGAGTTACCTCCCTACCCAGGCTTCACAGAGCCAGGGCTCCCACCATTTTGTGTGGGGGGTGGGGGGTGGGGGGGTGGAAATTAGAGGGTTTTTTTTAATGGAGGTACTGGGGACCCTGTGCATGCCAAGCACACACTCTACCACTGAGGTGTACCCTCTCCCCCTAGAATTCACTCATTCCTTTGGAGTAAGCATCAATGACTCCAGATGAAACCTCTTTTAAAAATGCAAATATTCTGACCCAGCAAGTCCAATCCTAGGTATTTCTTTCCAAGAGAAATTAAAACATATGCCTACACAAAACTTGGAAACAAATGTTCACAGCAGTATTATTCATAATAGACAAAAAGTAGAAATCACCCAGAAGTCCACTAACATTTATTTAAGATGAACGTATGTCACAATATATCCATATGATGGAATATTATTCAGCCATAAAAAGGAATGAAATATTGATTCATGTTACAACATGGACCAACCTTAAAAACAGCACACTTACTGAAACAAGCCAGTCACAAAGGATCACATATGATTACGTTTTGATAGAATATTTCAAGCAGGCAAATCATAGAGAAAGAAACTGGTAAGGTGAGGGGAGGGGCTGGAGGAAAATGGGGAGTGACTGCTAATGGGTCAGGATTTCTTTATGGGGTGACGAAAATGTTCTAAAATCAGTTGTGTTGATTACTACAACTCTGGAAATATACTACAAACCATTGAATTGTATACTTTAAATTATATCTCAGTAAAGCTTTTATAAAAAGAAAATGAAGCCTATAGTAAGCCTTCAATAAATCACAGCATTAGTTTAAAAAAAAAAAAAGAGTGGGGCTCAGGAAAGACTTGGCATTAAACTAACTCAGATTCTGAGGTCCCAAAGGAATGACATCTATTCCAGGGTAAAGACAAAGGTTCAGCCTACAGCTGATATAAAATTTCAAATCCATTCAGGCATTGAGAGAACCCCTCTGGCCTAGACTGACCAAGATTTTTAAAAAGTAGAGACAATTGAGGGGAGTGGGTAAGAGCAAATACTCTAAGGACAGCACTGATTAGAATACTTAAAGGGAATCACCTTATCAGAGAGCCCAGAGCATCATGGAATACCAGCTGCCTTGGCCATGAGGTCAGAAAGAGGAGGAGGAGGAAATGAGCCCAGAGGGAGATGCTAAAGTATGAACCCTGACTAAGACAGTTCCGGCTGAGTTGGGACTAGCAAAGGTTACTCAGGTCTTCAACCAGGGTCTACCTATAGGTCCCTTCTCATCCTCAAGATCGCCCACTGGCAGAGGAAAGGGGAAAAGAACAGGTAAGAGCAAACATCAACATAATGACCAGACCAGAGAGTTCCCAGACTCTTTCTCCATCCCTCGACCAGGGGAAGTTAAAACAGTCTAGCCAGTGAGTGACACACAGAAGCAACAACTAACACTGAGCGCTCACCAAGTGCCAGGCGCTGTGCTTAATATTTCATATGCATTCCTCACAATAACCTTACGGAAAGGGTGCAATTATCACCCCCGTTTTACAGATGAGGAGACAGAGATTGAAGAGATGAAGTAATTTACCAAAGTGACCTTGGCCAAAGCAAACACTGAAGCGCTGACTATAGTTCACCGGGTCAGATTCCCAGAACTAGGCTCTTAATCACAAGGCTATTAAAAGAAATCCTAGTTTAGTCAAAAACTGTTGTAATCACATTGGGAAGATGGGAGAAGGAAAAGGGAGCATGTGAGGGGTGGGAGTATAAACTTTCCTATAATTCCTACAACCGGAAGGCAATGACGTCTACAACTGATAAATCAAGAAGTACCACTATAAGCACACTATTTAGAAACATGGCAGTAAATTCTACAAAAGAGAGTTGAAAGTGGTAACTTCCAGGGGGCAGGACTTGGGTAGGGAATAGCTTACTTTTAAAGGCCTTTTGATATTATGAGCTCTTTTTAAAATCATGCACATACACTCCTTTGATTAAAAAAATGACTATGTAAGAAAATCAGAGATCATTCAAATCAGAGTCTAATGTAGTGAACCTCTGTTGCTTTTGCCACACAGTTTCCATCCTCCTCCACTGATAACAGCACTTAGGTTTTGCTTTGGAGAATTTCCCTCCTTCACTGGGTAATCTGATGGGTCTGTCAATCAAGGAACCGCAATCCGCCCTGGCCAAAGGGGCAGAGGGAACAAGGGGCCAATGACACCCTCTCCCTGGACTCCTGAGCAGAATGGCAAAAAGACCTAAAACAGCTGGAACCAATTCACCCAAAAGCAGAAGCCCTCCATCACTTTCTTCCACCTATCGAGGCCCCAGGACTGCCTCGGGTCGGACTTTTTAAACTTTCCCTTAAATTCTGTAAGCCGCCCATTTCCTTCTAATAAATTCCTCTCCTTAAGTTAGCTGGAGCCATTCTCTGTTGCTTAATGGGAATGTCTAATAAAAATGAGTTTGAGGGTAATTTGTGCTTTTATTTGCCAGTATAACTTACTATAGTGGCTTGCAAACTTTTTGGACCTAAAAAAAAGTATTTAACATCATAATCAAAGAAACACACACATATATACAATATGTATATGTATGTATGTATGTGTGTGTGTGTGTGTGTGTATGTGTATGTATGTATGTATGTATATATATATATATATATATATATATATATAACTGAAACAAAAGTTTTGCCCAAAATGTCTACCCTAACACTCGTAGAGTGTTAATTCTAGTTCCTTTTTTATTTTAGGACTTTTTTTTTTAGAGCAGTTTTAGGTTTACAACAAAATTGACAGGAAGCTACAGAACTCTCCCAAATACCCCCTCCCACACACATGCATAGCCATTATCAATATCATTCACCAGAATACCTACTTTTTTTTAACCAAGGATGAACAGATACTGACACGTCATAGTCACTCAAAGTCCACAGATCACCTTAGGGTTCATTCTAATGAAGTGAACAATGTTGTATGTTCGATGCGTTTGGACAAAAGAATGACATATCCATCATTATAACATCATACAAAGTATTTTCACTGGCCTGAAAAAACTTCTATACTATGTACATTCATCTTCCCTCACACAACAAAATCCTGGCAACCACTGATCTTTTTACTGTCTCCATAGTTTTGCCTTTTCCAGAATGGCATATAGTTGGAATCCTTTCCTTCCTTTCTTTCTCTTGAAAAGAGAGGTTCAAAGTCTTCATGTCTGTAAGACCATTCATGGCCCACCCATGCATGAATTGGACAGGCTCTAGATGGCAAACTCTTCCACTAAAAACTACAGCTTTTCCTCCAACATCGAACCCTGCCTCACGGGTCCCGCACAGCAACCACATGGAGATGCAGGGGGACATAGGTAGGGTATTTGTTCACAGGAAGGGCGCATGTTTTGTGCCCCTTGTCACAATGAATCCAGATTCCTGTTCAGTGTGTTGTGAACAGAGGAGTCATTTCTTCAGGCTTCCTGCTCTGAGCACATCATCTACTTCTTTTTTAATGCTGGTTCTGACCCACTAAGTTGATGTCAGTGATTATGTGATTATGATCAGCAGTTTGAAAAACACTGGCTCCCTGTACCTGCCTCCAACAATAAAAGCAGCCCAGAGAATAAATTTGCCTTATTTCCATGTCCATGTTTGGTGCACTAAGGCACATGGCCTGGCTGGTGAAGAAATATCAACACAGTCCCAGGGTTCCAACACTCACTAGGACACACTAGTCAGTTAAAACTGTCTACACTGCTGACATGGGAGAAACGTCTGATCGTTTATTTATTCACTCACTCAGCACATGTGCTGAGCACTTAGTCAATGGTGTGAATGTACCACAAGCTCCTGCGGACTGTCCAGAGCCATAAATTCTATCTGCTGGGTGGCTCAGAGGAGAGGAATCCAGAACAAAGCCTGTCTCCTGACTGATTGATTGTTTACCATCTCCTCCCCTCCCTTAAGAGCTCAGGAATGTCTCCAACACCAGATCTGCGCAATAGTTATTTCATTCCCACCTTTGAAGTAAAACAACTCTCAAGTCTAGCCTAGAAAGAAGGAATAAAAAGGAACTTGTGTCTCCCCCTGTTCTACAGGTCTCTCATTATCAGCTTCAAACTAATCTATGGCTGGAGATTGTCTGAATTCTTCACTATTTTCCAATTCACTCTTTCTGCCCCCACCAGACAAGCAGAAAAACAGCAAAGGACAGAAGAAGGTGTCAGTTCATTCCCAGCATTGCCCGTGACTGGGATTTAAGACTTTTCTGGATCTCTTTTCTACAGCAAGCAAAAAGAAGCCCAAACACCCCTCTCCTTTATTTTCTTCATACCCTGTTCCTTGACTCAATCATTCCAGAACAGTGAGCAAGCGCATGGAGCAGGACTTGTGGCTGACACAACAGAGAATGGATTCTTTCCATCTCTTCTGCGTCCCATAGCAGAGGGAGCAGAGAGCGGTAAGCTACAGAAGATGAGGGATGGGGAGAACTGAGTTTGGGCAGTAGCGTGACCTGTGTTGTAATGTGGTAGAAAAACTTCACAACCTGGGCAGAAATGGAGAGGGGACTGTGAACAGAATTAATTGATCATCTATATCCTAAACTTGAAATGATTAACTATTTCATAAATATTCTTTAAAGAGCCATAATCCAGGTGCAGATGGGTTAGCTCTATCTCAAGGGCGTGCTGAGACAGGAAGAGGGGAAGGGAACCAGACACAGAGTTGGGGGGTGGGTAAAGGGAGGGATAAAAACTTCCATTTCACTTTCCCCTACAACAGCTTGGAAATTGATGAAATAGTACACATCTATCCTAGGTTAAGTTCCCCAGCAGAGCCTAGAAATACTCAGCCACAAGTTACCCTCCTTTGCCTCTGGAGGAGAAAAAAACTCATACGGTCTGCTGCGGTGAGGAGAACAGGGGCTGGGAGTTAAGGGAGGGGAGCAGGGCAGACGGGTCAGCCCTGGAGCAGACGCGTTAGCACTCCTCTCCCCTCACAATCACACTCCATCCAAAAGCCCTCGCGTAGGTCACTTGCCTCACCTTCTCAGCCCTGGTTCTGGCATTCCCTCCATTCACTTGCCCTGGGCTTGGTGGCTAGAGACGGAAGCAAAACCAACAAAACGTCCCAGGAAGCAATCGGTTGGCCGATGAGGGGAGGGGAGCAGAACTGAACGCGGGCAAGAGGAGAAATCCGAACAGAGATGGTTACCCTCAAAAAGACAGCCCTATCCCTCCTAACGAAAGGCAAGAGTCCCCGGCCAACCTCGGCGTACTTGGAGTTCTACCGCCCCCACCCTTCAGTCCAGGACCTAGGGTTTCACTCCCTATCCTTTGTCTTGCTACTGATCACCCAAAGCACCATGAAGTTCTTTGAAGGACCTCTGAGGTCACCAGGACCCACAGAAAAGCCTAATCCCCCTCGTCGGGAACCGAAGTCCAAATGAACGCAGGGGGTCCCGTCCTCGGGGCTCCCCCTTCGACGACCCAACTAGCCGCCCACAGGGAGCCTGAGTAGCACGCACTGGAGACCCGCGCCGAGTCCCGGGCGGGAGCCGCAGTGTCCTCTCGAAGGGCAGGGACGCCCCGAGTTCTCGAGCCTCAGAAGAGTCTTTCATGCGCGACGCCCCAGGACTCCCACTGCCTGCCGCGAGGCGGCGGAAAGAGCGAAGCCCCGGGAGGCGCTGACCACACCGAGCGCAGGGCCGGGCGATGTCAGGGAACTCGCGCGCGGCACGGGAGAGGCGGAATTGGAAACCGAGAATACCGAGGGAGGGCGGCGGCGCGGCCGCTTTTCCTTACCGCGGTCTGTCCCTCCGGATGCACGCCCACCAGGGTACACCAGTTACGCGTCCCGTTCATCTTCTTCCGCAGGGGTCGCAACACAGAGACCAACCCTCGGCCCTGCGGTCCGGCTCTTACTAGGCGGCCGCGAGCCGAAGTGCCGGCTTGTATAGGCGCGTCAGGGGTGGGGCTGGCAATAGGACACGCCCCCAGGACGCCGCTCGCCAACGAACGGGAGCAAAAGGGCGATGTGGGCGTGGCCTGATAGCTTCAGATCACGCCCATCTGCTTTCGGTCAGATTTACCTAAAGGTGGGGCTTGGAAGCTACTTAACCGCTTAAGTGAAGTTTTGCCTAGTTAAATGATTGTACCTCAAACATTAGTCTGCCCTCTCCTTTCAACTCCAAGACCAGTGTTCGTAAGAAAGAAGCACCGTGCCAGCCCCTGGAGGATGAGGCGTTGGAAAAAGCTTCCATACATTCTCCTCTCCCTATATATAGGCCAGCCTGTAGGCTTTGTGGAGCTGAGCAAACCTTTCCTCTACCATATAGATCCAGGGCCAGCTCATTCAGACTGGCCTAAGCCAGTCTGGCAAGTGCGCTTCCCTGGCAGGAAGCCCAGGCCAAAGTCAAAGCCAGCTTGACTCTGGGTGGGGCTTGTTTTGCAGAAGCTGTTATACCAAAGCTGTCCTTACATGGATGGGAGAGGCGGGACACATTGCCTTAAAAGGAATTTGCATCCTTGAGAAAGGATGAACGTCAACTTCTCCAAAAGCATTTGCTCCCCTAGCCCAGGTTAGCATCTTAAGGGCCTAGCATGGTTAAGCATGGCCTTGGAGCCTCTTCCAGCACAGTTTGCTCTCCGCAGATAGCCCCTCCACTGGGCTGTGGTCCACATGGATATCAGACAGGAGGAGGTCTGACCCCCTGTTGAGCGGGCAGAACCCCTGAATGGGGCAATAGGATCTGGTAAACCGCTAGCTCCCTCTTCGAGGCAACACAAGGGCAGGGATCACAGAAACTTCCCTACCTCCCATGTGGGGACTGGGTCCCATGCCGGGTAGGAATGGATGGGTATCTTTGTGCCTGGGAGGTGAATGCTGGGGATACCCTAATGCCCCAAGGGAATAAAACCCAATTCTGATCTGTCTCATCTAACCCTCAAAGAAGGCATTTATTGGCCTTGTTATTTCCAGAAGTTTGTTCAGCAGAGAAATGGAACTTCCCTAGGTTCCATCTGAGCTATCATAAAAGGCCTCTAAAAAGGGAGGTGAGCCAACCCCCAGCTTCAGCCCGTAAGGTGTACAGTGAAATGGTTTCTTCATAAAATTTAGACTTCCAAATAAGTCAGGGAAAAGAATGAGAAGACAAGCCAAGGATTTCAGTATAGATATATAATTTTAATATTTAATTTAAAATAAATTCAATGCTGGGTTGGATTGGGAGAGAATATATGATTTGCAGAATAGAGGATTTTTTTTTTAATCATGATATTACAGGTCATTGGTGAGAACAGGCTTCTCGCTCCTCTAGGCTCCTTACAGAGCCTGCTTAGGAAATAAGAGAGGTGAATCATCTCCCTTACCTCCTCCCCACCAGAACTTGGCTCTCCCCAAATCCCCAAAGAGGAATAAGTCCTCCACTGCCTCTTCCCATTTCTACCACGAGTCAGCCTCTAGCCCCTCTGGGTCAGGAAGCTCTGTATCAGGTCCAAGCTCCTGAGATAACTGAGGTTCCCTCAGTTCCCTACTGAGGCTGCACACATCTTGTCAGAGAAGCCACAAGTAAGGCCACAGAGACCAAAATATTTGCTTTTCGAACTTGTGTAGACAGTTCTCAGGGTTCCCTGGTGCAACCACCCTATAAACACATCCATAGTCACAGAGAAAGAGGAGGAAGGATGGAAACCCTGAGCAGAACCAGGCCCCAGCACCCTATCACTGCCCTACCAAAGTCCCTCTCACAAGGGCTCATAGGCAGAGAAGCTCTCTTGACCACCCACTGGGGCAGCAGGGAAAGCTGAGGGCCATGGCTGGGGAAAGGGTAGTCCTTGGAGAGGTATTATTGTGCAGGTATAAAAGGCAAGAAGAGCATCCTTACCTCCTCGCCCTGGCTAAGGCACTGAGAAGAAAGAAGGAATGTAGAGATGGTGAAGATAGGAAGGGGAGGAGACAGGGTCCCTTGGATCCTGGCCTGGGGAAGACAAAAAATACAGGAATGTAGACAGGTGGGGACTACTACAAGGGCCCCATGACTGTGGAAAGAAGAGCATCTGAGAAGTGGGTAGAGCCACGCCAGCATGTCCATTACCCATAACGTCGCCCTTCCCCTGCTCCAGAATGGGAGGAAAATGAGCTGGAGTCAAGGGAGCAGAATCACATAGGGTATTTCCCTGAGCCTGGGGTTAAGGGCTAAAGAAATAAAGCTTTATATACATGGCAATTTTTATTCCTTCCTATCCTGCTTAACCCCCCTCAGCCGTATGCTGACCAACTTGCTGCTATGAGGGAGAAGAGGGAGGAGTCGGCACTTAAGGAGAGGGCTCGGTTGGCCTAAAATGCCCATTCCTCCAGAGGAAAGGGGAAGTCTGTCCACCAGCTTAGCGTTTATCACCATCACTCACAACCTTCCCTCTCTTAGGTCTCAATGACTGAGTCCCCCACAGGAATGAGGAATCCGAGGCTAGGCAGGGCAGGGCAGGGCTGGCCAGGATAGGCCTCAAGAGTGGTTTCTGAGCCCTCGTGGACCACGAGCTAACAAGAGCTGGTCTGCAGGTTGCTCTCTGTAAGCAGAGATGCGATGGAGGAAGGATCGTAGACACCGTCAAATTCCTCATCTGAGCTCAGCCCTTCATGTTGCAGAGTTGACTCAGCAGCTGAGCGGGAAGCTTTACGCCTAAGTCAAAAAGAGGAATACTGGTAAGGGAAGGAGACAGAAAGATTTAAACAGCCTCCCTTTCCATACTAAGGGAACTCTCAGTTTTCTAAGGCCTAAAGCTACTCACAAGACTCCCCCACTAACCAAAGATTTGGAGAGATTGGGCACGGGATGGGGGCTGAAATGCTAAAAGATCATCAAACTGGCTTTCAGCCAGGAATGAGTAATTGCAAAGTCTCATCTTAGAAAGCCTCCCCCTACCCAGCTCAGGAGAGCCCATTCCCTTCTCGCTCTACCATCCCGATGGAGCAGGGGGCAGCAGGGCAGCCCATACCAGGAGTCCTTCTCCAGGGCTTTGATCCGGGCCTGGAGCTGTTCATTGACCTCATGCTGCTCCTCCAGCTCGCGCTGGGCCTTCTTCCTCAGGCCGTCCAGTCGCTCAATTTCCTCTTCTGCTTCATCCACCTGCCGCTTCAAAGCCTTCACCCTCAGGCTTAGCTAGACAGGATACCAAGTTCCCACATTAGAAAAGGAGCTGCTGCAACCATGGCCTGGGACCTTCTCCCCTGTAGCAATCTTGACAAGGGATAGGTGCCCCTAGAAAAATGTGACCATAGGCAAGCTCCCTAGCCTCATAGGTTTGTCTTGGGGATTCAATAAGTTAATACATCTCTTGGAAAGAGAGCCTAGCATATCATAAGCACTCAATACATGTGCTTAGCATGGCTGCTCTAATCCAGGCCTTTCACCCTAGCCTTTCTGTCTTTATAGAAGGAAAGTCTAAGTTTAGAAGACTTGTGAGATGGGGCCTCCCCTGGCCTTCAAGCAAATGCATAGTTCACATTTGCCACGTGGTCGCTTGGTACCTGGTCTTTCTGGTCATTGACGTGCTGCCGCTCATCGTCGATCTGGATGGACAGCTCTTTAACTCTCCGCTCCAGCTTTCGGTTGGTGGACTGCAGGGCTGTCTTCTCCCTAAAAGGGTAGGGTAGGGGGATGTCTACAGCTGTTGCCATTTCTAAAGGGACCTCTGCTTGGCCCCCTACTGCCTCCAAGAGGACTCGGGAGGATCCAGGACAGAGCCAAAGAACCGGGAAGACAGGAGTCATTCACATTTCAGAATTTCTGCAACTCCCTCTTCTCTGTATCAAGAGAAGAGGTCTCTGGAAAAGTCAAGCCTCGTTGGCCATGTCTGAGGCAGAAGATGGAGGGAGACCAGAGGGAGGTTGGGCTGGAGTCACCTCTCTTCAGCCTGCAGCCGCTCCTGCAACTCCCGATTCTGGGACTCAAGCTGACAGAGGCTGGCGCTGGGTTTCTGGAAGCCTTCTGAGCTGGCCAACCGGCTTTTCAAGTCCTTGTTCTGAGAGGGAAAGGAAGCCTCATTGGTTAGCACTCCACCTCCGATGGCTTCCATGGTCATTCTACCCGCCTCCTGGGGTCCATCCCCAAGACTCCCCACTCCTCCCCTTACCTGTCTTTCTAAGGAGATTTTGTCACACTCCAGGTCCTGCCGAGCAGACCTCTCCTGCATGAGCTCTGTCCTCAGCTGGTCCACCTAGTGGGGGCGGGCGAGAGGAACCAGACGTGGGGAGGACTAGTGATGAACCAGCAAGCTGAACCAAGTGGGGAAGAGTAACTGGAAAGCGCTCTCGGAATCCCCCAAATGCCCACGCAACTAAGAAATCACAGCCTAAGTGAGGAGCCACAGAATTTAAGCAGGGCCTCCTCAGTCTCACCAGGAACTAGCATCCCTTCTGAATGGAAGCAGCCCAGACTCGGGTCAGTAGCCCAGGCCACCAGGATTCCTTCCTCCACTCAAATTCCTGGCTTCTTTCCACCCAAGGAAACCCTGTAACCCTTCCCAAGGCAGATGAAAACCTGCAGTGGAGCCAGCCATGCACCGGTTCTGCAGCCAGAACTCGCCAGGTATGAAAGATGGGAGAGCAGGATTATTTTTGAAAGGGCTAGGGGGTTCTGTAGTCAGGGGTAGACATAGGCGAGGGGTAAGGAAGGAGCTACCTGGTCCCGGCCACGATTCATTCGTTCCGTCAGCAGCTCCACAGTGCTCCTCTCCTCATCTAACTCCACCTCCAGCCTTGAGACTTTTTCCTGTGGCAGAGGGACAACAGGTTAATTCTGCCCCAAATGCTAGACACCAGAAAGCCAGACTCTGACCAGGACCCTCTCAAACCCCAGCCTCCAGACTTTTCTTTCTCTCATATCCCAGAACCTGCTGGTCCCTGACGCAGCCCAGAGCCACCAGGGAGCTGGCGCCCTCTGCTGACCAAGTGAGGCGTCAAGGGGAAAGGGTGGGCCCATTCTGGTCTTGGTCCCTTGGCAGGATAACAAACCCCAGAAACTACTTCTCACTGGAGCAGCCCTATTTCCCTAATGGGAAAATAGAGGGAAACCCAAGTACCCAAGCAAAGGCTAAGATGGAGAGTCAGAAACTGAAGCATCAGGGTACAGGCGGGAAGCAAACTCGAGCCAGGCAGAACCATGTAGAGGCTAAGAGTGTGGGCTACAGGGCCAGACTGCCTGGATTTGAAAATCAGATTGCCATTTCCTAGCAGAGGAGCCACAGACAAGTTGCTTGGCCTCTCTGTGTCTCAGTTTTCCTCGTTTGTAAAATGGAGAAAACAAGACTACCTACCCCACAGGGTTACTCTGAGGATTAAATGAGTCTCAAGTACGCGGCACACAGCACAATATGTAAGAGTTTGCCGCTACTGCGGCTATCATTGTTGTGTTGTTGTTATTGTCAACATAAATATAGCAAAACCGAAGATCACTGTTGATTCTAAAGGGGAGAAGCCACTGCTCAGCTCCAGCCAGCAGCCGCCATGCAGACAACTCAGGACACAAAGCCCCGTGTTACTATATATTTCAAATGAATAAATGAAGCCATAAATCCAAAACTTTATGTGACATGTATAAATTTCTAAACAGCAGCAATTAATTCAAAGTTGTTGAAAATACTGCAGTCAGACAAAAACCCCACAGCCAGTTTTCCAAGCCTAGTATAGAAAGAGGCTTGGGGTGTCCTGGCTCTTTTCCCCACAGAGGTCCCGTCTGGGCCAGGATCCAGGCCCTCCCCCCCTTTCCCCATCCCATCCTGTGTCCTCACCTCAAGATTCTTGAGTTGCCGGCTCCTGTCATCCTGGGAGCGTTTTTTGTTCTCCGCCTCTTGCTCCAGCCCCTGCAGTCGCTGGGCCAGCAGCTCTTTGTCCAGCCTGGCCGTGTCCCGGTCAGCCTGGGATGCCTGCAGGGCCTGCCGCAGCCTCTGAGTCTGGTCAGAAGGGAAAAATGCAACAGCTCAGATAAGGTAAGGTGGGGGTTGAGGGGTGGGAGCAGTCCAGCCCTGCGGGCGGAAATAATTCAACACTGACATCCTTTTAGAATTGCCAGAGCGCGGGACTTTTAGTCCATTTTCTATATTGTCTTGAGATTCTCTACACAAGTTTAAATCACCTGAGGAGTTGTTAGACTGATGGTCCTGGATCCCAGCCTCAGAGAATATGAGTTAAGTGGTACAGGATGCGTCTTGAGTATTGAGATTTTTTAAAACCTTCACAGGTGGCCCTAATGTGCAGCAGAGTTTGAAAATCACTGCTCTACAATGCATCCCCTACCGTCTGCACCTAGGGTAGACGACTCCCCCCACCCTCCCCCACCTAAATGGTCAGACCTACACATGGGTTCCAGGATCCCTCGGTCACAGGTTTAGTTACGAGGCAAAGACCTTCAAACCAAGGACTTTGGGAGGGTTCCCACCCTCCTACCATTTAGGCTCCTACCTCATCCTGAAGCCGGCTCAGCCCCCCAGAGGTCTTCTCTGCCTCACTGGCCCATTCCTTGGCCTGACGCTGGGCATCTGCCACCTCCCGCCGGGCCTTTTCCTTGTAATCCTCCAGCTGGGCGTGGAGCTGCTGCAGGGCTTGCTTAGAGTCGTCCCCAATCTGCTCCAGCTGAGACACCGAGAAAAGCGCTTTTTCAGCACTGCCTCTCCTCAACAGATGCCTGGTCCCTTCTCCGTGCCCAGGCTCTCCAGACTCCCAGAGCCTCCCTTCTGCCAAGGTAGCCATCTCTTGTTCTTTTCTGGCCCCAGGTCCCTAGTATGGCTGGGTCCCTAGTAATACATAGATTTCCTGGGTTCAAATCCTGACTCTACCACTTACTAGCTATGTGACCATAGGCAAGTTACTTATCCTCTCTGAGTCTCACTTCCCCATCTGTAAAACAGGATAATAATAGCACCTACATCACAAGGTTGTTGTGAGAATTGTGTTCATTAATTATGTAAAGTACTTACAACAGTTCCTGATACAAAGCAAACTTTAAGGTCATACTGATCATATTTCAGCAAATCCAAGATGCCGGTGATTATTATAAGATGTACCACTAAAAGAAAAATCTGCCGATTGAACTATAACATACCATCAATTATAAGACACACATGAAGTTCAGAGATGATACCATGTGCATTTTAGAACTGATGAACTATATTAGATGTTTCCTCCAGTTTTATAAAGTAAGAGATTAAGAGGAGAACCTTACCCGGAAAAAGGCAATTTATTTCCTTTTCTTCCTTTCTCCTCCCCCAAATATAAAATTCTACCAATGAAAATTCCTGTTTTTAGGTTTTAAAGACATCTAAGGAGGGATTATAGGCCTTTTTTCTTCCCCCAAATATAAAATTCTACCAGTGAAAAGTCTTATGTTTGGGTCACGTAGACTTCTCAGAGGAACTCCAGGAGACAGTCCCCAAGGATCAAGACCATAAAGAACTGGGATGATATGGGCGGCGGACAAGAACACCGACAGGAAGTAGGAAAGATGCCACTCTGAAGATCTGGCCTTGGCCTCCCCGACAGTGAACTTGAGGAACGCAAACACCACACATTGTGACCCCTCTCCCACCCCGTCCCCCAGGCAGGCTTGTGTATGAGCGGGGTCTCCTTCTGAGGCCTGGCCACCCCGTGCCCCACCTCCTTGTTCAGCCGGTCCACAGTCCTGTCCAGCAAGCGCTTCTGCTCCTCCAGCTCAGCCTTGCTGCGCCGGAGGGCCTCCCGCTGCTTCCCCTCCTCCTCCAGGGCCCGGTTCAGCGCCTGCTGCTCCTGCCCCAGGCGGGCCAGCCCCCGCTGGGCCTCCTCCAGCCGTGCCTCCAGTGCCCGCTTGGCTGCTGCCAGGCTGCCCTCCTCCTCCTGAGCGGCATTCAGGGCCTCCTCTAGCCGCTGCTTCTCTGCCTGGGAGTGGGGAAGATGAGGGACTGAGATGGGGCAAAGCTTGGGCTCAAGCCATTTGGAGGTGAGTAGGTGGGAGGGAGGAGGAAGAGATATTTCTGAAAAAGGTGGGCAATGAAAACAGGCTCAGAGGAACAGCAAAGAACGGAGAACATGCAGAGTGGGAGCCAGACAAAAACACCAGTGCAAAGGATGAGACCTTCAAATCAACGCAGTCCAGGAAATGAACCCAAGGTTAACAGAAGGCTGCGGAGGCAAACAGACGCACACGACCGGCAAAATAAAAGTGATGGCCGGGTATTTAGTCAAGGATGAGAGGACAGAGGGCCAGGAGGAAGCCATCGATGTCGGCAGAAGCACTGACCTCTAGCCGCTGCACCTTGTCCCGAAGCCGTGCCTCCGCCACTTCCCCACCCTCCGCCAAGCCGCGGGCCTCCTTCAGCTGCTGCTCCAGACCCAGGATGCGCCGTCGGAATTCGTCATTTTCCTCCTGGGTCTCCCGAAGTGTCGTTTCCACTGCTGCCCGACGCTGCGCCAGCACCGCTGCTTCTGCCTCTGCTGCCATCTGAGCCTGAGGCCGGTTCAGGGAGAGGCGGCTCAGACCCCAGGGCTCCAGGTCACTGACCACTCCCAGGAAAGCCACTCCAAAGAGAGCCCACAAGAACCCGGACATGAAGAGGGGTAGTGCCACCAGCCAGAGGCCTCCCTGAGACTCCCACCCGTACAGAGATGCAGTGGGTGTCACCACGTACAGCCAGGCCTCCCCTTGCCCCATCCTGCCTACTTTTAACCACACACCTGAGACCATGGATCTGGTCTATACATACCCACGATAGGTAATTTTCCATGCCCTCTGGCTCCTTAGCCCTCCAGACCCCTCAGCCTCCACCTCCTAAGCCCTGTGCCCACTCCCCTTGCCTTGGAAGCCTCTTCACAGTCTTGTCTCAGTTGCTGGAGGGTCTTTTGTAGCTGGAGGTTCTGCTGTTCCAGCCCCTGGCCTCGTTCAGCCTCGACCTTCAACTGCTTCTCCAATTCCCGCTCCCGGTGCCTCCCAGCCACCTCCTGGCTCTGCTGCTCTGTCCGCAGCTCCTTAAGTTCCTCCTGTGTCCGGCGCAGCTCCTAGAAAGGAAGGGAAGTGGTGACAGGGCAGAGAGAGCCAGCCTGGGATACCAGAATGTGGAGAAACGGAAACCCTCATACACTGCTGGGAAGAATGTGAAATGGTATGGCCACTTTGGAAAATAATTTGGCAGTGTCTCAAGAGTTACCCATAAAGTTACCATACGACCCAGCAATTCCACTTTGAGGTATACACAAGAGAATTTTATAAACATATGTATGTCCACAAAAAAACTTGTAAATGAATGTTCATAGCAGCATTATCCATGATAGCTAAATATAGAAATGATGGAAATGGCCATCAGTTGATGAACAAATAAATAAAATGTGGTATATCCACATAGTGGACTATTATTCGACCATAAAAAGTAATGAAGTACTGATACTCGCTACAACATGGATAAACATTCAAAAACAATATGCTAGGTGAAAGAAGCCAGACACAAAAGGCCACATATTATAGAAGTTCAATTATATGAAATGTGCTGAACAGGCAAACCCATAGAGAAAGAAAGTAGATTAGTAGTTGCCAGGGATGGGCAGAGTGACTGCTAATGGATATGGGGCTCTTTTTTGGGGTGACGAAAATGTTCTGTATTTAGATAGTGGTGATGGTTGTACAACTCTATGAACATACTAAAAACCACTAAATTGTATACTTTAAAAAGGTGAATTTTATGGTATGTGAACTAAATCTCCATTTTAAAAAATTACATGGAGTGAGAACAGATGAGAGTATGGATAAAACAGGACTGGCTATTTAAAAAAAAAGGTGAAAACCAAAATATGTGACACAATAGATACTGGTGCCACTGATTTCTTTTGGAAAAAAAAATTAAAATATGAGTTCTGGTTCTAATTCTTTATCTATTAGCTCCTTCTGAAATTCAGAAAGGATCATAACTAGGCTGAAAGGTTATATGTATATAGTGAGTCTCTGATGTAAGACACTAACAAACTAACTACAAAGAAAAAGAAAAATAGCCCGTTGTATGGTCTACGGTGGACAGGGTTAGTCTATTTTCCTGATGTATATTTTGTTTATCAATTAAATACTTAATAAAGTACACTTAATATGTGAGATAAATGAAACAACAGTTATTTTAGCTTTTTAGCTTTATCCAGTATAATAAATCAACTGAGATTATCCTGGGAATGTCCAAGTTCACTACGCCAGCTAACATTCTAACAAGGACAGACTTCAGACTATCCTTGATATTTGTTAACCTAATAACAGTATATTTAAAACTAAGAGTATTTTTGATTTCACAACCACAAAAGTATGTTTGGTTAACCATTATTATGTCTTGCTACACCAAATATTTTGTGTAAGCTCAGGCTTTTATTTTACTGGAAAATCATCATTTAGAGCTATATTCCTTTACTCATTTAAAAGTATGATTACCTTGATTATAACTTGGTAGTCTGATAGTAAAAGCATGACTAACAAGCACTGATTAATTAACACTTGTTCAGTGAGCACCTACTGTCCAGCACAGTGAACCAAAGAAATGCAGCCCTGGAAGGGTTCTCAGGAGGCTGTAAATGCCAGTTCCTTACAAGTGATGAAAATATTTTCTAATTTTCTTTTTTTTTATTGCTTTTTTTTCTAATTTTCGAATCATCCAAAATAATGTGTTGCTTTCTTGTCCTTCTAACTAACCAGGAATGTGAAGAAATTATTTGGGTGCCCACTTCAACTTTATGACCTCGTCACTTATAAAATACCCATGCATGATAAAACATTTAACTCCCTTTGTCTAGATTCTACGCTCTCTAAGCAGCCTTCAGTTTCAATTTGGCTTCCCCTGTGGGTCAGCTGCCCATGCCAGTGCAAGCGTTCACAAGTCCATGGGACAACACTTCTCATTGTTAGGTGAATAAACTGGCATTCTAACTGTAAATGTTTGTTTCACAAGCATAGTTAATGAGTCCCCTCTGAAAAACAGAGCAACTCTCGCCACGCTGACCAAATTAGGTTTCCAAGCTTGCAAAAATGACCCTGGAGTTTCACAAATCTACCTCAATGCTGCTACCCATGAGGTCTCTTGGGAGGCAGCCAGGAGCCTCTGGCTATAACCCAACCTGGCCACTGAGAGCCCTTTCCATCAGAAACTTCAGTACTCAATGAGACCAGTCCTGCTGGAGCGTGTGCTGGTGAGAGATAAGGCTGAGCAGGCAGGAGGAAGCCTGAAACCCAAGCACACGGCAGACACCCACACTGGTGTGGGGGCCCTCATGGACAGGTGAGGCAGGTGCCCATCACCCCAACCTTCTGCCCCGACCAACTCCCAAGTACCTTCCTGAGCTCTTCCACCTGGCGAGTATCTCCAGCACCAGCTCGGGCCTGCCCTAATTCCCTCTGCAAGACCTCTATCTTCTCACCAAGTTCCTCTTCCATCTCCTCCTTCTCCATCCGCAGCTGCAGGAGTCTGAGCCCAGCAAGGTGAAATAAAAGGGAAAGTGAACAGGGTGAGGCCACCTGCCTGGGAGAGGTTAGCAGGCGATGAAAACTACCTCCCTGGAGGCCAATACACTGGGCACCCACCGTCAGGAGAGAGGAAGCTGGACTGGACAAGGGCCATCTGAGTAATGGGAGAGTAAAGAGCACAGCATGGGCAGAAAGGAGGTGGGATATCAGAATCATGGATAAGTATCCTGTGGGGGAGCGACGTCCTTACTCCTGCTTGGTGGCTCTAAGCTCCTCCTTGTTCTTCTGAAACATGTTCTGCCAATGCCCTGTCTCCTCTGAGGTCTCCTCCAGCTCCCTCTGTAGCCCCCGCACCAGGGCTGACATCTTCTGCCTCTCAGCCTCCAATGCCGCGTGGTCCTAGGGAAGGGGAGAGTCGGGGGCCAGGAGGCTTAGAGGGAGGAGCTCACTCCAAACCGAAGTGTGAGTGTGTAGAGGGGGAGGCTGCGGCCCAGAGGCGCCATGCCCACTGCACACCCTGACACCCAGGGGTGTCACTGCTAACAGAAGGCTCTCTCCCCAAGACACAGTCTGCCCCCTGCACCCTCGGAAAGCCTCCCCCAGTTATCTCCCCAGGGGACTTCAGTCACACACCGTCATGGGACTTCTGGCATACACTCCTTCCCTCTGTCCGTGTAGGTTTCCTGACCAGGGTTTTCATTACCTCTCACATGTGTCTTTTAGGGGGAGTTCCAGTTACGACCACAAAAAGTCCAAAATACCAAGACCTCAAGGCAGCCCCCTTCCCCGGGGCGTCCGCTGCACCCGGCCCTGCTCCTGTCACGTGCCTGGGTGGCATCCTGCATGCTCCGGCGAAGCTGCTCCGCGTCCCGCTGGTACTGCTGCCGGACGTGCTCCACCTCCTGGTCACGGGAGGCCACCTCCTCCTTCAGGGCGCCCTTCAGGGCTGTCAGCTCCCGCTCCCGCAGCCGCAGCTGTTCCTCTGTCCTCTGTTTCGCCTCTAAGACCTCTTCCAGAAGCTCCCGGGTCTGTAACAGGTCCTGGGAAAGTGAAGGTGGAAGAACAGAGGTGATCACATTAGGACCCACCTGTCCAATAATTCATTCATTCAGTAACTCAAAAAGTATTTATCGAGCACCTCCTATCTGTTAAGCATGGTACCAGGGATGGTACCAGCAGCTCTCTGCCCTCTGTGATGCCTAGTAGGGTAAAGGAAACCCACCATTCTGGGCTGAAGCCCCACCCCGCCATTGAGTCTGCCTGAAAGCACAGTGAGGGATACTTGTAATCAGCTACCTCCTCCCCATACTTTGGGAAAACTGTAGATGAGCAGACTTGAGTATGTTCTAGCCAAAAGGGAGCAGAGGCTGGGGTATCCACTCCTACTCCTTACCTTCATTAGCACCTCCTTAGCAGGCTCAGGACCCTGGGCCTGTTTCAGCTTGTCCTGCAGCTCCATCACCTGGGTCTCCAGCCCGTGCCGGACCCTTTCACCCTGGTCCAGGAGGAGCTTCACATTCTGGAGCCTAACAGTCCATCAGAGATAGCATCGTCGCACATGTGTGCCAGGCAGCTTTCTAGACACTTCACTTATACAAATTCCTTTCATCCTCCTTCAAGTCTCCATTCAAATCTTAAGGAGGCCTCCCCTGACTACTTTATTTAATATTACAGCCTGCTCCCCCATAACCCAGCCCCTCCTGATCTGCTGTCACTTTTTTAGTTATCACCTTCTCACATGTTACACATTTACTTACACGGTATGTTTATTGTTGACTGTCTGTTCCCCCTCCCCGGAAACTATGTTTTTAGAGAACAAGGCTCTTCACCTGTCTGGGTCACTGAGGGACCCCAGGAATCCAGATCAGTGCCTACCACACAGTATCCATGGCAAAAACTTCCGCTAAACCAATGACTGAATCCTCACAGCAATCCTGTGAGGTAGGTACTCTTATTAACCCCACTTTATAGATTAAGAATCTGATGCACAGACGCATACCCAGGCAGCCCAACTCGTGCACTATTACCATTACTGGCAGAGAAGGTAAAGAGGAAGGTCCTATCTTTAAACCATCTCTGTCTGTTCCTTTCAGCTTCTGGAGATTTCCATGTCTCCCTCAGGCCTGGGGGAGCTGCTAACTCTGGCCGAGGCCCCCAGGCAGCCCTACGTGCACCATTAGCTGCACTCACTCCTTGGTGCTCTGCTGGGCCTCCCCCTTCCTCCTCTCCAGCAGCTCCTGCAATCGGCTGCACTCTTCTGCCTTCTCCTCCAGCTGCCGCTCCAGCCCAAGCCGGGACGGCTCTAGCTTCTGCCGCTTCTGGAAAAGCAAAGGAGAGTAAAGCAGGTGGAGAGCAGGGAAACCTCTCAGAAGGACCAGGAATGACGGAAATGTCTAGCATCTGTTGACACTCTATGGCAGGCACTGAACTAGGGACCTTATGAATAGCATCTGCACTTAATGCTCATAACAAGACTTGCTACTTGTAATGGTTTAAAATACATCCACAGATTCTTTGACATTCCTTTCTAGAGGGTGCTTCTCCCCTTGAACATAGGCTGGACTTAGGGACTTTCTTCTAACAAATAGAAAAAGGGGGAAGTGATGTGTAGCTTCTGAGAATAGGTTATAAAAAGGCCCTGCAGCTTCCTCCTTACCTGCTCCCTGGGGGCACTCACTCTAGGGGAAGGTAGCTGCCATACTGTGAGGACACTCAAGTAGCCCTATGAAGAGGTCCCCATAGCAAGGAACCGAGGCCTCCAACCAACAACCAGAGAGTAAGCCATTTTAGAAGTAAATCCTCCAACTCCAGGCAAGTCTTCTAATGACTACAGCCCCAGCCAATACCTTGACTGGAACCTCATCACAGACTCCGGGCCAGATCTACCCAGTTAAGTGGCTTCCCAATCCTGGACCCTCGGATACCATGTGATGCTTGTTTTGAGGGAATTTGTTAGACAGCAATCGATAACTACATGGAACAATTATTATTCTCCGCTTTACAGTTAAGGAAACAGAGGCTTAGGACATTTAAAGAACTTGCCCAACGTTGGTTACATAGCCAATAAGTAAAGGTACCAGGATTTGAACTCATGGTACTCAGTTTGACTCCATGGCCCACCCTTTAACCACTACATTGTTTTTCAGGAAATTAGGGGAGTTACAATCCAACAGTTACTGAGTAACAGTTACTGAGCACCAACAACATACAAGGCAATACTGTGAGAGGTAGAAGCAGTATTTCTGTTTTGTTTTGTTTTTTCTTGGTGGGGAGGAGATAATTAGGTTTTTATTTATTTATTTATTTATTTAACTTTTTTTTTAATGGAGGTACTGGGGATTGAAGCCAGAACTTTGTGGGTGCTAAGCACACACTCTACCACTGAGCTACACCCTACCCACCAGAAGCAGTATTTTTAAAAAGGAGTACATAGGTTTGAGCATAAGACTGATCTGAATTTTAAAATTCCTCATCTGCAACTGACCATCTTGAGCAATTCACTTAACCTCTCTGATCTTCAATTCTGTCATCATACAAGGGTCCTGGATGCCTACTTTATAGGCTTGCTCTAATTATTCCATATTACTCAGGATAGTATCTACTACAAAAATTAAACTCAATAAATGACATCTACTATTATTGCCATCATCATTATGCTAATGAAAAGAATGGAGGTAAGTAATTTGCTCAAGGTTTATACAGCCAGTAAGTGGCAGAGCCAGGACAGGAACTTCCCAAGGAAATGGAATGAAAAGCAGGTGGACCCCAGTGAACGAACTCTTCCTCTCTAAGCTCCAGAGAACTCCAGAAGTCCTGGCTGGGACTAGCACATTCTCTTCTCTCTTGTCTTACAGGAGACACAGTGTTCATTCCATTGCTTGGAAGAGCCAGCCAGGTCAAGGTTCTCTGCCCCTGTGGTCCTTCATCCCTCCTGCACCTCTAATCTCTCCTCACCTTCACCTCTTCATCCAGCTTTTTCTGGAGCTCCTCCACTTTTTGGGTGAGTTCGCCCTGCCCTGCCAAGGCCTTGGCAGAACCAGGAGACGCCATCTGCCAGTGACACCGGAGGAAGGAAGTGAGTCCACGTCCAGATCCCAAGGCCCACAAAGCCCTAACCCTGACCCCTGCTCCCACCATGAGGAGGCCACTCACCACCAGAGGCTGTATCTGCTCCAGCACCAAACTGACCTTCCTCCTCACAGACATTTCACTTTCTGAGCCTCTAGAGGATAAAAGGACAGACACAAGGGTTAGGGGAGGAAAGAGGTGGCAGAGATGAGGGAAGGAAGGGTTAAGAGCAGGGAAGATGGGGAACAAAAGTAGAAGGAAAAGAAGTGAGGGGCGTGACTCTGCTGTTGGGAGGGTTCCCACTCACCCCTCTCTCAGGATGCCATAGATGGTGGCCTTCACGTGGTCCACACTGCCTGGGGGGGCTGCCTCCTGCTGGTCTCGGAGAAGGTCTGGAGTTGATTTGAACTACAAAAAAGTAAACCCCCCCAAAATAGGAAGATTGAGAAGATTAAGCCAGAGCGTGTGTGGGTTTCAGATGGGCTAGAAGTGGCAGTTGGGAGACGAGGCCCTTCAAGCATGATGAACGAGCCTGAAGTGGTGACACCTCGGAGGCCTGAGCCACAGGCATGGAAGGGGTCCTAGCAGGACACACCTCTCACCTGCAGCAAACTACATGTTCCTCAACAAACAGATCCCAACCAGCTGTGAGCTGTGTCACAAGCTATTGGTCCCCAGTGGCAGTTAATGTACTAGAATTCGTAAATGATTTACTTTTAGAACGGGCTTAGCTTTGTCCAGACTAAAGCCACCCCCCTGCTTACTTGCATTCCTGAGTGGGAGACAGAAGGTGGGAGCTTTGGCAAGAGCACCAGGTTGCTGTTCATAGCCTCCCAGCCCGCCTCACACAGGCTGCACACCCAGATGCTGGGGACTGCGGCCCAGGTAAGAGCAGGACAATGACAAGGAACTCTCTACGCTTGGGAATGCTGGTTCCGTAGCTAATCCCATTTCCTTTAGAATTTTGCCCATGGAATATCTTGAACACATGAATACCATCTATTAAATGGATATAAAGCAGAGGACAAAGAACAGAGACTTTCTGCCTTGGGTCATTTGAATCAGCATGGGGCCCCTGGGCTGGTGGGTCAGGGCTGATGAGAAGGGGCCAGGGATTGGAAGCCACAGAGGGCTGGGGTCTGACCTGTAGCATGGCAGGGTCCTGTGCTCTCCCCTGTGGCTCCTCAAAGCTCTGAAGGACCCAGTCCTGGGTCTGACGGGAACGGTTAAAGCCACCGAGAGGGCTCTGCCTCTGGGCCGACTGTTTCGAGCTGCCCACGTGCTGGTCACGCGTTGTGCTGGGGGTCCAGTGGTTGGGGGACCGGCGCTCCCGCTCCTCAAGGGTGTCCCTCGGGAGCCGGGTGTCCAGGCTCTGGCTCCGCTTGCGCTGCTCAGGGGGCAGCATCCGCATGCGGCGGCCAGTCCGGCCCCGGGCCTGGCCCCCATGGTGACTGTCAAACTTGTTGATGAGCGAGTCCACTGAGGACAGAGGGGCAGTGTCAATGGTGCTACCCGGGGGCGCTCCTTGGGGGGCCAGCTCCAGCAGGCTGGTGCTCCTGTTGCCGGGACTCATGGCTGGAGGGCATGCCAGTGAGGCCTGGGACTGGGAGCGGAGCAGCCTTCCATCCCAGTGGGCCCCGCGCTCCTCATCAGACGTGCTGTCCTGTGAGGGGGCAGCAAACTCCTTGGCCTGAGAGTAGGGGTTCTCGATGAGTTCTGAGTCGGAGCTCAGAGATCCTGGGGCCCCTCGGTTATTGGGCCCCTTGATCTGGACCCCAAAGGAGTCACCACCTTTATCTCCACTGTTAAGCACCACAAAGGGCTGCCCGGCAATGCCCTGCACGCGCACGGCAACCCCGTAGGTATTGGCTCTTGCATCCTTAGCTGGGCGTCGCCCACCACGGCGAAGAGTGCCCATCTCTGCGTCACCCGCTGACTCTGTGATGAAGCGTATCTGGACTCCATGGTCAACAGGGCCCCGGGGCTCAGCCATGGTGGATGCCTGCTCCATGGGCAGGAGGGGTCCTAGAAGATGAAGAAAGAGTTTAAGCTGAGAGACTAGAAGTAGAAACCCAGAAATCTGTACTTGCCCAGCTTTCATGAGGCTGATTGCTCTGTCAATTCCTTCTACACAAAATAGTAGTTCTCACACCTGCAGGATCTATGAAAGCACAGACTGCTGGACCCTACCCCCAGAGTACCAGGTACAGTAGGTAGGCCCCAACTGAGGATTTACATTTCTAACAAGTTCCCAAGTAATGCCAATACTGCTGGTCCAGAATCCACATTTTGAGACCCACTGACCCAAAAGAATCCACTTCCTCTAATACAGGCCCAGGGAGCTTGGCTTTGTCAAGAGTTTAAAGATTTTTCTTGATTTTCACACATACACATATGCCACCACCATGTGCCTCCCCCACTTCCAGTGAAGGCAGAATGAAAGCCCTGCCTGCAGACACCTGCAACCCAGTGGAGAACAGGGGGCCTCCACTCCCAGAGCTCATCTCAAATACAGAAGACCCCAAGGTATGTCATCCCATTTCTGGGAGGATACTCAAACCGATAGCACTGATGCCTCTGCATTGGGGGAACTGAGGGCTGGGGACAGGGATGGGAGAATGACCGCTTTCTACTGTGGATCTTTTTGTCCCTTTTGAATTTGGAACCATGGAGCTGTATTGCCTATTCAGAAAAAGATTTAAATAACAATGAAGAGTTCCAAACCAAGGGGCCTAGGACAATGTCCCATCTGAGGGCCAGAGCCAAGACCACTCCCAGGCCAGCTCCCAGGGACCACAGTGCTCAAGCTCAGAGTCAGCTAATGGAATGTATTCCAGGTATGCTCTGGCTCCAGGAACTTGGGGAGGAGAGGTTCTCCTCCAAGCAGATAAAAACTCAGCGTCCCCACCCCTTCTGCTAACCTCCACCAGGGCCTAGCACCAAACTGGAGGAGGAGCCTCTGATGTGCCAGACAGAGATACAAACACAACAGGCCCAGCTCAACCTCCCCATGGAGCTCTGGGCCAAGGAAACTTGGCAAGGCCCCCTTCTGGGATTAGAGAAGTGCTGGGAAGCCCAGGAACCCAGGGGGAGGAAGGGCGAGGCAGGGCTCCAGGTGAGAAAGGGCTTGGAAGAAGAGCATTCCTAGCACTCCCAGCCCTTCCCCTCCAGAGAAAGAAGCAGGGAGTGGGGAGCCCCTTATCAACAATCCTTCTTCACCTGTTTGTTGAAAGCAATGCACCCTTTCCCCCAGGAGACAGCCCACCCAAACTTTGACCACAGAATCTCAAGAGGTCCCTAAAGCCCAACCATGAACCTGAGGACCCCTGTCCTTCCTCTGTTCAGACACTGGAGAGGACTTCAACCAAATTCTCAGATACCCCAAACAGTAGGATATTATTTAGTTGGCAGGGCCCTGTGTTGGAATTCAAGTAAGAAATAGGACCAGAAAGAAAACTAGAAGGCAAAGAGATAAGCTCTCCAAACCACTCATCCAGTAGAAAGGGCACTAGAGTCAGGATTTAGCTTGGAATCCCAGCTTCTGCTCTTCACTTGATGTATATAACCTTCGGCAAATCACACTTTTCTGAGCCTCAGTTTCCTCATCTATAAAATGGGTATAATGATAATACCTCACGAGGTAATTACTTGTGAGAATTAGACAATAACAATTATGTGGATGTATACACCTGTAAAAATTTATCAAGTTACACACTGAAGATGTCTGTGCTTTATTTACTTAGGTTCTACTTCAATAAAAAGAGGGGGAAATGATGATATTAAACATGAAGACACCTAGCAGCACATGCCTGTCAAGAAGCTGACAACAGATGTCACCCTGCACATATGCTACTCCTTCCAACAGGACCTTCTTGGCTTCACCTCGTTCCCAGAAGGATGTCACTTCCTCAGAGGCCTTCCCCAACCACCCCCTCCGACAAACTAGAGCAGAGTCACACTGTGTGCTCTACAACTGTCCTTCAGTGAGTCTGCCTCAGTTTATTTTTATATAATTATCAGAGTGATGATGGGTTCCTGTCTGTCTCTTCCACTAGATTATAAGCTCCTGGAGGGAAAAAAAACATTGCTCTCAGCTGACTCCTGTGTCCCCAGGGCCTGGCAGATGGTAGATGTCAATATATATTTTTTAAAGGTTGTACCCTGAACCAAGGCAGACTCGCACAGCAGTGGGGAGATTTGCCCAAGGATCCCTCACAGCCATTTCTTGTTTGTCCTGGAAACAGGACCTCTTCCTGGCCTGGACTCCCTGCTCTATTCAGTCATAATTTTGGAACCAGATGTGCCTTGACTGCCAGCTCTCAGAAGTCACATGGTTTATTCACGATGCAGCTCTACCCTGCCGGTACATCTACGGATCTTCCAGATCCAGGTCAAGGAGTTCCGAGCCTAGTCCCTGCAGAGTACACAGCCCCTTGCCTGCCCAAGAGCTCCAAGTTACTCAGAGGTGGCATCAAGTCTACCCCCAGGTCCCAGTGACTCCCTTACCTCAACCCTCTTCAGTCCCAGGACACGTGGGTCAGGGGCCAGGCGGGCTGAAGGGATCTTTGGGGTGGGTCAGAAAGCAGGGCTCTAAATGATTCAACATGGAAAACCCGAAACCTACCCGCCTTCAGTTACAGAGGCCAGTGGGGCGGGGCCAGGGGTGCAGGGCAGCTCCGAGGCCTTGCGTAAGCCCCAGAGCAGGTAAACAGTGATCTAGTGCCAGGCAACAGGGAGCCTAGCGCCTTTCTCTCACCAGATGCCTGGCCCTGCTTTTCCCACCGCTGGCATGTGCCCAGAGCGCTCCTCACCAACTGTACTCTGGGAAGAGACTAGGCCAGTTAATTCAGCTTCATCTGTCTGCTTCTGCCATTCCTGCCTGCAAGGGGGGGGGGGGGGAAATGCACCTGTATCAGACAGCCACTTCTTCCTGAGTTACTCATTAGCCTGCCCTGCCCCAGTTCCATCACCTCTGGCCCAGCCGTAAGCATCTGGCTTCCAACTAGGAGTGACAGGGTCCCTGGACTCCTGGCAGGAAGTGGGGGTGGGGTGGTTTCGGGTGTGCCCAGGAAGAACTGGTTACAGAGAGCCCGCGACATGCTAGATGCTATGGAACTGGCAGATGCACAAAATGCGTGAACTAGAGGTACAGAGATTAGACTCCCCTGAGACGTGACAAGGAAAGCAAATGGTCAAAACAGAAAAAGACAGCTCAGTGACCCTGATCTTTCTGCTCCTATTGTCTCATAAAGAGTTAGCGAGATAAGAAGGTTGCCCGAGGATCCAAAGAGAACCCCCCAAGTGTACTCCTGGCTCAGTCCACTGAAAAAGTCAAACCTGAGCGCCAGGCTCAAGCTGCTTGGCCAGTGGGGTAAAAAACACAATGAGGAACTGGGCCCCTGCAAACTGGCTGGACTGGTTTGAGAGGCATGGGGAAGGGGAGGGCCAGGGAGACTCCACTGGCAGCTTGTTAAGCGGACCAGAGAAATTCCACACCACAGAGGAGGCAGAGGGGCAAAACCATGGGCAGGGAGTCTGTCCAGCCTAGATGCCAAGGCCAAGGCTTTGAAGGAAGAGGCAGAAGGTGGGGAGGGAGCAGGCAGGAGGAGCAGATACACAGTGAACCTGCTGAGTGACAAGCTAGCGTGTGACAGGAAGACTTTGTCTCCCTCTGCCCCTCCCTCTCAAGTTCCCGAGGTTGCGTTCCAGATCCCACACTGGCCTGGGCCACCTCCCTGGCCCTCAGCTCTCCCCTCCCTGGCATGAAGGGAAGCAGCAGCCTTACCCCCTCCTCACTTCCCACAGCGGTGACGGCATGCAGGTCAGCCTGGAGAAAGCAGGAAGGGTTCTAGGAAGCCAGAATCCTTTAAGGTCAGGCAAATCTCTGGATTAGCAGTCCCCTAGAGCCAGCCCCCCATTCCCAAATATCCAGGATGAAAAAAGAGGTGCAGAGACATGTGTAGGCAGCCTGTCGTCAACATAGCGGTTGCTAATTGTTTCCCAATTACAACAACTCTCCTCCGGCAGGGCATCAAAGGGGCCAAGCTAAGGCTGGCTCTGGTTCCCTCACCTGCCTAAGGCAAGGAAATCTGCCTCAGAAGTTCTGCCTGGGCCCTGATGTGCACCTCTCATGCAGCCTGGAGACTTGGAGGTGATAAATCCCCTAGTCCTGTGGTCTCCTGAGGAGTCCGGTCTATTTCCTGCACCAGTGCCTACTACCAGTCTGACAGCCATCAAGGTCCAGCTGTCAGGGATGCCTGGTGGGGTTTCAGGGACTAATGGGGAATTTCTGAGATGCATCAAGGAAATTGGTTAGGCTTCCAAACCTCACCCAACAGCCCCTATCTAGAACCACGGAAGTATGTGTGCTTAGGGGGAGGGTTTGACATCAGCCCCCAGAAAGAGACTTCATTAAAGAAGTCTTTCTACCTGTTTTGTAGGCCTAGGGATCTGTGCTTACTCAAATCCCTCTCTTGCAGAGCAGTCTCTTGCGGAAGAAGGAAAAATTCTCCCTGGCATGAAACCAAAGGAGGACAAAGACTGAAAGCCTTAGTCTCACACCTAAGCAAAGAGATAGGGGTGCCTTCTTGTTCTTCCTCTCAGTGTCTACTATTTGCAACTGTCTTGCCCTGTAAGTGAATGGTTACGGGAGGATCCCACCCCTCAGAGCCATCTCAAAGCCAGAAGGGACGTATCAGCGCCAGCTCCGAGTGGGAGTCGGGGGAAAGAAGCTCAGGGACACAGCACCTTTCCACGCCCTCTCCCTTGCGTCTCTCAGCCTCAGGCAGCAGTTCCCTTTGCCCAACTGAAGCTAACTCCTTCCCCTCACCGTTTCGGTCTCTGGGAGAAATTCTGCCCCGCGGACTGACGTCTGACCTCCAGAGATATCCTGGCCCTGAAACGCTTTCATGCCCTGGGAATAACCTTCGCCTCAAGTGCCCCTCACCTGGCACCTTCCCAGGCACCTGCCTCTGGCACCTTCGAGTAGGAGCCGATTCTTAATCAGTATTCCCATCATCCCTTGACCTTCCCTCCTCCTCTCGCCAACTCAGCACCTGTGCCCTGGGTATCTCTGATCGCCTGGACCCCAGCCCCTCAGGGACACACCTGAAGGCTCGCCTGCCTCTCAGGTGCCCTTGTCCCCTCACTCACCCCAGCCGGGCTCGGCGCTCGCGGGCTCGGGCTCGGGCTCGGGTAGAGCTGCACGCTCGGCTCCCGGACCCTCCCCCTCCGTCCCGCGGTGCTCCCTCCTTCTTTTCCCCCTCCCACCAACCTGTTACTCCCCTCCAGGGCTCCACCTCCATTGGCCGTCACCGCCCGCCCCGCCTTACCCTTCCTCCGGTTGGTCCGTTTCCCGCGAGGGGCGGGGCCTCCGCCGCGGGGACCCAGACCCGGGTCGCCAGCCGGGGTGGGCGGGAGGGGCTGGCGGGGTCACGTGGGCCGGCGGGCGGCGGCGCGCGGCGAGGGGGCGCGGGGGGCGGGGCGGCGAGGGGCATCAGGAGGCCATTTTGGGGGCGCACTGGTCGGCCGCCGGTGACCGCCCCCTGCCCGGGCCCCGGGAGCCGCCCGCCGGAGCATCTTCTCGCTTCGGCTGCAGAATAGCCCCCACCTGCCGCGTTTTCAACGGCCGTCTGTCTAGACCCCTTTCTGCTCTTCACCTGCCTCCGCATAAGCCAGAATACTCTTCCGTCAGGTTCTGCGGAAAATCTCTCCCGGGTCCCCCGACGCCAGGGCCTCCTCCGCCTCGGCTCCTCTCCCCTCTCCCCATCCTGAGCCAGGAGAATAGAGGGTTCTCCTCCCCCTTTTCCTGGCCTCCACACATCATTCAGCCTGGTACCTCTTTCTGTGTAGTATTTTGTCACCTTACAGATTATAAAATTTAATCTAAAAAATCGTATTCATCGTTTGTATCTCGTCCTACGCAAAGCTCCACCAGGGCCAAGATCTCTTGTGTTGTTCTCGGCTGTATCCCAAACGCGTAAAACAGGGACCGGCATTTGTTAGGCACTCAGTATTTGTTGAATGAATGGGAACTGTGTAAATTCACATGGAATAGGAATGACCATCATTCTAAGCAGAAAGGGTCTCAAACCCAGATTGTAAATCCATTTTGCAGTTTAGCCTTTTGAGAAGTGGGGAGAGTAAAGTCAGGGGAGCGCGGCAAACTGCAGGCACTGTGCTAACCTACTAGCTGTGGTTAAAGAGCAGTGTATCTGACTTCCTAGATTGTAATCGTTGAGGTATGTAAAAAAGAGGTTGATTTAGCTTACGTTGTTGGGCTCTGATATTCTCATTTACTCAACAAATATTTATTGTGTACCTTTTTGGGGTTGAAGAGGAATTTTACGTGCCACTGACTGTCAGGTGCTTTCTTGGGACCGCGTTTCCTTCCCCTCCCCCAAACCTTCAACTAGGTGTAGGCCCTGGAGGGTAAAGTCCATCTCCCAGTTCCTCGGCTGGGAAGCAAAGTCTCTGCATTCCAAGGGAAGCTTTCTGTAGGGATTAGAGACATCAAACCGGCCCATGCCTCAGGGAGCAGGAAAAAAAAAAAAAAAAAAAAAAAAGTATGGGGGTGAGAATCAGAAGAGGAACTGTCCTTCCGGGACCGCGTTATCACCAGACCACTGGGATTTTTTTTTTTTTAAGAGAAAAAAAATTTTTTATGTGAGATAGTTGGACCCAGATATTGGAAATGTGGAAACGCCTAAACTCTCCGGGGTTAATGCTTAGGATATTTAGTGTATTTGTAGTAAACACAAAGTTAGGGTGGCAAAGGAGACACCCCACTCCAGCACTGTGAACACAGATTACAAGGAAAAACCAGGAAGCCTCTGAGTCACCGGTCATGTCATCTGTTCCTCAAGGAAGCACTTACTCTGAGAGAGACATTATCATCAGGCAGAGGTGACAAAGGTGATAGTAAGGCGTTTCCCAGAGTTTGTGTCCCTCTCCTTAAGAAATGTTACAATTTGGCAAGATTGACCAGTTTATAAATATGGCAAAGGTAGAGAATTAGAGCAAATATAATATCCACAAAGAAGTGAATTACATATATATGTATATATATATATGTATATATATATATATATATATATATATATATATATATATATTCAAGAGGGTACTTTTACTTTTGTGAAATGGTGTGGAAGAGAAAGCTCTAGGTAAATTGGAGAAGGTTTCATAAATGAAGTAAATCTGGAGCCAAATTTTTGTCCTACAATTCTCTCCTCAGTTGTTTCCTGAGATCTCCAAGACTATCACCACTGCCACTAACAACTTTACTGAAATTGTCATCTCAAAGATCACCTGTTAATCTCTGGCCAAGTCCTAAATGGAGCAAGAGAGAGGCTACAAAGGGAGAGTAAAGATAAATAACTGAAAGGAGGTGATGTCACTGGCTGAGATTGAACAGACAGGAGACAAGAGATTTGGGGAGAACCTAGAAGAGGAAGAATAAAATAAATTAAGAATAAAATAAATTAACTTTGGAACTTGCCATCTTGGAGAAGTAGGTGGGACACACACACACACTAAGTCTAGCAAAACTGGAGATGAAGTTTAGAAGAGAACCTAGCGCTAAAGAATCTAAGAACCATCCTCACAGATGTGTAAGTTTCCAAAGAGGACCAAAGAGCACACCTTGAGATGTACAGGACAGATGGAGAAAAACAAAACCACGGATAGGTTATTCAGAGAGGTAGATGATAAAGTCCACAGAAGAGAGGTGTTCAAGTAGGAGAAGAGACTGGAATTTGGCATTTAGAAGCTATGGTCAGTCTTCCAGGTGCCAGTTTCAGCAGAGTGGTAGACCCTGAGCTCAGACTGCAATAACAGAAATATACCAAGAGAAGAGGAGAAAAGGTACCCTGACTTAAAGAAAAACAGAGCGAAAGAACGAGAAAGTTTTATGTTGGTTTGGTTTGGTTTTTCGGCAGGAGAGACTTGGTTATATTTTGAGAGTAAGCCAGAGGAGTGAGCAAGATTCAAGAAATAAAAGACAGAGAGAGAATAGTCAAAGGCTGGACATAGAAGAAAAGGTGAAGTTTGTGTTCTGGAGCTTAAATTGGAAGACCAGGTATGGAGTGGGTTGCTGAGGAAGCTGAGTCACATAAATTTAGTTCACCAGCTTGGGGGACCTGCCAAAGAGAAGAGTGATTGTGAGGGCTGAAGACTTTGCGAACAAGTTTGGGGACTGTTGGAATTACCTGCAAGTCTAAGCAAGGGTATGAAAAGTGCCAGGTGAATCGCACAAATGAAATACTCTTGAAAAGTCTCCCAACTAGAATAGGGTGGTATCTAATGTAGACCTTGAAAAAAACAGGTAGGTGAGGGGGAAGGAGGAAGGGACAAGAAAATGTACAAAGGCCCTTGGGGCAGGAAAGCATAATGTTTGCTGTGGGAACTGGAACGAGATCCTGTAGGCTGAACACAGGGACAGGGGAGTAGTGAGAAATAAGACTGGAAAGGTAGATTCTGGGATAGATTATACAAAGCCTTGAATATCAGGATAAGGAAATACGGGTTTTATTGGTAAGTCATCGAGAGCTATAGAAGCTTTTTGAGTAAGAAAGTGGCAGCACTTCAGAAGGTTAATCTAGGTTGGGATGATAAATGCAATGTCAAGCCTTGATTGAGCTGGTAAACCCCATCTAGAGTGCTGACCAAAGGTGGGAAAGGAAAGGGACCACTCACCTTGATGTCATTTTAGCACATTACACACCATTTCTTTACAAATTCCATTGCAAATGCTTCGCTCTTCACCAGCAATAACAACATATAATTATACTAACCCTTGGGGCTTTTCCTGGTGGAATAAAATTTCTATTATGGGTGTTGTTAGGGAAGATAAGAAATGGTCACTTTAAATACTCACTTGATATACTCTTCCAATCTTTGGGTTCAGGATCTCTAAGAGTTCCCAAAAGAGATTTCATTCTTTCTGTCCCATGTCTTCCACTTTTTCCATGGGGATTTTATGAGTGGACATCACTGAGGCAGAGCACTGAGTCAGGAGTCAAGAGACCTGTATTCTGACTTTACTTCTAGGGAAAGCTGTAATCCTAGCCAAGTCTCCTACAGTCTCTGGGACTCAGTTCCCTCTTAGAAATTAAGATGATTCCAGATTCCATAATGATATGGTTTCCTTTGGGCTTCTTGTGGCAGGGTGCAGGAGTCAGGGGGAGTCATGCTCTCTCTTTCAGCTCCTCCTTTTGTCATCAGCTAGAAAAATGAGTAAGTGTAACCATATCTGATACGTAACAAGGTATCTGTTTGGGACAAAGAATTCCAAGCAACATTTTCAGCTTAATCAGAGTCACTTCCTGACAAGGGAAAGACTCATCTCAAGGCTTCTCAGGTGGCCCCACACTTTGTAATGCTTTTATCACCCCTGCTGCCCCACCTCTAAATCTCCAAGCAACTAAATTCCAGTACGTTCAGTCTCCAGCGTCATTCAAAACAGGAGTTATCATTTAAAAGAAAAAAGAGCAAGAAGGCTACATACTTCCAATTCCAGTGGAAATTAAAAGGAACAGATTCTTTCTGCATAATTTTTTTTTCCAAATTGGTAAAATGCCACTCTGAGGAGAGAGCCAACTTTCCTCCACACACCCAAACAACAGCTGCTTTCACCTCCCATCTTGCTTTCCTTTCCTCATCGGTAAAGAAAGCAGAAGCTAGCAGCTTAAACCTTTACACATATTCCCGAAGCCCCGTGTTGCCTCACAGTCCGTTTGCGGCAAAGAGTTTCAGCAGAGTCCCACTCTGATTTCTGTGGGTTCTTTATCTGAATGTTCTTCAAAGTATATGTCTCAAATACAGAGGCAAGATGATATCTGGACACAGCATTGGACTCGAAGACCAAATACCTGATATGGCAGCCATGGAGAGATGCCACTCAGATCTCCCTTTAAGAAGGATTCTGAGGGGAGGGTATAGCTCAGTGGTGGAGCTTAGCATGCATGAGATCCTGGATTCAATCCCCAGTACCTCCATTAAAATAAATAAATAGATCTAATTACCTCCCCCCTCAAAGGAAGAAGGAATCTGCCATTCAACTGCCAGAGTGCGGTTAGCTGTCAGCCTCCTGCTGGATCACCTGTGGGATCTATTACAGTCTTACAGCTAAGGCCCCGCTTTCTCTGAACAGCCCCTAGCCTATGACTAGGCACCATTAGGGCCTGGCCATTTCTGCCCCCTGTAGGACTCCTCTGTGTGACACTCTTTGCTCTGGATCTTTCCATTGGGCCGACTGCAATCTAAGAGGATCTACATCACGGCTTGATGTTTTCTTTGCCCAATTTTCCTTCCTACATCCATTTCTTTTGCAGTTATCAGATCTATTTCACTGTCCAAAAGCTTTCCTTACCCAATTCCTGCTTCCTTCCCCTTGATCTTTCACAGACATTACCACCCAACAAACCTCTTGCACTCCTCTGTTTGTCTCAGCACCTGCTTCCCAACCACCCGAGCAGACTCCGGTCTTTCCAGGAGTGGTCTGGAGAAGCAGGCGGTAAGGTGGGGTTTGGAAACTGCATTACTCACTGCTTGGCTGGCAATAAGGACCCCTCCTGGATAGTGTGTGGGGCACAGACAGTCTCTGGAACAAGATGGTGGCCCAGTTGCTAAAACTTTCACTGAATGTGAAGTGGGGACGTGTTCCTACAGTGTAATAATCCAGCGATATGTGGTAGGCAGAGGGATGGCAGCGACTACAAGGACAATGGAATTGGCTGACTGTTATTAAGTTGCATTGAGTCCTGCCAAGAGATAATGAAAAGCTGAGAGTAGTTACTAAACATTGAAAATTGACTGAAGGCCAGAAAGGCTCTTTGATGGGTTACAAAGAGGCCCTTATCTACAGCAGTGGGAGAGGGGAAAAAAAAAAAAAAATGCTGAAGACCAGACTCAGAGCTTTAGTGTTCCAGGAGGCAGATCTGCAATCAAGGTCAGGGTCCTGGTTAGGAAAACCCAGGACCTTGACACATGGAATGGAGATACCTAAGTGGCTCCCTCAAAGATTTTGGCTCCCTGCGCTCCTCTGAACTTCTCAGAGCCTTGAGAGGGGGCCCACCCCTCCTGACTAGGAGCTAGCACCCCCTCCAGGGGGTAAGACACTGCAAAGGCCTCTCCCCCTGTGAGTTTGCCTCCACCCCCTCTCTTGACTGTGAGGCTCTCAATTAGCGTTAAGTTACAGCACAGTCCAGCAACAACATGCTGGTTCTGATGAGGGAAGAAAAGGACCATAGCCCAAAATAGCTGCAAGAAGTCATCAGTATGAACTCGTAAGAGTTGGGGAGTATCTGTGGGATTGGGTTTCGATGGTGCTTAATCAAGGGGTTGAAATACAAGACTGGATAAAGAAAGAGTTAATTGACTGGGACCCACTCTCCTGGGATAGAATTTAACTTCTTTATCAGGACCTGCCCCAGTGGCTCCTAGAAACATGGAGAATGTGATAACTTTGCTGAATGAAGTTCAGTTGTCTGACTTGCCAGAACAATTGGGGGAAGAAAGGATTAAATGGCTCAGTGAAGTGGTCATGCTAGAGTCAACTAGAGGAGGCCAGAAACCCTGCCAATATGTTCCATGGAAAGTCTAGAACAGCCCCATTTACCAGTGCCGTCAGAATGTGCTGGTGAGAGGAGTGCCAGCATCACCAAGAATCACCAAGAGGGCTGGCTCTCTTCTGCATGCCAGGGCTAACCAGAGGAGCTGCTGTCACAGCCTGACTCTTCTATAGCAACAAGGATAATGGGGTCCCAAAGCAAAAGAGGCTAAGTGGCAGCACTTAACTGCCAGAAACTTAAGGGTTACAATTATCTAATGTCTGGCAAGGTCAGAGTGAGAGCCCAGGAGCTTGACACAGAGAGTTGTGTAGATGGGTAATGGAGCATGGCATCCCTAGGGATGGGCAGTCAAAAACAAGGGTAGTGCTGAATATATGTAATCAAAAGAAAGCAAAAATAGATGAGCAGAAACCTAAGGATGGAGGTCCCAGTAGAAAATCATGATCCCTTCTCTGGATTCAATCCCCAGTACCTCCATTAAAATAAATAAATAGACCTAATTACCTCCCCCATTCAGTTCCCCAACTTCAGTCAGTTTTCAGAACCCAAACTCATTGACTGAAGAGGTAGTGACATCTCCAAGACTGGCACCACCACATAAGTGTATACTGTAATGATTCCCCAGTTTTTCCAAAAAGGGACGTATGACTATTTTTTCAGGTGACTGTAAACAGAGGAGAGAACACCCAGGCATTCTGAGGACTATTAGACACAGGATCTGAGTTGACACCGATCCCTGGAGACCCAAAGTGTCATCCTTGCCTGCCTGTTGGAGAGGGAGGTTGTGATAGCTGAGTAATACATAGAGTCCTAGTCAAAGTCCAGCTTCCAGTGGATCCACCCTATCTAATCAGAAGCAATCTGGACCATTTGGACATCCTGCTGAACATCCCTTTGGTTCATAACATCGATGACATCATGCTGATCAGTCAGGATGAGCAAGGGAACTAGCGTACTAAAAGCCTTGGTAAGGCAAATGCACTCCAGGGTGTGGAAGGTAATCCCTACAAAAATTCAGGGGCCTACTGCATCAGGAAGGTTTTTAAAGAGTCCAGTGTTTAAGAGACATGCCAGGACATCCCTTCCAAAGTAAAAGACAAATTATAGTATCTTCCATCCCTTGCCATCACAGACCTGGGGGGCCGCTTTAGGTTGTGAAGGCAATACTTTCCACCCTAGGAATACTGCTCTGGCCCACATACTAGTTGACACAAAAGACGGCCAGCTCTGAGCGGGGCCTGGAGCAGGAAAGGAGTAGCCCCACAGTATCAGTCAGCTCATGCTGCTGTAACAAAATGCCACAGACTAGGTTGCTTATAAACAACGAATACTTATTTCTTATGGTTCTGGAGGCTGGGAAGTCCAGGATTTTGGTGTTTGGTAAGGGCTTCAAGTTCATAGAGGGTTGTCTTTTCACTGTGTCCTCACATGACAAGAGCAGGGAGGGAGCGCTGCTGGACCTCTTTAACAAGGGCACCAATCCCATTCAAGAGGGCTCTGCCCTCGTGACCTAATCACCTCTCAAGAGCCCCCACCTTTCCACACCATCTCCTTGGGCATTAGGATTTCAGCATATGACTTTTGGAGGGACACAAATGTTCGGACCATAGCACCTACTTACCATCACTCTCAATGGTCATTGTGGGTAACATTGAGTTTCATGCTGTGGCTGCCACCTGGGCCCTCTGGACTCCCTGTACACAGGGAGCAGCAGGCAAGGAGAGAAATTACCATGTTGTCAGGGGTAATCACCACGTGGTCAGGGAAGATGTAGGACAGCTGTTACACAGCTGGGCGGGGAGGAGATGTGCAGTAACCCACCTGGGCACCTCTGGGTACTTGGTACTCCCTTGCCTAGTTGTGACCATGAATGGACAGGTGTAGCAACCCTGACCTGAGACTCTACCTCAGACCCCTCAGGAATTAGGGTTTGGGCCGCAGCGCGGGTGAACCCCTGAGAGCGGTAGAGGTGATGGCTGAGGGCAAAGGGAAATTAGGGTGGGGGAAGGAGGCAATGAGTACCAGTTGCAGCCCTGAGACTAACTGCAGCAATGGAGCTGTACTTCATTCCACTAACCTCCCTCATCTAAGTTGCTGCTGCAGAGAAGGGGTCCATGGAACACTTACCCACTATGTCTGGAGAAGTGATTCGACTTCACACGAGGTGTGGACTGTAGCAGCCATGAGGTGCCCCACTTGGATTCCCTTCAAGAAAGTTTTCTATTCAGCTGCCAGGAGTGCAGTGATCTCACAGCTTCCAGCCGCAACACCTGCAGGATTCACTATGATGTTCGAGTTGAGACCATACTCTTAGCAAGAAGCCCCCACCCAGTGGCTGGGCCTGGCGTGGGTATGGGGACTGGCCATTTCTGCTCAACATGCATCTCCTGTATCTGGTGATCTTTGTCCCAGATCTCCCCGCAGGGCTGGCTGAGGTTGTCAGAGCTGCATCATGACTTGGGGCTCTCCTGGCCCAATCTTGCTTCCTCTCTCACTATTTTTCAGAGGCATTACCCACTGATAAACTTCTTAGATTGTTAACTTTGTCTCAGCATCTGTTTCCCAAAGGGCCCAAACCAATACACCCAGGCAACAAAATAATACTAAACAGAAAACTCTATATACATGTAATATACATTATAACACACACTATCATTACAAAGGTTGAGGGGGTAATTATTTGTTTGTTTGTCTGTTTGTTTGTTTGTTTATTTACTGGAGGGACTGGGGATTGAACCCAGGACCTCATGCCTGCTAGGCATGTGCTCTACCACTGAGCTAGACCCTCCCCTTACAAAGATTTTTTAAATATGTGTTTATACAGATGAGACCTGGAAGAAGACATAGAAAAATAAAAACTGGTTGATCTATTAGAATAAAAGGATTGTGAATGAATTTTTTTTTAATCCATCCTTTACTGTTAACATAACATTGTTTACACATTACACAAAAATAAGGAGAAAGTAAGGCTATTGGTTCTGAATCTACTTTCGGCCTCTTCAAAGCTATGGGAATTTAGATAATTGAGTTTTAGTTTCCTTGCTATAAAATGATGATAATCATTGTGAAAATAATATGAGACTAGGATTATGAACACTTTGCTGTTGTACAACACTATGAAGTGACAAAGTAGTGTTTTCATTATGGGCTGGGGCCCCAGATGTAAGAGAGCTGGTCAATCAGCAAATGTTTCTCAAGCCTCTACTATGCATCGGGTACCACTTGTAATAGCTTTTTGTGGCTGCTGTAACAAATTGCCACAAATTTAGTGGCTTGAGACAACACAGACTTATCATCTTGCAGTTCTGGAGATCAGAAATCCCAAAATCAAGCTGTCACAGGGCTGCGTTGCTTCTAGAGACTAGGAGAGAATCTGTTTCCCTGCCTTTTCCAGCTTGTACACTCTATCTACATTCCTTGGCTCATGGCCCCTTCCTCCATCTTCAAAGTCAGCAGCACATCATCTTCCAATCTCTCTCTCACTTTCTGACTGCAGCTTCTGTTGTCATATCTCCACTGACACTGATCCGGCTTCCCTCTTATAAAGACCGTCGTGGTTATATTGGACCCACCTGGATAATCCGGGATATTCTCCCCATTTTAAAGACCTCACCCTTAACTTAAACCTGCAAAGCCCCTTTTGTTGTATGAGGTAACATATTCAGGATGGACATGGCCATATTTGGGAAGCCATTATTCTACATTATTTGAGTAAGACAGTGGTGGGCACAGGATATTAAGATCCCTGCTCCTGTGAAGATTCTCTTCCAATGTAGGAGAGACAGAAAAGAAACAGGTAAATTAATTGATAAAATGCTGATATGTGCTATGGAGACAGGTGTAAAAGGGAACACAATGTTTTCACCCCAGCTAACCAAAGACTTTCATCTCTTCAGTCCTCTCCCCAGGAAAGGGAGTGGTTGGTTTATCCTGGGATGTGGCTGGAAATTTTACAATGCTGTCTTTGAATCTTGTCTTCCTAGGTTAACCTTTGTTTTTCCCAAAATATTTATTTTATTTCAAAATGGCTTCCTCTTTGATTGTAAAGATAAATTCAATAAATTTATATATGCAAGTAAGCATGTATATATTAAACCTCCAAACTCTGTGATTATAAAAATTTTACATATAAGATTTTTTTTCCTTTTTCTAAACATCTTTATTGAGGTATAACTGACATACGGTGAACTGCACACATGTAAATATACAAGTTAATAGTTTTGACTTATATATGCCAAATATATATATATGTAAAATCTGTGAAATCCTCACCACAATCAAGAGAATGAACACGCCCATCCACCAGAAACTGGGGACAGGATGAGGGTGGCTATGTTTTCCCTGGGTTTTAACCCCTTGTTATCAGCTCACAAATTTCGTCTCTGAGTAATGAGACAAGATGAATCATTCATAAAAATTGTTTTCTCTAAAAGTGGGCAGACAGAAAAACAACTTCCTACCCACTTGGCAGATGATCAGCAGTTCATTAACCTAAATCATGTCACTGCACTGTCAGCTCCCTTTCTTCATTGTGTATGGGACTCGGCGGGAATGCAAGGGCTGGGAAAAGTGCCCAGCTGGTGTCCCAGGCCTGCTCTTGGCTGCCCTGCATGGGAGCAGGAGGGGATTTTTGCCCTCAGTTCCCTGGCAGGCTGCCCCTCTTGCAGTCCATCCTCTCTGGGTGCCCTACTATTCAGCCTAGGGCTTCAGGTAAAAGTTCCTTTTCTACCTCTAGCTCCTCAATTTTCCCTGCAGTCTCAGAGGAAGAGACATTTATTTATCCTTCCTTCTAAAACCATCCTCCTAGTGCCCAGGCTGTTCCTCTCCACTATTCAGTAGTATTTACTGAATACTTACCAGGTACCAGACACTATTCTAGGCTCCTGGAAAATAACAGAAGTCAAAACAGACAGAAATCCCTGCCTTCATGAGTTTACATCCAAAGTGAAGCAAGGAAACCAAGAGCTACAATCTAACTTCCAACCTCCCTTCGCTCTCCCTTGTCTTCAATGATTCCCTCTCCAGTTACTTTTCTTATGCCCCAAAGATGTACAGGAGAAACTTATCCTCATCCTTTTATGACTTGAAGCTGCTTTCCTATTTCTTTCCATTCTATTCACCACACCCGAGTCAAGCAGTTTATTATACCCAGTGATTCCAAATCCTCTTGTCCCTCCTGTGCAGTCAAGCTCAGAAACTGAGACCTTTTCTCAGTCCTCCTGTTACTGAATGTCTCTTCTTCCTAGTTTTCCACACTCTTTTCTCCTTGGGTTTCTACACTACTGCTCTGCCCATGGTCTTCTACAGCTCCAGTCCTTCCCCCATCTCCTTCATGGGACTTCTTCCCCTGTCCCCTAACCATGGGCAAGGTTCTTACCTCTGCCCTCTCCTCTTCTCCCTCACTTTTTACGCTTTCTACTCCAAGAGCAGGCATCTCTCAAAGCTGTTTTAAACGCTGACCCACTGACGTCTCATCAGTGTACAAAAATCTGTATTTCTGACTTTCTCCAGGACTTCTGCACTAGTGCATCTCACCTTTATTTAGGACACATACAAGCCGGGTGCATTAATTTCCCCAGCACACCAGTTCTCCTTCCCTACTTCCCTGCCTCTACAAAGTGTCGTCCTCAATCTCTCCAGAATCAGAAGGAGCAACTCCTAGCTTAGAGTTGTACTAGAGACTAACTACTAAGAAAACCCAGCCAGCTACCCTGATTCAGGGGATAAACGAACAAATAAATACATAAGTAATGTAAAGCAAGTTTATGGGAATACGTGGGGGTAATCCCAGTCTCTGGTAAGGAAGGCTAGAAAGCAGCCTTTGAATTCAAAGGAAGACTTAACCATCCCTAGGAAGGAACGTGCAGGGTACTGGAGTGAATGTAGGGGAGAAGGAGGGTTGGAGGCGGGAGGGAGAGTGGGGATAGGGATCAAGAGTCAGCTATTTGCTGATTCTGTATCCTGGGCACAGCTAGTTCAGTTCAGTTAGGGTTTTGGTCTCATTAGTGAATTGATGCGGAATGACCATAAGCAGGAAATTCAACTATTACAGCCAAGAAGACAAGGAGACATCACCAATAAATATTATATGGTATCCTGGAACAGAAAAAGGATATGAGACTAAAAAGTAAGGAAATCTGAAGAAAGTATGGACCTTAGTTAATAATAATGTGTCAATATCGGTTCATTAATTGTGGGTACCATATTAATGTGGTATGTAAAGAATAAGGAAAAGTAGGTCTAGGGTATCTGAGAACACTCTCAACTTACTATCTTTGCAAACTTTCTGTGAATCTGAAATTATTCCTAAATCATACATTAAAACAAAAAGGCAGTAAACACTTATGAATTCTTGATTTTGAACCTTTGGCTCCCTAAGCTCACGGGGAAGGGCCTGTCACTGGAAGGATGCCTGCTGGAGGAGGCTGGTAAGTACATTATTATTATTCCCCAAACCTGGAAACACTGGTGTTACCTTTGATTTCTTCCTCTCCCTCTACATCTAAGCCGTCATCAAGTGATACTGATTGCAATTTAAAACATCTAGGGTGGAGGGCATAGCTCAGTGACACAGTACCTGCCTAGCATGCATGAGGTCCTGAGTTCAATCCCCAGTACCTCCACCAAAAGTAATACATAAATAGATAATCCTAATTACCTTCCCCCGAAAAAAACAAAACAAATGAACAAAACCGAAAAATGATAAAATATCTCTCATCTAGAAGTTTCAGTGTATAACATTAAAAGCTGTGTTTCTATAGAGGAAAAAACAACACTGCAAATAAAATCAAAAGACTCATAAGTTGGGGAATAATACTTATAATTCATATAAGCAAAGGGTTAATTAATTTATATAAAAATACCCTAAAAACAAACAACCTAATGGGAAAATAAACAAAGGATAGCAACAGGAAATTCAAAAAAAGATTTTAAAAAAGATTAACAAATAAACATATCAAAAAAAATGTTCAACTTCACACATGATTAAGTACATGCAAATCAAAACAACTACAAGATGCCTTTTTTGCTGATCAGATTGCCAATTTTTTTAAGTTTGGATATTTATAGAGTTGGTAAGCTGTATTTGAGAATAGGAATTCTCCAATTTTCTTGGTAGGAGTGAAAATCAGTACAAACTTTTGGGAGAGCAACAAGGCAATAATGATCATTATTTGAAATACAAACACCCTTTGATGTAGCAGCATCTCTACTGTTAGTGTAGAGCATGAGTATAATTTGAAGACATGCCAAGTGTTTGTGTGTGTGTGTGTGTGTATGTGTAACAAGGACAGTCTTTTCAGCATACTTGTTAAAAGCAAAGATACGTAAACAAAATAATGTCTAGCAATTGGAGACTTGGCAAATAAATCATGATACATCCATACTATGGATATTAAAAGGAGGAAAGTAGGTTTCTAAATGTAGATATGAAAAGATCTCCAAAGATATAACACTGAGTTAAAAAAAAAAAAGAAAATATAAGAAACTAGAAAGGAAGGAAGGAAGGGTATTTATAATATGATCTTATTTATGAAATTAAATATGCATACACAAACATACATTTAGGACCAGCTACATAATTTATAGCCTAGTGTAAAATGAAAATGATGTGGTGCCCCTTGTTCAAAAGTTAAGAATTTCAAGGGAAGGGAGATGAGGAGATGAATTAGGAGTATGGAATTAACAGATACACACTTCTATATATAAAACAGACAAAAATAGATAAGGCAACAAGCAACAAGGATTTGCTGTATAGCACAGGGAACTATATTCAATATCTTGTAAAGGCCTATAATGGAAAATAATCTGAAAAAAGCATGTGTGTGTGTATATACATACATACATATGTATGTGTATATATATATATATATATATATATATATATATATATATATATATATATATAAATCACTTTGTTGTACACTTGAAATTAACACAATATTGTAAATCAGTTCTACTTCAATTTTTTTAAAAAGTTAAGAATTTCAAGACAGTAACAACAGCAGGGCATTAAACCAAGCCTGGAGCTCTCCTGAATGCAGTCTCTGTGTGACTGGACAGGACACACTGCCATGAAGCTGGCCCTCTCTCTATGAACGGTTCATCCTCATGATTTGCAGGTTCTGTATGTGTCAATTTGTCTACTTGCTAAAATTTATCTGTAACTCCCCAATCAATCATAACACTTTCGTGGTCATTCACAGACACATACAGAGCAGCAAAAACTTTGAGTCATGGGATGGTTACGTTCCCAGCTAAGGTCCAACAGGGCAACGCTCTGCTCCCTTGTTTCAGCTCTCATCCTGTAAACAAATGTCACATTCATGGTCTAACTAGTGCCATGTCTTTTGCATTTGTGTGTGTGTGTGTATGTATGCGTGTTTCTTGTTGGTGCTTTCACTGTTTTATTTATTTTCTTTCTTTTTTAATTGAAATATAGTCAGTTACAGTGTGTCAATTTCTAGTGTACAGCATAATGTCCCAGTCATACATATACATATATTCGTTTTCATGTTATTATAAGATGTTATTATAAGATCATGTTGTTATAAGATATTGAATATAGTTCCCTGTGCTATACAGAAGATTTCACTGTTTAAATGGCCCCCAGTTGTACTGCTTAAGTGCTGGCTAATGTTCCCAGGTACCAGAAGGCTGTGATGTGCCTTACAGAGAACATACCCATTAGAGAAGCTTCCTTCAGGCATGAGTTATAGGGCTGTCGGTCATGAGTTCAATGTTAATGAGTCAACAATATATATCAGATAAGGTGTCTTTAAACAGAAACACACATAAAACAAGGTTATGGATTGATCAGTTGAAAATATTCTGATCAGAGACTTACAAGAATCTACCCAATATTTCCTCCAGGAGCAATGGTATTTATTTATTGTTATGTACTTAAAACATTTGAAATACACGAGAACCTTTGATGGTTACCTTTGAAAAGCTAGACTGGGGGTGGGGAAGAGAAGGGAGACTTTATTTTACATTTTATACCTTTGTGTACTATTCAGTTTTTTAAACTCTAAGTATAGCTTACTTTTATTTTCTGAAACTAAATTTAAAACCATGTATCTCAAAAATTCCCCTCATCTCCTCCACGTCTAATGCAATATTAAATTAGGTCCTCGCCACCTTAAGCCAGAATTACCATAACTACCTCCCAACTGACCTTCCTTTTTCTAATTTTCTTTTCTCCAATCTTCATCTGCCAGATGAATCTTCCAAAAATACCACTTTCATCATAGAACATTTCAACCATTCTCCATTGCCCATTATAGCAAATCTAGCTTTCAGAATCTCACATAATCAGGTCTCAACCTTATCTCTCCCTATTCCCCAATGTCAATTTGACTCTGGCATCTCTTCTTACTCCCCACCTCACCTGTGACCCAGATCAGGCCAGTTTCTGCCTCCGTACTTTTGCCTAGGCCCGGGCCACAACTCTGTGTTCTCCCCAGTCCTGCCCATTACTGAGTCTCACTACTTCAGTGAAACACTTCATTTCTTTTTTCCTATCATTTTTCCCATTTCTGAATTTTTATGGAGCTGAACCACAAAATGAGCATTTCACGTTTATGTTATCTGTAAGTCTCTAATTGTATGCATACATTTTAAAAACACTTAAGTAGGGGGAGGGTATAGTTTAGTGGTAGAGTGTATGCTTAGCAGGTACAAGGTCCTGGGTTCAACCCCCAGTACCTACATTTAAAAAATAAATACATAAAAATTTAAAACATTTTGAAACATTGAAGTAATTACTATATGCCAGACACTATTCTAAATACAAATATTACTTCATTTAATATTCATGATGACTTCATAAAGTAGGGAGTTTTATCATCCTTGTTTTAAGCATGGAAAGCAGAGCACAGGAAAGTAAGTCACCCAAGGTCACCCAGTGAGTAGCAGAGCCAGAATTCACACCAAGACAGTCTGAATCTAGAGTTATGCTATTAACCATATACAATTCTGTCTGCTGACTGCTCAAGTGGATAAATTATATGACAAATTCCTTGAGTAAGGGGAATATCTTCCATTTCATTTCTTGAGAGCCCCGTGTCATGCTTTAAAAAGTCTTATCAACTCCCTGGAGTTTTCTGGGCCTCATTTTTATGGGAGGCTGACACTCCTGGCTCTGGGGATGGACTTGGGACTGGGAAGTTGAGCTAGGCTTGGTTCCCTTGAACTTGCTAGCTGCCTTCCTCCTCCTAGAAAGGCTCATCTTTCTTCCCTGGGTGGGCTGAGCTTAAGCTGTTTGCTGACTTCAGCCCTCCTATTTGGGCTACGTCCTCACTCCTCACCAAGAGCTCTCTGTGAGTTCCATGGCCACAAGAGGATGAGATGGATGTTGGCTCCATGGGGAAGATTCAGGGTCAAGGGAGAGCAAAAGGCAGGATTTCATTCATCCATCCAGTCTCCTGCCCATCCATCCTGCAGCCCACCCACATTGGGTCCTTCCAAAATGCATCGGGAAATGCACAGTTTTTTTTTTGGGGGGGGTTGTTTTTTAAGTTTTTCTTTTTTTTTTTTTTAAGGGGAGGATGAGGTAATTAGGTTTGTTTGTTTATTTTAGAGGAGGTACTGGGGATCGAACCCAGGATCTAGTGCACGCTAAGCATGCGCTCTGCCACTTGAGCTATAACCTCCCACCTCTGCACGGTTTTAAGATTCACAAGGGCCTGGGTTTGAATATTGGCTCTACCATTACTTACCAACTGTGTCACCTTAAACAGGTTACTGAAGCTCTCTAAGCTAGAGTAAGGCCTCTGACTAGGATTGTTATTGCTAACACAGTAACGGCTAACAGTGAGCACTTAACATACAGGAATTTGTCCAACCTTCGCAGCTCTACGGGGAGCCGCTATTATTGTCTTCATCTTACAGATGAGGGGACTGAGGCACAGAGAGGCGAAGTAACTTTCCCAATAACACTCACCTGGACAAGGAGCAATCTGGCCAACCTTTATAGTGTTGTCATGAAGATATAAAAAGGTAACATGCATAAAATATCTAATGTATGAAGGACTCTGTAAATACTCCCTTGTACCAGTTGGGATTAGGTTTGGCTACATAAAACAGAACATAAGTAAGAGTGACTTAAAGAAACTAAAACTTTCTTCCTTATGTGGAAGAAGTTCAAAGTAGGCAAGACAAGCCCAGCAGGGGGCTCCCTCCCATTAGGAAGCCAGGCTCCTGCACCTCTGCTCTGCTATCCTTGGTTCGTGCCTTCCGTTCCCAAGGTGGCCTCCCAGTAGAAGACCTGCAGCGGCAGATACCACATCCATATTCTCAGCAGCAGAAATGAGGATGCGGCAAAGGTAGCAGGGAGACCTCTCAGTGAAGTCAGCCCCCTTTAAAGGTCTTTACAAGAAACCCCACCCAAATGTTCCCACCTACATCTCATTGCTCCTCCTATGTATGGTGGGGTCTAAGAGAGGTAGTTTTTCAGCGAGCCCCATTGCCACTTTCCATAATATAAGGGCTCTGTCAGTAAGGAAGCATGAACAATTGGATACTGAGTAGGCAACCAATAGACTCCTCTTTCTAGGCACTGAGATGTCATATCCAATCCTAGACGCTGACATTTCAGTCTTCTCATTTGACAGTCTCTCTGAGATCTGACTTCAGTTTCTTCTGTTTTTGTGTCAACTTGTCATCCTATCTTCCACAAATGCTTTATTCTTAGGGGACAAACAAGAAAGAGTGTCTTCATCCTTACATGATCCAAACGTTGAAAACCATTCATTTATTCACTTGACAAAGAGTCATCAAGTTCCAACAATTTGTCAGGAACCACAAGGCACCTGAGGCACATAAATGAAAACATGTTCTCAGGCCTTATTTAGTTTATAGTCTAAGGGGGAGAAACACATTTCTTAGGGAGTTAGCTATTCTTTATCAAACAGTTAAGATTCTAAGGAACGAAGGGGTGCATCACGTAGCTGAAGAGAACCAAGAAAGGTTTCACAGATGAAGCAGCATCCAACTGAGAGCCGAAGGCCGGGTGGGAGGGGGCCCAGTGAGGATGCGCGTCCAAGACAAGGAGGCATGTGAGTGCATGGAGTGCATGGAGTGTGCGGGAATACAGGAGGCCTGGAAGGCTGGGCCCCAGCGTGCCCAGGGTACAGTGCCAGGAGATGAGGCCTAAGAGGTAGGAAGGGACTGGAATGGAAACACTGTTATGGGATTTTTATGACAAGCGTTAACTCAAGCCTGTGCCTCATCGCCCTTCTCCCCAGAGGCAGCAGGGAGCCACCTGAGAGGCACAGCTGTGTGCAGGTACCTGGGCTCGTCTTTGACTTGTTTCGAATCACCAGAGGATCCCGTGTAAAGAGCTGCACCATTTCCCGCCCCTACAAAACATAAAAGGGGCTGGATTTCCTCCCAGAAGGGGAAGAGAATATGTATTTTTCTATAGAAGCTCTCTCATCTACAAGAAACGTTGACTGAAGACCAGGCCGAAATAAAAACCTTTTTTTTTTAATTTAAATTTTTTTAATTGAAGGATAGTTGGTTTATAATGTTGTAAAAAGCATTTCAACTTAATCCTGATTACAAGGTCAAGCTCTTCTGACTTTTAAAATGAAGAAATTGAGCCACAGAAGTAAATAACTACAGCACAACATTTCAAACCTACTTAAATTCTATATTGTAATAAAGTAAAGCATGAAGGAAAGAAAAGAAAGAAGAAAAGAAAGGAAAGAAAGTGGAAAGCAAGAAAGAAAAAAGAAAGTCAGATGATACGCGAATAAGTGATAAGAGGAAGGAGGCGTGAGAAGCAGACGGAGAGGCAAGCAAAAACAAGTGAGAGAGGCGTGGGGAGAACTAAACTCAGGGAGCAGAAGGCTTGTGCCAGGTGCTTTACGTCCATCATTTCACATTCAGTCGATGTGCATTCATCATATATCTAGGTTTCAAGCAGGGGAGTGAAATGGTCAGATGTGCATTTTTAAAGGCTCACTCTACGGGGGGAGGATAGAGCTCACTGAAGGGAGAGTGGTAGAGTCCTGGGTTCAATCCCCAGTACCTCCATCACATAAATAAACCCAATTAACCCCCAGTCCAAAATGAAAAATAAATAAAAGATCACTCTAGCTGCAGAGGGGGCCATGGGTGGATGCAGGCAGACAATTTTGGAGGCTGTTGTGGAAGCCGAGGAGAGAGACCATGCTGGCTTGGATTAAAGGGGTAGCAGGAAGACTGCAACAAAACAGAATCATGGGATTTTTTAGAAGGAAGAACCAAAGGAACTAAGCCCTTTTTATACGTTCTCATTGTACCTTATACTTCCCTCATCATTGCCTTCATTACATTTTATTGAAGTTACCTCTCTACTCATCTGCATTTCTAGCTGTGCGCCGCCCAGTGTGGTAATCACTAGTCATACGTGGCACGTGAAATGACTAGCTGAGCTGTGTCTTGTGTGATGTGAGATGTGCTCTAAGTGTAAAATACACACTAAATTAGAAAAACCTTTCAAAATGAAGAATGTAAAATATTTTACTAATAATTTCTATATTAATTACTTATTAAAATTATATTTTAAATATATTTGGTGGAAATAAAATAATTATTAAAATTAATTTTATTGATTAATTTAAAATTAATTTAAACTTCTTAATGTGGCTACTAGAAAATTTTAGATTACATATGTGACTCACATTATATTCCTATTGAACGGCACTATTAGAGACTATAAGAACTGAGGTATGTCCAAGGCCTAGCACTTAATAAATATGCACTGAATGAATAAATAAGTTGTATTTGGCCAGGGCACATTCAAATTCTGACTATAGGTATGTATTAACAATGATGGCCTTCAGCTTAAATGTTGGTTGATACTGTTGACAATGTTGGCTTCACTGTTGGCTAGAAAAGAATACATTTTCTAAATCAGCTAGACTCAGGGGGAGGGTATACCTCAAGTGGCAAAGCGTATACTTAGCATGCACGAGGTCCTGGGTTCAATCCCCAGTACCTCCTCCAAGAATGAATACATGAATAATTACCTCCCCCCTCACCAAAAATAAAAAATTAAAACAAATAAATAAATAAACCAGCTAGACTCAAACATTGCCCAGAATTTGACTAAAAGCTTTAAAATACTTCTGCAATTTATCTACTTGTCTTGGCTATGTGTCCTCTTAGGGGACATGGTTCACTTTCGGCTCAGTCAGTCCCTCTGGGAACCAAGTGGCACAGATGTGGTTCGGTAATGGAGGACCATCTTACGGTGTGCACTCGAAAAGCAATGGCTGAAACCTGAAACATAATATTGACACTGTGAAGCCCTTGTGAAGTTGTGACTTCATTTTCACCTAACAGTTCAGCACCTTGCCAAATCTGTGCTTCCACTGAGCTTAGGTGCTTGAGCCAAAGGAAGTGAGCACGGTGTCCAGCTGACTCCGCTGTCACAGCCAGTCCGAGAGGAATACTTACATGCCTTTGAACACATCAGCACTACTCTTGTTTCATTCTCCTGCAGCTCTACGTGCACTGTGCTCAGCTGTCACGTCACATCAATCAGAAAGAACAATTTTATGAGCCAGTAGGGGTCTGGCATGTTGTATCTCTCAGAACCCTTTTAATTAATTCACTGAAGTCTTTAATCTAAGGAAACAGCTCAGCAAATCTCTTCAACAAGTTTCCACCGCTTAGCAGTCTGACAGCATTAACGTAAACTAGATCTCCACATTCTGCTCTAACCTTTTCCCAACATGCTACATAGTGAATATGGCTAAGGGCAGAAACACACAAAAAAACTCAGTCTTAATTCCTCCATCGAATCATCTGAGTTGCAGAGCTCCCAGCCAGCACTCCCCTAATGAATGATGTAATGGAAGCTGGGGCCCACTAATCGCTTTTGACATGAATAACTTGAATGACGGGTAGAGACCGTTTCTCCCCTGATCTGTGTCAAGTGAGCTTAGATTTTCCATACTTAAGCAAACTTCTCAAGTTCCACACTGACAAGAGGTTAGGGCCTACTAGGTAAGTAAGCACACTTTTTTTTTCTCCTGAAAATTTTAAGTGGTCCACATTCCAAGGTCAAGAGAGCCTGCATCTGGTAAAAGGGCTGCAGGATGGACACCTTCATACTGAGCTTCATTGATGAAATGAAGTCGTTGTGTTAAAGGGTCCCCATCCTGGTAGTTCCTTATGTGTTTAATATGGAACATGGCCAGTTCATTCACGTTTCTTCAACCAGCATTTACTGAGTGTTTACCATGAGCAAAGGACTTTGGAGAATATCAAGATAAATAACACGAATAGCTATCATTTAGTGAGTCCCTATTATATCCTAGATCCTTTAAAATATGCAACACCACAAGGAGATTAACTCCATTTCACTGCAGGATAAAACAGGGTCTCCACATTTGAGATGTTTACATTTTACAAAGACTTCTGCTACGTAGTATGGGACACTTACGTATACATAAATGCTGTTTCTGATGAAATTAACAGGTATGTCAGACTGTTTACTCTGTAATACCCAACAGTATTCTGAACTAGGCACCCCCCCAAATGTTTGTTGACAGTATCAACCAAGAGAGAGACAGGCTGTTTTCTACCCACACAAAGAACAGCATGGCAAAAGATAATTAAAACATATGTAGCAATAAAGCAAGCATTCCTAAGTCTGAATAAGGAGAAACTAGGTAAATTACCCACCACAGAGATTTTTCAAAAAAAAAAAAAATCAGAATTAAACCTGGGCTGAACTAGGTATGTTATTCACTTGAAGAAGGGAGGTGTATTAGAATCAAGTAAAACAAAACCTGTAAGTCCCAACCCATGGAAATGTTCCTTACTTACCAGGGTGACGTTTTGGGGAGTTGGCCTCCACTGGCAAAAGTACACCAAAATCTTAATCTAAGTATCTGGTGAGGGCAGAGGACAAAGCCTTGGAGCCTGATCTTGGGGCCTTTCAAAATGTAATTTACATCTAAATTAATCGGAGTAAGAAAAACTCTTATTTTTTTAAAAATCGCATTTTAATTTTCCCTCCAGGACACCTCTTCTTCTGCACTCTTAATATGGCTCCCTTCACGCAGTCTGAGGCCAAGAGATCATGATGACAAAAAGAAAAGATCAATAAAAAAAAGATGACAATTGACACCCCAAGGCGACTCTAGGTTTCTAGAAACCAAGGCCTATCCTCAACTCCCCGGCCTCCAGCGCCCCCTCCCGGCCGGCGGGGGCGCAGCAGAGGAGCGCAGGCCGACGCAGCCCTAGGCCGACTTCTCCCCGCTCCTCGCCTGGCAGCCGGCCAGCCTGCCCCGTCCCGCCCACGCCGCTGTTGCCTCCGCACCCGCGTGCCGCCCAGCCCCGGGCGTTCGCCGCTGCCGCTGCACCGGCCCGTCCTGCCCACCTGCCCGCACATCAAACGTCCTCTTTCCCCCTGAAAAGTTTCTAGACGGTAGGGACTATTTTCTTCTAACGTAACCTTCCACCAAACTGGAGGGAAAAGTTACCCGAGGCTAGAGACGGGTCGGGGTGCTGGGGGACCTGGCGTTTAAAAGAGGAGGTCTCTCTTCCGTGAAAATGAGTCATTGGGCCTCCAAACCAGAGTTTTGTTGGGTAAATTGTAAAAGGTGAATGATGCTGCTGCTAAATATTTAAGATGGAGATTTTTAAAAATTAGTATAAAATAGATTCCACTACACAAATGGTTCTTGTCTTCAGACTTTGCAGTTCGTACTATTGATTCTTATGGTATCTGTCCCTTCTCCCCCGGCTCCCAAATCCTTATGTTCCGTTATAGGGAAAACAGGGTCTTCTGGGAATGACTTCTCAAATCCTGGGGATAAAAGTCAAATCTAGAAACTGCTCTTCTGGGCGGTTGGCTGAATTCTATACATACTGTAGTTGGGTAAACAAACCTACAGAAATATTTAATGATTAGGAAAATCTCCTAGACCTCTATTTTTCAGATTGTGAGTGGCAAAATCAGTTTGTCAAGGAGTATTAGGAAGGGAGAGGGGAACGGAGGAAAGGAAGGAAGGAAAAGGAAGGAGCTGGAATAAAAGAACTTTTTAAAATCCATAGGATGGATCAATATTCTTTCATGAAATCAGTTATTATGAGAGAATATTGTCTGTTTGCATGTACCAAGTAGAGAGGTAGAATATATTTCTTACTGTGGGTTGTGGTCAAAAGATATTTGAAAACCACTGCACTAGACAAGGAATTATTTTAGGACGCTTGGATTAGAAAGATTTGAAAAGTCATTTAATTTATTCCTCTATATTAAGACAATATTTTGTTGAAAGAGTAGTCCAGATTTAATTATCCTCTTGCTTATCATCTTCCCAACTCAACATTGCTATTAATAATTTGTGAATAATTTGTCTCTCTAAAGCTATTATTTTAGTAAAGAAAGCTATAACTTAAAATATGAAGGCAGTTCTGCCAAGCTCCCCTTGTTTCTGTGGCTCCTCTGTTACCCTGTGACCCCAGAGCCGTGGACATGCTCCACGTGTGTCCGAAAGCACTGTCTGCAGAGCAGTCCCAGGAAGCGTGGGTTGCTGGAGTATCATGTAGTCAAGTAGTCCTGGGGATCTATTTTATTCTTATTTATGTTTATTTTAAAATAAATAATTTTCCCTTTTCCTTTAATGCTCATTTAAAAATTTCTATTGTCCTATATAGGTCATATGAAAGCTTCAAGTGCTTGCATTTGACTTCATCCCTTCTCAGTGGGGCAAGCTGCCTTTTGTGCTAATAGTGCTGCAGTCTGTGACTGAATTTTCTATCTTTGCCCCCATTACACACACTCACTTCATTCTTGCCATTTTCATTAGTTTAGCAATTGGATCAGAAGGTCCACGTGTACATATGGGTGAGGATGCTGACTGCAGGAAAACACTTCTCACTGTCAATGGTGGGCCACTGGCCCAGTATAACAACAACAATAAAATAGTAATAATAATTATTATTTAGTTATATCAATAGCTAACATTTACTCAGCATTTTTCTCTGCTAAGCAAATTATGTGCATTAGGTTCAGAGATTTCTCCTAATAACCCTATCTCCTAGTTGAAGAAACCGAGCTTAGAGGGGTTAAGTGACAAGCTAGTGCGTGTTCAGCACGGCTCTTTAGCTGCTTCACTGACATCTCTCACTTTTTTTCTCTGACTCCCTGAGTGTTGGGTCTCAGCGTTTTCCTCCAAAGACCTCTTGCCTAAAAGGCGTATCAGTGAGATTGTTTATGTTCCTTGCAGTCATGCCTTGTTAACTGGCATCTGAAGTGCACCAGACACACTCCATGGATCTTGTTTAGCAGGCAGGAGGGGGTCATTGCAAACATGGATGGAGGAAGGGGAGCCCCGGGTAAACTGTTCACAAAGCTGTGCACGGATGTGCTTTGGGAGCGAGGAAAAGCAAACATTCTGAACGTACTTAACTGGTTTTATTTCCTCCACATGTGCGTTAGGGGTCAGGGTTGCTGTTCAGCTAGTTGTTCAGCATTTTGAGTATCAACCCTGGCAGTAAATCTTGGAGCTTGACCCATGGGGGTCTTGGGGCTCACGGGGCAGCTGTTGGAATCTAGGAAGGAGAGGAACAGGGGATGGGGAGAATTTTAGTGCAATTAGAAAAGTAGTATTTTGAAAAATGGCCTGCTTTCCTTTTTCCCTTTCTGAGAAAATGACTTTATCCTTAGCTGGCCTTTGGCATCCATCCCCCTTGGGGAAATAAGGATTTGTTACAGAAGAAATGGGGGCAAATACTGACACATTTGGCTTCTGACATTCAACATAGGATTTTTATAGCAAGACAAGGACTTTCTAAGCCAAGTTAGTGGCTTGAAAGAAGATTTCCTAAATTCCTTTTAAGATTAAAAACAAAATTTCTGTAACTCCTTGAAGAGCCCAGCTTGGGGAGCTGAGCTCAGAGAGCTAGTTCTCCCGTGGGGCACGACCGCCAGGCGGTGACGCCTGCTCTCCGCAGTAGGATGCGGAGTGGAGGAAGGCAGGGGAGCTTGTGTTTTTGATCCTGAGGGATAATGGGAAGAAGAAGGGGGTGAGAGAAATCCAGGGAAGGGGAAAACTGCCAGTTTCTCCTCTCCAGGCTTCTGTCTAGAGAGGACAGAGGTGCACCATACAGTTGGAGGGAACAGCAGGGACCAGTCCCATTTGGGACCCTGTGAGGAGCCCAGGACATAGCACGCTGGGTCAACATGCAGTCAGGCAGGTGACCCTGAGGTCCAGCTTTCCTGGGAAAGCCACCATGAGAGCCACAGGGTCTGAATGTCTGGCTGAGAGCTTGCTGGAGGGGTGACGTTATGGGGTCAGATGATGCTGTAGTGAAGACTGCAGAGGGAACCTCACCCCTCCCCTCCGGGGTCATGGCCACATGGGCCTTATAGACAATGGGCAGTAGGACCTGTAGAGTCAGAGAGCTGAGGGGAGGTTGAGGGAGAGCCACGAGGCCTGAGCAGCCTGAGAGGCCAGCTTACGGGTTATATCCACACGGTCTCGGACCACAGATTTCAGCTACAGACACCAGCAGGGCAAGCAGTGGCCAGGTGGAGAGGGGACGTTGCCTCAAAGGCCAGAGGAGTCACAGAACACTGCACATGGGGGCTTCTGTGTTGTCTTCCTTTGTCATATGTTGCATAAGCCTTGCTGTCCCCTGATACACTTGGAGAAAAGCCGGGGAAGAGGGTGACAGTCGTGGAGTGCTGAGAAAACCAAGTGTTATTTTCATCCAGAGAATGTGTGTTACCTAAAGGGGTGGTTTCAATTATTTCATGAGACTTAACTTTATGTTTTGCTTTTCTTTAAATTGTTTTATTCTTTTTTTCTTTTCTTTTGGTTTTATTTTTTGTCTTTAAATTATTTTCATAAGGTAATTGTGAAATATTTAAAAACCACAAGAAATAAGAAGTCATACAAGGAACCTATGTACCTACCACTCAGTAAAACAAAAAAACTACCAGTATAGTTGAAACTTCCAGTGTATCACTCCCCAAATGCCACTTTTACTAAGTCAAACAATATGAAATGGCCAATAGTTGATTATTTTTTTTACCTACAAAAAACTCCCATCAATTTTATGTGATTCAACCTGAAATTTTATTTCACCTTTACAGGTTTGGTTAGTACCTTGATCATTCTGTTGCTCATTTGGAATACTTTTCTTCCTTTCCCTCACTTATCCATGTCCCTCCCACCTGTGCTTCAAGACAAAATCTGAGCCCTACTCCTTTCAAAACCTTTTCACTGAAGACTTGAGCCTGCACAGAGCTTTCCTTTTTCTTCCCAGGATGTACTGTCTGTTTCACACAGCATCATTTTATATGTCATATTCTTCCGTTGTCTGGACCACACAAACTATCACTTGGTGATACTATGTTACCCGTTATGCTGTTTTGTTGATTAATATGTGGAAGAAATAATAGGATTTTACTAAATGTTTGGTGGATTTAAGACAATATATTGCTTATTTCTTGGAAGTTATTGCTTCCAGCAATTGTATAAAAGATGCTTGAGCCCAACACCCAGACTATTTAGAAGAGATGCCTTAAGGTGAGAAATCTGAGAAAGACTCAGAATAGGGAGCCCATCACCCATGAGTGAAATCAAGTTTTATCATGTCCCATACAATACTTACACTATGGTATAGGGTATCTTAAGAACGAATGATAAAAGCCACCATTTATGGGGTAACTAATATAAGCCAGGTACCATCCTAGGCATTTTATATACTCTCATATCTGAGATACAATAATCCTGAAATGTGGGTAATACCAACCTCTATCCAGTTAACCATGCTGACTCCCATTCTTAGCCATAAAACTGTTCTGGGGTAATTTCTTTCTTTTTTAATTCAATCTTTATACCAATGTATTTGTCAGTGTAGTTAGGCTATGCTGATTTTACACATTAATCCTGGAATCTCTACAGCTGAGCACAATAAAGGTTTGTTGTTCTGGTAAATCCAGTGTATTTGGGGAAAGTCACTAGTTCAGCTCTCCTCCCTGGGGTGATTCGGGGATCTATGCTGCTTCGATCTTGTGGTTCTACCATTTCACTAAATGGGAAGAGAAGAGCTACACCAACCTCTGAGTGCTTTAAGTGGGCTGGAAGTCACCCATCACTTAAACTTGTATTCCCATCTGCCAGGACTCAATCTTGAGGCCCTACCTAATAGCTGCAAGGGAGGCTGGGAAGTGCAAAGTGGGCATGAATATTCAATGAGGCACAGCCAACAAATCAGGTGAAGTGGGGCCAGGCATCCCAGGAGGGTCACCATATTATCAGAGACAGCCTCCTCAATTCCAGTGGTATCAATTCAACCAGCTTAGGGAGCTAGACCATCTGATCATCTTTCAGGTCTTACAGGGTCCTGGACTTAACCCATATATTGAAGAATATTTTGGGCAAAGTTAAAGGAATATATAAAATCTGACAGTAACAATAATAATATAATAATGTATAATATATAATACATAATATTAATAATAAGCCACTTATCAGAATGAGAAGAATTTCTAGTTCTTTGGGCACATGTGTTCATACAATTATTGAAAGGGTATCATTTCTTTGGGAAGACAGGGTGTTAAGCATCTTGTCCATTGATCCCAGGGCCTGAGGATCCTTCCCTGGGGTTCATGTACAGGCACATGAGTGGGCTTCAAGCCTGAAAGTGTTTGCAAAGTTTTGTGCTTATGCACAAAAGTGCATTTTTCTGGGGGGAGATTATCCACATCTTTCATAGAGACTTTCAAGGGGTTCATAATGCAGAAAAGGTTAAGATTCACTTTTCTAGACTAGGAATAAGCTCTTTTAATAGGAGAAGCAGAGATCAGAGGCTGCCAGGAAGCAGGGTGTATAGGAGAGAGGAAACTCATATTCATACGTGACTCATAGTGAGAATTGAAAACCTAGAAGTGAGAATTATTTCCTGGATGAATGAAGGTTAAATCATTTTCCTCCTATAAAGTGATTTTACATTGGTGAATCTTGCACTTTGACATTTACAGATTTTATTACATTTATGTTTCAGGACATAGAAAAGACATTAGAAATGAACCCTTGGCTGTCTCAGGAGATGGCTTCCTTGCAACCTCTAACTCCTACTGTACATACTCAACAATAAGAAGAGACCTAAAAGGATCTGACCACTTATCTACACCAGAAAACTTTAAAACTTAACTCTGGAGGATACCTTAGTCTCCTCATCTGTAAAACAATGATATTAATCCTCACGTTCTTCAAAAGAATTAATCCAGTTGTTTAAGATGCCCAGTTGTGTTCTGGAAATTATTCATGACTATTATAAAATACAAACACTGCTAAATTAGAAAAAGAACATATCCTAGAAAAAGAGAAACTTTAATTAAATTTTACTTTGCAGTCTATTGTAATGAAGAAGCCACATAACAAGTGTGTCTATAAAGTAACCCAATTCATTTTTCTGTGAAGTTTTAAGGAATCTATTTATTTATTTATTTTGTTTGTTTTGGGGGGTGGTACGGGTAATTAGGTTTATTTATTTGTTTTTAGAGAAGGTGCTGGGGATTGAACCCAGGACCTTGTGCGTGCTGGGCATGAGCTCTACCACTTGAGTAGCAATTTAATTACTTGATAATCATACCTGCTCAACTCTGTAGTGACAACCTAGATGAAACAAGCTTTGCTTCTTGGTGTCTCTTCAATAATATTTATTTAATTTAAAGTTTAACTAAATTATTAATTTCCATGAAATCATACAGCAATTCACAGAGAAGTCTTGATGACTGAAAGTTGCTACTCATGCACTTCTTGAAAAATTTATTTTGAAGACAGAGATATTCAATTGCTTCTCGCTGAAAGCTCATGAGGAACTCTTCTTTTAGAAACCCAGGCTGAAAACTTCCTCCAGCTATTTCTCACCTCCTGAGAATTTTCTGAACCCCTAGGAAAGTCCTCAGCTCCTTTAAACATAAGGAGGTAGCAAATAGTATTTTAAAATAAAATCTAGCAGCAGCCTCCAAGTTCCCCGCCTTGTATTTGACAGTGGTCAAATGTAGATCTTCACTTGCCCTTGATGATTTCCTGTCAAGCTAGGTATTTCCATGTCCTCCTTTCCATCCATACATGTTGCCTTCTCTAGATTCTCAGGCTCAGTGCAATCAGCTTGCCAATCTTTTTGAGCTGGGAGATGCTCAGATGGTGAAAATGTCTCCACTGTTCTTCTAGCTCTTACATTTTCTAAAATAGGTAGCTCTCTTTGAACTCCTGGTTTTGACGATCCTGAGTGTGCATTATAGAGTGAGATGCTCATTTTTAAAGAAATTGGCATTGTTCCCCACGAAGCTGCTTTCTGTCTGGACTGACCTCACAATTCTCTCCACTCTTCCCCCCAGCACCAGTCAGCCTCACACTGAATCTGTGCAGTCAGTGACTGAGTCTGTATATTAGTAAAATGACAGCAGAGGGGGCACCCCTGGCTCACTACTTTTGAAGACACATTGAAATCATTTGTGTCTCTGCCTTGACACTCTCCAAGCTACAGGTGGTTCCAATTTTCAACTCGTGACAGAAACCATCAGCCAAGGAAGCAAATAAGCGTTTCCATAAACTGTCAAAAAGAAACACTCTCCTGCTACCTTACTGTGAAATGCTCAGCTTGGGACCTCCATTAACTTTTGACCTTCTTTCTTAGAAACCCATGTGGAGAGGATTCAATTTTTCTAGGTTAGCTACTGAAGACCGGGGTAGCTTTTTAGCAACAGTATTAGGGTCCCAATTTCTTTCATATACCAAACTGGACTGACTTTCAGACACTCCCTAATATGTTACAGAGGCAAATGTGAATTAATTTCTAATGATTTGATCCAGGTAGTTTATTCTGCTGCTTTGGTTTTCCCATCTTCATCAAGATGGTTCAAATATAAGAGACCACAACTATCAGATCTATTACTTCACCCTGGAAAATTGTTAGCTGATGACAACAGAATATTCCAACACTAACCAAATTAATATGGGCATTCCCTCTTTAGCACAGGAAATACTTCTGGAAACAGGAGTCCTCGCTGTCTAGTCCTTTTTGAGATGCCGCTCCGGTGTTGCAAGGTGGTAGAGTTTTCTTCAAATACTCTGAAGTTATAAAATGTCTCAGCGCCTGATTTCTTCTAGCTATCAGTCATTCAATTGTTGACCCATCCTCCCAAGCTGTGGCACAGTTAGGATTCCTTTTACAGTGTCAAAGAGCTTACTCCATCCCCTGATTATCTGTTAATCTTTCCCCTTGTTTCCTGAATTCTTTCCTCAAAGGCACCTCCAGTCCCTGCAAAACTCCCATTTCAACATTCAGCACAATATTCTTCCTTTATTGCTTTGTGGCAGGCATAGCACCATCATTCACACACATTTTGTTAGCCATTATGGGTCAAAACTGTCTCCCATGGCACAAACTAAATTACAGGAAAATAGGTTACAGAGAAGTAAATAAACAAAATTCTGCAGAACTCACTCAGTTGAAGGAGCAGCTCCACGGCTCTCACCCTGGTCCAGGCCACAATCATCTCTCACCTGGAAATTGCAATAGCTTGCTGACCCTGCCCCTACCAGTTATTCTTTCTAAGCAGCCAGAGTGTTACTTTAAAAGTGTCAGTCAAGTCATGTCACTCCTTGGCTCAAAATCTGCCAATGACTTCACTTTCACTAAGAGTAAAACTTGAACTTGGCTACACCTTCTTCAGGTCTGTGCTCAGATATCACCTTAATGACAAAGCCTTCTCCAACACCCCCCATCCCTGTACCACACTCCCTATTCCCCTATCCTGCCCTCTTCCCCACCCATAGCACCTATCACCCTATCACATATTATATATTTATTTGCATATGTAGCTGATTGTATTTTCCAAGATAGCCACAGCATTTCTCATTCCACATACCTTTCCTACAATGTGATGTTTCTACTGCTCCCTTTGAGAGATGATTCCCATCCTTCTTGAATTGAGGCAAGCCTGTAACTGTGGTGGAAGTGATGCTGTGTGACTTCTGAGGGTAGGTCACAAAAAGCCATACAAACTCAGCCTGGTCCTCTTGGGGCACTCAATCTTGGAACTCAGCCACTATGATATGAGGAAACCTAGGACACCTGGAGAGGCCAAGCGCTAATGGTTCTGACCCACAGCCTCAGCTGCAGTCCAAGCCAACACTCATCATCAACTTCCAGAATTTTGAGGAAGATTTTGAGATGACTTCAGCCTCCGCCACTCCGTGAGACTCCCAGTGAGGACTGCTTACGTGAGCCTAATCACCTCCCAGAACCATGAGGGATAATAATAACGTTGTTGTTCTAAACCACTAAATTTAGGGACCATTTGTTATTCAAAAATAGAAGAACCACTTGTTTATGTTTATATTGTGTATCTCTCCTTACTACAGTATTAGTTTCATGAAATCAGGGATTTTGTTTTCTTTGTTGCTGTATTCTCAGCACCTAGAACAGTGCCTGGCACATAGCAAATACTCAAAATATTTGTTGAATAAGTGAATGAATGCATGATGCATTTTTGGTATGATATGCTCATGGTTATTGGTCAGTGGTACATAGTACAGTCTGCTGGGCTCTGGACCTCCTTGGCAGAGAGCATAATTTGGCACTTGGTGCACGGCCAAATGTACTTTGACAAAAATATTTCAGAGGCAAAAGACATTATAATGAATTATAATAAAATTATTGCAGGAAAGCATAAAATTGGATAAGAGCATCTAGAATATTTTTTGATGATTGATTCCATAATCCCACCAAAGGTCCAGATCAGGTCTGGAGAGGCTTCAAAAGTATTTTCAGGATTAGTGACTATTCCAATTCAAATAATAAAGATCTTCCTAAGAATGGCTAGTTAAAACCACTCACATGTTTTTGGTATGAAATGGGAGGATGAAAATGGGTGGTGGTGTACATGCTCTCTCACACACACACACACACACACACACACACACACACACATACACACATACACATACATATATGGGTGCACAATTTGAAACGCCTACTTCCACTGCCTATTTTCATAGTCTGGTGGTTTGCATGGAGGGTGTACATGGAGAAGGAATAAATATGGTTCTGTATCTCCCCGGTCTTGCACCAAGTACTTTGATTTAGCCTCTGGTTTGGAGAAAATATTTGTGTGTTGCTTAAAGAGCAACAGTATCCTCAAATATCCAAGGAAAATACTAATTTTTTTCACCGTCTTGGGATGTAATAAAGGACAAGATTTCTTAGCTACTTGGAAAAGAGGTTTGTTTTTGTTTGAGGAAAAATAATAGGTGTATGGTCTTGAAGGGATGAATCAATTCCTTTGGGCCAATCTATCTCAGCCTTGACTGGAGCAAAAAGCACAGATGTGGAGTCTCTGGTTTCTTAGACTTGAGAATCTCTCATGAGTCTATTCTTCTCAGAGCAGTTTCCATACACAAATTATCTTGATAAGCAATCGTGTGTGACCTCTTTCCAGAATCCAGAAGGGTTCTGGGCGCAGATGGCTTTTAAAAGTTCTTCACTTAAGGCTTCTGCTACTTGACGGAATGTCTCCTGAGGAAGAGTGAGTGCCATTGTGGTGCCTTTGTTCCAGCAGCAGTCGTTGGTGCCATTGGGCCTCACCATCTGGCCTAACATGAGGGTCCCCCTCTTGATTAGGTTCAAGCCTTGAGTGGAAAATGTGGAGATGCCCGAAGTTTCCCTGGGAAGACCAGGCAAATGAATTGGGGAGTATTTTCTTTGGAAATCCCACTTTTCTCATCAAAATTTAGATACTGCTTCCGACGCTAATTATTTTTTATTTTATTTCATTTTTAAAATTTATTTATTTATTTATTTGCAGGCCCAGACAAACTTGACTAGAAAAGAAGCCCTGGCAGGGGTTAGGCTGAGCCTGTGACGTGTCACGAGCTCCAGCCAATGGAAACACCACGAAAGGGGGAGGGCGGAAGTGACGAGACGTATCCCTCCGCGGGGCGAGAGGGTCGGTGGGGGGAGTCGAAGTCTCTCTCCCCCGCGCCAGCTCCGTACACGGAGCCGCATTCCTTGGCCCCCCCGCCCCCCTCCCTCGGGGCCCCCCCCGCCCCCCTCGGGAAAAAAAATCCACCCCAAATCACTGGAACCCGAGGGAGGTTTCCTTTCACCCTCAGAGAGACGAGCTTTCAACGGTTCCCTCGTCTCCGTCTCCCCACAAGCCCCCGTCCCCTCCCCTGCTCCCACCCCCTTCTCCCGGCGCCGGGTGCAAGGTCCCTTTAAGGCGACGGCGCCTTCCTCGGGTCAGACTACCGGCGGCGACGACCACGGGAGGTGAGTGAGCGAGCGAGCCTTCTCTCTCCCCACCCCCTTCTCCCGGGGGTTCCGTTATCTTTTCGCTCGGCGAGGCATTCCGAGGCGAGACAATGAGAGGGGGATGGGGCGGGAACGCGAGGGGTGGGGGCGGGGGCCCGGTGGCGCGCGCCCCCGCCCCCCCTCGAGTCGCGGCGCGGCCCGCGGCGACAGGCGTGGGGTGCGGCGCGCGAGCGCGTGTATGAGTGCGGGAGCCGCGGGAGCCGCGCGGCGGGCCGGACCAGGGAGGCCCTTGCCTGCCTGCCGGCCGCCCCCGCCCCCCGGCGCCCGGCGCGGCGCGCGCGCGCGCACTCGCGTCCCACGGCCCCGCACACACCCGACGTCCACACGCACACCCGGCGCGAGGCGTCTCGGAGGAGTGGGCGGGCGCGGGCGCGGGCGGCGGCCCGCTGGGGAAGGGGCGCAGGCGGCGGCTGTGGGGGCGGGCGAGGGGGCGAGGCCGCGCCGGGGAGGTGGGCGGGAGGGGCGGCGGGACGACGTCCCTCGGGGTGGGGGCAGTGCTTGGTCCTCGCGCCCCACCCCCGCCAGGGAACGAGTGGGGCGCTCTTTTTGAGCAGGAGGAGGAAAATGAGTGATTGCTTAGCCGCTCCCTGTGTTATGTAATCCCCTCTCGGTCCTATAGTACGTCCCAAGCCTTAGTGCATTGCAGTTAGTTCACAGAGTCTCCTCCCCCGGTCCTAAAATTTCCTTGGGATGGCGCCGTGATTTATAAAATGGGATGGGGCGGAAAAATCTGTATTTGCCGACGATTATATCCTGCCGCGGTGGGCGCCATGTTTATCCCAGGGACTATTTTCTTTAGATTCTCAGCACATACTGAAGAGGAGTGATGTCGTTGATCCACCTGTTTTCTCTCCTTTCTGCGAGTTACCTTGATTTCCTGTCCCGTCAGACGCGGGGTTCTCTCAAACTGTTACTAATACTGGGCGTTGCTTTGCTTGTCTTGGGCATTTTCAACTCAGAGAAAGGTAGAGCTGGAAAGAATCTTTTAAGTTCTTTAGCCCAATCTCTTTCGAGATGGAAATTGAGATACAGTTGTCCTATCTCGGAACAACCATCGTCTTGTTGCAGGCTGTGTCTACACTTTTAGAGACCTCCCACTACAGCTCAAAACCTCGTAGAAACGCGCTTTTACTTTCAAAGGAATTTTCCCATTTAGATGAAGGGGAAAACGGCGGGGATGGAGGGCTGCTTCTTGGCAAACGACGTGGAATTTCGAGACCCGTTGCTCTTGGAACAGGGAGTTGGACTCGAATTCGAACTACTTAGCACAACCGTTCTTGACTTGAGGGTGCATAAAAAGTACCTTGGAGATTGCTGAAAGTGCAGGTTTGGGGGCCCTTTTTGGATGGGGTGGTGGGGTATCATCTATACATTTTTATAATCTGCAGTCCTTCAGCTGCGACTGATCAAGATAACCACCATATTGGGTTATTGGTCTCGCATAAAGGTGCACAGGATATAATCTTAAAACAATTAAGTGGCACTCTATGTCCTTGATTTCCTTCTCCTTTCCAGTATTATAGTTATGACATACCAGCTGGTGTGTTGGTGGCATATCTCAAACTAAAGGACAGGAATGAAGACTTGAGGGATGAACAGGATTTTGTTAGTTTCCACTCTTACCTTGAACCAGTAGTATAATCTAGGAAAATAGTTCGCAAAGTGTGGTCCTCTGACCCCTGGGGATCCTTTGTGGCCTTTTCAGGAGAGCTGTAAGGTCATAAGTATTTACAGAATAATACTAAGAATAATACGAAGACTCTGTTTCACTGACGTTTGCACTGATGGTCCCAAAGCAATGCTTGGTTTTATATATCAGCCTTTAGTAAATGTCTTTTTAAATTTTAAGTGTCTGACCAAATGGGAAGTGTGCATAATGTACACTCCCTGCCGACGTATGGTCCTTGTCATAAGGAAAAGCATTTGTGAGATTAAGTTGTGAGCTGCTGGTTTCCTGGAATAGTATTTTTACTTGAAAGAACAACTCACCAACTAGTTTTTACGCTTGAGTGTTTTTGAATATTTTCTTGAGAACAAATGAAGTGAGCCTGTCTCTTCAAGGAAAACAGTCGACCATATTTGTTACCAGTGATAAAAATTTAAGAGTAAAAATCAATTTTTTGAGAAGTTGACATCTCAAGTTTGACAGCTTCTCAGTATTTTAAGGACTTTTCTTATAACATCAGTGTTAATGACTTTCTTTAAATGTATGATGAAATGTGTCAACATTTGAAAGCTAGACATAACTCAGTAAATCTGTATTTTCTAAATTACTGATGCGTGATGTTTCAAAATCACCATGAGTAAAAGGTCCTTTCAAAGTGCAAGATACAACAATGAATTTAAACATAACATTTATTGATAGAGTTTCAGATTCCAAGATACAAGTATCCTTTAAGAAACCACCATTTGTCTAGTTTTGGTATTGTATCAGTATACACAGTTACCTGAAAAGGTTTATAGAATACTTCTCCCTTTTTCTGTTTTTGTGACAGCAGATCTTCGTTATACTTAACCAAAACAATATAGAGCAACAGACTGAATGCAAAAGCATCCATGAGAATCCACCTGCTTTCTATTAACCTAGACATAAAAGATTTGCAAAAATATAATGCCAGGTTACCTGTCTCAGTGTTTTGGGGGGAAAATGGTAATTTTTAATTGAAAATGTTATTTATGTTAACATCTAATAGGTTTATTGTTTTTAAATGCATTGATAAGTATTTAAACTTCTTGTGTTTTAATGTCTAATATGGTAAATATCAAGGGATAAACTCCGCATAAAAGCTCTTTGTGGTCCTCAGTAATTTTAAAAATGTAAAGGGGTCCCAAAACCGAAAACTTTGAGAATCACTCGGATTCCTCATATCATCCAAATCTGCCTCCATTTAGGAACTTCTGGAGAATTTACAAATTTTAGTTGGAGTTAATAATGTAAGAGACAATGACTTGGGGAAAAATTCTATAGCAAAAAAGGTTAGTAAATATCCCAGCCAGGATTCAAACCAGCTATAACCTTGGGGAAGTTACCTAAGCTCGCTAAACCTCCATTTTGACCTCATGTAATATGTATTGCTTAGAACATATAATTGTGAGAATTCATTGATAATGAATGTAAAATGCATAATAATGCCTGGTTATAACAGTAAAATAAAATATGTTGCAGATAATGTTTCAGTCTTTATTCTCCATATATGTCTTTTTGTTGAAGGTGGAGATTTCTGATTTAAATTAAAACCTTAGAGCTGCTGGTGTCTTTGTTGTAATATCAATATGGTAGGACTTTGGTAGATTCTTTGGCAGTCTGGTTTGTGATAATAAGGAATATTTGCAAAAACGCATTTTTACCTGTAACTCAGGAGGAGAGGAGAAAGGAAATAGACTAAGGCATTGCTAGTATTTAGCAGAGTTCGATGAGTTTGAGGGAGTAGAAATGGAATTTAGACAGCATACAACTGTCAGTAAAGAAGAGCTCTTCTTGGGAGAGGAACTGAATATCGAACCCTTTAAAAATAGGAAACTTACTGCTCACTTTAGTTGTTTTAGTGAAAAGCACATAACTAGTATTTGGATGCTTCTTGATAGGATATTTGCTGCCAGTTAAGTGGAAAATATTTTATGTTTCAGAATATTGAGACTATTTAAGAACCCATTGTGAATATTATATGTGAGGTTCTATAGTGGTTTCTGTGAGGGACGAAATGGGCCATTCAAAAAACTAGGTAGGTAAAAGCTTCTTATTGCAAGTTTAACAATAATTTTATAGCCATATCAAGTATTCAGCCCTGTAGGCTTTCTGGTATTAATCCGTTTTAAAGCTAAAAATTGAGGTAACTTGAATACAAATGCCAGTTGTTTTGAGGATCATTATTGTTTATCTCTCTTTTTGTTTTTTTAAAAACATTTTTCCTGTTCCAAGTGTTCTTTTTATCTTGATTTTTGGGTGGGTAGGCACTAGCAGTGAATCAAAAATGTTAGATATGAATTCTTCATTCTTGGAATTTAGTTTAGAGCTATGAAAGAACCAGACAAATTAAAGGAATTCAAAGCTTCAAGAGCCAAATCTGTCTCAAGAGTTTGGTAGAAAACAGATGTTTTTCTAATCTTATTTGAGATGAAGATAGGTAAACACTTGCTGCCCATTAAATACCTCAAAAGCAGACTAGCAGTTGTATCTGAGGGATTCTTTCTGCTGCTTTAAAATGAGATTTTAAAGAATCTCTTTGTATCTTGCCTTTTCAGTTATATAGGCTTTTACCGATGAGCTGATTTTACATGACCTGAGTATAAAGTAGACTACCATATTTGCCAGCATTTAAGATACAATTACTCAGTCCGCCTTAGAAAGGTATGTATCTGGTACACCTGTATTATGGATGGAAAGATGAATGCCAAAGACGTAAAAGACTGTGGAAACTACTGATAGTCTTGTGTGAGCTGCAGTACTGAGTAAAGCCTACTGAGTGCACAGAAATCATGTTACCTGTGTAATTACTACTACAAAATGTAGAAACCAAGTGGGCTACCAAGATGTCAGATAATTAGGATGTCTTGATTAATGGAAGATGGCACTGTTCATCTTGTCTTACAGTGCCTCCTTGGTAACCTGTATAACCCAACTTGGATTTATTTTTTCTAATATTATTTAATTATTGTGCTACATCTTAAGAAATGTGTGTATATAATCTGTGTAGAAATTTCTCCTGGAAATGAGAATAAGTTAACAGAAAATTCAATCAACAAGACTACCAGTTTGATTTAGTAAATGGCGAAAAGATAATGGCAGAATATAGTGGTACAAAATATCACAACTAAAATATAAGTAGGTATTTTTTTCTCCCCAGCTTTTTTCCTTTTTAAGAAAAAACTCCAACTTTATTGAGCTATAGTTGACATATAAAATTGTAAGATGTTGAAGTATACATGTTATATACATGGTGATTTCATATACATAAACATAGTAAAAGAATTCCCCCATCTAGTTGACACAATCACTTCACATATTTATCTTGTATGTGTGTGTGAACATTTAAGTTCTACTCTTCTAGCAAATTTCAATTAAATGGTAGTGTTATCAATTGTGTAGTCACTGTGTTTGCATTAGATTATCAGACCTTATTCATCTGATCCTCCAACTTTTTAAGAAAATTTTATGCATGTAAAAAAGGTGAAAGAATGCTAAAAAGAGTACCTACAATGAACCCACCACCTAGACACGATTTTTAACATGTTAGCATATTTGGTATCTATAAGAAAATGCCAAAATATGTATTTGCTGAACCACGTGAAAGTCAGTCATGATGTTTCCACTAAATAGTACATGCATTTGCTAAGAATACATTCTCCTACATAACTCTAACTCCACCATCCTTTCTAAGAAAGCTAAAAATTATTCGCAAATATAATCTTATATCTGTCTGGTCATTCAGATGTTCCAGTTGGCCCCAATACATCTTTTGTAGCTTTTTTATAATCCAGAATCCAAAAAAGGTTCACGTTTCTTTTTGTTAGGTCTCTTTAGCTCTTATTTTCTTTAATCTATTTGGTCTTCCCTGTGCATGCATGCCGGTGATCATGTGTGTGGTGTGTATGTGTTTGGCGTTTTTGAAGAAACCAAGTTAGTAGTTTCATAGAATTTCTGTATTCTGCATTTGTCTGATTATTTGTTTATAAAATGTCCTACTTTGTGAATTATTCTCATTATATCCTTGCGGTGCTGCTTAACTTATTCCTCTTTTGCTGTATTTCCTATAAACTGAAAGTTAAATTTAAATGCTTGATTTGATTCAGGTTAAACATTTTTGTCAGTGGGTTTTGTTTGTTTTTTAACAACAGAACAGGCCACAGACCAAACAGATGACAGGTAGAGTTTGGATTATTGGCTAACATTTTTCTATTTGAACTTACTGTCATAACTTTCATCTTTGAGATAGACTTACTTCTGTAACTTTAAGTTCAAGCATAACAGTAAGACTTTGAGAAAGGTCACAGACCTAGGTTGCATCATTTCATTTTGGTTCACTGCCTTCTGAGAAAATGATTCGAAAGTTGAAGAGGCGAGAAGAGCTGATATATTTAGCAAAAGCAACCCATAGAGGAATGATAAGTCAAAAACCAGAAATTTTAGAAGTGACGATTAAAGGATTTAGGAAATTATCTTCACAAAGATTATTCACCAGTTAATACCGATAGTAACAAATACCGATAGTAACCATAAATTTAGAGGACTAACATTGTAATGCTAATGTTTTATAAGGAGAAATTAGGTACTTAGGCAGGAACAAGTTTCACAGGTAGATGATTATAAGGTGAAACAAACAAGATGTATGTGAGTTATAAAAATGTTTTCACAGTATAAAATGTGACCGTTGAACAATTCATAGGAACTTTGTTCTGCCCATCTTCTTTGTTGCAGAGAGAATAAATATTTTTAAAAGAAATGAGAGTTCTTTATGCATAGAATGTGGAATGATTTTTTAAAAAATTTCCCCTTCAGAACATGGCTTCAGTTTGATCAGGGTTTCTCAATCTTGGCACTGGTAACATTGGGCCAGATAAGCCCTTGGCTGTCGGTGCATTGTAGGATGTTTAATAGCATCCCTGGCTTCTTGCCTATAGGTAGATGCCAGTAGTACCCTGCCGCAACCCCACCCCTAGTTATTACTACCAAAAATGTCTCCAAGCATCGCCAGGTGTCTTTGGGGGGCAAATTATCCCTGTTATTGTTGAGTTACATAAAATCCACTGGCATATGTGGATTCCTTAATGATCTAGGTTTCCCTTTATATAACTTACGTATAGCTGTTGAACACGATTTCCTTCTGCAGGTTTTCTGCACAACTTGGACTGTGCTTAGTGTATGTTGGAGAACCAAGGAATATGGTGACATTTTGTTTTTTAGCTTTATTGGGAAGTTTATTGAAGGTAGAAATGAGTTCTTCATTTCTAAGTCAAGGTATAGGTCTTTTGCTTTATCTAATCCCCCTCCCACCTCCTAATTTGTTTGGAAAAGAACCTTATAAGCTATGTGTTATGGATAAAGTTTTTGTTAGGAATAGTTTAAAAATTTGTTTCAGACTTTTGAGGTGATTTGTATTTTGGCATTCAAGAAAAGATAGTCTTTAAAAAAATAGTTACTTGCTAAAGGGTTTGATTAAATGTTGCATCCTCTTTGTTAAAATTTGATTGTCCTTAAAATTTAACTATATGTAAATTCTGCCAGTGAGGAAGATGATGTAGGTATCTTGTTAGGGGGAGGGAAAGGGAATACATGCAATTGGGAAAAGAAGAAAGTAATGACAATTATTTAATAAATATAAGTTTAAAAGATTGAAACATCTCAATAATTTCAGGAGAAAGTAGAACTTTGTTTAGATTTCTAAGACAAATATTTGTAGATGTGAAGTTTTTCTGCCAAGTGGCAAAGAAGCGAAATTGAAGATAACTATTAGTTAGGGGTTGATAAGGAGATAATTTTATATTTAAAGTGAGCAGAAAGGCTCCCTAGCATCCAGACTGTGATCTTGGAATACCATTCCATACCAAAAGGAATTAGTGCTCCTTGGAGAAACAGCTGATTCTCGGTCTGGGGCAGGAAATGTATGAGATGAGCCTGAAACATTTTGTTTAACAGATAGCCAAGATTTTATCAAACACTACTAAGGGTGTGTCAGAAGGACTCAGAAGCCAGTTGAGAAGTTCCCACCGGCTCAAATAGGGCACTTTGAGTGTCATTAAGGATAACTACAGTGAATCAAAACACATAAAATATGCATAAGTCTGTGATGTGATGTAATGTAGTTTAAGAACAGGCTTGTTGGTCACTTGGGGGAAAAGCTAGTGAAACAAATCATTTTGATCAAGCAAGATGGAAAGAATCAAGACTTTCACTACATGAACTGCACCAAATAGTAGGTATATTTTGTTTCAGTTATTAAATGAAAAGGGAATGATAGATTTAGAATGACTAGATCCAGGCATTGAGCATATCTCCTGATGGAACAAAATCTTGCCCTTATGAGTAGTTTTGGGGGGAAAAATGTTAAACCTGTCTCTAAATCCAACTATCAATTTCAGGATATATAGAAGCCAGAGGCATATATTAAATGCCATGTGTATGTAATCAACGATATCCAGACTGTAGAAACTACACGAGGTGACCTGGTTCTTCAACAAATAAATTGCAAGGGGAAAAAAAAGATGGAGGAAGAACTGTAAGTTAAAAGAGACTTAAGAAACTTATCAAATAATCATAGTATGTGGACCTTATTTGAATTCTCAATCAACAAACTTTTAAATGTATGGTGTTTGAGAGAATTTGAAATTTGTAATATTGACTAGATAGTTAATATTAAGAGACTGTCAATCTTATGCATGTTGATACTGTGGGGGTTTTTTAATGTACTTTTTCTTTTTTTTTTTCTTTTTTTAAGGCAGGGAGAGGTAATTAGGTTTACTTGTTTATTTATTTTTAGAGGAGGTACTGGGGATTGAACCTAGGACCTTGTGCACAGGACCTCGTGCATGCTAAGCATGTGCTCTGCCACCTGAGCTATACCCTCCCCCTGATGGTACTGGTTTTTTTTTTTCGGTATATGATCTTTTCAGTTCCTTCTCTTGTAGAGTTACATACCAAAGTATTTATGAATATAATATTAAGGATTCACTTCGAAATAATTCAGAGAAGGCATAGGTGAAATAAGATTGGTGGATAACTTTTGAAGGTGGATGATGGATCCATGTCTACTCATATATAATTGAAATTTATATTTCTTTAAAAACGGCGGAAAAGGAATCACTACAGTCTTGCTTCAGTGATTCGTGGTTGTAATACAATGAAAGTTTGCCCCTTGGTAGAAGTATGACTCTCAAATTTACTGCTTATCCAAGTTTTCTGCTTGATGTAGTACTGTGCTCCCTGTGTGCCAGCCTTTCATTTCTGAAGTTCACATTTTTGCCTGGCACTTTTTCAGAAGAGGTGAAAACATCCCAAAATTGAGTAAGGATTGAAATTCAACATGAATTTGTTTGTTTTTTAGTGTGAGACATGTTTCAAGCCTCTGAGTACATTTATCCCTTAAATAATAGGAAAGACGGGAATTCTAGGGTTTTTTTTTTTTTTCTTGTGAGAAATTGTTGAAGGTTAGGTGTGGAAAGAAGTTAAACATGAGTAGAATGATAGTTTGGGAAGATATGTACATTTTACTACTGCATATTTAGTAGTTACTGTCTTATTTGATCAAAAGTAGTTGAAAGGTAACTGTATGCCATGAATTGCTTGAAAGATCACAAAGAATGATGGTATTTCTTTCTTGAGCATCTTGGTAGAGATACTAAATATAGCAGTTCATCATATTATTAAAGATTCCTTTTTGATAACTGGAAAACTACAGAAAGGTGCTAAATTTGCATTTTTCAGTTTTAAAGTTTGCAAGGTACTTAATTTAGATTGATATCTCTGTTGTGGCATTGCCCATCTTTTCAGCAGTTAATTTTTTGACCCTGAGCTATAGATGCTGATGTGAAAGGAATGATCACATTCTGAGATAGCATAGTCTAGATCAGAATTAAGGACTAATTGTTTGAAAAACTTGGTTTCAGTGTCGTTCAGAGATGTTTTGGGTGTAAGTCTATATAATATGCTCAGTCAGCAGATTTATTATTTTCTGGATTGACAAGCCTAGTTGGTTAACTTCGTCTTCTACGTTGTAAAAACCTTGAAAAATATTTTCTAAGTTGAATTTTATTTCCATTTTTTAATTTACATTGGTTGTTTTGGCAGCGCATACACCCAAGGAGTTATTTTTCTTTCTCACTTGACAAAAGTATAGTTAGGATACAAACATCCTTCTCTGCCATCTTTTCAGATCTGCCCTTTCCACTCTTTGTTTCTTAGAATACCTTGTTCATGGGAGGACCAGCATAATTTCACTCTTGTCAGATAGAAGAAGCTTTAGTTGTTTGTATTAAAGATCATTGTTTGACAAAATAAAATATGAACTCAGTCTCTTAAGATAGTATGAACAGTTGAGGTAAAAAAAGAGCAGCCTTTGGGTGTGCTATTAAAATATCCACAGGCATGACATTGAAAACCACAATATGCATTCAGATAGCTCTATTTATTCCTAAGGAAAGTTTTCTACAGATCACTCAGCATATGTATGGAGAGTTTGCTTGCAGCTGGTCACAGCTGAAAGTCCTTGAAAACCATCTGTAGTCCTTGTCATACACAGTCTCTATTCATTCTGCTGGGTGTTAGATATGTATATATTAATTACGTGTTGGCTATGATCTCTAAGAGTTATACAGCAAAGAACAATGGTATAACATTAAGTAGTTAGAAAAATGTTGTTTAAAGTGTTACCTTTTTCAGTGGAACTAGACTGGAAAATACAGAAATACGTTGTGTAGCCTTGGCTCAAAGAATGCCTGTGATATGGATTTGGCTTCTTTTTAATTCAATTTCTGGCTAGTATTTTCTTTTGTATATGTAAATTAAAATGAAACTAAGAAAATTAAAGTTGATACTTGAGAGCTTTTTCTTTTCTTGCTCATATCTTCTCTCTGTAGTTTTGGTTTAGAAAGTCAGAAATAACTAAAATAGAATATTAGCGACAACTTAGAGTCAAGTTAAGCACTTTACCCATTAAAACTATGGGTGCATGGCTGTGGCTCCTCACTAGGGCACTGCTGGAGTAGTTTAAATTTTCAAGGGAACGTTGCCATCTATTGGGCATCTTAGAAGCTAATACTGTCAAATTGTAAGGACCTGACTACTTAAACAGAGTGGTTAGGTTGGTGGTTTTGTTCTGTTTTTGGCTTAAGGGTGTGGTGAAAAGAATACTAAGGGCAATGAGAGCCTGTGCATTAAAAGCTTTGTGTGAACCTTGACCGGTAGTGCTATTCCCATTCTAAGACAAAGAAGTTGACCTTTAGTCAGCCGACATTGGAGGGCAGCATAGCAGTAATAGCTCTTTGCATTGCAAAGGTGTAGGTTTTATCTTTAAAAGAAGAATGTAATGTAAGCAGTGTTTTCAAATTAAATGCTGACTCCCCAGATCACAGTGGAGTGTAGGTAGTAGTGGTAGGGCTGGAATTAGTGGGACAAGTGAGGGTCTCATCTTGGGTGCAGAAAAGCTCAGTAATCAAGATAAACAGTATTTTAATGTATCATTTTAAATAGCTCAATGTTAATAAAATTTCATAATGAGCGAAATACCCATTTTAAATAAAAATAGGAACTGAGTCTCCACTTGCATGATTCACCTCACCCTAATCTCAGCCTTGGGTATTATAGATTAAATTTTTATAATCCTAAGTATTAAATAATTTGCTGTGGAATCTTCTACAGTAAGAATTTTTTTTAGGAATAAAAGTTATATTTTGGAACCTTGGAAATGGGGGAAGGTGAGGGGAAATGGTGGAGGGAGCACAAAGGGGAAGGGCGTGGGTTACCAATAGGTTCAGGAAACTGATTCCATATTTTGTATAAAGCTATTTCTCCCATTCTGAGGTCAGTAATCTTTTTTTTCTTGTAGCATGGCGGACACCGACCTGTTTATGGAATGTGAGGAGGAGGAGTTGGAGCCATGGCAGAAAATCAGTGATGTCATTGAGGATTCTGTAGTTGAGGATTATAATTCAGTGGATAAAACTACTCCAGGTAATAAAAACTTTCTGATCGTTGTTTAAACTGACTCAACTGAATGGCATTTTTGTTAAGAATGTGTGAGGTGGAGAAGGACTTTAAGAATCCAGGGTTGCCTCTTTGTGGCACTGGTGGTACCTTACCCCCACCCCATGCTCTAGTCTATAAGTGCTTTGGCTTCTTCATACATACAGCTAGAAACACTATTTTTAATTCATTTGAAACATTGAAAGTTGGATTAACCAATGTTTATCAAACGCATCAACAATCCTCTTATCAAATGATGTATGAATGAGAATGCAGTGGTGTGTGTCAGTGCTCATTTATATACCATATCAAAAACAGGTTCCCATAGTCTTGGGATTTTTTGTTTTACTTGAACTTGGTTTCCTTTGTCAGCTGAGCAGAATTTGCTTTGTGTCTGCCTTCATGGACAGTTTACAAACTTATGCTCATTAGCTTCTCTTTCAAAAAGGTGATGTTGCAGGGCCAAATTCTAGATTGCCCTGAATTCAGAAAGTGGGTGGTAGTTCTTTTTCCTCCTAAATTGTGTCTGTTGCTCTTTTTTTTTTTTGTCTTTCCTACCTGGAGACCTGAAGGTGGCATTGATTTGGGCTGAAACAGGACATAATTCAGGGTCTTATGGACAGTTTACTATGCATGGTTATGAAGACCAGTAGTGGTGATAATGAGCCTTTGAGTTCTAGAGGTTTACTTGTGTTACATAAGCAAAACATTAAAATCCCGGTTTAGTGAGCCCGTAATCTAACTTAATTAACCAGGAAATGTGAGACAAAGAAGAAGGCATTGTGTCTAATTGGTGGTGTGAGGGACACATAGGACGAGAAATCAGGTGAACAGTTGGATTTACAAATAAAGCAAGAAACTTTTGACTATAGAGACCCCAACAAGGTGAAAAGGGAAGATTAGAACAGTATCCTTTAGTGTCATCTGTCCCTGTCTCCAAGTGACTGTGCCTCCCCTTCCCCACAGTTTCTGTGAGCCAGCAGCCTGTCTCGGCTCCAGTGCCCGTCGCTGCCCATGCTTCTGTTGCTGGGCACCTCTCTACATCCACCACCGTTAGTAGCAGCGGGGCACAGAACAGCGACAGTACAAAGAAGACTCTTGTCACACTAATTGCCAACAACAATGGTAAGTGGGATTATTGGGAAATTCTTCCTGGGCTAAAGGGGTGAGAGAATAAAAAAGGTCTTAGGAACAGCTGTACCTGTTCAGTTTTAGGTACCTTGGTAGTTGTGCTGGTGTTGGAGTGAGTTTAGTACTGATTCTCCGATATGAAAAGTAGGTGATGCTCTTCCTGCTGCGTTAGTGCTGTGTCAGTTGATGCTGGTCAGTCAGAGGGCAGCTGATTCTTACTGCTGATAGCATCTAGGACAGAAAATATAAACCCCAAATTCTTAACTGTTAAAGAGATCTGGGTTTTTGTTTGTTTGTTTTTTGTTTTTTGTTAGAAGAACCCCTCAAGTTTGGTAGGAATTCTCCCAGGGCAGTTTTGTACCATATTTTCTTTGGCAGATTCATTTGGTTATTGGTTCCTGGCTATGGAAAATAGGATAGGGTTGTTGTCTACCTGAAGGAAATGGTGAAAGAGTAGTGTTTTTAATGAGTTTATTGACTAGAGGGGTTATATAGTATTGGTTACTATTTCATTTTTGGTGACTGTTTCTACTTTCTGTAAATGAGTTATTGGAAAGTTATATCTCAAGAGTCATGTCTAGAATAAGCACCTTTGTAGAGTCATTGCCCTGCTGCAGAAGACTTCTATTTCATTTAAAAATTAAATAACTTTATTAATACAAGAATAATGTGTATACTATAGAAAAAGCAGACAGCTAAAGAAGAAAACAATTTCAATTGTAGTCTCACTATTTGGAGATAACTATTTGTAACCTACTCTGTACTTAACATGTGCTTTTAAATATGTCTAGATGCTGTGTGTAGTGATTTACTTTTTAAAAAAATGGATCCATGCAGATTCTATATTACTCCTTGCCTGCTTTTTTTCCCCTTCATATGTAGTGAATATCTTCTCATTTTAATAAATCTTTAACATTTTTGATGATTGTTTCCTGTTGTTTGGTTGACTGTTACTAGCAATCGGTTGTAAAGGGGTGTATTGCTACTTTGAAGAGCTATTGTGAACATGTTTCTCTCTTTTCACATTCTTAGTTTTGAGAATACATTTCTAAATGTCAAACTGTTGGGTCAAAGATTATCACAATTTTTAAGGATTTTGATCAGTATTTTTCCTGGGTTGGCCACCTAGAAATGTTGTGTCCATTTATATTTCTATTAGAAGTGCATATGGTGTTCTTATTTTTGGATATAATCATTTAGCTTCCTTACTGTTGAATGTTTATCACAATACCAGTTTTTTGTGATTCCAAACAGTTCTGTAGTGAACATTCTGAGGTATTACATCTGTGCCCGCTGTGTAAGCATATCTGTAGTATAAAGTGAGATTGCTGGGTCAAGTATTTAAAATTTGATAGACAGTGTCAAATTGCCCTAATAGATTGCTCTAAATAAGTGCTCACCAGTAGCTCTTTCCTCATATTAATGTCAACTTGAAGTATTATTAAACTTAAATCTTTATAATTTCCATCAGAATTTTTTTAATCTTTGAATACTAAAAATATAATTTTTATCACATGGAGAATCCTTAGAATTTTTTAAACTTATAAATAGCCACCCTTTTATATATAAAGATGAGGAACCACTATCTTCAGAATTCCCTCATTTTACAGATGTCAGAATGAAGGCTTGGAGAGTCTAAATAAAGTACTTAAGGTCAAATAGTAAGTGACTACACTGGGTTTTTGAGTTATTTAGACTTCAAAACTTGTGGGCTTCCTCCTGTATTACACTACTTTCCTATGTTTCTCTTAAAATAGTCTGTCAAAGTGCTATTAGCAACTAGTTTAGCTAAATTTTTCCTTGATCCCAGTGTTCCAAGGCCCATGACACTGACATGACCTGTCATGACCTATTCTCCTTGAATGAGCCCTTGATTCCTGAACCTGACTAGGGCCTGTGTATAAAAGTTTTTTGAAATATAAATATTTATTTTATTTCAGAAAGCTCTAGTATTCAAATTAAACTGTTAAACTGTGTTCTGGTAAAAAAAAAAAAAATGTATAGACTGATAACCACAGTTGCGTATGTCTTACATGTTTTTCAAAAAGTTTTTCATGTGTAGATAAGCACATATTAATAAACCCAATCTGTCTAACTTCTTTAATTTAAATTTTATTTTAAACATACAATTGTGTAACTTTTCTTTAATCAGATCCTCTTGGAATGCTAGCCTAAGTGTAGGAATGAGACTTCAGAACAGAGCAAATAAAAAATGTTCCCTCTTATAACCGAGTTTCCCTGTAAGCCTTCAGTTTAATTAAATTAGTATATTGTCTACTTATTAGATTGATAACACAGCAAGGGAAAGTAACTTCTAAGCAATTCACCATTATTTCCCTTTTAGTGTACTAGGTTCTTTAGAAAGTTAAAAAGTTGTCTTTTTTCCCTACTCCCCACCCTCCTTTTAAACTAGTTTTAAAACAATCTGGCTCTTGGCCACCGTTAGCTGCTACCTCCTCCAATAATTACATTTTATTTTTTAAAAATTTAAAATTTTTTATTACTTTTTTCCATTTTGAACATTTTTCAAACAATAATATTTTAAAAGTGTCCTTTTGGGGGCATTGATTGGCTTTTATAATTTAGTTGTTTCCATTATTTTCCTTGCCTTCTACATAGAAAGCATTTCCTTGACTCTTGATTTTAAGGAACATTTTTGTGTATGAGAGAGGGAGGCTGGGTTTGGGAAGGAGTAGGAACACATTGATAATATTTATAATGGCCTAGTCCTGAGCTGAATAGTAGATTCAACAGTATTTGTTTTATCATTAAATTTTGTAACATTATATGAATCAAATGTTAAAATATAATCAAGATTATTTTAAAATAATTAATGCAGTGAGGGTAGAGAGGATGGACATGATTTTGTCCTTTACTCTGAAATACCTGTCTTTTCATTGAGAGTGCTTACTTAGTTGGTTAAAAAAAAAAGTAATCCTTTTCTATTCAATGGGGAAAGAATAGTTTTTTCAGCAAATAATATAGTAACAAGTGGGTACTTTTTCCATGTGGAAAAGAATGAAGTGCACCCATACCTTATACCATTTGCAAACATTAACCCTAACTGATCAGAAACCTGTATGTAAGTACTAAAACTGTTAAGACTTTTAGAAGCAAACCATAGATGTAAATTTTATGACCTTGATTTAGGCAGTGGTTTCTTAGATAGGACACCAAAAGTGTAGGTAACCACAGAAAAAATAGCTAATTGGACTTCATAAAAATTAAAACCTTTTATGCTTCAAAGGGAACAATCAAACAAAGTGAAAACAACTCACAGAATGGGAGAGGCATTTTGCAAATAACATACCTGAAAAGAGACATACCTTTAGAATATATAAAGAACTACTGCAGTCAAGTAATAAAATGACAAATATACCTGTTTTTTAAGTGGGCAAAAGATCTGAATAGACATTTCTCCAAAGAAGATATGTAAATGGCCAATAAGCACATGAAAAGATGCTCAACATCTTTAGTTATTAAGGAAATGCAAGTCAAAACCACAATGAGGTACCACTTTATACTCACTTAGGATAGCTGTAATCAAAAAGATGGATAGTAACAGGTATAGGTGAGAATGTGGAGAAACTCGGACTTTCATATATTGCTGGTGAGAATGTAAAATGGTGTGGCCACTTTAGAAAACAGTTCGGTAGTTTCTCAAAAAGTTAAACATAGTAGAGTTCATTATTACATGACCCAACAGATACTCTTAGCTATTTACCCAAGAGAATTGAAAACATGTTCATACAAAATCTTGTGTACAGATATTCATAGCAGCATTATTATAGCCTAGGATTGGAAATAACTTAAGATGCTGAAAGAATAAACAAAATGTGGTATATCCACACAGTTGAATATTATGAGACCATAAAAAGGAATGGCGTACTGATATATGCTACAACATGAATGAACCTTGGAAAATATGCTAAGTGAAAGAAGTCAGACACAAAAAGGCCACATATTGTATGACCCCCATTCATGTGCAATGCCCAGAATAGGCAAATCTATTACAGAGATAGAAAGCTAGATTAGTGGTTACCTGGGCTGGGGAAGGAAAATGGGGAGTAACTGCTAATGGGTACAAGGTTTCTTTTGGGGGTGATGAAAATGCTCTGGAATTAAATAGTGGTGATGATTGCACAAACCTTGTGAATATGCTAAAAACCTCTAAATTGTACACTTTGAGTGATATGTATCATATGTGAATTATATCGCAGTAAAGTTTTTTTTTTAAAGTGTTGGCAATAAAATTTTAGAACATTTTTACTATTCTTTTTGCTGTTCTTCATAATCTACCACTTAGCATTTAGAAATTATTTGTTTCTGACTGATCATATGTTTGCATCGGAAAGAAACATGAAGTGAACTAAATCACTGCTTAATTCTGAGCTGTGAATGATGTGAATACAATATTGTAAATTTTTTACTATAGTTATGATTTTCAACTCCTATTTTGCCCATTTCAACTCCATGTAGTCTTTTCTCTGGGTTTTAAGGCTGTGTACGTAAACCTCAAAAGAATGAAGGAAGAAAAATCAGGACCTTCAGGTTTGTAAGACAAACAGAACATGTGAGAGAAGCTGCTGAACCTCCTTCTGTTATTTAATCACTTTATGGCTGTGGTACCTAGTTTATTTGAGAGCAAACTTAGAGACGGGATTTGTTGGATAATTCTTTTAAAGGCTTTTTTAAACTTCAGGATTCTGATTCCTCTTTCATCCTCTGGAAATAGAACTTTGTAAGACCTTTGGATTGTCAGAATTTCTTCTAGGGAAGACTTAATAAGAATGAAGAAATCATTAAAAACAGCTCATTTGTTAGAATTGGAATTATTAGAATGAATTCATAGAATTCATTAAATAAATATTTGCCCAGTGTGACTTTGCCATATGGTAGCTTTTGCTTTCAGTTGAATTCTAAAGCTAATCTAGGCTTAGAAACGCACTTTTTTGTTTGCACTTTATTTTTAGAAAAGTCCTAACAACCCACCAAAATTCAAACATGACCCTGATGTCAGAGAATATTTGCAGAAAATGCTTGTGTTAACATTCTTTATAGTAGTAGAGTATGTGCAGGTTCCATGGGAACCAGGTCCTTCTTTTGAGACTTACTAATGCTGGTTGATTTTACATAAATGGAAAAAAAAAATTCCATTCTTCCTGTCCTATATTTAATTAAGATGTTGAGTTAGCGATTATCTTAAGAAGTTTTAGGCTTAGATAAATAATAGATAATTTATTTTCTTTTACCCTAGCAATTAAAACAATGAATAGAAAACACCAGAGATTGACACATTGTAATTGACTGTACTTCAATAAAAAGAAAAGAAAATATGTGTTTTTGCTTAATCAATATTTTTCAACCATAAATTACAAGGGAGTAAAAACAGATGGATGGGGAACTTATAGAGTAAGAGACTTAAGAAATGTTCATCAGTTGTACTTTGTGAACTCTTTTGTAATCTGATTAAAATAAACTATTTAAAAGAATATAATTGTCAACTTGATCTAACTGGGTATTTGATATTAAAGGATTATTGTATATATTTAACTTTATTGAGATATAATTCACAAAACTATAGGATATTTAAAGTGTACATGGTGGTGATTTGATAAACGTATACATTGTAAAAAGATTCCCACTATCTGATTAATTCACACATCCATCACCTCACATATTTATCCCTTTTTTAGGTTAGTGAGAACATTTTAAGTTCTACTCTTTAAGCAAATTTCAATTATATCATACAAGATTGTGAACTATAGGCAGAATTATTATAATGCTTTTTAGGAATGATATTGGTGTTAATATTCCCTCTTTTAAGTTCCTGTCTTTTGGAGATATATACTGAAATATTTATAGATGAAATGATATGATCTGAAACTTGTTTCAAAATAATATGGGAGCTGGTAAGTAGGTGGGAGGTATATAGATGAAACAAAATTGGCCTTAAGTTGGTAATTATTGAAGCTAGTACCTGGTGATTTATTATAGTGTTCTATTTTTATATATCTTTAACTTCTTCATAATAAAATATTTAAGTTAAAAATATACATGTATGTATAGAGAGAGCGTCAATAAATTGCCAGTATAGTTAGCATAGCTAGAACTTGGGATTTTTTGTTTATCTGTCAACTTCTATAATCAGTAGTCTGCTGGCCCTGTAACTGTGAGGGTCTAGTCCACTGACAGACTCAGTTTCTAGGGAGAACATGGGGCAAGCGACTGTTGGATAATTGATAGCCACTTGTTATACTCACTCTGATGGTCTCTTTGTTGCTATAACTGTAGTGATAACATCTGTCAGGTGAAACAAAGTTTCAGAGGAGTCTGTCCCATTCTGGTTATTTGAGGTAAAAGGTTGAGGCAGTATTTTGCTTGAATCTTTAATTTAGGTATATTGACTCTGAAATTTTCTGTTTTGGAGTATTCTTTGTAAATAAGGAATTTCAGTCTTACTGATTTTTAGCCAAACTGAGCACTTAAAAACATTTACAGAATTACTTTTTTCACACATGAAAAATAATTTAAAACATTTCAAAAATAATTAGCCAGTTTTTAATATTTATATTTGTTAATATTTATAAGTCATATCAGTTTTACCTGGTGTTAATGAATTTTAGCCAGGTCTTTTCTTTATCAGTTCTGATGTGAAGAAGGTAGCCTGTGAATCTCTGTGTTCCCATAGTAAAAGGCAGTGGTTGTTTAGGGAATCTGTTGCGTTTTTGATATTTGAGTCACTAGGAAGAGATCCCATTCTTTAGATTCTGTGTACTTCTGAACTAATGTTTGTTGGTGAATATTCCTCTTTTTAAAAAGATTAAGGTGAATTAGCTAACAAATTATATTTCAATAAAATGGGCTTTAGCTAGTTAAAATATGGAGAAAGAACTATGTTACTTTGTTTTGCTAGTTTGGTATGGAGAGATTGTGTGTGGTCACTTAAGCCATCAGAGTGAAAGTCATAGCCATGTAGAAGTCTTGCTGTGTAAAGGCATCCCTAGTTAAGGTATATGGGGGAGATTTTAGTGAGCTTCCCCTACCTGCATTTTTCTGTATTAGTTGTAGATTTGGGTGAAGCTTAAATTTTTGGTGAGTTTGAGGGCATTAAACCTGAGAGGTGAGTGACAGTCTTGGATATCTTGATATGTGGGGTGCCATTTCTTACCTAAGAGTATTGTGTTGCTTATAAATTGTGCGTTTGTCTTCTCTTACATTGGTTTTTTTCCTTCTTCCTTTTATCCTTTAGCTGGCAATTCTTTGGTCCAACAAGGTGGACAGCCACTCATCCTAACCCAGAATCCAACCCCCAGTCTGGGTACAATGGTCACTCAACCAGTATTAAGGCCTGTCCAGGTCATGCAGAATGCCAATCATGTGACTAGTTCGCCTGTGGCCTCACAACCAATATTCATCACTACACAGGTAAGTAGGACTCTGAATTGTGGGACCTGGTAGAGAAGGACAGAAAGACTACATGAACCTTTGAAGGCTCTTACTTGAGTCTTTAGCATCATTAGAAGTGGTTCCAGGTCCTGTCTTTTGGCCTGGCTTTCTTATTTGCTACTTTTTAATTTGATGCTGACTTTAGTAGAAGGCCCAGTATAGCATATAGCTGGGTAATTTCTTCTTTATACCTCTGGAGGGCTATTAAGTAATTTGATTGAGGTCTGAATAGAAATGAGTGGGAAGCTTGGATTAGGAAGCCTTAACACTTGGCCCTCAAGGCTTCTTACCCTTTGCTTGGGCTATTTTTATTAAAATGGTGGTGAATTAGCTGACTTTTGGAAATCTATGTCTGAAATTGATGAATTGCAGGGAGATCTTTGGAAGAGAATGAAGATGACTTGTTTGATATGTAATGTGAATTGGGGCTGAAAGCCTAATGCTGAATGTGGAATGTAAAGGCAAATACTTTTGTCTGCCTTCTCTTACAAACTTCCCAGAGGTATTTGGCCTTTGAAGTGAACTTTGGAAACAATTTCTTAAAATTGTATGTTGAATCACTTCAGTGAATACTGTTACTGTCATTTTCCCCCTTCTATGCCTTTACCAATTTAGGGGCCAGTCAATGGATAAGTTTTGATGAGTTTTTTTAAGCTGAGGTTCTCTTAAGACAGGAAGTAGGTTTCCTTTTTGTCCACATGTACCAAAGCTCATTCTCCAGTTTTAATACTTGTCACTGAAAAGTTTGCTAAAATTCCAAAATTTCTCCATCTAAGTCATTTAAAACTCTAGTTCTAGAGAGAGAACCATTAGGTAAGAGTATGGAAATTTTTTTGGATGGTAGGGCTTACCGCAGTCTCTGCTAGTATTAGCTTATCTCCATGTTAAAGACCATTTTGCTTTTTAATGCAGGGATTTCCCGTAAGAAATGTCCGGCCTGTACAAAATGCAATGAATCAGGTTGGGATTGTGCTGAACGTACAGCAAGGCCAAACAGTTAGACCAATTACATTAGTCCCAGGTAAGGAAAAATGTCTATCCATTTGGAATAAACTGTCATCCAGAAGATTTGTTTTTGTTGTCTCAAAGTAACTCAAGGTCATTTAAAAAATGTATTTAAGGAAAATCTAAAAATACAAAAATCATACTGATTTAAGCTCCAATTTTTAAAAACTTTCTTTTTAAAAATATTATTTATTTTTGTGGGGAGGAAGCAATTAGGTTTGTTTGTTTACTATTTTTGATGGAGGTACTAGATATTGAAACCAGGGCCTTGTGCATGCTAGGCATACACTTTACCACTGCGCTATACCCTCCCCCAAAAACCTTTCTAACCTTTGGCCAGGGTGGTGTTTTTATTTTTCTCTTTAACTTCTTACCACCCATCATGAGGTAGTAAAACAGGGTTTATATAGTCAATTTTTCTGTTTCTGCTGTTTTATTCAGTTGTATTAAGTTTGTTATCCTGAAAGAAATTATTAACGCAAACTCCAAATTCTCTATTCCTTGTAAGTCTACTCACTCACATGATGAGATTATGAAGTTTATTTTGCTTTAATTTTATAACATAGATTTTGGGTACAAATTTAAACAAATGGCATACCCTTTGAGGATAAATATTCCAATGACTGGTTAGTATATTTTTCTTTGAGAAACTGATTTGAAAGATAATTTTTAAAAATCTTAAAAATTTTCCTCCAGTTCTTTATTTAGTGTCTGTTAGTTTACTAGAATTTAGGCCAAAAAAGAATTATCTTAATTTGGTTGCAGTAGGGGTATCTCTGTAGCTTGTCTTCCTAAGTTTTGTTGTTATTCTCAGAGCTCATAGGCTTTTGGCCATGTACCCAAACCAGCTTCAGTAATTAGCAACTTAAGGCCAATCTTGTTTCATCTATACCTCCTACCCACTTACAGGGGAGTTAGGGGCAGTCTGATGAGTTTATCCTGTCTAGTTCTGATATCTCTTAAATATGTGTCAGTGGAATTGTCTATAGTTGAGCCAAGAGACTTTGGAACATTCTAGTAGAATGGCATAGTCTGTCTTCTATTTGAGTTTATATAAGAGAATGGAAGACTCCTTTAGTATTCTTAGAAAGAAAGATCGCTGTTTTCAGGACCAGCTCTGCCCTTTGGCCTACATATACCCACACTGCTTCCCACTCCATACCTATCTATTCTCTTCTAGTACCAAGGTCAAACTGTCTCTGATTTTATTCTTGGAATAGAAAAGGCAATGTGATAAGGTATTTGGGGAGGATTTGATGGGAATCTTCTTTCAACATAATGTTTTTTGGGCTGATTACTGAGGCTGATTTCTTTTATCAGGTTGGGTCACCTGTTGTCTTAGACATTGGAATCTCTGCTCCCCTTGGTAACCTGATGGTTACCAATCAGTTTGGGGAAGTAATCTTTTCCTATTTCCGTATTTTCAGTAAAGACAAGGGGAATGTATTATAGATCAGCTCACTGACTAAGATTTGGTACTTTTCTTTGTCTCTTTTTTGAAGCCCCAGGTACCCAGTTTGTTAAGCCAACAGTTGGAGTCCCACAAGTGTTCTCTCAGATGACCCCTGTGAGGCCAGGCTCCACCATGCCTGTGCGGCCCACCACCAACACCTTCACCACCGTCATCCCAGCCACTCTCACCATTCGAAGCACCGTCCCACAGTCCCAGTCTCAGCAGACCAAGTCCACTCCCAGCACTTCCACCACTCCCACTGCCACGCAGCCGACCTCCCTGGGGCAGCTTGCCGTTCAATCTCCAGGCCAATCCAGCCAGACCCCGAATCCCAAGCTAGGTGAGGCTTGGGAAGAGGAGATGGCAGAGCTGGGTTGTGGTGACAGGCAAAGAACAGGTAATTATCACTTGGCCAACATAGCTCCTTCCTTCCCTTCTCCACCTGCAGTGAGCATTGCCAGCTTTGTCACCGTGAAGCGACCTGGGGTTACAGGTGAAAATAGCAATGAAGTGGCCAAACTGGTGAATACTCTCAACACCATCCCTTCCCTGGGCCAGAGCGCAGGGCCATTGGTGGTATCCAACAACAGCTCTGCCCATGGCTCTCAAAGAACCAGCGGACCTGAGGCTTCAATGAAAGGTACCATAACCCAAAAGACTGAGCAGCCAGTCATTTCAAGAAAATAAAATGTTTGTTGTATCAGAACTCTATACTATGAAATAGAGAGATAAGATAGGATGTAGTTGCTGCAGTCTGTTCTCACAGAAAGTTTAGTGTAGTAAAGGGGATTGCCACTTGTGAAAGGTATAACTGAATCGGCCAGAAGGAGTTCTGTGTTAATTGTGCTTTGGAGGTTAGTGAAATGGATCGATTGATCAGAGATGGGCGGGATAATCAAAAGATATTCATGGGGGAGGTGGATTTCTGAACAATACTTTAAAGCACATGCCCTGTCAGGATTTGGTAAAGAGGTTTTCAGGTGTAGGAGGGTATGTGCATAAGGGTCTTCAACGGTCTCGAGCAGGGGTTGGCAAGCCTTTTAGGTAAAGGACCAGATAGTAAATAGCTGAGGCTTTATGTGCAGTATGGTCTCTGCTGCAGCTGCCCCGCCATTGTGAACACACGCAGCCATGGGCGATATGTGAATAAATGTGACCATTCTCCACCGCAACTATTAATGGACTCGGGATTTTGAATTTCATATAGTTTTCGTGTGTCAGAAAATATTACTCTTTTGCTTTTGTTTCAACCCTTTAAAAATGTGAAACCTTAAACAATTTTGGGAAAACTGGATATCTACATGCAAAAAAATGAAGTTGGGCCCTACCATACAGTGTATACAGAAACTAACTCAATGAGTTAGAAACCTAAACAAAAGGACTAAAAGCCATAAAACTCTTAGAAGAAAACACAGGGGAAAACCTTTATGACATTGGATTTGGCAGTGATTTCTTGCATATGACACCAAAAGCATGAGCAACAAAAGAAGAAGTAGATAAATGGGACTACATCAAAATTTGAAGCTTTAGGACATCAAAGGACACTTACCAAGTGAGTGAAAAGACGACCCACTAAATGAGAGGAAATATTTGTAAGGCATTTATCTGATAAGGGCTTAATATCCAGAATATATAAAGAACTTCTGTAACTCAACAACAAAAGAACAAAAACCCAATTTAAAAATGGGCAAAGGCGTTGAATAGAGATTTCTCAAAAAAAGATATACAGATGGCCATTAAACATCCAAAAAGATGCTAAACATCACTAATCGTTAGGGAAATGCAGATCAAAACCACAGTGAGATATCACTTCACACTCATTAGGGTGGCTCTTACCCAAAAAAACAGAAAATAACGTGTTGATGAGGATGTAGAGAAATTGGAACCTTTGTGCATTGCTGGTAAGAATGTAAAATGGTGTGATGGTCCCTCAAAAGATGAAATATGAAATTACCATCTGTTCTAGCAATTTCATTTCAGGGTATATACCCAGAAGAATTGAAAGCAGGGACCCAAATGGATATTTATACCCCCCATGTTCACAGCAGCATTATTCACAATAGTCAAAAGGTAGAAGCATCGTAGATGTCTATCAGCTGATGAATGGACAAATAAAATATGGTGTTTACATACAGCAGCATATTATTTAGTCTTTAAAAGGAAATTCTGATACATGCTACAGCATTGATGAACCTTGAGGACATTATGCTGAGTGAAATAAGACAGTCACAAGAGGACAATTGTACAATTCCACTTTCATGAGGTACCTAGAGTAGTCAGTCTCAGAGACAGAAAGTAGAATGGTGGCTGCTAGAGTCTAGGAGGAGGGGGTAATGGGGAATTGTTGCTCAGTAGGTATAGCGTTTTAGTTTTGCCAGAGGAAGAGGGTTCTGGAGTGCTTATACAAAACTGCATGTGCTTAACGGCTGAACTGAACACCTGAAAATGGTTAAGGGTAATTTTTTTTGTTACATATTTATTACCACAATTAAAGAAGAAATTGTAAAAGCCATTCTTAATTCATGAGCCAGACAGAAACTGGCAGCTGGGTGGATTTGGTCATTGAGCTATAACTTGCTGGCTCCTGCCTAGAGTTCAAAGAATAATAAAAGGAACGTGCCTCATAGTGATTTCTCATGCTTGCTTATCAACCTGAATATGCCCCTTCGGGAGTGTTTAACTTTTTTCCAAAAGGCCAGTCATCTTTTTCCAGTATCATCTTAACTAATTTTATCGATGTTCTCACTTCTTCTAGTGACCTCTTCCATCCCAGTGTTTGACCTCCAGGATGGTGGACGGAAGATATGTCCACGGTGTAATGCTCAATTCCGTGTTACTGAAGCTTTGAGAGGTCACATGTGTGTAAGTGATACTGCCTGTGATGGGATCCAGCTTAAATGGCCCTGTAGTTTTGGGAGCTTGTGAAGCAAGAGCTCTGAAATGACTTGTAAGCTTTTCAAAGGGTTACTTCTTCTTTGGCCTGTTTTAGAATGTACTCTGGAATGTGATAGGTTACATTTAAAGACCCTCAAATAGATAACATATGTGACCTTGATTTCTTAGTTGTAAGTAGGTTTTAAAATTGCACAGGAGGACAGTTTAGTTGGATAATCAAAACTCAAACCGGGTTGGCCTCAGTTCGCTTTCTGTTTCTTGTGTCGTTGGCTGAACGGGAGCTGTTAACCGGTTTCCAGTTCTAGCCTTTTGGGTTTTTGGTTTTAGTCCAGATGTAAAGGCTGGGGCTTCTTCCTGCCAGGGAGCTCAGAGCCAGATTATGCTAGCGAGTGGTTAAAGGGTCTAAGACAGGGAGAACTACAAAGTGTGGTGTTTGGAGTGGCATATGGTTATAAACACACATACACACACACAGGAGAAAAGAGTAAAACCTGGAAACATTGTAGAAAACCGCAGGGTGAAAGCTGGCTGAAAATACTTAGAACCAGACTGTTACCCAGGAATGTTAGTGAAGTTGGGGAGTTAGCACATCCCAACCCCCAGGAGAACCAGGACGATCAGATGTCTTCTCTCTTTATAGTACTGTTGCCCAGAAATGGTTGAATACCAGAAGAAAGGAAAGTCTCTGGATTCAGAACCCAGTGTCCCATCAGCAGCAAAGCCCCCATCCCCTGAGAAAACAGCTCCTGTTGCTTCCACACCCTCTTCTACACCTATTCCTGCTCTGTCACCACCTACCAAAGTACCAGAGCCAAATGAGAATGTGGGTGATGCCGTCCAGACCAAACTTATTATGCTAGTGGATGACTTCTACTATGGAAGGGACGGTGGCAAAGTAGCCCAGCTCACAAACTTCCCTAAGGTCGCCACATCTTTCCGATGCCCACATTGTACCAAAAGGCTAAAAAACAACATTCGGTAAGTGTTGAAGATCCTTGGAGGTTACCTTGGACATTGAAGGCTGAAAGGGTCTTACATGTTTTAAATTTTTCAGTTTGAAGAATAGTGCTAACTGTTACCCTGTCTGGCTAAGGAGTATCATTATGAAATCAATAACTAGTACTGTGGAAGGAGATTGTGTTAATAAATAAAAGACAACTTTGGGTAGAGTGAGACCAGTGCATCTCCTTCCCCAGAAAAGTTTCAAGAACTCTCAGTTTGGGGCTCAGAAAAGGACTGCCCCAAACAGAGGAAGTTGGGCAGGAGGTGGGTAGTAACATAATGTCTTGTTCTGTGATTCCTCTGTTACATTACTCCAAGACTTCTGATTTTTTATGTTTTCTGTACTTTTCTGTGCTACAGATTTATGAATCATATGAAACACCACGTAGAACTTGATCAGCAAAATGGTGAGGTGGATGGTCATACTATCTGCCAGCACTGTTATCGTCAGTTTTCCACTCCCTTCCAGCTCCAGTGCCACTTGGAAAATGTTCATAGTCCTTACGAATCGACTAGTAAGTTTGAAAGTTCTTAAACTCTAGGGTTGTACTTAAACTTTGTTCTTCATTCAGTGAAGCATTGGGGGTGGCCCATTATGTTTGTTTATATTTGAGTAACAGTGTCAAGAAAGTTCTTGGCATATTCATAGTCAGTTCCTTACTTCATTTACTCTTATTTTCTTAAAAGCCTGACTTTATTAAGTCATTTGCTTAAGAGCATACATCTCTAATAAAGTGATGTTATGAGGATTTGAGTCCAAATATTTCCTGTGTCCTTTAAGGGATTTCTAGTTTTGTTGAAGAGACAGAAATTGTGTAACTATAGGAAAATGTGAGAATAAGACAGTATATTTATTATAAACATATGCATTTTATGCTGTCAGAGAAGGAAAAGATCTTTGTGGCCAGATTTCACAGAATTAATGCATAAACTTTTAGGGTCTTTAAATACAAGAAGGATTTTAGATGGAAAGTAGTAAGAAAAGTTTTAGGTGATGGGAAACAGCATGAGCAAACACATAAAGACAGAAATATGCACATTGATGCTTTTGCTGCAAATTAAAAATCTGGACTGCAAATGGAAAGGTTAAGGACATGTATTAATGCAACATTTAACTGAGAGGACCCAAGGTGGAGCAGGCTTCAAGCCCAGGATTTGAGTCTTCTACTTCTCAGCAGTTCTCTTGTCTCTGGCTCATAGCAGGATGGCTGTGTTAGTCTCAGGCATTACATTCAGACATAAAATTTTGCAGATTAAGAAGAGACCATATCTTCCTGTGTCTTCTCCTGAATCTGTTTCTTATAAGGCAGAATTGTTTTCCCTTTATATCTCCTCGGCTTTGGTCATACTGGCAATGGAAATGGGATTGCCATGAGTGGCTCAGACTACTGCTGATCAGAAATACAGTGAGCTACATATGTAACTTTAATTTTTTTTTAGTAGCAATTTGAAATAAAGTTTTTTTAAGGTGGAATTAATTTTATAGTGTATTTTATTTAACTCATAGAGCCAAAATCATCTCAGCATGAAATCGAATTTTTTAAATTAATGAGATATTTAACATTACTTTTGTTTTTCTCTGTTAAAAAAAAAACAGATTTTAAAAAATCTGGTGTGTATATTACACCACAGCAAATCTCAGTTTGGGCTCACCACATTTCATGTGTTCACTAACCGCCGGTGATTACCGTATTGGACAGCGGAACTCTAGATTTTAATCATTTGCTTGTGAGTGGAGTAGGTATTGGAAGCAACCATATAATACTACAGTGCAGTGGCAGAACAACCAAAAAGTTCCTTGCTGTCAGTGATGGGAAGCCCAAATTCTCATCTGCAGCTCCCAGTGAAAAACTTTTTTTTTTTTTTTTTTTTTAAAGAATCTGGTGGGGTGTTTTTGTTACTCTGCTTATATATGTACTGTACATAAGAAAGAATTTTCCTAATTGGGGGGAAAAAAACAGTGCAGAACCTCATGAATCTTTTTCTCTCGGCTTAACCACTGTTTCATCCCTGACTTAATTTTTGAGTGTCTTATGACTTAAAATTTACATTGATGAGAAACCTGAGAAATTGTTGACTCAAACAGGTAAATATCTCATCTATACTTCAGTATATATCAGTTTTATTCTCGGGTTCTTTTTATAACTCCCTTTTTTGACAGATCCTGCATGAAAAGTAGACTGTTTTTAATGTTAATATTTTGGGGTCCTTTTTTTTTTAGTTTTGGGAATTTTTTTCCTCTTATTTTCTCAAAACTAAAAAGGATTATAGACATAATGACTTCCACCCCTAAATACTTCAGTATGTGTTGCTGACAAATAAGGACTTTTTTTTGATACATAGCCAAAATATCTTTCTCAAAACCTAACAGTTAACCATAAATCCATAATGTCATCTAATACCTCGTTCATTTTCAAGTTTCCTGAATTGTATCCAAAACATCAATGTATCATCATATTTAATTATGGTAACAGTGTAATTTTAATAGCATTGTGTTTTTCTTCAGACTTGTTTAAGGGCAGTAGACCGAGGAAGAGGTAGGCTTGAGGAAGTGATGCTTCAGGGTGCTTAATCGTGTTCAAATGTTGGGAGGATCCTGTGTGGAAAAAGACTCAAGAAAGGGAGAACTAATTGCTTGATAAAGTCTTGGAATGCATGGAATGATGAGGTTGGATGAGCCTTAGATGGCATAGGGAATCTATCCTTCCAAACTTGGAGACCAGGAAGCAGAAATGATAGCAGTTCATGCCTGTTCTCTCAAAGCAAGAGACCGTGGTGGCAGACGTAGAAAACAGATTTATTAGGGGGAAAAAAAAAACAGCTTTATGGTTACTCGGGGAAAGGGGGTGGGAAGGGATAAATTGGGAGTTCGAGACTTACAGGTACTAACTACTGTATATAAAATAGATAAACAACATGTTTATACTGTATAGCACAGGTAACTATATTCAATATCTTTTAGTAATCTATAATGAAAAAGTATGAAAATGAATGTATGTATGATTGAAATAGTACACCAGGAATTGACACAACATTGTAAATTGACTAATACTTCAGTTAAAAAAAATACAGTCACTTCAAAAAAAAAAGAGACTGTGGTAGGAGCTAAGGAGGTGCGTGACAGTGCTGGTAGGGACTGTGTTAGGACAGCCACTTTGGAAAATCAGCTAATTCTCCCTCTTGAGTCTTTTTCCACACCAGCTCCTTACCCTGTAGAACAAGTATGAAAGGTTACTAGAGATCTCTTAAATCCACTGATGTCTAAGGTTCCTTTCTCAACTGACTTTTTTGATATGAGATAATAAATCTTAGCATGGCATATATGCATTTAAAATTGCTTAATAAATGTTATAATTGACGTTATGTGGCAGCTGTAACAGTAGAATTGATGCAGGTTGTAGGAAAGCCTTTGCAGCTAAATGGGATTGCCCAGGGAAAACAAAGAATAAGAAAAGGCTTGGCCAGAAGGTTAAGAAACACCAATGCTTAAAAGTGTTCTAGAAAAGAAAAAATTAAAGAAGATGAGCAAATTGAATTGAGAGGTAAGGGGGGAGAAACCGGAGAACATATTGTTACGCCACTAGTTACTCTTTCCCAAACATGTCACACACTCCCATACTCCCACATCTTTGCTCGTGTTCTTCGCTTGGCTCCTCTGTCTGGCAAACCACTATTCTTTCAAGGTTCATCTTATGTATCAGCTTTTCCTCATTCTAAGCAGAATTGTTTGTTTCTTCACTTTGTCCCGCTAGCACCTAATGTACCTGTAGGCAGTGGTTTTAAATGGATTGTAGACACCTTTGAGAAAAAACACAAAACTTCCCAGAAAGATACAGATTTTACTTTTTCAGGTAGTTTCAGGGGATACTTGGGTTCCTTAAGATCTCTTCCCTGGATCCCAGATTCGTTTCAACTTCACTCATCTTTTGGAGGGGCAGGGGTTGAACATTGTCTAATAAATAAATGCTTAGAGCTTCAAATTTACAATTTCCATATTTGTGAAACATCAGTTATAGTAAGAAAAATACAAATAATTATCTTTATTTTGCCTGTATAATTCAAAATATGTAGCAGTTAAAATTTTTGCCAAAAATTTAGAATTGTAGCCTTATAAAAGCTTGGTAAAATGGCTAATTTTAAAGTATAATTATCTCAGATTTGTTAATACTAAACACAATAATTCATAACAAAGCAAGAAGTTCTGTTCATGTTTATAGTCTTTTGAGGACAAATCCTTATTTATACTCTAGTAAATGTTCAGTAAATATTGAATTATTCATAGGAGATAACCATTGTCTTTCCTTGAGCAGAGGAATGAAGTAATGTAGTATTTTTTTTAAAATTCATTTGGCAATGACATGTAAAGAACAGATACTGTATTTATTGGAGACACAGGAGGTATTAGAAGCCAGCTGATGAGCAATAGGAAGTCATATGGGCTTCTGCCACGTTTTTGCCTGTGAGAATGGAGAAGTGACAGTTCCTGGATGCATTTTGAAATGATGGTGACAGGATCCAGGGGTTTGGAGTCAGGTAACGCCTGACTTTTGAGCTCCCGGGGAGGTAGGGATTTAAGAAGGGAAGCAGTGGGAAACAGAAGAGTACTGAATTAAGTTACAGTTGATGGTAGAATATTCAGTTTAAAAAGTCTTATAGAGGGGTCAAAATCTAGAATGGCGTTTTGGTAAAGAAGTCTGAGCTAGAGACAAAAGGATAGTTGTTACCTGCAACCCAGAGGTTAAGATGGAACCGTTTTAAAGAAAGAATAGAAGAGACTTAATGATTTACTGACTATTTAAGACTATGAGTCAGCAGGACTTTGGTCTTACTTTCAGGTGGATTTATTGATTATTTTTCTTCTTACAGCCAAGTGCAAGATCTGTGAGTGGGCGTTTGAGAGTGAGCCACTGTTTCTCCAGCATATGAAGGATACTCATAAGCCTGGAGAGATGCCTTATGTTTGCCAGGTATTGCCTTTTTCTCCAGGGAGCTTTAGCCATTTTGCTCTCAGGCTGAATACAAAGAATGAACACTGCCTAATTGCATATACTCAGTTGTAGGAACACTGAGGAGATACAGGAGAAATAGTAGACACAGGTTCTGTTTTCAGGATTTTCTGTGCAGGAAGAAAACATAAAGGAATATGTGCATGTACCCAGCCAAGGAACTCAGTCAGGGAGCATACACGTGTACTCAGGGAGTGTCTGTCTCCTGAACGTGCCCTTTGGAGATGGACAGGAACAAGTTTTACTCCTCTTGGTCTAAGAGTGCAGATTGTTCTCAGACTTTCCTGTCCTTCCCCAGCTTTGTCTTAATTCACAGCTGAATTTATCACAGACATAGCCCTGCATTACAAAGTCAGAAAAATAATTTGATTTCTATACATTTAGGAAAATTTTTTTCATATTTTAACATTTTTGTTGCTACCTCTTTTTTAAGGCCTCAGTTGTTCACTTCACTCTTAGCTTACTTTCCCTCTTATGTGACTCAGGTGTGTCAATATCGCTCCTCACTCTACTCTGAGGTAGATGTCCATTTTCGGATGATCCATGAGGATACTCGGCACCTGCTCTGCCCTTATTGCCTGAAGGTCTTCAAAAATGGCAATGCATTCCAACAGCATTACATGAGGCACCAGGTACCAGGCACCAAGCAATTCCCATATTCTCAATTTTTAATTTATGGATGCTGGGGCCAGGGCTGAGCTAGGCAAATAATTTTGGTAGAGAAGATAATATACATATGTTTGAAAAAAAATTATTGAATTCCAATAATACGTGTCTGGCACTGGGCAAGATGCTACAGATTTAGTGGTAAATAAGACAATTAAACAATACAGTCAAGCAGGAAAAATACTGTATTAGGGGAAATACAGGATATAGAAAAGAATGTATGTATTCTAGGAGCCTAGTAAGAATTCCAGCGAAAAGGGTGTACAGACCTGAAGGAGAAGTAAAGATGTGCCGGGTGAAGTGAGTTAGAAGCACAGCATGCTCAGGCACAGGGGAGGGTCAGGGAGCTGAAGGAAGTGCAGTGTGGTTGGAGTATGGGTGCAGGGGGTGCCGCTGGAAGCTAGGGGACAGACCATGGAGAATCTTGAGCCATGAAGAGGAGTTTCAGCTTTTAAGTTGTTAGGAAGCAATTAAAGAGATTTTTAAGTCCTGGAGGGATGTGTTCAAATTTGCTTTTAGTTACGATTATGCTGGCTGCATTCAGGAGAATGAATTGAAAGAGATTAAGACTAGAGTTAGGGAGACTAGACAAAGATTTTTTCAGTAGTTCAGGTGAAAAATGATAGTGGCTGTTGTCCTTCGAAGTGATAAAAAGAGGATAGAGTTGAGGGATACTGAGAAGATACGTGATGTTTATGACTTGGAAATGGATTAGGTGAAGGTAGTAAGGGAGTAGTGAAAAATAGTGCCTACAATTCTGTCTTGGGTAGTTGGTGAATGGTAGGACTATTACCGAGATAGAAACGCTGGAGAAAGTAAATTTTAGGAGGAGGATTATAAGTTTGGATATTCTGAGTTAGAGTATCTGTGGACATCAAGTGTAGTTGTCCATTAAATAGGTAGTTGGGTATAAAGGTCTGAGGTCTGGGAGAAAAGCCTGGGTTGTGGAAGATGCTTAGGAATCATCATTAAATAAACACAGTGGGTAGTAAACTTCTAAGTGTTGTGCTACACCCCAAACCCCCATCCCCAAAATTGGAAATGAGGTGACGGTTAGGACCATTGAAATCTCTATCCGCAAAGCCAGGACCATAGTCCTAGAAGGAAAACCAGAAGAGTCTTGGTGTCAAGAAAGCTGAGGAGAGGAAAGTGTTTTGAAGATAAGAGTGTGGTCAAAATGTTGCAGGAAGGTATCAGCAAGACAGAAACTTCAGAAGCCAGCCTTTAACTTAGCCATTTTGTTGGTTAGCAGGGTGGAAGTCAAATTTCAGCGGGACAAATGAATGAGAGGTAAGGAAATGGAAACAACTTATTTAAGTTTGTTTTTGAAGGGGAGGACCAAGGGTGGTAGATCAGGAGACGAGGTAGCAAGGGAGAATTTGTTGTTGCTTTTGTTGTGTTATTTTTAAGATGGAACAGGTATGCCTTTGTTTTAGGAAAGGAGCCAGCAGAGGAGGAAGGGGGAAGTACATAGAGCACAAAAGAGAACAAAGATGGGCGCACCTGTGCCTCACGTCCACAAGTGTGTGCGCACGTGCCCGCACTCCGACTTGTAAGCACCCTCTTAGGCTCACACACTCTTTTGCACATGGTGACTGCTGAGAATCCACCACTAAGTGTATTTCCACATAGCAGCCTGGAAATGGTCACTGGTAGCTCAGCTCAGGTTATAGAGCCTTGCTGTCCTAGGGAAGAAATTGTAGTCATGGATCCTGTTTTTGAAGGACTTCGGTACTGGGCAGACTGAGTCCTCAAAATAGCCTCCCAGGGAGGCATATCTGTATGTATGTGTTAAAGGGGAAAAACAGCTCTGTGTAGAAACGTACTATCATTTGTGTTAAAAAAAAAAAAAAAAGAAGGGAAAACAGAGGTGGTGATTGGAAACGTATGTGTTTGCTATATGGCTACGTGTGTAGACGGTCTACGAAAGAATGCTGAAGAAACTGGTAATACGTTGTTTCTGTGGAAGGGGACTGAGGGTTGAAGTTGAAGCATACTGACCACATGAAGGAGGACAAATAAAAATATGATTTTCTTTTTTTATCATGTACATTTTTATTGTGTTTTAGAAAAAGAAGAATATCCAGGTAGCACTGTGTGTCTGCACTGTAGAGATAAAGTAGTAGGGGCACTAAAGCTTAAGCCACTCATCCCCATTGTTAAAGCAAGTCAGGGGGAGGTGATCTGAGAACCCTGGTTCACCTTTCTCTGGGAGCATGGGAGGTGCTGATTCTCAATAATACATTTGGTGCTATGTTGTTTATTTCTTCTTTACTCTGTTAAATTATCAGCAGAAAAGTGGAAAGAATGATATGGTTGGCATTGATCTACCTTCTCAGGGAAGAAGATTCATTGGGAACCTTTAAGGGATTCTGTCTTTCTTTTTTCCTTCAGAAGAGGAATGTTTATCACTGCAACAAATGCCGGCTACAGTTTCTCTTTGCCAAGGACAAAATTGAACACAAGCTTCAGCACCATAAAACCTTCCGCAAACCCAAGCAGCTGGAAGGTTTGAAACCAGGCACCAAGGTAGTTTGTCGATGTTTCCTTTATATATCCAAGAGGGGAGGAATAGAGATATTTGCAGTATTCTGAGGTTTAACGTGGGTAGTGTCTAATTGTTCTTTCCTTTGACTCGCAGGTGACAATCCGGGCTTCCCGAGGGCAGCCACGAACTGTTCCTGTATCCTCCAGTGATGCACCTCCCGGCACCCTACACGAGGCCACACCGCTTACCTCCTCAACAGACCCTCTGCCTGTCTTCCTTTATCCTCCTGTCCAGCGCAACATCCAGAAGAGATCTGTTAGGAAAATGTCAGTGCCATCTTCTGGAGGCTGGGGGCCGGGTGGGCACCGCTATTCCTGATAGCCAGTGTAGTCTGGTAGCCTTTTAAGCAGGATCTGTTGTGTAAATCTGCTACAATTCCGGGACCCTGAAGCAGTAATGAGAATTTTCTTTGTTTGTTGACAGGAGTGTCATGGGCCGGCAGACGTGTTTGGAGTGTAGCTTTGAGATCCCAGATTTCCCTAATCACTTCCCTACTTACGTTCACTGCTCTCTGTGTCGCTATAGCACCTGCTGCTCTCGGGCTTATGCCAACCACATGATCAAGTAAGTTGTAATGAAATCAGTATTCCTGTCTGGGAATTCAGATTCTCCAGAACTCGTTTCATACCCTCCCCTGCTTCTGGTGTTTCCTCCTTTAACTCCTGGAGCCGTTGGCCCACCTGTCCTAGCAGGTAGGAAGCCAGACCAGTCTTCATTTGGCTTGATGGGTGTGCGCTGGCTTTGTAGGACCTTGCCACTCCAAATGTGGTACAAGGACTAACAGCAGTAGATGGGAGCTTCTTAGAAGTGCAGCCTCTGGCCCCTACCACTCCCACCCCCAACCGGAATGTCCCTTTTAATAGATTCCCTTCCACCCCCATGATTCATTTGCATATTAATGTGATAGGAAAACAGGCTTGAGTTGGGGTTACAGTGGACTGAAGAGGTGTTTCTTCTGTTGGGCACTGTCGGTAGCTGATGGTCTTGTTTAGCAAGCAGAACCCGAAACTCATACCTCTGCTTTATTTTTCTCAGCAATCATGTTCCGCGGAAGAGCCCCAAGTATTTGGCTTTGTTTAAAAATTCTGTGAGGTAAGGAAAAACTTATTGATGATCTCTTAATTTTTTCACGTTTTTACATTAAATCCTTTTAATTATTTTGAGGGGTGGATATATGATTTAATTTGAGACAGAGAATAAAGAAGGGACATCCCCTTTTCTTTATTAAGCCTCAAAGCTTAACTCTCTCTAATGTCACTGCTGTATTTGTGTTATGTTCTCTTGACTCTTAGTGGAACCAAGCTGGCCTGCACTTCGTGTACCTTTGTTACCTCTGTGGGAGATGCCATGGCTAAGCATTTGGTATTCAACCCCTCTCACAGATCCAGTAGCATCCTGCCACGAGGTAAGCAGGAGAAATGGGGCTTAGGGGGCAAAAATAGCTGAGGATACAGCTTCATACCGTGAGTCAGGAGCATCTCCCTGACCTGACCTGTTCACTGTTTAGATTCACCAAGTTGGAAGCATTCTAACCTGAAGTTTATATAAGACTGGGAAGATAGTAGGTTTGCTTTTTTTGGTTGAAATCCCAGGATACTGTCTTTGGGGGGTTTGTTTCTTCACTGAGGTAACATTTTTTATTGTCTCATTTTCTGTAGGACTCACTTGGATATCTCACTCAAGGTAACAGAAACTCACTTCATCCTTTAATTTCTATTTTGTAGTATGTTTGGTCTTTATTACTACTACTCCTACCACTGCTACTACTATTATTTTGTATTCCTAGTTTAACTGAATTTTTTCTTTATCTCTTTGCTAACCCTTTTAGGCATGGCCAGACTCGTGACCGATTGCATGACCGGAACTTGAAGAATTTGTACCCTCCCCCTTCCTTCCCCTCTAATAAAGCTGCCACTGTGAAATCTGCGGGCACCACCCCATCTGAGCCTGAAGAGCTCCCAGCTCCTGTGGCCCAGACACTCCCATCACCAGCCTCAACTGCAACCCCGCCACCAACCCCGACCCGTCCCCAGCCTTTAGCCCTTCCACCAGTGGCTGCAGAGGGGGCTGAATGTCTGAATGTTGATGACCAGGATGAAGGGAGCCCAGTCACCCAGGAACCTGAGCCAGCCTCAGTGGGTGGTAGTAGCAGTGGGGTTGGCAAGAAGGAGCAGCTGTCGGTGAAGAAGCTTCGAGTGGTCCTGTTTGCTCTGTGCTGCAATACAGAACAGGCAGCTGAACACTTCCGAAACCCCCAGCGACGCATCCGGCGTTGGCTTCGGCGTTTCCAGGCCTCACAGGGGGAGAATCTGGAGGGCAAATATCTGAGCTTAGAGGCAGAAGAGAAACTGGCTGAGTGGGTGCTGACCCAGCGAGAGCAGCAGCTGCCTGTAAATGAGGAGACCTTGTTCCAGAAGGCCACCAAAATAGGACGTTCTTTGGAGGGGGGGTTTAAGATCTCTTATGAGTGGGCTGTGCGTTTCATGCTACGGCACCACCTGACTCCCCATGCTCGGCGAGCTGTGGCCCACACTCTTCCCAAGGATGTGGCAGAGAATGCAGGACTCTTCATTGAATTTGTGCAACGGCAGATCCACAACCAGGACTTACCATTGTCTATGATTGTGGCTATTGATGAAATCTCCTTGTTCCTGGACACAGAGGTACTGAGCAGTGATGACCGAAAGGAGAATGCCCTGCAGACAGTGGGCACGGGGGAACCGTGGTGTGATGTGGTGCTGGCCATTCTGGCAGATGGCACTGTCCTCCCTACCCTGGTTTTCTACCGAGGACAAATGGATCAGCCGGCAAATGTGCCAGATTGTATATTGCTAGAGGCAAAGGAGAGCGGCTACAGTGACGATGAGATCATGGAGCTGTGGTCATCCCGAGTGTGGCAGAAGCACACAGCTTGCCAGCGTAGTAAAGGCATGCTTGTGATGGACTGTCACCGCACTCACTTATCGGAAGAGGTGCTGGCCATGCTTAGTGCCTCTAGCACTTTGCCTGCCGTGGTCCCAGCAGGCTGTAGCTCCAAAATCCAGCCGTTAGACGTATGCATTAAACGGACTGTCAAGAACTTCCTGCACAAAAAGTGGAAGGAGCAGGCTCGGGAAATGGCAGATACTGCATGTGATTCTGATGTCCTGCTTCAGCTGGTGCTGGTCTGGCTGGCTGAGGTGCTTGGTGTTATTGGGGACTGTCCAGAGCTAGTTCAGCGGTCCTTCCTTGTGGCTAGCGTTCTGCCTGGCCCTGATGGCAACATTAACTCACCTACAAGAAATGCTGACATGCAGGAGGAGCTAATTGCCACCCTAGAGGAGCAGCTGAAGCTGAGTGGGGAACAATCTGAAGAGCCCTCAGCTTCCACTCCCCGACCCAGGTCATCTCCTGAAGAGACAGTTGAGCCTGAAAGCCTTCACCAGCTCTTTGAGGGCGAAAGTGAGACCGAGTCCTTCTATGGCTTTGAAGAAGCTGACCTAGATCTGATGGAGATTTGAGTGTTGGGGTCATGAAGGGGGGGTGTGGAGTGGGGGTGGGAAGTCGTGAGGGAGGGTAGAGGGATTTAGGGGAAAGGGGGTATACCAGGTGAGATAATTGGCTTATATTTTTTAATTTTATGCCACCACTCCCCCCAGTGTTGACTTATACTTCCCTGTGGATTTGTGGATTAGGAAAACCAATAGCAATCACGTCTGAGCCGATGAGCTGGCCCGTTGGTCATTCACTTCTGCTAAAAACAGGTTTTTGTGACTTTTTTTAAAATTTAAATCACTGTGTTTGGTATTTTTCTGACAAAATCAAGAAAAAGGAAAAAAAAATCCTTCGTGGGCGAATGTCAAATTTTTTGTTCCCCCTTTTACCTCAATTGTATCTTAGTACACCTGGATTTTTGTTGTTTGTTTTACTGTGTGGCCAGTGTCTCTGGGCATGATGCTCTCCAAACATTGTCAGTGTGAGAACATTTCTGCAGATGGGAAAGACAAAAATTGTAGCTCACAAACTGGTTTATTATATATATGGATAAAAAGGTTTTTTCATTGTGGTCTTAACACTTTTCTATAAAAATGAAAATGGAAAAAAATCCCACTGAACTCTCTTCCTTCTCCTTTCTTTCCTTCCCTCTCCAGAGATGTTGGTTTCTACAGCAACTCTAAGATATAAAATTGTGGCTTTAAAAATGCATGAAACCACCTTAATCATCCAGAATGATGACTAGATTTTTTTCCTCACCACCCTCCCTCCAACAAAAACACAACAAAACCAATATTCTTTGCACTTGTGATTCTTGACCCCTTTCCCCATTCTCACACCATCACTCTGGACAGAGGATCATACACGTGTCATAGCAAGCAAGAGGTACTGAGATGATCACACAGACCGTTAGGGTGGATGGCTTCCATTCCAAGTGGATGGGTCTTCATTCTCACAGGGGCAGCCCCTGCTCTGTTGAACTTCCTCCCGTTCAGTGGACAGCATACCTGTTCAAGAGGTCACTTGTCCTCCAGCCAGCAGCTAATTGTGCAAGAATTGTATTGAACTTTGAAGAGACCACTTGTTGAAATCCTCCTTACCCTGTGGCTGTCCTGTTTCTCTTACTGTCCAGAGGAGAATGTGAAGAAACAGATGGGGTGCGCACAAAGAAAAAGACACGAATCTTTATTTTTCACTGCCAGCTTCAAGAAGAAAGTTTTTCTACAGTTTGCATGAGGGAATTTTTTTTTAATTGTCTGTACTTATGGTTATAAACTGAAATGTACTGTAACATACAGAGAAAAGGAGCAAAAACCCAAGTCCACCTTTCCCACAGCGACACCATTCTTCTGTCCACTCTGAAATTTTCAGCAGCATTTCCCTGAGCCAAGGAGGCAACCTGCACAGGCTTGTAAATGGTTCGTCTTTAAAATGTACATAAGTGGAGCATTTAATAAAATGAGGGGAAATGGATTTATAAACAATGTGGTTTTTTTCTAGGTGACCCTATTTGAATAGGCCTTCACACTGGGAAATGCTCAAGATGTGATAAGCCTCGTGATACAGGTGTGACGTTCGTTACCACCTGTTTCCCCACCCATTTTTTGTTCTGTTTTGTTTAACTCCAAGCACACTATAATATAGTGAACTGGAGAGACCCCTCCCATCAGCAGCTCGGCCAGCTTTGTCAACCTGTGGCATCCGAAACCCAAACTTAGGGTTCACCTGGGCTTCTCTTCCCCAGCTTTTTGCCTGATGCCATTTTGACAGAATATGGACTTTCAAGTCAAAACTTTGCCTTTCAGACAGTTCAAGAACTATGGTCAACTCTATCTACATCTCTGGTAGTCTGCAGCAGCCCCAGCCTCAGCAGAGCGGGGTTCCTGCCCTCTGCAAACTGTATGACTTTATTGATGGGTAATTTTTTTAAGACCGTAAAACCAACAGTGGATCAGCCAGGTTTTGACCAGGAAGTTACCTTTGTGGATTCCGCCCGCATGGCTTAGTAGTAGAAGGAAGTTTTTTTGTTTTGTTTTGTTTTTTATAATTCAGTTTAATCAATAAACAAGTATTTATTGACTACTTCGTGTCGAGACTGAATGTGGGGAAGATTCAAATTGAGAGCTCATGGTTCTTTTGCTTAAATTTACTAGTTGTAATCGCAGATGACACAAATGGAGGGCTGTTCTGATTTCTCCCTCAGCTCTCAGCTCACTGAATTTCTCTACAGGCAAACAGTGGAGATACATGGGTTGGGTTCCACCACTACAATAAAGCAAATAGCGCAAGAAAGTGAGTCACGCAAATTTTTTGGTTTCCCAGTGCATATAAAAGTACGTTTATACTTTAGTATATTAAGTGTGCAATAGCATTAGGTCTGAAAAAATTAAAAAATACTTTATTGCTAAAAAATGTTAACCATCACCTGAGACTTGTAGTCTTTCTAAAGTAGTCAGAGATCACCATAACAAAAATAATGAAAAACTTGAAATATTTCAAGAATTACCAAAATGAGACAGACACAAAGCAAATGTTACTGGAAAAATGGCACCAGTAAACTTACTCAGTGCTGGGTTGCCACAAACCTTCAATTTGTAAGATAAAACAAAAACACTGCAGTATCTGCAAAATATAAAAACAAGGTATGCCTGTAATAGTTTGAGGGTTTCCTGCCTACACTAGTTTCTTAAAAAGGTTTAAAAAGGGTATGTATCAGAATCACCCAGGGTGTTTTTTTAAACTTGAGTTTAACACCATCCCGAGGATGGAACTGGCTAATGACCCCAGAAGACTTGACTCATGGCTACACCTAGGACTTCTTAATGAACATAAAATACTTGTAAGAGGTATTAGTAGAATACAGTGCTAGAAATTTAGCACAAGATTTGGACAATAAACATTTAGGTTAAATGTCAAAATTACTTAGTATTCCCCGTGAAGGGTGAAGAGGTTGGATGGGTGAGGGATTAAGGCTTTCAGTTCCAGCTTGGTAACCTTATACATAGCAACTCTACTAGATGTTACATTTCTTTGAAATGTTTTAACTAAAATCATATTTGCTGCCAATATTAACCAGAAAGTATATTTTAGAATCTAGTGCAAAGGTGAAAATACTGAAGAAAAATGTTAAATACAAAAGCTAATTAATGTTCTCACACAAAGATCAAGCCCAACTTCCATACAAAGCAGCCTTCAGGACAGACCCAAATGAAGACAATAGTGGGTCTTCTGTACTGACAGCACATTCTATATACACAAGAACCAAAGGGTTCTCTGCCCAGGGTGGGAAATGGCATATAGCAGTACTTAGCAGTTTTGCTCTTGGTGTGACCTAGGCAAACAACACAACCACTCAGCAAGCGTTTCAAAGGACTGATTTATTTTACAAAAGAATACCTCTGAACCAGCCAAGTTCAAAGTTAGAAGGGTACAACTTCAGTTCTGGATAATGCATCTGTATTTCATTCAAAACCACTAAAAAGAAAGAGAACATACTAAAATTGTGAAGCCACAGGGTGAGGAATCAATTCCTGAAAACAGCTCTATACTCAACCCAAACCTCGCCACCCAGAGAATTTTTTGGTTGAGACCTCCAGAAAAACCAAGCTTAGTGCAAGTAAAGGGTCTCCCAACTTTTCTACCAACTATTTTTTCTACTGTAATTTTAATTTCAATCACCTGATCATGTGGGCAATATCCCAGTTGGTCTCTGCAGACAGGGGTCCCTCTATTTCAACACCTTTTTCGGTTACAGTGGCGATTTGAAACTGAAAGAAAGCAGAGCTCTCAATGAAAATGCCAACCCTACATGCGAGAAGTCCCTGGGGCCTGGTCAAAGGTCAAGTGGAGAATGAAAACAGGACACGCAGAAACGAGGCACTCTCTTCTTCAAAGCATAGGGACTCAAGGACTGCAAGTATCCAGAACCAGTCAGATCCCCATCACCTTTATTCACACTTCTGCTCACCCGGTTATAAGAACGGGCATCTCGATAGTACAGCACTCGCATGCAGCGTTCCACAAGGTCTCGGGCCTCAGTCTGGCTCAGCACTGGCTGCCTCTCCAAAACCTCTCGCAGCAGAGGCTAGGGAGATTAGGGGGAAAAATATGGAAGACACCAGGCAATTTGTCACAAATCCACAATGTAAAAAGAATCATAAATGAGTGAAAAGGGGACATTCCACCTACTGCCTCACCAGAATGAACTCTGCTTACTTGTGCTAAAACCCACTTGAAGGGAAAATTCTAGGGTGTCCTCTCTTTGCACATATACACTGTACTCCTGGACCACAAAGAAAACCATCTGCCCAGCAGTAGGGATTCTAGCCTATTCCTCATGTCAGAATTTCAAGGGTAAAACAAGCAGACAACCACTAACCCCCAATGCCTTCTGTTGTCTCCCATTCCTCATCCCTCAAGTGACTACTTACCTGAGCCAAGTATGCACCATAACCAGTGGCCAGCGAAGGGGCTTCATAGGCTACACCAAGCATGTCCACGTAACCCAGGAAGCTAACAGGACACAGTAAGTCAAAGAACTGATTTCACCTTAGGCTTCTGTACCTTAGCTGAAGGATGGGACCATGGGGTCTGAGTTACAAGTGGGATTCACTCAGGGGCAAGAGAGACACTACACAGGCACTAGAGGTTGGGTGGTCAAGGAAATAAGTTATTTGCATTCAAATCAACCTCTCTCCATCAGCATAGCCTCCGATGACCATGGTGTTCCACAGGGGGTTCATCTTGGAGCGGCGGCTGTACATGGCCCTGGTCAGCCATGAATGAATAGCTTTAGGGCTATAGCTGTGTCCATCTCCCAACAGCTCCTCATCAATCCTTAAAAAGAACTGGTTGTGAGAAAAGGGAGGAAACGGAAGCCGGGATTTCCAACCACCTCCAAAAGACGTTACCATAATCTCCTCCATTTAAACCCACTTAAAGAAACTGTTTATTTGCAAATATTCTGACATCCTCCACCCCCAACAAGTCTCCCTGTCCTCTGCTGCAGCCTCAAGTTCCTCCACCCTACAACTTCTTGAGGGGATGAAAAACCGTGGATTCCCCTCCCCACTTGGGAACTGCTTATTCTCTAGATGACTTACACCATTTGGCCGAGAACTTGCTTCAAATACTGGAAATCAGCATAGTCTCCGGAAGCACCCAACATGGTGCTGTTGTTGACTCGCATAATACGAGAGATGTTGCGGAAACGAGCCAAGGAACCGTAAGAGCCCAGCATGTCTGCAGCAATCACAACTCCGCCCTCAAACTTTACGCCCAGGACCGAGGTCCCGGTCACCATGGGGTTCCTGGAGAGAGAGAGAGAGGTCTAGCGAGCGGCGGCGGAGGGGAAGAATCAGAGCCCACTTCCTGTGCTTCTGACTTTCCATGGCTCCTTTCATTCTCCGGGACCCTGCTCCCCGAACTCCCCCGCCGTTCGTGTGCGCCGGGGACCCCACCTCGCCTTCCACGGCTCCCAGAACTGGCCGGCCGCACCAGGCCCCACGGCCCCTCCCCGCTGCGAGGCTAAGGCGCCGAGAGCTTACTGAGTGCGCGTAATCGGACCACCGTAGAGCGCGGAAGCCGGGTCCACAGAGGAACCGGGAGTGGGAGGAATGCGGTAAAACTGCCCGGGGACCGGACCCCCGGCCCACAGCCCGGACCGTGATTCCAAAAACGCTTCCATCTTAGTCACGGTAGCACAAGAAATGAAAGAGATTACGCCGACGGAAGCGGAAGTGACCCTCCAATGCCACGCCTTTCTTCTTCCTGCAAGCCGCTTCCGGCAGCCATGTTGTTAAGGTCAGGGCCGACGGTGGGTGGCGATCGAGATCCAGAGGTTTGGAATTGGTCGACGTCGCATCACATCGCGGTAGAGTCTGGACTGGAGCAATGTTCTGACGCAGAAATTCAAGGAACGGGAGTGTGGTGTGGGAGATGGGTGTTGGGGGGAAGGAGGGAGCACTTTAAGATGCTGACCCTGAGGGAGGAGGCAGAAATTCTCGTGTCCCTTTTGGATCCTTATCAAAAAGCTTTACACAAAACTAATAGTGAACCCAGGATCTCTTAAATCTCTATTTCTCAAAGCAGCCTCATATGGCATATTCGGCCCATTTTGTAGATAAGAAACGGAGGCTTGTGTAGTGATTTACCCAATGACACAGCAAGTAATGGTAGATCTGATTCTTTGAGCCCAGGAAAAAAAAAAAAAAAAAAAAGGAATCATACAATTGTGCGTACTCCAGGGTGTATATTTCGGGTAGATCATTCTTTAAGTCCTTCAGCAAATCTCTGAAAGGTTCCTCATTGTCAAATGCTCTTGCCTACCTCTTAAGCTGCAGAAAAATTCTGTTGACTACGAGAGTGTAAGTAAATTCCAGGGGTTCCCTTCTCAGTGTGGTTCTGTAGCAGGGGCTGGAAGCAGTGTCTAGAATCAAACAGATGAACCTAAAACCACTACTTTGCCACTCCACCCTATAAAACTAGATTTAAAATTTTTTACTCACCAGGAAACTGAATCAGTTTCGTCTTTTAAATTCCCTGAGTTAACTTGAACCAAAGCAATGCATGAAATTTTAAGTTAATTGAAATAAAATATTTCAGGTCATGAAACCCTAGAAAGAGAACGGTTATCTTGTTGTATTAGAGGCACCCGAGTGAGACTCTTTGTATCACCTTTTTGTCCTGAAAACTAAGTAGTCAACTTTTTTCTTCTAATTGATAGCCACCTCCTCCCAAACCCCATATTCCGAGTGACTCTTGGGCCACCAAGAGACTCACTTGGACAAATAGCAGGTGTCAGTTGTGATGACAGAGGGCTTATTGGGATTCCTCCAAAGCCGCTAGAATATCTCACTCTTCATAGCTACCAGAGTTCTCATCATATGAAATTTAAAGCAACTAGCCATCAATTAACTGGCTGTATCCTTGTTTAGAAGTGGGCCTGAGGTGGCTTGCTGGCTTTTGGTCTCACACTTTTTTAGGTCCCTAGGTTAAGGCTGTGGTAGGGCCAGTACCAGTTCCAGAGATCAGGCAGGAGGTCAAATTCCATAAGGTCTAGAAGAAGAAAAGTGAGAGGATCTAGAATCATCCAGGCTGAATAGAATGACAGAGAAAGCAAACCATTAATATCTGATGATGCCATATTCAAGAGAAGGGGACCAGCATGTCTTTTGTTCTAAGATGAAAACAACAAGACATAAGTTAAACTGAAACAAGGGAAATTTAGGAAGTTTCTTTCTTACCATTTTTAAAAAATATTTTTATTGAAGTGTAGTCAGTTTACAGTGTTGTGTCAATTTCTGGCGTACAGCACAATACTTCAGTCATATATGAACGTACATACATTTGTTTTCACTTTCTTTTTCACCATACATTAGTACAAGATACTGAATATAGTTCCCTGTGTTATGCAGTATAACTTGTATAAACTTCTTGTTCATCTATTTTATGTATAGTAGTTAGTATCTGCAAATCTCGAACTGCCAATTTACCCCTTCCTCCCCCCTCACCCCCATAACCATAAGTTTGTTTTTTATGTCTGTGAGTCTGTTTCTGTTTTGTAAAAAAGTTCATTTGTCTTTTTTTTTTTTAAGATTCCTCATATGAGTAATACCATATGGTATTTTTCTTTCTCTTTCTGGCTTACTTCATTTAGAATGACATTCTCCAGTTCCCTCCATGTTGCTCCAAATGGCATTATTTTGTTATTTTTTATGGCTGAGTAGTATTCCACTGTATAAATATACTACAACTTCTTTATCCAGTCATCTTTTGATGGACATTTAGGTTGTTTCCATGTCTTGGCTATTGTAAATAGTGCTGCTGTGAATATTGGGGTGCATGTATCTTTTTTAATTAAGGTTCGCTCCTGATCGATGCCCAGGAGTGGGATTGCTGGATCATATGGTAAGTCTATTTTTAGTATTTTGAGGAATCTCCATACTGTTTTCCATAGTGGCTACACCAAACTACATTCCCATGAGCAGTGTAAGAGGGTTCCCTTTTCTCCACAGCCTCTCCACCATTTATCATTTGTGGACTTTTGAATTATGGCCATTTTGAATTTTGAATTATGGTGATACCTCACAGTAGTTTTGATTTGCATTTCTCTGATAATTAGAAATATTGAGCATTTTTTCATGTGCCTGTTGACCATTTGTATGTCTTCTTTGGAGAATTGCTTGTTTAGGTCTTCTGCCCATTTTTGGATTGGGTTGTCTGTTTTTTTCTTATTAAGTTGTATGTGCTGTTTATATATCCTGGAAATTAAGCCCTTATCAGTCTCATCATTTGCAAATATTTTCTCCCATTCTTTAGGTTGTCTTTTTGTTTTGTTTATGGTTTCCTTTGCTGTGCAAAAGCTTATAAATTTAATTTGGTCCCATTTATTTTTGCTTTTATTTCTATTGCTTGGGTAGACTGCCCTAGGAGAACATTGCTAAGCTTTATGTTAAAAAAAAGTTGTGCCTGTTTTCTTCTAGAAGGTGTATAGTGTCTTGTCTTATGTTTAAACCTTTAAGCCATTTTGAGTTTGTTTTTGTGTTTGGTGTAGGGGAATTTTCTAACTTCACTGATTTGCATGCGGCTGTCCAACTTTCCCAACACCACTTGCTGAAGAGACTGTCTTTTCTCCATCATATATTCTTGCCTCCTTTGTTGAAGATTAACTGACCATAAGCATGTGTGTTTATTTCTGGGTTCTCTATTCTTGATCTCCTAGATTTAAACATTCATTTTGATGCTCAGATTATTCCAGATTTAGCTCTCTACTTCACACAGTTGCCTACCTTGCTTAGTCACACCCAATGGCTTTTTGAATTGTTCATAAAAGAAAGGGATAGTGGGAAAAGAAGATATACAGATATAAATATATGTATTCTTACTCCTACAAGTAATATATATATATGCCATGTATATATGGCTTACCACCAGTCCTTAATGTTGCTCTGATTATTTTGTTACCAAGTCCAAACTTGTTCTCCTCGTCCCACAACGGGCCAGTATATCGGGAGACAAGGTGTTGGGGCAAGGAGTAACAAATTTATTCGGAAAGCTGGCAGACCAACATCCAGGAGAACCATCCTCCCTCAAGTCAGAATTCAGAGTCCTTTTATTCTTAAAATAGGACGGGTGTGTTTGCTTGTTGCAAACTTCTTAGCGTTGGAATCCTTTGTTCTTTCAGCTGTCCACTTAGGTCAGGTTGTGGTGTTCCTGCAAACCTCCAACAAGATAAATGTTATTTTCTATTCTGCAGCTTTTTTTTTTTTTGAAGGAGAAAATTATTTTTATTTATTTAATTTTTTAAATTGAAGTATAGTTGATTTACCTATTCTGCAACTGTTAATCTTTATATGAACGGGGAAGTGTTACACCCTTAAAGGTCAGAGCCTTGAGAATGGGCTATCCTGTATATTTCAGGCTATAGGCAACATTCTTTTTCAAAAGGTGCCGAATCACCATGACTCAGCACGGGAAACAGCACAGAGTTAAAGTCAAAGAAACAGATCTAATTGGAGTCAGCTTTTTTTCTTTTCTAGTGCAATTTTGTTTGTAAAGCTCTTTTCTGGATCCTTCAGGGAGGGCTCATGGAATCTACATTCTCTTAGTTATTGAATGCTAATAACAGTTTTGTGTGCCCTCCAAACTTCCAAATCAGCTTTGCTGGATATAAAACCATTAGCCCATGTTTTCTTTCCCTTGAGTATATCTTAGTTATATTACTCTATTTTCTTCTGACATAAATTGTTCCTGTGAAATAGTCTAAAAGCAATATAATTTTTCCTTTTATAGGTCACTTGTTCTTTCTGCCTAGTTGATTAAATAATTTTCTTCCTTAAAGTCCAATAATTTTATTAGAACATGACTATATTGACTATGTTGGTCATTCTGAGTTAATAATCATATATATGCAGTGTGTTATTTCAATATGTAATGGTTTTTAATTTTTTTCCTTGATTTTAGCTTTTAGTATGCATTCTCAATATCCCTTCATTTATTTTCAATTTAATTTTTTTACCTTCTGTTTCTCTTTAGGCATTATCTAGTGTATTTATTTACTCTTATATTCCTTCTAGTTCAGTCTTCATTTCTGAAAAGGTTATTTCTTTCATTTCTAATTCTTTCCTGAATTTAGTCACGTAATAGCTGTATTTTTCAAAATCTGACTTGTTCGTTTACTTCTTCCATTATTTTCACAATATCTTTCAGCTCATTTTGAAGTAGTGGATTACAATTTGTCCTGCATGTGGACATGTCTATCTTGTCTGTCTGCTTTCAGTCAGTAAGGATGTTATTCTGCTTCTTACTCTCTTTATGTTTATAATATAACTTTGTATGGAATTTGCGCTCGATCCTTTTCTGTCCCTCATTGCTTTTGGAAATATCTGTTTTCCTGAACTTTTAGGAGGCGTGGCTCAGGATAGCTTTTCTAGCTTCACAGAGCTCCCTCTGCTATTGTTTTTGTGTAATGTTTCAAAAAACATGGCCGCTTGCTCTCCAAGATTGCCTAGCTTTGTTGCCCTTCTCCACTTTTACCTAGACCTTCTCTTCATTTGGATCTGTTGTCCTGTTTTAATTAAGTTTTATTCTACCTCCAGCAGTTTCTCAGTTTGGAGCTCTGTCCTAGATGGAGCCTTGCTGGCCAGTTGGAGAGTTCCTGGGACCTGGGCTACTCCAGCTCCTTCAGACCCCACCATACACTCCTTGCATTTGTCAGCTGTTGGATTGGGCAAAGCCCTTCTCTGTTTGAACCGCTGTTTCCAAGGACCCTGTTGTGCTTTCCTGTGAATGCTCTCTTGGGGTCTGCTGCTCTCAGGTGTGTCAGAGGCCCTGGTGTTCCACTCTGCTCTCTCCCACAGGAGGGCTGACATCACACCCATCTTTTAGCTGTAGGTGGTTTTCCCTCACCTGCTTGCTTTGGGGTGTCATGGGAATACCTTGTCACATCGTTTTATAATTGTTGGAAATGCTGTTGATGGGATTTTGGTTTTTCTTTCTAGTTGTTCTGTTTTTATGAGAGAATTTGGTGAGATTTAAAAACTGTGATCATCATTGTCTTGAATCCCATGATACGTTTTTGTGATGTACAAATACAGAAAAGTGTACAGTAGAAAACGAACTTACCCATTAGTGAATTTTAGTGTTTTTACATTATACCTCAACAAAATTGATTTTAGGTGGTAAAAACAAAATTTAACCATTAGCCCCACTATTCAGAGATAACCATTAACATATTGACACAGTCCCTTCCAAGATACCTATATGATCATATGTTTTACCTTAGTAATACTGGTAATTTATTTCTTTTAGAGAAATATTTTTACTTCAAAGATTAAATAAAAGCCAAACAATACAAACATATCTTTCAAAAGTTAATAATCTCCTTCTCCTCTCTAATCCCATTGGACCCAGGTAAATAATGTTTGTAATTTGATAGACATATTTCCACTCTTTTCTCTATGCTCATAGAAATATAGAAATTTGGAAGGATTCTCCTTTTTACAAAAATAGCATTTTGTTAACATTTCTCAGCAGTGGCCTTTTTGATATAGCTGTATCCTACCACATCAATTCTTCCTGATAGCTATGTCATACCACATAGAATGAATATAACATATTCAAAAATTTCCCTTTTTAAAGTTTTTTTATAGATAAATTACTGCAATAAATTCTAATGTAATCTTATGTAACATTTATTGTTACATAATGATACTTTTTTTCTGTAGCTCTTTTCCATTTTTTGCCTGTCTGACAAGGTGGAATATGATATCTCATTGTTACTTTAAATTGCATTTCCTGAACTAACTGTGAATTTAAGCATCCTTCATTATTTCTTGGCAAGAAATTTTCTCCTGTCTGCATTGATTATTCATATTATTTGTCCATTCTTCTATTGGATTGGATGTTTTCTCCTTATCAGATTGTAAGAGCTTTTCACATATTAGGATATTAATATATTGTCTGTCTGCCTGGATATTTATTCTTTGTTTAGGATCATTTTATCCAATTAAAAAAAAAACACCAAATCATTTTGGGAGTCTAATTGAAATTATATTAAATATATTAATTTTGAGAGAATTAATATTTTATGATATCAAATAAAATTCCTAAAACATGATTCAAGCCATAAAGGAAATGATTGGTGAATTTGATAATATCAAAATTTAGAGAATTTTTATGGCCTAAGATACTATTACAGAGTAAAATTATAAGTGACAGGGAAACGAATACACCATATAAAGGACTAGAATTCAGAACACTTTTACTTATCAGTAAGAAAATCATAAACAATTCTAAGAGAATGAGCAAATAATATAAATAACAATGTATACGAAAAAATCCAAATGATAAAAATACGAAAGGTGCTCACTTCACTAATAAACACAAAATGCAAGTTAAAATATTGAGATACTATTTTTTCACCAGGAAGATGATCAGAAATGAATTATTTGGCATTATCAACTGTTGGAGAAGATACAGGAAAAGTACTTTTATAGACTGTTGATGGGAGTGTAAGTTAAAGCAGGCACCTGCAAAACAACTTGATAGCATCTAATAAAATTGGAAAATATGCATGCTAAATTAGACTCTGTGACCTATAGGCAATCACACATATGCACAAGGAAACAGGTTCAAGGATGTTCATTGGAGCACTATTTGTAACTACAAAAAAAATTGGAAACAGTGTAAATGCCCATCAAAGGGGAAGTGAATAAATTAAATGCAGTGTATTACTACAAATGAACACTACAAGGTGGCTAAAAGGAAAGAACCTAACTTACTGAGTGCAATGGGCAAACCACGAATAATGTGAAACCATTTGTGTTATTTTAAACACACATACACACATATAATGGGCTAATAGGCTCATGATGGCATTTAAAAGTGATTGTTATATAATCTTATTTATGATAACACTCTGGGGAAAAATTCAAGGAACCTCTGAAAAATGTCCCAGCAATAAAAGATGAAGAAAATCAGCCAGTTGAAATGGAGTTAAAGCAGAAAGTATGCTTTGCCAGGGTGGTGGAAGTAACTTGGTCCCTGGAGAGGGACATGGGGTTGGAAGAGGTTATAATGGGATTTTACCTTTATTATAGTTTTTTTTTTAAGAATGTATATAATTATTTCTTACCTAGTTGGTTTCTAAGGTGTACACAAGACTTTTGGTTTTAGGATGGTAACGATGTCTTATCTTGAAAAATCTTAGAATTTGGAGGCTTTGGGTACCTTGAAAGCCTGGGCTGAGATACACGTGCTGAAAACTCTGATTTAAATGTGTGACCTAGAGCTTATCATACTAAGGGAAGTCAGACAGAGAAAGACAGCATCATATGATACCACTTATATGTGGAATCTAAAAAAATGGCACGAACTTATTTACAAAACAAAAACAGACTCACACACATAGAAAACAAATTTACAGTTACCAAAAGGGAAGGGGGGAGGGATAAATTAGGAGACTGAGATTAGCAGATAGAAACTACTTTCTGTAAAATAGATAAACAACAAAGTCATACTGTACAGCACAGGAAACTATATTCAACAGCTTGTGATAACCTGTAATGAAAAAGGATATATAAGTATAACTGAATCACTATGGTGTACAGTGGAAATTAATACAACATTGTGAATCAACTCTACTTCAATAAAAAAGATTAAAAATAAATAAATATATACAGGATCACCAGGGATCACTGGATATTGAGGAAAGCCTCCAACATGAAAGAGAAAGAAATTCCCCACTCCTCAGACAAAAAATTCTCTCACCAGGCTTAGGTAAATACTCAAGAGAAATAAAAATGTATGTCCCCAGGAAAACGTACACAGATGTTCGTAGCAGCACTATTCATAAGAGCCAAAAAGTGGAAACAATGCATATGTCAATCAACTGATAAACAGATAAACAAAATATGGTAGAGCCTCACAAAGGAATAGTATTTGGCCATGAAATGTAATGAAGCACTGACACAACGTGAGTGGACCTTGAAACCATCATGCTAAGTGAAATAAGCCAGACATAAAAGGCCATATATGATGTGACTCCATTTATATAAAATGTCCACAAAAGACAAATCATATCCATAGATTAGTGGTTGTCTAGGGCTGGGAGTGGAGAATGGAAAGTGGCTACTAATGGTTACGGGTTTCTTTTTGAGATTAGGAAAATATTCTAAAATTAAATTGTGTTGATTGCATCACCTGTGAATATACTAAAAACCACTGAACTGTACACTTTAAATGGGTAAGTTTTATGGTATGTGAATTTTATCTCAATAAAGCTGTTATATAGAGTCATCTAAAAGAAAGCAGAGATGTTGGGAGGGCAAAGGGAAAGCTTCAGCACTCCTCTGTTCATGTTCGGAACAAGCCCTTCAGAAATCCTGCTCCAGAGAGCTTGTCTCTGCAGCCACATCGGTCAGTTCTGACGCCTTACTATTTTCATTCTCACTGAGATAATTTATGATCTAATTACTGGGCTTTTTTTCAATGACTGTTCTCTTCTGAGTCACCCCCTTTTTTAGGGACCCTGGCCTTGAGACAGTACTCTATGAACTTGATGAAATGTTCCCTATTCAGGCCTGCTTGAGCCCAAAAATTAGTTTTAGAAAGTATAAACGATACTTGTTTATTTTTTTAAAAATTAAAATAAAAAATCCATAAGTATACAAAGTAAAAACAGTTCAATTTTCCCAAGAGGTAACCTTCATTTGCATTTTGTTGTATCTTTCCAGACTGCTTTCGTTAACATGCAAACAGAGAGTTGTTTACTTTCTCAAGAAAATGGACTCGCGTGGTATGGACAGTATGGCAGCCTGTCCTTGCACTCAAATATCTTCTCTCCTTCCATGCCAGCATGTACGGTCTACTTTCTTTCCTGAAATTACCCCACAGCGCAGAGGTACCATGCATTGTTTAACCGTTCTCTTGTTAGTGAAATGTCTGCTGTTTTCACTGTTACAAACAGTTCTGCAGTGGGCAGTTATTTTTGTATCTGTACACTTTTGGTTGTACTTCTATAAAATTGAACTTTGGCTCCAAAAGTTGGTATCTGACATTTTAGAAGATACTAACAGCACTGTCCTCCAGTGTAAATATTCCCGTTAATAATTCTACCACCTCTCCAACAAACGACGTTATCGACCTTCTAACTTTTGCCAAACTAATAAGGCAAAAAAGTTGCCGACCGGCACTAGCTTGTGAAACCTGATTGTGCACATCTCCTCCCGATCCCATGTTTAGTGATGGCACCTTGGTAGCTTGAAATCAGTAGTTACACCACAAAATTGGCAAATTAAAAACACACATAAAATAAAGGAAGGAAAGATGAGTGACTACTGTTCTCATTTTTAATTGAACTTATTTTGAGATGATTATAAATTTATATGCAGTTATAGGAAATAATACATAAAGATCCTATATACTCTTTATCCACTTTCTCCCAAGGGTAACATCTTGCAAAGCTATAGTACTGTATCACAGCATTAATACAGTCCAGATACAGAGCATTTTCATCACCACAGGGGCCCTTGTGTTGCCCTTTTATGGCCACACCCACCTTCCTCCCACCCTCATCCCCACCTTAACTCCTGATAATCTCTAATATGTTCTCCATTTCTATAATTTTATCATTTCAAGAATATTATATAGATTGAATCATACAGGATGTAACCTTTTGTGATTGGCTTTTTTCACTTAGCATGAGTCTCTGGAAATCCATCCAGGTTGTTGCATGTAACAATAGTTCATTTTTTTCACTGAGATATAATTGACATATAACATATTAGTTTCAGGTATATACAACATAATGATTCAGTATTTGTATATATTGTAAATGATCACCACAATAAATCTAGTTAATATCCATCAGCATAGTTACAAAATTTTTCTTTGTTGTGATGAGAATTTTAGGATCTACTCTTAGTAACTTTTAAACATGCAATACAGTAGTAGTATTAACTATAGCCACCATATTGTATATTATATCTCCATGACTTATTTATTTTATAACTGGAAGTTTGTACCTTTTGATCTCCTTTCTTTCCCCATTTCCTCCACCCCTCTCCTCCCCTCCCCACTCCTCCAGCCTCTGGAAGCCACCAATCTGTTCTCTGTATCTGAATTTGTTTTTGTTTTTGTTTTTTTTAAAGATTCTACTTACGAGATTATATGGTATTTGCCTTTCTCTGTCTGACTTATTTCACTTAGCATAAACACCCTCAACGTCCATTCATGTTGTTCAAATGGCAACATTTCTTTCTTATGACTGAAAAATATTCTACTATGTGTGTGTGTGTATATATATATATACACACACACATTTTCTTTATCCATTCATCCATTGAGGAACACTTGGTTTGCTTCTATGACTTGGATATTGTGAATAATGCTGCTATGAACGTAGGGGTGCATATATCTTTTCAAATTAGTATTTTCATTTTTTTGGATAGATACTCCGAAGTGGGATTGCTGGATCCATGGTAGTTCTATTTTTAATTTTTTTGAGGAACCTCCATACCGTTTTTCATAGTGGCTGCATGATTTTACAGTCCCGCCAATAGTGCATGCCTTGCCAACACTTGTTATTTGTTGTCTTTTTGATAACAACCGTTCTAACGGGTGTGAGGTATTATCTCACTGTGGTTTTGATTTGCATTTCCCTGATGATTACTGATGCTGAACACCTTTTCGTGTACCTGTTGGCCATTTGTATGTTTTCTTTGGCAGAATGTCTGTTCAGATCCTTTGCCATGTCTTAATCAGATTGGGTTTTTTTGCTATTGAGTTGTATGAGTTCTTTATATATTTTGGACATTAACCTCTTATCAGACAGATGATTTGCAAATATTTTCTCGCATTCAGTAGGTTGCATTTTCATTTTGTGGATGGTTCTTTCACTGTTCAATAGTCCATTTCATTTTACTACTGAGTAATCTACCATGGTGTGGATGTACCATAGTTTGTTTAATCATCCACACACCAAAGGACATCTGGGTAATTCCTGACCAGTTTCTGCCTGTTACAAATAAAACTGCTGTGAACATTCCTGTGCAGGTTTCATGTGTACCGTTCTCATTTTCACAACTGATTCTGAGGCTATAGCTGGTATTTATGGCCTTCCTCTGTTACTTTCCATTTCTTTGCCTTAATAATAGGTAACACTTATAGAGTGTTTGCTACATGTCAGCCCCTGTCTGAAGTGTTTTATAAGTGTTACTCAATTCTCAAAATAAGCATTTGGGATATAAACTATTATTATCCTCACTTTACAGGTGTGGAAACTAAAGTAGCCACAGGGACACAGCCAGTAGGTGTTAGCACTCAGATTTGAATCCAGGTGGTCGGATACCAGAGCTCAGCCTCTAAACCACTACGTAATTCAGCTGGGACTTGAGATGGTCAAGCTCTTTACTTATGGAGAGACCTAGACGTTCACTCCCAGAAAGTCTGAACTCTCAGTCATCTTGCTCCTGCTGCTTCAGTCTTATGTTAACTTTAAGCATTGGACAGGTGGTATAAGATCTCCCCAGGGGGCCCCTGGGTTGCACCCATCCTCCTCCCTGACCCTGCTGTGTATGGGACAGCAACCTTACTTTCTCTAGGTCATCAGGATCAATCACCCCAGCTAACGTCTCCCTCTGTTCTGTCTGTTCACTCAGTGGCATAAATAGTCCAAAATGGCCAGGTCACTGCCTCAGGTTCCAGTTTGATGGAACTATTGGTGCCTCCTTTTTGTGGAAGCTAATCTCCTTGGGATACCAAACCTCTAAACCAGCAGAGCCCAGAGTCGTGGGACTATAAGCAAAAATGTTGTGAATGGGTATTAGGTGCGGTGGTGAGAGGCCCCACTCCCAGCGAGTGGTTGCTGTGAAGATGCGTTGAGTCAGTACTTGCAGAGCACTCCCCGTGCCATACGCTGTTGGCGCTCTTCCACTGCACGGTGCGAGCCGTGGGCAGGAGCTACGCTGTGTGGGGCACACAACAGCATCCGACACCTGGGATGTGGTGGTGGCAGCAGATGTGTGGGAGCAGGGCAGATAAATCCACAGCGAAAACTATGTACACTGCCTTCTCGAGAGAACAAATTTCTGCCCCTGCCTTGTTGGGAGACAGCTTACATAAGCACCCTTCGCCAAGTAAGTGGGCTGGTTTGGTAGCTCTTGTGGGCCAAGTGACCTTCAGCAATAGCCCCCATCAGATCTGGCTCGGTGAAGGACGGCCCATCCTGTGAAGGCCACAGCCAGCCTGTGTCCTCCACCACAGCCACTTTGTTCATGGACTGTCCGAGGAGGAAACAGAACGACATCCACACAACAGGTTCACCTCACCCATCGGATCAACAGGAGCAGCCTCTAGAAAGGGGGCATTCTGATGGTGAGGGGTTGTGCTAGGCACAATATTCCTGTGTTCTGAGGCCCTCCTGTGAAGCCCATTCACCAGACTTCTTCCCAGACCCCTTGTCCCTCTGATTTTGTACCATCCAAGTCTGTCCACCCAGCTAAAGTATCGGCCTTGCACATGAACCAGGATAGATCCTCAGACTGTCTCCTCCCAACAGAGCCAGTGATGTATTCTACTTGAAAGTTTGCCCATCAGAGGATTTCCTTTCTCCACCAACTTTCAGGACCATCTTTCAGAAGGGTTTCATTATTTTTTTTTAATAGGTATTTATTACTTACCTGCCATTTAAGAAAAAGACCACAGATTCTCTCAATTTGAAAGTATCTTAATTGTAAAATTCCATGTTAAAAAACTTCTATTTTCATAGGTTTTATCACATTTTTTATTGTAGTAAAAAACCTATCACATTAAATTTACCATCTTAAGCATTTTTAAATGTGCAGTTCAGTAGTGTTAAGTATATTCACATTATTGTGCAAGAGATCACGAGAACTTTTTCTCAGAAAGACTTTGTTACCGCAGTAATAACAGAAACATTTCGTGCACGTTAAGTACTATTCTAAGAGCTTTACATGTATTAAGTTATTAAATTTTCAAAGCAACCTTTAAGGTAGCTATTTTTATTATCTCTCTTTTAGAGATGACGAAACAGAGGTACAGAGAGGTTAAAAAACTTGCCCAAATCCACATAGCTAGGGACTGGTAGAACCAGAATTCAAACATAAGCAGTCTGGCTCTGGAATTCTTGCTGTTAATCTCTCAATAAATAGACCTCTTCTGGCTGGCGATGGTGTATGGTGGAGAGCCAGCCACCTGTAATCCAAGCTGGAATGTTTGTTCTTCCCAATATCTTTCATGCATAACATCTCCTGAAGCCGTTGGAGGGGACTGAGGTAGAAGAGGTGTCTGGCAAGACAGGGCAAGCTAGCGAGCACGCCAGGGCATCCTGGGCTTCTTTCTGCCCTCGGGATAGTCTCAGGCTCCACCCAGCTCTACTGGAAGATGAGGGGCTTGTGAGACCCTGGGCTGGCTAGGTGGCTCAGATAATCCTCAGTTTGTGAGGGCGCTTGGTTTCTTCTGGGATCTGGAAGCTCACAAAAAGCTGCTTATCAAGAGAACTGTTACTTGTCAAAGTGAGCTGGGCCTCACCACCCCTTTGGGCCACCCTAGGGACTCTCCTTCTGGGACTTGCTGGTCACTGCCTGCGGGATCACCCCGATTTGTCAGGCACACTGGATCCACTGAGTCATAAGGCCCCATGGCAGATGTGCTCAAACTGCAGCCAGGAGCAGCCAGAGAGATTTTTGCTGACTGAGACCCCACCCTCAGGATGCTGCCTCTGCCCCTCAAAATCCAAGTGCAGTCCTGGCACCACTGGCATCGTGGGACCCTGGGGACTTCTGCAGAATTGCCACCTGCATCAACCTAAGTCCCCTCCCCACTGTCCCTAGTTGTTTGTGTCAGAGCCCTCCTGGGCGCACGTGGCTGTCCCAGACTGAGTCACAGGCTTGCTCCTAGCCACGGGGGACTTGGGACAGTGAGCATCTGGCCTTTTGATTTCTGTAGTGGCCGGTGGGTTCTGACTCCTACAAGACTTACAAAGGGATGTATGTGTTGGCCAGACCCAAACAGTGGAACACAAAAGCAACTTTCTCAAGAAATGGTGAGGATTGTATGATTTATTACATTACAGTGTCGGGGTTACAGGGACGGAGTCTGAAGCCGACTGCCTGGGTTCAAATCCTGGGCTCTGCTACTCACCAGTTGTGTGACTTCGGCAAGTTACTTCCCTTTTGTACACTGGGACTCCCTTCTCTGTCAAATGGGCACAATGGGAGTGCCCACTTCATAGGGTTGCTGTAAGGACTAAATACACAGAGCGCGTAAAGAGCTTGGAGAAGTACCTGGTGCAAGGAAGCTTTTACATGAGGCGTGTGGTTCGTGTCTCTAAGTCCTCAGAATAGTAGCAAGGACTTGTTAAGCCTTTAATAAGTGATAGCTGCTGCTGCTGTGGCTGTTATCATAATCACCTGGGTCTTGCCTACCTGTGCAGGTGTATCTCTGGACCACATCCTAGACGTGCACTTCCTAGGTTAAAGGGTCTGCAGAGTTTAGCTCTTGATGGGTATTGACCAGTTACACGTGTTAATACACACTCTCACCAATCATTCCTGAATGAGCTTGCCCTTTTCCTCATGTCTCCCCAGTGCTGGGTTTTAACCTTTAAAATTTTTCCTCATCTAATAAGGAACAGTGTTATTGTATTCTTTCACCATTTCAGTCTTTAAATTATGCATGTATTTTAAGCTTCCTATAAAATTTAAAAATACATAATTGATATATAATGTGAAAAATAAAAATTGCTCCCTCTCATCCAAGTCCTCGGCCTCTGTTAGTTATGTTTGGTACATTTGGTATGATAAAGGAAGCTGTATCTCTACGCATCCTTTCCTGTGAACATATAAACATACATATAACATTTACATATATAATTTAAATTAATTAGCAGATTATAAATTTAATTTAAACAATTAAAACTACATGTATTAACTAATTAATTTTATATGTAGTTTAAAATAAATGAGATCATACTACTTTTCTAGGTGACTGTATTTCTCCTTGACTGTATTTCTTGGATGTCTTTCCATGTCAGCGTATACAAAACTATACATTATTGTGGCTTGGTGTACCGTACTATCGGTTTTACATAATATATTTAACCATTCCCCTGTTGGTCGTTTCTAACTTTTTGCTCTTACAATGTTGCAGTCAACAGCCTATTCATAATATTTGTGTGCTTGTCTATATTGTGTAATTGTCTTTCCATAGAGTAAGTCATTAAAAACGGATTTCCATTTAAAATACTGCGAGGTGTTGCTAAATTGCCTTCTTAAAATGTTCCACCATTTTATACTCTTTCCAATAAAATATAAGAATGACCTTTTCCCCCCTCCTTCCAACCCTGAATATTATCAACCTTCTTATTTTTGCAAATCATATCTTTTGGTTGTTTAAACAAGCATTTCTCTAATTGTTAATGAGTTTGGATACCTCTTCTTAAGTTTATTAGCCACTTCTCCTTCATTTCCATGTTCTTGGCACATTTTTCTATTGTGTCATCTTTTTCCAATTGATTTGTTGGAGATTTTGGATATTGGGAGCAATCATTTTTCAGTTTAAGCCTTTTAAACTTTGGTTTCTGAGCAGACTTTTGATAAGCTGAGGCCAGAAATCTCATAATATTCATTTCCCAAATACCGTTTTTAACATTTCTACATGTGGCTGTGACCCTGGGGAGACCCTAAGGGAAACAGCAGGCTAGATACAGTGTATGGAAGACAGAGAATCCAGGACAGGCAATTAAGGCTTTCTCCCAGCACTTCTCCCTCTGATTCCAAGTAGAACTGAGGACAAGTTTCCCAAAACCTTGAGCCTCTTGCCTTTCTGAGACTCTGGGAGAAGTATCCCCTACCTTCTTCCCAGGCAGCATCTGGGTGCTGAGGTGAGAAAGTGGAGGCCCTGTGCTCCCCAGGGAAAGAGAGGATTTGTTCCTGCCCGTCCTGAGCCTTAGTAGAGAAACTGTGACTCAAGAATATGACTCCAGGGACCAAAGGTCCTTCTAGCCTCAAATAGAAAGGCTTTTATTTTGGTTTGGTACTTTATTTACAGTATTGTAACATGTCCAAAATGAAGGCTTGATTATGGGTTTTGATGGCTTAATTTGGGCCATTAACCAAGACTTATGCAATTCTCTTTTCCCAGGCTCTCACCTGAAAGGGTACAAGCCAAGTGGGCCTCCGTGAGGGTGGAGGTGATTGGATTAGAGCCGCTTTATGGCCCTTGCCTCAGCTCTTCTGGAGCCAGGCTTGGCACGGGAGAGAGGCCTGGAGCGTAGGGGACGATGGCAAACTTTCACCTGGGTCCCTGTAACCGATGTCACCTTTTCTAGACTACACAGTTGGTTTTCAAACACACTTCACCTTTTCTTCTTACAGATCAACTGTGTAACCAGACACATCATTTCTGTTCTATCTTCATTTAAACAGAAAATCAAGTCTTCCATAGAGAGCCGTTAAAGAGATTAGATTATAGAGATTTAAGAGATTTATTGAGAAAGTCAGTAGAAAGTTACAGACCCTCTTTAGATCTTGATGCAAGTAAACCAGAAAACAAAAATGTATGAGACAACAGGGGAAATTTGAACACTGATGGAATATTTGATAATAGTAAAGATTTATTAATTTGTTTAGCTGTGATTATGGTATTGTGATTTTAAAAAGAATTCTTATTTTGAAGGGATGCATACTGAAATATTAATGCAAGAAATAATATAACATTTAGGGTTTGCTGCAAGAAACCCACGGTAGAGGGAGGCTGGGAGGTGTAGTTGAAGCAAGATAGGTTATGAGCTGATTTTATTGAAGGTGGATGGTGTACCTGCGGGTTCATTGCACTGTTTGCTCTACTTTTGTATTTTTGAAATCTTCCAGAGAGAGAGAGAAAGGTCTCCGTCTCTCACTTTCTATTCTTTTCTTCTCTAAGAGATAGGGATACAATAGTTAAGAAGGTAACAGTTATTTTTTAAACACTTTCTTTCCCTTCTTGAGTGCCTCCCTTGCTCTTGCCCTTAGACCGCTAGGCACACCCCAGCACTGGCGCACCAGCAGCTTAACACGGGGGGCGGGGGGGGGGGGGATCCCTGCAGCTCAGAGGTGAGAAGCACCCATCCCAGAACATGGAGACATAAACTGCTAGTGGGAACGTCGGGACGTTTCACGCTTCAAGGGCAACCACAGGGGAGGATATTTCTGAGGGGATTGGAGGTGGGGAGGAAGTCCTCTCAAGTTACACTCTTTGTAGGAAGCCCTGGCAGAGGGCTCCCCCCCCTCCCCACCAGAGCTTCCTTGTTGCTGTGAGTTGCAGGCTCTGAACTCAGCATTGTTTAGAGATGGGGAGGTGCTGAGAGATAAGCATTAGAGGTTGGATGAATTAGTAAACTTCTGTTTCCTTAACGTGAGGTGAAGAAAAAAGCTCCTTACTCCTCCAAGTTTGCTGTGGGCTGTACCTGAACTAGCTAGCATGCAGCCCCTGGCTCGCCACCAGCCACACGTGATGACAGGGTCTCAGTAAACGCTACTCCTTCCTCCTGCGGGCGTGGAGTTGGTCTGTTAAAACAAGGAGAAATGAGCAGGACAGGGCTTAGAAACTCTGAGCTGGCCAAAACCTCAACCTGCCCGGCCAGCCCTGCTTCAGGCCGCCACGGGCTGCTTCCTTAGGCACTTACAGGCATTTTGTAGACATTGGTGTGTTGGGTTTTTCAGTTTGTTTCTGCTGTTCATTTGCACGCAAATCTGGACCTGTGTATACCGCATAACCCTATCTAATGCCGCAATCTCAGTCACCAGTGTGCTATCCTTCTTCCTTCGTGGCACTTAGATGCAGTGATCTTTGTATACGTTTACTTGATAATTGGCTGTCTCCCTTAAATATCTCTAGGATGGCAGAAACTGTCTTGTTCACCACTTTGTCTACCAAGACAGGGCTCCAGAAATGTTTGTGAAGTGTAAGAATGAATGAATGAATGAATGACCACGCACATGCACATCTTCCAAGGGAGAGAGCAGACAGGTTGATGGTGCAGCTGCCGGCTCAGAGGACTCAGAGCCAGCCCTTTTCCCTAGCAGGGGCTCCCGCCGCGGCCCTCACCTACAGCGCACGGATTCCATCCTGCTTTTCTTTCTTTCAGTCTCTCTGTATGTAAATTTATGTGTTTGTTTTATTATTAATTTATATATTTTATATAAATTTATTATAAGTAAATATATATATAAAACTATAAAGTCGTTACATATTTTAATACCTTTACTTGGGGTTTGGTTACAAAAGTAATACATGATCTTTTTTCGTGGTTTTTTGGGTTTTTTTTGTTGTTGTTGGTTTGGTTTTGTGAGGGGAGGTAATTAGGTTTATTTACTTATTTATTTAATGGAGGTACTGGGGATTGAACCCAGGACCCCGTGCATGCTAAGCAGGCACTCTACCACTCAAGCTATACCCTACCCCCATGCTTGTTATTTTTTAAAATACAGAAATATATAAAGGAAAAATGGAAAATCATCCCTTCGTTGCACTGCCTCTCCCCTGAGGTCACCACGGCTGGCACCAGGACGTATTTCCTTCAGTCTTTCCCGGAGCGCAGGGCGTCTCTGCGGCTCCTGGAGCCTCCCTCACCCAGGCCGCTCCGCTCTGCACAGGGGACATCTGCTCCTTCACTCCTCTCCCCTTTTCAGAGGAAGTCTCTCTGCCCTGAGGCCTCGAAGAAACAAAACACCACAGCTCTCCACATTCCTTGTGGTTCTTCTGCCTCCCCACCCTCCCCCTCGCCAAACCAAACCAAACAAAACACAAAACTCGAAATGCCAAGGAGTGATTAGAAGAACGGTGCACCCGAGTCCGGCTCTGCCGTGTGTCAGTGGCCGTGGCCCCGCTGAGCCCCGTGTCTCCGTGAGGAAAGGGGACCGGGTGTGGCAGGGGTGAAATGGGGGCCGCAGGCAAGGGCCCGTGCGTGGGAGGTGGCTTCGCAAGTTCGTTTTCCTTTCTCCCTAGTATCACTCCCCGAGGGAGCTTGGCTTCCCTGTCATTTCTGTTTTGCTAGAGACGAAAAACACCAAGTTCTTCATTCTTTTTTTTTTAATTCATCACCTCCTCTCCGTTCCCTTCTCTGGGTTTAGTCCTTTCCTCACTCCCCCCTCAATAGCCCCTGTTTAAAGAGGCCTAAAGAAATTGGGCTGAGGGTGGCAGATAAGAGGGGAACCAGCAGCGCCCGTGCCCTCTGGACACAGCTGCTCCCCACGATTCCTGCGGTCAGAGAATCCACTTCCTTTGTGTGGAGGCCTGAGCCAAAGCTGGGGTGGTGGTTACATAACCGCCTGGCTGTCCAGAAGTCAACTTGATAACCTATCACCCTCATACTTACTGTGCTTCTCTGGGGCTTCAAATAGCAAAAGGGAAGAGGGCTGCACCCACCCCACTGGCCTTGCCACAAACCCTGCTTCGGGCTGGTGGCGCCCAGCATCAGGGTCCACTCGGCCTCCCCAGTTAGCAGACCCGGGCTGAAGTCCGACACTTTCCAGGGCCTCAGCTGGAGGCCCTTCTGTGATCCCTTCTATGAATTAGGAGTTTTCCAGCTCTGGTTGGCCTCTGGCTAGGGAGGGACAGATCCAGCATGGAAGGGAGCCCTGAAATTCCTGAGAAGCTACTTTGGGATGCTCAGGAGACACATGCTGATTGGGGTGCAGTTCTCCACCTTGGAAACCCAAGCAAGCCCTGTTGGCACCGAAAGAAGCAAAGACACCATGGGCACTTCACTGTTACCAACCTGAGCCCCGACCCTGACTGCCTACAGCTGCAACCCGGGTTGGGACAACTTTTCCACGACTACCTTGTAGGCTCTGGAGCAAAAATTCTGGGAGAAAGTCGCAAGAGGTTAGGGGTGCAGTGGAGGAGCCACGGAGACATGAAAGAGCTGCCAGGTCAGAGCTGCGGGGCGTGAAAGAACTTGTGTCAATGACAGACTCGGAACAAGCAATATAACAGCTTCTTTAGAGTTAATGACTTTAGAACTTTCAAGAAGAGGGTGGGGATGGGGTTTCTTTCTCTTTCAGATTTTGGATGCTGGGCTACCTCAAGACAAAAAGTGGGAAAGTAGAGAGGAAGGAGGACATGGAGACCTCAGGAGGAGGACGGCCAGAATGGTGGGATGAGGCAGAGTGAGTGGAGGCAGCCAGGAGGCTGGAAGCTGGCAAAGCAGCAGCCCTCGGGGCCCCCCACCCCCGCCATGGGGCAGCTGCACCCATGAGGCTCACTTTGGTAGGTGCCTGGCTGGCCGTGCGGTGGTGAGGATGCAGAAGTAGGAAAGAACTGAGAGGGGTTAAGTGATGCTGGGGACAAGGGGATAAAGGAGGACCCCTGCCCTGTGCAGCCACAGATCATCTTCCTTTGTGGGCAAATGATCCTCACCCATGGGCACCAGGAGGACAGACGCCCATCACGCTGAAGCCCAGTTTTGCTCTCCTTCACTCTGGTTTGGAAACCTCGTGGCTCTTTTCTACTGGCAATCTCAAGCCCAAACTATGTCCCTTTCTCTACCCAATAAAAACTTAACCTCAGAGTTTCCATCCAAGGAGATGGAAGTGGCTTTTGAAGACCAGACTCAGCAAGTTCCTAGAAGAGTGGGGCCGAGGTTACCCTGGTCAGGCAGCCAAGTTTGAGGAAAGTGGGGGGCCCTCAGCTTCAAGATGGAGAGCAGTTTGTGTGGGTCCCCTTGTTCGGCACTCCAAACTCCCTTCTCCAGATGAGGGCAGCCCCAGAGAGAGCCAAGGGATCTGGCCTCAACCCAGCCTCAGTTTCTCAGCAAGTAGTTGCCGCTTGCCCAATGGGCTGGCGTGTCCCCCAGGACACTGTACTAGCAGGCTTCGCAGCCCTGGCAGCCACGGAGCCCTCTAGCTGGAGGACTGCTTCCTGGATAGATGGAGACCCTGAGAGTTTGATGACGTGTTGGGATCAGCTCCAGGCCAGCAGTATCGTGCCAGGCTGCCCTTGGGCCCTGCTCCCCTGCCCTGGGGCGCTGCTGAGGCCCCAGGCGGGGAGATGAGAGGCAGGCACTCCGCTTTCACCTCCTGAGGTTTGTGAGGGTAATAGAGGGCAATCATGGGCACTGCCCACTTTCCCTCCACCTCAAAGCTCAAGAGGAACAAATGGTTCTGGGGAGAATGGAACCTGGACACACCCGCGGCCCCGGCTCCTTCAGGGCCTCTGTGACAAGCAGACGTGGGTGAGCGGTCCTCGGGGTGGGTAGGACAGTGCCTTCTGGAGCATGCATGTCTGGAATGAGAGGGCAATCTTAAGAGAGAGCTGACCCTGGCTGTGGATGTAGGAGCAAATGGGCCTGCAGCCCCGGGCACCCCGAAATGCCAAGAGGCAGGTCCAAGCACAGAGATGAGCATTTAGAGACCCAGGAACTTGTGCAAACACACACACACAGAGGTGCATATACACATGTCCACAGATACACACACACATACCCAAGTACAGACTTTTACACACAAGCACCCTCACACAGGCACATAGACGCAGATACGCACTCATGCATAAAAGTACACACACAGGCAACACAAAGATGTGTGTGTGTGTATATACACAGTAGCAAGCACGTGGGCATACACACAAACTCACATGCCCAGGCTCCACTCCACTAAAGAGAAACAGGCACAGCACATACCTGCACGTGCACAGACTCCTACACACCCACGCTTGTACACACACACACACACACACACACATACAGCCAGTAACTCAAACACCAGCCGCCCAGGCCCTTTGAGAGTGAGCTGGCCAGCCGCTCTTCGCTCTTCGTCATGCACCCTGGGCTGCGGCCTGGGCCCTCCCCCTGCCCCGCCCACCCCCAATCAGTTGTATAAACTCCTTCCCTCTGCCCCTTCCCCGACACAGCCTGCCTCTGACACCAGCACTGCTTTGTCTTGTCTCTGCCCACTCCTGGCCGACCCCCGGTACACCTCGGAGCAGCATGGGTAAGAAGGGGGGCTCCTGACAACCATGAGCTGCCCCGTGCCCCCCCACCCCTGCGGCCTGCCCCACAAGAAGTGACAGAAAACCTGGTCGGGGAGCTGATTAGGGGAGGGAGTGCAGGGCTCTGCTCCACTGCCCCAACCCCTGCATTTCCCAGCTTGGCCGAAGCTTCTAGAGGTGCCTGGGAAGAAAGATAGAGGGACAGCTGGGAAAGGTGACCCTGGGCTCCCACCCAGCTCCCCAGCTGCAGCCTGGGCTAGAGGACCTTTCTGCAGCTGAGAAAATCATGTTAGGAGGTACTTAGGGGGAACCTCTGTGTCTCCGGCTGTCATTATAGGATACAGACAGTCCTGGTTTCAGCCCTGGGCCAGCCTCTTCCTGCAGGGAGTCAGGAGCTCAGGACTTCAGTGGCCAGGTTGCTCTCTGGCTACCCTGCCCCCCGAATCCCTCTGGGAGGGAGGTCAGGGAGCCCACACTCTCTCCCTGGGGGCCTGTTTCCATGCCTCCAACCCTCCCAGTGCCGAGGTCCTCCTTATTGCCCCATCCGTGGGCTCCTGGATTTCAGGATAAGGTGGAGTTTGGGTCTGGTTGGGAGTATTGAGGTCTTTGCCCCCTTGGATCTGGCTCTTTCCTGCGTTGGCAGAATGCCCAGCAGCCAGCCTGGCCTTAGGAAAACCCAGTGAGCTTTCTCTGGGTTCATCTGAAACCCAAAGATGTTCAGAGATCTTGCTTGAAATGCTTAAGACAGTGGCGATGTTCCCAAGAAAAAGGACTGACGTACAGGGGGGCCTGAGTGGCAGGCAGGCCTGACTCCGACTCTAAGAAATGCCACGTGGGCTCCGAGGGTCTGGGCTGGCGCTGACGGGGGCGCCTGTTTCACACACCTCCTTCTCACCTTCGCTTCCCTCTGTCTCTGTTTGGCTTTGCAGTTTTTGTATCTCTGTCTTGATGTCTTGGAGCTTTGAATCTCCTTCCATTCTGTGTCCAGCAGCCTCCTTCCCCTCCCCCCTCCTCCTGTGCCAAGCCCCGACACAGCTTGGTTGTGCAGCAGGACAAGTCTCCTTAATTCTTTGGACGGGGCCTCACCCTGTCCCGTCCCACCCCCAGCCCTCTGCACACCAACCACTGGCTGGGATTTCTGGCACAACCCTACCCATATTTATTCAACCCTTCTCATTTACAAAAGTACTTCTGAATACTTTGTCTTATTTGGCCTTGTTTGTCGGAGGAAGTAATTTTATTTGTTTATTCATTTATTTATTTTAATGGAGGCACTGGGGATTGAACCCAGGACCTCATGCATGTTAGGCATGCGCTCTACCACTGAGCTGTACCCTCGCCCCAATTTTTTGCGGGGGTTTGGGTTTTCTTTTTGCTTGGGGGGGGGGGGAACCTGGAGCTTGAAACCATGTTTCTGGACTCTAAAATATTGTTGCTGCTTCTCAGCCTCCTATGTCACTTGGCTGCTGCCAGTAGGGGGACCCGGCTCTCTGCTGAGGTCCTGTGCCCAGACAGGGTCAGGGCTCAACTCTTGGGCAGTAGCCGAGCAGCCATGGGACCAGGCAGGGAGGCAGTGTGCAGTCCTGTGAACTCCACTCCAGGATTCCTTCCAGCCTGCAGCTCCCTCTGTGTTTATTCCTCAGCCCTTCCTCCTGGTTGGGCCCCAAATCCCACTGCCTGTTGCCTAGTGGCAGCCCTCCTTCTCAGCCGGGGACTTTGGTTTCTGACTTTCATCCTGCAGATCCACGTGGCTTCTCTTGCCAGACGTCAGGGAACAAGGAGGGCCACTTCCTTGGTGGGTGGGCCTCTGAGCTTTCCAGAGCTGGGCCTAACACCTAGCTTTACAGATAAAGGAAGTGAATGGCGGGGTAGAAACTGGTCTAAGGATATCCAGCTCCTATCAGCCCTGCAGACTTAACTTCAGCCTCCTATACCTTACCAGGCCCTGGGTTTTGTAAGCCAGGCTCTGGCCCCAGCATGGGGTCAGAACCCAGAGGGGAAGAAAGCAGGAAGGGTCCCAGCCCCTGGTTTAGATGACTTTCAGTGAAGGGAGCTGAAGATGCACCACCTCACTGCCCGAGGGCTGTTCCTCGAGAACAGCCAGAGTCTGCTGTCTCCTACAGGCCAGCGCAGCACTGCACACGTGACTGCAGCTTCTCATTTACACCTCACAAAAGCCTACTGTGGTATTCTTAGTACCCTTTTTACAGATGATGTGCAAACTGAGGCCAGGGAGTTTAAGTGATTTGACCAAGCTCCCATGGCTAGTTAGTGACCAGCTGGGCTGGGGACCCAAGGCAATGTCATAAGCACTGTACCACACAGCCTCCCCTGTATGCTGCCTTCTCCTGCCTCCTCTGGGTCCTGCTTGAGTGTCTGTGCACCTTCAGGCCATGTATCTGCCGCTCTTCCCCCATCCACACACTCATCAGGGTTTTCAGGGGCTGGGCAGTGGGGGGCCGGGGGGAGGAGCCTTCACCCTTCACCCTCCAGAGCCAGAGCCAGAGTGTGGTCCAGCCAACATGCCCCATTGTCTCCACAGATACAAAATGTGAGAACAAGTGTGGGCCTGGCTACCCTAGCCCTCTGGAGGCCATGAAAGGTATGTGTGAGAAGACTGAGAGCCAGTGCCCCCGGAGGTGAGGGGCGAGGTGGGGACTAGGCAGCCAGTGCCTGCTACTGAGTCCACAGCTGGCACACCCTGCACTGCCCCTGCCATCCCCCCACCCTGCCCCTCACCCCGTTGCCTGCTTTCTACCCTCTAGGACCAAGGGAGAAGATTGTCTATCTGCCCTGTATTTACCGAAACACAAACACTGAGGCCCCAGATTATCTGGCCACTGTGGACATTGACCCCAAGTCTCCCCAGTATTGCCAGGTGAGGTAGAGCTTGGGCACCAGAGGGCCTTGAGACCCCTCCTCTAGCCCTAGCCCTAGCAATGCCCTTCCCCAGCTCCATCCTCCATCCTTCTTCGCCCTCCCTGGGTATGTTCACAATGTTCAATGTTCCCTGCGCAAGCCCCCTCACCCATCCCACATGAGCAAAGGCAATGCTGAAATCATGTCTGTGCTGTGCGGCCAAGCTGAAGCGGGTCCAGAGGATCCCTTTCCCTAAAGCACACAGAAGCGTGGTCCGGGTGAGCCCCACCCCTGCCCTCCTCCTATCCTAGGTCATCCACCGGCTGCCCATGCCCAACCTGAAGGACGAGCTGCATCACTCAGGATGGAACACCTGCAGCAGCTGCTTTGGAGACAGCACCAAGTCACGCACCAAGTTGGTGCTGCCCTGTCTCATCTCCTCCCGAATTTATGTGGTGGACGTTGGCACCGAGCCCCGTGCCCCGAAGCTGCACAAGGTGCATTCTCTGCCCTCGCCAGCTCAGGGCCCCTAATGAACCCACCCCCACCAGGCAGCTTATGGGCAGGAAGCCACCCCTAAGGCAGCTGCCTCCAGCTCTTGCATAGGGTCTGGGCTCAGTCCCAGGGAGCCGAGTTAGATTTTGGAGGAGAGTTACCAGGCCTGCCGGTCGTCACCACCCAGGGCTGCAGTGCCGGAGGGGAAGGAGGAGGCTCTCATTTTTCACTCTGAGCTGGAGAAGGAGCTGTTTCTTTCCCAGACAGTTAGGAGCCCCCAGTCCTCCCTTTCAACACTTCCTTCCAACTGGCTGCTGGTGATAGAGAGTTGACACTGGCATTGTCCCAGCCTGGGAGGAGTTTGTGGTCTCAAAGGGCTGTGAGTACCCTCAAGACAGGCAGAGGGAGAGAAGTCCGAGCTTTCCACCTGGGGAGTTAGCAGTCTCTCTGACTCTCCCTTACTAATCTGCAGAAGTTACCAGACTGAACCTCTGCCATATTCTTGCAGAGAAAATTGTGTCCAGGTTTCGAAGGGAAAGAGGGCGGGGTCAGCAGATAGAAGTACTGGAGTAGAGAAGTAGGGAGTGGGGGAACTCCTGGCTCTGCAAGACTGTGACACCATTCCTTACCCCTCTCCAGGTCGTTGAGGCCAAGGACATCCACGCCAAGTGCGACCTAGGCTACCTCCACACCAGCCACTGCCTGGCCAGTGGGGAGGTGATGGTCAGTTCCCTGGGAGACCCCCAGGGCAACGGCAAAGGTACCTGGCAGCACTGTAGGCACAGCTATGGGGGGAGCAGATCCCAAGCTGGGGGAGGGATAGAATGACCTTCCAGGGAGAACCAGAGGGCGAGGGCTCACCCAATATTTAAACTATAGTCAAGTAATTTCAGTTGTTTCGATTATTTTTATGAAGATGAGCCTTGAATGATGAATTCACCTACAAGTGGTAGCTGGAACTGTCAGCCATTGGGAATGTGAGCACAGACATGGCCCCAGAAAACATGTACATTTAATATCAGCCATCATGAATTCATGAGCAGCTCTCACAGTCCTTGGGATCCTTAACTGTCACATCTGCTTTCTCATTTATGGCACGATCAGAGCTTTCACATAACATGTCTGTGAGGTAGGTGCCACTGGGCACAATCCCTGTTTGACAGATTAGGAAGCTGGGCACAGAATGGTTAAGTAACTACCCCAAGTCAGCCAGCAAGTAAGTCGCAGAGCCTAGAACTCAGACCCAGCCATATGGCTCCAGAACGTGGGTCCTAATCACACTGTGCTGCGTCTCTCCGAGCTTCACCTGTTTCACCAGAACTCGCCATCCCAGGGCTTGGAGTGAAATATCAGTTAAGGTCCTCCAGTGAAGGTTACTGCTCTAGACTCTATTTAACTGCCTTTTCCAGGAGATGGGATGCAGGACACCCCCAGATTTGATAACACTTAGGAGTAGACATCTGGTTGTCTTTGCAAAAAAGTGTCAAAGTGTCATAAGACATTCAGCTGGGGTAAAAAACATATTGGGCATTCATGTTGAATTACAAATAAATATAACTTACATAATTTGCTCTATAAGAAAAAAATGTAGTGAGCAGAATTGAGTTTAGACTCTGGCAGGAATCCTAGACCGAAAGTGGGAGGCCGGGCAAGAGATGTGCAGGATGCAAAGTCCCAGAAGATCTTGGTTCAAAAATTTACCCTGCGGTCTGGGAGAGGGATGAAGTTGATAGGAGGCAGGGGCACCAGAGTAAGTCCCCACCTCCCACCAGGCCCTCTGGGTGAGACCCTTTGGACAGGTATCCAAACCCAGGCCTGTCCAAGGGGCTCCAAGCCCGTTGCTTGGTGCCCCTCCTCCCACGCGGTTTGCCAGCTCCTTTAATTCAGGAGGGCTGGGGGGTGGGGGGCGGCGGTAGTGCCTCTACCACCTCTACCTGCCACCCTACTTTCCTCCCCACTCAGGGGGTTTTGTGCTGCTGGATGGAGAGACGTTTGAGGTGAAGGGGACGTGGGAGCGACCTGGAGGTGCTGCACTCATGGGCTATGACTTCTGGTACCAGCCTCGACACAATGTCATGATCAGCACCGAATGGGCAGCTCCCAATGTCTTACGAGATGGCTTCAACCCCGCCGACGTAGAGGCGGGTGAGAATCCCCCACCCCCCGCCCACCGTGGGCCGGCAGGAGTCTGGTCACACAAACCTGCTTTCTGTTCCAAACCCGCACTCTCCAGCCCTCTGACTTTCGGCATGTGGACCCCAGACTCTTGGGGTGCTGGTATACGATGTGCTGAGCCCTCAAGCGTCCTTCCTACCCCTCCAGTCCATTTTCCACCTTCTCCCCTGGGCTGTGCCTCAGCTTGCGCCCCATGCCTTCCCACCCTGATCCTGAGCCTGTCTTCCCACCCCATCCCCAACCCAGGGCTGTACGGGAGCCACTTAAACGTGTGGGACTGGCAGCGCCATGAGATCGTGCAGAACCTGCCTCTCCCGGATGGGCTCATCCCCCTGGAGATCCGCTTCCTGCACAACCCGGCTGCTTCCCAGGGCTTCGTGGGCTGTGCCCTCAGCTCCAACATCCATCGTTTTTACAAGAATGAGGTGACATGCGCTCTGGCCCTCCTCCTGCAGCCCTGTCAGCACTCGGCCCAGCTTCTGTAGCCACTGGGCTCCTTTCTCCCTCGAGTGACCCAGGACCCCCTGCCTGACGCCACCAGCCCAGACTTCCCAGGGGAAAAAAGAAGGCCACCTGCCCTGCCTCTCTTCTCTCAGTCCCAGGCTGATTCCTCCCTAAGCCCTAACTGGACATATTTATTCATTCATTCAAAAAATAGTTAGTGAGCTCCCATGTCAGGCACTGTGCTAGATGCTGGACATACAGTGGTAAAGCAGACATGACCCCTGCCTGAAGGGATCTGCATGGGAGTTATACCCTCGCAGGAAGATGGCCCAGCATCTCCTGTCTCCCTGTAGTCAGTCTGCTCTGGGGACACCCAGGTCTGATCCCACCCCACAGCCCCCACAGGCTCACCTCTCTGCCTTCTAACGCCAATGCAGAAAGGGACTTGGTCAGTGGAGAAGGTGATCCAGGTGCCCCCCAAAAAAGTGAAGGGCTGGATCCTGCCCGAAATGCCAGGTGAGTGTTCAGGGTGGGTGGGAGTCAGAAGGTTGGTTCCAGGCCTGGGGAACAAGAGTCTGTAAAGCCTCTGAACCACACCCCCTCCCCCAGCCCTGATCACTGACATCCTGCTGTCCCTGGACGACCGCTTCCTCTACTTCAGCAACTGGCTGCACGGGGACCTGCGACAGTATGACATTTCTGACCCAAAGAGGCCCCGCCTCACGGGACAGGTGGGGTGCTACCAGGATGAGGAGGAAAGGAGGGAGGAAGTGGAAGTCTGGGGATGAGGGAGAGGGAATGAGGCGGCTGGGGTATGAAAAGCAAAGATGGGGGCTGAGGGGTGGTTCGGGCCAGGACCATGGAGATCCATGGCTGGATGTGGGGAACGTGTGGGAGTGAGGGCATCCTGACTGAGGCAAGCTGCTCTTCCGGCAATGTCCTCACTTTCCACCACTGTTCTCTGTTATGCTCTGCACTTGCCCACCCAGCTCTTCCTCGGAGGCAGCATTGTTAAGGGAGGCCCTGTGCAAGTGCTGGAGGACCAGGAGCTAAAATGCCAGCCAGAGCCCCTGGTGGTCAAGGTGAGGGTCTCTCCCCTTGCTCATGGACCCCTCAGATCCATGCTGGAGAAATATGGGGGAGTAGGGCTGGGCAGTGTCTGAGCATGCTCTTGGGGTTTGGGTGGTGCCAGCGAGTCTCTCCTAAAATCTATATGTAACCCTGAGGTCTTAACCTTGATTTTCCCAAGGGAAAACGGGTGGCTGGAGGCCCCCAGATGATCCAGCTTAGCCTGGATGGGAAGCGTCTCTACTTAACCACGTCACTGTACAGTGGCTGGGACAAGCAGTTTTACCCCGATCTCATCAAGTAAGAAGCAGCCTGGGCTCCTCTCCCAACCCTCCTCTCCCAGAGGGGTTTGGCTTCCTGAAGACTCAATTCTTGGGGGTATGGCATGGCCCCTGCTGACCTCTTTCTTCTCCCCTCCCTGTTTCCATCAGGGAAGGCTCTGTGATGCTGCAGATTGATGTCGACACAGAAAAGGGAGGGCTGAAGTTGAACCCCAACTTCCTGGTGGACTTTGGGAAGGAACCCCTCGGCCCAGCGCTGGCCCATGAGCTCCGCTACCCTGGGGGCGACTGCAGCTCTGACATCTGGCTCTGAAGTTCCCCTTATAGCCCCACTCCACATTCTGAGCCCTCACTTCCAAAGGGACCTGGCTTCACTCTTCTCTCTCTGCCCCTGACCCTTGGCAGCGTGTCCTACCAAAGCTAAACTCAGATTGTTGAAACATATTTAGCTGTGTCTCCACTTATTCACCAATGTTGCCAATCACTTACTGTGCTGTTTTTACACGAGTTCTTGGAAATTATCTCAGAAATAAACTGGTGAACCCCTTCCTGAGATGACTTTATCTTTGGGGCACAGAGCCTGTGGCTCCTCTTCTGCTGACCCTTTGTATTTTGCACAGGAAAGTTCTGAAGAGGACTCAGGGGTGGGGTGGTTATGACAACTCATTCCCGCCACTGATTATGAAGCTAATGATGCCAACATCTCGCTTCTACGGCCAGATAGAGCCTGGAGGTTTTGGAGGTGGTTGTCACAAGGAGAGCTGGCGGGGAGAAACTGTCAGTTGGTGTTCCTAAACTTTATGATCATTACTTTTTAATTTGTGCTTTCTTTTAGTGAATCTAAAATCTCACCCATCACCCCCAGGAGAAAACCCCCCCACATACAGGAGACACCCTAGACCCCTGACATAGATGGTGCAGTTGCCACCGCTGGTAGCGATGTTGGGAGAAAAATCCCCACTGACTCCCAGCGCCTAGCTTGGCCATGGGCATACAGTATGCCTTAACGGATAAGTGAATGTAAAGGAGGTACTGGGGATGACTGAGTTACAGGGAGACTTGGCATTTACGGAGTCTTACCAGAAGCCTCTCCTAGGTTTCTGCCCTGTCCTTTTCAATAACCAAACTTCAGAAAGAACTTGCCTTGGGATAAGAAAATAGTTGACGAGGAAAAGCCCTTTATAGCATTTCAGCTAGTAAACAGGGGGCGGGTGTCAGGAGCGCTAGGTCCTGGTGAGTCACTGCCCAGCAACCCTAGGTGATAAGGATCTGGGGGCTGGCCCTCTGGGGAGGGGTCGCCATCAGCTCCCCCGGCATGGGAGCCGCCTGTGGCAGCCGGGTATCACGTACTCTCGGACACTAGGACATCAACCGCTGCCCTCTAACTAACACCCTGAAGCCCTCTGGCCCCGACGCAAAAATAAAACAACAACAACAAAAAAAAGCAGTGACCTTTCTGAGCCGTTGATGGTGGGTTGGAGCCGCCTGAGCCACCAGTCCTGCGCCGAGATTCTTCAAAGCCTTAATAAGAATGTTTAGATCCCCATGAAGCCCTACTATACTCAAGTTTACTAGGAGATTTGGGTAGGAATGGGGTTGATGGGCTTCAATGTTTATAAAATCAGGAGTGCTGATAAAAGAAAGCCTTGAAATCTTCCAGTCCTGTGCCTACTCATGGTCACCATTAACCAGCTTTATGTGGATGGAACGTCAGTCTGGCTGCACTGCACGGGAACGTGGGACATCGTGTTGACTTGTAGACGGGCTGCCACCCTCAAGCATGTGAGATCCACATACAAAAATGTCAAACAAACAAGCAAAACAACAAAGACCATCAAAAAAGCAGAATTTCAGCTAATAAATTCAGGAGGAATGATAGAATTTGGATAATACACATTTGTAACCTCAAATGACAATTGGATCTAGGCAATGATCATCAGTGGCTGCTAAAACCATTAAATTGGGGGGAGGATATAGCTCAGTGGTAGAGCGCATGCTTAGCATGCACGAGGTCCTGGGTTCAACCCCCAGTACCTCCATTAAAATAAACAAACAAACAAACCTAATTACCTCCCCCCACAAAAAAAATAAATAAATAAAATTAAGAATTAGAAAATAAAAGCATTAAATGAAAGACTGGAATAGGACTTCATAATGGATAGATCAGATGACAAAACTTGAACACAATAATCAATCTTTACATAACAAAAAGAGAGACAGCCAGACATTACATGCCTCCTAATATGGTATAATAGGAAGGACACTGCCTGTGAAGAATTCTTGCCAAAAAACCAAAATGAATCTGATCAAGCCCTTAGAGCTCAGAGTTTACAGGAAATACAGCAGATAGAAGAACAAGTTTTAAAAGCTTAAAAACACCATAAAGATGCAATCATAAAAATTCAGAATGTGGGAAATTCTAGAGAGCAAATGATCTGTTTCTTCAACAAATAAATTGAGAGAGAGAATAGAAAGATTTAAGAAGCACATCAACCAAAACCAAGTGCAATACAGTGTGTGGACCTTGTTGGTATTGATTTGAACAGAAAAATACATTTTTTTTTAGAAAATTGGAGAAATTTAGACACCAAATGGATGTTTGATGATAATAAGAAATTATTTTTCAGGCATGATAATGGCATTGGGATTATGTTAGAAAGAGTCCTTATTTTTAGTCATACTGAAGTATTTACATAAATACTGAATTATTTACAGATCTAATGATATGATGAATGTCTGTATCAAAATAATCTAGAGCGAGTAGGTTGGAGAGTAGAGGAAGCACAGATAAAACAAGATTGACTACATGTTGGTAATTCTTAAAGCAAGATGATGCGTATGTTTATGTAGGGGTTATGTTCTTCCTTCCTCTTTTCTATATTTGAAATTTTTTCATAAAAAAACTTAAAAAAAAATAACCTCCTCACCTGCTTTCTGATCCTGGCCTCATCTCACTATTTCTGCCCCTACATCACTGAAATAGATGCTCCAAAACTAAGAGAGGCTCTCTCATCACAGATGACCCAGCCACCAGCAATCTGTGACCTAGTCTTCCCTAATCCCTGCTGTACCCACCATGACGGACCTCGCTCTGCTGTACTCACAAGGATTCTACCCCATGGCCCAGCATTAGGCAATGCCAGCAAGAGTGGAAAAGCTGAGCTTGCCATGTGAAGAGTCTAGTGCATCATCTAGGATCACCTGCCAGCACCACGGTCAGCTTCACAAGTTGGCCTATGAGACGGTCTGGAAGGTTCTAGAGAGTTTGCTGAGCTCACGGACACCCCTCCTCCCAAAAAAGCTGTAGTCCCAGTCTACCATGATGAAAGATGTGCGAGTACTGGGAAGCATCCCCCCAGTGTTGGCCCTTTAAGCATGATTGGCCCTCCCACACACTGCAATTGGGTACATCTGCAAAGGCAACTTCAGGCAATTGCCATCATCTCAGGGACTAGTGAGGATCATCCTCCTTCTTGCATTTGCCAAGTGTTTGATTGCCTGGCTCCATGCTCTAAATATCTGCTCCTGGCCATTCTCCAGCATGCTATTAGGAGTCCCTTCCCTGCCTTACTGATTCTGGTTCCTAGCAGACTTTCTGCTCTAAATACTCCCTGACTCAGAGGAATAGGTACAACATTTTGTTAAATAAAAAAGGAAGTTGCAGATATATATATATATATATATATATATATATATATATATATATATCATATAATCTCCACTTTTAAGAAGAAATTCAACAAAAACCTCTATTTAGGTGGTCTTGAATTTGTAAAGAACATGGGTGTGGGAGGATACTTACAGATCATACAACCTCAGAGGGGCTGAGGGCTTTTTATGGAACTTGACAAGCTGTTTCTAAAACTAATCTGGAAATGTAAATGCATTGTGTTCCAGTTATCTATGGCTGTGTAACAAACCACCCCAAAACTTAGTGGCTGAAAGCAATGGCCACTTTAGTTTTGCTCACAGATCTGTAATTTAGAAAGGGCTCTAAGGAAACAGCCTGTTTCTATTGCACTCTGTCTGGAGCAGCTGAAAGACTAGGGGCTAGAACTGTGTGACAGCTCGCTCACTCATGTCTGATGATTGATATGGACTGTCACCTGAGACCTCAGCCAGGGCTATGACCCACACATGGCCTTTCCATGTGGCTGCTTGGCTTCCTCACAGAATGGTTGCTGGGTTCCCAGGGTGAGTGACATGAGGGAGAGCAAAGAGGAAAGTATATCATCTGCTCTAGCCTAGACTTGGAAGTCCTACGGCATCACTTCTATCACATTCCATTCACTGAGATGGTGACCAAGGCCTTCCCAGGTTCAAGGGCACAGGAAACAGATCTCCCCTCTTGATGGAGAGGTGGCAAGGTGCTAGAATAGTATGTGGAACCAGAAACAAAATTTTAAAAAATGAAAATTACTATCATAAAATAAAAATAAATGAATTCACTATCATAAAATTAAGAATATAAGTTACCTATGGTGGGCAAGGGAAAAGAGGTTTAGGAATGATTTGTTAGAAGCCAGTCAATGTCTTCCATAGGAGCTAATTTAATTTGTTTGTTTCCCAAATGGATGGCTAGTTATATCAAAATATTTGTGATTTCCTTTTTATTATAGCTGTTTCCTCTAATGGTTTTATCATATGCTAAGTTCCCTTTTATAGTTGAATCTACTTCTGGACCCTTTTCTGTCAATTCTATTTGTCTAATCCTCCACCCGTAACACAGTTTTAATCAATGTAATTATATCCTATGTTTTGATACCTAATGCTGAACATCTTCCATTATTAGTTTTGTTAACTTGAAAAAAAATTTTTCCTACATACAGAAGACTGTATTTTCCAAATGTGGGCAAAATAACATTTCTGCCAATTTATTAGTGTGTATGAAATGGTATCTTGATGTGGTTTTAATTCTTTTTTTGGTGGGGGAGGTAATTAGGTTTATTTACACATACATATATATGTGTGTGTATATATATATATATATTTTTTTTTTTTTTTAATGGAGGTACTAGGGATTGAACCCAGGACCTTGTACATGCTAAGCACACACTCTAACACTGAGCTATCCCTCCCTCCTTGATGTGGTTTTAATTTGCATTTTCTTTATTACTATAGACAGTGAACAACTTTTCATAAGTTTATGAGCCATTTCTGCTTCTTTTATGAAATTCCTGATCATTTTCTCTGCCCATTTTTCTATTTGATTGTTTATCTTTTAATTTGTAGGAGGTCTTTATAAATTCTAGGTAAAAATCCTTTGTCAGTTATATGTCTTGAAAATATCTTCTCCCAATTTCTAGCTTGACTTTGGACTCTTTTATAGTGGTTTTTAAAATAAATTTAAGTTTTTAATATTAATGTATCTAAATTTATCAATATTTTCGTTTATGGTTTACAGTCTTGTGTTTGTTTAAGAAATTCCTCTGGGAAGGGTATAGCTCAAGTGGTAGAGTGCATGTTCAGCATGCACAGGGTCCTGGGTTTGATCCCCAATACCTCCTCTAAAAATTAACTAATTACCTCCTCCCCTCAAAAATAGATAGATAGATAGATAGATAGATAGATAAATAAATAAATAAATAAATTCCCTCCCAATGTTAGTAGGCAATGCATATAGTGCCGAAGAGCAAATTCTGAATCCAGACAGCCCAGCTCAGACCCTGGCTCCACCACTTACTATGTAGCCTTCGGCAAAGTATTAATCTCTCAATGCCTCAGTCCTCTCATCTGTAAAATGGGATAACCAAAGTACCTATCTGAGAGTTGCTGTGAAATAAAAAGATAACATATGTGAGGCCCTTAGAGCAATCTTCAGCACATATTAAGCTCTGTATAAATACTTGCTGTTATTATGATGATGCTTATCAGATAATTTTTATTGTTACTTCTCAGGGCAAGGACCATCATACCTTATTCAGTTTTGTATCCTCAGCTCTTAGCACAACACTTGGCATAAATGCATAGTTAGTTGTTTATTTTTCCCATCTCTAGCGTCCTCCCCATTCAACTTCACCTTTCTATAGAGCTATCAAAATAATCTCCCTCACATATCTATAATAGTTTCTCTCCTTTTATTAAAGCTTCCAATTATTCTCTACTACTTGCAAATTCTTAAGCCACCATAATTTGCCCCAAATTCTTTTTCCAGTCAAAGTGTTCTATACTCTCCTTTATACTAAACATACTAAACATACTACAACAGTGGTGTTTGGGGGTATCTTTCCATCAGTCTATACCTATATTTGTAGATGAGCATCTGCAAATCTGTATACGTGCAATCTAGGGCAATGTTCAAGAGAATGGGCTTTGAAGTCAGACCGCCTGACTTTGGATCCTGATTCCAGCACTTACTACATATGTAACTGTGGACAAGTCCCTTTGCCTCTTCAAATCTGTTTCCTTGTCTATAAAATGGAGACAATAATAGTTCCTACTTCAAAACGCTTTCAATGAGGTCTTTAATATTTACTATGGTGTCTGGCACACAGTAAACACCAAATAAATTTTAGCTGTTACTAGAAAACTTTCTTACCAATATATCCTTATTTCCCCAACTCTGCAGTCTCCTGGTTCCCCCAGTACCCACAGAAACTGGTTGTAAGGAAATGGAGGCTGTAAAGGGGGATGGTAATGAAATCCAGCAACACTGCTGTTCTCTTTACAAAAGTGCAGTGATGATGAGAATGGAGAACGTATAAATCAAGATTACAAATATAGTTTTGGGTATAACATATCTGCTGTGCAAAACAAAATACTGTACATCCACTCAAAGGGTAGTTAACCTGGAGTCCTTGAGCTCTGAAATTAGAGGCACCACTTGGTCTGCATATGCATTTTTCTTGACAGAGGGTTCATTGCTTTCATCTGATTCATGACCTTAAAAAAATCCTTAACTAAGAGGGTTAAGAACCTATGACCTTTCAGTACAATGTTTTCTTTTTTTAAAAAAACATTTTTTATTGATTTATAATCATTTTACAATGTTGTGTCAAATAGTACAATGTTTTCTGAGAAGAGAAAGTTCATGTGGGCATCCAGCATCCCCTGGGGGAGTCAGTCAAAATTCCAGTGTTCACTGAATGCAGAGCCATGTGAATGCAAAGGCATTAGCAATTCTTTGGAAGGAAATAAAGTACGTACGGGAAGACTGGGAACAGTGAGGGCACTTTAGCTGAATGTGGCACAGCTGTTGAGGTTTGGAGGCCTCCACCAATGAGGAATGTGGGCCAGTGTCTGCAGGTTTGTTGTAAGTGTCTGTGTGCGTGTGGTGGGTGGTGGGTGGTGGGCGGGTGGGGGAATGGTTCAACTTGTTTTTCATCAAAAAAGGGTTATGTGAGCTTACAGCGAACTTCCATCACTGCTACCTATAATTTTCTAATTATTTCATCATCCACTGAGTCTTTTCTTCCAGTAGCCCTGACGACCGAAGGCAAAACTGAAACACGGAAAGAGAGAACAAAACGAAAAGAAAGCTGCAAACGGAGCCGAGTGCCCTGTCTTCCGTCCTGCGGTCCCTTTAAGAGAAGAACGTCTTGGGACCGGCAGTCCCAACCGACCCCAGTTTTAACCGAAACCTAACCCGGACTTCCCCCTCTTGACTCAAATGAGACCAACTTTGGATTTTCCCTCCCCTATTGACCAATCAGATTCTGTTACCAGGCAGACTTTAGCTGCCACCGGTGCGAGCCCGGCGCCTTCTGTCTCCGGGTAGCAGCAACGACCAATGATAGAGCAGGCCGTCCGAGTATCTAGGCAGATCGGGGCTGTTCCAGCCATTCAGAAAAAAGAAAATAAAGCAACGCACGAGCCCGCTGGGCCAGGACCGTGGGGCTGGGCTGGAGTGAAGGTGGCTACGAGGTAGTTTCTCTTTCTCCCTTACCTTTATTGTTGCTTGTGTTGGAAGGCGACTGTCCAAAGGTAGGGAGGGGGCAATGTGAGTTGGGAGGAGAGCAGAAAAAGATTTTGGCTGTATTTTCAAGCTTCTTCACCCCATGTGCACGTGCCCCGAATCTGGGACCCCATTCCCCCAACCGGGTTTCCTACGCCCAGCCCAGGAGTTCCGCTATCGTGAACCCCCCACTTTGCAGCGACGCGGGACTGAATGGAGGGGGGAGGGAGGGAGGGAGGTGGGGGCGCGCATCAGGATGGGATGTTGAGGGAGATGACGTAGGGGCCGGCGACGTGGGGAGGGGGAGCTGCGGGGGAAGCCGTGGCGAGATTTAGTAATGAGAACTTGGGCCCAGTTTTTTACAAGCCTGGAAGGCCAGAATGTGTTCGTATCCTTTCTGACCTCCCAGGCAGATTCAGTGGTGAGGAGTATATTAGGAATTAAAGAACTTTGTCTTGTGGCTGTTACTGACTGTTGTTTTTGAGGGGAAGGAGGGCAGTACAGGGTCAGAGGCAGAAATGAAAATTTCTTTCTAACGTGGATTCCCAATCTCCCTATCTATTCCTTTACAGTTTTCCACATTTAGGAGACTGCAGAAAGGTGGGGCAGATAGAATGGAGATGGCAAAGATCTCTCTGGGTATATATGGGCCTGGAGAAGTAATGGAATAATTTCTAATTTTTGGAGAAGGCAAGTGGTGAGAAAAAGACCACTGGGGAAATTCGGAGGCTTTCTTACTGTTTTTCTGTCGTTCTGGGTAGAGAGATGAGGAGTGCCCTGGAGCCTCCAGGGGAAAAGGGAAGTTTAATCTTCATGTCCTGTCTCCTCTCAACTGTAGCCCTCATGCCGGGATGGCAGAAGATGAACCCGATGCTAAGAGCCCCAAGACTGGAGGCAGGGCCCCCTCAGGTAGTGCTGAGGCAGGGGAACCCACTACCCTTCTTCAGAGGCTCCGAGGTACCATTTCGTAAGTACTCATCACCACCTCCAAACCTCATTCCCAACCTGAATATAGCTCCCCCTAGTACCTCACTTCCTCTGTGGATGACCTGCCTCTCCCCAAGCAAGTGCATCTGACCAGGGAAGAGTCTTCATCATGGTAGCAGTTCTTGAGCACCCACTGGGTTTTTCAGACCTCTTCCTCTCCCTAGCAGTCAGACACAGGGTTGGAGGGAAATCTTCCCTATCACCTCCAGCTTTCTCTTCTTTTCCACAGCAAGGCCGTGCAGAACAAAGTAGAGGGAATCCTGGTGAGTATTTGGGGGAAGAGGACAACAGAGAGATGGAACTGGTGGGGGATGAGGATGGTGAGGATATGGGTAAATGAGAGGTTTATGTGAGAGAGGCAGTGTCATCTGCCCTGTCAGAAGGTAATTGGCTTTGCAACTTGCTATTAGTTTGATCTTGAGCATCTCACTTTATCTCTCTGTGACCTCCTCTTGTGTAGAAGCTGGGTAGAAATAAGATCAGAGCTGATCCCCTCTGCTCCCCCTCTCACCGTGGTAGCCCATCAGGGCTTCTTTAGGGCACAGTGAGCACCCAGCCTCAGATCATTTCTAAGGTCGTTTTTCAGTCTGACAGTCACTAAGTCAGTTAGACTTTTTGGTAAGGATCAGAGAGTCTTACCTTGAGTCCTTCTTGGCCGTAATATTTCTCCTGCTTCTTTTTCTCTCTACCGCAGCAAGATGTACAGAAATTCTCAGACAATGACAAGCTGTATCTCTACCTTCAGCTCCCCTCAGGGCCCAGTACTGGAGACAAAAGGTACATTTGGTGCTAGAGTTTTAGATGTCAACGTTCTGATTCTCAAAGAAAGCCTCCCTAAAAAGGGGTGGGGTGAATAGGAATACTCTTAACAGCTACCCGTAATCAAGAAGGAAAGTCCATGTCCTGCCTTGGTTTACCAGGGAAAGGTGGATTCTGGAGGAACTGAGTCAGTCCAGCACTACTGAAGTGATAGTCCGGGTGGAACCAGGGCAGCTGTTGGGAACATTAGTAATACTCGTCTCTTTCCCTTCTCTTGCAGCTCAGAGCCAAGTTCACTCAGCAATGAGGAGTACATGTATGCTTATAGATGGATCCGCAACCACCTGGAAGAGCACACTGACACCTGTCTGCCAAAACAAAGTGTTTATGATGCCTATCGGTGGGTGGATGGGGGTGGGGGTGGTTGCTGGACATAGGACTACCTCCTCACCCCTGGGAGCTCCCTGCCTTGATAGAGCCTGATTTAAAAGGTTTCCCAAACTTGATCCCCAGGGACCCTCTAAACCTAGACATGACCTCCCTCTCTGAATAGCTTCCCACTCCTCCCTCTCCCCTGCCAGGAAGTACTGTGAGAGCCTCGCCTGTTGCCGCCCACTCAGCACAGCCAACTTTGGCAAAATCATCAGAGAGATCTTCCCTGACATCAAGGCCCGAAGACTTGGTGGCCGGGGCCAGTCTAAGTATCCTTGACTGGAGAGGTTGGGCCGGAGGAGCTGGGGAGGGAAACTTAGGATGTGGAGAGCCAAGAGTGAAAACAGCCCAAGCTTCCTAAGGGGCTTGGAGAGCCCCATGTACTGGTTGCTCCTTAACTTACGTCAGATATTGCTACAGTGGCATACGAAGGAAGACCTTGGTATCTATGCCACCCTTGCCTGGACTTGACCTAAAGGGCTCTGAAAGTGTAAGTAACAAACAGCCCTCCGACTACTCTCTTCTCTCCAAGGTAGAAGTCAGAGGACTTCAGGACATGTTCTGAGGGCTGACACAGCGAGGGCATTCTGCACACAGCTTCTGGGTATATAGGCTATGCCCTTCTGCCTACCCTACGGCTGAGGCAGAGAATTTGTGGCTTTCTGAGATGGGATGATAGAGGCTACTCCCATCCTCAGTCTATTCTTCCTCATGGTCAGTGTTGGTGTCTGAGAGGGGCTGAGGGTCCTTTGTTTGGAGTGTGATTGGGTCTGTCCTTCCCCTCCTGCAGCCAGAAATGGGCCCAGAGGTAACCCCAGCACCTCGGGACGAACTGGTCGAGGCAGCCTGTGCCCTGACCTGTGACTGGGCAGAGCGAATCCTGAAACGGTCCTTCAGTTCCATCGTTGAGGTGGCACGCTTCCTGCTACAGCAGCATCTCATCTCCGCCCGATCTGCACACGCGCATGTGCTCAAGGCCATGGGGCTTGCTGGTGGGTGGACTCCCTCTTACCTCCTGAGAAACCCTCAGCCACTTTCAGCCTCAAAGGCCCTCCCACGTACTAGCATAGAGACACCTTGGATTTGCCTTCTGTTCCTAGAGACCCTTCCAGGACATACCTTAGACCACCTTCTCTTCCCTGCCTATACCAGCCAGTCAGAGTCACCTCACTCCTCCATTCTATCTCCTACTCACCTTGTTACCTTTTCCGGCACCTCTGCAGAAGAGGACGAACATGCCCCTCGGGAACGGTCATCTAAATCCAAGAATGGTGTGGAGAACCTGGAGGGCGGAGCCCATAAGAAACCAGAGAGACCAGCCCAGGTAAGGAAGGTGACGCCCCTGACCTTGCTCCCCTGGGCTGAGGGTTTAGTATACCGCCCCCCCAGAGGACCCAGTACTTGTTCTCCTCCTGTTCCTATGTTTCCTCCATTGTCCAGCCTTCCCACTTTCTGTATTCCTCTCTTTACTTTGTAGCCTCCGAAGGAGCTGGAGCCCCGGGCTGGGGCTGGCCCCCCCGCACGCGGAGAGCGGAAGAGGAGTGCGGTGGAGAGCCCGGCTCCAGCAGCCAGTAACCCGCAGGTTAACGCCCTCGTGGCCCGGCTGCCTCTGCTCCTGCCCCGGGCCCCGCGCTCGCTTATTCCACCAATCCGAGTCTCTCCACCCATCCTGGCCCCCAAACTCTCCTCAGGCTCTCTGAAAGTGGCCACGCTGCCTCTGCCCAGTAGGGCTGGGGGACCCCAAGCAGCCGTGCCCATCATTAACATGATTTTACCAACTGTTCCTGCTTTGCCTGGACCTGGACCTGGACCTGGGCCTGGGCCTGGTCAAGCTCCACCTGGGGGGCTCACTCAGCTGAGGGGCCCAGAGAACAGGGAAGTAGGCATAGGTGGTGACCTGGGACCCCATGACAAGGGCATCAAAAGGACAGCTGAAGTACCTGTGAGTGAGGCGAGTGGGCAGGACCCACCAGCTAAGGCAACAAAGCAGGATATAGAGGATACAGGAAGTGATGCCAAAAGAAAACGAGGGCGCCCTCGAAAAAAATCAGGTGGAAGTAGGGAAAGGAATGCGACCCCTGACAAGTCAGCCGCTGCCATGGACTCTGCCCAGTCCTCAAGGTTACTGCGGGAGACGTGGGCCTCTCGAGGGGAAAGCAACGCAGCTGGAGGGTCCGAGACGCCAGGGCCAATGGGAGAGGCTGGGAAGGGGATACTTGCCCAGGGTCAGGAAGATGGTGCTGTTTCCAGAGGAGGAAAGGGCCCCAGTTCTCGGCATGCCAAAGAAGCGGAAGATAAAATTCCTCTTGTCACCCCGAAAGTGAGTGTCATCAAGGGCAGTAGAAGCCAAAAGGAGGTTCTTCATTTGGTTAGAGGAGAGGTAGACACGGCAGCACAGGGTAATAAAGACTTAAAGGGGCAGGTGCTTCAAAGTTCCTTATCCCAGGAGCGAAAAGACCCCAACGCAACACCCCCATGATAGGTATGTGGGGAGGAGTGTGTATATCCGTATGTTAACTCTACCTGCCTGCCTGGTAGAGGCCTTTCTCTGCACTTGCTTCTCACTTGGCCCTTCTGTATAGACAGCTGAGGTACCCTGTCTTACACAGTGCCTGCTTCTTGCCTCTGACCTTTCCCGCTCGATACCCTTGGCTTTAGAGTCACCAATAAATCTGTAGTGACCACCTTACCTGGATCCCTGTGCTATCCTGTGGAAATACAGGGATGGAGTTTGATGAATGTATAAGTTAGGAGTCTTTTGGTTATAAATCAGAGAAAACCTAACTCAAACTGGCTCAAAAATAAAGATTTATTGGCTCATGTAACTGGAAAGTCCAGAGGTAGTGCTGGCTCCAGGTAAAGCTGAGCCAGTGGCCCAGTATGTCTCTAAATACCTGATTGCTTTTTTTTTTTCCCCACTGCTCTGCCTTCTGTAGGATCATCTTAGTCTGGGCTGCCTTGTGGCTGCCAGCACTCTTGGGATTATGTGTATCCTCATTTATGTCCAACCAGAAAGAGAGGGCATCTTTGTGTCAGGAATCCTAGCAAAAGCCCTAAGAGTCACTCAGTTCAGCCAGCCTGGGTCACGTGCCCACCCCTAACCAATCACTGCGGCCAGGAGATTGGTGTATACTAATTTGCTTACTTACTCGGCATCATGGACTGTACCTTTTAAAAAAGGGTAGGATCAGCCTCCTGAGAATCACATAGATCCCTAAATGGAAACTGGGAGGGGGGTGTTCCTGGGGAGGCAGCTGGCACCCGGCCACAGGTATGAACTACATGTGGTTTTAGCTTGCCAGGTTGACAGCTATACCTGCTTCCTTTTTTCCTCATAGTCTTTCTTGCGTCTTCCTTGCTGCAGCTGCAGTCTTTCCTCTTGTTCTCATATCAGAAGGAATGAGAGGGAAGTCATTCTTCTTTAGGGACTATCTCTTTAGTCTCTTTAGATGACAGTCCCCCTTTTTTTTCACCTACATCTCAGAGATAGCTATCTTTCCTTTTCCTGTTTCTGAATTTTAGTTTTCGCCTCATTCCTGCTTCCCTATCCCCCAGCCTACTGCCACTTTCACCAAGTAGAGTGAAAGATTTACTTCCTAGTCATTTTTATTAAATTCATTCTGTATCCACCAGGTGTCAGTCTCCTGTCATGCATGTGTCAGGACTTAGCCAGGACTGTGGGGTTTAGGCTCTGTGTATGGAAGGAGGTAGCTTCGCGTGTCAGGGAGCACCAATGGGAAGGGAATCCAGTCCCCCTATGCTGGGAAAAGCAGTAAACCAACCAGTATTCATTGAGGACCTACTTCGTCTTCTGCACAGGGCAGCTTCTGTCAGGGAATCTCAGTGTTCCTTCAGGGAGACTTCATTAATCTGTCCATTTATTTCCACCATTGCAGATTTTTAAAAAATTATAATATGTAATGTTTGATATCTATAAAGAATATATTTAACATGAATAAATTATGGAGCATAATAATTAAATGACCCATCACCCAATTTGTACATTAAAACATTAGAAATACTGTTGAAGTTCTTGTGTTCATCCCCTATCCTAACCTGCCTCTCCCAAGAGGTAACCACTGTCCTTAATTTTGTGTTTATTACTTACCTGCCATATATATGTATATAGAGAGAGAGGTATATAGATCTCCATATGTGTATATATCCTTTAAAAATATATTATTCAGCTTTGCTTTTCAGTTTTACAAAAATTGTACTCTCTAATAGTCCCTTACAGTTTGGGTTTGTTTGTTTTTTTCACTTCACATTATTTCTAAGATTCATACATGTTGTAGATAGCTATGATCCGTTCAGTTCCATCAGTATAATATTTCAAGTGCATAAACAACAATTTATTTATCCATCCACCTATCAATGGATATTTGGGTTGTTTAAAGTTCTTTTGCTGTTACAAACAGTGCTGCTATGAACATTCTTGTACATGTTAGTGCCTTTGTTTTTTGAATGATTTCTAAGAAGCTTTCTAAGATGGTTCCTTTGGTCTACAAACCCTCTGAACTGGGGCCAGTCCCCCTTGTCTTCTCTGGAAGAGTTTACATCAGATTGAAATGAACTGTCCCTTGAAAGTCTGGTAAAATTCACCTGGTAAACCATCTGAGCCTGGTGTTTCTTTGTGGGAAAAATTTTAATTACTGGCTCAATTTCATTAATAATTATAGGCTCTTTGGGCTTTCTACTTCTTCTCACGTCCATTTAGGTAAAGTTTTTTTTAGAATTCTATGCATTTTATGTCATTTTTTAAAAATGAAATTTCTTAAATTTTCTATTTTGCCTCCGCTCCCTGCATAGGTGTGTCCTTTTCATTTCTACCATTTACTTGTGCCTTCTTTTTTTACCCCTTGACCAGCTACACCAGAAGTTTATTTTACTAATCTCTCTTTAGTTGCTACTTTGGGCTTCGTTGATCCTCTCCCTTTTATGTTTTTTTCTGGGTGGGGGGGTATAATTATGTTTATTTATTTATTTTTAACCGAGGTACTGGGAATTGAACCCAAGACCTCCTGCATGCTAGGCATGCACTCTACCACTGAGCTATACCCTCCCCCCATGTTTATTTTTCATTTCATTAATTACGGATCTTATCTATAGTTATTTCCTTTCTTCTGCTTCCTTTAGATTTAATTTTTATGTTCCTTTATAACATCTTAATTTGTATCTAATTTTCAAGCTTTTTTCTATACTAAGTTTTTAAGGACTCGCTTTATAGTCTCCAAATTTTTGTTTATTTTGTTTAAATTATTACTTAGTTCTAAGAATATTCAAATTACCTTTATGACTTTGTTGATTCATGATTTAGAAAAGTTTACAAATTTCCAAATGTTTGGATATTGAAAATTTTATCTTTTTTCTTTTGGCTAATTAGGTAATTAGATTTTGAAAAATTTATTTATAATGGAGGTACTGGGGATTGAAACCAGGACCTCCTGCATGCTAAGCATGCATTCTACCACTGAGCTATACCCTCCCCCTGAAAAATTTATCTTTTTGATATTGATTTTCAGCTTAATCATTTGTTCTCAGAGAAGGTAGTCTGTATGATACCAATTCTTTGAAATTTGGGGGGATTGTTATTTTGTATTCTGTAAATTATCTTGGATGACTAAATCTATTTTGTTGTTTTTTACTGACTCCTTCCCATAGTACCTTGTTTCCTTGTATATTTTGTGTTTTGGGATTTTGAGCTCATATTTTATTAACTTAATCTAAGGGAATCCAGAGGTCCTTGATTAAGGGTGCTTTCTTCCAGAGAGCATTTGCATTTGCTTCTGCCAGGAGACAAAGGGTGCTCCTGACCTGGGACTGCGGTAGCCCCTTTCAGAGTCCAGGTTTAATTCAGGAGTCCTAGGTTTTCTCCCCTTTGGCCAGGCCCAAGGCTTAGCCTCTGTTCGCAGTACTGACGCTGGCATTTGTTCCCGGGGCAAACCTGCTTCTCCTCCTACTCTTACCTTAGCCTTCCTGTAGATTTCAGCTTAATGTTCTTTTTTTGTCCTTTACTGGTCTCTTCTATTTTCTGATGAGCCCAGCAATGTGGTAAACATGTTTGCTGTAATTTATCCAGGATCTAGTTGTATTTTAGTGGGAGAGCTCTTTCTCTTATCCATGCTGCCCGAAGTAGGGTCCATTACTGTGGTTTTGGCATTGCCCTTCTTGTTTTTTAAGAGCTACTCACTCATGAGAAGCTAGGACTTAGGCACTGTCTTCAGATCAATAATGATCACAGCACAGCGTGAGTTATGGCAGCAGAAAGCACAGAGAGCTATGGGAGCCCAGAGCAATAGCGCAGCGGTCAGACAGGGATCAGGAATGACTTCCTCGTAGAGGTGAATAGGAATAAGCTGGACAAGTCTAACTCATAAAACAAAGACAGAACAACATAAGACATAGGGTAAAAAGAGCTAAATCATAACACTTATTCTGCACATGAGAGCTGTAAATTCAAAGACATTGAGTGATTTGGGAAGGCTTCTTGGAAAAGGTAGATTTGAGTTAAGCCTTCAAGGTAAGTAGAACTTAGGTGAAAAAGGTGAAGGCATACCAAGAAAAGCAGGGGTTTGGGGATGTGGGGCGTGAATAAAGACATGGCAGTACAACCCAGTAAAGAGGCCTGTCAGGCGGAAGGGCTGTGAATGAACAATAGTGAGAAATAAACTAGAAGAAGAACACACAAGCATGATAGCTATCCATTGATTGAATGAATGAATGGTATGAAGTTTGCATTAGAAAATGGAGGAACTGAATCAAAAGGAACCAGCCAGGCAGCTGTTGCCATTATCCATGTGGGAGGAGCCTAGGGCCTGGACCTCAGGCTGCTGACATGTCAGAGGTGACAGGCATATGGAAAAATAAACCACTGGTGATAGAATAGATAGACATAGCCAAGGAAATGTCTTCACCGTGACTGGGTTTGGGGATGGATCCATTCACTTTGGGAGACCAGGCCACTGGAAGATTTTGAGATTTACATGACTGTTACAGGGTCTTTAAGTAGCCTGTTTTAAAATTTTATCCTGTTTTAAAAATCTAACATAAAACAAGTTATTCTTCTGTAGTTCAGGCAATCTTCAGTTTATTAGATGAAGGGCTAAACTAAGACTTGGGGGACTGCCTACCGCTTCCTCTATGCCAGTCCTTATTCTCTCCCCAACACCCTGTTCCCCACTCCCATTGTTGTCTTTTTTCATTTAGCCCTATCCTGAATTAAAGGTAATTTATAATTTACTAAAATTTTAAATAATCTTTTGCTCTTAAACCAAAACAAACTCTGTATGTCTAGTCTATAGCCTCAAATAAATGAGTTTATTGTTTATTTTTGTGGATAACAATTTTCTTAAAAAATCAAAGCAAATGCCACACTGACTCATGTGCTAAACGGGGGAATTAATGTCATGATACGTTTCTCTAAGTGTTCTGTCTAGTGTTAACATTCGTCAGCTGGCCCACTCCTTTGTCTGGGATCAACCTGCTGGCGCCACCCTGAGGTAAAGCTCATCATTACATATACATAACGCAGTATTTCTTAAATGTTCGTGAAGAGGCAATTTGTTTACTGGAAAAAGCATGAATTACGTACACATTTACCTTACCTCTTTCCATATCAGTTTGAACACTTATTTAGTCCAGTTTTTTCAAACTGGATTCAAAAATAGATTGAAGCTCATTAGTGGGTTGTGAAACTGATTTAGCAGAATGCCAGTGTTTTTTAAAAGTGAGATAAACTAGAATAGAAAAAAAAATATCAGAGTGCAATACATATATTAAGGGTAAGCATTGTTTCACGAAACTTTCATTTCAGTTAAGATATGTCTATGGTCATGATTATAAAATCTATTTATTGTAAGTTGAAGTAAAACAATTTTAAAAACAATGTCTTAACCATTCTGAAGCAGTTTCCATAAAATGAGATTAAATCTTTCACAGGGTTGTAGTGAAGGATATATGAGGTAGCGTTTGTATTCATACATGGTAGGAGCCCAAGCAATAATGAGCTGCTTTTTCTTTTCTCTGGAAAAAAAAAAAAAAAAAAGCCCATAGTATCTATGGTTCAAGAAAAAAATTTGACTCTTTATAATTTCTTTAACCATAGGGATGCTTAAAATATACCTGGAGCTGTATTATGACCTGGGTCCTCTAGTTTTATCAGCTGTTGATAAATAAGCCAACTTCTTTCCCCAATTTGATGATAGTTAAATAAATAAATGACATAACTTGACCTGGTTGGTATTTCCTTGCCCTCACACCCCAAGGTGCCACATGTGTACATGCTTTGAAATAAGAGGCTTCACATGCAAACAGGACAGAATGAGTTCCTAGAGGGTCACATGTCATCCATATACAACCATCTATACCTCCCTGGGACCTAAGATAGAGGTAAGTGGTATTTTTTTCAATCAAAAGAGAATTTTAAATATAGTTTCAGTGTGATGAATATTATAAATGTTATGCTTTTAAACTGAATATGAGAAACAGAGTAGCATTCAGTTTTATGACAATTAAGGAGACTGAAGGGAAAAGAGAAGCAAATAGGAACGGGGGAGAAAAAATAATTTAGTCAAAATATTTATTTGTAAATATTTTTATTTTATTCATTCATTTAAAATAACTATTTTCCCAAAACAACAATGACAACAACAACAACAAAAAAGTCAGACAATTGGCATGGTTCTGCATTTTTGGAAATCTCTTTTATGCCTGACTGGATTCTCATATCTGCTTCTGCATTCAATCTGTTGCTGTATCAACAAATATAAACATACTTTTCTGTGATAGAAACTAAGGAACTAAGGATAGAGCTAGAATACAAAGATAAATCCTTTCCTGCCTTGAGGAGCTCAGACTAGAGGGGGCTGGAGACCCCAAAAAACAGAGGGAACCAAAGAAAACTCTAAAAGAAGGCAGAAAGACAAAGTCATAAAGATATGCAAAGAAATTTACAGGTAAGAGCCCTTAGAGCTATAAACACAGAAAGCTTGAAACAAAATCTACCTCATAATACTCTGCGTGTGTGCACGCACACGCATGTGTGTGTATAGAATACGAGGGGAGGCTCACTTGGTTAATGAAGGACTTACAACTGCCTGTAGCTACAAAAAATTCCTACTTAAAGTTTGAACAGAGATGTTCCTGGAACCTTGTGGGGGGTTTTGTTTCTGGAAAATAAAAAACTTCCTACATTGAAACAGTAAGATTGTCACATCACTTTTCACCATGCTTCAAAAAGCTGGTGGGTTTTACAGCCCTTAGGATCCTTGTCTCTTGAGGGGATGGATGTGTGACATTATAAACTCCAGGCTAAAGCAGGGTCATCACCTCTCCATACTTGCCAGACAGCTGACTGGGAGCTGGCCAAGAGCTGCTGGGCCTGACAGGTGGACTGGTGATTCCCCACTCCAGACTAGTGGTGACAAATTTAAGCTATCTTTGGCACTCTCGGCCTCTTTCTGGCTCCTCTTTCATTACTGTACTCCTGTTTTAACCTAGCTTATCAGCTTGCCCTCTCATGATTTGAGCAAATTTTCTCTTCAGAATGCTCTCTCTCCTTCTTTGTTCAGCTGGATCATTTCCAGTGTCTCTTCTGTGACCTGGCTCACAGTATTTTTGAGAACCCTTCTATTCATTCATCCATCATATACTGAGTGGCCTTCTGTATTAACCAGATGTTCCTTCAGCAATTAGGTACCCCATTTGTTCTACTTTTGTATAAACCACATGTTTTACATAGGTATTTTCAAGCTATTATTCTTTATTCTGCCTCCCAAACACTGAAGCAGTGTTTCTTTTATCATCTATCCTATATTATTGTCCCTATCATAGTAATATAGTACCATGTGTAGTAGTAATCTGTACTCTCTTTTAATCCTCACAAAACTGTGTGAAGTTCTAATATTCCTGGATCCAATTTGCAGACATAGAAATGGCGGTTCAAAAAGGTTAAATCAGTCATTCCAAGGCAAACAGGCTTTAAGTGGTAGGGAAGGTGGCATCCAAGATCTGTGCTCAAATAACTAGCCTCAGTGTAGAATATTGTTAGGCCCTATGAGGGTTCAGACAGAGGTTCTGCCAGAGAGGGCCGCCAATCAATAATGCTAACTGACAAATACACAAAACCAACACCAGAGGTCCATTTGCGGGGCGTGTCTTTATTTATTTAGTTTTTTACGGTTTTGTTTTGTTTGGAAGGAGGGGTTATGCCCTCCAAGCTTTTGTCATTTCACTCACCTCTTCCAACTGGCCCTGTCCAGCCCCTTCCTGGAGGATCGAGGTCCGGAGTCTAGAGGTCAAGGGCTGCCCAGAAAAGTAGGTGGGTGACTTGGGAGGCAGAACCAAGGTCTTCAGTCGCGCCGCTAACGGCGAAAGATTAACGCGGTTGGACCGCGCCATTCCCCCAGCAATAAGGGGCGTAATCTGGACATCGTCCTTAAAGATGACTAAGAAGGTGATTATCTTCCCCACCTGCGCTTTCTCTTTCTGCTGCCCAGCTGGGCCCCCAGCGTCCATCCCACGACCTGATTTACTAAGGGAGTCGTGTGGAATAGGGGAGGGGGAAAGCCGCTGGTTTTTCAATTACCGTAACTCGGCTGCTAACTCAAAGGACTCATTTACATATAATTTGCATACCCCTGTACTTGTGCTTAGTACGCGGCATGTCTGTACTCTTCTAACAAGGCACCCACGCCCGTCTGCCCCCTGCCGCTACTTGCTCTAGGCCGGGAGCCCCTGCCCCTAATCCAGCAAATTTTACTTTCCTTTCGGCTTCCTTAGTTTAGCAAACGCGGCCTCTTAAGTCCACCTCCCAAAGATTGGCCCCTCCTCCCAACCGTAAGCTCCTCCCTTCGTCCTCTCCTCCCTCCCCAGCTTCCAAATATCTCTTCCCCGCCCCCTCTCTATTTCTGAACAGGCATGTTTCAGGCAGCTCACTTGACTCCTTGGATTACCATGGGATCGGTAGGGTCCTGAGCGTCAGAGGAGCAAGAAAGCACAGTCCAAGAAGAAGGGCTTGGACTCAGAAGAAGAATCGAGACCTGCTTGGGCTTTTTTTTTTTTCGGTCTTGGTTGTGCGAAGGAGGAAGAAGAGGTTGTGAGGCCCGGTCGAACGTGAGGCAGCTCGAAGGCCCCGCAGGCGGCGCCGAGGGCAGCCCCGCAGCCGGGGCCTGGTGCAGCCGCCGCGGCCGCTGTCAGGGAAGCGCAGGCGGCCAATGGAACCCGGGAGCGGCCGCTGCTGCTGAGGCGGCGGAGTCGGCAGCCCGACCCCGACCGCCCGCACCCCCTCCGCTGGGGTCCCCCAGAGGTAAACGACTCCTACCCCATGAGTCCGCCTTGGCCTGTGTGTGGAGGGGTCCCTCTCTCACGCTGTCCCGCACAGCCTCCCCCCCCCCGCCCCCACACCTGGGTTCGACTACAAAACTGCCCTCCCGGTGGCAGCTGCACCCCAGGTTCCTTCTCCACCCTTTCTTCCCAGGCCTGGGGTCCTCCTCTGCTTTTTGGCTTCCTCTTCTGTTTAGCTCCTCCCTCTGCCCTGGGGATTCCCCCCTCCCTCACTCTTATCCCTGTTGCCTTGTCCCGAATTATTTTCTCTTAAGTCGTCGACCCTTTCCACATCACGACGCCTTTTATACTGTCCATCCTTGTTCCTCGTCGTCTGTGCTCCAGCCCCGAATCTTTCCCATGGCCTCCACCTTTATCCCTTTTCCTATTTTGCCCCTTTCATCCAATGTCTCTGTGCAGCCCCAGCACTGTGTTCCCGTTTCCCTGAGCTGAAAGATTGTAGCTCTCTCTTCCTCTGCTGCTTCTGATTCCATTACCTCACTGCCACCCACCCAGCTCCTGGCTTCCAAGAATTGTCTATTCCCATCTCCTTAAGGGATCTCAGGCTCTCACCATCGTTTGCAAAGTACCATTTACATTCTACTTTGACCTTAATCCTTGCCCTTCTCTGGAGTGCTTTATGATTCCTGTAACTTTCTTTAGCTTCTCTCTCCCTTTCCTCAACCTCCCAACCTCTGGAGGTTTGTTCCTATAGCAGAAAAAACATCTGACAGTACCCCTTCCCATTCAGGATTTCCAACTCTGACACCTCCCTCGAGTTTCAAGGATTTTGCTGATCCTTGTGACATTTGGTCCTTTTTTCCCTGTGATCTTTCTGTGTTCTCTGTCACACTTTTTACTTTTACATACCACTTATTTCAGGATCACTAAACCTTGAACTAAGAAGAAAGTGTGTTGGGAGGAGGGGGAGCCTCAGCTATCTCGGGATTTTCTCTGGACAACAAGGGTGTTTCTGAAGGATGGAGCAAGTTTGAAGAAGTCCCTATCAGATTACACTTTGTTGGAGGGATGAACAGGCCTGCATGGAAACTGAATGAGGTTGTGAGAAATTTAGTTTTGGATTATTTTATTTTAAGCTTGTCTTAAACGGATCACAGAATAGAATGTCTGTCTTCTCACCCCTACCCAGATCCAGGAGGAATCAGTTTACTGTCTGTGGCTTTACTAAAATGGTTGGTTGATTCCATAAGAGCTTAGGCCTGGAGTGGGGTTGGTTTAGGGGCCGGGAGTAACTGAGAAAGGAACAGGAGACAATGGAAAGAGCTTGTACATTCAGAATCAGGATTTTGGGGTTCAGCGTATGACATACTCACTTGACCTTTACAGTGAACTTTTTGTGGGGAAGATGGCCCACTGTGTAGGCACCAGTATAGTAATAGGCTAATAGCAGGATGTGGGTTGGGAAAAAAAATTGGACAAAACAAAACATTCTGGGTTCCTCAGACACAAGGCATTTATTAGTAGTGATTTAGTTGTTCTGAGAATTCTTCCTTCTGGTGTCTCTGGTGGGCCTTCCCACTGTACAACTGTGGGACTAAATCCGTTTGAAAGACAGGCTCCGGGGCCTGCTTCTTTCTTCTGCCTGGCTTTTTTTCCCCACTGCTGTAAGTTGCTGACCCGCTTTGTTGTTCCCCTTGTACTTGGGCCATAACTCCAGCTTCTGTAGGTGGAAAGTATGTTTGTGGGAAGGCCTGTTGAGGAAACTGGTTGGAAAAGAAAACTTGGAGTGAGCTGGGACTTAGGGAACTAGCTGCTCTCTCGTATGCCGTGTGTCTTGGCCTGCGATAGCGAAGAGGGCACGTGAAGTTCCATTCATCTTCCTATTCTAGGCCTATTTGAAAATAATCATGCTACCTCAGCCCACCTCTCCCTTTGTCTCCCTCCTTGTTGGCTAGTGTCCAGTCTCATAATTCCTCTTTTTAGGAGCATGTTCACTCCTTGGAGTCACCCCCACAGAGAATTCGTATTTCCCCTAGTTTCCCTGCTTCCTTCTCAGAGCTGGGTCCACACTGCATGAGAACATGTTTGCTAAACACTACTCAAAGCAGCAGATTGAGATTCTTCAGTTTGGGGAAGAAGTTTGAGAGGGGCCTTTCAGCAACTGGCATAAGACAAGAGAGGGCCTAGTTCAAGTGCATCTGGGACTTGCAGCAGAGAGAAACAGTTCAGAGAGAGGTGAGCATACAGATTGCTTTCTTTGCCATCTGTGTGTTTCAGCAGGGGCTCCCAGAGCTGGCTTGGGCTGTCTGGCTGGAATCTGCTTATACCAGCTCTATAGCCCTGAACAGAGTTCTCAGCCTGATTCAATATTGATTTTACCCTGAGACCACTGCCCTCCCTACCCTCCTCCTGGAAGCTTGAGAATGCCCTCTGCCCTGATGCCACTCTGCCTTGGGCCTTGGATAAGCATTTACCTGATTCCTGGTGAGGCTTGAGCCTGTTTGACTGCTGGGCTCTGTTTCTGTAAGGAAAAGGTAGTACTCAGGTTCCACCTTTACCACTGAGATTAAGGGGGAAAGACGAGCTAAGACCTCGTTACAGAAGAGTTTAAGTTAGACTGGAGCCGTGAGGAGGGAATTCTCAACAGCGGAACAGAAGGCTGAGCATGATTAGGAGTCTTTTTTTGAAGAGCAAGTTCTTTTTAAAAATTATTATTAAAGGCATATATGCGTTTGGCAGCAAATCCAGTGGTACTTAAGCGTTTACGAGGACAACCAACAGTCCCTTTCCCTTCATCCCGGCCCCTATTCCCTTAGAGTTAACCTCTTAGTTATTTTAGTGTTTGTCTCTGAAGGTTATGGTGCCTCTATTTCTTGATTTATTAATTGTTACAAAAGAGAATTGAACTTTAGAAGATTTATGCCTCTTACTTATATAATTATGTTGTTTTTATAGAAGCCTGTGTGACTTTAACGTTGGAACCTTCTTTTCTTTCTGTTAACTTTTAACAGCCTCGGTTAGCTACCCACCTTGCAGGATAAAGATACTGGCTCCACTGCTCTTTCTCCCAATTCACGTGATCCATCTCAGCAGGATCCTTTAAAAGGAGGTGGAAGATTGAGTTCACCTATCTGTTTGGAGGCAGAGCACTAAATTAGATGATCTCTTAAGGGCCATTCTATGAAAATACAGGAACATAAAAAAAAAAGAGAGAGAATTAGTCTGAACCAATCCATATTTATCTAGTTTATGGGAAAAGATTTCAAGAAGGGGATAGTGATTAACTAGGTAAAGGAATCATTTTGGGGCCCTTTACCGTCCTGTCTGAGCAGAGACCAATCTAGTAAGTTCTTTAGTGGAGGCCAGTGGAGGGTTGTTCATCTAGACTCTTTTGAGGTGTTGAGAAGGGGGAGGCCAGGGTAAGTAATAGCGTTCCCCCCCCCCTCCCTGGAGTCTTCTGCAGACGTTTACTTAAGTGCTCAGTCACACAGAACACTTGCATGTACACCCTCTCTGGCCTCTACCACTGCTGCTCTTCTCTGTTTTGCCCTGATCAGCCCTCTGATGCTCAGATGAGGATTCCCTGCATTGTCCACATACAAGCTGTGAAGCCCGGCCGGTTGTCATCACGCCCCCACTCACACTCCCCTTCCCTAGAAGCCAGCTGCTAGGCTGGGGCAGAGGAGGCCTCTTCTGTTCCCTCCCCGTCTCCCTAGAAGGTCAGTTTAGGCTCCCAGTGCGAAATGTGGAGCCTCAGTTGTCTGGATGTCCTTGAGAGCCGCAGAGTCATTTGATATTAAAGGTTTGGATTTTCTTCTCTCATGTTTTTCTTATTCTCTGACTAATTAGAGGAAGAGTGGTAAATACAGAACCTGTTTCTTCCTTTTTCACCTTCTAGTCCTTTTGCTCTCTTGAGAATGGTTATTTATCAAAGCTATATTTTCTTCACATTTGAAAGTGAATGAATCGATGCTGAGGACCATATCTGGGTTTAGGTTTTGGAGAATCCATTTCTTACTGTTTAAATTACCAAAACAACTTACATTTCCTTCAACACCTCCTTCTCTCCATGACTTCCTTCAGATGCAGGCACTTCCTAAGGGTCAGAAAGGCCAGGAGGGAGGCCCAGCTCCAGTTTGGTAGTTTCTAGTGGCTGCCTATTCAGGAGAGGAGTTTGGTTTTCTTCTACCTCTTGTCATTGTCTGTTCCTGGGGAGTAAAGGCTGCGAGATGGGGCATCTGCTCTGTTCAGTGGGGAGGGCCCCTAAATACTGTGATGCGGGATTCCTAACTGAGGCCTGAGATAAAAGAAATGATGGTCTCCTTCATGCTTTTCCTGATGCTGGTAATAATCCCATTTGTGACCCTTTGCAAATCTTCTGCATTTCCTAGTGAAATCTGAGACGCTGTGTGGGACAATGTCTGAACTTCATTTCCCTTGGAAGTTTTAAAAAAGTGGACTTTTAGCAGCTTTTCATGACTTGAAAGTCTCTGGAGTAGAGGAAAAGAAAAATGTCCCAAGCATAGGGAAATTGAGGAAAAAAGAGTTGGTTGTATAAGACATTTAAGGCTGTTGTGTGAGTTTCTGAACAGACCTAAAAGGTAGTGGTCCCATGGGAATTTGAGTGACCCTCTGGTGCAGAGTGTCCCACAGTGGTGTGGCAGGGAGTGAATAAAGCTTCGTCCGTCTTATTCCTGTGCAACGCATATTGCAAGTAGAGACAGATCCACACAGGCAGCCATGCTGGTTCTACTGCTCAGATGGCACTGCCTAATTTGGGAGAGAGCACAGTGAAAGAGTTGCCGCCTTTTTACCGATACCAAGTTCAAACGGCATCAGCGAAATTAATTTTGGGGGTGAACTTCTCTCTTGACAGTTGGGAGAAAGGCAAACTGAAGCAGCTTTTTTTGGTGCTCTCTGAGAACAGAAGAGTCCCCCATCTGTCTTCCTGCAAAACTTTAGAGGTGACTGCTGGCAGGAGCCGGACTGTAGACGATTAGGCAGATCAAGGTAACCTTGACTCAACATTTCCGAGGTGCAAGAAGAGGCACCGGAAGAATGGAAATGGGGCTTCCAGAGTGACTGGAGGATCTGTGTCTCGAGCCATCTTCCACCTTCCCAGGGTCACTAGTGTTAGGGGTGATGTCACTATTGGAAATTACCTGCATTCCAGCTCCACAATAGCTTCTGCCTTCCTCTTGCTCACACTCTTGAGTGTGTCTTAGACTCACTCTATTTGCATTTTTGTACAGAGGCCTCAGCCCACTGCTGACTACAGCCGGACTCTGGAGCTAGGCTGAGCTCACGTTAACAGCATGCCTCTCCCCGTTCTTGCTTTGAAATTTCCTCCTGTTCCGCGCTGATTCTCCTGATCTGGGTTTGTTGGGGCTCTGAAGAATCGTTCTAGGAAGGCAGTAGCTTTTGCCAGCAGTGTTGTCACTGATTTTACTCCTGAGAGTTCCTTCAGGGAGGGGTTCTTGGTTATGTGACTCCTGTTCCTCCCTGTTCTTTGGACATTCGAGACGCGTGAGGTCCAGCCTGATTTCTTTTTCGCCTTCTCCCAACTCTCCAGTTCTTGGAGTGTGTGTATGAGAATTGGGAAGGTAGTGTTGGGATTAGGAGAAGGCTGTCATAAATGTTACGGAAAATTCTCATGTACAAGTGTAACTGGAATTCCCTTCCCTGATAAATAGTACGTGCGTGCACACACACAGGTACACAAGCTGCTACTGGCCTTTCAGGTGATTAGGATTCAGCGAGAATTTGCTGAGTACCGTGTGCCAGGGACTGTGCTAGATCCTCTTGCACACGCAAAGGTATTTATTCTGCACAGCAACAATGGGAAGTAGGTATGTTTCCCCCATTTTGCAGTTGAGGAAACTGAAACTCAGAAGATACATGGTTTGCATAAGTTTACACATCTCATAATGGCAGGGCCAGGATTTTGAATCCCAGCCTATTTGACTCGAAGTTCAGGAGCCTTCCCACTGTCCTTTAGCTGCCACAGCACTGGAGAAAGAGAGAATGATGTTATGGAGTCAGACAAGCAGAGAGATGGCACGCTTCAGCAGGGTTGATGATGATGGCTTTAGAGCTGTTTTCTTCTCAGTGAAGACTGGCACAGTATTTGCTGGCTCTTATTTCTTGGGAACTTTGAGTCTAAAAGGGAAGGTAAGAAAGTATCTCTAACTAGAAAAATACATCAAGATTTTAATACTAAATAAAGGTGAAATGCTCAGGACTGTGTGTGGAGTGTTATATGAGTAAGGAAATACAGTTTAAAGAGAAAAAACGGTTATTGGCAGGCATTTAAAGGGAGTTATGGGAAGAGCATGAAGATAGAAAAACATTCGAAGAGTTAGGGACAAGGGAATTAACACCAGACTTGCTTCCCAGCCTACCTGAAGAACTTGTAAACCTATATAAACGTAACACATAAAGCAACATTTTGCAAAAAATGTTAAGAACAGAGACTAAGCTAAGAAGCTAAGTGCAGAAGGGATGAAGAGTAAAGTATCGATCAGAAGTCTAGGTAGTCAGGGAAAGCTTCCTGGGAGGAGATGGCTTGTCATCTGACTTTTAAGGAGCCCAGGAAGACACACAGAGAGGAGGTGCCAGGAAAAGTTCCATGGCGAAGGGAAGACCTGAGGATGGCACCACTAACCGGCGTGTGTATGTCTCCCTTTCTTTTCCTTACTCCCTTCTTCCCCCCCATAGCTTGGAAGCTCGAAGTCTGGCTGTGACCATGGGAGACACGGTAGTGGAACCTGCCCCCCTGAAGCCAACTTCTGAGCCCACTTCTGGCCCACCGGGGAATAATGGGGGCTCCTTGCTAAGCGTCATCACGGAGGGGGTCGGGGAACTGTCAGTGATTGACCCTGAGGTGGCCCAGAAGGCCTGCCAGGAGGTGCTGGAGAAAGTCAAGCTTTTGCACGGAGGCGTGGCCGTCTCTAGCGGAGGCGTGGCCGTCTCTAGCAGAGGCGCCCCGTTGGAGTTGGTCAATGGGGATGGTGTGGACAGTGAGATCCGCTGCCTGGATGATCCACCTGCCCAGATAAGGGAAGAGGAAGATGAGATGGGGGCCACAGTGACCTCGGGCACAACCAAGGGAGCAAGAAGGCGGCGGCAGAACAACTCAGCCAAACAGTCTTGGCTGCTGAGGCTGTTTGAGTCAAAACTATTTGACATCTCCATGGCCATTTCGTACCTGTATAACTCCAAGGAGCCTGGAGTGCAAGCCTACATCGGCAACCGGCTCTTCTGCTTCCGTAACGAGGACGTGGACTTCTATCTGCCCCAGCTGCTTAACATGTACATCCACATGGATGAGGACGTAGGCGATGCCATCAAGCCCTACATAGTGCACCGCTGTCGCCAGAGCATTAACTTTTCCCTCCAGTGTGCCCTGTTACTCGGGGCCTACTCTTCAGACATGCACATTTCCACTCAGCGACACTCCCGTGGGACCAAGCTACGGAAGCTGATCCTCTCAGATGAGCTGAAGCCGGCTCACCGGAAGAGGGAGCTGCCATCCTTGAGCCCAGCCCCCGACACAGGGCTGTCTCCCTCTAAAAGGACTCATCAGCGCTCAAAGTCCGATGCTACCGCCAGCATCAGTCTCAGCAGCAACCTGAAACGAACAGCCAGCAACCCGAAAGTGGAGAATGAGGATGAGGTAAAATTCCCGGAGGGATGGAGGGGCAAGGAAGGGGGCATGGGGACAGGATGTCTGATACAGGGTTATTCTGTCCTTTTCTCTCCTTCCCTCTGTTTCATTTCACCGATAAAAGCATGGAATGTTTAGAATGGAAAAAGACCTTAGAATTCATGTATTCCAGCTGCCTCATTTTACAAAGGAAGAACTCGGAGACCCGGGAGAGATAAAGTGACTTGCCTCAGGTCATATGGCTAATGGCAGGGCTGATACTCCTGACTCCGTCCTCTGTGTTTTTATTCACTGCTCTGCCATTCCATTAACTGCTTGCTTACTGAGAACTGGCAGAGACCCTCCCCACCCTGACTTGAAACCTGGGATATCTACCAGAACCTCTCAAAGCAGCAACCATGGGGAAGGATAAGGGACTCTTGTGTGAATTTTGGGTGTGCTCGGGGTGGGGAGATGTTAAATAGAATCTTGGCTTCATTCTCCTGGCCATTCCTCCTCATAATCCCTCCTCCCACTCCCTGAAGATCATGTTCTTTGTTGACATGGGGGTAAGGTTCATTCCCTGTCACTGAGGCATCTGCAGGATGCCCTCCTGCCTGCCTTTCCCTGGGGGAAGGGATGTCTTGCTGGTATCATTCCCATGTCATTTGGGAGAAGCACAAAGGGAAGGGGGAAGACAGAGTAAATCTTGGGCAAACCCAGTGTCTAGTCAAGGACCTGAAGCCCAAGAAGAGAGAGCAGCAGTTGGGGGATCCAATTTAAGGTACCGAGCAGGGATGCGATAAGCACACCAGTAGGTTATACCCACCTTTCATTCCACATCTGGACAGGTAGGAGGAAAAGTTGCCCAGTGGACAACTGACTACCAGTGACCTGATGTCCAAGCCAGACAATGGTGCCCAGTCTCCGCCCCATGCCTGACTCACCGCCAGCCTGGCTCCCATCCTGGCTGCCAGCCTAGCCTAGGAAAGAGGGGAGAAAAGAAAGAGGAATTTGCACTTGTTGGAAAATGCATATAGCCGTGGTGCTGGCAATTCCTCTGTGGGGCACATCACCCACCCACTTTTTGATACAATGGGGCTTCTTTCAGCTAGAGAGGTCAGAGTGACTAGGGAAGGGGAGAGGCAGGAGGGAGGGAGACTACAGAGCCTAGTCTCCAGAAATTCAGTATTTTATTATAATAGTGAAGCTAAAGGAGCTAACATTTATTGAGCACTTATTATGTGCCAAGCACATGTCAAGTACTTCCCATTTAATCCTTACAACAACCCTAAGAGACAGTTATTATTTAACCATTAAGGAAGCAGGCTTAGAGACGTTAGATGATTTGCCCAGCGTCTCTCAGCCAGTGCGTATCAGACGAGGCCTCAGATCTTCCCCAGGTCCTCAGCTGTCAGAGTCCACGTGGGGAAGAGCAGCCTTGGCCTTAGCTGTCAGGGTTTCCGCATCCATGCACAGGCAGAGCCCAGCTGTTCTCAGAACCAGAACGTATCATTTTCATTTCTGGTTGAGATTGGCAGGGCAGCCCAGGGTCATGAAGGGAGGTCCTTGCAGAGCAAGAAGAATCACCCAGAGCTGGTGGGACTAAGGTCGTGGAGGGTCTGCAGGTCAAGCCTGTGGCAGTGGGAGTGTGAAGTGAAGCAGCTGGAAGTGAAGCTCGTGGTGCCTCTTGTCAGGTGCCTCTTGGCTTTTCTCTGCAGGCTTTTGTAGTTCTCATGTTAGGACAAGAAAAGCTGAGGTCCTGGGCTTTTCTTACTCTTTGTTGGTCCTTGGTCCCTCTTCCTTGCCTCTAACTCCTGCCCAGCATGGGGTTTGGGGTGATGATAAGACACAGGTATTCTGTGAGTACTTAAATCCTCTAGGGTGGCTTCTCTAGCTGCCATTCTTCCCAACCTGGCTCCTTTGTCTTGGGTCAGTAGATCCAGGAAAGGAAGGAGATACTACATCCCCAGGCGATTCTAGGTTATCTGATGCTGGCAGAAAGGGACGCTTGAATCCACTGTGGCTCCCTAGGAAGTGTGAGAGTGAGCGGGGCCCCAGGAGTCTCAGTATCGGAGTTTTCAGCACAGGCGACTTTCCAAACCCCTTTGGGACTTTGAGAATATATCTCTCAAGACCTTTGTCTCCCAAATGCCAAGGGAGTTGGTTTTCTTTCTTCTGCTCCTCCTCCTCCCCTGTCGTGCAACAACCATTCTCTCAGCAGATGGATCTCGAGCTTGTATAGTGTGCAGAAGCCCTGTGCTGGAGGCAGGGGAGAGTGTAGGCTAAAACGCCGTCCTTCCCCCAGGAACTTACAAGGTAATACGGAGAGCCCAGAGTTCTGGGGAACTGTTTAGTTGGTGACTCTTGATTTTGTATCCTGAAACTTCATTGAATTTTTTAGTTCCAACAGTCTTTTGGTGGAGTTCGTGACTCTCTTGAAATGTCGTTTCCCTCATGTAAGGAGGAAGCATACAACTTACTGAAACAAAGCACGTAATTACCTAAGGTCTGAGCAGAGACCCTAAGGAGAGACACAGTGCTTCCCCGTGGGCTCTGAGTTTAATCCTAGGCTCCAACCACCAGTAGAGAAGCTCTGGAGGGTGAAGTGAGGCCTCAAAGAGGAGGCCAGGTGCTTGTCCAGTCTCTTCCTGCCTGGACTCTCCCCACAGAGTTCTCTGCCCAGGTCTCACAGACGGTTCTGTTTTCTTTTAACTAGGAATCCTTTCCACTGCCCCCTACAATCAAAGGGCTCTAGCACTGACTTCTCCCATCTCCCACCCCTCCCCACCCCTCCAAGTCTACCCGTTGCGAGCCATTTCTCTCAGCTTAGTCAGGGAGCTCTGCTCGTGCAGTTTTCCTTCCATTTGTAACCAAATGGTAAATATTTTGGCATAGGGTAGGGATGCAGAGAATGATTTAGGTACCAGCCCCACCTTACATCCTGCCCCACATAATGACACCTGTAGATCAGCTTTGTCTTTTCAGGACTGCAACCTCTGTACAGAGAAAGCTGCTGTATATCACACTGGCAGCCCCAGTGGGCCTTCCAGCCTGATACCGTGTGATGTCAGCGTCTTGGCCTCAAGCTTTTCTCCTTGGAGCTGACTCAGTTTGAGTGACTCAAGCCTACAGAGTAGGAGAGAGGGGCGCGTCATGATATACCTCCCTTCCCCCAAGGCTGTTAATGACTCAGACAGGACCAGCCTGTCTGTGGGAGAATCAGCTGGAGAGTTGGCTCATGGAACCAATATTCCATCCTGCCTGCTGTTCCCTCCCCAGCCAGCTCGTGAGTAAAAAGTGAAGCACTACGTTGTCATTTACTCTGGCATCCTCACTGCCTCAGTTCTCCCTCCCATTCCTACCCAAAGCAGAAGAGTTGCTGCCTTGGGAGAGTGTTCGGCCTGGCTTCTTCCTCAAAGTGCCCCTCTCCCCAGATTTTTCAAGAAAAGACCTGACTATAGGAGCTCCAGCTAGACTAGAACTTACACTGTGGAACTTGATTATGTACATGCTTGAGATGCTGATTGCAGAGTAGCTTGGTGACCACTGGCCTCCTGCCCTGGGCGCTCCCAGGACTTTGACTCTAAGTCCAGGCCCCTCCCTTCCTGCACGTTGGTGCACACGATTGCCCTTTCTCACTGCCCTGGGAGACCTTGGTGGACAGAACCCAGGATGGGCCTGTGCATGAGCTGCAGGAGAGCCGCTGACTGAGTTTGACTGCCAGCTCTTTCCCCTGTTCTGCTCACAGACGCCCGTGGGAACAGGGTGAGGTCTGGCTAAATCCCCTGGGCTAGGCTGATGCTGCTCAGCTACTCAGCTTTCTCACATGGACTCAGCTGGGACCTAGCTCCCCAATTTATTTCCAAAAAATTGTAATTTTTTGAGTGTCATGCAAAACAGCTTCATAGGAAGCCACAGAGATTTGGTAAATAAGAGTTACTCATCCTTGACTCCCAGCAGCATCCAGCCCAGAGGTTTCATGCTCTTGGGTGGTCTCCTTTGTGACAGGATTTAAGGTTGAGATTAGGTATCCCAGGGTGATAATGAGGCTGATTAGAGAGGAGATGTACCTGGCACTAAAGTCCAGCTCTTCTGCTTCCTCCTTGATGTCTCCAAGAATATGGAGGAGCGTGGGGTTTCCAGTGTGCGGGCCGTGTGGCTTGTTAAATTCAGTCCGTCAGTATGTGGTCTCCATGGAGAAGGGGTTGGTTGAGGGCTTGTGAGTGGGTAAAGAGAAATCAGGGAAAGCTTGGCAGTGCAGAATTACCTCCCTAAGGGACCCAGCTTTAGGATTTTGTCCTGGAAAGACTTGTGTAGGCAAGAATAGATGGGAAGAAAGTGACAAGCAGACGATGCTGTCGCTTCAGCCCTTCTGACCTCAAGGTCTGAGCTAGTCTTCCAGCATCTCCCACAAGTGTTAGGAATCTGGGCAAGTGGCATTTCTGGGTTGACGTTCTTTCATCAAAGCAGAAAGGCAGAGCTACACGAGAGAAGCAGGTATGATCCAAGGTGGAGCTAAATTCTTTGCCTTTGTCTCTCTCCCCTCCCTCCCTGCCCCCTCCTTCTCCCCTTGCCCTCTGGCCCTTTCCCAGGAGCTCTCCTCCAGCACCGAGAGTATTGATAATTCATTCAGTTCCGTAAGTGGGGCCAGGCTGGGGCTGGGTGGCAGGCTCCCCCCATGGCCGCATTTCCTCTCCGTCCCCAGGTCTTCTGAGTCCTCAGGCCAAGGCAGGAGTTAAAAGGTGCCTTTTCTTCCTGGGAGATCAGCCCTTCCCTCCCAGGCCGCCCAGACTGGGAGGCGCCCCCTGCCCTTTGTTGCTAGTGCTGTGAGCCCAGGCTGAGTCAGGCTCAGTTGATCCTTCTCCCAGAGACAGCTGGGATGCAGTGCACCTCAGCCCCCAGCCCCTGGGTCTCTAGAGCAAACAGCTGGGAGAGCGGTAGAATTTACCCCTGGGTTGGAGCCAGGAACTGCTTGGCAGAAACCCCCAGGATCCTGTTTCTCCCACCCAGAACCTTTTCCCCGTGGCTTCCGCCATCAGACCATCAAATACTTACTCAGTGTCTTCTAAATGCCGGGCCCTGTGCTGGGTGAACTGACTCCAAAAGCAAACAGGATTTGGCCTGCAGGAAAGTTTTACCTCCCCGCAGCCGGCTTTCTTGTTAACTTCAACCACATTTCTTCCAGGTCTGAGTTCTTCCCTTTCCCAGCTCGCTGCCCAGGATGTTCCTTGTTCTACGTTCTTGTTCCCTCTGGACTAACCCCTGACCCTCTGGTCCCACAGGGTCTCGGACCTTGTTGCTGGGCAGAGACGTGAGAGGAAATGCTGGACCCTCTGGGAGTTTGGATGATTTTTTAACATTTTATTTTTAATTTGTCTACCCAATCAGTTTTCTCTGTTCTGTGCTGCTCCCCTTTCAGGCATGATTCCTGTCTCCTCCCATGTGGCAATGCCTCCCTCTCGAGGCCTGGGGTCACATTTCCAACGTGCTGACATGACTTAGGGGCCCCTGACCCAAATGCTGAATTGAGGATGGGAAGGAATTCTGATCTTTCTAATCTGAGGTCACTATGAATTGGTTGGGGTGGAGTGTCCTTGGGACAGTGACCGTTTGCCACCTGAGTGGATGTATTAGGGGATCAGAATGAACGAAGGAATGAGTCTCCAAATTTACTCTTCCTGTCTTTCTCTTTTTCTGTTAAGTCCCTGGGACATTTCCAGGGACCATGGAGACCTAGTTCTGTCACCTTCCTGTCTTTCTGTCTTTTCATCCCTGCCTCCCAGACCATTCCTGACGGATTCAGACACCCTATTTCATTACTGTATGGGGCCCTGAGCCAGCCCCCACTGTTGGATAGAGGCTGAGAGATGAGCTGTTCCTTTGAACCCTGGCTCTGTGCATATGCAGAAGTGGGCTTGGTACTGCCCAGCTTTCAAGAGAAGCTCTTTTTTGCAGTGTGAGGGAATGAGGGTAGAAATTCTCGCTCAGGAAACTAAGCAAGACACAGCACACAGAGAGGGAGAGAAAAGCCTGGTGAGTGAAATACTGTTTCTGTAAGAGGAGGAGATACTGCTCTCACCGAGCTGAGGAGAGATGGGACCGGAGCTGGGTGGCTCTCTTGGTAAAGTGCCCCTTACAGTAGAAGAGCCGAGGCTGGGAAAGAGCCCTTCTTCATGTCTGGCTGAGCCCATCTTTTCCCCACCGCCCCCCTCACTCCCCAGCCTGACTTTGCCCTTGCTGGGGATGACTGAAGTGCCGGACAGGAGGAGCCACGCTCACAGGAGGGAGCTAATGTGGGGAGACTAATCCCTGAGAGGTTGGTGAGGAGGTCCCGCGAGGAATCACTGAGAGAGACAGGCCTTCAGGGCCATCATCAAGGGCTGAAAAGACCTGTGGTTTTCTCCACCCACCTGCCCACACCTCCCTCCCTCCATCTGCTTTTTCTTTCCTCGTTGATTGTTCCCTCATTAACGCAAAGTCTGCTCATCCTCTCCTCATCCCCTGCATGCGCACTGGCCCCTGGTGAGAGATCGAGGGCGGTTGGGGGGTGCCATGAAAAGCAATAAAAGTCTCTTGAATGGAATGAGTCCTCCTTTGAAAGGGGAAATCCTCACAGCTCCCCTCCCTAGCCTTGTGGGCCCTGGCACAGCCCCTCGGCAGAGACCCAGCCCAAGGAGCCAGATGGGGAGAGGGACCACCTCGTTCTCGAGGTGGGTGAAGCACGTCAGGTGTGAGCAGCTCTTCTCTGGGGCCCCGGCTAGCCTCGCTGGCTGTCGTTCCCACACTTGTCTTGAAGCGTTGAGCCAGTTCCTCAGGAACCCAAGACCATGAGGAGGGGGGTGCCTTCCAGTGACCTGGATTCACACCCCTCTTCCCCTCAAGAAACAGCCTGTGGAGCAGGAATATGCTGGCTTTTCCACCTGTCCCCAGTTCTGGCTGACAGGGGTGGGTGGGGTCTCCTAAAAGGGCCAGAAGGTAGCTCCTTCCCTGGAGTTCCCGAGACACTGGGACCCCTGGTCTGCACGGCCAGGGTGACTGCGTGGGTGGACACTTTTTCCTATGGTTTCTTCACCATGTTTTACTTCACCCCAACCCTCTGTAGCCCGTCAGACTGGCTCCTGAGCGAGAGTTCATCAAGTCCCTGATGGCGATTGGCAAGCGGCTGGCCACGCTCCCCACCAAGGAGCAGAAGACACAGCGGCTGATCTCAGAGCTCTCCCTGCTCAACCATAAGCTCCCTGCCCGAGTCTGGCTGCCCACCGCCGGCTTTGACCACCACGTGGTCCGCGTGCCCCACACCCAGGCTGTTGTCCTCAACTCTAAGGACAAGGTAGGTGGGCCCTGGCCCAGACCATACCCCTCATCGGACTACTCCCGTGGTTGTGCAGGTCTGTGTACCTGCCCAGGGAAGCCCGTCCAGCGCCCCAGACTCGCTCCATAGCTCACGTGCACGTGTCACCCCTTGGCTTTTCCTCAGGGCCCTTGTGATTCTGAGGGCCCTCTTGCTCCCCTTGCTGGACATTGTTTTTCTAGACCAGAGAGGCCTGGTCTTTTCCGCTTGCCTTTTGCTGTGTCTCAGGAGAGAGCCGCCCTCCTGACGGGCCTTTTGGCGGCTCTCTTCCAGCCCTTCTGTAGCTTAGGCTCTCCAGGCACAGCACAGTGAGGGCAGAGAAATCTGTGTTTCTGAGACCGTCTGTGATCATAGTGAGCAGGAAGAAAGAGAGAAGGGGCCACTTCACATCGGAGAGAATTAGCTGCGTTAGTCTGCTGGTGGAAATGAGTGCTGATGGTTCAGATTCTTTTTCAGAAGATGTATTAAAGATTAGCATGCTGCTTAGAACAGTGCCCAGCTTTTTCCCAGTCTTTTTGTCGGTTTTTAGGACAAGCCCACAGAGGCTTTCAGGCCTCTCTGATGGGTGCTAACTGATAGTTGGGAATGGGTTTCCCCAAGTGCATCATCTGTACACTTTGAAACTTAGCTGGAATGCTTTAAAGACCTGCATACTCATCCAGGTTCTTTATGTGGGTGTTCACAGGATGAGTCCCTGCCCTCAGTGTGGCGTTCCTGGTTTCGGGGGCTGATGAATGAGGCCTGGAGCAGGAGTGGGCAGCAGGAACTGTGTTAACAGAGTTACGATGTGGGGAATAGTGCAAATACCTTTCTCACTTCCCCTCAGGCTCCCTACCTGATCTACGTGGAAGTCCTTGAATGTGAAAATTTCGACACCACCAATGTCCCTGCCCGGATCCCCGAGAACCGAATTCGGAGCACCCGGTCTGTGGAGAACCTGCCCGAATGCGGCATCACCCACGAGCAGCGGGCAGGCAGCTTCAGCACGGTGCCCAACTATGACAACGACGACGAGGCCTGGTCGGTGGACGACATAGGCGAGCTGCAGGTGGAGGTGAGGGGGCTCCGGGCGGGAATCCTGGGGCCCGGCACCTGTTCTCCGGGAGCTTCCGGTGTATTTGAGACAAGACAGGCTGAGGCGAGTGCCCTGATGGGTGCGGCAGGTTGTGATGGGTATGAGAGGGGAAAGCTCAGAACAGCTCTGGGCTGGAGTAGATTCAGGTGGAACTCATTTTCCTGGAGAAGGAATTTAGGCTAAATGTAAGGAGGCACTTCTTAGTGGAGTGTAAGAAATTTAATCCAAATATTTATTGAACACCTTCTGTATAAAGTTATCTTAGGAAGGCAGAGAATAATAAGTCATATATCCATTCATTCAAGGAGTATTTATGGAGGGCCTTCTTTGTGCCAGCCCGGAGAGCTGTGTGCTAGTGAGCCTGCAAGGAGCTTATGGCCTAACAGGAGAGCAGGGAGTCGGAGTGTGGCATGGCCCAGCTTGTGCTGAAGGCAGGGTGTTACGGGAACATCTGAGGGCAGGGGTAGCACTCACTCCAGACTTGGGGCTGGACATACCCAAAAGATTTCCCGGAGGAAGTAGCATCTCAGCTGAGGCCTGAAGGTGGTAGGAGTTAGCTGGACAGAGTATTCCAGGCAGAGGGAAGAGCACGTGCAAAGACTGGAAGAACTGAGGTAGCTTGGCCTGTTTTAAAAATGGAAAGAAATTTTGCGTGGCTGTGATGTGTGGGTGTGAGATGAGAACTGATGAAGAATGAGGCTGAAGAGGCCAGAACGGGCCAGATGGTAAGAAGGGTCCTGTAAGCTGCGGAAAGAAACTGGGATTTTGTTCTGGAGTTGGAGGGATCCAGAGCAGGATCTTACATATAGCTGTGACCACACAACCAGATCTCACTTTGCAAAAAGGCAGAATCTCTGTACTTGAGCTTATGGTCCAGCTGGGGAGACTGGAGGCAGACATTTAGGAAAATACCTACAAGATTCACAAGGCAGTGTGCAAAAAGTGGTGAGTGGGGTTAAGGAGAAATGCCCTGGTACAAAAGAAGGAGAACAGAAGGGACTTGATACGGACGTTGGGGTCTGGTAGGACATTTTATAGTTAGAGACAGACGAGCAGATAAGATTGAATGGCTTAGGGTGAAGAAATATTTGCTCAGAGGAACCTAGCCCCAGGGAGCTCTCAGTGTAAGGCTGGAAGTTCAGCTTTCTGTGATGGTCATGGCAGTGGTTTGCAAACTTGAGTGAACTGCGAGTCTTCTGGAGAATTTGTTAAAAATTCAGACTTTCAGATCCCATTCCCAGTAATTCTAATTCAGACCAATGGTGGGGTTTGGGAATCTGTGTTTTAGCAGCATTCCAGGTATGCGAGTGGTTCACACACTGAAAAACACTGCTAGAGGGTCTATTTGGGAGCCTAGTTTGGGGTCCAGGTGGCAGGATGGTGCCTAACCAGGGGAGACTTTCTGGAGCAGAGTTTGGAAGGGAGGGCTGATTCTGGCGTGGAGATGGCAAGCACGCAGGGTGATCTGAGGGGGCGGCGGTGAAGGAAGCAACACCTGTGCTCAGCGCTTCTGACCTGCGGTCCCCTGCTCTCCCCAGCTCCCTGAAGTGCACACCAACAGCTGTGACAACATCTCCCAGTTCTCTGTGGACAGCATCACCAGCCAGGAGAGCAAGGAGCCCGTGTTCATTGCAGCAGGTGACATCCGGTATGGCCAGACCACGCTGCCCCTCATTTTTCATCCCCCTCTTAGGCCCTGCCTATCTTTGTCCCCTTCCTCTCTGTCAGCCTGTGTCTTCCCCTCTTCCCTCTCCTTACTCTGTCCTTGTCCTGAGGCCACCAAACTTGAGGCAGTGAAGTGTGGGTTGTGTAATTACTGGGCTACTACAGAAAGAAATTAAATTTTAAAAGCACTCCAAAAGGAATGAAGGCACCAGAGTATGGAAGCAGAGCAGTCTTTCCAGAGTGGCTTCTAGGACCACACATGTTAGAATCAAGGGGAGGGAGAGGATCTTGTTGGAAATGTGGATGCTGGAGCCACACCTGTTCTGAATGCAGAATCTTGGTAGAGGAGTGGGGGGCCTGGTAATCTGCATTTAACATGATTACAAACCACCAGGTTGGCAAAAAGGAATCAGTGGTTGTGTTTCCTTCCATGAGTCTCTCAGCCCAGGTCTCTATCTCTGTGTGCCCAGAATCAAGGAAACAGTGCAGGAAATGCCGGCATAGACAGGGACATGAGGCTCTGGGGTAACTCCTCCAAGCAAATGATACAGTTTCTTCCTGCTAGACGGCGGCTTTCGGAGCAGCTGGCCCACACCCCCACAGCCTTCAGACGAGATCCAGAAGACCCTTCTGCGGTTGCTCTCAAAGAGCCCTGGCAGGAGAAAGTGCGGTGAGCTGGGCGGGGCGGCGGCGGCGGCGGCTAGTGCGCCCCCTGTGCTGCCTGTCGGCCTCCCCCGGGGTCCGTCTGGCTCCCAGGTGGTCTGAGTCCTTGCCCTGGGGGGAGTTTGATTGGATTTTTGGTAGAAGCCATGTCTCTGTCCTCAACCTGGCTTCACCTTTGACACCTTTCGCTTCTTCACAGGCGCATCAGAGAGGGCTCCCCCTATGGCCATCTCCCCAATTGGCGGCTCCTGTCCGTCATTGTCAAGTGTGGGGATGACCTTCGGCAGGAGCTACTGGCCTTCCAGGTGTTGAAGCAACTGCAGGTAAGAGTAGGGAGAGGGAAGGGGAACTCAGCCAACCTGCAGCTTCCCTGGGGTGATCACACAGGTGGTTCTGCAGGGAGCTCTGCTGGGGACCAGCTTCCTGTCCAGGTCTAAACTGGACTAAACCTAAGCTGGGCTCCTCCCAGGGCTGTACAGCCACAGGAGCGGCTCCACAGCGACCTCTTGTGGCCCTTTTTGACCACCACCTGCTCTCATCACTGAACTTTTGGAGTGCTAGATTTGCCCTTTAGATTAAAACTCCCAACTGATTTGTGGCAAGTAGGTTGCAGTGTGCTGAGATGCAGATCCCTGAGCTCCTGGGTTGGCTGACTACAAGCAACTTCACCTGTTTAATAAGTTCTTTATATAAACATTTTCATTTTCTGGAGAAGCTTCCTCTGAACCTAAATCTTTTTTGGTCTTTTTCCCTGTTCTTTGAACTTGGAGCTCCCACTCACCCTGCTTGGGAGGTGACAGTGAGGTTTCCTGTTCTTCCCTTTTTTTGGATTTCTACCTGTAAGACGCCTTTTCCCACATGCTTCCCTGTGTCTTGTCAGACCCTGGACTTCCTTTCAAAAATCCCTGGTCCTCAGTGGAACCAGGGGCTTTTACTCATTCGATGGCCTAGAATCCAAGGCCACCAAGGATGGGAACTGTTCAGGGCTGGGGACAGAGGGGATTTTGGCCTCCTCCCCGAGAGTGGAGAGAGGTGATAGTCCCGATGCCTCTGTGTCTCCTCACAGTCCATTTGGGAACAGGAGCGAGTGCCCCTGTGGATCAAGCCATACAAGATTCTCGTGATTTCGGCCGACAGTGGCATGATTGAGCCAGTGGTCAACGCTGTGTCCATCCACCAGGTGAAGAAACAGTCACAGCTCTCCTTGCTCGATTACTTCCTGCAGGAGCATGGCAGTTACACCACTGAGGCGTTCCTCAGTGCCCAGCGCAATTTTGTGCAAAGTTGTGCTGGCTACTGCTTGGTCTGCTACCTGCTGCAAGTCAAGGACAGGTAGGTGAATTCCTGTCTGTCATCCTCATCTTTTCTCCAGGGTTTCCTATGTCCCTTCAAGTGTAGTTTTCATATACTCATCACCACCTTCCATTGCCAGGATGCACAGGTGAAACAGGCAACATTTTGAGCAGAGACAGACGTATTCGTGTGCCATTAAGCCAGGGAGGCAAACTGACAAGCACTGGGGTAAGGGGCAAAGGAATGAAGGATTTGTGAGAGGAGCAAGGGTTTGAGCAAGCAGGGTCTTGGAGGGCACAGAGAATGCTGTGGGGGAAGGATGCTCCAGGCAGAGGGGAGAAGTGGAGGTGATTACAGCCCGGGCCACACTGCAGGGCACGGCAGCGGCGCTGACGCCAGGTGAGTCGAGGCTGGGTTAGGAGGGCTTTGCTGGGAGGCTGAGGAGCTTTATTCTGCAGCGGAGGGAATGGCGCGATCCAGTCTCTGTTCGGTGAACGCGCCCTGTGGCACTGTGGTGAGGTGGGGTGTAAGTAGGCCTTTAGCAAAGAAGCGAGAGGTAGTGAGGCCCAGCCTGGGGGTGGCGATAGTGACTGAGAGCAGAAAGGAGAAGGTGTAAGTGATGCAGTGGACACAAAGCTGAAACTCCCTGCCCTGAACTCTCTGTTCCAGCGTGGTTTCCAAAACTCTTAAACATCTGTTGTTTTGCCCAGAGCTGTCATTTCTCCTTATATAATGTGATCTTTATGAAGCTCAGCTTTTCATATCGTGGACAATGTATCATACAAAGATAATTATATCCCTGAGGCCCTGTGTTTTAGGACTATCTCCAGACAGTGACTCCGGGTCAGTGCCCAGAGCGCCCCTATGTGTCGTGCCCCTCCCAGGGCACAGGGCAGCTGTCCTGGGCAGGCAGTGATTCAGTGGCTTGTGCTTCCAGGGTTCCCAGTTGCAAGGCAGCCCAGCAAGATTAGCTGACAGGGCCGCTTATCAGAAATACAGCATGTATTAAGTGCCTGGTATGGCCTGACGTTCCTAGATTGAAAACCAGATGAAAACACTGTCAGACAGGTGTTTCCTCACAAGGGAAATAAGGGTCGGGGAGCTCTCAGAACCTGCGCTCCTTCCGCCCTGTCAGCCTTGCAGATGAAGCCAGCAGAGGCTTTGCACTTGAGGACTGAAGAGAAATGTCATTACTCATATGGAATTTGGTTGTAGGCTTTAGACTGTCCCTGAAGAGTCAGGATTTTGAACCCAGAGCCCAGAGAGCCTAGAACCTGAGCCCCTGGATGGAGTAATTGGTGGCAGGGAAGCAGGTGCTGGTCAGGCCTCTGGGCTTTTTGCTAGGAAACTAATACATCTGGAAGATTGGTGTCCATCCTTTAAAAGGGGGAGAGGGGACAGGCAGCAATAAACCTTTTATAGTAACTCAAAAATGAATAGATGTCGTCAAGCCACCAATGGAATCCTCCACTGGAGAGACGCGGCCGCAGTGCATGGGCTCCAGACTGGAAACAGGCTGAAGATGTCTTTAACTGCTTCAGCATGAGTGCTGAGGAGCTCTGCAGCTGAGCGGTTGAGAAAAGACAGAAACTGCCCCTTACTAGCTTGGGACCTTGGGCGAGGAAGTCACTTCTCCTCCCTGGGCCTGTTTCCTTACCTGTAAAATGAAAGGCTGGACTAGGACATCTCCTAGAACTTTCTGGCTTTCAAGATTGTGTGTAGCCAAATGTGTCATGCTTTCCCAGAGTGGGAAGGACTCAGGTGAGACTGGGTTCTCCCTCTGTGCCTCCACACTCCCCCCACCGCCTGCCTTGGCCAGTCAGACCAGCCCCAGAGAAGGTGGCCCTCAGACCTGGAGCTCTGAGGCCTAACAGAGCCTCTGTTGACACTGAGGAAGCTCATTATGCTGAGTGGGCCGGGCCTCACATGCTTAGCATGTTAATTGTTCCTCCTCCTGCTGGCCATTCATGTGGGAATCACAAAGACCTGGGATTTATCTCTTCTTCCTGTAGGAAGCTAGCTAGCCTGTAGGAATTGCCCCCTGAGATTTTTTACAGAAGCGGTTTTACCATATAGTTAACACTTACTCCTCAAAGACCCCACACTATTTTACATTTAAACTCCACTCAGCCTGGGATCACTGCTCCCTTCCGGTGGTGTTTCTGCCCTGCAGTGGGCTGATAGGAATTACAAATAAAACACAGGTGATTAGGTTCTGACTGGAGGCCTCCCACTGAGCCCAGCACTTGGCCTCTGACAGCTGGCTGGAGCACAGAGGCCTCTACTTGCTTCCAGGTTTGGGTGCTTAGAAGCCCAATTATTGGAAAATCAAGATAATCTTAAGCTATTTTATCAAGTTGTTAACGATAGCAGATCTGACCCCACAGTCTTTGTCAGCAGTTTACTTTTCTGATTTCCTTTCTTCCCACTGATAGCTTTGGGTCCTAGGAGGTTGGACCCAGAGTTAGAGGCAGCAGGAAACGTGACAGGGGACTTCCCTGCATGGTGTCACGTGGCCAGTGTGTTGCAGTCTGAAGCTCGCGCGTCAGTCGGACTTACTACTGCCTGCTCCTCTGCTCTGCCCCTCCGCAGACACAACGGGAACATCCTGCTGGACGCAGAAGGCCACATCATCCACATCGACTTCGGCTTCATCCTGTCCAGCTCGCCCCGAAACCTGGGCTTTGAGACGTCAGCCTTTAAGCTGACCACAGAGTTTGTGGATGTGAGTCAGGGAAGAGAAGTGCCTCACTTGTGTTCTTTCCCTGTCGTGGGAGGGGGAGCTGATGGGCCCCCCCCCCCCCGAACTGGGGACGAACAGAACAGAAATAGCAGTAATAGTGAGGCTGGATGTCCTGGGAGGCTTCCTGCCTGATAAGAGGTGGGGAAGTAACTGAGTTTGGCGTGCTTGCCCGAAGGAGGAAGTGCTAGCTAAGCCCCCTCGTGCACACACCTCTCCTCTCCTCCCAGGTGATGGGTGGCCTGGATGGGGACATGTTCAACTACTACAAGATGCTGATGCTGCAGGGGCTGATTGCTGCTCGGAAGCACATGGATAAGGTGGTGCAGATCGTGGAGATCATGCAGCAAGGTGGGGCTGGGGAGAAGCCAGGACCCCGTCGTGCCTCAGAATTCCTACTTACGTTGGGGCCCTGGGGCACGGAACTTTCAGAAAGTTGATTCCACCTCAAGATTGGGGGCAGAGGTTCCTAGACGGTTTCCAACTCTGGTCCAGTGCCCTGTCTGTCCCCCGGAACATTCCTCCTGACAGCCAGTCCTGGGCGGGGGAGGGAGGAGGCAGCAGAAACTACCTCCTTGGTGCACTCCGAGAGAACAGTCCGGTCTCCAGGCTCCTGGTCCCTTCCCATCTCCCCAGCCGTCGTCCAACTCTCAGCTTCTGTCTCCATCCATCACTTGGCTCTTCACCAGCTCAGATGTTTTCAGTCACCACCTGCCTCCCCTCTGGTCTTTGACCTCTGGTTTCCCGTCCTCAGACCCCTTCCCTGCCCCATACTCACCCCTTCTGCTCTGAGCTGAGGAATATTCCTGTCTCTCACCTTTATCTACTCTCACTGCTGCTTTCTCACGGCCTCGCCTTAAAGAGTCTTTTGTCCAGTCTCCTCCCCTGGCTCCTCTGGGCCCTTGCCCCAATTTCCCTCAAGGCTGTGGTGCCCACCCAGTCTGAGCTGCCAGTCTCCTCCCCATCCCTGCCCCCACCCCACAGGTTGTCGCCGTTGCTCAGGAGCATCCCCGTCTGGCCCCGTGATGACGGTGGCCCAGGTCATCTGTGAGTGTCAGACGTAGCATAGGCAGAGGCTTGCAACCAGATAAGTGCCCGGCTCAGGGCCCGTTCCCTAGAATCTCTTCCCTCTGGGTCCTGCGACTGCTCCCTCCGTCCTTACTGGGGGAGATGTGGTGTTGGCTCTTCCCTCCTGTGCCCTCTGCCCTCACCTAGAGGGGCTTAGGAGTGTGGGATGAAGATGGGCTCAAGACAGGGCCTCCCGCCAGTTCTCCCTTCTCTGCTCCAGCGGACCCGCATCCACACACTGCCAGGGATCCCTGAGGTGGGAGGGAAGGGCACTTAAGGTAGCCTGGCTCTGTACTGCCTGTGGCTACCACTACTGCCCCTCCCACCTTTCCCTCCATGACCCTCTTCTGTCTCTGCTGTCCCCAGGTTCTCAGCTTCCTTGCTTCCATGGCTCCAGCACCATCCGCAACCTCAAGGAAAGGTTCCACATGAGCATGACTGAGGAGCAGCTCCAGCTGCTGGTAGAGCAGATGGTGGACGGCAGCATGCGGTCTATCACCACCAAGCTCTACGACGGCTTCCAGTACCTCACCAACGGCATCATGTGACACGCCCGCCCCGGCCCTGGAGCGGCGGGGCACTCGGGGTCCTCCCTGGGAAGGCCCTTGTCGGAGAAACCCTGAACCAGGAAGCCCCGCCACCCAACCATCCACCCAAGGGAAGTGGAAGGCAAGAAATACGAAGGATCATGTGGTAACCGTAGAGCTTGCCAAGGGGCGGGAGAGCCAGCCACAGGGTCCCCGCCGCCCTCCCTCCACCCCCTCCCCGGGCTGTGTCAGTATTACCGCCTGACAGACTCCAGAGAACAGAGGTGACAAATGTGAGGGACACTGAGGCCTTTCTTCTCGCCAGGGTCCGAGAGGTTCTTTCCACAGGCCATCCTCTTAATCTGTTCTGAGTCCCAGGAAGGGGGAAAGAGTAGGTTCTTGGTACTTAGGACTTGACCCTGTGGTTGGCCTTTGGCCATGCTGCTGCCCGACTCCGTCCCCTCCCAGGGACTGACCCCTAGCCCGAGATCCCCTTGGTGGGTGGGCTCTGGCATAGGGTCCTGCACTTGCTAAGGTTCCCCATCCCAGGGGCGAGGAAGGGAATTATCACGGCCCCTCCTGTCTGAGGGTATTGGCCTAGCCAGGGGAATTCCTTGCCCTGATCCCTTCCCCACATCCAGGGAAACAACTCTCAATTTTTTATTTTTAATTTTTGTTTGAAATAAAGTCCTTAGTTAGCCATTTGTGTCATTTCTGAGTTGTATTTTTTTTTTTTTTTTTGGAAGTGTGGGGTAAGCGATGGGGAGTGAACAGATGCCTCAGCGTCCAGCATACAAAAGGCACCACACAGAACGAGGTGGAATACTGCTTTTTTCCTGCCTGTCTCGGTCAGTACCACCTCCTCCCTGAGAAAGGTCTGCCCAATTTTGACCCTCGCCCCCTCCTAGGACATGTCCACATAAAAAGAGGAGCCTGAATGGGAATTAAACCACAAGCAGTTTTAATGGTCTGGTTTTCTCCCTCCCATTCCCCCTACTGTTAGTATTATTATTACTACAAGAATAAAGGATTCCTGAGAGCCTGTCCTCTTCTCTCCCTGGGACCCCCTTGACAGGACTCGTCCCCACCAACCCCCACCCCCCTAGATTTCTGGGGAAAAAAAAAAAGTGAAAGGCACTGCAGGGGTGGGGGAGCTTGAGTGCCAGGGAGTCTGAGGTGGGCACGAGGGCAGGGGCAGGGCTGCCGTCTGTGCCCAAAAGTGTTGAGGAGCATGCCCCTGACTGCCCCAGCTTCGGGCCCTCCTGTCCTCCCACCCGCCGCCCCACACGGGGGTCTGCAGCCAGAGAATAATTAGTGTTGGGCTCAGAAAGGAGGAACGGAGGGCCCACTCTACTAGGACCCGCGGGCCAAACCCAAGGGGGGACTGCAAATAACTACCATCCAGAAGAGCTCGTCGTCCTTGGGGCCGGGGGGACGAGGAGCTGAACAAGACATGAATAGTAATGGAACTCCCCAGCCCAGGCGCCAGGCAGCAGCAGTGACCCAGGCTCCCAGGGAAGAGGGAAGAGGGCTGGTCAGTCCACGCCTGGGGCCTAGTTGTCCCCACTGCCCCCTTGCCGAGCCCTGATAAATGCCATGCCGTGTGTGCGGAAATGGGTCTTGAGGTTGAGAGGGCTGTCACAGCTCTTGCCGCAGACCTTACAGGTCAGCGCGCCTCCAGAAGCAGGCAACGGTGAGTCTCCACCCTCTGGATCAGACCTGGAAGGAGGGGGGGCCTCCTCCTCCCCGTCCCCCAGGCCCAGGGCAGCGGCACTACCCACACCCCGTTTCTTCTTATGGCTGATGAAACGGTGCCGGCTCAGGGAGCCAGGGGAGGCAAAGCACAAGCCGCAGTCGAGGCACTGCTGGGCGCCGCCGTCCACCCTCAGCCCCATGAGGCTCTGCTCCGCTGAGCCACTGCTTCGGTAGCGCAGGGCACCGTGGCCTCCTGCCCCGGGGCCACCTCTCGGGGACTTGGCTGGAGGCGTCGTGCTGTCAGGCTCCTCGCTGCAAGAGTCAGAGGACTGGCGGCGTTTCCGTCCTGGCCCCTGGAGAAGAGTGAAGGATGTGGGCCTCCTCGTCGTCCCCCACTGTCCCTGGCACACCCACCCACTCCCACGGCCCTAACACAGCGGCTTGAGCCTCTGGCCTACCTGGGCTCTGGCACCGGGGCCCCGAGCCAGGGCACTCCCCCGGCCTGGGGACTGGGCCCCAAGCGGCAAGCCGTGCCGGACCTGGACGTGTTTCTCCAGGATCAGGCGGCTGCTGAAGGTGCGTTTTCCCTCTGTGCAATACCTAAAGGGGAGAGCGGGCGGGTGGGCGCCAGGGGCACAGCCCAAAGACCGAGGCCCGTGGCTTGAGCAGATGGGCTCCCAGAGCAGAGGGAGGCCTCAACCTTCAGTCCATTCAGACCTAAGAGGCAGGGGGAAAGGTATTTTGGGGAACCAGGGTTGTGGAGGGGGACCCTGCTGGGCAGAAAAGAGGAAGGGGCAAGAGGGCAAGGGTTACCTGCATGGGTAAACTCGCTTGATACCCTCGTGATTGACCCTGACGTGGCGCCTCAGGCTGGGGGCGGAGCAGAAGGAGCGCTCACACAGGCGACAGGGAAACTTTTTCACTGACTAGGACAGCAGGGGGAGGGGGATCTCAGAGCCAGGCTCCAGGACCCCATCCCCATAGCCACACAGCTCAAGCCCAAGGCTGCCCCTCCAGCCCATCTTGCTCCCCTGGGGGCGCCCCACTCACCTTGCCGTGCTCCTTCTTCATGTGAGCCACATACTCATCACGCTCAGGGAACCAGGAGTGACAAAGGCCACAGGTCCAGCCTCCAGGGCCCCCACCTCCGCCCTTGATGCCTTTGCTCCCCAGTTCTCGCCGGGGCCGTTTGGTGGGGCGAGGGGGCGAGGGGGAGCTGGGCAGTTCCTCCTCTTCTGAGGATGAGGACGACTCCTCGGTAGGGGCAGCTGCTCCTCCCCGAGACACAGCCAGCTCCTCAGGCTCAGTCTTGGGGGTCAAAAGGGCACCCCCAGCCCCTTTCCCAGCAGTCTCCTCCGCTACACGCCCAGACTGATGGGTGTTCTGTGAGGCAGATGAGAGAAGATGGCTGTTACGGGGGAGGGTCTGGCTTTGTCAGAGTCCTGGTTTCTCCCCTGCCCCCACTTCCTAAGGGGCGTGTGACCCTAGCCCCAGGTCCACACAGCTGAGCACCCAGCCCCCGTCCCTTGACTCCTGTACCTTAAGATGTTCCAGCATGGTCCTTTTTTGGGCAAAAAGCAGAGGACAAGACGGGCACTTAAAAACACTGACACGCTGGGGCAGCAAGTGCTGGTCGAAGTGTGAGGAGAGGAGGGGTTTGTGAGTGAAGACCGTGTCACACATGGCGCACTTGTAGATCATCCTGTGCGGGTGGAGAGGACAGTGAAGACACCCTGCCCCATCGAGGCCCAGCCCCGCTCCAGCCCACCCCTCCTCATGCTCCCTCCCTGGGTCTCACTTGGCCTGCTGCGTGTGGAAGCTAGGATGCTGGGTATAGAGGTGGGCGTGGGCGCTGGGTGCAGACTTGAAGGCCATGGGGCAGATGGGGCACTTGTGGAAAACCTCGCAGTGCGACGTCTGGATGTGGGACTTGATAGAGTTCACACCCCCAAACACCACTGCACAGCTGGGGCACCTTGGGGAGGAAGTGGGAGGCACTGTGGTGAGGTAAGGGGGCATCTCACAGCCACCCTCCACAACACACTCATTCTTAGGGACTAGGTGGACTCTGAGAAGTTACTCAGCGGTGGAACATGTGCAGGTGGAGAAAGAAGGAAGCTGCAGAGACCTAGTTCCCCACGGGAGGCCTGTGGAGGCAGAGCTGGGGCCACGGAGGCGGCCCTCCTCGCTCCCAAGGTGGGGAAGGAAAGACAGAGATCTCAGGCCATGCTTCCCAACACACCAAGGTTGAGGGGTTCCACAGAAGAGATGGGGCTCTCCTTGAGAGGCCATCTGAAAGACTAGTGCTAGGAGCCACAAGGCCATTAAGTGCAGGGGGAAAGTGTCGAGACACTATGGGGAGGAGAGGTGGGAGGCACCTGTATCCCACGCGGCGAGAGAAATGCAGACAGGCCTCCCGGAGATGGGTCTGAAAATTGGCTTGCAGGAAGTTGCCCCCGCACTCAGGGCAGACATGGGGAGGTCGGTTCTTATGCATGCGCTGGTGGGCGCTGAAGCTGCAGCGACTGGGGAGCATCATGGGGCAGGTAGGGCACACCTGTCGAGTGGGTTAAAACAAGGTGAGTCAGTGACGAGTGATGTGTTCCCTATTCCTTCTCCTAACCAAGACCACAACACCTTCCTAGATCCTGTCCCCATGGGATCTGGCTGTCCCCTTCCCAGGGAGGGGCTGCAAAAGGCAACTCACATTGCTGGTGGCCCCAGCGGCAGGGGGCCCGAGCTGCTGGAAGTGGGCGGCCATGCCAGCCTTGTCCCGGCACTGCTCCTTGCACTCCAGACAGCGAAAGCACGTGTAAGCAGAGGTGGCAGGGACAGCAGGTGGCTCCGTCGAGAGCGGCAGCACAGGGGGCTCGGCAGCAATTGCAGTAATGGCGGAGGAGGTGACGGCCCCGTCCCCCTTGCCCAAAGCAGGCAAAGCTGGAGGTCCGAGGGCAGGTGGGACAGCCAGCAGGGGCGTGATGTCCGGCTGCCCCACCATCTGGTCAAGGGCCACCGGCCTCATGACCAGGTGTGAGCACTGCATGACGAGCCCCTTGTCCTTGTGCTCGCGGGCGTGCAGCAGCAGGCTGCACTTGTTGAAGAAGACCAGGCGCCGGGCGCAGTGGTTGCAGGTGACCTCGATGCGCATGCTCCGGCGGTCGTAGTGCCGCGCCAGGCTCTTCTCCAGCGAGAAGGCATCCCCACACTCCAGGCAGCGGTAGCCTGTCGGTGGCAGGGCCAGCCCGGCCTCAGCCGGTGGACTCAGGTTTGGCCGGTAGGCAGGCAGCAGGTTCTTGCTGTTGAGGATCTTGTTGAAGGCCTCCACCAGGCTAGACTGGGTCCGTGAGATCACCGTGCCACCCCCTGCCCCTGGCCCCGTGGCCGACTTGGAAGGCTGCACCATCACCACCGAGGCACCATTCACCTTCTGTCCCCCTGTCCCCAGCCCTGCCCGCCCCTCTGCCTTAGGCAGGGCTTGGGGCACCAGACCCAGCACATTCTTAGCCATCGTCTTAGGGCTCGTGGCAGTGCCCCCAGGCAGAACCACAGCTTTGCGGGCCACGCTGGCCGCCATCAGCATGGCAGTACTTGCGTTCTGAATGGTGGCCACAGGGAGCACTGTGCCCTTTAGCCTCGTGCCATCACCCAGTTGGACACTCACCACCTTTGGGCCCTCAGGTGTCGGGGTTGCAGGGGACAGCTTCAAGAGGCTAGCCTCTGCCAGGAAGCCCGCCTCAGCCAAGGGGGCAGGGGGATCAGGGTCTGAGGGGACCCGGGTTACAGTCCTTGTGATGTTCCCACAGGATGTTTTAATGGTCTTGATCCGCACCTTGAGAGGCCTAGAGGAGCTGGAAGAGGCAGGGGAGTCATTGCTGTCCTCGTCTGCAGCCTCGGCTCCACTAGAAGGACTCTGGGGACTTCCTGGGGGAGACTTGTCCACTGGTCCCTCATCCTCTTCTTCTTTTAGGGACTGACAGCCGGGCACTTTAGGGGAGGCGAGAGGGCTCTGGTGCCCTGGAGACTGCTTGAAGAAGGGCACCCCAGCAACCTGGGAAGGCGAGGTGCTGTCAGGGATGCCCATGGCCTCAGGGCTAGAGCCTGCGCCTGGCCGAGCCAGGCCCTGGGGACGAAGAGGGCTGCAGCTGTCCTGCTTCAAGGCCCCCAGCGGCGGGGGAGAACCAGGGGACAGCAGGGCTGGGCCATTCTCCCGGGCCAGCTCAAAGGGAGAGGGGAAAGGAGGTGGGGTCATGGCCCCTTCCCGAGGTGGGGAGGGCGCAGAGGGAGGCAGAGGATCAGGGTGCTCCCCTGGCTCAGGCCCAAAATGAGCAAAGAGATCCAGGGAAGCTTTGCCTTCCATGGATTTTTCTTTCCAGGTACCCCCACTGGGAGGAGCTGGAGAGTGGGGGGTTCCTGGAAGGGATGGCTCAGGGCCCCCAAAACCATTTTGCATCAGACGAGGTCCCACAGGCCCTTCCTTAGTCATCCGCCCAGCCCGGGCCCCTTCCCCTCCTGAACTCCCAGCCAGGCACTCCAACTGCTCCGGACACACAGTGTTCTTGACAATGACGCTGACTGCCGAGATGTCTGGTGGCGGTAGGCCATGGTCAGAGGCCTGGGCAGAAACCCCAGGCCCATCCCCAGCAGCTGCTGCTGTTGCTTCTCCAGATTCACCCCCTCCACTGGGTTCTGGCTTCCCTGAGCCTCCTGGTCCCTCATTTTCTTCTGGCCCAGAGTGGATAGCTTCATTTGCATCAATGTCGGGGATGTCAAAGGCAGCAAGAAGGTCGTCAAAATCAGGGGTCTTCATGTCCCCCATGGCAGCAAGTCCTAGACTTGACAAAAACAGCAAAGAGGGAGAAACTAAGACCTCTGGTTCTCCTCCCTCAGGATCTCCATGTCCATCCCCTCTCAGAAGCCACTCGCACTCTGACTTGGGTACACCTCTACCACAGTGCAAATCGTAGAGAGCTGGTGAAGGCACCTGGTAAGCCAAACACTAAAATTGAAAGGAAGTTAGTGTGCACATTCCAGGGAGGACACCAAGATCCAGAAAAAGCAAAGGAGGACACTTTCCAGAAATACAGAAAAGAGATAAGGGTAAGAGGGAATTCAGTGCGCATCTTGTTTGAAACCACCTCAGCCCCTCCTGTGCCCAGCACAGAATCAATCCATCAATCAATACTACTATTAAGGAGGAGGAGGTACACAATGCTCTAGGTTTAAGGGCTCATTCACGGCAGAATGGGATCATTCATATTCTTCATGGATTTCCTGAGGACCACAGAGATCTGAAAGGCCATGTGTACAAAGGGGCAGTGACAAGCCAAGATGCAAGAACTGATCCTAATTTCAGCTTTATCAATAGCCTGCTGTATAAGCAAGTTACTCCACTGCCTTACTTTGGCTGTCTGAAAGAGGGGACAAGTAACCTATACATCATAGGGTTGTTCTGAGCATGGTATGGATCATAAACATGAGAGTCAGAACCAGAATATGATTTAGTATTACAACTAGGACAATAAGGACACGCCAGGTCAAGGAGGCCCTGGGAGAGAATAAGCACTGGAAATCTACGGCTAGGGTCAGAGACAGGAGTCAGGGTAGTGTGAGGTCAAGTCTGGGGCACTTGGGGTCATCACTGGCACCTGAAGATCTAACTAGGTTAACAGGGAGAAGTGGACTCAGGGAAGTTGCCCAAGAGACCAAGATGGAAAGAATAAGGCACAGGAACAGAAAGAGACACAGAGAAAAAAACAGGGGAAAACCGTGACAGCAGCCTGGTCACAAGGGCCCCAGCCTAGGCCTCTCCTGTCACAAACACCTGCTGCTCGCTAACCTACCTTCCCAAGAGTGCCTGGTCCTCGCCTGGCCAGCCCCTCCCTCCCTCTTTCCCTCCCTCTCTCCCCATCTTGCTCTCTCAGGGCTAAAACTCCAGGGTACTATTATCCAGCACAGCTGCCACAAGGGGGACAAGCCAGGCCCCTCACCCCTGTCGTTTCTGCTCTGAGCTCCTCACCCCAGTTTATCCCCAGTTCATACTGCTTACCCTTTTCATTTTCCCTTGGCAACAGTAGCCCAGGAAGTCTCACCCAACCCTAACCTGTCCTAGTACGCGCGCGCACGCACACACACACACACACACACACACACACACACAAATCCCACAAGACTTATGAGGCACTAAACCAACAAGGAGACCAGCCTAGAGCCTGCGGAGGACCCAGGTCTGTTCCCTGTTTCTCCCCACATGTGCTTCTATATCTAGGAAGAAGCAACTGAAGAAGTCTCTGTCCTTACACGTTTCCTGCCCAGGATGCAAGCCATTTCCCAGGGCCAATTCTCTCACCTCTTTCCAGCCTTTAAACTGTAACTGGAGATAGTCCCAGCAGGTGGCAGCTGGCATTGCAGGGACCAAGGTGGGGGTGGAGGGAGAGGGTACCAACTAGAGGAAGAAAGGGGAGTCCTCCCCTCATTCCCCCCTACTTAATTCTGCAGGCTCTGGGTTTAAACAAAGCCCTCCACCCCTTGCCTCTGCTCTGCTGGATCGCTAGGGCCCTCCTCTGCCTGGCTCTCTCCGGACCTGGAAAGGCCCGAGCTACCTTCCACTCAGGCCCTCAGAAAAGTGGGCTGGTGGAACATAGATCACTGGGGACTAAGAGAAAACATCTGCAAACTCGCCTCCCCCAAGCAACTCCCCCTTTGGCGTCCAAGTGACTTAGAGGTCATCGGATAGCCAAGATCATGCAGCGGAGCTCAAGGCCGAAGAGGCTTCCCCAGCCCCACGGCCCAGGCCTTTCTACGGCTGCTGCGCCTTGTCTCTTGGGCTCCAGCCCCCCTCCTTCCCTCTGTTCTTCCCCAAAAGCCAAAGGAAGGGGCTGAACAGGAAGAGGGTGAACTGGCCTCGGTCGGGTGGGGGCTCCACGTCCCTTTCCCTGGCCCGCGGCCTGCTGCGCAGAGGAGGGCGAGGGGCCGGCGGCCGGGGGCGATTAGGCTGCCGCCAAGCTGGGCAGCGGGCGGAATTAAGTCCCTGCCATCTGCCGAGGACCGGCGCGGGGAGCATGTCCAGGGTTGCGGGGAGGGGGCGGGGTGTACATGGGAGAAGCCAAAGGGGAAACTAAGGCGCGCGGCTTCTCTAGCTCTCACCAGCGTGCTAAGGGAAGGACGGGCCTCGGCCAGACCAGGCCCTCGGGGAGCTGCCGCGCAGCACCTCTCGGCCCAGGACTACACCGGAGTAGGGGAGGCGTGGAAAGAGAGCGCTGGGGAGGGGACAGTCTCTGCCTGACTCGCAGCTCTCCAGCCGGGGTCCGTCCCAACTCCGACCTCCTCCCCTCCCCTCCCCTCCCCGAGCAGCCTCCTTCTCCCGCGGACTTCTAAGGCTCTCTCGAGATGGGAAGGGTCGGAAGGCGCGCGGCGGCCCGGGGCGCGAGCCCGAGTCCTGCCGGGGCCCGGACGCTGACCTGCGCCCCAGTCGGGGTGCAGGCTCCTCTCCGGCCTGGCACAGCTCCCCCGCCCCCACTCCCGGACACGGACACCATTTTAGGTCGCGACATCCCGCAGCCTTCAGTCCCCGGGCCGCGCTTCGGACGCCTCTTGCGGTGGGGGCGCCAGGGGTTGAGGACCCCGACCCTCCCTCCACGCTTATCCTGCTAGGGGCTGTGCTTTCAACAGGCTTGGAGTTTCGCCCATCCGCCCCAAGGAACGGGGGCGACGTCCGGGCCCTCCTAGAAGCCATCCAGAGGGGCGGCGCGGTGAGGGGGTTAGTTGACCAAGTGGGGGAGGGAGGGGGTTATTTATCCGTCCCCCCCAGGGGGCGGGGCCATAGGCGGGTATTTACCCCAGGCATGCTTACTTGTTCCGCTCCCAGTGCGGGAAGAGACCCGGCGGTCTCGCCTCTGCTCTGGCCGCTGCCGCCGCCGCAGCCGCCACCGCCCTCCCCACGGCCGCCGCTACTTCCTGCTTCTCTCCCGTTCAGCCTCCCCCTCCTTCAGCTCCCTTCGCGTTCCCGGTCTCGGCTGCCCGCTTTCGCACTCGCCATTGGCCAATCCTCCCGTCGTTCAGTACTGCGCCCCGTCCAGCTCCGCACTGGGTTGGCCTAAAATACTGCCTCTCGGAACTAGCGCCTCACGGCCTTCCCAGCCTCATTGGGCAAGGAGCCTAGTCCTTCTGGAGATGCTTTTCCCCATTGGTTGCGCCAGGGCCCACCTGCCCCCCATCTGTGCACCTCAAAGATGATTGGCTTCCGCTACTGTCGCTTAGAAAGAAGCCAATCTGATTCCAAGCTTCCCTACTGTAGGGGGCGACTATCCCAGGTGCGTCTCCGCCTCAACACTCCCTATTGGCTGTGATCCTTGAAGCCTGCAGTTCACTTATGCAAATTTAAAGAACTCTGCTTTTATTTGGTGGGCACTTTGAGAGGAACCTTGTTGGCCCTGAGTGGAGCCCGGATGTGTAGGTCTGTCTTCTCAAGCTAAACCACAATGTCGATCATGCCATGCATAAGTCAGAACGGAACGTCACCGAAAACATTACGTCATCTGGTTGACCATTTCCTCGCGGTTTTCCCACTATCTAAACCGTCACATAATCTGGATGGATGGGATCCTCGTACGGGCCAGCGCCTGGGTGATGGCGTCACCCACTGCTCCTCCCTCTGCAGGAGGGCTTGGAGCAGGGACGGGATTTGGAGTGTGGAAGGAACCGGCACCTGAAGCCTGGGACGGGCTTGCAGACCGGAAGTAGGGGAGAGGTGACGTTAGGACTGCTGGCGTGGCCTGGACCATTTCCAAAGGGATCTTAAAGCAGCATTCTAGTAGGCGTCCTAAGCACGGGTATGGGGAAAGGGGAAAACCCTCACCACGTCCATTTCCCATTTAAGAGCTCTTTTCCCCGCCCCTAGCACGGGCTGGGGGTGGAGTCTAGGCCGGTTTTCCCGCGCTTTGTTGTCCCGCCTCCTGGGCGGGGGAAGGGGAGGGGATGCTCGATACACTAATCACCAAGCGCTCGCAGACTTCGCCTGCAAGCTCAGCGTGCCACCTCTCGCGCACCCTATGCGGCCTGCGAGCCTGCGCATCCTGACTTGCACGCAGCCCCTGACAACTTGGAGTAGTTAATTAAGGTAGTTCTGTTACTCTGTCCAGGGGGAACCCCTAGACCCAGGACTATCTGGCACGCTCTGAGAGTTTGCTTAGTTAATAGCGACTGTATTGAGGTGTGAATCGAAACCTCTGGCCACCACTTAGCACATGGTTCTAATGGGCAAGTCGCTGAACTTCCCTAAACCATTTTTTTCATGAGTAAAATTGGGATTATGATGCCCACCTGACATGACTGTTTTTGTGAGCATTAAAAGCGTTTGGAACGTAAAAGTGCTTTGTAAAGTGATGGGCAGATGGAATTAATGCCCCCTTCTCCGCTGCCGTCTTTCTCAAGATTACCTGCAGTTGCTCCAACTCACAGAGCCTCTTCCATCTCTGAACAACTAGAATCGCACACTGGATGTAGCCAACTAGCATTCTGTTCCCACCTTCTCTGAGTCTTCCTGTATGGAACCATAATTACTACTCTTTTTGGGGGGAGGTGGTAGGCACTTAGGTCTATTTATTTATTTATAGAGGAGGTGCTGGGGATTGAACCCAGGACCTTGTACGTGCTACACATGTGCTCTACCACTTGAGTTATACCCTCCCCCATAATTACTACTCATATATGCGTACTACATGTGGGACCTATTATAAGAATTTACGTATACTAACTCATTTATTCTTTACCAAAACCCTGTGAAGGAGGTACTATTATTATCTCCACTTTACAAGAAGGAAACTGTGTCACAGACAGATTAAGTTAGGTGACTTGCCCAAGGTCAAAGGTAGTGGAGCTGAGATTCTTGCAGTCCAAAAAGTTAAACATTTTTTCACATACTCTCTTGCCAAGAGGGTTCTGGATAGGTTTGTTCTTCACTTAGATACACTAATTGTATTTAAGAAATATTTTAATATTAGTCAACTAATATTTCTTGAAGGCCATCTATAAGTACAAAACTGTTGTGGGCACTGGGGATACAGCAGTGAACAGAGACAATGAGGATCCCTGTCCTCATGACATATACAGTCCTGTGGAGAAGGCAATAAATATGATAAATAAGTAAAATATATAGAAGCATGTTAGCAATGATCATTGCCAAGGAGAAAAATAAGGCAGGGCTATCAAGCCAGAAAAGCCAGAAAAAGACATGGAAGAAATGTAAATGCACATTGCTAAGTGAAAGACGCCAGTCTGAAAGGGCTATATACTGTATGATGCCAACCATGTGGCATTCCAGAGAAGGCAGAACTATGGGAAGCAATAAAAAGATCAGTGGTTGCCAAGCATTCAGATGGAGGGAAGGATGAATAGGTGGAGCACAGGGGATTTTTAGGGCAGTGAAACTATTTTTCATGACACTGTAATAGTGGATACATGATATTATACTTTTGTCAAAAGCCCTAGCATAAGATATGGACTTAAGCTCATAATCACGTGTCAGTATTGGTTCATTAATTGTAACAAATGTACCACTAATGTAAGATGTTAGTAAGAGGAGAAACTAGGGGAAAGGAAGTGTGTAGGAACTCTGTAATTTCTGCGCAACTTGTCTGTAAACCTAAAACTGCTCTAAGAAATAAAGTCTATTAATGAAAAAAAATTTATGAAAAAGCAAAGCAAGGAATGAGGACAGGAAGTGTGAAGAGGGTTGCAATTTTAGATATGGTGGACAGTGAAGGCTTTTCTGAGAAAGTTGGTGAGTGAGCTGTGCAGCTATGTGGGACAAGATGGCTTCCCTCCAGGAAGAGGGACTAAACAAGGTCTTGAGGTGGGTCTACATGCCAGAGAGGGAAGGGGGTGGGAGGAGTGGGTCAGATCACGGGATGCTTTGGGGGCTATTGGAAGGACTTCGGCTTTTTCTCAAAGTGAGATGGGAAGGAGACAAATGATGTGGTGGCCTGACTTACCTTTTAAAAGGGTTGGATATGGGATACGAGAAAAAGAAACTCAAAAATTTGGGGCCTGAGATAGTAGAAGAATGATGTTGCCATTTCCTGAGCAAGGAAGGCTACAGGAGAAGCAGGTCCTAGGGGAGGGTCAGCAGCTTAACCCATATGTTTACACACATAACTACATACTTGGGAGACAGAAATGTGAGTGTCATCAGCTTATAGACAGTATTTAAAATCTGGGTCAGAATGGATGAGATCACCAGGGAAAGAGACAAAGTCCAAAGAGTGAGCCATGGAGAACTCTGAAGTTTAAAGGTCAGGGAGGGGAGAGGAATCAGTAAAGGGGACTTAGAATAGCAAAGAGGAAAGAGGGAACCAGGAGAGGATTGTGTCCTTGAAGCCAAATAAAGAATGTTTCAAGGAGGAGGAGGAAAGAATTATGATGACCTGTCGAATACCACTAAAAGATCAAATAAGATGAAGCCTGAGAACTGGCCAATGGATTTAGCAAAATGGAAGTCGTGGGTGATCACAATAAGAACACATTAGGTGGATTGATAGCAACTAAAGCTTGCATATAGTGGGTTCAAAAGAATGGGGGAGGGGTAAAAAAGGAGACAGTGAATATAGACAATTCTTTCAAAGAAGGGAAGGAGAGAGATGGGCTGGTAACTGGAAGGGAAAGAGGGGTGAGGAAAGGACTATTTCAAGATGAAGAAATTGCAGTGTCTGCTCACTGGTAGGAAAGATCCTGCAGGCAGAAAAAACTGATTTCGCAGCAAAGAGATAGAGAAAAGTTCCTGGAGCCAAGTGCTTCAAAAGGTGAAGGGTGGGGTCTAGTTCACAAGTGGAGGGACATGGATAGTTCACCCATGATAACAGGAGAGAAGGCAGAATAAGTGCACATGGCGAGGGAGCTGTGGAAAGTCTCTCCGGCTGCTTCTCTTGTCACCGTGTAAGAAACAAGATCGCCCCCTAAAAGTGAGGATGATAAAGGAGCTAGAGGTTTGAGGAGAGAGAAGGTAGGAAAGAGGAATGAACTAGGAGACTGAGCAGTCAGGAGGTTGGAAGATTCATTTACAAGGATAGTAACAGGAGTTGTGTAGGAGAGAGTGACGGGGGCGGGGGCAGCAGATGGCTGCAACAAGGAGAGGTGGTGGGTGGTATAACCATGAGTGTGAGTGTGCATTTCTGGCTCCCCAAAGGTCCCTCCTGGCCTTTCCCGCACAATAGTTGCTACTATTCTGCTTCTATCACCATTGACTTGTTTTGGCTTTCTTGAGCTTCTTATAAATGAAATCATACAATATATAATTTTTGTGTATCTAGCTTCTTTCAGTATTTTGTTTGTGAGATCTAATTATGTTACAGCAATTAGTTTATTCTTTTTTTGTTGCTATGTTTTATTTCATTTTATGAATAAACCACAATGTATTCATTCTACTGTTGGTGGACACTTTGGTTGTATCCAGGTTTTGGCTATTGTAAGTAAAACTACTATGCACATTCTTCTCTCAATTTTGATGGACAGGTGCACTAATTTTTCCTGAGTATATACTCAGGGATGGTGGGTCTAGATGTGTATGTCTACTGTTAGGAGACAGTACAAGTTTTCCCAAGAATTCCAGTTTATTTAGACTCCCACCAGCAATTTGGGAGTGTTCCAGTTGCCCTATAGTATCCTCGCTAACACTTGGCATTGTCAATCCTTTTAATTTTACAAATTCTAGTGGGTATGTTGTGATATTTCATTGTGGTTTTCATTTGTATTTCCCTGATGGAAAATGATGTTAAGCGCCTTTTCATTATTCTTATTGGCCATCTGTGTCATCCCTTTTAGAGAGCTTGTTCAAGTCTTTTGTTCAGGATTTTATTGGTTTTTTGTTTTTATTTTGTTTTTCTTTGCTTATTGATTTGTAGTTTTTTAAAATATATTCCGGACACAAGTCCTTTGTCAAGTATGTTGATTCTAGATATTTTCTTCCAGTCTGTAGCTTGCCTTCCTACTTTCTTAACGGTGTTTTTTGGTGAACATAAACTCTTAAATTTGTTTTTACTTGCGAAATTCACATAACGTAAAATTTACACTCTAAAGTGAACAACTGAATGGCATTTGGTATATTCATATTGTTGTGTAACCACCACAACTATCTAGTTCCAAAGCATTTTCATTTCTCCAGAAAGAAACTCCATCCCCATTCAGCAGTTGCTCCCATTCCCCACCCCACCCCCAGCCCTTGGCAACCACCTATCTGTTCTGTTTCTATAGATCTAACTGTCTGGGTATTTCATATGCATAGAGTCACACAATATATTTACATCTGGCTTCTTTCACTTAGCAGAATGTTTTCCAAGTTCATCCAAGAAGTTCTCAATTTTAATAAAGTGCAATTTATCAACGTTTCTTTTATGGTTAGTGCTTTTGATATCCTGGTTAAGGTCAAGAAGATTTTTTTTTTGTTTCCTAGAAGCTTATTTGTTTTACTTTTCACTTTTAGGTTCACGATCTACTGTGAGCTAGTGTTTGCATGTGCTGTGAGGTTAGGGATCAAAGTACATTTTCCCCCCAGGTGGATATTCACCATTTAGTGAAAAGACCATCCTTTCCTCTACCGAACTGCAATGGAGTCGTATTGTGTCCTTGAACTGCATAGTTCCACTAACCCCCTGACAGCCTCCCAACTTTCTGATCACAGCCAAGAGAGCAGCTTCCCAGACAGATTGGTTCTGCCATGTTCTGAGAATCATCCATAGAAGCCCAGAGTACAGCCCTCTCCCACAGCCCTTCCAATAGCTTTGTAAACACCTAATTCAATAAGTTAAATTCCTTTCTCCTTAAAATGTCTAGACTGGATTTTGTTTCTTGCACTGAACCTGGGCCACTCACACCCTCACAGTTGTTTGTCCCCAGTGCTGTTGGTGGCATAGACTGTTGCCTGGAGCTTAGAGTTCTCTTATTTCCCCAGCAGCTGCGGTGGTATAGGGTAGGTGGGACTGTGGTAACAAAGAAGGGAAAAGTTTTCCTGTGGTTTAATTTAGATTTTTGCCACCTAAGGGGAAAGTGAGCCGCTGAAACTGCCAGAGTTCAGCCAAAGTTCCCCCAGCCTTGTCCTCCCCGTTCAACAACACTCCCATTCGGTAGACTCACTCTTCAGAAACCAGAAGTCCTCACACCCCTAACCCCAGCACTCCTTCTCCAGTCCACACCCTCTCCTGGGTGACCTCATCCACAAACATTCATCACCTGGCCCAACAATTCCCTGCCACTCACCCAGATCTTCCACCTAAGTTCCAGAATGCCACCAGAAATGCCACAGACGCTTCCAAGCCCCGTGATGAGAACCAAATTCACTGCTCTCTACCAAATATTCTCTTATTCTTAGATTTGCATCTCAGGAAGTTACCACCACTAACCCACGCACAGAAACCTGGGAATTGTCTTCCACTCAACCCTCTTCCTTATCACCTGTGATGAGCAAGGCTTGTCAATTCCATCTCCTTAATATCGCTGAAATCCACCCCCTAAAGCCAGTAATCGCAATCCCTGTTCCAGCCAGCATCATATCTAGCCTGGTTGTTTGCATCTTTGCTCCACCCTAAATGAATTTTTTTTCTATAAAACAAAACTAGACAACCTATGGAATGAGAGAAAATATTTGCAAAAGATGAGACTGACAGGGGCTTAATTTCCAGAATATATAAACAGCTCATACAACTTAATAATAAACAAAAAACCCAATCCAAAAATGGGCAGAAGACCTAAACAAGCAAGTCTCCAATGAAGACATACAAATGGCCAATAGGCACATGAAAAAAATGCTCAATATTGCTAATTATAAGAAATGCAAATCAAAATTACAACGAGGTATCCCCTCACACCAGTCAGAATGACCATCACTAAAAAGTCCATAAATGATAAATGCTGGAGAGGGTGTAGAGAAAAGGGAACCCTCCTACACTGATGATGGGAATGTAGTTTGGTGCAGCCATTATGGAAAACAGTATGGAGATTCCTCAAAAGACTAAAAATAGACTTACCATATGATCCAGCAATCCCACTCCTGGGCATACATCTGGAGGAAACTCTAATTCAAAAAGATACATGCAGCCCAATGTTCATAGCAGCACTATTTACAATAGCCAAGACATGGAAACAACCTAAATGTCCACTGACAGATGACTGGATATAGAAGTTTGGTATCTTTATATAATGGAATATTACTCAGCCATAAAAGAGAGTAAAATAGTGCCATTTGCAGCAACATGGATGGGCCTGGAGATTGTCATTCTAAGTGAAATAAGCCAGAAAGAGAAAGAAAAATACCATATGGTATCATTTATATGTAGAATCTTAAAAAGAGACAAATGAACTTACTTACAAAAAACAGACTCACAGACATAGAAAACAAGCTTATGGTTATGCGGGGGAAGGGGGTGAGAAGGGATAAATTGGGAGTTTGAGATTTGCAGATATTAACTACTATATATAAAATAGATAAACAAGTTTATATTGTATAGCAGAGGAAACTATATTCAATATCTTGTAGTAAACTATAATGAAAAAGAATATGAAAACAAATATACATATGTATATGTATGACTGAACTATTATGCTGTACACCAGAAGTTGAAACAACATTGTAAACTGACCATACTTCAACTAAAAAATTAAAAAACAAACCAAAACGAATCATATTCAAATGCTTAAAATCCTTCATTCTCTCCAATCGCCTGTCTGATAAAGTCCAAAATCCTTGGCATGTATGAGGGTAAAAAATAAAGACATTTTTTACATCAACAAAAATAGGGAGTCCTAGTACCAACATATCTTCACTATAAGAACTTCTACAGGATTTACTTCTGGAAGAATAAAAACTATCCCAGAAAGATCTGTGAAGCAAGAATTAGTTAAAAAAGAATAGTAAACTTGTGGGGAAAGCTAAATCAACACTGCTTGTATATAACGATAATGGTAATATCTGATTTATGTAGTTTAAAAGCAAGGCAGACTTTGGGGTATAGACAGTACATTGTATACACTCATTTATTTTTGTTCTTTCCTGAAATCTACTGAAATGATAATGAAGAGATTTTTTTAAAGATACAAGCTCCCAAAGACAAAGAGAATGGAAAACCAGTATAATACCGAATGCTAAAAAGCAGGCGAATGTGTGTGACTGACTAGACAGTTCAAAGAAAACTGAATTCTAAGTCAGTGGGCAAAGCTGAGGAAAAAAAGCTGATTGCAGCACAGATGCAGAACCCTCACGCTTATCAGGAATCAGCAACACCAGGCACCTCTGAAGGGGATGATAAAGGTGGGGTGAAAAACAGGAGAATTACTTGAAAATCTGTCTAAAAAGGGGATGTATCCCCAGGCTGCTGCTTCACTCCAGGCAGCAATTTGACTGCCCCTCCTCCACCATAGCAAAAACCTGGAGGTTTATGTGCCAGAGAAGGCCAGAATATTATTCTAAAAACAGAAAGACTGAAAGAACATTTACATTCTATAGTCTAAGAACTTCAGCCTTTTCCCCCAACTCAGTACCCAGAACACTAGCAATCAGAACTGTAGCCTCCAAGTAACAGACTGGAATATGTTTGCTTTGGAGAATCTGATCTAAATACACTGACACCGGGGGTTCCCCCAGGAAAAGGCCTGGCCAGATCATCCGAGAGGGAACTTTTCAGTTAACAGTTCCCCACCAAGACTCAAAAGTATTGTCTCCAACCCACCCTGAGAAAGTAAAGCTTAGCTGTGATTGAGAGTCAGACTCCGCCCTGCCATTCATCGGGCTGGGATAACAGAAAGTCAGCAAAGGTAACAAGAAACACCGTCTCCCCCACGCTACGCAGCAGTAAAGTTCAGAACGACCCCTTTCTATGACCACTGCTTTCTCACTCACTGAGAAACTCTGTCCTCTAGAATCTCAGACTGTAAGAAACACTACTGTTTGAAAGCATATCAGTAAGAAAATCATTCTCCTTTTGTCTGAAGGATCCAAGTCACGTCGACAGAGAAGCAGCCCTGATTTACAGCTTAGGTGCAGAGCTTTAGATGAGGGGTTTCTGGACACAGTATTCTACATTAGTGTTTACTTCACAGTCCAGACCCGATATTAACTTCTTTACACAGACCCCTATTAGCTTTGACCCTCTTAGAACACAGCTTCATTTAAATTTCACCTAAGCGTCACCCTTGCCCGCAGGCCTATAGCAGGCACGCCTTTCCCTCCGTTGGGTGAGAAGCCCTACGTTTCCTCCAGTCCCTGACCTCCCTCCCTGCCGCGGGCCCCGCAGCCCAGGGTGGGTGGCTAGCTGGGCTGGAACAACTCTCTCAAAGAACACAGGAGGCTTTAGTCTGCCAGGCAAGAGAGCAAACCGTGAATGAGGTCCACAGAATATGGGAACTAGAGCTGCAGCACAGAGAAGCAGCCCGGAGAGCCCCTGGGGTGAGGGTGAAGGGAGCTCTCGGGGGAAAGGGCAGAGAGGTCAGAGGGGCTCCAGCGGGAGGGAGGCTCCGGGAAAGTGAGGTTGACTGAACGCCTTCAGACACCCAGACAGCTGGAGGAGAGTTTGGAGTGAGCTAGTAATAGCAAAAGGACAAAAAGCATTTCTAGGAAGGAAAAGTATCAGAGTGACTCATCTGTGAATATCATTTACACAGTCAAAATAAGGTAAATTCTGAATAGTCTTTTAACCAAAATTGTTATACAATTATATGGGGAAAATGGGGGAAGGAAGAGGATGTGAAACAGCTGAGTCCTTATCTTCCATTTTAGAAATCAGTGCATAATATTTAAAGAAAAAATCAAATAGTCACAATAAGTTATTTAGAGATATGGAAAGAGATAATTAATAAAATATCAGGTACAAGATGTGAAAGCGGTTGCTTTGAGGAGGGGAAAGTGGGGAGAGTGGGCTGGGATGTACTGTTTGTAGTAAGAATTGTAACTGTTTAACTCCAAATTATGCGCATGTATAGCTTAAAAACAAAACCTAAAGCAGGTCAAGACAGAACTCATCTTGAGCGTAACTGCACATTGGTTGGGAGGGACTGATTAAAGATATTCTAAGCTTTTTGTATTGATTGATTAATTTTGATTGTTAAATTTGTTAAATTTAAATGTTAATAGAATAGAAGCAGAGTGTATAATTTCCAAACAAGGAAAGGGAAAAAAGAAATAAGGGGGGGGGATCTCAACAAATCCTAAAGAAGACAAGAAAGCAGAAAGATAAGTAAGAGAAAAATCTGGAGAGATTTAAAGTCACCAAAAATTTTTTCCTAGAAATGAGTCCAATGATATCATAATCACAATCAATATAAATGGAGTAAATTCTCTAGTCAAAAGACAAAGTTTGTTAGACTAAATGAAAATTAATTCTATATGTTGATTTTATATATGAAACATACCTAAAACAGAAGAAATAGAAGGGTTAAAAGTAAAAACATAGAAAATATATGTGTGCCAGGCAAATGCTAAACAAAAGAAAGCTGGTGCAGATATATTAACATTAAATAAAATAAAATTTATGACTACAAGTATGAACTAGAGATAAAAGAGCTACTACATTGATGTAAGTTTTAACTCAGCATGAAGACATGATAATTATAAACCTACATTTCTTAATAATACAGCTTCAAATTTTAAAAGAAAAACTGTCAGAACTCCCAGGAGAAACTGATAAATTCACTACAATTATGGGAAATTTTAACATATTTCCCTCAGTTAATTGATGGACCAAGAGAAAAGTTTTTTCCGTAAGGACATAGGAGATTTAAAGAACATAATTAAAGGTTTGGCCTATCGAACTTATATATAACCCTGCAGCCAGTAACTAGAGGAACATAATCTTTTCTCGTGTATGTACAACATCTTTAACAGATTTATTGAGGTATGACTGACATACAATAAAGCTGCATGTATTTAAAATGTACAACACGGTAAGTTTCAACTCAGTATACATCCGTACCACCACCACCACCATCAAGATAATGAACCTCAAATGTTTACTCACGCCCCTGTTATCCTGGGTGGCAGCATAACCCGCTTAAGAGACTACATTTTCCACCTCTTGCGGCTAATTGTAACCATGTGATGACATTCTAACTATGCATGTAAACATAAAAAAGATGTGAGTGGAGTTTGCCAAATGGATCTTCCAGAAAAGCTCCTTAAAGGAAGACCAGACAGCTGGCATACATCCTCTTGAATTCTCTGGCCCCTTTTCCCATCTGCCCTCTTTCTGTTTCCTGTCTAGAGCACAGACATGATGACTGGAGGGTCTTATGGTTTGGAGGCACAGTGAGGGTGGGAGTCGTAGGCCAAGGATCGTAGACAGAGAGCCTGAGAACCTGATGAATCCCTGGGGACATTATGTCAGCCCTGGGCTGTCTACATCCAGACTTTATCACCCTGAGAGAAAACTTAATTTCCATCGTGTTTAAGTCTCTGCTATTTCCAGTCTCTGTTACAGACATGAATGCAATTCCAAGTTGATTGATAGTTGGTATTGGAAGTCGGCTAGTGCAGTAACAGCATCTAGAACGTGGCATCAGCTTAAGGGAAGTTTGCTGGACAAGTATTAAGGAGGATCCAGGCCCCTGCAAGCTAGAAAGCAGGTAACCCTGAGGATTTGCAAACCACCTGGTTAAATGGTTGCTCACTGAATCTTAGAAAGCCATTAATAAAAGTTTCTGTGTTCTGACTCCTTTGCCGCTTTTAGCAAAGTTCTACATGAGACATGAAATCAGGCTCGAAATGTTACGGAAATGACAGACCAGCCAAGAAGCAAGCACCACTCAGAGGGTTGGAGTACTCAGATTTATTACGCCGGCAGGCTCAAAGGGGCTTCTGCTCCGAAGCTCTGAGCACCTCCAAGACGTGCGCATGAGGTTTTATAGGGTTAATTACAAGTATGGGGCTATTGGCCAATAAGGTTCAGACAACAAAAAGCAAGGAATCAGCACACTGGAGCTTATCAATTTGGAACAGATCACGTTACTGACACTTGTTGAGCTTGGATTTACGAGTTAGCTTGTTAGCCCAGTAAACTGACATTAAACTTCAGATTTATGAGTTAGCCCAGCAGAACTTAGATCAGTAAACCGACACTTATCACACTTAGATTTGTGACTTAGCTCGTTAGCCCAGCTGGGCTTTTCCTTCACAGAATCAGTCTTTAAACATTAAAAAATGGATATAATACTCTGCTAAGGAAAGCACTCTCTACTTAGGGTCCACATGCACACACAAAATCAGGAATCAGGAATATAAAAGTTGACTGAGACTCTCATTATATAGAGGCTGCTGGATTAAAAAGTCAACTGCTTCTCTACCCCCTAAATGCGAGCAGTTTGGAATGGCAGCTGCTAGACAATCACCCCACCAGAGACTAACACTGTGGCCCCAAAACTTTCTAAGGCACCTTCTGTTAAGAGGCCTGCCTGCCCGTGGTGCAAGACTCCCAGCAAAGACCAGGTTAACAGTGTTGTCATCCCCTTCAAACCTTGAGAGTAAGTAGGGAGAGGGTCAGAGCGTGGAAACCAACAAGCAAAATCTGAGCGTGTTCAGGCTTAACGCGGTACGTAAGATCTTTGGCCACAGTAACTCATGCTCAAGAATTGACTGGAAGCCTCCTAATCATTTCAGGAAACTATGTTAATAGAAACAAACCGACAAAACCCACATCTGGCCTGCAACTGTCTACGGCTATAAGCTAACACCCTGGGTCCCCCACACAGAAGGGGCTCCGTCTAGAGGTGGCTGCCAAAGCTGTGTGGCCCTTAAGGAGCGTGTCACCCACACCCAAAGAGAGTAAGGAAATGAAAACAGCATAAAAGCACAAGAAGAAGACTAAAGAAAATGAGAGATGTAATTTTGAAAACTGGAAAGTTGTATGTATGAGGTTTTAAATCCTTAAGTGTGAATGTTTTCCACTCTACGCATGAGGTGGAGAATGGAAAACCAAAAAGGAATAAAATAATTGGAGTCTTAGAACTTGTAGAGACTTTAAAAATTAAGTTCTTAGTCCTTTGAAAGCAGGGGCAGGAGGACTGAAAATTCCTTTTTAGGGGATAATGACTGATCCTGGAGAAAAAGTTTACAAGAATTAGAAAACTGGCCCCTCCCTACCCGGCCCTGCAGTGATCTCCACCCACCCCGATGCCAAGCCGGTGTATCTGGCCCTGCCACGGAGCTCCCCGGCAGCTCTTTTGGACCTCATGCTTAAGTTCGAACAGACAGCCAAGGATCGATCACCAGAGAGGTGAAGGCAGCCTCAGAGATGAAAGGCAGAAGTCAAAAGAAAAGGGTTCTGGCGTGTAATACATAATGAGGGACCAGAAGAAAATATCCAAAAAACTGCAATCAATAACCTCAGAAAAATTAGAGAAAATATTGTACCCATGATACAAGAATGCATGCTCTTTATTCTATTTTTTATTTTTTGGAGGTGGGGAGGTAATTAGGTTCATCTATTTATTACTTTTGGTGGAGGTACCGGACCTTGTGCTTGCTAGGCATGCAGTCTACCACTGAGCTATGCCTCCCCTACCTTGGACACTATTTTTAAAAGGAACATTCATAAAGTAATAAAGACTTCTTGGAAATTAAAAATATAGAAATGGAAGTAAGTAATTTAATAAAAGGATTCTAAGATAATATTAAAGAAATAGCCTGGGGTGTAGAATAAAAAATACAAAGAATAGAAAATATGAAATAAATGTAAAAAATTAGAGGTTCAGTCTAGGATATAGAATATCTGATTAAAAGGAGTTTTGGAAAGAGAGACGAATAAAGTAGTTAGTGGGAAAATTATTAAAGAAATAATTCAGTAACATTTTCCTGAACTGAAGGACATGAATTTCCAGATTGAAAGGGCCTATTAAATGCCCAGCACAGTAAATTATAACAACAAAGAAACAAGCAAAACTTTTTTTAAAAAATCAAACACTCAAGGGTATTTCATCACAAAATTTCAGAGTGAATATTAAGAGCAACTTCTAAAGTCTTCCCAGAGAGAAAATCAAGTTGCACACAAAAGATACTCAGCTGCATACTCACAATGGCGCTGGATTTAGTAATACTCCTAAAAACTAGAAAACAATGGCACAGTGCTGTCAAAGTGCTATACGAGTATTATTTTTACTCTAAAATTTTACACTCCATCAAGCTGTTTTCAGGCATGCCAAAACAGGATATCTGCTTTCTGGGCTCCCTTCCTCAGGAAGCTAACGGATGATGAATTCCACTAAAACAGAGCGTGGAACCAGGGAAATTCAGAACCTAGTATCTATGAAATAGAGGAACCACACAGAAGACGAGCAAAGAGATTCCCTGGATGATGGCATAGGGAAGAGACAGGACAAGTCTGCAGCAGGCTTCATGCCACCAGCCAGACTGGGGCAGGTGGCCTTCTCGTGATGGCATCAGCCTGCCTGCTTTGTTTGGTCAGTTTGAGAGGTTTACACTTTTTTTTTAAATTGAAGTATAGTTGATTTACAATGTATGTTTCTGGTGTACAGCATAGTGATTCAGTTATATGTATTGGTTTTTATATTTTTTCATTATAGGTTACTACAAGATACAGCATATAGTTCCCTGTGCTATATTGTAGGACTTCGCTGTTTACCTATTTTATATACAGTAGTTAGTATCTGCTAATCCCAAACTCCCAATTTATCCCTCCCTCTACTTCCCCTTTGGTAACCATAAGTTTGTTTTCTAAGTCTATGAGTCTGTTCTGTTTTGTAAATACGTTCAACTGTCTCATTTTTCAAGATTCCACATATAAGTGATGTCATATGATACTTGTTGAGAGGTTTACATTTCTGATAGAGGGAATGAAAACAAAACAAAGAAACAAAAAGGCCCAAGGCAATTATAAATTCCAGGAAAAATTAAAATGTGCGTAAGAGATAAACTTAATCATAATAATGATGTAGCTTAATTGTGGACAAAGTTTACATAGTCATAATTACATAAGCAACAAATACTAATTTATCCAAAAGTTGTTACCTATTATTGGAAGAAGGGATGAGTGTTGCATGTGGAGTATTTAAAGAGCTAAACCCTAATTTTCTATTGTAAAATGTATACTGAGTGAACTAAGAATTTTATTGATTTTATTACTAAAATTTGTGATAAAATTTCAAAGTGACACTTCATAAAATCAGTAGGTCAGAAAGATTTATTTTGTTTCTGATGAGCAATGGGTTTAGTTTTTTTTCCTCAAAAAATGCAGAATTTTTTTACATTTATAGCATTTCATCAAGGTCTCTACATACATTAAAAGCATCTATTAAAAGTGTCCATTCCTCTTTCATATAATAAGGAAAAAGTGTCATCAATGAAAATCTTAAGTCGGTTTCACCTGAGATGGTGATTAAAAATGCAGATTAGTTACCCTGCCTAAGGTGTACTGAACCAGTGTGTCTCTGAAAACCAGAAGTGACATTTGACTGACTCCTCCAATGATTTTTAGGTGTCCTAATGGAATCTATTAGAAAAACACATCTTGGATTACTCTAATGTGTTTCCACATTATAAAAATTAATTTTGTATCAAATTTGTCCTCTTAGGATAGGAAGTTACTTTTCCCGTAGCTATGAGGTACATAAAGTTTTGATTCTATAAATATTTCAAACAATACCGCAACCTGTTGTTTCATCATTATTGTCTTAACTCATTTGTCATATTGCTCTGACTTCTCAGTCCTAACTTATCAGATAATGGCCGTGTATTTTATTCATTAACTCCATTCCATTCTCAGGAAGATCAATAAAATACTTCACAAGTGTTGGTCAAAATATGACATTGGAATATAAAATAAAATATGAGAAAATAATATTCTTTATAGTCTCAGAAACTATTTAACCTACTCCCAATTTAGCCCTCTACCCACCCACCTTTTCCTTTAAGAATAAATTTTTGTAAAAAAGTACATATATATATGTATACACTTTATATATATACATATATACACTTTACAAAACTGTGTGAAAATTGACCCAAAAAAGAAACAATAAAGACTGAAAAATAAAGAGCTAATTGCCAATTTAATAAGTTTAAAAAAACAACAGGATAAACCCAAAGTAAATGGGAGCATATAATAGAATTCCAGGCTGGTGTTTATTTTCCCTCAAGACTTTACATACAATTCCAATGTATTTTTGTATCTGTAGTTGCTGATTAGAAGCCTGTCATCCTTCTGATTTCTTTTTTTCCCTTCCTTTCTCTTCTCTTCTGTCTCTCTTTTATAGATTGTCCTTTTTTGACTCTAATGTGCGTAGTAGGGGATGATAGTAGAGAAAGAAATCAGGGTATTTTAAGGAGGTAAAAAGGGCAGGACTTCACCATTGCTTGACAGTGAGGACAGAAGAGAAGAGAAAAACAAAAGATGATTCACCCCATTAGAAGAAAACAAAACCAAGAACAGGTACGAGGTGGGTCGGGGGAGCAGATGAGTTGGGTGTTGCGGGACACTTTAAGTAAAGATTCCTGTATCTGGATGGTTCTATGGGTTTGAAACTCTGGAATGTGTTTCAGTCTGTAAGTTGAAGCTACAGATGCAGGGCAGCATAAAAATGTGATAGATGTTGGAGATCCAGAGAATGAGATGCTGGGGATGTTGAGAGTGAGAGGGCAGAGAGTGAGAAGTAAGAAAGCCCAGGACGGAGCTCCCAAGGAATACAAATGTTTAAGGAAAAAGCAGAGAAAGAGAAGCCTGAAAAGAAAATTGAAATATTGGAGCCAAAAAGATGGAAGCAGAGAGTGGAGAGAGTGCCGTCACAGAAGCCAGGAGAAGAAACAAGTTTTAAGAAGAAAACGTTTTACAGGGCCAAATGCTATGTTGAGAGCAGGCAATATAGATAAGGGTTAGATTTAGCAAGGAGGATGTCACTGGTGACCTTGGCCAGAGAGGTTTCTTCATGGACGCAGCAGGTGGAGGAAGATGGGGTGAGGGGTGAGCGGAAGGTTTAGAGGTGGAGCAGGGAGTGCAGACTGCTCTTTGGAATAGTTGAGGTGTGAAAAAGGAAGAGACAGGGTGGGGGCTAAAAAAAAGGAGGAAGGAGGGGGAAGGTATAGCTCAGTGGTAGAGTGTGTGTTTAACATGCACGAGGTCCTGGGTTCAATCCCCAGTACCTCTGTTTAAACAAACAAACCAACCTAATTACCACCTCCCCGACAAAGGGAAAAAAAGATAACCAAAAAGGAGGGAGGATTTGATTTGATTTTTGAAAGACAACATGTGCATTTTTCTGATTACGAAAGTAGTTACATAGTCTTTTCATGAAACTCAGAAAGCACAGAAAAGTGAAAAGAACAGACAATCCTTCTATAAACCTAGTTGACAGAGTCGACAACTGTTCATCCTTAGGTGATGGTCCTTTAAATCACCCAGGTTTATTTGAATAAAAATTGGCTACTTTGAAGGATGCTTGTTTCATTTAATACATCGTGAGCATTTACCATTTCAATAAATAATCTATACTTTTTTGTTATTATAAAAGACATAGATGGCCACTAAAAAATAAAATGTCAAGCAGTAAATACAAAGTCTCAGGGGTCGTTATTGGTAGCATGGACGTGATGTGCACACACTAGAGGAAGGCACTGGCAGAGGAGATGCTGAAGACAGAAGAGCAGGAGAGAGGGCGTACCTGCTGCCAGGAGAGGCTGGAGGAGGCGGGAGGGAAGGGATTCAGAGCTTCCCACAGCCCTGACTCTCTGTACAAAGGTCACATCAGCTGAGAGTGATGGGGGAGTAGACGAAGGTATGAAGTTGTTGCTGCCGGGAAGGTGAGAGGGCTGCCGATAATGGGAAATAGCTGTTTTGAGGTGGCTCACCTTCCAGTGAGATAGACGGGGTCTTGATCTTGGTGTTGATCCCTAATTAGCTAAGTGTCCCTGGTCAATTATTTAACCTCTACGCAACTTCGAAGTCTAGATGAAAAAGTGAAAAGGTAGATGGCTGAAAACCAGTCCGTGCCCGGGGTTTAGCTGGGCAAGTGTGGGGTAAAAAGGAACTTGGGAGATGAGGTTATTAGCAAGATAGCAGTTTAACTGATAGACTATGAGGTTTTTGCTCATTAGAGATGAAAATAAACCAAGAAACTATCTGTAAAGGAAAACGAGTAAGTTCAAAGAAGTGAAGTTATGTTTACGGTCCCCTGTTCTACCAAAGAAATATTTTGAAACATTCATAAAAACAAGGTCCACCTCCAACCCTCGCAAATCTGCATTCCTGTCCCCCAGAAAGAAACACTACAATATTTTCACCCATGTCTTGCCAGTCCTTGTATTAAGCTGGGGGCCGATAGTTACCATGAACAGCGCTGCCCATGCTATGCAGCCCTAGCCCCAGGCGCAGGAACTTCTTTTTTAACCATACAGGCTAGTTTTGTTTTTAACATGCAAGATGCCACAAAGGCCGGAGAAAACCAGACGGAACCGGCTGCATCCAAGATGGCAGACAGAGTAGGCTAAAGGTCACCGCTTTCCTTGCCTGGATTCTGTTTCCATACAGACGCCTGAGAGCCAAGGACACTTGCCCTGATTTATCTGCTCCAAAAGTACCTGGTGTTTGGCAGAGATGCTTTTGCAGCTGTACGCTGAGAGATATACAGTGGTCAGCCACCGCGAACCGGCGCTGAGCTGAGCACAGGAAAGAACGCGCCTGCGCAGATGAAACCTGGGGGCACCTGAGGCCGAACGTTGCGTCATTACCGTGCTAAGGTCTTCGCCCAGAGAGGGGATTTGCACCTTACCAGGGACAGTTTGTACAAAGGAGCGTGGGTGACTGCACATGCCTCGGCTGCCCCTGAAAATCTCCGCCTTTTTCCTAGAGCCCTGAGACCTGTCTGACTCCTAACCCTTAAAATTCCGTTACTCCTCTCCAGGGAGAAGGTACCTTCAGAGCATGAGCTCCCCATCTCCATTCTCTGGCCGTTGAATAAAAGCCTGTCTTGCTTGCAAACTGTTTCCTTATTGGCAGCGTGAACTTGAGTGGGAAAGAACTCCCTGATCGAGCTAGGGGTATTTGGTTCAGCTAGAACCTCAATGGAGGGGGGTGGGGGGGTCGCATCTAATTCGGTAACAAGAGCATGGATTCAGAGCCATGGGTTACCGCCCTATGCGCCATCACTTGCAGGCTGTAGAACAGCAGTTCTCAAACTTTTTAGTCTCAGGTTCTCTTTGCACTCTTAAAAATGGAAGATTCCCAAGCTTTTTGTTTATGTAGATTATATATATTAATATTTACTATATTAGAACTTAAAACAGAAAATTTAAAATATTAATCCATTTAAAAATAACAACCATAAACCCATTACGTTAACATAATTCAGTTTTTATGAAAAATAACTATCTTCCAAAACAAAAATGTAATGAGAAGGGTGCACTTTTTTACATTTTTGCAAGTCTCTTTAATAGAAGACAGCTGGATTCTCATATGTGTCTGCAATCAATCTGTTGGAAAATGTTTTGATTCAAGTATATAAAGAAAATCCTTTTTTTCAACATTATATGTTGTTGAAGAAAAGGAGGAATATTTCAAGCCTTCTCAGGTAACTGTGGACATTCTCTTTTGATGCTACACCAAAACCTGATGTACAGTGTGGTTTCTAAAAGGTCACAATGTGGACTCCGAAAGCACATCAATGAACTTTTTGTAATCTATTACGTCTGAATCCATTGTTTCTTTTCTTGTATTTGAAATGGATCCTTTGGAAAGTATTGGTTCACTGCATAATGCAGAGCTTCCTAATGCTGACACATTACAATATACAATTTTGACATACACATTTATTAACATCCATCTCAAGCATTTTGAGAATGTCCAATTCACAGTGGCACATTCAAATTTTCCAATTAAAAATTTCACTTGAGAATTCACATGTCACCACTGACAACAAAAACTGTCAGCTGTGTTCCTTGAAGTGAGGCTCACTTATTTTTGAGAAGATGTTTGCCAAATATTCAAGTTTAAATAACCACAGTTTGTCTGGCAGTTGCACTTTTAAGTAAAAATGGGGGAGGAAAAAGTGGCTAGTTCATCTCACAACTCACCTGCTCAAGTGCTCTGCCCCCAGACAGTCCCTGTACTGCAGTTTGCAGCCAAGAGCTCTATGCTCCATGGGTACTTCCCACTTCACCTCAGATGATATTAAAGATGTGTTTTCAAGGGTTGAGATTTAGGACAATTAATATGTTTTACTGCTTCATCAAGGGCAGTTTTTTGTTTGTTTTTTCAAGCCAAGAGTATGTGTGGGTGAAGGACACAATGACTGCCAGCACAGTGTGGTGCCACTGCCTTGGATTTGTGATTAGACACCAACAGTTTTACCCCCATTGCTTTGGCATCAGTGCAAGTGTCAACACAGTGGAAGAGGCAAATAACATCATAGTGTACTATCACTATGAAAATAGTTTTGCTCTCACAAACCCCCTGAAAGGGTCTTGGGGACCTCTAGGGGTCCACAGACCACACTGTCAGAACCATCACTGCAGAGCAAGATATCTAGCATTTCTGGCTTTCAGTTTCCTTATTTATGAAATAGGATTAATAATGCTACAGCTACTCATAGGGTTGTTGTGAAAGCTAATTTAAAACATGTAAAAACATTTAGAACAGTCTCTGGGACATTGTGTTACGTAAGCATTTGCTAATATAATCACATATCCGATGTCATTAAATCATTATCAAATTTATTGACAGTGTATTAGTCCATATTAATGGAACATAATTGTTGGATATCAGGTTGTTTCCAATTTTTCAACACCCTTGCACATAAGCCTTGAACTGCCCAGAGTACACACAGTACTGTTGAAAAGTATACAGGGAATATCAAAGTGGGGAAGCTGAAAGGAGAGGGGATCTACAGCCAAGTGAGTATCTGACTTCAGCCGAGAGCATTTCTTAAGGTGGACGTGATCCAGGGTATTGCCGGAAGAATGAGAGAATGAACTGTGATGATGATCTCTGAACTGGAAGAGGCCACGGTGTCAGCTGAGTCACCCTCACGCACACTGAAGCCACCCAGTTGGCGTGCAGAGGACCAGCGACTGGGACACAGGTCCCATCATGACCTGATGGACGGACTCTGCCAGAACATGATTTTGCTGGGGAACCCCACCTAGGCCAGGAAAGCCTAAGTGACCAGCGTCTTTGTAACTGACACCTACAAAAGATCCCCAAGCCCTACATGATGAGCTATTTCTTTCAAGTAATATTTGATTCAAAACATACTAGTGTCCTCCAAAATTCAGACACAAACATCTATAAGTTCATTATTCAGAAATGGAACTCATCCAATATGAACATAATGCAGCACAAAGGAGGTTTTCTAGCTCTGTTTTGTGGAAACTTGTTTACAGTCAGGCTGCAAGGTCTGACTTCAGGATACTAGAAATGAAGTTCATGGAGTCTTGGCCAGACAGAAGTTAACAATACGGATCACTGGTGAAAGGAGGAGGTGTTTTTTTCAATAAACAATGCTGTAACAAGTGGTTTTCCATGTTAAAAAATTGAAATTGGATCCCTATTTCAATGTACACAGAAATCAGTTCTAGATGGAATAAGGAATTTCTATGTGAAAGGCAAAACCATAGAACTTAAAAAAAAAAAAACAGAATACCTAACTTTGGAAGACTTTGCTGGGCACAAGAAACACTAACCTTGAAAGAAAAGATTGAGAAATATGACATTAAATTAAAGAATTTTGTTCACTAAAGGATACCTTTTAAAAAATGAAAAGACAAATCATAAGTGGAGAGAACATATTTGCAGCATTCATAACTGACAATGACTTGGTACCAAGAATAGTTAAAGAACTCTTACAAAACATCAGTAAGGAGAAAATCCAGTGGAAAAATGGATCTAAGACATGAAGAGACATTTCACAAAAGTGGAAACATGAAGACCTATTTTGGAAAAAATGAAAAGATGATTAACCTCATTAGTAATCACAGAAATGCAAATCAGAACCACAATAAGTTATCATTTTATCCTCACTAGACTGGCAGAGATTAAGAAGTTTTAATGATACCAAGGGCTGAAAAAGGATGTGGTCAGTAAGAATTCTTATACCGCAGGAAGGAGTGCAAATTCATACAGTTACTTAGAAATACTATTCAGAATTAACCTGTAAAGTAATGTAAAGAAACTCTTGCACAGGCGCATCAGGAGAGATGTACCAAAAACTCCACAATGACCCTGTTGATAACAGAAAAATAACTGGAAGCAACGCAAACTCCCCCAACAGGAAAATGGAGAGATTATAGAATATTCACAGAATATACATACAATCATGAAAAATGAACAGCTATACGCAGCAACTTTGATGAACCTCAGAAACAAAACATTTGTTAAAAAAGCAAATCCCCAAAGTCTCACAGTATAAAACTATTTTTTTATGAAGCTCAAAAACAAGCAAAACTGGGAGGAAGGTATAGCTCAGGGGTAGAGTGCATGCTTAGCAGGCATGAGGTCCTGGGCTCAATCCCCAGAACCTCCATTAAAAACAAATAAATAAACCTAATTCCTCCCCCTACCCACTGCCTCCAAAACAAACTACTCAGCAAAACCAAGCATATTCTAGTCAGGAAGCTATGTACAGGAGAAAACTGTGAAGGGGAAAAAAACAATAAATGTTAAAATTAGGATAGAGGCCGTCTCTCAGGAGGGTGTGAAGAGTTTGGGAAGGAGCGCAGCAAGGTATTATTAAGACTCTAGCTCTTAAATAAAGTGGTTTCAGATACGATCATTTTCTTATGCTTCACAATCTATATATAGGTTAGGTATTTGAGGTGTAAATGTTACTTACCTCTTTAAATATAATAGACAAAGGAGGAGGTTAGGTGAATTGTGCATTCTATTCCATACCCCACAAAACACCTACCTCTCAATTTGGTGTTCCAAGGAGACTATCATGTTTCTCCTGTGGCCTCACAGACCCCACCTTGTGAAAGTCAGGCCTCAGAGATCCCTGATCCCTGGTGTTCTGTCGCCTACTTCCCCACCTCCGGCTCCGTGCACTCGCCCAACCGGTCTGAGTGCCCAAGTGCTGCTGCGTCATTGGCACGTGCTGTCCCTACTGACTGGCAGCATCCCCGTCTGTCACCTGTCGACTGACGAGCTTTCTGCCCCATTAGAGGACTTGAACGTTACCTCCAGGAGCCTTCCCAGAGGCTGGAGGAGTTCGGCCCTCTCTCCTCAGTTTCCACTGTGCCTTGTTGAGGCCTCTCTTTGGGCGCTTAACATGCTCATTTACAGGCTGGCCCTTCCCTAGAGGCTGAGCCTCCAAAGGCCAGTACTGTTTTCTTGTCACCTCTGTGTCCCCAGTGACTAACACAGTGGCTCTCAGCAAAGTCCTTCCTAAAGAAGGACTGTCACGGCTGGATGGGTAGAAAATGGGGGGGGGGGAAGGGAAATGGTCAGGACTTAGAGACCGGGCAGCAGAGACAGAGCAACAAGGTACAGTCCCCTGTGTGCCATGCAGTCCTCCCCTCTCTCACACTCAAAGCTTCCACTGTTTGAAGCAGAAGAGAAAACAAAAAGTTGCCAAGCTTTATTTAGGTTGTAATGGTTACAGATAACACATCTAACCCTACAACCCACCCCGCCCTATGCGGCCCTGGAACAGGCTCAGCCCCCCCTCCTTCCAGTCTCACTTCTTGTCCTCCTCCTTCTTGTCCTTCTTGCCATCTTTGGTGGCCTGGGAGGCCAGGGAGCCCATGGCATTCCGAATGGCCTCATTGTTGGGATCCACGCCTGGAAGGTTCTCCAGGACACTCTGAAGGAACTCTGGGTCCTGCATCACGTCATAATCATCCTCCTCCTGAAAAAGGGCAATGTCAGCTGGGGCAGGGGGCCAAGTGTAAGAGACCTGGGCCCCTCCCCAACCCGATGGGGCTGGGGGCACCTCTGGCCAATGGTCGGAATAACTGAGGAAAATGCCCAGTGCCAAGATACAGTATGGACCAAACATTAATTACGGACCAATTAGAGGAGAAGCTTGAGAATGCTGCTTCCTGAGCTCAAAGGGTAAAAACAGATGCCACTGCCTTCAGGTTTCTGGCTATCAGACACCCTCTCCTCCTCTTCCTTTTCCTAGACCCTCTTTTCACCCTCCTGGGAAGTTATCACTGAGGACTCTCCAGACTGGTCCCACCAGCAAGGAAGGAGAATTACAGAGCACTGAGACACTCCTCCAACTGCCCGCCAGCATTCTGGCCTTAGCAAGGCTTCCAGACAAGACATGTACGTCTGCGTGCCTGTTTCCTTCTGCTTCTCACAGAGCTCATCTATGAGGCCCTGAGAGAGGAGAGGCCCCAGGCCTACAGGCCTGAGGGTCTGGACACGAGGGGACTTTGAAGCCTGACGGGCGCAGGGAGTCATCGCTGGCCCTCACCTTGGCAGGCTCGGATGTGTCCATGGCTGAACTGGCATCCATGTCAGCTGACTCCGTCTGGCCAAACTCTGAGAAGAAGAGGTTGTCTGTTCAGTCCCACCTCCCCATCCCGACCTCTCTGCCTCGGCACGACCACCCAGGCCCTGGCTCACCTGCACCCTGCAGGGACATCTGCATGGCGTAGGCGATCTGCTCCTCCTCAGTCATACTGCTGAGATCTGGGAGCCCGGCGCGGCCAAACTCCTGCTGGCTGATGGTCATCTTCAGCAGCGCATCATCTGAGTCTGGGACCAGGAGGAGAGGCAGGGTAGAGCTGTGACAAGTTCCACGCAGACCCAGCCCCAGCCCATCCTCTCAGCCCCAGGTTCCCACACTGCCAGACCCCCAGCCCTTCCCCCCGAAGTCTACACCGGGCTCCCACCGAGCACCCTGCAGTCCCGGGACTTCAGTTCCACCTCTTTCACCTTCAGTCCCGGTCGTGGCAATGCCGGCCTCAGCGGCAGAGGCGGCAGCTGCCCGCCGCGCCTCCTCCTCCTGCCGCTGCCTCTGCTCTTCCATGGACACACGGAGGGCCTGGCCAAGGGCAGGGGAGGTCAGACATTCTCCAGCCCTCACGCCCACCGGGCGCAGGGGAAGGCAGCTGAGGGGTGGAAGGGAGTGCAAAGGGCCAGCTTCTGGTTATACATATGGGAAAGAAGCTGGAGAGACAGAGGTGATATACAAAAAAAGGACGGGCTTGGGAGAAGCCTGGGGTTTAATCGGAAGAAGTGAATGAGAGAGAGTCTGACACTGGTGCCCCAGAGATCAGAAAGAATTGTGGGGAAGAGGGACCAAGAGGGGGTCTAGGAAAACGAGCAAGGGTGTTTAGGACTGCCTAGCCCTAGAGAAGCTGTGTGACATATGGGCGTGTCAGTAGAGGAGGGCCAAGGAGGACCCTTGGGCTCTACCGGAGGTCAACGTTTGCTCACCAGGGCCAGCTCAGGATCAGCACTGGGATCCACTCCAAATTCAAAGTCACTAGCACCAAGACCCAGCATGGCGCCGCCTTCTCCAGCCAGAATTGGAGAACTGATAAGGGCATCAGCCAGACTAGGGCCAGGAGGCACTGTCACCAGGTGAGAACCGGTTCCATCTTTGCCATTCAGTGTATTTACAAAGGCGGTCAGCTTTTCTGTGTTCACCTCCTGGGGAAGGAAGAACACAGGAGGCTCTCCTTGCCACCCTGCTCCCGGTTCTCTGCCACCTCAGTCCCTGTCTGTAGCTACTCGCCCACAGTGCACACTCCTCTGGGCGAGGACTGCTCTGTTTACAACCAAAGCAAGTCAGTGTCCCAGAGTTGGTCCTTACTCACCTCTTCCCCAAAATTGATTATGTCAACATTTACTTTCTCCTTCTTGAGGCGCTTAGCCAGTTTCACCAGCTAGGAAGAAGGGGAGGGAAATAAGGAACTCTATTCCACAGCTTAAGAGGAAACAACACACCTCACAACAGCAGGCAGAAACCAGTGGCCCTCTCCAGGCCCCCCAGCAGAAACACTGAATTCTGCATATCTACCTTTCCCCAGTGCCTCTGCCAAGCTCTCCTAAGGGCCCAAAGACCCCACTCCCAAACATGCAATGCCCAGATCCCCCAGCTGTCACTGGGACTCACATCCTTCTCATTGTCCTCCACAGGGCTTCCCACAAAGGCAATGATTCGCATCTTGTGATTCTTGCCCTGTCGGTGCTTCAGAGCCAGCTTGAAAAGGAAGTTCTCAGAGTCAGCTGGAGAATCATCCAGCTCTTTACTGTCACTTTGTTCCTTTCCTTATGGCTTCTATGTACCTCGAGCCTACCACCATGCTCACATCAGGTCTAAACCCTCTCCTCCAACCTTCTTGCTGAGCCTCTCTGTGGACAGGAAGGGAGGTTAATTCTAAATTCTAGGGAGTTTTCCCTTCACGATCCTCATTGATCCTAGGATTCACCCCACCATATCCTTTCTACTCCTTTCTCTAGGTCATCCCTCTTCCCTTGCTCTGGTTCAAGCTCAAGATTCGAGGGAAGAAATGGACAAGGGTGGAGGCAGTACCCTAGAGCAAGGAGGAACCACCAAGGGGATCCTGTAGGACTCACATGGGCCACGCGGATGCCAGTGCAGAAGGTGATCTTGCCCTTGGGTTGGACAGTGTGGAGCTTAGACAGGATGCGGCCGGTGTCAGGGGTGAGCGTGGTCAGCACTTCACAGTCACTGGGATGCAGGGAAAGCACTTCTGTCCTGACTTCAGGTCAGGACAAGAGCCTCCAAACCGTGCTTGACTCATCTTTTCTTTAGAGACTTTGGTAATAACTATAATCTCTATTTTTCTTAATCAAACATCTAGTGTTTAGAGAGTAGTTCTTACAAGTTCTCATCACAAGGGAAAAAAGTTTATAACCATGTGAGACGTGGATAGTAGTTAAACTTACTGCGGTGATCACTTTGTAATAGACACTTTATCAAACCATTATGTTGTACACCTTAAACCTATACGATGTGATATGTCAATTATATCTCAGTAAAACTGAAGAAAAACATCTAGGGTTTAGTAGAAATAAAACACAGAAAATAAGAAGGGCTTGATTTTGTGAGAAACATGCCCTCTTCTCCCAATATTTCCCCCAAACCCCTCTGATGTCATCTTGCCCTCAGGGCCCTGGGAACCCTCTTTCAACCATTGGATGCTACTCTGTCTCTCTCCTACCTTCTCCTTTCTAGACCCACTTCCTAGAATAGCATGTATACTGGGATGTTGGTCACTCATTTGAAGATTATCAGTTTCAAAAAAAAAATCACTTTTGGGGCAATAAGATGTGTGATACACACCCTGGGGCTCTGATTCAAAATCACTTTTCACTGCCTTTAAATACACTGTGAAATTTTACCCCAGGAGATTTAGCTTAACATTAAAAACAAGTTGCTATTTATATTTATACTGAATAGTGAAGAAGGGAGTCTAGGATGGTGATGGGCGAAAGCAGCCTCGTGGAATCCACAAAAGGGCAGCACGCCGGGTACCATAGCATGTCACGTACAGGAGACACCTCCGCCTTCCCCAGGCCCCTCACGTACTTGGCCAGTGTGATGAGGCCCACGTTGTTCTCAGGGTTGCTGCGGGTCTTGGAGTGGCAGACTATGTTGACGGCGTCCTGTTGGGCCTGCAGCCGGGTGGGTAAGAAGTCCCCGTTCCGCATGTACTCACTGTTGTCCACACTGTCGGACAGGAATGGAGGAGGAGGGAGAAGACATATTGCAGGATCTCTCTGAGACATTCTCTCCAGTCTTTGTGGGACAGAGAATCACCTGCAACCTTTTCTGTTTTCTTTTTTAAATATACAGATGACCAAGCCTTTTTCTAGACTAACTGATTAAAAATAATCAAGGGAGGAAAAACATTTTAAATTTCCACAAGTGATTCTTTAAGCACCCAAGATCATGGTCTACTAATGAACCACAAGCACCTTTGTATAAGGTGCATTTAGTGTTCTTAGGCATGGTCATGAAGGAATATGCTGTCTGCTACTGAAATAGGAGTATTCCAAAGGGAGGAAATGAAAAGTGGAATTTAAAAATATTTATAAAATAACACACACTTGGCAGCACCAGGTGCAGGAAAGCACAAAGTAATCATCTGGTTAAATGTTTAACAGCTTTGGCAGCTGAACTGAGCTGCAAAAATGCAGTTTCACAGATTTGGAGGGGGTCTCACCTATTTTATCTATGTGCAACTTTTCACAATCTCTAAGAATCCAGATAATATGAAATATAAGTGCCAATTTCCCGGAGGCCAGGGGAAGGCAGGTAAGTGAAGCAATTACACAGGATTAATTCATGAAGACCTGAGGTCCCTCAGAACTCTAATGGTCTACAGTTCCGCCCGTAGTGAGGGAAGAGAACAGTGTCCCTGACAAGACACCTCATTTCTACTGACAAGCAAAATACAGACTGAGGCTTTTTTTTTTCTTTAGTATCCTTTGCCTGGCAATAAATACAAACCAAAAATGAAGACAGGTAAGTAAGAAGCTACTGGAAGACAGGTAGAAAAGGGAGGGAAGGAGGGGCAGTTTTCAGGCACAGGTGCACATCACCTCTGCTACTTGTCAGTTCTGTGATCCTGAGGAAGCTACTCAGTTTCTCTAAGGTCCAGTTACCTCAACTGTAAAATGGGTTTTATTGCACCTACCCTCATAAGGCTGCAATGAGGATTAAATGCATGGAAACTTAGCACGTGCCTAATGGCAAGCATGAAACACAGACTAGTTCTTCAATCCACATAAAGGAGGTCAAGGGCTGACTCTACTGACCATGCATTATATTCTTCTTTCCCTGACACACTGTTTCTAATTATTCTCCCAGCAGGGAGGCAACTGCCTCTCTAGGTTCAAATTCAGTGGTGAGTCCAAATATAAAATCAATGGAAGCTTTGAGGATCATCCAGATGGAACAGCTACTAAGTAAAGACTATGGGCAAGACCAGCAGATGAATGAGAGCTGGAAGAAAGGTGCCAGAGGAAGAAGGAGGACTTGAGAGAGAGGGAGAAGCGACAGCGCAGAACACGGCGGTGGGACTCACACTGTGCTGTGCGCGCATCAGAACCACGGCGAGGCTGCTGGTTGCGGTGGCAGTGTTAAACACCAGATGCCTTTGCACCTGTGTATGCAGCCCTAAAAAACGCACTGTTTAGTTTTCCCAACTCTGAACTTCATATGAATGGAATATTGTATGTATTTCTTGTGACTACTTTCGCTCAACAGTATATAATTTTCCCTGCCAAAAAATTCACATCGAAATCAGGGCTTAAGATATGATCCAGCTATTCATAAAGTCTTCATTTAAAAGAAGACTACAGATGCTGAGACCTCCTTGGCCGGAAGTCTGACTCAGCAGATCAAGAACAGAGTTCAATACGCACAATTTTTAATAAGCTCCTCCAGAGAATCCTGACGCACAGCAGAGCACAAGGCCCTACACAACAAAGGAGTGGCTCCCACGGCTATTCTATGGCTGGGCTATTACAGCAGGCTACCAACATGTCTCTCTGGGTGTATTCGTTCCTCCTATACTCTCAGCTGGACCAATGGTCTCACGTGCCCATTTTGTACATAGCTCTGCCTCCACCAGCCACAAAACTTTTTTCACTGGTTCTCTACCGAAGGGTGCAGGACAGAATTCAACCTCCTCAGCCTGACATTTGTGGTCTTCTACCTGGTTGCATCTGCCTTCCCTCCCCAAAAGAAACTGCCTTAAACCAACAACCTTATGACGAAGTCACATTAGACTATTTCCTACTCCCTAAACGTGCCTTGGGAACTTACACTTAGTAGCTTTGTTTATGCCCTTCTGCCTACGTGTAATGGTCTCTCTTTCTCAATACTTGTCTCAGTGCCTTCAAGGCCCCTCTTAAATCTCTCTTGAGGACTCTGCAAATTTCATGGCAACTAGTGTATGTACAGTGCTGCACATTTACAGAGCATCATGACATACATGTGCCATCAGGAAAGCAGATGTTACTATTATTCTCATTTTATAAAGAAAGTGAGAGATTTACTACATTCTCAACAACACACAGCTGGTAAGTACCAAAAAAAACACAGTCCAAATTCTGTCCTCTTTCTATTCTAACATGCTCTCTCACACAGGTTGCCAAATTTAGCAAATGAAAATACAGGACTCCCAGTTAAACCGGAATTTTCAGATAAACAACAAATAACTTTTTAGTATAAGTGTCCCATGCAATATGTGGGACACACTTATAACCATTTTTCAATATTAAGAATTACTGTTTATCCGAAAATCAAATTTAACTGAACATCCTATATGTTATCTGGCAATGCTATCCTCCTGGCAAAAAGAAAATTCCTAGGCATCTGTTTCATCCACCTGGCGATTTGTGTATGTTTGTGAACTATTCTGTATTTATTCTATGTTCACACTTAGAAGAAACTTTTGAAAGCTTGCAGAAGTTTGTGTCCTCAGCTTCTAATCTGACTCCTAATAACTACTCAGCCCAAGTTTGAGACTGATGAGGAGAGCTAGCTCACTGGATAAGAGCCTTTGTGTCAGATAATCCTGGGTTTAAACCTTGGCCCCACCACATAATTAGCTGTGTGGCTCTGGGTAAGTCATTTAAAACTGGCGAGACTCGGTATCCTCATCTGTAAAAAGGAAGGATATTTACCTGGAAGTACTGTGAGGTTTAAGTGAGATAAAGTAAATTAAATGCCTGACACTTAGGTAGCAATCTATAAATAATACCTTTGAAGATGATACAGGGGAAAGCAATGAAGTTAGAGACGAGTGAATGGGGCGGGGAAGGGATTTATCATCTCTCTTCCTAACATCCAACATTTCGAGGAGGCCACCTTCACGACGAGTCCGAGAAGCAGGACTCTGGCTAAAGACAGACCTGAGGCTGGTCTAGAGAAGACGATGCTGGAACAGAGAAAGGTAGCAGGGATCGGCCGGTCAATGGCTGTCCGCAGGTTGAGGGTTAATGTCCTTCGGGAACTAGCTCCGAGGCCCCAGGATGACTCAGGGAGTCCATGCAACGTCTTCCCTCCCGGCCCAAGGCCTCACCTCGCCCGTCAGCCCCCCGCCCCGACCCCAGGCCCGCCCGGCCTCCGAGCTACACGCGCCCCCGACTCAGTCCCGCTCCCAACCGGGCCCCGAGGTAGCTCCTCACCAGACCATAGTGCTCTCCAACACCATCTTGCCAGCTTCCTCCCTCCCGACCGGCTCTCCCGGACCGCCTAACAACGACTCCTCCGATTGGCCCAGCGCTCACCACCAATCACGGATCTCGGCTCGGCCGGCTGGCTCCGCCTCCATCCTCCGCGTTGCATTCTGGGAGTCGTAGGCGCCGCCAAAATGAAAGGGATGTTTGGGGGCGGGAAGAGCAAGATAACACCGAAAAAGAGGACCCCACCTCCACCTTCCCTGTTATTCTGGTTCTCTGATGGGGTTCCTTGCCGACGGGTTCTAAGAGAAGCTGTAGAGGAACGTGCTGTGGCTGCGTCTGTTCCAGCATCATCGTTTTAAAAAAGTGGTGGGATGACTAGTGACAGTCCAGCTCCCCCTGTTCCCCAAAGCGCTTCGTTCGTCCAACTACCAAGCCCTTATACCCCTGAATTGCATGTTTGTGTATCCAGCTCTCCCATTTCATTAAGGGCAAGAAAGTGTCTTCATCTTTGCTATCCCTGAGTCCACTACATAGCCTGATACATGGTGGGAGCCCAGAATAGATTTGATGAATTAATAATTTTCATCTCCCAAAGAATGGGAGACAACCTAGTCAATCGTTTTGGGGTTTTAATCAACAATTACATTCAAATATGCCTTGGCTTACCTCCCCTCTCCTCCACACACACATCCCAAAGTAAAACTGGAAATTCCAGGTGTCTATCTTGGGGCGGGGGGGGCAGTGGGGGAGGACGGGGGTGGGTTGGAAAGACTAGGCATGGCTACAGAGATAGCAGATGGTAGATGGAGATGGCAGGAGTGTTGTAGATATTGGTTAGTTGTTGATAAAGTTTAAACGGATATGTTCGAAAGTTATTGGTAACCATCAGAGCTGGTATAGAAATAAAATCTCCATACCACTAGAGAAAAAAATGACAATATTATCATAGATGGAAAAGGAAAAAATAGGAAAGCACATAAAAATAATTGCTGACAAGTTCAAACATAAAATATTTTAAAAATAAGAATTATATATATATATATATATATATATATATATTTAAAAGATACACAATGTAAATAGAGACACACCAGCTAAGTGACAAAAGTTGACAAAAGTTAAAAAAATAAAGGGAGAGGAGAAAACAATATATCAGGCAATAATAATGAAAGAAAACATTGTAACCATGTAAACATTGTACAAATAGAAATCAACACAGATAGTTGAAATCAGATCAAGAGAAGAGTACTTCATAAAATATAAAATTCATCAACAACAAAATGTTCTGAGTTAATCAGGATAATGCAACTCCAAATACAATTTGAACATCAGGAATAACTATAAATTATTATTCTTCTAAATGTAGAAGTAAACAAATTTTCAACCCAAACAAAAGAACTAGAAAGTGAATGAATACTGTCATCATTGTTCTGGGAAAACATGATCATGGTACCTGCACATGGAGATGTCTGACACCTGCTCAGCTTTAGTCAGATATTTAACAGATTGTGACCAGTTTTTAGTTACTACACTGAAAAAGTCTACGTAGATATTGCAAAGAATACAAAATACAGTGGGCATAAAAAATGAGATAGCGAACAGGTCCTGTAAGACTGATTCTATTCAACCTGGAGAATGGAGAACTAATACTTTCCTCAAAAGGAGAAGATGTCCTGTTAAAACTATGTCAGAAGCTTTTCAGTTCAGAGATGTGTGAGTTGCAACAACGCACACAAAATATGAAATCTGATAAGATCACATTTTAGTAAAACAAGAGATCTATCATGAAAAAACAAAAACAACTCATTCATTTACCTGGGAGTCAGGCACTATTCTAGGCACTTGGAAGGAAACAAAACAAAGTCCTATCTTTGTGAATCTTACATTCTATTGGGGAAGGCAGAAACTAAACCAATAAGTAAATATAGACATAGTCAAATGATAAGCACTGAGAAAAATAAAGCAGGGTGGATATGGTTTCTATTTTATATAAACAGGATATTAGGGAAGCCTTACATTTGAAAAGAGACCTGAAGGCTACCTGGCGGAAAGAGAAAGTGCAAATGTTCTGAGTTAAGAGTGTACTTAAGAACAAGGCCAGCAGAGCCTGGAATAGAGGGAGAGAGAGAGAAGAAATGAGGCCAGAGAGGCAAACGGAATAAAAAGGTGGGATCATGTACAACGGCATAGGTTATTTTAAGTACTCTGAGATAGGAGCTGTTGGAGTTTCAACAGAGGATCACTCTGACTACTGCACTGAGAACAAACTATGGGGAAAAAGAGCAGGAGATGGACCAGTTAGACTATTTTAGTGATCAGATAATATGATGGTGGCTTATTCTAGGGTAGTAACAAGACGTGAAAATTGTGATATATGATTGGATTTCAAGTATGTCATAAGATACAAAACTGACAAAATTTGCCAATGAATTTGATAGAGGATGTAAGGAAAGAGAGTGTTAAGGAAGATACCAGAGTTGGTTCTAAGCAACCAGAAGAATGGTGTCACTATTTCTGGAGATGGATTAGGAGGGGTAGGAACCAGAAATTCAGCTTTGGACATGTTAGGTTTAAGATGCCTATAAGACACCTAAATGGAGATGTCAAATAAGTGGGTATATATATGAGTCAGCAGTTCAGGAAAAAAGATCTGGACTGGAGATAGTAATTGGGAGCTTTTAATTGATTGAGGTGACAAGTTGGACAAATTATATAGGGTCTTCAGGACTTTAAAACATTTCCTAGGGAGTGAATGTAGACTAAAAGGGGTCCCATGATTGAGCCCTGGACACCTCAACATTTAGAGATAAGACAAAGAAGGAGGAACCAGAAAAGAGGCTGGAGATGGGCCAGCATCTTGGTAAGGACAACCAGAAAGTATGTAGTACCCCAGAAGCTAAGTGAAGAAAATATTTCAAGGAGAGAGTAATAAACTGTCAGATGCTGTTGACATGTCAAGTAAGATGAGGACTGATATATTTAGCAGGATAGAGGTCATCAGTGACCTTAATAAAAGATATTTTGTCGTGGCAGCAAAAACTTGGGAGTGAGTTTGAGAGACTGGGGTCAAAAAAACTATTTGTAAAAATTCATTTTAAGACTGTTGGCTAACTGTGATCGCTGATTGGACATTAGTAAGGAATTAATTTTTAAAGGCATGATGTTTTAAAAGAGCCCTTATCTCTTGAGTTAAAAATAAAAGAATATGACGTCTGGGATTTATTTTAACTTAATCCTTTGGAGATGCAGAGAGAAAGCAGGGGTGGGGTAGAAAGCATAGATGAAATGAATTGGTCTTATTTATGTTGACAATTATTGAAGCTGGCTGCTGCATACATGTTGGCTCACGATACTACTCTTCTTTTGGTTTGGAAATGTCCATAATAAAAAGTAAAGAGAGGAGAGAGAGGAAATTGGAAACAGCTGATGCTTTATAATGAATTTTTTAAAAATAATTTTACAGATGATACTGATTTGTCATGTCTTTGAAAAACTAAATCTGAAATCCATTTTAACTGGCAAGTCTGTTTAAAGAATGAATGAGACGCCAACTCTGAAAACAATGAATAACTTTCAGAATAACTGAGATTGACATACCTTAGAGTAAAATATTAGACCAGGATTTCCAGCTTTATTATCCTATGGCTTTGATTTCCCTGACTTTTGGACCAGATCCTACTTGTATCTGAATACAGATCACATCGTACAGCTGTAAAGCAGCAGCTACTGCTCACCACTAGAGGGACCCTTGACCACTGAAGTGCACATCAAGCGCACCTGCCCGCCAGTTGCCCGAGTATGCACAGCAACAGGGTAAGGGTAGCAGTAAGATAATTTTTTGCCTAAAACACGTTCAGATTCAATTTCTTTTAGGGAAGAAGTCTCCTTACCCAGCCTAACGGAGGGCTGAGCCTGTGGCTTAACCTCAAGGTAAAACTTTTAAGAATCCCCAATTCTTCCTTCAATCCAATTACTTGTTCAATCATAATAGTTTTACTCTGTTCTCTCCCTTCCTCTCCAAGTGGTTACCACCATCATCCTAGACACACATCACCTCAAACCTAAATTATTATAGTCTAATCACTTTTTTGTATCCACTTTGATAGGGCTTAGTCAACAGACTAGCCTCAGAATTATTTTTTGATCATGTCCTACTTAGGGACAAAAACATCCTATGCTTCCTCATTGCCACAGTTTAAAATAAAAATCCCTCGGCCTAGAGGTCAGGGCTTCCAGTGCTGCTTCTACCTACACTTATCCCAGTATCCTCATTCAGGTCTCCCTCCACCATTGCTCTCACCGCGGTCTCTTCCTCGTACTCTGAACAGATGATTCTTAAACCTGTAGGCTCTTGTGCTGAAGAAAAACCTTCCCAACACTTCCAGCCCACATGACCTCTGATTTTCTTCCACCTTTATATTCTGTATCACTCTTTCAGAGAACTGAAATCCTTAACTGTATCATTAATCTAATGTGCTATTTTTGCATGCATGTACGTGTGTGCTCCTCCTGGACACTGTGAACTCTTATGACGGTTACTTCTTCTGAAATGCCTGCCCCATGCACTGCTCATTAGCTACTACATAAGTATCTGTAGAATGACCTTAACAAGACAGGGAATAGCAGTGTGGAAAGGAGCAATATTAAATTAACTTGCTTCTCTCCAAAGCTCCCCTACCCACACACCTTAGAGCAATCCTCAGTTTTTGTCTAGTTTCCCATCTCAGTAAAATAGCCTAAGCTCAACCTCACGGAGGGAAACACAGAGCTGAGGGAAGCAGTCTTTATGCCTCCCTAAGAGTGACATCTTAGGGCCAGGTCAAGGGAAAGAAAGGGAGGGAATCCTAGGACCAAGCAATCTCAAGCTTGTTTTTCCCACTGTACCCCTCCTATCCTCCTAAACCTGAGTAAGATTTGGAGCTTTGGATCCCCAAATCCCTCAATTAAAGTGGGTTGCAACCTAGGCAACAGAACTACATTAATTTCCTTCCTATTCATTCATAGTTTTTCCTTGTGAAGTTTCAGTTGTTAAGATGGAAGGGGTGGCTGGAAGGTGAATGAAGCCATTTCTCCTAGCCTGAGTTAGACAGAACTGGAGTTAAGGAAAACTGGAAAGGATGCATTTGTTCATGGCAACGTGAACAAAACTGAGCCTGGGTGATGGGGTAGGAGGGTGGAGCAGATGGTATATGAAAAAGAACCAAGAAGAAACAAGAGGTCTAAATAACTGATGAAAGTTTAATACATTAAAACCAGATATTTATCACTTTTATATTGTATTTGCCATTTCCGAACAATACAAAGTAGAGGCAAATAGTGACACTTCATAAAAATGTTGATTCCCCATCCCCTTCCCTAAGACCCAGCCTCCCTCAAATATTCCCTCCCACCCCCTACAGAACTCTGTCCTGAATAAAACACTTAAATACATCATAAATAGTAAATTATGAAAAAAAATAGCAAGAATTGTTTCTTTCCTTCTTGTAAAAAAGAACATGGCAGCAAAGACAGGCAGCCAGAAACTGGCTGGGGGTGTCTAATATAGACAGTTAGTCGGGGTACGGGTTAACCTACTATCAAGGTAGGATGGGATGGAGAGGGGATGGTATGGGGATTCAACAACTGGCCTGAGATGCCAGGCCCCCCTCTTCCCCTGACAGGACTAGGGGGATCAGACAGAACCACGACTCTTGGAGACGGGGAGGAGAGGGATGACACAGCCCCCAGTTCCAAGGTCTCTGCATGAAGAGAGGCGGCAGGGCATGAGGCACAGCAATGACCTCACTAAGGCAAGAATCTGCTGGCTCCCCGTGAGTTTAAGAGAATATTCTCTAGCCTCAGAGTCATGGACTACCTGTTAAACAGACACAGGTGCACAGAGCTGCCCCTCAGCTCCACGAATAGCAGGATACTATTGGAAAAGGTGGTGGTAAGAACAAGGAAGAAATCTCCTTTGAAGAAGAATCTGAAATTCACTTGATAAGTCTTCATATTTAGAAAAACAAGCAGAATACATTTCAAACGGCAAAACAGTAATAGTCATTACGGCCCGGCAGTGAGTAGGCCCCACCAGGGAAGAGTTCTGCTCTTTCAGCCCCGTGACTACCCCTCTGCTTAACAAGAGGGGTAAAGACTACCCCCCGTCCCACTCTCTCCGTTCCTTCAGCCTTAAGAAATTCATCAGGAGAGGAGGAGGTAAAGTTGAGCTGCTCCTGGGAGAGCAAGCACCACACTTCCGTTTCTCAAATACCAGGGCTCTTCTGAGGGAACCGTATCAACAGGCATCTCTTTGACACGTGTGCAGTTTTGATCTGAAACTGTCTGGCTTGAAACTGTGTGCTATTTTTCTTTTCCTTTTTCAAGGGGGAAAATAAAAAAGGCTGGAGGTGGTTAAACACCCTTACCCCAAAAAAACTTTTACAAAGATTACAGGGGTCTTCTTCCAGAGAGAAAGTTAAGGTGGGGATAGTGTGCCAGCCAGTCTGTCCTGAGGAAAGTAAGAGTCCAGCTCCTGGTAAAAGGTACATGATGGGGAAGAAAACCACCAAGTCCAGCAATCGCACTCCCAACAGGAAGAATGGGGGTTTAAAAACAACTCAGTTGTGGAAGTCAAGGCTGGCCAGCTGGAAACTTGTGCCACTCAGCTCAGGAGTGGAGAGGATGCTGCTGTTCTCAACCAGCCGGGGCACTAATGCCCATTCATGAGGAAGGGGAAGTAGAAGACGTTCTTCTTCAGGAAGGAGACAGAGAGCTCCCCTAGCCTCCATTACACCCCTTTTCTGATGACCAAGAAAAAGAAAAATCAGCATTGCTGGGTCAAGGGCTGACATCTTGGGATCACAGAGATGGCAGAATCTTGTTCCAGGTCTTCTGATGATTTCTGCTCACTGAAAAGAAAAAGGGTGTAAAAGTTAAGGATGTGGAGTATGAGGTGAGGAGGTAGGAAAGGAATTCAAGTGAATTTCCACCTAGTTGGCAGAGTTAAGAAGTTTTCTTCTAGTTCACCCTCAACTTCCAAGTTACAAGGCACCAAAAACACAAAATTTTAATATTTAGGCGGCACCCAGTCCCCTAACCTTGCCAATCAATCCCTTGCTCTACTCCATCAGTGATGCTCTCTATACTCTTCAAAGTGTCGCACACCTCCCCCACATTCCAGACACTCACGTGGATGAACTCTGACTCTGTAACTTCAGGCTTTTCCAAGAGGGTTGAGCTAATAGAAGAGAAAGAAAGAAACAAACAAAAAAAAAAAAAGCAGAGAGAAGAATTAGTAAATAAAAAAGAAAAAGGACTCTCAAGTCAAATCTCATACTGCTTCTTCATGTTTCATTCAGAATCAATTTAGGATTCAGAAAGAAGAGGTTAAAAGCTATTAGATTTGGAAGCACGTTTTTTTAACTATCTAGTTTCTTGACTTCTATGAAATACTTCCCAACACCCTCTTCTCGCGTCTTCAATCCCCAGCTGTGGTAGGCACCCAAGTGATCACTGCCGCCTGGTCATGTCATAGTGTAATTTTCTCCTCTTGAGTTTAGTAACTTTCTTTTAGTGAAGAGAATGCAGCACAGGTGATGGAAAGTCAACTTTTGAGATTAGGTTACAAAAAGACGACAGCTTCCTCTTGGACACACACTCTTTCACTTGGAGGCTGTGAGGAAGCTAGCTGCCCTGCTGTGAGCTGCCTTATGGAGAGGATCATGTGACACGAAATGTAGGGAGTAACACAGGCCAGCAGCCAACAACAGTCTAGAAGAGAATGAATCCTGCCAACAACCACACAAGTAAGCATGGAAGCGCATCCTCCCCTGGGCAAGCCTTCAGGGGTTAACAGCTTGACTGTAACCTCCTACGACTTTGAGCCAAAGGCACCCAGCTAAGTCACACCCAGATTCTTTTTTTAAATATATATATTTTTACTGAAGTATAGTCAGTTTGTAATGTGTCAATTTCTGCTGTACAGCATAATGCTTTAGTCATACATGAATGCACATTTTTTGTTTTCATATTTTTTCACCCTAAGTTACTACAAGATATTGAGTACAGTTCCCTGTGCTAGACAGCATGAACTTGTTTATCTATCTTATATATATTAGTTAGTATTTGCAAATCTCGAACTCTCAATTTATCCCTTTCCACCTTTTTGCCCCCTTGGTAACCGTAAGTTTGTTTTCTATGTCTGTGAGTCTTGTTTCTGTTTTGTAAGTAAGTTTGTCTCTTTTTTTTTAGATTCCACATGAGTGAATATGGTATTTTTTTTCTCTTTCTAGCTTACTACACACCCAGATTCTTAAGCCACATAAAATCTGAGATAATGTTTGTTGTTTTTAGCTACTAAATTTTAGAATAATTTGTCACACAATAATAGATAACATAGATTTTTGTACCTGCAAGTAAAATGTTGCTGTAATAAAAATCTAAAATGTGAAAGGAAGAGGGGAGCAGGCTTGATGAGGGTTCTAGTGCAAGTTTAAAAGTGTCCTGAATATACTATAGAATCTTGCACTTTAAGAGGTTTGCCAGTGAGGGCTTAAAGGAAAGTGAGAAAAATCTTATGGGACATTGAAGAAAGAGGATCCCTGCAACGCAGTGGAACAAAGTTCAGCAACAGCGTCATATGCAGGTATGTGGAAAGTATGTGCCTAAGGAACTTGGTGATCTAGTTAGGGTTTCTAAAGCAAGTGCTGAAGGTGCCACCAGGCTTCTTCTTAGTGCTTATAGTAAAATATGAGAGAAGAACAGTAAATTAAGAAACAGACTACTAAACAAAAAGAAGCCACAACTTGATGGGTTTTGAAAATTCTAAACCTCTCCAAATAATGCTAAAATTAAGAAATGGATAAAATCTACGGCACTGCCAGGAAAATGTAGTCTACAGATGAAGCCAAAGCTATGACTGTAAAACATATTTTTAAAAACCGAAAATACTATTCATTCATACAAAAGGCCATTCAAAAGACTAAGGGTATGTCTCTCAGATCCTCTCACGTTAACAGGATCTCTAAGAAGCACAGGGCTTATCAAGAAGGTATTTGTGGGTATGGTTTTTGTCTAATAGAATGAATCCCAGTGAGATTCACAGGAGGCCCATAAAATCTTGGCAAGTATTGTAAGACCAGAAACACTACAGCTTGGACTAAAAGGAACAGAAACAGTACACAATGAAGAGAGACCACTGGATCCCCAAAACTCTGCTGGCAAGAAGCAGGCTGAGAAAACTACTCAGCTGCAAACACATTCTAGCTTTCATGAAAAAGGAAGACTCAGAAGGCAAAACCAAGAGTCCACAAGGCAGAGCCAAGAGCCATGAATCATTCTCATGCTTTGAGATCTGATCAAAGAAACTCCAACATTTGCTGGATTTTAGACTAGCTACGGTCAGTGACTCCCCCGTGCCTCCCACTCTCTCTTTTTTGTACAGGAATGTGTGAAGTGGTTGTCTAATGTTTGTCTCACCAATGTATGCTGGGTGTGTGGGGAAAAGACAGCTTGTCTCTTAGTTTCAGAAGCCTACAGTGATCCCTGCTTCCTGACATTCACACTCTTGGGTAATCCCTTCCTCTTGACTGTGGGGCTGATTTAGCAGAATGCAGTACAGGTGACAGAATGTCAATTCTGAGATGTGGTTACAAAAAGACTGTGGCTTCTGCTTAGGTGCAGGCACTCTCACTTGCTCACTCTGAGAGAAGCCAGCTGCCATGTTCTGAGTTATCCTACGGAGAGGCTCATTTGGCAAAGACCTGAGGGAGGCCCCAGACAATAGCCAGCAAGAAACCAAGGCCCTCGGTACAGCAACCCACCAGGAAATGAATCAATAACCACAAGTATGAGCTTAGAAGTGAAGCCTCTCAGTTAAGCCTTCAGGTGGGACCTAGCCCTGGCCAACGGCTTGACTACCACTTCATGAAAGACCTTGAGCCAGAGAACCCAGGTAAGCTGTACCTGGATTTCTAACTCACAGAAACTACAATATATGTTTGTTATTTTAAGTCACTTAAGTTTTGGGGTAATTTATTATAATGTAATAGATGATTAACATACCAAGTAGCAAAATTAAATCACAATCTTTACACTGGATCCTTTTGAAAGGCTGACTGTTCATTGTCTTCACTGCCTATGAATCTTTCCAGCCTTAAATCCTAATCTAAGAATTCTCACTTTACTCACCAGGAAAATGAAGGGTTAGCTGGGATATTCTGACTAAATGTCAGAAAAAGTCTGTACACAAAGGCTTCCCACCACCCCCTAAAAGTGCAGAGATGTCGATCCACCTCTGGATATATTTAGTTCCAAATCACTAAAGATGAGCTCTTAGGAAGGTGAACATGCAAAACTCTAGTAAAGAGCAAAAAGACCAACAACGATCTCTGGAAAAAAACAGAATTGCAGAGGTTCTCAAGGACCTGAACAGAGAGATGAGAAGACTAAGTGGAGAAAGAGGCCAAGGAACCAACCTTGCAGTTAGCACCTGCAAAGCCTCTCCAGCTGCAGGTGAGGAATAGGGGTCGGGGACAGTCGAGACCTCACTGATTTTCTCCAAAGGTGGAGTCTGAGGTAAAACATCAGGACGACCGAAGTGGACGCCTGGAAAAAAGAAAAGGGGAAGAAAATCAATAAATAAAAAAGAAGAGAAAATGGGGTGGGGGAAATAATAGGGAAAAAAATGTAGCAACTTGGCTTTTCCTGGACAGGAATGGGGAGAAGAGGTCCTAGGCAGATAAGGTAAGGGCTCAGAAGGAAGGGAGGGAGTGCCCCATCACATGGGGACCCCAACCCCGGCGCTGACCTGGCTCCACTTCCGCCTTTGTTGTCACTTGTGCCTTGTGTTCCCCAGAGACCGATGGCTGGTAAGTTACGCAGGAGTTGCCGCTGGGGCCTGCTCGCCGTGAGAAAGATGAGCCAGACCGAAACTTTTTGGAAGGAGAGGGCTTCACTTCAAAAGGGAAAGAGACAGCCTACTTAGCACCCACCTCAGAAACCATCACCAAGACATAGGTACGGCTCGCTAGTGTCCCCAGCACAAACCCCAAGCTGTTCTTTTGCAAAGCAGGAAAAAGGGTTAATGTCAACAGAGATGGGCTCTATGCGCTACTCTTCAGAGGGGGCATCTCAGTTCACTTCGCAAAGCAGCAGAGAATCTAGAGGAAAAGAGACACGTACATCTCTCTCCCCTCCTACACACAACCTCGACGACTTTGCTTCCACCTGATGAAATGCCCCTAGGCCGTAACTCCTTTGTCCATTCATAGCATCCTCCAGTTAAGCCAGACAGAGATGACCCTCTCACTCTACATCCTCACAGCACTATGGTATTTTACACTTGCCTATGTATCACTTTGAAAAGACTGAAAGGACTTTCCCGTGTTTCTTAAGACTGGCATGCCTAAACCCTCTCTGCCTCACCAAGGGACGACTGATGCCTGTGATGAGGAGATGGGAAGGAGGAGCTGGAATCTGCCAGTGGCAGCAGCATGGAAGGTTTCGAAAGAAGAACACTGGCACTTCCCAACCGAGAAAGTTGAGGGAAGAGACCAAGAACACCTGCTAAGCAGAAATGAGTAAATGCTTCTCCAACCTTCTGATCCTAATCTGAGAACTCCTTGGCACTGGGGACATGGACAAAAAAACTGAACACTGGTAATATCCTTGCCTATCTCTGTCCATAAATGTCTGGCTTTGCCTATCTCAGCTTGTAGCATGGATCCTACACCCACAACTACACATTTTTGCAATCCCGCCGATTTCTCAGAAATGCCCCTCACCTCAATGACATATGTAGGGATTGCCGGGGAGGAAAAGCAGCAACTTGGAAACGACTGGGACAGACAGAGTGACTGACATAAGGATGGGCAGCAGTTCTCACACGATGTGGGTAGAGCAGGAGAAGCCTCTGGCTTTGGCAGTTCCCTGACAGAGGTGTCCTGCCCCTCATCTCTTGAAGTAAGGGGGTCATTAGGGGTCATCTGGCAGAAGCCACTTACAAGGGATCTTCTTGAACACTGTATTGCACATGAAGCGCTGGAACCGTTCAGCATAGAAGCCTGGGCGATGCACCGATACGGTGTCCTGCAGAGCAAAAGAGACGGCTGCAGAGTTAGGGAGGGGCGCCCAGCAAGAGGACTTCTAGTCCAGGGGCCTTACCCACAAATGAAATAACCCATAAGAGGAAACAGGGGCAAATCAGAAGGGAGGGAGGCAGAAAGGGGAGAGCGTCTAGTTGGCTGCTACTCACCCCATCATGTACCAAAGCTTTCCAAGAGTGCTCCAACTTCTTAACAAACCTGCCGAGAACAATGTGTATCATGCATTCACATAGGTTTTAAATGAATGACCTTACTGTTTTCTGGTTCAGGTAGTTAAAAAGGCAAGCATAACAGAAAAACTTAAAAACAGCAGCTGGGAAAGCACTCCCACTGTTAGACTGGCTTTCCAAGGAACAGACATTGTAGTGCTTATTCAGCATGGAGATCAGAGATGTTTCTAGATGAATCAATTATCTCCCTGTGGGAAAAGGGTAGTTAGTATGTCCCTGGCAAGTCAGGGACAAGAATATTTATTATAAAAGGAGAGCTGCAAGGACAGATGGGCAAGCCTGAATGGGGAAACTTAAAATTGGATGATAAAACTCTAAATCAGTAAATCAAGTATTGTCCAGTCCTCGTTAGTACCTGAAAACTTACAGGAACAAAACTGGGGTCTAACACTTCAAGTTTCTCCCCCCTCCACCCCTTCACTGCCTCTTAGTGCCACAGGCTAATACTCTTCACAGAACACAATGACCCTCTTGTTTTTCCTCCATGGAAAAAAGGAACGTGTTTCCAACTGTATCCCAATGTGGAGTATGACTCATCTCACAGGTTTTTCACAAAGAGCCAGACAGATGGGGTATTTTACCTAGCTCAGACTTGCGAAGACTGACTCAGCTTTCCACAGAGGTATATGCTATGCTTGGGGAGGTGGTGGGGTAAGGAAGCCAAGAGACAGGCGAGATCAAGGAAATAACCACCATTTGAAACCCAATGAGGCAAGCAGCCAGACTGCAATCATTGTTCTTATTTCAGGAAGGATCTGGTGATAAAGCCACCTGAGAGAGCAGTGTGAGTAGTCAGCTACAGCCGCCCTGCCCCTGGGCCCATAAGCTCCTCACCTGTAAGACTGCAGGATGTCGATGATGCCAATATAAAGCAGCAGCCTCTCCCCTTTACTATTCCGGGCTGGGATGCCACCCATGCTGGGGAAGAGAAAGAGTAGGAAAGCCTTTTGGCTAGCAGGCAGAGGCTTCGGCTAACCTCTAATCAAATCACGACAAGTAACTGAAACCTAAACATAACTGTCCCAATCTTCCATAAACTGGGGAAGAAGGAGAGCCTTCCCCTAACCCCAAGAACCACTTTGGAGTACGTATTATAACCTCTTTTTCTCCAAATCTCACTTGCCTGCCTCTCCCACCCCAACACCACCAGACAGAATCTAAAAATCACCCCTACTCAGCAATTTTAGGAACACTCTCCCAATTAACTAAATTTTCTTAGTACTTTCATATTTTAATTTAGGCACACTAAGGCATTCTTCTTGAGAGTCATGGTAAAGAATACCTTAATATGAAACCATCTAACATTTGCTGAGCCCTGTTCTATTTTATTTTTTAAACTTTTTTAGAGGGGGGAAGTAATTAGGTTTATTTATTTATTTATTTAAATGGAGCTACTAAGGATTGAACCAAGGACCTCATGCATGCTAAGCATGTGCTCTACCACTTGAGCTATACCCTCCCCCTAACATGAAACCATCTAAGAGACATTTATAATGCTTCAGCAACTACATTTCCTTGATTCATGATGGTAAGAAAGATGCCGGCCACCCCTCTCTCTCCCTCTTCGGAGACGGCCCACATTCTGTCTATGGGGTGTGTACCTACTTTTAATCTGAGCACCCAACCCCCACACCTCGTGGCCTTTCTCTTACCTTTCAATGTATCTCTCTGACTAAGTCTACCTTCACTCAAAAAAAAAAAAAGAAAGATGCCCTTCCATAAAGAAGTCTACAATAAACTGTTTTTGATGAAGTTCTAACATAATTTGCAGACATGTGTCTAAGACTCTTAATGCACATTTTTTTCAGTCTCTTCCTTCTGAATAGTTCTCCTTCCCAGATGTACAAATCCCAAAGTTAACACATCTTCCTTTCCTTTTAGGTCTGTAAGCATTAATGTTGTTGACATAACTGCTGAATCAAGGCTACTTCTTCCCTAAAGCTGCATCCCTCCCTCAAGAGAAAATGCTCTGAGCTTATGCTCTCATTCCTGGTGCCCCTGAGTCCACTCACTGGTCATCAGTCTCCACGGTGCCACCTCGTCGAGCCTCGCCCTGAATAGATTCCATGGCTGTGGAGTAGAGAGCCTTTTGTGGGGCCGGTCTGCGAGTGTCAACTGAATGCTGTGACTCATTGCCCAGAGGCTCTCGCTGCGCATGATCTATGTTATGGATGGACACCAGGAGGCTATAGTCCATTATCTTGAAGCTCTGCAGCACCTAGTAGAAAGAAGAAACGCAACCTGAGCCTTGGGAGGTCTGAGAGTCTGTCTTTAGGCTCTCACAGCTTTCCTGATCTAATTTTTCTCAATAATGAACTTCCAGAGTTAACCACAGGATTAGCCTTTGCTCTTCCTGCTCCCTGGAGAACAGCATATTAACCTCCTGTGGTCACCCTTCACTGATACCCTTCATTTTCTTTCACTGGAGTAAATATAAATTAGGCCACTGCCTAGCCCACAGGCTCCTCTTTGTTTATTCCTTCTTTGTATCTCTTCATGGAACAAAGAATACATATTTGTGCTCTGAAGAATCCACAAGGAGGGGCTGGTAAAAGCACACTTTGTGACACAGCAGGTCTGTTGCAGGATCTTAAATGGCCAGCTTCAATTCAGTTCAATATTTGCTGAATTCCCATCATTTGTAGGCATTCTGCCTGCTTTTGGGGATACAAAGATAATTAAGAGAGCTTCTGTCCTCAAGGATATTATAATGTAGGAAGGGAAACAAACATAAAAATAAATACAATACTGTCTAATATGTGTAACAATAGAAGTGCCTACATGATTGAGGAAAAGCACAGAGGAGGTAAGGAAGTATACATAAATTTATGAGGGATAGATTAGAGAGAAAATATAAAAGAAGGAAAGACTAATGCCAAGGCCTGGATGCATGAAAAGCAGGCTATGTGCAGGGAGGTATAATTTGGTGTTGCTAGACCATGAAATGCAAAGGGTACGTGTTTGGCACATTAGAGAGAAGAGCAGGGACAAGACAATGACAGGCCTGATGTCATATTAAGGAGCCTGGGCTGTCTCCTACAGTGCTCAACCCAGTGCGCTCCCACCAGTTGTAGTACCTTACTTTGGTGGTGCAGCTCAACCAAGGGTGTTTTGGTAGATGGGTAGAGTAAGGGATAAAGAGAGTAAAGGACTGATTCTTTTTTTTTTTTCCTCCAGACTGATTCTTATGTTTAGTTTGAAAAACCCCTCTGCTCCACGAAGTCTGTAGGTCTCACAACCAAACGAGTCCACCTGAAACAGGCATTATCCTGGAAGCAGATGCACAGTGAGCAAAGAAGGCAAGGATGGACAACATTATGGATTGAGTAGAAGATGACAAAAGCAGTTTGGAAAAAAAAAATCAAGGACGTGGAAAAATAAGCACAGAAAGAGGTCAAAAACCCAAAAGATGTTAAGAAATGAAAATAATCAACTGTCAAACACTGTAGAAAATTCAAGGAAGGACTGAGAAGTACTCTGTATTTGGCATCTAGGTGGTCATTAGAGACAGTAGTTCAACTGAAGCAGTGAGAGCAAAAGCCAGGACACAGTGGGCTGAGGCAGGAACAGGAGAAGAGAAAGGAAAAGGAGAAATGGAGGTATCATTAGACGGAGACATTGAAAAAAATCCTCCTAATCATAAAATAAAAAAGAGATAAACTTGTTTGTATGTAGACAGAAAACAGTAGAGGTTGAAGCCTGAGGAAGGAAAGGAAGTAAGCAGGTGAAGCAGGATCCTAAAGAAAGAGGGGGAAATGGATCTAGGTCACAAAAAAGACTGACCTGGAATGAGCCACCAAGTTGGGAAGAAATTAGATTAAGGATGCTTAATGTAGAACCATTTATAAATTGGAGATAGGGGTAGCACAAAGCGACAGCACAGGATAGAAAGTTGAGGTAGTCTGTTGAGAAACAAGGCTCGGGGGCTGGGAGTTAGAAAACTGTCCGAAGAGAGTGCCAGTCATCTGAAGTCTCTCAGAGGGGCTAATGAACAACAAGGGGAGTCCAGGCTGGCTATCAGAAATCTGTAGAGACACCAGTACACACAGCTGTGTGATTTTCTTCAGCAGCACTTAGCTTCCAAGATATAAATTTCAATTAGGCAGTCAGGACCAAAAACTGAGGAATTATGGTGCTGGTAAGAAAATAAGGAGAATGTGTGATTTTGAGGCCCAGGACAGGTAGGAAAAAAAAAAAATGAAGACAGGTAGGGGAGAATAAACAGGGAGAAAGTAAAAATATAAAGGCATAGCAAGAATCTAAAGTAAAATTTATTTTAAATGAAGTCTGGGACATGGAGCTAAGGAGTCCCATCTCCCACAGATTAGATGCCTAAGAACAGCAAAGCTGTTTTAGTGCCTGAGAGAGAAGGAAATATGACAAACTCACCAAACAGTCGCGCTGCAAGGTCTTGCACAGAGCATTGTACATGTCAGCATCCAAAAAGAGCCCGTCAGGGATGTCTTGTAAAAAGTCTAGGTCTTTAAGGGTGGGGAGAGGCTTATCTCGCTCTTTCTGGGAAGCCCGCCGTTTGTAGGTTGAGCCCTTGAGGTCGTATTTGATGTGCATCTTGACTGACCGTGGTAGAAGATTGTTCATCACCACAATCCGAATGTTCTTACCACCTGCCTGCACACAGTACAGTCCATAGAATTTAGGCAGCAAAGTCCGAGGGTTCTGGTTGAGGTTCTGAGGGCAAGAAAGTACAAAGAAGTAGGAGAGCAAGTTAGTTTATTTTCAGTGAAACTCAAGGGCCACAGCTGCCACCTACCTTTGTCTGCTACAGGGGATTCAGGTACAATCTACCTGCCCATAAGCCCACGACGTATTTGTTCAAAATTTCCCAATGCATCTATCTCAGTAATGAGATCACCACCAAGCTGAGCAACTGACCTTCCAATATAGTCATCAGTCAGAATGTTATACATATGATGAATATACTCCTTCAGAGAGGTTTAAGACAGCACTGAAGAAGTCTTAACCCTCAGCCTTCTGTATAATATATTCTTGCAGGTATTAAGGGAGGCAAAGGAGAGTTCCCTAACTTCTCCAGAACCTCCAAAAGATCTCAGTCAGAGAAGAATGAATACAGAACTATCAAGGGAAGTAACCAACCTCATTCCCTAATCTAGAAGCTGGACTAAGAATGGAAAACAAAAACGTCACTGAATCCTGCCTTTGCGTAGGAGGGTCTAAGCCAAATAACACTTAAAATAGAAGCGATAAAAAAAAAAACCCTTTAGCCACAGAGAGGCAAAAAAGATGGGGCCAAACACACAAAAATGAGCTATGTCCCTAAGACAGAAGTGCTGACATCGTTTGCCCCCCGAGGACAGCCGCCTCCGCTTTGCCCAGGAGCAGAGTGGACAGCACAGGCGGCCACTGCTCCTCTTCCACTCACCATGTAGTAGCCTGGAAGCAGCTTCTGCAGAAACTCTGCCTCTTTGTGCTGGACTGTTTTAATGATGAATTCGTCGTCACTGGACACGTAGAAGAGGGAACCACTAGCCCCAGAGTTGCAGAGTTCAATCAGTGGCTCACTGCAGAGAGAGTACTGGGGCCCAGAGAGAAGAGAGCAAAAGGTTCAGAGATACCAGGGCGTGCCCAACCAGCAATCAACTACAGACGCAGTTCTATTCTAAAGAAAAACTAGAGCAAGAGCGTGCAGAGAGGGTCTTCCTTTGGAAGCATCCCTCTGATACTGGAGTCCCAGGGTCCTGGGATCCGGACGCTTACCAAGTAATCATCAGGCCGTATACCAAACAACTCTCGAAAGTAGCGGAAGGCAACAGGTGCATAGGTCTTGAACCGAAAATCATTGTAGTGATGAGCAGGGGTCAGGTTGCTCCCTTCACTGTGGGGTTAAATAGAAGAAGCCATAACTTACCAATCCCTGTCATCTAGGGAGTCCACACGCTGGGAAGACACTCAGTCACCCAGAAGGAGGTCAATATATCCCTCCTGAGAGAACCAGAGGGACTGGATGAGTCAGGCACATAAATGGACAAAGGCACAATGTGGGAATTAAGACACGGGCACAGTGAATCATATTACCTGCTACTTAATGCATTGAATTGTTTTTTAGGGCTCAGTCCACAGGCCAGAGGCTCATGGAAGCATCCAAAGGACAGCATCTGCTCTCCAAATTCTGCAGTCCCACATCACCCTGATTAAAATCAGGTTTAGGACTAGATGCATGCCTTAATTAGACATGAACCCCTAAAAGGCCCTGATGTTGATATGAAAAAGCCTCATTTTCCCAGGACATTCCCCTGAACATTAACCTCTTACCTTGGAAAGAAGATACTCTCTACCACATAGAAGTCTTGCATGAGGACATCCCGCTCTGGTTTGGTACTCAGGCTCCCCACAGTGTGAGTAATGCCTAACTGGATGGCACCTTTTAGGGCTGATGAGGTTGTCTGAGAAACCAGAGAAACAAGTTTCTATTATTAAATCTGATCACAGCAATAAAAACTCAGGAGAAAAGAACCAGGAGCCCGGGAAAGCAAATGCTCTCCTAGTAGTTCAGACTGAACTGGGGTGATCCAGTCTCGCCATCTCAATGCTTCACATGGCAGTTAGGCCTGCAAAGAATACAAGGGCATGAAGATACACAGTAGCCAGCCAAGGTGGGACTGTCTGAGCCAGCCCTGGCTAGGCAGGAGTTCCCTCCTAACCCTATCTATATTTGGAAGATACATTGTATTAACAGAATAATCTTAGGTCTCACTCCAAGGGTTACTGCCCCTAGAGTATCTGGGGCCCTCCAAACATTTTATTCATCTGATATAGAATGTAACTAAAATTAACTGATGTTCCTATGGCTACTGAAGCTTCACTCCTCTAAGGCAGGGCCTGAATGGTGTTCCAAGGACAACAGGGTGGCAAAAAAGTTCCTTTTTTCTATTTTTTTTTTTGAAGGTTAATTTTTGCTTTTATTTGCCAGTATAACTTAACTACAGTGGCTTGCAAACTTTTTGACCTAAGAAATACATTTTACATCACAATCCAACAAACACACACATACATATGTATATAACTGAAATCAAAGTTTTGCCCAAAATGTCTACCCTGAGTTTTCTTGTTTTTAAGACTTGTGTGTGTGTGTGGTTTTTGGGGTTTTTTTGAGCAGTTTTAGGTTTACAACAAAATTGACAGGAAGGTACGGAAATTTCCCATATACTTCCTCTCCATACATATATATACTTGTTATTTTCATTTACCAGAGTGGTACTTTTTCTTTTTTTTAACTAAGAATGAACGTACTTTGACAAATCATAATCACCAAGGTCCACAGTTCACTTTAGTTTGGACAAAAGTTCAATGACAGATATCTATCGTTATAATGTCATACAGAGTATTTTGACTCCTCTAAAAAACTTCACTACTCCAGAATGGCATATGGAATCTCTTTTTTCCCTTGAAGAGAGGTTCAAAGCCTTCATGTCTATAACAGGACTCATGGCAGACCCATGCATGGACCAGACAGGCTCTAAGTAGAAAATTCCCCCACTAAATACTGTGGCTTTTCTTCCAACATTGAGCCCTGTCCTACTGGTTCTGCCCAATAGCCATGTGGAATGGAGGTGCAGGGGGACACGTGTAGGGTGTATGTTCATAGGAAGGCCCTAAATTTTGTGCCTTGTCACAATGAAGCTAGATTCCTGTTGGGTGTGTTGTAAACAGAGAGAAAAAAAATTTCTAACTGAAGAAGAAAGCCTGAAAGGCTCAAATTATTTCTGAGAGAAGTATTTAGATTTAAAATTATCATACTACGGTTAAAACAAAAATATAAAAGCCCTACTCTTACAATCCAAGGTTCCAATATCATGGAAAAATGTCATATTAGCTGGATCCGTGCTGTTCAATATAGTAGCTACTAGTCACATTTGGCTATTTAATTTTAAGTTAATCAAAATTAAATTGGGGAATAAGGATAGCTCAGTGGTATAGTACATGCTTTGCATTCACGAGGTCATGGGTTCAATCCCCAGTACCTCCATTAAAAATGTTTTTTTAATTTAATTTAAAATACACTTCTTCAGTCTTACTAGCCATAGTCAGGTATGGTTAGTGGCTACCACACTGGATAACACAGATATAGCACATTTCAAACACAGTAGAAAGTTCTATTGCACAGTTTTGCTCTAAGTGATTTCCTTTACTCCAACCCTCACTGGATATTACTTGTATTTCTACTTACAATTTAATTGGGCATTAAAATTATAAATATTTTTTAAGTGATTACCTTTCCAAATAGATTAGAAACTCATCTGTTTTTGTTTGTTTGTTTCAACGTTTAGCACATAAAAAGAACTCAATAAATGTCTGTCGAATTGACATGGGCCTCAGAGCCCATTCCCGGGAAGAGTCAGGTCCCTGACTGCGAATTGAGTCAGTCCACTTCTATTACTCAAGATAATGCAATAAAGGCAGAGAACAGACACAAGAAAAATTTACGTGGGCCAAGCAAGGTACAGATGCCAAATAAAAGGCTGAATGCTGTCCCCTGGGAAACCTAAGCATCTCCAAATTAGTCCAGAACTGAAGAATCAGATCACCCAAGGATGCTTCTCTCCTGCTTTCCCTTCACCAGTTCAGTTTTCTCTTCTTGGCTATTACTACTACTATCTTTCCAATCCATTCGGTATCTATAGCTCAAAATCAGGTGTTCTAAGTCCTATTCACCAACTGAAATTACAATCTTAAAAAAAAGCCAAAAGCCAAAACATACACAAAGAAGAAATAAAGAAAAACACTTCAGCTGTTGTCTATCTCTGTATCACCAGGCTGAATGGGATCCAGCCTTCACTTTATGTACATACATCCAGCCCCAGACAAAGACAGAAAAACTTCAAGAGTCATGGTTCCCTAAAGCTAGGTAAGAATGGCCTTGGAGGCTTGTTACATGTTTATACCTAACAAGGAAACACAGTTTCTTCAGATCAGTGAAACAGCATCCAACACCAGATTTGTCCATTAAGAACATTCCCATGTAAACACACGTACAGATGGGAGATAATTCACCCTTTGTGAAGCAAATTCTAAACTTCAAGTTGCACGATGGCAACAGTTTAAGATACCAAGAAATGGGATAGAATGTGGAGAAAAATATCAAAGGGACAGAACTCCTTTCTGGAGTTAGAGGGTAGGGTTCCACCCAAACACACCTTTTTATATGTTGTCTCTCCCGAGGAATCAACACCTCGGTGGCCTATTTTCTTCATGGTCATGCCAGAGGCATAAGGCACCTAGAAAACAGAAGAGTCAAGATTAGTATATGATTCCCATTAACACATCAAACAGCTTACTTAATGGTACATCAAAATAAAACAAAACACTCAACACATCCTTTTTAGGTTAAGAACATTTTATAAAATCTTCCGAAGATCCACCCTCTGCAAACACAGCTATATGGTGTTACTTCCCAATGAATCAACTGGCTAAAAGACACAGAAGAAAACTCCAAAGGACACATTTCACCTTTGGTCCTCAGAAATATGACATGGAAAATAAAAATGAGTATTATTAGAGAAAAGTAGAAACAGGGGAAGTAGGAAACAGCAGCCCCAGAAAAAAGGACAGCCCCTCAGTTTACAAAAGCAAGACAGAAGTAAAGCGCGGCAGACCCAGGTTCTTTTTAGAGACTACTAGCCCTCTAACCTTCAATGCAACATGAACACTATCTGCTCAAACTGAATGCACCAGCAGAAATGACTGAGCCACTGGCAAATGCAAGTACTGTGAGCCCAGATACGAAAAGGCTGAGGTAATAAGATGAATCCTCTAAGATAGGGGTCTCACTGACTTGAAGAGATTCCTGAGAATGTGATGTGGCTTTGTTTTCTACTCACATGACAGCCTCTGAAAAACAGAAGGAGTAAAACCAATGGGGCAGAACCTGGAAGGCTAGTCTCCACAGCCAAGACACCAGCACGACAGACATGAAAGGATTCTTCGTGGTGTCAATACTCATTAATTTAATAAGCCAGAAGGCAAAAAAACTATTAGAAATAGGATGTCACGATCTTAGGGCTTGATACTTAAGTTCTGCTCTTTTTGCTAAGGTCCTGAGTGCCGGAAAACTGTCAGTATATAACCTGAACAACAAAGAAAAACTTAGGAAATCAACAGCGTCAGTATGGTTAAAAGAAGTTCACCATATTACCCATGAAGCAATGCACTGGAGGCATTAACAGCAAAACAAGGGAGTGAGCTTCTGCGTCAGACTGGGTCTGAAGTCCAGCCTTAACGCCACGTATTCATTCTGAGACCTTGGGCAAGCTACAGAACCTCTAATCCTCACTTTCTTCATCTGTTCAACATGAATGACGATGGTACCTACCCTCATAGGGGCTGTTTGAAAGATTAAGTAAGAATACCTACAAAAGGCACTTAGATACATTAAAGATGCTCAATCAATCTGAGCTATTATTAATATTCATAATAAACTGTGATAAAAGTAGAGTTGTATAATTACTAGCCTACCAAAGAGATGTGAGAACCCTATCTAGATTCCAAGGCCCAAGCAGGGGGAAAACAAAGATGTCATAAACAGGTATCCTATCCCAGAATTAAAATTTTAGAATCACTGTATCAGTGTGAAACTCACCTCAGATGCCATGGGTCTCTTGATTCCAGACCCTGTTAAAAAAAAAAGCAAACACAACCGTAAGTGTGTACACATACTCACACAATCTCTATCAAGCACACTGAGACAATCAGGATTTGAGTTGCACTGAACCTGACAATGAGCTCCTGCCTCTTGCTCAAGTGATACCATATCCTTTAGGATAGGGATTTTAAATGTCCCTTCTCACTCACAGAGTCCTTATTCCGTTCTTGTTATAGTCCTTTTTTCTTACAGAAGTGTTCATATTTTCTCTAGGAAATGTATCTGTTCTTGATACATTTAACCATCAGAGCCAGAGGGTCTCATTTGATACCATGGCTGAAAGAGAAAGGGCATAAGAGATACCTAAGACTCACTGGACAGTCTGGGGCTTGATTAATCATTTCTCCTGTAGAGCTAAAAGGGTAAGAACTTTTAGAGCATATCTATGGTGCTTTTCTCCTCTATTAATTACTTCAGAAAAAAGGTAAAGAGTTGGTCTATGGAAACTTTATTTATGATAGCCAAGATATCGAAGCAACCCAAATGTTCATCAAGAGACGAATGGATAAAGAAGATGTGATGTGATGTGATGTGTGTGTGTGTACACATAAATAAAATATTACTCAGCCATAAAAAAGAATAAAATTCTGCCATTTGCAACAACGTGGATGGAACTAGAGGGTATTACGCCTAGTGAAGTAAGTCAGAGAAAGACAAATATTCTATTACTTGTATGTGGAACCTAAAAAATAAAAGAAATAAATGTATGTAACAAAACAGAAACAGACTTACAGATATAGAGAACTAGTGGTTACCAGTGGGAGAGAAAAAGGAGGAGGGGCAAGATAGGGGTGGGGAATTAAGAGACACAAACTACTATGTATAAAATAAATAAGCACCAAGGATATGTCGTACAGCACAGGGAAATGTAGCCATTATTGTATATTAACTTTAAATGGGAGTATAAGCTATAAAAATATTTAATCACTATGTTGTACACCTAAAATTAATGTAATACTGTAATCAACTATACTTCAATTAAAAAAAAAGAGTTGGTCTTGGAGATGTGGAGGCTAAGAACTGGAAGATGCAATGTCAAAATAATGACACATCACTGGGTGCAGGCAGAAACTGGCTCTATGTCCCTACATCCTCATCTAGATTTCTGCTGTAAATGCAACAGGAATTTGCTGGAATTTACTTACTTACCAAAGTAACTTTGACTTGCTAAATATTTAATCAGTGCAGATGTGTAAGTGTGTAGTTAAATCTCATAAATATTATTTATGACTTTTATCAGTTTAAATTTAGGAAAAATTTCAAGAATAACCATGTTTAGAAAGTGACTAAAAGACCATTATCTATAGAAAAAATACTGAACGGTTAAATCAGTTCTTAAGGGTCTGCCATCCTGTAACCTTCATCAATGATCACACTGGAGACACATGATCACAATTACTCAGGGAGACAGAACTTTCTCCCCTTCATATTGGAGAATGTTGGCCTTTTTTCTTCAAAGACTACTGATACATTACTTTGATCTAGTTCTAAAGAAGTCAAAGGGAATAAAGATTAGCCATGTTAAAGAAAATTAAAAAGAAGTGGTCGAATGGGATGAATCTTCAATAATATAATACTTGAGTGGGAAGACCACAGTTCCAGTCCATGTATAAGGATTAATGTAATGCAACACAGACAAGATAGGATTAAAGACAATCAGGTAAAGCTCTAATTATGATTGTTTAAGACCAATGATCAAGGGCCCTGAGAATTTCAGAATATAGCTGGGCTCAGAGGAGAGAATCTGATAGCCCTTAATAGTACAAAGGCCACAGACTAAGCATTTCTGGTATCAACAAGCAGAGCAGCAAAATTTCCTTCCCCCTCATGAGTCTGAGCAGCAAAATTATGGGGAACAGATGGTTTTCACTCCTCTTCCCAAAAAAGGAGGCAAGGGAAATGTCATCTAGCTGTTAAGATGTGCTACATAAAATGACCCAGAAAATTAGGGAAAAAGCAGAGTCCAATAATCCATGCGTTTTGCAGGATGCTTCATCTTCAGTCATGCTGACTTCAGACAGGTGAAAGCGTGTATTTTAGGACTGGAACCCTAAGCTAACGTTTCCAAGGAATAAGCCAGGATGACTCAGGTTTATGATTAAAACTGCTACCGACTTACTGTAAAATTTAAGGTTTCCACTAACAAAAAAATTAGTCAAACTTTTATCTTAGAACCTTTTAGCTGACAGTCAACATTCTGAGCTATTTAAAAATCAGAAGACCTGGGTTCAAATCCCTGTTACACCAGGCAAACTGTTCTCTATACTTAACTAAAAAACGAGGAACCTATATTAGGAAGTTTCTGCAAAGACTAGATGAGATAAACTAAACCAAAGTACTTCATGAACTGTGTGTGACATGCTATACAAATATGTTGTTATATGTGATTTCTAATGCAAGAGCAAAGTTGGGCCCACAGGAAGATTTAATGTTCAATAACTAGACCTTCATGAAATCCTAATTAGCATCTCAAAATTCTTGTCTCCTCCTAAAACCCTCAGACTCTTCTTTCTCCCAACATCCCCTGTGCAAGTGCACACACAACTACACAATCAGTGATTCTCAGTGAGGAAATCGATATGCTTTCAGTTGAGAAGACAACATTGATTCTGGACTCCTTGGTCAGTGCTCGGCTTATCTCTTCCTTTTCTGTCCCAGGGGAAGGGGTCTGGAGGGAACTGGTAGAACCAAGAGCCAAGTCCAGTCCTAGGCTGACAGTCTATTCTAGAAAATAACCTCCTCTGCATGCAAGGAAGGAGTCACTGGACAAAGTAAACAACGGAGGAAAAAAAGCAGGTAAGTGATTTCAAAGCAGAGAGTAGGTCTGAGGCTTTTCTTACTCCCTAAAAAGTTCTACTTTGCTACCTTTCCTAGTTTTATCACACAAACATGTAGCTCTAGGGCTGCTATAATCTTGCAAAGTACCCAGCATGAAGGTGGGAGGACTTCACTCAGTGGAATATTGTGCCAACTGCTTAGCTATCTGCAACTGCAAAGCTTGGATTCATCCCAAGAACACTACAGCTGAAGCAGTTAAGAGTGCTGGGGTCTACGTAACAATAATCAGAGCAAGTAACACAGGGAGGAGAATCAGGACCCAAGACTCAACTCTCTTCCTTGTCTGAAGTTTTGCCCCCAGGGCACAGACCACAGCTCTAACCTACCAAAGAAGAATAAAAGGGAAGAGAAAAATATCTAGAGAATTTGATCAATGTTACTGTTAACACCCAGCTTGGTCCAGAAACCCAATGAAGAGCAGAGCGACATTTCAGGGAACCACGTACCACCTGCTAAGGCTTAAGCTCTGCCAATGAGAAACCACACCCTGAGACTGAAGAGTCACTAGCACCCGTACCTGTTCACCTCACAATCAAGCTTTCTCTTCAGAAGGAAGAGGAGTAGAAATGGAAGAGGAGGAGAAATGGGGGGGGGGGGGGCAGGGAGAAAGACAGATCAACTTAACATGGCAACATCCAGCTTAGTAATGCCTGCCAGCCCATGTTTTAGGAGAATGAGATTCATCCCTATGGATAAGACTAGAATATTATTCAACAGAAAGGTTTCTAGCATCTGTGTGAAAAACACTCTCTGATACTATACTATCATCTTATAATCCATATCCACGATCCAAATATATCATCCTCTTTTTTAGGCAGGGAAACTGAGTACAGGGCAGGATTTCAATGTTAAATTTACTCTTCCTCAGGGAAAAACCTTTCTCCTGAGGAATGTGGGAGCTGTTTCTCCCCATCTTAGCTAAAACTCAGAAGGATTATCATTTAAATGCCTACATTACCATCGGTCCACACTAGGAAATGTGGCACGTGCAAGAGAGGACAGCACACTACCTAAAGGTAGGTATAGAGGCTGACAGCTTGGCTATAAGTGCCATAGGAAAAGTCCTAAACCAGCTTCCCCTCATTGGTTCAATTTTAACACATCTCAGCACCAGTTCAATGCTGAATTATTTTTGCTCCACACCGCCTTCATTTATTCAACAAATATTTATTGATCGTCTGTTATATGCCAAGAATTATGCTAGGCACTATGGATAGAGAGTTATACGTCTGTGACCTGGAGAAGATTACAATATTTCTACTTTTTTCTCCATGACTTGCACATCTTCACATTCTCTTATTACTCCTTAACGCTACCTATAAGACTAAACTGAAATGCTGATGTTTTTAGAAAGGTTATTTCTCTTCACTGACCAAACAATTTATATGTGTATAGCACTTGAAAAGTTTTACAAGCATATCTCATTAGGCTCTCAAAATAGTACTACAGGGTATGGGAACTGTTTGGAAGACTTAAGAGACAAAGCCAACAGTTATGTGTGAAACTTCTTTGGATACTGATTAGGAAAAAAAAATTTTTTTAAAGTATCTCTGAGACAGGAGCCTTGAGAGGAGAAATTAATAACTCTTATTGATTTGTAGATAGGACAATGTCACTGTGGTTATGTTACAACTCCCTCCCTTTCTTCTCTAAAATAAAATCCTTCTCTATAGAAAGGCATCCTGAAATATTTATGGCTAAAATCACATGAAGAGTGGGTTCACTTTAAAATAGTCCAGGGGGTGGAGGTGGGGCAATGGAGAACAGATGCGACAGGACTGGCAAAATGTTGCTGTTGAAGCTAGCTGATGGGTACTTGGAGGTTCATTATACTATTCTCTCTACTTTGTGTATACTGAAAAATTTTATAATTAGAAGTTTAGAAGGAAAAGAAGCAAGTCTGGATAGTCAAGCTTCTTCATCTGAGCTGGCTTCTTTCTGAGAGGTTTCCTCTGGTAAAAGTAAGCATTAAGGATGAAGTAGTTTGTTTCCCTCATGACTGTGTAACTCCTACTTATTAATAGGCCCTGGACCAGTAAGCATTCTAAATAACTAGCTAATGTTGCTCTATTGGAAGCAAAAAATGAAGTCATGACAAACAGGCTGCACCAGAAAAATAATGGTTCAGATAAAGAGCCAATCGTGGTGATTTCAAGCCCTAGTTCCTCTGCAGAAAGAAGGAAATGTAAAAGACGTGGAAGAGCAAGGGTGTACTCACTTAGGAAAAAAAATTTTTTCTGGCCAGGGCAGGCTCAGTCTGGCTGAAATCTATAGACATTAACAAAAGTTGACTTTTAAATAGAAAAAGTTGAGAACTTAGCTCCTTCAGACACAAATGAAGCTACCTGCCCATTTCCAAGCTTAAAAAAAAAAAATCAACAACCATTTATGTTATGAAAAAAATCATTCAGCAAGGGCCTTTGAGATTTTTAGTCTAATCCTCTTACTTGTAAGTAAAAGCACAAGAGCCTAAGGGATATGCTCAAAATCACAGAGCAAAGGCAGCGACAGACCCAGAATTGGAATCCACATTCCTAACTCTCAATTCAATTCTCGTTCTTCTAAACCATCTTGTTTTCAATATCCTGACCACTTAGAGTCTAGGTGGGACAAGAAAGCACCAAGGGAACTAAAATGTTTTTACAAACTAACTAAATCTCAGAACTGCTAATGGACAACATGAACACGTATTTCCTTCCCTTGAGATACTCCTTTCCCTTCCATTTTCAGAGTCTTCCTCCATCAGTTTCTCTCAATAAAATAAAATAAAATAAAATTAACAATAATGCGATCTGTTTCTTTGGCAAGTCATCAATGTCCCTGGCAAAAACAGTAGGAAAGTACCTTTCCTTTCTTTTACTGAGATTATCCTTGTTCTAAACTAGACAATGCCAGTTCTAGAGGAGCAGAAGCTGTCTTTCAAGTCTAAACTTGAAAAAGCAGTTTCACAGATTTTAAGGTCCTCTCTAGCAGTTGAAAGTATCTTTTTGGCTTTGTAGTAAGACATGAACAATTTTAACAGAGAGAAAAACAGAGCTCCATTCACCTCATATTAGAGTTTTCTTTCTGGTTAAGTGGGACCATGACTTGCTCTGATTAAAAGCATAAGGATTATGATTACTGAATTTGCAATGGACCAAAAAAGGGCATCTGATAGACACTCTTTTGTTTTGTTTTTGGGACCTCGGAATTGACTGCAGAATCAGTTACCAATCCTTGGTCTAAATCCACATTAACTTCTAAAATATTTTCTGAAAGAATGATCAATAACTCCACATATGCATGGATGAGCTCAGAATTCTGTTGCTTTTTTAGGAGACCTAAGGTCAGAAGGGGAAATTCCCTTCTGCACTGTTTTTTTCCTTCACCAAGGACTCCTAGTTCAATCAGTACACATTCAACAACAAATATTTAATCTGGTTTAAAGTCAAGTTAGTTCACACGCAGACTTTCAGATTAGTGAGAGAGCAATAAGGCATAGTGGGTAGGGATGTGGGCTCTGAAATCATAACACCTAGGTTGGCTAGGTTTGAATACTAGATCAATCGTTTTCTAGCTAGGTAATCTTGGGCAAGTTGGTTAAAACTCTCTAGGCCTTGGTTACCTCATCTATAAAATGGAGATATAGTAACAAGTACCTCACAGGGTTGTTATAAGAAACCAGCCAGGTATATAGCACCTAACATGTAATATATGCTCTACAAATACTAGCAATTATCATTATCATTGTGAATTATGAAACACCATCTACAGGATGGGACAGGTCAGGGGAAATGAGAGGTGCAACAGAAAGAAAAAAAAAGAGTTGAGACTCAATTTACTGAAGCAAAAGGAAACGGAGTTATGGGAAAAACAAAAGATAGTAATCTGATTCATTTCATACTGTGGATCTGTGATAAAATAAGTTTCTATGTTAAGATAGCAACTTTTTTGAAGAGGGTAGAGGGAAATGGGAGCTAAAGTCAAATAATGCTTGCAAAACAACCACAGCCTTCTCAGAAGACCATGTACTACTACTTTAAAAAGTCTGCAGTTGTTATGGGGAAGAGGAGTTGGCTGCTAGTAACTGCGAGGAGCTCATGCTTCTTCAGCACAGATACACATCAGATCTACCTCTCTTACGGTTGACCCCACAGCACAGAAAGTTGAAACCTAAATGAGGAAAAACAGAAAGTTATCACTTACTTCTGGGGTTCTATTTGCTTACAGTAGAATAAGCATATTGAAAAAAAAAACAACTCTTAAATTTAAAGTTATGAATAGGATCTGTCCTGATCCCCAGCACCATACTATGAAATGTGAGATGATTTTCTGCAGTTCTACTAGGTAAATGTCAAAAAAACCCAAAACAAACCAAAAAGCAAAAAAAAAAAAAAAAAAAAAGAGAGAGAGAGAAGGAGAAGCTCTGGCAGAAAAATTTCAGAAGTGATCACAAAACTTGTAACCCAAATAATTTCACTCTGGAGTAACTTCAAATTGGCAAAAAAATTCTAAGGTACAAAGCTCCTTTGGACACAGGCTTCTATCCTTTTAAAAAAGAATGTGTGTACATTTTATTTGAGGGTCTTTCACTCCTGAAGGCAATTCGGCAATATCTAGCAAAAAGCTTTAAAATTAAGTATGTACCATTTGTCCCAAAAGTGGGAATTCATCCTAAGTAAATAATTAGTCAAGTGGACATAGACATATATACAAAGATATTCATTGCAGTATTATATATAATAACAATAATTGGATAGATATAATTGGAAAGAATCTAGATGAATAGGTTATACAAATCATGGTGCAGTCATAAAATAGAATAGTATATAACCATTATTTTATGTGTATGTATGGCCACAATGTCACAATAAACTGTTGAGTAGTGGAAAAAGGTGAAAAATTATATAGCATAATACTTTCGTAAAACACTTTTATCTATAAAGTAACATGTAATATACACATAGAAAAGGTCCAAAAATTATGTACCTAAATGTTAAAATATGACTATATTGGGTAGTGGGATTAGGTTGATTTTGTAACTTTAAATTTCCATTTTTCCTTATGTACATAAATTTTCTATAACAAATAATTATCCACATAATTTAACAACTAAAGAAAAGAGATATACAGGGATGGCTTTACTGTCATTCTGTTTTACAACCCATTTTTCCTAGTAAACTACTACTCAACAGCCCCACACATACAGACCACCAGCACTCCCCTCCTCACACATTAACTCAAGCTCATTACAATCATATTATGTTGTTGCAGAGACAGACCAGAAGGAAAAATGTGAAAAGATACCTAGAAAGCTGCTGACAACTTCAAGCTACAAATAAGCATGACTCCTATACACTCATTCTCTTTCTCTATTAATTATTACTTTGAAATGTCTATACAACCTGAAACAAGCCTACATCAGCACATATGATAAGAGGTTCTCTCTGAAGACGTTTATCTTTTGTATCTTTCAGAATATCAATGTTCTCCTATAAAACAGAGATCTCTAATTTCAGCATATCTCCTGGATACTTGAAAAATATAAAAGAGCTAGCCTCTAAACTATGCAAATAAGCCAAGAAACCTTTAATGTTACTAAGGTAATTTCAAAACAGCTGAACCACCCAAGTCAAGTGCCAAAGTGAAAACAACCCAATCAATTCTTGCTAAAATACGAAGTTGAATCATCATACCATGTCACGCAAAATTTTTCTGAGTAACTCTGTACTAGTCTTAAGGAAGCACTCCATTTTGGTCCTTGACCCCACCCTAAACTGTGTTTGTGATGGAAAAGGTACTGAAGGAGCTGGTTTCCAGTCACTTGGCAAAACATCGCTGTGACTCTCCTTAAGTTTGTATGCTACTACTAAAGCACTGTAGACTAAGATTCACTATTGGGAAGGAGAAAATGCAGAGGGAGAAAAAAATCAATGTAATTCTGAGAAATGTGAGAAAAGGCAAACTTCAGAGCTGTGTTGACTTTAAAAGAGGAGATAATTGAAACAAAGATACTCTCAGACAGTAAATAGCTCCAACGAGAGAGCTGTCCCTCTCCTCTCCCCCTCCACCACAACTCAGTGTGTGGAACAAAACAGAGTTGGCCTTAATACCAGAGCCTCTCCCTGTGCTTTCAGAGCAGAAGCATTTCCGTCAGAGATGAGATGACATCATCTACCAGATGAGAAACTAAGAGGCAGTGTGTGACTGACTTCCACGTTTGAAGTACACATATAATTTGGGGACGCCAGAGGCTAGCCAGACATGCATTCCTCAGACAACTGGAGTTCCGCCTGAACAGGTCATAGAGGAGCAATCGCAGAGATTCAGCTCAATGAGCTACCAATACTACTGCATAAATGTGTCAACAATTCCCATATAAAGCACAAAGAGACAAGCAGACTTTTTGGAAGCAAAATGCTAATTAGGGACCCTTTTGGTTGATAATACTGAGAGTCAGAGATTTTAAAAGAAAAAAAAAATCAAAAGCAGAAACTTGCAAAAAACAAAACAAAAATGTCATCAGTCCAGTTGCTCGCTGGACTATCTCAAACAATCTTTCTGGTCCTCTTTAACTTGAAATGCTGAAAGCCATTTTAATTACACCTCTGCATGTGAGAGGCATAATACTTTATCAAAATGAAAATACATAGAAATATGTCTGAAATGTCAGCCTGCCTCCTGAGAAGTACTGTTTACCTCTAAGAGACAGTGTTAAAAAAAAAAAAAAGTACCATTACTATACCCTCAATAAGAACTAAACCAAGCCAGTTAAGAAAACCAAACCGCATTTCACAGAAAAGCTAAATTTTATTTCCTAGCAGGTGTCAATTTTTCCTAAGGATTTTTCTTGAAAAAGTCATAAAGGCAAGAACACTCTTAGAAACAAAAGCTCAAAAGCAGTCTGATCTACCAGTCCTGGGGTCACCTCAGCTAAGGGCCACCTTAAGTAGTAAGGAATGAACCACAAATTTACTGACTCACCTTGGTAACATACAGACTTCACACAAAGTCTTTACCGGTATTAACAATGTATCTGAACCTCAGTTTCCTAATCTGGAAAATGAGAGAGTTAAATTAAAATATCTCTGTATTTCCCTCCAGTGATAAACTTTTGCTTCTAGTTCTATAAGGCAAATTTCATCATTCTCAGGTCTAAAATATGTTATCTCTTGGCACTAAAATTTTGGTTGAAATTTATGAAAAAATTCTGAGTCCTTCTTAAAAGACTCCAATCTCCTGGATAAGCCAACCCATGGCCAAGAAGCATTTGAGATTTCTGGCAGATAACCACCTCTGAATTTTATTTACAAGTGTGGCTCTAGATATCTTGAAAAAGCAGTGAATATTGCTGAATTGGAATGTACATATTTCAACAGAGAAAGTCTAATGATATCATAATGAACATTAACTGTCCCAACAATGCATTTCAATTACCCCCCCAGATCCTTATGCAAGAAAATCAGAGATACAGAGTTACTTCTCTGCTACCCCTTGCATACTGGTTCTCGTCAGTGAGAACTTGAAGTTTGCCAGGGATGTTTACCAACACTGTGCACAGGAAAGCTAATATACTCTAAGCTATTTATATATCCTAAAAAAACCTCTTTCCATTCTCTCCCCTCAACTTCCCTTTGCCTACTCTCCCTCAACATTACTGATCCTTTGGGACAGTACTTATTCTGAGCGAATTACATATTGCTCAGTTTAGTATACAAGGCAAACAAGATATACTGAACTCCCTTCAAGGAATCTGCCCTTCTCTCTCTTTTTGATAGTATTCTTCAGACTCCAACAATAAGGGGCCTTTTTGGGAATCAGATTAAAAATTAATACTCAATGTATACAGCCATTACAAATAAACAGAAAGAGAAAAAAATAATTGGTGACCAAGTTTAAAAAGATGGAGCAGTTGAGAAAAAAGTCCACTACAAACAGGAAACAATGAAAAAAAACAGATCATACAGGAGACAGGAACAAAACAGAATCAACACATATGTACAAACTAAACAATGCTCTCTTTTGATAGGAAAGGGTGGAGAAGTGAAGTGCTATAGGGGAAATGAGCTAGGAAGGGGTTTCCTCCAGGAAACACCATCAGTCAAAACACTCTCTGCCTTTGAGACTGAATGGTGGCCCAGGATTTCGAACACAGAGAAAGAGATTCCCTCTGCCAGGTTATCAGAAAGTGGCATGCTTCCTGAGGTATTCTTTTATCTTTGATCAAGAGGATACATCCAATGAAAAAAGGAAAGGGAGAAGAAACTGACAACTTCGGTCTTTTTGGTTTCTTCACGTCGAATAAGAATATCCCAAAATTCTACGAAAGAAAACATCCACTTAAAGGATAAAATAACCTCCCCTTCCTTCTCCCCAGTTCTGAGTTTGGCCAGGTACTACCTCTGTTGTTCACTTCACAGGCTATAGATTTCCATTATATCATCAAAGAAAAACAGGCTGATAAAATGCATAATAGCCAGTAGCTAGCACATATTTGAGCAAAGCTATTAATCAGAAGAGTTTTATATCAACCCAGAACACATACAGAAATTAACAAACAAAACATAATATGTATTTTGATATTCAAAGCTAACCTGTAAGTACACCTTACCAATCAATATCAGATGCTGGATACCTAATAAATCTATATAATTATAATTAACACTGGGCTGGAGCAGCCATGGCAGAAATAAATGGTTAATCAAAAACAATGACATTCTGATGTCAGTTTTCTGACAGAATATACCAAGGGGACAAAAGAAAAAAGGGGCGGGGGTGATGTCAAATCTCTGTGGAGAAAGCAAACAGAAAAACCTATCTCTACTTACAAAATACCAACCAAAATAGTACCTGGTGATATTCTGATTACATGGCATTCTGTGCTATCTTTACATTTCCAGATTTCAGTTTCTCACTCCAGTAAGTGGTATAAGTTGCTTTACCTTTCACTGTATGGAAGAAGTGAAGGGAAAAGGATCAGTCTACAAATGGCTTGCACTGTAGACAAAGAACACAGACAAAAAGCCCTCAACAAAATTCCTACCATATGGAGTTATCCAATTACAGCATAATTTACTGGTAGAGCGCTCTGTTGGGAAGAACAAAGCTACCAGAATCAAGGACTGATGAGACCAACCCTACTATAAAGGTTCAAAGCAAAAATGCTTCAATCCTGGGTCTTCTGGAGTTTTCCTTAGTAGTTAAGAGAAAAATAAGTCAGAAAAGGAGCTGACTTTTCATGATAAAAATCACCTGGTGAAGTGTGACAAATACAGAAATGTTTTGGTCTGAAGCAAAATGAGCTACATACAGGTTCATGATGTTCTAAGGTTTTGAGCACTTTTTTCTTAGGGGAGTCACACATGATTTTATCACACGGCTCTTATTTCAGGGGAGAATAGACACCTTAGCATTTTAACTTTACTTTTTTAACTCCTCTACTAACTTAAAATCAAGTCTGTAAAACAGAAACTCTTTACTCCCTTCCTGGTAGTAAAAAGGGGACTCAGTGGCTGAATTTCAAACTCTTGAAGGACTAGTCAAACTGCAGATAGGGAAACAGGCTCTTTGTATCCTGGTGTGACAGATGTTGCACTGTCAACACCTTATCAGGGCTGATTTTATTTTTTTAAGTGGTGCCACCGTCCAAATAATGAAGATAGAGGAGAAAGGAAGAGAAGGGATAAACTTCCTTTACACACCAAACAGCTGACAGCAAACTGCAGTACCTTTTATTAATAACCAAAGTTTAAGAACAAGCACATGTTGATGGCCGCTGTAAGCTGATATTCATTTATAACTGCCTCCCTCAAATCCAAACATGGTAATTACTCTATGGGAAAAGATGTCAAATATCTCTTAGAGCATATGGTTTGTTCTACCCTCTGTATTTCACTCCTCAGCAGCGTAAAAGACAAGCTCTGGCTTAATGGCTAAATAATCTAGACGGGTTTAATATAGCCTTGGAACAACTAATTGTTCTAAATTATCTGTCCTTCCTAATTTGAATGCCAAAAGATTTTGAGCCTCCAAAGGTTTTGAGTGGCTTATCTAAAACATCAGTCAATCTGTCCCTGAATCCTGATATTCTTATTTTGTATCCACTTTCAACACTGCCAGAAAACCTTGTGAATTCAGCTAAACATCTAAGGACAGTAAGTTGGTTTCAGGATGATTAAAACACAAACATACACTCTCCTACCTTGAATTTCTACAAAGCTGGCCTTCTAGCCTTTAACAATTTAGTAAATTATAAACCACTCCTTATTCCTGCCAATGTGTTAATTCCCCAGTACCATCCAGAGCATCACTCCCCTCCAATCACAAATAAAACACATTCTCTATAGCTTTTATTGCATCAGAATCAAACATCTTATGCTCTTCAAAAACATATCCTTGAAATGAAATACTCTATTAAATTAAATTCAGTAAGCCAAAATCTAAGTGGATGTGCAGAGACAGCAAAAAGTCAACACTCCATATCCACACACAATAATTTCATGTTTTCAGGAATATTTATGAGAATATTTCTTAATTTATTAGTCCAACTGTTATAGTACTTGCCAAAGAAGCAGAGAAGGCGGGTGTAAGAAATTAAAGTAAAAAAAAGGAATCTAAAGCTATTTATTCTTAGTCATTATTACACCTTGACTTCACATATGAATGTAGTAGAACCAAGGCACTGTAAAGCCCACTGAAACCAAATATTTGATTTTCTAGTTTTTCAATAGAAAAAAATTTATAAAATCTGAATTACTACCTGCTAATCCTAGGATCTGGGGAAAAAACCTAAAAATATCAAATAGTGACATTTAAAAAAGATGGTAGGACTACCTTAAGTAGGAGTAGAGACCTGAAGAGGAGGAAGATACATCAGTATGTGACAGAAATATTTCTTTTTAACCCTAAATCTGTCCACCTGGCCAATATTTCCATGAGACAGAGGCTGAATCAAATTTTGGGATATAAACATACAGCTTTTAAGATTAACCTGGTTTCTAACACCTGATTTGATAGTTAAGAAGTTTAAGAACTATACACAACCATTCTTTCTGCACTGGAGGAGGGGAGAAAAGGTTTTAAATTAAGGAGTACTGTATTAAAAACTGTCATTTTTACCTTATCCTTCTTCACAGTTAGAATGCAACATGAGTTGTTCTGGCCCTCTAATCTTTTTAGGAAAGGCAAAAATCACTCTCAGGAAACTAAAAATAGATGTACATAAATAAAACTGCAGTTTATGAAGAAGATATTTGTGACCAAGTATTCGCTCATCTGAGCTGGAGCAGGAAAAGTGGAACCGTCTATTTAGTCAATTCAAAATGGGTAGGATGCAATACCGGGCCTAAGGAAATGTCAGCGTCTCAAGTAAAGCATCCATCATCTGGCAGCCTGTCCTGTTCACAGTGTAGAGGCAACAGTAACTGTGGAACACCAGACACTTCTGACAGAAGCTCTAGAACGTCTGACTCAGACTCCCCCCGGCCACACACACACACATCCCAACACCACACATTTTCCCTCCTACACACAATCTGTTGCTTTTCTTGTGGGCTTCTCAGCCCTCCCTCAATCTTCAATAGTTTCTAACTACTTTGAGCTATATTCCCTGGCTCTGTTCTCCAAGTGCCAATCTTCTGCCTAAGCATTCTTCCAGTCCATTTCCTATTATGCAATATTCTCCCACAGCACTTAGAGCCACCCCTACCCTATCCTTCTCAGGCCTAATTCCCAGCATCACCTCCCTCAGCCTCTACCGCAATTCAAGACTCCATCATTGCACCTTCTCCCTCTGTTTTCAGGGGCTTTCAGCCCTAATTTTCTACATTCCTCAGACTCTCTTCAAATTTTCCCATTCCTTCCCAAAGCTGGGCAGTCTAGAGATAAGAGTCACCAAAGGAGGATGTCTGATAAAATGTGTACGTGTGTCTGTGCGACCGCCCGCGTGTTTATGTGTAGGGTGCGTGGGGGAGTGGGGAATGCACGAAGGGAGAAGGAATGACGCACTGGGGAAGCCTCTGAGGAAAGAGACGGCTCCAAATAACTCCAACTTCCAACAAAATCCACAATTCCCTAACTCTCCAGCAATCGAAAGCGTCCCGTAACGTTTCCAGGTCTTTTAAGTCCCATGGCTTCTCTTCCACATTTTTATCCCATTAACCCCACAATCAGCTTGGATTCTGCCTCTCACACTACGTAATTCCGCTCTACTTATGAGGCCTCCTTTCACTCCACTCTTTTATCTTCTCCCTTCGGTTCCCATTCTGTTTCATTCTTGCCCCCACCGACAATCTCCATCCTTTCCTGACCCTACTCTTCGAAGTCCTCAACTCGGTCTCCTCCAACACAACCAACGTTGACATCCTCCCTTTTCTTAGTCAAATCCATCCTCTCCTCAGACTCTCCCTGCCCGCTGAGAAAGCCCTGCTATAAGAAAGCCTAGCCCTCTGTTCTCCTTACCGGCAACGCCTCGGACATCCCCAGCTACAGGTGCCCTTCCTGGGTCTCGCTCTTCCTCCCAGCGCACAGGCGTCATCCGCCCCCAGACCACGCCCCACCCTGATTACCTGAAGACGAGGTGCAGGGAGGGACCCCGGAATCCACGGATGAAAACCCCACCACCGACGGCCCAGAGGAGGCCGACGCCATCTTGGCAGCCCCCTCCCCCTCAGCGGCCTCGCTCCCTTTCAACGGGCTCTTCTTCTCGGAGTCGAATCTTCCCCACGTCTCTTCACATAACCCGCGCTCTGCGGGCCCCCTCCTGCCCCCTCCGGGGCCTGCCTCTGAAACGTCGGGCCGGCTCCTAGAACAACTCAGGGCCGCACCATTCGGCTGGCATGGGGGTGATCTGCCGTCTCGCACCCGCTCCGCAACTTTAACCGCTTTCCGCGAGCTACTTTCCCCTTTCACATGAGACTAAGCTCAAGCCGTCTGCCGGAACCCCGCGTCCGGACGAAACCACACCTAAAAGAACAACGGGGTGTGAGAAGTCCTGGCTGAGCGAACGCCCCCTCCCCCTCCTCCCTAGCCACAGCCTGTTTATCGCCCAACCCCACCTCTCCACTCAGGGCGGCCAGGGAAATCCGGGCACTGCGCATGCGTCTAACCTTCTCCGCGGCCCTTTCCACCCAATAGAGGGGAGGGAGGCCCTGAAGGGAGTCAAGCCAATCAGGAAGCAGCTATTGGTCACATGATGCGGGTCCCTCACGCCCTAACGAATCCAAGGGTCGAAGACAGCGCGCTCCTCCTGACCGTAGACCGTCCCTACGGTGGCTCGATGGGTCCATCTAGGTTCAGCTCTCTGAAGGGGCTGATTTGCGGTGCCTGATCTCCAGAAAAAATTCCGCGGGGCTGGCCCTTTCGATTTCACAGTCCAGGGAAGAACTCCCGACAGAAGCGCTGGTGTCAAGTCAGAGTCGTTAAAGAGTTGAATATCACAAAACATCACATGCCATCAACCATTCTTCCGGCTTTACTGCTTTGTTTACTATTTAGTTTAATGTGCGTGCACATCTTGTTTTCCTTTAACATTCGAAACAGGTCTACACTTGTCCTCAAGCGCAATTCTGAGCACAGTGACGGAGCTCAGGAAATATTTGATAATGAACGAATGAACTGTCAAAAAAAGGCCAAGGAAGATGATCAGAAACATATCACAATCTTCCTGCGATCCAAGCCCTCAGCCTCCGTCAGTTACCTAAGCTCCAAAGGGCAAGGAGACAGCGAAATTCTCCATTCTAGTGTAGTCTTCGTTCTTACCCTGCTCTGTTTTAACAAAATGCCCCGGAGATTATGAACACTGGTGGGGATCTGAAGACGTGACTCTGAACAGAATGTAAGCTTCTAGAGACCAAGTACTGTGTTTAACTCTTCTATCTCCAGCTGCTCCCATGGTATAACTGTACATAGTAAGGGCTCAATAATTATTTGTGGAATGAATAAATGAAGAGGAATGTAGCGGGGGATCCTCGAATTTGCAGCCCCCATGATGGCCTGGTTATCCTCTACCTGGATATCTTCTGGGTCTTTGAGAAGGAACCTAGGACCTGAACATCCAGGAAATATCCGCACCCGTTTACCTCTGCCTTCTATCCCTCCTTCACCAAGATCGAAAACAGTTGTTTCCCTGCTGCCACCTGCTGGGTTCTTCATCTTCCTTTGAGTACTGAAGATACACAAACTTCAAATGGTTGTATTGCAATTTGCAGTTCCATAGCAATGAAATTGTATAGCGTTGAAGTATTTTATGATTCTGATTTTGAAAGTGGAAATAGACCGATAAAGCCCTGACTCACCAAGGCGGTAGGTCAACAAAGGGATCTTCTCCCTGGGATTTGATCTGTGAATTTGATTTTAGCCCTTTTGAAAGGAGAGATCTCTGTTTTGTAGCTTCTTAGGGGTCTTTGTTTCTCCTTTATGTACTAGAAAATAGCTACTGTTACTCCTACTACCTTGTATTATGTCAGTTTGTTTACTTGTTTGTCTCCCTCATAAGACTGAGCATTTCAGGGCAAAGATTACATCTTACCCGTTTTTATATCTCAAGCATCTAGAATAGTGCATAACACAGAGTAGGTGCTCAATACATATATCCTGAATATACAAATGGATGAAAGCAAAATTCAAAAAGTGGAGCTAGGGCTGTCTCCCATCTTTTCCCCCTAAACCTTGTCTCTGCCCCCACTCCCTCTCAATTCCTAGGATGGCCTCTGAGTCATAGAGCCACTCTTCCTCAGTAACATTCCTGGCATAGCAGAACTGGGGTGACGTGGCAGGGTGTGGAAGCAAGGGCAGAGCAGGACATGCTGGCTTGGGGCCCCCAAGGAAATGGAAAAGAGAGTTCACCAATATACACTTTGGAAAAGGGGGGAAATCTGGTGCGCTCAAAATAGAGTCACACATACAAACTTGAAGAGAATAGTGCATACACAGACAGACACACAGCACTTTGTTAAAGTGATCTTCATATCTTAGGACAGCTCCTAAGGTCAAAGTGGAGTAGCTACAGCCTGGCAAGATCAATGTAGAGGCAAAATAAAAGGATAGGTACCTTATTCATTCACTTAGTCATTAATTCATTCATTCACCGAATTAACAATATTTAACCTCAACTATGTCCTAGGTACTTTGGGAATTCCTGGTATACACAGATGAAGATAAAATTCCTGCCTTCAAAAAGATCACAGACTAATGAGAAAAACAGACACATAAATCATTAGAATAAAACATAATAAGTGTCATCATAGAGTATGCACAAGTGCTGTGGTTTGACAATCATATTTTCAGAATAAAAAATGCAAAGAGAAGTTGACACATTCTTGACAATTTCACAGACTACTTGAGATTTGAATTATTCCAGAGAATCTAGGAGGCATGATCTTCATGGGTATAGGAGCTGTGACTGGAAAGAGAGGAGTGGGTGTGTGAGAAGGCTTCACTGTCCTACAGAATTGGAATTTTGCCAGGTAGACAAGGAAAGAAAGGGATTTTAAGGAGAAGGAAAACCATGGAGGCAAGACAAGAGACTTGGGTGTTAGAAATGATGCTAGAATAGGATGATGTGGCAGGAGGTGAGGCTATGAAAGTAAAGAGAGGTTAAAATGTGAAGGATCTTGAATGCCATGTTAATAGTAATTACCTACCAAACATCTATGTGCTTACTAAATACTGCGCTAACCAGTTTACAAGGATTACATCTTTTAATCTTTTCAACCACTTTAAAAGGTAGATATTATTATTAGTCCCACTTTACAGATGAAAAAACTGAAATTCAGCCAGGTAAAGCAACCTGTCCAAAGTCACACAGCAAGAAGACCTTAAGCTCAAAGTCAAATTCAGGTCTCGATGGCTATAAAGCTGTCCTCGTAATCACACTACTATTCTGCCATAAGGACTTTGGACTTCATCCTGTCGTTGACAGGAAGCCATTAAAGATATTTGAGCAGAAGGGAGACAAAATCCGGGTTTTTAGAAAGTTTCCTACTGACAGCAGAAGGGGAAACGTACTGGAGCAGAGGGACACTGACCATTTTGAATTGAAAATTTCTTGACTCCCAGATTCTTTACTTAGGTTAGTGGCGCTCCTCGTGTCACCGAGTTAAGAATCATTCCACAGCCCAGGTGCGCGCGAGCTGGGGCGGGGACCTTGGGGTGGTCTCTGCACAGGAGTGGGTGGGGCTGAAGAGTTGAGAAGGTTTAGGGGGCGGGACTAGGAGCCTCTCGACGCTCTGCTACTTCTGCCTGTAGACGACCGGCTTCCGCCGCTGCCAGCTGCCCGCAGGTAGTGGTGTTGAGCGCCGAGCCCCGGGAGCCGCGCTGGGTGAGGGGCTGCTGGTGGCGGCGCAGTCTCTCTAGGCGTTATGAGTTTGGCTGGGGGCCGGGCCCCCCGGAAGACTGCGGGGAATCGGCTTTCTGGGCTCCTGGAGGCAGAGGAGGAAGATGAGTTCTACCAGACGACTTATGGGGGTTTCACAGAGGCAAGAGCCGGGCCCAAGAAGAGGGAGGGAAAGAAGCTAAAAGAAATCCCGAAGGGGGAAACCTCGGACAAAGAGGGGGCGGGGAAGAGTGAGGAGCCCTGGTAGCTGATACTTGAGACGGGGTGGGTGAATCGGGGGGGTACACTGGAGTGCTATAAGGGAGAGCCCTGGATGGGGTTGGAGGGATCTGGAATGGAGAAGCTGTCCGGAGGCACCGCGGACTAAGGCTGAAACCTGTGTACTTCCCCAGGTGCATCTCTCACCGCAGTTCTGACGTCTAACATATGCCAGGCACATCGTAGTCATGCGGTATATACACTCGTTGGCCCACTGCTTGTTCACTTTAAATATAGAAAGGAACCTCTCATAAAAATAGAGGGACTTAGCCTACTTCTTTTAAACCTCATTGTAAATGTCTCTTAGAAAACCCTTGACTGTTCTAAAAAGTGGCCCCATTTATTTCGTTCATTAGATTTTGTTTGCTTACTTGCTTATACTTTCCTATTAGATTGCAACTTCTGTAAGGTTAGAGATGATCTGTTTTGTTCAGCTGTATATGTCCATATATCTCCATTGCCTAGCCCAGTGTCTGGATTGGACTGGCATTTGTTAAGTTTGTATTGTTTGAATCTATGCTTTTTTTTTTTCGGGTAGAAGTAATTAGGTTTATTTATTTATTTTAAGTAGTGGTACCGGGGATTGAACCCAGGATCTCATTCATCCACAGCTAAGCATGTGCTCTACCACTGAGCTATACCTTCCCCCTAAATCTATGCTTTCTTTAAATGTGTTAAGCACCTAGAGCAAGCCAAGCATTATGATAGGTTCTAGGGAAACAGTACTAAAAACACTGCTTTGTCCTTACATATTCCATATCCCAGTGGGGAACCAGCTGAGTTAACAGTTAAAAGATTGTGTGATAAGGAGTAAAATAAGTGGTAAGCATAGGGTGGTATGGTAACACGTGGATGCCAGAGTTGTTTGGGATGAGCATCCCATGGGGGACATGATGTTTAAGCTGAGGACAGTATGGAGAGTAGGCCTTGGCTGGATGAAGAGCAGTAGGACTGGGAGGCGGGAGAGGAGGAAGGTTAGTCCAGCGAGGGGATGGGCCAGAACGTGTAAAGGCACTGAGATCCTGATCTGGGACCTGCACATCTACTTTCATTCTCCACATTGTGAAAGAATAAAAGTTGGTAAGGCTGGAGGGAGAAGGCCTGGGATAGACCATGTAAGGCCTTGTGAGCCATGTTAAGGAGTTTTGCTCTTCATCCAGAGGACTGAAAAGACTCATCAAAGTTTCATGATCAGATTTTTACTTTAGAAGATCACTGTGTAATGAGGAAAGTGGTTCAAAGGAGGCAATGGGAGTAGAGAAACAGGGACAGGAGAGTTCAAGAGGAATTAAAGAAACAGAATCCACAGGACTTGGTGACTTGGAATCATTACTTACACAGCCCTAACCAATTAGTTTAAAATAGAACTTTCTCATCCCTACTCCAAAGGCCATTTTCCTATTTCTGTCATTTTACGAGTCGTTATTTAATATGTACCCTTCGTGCTTCCAAAAAGGGTTTAAGGAGGCTTACGATATAAACAAAAAGTAGGAACAGTAAAAATAGAGACAGATCAGAAGTAATTGTACCAGGAGCCGCTGCTTAAATGGTAATGGCAATTGATAATAAATTTAGCTGTGAGCTTCCCGGCAGCCAAACCTAGAATTTCTTTCTTTCTTTCTTTTTTAGTAAGAAAGAAGCATATAAGCTGTTTAAGACAGACAAACTTATTCAGCATTAAATCCTAGGGAGAATTGCCTTCTTATGTAAGATATGTAAAGTAATGGGTTTAGTAGATGATGTAAAAACATTCTCTTACCTAATCGTGTCTATTAATGACCCTCAATAAAAGCCAAGGGAATGGAGTAAATCCGTAACTTAGTGAAAGCATTTCAATTGAGCTAATGTGTAGTTGAATTACCACCCTCTGATGATATGACTTAATACCAACTAAGAGCTGAGGGGATTAATGTGTTCCCAAGCTGTCTTTCACAAACATCAGTTGGGAGGAAATGATGATCATCAGTGTAAGACTGAATGCTGCCTGGCTTGGAGTGTCAACTGTCTGTTACTTGCTTGCTTTGGCAGCTCATATACCAAGATTAGCCCATTAGTCTCATCACTGATTGAAGAGAAAGCCACATGTTTGAGGTGCTGTCCTGCCTAGTAAACTCCCCTGCCCCCAAGTGTTCTTTTCCCTCTTTCCTTTCCAGTGGGGCTGCCATTTTAGCCCTAACCTGCCCTCAGCTCAGGGCTGTGCTGTATTCCTTACTCTCTACCCATCTAACCACCTCCAGAGCCTTCTGAAACACTCCTTGGACTCAATTTTCCTCTCCTCTCAAACCTTCCATGGCTTCCCATTATACAGCAGTAACCAGCTTTTTCTGTCTCAACTCACCTGAGGAATGAAATGTATTTCTCAGTAACTTTGGATTACCTCAATAGTGATTATCAGTGCTGAGACAAGTAAGGAGAGGGATAGGATTGAGAATCACAGGCCTGCAAGTCATAAGTTTATTAGCCTTTCATTTAAGTTTCTTTATAGATTGAATGCAACCTTCTTTTCAAATCTTATAGCCCTATAGGGAAATCAGTTAATGCTGGAAGGAGGCTGTGCTGGAGCCAAAGGCAGTCAGCTAGGAAGACTTCTTGCTAGAGATAAACTTGCTCCTTTACTTAGGTCTAAACCCTTATTCCATCAACATGCTATACACATTCCTTCTTCTGCACCTTTGTTTCTGCTATTTAATCTGCCCAGGATTCCCTCTTGGCTGTTTAAATACTGCCAATATTTTGAACCACGGCTCAAGTCCTCTTCATTCTTTAGAGTCTAAAGCAGGGTTTAGTAAACTACAGCCTACAACCTGCTGGCTGAGTCTGGCCCGCTACCTATTTTAACCTGGCCCCTTACAGAAAAAGTTTGCCAACCCCTGGTCTAAAGTTTCGGCCTTCTCAGGCCACCAGTCCATAGCAAGTGTGCCTTCCTCAGAACACCTGTAACATTTTATTGCCATTTGGTACTTTATGTGCTGCCTTGTATTAAAACTCCCTTTTATAGTTATGTCCTGTCCTCACTAGACTGTAAGACCCCTGAAGGTAGAGACCAAACCATATCTTTTTGTACCCCAGCACTCAACACAGTGTGCTACAGGTAAAGGGCAATCAGTAAATGTTGGAAGGGGTACTGGAGCCAAAGTCCATCAACTAGAAAAGCTTCTTGCCTGAGGAAAATGAAAGGCTAGGCTGGGCTGGGAAGGAGAGTGGGGTGGCCCTCATCAAGAAGCAAAGATATTCTGTTCCTCCTGGAGGGACATTAATGACTCAGATGCCCACAAGAACCTCATCTCCCTATGTCCTCAGGAATCAGGAGACGATGAGTATCAAGGGGACCAGTCAGACACAGAGGATGAGGTGGACTCTGACTTTGACATCGACGAAGGGGATGAACCATCCAGTGATGGAGAAGCAGAAGAGCCAAGAAGGAAGCGCCGAGTCATCACCAAAGCATATAAGGTGCATGCAGGGGAGCCCTGGTTTTCTTGGATTTCCTTAATTCCTTTTCTCCCTTTCATCTCAGTACTCCCCACACCAGTCCCATTTCTGGCAGTGCTGGTTTTGTCTTCCTAAGATCGTTATCATCTTTCTCCTATTTCTGCTGTTCCCTGGTGTCTGATTCCAATCTGTCCCTAGGAGCCTCTCAAGAGCTTGAGGCCTCGAAAGGTCAGTACCCCTGCTGGTAGCTCTCAGAAGACACGAGAAGAGAAGGCCCTGCTCCCACTAGAACTACAGGATGATGGCTCTGACAGTGAGTAGGGATGTTTGGGTCAATTGGCAAAATTGAAATATGATGATAAAGTGTCAGTGTTAAATTTACTGAAATTGATAATTGTACTGTGGTTATCTAAGGAAAGTCCTTATTTTTAGGAAATAATTCACCAAATATTTAGGGGAAGAGAACCATGATGTGTGCAGCTTAACTCAGATTATTCAGAAAACAAATACACACAGAATGCAAATAGGGTCAGATGTTAACAGGTGATCTGGTAAAGGATACATGGATGTTTTTTGTAATAGTCTTGCAACTTTTTTTATAAGTTTGCAATGATTTCCAGATAAAAAGTTTTAAGATTTAAAAAAAAAAAGTAAAGGAGGTGGACATGAATTCAAAGATCTCTTCCTCTCTGACTTCCTTCCCAGGTCGGAAGTCCATGCGTCAGTCTACAGCTGAGCATACACGACAAACATTCCTTCGGGTACAAGAGAGGCAGGGCCAGTCACGGCGGCGAAAGGGGCCCCACTGTGAGCGGCCACTCACCCAAGAGGAGCTGCTCAGGGAGGCCAAGATCACAGAGGAGCTCAACTTACGTTCACTGGGTCAGTCTGGTTTTGAGAACAGTGGGTAGAGGGACTGAGGAACATGAGAAAAACAGACCTGGGGGACCCAAAGAACTGGAAAGATGGAGATTCAAGACAAGGGAATCAGAAGAAATGAGAAGAGTACGCAATTATGAGCAAGGAAATAAGCAGTTATGAGGGCTCTTCAGAACAAGTTGTATCAAAGGACTTTGGTGTAAAATAAGAATTATATAGAACTGAGTTCAAATCCTAATTCAATTGCTGTAAGACTGCAGGCAAATTACTCACAACCTACTTGCATCTTTCCTTGTTCACAAAATGAGGTGATAATGCCTACTTTGGTGATCATGAGAATTAGAAATTCAGTAGAATCAGTTCACGAGAGACATAGCTTTAAAGTAAAAATGCTTTAGAATACCCAGTTCACATGCTATTGGGCACAAGTCATGTATGGTAATATACTGTACAAAAAGAGATTTCTGTAAAAGGCAGTGAGAATTTTCAGACCATGAGAGGTGTATGAGAAATTGTGGGAATAGCAGATTTCACACCTCCCATCACATGCTCACGCTGGGGCATACTTTCATTGAGTGAAATGACAGGTGGACTCCTCTACAGTATTTGGTGTGTTATTTCTCTCTCTCACTCACTCTCTCTTTGAAACTCCCTTTTTTGACCAAACATATGTAATTGAACATCTATAACCCAAATGTGATTTCACTGTGGAGTGGAAGATTGTTTACCCAGAATATCTGGGACACAACTCATTTCAATTTAGTGATAGTTTTAAAATTTAGATACCTTAACTCCAAAAGACTACAGTGATTAAGAAAAGATTTAGTTCATTTCCAACATTTTCAGGATGTATTCTTGTGATTTTTTTTTCCCATTATGTTGGCTTTAAAATGGGAAACATCTCTATCTGTATAATGGCAATTTAGTGCTTTAAAACATAAGTATCTTTCAAAACATGTAATGACTGAGAGTCATCACAAATAATGAGGTCACTTGATGTCACTGTGATTACAACCTGCATCCTTTGACCTCATTGATGGTTTCAGGCCACTGTAAAGAGAGTGATTCCCAGGCTTCTGACATCAGAAATCCTGGAGGGGCATGTTTGACAGGGGAAAAAATAATAAGTTTCTATTTTTTAATATGTTGGATTTGAGGTATCTATGAGCAATTCATGCAGGGCTGAGAAATCAGTTAAATATACAGATCTGGTGCTCGGACAAGATACCTGGGCTAGAAATATAAATTTGGAAGTTTTTTGTTTTTTTTAAATTAAATTTACTTTTCTTAAATGGAGGTACTGGGGATTGAACCCAGGACACTGGGCATACAGAGCATGCACGCTACTACCCTCCCCCCTGGAAGTTTTAGAATATGGGTAGTAATTGACATTAGAGTGGATCAGATCACCCAGGGAGAAAGCATAGAGGGAGAAGAGTAGGCAGAGGCTCAAGAGGGTCCTGCAGACACTAAAATATAATGGTCTCATACAAGAGGAGTGTAGAAAAGAGTCTGAGGAGTGGCCAGAGAGTTGGGAACTCCAGGAGAATTTGTCCTAGGAATGCTAAGGAAAGAGAATGTTTCAAGACAGAGTAACTGGTGAGTGCAGCTGAAACACCAGTAAAGAAAACTGACAGGTGTCCATTGGTTTTGGTGACATGGATGTCAGAGATGACTTGAGGGAGCACTTTTTGGGGACCATGCCATTTGGAAGTTGGTTGGGAAGCCAAACTTTAAATATCTGACTATGAAGGAGAGGGAATAGGGCAGTCTGGGGTCAAGGTAGAGTTTGTCCTTGTTTTGTTTTATTCAAAGATTCGGGAAACTATTTTTGGTAAGATGCAATTGAGTTTAAAGATGGAGAAGAAACAAGGATAGTTGGTAGTGTAGGATCTTAGAGAAGTGGGAGATGGGGGTGGGAGCTAGAGCACAGGTGGAGGAATTGGCCTAAGTTAAGAGGCAGGAGGGAGGTTGGCCCATAGTCATATGTTTGTAAACCCAGAGCAGGACAGAGCAGTAGTTCTCATCTGATGTCTTTTTAGGCCCTGTCATCTGTCAGGTGTTGGAGATAGAGTTGGAAGCTTGAGGAGCATGAAGACTGTTTGAAATAGTTGTTGAGATAGGATTAGCTGCTGATGTTGGCACGTCTGTTGAAGTTTGGAACCATGAATTGATGGTGGTTCCGCTCTTCCCACTGTGTAACTTTTCTCCAGCAGCACTCGGCAGTCCAGGTCTTGACGAGGGAGTTTAGGTCGACAGGAGAATGCCTGATAGCTTGAGGAACCTAAGCTCAATTTAAAAAGGAAAATGAGGGCTGGAAGGGCTGATAGGTAGAATGAGGAGATACCCACGTACTACAAGTACTGAAGAACCAGAGAACAGAGGTGTCTAGAGCAGTGGAGCAAAGACACTTGAGGTGTGGGCTTCACTTGACAATACGACACAGGCACATCCTCCATCAGACGGCCGCAGGGAGAGTGGTGGCCTCTGTGGATGACAGGTTTCCAGTAAGACAAGTTTTGGAAGGAATGCTGAGTGAGGAACTTGAGCAAATAGATGAGTTGGCTGATTATAGAGCAAGAGTTCCAGAGGGTACAGGGAAATGTTCGAGAGAAGGGTTGGAAGGTCCGCTCAAGGGAAAGAAAGCAGTATTACCAGCCAGAATTCAAGTATAAAAGAGGTTAAATGGTTGGTGGGGGTTGGGGTGAGCTATTTCCAGAGGACTCACCTGGTCAGACTTTATCTAGAGGTTTTCATGGTACCCACATTTAAGGAGGACACAGAAATTTGGAGTTCATTCAGAGAAAAGGGACCAGGAATATTTTGGTCTGTTAATGCATTAACAAATCTTTATCGAGTGTTGGTAACATGTGGAACGCTGTGTGACCCTGGTATTACGTAGGTAATATGAGTCACAGCCACTGCCCTAAAGGAAGAGACATATATATCAACGATGAGCTGCCATAGAGCAGTGTCACAGGGGCCAGCCGGAGGGACGGTGGTGCATCAGAGAGGAGTACCTGAAAGGAGGAGCAGCTACTCAGCTCTGCTAATTGTTGCCATGTGAGGATGCAGACACAGGGTTGCCAGATTTTCTTCTTATTTTTTAAGAGGGACCAGAAATCTCTATATTTAAATATAATTTCCTAACTTTTAAATGTCAGCAACTTACTCAAATTTTTCTTCAAAACGTTATACAGATGAAGCAAGACACATAAGGAGGCTGCCATCCTGCAGCTTCTGCTGTGGACTGTGATAAGTACAGGAATAGAAGAGTGTCCCAGGCCCAGGGTGGCAGAGGGAGGGAGGGACTCAGAACCATGTGGTGTGAGGAAGGGGTGTTGTGATCAGCATGGAGAGAGGAGAACACTAATTTCATCTATTTAAAGGACTGCCATGTGGAGACACGTTAGACGTGTGTCCTTTATAGCCTTAAAGGTAAAACTGTCAGCAGGAAGTGTGTTTCAGCTCAGAGTGGGAAAGAACTCTGTAATGACTGGAGGTGCGTGAAAGTGCAGTGTGCTGCCTTGGATGGAGCAAGCTGAAGGGCAGTAACGGAGGAGTCTGGGGAAATGAGTAACTCCTCATCAAAGGGTTCCTTTCAGCTCTGAAGTCCTGCAGTTCTGAGTGGGTGAGGAACCAGGTGGACTTAAGAAATGATGAGCAGAGAGGATGTCAGGAGAGGCAAGCAGAACACTTATGAAATGGGAGATGCTCGAGGGCCACAGAGGACTTTGATAATTGGCTGGGGTGGGCAGTGACTAGACAGCCATTAAGATGAGAGACTGAACGACAGAACTGGGGTGTGGGAAGAGGGAAACTGACCATCCCCTCTGCCTTCCTCTGATCCTAAAGAGACATATGAGCGGCTCGAGGCTGACAAAAAGAAGCAGGTCCACAAGAAGCGGAGGTGCCCTGGGCCCATAATCACCTACCACTCAGTGACAGTGCCACTTGTCGGGGAGCCTGGCCCTAGAGAAGAGAATGTGGACGTGGAAGGGTGAGTGACTCTCGAGGGGAGAGAGCAGAGCAGTCTCTCCCTCTGTGTACAGCTCGTGCCCCCTCGGCCCCACTTCACTTGGGTTCCCACACAACTTGGGTGTCAGATTCCTCTTCCCCACGGCTCCTTAGTTCTTTCTCTTGTAGCCTCTGTCTTCTTTTCTGTTTTCCCATCCAGCCCAGCTTTGTTTTGTCCTATCACTTAATAGACTCTCTCAGGACATTGCATCTACTGCCACCTTCTCTTTCCTAACCTCTCTGATCTCTTTATCTGTGGTTTTCTCTTCTCAGTTCTTTGTGTTTTTCTCTGTCTTCTCCCTCAGACTTGATCCTGCTCCCACGGCTTCTGCATTGACTCCCCGTGCTGGGACTGGACCCGTCATCCCTCCTGCTCGCTGCTCACGTACCTTCATCACTTTCAGTGACGATGCGACATTTGAGGAGTGGTTTCCCCAGGGGCGGCCCCCAAAGGTCCCCGTTCGGGAGGTCTGCCCAGTGACCCATCGCCCAGCGCTATACCGGGACCCTGTTACAGACATACCGTATGCCACTGCTCGAGCCTTCAAGATCATCCGTGAGGCCTACAAGAAGTACATCACTGCCCACGGACTGCCACCCACTGCCTCAGCCCTCGGCCCTGGCCCGCCACCTCCTGAGCCCCTCCCTGGCTCTGGGCCCCGAGCTTTGCGCCAGAAAATTGTCATCAAATGAAGGGATGTCTAGTCCTTAGGAAGCTCTTTCCTACCCTGACTCGGGGCTCTGAATGTTCCCTCTCTCCTGGCTTCTCCCCTTTGTCATGGCTGATCTTTGCCCAGCCCTTGCCTGTATCTCTTTCCTCATCTTTCCCCCTGGTTCCTACTGCTTTTGTTTGTGTTTTTTAATCTAATAAAATGGAAGGATCCCTTTTGTCTGGTGCCTAATGTAGGGTTGGAAGAAGTATTTGTGGGTGTCTGAGTATATATATAGGTCTTTCTGTTTGTTTAATAGCATTTATTATGAGTTGCCCTTTTCAAATTGTATTCATTCCTCCAACTAGTTTATAAACACCTTAAAATTAGACACCAAAACAAAATCCTTATACTCACCTTTATATCTCCTTAAAGGCACTGCCTTGAATATAGCAGGCACCAAATAGGAACTATGTGATTCTCACGGAAGTCCAGTTTCTCTGGCTCAGGCTCGTGTGAAGGGGAGCAGGTGCCATAACTGCTAGTGGCCACTAGAGGCTCTCAGGGGAGGGCAGGGTATGGGGGCTGTATACGTGATCCCCCACTACCCCCCACTACCCCCCACCTGGCCAGAGCTAAAATAATAAAATGCTGAGCTCACCGTTCCCCCACCCTCTCCCCTGGCACCCAGCTCCTGCTGCTGCTGAGATAGTGCTCCAGTAGAACAGAAAGACCGACTGATAGAAGGGGAGGTGAGAAGGGAAGTGGCCACCAGGACTGGTAGGTGGGGAGGGCGGGGGGCTTACGGATCAGAGCCTGCTGGGAGGTGGGAGATGGGAGGAGAAAAGCGGCTCCTAGCAGGAATGATCTGGAGGGTGTCTCTGTCTCTGTCACTCGGTGTGTTTCTGCCGCTGTCTGTCCTTTCCCTTAACTGTAGTTTAGATTGTCAATGTAAGTATCTCGCACATTTTCTGGATCTTTCATATTTAGCATGGTGTGTATCGGTGGCTTGTGTGTATTTTTCATATTGTAAAAGATGTACAAGTTTAATCCTTTCACTGTTTTTAGAGAAACTTTATCCCATTTGGAAGGCATTTCCAACCCATTGGGCTGTCACTTTCCCATCCAAAGCCTGGGACAAATTATGGGAACTCAGGACCTTCTCCTAAGATCCTTCCCCCAACCTGGAAGTCCTCCAGCTCCTCTAAGCCCTTGCTTTCCCTTAGGATTTAGAATTTTAGGAAACGTAGAAACTGAAATCTTAATCCTCCACAATAAAAGAGGAAATGTGGGTGGGGTAAAAGCACTGTCTTTCTCCCCTCCCACCCCAATCCTCCTTGCTTTCTTAAACCAGTTTAGGAAAAAAGACTGGATTATGGGGAAAAGGGGAGGAATTTCTCTGAAGCTCTCTGCCTTTCTCCCTTCCTTTCAATAGGAACCGGGCTTGGGGCCAGCTGTGTTGGCAGGGCTTCCGGCAGCTGTGCTAGGGCAAGAGGCACCGACAGGCGAGGTGACAGGGGAGGGGTGCTGCCAGGATCTCTCTGTCATACAGTGGGAAGGCAAGTTCAGCCTGGATGCCTGGGATCCCGGTCTAGAGTGGCTAGAAGCTATGGAAGCAGGAAGGAGGCTCTGGTTCTAACTAAACAACCTAACCTTCCCCTGTCTTCCCATGCCCAACTCGATCTCCACCCTCCAAGGCAACCAGTTTATTGTTCTGCCCCTGGCTTGTCTCATTGTGTTCCTACTGTGTCCATGTACATCTTTTGACTGTCCAACCACTTTCCCCATGTACCCCAGGCTCCGTGAGTGCCACACAGTGGGGAGGGGGTGGGGGCCACCATGTCATCGTATCTGAAGGAGCTGGAGAAATACAGAGACATAGATGAAGATGAGATCCTAAGGACCTTGAGCCCTGAGGAGCTAGAGCAGCTGGACTGCGAGCTACAGGAGATGGACCCCGAGGTAGGGGCTCTAGCCCAGGGAACCAGGGGCAGACCCCAGGCGTTTGGGAAGGGTGTGTGGCCCTGGGTGACTGAGACCTACAGGGCCTGGAGTCCCAAGAGGGCCAGGGAAAAGGTGTCTGGAGATGTGTTAGGGGGCCCTGGAGGTGCCCCAGGTCAGAGCGGAGGTCTGACTTGCTCCCCAAAACTCATCCCTAAGAACATGCTCCTGCCAGCTGGACTAAGACAACGTGACCAGACCAAGAAGAGCCCAACGGGGCCCCTAGACCGAGAGGCCCTTTTGCAGTACCTGGAACAGCAGGCACTAGAGGTCAAAGAGCGTGATGACTTGGTGCCCTTCACAGGCGAGAAGAAGGGTATGGAGACCCCAACATCCTTGCCTCCCAGAACCCAGATGGTTGTCTCTCACGTTTCCCCCGCAGCTTCCCTCTCACCTTCCAGCTGCTAGCTGCCCAGGGACGCGGCTACCTGCATCTGCATGCCAGCTTGCACTCTTCAGCTCTTGTAAGAGATCAGGGGACCCAGGCGTCCTAAGCTTGTAGATGACTCAGGCTTTACAGTGGCTCCTAGTGACCCAGCAGTCAACCTCCTGGAGAAGGGAAGGAAGCTAGAGGCCAGGATCTTAGGAGAAATAACCTTTACCTGAACCATCTTCATCTCCCATCAGGGAAACCCTATATTCAGCCCAAGAGGGAAATTCCAGCAGAGGAGCAGATCACTCTGGAGCCTGAGCTGGAGGAGGCACTGGCCCATGCCACAGATGCAGAAATGTGTGATATTGCAGGTGGGCAGCAGTGGGAAGGTGAGGAGTTGGGAAGGTCAGGGGCAGGGGGCTCCTAGCCATGGTGTAGGACTAGCAGGGGGAGGCCCTGGATCAGGACATGGATAGTGGAGAAAGGCTCAGGTAGTAGCTTTTAATTTTTCTTATTTGTTTTTATATTTATTCACTCATTTTTTTAATTTAGTAAGTTAACATCTCAGGGCAATTTTTCAGGGATTATAAAGTAAAACTATTCTGGCTGAAAACAGGAGAGCGTCTGATTGACTCCCTCACCCTGTAGCAGCTCCTTAGGGACCTTCCCTTGGCCCTGTCTCAGTGTTGTAAAAACCACTGCCTTACGCAGTTTAATGGAAGGGACCCCTGGGACCAAGGGCAAGTGGGAACCTCTTTGGAAAAGTGGAAGAGGTGATGCTTTAAAAATGCAGTGGATTCAGAATGAGCTGGGGGGTGGGGAGGGGGCTGAAACAAGTCCCTTTTTCTCATTCCCTGTCCCTCCTCTGCTTACTCTCTCCAGCAATTCTGGGCATGTACACACTGATGAGCAACAAACAATACTATGATGCTCTCTGCAGCGGAGAAATCTGCAACACTGAAGGCATTAGCAGTGAGTTTGGGGACATGGCCCTCAGGGCTCTTGGCAGGCAGTGCCAGGGTCTGAGCAAAGGTAGCAAAGGGGGAAACAGGTGAATCAGGGAGAGGAAGTGATGCATAAGTAAGGGATCCAATGGGGAGGAGACTGTGGGGGACACGTCGGGGTTTCCTTCCTGCCCTTGCCACCAGGTGTGGTGCAGCCTGACAAGTATAAGCCAGTGCCAGATGAGCCCCCAAATCCCACAAACATTGAGGAGATACTGAAGAGTGTTCGAAGCAATGACAAGGAGCTGCAGGAGGTGAACCTCAACAATATACAGGTATCTGACCCTCATCTTCTAAGCAATAACAGTGGGGTAACTCTGCTGACAGATGTGAGTCTCCTAGCCCACCATCTCCTATTCCCCTTTGATAGGACATCCCGATACCCATGCTGACTGAGCTGTGTGAGGCAATGAAGACAAATACCCATGTCCGGAGCTTCAGCCTGGTCGCCACAAGGAGTGGTGACCCCATTGCCAATGTAAGGCTAGTGGACATCCTTCGCCGTCTCCCTGCACCGTGACATGCACCGCTGGCAGGGCTGTTATAAAGGGTTGTGCTGGGGGTGCTACTCCCATCATGCTCTCTGAGGGGAGCCCTGCTGGAGATGCTTCCCCTCAGTCCTGCAGCTCACAGCTCTGAAATCCTACTAACGCGCCTCAATCCTCTGCCAGCGCCGACTCCACGGCATTTAATCTCCCTGCTCTCCCTACTGCCTACTCTCACTTCGGTCTCCCTCTAGCCCCACCTACAGTGCCTCAAGCACTCTTCTCAAAGAGCTGTGTTTCCTTCTTGCTCCCGTTCTTTCTCTCCTCAGTCAAATGTGAAACTCTCCCCTAATCCTAACCCAAGTCCCTACTACCCAGGCCGTGGCTGACATGTTGCGTGAGAATCGTAGCCTCCAGAGCCTGAACATTGAATCCAACTTCATCAGCAGCACAGGGCTCATGGCTGTGCTGAAGGCAGTTCGGGAGAATGCCACACTCACTGAGCTCCGTGTAGACAACCAGGTCAGCGCTCCCTTCCCCTGGACTCTGCAGTCAGCTAATACTCACTGAGCCTCTCCCTGAGGCAGCCCCTGGGGCAGGAGCTTATCTAATCTTGTTTGAACTCCCCATCTTTGTCCCTCTAAAGGAAGCCTAGGCAGCCCCTCTCATCACCCACTCTAGAGAAACAAGCCTCTTTGACCTCCCAAATGGTCAGTGGTCTGGGACTGTGAACAACCCAGACAGGGTGGGTGACAGCTTCCATCTCTCCCTCCCCCAGCGCCAGTGGCCTGGCGATGCAGTGGAGATGGAGATGGCCACCGTGCTCGAACAGTGTCCCTCCATTGTCCGCTTTGGCTATCACTTTACGCAGCAGGGGCCCCGAGCTCGGGCAGCCCAGGCGATGACCCGGAACAATGAACTACGTGAGTAACTGCGGACGTGGTATGTGGGGGAGAGGGCAAGTAAGTGCGGCTGGTGGATCCTCCTGAAAGTTGACTTAGTGACTAACATCCCGAGTGGCTGCCAAAGCGATATTCACACGAGAAGTTCAAATCCAGTAAGTGATCAGAAAGTAGACAGAAAAGCCCCTCTGCGCAAACATCCCTGTTTGGAGGCATGGCATTTTTATTTGCTGTGTCGTTTCTTACTTTGTTACTGTGTTTGGTGGCCTAAGACATTACCTCTGTGAGTCTGGCCAAGGAACTGGAAAGGAGAAGAGCACCTTTGCAGGAAGCAAGAGACGGAATAATGACTTGTGTTTCCTATTCCTCCTTTACAGGTCGCCAGCAAAAAAAGAGATAACACTGCCTTTCCCTTTACCACCTAGAGCTAGGAGCCCTGAATGCTTAAATCCTCACCTGTCCCCCTTTCCTGTAAATAAAGGTCCTTCTGTCCACTCTGCTTGCCTCCTTCCTTGGACTTCGGGGTGGAAATCTTGGCGCTAACCCCCAAGGGTTACTGCCAGTTCACCAGGGGATTATTTATACTCTGGGGATCAGCAGGCTGGGAGGTTCAAGTTACTAGGAGGAGGTGGGGGGAGCGCCCTCCCTTGGTGTTCCCCATAACCCTGCCAATGCTTTTAGTCTCTTCTACTTTCACAGGGTGGCTAGCCCTGGCCCTGTTTCCAGACATGTCCAGGCGCTCCCCTCCCCTCCACCAACCAAGTACCTACCCAGAATCCTCATGTTATTTGAAGGAGGAAAGGACTTTGAGTGGAGGTGGGGAAGAAGGCAGGCAACATGAAGGGCAAAGACCTCCCTCTGACAGACTTATTAATAGGGCACCAGGCTGCATGCAGCTGACGCTTGGCATGGCTTTGGTAGAAGGTGGGGGAGGGGGTAGAAGTATGGGAGCTGTGTACATTGCAGGGAAGGATTGGCTGGGTGAGGAATGAACAGATCTGAAATCTTGAAATGGGATGAGGAACCAGACTCAAGGGAAGTTAGGCTCCCAGCTCCCACTGTAGTTTATTTGTGAACTGTCAGGAGAGAGGGTGTCAGTCCAACGGGAGATCAGGGGGTTCTTCCTCATCAGAGTCAAACTCAACATTCTCATCTTTTACCCATCGACCTTGTCCATCTGGGATCCATCCAGAGCTGGAAACATCAGAGAAAACAGAATTGATCAGGAAAGGAAATTTATTAAGAAGTTAAGTGGGGATAAGAAAAAACAATTGAGAAGGTTTTGGAAAAAAGGAGGGTCAGAGAGAAAAGGGAAAATTTGAGGAAAGTGAGTCTGCATACTCACCTTCGAAGGGTTAGGTAATGATCCAGGGCCCGTCTTCTTGTGGGGCTCATGGGTGCAGCGGATGAGACAGTTGCTGACTCCTTGGCCTGTGGGCCAGCCCCAGGCTCAGGGTCCCTATCTATCTTCCCACTTTGGGGTTCAACCTCTGGGGGTGGCAAAGGGGAATGAGAGACAGAGGGACGAGGGGTTTCTGGTCTGGATAGAGAAGAATCAAAGTCTGTAAAAGCAGTAAAGGAAAGGACCAAATCTCCTGTGACTCCCAACCCCTTAAAGCAGTGCTTCCTAATCTGTCTTCCTCAAGCTATCAGTAAGTGTTCTGCATAAAAAGTCTTTTGGAATCAAATGAACTTAGGAAAGGCTAAGTTAACCTTTTTCAGGTTTTTTTTTTTATCTTAAGACTTTGTAGAGCCCTTAAAATACACTAATATTTACTATTCTTCAAATAGGATTACAAAGCACCATTTCCCAAACTTTTCTTTAAAAGATGAAATTCCTTTTCCTGAAATACCAGTTGACTAGTCCTCAGAATACAATTTAGAAAACAATCATTTTACAGCCATCTATCTCCTGTCCCTCCCTACCTCTGGTTTTCCCAACCCACAGACCTGTACTTCCGGCGGCAGCAACTGTTATAGTGAGGAGCTCTGTGCAGAGCGCTCTGGGTGATAAGTCGAGTCTGGGTTAACAGAGGAGCCTGGCATGGAGATGGGAGACAAGAGTCAGAACCTTCAGAGCTAGAAAGAAGCCAAAGCGGGGAAGGGTATAGCTCAAGTGCGTGGGTGCATGCTTGGCATGCACGAGGTCCTGGGTTCAACCTCCAGTACCTCCACTAAAAACAAATAAATGAAATAAATTACCTCCCTCGCAAACAAAATAAAAAATTAATAAATTTTTAAGAAGAAAGAAGCTAAAGCCCTTCACGCCTACGGTGTGCTGACACAGCCCTGACTGGAACACATCCTCCCCTCTTTGATCACCTCCACTTCGGCCTCTTCCCTCAGTTCATTCTGCTGTCTTGGATTCGGGTCCATACCCTTTCCTGGCTGCTGCTTGCCATAGAAAAGCTGCAGGCCTGAGGAAAAAGGGGAAGAGAATTAAAAGCAGAGCACCAAAAGTGGTCTGAAGAAATTTTAAGGATTTATTCTCTATCCCCTGCCTTCCCCCAAACTTACTGGACAGATGTTTCTTGCCTCCACGGTGGGCAGTCAGCATGGCCAGGGTGTCCAGTACAGGTCGGTGGGGACAGATGGCACAAGCAAAGCTGGAGAGAAGGGAAGAAGATAACTGGTCCCTGGGGAGTGGAGTCTCTGCCTCCTTGTGGGTCCCCACCCTGTCCTAGCAGTCCTTTCCAAAGCCCAACTCCCAAGTCTCCCAATCTCCACCACCCACATCCCTGTCGCTCACTCCCCGCCAAAAAATCCTAGGTACTCCCGCTCTCCTCCTTAATAGCAAAAGCTTATTAAGCCTCTAACCGCAGAACCCTCAAGCTTGATTCACTCCTCGCCCTCACCGTCCATCCCGAAGCATCAGCGCCTCATCCTCTGGGATATAACTGGCCAGCAGATCCCCGACTCTTCTTTTCTGCAGGGGATAGGGGAAGAAGTCCGGAACGGGATCAGCTGGATAGGAGACAGGGATGGAAGGGAAATGACAGGGACGAGGGCTCAAAGGGAATAAAAACATGGGAAGAGCAGAGATTTGGGGCGAAGAGGGGGTCACCACCCAGCTCTAGTCGCCTGGCTCCCTCCGGGCGCCCAGCTCCCAGCTGTTGCCACAGCAACAATACAGCGCCTTCACAGCCTTCAGAAGACAGCTGAAGCTGCTCCAGACGCTCTCCTCTCGCGCTTACTTTGAGCACATTAAGTTGACTCCAATCGTCCCCTTCCCTCTTGAAAGACATCACGTCTGTGAGCCCCAGAAATGACAAATTCTGCCGCGTCGCCTTCACCACTCCTTTCAGGCAGGCCACCGTAGCTAGAGCGGGACCTCTCCTTTCCTTCCGGTCTCTTTCCGGTTGGCCTCCTTACTTCCGGGGATGCGCTTCCACGCATGCACCGCGCGATTCCGAAAGCCCGCCTCCAGCCTGTTGAGGGGACTGCATTTCCTATGGTGCCCTGCGACCCCGCCCGCGCGGCGCATTTTGGGAAATGAAGTCTTTTGTCAAAGAGCTTGCCGCCCGGCTGGATCCAGGCCTTGCATCTTGGCAGATCTGAGGCGTTTAGAGGGACAAGACCCTAGATGTGGAGCCCGAGTTTGAGCGTGTGACTGATTTGATGTGGAGCGGACCTTTGAGGATCGCTGAGGGGAAACTGTGCTACAGCCTCTCGCAATCATCACGCGCTTCGTCTGCGGCCACAGCCCACCTGGGATGGGCCTGATTTGTTCCTGACCCTAGCGGACCAACCCCGGGACGGGGCGGAGTTGGAGTGTCGGGGGACGGGGAGGTCAGGCTACCCGACCTGGGGGCAAACCGAGCGGAGTGTTGAGGACGGTGTCTAGAGTTCAAAGGTCAGAGGTCAATGCCGCTAGTTGCTGTCGGGGGTCGAAAGTCGGAGGGGTGCTAAGGAGGGACTCAGGTAGAGACTGAATAGTCAGGGTACAGACTTGTGGGAAAGGGACTTGGAGGGAGAAGAAGCAAGGGCTGAGAGGTCGGCTAGTGCCAGGAGAGGCGGGGAGACTTAGGAGAGAAGACAGAAGGGGAAAGGAATCCTCTAGCTATCCGTTTCTAGACCCCGGATCCGTCATTATCGATCACTTAGCCGGGCCTCCTGCAGTTGCAACCCTCAGTTGTCCGCAGGGTGAGGAGATGGCTTCTCCCTCTAGACAGGCCCCCGTCGGAGGGTCAGGACTGCTTCGGGGGAGCCGGGCTCGTTCTTATGGAAGCCTGGTGCAGTCTGCCTGCTCCCCAGTGAGGGAAAGACGACTGGAGCATCAGCTGGCGCCTGGAGACACCCTGGCTGGACTAGCACTCAAATACGGGGTGACGGTGAGTCTCGCAGGATTGGAACTTAGAAGAGATTTATTCCTCAGGGGAATGTAGCGGCCCTCTGGGCAACTTCCCCTGAAATTTTCCTAGTTGTATCTAAATTAACTAATTGTGATACATTGTGATAGAAGTCCGGCCCACCTTTATCTTTTTGTTTGTTTTCCCATCTCAGTGTTGCACTGTCTGGTTGGGACAGATTTTGTGTCACTATCCCAGCGGAGGGGAGCAGCTCCTCTTTATTACGCCAGTCACTGTACCAAAGACTTTACATCCATTAGCCCATTTGATCCTCACATCCCTATCAAGCATACAATCATTGTCCCCTTTTTAGAGATGAAGAAACTGAGACTTAGACTGGTTAACCAGTTTGACCAAGGTCAAATAACTAATAAGTGTTGGAGTGAAACAATTCAAACAGGTCTGTCTGATTCCAAAGCCCATACTATTAACCACATAGAAATTTTAATTGAGAGTGATTAAACATTTACAGGAAATAATGGAGAGCTGGTTTGGATCCCTGAGTTCCTTAAGTGCCTGTCTCTTCTTGTTCTTTTTCCCTCCTCAGTGTTCTGTCTTCTTTTCAGGAAAGTGGCCTCCTTGGTGCAAAACAGGTACTCTCTATGCCAAGCATCTCAGGTCATGCATAGGGTATATTTGGTAGGAGTAAAAATATATTGCTTTAGAGTTAATGAGGATTTCTTTTCCACATCCTGTTGAATTTAGCCAACATTTTTATGCTTGGTATGTTTAAAGCACTGTGATAACCATCTTAGGAGATAGAAACGTCTATGTATAGTTGCTGCCCTCTTGTAATGTACAGTCTAGTGAGAAGTACACAGGGACACAAATAATGATCGTAGGTGATAGAAGGTGGTGAGTTTGTAGAGGTGTTAACAAAGAGTGAGAAATCAGGAAAGAAGATTAATTTTTATTTGGAAGGGGACATTAGTGCAGATTTTAAGGGAGCCATCATGATGGGCCTTGAAAAACTTACAAGTTCCTTCCTCTATGCTCTTCTCTATAAACCTATGTGATCCAGTGGTTTACACCTTCTACATCTTTGTCTTTCCAATAGCCTATACTCTCTTTAAGGGACGGAACTATTTCCTTTCAATTTTATATCTCTAGAACCTGGCATAGTGCCCAGCACAAAGAGGCTCAATAGATGTTTTTTGAATGAATGAAAGTATGGCTAAGATTTCTACCCATGGAGACTGGGAGTATAGGAAAGTAAGCATTTGAAGCAGAGGGATTGCCTATCCAAAGGAAGTGGATATGAAAGTATTGAGCAGCCCTTTCATCCCAGCAGAGGCTCAGAGGCTGTGCAATGAAGGGACCTGTGCTGCTAGTGAATCAATAATTTTTTCTGAGGTTTCTTGCAGCCCTGTACCTTTCTGAGAACAGAAAAGCTCTATGGCCTAGTGAAGAAGTGTTCTGGGCTCTGGCCTCATCCTGCTGCTTACTAGTTGAGTGACTGAATAGTCAATCACTTCCCCTGCCTGGGTCCTCAGTTTCCTCACCATTTGTAAAATGAGGAAGATGTATCAAATAAAAAACTTAGGTAAATAAATTACCTAAGTTATTACCTACCGATCATTTAAGGAACCCTTAGTATGTGCCAAGCTCTGTATATTATCTCATATTATCTCCTTAAACCTTTATGAGGTAAGTGTAACTATTTCCATTTAAAGATAAGGAATAATGAATTACTGTGTTGTACACCTGAAACTAATATAATATTGTAAGTCAATTTTACTTCGATGAAAACATTTTTTAAAGATAAGGAGGCTGAAGCTTAGGGAGATAACTTGCTATGACTATGTACAACTAGTCTAATTAGTAGAGCTAGAATTCAGACCAGGTTCTCTCATTCTCAAATCCTCACTTTGAATTGCTCTATTAAACTGACTAGATTCTAATGGGCTTTCTATCTCTTGGTTTGATGGAAGTGGAACATTCTCTCCTTATATATACTTCTAGGAAATCATAAAAGCAATGGAAAGTTCACAGATTAATTCATATCATCTTGGAACTAGGAGGGACCTAGGATATTATCTAGGAAAAATAAAATTAATAGCATCAAAGCACTTGGCAAAGTAAAAGTACAAAACTACAAACCACTTTTAACTTTTTTTATTTTTCACATTTATCTGGTTTTATTTTTAAACTCTTTATAGCATAAAACTTTATTAGTCAAGTTTATTATAGTAGTCTTACCCCAGGGTGGAAACAGCTTTGATATTTGACAGATATAAGAATTATGATTTCTCAAACTGGTGCCAATATGGAATGGATTTTTAGTAAAACTGGCTGCCTGGCCTCTGATAATAAAATACTGATACAGTATATCTGTGGATTCTGGATTTTATTACCTAGTTTATTTACTCATAAAGCATTCATGAGCTTCTGCTGTGTGCCAAGCTTGTGCAATGCTGAGGAGTGTCTTAGGGATACAGAGACAGCAAGTCACCAACCCTGCCCTTAAAGGACTCACAGTTTGGGCAAGACAAATAGGCAAAAAGGTGACTAACAATATAATAGGGTACGTATTATTACAACAATACTGACAGTATGCATTGGGAACCTTGAAGAAGATAACACAAAGGCAGTGATAGTTGAGGAGAAGCTTTCCAGGCAGAGAAGGGAATAATGGAGATGCAGTCCAGGCAGATAAAGACACAAAAGTGTGAAAGATCATGAAATGTTGGAAGAAAAGTGAAAAGTTTGGGATGGCAAAAATATATAAGTGGCAGAAGAAGGAAGATGTGAGTGGACATCCTAGGGGGGCTAGATTGAGAACACCCTTCAATGCTAATTTTATCTCGGAGTCAGTGGGGAGCTGTAGGAAGTTTATAAGCAGAGTAGGGGGTTTATCAGATTAATTTTTTTAGAAAGACAGATGTCAGCAAGGTGGAGGATAAGTAGAAATGGAGAGAAGGGCAGTTGAAGAATTGTTACAATACCCAGATGAGAAACATTAAGAGTCTGTTGTTCTAAATCGATGGCAGTAAATGTGAAGATGAGATTAGATGTGAGAGAGGGTTTTGCAGCATTTTTGTTTACCTGCTGGGTATGGGTGGTGAAGGTAAAGTGTGAGTTGAGGATGACACTGATATTTCTACCTTGGAAGGCAGGTAGATACAGATGGTGATGCCAGTCATTATGTTCAGTGATGAATAAATAGGTACTAAATAAATATTCGACCAGTGAAATTATTATAGTAAGAAAGGCATTTCCTGGAAGGAGTAAAAAGGCCCAGAATTCTAGGTCTAGCTCTGGCAATAACTTGCTAGGCAAGTAACTTAACTTCTCTGAGCCTCAGTTCCATCATCTTTAACGGATGTTCTCAAAGTGAGGTCCAGGGACCCTTTGATCCACAAGGTCAAAACTATTTTCACAGCAATAATGTCTCTTCATTCTCACTCTCTCGAGTGCATTGTGCTTTCCAGAGGCTACATGACATGTGAAATTGCAGCAGATTGAATGTAGAGGCAGATATGAGAATCCTGTTGTCTTCTATTAAGTCAGACATTAAAGTGATGTGCAAAAATGTAAAACAATGCCTCTCTTCTTGCTACATTTTTGTTGTTTTTGTTTTGGAAAATAGAATTATTTTTCATTAAAATATTTTTATTGGTGGGGAGGGGATAGCTCAGTGGGAGAGTGCCTGCTAAGCATACGTGAGGTCCTAGGTTCAATCCCCAGTACCTCCATTAAATAAACAAATAAGTAAAAACCTAATCCCCTCCCCCCCATTTAAAAAAAAGAATAAAAGCTGATATTCAAATTCATTTACTGAAAAACTTTTTTAAAAAATATTTTTGTTAACATGTAATGGTTTGTTTTTTTTAAAATAAGCGTTTTTAATTTTTTTATTTATAATACCCTTAAGTATTGATAGCTGTGATCAACATGAAGCTTTTTTCCTCAATAATTTTTAAAAATGTAAGAGTAGAGCTCAGTGGTAGAGCTCCTGCTTAGCATGCACAGGGTCCTTGGTTCAATCCCCAGTCCCTCCAGTAAATAAACAAATAAGTAAAAACCTAATCCCCTCCCCCCAAAAAGAAAAAAAATAAATAAAAATAAAGGGGCCCTAAGACCAAAACATATGAAAACTTCTGACCAATAAAATAGGGATACTATCAACCCGTTGTAGTTTTGGTTGTTATAAGATTGGAAGAGACTTTGTATGATCACTTTAATAGGCATGAGATGCTGTACAAATAATGAGCTGAATCAGTATTACTGTCATTAATTGTGGTAACTTTTTTTTAAAGATGGAACAGATTAAGCGTGCAAACCGCCTTTATACTAATGACTCCATCTTCCTGAAGAAAACCCTCTACATCCCCATCCTGACAGAGCCCAGAGACCTGTTCAATGGTTTGGATTCTGAGGAAGAGAAGGATGGAGAAGAGGTACAGCCAAGTAAGGATGAAGTTTGGCCACACTCAGCTGAGAGGAAGAAACAAGAGACAGGTTTGGGACATGCCAATGGTGAAGTCCTTCCCATGCCTGGCCAGGAGCCCCCGACTCCCATCCATGACCTCTCTGCCTCTGATTTCCTTAAGAAGCTTGATTCACAGATCAGCCTGTCAAAGAAGGCTGCTACCCAGAAGCTGAAAAAAGGGAAAAGTGGGTGAGTCTTGAATGATTCCTTTTAAATCCCTCCATAGACTTCTCTGTACTTCCAACCTTAGCTGACCAGACACGAAGTAGGTAAACACAGTGTCACTGGAAGCCTGGTGAAGCCTTTTCCTCCAGGTCACCCCAAGGCAATGAGCAGAGCCTATGGCTACTGCAGTGGGCAGAGGCACTGGGAAATGGCTCTGTGTTCTCACTGCACTGATGATCCACGAAAGGAGCATTAGGGTTGGTATTTATTGAGAGGGTATCGAGGCTCCATCTTAAAGCAACCAGCACATGTTTATTAGGAGAGGAGGACAGCTTCCTGTGTACCTGTTCACTCGGCCAGTCTCAGGCTCTTCCCCTGATCTGTCACTCTTTCCCCGCTTTTCTCACCTGCAGGGTACCTGGGGAGGATTCAGGTCTTCACCTGAGCTCTCCTCGGATGCAGCAACGAGCAGTCCTGGGTCCTGTGCCGCTGACCCGGACCTCTCGGACCCAGACACTTCGGGACCAGGAGGATGAAATCTTCAAACTCTGATGTCCCCAGAAATGATTGAGAGAAGCAAGATGTTGAAGGAGCAACTTGAGGGGGAGAGGAGCCTGAGGTGAGGCTCAAGAACATGGCTTCCCAGCCCAGCTCCCTTACTCCTGCCATCTTCCCAGCCTCCTTGTCCATCCAGAGTTACTTGGCCTGGAGCAGTTCTACTGGCAAGGGTAGGGGATGGGAATTAGACCCCTTCTCAGTTCTTGGGCTGAATCTAGCATTGGCCTTTAGATTCAAAAGGCTCTTTTAACATCCCTGCTGCCTTTCCCACCCGTTTCACCATCCCTTGGCCTTAGAGCAGGGAGGCAGGGACTCACCTGGCCCCCAACTTCCTCCCCATCTCCAACTGTGTTACCTAATTTATTTGGTGCTATTTTGAAGTAATATTTATTTGCTGTATCTTATTCTTTCCCACTCTTAGTTGAAAAATGGGATTTCTAGATCCTTGGGGTGAGGGGAACCCCAGAACAGTGAGTGAGCCAGTGACTGCTGGCTCCCGACCTTTCCCACCTTCCCCAACCGTGTTATTGAGAATGGGTGTCGGTGATCTAGCCCCAGTGCAGGGAATGGCAGATGGTGCAGGGCCTCTCCCCAGTCTCAAGACTTTGGGCTCAGTTGTAGTTAACCAGGTCACTATAACTTTTCCACAACTTTGCTTTGAGAGAAAAATGGCAATAAAGGGTCTGGAACACTCCATGTCCCCAGTTCACCCATCTAATCTGCTCCTCTGTTCAGCCTGTGTGAGGCTAAGGGACGGAGGAAGAATTGCCTTGGAGTTTAAAGAGCAGGACAGTTGTGGGAGTCTCTTTGTGATCCCCTGTCCCCACCAGAGCCTCGTGATCTATGCCTTGCTCCTCACTGCATATTTATTTGCAATTTGTAGCACTGATCTGCAGTACAGGATTTTTTGAGTTTCTTAAACAGAACAAGTAGGCAAGAGCACTCCAGTGATACTGGAAATATGCCTCAGTCTCCTGTATGGAAATGGTGAGAGGTGAGAAAGGCGGTGTTTATATACCTCTTTCCTCTGTGACGATCGTAAAATCTAAGAAGCTGGAGAGATTAAACATTGAGCTCTGTGCATGTTTTCATAGTTTTATTTCCTCTGTGAGCCTCTCCCCTGCCCTAGCCCCGTCTTCCCTGCACTCTGGAGCAGAGCCGCTGCCGCCGTCCAGGCTCTGCCTGCAGCTGAAGCTCTAGCGTGTCTCTGAGGGCCTCCTCCCCACTTCTGTCTTTAGTGTCCCCAGAGGAGTTAGGGTGGCTACGCCCCCCCTCCCCTGGTTCCAAGGACAGGGGGCTTGCCTGTTTGGAACATCCCTTATGGGGAAAACAGAGATCCAGGTTTCACTTCATCTTTTTCAGGCAGCTTTGTTTCCTGTCTAGGGGCTGGACTGGGAGAGAGGCCTCAACCCTCAGCATGGCTTCTTCTCCACCCGCACTTTGGGGGCGGGGTGGACTCAGTCAAAAACACTCTTGGGAAGGACTGAAGCCTGGGGCTGAAAAGCATTAGTGCAGAGGAGCAGGGTTAGAAAGCCCATTGTCTGTGGTTCTCTCAGTCAGCCATTTTGCCAAGAAGGACCGTGCTGGGCCGCGGGCCCTCAGAGCTTCCCCTCGTCCAGCAGCTTCCTGAGCCCGTCGCAGAGCCGGCCGAGGTGCTGCGTGAAGTCAGGCCCGTAGAGGGCCGTGAGCAGCCCGGGGTCAGAGAAGTGGTCGAACACGTGGCGGATGCGGCCGTGAGACTTGGGCGTGAGGTGGGGCGCCACCAGGTCCAGCAGCATGTCCCGGCACTCGGCCAGCAGGCCAGCCAGCACGGCGGCCTCGAAGGTGAAGTCCACCTCGCCGAAGCTGAGCGCTGTCATGGCGCCCTGGCGCAGCTTCTGGCGGAAGCGGGTGGCCAGGGCCAGCTCCCCGGGGCCGAAGCAGCCGCTGCGGTGCAGCACGGCCACCTTGACGGCCACCTTGATCAGGTCCTTGATCACCCGCTGCGCCTGGGGCCGGCTGTGTGTGTACTCTTTGGACACACGGTAGAGCTCATCGAGCACCTGGCTGCTCGTCTCATCGATGAAGAGATGAGCCACAGACCGACCCGCCATCTTACTCAGTAGCTTCTTCTCGGCCTGCAGGACCAGACTCTTGGAACTGAAGGACTCCATGGCTCCTGGGAGGGGGTGGGGAGGTGAGGTATGGGGTCAGTCACTAGAAGAAAGGCCACAGGCTTCCTTAGAAAGAGAGAAATGGCTTTTCCCCTTTCTGTCTCTGGTTTCTGTCTCATCATCATCTTTGTCATCTTTTTCCCCCTGGGTCCCCTCAGCCCTCTGTGCCTTGTTCCCATTTTCCCCTTTAGTACTGTGGGAAATCTTGATCTCTAAAACAGCCTCGAGGAGCAGTCCTAGCTTTGGCTGGAGGACTGAAGGCGCACAGGAGGCTAGCCCACCACCAGTTAAGACCTAAGGGGAAGTAAGCTGTTGCTACTACTGCGGAGCAGACAAAGCTACCTGGCAGGTAGCTCTCACAGCTGCCATTTTTGGACGCTGACTGGGTACCATACATCTATGGGCTCTAGGTTTTACTGTCCTTGTTTTACAGCTGAGCAAACTGAGGCTTACATTAGATAATGTATCCAAGCTCGAGCACAACTGGTTTCCTAACTCCAGAAGCCGGTGTCAGCTGGTGTGCTGTACTGCCTTACACAGGTGAGAGATACAGCGGTCCCGGGAGTCCTGATAAAGATAATAACTAACATTTATTGAGAACCTACTATATGCCAGGCGCTCTATGTGAAATATCTTGGTCTTCCTAACTCTTTGTAAGGTAGGTATCCCCAATTTGCAGTGAGAAAAATGAAGCTAAGAGAAATTAAGCAACTTGACTAAAGTCACTAGCAAATGATAAAAGTGGGCTTTGAACCAAAGAATCAAAAGAAACCTCCTTCCCTGGAATGTTCCCGGTGAGGCTGAAGCGCAGTGAGGAACCCTGAGAGACAGGCCCTCAGGGCAGTCCTAGAGGACTCAGGGCCTCTGCTGCGACTGAGCTGAGGACCCCCGGCGGCCCGTCAGCTGCATGTGTCCAGGGCGTGCTCCCCATGGTCCTCGCCTGTGCCGGTTCTGCTTGTTTTGCTTCTTACTTCCCCCTCCCCTGCTCTGCAGGATGTGGCTGTGACCGCAGTGAGGAGCAGCCTCGCCCTCTCCCCCAACCAAAATGGGAGTCTGAAGAGGCAGGGGAGGTGGGTGGCCGGGGGGGTTCTACCCCGGCCGAATCAGTCCTCTGGGAACCTGGAACCTCGCTCTGCTCCGGGCTTTGGTGGGGGCTTTCAGAACCACGCTCCATGGCCGGAAGAGGAGATTGCTCCATGTGAGCCTGCCTTCCTCCTTGGCCTTCCTGTTACCCAGCTCTCACTGTCCCCGATGCCATCTCACATTTGCTCCACTGTCTTCTCCTTCTCTCCCTGTTTCAGTCTCCCTTTTTCTCTTGCCTGGCCTGCCCTGTGATCCTCTGGCCATGCTCTCCCTCTGTGCCATGCTCTCCCTCTGGCCCTTGTGTCTATCTCCACGTCTCCGAAGGTTTTGCATCTCTCAGTAGCCTGTCACATACCCATATCCATTGTCATCCCTCAGCCCTGCCCCCACCCACCCTGAACCACGTCTTTCTTTCTGAGGCTGCCTTGCCCCAGGAAAAAAACTGAGCTGGACCTCCCCACTGGGGACTCAAGAATTCTATCAAATGAGAGTCTCACAATATGGAAAACTCAGGCTGACAGAGCTGGGACTCTTCTGCCACCATCACCCTTATAGCCTACCCTTCTATCATTGCCGGTCCCTCACCTGCTGTCCCCTGGGTGCCAGTCTTGCCTTGGATGTTCCGGGAGAGCTGACAGAATGGAGAAGCTCCTAAGTGAGAGGCCCTTTGGCCTAGCTCCACCTCCAAGCCCCGCCTCCCTGCTCTGTGCTCAACCTCCGGTTCATCACACTGTCACCCAGGTCTATGTCCCGAGAGTCTCCTAGAAATAAGACAGAGGTCCAAAGGAATACCACTCTGTAGGAAATAGGCTTGATCCTTTGAGGTGAGAAGGAGGGTTGCACATCCCTTGCTCCCAAATCATTTGTCTGCTTCTTTCTTTCCTTGTTGTCCAATTCCTTGAGACTTTGTTTCTCCTTGTATTTCTGTGGTAATGGGGAAAATGTTAAGTACAAATTGCCGGGGTGGGGATCAGTGGGGCAAGTTCTGAAGTTTGAACTGAACTTAGACTGGGGATACCAGAGGCAGGTTAGAGATGAGCAGGTCTGAGTGTGTCCTTGGAGTCTCCAGGGAAGGGTGATGCATGGGGCATTACTGCAAGAATGTGTTTCCAGTGCCTGCCCAGCTGAGGGTGTCTACACCCTTAATACTGGGGAGAAGAAGGTGCTGGGGTCAGGGCGGCCGAACCAGATATGACCAGCAGGTGTCAGCACATCACTGAACCATTAAACAAGCTTACTGTGCTTTGTAGCTGCTAACAGGATACAAAAATGAAGGTAAGTCACAGTTCTTGCATGAGGCAAAATTATTTACCATCAACAATCTTGTAAGCCTGGTCAGGGAGAGAAATGGAAGCACACATAACTGTAATACACGCCAAATGATGGCTTTAGCTTTAATAGAAGTTTAAGGAATTATGAGAGTAAAAAGCAATTTAGATTCTTTCTGATAGGAGGGCTGAAGAAGTAGACTTAGAAGGATGGATTTAACTACTTAATAGGCAGAATGTGGAAGAAATGCTTCTCAGATAATGGGGATAAGCATGAGCCACCCAGCAAATAAAGATAATACAGGGCACATTCAGGAAGTGGTGATTTATTCTGTATGTCTGGAGCATAGGTTGTTTGAAAAAGAAGTGAAGGGGGAAAAAGACCAGATCATGGAAGGCTTTAAAGGAGTTGTTCAAGGCCTCAGGCTTTTGCTGTAGAGAGAAGGGAGACATCAAAGATTTTTGATCAGGGGAGTGAAATCATTAGCACAGTGGGAATGGGTTAGAGGCTCCAGTAAATTTTGAGCTGAGCGAAGGGCGTGCTTAGAAGGAAGTGATCAGTGGTATAGCTTGCTTAAGCACAGGATGAGAACCAATGAGAGACTTTGGGATCTGGTGATTTTATGAGAAGTTCTAGCAGGCAGGGGAGAATTGGAAAGTTATCTGGCTGTGAGAAGTTGAAGAGTAAGTTGAAGTTAAGAAGTTGAGGCAGCCAGCATACCACTGACCCCGCTGGCTCTCCAGTGGCTCTCCTTGGAGACAGTGGTTGGGTCTTTGTTCGTTTCTTTCTCCTACCTCTCTCAGCCCAGGGTCCAGATCTGAGGGTCCTTGATACAGGTTGGATTGGGAAATGTGAACAACTCCTTTAAGGAGTGTGGTGGTAGAGGGATGAAGAGAAATGGAAAGATAGGTTAAGGGGATGGGGAGCTGGACTGAGAGAGGAACTATTTTTAGTTTGGAGTTTGAGGACATTTGTAGGCTGAGACAAAGGAGCCGGTGGAGAGGGAGGCTTAGAAAATGTAAAGGAGAGGAGGTAATGTTTATGGAGCAAGGTGTGGGGGCAGATGGAAAAGAATGAACTGTGAGTTCAGGGGAGGGAAGTGAGAGGAGAGAGCAGGCCATGCCGTTTGTTGGGTGCACTCTGCTAGATCGTATATAAATATCTCATTTCATTCCCTGATACCTTTATGAATTACATGCACTGCATCCTTTTTGCTGATGAAAAACACTAAGGCTTAAAGAGATTAGATAACCTGACCCCAAATTAGAGAGCTAAGTAATGACAGGCTGAGAACCTTGTGATTCCCAAGCCTCTGCTTTTTTTTGATAATGAACGTGGCAGTATTCTACTCCTGTACGCTCTGTCACTTTACTGATCATGCACCCGGGGACAGTAGTAGGTGGCACTGCCAAAATCACAGGAAAAGTACAAGTCCTTTTTAAAAGAAATGCATAATCTAATTGGAAGATAAGAAGAGTGAAAATACAAGTAGATGTAAATACACTAATACCTTCCGAATCCAGAATTCTGCCGCCAGCTCCTTGCCTGTTTACCTCTCCAGCTTCACCTTGTGCTCTGCTCTAGCCATCCTGTAATTCTCTCAGCTCCTCCAGTACTCAGCATGGTTGGCTTCTCTCTCTCCCTCTCCTTCTACCTCTTCCTGTGCTCTAGACTTTCCCGCTTCTCATCTCTCTTCCCGTGCATACCTCTTCCCTGCCCTGTTAATTCCTACCCATCCTTCAGGCCTCAGCTGGAAAGTCGTATGAAGCCGTCATGACTGGGAAGCCATCATGACTCCCTAAACTACATTAGATCCTCTGTTAGGTAGTCCTGTAGAGCTGCAAACCTCCCCTATTATGACAGTCACTCTTCATTGTAATTTGTGACTTTATTAACTGCCTCTATACCAGACTGTAAACGCCATGAGGGCAGGGATTATACTTTAGTGCCTGGCATGACTGTGCTCAATAAATATTTGCTGGAAAAAAAAAATTCAAAACACATCCAAGAACTAGCAGAGAAGGGGAAATGGTAGCAACGTAAGAGTTACATATTATGTTATTGGCTTCACTCATGTGGAAGTCTTTCTTTTATTTTCTTTTAATCTATACCTATTTCTAGTAATCTTCTCTGAGCCCACAGCATATAATCAGTAGCAAATCAAAAGAGGAAAGAGGAGCTTTCAGAAACAAGACCACCGGTGAGAATTAACACAGATAGCAAGAGGAGGCTAGGAAAACGGAAAAGCAGACAGTTGGAAATTGCAGCGTTGCTGGCCCTGTAGAGGATGAGCAAACGGTATCAACTACACATACTCTAGACCTTGGGGTCCTCACTGTTGTCCTGGACAAAAGTTCACAGTGCTTCCTCTGAGTAAGCAAAAATCTGGATAATGATGATATCTTAAATGTGTGAGGCACTTTGAGATTTACAAAACATTTCACTTACGTTATCTTACTTCATCCTGTGAGGCAGGCAGGCAGGTAAAGTGTCCACACAGAGATGACAGACTCAGCCTTAGAGATAAAGAGGTTTATCTTTGGAGGTCAGTCTATGTCTTAATGACTCCTAGTTGTGGTCTTTCCACTATATAATCCACAGGAAATTAATATCTTTCTGAATAATCCCTATTTGAAACAGTTAAAATGAAAATGTTTTGCATTTAATTGGGTAAATTCAAAGTATCTGGAAAAATACTCAGAATGGAACATTCCTATGTTTCTGCTCAGCTGAGGTTTTCCCGTAGTTGGGATCAGGACTCTCAAACCAGTTCAGGAAGAGAGAGTTGAGTGTGATTTGAAGCAGTCAAGCAACACTTCAGCCTGACATAGCTGAGGTAGTGCACACTTATTTCTTCCTCTACTTACTATATTCCAGGCATTACGACTAAGTACTAGAGATACAAAGATAAAAGACAAGCTTCCTGTCTTTAGAGTAAGTGGTAAATACCTATGAAAAATCCAAATGAAAGTATCCAATAAGCAATTATAAAAGCGAGTTTAAAGCTCAGGAGAAAGACCAAGGTTATAGATATTTATGGTGAGCAGCACATAACTAGTTACTGTAAATCTTGGTGTGGACGATCTTGGCCAGTGCGGGTGTCTAGAGCAAGAAGAGCTAGCTCAGGATATGACCCGAGGGAACACTGACATTTAAGGAGAGATCAGAGAAGGCTGAGAAAGAGTGGCCGCATTAAGAGAAGTGAAGCCATTTATTCACTTAAAAAATATGTATCTATTAAGTCCCTAGCCTTTGTCAAGAGAAAGAAGGACCCAGGAGCCAAAAGAGGAGAGCATTTCAAGAAAGGAAGGGTCAGCAGGGCCAAATGCAAAGGATAAAAGAGGGCAAAAGGATAAAGACTGGAGAGCTGTTCATTGGATGTGACAAGGAGGCCTTTAGTGGCCTTGCTGAGAACAATCTCAGTGGAGTGATGGGGGCCAGAACTAAAATGATTGAGAAGGTGGGGAAAGGGTACAACAAGTATGGGTGGCTCTAGAAATTTAGCTGTGAAGGGAAGAGAGAAGGTGAGTGGTGGCTAAATACAGGCAAAGATCAAGGGAAATTTTAGAATTTTTTTTCTTTCAATCATGGGAGATTGTTGAGCATGTGTATATGCAGAGGGGGAAATGTCAGTAGAAAAGGAGCAGTTAGAAATGAAGGAAGGTGGGGAGGGCATAGCTCAGCGGTAGAGCATGTGCTTAGCATGCACAAGGTCCCAGGTTCAATCCCCAGTACCTCCATTAAAAAATAAATAAATCTAATTACCTCCCCCACAAGAAAAAAAGTTTTAAATGAAAAAAATTAAGGAAGGAGAAAATATTTGAAGACATATGGCATAAAACCCCTGAGTAGGAGATAGAGAGTCAGATTTATTCAACCAATGTGTTAATAGTTAATAGCTGCAATGTGATAAATGCAAAGGATACAGTGGTGAGCAAGACAGACATAGGCCTGAGTGCATGGAGCTACAGTAAAGCAGAAAGGTGTGCCTTCGACAGGCATACGACAAGCATCCTCATGTGCTGGGATGAGAGAGATGTGAGAATGCAGCTAAGTGCATCTCTAGAGGGCAAAAGGTTGGTGGAATTCCCACCTTTTAACCTCTGTTTTCTCTGAAGGTGGATGGGGTTCTGCTAAGATGAGCAAGGATACTGTGAGGAAAGGATCTTAAGAAGCAGGCATTTGGCATAGTTACTTGTAGGGATTGGGAGACGGTCATTTTCCAAGCTTGGAGATCCTGAATTTATTAAAGGCTCCAATCTGTGCAACTGTGATTTTTTTTCTCAGAAGATCCTGGGGAATAGGAAGAGAATCATTTGGTTTGTCCTTTGAAATATCTCTCAGAGTCATCCATTTCTTTCCATACCCAATGCCAGCATCCTTGTCTGACAGGCTTTCTCCCCTCATCCTTAAACTGTCCTGTTTTCTTGCTAGAAGATCTCCTTGTCTTCTTGCTGAAATACAGCATTTGACAATAACACCTTTATCTAAGAACTTAGGATTGTGAACAGCCACACCAACACCAAGTTAACAGAATACATTTCTGACTCAAAAAACACAAAAAACAAAACTTGAAACGATATCCTGTTCGTATTCCTAGCAAATTATTTTAACCTACTCACTCGGTATCCCAGGCCTTCCATAATTTGCCTCCTTCTTCCCCTGCCCTCTGCTTCTAACTAGTATCTTTTACATATCACATGGGCCCTTTTTTATCCGTGTTTCAGGTTCCATGCTCACCAAGTAAAAGCTTTTGCTGAAGCTGAAGCTGTGTTCCTCTTTGGAACACTTTCTCCTTTCTTTTGCACCAAGCCAGCTCCCACCAAAGTTCTCCCAGCCTCCGTGATAAAATATATCCACATCTTTCCCTGCTGTCACCATGAAGAACATTTATTGTTCTTTCTTTCATTTAGGAATTATGTTCAATGTAGCTTGGAGGGTTTGTTTGTTTGTTTGTTTGTTTTTTTTTGAGACTTGGTATTGCTTTTTAAGCATTTAGTAGTTGTAAGTCTTGTTCTAATTCAAACAGATGGTCATTTTCTTAAACACTGGGACTGCATCCCACAGTGGACTGTACTTGAAGTAAGTGCTTAATATTTATTGGACTGAATTTAGATTTTAGTCGGGCCCTAAAACTTTAAATGAGTTACACCTTCATCCCCAATTCACTAATCTGTTCAATGAGCACATGTGCTAGGAGCTGGGGAGATTTCAACCTCTAAATGCCTGTATATTTTAAGGTGTCTTTCTCCTGAAACCTCTTTCCAACCTTTCAAAACAGTCCTGACTGGCCACTGAATTATCTTGGACCCAAGACTCCCAGCAATTAACCTTGTGTAAGTATTGCTCCATTGTTTCTGATTCTGTTTATCTCACTAGTTCACCTTCCGTCTCTGTCTCTGTGTTTGCATGTTTGTATCTCTTGCTTACTTACTGTGGGGCTTAGTCCAGCCAATGATGCTACCTACTCTGATCTCAGTCCAGGAAGAATTGTCCAAAAGTAGCAAACCTCTGCCCCTCCTTGCCTTCAGTCCAGAGACCAAGATGTGTGTGTCTGTAGGGGGGGTGCCCACTCAGATAAAACTATCCAAGAATGCCAATGTTTCCCATGCCACCCACTATCCTGGGAATTTTGAGAGCGCCTTTTGTCCTAGCCCCCACGCAGGGAAGAATCTTAGCAGGCAATACCAAGGTGGGAGCCAAGCAGTGCTATCTGAAGTAGCCTCATTCTTCCTCCTCACTGACATTCCTGGAATCAAAGGGTCGTTATGGAGGTGAGGATGGAGAAGGAACAGTTTTGCTATTTGAAGGGATGTCCAGGGTCCTCTGAGGAAAGATGGGACACCACTTTGTGTCAATGGGGTTGGAGCAGCTGGTTACTTTCCCTCTTTCAGGTTTCCGTGTTGCTCCTCTTTCTATGTGACTCTCTGAGTCACTTTGTCCTGATCTCCACATCTCTCTTTTGGCCTCAGCCCCACTCACCTGTCCTCTTCCGTCAGCCAACAGCCTAGCCTGACTGCTGGCCACCCTGGCTTCCTGGCTCCTTAGTTCCTGGCCTAGTGGTCTAAGCCCATCTTGCTTTGACAGTAGGGGTGGGAGGGGAGGAGATGTTGGGGATCAGGAAAACTTCCTGGTGACATCTTCCTTTCCTTTCCTAGGCCTCAAGCCTAGGAGCGGGCTAGGCCTCCCTTATCCAGGTCAGAATGAACCAGAGGAGGCACATGGGAAGAAATAAAGGGGTTGAGGTAAAAAGAGTAGAGGAGGAACAGAGGGTTGGAGGCAGAATAGGGGAGAGGTGTACCCAGGGAGCAGGGTAGCCAAAGCCACTGGGGAGGAGAAAGGAGGTCGTGCCGGCTCTGACAGCCCAGCCCAGCGTAGGTCCCCGGGTTTCCTGTCTATCTCTCCTCACAGCTTCTCTTCCTTCCTCTCTTGTTGTGAGATTTCTCCCCAGGGCCTCCCCACATTAAAGCGCGTGACCCCTCCTCTGTCCGGGTCTCAGCGACTGTCCAGGGATCTCTCGCCAGGCTTTGGTCTCTTCAGCTCAGCCTCCCGGCCAGGCCCTCTCAGTGGGCGGTGCCCCCGGCGCCCCCCGCCAACCCCCCAGGAGTACTATTGGTGGAGAGCTGTCGAGAAGGCGGTGTTTAGCTGGCCTCCGAGAACCGGATTAGTTGTGGGGACCCCGAGGCGGGCCGGAGGCGGGTCCGTCTGGGAGGCGGGCGGGGCGGCTGGGGCCCGGCCCAGAGCTTCGGGCGGTCGCATTGTTTTCCTCCGCGGAGACGCGGCGGGAGTGGGGTTTGCGACTGGGACCCAGGGCTCGCCCGACCCGACAGCGCCCGGGAGCCCAGATCCAAGCTCCATCCAATTCAGACGCTCCCCACACATCACCAGAGCCCTAGCCACCGATTGCGAACTCGGAGCGGTGCGCGGCCGCTGCCCGCCCGCTGCGCTCTCTATCCCGCTGACCCGGATCTCCGAGCAAGTACCCCGGAGCAGGGCTGGGGCTGCAGGGAGGCGGGGAGGATCGGGGAGCCGAAGGCTGGGAGCAAGCTTCCGAAGTGCCAGAGGGATCTGCGAGGGTGCCAGCGCGCTGTGTGCCTGGATGACGGAGAGGGTCAGCGGAGTTGGGGTGCGCGGGTGGAAGAACGGACCGTGCCCCGTCACGGCGCTGTTGGGCTCAGGGTCTGGGCGCCTCTTCCGAATGGCTTCTCCGAGTCCCATCCCTTGGATTGGGGAACGCGAAACGGGATTATTTGAGGCGCGCACCGTACAGAGGGTGGAAAACCTGGTCCCTTGCCTCCCCAGTAGGGAGATTAAGGCTTCGAGACCTGCGGAGAACCTGACCCTCTCGTTGCCTCTGCAGGGATGGGAAGGGGGACGCGTTGTTCCGGACTTTGGTGTCACGGATGCATCTCTGTCCTTGTGCAAGCGGGAGTCTGTGCACCTCCCAGGGGGTTGGCTTGGGCACAGAGTCGGGAGTGGGGCCCCTGAGAAACATCAGTCTTAGTGCCCATCTCCTCCTTTTCACTCCACTCGCCCTGGGGCTTTGTTAGACCGAGGTCTCTCAAGGAGGAAAGCCGAGCTGGCGACTGCATCTCGAGCCCACGGACCCCGCTCAGCGCTGGCCCCAGGCCCGCCTTCGTCGGTTCCAAGATTCTGGCCCTGCTTCCCTGGCCTCGGAGACCCGCCTCCGCTCCCCAGCCCCCGCTCCCATCCCCATTCGGTCTGCGCCTGCAGGCCCCTCCAGCCCCTCCTCCCGCTAACGTGGCTCTGGGACCCGGTCCCGGCCCAGACTCTGCTACCCGCCCCTCTCGGAGCCCCAGATCCAGTGAGGGGGAGAGACGTCGATCCCCTGGCCTCGGGCCCACCCCATGCAAGTCTCTAGACACCTGGATTATCCTCGTTGGGGGCTGGGTGGGAGGGAGGGTAGGTACCGAGCCTAGGGCTGAGAGCTAAGGGTGAGGGGAACTGTCTTGGAGAAGGGAACGCGCCTGTTACTCGAGGCTCCTTGGCGCGCCCCCCGCTCCTCCAGAGGAAGGTGGACTGGGGCGGGTGATCAGCCCGAGAGCTTCCTGCTATTGTCCCCAGCCCGATCTCCCCTTCTCCATCCCTTCCCCAGCCCCCGCTAGCATCTGGCTATGACCCCGGCCACTCCCCAGAGGTGGCTGCTGGGCCAGGAGGAGAGAGAAGGGCTGTTTCCTCTTCCCAGCAAGGGGAGAAGCCAGGAGGGGGAGAAGGAATCGCCAGGCCTCTCTTATTTGCTCCAAGTGGGGAGGGAGGGGGTGTGAAGCAGTTGGGATTGGTCCTGGCAGGGTAAGCCTTTGCCCAGGCCAGGGATTGGATGGGGGCCCGCTCAAATGCTGCTCCCCCAAATCAGCTATGGGAAGCCCTCTTAAAGATGTATCATAGTTAAGTCTAGGGGGCCAGTGTAATGGCCAACCAAGTGTTTTTAGAGGCTGGACTAATCCAATCTAAGGTTGGGGGTAGGGTGGAGAGATTGGGTGGGAAGGAGGTAGGGCCTGCTCTCTGGAAAGAAGGGGTTGGGGGTGCTAGCTATCAGAGAGCATTTTGCCTAGAAATGAAGAGCATGCAAATGAGATGCAAATTACCCTCTATTGTCCCCAGCCAGGGCGCTTTTGCTAAGAAGGCTGCTGGATTCTGAAGGTTTTAATGTGGGAGTGGTCGTCATGCCCCACAAACTCTCCCAGTCACCCCTTTTCCCAAGACTAGTCCTGCAGTTTCAGAAGTTTCTGTGCAGGGGCCAGCCCCAGCCCCTGCCCTCACGTCTCTGGGCATGAAGCGGCCAGCACCTCTGCAGTCAAGCTCAATGTCTATGGGTCCCCCACTTCCAGAGCAGCATCTCCCCTACCCTAGCCTCATTAGACTTCTCCTGAATGTTCACGTTTACTTTTAAGGGATGTGGAAAGGAGGTGTAATTCAGTCTCTTCCCTCCTGTCCCTTCTTCCATCAGGTCAGAGGTCTCCTATCCCCCACAAACCCTCACAGGAGTCACCACCACAGGTAAGAAAAGGGCAACACCTCCTGAGGGCAGGGGATGGAGGCAGGCCTGGGAGCAGGAAGAGGGTCCAGCCATTCTCCTCACTTGCCTGAGGCTGAAGTTGTTTCCTAGGTGAAGATACCAGTTGCCCAGGGCAACTTGGTGGGGGCAGAAGGGGGAGGATAGGAGACAAGCTGTGTCCTTTTCTCTTCCCCTGGGAGCATCAACATCCGGAAACATGGGAGCGGGTGGTGTGCTGAGGGAGGTTTGGCCTTTCAGCACCAGAGGGTCGTTAGCTAGCTGACTGCTCTGCCCCTGGGGAGGGGGTCATCATTAGGTGCTCCTACCCCTTCCCTTCCTCCAGCTCTCTTGGGACCCCATCTGACGTCAGCCTCCCCACCAGTGACACTGGATTGGGGATGGGGTACACTTGGGTCCTGGCTCCAAGGCAGAATTATTGGGGAGAAGGAATGGGCTGGGCCTGGAAGCCCAGAGTCTCTTTAGGGGACATGGCAAGACAGGCAACTAAGGATTGGTGAAGGATAGCTGGGTTCACAGAAAGGAAGGAGTCTCACCCTTCCTGATCTGATTTCCCCAGTGTACTCAGCCCCTCACTTAAACTGCAAGGGAAAGCAGGAAGCTGGTGTACCCCTCCCACTGTGGGTCCCAGCCAGGGTCAGCTTGGCTGGAGGAGGCTGATAGAGGCTGGTGAGTGGGAAGGAGGGCTGTCTCACTGTCCCTTCCACCATATCCATCTTTTCCTGGACTTTGGGCTGCAATAGCCTGCCTGTCATTGAATTATTTATATTTTCATTCCAAGACAGTCCAAAGAGGGAAGGAAGGGAAAAGGGGCATGTTCAGCCCTATCTCTGCACCAGTATAGCTCCTTCCTTGCCTGGCCCCTCACAGAGGGGTGGGTTTGCTCTTCCCCCATCAAGTACATGCATTGGTTCTTCAGAATTAGGGAGGGAACAGGGGGCTAGAGAGGCTGGGAGGGGGCACAGTGGTCGGGCAGACAGCTGCAGCCAGAGCTAAATTTAGCCTCTGATCTGGCTTTGATGCAGATTCATTTTTGGCTAAGACAGCCCCCCTCCCCCACCCCCCTCCCTACCCAGCTTCTCCCTAGCAATGGGGAGAGCCCCTGAAGCATGAGCTTAGACCAGTTCAGCCAACCCTAGGCTGCCTCCTCGACTCTGTTCTTCAACCCTAGACGGGATGATGGCTGCCTTACAGCTGCCTCTGCCAGGGCACAGCGACAAAATTGCCCCCAGGGTGCCATGGGGGTCTGTGAGGGAGGGCGAGGCAGACATGGTGCACTCTTCCTACCTCCAGTGCCAAGGAGTCACTATTTATAATTTTAAGGCTTCAGTGTCTAATTATAGCTAAGAAGAGGTTAGCAAGAGGGGGGCCAGGAGGTGTCACCTACCGAATGTCCCCAGTCAGGAGACAAGAGGAAAGGCTGAGTGAGAAGGCTGGGAGGGGGAGCGGGTGTGTCCTGTCCTTACCTGGGGTCATGCTGGCAGGCCTTGCACCAGCCAGTTTGGGCCAGTTGGAGAGGGAAGGGCCTTAAGTGACAGTGACAGCTGGTTGGGACTGAGACAGTGCCAGAGAGAGGGTTCTTGCCCCTACTCCACAGGGTCTTCTGGGGATAGACCAGGGGAGGAGTCCACTTGCTTCAAGGGTGGAAGGAAACTGGCCCCTTACCCGACCCTCCTGTCTTGTCTTTCAGGGCCAGCATATGGGTAAGGGGGCACCCCCTGGGGCCTGAGCTGCCCCGCACAGGATGCCCCGTGCCCCTCACTTCATGCCCTTGCTGCTACTGCTGCTGCTGCTCTCACTGCCCCACACCCAGGCTGCCTTTCCCCAGGACCCCCTCCCTCTGCTGACCTCTGACCTGCAAGGTGAGTGCCCCGGTACCACGCTCCCTCTGTGTGAGCTTGGCACTCAGTCCTAGCAATTAGATACTGGGACCCCTTGTGTGGAAGGCAAGGTGCAGGAAGGCTCTCAGTCTCAAGGAAGCTAAGAGCCTGACCAGAAAGGGGAGCAGACAGGTGGAATGAGCTGGCACTTCAGATCAGTCACTTCTCATCTGTGGACCTACTTTCTTCACTCCGAGGCAGCACTGTTTGGTGGTAAAGAACACGGACTCTCAACCAGACCAAACTTTGGCAGGTTGGAATCCCTGCTAAGCTGCTCACTAGTTGTATGAACTTGTCAAGCTATTTAACCCTTCTTTGCTTCAGTCTCCTCATCTGCCAAATGAAGATAATAATAGTATTCTACCTTATAGAATTATTTAGGGATTAAATGAGGTAATATAGGTAAGGTGCTGAGAACACTGTCTGGCACAAAGTAAATGTTTTATATGTGTTTGCTATTATTATTAGCTCCAAAATGAAGACTTGGAACTAATTCAGTGGTTCCTAACACCTGCTACCTCCCTTTCTACCATTTTACCAGTACTGTTAAGTATGGGTCCCACTGTGAGGGAAACCATAAGCCAAGTTTTTCTGAGATGGACCTTTATCTATTTGCAGGTTCCTGTTATATATGTAGGATTTAGAGTAATTTTAAGGATGAAGGAACTGCAGTTTGGTTACTGGGAGTAACTGTTGGGGGATGGATAAGATTAGCAAACACTTAGCATGTGCCAGACGCAGTTCTAAGCACCACACTCGTGTTAATCACCTCTCCCTGAACTCTGGGCTCCCTCTGAATGCTGATGACGGTGGGTTCCGTGATCAGGCCAGGCGGGTGCTGGCGTTGGTCAGAGGAGGCAGAAACCTTGGAGGGCTGAGGTGGCCTGTGAGGGGCCTTGAGGGGAGGGTGCAAACAGAGGGCTGGGAGAAATGGGGTGAGTAAATGCTCCAGGTGGGACAGTGTACAATGTGGGAGTGAAAGGGAATCCCTAGCCCTAAGGCAGCTCCATGAAGGGTCTGGGCTGGGCTCTGGAGTCAGACAGACCTGGATTCGAATTTGGGTGCCTGCCACTTCCAACTTAAATGAGCTATATGTACATTTCTTAATGGCTTTAAGCTTCAGGTCCCTCATCTATAAAATGTTAGCCCCTACCTCATAGGGTTTTTGTAAGAAATCAAACAATGCATCTAAAGTGCTAACACAGTGCTTGGCAGAGGTTAAATACTCACAGTTAGCCAGTATTATTTTTTAGTAGCCTTATTAATAGCTTTATTAATACTTCACAACTCATCTCACATACCCACTATGTCCATGGCTGGGTTTCCTCTGGTTGGAGAGAGTGTTGAGGGATTCTGTGGTATCCTGGGTGGCCCTTGGCACCCACTTCTCTGTGCCTTCTAGGTATTTCCCCATTATCCTGGTTCCGGGGCCTGGAGGATGATGCTGTGGTTGCAGAACTTGGGCTGGACTTTCAGAGATTCTTGACCTTGAACCGGACCTTGCTAGTGGCTGCCCGGTAAACTGGCCGTGGCACCGTTGTGGGGTCGACATGCATGCTCCTGGGCAGACATGGGACTTGCATGGCCGCTGCAGCATCTTGCAGGGGACACATGCAGGTGTACAAGCCATGGGATATGGACATGCTTGGACCCAGAGCACAATTGCCAAGGCATGGAGTTAGGGGGAGGAGAGAGGGCAGGTCTGCACTGTTTGTCCCTGAGCAGCTGAACATGGGCAAGGCCGGGAGGGGGGTGCTCAGGAGCTCAGGTCAGGTGTGGTGGCTTGGCTCTTATCCCTCCTTACCTGTCCCTTCAGGGATCACGTTTTCTCCTTTGATCTTCAATTCCAAGAAGAAGAGGAGGGGCTAGTGCCCAACAAGGTGAGGGGCTGTGTGGAGGAGGTGAGGCATGATGAGGCTGGGAAGGTCTAACGGGGGTCAAGTGTAGCCATAATGTGAGGTGGGTCCAGGTGGCCCCATGATTTTCCCTCTTCTGCTTCTCCCTCCAGTATCTAACATGGAGGAGCCAAGACATGGAGAACTGTGCCGTGCGGGGGAAGCTGACGGTGAGGAGTGGGATGAGAATCTCACGGGAAGGAGATGGCCCTGCTTCCAGGCTCTCTCCAAGCAGCCTTCCACCCTTCCCAGTCCCCCGCCCCCCACTTCTCTCATCTCAGGTCACAGAGGAAAATGTACAGGAAAGGGAATTCATGATTTTTAGTTTCCTTTACACACCTCACAAAAGAAGTGAGGCTCCAAGAGGCCAAAGAACTTGCCCAAGGCCACAGGACTAGTGTATAGCTTAGCTGGGACTTTACCCCACATTACTCTGACGGCTCAAGGAGAATAGCCTTACTTCCTGTGACCCCCGCCCCACTCCCCAGGAGCCCTGTTACTGACCTAGAACTTTGGGTTCTCTAGGACGAGTGCTACAACTACATTCGTGTCCTTGTTCCCTGGGACTCCCAGACACTCCTTGCCTGTGGAACGAACTCCTTCAGCCCTATGTGCCGCAGCTATGGGGTACAAAAGCGAGGGTGGGGCATCAGGACTGGAGGGAGGAGAACCCAAGCTGGGTGATCAGTTTGGTGGGGACGGACCAGCAGGGCTGGGGGAACGGGGTGCCCAAAGTGCAGGAGTCCAGAAGGGGTGGGGGAAGGAGGTAAGGGGACATGAAGGAGTGGGCTATGGAGCCACACTCCCAAAGCCCCAAGAACCTGCTCCCTCTGCCTTCAGATAACTTCGCTGCAGCAGGAGGGTGAGGAGCTGAGTGGGCAGGCTCGATGCCCCTTTGATGCCACCCAGTCCAATGTGGCCGTCTTTGCAGGTGTGCACCTGGGCGTGTGAGAAGCAGGCATGTGGCTGGAGGGAACTCCCACCTTAGCCCCTCTCCCAGTTGGGTCTTTCCCATGCTCCTGAGTGGAGGGTTGAGGTAGGGGCCAGGGTCAGGCGGAGGTAGGGGTGTGGGAAACCCAAGAAGAGCCAAGATACGGATCCCTGAGGCCTCCCCTGACCCCATCCTACCCACCCCTCCAGAGGGCAGCCTGTACTCAGCCACAGCTGCGGATTTCCAGGCCAGTGATGCTGTGGTTTACAGAAGCCTTGGGCCTCAGCCCCCACTCCGCTCCGCCAAGTACGACTCCAAGTGGCTCCGAGGTCAGGGCGGGCCTAGGGGAGGGAGGCTGCTCTTGGGGAGGAGGTGCAGGGGGAGAACTGTGGCAGGGAGCAGGCAGAAGGTGGAAGGGTGTGCATGTGTGCAAGGGGGAGAGGCTGTGTGGGGCCAGGAGTTTCTGAGCAGGTAATACGTACTCTTCTGTACGCTTCCTGTCACTCCCCCTCAGAGCCACACTTTGTCCATGCTTTGGAGCATGGAGAACATGTCTACTTCTTCTTCCGAGAGGTGTCTGTGGAGGACGCCCGCCTAGGGAGGGTAAGGAGCTGGGCATCGGGGGTGGGCAGCTAGAGGGCTCTGCCGGACTCTGAGGAGCCAGTCAGTCAGGGGACAGCTCCCGACCTTTATCTCCTGATTCTGAGCCCCAACCTGGAGAAGCCCCAGGCCTCTGCCCCCACATCCTGCTGTGCCCCTCATCTTTGACCCAGATTGGCCGACCACACCATACTGTTCCTTTGCTGGCCTCTAACATTTGTCTCTTGGTGCTCTAACTCACCGCACTGCTCTCAGCTGGCAGGCCCTGGGTTCCCTCTTGCCATCCTCCTCGTCCCTGACTCTCGTTCCCCAGGTGCAGTTCTCACGTGTGGCCCGTGTGTGTAAGCGTGACATGGGTGGCTCACCTCGGGCCTTGGACCGCCACTGGACATCCTTCCTGAAGCTGCGGCTCAACTGCTCTGTCCCTGGGGACTCTACCTTCTATTTTGACGTCTTACAGGCCTTGACTGGGCCTGTGAACTTGTATGGCCACTCTGCTGTCTTTGGGGTCTTTACCACCCAGACCAATAGGTTGGTACTAGACTAATGTGGCTCGATCTGTGCCCTGCCCCACCAGCATCCAAATTCCCCTCTTAAAGCCTGTTGATGAGGGTAGTGAGGAGAAGCTCCATTTAAAGCCAGTTTGCTGTTCAGCCTAGTTTGTTCTTTTTCTCCCAGCATGGCCCCAGGGGCTGCCCCACCCTCTCGGGCTCCCCCCTAATGTGGTGTATGAAGGGGAGCTGCCATGTCTCACTTGGGAGGAGCTGTGCTGTCCCTCCCAACACCTAGCCTACTTTCTCTTCTGGCTCCTTCAGCATCCCTGGCTCTGCGGTCTGCGCCTTCTACCTGGATGATATTGAGCGTGGGTTTGAGGGCAAGTTCAAGGAGCAGAGGAGTCTGGATGGGGCCTGGACCCCTGTGTCTGAGGACAGGGTCCCCTCCCCCAGGTACCCTGGATGGGGGTGGCTTTTGTAGGGGCAGAAGCAAGCAGTGCCTGCTCCCCAAATGGGATTAGGAAGAGAGGATCCAAGGCCTGGGGATGGGGCTGGTGGGACTAGAGACCTGCAGCAGGGAAGGGAAGCAGTACTGGGGGTGTATGCGTATAGGCAGAGCAAGGGTTACCAATCATGTCTGGGAGCAGTGGGCCAGCGGTGGTCACAAAGCCTAACTCAGCCCCAGCTCCCTGCTCTAAGGCTGCCTCTTCCTATGTGTCCACCAGGCCAGGATCCTGTGCAGGAGTAGGTGTAGCTGCCTTGTTCCCCTCTTCTCGAGACCTCCCTGATGATGTCCTGACCTTCATCAAGGCTCACCCACTCCTGGACCCTGCCGTGCCACCTGCCACCCATCAACCTCTGCTCACCCTCACCAGCAGGTATGGGGCTAAAAAACACTGACCACTACCCTCCCCCACCCAGCCACTCTCTTTCTTTGACCCCACAAGGTAAATCATATTGGTAGGAGGAAGAACCCATGAAAGTGGAAGGGAGAGGGCTAAGAAGGAAACCCTGGGCTGGGGGAAGGGCCCAGAAGTGGCTACCCGGACACATGGGCTGTCCTTGAAACACCCAAGCTTCCATTGGTCAGGTTGTCCTGACCTGAGGCCTATCCCTCCAGGGCCCTACTGACCCAAGTAGCTGTGGATGGCATGGCTGGTCCCTACAGTAATACTACAGTCCTGTTCCTCGGCTCCAATGATGGGACAGTGCTGAAGGTGCTGCCCCCAGGAGGGCAATCTGGGGGCCAGGAGCCCATTCTGTTGGAAGAGATTGATGCCTACAGCCCCTCCAGGTGAGCCCTTTGTCCAGCAGGCCCCCTGCAGAGCAGGGATGGGATGGGCTGTGAGGTGGTACTTCGGGATATGGAGGTGGGGTGGGAACTCCAACATTGGAAGTTGTGGGGAAGAAAGAGCGGCATGGCAAGAAGCCAGACAGTGTGTTGGGGCAGGGTGGCCATTCACGAACCCCAACCCTATGAGTTGTACTCAGTTGCTTGTACACCTCCCTACCTCTGTTTTTTAACTCACCCACGGAGAAAGAAGCCTTGTCTGCCACATATCTGATTCCTTCTGGCCTCACCCTAGGTGCAGTGGGAAGCGGGCAGCCCAAACTGCAAGGCGGGTCATAGGGCTGGAGCTGGACACTGAAGGTCACAGGCTGTTTGTGGCTTTCTCTGGCTGCATCATCTACCTCCCTCTTAGTCGGTGTGCCAGGCATGGAGCCTGTCGGAGGTGAGAGGGACCTGAGCTCAGGCCCTGAAGGTGGGCTCCCTGGGCCAGCAGGCACAAAGGAGCAGAGGCATGGGGGTGACAGGGAGATGCAGGGGATGGCTGTGGGGGATGTCTCAAGCATTCTGCAGGTGGGCAGTAACCAGGGACTGGACTAGGGACTGGGTGAGAGTAGATGAGGCAGGGGAATGGAATGTGATTAGAGGGTCCCAGCCTCACATGACTCAGTTTTCTCTAGGAGCTGTCTGGCTTCTCAGGACCCATACTGTGGATGGGATAGCTCCAGAGGCTGTGTGGATATCAGGGGACCTGGTGGGTAAGTGAGGGGCCCCCAGATCTCCTGAGGAGAAAGTTCCCTGCTACTCAGAGAGGAAGCTGAGGGCCAGGGTAGGGGATGGGGGCAAGATGTATAACCGCTCTGAGCCACCACCATGTCCTCTTAGGACTGATGTGGATCCAGCTGGGAACCAGGAATCCATGGAGCATGATGACTGCCAAGGTAAACAGAAGGGCCAGGGGCAGCTGCAGCCATTGTTGAGCACTGCTCTGATGTGGGCTTTTGTCTTTCTCTCCTCCTGTGACACAGTTATGCCCATCAGTTCTGCATGAAGCTTCCCCCTGCTCTCCATCTTCACCCTCTCTCTCCCTTCTTCATAGATGGAGCTACTGGGAGTCAGTCTGGCACAGGGGATTCTGCTTATGGTGAGTTCTACGGTCCCAGCTCCACCTTTCCTCATTCAGCCCACACTCACCCAAGTCTGTGCCCCATGGCAGCAGCAAACCAGCACCCTGGACACTTAGAGAGTCTCAGAAAAGGGTTACATCCTCCAAATACCTAGCATGTAGCTCAGTGCTTGGCACATAATAAGGTGCTTAATTTTGAACAAATAAATGAAATATCCTGCATGGGGAGCCCTTCCCCATTCCCAGAGGAAAGTGGGGGCTGCAGTTCTGGACTTTTGGGTTCCAAAGCGGGAGAGTGGGGGACCTGCTCAATGGGTGTCAGAGGTGGAGAGCAGAAACCTCACTAGCTCTGACCTGGTCTCTGTCACCAGTGCTTCTGGGTCCTGGCCCTTCCCCTGAGACCCCCAGCCCCCCAAGTGATGCCCACCCCCGGCCCCAGTCTTCCACCCTTGGAGCTCACACTCAGGGTAAGGGGGCTGACTGGGAGGGACAGGAGTGAAGTGTGGGGCTGCTGATTCTTGAAGAATTCTAAGCCTCTCACTGACCGTTGTTTGGTGCTCACTAATAATGCCTGTTTTGAAGCCTCCTCTCCCTAGAGCCCCTTCTTCGGCACCGGCACAGTTTGCAGTTGTTCTTGGCATGGCTACAGGGGCCGGAGCTGGGACGGGGACTCCCCAGGCCCAAGCTCTAGCTTGTGTGTGAGGGTCAGTTCGATGGGCTGTGTGTGTTGAGAGGCCAGGGGGGAGGTGATTCCTCAAGAGGGTCAAGGCTGCGTTGGATTGAAGCTGAGCAGCAGCAGGAGAGCGTGACACTGCGGAGCTCGCCATCCCGCCCCGGCCTACCTTCGCTGAGCCCCCTCCTCCCTCTCGGTCGGCAGGCGTGCGCCGGGATCTGCCCCCAGCCTCAGCCTCCCGCTCCGTCCCCATCCCACTTCTTCTGGCCTGTGTGGCTGCAGCCTTCGCCTTGGGCGCCTCGGTCTCTGGCCTCCTGGTCTCCTGCGCTTGTCGCCGCGCCCACCGACGTCGGAGCAAAGACATCGAGACTCCGGGGCTCCCGCGCCCTCTCTCCCTTCGCAGCTTAGCCCGGCTGCACGGGGCGGGCCCGGAGCCGCCACCACCGTCCAAGGACGGAGACGGGGCGCAGACGCCCCAGCTCTACACCACCTTCCTGCCTCCTCCCGAGGCCGTGCCCTCGCCAGAGCTGGCCTGCCTGCCCACCCCGGAGTCCACGCCGGAGCTGCCGGTCAAGCACCTCCGCCACGCCGGGGGTCCCTGGGAGTGGAACCAGAATGGGAACAACGCCAAGGAGGACCGGCGCTGCGCCCGGGGCGGGAATGCTGCGGGCGGACCGGCGCCGCGCGTGCTGGTGAGGCCGCCGCCGCCCGGCTGTCCCGGGCAGGCCGTGGAGGTCACCACCCTGGAGGAACTGCTGCGCTACCTGCACGGCCCGCAGCCGCCCAGGAAGGAGGCCGAGTCCCCGGCCGCGGCCCCTTTCACCTCGCGGGCGCTCCCGCCCGAGCCTGCCCCCACCCCCACCCCCACCCCCTTTGCGGGCTCCAGCCTGCTTCCGCGTGACTGTGCCCCGCCTCGGAGGCTGGACGTGCCCCCGGAGGGCAAGTGCCCGGCCCCCGCCGCCCGGCCTGCGCTCTCCGCCCCGGCTCCGCGGCTCGGGGTCGGCGGCAGCCGGAGGTTGCCCTTCTCCACGCACCGCGCCCCCCCCGCGCTGCTCACCCGAGTCCCCTCCGGAGGCCCCTCCAGGTACTCCGGGGGTGCCGGGAGACACCTCTTGTACCTGGGCCGGCCGGAGGGGTGCCGAGGCCGCGCCCTGAAGAGGGTGGACGTCGAGAAGTGCCAGGTGCCCTCTAAGCCTGCCCTCGTCGGACCCTCTTCCCAGCAGGCCGTCCCTAACGGCAGCCATTTTAACTTTTAAAGGGAGCTGCTCCAAGGCCTCAAGTGGGACCCCTGACGCCCACGCCCTCGAAGGCCTTGAGCGTGGGCATGTCTCCAAGGACAGGTCCCCTCCCTCTCTCCTTGTTCCACACCTCCAGCCTTCCTGGACTCTGAGAGTCTCCCAGGGTCTCTGCCCGCCTCGGACTTATTTATTGACTGCCGACTCTTTCCCCCTGTCCTCGAGAGAGGAGTGGGAGGTGAGAATCTCGCCCCCTCAGTGAGCCAGCTTTTCGGGGGGAACTGGCACACTCCCACTTCCCCCACCTCAGCCAAGCTGCCTTAACTCGCCCCTCCGGGCTTCCTCCACAGACTGGGCCCTGGGCGGGCCGCACGGCGGACTGACGGGGCTGGGCCACGCGCGTTGTGTACAGCGTCCTCCCGGGACGTGCCTCTCCTACCGTGTAGGAGCCTCCGCTTCCCAATACAGCTGTGTCCCCCAATCGCTGCCTGACTTTTCTCGCGGAGGGGGCGGGGCAGGGTGGGAATCAGTAGGCTGCTCTGAGCATCTTTGCCCCAGAATCTCTGCCTTCGTCTTGGCCTTGAGCTCTCTCCCCAGTAATTGGGATGGCTGCGGTCCCACCGGGGTTAATCAGGAAAGGTTTCCTGAAGGAGGCAAGCAAAGAAATGGTGCTTGGAGATGAACCAGGGCCCAGGAGACCCAGGGTAGAATTTAGGTGGGGTTAGGGAGGGCACTGGGAGCATGTTTCTGGGTCGAGGTAAGACGGCCTTTTTCGTAACCTGCTCTATGGGGTAGGAGGAGGGTATTTTTGGAGAAATAAAATGAAGCTGCAGCGTAAGTGAATTAAGTTTCGCATCAGGAAACCTTGTTATAAAGAGAATTTAGCTGGAAGAGCCTGGGTCGCATGAGGGATCGGCTGCAAAAAAACCAGCAAAGGCTTCACTCCTCCTGGAGGCAGAGGTTTGCCCCATTAGTTCCCTAAGGAGCAGTTCCTCTTCGCAGAGCGAGAAGGGTATTGAGAAGCGTTCTCTCATTGCACGCATGCGTAGCCTCCTCCGGGACCGCGCTCAGCCCCACGCGCGGAGGATCAGCCAGCGTGTGTCCTGGTGGTCCTCTGGCCTGGGCTGGCTGCAGACACCTGTTTGTTACTCCCGAGGGCCAATGAGAGGGGAGAACAGGACGGCCTGTCCCACCCACTACCTTGAGCTGAGGACACTTAAGGCCTCGCGCAGGCGGTTGCATGTCTTTACGGATTTACAAGTTCCGTTTTTCACCCCCGTGAGGCCGGAGTGTCCGCCCGGTTGGAGCCCTAGGCTGCCCTCCCGCTGGCGTAGCCTGGAGGCCAGACAACGCCCTACAGCGAAGGAAGCCTCGCCAGCCCCTCTCTCCATTCTTTGCCTAAAAGCCTTCGGTGGGAATCCGCTGGGAACAATTTTGTGAAGTACCCTAAAATGGTTTATAGCGCCAACCTTTACTTCTTGTGATCCTGCCTAGCCAGAGCTCTAATCTAAGCCTCTGTTTCCTCATCTGAAAAATGGGGTTGAGAAGTTCAAGTACGATAATATATGTAAAAACGTTTTCCTAAGAAGAAAATACTGGTATCTTGTGAAACGGTGGTTCCTCCAAACTCACACTTAGGCTATTCCTATCTGTGATTTGCTGCTTCTCAGCAACCCGTTTCCCTTTGTATCCTTGTAACATTCATTTATAGATTTTACCCTCAAGGTTTTTAAATGCCTTCTGAACACTTATTACACCTGGGTTAACTTGTTCTGCCAAATTCTGTCCTCCAGCGTCTACCCTCTTTTTTGCTTGGAGCTTGTTTCACCAGATTGGCGAGGTCCTTTAGATCTCAGTTTTCCCCTCACTGAGTGCCTTACTTAAACCAAGATATTTTGAAATCATTGCTAATTTCTAGATAGTGGAGGAGAGCAAGGAAGGAGGTCAGAAGCTTTCCAATCACCTGACTTCATTAGCCTCTTCAAACCAAGCCCGGACAAAGAAACAATTTAAGGCTGCCGCCTTTCATAGACCTGAGTCTTGCCCTGAAGGTGGTCACAAAGAAAGGGGTAAATGATCCTGAAGTTTAAATATAGACCCAAAAGAGAAGTATTAATGGAAATTTAACCTTGTGACTCTTGTGACTTATTGTGAAGGTTGTTCATTAGTATTTATAACGTATGGCAACTTCTCTAGCCAGGAGTGCCTAAGCTGGGCTCTCAGAACCTCCTCAGGGCTAGTGAAAACAACCACGTTGCAGTGAGAGCAACAGCTCTTTGACTCCGCCAGTTAATGGTTTGTGGGTGTCCTTGGCAATTCAACTTACTTCTCTATGCCTCAATTTCTTTTGTACAGTATGGAAAGAACATTAAGTCAACAGGGGTTTATAAAGCACCATATATATAGGTTCAAATTAAGCGTTTTGTGGGAAACGGTTATTTGCCCAAAATAACATAGACTACCAAGAATATAATTCATTAATACTCATGAAATACCTCATCCTGACAGTAGTGAATAATAAATTAAGGAATGAATTGGAAGAAATTATTATCATTGACAACAGAGGGATAAACATGATCCCAATTAAGGAATCTGATAGTCTCTTAAAAATTAGGATACTGCTCAAACTTTGTCTTTAGACAAACCAGAATGTGCCAACAAGAGGATAAAGTCATCATCCTGAGGGACTTCTAAGCTGATTTCTCAGAGGCATCTTGGGAGGTTATGGAGAAACCAGGGCCCCAGTAGGCAGAGTCCATCAGCTTGTATAAAGCTTTGGGGACCTGAAGCACAGAAGGTGCCACAGTCACAAAGCTTGAAAAGCTGTTCAGCATCTTGGGTTCTTTGGGAGCTAAGTCACAGGGGCCTGAGCTATTACTGTCTCTCAGATTTATGTCTCCTTGATGCCACCACCCCACACTTGGGAAATCACATAGGTATGAGTCACCCTCTGTTACTTAATCCAGCAGTTGACCCTTCAGAACTGTTGACGCATAAGAATTTAAGGTTACATGTATGAGAGTATGGTTGAAGTCCATGGGTAAAATATGAATTCTATGAATCCAAAAGATCACTTACCTTTACCAGGTGTGTGTTAGGGTTCCACTAGGAAATAGTTGACATGTTCAAAATGAAGAGCTACTTTTTAAAAAGTGTTGGCAAGGGACAGGTCAGTAACTGGAGGCTAGCAACAGGCTTATGCCTGAAAGGACAAAAGGAGGTAGTGGTTACAGGGACTCAGAAGGCGAGATTGCATTGAGAGGAGCAGTGACCTTTAATCAAACGGTACAACTAGGCCCAGGTGACCCCAAGGGAGGGAACCTGGGAAATCAAAACACTGATTTCAGTCTTTTCTCTCCATCCAGTCTCCTGCTCAGAGCTCCCTGCTGACTGAATCCAACTGGAAGCCAAAGTGCAGGGAGCCTACTGATAATGCAGGTTAGCCTTCCAGCTCAGAGAATGAGCTACAGGAGGGAGAAGAGTAATCTGCAAGGAAAGACAGAAGATATCTAGCATATGTAGAGATAAAGATCCCATCCATTCCCCACAAGAGATTATCTTTGACTCTCCTTGCTTATGTTGGTGTCCAGTAACTTCACGGAGATGTCTCCTGAATTAGTTTTGGAGTAAAACTTACTTTGGGGATTTTGCAGGGAAGACTGCTTGGAAAAGTTACAGAAGTCCCCAGTTTCTTGACTGCAACTTGAAATGAATCAAGCTGTCCAAAGTCAAGTGAGATAGTATTGGTTTTTAAATTTTTTTCCTTTAGTTTTTTTTATTGAGATGTAATTTACATACAGCACTGAATATAATTTCTTTTTTGGGGGGTGGGGGTAATTAGGTTTTTATTTATTTATTTAAATGGCAGTACTGGAGATTGAACCCAGGACCTTGTGCTTGCTAGGCAAGCACTCTACCACTGACCTATACCCTCCCCGTTAGTATTGTGATTAAAGGACAAACTACAGAGGAAAAAACACTAATAACTCTATGTAGAAACTGTAACTTCGGAAACAATAATTTTTAAAGCTAAGAGGCTTGGGGCAAAGTCACAGCCTGTTTTTTTGGTTTTTTTTTCCTGTATCTATATACTGAAGATAACACACAACTTGCAAAACAGGTATGTTTTTGTGTATGCAGAGTACCTAGCTCACTGCCAGACATGCAGCAAAAGCTAAAAGCATGGAAGCTATTGTTATTATTTATGATCCTGGCCTCTCTCTCAAGCCTCATTTTACTTTATAATAAGAAGTTTCTAAACTTTAAGACTGGTTACAGGAGCAGAGCCCCACACATTAATCGGGGTCCCCTATAGTCTTAAGTAACTTTCTGTTACCTATGAGAATCTTGCACAAATCCTACCGAGGTGTAATTATCACTGAGTTGCTCCCACTTCCACCTTCTCTTGTATTTTCTACCTACTGATCTTCTTGGAGTAGAGGGCTCACTTTTACAGAGAGAGAAAATCTTAAGAAAGTTGCCCTAAGTTCATATTTTTTCCCATCATTTCGGAATATTACCCTTCAGAGAAATCTAGGTTCCTCTCTCTCCAATACCCTTCCAGCCTTCCCATATGCCTAATGATTTCTCTCACTGGGATTTTAATTCAACAAAACTTTTGGTTCTTTGCTTCTCAAGGCTCTTCAAGTCCCTGCTCTTTTTCTGTCAGAAGAGCAAAGATCATATGTACACTTATGAGGTAACTGCCAGATGTACTTTATAATTAATATGTACACAATATTTGTTGATTATATGTATTTACCAAAAGCAATTATCCACATGCAGCCTAATACATGGCGGATGTTCAATTTCCTAAATATTGGCTTTGAGAGCTTGCCTGGAGATTCTAGTGTTGAACACTGAGGCTTGTATGTCCTTGACTTTGGTATTACCCTCCTTTAAGAAAAGCATGTTTATTGACAATGGAACAGCTTTTGAAAATACTATACACTAGATGGGGACACCCACCTAGCCAGCCAGAAGGGTCTGTTCAAGCCTGGCTATCAATGGAGGCTGCGCCACAAGCAGACTGCTACTTGTACATACTTGACGTGTGCTGAATTGGACTGAGATAACAAGAAGCATCTTAGTAATTATGAGTAGCTGAGAAGCCAGCAGAGCAAATACACTATTTCCAAGCCTCCCTGACCTGATGCTCCCCCCACCCGTACCTGAGCATTGACTTTACTCCCACACAAGGCACAGAATCACTTCCTTCACCTACTGTTCTCCTCTCTTAGTCGTTTGCTTTTAGGGAAGGGAGTAGGGGGTGAAAGAAGGGAAGAAGATGTAAATTTAACAAGCCAGTCAAAAGTTCTCTCCATTCTTCCTTCAGTCCTTACTTCAACTTGCTGTCTGTTAAGAATACCAACTTGGGGGGGTGGGTGTAGCTCAGTGGAAGAGTGCCAAGGTCCTGGGTTCAGTCCCCAGTACCTCCTCCAAAAAACAAACAAACAAACAAACACACCTAATTGTCTCCTCCCTCAAAAAAAAAAAAACAGGTAAGGAAAAGGCAGAGGGTGTGAATGAGTTAGAAGAACTGCCCCCACCAAAACCCTCCAGCTGCCCCGCCCTCATTAGCTGGGCTGGTGGGGAGACTTGCTGTTGAGGTTTATCTGTGACCAGAGTAGATTGCCCAGGAGGTGGAAAAAATTTCAGTGACACCTGAAATGGTAAGACTGACAATTTATTAAGAAACATCTTTTTATTTTAAATGATAGTACAAAACCTGTATATATAATATAGATCTGTATAGGTGTACATACATACAAATGCTCACACACACGGACTTCCTCATCAGAATCAAACCCTATTTTATTAAAATCCTAAATAAAAGAGAAGTATACTTAAGTTTTCCTAAAACATACTGTACATAAAGCTGTCTGAAAACCTGAAAAACTGAAGATGTTTTGAGAAGAGTCTAGGCACCCCACCTACCCTCTCTCTGTTCCCACAAATGGCCTTGGCAGAAGGACAGTACACAGGGCAAAACCAGAGAAGGGAGCTGCTAGCATTAGTTTGTTGATAGAGCAAGATGCCTGAAAGCAAACTAGGAAGCACAGGATACAGGGTGTGACCTAGATTAATTCTCAGAAACAAACCACTTAAGAATAAACAGAAAATATATGGCAGCGAAGGAGGGGAGTGGAAATAGGAAAGACAAGGCCCATAGATATTAGAAATGACCTACTAATTAAGTTCTAATGCCTGGGAAAGACTCAATGAGATAAGAACAATGGGGTCACAGAAGCAGAAGTAGTTATAGGGGAAAGGGGAGGAGAGAGAGAGAGGGAATCACAATTTCCTGCCATTAACAAGCCAAATTGCTACTGTAGAGTCTAGAGTCTAGGGACATCACCCCACCCCCAAATCTTAGAGGGGCTTAAAAAAAAAAAGGCAGCACCAGAGGTTCAAAGCTACTCAATTCGAATTCACATCCTTCTTGCTCCTGGTCTCTTGTTAAATACATTGGCAAAGGAAACAGATTACAAACTCAGAAGGGGAAAATATCACATAAAATGGAAATAGATAAGAGCCTAGAGCAGCACATAGGTAGTTTTCATATGATTTCCATTCTAAAGCTTCCTTTCTGGCCATACAGAGATGTCTACACAAGGAGTGGAAAATAGGAGGCCATTCACCAATAAATTTGGACAAAAACTAATTCCCATTCAATGTTAAACTTCTGGGAAGAGTTCACTATACGCCTCAAATCTTCTAGCTCTGGAGGCCCATATTGTTGTTTGTTAGGGAAGAGCCATGCAAGCTTTTGCAAAATAATTTCTTAAAAGGATGAGATATCTAAACTGGGAAAGTAAATGTACAGAATGTCTGCTCCTGCCATGGACCTTTACCTAGGGTTTCTTTTCTGTTCAGGGGTGTAAGAAACTGTACAAAGGCCAGTCACAACAGCTGCCATAGGAGCAGAAAGGAGGCTCACTCTGTGGAAAGGCAGCTCTATCTCCACCCCTGACACTACCCTGAATCTTTCAATTTACATGATGTCATCACATGATATGTTAAAGAAATCTTTGCAAAGCTGGGTACTGGCTCTCCCGAGGGCCTCACTCCTCAGGTTTCTCATTAGTGCCTGTTGAGTATGCCTCTCAGAAAAGAGCCCAACTAATGCTTTTTCTTCCTCAGTCCCTTTAATGAATCTAAAGAAACCCTCTCTAATGTGTTTAATGAAATAAAAATATTTCCAGCTTTACCAGGTACTTTAGAGTTGAACCCCAAATAAACAAAGAGAAAAGTGGAAAAATCCGTATGTATTTATAAACACACACACTAATAGACACACAGCAAAGGGGTGTAAAAATGCCCTCTTCACAAAATAAGTTAACTTCAACTGGAGAGCCCTCTGGTAAATTCATTTCTTTTAGCAATATAAAGAAAGAATGTACGCTGTAGATTTCTAACATTACTGAGCAGACACAAAAATTTTAATAATGCAATAGGAAGGCTGAAGGGGGAGAAGCAAAGCCAAAAATTATGAAACACAGATCTGACAGAGAAAAAGAACATCTTTTAAGGTGCTGAGTTCAAAACACAGAAAACCTAAAGCCAAGTTCTCCCATATTTCAATTAGGAGACCTCAACTCTGGCATTACAATGAAGAGATCCCACAGAGGTAGTGACAGGAAGGGAATGCACATTTATACATATGTAAGTAACTTCCCTGAAGCTAGGAACAAGAACAGAAATATTAAGATTTACTTCTTTCTCTTTTTTAGGGGAAAGCTTAAGATCAAAATGCAAATGCAGGATCTAAAATTCCTATATTAATACTGATATTATTAAAGCAGCTTTATTTTAAAATAGGCAACCATCCTAAGCTCCAGGTTTCTCCTGCTCAAGTACCACCTCTGAACCACTTGTCTGTTATTTGATTCTCTGTAATCCAACCTTGCTAATAAGCCAGTTGGAATCCCCTAACCCGGACGATCTAGCAACATTTTCCCAACTTCCATGTTGATTCAAAAAAATTGCAAAATCACAGAACAGTACTGCCATTAATGTCTTTAATATTTAACTTCTAACTACTTCAAGGGACCCCGACCTAACATTCTCTCTATGGCAATACAACTGGAGGTCAAATCCTACTTCCCTTCTCTGGGATGCGAAAAGGGCTATTCCAAGTAAACAAAAACAAATGCCTTTTTGCTACCCAGCCCTTTCCAGACACGTTCCTTCTTTCTCTCCCTATCCCAACCTCTCTTTTAACCCCCTATCTCAGAGACCCCATCATCAAAAGTAACTTGGGCTGTATTTTGGGGGTGAGAAAGAGAGTCTCTTACAGAAAAAGAATAAAGAAAACCTCTAAATAGTTCCAAAACAGTATGGACTCTGTATGCTCAGAAGGGAGTGTTGGATGGAAACCCCCTGCCACCAGTCAGAAGCTACCTCAGAGGGTGAGGTGGTTGGGCCTGGATATCTTCTGCAGAGTTAATCTCCACCCTCTTTACAGGACAGAAAAAAAGAAGGAATTAAAGTCAATATATACACCAAGAACACACAAAATACATCTAAAAAGACACCTGGTCCCTCTATAGTTAAGCTAAAGTTCTGAAATGGCACACAATAGCAGCTTATTGTCAGCACCTGATTCACAAAGGGACTCAGAAAAGGAAAAACACTGCGAACAGTAACAGGATGATTTAACAGCAGATACCACAATTTTACTCTCACTCTTACCTAGGCTGGCCCTCTGCACTTCTCCATCATCCCCTACAGCGCAGAGTAATCTGGGAAGTGCTCAGTACTTGAGAAAACCTAGCTAAGGTGGCCAGGAGCCAAGATTAATTTTAAAAACTGATATTTTTGCCTATAAGCCTCTAATAGCCAATTCTGTTTGTTAAATTTGATTTGGGGAGTTCTGTTTTCAGTCTATTTTGGGCCCCAAATGATTCTGCACCTCTGGAAAACTGCAGCAAATTCCTTCACTAATCAAGGTAAACAGAACCATGTTAACTGTCAAGTTTTATTCCAAATTAAAAATGTATGTTTTCCCCATGATTGCTAATTAAGAAAAGAGTATTCTAAACAGTCATTCAAATGTTTACTTGGCACATCTCCCTCTGGTTGCTTCTAATTTACAACAAAGCAAGCAAACATGCAAGTCCAGGATGATGAGGACACAATTTCAAAAGCAATAACCTTTGTAATGTAACCTCTCCACAACCCTTCTCTCTCCATCCATATTCCCTTTCTTTAAAATAAAAAACTCTAAGCTGGCAAACAAAAAAGTCTCAGCAATGGAACACTTTCCCAAAGTGTCTAGGCAAAGGGAGCTGGCATAGTGGGAGAGAAGGGAGTAAGGTGATGAAGTGTCTGGCCAGAATCTTTGGTTCCTTGCTTTATGGCACTGATGTTACTCCCTTTGCCAACACACTGAGCACCTTTAAGGCACAAAAGCTCTGCACAAGACCTGACCTCAAGGAAACAGAGCAATTACTCATCCCAAATCAGATGGAAAAAAACTACACAGCATCCTCAGCATTCACCTCTCCTCTCCTTGCATATGAGAGGATACCATGTAAACTCCACAGAAAGGCACACTTAGAAAACTCAGATGTTTATAAAATAAAAAGTTGGTATTAAAGCCTGATACTACATAAATAAATGTTTGGAAGCAAGCTGTTCTAACAACAGACTACCCTCTTGATTGCGATTTTATAAAATCCAGCCAGCAAAGTTGGTATCTTGAGACCAGATTGCTTCCTAACCCCACAAGCCTCGTTCTGGCCACTCTCCAGCATTGTAGAAGCACAGCCTGCAGGATTTTGGATTTATATACACTTCTCCCACATCAAGTTTTCTTTCCTTTCCAGTTTTTAAAAATTCTATGTCTGTTTCTTTTAAACTGGCATCTGAGCTACGGACACACAATGGATGCAAATTCATTCAGACAATCACAAATTTCTTTTCAGTGAAATTAACCCAGAATAGTGGGGAGTGCCTGCCTTCTCCTTTGGAAGTGGAATATAGTTCTTTCTTTTCCCCAAAGCTTGCTTCTAATCTCTCCTCTCCATTAGTTTTCTTTCTTTTTTTTTTTTTCAGTTAGATTTCTTCTTTAACGGGTACACATCATAAATCTAAGGCAACTTTTCAGGTCACTTGATGGTGCAACCATTAAAGGCTCTGAGTGTGTCCGTATTAGGAATATTATTTTAAAATCTTTTGATAGAAAGTCAGTTTTTTAAAAAACAATCAATCCACAACGTCCAGCATTCTTTCAGCTCTATACTTAAAGCAATGATGTGAGCTGAGAAACTTGGTCCTTTTCCTTTTGGTCACTCAGAAGATATGTTTCCTAAATTTGGCTTTGAATTTTCCAGTTGCATAGAGAGCCTTCCTGAGCCCAAGCATTGTACCCTGCGATAGTTTTCTTCTTTAGGACATTCTTAATTTTTATGAAATGTTTGTCCTTGTATTTTCTTTTAAAAAGAGGAAAAAGATGGCATAGTACAAGTTGTGGCCCTTGCACATTAAGATGAAACAGTTTCCATGGAAACTCCAGTATGAGGCTCTGGGGGCCCTCCCGCCCCAGTCACTTGTGCCTCTCTGTCCGCTGTCTCCCTCCCTGTGACTGCTACAGCGCCTGCTTCAGCCACCGCTTCAACCACGGTGCCATCAACTCCATTGGGCTGCTGTCGGGCCATGGCCTCCAGCTGGAGGCGGTACTGTTCTGCCTCCTGCTCTTTCTTTAGGAGCTGGTGTCGGTATTCCTGGGCTCTTCGGTTAGCCTCCTGGAGCTGCTGCTGAAGTAGCTCTCTCTCAGTGCCTTCCTGTAAAAGTCAACCACCACAGGTAAGAATTCCTGATCACAGATTACGCAGATAAAGAAGGGTTCGGACCTTGACAGTTCTGACTTTTGAGTCTTTGCCTTCTCTTCTCTCGACACTGCTAAAAACATTACCTTGCTTTCCTCCACCACGCTGTTTGTCATCTCTTCTACCCTTGGTTTCTTGGTCAGTGGCAATTTCTCTGTTTCTTCTGCCTCTTCTTCAATGACAGTCTCCTCTGCAACCTGACCAGCAGGTACAGTTAGAACTATAAGCCAAAGGACACCAATTGGAGGTGATGAATACACAGTAAAGCAAAGAATTTTTGCTTACTTTGAATTAGAAAATAAACTAAAATTTATTTTCTGATCTCTTACTGTTCATATCTCTTTGGATTTTAGAATCAATAGGTAAGGCATGGCTTTACGGAAACAGAAAGGGTTAGAGAGGCACTGAGAAGAGCTCAGAAAGGAAGGGTGAAAACTTGTGAGTTTGGAAGCCATGCAGTTAAGACCTAGGTCTAAGGCTTTTATATAAAGATGTCTGACTGTAGATCAGAAGCTGTGACCACTTAGCTTACAACTCTGCAGGAATAACTTGTCTAAAGTAGCCCTAATATCTTAAATAAGAAGTTTGAGAAACCTTTCATGAAAGCAGTTTGCCATTAACTGTATCTAATTTAATTATTTTTATTCTCATAGATAAGTGAGAAAGGGTTAACACACGTATGCACCTAACACACATGATGCACTACCCACCAATCAGAATGGCTAAAATTTTAAAAAAGTGGTAACACCAAAAGCTGGCAAGGATGTGGAGAAACTGGATTATTCATAAACTGCTGGTAGGAATGTAAAATGCGAACGTAGAAAATGCTTTGGCAGTTTCTTACAAAACTAAACCCACATTTTCCATATGACACAGCAATTGTACTTCTGGATAGCTATCTCAGAAAACTGAACATTCATGTTCCCATAAAACCTGGACATGATTGATCAAAACAGCTTTATTCATATATAGCCAAAACCTGGAAACAATGTCCTTCAGTGGGTAAATGATTAAACAAACTATGGTATATCTATACCATGGAATACTGCTCAGCAATAAAAGGAAATGAATTACTGACACAAACATCAATTTGGATGGTCCTTAAAGGGAATTATGCTGAGAGAAAACAGCCAGTCTCAAAAGACTATATACTGCATGATTCCATTTATATAACACTCTTGAAATGACAAAAGTATAGAGATAGAGAACAGATGAGTCAGTGGTTGCCAGTGGTTTGGAATGTGGTGGGAAGGAAAGTGGCTGAGGACACACAAGAGCAGCACAAGGGACCCTTGTGGTGGAGCTGTTTTGTGTCTTGACTGACAGCACTCATACAAATCTACAAACTTACTAAACTGCACAGAACACAGACTCATAAATGAACACATATAAAACTGGAAAAAAAAATCTCAATAAGGCTGGTGGATTATATCAAGGTCAATTTCCTGTCTGTGATAACTATACTAGAGTTATGCAAAGTGTTACCTTGGGGGAAACTGGGTGATGGGCACATGGGATCTCTCTGTATTATTTCTTACAATTGTACAAGAATAAATCTGTGACTATCTCAAATTTAAAGTCTCAGCTTTCCTTCTTTGGGCCTGATTAAACACATTTGTAAGAAGTAGTCCAGTTTATCTAGGCAAAACCTCAAATTTTATTTTTTTCCTTAAAACAACTCCAGTCCTATTTACTTAACTCTGTTATAAGCAGTCTCTCACTTACCCAATGAGCCCCCCAAAACTTTAAATGATAATCATGTTCACAAAAACATCAGTAGTATATTTCCAAATAAAACTAATAAGAACTTATGATATCAAAGCTTAGATTTAATTCCTATTCTTCCTTCCCATACTGCCAAAGATCCATCAATTCAAATAATTTGAAAATTATGAAATCCCCATAATTATTTAGGCCAAGTCAAAATTTTGGTAACACAAAAGGCAACTATACCTTGCAGATACTGATTGGTATATATAAAATAGATAAACAAGTTTATACTGTATAGTACAGGGAAATATATTCAATATCTTATAGTAGCTAATGGTGAAAAAAGAAAAATGAATATATGTATATTTATGTATGACTGAAGAATTGTGCTGTACACCAGAACTTGACACAACATTGTAAACTGACTATACCTCAATAAAAAAAACTTTTTTAATTAAAAAAAAAGGCAACTATACCAACCCTCCTCTTTCAACCTCCAGTATTTTTGAGGAATAAAGTTGTAATGATTAGTTTCTTTGTTTTCAAAAAAAATTTACTTATGTATTTTCTGAGTAAGTAATACATTCACATGGTTCAAAAATTAAAGTTATAAAAGCAAATATATTGAAAAGCTTCTCATCCATCCCCAGCAACCCAGGTGCCCTGCCAGAAGGGAAAAATTGTAACAATGTTATTTCTGAATGTGAGTCCAGAGACAGTCTATGAATAGATTAGCAAATATACACATATTTCCCCCTTTTTAAAAATATAAATGTAGCATATTCTACACACCTCCTCAATCTTGCTCTTGTCACTTAATATGGAGGTCAGACCATAATAGTGTATAGGAAACTTTCTTATTTTTAATAGCTGCATAGTATTCTGTTGCAAGGGTGTACCATAGTTTATTTATCCAGTTCCTTAATGACTTCTACTGAGTTCTTTTTAATCTTTGATGATTACAAATAATACTGTAATGAATAATTTAGTATGTATATCATTTCTGTGTGCGAACATAAATTCATAGAAAAATAACTTTTTAGCCAAAAGGTATGTGCATCTTTAATACTGACAATTTGCTCTTCAGACACTGCATTAATTTACATTCTCACCAGTGACTTGTAAGAGTGCCTGTTTCCCCATACCTTTGACAAAACAGTGTTTTCATGGTATCTCAGTGTAGTATTTATTATTTGTATTTCTCTTGCTATGAATGAAATAAGTTGAATGTATTTTCCTATTTTTAAAAGCCATCAGTATTTTCTTTTCTGTGAACTATTGGTTCACATTATTTGCTCTTTTTTCTACTAGTGTTATTGGTGTTACTCACAGATTTTATATACATTAGGGGAATCAGCCTTTGCCAGCTTGGTTTCTGTTTCTTTTTCAGAGCTTCTTTGCCCCATCTGGCATCTGGCATCTGGCATTCTCCCATTCCTATTACTTGCCCTAATGCCTCATTTTTAGAGGTGTGTTGGATGTCTAAAATATCTTTTAATAAACAAGTGTCTAAACAGGGTAACTCACCTTGCTGTCCATCTTGCATAGTTACAATAAATGGCTGACCAATGTTCCCAGTAGGGATTGCAGTTTGGATATTACCCAGAGGGACTCCATCGGTCACTATGGTGATGACCCTCTGGCCTCCACTCCCCACCACTTGCTGGATTGATGAGTCAACAGAATTTCCCTCCATGATTTCCTCAGAATTAGCTAGAGAAGACAGAAGTAAATATAAAATTTCACTTTAGAAACAGGAGTATAGTCATTTCAGCCTCCTTGAAATTGATACCAGGGCTAGGAAAACTTGAAAAAAAAATGTAGCTTTAATTGTTCACAAAAGCTCTTGTAAATAATGCTAAGTCAGAGGAAAAAATAAAACAGGGAATGCGTCAGAACAGTATTTACTAAAATTTCTTCATTGACATATTAGCTTTCACTAAAGATGGATTCTATGTACAAATACATTTTCAAAACACTGGTTTAAATATGCTTAAATTTTTGTGTTTGTTTGTTTTGTAGGAAGTATCAGAGACCCCAATAAGCTAATGAACATTGTGATTCTCTAATAGGGAATAAGATATGCTGAATTTCCCCAACATATTTGATCTTGGAACTCCTTTTTCAGGAAGTATCTTCAAAGTCCAAATAAATCTGTGGAGCCTAGAAAAATAATTATAAATTAGAGAAGATCTATTTCTACAAGAAATAAAGGCATTTAAGAGTGAATTAATAAAATTATATGTCAAGAAGTCAAAGCACTGGAGTTTGATGGTCAACAACAGTAGGTGGCTTCTCCCACCTGACAGATCAACAGTAACAGGAACAGCAGCTAAGGCTGACTGCTCACTGTGCGCAGGTGCCTTTCTGAGAGCTGTGCGCACACTATATTGAAGACAGATTTTCAGTCTAGTTAGTCAATATCTCCAACAACTACCAGGGGGACCAGCCCCTGGCACTTTGGGATTTCTGTATCTAGAGTCCCTAGTAGAAACTGGCAACAAGTGAGGTAGGGACTATCCATATGAGGCACATTCAGGCAGTTTAATGGAAAAAGAGTACTCACACCTCTCAGAAACAAAGAACAGTCAGATTTACAGCTGAAAGGACCCTGATAGATAATCTAGTCCAACTACCACGCCAGAGACGAGGAGACTGAGACCTGGAGAAGTTAAGAGATTTACCCAACGTCAAAGAGCGAATCAAGAGTAACAAGCAGAAGTTTAATACATTGCTTTTCCCTCTGCCATGCTGCTCACTCACACACATCTGAGCAGAGATCTTTACGACTACCTCCAGTCGGAAAAACAGGATTGGAGGAATATTCTCACCGCTCAGGTATCAATGGCAGAAAGAAATCAACAATCTGCTTTCATTTCTGATGGAGCAGACTGCCAGAGGGTTCCAGAAAGATTCCTAGATGACTGTTTAGCCCTACCTATGACTATCTGCTCCTACCTATAAGAAGCCTCAAGCCAAAAAAAAAGAAAAAAAAAAGCAGCAGCCTTAAGCCTTTTCCCTATAAGCCACTAGCTCTGGCTAAGTGACCTGAAACCTTTCTGATTTAAAATCAAAAGGGCACTATACAGAATATATCTGTGGAAAGCCACTGGAAATGCCAAAATAACATGTCCATTGAAAATAAAAGCAAGCCAACCTGAGCTACACAGGATATAACCAAACGAGAGTGACAGCAGCCCCACGTGTTTCGATGCTTTAACACACGACATCTAGGCCTCTACTTTCAATTATTCTATGATAGCATCAGTCAAAACATAACACAGAGCATTTCCAAACCTCTGCTAATATAAGACTAAACATTTCAATCTGATGCAACTGGAGTCAAGGCAAACAAACTTGAAGCTGTAAAAATACAAAGGGATAACAGTCATTCTCTGACATTGTTCAGCTGGCTGATTACATCACTTGGGATTTTTTTTTTCTTTCTGAAGCTCAATGATTCTACAACCCTTTTTCCTAGCTGTCTCTAACCATAATTCTTTAACATTTCATGCAAATTAAATCTGCTGGAGAAATTTAAAAACAAACGAAGAAATAGTGATTCACCCAGCAGATATCCCTCACCTACCTGCGGCTCTGTGTGAGCTGGAGAGGGGGGCTGATGCGTCAGCTAGAGCTGCAAGGGTGGCCAGCACTGAGGCGGTAGAATTTGAGAAGAGTGCTGTTGAGGAGGCATAGGGAGCACCTATTTTGGTAAAAAAGGCAAATGAGGTCTGGAGGAGAGAATAAATGGAGATGAACGAAGAATGGCTTACTAAATCAAAACTGTAGCTTTTCACTCTGATGTCCTTAATCTTGCTCGCTAACATAAACTAATATAAACCAATTATCATGGTGCTAAAACTCTTCTAAGTTCTCCCTTTAAAAGGGTTTAAGGTAATATGCTTGGTATAGGGCCACTACATTCCCCTCACTTGATCGTTCTCTTGGCACTGCCTGTGCTGAGCAGACCAAGAGTGCCACCCACTCCCTAGGCTGGCGGTGCAGAGCTCTCCCCGGCAGCAGGCAGTAAGGCAGCAGGCAGGAAGCATACAAAGCACGTCATGCCAGCCAAGAGCCAAGCAGCGGCGCGGGAACAGGTTCCTCCCGGGCTTTACTCAGCCATGCTACCTCTGTGCGTCAGCTAGAGAGGTGAGAAGACCAGGACTGACCTCTAGTGCGAGGACATTAAAAACCTTAAGTTTCACATGCTGACTGTCAAAGGGTAGTACAATTAATCCTAAAAAAATAATTATCTACTTTAGTTATGTCATGATGTGCTTTAAAAAATCTTGTGATATTCTTGCAGCTAAGTTCCAACAGGGAAGTGCATTAGATCTGGCAACAGGCACACCTAACTTTATGAACAGAAAGTATTACTCAACAGTTCTGTGTAAATTAAACTTATAAAATGAATTGCATTTCTCTAAGTCTTTCACTATAATTTCAGAGATACTTATTGTGCCAGTTGTGAATTTACTGTCCTTGGCTCCAAATCTGCCCTTCTTTGCTTTGCCTTGCAGTACTAAAGCTGGACCCCATAACTATTTCTTGTCACCTGGCATGAGATTAAGTTCTGTCATATAGAAGTAGCTCCCCATACTGGCTATTCCTGTATTCTTTAGAGTTCTCCTCACCTCCTAGTTGTTAATCCACTGTTACTAACAATTCTTTATAAATTAAGTTTATAAGTTAATAAATTATATATTTAGAAGTTATATATGTATGATAAAATTATACAAGTCACCATGTAGTTCTGCCTCCTGACTGAAATGTGACTGATACACTTATCTTCTTTTTAAATGTATTCTTAATTTTTAACTTTTCCCACTACCTATGCTTAAAGATTCTTTCCAGTCTTTCTTCCATCAAAAAGTCAATTCTCTGTAAAATATTTAAAAACACTTAATGAACTTAAGTATTTAACACTCGTTATAATAAATCCTTCCACAGAGCAAGGAATCCTTTTCTGATATGATTAGCTAACCTGATTTAAATTTAAATTTCAGAAGATTTTTCCCCCAAAATGTGGATTTTTTCATCATTGCAAACTATCCTAATCACAGCTTTTAGATGATGACTATGGGAATGGAGATGAGAGTGGAGACAGTAATGATATCCCTATTTTATTCTAATTCTTTCATAAAATACTCAGGGAGCCAAATGGTCTGAGTAGAACACAGTGCTTGACCTCTAGAAAAGAGTCTGTGTCTATCTAATGACTTTGTAAGAGCAAGAGTCAGTGATAGCTTATACCCTAATTTTCCTGTTTAGTTCATGCTTTTCTCATCACTCAGCCAAATGCTGACATAAGAATTCACAAATGAAATAAACAAGGAACAAGCAATTCCTAGATATGTCTCTTGTGGAGGTTGAAATATATGTGACAATAAGTCACTAGCAAAAAAAAACAAGGCTGTTATTATTTACCACAGTTAAAACACACACACACACACACACACACACACACACACACACACGCTGTGACGATTAAAGTTCAAGTGGGACAAACATCAGTTAGGCCACCAAGCTAAAGGAGAACACCTAGCTAGAACTGCTCCATAAGAAAGGCATGTTACACCTTTTAGCATGATGATTCCAGCGTAAGGGTGCTCTCCCTTTGATTCAAACATAATGACTTACCCAGCTTCCCCTCAATAGCAAAATGAAGAAAGAACACTTATAAAAAATTAGGTTTAGTATTTTGACATACATAGCTGAAACTGAAAAGAGATGATGCAAATTACCTCTTTAGACTTACCCAGGGAAGTCTAGGAAAATAAACTACTTTGTTGTTAAATAATGTTAACTGTTTCGTTATCCTTTATATAAGATCCCACATCAAATAAAGTGATATGTGCATGGATGCTGTTATTTTTGGAAAGGAATGGCATTATTAGTGGCAACCCATTACCTACTCAGAATGTGGCTTACGTAAATAAACTCTTCAGACCAGGATTTAGGGGAGTGTGCTATGTCTGCTAGGTAATCTCTGCAAGTTAGTGAAAACTAGATGCAGAAAAATTAACTACTTTGCCCAAGGTCACGCAGCGAGTAAACACCGGAGCCCAGATTAGAACCTAATTCATTAGATTCCAATACAGTCTTTATGAACCTATACAGAGCAATTTATATTTGACGTTGGAGTGCATCTTATGATTCTACAGAAATAGGAAACTGATCTTCACAACTTTGTTTTACCCTGATTAATGTTTAAATTAGTCTGTGTTCCCAATCACTGCAGTTTCACTGATGATGATTGATATTTTTAATCAAAAATGGAAAATTAAAAGCAAACTTTGTAATCTGGTTTCTGATATCAAAAATAGCCACCAAAATGATAATCCTAGGATACTTTCAGTTAATTCTTAAAAATATTACTGGATGATGGGAAACAAGAGGCTGCCCCACCATTCAGGAAAAGAAAATCCTTTACCTCAGTTGAATAACACAGCCTGAATTTGTCTTATAATTTTTCTCCTTTCTTTTATCTGCACTGATTAAGCATCAGGTAGGCCAGTCCCCTAAAGGAGAATGGCTGGTAGAAATACTTCATGAGTAAGACGACATTGGAGAGATCGGCTCTAATTATGTGAGGGTTCAGCAGTTTCAATCTGTAGTTGTCAACACACAGAAGAGAGAAAGATGAAGAGGTTTGCCAAAAGCAGCATGACAAACGTGATATATAGGTCCATGGGAATCAAAGCTAAGAATCTCTACCCTGAATGTCTTCAACTTTGCTTATCATTCTAGATCAAAGTCTGGAGAATTTCAATAGTTAAAGACTTAACTAGCTCTTTTCACATGTTCGTGAACATGTAATTTTATCGGCTTCTAAAAACTTTTGGATTGTAAAAGTACTTTTCTAATCAGTGTCACCTGAACCACAACAAATCCAAATGACTGTGACTGCTCTAATTATATGTACACGTATATGTAAGCTAATTTTAAAAAATCAGCTAAGAACTAAAGCACAGTGATTTTAAGTAATTGGTAGCCTATTAAATGAAGGTCACTACTGCCCCCTTGTGGGCATGACTGAGTCAACCTTCACTGAGAAGTTGTATTTTCACTTAACACTGATTATTGAAGCCCTCCTATAAAATGGGCACTGAAATACAAAATCTCAGTCTCATAACAACCTCATGATATATGTATTATTATGTCCCAATTTTAAATATAAGGAAAGAAGGCTTGAAGACGTAAGTAGTTTTCCCAAGGTCAAACATCTAGTCAATTAACACATCAGTGTTTGAAAGCAGTTCTGAATGCAAAATTCCACGCGTGTACAAGTGTGTATTTTATCACATTGCCTCTCAATAATGATACCTCATTTAAGATCTTCCTTTGATATTTTACAAACTTAACTATGAATACAGTTGCTTATTTTTAAACGAAAGTCAGGAACAGAAAAAGAAACCAAGAGTCAATTGGAAATTTTATTTAAGTGAGGACACAAGTTCCCTCACTGTAAAGCAAGTATCTGTAAAGAGATGTTGAAAATAAACTCAATTTGCTCTTTTTAGATAAATATTTTTGTTAAAAACATACAAGTCTCAAAAGCTCAATACCAAGTGCTGCTCTTTGCTATTTTATTGTTACACATGTTCTCAGAAACAAATCAAGCCTCTCCTATTGTAGTCACATAACCACAGGTACCTGTATCAGCACTCCAACAACCACGTAAGTTTATTCTGCTTTATGTTTTACTGCTTTAGGCTGCAAATGTTTAACTATTTTCCTTAGCACGACCATACTGAAGCACCCTTGTATTTTCATTTTGGGGTCAGATATAACCCTTCAACAGATTAATCTGTAGAATAATATTACTTTTAACACAGTAAGCACTTATGTATAACCCCAATGTATGATCTTCCCTTTCCCCAGAAAGAGTAAGTGCATTAGCTTTAAAATCTATTATAAATTTTCTATTTTGGGAATATTTTAATAAAGGTGTGGATATCAGAGAGGGTATCTATTCATCTCATAGGAAAACCTGGGATTCTGTTCATTTTAAGATTAAAATAAATGCCCCATTATCAGAATATTACCTGAGGTTGTTTTGGTGTTGGCTGAAGAAACAAGGCTTGCCAGGTTGACAACCTCTCCTGATGTGAAGATGAATGGGGTGGCCACAGTCACAGGGTTGGCTCTCTCGGGATTAGCATTCACCTGATTCTGCATTGCTTCCTACAAAACAGTGCAGAGTATCTCAAAATCAGAACACTTATTAGCCTTAGTTATACAGTTACTGAACAACTAATCCCCCACAATGCTCTATCAAGCAGAACTAGTTCTGGCATACAATGTCCCAGGGACCACAGAGTTCTCATTAAGACTACTGTTTTTTTTTTTTTAGACCAGAGCAACAAAGATGTTAGGTTGCTTTCCCAAACTTATTTCTACTTTAGGAAAAAAAAAAAGGCATATTACTTGCAAAAACTTCTAGACAACTTACTTAACCTCTTTGAATCTTGTCTTTTAATTTGAAAAATGAAAGGGGTGACTTAAAAAGTAATTGCCAGCCCTAATATCCTATGATCAATTATCTACAAGACAGTGCGCTAGCTGGAGATCCCCGCAGATAATCTACAGAGAATAATATTCTCCAGAGTTTTGTCCAACTACTTATTCTATTCTGCCACTGAAGAAATTCCTAAGAGAATATATAACAAGCAAATAAATGTGTGCCAGATTTTAATGTCTAGTTCCATATGCTGCACTTCTGCTTCCAGGGATATCTGCACAATTTTGGTGTAAAGATGCTTATCTTTACTCTATTTTTTTACTTTCATAAGCAGTTTTCTACAAACATGATCACTACTAAAAAGAAGTCAAATTATGCAAGGACCCTAAACAAGGAATTGAAAGTTGAAGAGGATAACCAGTGTGTAGGGAACTGTCAGAAAATAAACAAACAAACAAACAAACCAACCAACCAACCACTGAAAATGCAGCAGAAATGGCTATTTTTTACATATAATTATCCCCTTGACTAAGAGCTTCAATTGAAACAAATCATCCATTCTCTGGTTACTGTTAAATTCCTTCCTGAATCTGCCCCTTCTATAGTCCATTATCATTTCCTTAATTCAGGCCCTCATTGGCTCTTGTCTGGCCTAATGCTGAAGAAACACATAGTGACTTTCATGAACTGTCTTCTCTCAAGTCTGCATATCACACCCCAAACAATCATTAAAAAAAACCTAATCACATCAATCCTCTATTTAAAAGCTTCTATTGGATCCCCCTTGCCCACAAAATCGTCCACACTCTTTGCACGCCACGTAACACCCCTATGCTCAGAACCCAGCCTAACGCTCAGCCTTCACTCCTGCCACTCCCAAACTCTGCTGCCCTTGCCCGATCTTTAGTCACAGAATTACTTACTCGTTCCTGAACATTCCATGTCCTTTCACACCTCTGTGTCTTTGATTTGCTTTTTCTAGCCTATGATATCATTTTCTCACATCTCTGCTTACTTCTCCTCCACAACTCAGTTCAGATTCTACATACACTTTAATCCCTACCTTAAGTATCATCAATACTCCCTCTCTGCAGTCCTGTAACACTTACTAGGTACCTGTTATCACCACAGTAGTGTAATACTTTATATCTTGTCTTTACTTTCATCATGGTGTAAACACTCCAAGGGCAATTAACCTTTGTATCCCTCATCCCGTTATTTCTTGATATACAAGTGCTGGCTTAAGAAATCCATGGATGAAATTATCACAGCTGATTTTTAATTCTGAGATGGCTTCCTTATGACTCAATATGCTTTGTAGCTATGTACTATCTCACATCAGTTGATGTATATTTATAAAACATAAAGAGGCTTTTAATACTGTCCCAAGTCAAGTTTAATTACAAAGGGAAATTTTCATGGAGGAAAAAAACATTCTAAAGCCAAATAATCTTATTTTTGTCCTGACCACAACATTGTTCTTCAATCACCATGAATAATTCAGGGTTTTACAGAATTTTTTAAAAAGATACTAATGTCACTGAGTCACAAGACTGAGACATACTGGAAGTACTACTTTGATGAGATAGGGAAGATTTCGTTTCGATTCAGCTCCTACAAAAAATCCTTAACTTCATCTGAAGTATACTCTAGTGGTATACAAATAACAAGACCTGAAGGATGACCAGAATCTCAGCATTGTTTTTCTCCAGGGCTATGTCAAAGGCAGACTTATCGAACTTGCTGAAGGCATGGACGTCAGCTCCGTATTTGATGAGCAGCTCTACAACCTCTCGATGGTGGTGCTCTGTGGCCCAATGCAAAGCCGTCATCTTCAGCATGTCCTTGGCATTCACATCTGCACCATTCTGTCACAGAAAAGTAATTTTTTTCAAATAGACACTGGTTACAGTAGCACAGGTACAACATCCCATCACCAAATATAGAGGATTTCTAGAGAGATTACTCATATTCAAATTTAGATCATGTTTAAAAAATACCAAAGGGAAAAACATTTCTCAGATTCTCTTGAATTCTGACAGACATCATGCCTTAAGTGAGTGGGTCCTTTAAGGACATCACTGGGAAATTACAACAGATGGGAGAGGAAGGGGAAAAGAACAGATTTTTGTTGCATTTATTAACAGAAAGCTGAGTGCCTGAAAAAACAGGCATAAAAGCAGAGAACACCTGCAGAAGAAAAATTAAGAAAAATGAATAAAGTCTGTTTAGCCTTTAACAGATTAGAAAACAAAATCCTCATAGCCATGATGACACTCGAAAGAGATGCAACTCAATGCTATAAACCGTTCTAGGGTTAATCTTTCCCAGCCTAGTTTCCTACCACCTGTTTAAGTAAGGAAACAGGGAGATGTATGTCTTTTTTATAATACAGACCCGCCACCACTATTCTTGCTTTACCCTAACAAGAAGTTCCACGATGTGTGCATGTCCATCAGCTGCAGCCATGTGCAAAGGGGTCCTGTCCACTTTGGTCCGGGCATCCCTGCTAACGCCTGCTCGAAGGAGCACCTCTGCTGTGGAATAATGACCATACTGGGCTGCAAGGTGGAGGGGTGATGTTCCAAGCTGTGGGAAAATAATACTCATTGAATATCAACTATGTGCAGGGTCCTAAATCATTACTGGAGGGGCAGAAATGAACAAGAGGTGAAGCTAGGGTCCTTTCTTGGAGAGAGAATCTGGTTGGGCAAATAGGCTGAAGAAATGGTTTAAATTAAAATCAACATACTAATGGGCAAATAAATATACCACCAATTAAATAAGTGCTAAGTATAATGGATTTAAGTCAGGTGGACTTACCAGGTAAAATTCCCTAAAGGACATGCTTTTAAATAGGACTTAGAAGAAGGTAAAACAAATGGATAGAAAAGAGCATTCTGAGTCAGGGGTAAGGGAAAGGATAGGCAGGTTCAAAATAATTCTTAGGAAAAGGGCAGAGTCTAGAAAGTTGCATGTGAAATCTGGGATGCAAATTTAATTGGTTGAAATAGACGTTTGTTACCACAGTGAAGTAAAGCAAAAAGACTGACAGACGAAGTACCCCAAAAAGTAACAATAAAAATAGCAATGGTGTGTCAATAGCAATAAGCAAGTCTGTATCATCTCAAAGTAAATCTTCTAAGAGTTATCTATCAGCATCCATTTTGGCCAGATATCTGTTCCTTTCTTTGTGTTATGCTCTTTATTTTAAGCTTATTTCGTTTATTCTTTGCTTTTCATATATTCAGTCTTTCTGCCTGACTGGATTTAATTCACACTGCTCTTTTCAGGTCTATTTATAGAAATGCTAATCTCATGGGTTTCCTTTCTTCCTTTCTGTGAAGTGCTAAGAACTGCTGGCCTCTGAAGTTATGAATTAATCACCCCAGAACAGAGGACACTGCTCATCGAATTGTTAAAATTAGGCAATACTTACAAAATCTATGAATACTAAGCAAGCCCATGTTATAACTGAGACCTGGATCTTGTGACTCTGCTCTCCAAGCTGGCTGGCTGAAGTCATGAAATTACACCTTCCTCTGTAATGTTTTTTAACAGTGGGAAAGGAAGCAAAACGGCGAAACTACTCCTTATTAACCAGGACATTGCAGAGGAAAGGAAATAAGGGGTTTACTAGCTGAGAAATGCACTCTTAGTATACTGATTTTGTTTAATTTCTAGCTAATTACAGAAGCCTACAACCCAATTACACTCCAGGGAGAAGTAAACCTTTAGAAAATACTCTGAAACAACATTATCGAAGACCACAAGTATATAATACCTTACAATTACCACCTATATATCCACAGGAGACTCTTTCAATTTGGAAAACTAGAAGAAAAAGAAAACCACATATTTGGATGAGTCAAAGAACATGAAACTCTTGTAGGGAGACTGAGGCAAAAACAGAATGAAGGAAAAGCAACACAGTCTGCTTAGCCTTTAAGAAAAAGTCTGGGGACACCACACACTGGGAGCCGTTCAGAGAGCTTACCCAGTCTGTGGTGAATGGGGCACCATTTGCCATCAGTGTTCTCACTTCATCATCTTGGCCTTTTCTTGCTGCTTCTAGCAACCTCTTCCCCAAGTCCACCAAAGACATCTTTATGCATAGGAACACAATTGTTCAGGAAGCTATAATTCAAACATAAGGAAAGTTGCCTGTAAAATGCTTTCAGAAGACCTCTTGTACGTGAACACATGTAACACACTTTCCAAGCCGACTCTCCGGTAAGGCACTTCTTTCCCACCGCATCTAACACAGATATTGGGGAAAGCTTCAGGCCCTAAACCACAGATCCCTCGCTTTCAATCTCCAGAAAAATACTTTGGAAATATGTGAAACACATTACCACCTTTCTAGCTTCAGGAAAAAATAAAACAGCATTTCATCCCTCTGAAACAACCATGGGTAGAAATAGCATGTTACACGAAAGAATGAATAGACAAACCAAGGAGAGTGAGACTCAGGTACAAGGCAGACATTTTTTCAAAATGAACAAAGAGAGTCTGCGACTTCAAGAAGACAAACAGCAGTATTTACTGCCAATTATCAATTTTAATTTCAGCTCTGAAGCAAAAAACAGTAATTTTGGGGAACCTATTATTCACCACCAAGAGTTAACAGCTCATTACAACTTTTCTGATAAAATTAGTGGTGATACTAATGAATGCGATTTTTTATACTGTATAATAAAATGCATCAATATTTGGATGATCTGCATTATTTGGTGAATCAATATTTTTCTTTTTTTGGATGAACCAATATTTTTCAAATAACCAACGCATGTTACAAAATCATGCACGGGTAAAAAGACTGATTAAAAATGAAAGCAGATCAATGGGTTTTAAAGTAATGGAATATAAAAATTCACTGACATGGTTTCAGATTCTTCACTGCAACTCACTTTTAAGAAATTGCCACTTGTCCAGTTTCTGTGTAACATCAAAGAATATTCACAATTACCTGAACAAGCTATTTAAAAACTAGTCCTTTCTCCAAGTACATATTGCAACAGATTGAATGCAGAAATAGATGTGAAAGTTAAGCCAGAAATTGAAGAGATTTGCAAAAATATAAAACAATGTCATTCTTCTATTTTTTTCTTGCTTGTGGGTTTTTTTGTTGTTGTTGTTATTCTTTTTTTCTTTTTTCTATTTCTTTAACTTGGAAGATATCTATTTTTCATAAAATTGTGCTATTTATGTTAACATGTAATGGATTCATTATTATATTTTAATTAACATTTGAAAGTTAATTTTTAAAACAGTAAATATCAATAGATATAACACATTGGAGTCCTCAATAATTTTTAAGAATATTAATGAGTCCTGAAACCAAAAAACTTGAGAATCATTGGGTTAGGCAAATCATTTAGCCACTATGCGATTTAATATTCCAATCTACATTATAGAACACTGTGTTCAAACATGGGAATCCGGGAGACCACCAGGGGAGTTTGTTTAAAATGCATATATGCTTGAGGCTCTAGTCCAGGTCCTCTGATTGACTGGAGCAGAGGATGAATTCTAACAGTGTGAAAGTTTATAACCTGTTCTAAGTGTCAGTTTTTACAACTTAAGAAAATGCTAGATTAAAAAAATGAAAGCATAACCTTCTTACGGAAAACTGATACTTTGCATTTCTCCATGGTTATCATTCTCTAAAAATATCAAAACTTCCTTTCAATTTAGTTATCTTATTAATAACAAGAACAAAATTTTAGGTGACTCATTAGCAGAAATGACTCCTTCACATTTTCTCAGATTATACTATATACAAAAGGTTATCATGAAGGCTTAAACAGCTCTACGATAACTGATCACAAAGAGAAAGAATGCCCTACACAGCGATGTTCATAAATGGCTGGCACGAAGCAGGAGTAAATTAACCTAAATTTCAGCTCTATTCTCTACCACAAAAGATACTCAGTGGTAGGCTGAGGTATCTGCTTAAGGAAAAATCTGGTTTGCTTCACATTCGCGGGAAGCTGACACTTCTGGAAAACAAGATCCTTTAGATTGATTTTATCCCATTGCAACTGGTGTCTTCAGCACCTGAACTCCTGCAAAATATTTCTGAGCCATCAATTTTTTTCACTGTAGTCTGCCTTCATATTTATGTTAATTTTATCACTTTTCTTCAACCATATTTGTGAGTATGTGTATCAGTACCTCTAAATGGCAACTGACTCAAATGTTTCATCTCCATTGTTTATATAGGCCATCAAGAGGCTTAGTTTTTACTATACAAAGATACTGTAGCTAAACTTTGGGATTAGAATGTAAATAATCTGTTATATTAATCACCTGATATTTAAAAAGTCTCTTAGAATGTGTTCCTCAAGGTTCTTTTCTCTCCCTATTCTCAGTTACTCTTTTCTTTCAATTTAACCTGAAGCATCTATCTAAAGTAAAATGTATTTTTAAAACAACAGCATTTTGGGGAGACTATGTGCCATTCTCCCACATACTATCCACATCCTGTACTGGCAGTACCTACCAGATAAGAAATGTAGCTTAAGAATGAGATAGTCTAGGCCCTTCTTATCTCCTTGATTACTAAAAACAAAAGGAAAACATTCTCTCTTACTGGATGTACCTCCACTTTTCCTATATACAAAGTTCAGAAACAAAATCTGATCTAACTTGCCTCCTAGGATTTTAGAGATGAATAACAAGGGCACCCATTTCCCCTCCCATACCAACATACGAGAATTTTCAGTAAGTGTGTTTTAATAATTGATGAAATGCTTGAGCTCTTAACAACAAAGTACTCTATCAGAGAGTAATTTCCTTTGTTGATATAAGAATTTGGGTGGAGCTGTTCAATCATTGTTACCAAAGCGTGTATGAACACAGATGCTTAAGAACATCTCTGTTGTACTACGGGTGGGTCAAATGGTACGATGAAAATATGGTCCCAGATGGCTAAAAATGTCAAATTGTTGAAGGTCAGTCATAGAATGTTCTTTTCCAAAGACGTTTTAAAAAGAGAGATGAGAGGGGAAAGTCCCTCTGGGAAAAGGGGGAGGAATGAGATGGTGTGTGCTGTCTCAAGGAAATCTGTGACAATTGGAGAAAGCTAACGGAAAGGAGAAACGGAATCGAAGAATCCATGATCTGACGACCTTTTTATTTCTTTTTCTATTGCACACGTCCCCACTGGGCCGCCAGCTGTACAAACAACAGTGCAAGAACTGGAGGCGGGGCCCTAACGGCTCTTGCTCAGATTACTGAGCTCACTAATAATCTTTAGGCTATTGCTGCGGGCAGAGAATTAGGGTCCTCGCTTTCTGCTCTATCACAAATCCTCCAGTCCCTCACAGCGACGTTCTGTCTTTCTGGACGAAGTCAATTTAGGGCGGGGAGCCCAGATCTCAGCCTAGCGGGCGGCCCCCGGCCCGGGCTCCGCGCTGCCCCCTCGTGGTCACCTCTGCGGCCTCGGCTTCCCACGGTCCAGCTCCCGAGCCCCAGGTCTTACACCCACCCCCTTCTTCACCTCCTTCCAGTCCCCTCCCCTTCCTCCCAGCAGCATCCCCTTCCTCTTCGTCCCCTTCCCCCAGCTGCCCCGGCTCGGATGAAGGGGCGCCGCTCCATCTGCACCCAGAAGTCCGGGGCTGGGCTGGGGAAGAGGTGCAACTTCTCACCGCAGTCTCCCTTCCAGCCCTGATGCCCCCCAGAGTCCACGCGTCTCTTCTTCCCCCTCACCTCCTCGTCCGGGACGCGGCCGACTGCGCTTTCACCGAGCCCGCCAGTTTGGTCCTGTTTCCTTCTCTAGTTAAGACTCCCTGTCACTGACGGTTACTTTTTGGCCTTTTCATATATGCATATTTTGGGGGCCTTTAACCCCCCCTCGTGGAGAAATGGAGGCAACAAAATGGCGGACCCGGAAGCGAAGACAGCGAATATAATTTCTGGCGGAGGAATCTATGAAGAGAAAATGATTAGAAAATCCACATTTCCATTAGAACAAAAGGGTTATACACTTCTCAGTCTCATCTCTATCTTTCGAAGGCCCTCTGAGATGAAATAGTGTATCTCCCAGACATTTTAGGCAGGACTATTTAGCGAGGCGGAGGATTATCGATTACGTGTCTTACGTGTCGTGTAGTCCCGGTAGGGGACGGACCCGAAGGTTTGTTTTGGCGCCAAGAATCCGGAGGACTGCTGAGGAGAAATCGGATTCAGCAGAGGTCCTGCACCGTTTTGCTTGCTTCTGGGGGGCAAGCCTTAGGGTTGATGAGAAAACTTGTTTTCCAGTCCCCACCTCGGGTGAAGATATTTGCGACGTTCCTGGCTTTGCGTGTGAACTGAGCTCTGGTACCCGGAGGACCTATGTCTAGTTGCAGTGTGAATGTGCGGACCCCAGAGCCAAGCTGTCAGCGCGAGCAATGAAACAAACAAGGAAGTGATTTCCCTGTGGGGGCCTGAAAGAGCACGGAGTAGGAGTTTGCAAATCCATTTAGGCACTTTATTTACCAGTTGGTAACCATCACCACTATTCGCCATGAACTTTAGGACATGAACATGCTCTTTAGGTCAGCGAGAAGACCTTAAAAAAAATCGAGAAGGACACGTTACTGCTCCATTCTTTATTTGATTTAGGCTTTTGTCGTTGATGGTGGGCCTTTCAACACCTACGGGGTGTTGAACAACACCCCCTTTTCTGGACTTCTCTAGATCCTGTTCATGTTCTTCAGGGGACTTAACAGCATACTGCCAAACTGGTATTTATGGCATCCGTTTTTAAGTTTGAGGGTCAAAATCTTGTCTCACTCTTGTTTACATCCACTTAGTTGTCTGGTTCAGTGTCTTTCATATAGTAGGATTTCATAAACTATTTGTCAATTAATCCAATTTTTTTTAATTTAATGAGGCGAGTTATAAACTAAGCAGATAACATACTTTAGTTAATTCGTTTATTTTCTTAGGCACCAAGGCTGAGATAATGAAGGGCAGATTTACTGCCATCTAGAACTATTACCTCAAATATGTTGGTAGTCAATGGGCAAGCACAAGTGGTTGGTTACAGCTTTCTCCCGAAATACTTTAATTTTAAGTTGATTTCACCCGTTTTTCCTGTTGCTTATCTGTTCAACCTGAAGTTCATCATTTTAATGTGTAAAGGCTACTCAAATCCTTCTTCCTCAAAACTGAGTATTAGAAAGATAAAATACATAAGCTGAAAGTGAAAGCAAGGCTAATTGTTGAAATGTACACTCCTCCCCTGTGAAGAGAAAACTAGAATCCAGGTCTGGGATTGAATGTCTTTATTAAAGAAGTGATTAAATGGCAGCACAAATCAGCAGCAGTAATTTTGGAAGGACTGGGGACAAGGTGTAGGGTCAGTGTGATTGTTCATTTCTCTGGTTTCAAGGTAGCTGAGGAAATGTGCCTGAGGCCCATTGATTAGTATTCTACACTGCAAATGCAGGAGGGCAAAACTAAAACACTACAACCAAATCCTATGCTTTTTAAAAACTGAATAAAACCTTACAAATTATCATAATAGTCAGCAAGACTGCATCTTAATATTTGAAATCCGAGTGATTTTCCTCTGCTAGAGTTTTCAACCCACAGAAGAAAATTTGTAAAGTGAGTAGGCTTGAAGAAGGAACACTTTTGTGAGAGAGGGTGCCTATTTCTGACATGATTCAATGCTTTCCTTTATTGTCATTTCCCATGATGTATTATTTCCTCTTGTTTTATACCTTGAACTACCCCTTTCTCTGAGAAAAAGTGTATTACAAGAAGTAGAATTAAAAAAATGAGTCTTATCACCTTAGCATTTTAGAAATCCTACAGTATCCCACAGTCTTGTAGCAGATAATCTCAAATTAAAAACTACAAGGTTTTCACCAACCCTTGAAGAAATATTTGTTCACAAGCCTGGAGCAAGAAATTAGGAAGGTTTGAGCAATCTCTGAAGCTGTTCAAAAAGAAGTAAAAAAAATCAGTCCTCCATTTTCACTACTATACCGCTCTCGGGTGCCCTCACCAGGCCTGTTTTCTGGAATTAACATCTGGAGGAGGGAAAGGAGGACTCCCTGTGATCCAATACTCCATTGCTTGAACCCTTTACTTTGTGGCTTGAGGGCTTTTGAGAGAAACTGATAGATAGACAGATAATAAATAAACAAACAAACAAACAAATAAATAAATAAATAAATTAGTAAGTAAATAAATAAATAAATAAATAAACCGACCAACCAACCAACCACAATTCTGGCAGATTCATCAGCACCACCTCAACACAATAGAGGGGAGAGAGCAAGATTAATAGGGGAAAAGTGTGGAAAGTAAGGGGCTTGAAAGGGCAGACAATGAGGGCAAGGTGGCGGGAGAGGTCTTGGGCTTAGAGCAAGTCCAATTCGAAGGAGTGGATGCTGGCAATGGGCGCTCTCCAAAAGTTGAAGGTGCTGTACTCAAGGAGGGCATCGCCGTCAGGGCTTTTCTCCTGTTCTGCTCCAGTTGCTTGCCCGGTCATTTTGCCAACGCTGCTGTCCTTGATCTTGTAGGTGGGTGTATCTGACAGACCCAGGCCTTCCAGCTCCGACAGATCCAGTTCTGGAATGGGCATCCTCCAGAAAAGAAAGGAGCTGTACTGGCTACTCACAGGGTCCCTCATAACTTCCTAAAAAGAAACCACTTGTCAGTCTTCATGCTATAGCCACCTGTTTGTGGCCCATGGCCTTTCCTTACTGAGAAATTTTATATCCCATTTGCCCCTGTACATAACCCAAATTCCCTAGGACAAGATTCAGGAACTCTTCCTCTATTACTGCTTTCAACCATTTGCTAACTCCTCCCCATCTTGGAATGACTTATTTACTGCCTGCTGCTTGGGTCTGGTTTTATGGCTTCCAGAATCTGGCTCCATTCTTCCTAGCAGTAGTACATCCTGTGCTACAGCTACGCTCATTCATGTCTTGCTTAACTCTCTCCACTCTCCATCTTAAAATAGTACCCAAGTTTCAAGACTCCATTCAAGTCCTTAGAGGGATCTTTCCCCTGAACTCATATGTCAAAGACTTGATTTCTTCCTGCCTTTAGATTAGTAGGTCATGGTACCGCTGCAAAGGGCTGCTATAACATTTCTGCTTACTGTTTTCCTCCCTGCTTTCTAAACCCACTATAAACTCCCCTCTTCCAGGAGGACATCCTTACTTACATCCTTACTCAGCTCCATCTACCCTATTTTTTCCAGCATCTCCCCCAACACCTGTATAATTTTACCTGACTGTATCAGTTTGGGGTTACAGATCACTATTATGTGTTTTGTATAGAGATAATCTTATCTTCTTCAAGGGGCTGAGAGTTTCCCCAAGAGTGAAAACCAGTCTGCATTGTACCTTCTTCACAAGTGCTAGGCTTTGCAAACCAAAGACATTCAAGGCTGCTGATTAATTTTCCCTCACTATTTAATACAATGAATACCTTGCCACTACCATTTATAAGCCCACAAATAAACCTTAACAGCCTATTTCTCTCTAGCCTACCTCTCCTTCAGAACAAAATCCAGGTGCTAAAAGAATTTTCCTATGCTATAGCAGGATCTCTTTTCTCTGATCTCAATGCTAGAATAACCTGATGATAGAGCAAATGGATTGGAAATTTCAGATAAGGAAAGTATAGATTGGAAGAAGAAAGTCTTTTAATAGAATTAGGTACTTTTCTATATTTTGATGAATACTTCTATCAACTTTGCTCGTCCCACCCACACCCTGATGTTAGACTATTCTACCTCCCTGCAGCCTCCATCCAGCTGCTTACTAGCCAAAAGAAGGGACAAGAAGCATTAGTTGAAATGTTCCCGAAGGAGCAGAAAGAACATTCCACTACCTCCAAAAATAGAACCCATCTCAAAAGGCTGTCCTCCAGCACACTCCAGTGGCTCTCACCAGGCCTTGAAGCTCCTAAACAGTGGCCTTAAAGAGGTTCCAAAATGCCCCTAAATAATGTGGCAGGAAGAGTAGACTTTAATCTAGAACACGGTCACGTGTGAGTGTAGGGGCTTTAGGAATGCTGAGTGGGTAGACTAGGATGTTTTTAATGTTAAAAGTGGATTCTGAGTTGCTTTCTTCTTAGGTTCAGGCTCCAAAATAAACCCTGGGAACTGACTCAGCAGAGAAGCTGCTTGGAAGGAGAGTGATTTGGGGACTGGAACAGGGTGGGGGAGCATGTTGGAAAGGTGAGGTCATCGTTCCGTGATCTTCAGCCCTGATCATCTCCACAGTAATTTGCAGAGGTATGTGCACAGAAAGCTACAAAAAATGTCCCTATCAACCAACCAAACAACTCTGGCTTAGGTCTGGGACTACTGAGATCCTAAGGAGCAAACCTTAGGAACCAACAGTGTTGTTGACGTCTTCTTAAGGGATTTTTTTTTAAAACTAATTGCCATTTTTGTCTACCTAGCTGGCTTCTTTTACATCCCCTCCCTTACCAATCCCCTCCAGAGTGAGCTTAATAAAATGCTGGGCATGTAATAGACTCTTTAAAAAATGGAATCATAGGGAGAAAAAAAAAAATCATAGAATTTTAAAACTAGAAAACATCTTAGAAATTATCCAGCCAGTTTGGATAGTGTCTCCTAAGCCCCAGTTTGGTCCTTTTTTGATGTGTTGTACATAGATAGTTGCCTGCAGTTTTATATAATCTTATACCAATATTTTCAAAATTTGCAAGAATTCTTAGTTCCTGAAGAATAGATATTCAGTGGGTTAGGTGTTGATTGTTCCTGTGATTCTGATCTGAATAGTGAAATTGCAAAAGGCAGAAGAGAGCAGGCTGGGATTGAGCAAAGGAAAAATCTCTTTGACAAACTGACTCCTTTTCTTACATCCAGCTATGTATAAAAACTGCCCAAACAATTCTGAATATCTGACAGAACTTCTCTTGCAATTAAAAAAGCTAAAGGAAATTTTACAAAATATTAACTCAAAGACATGCACCGAATACCAAATGCATTTCAGAAAGGCACTCAATCAAGCATATATGTCATTTAATATCAAATTAAGGACGCTGACTATACAGAAAATTGAAGCTAAAAATACCCTTTACATTAGTAGTGAAAATTTTAAATTTAATATAGTATGGATTTAATTCCCAAGTACCCAAATTTTACGCAAAGTCCCTTTTCAATTAGCTTTCTCTTCCCCAAATATTCTCTACCCGTACCTCATCTATCTTTATATCTCTCATTTACTTATCTTAAAGGACTCGGACAGTGACTTGTGCCACAATATATGCTCAATAAATGCTTCCCACTTTATTCACTTTAAATTATTCAGATATTTTAGGCAAAGGTAATTTCTTTATAAATATCATTGTCTATTCTTAGAGAGACACAATTAGCAAATACATAGTATCAGGTGGCTTTCTCTGAGCCACACAGACACACCCAAATACGCTTTGTCCAGACCCTCTGTGGGAAATTCGGGGCCTACCCAACAGGGCCTTGCTGTGTCATGCTGCCATCATAGAGGGGAAGGACAAGGGATGGTGGTGGAGGGGAATAGAACCTCTCGGGCATCTCATTATATGTGTCTCATTCTGGGCTTGGATTTTCCTGTTAGCCATGTCCTTCCCCCACGTATTACACTGAGCTGCAAATAAGCCTTTCTTTTCCAGAATCTGCCCCCATACCTAGCTCTTGTTGTCTGTACTGATTTCAATATGGAATCAGGCAGTTCTCCAGCACAGAGGCCCCTACCTTCATACCTCAAGCTGCCCCTTTTTTTGGAGCAAAGGTTTGACAATGGGAGGAGACTGTTCAAAGAAAGGTCAAGATTAATCTCAATATTATTGAATATCTCTCCCCCTAAACTCCTTCCTACAGAGACAAATAAGTTTGGAGTGAGGGTAGACACATCAATGGAACATGACAGAAAAAAAATGGAAATATAGGGAAGTAGAGGCTAGAGCGACCCAGTAGGACTATAGATTCATCAAAAATCTGGTAGAACATCAATAAAACATGTTAAAAAAAAAACTGGTAGAACAAATTACGGCTTGAGAAGGAAGATATAGATAACTAGACTGAAGATAATAAAATACACAGGACAATAAATTATAGGCCAATTGATAACTGAAATAAAGGAGATAAATGCTGAAAAATGATAACTACATGTAAATTATTAGAAATTAACGTCTGTGTGAAGGATTGTAAGGCATGGATGGAGACCTTAGCAGAGATGTGAAACGCTGAACAAGTAACTACCCATTGTTCACAGCGCTGCCTTCTCTCCTCTTGAACTGTACCCCAACCTCACCCTCATTTGGGGTCTTCAGCCTCTTCTATCTTTGCAGCCCCCTGCCCCCCTCCCTCAGTTTAGTTTACCTGTTACCAGTGAATTACTAGCGTGTTCCAAAGATGCAGGGAGTACCTCAGGGCTCCGCTGTCTGCTCTGGGCTGGAGAAAAAGAGCGACTGGGGCTTTGACGGCTTTGTCTTCTCCCTCTCTCTTCAGTGACTGAGTCAGTCTGCTCAGCCTCCCCCTGCAATGCAGCCCCTCCTAAGAAGGGCGGAAGGACTCCCCGCCCCCTCCCTGCCTGACTCGGCTAATTCAAATGATAGGTTCCAGAACACTTCGGGCAGGGAGACAGGATTAAAGCATCTCCGTAGGCTTATTGGTCTGCACTATGATTCCCGAGCTCTTCCATCAGTACCATGCTGACTGAGGGTGCAAATGAACGAGCAGTTAATTGTCCTTTAATTTTAGGCTTTATGGGTTTATGGATTAAAAATCTTAACTGTAGACAGTGATGGAAGAGTGTTCCTTTATTCCCCAATTTAAGAATTTCAGGTTACGAAGTGGTTTTGAGAATCAGAAAAATTCTCCATCTCTCCGTTCAATCCTTACTCCTCCCAGTTCACCTCCCTACCCTCGCAATGGGTAAACCTAGTCCTTTTCCATTTGGGGTAGAGCACAAGAAGACTGGGGGCTGTGTGTGCTTCTCCGAATCTTTGAACTTGGTTGGGGCCGGGGGTTTGGGGGCTCCGCTTCCTTTGCCCCGCAACGCCTGGCGCGCCAGGGGAGCGCGCGATTCGGGGTGGGGGGCGGCTAGCTGGGGTGCCTGGCCCTCCACGGGGACCCACTCTCCCGGGTCCTCCCAGCAGGGGCTGCGGCCTCGGGGGGCCCCTCCCACGTCCCTCCGGCGCGCAGCGCCGCCTCCGGCCGCAGGCGAGCGGTGCGTCGGGCTCCCAGCCGGACGGCTTTCGTAAGCGCGTCGCGGCCGTTTCCGCCCTCGGCCAGCCCCACCTCTGCCGGCGCGCCCTCGGCTTCCCCACCGCGCCGAGGAGCGAGCCCGGGAGCCCCACTCTGGCGGGCGCCAGGCAGGAGCCCCCCCACACCAGCTGTCGCCGGACGCCTTGATGTCGGAGCAGAGCAGGTGACGCCTTGGAGTCGGTCCCTCGGCCCGTGCGCCCCGCCTGCCCAGCCAGGCGGAGACGCACCGGATGCTGGGGGTGGGGAGGGAGGGTGTCCAGGGCTGTCGAGATGCTGGGCCGGTGGCAGAGGGGTGCGCTCCGTGAGTAATCATGCCCCTCCGCTCCCGGGCGTGCGAGGGTGAGGCCGCCGAAGAGTAGAAGGGAAAGAGGGTCTGGAGTGTTGGGGGAAGCTGGGAGGGGGAGAAGGTCCCTTTTGAGACTCACCGACCCCGGTGGGGCGTGTGCCAACAAACTGAAGCAGAGCTGGTCCGGGAAGGTCTAAATCAGAGCCAGGCAGCCACGGAAGACAGTGACAAAGTCCGAAAGATTTACAGAGAAGTCTCAATCCCAGTTCAACCTTGGGAAGGGCAGAGAGTTTCTGGGTAGATTTGGGGGGTGGGCAGAAATGGAGTCTATGTGACTGAATATACTGGGGAGGGAGAGGTTAGGCCTAGCTCTGTTTCCTCTTAAGCCTCTACAAGACCTTTCCTGGGGAAGGGCACGTTGGTCCTGGGGCAAATGCCTGTCACTTGACTGAAACGTGGGGTCCACCCCCACTTCTCTAGAGCCCCGCAGCAGCCCTCCACGTCTGGAGGTCTCCACCGGGGACCAGCTGCAGCCCTGGGCGCATAGCCAGGATTGCCCACTCCATTCTCTCAATTCTCTTTCTCTCCAAATGCTTCTTGTGAAGGCTTGTCAGGCAGCGGGTTGGAGGCCTTGGGGCTGGAGGCAGCGGGACCGGGAGAACCGGTTTGGGGCTCGAACAGGACCAGGGAACTGCCTCTGTACATCCTTCCTCCCTGGAACCTTTCTCCCGGCCGTTCTCCTGCTCACTCCCCAGTAGTTTTAAAGCTCTTAAGCCCCATTATGACCTTGGTGTCTCTCCCAGCTCTGTATTTCACCCTTCCTTTTTGGGACTCGGGCCCAGTTCTCAGCACTACTTGGCTGTCAGGATATGGCCTTATAGCGTCTAATCCTGATCCCTCCTGCTGTTTACCCTGCCCCTTCCCCTTCACTGAGGGGTGGGTAGTGGGTTCAGGACTTCGTTTTTCCTCAACCCACTTTTGTCTAGATATTTTAAAGGAGAGTGGCAGCCAATCACCCTTACTTCCTTTCCGGGCCTTGTTCCCCTCCTCCCTCACCACCACCACCTTCACCCTGCCCAGTCTTCTCCTCATGCTGACCCCACCCCCAAGTTTCAGAGACCCTTATGTCCTGTGTCCTGGGGAATGGAATTTCCTGGTCACTTCTCATCATCATTGGTCATTTCATGCCAAGTCTCCCCCCCACACACTTTCCCTCCACCCAGCTCTGGCCAGGTCCCTGGAAAAGGAACAGAAACGTCCTTGTTCCCTTCACTGCCCCTTTCCCTCTCTCCCTTCTCGCTCTCTTCTCTCCTCTCCCCTCCCACCATCCGCTTCTGTCCACTCAGCTTTGAGCAAGGGGGGTGTTGAGGGAGAATCCAGTCTCAGAACAGCCTGTCTGGTAGTGTTGGGGGGTTTCCTCTGATTCTTCATTGTTTTCTTCAACCTTCCCACCCCACTAACCCTTACCACCCAATATCACCACCAGCACGACAAACCCTGTGACCGGCTGACTTCCCCACTGACCACAGCTCCCCTCTCTGGACAGCTGTGTTCTGACTTCCGCCCTGTCTCATTACTCCTCCCCTCCAGTGGTGGGAAGGGAAGTAAGAGAAAGCCCAGGCTCCTGCGTCTTTCCCCCGCTGTATCTCAGTGTTTGTGTGATCTCATCTCAAGGCTGATTTTAAAAAAGCCTTCTCAGTTCTTAGATCAGTGTGGGGTGTCAGAGCATCAGGATTCCAGTCCTGGAGGGAGGGGAGATTCCTGTTCAGGCTAAAGTGTAATGTTCGTGAAACTGCCCTGTTTGGAATCTTTGAGGTTGCCTATTTTATGGGACTGGGGGAGTGCGGTGACAACTGAGGAAACCCATCTGTGCCCTGTGCTGGCTGGCAGTAATGAAAAGGCGAGGAAGTTCTTCCTTGGACACTAATGCTATTGGAAAATTCCTCGTGTCTGGTTGGCTGCTGAAGCTTGGGGTTGGAAATGGTGAGGGAAGAGACGACAGGTTACAGCATGAGGGGAGGAGGAAGAGAGGGAGGACCAGGCCCTGTGGGGTGTGAGGCAGAGCAGAGCGGCACGATAGGACATGTGAAGAGGTGGGGAGGCCGGGAAAAGATTCCTCATGGGACAGAAGATACTGGCACATGTACCTACAGCCTGCTCACAGATGATCTATGCAGGACGCACACGCAGGGATGTGGCCATGCCACGTATGTGCAGACAGGTGCACACACAAGAGTGCATTGATACAGAACACAGATAAACTGTGTATACAGCCCTCAGGAGGGATCTCAAGGTTAAATAATAAAGGAACTGTTAAATGGCTTCTGGGAGGAGTTGGATCTTGGTTGAGGGAAATGAGGAGGAACAAGGGCAGGGAAGAGAGAGGGAAGCATTCCTCACTGCAGAGTCTTGAGTTCCGACCTGCTGCAGTCAGTCACCTAGAACCTAGGTAGTCAAGGCCTCTCTTGGTCTTAAAAAAAATCTAGGTGTTCAGGGTAAAGTAAGGAAAAAGGGAGGGTCAGGGGTGGAGTTCTTGTTTGTGAGACCGAAAAACCACCATTTCCTCTTCAGAGTCATTTAAATGTCCCTCCCCTTCTGCCCTGAACCCAGGGAGAAGGGAGGTGGAGCTGGTAGCACCCCGACACTTTGCTCATTTCTGCCGGTATCCTCTGGTCCCTTCCCATCCTCGCTCCAGCCCCAGCCCCGCTCAGCTCCAGTTGGTACCAGCAGCTGCTGCTTCTTAACCCCTTGGTGACCTTCTGGTTCTCTTCCTTTGTCTGAGAGTCAGGCTTTGAGGTGCTTATGTTCAGAGCAGGTTAGTGCTGGGTGTAGGACTAGGGCTTTTAAGGGAGAGCAGGAAGGTGTGGGCTCATCAGATGGCTTCTCAGGAGATGGGCAGGGGGTTCTTATTAACCTTTCTTCTCTCTTTACTTTCTGCTCATCCAGGGTTCCAAGTCTGTGGAAGACATAACCTTGTGCCTGCCTGCCCACCCTACTCTCAGGATCTGAGACACTGACCTTCACTGCTCAGCTCAGGGCTCCAAGGACTACTTTCTCCAGACCTGTCCAGCTGAGGCAACCCAGGGTGTTGTTAGAGCTGAGGGGAGTGAGGAGTGGGCGGTCACAGCACCAGAGCAGGAGCCCTCCAGGGCCTCAGGCAGAGGAGTGAAACTGGAACCATCAGGGAACATGAGTGAATTTTGGCACAAACTGGGCTGCTGTGTGGTAGAGAAACCCCAGCCGGTAAGTGTCCCCAACCCCACCCCAAACACACAGAAACCAGGTACCAGACACTGTGAAGTAGACATGCCATCTAGGATCTGCCGTCCACAAAGCACGTTTCTTGCCTCCCTGTCTGTCAGGATGGCTTCTGTGGCCAGGCAGGTGTGTACATAGGATAAAGGGGACTGGGTGATGGAAGAAGTAAATGGTCCTAGCTGTCACCTCCTGTTCTTGTCCATTCTGAGTTGGGCAGGAGTTGTAGGTAGAGCTTAATACCTGCCAGTTTTTCCCATTGTTTCCTTATCAGCCAGAGGTGACTTTGACATGTCCTTTCTTGGTCCAGTCTTCCCTGTACAGGCCACTGCCCTTACCGCCCTTCCCTTTCTGCATTTATGTTGTTCCGCTTTGTCCTTCATACCCTAGTGATTTCCCTATTACAATGCCCTGTCCCCTTTCCCACCAGGCCCTTAGCTCTTCCCTTAGTGGTTTTCAAGACTCTTTTCCCTGTGACTGGAGGAAGGGATTTCAGACATAACTCCATCTTCTCCAAGCAGAAGAAGAAGAGGAGACGGATTGACCGGACCATGATTGGGGAACCAATGAATTTTGTCCACCTGACTCACATTGGCTCTGGGGAGATGGGGGCCGGAGATGGACTTGCCATGGTAACAAGGGAATGGGGAGAGGTTGATATGGGATTATGGCCTTGAACTATGCCCCTTTTTGAAAGTTCAAGCTGGAGGCATAGCAAAATACTCTATGGGAAGCAAGAATCTAGGATTCTAGTCCCGGTCGCAGGCTGCATAAATCTGAGGCCTGGCATTTCAGATCTCTGATCTAGGCTCCTCTGTCTTTATGCTTAGCAGATTGCTCTTCACTGGGATGGGAGATACACGGTCTTAAGATTTACTTGGGGGGCTTTTTCCAAAAACCCTAACCTTCCTTTCTATTAATTAAAAACTGCTATCTCAGCACCACAGTAAATTGTATTGTGTTCGGGAGTGTTGGGACAGGAAAAGGTCTGAGCACCTTTGTCCTTTGATGTCTTGTATGCATTTCTGCCCTCAAAACAAGGGAAATGGGCTTGGAGCTAGTGAAGGAGTCTTCACCAATTATGAAACTCAGATAAATATGAGAGAGTCCTTTGTGAGGAAATCTTATTAGTAAAAAACCCTTTTTCTCTCATCCTCATGAGGGTCAGTGTGAAGGGAGGCACTGAGACTTCCCTTGGAGGAATGGAGGTTAGTTTTTACCATTTCAGATTGATTTTGTGGTCAAGGAGCTGGAGGCACGCCTCCTCTTTGCTGGAGGGCGCAGGGGAGGTCTCTTACTGTGCCGTATGGAGACTTGGGAGAGGGTCTCACATGTGCCTTTTCACAGACAGGTGCCGTTCAGGAGCAGATGAGATCCAAGGGAAACCGAGACAGGCCGTGGAGCAATTCTAGGGGCTTGTAGCTCCAGCAGGAATGGTGAGTGATTAGAGAAACCCATCTTACGCCTCTAGCCTCCTGCCAGCACATTGTGATTCCCTGCCTCAGAACCCTGATCCCCTGCAAGAATGGGAAGTGAACGGAGGGAAAAAGAATTAGAATAGAAGAGGCAAGAATGTAGGGTCCATATAACAGCGAGAAAAGAACTGAACAAAATAAACTATGCGTCCAGTATTTAATTTTGATATTAAATAATTGAACCCCAGATATTTAAGCTCAAAAGAAGACTGTCTTGATAGAGCCCCTATATTTTATTGGATGAATTTATATTCTATAAAATGGAATGAAATTGAGAAGGTCTATGATTTTGCTGCGACTAAATTTGGTGAAACAAAAAGTTATAAGGACAACTTAGTTGATGAGTTTCTTAAAATAAATCTGTCAAGTTAATTTTGACTGAGGGGGGAAAAGGATGGTATCTTTGAACATGAACATATTTAAGATAAAATTTATAAATAAAATTCTAAATTGAAAATATATTCAATTTAATAAAGTTATTACCAATTTACTAGGCTTTTTAGCAGTTTACTTAATTAAAAATTATCTGCCTACAGAGAAGAGTTAATTGGAAGTGTCATGTATTTCAAATTGTTAATCATAAAAATACATCTTTAAACACAGGTAACTATTTTGTAAGCCATCAATATAATAAAACTTGTTGGTCAATCAGTTAAAAAAAAAAAAGAATGTAGGATCCAGAAGGGCAAAGAGAAAGGGATGTGCAGGCAGAAATAGAAATAGAAAAAAGAGCATAATGTAGAAATAGTTAAGAGTCTGAACCAGGTGGTGCCTTCTGCCTGAGGCTGGAGGTTTTCTTCGAGGCTAATCTTTCTTGTTTTTCTTTTTTTTTAAAATCAGGTTCTACTGTGTGTCCAGCCTCCACCCTGTCCAGCCCAGAAGAGATGCTGCCCCCACCAGATGCCCTCCTAGAATCAGTGACCCCAGGGCCCCTCTTTTCCCTGACTAATAGTGCCTCACAAGGCGTGGGGGCTGGACTCCCTCCCCTCCCTCTGGCTGTAGCCCCTCCTGGAGATGGGGTCAAGGCAGCAGGACTGACCAGGTGACTACTGGTTGGCCAGAGGAGCTCAGCTGGGGCCTCGACACTCTCAGATCTGAGATAGGAGTTTTCTGGGAACCTGGAATGGGTTCCTTTCTCCTGAATGATGGTCTAGGTGCCATATGTTTTTAAACTCTTAACCTGAAACTCCTTAAATGTGGTGGGTGAGTGAGATTATGGAAGCTGAAGCCGGCTTTGCTGAGAAGCTCCCTCCCTCCCTGCCCTTTCCTCCTGGAATGAACTGAAGCAGACGTCAGCCAGGGGCTGGGCGGGTGACCACTAGCTAGTCTACTCTCTCTCTCTAGATCTCTGACTTACAGTCCCTCAGTAGCTCTCTGCCAATACAGGGTCTTTTTCTAGGTAGGCCTCTAACCCTGTTTCTGTAGCATAGCTAGCTCCCTAAGAGCTTTCCTTTTTTTTACAAAAAAATACTTTTTTAAATTCGACTTCTCTTAATTACCCCCATCCTGCTACTACCTCTTCCTTAATCCTGTCCCTGTTAGGAACCTTACTGTTTCCCACTGGATAAGAGTTAAGCTAAGAGGTGGATCTTAACCTGAAGACATTCCATGTAAGTTTTGGGGATCTGGCCTACCCTCTGCCAACCTCCTTGCTGGCCTAAGTGAGAGCAGGAAGAGGGATCTGGAGAGAAACCCAGAACGCAGCCAAACTAGGAGGTATGTCTCAGGGTGTACTATTGATCACTGAGGATGGGAGGGCTGGTGAGATAAACGGGTTGACAACAATCATTGAGTGAGCTTAAGATCCTTACAGCATGGGAGCAGAAAGACCTCTAGAGCAAGGTTGCTTAACCTAGGCACTTTTGACATTTTGGGCTGGATAATTCTTGGTAGTGAGGGACTATGCTGTGCATTATAGGATGTTTAGCAGCATCCCTGGCCCACCCTAGTTATAACAACCAAAAATGTCCCCAGACATGGCCAAATGTCTCCAAGGCGGCAAAATCACCCCCAGGGGAGAGCCACTGCTCTAGAGTCAAGGTATGTTTCTCTTGAGTGATTTCCACTTACTCATCCTAAGCCTGAGCCACGGATGAACTAGGGTTCCTTGTAAAGTAGGCTCAGGGGGCCGCACATAATCTCCAAACTTCTTTATTCCATGTGCTGCCTGTGCTTGCGTGGGTTCATGTCTCTACGATGGACATGTACTGTGCTCCATTCTTAATGCTCTCTGGAGGAGGGGTTCCTGCAGGGTGGAGGCCTGGACAGGATATCGTGGGATTATGGAACAGAAGGAGAGAAAAGCAGTAGAGTTGCAGATACCCCAGCTTATCCTCCCCAAATTTTAAGCTCTGTATCTGTGCCGTAGTCCTAGAATCAGACACAAATAAGACTCAGGGAGTTTTGTCTGAAGACCAGGTCCCACTCTCCACCTGGCTGAGGAGTCTGCTTTAGGTGGGAAAATAATGTAGGAGCAGGGTCATTAGGCACTTTCAGTTTTCTCAGGTGTTTTTTGTTCTGACCCCTTCCTTGCAGGGTGACTGAGGGGCAGAACAGGACAGATGAGCTTCTGCCTGCTCCATGAGAAGGTGGTCTCATTAGCTTGGTAACAGGAAGCATCCTGTCTGATGGTAGTGGGGGTCAGGAATGTGGGAATTAGGATCCACTCTGCTGATTCCACTATCCATCCAGTTCACCCCCTCCTGTAGTGACTGAGGCGCTCATCTTTTGGAACCTCCGTGTATTTCCTGCAGGTTTTTAGTGTCTAAGCTTGGTCATAGAAATACATTCCCAATTTATTCAGTTCCGGTCTAGCTAATTGCTCTGAAGGTAGCTCACCTTGTTGCCCTAAATTCTCTCAAAAGCCTGAGGGTTACACTAGATCTAAAGGGTTAACAGGATAGGGTAGACAGGTGGGGGCCTCCTGGAATCTGGTCATCCTGATCTTGAGCCTTATTCTGATGCCTGCTCTTTGGACACAATCTTCTTTTCTTTGGTGCTCTCTCACCTTCAGCTGCCTTCTCTAATGTGTATGCTGCCATCACTTTAACAGTATTTAGAGTGATGGGAATGGGTTTGAGAGTCATAATTTATATTAAAAATTGTTGGACTTTTAAATACATTTTCAAATAAAAAATGTTTAAGCAAAACAGTTGCAGAGTAATCACTATAGGTGTGTTGTTGGGTTAAAGGATAGACGTGGTTAATGAAGGCAACTCCCAGGAAGTGGCTGTCAGGGAATTTTGTGCCGACATTGCCCTTTCTGAGGAGAGAAGGCTAAGTGTTGTGAAGGCAGGAAGCCCACCATCATCTTCCAAGGGCTTAGCTCGTCATTCCTGTTCCTTTTTCTTGGCATTCATCTGAGATTTTTCAGGTCTTTAAAAGAAGTAATTGTTTAAAGACAACTTTGGAGATGAGCAAGATGAGCAGCATCAACATTTTTATCCTGTGGGACAGGGTAGGGACCAAGCCAGAGGCTGCTAGCTACACAGTTCAGTTTTTAAGAGTCCAGAGATTTATGGTCTCTCTCTCTCTCAGATACCACTGTAAAAAGACACAAAAAGACCAAACAATGTTTTTGGGTTTTTTTTTCCTAGTTTTGTTTTTCTGTACTAAAAATATCCAGTGGGTGCTGGGATTGAAAGGGGAGGAGAGGTAGAGATGCTGACACCTCCTCTTGTGGTTGAAGTGGCCATTACCTCTGATTTCTGTTTATCTGAGTAAGGAAACAAAATAGAGAAAAGGGAAAATATTATAACCACATCTATATTCTTTTCCCTTCCTTGCTTCTTCATTTCTTTCTCCCCACAAACTCAACACTCATTCCCTCAACACTACTGCCCACTATTTATGCTGCTTTTTTATATTGAATAATGGTATCGGACACACAAGGAGAAGGACAGAAACAAACTGCTGAAATGACCAAGTAGACATGTTACTGTCCTTCCCCTCTCCCCAGGGCCCTGTCATCCTGAGACCTTGAGGATATTTTATCAGATCAGTTAGAAACTTTGGTAGCTCTTTTGGTAAAGTAGAGGACTATCCTTCCTTGAGACTTCTTAGGTTTCTGGGAATAACCCCAGAAGGACAGTTCTAAGGGACGGCGGTGGTGAAGAGCATGGGGACTACTGAAAAACAGACTTGGCTTAAATCTTGCTGTGACTCTGTCACTTACTAGCTTTGTAAACCCAATTCATCTCTAAAGTGGGAATAATTCTACCATAGGGTTGTTGTGAGAATTGAGCCAGGTAAAGTGCACATGCTAAGACCTCAGATATTGGCGGCTGTAACTGTTAAGTTGTATTAGTAAGCTGAAAGCTATTAATATCTTCCATATCCATTACTTATCTGTGCATCAAGAATTCTTTATATACCTACAGTCTTAACAATTTGGTCAGTAATCATCTGATGACCAACAATACATGTTGCCTAACAGGCTAACAGCAGTTACTTAAAAAATAATTGGTGGAATCAGTGGCTAATGATGTGAATAACCAATGCATATTATGAATCAAGAACCAAACAGGTAAGTAATAGTTCATGCAGACACACTGGCTGGCTTAGCAGCAGGGTTTTGGGTATCAGGACTTTTCAGATCCATTAACAAAGATCCTGGCTCAACACCAAACACTTACTGGTTGCATCTCTGTGAACACTGAAGAGAGGCTGTTCCAAATATCCTCCAGCCCAATCCTGACCCGTTTCCAAAAAGCAAGGGCTGAGCTGTACCTGGGGCTGGGGCTGGGGATGAAGGGGGTGGGTCTGAGTCTGGTGACCAGGGGAGGAATGGGGGTGGTGGTGGTGGTGGTGGTGGCCTTAGTGGTGGTCTGAGTGGTGCAGCTGGTGTCAGGACAGAGACCTGCGTCCAGGGGGCACTCCTCCCGTTGCCGGTTGCAGGGGCATATGTGGTAGGTGCAAGGTCGGTGCTCAGTGTGGAGTTGGCTCAGGGCCCCAACGCGGAGGCGCCCGGAAAGGCCGTGCAGCTTCCCGCCCCGGCTCCGGCTCATGGTGCCTGACTTGCAGTGGCAGTGCCACGGGCCCCAGGGCCCCAGCACCAGCTGCAGATCCTCGGGAGCTGGCATGGCTGTGGGCGAGGGCGGTGGCCACGGGTTCGAGGAGGACCTTGCTGTTGACCATTGGCTCCGGGTGCTGTCGGAGAACGGCTGATCCGCAGCGGTCTTCCCGGTGGAGGGCGGCTGGCTTGAACTCATAGTGTTTTCAGAATCATGGCCATTCGCTGCAAACCCTCGGGTGGGAATCGTACTGGAAGTCTCCGAGCCAGTGCCATTCTTTCTGGTGTAAATTACTACTCCTTCTTCCAAAGACCCATCCTCCTCCTCCGCCAAACGCGACCGGCTACCTGTGGACACCGTGGAGGCCAAGAGCTCGGCAGCAGCCGGGCCTGCCATGCGGTCGGCCGCGGCCACAATGTCATCCTCATCCTCCATTGTTACCCTTATTTTCTGGGTAACACGGCTCCGGGCAGTGGTCCGGTAGCTGTGGGTCATAGGGCCCCCGAAGCGGAAAGTGTCCCGCTGCGTCGCGGTGGCGGTGGCGGTCGAAGTCAGGCCTTGGGCCCCCGCCGCCCGGGACCCCAGACTCAGCAGCAGGGCCCAGAGCAGTGCGGCGGCGGCGGGGACCATGGGGCTGGACGGTGTGGGGTTGGGAGGGAGGCCAGCGAGGAAGGCCGGGGCTCCCACCTTCTCTCCCTCCCTTCCACTCTCGACCCTCGGGGTCGTTAGAACCGAGGCCCGCGGGGGAGGGGCGGGGGCTCCGCCGCGCGCCCCTCCCCTCCCCCAGACCCCCTCCCCCATGCCCTCTCCCCGCAGGCCCAGGCGCTCAGCTAAAAATCCCAGGGAACCTGTAGCGTGAACCCTGTGCCAGAACGGACAGATTGTGATGTAAGGGGCTGGGGAAAGAGGAGTTCACTTCCTCGGAGCAGAGCTTAAACCTCTCATCACAGTTTATTAACCGCTACAGATCTGAATTTATTAAAGAGGACAAAAGTACAGGTTTGAGAACAACCTTTCCCCAGGCTCACAGGCCAGTGTCACAGGCAACAGACGTGACTACTGAAGGAGAGAGGGTAACCTTGTTGTTGACTGTTCCTTTAGCATTTGGGGCACTGACTGTGGACTCCCAGTAGGCAGGCTGGCTGTGGTCAGTCAAGCCCTGCCCTCCCCATTCATCCCTCACCTTCACAGACTGCTAGAACACCCCAGGGGGAAAGGATCTCGGCCCCGAAGGATCTCAGACTCAGGGAGATGAATTTGCCCAAGGTTCTACAGCTAAAGCAGCACCGCTTTGCACTTTCCTATACAAAATGGCACCACAGGCACCCCTCCAACTGAAAGGAAAGTCACCCACCAGATCAGGTTCTGGACCTCAGAGCCTACTCTGAAGGCACCGTCACGGAATGAATGACGTCTCACTGAGGTGTGAAGACCCAGCGATACTGGGGTTGAGGATAAGATGTTTACAAGACAGCTCAGATGTTTCAGGGGTTAGGGTGTAGGCAGATCAATTATCTTTGCTTGGTTATGAGGTCCTTTTACTCCAGTCCTATGCTAGATCCCGCCTGAGCCATAGAGATCCTGGTCCAGCCTAGGAGAAAGAGAGGAAAAGAAAGTGGTTCAGGAGCAGGACCTGGGTCTTGCTCAGGGGTTTAGGGAGAGAAGCCAGGTGAACTGGAACAACTAGAAGATTGGATGCTTGGGTTGGGTCGGTCATCATATAGCACCCTTTGCTCCCTAGCACCCTCCCCTCATTGGATATTCTCTCCTATTTGCTGCCAACGTATTCTTCCTTAATTTCTAGGGCTAGTCTGAATCGCCTCTAAATTCTGTGCTGTGATTACTCTTTTATTCGTTGATCACTTATGTGAATAATTTTTTCATTTGTTCTTGCTAGATACAGTAGCGTCTTTAATTTCCTCTCTGGGTGTGTGGAGTTTTCCCGGATACACTGAAGTATCTGAAAGCAGGGCCGCGGTCTTTTAGTTCCTTTGTATCTCTCCCAAGACATTAAGAAAGTGGGAAGTGGCTTTACACATCCCATCCCAAACTTTTATCCTTAAGCTCAGGACTCACTGTCTGACAGCTTCCGGGATGTGGATCTGATCCATGGAGATGAGTTGGGTCAGCTCTCCCAGGCTGCTCAGAAAACGAATCTTTCGTGTAAACTTAGAACTGAAAAGAGAGGATCAACCAAGTGTGTTTTATACCGGGAAGAGGGCTCCTGGAGACCCTTACAAAGGGAAACATAATAGGTGGAGAGTGGCTAAGGGTAGAAAGAGTCAGGGTGGGGCAAGAACGTCTTAATCTTTTTTTTAATTAAAAAATTTTTGAATTAAATAAAAATTTTATTTTAAGGAGCTTCTTAATCTTGATTGTGAAGACAGGGAGACGGGGAAGGGGGTCTTTGTCCCCAAAGCTAGTACCTGATGAAGGGCCGAAGCAGCGCCAGGAATGCCTTCACATACCACGTCGCATGGACAACCAGCAGGGCGCGCAGGTTCTTCCGGAGCCTGCGGAAGAATATGAGACCGTCCCACTCTCCTTCCACCTTCACACCTGAAGATCAGGTGGAGCTGTCTTCTGTTCTTCTCTCACTTCTCCAACCTCCAGACTTCCTTTCGCAGCTGGGTCTCATCTCCCTTCCTTTAACTGCAGTCTCAGCTCCATTGATCTTGTTTAGCCTCCTCATTTTTAGGAAATTCTCTCAGAATCCCTTAGCCTGGTCTCCTCTACCCACTTCCTTCTGTGTCCTACCTTTGCACAGCTCCTTCTGTACACTCCTCCATCACTCCATGACCAGGACGATTTATAAAACTCCAGGTAAAGAAGACCAGTGAGAAGGAAAAAAAGAAAAGGAACGAGAAAAGTGTGCAAATGGCAATGGCAGATGGAGGGAAGAAAGAAAAAAAATAAAGGAACATCGGGGGGAAAAAAAACACATGGGTCAGGGATGAAGGCAGACAAGAAAAGAAGAAAAGAAAGCAATGGAGATGTGGAAAGTGAAATAAATGGCAAGACTGTGAGAAAAGGAAGGGGGGCCTTCCACATGCCGGGCAATGTGCCACGTTGATTTACCTGATTTTCACAAATACCCGGTGGCAAAAAGTATTCTCATCGCCATTTTACACAGAAGGAAACTGAGTCCCAGGAAGGTTAAGTGACTTGTCATACAGCTAGTAGATGACAAAGGCAAGATCTGAAACTAGATTTCCACGACTCCAAGTAAGGACAGAAGACAGGAAAGGTTTGAAGAGGGGTGTAGAGGGACAGAGAAAAGCGGAAGAGACTGAAGGAAGAAGAAAGCGTGGAAAGCTAGAAAAGAAAAGGATAAGACAGAGAGCTGCAGCCCTTTTGTCCTAGAGGCTCACCGCCGGTCCAGAGTACGGTAACACTGGCGTATCCAGCTCAGAGGTGGAACCTGGGCCCTACTTGTGCCTCCGCTCAGGTGAACCAGCAGATAATTTTCAGCTACCAGCAGCTCCAGAGTCCCCACCATATACCTGAGGAGATGAAGGTGTCAGGCAAGGTATGTGTTTTGAATCTATAATCAGTTACTGATCATAGGAAGGGTTCTTTTCAACTTTTCCCTCCCTTGACATCCACCCTGGAGCCCTTCAGGCCTCCCACCTCACCTAAACAAGTGTTCCATGACGTAGGTGTAGTTGGGGATGCTGCTTCTGGGCAGATAACAGGAAGTGAAGACGATGACCGCATTGAGGCCATCACCGTGGTAGCCTGGGGATGTGAAGGGGAGAACTCATTCAGTCAACAAGTAAGTATTGACGGACAGTACATCTGTTTAGGGTGAAAGACTCTGAGGGTCTCTGAAAGTTGCAAGAAGTCATTCTGAACCCAATAACTGAGTTTCCAGCTTAGCATTTCATTCAAGAAGTCACAGTTCTCACCCCTCCACTTAGGCTAGCCAGTACCTCCATGAGACAGCACTTTCTTATAGGGCTCAATGGCAGTCATGTCCACTCGCTGCTCCTGCTGTCCTGTTCGGAACACCCTCCAGTGATGACCATCTTCTCCAGCCACATCCCACATGCAACCCCGGCCCAGCCTCTCAGCTGCCTCGCTGGCCCCTAGACCCTCTGCCCGGGGCAGCTCATCTGAAAAAGAGGGATGGGGGAGGATCAACAAGACAGAATATACAATGGCCTTGAGGCCACTGCACTATGGCAGGTTGATAGCCCTTGTCATTACTCTTGATTCTTTCTTTCTTCTCATGCTTTTCCTTCCTTGGGTGAGTTCATCTGTTCCCCTGTCTTCAAGTACTGCCCGTAAGGTGATGATTCCTCTCGAACCCAGGCCTCTCTCCTAACACCAGACCCACATCCCTAAATGGCTAGAGTGGACATCTCTAGCCAATTTTGTGTTTCTCTATTATCTCCAAGTCACCAGACTCCAAGTGCAACTCAAATTCATCCTCTTCCTCCTCTCGCCCATATTTCCTTTCTTGATGAGCCCATCCATCTAGCTGCCTGAGAGAGAAAACTGTGTATCTCCTGAGACGCTTTCTTCTCTATCAGCCCTTGAGCCAGATGGACCCACATCCTCCTCCATCTACCTCTATTACATCCTTTTTATCATTCTTTCTGCTACTGCTGTCCTGGTACAGGTTCTCAGCCTTTGTCACCTGGCCTTAGTGCTAGCCTCCTAACTCGTCTCCCTGCCTCTTGTCTGTTCTCCTCCGTGCCACCCTTTGCATCACTGCTAGAGCAAGCTTTCCTTTCTCCTCTACCTTTTTCACTCAAAGGATAATATACTATACCCGCTAATTCTGCATGATCTTTCCACAGCAATAGAAAGAGCTGCTTCACCACAAAAAATAAATGCCTAGTCTTTAGTATTCCACTGTATGGACGGATGTGCCACAACAGAATATCCTACTGATGGAACTTTAGGCTGTTTTTAATCTTTTAAAAGCCGTTAAATCTGACCATGTTACTCCCTTGGTTAAAACCATTCAAGAGACTCCCTACTGCCTACAGGACAAAACCTCAATTTCTTAGTGTGGCAGCAAGGACCTTCATGACTTGCCCCTTGCCTACTTAACACAGCACTGTCTTTTGTCTTTCTCTCTTCACCTCCCAGGCCTTCCTATATGTGACAGAATAAAATATAGCTTGGTTTTGTCCCTAGTTCCTGAAACAGCTCCTGATGATAAAGGTCAAGGTGGTATCTTTCCCTGTTCATAACAAGCCCCTTTCCACCACACAAGTTTATGTTAATGAAGTGACTCTGGAAGGCTCCCACGGATGGGTGGCTGCTTGCCAGGGGAAACCACCACATGATCAGAGGGTTGGAACTTTCACCCTCTGACCTCTGAGGAGGAGAGAGGGACTGCAGGTTGTGCTAAATCACCAGTGGTCGATGATTCAATCACACCTACATATGAAGCCTCCATAGAAAGCCCTAACTGAAGGGGTTCCAAGAGGTTCCAGGTTGGTGAACACATAGAGATGCTGGGGGGGGGGTGCACCCCTGGGGAGGGCACAGAGCTCACCCCATTCCGTGCACACTTTGTCCTACATATCGCTTCCTTCTGGCTGTTTCTGAGCTGTATCCTCGGAAAATAAACCTGTAATCTAGTAAGTAAGCTGTTTTCCCAAGTTCTGGGAAATGTTCTGATAAATATGAAACCTGAGGAGGGAGCAGTGGGAACCTCTGATTTATAGCCTGTTGGTTAGAAGCAAAGGTGTCAACCTGGACATGTGACAGGTGTCTAAAGTCTGGGGGCAGTCTTGTGGGTGAGCCCTTAGCCTGAGGTGTCTGTGCTAGCTCCAGGTAAGTGTCACAGCTGAATTGTAGGACACTCAGTTTGTGCCTGGAGAGTTGGAGAATTGGTTGTTGTAGGGAAAACCCATACGTTAGGTGTCTTAAGTGTTGTGAGTAGAGAAGAAACAAAATTTCCCTTAATACTTAAAGTCATGCTTCACACTTTGCATTTCCCAGCATGCCATGCTCTCGCCCAAGCTGCTGCTTCCACCTGGAATGCGTCTCCAACCACCGACAAGCTCAGCGCCGCCTCCTCTGTGGAGTATTCCCCAGCACCTCTCAGGCAGAGCGGACCTTTGCCTTCTCCCTGCTTACACAGTACCCTGTGCACGTGTAGATCACAACCTGTAACTGCACTCGTTTGTATATATGTTTATTTCATACTAAACAGAGAATTCCCTGAGGATAGGGACTGTCTTCTTCATCTTTATAACCCAGTTCTAGCTCAGTGATGGCATATAACCATTATTCAAAAAAGTTTTCCTTAATAAACGAAGCACACCCCCCACCTGCTGACTACCCTCACACTGGACCCATGGGCTCTACCTTTCCATCCTGAGGAGACTTTGCTGGCCTTGCCTCGTGGTCCCCACCTTATTAGTTCTAACTTCAGTCCCATTAAATCCATCCTGAGTGTCTTTAATCCTGGGCTCTACTTCAACCAGCTCAGTCCTCAGCTTTCTTTCTCACCTTCCCATTCAAATTCATGTCCACTGTCCAGCTGCTCCGAGTCTGAAGGTGTCTCCAACTCGTCTACCTCCAGGTCAGAACTGCCCTCGGAGGAGGAAGGATCAGAGTGGGTGGGAGACGCTCCATCATCTCCAGGCCCCTTGGTCAGATCCAGTCGCAACTCTGGGGCAGAAAGACGCTTACGCATGGGGCGATGGCCACATAGGGCTAAAGTGTTGGGGGTACCTGGGGTTGAAAGAGGGGAAAAAAAGAAGAGAAACATGTATGAGTGTTGATGGGAGAGGTTAGAATTCCTGTATGTGTAAGTGACGATATGGGTTGAATTCCAAAGAATGACCAACACAAGGGACATTTGGGAAAACAAAAGTTGAACCACAAAGGGACAGGATGGCATAATCTTTCTCTGGACTAGAATCAAGAACTTGAAGCCTGGGTTCTGATTTACCTACCTGCCTGTGAATCTCCTTCAGGATCAACAGGATCTTCAGAAGGGTCAGCCTCTTCAGGAAGCAATCTAGAGGGGAAAAGATTAAAAGGGAGCAGAAACTGAGGCTAAAAGCATCAAGACAGGTATGGATTCTCTCTCCGCCATGATTTTATCACCTCTTCTCTCTTTTCCCCAGCTCATTCCTTCAAGTCTCAATTTACCTTCCTGCCCTCCATTTGTGACCAACCCTCCCTTTTCCCAACCTCCCTCACACTTCCTCACCTGGGGAATTCTTCATCCTGCCATTCCTCCATCAGCTCCAGTTCCCCAAGTCTCAGGGATGCTCCTAGCCCTGCTGTTTCTGCATTCTCCCTGACCCTGATAGTCCCCCAGAAGAGATTATCATGAGACAAACGAGGCAGTGTTTTAAGGGAGCTGGATAGTAGGTGAAACACTGGGATGAAGAACAGTAATTAAGCTTTCAGAATATACATACAGCTTATACAACTCAATAACCAAAAAAAAAAAAAAAAAAAAAACAAACAAAAAAACCCAACAATCCAATCAAAGTAATGGGCAGAAAACCTAAACAGACATTTCTCCAGTGAAGACATACAGACGGCCAATAGACACATGAAAAGATGCTCAATATTGCTAATTATCAGAGAAATGCAGATCAAAACTACAATGAGGTATCACCTTATACCAGTGAGAGTGGCCATCATTAAAAAGTCCACAAACGATAAATGCTGAAGAGGGTGTGGAGAAAGGAGAACCCCTTCCTACACTGTTGGTGGGAATGTAATTTGGTGCAGCCACTATGGAAAATAGTATGGAGATTCTTTAAAAAAACAAAAAATAGAGTTACCATATGATCCAGCAGTACCACTGCTGGGCATACAGCCAGAGAAAACTAATTTGAAAAGATACATGCACCCCAATGTTCATAGCAGCACTATTTTTTTTTTAATGAACTGGTGATTTTTAAAAAATAACTTGCAGATACTATCAATGAGCTTTTGTTGCACAGCCATAGCAGCACTATCTACAATAGCCAAGACATGGAAGCAATCTAAATGTCCATCAACAGATGACTGGATAAAGAAGATGTGGTATATATATTCAATGGAATACTACTCAGCCATAGAAAAGAATAAAATAGTGCCATCTGCAGCAACATGGATGGACCTAGAGATTACCATACTAAGTGAAGTAAGTCAAAGATAAATATCATATGTTACCACTTATATGCGGAATCTAAAAAACAAAAGAACACAAGTGAACTTATTTGCAAAGTAGAAACAGATTAAAAAAATATAGAAAACAAACTTAGGGTTACCAAAGGGGAAAGGGAGAGGAATAAATTAGGAGTTTGGGTTTAGCAGATACAAACTACTATATACAAAGCAGATAAACAACAAGGACCTACAGTACAGCACAGGGAACTGTATTCAATAGCTTGTAATAACCTATTATGACAAAGAATATGAAAAAGAATATATATATATATATATATGTATAATTCAATCACTATGCTATATACCAGAAGCTAACACAACATTGTAAATCAACTATATTTCAATTAAAAAAAAAAGAAAAAAGAAAAAAACAATAATTAAGGAACAGAACAGAAAGCAGGCCTTAAAAAGAACTCAGATCTCTCATCGCTGAGATGTTTTTACCACCTTCACCACTTGTTGGAAACCGGTCACCCCTACTGTTGGGTTTAGGGGCGGAGAAAGCACGGAATGTCAAGCTAGTTATTTTTACCTGTGCGGCAGTTGCTCCACCCGCACAGTGGGGGTGAGAGGTATTTCACATTACAGCTGGCTGGAACCCGACAGACCTGCCCAGCTGTCACTGCGCAAAGTTGGGGAAGATGGCACCTTGTCAGGCCTGCCTTTCCTCGACCACACTGGGGAGTGGTTAGGGGAAACCACGGCATGGGTGGAGGGGTGGGGGAAGAAGGTAAGAGGGAAGGGAGATTTGCTGGGAAAAAGAATCTGGACCTAAACATAGTTCTGGGTCAGCTTTCCTGATGGCCATTCTGGAGGATGGGTTGTTAGAAAACAGAGAACAGGGGCATAATATGGAAGCTTCCTTGAAAAAAAAAAGCAGTAGGAACTATCCTGAAATCCCCTGTTCCCTAATTCTCATATGATACTGGCATTTCCTACCTAGAACCACCCCCATCCCTTCTCTGCAAATTAATTCTTGTCTCCTCTAGGAACTCGAGATTTGACTTGGTAAGAGCTGGATGGTGGGAAAGTCCCAAGACCATTCACTCCTTGTTTCCAACCAAGTTAGCCAAGATCTTACTCACCCAGGATCGGATGTCTTTTCTCCTGCCTCTTGTAGAGTTCCCATCTTCGCAGGTCTCCCTGTCTCCTTCTTTAAACACTGAGAGTTGTCGGGGAGCTGGATATCCCAGCTCCCCAACACTTCTGAACGCTTTTTCTCTGTCTCAACTGTTTGTTGCTCTTGCCTCCAAGGAGGAGGGAGATGTGGAAAGGAGGTAACCTCCCCTTCAAACAGGTTTGGCCACCTCCCTTCCCAAGAAGCAGGTTTGCCCAAAAGAAAAAACCTGCCTATGTGGGGGCGGGTTTTGGGGAGGAGAGTGCATTTTCTAAAGTGGCTAGTCTTGGGTGAGTCTAGGAAGGCAATTTTCCAGATTCCTTAAAACCTTAAGGAATCTGCTTTAAAAAAAAAAAAAAAAAGAGAGAGAGACAATGGTAGAAACCATTTTAAGACTATCTTGGGCCTACTTCTTGAGCATAAGGAAAATCAAGGACACAGAAGTATATCATAAGCAGGGTTCTGGAAGAAGAAACAAAGGAAAAACTGAGGATGAGGGGAGATAGAAGATTGTTGCTCCTTATTCCCAAAAAGAGTCAATAGAAGGAAGACATTAAGTTTAGCAGAAAGAAGGGAAATGAATCTTGAGAAGGTTAAAGTAATTATCAAGGGGAAAGGCCTGACCCTAGTTGTAAAAAGAGACAATAAGACTCCAAACAGGAAAAAAGTATTTAATATTTTAACAAAATGCAAAATAAAGTACCCAAGTTACAAAACATAAATTCCTTTGGTTCAGTAATCACACCACTATTTTACCTTCCAATGACTACAAACATCATCCCCTCAAAGTGAAGCCAGACTGTTCCCCTCATATGAAGACATCATGCCAAAACCATCACATACCCCACTGTTCATCAAAACTGTCAACAACTTACAGGGAATAGAGCTAAGGGGGAGGAAAAGGGGCAACAGGTTGGTCTGAAGAAGAAAGGGAGACTCTACACATGCAGAACAGGTCAGTGGGAGGGAGCCCTTTGCTGGTCACTATGGTATGAATCATACCCCTGTACATGCTACATGAGGCTGAGTACCTTGGTACAATCACACATAAACAGACAATCCAGTGACCCTGAGCATTCCCAGGGAAAACAAAAATAAAAACAGAAGCAGAGGCGAGAAAGGACAGTGGCAAGAGGCAGATCACAGAAATCAGGGAACATCTAATCCAGACCCTCAGTTTTATAGATGGGGGAATGAGACCTAGAGGAGTGAGTGTCTTGGCAAGACACACAGTTTACAGCAGTCAGTATGAAACTCCACGTTCCCTTGTACTGTTAGCAAAAAGAGAATTAAATGGATACGAAACCGACAGACCCGCTAAGGCAGGGGACAGAGCCGGGGTGCTCACTGTAGTTCTGCTGTCTTTTGGGAAGAGTGCCTATGAGGTCTTAAGGCTTTCCCGGGTGTCTCCTGGACTCTCAAGAGCCAGGGGTCTTTCTAGGTCTCTTCAGGGTCCCTGTGGCTCTGGGTCAGAGGGATCCAGAGAAACTGAGAGCCACGCCACACGACCAGAACGGAAGATAAAGGTCTCCAGTCTGCTCCCAAGCAATTCCGAAAAAGTTACAATAAACTCAGAATAGAAATTTAGCCATCTGGGAATCAGACACCATCACCTAACTGGGGGCAGAAAGTGGAGCTGGAAATCTGCAAAAGGCTGAAAACTGGAAAAGGAATTTCCAAAACCTAAAGTGGGTACTGTATTCAGTAAATACTTGAGTTAATAAGAGAATAAATGAATACATGGAGAAAATGAACGTTTGGTCCCAATGGAAAATACTGGTTCTGTTAAAGAGCCTGCCTGCGGGCACTTTTGGGGTACGCATTCTTTTTGTGCTACTTTTCTGGAACTGTGTATGTTCCTATATTACGACCCTGGTAAATGAAATAGAGGTGAGCCAGTGTAGATTTAAAGAGTTAAGTTAAATAATAAAATTTGTCTGCTCGGTAGAGATTGTGGGGAAAAGGTAGAAAGCCAGCTCAGCTTTCTTTCACTTCTTTCTCCTCCTAGGTTTGAGAACAGTACACCAGGTCCTGGAACAATAAAGACAGAACTGCTGAAACATCTCAAAACATGCATTCAGGGTGGTTCAAGCAACCTCTCTCACTTTCCCCTCCCCTCCCAACAGTCATTTCTTGGACAGGGAGGCAGTGGTAGATTCTGATAGCGAGATCTGACTACACTTCTCAAAGATGACCTCGGCTGAGAATTTAGGCAGCCCCTGATCCAGAGGGCACTCATCCACCAAGCTGTTCATGGGCGTGGGGGGCAGCGGAGGCTCCTCGTCATCTTGACTCAATCCAGAAATCAGGGAGTTACCTGCCCTGTCCAATTCCTTGTCCGCCTGTTCCCTGGACACACCCACTGTCTCAGGCTGTCCCGAAGGGATCTTCATGGAGTCAAAATATGCTGACAAGGCTTCCTGGAGCAGAGGCAGAAGTTTCTTTCGAGAGACCTGGGTGTTGCCTTGAAGATAGGCTTGGAGGTTAGGGTGGATGCTCGGGGCCGGAGTCAGCTTCAGGGACGGAGAGTGGGAGCGTTCCAGGACTCCACAGATCTAAAGCGGAGACAAGACAGGGAGATGGTGCGTAAGATGGTGAAGCAAAGAGCTGAGGCTTCTAAGTTAGACGCTTCTCTTATAGAGGAGACCCTCCCCCTCCAAAGTTGTTTTTTCAATTAAGTCATCCAGAGTTGTTTTATACATCTGCTAATATACGTAGTATTTTAGAAACAGAAGAAACTTTTGAGATCATGTATTTTATTAATAATTAAACCAAAGTCCAGAGAGATTAAGTGTCTTGAACAAGATAATGTAGATGATGGGAGACTCTGAACCAGAACCTGGAACCCCTAGCTCCTAACCTAGTGTTGCTTCCAAGTGTATTCCTGTGCTCAAAAACTTGAACTCTGCCCTTAGCTGAGATGGAACGAGCATCTATACTGAGGTCAGGGGAAGGACAGAGACAGAAGGAATGAATAGATCAAGTCAGGGTGGCAGGTATGCCAGGCATTGTGCCAGGTCTGGCCATTTACAAATATTAGCTCATTTGCTCCTTACAACTGCCTTACAAGTTGGTATTACTATTACCCTCATTTACAGGTAGGGAAACTGACGCTCAGCTAGATAAGGTAACTTGCCAAAGGTCAAGTCTGAATGGAGCAAAGCTGATACTTGAACCCAGGTCTGTCACCAGAGCCGGTGTTCTCAATTACTATATTATACTATTCCCAACACTGGAGGAAGGAAGGAAGCGGCAGGGCAGGCTGTGAGAAGAGGATGCCCGTTTCCCAGCACGGAGGCAGCCTGGGCAACAGCAGAGGCATCAGACGTCTAGAGTTTCAGAGGGACTGTGGCGGGGAAATTTGGGAAGGTGGGTAGAGGCACTTCTTACAGCCAAAGCGCCCTTTCCTTCATGACATGATTAGTAACAGCCCCTGGTTACTGAGAGCCTACTTTGTGCCCAGCAATGTACTTTACACATGATATGATGTTTAATGGTCATATCAGACTAATTAGTAGGTAGTATTATGCCATTTACAGACTCAGAAGTCAACTGACTTGCCTTTGGTCAAAGAGCAAGTAAGTGGCAAATCTGGGACAGAAAAGCATATCTATCTGCCTTTAAAAACTGCAGTTCAAACTACCTTCCACTGAATGAAATTACATTTGGTTCCCGAAGGAGAAGATAAAGGCAAAGAGAGGTGGGAAAGGATGGACATACCTTTTATGGACACGAAAGATTATCTGGCTATATTCAGACCAGTCTTCAGCAGTCTTCTCTGCTAGGAAACCCAAAGGATCCCTGGACTGCCTTAAGTCCACTTTTAAATTCTTCCCTGATCTTATCAGTAACCAACAGAGGAAAAAAAAGGGAAGGAGGTGGGAAAGGTGGCCAAATGGAAGATGAGGGGGGAAAAAAACAAACCCGCTGCTGGATTACTTCTCTACTTTGCAAATACAGATTATTTAATCCTTGCATGGTTAAGCAGTAGAAAAGGTTTCTCTTGTATTTCTAATTTTCAAGGCAATAAGGTAAAAAGGAGTTTTCAGGGTAAGGAATTAACGGTTAAACCAAGAATCAAATTTTAACTCTAGATTTAAAACATGTCTTTTTAACCCAATTTTGATTCATTCTAAGTAGGAACTATGTCTCTAATTCTTTTTGGACTCTCCCTTTCTCAACAACAGTATGAGTAAGGATACTCATATATATATTGAATGGAAAAAAGCAGAGAGGAGAGACTCTGGAAATAGATCAAGGAATCCCTACGTAAATACAAAAACCACGGAGAGATCCTTTTCAGCACAGGGCAGTGAGTACAGGCAGAGCTCTGCAGGGCCCTCAGGCTGGAAAAGGGACAGAGACTCACTGTCATTCGAAGTGCTGCGTGGGGACAGAAAACAGCCAACTGCCGCACTGGCTCATTGTGAGTGTTGAAAAAGATAGTCATGGCGACCAGGGCGTCATAGCTGTGAGCCTGGCAGAGGGCATGGAGGTCTGCGATGAGGCCAGACCTCTGCAGAAAGACCTGGAAGAGAAGAAATGGACAGGGATGAGGGCTGCAGCTGGACCCCCCCTATCACCAGCAACAGAAAATGCTTATGAAGGGTGTCTTTGCATGTTAACCTGGGACCTGTACTCCATACAAAAGGTATCTAGTATTTACTCTGTGCTATTTATGGCTGGAAAGCAATATACAGAATGGGGAAAATACAGGCTTTGGGTTCAGAAAGAACCGGTTTGAAAATCAGTTCAATTACCTATTAGCTATATGATCGAGGATCCCTAGACTTAAGTTTCCTCATCTGTAAAATAAGGGTAAAACATGTACCAAACATGATTGTTTTAAGAATTAAAAAATAATAATGTATGTTATGTGCTTGGCATGTGCAAAACTCTCCTGCTCTTGCAATCAAACAAGCAAGGTCTTTGCCTCGTGGGTATTTTTATTCTAAAAGAGAAGGAGGGGCGCGTACAAGGAAGTGCAGACACGTGACCACTGCATCCTTGGTTCTTCATTCTTTGTCAATTTATATTCTTCTCCAAAATTTTATGCAGTATTTCCTCCAATGAATAATAGCACCAGCTGCTTAAGATCAGGGCTTTTCTTTATCCTTGGCATTTCTAACAAGCCGATTTGTACTGAGATTATGATACTTGGCAAACATTTTGTGCTCCTGTGTTTGGCTCCCAAACTAGATTATGAGTTGCAAGGGAAGAGGTCATGCTATTCTGTTTTATTTAATTATTTAGTATTCTTTACATTATTATTTAGTAGAAATCTGTGCAGTCTATGACAGCATGTGTTCAGATCAGATTGTTGAATGATTTAAACCAATATGACATGGAACCAGGTATTAAAATACTTTATGAAAATTATAGTCATTCACCCATTCGACAAAATTTACTGAGTATCCACTCTGTGCCAGGCACTGTCAAAGGTGCTGGAGATACAGCAGAAACAGGGTGCTTGCTCTGGTGGAGCTGATAAACTAGCAAAGTGTTATAGACAGTAAACAAGGAAACCGTGAAACATGATTATTTCAGTGTTAAGTGCAAAAAAGAAAACAAAGTAAGATAATTTTTAGAAACTTTTGGGCACAGAGGATATTACTTTAGTTAGGGTGGTCAGGAAGAAGCTCTTAAAAGAGGAGACACCTGAGCTAAGTCCTGAATGATAAGAAGGAGCCAGCTCTGCAAAAGAAAAAGCAAGTGCAAAGGCCCTGAGTTCGGAGTGAGCTTAATGGTTCTGAAGAACAGAAAGGAAACCAGGATGGCTGCAGTATTGTGATTACAGGCATGAGGCTGGAATGAGGTTAGGTCAGACAGAAAGACGAACGCCTGATCAAGGAAGGCCCTGCAAACCACAGTAGGCCTTCAGATTTCATCAGAAATGCAATGAAAATGCAGTAAGGGGAAGGCGCCGATATGATCTGAGGGAGATCACTCTGGCTGCTGTGAGAATGATTTGTAGGAGTCAAAAGTGGAGGCAGGGGGTTATTACAGTGAAGTGAGAGATGATGGACTGTGGGAGTTGCAGTAGGGATGGAGAAAAGCAGACAGGTACAAGATGTATTCTGGAGGTGAGCCAAGAGTGAGGGGCAAGGTTACATACAAAACTGAAGGTTTTTTCTCTCTACCCACACCTACATCTTGCTCTTACCTCCAAATCCATATATATTGCACTAATGGCCACCTTGGTGCCTTGTCTAGAGATGGTCTTCTGGTCTTTTCTCAGCATCTGCTCTGTGGTCAGTCCTAGAAAGTAGATGTGAGACTAGGGGTCACACAAGAGAACCCAAAGAACCCAGGGTCCTAAGACAGACCAGGAAGGTGCAGACACCGAGATAGGTCAAGGAAGAGGAAAAACACAGCCTCTCTTTGGGGCAATGAACAGAGCTGACAACTCAGGAGGTAATTATATAGTAGAAATTTACTTAAATTACTGGATCATGATATAGTTACCTTTAGAGCAAGGGCCTTTGGGGAGAAGGGTAAATGGAAGAAGAGAGGCTTTCACACCTGATTTTTCTCCTTTCTGTGTTGTTTCACCTTTCTAAAAGTACATGTGGGACCCTTCTTTTTTTTTTTTTTTTTTTTAATGTCAACAGGCGGTAGCTGGGTAAAAAATTATGGAAGTTCTTTTGTTCTCTTCCTTTGTCTTTTGTATATTCACCCTAAATGTTTCTTCTGCTTCCTTAACCAATTATCTAGACCTCACTCTACTAATGCAGTTCGGTTGACCCTCTGAGGCCATGGGTTTCACATCCCTAGATAAGGAGAGCCGACTGTATTCTTCATACCACGTCATTTTACGTGAGGGACTTGAGTGTCCGAGGATTTTGGTATCTGTGGGGGCTCCTGGAACGAGTCCCCCACAGACACCAAGGCTCACCAGTATTCCCTCAGCATATTTTATGTCTCTACATTCTCTAATTAGACTGGAAACCTCTGAGACGCAATATATTCCTTCTCATCCTCCCAACAGCCAGGGTGGAAAAATGTAGTGAGTGGCTGATTAGTGCACGCTCGGGCTCACACATTGCTTAGTTTCTTCTGGTTTACAATTTAAATCATCATGCGTGCTCTGCAATTGTTTTGATGGTACTGAAGTGTGTAATGAACAAGGCTCCTGCCCACCAGTTTAACACTCCATACCTGATACATCAAACTTTGCCTTTTGCAGAGAATCAAAGATGTCATTTCTCCTGGGCAGATCTGGGAAGAGGGCCTCCAGTTTCTCCACATATTCAATGTCCTTTAGGGTTGCCTTTCCAACTTTAAGGTCCATGTTGACACAGTCCAGGATGATTGTTCCTGTAGAAAAGGAAGATGGCAGAACTCAAATCCTGTGGCCCTCCATTCCTGACCACTAGGACACACATAACCCTCTAACCTAATACAGAGGAGACTGTATGGCAACTCACTGAAAACAAAACAAGAAACTGGGATGACGTCCTGAGTAAGATATCCCAAATCCAAACTAAAATGCAGGCAGGGAAATGGGGAAAAGGCAGAAAGGAAGTGTGAGCTCCTCAATCCTTAGAGATTTTGGAACCTAGTCAGAGGGAGATGACCTCTCTTCTGTAGGCCAAATTCTAGCTGGAAGAGATAGCGAGTTCGAGGCCAATTCTCTCTCTCTCTCTCCTTTTCTTTAACAAATGGAGAAAATCAGAACAAGAAAGGTTAAGAGATTTGCTCAAGGTCACGTAACTACCTCCTGGGCAGAAACGGTATTAGAATTCATTTCCTGCTGCTGCTGCTGCTGCTGCTGCTTTTTGGTGGGAGGAGGTGGGGGGAGGTACTTAGGCTTAATGTATTTATTTTTGGAGGAGGTGCTGGGGATTGAACCCAGGACCTCGTGCTAAGCATGCGCTCTACCACTTGAGCTACACCCTCCCCCACCATTTCCTGCTTCTTAATAGGCATCTTCTAGGCCTGCTGTTCTGGGCTTCCTTTCTGCTTTCTCTGACAAAGTATCCTGCAGGCCTTTAATCGACAAAGCATCCTACAGCCTTTTGATGCCTAACTGCCCTGAAAGAATGCCATCCTTTGTTATGGACTAAATGGCTTTGAGAGGGTATGGTCAGGCTGGAAGAGTCTAGACTTCTCCACTCTCCCTTCTCTGGGATGGGAATAGAGGAACTAGTCAGGTCCCCAACCCCCAAGCCGCCCTCACCATGCAGAAGGGCTGCAGTTTGCCTGTCCAAGATCTCTGGTGCCCCCTGCAGGATTCTCTCCGTCACCAGGGTAGCGCAGGACCCCACCAGTTCAACTGAAACATGGCAGGGAGGGCAGTGTTTCTGATCAATGGGCCGATGGTCTAGCACCTCTGCCACTGCCTCCTCCAGGGCCGCATCACTTCTGTGTGGAGAAGGAGGTGTGGGGGGAAAGAAAGAAAGATAGGTAGGGGCACTCCGGCTGCTTCAATCAATCTCTACCTCGCTCGTGAAGCAAATACAGACATCTTAGGCAAACAGACCCTTGCTCACTTCTACTTCTGCCTCGCTCCTCTCAACTCTTTCTTAAATATTACAACTGAAGTCATCTTTAAAGAGTGTATAAGTGAATCTGATGAAGCATCTGCTACCAATATCTCACCCACATAATCTAATATCCTTTAGGGTTGACTCTTCAATTGACACCCTGGACACCCAGCATCTAAATCTTTCCTGTTCCCTCAATTCACTTAATATCCAAATTCCATGCAGGTCGCCAGATCCTGTGGCTTCTATTTCAATTCCCATTCATTCCCTCCTTTCCAACCTTCCGCTACTGCCTTATTCTAAGCCCTCTCTCTCTGAACTCTCTCTCATCTGAGTTATTCCAATAGATATTTAACCAAATACCTGTTTCCAGGGCTCTCCTAAGCTGTCCTTCAAACGCTACCTGAATGACCATTTGAAAAATGCAAATTTGATTCTGCTAGGACCTGGAATAAATGGAATTAACATTAGTTCCCCACTGCCCTAAAATGAAGTCTAATCTCCTTGGAAGGGCCTACAAGATCTCCATGATGTAGCCCCCGACTACCTCTCCAGTCTTATCTTTCTCTATGCCCTCCTTCTTCCTCATATTTTGGGCTCCGGTCATGCAAATCAAATCCCAGTTCCCCCAACTCACCATGCTATTTCAGGCCTGCCTGCATTTGCTTATATTATCAGCTCTGCCTGGATGCTTTTCCTAATTACCTCACCTCCCCATCCACCAAGCAAATACCTAGTCTTCTTTCGGGACTGAGATCAGCATCAACTCTGTTAGGAAACCTTTCCTGATACCCCCTACTCCCCTCTAGTATATATATTTTTTTAAACATTTTTTTTTATTGAGTTATAGTCATTTTTCAATGTTGTGTCACATCCCAGTGTAGGGCACGATTTTTCCTCCCCTCTAGTATATTTAACTACTTCATCTTTCATGCACCTGCTGTCCCTAGAGTGACAGTTAACGCTTACCTCTAACGCCCATTACAATGACCTGTTTGCCTAGTTCCCTCTTCCTGACTGACAGCTTCCTGAAAACAGAGACTCATATTACCTTCATCCTCTAAACAGAAGTTTATTAATGACTGAGTGAATAGATGGATTAGTGCCCTTTGGCTGTCCTAATATAACCAGTGTGCTCAAGGGAAAAATATACACATTAGTATTAGCAGGAGCCAGGCAGATTTAGGAAGATCTCGTATTCACATTGCTTTGTTGGCAGTTTTTTCCAGTCCTAAATTAGGGATGGAATTATTATAGGCGTGCATTTGTTAAACAGGTACTAATGAAATACTGGTTTATGTAGCAAATAATTTTGCTAACTTTTTAAAAGCTACAAATACAGTTGCAACCACTATTCAAAGGTTTCTATTACAATAAATCTGCCACGAAACCTTAAAATAATGATACCAAAGGTAGATTTAAGTTATTTCTGAGTTAGCCTTTAGTTTGAACTCTCTGTGTTTCTGTTTCTTTTTATTACTTGTGTAACTAGAGGACCGACAATATTTCTTGCTGACTTTCTATACCTGCTATCACCCAGCGACTACAATTAGCCTGTGAGACCTGTGACAGCAAACATTCTTTCTTCTCTTTATATGTTACTCATCACAGCCCATGGCACATGACAAATATCAGCTTAGCTTCCTTCTACTTACTTGGGTAAGACATGATGGTCAACAAGGATGAGGGTGAGCTGCCCAGCCTGATGCAATGCATGCAGGTCAATCTCATCCCGGAAAATCAAAAGGGACTCTGGAATGTGAATCTTCTGAAGGAAGAAGACATTGTCGCCTCGCAGAGGTAGCTCAGAGCGTTTTATATTTAAAACTGGCACAAAGACCTCCTCAGTCTCAGTTGTCTGGATAGAAAAGTGAAAAGCAGGTATGGCAATATTATGTCACAGGACAGGAAAAGTAACAAGACTATTGGGACCAAGGGAGACATGACCTTGGATAAGTTACTGCCCTTCTCAAAGCTGCAATCGCCCAGTCTTATCAAAATAAAAGGACGACTCTTGCCCTCTCTCCTTCTTAGCAATAACATGAAGGTCAACAAGATAACACTTGGAAAAGACCCAGTTCTAGATGCTGCAGAGAAGGGACTACTGGTCCTCAAGAGCTGACACGGCCCTGAGGAATATACCCTAGATCACTGATACCCATAAGGAACTCAGTAATTAACTATTTGAATATTGCTTATGGTTTACAAATTCTTCAAAATACACCTGCTCATTTGATCCTCACAGCAACACTGCAAAACCTTAGCATTTTAGATTTTACAGATGGTGACATGAGTCTCAGCACAGTCAAGGGATTTAACTTACTCAAGGCTAAATGCTGTTAAGTAGCAGAGCTGGGTCTTAAATGCAAATCTTTTCATTCTAAGGGACTCTTCCTAGGTACTCACCTTTGCCAGGTAAAAAGCCAGGGCGAGAGCTGACACCATGGAGTCCAAGTCACAGGCTTCATTTCCCAGCACAACATGTATCGGTCGGGACACCTCAAGATACAGGAGAATGGGAAATTAATGAAAGCATCTCTATTCATTTCCATTTTCCTTATATTTAAGTAGGGCTGCACGCACACCCTCTCCGATCTTCACAGAGGGGGTAGGTCAGATAGTCTTATGGGTCCTTGTTTCATGAAGATATTAACTGAGAGAGCATATGTTTTAGCTTTAAGCATTCCACACATGCCTAGTTAGTGGGAAAGTGCTCCTTCCTCTCTCCTACACTATCTCCTTGAATGTTAACTTAGCGACGAACAGAGAAGTAAATAATTCTCTGATTCCTTGTGCTTCTTTGGGCGCTCTAGGAGAAGTCAAAGGTAGAGCCTTTGGGGTAGCCGATGTATTCAAACCATATCAACCCTGGTTTGTTTTTTCTCTATTTTCAAAACAGGGAAAAGAATCCTTGCACTTCTAGATCACGAGAACAGGTGAAGAGACTCTGAAGATAAAGGCTGGGGGTGGGGGAGGGATAAACTGGGAATTTAGGATTAGCAGATACAAACTACTATACACAGAATAGATAAACACAAGGTCCTATGTACAGCACAGGGAACTATATTCAATAACTTGCAATAACCTATAATGAAAAAGAATATATGTAACTGAATCACTATGCTGTACAGCAGAAACACAACATTGTAAATCAATTATACTTCAGCTTAGAAAAGAAAAGAAAGGTTAAAAACAAGGTCTAGTCCATCATCCAGAAATCTAGTCCATGAAAACTCTCCCTACCCAGAGGCGCTTCAGTGATAACCAGATATAACCAATATACACTCACAACCCAAGAAACTGACACCTTCCCCAGCAGGTTCAGATAAAAGCAGGAACAGTTGCTGCTACTGCTGGAAGTTTTATTTTTAAAGCTTTGAGAAGTCCAGCTGCTGATGGGAACTCTGAGGAGGGAGGCATATGTGCTATTATTAACCTTGTTCCCTTGCATCCTATCAGAATTTTAAATAAAATACATTTAGACCTACAGGTGCCCACAATAGCAGAGACAAGGGTTTTGTTTTAAACATGTATTGAGTGTGCCAGGCACTGTTCTAATGTTTTTATGTGCATGAGCGAATCATTTAACCCTCAAAACATTCCGAAGAGGTAGGCATGTTAAGAATTATTATTTCATTCCAACTGTTTGCATTTGGCCAGGTGGAATAAGACCACAAAGTCCACGGCTCAGCTTAGAGCACAAGGATTCTCTCTACCCAATTTACTCTTGAATTCCTGTCTCAGCCTCCTTCTTTGCCTCCGCTGCCGGCTAGAGGGGCAGAGCCTCCTCGGCCTACTTCTGAGAGAGGAGGGGATAAGAGAGACCAATGAGACACATGGTTTCTCAATTTCAGCCCTGCTGGCATCTTGGCCTGGATAGTTCTTTGCTGTGGGGCTGCCCTGTGCACTGTAGGATGTTTGGCAGCATCCTCTGACTCTACCCACTAGTTGCTGGGAGCACCCCAAGTCACGACAATCAAAAATGTCTCCAGACTTGCCAAGTATTCTCCAGGAGGCAAGCTCACCCCTAGCTGAGAACTACTGGGTTACAGAAAGGTGAAAATCCAATCTGGCTTCTTCAATCAGGGACGATTTGCTAGATGGAATAGTTTAGAAAAGTGCAAAAGGTGTTTAGAGGAACAAAACGTAACAAGGAATAGTTTAACAAGTAAGGTAACTTCAGGGGAGAAGACGATTGAGGGGAGCCTAGAATCACCTCTCTGTACTGGTGTCACCCCAGCCCCTCACCCCCCCAAGAAGCCACAGCCAGAAAGGGACAACTTAGGAAGACTTTTGGTGGAATTAATTGTGCCATCTAGTAACTAGATATGTTTTTGTTTTTAAACCACCCTCTTCCCCATCTCCCACTCCCACCGCTAGAGAGAAGGGCAAGCGGCAGAGGCTATCTGTCGAGGTCTGGGGCAAAGGACCTCTGGGGAAGGCCTGCCCTTAGGCTCTCCCCTGTGCTCATTTCTCAAAGCCTGTTTCGAGAGGGTGGCCGCCAAGAGCCGGTCGCCCTGAGCAGCCTGGGAGAGGGAGGATTCTTTTCGATATTAAACTCTTTCCCAACACAACGTGAGAATTCTGTACCCAAGACCCGAGTCTTAGAGTAATTTTTCTGACTTGCAATTCCTCCTCCTGATACCAGAGAAGGCCCCTCTGTTTCCTGGATACCAACAACTGCCCAGATGGCTGTGGACCAAAGTGACAACAAAGCACTTGAGATAAGTGGCTGCAGAGATAGCTGGCTCACTGAAGCAGTAAGGGAGGGCACCATGTTCTCTAGACAGGGAACTATACAAACACGAGAGGCCGTATTGCCCTGACTCTGGAGAATAAAGGCAAGAGGAACAGAGAAAAGGCAGAGTAAGGGGAAGAGGCCTATCTCTGGGCACAAAGAGGCCCTCGGAGAACCTTTCCAAAACTCACATCAGTGCTGCTTCATTCCGAGTGGCAGCCAAATAAGGATCAGTCAGATCCCCAGCACCGAGAGGAGGCTAAGCACAAAGGAGGGACCAAATACAACTTCATGGCTCTAAAGGGAAAGGAAATGATTCCAGAGGAAGGTGAACAACTAACCCCTTGTGCTCAGCCCAGGTCAGACGGCAACCAAAAGGAACTGGTACAAAAGGAATACGCTGGGATTTTTAGCAAATCTTGGAACGGGAGCACCTGAGGGAGGTGGCGGCATTCCCTTCCCCTGTCGCACCCACCAGCACCGAGCCTGACTGATCCATTCACCACCCGCATGACACGATGTGCACGTTCCCAGCTCTGTCCTCTGCACTATTTGTTCTTCTCTGTCTGAAAGCAGCAGAAATGATCACAGACTGGGGTTGACTCCCAGCTCCGTTTCTTACTTGTTGTGGGACGTTGGCCTAAGCCTCATTTTTCTCATATAAAAATGAGGATACTACCGTAACCAATTTCAGCAAGCTGTTATGAGGATTGAGTAAGACAGCATATGAAAGCCTGCCCTGTAGTAACAGAGATGAGCTCCTTCCCATCTTCTCCTTTTTCTGGCCCTCCTTGTCCAGTCAAGCCTTATCTAAAGCCCCCTCTGTCTGAAGTCTTCCCTGACCACCCAGGCCAAAGCGACCTCTTCCTGTCCAGCTCCAGCTCCTGGGGTTCTCATGTGGAACTCAACTACCACCTTAAGGAGCTTGCCATCTTTTCCTGGGCATGTACTACAAATCCTTAACATTGCTTACCACTTAGGTGCCTGTAAGCTTTGTTGTTCAAACTAGTACACTTCTGAGAATGAGAAGGGATGCAATGAATGATTATACCTCAGTAAACTCAGCTTGTCCTGGGCAAGCCGGTCGTATGGACGCCTAACCTACAAGGCACCATTCCCCTCCACGTTGAGGGAAAATACGTGTAACTCTTAACCCCCAGCCCATCCTCCACCAGCTGAAAGCACAAGCCAAACGGCCTCTGTTTTCTGACCATCAGACGAAGAGTTCAGGGCAAATATAGCTATACTTAGAGCACAAGGAAACCTGAGTTGCCAATGGAAGAAATACAATCTGAGAGCCACAAGCAGATATAAAGTTTTCTTTTCTTAAAAAAAAAAAAAAAAAAAATGAAAACCACTAGTTGAAATGACTATGTCCTAATGTTCTCTGTGGCCTCAACAGCGGGGGAGAGGGGATGGGTTTTAGCGCTGGCAAAGCCAACCACTTCCCTTCTCAGGCTGAATATGGCCTGATGCCTACTCTACACAATAGTTAATGGGAGGAAAAAAAAAAAGACAAGGAGCCAGAGATAGAGAAGCCCTCCCAGCAGGGAAAATGGGACTGACTGACACTATCACCAGGACTGCAAATTTCTAAGGAGAATCAGCACTCCTGATTCTGGCCTCAGGCTGACAAGTGCAGAAAACACAGATTATCCAAAGGCTTCTGGATGAACACCTAAACTTGAATGCAGCCCCACCCTGAAGCAAAGATTTTTTTTTTTTTCCTCACCAAAAGTGCAAGATGACTCACCATGATTAGGACATTTAGTTAAACAGGATTTCTTTTCAGTGGAACAACCTACTATTATTGTGGCCAAGACTGGAGAAAATTTATCTGGTATCAAATGCTGAAAATATGGTACCAACAGGAGAGTTGGCTGGGTTATCAGCTGTTTCTATCTTGTGTAAAAGTTGACAATTTCCTAAAAGTCATACTGTAATTCAACAGAAACACTCAAACTTAACAGTGTCTCTGTCTAAATCACGTCTTTCTTTACACAAGAAACAACAGTGTGGCCACTGGGGAACTGGAGAGAGAGAACAAAATGATCTTTTTTTCTAATTTCATATCCTTTTTGTATTAAAATTTTCTCACTATGTACATTTACTACTTCTATAATTAAAAGCAATCTAAATTGTTGCTGCCCATGTTCACCGGCTGACATTCCCAGTGTCTAATTTTCTCGTTTCTCCTGGCACTGGATAGGCTGTGTGGTGATGATAAGAGCTCCAAGACAGGACTTCGCCTTCACAACTCTACAAGTTTGGAAAAAGGAAGGTCTAGATTTTGTTCCTTGGGGGATGAATGCCGGCAGAGAAAGGTCACCACGATACCAGTAATACTGAAAAAAATCCAGTGTTTTTCAGCTTCATACTCCTGAGGAAGATACACTCTTAACCTGGGGGTATTTCTGGAGGGTGGATGCTGCAGAACAGATGCATGCCATGAAGTGTTATCTGGTGAGGTTTCAGGTTCAAGGACTCTTTACCAAATGGTGAAAAAGAGACTGGTCATTTGGGTTATTGGGGGAAAAAATCCAACCGCCTAGCACTGGGAATGGTGCCACAAAGGCTGTATCAGTCCTCCAATGAGTTCTCTGTGATAGAAGTCAGAGGTAGCCAAAACGAATTGGCCCCAGATAACTTTATGCATTAAAACAACTTTCCCAAAATTTGAATTTCACAAGGAAAAATTTTTGTGTAATTGGTGTTAAAATTGAACTTCACCCCTATTTTTCAGGTGAGGATATTCATTTATGACAGCAGCTGAGTCTGCAGGAGGAATTAGGTAAATTTTAGGATTTGTTAAAGACCAGAATCTATCACCCAGGGGAATCTGTAGAGTTTAAGATACTCAAAAAGGAAGAATAGTCAACCATCTGTCTAGATTTCTCCAAGGACAATATAACTCGAAGTAGGGGGGCCAGATGATCTCCTGGAGCCTTTCTCTAGCCAGCTTTTTGCTGCTAACTGGGGACAGCAGCCTAATGCTACACGACCAGTCAACATGGCTGGGCGATTCCAACCGGCTCAGAGAGTACCAAAAATAAGCCACAAGGCATTCAGGAGTCATGTTTATAGTTTTGATTCCAAACACACTTTGTGCTTATCCTGTCCAGGCCACGGATTTTTATGCAATTTGTGTGTGTTAAGGCCTAAGAAGAAAACTGAAGGCAAAGGAATGCAGGTTATGGGTCAACAGACATGCCTGTTGTATTGTGTATGTTTACCTTAAGAACAGATTTAAAGTAAAACACCACCACCACCCCTAATGTACAATGAGTTAGGCCCGCCGGACAGCAACCGCCGTTCAGAGGCAGCAAAGCCGCGGGCACCGGTTCCCTCGTCCCCCAGGGGTTCACCTGGAGGCCAGTGGGCCAAGGCCGCCTCGCGAGCGGAGAACTGAGAGAGGGGCGGGGAGAAAGGGACAAATACACCTCGCGGCAGCACAGCCCGGTCCTTTTGACGGAACCGACCCGCGACAGCCAGCAGCGGCTCAGGGGCAGGACCCAGACCCATGCATCCTCCTCCCCGCTCTCGGGCGGACCCCAAAGGCAGGGGCCCCCAAACGGGGTGACCGAGCAGCACTCCCACTCTCAAGGGGTAGGTTCTCGCTCCTCACTTCTTAGGCCCTAAGCTTGATCAGATCCCGAGCCCCCAACCCACAATTCCACGTTCCCTCCACACACACCCTCGGGCTCCCCCGGATCCCACATCTTCGTCCTTCCTGAACCCCAGGCTCCATTCCTTACGATCACAGACAGGGGTCCGTTACCTGCAGAGCAGCTCGACAACCCTGCAGGTAGTCCTCCATGGTGAAGCCCAAAGCGTGCCACCGCCCCTCTTCGCGGAGAGGTTACCCGGAGAATGCGCCCCGCCCCGCACTCAGGGGCTTGAGGCGAGAGTCAGGAGGCGGGACTCGAACCCGCTACACCGCGATGCGGCCCTGACCCCTGGAGGAAGTGCGTAATCGGGCGCCCCGGGAGTCCGACGTCGCCCCTCCCCCAGCGGCGGAGGCCGAGCTCTGCGCCCTGGGACTCACGGGACGCCATTCCGGAGGCGCGAAGTGGGGCGTGGTGTAGGGCATCCTGGGAAATGTAGTTCAGAAGCTCCGAAAAACCGAGGGAAGGAGAATTTTCTGAGATCACTTATCTGACACACAAATGTACAGGTGTCACCTAACCTATCTTTGTGGCATCTGAACACGCCCTCTCGAGTCAGGCTAAATGTAGCATCTGTCCATATGTTACCCCAGCCATCAGGTTGACATCTTAAATTACACTGGGCAAGAACAGCCCTTCAACCTCCTTCCTCGAATGCTCCCCTTAACCAAACTGACCCATTGCCACCAATTTTGTGATTTTCTGTGTTATAAAACTTTAGAATAATCTCTGACCTCTCTTTTTTTCTTAACACCTAGTCTCTTGCCAACTCCTGGCTTCTTTCACAACTCTGTATCCTGTTTTTTTATAGCAACGGCAAATGTCTCCTCATTCTTTTCCTAGACTGTTGTAACCCGGGTTCTTTGCTCTCTGCCTCCTTAATTGTTCCGACTGCCCATTTCAGCTTTCAGAGTTGCTTAAAGTTTTCATCCTGCGGCAGCCCTGTAAGTAGAGATTGGAGGGCCTTTCAGAATGTAGGGTTGGGTTCCAACCTCCTTTAACTGCCACCTTCCAGCCCCAGAGTTATGCAGAGTATTGCACATAAATGTACTCTCATCATCAAATGTTCCCTCGTTTTTAATGCATCCTTCTATTTCCTACCATCAGCTTTTCCTGCTCCCCACTCTAGGAATGGAGAGGACATGACAGATGAGAGCTGGGGCCTGTGGTGGGAACAGGGACCAGAGCACAGGGGTGCTGGGTCTCCGGCTTGCAGCTAGTTTTCTCCCCGCTGCACTCTTCCCAGAGCCTGGGGCTTCTTCCACACCTTCTGCACTACCAGGGTACAGCCCAAACAGCTTCATTTCTAGATTTTAAAACATGATATAGTAAGGACTTGGAAAGGAGCAGGATTTTTTTTTTCACTTTAAATGAGTAAATATGCAAATACCATGTTCTTTGGCCCTGCCTCTATGGATCCAGAGCAAAGCACTGCCATACCCAGGGAGAAAGCCCAGCTCCAACAAGCTGCTGCTGTCCAGCCCTGCTCCTCCCCTCAGCAAGGGCACTTGCTCTTCCCTATTCTCACCAGAGAGGCACAAGTGCTCCGTCCCTTCCAGCGGCAGGCGAAGGCAAGAGAAAGGGTCTGTTGTTTTTCTCTCCTTGTTTCTTTCCCTCATTTGCTGATCACCAAGCTGCTGACCAGGTCAGAAAGCCCTAATGGAAATCCTCCAGTGCTGGGCAGGCTCCTCCTCCTCCAGGAAGCTTGTCCTTGACTGATTTTTCTTTGTCCCGATGGGAAAAAGAGAGAGAGAGAGAAAGAAGAAAAAAGAAAAACCACAAACTTCCTTTGAAAACCAGCTTATGGACAGGGCCTGGAGCGCACGCCCTAGACTCGGCGACTCAGAAATCCTGAAGACATTCTGAGCCACCGGGTAGCACCTGGCAGCACCCCTGCCCGCCTCCACCTTCCTCCAGTGCCCGGGTCATGGGCGTGAGTCCGGAAGTGGCCACGATCCAGCCAGGACCGCCGCTCATAAACCCGTATAAGCTCTGGTGTTGACAGCTGGGAGGCAGCTGCGACTGTGGCGGCGCCCCTCACTGTACCCTCCTCCCCCATCGTATGGCCAGAGTTGAACCCTCCTTCTAAGTCCTGGAACAGCACCCACTTCTTTAAGGTAAAAACTGTTTTAACCATTTCCTTCACCTCTTCTCCTAACCCCCAGTTCTCCCCTTCCTCTCCAGCTCTGGGGTGGTGACACGGACTTGTCCTTCCACCTTGGGTCTCTACAAGTCTGGACTTCGAGGGGAACTAAGGCAGGAGGAAAATGTAAAGGAGGTGCTGCTTGGTCCCTACATTTCCTCTTTTTAATGACACCTTCCCCCTCTCCCTTGCTGGCCAGTAGACAGCAGACTTGGGTCTGACTGAGAAGGAGATTAAGGTGGGACAGCAAAGCACTTGAGGGGAGAGTAAAGTTCCTGGGGAGAAGGGCCGGGAGGGGACGTCTCATTAAAGCTACATACCTGTTTTATACGCTTCTTCCAACTTCTGGCGATTTACTGCCACTGGCTGGGGAGGGGGCCGGGGCTGTTTTAACCCCCTCACTCATCCCCAGAGGATAATTCCAGCCGGAGAGAAAATGTAGAACTTGAGTTAAGAAAAGAGGAAAAGAATGAAATCCTGATTTGTTTGACTAGGACACTCCCTTCACCCTCCCCTGCTCTGATCCTCCATGCACCCCCATCTGGTGAGCGCCTTTTAGAGGGGGAGCCCTCCACCGCGCCTCCTGCCCCTCTCCTGAAGCCTTAGCCCCTTAGCTTTGCCCAGTGTCTGAGGCCCAGCTCTCTCCTGTGTCCAGCCTCTCTTGGCTCAGCCCTCCAGCCAGCTAGCTGCCCAGCCCCCACTTAATTACTGATCATTTCTGGCATTGACAGAAAAGATAAGAAATAAGCCCTGCTTTTCTCTAAGCTTTTAAAAAATTTTCCCAGGTGCTGGTTTCTGCTTCTGAAGCTCATTCTTTTTTATTTTTTCATTTTTATTTTTTGGTAGGGGGAGGCAATTAGGTTTATTTTTATTTATTTATTCATTTAATGGCGGTACTGGGGATTGAACCCAGAACCTCGTGCACGCTAAGCAAGCACACTACTGAGCTATATCCTCCCACCCCAGGCTCATTCTAAGTGTAATTTGGGAAGGGAGGGGAAAAAGGAGAGAGAGAAAAAAAAAAAACCTGTAAGGCCTACAGGCAATTTTTGCTGCTTTGATTCTGTTTCTTTCTTTCTTTCTTTCTTTTCTTTTTGAAATTAACACTAATTCTAAATTAACAACATGTAAATGAGATGCAGCTAGCATAAATTATATTTGAATCAGGAGGATGATCGATTTGAGTGACTAGGCTTATTTCGGTGGCTTCTGTGTTTCTCAACTTCATCCACAGGCTTTACCTAGCCCTAAATTCCTGCTGGATTGCAAGAGGACGCATAGTCTCAGGTTAAGAGGAAGCGAGAGAAATGATTTCTAACAAGTTTCATTTCTCCCCTTTTCTCACCCTGAGTAAGGGGGAGAGGGGAGCAAGGTGGAGAGGGGAGCAAGGAGGTTGCAGGGAGATGTTTTTCAGGGGGGTTTGTGGCTTTATATCTTTAACAGCCCATGGTGTTAATAAAATGTCTATCTACGCTTAGTGCTGACAGAGAGCAGGTTAAACAGGTCCAGTGTTGACATCTTAAATGACCTAGGTAGGAATACACAGGAAGAACATACACACAGGTAGATGAACAAAGATGCTGGGCCAACTGACGTCCTTCAAAGTCAAATGACCCCCACTCCTGGGCTCTCAGGTGTCTGCCTGCCCTCTGTCAACAGATAAAGTACATTCTTTACTGGGCCTGTTTCCCCTAGCAAACTAATAACCCTAGGTAATGCCTAATCTCGCAACAGCTCAGGCCAGCTTGCTTCAGTCCACCTTATCAGAGTCATAAACCCCACAGCCTTTCGCAGACCCTAAACCTCTTACCTCACCTACAATCAATCAGACTTGGCTGCAAGCCGATCAGGCATCCTGCCACCCGACCTTATAAAACCCCCCAACAGCCGGCCCTCGGGGCTCAGCAGGCACCTCTCATCTGTGTGGCCCACTGTGGTCTATGGCAGTGTTCCCTAATAAACTCCTTTCCACTCCCATACTTAATCTCTGGTAGATTCCTTTACCAACCCACGTGTCACTGGCTTACCTACTGACTGGCCACAACAGTAGAGGGAGCACTTTTTTACATAAATCAATAATCAGGGTGGAGGAGGGTATAGCTCAGTGGTAGAGCGCATGCTTAGCATGCACAAGGTCCTGGGTTCAATCCCCAGTACCTCCATTAAAATAAATAAATAAACAAACCTAATTACCTCCTCCCTCAAAAAAGTTTTTTTTTTTTTTAATCAGCATTTTCATATTTCATGTAGTGGGCAAGAGGGTATCTCTGGGTTGGGTAGTTTTTGGAGCAAAGAGGAACTGAGGAGAAGTTGCTATCCCAGCTCCAGCTGTCTAAGGAAGCTTCCTGGAAGAGTTTGGGGCGGGGATGGTTTTGGTGCCTCTAATCTGAAGTTACTTATCGGAACCAATCTATGATTCAGATCCCCAGGGCGCACACTTCCCCTCTCTAGCCTACAGGAAGCCCCTCCTAGGATCTTTCTGTTGTGGTTTGGGATTGTGTAAAATTCAGTGGAGTTCTTGGTGGAGAAAGACTGCTTTCTCACTGGTATTTCTCCTCTAGGGTCATAATATTGGCTCTCTGCAGTTTCATTCTTCACCCCAAACGCTCTATGGGTGTTCATCGTTTTGCCCTTGGGGTGAGGCAGAGAGAAGGTAGCCCTAAAGGTACAAGCCCTGAACAGCCAAGGGGTGGGGCTAGGCTAGGACAGAGGAATGACTCTTGTCCTGGCTGCGGTGGGCCAACCACAGGATGAGCTAAAGAGCGTGCTCTTAGTAACCATTAGTTTAGTTGTAACATTTCTTCCTCCATCTCTTTTCCTTCTTTCTCCTTTTGCTCTTCCTTTCTCTCTGCCTTTCCTCCTTTCCTTGTCCTTACTCTTTCAGGGAAGCTGACTCCACCCAGTGTCTTCACTCCCGCTGGAACCATCCCTCCCGAGCCTGGAAGCCCTGCACGTGCGCTGGTCCCACCTGGTCACGGCAAGTTAGGGGTGAAAGAGCTCAGCCCGGGCCCTTTCTGTTTACCCGAGAGCTGTACTGCCCAGAGCCCAGAGGGACTGAACAGACACTAGCCACGCCTTCCACGCTACACCGGTTTTCCAAGACTTTTCTGGGTCTAGTTGCTTTCCGGCCTGATGACTTCCTTCTTATTGGATCATTCTCTCTTTCACATATCGAGCCTGGATTAGGTCAGTCCCTGAGGACAGTAAAGCCCGCTGGGACCCCTCAGCTGCCCCCCCCCACTGACCATGGAAGACCATCAGCCTGAGCATCCAGCCTCTACTAAAGACAGCACTGCAGACGCAGTCAGCCCAGAGAACCACGAGGTCCCGTCAGAAGCAGAGGAGCACCCTCAGGACAGGGATGCCAAAGATGCTGATGGGGCAGCTGGAGAACGGGAGCTGGCCGAGCAAAGTTCGCCGCTGGCCCAGGGCCAGGATAACCTCAAGCCCCTCTCACCTGACGCTAGCTCAAGCCAACCGGGGCCAGCTCAGGGGACGCAGCCCGAGGCAGAGACGGTGGGGGCCTGCTCCAGGCCGCAGGAGCTCCCCCAGTCCCCCAGAGCCCGACAGCCTGAGCTAGACTTCTACTGTGTAAAGTGGATCCCCTGGAAGGGAGAACGGACACCCATCATCACCCAGAGCGCTAACGGCCCGTGCCCTCTCCTCGCCATCATGAACATCCTCCTTCTTCAGTGGAAGGTGAGAGAGAATTTGGAAGGGGGGCTCAGAAAATGTTGCTCATTCTGATTTTCTCAAACCTGTCAAAACTTTCCAGATTATCCTTCCTACTCTTCCAGCTTGAACAAATGAGATAAGATATTCGTAAAAACAAAACAATTATCTGTCCTGCTCCTGTGTCTTCTACTCTCTAGCAAATGGGAATGCCTTGCAGTATCTCACATTCAGTCCTTTGTTCCAGTTGCCAAGGCCTTTTCCCCACCCCCACCCCCCACTGCTGGACAGCCCCCCTCCCCCACCCCTGCCTTTCTGAGGTTTCCTCCTTCAGTGCTGCGTGAAGGAAAGCACACGCCTGGCTGACTTTGATCACTCCTTGCCCCCAGGTGAAGCTGCCACCTCAGAAGGAAGTGATCACATCAGATGAGCTCATGGCCCATCTTGGTGAGTGACTGGGCCTTGAAGAGGACTTACCCAAAAGGTTCCAGTGCTATCCACTCAGCCAGAAATCCAGAATATTGAGGGAACCCCCCCGTTCGGGGCTCTTTTGTGTCAGGGAAGGTAAAGGTCTACGGGGCTTCTCTGCAGGGCTGGGAGATGAAAAGCAAAAGTGAAGGTGTCAGGAGTCCTGAGTCGTAACCCCAGTTCTGCCCTTGGCTTTCACGTGTGACCTTGGGTGGGCCCTTCACCTTTGTGAGCCTGTTTCTTCCTCAGAGAAATGAAAGGTCTGTGTTAGATTCTAAGGCCCTTTGTAGCTCTGAAAATCTGTGGTTCTGTGACATCCCTGCTCTCCAGGAGAAGAGGAAGCAGCTTTTGGGACAATTGGTGGGGTAAGTTGATAAGGATTCCTGTCTTGCAGGAGACTGCCTTCTGTCCATCAAACCCCAGGAGAAGTCAGAGGGACTTCAGCTTAATTTCCAGCAGGTGAGGTGAAAGGTCTGTGGACGTAGTGGTTGTAGGTTTATAAGGGGACAGGCGGGCTGTTAGAGAGGCCTTTCTGACGCTTCTCGAGAGGGTTCCTTGAACTGTGATTTCTTTCTGCAGGAGGGGGAGGGTGTACCTCTGTCCTAGACAGTATGTCTATTTACATAAAATAAAGAAGGGTTGATGCAAGGGAGGAATGAAGTGGCTCGTGAGGGAACCGGGGAAGAAAAGCAACAAGGTTAGACTTCTTTTCTGGAGGTGAGAGTGGCATGGGGTGGGGGGCAGAGAGGCTAGAATAGCCATCATTTTCTTTTTTCCCAGCTTTATTGCCATATAATTGACATATAACACTGTGTAAGCTTAAGATGTACGACGTGTTGATTTGCTCTATCCATCGTTTTCTATCCCAGAATGTGGACGATGCAATGACAGTGCTGCCTAAGCTGGCCACAGGGCTGGATGTCAATGTGCGGTTCACAGGCGTCTCTGATTTTGAGTACACACCCGAGTGCAGTATCTTTGACCTACTAGGCATACCTCTGTACCATGGCTGGCTTGTTGATCCACAGGTGAGAGTGAGAGAGCCCAAATGAGACTCTTAACCAGCTCAAGTTGAGAAAGAAACAAAATTTTATGGGCTGGGGGTGAGGGAGGCAGGGAGTAGATTGCCTTGGGAGGGGATTAAGGTTTAAAAGGTGGGTCCACTGCAGAATTCCTTTAATTTTCACCTTTTTTTGTGGGAGAAACATTCAAATGCAAGCAAACCACAGGCAAATAGGTCAGTTCTTTTCGGCGTCGAAAGTTTCAGGAAGCTTTGGTCATAGGGTTGCAGTGCCTGTGGACTTGGTTCATTTCCTTCCTAAAAAAGATCTCACCACCACCCCACTGCCCCTGCAGAGTCCTGAGGCTGTGAGCGCAGTTGGGAAACTGAGCTACAACCAGCTGGTGGAGAAGATCATCACCTGCAAACACTCCAGCGACACCAGCCTGGTGACAGAAGGTGCCATCCCTCCCTTCTCTTCTGTGGGTCTTCGGTGGAGGGAATGATGGCCCCTTCGGTTTAGCGTTTACTGTCTCCCCCACCACTTCACACTGGAATGGAAGCTCCATGAGAGTGAGTTTAGGGGGTTGCCTGCTTAGTTCATCGTTTTATCACCCAGTCCCTCACACGGTGCCTGGCGGCAAAATAGCTGCTCAGTTAGCATCTGCTGAATGAATGAGTACAGGCTTCAGGGAAGGGATCTCACAAAGTGGAACTGACCCCTTGCGCTTTGGTGGGGGCTCTCTGGATGGTCCTTCCTACTGTGGACTTTGGATTTTAAGCCCCCCCCCTTCCCCCTTCTTGTGCCCTGCTGCCAGGCCTGATTGCAGAGCAGTTCCTGGAGACCACGGCCGCACAGCTGACCTACCATGGTCTGTGTGAGCTGACGGCGGCTGCCAAGGAGGGCGAACTTAGCGTCTTTTTCCGGAACAACCACTTTAGCACAATGACTAAGCACAAGGTGATGAGGGTTTGGAGGCGTGGGGGTTGCAGGGCTGTCATTCCCTCCTGCCTTCTTCTTCCGGGTCAGTGTTTCCATCAGGATAGGGTAGATTAAGCTGTGGTGACAAATGACCCCTAAAATCTCTGTGGTTTACCACACGAAGATTTGTTTTTCACTCATGTTGCCTGTCTACTGCCGACTGGCTGCAGCTCTGTCCCACATCATCACTCTGGGACCCAGGCTGACAAGACAGCCATTATCTGCAATAGAGGAGTTGAAAGAGACAGAGGGACACCAGGCCCTTGCTTTTAGGGCTTCTGCCCGGAAATGACACACATCAGTCCTGCTAACCCCTCCCTGGCCAGAGTGAGCCCTGAGGAGTCAGCCTGCTGTCAATGGGACAGGAAAGGAAAAATCCTCTCCCAGGAAGTGGCAGTGGAGTTTTTGAACAATACTGCAGTTTTCCAAAGTTAGAAATTGTCTGAGCTCTTGAGCTGAGTAGAAGGATTTACCCTCATAGCCATCAGGTGAGCCCAGAGGACCAGGGGAGGTAGGGTAGGCAGCAGCGTCTTGGGTGGGACCCAGCCCCGAGGACTCCATGCTTGGCCACAGTGACCGCCGTCCACACACCCAGGTGGCCGTGCCCTCAGACAGCCCTGCCTTCTTCCCACAGCCACACATTTTTATAAAAGATCCACTTTGCTCACATATTCCAGTTGGCACGCCGATTGATTCAAATAGTTTCTGAGCATCTCAGATGATTTCTGGCCATCAGCTGCCTCCGTGTCATCTGTCTGACCAATTAACTTTGTCCTCTTCTTTGCAGAGTCACTTATACCTACTGGTCACTGACCAGGGCTTTCTACAGGAGGAGCAGGTGGTGTGGGAGAGCCTGCACAACGTGGACGGAGACAGCTGCTTTTGTGACTCTGACTTCCACCTGAGTCATTCCCTGGGCAAGGGGCCTGGCGCAGAAAGTGCGAGCGGCTCCCCAGAGAAGCAGCGGCAGGTGGACCAGGTGCGTGGGGCCTCTGGGAAGGGTGCAGAGGGCACATTTGCCTCAGAGAGCTCTTTGCCACAGGCCAGCTGCCTGCATCTTATCATCTAGAGGCTGTAACATATGACACACTCGGCCTTCTCCTCTCTGTTACCTTTGGAACGTCTCTGCACTTGGTGTGTATTCTCTGACACCACAGGTAATACACTTGGCTGTGAGTTTTGCTCTGGAGGAGAAGGAGCTAGGGAATTTGAAGGAAGAGAAACGGCTGGTTTGGAAACCTAAACCTAGCCTGGGTATCCCCCTGCCCAGCCAGTGCCTCCACCGACTCTTGTCCTTTCCCCTCCCTCCAGGACTACCTGATCGCCTTGTCCCTGCAGCAGCAGCAGCAGCCGCAGGGCACGTTAGGTCTTAGTGACTTGGAACTGGCCCAGCAGCTTCAGCAAGAGGAGTACCAACAGCACCAAGCGGTCCAGCCCGCACCGGCACGGGCCCCGTCGCCGCCGCAGGTGAGCCTGCTGCGCCCTGCCCTCAGCGCTGCCCCTCCAGCGTTCCCGCATCTCCCGTGAGCTGCGCCTGCTTCGCCTGGTCCAGACACTTATTCCTGCCAACGTCCCCGCAGAGTGTTCCTCAGGGCAGGGGCCCTTCTCCTGTCTGTCCCTCTCCCCTGGGTCCCTCTCCCCTGGGCCCCTTCCTGTCTTTCTCCCTGCACTGCCCTTCCCAATCCTGACCCTGCTTCCACCTAGAATCTCTGTCCGTGTGCTCTTCCATGGTTGAGGGATGACCAGTTGTTAAATCTGATCCAGGGGCGAGGAGCCACATCTGGACGCCCAGCCGCCGAGCGTCGGCAAAGACCGAAGCAAGAGTCCGACTGTGTCCTCCTGTAGCGCCGTCAGCGCCAGGCTGCCTAGCCTCTACGTCCGGAGGCTGGGGCTCTGTGGCTTGCTCCCCCAGCTCAACTTGAGATATTCAGGGTAACTTATTTATGGACTGTTGGGGATCAAAGCAGGCAGTAAATGCCAAGGTCAGACTTGTGACGTCCTTGCCCTCAAGTGCTGCCCCCTCCTCCTCCCAGCCCTCCAGGGCAACAGTGGGGTTGATGGGGTGAGGATTTCTGATTCCCAACTCCCTTTCCCCAGAATAGTCACATTAATACACAGACTCAGGCTCCAGGGTGAGGTCCTTGTCTGGAATGCATCTTCCTTACTACCTACCCCTGACTGGCGGAGTCCTCCTGGCCATCCTGCAGGCCCCTCCGTATCCATTTGTTTCAGGGTTTGGTTTCGGTTTCTATAGCCACTATTTGTAATGCCTTCCTAGGGGTTTGGAAATAAAACTTCTTTCCGGAGAGCTGTTGTTTGCCTTACCCTGCAGCTATGGGGTTACGTATTTGACCCAATTGAGGAATGCAAAAGGCAGGGTAGGGGAGAGTAGAGGCCTGAGGGTTGGCCTGTCATTTTTAATAGGGCCAGCAGGGGGAGCCAAAGCCTGCATTTTCCTTTTTTGTTTTGTTTTTGTTTCTGTTTTTAATAGGTCTTCTTTGAGAAATAGTACTTTAATTTGGGAGGTGGGTTTCCAGGTCCTTGCTTTGGACAGATGAATTTCGGGTTATTCTCCCTGCTAACCCCAGTCTTCCCAGGCAGGTGATGGGTAGATTGGTCCTCTGCCTACGTCTCCCGTCATACAGATGGTCTTTTGCTACCTCTAACCATTTCTGACCTCGTTCTGGTTCCTCAGTTATTTTGCCTGAAATTTCCTGAGGAAGAGAGAATAATGGGGGTGAGGGGAGACATCGAGGTGGGGGTGGTTGTTGATAATGGCACATCAAAGGCACCTCCAATTTCAGGGCCTCCTCCCAGCCCATGTCCTGTTCCACCCAAACTTCAATCAGGGAACACAAACAACAGTGAAGTTTGCCAAAAGAATTCAGGTATCAGTGAGATGTTCTGGCCAGAGTACGGGAGGGATGGGTAGAGCAGAAACCATCAGAGAGAGCCCATTACTCCACACCCAGGATAGAGCGAGGGGACCCAGGGGCAGACAGCACTTTGAAATGAGGGAAATTAAGGGATTTAAAAGAACCTTGAGTTCCAGCCTCAACAAGAAGCTGGAGCATGTGATGCTCAGTGAGGGGTTATCTTATTTGGAGGCCCAGGTGGTCTCTTGCAGGCTCAGCCAGACATGGGAATCTCAGATCCTTGAACGTCATGTGGGGATGGGGGCAGAGAGGTCTCAGAGGTCTTCAGCCCTGCACAGGGCCAGTAGGGCTGACCGGCAATCCCCTTTCACTGCATCCTGTGGACAAGAAAGTCAAAGTGTTAGAAAGACCCACCAGCACCACGGCTCGGGTATCGTCCCCTCCCCCATGCTGATCCAGAGCTTGTTTGGTGCCTGGAGTCCAGCACTAAATTAACCAAAGACTCCTGAGTTCTCCAGGGCATGAATATGCTCAGCTGTGCGCAGGTGCAGGTAAGGGGTGAAGCTCTGAGGCTCCAGGGTAAGAACCAGCCAAGTCTCACCTGGAGGGAAGAGTAGAGGGACTTCCCAAATTTCTTTTTGAACTCGGCTCTAATACTCAGAAGATCAGTCTCACTTCGAGAAATAAGGATGCGCATCAGGTCTTGGTAATTGGGCTCAGTTTCCTGATAGAGGGAAAAACAGAATGGGGAGGTCGTGGTAGTAACATTCTCACAGAGTGGGGACTGGGCTGCACGGTGAATTATTCTAGGGAGGGCTGGTGAGGCGAGAGTCAAGGAAAAAGAGAAGTGCACGTTGTCTAGGGACAAAGTTATCTTTGTCCTTTCTCATGGAGGATGATGTGGCAGGAAGGACCAGTTGCTGTGGGGGCAGCTGGAATAATTCTCATTCCTTCCAGGCCTTTCCTGGCCCTCCCACTAGCTTAGAACCTCACTTGAAAGCAGGTACTGATGGGAGGTTAGAGGAGACTTGCTTCCTAAAGACTTCCAGCATGAAAGCCAGGAAGACTGCTTTTTAACTTCCAAGTTAGTGAATGTCCTAGGAAAGAAGAGGGTCAAGTGACTTCTCGTTCTGATACACCGGTTTCTCCGGGTTGGACCCCTGACATTCAGCATAACTTATACCTGCACCAGGCCTCCTGCCTTTTGGTTAAAGATGGTAACGGAGGGTTCAGTTTGGAAATAATAGAGGTATAGGACATCATCAAGCCATGAGCTATAATTGATTATAATAAACAATGTTCTCATGAGAGATTTCTAAATAAAATATTTTGTTTGCAGAAATCCTCTTTGTGTCATTAGCTGGGTACTGGTGCTGTCACTATTTCCTAATATCCTCTTTTTCAGAGTTTCCTCAGTCACTTGACTCAAGAGACCCTTCCCAGAGCTGCCTGAAACCCACACTTACGGCATCCCCACAGACCATAAACCCCCATGAAGAAGCAAAAGAGAGTGATGAAGTGAAAACAGGATGCTGTATTTTATTTGGACTCATTACCTAATTGTCAGTGGGCCTGATGGCTACTGTATTTTAAATTGCCTGTCTCATCGGTTTTTTTTGTGATACAGATTGCTGAGTGCTCCCCAGTACCCGTTCTTCTCTTCTTCCAACTCTTGTTACTCCCCGGTTGTAGAACTGGGGCAAGAGTCACTTATTAACCGAGTATCCCCAGGGGTGCACAGGCACTCTCCGCACAAACCTACATCAAATATAATTCCAGTCCTGTTACTTGAGCACGTACTTGGCATCTCACACTGCCCTCACATCTTTACAATGAACATTCCCTTTATGGTTCAATTTGGTCTGACTTTATCCTGAATCAGCCGTCACTAAATGTTCATTTTTCTAAATAAATATTTATCACAACCTATGTTTTCACCTATCTCTCATAAAATCATAATATGGAAGTGTCTTGATCGAGTTTTCCTTTTTAAAAATTATTTTTCAGAAAAACAGGTCTATATTGTTTTTTGACCCCTACTTCTAAGATAAACCTGGTATTTATATCCAAGAGTCTGAGTCCTGTAAGCCAAATACATTATAATCATTTACTGCTGGAATACAAGTTTGTTTTTCTGACAGGAATTTAGATACCCACAACTTTTCAAATGAATCTTAGCATTCACTTATAACAGTACAGGCTTTATTGGATAAGTACAATAATCTACTGTCAAAATGGAAATCTCTGGATGGTAACGTAAGTGCTTCTATGTACTGTCTTGAATAGCTGTCAATAAGGCATGGTGGTTTCCCCACCAGTATACAGAAAGCCATTCCATCTGCCAAAATGATAACTACTTTTATGTCCTTAAATTTTGGGGTGAGCTTTTTATTTATAGGTTTTGGGGGACAGTTGTACTAATAGGAGACCTAGCTCAATGAGCGGAATGACTGGATTCTGTTTATAAAATTATTCAAACCAAGATCACCCATTTGTTTGGATAATACACAGCAAAGTCTGCCCAGTGTGGAGAGAGGTGGACCTGGAGCACTGAGGACATGGCTTATGGTGTAGACCAACACCTACGGTATAGACCAGGCCCGGGGCAGTGAAATGTTCCATAGGACCATTATGTGTGTTTTAGGGAGGCTATATGATTTAATAGCTATGTGGCCTTGGGCAAGGTACTTAACCTCTCTGTACTTCAGTTTTTTCATCTAAAAATCAAGGATGGAGTGTGGATATGAGGATTCACTGAAACGTGTAGTGGGCTCAGCATAGGCCCTGGCACACAGTGACCCCCTGAGAAACGGTGACTCTCTCGTCCTCCTTTCTAGCTAACCATCATCCATCATTATTTTGGCAACACCTGAAACAGGACAAGGCACTGTCATACAGAACAAATTCATATCTATATTTGGCCACGCAGACATTAATTTGGTCAAAATTTTGACTGAAGTGCCCTTGGGGTCAGCTAACTCAGCTCTAACCAGAGCGCACCCCCTACTCTTGACAAGACAGTTTGTAAACCTGAAAAAGACAGCTGCTCATGTTTACAAAGTAATGTGAGATTGCTACGTGAGCAGCAGTGTGAAACCTCCTCGGTCTTGCCCAGGAGGGGTCTCCTCCCAATTTCTGTTCCAAAGGGGAAAGGGGTCTCCCTCTCACCTGGAGCGCTTGCTGAAGTTTATCAGCAAAGTACAGCGGTGTGTTCCGGATCACGGAGGCTGGAAGCAAAGAGGGCGAGATGGAGGGAGGGAGCTCCCATTCCGTGAGAGATGCCTACCCCCCAGGTCCTGAGCAGGCCCTTACCTAGGCTGAGCAGAGCCACCTGGGCAGCTCCGTGGAGACGGTCCCGGACAGTCTTCTCAAACCCATGCCCCGTGTACCGCTGGTACTGGTCCAGCACTGTGGTGCACGTGGGAAGGAGTTAGAAAGATAAAGGAAGGGGCGGGGTTCACTACCACTGAGCAAGACAGCCCTTCCTCAGCCAAAAGCAAGCTGGGAAGGCAGGAAGGCTCATGCATACCTCGGATGAGGTGTTCAGGATTTCGCTGGGTGAAGACAAGGACCCACGTGCTCTCGGTGCTGCGTCCTGCAGGCCACATTAGCGCCTGGGAGGGCAGAGCAGATCAGGTTCACTGGTTAGGGCCTGGGGTGGCCATGGTTATGGGGTTCCCAGAACCCATCAAGGCAGAAAAGTTTATTTTAACCTGTAAATTAGCTGTATTTATTTGTCTATTTATGATTTTATTTTTTAAAGGACAGAGCTGTGAGAGGACTCTGCCCTCACAGCTTCATTCCCCAGTTTGGGAAAATCCTGGCACTCAAGGAAGTCAATAATCCCCAAGGGAGGGTCCACCCAAATGCCCATGAAAGGAGAATCTGCGAGTTCTGGAGTCAGAGGCTAGCTGAGAGAAAAGCCTTCAGTCGTGACACTACCCGATGCCCCATGCCCCACTCATGTCACTGAGGACTCCTACCCCCAGGCAAGGACCGTTTTGCAGGACAAGTGGGTACACGGGTCACTGGCTCTGGGGGATGGTGTCTCGTGTGCATGGCTGTGCAAACTCCCCAGCACCTGCTCACCTGGACGTCCTGTTCGGTCAGGTTATAGTCAGTGACCCCTGAGTAGCTCTCCCGGCCCCCCTAGGATGAGAAGTTCTCTCAGGAAGGCTCTTTGAGGGGCAGCTCTTTATCTCCAGGTCTACAAACCGAACCCTGGTCGCCCCCAAAGCCCTTTCCCGTTCACTATACCATGCAATGCTCCCCACTCTAGCCCACCTCCTTCCCCGGTGGGGTAACTCCTGTCCCCCACAGGCCAGTCCTCCGCACCTTGGCCAGGGCCAGGAGCAGATCCTGAAAGAAGCCACTGGTCTTAGATTTGATGTCCTCCTTGGCCTCCACCTGGAAATCTGGAGTGAGGGCAGGAGTTCTCTGAATCCTCCTGATTTTTCCCAATGAGGACAACTTCAGGGCCTGCCAAATGCCTGTGCTCTTTCAATCCTGCCATTCCCTGTTTGATGGTTCCTAGTTCCCAGGATGTAAGGCAGAAGCACCCCTGTGGTCACCCCGAAAACATCCCTAAGCTGCGAGTAATCCATGTGCTGCGGGATCACGCACTGTGGAGTGGCCTCATCTCCAGGTGCTGACCTGCTGGAGGCAGGAGGCAGGAGGCATCTGTTATTCGAGTGGTGGTCAGACAGTGAAGACAGGATAGGGAAACCCGTATTCTGAGTCAGGATGGCCAGAGCCTGGCCCCCCCTCCTGGGAGGCAAGGAAGAGTAATGTGGCAGGTGGAAAGTGAAGAAGGGAAAGAGAGGGAAAGAGAGAAAAGGAAGGGAAAAGAGAAAAACAGGAGCCAGAAGGGAGAGAGGTAGGAGAAAGGTGAAGAAGACTGGCTGAGACTGGACATCAAAGGAAACCTGGGGAAAGCAAGACCAAGAGGGGGTGTGTCAGGCTGAGGATGAGAAGAAGCTGGTTACCAGTCAGCAGGTGAGGCAAGAGGCAGCCAAGCAGGGCCAGCAGCCAGGGGTCTGAGAGCTGACACCTGTGACTTAGAGAGCAGGCCCCACCTTTGCCCCTGGCTGCCGCAAGGCTCCACTCAGCTGGGATGTGCTGTGATGGCAGAATCAGCAAGGGGCTGGGAAGATGACATGGGTGCCCTTGGGACTGTCACAGGGCTCAACATTATCATTACCTTGGAGTCCGCCCTGGAGCCCCGGACTAAGATGGGTAATCATTGCTTCTCTTTCTTTAATGATGACATCTGACTCTCTCCCTGGCAGAGGGGTGGGTGGAGGAGAGACCCCAAGGGAACAGAACCAGACAGGCTCCCAGAGGGCCTGCAGGGAGTGCAGGAGAGGAGAGACCTGTCCTGCAGATCCCACTCCAGTTCTTTGAGCCCCCTCCCCGCTCTTACTGTGCTTGTAGACTGCCAGGCACTCTTTTAGCTGGGGCGGGGTTCGGGTGGCAAGAATTTCCACGGCCACATCCTCAGGAGAACCTGAGTCCTACAAGAAATTGGCAGGGGGGCACTCTGAGACTGGGCCATGCCACTAGAACAGCAGAGAGCAGACGCTGACTATTCTTCCTACAGGTCAGCACAGGCTGTTTAAAGGGGGCTTCTGCCATGTCCGCTCCTCTGGAGCGGGCAAAGGCAAGGCAGTCAACCCTCTCCTTCCCTCAACCATGTCCTCGCGCCCAGGCACCCTGGTAACCCTCTTCTCCTGGTACCTTCAAGGCTGTCCTCAATTCCCAGGCATCGAAATGGGCTGCAGGCTGCAGCAGAGCCACCACAATCCTCTCAGGGTTGCCGGAGAGTGCAGCCTGCAGGGACTTCAGCAGATCCTACAAGAAATGGTCCCCATGGCAGAGGAACAGGTCCCAGATGTGTGGGAAGGTTTGGGGATATTTGATGGATTTCATCTCAGGCCTGAGCACCAGGCTTCCCCCTGCTCCACCAGGGTTAGCCAGGGAGCAGGGGCTGGCCTCCGCTGCTACTGCTGTGGTCCAAGGCTTCCAGTCCACTGCTCTGGGGCTGCCAGAGTGGTCTCACCTGCTGGGTGCGTTCCTGGAAAGCTCGAGAGATGAGCTGCCTTTGCTCTCTGCTCCGGTTGGTGAGCACGTCCACGATGGCACTGTGGTCCACACCTGAACCAAGAGGAGTGCTGGGCTGTGAGCTGGGCACAGCCCACGTAGGGTCTTCACAGGGTCAGGATCCCTTATTCCATGGAGCTGAAGCCCCCAGAAGAGGCAATGATAAGTTCTAGGAAAGGCTGTGTCACCCACACTTCCATTTGCTCTCAGAGAAGATGCAAATAAGATGCCAAGATGGCATCAAGTCTGACTCAAATTTAGGTAAAGGTGGCCTAGGGTGGTGGGAGAAGTGGCTTTTTGGGATCACAGTCTTGAATCAGAGTCCCAGCTCTGCCACCACGAGCTGTGTGATCTTGCGCAAGCCTCATTAGCTCCCTGAGCCCCAGTTTCCTCATCTGTAAAATGGAAATAGTAAGTCTTGCCTCACAGAGGCGTTGTGAGAACGGGGACGACATACCTACCGTGGTACTTGACATACAGGAATTAAGGCATTCCACAAACATCTACTGAGTATCGCCAGCTCCTCATTCCTGGCTCCTTCTGGGTCTACAGACAGGCTTTGAAAAGGCAGATTCCCAAGTGCAGAGGGAAAGGGGCTCACCTCGGCCTGCAATGGCCCTCAGCAGCCTCTGCACATCCTTGTCCACACTGAAGCTCAGGAAGGTCCTGAGGGTGCCCAGGGTGCCCCAAGCTGCAGTCTGTAAAAGCAAGGTGGGAGGCGGGTACCAGTTGTCTGCCCACACCCCTCCCCCAGTGTCCCAGCCAGGTCTTCGGCATAGCCTCAGGGCAGGCTCTTGCTTTCCTGTTCCCTGGCCCTTCCACTGTCCCTGGGTAGCTATAATAATTAAAACAACAACAACAACAACAACAACAAAAGATTCCTACAATCCCAGTAGCCCCTACCTTGTTGGCAAGGCCGAGGTGGCTAAGGATCTCCTGAGTCAGGGATGGTCCCGTCTTCTGGCTGCTCACAGACATGATGTGACTGGCTGCCCCGGAGGGAGGGGAACAGAAGCCAACTCAAGGCACCGTCCCAGCCCCTCTGGGCCTCTCTATGACCCCCAGGCCTCCCTTTGCCCATTCCTTTCCCTTGTTGCAGAAAAAGGAACAACCTGCTTGGCAGGTTTGGGAGCCCAAGTGGAGGGTAAGGGGGGAGCCCCCACCTTCCCCACCGCTCACCCTCCTTCAGGAATCAAGGTTTGACCAGGGATCTGCTAAAACCAGCACCATACAAACCCCCCCTGACTCTAGGGCTGGTCACAAGTTTCCCCAGGCCTTGGTCTGAGGTGGATGATCCCCTTCTGAGGTCTGCGTCCCTTCCGCCCGTGGCCTGGCTGGGTGATCCTGGGGCAGTGTGGGGACGTGAGGCGAGGTGGCAGGATTAAGTACGTGGGTGGGAGCACCTGCAGTCCAGCTACAAGTAAGCCCCTGCCACCCGCCTGCAGAGCTGTCTACCGCTGTCTGTAGACACCTCGGAGCACCCTCCGAGGCTCCCGGCTGGGAGCTTTAGGTCAGCAGGTGCACTCTCTTAGCTGATGTGCGTAAGTGTTCTTGTGGGTACACGGGTGCCTAGAGAAGGGAGCAGGCACTCATGTTAGAAAAGAAAAACTCCTTTCTCCCTCCCCCAAGTGATCAACAAGTAACCCCCACCCCATCCCCTCCGCATGAGAGCCCAGGTCCAGTGCTCACCCAGAACTGCTGGGGGTGAAGAGGGTGCCGTCGAAGCCTGGCAGTGTGCCTTGTGTGGACACCAGCTCCTGCGTGGCCTGCTGCAGGAGAGGGTGTGTGTGCAGCTCAAGCTGAACCGCCAGTCAGATGACCCCGCCAGCAGACCAGCCCAGCTGTTGTCTCCAGCTCTGGCCCCTCCCAAATGTGGGAGAGGACCAGGCTGTACTGGGTCCCACAGGCAAACACCTCCCTACCTACTGAGCTTCTCTCCTCCCAGGAAATGGGCCTCAACCCACGCAAGGGAACTCCGCCGGCCTCTCAGCAGCTCGGCCCGGACACTGGAGGCTTTGTGCATTGCTTTCTCTGTGGGGCCAGGTGGACCACAGAAGCCCGGTCTCTCAGTCCAGCTTCTGACCTGGCACTGCCTCTGACTCTAGCTCCCTAGGGGGCAGGTCACACAGGCTCCAGGGTGATTTCAAGGCTGATAGAAAAAAACCTGTTGGGGCGCATACCAGCAGGGCACCCCAGCCTGTACCCCGGAGGGGGTCCTGGCCCAGGAACTCCCTCGACTATTGCTTTTTTAGAGTGGGAGTGGGTGGCAAAGAGTGGTAGGGTGGGGAGGGTGATACCTTTGGGGAAGGAAGGGCACAGGTATTCCGGAGGCGGGAGCTGATCTGCAGCCAAGAGAGAAAAATGCAAGGGTGTTCCCTGCAGACAGAAGCGCCACGCTCCCCAAAGGCAGCAACAGGGAGGTGAAGGAGGCTCCCTGGGTCCCTGTGTCTCGGACTCCTGCTGCTGCCTTTTGGCTGCTAGTGCTGTTTTAGCTGCGGGTGATGCAAACCCAGCAGCTGGGCTGGAGGCTGTCAGTGCAGAGAACAGTAGGTGAAGAGTCTTGGGGAACCTCGAGGGGCCCCTGAGGAGGTGGTTATTCAGACCTCACAGCCAGCTCCCTAGGGCCTGGGAGCGGTCTCCTTCCCGTCTCCCTAGACAGGTCGGGTGGGGGCTGGGCAGAGGCCAGAGAGTGGTCTGCTCTCCTCTACCACGCTCCCATCCTGGGAAGGTCCTCACTGGGTTTCCTGCATTTTACCTGGCAACCTGAAAAAAGGGACTCAGATTCAGTACAGTGATTAAAAGCAAAAGTGCCGGAGCCAGACTCCTTAGACTCAGAATTCTTGTCTGCCGTGTGACGTTCGCAACTACCTCAACCTTTCTGTGCTCAGTTTCCTCCTTGTCAAAATGGGGATAGTAACAGTGTTCACATTATAGGCTATTGTGAGAATTAAATAAATCAATACATGTAAAGCACTTTAGAAGAGTGCTGGGTATAGAATGGTAAGTACACATGTCAAAATGGTAACTACTATGTTATAATAAATATTGTTATAATGTTATTTTATACTGATAACTATTATTAGTGCCTCCTTAAGAATTCCAATCTTGGCTCTTTTCTGTAACTTTGTTCTTGCCAATTCCCAACCTGGCCACAAGAGAGCATCAAAAAACACTGAGAAAGGGCCCCGAGCCCCCTGGCGGCCACTTGAGGTCTCCCAGGCTCTGGCTCCACCCGCAGATATCAAGGGGCCTACTTGCTGGCAAGCGCGATTTCCTGAGGTTCCTGGTGGGCTTGGTGGGCAGGCAGGGTCAGGGGAAAAGCCGCAGGTAGACCTCTACTCAAGGGACCCCACTGAGACAGAGCTCAGGACATACGATGACTTTCTAGGCTGGGTTAGTTCAGTACAGTGGCTCCACAGCCAGAGTTCCCTGCCTCTGGCTTTCTGCATCCATCAGAGTGTCTTCTTGGGCACATGTTCCAAGCAGGCTCAGGGGGAAATGAAAGGAGAGAGAGGGCTCTTGTTTCCCTAGTCCAAACCTCTGCAATGGACTGCTGGCTGAACTGCAAGGCTGAATCCTGAACTTGGAGAAGGCAGCAGAGTAGTCCTGGTTGTCTAGGAGTGTGAGGACTGTGTTTGATGCCTTTACAAAGCCTCCACTGAAACTGGTGGAATCTCACTCCTTTTGTCCCTGGATTTTGTTTTGTTCAATTCTAGGGCCAGACTGAGGTTGTTTTCAGATTTACTAAATCACCTTCCACCCCTATGCTCTAAATTTCAGAAGTTCCAAGTTGGAGGAGAGCTTAGGGATGACCTGGTCTACCACCCTCTTGTTACTGACTCAAGGAGGCTGAGTGACTTCCAAAGGCCATGGTGTTGAAGCCAGAATCCAGGTCTCCTAACTTCTTAATGTTTTCCTCGTCACTCAGAGGAGGGCGTGGCTGACTTGGGGTTCCTCTTAGTGGAATACAGGAGGACAAAGCAGTAGTAAATGGAGACTCAGCTGTTGACTCATGAAAACTCGTTGAACTCCAAGTTCATATTGCTTTTCTGCAAATACTTTGCGTTGCATGATTTTAGAATATATAGAACCCCCCATCTATATTTCCTCTTGTTATGAAACTTTTTCTCCTCATAATTCCTGGCACCTCAGTCCCTCTGCTTATGTACTAGCCAAGCTCCAGGCTTCTGTGCTGCACGAGCCAGCCTGACCTGGGAAGACCAAGGCTCACTTTCCACAACTGGGTCCTTGTCTTTGCACATCCCCGAAGGCTGCCCCGGCACCTAAATCCCAGGCTGAAGGCCTGTTAGTGTCCTCTGCCTCCTAGACACCTCAGCAGCCCATACAGAGGAAGTGAGTCAGGGCTACGCAGGCAGCTTGGGGCACTGTGGGTGTGGCCGTGCCAGCCCAGGGTGGTGGGGGATGGTCAGAAGGCCGGTGATCACGACCTCCTGGTCCAAGCTAGACAGACTGAGTGTGTGTGTGCATCTTCCTACACTGGTAGCATCATTCTAAAGCTGTCTGAGGCCCAGTTTCCCCTGCTCCATCCACCTTCTTTGTTTCCTGGAGGGCTACACCCTCTTATCTTTATTTTTCAGGCCTTGACTATTCAGCTCCTGCCCCAAACTTCCCCTCCCCACAGCTATCTTACAAAAAAGTTAACTGGTTTTCAGTCTTCTGAGGAGTCATTTAAAAAGCCTGGTGGGGACCTTGGGAAAGCCTGGCCTCTAGGAAAACTGAGAAAAGGGCTCAGAAACTAAAGGAGGGGAGCCAGGTAGGACAGACATAGGGAGGAGGCAGAGAGTTACCCAAAGGTTAGCAGGGTCCAAAGAGGAGACACTGGAACCCTGCTGGTAGAGGACATCTGGGGAGGGCACTCAAGAAAAGTAGAGGGAATATGGAAGGCTGAGGGAAGGGGACTAACAAAGGGGTAGAAAGATATGTTCATAAAGGAGGAGTTCGGCCTGGGGCAAAGGGGCAAAGGAGCAAAGGGCTGGAGGGGTTGCTGGGAACTGGGAAATCAGGCAGGTCTGGGGCTGAAAAAGGCTGAAGACGCCTCTGGCGACTAGTTGAGGATGCCAGGGGCCAGAGGGTGGGCAAACGAGTTTTATTTCCCTGGTGGTAGGCCTGGGCTGGGGGATCCACTGCAAAGAGCGAAAGAAAAGTTTGGAAGTCAGTCAACTTCTGCGTTTCTACCTCTCCAGAAAGAGCCTTAAGTGAGGGCCAAGCTCTCGAACTGGATTGGTGGGAGGTCACATTCTTCAGAGAACTGTCAAAGGACCTGAACTTGACTAGATAAACCTTGAAACAAGCTACTGTCAGAGGTTCTAACTGTGACAGTGTAAGAACGCCAACATTTCATCAAGGTGAAAAATTAAGTTACCCCTACCTGGCCGGCGCTCTCTAAGCAAGCCCTCCAACACGTTTTAGTCACACTCTGTCCACGCGAGGAATCAAGGCCAGTTTTCTAAGATAAACATGTTGCATCTTCCTGAAACATCAGTTTTACCAGACTAAGGAAAAAACATTTTTAATATGAATTTGAATACGGATAACCAAAGTCTAGATCGAAAGCAAATACATCTTACACAACAAAAGTTGGGGGTGGGCTCTTTCAGAGTCTACTACGGTAGGGAACGCGTGCCTCTGGGGTAGGTTTTACAGCACTTGGGTGGAAACGCTGTGGGTTTTACGGCGGGGCTGGGGTGGGGGTCGCCCTAGGGGTCGCAGGCTCTGCGCTGGGAAGGTCAGCTGCCTGGGTCGGCCCTGGAGAGGAGCTCGGCCTAGACGCGCGACACTTGGGAAGGACTCCCCGGGGCTGCGCCCGTCGGGAGCCGGGGCGCCCTCCTCCCTCCGCTGCCCAGGGGGCCAGGCGGTGGGAAGTATGGCAATCGGTCGGGCAGAGGGACCTGAGGGCCGCAGCTGGGGGGAGGTCGAGGACCGCATTCAGGGGCGGGTGGGATGGGGCGGGGGCCCGACCGCTCCGCGTCCCGGGTCCTCGGGCACGTCGCCGGTCTGTCCTGGGTCCCCCGAAGGCTACATCGCATCCCTAACGGAGAGACCTGAGGCTGGGAGAGCCCCCCACACTGCCAGCCCTCATCGGGGGCTTCTCCCCTTGGTGCCGTGTTTCCAGTGCCGGGCGCCGCGAGGGCTAGAGTCCCGGGGCTCAGCCACCCGCCCTGGGCCGGGAAGGGGGCGGCGGCAGACCCCGCGCGGAGGCTCCGGCCCCGCCGCCTGCCCTCGTCTCTCCTTCCGTCGCCGGGCCGCAGGCCCACGCCCAGACTCCCGGCTCCTGTGTTGCTCGCGGCCTTTCTTTCCGGGGCTGGCTGGGCTCGCATTCGGCTCGGCCGGGCTCGGCGGGCGGCGGGAGGAGGAGGAAGGAGGGAGGGAGCGGGCAGGCGGGCGGGCGGAAGGGGGAGGAGAGGAGCGAGCGGAGCCAGTCCGGAGGGGGCCCGGAGCGCGGACCAGAGCAGAGACGGAGCAGCGGCGCCCGGCCCGGCCAGCTCCGCGACGCCGCCGCCGCCGCCGCCGCCGCCGCCGCCGAGTGAGTAGGGACCCCCGCTCCGGGGCCCCGGGGCCCCGCGCGCAGGGGCGGGGCGGGACGCGGCGCGGAAAAGTTGGGAGAACTGGGGGCTGCGCGGACGCGGCTCCGCGCACAGGGCCCGGCGGGGGAGGGAGAGGGCCGCGGAGGGGAGAGGGGGCCCGGGCGCACACCCGCGGGCCTCTGGGCGCGGGGCGCTGCCGCGGGCTCGGGGCCTCTGCCTGGCGCGCTCATGGCGGCCGGCCTGGGGGAGGGCGGGCGGGCCGGAGCGCCGTGCGGGAGCGGCCGGGCCCCCAGCGCCGCCCTGGGGCAGGCTGGCCAGGCGCCGGGGCGTCCTCGGGCGCGCCGCCTCGAGCCCAGAGGAGCCCTGGTAGACAACAGGTAGGGGCCGGGAGGTGCGGGAGCGGGGGCTGCTCGCGGACGGCCGAGCCCCAGGCGCCCCTTTGTTGGGGAGTAGACAAGCCCGGTGACCACCTGCGCGAGAGCCCCCTGCCTGGCAGCGGGCTCGCAGCGGGGCCCCTGGCCCGGACAGTCCCGTGGCTAGAGTGGGAGGAGAGTGGAGGGTCTTGCCGCTTTTTCTTACCCGCCCACTGTGCCCACTCCGGGAGGGCGGTCAGAGCGTCCATGTGCTTAACGGGAAACAGGAAGGAGTGGCTCTGAGTGTCTGTCCCGGTCCCCCAAGGCTAAGGATCCTATACCGTTATGGAGTGAGGGCGGGGGTTGGGGTGCCGGGGGAGGATGCTGGTGAAACTGGTTTTCTGGGCCTCACCTTGTTAATTACTGGCTCGGAGGCTCTCCGGCAAGTAGGTTAATTGCAGGTGTGTGGTACTAATATTTGGCCTGAGCTTGGGGATTCATTTTCTCCCCAGTCCAGGCTCTTGGTATCAAAATCTGGTCTCAATCACCTGAGCTGCCAAGTCCGGCAGTCAGAGGGTTCTGAGGATCCTGAGGAATGGAGTGAGCCCTTCTTCCCAGGGCATTGAATCAGGGAAGGCCTCCAGCAATCACTCCCACATCTGTTTTGGAGGGGTCACTGTCCCATACCAGAGTCCAGGTGACTGGGCCTAATGTGGGTGGCTGACTGCACTTGCGATGGGGCTTCTAAGGGTAAGGACTTGTCAGCAGCCTCCTCCCTCAGGGCCTGGCCCTAATCATGCAGTGCCCTGCACGGACTCTAATGTCCTGAAGAGAGTTCCTTGTCTTCCTTGGTACCCCACAGTCCACTCCCTTCACTGGGGCCTCTGGCCAGCTTTCCCCCTGGCAGGAAGGGCCTCCGCTCTTCCGTCACTGGCCACAGGCTGGCTAACCCTTTACTGTTTCAGCACCACCCCCTCTTCAACCTGCCACCCTTTCCCTGCCCCTGGGGGCTGTAGTCTTATGCAGTATTGGGGTGTGTTAGGGCCTTTGGTAGGGCATCCCCCCCCCAAAAATACCTAAATTTTGGAACCTATACTGCAGCCTGGAGCAATGATCCACCTCTTCTTGGCTGCATCCATTGCTTGCAGCCTGTTCCTAACTCGCTGTTGCTGCCTGGAAAAGTTTTCAACAAGGAGGACTATTCAGGTCCTCTTCTACTTCTTTTTTTGTGTCCCCCAGGCTTCAGTGGAAGCTGACATCCTGTGGGACCCTCTCTTTGTCACTCTCTCCTTCCTTGCTGATCTCACTATATTTTCCTCAATTATTCCTCCAAATTCTGAGAGCCACTGTTACTGTTATCACATTGAGTCTGTGAGATCCCTTCCTCACAGACTCAAACTTCCTCCCTCCCAGTCCTCTGGGTCTACAAGCCCCCAGGGGAACCCCCTACCCCTTTTCAACTCTGAGGGTCTGGGATGGGTTTGTCAGGGTTGGGGCAAAAGGTGGGGACTAGGCAGAGCCCTGTTCAAGTTTCTGGTAATCCAATGCCCATGAAATCCCTGCTCTGCTGGCCCCTCTCCAGCCTTGTCTCAGAAAGTGGTGTCTGTCTCTCTGAGGCAGGTGTGTGTGGTGGGGTGTGTGTGAGAAAGACATACATACTCACACACCCAATTGTCTCTTCATGTATGGTGGGGAGTAAATTCTATGATTGGAAAAATATAAGTGTGGTTTTCTCCACCAGAAAATCAAGTACCTGTCCAGAGGGCCAGCATGCCCCAAGAAAAGCCAAATTGTCTCCCTATCCCGAGGGCACATCCCCTTTTCCTGCCCCAGCCTTTTGCTTATAGGATCCCTTGCTTGGCTTGGTGTGCTGGTACCAGGCAGCCGTCAGGGATGCCCCTGGGAGCAGACTCGCACGTTCTGTTCTGCGGGGTGTGTAAGTGAGGCCAGCTAGGAGCCCCTGTTGCCTTCCCTCCCCCTCTGCATTAGGTCAAAAGTCCTGACCCTGCCAAATCTGGTGCCTCCCTCTGCTGGGCTCGGCCCTGGGGCCAGGGAAGCGGGGACGGGGTAGTTGTGCCTCTGCTAATGGAAGCAGTAGGCAGCACGGGAGGACTGTGGTCGCAGAAAGCCTGAAACCCAGGTGTGAGAGCGCCCGCATTAACCTACATTTCTGAACCCAGACCCATCATGCTCATGCTATCTTCCACTCTCCCTGCGTGGAGCAGGAGGAGGGCAGGTGCTGTCTAGTCTAGGGGTTGAGATAGTTGCGCTATCCAGGCGCTTGCCCTTGACCATCTCTTTGGCAGTTTCTCTGCCAGTTCCCCAGCTCCTCACCTTCTTTGTGTAGGGATCAGACTGGCGTAAGACATTCCTGGGCCCCAGGAGTCAGGGACAGGGACTCTGCTCGTACCCTCCAGGACCCCCGCCAGCTCTCTGAATCTTTAATCCTCAAAGTATCAGTGACAAGAGATACTAACGTGCAGGTTCCCACTGACCAGGGTGGGGATGGGACCCAACTTCTAGCCCTGTCAGTACCCTTGACTTTAGACCTCAGTGGAGGACAGGTTGAGCTACAGGGAGACATAGCAGTCAGGTGACTGGTTCAAGGTTTATTTCCTCACCTCCAGTCAGGCTAAGGAAAAAAGGTGGAAAGGAAGAGCCAGAGGTGTGCCACCACATCCAGGCATTCTGCCTGGTCCCTTCTCTACTAGATTTTCTATAACTTTTTTCTAGGAAAAAGGTGTATGTTTGTGCATGGTTGTTTGGAGAGAGTTCTGTGGATAATTATGTTTAATTTTGTTCTGTTCAAAAGGCTTCCATCTCTTTAACTAAATAAATATTTATTCTTGTTAAGGTGGAGGGGGAAGGGGCAGTGCCCTCAGGAGCTGAGGCCTGGAATGTGTGTGTGTGTGTGTGTTACTGGGGGAAGGTGGAGCTGAAGCTCCTTCACTGTCCGTGCTGACCTCTGATTTCATCCGAGAGCAGTGACCAGGAGTGGGGACAAGAGGGTAAAGTCCTTGAGCTGGAATACTGACCCGTGACAGGCTGAGAGGGATTTCGCAAGTGCTTCTGCGGTGGGTGGAGGCGGAGCTGTCTGAGGAGCAGGGCCGGAGAACCAGCCCAGCTCAGCTGTGATCTGATCAACCTTCAGCCGGAGAGCGGCACCACTTGGTCTCCAGTTCACAGCAGAAAACGATCTCCTCAGTCTCTGTCCTCCCTGGCTGGGAGAGGACCACCTTTCTTCCGTGTCAGCTTTTAGTCTCAAGGCCAGTCTGGATACCATTCACCTATCCTCCCGGGAGGATGAAGGGTAGGGAGCCTGGAAGGTACCGCCCTTGCCATCATCCTGGGTTCACTCTGAGTCCCAGGACTGCCAGGTGTTGTGCTGGTTCCAGCATCACTGAATCTTCATCCTTGCTGCTTCTTTCAGCTCCAAGCAGCTGCTAACTCCACATGAGCCCTAGACCATCCCCTCCCTCATTTGAGTGTTTAAGTGGTCGCTACCACCCTGGTGAGCCTTTGTCTTTCAGTGGAGGGAAGGCGGAGGCTGGGGAAAGCAGCCCTCTTTCCTGGGCTGCAGGTATTTGTGACAGGTGTTCCCCCGCAGGCTAGTATCATACTTTCCAGATGAGCCTTAATAAGAAATAGCTCCTAATTCCACCAGATGTCTTAGTCGCTGTCTCGATTTTCTATCTCCCAATCCCCGACTTTCTGCAGCCTAGCCTTCATTTTGTTTCTGAGAAGAGGCTTCAGACAGGGTTCTTCTGCCTGATGTGTAGGGACTGGATGGCTTGGCATGTGTGTTAATCTTGTGTGCGGGAGTTTGATGTCCATCGATTATCTTGGAGCTCAGCATTGTTTGGGGGCATAATACTCTGGCCTCTCAATTTTCCCTAGGACCTGCTGCCCCGCTGGGTTGTAAGGAAGAAGGAGAAAGGGCTTGCCCCAGCCCTGCAACCTGTTTTTGGGCTTCCCTGGCAAGGGAGCTTCCATTTATAGGTTGGCTTGGGGGATAACAAGGGTGGCTGGAGAGTAGTGGGGAGAGGGCGCCTCTGACTTGAGATTTATTGGCTACAGCATCTAGGGCCAGATCCTGTCTGTCCTCCATGTGAGGACAGCAAAATGATGGGGAGACCCCCGGGTTCTTAAATCTAGGGAAACATGTGGGGGGGGGGTGGGGGGGTGGTAGTGTTAGCGTCGCCTTTGGTTGATGTAAATAGTAAATGTTAGACTGGAAAGCCACTTTATTGTAGGTGGGGAAACTGATTTGCCTACATGGCCAGGACCAGAACCCAGGGCTTGCGTCTTTGCCCCTGTTCTTTTTGCTACACCATGAAGACCTTCATCTGTCTCTTCCCCTCTTGCTGCCCTCTTTGATATGCTCCACCTTTCCCTCCTCCCTCAGGATGCTCCAGACCTTGTATGACTACTTCTGGTGGGAACGGCTGTGGCTGCCTGCGAACTTAACCTGGGCTGATCTAGAAGACCGAGATGGACGTGTCTATGCCAAAGCCTCAGACCTCTACATCACACTACCCCTGGCCTTGCTCTTCCTCATCGTTCGATACTTCTTTGAGCTGTGAGCATACCGACCTGCCCTTATGCCTTCCGCGGGTGCCAGCCACACAGTTTCTTGTACTTCAAGTCTGTCTCTGTTTAATTGGTCCTGGACCCTGGTATTCTCACCACCCAGGTCCCAGCCTACTCTGTGCCCCCCACTGAAGGCAGCATTGTCTTTCTGAGGGCTCAGCACCCCCAGGCCCTTTCCTTCAATGGTTATTTGTTCTCACCCTCTACCCCGCCTGGTCACTAGTGAACACAGACAGCTTTGTCAGCCATGGGCAGCCCAAGGGAGCCAGAGAAGGGCCTGCCGGGAAACTGAGGCCCAGGAATAGTTGCCTGAGCTTGCAGTTTGTTGTGCCCTGCCCGCCCCCGCCCCCGCCTAGAAGCTACCGGGAGACTGTGGTGCTTCAAGAGAGCCAGACATTTGTCACTCATATCCCTCCCCCAGTTACGTGGCTACACCGCTGGCTGCCCTCCTGAACGTAAAGGAGAAAACTCGGCTGCGGGCACCTCCCAACCCCATTTTGGAGCATTTCTACGTGACCAGCGGCAAGCAGCCCAAACAGGTGTGAGCCGCAGACTCTGGTCTGGGAGTTACTGGGTTCTGGTGGGCAGTGGGCAGGGGATGGGGTTGGAAGGCCAGCTCTGGCGGGTGAAGAGATGGGACGACAGCAGGCCTGACATGGGTCATCTCTGGTAGAGGGTGGAGGGTGGGTGCTGCTGAGTTCTGAAGCAGATCGAAATGGGCTTCTTCACTGCACCCAGGCGGAGGTGGACCTTCTGTCGCGGCAGAGCGGGCTCTCTGGCCGCCAGGTGGAGCGCTGGTTCCGCCGCCGCCGCAACCAGGACCGGCCCAGTCTCCTCAAGAAGTTCCGAGAAGCGAGGTAGGGGAGGTTGGGGCCAGAGAAGCTGGGTGGCAGAGGAAAGTCTGATGTGTTCTCCTGGGAGGGGTGGGCCATGGCTCTATGCAGAGACTGCACCCAGGTGAGGAGGGAAAGGTGGGAATCTGGGGGAGGTGTACTTGGGGGCTGGTTGCAGGGCTGTGCGGTTCTCCCACCCCACTCTCTCGGCCATTTCTGCTTCCTCTTCCAGCTGGAGATTCACATTTTACCTGATCGCTTTTATTGTGGGCATGGCCGTTATTGTTGACGTGAGTAGGGGTTACTGGGAGGTGGGAGTAGGTTCTCTGGCAGGGTGGGTGAGGCCACAGAATTTGGGTCCCTTCTTTTAACCTCTCACCATCTCTTTGCAGAAACCTTGGTTCTATGACATGAGGAAAGTTTGGGAGGGATATCCCATACAGGTACGAGATGGGTCCTAACTCTTTACATGAGGTGATTAAAGAGAATCGCTGTAGGACAGGATTAGGACGTACACACCCTTGTGAAGAGAGCATCTCCGGAACACGCGGCAGAAGGGACTGGAGTCATAACACAGTGCTAAACACAAACTCGGGGGCTAGAGGGCTGGGTTTGGAGAGGTGAGACTCTTGCATCCAGTTGCTCTGGTGTCCCTCACCTTTCTTTCCTCTCTCCCAGAGCACCATCCCTTCCCAGTATTGGTACTACATGATTGAACTCTCTTTCTACTGGTCCCTGCTCTTCAGCATTGCCTCTGATGTCAAGCGAAAGGTAGGTCAAGAGGCTGTGCCATTAAGCCTAGGAGCCCAAATGAAGCCCTGGGATGAACAGCCTCCCCCTTGACTTCTGGGTGCTTTGGATGGAGCTGTGGGATACGTGGAACTAACAGTGAGGGGGAGGAAACAGAACAGTGCGGGCTAGGAAACCGGACAAAGTCCTCAGGAGACCATCTTTTCTACAGGATTTCAAGGAACAGATCATCCACCACGTGGCCACCATCATCCTCATCAGCTTCTCCTGGTTTGCCAATTATGTCCGAGCAGGAACTCTCATCATGGCTCTGCATGATTCTTCTGACTACCTGCTAGAGGTCAGGCTCCCTGGGCATTTCTTCACACCTACAGACCCTGGTGCAGGTTCTCTGTTCCTCTATCCTTGATTTGGGGTGATGGGGGGGTTCCACATTCCAGGGACCAAGGCGGTGGGCAGCACAGAACCAGTGTGCTAATGGGCTGTACATGTGACTGGGAGAGTCAGGAGCCCATGATGACAGATGGGGGCTATCTATGCAGTCAGCCAAGATGTTTAACTATGCGGGATGGAAAAACACCTGCAACAACATCTTCATCGTCTTCGCCATTGTCTTCATCATCACCCGCCTGGTCATCCTGCCCTTCTGGTGAGTAGGTGGCCGGACTGTACTCCGGTTCTCAAGGAATCAGAAGTCTTGCCCCTCTTCCCTATTTATCTGTTCTCCACTTAACCCCTCCTTGCTGTGCTCACAGCTCTGGTCTCTCCCTTCCCGTCCTAGGATCCTGCACTGCACTGTGGTGTACCCCCTGGAGCTCTACCCCGCCTTCTTTGGCTACTACTTCTTCAATTTCATGATGGGAGTGCTGCAGCTGCTGCATGTCTTCTGGGCCTACTTCATCCTGCGCATGGCCCACAAGTTCGTAACTGGAAAGGTAAAGGCTGTCTCCGTATTTTGTGGGCCCTACTACCCTCCACTCCAGAAACTGCCCAAATTCCTGCCCATACCAGTAACCCTCTAAAAACTACTGTGGGGCTCTGGGTACAGCTGGAAAAATTATATCTAGAGAGAGCCAGTCCGTGGGGGTTTGTAACCCTTTCCACCCTTTCCACAGCTGGTAGAAGACGAACGCAGTGACCGGGAAGAGACAGAGAGCTCGGAGGGGGAGGAGGCTGCAGCCGGGGGAGGAGCAAAGAGCCGGCCCCTAGCTAATGGCCACCCTATCCTCAATAACAACCATCGTAAGAATGACTGAAACATTGTCCCTGCTGCCCCTCAGATTACTGCATAAAGCCAAGGAACTACCCCACCCTCCCCACAGGGTCACTTTAAGCCCTGGGGAGAAAGGAGAAAGAGGAGAGTGTTCTTCTCTGTGCCCCCACCCCCTGCTTCCCTGTCACCCAGTTGCCTTTAAGCCAAATTCCACCCAGCCTGCCCCCAGGAAAGGGGAGGTCGGCTGTATCCTTTATTAGAGGGGGGATGGTCTTATTTTCCTCTCTATTTTCCAAGTTGTCTGTTCTATTTCAAGACCCTTCCTCAGCGCTGGGGATGGGGTTACAACTCACATTCCTTATTCTTCAGAATTGGGCCCTAGCTGTTTGCCTTTGACTCCCTGACCTCCAGAGCCAGGGTCGTGCCTTACTGTCCTACCTGTGGGCCTCATTCTGCCAAAGCTGGACCAGGGCTCACCTTTCTAAGCTCCCTAACTCGGACCAGAAACCAAAGCTGAGCTGACTTTAACTTCTTCCCTCCTAAGATACAAATGAATTGAGCGTAGGAGGGTGCACACGACCCTTATCCTACCTCTGCCAAAAAGTGGGGGCCACACTGGGGACTGCTCAGTCTTGTTACTTCTCTGCCAGCTGTCCCTGCAGTTACAGGTCCAGGATCTTACTGCCTCCTTTCTCTGGCCTCTTTCCCTAGGCTAGCTGGTTTGGAGTAGAATGGCAACTAGTTCTAATTTTTATTTATTAAATGTTTGGGGTTTTGGTTTTAAAGCCAGAATGACAGCTAGCACCTGGCATTTCAGCAGAGGGACCACTTCAGACCAAAATGTACTGTTAATGGGTTTTTTTTTTTTAATTAAAATATATTAAAGATTAAGTAAAACATGGCAACAAGTGTTTGAGACTATTGAGAATTGAGAAGAGGGATCAACTAAATAAACTAAGGTAGTCTTCCTCATGCCTTCCTAATGGTTATGTAACATTTTAAAATTTCATATGGCGAATAAGAAAAAGCAGAGAAGGGTCAAGACTAATGACAGCTGCCCACTGGGAAAAATGGGGAAAACAGGCCTCTCATCAAAAGACCCAGAAGTGGGAGCTGAGGGAGAGAAATCAAATCACAATCTTAGTTTTAACATCTTGTTAAAAGACTTTCAAGAAACAATACAAACCAGGGATAGTAAAATACACAGCCCTCATTGCAGGCATAAAGTCTGTTAGAAGCATGGACACAAACAAACATAGGATGGGAAGGGTGAGCAACAGGAGGACAGAAGGGACGTCAGGCCCAGGGTAGAGTGGTAACCTCTCCCACCCCAGGTGCCTTAGGAGGTGGAGGAGGGGGCCTGCCTGCTAGCACCACAGTGGAAGAGATCTCCTGATCCAGAACCCCCATTTCTATCTACTAGGAGCTGGGGGCATAGCTAGACTGGAGACTTGGGTTGGGGGGGGGGGTCAGAATTCAGCAGTCACGAAGACCCAGTTCCTGAGGAAAGGGCAGTTCAGGAAGGGTTCAGAAGGTTAGGAAGGAGGCTGCCCTCTAAAGAAGACGCCCTCTGCATTCGATGGCCCCACAGCAGCACAGCAGCTCCTTGCCTTCCACGCTGCCCACCTCGTAGTTGTAGTCCCAGGTGAGTTCTGTCCCAGCCCGGATTCTCCTGAAAAGGAAGAAAAGGAAGGGGGTGGTGAAGACAGCAAAGAACCCAGGCGCCTGGGGTGGCAGAGCTGTGCAGGTGGAGCTGGATCACAGATAGAGGAGGGGCCCTTAGAATTTCAGTAGTTCTGCCCCTTCCCAACCGTGGGCTGCTTTTCCTACCCAGCCATCCCCTTTCCTGACTCCTTCTTACTTGCTGGCAAAAAAGGCCACCCAGGGGAAGCGAAGATCATGAGTATCCACGAAGACATTCTGGACAAACAGGTTGGGGCTGCAACTGTGCTGTAGATTTAAGGACAGGATCCAGTAAGAACTAAGGAAGCAGAATCTGGTTTTATGGGGTGAATGAACGTTGGATGAAAACAATGCCAACTGATCCTCCACATCACAGACAGAAGTTTTCAAAGAAAGCCACCTCTTTAAGATCCTCTGAGATGAAGAATTTATGGCAAGAAGAGGTGAGTTTATGTAGCTGCACTAAAAGAACTAGAAATTTGAGAACCATGGGATAATCAGCACATACAGGTGAAGGAAAGGGGTCTCACATTGAGGTAGCGGCCCAGGTTGCCTTCAAGCTTGGCATCAATGATGTAGCAAGACTCCTCACCATCGTAGAACTGGCGTGTGTTCTTACGAACAGGAGCGCTCTCCCCCTTTTCCACGGACGCCATGTTGGTTGACTTAATGGCAATCCCATGGGTTGATTTAAGAGCAAAACCCCGGGTTGATTTTACTGCCACTTGGCGCTTCATTGGACCTAGACAGGAAGGAGAACGGGGTTAGACCCGTCCTGCCTCATGACCAGACACTCCACTTGCATTTTCATCCACACCAGTGCAGCCCTGTAACACCAATAAGCTGGGACTCTAAGGCAAGGAGCCTAAGGGGCAGCTTTTTCAAGCAAGATTAGATCTACTGGCTAAAGGAGCTGAGGGAAGAGTAGGGAACTGGAAAGAAGAGAGGAAGGGGACGTGTTAAACAAGGTTAACAGTTTGCTGGGAGTCAGGGAGCCCTCCTAGAGATGCTTCAACTCTTAGGATCTGAATTCCCCCCCCCCAACTTCTTTAGCTTACTTAAAAAAATCCTCTATCCCAACTTTCCTACTGGTTCCTTCCTATAATCCCCCAAATTCTTCCAGACTACCAGACATGTTCTTCTTGTCCTCAAAGTCATCCCCTTCAGAGCCAGAGGAGATGGTCTGGATATCATCACTGTCAACGGCTGTGGCTGAAGTCTGCCCAGCAGTGGGCTTTCGGCTGGTCCCACTTTCCCCCTCGCTTTCTGTGCTGCTGGACAGTGTCAGGATATCCTGGAGAGGCAGAAGGTGAAAAGAAGGAAGAAGAGTAAATGGGGGGGCCCCTTTGAGTCCTGCCTATGGTCAGGCAGGAAGGAGCTAGACTAGAGTAAGATCAGATGTTGGATGAAGGAAAATGAGGCAAGAAGTCAAGGCCAAAGAAACAAGAAAAGACCTAACAGTAATTATGGTGAAGGACTCGATGAGCTAAGGACAGCGTTCCTTTGCTCAGACTCTGAATAGAACAGAAGGCTGGGTGAGGTACAGCTCGAGAAAGGCCACTTACGTCAGCACTGGACTGAGCGGAGGCCACGAGTCGTCGGCTCTGATGCATACTAGTCTTACTTGGTGGGCGGCGAAGTCCTTCAGTCTTCACAGGAGAAGGATTGTACCCATAATTTCGAGAGCTTTCAGTAACTCTGATGAGAGAGGAAGACATGAGAGGGGTCGGGTTATTGGCTGTTTCTTAGGTTACTTTTGTAGGCTTGAGAGAAGGTAGATTTGGAAACAGGTCAAAAAAAGAGGCACTTACATTGACATCTTGTTTCGGTCATCAGGGTCCTGGAAAAGAGAACAAGTGAAGGGTTAACACGTTGATCGCCACGTCACCCATATCTGGGTGATAGTCGTGTTTCCTCATGGGCACTCGATCCACAGGGGTGATCAACGTGTTAAACGTTTGCATCTCAAATGACCTCCAAAGACCTTAGCCAGTGAGAGGTACACTAAAGCGGGGTGTGTATGGAGAAACTCCTCTGCAACTTGACAGTAACAATCATTTTCATCAAGAAGCCCCCTTGGGAGGGGTCTTGAACACTTCCCAGCAACAGGGCATTAGAACACATTCACGGAAAATCCCATGAGCAGAATCTTACAAGGAAGAGGGATACGGCACCACCTGTAACATGGTAAGTTTCAACGTCATTAAAAATGTATGTAAAGCCAATTATTTGTATTTCTACTACAATAGAAGAAAGTGGTGATGAAAAAGCAATTTAAAAAATTACTTCTAAACCCTTCGCTTTGGAATGAATCAGATATTCTCCCTGCAGCAGGCTGATTTTAAAATAATTTGGTTCTTTAAACAAACAGCAGGAATGTGCTGGGTAGGGGGGGGGATATTAATCAGGTTTCCCACAGAAATAGCCATCAAGTAAATAATGTACATGTGAAGACTCATGGTGAGATGGCATAAAGTTTGTTACTGAACCGAAGTTACACAGAAGTCATGGTTCTCAGAGTTCCCTGCCATTGCTTACCTCTTTCTTGGCCTGCTTGACGTCGCCCTCATCCTTGAAGCCCAGCCCTGAGGTGGAGGCTTTCTCAGCCTCCCCTCTGCCTCCCCCAGCCCGGCCTTCCCCCCCTTCACTAGTCTTGAAGGATGAACGGCTGTCAGAGTCAGCAAAGCCACCTTCACTGACACTATTGCAGCTCAACCATGAGGCCACCTTGTTCTTGGGTGTCTCTTCAGAGGAAGGTGGATTGCAGCCACCTACAGGGATTGGTGGAGGGACAGGAATATGTGGGGGCCCAAGGTCGGGGGGGCGGGAGTCCTTGGAAGGCATCTCAGACACTCCATTCTCCTTCTGGCCCCGGGTTTGCCTCCGGGTAGCATAGCTGCGCCACACTGAGCTGGTGCTGAAGTCCTCATCCTTACAGAAGTTATCATCTGAGCTATCGTCATTGGACTCTTCGGGGTCCTCTGTACCGCTGTTGCCATCTTCCTGGTCCTTCAAGTCTACACCACTGCTGTCAGAGGAACAGGGGGCATCGCTCTCATATCCTTCCTTGAAGTTCTCCACGCTCTCGATGTGGTCCAGATTGGCAAAGTACTCATCACCCATTTCCAGGCCCTCCTTGTCTGCAAAGTCATCTGTCAGGATTTTGCCTGGAAATGAAGAGAAAGGCCTCCCAGATTGAAAGAACAAGGTTCATTCCATCAATATGCAGCCTACCAGCACAGAGAGCCAAATCACCTCCATCGTGGTCTCTCATTTCTGTGTGACAGTACCTCCTCCTCAGTGTCTTAACTATGAGAGTAAGGGGAGCTCACTGTAGCTTTAAATCTTGCCCTTTCTGCCTTCCCATTCTTCCTTTTTACTTTGTTTACCTAAAGAGAGTTTTTGAGTTATGCTAAAAGATCTCCGGGTGCAGTAGAGTGATGTAGGAAAAAGTGATACACTGGACTCTACTATCATGTCTCTCCTCTGAAGCATCATGTCCACAATTTCATCCCTTTTCGTTCTTGTCCTCATGAAGCACTTTTGCCCCTTCCTGATCCACCCAGACAGGCACGTCACTCATGTTCTTTACAGAAGAAAATCCTGGCCTCCTCTTTCTCCCAGTTCACATGTCAAGTATCTTATTCTAATGTTAACTTGTCTTTGACTCAACTTCCCACCATGTCCTACCCTCAGAAAGCGACCCTTTCATTTCATCACCAACCTGCATAAATACAGACAAAGGAGCCTTTCGCAATGTCATCCAAGCAGCGGATACCCCAGCCCTTGTTCTGGGTCTTGAAGAGCTGCAGCCGAACCTGCAGTCCATGCTGCACCAACCGGTTTGTGCACATGTTTGGATCACATTTGCAGCGTTTGTTACATTCATAAACCCTGGGAGAAGGTCACAATAAAAATCAATCCTAACATGACCACTGGAGTATCCATTAATATCCACAGAACTGTTATGATTCTTAAGGTATCGTCATTTATTAGGCAATGATCTAAATGAGCAGACTTACTGAACTGTCTATGCTCTTTGATTCATTTGGAAATATAGCCCAAAGAAATAACTCAGAAGAGGGAAGGGTGATTGATACAGATGTTTACACCACCACAGTTAGTAACGCTGAATACCAGAGTGTCTAACACCTAGAGAAAAGCTAAGCAAACTATGACAATGAATACAGATTGAAAGCCATTAAAATTAGCAGACAGGCTATGTCAGTCTGTAGAAACAGATGCATAAAAGAAAGATACAGAAGAAAAGCAGAAGCCCACATAACAGATACTGAAAAGGACTACAGAGGAGAAACGAACTAAAGTTCATGGGATTTTTGCTTTTATAAAAATGATTTTCATTCTTTTATTCAGTGAACATTTATTAGATACCAAGAATTGTGCTAGACACTGGGAACACAATAATGGAAAAGATCATCATCTCTCCTCTTGGGGAGTTCGCATTCTGTCTAGTTTAAGTAAGGTACAGCTTAACTATTTAAAAAATAAACTACCGAAGTTAATCAGATCTAGCAAACGTCAACATTAAAGGAAGACGACACAGTTACACCGAGAAAACTCATTTTCGGGTATCAGTGTTTCTGCTTTATCTACTCAGTGTTGGGATTTTGCTTCTTTTTTCCTGGTGTGTAAATTTAAGGGAAGACAACTGCTTTTGGAAAGATGTCAACAGTACAAGCAGTTAGTTGATGACATCAGTCAAATCCCTCTGGATGAAGATGGTAAGAGCAGCTTCAATTTATTGGGCATTTATACTCTGTGTCTGGCACTATGTCAATGCTTTACATACATTCTCTTATTCTATCCTCAAAACAGTCCTATAAAGATCTTTTTTTGACTTAAGAAAATACTAAAGCATAATATACACAGAGAGAAGTACACGTGTAAGTCTACAGCTCAATAAACGTTCACAAACTAAACACACCGTGCAGCCAGTACCATACCAAGGAACACCTCTGCCAGGCCCCTTAAGACCCCACTGGGGTTGGGAAGGCATTAGCGCTCATATCCTCTGTCGACTGCTGATACAGAATCAGCCTGGAAGGGACAATGCCAGAACCTGAACTCAGGTCTAATCACCACCATAGGACACTTTCAGAGTAGCTATACTATTTCTCGTTTACTCAACAAAATGTCTTGAGTAGTTACTGCGCGCCACACACTTGGTGAATCAGCTGCTGGTGATACAATGGTGAGCAAGAGAAACAAAGTTCCTACCCTCATGAAGCTTACATTCTAATGCAAAAGGAAACAAAAACAAGTCAACAAAGTAAATGTAAGTTGCTGCACATACTACAAAGGACACAAACAGAATGCTCAATGCAAGAATTCAAGGAGTGAAAACGACCTAGTTTTAGAGTGACCGGGAAAGGTCTCCCTGAGGAGGTGAAATTTAAGCCGAGAGCTCAAGGTTAAAGAAGATAACTATGCAAACAGTAGTGGAAGAATGCCAAGAAGAGGGCACAGTATGTACAAAGGCTCTCGAGGCAGGCTGGCAAACACTGGGTGAGCCGAGTCCAGGCACTGAAGAGTAACAGTGCACTTGGAACAGTTTTGGAAGGAGAGAGATAGGAAGGGGCCAGACAGTACACTGTCTTTTGATCTGATCCAAGATTAATAAGAGAATAAAACCCAAAATGTAATGGGAAGCTAAGAGTTTTAAGCAGGGGAGTGACCTATTTGTGGTATTTGAAAATATTTTTATGAAACATTACAAACAAGGAAAGAAGATATAATGAACATTCATCTACTACCCAGCATTATCAAATCTAAACATTGTTACAAGATTTAGTTTTTTGTTTATAATAAAAACATAAAGGATACAATGCAACTAAAGCTAATAATTATCTTTTCCCTCCCTTAGTTTTTAATACGCATTCAGCACAAATCCATGTCCTGATTTCCCCGGTGGTCTCAACCTCCTCTGAAGACACTCAGACACATCAGGTTTTCTATCCAGCCCCCTTCCCCAGAAGTCTCTTGTAGTAAATCTGACCTGCTCTCACACTGCTGTCTGTTCTCTACACCTGGTGCACAGCTGTCAGCCTGGAAGCCCCCTTCACTTCGCTATCTCTGGGATTCCCCTCACTCCTCTTTTGAGCTGGATCCTCTTTTTCCTGGATCAGTATGCCTTCCTGTCCCTTGACTTTTTTTTCCCCTCATTTTACTAAACACTTCCAGTAATTTTCTGAGAAGAGAAATAATGGAAAAATTGGGGGTATTTCATGTCAAAAAGTGTCTTTAGTCTACTTTAACCCATAGCTGACAGTTCTCCTGGGTTCAGAACTCTAGGTTAGAAATAATTTCCCTTAGAATTCTGAATACAATTGTCCTTAATTGCCATCTAGCTTCCAATGCTATCTTGAGAAGGCCAAAGTGACTGTGAATTTTTATTTCTTTTATGGTCTACTACTCTTCTCTACAAGTTTTTAAGATTTTCTTTTTGTCCTCAGTATTCTGTGGACACAATGATCAATCAAAATGCTTTAGCGAGGATGTGTTTTCATTCATTATGCTAGGACCTGACTGGCCCTTTCAATTTGGAAATAGAGACCCTTTCATTATGAGAAAACATCTGAATTATTTCACTGATGCTTCTCTCTTTTGCTCTCCCCGTTAATTATGTATCTTGAGCACTAAGCTTATTAGCCCCCACATTCATATACATCCGAGTTACCACATGATATCTTTTCATTGTCCTTCTCTTTCCCTGACCTGTTCTTCTCAGTCTCACGTGTTGGCTCCACCTCCTCTGCTCCATCTCTAGGCGAAGAGCCCAGGGCTTACTCGCGGGCCCCTCCTCTTCTCCAGTATCAATGTTCTCTCTAGATGAACCCATCCAGCCTTTGAGTATCACTCTGGTGCTGATGATTCCTAATTCCTTATGTCCAGTCCTTACACTTCTCTCCAGAAATCTCACTGCCTTCCTGACATTCCTACTTGGGTTGCCTGACAGGCATCTCGAATTTAACATGGCCAGAAAAGCAGCAGAATTTCACTCAGACCTGCAACTCTAGGTCTAGTTTTTCATCTCGGTAAAAAGCAGACATTCACCTAGTCGCTCAAGTGTAAAATTTAGGACTTGTCCTTGCTTCTGCTCCTTCCCTCCCATTCCACAGTCAGCCTTTCTAGTTCTGCAGCTCTACCTCCAAATGCATCCTCAGTCTACCCTCTTTCATCTCTACTGCCACCTTCCTCCTAGTACAAGCCCCAGCAACCACCACTTCTCACCCAAATTCCTGAAATTATGTAACTGGTCTTCCGAATTCTACTTTTGCTTCCCTAGAGACTTAATTTTCATAGAGAAGTCACAGTAATCTTTAAAAGGGAGATCACATCATTTCCCTGCTTAAAATTCTCTAAAGGCTTTCTATCGCATCATGAATTTGATTCTTATTTTTATTCTGATTTACAAAATCCTATATAATCAGGTCCCTGTCTACCTCTCCTCTCTGAACACATCTCACTTGCCAGAGTAAACCACAATTTGTTAAGGATATTCATACAGCTATGAAATTAAGATCATCTTTTATTGCAATTCAAAAATTGCTACATATTATTCAGTCATTATATATCTTCATTTCAAGGAAAGCCCAAGAAAGGAACAGTGCTGGAAATTCAGTAATTAAGATTTAATTGATAAAATGTCTGTTTCAGTTATTCTATTTTGGGCTCCAGTTTTTAGAATTCTGATGGTTCTCACAAGCACAGGAAAAAAAGAGTTCGGTCTCTGAGGGGCTTCAATTTCCCCTGGCTACTCACCCCGTGGGCAGACACTCTTCTAGTCTCTTGTACTGGTAGCCAGAGTTAGGGTTGACCTGGCCGCCTGGGGTGCAGGCTGTGGCCTGGATAGTTAGCTGATGGCAGGCACACTTGGACCTGTGTAAAACAGAAAAGTACAACAGCAAGAGCTGTGAGGCTTTCTTTAGAGACAAGAAGCACTACTAAATAAAAGGATGGGGACAGGGTAGTGAAATTTCTTTTTCTTCTCCCATACATGTAAATGAGAAAAGAGAAGATAGTAAAAAAAAAAAAAAAATGACAGAGTGAGAGTAAGATAAAGAGACAGATAATGAAACAGGATGGAGGGAAGTAAAGGGAAAGGAGAACCAGAGGAAGAAAGACAAGACACATATGCCCAGGGTTATGCAGTGAGGCATGTTAGACCTCGGCCTCTCTCTCATAGCTTTCATGGAGGCCTGACAGCAGGAGCTCCAGCCGAGGGAGGAGGTAAAGGGTGCTAGGGTACCAACGACAAAACCACAAAGGAAGGTAAGGAAAGGGGGGAAGAAATGCTGATACAAGGCAAAGGAAGGGATGAAAAGAAAGGGAATCATAAGAAAGTTGGAGGTAGGGCCGGCAATTCCTCTACCAACTCACTTGTCCCGGCACCCATCTTTGCAGTCACATCCAACCAGAAATTCAGGGCCTGTGTTAATGAAAACACCTTTGCCCGGAATTCGTTCCTTGCTGTAGGCCACCTGGGGTGGGGGAGTGGTGTCAATCTCATTGACACAGGATAGGGGAACATCTTCCTTCCCATAGGTGATGTCCAAAATATAGTAAAAAGGCTTATAGGGCTGAAACTTTCGGTCCACAAGAACATATGGATCCAAACAGAACATCTCCAGGAAGAGGAAGTCACAGCCAGTCTCAAAAAGGTAGCGCTCAATCTCCTGCATTGTCCGAAGGCAGAGTCCACAGGGTGTCTTATAGATAACATGAAAGCCCATCTTGCGGTTGACTCGGCGCCGGGCTGTCATCCGCCGGAAGTCATACAGTAGTGGGACTAGGAGAGGGTTTTTGCCCCGGTACTGCTCACTTCTCATAGGTCTGACTCGAGACAGACAGGTATAGCTGCAGACGTGAGGTAAGTAGAAAAGCTTCTCCATGGGGGCGCGGTAGGAAGGCTCTGCCGGGGCCCGCTCCAGCATGCCATGGAAGGCTGGGGGTGCTGGGGGTGCTGGGGGAGCCGGGGGTGCTGGGGTAGAGGGTGTTGAGCCTAAAGGTGATCTGCAAATGAGATGCAAGAGATCAGATAAGAAGGCAATGGGACCTCTCTGTTGTATAATCAGCCCAGCAGCTGGCTAAGCCACTTCTCTAATCTTTCAAAAGGCTGTATTCTTGAAGCTAAAGACGATACAAGAAAGTCAGATTTCCCCTCGCCTTACTAAACCTGGACAATGAAACACCATGGTTACTCATCACTGACAGTATCTTTATTTCAACAGAGTACATTTTCCTAACATTTTTTTTGCCTGTGAATTATGGAGGTAGAGTCCAGTTTCCTACCAATGCTTGCTTTTCCTGCTACGTGTCCTGTAAGTGTCCTTACTAACTCCCGTGATTCAAGGAATGAGGCTACAGAGTTTCCTTTTTATTGTAATGATGACACCACATTCAATGAGCAGTTTTAACAAATAACTTTCTGGTGATTTTGTATTTTTAGGCACCTAGTTTCTAACTCAATTATTTTTACGTTCTGTTTCTTGGAAACTTCCAGGGTTAAAGCTTTCTTCTCAAGTCCAAACTCTTTATGATCACAATCTTAACCAGGCCCCTTGTCGCCAAGGAACCTCCCTATACAGTGACCACTCAGTCCACACTGCCAAGGCCCCAAAAGAGAGCCTGAGATTTTCTCACCTATACGCCTGATTGATCCCAGGTTTCCCACCAGGGGCATTTTCACTGAGTGCAGGGGATGTAGGGGAGGAATGACCAGAGCCCACAGATCCTGGCCGGAAGGATGTGCTCTTTTTGGCTACCTGCTTCCGAGATTGGGCAAGCTGGCTTTCCAAGCTTCTAGATGAGAGATCATATAGTAAGGGATACAGAAAATACAATGTGAAAGAAACTGGCAAAAGAGAAGGAATAGCACTCACTCATTGTCACCTGCATGGGGGGACAGAGGTGGACCAGGTGGGGCAGGTGGGGCGGGTGGGGTAGGTGGCACCGGTGGGGCTGTAGGCTGTGGAGGTTCTACTGGCTTGAACTGGGTGCCAGTACTGGCTAGATCCTGAGTATACTGGACCACAGGACCTTTGCTCCTCACAGCACCTACAGAAAAAAGGAAATCGACCATTTGAGAAGAGCTGTGTCATTTATATTCATGATACACCTGATCCTCTATTTATGTAATATAAACAAACAACGATGGAAACATTTTGACCAAGTGCTAAGACTGTTAGATCTCATTATTTAAACCAATGAATGGGAATACTGGAATAGATTTTACCTTCCTGCCTCAGACAATTTACATTAATTACATTATACTTTGGTGAAATTTTTAAAAAATGCATTCTTTGATCAACTAATGTTGTTAGGAAAAATTAACCAGAAAGTATGCCAGGAACATACAAAAACAGAAACAGTTTTGGGCTTAAAAAAAAACTGACCACAGATAACACATACAGCAGATAATTCTCATGTGGATAACAGAGGTAATTACAACCACCAATACTCCTAACAGAAGCCAGTTGTTTCATACTTTTATGTGGCTTTTAGAACAAATAAGAACCACTGTGTGTGGAGGCAGCACCACAGATCCATCACCACTACTGGAAACTACTCAGGGCATGTGTCCTGTTTCCAGTGAGTCAGTAGTGTCATCCTGGCAAACAAAGGACAGTCACTGTATGTAAATCCCTTTGCTGGCTTGTCGATTTCTTCGCTCCCTAGGGTATCTTTCAGGACATACCCATGTTCGGACGTGTCCTGAGCTGTCCCCCTTGCTTCTTCTCCAGTGCAGAGGCTGAGGATGTCTTCATGCTGAACATGGGCTCTAGCCGTGTAGAGCCGCGATAGATCCATTCACATCTTTTGTCATCCTTGAGGGATTGGGAGGAAAGAAGGGTTGGGGGGAAATGGGCTAACGGCCAGAATCTATCCTGCCACTTCTGAAGAATATACACTAGTCTCCCTTGGGGAAAATCTCGCTGATGAGTCCTGAAATCCTTAATCTAGTCGATAAACTTATGTGCCAGGCTCCAAGATAGGAATCAGGAATATTAAAAAAAACCAAAACCATAATCCTTGTCTAAAAAATTACAGGGGACAGATGTTTATAATGAGTATAAGGAGCGTACCAAGGATCATAAGGCCTTAGGATCAGAGGGCTGAGATAGCTCAGAGAAGACATAATTCTAAGAAAGGCAGGAGAGGTGAGGACAGGATAGGCACAGGAGGTCTAAGAGTTTAACGGCCTTGAAAGATCACCAAGACCTCCAATTCCCTGACCGCTCTTTTTTGCCCCACTCTGCTACCAAAGCCCTAACCCTGGGCTAACAGACTAGCTGACTTCTCTGTACCTAAATGCATCGTGGATACTCCTAGAGAAAAAAACAAAAACATCATCATGCAGATTAGTGTTGGAATTAAATTCAGGGAATTTATTTCCAACAACCACTCACAGAGGAACAAAAAAAGACAAAGCAAAATTTGACCTAAAATAGTGAGAACAGGTAAGAGGATAAGAAAAACTATGGAGTAGCTACAAAATCATCCCACTATTGCCTCTCAGGCTCCCAAGTCCCACCCAGACCCCTGCCTCTGAAACTCCAGGCAAGAAGAGTACCAGGAAGAGGATTCTGACTAGGCTGCCGTCCACCTCCTCGACTCGGGACTTCCACCACGTGCCTTCCCACTCAGTCTTGATAAGCTGGCCACTCTTGAGCAACACCATGGGGCGGTTGGGGTAAGCAGTGATATACTCCTCTATGAAGTCTCGGCAGGAGATGTCTTCTATGTCCTCCCAAGTCTTTTTCACTGTCCCAAGGAAGAAGCAGGACTGAGAGAGGGCAGGTAGGGCATGTCTTGATAGGGAAAAATGGTTGGCAAGGAGACGTTTAGTATTTTTCAAGTCGGGAGGGAGAGAAAAAATAAATGAAGAAATCATAACCTCAAGGGAAGCAAAACCAAGACCATTTAAAAGTACTGAACCTAATGTGTCAATGTACGAACAAACCAAGTAAATATTAAATAAGCAACATGCAAACATAGGTGTCACTCATTTCTAAAAATGGGTATTTCTTCTTAGATAAAGTCAAGTGGAAATTCTTGCTAACTTGATGTAAGTCTAAAAGTAGATCGGAAAAGATCAGGTGGCACCATGAAACTGACTTAAAAAAAACCTGCCCTTCCTTCTCATATCTATCAGGCTTATCAGGGACCCTGAATGTATTTACTGCCAGGTTATGTGGAAACACAACAGTGTTAGTTGACTCTTCTGCAATTAAAAACAGTTGCTTCTGTAGGAGTCTGTCCCTAAGCCAGAGCTGCAAGCATAGTGGACACTATGAAGCCCCGATCTAACTCAGCTTCTGTAGAAAGCACTGTGCAGACTACAGACTTATACAAATGTTAGACTAAGCATGAGACTAAGAAAGAAGTAACATCTTCTCAAACTTAAATCACTTAGGAATGAAATCAAAACACATCTACAATGTGAGCATCAGTCATGACCTTCTAGTTGTCTCACTCTTTGGCTGCAAAGACCTAGTACTCAAGATGAGCAAATAAAACTATTTCTCAAAGGACATTTAATCAAATTTATGCTCTTTGATACTAAAGCACCATGAACATTAGGTCTTTTCAATTGGTTGTCTTAAGAAGAAATACAAGGTAGAAGAGGAAACAGAATGAAGGAAGAAAGGAAGGACACTCACGTGGCCGGCAAATGGGATACAGTTCAGATTGCGTAACATAGGAAGCATAGCCATCATCAAAGAAAATGAGAAACCTGTAAGGAAAGAGTGGTGGTAGAAAGATCAGGGGGCTGCGTTACTTAACGTGACCTACAGAAGTTACCTTTTCATAGCTTCCACTGTTCTGGACCATAAACAGAACACACTCCAGGGAAGATGTGCCAGTGCACTACTTCCTTTCTACTACTCTTTCTTCCCACCCCAAGAGTTCAGAATTCTCCCTTAATCTAACCAATATATTCCCACTTTTCCAAAAGCTGTTTATCCTCATTACACTATCAGATTCCTACTCTGCCGAAAAATACTCGTCTCCATTTCTTCCCTCTACCTGAATTCTCTATTCCCCTAACCATTAATCAATCTTGCTGATTCTTTCCCTAGTTTTCTCCTTGAGAAAAGGAAAAAAAAAGTGGGGAGAGCAGAAAAAAAGAATCATCCACATGACTCCTGTGGCAAAGAAAGACAAAGGGTTTCTGGCCACTGGGGACCAAGAACACAAAAGCTAATTGTGAGATCTGGGCTATGGCTTGAACAGGGCAGGTGCTGTGCTCCCGGCCTCCACTCTCTTTACCACCCTCTGTCCAGGTACCTGAGCTTGTTTTTGACGTTTGGTGTCTCAGCTACAATGCCAGCATAGAGCCAGACCTGATTCCCATCTTTGTATTTGGCCACTACTCGACTGCCCACATACAGCTTGTCAGCAGGAGGGTGGTAATCATAGGCAATGTGGTTCCCTGACAGTAGACTCTTTCCTTTGTTGTCAAATTTCACCTTGTACTTCTTTCCTGGCCCTGAGTAAAAGGGAAAGATAAACAAACATTTTAAAAAAACCATCAGTTTCTGTGTAAATCCTGGTTGCTATTTGAGAGACAAAAGGCAAGGCTATGGGGAAAAGAAACAATCGGCAATGGAGACCTGCAGCTTGTCTTTCATTAGTTCTTCCTTTAGCTTGAACATACCAACCGTCTGGATGGCAATGAGGGTGCCTTTGTGCCACGTCTTAGTTCTCTTCTTGCCCAGAATGCGCATGCTGACTATGAGGTCACCATCTTTGCTCAGTTCTCCAGACATCTGACTCAAGGTTCCTAGGAAAAAAGTAAAGTTGTTCTAAAGAGATACAGGTTGGGGAGAGAATGGAAATACAAAGACGGTACTGGGTTACTGGGGCACATGGGGTAATCTCTGATCCTCAGCCACTTTTGCGGCGCTCTTGGCCACAGGCAGAAATGTAAGACACAGCTGACAACTACTTATGCTAAAAGGAAAAACATGAATAATTGAAATTCACATGCAATTCAGGACCATCCCACTTTAAAAAAAATATTTCCAATTCCTTATCAATAACAACATTAACTATCACTCACTAAATGCCATGTAGCATTTATAAAACATTTTCCTGAAGGGGATCTCTTAACAGACCCATTCTACAAACAAAGCTTCCCTCAGACCTCTTTTTAAGAGTCTGAGTTATGGCCCTCTCTCTAACTCCCATCTGGGAGAAGAAATCATGAGCATGGAGCTAAAAATATATTTGGATAAAACCATCACACAGTGGAAAACCAGGAGTCAAAAAGACTTAAGGAGACAGCAAAGAAAACCTGCGGTGTTAAAAAGAACTCAACAGAGGTGGAGAAAGACTCTGAAATGCTAAAACAAAGCCAGTTAGCCATGAGATCTCTGTATGAATCCAGCCCCACCGGTACTGAAGTACCTCCGGACCCTGACCTTTGTGTAGATCCTGGGAACTGCTCTTCTTGTTGACAGCATCCATGAACTTCTGGACATCCTGAGCCGACTTTCTTAAGGCAGCCATAGCTTCACGGAGCTGTAAGGAAGGGGACGAGGGAAACAAGTGTTAAAATAGTAAAATAGGTTAGAAATGATTTGACAGGAAGAACTTGCCTTTTAAAAAAGAAAAACAGAATGAATTCTGTTTAAAAGCTTGTTACTTTATCAGGCAGAACTGCCCTTTCTTACAAATCTGGTTCAGAAATCTGCTTTAGGAAGCTTTCCTTGATTAATCTCACCTAGTCGATCACTGCCAAATTCTACACTCACACAGCACTCAGTGCCTGTATCTATAAGGAACTTTTGCACTCTTATAACATCTGTTAGATGACTGCAACCCACCGGGCTTGCAGGGTAAATGATTATATGTTGATGGCTAAATTGACTGAATGGTCAGGCCAAAAGTTTCTCTCATTTTCATATTCTTATCTCTCAACCTTCTCTTACCCATCCCAACTCACCTTCTGGTCTTTTGGAGTTCTGCTCCCAGCATCCCCTATGGATGAGAAAAACTCTGAGTATAAGAGACTTATACATAAGAACTTCCAAGAAATCAAGAACTAAGCTACTTAAAAGCATTATCACGGAAACATTATTGGTAACAACTGAAAACTAGATCTAGGTACACATATCTATGTACAAGTACCAAAAGCATCCAAAAAAATGGCTGTGCTTACCTGGGGATAAAGTGCTGGGACAGGTGATAGTCTATGGTATTTGGGGGTTTTCAAATATTTGAATTCTCACAACAATATTTATGGGTTATTTGAATGATTTGAAAAATGAATTGTGGTTAATGAATTAGGCAAAAATGTTTATTCTTGAGTAGTGCTGTCCAACAGAACTTTCTGCTATGACAGACACGTTCTGTATCTGTACTGTCCAATCTGTTAACATTGGCTACTAAGCACATGAAATGTGGCTAGTGCAACTGAGGAAATGAATTTTACATTTCATTAAAAAAATTTAAAAAAAAAATTCAGGTATAATTTGCACACCAAAAATTTACCTTTTTGAAACATTTAATTTAGCGGCTTTTCAGTATATTCACAAAGCTTCATAACCTTCACTACTATCTAATTCCAGAACATTTTCATTACCCCAAAAAGAAATGCCATTAATGAGTATGGGGTTTCTTTTTGGGGTGATGAAAACACCCATTAGCAGTAACTCCCCATTCCACCCTCCCTCCTACCCATCTCTATAGATTTGCCTTTGCTGGACATTTCATATAAATGGAGTCATATTATATGTGGTGCATCATACAAGATTCATCCATGTTGCAGCATTTATCAGCATTTAATTCCTTTTTATAATTGAGCAATATTCCACTCTATGGATACATTATATTTTTCCTTATCCATTCAACAGACAATGGACATTGGGTTGTCTTCACTTTTTGGCTGTTATAATGCTGATATGCACATTTGTATGTGAGTTTTTATGTGGGCATACATTTTCATTTCTCTCAGGTGTACAGCTAGGAGTAGAATTGCTAGGCCATAAGGTAAACTTTTGAGGAACTGAGACTTGTCCAAGACGACTATACTTAGTTCAGAGGCGCAAAAAAGAAAAAAAGCCCCAACAAGGCAGCTGTATCATTTTACACTCCCACCAGCAATTTAGAGGGTTCCAGTTTCTTCACATTCTTGTCAACTCTTATTACTATCTTTTTTATTATAGGTATCCTAATACATATGAAGTAGTTTTGACTTGCATTTCCTTAATGACTAATAATGCTGAACACCTTTTCATATATTTATTGGCAGTTTACACATTATCTTTGAAGAAATATCTATTCAAATCTTTTGCCCATTTTTTCAACTGGGATATTTGTCTTTTTATTTTTGCGTCTTAAGAGTTCTTTATACGTTCTGGAAAATACTAGACTTCACACTTCACATAATTTAAACAGCCACATGTGGATAGTGGCTATTCTACTGGACAGTACAGTTTTAGAGATTTATAACATACATTTAAAAACGGAAGGCAATGGTGGTAACTTCTTAGTAAATTTTTTTTTGAGGGGGAGGTAATTAGGTTTATTTATTTATTTTTAATGGAGGTACTGGGTATTGAACCCCGGACCTCAAGCTTGCTAAGCACGCACTCTACCCCTGAGCTACACCCTCCCCTGAAATGGTGGTAATCATTTTGCAATATACAAACATATCAAACCATTATGTCTTACCCCTTAAACTAATACTATATTACTTGCTAACTATCTCAGTAAAACTGGGGGAAAAGGTAGCAAGGAATAAATATGGAACAAACGAAAATGGAAACCAATGTAAATGACCTAAAAAACCAAAATGGTTAAATAAACTATAACAGATCCAAATGAAGTTCATAAAGAATCTTCAATAATACAAGTCAAAGCTAATAACATACTAAGCTTTAAAAGTTAGGCTATAAAATTATTTATTTGATATGAACACAACCTTGGAGAGAATACAGACACACACCTGTGCATGTGCACACATTCCTCAAAGAGCTGTGAATATGGCATATGATTAACATCTGCTATCTCAGAACTCCACAACTGTAAAAGGCTTCAAAACACACGTTCTATATTTGAGGAGGAAGGACAGTTGTTAATCTTGTGGGACTTTTTATTTTTACTTTAAAAATATATTTAAATATACACATGTGGCAAAAAAATTCAAACACTATAAAAGGACACAATGAAAATTAAGTCTTCCTCCCACCCCTACTTTTAATTACTCTCCTTAGAAATAACCAGTATTAAGAGTATCTTTTGCAACCAAAGATATTCTGCAAGTGTACATACGTATTCTAGACCCCTTCTTCCTTTCACTCATACTCAATACGCATTTTTTATGTTGCTTGTTATCCTCACACTTAATGTATCTAGGAAAATATTCCCTATCAGAGCTTATAAATCTTGATTCTTTCTTCCCCATTTTTATTTATTGTGGCAAAATACACATGACATAGAATCTACCATCTTAACCATTTTTTAAGGGTACAGTTCAGTGGTATTAAGCACATTCATGTCATCGTGCAACAATCACCATCATCCATCTCCAGAACTCTAAGTCATCAAGTTAAGACATGAGGAACAGTTCAGAGGGAGTGTGGGGGAGTATAGAAGACATTAGTTCAAAGTGATCAACTGTATGAAAGCTCTGAATTACATATTAAACTTTGCTAAAAATATAAGCAGAAACTTTATACCAATAAATTGAATAAGTAAGAAATATAAATAACTAGAAAATTACAAGTTACCAAATCTGACTCAAAGAAACAGAAAAGCTTTGCACAAAGAAAACAGAAATCTAGATGGTGTCACAGGCAAATTCAATCACTTAAGAAACAGATAATTGCAACTTTGCAAACACTTCCCAAGAATTAAAGAAGAAATACTGCATATTCCGTTCTGTAAGGCCAACAAAATCTCAATATTAAATTCACAGAAGGGTAGTACCAAAAAAAAAGTTATAGGTCTATGTCTGTTATAGAAGTGAAGATGCAAAAATCCTAAATATCAGCACAATAAATCCAGCAATGCTTAAAAAAGATACCATATTCAAGCTAGATTCATTCAAGGACTATAAGGTTAGTGTAATAGTAGAAAACTTAGCGATTTAAAGAAAAAATTCACATAACCATTTTACTAGATGTAAAAAGCACGTTCAATAAAATCAACATCTACTTATGATAAAAACTCCCAGAAAACTTAGAACACAAGTGCCATAAACTGACAAATGACAGCTTCAAAAACCCGTAACAAGCAATCAGCTTAAACAGTGTAAGGTGGAAACATCCCCTTTAAAGAAAGCCAAAAGACAAAGAAACTCACCATCATCACTCCCATTTAACGTTATACTAATACGAATATGACAAGAAAAACAAAAGACTTATTTTCCATAAGCAAAGGAGGAAAAACTGCAATTATTTTTAGCTGATAGTCTACATAGAAAACTTAAATGAAATCACAGAAATAAAATTTAGTAAGATAGCCAGATAGAAAAATCTATATGCAAAAGTCAACCACATGTCTACCAGCAACAACTAGTTAGAAATGTAGTTTGGTTTTTTTTTAATATTTATTTTTTCTTTACATTTTCTAGGTGACTTTATTTTTTAAATTTAAAAAATTTTTTGTAGGGGGAGGAAATTAGGTTCATTTACTTATTTTTACAGGCAGTACTGGGGACTGAACTCAGGACCTTGTGCATGCTAGTCATATACTCTACCATTTGAGCTATATACCCTCCCCTCTGAAATGTAGTTTTTAAAAAAGATATTTTTTGTGGCTACTGAAAATGGTAGTTAGGGATAAATCTGACAAAAGATGTGTAAGCTTTCTGTGGAGAAAATTAATCAACCTTACTAAAAAAAAATGTTAAGGACTAAAACGATTTTTGTGTGGAAGAGTTAAATACTATGAAACTATCAATTATCCCTAAATTGATCTTTTGATAATGTTAATGGTTTTGGGTTTTTTTTGGTGGGGGAAGAAGTAGGTAACATAACAAGTTAACTCTCAAATATAAATATAAGCTCAACAGGTGAAAAAGAATTAAGACATCTGTGAAGAACAAGAAAGTGAGGTTACTAGAGTTAACAGATATATGACTGGATAAAGAAGTTCTGGTATGTTTATACAATGTAATATTCCTCAACTATAAAAAAGAATAAAATAATGTCATCTGCAGCAACATGGATGGGCCTGGAGATCATCATTCTAAGTGAATGAAGCCAAAAAGAGGAAGAAAAATACCAATATGATATCACTCAGATGTGGAATCTAAAAAAAGAAAAAAGAAGACACTAGTGAATTCATCTACAAAACAGAAACAGACTTGCAGATAATAGAAAACAATCTTATGGTTATCAGGGAAAGCGGTGGGAAGGGATAAATTTGGGAGTCCAAGATCTGCAAATATTAACTACTACATATAAAAATAGATAAAAAATAATCTTTGGTATAGTATAGGGAACTATATTCAGTATCTTATAATAAAAAATTTAATGAAAAAGAATATGGGAATGAATATATGTATGTATATGTATGACTGGGATATTATGCTGTATACCAGAAATTGACACATTGTAACTGACTATACTTCAATTAAAAAGAAAAAATTAACATGTAAAAAAACAGATATAAACATTTATAAAGCCACACTGATTGGACAGAACTGACAAAGGAAGAAATGAAAGATCAATGAAACAAAGAAAAGTCCAGAAATAAACTCACATATACATAAGGAAATAATTTATGATAGAGTAGGCAATGTAAATCATAAGAGGGAACTCATTTCAATAATGATGCTGAAAAATTGTTTAATAACAAATATGAGAAAAGAAAATACCTCAAATACTACACAAAAAATAAATTCCACTTGGATTAAAGACTTAAATGTGAAAGACAAAACTATGACACTTTCAAAGGCAGAAGGAAACTTTCAAAGGAAGAAGATCTTTACAGACTCAGGGCAGTAAGGATATAAAAAGCAACGACCATAAAAGAAAATGCTAGAATTAGAACTTCTGTTTATTCACAAATAACATAAAAAGTAAATACAAACCATAAGCTTGGAGTGATATGTACAATTCATAACTGCAAAGGACTAGTAATTACAACATAATTATAGGAATAATAGGAAGACATCCTATGAACCAAAAAAAGACAAATAACAATTGAGCAAGAGACATGAATAGACATTTCAAAGAAAAACTACAGATGACTCACAAACACATGAAAAGATTCTCAAATTCATTAGTAGTCAGGGAAATTAATTTGAAAATCACAAGAAGTGTCTGCAAGGATGTGGAACATAGGCCACTCTCATCCACTAGTGGTATAAATATAAATTGGCACAACCACTTCTGGAAAGCTGTATGGCCACTAATTATCCAGTAACGTTGAAATTTCCGTATCCTAAGAACTAGCAGCTCTACTCTTACAGTACATAACCTAAAAAGATTCTTGTACATGTGCATCAAGAATCATGTACAAGAATGTTTAGAGTATTATTTATGATTGCAACAAAACTGAAAAGAAATGAAATGTCAACTGTTAGGAGACTAGATAAACTGTGGCATATCCACACAATAGAAAACCATACTGCCCTAACAACTGAACCAAGCATCACACATCAGCATGATGTTGAAGAAGTCACTGAAGAATGCATACAGTGTCTAGGATCCCATTTACACAGTTCAAAAATAGGCAAAACTATAGCACTTCTGTATATGAAAAGAGTGATATGAAAAGGTTGGACAATCCTCCTATGCAGAAAATAAGTATAAAACTAGAAAATTGTCAAAAACAATCATTTCAGGGCACTGGAAATTGACCAAAGGCAAACAATAGCTTGAGAAGGATTTATTCCTGCAAAACTTCTGAAGTTTCTGGTAACAAAGGTGGGAGTCTACAGATCTCTCCCCAGGGGCAGCTCCCATCCCCACTCTACCTCCAGCTTGCCAGGCAAAAACTGTAGCTTTACCACTGAGGTGCTAGCCATGACAATAAGCAGCTTTGAGGCTGCAGCTCTTGCTTAGGGTAAGCAGTAAACCAGTCAGACACATAACAAGGAGGTTCTAAAAATGAGAGAGCCACAGACAGGCTTCGGTAAGTTCTCTATATATTCTTAGGTGACTGCTAAACTATGCATACGTACAGAGGACCCAGGAGAGCCTGGTAAAAAATGAAACCCAAGGTCAAAGAAAAAAAATCACAAAGGAAATTAAAATGTGTAAGCTGAATGAAAATGAAAATAAAATGTATAAAAATTTATAAGGTGCAGCAAAGCAATATGCTTAGAGAGAAAGTTATAATTTTAAATGTTTATACTAGAAAGGAAGAAAGGTCTAAAATCAATAGTTGAAGCTTCAACTTTAAGAAACTAGAAAAAGAACAAATCACACCTAAGAAAGTGGAAGGAAGAAAACAATAAAGACCTGATGAAACTGATGAAATGGAAAACAGAAAAACGGTAAAGAAAATAAATCAATGAACCCAAATACTGGTTCCTTGCAAAAGAGCAAAAATTGATAAACGTGTAGCTAGATTAATCAAGAAAAAAAGAGGAGATCCAAATAACCAACATCAGGAATGAAAGGGACATCACTACAGAACCTACAGAAATTTAAAAGGATCATAAGGGAATACAATGAACAACTTTATGGCAATAATTTTGACAACTTAGATGAAATGGAGTAATTTCTAAAAAGACACAAACGAACAAAACTCACCTGAATAGGAATATAAAATCTAAATACACATATCAGGTAAAAAGAATGGATCAGTAATTAAAAACCTTGCCACAATAAATTCAATGTGATATCCTGGATTGGATCCTGGAACAGAAAAAGTCCAGAAACTGAATAAAGTCTGGAGTCTAAATAAGAGTAATGCACCAATGTTTGTTTCTTAGTTTTGACCAATATATAACATGGTAACCTTTTTTTTTAAATGGAGGTACTGGGAATTGAACCCAGGACCCTGTGCATGCTAAGTATGCACTCTACCACTGAGCTATACCCACTCCCAGCTATGGTAACATATTAACATTAGAAGAAACTGGTGAAAGGTATGCAGGAACTCTCTATTATCTTTGCAATTTTTCTGTAAATCTAAAACAATTCCAACTAAAAAGCTTATTAAATTTTTTTTTTCCATTAAGGAAAAGTTCAGGCCAAGATGGTCTCATTGCTGAATTTATCAAACATTTAATGAAGCAATAATACTATTCCACACCACTCTGAGGAGGGAACACTTTCCAAATCATAAGGCCCATATTACCCTGATACCAAAGCCAAAGACATCATAATAAAACTATAACCAACAGCCCTCATAAACATAGATTCAAAAATTGTTAACAAAATACTGGCAAATCCAATACAGCAACATATAAAAAGGATTATACTCTAAGACAAAGTTCATTGGAGGAGAGAGGGTAATTCAGGAACAGAAGGTTGGTTTAACATACAAAAAATAATTACTGTAATACACCCTACTAATAGGATAAAGGACAAAAGCCATATGATCATCTGAGGACAATACAGAAAAAGTGGCTGACAAAATCTAGAATCAAATCTAGTTACGATAAATGCTCTCAGCAAACTAGGAATAGGAGCAACTTCCCTCAATCTGATAAAGGATATCTACAAAACACCTACAGCTCACATTATAACTAATGCTTAAAAATCAAAAGCTTTCCCCCTAAGATCAGGAACAAGGATGTCTGCTCTCAAAACCTTTTTTTCAACATCATACTGGAGGTTCTATCAAGTACAATAAGGCAAGAAAAAAATAAAGAGACATCCAGATTAGAAACGAAGAAGCAAAATGACTTTATTTGCAGATAGTATAGGCTAATATATGGAAAATCCTAAGGGATTCACAAAAAACTTCTGGAACTAATAAGTAAACTTAATAAGGTCACAGGCTACAAGATCAACACACAAAATCAACTACATTTTTATATCCTAGCAACAAGCAATCCTAAAATGAAATTTTTAAAAATCCCATTCACATTAGCATTTAAAAAAGAGTAACATACTTAGGAGAGATGTACCATGTTCAAGCATTAGAAAACTCAGTAATTGTTAAAAAGGTAGTACTCCCAAATTGACCTTTAGATTCAATACAGTTCCTATTAAAAATCCTAGCAAGTTTAAAAAAAAATTTGGAGGGATAGAAATTGATAAGCTGATCTTAAAATTTATTTGGATTATGTACAAATATAAATGAATTTTGAGAAGTTTCACTGAGTGATTTTAATACTCACAGTAAAGCTACAGTAATTAAGGCAGTGTGGTGCTGGTATAAAGATAGACATTTAGATCAATGTGACCGTCAAATACATGGCCAGCTGATTTTTGACCAGGGTACCAAAAGGATAGTCTTTTCAACAAGTGGTGGTGGAACAACTGGATACCCATGAGCAAAACAAATGAACCACCCTCAAACCTTACCTTGAAATTTTTATTCTTTAAGGGATACCATTAAGAAAATGAAAAGACTACATCTGGAAGAAAATGTTTGTAAAGTAGATCTGATAAGTGAATTGTACCTAAAATACAGTAAGTCTTCTAAGTCAATAATAAAAACACAATTCAATTTTTTTAAGACAAGATTTGAATAGATATTTCCCCAAAGAACATATATAAATGGCAAATAAGTATGTGAAATGACGCTCAATGTCTCTAGAGAAATGCAAACTATAATCACAATGTGATACTGCCACACATCCACTACAATGGCTAAAATAAAAGACTGACAATATCAAACACTGACAAGGACATAGAGAAACTGGAACCCCCATACTTTGCTAATGAGGATGTAGAAGAGTATGGCCACTTTGGAAAACAGAATGGCAGTTTCTAAAAAACTCATACACTTACCTTAAGACCTAGCAATTCCACTCCTAGGTGGAATATCCAAGAGATGTGAAACATAAGCCCACATAAAGACTTACACACAAATGTTCATAGCAGCGTTATTCATAATGGCCCCTAACTGGAAACAACCCAAATGTTAATCGATTGAGGAATGGATAAAAACATGTGGTATATCCATCCAATGGAACATCATTCAACAAAAAAGGAACAGACTACTGATACATGCAACCACATGGATGAACCTCACAAACTTTATGATAAATGACAGAAGGTAGATATAAAAGATGACATATTGTGATTCCATTTATTTGAAATTTCTAGAAAAGCAAAAACTTTAGAGAAATAAAGCAGATCAGTGGTTGTGAGGGATGATAATGGAGACTGATGACAAACAGGCACGAGGAAACCTGGGGTGATGCAAGTGCTCTAAAACTGGATTGTGGTGAAGATTGCACTACAGTATAAATAATTTACTAGAACTCAAATTATACACTTAAAGTGGGTGAATTCTACAGTACGTAAGTTATACTTTAAAAAACTATTAAAGAATAGACAAAACCAAATTAACTCTTTTTAGATACACACGTAGGGGCTAATGCCATCTACAAAGAAAAGCAAGGGAATTCAGAATAGAGGTTACACAGAATGGAGAAAGGAGAATAATTCAATCAGCAAGTAGCAGATAGGGAAAATCTACAATACTAACAACCTTCTATTTTCTTCTGTAACAGACAAGGCCAACAATTTAGAATTTGGAATACGGAGTTAGTGAGGATGGTTTCTCCTCTCTTCTTTTATCTCCTGTCTGCACATCTTCCCATTTTTCAACTTCATCAGTCCTGAGGCTTTCCTATCCATAGCCTCATCTCTTACCTGAATCAATACTGAGGACATCATCATCTTCATCAGGAATCTCAATTATTTCTGTAGGCCGGGAAGCTTCATCCTCAGAGCTACTGTCCCGGTACTGTAGTCCCAATTTGGAATAAAAGTCCTTCACCAAAGACTCACAGTTAGTCACTGCCCTGATATTGGAACACATGTAAAAAAGGTTAAAGCCAGCAGAAGCAGATGTAAAAGCCATTAGAATTTCTGTATGTATTTAAGTATACATTGGCCTCAATTTAAACAGGCATATTCCAAAGTGTCTGTTTCGAATTTAAAATGCTTTTCCCATTAAAAAAAAGTTTAGTGGTTTCTAGATTAGTTCTTCAAAAATCAAAAATAAGCCCAAAGCATGGTCCTTTCAACTTAACCTCATTATTTTCCTGTTTTGTTTTGTTTTTTCTAACTGTATTTTTTGGGGATGGGGAGGGAGGTAATTACCTTGTTATTTGAAAATGTGTTCTAAGTGACAACTAGGGCACCAGAAACAAACCTTCTACAGGTTGAGGAGTAGAAATCGGGGTCTAGGAACTTATTAATGCTTCATAGTTACATAAAACAGCAGATCTTTACAATATGCATTCCCTAGATGAGCCTACTAAGAAAACAAAACAAGTGTTCTGAAGTAGAATGAAAGCTAAAAGAAGGGAAAGGGACTCAAGACTTGGGACTCTCCTACTGCTGATCATATACTAGCCTCTGATGAATGAATATATTATATGGGTGCTTTTGTGAGGTCAGATTTTGGCCCCTAACCTTTGAGGAAGAGTAAGGTTCTACACATCAATACCTTGTAAAGTATAAAGTGCAAAATGTCACAAACAATTATACTTTAAAAATGTCTGCCAATGGATAGATTTCCTATTTCCCATATGGTTCTTACCTGGATGCATCATCAAAGAGCTGGTCAACATGGGCCACCTCGGATTCCTTCTGTATCACCCATGTCTCTAACTCTGCTAGTTGCTTCTTGCGCTGCTGTACACAGTCCATCTTTTCCAGTTCTTCATCGATGAACTGCCGAAGTTCCTCCATAGAGATACCCAGCTCCTCAACCACTGCCTGTTGCAGTTCTGCAATCTCTTCAGACTCCACTGCAGCGGTTGCTGCATCCAAACCAATGCACTCGGGGAGGGAGGACATGCTGTTGTCCTCTACATGGAGCAGGAAACTATAATTACTTTTGGAGTTATTAAAGCCACAATAGAGAATTTCAGTCCCCTAATAAAACTCATCCCTACTGTGCTACTTGTTATTCAAATATACGTAGTTAGGTTTGATTCCATGTTCTCTCTCCCCATTCTCCAGTATCTGAATGTCAGATTTTGTAGTGTTCTCATCTCGTGTAGGCTATAGACTGTAGGCCTGAATAAAATGCAAAATTTGAGAGGGCCTGCAGAACATATATTATGCAACATGGAGCTGCCGAAAATAATGTTTTAGGAAACTGAGGAAAATATTTTTAATGAGGAAAATATTTCTGTGACTTGCGTTAACTGACTAATGAGATAAATCTTTGTTTGCACGCTATGCCTACTTTAAGCACATATCCCCACCTGGAGAGGAGGGTTTGGTCTGTAACTCACTGATTCGTTGTTTTTTCACTTTTCCCCTTGCATTACTTCGCTTTCATGAGGAAATTTACTTTTTAAGAAATCTACATTACTTAAGCACACAAAAGCTTGCAGCAAAGAGGTTCCCCCAAATAAAGAGAAATAAAGCAATTTGGGAATAAAATGTGGCTACCTACCTAAACTCGACAATTCAAATACCCCCCATACATTGGTTTTAACTGCTTTTATGATCAGTTAAAGCAAAACTGATGCCAGGGTGCCGTGCGACCCCAGCGCCAGTTCTCACCGCCTCCATTTTCCTTTTGCCCACACATCGCCCACTACCCATTTTAGGGGTGCGTCCCACCCACCCGCAGACCCAGCTCAACCCCGCCCCCGCTAGTCTCTCAGGGAAGACTTCCTTCCCACCCTCGCCCGACCTCCTACCACAAACAAAACATTCCAGACAAGCCCTTCCAAATACCTCAATTAACAGTGTTTCCCACACCTCCCTGCTGCCAGCTACGATGGTTCTTCTCACCAACCAGACCCCAGACTCACGACTCAGGGGTCCGCCTCGGTACGAAAGAACGAAACCGAAGGGAAAAGGGAGCAGGGGGAGGGGAAACAGCGTGAGGGAGGGAAGGGGAAGCAAAAAAAGACGCCGGAAGCAAACCTGAGGTGCCGTTCCGGTCGCCACGACGGTAGCCTGACGGGGTCAAACCCAAAGCCGCAGGGCGCCCCTCAAAGGCCGGGAAAACTCAGGCGAGTACGCGTGCGTCAAAGCAGAGCCTTCCAGGGCACACGTGAGAAACGACTGGCAGGGTAAGGGAGGCGTGGCCCGTGTAGGCCCCGCCTCTTCCACCCCCAACACCTGATGGTAGAAATAGCTAAGTTTATTGTGTAAGGGCTCAGTAGGCAAACACTGTTAGGTTTAGATTTTCTTCTCACTTTTACTTGAGTTTGTTTTCTTATGTAAGTCGTACAAATTGTAACAAGTCGAAGAATATTAAGATGTAATAAGAAAAACATGAAAATATGCTCTCCACCTCTGTCACTTAACTGCCCCTGATCCATTGAGGAGGTTTTCTAGGCTTGTGTGTACAAGGTCAAACGTGGATTTTTTTTTTTTTTATGTTTTGTTTTCACTTAATATGTGGACATCCCTTGAAGTCAATAAAAGGATAAATGTTGTCTTTTTGACAGTTGCATAATACTTCATAGTATGGCTAAACCATGTTTAGAAATTAAAACTGTTTTCAGTTTTTAGCTCCTGCAAATAATGCAACAATAAGCATTAACATCCTTTTGCAGTTCTACTCTTATTTCTGTAAAGAGGTTCCCCAAAAAGGAAGCTCAGTAAAAAAAATGTACTTTTCCTCATTTTTATTAGAATCTCCCGTCAAATTACTTTTCAAAAAGATTGAAACAATTTTTACTTCCACTAGCAAATCTCTAAAAGTATCTTTCCCCCCACACCCTCATTAGGACTAGATGTTAACTGTTTAATTTTTTTAATTGGTATGTGTTAAACTAATACCTGTATCAGGACAGACCAAGTTATGTTACAAAAACAACTCCAAAAGCTTAAAACAAAAAACACGTATTTCTTGCTCACACTGTGTCGTCATCTCTAGAAAGTTGACAGTGGCGCTCTGCTTATAGCTCATAGCTACTCAGAAACCCAGGCTGATGATTTGTCCTGCCATAAGGAGAGAACACTAGAGGGTCTCACATTGGCAATTAAAGTGACTCAGGACACTAATTTGCAACTCATTGGCTTGAATGAGTAATAAGGCTCTACCCAACCACAAGGGGGCCAGGAAGAACAGTCATGTCTCATCTCTGGAAGGAGGGAGAAGCAGCTGTATTTGATGAACCAGCACTATTGACTACCACAGAATCTCATTATTGCTTTAATTTGTTCAGCTAGTTTTACACTAACTGCACCTAACTTTATTTTAAAAGTATAAAACAGAACCTTCTGTGTAAGATTGGAAATAGGGCCCAAGCAGCCAGGATCATCGAAGTTTTTGAAATCCTCTCCAGCTGTCCACATTTGCACTTGTGCTCATTTCACTTGCCCGCCAGTTTCCTGGGACCACTTGAAGTGGCTATTTCCAATTGCTAAGACACCAGGAATTGGGGTACAGAGAAATAAAGGTCTCCTCTAGATATTTGAAATTCAAAATGTTCCTAACTTATCTCATGATGGCATTATTTTCTAACCTGAGCTAGAAATTTTAGACATACTACTTCTTACAAAACACACACATGCATCATATTTGTTGAGTGTTTACTTCATACCAGGCACTGTTCTAAGCATTTTACAGTTATTAATTTATTTAATCTTCATCATAATACTAAGAGGTAGGAACCATTATTATTGTCTCCTTTTTTAAAATTAAAATTAAAAAATTGAGGTATAATTGACATACATTATGTTAGTTTCAGATGTACAAAATGATGATTTGATATTTGTATATATTGCAAAATGATCACTACAATAATTCTAGTTAACATCTGTCACCAGCCATAATTTTTTTCTTGTGATGTGAAATTTTAAGTTTTTCTTCCTTAGCAATTTTCAAACATGCAATACAATATTAATTTTTCCCAGTTCTTTCTTTTTTTTTTTTTTTTGGTATATATACATTTTAACTGAAGTATAGTCAGTTTACAATGTTGTGTCACAATATAGTATTATTAGCTATAGTTGCCATGCTGTACATTACATCCCCATGACTTCTTTATTTTATAAGTAGAAGTTTGTACCTTTCAACAACCTTCACCCATTTCTGACTTATTTCACTGAGCATTATGCCCTTAGATTCATTCTTGTTGTCACAAATGGCAAGATTTCATTCTTTTTCGTCTGAATAATATTTCATTGTATATATTATTGTCTCTTTTTTATGGATGAGAGAACTGAAGCACAGAATTAAATTTCCCAAAGCTACAGAGATAAAAAGTGTCAGAGCATGGCAGTTTGGCCCTACAGCTTGTGGTTTTAAACCATTATGTAAGACAACTTGTTTATCCTAGTTCGTAAATGCTTATTGTATCTTTTCCCTCCTTTCCATTTCCTATTCTACTGCCTTTATTTAGTTCTTATTTCTTGCCAAGACAAAATAGCCTCCTAACTGGTTGGCCTTATGTAGATCAGTCCTATAGTAGGTCCCATCATGTCACTCCCCTGCTTTAAAATTGTATTTTCTTTATGTTCAAACTTCACAATATAAAATTTGAGGCTCTTCATAATTTGGCCCCAACTTACCTCTCTGGCCCGTTTCCCATTTCTCCCTTCACACTCCTTATTGTATGTTATTTTTCCACCATGTTTGTGCATTTCACTTTTACATCTCCATACTTTTGTTTACTGTGATCTGTCTCCCAGAATGACCCTTCCCTTTCTGTTGGTGAAATATTAATTATCTACAGTCCAATTCAAACATCTTCTCTGTGAAGTTTTTATAGACTAGCAGTTGTCAAGGTTTAGCATGTATCAAGCTCCTGGAGGGCTTCTTAAGCCACAGATTGCTGCCCCCCACAACACCCTTGGGGTAGGTCTGGATAGAGTATGAGAATTTCCACGTCTAAGATTTTCTGAGGTGATGCCCATGGTACTGGTACTGGGACCAGAGTATAAAAATCACTGTTCTAGACCATCACTCACCCCGCTCTGGAATTGGTTCCTGCCTCTGGGCTTCCATTACCTTAGTTCCTTTCCACTTGGGAGTTATCTACGTATGTGTGTTTCCTCTGTTGGTTTGTGATTAATGCAAGGCTGAGGTCCTGTTTTAATCATCAGTGTTTCCCCTACCACCTGACATGCTGCCCTGTGCACGAGGTGCTCTGTAATGTGTGTTGATTAAAGGGAAATCTTTGCTCTGCTCTGATTATTTTTTTAAACATTTTTTTATTGAGCTATAGTCATTTTACAATGTTGTGTCAAATTCCAGTGTAGAGCACAATTTTTCAGTTATACATGAACATACATATATTCACTGTCACTTTTTTTTTTCCACTGTGAGCTACCACAAGATCTTGTTGTGATTATGTTTTTATTAGTTAGCTTCTTCCAGCTTTCTGATGTGTGTGTGTTGGGTGGGCTGGGGGTAGAAATGAGCAACGACGAATATTGAAGAGAAACAGGAGCTATTTGGAGCATCATATTCCAGTCTGATTTCTTCATTGCCCTGAGAAGCTGAAGCGATCAGTCTAGTAGATCTGCAGTAGGACTCAGGAAGTGTCTTCTAAGGACTTGCTACTAAACGTGCAATCGGGGAACCTGTTAGAGATCCTAAATCTCTGGCCCCACTCAGGGTGTACTGAATCAGAATCTGAATTTTAATAAGACCCCCCCCTCCAGGCAATTTGTTTGCTCACTGAAATTTAAGAAGCACTATACTATATAGGAAAAGCAGGTCTGAGCTGTATAATCCTTTCCAAGGCAGTATTTAGGGAGCCAAGCTCTGGCTTTGTTTTTGTTAAGGGCTGAAGACTAACTCTTGTCAGAGATGGTCACGACCTGATATATATGGCTCACATTATTAAAATTTACAAATTATTGAAGTAGACAGATTATTGGCAGTTTAATAATGTAAAGTAATAAATAACTGATACACCAATTGGAATGCTCATGTTGGTGTCCTCAGCACATTCACTCCTGTAATCCATTGTAATATATTGAAAAATCACAACCACATGCTACTTGGTCATGAGAAATCATAGTATTGGGGCCAAACCCTTGGAATGCCAAATGATCCTTTCCTTGCAGACAGGGGAAATTAGATCATTATTTGAAGGTTATTGTGTGATCTCAGAATCAAAACAAAGGAACATAAGGATTAAGAACTTAGAGGGTTTCAGACATCAGGAAAGTAATATAATGAGCAAAATGAGGTCAGTGAGGGCTGTAGTCACCTGGGAAATACATGTCTCCCCTACAGGGAGCAGACAATTTTTGTCCTGTGTGACAGATACAATGCTGCCAGATTGCCAATTTTTCAAGTGAACTTAAAAATCCATATTTTTTTTAAATGAAAGCTTCTGAGTTTTGAATGTTGAGAATCCATTCAAAAATTTTGTAAATTCTGCAATACTCTAAATCAGCAACTCATCCTCTAGGAATATTATATACTTTTGAAAGATCATAAAGTACTAAATTATCTTCTGCAACATTGTTTGGAATAACAGAATATTTAGAAACAAAATAAATTTTCATCAGCAGGGGTTGGTTAAACAAATTATGGAACACTCAAACAAAGGCATACTGTTCAGCTGTTTTTTTTTTTTTAAAGGCTAAGGAAGATCTTTGTGCATTGATATGGAGTGATCTTTGAGATACATTATTAAATGAGAAAAGCAGGTGCAGAGCATGGTTTTATACTATGCTATTGTTAAATATTGGCAAAAATGTACATTTTTCTTACCTATACATAAAACATCACTGGATGGGAGGGAGGGTATAGTTCAGTGGTAGGGTGAATGCTTAGCATGCATGAGGTTCTGGGTTCAATCCTCAGTATCTCTCTTAATAAATGAATAAATAAACTTAAATTTCCCCTCGCCAATATCGCTAGCTAGATACCTAAGAAATTAACACTGGTTGTCTCTGGGAGGGTGTGGGACAAGAGTAGGAGTAAGGGTTTTACATTACACTATTTTATACCTTGTGGATTTTGAAACATGAAAATGGTTAGTTTATTCAAAAATATTACTTTAAAAATAAAAACAAAAGAAGAATGTCTGGAAAGATACACAGATATGCAAAAACAAACTACCATAATAGCTGTTATCTTTAGAAAGAAGGATTGGGAAACAAGGCAGTATCCAGGAACCTGCAGCATTTTTATCCCAACGTACCCCTACTCATGCTTTGTAGATTGCACTGGAAGGAGTCTGGCCCAATAAGACTTCTCTGCAGACCAACTGGGTTTCTAAGCTGCGACTTTAGGTAGATGAAAGGAATGTTTAAGGACACCAGATTAACAAAGATAATGAGGGCAATAAAAACAGGCAGATCCAAGGTCTGTGGGCTGCAACTCCCTGAATCTCCACACCAAAGACTATCTGGCTACTGGAACTGGACATATTCTGCTGTGCAATGGTGAAGTCGCCTGCTCTCCTGAACAGCATTCACGTTGGCTCTGTCTGAGTTTGCCTGGGGATGCTCCTCTTTTCTCTGCTTCCATAGATGATCCACTTCTTCTGACTGATGCATTTTTTCCCCCTTAGATTACTGGAGAAAGTAAGATAACAGTCAAATCTGTGACTCTCTAGCGACTGTATATTGATGCTGTCATTCATATATGTTTGTCTTGCATTTATTTTAAGGGTTAGGGAAAGGTTAATTTCTTTTTTTTTCCTTTTTCAGTTTTATTAGGTAGAATTATTACAGTTCGACTGCGCATACACATTATAGGAAAAGATTAATTTCTGAGTTTCTGGAGGGGACACATGTAACCCTCAAGCAGTGACTTCAATCTTAATCTGTTTTTATTTTACCCTGACCTACACTTTACTCTGAATTTCTTTTCATCAAATTTCTCTCTCCAGTTTAACCAATACTGCACCCTTTGTTCTGGTAAAGGCAAAGTCTAGTGGCTCCATTGGAAGGCTTTGGTTTCCCTGCTTTCATTTTCAGCAATCCTGAGAACTTACTCAGGCCAAGGAGAGGGGAAGCCCTGCTTCTGGGAGTCAGGAACAGACACAATTATCAAGTCTCTATCTAACAGTGCATGGCTAAAATTATGTCTCCATATCATTCGGCATTGCTACTAAAACCTGATCCAGTATGGTCTCAAGGATATATGTGTCCTCTGAAGTGACTGCATGTTGGTCCAAGTCCCTGCACAATTCCAAATGATGCCCCACAGCTAGATTCCAAGGTTATGGCTCTCTTAATTCACAGCCCAGGCTAGGTCACTGCTGCCTAGAACATCTGGACCTGAGAGCTCTAATCTCTATTATTTACTGTGCTAGAAGCAGTCCTCTTGAGCCAAACCTGTGTTGAGCCTTGATCAGTGGCCTAGATGCCACCTTTCCTTCTAGTGAATGCTCTTAGGGACTTTCCTGCATGGTAGCCATAGTTGAGTCTACCAAACTTCCCTAACTTCAGACTTTGGAAAGTAGGGATTATGATTTCCTTCTCTTTTCTATTAAAAGGTCCCTGGGAATTAAAAAGCTTTTTTTTTTTTAATTAAAAAATGTTTTTAAAAAGTCCCTGGGATGATGATTGTGACCATAATCATCATGTGTTATGTGTTAGTTTCCCATGACTGCCATAATAAATTATCACAAACTAGGTGACTTAAAACAACAGTAATTTATTCTCTCAGAGTTCTGGAGGCTAGAATTTCAAAATCAAGGTGTTGGCAGGGCTGCACTCCCTCCAAAGGCTCTGGGGAGAATTCTTTCTTGCCTCTTCCAGCTTCTGGTGGTTCCAGGCAAGGATTCTTTAGCTTGTGGTTGCATAAGTCCAATCCCTGCCTTCATCTTCACATGACCTTTTCCTCTATCTCTCTGTGTCTTCTCCTCTTCTGTCTTTTATAAACACATTTGTCATTGGATTTAGGGCTCACCCCGTTAATCCAGGATGAGTTTATCTTAAGATCCTGAATTACATCTGCAAAGACCCTTTTACCAAATAAGGTCACATTCATAGATTCCAGGGGTAAGGACGAGCATGTCATTTGAGGGCCCCTTTTCAACTCGCTAGATGTTATTTTCTAGAACAGGAAATTCGGGCAGAGAGAGATTAAGGGATTCACCCAAAGAAAATAGTTCCCCTCTGCCACAGAGCTCTGCCCACATGAGAAAGGCAGAAGATTTTATAAAACTTCACACACTAAAAAGGTTCTGTTAGACTCTTATCATAGGACAGCTGGTTCCTGCTGGCCTTATATTTGCGTAACTAAAGGGACTTCATAGGACCACTCTAGGAGGGCTTCTAGTTTTACCAAGCATCATGACATTATATTATATTATATCATAAAATTATGGCCAACTGTCTTTTCTTGAGAATATTAGGCACCAAAGGATTGAAACCCATGGCCTTATTTTAATAAGTTCAACCTGTCTCTGTCCCACTTTGGTAACAGTTTCCCCGAATAGGAATAATTCAGACTGGCTGTGTTTCATCTCTTTTATTATTCTCAACTCACCCTCACGTGCCCATTGTGGAAGGCAAGAGTAAGAAGGCTAAGAAATAGGGAGGTGAAATAATATAAAGTCTGTGTCATAAATGTCTGCATAGGGATGGGGGTTATAGCTCAGTGGTAGAGCGCGAGCTTAGCATGCACAGGGTCCTCAGTTCAATCCACAGTGCCTCGATTAACAACAAGAGCAACAACAAAAACAAAGCCTGTATAAAAAATTTCAAACCTCCTGAGAAGGAAAGTCTACCAGGCTTCTTCACAGTTCAGCTCAGAGATGTTTCTGTGGCTGTGGAGCTGGCCTCATAGGGATTCTTCACCAACTTGGCACAGCGAAAAATCATCACTATTAGGAACAGGAACAGAAGAACAACAAAGGCGATGGCAAAGCCTTTGTCTACATCAACACTGCTGGGCAGGCTTGACTCATCCATGGGAACACACCCTTCCCTCTACCCTGGTCCAGCTGTAGCTACTTTCTCAGGTATATCTTCAGATCTGTCATATTCCTAGACAAAAGAGGATATAAAACAAGTTTATTGGTTTGTATGTGTGTGTATGTGTTTTCTTAATAATGATATGTGGAAGCCAAAGAGAGTTTTCAAAAAAAAATTAGCAAGATTTAAGAGGCATTTATGAAACTGATAACATCAGGTGACTTAAAATGTATACACACATGTAAAAGCTGGAGAAATACTCCAAGGCAAAACGTTAGCAAATGTGTATAACTCAGAAATCAACTGTGGCTTTCTTGCTCTCTAAGATCCAGGTAAACTTATCTTGAACTCCCCAATTCTGTTTTACATCCAAATTGTTCTTTAATATTTTTTCAAATTCTAAGAGTACTTACTGTAACTAATTTATTGTGGAGTCTTAACTTACTAGGTATGAACATAAAATTGTTTTACTTTTTCTAATCACTATGTTTGTGCCGTCAGTCTCATCTCTTAATGAAAAATCAGGTATGTCCCAGAAGTTATCAATTTCAGTTATTAAAACTTAATCCACCAAAACAATACCGAAAAGAACAAAGTCAGCAGACTCCCTCTTCTAAATTTCAAAACTCACCATAAAGCTACAGTAATTAAGACAGTGTGGTATTGGCATGAGGATAAACATATAGATCAATGGAATAGAGTTGAAGGTACAGAAATAAACTCATTTATCTATTGTCAACTGATTTTTGAGAAGAGTGCCCACACCATTCAACGAGTAAAGGAAACAACTGGATAGCTATATGCAAAAGAATGAAGTTGGACCCTTACTTCACACCGTATATAAATATTAACTCAAACTAGATCAAAGACCTAAATGTAACAGCTAAAATTCTAAAACTCTTAGAAGAACACAAAGGAGTAAACCTTCATAACTTTGGCTTTGGCAGAGGATTTTTAGATATGACATCAAAAGCACAGGCAACAAAAGAAAAACTAGATAAATTGGACTTAATCAAAATTTAAAACTTTTTTTTTTGCTTCAAAGGACACTATCAAGAAAGTGAAAAACTCACAGAATGGGAGAAAATGTTCACAAATCTTATATCTGATAAGGGACTTGTATCTAGAGTACCTAAATATTCTTACAATTAAATAATAATTAGACAACCCAATTAAAAACTGGGCAAAGGATCTGAATAGACATGTCTTTAAGGAAGATACACAAATGGCTAGTCAGCACATGAAAATGTGCTCAATGTCGTTAGTCATGCGGAGTTACTAATCAACAGGAATAAAATGTCAGTGAACCCAGGTGATTAAGCTCTAGAGACCTGCTGTATGACCTTGTATGTATAGTCAGTGGTCATGTATTGTACACTTAAAGATTTGTTAAGAAAGTAGATCTCATGTTAAATGTCCTTACTGTAAGAAAATAAAATTTGAAAGGAAGAAAGGAAGAAAGGAAGAAAGGAAGGAAGGAAGAAAGAAAGAAAGAAAGAGAGAAAGAAAGAAAGAAAGAAAGAAAGAAAGAAAGAAAGAAAGAAAGAAAGAAAGAAAGAAAGAAAGAAAGAAAGAAAGAAAGAAAGAAAGAAAGAAAGAAAAGAGTTTGGATGAAGCAGCCTGTGGCAACAGAGAAGAAGGCAGAGTTGAGACTGAATTGCTCAAGGGGGATTTTTTTTTTTAAGGACCCAGTATGAACCCCAGATAGGGACAAGACTTCTGTTGGAGGGGGGGAGCGGGGGTCACATAAAAGAGAATCTAGTCCAAGAGGGCTTCCTGCTAGAATGAAGTTACCTTAACAGAAAATGGCTGGAGGTGAACTTGGATTCAGCATTGTAAAGACCAGCCAGAGGAGAAACATTGATCTGGAGGGATCTGCAGTTAGATAACTCTAGTGAGGGAATTTCTGAGGAGCCCATGAAAAGCACATCACGAAAGAAAGAGCCCTGAACCTGATCCAAGCCGGGAAAGAAAAAAATGCCAATAGATTTGTTTTGAAAAATGGTTCAGTGGGTCTTTTGGTTACACGTAGAGAAAGCTAAAATATTGTTTTATAAAAGATTAGTTGGGATGGCAAGGAGCAAAATTGCTCTGTGAAACAATATCAAGAATTGTGTTCATAATGGGCAGAGTTGTTCCTCGGCAGAGAAATGTAAGGAAGTTGTCCTAAGACTTAGGATGAGATACAAACCAGTCTGGGGCACTCCCTAACGGCTGGAAAATGTGGAAAAATTAGTGGCTATCTGTACTATCTTTAAGATATAAATCTCATTCACACATGTATCATATGATTCATGTGCTTTATCCTTTCTACAGTGCTCTTTCAGAGCAGGATCACGAGTATTTTTGTGTTCCACATTTCAGTGGTTTCTCGCTCTCTGTATCTGTTAATATCCCTTGGGGTCTACTTCCAAAATATTTCTCAAATCAGTTCCCTTTTCTTTATCCCTATGGCCACCACTGTGCTCTAGGCCATCAAATGCTAGACTCCTGGAAATACTCTCTGATTTCCTGAAAACACTCTTATTCTCCTCCAAACCACAAAGCAATCTTTAATAAACGTAGATTGACCAGTCTTCTGATTAAAATCATTCAGAAGCTTCCCAATGTTGTCAGACTTCTTAATGGGGTTGAAGGCTGTCCATGATTTGTTTCTTGCCACTCTCTCCCTTATACTATTTGACCTAGCAAGGCTGGACTTCTCACATGGGTTTTGCATGATCCTCCTTTGCCTCCAGGTCTTTTCTATTAACATTCTCTCTGTATTATTCCCCTCCTTCTATATTCAACTTCCAGGCATTGTTTAAATGTTAATTTCCCAGGGAGATAATCTGGTAATTGTCACTACAGTTTATTATAATTACTTTAGTGTCTATCTTCTCTAATAAAATAGTAATCCTACATGAGAGTAAGAACCCTATATAATTTGTTTTTTATCTTAAAAGTCTGGAATATATTAGATGTTCAATAAATATCTGTTCAATGAATGAATGTAGCAATATACTTTGCTAAAGTGTGCATGTAAAATTGTTTGTTGAGTGAATGAATGTGGCATTGAATTAAGAAAGGAGAAGACCGTTGTTGATCTAAAAGAAAATAGTGTCAGCAGAATGGTAAAGAAGGAAATCCAGACTTTAGTGGATTAAGCAGGGAAAGACAGTGAAGAAATGAAGACACTAGGACTTTAAATCATTTATGAGTTCAACTAGGAAGGAAAGAAGTAGAATAGCAGCTAAAAAAGCCTATTGCAGAATCAAGTGAGAGATTCCTTTTCAAAGGCAGAATAGAACGGTATCAGGTAGGATGTGTTTGGTTGCAAGTGACAGAAAAGTCCACTTAAGTGAGATTAAACAATACATGAAATTTATTGACTTATGAGGCTGAAGTCCAGTGTAAGGCTAACTTTAATTATGGTTGGATTCAGAGATTCAAGGCATTATCAGGATTCTGCCTTTATACATCCACCTTTCTTGTATGTTGATTTTTCACGCAAGCTGGCTTTCCTATGGTAGAAAGAATGGCTCCAGCAAATCCAGACCTCACATATTCCCCCTTCATATTATCTCCTCCTCCCCAGCTCCAGAAGAAGAAAGAATACCTTTATGTTAGTCAGGATTCTTGTTTGCAAGCAATAGAAATGGAGTTTCTTTTACTTAAGCAGAAGGGTATTTATTACAAAGACATCAGGTAGCTACCAGAATCAAGCAGGAGAACTGGTCTTATAAAACAAGCAGAAATCCAAAGAGACCAGGCATTGGGAACCACAGCCAAAGTCAGCACCGGAAAAGTCTGGCTGGGCACTGTCAGCACTGGACTGCACCACCACCGGACACTGCTCTTGCAGAACACTACTGCTACCATCATTGGATACTGCTGCCTCTGCCATGCCTGAATTATAAATCGTGTCGTCTTTGTGTCACTCAATATTCTAGTCCTGGCTGGAGCATCCAGCTGGTCAGAGGGGAGTCACACACCAGCACCTTAGCCACCGTGGGGTGGAAGAGGGGATACTTGGTTTCTCTAGGCTCTGTAGTGAAAATGAGGTTCTGTCTCTCACAGACTCACATAAAGGAAGACTTCCCTCAAATAGAAAGGTTTTTGGGTTGAGGAGACAAAAAGTGACAAACATCTATTTTTTGGTCTTGGCCCCAATCCAGCTATATGCTGTTTATAAGAGACTCACCTAAAATTCAATACTAATATAAAACACTCTTATTAATATTCTTAGCAAAATAAGGGTGGAAGGGAACACCTTTAACTGAAAAAGGGTATCAACAAAAAATGTATAGCAAACATCCTACTTAATGGTCAAAAGTTATAAAGATTTTCCTTTTAAAATCCGGAACAAGACAAAGATGTTTACCAGCTTCACTTTCATTCAACATCATTCTGGACGTTCTAGCCAGTGCAGTAAAATTAGATAAACAAAGAAAAAAAGAAAAAAGGCATAAGGATTTAAAAAGAAGAAACAAAAAGTTTATCATTCACAGATACTGCCTACAGAAGAGTCTACAAAAAATATGAGAAATAAGAAGTTTAGCGAAGTGTCTGGATAAGGTACACAAGTCAATTGCATTTTAAAATTCTAGCATCAAACAATAAAAAAATGTAATTTAAGAAGACATTTATAATAGCATAAAAAATAAATCTAATGAAAGTTGAGCAGGACCTGTTTGGAAAAAATTATCAAACTTTACTGAAAGTTAGTAAAGAACACCTAAGTAAATGGAAAGATATGCCATATTTATGAATTGAACATGGTAAAGTTGTTAATTCTCCCCAAATTAACCTTCAGATGCAATGCAACTCCACCAAAATTCCATTAGAGTTTTTTAAGAATACTGACAAATAGATTTTCTTAAGTGTATATGGGAGCTCACAGGCCCAAGAATTAAAAAGACATTCTCAAAACAAAACAAAACAAAAAAAAAGAATAGAGTGGGGAGAATTCCCATATCAGTTAAGACAGTTTATTACAGAGCTGTAGTGTTTTTGACAGTGGGGTATATGTGCAGGCATATATAATAGACAATTTGAGCAGATTAGCAAGCCCAGAAGAAATCACATATTTAGGGAAACTTGTATAGCAGAATGGGCATTGTTGATCACAGAAAAAGAATGGACAATTTTTTTTTTAGTTCTTATTTTTTATTGAAGTGTAGTCAATTTACAGTGTTAGTTTCAGTTGTACAGCAAAGTGATTCAGTTACACACATATATATATATATTTTTTCCAGATTCTTTTCTATTATAGCTCGTTACAAGAAACTGAATGTAGTTTCCTGTGCTATACAGTAGGTCCCTACTGCTTATCCACTTCACATATAGTAATGTGTTATCTATTAATCCCAAACTCCTAATTCTTTCTTTCGGAAGCTTATAGTCCAATATGGGAGATAAGACATATCTATACAACTATGACACAGGTATAAAGTGATAAGTGCCAACACAGAAGGTAGTGGGCCCATCTGAAACCGTCTGCCCCACCCTTCTCCTTCAGCGCATCTATATGGCTATTGTGGGAGCTACCATGTTCTGACATGGCCCCACCATGCTGGCTGCCACAGTTCAATGATGTAGGGTAGGCACCTGAGCTGGGCCAATGCTCTTCTCTTGAATTTTTGTAATTGAATGGGAAGTATATCCTAGCACATACTAGGTATTCAATATGTATTTGCTGATAACTGAATTGTAATTAGAAAAGCAATTTCATTGCAGTTTTAATACTGTGCCACTGTCTTTTACCCATTTCTATGTACCTTAGATGTCACTTTCTGGATCTGTGGTGCTGAATACAGTGATATGATGCTGAATACAGAATACAAGACCCACGCAAACTCAAGATTATTCATCAAGATACTTCTGGGGGGAAGGTATAGCTCAAGTGGTAGAGTGCACAAGGTTGGATCCCCAGTAAGTCCTCTAAAAATAAATAAATAAATAAAATAAATTACATCCCCCCACAAAGAAAAAAAAAAAGAACTTTCTTCTATAAATTATCACTAGTAAAGAAAAATAATTTGATCACATAATTTTCAGTAGAGATGTTAAAAAAGCTTGCCAGTATCCTTAGAGCGATTTGCAAAAATGTGGGAGCAATTTAAAAAAAAAAAAGATACTATACTTTTATTGCTTGAGATAAGACTATAATGAGCCTTGAAAGTCAAGGTAAAGAATTTGAATTTTATTCTTCCAGGCATAAGGGAACAATGGAAGGATTTTGAGCAGATAAATGCCTTGAGAGCAGGGGCCATATCTTACTGTGTAGCCCACTGACTCTACCTGGAATGTAAGCTCTATGAGTTAGGTCTGTGTCTGTCCCCCTCATGGCATAGCTTCAGTGCCTAGGGCAAGGCTGGCACATGGTAGGTGTCTAGTACACCTACATAAATGAATTTATGTATATAACAGTGCCTGGCACCTTGTGCACATACATTTCATGCTTGTTGAATGAAGGAAGGTAAATAATCAAAGCCATACTTTGGGAAGATAACTAGCAAACGTATGTAAAGGGAATTGGGGACAAGAAATAAAAGACACCCCAGGGTGGAAAAACAATGAGGAGGAGTTGTAACAGTCTCAACAAGAGGTAACAAAGTTATAAACTGGGATGACAGCGTGAGTAACAAACAGGAAGGAATGGATGTGAGATTGTGAAGGAGGATTTGAAATGTTTTAGAAATTAAATGAACATGTGAGAGGAAGTGATAAAGACAACTCTGGGGCTTGAATTTGGTTACAAGTAGGAAAACTAGAAGAGATGAGGGAATTTCAGGGAGGGGGGTTTACAAACAGCCTCGTGTGCTACAGAGGAATGGAAAACCTTCACTATCTGGAAACTGGAAAACATCAAGTTGTCTTTGATTCTCCTTCTCCTTCTCTAATTAAATTTGAATCCCTGAACTTTTAATCGAAGGTCTATAATTTACTTATTCAACCTTCTCACTCATAGCTGCTAAATTCCTAAAAGCTAATTCTGCTCCTGTTAGGCTGGTATCTTTTCCTCTTTCTCCGTTAAAAATACATTCTTATCGAAGCGAGAAAAGAGAAAGGATGATGGTATTTTGCTTCTAAGTATAACATGTATGTTCTTGGCTCTTATTTTCATATGCAAGGATACGATCCAGCTTTTATAGAGCCGGAAGTTTATACACGTTGGAGGCGTCTCTTTAAGAAAAAGAGCACAAGGTTTTTGATACAGAATGGGAAAAAAATCACAACAAGTTATTGGAGATATGGATATTCAGTTTCCATTCTGAAACCTCTTAGATAAAATAGCTCTTCTTGACAGATACAATGACAGATAAAATGGTAAATTCAAGATCTGTTTCCCAAAGAAGAGACCTGCCCTAGAATTTTTTTTAGTGGCTCTTAACATTCCTGTTTTGTTTGAGATCAGTAGTAGCACTGCTCAGGACCAGAGTAGGGAAAAGGAGGTAGGGCATGAATCTATTGGTTTATGTAAAATGTGGTCCTGCTAAAGTAGGAAACAGAACAAGCAGTTATTTACAAATCTGCAGCAATGTCAGTTCCTCTCTTACTTACCACTTCCCAGAAAGATCAATCCCCTTTTCCTTTCCTTGTGTTCTCTTCCCAAGTCACTTAATTTTCCCACCTGTAGTGCCCTATATTTCCTTACCAAGAAACCCCCCAAACTTAAAAAGACTCAGCTTTTTTCCTGCCGTAAATTTTGTCTGAAGGGAGAAGTGATGGTGAAGAAATACAATCATGAAGCTTTCTTACTATAATCCCTAAAATCAAAGACAGCCCTCTAGCTAATAGGACAAACAGAGGTCCCCCAAGTTTGCCTCAAAACAATATGCCCAAGACATCCCCTTTCAGATAAAAATTTCATTTTTCAAAAAAAAAAAAGCTCTAAGAAAAAAGCTGTTCACTTCCCTCAGTCATTTCCCTAGTGTTCCCAAAGCTCATAGAAAGGTGTTATTAAACTCAGAAGAATTGTTGGAATTATTTCCATAAAAACTTCATCAGGAAGGCAATATGGGTAGTTATTTACCTTCTGAGAGTGATACCCAAGGCTGGCTGTAGGCAGGGCTCCTACTTAAGCACATCTCTCTTGGCAGCCTCTCTTCTTTTCATCAGCCCCTTCTTACAAAAGGAACATGGTTGGTGACTCTCTCCCTTCCCCACTGCCGCACTGAACTCAGAACCTTCATGAATAGTTCAACTAAAACAGGATCAAGTTTCAGACACTCCCATAGTGAGTGAGAAAATGATCCCGCTAGATTAAATTGGAGCCTAGATCAGTAGAAGTATATTTCCACAACTCTGCCAGGGCTGGGGCAGCCAAGGTTAATAGCTCAAGTAATACCTTCTAAGTAGGATCACATGGGTGGTAGGACATGGGTCAGTAGCCAGCTTTTTTTGGTCTGTGCAATGATTCTCTGCACTAGCAGCATCACCAAGAAATTGTTAGAAATGCAAATTCTGGAACCGTCATTTCAGCCTTAACGAATCAGGAACACTGGAGGTATGGGCACCTGGTTTTAACCAGCCTTCTAGATGACTATGATGCATGCTCGAATTTGAGAACTACTTGTCAACAAGATCAGTGAAGCTTTACAATCTTCCCTTTTCCTCGAAAAGAATTTACTTAGAACATCTGGATCGGAAAAGTCAAAGCTATTTCACTTAGCATTAGTTATTATATACATACACATACCTCAAATGCCAAATTGACTATTTCCTCTAAGATTTTATTTGGTTCATGGAAAAACTTCTATAGGACGTGTGTGTATGTATGTATGTATGCTTATAACTATACAGAATATTTCTGGAGGGACACACTCCAGGGCTTCAGGGTGAGAATTGGTTGCTTATATTGTAGCATGTGTATATTAGCAATTCAAAATTTCTTTTTTTTTTTCCAGTAGATAAAAATTCAAAGTATTATCACACCTTAAATAAGGAACTCTCCTGAACAATGTTCTTTATTTCATAAAAATATTTATTGAGTGCCTACTATGTGTCAGTCACTGTATTAGATGCTGGGGACAGGATGGAGAATGAGTTATGGTCCCAGTCCTCGAACTTTTATTTTCCTGAGTAATACTAATTATAGCAATTAAAAAATATTTTTAGTTTCCAAATTTCTCTTGCCCTTGACCATACCATCTCAAATTATGTGAAAGAGTTGAGGGAAGGTAAGGGTAGTAGCTCTTTCTTTCAAGGGTAGGAAAAACTAAAGCCTGAAACAAAACCAGACTTTGGGGCTCATTGCAATAGCTACCATTTATTCAGTGATGGACCTTAAAACAAAATTGTGACAGCTTTCTATTTTTTTTTATAATTGTAAATGTAATATAAAGTCATATCACATACAAACACTACAGATATGCATACCAAAAGACAGCAATCTCCTATTAATTCCATTCTCCAGAGATACACTGTTAATAGATTGGTAGATTTCACCAGGACTTTAATTTCTATATTTACCATAGTTCATTATTATTTACAAAAGAATACTTAGCTTTTTCATTTAACAGTGTATCTTGGATATCTTTCCATTTCAACACATATAGATAAACGTCATTCTTTTTAATGGTTGCTGAAGACTCAGGTATTCCATTACATACATATCCCATGGTCCATTTTCTCTATTAGTAGATATTTGGATTGTTTCAAATTTCTTATTATTATACTAACATTGCAATGGATACCCTTGGACATATTTCTCTGGTCACTTGTGGAAATGTTTTGTGGGATAAATTCCTCAAAATACTAGAAATATAAACACTGGGTTGCAGGATATGAACATTTAGAATTTTAATAGGTATTGCAAATTACACACTAAAAAGGTTATAGCAGCTTATGCCTTATTCCAGTTTTTTAACAGTGTCACCAATACAGGTTACTTTCAATCTCTGAAATACTCATCCAGCTAATAAGCAAAAAATAATATCTTACTTTTTTTTAAAAACTTGCTTTTCCCTAAATACTATGGTAGTTGAACTTCTACTGTTTGTGCATCTTTTGTAAATTTCCTACTATACCTGTCCTTTCCCTTCTTTTGATTGGCCTACTCATCTTTAATTATTGATTTGAAGAATATATATATGCATATATATATTAAAATATATTTTTACTTACGACTGTGATTTGTGTTGTTCCCAATTTCCAGTCTCCGCCACTCCCACTCTCTCACTTTTGAGTCTGCTCTTTATCAACATCAGCTTCCAGAATTCAACCTCCTTTTTCAGCCCAATAACCTCTTTCTGGCTTCTCTTATTTCTTTGACCAGTCTCATCCCCTTCTACACACTCTTAAATTGTGCTTCTGCCACTCTAGAATCTTCCATCCCCAAGATACTGATCTAATTTGTCAATCACTTCTCCAGTTCTGAATAAACTGCTCTGTTTACCTTCTTTCTTCAGGCTTCTGAGTACTGGCAGAGAAAGTACTAACAATGCTCTGTAGTTTGATGAAAATTCATGCCTTCTCACTTTGGGCCCTCAGAGCATTTGACAATATTTGTATTCATACCTTTTTAGTCATAACACTTCCCAACCAATTGCCTACAGTTGTACAGCTACATTCAGCACCATTTCTACCTCTTATTCTCAGTAGCAGTTTCAGCTATTATTTCTCTTTGAGAATTGAAGCCATTGTGCATGAGTTGTCAGCTTCTCTTTCTAGTTCAAAATGTCTGCACATTGTCAGTAAAAGGCTGTCTTGGTTTTTCTGAGAGTAACGCTTCCACACACAGCCCTAACCTATGTCCTTGTCCCTGCTAGCGTCCGTCTTGCTTGTTTTCCTGAGCACATACATTTTATTGCATTTTTAATTTGCCCCTTTCCACAAGTTCAGTCTACTGACAAATTTTTCTATTCCTACCCCTACCCAATCCCTCACCCCAGCTACCACTCAATTACTTTCTCTTCACATTTCTTGAGAAAGTGATGTGTGCTATTTACTCACTTTCTATTCATTTCTTACTCATATGAACTGTGGTTTTTACTCTCTCTACTCTCCTTAGATTTGTTCATCTCATCTCTGAACATGTGATGCTGTTGCCCAAACTCTTTTATCTTGAAGCTCTTTTGGCTTCCATTGTCCTGCTCTTTCCAGGCTGCCTCTTCCTTCTTCCATAATCTGAAACAGGTATTTCTTGAGGTATTCTTTGTGTCCTTTTTCTTATCCTTGTTAGTTTTGGTGCTGTTATTCCTCCGACCACAAGTTTCTTGCAGTTGATGCACAACTTTAGGTCTAGGTCCCTTCCTTTCTTTTGGGCATATGCCCTGTGGTTCCATATGCTTAATAAGCATTTTCACCCGGCTGTCCCACCAACCAGTCCAACAACTGAACTTCAACTGAGCAAATCTGAACTTTCTGTTAGCATCCGTCTCTGTTATTGATATCATCCAGAAGCCTTCTTTGACATCACAGCTTCCTTTCATTCCATATACAATTACATGGTAAGCCTTGTTGATTGTTCTGTCACAACAGTATTCATGGCAATCATATTCTTTTGAGTTTCATTGCTCTCTGTCAAGTCCTTGTAATTTCTCCCCTAGATTTCTGCAGTAGTTGTTTACCTAAGTGGATCTTCTGCTTCTAGTCTCTCCTCCCCAAAATAACCTGGATCAGTGTTCCTTAAAATTTTAACTTCCAAGAGTAGGGCTTCCAGATAAAAAGATGAATAATTTTTTAGTATAAATGTCACACGCAATATTGAGAGAATACTTATACTAAAATATTATTTGTTGTTTATCTGAAATTCAAACTGGACAATTTGCATTTTTGTTTGCTAAATCTGGCAATTCTATCTGGAGAGCCTACATAAGATGGATAAATCTGCAGACCACCATTTTAAGCGATTAAAAAAACTGACTTACCATAATAATTAAGGTAACCAAAAAAACCTGTGACAGTTTAAAAATTAATAGTGGTAATGGTAACTGTTTAATATCACCGAAATATAAACTGAAAATATAAGCTGAACAGTTGGATCTAATACAGATCTAGGATCATGGGGCACATCTAATTGAAGACTGCTTTCGGTAGAGTCAGATCCTAAGTAGAAGAGCATATGGCAACCTCAAAAGTTGAATGCTTCAACTTGGGAGAGAGCAGGAGTTGTAGTCAACTGCATTGGTTGCATTTAGCTCTGGAAAGCATTTTTTCCATTCAGCTGCAAGATTTGGATGTGGTTTAAAATATGTTTAGTGATGTGTCATCCATTTTTTTTCTCTGATGAAGAAAGAGAATTATCACGCATTGGGAAATAAATTCTTGGCAGTTAAGTCATTTATGTAACAGTCTGGTTTTTTTTACAAAATCCTGATACTTTGTTCTTAACATTAAAAATCATGGCATTTACAATTTGAAGTAAGAAGTTCAAGTTAATAGAAACAATAAAAATATTGCTCAGATAAACCATTTGAACAAGCCTACTCAGAAAGATAAAAATAGTTTTTTATTATTATCTGAATAGTAAAGAAGGGATTTTTACTCCAGCCCTTATTTAGAAACTTGTGAGAGCACCTTCCCGATTACTGGCCTCCATGCTTCATTGTGGAAAAAGCAGTCCGATAACATTTGCCTGTTTCCTCTCAAAGGTTTTGCTTACTGGCTGCTATTTTACTATATTTAGACTTTGTACTAATTTGTTCTATGAATCAGAATCAGGAGAAATTGTTTGACTACTGTTTTCTGAATAAAACAGAAAGTGGATTGTTTGTTTACTGTAGGAATAATACCCTGTACACCCAAAGCTACAAGTCCAACAGTTTTGATCACAGGCTACCTTTTTCAGATTTTCTGATACCTCACAAAATAATGTTTTAAATGAAAAATTTTCTAGATGACAATGTCTTCTTAACTTTTGAACTTTTAATTGTAAGTCATGTAGGAAGCTTTGGGGCCTTTTCCCTTGTGTACTGCATATATTCTGTGAAATGATTTATATTGTGTACATCAGTTGTGTCCACTTGTAAGATGAACATCTGTTAGCAAGTGCAGGGCTGATGTTGTCGTTTCAGGTTGCATACCATGATTCTGTATGATATTTGATTAGGGACTTTTTTAAGTTTTATTTTTTATTGAAGTATAGTTGATTTACAGTGTTAGTTTCAGGTGTACAGCAAAATGATTCAGTTATATATATACTTTTTTTCAGATTTTTTTCCACTATAGCTTATTATAAGAAATTGAATATAGTTAACTGTGTGATACAGTAGGCCCCTGTTTATCTATTTTATGTATAGTCATGTGTACCTGTTAATCCCAAACTCCTAATTTATCCCTGCCCCCCTCCCTTCCTCTTTGGTAACCATAGTTTGTTTTCTATGTCTATGATTCTATTTCTGATTTGTAAATAAAATTTGTAGTTTTTTATATTCCACATGTAAGTGATATCATACAATACTTGTCTTTCTCTGGCTTACTTCACATGATATGATAATCTTTAGGTCCATCCATGTTGCTGCAAACGGCAGTATTTTGTTCTTTTTTATGGCTGGGTAATATTCCATTTTATATATATATCTATATATCTATATCTATATCTATATATCTATATCTATATAGATATAGATATATAGATATATCCCATTATATACACACACACACACCACATCTTCTTTATCCATTCATCTGGCAATGGACATTTTTGATTAAGGATTTTTGCCTATAGCTTGTTATATTTTCTCCAAGTGAAACATTTGTTATTAACTTTATAGCTAGTTCCAGAAGTATCTCTGAAACAAAGTGACTTTTACCATTTTTTTTAAAAATGAGGAACATAACTTGATCTTTTTTAATCCACAGATTCATCTGTTTCACTCTGGAAAACATTACTTTACATTTATTCTGGAAAAATACATTTCTTGGGAGTGAGGTTATTTTATTTGGGTCAAGATTGACTTGAAAGCTTTGATGGTTTTCCAAGTCACGGACAGAATTTCCTAATAGTGTGTAGTGGTCAAGGGACAAATGGATGCTAGCCCAATAAAATTTAATTTTTAGATATTCATAGTTGTACTTCCTATTTACTAAAATTTTTTTCCCTTTGCTTCTTGGATGAACTTACCACATTTAAAGGCACATAATAATTCATATTCTATATCTGCACTGCTGTCTTGTTTAATAGCTAGCTACCTTTACTACATAATTTTGAATTAAATTACTTGTTACTTTTTTCACCACTGCTTCTTTTGAGGAAATGATTATTCTTTTTGGTGAATAAGAAATACAACACAAGAAAATGGTAACAAAGAAAAATTTAATTTTAACAAATATAAACAATAATACACAAATTATGTTAAAATGCCTTGGTTGAGATGAACTATACTGTTAACTAAATGAGAGAAATGGATCTCTGTAATCTCTGTAGTACACATAAAATCTACAAGAATTAAAGGTGCTCAATAGCATAATGGGATTTCTGTTAAAATTAGAATTAAATTTATATTAGATAATTTGTGAGAGATATGTGAAAAGATAGTACATTGTAGTGCTAAAACAGGGGTATGAGTGGGACATATTCCCAGAGTCAGACTGTTTCAGTTTGCCTCCTGTACCGTTACTTACTAGCAAGGTGTCCCTCGCTTAACCACTTTGCTTCTGTTTCCTTATCTGCGAAATGGAAATAATAGAATCTACCTCACAGTGTTGTTGTGAGGATTAAATGAGTAAATACTTACAAAGCAGTTTGGATATTGTTCTCAATGCTTCCTATCGTTAGAAAGTAAATTGTGCAATCCTCATCTTACCACTTCCCTACTAAAAACCCATCACTATGTCCCTATCATTGATCAAAGTAAGTTATTCCACTCTTAATCAAAATACCTTCTTTATATATTACCTCCTGTTTTGGCTGTCAGTATCTCCCTTACCAGACCATAAGTGCCCAGATCCTCTTACACTAAAGGTCTATAGCTAGCATTCAAAACTTAGTTACTGAACTTTTTCACCAGGGACAAAGGTCCTTAAAAGAGAAAAAAAACAGAAAGGGTTAGAAATCATTAAGTGAAGTTTAAACTTTAGAGCACCTAAAAAAGATTTACAAAACAAATCGTCTGCACAGTGGCCGGCAAGGCGAATCCACCACCCAACGGCGCTTTTTAGTAAAATTGTTTTTCACTGACGTCACTCAGTCACTGACCTCTAACGCACAAGAGGCGGGATTAGGGAGACAGCTGGACTTCTTCCTCGCCCTCCCTCCTCCACTGGACCCGCCGGCGGCTCTGTGGCCAGCCCTGCCTCTGGTCGATTTGGCGTTTCCATTGGTCAGTTTTCCCGAGGAGGCTGGCCTTGGGGCGACCACGCCTCTCCATGGGCGGGGTCTCTCAGTCGTAGAAGCTGGGGACTGTGGTATTGCTGCAGCCGCCATCTTGGATTCCGCGGTAGCGGTGGCGGCAGTAGGGCGCCGCGTCTGGGGAGTGGCTCTCCCCTCCCCCTCCCCCCGGTTCGGTGGCGGCGGCTCCTCCCACTAGGGGGGGTGGTGCAGCGGCGGTGGCATCTGCGGCCATGGCGGCGACTACTGCTAACCCCGGTGAGGAGACGGAGTACTGGGGTGCCTTTAGAAGAGGAGGGGCCGAAGGGGTTGGCAGCCTGGGGGACCCAGGGCTGAGGGGCCGTAGTTGGGGCCGAGGGCGCTGGGGTGCGCGGGGGTGGCTGGGGGACGGGGGGAACGGTGGGGAAGGAGAGTGACATGGGGGAGGGGCCCGACCATGGGGAACTGGGGAGACCCGAGGTGAACGGAGGGAGGGAGCAGGCGGGTGGGATTTGGGGATTCCTTGCCCAGAGTTCTGTTGGAGCGGCTATCCGCGCGGGGCTAGGCTGTCTCCGGTCTTGTGGCGGCGTTCTGGTGTGCGATGTGGTCCTGTTTCAACCCTCTGCCCACTGTGGACCTGCTTGATGCCCAGTAACTGTGGGCAGAGGGGCTTGTTTTACTTCAAAAGTAGTTTGGACTCCTAAGCACTGGACCACTTTGCTGTTTAGCTTAGATGTTACTTCCAGACGTTTGGATTTTAAATTTTAAAAATCTTTGATTTTACACTGGGTTTCTCTTAAAAAAAAAAAAAAAAAAGCTGTACCTTCTCCCCCCCGCCCCCGAGCTGCCTTTGAAACTTGTGTTTATGAATTAAGAGGTGCCTTTAGTGTCTTTAAGCTGCAGACATTTGTGTAATGTTTGATTTTCAGGATGGATCTTGCCGACAGCATGCATCCAGGACTTCAGGTTTAAATCTTATTAGATGTAGGTCGAGACAGTTCCCGTTCTTTGAGTAAAGTTCAGTTCCATGCTGTTTCTCAGTGAACATCTCTTCTAAAGGGGGAGCTTGAACATTTCAAAAAAAATCTAATCAGTAATGTCTAAGAGATGGAGTGGGGTGTAGTGCAGCAGGTCTAGACAGTTCGGGTCTTCAAATTCCTAGTCTTCCTTCCACTATTACACAGTTATTTCTCCCTAGGAAGTATTTAATTTTAGGAGTCCTAGTTTACCTTGCTGACCTTGGCCATTTCCCAGAAATACCTATCTTTGATAGCATTAAAAAAGAATTGAAAGGTAAGGGTGAATAACTTGAAAATACAGGAATGGGAGGGATTCACTACTGTTCCCTTGTTGAAATTTAGATTGGATTTTTTTCGTATCTCTGAAAGGCACTATTATTTTGCAATACCCAGATTTTGGCTGTTACAGTTGAATCACTGTGAAATTTACTGTCTTGCCTACCAGGTTTCTGGGAACAGAGCTATTTAAAGAAGTTAATTTGTCATATGTCAATATAATATTTTAAAATCTCTTTTAATGTTTTTAGAGGAAAAGGAGATAAAATTAATGGCTAAAATTCCATTGCAGGAAGTGCTGAGTGATGGAATAAAATTGGAAAGTTGCTATTATTATGGCAAACCTGACCTTGGAGTAAAATAGCCTATCTGTTAACTAGGGAGTAAATAAACAAGATTTAAAAACTGATAACACATTGCAAAATACTTCTATAACCTTAGTCAAGTTGCTAAGCATTTCTCTTATTAAGAGGTGGCCTGAGTAAACAAGTGTAGTGCGTATGTCAGAACCTTTTTCCAGCAATGTGGGTGGGGTTGCTTTATTTTGTTTTTTAAACAACAGTAACCAGAATGACAATCTCTTGACCACATTTTCATTCAGTATCAGTTTAAATCTGTAAGCAGAAAATAGCATTTATTTGTGCAGAATCCTTGCTAACGATGAAACTGTTATTTTGTTTATTGCCCTTTGGCAGCCTGCTTCCGCAATTTTTAGATTTCTTCTTTGATGTTGAAGAATTCTCCCATTTATTCCAAATTATTGATATCAAGGCCAACACATAATTAAATTAGTATATGCATTTTCTTCCTTCATTTCTCCTTTTGGCCCTTTATATCAAAAGGAAGAGTCCATAGCTGCAGTGTGGACTTTTGGTAACCTGTTGCATTTTGGGAAATGAAGACCACGAATGTAGGGACACAATGTGGAAATGTACTGTGCTAAGTGAAAAGAAAGTTGATGGTTTTCAGGTCAGCATTCTTTATTGCACAGTCAAAACTTTTTCCTTAGAGCCATTTTAGGGACTGGGGACATCATATCTATTTCTTTTTGAGTTTTTTCCTACTTTGTCTTTTTGCTAGTTGTTAAGTTTCCTTGTAGCTCTTGTTTGTTCTGTCGTCACATATGTCTGCAAAGGATTTTGATAATAATTATTTAACTCATCTCAGCTTCATTTAAGTTAATCCTTAGCGTTAATAACAATACTTGATCATTTTAGTCATATTTATAGTATGATTTAGAGACTGTTGGTGGCCCTTCAGTGTCTTGCAGGGAACCTGGTTCCTTTGCATTTTTCAGTATGTCTTAACATGGTGCTGGATCAAAAGAAGAGTAAAATATGGTTTATACCCCAATCTCTAAGACTTACGTTGAAATAATAGTTCTAATGTGGTAGTGTCTTTTTTTCCACGTAATTGATAATTCTTCATATTCTATTATTTTCCATTACTTCTACTTACCGAAGTGGGTGGGTAGGTGGGCCATGAAGTCTTAGGCTATATCTTTCTTGTCTATGGAACATTAACAATTTTGAGGAACACTTTTTAAATTGTACGTGTAATTTGTCAATGCATTGGCTAAGGCACTGGTTGGGAACAGATTCTTATTTGATTTACAATTCAGTATTCAAACCAGCGACGTTAATGAGTTTGTAGGAGTGCAGGTTTTTCTCCCCTTGATTCTGGTGTTCTCTGGACCTCTTTTGTGCTGTTAGGTACCATTTATTGTGGATGGAGAATGGGTAGAAGGCAAAGGAAGGAACAGTTGTTTGGGTTTGTAAGGCTGACATTTAGGAAAACTTTTTCTTTTCACATATTTTTTACCTCCATAAATAATAGTTTTTAAAGCATCAATTTACAGGTTTCTTACCCAGTACCTTTACTTACTCTCTTAAGATACGGGAAAATAGGAGTTTATGCAATATAAAATTAAGATGCCAAGATACTTTTGAAATTATATTCTATTACAAAAACCTTTTTGAAAAGTGTTTAATTATATTTTACTAATTCAGCAATTGAAATACAATTAACATTTTTGAAAAAAACCTTAATCCATATACTTTGTATGCTGTTAGATTTGTGGCATCAACCTGCATCTTTTCTGTTTTCTTAGAAATTAAGACGTAGATACTTCGGCATTTTTGGAACTCCAGTTTTCTTGTTTTGAAATGGTGGTCTCTCACCTTAGTTTTTTGTGTTCCAGCCCTACTCCTCTACTCAACCGATCCACTAACAGATGAGAATAATATGTTGCTTTATGGATGTTTTGTGAAAGTCTTCTGTGGTTCTCTGCTATGGATGACTTTCTTCTAAGGCAGTAACAATAGAAATTTCCACAGTGCCAAGTGGTGGTTGATCTTCAAAACCTAAATTGCAACACTCAAGGAAACTAAAACCTTTTTCCTTTATTTTACTTAGGCCATGACATCTGGGGCATATTTAATTTCAAAACTAGTAAAATTTGAGTCCTTGATTGTGGAAACTGTCTTTGGAACCATCTTTTTTTCTCTTTCAGGCTATTTACAATATTTATTTTAAATGTTAATTCCCTAGCAGTATAGTCCTGTATTTGGGTGCAAGGGTGACATTTCTGTCAAAGCTATCTAGTGTCTCTGTGGTTGTATAGCTGATTTCATTTAGATGTAGCAATAAAATAATTCACTTAAAGTCCTGAAATGCAAGCCTGAGCTCAGTGGAGTCTTTTTGGCCCAGCATCCACAGCCAATTATAGGCCCTGCTTGTAGAGCCATCTGTTTTTAAGAATGCTGCCTAATGTGCCATGATGTCTTCAATAAGTAGACATTAATGAACGTTGGTTTTGAAATCAAGATAACCCCTGCCATTTTACATGGAAGGAAACCCAGAGAGAGGAATGGGCACATTTATTAAACGTTTGTTAAGTTCCTACTATATGCCAGGTTGCACTTTCCTGTTTTTTTTTTTTTTTGCTATTCTGTGTTAGAAGCCATCTCCCAGTTTCCAGATAGATTCTCTAAATTTGCATCTCTTTTCATCATTTCTGCATTCTGTGTTTGCCCCTTCACATTTTAACTATAGCTGAGTAGACAAACTAAGTTTATAACTTTAACAACTTAATTAGAATTTAAGTTCCATGAGAGCAGGACGCTTTACCTTCCTTGTTCATCACAGCTCCTTATTGTTCACAGTGGTGCCTAGTAGGTAGGACTAAAGTTCAGTAAATGCTGAATAAAAGAATGTTGTAAGGCCTGGCATTGGAGGTTCATATCTTTATGCACTAACATGAAAATACCTTTGAAAGGATAACACTAATTAAGCCTGAATTAATTTATAATAGCTAACATTAATAATTATATGCCAGATATTGTTCTAAATATATTATCTCACTTAATCCTCATATGTATTATCTCATTTAATCTTTATAACAATCCTATGAGATGTGTTAATACCTTTGTTTTACAAATGAGACTAAGGCACAGGGTGAATAGTTTGTCTGAAGTCACATAGCTAGTAGGCAGTACAGACAATTTGATTGCTGGCAGTTTATCTGCACAGTCAATATTCTGTGTTTTAGGAGTATTTTTCTTTTTTTTAATTGAGTATAAGTTTTTTTTTTTTTTGGTAAGTTTCAGGTGTACAACATAGTGATTCACAATTTTTAAAGGTTATATTCCACTTATACTTACTATAAAATATTGGCTATATTCCCTATGTTGTACTATAGATCCTTGTAGCTTATTTGTTTTATACAGAGTAGTTTGTGCCTCTTAATCCACTACCCCTGTCTTGCCCCTTTCTTCTTCCCTCTCCCTGCTGGTAACCACGAGTTTGTTCTGTATATCTGTGAGTCTGTTTCTTTTTTGTTACATTTACTAGTTTTATTTTTTAGATACCACATATAAGTGATATCATACAATATTTATCTTTCTGTCTGACTTATTTCACTTAGCATAATACCCTCCAAGTCCATCCATGTTGTTGCAAATGGCAACATTTCATTTCTTTTTTATGGCTCAGTAGTATTCCATTATATATATATTTATTTATCCATTGATCTTTTGATGGACACTTAAGTTGCTTCCGTAACTTGGCAATTGTAAATAATGCTGCTATGAACAATGGGGTGCATGTATCTTTTCAAATTAGTGTTTTTGGGGTTTTTTTGGATAAACACCTGGGAGTGAAATTGCTGGGTCATATGGTAGTTCTGTTTCTATTTTTTTGAGAAACCTCCATACTGTTTTCCGTAGTAGCTACACCAGTTTACATTCCCATTAACAAGTGTATAAAGGTTCCCATTTCTCCACATCCTCACCAACATTTATTGTTTGTGGTCTTTACACAGTCAACATTTTTTAGCTGCTAAGTTATAAGACTTTCTCCGTTGTGACTTAAAGTCACTTCCTACAGAAATGTAGTACAGTGGATACTTTTTGAGAAGGAGGAGGGTAGGGCATTGTCTTTTTTTTTTTAGATGAAGAAGGTGAAATACTGTATCAGGCAGTGAGGATGGCACATTTGCTTAGATGGAGAGGTGAGTGCAAGGTGCTAAAAAGGGAGCTAGAAGAGTGCTGCAGTTCCTAATACCTTTTCTATAACTTCTTATATTCTTTTCTCATAATTGTTTTTTAACTCTTTAAATAATTTTCAAGGTTCTTGCTGGACTCCTTCCCTCACTATTCATAGCTCATAATTGTGCCTTTTTGGTGAGCTGCTTGAATTTGTCTTCAGAGACACTATATTGCTTATTCTTTCTCACTGACTGCTTCTTCTTTGTCCCTTAAGCCTGCTCATTTTCTTTTTCTTATTCATTATGCTTCTCCCTTTCTAGTCACACTTCTAGGGCTGGGACTCTTAATTGATTCATTAATTAGTAAGCCAATCAACTTCTGTCATTTCTGTTTGCCTACCTACCTACCTCAATTAAACATTTATTTGGTAACTACTCTATCTCCTTCCCCTCATTTTATATATTGAAGACCCTTCTAAAATTTTCATTCTAGTCTTCTCACATAAGCTTCTTTCCTGTATTTTCGTCTACTTAAAAAAAAATCTCTATTTGAATAATCTTTAACATGTTATTTATGTATTATGTTCACCAGTATTTCCTTCAAATCTGCTGCCATTCTTCTGTATATTTTGTGACATCATAGTTTTTCCAGTTTCCCAGGCTAAGCAATTAGAAGTGCTTGGATTTTTTTTTTAATGTATTTATCTGATTTGTTATCACATCTTTTTTTTTAAATAAAAAATAAACATTTTTAAACATAAGAAGATATTAAAGCATATAAAACATTTTAACTATAAAATATATATTTAAAATAGATTTATTTACACATGTTAAAGGTTATTTTAATCAAAATTATCCATGCATATATTTAAAGACTTAGTTTTACATAATTTGTTACAAAACAGCAGTCTACCTGCTTCTCTCAGCTCCTTCTCCCCAGTATGTCCATTTTTATCTCTTTTAACCAACCTTTTAATTTTCGTTTAAATAAAATGTCCCAAAAGTAAAAGACACGAGTTTTCAAATTGAAGGGACCAGTCTAGTGAATGAAATCATGTCCACATCAAGGCACATTATCATGAAATTTCAGCATCAGATAAGCTCCAGAGAGAAAAAAAAATGGTCAGGTAAATTATTTTTAAGGAATCGAATTTATTTTGCTTCTCAGTAGTCACACTGGAAGATAGATGACAATGGAGCAATACCTTTGAAATTCTGAGAGAAAATAATCTCCCAACTTAAAATTCTATACCTAAGCAAACTGTCAGTAAAGTAGAAGAAGGATATTTTAATGCACCCAAGGTATCCCTTTTTATTCTTTCTCAGGAACTTGCTAAAGGATGTACTTTACCAGTAGGAGGGAGTAAACCAAGAAAGAGGAAACATGGAACACAGGAAAGAGGCAGGCGAAAAGTGAATCATCCATTTTGCATACATATTGCTGTTAATTTCCCTGTTTTCAGTGTGGTACTGTCACTTTCAACTTTGCCTGGTGTTCCCCTGACCAGAGGATCTCTGGTTTACACTCTCTAGAGAATAAGTCAGCTTTTGACTGAGTGAAGTATGGGCAGTTTCCCTGTTAGAAGGAACAGCAAGAAGATCTGGTAATCCACCTACTGCTTAAAAAGATATTGAACAAATCCTTTTTATTTTTGTTTTCATTTGCCCTGCCCTCTCCACCTCTCCACAGAGGTACCTGGGGTCACCAGTTTCTGAGCCTGGGGCATTTGATGTGTAAATAGGGTTAATTTTCTGCTTTTTCCCTTGCTGGCTTAGAATTCAGTTCTTAGGGTCTTTCAAGGCAATGGTCCCAGTTGCCAAAAATTTTCTTTTTTTCTTCCTCCCATTTTTTCCATTCAGGTGATTTTATATCTTGTATAAAATTGTTTTTCTCCTTTATATTATCTGGGGGCAGGGAGGGCAGAAGAGTAAAAAAGTAGATGTATATACATTTAGCATACTATCCTTATTCAGAAGTTGCATAGTTTAGAATTTCAGAGGTTTCTTTATCTTTTCATCCTGTTTTCATACTAATTCAGGCCTTTATTTCCTCATTTTTGATTAGTCTAATTTGTTTCCCTGCTTCTATTCAATTTTAAATCTGTCAGATTAATCTTTTAGTTTACATTTTCTTCTTGTCACTCTGACTTAAAGGTATGTTTTGACTTTCAGTTGCTGATTGAATCAGAATTAAGGTTTCATCTTGGCATTTAAAGCCTTCTTTCAATTGGATAGCACTTGACGCCTTGTATTTTCTCCTGAATGCAGACTCTGCTCTTTGTAGGCCTGTTTCCCTACAGCCCTCACAGCTATTTTCTTATCTCCCTTTAGGATTTGCTCATGTTCTTTTATCCATGTGCAATGCCTTTTTCCTCTCCTTTACTTTTTCTGAGGCCCAGCTTGACCTGCCTTTTTGAAACTTCCTAGCTGGCTGGCTGCCTGCTTTATTTCCTTTAGTTTTTCCTTCCTGTTGAGTACCTTCTGTGTGCTGCGGACTGCTAGGGACCTTAATTTAAACCATCTCAGAATTATCTTTTCTTTCTCTAAATTCATCTAATTTTTAGATCTCATGTAAACCTATTACTGAAAGTATGGAATTTATTTTTTATGGGAAAATTTTGCTTTTTCTTAGGAAAGTTACATGTACTATTTAAAATTTATATAGGGTAAACAAGAAAAGGTTAATGATTATAACATATGAAATATACTCAGTCTTATTAGTAATAGAGAAATCTACCTTAAACCAACAGTAATAATCATTTTATACCTAGAAAATTAGTAAAAATTTGAAGGATTGCCAAGATCCAGTGCTGTTGAAGTTATGGATAATTTGATACCATTGGTGAGGCCTTTTATTTGTATGACCTTCTTGGAGGGTAATGGGCAGTTTTAAATATGCTCCTTTAAATACAGCTAGTCATTTTCAGAAATTTTTTGGCTTTGTGGAAATACTGGCATCTGTGCTCAGAGATATACAAGGATATTCATTGAAACCTTATTTATGATAGTGATAGTTTGGATGTCAAAAATATATACATTTGTGCTATGAAGTACTGTATATTTAAAAAATGAGCTAACTCTGTATTTATTGACATGACACACTTTCTAATATATAGTTACATGGAAAAAAAGTTTCAGAATAAATATAACATGTTCCCTCCCCTTTGCTATGCAAAAATTACTAAAACCTTGTAATACATGGTGTGTAGAAAAAGGACTGGAAGGGTTCATATCAATATTAACATCAGTTTCCTGTGGAGGAGAGAATTGGGGTATATGTGTGGAGGATTTTATCTTTGTTTGCTTTTGTGTTGTTGAATATTTTTAGAGTCTTCTACATTTGATTTTCTGTATATCCATATTTTAATATATTACTTTTATAATGAAAAAGTTAGTAAAGACAAGATCAGTTACATATTAGTGTTTGATGTATTTTTACAAAGCTGCTGTTAAAGGGGTACTTACAGTGTGTCAGGTGCTGTGCGAAGCACTAATTTAATCTTCCCCAAAGGTAGGCCCTGTTTTTAGCTACATTTTATAGACTAACTCAGAGATTAAATAATTTGCCCAAGGTCGTACACATGGTAAATGGTAACCCTAGGATTGGAATCTAGATTTATCTAACTTTAGAGATTAAGCTGTGTTCTCTCAGGTTTTCAGTGCATGCCACACACATAAGCACACACACACAAATTTTCTTTTTAAAAAATTGGGATCATACATCTTCTGACTGTAAAAGTAATACATGTTTAATATAAAAGACAAAACAATATGGGTATGTAGAAAATCAAATATAGAAGTCTCTAAATGCCATCCCAGAGATAACCACTGTTAATAGTTTATTGCATAACATCTGCTCACTCCACTCTAGCCATGATGTCATCCACACTATTTCTAGAACTTAACAGGCATGCTTTCACCTCTGGGTCTTTACACTCTGCCTGGAATGCATTTCCCCTAGATACCTGCATAGTTTATTCCCTTACCTCCCTCTGACCATTCCTTGAATATTACCTTTTCAGTGAGGCCTTCCTTTATTATCTAAAATTGCTTGAACCTTTATATACGTCTCAGGTGGCTTCCCCTCATTTATTTTTCTCCACATTTATCACTATATAACATACTGTTAGCTCAAACCATATAAAATTTATGTTTATCCATTTTTTTACCTATAAAATCTCAGTTTAATATTGTCAACTCAATTTATATTTTAATTGTTTCTCAATTTTCTCTTTCTGTCCCACTAACGTGAAATTGTTAAGGGTTAAGATTTTTGCCTCTTCTGTTTATCGCTTTATCTGTAGGATCTGCAACATGCAATAAGTGTCAGATGAATTCTTCCAGGCTTTTGTTATGCATATAGACTTTAAAAAGGATTATATTATTTATACTTTTCTGTACCTTATCTTTTCATAATCATAAATGGTGGATAACTTTCAACTTCAATGATATAGATCCACCAAAAATTTTTTTTGCATATTGAAATTTTTTTATTGTGGCACAATACACATAACATAAAATTTGCCTTTTTAACTATTATTTAGTGTTCAGTTCAGTGACATTAGTATAGTCACATTGTTGTACAGTGATCACCACCATCTATCTCCAGAACTTTTTTTATCTTGTATAACTGAAACTCTGCGTCTATTAAACATTTATTCCCCGTCCCCCAACTCCTCCAGCCCCTGGCCACCACCATTCTACACTCTTAATGAATCTGCCTATTCTAGATACCCCGTATAAGTGGAATCATGTAGTATTTGTCTTTTTGTCACTGGCTTATTTAACTTAGCATAATATTTTCAAGATTCATCCATATCGTAGCATATTGCAGAATTTCCTTCTTTTTTAAGGCTGAGTAGCATTCCATTGGATGTATATGCTACATTTAAAAAAATCCATTATCTAGGTGGACACTTGGGTTGCTTCTACGTCTCGGCTGTTGTGAATAATGCTGCTATGAACGTGGCATGTACAAGTGTCTCTTCAAGATCCTGCTTTCAATTCTTTTGAGTATATACCAAGAAGCAGAATTGCTGGACCATATAGTAGTTTGTTTTTAATTTTTTGAAGAATCTCCATCCTGTTTTCCATAGTTGCTGCACCAGTTTACATTCCTACCAACAGTGTACAGGAGTTTCAGTTCTCTCCCATTCTTGCTAACCCCCCCTTTTTAAAAAATTTTTTATGGTAGCCATCCTGATGGGTGTGAAGTAATGTCTCATTGTAGTTTTTTTTCTATTTTCTTTCATTGAAGTATAGTTGGTTTACAATGTTGTGTTAGTTTCTGGTCTATAACAAAGTGATTCAGTTATATATATGTATATTCTTTTTCATAATGGTTTATTATAGGATATTGAATATAGTTCCCAGTGCTAAACAGTAGGACCTTGTTTATCTATTTTATATACAGTAGTTTGTATCTGCTAATACCAAACTCTTGATTTAGCCCTCCCTACCCCTTTTCCCCTTTCATAACCATAAATTTATTTTCTGTTTGTGAGTCTGTTTCTGTTTTATAAATAAGTTCATTTGTATCATATTTTAGATTCCACATTTAAGTGATACCATATGATATTTGTCTTTTTCTGACTTACTTCACTTAGTATGATAATCTCTAGGTCCATCTATGTTGCTGCAAATGGCATTTTTATGGCTGAGTAATATTCCATTACACACACACATGCACACACACACACACACACACATCTTCTTTTTCCATTCATCTGTCGACAGACATTTAGGTTGCTTCCATGTCTTGGCTATTGTAAATAGTGCTGCTATGAACAATGAGCTGTAGGTATCTTTTCAAATTAGAGTTTTCTCCAGATATATGCCCAGGAGTGGGATTGCTGGATCATATGGCAACTCTATTTTTAGTTTTTAAAGGAGCCTCCATACCGTTTTCCATAGTGGCTGCACCAAATTACATTCCCACCAACAGTGTAGGAGGGTTCCCTTTTCTCCATACCCTCTCCAGCATTTAATATTTGTAGACTTTTTAATAATGGCCATTCCGACCAGTGTGAAGTGATACCTCATTGTAGTTTTGTTTCGGATTTCTCTAATCATTAGTGATGCTGAGCATCTTTTCATATGTTTGTAGGCCATTTGTATATTCAGGGAAATGTCTGTTCAAATCCTTTGTCCATGTTTTAATCAAGTTGTGTTTGTTGTTGCTTTTGAGTTACAGGAGTTCTTTATGTATTCTGGATATTAATCTCATATCACATATATGATTCACAAATACTTTCTTCTGTTCTGTGGGCTGCCTTTTTACTCTGTTGATAGTGTTCTTTGGTACACAAATATTTAATTTTGATGAAGTCCAGTTTATCTTATTTCTTATCTTTTGTTGCTTATGCTTTTGCAGCATCCAAGAAATTGCCAAATCCAGTGTCATGGAGCTTTCCCCTTTGTCTTATAGTTTTATAGTTTTTGGTCTTACATTCAAGTCTTTGGTCCACTTTGAGTTAATTTTTGTGTGTGTGATAATGGAAGGAAGGATGCAGCTTCACTTTTTTTTGCATGTGGATATCCAGTTTTCCCAGCACCATTTGTTGAAAAGAATATCTTTACCACTTTGGAAAGGGTCTTGGCACCCTTGTTGAAAATTATTTAATCATGTATGTGAGGATGTATTTCTGTTCTCTCTACTCTATTCCTTTGGTCTATATGTCTGTCTTCATGCCAGTGTCACACTATCTTGATTACTGCAGTTTTGTGATGCATTATTATTTTAATGATGGCTGTTTGAGTACTTTCTTTATCCAGTATGAAAGCAGTTATAATGCTTGGGCTTGTAATAAAAGACATACATAAAAGAGGTTTTTTGTTTTGAGGTTAGGTTCAGTTTATTATAAATATAATTTGGAGGTAGATTTTAGGAATAATAAGTAAAATATTTTAAAAAATCCAAAGTGTTTCATATTTTAGACAAGGTAGCAATATGATGAATTATTGTTACCAACATTTCTTTTTGAACATTTTATTATCTATTCAACTTTTAATACTTCCTTTATCATTTCTCTTTTCCTCACTCATATGTTTTATATCATTTCTCCTATTTCAGGAAAGGAAGTCACTTAGAAGTAGGTTTTCTATAAATCAGGGAGATTATGTTGACTGATTAAAGTATTTACTATTTTACTGTAATTTCTGTCAAATTATGATTTTAATAGAAGGTACTTGTATTCAGTACACTAAGAATACTCCTTAACTCTGCTACTCTTACATCACACTAAGTTCCTCTTCCATTTAAAAGGAGTAAGTAAGTTAAATCCAGAGTATGTTAAAAGAATCATACATCATTATTGTATTAGTTCCCCAAGCATGCTGTGACAAATTACTACAAACTGGAGGGCTTAAAACAATAGAAATTTAATCTCTCCAACCAAATGACATTCTGGAAAAGGCAAAACTACAGAAACAATAAAAAGATCATAGTTTCCAGGGGTTTAGGGAGAGGGAGGGAGGGAGGAATGAATAGATGGAGCACAGGGAATTTTTAGGGCAATGAAATTATTCTGTATGATACTGTATTGGTGGCTACATGTCATTATGCATTTGTCAAAACCCATAGAATGTATAACATCAAGAATGAACCCTAATGTAAACTATGGACTTTGGTTGATAATAATGTGTCCATGTTGGTTCATCGATTGTACCAAATATGCCACACTGATGAGGGGTGTTGAGGGTAGGGGAGTATATATGTGTGGGTGGGGAGGGCTATGTGCAAACTCTCTATATTTTCTGCTCAATTCTGTTGTGAACCTGAAACTGCTCTAAAAGAATAAAGTCTATTTTTTAAAAAGTTACATAGTTTTATATTTTACATATAAAGCCCATGATCCATTTTGATTAATTTTTATAAAATGGGTCAAGGTTTGTTGTTTTGTTGGGTTTTTTTTTTTTTCTTTTTTCTTTTTTCTTTTTGCTTCTGGCTGTCTAGTTGCTCTAGTACCATTTGTCGGAAAGGCTATCTTTCCTTCATTAAATTGTTTTTACACTTTTGTCAAATTCATTTGGGCATATTTATGTGAGTCTGTTTCTTGGTTCCATTGATCTATGTCTGTCCCTTTGCCAGGGCCACACAGTCTTAATTTCTGTAGCTATATTAGAAGTCTTGAAATCAGATTGATTCTCTTCTTCCACTTTTTCTTTGTTTTAGGTATTGTAGTTCCTTTACTTTTCCATATAAATTTTAGAATAGTCTTGTTTATACCTACAAAAACATCTTGGTAGAATTTTGATAGGTGTTGTGTTAAACCTGCATATCAGTTTGAAGAGAATTGACTTCTTGATGTTGAGTATCCCAGCCCATGAACATTGTATGTCTCTCTATTTATTTAGATCTTTGATTTCTTTCATCAGCATTCTTTCAGCATGCAAGTCCTGTGCATGTTTATTTGATTTACACTAAGTATTTTTTCCTTTTAAAAATGATTATAAGTGGTTATGTATCTTTAAGTTTTGGTGACTGTATTAATTGCTAGTATATAGAAATACAATTGATTTTTGTATATTTATCTTGTATCCTGCAACTTTGCTGAGTTCACTTTCTTATTCTAGGAGTGTTTTTTGGTTTGTTTTCATAGATTCCTTAGGATTTTCTACATAGACAATCATTTACTCTGCAAATGGGGACAATTTTATTTTTTCCTTTTTGATCTGTATGTCTTTTATTTCCCTTTTTGCATTGGCTAGAACTTCCTACACTATGTTTAAGTATGTGATGAAAGTGAAATTTTTTCCTAGTTCCCAAATCTTGGGTAAAAAGCACTGTCTTTCACTGGTAAGTATAATACTAGTGGTAGGTTTATTTTTTGGTGGATTCTTTTATCATGGTGAGGCTATTTCATTCTTCTCCTACCTTTCTATATTTTTATCAGGAATAGGTGTTGAATTCTAGCAAATACTTTTTAATGCGTAAGTTGATAAGATCATGTTATTTTCCTTCTTAGCCTATTAGTATTGTGAATAATGCTGATTGATTTTTAAGTATTGAACCAGTTTGCTTCCCTTGAATAAATCACACGTGATCATACTGTATGATTCTTTTGCATATTGCTAAATTCTACTTGCTACTATTTTGTTAAAGATTTTTGCAATTTTATTCATAAGGAATATTGAGCTTTCATTTTTTGTTTGTTTAGTTTTTGTACTGTCTTTGTATGGTTTTGGTATCAGGGTAATAGTAGCTTCATAAGATGAACTGGTAAGTGTTCCCTTCCTTTAGCTAGTTTCTGGAGGATATTGTGTATAATTGTTGTTAATTCTTTAAATGTTTGGTAAAATTTTCCAGTGAAATTATCTAGACCTAGAGGATTTTTTTTGAGAGTTCTTAAATTATTAATTCAGTTTCCTAATGGTTATGGGGCCATTCGTGTTACCTATTTTGTGTTTGGTCAGTTGTTTTAGTTTGTGTTTTTTAAGGAATTGGTCCATTCAACCTAAGTTGTCAAATTTATGTATATAAGTTATTCTTAGTATTCCCAGTTATTTCTGATTTCTTCTGGGTCTGTAATGATATCCTTGTTTTCATTCCTGATACTGGTAGTTTAGTGTCTTTTTGGTCTGTCTTGCTAGGGGTTTGTCAATTTTATTGATCTATTTAAGGAAGTAACTTATTTTTTATTTGTTTTTCTGTTGTTTAATTCATTACTTCATGTTTTCTATTATTTCATTCCTTTTGCTTGCTTTGGGTTTCTTTGTTTTTTTCCCTAGGTTCTTTTTTTTAACTTTTCCTAGGTTCTTGAGGTGGAAGTTTAGATGATTTGTTTGACTTTTTCTCTCTTCTGATATAAGCATTTTAGTGCCATAAGATTTCCTCTGACTATATAGCTTTTGCTGTGTCCCATAAATTTTGCAGTATTGTAATTTCATTTTCATTTTAGTTCAGTGTATTTTTTTTAATGTCCACATACTTTATTAGTAGTGACACATTTGTTGCAGGACAGTTGTCCCTGCCTTATAATCACACACTTGTGTGCCAGACCCCAAGTCTGAAATCTTGAGGTCTAGAAACAAGTTTATACATCAGGTCTACACATGTTTCTGTCTTTAAATCACTTTTTTTTTGTTTTGTTTTTTTTTAAGATTTTTTAATTGAGTTATAGTCATTTTACAATGTTGTGTCGAATTCCAGTGTAGAGCACAGTTTTTCAGTTATACATGAACATACATATATTCATTGTCACATTTTTTTTTTCGCTGTGAGCTACCATAAGATCTTGTATATATTTCCCTGTGCTATACAGTATAATCTTGTTTATCTATTCTACATTTTGAAATCCCCGTCTGTCCCTTCCCACACCCCGCCCCCTTGGCAACCACAAGTTTGTATTCTATGTCTATGAGTCTGTTTCTGTTTTGTATTTATGGTTTTTTGTTTTTTAGATTCCACATATGAGTGATCTCGTATGGTATTTTTCTTTCTCTTTCTGGCTTTCTTCACTTAGAATGACATTCTCCAGGAACATCCATGTTGCTGCAAATGGCATTATGTTGTCAGTTTTTATGGCTGAATAGTATTCCAATGGTTCAGTGTATTTTTTATTCCCTTTGAGACTTCCTCTTTGACTCATTGATATTTAGAAGTGTGTTGTTCAGTGTCCAAGTGAATGGACATGTGAACATTTTTCTGTACCAATGCGTATTTGCACTTCTAATAGCTGTACAGTATTCCATTTTCAATATACTGTATACTATAACTTTCTCAACCAATTCCCTACCTTTGATATTAATATTGCTTCTGATTGTTTGCTATTATGTATAACCATAACACTATGTTTAAGAGAGAAGACTCTAAAGCTAACCTCCCAAGGTTCATATCATAGATCTTCCACTTACTAGCTTTAGAACCTTGGGTAAGGGACGAGGTCTATATGTCTGATTTTGTGTGTGTGTGTGTGTGTGTGGATATCCTTGATATATATTTAAATGACAAAAGCAACTTGCAGAGCAGGATTCCATTTTTATTAAGAAAATATGTGCCTATTTTTGATTAGAGAGATGTATATAATCTGAGGGAAAAACTAAAATAAGATGAGCTCATCTGTTACCAATGGCTACTTCTCGGGCATGAGACTGAATTGAAAGGAGAGGGGAAGGATAAAAAAAGGGGTAGGAAAGGAAGGCATAATGAGGGACTTAGAGTTTTATTCTGTATAATTTTTTTTGAGTATTGGAATTTAGGTGATTTTTTTATTTTGGGGTTTTACTGTATTTTCTAAATGAAATAAATGAAGAGCTAAGTTATTCGTTGCACGACTGAAATATGTAAACCAACTTGTGTGTGTATTTTTGATAAATGTTACGTCACTGTTACAGACTTTTTAAAGTGAAGTATGCAGAACATAATACTGCCTCTTCCAAACTGTACAAAGTTGAGGGAACTGAAGTGTAGGGAAATCTTTTTTTCAGTGTAAGAATTCAAGAAAATAATCTGGATATGAACATTTGGGTTTTCTAGCAAACAATTGAGATTTTATCCCTATCTTGAGCCTTTCTTCTAGCCAGTTTGATGGTGGTGATGATGATAGCAAGGACAGTCTTTTTTAAATGTTTATTTCTATTTTTCCCTGACAGAAATAACATCGGATGTACCATCACTGGGTCCAGCCATTGCCTCTGGAAATCCTGGGTCCGGGATTCAAGGTGGAGGAGCCATTGTCCAGCGGGCTATTAAGCGGAGACCAGGGTGAGTTTGGGTGTAGTATGTCATGAATGTCTCTCCTCGAAACCAGCCTGATTTTGTTAGTTGCTGAACCCTCTTGGCTATTCCTAACCCTCTCACTTCTTTTGATTACTTACTGCACTGCTATCAGATAATGTTCTTTAGTCCTTGGAGTTTTCTTTGTATAGAATTGATATTGATGTTTTTGTCTAAGTTTCTTGTAAGCAATTTTTTTTTAAATCATAAATCTCTGCAAGGTAAAGGACTACGGCTAAGCTCAGATTTCACTGTTGCTGCGAGAACTTCATTGCTTTCATTAAGCTTTGCACCTGCATTCTCAAAATCTTTTTGATAGGCTTAAAAAAATTTTTTTTAATTTAAAGATCTTTAGGCCATATAATTTTAAGTCATATAATCACCTGTAATTCTTCGGTAGGCTTTTTTACTTTTCTGATTTTAGAGAATGCTGGATTCTAGACTATTTCTCCTTTAAGTTACTGACACATTGCTTCATTTGGAATCTATAGAGTCCATTCCGTTCCAAAGTTATTTATTAAACACCTAATTAGTGTGAGGCATTGTGCTGATTGCTACTAGGATGCAAAGATAAATAAGGCACAGTTCTTGTCTCTAACTTGCTTATGCTCTGAAAGGGCTAATCATTATACACATAAATATAATTCAAGTTAGACTATGCAGGGGGAAGGGTAAAGCTCAAGTGGCTGAGCTCATGCTCAGCACCCAAGAGGTCCTGGGCTCAATCCCCAGTGCCTCCTCCAAGCAGAAATCAATGAAGAAACCTAATTACCTCCCCCTCATAAAACAAACAATACAAGCCACAATAGAATATGCCAGGTTTGCTACAAAAGGAACAGATACAGTGCTGTGTGTTCAGTATATGGAAAACACTGTTGGTTGGTAGAGCTTGGGAAAGGCTTCAGAAAAGAGGTTGCTTTAGAAAGGCCTGACGAATGGATAATGTTTTACCCACTTTTTGGTATTAAATTTTCCTTTTTTCTTTCTTTTATTTTTAATAATTATGTAGCTAATGTTATAGCTAGTCTTTAAGTTTCCTCCTACTGATGGTAATGAAAGAGTGATCCTTGGGTTAAGGTGGTAATTGAGTAACATTTTGAGACTTGCTATGTCTCCAAGAGCTTTATACATTTTAACTCAGTTACTGAGGCATAGAGTGAATAAGTAACTTGCCCAAGGTTCTAAAGCTAGTAAGTGGAAGATCTGTGATATGAACCTTGGCAGGTTAGCTTTAGAGTCTACTTTCTTAAACACAGTGTTACCATGATACATAATAACAAATAACTAGAAACAATATTAATATCAAAATTAAGGAATTGGTTGAGAAAGTTATAGTAAATATTATATTGAAAATGGAATACTGTACAGCTATTAGAAATGCAAATATGTATTGGTACAGAAAAATGTTCACAATATATTGAGAGGAGGTTACAGTGTATGTAATATACCAACTCTCAGAAAAAAATATATATAATGTGTGCATAGCAGAAAAAATGAAAGGATACTTATCAGATGTTTGGGTGATGGGCTTATGGGAGACTTATTTTTTCTTTTGTTTTTAATTATATTCATGTTTTCTGAAGCGAATACGTATTATTGGTAATCATGAAAATATAGAGATAATACACATTTTTAAAAAGAAATATTGGAATATATAAAAAGTTAGGAAGAAGAATAAAACTAACAATAACACTACTACCCAAAGTCATTTCTCATTAGTTTTTTAGTGTAATTTCTTCATTCTTTATTCTCTATGTAGATTTTTTAAGTAATTATAATCATATAATTATATAGTTTTATGTAGCCTGGCCTTTTCACCTAACTGTATAAAATAACCTTCTTTGACATATTGCATATTCTATAGAAACATGACTTTAAACAGTTACATAGAGAGATGCACTTAATTGCTATTTAGGGACATTTAACTGTTTTGAATATTTTGCTATTATGTATACTGCTCAATGAATATTTTTGTACATAAATTATTTTTCTATTTCAAGTTATTTCTTCAGGATAGATTCTTAGAAATGTCATTATTTGGTAAATGGTAGATTTTGACAGGTAATCCGGGGCTACAGAGAGGAAGAGGATTATGCTACGTAGTCCATAGAGAACCCATGTAGAGGCGCATAATAGCAGGTTATCTCACTAGTAGAGATGCCAAGATCACTGGGTTAAGGTAGTAACATGAGTAATGTTTTAGTTTAATAGAGTTTAGGGATTAATAGGAGATTGCCCTATTTTGTTACCTATAATTTTACCTAATCCCTTGAAATGAAAGTCACCTCTGCTTTCACTAAACGTTTAAAGCTTACTGATTGTGCTCCGCATAAGGCACTTTCCCATTCTCACTTGTTGTATATTTGTATTTGTCTAGGCAAAGAATCCCTTGAGTGCAAGTCTCTTGTTTTCACCTCATCTAGCATAGTATCTGGAATATAGCATATATTACATGTTCATTAGATGAATGAGGAAAGAAAGATTATTGAACAACCTTTGGAGGTCTTAAAATCACTCATTTATAGAATATCACTGTTTTGAAAGATGGCCAAATAGAAAAATGGGCCTTAATTATTCATATTAATTTTTCCTTGTCCTTTTTGAGTGAGTTCCTGCCCCTTTTGTAGAGGTTGTACTCTGATGTAAAGCTTTGGCAAAGATTGCTACCCTCTGAAAAAGAAAGTTATCAGTAGGCCCCCTGTTTTGATTGCCCAGTTACTTTGTGCAGTTTGGTACAACAGGGAAGAGGTAATACAGCTTTGCATATGACCACTTCCTCTTTTCCTTCTTCCATTTAGGTCGGTGTTCAGATAGCTTGTGGGTTTAGAATTTTAATTGTTTTAATGTTCTGCATTATCAGTAGGCTTATAATATTTATTGTTGGCTTTCCCCAGATTGGATTTTGATGATGATGGAGAAGGGAACAGTAAATTTTTGAGGTAAGATCTTGAAAAACTTTCTCTAGATTTCTGACATTGAAAATTAGTTCATTATCTTTATATTTCTGACTCATAATATTTTTGTCTTTAGGCCTAAGGAGAGTGTGTCATCCTAAAACTAAAGTTTCCTATCATATTATACTCCATAAAATTTTCAAGCATTTTGGTAATAGCTCCAGAGGGAGGGGCTCAGTGAAGAGAGGCAGAGAATTTACAAGATCCTCTGTATCAGTTATCTGTTGTTGTGTGGCTTAAAAAGAACAACGATTCATTATTTCTCACAATTCCGTGGATTGGCTGAGTGGTTATTCTGCTCATCTTGTCTAGACTTACTCTTAACACTATATTCAACTGCCTGGTCAGCTGGGAACTGGACTCAGCTGGTATGGCTGGGTATGTCTTTCTTTGTGGTCTTTTATCCTTAAGGAAGCCAGACTGAGTTTCTTTACATGGTGGTGGCTACAGTCCAAAGGGCAAGTTCCAGTCTAAGTGCTTATCAAGCCTCTGATTTGTATTGGTGTTTGTTGTTGTCCCATTGGCTAAGCAAGTCATAGGTCCAAATGTGACTCAGTGTGGGAGGAGGCTGTACCAGGTAGTGAATACTGCGAGGGGTCGTTAATGTACCAATTTTTCATGCCCTCTAATACCCACTGACTTGTCCTACAGAGCAGGGATTAGAATTTATATCCTTGAGTAATGAATATTCTGGAGCACTGAAAATGGACTTTTCAACATATTGATGAAGGAGTTCTTTCAGAGAAGGGAAGTTTTTATTCTTGCTTAAGGCCAGTTACTTGGCTTTGTTTTTAAAAGGAAAGCAATAAGAGGCAAAGAATGGAAGATAACCTTGACTGCAACATGTCTTTCTTTTTTTCAAAGTTGAAAATACTACCTAGGTAGTCTCTCCATTGCAGGGTAGCAGATAATTGAGAAATAAATAAATGAGTCCTATTTTAAAAGATTTTTTATTGAAGTATAGTTGATTTAGAAAGTTGTGTTAGTTTTTGGTGTACAACAGAGTGATTCAATTCAGTTGTACATATATATATTCTTTTTCATATTTTTTCCATTATGGTTTATTATAGGAAATTGAATATAGTTCCTTGTGCTGTACAGTAGGACCTTGGTGTTTATCTATTTTGTATATAGTAGTTTGTATCTGCTAAGCCCAAACTCCTAATTTATCCCTCCCCACCCCCTTTTCCCTTTGGTAACCATAAGTTTGTTTTCTGTGTCTGTGAGTCTGCTTCTGTTTTGTAATAAGTTCATTTGTGTCTTTTTTTTTAGATTCCACGTACAAGTGATACCATATGATATTTGTCTTTCTCTTTCTGACTTATTTCACTTAGTATGATAATCTCTAGGTCAAGAAGCCATATTTAAAAATTACTTTAGTATGTGATTGCCCAGATTTCATTATTTATTTTATTAACCAAGTTCTTGAAAGTAATATAAACATTTTATTGCAAAATTTTTAAACAGTGCAAAGTTAATGTAGTGAAAGTACATCTTCCTTTCATTTCAGACCTTCAAAACTCTTTCCCTTAGACAACTATAGTTTCCAGTTTATTAAGTATCCTTTGAGAGGTATTCAGGGCACGTGTAAGTGTATTCAGTACGTGTATGTGTGCACGTACACACACTCACAATCTCCTCAGTGTTTGTTTTTCCACAGAGGATGCCCATATTGTAAAGTGCCTGCCATTGTTTAGTTTTATAATGCTTATTAGTTGTCAGTGACATCTATTATTTAAACTTAAAGCTTGTGTTTCTGGCTACTGGCTAGTTGCCAAATACTGCCAGCTACCCTTGAACACAACAACCGTGACTTGGCCACCATAAAGAAATAGTTGCAAAATTTTGGAGAAAACAATCTCCAAGAGAGCTCTTGAGACTTAATGAGTGTCAACAAATGTGAAGAGGGGAAGAGATTTCAATTTCTGTGCAAGAATAGACTTTTTCACCAACTTCTATTGAGGATTCCTCCAATTGGAAACCCAGTAAATACTATTAGTGGAACTATGTTGTGTATATGAATAGGATAGAGATAAACTAGTCTTATTTATTCCTGTTAATTAGCTCTAGCCCTAGAGTCATTGCATCCATTTCCACAAAAGTTAGTAGTCATAAACTGTATGCAAATCCAAAAAGATTCATTTGTCTTTTCCCCAAACGTAAAAAAAAAAGGTGGTCATAATTCATCTTACCAAGTATGTCATTATGTCTGAGGGAGTAGTCACCAAATTTCTTAATTTGCCCATCAGTACATTTTTTTTTAAATTGGAATTTTCCACTTTGGTCAATGAGTGAAAGTCTTACTTGCATTGTATCTCTAAATCAATATTAAATCTCCTTGGTGGATGCTATTTTTGAAAGTTGTACTTTATGACCTCTTTTTATCACTTTGTTCAAGTGTCATTTTGTTATATTTTTCAGACAACATCTATAAAATAATTTTTAACAACATGAAGGCTTTGAAATTCTAGGTACAATATCCGGGTTACTGGTATCTAGAATAATACTTCTCAAACAAAAGCATATACAGATCTACTAGGAACTCTTGATAAGATGCAGATAATCATTAGGTCTGGAACAGTGCTCAAGATTCTGCATTCTAATAGATTCCTAGGTGCTGCTACTGCTTCTAGTCCACTGACTACACTTTGTAGCAAGCATCTAGAAGATTCATTCTTGAGATTCAAAGTTAATATGTAAATTATAGGTGTCTTTTTTTTAGCTTAGGTCACTTTTTTCATAAAGAGTATAGCATCTAATTTATAGTGTATTTTGTGTCTTAGAAATAAACCGTTTGTCCTTGAGCTGCAATTCCACCACGTTTGCCCATCATTCTACTTCTGCTCTCTAGTTATTCTCAAAAACTTTGGAAGTTCTTGGGATCAAAGTAGTTGAGAGTTTATAGGCTATAAAGGAGCCAGTAAATTCTGGCTCTAACTTAATAACTTGTTTAACTGTAAATTTTGTGAGCCTTACCTATCTCCCAAAAGCACTTTCTGCCCAAAGTTGATAGATCTTTGTTATATCCTATGGCGGTGAGAAGAGGAAAATTTAGATCATTCAGAGAATAGTGTTTTTAGAGTTAGGTTTTCCTCTTTCATCACGTCCTTCTTTGCAGTTTCTGTAGTAGCAAACAGGATTTATTGGCTTATTAAGTAGAAGTCATTGAGATGAATGGATTGTTTCCTTAATCAAAACAATAAAGTGCATTGTTTAAATCATAAGTGGGGGGGTAATAGCTCAGTGGTATAGTGCACGCTTAGCATGCAGAAGTCCTGGGTTTTATCCACAGTACCTCCATTAAAGAAAAATCCTAATTTAAGACTATGTCCTAGAAACTTTTGCACCTCGTAGGAAACAGTGAAAAGGTAACCCATGGAATGAAAAAAAAATTGCTAATCATGTATCTGATAAGGGGTTAATATCAATAGTACATAAAGAACTTTAACAACCTGATTAAAAATGGGCAAAGGACTTAAATAGGCATTTCTCCAAAGAAGATATACAGATGGCCAAAAGCATATGAGAAGATACTTAACATCACTAATCATTAGAGAAATGCAAATCAAAACTACAATGAATAGGCAATATATTAGGATGGCTGCCATCAGAAAACCCAGAAGATAACAAGTGTTGGTGAGGATTGGTTGGTGGGAATGTAAAGTGGTGTGGCCACTTTGGAAAACAGTATGGAGGTTCCTCACAGCATTAAAAACAGAATTGTCATATTATCCTGCAGTGCCACTTCTGCTTATATATCCAAAAGATTTGAAAGCAGGATCTTGGAGAAATATTTGCACTCATATTCACTGCCCCATTTTTCACAGTAGCCAAGAGGTCGTGGAAGCACCCCAGATATCCATTGACAGATGAATAGATAAGGGAAATGCAGTATATACATCCAATGGCATATTATTCTGCCTTTAAAAAGAAGGTAATACTGTCACATGCTACAACATGATGAACCTTGAGGACATTATACTAAATGAAATAAACCAGTCACAAGAAGACAAATACTGTATGATTTCACTTTTATGAGGAATCTAAAGTAGTCAAAATCAGAGAGATAGAAAGTAGAACAGCGGTTGTCAGGAGCTGGGTGGCGGGAGGGGGGCAGGGGGATGGGAAGGTGGTGTTCAGTGGCTAGGGTTTCAGTTTTGCAAGGTGAAAAGTTCTGGAGATCTTTTGTACAACAGTGTGAATATAGTTGGCACTACTGAACTGTACCCTTTGAAATGGTTTAGATGGTAAATTTTATGTGACATGTTTTTTGCCATAATTGAATAAAAGCAAAGCCCAAACTATCCCTAACCTCAGAGTAATGTTGACAGGGCTGACTAGCTGTGCCCACGTGAGATCATCTTTTTTTTTTTTTTTGGAATGTCTGATAAGTAATGGTGAAAGAGACATTAGAAACCTGACAAATAATAGTCATGGATTTTTAAGTTCTATGGGATATTGTTATCATGTTTGTTGCTTTGTGATAGCTCTCCATTGCTTTTTTTCTGTTGAATATTTTTACCCCTTTCTAGTTTTCCTTTCAGAGTGAAATAGATACAGCAAGTGTAATGCTTTGGACTAATCCTTTTTTTCTCCTTTAGGTGTGATGATGATCAGATGTCTAATGATAAGGAGCGATTTGCCAGGTAATGTAAGAGAGCATCCTGTTCCACGTTGTGGCACCAGGCAATTCAAGAACACTGAGTTTTAATTTTATCTCAGTGAGAGTTAATTTCTCTATCCAATCTCATTCTATTCTGAAAGCTGGCAAAACTTGGTATTACAATTATTGTTTATGTTTGGGTAACATGGCTTCAAACTAATGATATATTTTACATAGGGTTTTTTATGTACGTGATAGGTATCTGTACAGTGTGCATGCTGGGTATCCACAGGAACACAGACAATATGAATTTCTTGGTTACATTTATTATTAAATGGGTCTACAGAATCTATATAGGCAGTAGTTTTAGTCTTTTAAAAATGACAGGAAAGAAACAATTTATGTGAAGACTGGAGTTTTTATTGAAATAATTTTGTTTAAATTATCATTATTTCAAGATGATGAAAAGTGCTTTTCATTAAACAACTCCTCAGCTCAAATTTTGGTTTTATTTTTTAGAAAGTTTATTCTGTATGTTATTTACTAAGCAGTAAATTATTTTTTAAAAATTGAGTTTGCAGCCCCCTCAGAAAAATGAATACTCCAAAATCCAGTGCTTGACTGAACACTTACTATTTATTCTTTGCTGATGCTGCTGGGTGAGGGCCCATACTTTAAGAGCCATTGATGTCGGGGTCTAAGAAACATCAGAGTAATTTAAAGCTACTCTGAAGCAGCAAGATGCCATCATAAGCTTTGAATAAGATGATAATATATAAAATGCATGTGGGATTTTTCTCTAGTAGCATTATATAGGATTGATTAAACTGAAGCACTGTAGTCAGAGAGGTGGATAGGGGGCTGTTAAAACAATCAGACAGCTGTAAAATCATAAGGGCCTGGGCTAGAGTGTTGGCTGTAGGACAGGAGTGACTTTAAGAGGTTTTTGAAGAATTTGTTTATCAAAGTAGATACTTGTAAACACTTTAGGATGTGAACCATCTCTAAAGTAATAAATTAATAATAGATATTTAGGGAATAGTTTTTCTAAAGCTGCATTAAAAAGTGAAGCCATCAAATAGTAGTGATGAGACAGGTTCACAGTCTCTTGACCAAAATTCCAAAAAGCTATGAAAACGGGACCTGAACTGTTTTAGTTTTCATTTGTCCTGCTTAAGGAATTAGGGAGCAGTAATAGGAATTTTAGATATTTAACTTTTATTTTTTCAAACAGCAGAACTCATTCCTTTAAGATATGATTTGTTAAGCTAGTTTACCTCACATAGCCTCCTTCAGAATTCTCTAGAAGTTCTTCAAAAGCTGAAATGAATTTTCCTACCTTTTTGAAAAAATGATTTGTAGTTTGTTAAGGAACGATAATAACCCGAATGAACATGAAACTACACTTAATATCACTCCATTTTCTTTTCCTTGTCAGTATATATAAGTCTTCGTATGGTTCTCATCGTTACTATGTTAATTTTTGTCTTTTTTTCTTTTAGATGACCTTTTATAGAAACTTTTCCATATTGATAAAAGTCATTGTACTTGTCACCTTAAACAGCTGAATAGTCTTTCAGCCTATTAATGTGTCATACTTTACTTAGAGATTTTATTCTTAGTCTAGTTATGCTCAATCTCTTTATATATACTTAAGATGGAATTGATTACTGATAAACTGACCTGTCAACACCTTGATGTTTCTTCAGCTGCCACCAACCGTTATAGTATTTCAGTTATCTGGAAGAATTTAGTGGTAATCTTTTGCAGCCGCCTCCAGGGAAGGGGGAGTTGATACTGGGATCCAGCAATGTTGTAGCTTTATTACAGAGAAATTTATTACAGAGAAATGGGAAAGTGACTGAATAGAAATTCACTACTTCAGGACCAAATCAGTGATAGGGATATACCAGAAACCTAGCTCTTAGTTTTATTTATATAATTTCTCTAGTGGGGGAGAAAAACATAAAAAAAATTTTAAACATAAAATAATTTCTCCAGTGAAACCTGATCGGTTATTTTGTCTGTGAGTGCACATGTGATTGTATTTGTGATCAGTTGTTTGACATTCTTATCATGATTTACTGTTTGATTTTTTTCACTATAGAATAGCATATGTGGATATCATTTTCTTTCCAGTTTGGGAGCAGTGTGTGAGAATGGTATTCCCTTGTTTGGTTCTTGTTCAAACTGTATATACTTTGTCTCTAGAGAGTATGATTGTCAGAATGCTTTTCAGATTATGCTAATTTATAATGAATATTGGCCTTGCTTTTTTGTTGACCTTTGTCCTGTAAGTTACTTTTTCTTTATCCTAATAGATGGCTTTGTAGAGTTACAGGCAAGGTTTTTGTTCACACTTCCATTTTCCCCTCTCCTCTGCATCTGTTTTTTTCTTTTCTTTTTTCTTTTCTTTCCCTTACCTTTCTCCCTTCTTACCCTCTTTCCCTCCCTCCCTTTCCTCCTTCCTTCTCTCTTACTTTCTATTTTAATTTTAGCTTAGTTCATTAATTCTGTTTTTAGGTCGGATGATGAGCAGAGCTCTGCGGATAAGGAGAGACTTGCCAGGTAGGAGAACAGTACCTTTTAGCATGATGAAGCCGGTGATGCTCTTTTTTCTATCCTTTTTCTTATTCTGCTCTTTTCTTCCCCTTTCTTTTTGTGTTTTTCCTTATCTGTGTCAAGAGAGGACAAGATTTTTTAGACGTTTGTGTGTAGCAGGTACTTTGGCTTCCCCCATCAGAAAGTAGGTGAGTTGAGGGAACTTTACTTAGGAATGTAAGAAATTGCTATTAGTTTTATCATATTTATCTTTTCATATTTATCTTAGCACTAGGTTTCACAGAATAAAAAGCTTTTAGAAACAGTACAGCTGTGCCAGTTGGGGCTTTGGCAGGGAATACTCTTTTATCAGAGAACTAATAAATATATCTGTGTTTGCAGTTAGCTCCTGGTCTTTAGCCCTTAGCACTTACTCCACACCTCTCCAGAAGGCTTACCCTCATTTTCCTTCGTAGACTCACAGCCTGGATAACTTTGTCACGGCAGGACCGCTGTTGATTTGGTGACTGAAACTTTGTAGTTTCCCAGAAGAGTTTTTAGCAGCCTTGATGTGGCTAGTTAAAAGATAAGCCTTCTAGTTTTCAGTGTCAGAAACCTGACAGATACTAGGAAAATGGGTGCTTTAAGTTTGAGAGTTGAATTTTATGTTTCTCAGGCAAAGTAACTAAATATAGACTCCTGTTCTGAGGCCTTTTTGCTATTTGAAAAGGAACATTTATGGAGTTCTGTTTGGAGACCATTGTTGATAATGTAAAAGTACTGCAAAAGAAATGTTGTCTTCCTGTCTCCTGGTCTCTGTGACTCGGGTCGGCTCAGTACGAGATAGGCTGTTGATACCAATGCCTGTTTTTACTACTCTTACCTATCATTACCTCTTTCAGCTGGGCACAGGCTCATTTTGCTGCCATTTCAGCTTATGCCTCCTACTGCTCTTTCACTTTTCAGGAGACTGATTGGCTTGTATGATGGGAAGAACACTGCACTCACTGGGAATGAGGGCAGCTCTTGGAAGTCAGTTAGCGGCTTGACCTTAGTTTGCTCTCCTCATGAAGAAGAGATTTGTGTTAGATTAGTTGGGTTTTTTCCTTTTTGTTTTGAAAGAGAACTTTTGTTCAAGTAGAATCCTTAAATGGTAATAGAAGTAAATAAAAAAGATAAAGCAAAGCTGCTCAAGTAGAAACAAATGCAGCATGTTGTTTGGGTTCTCTCCTTGAAGCATCCCCATGGGAGACACTGGGGCGCTATTAGGCTTCAGAAATCCAATTTGAAAACTACTGGATTATTATTTTTAGCAGTGATATCATTCTATTTGATTTTGAGGTAGCCAGTATTGGAGATACGTTCTGCTTACCCTGGTGAGATCCAGATTGGCTGTTTTCAGGCCTTTAAACATCTTGTCTGCTCCACTCCTGCTCTCCAATTCACTTTGTCCCAAATTGGGCACCTGTAAGGGACCTCTGGTAGTGGTGTCTTACAGTCTCTTGAGCTTAGTGCACTGGCACCACGCCCAGATAGAGAAGGGGGGCTTTGTGTGTTAGTGAGACAAATAAAACCTCCAATTCTGCTTTCTAGTATTGAGAGTAAGGGCGATGCTTAGAATAAACAAAATTTTCTAAACCAGGGGAACCTATACTGTTGATTTGTATCAACTGTTAAGTAATATACTTGTGTTGGAAGAAACTGGTCATTTTGTTTTCAGCCTTTAAATAGTTGAATTGGTAAACACGAAGTCAGCCAAGCTGAGGAACTTAAGTGAGTAAAATCAACATTTTTAAAAACAATTATTTTAAAACATTTTTGTTCTGAGGGAGTGGTGGTTTACGTAAAAGTGAACTTTCTGGGATTTAGAATTGCTGGTATCTACTTGTTCTCTGTCTGCCTTGTTAGTTTCTTTTCCATGCTTGCTCTGCATGAGAAGGTTGTCAAACCTTACTCTAACTTCTGAGACATAAGCACCACTAAATCAATACCGCATTTCTTCAGCAGCTCACTTGGTATCCATATCATTCTCCCTGCTCCCAAATGGCCAGATGTGACCACCTGGATGGGGCTTCTCGTCTCTCTCTCTCCATGCAGGGAAAATCATAGTGAAATTGAACGGCGGCGACGGAACAAGATGACAGCCTACATAACAGAACTGTCAGACATGGTACCCACCTGCAGTGCCCTGGCTCGAAAACCAGACAAGCTAACCATCTTACGCATGGCAGTTTCTCACATGAAGTCCTTGCGAGGAACTGGCAACACGTCCACTGATGGCACCTACAAGCCGTCTTTTCTCACTGATCAGGTCTCTGAGAAGCACAACTGAGAGAGTCTAGAACCTGTTGAAAGTTTTGGTCTTTTGGGGATAGACCATAATTCTAAGTAGTGCATTTTATTGGGAGTCAGAGCAGAACTGAGTGTGTAGGTTGTTTAAAGGACAAGAATTCAGCTCTGAAGGAAAAATTTGGACCATGGGAAAGTGAGTTTTGATCCCTGACTGTGGCATATATTAGCTTTAGAACAGTGAGAAGTAGAGAAGAATTGTGATGGCTATTTAGCAAGCTTATAGGTATTTTAGAACTTTACTCCTAAATCCGGCCTACACGGTAGAACAGTAGTGGAATCACAGGGAGAAGGGGGACTGAGTCCACAGTACTGGCCCTCTTCCCTGACTTTACGGTTATAGAAGATGGACAAAATCTGTTTCTCATTCTTGAAGCAGCTTCCAGTGTTAGTGATAAAAGGAGTCCAGCAGGCAGTTGTTGCTTAGAGGTGTCGTCTGTTACATTGGATGCACTGTGAGACAGAGAAGGCAAAAACATTTCCAGCCTTTCAGGAACGCAACCTGAATATGAGTACGTGAGTGGCAGGATGCACACATAAGTGGAAAATGATAGGAAAATGCACACAGAGAAGAAACGCCTTAGTAAAACTTACTAATAATTTACATAGGACTAGATAGCTGTGTACTGGAGGGGTGGCTGAAGTGAATAGAATGACCAGGCCTGAGTGAGGGCGCTTGCAAAGACTTACAAGAGCAAGGAAGCCATGTTCTATTTTGATTATTAAAAAGAACACTTGGTTACTGCAGGAAATTTTGGAAAATACAGGAAGTATAAGGAAGAAAAAAATTGACCTGTAATGCCACCGTTTTATTCAGAGGATTAACAAGAAGGAAGGAATATGGTTTGAAAAAAAGAAACAAGAATTTTCCAAATAGAATGGTCTACAAGAAAGCACGTACAGCGCAGATTTTATATATGTGTACATTGAATAGTTAACCAGTTTGTTCTCACAGCACACATGCAGGTATTGATTCAGCAGACTCCAGTTATGCATCTTTTGTGAGCTAACCAGGTGCTTTGTGCTATGAGAAATGTAAAGAATGGTAAGAGATAGTTACTGGTGGAGACAGACATGTAAATAAATAAATCATAATACCAATACAGAATCAGTTTTATAGTAGAGACGCAGTAAAAAGTCCTGTACAAGGGCAAATATGGAAAACACAGAATAGGGGGTTAGTGTTGTAAATACTGGAAATAAATGATCAAAAGTCTGGTGAGAATGATTGGCTTGTTCAAGGAAAGTCAGGTAATTTAGCATGCCTTGGGAGATGATAAAAGGAGGTTAGGCTGGGACCTGATGATGGAATATTTAGGTGTTATGTTAAATAATTTAGATTTTAATTTTTAAGCAATGGGGAGCCCTAAAAAATATGGTAGCATTTTAAGAATGGATTGGAGGTGTGTAATATACCTATCAGAATTCATCAAGTTGTATATTTGAAATATGTGTAGTTTGCTGTACAAGAACCATACCACAATAGAGGTATTGGAAAAAAAAAGAATGGATTGGAGAAAGTGAGAACAGGGAGACCATTAATCTTGGCATGAGATGACTAGAGCAGTGACATTGTATTTGAAAGTGGAATTGATAAAAACCAAGTTACCACTGGAGTGTGAGTGTAGTTAGATTTTTGAGGACTGTTGCCTGAGGTGATGCTGTTAATCAGGAAAGGAAATGCTAGAAGAGCACAAAGGATTATTTTTTGGAGGGGGAAATAATGACAGGTTTTGAGATGTTGAAATTAAATTGCTGGTAAAATATCTATTTGGAGATGCATAACAGATTTTAGGCAAGACTAGAGGTGTTGACTTGGGTATCATTTCATAGTGGGGGAGTAGATATAATTTCTTAGGGAGAGAATATGGTATATATAGAGAAAAGAACTTCAGATAGAACCTTGGAAATGCATACTCTTAAGACTTGGACAAAGCAGAGAAGGGGCATTTAGGAAGGAAAAAGTTGGAGTGTCCTATCAGAGAAGCTAGGGAGAAATAAATTTTAAAGGCTAGAATGAACAGTATTGTCAGATTCTTCAGTGAGATTGAGTAAAATGATTCAGACTTAGGAAAAAGGACTTGAATTGGCAGTTAGGAACCTCCTGAAAAAAACATGAGCGTAGTGGTTTAGGTGAAGATTGCTGTGGGACTGAGAAATGAATGAAAGGTAGAGAGTAGAGCCAGTGACTATAACATTACTCTCAGTTTAAGCTTGGCCCTGAAAGAGAGATGAGTTGGGCAAGATTGAGGGGAGATTTATGTAGAATTAGGAATATTTGATCATGTCCATATATCTGAGGGAAAAAAGAGAAAATGGGAATATTTGTAGAGCAGGATCCTAAAAAGAAACCAGAGAGGGTGAGATCAAGAACTCAATTATTGTTAGTGGTAAGCCTTTTTATTCCCTATGTCGAGTTCTGAGATAAAGAGGAGGAGGTGGATAGTGGCATAGAGACACTGAGGAAATATCTATTGGAAAGAACTATGTTGTCAGTGAAGATAATTACAGTTAGGGTGCAAAGCTATGCTTGTGGACCAGATAGGAGCCAACAGTTGCTTATGGAGAGATAGATACCGCCTGAAATGTCTTGCTTCTTTCCATGAATAGTAAGTAATATTTGGTTTTTCAGAGTTCAGTATTTACTTGTTTTTCTCTTCCTTGGGCAGGAGCTGAAACATTTGATCTTGGAGGCAGCAGATGGCTTTCTGTTTATTGTCTCATGTGAGACAGGCCGGGTGGTATATGTCTCTGACTCAGTGACCCCTGTTTTGAACCAGCCGCAGTCTGAATGGTTTGGTAGCACCCTGTATGATCAGGTGCACCCAGATGATGTGGACAAACTTCGTGAGCAGCTTTCCACTTCAGAAAACGCCCTGACGGGTATGAGTTATGTGGATGGAAAATGGGAAGTCTTTTTCTTCTTTTTTTCTCAGATCAAACAGGTGTTTTAACTCTTAAATTTTTTCATTGAATCTGGCAAAGTTTCTAGAATTTCCTCTTTTAATACATGTAATCTGTTGTGTTTATCCACGTGCAGGTAATATATTTTGTAGCTCATTCTTAGAAAATGTTTCGTCTATGGCAATGCTCATATAAAAGTTTACTTTAATCTTAATACTGGTGTAAATACACAGTAAAAGCCAAACCCACAATAACCTTTTTTCTTCCCCTCATTCTAAAAGAAGGAAATTATCCATTTTTCTCTCTCATTTGTATGGGGAATTTCCTGGTATTTTTTCTACCCAGTTGTGCTTAGTTTGGCTTTGTGCTAGGTTCTATGATAATAGATATTTATTTTAGAGGAAAGTGGTTATCAGTTAGTGCCTAAGGTTTTCTTTCTTTCTTTCTTTTGAATATGCACTATTTTTCTGTCTTGTTTTTGGTCCCTTCTCCCAAACCCCCCATTTAATGTTATTCAGTCCTTTTGCCAGAGTTTGGCTAAAGGAAATAAGTCACATCTGCTCCCAAGCAATCTGGAAAAAATTTTTAAAGTGGAAGCAGATTAAAACTGGTAATTAAAATAAAATCCGTTATGCTCATCTGAATGTTGGTTTTCAGCTTTCCCCTCTTTTATGTTTTCATGGATTTCATTTTTCTAGTTCTTATTTTTCCCAAAAGTTCCCATAGATTTCTCTGTAATAAAGAAGGAACAGTTTTAGCATGAGACAGATGGGTATTTCTGTGGCATATAAAATGATGTCTTTAAACAAATGACATTCACTGTGTGTGTGTGTGCATGCATGTGTATAAAAATAATCACACCTAAGAATATAGCCTTGCCTCTTGCTTGCCAGCCGTACCTATTTCTACTCCTCCCGTCCCTTGCACAAGGGTATTTCCAGTGCTGCTTTTGAGTTGAAGAGTAAGATTCATTGGTGGGAACTGAGGTGTCTTAGGCTTGGAAAAAATCCGTCTCCTACTTGGCCTATTCTGTTATAAGTAAAGAAACTGAAGAGCATGAATAGGCTACTGACTTACCTTTGCTTCCAGTATGTCTGCTCCTCTTCCCCACACACAAGAAGGCACTCCAGACTGTCCTTCACATCTTTCTTCAGGGCGTATCCTTGATCTGAAGACTGGAACAGTGAAGAAGGAAGGTCAGCAGTCTTCCATGAGGATGTGTATGGGCTCAAGGAGATCATTTATTTGCCGTATGAGGTGAGTGTCAGGCTGAGGATTTTGATTTGACATATGAAGAATTAAGAGCTGAAGGTTTGATTTCTGGTCAGAGGACTTAAACTTTTAAATCCATGCTCCGATTAGATTAAATTTAACTCACATGGGTTGTAACACAGACTAAAGTGATGAGGAAACTAACATTTACTGAACTCCTCCTATGCCAGACGTTGTGAGAGTTGCTTTATGTTTGTCATCTCATTTCCCACAACAGGGTAGAATTCGTGGTTATTATTTGCTGATTTAAAAAAAAAAAAAGGACTCAGAAATTAACTTCCTAGGATTACATAGATAATGTTTGATACAGGATTTTATTTTAATTGGTAATAGTCAGATGCCAAAACCTATATTTTTTCCCAGTGTATTACCAGACAACATCCATGTACTCAGACCATTTCTGCCCCCTTTTTTGGTGGAAATTTAAGACTTTCTTATGTCTCTAGCTTAGTATTTAATATTTATACATTACATATTATACATTTAAGGATTTTGAAGGATGGTGGTACTTTTCTTCACAAGTAGAGAAGAAATCTCTTAAAGTCATAAAATAAATTCAGATTATATAATGGAAATTGACTGTATTGTACTGGGAAGATGCTCATTAGAAATGATGGGTAGGACGTTAAGGATATTTCCTGAGAGGGGTTACAAAATTGAGTATTATGTGGCTTAGTGATTTAGAGTAGCTTCTGCACCCAGACTACTGGATTTATTGCTTATCTTCTGAGATCTTGAGCAGATTAAATTACTACTTTGTATTTTGATTTCTTCATCTAATATTGAGAGTTACATTAATATCAACCTCATAAAGTTGTTATGAGGGTTAGATAAATAAATATATGTAATGATGCTTAGAATAGTGCATGACACATATTAAATTCATTATAAGTTTTATTTATTATTGTTAAGTAAATGAGAGAAGGAAAGTAGAGAGGATGAGAGGGAGTGTCCCAATAGGTGGACATGGCTGATGCAAAGACATAGGCAGGAGCAAGATAAATAATAACGAAATATGGCACACAGATTGTGTTGCAGCATAGCGCTAGAATCAACAAACCATGGCTCTTTGTAAATAAAACTTCCTTGGAATATAGCCTTGCCCATTTGTTGACATACTGTCTGTGGCTGCTTTCTTGCTATAATAGCAGTCAACTAGTTGCAACAGAGCAAATGGCCCACAGAGCTGAAAATATTTACTGTCTGATCATTTGCAGAAAAAGAATACTGACCCCTGATGTAGAGAATCTCTGCATTTGAAGAGCATGTAGAACATTTCGACTTAAAACTCTGGGACAGTTAACAAGTTTTAGAAATACCAAACCTGACTTCTTTATCCTTCCTTATTAGGAGCATTGTTACCAATTTTCTGTCTAATTGTATCCAGAGCCTGTTATCTGGCTGTTAACAGATGGAAATTTCTTTGATAGTGCAACTTAGTTGCTTTTAATCTCTCTGTTTATTGAAACAGGTGTGGCAATAGCTCTGTGGACCCAGTCTCCATGAATAGACTGAGCTTTGTGAGGAACAGATGCAGGTGAGATCCTAGGTATTAAAAAACCAAAGGGATGGCCAGGTACCTGTAGAGATCATCACATTTTCAGCTGTCTTACTGTAGTATTTTCTTTAGCAGCCCTCAGCCTCATCCCTCACTTCCCAGTTACTTTTTTTCTAGGAATATTTTCCTGGACTTCTAAAGCTGCTTTTGCTCATCCTTTTTAAAGAAATTACATTAACACTTGACCTACTTTCTTCCTGCTTCAGTACCTTTCAGTTACTCTACTTTTGCAAGGATCAAAAAAAATGGTGATCACTTTTGGGTGGGAAGATCTGAGTATAGTCATCCTCTTTTCTAAACACCCAAGAACCTAAAGTTAAAGGTGCTAAGCCAGCATTGCTTTTTAAATGTTACTGGGTAGGGCTTTCTCCTCACACCTGTAATTCTTCTAGGAATGGACTTGGCTCTGTGAAGGATGGGGAACCTCACTTCGTGGTCGTCCACTGCACAGGCTACATCAAAGCCTGGCCCCCAGCAGGTAGGAAAGTTAGGTAGTGATTTCTTCCTTGGTGAAGCAGTTTCCTCACAGAGTCCAAGAAAGTTAGTTAACATGTATCATGTATCTGGTATATGAAATGTACTTTGGTATTATAAACTGTAAAAAATAATAGGAAAGAAAAAGCAGGCTCCTTCCCTTCCCTTATGGATCTTGCATTCCAGTTAAGGGGATGGATTACTCAGACTTAAAAATGACTCACTGTTGGCTGGGTCACAGGATGTAGGTTTTAAATGTACAGATAATAATGTGTGTTTACTAAATACCTCTGTCCTAAGTATTTGTGTGCAAAGAAACAGTTGGCATTGAATGCAGCTGATTTGGGAAAGTTTTCTAAAGTAAGAACAAGACTTGGGCGTAGAAGGGGTAAATCACTTGATTGTAGTAAATTATAAAGGGCATATTCTCTACAAAGGCTTTAAGTCAGGATGTGAGCAGATTAGTTTTACTAGAACTTGAAGTCAAACATCCTTTTCAGCGGGCGTGTCAGAATTTCCAAATCTTAGCAACTTCATTACTTCCCTGCTGGGTAGTTATGACTGGGAAGTGGGGATTGTAGGGAGACAGAAACTAAGAGAAGCAAGATGGTATATTTCAGTAAGAGATTAAACTTTGGATTTGGAAAAACCTGGGTTTGATTTTGGCATTGTTGTTTACTAGTGGTATAACTTAGGATAAGTTGCTTGGCTTTTATTTTAAAAAGCCCTCAATTTTCTCATTAGTAATTTGGAGATATTATATCCCTTATAGAGTTACTGTGATGAGTAGACTAAATGTAAGAAAAGCACCTAGCCTAGTGCCTGGCATATGGTAGGCGCCCAATAAATGATTTAATTAAGTAAGTGTAATTAAGAAAAAGTAATTTTAAGTTGTAATGATTTTTGAACTTTTTAGTTTATATGCTGTATAAACCATGCATTTGAGGTATACATGATTTTTATACTTCTGTGTAACTCTCAAAGAAATCCTATTTTTCTTGGTAAAAAGATAATTATGCAAAGAGTGGAGAGAAAATGCAGCCTTCTTCCTTTCCACATAAAACATGGAAGCACTTGCTTCTCTTTTTTCCAGAGGACGTAAATAACTATTGGTGTTTGGTTTAATTTCAGTTTTGGTTGTTTGCTTACTTTAAAAGTCACAGGTTGGGCAAGACATCTGTTCTCTGCCTATGATATGGTCACAGAATGGGTGATTATCTTCATATGTGTTTGGTTTGGCCAGCATGGTCTTTTAGAATACTTTGGGTGGGACCTGTACTCTGCACTTTATTATAATTAATGTGGGTAAAATATATGAATTAATATATATAAAAAATACTTAAAACAGTACCTGATATATATGATAAATTCTTTGGGTTGTTTAATCTTTAAATTTTTGACTTTTGAAGGCATTTGAGTTTGAGATCCTTGTTAAACCTTTTAACTTCACCTTCCTGAAGGTGTTTCCCTCCCAGATGATGACCCAGAGGCTGGCCAGGGGAGCAAGTTTTGCCTGGTGGCCATTGGCAGACTGCAGGCAAGTATGGATTTTCCATGTCTATATCACACCTTTTCAATGAGAGGAAATCTCTTTCAGGATGTGTTCATTTTATTTTTTTTCTTTTACTCTAAATACAAATGATGAATTCTGTAAAACTACAAATATTTGGAAGAATGTGGCATTCATAGTTAATATTGCTTCTTTTGGATTTAGCAGAAGCTGAACAGTGTGAGAGAGAGAGAGGGAGGTCTTTTCTTCTTTCATATTATTAACTTTGCAATGCTGAATTTTCTATTTCCAACAAATTTCTTTTGCCCATATACAATAGAAGAGAGATCTTCTTATTTTATCATTACATGACTAACAATATAGAAGTGGAATTATTTTGATCCTCTTTATAAAAATAGATGTTCCTTGGTTAGATGGGACTATAGTTTCCTAATCTGTGAATAATGAACACGGCCTAGCTACATGAAAGTAGGTGGGTTTTAGGTTGAATGAATTTTTATCTTCCTTTACAAAGTTGGTAAAGGATGCATGTGTGGGAGTGGAGCTAGGCCTCGTGCCCTCTCTGTGATTATCATTTTTTCATTTCTGGATGAGATGTGAAAGTTTAGAAATTCCTAAAATTGGGAGCCTCATGGGAACTACATCTTTAAAGAATGGTGTCGTTCTATCTCATTTTTATCTCTTTATCTTCAGGTAACTAGTTCTCCTAACTGTACAGACATGAGTAATGTTTGTCAACCAACAGAGTTCATCTCTCGACACAACATTGAAGGAATCTTCACTTTCGTGGATCATCGCTGTGTGGCTACAGTTGGCTACCAGCCGCAGGTGAGGAGCTGGTGCTATTACACCACTGATATTCAGGCCTCTGTTTTCCCTTGTTTATGCTGAGATTATTCAATCATGTAATTCCAGAGGTAGCCAAAATATATCAGTCCCAGCTCAGAAAAAGATACAATCCTATTCTGTCAATGGCTAAATTTATTCTTAGCTTTCTATCAAGGTTATTATCTGATCTATAAATATGTGGCTTGTGAAACCAGGTGGGAGCAGCAGGTACAAATGTGTATTTCTTCTTTGTTTTTGATATTAATACAGATAATGATGCAAAAGTGCTCATCGTAATTAGTTACAATGATATGACCACTTTTGGATAATTCATGTCATCATCTAGATGCATAGTAACCCAGAAAATATGCATATTTAGCATCAGTTAATATGATTTATTTAGATACCTCATTCAGCAGACCAGGTAACTATATCTGAGTTGAGAAATGTCATTATATAAACTTTCAGAATTATGGTGGTCAGGAGAGACTTCTGACTGTGGCTGTGTGAAGAGGCTAAGCTGATGAAAAATAGATCTTGAAAAAGAACAAAGTTTGAGCATTTATACTGCCTGGTTCAACATGTGTTATAGAGCTGTTGTTATCAAGACGCTGTGGTATTCGAGTAGGGATAGTTACATAGATCAATAGACTAGAACAGAGTCTGTTCTCACATTTATGGTCAGTTGATTTTCAACAGAGATGCCAAGACAATTCAAGGGGAAAAGAAACGTTTTCAACAAATGGTGTTGGAACAATTGGATGTTCATGTGTAAAACAAAACAAAAAGAATGTAGACTCTTACCTCACACCATACGCAAAAATCAACTCAAAGATGTAAAGGTGGAAGGGCTAAAGTTATAAAACTTCTAGAAGAAAATAGAAAATCTTTGTGATCTTGAGTTAGGCAGAGATCTTTTATATGACACTAAAAATATGAGTCACAAAAGAAAAAAGTTGGATTTGATAAGTTGGGTTTCATAAAAGTTGAAATTTGCCCTCTTAAAAGGGCATCAGTAAGAAAGTGAAAAGACCAGCCACAGACTGGGGGAAAATATTTATAAAGCATATATCTGAGAAAGAATTTGTGTCCGGAATATATAAAGAACTCTTACAACTCATTAAGGCAAACAGCCAGTAAAAAAAAAAGGGGGGGGGGGCAACAAGATTTAAATAGACATTTCACCAGAGAAGAAATATGAACAGCACATAAACAGATGCTCATCATCAGTAGTCATTAGGAAAGTACAGATTAAAACCACAGTGAGATACCACTGTATGCCCACTAAAATGGCTGTGATCAAAAAGTATTGGCAAGAGTCGGGAGGGATAGCGCAGTGGTAGAGTGTGTGCTTACTGTACACAGGGTCCTGGGTTCAATCCCTAAAATAAATAAATAAATAGATAGATCAATCGATCAATCAGTCAATCCCATCCATCCATCCATCCATCCTAATTACTTCCCCACCAGCTCAAAAAAAAAACTTTAAAAAAAGAAAAAAAAAAAGTATTGGCAAGAACATGGAGAAACAGAACCTTCATACACTGTTGGTAGGCAAGTAAAATGGTGTAGCTACTTTGGAAAAACATTTCTGCAATTCCCTAAGAAGTTAGACTTACACTTACCCTACAGCTTAGCAGTTACACTCCTAGGTATTTACCCAGGAGAAATGAAAACATATGTTCACACAACGATTTGTGCACAGATGTTCACAGCTGTATTATTCATAATAGCCAAAAAGTGGAAATAGTCTAAATGTCCATTAATTAGTGAATGGATACACACTGTGGTATATCCATGTTAGACTGCTGCTGAGCCATAAAAGGACTATATTGTTGATACATGGAACAAAATAGATAAACTTCAAAGTATTACGTTTGATGAAAGAAGCCAGACCCAAAAGTCTACCCATTGTATGATTCCATTTATATGAAATTATACAAAAGGCAAAACTAAAGCAGAAAGCAGATCAGTGGTTGGCTAAGGGATTGGGAGCAGGGATTGATACAAACAAGCACAAAGGAACTTTTGGGAGCAATGAGTATGTTCTCAAACAATGGTGGTAACGGTTGTACAGCTGTATAAATTCATTATGATAATCAAATTAGAATTTTTCACTTGAAATGAGTGAGTTTACCTAATTATACCTCAGATCTGTAAAAAATGCAATTAAAATAAATTAAAATAAATGTATAGTATTCTGAAAAAGAAAAGTGCTCTGGAGGTCAGTTGTTTACCAGATTCCATCTCTTTTTTTTGTTTCTGTCTTTTTTTCCCCTTCCACTTTTATCTGTAATCGTGGGATAAAGACAGGAGAAATAAAATTCAAGTCCCCTGATGATGGGCCAGGAAAGTTAGATCATCATGAAAGTATCAATCTTACTCCTCTTTTCCTCTTTTAGGAACTCTTAGGAAAGAATATTGTAGAATTCTGTCATCCTGAAGACCAGCAGCTTCTAAGAGACAGCTTCCAACAGGTAACTTTTTTCCTTGGTTTGGGTGTAAATATTTTTATCTAATGTCTATTATCACATTCACTCCACAAATATTTACTGACCACTGATTAATCAAGTACTATGGCACACCCTGCAATTTTACATTCTTTAGTAGTTAACTTGTAGTTTTAAGGGACAGAAAAGGACCAATATGTTGAAACTATGGATAATTTATGTTCAAGGTATTTTTCTTTGGCTTGACTACTCACTGTCTTATATCCAAGGGCTGTCTTTAAAGTATTTAAAATATTCTACACTTCACTGAACTGTGGATAGTAGTATAAAAATTCATTTCATGGTTCTTTTATAGAAAAGTGAGACTTAGCTCTTAATTGTAAGCTAACTCTCTTTTTTTTTTAAATTTATTATTTTGTTTTGGGGGGGAGGTTATTGGGTTTTTATTTATTTACTTATTTTTAATGGAGGTACTGGGGATTGAACCCAGGACCTTATGCTTGCTAGGCACATGCTGTACCACTGTGTAAGCTGACTCTTAATTGCAATTTTCAGGCCCTAGATCCTGAAAACATCTGGTAAATTTAATTTCAGGACAGACTTGGCTTTAGGTAGCAATTCTTACGTTAAATTAGACTGGTTAATTTCCCTCTTTAAGCCTCAGTAGTGTTTTTACTGATACAGTGGGTATATAAGATAAAGCATTTAAAGCACATGGCCCAACTTCTAGAGGAAATCAATGGCAGTGAGAAGTCTCTCTGGCTTCTGATTCCTCAGCATCAGCTGTTCCGTCTACTTAGAAGGATCGCGTTTCATGTATGTGTATGTAGTCCTATAAGAATTACTCTGACATCTGTTGAAACCATTTAAAGCTGAGGACATGGTCATTTGGCAGCGTGAGAAGTTATAATTCATAATTCTGACACTTTTGGCCACAGAATATTATCTTATCACTTCTAGAAAATGTTTATTCCAAAACAACTTTAACGGATCATGTAATACACTCGCTAATCTCAAGGTTGTAATTCTGACGTCAGTTGCTGCTGTGGTATTCGAGTGCATAAGCAAAGGTGCTTTTTAGTGTGTGAGCTGTAGCTGCTTACCAGTTGTTGGTTTCCAGATTTTGATGTTTCTTAAGTCTGGATAAATTTATATTTCTTTTTGCTTTTTTAGTACATAAATTTAGTTACGATTTCTAATGAAGCTTGTTTTCCTTTTTTTTTTCCTTCCCATTTTGATTATTGCCATGTTTGTTTCACATTTGTTTTTTAAAAGTTTTGTTTATGTGTTTAAAATGTGCCATTTCATTATTGCTAAGAGAGGTATTTCTCATTATCTGCCATGATTATTTCTTAGTCAGATTGTAATGTCCACAGTTACCGCCATACTCCCATCAGCTTAAGCACAAATGTTATCTTAAAAAGCAATTTAAAGTGTAGGTATTTTGAATTACTGGGCTTAATACTTCATTGGCATAGATATGTACAGCAATAAACAGGTTTTCAGATCCAGTACTTTGTGTACAAATGTAATGATGTTCATTGTGTACATGTTATTCAGTGAGCACATGTAAGTATTAGAGACCACTTACTATTGTCTAAATGCAAGTGTTTATATCTCATTTCTTTTTTATAATGTTAAATGTTGATGTTCTTAAAAAAAAAAAAGAAAATATATAGCCTACTAGGCTATATCAAGCCTTGTACTTGACATATAGTAACTATAAAATAAATGTTAGCTGTTAATATTATTATTTTGTTGTTGTTAAGGAGGGGGATTCAAAAGATTTTCTATTCTATGAGATTAGAAACTAAAATAATCTAAAATTAATTTATTTTAAAGAACAAAAAGCAAAGTAAAACTAAAGTCAACTTAGTTTTATTTATAGAAACCTTCATGGGTGCTGTAAACCCAGAAATTCTCAGGCTAGGGGGAAAAAGCTAGGACTGAGGGGCAATGTGTAAGCTGTATTCAGTGTCACTAAACTTAACAAATTTCTAGTAAATTGTCTAGATTGTATCTTTGAGGGACTTCCCAAGGAAGTGAAGGAAGCATAGTCTTTCCTCTCCTGGAAATAAAATTTTACTTGTGTTTAACATTGACTAGAGTGGTCAGATAACTTGGAACTCTGAGAAGAAACATGATAAACATAGTTCATTATTTAGTCACTTAGTTTTCACTCCTCATGTTGTTTTGTTACGTGACATTGTGAGAGAACGTCACTTTACAGACAGTGACACAAGAATCTTAGGGTTGTAGATGTGTAAAGAGAAATTCTTATGGGTTTCAACTGATGGCATGCAAACCTTTTCCAGGTGGTGAAGTTAAAAGGCCAGGTGCTATCTGTCATGTTCCGGTTCCGGTCTAAGAACCGAGAATGGCTCTGGATGAGAACCAGCTCCTTTACTTTCCAGAACCCTTACTCAGATGAAATTGAGTACATCATCTGTACCAACACCAATGTGAAGTATGTGCCATAAAGACCTTTTCCATTGTTGGGATTTCTCATGGGCCCAGTTTGCTTAACCTTATCAAATTACCTTTCTCTTCTACTTTTCTAGTAGTAAACACCAGTAGTTCCACATCTTCCACTTTCTTAGAATTTGGGGTAGTTCATCCACGTAGAGTAAAATTTTAACTAACAATAGCTTGGAGACTCAGTTCTGAGATGTGAGTGATTTGTTTAGTTGACAGCATGAGTTTGAACTGCATGGGTCCACTTATACTCAGATTTTGTTTAGTAGTAAACACTGTAGTACTACATGGTCTGCTGTGGATTGAACCACATATAGGGAGGGCTGAGTATAAGTTACACTCAAATTTTTGGCTACTAGGAGAGACAGTGCCCCTAACCCCTGTGTTGTTCAAGGGTCAACTGTATTTCAGTTTTATATTTCAACCCTTTCTACACCACTGGTGTTTTATACATCAGTTTACTGCTCTAGTCTGGTGGACTTTTTTCCTAGAGCAGTCATCTGCAAACTGAAAGACTGAATAGTAAGTATCTTTGCACTGAGGGGCATATGGTCTCTGTTGCAGCTACTCAGTTCTATTGTTTTGGCCTGAAAACAGTTCTAGACAAATGAGATGAACAGAAATGGCTGGGCTCCAGTAAACTTTTATTTACAAGAGTGAGCAATAGACTGGACTTGGCCCCTGGACCATAGTTTGCTTTAGAACATAGCTGTATCCACTCTGTTGTTAGTTTCTTTCTCTATTATTGATTCTTTTCTGTTTGAACTTTCTTTCTCAGCTTTGTAAGAAAGAGTTTTATTAACAGATTTCACATACCATACACTTCACCCATTTCAAGTGTTTAATTTTTCAGTGTGTCACAGTTGTACAACTCTTACCACACACAAAAAAAAACTATTACCCCAAAAGAAGTCCTGTAGTAATTAACAGTCATCCTCCCTAAGCTCTATATGATTGGAAATGTATGTCTCTTATAAATGGAAATGTGTATTATGTGGTTCCTTTGTGACTGGCCTCTTTCACTTAGTGTAATATTTTAAGGGTCACGCATGTTATAGCATGTATCTGTATTTTTATGTCAGAGTCAGATATTTTTTTTTCCTCTGTTCTCTCTGCTCGCCATTTTCCCAGGAACTCCAGCCAGGAACCACGGCCTACACTGTCCAATACAATCCAGAGGCCACAGCTAGGTCCTGCAGCTAACTTATCCCTGGAGATGGGCTCAGGGCAAATGGCATCCAGGTGAGAAATAGTGGAAGATCCTTTATTGAGCAGTGACTAGCCTTGGTGGGTGGCACTTTGTTTGTTTGTTTGTTTGTTTTAAGCCTTTTCCCCAGATTCTTTTTTAAAATCTTTTTTCCTGTTTCTTTCCTTGTCTTTAACATTTAGGCAGCAGCAACAGCAAACAGAATTGGATGTGGTACCAGGAAGAGATGGACTAGCCGGCTACAATCATTCCCAGGTTAGTGTGTCTTTGAAGGTGAGCATTTCCTTAATACCCCCAGAACCAGTTGGAATGTATGTGTACCTTTATATGACTTTTAGGGTTATTTCATGGTTATTTTTAATCATTATATTCCACAGGTTTCTGTCCAGCCTGTGACAACCACAGGCCCAGAACACAGCAAGCCCCTCGAGAAGTCAGAGGGTCTGTTTGCCCAGGATAGAGATCCAAGATTTTCAGAAATCTACTCCAGCATCAATGCAGGTATGTTTCTTCCTCACTCTTGTTTTAAGTTCTCATTTTAATCACTTGCTGATGGGCCTGTAACTGCCCAGTCAGTAGTCTTCCAGCATATTTCCACTTAATCCTAATACCTCTTGAGTAAATAGGAACTTGCTGAACTAATATACTGCAGCCCCTTGACTGGCCCTCCCCCGACTCCTTTTGGTCCACAGATCAGAGTAAAGGCATCTCCTCCAGCACTGTCCCTGCCACCCAACAGCTATTCTCCCAGGGCAGCTCATTCCCTCCTACCCCCCGGCCGGCAGAGAATTTCAGGTGAGCCCCATATGTGTGTGCTGCTTTACAGGGCAACTGAGGGATTCAGTTACTGAATCCAAGTTTATTCTTCCCTAGCTTTCTCTGGCTATTTCAGACAAAGCAGTGGAACCTGTAGGCCTAGGATGAGACAATCTTGCTTTTCTTCCTCCTTTTTCTTTGTACCTGTCCTGTTGCCATGTGCTAGGTCCCATCTCTGTGTGGCCTGATCAGTGTGTGACTGTCAGTCCTTCTCATCTTTTCCAGATTCTGTTACGAAGTTTTTCCTTTACCCCAGGGAGTCAAGGGAATCTAGGAATAGCACTAGATTATCCTGTGATTCCTAAATTCTATGATAAACCCATCTTTTTAATCCTTTACCTTGTTATTTTTTCACTCCTAGAAATAGCGGTCTGGCTCCTCCTGTAACCATTGTCCAGCCATCAGCTTCTGCAGGGCAAATGTTGGCCCAGATTTCCCGCCACTCCAATCCTACCCAGGGAGCAGCCCCAGCTTGGACCCCTAGCACCCGCCCAGGCTTCTCTGCCCAGGTAAACCTTCTCATCTGCCTGTTCTTTGTGTATTTTTTTGTTTGGTTAGGCTTTTTGTCATCTGTAAAATTATTGTTGTCTGTCTTAAATACCTTCCCCCCACACACACACCTGCTCCCCTGCCTTTCAATTTTTATCCTTATTGGGAGCAGCCAGATAATTAAAAACTGTAGATAATCCAAGTATCTCAGAGTCTATGGTTTTCACATTCACCTTAAATCAGAATTTGTCATGAACATCTTGAGCAGGTTTGAGTTTCAGATTTGTTTCAGAGTAAATTCTAAGAAGTTTCCACTTTGATTAGGGCTACAAAATATAGGAACAAAGGAGAAGTTTAATTATTAATTTATACACAGTGATGTCTATTTACCAAAAAAAAAATTGTGTTGAAAAATCTTCATACAATGTATATGTGTATATATAATATATAGTAAAGCTAAAGCTAAGGTCTTTTCGTATGTTGATATATACTTATTTTGAATAAGTAATATTTTAAATAAAAAACCAAAACCAGAAGTAGGCTCCAGAATTGTTATATGCAGTATGACCTCACTGTATTAAAAATGCATAGGAAAATAAGAACTGGAAGAAATTATCCAAAAATGTTAACCATGAGTCTATCGTAGTAGAATTGTGGATGATTATTTCCTTTTTATTTTCCTTTGTTTTGTTTACTATTATTTTTGTGTGTGTGGAGGTAATTAGGTTTATTTATTTATTTATCTTTAGAGGTGGTACTGGGAATTGAACCCAGGGCCTTGTGCATGCTAAGCATACACTCTACCACTTAAGCTATATCCTCTCCCACTCCTTTGTTTTGAAAATACTCCACAGTGCATATGCATTACTGTAATAGTGAGGAAAATGTTTAGTTACCCCCCCAAAAAAAATCGTTAGGAATAAATGTGGTACAGACTGAGTAATAAAATAATGCAGTGTTTTTTCTCTCTATATAAAATGCTGTACTGTTATTAATGCATCTAGTTTTTATGTAACTTTACCGTTTATAAAGTCCTTTCATTTAAGTCATTTTCACTTAATTCTCACAACTCTAAATGTGTACTTTTACTACTCCCATAGTTGTTTGCTTTTTGCACTTTATCACAGGTGCCTAAAAATAATGTCAAGGGAAATTGGGAGTTAATTGGAAGAAATGTACAGTGGAAAATAAGTAATGAGCTTGGCACAAAAGAATCCAGTGATTGATGGGGGTTAACTCTGATAAAAATGGTCTGTGCAATATGTTCATGTTCTCTTTGCTCTCTGTCCCTTTCTTTTAGCAGGTGGCTACCCAGGCTACAGCCAAGACTCGTTCTTCCCAGTTTGGTGTAGGCAGCTTTCAGACTCCATCCTCTTTCAGCCCTATGTCCCTCCCTGGTGCTTCCACTGCATCTCCTGGTGCTGCTGCCTACCCGAGTCTCGCCAGTCGTGGATCCAACTTTGGTGAGTTCTGACTGAAAGGAGGGTAACAGGAAAATCACACCACTAAAGAGAAAGGATTTGATAGTTAAAATGGCTTGTTTGTGTCCTGGATGTACTGACCTAATAATGGAAAAATGCAAGGTGACAGGCCATTTGGAATTTAAAACCTACCCACATGAAAAAGACTTTAGCACATACAACAAAAAGTAAGTAAGGTATTATAAATTTAATGACATGCAAATCTAGTCTAAATGAGCAAAGGACTCTTTGGAAAGGGTACCTAGAGAAGAAAAATTAATGTGGGACCAGGGTTTGAAGTAGAAGAGGCATTGATTGGCAGAAGGAGGGGCAGGAGGTATCTAGATAAAATTAATGACTTGCACATAGTTGTGGAATAGTTTCTCCTCTCCATGGAGTTAGCAGATTGAAGTTGTTTCTTCTTCCTCGTGTTTCTAGCTCCTGAGACTGGACAGACTGCAGGACAGTTCCAGACACGAACAGCAGAGGGTGTGGGTGTCTGGCCACAGTGGCAGGGCCAGCAGCCTCACCACCGTTCAAGTTCTAACGAGCAGCACGTTCAGCAGCCGGCAGCACCGCAGCCGGGCCAGCCTGAGGTTTTCCAGGTGAGTCAGTGAAAAGACTTCAGAAGACCCGAGCCTGGGAGAGAAAGAGTCAGGGAGGAGAGACAGTAGGAAGCAGGCATGGACTGAGGTGTTTGACTGAGGTTAGTAAGTGGGAGAAGACAAGAGTGGGGACATAGAGGAGTAAATGTCATTAATTGGAAAGGCTGTGAACTTAAGCGTGCTGCACGGCCGTTAACCGGACTGTAGTTAGTGCTGGGAAGCGCTATGCGGAGGTGTCCTAGAAAGTAATTTCAGCCCATTCGGAGAGAACCATATCCCCACTTCATAGCCGCTTAAGTGTAAGCATACTGATTACAGCTATGAAGGTCCATTTACGTAAGTCCTGAGGGGACCGCGAGAGTCAGTGGAGTAATCTAAGGCCGGACAAAGGAGGAGCTCAGCTCAAAACACAGGCTGAAAGAAGGCAAAACAGGTTTTGGTGGAGAATAAATAGGATAAGAGATACTCCATATATATCCATGGGGGCTGTATGAAATGTGGCAAGCAGATTTTTCTCCCTTTGAAAACACTGAGAACTAGAGAAGAGGGAAAAGTGGAACTGTAGGAGGCAGACAGGAGGCACTAGGGCAAAGGCTGTCATCTAAAGGAGTCGGCGCTCCTGGGAGTGAGGGAGGCTGAGGGGCCTCGGCACAGCGGAAGCCCTCTGGGGGCAGGGGTGGTGATTCAGGGCATTGCCGGGAAGGAGCTCGATGAATACAGAGGATCAAGGTGTGTGACCCAAGCTTACTCTTTTTCTCTTAGGAGATGCTGTCCATGCTGGGAGACCAGAGCAACAGTTACAACAATGAAGAATTTCCTGACTTAACTATGTTTCCCTCCTTTTCAGAATAGAGCTATTGGGGTGAGGATAAGGGGTGGGGGAGAAAAAAAAATCACCATTTGTTTTAAAAAAGCAAATCTTTCTGTAAACAGAATAAAAGTTCCTCTCCCTTCCCTTCCCTCACCCCTAATGTGTACCCCCTTTCCCTTCTGGCCTTCCCCTTGTCTTCCTGCCTCTCTAAGATAACATTTATAGAAGAAATGGAGTCAGTCCTCAAGGCTTTGGGGACCCTTTGAATAATTAAGGCTGGGTGAGGTTAAGAATGCCTTTCCTTATGTCTCCTGACCAGAAATTTGTGCAGAGATGATTTGTGCTAGGGGCAGGGGGCAGGTTAGAGAACTTGACATCACTATTTGCCTTGGATACTATGGCTTATTTTTGGAAAAAAATTCTGAATAAGGTGGGGGATAGGAGAAATGTCCTCATGTTTGAGGACCGTGAAACATGGTAGGTATACATGGGGCTTTAGGAAATGAGCATAGGCTCTTTCTGCTGCCTGTGAGCAATTCCTCTGGAAAGAAACATGAGTAAGGAAGTGAGAGAGAGAGAGAGAGAGTGTGTGTGTGTGTGTGTGTGTGTGAGCACGAGCACATTTGTTTCTGTGTTTGTTTCTTTCTCCCTATTAGGGAGTTATGCAAAATTTGTCCCAGATTTTATCTTTGTCTTTTTCTGTGTGTTTCGAAGAGTCCTAACGAGTTAAATCTTCCAGGTATTTTTCACTTAGTATTGCAGCCAAAGAATATTTAAATAAATGTCTTTGCTGCACTTATTTCTATGCCCAGCCAATATGCAACTGTAAGCAAATACATAATGTCTTCTGTTGATGTGGTTGGTCTCCCATGGAACATATACAGTGTAAAGTGGGCTATTCCTGCTTTTGGTGCTTTCACCTTATAGGGAAGATCTGCAAACATTACAGAAATAGGCTGGCAAGGTGAACACTTTCAGAAACCCCACACTTGGCCATAAGGATAATGCTGCATTTTTCTGTCAGAATCACATATGATGTGTGTTCTGTAGAGGTTATTTCTGCATGGAAACTCAACTTCTTGGGTTAGCAGTCCCAGTGAAAATCCTCACTGCTGGAGTTTAAACCAAATACCAAGCCTTCTTGCAAAGTAGCCTCTTTCATCCCATTCTCAAAGTATCCAGGCTGCAAGAAACAGATTTAGGTCTCTTCTGGGCCTATAGTTCTTTCCTCTTTGTTCCCTCTCTAATTTTGAGATTGGATTTTGCTTTATAGTACAAGTGTAATAAATCGAGATGATAGATGGGACCTGGACTCCCATCCTGACAGGGTCACTTAATAATGAACTATAGCCATATAAATGTGGATACAGGTTACTACTCTCACTCTTTACCTTTCTCAGGTAACAGTCATGTGTATCAGCCTTTTTGTTTGTTTGTTTGGCTCAGGCCAGTATCTGAAGTGCAAGACTGAATTAATAAGGAGAAGACATATTAAATGTAGCCATAGGGGACTGAGGCGCACAAGTGGCCTTGGAGAGGCTGAGAGAATGTCATTAGGTTTCCCTTCCTTTTGTCTCCAGTCTGGTGCCAGGTAGTGGAGTGGAAAAGGAGACAGTTTATTTTTTTATTCTATGTGCACACGTACAGTATACATATATATTTATATCACAGTTTAAGAAACCAAAAAGTTGAGTTTCCAATGAAATCCTTGTTTTTTTAAATAATCAACTGTTTTTAAATGTGATCAGGACTATAATATTGTACAGTTATTATAGGGCTTTTGGGGAAGGGGAGGGGAGGGAGAAGATGCTCTGGGGGTTTTGTTTCTGCTTTTCCTTCAGGGTTTTATTTTTGATTGTTTTTTTCTTGTTGGCCATTTCTGTACTGCTGGCATCTGTGCTGAGCCTTACAGTGGCAAAAATAATGACATGTAGCAAAGATTTTAAAACAAAATATTTTTTCCTTTTGTAAACTTTGTGTTGTGTGATCTTGATTGTGGTTTTATTATTCCTTCCCAGCTCATAAACAACAAACACCCACAAACTGGTTGAATCTATAGCTTGAGCTGCAAGTATGCAAGCATAAAGCACAGTATGACTATAATTTCAGGCATCAGAAATCATAGGGCTCTGATCACTCAGCATTCCTTGGTTGTCCTCCTGATCCTGACTCATTCTGAGTAAAATCAGCAGGGACATCTGACCGTGGATGGGGAGGTAGGGGATTGCCCACGTCCTTGGGAGAGGGGTGAATTTAGGACTTGGGACCAGGAGGGCACATCTGGACTTCTTCCAGTGTTCTTCTAGTGTTTCCCCTTCTGGATTTAAAGGAGTTAGGAACGGGGAAATTTAAACCATGCAGGTCTAGACCTGGTTTCCCTCTAGGACCATGTGTTTCATTAGGAAATCTTAAAACCAATAGGTGTAAACCCGTGTTCCTGAGAGTCTGTATGAAATCCAGCTAGAAACTGAATCTACATCCCATGTATTACCCTTTTTGCTCCAAAGACTCTTTTTTTCTCTTCCCTCACATCTGTTTATGGAAGAAAATGGGGATGTGGTTTAGGAACTGAACTAGATTCTTATGATCTGTCACATGCCTCGATGTTGAGGGAAGCATTTGGAGAAGCTCACATGATTTGGACCTGGATCAGGGATTTTAATAATTGAGACAGATAATGTTCATCAGGCATCCCACCAGCTGAGAGTTTTAGCAACAAAGAAAAGCCACATGTGAGTTTATCAGTGCTTATGGCATCGATTCAAGGGCTCTCATAAAAAACCAGGGTTACTGTTTTTGGTTACTTTTAGAACTGATTTCTTCTGAATTTTCTGGGTATATTCTCAGCAAAGCCGTGTTAGGCTGGGAAGGCTATTCCCCAGCCTGGGAGCAATGACAGCTTTTAGCCAATAAGCTTACAAAGCACAAGTGTTTTTGGAGCCTATGGTTTCCCTTCCATACTCCTTTCTAGCCTTTTGTGTTCGTTTCCTCATCCCTGACGTGAGGGTCAGACACAAATTTGAAAATTGAGGTTTCAGAGTTGGAGAGATGAGTAACAACAAGAAAAGGGCAAGAAAAGATGTAATCCCGCAGCATAATAAATGATATAAAGACGAAGGATGAGGGAGATCAGGACTGTGTCTATTTATCCACCAAAGAGAAGGTAAGCCCCAACTCGGGCGATGTGTATTGAGGTCTTTTTTTTGTCTGCCCTCAAAGGCAGACAGCCATGTAAAACTAAATACCTAAGAACTCTCCACCGTGGTACACATGCTCCACATGTACACACAGAAACAATGCAAACCCACTGCCTCCTTCCTTCCTCCCTAACCCCCCTCTCAGCCTTTCTGTCTGCACTGCCCTCCCCATCCAAATTTTCCAGCCAGCAGTTGGAGCTGACTTCCGCAATCCTGGTGGAATAAATCCAGCATCCCTAGTCATCCGTCCACATTATCCACACTTCCCTGCCGAGACGAGCCCAGAGAACAGACTCCGTCAGCAGGTAACATTTTCAGTTTCCTAGATCTTTTAGCTTCTCCTATCTGCCAGTTCTCCATTTTTAGGAGTATTAGGGGTGTAGGGATTTGGGGATCAAAATGAACTTTACAGGCTCTGGATGAAAACAGTGATGCTTCTTAGGTCAATTCCTGGCCAAATAAAATCTGCCTGGAAATCTTTAGGATTCCATCCATAATATGTATATATGTATGTATACAAAGTTGTTAGTGAAAGCAAAGAATATAGGACATCTTATATTCTCAGAGTGGCCTCTTGGGCTTTTTTATTTGGGGCAAAGGTACCAAAAGAGTTAACTTTTCTAGCAGGGAGGAGGAGTGGTGCAGGGAGGTGGCAGCTCAGTAAACACTTCTACACTTTTGAGACATGTCAAAGCGCTTAATACTTAAATGTGCTGCTGGCCGTTTTCCAGTTTGCACAGGTAACAAAAAGACTACAAATTCAAAAATTATGCAAGCTGTATTACCTGCTATGGACAAAATTGTTTTTAAAATGGAGGACACGTAATTAGAAAGCCGGTGAAAAAAGTGAATGAAGCTAAAGCAAACTTCTGAGAAGCTGTGTGTTCAGTGATCGCAGAACATTGCTCCTCTGTCTTAATGTTCTTCTAACAGACTTTGGTCCTGTGGCTTTTTGTCCTGTGAGGCAGTCACAGAGGTTTGGGGGCGTTTTTTGTTAGAAGAAGAAAGGAAAACTTCCCTGCCCACCGCAGCTGGTTGAAATTAGGACAGTTTCCTGCCGGAGGAGGGAGAAGGAAGAGAAAGGAGGAAGAAATGCATATGAAGACTGAGGAGACCTTAAACATCTCATAGTTAGAGAATAGGAAATGCTATCAGTTTCTCCCTTGTCCTCCTCTGGCGAGCTCAGAAGTATCAAATTTTAGACAAGAAACAAAAGAATGCCTTGAAAAAGTAATCAGGAAGCAAAATTTATTGGAAATCTCTCCTTTGTGTATTCTGGGGACATTGAAGGAGACAGGTCCTGAGCCCATCCCGATTGTCAATTTTCTACCCCATTTCTGGTTGTCTATGCTGTTCTTTGTGTGTGTGTGTGTGTGTGTGTGTGTGTGTGTGTGTGTGTGTGTGTGTACGCGCGTGCGCGCGCTGAATCTCCCAAAGCAAAATACTGAACCAGACATATCAGCACTGCATCCAAACCCAGACCCCTCCTGACTATTGTTTTATCATATGGAAACCACCCTCAATTCTTTGTTTACCAAAGCCTAGTTTTCCTCTGCCTCATGGTCCACAGGAAGGGATTCTTAACTTTGGGTTCATGAACTCCCCAGAATTATTGTATGTGCATTCATTTTTCTGGTGAGAGGGACTACAGTGGGTTGCGAATTTTTGTTAGCTTCTCATGGGAGACTGCTTCCTGAAGGTTAAGAACCACATAGCTGGGTAAAAAGGTTCCAGCTATTTCCTCATGCCAAGTAAGGCTAGGAACCCCTTGGCAAATAGAAGAGTCTTCCCTAATTATCCCCTTCCCCAGGATGTGGGGGTTCAAAGTTCTACTATTGCTGCCTGTGGTGAGCTTCGCTCTATACCCTGAGGAGATACTGGACACCCAATGGGAGCTATGGAAGAAGACCTACAGAAAGCAGTATAACAGCAAGGTGCCTGGGGCCCTCAAGGGAGCACGGTGGGAGGGCTGGAACCTGAGGTCTCCAGTCCCGGCTTCCAGACTCCCTTCTTCAATCCCAGTACCTTAACCACTCCAACCAAGTAAACCTGCCCCTGTTCCCTGTTAACGTATACTTTTCATTCCTACCCTCAATTCACCTTCCATCAAGTCCTATCCTTCCTTTTCTTTATAACTGTCTTATATTTCTCTTCTGGGAAGACTTCTCAGATTAATGCTATTAATCCATAAGCATTTTTTCTATATATCTCTTCAGAGCTTTGCATTCTATTCTTTGTATTTTTACATATTTCTTTTTGCTTGCTCTTAATAATCCCATAGTCACTTCCCCAACTAGATTGTAAACCCTCTATGATTGTAAATCGAATCTCTTCTCCTAAAAACTTGCACATTACATGTGTAATTTTGTACACAGACACAGTCTGTGCCAATACTGACTATGCTCTGTTTAGGTGGATGAAATCTCTCGGCGTTTAATTTGGGAAAAAAACCTGAAGCATATTTCCATCCATAATCTTGAGGCCTCTCTTGGTGTCCATACGTATGAACTGGCCATGAACCATTTGGGGGACATGGTGAGTTGAGCCTCAGCTTCTGGTCTACCTGCCCTGTTTGCCTTGATTCCCCACTTATGCCTGGCCTCTTTCTTCTTTGTCCCAGACTAGCGAAGAAGTGGTTCAGAAGATGACTGGACTCAAAGTACCCCCGTCTCATTCCCACAGTAATGACACCCTCTATATCCCAGACTGGGAAGGCAGAGCCCCAGACTCTGTTGATTATCGAAAGAAGGGATATGTTACTCCTGTCAAAAACCAGGTACCCTCCGTTCTCTTGGGTGTGGATACGTAAGCTGGCATGACCTCTCCCTTTTTCTGTTTCTCTGTGTTTAAGGTAGGAGGGCACCAGGAAGAGAGGGCAAGGAAGTAAGGTACCTCTCCCTAGGCTAAGAAAATACAGCCTACTCTGTTATTTAACTTACCCCTATTTTTGTACATTTGGGTTGTTTCTGGGGTTTCTTTTTCTTTCTTTTTTTTTTTTATTTTACAAATAGTGTTGCTGTAAGCACCCATATGCATATATTTTTGTGCACATATACAAGTATTTTTGCAAAATAAATCCTAAAATTGGAATCACTAAGTCACAGAGAATCCTTTCCAGAAAAGGTTTTACAATCTTACATTCTTGCCAGCATGAGAATGTCAGTTTTTCCACGACCTTAATAAATGCTGATTATATCAGGCTGATGAACACTTGATTTAACATTCATTCAACAAATTTTTTTTTGGAACCTACCAGATACAGTGCTAGGCAGTAGAGATTCAGGATGACTAAGACATAACCTGTGTCCTCAGGAGATTCTCAATCTTAAAAAATAGAAAGGGCAGGAAACAAAGAAAAATGTATAATCCACCTGAGCTAATAATAATAGCTAGTGCTATTTGAGGGATTATTATTGTTACACATAATTCATCTTTTACATGAATTAACTTTTTTAATGCTCATAATCCCATTATGTTATTATTATCCACATTTTACATAAGGAAAGTGAGGTACAGAGAGATTTAGTAATTTACCCAAGGTCACACATCTAGTGGTTTGCAAAGCCAGTACAGTTGGTGCCCGGCTTCTGATGGTTCACCTTTTGATTTTTTGACTTCGTGATGGATGGTGTGAAAGTGATAGGCATTCCATAGAAAACTATACTTCGAATTTGAATTTTGATCTTTCCCCAAGCTAGCAGTAGACAGTGCAATGCATTCTCTTGCTTCTGGGCTGTGGTAGCAAGCTGCTGCTCCCAGTCAGTCACATGATCACGAGGATAAACAGCCAGTACACTTACAGTCATTTTACTTTTCACTTTCAGTGCAGTATTCAATAAATTACATGAGATATTCATCACTTTATTATAAAATAGGCTTTGTGTTGGATGATTTTGCCCAATTATAGAATAATATAAGTGTTCTGAGCACATTTAAGGTAGGCTAGGCTAAGCTAGGTTAGGGGTATTAAATGTATTTTTGACTTACTATATTTTCAATTTATGATAAATGTATCAGAGGAAGATGTGTATCTGCTCTGCTTTACTACAGCTAACGGTAACAGTAGTAAAAAGTTATCAGTAGCAACAATAGCAACAGGACAATGCCACAGAGGTTAAATGAAGGAAAATAGGAAGACTTTGTAGCAAAAGGGACAGGTGCTGGAATTTATAAAATGTATAAAATTTCATTGGGCAGTTAGAAGGAAGAAACAAAAATTGTGAACAGCAATGACCGATAGTTTCTTTGTTGTGCCTCTCAGGGTCAGTGTGGTTCCTGTTGGGCTTTTAGCTCTGTGGGTGCCCTGGAGGGCCAGCTCAAGAAGAAAACTGGCAAACTCTTAAATCTGAGTCCCCAGAACCTGGTGGACTGTGTGTCTGAGAATGATGGCTGCGGAGGGGGCTACATGACCAATGCCTTCCAGTATGTGCAGAAGAACCGGGGCATTGACTCTGAAGATGCCTACCCATATGTGGGACAGGTAAGACTGTCCTGCACAGTCATGCAGTTCTGCAATGGCTCCTCCTTCCCCAGCATGACATTTTGTAATCGAAACAATTGCAGAAACCATGTTTTCTGTTACCCTATCTGGCATTCTTGATGGTATAATTTCCCATGGAAAGCCATGAAGATCCACATAGTCTGGGAGAATTTGTGGAGCTTAGGCTACCAAGGGTCCTGGAGAAAAACAGGACAGGTTTATTGCATAGATCTCTGAGTAGGTCTCTATAACTCTCTGCTCAACTCCTACCGCTTCCATCACAAATCTTCAAACCCATCATCCTAATTTCATGAATTACATGGCTTTTTTTATAATATTAGTGTGGGTTTGGGGAACATTTAAGCAAATTATGTAAGTTAATATGCTAATGTGTATAAAAAAAGAAAAAAAGTTGCTTCATATTTATTGCAATTTTGGAGATCAACTCATTTCCTCCTATTATGTCCTTTATTAATAGGAAGATTTTTCTTACTTGAAAGGAAGAAGAGCTGAGGGCTTTTTATATACATGGGGTTGATAGATAATATAATATGGGGCCTTTGCAACAGGAGCCTTTGAAGCAGAGATAGTAAATCTGAGTAATACAGATGATGGCTATCATGTGCTAAGCCACATGCTTAGTGCATTTCTCATTTAATCTTCATAACAGCCCTGTAAGGTAGGCTTATCCTCACTTTATAGGTGACGGAATTGACACTTGAGAAGAGAAAATAGTATATTCAAATTTAAACCACGAGTTATGTAGCAGAGCCAAGATCTGTCAGATCTGCTTACCTGTTGTGAACATTCCCAGGCCTGTCTTCTATGCACATGTGCAAGAATTTCTTTACTAGAATATAACACCTAAGAACAGAATTGTCTGAGTCTTAGGGTACATGCGTCTTCAGCTTTACCAGAGAATGTCAAATTGTTTACCAAAGTATTTGGGAAGGTTTATTTTCCCGCCTGTACTTGTATTAGAAATCTCATTAATTCACACCTTCATCAGTATGCTTATCTGGACATCTGCATATCTTCTTCAGTGAATTGACTGTTTATATCTTTTGCCTGTTTTTAATTAGGTTGTGTTCTCTTTTTTACTGATTTTTAGTCATTTTTAAAAGATATTTGGATACTAATACTATGTGTGTTGTGGGTCAATTTATCTTTTCATTCTCTTTGTGATGTCTTTCAATCCAGAAAAGTTCTTAATGTTATTGTAGTAAATTTATTAATTTTTTCTTTGTGATTTTAATTCCTTTTTTGAAATCCAATAGCAAACACATTTTATTTTCATATTTAGTCATATGAAATGATGTCTGTTGCAGTAATATGCTCATTAGTGTAAATGATGGAACAAATCAATTTTGCTGGATACTCAACAACCAACATAGAAACATCACTTCACCACATTCTCATGACATTGGCCACATCAAAACAGTACTGTATTTTATCAATATCATACCAGTATTGTTCCATATTATGGTTTTTTAGCTGTCAGGGGATACAAGGCAGAGAAATTGGAGGTTGTACCTGGAAAATTCTTTAATATGTATACAGTTTTCAGAGCTGCTGGGTCCTAAGTCCATGTTTGAACTCTGGGGCTGCTACTGTAAGATTCAGCATAGTGAAGCTGCTCTAACAGATTAGCCTTTTAATTCTGAATACATTGGGCTGATGAGTGAGATGACATGGCAAAATAATCTTTTTTTAAATTGTCAAATATCCTTTGACAACTTTTGGTTGTCACTTGATATCAAAAAATTAAATAAATTCCAACAATATATACAAAAAACAAATTCATGTTTACAATTTTTTCCATATTAATTAATCCAGGCAACCAACTTAAAGGTTTATCTAATTATATTAAAGAAAAATAAATTAAATACTGTTAGAACTAGTAGTTGATCACTTACCCACTGACAGTTTGCCTCATTTATTCAGTACTATAGTAACAAGTTTTTTGAGAGATAGTTTAATAGCTCAGGGACTCTGAATAATTTAAATGAAAATTACATAACATTTGATACCCTATTTTAGAATACAAGGATCAATTGATTTATAATTTCTATTCTCCTGCCCCCTCAAATAATCTCTTCAGCATTTTAGAGCAACATGGAATGATTTTGGTGCCATAATCAATTAAAATGAAGAATTGACCATATAAAATATGTGTTCCATTTTTAACATTCTGAATCTTGGACTACTGTTCTGTTTATGTACTTCACCATTTTTAAAAGCAGTTATTTTCCAAAACTGAAAGAATGTCTTCTCATATGAATATGTGAATGAGTGGAAGGAGGTAAAGAAAAACAAAATTTAAAAAAAATCTGATAAGGCAGCAGCCAGATAATACAGTAATTTAATTCTAGCCATTATACAGATTATTTTTACTTTAATGTATCATCACATGACATCCTTCTGAGTCCACTCCCTAGATAATTTATCTTACTTGTAGATCTGTGCAATTTTTGGCACTAGGAAGCATCAAGGGTTTGGATCATATGGCAGAGGACAAATGAATCTTGGGAAGTTATTAAGACAGGAGACTACTGTAATCATAGAATATCATCAAATGCTCCCATTACTGTTAATATTTAGATAATGTATTCTTGTAGATACAACTTTAGGATTTTGAAGGGGTAGTCTGTAGGAAAATGGGTTGCCAAAAAGAATATACCACCTGGACATGGGTTGTCATTAGATTCCATAATTGTGGCTTGGCAATGAAACATATAATCGTTAACTAGACCTGCGAACCATAGTGTTGGAAATTCACAGGCTAAATCGCTAAGTTCTTACTAATTTGTTTTAGTGTCATGTTATGTGCTTTTATCTCTACCTCTCATGAGAGCACAAGGGTCCAACCAAAACTCTGCCTCATAGCTCCCTGAAGTATGTTCATGGGACCCAGGCCCTCCTTCTAGCTGGACCTTGACCTTGGCCTCCTCCCCACACAGCAGGTGGTGCCTCCCTGCTGCCTATCGAGGCTCACACATACTACATCGCCAGAAGATTACTTGTGTTTCGAAAAAATCTTATTTCAGAAATATTTCTCTAACCTGAGGTAATAAAAATATTCTCTTTTTAAAGTTTTACAGTGTTTCCTTTCACATTTATGTTTTAAAACCACCTGGGGCTGATTTTTGTGTACAGTACAAGGTATCCACTTTTCACATTCTTTTTTAACAGTTGTCTAAAATGGACAGACTCTCTCTAAAGACTCTAGCTTTCTGCCCCTGACAACACCCAAAACATTGGCACAACTTCTTACTCACCGTTTCATTGCCTGTTGCTTAATCCTAGTCATATTTCAACCTTGTTTTTTCCAGGATGAAAGTTGTATGTACAATCCAACAGGCAAGGCAGCTAAGTGCAGAGGGTACAGAGAGATCCCTGAGGGAAACGAAAAAGCCTTAAAGAGGGCAGTGGCCCGAGTGGGACCCATCTCTGTGGCCATTGATGCAAGCCTGACCTCCTTCCAGTTTTACAGTAAAGGTAAGGAGCTGTTCCTACAGAGCACAATAAACTATCTCCTATGATGTGGGCTTGGCAGCTTCTCAAAGCGTATTGAGCATTTGCAGTACTTGTTTCCATATTCAGTCTGAGTCTGCCAGAGAGAAACAGCTGCCACAGCCCAGAGCATCTCTGTTGTAAACCCTCCTGACTGGCATGGGATTCTGCAGAGGGTCTCCTAGAGTGGGAGACCTCACAGGGCAGCCCTTGGATTGGGGAAAGCTTCATGTCAATTGTTGGTTTCCTAGGTGTGTATTACGATGAAAACTGCAATGGCGCTAATCTGAACCACGCGGTTTTGGCAGTGGGATATGGGATTCAGAAGGGAAACAAGCACTGGATAATTAAAAACAGGTAATGATGGGAACACCATGTTTGTCACTCGATTACCCTCCTAACACTAGACCTCAACTCCAACTTCCCAATATTCCTTTTTTTTCCTCTCTCAAATCAAGAGAAAGTTTTCTCAGACCTTTCAGTTCTACCATCCCAATCAAAGGCTATTAATTCTAGCACTTAATGGCCAGACAGCAGTACTAAAAGTATGTGTTGGGCAGCTGCTCACTGCTCAGGGTGCTTAGTCACAGACACAAACAAAGAGCAGATGTCGGTCTTCAGTCATCTCCCAGCCCCCTTAGAAAGCCAGACCTAGTGAACAAGAACATAAAGTAGCACCAAGAACCAGCAGGAGCTTTGGAATTATATACACATATTTTTCTTTCTTTTTTATATCTTATGTGATCGATTTCTTAGGGAGGTTTCCGTCATCAGTCCGTCTATAAGCAGTAGGGAACCGTGTCAACAATGGAAAGGTTGCATATCCCCTTGTAGAACTTTCTGCTCTTCCAGATCCTTAGGGTGGATGTATATAAGAACTGCTCAAAGATTTTGAAGTCTGTGAAGAGAAATGCTTTTCAGAAGGTAGATATGAACAACAGCAAACATTAATGTTTCTTTCCCTATTATTGGGAGCAAATAAAAATGCAGGGCACCTTGGATCCCCATTTCTCTTTAGCTCCTTGTGACTTTGTCAGGGAGCAGACTTACAGGAATTATTCTTTTCCTTTCCTTCTTGGGCAACACCAGCCTGGCATAGCACTGATTAAATTTTCTGTCCTTGGTGCCCTCCAAGGAGCAGGAATCCTAGACTCTGAGGAGTGCCGAAACCAATGCAGCAGTGTAACCAGGTTGGGCTTGCTGCCTGGAGCATTGGCAGGATAGAACGTGAGGCTTGGAGTTGCCTCCAACCTAAAGCAACTTTTTATATCACCTAGGGCATCTTTCTAAGAAGGTGTTCCTTCTCCCACAGCTTCTGTCTTGTGATCGCCCTTTCTTGACTCGCAGTGCAAGCCCTTACCCTGTCCTTTCTTGATCAAGTGTCAAGGGTGGGGCTGCATCCAGGAGAGCTGGGAATAGTAAGGGACACACCCAGGCAGGGTCCCCTGGAAAAAGGTCCAGGTCCAGGTCTTAAGTCAAATGTATTGGGTAACTGGAGAATTTTTTGGTTGGGGGAAAAAGGACAGAAAATTCATGAAAACAATTTAGGAAGATACACAGACCAATCTCCTCCCTCCCTCCCTCTCTCTCTCTGTCTCTGTCTAATCTTCCAGTCTCTCCACTTGTCCCCTTAGCAGTCATACCTGTTCTCAGAGCTTCATTCTTCTCTTCTGTGGGTTTACTCCCAAACCAAGGTCACCAGTTTCAGCATCTCTTGCCTCTTTCTTATGCTCTAGAATCACATTTGCAAGATTCATGAAACACAAAACTGAATTATTTCACTCTCCCATTCAAAAACTTCAGTGTCTCCCACATTATGAGGAGCCACAGCGCCAACTCTTTAGCCTGGCAGGAAAGATCATGCGGCCTGACCTCCCACTGTACCCTGCCAGGCACCCTGTTTTTCAGCTACGTGATCTTAACGCATGACCCATGCTTTCCAGTCTCTGTTAACTCATTTCACCCTCCCCTGCTGGCTTCCCATTTCCACAGGTCCAAATTCTATCTGCCTCTGGGCTCAGCTCCAATGCCACCTCTTTTGTTAAGCCTTTTTTGGTCCCCTTAATCAGAAGCAGTCTGTCCTGTAGCACCATGCCTTCTCTCCATTTCTTGACTTTCACCTCTTTAAAGGTGAAAACTGTCTTATTCATTTTGTAAACCATCAGTACCTAGCACAATACTCAGTAAATGTTTTAATGAATAAAGTAAGGGTACTAAGTGTTTTCCTTGATTGGTTCCTACAGCTGGGGAGAAAACTGGGGGAACAAAGGCTATATCCTCATGGCTCGGAATAAGAACAACGCTTGTGGCATTGCCAACCTGGCCAGCTTCCCCAAGATGTGACTTCAGTCAGCCAACCCCGTCCTGCTCCTCCGTCCCTTCCGCAATGGTGCAGCACACCGATGTACTTTGGGAGGGAATTGGTGTGCCTTTCTTGAAGCAGATGCAGAGATCGTCCGTTCAATTTCCCTCTTTGTTTGTGCTTCAAGTGACACTCCTACTACTTTTCTTCTTTTCCCCCTAGGTCTTTATTTTTCCGTTGTGGCCACAATAGGAATTTCCCTAACAGGTATGCATTCTTGGGCTGAGACATGTAACCACAGCCTGCCCTGACTGTGTTATCCTGGGGCTGACGCTGCGCAAGTAGGAGCTAGAGAGCTTCAGATAGACTAGATTCTCACTCACAGAGACTAGTTAGCTCTACCAACTCTAGAGGACTAAGGTGACCTGACTTCTGTTTCCATATTTACTTCTATTTCTTAAAGGTAGAACTTTCTATTTTTTCCACCCCAATTAATAAATCTATTCACAAATGTTTGGTACGAGTTTACAAGATACAACAAATGTGTTTTCTGTTTCTTTCTTTGCATTTTCAAAGTAAACCATATTTATCTCTCATCTATAATTTAATAAATAGCTATTTAGTAAACATTCATCTTGTGTCAGATACTAGCTAGGTCCTGTAGACAAAAAGATGAATAAAACATATTCCTTATATTTGATGTGCTCACAGTTTGTTTGGAGAGACTGTTCCATAAACAATACATCTTAATTCATTTATTTGCTCATTCCTTCAACCAACGTTTATCAAGTGCTTACTACTCGGTATTAAGAATTGTACTAAGTTTCAGGGATTAAATGGATATAAAAAGATTTCAATATTTAATTCTATCTGTATGGAGACCAGATCGAGTGACATGTGATCCTGGGTCCTGAGAAATAGCTGAAGGCCGTTTCCAGCGTTCTAGAACCCAAAATTTTGCTGTCACCAAAAGGAGAAATTGAAACTCTTTATAATGATTTCCAAGCAGTATTAATTCTGAAGGAACTTAGCTGGCTAATAGTAAATCAGCACATTTACCAATTTTGTTTCATCTATCCCTCCATTTTTTTTCAGCATTTTAAAGCAAATCCCAGATATCACTTTACTCATAAATATCTCACTATAAATCTCTGAGTGAGGATTTTTTTAGTATAACCATCATACCATTAGCACATCTACAAAATTAATAATTATTTCTTAATATAATTTAATATCTAGTCCATTTAAAAATTTCTCCAGTTGTTTAAAGGTGTCTTTTTACTGTCAGTTTACTCAAATTAGTATTGAAACAGTTTTACACATTGAATTTGGTTGTTATTAAGTCTGCTGTATTTTTTGACAGTCACCTCCCCAACCTGCACTCCCCCCAAACACACATACTTTTTTTTTTTCTTGTAATTGATTTCATGGAGAAGCCAGGAGATTCCTCAAAAAACTAAAGATAGACTTATGATATGATCCAGCAATCCCACTTCTGGGCTTATATCTAGAGGGAACTCTAATGCAAAAAGACACAGGCACCCCAATATTCACAGCAGCACTGTATACAATAGCCAAGACATGGAAACAACCTAAATGTCCATTGACAGATGACTGGATAAAGAAGTTGTGATGTATTTATACAGTGGAATACTACTCAGCCATAAAAAAGAATTAAAAATGCCATTTGCAGCAATATGGATGGACCTAGAGATCATCATTCTAAGTGAAGCAAACCAGAAAGAGAAAGAAAAATACCATATGATATCACTCATATGTGGAATCTTAAAAAAAAAAAAAAGACATGAATGAACTTATTTACAAAACAGAAGTAGACTCACACACATAGAAAACAAACTTATGGTTACCAGGGGGAAAAGAGGATGGGAAGGGATAAATTAGCAGTTCAAGATTTGCAGATACTAACTATTATATAATAAAACAGATAAACAACAAGTTTCTTCTGTATAGCTTAGGGAACTATATTCAATATCTTGCAGTAACCTATAATGAAAAACAATATGAAAATTAATATATTTATGTTCATGTATGACTGAAGCATTGTTCTGTACACCAGAAATTGACACAACATTGTACATTGACTATACTTCAATTTTTTAGAGTTTAAAAAAGTATATTCATGTTAAAAAAACTTTTCTGCATCAAAATGTCACTCAAGAGAGTGAAAAGACAAGCGACAAAATGGGAGAAAATGTCTGCAAATCATATATTAAATTAAATATCCAGAAAATATAAAGAACTACAACTCAGCAACAATAGAAAACAAACAACCCAATGCAAAAATAGGCAAAGGACTTGCACAGACATTTCCCCAAAGAAGATACACAAATGGTCAATAAGCACATGAAAATATGCTTATCACCAGCCTTGGAGAAATACAGATCGAAACCACAGTGAGAGACCACTTCACGCCTTTTATGATGGCTATTACAAAAAAGCAGAAAATAGTGCAGGAAGAATGTGGAGAAACTGAAACTCTGGCACATGCTGATGGGAATGTAAAATGGTGCAATTATTTGTTTGATAGTTCCACAAAAAGTTAAACATAGAACTACCACATTATGATGGCTATTACAAAAAAGCAGAAAATAGTGTGGGAAGAATTTGGAGAAACTGAAACTCTGGTACATGCTGATGGGAATGTAAAATGGTGCAATTATTTGTTTGATAGTTCCACATAAAGTTAAACAGAACTACCATATGATCTAGAATTTCACTCCTAGATATATATCCAGAAGAATTGAAAGCAGGAACTTAAACAGGTACTGGTTCACCAGTGTTCTTAGCACCATTATTCACAACAGCCAAAAGGTAGAAACTACCCAAGTGCACATCAACAGGTGAATGGATAAATAAAATGTGGTATATACAGGAAATGAAATATTATTCAGCTTTAAAAAGAAATGAAGTATTGATACATACAATATAGGAGGACAGTGCAAACATGATAAATGAAATAAGCCTAACACAAAAGGACAAATGATTTCACTTACATGAAGGATTTTAAATAGACAGATTCACAGAGACAGAAAATAAATAGGCTAGGGCTATTACCACGGGCTAGGAGGAGGGAGACTGGCGAGTTATTGCTTAGTGGGTACAAATTTTCGGTTTGGAACAAGGAATAATTTCTAAGTGGAGGTTATGAGTGTGTAGGGGCAAGGAGTATTTTGGAATTCTCTGTACTTTCAGCTCAATTTTGCTGTGAACCTAAAACTGCTCTAAAAAACACAATCTTTTTTTTTAAAATGTCCTGGAAATAGATCGTGGCAATAGTTACACAACATAATGAATGCACTTAATGCCACTTAAGTGTATACTCAAAAATAGTTAAAATGGTGAATTTTATGTTATATATATATATATGTATATATATTTTACTGCAATTTAAAACAAGGAATCAAAGAGAGGTCTAGTGACTAAAGCTTTATCATCCAGCCATGTGATTTTGAGTTAAACATTGCTCAATGTTTAATAACAATTACTTTGTTGTTATTCTGGTTTCCTCTGCTTCTCTTACAGTCCATATTAGAAAATTCTGTCCCTCTGTCTTTAAAATATGTGAATCTGGCCACTTCTTTACATCAGCCACGACCCAGATCCCCAGTGTAGGTCCCCATCATCTCTCCCCTGGATCCTGCAGCAGCCCTACTGCTCTCCTGTTTCCATGCCGCACTCTGCTCTGCTGCAACCACACTGTAGTCTGTTCTCTGAATAACAGATCATATCACTTCCCTGTGCAAAGCCCTCCCATTATACTTTCATTTACTTAACCTGCTAGACACTGTTCTGGGACACTGACAAAAATCCAAGACCTCATGGAGCTTATATTTTAGTGAATTTAGAATATAGTACAAAAATTCTTAAGTGGCCTACAAGCATGATCTGGTCCCAGGCTATCTCTCTGACTTCATTTTAGCCCATGGCCCTCGAGAGAGCAGTTCTCTAGACAAAATTAGAATTCTGTTGGAAAAGAAGTAAGGGGTGAATGGCTGTTGTTAAAGAGTGTTCATACAAATATTAAAAGTGGTAAGCAATGTCCCGGCCCCCATGAGACAACCCAGGGCCTTATCTGATTACTGTGTTCTGTTCTAAGACCAGGATTTCTGGCTGGTGTGTATAGTCTTCCTCATCAAGTTTGGATATGGACCCTTGAGGCCTGACAACCTAAAACTTAAGTTACCTATAATTTAATCTATCTAAAAAATGATGCAGAAGAAGCAAAAGGGTAACTACAAGGAAAGTCTAATCCCGGAAAGCAGCAAATGAATGAAAAATGGTACACAGTTGTCACTGATCCATAGCAGACATCATACCCAACCAGGCAGAAATACAGAAGACTCCCTCCCTGGTGGTGGAGTCAGTTTCTTGGCCAGCTGATTGTGAACCCCCAGATTTGTTCCCTGGGAAACTTCCTTATTGTCACCATCACCCGGGGCCTTCCTGCTAAAAGATCTTATTTGTCCTTATTCTCCATGGCTATGCCAGAGGTGGGCACGGTGTAAATGTCTTTCTGGAGACTGACTACTCAACTTTAATTTGGTACAAGTTGGGAATCTAGAAAGGCAATAGACTGCTAGGCTTGGAGATTCTTTGGCAATACAATTTCTACAACAGCTCAGTAGACTTGGCTTAACTTCTTTTGCTCATTCCCATGGCCAAAGAATTTTCCTAGTCACTGTAGCCAGAAGGATGCAAAGCTATGATGGGCTAGCCTTGGGACCTGTGCCCACCTCTGGAGCTAGGGGAAATGTTGCTTCTCCCTTAACCTCCCGAGTGTGTGTTGGGGGGTGCGGGGCCCCATTTAAAAATCAGGATGCTATTGCCACAAGAAAGGGAAATGGAAGCTAGGTAACAAAAACAAGTAATGTCCACTTTGAGACATGCTTGAGCTCAGGTTTTTCTCCACCTCCATTGGGAAGTCAGATGTTCACATTTGTGACACATTTCTAAACTCACAAAATAATGTTAGTCTCTGGTAGCTTTCCATAAACTCTTTCCTCTCTCAGAAAGCATAGTGGAATGTACATACACCAAAGTGATGTTATTACTGAGATAAGCTGAATCTACTCTAATTAATTTTTAAATATCACTTACAAATTTTGGTACTTTATTATTACTAACGAATTTCTTGTGACTTACCTTGTAACCGATTGTAACACATCAAGTGTGTTCCAACAGGTGTTACGTATTTGTTGGGGGAATGGTCTCATCTTTGGCACCCCAGGAAGCTTTAGTTATGTCTTATTTTGATCTCTCGGTAAAATTAACCTTCCTTCTGTGAGCACATTGCCGAGTGGCAGAGAGGCACCCAGGACAATGAGGGATGTCTACTGGGATCCAATAATCCAGCAAATAATGCACCGAGCAGGTAATCTATACAGAAAGTATTAGAAATAATGTATATTTTCAGTGAAAACATGCCTACTTTCCCCAGTGATTCAAGAATGCTATTTTCTTTCTCCTGAGAGTATAAACTGGATAATTTTAATATAAAGTTAATTAATTTTCTAGTCTCCTATACATTATTAAGGGCACTCTTCACCTCACCTTTGTGTACTTCTTGGGCAGAAGGGTCAGTAACAAGTGAGCTATTTTAACTATGCAAATAATGTCTGTTATTAAATTCCCAGCACAAAGCTAATCGCTTGGGTAAATTAACAGAGAATAAAACTGGCATCAGTATCATTCGAAAATTCAAAGTCTGTTTCTTTCAGATCAAACCAGATAGTTCCTCAGAGAAACTTGAAGCAGCTAACTTGCAGGGTGCACAAGGCTAAAAGATGATGGCTTTAAAACCTGGAGAAGGCACTAGACTTCCTTATTTTGTTTTCATTTCCCTTTTCGACATCATTCGGGACACGTTTCTTCATCTGTGATGGCAGGGAGGCAGCGCTCTGGATGAGATTTAGTAATGTACTATTGCATATTTCCTCTCTTTTTTTTTAATCTCTACAGTTAAATAAATTTGCAACAGCAAGTATGCCCCCATTTCAAAGGAAACTACTGTGCAAAAAAACGATTTATGGTTTTAGAATGTTGCAGGATGAGTTTTAATTTTATAAAATGCATGAAGTGTACATGAGGACAGACTGTGTAACAACATGTTCCCCTAATGTTTTTAAATACTATGTTTATAGACTTTTATATACCAGGAGCAGAGCAAAAGAAGCAGAGAAACCTAAGGCTAAAAGCTTCAGACACCACTGCCATGTGAGTGATGAATCTGAAGTGAAGATAAAACATGTAAAAGATTATAATTAGAAAATTAGTCCAATAAATATTTATTAGCTATGACCTCAACACGTATGAAACCACAAACAACACAAAGGTAAGTAAGACAGTATCCTGTATTCACAAATCAGCTGATGAGATGAAACCAACTTATGATACAAATAGAAACTAAGTTCACAACTGCTTGGTACAACTTGTTTCTTAAAAGTATGTAGCAATGGAAGATGGTGAGGTAGTCAGAGAAGACTGGGAAAGGCTGTGCTTGAAGTAGATCTCGCAAGGTAGGGAGGCCAAGGGACGGGGAGGGCCATTTCAGAAAGGCCCAAATGACTGTGCAATGTGGGGTCCCGCAAGACCAGCCTGACTACAGAAGAGGGTGAAAGTTTAAAAAAATCTGTTCTAAATTGAGTAAAATGCTTAAGGATGAGCCAGATTATGAGGAAATGCAGCAGGAAACAGAAAGCATTTGTAGAAAATGGCGCAATAAAAATGTGGTCTAGAAGGACAATCTGGCAGTGATGTACAGAATGAGATTGCAAGGTAGACTGGATCGAAGGCTGTTGAAATAATTTAAATCACAGCAGTAGATATTTATTGAATGCTTACTGTATCATTGCCTTCTATACCATGGAGGATACAAAGATGAGCAAGATACACATAACTCCTGTACTTAAGGGGCTAACAGGTAGATTTGTATGGCAAAGACGTAAATAATTGTGATGTTAGGTAGAGAATTAAGAGGATGCTTTTTCTGTTCTCAGAATCTATGAGTCTGCCACCAGAGAGTCTCAAAGTGCTGCAGAGGTTCAAAAAGAGACATGAAGTTCGGAATAAAGAAAGGTGTTTTTGGAAGAGATATCTTCCGAGACGGGCCATTGTGAAGAAAAAGCTGTGCTGGGCTAACTCGTAAATCTAAGTTAATAAGTGTTGTTTTGCTGATTCCTTGCTCATGTTTTTTTTTGCTAGCCAGCTGGATTTTCAGAGAGACATATCTAGCCTTGAAAAGTTGGTTTGCTGCCTCCCTGCCTCTACTTTTGTGATAATGATGCTGCTAAAGCTGTTCTATGCCTGTTGGCCGAATAACCCAAGATTGTAATTAACCCTGTAAAACCTCATTCAGACATCTTGGAGGTGCTCAGAGCCTCGGAGCAGAAGCCCCTCTGAGCCCATCGGCGTAATACATCTGAGTACTCCATCCCTCTGAGTGTAGCTTGTTTCTTGGCTGGCCTGTCGTTTCCGTAACACCATGAAGAAGGAATAGGATTTCAAGAGGCAGCAATGCAGGAGGGAATTCCAGACAGCGGGAGGCAAAATGATCCTGTTAGAAAAGTGCTACTTTAAAACTGTGTTCGATCCCAGGTCAGCAACCAGTTCTGTTCTCTTGAGGAAGTTATAAAACCTCTCAGAACTTAACTTTTCCTCTAAAGTGAGGATAATAATTGTACCTAACTCACAGCATTGTAAAGACTAAATAATGACGCACAGAGAGTATAGCACATTCAGTGGCATGTAATTGGGGCGTCCAGCAAATGTTAGCTAAGACTGTTACATAAAAAGTGAATAAAAACTGCAGAGGATAAGGAGCATGGATGTTCTGGAAACATGAAGAAAACTAGCTGTTTTGAGTATAAGATTCATGTGTGAGATAGTTGTCTTAGTCTGTTTGGACTGCCGTAACACAATACCATAAACCAGGTGGCTTATAAACAACAGAAATTTATTTCTCACAATTCTGGAGGCTGGAAAGTCCAAGATCAAGACGCTGGCAGGTTCAGTGTCCGGTGAGGCCCCCTCCCTGGCTCCTAGATGGCTGTCTTCTCACTGTGTCCTTGTGTAATAGCAGGGCCACGGGAGCTCTCTGGGGCCCTTTCACAAGGGTCCGGGTCTGGGGCAGGAACTGTTCGGCATAAGCCTGCAATGGCTCGTCTTATGAGAAAGAAGAGAAGCTATGAAAGAGCACTAGCGTCGCACCAAATACAGGGGCTCAGGGCTCAGGAACAATGTGAAAGTTTCCACTGACCAAAGATGGGAAAAGTGAGTATCAATAAGGATAAAGCTGTGTTGAATTAAAGCACCTAAAATATGGTTAAATCTATGAATTCATGGTACAAAAATAACTCAGTGGTTTTGCAACATATGGACCTTAATTTGGAGCTCAATTCAAATGAAAAAATGTATAAGATGGGGAAATGAGAATACTGACATGTTTGATGACATTAAGAAATTATTGTTCATTTATTTTAGATGTAATAATGGTACTATGGTTTATATTTCAGAGTCTTTATCTTTTAGAGATACACAATGGAACATTTATACATGAAATAACCTGATGTCTAGTATTTACTTCAAAATAATCTGTGTAAATTGGGAGTGTAAATAAAGGAAGATTGCCCATGTATTTATAATTGTTGAAGCGGGATACTGGTTTCATGGGGGCTCATTTACTATTAGCTCTATTTTTATATGTTAAATTTTCTTTCATAATTTTTTTAAAGAGAGCTAGATGGCCACAAACATGAAAATGTCTACTGCAGATAAGATTGTTCAACATTCTAATGATGTTGAGTCTTCACAAATTTATATATGTGTGTGTATAATAAATTTTATTTATAATATATATAGTAATTCAATATAAATGTATCAATTTAAATAAAAACTGACAGAATTTTTCAGGAAACTTGATAAACTGATTTTAAAAACTCTTATGGAGAAGTTAACAGGTACAACATGTTAAGACAACTTTGAAAAAGAAGAACAAACAGCAGTGGCAGGGGTAACTTACCCTCTTAGACATCAGCATATTCAAAGCTATTTTAATTAAAACTATGTGGTATTGAAGCAGCAACAGATAAGAAGAAGAGCTCAGTGAGCTCAGAAACTGACCCATGGAGACATGGATTACATGGCTGAGAATTAGACAACAGTGATCATGGGTGAGTTGTGTTAAAATGAATAAGGCAGCTTTTCCTGGGAAATCATGGAGGAAGCTGGGATTTCAGAAGCTTAAACCTAATTTTTTCGTAACTAATTTTTCCCATCTGAAAACTGGTGTTTTTAGGTAAAGTGAATAATCAAAATGATGAGGGCTTAAAGGGTAAACGTGAATAGGTGTTGTTTTGCTGAGTTTGTTCTGTTGCTCTCCTCTCCTGGGGGCTCTTTTTGGTTTACTGTACCCACTTTGTCTCAAAAACTGTAGGGAGAGAGCCAGAGGTAGCCAAAGGAGTTAGGTTTTAAATGAAACTGAAATGAAAGCTCACTTCCTCATTGCGGATGCCTCATGTGACAAGTTCCAATTTCTTTTTAAAGTCAGTTTCACTGAAGTCTCTTTGCTGCCTGTGAAATCTTTGGAGAGAGTCCACCTTCCAGCTTTCCTGACATGGGAGCACCTGCTGGTTCCATCATGTATGTACTGTCTGTTCTTCTTCTTCTATTTACTATACTTAGACCCTTTATTTGTGTTTTTAACTTGCTCTGCCTGCTAGGTTTTACATCGTTTCAGGAAGTAAACTAAAAAATCATTGTCGCTCAATTTGCCTCTTGTTTTTTTGATTAAAAAGAATCTATTTTTGAAAAGCTAAAGTCTACTTGAACATCTACAGCCTTAGGCTGAAACGTAGCTTTCTTCGGAGTATAATTTGAAGAGTTACATTGTTTAAAAATCCAGCTGTTTTGAATTAAAAAGAAATGGAAAAGAAAGAAGAATCCAGTTTGAGGCAGTTAGTCACTGAATTTCTGTTGAAGTCTCTTTGTATTAAATACAGAAATGGTGTTTTCAAAAGTAGTTAATTGCTTCTTTTGAAATAGATATTTTGATTGTTGGGGAAAAAAGTTTAAACAGTACAATGATCCAAGGATGTGAAAGCAACACACAGGAGCTGTCTTTTAACTACCTCTGAATGTTGTAGATATTTTAAGTAGAGCAGTTAAGAAGAGCTTGTGTATTCAAAAATTATGAAGATAAACTGATTTTTTAAAGGTTTGCCTTTTTAAGGATTTTTTTTTTTGAAAGGAGGACAGAGGATTTCCCTTGGTTAGATTTGTTGGCAAATCCTGTAAAGTCCCTGCTTCCCTCATCCCTCCCTGTAAATTTGGGTTCTTAGATATCAGGAAATTTTTGAAAATCACTTTTTAAAGTGCTACTAAATATTGGAAGTGGTATTTTAGACATAAATATGCTGTTACTCCCTGTGACTATAATTCAGAAAATTGCCTGTATAATTCTGATCTGTAAGATTCTGTCCCTTTGAGAGACTCTGCGCTGCTATGTGGTCACATACATGCAGCGAATCCTTACTCTTCCTATGTTACCTTCCCTGTAACAGGATGAAACGGCTGGTTTGCGTGCTCCTCCTATGCTCCTCTGCGATGACACAGCTGCGTAAAGACCCCTCTCTGGACCGCCACTGGGATCTCTGGAAGAAAACCTATGGCAAACAGTACAAGGAAAAGGTAGATGGGTTGCCAACTGAGCAATTTGCTTTTACTCAAGTATCCTCTGCTTTCTTCCTCTCAGAATTGTGTTCTTACAAGCAGTGTTTTCAATAAATGTTACATACTCATTTCTTACCAGATTCTGTTACTAGAGATCCATCAGGAAACAAAACAAAGTTTCTGTTTTTATGGAGCTTATATCCTAGAAGGAAAGATAGGAAATAAGTGAATGAATAAGCAGGAATATACCATGTTAGATGGTGATAAGGGCAGTAGAGGAAAATAAAGCAAGGCATGGGGGGTCAGAAGGGCCCCAGGTAGTGTCTGTGAGGGGTTGGGAGTGATGGTTCCACGTATGTGACAGGATGGTCAGGGAAGGCCGCACACATAAGGTGACACTGGAGCAGAAATTGACGGAAGCCAAGGAGCAAGCAGAGTAGATAACTGGAGTGAAAGTCCCAGGTCAAGGGGAGAGGAGTGGATGTTGGAGGGACACAAAGGCCTGATTCAGTCCCCGGCCCCAAGGAGCTCTGCTGGAAGTTATTTCCTGCTCTCACTTCCCACTTTGTACTTTTGTTTTTATTTCAAAACATACTTCTTGACTGATTTTAAGATCTTACCCTTGGCGCCTCAAGTAACTCCTATAACTGTATGATATTTCTGAGTTTATAAGCAGGATTACATAATTACTTCTTTGATGTATTATTTTTGTATAAAAAATGACAGTTTTAGTAGGACATGCGCCCCGAGTTGTTTTCTTAGTCGTGATGAATTTCACCCTCACCCACTCCTCTTCAGGACCAGGCCTCCAGTTTCAAGGTTAATTCGAGTTAGATGTGCAGTTAGCACCACTATCTGGTTAAATGAATCCTGTCTTGCTTTTTAATGATCTCAGTCCGAATCATTAGGAGGAATGAAAATGACTTTTGATTGGTATCCTGCCATTCAGATGTATCTCAAAGTCCACTTCTTTTTTTCCTTTCTTTTACTTCATTAGGTTTATTTTTTCTTTATTCCATTTTCTGCCTCTAGTGGTTTGGAAGTATATCTGTACATGTCCATTACTGTGGTAACAATAAAATCTTGCTTCCAAGTAGAGGGGTTGCATCCAGACTTATTGCATAGAACCAGGGCCTGGGTTCTGACACTCAATAAAATGAGGCAGAAAAGAGATGTTGCTGACTGCTCATTGGGCTAACGCTTGTTGAAAACTAAGGCTGAGGGCTGGCAATTCTAGGAGGCACTATGTATATTGTAGCCCATGGAAATGAAGCGTCTGGAGGACAACAAAATCTATATTCAGAATATGAATTCACTCTGGATACAATTAAAGTAACAGGACCAAAAATGATTTTTAAAAACTATATCTAATGGAATGACGTCAACACAAATGAACAAAATATTGTGAAATATATTAGAAATCCAGTTAGAGATCTCAGGAATCAAAAGGATAATCATTGAAATAAGAACTCAGTAAAAGGGATAAACTCCAGACTGGAAAGAACTGAATAGACTCAGCAACCTGGAAGGTGGTACTGAGGCATTCATAGAGAAGGCAGCATAAATTTCTTTTATTTATGAAAATAAAAACGGAAAATTGTGAAAATGCAGGTAAAAGATGAGAGAGAGTTTGTGGTTCCAAAATACATCTGATAAGAGTTTCTGAGGAAGGAAATTAGATGGAGTGGTGGGAAAGAAACATTTGAGGAGGTGCTGGTGGAGAATTTTCTAGATACAAAGAAAAAAAAAGTCTTGAGTCCTCCAATCAAAAGTGCCCTCCTATCAAAAGTACTCCGGAGAGGAAACTAAAGAAATCCACACCCAGAAACACATAATGAAGCTGCAAAACATCAAAGAGAAAGAGAAAATCACAAAAGTTACCATAGGTAAAAACAGAGGTACAGCAACTCAACTGAGGTCCGACCTCTACTCTGTAATAATAGAGGCCAGAAGACAATGGAGAAGTGTCTTCAAATAACTGAAGAAAAAGAGCTGAAATTTATAATCAGCTAAACTATGTTTTAAGAGTGAGGGTAAAAAAAAGACATTTTAAAAGGGCCTATAATGATTAAGCGATCTTACCACTTACAAAGGATATACTTCAACAAACTGCAATTTCTAAAAAAAAAAAAAAGTGCTTTAGCATATTGAGGAAGGCCATTGTGTATCTAAAATAATATTAATCACCATCAGAGCAATTAAGAGCAAGAATTAAGATTAATGTATGATTTTGCCAGTTGTTGGATAAATTCACTTATTTGCATGCTCCCAGACAGATCCACATTTAGTAGAATGCTTTATAATATGTTTGTTTTCATTGTTGAATAGTTATTTGTGCAGGATTCAGTATAACGATGTTCTTTTTCTTCATATTTTAGAATGAGGAAGCAGCACGGCGTCTCATCTGGGAAAAAAATCTAAAAACCGTGATGCTTCACAATCTGGAGCATTCAATGGGAATGCACTCATACGACCTCGGCATGAACCACCTGGGAGACATGGTAGGTAAACTACAAATAGTCCTCCTTTTATCTCCAGGTAAGCAGGATTTCTATCTCCCCAAAGGCAATTCGAAGGTAAACAACAAAGAGTAGTATCTGTATGTGTACAAAGTTAGAAAACAGAATTTAAGGACAGACGAATTTGTACGGATTCCTTATTTAGTCCTATTGTGACCGCTTTCCTTAACGATTCCCTTCTTTAGAGGAATGTTTTGAACTCACGGAGCACTATTACTTTTATTTGTGTTAATTCTAGAAAGCATTGCCTAAAGACTACTCACAATCTTGTCAAGTTACCTTACATGTGTATGTCTACGTAGACAGTGTGATGTGTTCCACCTGCTTTCTTAATGGGGGAGTGTGGGTATTTAATATCACAAGTAATCTCCTGTTAGTTACTAGATTCTGTTCTACCCTACAAAACTTTATCACCATGGCCAAAATTAAGAGTCATGGTACCCCTTGGAAGCGAATACCCTAAGTAGAATAAATTCCTAATTAAATGCAGGAATCTCCTTTGTAATTCTTTATCAGAAGGAAAACCAGTTCAGTCCACTTTTTGACAACCTTTTATAAAATTCTGCCTTGCTTTGAACCAAAAATCTGTCTCCTTGTAACTTCTAACTTTTACCATTTGCTTCTCCTTCCAAACACCTAACTGGGATGCTAATGCAAAGTGTAAGACTAAAGGGAGCCAGATAATTCACCTACCAGTTACCTACGTTGGTCACAAATACCACTAGTTTTTCTCAGTTATTAAATATATTCACAGTTACAGTTAATTAGGATATTGAAAACAAAGATATAAGTAAAAGGAAATATGTGTCTTTGTAGACCAGTGAAGAAGTGATATCTCTGATGAGTTCCCTGAGGGTTCCCAGCCAATGGCCGAGAAATGTCACTTACAAGTTAAACCCTAATCAGAAATTGCCTGATTCTCTGGACTGGAGAGAGAAAGGGTGTGTTACTGAAGTGAAATATCAGGTGAGTAGCATCATCCCAGGCCTCTACCCCAAGTAGAGATCCCTCTTCCTTATGTACTTAGTCTCATTACATAATTTGGCAGTGAACCTTATAGTCGGCTATGTTTCTTTCTAACTACTTTTGGTATTCTTGTCTTCCCAACCATCTCATGAGCTCCTTGAGGGCAAGGACCACAGCATACTTTGTATTTCCCACAATGCTTAGAACACCAATAGTTAGAACCACATCAGGCAAAAACTGTGAACTAAGCAAATGTGTCTTTAAGACCAACGTGTAGCGTTCATGCTATCCATCAGCTACACTTGACCCTTCACCAAGCCAGTTACTTGAGAAATGGTATCGTGTGTGGGGATTTCATTCAGGAGGTTTTCCCTCCATCTCATTTATGAATTTCAAGGTCCAAGGAGAGGAAAGGACTAGAGCTGAGACTGGCCTGTAAATTACCCATCAAGTTCATTCATGACTAGGCTTGGATTGTTAGACTAAGATATAAGGATTTTATAAATTTGTTGCTATGTTTTTGTATTTCCTTTAATTTGCTTGTCCAAAAAATAGGTATAAAAATCCTAAATTAGTTTTAGTAAGCTAAGGATAAAGCACATATATCATCTTGGAAGTCAGGATAGGGGAGAAGAATCAGTGTTCTGAGCAGCTGCCCCCACCAGTGACCAATGAAGAGTGTAAAAATCAAGAAGTGAATGGAACTGCTAATCTCTTACTCTTTTTCAGATAGATATTTTTCTTTCAGCTAGCTTGGGTTTTTTGTTTTTGTTTTTGTTTTTTTTACTGGAGTTCCTCTAAAAGTTTGGGAAGACCAAATAAACTACATATCTAGGTGTTAACTAGAAATAATTTAATGAGCTCCTTTCCCTGGATGCTTGCATTTTACTGGGTGATTTTTGCTTTAACCAAAATAAATTTGAATTTGCTTCCTTCCAGCAGAGAGCAAAGCAGGATGAGGGGAGGAGAGAAAGAGCAGTTATGATGTGGTTCTGGACTCTCTGCACCTTTTTAAACTAAAGCAGCTTTGTGTTTTTCTGCTTGTTTATACTTCCCTGTAAAATATCTTATGACCAAAAAAATTCTGAAGCTAAAAATGTTTGAAAATGCTAACCTTATGTTTCAGGCCTCATTTGGCAAGAGGAAGGGTATTTTAGGTCAAGAGAATCATCCCAGTTCCTCTCAAAATCGTGCAGCATTGGTAGTATAGCGGTGAGCAGAGCTGCCTTCCAGTTCCTCTCAAAATCACTTTATGGTTGGCATCTATCTCCCTAATTAAGGGGGAAAATAGCTGAGATTTGGTACAAGCTCAGTAAGTACTCTTTCTTAATACATTTGAATATGGCAGTTACACTCTGCGCTCAGCCATTTGTAAATCTTTATTAAGGTTGAACCTTGCCCAGAGAACAATCCAGTATTCAGTCTTCATTCTCATTGTCTAAGAGAAGAGGAAACTACAGTGGGGCGAGCTTTTCCTGGAACTGCTGACAGCGCTGACATGTTGCGAGTTGCCCAGTTTGTGTAGCGGAAGTCATCCTTACTGACTCTGTGATGGTCCTTGTGACTTTGTCTCTGTTTTAGGGTTCTTGTGGTGCTTGTTGGGCTTTCAGTGCTGTGGGAGCCCTGGAAGCACAAGTGAAGCTGAAAACCGGAAAGCTGGTGTCTCTGAGTGCACAGAACCTGGTGGATTGCTCAACTGAAAAATATGGGAATAAAGGCTGCAATGGCGGCTTCATGACAGAGGCTTTCCAATATATCATTGATAACAACGGCATTGATTCGGACGCTTCATACCCCTACAAAGCCATGGTGTGTCATAAGCAAACTTTTTGTGCTGCCCCTTTACCTTATTGCTATCACTAAACTAACTGTACTAAACTTACCACCAAGCCAATTGCTTGAGACGCAGTGCCATGGTGTGTGTGTGTGTGTGTGTGTTTGTTTCAGAGAGAGAGAAAGAGAGAACAAGAGAAAAAGAGAACCTTGATCAGAAATTCTTAAATTCTCAAAAGTTCTCTTTCTCATGCAGCAGACTTCTTAATTTATCACTGGCACAATGATTTTAAACAAGCAAGCAGAGTTCATGCTTAAAAATGGATTTTCAGCAAAACTTCCTTACAAAACTCTTTCTGTGTATCTGCCTGGTGTTTAAATTTTTTTTGCCCTGCAGCCTTCTATGCTGGACCTGATTCTCAGATCATCAAGCACACAATTCTTCTACTAAAAAGCTAGATAATGCTCTCCTCCTCCTCCTCCAGATTCATCACACGTTCTGTTAAATGATATAACTAACATGTCCATATTACAGAACATTTATAAAAGATTAAAAATATCACTCAAAAACCTCCTCCCTTAGCCACTACTGTTTTGATTCATTTCTTTCAAGTTCTTTTTCCTATCAAGCATTTAGAAAACATAGTTGTATATGCAACAAACATGAATTTGTACCCTCCCCTTTCCCACTGGAAATATGATCTTTATAAACCATTGTTTAAACTGCAAATCATCCTGCAGGCATTACATCATCAAAAAGATTTTTAATGATACCGTCTAGTCTAGAGTTTATGATCTTAGTGTAGTATTCCCCTAACAATCCATCTCGGAGTCTGAGAGACATTATCCTGGTAAATTTTGCACACATGAAGATGTTCACAATAAACAATAGCATAGTTCTGTTTTTCCTCTGTTACTGGTGAAATGCAGAACTATTAGAGTTTGGAAGATTTTACTTTTCTTTCCTTAAAGGGAAGAAGGAGCATTAGACACTTGAAAAGGCTAAATGAGGAAGGAAAACATATTTGAACTGCAGACCAAGGATTCTGGTGATTTATAAAAGAAGTTGAAGTACACATCGTTATCTGATTTATCTCTTTTTTGCAGGATGGAAAGTGCCAGTATGACTCAAAAAATCGAGCTGCCACGTGTTCGAGGTATACTGAACTTCCCTTTGGCAGTGAAGATGCCTTGAAAGAAGCTGTGGCCAATAAAGGACCTGTGTCTGTTGCTATAGATGCAAGCCATTCTTCTTTCTTCTTCTACAAAAGTGGTAAAAACCCAGATACATCCTCCTCATGCTTTATACTGCCCTTGTGCTGTAAGAAAGAATATTCTTATTCCTTATCACTTGGCCTCTGAACGCTTAGACTAGGTTAAACGGAACGCTCCATTTCGTATCATTTCATATACGTATCTTTATACCCAGTTCTAATTTACTAGTAAGGTAATACTTATCAGAGTTCACTAACACTACATGCCAGGTACTATGCTAAATTCTTTCCATGCATTAGCTCGTTTAGTCCTCACAATATCCCCATTTTACGGATGAAAAAAAACTAAGTCTTAGGTTAACTTGCCCAAAGTCACACGGTCTGCAGGTGTCAGCCGGGGTTAGAAGCGGTGCCGCGTGACTCCCGCGCCTGCGCCCCTAAGCACGGCCGCGCTGTGGGTGCAGGTGCAGCCCAGCGCTGCTCGGGGAGGGCGCCCAGCAAGGCAGAACCGGGCGGTAGACAAAGCAGGTGATTCTCTCTTTTTTTCTTTTTTTAACCTCACATCATTTAATCTGATAAAGGATGAATATGTATAGAACAGGCAGTTTAGGAATATATTATGAAATATATTTTAAGAAATATATTTCTTACTGTATATAAGTTAAAAAATAATTAGAAAAAGGTGGCAGTTCAGCAGAGATTTCTAATTAGATTGATGCTAAACTTGGCCAAAGACAAACCCCAGCGATATAGCATTGCATTGATGGCAAAAATCATAAACTCTAAATCGTTTAAACATTAGAGTATATGTTCCTGACATACATCCAAAACAGTCTCATAAAATAGCATTTTCAAATGTCCTTCATTGCCACATACCACTTACTCTTTTTCCCCACCCACATCTTATTCTCAGGTGTCTACTATGACCCATCCTGTACTCAGACCGTGAACCATGGTGTACTAGCAGTTGGCTATGGTAACCTTGATGGGAAAGACTACTGGCTTGTGAAAAACAGGTAATGTATTCACACTTTGATGTATATTTAATTAAAATCAGGAATTTGAGGGAGCCTCAACAAATGCTTTCTTGTGATTATGATGTTAAGCATCATGATATTGACAATGATGAACATTTATAGCTTCTTATAAAGTAGCACTCAAAATTACTCAACGCCCCCAATTCTTCACTTCCTATTCTGCCGTCAGCACTTCGCTTTCATGACTTATTTTCTACACTACTTTGTTGATTGCTCCTTATCAGTCTCCTTTATGAATACCCATCTTCTGCTTGGCCCCCCCGTTGCTGGTTTTTCCTCCAGGGCTCTGTCTTCCACCCCTTGCTCTTCTTATTCTACATTTTCTTTGGATACAATCATTCCATTCTTATGATTTCAGCTATAACATATGCTGATGGTGTTCAAATCTCTAACTCTGGCTCTGACCTCTGCTGTGAACTCAGATTATTCATCTAGACATATCCACTCTAATGTATCTTAGTTTTTCCAAACTCAGTATGTCCAGGGAATTCAGTAGTCTCTCCACCATATTGTTCCTTCTCAGAACTTCCCATCTCACTAAAAGGCAACACCACACAACAAGCTCAATTAGTCACCCGATCAGATACTATGGATTAGTCTTAGACCCCTCTAGATGCAGCCTAGCGACAGGTCAACCTGATTTTACCTTGTCTCTGTCCTTAATTCTGCCCCCTCTCCATTTCTTCTGTCATCACTCCGGTTCACACCTCTCTTGCCTGGACTATTCCTGTAGCCTTCTAACTGGTCTCCTTTTCTCTCAAACCTGCCTTTATACTGCTTCCCATCTGGTTTGTCTGGAATGTAAGTCTAGGCTTATTATACCTCATCTGCTTAGTGCCATTAAGTGTAAAATGAATGTTCCTTCTTTCATTTTAGAATAAATTTAGAAAAGAAAATACAAGTCGTCTATGTTGTGGTCCCTCCCTGCCTTGCCAGCCTCAATTCCTGGCAATGTCTCACGCTTTGAATTCTAGTTATACTGAACTATACACAGCTATAGTTCCTTTTCTAGCATTTTATCTTTAATGCCTTCATATCTTGGTTATGCTGTTCCCTCTGTCTAGAACAGCCTTTCTCCTCACTTGGTTTACTCATCCTTTTCCTTCAAAACCAGTGCAGACATTATCTATACCAGGAAGTTTTCCCTAAATCCTTGGTCTGGGCAAAATGTCTTTTTTCCTATGCTCCTAAAATGTCCTCTAGCAGACTGGAATATTTTACATGTAATATTTAAATTGTGTGTTCACCTATCTATCACTCCAATATTCTGTATGTGCCTTTGGGGCACAGAGTGTGTCTTGTCTTTGTATCCTCAGCACAGTAGGTGGCATCTAACAGCCCCTCCATACATGAACTAGCTGATGTCCATATAAACTGTAAACAAAAGGAATGCAGCTTCTAGAGGGAAAAGAGAGGAAACATGAAGAGTTGAGACCTAAACATGTTTGAATTTTCTCCTTGTGTGAGTTTTCCAAGGCTCCCATAACAAAGTATCACAAACTGAGAGACTTAAATGACAAAATTGATTGTCTCACAGTTCTAGAGGCTGGAAGTCAGAGATCAAGGTGTCGGCAGGGTTGGTTTCTTCCAAGGGCTGTGAGGAAGAAATTTTTCAATGCCTTTACTCTAGCTCCTGAAGGTTTGCTGGCAGTGTTTGGCTTTTCTTGGCTTGTAGAAGCATCGTCCACTCTCTGCCTTCGTTTCCACATGACATTCTTCCTGTGTGCATGTCTGTTTCTGTCCAGTTTTCCCTTTTCATAAGATATCAGTCATATTGGATTAGGGTCCAGCCTAATAACTCATCTCAGCTAGTTATATCCTCAGTGCCTCTATTTCCAAATAGGGTCACATTCTGAGGTATTGGGGACTAGGATTTTGACATATGAATTTGGAGGAGACACAATTCAACCCATAATACCCCTCGAATCTTTATTGGAATTACATAGTCTACAAACCATAAATAAACAAACTAAGAGGTCCTTTCCTACCTTTTTCACACTGTGGCACACATACCAGATGGTAACATTTATATGGCCCACTAGGAAGGTAGATGAAGGGACTCATATCTTGGTTCACTAGTAACCCATTCACACCTTGGATCTAGACCAGTGATAACTTTTTTAAATGTGGCAATACTTTCACCTATATCTTGTTTACTACCCAGTAGGTTTTCCTCTTCTCTATTCAAACCGCTCTTCTTGAAGATCATCTATATCTTTTAGGGTTTTAATTCAAAACCTCTTCTCAGCACTTACTCATTCAACAAGAATTTACTAGGCATCTGCAATGTGACAGGCATGATCTAAGCCCTGGAAATACAAAAATTAATCAGAAATCATCTGGTCCTGAAGGGGCTCACAGTCTAATGGGGAATTATATATATTTTTGAACAACAAAACACAACACAGCATGGTATAATATGTCTAAATGACTTTGGGGCCATAGAGGAGGAGTTGCCTCTCTGCCCAAAGTTCCACAGATAAGGCATTACTCACACTCTTTTCAGATAAATGAATTGCTCATATGTTAGAAGAGGAAAGCAAGTTGCCCAATGACCCAAAAAGGATATGGAATGGCACAGACATTTGAGAGATTTCTCTGCTGTATAAACTCTCTCCTCCGTTTATTTCTATGACATCTATGACATAGCACTTTCCTGGCTCCTTTTGCTGTATCAGTTTTAACCTCATTTCTTAGATTATTTTCTTCTATCTGTTCCTTACACTCCATCTCTAGCTATACTAATGCAAACTCATTTAATCCTTGAGCTTCATCTATTGCCATTATGTGGATGGTACCCAGTTCAAAATTTCTAGAAATTACCTGTCTACTAAGCAATAGACTTCCATGTCCAACTTCCAATTTGATAGCTCTACTTGAAAAGTACAGATCCCCCACCCACCTACCCTCCAGCTGCTGACAATACACACACATTCTCCCCAGCTCTTTTTCTCTCTCCTATTCAACAAGTCTAAAACCAAATTCCCTCTTTCTCTCCATTCCAACTCCCTTTACATCCCACATCCCTGAAAATGATTTTAGAATAAGCTCAAGGGAAAATTATTCCCTATTTTGAGTAATACATCACCAACTTCAGATTATAAAAACCTTGGTATCCTCTTGGTCTCCTCCTTCTCTCCCTAAACCCACATACCCCTGTCCTTTAGGCCTCTTAATCATATTTTACATGTATTTCAGATTTATCTAATTCAGATTCCATTCTCTCCCAACTATGGAAGTATCTTTTTAAAATACGGATCGTGTAAACCCATGGTCAAAATTCTAAATAGTCTACCATTTTCATCAAAATGAAATCTAAACTCCTGACTAGGCATTTGAGGGTCTTTATTAGGTAGCTTCAAACATAGCTTTCTAGACTTTTCTTTCCCTATATTCTCATGCACCCATATTCACACTCTGGCCACCGGGAACTACTTACACGTCATTCCCTAAGTTTAGAGACACTTAGTTACTTCTATTTCTTTACTTTTGCTGTTACATCTTTCTGAAATGCCTTTAAAGCTCATTGATCCCTACGGAAATCCCTGTCTGGTGAAATGGGCACTATCATATATTCTAGTGGAAGAGTAAATTTTTACAATCCTCTTGAAAGCAACCTGATAATATGAATCAAGAACTTTTCAAATGTTCACATTCTTTGTCCAATGATTTCCATTTCTTGGAATCTACATGAAGAAAATAATCCTAAATATGGGGAAAACTTCATACCTGATTTATGTAAATTATAGCATTCTTCTTCTTTAGTAGTGGAAACTAGTAAGCAACCAAAAATGCCTAACAATAGGGATAGTATTAGATAAACTATGACATAATCAAGTCCATGTATTAGAAATTATATTTATTCAGAGCATTGTTAATAACCTAATAGAATACTTGGAATATACATTTAAATGGAAAAATGCATACAAATGCAAAATTTATATACAATGTAAGTATTAAGTTAAAAACAGTACATGGGATTTCTCTGATGTATGTTATACTAAAGGATCAGATGGAATTATAGCAAATGTTAATAATGGTCTGTCTACCTTTATGTATTTTCAAATTGTCTTTAATAAAGCCACTTACTACTTTAAAAATGAAAAAAAAACTAATTAAAAATCCTATTCATTCTTCAAAACCTACCTCAAATGCTGTCTCCTCCCTACCTCATTCATTTACACAGAATTGTTTCTCTAACCTCTAAGCTTTAGCAATGCTTCATAAGTTTTATTATAGCATTTAACACATTGTGCTTTGTATTATAGCTATTTCTGTAAATCATGCTCCACTCACGAGAATGTAAGTTTTGTAAAGCTAGAACAATCTCTTGTTCATTTTCGCATCTTCATTCATACATTGATTCAACAAATATATATTGAGTACCTGCCATGTGTCAAGCACAGTGCTAGGCACTGGGGATTTGAATGAAAAATGCAGTCTTTCTGTCATCCTTCAGGATACTCACAGTCTAATACATACAGGCAAGGAGATAGGTAGGTGCATGTACAGACCATCGCAATAGATTGTGGTAACTGCTGAGACAGAGGTAGGCATCGGCTACAGTGCAAGCACAGAGGAGGCGTCAGGGAAGGCCCTTTAGCCAGGTTATCTTAAGGACGAGAAGGAAATAGCGAGACAAAAAGGGCAATCAGAGCAGAGGAAGGTACATGTGCCAAAGCCCAGAAGTGAGAGAAAGTAAATGAGTTAAGGAACTGCATGATTATATTTATAAAGGTTGTAGCATAAGGCGCCTGTTAGAGAGGCGACATAGGAAGGGAGCAAATTATGAAAGACCACAGCGATAGCTGGCACTCGAGTCTGACAGGGAGCGGTTAGACACGGGCCTGAATTCCGGGCCCCACCGAGACTGACCCAAACAAAATCCTCTTAGATCATCAAACTTGTTCTTAGTGACTTCTTAAAAGACTAAATTATATGTCATTTCCAATGCTACCAAGTTAAGCCTAAGTAAAAGAATGTGGAGTCTCCCTCTATTTGGCCTCTTCTTTTTTATCTTCCTTTGGTTTATATGTAATCTTTTTGACACGTGTATAACATTGATCCCTGACCCTCGATTTTTCTCTCCTTTCTGGATATGGGTACTTAGCTTCTTCGTATAATACAGTATAGCATAGTGAGTAAAAGAATTAACTTTGAAGCCAGGCAGAACTTGCTTAGAATCCTAGCTCCTTTCACTGTCTCTGTGACCTCAGGCAGGTTATTTAAAACATCTTTAACTTTCAATGTTCTCATCTGTAAAATGGGAATAATAGCCTCATTATTATTATTATATAATTATGCATATATTATTATAGAGATTATTATAAGGATTAAACAAGACAATGTAAGTAAAACACTTAGCACATAGTGTGTGGCATGTAATGTGTCCAATGAATCATAGTTATTATTTTTATTATTATTCTTCCTTTGAATCTCTATAAAGAGAATACTATCTGACATAGAAGACTATGCCCTCAATAACATCCCAGCTGTAAATGCAGTTATAAGTCTTACAGAATGCTTTCATAATGTCTAGTAATATATAGCTCAATCATTTAATACCAAAGAATAATTGAGTACAAATTATTTTATGGGTGCCAAAATAATTGAAAATACTTGATTATACAATCTTCTGATGGTTAGACATAATCCAGAAGTAAAACTAGAGCATCTCGGTGAGGAATGATGAACTATGTATTCTTCAGGGACATCTCCCTAAATATTAGGCAGTAGAGATTTTGAGGTTAAACTCTCTGAGAAGATCCTTAAGTATTTGGATAGTCTTTGTTGCCAGTTATGGGCAGATCCTATAAATTTAGACAGCTAGCTGAGCTAGAGGTGCAATTGCTATGTACTTAGAAAAGTTTAGAAGCCTAACAAGGACATATACTAGGTCAGAAGGCCACCTCAACCTGACTGCCCACAGGGTGGACCAAGATTGTCTTTGGGAAAAATAAAAGGGAGGAATTTAATTTAGTGTACAGATCAATGAGTAAGGAAGGCCCCACAGTTATTGGGCTAACATAGTTTGAGCCTGAGGAAAAAATTCAAAATGTTAACTATGTGCCTATTAGAACCTTAAACACACACACACATATATACACAGACACATACACCAAAAACTGCAAAAGCACCTGGGACACCTTTAAGCACTATCTCATGAACTCTCTAAGATAAACAGTTGCAAAGCAGATGGGCCTCTAGATAATGCAGTAACTTGATGGAGTTGGTAGGGGTGGAGGGGAGGACAGAAATGGCTCCTCTTCAACCATATGTGGCATTAAGTTATAAAAATATAAGTTAGAATAAAGAACATATTCCATTTTCCCTCACTGAAAACTGCTGTCTGATCTTTCAAGAGATGCTGATTCTTAAAGAAGAGTTAGGGTACATGTTTTATACTAAATATTATAGGAATCTGTATTAAATTCGTACATACTGCCTCTTCCGCATGGAATCAAAAGCTGAAGAAAGATTTTTTAAATAGTTATAATCTAATGATTTTTCTTAGAGATTTGTCTACAGAGAGATTAACAACGTGCACACTGGTTTACAACTCAAAACAGGTACTTACCACGCGATGCCACTGAAATCACCCTTGTCAGGATCACCACTCACCTCCACTTACCTCAGCCGTCAGTTGTCAAATCTCATTCTTCTTGCCCTCTTAACATTTAATGTGTAATTAATTACTCTCTCCTTTCTGAAACTCTTTATTTGACTTTCAGGTGACCACATTCTCCTGGTTTTCTTCCTACTTTACTACTCAGTCTCTTATAGGGTTTTGTCATTTTTTCAGCAGTCTAAAAAAGGGGGAAAAAAGAATATTTTGGTGAATCTTTCCTAAATCTGAATTTCTTTAACTCAAAAGGACTATGCTTCAACTAGAAATTATGTCCTCTTAAGTTTTGTTTTTGGTGTTAAAATGTCCTTTCTTTTACAATATGATGGTGATTACAAAATGATGGTAATAATAAAGTTTTTTTTTTAATGTCTGCACCTACTAACTTAAAAATTGGTAACTGTATGTCAATCTGCAAAATTTTTTGAAATTCAAAGTCCGTGAAATCAAAAGGCGAGAGAACCATTGATCTCCTCTAACCCTAATATGACCCACTAACTCCCTCTGCAACATCTCTGACAAGCTGTGTAAACCTCTGATTGAGCACTTTCAGTGCCAGGGAGCTCACCTCCTCCCAATGTAGCATATTCCATTTTTTAACAGCTTTAACTATAAGGAAGTCTTATCTCAGCTTCACTTCCAGGTCAAAAAGCTGTTTGAAAGCTGCACTTTTTATTGCTTATTTTAGAATCCCCTGCCCTATACCTTTTCCATCATGGTCTCTTAAAAATATTTCTTAATTGGTACTCTCTAAAGAAATTGAAGTTTGATAGCAAATCATCACCTATGATCCTATTATGCAAAAACATTTAGAGATGGGGCCTTGGAAAGGATAATAAAACTTCCTGCAGACGTAAGAGGATTAAATTTTGGGATGGATCTTATATTGTTTTCCTTAGGTATTAAATCTATTCATCACTGTAACACTAAAACCTTCCAAACTATCCTTTGAAAATTGCCTAAAAGCCCTAGGGAAATTATTATATTATTTTCTTCTAATTTTGTTTTACAGCTTTTCATATATAATCACTTTAGGAGGAAAACAATCTAAGAGATAAAAAGTTGATAATGTAATGTGATTATATTCATTTGTAGTTTTTTAAAATTTTATTTCATTTCATTAATTTTTTCATTGAAGTATAGTCAGTTACAATGTGTCAATTTCTGGTGTACAGCATAATGTCCCAGTCATGCATGTATATACATACATTCATGTTCATATTCTTTTTCATTTGTAATTTTGTGTTATTTCTTTTTCTAAAGCTGGGGCCTCAACTTTGGTGACCGTGGATATATACGGATGGCGAGAAATAGTGGAAATCATTGTGGGATTGCTAATTATGCCTCTTACCCAGTAATCTAGAGATCTCTTTGTTTTAGAACAATTCAAGAAAGACAAAACACTTTCTCTTAACTTAATTTTACCTGCTGTAAGCAGTAGAAATGTGTGACATGATCAATGTATATTTACTGTACTAACAGAAAATATAGTTTGACATCTACTTTTTAAACTTTGCAGATCTTGGGGGAAAGTTTGCTAAGCAAACTAGTAATGTACTATTGATATAACTGTATGAAAATTGGTCAACCTGAAATGATCTGTCATGTTTGTCATTGTCTTATTTTATTTGTCCTTTTAAGTCCTCTGATATCCTTTTGAATCTTGATGGCATATAAATGCTTAATAAGTATATGTCTTTTCAACTTTGTATCATTACCACATACCATTCTTTCCTTGTTCTCAAGAAACTGTTATAATCTATTGTGAGAATGTTAAATTGTGGTATGCTGGTGATGTGCTATGGCAACTTTCATGGAAAAAACTACTAGGTTATTAATGTCTCAGACTGTATTTTTGCACACAAAAGGATTCAATAATTTTTTTTAAATAAATGATGTCAAAGTAGACAAATGCTTAAAAGATAATCTATCAAGTACTTTGTTTTTAACAATTAGCAATTAATATACTAATTCATACTATTTTTACCTAGTCATTAGCAATTTGGCCAGGACCTTTTGGGGGCAAATAATTAGTCAACCTGAAAAAATAACCGAACTGCATTTCTTTAAAAATATTCCATTACTCATAGTTTTATCTAATTCGGATTGATCTTCCTCACAACTGCTCTAGATTAGTAGACAGGCTCTGAAGAGGCAGCAGGAACTTTAAATTTCATAGGTTCGTATCTGTGACATGAAAAATGTGTGGGGTGATGCCGTTAGTGTTTCTTAAACTGAACTTTAACCATTTTCATGATCTTTGGTTCCCTCTCCACAAATTACATTTTAAAGAAGAAGAATTGCTAACTATAAAAACATGGTAATGTTGCAGGAAAATGGGGTGCAAGAGGATGGTTGTGTCCCAGGTCTCGGGTGAGTCCCTGGGACGCTCCCAGCCAAATGAGGGTCCTTGGCTTAGTGCAGGAAAGAATTCAAGAGCAAGCCATAGTAAAGTAAAAGCAGATTTATTCAAGGAGATACACACTCCACAGAGTGTGGGCCGTCTCAGAAGGCAAGAGAGGCCCTAGGATATGATGCAGGAAAACAGACGTGGGGCATCAGAAGGGTTGAGCCCCTGGGACATGCCCCACCAAGTGAGGGTCCTTGGCTTCACGCAGGAAAGAATTCAAGAGCGAGCCACAGTTGAGTGAACGTAGATTTATTCAGAGAGATACATTGTAAGGCAAGAGAAAGGCCACGTGGTGTGGGGGTTGGGTGCTCAGATTAAAAGTAGGTACACACCCTACAGATAGAACGTCGGGGAGACAGGGGCGGCTGCAAGGCGCCGTGTTGCTGGGTTTTGTGGGCTTGGTGGCTTTATATACTAATAAGTAGAAGGACCAGTCTAAGGGGAAGGGGCTGGGATTCCCAGGAAGTTGGCCGTTTCCCACCCTTTGACCTTTTGTGGCTAGCCTTGGGACTGCCATGGTGCCTGTGGGCGTGTTATTCATCATGCTAATATGTTACAATGGGCTTATAACGAAGCTCAAGATCTACTAGAAGTTAAATCTCTCATCATCCTAAGCCTCAAGGCCTACTGGGGGTTGAATCTTTTACCATTTTGATGTTAATTGCTGTGGCATTCCTTGAATGGCTGTGCCCTGTCCCCCTCCATCCTGTCTCAGAGACACACATTCCACAGGCAGAATACAGTTCGGCTGGGGTGGGGGGAGCAGCCCCAAGGCACCCCAACCTTTGACTTTCTGATTGAGAACAGTGTTTTTCTGTCATAACACATCAAATTGTAATTATATATGTATTTATATACTTACTTATATAGCATCTCTTTCCTTCATTAGATCGTAAAGTCAAGGAGGGCAGAAATCATGACACTTTGTACCTAGAACACAGCATACATAGTGCCTGCCTTAAAGTGATCAGTCACTATTTGTTGAGAGAATGAATGAGTGATAAATGAATACAGAAGAATGACCAGCCCATTACAAGTGTTAGAAGTAAAAATAGGTCCTAGTTCCTTCACAATAATGGAAATCTAACACTTTTAGAAACTATTTTAAAACTCCTGTTAAAATTTAAAGGAACCCATTATTCAGAACTTTCTTTCCCTTCCTCCTTCTCTTTTTCCTATCCCTCCCAGGACTGTACTTTGATCTGGATTTTGTTCCTCTCGCCTTTTGCTTCACCAAGATAAAGATAACGAACAAGATTGCTGTAATGAAATAGGAAGTTAATTGAGAGAGAGGTTACAGCTCAGTGGTAGAGTGTGTGGTTAGCATGCATGAAGTCCTATGTTCAATCCCCAGTATGTCCATTAAAAAATAAATAAAAATAAAATAAATTTAAAAACCTAACTACTTACCCCTCAGAAAATAAAATGAAATAGAAAGTTAACCTTTCTAAGTTCCTGAGAGTCTTTTGTTTTTAATTTAATTTTTAGTAGAGCTAATACATTCATGTGGCTCAAAAATCAAAAAGTATTGTTGTGGAGGAAAAAAAATTTTTTCCTGCTATCCTCCTAGTTTCCCCAGCTATAACCCTATAAATTAGATTGATAAAAGGCAGATTCAGAAGAGAAAAGCATACAAATTTACTTGATTTACGTTTATACGACATGGAATCCTTCATAAGGAAATGAAGCCTGGAAGAGATGGTTAAACTTGGACACTTATTATACTAGGTTCTATGAAGAGTGGAAAGTCCTGGGAAAAGGTGGTGGGACAAAAGGGTATGCGCTAATGGTGATAAACTAGGGGAAACTTAGCAAGGCCTGCTAAGTTCAGAAGTGTTCAGAAACATCCCACTGTCCTTGGAGGTAAAGATACTCCTTTCTTCTAGGTATACGGAGGGCACAGCTCACATGAGAGTCTTCTGACCTGCTTCAGAGGAGAAGGGGTAGACCAGAGTCCGTCCAGCACCTGCTTTTTAATTTGAACTGCTTCAGGGGAAAGGGGCAGATAAGAGTCCTTCCTCCTCCTGCCACTTCTAAATCCCTTCAGCTTAAAGTATTCAATATGCCACGATGCCATATTATGGGGTAGTGTGTCCTGAACCCTGTCAGTATTTAACAATCAGTTCTCATTATTTGCAGTAGTTATGGGCAAATAATACCAGGAACAATGAATTATCAAATATTGAAGCATTGTTTCTAAGCGAAATACAGGGTTAGGTTCCTGTAAGCCTTTGGTCACAACATTTTCATCAACTGATTAATACATAACCTTCTTTTATGTATGTCTCTGTTTAAAGACACTTTATTTAATATATATTGTTGAATCATTAACATTGAACTCACAGCCAACAGAACTGTAACTCATGCCTGAAAAATTATCTAATGCATATATTTTCTACGTAAGGCACATCACAACTTTCTTACATTTAGGAACATTAGACAGAACTTCTAGACAGCATTATCCACTTTAGACTTTTTGGGAAGGGGAGGTAATTAGGTTTATTTATTTGTGTTTTAATGGAGGTGCTGAGGATTGAACCCAGAACTTCATGCATGCTAAGCATGCACGCTACCACTGAGCTATATCCTCCCCCTGCGCTATCCATTTTAAACAGCCAAATCATCATCAAATAAATAAATAAATAAATAAATAAAAGATAGAGAAAGAGAGAGAGACACAAAATTGCAACACATGGTACTAAACAGAGGACAAAAAAGTACACTTGTTTACAATATGAGAGCTGAGGACACTTGTTTACAATATGAGAGCTGAAACAAGAAGACACAGCATCAGCTTGTTCAACTTCACTAAAGAGAATTCAGTACAAGTCAGCACCTGGATAAGAAATCACCTACACAGACATTGTCATAAAGCTATCATACAGCCCATCTACTCTCCTAAGAGACCACTTATTTTTCCCTGAAAGTCATTTGTTTTACCTTAAGTGCCCATCTGCTCCTTCCTATCTCCTATTAAGATGGCATATAAAACTTCAAATTCTAACCACATCTTGAGCCACAGTTCTTTGTGAATTCCCATGCAAACATACATAATTAAATGTTATTTTTTTCTTGCCAATATGACTGTTGTCAGTTTAATTTTCAGAGTCCAAGTATTATACCTTAGCGGGCAGAGGAAACATTTTTCCTCCCCAACAATTTCAAATAGCAAATAAATTGTGTAAATAAATTGTATAAAAATTGATCCCTCGTATATATATTTGTGTATCTTGGCAGTGCTTGTGTAATATAATCAAGAATTTATCTATTCTAGACAGCAAAAATGTTATGTTCCCTACAGTACCTAGCAGCTGTTACTTAACAACTCAGAGGCAAATTCAAAATGACACTATGATTAACACTATGTACCACTGAAGGTTGTTTGTTTTATGGTGAATATATGTAAAAACCAAACATCTCATTCTTTTAACCAATTTTTTTTTTTTTAAATCAGAAATAGTTTTAAGTCAATGACAATTCTTTTAGCTGTTTCTTCTAGTGTTTACCTTCAGGTTTCTGATACATTGTATTGCTATTTTTTGACTTCTCAGTTTAAAATGGTATCTGTATACTTACTATTATGGTAGTTGATTTTAGATCTCTTGCACCAACACCACCCATTTCTCCGCTCTCATCCTCAAAATACAGTCAATGATATAGTTGGTTAAGTCAGTAGTTAGTTATTGCATTGAAGGAGTTCAGAACACACCACCCCAGAATATGCCTCTCTGGCATTATTGACTATTTTGAATTAAAGGCAATTGAAAAACAGCAGCTGCAAGAAAGACATTCTGATCTCCCTTCTTTTTCTTGAAAGCAGATTAAATTCCCATGTGAAAATGTCCTTCTTATACCAGAAGGAAAGAGACATTCTTATCACCAAGGGCATGCAGTCAAGCCTGAGGTAAATTTGTACAAACTGTGTTAAATTAACCCTCATCCTCCTAAGTCACTTCTCAAATCCTTTAACTGCCCCAGCCCAACGCCTTTGGCCTAATCACATTTCACAACTTGCTACTTGTCCAATTCAATATAAAGCATTCAGCTCTGCTTCTTAGGGTCTTCACTTTCCTTGTAAAGACTCCCATGTACATGTAAAACATATATAATTACAATTTGTATGTTATCTCCTGTTAGTCTGCTTTCTGTCAGTTTAATTTGTGGCCCAGCCAGAGACCCTAAGAGAAATTATTCCTCGCCTACAGCATTATTGTGATTCTATCACAGATGAGCTATTTATTTTTCATATATTGTTTTTTGTATAGTTACTAATAACTCAAAAATTTAATATGAAGCACCATATCATAAACTTTTACGTCATCATTAGGTGGTGTAGTGACTCCCCGGCTGCTGGTGCTGAAATTACTTGTAACCTCATCTCGAGAAACCAATTTTACGTGAATTTTTGTTTTGTTTTGTTTTGGTTTTTTTTTTGAGCTGACTTATTGATTTTACATTTTTAAAAAAAATTTGTGGGTTTTTTGTTTGTTTGTTTTTTCAGAGGGGGAAATCATTCGGTTTATTTATTTTAATGGAGGTACTGAGGATTGAACCCAGGACCTTGTGCATGCTAAGCATGTGCTCTGCCACTGAGCTATACCCTTCCCACTGAATCATTTTCTTATCTCTAAAGCAGGGGTAATACATGTGTCTTCCTCACAAAGTTCTTGGAAGAAGCAAAGCAAGAATAACATAGAATAATGAGATAGTAAATGTGAAAGCTCTTTGTACACTGTTGACCTGAAACAAATGGATGCTAGATATTTTTCCAGAAAAGATGATTTTTGGGGGGATCAACAGAAAACTGCAGTTTGGGGTCTGCAACCATGGCCAGCCATATGCAAGTCCTTGCAGGGCAAGGGAAGGAGAATGCTTTCATATAGAGGAAAGGGAAGTTGAGAGGGCTCTAGTAAACAAAGAGTCTGTGGCTTTTCACTGGCTGAGTCCTTGCCAGGAAAGAAGAGGAGTCCTTCTTCCTGCTGGGCTCTGCTGTCTCCCACAGCATAAGAATTCCCCATTCTGATCTCCCAACACTAATTGAGGTTGCTGTTCAATTTTTCACAAAACTTTAAGTGTGAGAGAAATATAAAGCAAAGTAATTTTTAGATCAGGGGATTTTCACTATTTTTGACCCTGAAAGCAGGGTTCTAGATTTCATTCCTGTCCTAACTGACTCTGGGAAAATCTTTTTATATCTGAGGTGGCTGTTTTCTAACCGGTAACGCAGACATATCAAAGTTTATGAATAATTGATATATGTCTACACTACTAGCACGATTTATTTGGATATATAACAAACTTCTGTAAACTAAGAAGTTTGTATTACTGGACAATCTCCAACTACCTACCAGCTCTGATTTGATTATTTTGCTTCTACATGAGACATTAGTTACATTCAAGCTGTCACTGTCCCCACAGACAGCATAGCAGAAAAACCTAAGAAGGAGCAACTGGTTTCCTGAAGACACTGTAAGGCGGAAATGCATTATATGGTAGATTCAATAACAAATCAAAACAGCCAGAACTTAATTAAACGGCGTCTGGGAACACTTTGGTCACTGTAGGAAAGCTATGTATGTACATCGGGAAGGCTTTGCACGTGCCATTAACCTTCCCTTTAAGGCATGTAGCTTTTCTAGCTGAGGCGAGGTCTTCGGGCTCTCGAGTTTCCCAGCGCACCTTGCGCTGCTCTTGGCGGGAAAGTTGACCTCCACAGCGGGGTCAAAAGGCTTCTGTCGCGCCACTGCAGGCAACGGTTGAAGGAAGGCGCATGCGCATCAGGCGAAGCACGTGCCGCATCCTGCCGCTCTCCCGGTCGCTGTCTCCGGACCCTCAGACACTCCGTAATACAAGTTTCTTTTTCGTTTTCCTTCTTCTCGTTTCTTTTCCTTTCTTTCTCCCTCTTTTTCTTTTTGATGTCTTTTTCTGTTACCTCCCATCTACTTGTAAGTTTCTTAAGGTCTTAATGGTGAAACATTGGCGGGGGGCGGAGGTGGGGAGGAGGAAGGTCTACCTACTTATTTTTCACAAGAGGTTCTTGAGATTAGGTCTGCTGTGGCTTCTAGTACAGGCCTCATCAGGATAAATTTAAACGTTTACCTTAAATAGACTCTTCTGTGAATTCTTCTAGATGAATTGTCTGATTAAGATGAATGAAACTGAGACCAAAAAAAAAAAGAAACTTACATCAAAATATCAGTTATAATTGAGAAAGGCAGAATCAGCCCCCCAAAAATCTAGAGTATTTTCTGTTGCTCTTTTATGGTTTTTCCACAGAGTAGAACAATATGTTATATCCAGAGTCGTGCTAAAGTTCGGGGAAGGAAAGTTACCTGATTTGGTCATTTTGAAACTACAAATTTAAAACAAAAATTAAAAGATTATTTTAAAGCGTTTGACAGGGGCAATTTTTCATTATCTAGAACCTACCTGTGCAATGTTGTCAGTGTTTGAATACTGTGAAGTGAAAAAAAAATAGATCACGCTTTTTTATTTAAAGGTCTTTTAACGAGCTTTCTTAATAAACCCATTTCTGTGAGGCTTGCTGGTTAGATGGCTTAAAATTAGGACTTAAAAGAGTTGTGTAGCAAAATGAATCTCTGTTTTTGAAGATTCCATTTTAGGTAAAAACAGTTCTATTCATATAAAATTCTTTCTGACTTTACATGTAGTAAACTAGAATATTAGAGATAAAAATAAGATATGAAGTTGAAGCTTGTATTTGTGTCACAAGGTTGATTTAAAGAAAATACTTTATCAGAAGATGGCCACTGCACAATTGCAGAGAACTTCCTCCACGGTATGATTTTTTGTAATATATTTTAATTTAGCTAATTTTATTGTTTCTTGAAGTCTTAACTTTTTATGTTTGAAAGTTAGAGTCAACTCTTTGAGGGTTTAATGATATCAGGACTCCATGTTTTAAGAAATGAAAATATGTGTTAAATTAATTTGAATTAATAGAGAATTTTATTGGATGTTTGATGCATTGCATTAAATTGCTGGTTCAAATTCAATTTGCATTAGGTATCAACGAATGCTAGTCTTTTGCTTTGATGAAATTATCATTCACAAAGTCCAATCCTAGACAATGAATTTCTATGCCACACAAGGATAACATTGTCTTCTCTGTGCAGATCTTGCATTACAGTTAACCTGTGTTAAACCTAATCAGTGACTGAAGAGAAAAATCAATGTTATTTATCCTTGTATAATGCATTTACAGACAGTTAACCAGCAAGGGGATTTCTGACCCGATTCTTTAGCACTTTTTGTATGTTACCTTTAGGCTGCTATCCTGGAAACACCCTCACATCTGAAAAGCCACCTTGATTTTCTGGTGATTACTAACCACTACGGTTAAGAATTCTCTGGGACGGTACCATGCTTATGCAAAAAAAAAATTAGATCTACTTTAAGTTCAGGAAGACTGTATTTTAAACAAATCTAAATGAAATGTTTTAATTTCCCTTAAATTTAGAGTGCATTGGTATTTCCCAATAAGATATCAACTGAGCAGCAGTCTTTAGTGTTAGTGAAGAGGCTCCTAGCAGTTTCGGTATCCTGCATCACGTATTTGAGAGGAATATTTCCAGAGTGTGCTTATGGAACAAGATATCTAGATGGTAATATAATGTTTATTTAAAAACTTTCTTTAAATGTGTTGTTTTTATTTTCACTTGATCTGAAATGGTAATTTTTGACTTAGAGATTTTGGTTTTTTAATAACTGCTTTATTGAGATATAATTCACATACCTAATAATTCACTCATTTAAAATGCACAACTCATTGACTTTTGGTATATTCAAAGAGGTATGCAGCCATCACCACAGTGAGTTTCAGAACATTTCATCACCTCAAAAGGAAACCCCATACCCATTAAATCACTCTCCACTTCCCCCACTTCCCAGTCCTAGGCAACCACCAATCTGCTTTCTGTCTCTGGATTTGCCTATTCTAGACATTTCAAATACATGAAATCATGCACTATGTGGTCCTCTGTGACTGGCTTCTTTCATTTGGCATAATGTTTTTGGTTCATCCATACTGTAGGATTACACTACATTCTTTTTTATTGCTGAATAATATTCCATTACATGGAGATATCACATTGTATTTATCCACTCATCATTTGATGAACATTTGAGTTGTTTCCACTTTTTGGCTATTATAAATAATGCCACATTCATGAACAAGTTTCTGTGTGGACAGCTAAGTGATTTTCTAAAGTATATTAGATACCTTGGAAAGCCCTTAGTCATAAAAATTTCCCTCAGTTTCTCAAGTATATTATCTCCTGACATTACTCTTATAGTGAAGAAGTAAATAGGTAAAAACATTCTATTATTTATAGCCTTGTACACTGGTAGTATATGTTCTTGTGTTATTTTAAAGTGGTAAAAGTAATACAACCAGTTTATACTACAATAACTTACTGTGCAGCACATAATATATACCTAATATTGTGCATCAACTCTGTTGGCAATATGTTAAACATTACATTATGTGTGATATCTTGTTAATTCATATTACAGGCCTGTGAGTTAGATATTATCCCAATTTTTCAGATAAGGAACCTGTAACAGCAATATCAGTTCTTCCCACTATATTACTTGTTGCTTCCTTGCAGGGCTGTATCTGATAGCCTGTTGCAAGTATTTTACTGGGAAAAGAGTTCATAGCAAATATTCTAGATTCTTGGGTAACAATTGCATGTGAGCATTATAGGTAACACTAAGTATTCTATGGCTTTTAAAATGGAAATTTTTTTTCCCATCAATATACATCCTGATCATTATGATGCCATTTTATACTAAGGATTAAAAAATTGTTTCCATAAAACCTTTTCTTCCTTTAATTATATTCATTGCCATTAATAATAAACCTGTAATATGCAGCTGAAGAAAATACTCTTCATCTAAATTTCTAGTTGTTTACTAATCTTAAGTAGCTCTATGTTTATATCATCACTTTTATATTTAGATCTTTGTGTCAAAATTCTGAGAGAAGACAAAAGTTGTCCAGGATCTTCACAGTTAGTGAAGTGGTGAGTAAAATACCTAATGAAAGAAAATTATTTTTTTCTAAAATCACATTTTATTTGTACTTTGGATATCTTTAAGTGTTTAACCCAGTTTTAGTGATTTCCCTCTGTAACACTGGATACCATTTTTTCAGGTCTTTGAATTTTTGCATTAAAATTTTCCTTTATTTCATGCTCCATGTGAGCAGGCTTCATTCTCCTATTGCTGTTCCTCACAAATAGCTGTCACTACATTCTGTCTTCCTTCCCTCCCATCTCCTATTGACAGTTACATTTCTGCCACATTATTTGTTTTGTTTTATTGTTTTAAGCTAGTTAAGAAGGGAGCTTTAATAGGAAAATTGTGTTATTTAGTAATGAGATAATATGGAGACTTACTAACAGAACTATTTTCTGGAAGTGCACTCATTCTAAAAATTAATCCTTGGTTATTTTTTAGGATGTTAGGATGCTATGATGCTTTACAGAAAAAATATGTAAGTCAATATCTTTTTTCTTTTTTTCTACAGTTTATATTCTATGAATGTAACAGCAGTTATCATGTAGTAAAAGATTAATTTAAAGTAACTTGGGCATAGACCAGTCCAAAATACTGAAAATCTGACTATTTTAAAGACTGATATTCAACTCATTTAAAGCTAATAGAATTAATACTTAAATTTTGCCAAGCCAGTTTTGGTTAATTGTTAACATTCATTTGTATTAATAACACATAATAACTTACAGAAAAATTAATGAAATTAAAGTCTTTTAAGATAGTTCATTCAAGGGAACTATATTCAATACCTGTAAAGACCTATAATGAAAAAGAATATGAAGAGGTAAATATATATAATATGTATGTATAAATGAATCACTATGCTATACGCCAGAAATTAACACAACATTGTAAACTGACTATTCTTCAATTAAAAAAAAATCTCTGTAACCCACCAAAAAAAAAAGTTCATTCATTAAATTTCACATGCCTTCTACAATCTTGTTTACACCAATGATTTAATAAATTGTTTCTTCATGAGAGTTCAAAAATAAACTTACATGTAGTCTAGGTTAAATTGTGACAAGCCTTTTTGTATACTTAGCTTATGTTTTTATCAACATAAACAAGGAAGTCCAACTCTTAAAAAAAAAACTATGAAAAAGATAAAACTTTATCCATGGTCACTAACCTAGCTCAATAAGGCATTAAATATTTAATATTCATTAAATATTGATGCCTGCTATGTGCTAGGCACATATCCTAGGTAGGAGCTGGGTAAGCTAACAGTGGTCAACAAGACAAAGCGGGTCCCTTCTCTAGTGGGAAAACAGCCAATAAAACAAGAAAATCAGATAATCCAGTAGGATATTTCTAGGAAAAATACATGGCAAATGGAGAGGTGGATTAACTTTAGATAGGGTAGTCAAAGGAACTTCTCTTAGGAGGTGACATTTAAGTTGAGGCTTGAAATAGAAGAAACCAGCCAGGCATTGATTTTAGGAGAGAATATTCTTGACAGAGCAGCAAACGCAAAGAATTGGAGGGGAGTTTGGAGAATTCAGAGAACAAATAGAAGGCCCGAATGACTGAAGTGGGATCAGTGCAGGAGAGCTGCAGGAGATGAAGCTGGGAAGAAGCTCAGGGCCAGAGCATCCAGGGCTGTGTAGGTAAAGAGTTTGGATTTTATTTTAGGTGCAAATAAAAGCCATCTAAATGTTTTGAGTAGAAATTTAACATCGTTTGATTTATTTTTTAAATTAAAAGAAAAATCACTCTGCTATTTATAGAATATACTGTGGAAGGAGAATAAGATTGGAATTAAGGAGACTAGCACTTAATCTATTACTGCAGTACTGGTGAAAAATAATGGTGGCTTAGACCAGGATGGCAAAGGAGGAGAAAAATGAAAAGATTCAGGTTATATCTGGCAGTAGGACTGATTGGACTTGTTGATTGATTGGTTTGGGAGTATAAGGAACAGATCCAAATCAAGAATGACTCCGATTTTTCACAGATTACTTGAGTGAATAATTTCCTCTGATGCTCTCCTCCTATGGTCTCCAGAGTCTATTTCCTTTACTAAATGAGCAGGGCTCTGAATTCTACTTTTTCCTCTTTTCAAAATCGGTTGTCATATTGGTAAGGTTTAATGTGTTATTTCACAATATGCATTTTCCTTGTAACTGGCAGCAGTATCCCCTGTTTGCTTAAGTCAGTGACATGAATTTCAACCTTCAATAAGTCAACTAGAAATACATATTTTGGGGAATAGAGAAGGATGTCTAAGGTATTGCTTTATATGCATGATGTGAAGTCTATTTTCTTCAAGATTATTTTTCTTAGCAATGAATGTTGAACTAGGACAAAGAATTCTTACGATCCAGCATGAAAAAATATTTTATAGAATAAAAGATTTTTGTTCTTTGTTATATTTCAGCTGAGGATGGTTGTTCTAGCTGTAAGTATTTTTTAATTATGTTGTTCTTTTTTAAAGACTGTCAAATTTGGCCTTGCTTAATTAAATAACACTAAAACCATGTATTGATTGTGTCATTATATGCAAACAACTGATCTAGCCAGTGGAAAAAAGTAATATTGTGGGGGGTTGTTTTGTATTTTGTTTTCTGAATTCATTTAATAGTTTAGTCTAAACATCCAATTCAGTTCTTCTTGAATATTTAGCTTTATATAACTGAATTGTAAATTATTTTAAAATAGGTATACACCAATCCAGAAGACCCTCAGGTAAGTATGCTTGAGTCAGAGAAATATAATGCCTCTACTATCTAAAAGTAACATAAAAGTATAATATAATAATATCTTATGCTTTTAATTGTACATTTATCAATGCACTTTTATCAGTGCACTTTCATATATATTTTCACATTTGAACCTCATAAAGACTTTTTTGAGTTAAGATAGGGTTTATATTGTTACCTTTAAATCAATTAATACACTTACTACAAGAGAGATTACATGACTGATCTAGGCCACAAAGCCACAAACCATTAGAAATAACCTAAATCTCCTGACTTCTGGTTCTTTACAGTAGTCTTTTTATAGAATTATAAAAGGGTTTGAGTTTGAGAAAAAATAAGATACTCATCCTTAATCTTTGAGTATTCACCCCAATCCAGTCACATCTACCTGTTCATCTGACAATTAAAGGAAAGAAAGAATTATAAAAAATGGAAGGGAAAACCAGAAGGCAAGAAATGAAGGGGAAAGATCTATTGAGTTGTTACTATTCTTGGGCTCTGTTCTTTGGGATTTTATGTGCATTATCTCATTTATTCATCATAAGCATCATGAGGTAATACCATTATCATCTTTACTCTATAGATAAGGAAAACCAGACACAAGGTTTCTTACCTAAGGTCACAGTGGCAGAACCAGAATTTGGACCTAAGAAAGCCAGTTCATGATCTGAGTGCTGAACCATTACATTGCTTTACAGTATGGTGTTTCATTCAGTCATGGAGAAGCAGATTTTTAAAAAAGAGAGAGCTAACCCCATCCCTAAGTGAGAAGTGAAATGTAAAGAAAACAATAAAAGTATTAGGACTTCAAGACGGTTGGGAGTGTCTTTTCTTTGATACTCATACCTGCAATTAATACTTAATATATGTCCATGGTGACAAAGAAAATCATTTGCTATAAGGCAAAGGCTATCAGTAAGTTACTTGTTCAGAAACTACAGAAAAATGTTCATTTTATTTTCAGATGATTTGTTGTTGCACTTTTTTTTTCACTTAAAAGAGCAACATTGCCGATACACTAACGTTTATTGAATGCTTAGTGTGCCGGTATTTAAGAGCTCTCTATAAATTATCCCATTTGATAAATATTCACAGGCACCAATGAGATAGGTACTATTTTCAACCCCTTTTATTAGCTGGGGAAACTGAGACTTAAGGCTTAAATGACTTGCTTGTGTTTACCATATAGAAGGATTTAAGCCCTGTGTTTAGCCATTCTGTTAGAGTAAGAGATATGCTGCCTGTCTTACCTGCCTGCTGAGGAGTTCCTTCCCTCTGGTATGTAAAACATACATTGCAGTGAGTGGGAAAATAACTCTCCAACACTGAAGCCCCAGAGCCCAAACTGTGGAAATTGACTATTAGGACTTTCAAATTTCAATGGACCAAGACCAATAGGGATTGGAATGCAGAAAAAAGTATTAAATATATGCTGAGTCATACAAAACCTGTATATGGCTACTTGGCTGCCAGTACTGTATATCAGATACATAACTGCAATATTTTCTACTTAAGACAATTTCAGAGTGTTACCAATTTAAATTCAAGTACACCAGTAATGGACCAATCATGGACTTCATAAGGTATTGTTTTATAGTTTTCTTTTTGTATTACAGATTACTGCTTATCCATATTAATACTATATAGATAAACTTCAGGAATAATTCTGAAACTTCTCAAACATCCTCAGTTAACCATCAAGGATACAAAATATCCTTGGAGTGGCCACAAGCCAGAATTCTGTGGCTAGTTATATACTATTTTAATTGTGAAACAGAGCCAAAGAGTAAGAAAGCTATTTTGTGCTTCAGTGATTAGAAATATAATGAAAATCCATAATTTGTTTCCTTTAAACATCTTATATAAAATGCATATTAACTTAATATATGTAAATTAGTTTATAATAATGATATTAACAGTGATATCAGTGATATTAAAATTTTTATAATTGTGACATTAAAACACACTTAATGGTAACTTAACTTAGCAACTTAATGCTTTAATAGTAAGAATCTTAAGTAGTAAAACGTGAAGTTATGTTATTAGAAGCCACAGTTTTCATGAAAGGAATTAATGTGTGATTCTCTTCTAGTAGAAACCAAAAGAGTGAATCTAATATGTCATCTGCTGACACCAAGAAAGCAAGTATTCTCCTCATTCGCAAGATTTACGTTCTAATGCAAAATCTGGGACCTTTACCTAATGATGTTTGTTTGACCATGAAACTTTTTTACTATGATGAAGGTACTATTTCCAATTCATTCTGTTTCAGTTGGTACCTGTATATTTTATTATTATTGAAACAGTTGGTTTCCATCCCAAATGTTTTTAAGCACTTAAATTGTTACATATTTTTGGAATTATAAATTTTACATGAAATATCAGTATTTGAAAAAAGGCTTTAAAATATACACAACTTCTCCAGTGATATGAACATTTACATGTGAAGTTCAGTATCATTCATAATTAAAAAGTGAAGCAGTGAGATACCATTTTTCTCTTACCAGATCTGTAAAACTTGTAAACTCACTATTGACAAGGGTGTGAGGGGAAGCAGGCAGTTTTATACACTCTTGAGGAAATGTATATGGGTGCCATAAACATTTTAAAAGGACAGTTTTGCAGTATCAAAATTTTAAGTGCACATTCTCTTTAATCCAGAAATTCTATAGCTAGAAAAGTATCTTGGGAATATACTTAGACAAATATGCAAGGTTATATGTTTATAAAGATTTTCATTATTGCATTGGTTAAACTAGGAACAAACTGGAAACAACCCTGACAGTCTTTCATTGGAGAACTGATAAATAAATTATAGTGCATCTATATAATATAATGCTTGTGCTAGCTGTTTAAAAGAATGTGCTGATAAATTAAGTTATCCAAGAAATATTAAAAACAGATTAAAAAGTGATGTTAAGAACAGCTTGGTACAGAATAGTATGATCTCATTTGTGTTTTAAAATTATATATATATATATTTTTACATGCATAATGTCTTCTAGAAGAACGTAAAGCAGAGACAATAATAACTTATACTTACTGAATACGTGTTCTGTGCCAGTTCTGTTCTGAGCATTTTACAGACTTTAATACCCACAATGACGCTGTGAGGTCGATACTAGTATTTTCTCCATCTGACGGATGAGGAAACCGAATCCAGGATGATAAGTAGTTTCCTCAAGACCACACAGCCAATCAAGTGTAGGGGAAAAAGATTACCTTTAAGGAATAAGATAAGAACTTAGAGATAGTAGGAGAATGATTTTTACTTTTTATTATATTCCCTTCTATACTATTTGAAATTTCTTCAGTCTGCATATATTTTTTATAATAATTGTTATATTTTCTTCAGTTTCGTGAACAGCACAGTATATACTTACTTTTCTGCAGTTACACCCCCAGATTACCAGCCTCCTGGTTTTAAGGATGGTGATTGTGAAGGAGTGATATTTGAAGGGGAGCCTATGTACTTAAATGTGGGAGAAGTCCCAACAGCTTTTCACACCTTCAAAATAAAAGTGACCACTGAGAAAGAACGAATGGAAAATATTGATTCGACTATATTATCACCAAAACAGTTAAAAACACCACTTCAAAAAATTCTCATGGACAAAGATGATCTAGAAGATGAACAGGAGCACTATACAAGTGTAAGCACATTAAAAAAGCTATGAAGTGCAATAGTAACCAATGTTTGATTCAGTTCTGAGGTCTGTAATAGCCCTCAGTAGTATTTGTATAAATACTTAGTATAATCATAAGCTCCAGTTTGGAAGAGACCTTAAAGAAGGTATAGGCTTGTGGTTTTAAAACTTTTTACCTGGGTGCAAACAACATTATTCTTAGAAATTTAAACACACAAATATTCTTAATGAAGAAGGGAATGACCCTGGAGGCCCAGCCACTCACCACCTCACCTACCCTCACAGTGGACTCTGAGGAAACCCCCTAGCCTAGAGCATAATTTGAAAATCACTGAACTACTCCAGTCCCCCAGCTAATGCTGGAATCTTTTCTAGAACACCCTACTTGGAGCTCACGTAAGCCTGTGCTTGAATTTCTTCAGGGCCTGGCAAATCAGTGTCTGGAAGCAGCCTGGAAGTTCCTGGAAGGGAGGAAAGATGTCTTAATCATCTTTATAATCCTCCTGTGCCTAGCACTTAGATTTACATAATGCATTCTCAGTATTGGTTGAATGAGTGAATGAGTTGAAGTATTAAATAAAGCTTTTTTTGTTGTAGCCTCACTCCCAAAAAGTCTTTCATCATTTACATGATTGTTCTTTAATCTCATCTTTGTTTTCTCTTGTCTCATTTTATTCTAAATTATGACCATAAATTCTTATGTATAGATACTATTCTGATTTAGGTTCTGTGGCCACATCTTTAAAAACAGAAAATTCAATTTTCAATCAATTCAGTCAAAGAAGAAGAAATCTTTTTTCTAAAACCTAAATCCCAGTCTTGCTTTATAAACAAATATGTCTGGGATTTATGTAGCATTCTTTAAAATATTCAAAACTCTTTGACATATGTTACAAAGGGAATAATATCATAAAGTAGACAGTAAGCCTTTGCTTTTCTGCCATACGTACTCAGCCTATCCTTCCTTAACTCCCTGAAGATGGGTTGAGTCATATTCAAAGTGTGTCCTAACAACTATACAGAAATTCCAGAGCTGTAGAATTGGTAGCTTGTTGTGTGAACGTGTCTTATTCAGTGCCCTCGAATAATAGTAATATCTAAGCATTCTTAGAACTGTCATACATTTTTGATAAAGCTCTACATTTTATCATTTGCCTTAAAGCAATCCTGCAAAGTAAAGAAAAATAGGATTTTCTACTTTGGATAAATAAGTTGCCTTGTTATATTAATTAAAGGACCACATGATTTCTAGCAAGCATTAAGGTCATTGTAGTGTTATGTAATATTTAATGTTTACATAAAACAAATTTGTTCATAAATACTTCTACCCAGTTGTTTCAATTTCTTTTTGAAATGTGTCTTTTTCCTTCATATAATTATGTAGGATGATTTTGACACTGAAACTAAAGTAGGAAAGCAGAAAAAAAACCCTGGATCTTCTGAACTTGGAGGTAAGAAGTTAATGAAAATGTAAATTAATTAATTTACTTTGAATTCAGTTTTATACCATTTTAACTTTTTTTTTTCTAGAACAAAGTTTAGTTTGTGACGAAGATGAAATTATGAGGTCTAAAGAAAGTCCAGATCTTTCAATTTCTCATTCTCAGGTATAAACTTGAGAGTTCTATCTCACTTTTAACTTGATTTTTTTCAAAAGACTTTGCTGCTTATATGCTTATTTGTTACCTCTCAGATTTTCTTATATTCTAAGGATTTTTTAAGAAGAAAATTAGGCATTAAGAATGGTTACTAACAAAATCTGGGAATTATATTTGAAAAGTTTTAAGTATACTACAGGTTGATTTGTTTAGTAGTCAACCTAAATACTGTTCACAGACTCAGAATTTCAAAGCTAAGCAGAATCTTAAGCAATTATTAACTCCACCATCCTTTGCATTTACAAATGGAGTATAGGACGTGTTTTTGTTGCTTGGAAAGAACATGTTTAATTTTGTTTTCTATATACAGTAAAATCCTGAAGCAACATTTAGATAAAATCAACATGAAAATAATGGGACTGATGATTGATTGTCTACCTTCCTTTGTACATGTCTTCTCCAGTGGGAGTGGGCTGAAGTTCTTATCTTCTGGAAAAGTGGTACCTAGAGATAATTTGGGACTTTCTCAGTTCAATGAATGGTCAGTTATGTACAGTGTCAGTTTCACTACCTTTACCTTTGCACTTTTTGTAACAGTAAGAACCAATTCAAAATTACTGGTTTTCATTAATTCAACATAGCAAGGCCCTAAGTTTTATGTGATTGAATTTTTTAACTCCATTATTGTGTTATAAAAAACTTTTATATTATTATTTTATGTGGTTTTGTGTATTTATTTTCTTTTTTAGGTTGAGCGGTTAGTCAGTAAAACATCTGAACTTGATGTGTCTGAAAGCAAAACAAGAAGTGGAAAAATATTTCAGAATAAAATGGTAAGCATCTCCTTAGATTTGTTTTCCATTCTAACCTTGTAATTTTCCCCCATAATTCTGTTTATTTTGCTTTTAATACTTCGTTTATTAGGCCAACATTTAGTAAGCACCTTTTATGTGTCAGGTACTTTACTAGGTGCTATAGATAAAAACATGAATAATGCTTCCTACTCTTAGCTGAAAGTCTGGTAATTGAAAGTCCACAAGTAGGGCCATGATAGCAATCTGAATAGGCTACATAGAGGCACAAAGGAAGGAATGGTTAATTTTACTGAGGGTACATTAGAGAGGGGTCTCCAAGAAAGGCTTTGAGAAGTGACACTATCATCCAGACTCCCTAGGAAATTTCCTAGAATGCCAAAGTTCCCATGATCTATCTTGTAAATGGATTATCTTATTAATAAGACATTAAATATGAATGTCTATATATATACATATATATAGATCTTGCATAAATTGAATCTCAAATTTTTTTAAAAAATCCACTGCTTCGTTTTAATTTTTGGTATGACTTGTACTAAATAGAAATTTGCATTTTATTTTAGACTTTTAAGTTATTCTCAAAGGTTCAGAGGTAGAGAAAAAGCTTTTTGTAAAATGTGTAAAATATTATATCTTGGATTATATTCATTAGGAAACAAATAGCACACTCTAACAGTGGTGTGCTGGAGCGTTTCTTTCTAAATCTTCATTCAGTGACATCCAACTTGGACATGATGAAAGTATTCATAGCATGGAAATCAGCAAATGTCTCAACTCAGGATTTGTTTCTCCCAGAGAATGGGTTGTTGAACATTTACCAGCACACCACTGATGACAGTGCCATTTTTAGATGCTCTTTTTTCCTACATTCTCAGTGTGAAGTTGGAACTGGCAGAAGGCAGCTTCAAACTAGTGTGTTGATGAAAATGAGAGATAAAAGAATTTCAAAAATTACTACCTCCAGCAGCAAAATGCTCTTCCTAGGCAGCTTCTATTTAGATTGAGTATCCTTTAGTATTCTTTATTCCACAAAAATACTCCTGATTTTGAGAACAATGACTGAGTTATGGTTAGAAAAGGACAAGGAATGAAAATGCTGAATAATATTTAATAATACTAAGGAAGTTACCATTGAAAAGTACACTTCAGGCATCAGAAAATAAGTGTGTCCTTTTAGAGACTAGCAATATGACAGCTAATAATTTGTCATCATCCAATATTCATTTTAAAAACTGCATATATAGCATTATTAACAATAGCCAAAAGGTGGGGAAAACCTAAGTGTTCATAACAGGTGAATAGATAAACAAAATGTAGTATATCAATACAGTAGATCATTATTATTCAGCCATAAAAAGGAATGAAGTACCAATACATGCTACAACTTGGATGAATCTTGAAAACATTATGCTAAGTAAAAGAAGCCAGTCACAAAAGTCCACATATTACATGGTGCCATTTATATGAAAGTCCAGAATAGAGATTTCTATAGAGACAGAAAGTCTTAATGCTGGTGGGAGGATGGAGGAATAGGAGAGTCATAGCTGTAAGGGTATAAGATTTCTTTTTGGAGGATGAAAGTGTTCTAAAATTGACTGTGGTGATGGTTGCACAACTCTGAATATACTTAGAATCATTGAATTGTACACTCTTAAATGGATAAATCTGTGGTATCTGAATTATATCTCAGTAGAGTTGGTTTTTCTTTTAAAACTGCGTATAGTTGTGTATGGTTGAAAAATATGTTGGTTGTTCTTTGAAAAATAACCAGTTAGTAATAATTATATCTTTGTGGAGGCTAATGGAAATCAACAAGTAAAATCTTCTAAGGAAAATCGGAAGAGAAGTCAACTTCAATCTGGGAAAACAGTAAGTCTTACTATAACACATAGGCTGAATATAATGGCAAGTATCAGAATATCATTACTATAGATTAAATTTAAAATGATAAATGTGATAATATTCCTGGATATACCTCAGAACTCTGATATCCAAATCTTGTTTAAATATATTTGAGTCTAAAAAAGGGGGTGATTTTAAAATGAAATATGCTATGTTGGTTTATTAATTTTTCCATATAAACATTTACTGTCTTATTCTATGAATGATTTGACTTTATTGGAGGAAATAATAAAATAAAAATCAGTGTCAGGAAAAAATATGAATAGAGAAAATGAGAGTTCAAGAATATTCAGGCCATTTTATTCATATAGCATTAAAATTGGACCACAGATTTGATCTGAGCTTTCTAGAGATCAAAACTAAAGTAGAAACAAGATGGTACCAAATCCACGTGTTCCCTAAAAGTATAGAATCTCTTCCTAGTACCGTAAGAGAAAGAAAATTTTTCCTGACTTAAATCCTGTAACAGTTATTTTATATTTGGAAACTTATTTTACCAAATCAGATAGTGTATTTGTCATTTCTGAGATAAATATTTATATTTGTAACAAGAATTTTTAGTATTATTAGTAGGTTAAAATTACACAACTGAAAACTTAAGACTATTTTTTCTGCAAAAACATAATCCAATTTGTATCATTAGTGAGTTTTTACCAGAAAAATAAAAGTTCAATAACTTAGAATCTTGTTAGCAATTTTCCTAATTCATCCTCCCATTCATTGAAGTGTGCATTGAATGTCTAATATTATCAGGCACTGCAAGCACCAGCAATACAAAAACAAAACGGGATTTAAATTTTACATGATGCCTAAGTGTGGTGTTTCTCTGTTTGCAGCTCATTTTTTAATCTTTCTCCCCTCCATCCCCCCAAAATACTTTACTATTTTGAGGACATAATGTTAAATCTATCTTTTTAACTACTCCAACAACCCTAATGAAAACCTTGTATTTTGCAAGGATATGCTTTCAGCAGCCCTTAGGAGATATAAATATGTCAATAATAAAATTTACGCTACTTTTAAAGAACCCAGTTATCCTATCCTAGTAGGAAATAGTATGCTAGGTAAAATTTTTTAAAAGAAAGGAGGAAGGAAGAAAGGAACCTGAAAGACATGAAAAAGATCAAAATTAGACATTTAAACTGGAAAGTATCTATCCTTAGCAGTTGTTTTCTTTTGACAGGTCCGTCGTCAGTTTGATTCTTCTAGTCAAGAGTCAGTGCCAAAAAGAAGAAAGTTTAGAGCACCAAAGGAACGTATATAAAAAAATTTTTTTTCTGCATGTTTGCAAAGTTCTTCACAACATTTAAACTAAAGGACACTGTATTACTATTTTAAGGTGTGTTTGCCCTACCTCTGAAAACTTATATGTAGTTTTAAGCAGTTAGTACACTGAAATGAATTCTTAGCTGACTATCATATTGTGATCTTTAATTTTATATGAGACAAATTCAAGAGAACTTTTGAATAAAAACAAAAGTACCAGTGTCATAATTTATTCTTTTAATTATCTACTCAATATTGATCCATCTTCCATTTTGGTGGACATTTCCTTTAAACATATATTAAGTTTTAAAGCCCTCTAAAGCAGTTTTTTGAAATAAATGTTTATTTTGGTATTAAATTTTGATAGAAATTCACTTTTTACTTATGTTAAAACTATACAATTTAGCTGTTTGTCATGTTGTTATTAAAAGTGTTCTTCAGTACTTTGACATAGTATATTAACATGATAATATATAATGTACAATTAAAAATTGGTGCTATCCCTTTTTTAACATTTTTTACTAAAAGACAAAATGACTGATTTTAAAGTCTGGCATTTTTGGCAGCATAAATAAAATACTGCTCAGCTTCTAAACTCTTTCATGGCTTCTACTTTTTATTTAATTAGCAGAAAATGTTTAGACACTAATTTTGAGATTTTAGCAGATGTCACTTTGCACACTTCCTAGAACTTTTTGAGTAGTACTGTGAAAGATATGCTTTTAATGAGAAACCTGGGATCTGGTTCCAGATTTGATTATTTCCTGTGCTTTAGAAAAGGAAGGCTTAAAACTTGGTCTGTTGCAATTTCAGCTGCCAGAGTCTAAAAACAAACATTTTTATGGGCTTGCTAGTAACAAGCACTAACAGAGAATGTTAGTATGAATGCTGTGGTAGAGATGTGCCTATCCTGTTTCATGTAAACCAAATAAACATCCACAAACTGACCTAAATCAGGTTTTTCTCGAACGGGAAAGTTAGGGATAAGCTACTTGTCGAAAACAACCAATGTTTATGTATTCTTAGCTTCATTGGATATCAACCCATTCCACCTTATTGTCCCAGTGTACTCTGCTACAGTAACACACCTGCTACACTGAGCTTGACCAGCGGAAACCTTTGTTGATCGGCAGCTGGTGATAGCACACTGAACGCTTTGATTGGCCGATTTAGTGGGGATGGGGAGCGTAGCCCTCTTTCCTCTCTCTATGAAGGTTCCTTCATTGGATTGACCAGCTGTCAGGTTGAACCCAAACCTGCCTCCTTTTGGTGGTGTTTGTCTGGATCGCAACAATAGCCGGGGGGAGAGCCTCCCCTCGTAAGCTCCGATTGGCTGAGCTCAACCTTGGAGGTTCCTGATTGGTCCAATAAAGAAACACCAAGGTAGGTTGCCTAGTGATCCTGAGAGAGCTGATGTGTTATTCCTTCTCTGCAACGAAGATCAGGAAGTTTGTTCTCTCTGCGTGGCTGAGAAGTTTTTCACCTACTAGGACGGGGTGTGGGGTGGGAGTGGGGACAGGTGTCCCCCTGAAATAGAGCGCAAGCTGCAGCCTGCGTCTGGCCGTAACCCAGAAGTAACGTCAGGTAAGCAATTGGGGACATGTATTTCCTAAGGTACAAAAAAAAAAAAAAAAAAAAAGACTCCAATTCTTTTATTTTATGGGGAGAGGGAGGTTTTTATTTATTTAATTTGGGGGCCATTGGGTTCGGTTTTTTTAAAATAGGATTTTTAACTAGTAAATGTCCAGGGGCAATTAGTTCCTCAAAGAAAATTTCCTTTAATTTTTTTGCCCATTTAAAGTTTCTTGGATTGGATTCGGAAATAAGCCCTATTCACAGTGCCAGACAGGGTTAGTGCCCTTAAGCGTTTGTTTCATGGTTCACTTCCTCCTTTACTCTTCTTCCTGACTCCCACCAAGAATTATTCGAAACATAGCCTTGTACAAAGAATCTTTTGTAAGTCACTTCATTTGTATTTCTATTTTAAATGTTCACATGCGTTTCTGAGTATTCATTTTAATCAGTATATATTTATCGAGCAGTTACAACGTTAAAGACATTGTGCTAGTTGCTATGGAGAATATAAAAACCCAAGAAGACAATATCCCTGCCCTCAAGAAGTTTACAATTGAGAGACAGCCATACCAAAAGAAAGACTATAATAAATTCTGTAAAGGAAGTAAGTATAAATAAAGTTGTGTGAAAGTACAGCTGAGGGAGAGACCTATTCTGGCCATGGGACATATGGGTAATGGAGAAGCAGATTCAGTAAAGGCTTTACAGTGGGTCTTCAATAGGCCTTTGAAGACTGGGAAGAATTTAGAGAGAAAGGGGAAAAGGAGAGAACTCCAGCGTGTACAGGGGAGCAATGGTGGAAGGCAAGGGACATGGTTGAGAAATGGTTTGTTAACAGTACATACTTGGGAGTAATGAGAAGTATTGCTAGAAGGTAGAATGGGATTCAGTCACAGAGGCTCTTAAGTGCATTCTTTTGATCTTGAAAAAGCTATTCTTTTAAATAATTGCTGATTTAAGATATTTATTATATTTCATCTTAAAACTGGCATTTAGATTTATTTAAAGCATGCTAACTTTAAACTGTCACAGATGATAGTGCAGTTTCTCTTGATTGTGAATTTTTATAACAACTGAAGTGCATGGTATAAAAGGGCATGCTCTTTTTTGTTGTTTTTTTTTTTTTTTTTTTTGTAATTGAGAAAAAGTTTGCTAATCTTTTAACATTCTCTTGCCAGTACTTTTTGTTGGCAGCTGTTTGTGTATTTGCAAGATGACCAGCCTAGGGATAGAGATGAAAGTTTTCTAGCTAAATGGAATTACTACACATGATCTTCTGAGTGTTGTTCTCTAGACTGGTGATCTCCAAAGTGAGTGCATGAGATGAGTCATTAGGGGTTGGGAAGAAAATACTAGAACATGTATTTCTATTTAGTTTTCCTTAATGTTTTTTTGGACTGCTTTTGTGCATGTTTTATAATGTACCATTGAATGTTTATAGAAATTACATATAAATTATTATATGCTCTTTGGAGCTGGATGCTCATAATTTTTTGCTGTTTGATATTATTTAACTTGGGGAGAATCCATTTTGTGAAAGAAGAGTCATAATGATGGACAGTCCCTCCTGGGTTATAGGTTATGCACAAGAAATCAACAGGCTTAACAAATGATCATTTATATTGATCTTTAGAATTACTGATTTGATTTCTTGTCATTTCCTTCTGTAGATTCAAGCTGTTGTACTTGGAAAAAAATATTGTGTTATACACCTAATTTTTTCTGGTCATTACTCCTTCCTTTCTCTCTCTTAAGTTTGTAAATATTTCTTATCTGTATCCATTTTTAGTATGCATGTGTGAATATCTATATGTTCATTTACATTAGCACACATATAGATATTTTTTCATCACCCCCTCCAGAAAGAGGTGAGAATGACCACTTTAACTCATCGAGCCCGTCGCTCTGAAGTAGGGAAGAACTCTGTAAAGAAGGTGGAAAGTGAGGAAGACACTAATCAAGGGAGAATTCAAGACAATGAGGACCCTGGAGACTCTAAGGATATCCGCCTCACCCTTATGGAAGAAGTATTGCTCCTGGGACTAAAAGATAAAGAGGTAATGCATTTGGGTTTGCTAGGCTGTCTCAAAGACTAAGTATTGAAATGTTTTTAGGAAGTGATCTGATAAAATATTTTCACTATTGCTAAGTTGACCTTAGAATTGTGCTTCAGCCATCTAGGGGATGGTGGAGTTAGGGAGAATGGCTGATACTTAGAGGGTAAAATCCAGAAGTATAATTACTTGAAGTATAATTTAATTACAAAATTACTTCAAAATTTTAGAGGATATAACACAGTGTAAAGTTTTTGTACTTGGTAGTTTCCCAAGTTATATTGGTGGTGAAATAACCTCTTTTTAAACTAAGAAAGAGTTTCCACACATTGAAGTCTTCTTGAGCTTTGGGGAGAAAAGTCTTTTAAATGAAAAGAGAAGGAACATGTATGATTAAGCATCTTACAAAAATAAACAGTGGGTAGTTCTCTAATGATATAGTAAAATAACTTTTATTCTATTCTCTGTATCTTTAGAAGTTAAATATCAACAATTGATGAGGACTATTTTAGAAAATGTTTTAAAATTAATTACAGCTTTTCTTTTCTTTCTAATTTTTCCCTTATTGATAGAACATTTATTTTATAATAATATTAGTCTTGAGATAGCAAGTCTTGTGAGACAACCAAGTATTTTCTTGGCTTTTCTACTAGTTGTATACATTATCCTTCATTTGTAATTTAATTATTTATTTTGCCTTTAATATCATATTTTAAACAATCTACTTCCTGTTCAAGAAGACGTTGGTAAATTTTAGAAGGTATATTTATTATAGGCCTGTTTTGAAAACTTATCAAATTTAGTGTTACTTTCTATTAAAAAAAAACTACTAAATTTGGCTTTGATAATTGTCCTAAGATAGAAATGAATTGGCTTCTTTCATCTAGTAACATGTCTTCTTTTCTACTTTGATTCCTTAACTTGAGAATACCCTTGTTTCTTAGACTTTACCTTTTATTTTCTTTATCACTTTTCCCTTCTCTGTTTTTTTATCATGTCAAATTACCAACCTGAACAAAAATTACAAGACTTGTTATAGCCTGTGTATTGTTAAAACTAATAGAGGCATACCCATCTGTACTTGGCCAAGACACAAATGTGTCAGAAAATCTTGCCTGGAAGTATATTTTCCTGTTTGCTGAGGAAGTTGGTGAGGCTCTGGTTTTGTTTAAGTCAAATAAATGAAAAAGCAAAACTGATTCTCCAAGAGAAGTTCAGAGTAGGCTTAAAGATTAGGTGATGTAAATACTGTTTTGAGATGTTTACACAGTGCCTAAAATATTCACTGACTGAAGAAGAAGAGCATATTAGAACTAAAAAGCTGTTTGGTTTGTTTTAGTTTTGAATAGGAATGATTAATTTCCTGCTGAACCTAGATACTAGAATTTTTGCCTCTGTTCTGTACAAAAACTTCTTTTAAATTTGTCTTTGTGTGTTTCTAAATTTATAATAGTTAATACAGACTTAAGTAAATAGAATAAAAAAAAAAAAGGAACTTATTTAGAGCTATGACCATTGTGGGTACTCAACATATTGGTGAGATACTGTATGAAGATGGGCAGATAATAGCAACTTCTTGAGTTGTCCTAATTTTATTTTGAGATAGTTGATAAATTAAGCTTTAAGCTTTCAGTTGGCTTAGGAAGAACAAGAAATGATAAATCGTTAGTTCTAAATAAATGAGAGGTCAAACCTTCTGATATATTAAAGTAGTAATAGTTATTCCAAAATGCCAGTTACATAAGTATTTCTAAATATATTATGTTGATTTCTAGTTCAACTTATTTTTCTCTTATCTTGCAAACTACTTATGGATTTATTTAATCAATATTTAATGTGATTGGGAACACCCATTACATGCTTAGCATTATACAAATACTAAGTTAAATATAAAATAGTATAATATATGGCCCCTGTCCTCAAGAAACATGCATTCTAGCTGGGGAAACAAGATATACATCTTTTTAAAAGTTAAGTAACCCAAAGCTCCATCAACAGCAGAATGGATAAAATGAATTGTTTATTTATTTAAATTAGTATAAATATATTTTCTATAGAATGAAAATGGACTTTGTTAAAGACATGCATGGTTCTCATATAATGTTCAGTAAAGGAAGCTAGATACCAAAGAATACATATTGTATGATCACATGTATATAAAATTCAGAAAACTAAACTATGGTGTTTGAAGTTGCATATTTAGGTGGTAAAACTATAAAGAAAAGCAAGAAAGGGATTACTATATTTGTTAGGATAGTAGTTACCTTTTTGTGAGGGGTAGGGGAGTGTTAATGATTTTTTTTAAAAAGAGCGTGAAGGTGCTTTCTGGGTGCTGTTTTCTGTTTCTCTGGGGGAAGTTTCATGGATATTCACTTAGGAATAATTCATTGAGTTTTCCACTTTTGTGCACTCTTCTGTGTGCACATTATATTTTACAATTCAAAAGATTTTTAAAGAAGTAAACAGCAACTAACGTAAGTAGAATGGAACACATTCTGGATGAGTGAGCAGAAGTTTCATGAGCTTGATGAATGTGGGAGATAATTGAGTTCCAGTATGACTGAAGTCGGTGGTGTTCTTAGAAAACAATGAGATTCAAAATTGGCAAATTAGACTCAGATCAGAGTAGGAATGATTTTGAGTGCCAGGCAAGACTTTTAGACTCTTTTCTTTAAGTAACAGGATCAAGCCTAAAGAAAACAGCAGCATCCATTTCATTTTTGTGTCCAAATTAAAGACTTAATGATATTTTTTTGCTCTATGTTCTTTTTGAGTATATGTTTTGCAATGTATGTAATTTCTTGTTTTTATATGGTTTGAGATTTGTGACATGTCAGAAAAATTCCTAAATGTTAAATTTTGCATCCCAAAGTCCCCACATTAATTTTTGCTGAAGATATCCATAAAATTTTCTGTGTAGAACCAATGGTATAATTTTTCAGAAATTATTTGTTTTAAAAAAATGTAAGGAGAAAATAACATAAAGAGACTAATATTTCAAGATTGTAGGTATAGAAAAGAATGACATTAGATCACATAGTCAAATTGTGAAATATTACTGTCATCCTTTCTTAAGATTCTTCTGAGGAGTAGCTGCCACAGACTGGTTTAAAAATACTAAGCTTCATTTCTTGTGAAAATATTCAAGAAATTTAAATATATGTTGAAGAGTCTAACCTTTAAAGTACATTTAAAATTAGATGTTACCTCAATTCAATAACACTGACCTCAACTGAGAAAATTAAACTTGAGCACCAGCCTGAACCAAATAAAATAGATTTCCTGTTGAAATCAAGATCCTATTTGTCATTATTGCCTTTGTTAAGAGTTTTGATGTGGATATTATTATTGACTCATTGACAGCTAATGTTTTAATTGCTAGTATATTTAAAACTCCTTTTTGAGACTCTTTGTTATTAAATTAAGTTACTTGTAAGAGGAATGAACCTACGAATGTTTTTGACTTTTGGCTACGATCTTTTGAATTTGTGGAGGGTGTCTTTTAACCTTCTTCCCTTCCTTACAGAGCTTTCTCTTAGTAATGCCATTTATTGAGTACTTACTATGCACTGTGACATAAAAGCTTTAAACCATATCTTTCATGTCACTGGAGTAAAAATTGACAAGAAGTATTATTCATTGGTACTGTGGAAATATATTGTCATTCATTTGTTTAGTCACCAAAAATTTATTGAATGTTTCATACATGTCATGTGCTGGATATTGAAAGAGAACAAAAACAACAGTCCCTGCTTTTGAGATCATTTACAGTCTAGTGGCTTCTCCTAGTGGTGGGAGAGGTTGAGAGGGGGATCAGGAAAGTCAGACCATTGCAGTATATTGTGATATATGCATAACTATGTTCTAGATACCGAAGGAGCAGAGAGGAAAGACACCTGACTCGGATGGGTGGTGGAAAGCAGGATGTTGGAAAGGGAAGGAGGAGAGATATTGGGAAAGACTTCTGGCTAGTGATAACTCTTAACCTGGATTCTGAAGATGAACAAGAGTTAGACTGCGAAGAGAGACAGTTTCTAGGAAAAAAGAACAACAGCTGGATGTTTGTAATAATTTCAGTGATTTGCAACTGCAGTAACCACAGATATTTGAAATCATCCCATCTCCTTTAAATGAACTCAGATGTTTTGAAACTAAAGTACCAGAGCTGGACATCCAGTTGTGTGTTTTATTTAACTTTTCTAAAATTGTGAAATACAGCATATCCAAAAAAGCGTGTAAAACACATATGTAAAATTTAAGAAGTACTTTTAAAGCAAACACTCTTGTAACCACCATCAATATAACATTGTAAGCATCCTGGAGGCAGCAACTTGTGCCCTTCGCTAATCACATGCAGCCCTACCTCCCTGTAGTTTTAACATGTGTATATCTCGAAATGGTATATTTTAGTTTTGCTTATTTTTAAACTTTATGTTATTGGGTTAATACTGTCATGTATTCTTTTGTTCAGTGTGTTTGAGATTCAGCCATGTTGTTGCATATAATTTAATTCAATTAACTGCAGTGTAGTATTTCATTATATGAATATATGACTGTTTGTTCATTCTGCCAGTTAATGGACATTCGAGTGTCCATTATGAATGGTGCTGCTAACAATAGCCTTGTACTTCTCAATTATGTTCTTTAAAACAATGTCACTATTCATATATGTCAAAAAAAAAGATAAATCAGACAATAAAACTTTTAAATTATAAATATAAAATATATTAATGCTAAGCTTTTTCAAACTTACTAGTGATCATCAATTATAATTTACTCATTGTAATTTATTAGCAATGGGAGATTGGAAGTGCAAGTTTTTTTTTAAGCTAGTAAAAAAGAATTTCAGCAATCAGTAAGTTAAAAAAATCAGTTACAGTAAGTCAGTACACAACTTGTCAATGAATGGCTATAAATGGAGAAAATTGCTCCTCTTTGAAAGTTGCTCAGTCCTAAAACATTTTATTAAAATCAAAAGATTAAAGTCTAATTTATAATTTAGGTCATAACCTGGTCATTTAGTTTCCTGATTGCACAAAATGAACAATAAATTGACAAAATTGTAAGATATTTGAAGTATACAATGTGATGATTTGGTATATGTATACATATATGTTAGGTGATGGGTTAATTGGAGGAATCTTTTCACAATGTATACCTATATCACATATGTATACATCTCTCTCTCACACAAAGAGAGAGAGGACATTTAAGTTCTATTCTCTTAGCAAATTTTAATTATATATTACAGTGTTAGCAACTATTGTAGTCACCATGTTATACATTAGATCCTCAAACCTTATTCATCATGTAACTAGAAGTTTATACCCTGCTACCAGCCTCTGTTTTCCCCACAACCCCCAAGGCCCTTGAAACAACTTTTCTACTCTGTTTCTATGAGCTTGGTTTTTTTCAGATTTTACATGTAAATGATATAGTACAGTGTTTATCTTTCTCTCTGGCTTATTTCACCTCCAAGTGAAATAATATCTCCAGGTAAAATATCTCCAGGGCATAATGTCGTCCAGATTCATCCATGTTGTCACAAATGACAGGATTTCTTTCTTTTTTAAGGCTGAGTGATATTTTCCCCTTCACTCATTTATTCATTGATGGGCACTAAGATTGTTTCCATACCTTGGCTGTTGTGAAAAATGCTGCAGTGAGCTCAAGAATACATATATCTCTTTGAAATGATGAGTTTGTTTCCTTTGGATATACACCCAGAAGTGGGATTGCTGGATCAAATGGTAACTCTAGTTTTGACTTCTTGAGGAACCTCCATATTGTTTTCCAGAGTGGCTGTACTAGTTTACATTCCCACCAACAGTGTACAGGAGTTCCCTTTTTTTCACATTTCTCTCTACCATTTCTCTCTTACCTTTTTGATAACGGCCACCCTAGCAGGTATAAGGTGTTACCTCATTGTGGTTTAGATTTGCATTTCCCTGATGTGGAGCACCTTTACATGTACCTGTTGGCCATTTGTATGTCTTCTTTGGGAAAACATCTGTTCAGGTCCTTTGCCCATTTTTTAATTGGGTTTGGATTTTTGCTGTTGAGGTATATGAGTTCCTTGTATATTTTGGATATTAACCACTTATTGAATATGTGGTTTGCAGATATTTTCTCCCACTCCGTATGTTGCTTTTTCATTTTATTGATGGTTTCCTTTTCTGTGCAGACACTTTTTAGTTTGATGTAGTCCCACTTGTTGATTTTTTGCTTTTGGTGCTTGTACTTTTGGTGTCAAATCCAAAAAAATATTGCCAAGAACAATGTCAAAGACCTCACCCTCTGTTTTCTTCTTGTAATTTAACTGTTTCAGGTGTTACATTCAAGCCTTTAATCCATTTTGAGTTGATTTTTGTGTGTGGTGTAATGCTTTTATCTCTGTGCTGAGGATCAGCCTAAAGTGTAAAATTAAGGTCTTCTTAAGTCTTTTCTAGCCTGTGCCTTTCCTTGGGCATTTGTAATGCCCTTCTAATTAACCTGTGTATGTAGTTGCTTTTGAATGTCCTAGTCTTTGGTATCTGTCTCCACAAAGGGGAAAAAGGAAAATGAAGGGGAAGAGAAAGGCATCAGTTCTTTAAATCACCTGGAATTCACTTCAGCCAGAAGGGGAAGGGTTGCAGCAAGCCAGGGAGGTTACAACAGTGTTCTCTGTACCTGCTCGTCTGTAATCAGAACGCAGATCTCTGATATTGCCCACCCTAGCTCCCAGTTGGGGCATGTAAGCTGCTTTTATGTGTCTCTCAATCTATTTTAAATCATTTAAGGAGTCATAGGGAAATAGATTGAGTGCCTTATGCACATTTTCAGATTTTTACTCCCCCTTCTCAACTGTTTCTTTCCTTCATTTCCTTTGCATGATGTGTAGTGATGAAAATTCCATTTTATCATAAGTAACAGATTGTGGGAAAAGAAAGGCATATAAGTTACTGTTTTTGGTACTACAATCACTTTTAAATTTTTTAGAATTAAAAATTAAGGATACTTTTACTGGACAGAATGAGATTTAAAACTTATGTAGGAATATTCAAAGATTACCAGTTGCTTTCCTTTATTTTGGACTTCATTTTCACTGACAAGGCATTACCATGTTGTTTTTATTTTCTGAACTTTTAGTAATGGCTTTATTTTAAAAAAAAACCCTAACTGGTGGCCCTTAGAAAACTGATAAATTGATTATTATCAGCAGCTTTGCATCTTCCCACCCAATATCCTGAATAAGCCTGAAACGATATAATCTTCATGTAGTTTATTAAGAAATCTTATCCATTTGTCTAGTTTTATAATCCATTCTTCCCAGTCATGATGAAATCATCTGGTAAACCAAATAACATCCAGGTCACAATTCCTTACTCCCCATTATGATTAAACAGGGTGAGCTTTGAACGCTTAATCTGTTTTCTAAAGTGTTTCTGTTGGCTATGTGGACATAGACTATTAATTGGAGTTAGAATGAATCACATTAATTTATAAAAGAGGAATTTATAACAAATCCTAGAAGGCACTCTTTTAATAAAGCACTTTAAAGAAAAATAGTAAACAAACTCTTTTTTTTTTCTATTGAGTTATAGTCAGTTTACAATGTGTCAATTTCTGGTGTACAGTAAATTAACTCGTAAAGTAATTTTTTAGAGGAAAAAATGAATTTGTTTTGCTCATATAACTTTTGTATTCTCACACAATTTTTGATAGCCCCTGGAGATTATCAGACAGACTTTGGGGTTTGGAATTGGGCATATAAAAAAGGCTTCAAGAAGACACAATAAAATTCCTTCTCTTATGGAAAGTGAAGCAATTTTAATGCTGAGTGTTTTGATTTGGGGTTGGAAGGATGTTTTTTCCCTAATAAAATATTTTTCTCAGTGTAGACAATTTGGAAAAATTAGAAAACTACTTTTTAAAGTATTTTATATAATTATGATAATCTTGAATATACAATTATGTATTTGGTTGGTTTTCATTCAACTTTATCATAAGGACTTTCTAACATTTTTTGAAATTTCTTATAAGGATAGTCTTTAATGATGCTTTAAGTTTCTTTGCTTTCTTTCCTCTTTTTACCCTAAGCAGGTAACTTTAAAATCTCTAACCTTCAGAGTTGTTTGAAGGTGTGTCTTCAAGGAAGTTTGAATAACAAATACTTAACTAGGCGGAAATTCAGCATAAAGTATTGACTGTCTGAATTTATTGAAATCTTATTGCCCAACCTTTTATGAGAATAAAATGGCATCAAAAATTTCAATATGTATAATCTTTGACTCAAAAGTTTCTTCTAGCAATTTATTCAACATAAATACACATACAAATGAATATTTCTTTATAGCTTTTTTTTTTAATAATGGCAAAAAATTGTAGGCAACCCAAACATAACTCAGTAATGGCTTGGATAGCTAAACTAGAATGGATCTAAAATGCAGTACTATGCAGCTATTACAGTGAATGAGGTAGCTCCGTATTTAGTGATGTGGAAAGATACCCAAAATGATGGGTAAGTGGAAAAGTTGTCACTCAGTATGATCCCATTTCTGTATGCAATAGTATATAATGGACTGTGCATATAAAATCTAGAAAAAACCCACTGAACTATTACCTGGAGATAATAAAAGTATGAGAGTTTTACTTTCTAAGTTATACGTTTCTATAATATAGTCTTTTCTCTTTTTTTCTTTTTTCTTTTTTTGACAATTATACATTACTTTTCTAATCAAGAAAAAACAAAGTCTGCTATACATACAGAAAGATCAGAAAGCTCTCATTCTGCCAATCCTCCAGTATTTTCTTTTGGTCATGAGGCAGGATACAATAATGTTTTTTTAGTAGATACTAAAATTTTTCTCTTTTTCTTTTCCATTATGTATACAGCCTTTGGTAATTAAATTTAATGACTGAATGGTGAGCTTTAGTATGCATGTGCTAGATCGTCCTGCATACTAAAGCACTGGCCCTTTAACCCAGAATCTTTATTATCCATGGTTTGAGAATTCCCCAAGACAACTAGATATATTTAGAGGAAAATGGACCTTAGAGTTATAATTATTTTTAAAAACTCTACATATGTATTTTTATACTTTTTTCTAATATGGCATGTAATTCAATAAAAAAAAGAAGTTAGAAAACTAATTTGAAGAGTTTTACATAAAATGAGGTACTGTGAATGGGAAAGGGTGATATTGAAAAACATACATTTTGTATCCATTGTTTCTTTATTTATAGTTCTTATCCTTTATAGTTTTGTTGACAATCTGACATCATTGTCACTGAAACAGAAGTTATATAGTCAGAAAGAAATGAAAAAACAAAGGAAAATGTTCCTCTAATTGCTTTAGTACTGGCTGAACTGTTTGCACACCTGTTGAGAATCATAAAGTCACCAGGATTATATAAAAGTTATGCCTAAGTAAATTATATTTTCTAAAGTAAAGTTATAGTTTAACCTTAATTAGGCAGCTAACTTGTATGAAATCAATTATTACTTGGGAGAAAAAAAAAAGGCTTACTCCTTCCTTAAAGAGGAGGTGCAAGTATGACTCTTGAAGGAGTCATGAAGCAGGCAGTGGGGAGAACTAATCCTAGCTTTGAAACTAAGATGTGGCCCCTGGGAACCTTGGATATGTCTGAGGATGCTCGTGTTTCAGGTTGAGGTTTTGCAGATTCACATATTTACTTTGAATCATAAATTTATGCTTTTAAGTAACAATTATTGAGAAATACTATGTATGAGTCATATACTCTGTCCCTAAGAAATTTATGTCTACCGACATGCAGTTGATTGCAATGCAATAGAATAAATAATAGGGTAGATGAGTGGTTAAAGAATATGTGGTATATATATATTCATATGTGTGTGTGTGTGTGTGTGTGTGTGTGTGTGTGTGTGTGTGTAATGGAATATTACTCAGACATTAAAAGGAAAGAAATAATGCCATTTGTAGCAACATGGATGGACCTAGAGATTATCATACTAAGTAAAGTCAGACAGAGAAAGACAAATATCATATGATATCACTTATATGTGAAATCTAAAAAAAAATACAAATGAACTTATTTACAAAACAGAAATAAACTCACAGGCAGAAAAAAAACTTATGGTTACCAAAGGGGAAAGGGGGGAGGATGGATAAATTAGGAGTCTGAGATTAATGGATATACACTACTATATATAAAGTAGAAAAATGACAAGGAACTACTGTATGGCACAGGGAACTATATTCAATATCTTGTAATAACCTATAATGGAAAAGAATCTGAATGTGTGTGTGTGTGTGTGTGTATAAAATAATCACTTTGCTGTACACCAGAAACTAACACAACTTTGTAAATCAACTATACTTTAATAATAAATAAATAAATAAATTAATTAATTTAAAAAATGATATAAACGACAGAGGAGAAATAGACACATACACACACAGGTGAGGAACCTAACCCAGAGGGTGGAGTTGGGGGAAAGATCATGTTAGAGTAGGTTACATGGAAGATGTGACCCTTGTACTCAATCCTTAAGAACAAGGAGGAGGTGGGGAAAGAAGACTGTGGGTTCTCCTAGACAGAGAGAACTGTGTGTGGAAAGGCCAGTCAGCAGAAATGATGCATTAAAGAATACTTAAAATAGTTCCAGAAAGCTGGAGTATGCTGTTCTAGGGGAAAGGGACCAGAGAGAGACCAGTAACAGCCCCCTGGTTTAAGTGCTATGTACTAAAGAATTTGGACTTCACCAGGAGGAGCATTTGAAATATTTTTAAGCAGAGGGGAAGGGAGTTATCTGATTAGATTTGAGCTGAAAGATCATCCTGGCTATGGGAAGAATGGAATTAGAAGATCTCTCCTTCTGGCAGTATAGTGGTCAGAGACTAAGTCTTGAGTAAACATAATTTTTAATGTATTGTTGAGCCTTTGGAAAGTAAAGGAAATCTTCAGAGCTCCCAAACAAACACCAAAATTAAAATTCTAGAGGTGAGCAATAAACAATCATGAAAACCAGGTTACTCTGGGGCAAATTACCAAATCAGTCCAGAGATTTAGGAATTGTCGGTGGTAATGAATAAACCTTTGGGTTGAAATAAAATGGAGAATCTGGGTTTAAATCTGTACCCTGTCGTGTGGCAGTCTCCTGGTACCCCCATGCCTTGCTCTCAGCTGAAGCAAATGCCCATCTTCCTCTAGAGGAAGACATCCTCAATTCATGCCTCCAGAATCTCATGGATTCACTAACTAACTAACTAACTAACTAACTAGCTCTTAATCAAATATCATCAAACATAAAGAGAAAAATACACCCATGAGAAAAAATCAGCAGAAATAACAGGTCATTCAGAGACCTCAGATACTAAAATGATCAGATAATATGAAATATCTATGACATTTTTAAAGAAATAAAAGAATCACAAAATGAACAAGAAAAGGGATCACAAATGATCTGGCAAATATGAAAAGTAACTAACTAAAACTTTGAGAAATGAAAAGTAGTTAAAATCAAAATCTCAGGGTTAGTTTAACCTATTAAATATAGGTGGAGAGAGTAAATTGGAAGCCAGATATGAAATAACTCTTGAGAGAGCAACACAGAGACAAAATGGAAAATATGAAAGAGAGGTTAAAAGATGTGGGAGTTAGAATTAAAAAGATTGAAGGAAAGAATAAAGGAGATGGAGGAAACCCAAAATTCTTAGAGGTAAGTTGAGAATTTTTGAGAACTGAAAAATGAACCTACAGTGGGGAGGGTATAGCTCAAGCGGTAGAGCTCATGCTTAGCATACCCAGGGTCCTGGGCTCGGTCCTCAGTACCTCCTCTAAAACTAAATAAATAAGCAAACCTAACTACCACTCCCCCCCAATAACTAAATAAATAACGTTAATGGGATTCCTAGGATACTAAATAAATAAATAAAACTACAGGTACAGGAAGCATATGCCAAACAAAATAAGTAAATTCATAATACAGTTATGTTGTAGTCAAACTGCAAAACACCAAGAGAGAAGATCTTAAAGGACCAAAGAAAAAAGACAAATCACCTTCCACAATCAGTGAGGATGATAAATTTCTCGCTGCAACAGTGGAAGCTAGGAAAGGAGGGCATAGTATCTTTAATGTGATAAAACTGTCAACCTAGAATTTTATATCCAGAGAAACTATCTTTTAAGAACAATGGTAAGATAAAGACATTTCAGATAAACAAAGTAGAGTTTGCCTCCAACAGACTTTCACTTAAGGAAATTCTACTTTAGGAAGAAGGAAAATGGTACCAGAAAGGAGGTCTGAGATGCAAGAAGGGATGGTGAGCAAAGAAATTGGTAAGCATCTGGGTAAATCTAAACAAGTGCTACCTGTATAAAATAATGATGATGCCAATAGCAGTGTCTGATTTGTGAGGTAAAGAAAGATAAAATATTGGCCAACTAGGAGAGTGGTTAATACATTGATTTGTTTTAGAAATAAAGTAGCTCTTGTATTAATTTTAAATTAATTATCATGCATGTTAAAATTTCAATGATAGCTTCCTAAAGAAAAGTGAGTGCATGGCCCCCAAATCAATAAAGAGGAAAAACTGGAATTTTTAAAAAATTCTTTGCCACTATTTAGCTCCATGTTATATAACCTCCATAAGCCTTAGTTTCCTCATCTTTAAAATGTGGATAATAGTACCACCCTATAGGATTGTTGTGAAGATGTAATCAGATAATGCATGCAAATCTTAGCACAAATCTACTATGTTATAAGTGTTCAATAAATGTTAGATATTACTGCTATTAATAGTCATTTAGTCTTGGTGATGCTTTAAAGCCATGGTAGAACCTCCCTGCCAACATCACACCAGTTCTCTCCAGTAAGAGGGAATACTACACCCAAATATAGCTAAAGAATGCCAAACATTTCTGGTAACGTTGATGGGCCTTCCTTGTGTTAATATTAACTCCTTGCTCAGAACCTTCAGAATTCAATATTGCCTTTCAGTTAAAAGTTCAAAGCATCAAGGCTTTCCACAGCCTATCCCTGACCAACTTGATCTCATGATTTCTCATTAAATCCTTAAGTTAGATCTCTAAATATATTTGAGGTCTCCTTCCTTGATAATTTTGTTTAGAATGCCCTTTTGAAGTATAGGTAGAAGTTAGATAATTTCCTTCATCTGGAAAACCCTCCCTCTCTGCTAAATTGAACTGATTCTTCAAACTCCAGCTCAAGTCCCTTAAGAGTTCCTGACTACTCTAGCCTAAAAGTGGTTTGTAATTTGAAAAACTATCATCTAAACCAAACTTCCAGTTGTCATTTATGCCTGTCTCTTCTCCCTTTTCAATTGAGCTTTTATTTAAATTTTATATTATCACAGAGCTTTCCTCAATTTTGCATGGTCTTTCCAGCTACATTTTCAGCTCCTTAAGACAGTGGCTGTTAATTATGTTTTTGTATTCCCTATAGTTCCTACAGAAAGGAAACTAACATGTAAGTGACTACAATATGCCATGTACTATACTAAGTGCTTTCTTAATGTATATCTCACTTACTCCTCACAGTAAACTTATAAAGATAGCTGTTAGTGCCCTGATTTTACAGATGAGGACGTTGCACTTGAGAACGTACCCAAGGTACTTATCTAGTCAGTGGCAGAGCTGGGTTTCTACTACACCACCCATCAAAATAGCTTGCAAATAATACATAACTTGGAGACTTTGTAAAAGGCTTGATGGTTTATACAATTTTCTACTTATTTGTGTCCCACTCTGAAATTTAGAATGTCATGGAAACGGATTTTAAAGAAGCCAAAATTCTTCCCCAAAATTAAAATTTGGCACGCCTATTATTAAATAACAGCCAAACCATAGGAATTTACAAAGAGCGTGAAGTCAGGCAGAAGATCATACTTTAGGGGGTTTAGATTAAGGGATTTGGATGTTTTTTCTCTTATTCTGTACTTAGAGTTCATGTAATGTGAAATGAGTCACAAAAAGTGGACCATTCTTCAGGAGCTTGCTGCAAGTCTCTATCCCTTTCAGAATGTTCTTTCTTTTCTCTTTTCCCCTTCCCCAGGGTTACACATCTTTCTGGAATGACTGCATATCATCTGGCCTGCGAGGGGGCATCCTGATAGAGCTGGCCATGCGAGGTCGAATCTATCTAGAACCCCCCACCATGCGTAAGAAGCGACTACTAGACAGAAAGGTAAAGCATCCTCTGTGAACCTCCACTCCTGAAAAGACAGATACCAATGGTCCATTTTGGAGGAAGAGGAAGATTTGAGTAGTGAGACAAAATAAGTATCACTGACTCAGTTGTCCCGTTGTATAACACGTTTAATTATCCTGTAGCCAAGAGAGAAATCCAAGTATCCATGATCTAAAGAGTTTTAAGAAGTTCATGGTTTTGCCTTCCTTTTTTATGCAGAAAAATCACACTTAGGATGCTGTTGATTATTTCTCCATCTCTGTCTGTAGCTGCAATATTATGAAATAGAGTATTATATACGAGGAGGCAAACGAGCTAGCAAGCACAGCCTTAACTCTGGTCGTCCTCAGATAACCAGTTTCTCTCTTTCCACGTATTCCAAGTCCACCAGCATATGAGCTATACTGCTGTCTCCACTTTCTTACTACTCGTATTTTCCTCTCCCAGCTTCACGGTCATACTCAGCATTCTACTGAAACTGTGTTCTTAGACGTCACTATCTAATTTTCAGTCTTCAATTAATTTTTTCTTTTAAACTATATGTGGTGTTTGACACTTTTGACCACCACCTCCTACTTGAAACTTTCTCTGTTCTTGACCTTTGTTATACTACATCCTCTTCCTTCTCTGACTGTACCCTATTTCCCTTACTTCTCCACTCCTTAACATCTAAGTCTCAGTCTGTATCACTTTGTATCCTTTTGGAGATACCATTTACCTTTACAGCTTCATTTATTACCTCCATGATATTAACTCCCAGGTTTCTCAGCCTGTCTTCTTTTTCCAGCCCCAGGAACATAGCTAACTATTGGCCAGACAGTTCAACTTGGCTATCCCTTATCAGTTAAAACCAAACTTCATCAACTTTTCCCCAAAACTGACTCCTTTTCCTGACTTTCCTACTTTTATTGTGTCACAAGTTGGTTTTCCAGACTCAAAGAGTTTTTAAATCTTTTCTCCATTATCATTTATTTCCAGTTTGTCACTAGGGCCCCACTTCAAGTGTTATTTTATCTCCCCACTAGAATTTAAATTTCATGAGGACAGAGATAGTTTGTTATGCTGCTTTACATGTCACTTAACACTTAACCAATAATGTGTATATAACATATTGAAAGATTTTGATTTGAATAAAGTAAATGAGCCAGGGTCCCTTATGTCTTTTTTTCTGAAAGGTACTGCTAAAGTCAGACAGCCCAACAGGTGATGTTTTACTGGATGAAACTCTCAAACACATCAAAGCAACTGAACCCACGGAAACTGTCCAAACATGGATAGAGCTACTCACTGGTAAGATGACTCACAGTGATTTAGAGGGGTAGGCATAGCTCAGTGGTAGAGCGTGTGCTTAGTATACATGAGGTCCTGGGTTCAATCCCTAGTACCTCCATTAAAAAATAATGATAAAATAAAATAAATAAAGTGAGCAAATGTTTTTTAAAATGCTTTTAAAATCCCACATTTTATAACCTTTATCCTACTCTTAAGGTTGGAAAAAGAAGTATAGAAATTCAGGGTGCTGAGTAAGTTATATAGTCACTGTTTTACGGGGTTAATGAGGGACAAGAAAGGCATGATTAATCAACATGTAAAATGTTCTGAAGCTTCACCGTACCTCTGCCACCCTATCTCATAAGCTCACAAGGAATTTTTTAATGTCTTTATTGATATATAACTCACATACCATACAGTTGACCCATTTAAAGTATACAATTAAATGAATTTTAGTATATTCACACAATTGTGCAACCATCTTCACAATCTTAGAACATTTTAATCACCCCCAAAATAAACCCCATACTCGTTAGCAGTTTTCCCCACATTTCCCCACCCCTCCTGCCCAGCTCCAGGCAGCCACTATTCTACGTTCTGTCTCTGCAGATTTGCCTATTCTGGATATTTCATATAAATGGAGTCATCCAACTTACGGTTTTTTGTGACCAGCTTCTTAGGATAATGTTTTCAAGGTTCATTCATGTTGTAGTGTATATCAATGCTTCATTTCTTTTTTGTTATTCATATTAAAGTTCATTTTAGAAACTATAATATAAATAACTAAATCTATGACATAAATTAGGTCACTGTTCGACAGGGCACTTTGAGAACACAACCAATGTCACCTTCTGGAACAATTTTTTCAACTGAAGTTTTTATTGACACATTTGTATATTCACATGCAGTTCTAAGAAATAATACAGAGAGATTCCTTATATCTTTTGCCCAGATTCCCCTACTGGTAACATTTCTCAAAACTATAGTGTGATACTCAAATAGTATTTCATTATATGGTTTTACTACTCTTATTAATTTATTTATCAGTTGATGGGCATTTGAGTAATTTCCACTTTGGGGCTGTTATAAAGTGCTGCTATGAACATTCATAGATAAGATTTTTTGTGTGGACATGTTTTAATTTCTTGTGGGTATATAGTTAACTTTTGGGGGTTGGGGAGAGAGGTAATGAGGTTTATTTATTCATTTCTAGAGGAGGTATGGGGGATTGAACCCAGGACCTCATGCATGCTAAGCATGCACCCTACCATTTGAGCTATACCCTTCCACACCTAGTTAACTTTTTACTGTGGTAAAATATTCATATTTATTTTCTTAGTCATTCATAAGTGTAAAATTCAATGACATTAAATACATTCACAGTGTTGTGTAAACATCACTTTTCTCTGTACTCAGTGCTTTCTCATTATTCCATACATCCCTCTTCCTCTGTCCCCCCATTCCCTGGCAACTTCTCTTCTACTTTCTGTCTTTATGAATTTGCCTATACTAAGTAACTCATATAAGCAGAATCATACAATACTTGTCCTTCTATGTCTGGCTTATTTCACTAAGCATAATATTTTCAAGGTCCATTCATCTTGTAGCATATATCAAAATCTCATTCCTTTTTATGACTGAATAATATTCTGTTGTATGTATTTATCCCATTCTGTTTATTCATTTTATCTGTTGATGGACACTTGGGTGTTTCCATATTTGGGCTATTCTGGATAATGCTGCCATGAATATTGTTATACAGATATCTGTTCAAGTCCCTGCTTTCCATTCTTTTGGATATATATCTTGGAGTAGAATTGCTGGGTCATGTATGTGATAGTTCTATGTTTTGAGAAACTGCCAAGCTGTTTCCTACAGAGTCTGCACTCTTTTTACATTCTTACCAGCCATGCATGAAGGTTCTAGTTTCTTCACGTCCTCATCAGCACTTGCTATTTTCTAATTTTTGTTTTTAATTATAGCCATCCTAGTAGATATGAAGTGGTATCTCACTATGGTTTTGCTTTCCATTTCCCTAATGATTAATGATGTTGAGCCTCTCTTCATGGGCTTATTGGCCATTTGTATATCTTCTTTGGAGAAATGTCTATTCAAGTCTTTTGCCCATTTTTGAATTGGGTTCTGTTGTTGTTGAGTCTTAGAAGCTCTTTATATATTCTAGATATTAATCCCTTATCAGATATGTAATTTGCAAATATTTTCTCTCATTCTCTAAGTTGTCTTTTCACTTTATTGACAGTAACCCTTGATGCATAAAAGTTCTTAATTTTGATAAAGTCCAATTTATCTACTTGTTGCCTGCACTTCTGATGTCATATCTATGAAATTGTTGCCAAATCCAATGTTATGAAGATCTTCCCCAATGCTTTCTTCTAAGAGTCTTATACTTTTAGTTCTTGAATGTGACTTTTTGATCCATTTTGAGTTAATGTTTGTATTTAAATAAGGTAAAGGTTAAACTTCATTCTTTTGTATGTGGATATGCAGTTTCCCAGAACCATTTGTTAAAAAGACTATTCTGCCCGCCTTGAATGGTCTTGGCAGCCTTGCTGAAAATCACTTGACCATATATGCAAGGGTTTATTTCTGGGCTGTCTGTTCTCTTGCATTCATTTATATGTCTGGCCTTATGTCAGTACCATACTATTTTACTTACTACAGCTTTGTAGGAAGTTTTAAAGTTGGAAAAATATGAGTCCACTGACTTTATTCTCTTTTCTTGAGATTGTTCTGGCTATTCTGGGTCCCTTGCAATTCCATATGAATTTGAGGATCTGCTTTTCCACTTCTATGGAAAAGGCTGTTGGAATTTTGATAGACATTACTTTGAACCTGTAGATCCCCTCGGGTGGTATTGCCATTCTAACAATGTTACGTCTTCCCTTCCATTAAAACAGGCTGTTTTTCTTTTATTTGGGTCTTCTTCAATTTCTTTCTTCATTCAACTCAAAGTATTTTTAAAGTTTGCCTTGTGATTTCTTCTTTGACTCACTGGTTATTTAGGAGTATGTTGTTTAATTTCAACACATTTTTTAATTTCCCAAATTTCCTTCCATTATTAATTTCTAATTTAATTCCATTGTGGTTGGATAGCATACTTTGTATGTTTTCAATTGTTTTAAACTTATTAAGTCTTTTTTTATGGCCTAGCATATGCTCTATCCTGGAATATGTTTCATGTGCACCTGAAAAGAATGTGTATTCTACTGTTACAGGGTAGAATATTCTATAGATGTCTTCTTAGGTCTAGTTGGTTTATAGTGTTGTTCAAGCCTTCTGTTTATTTTCCCCATAGGTGAAACCTGGAACCCTTTCAAATTACAGTACCAGCTGAGAAATGTAAGAGAGCGAATTGCAAAGAACCTAGTAGAGAAGGGTATTCTAACCACTGAGAAGCAGAATTTCCTCCTATTTGACATGACTACTCACCCAGTGACCAATACAACAGAAAAACAGCGACTAGTGAAAAAACTTCAAGATAGTGTCCTAGAGCGGTGGGTAAATGACCCTCAGCGTATGGACAAGCGAACACTAGCACTGCTGGTGCTGGCCCACTCCTCTGACGTGCTAGAGAATGTCTTCTCCTCTCTGACAGATGACAAGTATGATATGGCAATGAATCGAGCAAAGGACCTGGTAGAACTGGACCCTGAGGTTGAGGGGACAAAGCACAGTGCCACAGAAATGATCTGGGCTGTACTGGCAGCCTTCAATAAATCCTAAAGCCAGCAGATGGGTTTCTCCTTTTCCCTTGCTGGTCAGTGACTGTCAGACACACCATCACTGAATTTTGTGTGATGAGATGTTTTTCATCATTTTTTTTTTCCTTTTCTTGAATCAGACTTGTGATTTGGGGAAAGCATCTTCCGGGCTCCTCCACAGACCTTGACTATCATAAGCAGACTTTGTTTCTCTCTATACTTCCACTCCAGAGGTGAATAAATGGGGTGAACCCACATACACCCAATAAACATTTTCTCTCATTTCTTTGTTTACTTTCATCCAGTGTGCTTTTGGATAAGCAGGAATACCTAAGTGAAATTTGGAGTTCTCTAGCCACAGAATGTGAATGAGATGTAGAGCAAACCATTTATCACATTTTTTAAAGTTTGTTTTCTATCTTAAATACATGTTTTCATTCTGTCTCTCAGGCTCTGCTAAGTAGTGTAGCTTACTGAAATAAGTGTCTCGTTGAATAAGGGACAATAACCACAAAACTGATTTCTGGAGCTGTTGGTCTTTGGGATTATCCTGCTAATGATTTTCTCTTCTTTTCTCTTCTAACCTAATGAGAATATTCCAAATTTAATTACTTGGTTCTCATAGTCCTAGAACCAGAAATGCATTCTATACTTTCTTTTAGCATTATCCTACTCCATCATTCATTAGGACAAAAGTCAAAATGAAAAAAATGTATCTCTCAACCACCTCCTTCATGCAGTCAGCATTACAGTTTGTAAGGGAGGGAGGTGCCATCAGAATTTCCAGTCTTTAGCACTAGACTGTCCTGATTCCTCCAGACTCCTTTAAATGTCTCTGCTCTGATTGAATTTAGGGAGTTGTAAATTTCAGCTGCTGACTAGCAGTATCCTGAGTCCAGACAGTAACAGTATCTAATCTTTAGATCTTTTTTGTTCCCTATTTGGCTTCCTACATAAATCGATATATTCTGTCTATATTAAGGGTTCTGGATGTAGTTTTGTCTGTATCTAACCCACAGATACCATGCTAGTCATTAGTCTTGTCTCAACACAACTGTCTTTCCAACCAATTCTCTAAAACATTTTTCAATTCAGAAGTGAGTGCAAAGAGAAGTTTATTAAGAAAAATCCCATTTATAAGGGCAATTTGATGTTAAAAGTATCCTGATACAAAGTCCAGTATTTGGGCCTATAAAGAGGACAGGCACCAAACTTTGCTAACATCAAGCATTTATTATGCTGATACTTTTAATGGATCTTGGCTCTTGGCCGCTACAAAGGCTGTCAAAGGGCTAATACAGATGACCCAGACCTGATACCACTTTTTCCTGATCAGAAGTAATTAAGTGAATGATTTTAACTTTCATCTCCTCCCCTAAACCTGTCTATCCCCACAAAACTCCCCAACACAATTGACTTTTTTTGCTTGTTTTTCACTTCAGGTATTGCTTAGGTGACTAGAGATACAACTTAAAGTGAAACAAACTTTTAAACGCGAAGCTGAGTAGAGCTTCAGTCTGGCTCTCTAAAAGCACAATAACCAGTCCATGTGTTATCTCTACCTTGCCTTAATTTTTCTTTCCATTTGAACAATTCGGCATGAATTGAAATCAGGTTTTCCTGTGGAAAGTTTCAGCTTGATAGGGGTGGGTAGAAGCTGAGTTCTGTCTAGCAACTCATGGTCAGTGTTTATTTTTATATTGTATCTTAATAAGATGAGGATGCCTTCAGTTTGAGTCTGCATAATGTTCACTGCAAAATGTCTTTTCATTTAATGCATATGGCCTTCACATTTCTGTATAATAAAGATTATTGGCTCTTTGGTCTCTCTGTACAGTTTTACAACTTCAGTTATTTTTACTGGAAATAAGAACTTTCTACACATGGCTAGTAACACTCCCCCTTTACACTAGGATACCAGCCTCTGCTTCATCCTGTGTGGAAAATTAGGGATACACAAATACTATAGTATTATACATATTACATGTATATATGTATAAACCCACAAATACTATAGTATTATATAGTAACATATATATTCTGGAGAGCAGGTTACATTAAGGCTAACTGAAACACCTGAATAATGTCTCCATTTCAATCAAAATAAGTTGCCCAATTATACTATTATTATTTACCATGGAGAGAATAAATATATTCTGTCCTATCAATAACTATTTGCAAAGGACACCTGAACTTCAGAGCTGAAAGTCTTAATTTCCAAATGTAGGCAACGCACCTAACTATAACAGAGTTAACATGTGAAAAGAAAAATAACTGCTTATAATTGGCTTATTGTTTTTCACTTCTTTCCAATGTCTACAGCATAAGGGAAAATAAGAAATGTTATTTACTAGAATTGTTTATACTTCCTGGTTATTTTTATTTCAGACAGAACATTGTTCTCATAAGTCATCCTGTATATAGTGTTCCTTCTTTACCAGTCCTTTGTCCCATCAGACTGTCTGTTTTCTCCATCCCAAGGCAGCCAGGAGTTAATGCCCAAAGTCACAAGCCATGTTGATTGAGATTACTGTACATTCATTCTTAATTAATCTCAGGCAGATCTTTCTTGCTGTTTTGAATACTTGCTATTTTCTATAGCACTGTTTCTACCACCATTTTTCTTAGATCCTCTATCCCACTCCATCATCCTTTTGATTCTCAAAAGATCAAGCTCAGAAAAGCAAAGGCATTCAATGTGACTTCCCTAAATGTTTAGCCACTTCAAAATCTCTGTACATTTCCCCTCCCACTCTTCCTTTACAGTTGCCAACACCAACCTGTCTGCCTCTCTCCCTCCATCTAATGATCTCCTCTTTAAAGTAGATAATTGTATTTCTAGCTTTCCTCTCTCAATTATCCCCTCCCCCTTTTCTGAAAACATGTTGCCAACTCTCCAAAAAAGAAAGTCCTCTGCTGCTTCCTCTTCAGTCAGTGCCCTCATTCCTTTCTTTGCTTTATCATTAAATATTACTATGACCTCTGCACTCTTGAACCACTTGCAAATAGCTTTTGTCCCTTCCAACTTTAACTTCTCTGTGACTTCTTTTTTGGTTCTTCTCCTCGCCACTCCAATCATTTGTCTCTGTGTCCCTTGCCAACTTTTCCCCAGGTTTCTGTCTTGGGACCTCTTTTTTTCTACTTTCTCCTTTGATGATCCCACTACTTCCATAGCCTTACTTTTATTTATGAGAAGTCCAAATTTTATTCATATTTAGCTTCCACTTCTATCCCAAACTCCAGATCTACATTTCCCAGAACCCTACAATTTCTGATATGGAGCTCTCACAGATCATTCCCTGGCTATTTCCACCAAATGGCTCACTGGCTTTTAAAGTGTTTTCAAAATTGAACACCTCGTTTTCTGTGTACTTCCAATTCCATTTCCAAATCAATTCCTTTTCTTGAATTTATTGTTTCTACAACAGTCACCGTGAGGCACATGGCCTCCTCATTCCCTATATTCAATCAGCTGCTAATCCAGTAGATTCCACTGCCACAGACTCTCAAATAGGCTGTTTTCAAAAGTATCACATTTCTAGCTTAAATCCTAATTATCTCCCATCTGGAGTACTGCAGTGGACTCTTGCCTAGAGTCCACCTCTAGTAACTTTCTGCTTGGAATTCTGAATGATTTTTATTCATTACCACCAGATTAATCTTCCTAATGTACGGTTCTCATCTGCCACTCGCTGGCCTAAAACTCTTTATCGTCTCTCCTGGATTACTACATTATTCACTTGTTCCTTATCCTGGCATTCAGAGCCCCCCATGTTCTGGACTCAATTCTATTTTTCTAGCCTTCAGGCTGACTCCATCACCTGGAATACCCTTCCTTCCTTCATCTTCACCTGGCTAACTCCTAAATTCCTTAAAGTTTATTTCAAATAACCACTTTCCATCACAAAGCCTTTTTTATGGGCTTGGGGACAAGGGGGACCCTAAACTGCGTATGAGCCTTCCTTTGAACTCCTATAGCACTTTATGAACACCTTCATTTCAATGCTTACCAGAGTTTGCCTTGTACAATAATAACCTTAGGGTATTCTATGCTTCTTAAACTTTTCCATTAGAAGTGCAGCCAATTACACAGAAAAATGAACAGATAACCCCAAGGCTATCTGTCTCACTCAAACACACACACACACACACACACACACAAACTGCCTGGAAATTTTTGATAAGAATTTTTCAGTGTTATTAGTATTAGGCTGTTTTTAATATTAAAATGCCGTGCTTTTTGCCTGACACTCCAGATGTGTCTATTTAATCTTGAGAGGATTTAGAGTACACACTGTGAAAACCCTATCCAAACGCCCACTAAACTAAGCTTTCTATGGCAGAATCTGCTATACTACATATAAGTAAAACTAACAGAGTACCTGCATTACCCTGTGAAACTAATACAGGACCATCTACAAACAGATGCTCAAAATACATTGTTGAGCTATGACTCAGGATAGGTTAGCAAGCGTTAATCGGATTTACTAAATATTTACCATGTACCTAGACCTGTGCTGTTTCAAGGAGCTTAGTCTCCATGGGATGACCCTGAACAAGTAAAATACTGTACCTAAGAATTAAATCATGGAATGTAAAACCATCTGTGTTCTGCACAACTCAGTCTCTCCATTCCACACACCAAAGGACACACTGGAATAGCGTTGAGTAACACTTTAAAGCCCACTCTGACCTCCCATTATTTTCTGGAGACTGAAATTTTTCTGCTTACACTGCGCAAAGCTTAATTTTCCCCATCCGAAAATAAAAGGTTTACATCCTTTTGCTCTCCAGTTTGAAGCTCAGCAAAGCCTCCTGGGCGCGGGGCGGTGGAGCTGAAGGCGGCCTGACCCCACCACCAAAGGTGCAAAAACCCCACAGCTAGCAGTGCCGCCCCCGTCATTCCCCACGGACTTCCAATTGGTCCTTGTGGCTCATTCTCTTTCCAGATTGGCGTTCCCGCTTGCCCGTCGCCTCCATAGAACCCACCTTTAGCCAGCAACGATTGGTAGCTCGTTACGTCAGTGCTCCAGCCACCCCACTCTCATTGGCTGCTATTGGAAGGGGCGGCCGCAACGTCACAGGCAAGGGCCGCCATTTTGACTGAGCAACCCTAGTGACAGGAGCTGAAGAAGCAGCGCAGGTTGTCCCGCGTCCCCTCCCCCTTCCCTTCTCCGGTTACTTCCCGGGCCCCCTACAGTCCGCAGTCCCGGTCCCGCCATGTCCCAGAAACAGGAAGAGGAGAACCCTGCGGAGGAGACCGGCGAGGAGAAGCAGGTGAAATGGAGGGGGTGCGGGCGGTCGACCTGGGGGCTACCGAGATGGGGCGGTCTCCCGCCAGTGCGGATTGGTCGCCATGGTCTCAGGCACTGCAGGGGTTGGCCGCTTCTTGCGTCATGCAGGGTGAGCGTCTACGCGGCCTCCTGCTTTGGCGCTGGTTGGTTGGGTGGATTGTCAGTCAATACTGTACCCTTCCTGATTGGCTAGTAGACCTACCGCTCAACGCATTGAAGCTGTGCTATAATTGGCCGAGCCTGGGCGCGGGGCGGGTGTTTGGAAAGACTAGGGGGAATGAAAGGGGGCTGGCTGGTGGTCCCGGGATGAGATGTGTGTTATTGGTTAGTAGGGTTAAAATGACCCAGCAAATAGACAGGGACCGCATTCTAAATCATCAGAAAGATATAAATCGAGGTAAAGACGTTTAAAAAGGCCCAACACTGGGGGAAGGGAGAAGAGTAATTATTATGATGGCTTGTTTAAGGCGACAACTTTCTCAAGAGACCTATTTTGACGGTTGGAGGTGGTCTGCTGTCCACCTTCAGTGAGGACCGAACAAGACTGAACTAGAGTTCCAACCAGAATAAAGAGGGTTAAACCTAGAAAAGAAGCTGAGAGAGTCATGACAAGAAAAACGCCCCCGTATTCCCCCCAGACTCCCAAGGTGGGGGCGCTTAGTTCACCCACAATTCTGAGATGAATTGGGGGGGTTGTATTTGATTTATAACATTTAGTGCTGAACTCAGGGGTTCATGAAATATACTTGGTGTTATATGTGAGCCGGATTTTCAAGGGAAGGAAATATAATTCCACTGAAAATTCAGAGCCAGATACTGACTTGAAGTCCTTTTTTAAGTCACTGAAGAGAAGTGTAACGGGGCCCACAAAAAGGAAGAAGACAGTAGCAAAACAGTAAGAGCCCCTGCAAGCTAATTGAGCTCTTGGCATGTTCCCCAAACTTCCATCACTTGACCCACTAGGGAAGGTGATTTTTTGGCAAAGCTGATAGGTAAATACTAGTGGGTAAAAACTAGTGAGCCTAGTGTATCTTCATTTTTCTGAGGTTAAAAAGTCATTTTTAATCTCTTGTCACCTTCCTACTACAAGATTTATGGAAATGCTGAAGCAATGCTGTCCCCTCACTAAGGTGGAGATTTCTGGGGAAGGCCACATAGCTAGCCTCCTCCACCGAGAGACTTATCAGATGACTAGTTTAAGAGGGAACATCTCAGCAGAGTTATCTCCTTTGCTTTCCCATTTGGCCTGTACTGTGTTAGGAACAGCCAGAGAACTTTCCTACTCACCTTGTGTCACCAGAAGCCCTGCTAGCTCTTCTCCTTTGTCTTTCCTAGTTCCTGTTTTGTATTATGTGTAGGCATTAAAGTATTATATTTAGGTATTACCTTGACTCAATACTCACAGGTCACCGGGGTGGTTCCCTGGGTGTACTGTGAGAAACAACTTACTTATCTTTTTCTTCTCACGATACAGTCATCTAGAGCTTTAGGGATTTGAACAAAGGTCTAGCTTTATTTAAGAGCAGAGTGGAGACAGCATATTTACAAATAGGTAGATCTCCAGGAAAAGATGATAGTATAAAAGTTATCAGATATTAGAAGAGCTTGCTTCTCAGTGTTTAATTTTATTGGCCCATTTGTTTCCTCCAGGACACACAGGAGAAAGAAGGTATTCTCCCTGAGAGAGCCGAGGAGGCAAAGCTAAAGGCCAAATATCCAAGCCTAGGACAAAAGCCTGGAGGCTCCGACTTCCTCATGAAGAGACTTCAGAAAGGGGTATGGGGCACAGTCTCTTACGCTCTTACTTTAGAGCCAAAGGGGGCCTTAGGGATGAGATCTGTGGAAGTTCTACTGAATACTGATCTGGAAGTTTTATTGTTGGACAGTAGTAGACAAGAATTAAAAACTTGTAAAAAGCAAGACAAATATTGTAAATCCCTGATATGGTATCAGTTATCTTTTGATTTCCCACATAGGAAATTAAGGCTTAATGTAGGGGCATTTGGGTATGGGGTTGGGGAAATAAGAGAAGGATGTTAGAGTCTGGATTGCTGACAGCCTCCAGACCTTTGCCTGTTTGGATGATGGGAGTTTTAGGACTGCAAATTTAGCATTAGAGCTAAATTTGGGGCTGCATCATTTCAGGAAAAGATCAAACCATCTGTCCTACAGATTTTCTCAACTTGACATGAGTCATAGATTTCTTCAGAGCCTTGTGGTTAGCACCAGTCATTCACTCCCTGAAGAGACTTACTTTTCCTGTCCAGAGTGGTCCTTCTCACCAAGGGACAGTCTTACCTTCATAGCCATCCAGCTCCTGATCAGATTTCTCAGTCTCCAGAGGTACCTAAAGCTGACTGAGGGATTGTAAATCATTAACCTGAAGTGCATTTCTCTGTGTGGATGAAATGGAGAGGGAAACAGATTCCTGGGGAGAATCCTATTTATTGAGTCTTAGTCACAGATGATGGTGTGATGCTGATTTGCAGTTTACCTTGCTGTAGGCAAGGCAGGCGTGGGCAGGCTGTCACAGCCACAGAACATGTGTGGGAGTGGTGGAAATCAGAGGAAAGTACATTATCCTCATGAACAAGCTCAGTTTCTATTCATGGTCTGAGAGAATAATTTTTAATTTTGAGGTTGTTAGCTTAAGGTTGATCTCCTGCTGTTAGCTCCAGATTGACCCTTCTATATATCTTACTCATTTCTGTTTCCCCAGCACCAAGCTGGTGCACCAAGAGGCTAATAGGCCCTCAGTAAGCCTTTGTGAATAACGTCAGTAATTTGGTTGAACCATCCTATACTCATGGAGCTACAAAAACATGTGGGTACAAAGGATATATACTCTAGCTGGGAAACTGCTTACCTACCTGAAAAAGTCAGAATACATTGGGAAGAAGACATAAGGAAGTGTAATTAATGCTCAGCTATGTATGCGTGAGCCTAATCAAAAAAAGACTTGAAAGATCTGAGTTTGAATGAAGGTTTATAATGGATGTGAGTCTCCTTGCTTTTGAGGAAGATCAGAGCTCCTCACTTACCTAAACATCTCTCTTGTCTCTTAGCAAAAGTACTTTGACTCAGGAGACTACAACATGGCCAAAGCCAAGATGAAGAATAAGCAGCTGCCAAGTGCAGGCCCAGACAAGAATTTGGTGACTGGTGACCACATCCCCACCCCCCAGGACCTGCCCCAGAGAAAGTCCTCGCTCGTCACCAGCAAGCTTGCGGGGTAACCTGGGCCCCCCTTCTCCCCCTTCCTCACCCACTGGACGTTTATATGTCTGAGGCCGGGATAGAATGGGCACCTAGTTCTGTCTTCTCAGCTTGCTAGCCAGAAATGACCGTGCTGCTCCTGGGGCTGCTGAGAAGGTGGTGTGGGCTGAAGAGGGGTGCTGAGTCCATTATCTTTGGTTAAATTGAGATTTCCACACCCTCATGGTAACCCAGGTAGGGGCTCAGAAGTAGGAGACTAGGATTGGATAATGCTGCAAACTCTTTTCCTTTATACGAGAAACTGGGGAGATGTGATTTCTCCTTGTGGAAGAGAATATCCCAAAATTCGTTAGGCTAAGCCTTGGGAATAACATGGCAGGTTTAATGTTCCAAGGCTAATCTGACCTGGTTGGGAAAGGTAGACTGAATGGGATCCGTCTGCTGTGCTTCTAAGTGTTTTGTCCCTTGGGCTGCTGTTGCTTCATGTTTCCATTATGGCAGATTCAGAGAATCCTCCCAGAGGAAAACTGATCTGCTTGCCTAAAACAACAATGCCCACTTAATCTCCTTTACTCGGTCAGTTTGCCCTGGCTCTTAATATAAAGATTGGAGGATATTATTCATGTAAAATGGGCGCCTTCTCTCTCTCTTCCCGCATGTCGCTTCTGAAAGTGTCATGGGACAGTGGAAAGAGCACTGGGTTAGGAGTCAGGATGTCTGGGTTCGGGTTCCACTCAGTCTAGGCAGAACTGATGCGCAGCCTTGGTCAAGTCATTCAGCGTCTCTGGATTTCTATTTCCTCATCTGTGAAGTAGAGTTGAACATAGATAAGATGGATTCTGATTCTAAGTCCTGGAAACACTCTGTGCCATTCATTGTAAAACCAAAACTGAGGAAGGCCCATGGGTGAGCCTTTAGAGGGGAACCATTGGAGGACGACAGGGGGAGAGAAACAGAGACTTGGGGGTTATAAATTCAGGCGAGGGGGCCTCATAAGTATCATGGTCTTGAGGGTCAAGAAAAAAACTGCGAAGCTAGCCATGAAGACTTCTTGCCACTGCCCCGCCTGCTTTCCTGGCCTGCAGTCTGGGCCTCTGCTGCTAAAAAGCTGCTCTGGCAGCCAGGCTATGGGCCTGAAGAAACATGCTGAGTCATGCACGTGTGGAGTGCCACATTTCAGGTGTTACCAGATGCCAGGTGTATTGCTAGGGAGACAGGAAGGAAAGGGATGAACTGAGTGAGCCTCCAGGGCTTGGTGCTGCTGCGGGGCCGGAGCAGCAGGTTCTTGGGAGATGATTCGCCTCAGAGGAAGCTGGGGAGGGTGGTTAGGGAGAAAGAGGAGGAACACTGAAAGTTCGCTGCCTCCTTAGAGCTCTGTAGCCTTGCTCCTGCTCAGTGAGAAGCAGTGATGCTGATCGTGAACCAGGTGGAGGAAGGGGGCTACAGGTGACCAGCATCCTCAATCTAGTATCTCTAGCTTGGCCTGAATCTCACTGACTGCAGTCGGCTGGTTATGACAGGGTGGGCCAGGGTAAGAACTAGCTGTTCACGAGAGGAGGATTCTGTAATCCTCTCTCACCCTCTCCCCTCACAAATTCTGATGTGCCACACATCAGGCCCAATGAGAGTGACTGCTGAGCTTGCAGATGCGCACGTGGGGGCACGGGCTTTGTCTGCGTCTTTCCTGACCATTCACTTTGCAGGCCGTCATTCAGATAGGATAGGAAAAAGGTGGTGAGGAAGGAATGGAGAGAGCAGGATCCCATGGTCCCCTGGCCCCCAGAGTCCTTGACTGTCACCTGTAATTGTATATAACTTGTGTTTCTTGCTCCATTTTCGTGCTGTCTTCCTTAGTCTACAGTCCATGTGGGAAGGGGAAAATGCCGAACATCCTTGTATAGTTTCCTCAACTGTCCCAGACATGTTGTACATAGATATGTCATGTTATTATATATATAAATATATATATAATTTTGTACGTTTTCTTCATCTCTGATCTTCTCGAATTTTGTACTTTTTTCTTTTCTGTCTGAGCTGCTTTCTCTAAATCGGTCAGTTTGAGTCCTCAAGACTGAAGTCACAGGGAGTCTGGTTTTTAGGAAAGAATAGAAGAAATAGGGAAATCAGAAAAATTGGTCTCTCCACCTGGTCACCTTCGAGGCTACGAAAACAAAGAAGCTGTGTTCTCTATCTGCCACCTGTTTCCACAGCATGAAGTAGATAGCTTCCATGATGAAGAAGGGTCATTTCAAAATCCAGATCCAAATTGCTTTGATTAAACCTGGATTATTAAGTCCACTCAAAACAACAAGTGTGTTGTCTGGCCCTGACCTCCATACAGTTACTACCCTATCGCTGTGGGCCCCCAGTCAGTTTCCGCTCCTGCAAGCGGCTCTGGCCGTGCCTCCGACACCGCGCCTGCTCTGAGCCAGGCAGCTTACCACCTCTTTAAAACTCCAGTAATTTTGATCTTGTCTAAAGAATTTTTTTTCTTTGTTTTCATGGGGGTCTTCAGAAAGATCAGAGAACACTTTGTTTGGTAGATCAGATAAGACTGAAGTTCTCTTTTTTTTTTTTCAACAACTCTGTGGATAGGATTGAGGTATGCGCCAGGCAGCCCTAATGACTGTTGAGTGTGGAAGCGTGATGGGGTAGAGACTGGGATGGAACTTAGGATTTTATCCCTTATTACTTGACAGTGTTTTCTTTTTCTTCTTCTGTGTTCATCCACAGTGGCCAAGTTGAATGATGCTGCCCGGGGCTCCGCCAGATCCTGAGACGCTGCCCCCCTGGGTCCTGTGCTGGCTCCTGCCCCTCCCTGCTTTTGCAGCCAGGGGTCAGGAGGTGGCTCGGGCGCGGGCTGGAGAGGCAGAAGCCCCTGCCCGTCGGTGTCCCAGCGCATGGAGCCCCTTGGGCTGAGCACCAAGACCTTGAACTGTTTTTGTTTTTCCTTTTTTTTCCAAATAATTGTTGGGAGAAATCTCAGTGAAATCCTGGGGGTGGGAGTCGGGGTGGGGATGGGGGCTTTGAGAGGGTGGAGTGGGAGATTTGGAATATGAATTAGGGCTTGTAGTTGATAAAAACATTCCTGACTGTCCTCCTTCTGAACCATGTGGCTGGTATGGGGTGGATGTGAGGGGGAGGACATGGAATAGACTAAAGGTGAGGGGTCAAATTCAGCTCTGTAGAAGAATGCCTTGTTTGCTTGGATGTGGCTGGGGACCTGGTGTCAGATAAAAGAAACTGTCCATCTAAATGTGAAAGGTGCCAATGGCTCCTTTGGCTCTGCAGAACAAGCTGAGGACTCAATGTCAATTGTTGATTAAAAAGAAAAAGTGCTATCCTTGAAATAGATTTGCTGTGGGAAGTACAGTGAGTGTGGGGAAAGGGGCCATGAGCATGGGGAGCCCCACAGAGCCCAGGGGGCTTTTTCAGTATTCGAAATAAAAAACAACCAAAAAAAGAAGACCCACAAAAAAAAAAAAAAACCAACTTAGAAATACTCTGAAGCAGTTGGTGTGTTTTATTGGGGTTTGGGGAAAGGGAAGAAAACAAGTGAAGAACCACTCAGGGAAGAAGCTGGTGTGGGGTCCTGAGTTTCTAGGAACAAGGCCTCTTCATACGGGGTGCGTCTGGGTTCCCCGTTTCCATCGTTTAGGGAGAGGGAGCATGCAGAACAGGACTCTTCCCGACCCAGATCCGTGCCTTTGTTTCTGTAGCTAGTGCAGAAGATGCAGCAGCCTGAGGTTCTGACTCACAAAAAGAGGGATCTGAGGTCTTGGATCTAACTGGTTTATTGATACCTAAAGCTTAGTCCAGGCTAAGCAAAACAGGAAACTCAATCTTCCTTCTCCCTTTCAATCTTTTTTCCTTCACAAGTTCTCATGTCTTTGAAGGAGAAATGTGACCTCTGATAAGCCAAAAGGAACTCAAACCTTTCTGCTCATGGCCAGCAGGAGGCAGAGCCACTTCTTTCCTCATGATGTCCTACCCATCACTGGAATCCTGCCACTGAAAGAAGGTTAAAACTACTAGTGAATGTAATACACAAAAGAAACTTTACCAAAGGGGAAGCAGACTCACACTTGTCTCCTCTCACACACACCAATCTGCCACATGTGAAGACTGAAACTGCTTTGCCCATTTGCCCAGGTTTGATTAGGAGAGTTTATCGTGGTGTTTTCCCAAATGTGACTGGCTTCTCAAATGAGTGTGCATCAAAGAGGATAAGCGAGGTCCAGGAGACGCAGGTATTCTAGAGAGACCTCCATCTTGATGAGGGGGAGGAGCACTTCTCAGCAAGAGAAGGAACGTTATTCTCAGTTCTAACTTTCTCTCTCTGCTTAATCAGAAACTTCCCATACAAGTTTTCAGCTACTCAGGATGTTACTGATTTGCTCTCTTCTGATTTAGCCAGGAGACTGATACCTCCTAACCATCAGCCTTTCTGAACAGCATGCTAGGCGCTGAGTGGGCCAGGTGGTTTGGAGATGTCATAAAGAAAGGCATTCCCTACCTTTGTGGGGCTTACTGTCTAACTGGAAGGAAATTTATGAAAAAGTTCATGTACTTCAAAAGGTATAAACTCCAATCTTAAAGCTAGGAGACAGACAGAGACATCTTTATTGTGACACAGTTAGTGAGCCTTCTCAACCTTATTCCCCTTAAACCAGTCCCATGATTTCTTTCTTGAGCATGTCATCCCAGTTTATGTTTGCCAGGTGGACACATCTGGGGAATGAGGTCCGCGAGGCTCGGTGTGGGGTCATTCAGTTAGTGCGATTTTGTTTTAATATACAGGTAAGGTAGTTGACATACAGAAATTAGTTACGTTTAAGGTTGCAATACTGGTTTACTGAAGAACTTGAGTTAGTATCTAGACTTCTACATGATTTTTCTATTATTCTTGGCTTCCTGGTCCTTAATTTTAAGCTGTAGCCTTAGGAATCCTGGGGGTGCCAAGAAATGTTTGTGGCTCTCTCTGGTTCAGTTTAAAACTTGCCATTCCTTTTCCTCCACTCGCATCCTGTAGAGCTGGCCAATCAGGGAAGACTGACGCTGCGGTACTTCAAACAGCTGTCCCTGCCTGTTGTTTTAGCGACGTGCTTTCTGAAATCTTTATTCCGAAGAGTGGAGTCAAGGGTTCTTCCCCACCTCCAGCATGGTCGAGTGATAATTGTGCTGACAAGCCTCTCAGCTGAGCCATCTGATAAGCAGAGTGGCAGGGATGAAGTCACCATTAGTAGTGTTCAGCAGCATTTATTTTAAGCTGATGTGGCCTGGGCATAGAAAACAAAGGCAAAAGAAAAATAGCTTGGAAAATTGCCTTTGAGGATATCTACAGCCAGCCACCAGCACCCGCACAAGCAGCCCTCGCATGCTTGGTGCCCTCTGCTGGGCCTTGAGGGAGGTTAATGAGAAAAGGAAAAACCTCTTCCCTTGGGAAGTGAAGACATGATAATGATGTACAAATAAAAGCAAATTAATGTAGTTCTAAGCAGAATTCCACAAGCTAAGGGAAGGAGGGGCAGCAGGTGAGTTGTTAGCTGAATTTTCTTAGAGATGAGTGACTTATTAATAAAAAGAAGATGAGACTGCCCACGGGGGGGGGGGTGTGTAGCTCAAGTGGCAGAGCACATGCTTAGCATGCAGGAGGCCCTGGATTCAGTCCCCAGTACCTCCATCTAAAAAATAAAATAAAAACCTAATTACCTCCAACCCCCCCAAAAGTAAACTAATTAAAATATTTAAAAATTAAAAATAAATACTTATTAAAAAAAAAAAGATGAGACCTCCCATGCTTGGGCAGCAATATTTTAATTCACAAATAATTACTGAACTCTAACTTTGTGGTTGGAAATATTAGCTGATGTTGGGCAGATAAACAGTATAAGAGATGGTCTCTGCCCTGGGAGGCCTGAAGTGTCATCGAGACAACACTAATACGTATGGTGCAGGACAGCACGTCATTAGTCAGGCAGTGGTAAAAATCCCGAGAAGGGAAAATTTAAACGGTTGGAATCATCAGGTAAATATTAGTGGAGGAAATGGAAATTGAGCTGGGCGTTGAAAGATGTGTACTATTAAATAGTGTAGTTCAATTATTAATGAATAAGTGCCCACAATATGGCAGGCATTGTGCTAAATGTGAACGATACGTGGGTGCTTCTTCCAAGGAGACTACACTCTGGAGGGGAAACTACACGTGAGTTAAACTTGCAGCAGTAGAAGCCTAGCTACATAGAGGAATAAAGACAAGTGTTTAATAATAATTGGCTGTGCATCAAAGCCCATTGCTAGAGGCTTAACTCACATCCTCTCACTTAGTCCTCACAAGTCAATGGAGGGGGCTGTCTTAGTATGGCCATTATACACGTGAGAAAACTAAAACTGTAGCCTTTCGAAGTCACACCGCTCCTGAGAGTGGAGGCAGGATGCACCGCCTGCGGGGGGGGGGGGGGGATGGTCAGAAAAGGTTTCATGGAGTAAATTCTGAAGGATGAACAGAATTTCTCCAGAAAAGTAAGGTGAGAAAGTGCATTTTGGTAGAGAGACCAACACTAGAGATGGGTGAGGCCGCGTGGAATCTGGGGTTAGCGCAGTAACCGTTAATCAGGTGAGTCGTGGGGAGTGGCTGGAGGCTAGGCCAGGAAGGAAGACAGGAGGACATGGCCGGCAGGCAGGCGGAGGAGCCACTGAGGGGTCACAGAGAAGTCTGGTCAGTTCTGTGTTTTAGATGGGTCACTGCCAGGTCCCGTGGAGAAGGGATTTAAAGGTGATAAGAGTTAGTGATGGACTGGTTTTAGTGTCAAGTTGCCTGGTTTTAAATCCTGGTTTTGATTGATTTTGATAACTCAGGATAAGTTTCTTAAACTCTTCGCTTCAGTTTACTTACTTTGTAAAATAGGAATGATGTAGGACCTACCATAGAGGATTGTTGTGATGATTAACAAGATGAGGCATGTTAAGCCCTTACTTCAGGGACTACGACAGCGTGTAAGACGTGCTTCGTACCCTCAGGGCTTACAGACTATAGAGGGGCTATAATAAAGATAGGAAGACTGACAGTGAGAATGCAAGGATTCAGTGCTATGATGTGGGGAAGCACAAAATGCTTGGGAAGCACAGAGTAGGGGCAGTCACCTCATTTGGGGAGGTCGGAGAAGGTCAGGAAAATGCTTTCACAGAAAGTAGCCTCTAAGCTGAAATATGATGGAGCAGCAGGATTTAGGTAAAGGGGTTAGATCAGGAAAGGGGGTCTTCCAGGTGGAAGGAACAGTACATGAAAAGATGTAGAGGTTTTACATTCTGGAAAGTTAAAATAATTGAGAGTAGCTGTAGCATAGCAGCAAGGAATGAGGCCAGAGGTGGGTGGACAGAAGCAAGGGTTAGATCACAAAGGGCCTTTAGACTTGATCCTGGAGGCAGTCCTGGAGAAGCTGCTGTCTAAAGATTTTGAGCAAGGAAATGGCATGATTAGATTGGCTCTTTAGAATAATCTTTCTGACTTCACTGTGAGGATGAGATTGGAGAGGGTAAATTGGTATGTCAGAGATGCTATTAATGGGATGGAAAAGTTGAGAAGGGGTGTGGCTGAATGATGAATTCAACATGAGGCATAATAAGTTTGAAGTAACAATGAAACATCTCAGTGGAGAATTCTGTACTCCACTCCACTTAGTAAGTTGTTACCATGGGTTAGTTGCGTTATGGGTAGGACAGACTTATGTTATGTTGCTACAGTGCTGTACATTAGATGTGATTTGGTGGCGAGGGTGTAGCTCAATGGTAGAGTACATGCTTAGCATGCATGAGGTCCTGCGTTGAATCTCCAGTACCTCCATTAAAGTAAGTAAGTAAATAAGCCTAATTACACCCCCACCAAATAGACTGAAGGGTGTCCTTTTGATTTGCCAATTAGTAACCTTTTTGAGACCAGTTTCAGTGGATTGGTAGAAGTAGAATCTTGCCTGTAGAATTGAATGGTGTGTGAAGGTTTTGTTGTATGTTGTTGTTTTAGGAAGGGAGTGATTTAGGCACATTTATTTATTCAGTGAAAGGAACAAGTAAAAGTAGAAGTTCAGTGGAGAATGTTGAGAACCAAAAGGCAGGGTTCTGAACAGAGTTCTGAAGAGAAAGGGGGTGAGGTGGAAACAAGAGCTCAGTTGGACTTGGTTAATTAAACAATAGTTCAGCAAACATTAATTGAGCACTTACTATGTGCCAGCCAAGGTGAGGTGCTGGGGTTAGTGTAGTCAGCAAATCAGCTGAGCAAGAACTGACCTCAAGAGGAGGATATATACCTCATACCGCTTGAGACTCAAGGTGAAAGTATAACAATGGATAAACTCACAGCTGTTTGTGAATGGGAGCAGGTAATCGATGGGCATCCCTGTCTGACAGCTGCCTTGTTTGTGGAATAGGATGCGAAGTTGCTAGTGGAGAGTGGGAGTTAGGGGGCGTAAGAAGTGTGGCATGGTATAGAAGAGGATGGAAGGCAGGGAGATGAAAGCTGATGAAAAATACTAAGTAAAAGAGTTAGGGAGCAATGCTGAGGCCTAACAGATTAGAAACCATGAATGTGCAATCCTTGGAATGGTATCAACCCACGTATTTCTGCTGTTTTCATTGCTGCTTGGCCTTTTGACTAAGATCAAGTGTGCACATTTCTGCTGTTTTCTCTAGCAGCACCCAGCTGCCTGGGTGCAAGAGCAGAGAAAACGTTACTGTGTATATCCTGGGCCATGATTTGTAGACAGATAACGTGGATTGACAAGGGAACAAGGGCATTGAAGGTGTGATGACAGACAGTTCTAGGAGTCCCCCCAATTCAGACTGGGTAAGAAGGTAGGCTCAGGAAGGTATGAAAAACTCTGGTCAAGAGAAGTCTTGGTAAGGTCAAAGATTAGATGATTTAGAAGTGAAAGTGATTAAGCTGAAAGCTCGGGACACGGTAGTCAGAATGATGTTAGAGCTTAAGATTTCAGAGTTGGAACTCTTCCATGTAATGGCAAGGGCAGTAGGAATGGGTGTTCTAAGTGGAGTAAAGGTGAAGGTCATTGGAGTGTTAAAGAATTAAGGGAGTTCCCTCATCCAGATGCCAAGGGAGGGGGCTCATGTGTTTGTGGTTTTGTTCTGTTATCTTTTATTGAACCCAACTATTTTTTTATGAAAAGAAAAAGTGTCTAGCTTAGAAAACAGCAATAACAAAAGAATTACGGGCTTGGATTGTTGGATCAGTAAATCAAGGTGTTTAAATGAATCCAAAATTATGCAAAATTTGGAAGGAGAAGATGAAGCCAAGTGCCTGTCCTGGTGTAGGGATGGGCAAGAACAGCAAAGAATATAAAGGAGAGTTTAGCTTGACAGAGTGAACTCCAAAGCAGGAGGAGTTGCATGCAAATATCTTGGAAAAATAAGGGCCTAAAAATGATACTAGGAAGCTACAGGGTGGAGGGTATAGCTCAAGTGGTGGAGCGCATGCTTAGCATGCATGAGGTCCTGGGTTCAGTCCTTCAGTACCTCCTCTAAAAATAAAGAAATAAATAAACCTAATTACCTCCCCCTACAAAAAAAAAGTTTTAAAAAAGTGGCACTAGGAAGCTAGGAGTTTCTCTGGTTCCCCACCTGCTGGTATAGGAAGGAAAACCCCTCTAGGTCTGCAAATTAAGCAGTGTTTGTGGGGAACCTCGGTGTGATTTGAATGAGTGGGTTGAGGGAAATTCTCTAAAAAGTTTCTACATGAGGCATCAAAGAAATAAGTGGACCAAGGATGAAAAAAGTACAAATCGGAAAGTTCTGCATTTGGGGCAGGGTCCAAAGATTATAGAGATGGGAACCATTTGTGCAGTGAAGGCCTTAAGGTTTCCAAATTTGGTGCAGAAGTTGTTTGGTACTAGTCTTGACTGAAGGCCCCATAGGGCTTTGAAGTCTGGCCCCCTCAGGCCTGTCTCTCAGGGTACTGAACGGTAGGTTAAGCATTCCATCTCTGAGAAGACATTCTAGGAAAAAAAAGTGGAACAGTAGTTTGAACACTGATTACAAAGAGGAACAAGTAAGCTAGACTAAAGCAAACAACTGGAAGAGAGCCCTGCATTCACTCACATAAAGAGGTCAAACTCTAATTTTTTCTGGATACCTATAGATTAGTTTGAACATAAGTTAATGAACCATTTATTCCTTCAACAAGTATTTACTGAGCACATGTTATATGCCAAACATCATTCTTGATGCTGGGGGTGTAGCAATGAACAAGACAGCCCTGAGGAGTTCTAGAAATGCTTGTTAAACAGTCTCTGAATGGCAGCAGCAGTGGATAAGCAGGGAAATGAAGTCCTCTAATAAAAGAACAATATCCAAAGGGTTACTCCCCACACAAAGCTGAGTCTCTCTTTTGGAAAACTTTTAGATGAGCCACATGACCAAGAAAGAACAGGTAGAGGCCAAGTGCTCAGAATGTCAACCAGGGGTAGCTTTTTCTGTAAAACAATAGCTTATAACAGGAAGAGAGCACTCAATACTGATAACCACATTGTGGTAAATTACAGGGCCCCTTCAGGTAGGAGAAAAGTTTTGGTATAAACGGAAGTTTAGTGACAGAGGCGCTTAGCGCTTTTAGATGGACTTTTTTTGAACCTTCTGACATACATTTATCATGGGTAGATACTAGAGATTAATACAAAATGTGAACTTAGTTATTAAATCTTTATTATAATATTTAGATTGAAAAAGATTGAACTGAATAGAATTTACATAGTACAAGAACTTCTCTCAAATTGCTCATATTAACTGTTAGAACTACATACCCATCAACAAGCATCATTCTTGATTGTCATCCGAAACCCAGTTAGTAACATCAAACTGATACCTATGCTAGAATATTTATATTTTATAAATATTCTATAAAGTGAGCTAGATGGTCAATAGAATATTTGTATTTTTAACTGTAGATGAAACTCTCATGGTAGAAATTCAAACGTTAGCAGACCTAAGGGGGATTTTTTTTTTTTTTTTTTTTTAATTTGGAGGTGAGTGGTGGGTAGAGGCAACTTAAGCTATCTTCTTATCTGGTCTGAATCAGGTGGATTCCTTGAACTGGCTTTCAGCAGCCCCTTTGGTCACCCCATGTGGATACCACCTACTCACATATACAGAGGACATTCAGTGGTCATGAGTCTTGGTTTCACATTAAAGGCCATGTCTGGGGCGCCTTTTATGATTAGGAATGTCTGAATCACTCTCAGACTTCCCTCTATTGCATTTCTGAGTCATTTCCTTTTCCATTGACCCAACCTTGGTACAAATACTAACAAGGACTATCCAAAAGTACAGTTTTGGAACTAAAGGGACATTTGAGATCATCAAATTCAATGGAACTGTGGCCAAAAGATTGTGCCTTTTGCCCAGTGACACAGCCTCTGTCAGGCAGCTTTTCCTACACCCAAGGCCCTCATCTCTAGGAGCTGATTTCACAGCAAATTTGGGACTCAAGCTTAAATTTATTTTTGTTAGAAGTAAACAAATAAAATACTTGAGTTGGAAGTTTCAGAGGAACTCAGGGCCCAAGGAAACAAACTGGCATCCATGGTATACCCTTCAAGTAATCTGACCCATCACTGATGCTCCTGCAATGGACCTAGGAGAGGACTCATGTAGGACCAGCACCTTCTAATTCAGAATTTCTCAGCTTTGGGACTATTGACATTTTTGACTAGACACTTTTTGTTATGGGAGCTGTCCTGTGTATTTTAGGATGTTAACAGCATCTCTCTCTCTTCTACCAACTAGATGCTTAGGACAGTCAAAAAAGTCCCTGGCATTGCCCTGTGTCCCCTGGGGTCCCCTGGTTGGGAACCACCGTGCTGACTAAAGGAAGGGGCTCTTGTAACTCAAGCCTGGGGCCATTCAGTCCTCTCAGCAGTGCCTGTCCTTACTCCCCCACCCGTATGCCTGGTTTCTCTCCCTCGGCTTCCCCTCTGGGGCTGCCATGCTTGCATCAGGTGGAACCCTCCAACTTCTCTCTACCCTCAGAGGCCCTGAAAGTGGCACCTGGGGTGAAAATGAGAAGCAGAAGTTTCTACCCTCCCCCTCTTGCACCAGGGGATCCCCCTGGCTGGATAGGAATTTACATAATTGGTTAAAATAAGACAAAAAAATATGCAAGACTTAGCTCTTAACTGTGACTACTGTGAATCAGGGAGAGCAGGGCTTTAAGCCCCTTTCCTACCTTGAGGGTGAGCAGGGAGGGATAGATGAGGGCGTACCAAAGGAATCTGCCCCTTCTGCACAATTTCCCCTTGACTCAGAGGTCCCGCTTCCCCTCCCCAGGCCACACTCATTCTCACCAGTGACCTTATTTAGACACTGCAAGCCTGTGTTGTCATGACATAAACCAAATAGTTGCTATGACGATTTGTTTGCACACACACAGACACACACACACACACACACACACACACACACACACACACACAAGCCTGGCCCAGGCTGAGAGATGGGGGTGAATGGCAGTTCTTGCTGGAACATGCATTTTTCTTTCTCTTAATTTGCTATTACCCCACCTCTTCTATTCTCCCCACATTTCCATGGCTCTCAGTCCTGCTCCCAGATGCCACTTCCCACTGGCCGGTACTGTTCTTAAACATCTCCTTTGTTTCACAGCTTAAGAATAGAATTATTTAATCTTTTTGAACCCTAGCCCCTTTATCTGTAATACGAGGATAATTACAATACTGTTTATGGCTTTTGTTAGAATTAAATTAGATATATGTAAAGAAACTTGTATCACGGCTGGCAAAGTCCATGCTCAGTAAATGGAATTTGTTCTTATGCTAAAATAAAATCCTGCTCTGGGGCACCTGGAAACAAACCAGCTGGTGCCTTTGGAAGTCTTGGCTTGTGCTTCCTCTCTGATAGTGGGAAAAAGGAATTGTGGGAGTGTGCCTTGTCCTGTGAAATGATAGAAAAGCAGAACTGTGTGGGGAGAGAGGTTTGCTTTACTTTTTGTCTTTGTTGTACTCAGATGGAAAGCTGTTTTGGGGGGAAGGAGGTAATCTGGATACATGATCTCTCCCTTTCTGCATGTGAAATGAAAGCCACAGGAAAGAAAAGACAAAATCGTCATTGCCTGACTAAAATGGAAGAGTATAAATGAAGCAGAATGTTCTCTGGGCCTTTGGCTCTGGCTCCCCTTCTCCAACAGACCCCAACCAAGAGGAGGCTGGCTGTGTCCATGTAACAGGCTACGGCTTATTCCCACTGTAGATTCTGTGCATGATGTCTGCTGAATTTTTTTTGAAAAAAATTTAAAAACTGGAATTTTCTAATACCATATAGAGGTCAGGTAGTTCCACCACTAGAAATAAGTAAGATTTCTTCAGTTTGAATTTAGTGTAGAGCTATGTTCCTGCAGGAGGTCTCAGTCCCTTCCAACACACTGAGGAAATACAAGAAAACATTGTGTACTTTGCATTTTCATCTCTGTCCTGTTTCACAGAATAGATATTATTATCTTATTTTTACTGGTTAAAAAAAAAACAGATTTAATTGAAAAAGGACTAGAAAGATAAATTCTAAACTGAGAAGTGTGGCTATATCTGGAAAGGGTTTAGGGGAGAGGTACTGAAGGTGGTAATCAAAGGAAATTTAGTCTCATCTGTAATGCTTTGCTTTTTTTACGAGGAGAATATTTGTGCATTAATTGTGTGATTAAAAATTAAATTTTGAATTAGAAGCTAAGACTGTTTTACAAAATTTTAATGAAGCTCAGGAGAAGTAATTTATCTAAGGTCATTTGGTAATTGACAGACTCCAAAGTCCATTGCTAACCCCCCCCCACAAACACAATGTTCTATGTACACCCTCATGGAGAACTAGGTTTGGAACCAAGAGGGAGTCCTGAGCTTTCCTTCTCATGGGTAGTGGGGTCACTGTAGTGGGCCCTAGGCCTCGGCTTGGCTTTTTTATTGCTAAAGGGAGGCATGACCAGACCATGTCAGACCAACTTGATGACTACATTATGACCTGGCCTGTGAAGTGTGACTAAATCACAGAGATTCAAGGTAGGGAATGGGGAAGGATGAACAGAATTGATAGAGAAAATTATGTTTTACACTTAACAAGATTGTAATTGGATGTTTCCACTGGGGTACCAAGTTATAATAGTGTGAAATTCCCAAGGGAGACGCCAGACATAAAGGTTTAAAGGACGTCACCAGGGACCTGCTCCACAATTCTTGAACCCCTCTCACCCATTTCAAGAGTATAAAAAGTGGAAATAAGGTTTACAAATGAGATTTCTTTGGAGAGAGCTACTACCGTGTTGTGAGCCACATCCAGTCCTGAGGAGAGGAGGTGGGGATACTTCCCTCTTCTCAAGCCTAGAAATAAGGGTCTCAAGGGAACACCGAAGCATTTAATATTTGTTCCTGGGTAGGAGGTGACCATTAGACTGTGTATGACTCATGGTAGAGGAATTTCAAGGCAAAGGTTGGCTAACAACAGAGCCTGAGGTAACAGAGCAGACAGCTATGTGTTGGAATCATCAACTGTTCTCCCTTCTGACAAAAGGTCAAATATACATGAAGCCTGGGAACCAAGTGTGGAGCTAGTTTAAATCCTGCTCAAGAGAATTTCCTGGAAACATAGTGGGACTCTTCACAAAGGGTTCCGTGTAGAATGAACCTCTGGAAAACAAAAGAATAAGCGGGGAGTGGTGGCCATGGAAGTAAAACGCATCACCTCACTTCAGGGAAGCTGACGTTGCTATTGGGAAGGCCCAATGGGGAAGCCTCTGATGGATCCACACAAACGCCCATGAAACAGCTTTCAACAGCAGCCAAGCCTAGAGAGCGTGAAGCCACCAAGAACATTCTGCCCTCTGTCTTCTGCTCCATTCCCAAAGGTGTCCGTGTCAGCATCTGGGCAACAGGAGAAAGTGGAACAGAGGGACAGGAGACGGCCACTGCCACTCTTCCACAAAGGCAGGCTTGCAGGCTGCATCGATCCTGGCTGTGGGGCGGAGACGCTCTTACCTGTAATGAAGACTCAGGTGTTTGTTCATCTATTTCTGAATCAAGGGTGTGTTCTGCTACTTAAAATGATTGCAAGACTTACCTAAAGGTGATGAAATGTTAGGGGGATGCTGGAAAACATCCAAGTCAGAGGAAAACATCTCTCACTGAAATACATTTTGCAGAGGCAGGAGGAGACAAAAATTAAACTTGAATTTTTATTACATCCCTTCAGTTGGTACTTAAGCATTCCAATAATAATCCTTGTATCCTCTGAGGCATTTAATTGGCACTCATGGAGTGAGGTTATTCCTTCCAATTTGTATTATGCTAAAGTGCCTTTGAAAGCCTAGCATCCTCTCCCCAATAAAACAACTCAAAAGAAAGCCATTTAAGGAATTTGGGGTTTGATAAATTTGGCTGAGACTAAGGGAATATTTTTAACCTTTTTTCAATTGAAGTATAGTTGGTTTCAATGTTGTATTAGTTTCTGGTGTACAGCATGATTCAGTTTCTCTCCGTGTGTGTGTGTGTGTGTGTGTGTGTGTGTGTGTGTGTGTGTGTGTGTGTGGTCTTTTTCATATTCTTTTTCATTACAGGTTACTACAAGCCATTGAATACAGTTCCCTGTGCTATGCAGTAGGACCTTGTTGTTTATCTGTTCAGTACATAGTAGTTTGTATCTGCCAATTACAAACTCCCAATTTATCCCTCTTCCATGATGCCTGTCATCTGGTGGGTGAGGCTGGTTTGGAGCTTGTGCAGGCTCCAAACCATTTTGTTGTTGGACATATAGATTGTTTCTAATTTTTTGCTGTTACAGTGTTTCATTGAAAATTCTTTATATCTCTTAGTGTTATGTGGGAATATCTCTCTGGGGTAAATATTGAGAGATTCAATTGCTGGATCACAGGGTATGCACATTTAACATTTTAACACATAATTTTAATTTGCCATAAAATTATTTCTTTTCCCACTAGACTTGTCAGAGTATCCTAGCCATTTCCCCATACCTTTACTAATACTTGGTATTAGCAGTCTTTTAAATTCTTGCTGATATGAAAGGTGAGCAAAAGTTATCTCATGTGTTATCTATATGTGTGTGTATATATAGGCATAAGTGTTGGATCTTCTAAGTAATTTTCAAAACATATTATGCCATATCTCCCATGTTATATATATATGACATCTATAAACACAAAGGTTAAAAAAAAGTGTGTATGTACATTTTTAACCTTTGTGCTAGACTTTACATTTAACCCATTTAAACTGAATCTTGTGAGATTTGATCTAGCCTGCCAAGATCTCTCTGCATTCTGATTCTATTCTCCAACATATTCATGGTCCCTACCATATTCTTGATATCTACAAATCTGGTATCTGTTATCAATGTTCTTAACTAAACAAATTGGTACAAATGTTGAATGGGACTGAACTCAGGTCAGAACCTGATGGTATATACTAGAGATCAGTAATCTATTATCAGTTAAGGATTTTGGATATTGCTCACATTGCCTTTTCGGCCAACAGCAAAGGAACCTGGTTCAACTGGAACCTGCTGCTGCAGGCTCCACTGTCAGAATTCACAGAAGAGAAGTCTGAGTGCCATTCCCAGGCCAAAAGGAGAACATTTGAAATTGAGTAGTAAACCAAGTTTACTACCCCCTGCATGGGTAGTCTCCTCAGTGTTGTTGGGTTTTTGGTTTTTTTTTTTTTCACTTTCAAGACTGTCTTACCTAGTCTTGGCCCTTTGGTTTTCCATGTAAGTTTTTTGTTGTTGTTTTGGGGGTTTTTTTTGATAGGGGGAGGTAATTTGATTGATTGATTGAATGGAGGTACTGGGGGTTGAACCCAGGACCTCGTGTATGCTAGGCATGTACTCTACCACTGAGCTATATCATTCCCCTCTTCCATGTAAGTTTTAAAATCAACTTATCCATTTCCTTATTTGGAACTGCATTCAATCTATACATCAGTTTGAAGGAGAACTGACATTTTTATGAGTCTTCCTATATGTGGACATGGTTTATGTCTCTATTGGGCTTTGTTTAATGTATTTCAATAGAATTTTATAATTTTCTCCATATAGTTTTACACATAGTGGTAGAGACTGCTGGTTATGCTTCTTTTCTTCTATAGTAACAGAATCTCCAGTTTTTAGCTGGGCTCACACACTCTGAATAAAGATTGTATTCTTAGAATAAAGACTCCCTTGCAGCTAGAAGATCATGTAACTAATTTCTAGCTAACAGGATATTAACAAAAATGGTATGCAACTTCTGGGAAGTATCATTAAAGGAAGCTAAGCTCCCTTCTCTTCCCTTTTCTGCTTCGTGCTGGTTGGACTGCAGATAACGTGGGTGAGGCCAGCCATCTCGGACCATGAGGTAGAAAAGTATGTATGAGGATAGCAGAACAACAGAAGGAATATGAGTTCCTGACCATTATGGAACCACCATGCCAACTCTGGCTTTGTCAGAAAGGAAAAAGGATGAATATTGAATAAGGCAACTAGGAACGTCTGCCACACCTTCTAAAAGGCTACTGAACCCTAATTATATGCTAGTGTTACCTGTGGAGACTAGGGCCTGAAATTATGATCTTGTAAGCAAAGATGACATTACAGTGTTGTGACAGGAAAGTAGAAAGATACTGATGCTGGAGGCACAGTATGAAAGAGATGGTATGCAACAGAAGTGTAGAAAGTGGCCAACTAAGCAAGAAGTTCAATTAATGATTTTGACATAAAAACATGAGATCAATGTTTTTAGTGTGTGATCAAGAATAATCTTTGGAGATTATGGTCACAGGGGGTATTATTTAGGGAAAATTATGCACACAGAAATAAGGCAAAAAGATGACCACATGATAATGCTAGAGCTTTTTCAAATAACTCTTTCTAGGGTCACTAGATTATCCTGGGGAATGTAATTTTGTTTGATTAGCACCCAGAAGTTTTACCTCCCTCAAAAATTAGAGGGTCACATGACTGAGGATGGTATGAAGAGGCCTTGGAAATAATTTAAAAGTAAATGATTAGCCTCAACTTGGAAAAAGAGAACAAGGTGCTTTGGTAGTTCTGGAAATTTTTATCAGCTGAGTGGAGAGTCTCCCAAAACCTGAATTTCATATAGGGCCTAAAAACAAAACAAAACAAAAACCCTCTGCTTTACCAGACTGAGGAATAAAAGGGTTGAATAATTAAGAGAGACAGTAAGGATAAGAGCAAGAGTTTTTTAATTAGAGAAGCGGGAAGGCAACATGAGATACTAAGTACACCCAATTTCAGGCACCAAAAACTAGATAACAAGGCTATTAGAGCACATCTTAGTTCCCATACCAGGACCTTTTTTTTTTTTTTTAATGAATTCTCTGAAACATAGGCATATTATGAGGAGGACATGTGCTCACAGTCTGGGGAAATTTCAAAGGATTCAATACATGCCTACAAGACAGACTGGCATATTCGGGGTGTCAACAATGCTTTTCTTTTGAGGTTAGGACTGTGGCCTGTATAGTTATCCTAAGAACAAGAGCCATTCTTAATACGGAGTGTGCACTAATCCAGAGGTTCCTCTGACTCTGAATAATACCAGTGAACTAAAATTCCCCGAGGACAGGACCTCCCAGACCTCCTGGAGACATGCTGACTCCTTACCTCTAAGCTGCATAGACCCTTCTGTTAATGTTAACTCACATACATGCTATATAACAGGATCCTTGTCCTCAAGGGGTTTACCCTTAGATTCAAATGTTTCTTATTATTAACATAAATGAATGGTGTCAAGAGCCTCAGAAGAGAAAGGCTTGTATGTAAATAACACCACAGAATAGAGATGGGCCATGGTAGAAAGAAGATAGGAATAAAATTAAGCTGAGGCAGAACAATTTCATTTTGTCAATTTACAGAAAAATGATTCTATAGGACACTCCATGGAGCGTCCCCATTTCCAAACAATGTTGGAATGAGAGTAGAGAGCTGAGGATGTGCAGAATAACTACAGGTTCCCAACAGTGCCTTTTATTTATCCCTGTTATCTAAGACTGTTGTTCCCCATCCGTGGCGGAATTTACTCAGCTTCCTTCCTCAGCCTCTGAGTGACTCCACGGTTAAGGCTTTGGTGTGGGGAAAAACCCTCTGGCACAAAAGCAACAGCCGGAGCTCGCAAATCAGGGCTCAGGGAAACACCGAGACGGCCATTATTAGCCGCCAGGGTCCGCGTAGGGAAGGAGGGCGAGCCCACCGAACCAGGTGCCAGGGCCGCCGTTACGTAACCGTCCACGAGAGCCGGAAGGCCCCGCCCAGCCCGAGGCCCCACCCCTGCCCTGACCCGCCGGTTAGGTGCCGTGCGCAGTCGCCGGAAGCTTCCGCCCCTTCCCCCTTTTATGGAGATCAAATTTTTTTAAGAGTGCTGACGCCACCGCGTAGGACGGGCCCTAAAACCGTGATCTAGGAGCGCCTCTCTCACTTCTTACTTCCGCTTCCTTCAAGTAAGGAGTCGGGGTCTCCCCCGTTTTTCTCACCAGGTGGCGACGGCGGCGGCTTGCGATGTTTGGCCTCCAGAGAAACGCAGTAATTGGACTCAACCTCTACTGTGGCGGGGCCGGGTTGGGGGCTGGCAGTGGCAGCGGCGCCTCCGCTCCCGGAGGGCGGCTTTTGGCCGCCGGGAAGGAGGCCACGGCCCGGCGAGAGGTAGGGGGAGGGGAAGCCGGCGCGGTGATGGGCGGAAGCGCCGGCGGGAGCCCCCCGGCCACTGTTGCGCCGGACGCCCGGAGGGTCGCGCGGCCCTCGCCCATTGGTGCCGAGGGCCCCGACGTCACCGCGACCCCCACCAGGCTGCTATTCTTCGCGCCCTCCCGCCGCGCGTCGCCGCCTGAAGAGATGGAATCCCCGGCCTCCGACGCCATAATGTCGCCCGAAGAGGAGCTGGACGGCTACGAGCCGGAGCCTCTCGCGAAGCGACCTGCCGTCCTGCCCTTGCTGGAGCTGGTCGGGGAGGCCAGTAATGGCCCCGGTACGGACGGCTCACTTCCCTCGACGCCTCCCCCCGCAGAGGAGGAGGAGGACGAGTTGTACCGGCAGTCACTGGAGATTATCTCTCGGTACCTTCGGGAGCAGGCCACCGGCGCCAAGGAAGCGAAGGCAATGGGCGGGTCTGGGAGCGCCATCCGGAAGGCGTTAGAGACCCTACGACGGGTCGGGGACGGTGTGCAGCGCAACCACGAGACGGCCTTCCAAGGTAAGCGGGTTAGTGGCGAAGGTCGCACTTGGTTTTCTCGGCTCTCTGGACTCACCCACCTTCGATGGGTGGAAACCGAAACGAGTCAGTTGAAATGACTCTCATCCTATTTCTGAAACCAGAATATTCTGGCCGTGAGTCATTGTTTCCGCCCACTTGAGTCTTCTGGAAATGGCAGTTCTGTTCAAAGCCCGGAAAGGGTGGGATGTCAATTTTTAAGCGGGATCGGCCTTAGTTCTATAGAGCCCAAATAGCGATTTCCCCCGCCGTGAGTGGGCAGGAGAATCGTGCCCTGGTTTAGACAAAGGAAGCCGTGAGAGCCTGCATGCTTTTCTTCCTCTCAGGCATGCTTCGGAAACTGGACATCAAAAACGAAGATGATGTCAAATCTTTGTCTCGAGTGATGGTTCATGTTTTCAGTGACGGAGTAACAAACTGGGGCAGGATTGTGACTCTTATTTCTTTTGGTGCCTTTGTGGCCAAACACTTGAAGAGTATAAACCAAGAAAGCTGCATCGAACCATTGGCAGAAAGCATCACAGATGTTCTCGTAAGGACAAAACGAGACTGGCTAGTCAAACAAAGAGGCTGGGTAAGTTTGTTCTAAGGTTGAAGAGGGGCCTTGGAGTGGAAGTGGAATGGAGAAAGCCCGGATGTCTAAAGGTTTTTAAGATGCATAATTCAGTTTTCAGGCTCTAACTTATGGACCTCTGGTTGCTTGATGTTGATATTAAGTAGTGGGTCCATAGAGAGTATGGTATCATTGTCTTGAACTGTTGCATCAAAAATCCTGTTTTTCTGTAGGCTCTTTTACTCGTTGAGCCTTTTGCTTTGGGCATTTTATTGTAATTCAGCTGGATACTCCTCACACCAGTGGATTCAAATTTTGAAGAAATAAGAATCACCTGGGGATGAGAGTAAACTACATTCATTCTTGAGGCCCCCTCCCTTTTAATTGCATAATGTGTGTCTTTTTTGCAGTCTGGGAGTAAATAATAATTGATTCCATGTTGCATTTTGGGGAGAACCTTAAATACTTTTATCTTTTCTTTGTAAATAGTGTTTTTAAGCCAGTGGAAGCCCATACTTGAAAATGTGCTTTTCTTTTTTGTTTTCTAGGATGGGTTTGTGGAGTTCTTCCATGTAGAGGACCTAGAAGGTGGCATCAGAAATGTGCTGCTGGCTTTTGCAGGTGTTGCTGGAGTAGGAGCTGGTTTGGCATATCTAATAAGATAGCCTTTTAAGTGCAATAATTGGCTCGACCAACTTCAGCCACCAAAACCATATACATCTGCTGTGATATCAAATGTATTTATGAATTGGACTTCAAGCTGTCCACGCTGTAACCTCCACAAGTTCTTCTCTAGCAAGGGAGAAAAACAAGTGGCAGGAGGATTATGGCTAAAAGGAATAAATACATGGGAAAAGTAATCCCCTCTTTCACTGTCTGAAGGAAGCCGAGCTTGTTTTCGGCAACAGGCGAACTTAAGGAGGCCATGGAAGAGGACTTTTAGTTTTAGTGAAGATGATAAAAGTGGAGAGACTATCTTGTCTAGAACAGGAAAGTGGCCAGTAGCCGGGGTAGTCACAGAGTTCATTAAATATGCCCATTGAATTCATTAACTTTTTATAGAGTTTAAAGAGAAGCACTAACAACGCCAGTGGTGTGTGCACAATGGATTTAAGCTACAAGTGATGGAACTATGACTAGAAGCCTCAGTACTGTACAACAGTCAGGGGAAGCTGTTTCCCCTGTTTGCTTTCCCAGGTGTACTTCCTGAAGAATAGAAAGTCCAAGTGCTCAGGACGTTTATACCTGTTCAGATTTGACTTGTTTTGAGTGATTCTTAGTCTATTAGCCTAGTGTAATGGCCAGGAACTTGATCTAAGGCTCAATTACAGTTATGAATTAGGATTATCCTCAGTTTTTAAGACAAAAACTTGTAAATGTATTTGTCTGTAAAAATTGTATATTTTACAGAAAATTATTTCTTTGAAATGTAAAGAGGGGAAAGTGGAATTTAGTTTTTTCATACCCTTGGAAATTTACAACTTCTGTAGTTAGGAACCTATTTCTTACAGCTTTTCTATTGTAAACTTTGTTCTAGTCCTAGATTGTATACAAAACCAGCTGATGTAATTGTATGCAACCTGGTTGTAGTGGAACAATTCTGATTTATAACTATGCAGGATTTAATTTTTCCTATCTCATTTTGGTAAGTATTCCTTAGATAGGTTTTGGGGCAGAGCGGGGTTTTGGTTTCGGTTTTTTTTTTTTTTTTTTTTTTTTTTTAAACCTGAGACAGAAATTGAGGAATAGAAATTAATCCTTCGTTATATGTGGATTGTCAAAAATTGAGTCAAGGCAGAGTTGTATTTGGGGAGTGGGGCACACAGGCTGATGACTTAAAAAATAATGGGCTCTGATTGGGCAACTACTCATTTGAGTTCCTTTCATTTGACCTTGTTTAATTGGTGAAATTTAAACTGAGCTCATGAGCTAATCTTCAAAGCTTTTGCTAAAGCATTTTCAGCTGTTCCAAGTGGGACTTATTAGCAGTATGTATAAAAAGATCATATCAGGTGGATGAGAGACATTTGATCCCTTATTTGCTTAATAAATTGTAAAATGATGGCTTGGAAAAGCAGGCCATAATCTAACCATGGTGCTATTAGGCTTGCTTGTTAAACACGGGTCTAAGCCTAGTATATTAATAAAACAAGTACTTCATTTCTGTTAATGATTTTTAAGCTTTGTCTCAAATTTTTGTATTACATTGGCATCTCTTGTGGATTTAAGACTTGATGTTTTATCATACTTACCGTTTACTTCCTATCCTTCCTTGAAATTTCTTGCTGCTTGTTCTGCTTCCTCTACAGTTACTCATATACATCGGTTTCTGCAGACTTACCGTGCCATCCATGAACTCTTACTAGCCCTTTCAGTTTTGGCACTAGGAACCTAAGTGGCGACCCTAGAGTTCACAGACTTCCATCCTTCTTGAATTTTGTCCTCAGGAGGTGGTTGTACGATGGGTGCTGACAGTAACAGTCATGACGTGAGAAGAGTCCCTTTTCCTTGACTGATACCTTTTTGGTTGTTGCTTTATCCTATCTTGGGGAGAAAATTTCAAAAGTCCCGTTAGGGATTTTCAGAATGGAGAACAACATCTTAACCTCTCAAGTTCCTTTGCATTTAAATGAGCTCACTGAAAGTTGTAAAAATTGGTGGGCTCTGGTAGACCTCAGTTATATAAAAGCTACTGGTAAACTGAAGAAAGCTTCCATAGAGGAACTAGGGTCATTTGAAAGCTTCAGCCTCCAAATGTGACCTTTAGTATGTGGACGCCAGACAAAAATAGGCGTGAATAAAATGACTAAGAATGTAATAGGGAAGAATTGCCCTGCCTGCCCATCTCCGAGCCATAAGGTCATCTAGCTAGAGCTATTTTTACCTGTGTATTTATCGTTCTTGATCATAGACCACTTATTTATATCATGTCTGTCTCTAAGGACCTAAAAGCACTTTATGTAGTTAATCTTAAGATCTGGTTACGTGACTAAAAGGCCTGTCTCCCCATAGCCAGTTGTGGAATAAATGCAGAGATGTCGATTGGTGGAGTTTAGGGGCCCCATTTCCCAGTTTACTAGGTATGACTGCTGAAATGTAGATGAGAATCTTAGGTGATACTTTGGGTCAGGGGCTGTGAGGGCTTAGGGAGCCCAAGTGCTCTGGGGGGGAGAGTGGGTGGTTCTGTAGGGAGAGGAGGCATGTGTTCTTAAGTGCTGACTAGCTGCACAGTTCAGGCAAATCCTCCAAAATGGAAAGGGAGGAGGGGCTGCTTGGAAAGATGGCTCGCTCAGCAACTTCTTCCTGACGCTTCTCTCAGGGAGAAACCTGCAGTCCTCTAGTGTCGTCCGTGCACATTCTATTGGGGGTGAACACCTTGTAAACAGCTAACTCTGTTGACAGCTGTGCCAGGAAGGGTTAGGACCAACTACAAATTACTGTGGGCTGTAAATGTGTCCCTAACTTCCTGTTTTTCCTGAGAAGAAAATAAACCTTTTATTCAAATACAAGGTGTGGTACGGTTGTTTTCTAAACCATTCCTGTTTTCCTTCCCCCTCTTAGGCAATTATCTGAGGCATGTCAGCTGAGCAAATAAGTGAATTAAATAGGTGAATTAAACAGCAAAAGCCCCATAAAACTGATTTGCCTTAGAGCAGGAGTTTCCTTCAGAAAAACCCCTTCTTTCATTCAAATTAGAGGTGTTGGCTTTTTAATTAAATGTATTACTGCTCTAGTTTGGAATAGTTCCTGTACATCTTAATACAGAAATCAAATTCCCTGTCTTGATATCTGCTAGTGTTGGTATAACTTGGGTTAAGAGGGTTCATTACAGGGGTTATTGAATCTCCCCACCTCATTAAACCTTTTGAGACGAGTGAAAGAGCTAGAAGAATTAAGACTTGATAAGGTTCTTCGTACTCACGCTTCAGTACTTTCCCCTTTTCCCTGAGAAAGGTGAGAATAAGGAAGTCAGTATCAGAAGCCCTGTCCTGTCTCTTATTTTCAGCTACCTTGAAAGGGAGCCAGTCACCATGGAAACGTGCAAATAGGAGCTTTGCATATTGGTTTTTAAGCCCGGGCACCAAATGCTACTAGTCATGCGAACAGGATTCTGGGCTTTCCCCCAATCAGGTTTTGTGCATTTCTGTTGGGCAGCCCCTCTTTTGCTGGAGCTTGACTACCAAAAGGGGGCAACTTTTTATCATTACAAAGAAAACTGTTTTGTACAGTGAACTCCCAAGCTGAGCAGTGGAGGGTGGATAGCACAGGACTTGAGGCCCAAATCTTGATCCGAGTTAAGTTCTGCACAGCACTACTGCACCTGTTGCTGTGTTGTGATGTGAAGCTCTTTCTATGGCAATATTCCTTAGTTTAACACCTTAAAACCTTGAGTCAAATGGTAACCAGCAGCATGAGTCACTGAGGGCGTCAACATAATCAGCGCTTCCCCTCATCTGACACAACTGGGCTTTTTATTTAGTTCCGTTTTTCAACTTTAGTGCCAGCTCTTGCTTCATAACTGTTTCAGAACATTTTTCTTTAAAGCAGTTGTGACAGCTGGAGGGTTTTACAAAAGTTGAAGTGAAATAATTTGTCCAACTGGTGTGTAGCATGGCTCCAGCCAGATGCCCAGAGTACAAGCCCTTAATTCCTGGGGTTGGAGCTGATCGGCTGTGTCTGTCTGAATTTATCCTAGTTCCTTTTGGCTCCTCTTGTTCAGTGATTGTAGAACTTTGTCTTCCTGAACCCTCCCACACTGTTCAAGGCTTCTGGTTTCAAGATTTGAAATTTTAACTCTGCCCCTGTTTAGTTTCCAAGCGGTTACAATGTTATCTTAGTTATGTGAAGCATGTGGAAAGATGGGGGTTGGGACCTCTGCCTCTAGGCAGATGGAACAGATCTCTCAGAATTCAGAGTTCTTTACTAATGATTCTCATGAGGTAAAAAGAATACTTATGGCAGGCTTTTGTTCCCATGCTATCTATACTGGTTTCATTTTTGCAGTTACTTTCTTAACCTGCATAGTACTACCTGACTCGGGAAGTGTGTTTGGGCCAAGAATACTACTCTGAATTTTACCCCCTCCAAGTATCTGTTTCCATGGCTTGTTTCTGCCATTGGTTTCTGTATTCTTACCCATTTTGCCTTCTCTCCTCAAACCCTATTCAGGGATTACCTTAGTTCATTAAGAATGTTTTGACACTGCAGTGAGCTAAGACATTTAGCAAGCTCAAGGCAGTCAGATGTCTGTTGCATCTTCATTTATTATTACCTGTCAGGGGACTGCTTACTGTGCACCATGCACTGTTGGATGCTGGAATTATAAAGAGACATTCTTCCCCTCAAGGAAGTCAGTCAGAAAAGACTAGGGATGGGTAGGGTATAGCTCAAGTGGTAGACCATTTGCTTAGCATGTGCAAGGTCCTGGGTTCAATCCCCAGTACCTCTAAAAATAAACCTAATCGCACTCCCCTGCCAAAAAATTAATAATGTAATACAATACTAAATAAATATTTTTAAAATAAAACTCATTTAAAAAAAAGTGTAAGAGGACACTGAGAAGTTCACATTTATAGTAGGAGATTTCAGTGCCCCTCCCTCAATAACTGATAGAACAAATAGGCATAAAATCAATAAAATAGAAATCTTGACAAGCACGACAACCAACCAGGCCAAACTGACATTTACAGACTGCTCCACCCAACAATGGCAGAATACATTCTTTTACGTGCACACGTAACATTTACTAATACTGACCATGTACTGGGCCACAAAGTAAATCTTAACTTTAAAATGATTTGTCCACCACAGTGGAATTAGATCAATGACAAAAACAAGAACAAAACTAGGGAACAGTCAAAAGAAACATGACAACTAAATGATCTTTGCATCCTGGATGAAAAAAAGCTGTAAGGGAGATGACAATTGGGGGAAGTTTAATATGGGCAGTGTGTGAGGTAGTCCCGTATCAGTGTTCAGTTTCTTGAGTGTATTGTATCGTGGTTATGTAAAAGATTATCCTTGTTCTTGGGACATACATCTGAAGAATTTGTGCATAACAAATCCATAGAAAGCAAGCAATTGTAGCACAACGTTAAAGCTCACAGTCTAGCAGGAATGATGACACAGACAAAAATAATCAGAATACAGTGTACAAAGTGCTATAATAAAGGTATATAGGACAATGGGTGGGACAAAGCAGGGTGACAACTTCTGGAAGTAGGAGGTGGTCAAGAAGGCTTCAGAATAAACATTTTGAGGTTGGACCTTAAAGTGAGCAGGAAACACGCACAAAAGCATGGAGTGGAGAAAGAACCTCGGCTGGGGGTAGGAGAGGGGGAGACGCACAGGTAATTTTTTTCTTCTCATCTCCCCTCCCTGCCTTCCCCTTCACCATAATGGCCAGTGAATGCTGTATCTCTCCAGTTTCTAACATTTGGGGCCTTATATAAAAGTACTGCAAAACATTGGTAGGAAAAAAAATGTCTCTTTTGGTCTCAGAAGTGTGAATTTGGCCCCACACCACCAGGTGGGTTGAGTTTATTTGGGAAGTAAAGAAGATAGACACTGTTGTTTCCTCTGTCTTGTTAACCAGTTGGCCCTGAACACACACACACCCTAAGGATCAGACCCATCACTGGCCCCTGGTGTAGGAATTGGCACCAGCAGAGCTGCTTTGAACAAAGTCATCTTAAGAGCACCTAGGATAGCTCGCTCAGACATCCCACCAGCCATCTCATCCTTTACCCACCCAAGTTCACATAAGCAGGGAAAGGAACCAGGTTTTTAAACAGACCTGCTAAGCTCTCTGCAGAACAGAATTTACTAACAAAGAACAGCCCCTCAAAAGTTATTCAGCTGGACCCCAAGATACTGAATGGTGGCTCCACTCTCCCTAATCCTGTTCCCGTGGGAGACTTGATCACAGCTATTCCCATCCTGGTTCAAAAAACTAGTTTGCTCTGACTGCCCAGACTTCCCCACAGGCTGCATTCTTGCCCATGAGCTCATTGTTTTGGCTTCTCTGCCTGTTTAAATCCTCAGCCAGTGCCAGAAGTCTCAGTCCAAGCCCCCTAACTAGCTGGGGCTGCATTCCATTCAGAATTCCACCACCCCCACTTGGTTTTCTTCCCGCCCTCCGCGGTCACATGTGTGTGTTTACTCAGGTTGTCCTGGAACAAGGTGTGCTGGGAAACAGCCAGGGAAGCAGACAAGGAAAAGAGTGTTTAACTGTTGGGTTGCTACCTGAATTTGATGAGTTTTCTACTTTATTTTGATTAAGAAATGCCTTTAATTCTGTGCCCCTAAAAACGGCTCATTTTCTTGTCTAGTAGGAGGAGCTGGTTCCAAAAATTGTGCTACACATTTCAGCCTCCCCTACAGGGCTGGTACGACTCAGGTGTTCAGATCTGGGAGGAGGTAAGGGGCTTCCCTAGGAAACATCTCCTTCATGAACATTTTATTCCTGAATCTCAATGCCCAGATCTTTCATGCATTCCATCCTCAGCTCCATTCCTGAGGCTGCCTGGAGCGGTTCCCACCCACCTCCTGTCCTTGGTGGGAATGAGGTGGTGGGGGGAGGGGATGGGGACAGCTGGGCTGCTGCAGGGAGCAGCTGTTCGGTTTCACTGCTTTGTTGCTGACATTTCCTGAGAGGATAGCTTGTTTATTTCCTTAGGCCCTGAAAGCCCAGATCTAAGACAAGGTGGGGCCCACCTCAGCTGGAGGGCTGTGGGAAGGGCATTTCTCTTAATTTGTGAAGTTTTAAGTCAATACTGTATGCCCAGGCAGCACACTCCTTTCTCTAACTCTTCTCTCCATCATTAAAACAAAACTGCAGACTGAAACTGTGGGAGGTGACGTTTTTTCATTTCTCAGAAATCCTCCGTGAGGCAAAGCAGAGAAACAGAAAGAGGGAAATAACTGTGTTGAAATGAGGTTTTGTCTGTGTGCATGTGTTTTGAAATGAGGTGGCTTGTTTTCGGCTTTAAGGAACAACAGCTCTGCAGAGGAGCTTGGTAATGGTGGAGGAGTGGCTGGTTACCTGCTTCCTGGCCCCTCTCCCCCCACCTCAAAGTGTGGTAGCTGGGGTCAGGTCTGAAACAGAGGTTCTGCAGGTTCCTTTCCCCACCGTGAACTGTCACAGTGCTACTGAATGAAAGGAAACTTCTAACACAAAATAAGGATTTGGTAAGCAATCCCAGATATAGATTATTTTAAAAAGAAATGCAGCTGCATTGCTTCTAAGTACAGAACATATCAACACACAATTTTGAGTGGTAAAAATCTGTCCTAAGGAAGAAACCTGTGACTCAATTATTAATACATAAGCCTATGTTTGCATGACAGTGTACCTTACGCAAAGACGGTATCTATATTTAATTATTTCCTCGGGCCTAAATGCTGAATGTATTTGAAAGGATTTTTAATTCCTTGAAACTGTGAGTTGAAAAATAAAATTTAGGCAGGATTTTCCGAAAATGCTGAAAAGTCATGAAAGACATTTGAAAACAACAGAAACACTTGAATCCATTCTGGATCACTGTGGCCCAAATAATTGAGTATTTTGATAAAGGGGTGCCCTATGGGAGTAAGACTGAATAACAGAACAAAGGAATTAGGTAGAATTTTATAAGTGAAAAGCGTAGGTCAGCTGCAATTTTCTCTCCTGTAAACTGGGCTGAGCTGTCTTCCCTACCTTATTATGGGGAAGATTTAAAGTCAGAATATATTCAAGTGCTTTATCTTAAAGCACTATACAAACATAAGGAATTTGGGGAAATATCCCTTGAGGGTTTATTAGCCCCTATTAGCTGTGTCCAAATCACTGAATTCCCTGGGAGAATCCACTAAGAAGTCAGTAGATAGGACATTGAATTAAAAGGTTCTACAGCCGTATTTTGAAGCAAAGACCACACAAACAGGACTTTCTATGGCTGAGCAGAGCAAGGGTCCACCAGATGGAAGAAATCCCAGGGGTAGGTAAACTCCCTGCCTGCTAAATCCGCCTATTGCCTGTTTCTGTATGGCTTGAAAGCTGAGAATGGCTTTTGCATCTTTAAATGGTAGAAAAAAAGAATATCTGGTGACACATTAAAATTATTTAAAATCAAAATTTCAATGTCATCAAGTCTGACCGGAGCACAGCCGTGCCCACTGGTTTACATGCTGTCGACAGCTGCTTTTGTGCTGCAACTGCACAGTCAAGTAGTTGCAGCCAAGAGTCTATGGCCTGAAAAGCTGAAATATTTCCTCTCCAGTCTTGTAGAGAAAAAGGTTGTCCACTCCTCTACTAGAGCTAAAAAGGGGTCTTATGATGTCATGAAAGAGGGAGGCAACCAAGAATTAACAGGAGTGAAGGGAGGAAGAGATGAAGGGAGGAAGAGATGAAGGGCGGGCCTGGGTCTAGGGCAGATCAACTCTGCCCCATCAAGGGCGGGGCCTTTGCCACCTGGCCTTTAAGCCTAGGGACCCCAGGGGCACACACAGTCTTCTCCCTTTATGAGTAATCCTCCCTCCCACTCCCAGTTTCTTTTCCTCCTCACTTAAAGTTTTGTAGAGCTATCTCTTAAAGAGATTCAGGCAAGCTTGGAAGTATGCAACACACACACACACACCCTCACCCCAACCTGAGACCTTCCTGAAACGGAACACATACCTCCTCTAACACAGAGGTTCTTTCCTAAGACATGCAAACACTGCTTTCTGGTGCTGGCTGATAAAATACTCCGCCTGTCTGGTTCCTGGTCAGCGCTGCACCTGCCCCGCAGCTGGTGTGGCCTATCGGAGCCCGTGGCGCTGGCGGCTGCGGCCCAGGCGTACCTTGCTTTGGACTAGTTTTGCACATTCCTCCCCCCAACCCTTTCTACCCTCTGACTGCAGCCCTGAGACACGCTCTAGAGTTTTCCCCAGTCTACAGGGCCAGGGAGCCCAGAGTCAGCTTGAAGATTTGTGCTGTCTCGTTTGAGGTTAACCCAAACTGTTTCTCTCTCCTGTTGACAGACTTAGACTTAGGTACTTTCCTGAGGCTTTCTACTTCCTGTAGAAGGTGCCTCCCACCCTTTAAAGCTGACATCTCTCCATCACCTGCCAGTGACAAATAAGCCCCTCAGCTCTGACTTCCCCACCCAGCTACCTCCCAGAGCCAGGGGTGGCGGATCTGAGGGATTCTGGTAGCAGAGAGGGCGGGAACGTAGGAACCCCTCACTCCACCCCAAAACTATAATCTCTGGTCTGGCATGATTCTCCATGCTTCAGGGAGAGGAGGGATCACCCTGATTCAGTTTGCTCAGGTTGGGGGGGGTGTTAAGTTCAAATGAAGTCTCTATTTGTAAAACTGGGGAGAAGGGGAAAGCAAGAAATGAAAGAGGATCTGGTCGGAGAGAATCTGGAGGGAACTTCTCCTTGCATTTTGTTCCCACCCTAATCCCCCTGCCCTCCTAGTTCTCCAGGTCCTTCCCCAAAGGGCTCCTGAGAGACGGTGTCTTAAGGTTGAGACACTCATGCTGTGCGCCAGCAACTGGGGCCCTCGGCTCTGCTTCACCGCCAGTTGCCAGAGAGGCTGAATCTGGATGAGTGAAGAGTCCAGATCGCCTCAGACCCACCCCTGCAGCTGTGAGCACCTGCTTGTAGGGAGGACCCCAGGTGGGGGAAGTCTAGAAGTCTAGGAGCTAAATTTAGTCTGAAGGCAGTAGCTTAGCTGGGTGGGTAATTACCCTGGGGAAGCTGGGAGGGGGCGGGGAGAAGAATTCTGACCCAGCTGAACTGAGACCTCACAAGTTCATCCCTCAGTCCACTGACATAGAACCACAGCCCCTCCCCCTCCCCCAGCAAACACTCAGAAATGAGAAGCCCTAGCAATCTGCTGGCCTTCTGCACGCTTGATCTCTCTTGTGCACATCAAGTGTCACCACCCCACCCCCACCTCAATTCTCAGGGGTCCAGTTCCTCTGAGGTCCTTCCCTAAATTCCCCCCAGGGCACCAAACCTAAGGGCCCCTCCACCACATCTCCCTGACCTTGGGTTACAGCTTCCTCTCTCCCAAGCCCCTCCAGAAGGCTTCAGAGGTCAGCAAGGAGGTATCCGGCCACACTACTCTCCTCGAAGGGGACAGGAAAAGGGGTGATTGGGGTCAGGTTCCCCTTCCTGAAAACTTTCACACTGATCCGCATACTGGCCTCAGTGACCAGAGGAATGAATCCTTAGAGGATGCACTGAATGCAAGTTCTAAAATGAGGAGGGGAGGGGGGACCCCTCAGATGAAGGCCCACAGCCTGAGAAGTCAGAGGCTGGAGACTGTAGCGAAGCTGGGGGCTAGCAGAAAGAGAAGGGAGGTGCTGACACTGGGGGAGCCCTAAGAGGGGCTGTGGCTGCATTCGCCACCTGCGATTGGTTCTCAGGCTCAGGCCAAACTCCAAACCTGCCCGGCAACAGCCCTAAGAGGCCCTAAGAGGGAGGAGGAACTTCGGGGAAGTCAGCTGAGCAGGGGCCACCGCCCAGCCTTCAGCTTCCAGGAATCGCTGGGAGGGCCCCAGCTACTCAGCACCGCCCTCCCGAGGTCTCAGGACTCCGCCTTCAGCCCTCAGTATCTAAAGGGCTGGCTCAGGTCCCACTTCCCTGGTCCCCCCACATCTTGATCCCCTTAGAGGTTCACCAGAGAGAACACCTGCGACACTCTCTCTTTAGACTGAGCGGAGACACCGAGACTGGGCTTCCCTTGTACCCACTTCCTCACTCCCCACCCTGGACTCGTTTTCATTTTCCTCTCCCTTCGTTCTCTTTTGCCGCCTTCCTCACCCACTCTACTCCGAAGATGTTGTCCAGAGTCTTCCTTCTAAGCCGCTTCTGACCCAGAGACAGCCTAAGCTCCAAAGCAGCAGTATGACATGCAGGAGGAGTCCCGTCTCCTCGGGGAGCTCTGGGGGCCTTCCCAGCGCCTGGGGGTGTGTGTGCGCTCAGGAAACAGCAGTCACTGAGTTCAGCTGTTTCTGTAGGCCCTTACTCACGGTCTTGCTCAGCCAGACTGGTGGTGGTGCAGGGATGGGGAGTTTGGTTCTGTTGCACTGCCCCCGCTTCCTAGGCACCGGGACCCCTGGGAAGTCTGGCTCCCACAAGTGGAGACCTGGACTCAGACCTTAGACTTGCAGGGGTCAGGGAGAGGATCTGTGTTACACAGAAGGCTGCCTGCTCTCACACCACCTCTAGCAAGCTATTTACCTTGAGAGTTGACATGGGCGGGGAGGGAGGAGGGAAATTAGGGTGAGACATCGAAGAGGAATGTCTTTGGCAGGACATCCAGTACTGCCTTGGCTCCACCCTTGGCTCCACCCCTGGGTCCCCTAGAGCCAGGCCAGGCTCCCCCTTCCAGCCATTCCTGCTGAGGGAAGGGGTAGGGGTGGGGGAAACCATTTCCTTTCCTCCCACCCTATGAAAAGCAATAAACCAAGAGCTTAATAGGGAAGTGGGTAATAGAAGAAAGGGTGAGGAAGGCAGAAAGGCAGGGCCAAAGAGAGGGAACAGGAAAAAGGACCCCTGAAAAGCCAGCTCAGCCCCAAATGGAAATAAGTGCTGCTAGATTCCAAGAAAATTTACAGACTCACCCTACCAAGAAATCCACCAGAGGCCATGCAGTGTTTTCCTCCACTCCAGACCCAAGCGCTCAACCCCATACTTAAACTGGGAGAAGTGGTGACCTCTAGTGGTCGATGACCAACCTGCAGGGCCTGCAATCAGCCAGGATCCTCTCCTGACCAAGGCTCCTGATCTCAGGTGACTGGCGCTCACTCATTAGCCTTTCTGGGCCCAGACTCTCTCCACCTGGACTCTAAGTGCTGTTTCCCTTCCCACCCTTCATTCTGACCTCACAGTGCTTGCTCAGGTGGCCCGGATGGCTGAGTTCCCATGAAGACAATAAAGAGCCTGTTTCTCATTTGTCATAATCATCTTTAATAAAAAATAAATTAGTTGGGAACCATTTTAGGAGGTGGGGAGTGGGAGCAGGGGCTAGGCTTTCTTATTCTAACCTTTCCGTTTTCCAGCCTCTGCCCAGCGGGTCCCTGCTCCGGAGGGATAGTCTCTTCCTGGGGAAAGGCAGGATTGGCCACGGCTGACCCCCATCCCTAGCTAACTATGAGAGGGAGGGATAGAGAGACTAGGCAAGGGGAGAAGGGCTCAGAGACAAAAGGGTGCTTTAGAAGATGGGAGGCCTGAACAGGAAAAACGAGGTTTAGGACACAAAGTTGGGACTGATGGAGAGGCCAGACTCTGAGTAGCTTGGATTCCCCAAAGGCTACAAACCTGCTTTCCTCTCAGCCTAGAAGTCTCAGGGAAACAGGCATCGTCCCCTCTCCATTCCTTCTCTGTCTGTTTAACTTCTTTTGGGGAAGTGATACAGATGTCCGAGCGCAGACACATCCACACAGGCCCAGATACACATTTGGGGGCAGGTGCACACACCATCACACCACCACACAGTCACTGTCAGTCATCTCACCACCCTCGACCACCCTGGGGGACGTCCCTAGTGAGACCAGGACAGGCTGGAGAGCTAGAGGGTACAAGTTAGGCTGATTGATGGTGACTGATGGTGGCATGAGAAATCCTTGAGGAGAGGGTCTCCCGGACCCATTTCAGGCGGGCTCTGGCGGAGACCGCTCCAGGACATGGGCGCAAGAGCGGCAACAGGTGGCTGTGTAGTAGGGGTAGACGCAGAGTCGGGCCTGCACCACCAGGGGGCAGTGTGGAGAGCTGTCCTTGCATTGATCATCTGGGGACAGAGGAGGCCAGTGGGCACACGACAGCACCAAGATCTATCCCGCTGGAGGTGTGCTGCCCACTCCCACTCATCCTTTCTAATCTCCACCCACACTTCAGCAAACTCCAGTCTACTGGAGGTTGGGGAGACGGAGCTCTTTACCAGGGCGCTGGCTGCAGGGTTGGCTGTTACAGGATCGTTTCCTGGAGGGCCGCAGGTGAAGAGGGCATCGTATGCTGAGGGTCTGGTTGGCGGTCAGGCATTGGACCTCCCTCGTCTGCACGCCTCCCTGGCAGGAGCGAGAACACTGGGGAGACCCCAGCTATCAAATCAACTCTTTGCTGTGGCCGGGATCCTCCTGAACCTAGGCCTTCTCCTCTGAAAGGAGGTGGGGGGGGCTCTCCCAGAGCATTATGAAGCCCCACAGGGAGAGGGCCCATCTGTCCTCCAAGTGAGGAGGCAGGACAAGTTAAACTGCAGCTGGCCTTAGCCTGGGGCCCAGGGGGAGGAACAAGGAGAGAAGCCCTCCCTCCCCGGGAGTCCGTGCTGAGCCAGGCAAGGGGGCCAGGGACTCACCGGGCTCCAGGGTGTAGAAAACCACCGGTCCTGGCAGTCCTGCCCCTGACAGGGCTGCAGGGCGGGGGGCCTGGGCAGGTGGGAACAGTTGCTAGGAGAAGTCACATTGAACTCAGCCCCCAGTTTGGACACACAGATGATGTCTCTGCGCCGAGTGCCAGAGCCACATTCGGAGGAGCACTGACGCGGAGGGAGGGGAGAACAGAGATTACTCCCACCTCCCCACAAGGAATCCCACCGGCAGGCCCCCTCCCAGGCCCTCAGCTCACCTCGGCCCAGGGCCCCGTGTACCAGCACCACGTCATCTCACAGGGCCCCAGGCTGCAGGCCCGCATGTCAGGGGGGCGGCTTCCGGGGGCACAGGTCTGCTCACCAGTTCCGACTCCTGATTCCTCTGGGCCCACCCCACGGGCCTCTCCACTCCCCAGGCAGACAACAGAACGTCGCTGGATCCCCGTCCCACACTCGGCTGAGCACTGTCAAGAAGCAGAGAGGGCTGGGTGAAGGGAGGCTGCTGGTGACAAGTAGGGGAAGAGGAGGGAGCTGAGGACAGACACTCCCTGGACCTGGGCATTAGGGAGTGCCCCTGGGGTACCAGCCAGATACCGGGAAGCTTTGCCAGGCCAGGGGTCCAGGACTTTAATGGAAGTTTTTCTCACTTATCTCCTAGTTCCCAGCTGTCTCGCATACAGCAGGTACGGGCTCAATGAATGTTTATTGATCTGGGTCAGAAAGGCTCCGAGAGGGTGTCCTGGGTCAGGGGCACCAGGGGTGTGGGATTTGGCTAAGGGGGTGTGGGACCCACCTTGGAGCTCCAGTCACTGTGGAACCAGGCCGTGGTGCAGGGCCCCATGTCACAGGCCTCTCGGCTGGGGGGCCGCGGGGGGCCTGAGGCGCACTCCTGCTCGCTCACTTCATCACCGTTGTTGCCGACACAGCGGACCTGGCGGCTCCTCTGGCCACGGCCGCACCGCACAGAGCACTGAGGGAACAAGGGGCATCGGGGTCTGGGCCTCCCAGGCTTCCCCCAGCATCCAGCCCTGTGGCTTTGGAACCAGGATCTGCCTTTGATCTCTGGCTCAGCTGTTACAGGGCTTTGTGGGCTGAGAAGCAGGCTGAGTATGGTGCTCTGAGCCCCTAATCCCTGGTTCAGTCCCTTATCTGACAGATGGAGGTTCTATATGAGATCTCATTTGTAAAAAGTTCCTGCTGATTAAAACAGAGTTGGTAAAACCCCTGCTCTAGCTCACTGGTGTCCTCTCCTCTAGGACCCTCCCCACCCGAGCACCTCCTTGCTCAGTTCCACTCACCTGGCTCCAGGGGGAACGAACCTCCCAGTGGCCACAGAGGCGCAGCTGGCAGGGCTGGGTGATGTTGGGCCGGGGGAGGTGTCCGCAGCGCTCGGGAGGCACTGAGGAGCCGCCACCCCCAAACTCCTGGCGGCAGCGTAGCTGACGGTGCTGGGTGCCAGGGCCACAGGAGCGGCTGCAGGATGTCCACTCGCCGGCCTCCCAACTGTGGGAGTGGGCAGGGCAGGGAAGAGACAGATGGCCAAACAGAGCAGATGTAGGGGGCTGCCATGTTGGGGGAGAGGGAGGGCAGCCTGGGGGTGAGGGCCCCTCAGAGAAGAGTGGGCATATTTAGCATTTGGAGTCTGGGATCCTTTGTGGGGCTCAGGTTGGCAGGATTTTCTTGCTGTTTATGGAATGTCAGCCTTTCTAATAGAATAACATCTCTCTGTAGCCGGGAGATCTTGTACTGAGTGCAGAGTCCAAGTGAGATCCTAAGGGCGCGAGGATGCGCTTCCCTGGTGTTCCCAGGACCCTCACCCTCCCCGTGGGTCACACTCACTATGGTGGGCACGGGGGGCCGTGGCAGGGTTCCTGGGAGGCTGGGGGCCTGGTGCCCACAGCACAGCTGCGTTCGTCCAGTTCCTCTCCTGACTCACGAGAAATGCAGAGGAAGATGGGGCGCCAAACACCTGAAGGGGATGAAAGGGAAGCCAGGAGAGGCGGGATGGCTCGAAGTCCAATGTCAGTGGGGTCCTGGGCACTGAAGTCTGATCTGGCAGAGTCAAGGTGTGGACCCACGATCCAGAGTATGGGATTGGTGGCAAGATGGGAATTTGGGCTATGAGTGCTAGGAATACAGGTTGCTGTGCGAAGTCTCACCTTTTCCACAGGATGCCGAGCATTCAGAGTGTCCCACCCGTTTCCAATATCCGACCGGAGACCCCAGGGGTGTCCTGGGAGGGGGTGGGGCAGGCATCTGGGGGATCCGCACCTGACGCTGGAGGGTGCCTGGGGTCCGGGCAGGGCGGGCTGCTGAAGCAGGTGGGGGCTCCACCCTCAAAATCTCTGTGCAGGGAGTTGAGTAGACAAATCAGATGCATCCCCACTGCCTTGCGCTCCCCCCTCAGCCTGCCCTTCCTTCTAGATCTGGGGATCAAAGTCTTACCAGGCTGGAGTTGGGGGGTCTGGGGCTCTGGGGTGGGGTTCTCAAGGTTTGGAGGAGGTGAAGAGATGACGTACTGATAAAAAACACCTGGGTTTTCCTCCTGAAAGATCATCTGGGGAGAAAATGAGAAGGTAATGAATGTTTGGAAGTGGCCAGGGGGCATCCACTAGCCTTCTACCCATCTTGAGACCCACAGCTTTCCCCGCAGAGGAAAGGCCTCCCCTGAGCAGGGCAGCTTCCCCAAGCCAGGCCCCAGGCTCACGTAGACATCCACAGGCTGGGTCGTGGGGCCTTCGGCGGACAGGCTCTCCCCGGTGCCCTCCTCTCGAGGAGGACGGTTATACCGGAAGACGGTCCCACCGGCTGTGTAGGACCCAGGGGGATCCACAGCCCAGTTTCCGTTGATGATGGACCGGCCCCCAGGGCCTCGAAGTGCTGGAGGCGGCAGATCAGGACACGCGAGCTTAGTCATGCCGTCCCCATCTCCCACCACTTCCCATTTCCCTAACCGCACAGAGCCCCAGATACCCCTCGCTCTCCCAGCTTCCTTCTGACTTCACCCCCGGTGGCCTGTCTGCTGTGCTTAATAGGGGTGTGAAGGGCAGAACCAACAGACCAGGAGTGGGATGGAAAGCCTGGGGATTTACCAAGGTAGTTGGAGCTGGGCCGGAGCTGGGCAATCTGGAGCCGTGAGGCTCCAGCAGGAATCAACAGGATCTTCTGATAGCCCAGAGGGCCGCCCCGGTCAGTGAGGTTCCCCGAGACGAGGCGACAGGTAGAATCATCACCCCCACAGACTCCACAGCCATCTGGACGCCTGCCAGAGCCGAGGATCCCATCGCAGCCAGGGCTCTGGGGGAAAGTGGAGTGAGGCAGGGGCTGCCAGAGCCAGACACCATCTCACAAGCCCCGCCTGGTCCTCCTAGGAGACTTCAGCTCTTGACCTCTGCACTAAAAGTGACACTGGTTCTTCATTAGCCCCACCACCCCCAGCCAGCCTCAGGAAGCTTGGATGGGCCTGAGGGGCTCCTTCTTGCAGTTCACTGCTTGGCAGGTAAGAACTTTCCTTTTGCAGTCTCCATCTGGCATTTTGTCGTCGTGATCATGAGCAAGGAGACTGTGTGTGTGTGTGTGTGTGTGTGTGTGTGTGTGTGTGTGTGTGTGTGTGTGTGTGCGCGCGCGCGCGCGCGCGCGCGCGCGCATATGCAAGCGCACCCCTTCCCCCTCACCAGACAGCGTCCAGCCACGCAGAGGTCTAGGGCTCCAGGCTGACACAGGGTCCCGTCCTGGACCTTTTCGGTGTGACGGACATAGAAGCGGAAGCCACGGGGACGACAGTTCAGCTCACAGAGTTGGGAACCCTGAACTAAGAGGTAGGGTAAAAGGGTGGTTAGCTGGGGTCCCTGGTGGAAGGGTAACTGGGAAAGACCCCAGGGCCCTGAGAGGAGCTTGGCTTATATCAGCAATGGGGCATCCTGGGTGGCCTAGATCACTGTGGTTGGAGGGAACATAGCAATTCTGTCCTTTGAAAGGTTAGTTTGAAGGTCACACAGAAGTTGGGTGGCGTCAAAGAGGTGACTGAGATCATAAAAGGGGGTGGGAACTCTGAGAAAGGAGAGATACTTGAAACCATGATCATGTGAGTTCAGAGCCCATGAGGGGTTGTCTTGGTATCAAGGTGACACGGGGCTAAAATCAAACGGTAGTAACCTGGGAGAAAGTGACACACCACCACCCAGGATCCACGGCGCACCCCCCCACGGCTGTCATCGCGGGACAAGATCTCTCTGACCGCGCCCCTCTCCTGTCTTGTCTATCTCAATTCCTACAACGGACTTCTTCCCAGAGGAAGTCAGCCCAGGGCACCTCTGGATACATCCCTCTCCCAGCCTGGCCCTCTGCTGATCTTCCACTACCACCTGACAGCTGGGGGCCCTGCCTGAAACCCCCTTCCCTTTCAGGGCCTGTTCTGTCTCTTTACGCCAGCCCTGGGAAATAAGAAAGAAAATATGACACAGGAGAAGTACAAGGGCCTACAGAGGAGACAAAGAGGGGCTGGATGTCTCCCTCCCCATCACCCCCCAACCCTAAGCCCCCTTGTCTGGGGAACAGGCTAGAAACCTCACCTTCCGTGAAGGGCTCCCATTGGTACAGCTGGCCCATGAACTCCTGGGAGTCAAAGGCTGCACACTGCAGGGCCCGGGGGTCTGGCTGCTCAGGGGGGCAGGGCTGAGGTGGGGGATACAGAGGAGTCAAAGCTGGGGAGGAAAATGGGGGTGTGGGTCAGGGCTGGATTTGAGGGGAAGGGAGGAAGGGCAGGTCTGCAGAAGAGCTTCTGAGGAGGTGGGGTGCCAAGGCCCTTCTCCCTCGGGTCCAGATCTGACAGACTGAGGACCCAGACTCAGGGTCAGGGAAGCATTGTTGGAAGTCCGGAGAGGGACCAGTGTCCAAGAAAGAACTCACCGCTTGGATGCAGGCTCTCAGCTGCTCACTCTCCCCGGAACATCTTGGGACAGGGCTACTGGGAGCGAAGAGGCTCCACAGGGAGCTGGAGTGGGGGCCAGCCCTCAGCAGAGGCAACCAGCCATCTGGGTGGGGAGGGGCGGGCTCCATCAGGGACCCGTGAAGACTCCCCCCAGGTCTCCAGTGCTCCCGGCTCTGCTGCCCTCGGCTCCGAGGGGCAGAAAGGAAGGGATCAGGGGGTCTCTCTGCCAGCCGGGGGCTGGCCCAGCCCTGGGAACTTGGTCTTCGTGGCTGAGAGGACACGTGAAAGGAGCCGCCTTCTCCTGGGGCTGGGGGGGACCCGGAGGGCTCAGTGCCAGAGGCCTGGGCGCTGGGGTGCGGCCGTGTAGGGGCAGCCCTGGTTCTAGGCGGCACCTCTGCCTGAGCAGCTTCGGGACTTGAGGGCTCTGCTGAGGGGGACAGGGTGTGGGCAGACGCTTCCGTAGGAGGAAGCTCAGTCGGTGGGGTGTGGTTTGCAGAGAAAGGCTCTGCTCTTGGAGTCAGGGGTGGAAGATCTGAGGTCTTCAAGGGCTCAGATCTGGGTGGTATCCTGGGATGTCTGCGGTTCCTATGGAGCGGCAAAGCAAAGGGCACTCTCCCATAACCAAACATTCCTGGCTTGATGGGGTCTCGAACCCGGGACCTGAGGAAGTGTTGCAGACAAGGGGTCACAGCGCTGGCCACCTCTGACCCTGCCTCCCCTGTCTACTTCCTAGCACCAAAGATAAGCCTTTCTAAGCCCTGGATCCTTGGCTCCCCTTTCCTTCATCCCAAGTCCCGCCCCTTGCCCAAGGCCCCGCCCCTACCCCACCCCTCACCTCCTGGTTCCTTGAATCTCCTGGGCCTCCTCTCTCCCTAACTGGGAAGCAGGACCTCGAAGGGGGCCACCCCTTCCCCGAGGCGGTGGCTTGTACAGGGGAAGGGTTTCCCGGGAGGTCTGGGGTCTGAGGCCCTGACCCCGAAAGATCCGGGCTTCTGGATGTCGTGGGGGCCGGGGTGGGAGGGGCAGTTGAATTGCAGGGAGCTGACAGGTCCGGCTCCTGCGCTGCACCCCGACCCCGCAGGGCTGGGAGCAAGAAGCCCACTGGTCCCAAGGACCCCAGACACCCTCAGGGGCCTGGCTCTCCTCGGGGGATGCCTGAAGAGAGTGTCCAGACAACACCTAAGTAGACAAAAAGTTCAGGCAAAATTAGAATGATTTTCGAGGGAACTGTGCAGTATCTAGTCCAAAACTTGAGGCTTGGGGCAGCTGTTACTGGCCCAAGGTCACATTCAGTAGCAGAGGTGGGACTTGAAGGTATTTGGCAAGGAGGTAGGGTGTTGGGGAGGCTGGAAGGGCCACGTGTGAGAGAAAGGGCACCCGGCTTATCAGAGGCTGAAGAAAATGCAGTCATGGTCTGGAGATGGGGCGGGGGTGGGGGAGTGGGGAGGTGAAGGGATCAGAGCCTCTAGTCCCTGGCTCACCTCCTGATCCAGGCAGAGCTCGGGGAGGGACAGAAGCATCACCAGACACAACCAGAGCCTGCAAACCAAAGGCAGGAGTGAAGGTGCCAGGAGCCAGAGGAAGTGTTACGCGTTCCAAAACAACCCTCACCCCCAGCAGGCTCCCCACATCCTCATGCCAGCTTCTCAGAAAGCAGAAATTACTCACCACTCCCCCCAGCCCCACCCAGAGATCTTTCCCTCACTTCCAGAGATGGAGACAGAGTCATCACTCACCCAGGCCGCCCCATCGCTTACCTGCCTGCCCACTTCTCCATCGCTCCTCCCTTGATTGCCCCGGGGTGAGGGAGGAGGGGACCGGAAGTAAACACTCTACTCAGGCATCTGGGCTTGGAAGGGGGTGCGCTCTGCAGGGACAGAAGCCTGGTCCAGTCTCCAGAAAGCTGAGGGTTGGGATGACGCCTCAGAAGGACATCTCAGAGTGAGGATGGAGGGGTGGGGAAGGCTGGCCCACCCCTTTAAGATCCTAAGGGTGAGAGGGAGAAGGAAAACAGCTCTGTCCATCTGCCCAGGCTGGAGGGTGGGGGGTCTGACCTCAGCCTCCAGACTCAGGCTCAGACCCCTCCCCTCAGTGGTAGGAACCTCTCAGCTCTTCCAAGTCCTCACTTCAGACTGTGTCTAGGCCAGCTCAGGCACACACATCTTTCTTAAGATAGTTTTCATCTGGCTCCCCCTCCAGCCCTCCCAGAGGTCCTGGAAAGCTGGAGGGAGACTCAGTGAGGACTTGCCAGACACTCCCCCCCAACCCGTCTGAGGAGCTGACAGGAAGCCCCCTAGGCTTTCTGTTTCCTACCTGCCTCCCAGCTGTTTCTTTCCTTCTTAGAGAACCTCCTTCTGGAACACACAGGCACATCCTTGCCTCAAAGTTTTCAGCCAAGGGATAAACTAAAATGGCTGATGGTTAAATCTCTAGAGAAGCAGGTGATTTTTCCCACTGAGATTTAACCTCCCCCTAGGGGCCAGCGTCCAGCATTGGATCATTGAGAGCTTACTTCAGGCGAGACTCCGATGGGCTGGGGAACCGGAAAGGGGAGATGCAGCTAGAGATGCCATTGCTCCCCAGTCACGCATGGGTCTATCTTCTCAAGAGCTGGGAAGTCCATCCTGAAGTCTAGCCTTCATCATCAGGGAAGCAGAGCTTGGAACCCTCTCCTGGTCTCAGCCTGACTCTCCCACCGCTCCCCCTTGCCCCCCAGCTCCTTCCTGCTCACGATGAGCCCTTTCCACCCCTAGTCCTCATGCTGCTCTTAGTTCTGCTTTCCAGGAAAAAAAAAAATGTTTCTGTTGGATCTGAAAGGCACCCGGGAGAGGAATCCAAGGAGCTAATGCCGAGGTGGGCCAGCTCAGAGGCAGGAAAATGACAGAGGGAAGGGCAGGAATGTGCTTAGGGGTGGCAACTCTCAGCCCCACTCCCCTCCCTGGGACCTCAGGACTTGGGATGCTGAAGGAGGGAGGGATCACGGTGGTTGAGCCTGAGCCTCAGCGTCTCCTCAGCTCCTTGGGGTTGGGAAGGGGTTGCTGATGGCTGCTCCTCTCCTGGCTGGGCTGTCCACTGAGGTCAGCCACTCCACCCTGATAGGGGGACGGGTAGGGGCTCCAGAGAAGGGCCATTGTTCCACCCAAACCTTCAGCCCTCTGCCTGACTCTGTTATTGGAGTTTGAAAGGAAAGAGAGGATGATGGTCACTGTCTGCCCAAAGGCAGACAAGAAGTTGCCGCTGGGTCCCCTCTCCACTCCCTCTCTGCCTCTGCTTCTCTCTGCTACCCCTGGTCTGTATCTTGCTGTCTCTCTCCATGGGTCTACCCAGTACACATAATCCTGTCCTGAGCTGGGTTTGGCTTTGGCAGTTCCCTGGAGAAGTGATGGGTGGGGGGTGGGGTGACGTGAGCTCCTGGGGCCAGGGCCAGGCCTGGCTCCCTCTCTGGAAAAGTCCCACACCACCCCCTGCACAGCTGGGCAGGGGGCCGACACCCTCCCCACTGTGGAAACAGGCACACATTTGTGCTTTTCACCCCTTTTCATGTTCCTCATCTGGTGTGTCTCACTGCCCAGGGTAAGGAAAGGAGAGGTCAGAAGTGGTCACTCTTGGGCCAGGCTGACACTGGCCTGGACAAACCTGGGCTCCTCCTGGCCACACCTCCACACTGGCCAGTGAAGATCGAGGAGGAGAGACTTGGGCAGAGGTAACCCCTTGACCCCTAGAGGGACCCACCTCTGGGGAATGAGTGGTGCAGGGGGCAGGGAGCTGGACCGCAAGTTTCAGGGCTGGCGGGAGAATCCCTATCCTGGGTGAAAACTCCTTGGTCCTCCTGGTGCCCTCCTGCGTCCTGGAGGCCCATCCCAACAGGTGTCCTTCCTTTAGAGTCGGCAGACTGAGCAGGATCAAGGGCACCCACCTGCATGCCTCCCAGAATCACTGTCCCCCAACTCCAGGACCGAGGAGGGTGACGGGGGCGGTGGGGGGTGGGGGAGAACACTTCCTCCAGGAGCACCCTGCTAGAAGAGGAAGAGGGCAGGAGGCGCCGGGCGCGTGCCGGGAGGTCCTGGGTATGTTTTCCAACTTTACTATGTGACTTAGTAGGAATTTTGGCTGATTCTCCGCCTGGGTGATGGGGCCAGAGTTCCAAGGGATCAGAACCCCCTCCCCAGGAATTCGACCCCAGGGACTGGAAGATCTTCTAAGGCTGTAAGAGCTGGGGCCGGGGTCGTGGCTGGGGCAAGACCGCAGGGCGCAGGGAACCGGGGCGGCGCGGATGCGCAGGGCGGGTGGTCTAACGGGACCTGGGAGAGAGGGCGGCCGGGGCCGGGGATCCCAGGGAGGGTCTGTACCTGCTCTGCGCGGCCCCGGCGGCCCGTTAACCCCTCTGCACCCGGGCGCTCTCTCGAGACAGCCTCTCTCCGCGGCGGCCACTGCGGCCCGTGAGCCGCGCTCCGGACACTGCCGCCTCCGGCCGGGGCTCCGCCCCCGCCCCGCCCCCGCTCCGCCCGCCCGCCCGCCCGCCCGCCACGCGCCCAGCCCGCGCCCCTCGGCGGCCCCCGGGTCGGGGCAGCCCACCCCGAACCCCCGGCTCTCCAGGGCCACCCACCCCGCGGCGGCGGGCCTTGGCCACCGCCGCCCGGCGCCCGCCGACGGCTCGGGGGTGGGGTGGCGGGCGAAGCCGAGGGGGTCGCAGCCGGGTTCGGAGGCGGCCGTCGCTCCCGGGTACTGTCCCCTGGCCCGGCTGGGCTCGCGACTCCAGGACCCCGGCCTCCCGACCGGCTCCGCGTGGGCGGTGCAAGCGCTGCGCTGCCCAGGCGGGGCGGCCGCGAGGGGCGCCACGGGGCTGGGTGGCTCCTGAACCCGAGCGGCGTGGGCGAGCGCCGGGCCCCACATCTGGGCGTTGCTGGGCGGAGACGGTCCCGCCCGACCCCAGATCCGCATCGTCGAGGCCTTCTCCTCCAGGCAGCCTCTCCTGCGAGCCTAGCCATCTCTGCCTCTCCCACGTTAGGCTGTGAACATGTGGTTCTGACAGCTCAGGGACCTCTATGAGCCTCGGTTTCTTCATCCATAAAATTTTACACACGGGGCAGAGCGGAAGGAATGCGCTGACATAGGAGTCAGACGATCTGGATTTGAATCTCAGCTCAGTACTTGTCAGCAATGTGGTCTTGGATGAATACTTAAACCTTTCTGTGATGCAGTTTCCTCATCTGTAAAGTGGGGTTAATCTGATATATATGACTAGGCTTAGAGATATGTCTGTCCATTCCTTTATTTCTGGAAGAATACACGCCAAACTCGTAATTGGAGGCGACACCTGGGGAGGAGTTGCGGGGTTGGGTGAGGGAAAAAAAACAGGCTTTTGGTTTTTACTCTATATGTTTATACGTTGTTTGATTTTTTAACCACAAATGTGTATGTTAAATAAATTATGTGTGTGTGTGTGTATATATAGGGCTGACCTAGATTAGATAATAATTGGTCATTACTATTTTTTGAATTTTCTTTGCCATTTATTCACAAACCACGGTCGTGTATTGTTAGGTCTACTCTATTTTAAAACTTTTTTTCAGTGACTCGTCAATATTTTTAAAAGAGGGTATTTTATAATTTCTCTTGAAAAACAAAAACTTAAAATAGCTGTCCTGCATCGAATGCATAAAAATGTGTCCTACACAACCTTGTCCTGCATCCCCACAAAATAACAGGGTCTCTAATGTTCGCACCCAACATTTCTTGAGCACTTTCTGCACTAGGTGCCTAGGACACAGAACACAGTCTCCTGCCTCAGGGAGCTGGGTCTAATTGGAGACAGACGGTTCTGGGGAGGTAAGTACTGGACTCAACGGAAGCAAATGTTATCTGGAAGAGATGAGGGAAAGGAAAATATAAAATGCTTTTCTTTATTTATTGAATATTTTATTTTGGGGGGAGGTAATTAGTTTTTTTTTTTTAATTTTGTTTTTTTGGGAGGAGGTAATTAGGTTTTATTTATCTTTAATGGGGGTACTGGGGATTGAACGCAGGACCTTATTTAGGTCAGTCATGCACTCTACCACAGAGCTATGCCCTCCCCGCCAATGCAAGCACATGTTTTGCTTGTATTGTTTGTATTTTATGAGGGGGAGGTAATTAGGTTTATTTCTTGATTTCTGCAGGGAGGAGGTACCGGGGATTGAACCCAGGACCTCTTGGGTGCTGAGCATACACTCTACCAATTGAGCTATACCCTTCCCCCTAAAATGCTTTTAACATGTGAGAATTATATCCTTATTTGAAGTTTAACATCCATATTTTGTTTTCTCAATAAATCCCTAAGTACTTTCAAGACAAGGACTACTTAAGGCTACTTTGTGTCATCTATATTTTTTCATATTTTGTATTTGTGTTTTGTTTTTTGTATTTGTAGAGTTAACAGAAATATCTGAATTGGAATGTTATAGAACAGACAAATGAGTCCCAGGTGCCCAGCTTGCTTTCCAACTTTTTCACCGAAGCTCAGAGACCCATGGGGTGGTGGGTAAGCTGCTGGGAACACCTGAGGCTCCTGTTATTTTGTGAGGATGCGGGACAATGTTGCTAGAGCTTCTATTTTAAGTTTTTATTTTTCAAGAGACATTATAAAGTAACCTTGATTTAAAACATGGACCAGTCACCAGAACAACTTGAAGACACCAAGTATGTCCCACAAAACATGGCCGTTGCTCAGATCTGTCTGCAGGCCTCAAGTGTGTGCCTCTCCTTAAAACAGCCTCAGGCCTGGTCTCATGTTCCTAAAGAGCTTGGGAAGATAATGGGTTAATGCCCCCTCCGGATGGGGCGGTTTATCTTGGGACTGTTGGTGACAAGCAGTTCTAACCAGAGGCATATTTATAGTCATGGATTTGGAGCGGGAAGCCCCTTTGCTCAGACTTCAGAATACAATGCTGATGACGAGAGAGGCCCAGCCCACAGGGGCAGAGGAAGATATTTTAGGTCAGAGACCTTCCAGTGCCCCTAGTCACTCCCCATTAGCATTGACTTACTAACCAAGAGGCCAGCTGCAGGACCAAAAGGTGTGACCAAAGACAGCAGATTGGGAAGGGAGCCTGGGAGGAGGGAAAGTTCTGCCTTTGACATTTGTAAAGCCGTGAACTGAAGGTCAGAAATAGTCCTTTCCATTAAGATGTGGCTGCAGACCAAAGATCCCACGAGATTTACTACAGCTGTCACCTCCCATGACTTGTTGGTCTGAAAATATTGTATAAAGAAAGGAATTTCCTATGCCTCAGCAATGTGCAAAGTGCCAGACAGAATTTGTGGACACCATCTTGAGGGGAGAAAGAAATTTCTTAAAAGATTATGCAATAAGTAGATGTTCACCCAAAAGTATCTCCAGGGACAGGACAAATGAAGGACAGAGAGGGGATAGGCTGAGTATTCCCCTGACCTTGAGCTTGACCCAGGGCTGTAATTGTCAGAATAGAGCTGACATGTATATAGCACTTCCTGAGTGCAGTCCTTGTCGTTAACAGGTTTGGAAACAAGGCACAAAGAGAAATTCAGTAATCTGCCCCAAACCTGACAGTGAGAAGCTATTACCTATGTATGTCGCTGTGCAAGCAAAATTTTTGAGAAATTTAGCTGAGTTCACGTAATAATTTTTTTTCTGGTACTAAATTAAAAAGTTTTATTTGTGTTGAATTAACATTTTAAACTGATGTTTCCTGTGAGACGCTGTCCCCCTCCAAGATAATGCCGATGTTGACTCCAGCGTGCACGGGGTGGGGGTGGGGGGGCCCGGAAACGAGTGTGAAACTGTCTTTTGATCTGTGGCCATAGCACCCATGTTCAGAAAGCCTAGTGTTTGCCTTTCTACCTCTGGGAATCATGGTTTGCTCAGCTCCTTTGTTCTAGAAGAGCCGCTCTAGTCCCAGTCGCTACACACCAGGCTGGTCTCCAGTGTTGATTCCCAGTGTCCTGTCACGTTGTCCTGCACTGTTTTCTTTCACTAATGCCATTCTTCTGACCACTGACCTGCTTAGCTCACTCCCCACAACACTTACGAGAATGGCCGATGGTGACCCGTTCTCTTCAAGGAACCTAGAGGGTGGGGACCCCCGGCCATGTTTGCCTTTGTATCCACCACCTCGCCTTGCACAGAGTAGGCATTTAATAAATGCTTGTGGGATGAGCCATGAACGAGAAGTGGTCAGCTCTGGCCACGTTCCAGGACTTTCTGGTTGTTGTCTCGCCCCATTTTGGCGGAGCTGGCTCTAGGATGATGAAATGGTGAAGAAACAGGATGTGACCCATTTGGAAAGATGAGGACCAAGACGTGGATGGGACATCCTGGTCTCCCAGTTACTGCTCTGGAGACTTCAGATTCAGTCAGAAACTCCCAAAGCCAGGATTCCTCTTGATTTGATTTCCATATTTCAATCTTCCAAGGCCTCTCCTGAAGGTCCTGGGATCCTTGTGACAGACTTTGCCTCGGTACCACCTGAGCCCTATGTCTGTCTGTCCATCGGCATTCCAGAGAAACAGGAGATGCTCAGTAAATGTTTATAGAATTGAATGAACTGATCAGATACAACCTTGGCAGCCATTAAGTTTACAAAATCATCAGTACTGTGACAACTATGTTAAGTGGTTTGAACTCATGTACACGTCTTACATATGTATTTGGGAAACATGGCCATGAACTAGAGCTTCTGGATTAGGCCTCCAGAATGTTTGAGAATATTATTTGCCAAATTGGGAAGATTTTCAGATGCTATTCTTCCTCTATGATAGTCTCAACATAACCGATTTATAGATTTTTTAAAAAATGGTACCCATCATCAGGGATAGGGGCCAATTAGCCAGGACCCCTCCCTCTGAAACAAGCCTCCACTCAGCCCTGCTCTTAGGCTCTTGGAGAACATTCCCAGGAAGCCACAGCTCTGTCTCAGCTCCTAGAGCCTGGGGAGCCCCCAGAGTCCTGTCCTTGCTGCCACTGGGTCCTAAAGAGATTAAGTGTGGGAGACCAGCACTGATCCAGGTTCCGTCCCAACTCTGCCATTCTGGAGCTGTGTAACCTTGGACATGCTAAGCTTCAGGCTTCGTATTTCTAAAATTTGAGTAACAAGGTACCCAGTTTATCTACTTCACAGGTTATCCTAAAAACCAAAATAAAAATGATAGCATGTGTGTGTGACGCTGTTAAGTCATGTAGAAAAGCCAGTCAGTGTTATGATTAATGATGAGGTTTACATTTTAGTTGACATGCCGCGTAGATCAAGACTCTAGACTGAAGCCTGAGACCTGCCTCCTCACGAGGCCCAGCGCTCTGCTGAGGACGTCCCCTCAGAGCCCAGCAAGACGCAGCAAGGTCTTGCCGGCGACAGCACGTATCGCATGTGTTCTCGTCGTAAGCTGACACGGTGGCCCAGCCTCTGCGCCAGGGACTGGGGGGAAAATTATGTTGCTGTCTAAGCAGAACCTATCTTCCTCACCAAGAAATCTGGCAGCAGCTATACCACCAGGACTGAGTTCTGTGATGTCTTCCCAGCCTGGCAGGCTCCTTGTGCCTCGACGTTCCTGGACCAGAAGGTGAGGTGCTCTGGGCGGGCACAGGTTCAGCAGCCGCTGAGGGCAAGATGCACTGGGAAGACTTCTTCCCAGTGCCACAGAACGAGGGGCCGGCGCTGCCTGAGGGGAGTGGGGTGAGGCTTAAGGACGCCAAGCATTTTGAGAAAACAGAGCAACCTATTGTTTTGTTCTTGAGTCTGGAATTGCACTTAATGTACTGGCCACACATAGTACTGTGACCAATTCCAAGATCAACTGCAGATGTGAATTAAGAGCAGGAAGTAGCGCATTTTGTCCCAAGTAAGAAAGGTGGCAGAAACCCATCTCCCCCTACAAAGAGGCTCCTACAGAGAATAAAAGTCCATGAGATAATTGGGCCCAACTTCTAACCTCTCACTAATTCCAGAAGTAAATGAAGAATTTCTCGAAGCAGAGCAGAGGTGTGCAGAGGGGCATGCACTGGAGGCGACGCAAACCCCGCGTGTGGTCTGAAGAAGGCATCCCTGTCAGAGCAGAACAGGAAATCAGGAGGCGAGCCGGGTTCCACAGCCCGGAGTCTCAGCAAGTTATTTCTACCACCTGAGCCTCAAGAAATGGCTTCTTTCTTTAGTGGAACAAGCTGGAGACAGAGGACCATAACCCCAGAACTAGACTAAGGAAGGGGCCATGGTAACTCTCCCACATGAATCTTGCTCTTGTGCCTAGAAGTCTCCCTGACTTTCTAGAGAAAGCCAGCTTGGTGTCAAATTAATCTTGACAGATTATGCTGAAGGCCTAAAAAAGGCAGACATAAAAGGGTAGAAATCAGGGTACAAAACTCAAAACTGCGGCCAGAGAGGCGGGCAGGGCAGCCAAAGGAGAGGCAAGAATTTCATACATACCAAGGACTTGAAGTCAGAAATGGAAGAGTCAGGACACACTGCGAAGGAAACATGAGTTGGGGCAGGAGGTGGTGCGGGCTTGCCCCTCTGACCAGAGGCCCAGGCTCATCTCAGAGACCTTGAGGGCCCCACGTGGGAAAACAGGGGGCCATATCTTCTCCCAGTGCTGGAAAGGGTCTTCCTTGCTCACAGCCTTCCCAGCTCCTGGCAGCTCTTAGCTAGGCAGTCAAAGCCTTGCCCTCTGGCAGCCGCCGCCCTCCAGCTTCACCACCCAAACAGGCCCAGCCCCCGGCTGGGGCCTGTGTGCCTCCTGGCCTGAAATGCCCTTGCCCATCCCTCTCCTCTGAGCTTGAAATCCTCCACGCCCCAGTTTAGTCTCTCTCTGAGTGAGCCCCTGGCCTCCCAGGACCTCCTCTGCCCACCTCTCCCCCTGGCCCAAATCCCTGGCCCTGGCAGCTCTCTCGGCCCGGGAGTCCCTCACTGGGTTGTGTCTGACAATTGCCTGCGGGGATATTAAAATACAGCTGCCTGGTCCCCAGTCTGGGTGCTCTTGTTCCTGAGCTTCAGCGGGGGTTCTATGCACACTCATAGGTGAGGGCCACTCCTCGGAAGCGTGCCTGTGAACCAGGTACTCATTTGGGTCCCCCAACCCAGATATGCAGGAACCACACTCATTTCTCACTAACAGCCTCATTTCTGTTTCAAATGCCCCTTCCCCTGGGGCAGTGGAAACTTAATTATCAATTTAGGGGTCTCCCACCCTCACCTGCCAGCACTTGGCAGCCACACGCTTCCTAGAGAGACTGTGCTGGTGATGGAGAAGGCGTTTGAATATTCACTGAGGGCAAAGCTGACAGATCTCCTGCAGCAGAGGCCGGTTCCTCTTCCTTGCTCTGGCCTTGACAGAGCAGAGGCTCTCTCTCCCAGGGGAGGGAAGCAGTGGATGCCCCCGAAAGACTAGGAACAGATCAGCCCGTGGCAGCTGTGACGAGACCCAGTCAAAGGAAGGGCATGAAAGGGTCCACTTGACTTATCTAAACCTGAAGTCCTCTCCCCAAACCTGCTTTCTCTCCTGACTGCTCACCTCCTGTTGCTGGGACTGTGCTTCAGAGCCCTACAATCATCCTTACTCCCTCCCCTCCTCATCCCAGAGCAGTGCGGCGCTTCGGAGGCCTTTTTGCCTCCTTTTGTTTTACAGGTGAAGAGACTGTGGCAGTTTCTGGCAAGCCCAGACTTAGATCACAGATCATGTCATGGACGTGACGTCCTGTCCACTTAGCTCAAAGACTTCCTGTTCCTCACATAGTTGTGTCCTCATCCATTCTAAGAGCCCCACCTGACTAAGCTCTTCTCCCCACCTGCATGGATCACAGTGACAGTGACCAAGGCAAACGAGTGACACTTTGCTCCTGGCATCCGTGGAATGCCATCTCTCCGTCTTCCCATCCCTGACGTCCCACTCATCCTTCAAGGTCGGTTGAAATGCCACCTCCGCCACAAACGGACGCTGGTCCTGCACGACCTCTCCCGCTCCAGCTGCACCCGGCACCGCATCCCAGCGGCTCCTGGCAGGTGGGCTGTCGGCAGACTGCACCTTTACGCTATTCAGTTTTCAACAATTAGATTATAAATTCCCAAGAGCAGGTGCTTGCCTTACACTTCTTGGTTTCCCCTGCAGGGACTGGCATTGAGGACTACATGGTAAAATTTCAGTCACTGCTTGTGCGGCAGAAGCTGAGTGGGAAACTAACAAAATGCTTAGAAATGTCCACTAAGCTGGTGGCCCCAGTGAACTGGGAACACAGACTGAAAAGGAAATGTTTAATTTCTGGGGTAAGCAAGCTCCAAGAGCGGCTGAAGGTGAGAGAAAGGACTGGTACCTCAGTCCAGCAGGCATCTTGTTCCAGGACAAGAGGAAAGACTGTACATACCAAGACCCTGACGTCAGAAGCGAGAGGGTGGAGGCTCACTGCCGGGAAAGCGCAGGCTGGGCAGGAGGTCACCATCTCCCGGCTCTGACCGCAGCCCCAGGGTCACCCACCCCCAGATGCACAGATGTGCCTGGACTCTGGCTGTGGTCACTGGCCCCGGTGAGATTTCTGGGGCTCTAAGGGGCCTACTGCTCTTCCTGGAGCCGTGAAGCATGTTGGTCCCTGATCAGTGGCCTCATGTTCAGTCGGGGACTGCGGCCTGGCTCCCCAGCTGCCTGGTCTGGCTTGGGCTGCTGCTCCAACTTGATTCTTTTCACTCCATGTTCCCAGACAGGCCCACACAGTCTCTTGGCTCTGCTCCTCTGTCAGTGCACAGGGAACTCCTCCACTTGCCAGCAGGGCATCCACCTTGCCCTTGAGAGCTCAAATGCCTTGCATTTGAAAGCTCAGTCTTCCAGTGTGTGGTACACAGTAGGTGCTCAATTACATCCTTTAAAGAGTGCACAACCATTTGGTGGTCGCTCCCCAAGCGTCTCCTCTGAAGCGCTGCCAGCCAGCCCAGGACCAGCATCAGAAGGAAAACCATTTCTGAGCAGCCTGTGTTTTCTGGCCCCACCTCGGCTCCCCGAAGGCAGTTCAGTCTGCTGTCTGGCTTTCCTCCCACCACAGGGAGGGGCTTGCTGCCACAGGAGGGGCGCCTGCAGAGAGGGCGACTGTTTAGGAGGTGTGAGGAGGGGTTCAGGCCCCATCCTCATCTCAGAGAGGGAAACACCAGGCCACAGAGGGTAAGAGGAACGCCTCGGCCCCAGTTCCTCACCGTGCACAGAGCTTCCAGGTCTCCAAGGGCTTTTCAGATTCAACATTTCATCTGATCTTTCCCCACAAACCTTGTAAAGTAGGGGTGGAATGGCAGACATTACTTCCATTTACCAGATGAGAAAAATGAGGCAGGAGATGATACCAAGTGCTTGACTTTGGAAGCAGAACTGGAGCCAGAACCCAGGTCCCCCGACCGCTGGCCCAGTACCTTCCTGGCTCCTTTACGAGCCGCTGGCACAGGGAAAAGCACTGGTAGGCCCCACGTCGGTTTTCACAGCCAGCACCCCAGCAGGAGGAGCTCATGCTTTTCTCAGAAGTAACACGCAGCCGTTTCAGAGCTGAGGGCGCAAGGAAGGAGCCCAGGTTGCAGTGAGCTGCCTGGCCAGGAGTGAGACGGGGCTATGATCCTGCCACCACCTTGGGGCTCTGGGGGGGTTTGAGATGACACACATAGTCTTTAAATGAACAGTGCCTGGCCCAAAGTAAATAAGTAAGTAAATACTGACTGGTATTATGATTTAATCTGGGGTTAGAAGATTGAGCAGTGAAATTCTATTTGGCTACACAAGTCTGAGTGCCTGTGCTGACATCTCAAAGCGGGCCCCAGGAGGAAGCTATTGAATGGTCTGAATTTTCCCCCAGCAGGAGAGCGTCTCTGTGGTTTAATCGGCCTGCACAAAGCACCCTGGTACCTTCCCCAAGTGTGGACCAGGAGGCCCTGGCCTGCTCAGCACCCTGCCAGGGACCTGTCATCAGCAGCTGATTCCACTTCTTGACTCATGACCTGGGATTACTGGGGATCTGAGCACCCCAGGGAGGCGGGTCACTGCCCACTGGCTGATCGCTGAGAACGGGTGGGTCCTGGAGGCCGGGCCAGACCTATCTGTGAGGAGGCAAAGCAAATCTAAGCCAAGATTCTGGACAGAATTAGAGAAAACATCCCCATCTCAGCCTCCATCTGCCTGGCTAGGGCTGGGCATGAATGCCAGCCAGAGTGAGGGAAATATTACTCAAAGCTAAATGACCAAGATGCTGGGGATGGACCCTTCCTAAGAGCAGCTGAGAGATGCATTCAGATCTGAGCCCAGAGCTCCTGGCGGAGTCGGCAGTGTGCCGAGCTCCAGGGGCCCCGGCCTCTCTCTGTGAAGGTGTAGGTCTCAGAGGAGAGGACAGTGGCTTCCTGAGCAAGGCCACCGCCAGAGAATCTGTTCTGGTCACTCTCCCAAAGCAGTGCAGTCAGTTCTCACTGAGCAGTGGCGCCCTCCTGCCAGGGACCCACTGCCTCTCTGGGACAAGCTCTTCAGAGCTGAGGGCTGTGAGCACAGGTTAGGGGCGGGGTAAGTCAAGTTAGGACCAGTGGGTATGTCACTGCCCCGCCCTGGCCACACTGAGACTTTTGTTCTCTATCCCTTCTTATCCAGCTTCAGTCCTTTACACTGAAGTAGATTTCTAAAAATAGGAAAAGCTGTGGTGATCATTTTGTAATGTATAAAAACACTGAATCACCACGTTGTACACCTGAAACTAATGTAATAATATTGCAAGTCAGTTATACTTCAATTAAAAAAAGTAGCGAGGAGGGTCTAGCTCAGTGATAAAGCGCACGCTTGGCACTCAGGAGGCTCTGGGTTCAATGCCCAGCACCTCCATTAAAAATAAATAAATAAATACATAAATAAAAGCCTAATTACCTCCCCCAACAAGAAACAAAAAAATAACAATAAGTAAGTAAGTAAATAAATAAATAGGTAAAGCACATAGTACACAGTGAAAAGCACCTCCCGCCTCTCCCTCCTGGGTCCTCCCCAACCTTCGGCCAGATGCTGTGAATTTACTAAGATGGTGCACGCATGCACAAGCATACCTGTCTGTAGGCTCCTTTTCTATCTCCTTTCGGTTACAGAGACTCCTCTGAGAATCTGATAAAGCCTGGGTTCTTCCCAAGAATAGAGCACACACACATACGCACAGAATTAGTGTACAACTGCAGGGGTTTACACACACTCTGGGGTCCACTTTGTCCTCCTCAAAGGGGGATTCTGGCCGTGACTTACAGCAAGTGGGTCTGAGCCACGTTCTATCTCAACGCCGTCAACCCCACATACATACATCCCCTAAGTGCCGAGATCGCGACAAGATCTCAACAAGGGAGCCCTTCTAAGGCTTTGACAAAGAGGCTGAGGCAGGCAAGCCATTCAGTGCCTTCTTTCAATAGCTTCCTATTATATTTAGAATAAAATAAAATCAAAACTTTAAACATGGCCCCCAAAGCTCTTCGTGCATGGTCTGACCTGAGCTTCCCTCCTGGTCTATCCCACCACTATTACCCCTCACCCCCATCCCCTCACGCTGCTGTAGCCACACCAACCTTTTTCTCTGTTCCACCTTCTTCCTATTGAACAGGTCAAGCCCAGCCCCACCTCAGGACCTTTGCTTAAGCTGTCCCTTCTGCCTGGAAAATGACTTCCCCTGATAGTAGTATTGCTGGTTCCTTCTGGTGTAGCTCCAATGTCATTCCTTGGAGAAGCCTTCCCCAACGACCTTTCCAAATGCTATGCCCCCGGCACCTCTTCTCTCCAACATCCTATTTTATTTTCCTTAGGGCATTTGCCACTTCTGAAATTACATATATATATATATATAGTCAATTATCGTCTGTCTTTCCCCAGCAGGGTGAGCTCCAAGAAGCCAGTGGCCTTGCCAGTAACATATACAGCACCTAGAACAGTGCCTGGCATACACTACGTACTCGGTAAACATCTGTGCATTGGATAGAGAATTTTGGAGGAGGTTCGGTAAGAATCTTGACTCAAATCTCCATCCACCAAGACAGCCGCAGGCAATCCCTGTTCCAGTTCTAGGCAAAATTCCTGCCTTTCCCTCATTTCTCTATTCCCAGCTCTCCTACCCTTTACCCAGATCTCTGGAGCCCCTCCCTCCCAATCAGCATCTAACAAGAACTCTTTTGTGATTTTCTGCCTGGGAGATTTAATCTGAGTCAATCTGGCCTCCGTTGCTCTCACTTGGTTGAGTCCAAAGGTCTGCTCAGCATTTCCAGTGGATCAGCCAGCAACTCTGCTGTTTGAGGGCTCAGAGCTCCACCCCAGGGGGAACCGGAGAACTGACAGAGGTCTAGGCCTCAGCTCCCTGCGCCTTCCTTCCTGGGTCTTGTGGAAACAACGAAGACCAACCAAACAAGAGGCAGGCTATTTATTTACTCTGTCCTTGCTATAGCAAGGAAGCCAGCCATGGTCACTTGCATTTTGGCAGAGACTCAAAGGCACGCAGAGAAGTGGGAAAGCTTCATACTGGAAAAAAGGGAAGGCTTTGGGTGTGCCCCGACTGTGGCTGTGGGCATGAGGACGCCTGTAGCCCAGAGCACCCTGTGTGATTGGTTATGCGTACATAGTTGGCTTCCTGTAGTTGGTCCCACATTGGAGGCGGGGCCACAGGTAGGGAAGCCACCAGCTACTAATCCAGTGCTGGCGTTTTGAGCCAGTTGTTGTAGAAGCTATTGTTCAGCATCCTGGGCTGTTACTAGAGATAGTCTGGCTTCCTGCAAATCCGATGCATAGAGTACCTGGGGGGCTTACTGAATTAAGACAAGGGGTTGGTTTCCTGGGCAGGTTTCAGAGGGTTGGGGGTCAGAGTTCTATTTTCCATATGACTTGGCCGCTGTCTGTCTGTGTGCTCAGTCTCAGTCTACAAGGCAGACTTGGGTCTCAGCTGATCTTGTTGAGCCACTATGAGGCAGACACATTATGTGTGAGGTGCTCTGTGAGTTGTGAAGGTTTCAGTGTGAGGGAGGGCTGTGGGAGGCAGCTGCAAAGAGCCTCTCTCATCAAAATGAGGAGCCTGAATATACCTAGGCAGTAATAATAATAATAATGCCAGCGTTTAGTGAACTGGAATCACTGCTCTGAGCCCACACAGAACCCCTAGAACAATCCTATGAAGTAGTTACTATTATTATCTCCATATAACAGATAAAAACATTGAGGCACAGAGTGGTTAAGGAACTTGCCCCGGATCACACAGTATCAGAGAGAAAAGAACGCTTAGATTAGCACAAGATTGGCAGCAACTATGCTCCCCCATATGCTGCCTCCTGATTCAACCTCTTGTCCTTGAATGTGGGTCCCGATGCATCACTAGCCATTGGGTATAAAAACCACCTCTTACTAAGTGCCAGGCATGGTATTAAGCATGTACACGTACTAAGACATTTAATCTTTGCAATAGCCTCGGAGATAAGGAACTGTGACTATCATTCCTGTTTGATAGAAAACTGCGGAGCCAAGTTGCACGGCCCAAGCCTCTGAGCCTGGAGTCTGCACATCTACCACTGAGCCACGCTGATGAGTCAAGCCCTGATCGACATAGTGGCTCCATGCAGTGGCTCCATGGCTAAAAGCCAAATCCAAGTCAGTGGTTCTTGCCTTTCTGGATCACAAACCCCTGTGAGAATCTGGTGGAAGCTATAGACACTCACCCCAGAAAAATGTACAAGTACACACACACACACGCTTCAGGAAATTCACAGGTCCCCCTCACAAGCCTTTCCCCGGCAGGTGGATGACAGGGGCAGACCTCTGCGGTGAGTGATTCAGCTAAGGGATATTCTCCAGTCTGGAACTAAAGGGCAAGCCTTGAATTCCAAAAGGTTTAATCTATTGAGAGTGGAAATAAAATTCCGTATCTACTTTTATTTACTTTACCAGAGAACAGAACAGAAAATTAATGGAATAGAATATAGGTCAGAAGAAAATATCCAGAATGATGCATAGTAGAGTAAAAAGATGGGAGATGGAGAGGAGTGAGACAAGGAAGTCACAGTGAAAAGGTCTAGCGTCCCCTGAGAAAAGGAAAGAATGGACATAGGCAATGCTCAAATTTTTGAAGAACTGATGAAACCCACCAAATCATACATTTAAGAATGGAACAAATCCTAAGCAGGATAAATAAAAAAGAAACTCACCACCTTAGACATTACAGTGAAATTGCAGAAAACCAAAGACAAAGAGAAAATAGTGAAAGCAGTCAGAGTAAAACAGACAGATTATGTTCAAAAGCCATAATATCTGGAGGACTCACACGTCCCAATTTCAAAGCTTACCACAAAGTTACAGTAATTAAGACAGTGTGGTGTTTGGCACAGGGGTAGACAAATAGGTCAACTGAATAGAATTCAGAGTCCAGAGTAAATCCTCACATTTACAGTCAGTTGAATTTCAACATGGGTGCCAAAAATTCAATGGGGAAAGAATAGTCTTTCCAATAATGGTTCTGGGACAACTGTATATCCACATATAAATGATTGAAATTAGACCCCTACCTCATGTCATATACAAAAATTAACTCAAAATGGGGCAAAGACCTAAGTACAAGAGATAAAACTAAGAAATTCTTAGAAAATGACAAAGATAGTACTAAATCTTAATGGCCTTGGGTTAGGCAATAATTTTCTACATATGACATTAAAAGTATAAGCAACTAAAGACAAAACAGATTTACTGAGCTTTATGAAAATTAAAAGCTTTTGTATTTCAAAGGAAAAAGTGGAAAGTGAATATATATCTGACAAGGGACTTCTGTCTAGTCTATATAAAGAACTATTACAACTCAATAGTAAACAGACAAATACCAATTAAATAATGGACAAAGGATTTGAACCGACACTTCTCCAAAGATATACAGATGATACATGGAAAGATGTTCAACATCATTAACCAGTAGGGAAATGCAAATCAAAGCCACCAGGAAATATCACTTCACGCCCAGCAGGGTGCTAAAATAAAAGCGATAATAACAAGTGTTGCTGAGGATGTGGGGAATCTGGAACCCTCATACACGGCGGCTGGGATTGTAAAATACTGCAGCCACTCTGGGAAACAACCTGGCAGCTCCTACTTTACACCTAGGTATACACCTGAGAAAAATGAAAACATTCGTTCACACAAAAACTTGTACGTGAATAGTCATAGCAGAATTGTTAATGATAGCCCCCAAATGGAAAAAAACCCAAATTGTCCATCTGCTGAAGAATGGGTAAATAAAATGGGCTATATCCATACAGTGGAATATTAGTCAGCCACACAACATGGATGAAGCTTGAAAATACTATGCTAAGTAAAAGAAGGCAGACTTAAAAAGCTACATATTGAATGATTCCCTTTACATGAAATGTATAGATTAGGCAAAAATCTATAGTGACAGGAAGTAGGTTAGGGGTTCCCTAGGGCTGGTGTCGGCGGGGGTGCTGACAGGGGAATGAGGATGACTGGTGAAGGCTAAGGGTCTCTTTCTGGGGTGATAAAAGTGTTCTAAAATCCATTGTGGTGATGGTTGCATAACTTTGATGAATATACTAAAAACCATTGAACTGTACACTTTAAATGAGTAAGTTATATGGTAAGTGAATTATATTTCAGTGAAGCTGTTACCAAAAAAAAAAAAAAGAAGATAGAACAGGTGGGACAAACTGAAACTAACAGATATAAATGCAAAAATATCACTGTGTTAAATGTCAGTGGACCAAATGCTCCCGTTAAAAGACTAACAGTTGTCTGACTGGATTTTTTGTCTGACTGGATTTTTTTAAAAAAATCCAACTATATGCCTTTGGAGACAAAACAGAAAAAAAAAAAAAAAAAAAAAAAAGAAGAAGAGAAGGCACAAATGAACCCTATCAGGAATGAGAAACAGGGCATTACCATAGTCCCTGCAGACCTTAAAAAGAAACAAAGAGGATATTATAAACTTTATGCTAAAGCACTGGAAAGTTTTTACAAAATGTATAAATTCCCAAGGGGGAAAAAGACAACTTACAAAAATTTAACCAGGAAGAAATAGGAATTTGGAACAGACTAATAACTTAAAAGTACTGAAACACTAGTTAAAAGTTTTCCCACAAAGCATGTTCCAGGCCCGCAGGGCTTCATCAGTAGTGTCCACCAAACACTTGCAGAAGGAATGAGGTCAATTTTACAGACTCTTTCGGGGAATAGAAGCTATTACATTTGCCAGCTCATTTTGAGGCTAATACAATATATTGTAAGTATACTATATTAACATTTTTTCTAGATATTATGATGTTTTGACATGCTAAAAAAAATCCTTTCTGGCTGGGGAGAAACAATTCTTAGAGATGGTGAAGGGTCCAGCTGGGAGCGTAACCCAGGACCACACCTCCTTTCTCCCGCCCTTTCACTCCAGGAGGCAATATTCCTCTGTTTCACTTATCCCAGGGCCATGTGCCAGGCAACTAGGGACCACACATATAGCCTAAAGTTGGCCAAAATTATTCAAGCTAGCTCACTCTACCCTGCCCTACATTCCCATAGAAACCCCAGTAAAGGCTGTGTTCTAAGCCTTCCCCCACCACACTGCCTTCTGCCTCCTGACCACCCTGGTGTCTTTGCCATGTGTCCCTGTGCGGTGGGACATGCCTCTTGTTTCTGGGACCTCTGAGTATAATAAACTTTTTTTTTTCCTGAGCCTCTCTTCTGTTTCCTCTGAGACTATCCATCTCATAAAAACCACAAGACACATAATCTTGATATCAAAATCTTATGAAGACATTGTGAGGAATAAAAATTTTAGGTAAATCTCATTCATAAACAATGACACAAAAATTCTAAACCAAATATTAGGAAGTTGAATCCAGCAATACATAAAATTCCACTCCTGGGTATTTATATGAAAAAACAAAAACACAAATTCAAAAAGATGCATGCTCCCCAATGTTCATAGTAGCAGTATTTACAGTCGCCAAGACATGCAAGCAACCTGTGTCCATCAACAGATGAATGGATAAAGATGTGATGTGGTATATATATACAATGGAATACTACTCAACCATAAAAAAGAGTTAAATTTTGCCATTTGAAACAATATGGATGGACTTGGAGAGCATTATGCTAAGTGAAATAAGTCAGAGAGCTACAAATAGTTACACGTGGAATCAAAAAATAAATAAGTAAAACCAACTGCTGAATATAACAAACACAGACTCACAGATATAGAGAACAACCATGTGGTTACCAGTAGGGAGAAGAAGTAAGAGGAGAGGGGCAAGAAAGGGGTATGGGATTAAGAGGTACAAACTACTATGTATAAAATAAATCAGGTACAAGGATCTATATGTAGTGCAACACAGGGAACATAGCCAAAATTTTATAACTATAAATGGAATATAACCTTTAAAAATTGTGAATCACAACGTTGTACATTTGAAACTTGTTTAATATTGTACATCAACTATACCTAAATTTAGAAAAGAATGACACATCATGTCCAAGTTATGTTTATTATTATTTTAGTAATGCAAGTTAAGTTATCTTTTAAAAAAGTCAATTAATTTGCCACATTAATAAACCAAACAAGAAAAATCATAGATCATCTCAATAGCTGCAGGAAAAATACTTAATAAAATTCAACAGACACTTATGATATAAACTCTTAGCAAACTAGGAATAAGAGAGGACTTCTTAATATGACAAAAAATACCCACAAAGCACCAACAGCAAACTTGTTAGTGGTGAAGTGTTGAGAGCTTTTGCTTTGAGATCAGCGATTTACTGCTGTGTAGAAAATTACCTCAACACTTAGTGGATTAAAATAACAAACATGTATTGTCTCACACATTGTGCACTAGGAATTTGAAAGTGGCTTACCTGGGTGGCTCTGGCTCAGAGTCTCTCATGAGGTTGCAGTCCAGAAGTCACTCGGGGCTGCTTCTGAAGGCTCGACTGGGGCGAAAGGATCCTTCCAAGTCACTCGCTTGGCTGTTAGCAGGAGGCCTCAACAACAAGCCTACTGGTTGGCTCGATTCCTCAATTTCTCCAAAAGACAGAATCAACCCAAGTGTCCATCAACAGGTGAATGGATAAATAAAATGTGGTATCTCCATACAATGAAATATTAGCCTTAAACAGGAACAGAGTTCTGATGCATGCTACAACATGCACAAACCTGGGAAACACTATACTAAATGAAATAAGCAAGACACAGAAGTATCTACAAATACTGTAGGTACTTACGTGAGGTTCCCACAACAGGCAAATTCAGAGGCAGGAAGTGGGTTAGAAGTTACGAGGGGCCAGGGAGAGGTGGGAATGGGGAGTTACTGCTTAACGATTATAGTTTCTGTTTGGGGGTGATGAAAAAGTTTTGGAAGTATATAGTCGTGATGTTTGCACAACATTACAAATGTAACTAGTGGCACTGAATTGTATACTTAAAAATGGTTAAAACGGCAAATTTTTGTTATATACGTTTTACCACAATCTTAAGAAAGTAAAATGCAATATATTGAAAACCATGGTATTGTGCACTTGAAATGGGTGAACCGTATGAATTATATCTCAGTAAAGTTTTTTAAAAAACCCAAGTAATTGTTTTTAGGATTCATATTTAGGTAGTAAAACAATAAAGAAAAAGCAAGTAAATGATTATGCTTATCAGGACAGTAGCACAGTGGTTACTTTATGGGGGCTGGAGGAGTCTGTGACCAGAAGGCAGTATTATAGAGGGCTTCCCGGGTGCTGGCAATGACCTTTTTCTTGACCCAGGGGGGTTTCATTTTATAATAATCCACTGAACTATATACATTTATGTTTAGTGCATTTTTTAAATGGGTATTAGACTTTTCACAATGCTTTTTTATATTTAAAATTCAGCAAGAACAAAGTATTGGGGGGTTGGAGGAGGGTGGCTTTTTGAGTAGACAAGAAGTGTCTGCCATAAGGAAACAGAGCTCACCCATTTCAGCAGAGGCGGGAAGAGAGTCCTATGCGGACAGAGCAGCATGTGAAGTCCCTAAAGCACAAAAGGATGTGTGAACCTGAGGAAGTAAAAGGTGACCAGCCCAGTTCTGACCAGGCTGAGAGAGCAAGAGGAGAGACGTGTCTGTGAGATGAAGTCCGCAGACATCTCCTGCAGCACATAGGTTCTGTCAATGCTATCGCCTAAATGTCTTTAAAAGATGTCCCTGCCGTATTCATCCTCTGCACCATTAACAAAGCTCCGCTCTCGGAACTTCTCGGTTTTATTGATATTGAAGAGTTACGACTAATTTCAACCCCCGAACTGGTTCCAGTCTCTACCCTCTCTCTAGCTCATCCATTCCTACTCGCTTGTCTGTCCATCTAATTTATCTTTTTTAAAAAAAAATAAATTCGTTCACATCACTTTTCTTTTACAATTCTTATAGGTGCTTATCCCCAGGTTGGCATGACTTCTGTAGTGCTTCAAGATCTTCCGGGGGGGGGAGGGCATAGCTCATATGGTAGAGTTCATGCTTAGCATGCACAAGGTCTTGGCTTCAATTCCCAGTACTTCCCCTAAACATGAATAATTAACCTAATTACTTCCCCCCAAGTAAATAAATAAAATTAAAAATAAAAAACTTACAGAAAGCATGACTAAGCCTAAATTTCCAGCCTCATGCCTAGCCTCTCCATACTACTACTACTACCTAGTGGCTCTTCAAATATTCTAACAACACCTTCTGCATTGTTGCCTCCTCCAAGAAGACCTCCCTGAAAGCCAGGCTAGGTGGCTCCCACAGAATCCTGAGAATATGTCTATCATTATATTCTAGTCTCCACAGAGCTAAAAGTCCTTGAGGACGGTGTTTTAATATTCGTTATAGCCAGAATACTTAGCACTCTAACACAAAACAGACACTGAACTTTTCATACACTCAGTGTTTTATACATCCTCTCTTTCCTTCCAGCAAAACCCTACCCAAGCTTGCATTCCTCTATGAAAGTTTCCCAGGCCCCTCCAAGTAGTTAGGGTCTCGGACTTCTTTACCTGAACTAAGTACATTTTATTAATTTTTTCCCGGTTTTATTGAGATATAATTGACATACAGCACTGTATTGAATTCTACATATTTTAACAGTTTATGTGTACAACGAAATGTCCTAATGTTAACAGGTCACTAACGGCAATACTATCCATGCTTCAGTGTTCTACCCAAAGCCACCTCTTCCATTTAATAGTTCGCCAATCCCTAAAGAGAATTATTTCCGTTAACTCTCAGCTCATGATGTTTATATCTATTGAGCACTTGATATTCTTTCATTATAGCTGCTTACTACTGCTTTCCCGGTCTCCTCCCCGGTAGACTATAAACTCCTCGGGGCTGTCGTCCAACCCGTCCCTCTCCTCTCCAGACTCCGCGCTACGCTTTGCCCATACAGTCCTTAAAGCACCTCCGGGAAGCTCCTGTTGAGACAGAGCCCTTTAAAGATGCCTCAGCCGGCAGAGCCGCCCGCCCGTCCCTCCACAGGCCGGGGCTCCTCCCCGCGAGCTGGTTCGGACCCGGACCCGGAGGGCTGACGAGCTGATCGGGTGGTGGAAAGAACCCACCCCGCTCTCTTCCCGCCCAGTCCTGCCCTCCAGCGGCGGTCGGCAAGGCTTCGGATGTCCGCGCAGGCGCGCTGACGCTCTCCGAGAGCGAGACCCGAGCGTGGGGCCCTTGCTGCGCAGGCCCGGGCGGGTGGGCGGGCTTGCCGGCCTAGGGGCGGGGCCCGGGAGGTTCGCGCCCGCTCATTGGCTCCCGTGCTGACGGACAGGCGAAGAAGATGCTGAGATGCTGCTGGGTTAGAAACAGCCATGCGAGCAAAATGTAAGTAAGTAAATAGATGGAGGAGTCGGGGACGGAATGGCGGGTGTCGGTTTGAGAGCTGCTGGGGCTCAGCTAGTCCCCGGCTGGGCCAGGACGGCACTCCCTGTTTCACTCTCTTCCGCCATAGCCTGGGCCAGAGAGGATCTGCTTTCTGGAAAGTTGTCCAGGCAGCAGAGTCACAGAGGACTCGTCCCTGCCGGACCTGAGTCTTCATTACCATTCTTGCAGCACCAGCCTGGAGGCTCCGGTTTCTGGAGGGCAGCCTCGAAGGGCCGCAGGGTCCCGCTACCGTGTGGTCTAGCTCGGGTCTGGGAGCTACCGCTCAGGCATTGGCAAGGCAGGGCACTGTCCATACAGGCTTCCCAGGTTGCTGCCTGACTGCCGACTGACTATTCATTGTAAAAGGCAAATCTGAGCACATCCTCTGCTCCAAATCGCCGGCGCCCTCGCGGCAGAGGCGCCCAGATCCACTTTAAACTTTGCGGATGAGTCATTCGTGATGCGTTTCTGCTGATCTTTCTAGTCACATCTGGGAGGAACTACCACCAGTCAGGTCCTTTCAACCTTTGTGTTTCTGCATGAGCTGCCCCCTCCCCTCCGCCATACCTACCCCTTGCATTCTCTACAGCTCTCCTGGAGAAGCTCCGACCTCAGCCCCGCAGAGGCCTTCTTTGGTGTCCACGCACTGCCCCCAGCCCTCCTCCCAGCTCTGGCCGGGTTATCGCCTGCTCCAAGCATCCTGGCGCTCTGGCAGCCCTGTGCCACAACACTAATCCCACCTGCCAGGTTCCTGGAATGTGAGCAACCTGATGGAAGAAACTGTGTGTTATTGGGATGTGTGGTCTAGCCTAGTACACATCAATAGGAGTTCAATATATGAATGAGTAAACACATGGACTCCAAGGATCAAAAGTGAAGATTGAAAAACGTCAGGCAGGGCTGTGGCATTTTGGGGGGCTCACCAAAGATATGAGCCATGTCCTTTTCACTTCTGAATCCTGGTAGCCAGTTAACAAAGTGACATTCCTTTAAAATATGTGAATAAATTCAAGATGACAAATAGTGAAGCTAAGCAGTTTAGTTATGGTCCCAACACAGCCTGTGTAAGGACTTCTGCTCAGCTAGTGGGGGTGGGGCACTAGGCCTCAGGGGCCAGTCACTGAAGAAAATCTGGACAGGCTTAGGAGGGTGTGTTTGTGTGAGACATTACAGACAACAATGAGGCCAAATCCAAGAGGTGTTTACTGTAAGGAGTATTCCAGGAGGGTGGGGTGGGGCGGGGTTCCCCCAATCTGATCCTCCAAGGCTGTGGGGTGACTCACTCTTCCTTGGGCTCATGGGTGGGGCTGAAATTTGTTCCCTGAGTTGGGTCCTGCTCCCCCTGGCCCTTGGCATCCCCAGTGTCTCCAGCCACTAGAGCCACATTCCTCAGATAATTAGTGTTGAAGCAGTTGATCTGTTCATCCCCAGGACTCAGTTTACAGCAGAGGGCAGAGTCTCGCCAGAAGTTACGTCGGGGGCCACACAGGTCATCGATGAAGGCTGATTTCTGATGAAGGAGTAAAACAGAGATGGTGGGGTCAGAGGGTTGTTAGAGGTCAGGTAAGGCTATTTGGGTGCCCAAAGCCCCTCTTCCCTCAGCTTCTACTGCTCTCTTTGTGCACCCCTTCCTGGGGCTGAGAGAGTACTAGGCTGCCTTCCACAGCTAGGCTCCTTGTGACCTTGTGACAGACAGATGTGCACACCTAGAAATGTCAGAAGCTAGAGGCCCGGAGAAGGCATAATAGGAACTTGGAAGTGGAGAGCAGATCGGGTCAAGAATGAAGACTTCTGGAACTAAGAAAAAAGATCTTCCCACTAGTCTTCATTATTTCTGTGGGCTGGTTTGAGGCACTAAAAGAAGGGGTAGCCAGCAGTCCAGCTCCCTCACTCCCCACCCCCGCATTCCTTTGAAGACTGTGACCTCCTGCCCTCACACTCACTTCCTCCTCGGCACAGCAGGCCTGCTCTGGAAATGGCAGTTCACAGCAGTGGGCAGTCATGTTCCGGATCAGCCCAGGAATCTGCTTACTATGTTGGGGGGAAAAGGGCAGAAGTCAAAGTCTCTGGGTATCCCCAGACATCAAAATGGTGCTTGTAGACCATGATTTTGCTTTTCCCAAGAGTGTCCCAGAGGGTGCCCCAGAAGGGAGGTTTTGGGGAAGGGAAGAGAGTTGGAGGAGAACTGGACAAGACTTACTGCTTGGTGAGAACCCTTTGATTTCCACAGAGATGGCTCATGAGGTTGGGGGTGACTCGGCTGAGGTCAAGGGTCAAGATGTCCCGGTCATAGTTGGGATAAGGAGCCCGACGGGCAAAGCACTCATCGCGGGCAGGGCTAGGAGGGTAGTGGCAACACGAGTGGTGGTGGGTCTTTATAGCCTGTTCCCAATCACAGTATCCATCAAGGGTATCCTCCCACTGTGGGCCAGAGAGAGGGAAGTCAGAAGCTAGGACCCTTGGCCCCTTCTCTCCTGAACTTCTGCTTCCCTTACTGCCCCATGTTATGAGATGAGGGATGCCCAGCCCCGGTGCCAAAAAGGAAGGGCGAAGAACCAGAGGGCAAGGAGGCAGCTGTGGTTGTATGGGGTTGGGAAGGTGGAAAGGCAGAAGCACAGATGAGGTTCCGAGCTGGCCACAGGAGATGAGCTGGAACAGGAGACGGAGAGGGTCAGGTGAGGCCAGAGCTGGACGGATGGTTGGCAGACAGGTGCATGTGTGGGATCTTGGGTGGACGAGACCAGGAGTGCAGGATGAAGATGCATGACGAATAGACTCAGACGAGGAACACAGTGGATGTGCGAACACTCTCAAGCAGACAAACGGGCATACGTGCTCACAGTGGGTAGGTACATGGATGAATGGGCCGGTGGGATCAGAGGTCGGAGATGGGTGGGCAGGCAGAGAGGCTCTCGGGATGCTGGGATGCCCACTTACAGCCTTCCATGTACAGGTGTGGTTGTTCCCCTGCCGGCAGCAGCGCTGGAACTCCCCCTCCAGGCGGGTCAGAGCCTGCAGCTGCCTTTGGATGGGGTCAGTAGCTGGGAGGTTGCGCGGCACAGAGCGGAAGCGTCTTAGGTGGCAGATGTTCTTGATATTGTCCAGTGTGGGAAGCCCCGGGGGAAAAGGCAGCTCAGGGCCCGAGGAAATACCAGGCTGGCGGCTGGGGCAGGCCCGGAGCTGGTAGTGTGGCCGGGGAGCTTCCTCCTGGAAGCAGGAGAATCGAGCCTCCCCCTGCTGTTTGCAGCACCAGTGGGCTCGGGTCTTGACCGAGAACTCGGCCTCACAGAACCGGGTCATCGCGTCCTCCCACTAGAGCGAGAGGGGTGGATCAGCCCAGCAGCCCACTGTCCACATTCCTGTCTTCCTCCAGAGAAGGACCCCGGGCAGGCAGACAGGGAAGAGGCAGAGGCCGTGCTCTGCTCCTCTAGCACACCGAGGAGGCTCACGGTCAGGCCAGTCAAAGGGACCTGAGGTTCCTACACCCCAGGCCTAGGCCTCTAGTCCTTGAAACACACGTATACCGTCTAGAGGGTTAAAGAACACCTGCAAAGTCAAGAGCCCAACCCTTACCACGAGTTTTGCACAGTCCAAGCGGTTTGTGTGGCTGTGACAGCGGCAGCAGCGGGAATATCCAGTCTCCAGGAGATTGAGGGTCTCACCCTGGCGACTAAGGTGGGAGAAGCCAGTCTGGGGCAGGTTCCAAGGGCCGTACACCACATGCTGACGATTAGGAAGGCAGATCTGGTCCAGGTTGTCTGGAGAAGGCCGACCGGGGGGGAAGCCATCCAGCCGGTGGCCCCAGCCCCCGCGGGATCGGCCCTGTTGGCAGTGCAGGGCTGGATTCCAGGACTCAGGCTCTGGGGGCTTGTGATTCATGAAGGCGGCTGACTTGTCTAGAAAGTGGAAAACAGAGTGGGAAGGGGAAACATGTGGAGGAATAGAGAAAGGCTGGATTGAGTCAGAAGGTTTGAGAGAACTTGGGGTTGAGGAGAAAGAGTTGGGAGGATATGGGGAAAAGAGGAAGAAATGAACTTGTGGCTCTTACCTTCAGAATGACTGACTGAAAGGCAAAGAGAAGTAAGTCATAAAAGGTGTCACCCTTACAGCCCCCACCCCAGCCCCTAGTCCAGCCTGCTCCCTGTGCTGCTGCCCCAGGCTCAGGACCCTTGCTTCCCCCAGCGCCCTCCAGCGGCTGAGCACTTAAGCAGGAGGATGGACAGACCGACGCTGTCACTCGCTCGCTCTCTGCTTAGACTGGAAGGTCACGTCTTCTTGATATAGGAAAGGTGGGTGCATGAACAGAAAGCATGTTGGGAGGGGCCTCTCTAAAAGATGGGGACCTGGCCAGTTCCCATTCATAAGAAGGAACTCAGTAGAGAAGCAAGCGAAAATAAATGCTACTTTTGTGTCATTTAACCTCATAAGTTTATAAAATAGGTATTATTTCCCCAATCTTATAATGAAGACACTAAGGCTTGGAGAGGTAGCTCACCCCAGGCAACGACACAGCTAGTAAGTGGCAGAGCCCCAAAGGCCGTGCTCGTCAGGCCGTCAGCCAAGGGCAGGCAGGAGGGTAAACAGGGGAAGGAGGCTCTTACCTTCCTTCTGCTCCGTAGGGAGCTGGGGAGGGGGCAGCTCTTCTTGGAGGGGGATGGCTTCCTGAGGAAGAGGGGGATCCCCTGCAGGATAGGGTGAGGGCACAAAGAAGCAAGGATCAGACTGATGTCAGCAAGATGTAGTGGGCTGGAGGCAAGGAAACAGGCAAGCACTCACCTTTCTTTCCCACAGGGAGTGGAGGGGGCTGCTCCTCCTCCTGGACAGGGATGGCTTCCTGAGAGCGAGAGGGCCGCACTACAGAAAGGGGAGTGTGTGAGTAGCTCCCCCTTCCTCCCCTTCCCACCACAGATCAGGAAGTAAGCCAGGCCAGAAGACCGGAGGTGCAGCTGAGACACGTGCATGGTGCACTTACCTTCACTCTGCCCCTCAAAGTGAGGGCTATGCTGAGAGGTGTCAGGGTGATCCTGGGGGAGGGCTCTGGACAGGGGTGGGGAAGGGGGTGCAGCATAGCCAACTAGAGGCAAGAAGGGAGATGGTCAGAGCCTTCATTTCCTCCTGGACCCCCAAGCCCATGCCACTGTCCCAAACTCTTTACCTTCTTGGAGGTGGTGGGTGAGGTGCTCTGGCCCCAGCTCCTTCTGCCCTGGAGCCTTAAAGCCTGGAAGAGGAAAGGTGAGTCAGGGGGCATTTTGAGGGGCCCTTTCCTGGCCCTGAGAATGGGAAGGGGAGGAGGTGGAGGTCAAGAGCTTAAAAAGATGACCAAGACACTAGAAGCTTCTCTGTATTGTTCCTGCCCCACTTCCCTAAGCCACTGGCAACACACCTAGTCGTGACTGAGCGGGTTCTGAGAAACCCTGTGATAATCCTACAGCCTCACCTTTACCAGGCACGAAGCCTTGGGTCTCCCAAGTCCAGGCCTAAAGGGAATGTGACACATGGGGCTGGGGAGGAAGGCCTTAATCTCCTGTCAGCATCTTTCCCTCAGGGCTTCTGGGCTCTCCCCGGAGTCTGGACCTTAAATTGGCTGGAGTTTCACCTGCCTGTCTCTTCCACCCTCCCACCTACTCCAGGTCCTTTAAACATCTTTGGACTTTCTGGTAAGGAGCCCACCCAGAAGTTGAAGTGCTTCCCCTCCAGCTAGTCTCAATTTAGGACCTGGGGAACCCGGATGGTTCAAGACTCCTGAAGCAAATCACCCCACAGCCACAGGGAAAGGAATGGCTTGTTGCTGATCTGTAGTCACAAAAGACTACGACCTGGGAGGAACGAGACGGGGCCTTGCAGAGATAGACTAGATCTATGACGCTCTCTCAGGTTTCCCTCAGTAGCGTCCTGTTTGGTATCCAAGCAGATAACGTGTGTGCGAGCGAGCGTGGCCATGCCGGGCCCCCTGTGGATGGCTGAGACCCTCTCATCTCCTCTCCTAACCAGCCAGGGGGCCGGTCAGGGCTCTCTGGGTCAGCAGACTGGTTTTGAGCAGCCTGGCAGCCCCTTCTTCCTCTCTCCTCTGCCAAAGAGGCCCCACATATATATCCTCCTCAGACAGAAGCCCATTAATTACTCTGTGAATCCACCCATCCCCTCAGGAGTTGTCCATTTGACTCCAATTATGTGCTTCTAGGCAGCGAACTCTAGGAGCCCCTTTCTTTCTGTGCCCCTGCTCCCCCGCCCTGGTTAAAGGCCCCAGTGCCCAGGCCTACTGAGGGCCTGCTCAGAAACGGGCATTCAAGCGGGGATCTTCCTGCTGGTGAGGAGCCAGCCAGGATGGCAAGCCCCCGGCCCCCGGCCCGTGCTGGCCAGGACCCCTTCCCCAGTGCTGGCTCCAACCCCAGCTCACCTTCCTCAGAGGCTACAGAAGCAACAGCCAAACAGGCCAAGACCAAGGCTGCTCTGGACCTGGTCCCCATCCTGGGGCAAGGACTGGTTGGCGGCCACCCAGGTAGGTCCTCAAAGGCAGATCTGATTTGAAGGGCTGGGCAGCTGGGAGCCTGCTTCTCCAGTCGCTCTGACTGCTGTTGTGAGCTTCAGGGCCGGTTCCCTCTCCTTTTTATATGGCTGTCTGGGGATGGCTCCCGCCCTCCTCAGCTTCCTGCCATGACTCAGGCCCAGCTGCTCCTCCTTCCAGACACTCCTTCCAAACTCACCCTGAAGCCTCCTGAGAGGATTGAGAAGAATGGAGGTGAACCCAACCCCAAGAGAAACTGATTCTGAGAGTCATGGAGCATGAGGAGTCTGAGGCCTTATTTCAGGCCTCAGTGCCTGCATTTGCAGGCCGCTTCTGTGGAGAACGGATCTGACACCCTGCTGGACTGGGACTGGGGAGACCGGGCACCGAGGAGAGGGACAGGGCAGCTACCCCGGGAGCTCCCCTACCAGTGAGAAGCCTGGGCTGTCCTCTTTCAATTCCTCCAACCCCCAGGACAAAAGAGAGGGAGAAACTCAAATTCCTTTTCATGTCCCCATCAGGAGTCAGAGATGAAGACACACATCCAGTAGCTTCAAGTTTATTATTTTTAGTTTCACTCTCCTCACATCCAAACAGCGACAGCTCCCCTAGACCAAACCTCTTTTCTGGAGAGCAGATTCATGTCTACATGAGTTCTGAGGGGCCCGGGGGACTCCAGACTCTGTCAGTTAGGTTGGGCTCTCCGGCGTTAAGCAGGGCTGGTGGCTCCTGCAGGTCTGAGCCACATCTACATACGGATGCTCAGAACATTTCTTCGGCATTTGGGGCCCTGCTGTTCTGCAGCTCCAGGAGCCGCTGCGCAGCCTCCGCCAGGTCCCATTCCCCAAGTTGACGGTTATCTCGAGTCCGAATGTTCACTGTTCTCTTAGTCTGCTCTTTCTGGCCAACCACTGCAGGAAGAGGGGAGGTTTGGGAATCTCGGGGCAAATTTATCCAGAGGGTATCTCCTTCTGCCATGCAGAAATGTCAGAGACCTAAACCTTGAGCAGGGGTGGGAGCTCGGACGTGGTTCCAGGAAAGGATATATTTAGCTGTCTCTTGCTCGAGTTAGTTCTCTGCTCATCCTGAAGAGATAATGGAATGTTCCGGACATTCTATTACGTGTCTTATCACTTCCACTCAGGAGCGCAGGAGTCAGAGATAGGAGGGTCAGCCAAAGAGAGACAAACAGATAAAGAAGCAGACACAAGAAACTGTGTGTGTACGTGTGTGGACGTTAGAGAAAGGGGAGGGCAGTGGAGTGGAGCACACACGTGCAGGTCCCCAGGGTCGCGGGGCGGCCTGCTCCCGGTGCCGGCTGTGCACAGCTAGAGTCAGGTAATCCGGCTGAGAGGTTTCTGCTCCCTGCCTTCAGGACAGAGCTTTGAACCTCGGAAAATGGAAAAGAGGAGCAAGGTAGGCCTAGACTTTTTTCCTTAACGCCTTTCTCATCTCATAGGGCTGGGTTGACTCCATCTAGGTCTAGAATAAACAAAGCTAATTAATGCCTTATTAACTCTTCCTGTCCCTTTCTCTCTGATGCTCCCTCGGTTAATTAACCTAACAGACACCAAGAGCTAGGGCGGAGGTAAGAAGAAAACTGTCCTGAGGGTCAGAGGTGGCGGTCAGGGGAAGGAACCCAGGGCCCAGATGTCTCAGGCACTCTGAACCCTGGCTCCTGCCGAGCCCAGGTAATGAGCCCCAGTTAACCGAAATATGCAGACGACCAAACTCAATAGATAGGAAAGAAGAACACAGAGGCCAGGTGGAGGAGTGTAGGGCTCTGGGGGTCTGTGCTGCCAGGTCACTTACCGAATAGAAAATTGTAGTGGGCGAGCTGAGCCCGGCGGACTCTCCGGCCGAGAGTCAGCCCGGGGTCAGCATCCAGGTCGGCGGCCAGTCCCACGGCTCGCAGGCTCTGCTGGGCCTGGGGCAGAGGATCAGTGACAGCAACTTGATTTAATGGAGGGCTGAGGAGCTGGAACAGCCTGACGCTAATTTTCCTCACGCTCCCCCATTGGCTCCTCCTTCCTCTGCCTCAAGGCTCTCCAGTCTGCAGGGACGACCCCTCCTGACTCCCGGCCCCCGCAGCTTCCCTGTCTGCCTCCTGCTGGAGCTGAGCCCGCCAAGGCTTCCCTGGGCTCTGCCTGTTTCTAGGCTCCACTCTACCCAACCAGCTGCTCGGTTCTGGTACCTTTCATATCTTTCTCTCTAGAAAGGAAAAATAAAACCAACATTTTATCGAAGCCTGCTTTAGTGCCAAGGGCTCTGTTGTCAGCATTTAACATTTATTGTTTAATTTTCACACATCTCCACAAGGCAAGAATTAGCTCATTTTTTGGATGTGGAATCCCCAGCACACAGGCCAGCAGCCATTCAAGCCCAGCCTTGTGACTCCAAGTGCTGTGCCCCTCTCTCCACCCAGCGTGGCCTCTACCGCCCACTGCTCGGTCCCTATTAGTCCTGCTCCGGCCTCCGTCCTTACCCCCAACTCCTCACCTCTCTGGCATATTCCTCTTGCTCAGCCCCCACAGGAATGACCACCACCTGGAATGGGGACAGCCACAGTGGCCTGATTGAGAGAACAGAGGAGGGCAAGTTACTTACCCCGGCTCTGACCACACCTGTGGCCACAGGGAACAGATCCTAGAAGGAAACAGAAATCTGGGGTCAGGGGTCTCACCATTTTCCCCCACAGCTTTCTGCCAGCACTCCCAACATCCTTTCCACAGAACCGAGCACTGCTCGATGAATGAGGACTGGACGCTCCAGGGCCCCCGCCTGCCTTGGAGGGAAAGAGGAAGGGGGATGGAATGGAGCAGTGTCACAAAACCTGTACCCAAGATCACTTTCCAGTTTCCAAGAACGCTTCAGCCCTGGCAAGGGAGGGTGGGAAGGGTTTGGTTTAGTTTTTAGGGTCACAGGTAGAAAGGGGAGTTGTTCTCCACCTATTCTATGAGCAGCCAAGGGAAAAGGGGACAGGGCAAGGTTCTGTACCCCCTGTACTGGAGGTCAAATCTCAGGGGCAGCTGGAAGTCAAGCTGGATTGTTCCACACTGATGGGGTCGACCCAGGGCATCATGGAGGTGCACATCAATCTGGAGGAGACAGAAGGGAGGACGTGAGAGGCACCAGCATCAGTACCCTCCATTATGCACGCCAGCCCTTCTGCCCACCCACGCCCCAGGCTGTGCAGAGAGACGGTCAGCCAGCTGCTTCATACTCTACTCTCTTGCTGGCAGCAGCTCTTTCCACTTAATACTGGTGTAATATCAGGGACACCGATACTCACACGAATGGCACATCCACGGCCTGGCCTCTCAATTCCTTGAGTTCCCCACCTCAGAGACCTTCGCCTGCACCTGCACTATAGCTGTACCCTTCATCCTGTCATCACCCAGAACAGCTGCACCTCCGAAACAGCCCATCAGATAGCCATCTCTTGTCTTTCCACCTCTGACAATTATTCCTATTAATAGCTCTTTAGTTTCCTGGTTCCTTAACTCCTCTTTTTTCTTCCCATTGACAGACCTCTCGGCTTCTCCCACCTTTGCTTCTTTCCCCATGCAGCTGTAACCACTCTCCCTGGTTCCCCAGTATCATTGATCTTCTGTCACATCCACAGGACAAAACCCCTCCCTGGTGGCACCCTTGCCTCCCACCATCTTGGTCCTGTAACAGAAGTGCCCAGTGCCGCCCAACATGTCACATCCCACACAGACGCAAAAACAGGGATAGATGCAAATCAACTCAAGAAACCCTTGCTCTGCTAGCAAATCCTCTGGCGGCCCTAATCAGCTCCGCGTCCATTTCTCAAGGATTTAAGCTCTCTCCTCTCTTCCTATCTTCAGCTCCCTCACTGACCACAATCCTCTCCCTACTCCCATCTCAGCAAATGATCCTGGCTCCTATCTCATGATGAATTCTGATATTATGAGATGAGAAAACATCTCAGCTTCTACCACCACACCTATACGTTTCCTTCCTGCTGCCCTCCCAACAACGGCGAAGGCAATCCTTTCTGCAGAGAGCTCGCGATCCTACCCCTCAAACGGCCCCAGAACTTCCTTCTGCTGAAAGCCCTTCCACAACCTCAACTCCCTGACCCAGACGGGATCCCTCTCATCACCGCATTTAAACATTCGCAAGTCTCTCTTTTCATCAACATCCCTGTTGATCTGTCAGCTACTCTCCTCTGCCTTCATAAGAGCCAAAGTTCTTGAAAGAGTTTGTTCATTCACTTCTGACTTCACCCTAGCCCCCAATTTACCAAAAAATGGTCGCTCAAAACCTTACAGCCTTTTCACTAAATCCAGCAGACACTTCTCAGTCGTCTCCCCCATGACTTTTCACTGTTTCCACCTTGCCACGTGAGTTTTCACCCTTCACCACATTTTCTCCTACGATGTTCCCCCCGAAACACCTCTTTACTTGGCCAACAATACCTTTCAGATTGGAAAGCGATTCCTGCAGGAAGCCTTTCCTGACCCTCCTGACAACACACTCCTGTAGCGCCTACGCAGCGCGGATCCCATGCTGCTGAGCCGCCCTGCGTACCTCCCACAGCCCTCACCAGACCTGAGTTCCACGGGGGCAGGAAGTGTATTGCTCTTCTTTAAATCCTATATGAGTTTAAAAATATCCCTTCATATCTATTAAGTATTTAATAAAACAAACAAAAAAAATTCAAATAAGACTCTAACCAGGGTCCCCATTACCTTAGGCCCATAGAAGGCACCATCTCCAGGGTTAAGGTCCCAGGGTTCGCCAAATTCTTCCAGGGCCTGTTGAAGGACCTTCAGAGGAAAGGAGACAAGAGAAGAATATGTCACCTTTGACTTTATGAGCAACATATCCCACTAGTCCCCCGTAAACGACCCTCTCAGCATCTGCTTCTACGGAGACCCTGATTCCCACCTGCCATCCCCCTCCATCGGCTGGTTTATCTGCCTCTGCTTCCCTACCACCTGCTCACCTGCTCAGCCTGGTCCCAAAGGCAAGGCTCTCCTAGGAAGCCAGATGGCCGGGTAGACAGTGCCAGGTGGAAGGAGAAGCCAAGGACAGCGTAGACAGAGCGGAGAAAATCAAGGCAGCTTCGGATCTCTGCTTCCAGCTTTGAGCAGGAAATAAGGGCAGGTGAGCTGCTAGCTAGAGCTCTGGGGTGATGGCAATTTTGGGGAGAGAGGGCAAAAACATAGAGGGAAATTGGGGATAGAATATAGTTGAATTGCAGTATATAAAGAGGGCAACTGAGGGTCAGGAATGCTGGTGGTTCGCAAGGAGAATGAACGGTGGCTCAGAAATGCTTTGGTGGAGCTGGGGAAGGGCCACCTGAGCCGGGGCACAGAAGATGTGAGCGTCATCCTGCTGGAAGCGCCGCAGCCGGGTCAGTCCCCCTAGGCTGCCAGAGGCCTCGGCCCGGTGCAGGGCCCCGAAGTCTGCCAGTCGCAGGGGCAGCTCTCGCCAGGATCTGGGTCGGTGGGCGAACATCAAGCTGAAGTTGGAGTAGGGGGAGGTCAGGACCACAGTGAAAACGAGCCCCTGAAGACTGCTCTTCTACCCAGGCTGCCTGCTTCCCTTCCCCGCACCATCAGCTAACACCCTCTCTGGCCTCGGCATGCCTCTCACTGAGTCCTGTCAACCCCACTCATCACAGTCTGGGCCCTGCCTGGTTCAGAAGTGAATTTCTCAGTAACAGTAATAATAGACATCATTTACTGTTGTCCCTCTGTGTGACAGGCACTGAAGTGAAAGAGGAACCTTAGGCAGCAACTCCAAACCCTAGATGTTACACATAAGGAGACTGAGGCTTAGGGAGGTAACAGTGAATCTCCCAAATTCATGTGTTAGCTGGAGCGCAGATTCAAGACTCAAATCAGGTGTCCCAATACTATTCCAAGGTGCCTTCTTAATATTACTTAATATTTAGCAACCCGGCTGCCTAGCCCTAGCCCTGGGAGGACCAAGGCCTCCTGGATCCCAGCTCACCAGTGCGCAGGGCAGTTCATGGGCTTGAGGGCGAGGGTGTCTGTGGGACGACTGGTGTGGTGGTCATTCTGGGAGCAGGTGGGCCTGTCAGAGCCTGGGGTCTGCAGGGCAAACATGTCTTCCCGATAATGCTCCCAGTGCCCGGACTGTTCCCAGAGTTTTGTAGAAAACAGCGTAGGGGTTTTCACTTCTGAGAAACCACGGCGGGTGTACTCGGCCTGGAGAGGAAGGTACAGACACAGAAGGCCAGGGAGGCACACGGGGACAGAGGAGACAGAGTGGCAGCTGTGGGATTCTTCCGGGCCCTCAGGTCGTGCAGATCACAGCCACAACCCAGTCAGCGCCACGGTCCCTCCCTGTGCTCCCCTTCCGCAGAGCACACACTTCTGTTATCTTGAGAAAGGTCACTAGCACTTTGCAACGTTTATGTTTATGCTTCTAATCCCCCTCTTTAACACCTGGCTTCTTCAAAGCTTTTAGTCCCTCCCCAGTCCTCCTTCCCCTGGTCTAGTGCTCTCCTTACCCTGATAAAAGCCACCAGTGCATTATACACCCTGGTCCCTCGAGGAAGGAAGAAGCAGCTCCCAGGACTCAGTTCATGGAAGAAAAAGAGCTCTTGTTCCTGGGGTCAGGAATGGCAATGGTCACTTAAAGGGGGATGTGAGGGCTTGGGAAACCAGGAGAGATAACTGACAAAGCGGCTTGCCTGTGGGATTCTGAATCTGCTCCCAATTTCACAACCAGGTTCCTTCGTCTCTCTCCAACCCTTATAATCACCCCCTGCCCCACCACCCCTTTCCCCGTCTCCGTACCTTCCCAATGCGCCGGTGGTCCCGTAACTCTGCTTCCTCCCTCCATTCTTCCCAGGCCCTCAACTCCTCTGCTGTGGGGAAGGAAATCCCTGACACTCTCTGCAGTGTCTCTGGGGCACCTGAAAACCTCCATGAGGATGATGAGTTCTGTGGGAAGACACAGAGTCCAAGGGAAGAAGGGGAGGACTGAAGCCACCCAATCTCTTTCAATCCTCATATGATACTCTTGCTGTAAGCAGCACAAGTGTGCCACCGGACAGCAGTCCCATCTCATCTCTCTCTACCTCCTTCCCCACCATCACCACCAGCAGGATGGCCACCACTATCTTTCAGATACCGCTTGTCACGTTTACAGCCTTGGAGGTGCCTGAGCCTTGATTTCCACGTATGTCCTGCCCAATTCTAACCTTACCCTGCCACATCTTTTTCTCCCCATTCTCACCACCACTGCCCTCCGAGCATACCTGTACTTCATCCCTTCCCGTTCTAATCACTGACTGCTCAGAAGTAACCCTAAGCTCTGGTCAAATATCAGTCTATCTGTCCCCTCATCAATTTCCCAGATGGCTGCGAGGACACTCAACATCCCACACTGGGTCCTATTCCTGGCTACCTGACATGCAAATGTCTCTACTTGCTCTTTATTTAAACAACAGTACTAATAAGAAACAGCCTGCATTTTACAGCACTTGTAACTTTTCCCCAAACACTTCCTCTCGTGTTAGTTGATGTGTATGATGCGGATCTGCTCGTAGGACAGGAATATCAGCCTCATTTGATTGATGGGGAAATGGATAAGGAGATTTACCCAAGGTCACACACTTCATCAGTGGCAGAGACAGGACTAGCACAGTGCTTTTTGATCTACATATCTCCCTCTCTCCCTGCTCCCTGCTCCCATTCCAACTAATAACTCACCTTGCCCAGGAGCAGTATTTGCATAAAGGGCCTGCCCTTGACTTAGAGTACCCTCTCTGTGCCTGTCAAACTGTGTTCCACACCCGCTCTCTCCACAGGAGCCTTCCCTACGTGACCCTGTCCAGCCTGTTCATGCCCTTCCTCTCCATCTTCCTTAGCACTGATGTCTGACTGTGGGGTTGGAACTGGCTTCTGGGCCCTGGAGGGTGTCCAGTAACTGTCATCAGACTGGGAGTTTCTAGAAGCGAGGGACTAAGCATCTTTCTTATTCTGGACCCCCCCCCCTTAGCTGTCAGAGAAGGATAGAGGGTCCTCTTCCCATTCCTCAGCTCATGCCAGTGAAAACAGGAATCTCAGTCTAACTTGGCCCTCACAACTGACCGTTAGCAGCTTCAGGCCTCCAATCTGTCCAGTATGCCGAAGGTGCGGGCCCCGGCAAAGATCAACCAACAGGCCACACCTGGGAGGAAGAAGGGGCCAGTTAGTGATTTCCAAATTCTTTTTTTAAATTAATTTTATTTTTAATGGAGGCACTGGGGATTGAACCCAGGACCTCGTGCATGCTAAGCATGCGCTCTACCACTGAGCTTTACCCTCCCCCCAATTTCCAAATTCTTCAGCTTCTAGCTTCCTCCCTCTCAGGGCCTTCAGCTGACAGAAAGAGGAAGTGAAGATCTTTTCCACAGAGAAAGCAAAGCGAGATAAAAATCAGTTCCCATTTCTTTTTGGGGACTACCCTCTATCTTCTCTCCCTTATTCCTTTCTGGCCTTCTCCAGTGCATCCCCATCTCTTCCTGTTTCCCTCAATCTTGACAACCCTCACCCATATACTGTTGCCGTTGGACCTGTCACTTTCTCCTCGATCAGGCGAAGCTTAAAGGGGTTATCCTGGAAGAAGGGAAGAATGCAGACAAGTCTTTATTCCCAGAGGACATCCTGGGAGAGAGCCACCCCCTTCCCTCATGCCTCTAGATCATCCTCCTAACCCTGTGTGCCTCCACCCCACCTTGAAGAGCTGACGCAGCTGGTCCTGGGAAGCCTCTAGTCTCCGGAAGGGCTGCGCAGCAGCGGCAAGCTCCCTGCAAACCCGCTCCAGAGCAGGCAGCTCTGAGCCCCGGACTGTCCTGGAATGATGAGAGTTGGCTGGTTTCCATCCCCTAAGGAGCATCACCTGGGTGACACATCTGTTGGCTACGGGGATGAAATCCAGAAATAACTAGAACTATTGGCAAAGACAGACAAACTAGGGGGAAACACAAATAGCAAATCAGGTACAGCATTGAGAGCTGGAATGGAGAATTATATTCAATATCTTGTAATAACCTATAATGGAAAAGAATCTGAAAAAGATTTATATCTAAATCACTCTGCTGTATACCTGAAAGTAACACAATATTGTAATTCTAGTGTAGTTCAATTTTTAAAAAGTTTAAAATAATAAAAAAATTTACAGTTAGAGCAAAAGGTCTATGTACGAAATTAAATGTTGAATGCAGACAAGCTAAATAAACAAAACTAGAGCAATAGTAAAGTAAAAGCTGAAGAATTCATAAAGGCTAGAGAAGGTAAGTTTTAAGCAGAATTAGAAAATGAAGGACATGGACTAGTGGAGAATGTGGTGCCAGGTCACAGCTGAGGCAGGAAGGGACCCTCTTCCCAACTTTCTTTCTCCTCCAAACTGAACATACCCAAGGCCCCAGAAACCACCCCAGTAAATGGGTACAAACTTTAAGTTATAAGATGAACAAGGCCTGAGGAATTAATGTATAGCATGGTGGCTACAGTTGATAAATTCTGTATTGCATAATTGAAATTTTCTAAAAGTAGATCTTAAGCATTCTCATACACACAAAAAAGCATGTGATAATTAATTTGATCATGGCAATCCTTTCACAATGTATACGTATATCAAATCACCACGAGTACACTTTAAATATATAATTTTATATGTCAATTACACCTTAAAAAAAAAAAACACCTGAAAAATGAAATAAAATACGGTGCATTGCTCACCGTTCCTTCCCCAGGAAGAAATCATGGTAGAAGCCACATTCTGTGCTCGGACCTTGGCAGAGGACAGCACCTAGGAGTTGTTCAGCTGCTGCCCCCAGGACATGGGTGCTGGAGTGCCAGAACACCTAGGTTCACAAGAAAGGAGTTCATGAGCTTATAACCTTCTCCTTTAGCCCCTGGCTTTCTGATCCTCTCCTCGGAGAAGCTGGTGTGAAAACCAGCAGGGTCTCCTAGGAATAACTACCACAGAATGGGGAACCTGACCTGTGGGGTGACCACTAAACAGTAAAAACAAAAACAAACAAAAAAACCCACAAAAACTGAATATAAAAGAAGGAAGAAGGCCAGCAGAAATAGTGCAGAGAAGAGAGTGAGCCCCACTCCTCAGTGCTTCTCGGTCCTGGAGTACAGAAGTAGGAGGCCAGTCAGTTTTCATGCCACCCAAGCTGACAAGAAGAAAAGTGGAGAGGAGGCCAGGTTGTGTGCTCAGTTATGGGAGCCACATTACAATTAAATATACCACACAGATGACTTATAATGTGTGTCTCAAGAGCTAGGGTGAGGGGGACAAACTGGCATATTATCCTTTTATTTTCAACTTAGTATCTCTCCCTTTCACTAGCACAAGTGATCACTGCTTAACAGACCTAGGCTGAGGAAAACTTTTCATTCTACGTTCTTCCAGCTTAGCCAGGAACAAAGACAAGCAATCTGTGGCCTCCCATGCAACTGCAAACAGAGAAACTAGAGCAAAAGAAATAAATGCTAGAAACACCCACTTTAACACCTCTTAGTTTAGTAGCCACTGTACCCCCAATAAGGAAGAAACTTACTGCTTTCCCCTCTGGGGAATCGAATGTCAGAAATCTGAGATCAGAATCTGTCTCCAATGGCCGCTCCAGATCATAAGGTTCTCCATTCACTTGAGCAGCCACTGCAGTATCTGCCAGTTTTGAACTTCAGCAGTGACAGATGCAGATAAAGAAAAAGACAAGGTTACAATCCACAAAGGATGAGAGGGACTAATCTCTTAGCAACTCCAAACTGGCAAAGGAAATGTGTTACCAGAGCAATAGAATCCATTGTTTCCCCCCATGCATAGCAGAGGAAGGGCAGAAACTATGAAAGTAATGCATGTAAAAAGAGATCCTCGAGAAAGGCTATCTTAATGGGGATGGAATAAACAAGCAGAATTATTTCCCTGTTCAGGTGGAGAAAATTTGGAGGTAGAAAGATTATCCTAGTAGGCATAGGATGAGCCTGGTACCTGATCTGCTGGGCTAGTTGGTAAGGGGTTGTCTTCCATGCCACAGCGTCCACTTTCTGACCTCCAGGAAGTGATATCCTGATAGCCCGTTGTTCCTTCTGTGCCATGCTTTCTAACCTCTTTACCTGGGCAGTCCATAGCTCCTCAAAAAGGCCACGCCGCTCTACCAACCAGTTTGGAGGGGTCGGCACAGCTGCCTGGAGAGAAAGATGTTAGGAGGTAACACAAGTCCCATCATTCCTTCTCGGGATTCTGGATAGCGGGAAATGAGGTCATTTAAATGGCCGTGGTCCTAATTCCTAGTCTTTAAAAGGACTAGGTGATACAGGGCCCTAGGCTGGGAGCCCTACGCTCCCCCGGCTGCTGACTCTAGTAAAAAGATGGGGCATCTACAGGCTAGGGTAGCCGGGTCCAATGACGCAGGGCGGGAGTAGAAGGTGTCAGGCTGGGTTGAGAGCCTACACTTTGCGCTTCCGCTAGGCTGGGTTCGATAGGGTTCGGAACTTTTGGGTACCTCACGCACCGTGTGCAGCCCGCAGGCTTGAAACCCTGGGAGCCGGAGCAGCCGCCACCTCTGACACAGCCCCATGTTCCTTCCGACCCCAGCTATATCCTCAAATAAACGATCGCTGCTTCTCCTTCACCAGATTCCTCATTGGCTTCTGGCCCAACAATATCCATGCTTATTGGTTATTACGGCTGCCACTCCACTCTAGGACCGCCTCCAGGAACTGCGAGGAGGTACACCCGACACAGCACGAGCAGCGGTGTGGGTGGTTCCGGCTGACCGGAAGACCTGAACTGTTACACAAACGGGCAATTCCCGAGATCTGCAGAGTTTCAGCCTAAAGTGGCAGTAAGATACCCTGCGGCTTTGAGGAAGGGGCAAGAAAAGTCTCCAGAGAGAGAGTGGGAGAAAAACGGACGAGTAGTCATTGCCCATAAGTTTTCTTTCACATAGTTTTCACTGGCAGGTAGGAAACACGTAAGACTTTGGAACGAGACAGACCTAGGGTCCTGGATCACTATGTAAAATTTTTGGTAAATTTCTTAACTTTTTCTAAGCCTCAATTTTCTCACCTATAAAATGGGAATAATAATAGTATAATTATGAATTGTTGAGGTTGATTTTATGTAAATTATCTAATATACTGTGCAGTACACGGTAATAGGCAACAATAGCGACAAGCTATGAGAATAAATGAATATATAACAACTTTGAGGCTGGGGCAAAGAATCTGAAGAGGGTGCATCTTGGAGTCCCTTCAAACTCATGGTGCTTAAAGAGGGCTCTTAGAGACCTCTTAATCTTACAAAGAGGAATTTAAGGGAAGAGAAGGTAAATGACTTAAGATCAAACAGTAAGCGCTGATGCTGGTTTCTGAATGCAAGTCTTGTATTCTTATACCATACCAGATTTCTCTGGTAATAGAGTTTACTCCCAATATAATTTGCCCATCACTTCAGAAAGAAGTGCCTGACCCTAGAATATTAGCTCTCTGTTTCCTACACAAGACCTTTGCCTCTCATTCCCATCCTAGCTCTCAACTTCCTTTCCCCTTCTCTTCCCTGTTATATCCAGAATACAGGACTAGATACAATTTGTTTTACACAGTAAAAATTTAAACATGGCCAGGTAAAAAATGAGAAATGAGCTTGAGGGCAGCTGTGAGGTCTTCAGTAATTCCCATTAGTTCCCTCACCTGGGGGTGGGGATGGTTGGAGTTTGTTCTCAAGTTTCCAGTGGTGATGAAATCAAGGATTGTGGAGGAAGAGCTGTCAGAGAAAGATGTTTAATCTAGATTTCCAGAGGCCAGAGGTTCTGTCTGGGAGAGGGAGCAGTTGATCTGTGTCATAGGCACCACCACTTTGGATCTTGGCTCCATCTTCTGATATGTTAGACACCCTGAAATACAAAAAGAAAGAGACAAGACTGTGGAAGAGGAAGATTACTTGTGACTGAGTGTGTGTGTGTGTGTGTGTGGTTGGGAGAAGGTACTGAGAATTTTAAAATGGCATTCAGAAAAAGTGTGACAACAGGTAGAACTTTTCCCATGGCTCTGACCAAAAGGAACAGGGGAATATTACATTGCAGGCAACAAAATGGTAGGCACTCAATAAATATTGAGTTAAGAACGTACCAATTGCTGTATTGACTTGAAACTCCATAGGATACATATACTGACACATACCTTCTTTAATCATTCTACTTTGTAAGGATAGCAGAGGGATGATGGAATAAGTAAATTACACTGTTATGGTAGCTCCCCACACTCATCCCTCAAACACTTACTGACTGCTTACTGTGTGCAATGCACTGAGCTGGGTGCTCAGGGGATGCCAATCAATCAATCAACTACTACATCGTTGCCTGTGTAACCTGTGTTGCAGTGGAGGGAGGAAGACAGGAATGTCGAGAGTTAGTCCGTTCCTCCCTGTGTAGCAAGCAAGCCAGCAAGCAAGCAGGCAAGAGCAAGCTAGCCGAGGCCAACTCATTAACCGCTAGTTCTTCTACAGCTTCTGATTTGTGACCAGCATGTCTTAGCCTCGGAATTTTAACCCCTTAGCCTTCCTGGGAAATATCTATTCCTGAAACTGCTCTTATTTCCACCAGAATATCACAGAACAACTATGTGCCAAGCACCATGCCTTCACTATCTCATTTATCTCCTAGAAGCCCAACAAGTAGTAGGTCTTCTTATACTCCCTTTAAAACATTAAAAATGACCCTCAGAGCAGTCAAGCCCCAGTCCATCTGAATCCAAGGCCTGTTTATGCCATGCTATTCTGTCTCTCTGGGACCAGGGTAATCATGATGCATCACATTTAATACACCTGCCTTTTTCTCTCCAGGGTACACTTCTTGGAACTTTGGGGCCTATGAGGCCTTAATATGGGGTAGAGAGAAGGGTCAAATAATAAGTCAAGAAAAGAGGCATCTTACCAAATTTTCTCTACCAGACTAGGGTTAAGGAAAAAGAAGAATTTAGGAAGTAATGCCAGATTTCACAGACATTTAGGGAAAGGGAATCCTCAGTAAAGGGTATCCTCGACCCTGTCAATTCTGGGAACTCCTCAGCCTGACTCCACTCTCAGAATAGACATCCTGTTAGCTAAACCTTTGGTTGAGGAGGTATTATTTTTATAATCATGAACTGTACGTAAGAATTCTCTCACTGAAGGTGAAGTACGTTTCTCACTTGTCATCAGGATCAGTATATGACTCCAAATCTTAGTTTGTAGAAGCAAAATTTTCTTGCACCAAAGAGGTAGAAAAGATACTGGAAGTAAAAAAGAGAAATGTAAGAAGGTAAAGAAGGTTTGTACCATTGCCACCAAATGCTTTCGAGGCCTAAAGATCTAGCCAAGTGGCTAACGCTACAGTAGTAGGTAGTGTGGGGAGGTAATTCCACCCCCGGCCCCGTACTAATGAAGATCAAGGATAGGGTCTAGCTTTTACTTTAACTTTGCTCTAAAGACGCCATAAAGGGAGAGAAAGTCCAGCCAAATTTGCTGAGTAAATCAAGGAGGGGAAGCATCCTACCAGGGGGATGGGGACACTGTGAACTTTGCTTTGAAAACAAAGCCTTAGGCTCCCCTAAAATCTCTACTAAGATTTCCCTTTCCCAAGACATCTGAGTCTGTAGAAGAGAAACAAGGTAACAGCCACCTCCACCTCTGCCTTTTAAATGACCCTGGTTTGTCAGGTGAAGACCAAAGGAAAAATATGGAGAAGTCTCCCAAACACAGGAGTCAGTGCAGGTACGCGGCAACTGGTTTGATGCTGAAGTAAAAACAGCCAAAAAACAAACAAGCAAACAAAAACAAAGAAAGAGCAAAGTTCTCTGAAAGAAGGTCCTAGATACATCTAGAGAAATATACAACTGTGCTCCACTACCCAATAACCAAGATTTCAAATTAATACTTTACTAATCCCCTTTGGTCTCAACAACGATTGGCTACTTAGAAAATATGGGACCTTAAGTATTGTCTCACGTAGGTGCAAGGGATTCCTAGCCAGGGATGGGAAAACAAGGAACTCGATGCTGCCCATCTCCTTTCTACCCATTCCAAATGAAACACCCCAAGAAAAACGGAGGAAATTTCAAGTCGTCCTATCTCCTCCTTTCCACAAATTATGCAGCAAAGAACTTAATTCTCAAAAAGGGGGTACAATGGGAAGGGAAAGGAAGTAATGTTGGAACATCTAACTTGCTAGGAACCCCAACAGATCTGGGGTGTAATGGTTTAAGCCAACACCCTTTTGAGTCAAACACAAAAAACCTAGTCTATATTTGTTCTCTGTTGGTGCTGCTCACTAGCCCCTCCACCTGTATCTGGGTTTTCAACTTATGATACGTTATAGTGAGAACAAGGAGAAAGGATAGGAAAAAAATTGAAATAATGGAACCGTAACTGTAACATCATGAAATGTAATTCTAAATAGATCTCAGCCTTCTTGTCCCGTTCCCCTCAAAGTTGTAACTAAGCATTAAAGGCTTTTCCTGTCCTTCCCCAGCAGCTAGTCAGAAATAATTCGATATATAACTTTACACTGCTCTTGGTCCTTTAAAACACATGTGCTTTTGTTTACCCCTACATGGGGGAAGGGAGAACAGGATGTTTACCTAAGGGCCGATATCTCACTGACAGGTGTCCCTCTTGCGGCTTTGTCTCTGTAGCCTCAATGAGTTATTACTCAGCAGTCGTGCAGGGCAGCTGACCAGACTTGTCCAGTTACTCATAAACAAGTATGAGAAACACCTCAGTACCCCAAAACCCATTCCGTGTCACCGTCTACATACATGAGCTGGTAACTCATCCCTCGCATTCCAGATTGGCTTAAAGAAAACAATTTCAGTGAAGTTAATATACTTTCAACATGTCCACAAAGGCCAATGAGAAATTCTAAGAACTGTTGCTTCCTTGGGGTGAAGACAGGAATCAGGAGGGCAAGTCAAGGTCCCAAGAGGGGGCCCGGAAGAGGGCGAGCCGGATTCCAGGAGCAGCCCGCACAGAGCTACACCCTACCTGCCGGGTGTGCTCCTCACCCGCTGCTATTTCCAAAGTGTCTGGTGACACGAGTTTCACATATTCAAGGCTGCTGTCTGGAGCCTTCTACCCTGCCGGTGACCCAGGCCGGGTCTCGATGCAGTGACTCTTCATCCCTTCACCCAACATTCCATTTATTAGGCCTCACTGGGTTATGAAAAAAGGGATGGTGCAAAGTTTGTGTAGCTTCTGTGTGACAGACTGCCAATAGGCAAGAAGGGCAGACGTGTGCAAAGAACTGGCCAGGATCCCTACCACCACCACCCCAATCTATGCTTGCTTTTAAAATGCTCACAACTGTACAACTTTTGAAGACATACACAAATCATCATGCATAAGGTCTACCCACTTCATTATCAACCACTCCCTGAACATCCTGATCTCACCCCACCCATCATCCCTTTCCAAAAGTGAATTACATCAAGGATCAAACAGAAAACCCACAAGGTCATGAAGATCTCAGAGGCTCAGACTGTCTTCGGTGACACTGAGTGCAGAAGTCAAAGGGGACAGCTGGACAAGATCAGTGTGAGAGGGGAAAAGTCAACCACACAACAAAGGAAACCATACTTTATTAAACAGGAAAACAAAAACGTAATATTGGGGACAAAGAGATTTAAAAAAAAAAAAGGAATGGCTGGAAGTGAGGAAAAGTGCAAGTCGTCACGAGGAAGGGACGAGACGGGTGGTCTGTGGTATCTGTGTTTGCCTCAGAACCATGCGGGCACACACACCACCCCTCTACCCCCTACGCACTCTTAGACCAAAAGCCAATACAACCGTATCTTCGCGATATATCCAGGCTTTTCTTCCTGCATTCTGTAGCTGGTTTCACCTTCAGCCCTGGACAGTCAAGTAGGGTCTTTGCAGAAAATTGAGGTTTATCCAACCACAGGCCTGCTCCTCAAAGCAGCAGTTTGAGCTCCTGGAGAAGTTCCTTCCTATTTGCACTCACCAGAGAAGCAAGGGGCCCTTGGTCAAAGCCCCAGATCTCAAAGAAAAATGTCAAACCTTTAGAACTAGTTATTTTATTAAATGATATTAATACACATTTTGAAAGGATTTCATTGTTGTTGCCTCTAAAGCATGTATTTGTTGTTTTCCACACAAACACGTGAGATTATCAACCCAACATATCTAATTTTAATCTTAACAGGCACCCCAGCCCATTAAAGAAAAAAAGGCGGGGGGGGGGGGAAGCAGTAATTTACAGCGGCTTCAAAACAATAATGGCCGAAGCTTAATTATGCATGAACTAGAAACTTCAGGATTGATAGTGGATGTTCTGCAATTAGGAGGTTTAGCATATTCACATTATCTAGACAGGTTTGCTGTACCATATATATATATATATATATATATATATATATATATATATATATATATATCACAAACTTTGTATTCCTGGGACCGGAAAGAATAAAAGGCCTACTCTCTGATCATCTTACCCTCCCTGGAAACAAATCAAATTCTACTTACTGTCAACTTTTGGGAGGGTGGAGGGGAGCAGGGAGAGGTCTCATCTAAGCCGACTGGAGATTAAACTCTTACAAAATTCGTAAGGACTCAACTTCTGATACTGTTATCACTGAGTTCTACATGGTACCAGTGTACTCACGGCTCCCGTCCACCAATTCTGTGATTTTACAGCGAGCACCAAGGACCTTACTAACAACTTCGCATATTCTTTCAGATGAATCATGTCCTTGCCAAGACGCACTATGCTATGCTTTCTTTAAAAAAATCTTGTTTATTTTTTTAAACTCAGGTTGAAATACAAAAGTCAGAGCATGGGAATGGAGTTTTAAATCACAGACACAGAAAGAATAAAACCCCTTTGTTTCATGTTATGAATACCAGAGTTGTCTTGTTTCACTATATCACATATATACATTGTCATCTTCATTTACTGCTGCAGACCTATTTCCTTAAAGTTAACAACAGCTGACAGTCACATAAAAATCCTCACTTCCATCCTGAAACAAATGCGTTAAGGATTTTTTGGCTTAAAAAACAGAACACTCCACACAAAAAAACCAACCCTAAAATATCCATCTTTTAAACTGTACAAGGTCCTCCTTTCATGTATTAGCCGTCAAGCTTTTGAGGACAATTACCCTGCCCCAACACTCAGGAAGCCAATTTCCTCACAACCCCACATTTTCTGATAAAATCAAATGGTCAGAGAGCCTTTTCAAATAAACACTACTTTTAGCTTAAATGAGAGCAGCAGAAAGAATTCACATTCTTTTATTCTAGAATGAAAAACATCTCAGTTTCCTGCCAAAAAAAACCCCTATTTCAGTTTTGAGTCAAATAGAACTCCCCTTTCCCTCCCCTCCGCCCCCACCCACACCCTCTTTTACACTTTTCTCTAAACAAATGTCTTAGGACTCAATATAACTATGCTGTTTCTTCGCTTTGCTACACTATATACCCCATCCCATTTACAAGGTCATGGTATCATGCATTTTTTGTGGGGAAAGCGACAGGGCAGAGAGGCTTGAGAAGATCAAAGGAAGAAAGAACAGTTGGCTTAAGACCAGAAGTGCGTTAGGAAGATGAATGACTTGCATCGTCCTAACCACAGAACACATGTTGAGACTAAATAAATAACATGGAGTAAGTTACACAAAAACTCTCAAACTATGATGATGCACACCTGGTTTAAGCTGCTCTTTACCTGAAAAGAAAGTTTATTCTGAGATAAAGAATCATCTTTCACTACACTGTCTGCTCTCTGTCTTTAATATTTTACCGGAGGAATCCAAAGCAATCCCCATACTTGTAAGTTACTTCTATACTAACTTAGAAGAAGATACGAAACTTGCTAGGATTTCCTTTTCTTTTACTCATCTAGCTGGAGATTACCAGGGTGTACCTTGGGGTAAGACACTAAATAATAAAAAATCGTAGTAAAGGAACATTTGCTCTTCAGTGTCCTTGGATATAAAGATATAAACACTCAAAGTGTAATGATTGTCTTTTCCCCCAGTACTAGTTGTAGAAATACAAATAAGCCTTTCAGTTCAGGGAAAAGAAAAGCACTTCTTTCTCATGTAAAACGACTAAGGGCAGAAACATTTTTTATTTTCTAGAGTGGGAGGTGAGGATAAGGCTTGAGCTTTGAAATGTGACAGGCTGCTACCTATAGAGTGGGGTAAATTTGGATTTATCAGGTCCTCCTGTTTCCCTGTAAAGATACATATAGTAACACCCACTTGTCACTAAGATCTGAAGAGGTAAAATCTAAAGATGCTACTGAACTTCCTCCTTTGAAATATCAATAGGGGTGAATACAGGATGAGGTCAAAGGGAAAAGAAAGATAAAAGACAGTCATTTTTTTTCCCCTTTCCCTTGCAGTTAATCTTTGCTGAAATCCACCAACAAATACCACTTATACTTGGGAGGCACTACAGTAAAAATGTCTACTTCTTATTAAAAAATACAGAGATAATATTTCAGTTGCACTTTTGTCTCAGTTGTCAACCGTAGTGATTTTCTTTCTGGCTATTAAGTGAAAACTGAGGGAGAAAAAGTCAAGAAAGCAAGCAGGAAGCAAGAGCTTGATGCAAGATGTGTGAAACTCCTCCAGAAATGACTCCTTGTTCATGACAGGTGGGCAGGTCACATCACACCATTAATGGTTCCTTTCTTTAACCCTCTATATTGTAGTTACTCCTTACTTTAACCTTGACATTACATCCAGCCCCCTTTCTTTTATTCCAAGGATAAAGAAGGAAAAATTTTACTAGGATAAAATGAAGTCTCATCTCAAAGTTACTGCCTGATAGTACTTTAGTAGAGGCTGACTTGAAAAAAAAAAAATTTAGATTTTAGGAGAAAGGTAAAGCACTCAACTTCAACATGCCTTAAAAAAAACCAAAACAGAACACTCGACAGGCCCAAGGTCTCTCATTCTCTCCCTGGCAACAGCTCTTGGCTGTCAGGGCACAGAGCACACAGGGAAGGGGGCCGTGCTGCTTACAGCAGTTACTCAGCTGGAGAGGGAAGGGGACGGGAAGCCTTCTACTGACTATTCGATAAGCCAAGCCCAAATAACACCCCAACATTGCACATGTTGTTATCTGTACTGGTGGAAGTTTTATTTCAAAATGTAGTAAAATTCTTCAATAGATAGGGCAAGGTAAGATTTGTTTTCCTCCCCACCCCTCAAGCCCCCAGCCAAATGAAGTGGTTTTGGTTGTTTCTGTGCTCCCACCCCCTGCAAGACATAAACCACTCGGAGAAGGTAGGTGTAAGTGCGATGGGAGGGAGGATGGGATGGAGTAGTGAAATGTAAGCGTATGTGACTTTTTAATTTGGAAGGGAGGCCCTCTGTGATAATAAAAAAAGAAAAAAAGAAATCAAAGGAGGGAAAACAAAAACAACAACAATAAACCAAACACCTACTTCCAACGCTTTCTAGACTGTTCAAAATGCCTCTCCCTTAGTCCCCATCAGTACCTGGGCGGGAAGAATGGGCGTTTTGGTGCAAAGAACGGAGGGCCCCTAGAGAAAGGGGGCCTGGGTCTCTTTAAAGTGTGGAAAGGGTCTCTGTTGAGAAAAGGTTCCCTAGGCCGAAAGTCTGGCCGGGGACTCCGCAAGATCATACCACTCCGGCTGATGGAGTCTCTGTGTGAGGGACCCAAGGGGGGGCCATTGCCGCCGTTGCTGCCCCCCCCACCTCCTCCTCCATGGGCTGGGCCCAAGTGCTCCAGAGAATGGGAGGACAGGCTCAGGCTCTCGCGTACACGGCTAAGGCCAGGGCCGTTGAGGTCCCGTTGGGTAGGGCCCCCATGGTCCCTGGGTCCTGGGAGCACCCCAAAATGATCAGCCAGTGTCCCTTGAAGGAGGGAACTATGGTCCTTGGGAAATACTGCCACAGCCCCTGCCACTCCATGCTCTGCCAGTGGTGGGGCTGGGAAGGGTACAACCCCAGAGTGGTCAACAGGAGGTGGAGGAGGAGGTGGAGTAGAGAAGGGGACACCACTCCCACCACTGCTGCTATGTTCCCCAGGGGTTGGAGGAGGGGGTGGGGTGGGGAAAGGAACTCCGCTGTGCTCTCCAGGAGGAGGTGGGGCAGCATGGGCCAGGGCTGCCTCCTTTGTGAAGGGGTTCGAAAGATCCACAGAGGGTAGATGAGTGGGTGCATCTCGAGAGAAGATACCACCATGATCCTTAGGAGGAGCAGGTGGGGCAGATGATGGCCCCACTGGCTCTCTCTGGAAAGGTGTCCCATGTTCCAAGGGGGACGGGGGGAGATGATGCTCAAATGTTGAGTTGAAACTGTTGGAACGAAAGCTGCCGACACTTTCCTGAAATTGGGGTGCCCGTTCCTTGTATGGTGCTGTTTTAAAGCCAGTGAGGCCTCCGCTGCCCCCACCCCCAAGGGATGCCAACTCAGAGGCACTTGAGGGGCCATTGTCAAAAGAGCTGCCTGAGGTGCTCAGATCAAACCAACCCACCCTCGAGGCCTCACGCCCATGTCCTCTACTGCCCTTCCCAGGGACTCGGATGGACTCGACAGTCTGTATCGGCTCCCCGGACATCCTCCTGTTGGATGCGCTGTGATAGCCCAAGGTTTCTATGGGGGCGCCCTTCTCTTCGGTGCTGTCGGGCACGTCTAAGCAGGAGGAGGAGACGCGGGTTTCTATGCGGTAGTGCTCTTCTTGTTGCTGCTGCTCAGTGGCCGTCAGGCTGGGCTGGCCGAGGTTTGAAAGACTGACACCATCACTTGAAGCGCCCTTGCCGGGGGCCTGGCCAAAATGCTTATCATCTGAGGGCTTCCGCGAGGCATTTTTAAGCATATTCTTAAACTCAATCGTCGATGTGGTGGAAATGGTGGAGGCCAGGACTTTCTCCACACCCGATGTGGGTGGGTGGCCTGTGGGAGCGGCAAGGGTATTCTGCGGAGAGAAAAGGGAACGGTGTGGGACCGGGTGAGGAGAGTCTGGGTACTGCTTCTGTGGCAAACTGAGATGCCCACTGGTAGACTGAGACAAGCTACTGTGGTTGGAGTCGGGGGTGAAAAATGAATCATTCTTACTCGGTGATGGTGACCGGTCAGACCCAGGTTCATTCCCTCTTATGCTGAAGGCACCAAACAGCCCAGGGGAAGATGAAAGACGGTCACAGTTCTCACTAGAGTCCAGAAGGGCCCTTACAGATGGCGGGAAGGCAGGCTTTACCCCAAATTCTTGGGCTCGGTGGCTATAACTGGACAGGATTGGCTGGTACTCGGGGGCATCAGAAAGCTTGCTTGATTTCAGGATAGATTTGGCTGGTTTCTTCTCTAGGTTCATCATGGCAGAGGGTGGAGGCCCTGAATATTCAAAATCTCGGTAATCCTCATCTTCCTGGAAAGAAGTATCTGGATAGAACTTCTCCTGTGAAGAGTCCATCAAGGAAGACGGCCTCTCCATTCCATCAGGAGGCTGCTTATAGGGCGACTCGCTGCCCAGGCCAAAGGGCCGGTACGCAGACACTGAACTGGACAACTCTCGGGGGTAGCTTTCTTCTCTCCCAGGAGGTGGTGACCTTGTGCTGCTGGGCGTTGAGGAACCAGGGCTAATGATCTTAGAAAGCAGGGACATGGTGTCCACACTGCTGGACGTGGGCTTGTCCATCATCTCATCCTGGGTGGGCGTCCCACTTCGTTCATCTCGCACCGGGGTTCCATCAATGTTGTCAATCGACGTGCTCGTAGGGCCACGCTGGAAGTCTGAGGAGTGGCTTTCTGCGGGGGCACTGGACCCCAGACTGCTCAGGATTGGGATGTTCAAGTTCAAGCCGCTGAAACCAGGGTTACCTTTTAAGAAGTTGTGGATCTTCATTTCCAGGCTTGGGGAAGTGGACTCGGACTCCAGCTTTGGCTTGGAGATTTCTGAAGACTGGCACATGGCAACTTCAGTAGGTGGGGCAGCAGGGCTAGTATTGTGGGTACCTGTAAACCCCAAAGTGTTGGATGGTAGCTTGAAAGTAGTGCTTGGGAGCGCTGGGCTTTGCCCAATTGAGGCCTTGCTGGCTGAAGTTGAAGAGACTTCAGAAGTTGATGAGTTAGGAGAATAGCTGAAGTTTTTGGGAATAAAGGATTGGGTATTTGAGGGCAGACTTCTTCCTTTTATGCTAGAGACTGTGGTGTTGGCAGGGGAAGCTGAAGTGCTCTGGGATGCAGCTTCACTGGATGCAACGGGGTTCCCAGTAACGCTCTGAAGTAAAGATGACAGGCCTGTAGAAACAAAGATTAGCAGAGTTAAAAAGAACAACTCCCCACCTTACAATGAAAACAACGCAGACTAATCGGATATTCTCACTCATTCCAGTGGGAACCAGATAGACATTAAAATATGAGATCAAAGGGAAACAGGACCAAACAAGCAATGGCTAAACGTCACAGAGAACACCGGACCTATTTATCAATATAAAGAGAGCAAATTACTGAAATGTTTCTTGTACAGTCATGAGACGAGTCCAACATGGCACAATAAAAGGCGACAGGAAGGGGGAGATTTTAGTGTCAGAATCATTCATGGTTTAAAGAAGACAAAGCAGAAAAAGAAAGGGAGCAAAATTATTTTTAAAATAACACTTTAAGCCAGTATTTCTTAATGTTTGGCCTGTGGAACTGTTTCTCTAAATGCAAAAAGATATTCTGCCCTCTGCCCCACCCTTCCTTTCCAGCCTCCACATCGTCCCTGACAAGCTAAGGTGCACTGTCATCCTCAGGAGCAAGGCGGCACGTGCAAACTGCAGGATTTTATGAGAATAGCGATGCTCTTCTCAAGGAGCACCTCTAGCTAGACTGGTGTTACCTACGCGAAGACAAAGCTTTGGTTGTTAAATTTTTAGGTGCAAAATGTAACAATAATAAATATACAAACACACACCATAATGACTTACAAAGCTAGACCACTGGAGCACTGATCCTTACACAAGAAAACATACAATCCCCATTTTACAGCTTGGAAAAATTCAAGGATTACTGGTCTACTTAAGTTGACACTGATGAGATTCAACCCTACTTACTGACAAATAAAACCTTCTCAGAAGCACTGAGAAAGAATTCTTTGGGGCAAACGCTGAAATCCAGCAAAGCAAACTGCTCCTGTAGAAAATTTCTTAGAAAAATACTTGACAAAGAGATAACAGAAAGTCCTTAAAATTCAACCATATTTTGAAAAATTTACTCAATTTCTGATCATAAATGAAAAGTTTTTATGTACACTTCACCTGTGTTTATAGCTTTTAGTCATATACTAAAATCGTTCCTTCATAATCATATGTGAAAGAAAATAATCATTCATATGATACGTCAATTAATGTTTCTTCAAAATTTAAATTTTTATCCACATTTGCTAAGAGACAAAAGGTCTTAAGAATTTTAAGGCCACTCGTAACATTCTCAAATGCCATCAACTTCTAAATGAGGAAGCATGGTTTTTACTATTATCCAACATTCAATAATATTCAAATAATTGAAATATTGTTTATTTCACTTATTATTGTCCTGAAAAAAAAAAATCCATGTTTTATTTCCAAAAAGTTCCCTGGCTGTGTAATTTTCCTCCTCCTAATAGTTTGACTTAATTCTTAGTAGTCACTGCTCTTACCAAAATCAAGACATCCTCAAGCACTAGAAAGTAATAAATGATATTATCATAAAATTTTACAAAGCTGTTTTCAGTGTATCTTTCAGATATTGTGAAATAAATTCTTCAAAAGACCATCCTGTTAACATAGATACTATGCAGATTTCTGGTAACAGGTGAAACAGTCTCTTACCAATAAATATTACTTTTCTTCAATCTTAAGCCATACTCTATGGCCTTCAACCCACTGAAGTCATTCTTTTGTGTTGAAAATCTGTCGATAAGGGCTGTGGGTGACAATTCAGAGCAAAGTTCTAAGAAATTTCCTTTATGGTCTTTGAAGAAATGTATCTATTTTAAGTTGCCGGGCACAGTTCTTTTAAAAGTCAAGAATTCCACTTTCCACAGGAAAATGAAAAGTGATCAATTGCCCTGTTACCCACAAAGCTTGTTTCCTGAGACTCCCACTTCTCACTTTGTCACAACACATCTAGATCTGTTCAATTCTGCCTGATGAGAGAGTCCACATGATACTGTTGTAACAATTTGCTGAAGGAAAAAGTTTCTTCTTTAAGACACTGTATCTATAGAAGAAGCTAGGATACAAGTGAGTTCAAGATTTTTACTGTAACTATAGGACAGTGACAGAAGAAGGACTAGCACATGCCAATCTCTCAAAATAATTCTTCCTGAAATCAGCAGTGTAAGATGTACTGTAGTATTATCATTACTCCTTTATTGCTGGTGCCAATATGTAGGGGTGTGGATTAATTATTATTTAATAGTACTTAGTTTTGTGCAGCAAAACTCTCATATTGTAAGACAAAGCTCACTAATAACACAGCGCTTGGCAGATCCACTTACAGAACAGTTCAGAAAATTGAGAAAATTAATAGAAACCTGTACGGCTGCTCTCTATTCATGTAAAGCAGGGTTTCTCAACCTCAGCACCACTGACATTTTGGGCTGGATACTTTGCTGTTGTTGGAGCTGCCCTGTGCATTGTAGGATTAATTAAGCAACATCCCTGGCTCCTACCCTCTAGATGTAGTAGCACCTCCACCCTGACCCCAGTTGTGACAAACAAAAATGTCCTCAGACACTGCCATATATCCCCTGGAGGCTGCTGGTTGAGAACTACTGATAGAGAGTAAATCACTATATTGAAACAGTTCAAAATTCATTGCATAATTACACTGAGGTGCTTACAAGAGATTGTTGGTATCTGGAGGGTCTGAGAACAGAGAGCAACGTAAGCTTTATGAAAAAAATGTTAGAAGCAGACAGTTTTAGGCACAAAACAGATGGTCAGCAAAGCTGAATGAGAGGATCAGAAAGGTAGAGATAATAGGCAGGCAAAAAGCCGAAAAAGGTATGACATCTCCAGAGGCCTCCGTAAACCACTGGGACACAAAAAGGAGATAATCATGCCTCGTGAGAGTTCTGACAGCAGACTGATCTTTCCTACTACCTTTAGCTTCTGTTAACATTAGAATATGTAAACCTCAACATATACTAACCCGACTAAAGAGATGGAATAAAAGCAGCCCTGACGGGTGTCTTGGGGTAGGTGAAAGAATACTGGACTCCAGTCAAGAAATCGGGCTTTTGGTCTCAGCTCATCGTTGAAGAGACAGATGTGTAACCTGCAGCAGGTCACATCACCTCACTGAGCCTTAATTTCCTCCCCTGAAAAGGAAGGGATTAGACTACATGATATGTGAAGTCTCTCTCAGCTTTGACATTTCGTAATTCTATAAATGCCAGCTCGTAGGTGATAAATACAAAGAGAATAATGAATTAACTGTATTACACATTTCATGGCTTTGGGTTCCTCAGAAATGGAATCCAGGATTAAGCTGGAGACAAACATTCACAATTCAGATCCCTCTGGCACATGTCAATTTACCTTGCAGTGCAGGGGCTGACTGTGTCTGGGTTTTGGAAAGAGCAGACAGAATGCTCTCTGGGGTGATCTCCACCTTCGAGAGGATATTTGCCAGAGGGTTGTGAGATGTTGTCGTGGCAGGTGCAGGTGTCTTCAGGCCACTGGTGAGGTTGCTGGGACTTGTAGGAGTTCCTGGAGAAGGTCTTGATGCAGGACTGACCCCTGGTGGCAGAAAGATTAACTCAAGAAAATGCAATTCAAAATGACCTTTAAATTCACAGTATTTTCCAGTTTGGTATATTTAAGAGGAATTCTGTGACTGATCCACGAATGGTCCATCTTGTACAAAGAAAAAACCTGAAAATTAGATGAAGATTTGCTTCTGTCTACTTGGAACGCTTAAATTAAACAAGTATTAAGGTTTTTTTCCCATATGTATGCATTAGTTTTCAGAGCCCTAATAGAAATAGACTAAAGAATCCATTTCTCTTTTCTCTACCAAGTGGAACTTACACATCAGAGTACTGTAGGCGCTCAATCAATACTGCTCGCTAATTATGATAACAGCCATTGTAACTGTGTAACCTGGCCATTGCATAGTTCTATGTGATAAAATTATTTCCTTTTGAAATTAACTTTAAAATAAGATTATTTAACCAACTTTTACATTTTTAAATTTTAAAACACTGGGTTGACTTTTAACATAGGACAAAATATATATAAAAACAAAAGAAAATAATTTTTGATTTTTAATGATCAAAAATATGAAGATATTTCACAAAGAAAAATAAACGATAAGCAAATGAAAGAAATTTTAATCATATCTTTAATCAAAGGAATGAAAATTAGAACAAATAATTTTTTAAGACTGAATTTGACAAAGATTAAAACAAAAAAATATAATGGAGAGGTTGAGGAACAATGGGACCTTTCATGTACTTGGAACAAAACAGTACATTTTCAAAGATCATTTTAGTCATAACACGAGAAGACTTAACCTACACGCTGATTTGTTTTTGAGTCTTTACCTTTTAGAAGTACATATTTAATTATTTATGAAGAAATTAAGTACTTGGGATTTTCTTCCAAATAATCAGGATTGGGCAGGGCACAGCAGAAACAAGACTGGCCACGTGCTTATACTGCTGAAGATGAGTGATGAGCACATAGAGGGGCTCTACTTTTGCATATTTTCATTAAAATTTTCATTTAAAGAAAGCCCTACATACTTATCAACCCTCTTAAGAAGGGTTGTGCATAAAACTTTAGCATCAAGGTTGTTCATTACAGTATTCTTTATAACAGTGAAAAATTGGAAACATACTAGATGTTCTCATAATAAAGGTTTAAATAAATTACTGAATGCTATGTAGCTATTAAATGACATAGATGAATATTCAATGACTTACAAAAACGTTCACGATATGTAGTTAAACTTTAAGTCGGTTTCAAACAGTAGCTGTCTCTCAGTACCCCTGGGGATTGGTACCAGGACCTCCACGTATACCAAAATCTGCCGATGATCAAGTCCCTTATAAAATGGCATAGTATTTGCATATAACCTATGCACATCCTTCCATATACTTTAAACCACCTCTAGATTACTTATAATACCTAATACAATGTAAACAGTTGTAAATACAACGTAAATACTATGTAAATAGTTGCTGGGGCGATGCAAATCCCAGTTTCGCTTTTTGGAACTTTCTGAAAAATTTCCCCCTCAAATATTTTCGATCCATGGTTGGTCGAATCCATAGATGCAGAACCTGCAGATGCAGAACCCATGAATATAGAGGACTGACGGTATATGCAATGTGCTTCAATTATTGAAAGAAAAATTATTACAAATATTTAATCTCCTAAAACACACACACACACACACACACACACACATTATACATACTTGTAAGGTTAAAAACAAGTGGTTTCCTTTGGGGTGGCAGAAATATGAATATTTATTTTATTCTTTTTACTTATTCTTATTTTTCTATAATGACCACATACTGGTTTTAATTTTTAATTTAAAACATTACTTTGAATTAAAAAACACTTGCTTAAACAAAAGCCAAACCCAGACTTGACGGCTCAATTAGAAAGATGCAAGTAAGTTTTTATCTCCCTTACTGGGCTTACTTACCAGTATTTTTCATGACTGATGTCAGGCTGCTAAGGATGGAACTGATCTTTGCCAGATCCACATTAGCCAGGTTTGGCAAAGCCAGTGCTGGAGAAGGGGAGAGAAGAGACGTATTCACAGGCTTTGGAAGAGGTGGGGTTGCTGTCACGGTCACAGGCACTGGAGTACATGAAGAGGCTTTTGAGATACTTTCTGTCGGCTTTGCAGGTGCAGAAGTGGATACAGCTGACTTCTCCACCGGTTTTTCCTTCCTGTCCTCTACTGTTTAAACAAAGAGACGATACTGAATCCTATGACTTTCCAGACTCTGCTTCCAATACAAAATAGTTTGTCCTAATATTTCCTAATTTGGAGGTAAAAAGCACTATGCTTTAGAGAAAAATCATTCACTTCATGACTTTTTTAAAAAAAAATACTCTTTATAATTTATGATCCTTCTCAACTTTAATATTTGCTTAAATGAATTTTTCAAATGCATCTTTTATCTTGCTTTTTTAATGATTTCTTAGTATCTTCTTAGTATCTGTGTATTAAATTTGTACATTTCTAGAATCATGTTATTATTATTTGGTACACATCAGTGTTGTGTTTTTCAGTAATGATATTTATGCCATAAATTGTCCTGTCTTGTCTTTGCCATTAACCCGAGAGCTTTCTAAGAGACAGAAACTCTGTTTATATGTCAATGTATTTCGTTTCGCTTCCTGAAATTGGTCCACTGGTGGGTGCAATTAGGCACTAATGCAATGTTTTAGCTCTTGATGCCTTTGCAGTATACCCCTCTTAATACTTCAAAGGCTATGCACTATATGGATAGTGCGTTAAATTCAACACAAGCCAAACTGCCTAATAAGAATACTTATAAAAGCTGGAGTTGTCAAAGAAACAGTTCTCCAATCCAGGTTAATTTTGAAAGTGTGGTTAACAAACTGTGGCTTTGGAATCTTGAAGGCCAAGAGTGACAGAGAATAAGGAATTCCAGCATAAGCGGCCCTCCCTCTAGAGCAGTGCTATTTAATAGAAATATAATTCAAGCCACATACTAATCATAGTAAAAAAGAAAACAGGTAAAATTAATTTTAGTAATATATTTTATCTCAATATCCCAAATATTTTCATTTTAATGTTACAAATATAAAAAATTATTCATGAGATATTTTCACTCTTTTTTAAGGTACTAAGTTTCTAGAATCTAGCATGTATTTCTTTTTTTCAGCATGTATTTTATAAATAGAACACATCTTAAGTTGGACAAGCCACATGTCAAACGCTTAGTCACGTGGAGTCGGTGGCTACCACAGGGAACAGGACAGATTGTGAACAGTGCTTCTTTTTTTTTTTTGGCAGGGGAGGGAGGTAATTAGGTTTGTTTGTTTGTTTTTGGAGGATGTGAGCAGTGATTCTTAACCCACACGGCATACCAAATCCTGAACCACTGCTCTGGAGACAATAATGCTACATTGGTGTTCTAATCTTTTAAGGATTAAACTATCTTTTAATACCTGCCTGTGGCAGATTCACTGGTGGGAAAACAAAACAGGTGAGGCACAAGGTGCCTACTAATCACAGAAGGACATACCAATGATTTTTGACCCATCATCCTCCACATCTGAGAGTTCCATATCTTCCACATCACGATTATCTGTTGCAGGCTCAGGTGTGGCCGATTTCTCACTCTCCATGGCTGGTGACTGGGATTCCTCACCTCCCATTCCTTGAAAAGGAGATTCAGAACCAGTTGGGGAGGGAGCATCGACACTTGGGGAAGGGACTGGTGATTCCTCAGGATCAGGAAGGGTTGACTTCAATTGATCCAGCTTTTTCTTTAAATTGTTCACTCGATTAGCGAAGGTTTTGTATGCCTATTGGAGAAAAAGAAGAGTTTACTCCTCTGAGAAATAACCAAGAAGCTACCATTTTGACTTTGATCAGATTTCCCCATTATTATTAACTGTATCACTAGCATAAAATAAGAAACTATCAGCTGTCAGGCACAGAGTAGTTTCCCACCTCTGCCTTCTGTATTCCCTAAATGAATATTACCATCCACAAAGTTGCTCAAGTTAGGAAGTAAGAGGTCATCTGTAATTCATCCTCTCTTACTCTCACCCTCCCCTCCAACCAACCAGTATTTATTGAGAGCCTAAATGTGCTGGGCACTCTTCTAGGTACTGGAGATACAGCAATGACCAAGAAGACAAAAATCAAATCCATAAACAAAGTACAGCCTGAGAGGTCAAACACTATTGCTTTTTAAAAAAACCAACCTTTTATTTTAAAACAACTTTAGGTGTACAAAACTGCTGTGAAAAATAGAGTTCCCCTCTATCCCATACCCAATTTCCCCCTATTCTTAACATCTAACATCAGTATGACACACTTGTCACAATTAATGAACCAGTCTTGATAATTTATTAACTAAAGTCCATAGTTTGCTCAGATTTCCTCAGTTTTTATCTGATGTCCTTTTTCTATTCCAGGATCCCATAATTTACTAGTCATGTCTTCTTAGGCTCCTCTTGTTTGTGATAGTTTGTTAAACCTTCCTTGTTTTTGATGAACTTGTCAGTTTTGAAGATTACTGATCAGGTATTTTGTAGACTGTCCTTCAACTGAGGTTTGTCTGATGATTTTCTCATGATTAGACTGGGGTTATGGGTCTTGGGGAGGAAGACCACAGAGGTGAAGTGCTACTGTCATCACATCACATCAAGGTTACATACAATCAATATGATGTACCACTGTTGATAACCTTGGTCACCTGGCTTAAATCTATTCATCTGATTATCTTAATTGCCACTGCCTTGAAGCTGTGGGTCTTTTTCTTTTTCTTTTTTTGTTAAGAGTCTTGGACTATTAGATTGTGGAATCATTTTGATTAGTCGAAGAAGCAGTATTAATTTTAAAAATGGGGTGGAACAGAAAAGAATATACTAGAACTGAGCTTTTGCTTCTGGATATAATTGAGTAGCTTGCAGTAGAGCAATGCTCCCATCAAGAACAACTAGAAAAGCCAGATGTGTACACGTACCTATTTATACACACACTCACACACACAGACACACATCTGAATGTACTGCAGAGTGCGCAGGCGACCAATGCTCACGTGGCAATTTCTATAGTAAGAGGAGACCAAGAGGAGAGCTAAGTGGGCTTTTCTGTAGCTGCTTTTTCTCTCAGGGTCCTGCTCATTTTGGGGAGCCAGGCAAAAATTTTGAGAATTCAGGCAAAAGGAAAAGGCAGAGGGCTACTACTAAATAGTATAAAGAAAAAGGCAGAACTTTTAAGTCTTGTTGGTCTGCACCGGTAACTCAGAAAAAATCAGCAAGGCCAAGATTCTGATGAAAGAGGAAGGCTCTTTCTATCCTATTCCATTGCTCTGTACATCTGTTTTTGTGCCAGTACCATATACTGTTTTTTAAATCAAAAAAAATTTTTGAGTGGAGGTAATTAGGTTTATTTATTTATTACTACTTTTTAACGGAGGCACTGGGGACTGAACCCAGGGCCTCGTGCACGCTAAGCACGCGCTCTACCACTTCCCCTTCGATCTGCTTTGTAGTATAGTCTGAAGTCAGGAAGCCTGATTCCCCCGGCTCCATTCTTCTTTCTCAGGATTGTTTTGGCTATCCTGGGTCTTTTGTTTCCGTACAGATTTTAATATTTTTTGTTCCATTTCTGTAAAAAATGTCATTGGTAATTTGATTGGGATTGCATTGAATCTGCATATTGCCTTGGGCAGTGTAGCCATCTGAAAAATACTGATTCTTCCAATCCAAGACCACAGTGTATCTTTCCATCTGTTTGAGTCGTCTTCAGTTTCTTTCATCAGTGTCTCGTATTTTCAGAGCACAGGTCCTTTGCCTCCTTAGGTAGGTTTATTCCTGGGTATTTTATCCTTTTTGATGTGACAGTAAATGGGGTTGTTTCCTTAATTTCTTTTTCTGATATTTCATTTTAGTGTGTAGAAATGCAACTGATTTCTGTATATTAATTTTGAAACCTGCAACTTTACCGAATTCATTGATGAGCTCTAGTAGTTTTCTGGCGGCACCGTTAGGATTTCCTCTATATAGTGTCATGTCATCTGCAAACAGTGACCGTTTTACTTCTTCGTTTCCAATTTGGACGCCTTTTATTTTTTTCTTTTCTGATGGCTGTGGCTAAAACTTCCAAAACTACGCTGAATAAAAGTGGCATCCTTGTCTTGCTCCTGCTCTTATAGGAAATGCTTTCAGCTTTTCACCACTGAGTATGTCAGCTGTGGGTCTGTTGTATATGACCTTTACTATGCTGAGGTATGTTCCCTCTGTGCCCACTCTTCTAGAGAGTTTTTTTTTATCATAAATGGATGTTGAATTTTATCAAAAGCTTTTTCTGCATCTATTGAGATGATCATATGCTTTATTCTAATTTGTTAATGTGGTGTATAACATTGATTGATTTGTGCATACTGAAAAATCCTTGCATCCTTGGGATAAATCTCATTTGACCATGGAGTATGATCCTTTTAATGTATTATTGGAGTCAATTTGCTAGTATTTTGTTGAGGATTTCTACATCTATATTCAACAGTGATACTGGCCTGTAATTTCCTTTTTTTGTGGTATCTTTGTCTGGTTTTGGTATCAGGGTGATGGTGGCCTCATAGAATGAGTTTGGAAGTGTTCCTTCCTCTGCAATTTTTTGGAATAGTTTCAGAACGATAGGCATTAACTCTTCTCTAAACTTTTGGTAGAATTCCCCTGCGAAGCCATCTGATCCTGGACTTTTGTTTGTTGGGAATTTTTAAATTACTGATTCAATTTCACTGCTGGTAATTGGTCTGTTCATATTTTCTACTTCTTCCTGGCTCAGTCTTGGCAAATTGTACCTTTCTAAAAAATTGTCCATTTCTTCTAGGTTGTCCATTTTGTTGGCATATAGTTGCTCATAGTAGCCTCTTATGATCCTTTGTATATCTTAGGTGTCAGCTGTAACTTCTCCTTTTTCCTTTTTGATTTTATGAATTTGGGCCCTCTCCCTTTTTTTCTTGATGAGAATGAGAAAACAATAGCAGCCAATTGCAGCACAATAAAATTAAGTCTAATACTTATTTTTACTCAACACTTAACACTGACTATATAAAATGACTATAGATTATGTGTGTGTGTATAATTAAAATATGTAACAATAAAAAAATATATAAATTTAGATGGTGGATATAGCTCCTGTGATGATATCTCCAAGGAACCTGAAAGCAGCAGCAGCTAAGAAGCTAAAGATCTGAGGAGAAATTTCAGCAGCTGCACAATGCCAGACAGAAAGTTTACAGAGTTTATGCACTGTCAAGTTAGAGGCCTAGTAAACACCTTCACTTTCTATTAAAACCCCACAAAGGCCATGGGTTAGGAGTAAAGACCATGTCCCAGGACTAAGGGTTGTCTAAACAAACCCACCTTAACAAAGCCTAAAAACAAGCCTTTGTATCATAGTGATCCACTGATAACTTAAAATTGCCAGGGGGAAAAAAAAAAAACAAAAAAAACAAAAAAACACTCCGTATGTTTTAAAGGAAAATGACACAATTCACAGCCTCCATAAGTATCACCAGTATGTTTCCTGTAAAATATATTCTTAGACTTGCAAAGGGATGTAACAGATATGACTAAAGTACACCAAAAATAGCACAGCAAAACCAGTTGGAGTACATACCTAGATGACCGAGATACTGGAATAAACATACAAAGTCTTTAAGACAGTGATTACAAATTTGTTAAAGAATTTTCAAGAAAAGATGAAGAATGGATGAATAAATAGGAAATCTCAACAGAGAAAAGGAGCTCTAAGAAACAACCAAATGAAAATTCTAGAACTGAAAAATACAGCAGACTGGGCTCAGTGAAACAAAGAGTACCTGAATTTGAAGACAGGTAAATATAAAGTGGCCAAAAATTGGTCCAGATATAAAAAATGAACAAAATGGAACAGAAATATAAGAACAGATGGGACATGCAACTGGAGTCCTAGAAGGAAGACAGAGAATGAAAGAAAAGAATTATGTTCAAAGACAGTAATCAAATAGGTTCCAATACTGATGAACAATTATCAAACCACATATCCAAAAAGCTCAGTGAACCCCAAGCAGGATAACTACAAAGAAGAAACCTAGGTACAGCTGACTTCTCATTACAGCACGGGAAGACAGATGGGAGTAACGTTTTTTTAGTAATGAAAGAAAAAAAATGTCAATTTAGAATTCTTTACCCAGTGAAAATATTTCTCAAAAATGAAGGTGAAATAAAGATATTTTAAGACAAACAAAAACTGAGAAATACATCACCAACAGTGCTGTGCTACAAGAAATGTTAAATGCTTCAGGCTGAAAGGAAATGATCCCAGGTGGAAATGTGGATCTGCAAAAAGGAATGAAGAACTCCAGAAGGGATAAACACAAAAAGACCACGTTCCCCCCTGAATTTCTTTAAAGGTCTATTGACTGAAACAAAGGACACACAGGACAAACAGAAAACAAGTATCAAGATGACTGACTTAAACTCAAGCAAATCAAGAAATGGAATAAACACTCCAATCAAAAGGTAAAGATTGTCAGTCAGATTAAAAACCAACACTAATAAAACAAAAACAAGACCCAAGTATATGCTGTTTGTAAAAGACACACTTAAGTAGAAAAACCTACAGGATGCAGCTTAGACTAGGGAAATTTACTGTATTAAATATAAAGTTTAACAAGCTGAGAATCAATTAACTAAATATTCATCTCAAGAAAAAAGTGCAGGAAATGAAGTAACATAGAAGAAAGCAGACCTCCCAGTGTATCATATATAATAAGAGTAAGTTTTGGTTTGTGAAGCTTTTGCTGTGTGCATGTGCTCGTGTGCATGTGGTTCTCAGTTTTCATACAAAATCTTTCCTTCTTGTGGACTGTGGTCAAAATCTTTTTGAAAATATTGCTTAAAGGTTTAAGTATTTCCACATAGGTCAACCTGAATTATTTCAATAACCTCCTAACTTGTCTCTCTGCCTCTAATACTCTCCTATTTCTGCATTCTGCTATCTTGATTCTAAAATGCAAACTTGATCACATCACCAGCAAAATTAAAATCCTACAACTGCTTCCCACTGCTTTCAGTGCAAAATTCAAAGACGTTACAATCAACAGGCTGTTCAGAACTGTGTTCCTGACGCCCTCTCTAGTTTTATTTATCACTTCCTCATACATATCCAGTTATAAGAAATTACTTTCGGGTCTACCAATTTTGCCACGCTCTCTTATGTTCCCATGCTTTTGAAAAAGCTCTTCAGAGAATATGGGTTCTTGTTTAGCTAACGACCACAAATTCAGAGTTTCTCTAATGAGGAAAAATTTCTGTATCTTATACCCCATTCCCAAATTAGGTAAAGCACCTATTCAGTCTGTTCTCACAGCACCCTAGTTACCTTTATTATAGCATTTATCACACAGAACTGCAATTACATATGCTCAATAAATGCTTGCTGAACAAAACTCTCCCAGTCATTTTCTGAGGCTCCTTCAACACAGACTAAATGACTTTATACAATTTCATAAGTAAGTGATGATGGTTCACCCCTCAAAAATTATAAAATGGGTCAAAACGGTTAACTGACCACTCCTATTCAGTGACTCTTCCTCCTGGGATTCCTATAAAGTGAACAGTAAAGGAACACAAAGGTACAAACCAGTAACAAGAAGCATACCTGAGAAAAAGGTTTCCATAAATTTTTAGAAGATAGAAAGTGGACGTAAGAGTAAGAAATGATGAGTCAGTGTGGGAAAAAAAGAGGTCAGGAGTATACAGAAAGGAGTTTTATCAGGGAAAGGAGCTGATCTGTCTGTAGAATCCCTCAGAAGTTTTGATTCTGGAAATGATGAGTATAAAAAAGTGGAGTGAGTAGTGAGGCTGATAACAGAAATTACAAGTGAGAATACCACATACTCAGTACTACCTCCTCTGTAATCTTCATACTTGGCAGCCAAGGCACTATGTCCCAGGTAAAAAAATAAGAATTCTTCTCTAAAGAGTTAAAATAACCTGGCAGAAGGATCCAGTCTTCTGACATTTAGGGCTCTTCTTGTCCCGACTAACAACCAGCTCCTTACCTGCACAGACTATTATCATCACTATTATGCATTCTTGAATTAAACTCAAGAGTAGATAATCTCTGTCTATGTAGAGCCCCCAATTTTTTCAAATCTTATTCTTAAACTTGAATGGACAAAAAAATATTATCTGATTTTTTAAGAAAGCCAGAACCATAAAAAAGAAAGACCGAGGTAACAAGAGGGAAGGAAAAAAGACTCTACATCTTTCAGAAAGGAAAACAAAAAGATCAAGGCTGAGAAAACACAGGACACACAGAGGATCAATCTAGGAGGTCTGACTTGTGATTATCAATGTCCAGTAAAGAGAAAATGCAAAGAAGTTATCCCAGAATTAAAGAATACCAATCTGTAAAAGCTTCCAAACAGGAAAAAAGCCACCTGCAAAGATCTCGTGAAGACTTCACAGCAGCAACACTAACGACAACGGAGTAATGCCTCCTAAGCTGTGCGGGGACATGGTTTTCAAACAGCCAAGTCTATCAAAGCAAATGTGAACACAGAATAAAGGCATTTTTAAGTATAAGAACTCAGAAAATTTATTTCCCACAAACTCTTTTTTTGGGGGGGGGGGAATTAATTGAGGACGTGCTCCAGCAAAATAGGAGAGAAAACCAAGAAAAGAAGATATGAAAATTGGAAAACAGAAGCCTCAGCTCAGAACAGTAGTCAAGAATAGTCCTAAGATGAGACCCAGAAACCTAAAGCTGGAGCACGAAAATAGAAGCTCAGGTAAGGAGGTCTCCGGCGTGAAATGTGGTTTCAGAATATCTGATGTGATGGAGAATTTATTATAAAGAGAGGAAAAAAGAGGCTAGAAGGCAATCAATGCAAGAAAAATAGAAATTCTAGGAAAAAACAAAAAATCTCTAATATAAACAGAGTTACCACAAGACCTTACAGTGAACAATGTTCACATAATTTTAATGTAAGTCTTACTAATTTTCAACCTTTAGATCAAGAAAGACAATTAAAATTATAGAATGGAAGGTAAACATTATCAACCTTGACAATGCAGAAGTAAATATAGTTAACTGATGTTGGGAAACTGAAGGGATAGATGAAAACTAATGGGGAAGGACAGGGATGGTAATACCCTCATTTTACCAAAGTGGGGCATCTAGAGAAGTGGTCAAAAATAGTAAATTTGGTGCTTCAATTTACAAAGGGAATCAACACATTGTAAACAGTTAGATAATGATATTAGCAGAAGAGGGAAGGCAGGTGAGTATAAGCTAAACTCCCATTTGTCACACCAAGAGGTTAACAGATACTTTTTAAATAAGACAAATCAAGAAACAATAATATGAGTATATTATTCAGAAATATGAAGGCAAATGCCAGGGAAAAAAATAGCTAAATGAGTTAGAGAAATTGCTTCTAGGAAGTGGCACTGGTAAAATCTGAAAAAGCATATACTTTTATAACCATATATACTGATTAAAACTAAAAAAATAAAGACAAAGTATGAAACAGTTTCTTTCAGAGGTCATTAGACAAATGTCCAATTAATCAACCTTCCTTCCAGTGGAGGTGGGAAGAAAGAAGGCCCTGAGGTTAAAAAAAAAAAAAAAAGTATACACAGTTTTGCCCAGTTTGATATCCTGAAGCAGTAACTTGGCACACCCCCTTCGAAATGCTAAGAGTCAAGGCTCCAGCAAAGTTTAACGGTCACGGCACTCATGAGCTTCCGCATCTGGAAGCCCTAGGCCTTAGTTTCAATGCCTCCACTTGCTGGCTACATTATTACCTTGTATGAGGTTACTAACCCTCTTTAAAAGTAACTTCTTCATCTGTGAACTGGAAGTAATGATGCTTATCCTCACAGAGTTGGATAACACATATAAACAATTATTGATACATAGTAAATAATCAGCATTCAGACAGCTTCCATCATTACTTACATTGGCCACCACTTTTACTTCTTTGTACTGTGCTTCATAGAAAATTCCAGCATTTTCCAGTGCTTCTGTTAGTGAGGGCCCATTTTTCACTTGCTTATCTAGTCCATTCACAAATTCCTCCAGCTTGGCACTTGCCTCTTCAAATTCTTTGGAGAATTTCTTCCCACCTGTCTTATCTGAAACAACAGAGGAAATATTCATCTCAGGATAAAAAGGAAAAATTTTAAAAATCAAACTTTTGAAGAAAACTCTTCTCTAGATAACCTGTGAACCTGTTCTTGCTGCCTTAGTGTGTGCTATTCTTGGTCTCACAGTTTCACCTTAAAGAAGCTTCTCCAAATCACAAAAATCACAAAACAGATTATTTAAATGTTTCATGTGATCCTGTTAGAATGAAACAAGAGTGCATCAGGAAGACACCTGTAATTAAGGTAAAGAAAAGAAAGTTCAACTAAATGAAAGTTTGTTAATTGCTCTTTCACAAATGTGATGCCATACTGCTACTTAGGAATAAAGGAAGAAAGCTCAATTCTGTACACTTATACCATTTACCTTTACACTACAGAATGTAATAAGATACATTTCTTAGATGAAAAAACAGAGGTTCAGAAAAGTAAAGTGACCTCTGTGTGTATTACACTAAAAATTCTTTCCTATTTGAAGATTATTCCTGGTAATTTGATACTAGAAGAGCACCATAAATTATTGTTTTTTGACCATAATGACATTACAAACTATTACCTACTCTTGTAAGTACTTTTTCCCCAATGATGCTGGAATATGGCCTTAGATGTGGACACAAATTTGGGCTCTGCCTTTTTTCAGCTGTGTAACTTCGGCAAATTTCTTACCTCCTTAGGAGGCTTCAGATTTCTCATGTATAAAATGGAGATTTTTAATATGCTTCCATTCTATGGGTTGTTATGAGGATTAAATTAGGTAAAATGTTAAATTTAAAGCACGGTATAACAACAAAATAGGTGCCAAAATGATTAAGCTGGTAGCCACTTACTCATTATTTCAATAATAGTTATCAAATGCCTATTATGTACCACGTATTGCTCTAGGCACTAGGATACAGCAACGAACAAGTAAGGATAATTTCTACCTTCATCAGATTTATGTTCTAATAAATTATCATTTATAATTTACAATGTAAGAAAAAGACACCAAGTAATTAGATTTTATGAGGCATTTCAGCGATCTTATTAAAGAGTATACCCAAACCGGTTAATCACACATGCGAAATAACTATCTATACATAATATGTGTAATCCAATACATCAAGAAAGGACTACAAGTAGGGAAAATGACAAAATTTACTTATTTAAAAATTTATTTATTTATTTTTCCTTCAGCTTTATTGAGCTATAACTGACATATAACATTGTTTAAGTTTAGGGTGTACAATGTGAAGGAACAGGAATTTACTTAAGAAATTGACATGCATGAAATCACGACCTGGGAAACAGTGCCACAGCTTCTTTCTACAACATTAGGACTTTACTTTACAGAAGAAGTCGGTCTAATCGCATGAAAATGATATATCTGGAAAGAAAATCTGAGTTATTCTGTTCAAAAGGATGTATTACCTTTTAAGCATTTGAGCGTTTCTGTGCTGCACACGTCCACCCTCATAGTTGACAGCTGTTTTTCTTTCAATTCTATCTGATCTTCTGAGCGCTTGTACAGCAACAGCTCCTCAATGAGGGCCTGAGACTGGACACAGACAGGGTCATATTTCATTTATGAGATCATTCACTTATTCCATCTTTCCCCGTTAAAGTAAAATATGACTAAAAAAAACTAACAAAACCACAAAAGGGAAAAACCCCTTCATATTTCCTCATAATGAGGGATATCGATACCAATTCTCATGCCAAAACCGTATTTTCAGTTATATACTTTAAAAGTATGTAACTTTTCGTTAGTTATTCAAAGCTTATTTATGGATACAGGGTTAAGACTGAAACTGACAAAAGCCCACTTACACCTTCTTCAAATTTTAATTAGATAACAATCTTATTATGCTAACAGCAAATTTTAATTTAGTAGAGCTTCATAGGAAGATGCACCCCTTGTTACGGGGGTTCAATATAGAACTTAGGCGATAATAGATATTTTAGAAGAAGGCTATTTCTTCCATTGGGGAACAGATAAAATGCTTAAGTAATCTGATTCCAATCTGGATTCATTTAGAGCAGTTCAAACATGCTGAAAATATAACTAATATACAATTGAATAAAAATAAACCTTACTGGACCATACTGAAAACTGTAACACAAAAGGAGTGAATAATACTTTGGCATGTTAAACATATTCTGTAACTTACTCGAAATTCAGCAACTATCTTAGACTTGAGAGCAGCTTTTGGATTCGTGGATGCTGTTGGAATTAAACAAAAGGCCATTTAAGAATATAGATGCAAAATGCTGACTAATATTCAGGAAAATTTCCAGCTTTATAGTTAAGGGTGTACTCTTTAAATATATGTCAAACATGCACAATTATATCACAATTAAAAAAGGATAAATCATAATTACTGGAATAAATAGTGGAATATGAAATTAACACTGCCAAGCATGGTCAATATAAAAATATACCATTTAGATAGGTCTAACCTACTTACCTCCAACATACTCTTATAAACTGGAGTCCTAGAATTATTGATTTGGAGATAACTGAGATAACATTAAGTACATTTCTACCTAGTCTGACTGAGTATAAGAGGACCTCAGCTTATGAGTGTTCAGGAGCAGGACATCCAGTTAATCCTGAGCACTGACTGAAGAAAATCACTTACAAACATCAACTCTATTATTTAGCTCTGGATTTCTTTTTCTGCTGACTCAATTCACAGCAAAAATAGGCAGGGAAAGTTCTAAGTACAGTATCACTGCGGTTGAACTTTGGCTGAAATGATGACTCTTGTTCCTAGGCATGCAACTTATGACCAATAGGATGTGAGAGGACTCTCTTAATCATGATGAATATCACATGCTTGCCGGAACAAAACCATCCCAAGTGTTTTTTCACCTCCCAGTTCTCACTGTCTTTCACCTTGTTCCCTCCACACTTTCAAGTCTTTCTCAATATTCCTCAGTTTGGCCCACAGCAGCCTATCACATGCAGTATTCCACTCCCTTGATCTCATGCTGGGTAAACGTGATAAAGATAGCAGGAGCTCCCGTTAGAGAATGAGCTTCTGGCCAGGATTTGAGGCCCATGTCTAATCTGGTAGAATGTATCCCCAAATCTGAAGGAATTCATGGCTCCCACAGAAATGCTTCTGAATGCCTAGTCTCCTCTTCAGCTCTGTTGTTTAATGCCAGCTGCCTCTAACTTCACACATCTTTGAACCTGAGAGTTAGCCTGGGAACTACTAAGTATTTTTTTCTTCTTTCACTCCCCCAACTACTCTTGAATCTTCACTGATTTAACCCCTTTTTTGCATTTCCTTTGTTTAAAAGTAGTTTTATTTTTATTTTTTAAGAAGTAACTCCATGATGGTTTATTAAGTCACTGGGAGCTTCCTAGGCCTGGAAAACACAGGCTTGCCCATGGTTTATGCCAGGTACGATGTCAAATGGTCTACATTTTCTTCTGCTCCAAAAAGAGGAGGTAATTTTATATTAGTTGAGATTTTGTTCCTTACTTTGTGATTTCTTCCACTGCTTATTCGGTTGTTTGTTCAGATTTTCTTTCAGCTGCTTCTGAGTTTTGAAAGTGGTACCTGGAAAACATTTCAGTTTTTGCAATCTGGCGTTATGGGAAGCTGTTCTGTCTGTCCACTTCAGTGTCAAAGTTGTAGCATGAAAAAAGGCAATCCGAGACTGTGTGTCGTTTCTTTCTTTCCTTTTCTTTCATTTTTATAAAAAGATAAAGACACCCAGCAGATCTAAGAAGCTGTCAAATAAACATTACTACATCAGTGAAATTACTAATTTTGAGAATAGGGCAGGAAGCTGAAAAATACCAAGTAAAACATTCAAAGGAAGAATTTAACAGCTTCTTAGATGATGCTATTTTTAAAGCAAATTTCTAGTCCAATTATGGTCATGGTATCAGATATCACCAGCTTCTATTCAATGACTTAATTACATGCATCTTATAGATAGGAACTAAGTAACTTAAAAAAAAAAAAAAACAGGTACACAGCTTACTGCAAATCTAAACCAAAACAGAGACTGAAGAATGCTAATATATGCTTAATATCAAATAGCTTAGTGAAACCTGAAACCCTGTCCAAAAATTCTTCAAAAGAGGATAGGGAAATAATCATGAAACATAAAAGATGAACAGTTTAAAGTGCTCAATTAAGGTAAAGCAAATGCAGGAACATACTGAGATGGCCGTCATCACTTAATACGTTTGACTTTCTTTAGTCAGTAAAAATAAATTTCAACCCTCCCCAAACCAATTCTACTTAACTTTTAATTCAGACTTTTATTAACTATTTAATTTTAAACAAATAGGGCCAAATCCAAAACTTTATTTTTCATTATTAAGCAAAAGAACTAGCTCTATAAAATACACATAATTTTAAAGACTGAAAAATGACTCAATTTTTCTTTCAGGAGAGAAAAGACACTTACTCAAAGCTTCTCTTAATGCCATAATCATTTCTTCTGGGTATACATTTCTATCTTCCCAGATTTTAAAGATTCGTTCTATAGACTTAGAAACAGATGGATCCCTGAGAAGAAAAAGTGAGGCTACAGTTAACTTACATCTCCAACAAGAAAACTAGAAATCGGAAAATAAAGTTTCCAGCAAAATTATTTCCAAATGTCTTCTGATATTAATTTTAAAACATTTTTTTTCTAGTGTCTAGGACTAAAATCTTAAAAACTTGTATTCAGTACTTTTTATCAATGACATAGATGAGGCTATAGATGACATATAACATTATGTAAGTTTCATGAGTACAACATTACATTTCTACTTCTGTATACACTACAGCACGTTCATGACCAAAAGTTTAAGTTCCCATCCGTCTCTATATAATTCACTCCCTTTACCCATTTCACCCTCCCTGAAACCCCCTCCCACTCTGGTAACCACTATTCTGGTCTCTGTATCTATGTGTGTGTTTGGTTTGTTCATTTATTTTTGTTTTTAATTTTTAAAACTTATTCCCCATATGAGTAAATCATACAGTATTTGTCTTTGTCTGACTACTGTAATGCCCTCAAGGTCCATCCATGTTGTTGCAAATGGCAAGATTTTATCTTTTTTAATGGCTGAGTAAGTATTCCATTATATTCATACTGTATCTTCCTTATTCACTGATAGGCATTGAGGTTGTTTCCGTATCTTGGCTGTTGTAAATAATGTTGTTGATAAACATACGGGTACATTTATCTTTCTGAACCAGTGTTTTCATATTCTTTGGATAAATAGTCAGAGGTGGGACAGCTGGATTATATGGCAGTTCTACTCTTAGGTTTTTGAGGAATCTCTATACTGTTTTCCATTGTGGCTGCACCAATTTACGTTCCCACCAGCAGTGTATGAGGGTTCCCCTTTTTCCACATCCTCTCCAACACTTATTACTTGCCTTTTTGATAACAGCCATTCTAACAGGCGTAAGATGATACTTCACTGTGGTTTTGATTTGCATTTCCCTAATAATTAGTGATGTTCAACATCTTCTCATGCACCTGTTGGCCATCTGTATGTCTTCTCTGGAAACATGTCCATTTAGCTCCTCTGCCCATTTTTCAAAATCAGGTTGTTGGGTTTTTTTGTTGTTGAGTTATATGAGTTAGTTATATATTTTTCATATTAACTAACCCCTTATTAGATACATGGCTTGCAAATATCTTCCCCCACTTGTTAGGCTATCTTTTCTTTCTTTTTTTTTGGTGGGGGGAGGTAATTATGTTTGCTTGTTTGTTTGTTTATTTATTTATTATTAGAGGAAGTACTGGAGATTGAACCCAGGACCTTACGCATGCTAAGCATGCACTCTACCACTTGAGCTACACCTTCCCCCCATCCACTGTCCTTTTGTTTTATTGATGGTTTCCTTTGCTATGCATAAGCTTTTTAGTTTGGTATGGTCCCATTTGTTTATTTTTCCTTCTGTTTCCCTTGCCTGAGGAGACATAGCCAGAAAGATACTAAGATGGATGTCAACAAGTGTACTGCCTGTGTTTTCTTCTAGGAGTCTTATGGTTTTAAGTCTTACATCAAGTCTTTAATCCATTTTGAGTTAATTTTTGTGTATGGTATGTGACAGTGGTCTAGTTTCATTTTTTTTTTTTTTGTTATGTGGCTGTTTAGTTTTCCCATTTATTGAAGAGACTATCCCTTCTCCATTGTATGTTCTTTGCTCTTTTGTTGTAAATTAGCTGTCCATAAATGTGTGGGTTTATTTCTGGGCTTCTGAGTCTTGACCATTGATTTATGTCTGTTTTTCTACCAATACCATGCTGTTTTGATTACTATGGCTTTGTAATATCATTTGAAATCAGGGAGTGTGATACCTACAGTTTTGTTCTTTTTTCTCAGGATTACTTTGGATATTCAGGGTCTTTTGTGGTTCCATATAAATTTTAGCATTTTTATTCTATTTCTATGGAAAATGCCCTTCAGATTTAGATAGAGACTGCACTGAATCCATAGACTGCTGTACCCAATATGGACATTTTGACAATGTGAATTTTTTCAACCCATGAGCATGGACAATCTCCATTTATTTGTGTCTTCTTCAATTCCTTTCAACAATGTCATAGTTTTCAGTGTGCAGATCTTTCACCTCCTTGGTTAAATTTATTCTGATGTATTTCATTCTTTTTGTTGCAATTGTAAATGGGATTGTTTTCTTAATTTCTCGTTCTGCTAGCTCATTGTTAGCATATAGAAATGCAACCAATTTTTGTACATTGATTTTGTATCCATAAAATTTACAGTACTTATTGTTTCTAACAGTTTTTGGTGGAGTCATTGGGGTTTTCTATACCTAAAATCATGTCATCTGCAAATGGGGACAGTTTTACTTCTTCCTTTCTAATGCCTTTTATTTCTTTTTCCTGCCTAATTGCTCTGGCTAGGGCTTCCAATACTACACTGAATAAGAGTGGCAAGAGTGCTCATCACTGTCTTGTTCCAAATCTTAGAAGAATAGCTTTAAATTTTTCACCATTGAGTATGATGTTAGTCATGAGTTTGTCATATATTGCCTTTATTATTATGTTGAGGTATGTTCCTTCTGTACCCATTTTATTGAGAGTTTTTCTTTATCATAACTGGGTATTGAATCTTGTCAAATGCCTTTTTTTTTTGCATCTATTGAGATAACCATATGGGGTTTTTTTGCGGTAGAGGGATTAGGTTTTTATTTATTTATTTTTAATGGAGTTCCTGGGGGTTGAACCCAGGACCTCATGCATGTCAGGCATGCACTCCTCCACGGAGGTATAGCCTCCCCCTGATCACATAGTTTTTAATCCTTCTTTTTGTTAATATGATGTATCATGTTGACTGATCTGAAGATGTTGAACAATTCTTACATCTCTGGAATAAATCTCATTGGATCATGGTGTATGATCCTTTTATGATTTGGTTTAGTAATATTTTATTGAGAACTTTCACATCTATGTTCATCAGAGATATTGGCCTGTAATTTTCAATTTTCTTTTTTTGTGTTGTCTTTTGTCTGGTTTTAGTATCAGGGTGATGCTGGCTTCATAAAACGAGTTAGGGAGCATTTCCTCCTCCTCAGTTTTTTGAAATAGTCTGAAATGGACAGGTATTTTTTTTTTGAATGTTTGTCTACTGCCACTTTTTAAGTGTAGAAAGTCTTCCTACCAGAAATTTAAAGTATTATAACTCATTTTCTTTTATCTCTCTTTTAACGATTAACATTTTTTAAAATGTTCAGTTCTATGACTCACTTAAAATCTACTGGGGTATAAAACATAAGTTAAGGTATAATCTAAATAATTTCCTATTATTTCAATATCATAATTTGTTTTCCTAGGGGGAGGGTATAGCTCAGTGGTCTAGTGCATGCTTTAGCATGCACAAGGTCCTGGGTTCAATCCCCAGCACTTACATTAAAAATAAATAAATAAACGTAATTAGCCCCCCTAAAACAAAAACAAATAAAAAACACCAATCTAAAAATATTTTTAAAACAACAATTTGTTTTCCTCACTGATTTACTGTGCTTCCTCTACCATGTATTTAATTATTAATATTTTTCTAGGCTGCAAATTCTGTTCCACTGATCCATTTTTACATTATACTGCATTATCTTCAAAACTGTAGCTTACCTTCCCTCATTACAATTATATTTCAGAACAATTCTTATATTCTCACTTCCTTATTTTCCTAGAGTAATTTTAGAGTAATGTTAAGTTCCAAAAGAGGGGAGATTTTGGCATTTTTAATTTGAATTATATTAGGATATATTAATTTGAAAAAAAATTATCTAATTAACAACTATGAGTTATTAATACATTATTCATACTGCAGCAAAACATTAATATTTATGTGTTTATATCTAAAATTCCCAAATAAAATTTATTCATCAAGGCTTCACATATTTCCTGTTAAGGCTATTCTTAGATATTTCATACATTTTATTGCTAGTATAACTCATCATCCCTCTTACTGCTAACTTTCCAGAGTAAAAGTGATTTAGGAGTTTGTTGATGGTAAATTATTCCCTGTTTTTGTTTCTCTGGAGATATCTTTATATAGTTTGTCTGGCTTTTGAAAGTAGTTTTGCTTTGTATGCAAATCCACGTTGACAGCTATTTTCTTCTTCTCTTTTTTAATTGAAATACAGTCAGTTTACAATATTGTGTCAATTTCTGGTGTACAGCATAATAGTTCAGTCATACATATACATATATTCATTTTCATATTCTTTTTCATTATAGGTTACTTCAAGATACTGAACATAGTTCCCTGTGCTATACAGTATAAACTTATTGTTTATCTACTTTATATTTAGTAGTTAGTATCTGCAAACCTTGAACTCCCAATTTATCCTTCCCACCCCCGACATCTATTTTCTATCAATGTTACAAAAATATTTTTCATAACTGCCTTCTGGCTTTCACTGTTATGGCAGAGAAGTCTATTGTCAGTCTAACTGCAATCCTTGTGTATGTGATCTTTCTGTCTTTTCTCTTTGGCTGCTTTGTCTTTACTTTTTTTTTCTTTTTTTACTGTGGTAAAATAATATCATAAAATTTGCCATTTTAACCATTTTTAAAATGTGCAACTCAGTGGCATTAGTAATATTCACAAAGTTGTACAACCACCACCCCTATCTATTTCCAAAAATTTTCATTACCCTAAACAGAAACTCTGTGCCCATTAAACAATTAACTCCCTATTACTTCTTTTCCCCAGCTCCTGATAACCTCTAATCTACTTTCTGTCTCTATGGATTTGCCTATTCTAGACATTTTATTTAAGTTGAATGATACAATATTTGTCCTTTTGTGTCTGCCTTATTTCAGAGTAATTTTTTCAAGATTCATCCATGTGTAGCATGTATCAGAACTTCATTCCTCTTTAAAAAATTGTGGTGAAATATACATACAATTTACCATCTTAACCATTTTTAAGTGTACAGTGCAGTAATGTTATGTACATTCACACTGTTGTGAAATCAATCTCCAGAACTCTTCATCCTATGAAACTGGAACTCTATATCCATTAAACAACATCCCCCAAACCCCTTACAACCACAATTCTACCTTGTGTCTCTATGAATCTGACTACTGCAGTTACTTCACGTAAGTGGAATCATACAATAGCTACCCTTTTGTGACTGGTTTATTTCACTTAGCATAATGTCTCCAAGGTTCATTTATGTTGTAGCACGTGTCAGAATTCTTTTCTTTTTAAGGCTGAATGATATTCCATTTTATGTATAAACCACATTTTGTTTATCTGTTCATCTGAAAATTGAACTGGTTCTTTGTTTTGGCTATTGTAATAGCACTGCTATGAACATGGGTGTACAGATATCCATTCAAGTTCATGTTTTTATTTCTTTTTTTGTATATGCCCAGGAGTAGAACTGTTGGATCATACAGTAATTCTACGTTTAACTTTTTAAGAACCATCAAACTGTTTTCCATAGAAGCTGCACTATTTTACATTCCTAACAGAAATGTAGAAAATTTCCCCATCCTAACATTTGTTATTTTTTGGTTTTGTTTTGTTTTTAAATTATTTTTATCTTAGTAGGTATGAACTCTGATTGCTCTTAAAATCTTTTTGTTTTTTAATTTCATTGTAATGTAATGAAGTGGAATTATAAAACAAACTAGATGTAAATTTCTTTTTTATTTATCCTGCTTAGTATGTTATACTTCCTATATTTAGAGATTCAAGTTTTCATCACTTTCAGAGCGTTCTCAGCTATTACCTCTCCAAAAGAATTCAAAAGTTTTCGCCTCCTGGATTCTAATTTGATGTAAATTAGGCCTCTCATTCTAATCTTAATTTTTCCACCTCTTCTCTATTGCTGAATTCTAATTTCTTAAGAACTATTTTCCTAGCTTAGTCTCTTTTTCCTTTCTAGAAATCCTATTGGTTCTTTTTCAAACCTGTCTAAATATCTTATCTATTACTCATTTTATTCTATTTAATCTTTAACATTTTTATAATTGTTTTATATACTCTGTCTGATAATTCTTTCTTTTTTTTTTATTACATTAGGTCTCCAGCATTTATTCGTTTTATAACTGGAGGAATGTACCATTCACTAACATATCTCCATTTCCCTCACCCCAAGCCCCTTACAACCACTCTACTCTGTTTCTATGAGTTCAGCTTTTATAGATTCCACGTATAAGTGATATCATACAGTATTTGTCTTTCTCTCTTTGACTTATTTTTCTTACTATAATGCCCTCAAGGTATATCCATGTTCTTATAAATGGCAAGATTTCCTTCTCTCTTATGGCTGAATAATATTCCATTGAATATACATGACACATCTTTTTTATCCATTCATCTGTAGACAGACATTTAAGATTGTTTTCATTTCTTGGCTATTGTGATGATAATTCTAATATCTGAAGCTCACTGTGGGGGAATCTAAAACTGCTGAATTCTCTTGGGGTGGTTCATTTCCCAATGTATTTAATGAGCACATGTTTGGCCTCTGGGATTCCTGGTGGTCTATGCAGGAAATGTGCTACTTGAGAGAAAACCTATACTGGAAGCCAGGGGGACTTACAACTTTAAGATCCCTTTATCCACTCTACAGAGCCCAGATCACGTTGTACTACTGATACAGGCGTATAAATTAATGTCAGCTCTGCCATTCTAATATGCCCATTATTGCTGGTTCAGCTTATATTCTGAATATATAGTAAATTACATTAGGGAAAATTACATTTCCAGAATTAGTGTTACGGCTTCTTTTGGTACTTAATTCTGTTCTAATTTTTATGTTCTTTCTAACAACACTCTTTTAATTACTATAGCCAAATAATAATTCTTGACAATTATCACAAGTCTGCTACCTCAGGTAGGTGGAAGGGATTGTGATCTTGAAGGGGCCCATTCAGGTCCTCTGGCGAGCTAGCAGTGTTCTACTGTAGAAAAATGTTTCCAAATTTTTATTATTACAGACAGTGATGTTATAAAAATCCCCTCCCATTGACCTTGCTGCATATATGTAAAAGTTTCTCAGGGGTAAAGGCCTAGGGGTGGAATAACAAGATCATGGGGTGTACACAACAAACTTAAAAATGAGGTTGTTTTATACCAATCAACCTTCAAACCAACAGTACATGAGAGCTTCCACAGTGCAACAACTTGCTAATGTTGGTGGACTTCAAGATTTATGACTTATCTGGTAGGTGCACGTGCCAGTTATTAATCTACTGCCTCTCAGCTCTAAACACGTTCTTCCTTGTGATACTGGATGCAGACTCTGCAAACTCTATCTCCCCTTGGCTCAGTGTCAGACGCTGCCAATAGAGGGCCCTAGAGGGACACTGAGAGGCTCAAAGAGGCGGCAGGGATGCCTTGGGTGTTCTGTTTCCAAGTGGATCAGCACAGAGGCAGCCCGGCAGCGTTTTAGCACAGCTCTTCCAGTTAGTTCAGCAGTGAATGCTCTCTGACAGAAAGTCTCTAAAGACTGAAGAAAGGCTGGTCTGACAGTTTAGTCAGAAAGTGAGAACACTGCCAATCCAAACTCCCAGATGGTTTCAAGACTTTCTTCACTACCCAGCAACTAGGTGTGAGGTGATCAGAAACCCTCCCTGTTGGATTTACTTCAGCATACCAAGCTTAGCACTCCCCCGAAATCTGTCATGACATCTTTTTCCAACAAAGGTCATACATATAATTCTCTTTACAACCTGAGTTAAAAGAAACCACATTAAGCTCTGATGATAACAACTAGCACAAATTCATTCTTCAGTTCAATTAAAACTGCACACCATGCACAAAAATAAACTCAAAATGACTTCAAGACTTAGATATAAGAGAAAACACCATAAACCTCCTAGAAGAGAACACAGGCAAAACATTCTCTGATATAAATCATAGTAATGTTCTCCAAGGGCAGTCTATCAAGGCAACAGAAATAAAAGCAAAAATAAATGAGCCCTAATTAAGCTTTCACACAGCACAGGAAACTGTAAATGAAATGAAATGACAACCTACAGAACAGGAGGCAATATCTGCAAACAATGCAACTGGCACGGGCTTAGTTTCCAAAATACACAAACAGTCATACAGCTCAATAAGAAAACAACAAACAACCCAAACCAAAAATGGGCAGAAGACCTAAACAAACATTTCTCCAAGACATAAAAATGGCCAATAGGCGCATGAAAAAATGCTCAATAGCACTCATTATCAGAGAAATGCAAATCAAGACTACACTGAGGTATCACTTCACACCAGTCACAATGGCCACTGTTAAAAAGTTCACAATCGATAAATGCTGGGCAAGATGTTGAGAAAAGGGAACTCCCACTACACTGTTCTGGGAGTGTAGTTTCATGCAGCCATTATGGAAAACAGCAATGGAAATTCCTTAAAAAATTGAAAACAGACTTACCCTATGATCCAGCAACCCCACCCCTGGGCATATATCCAGAGGGAACTCTATTTGAAAAGATACACACACCCCAATGTTCACAGCAGCACTATTTACAATAGCCAAGACATGGAAGCAACCTAAATGTCCATCGACAGATGACTGGATAAAGAAGTTGTGGATGTGTGTGTGTGTGTATGTGTGTGCGTGTGCACATACATACACACATATGCAATGGAATATTATTCAGCGATAAAAAAGAATAAAATAATGCCATGCAGCAACATGGATGGACCTGGAGATGGTCATCCAAAGTGAAGTAAGCCAGAAAGAGAAATAAAAATACCAAATTATATCACTTGTATGTGGAATCCAATAAAAAAGAAGGGAAAAGGACACAAATGAACTTATTTACAAAACAGAGACAGATGTGCAGACATAGAAAACAAACTTCTGCTTACCAGGGGGAAAGAGGGTTGGGAGGGATAAATTGGGAGTTTAGGATTTGCAGATACTAACTATGTATAAAATAGATATACAACAAGGTCCTACTTGTTGTATAGCACAGGGAACTATATTCACTATCTTATAATGGCCTATAATGGAAAAAAAATGAAAAGGAATATATATATATGTATATGTATATGTATGAATGTATAAATAAATCACTATGTTGTACATCAGAAATTAACACAACATTGTAAATGAACTATACAGCAAATACATACATACATACATATATACAGGCTGTGTTTTATGAAAGCCTGGGATAGTGACTGGCCTTAGAAAAGTTCTATGCACATCAAAGTTACACCTACCCTCACACAATCCTCACATAATTTAAGCAAACCTTCAGTTCTTATAGGAATTCTTCTGCAATTCATGTATGTATGTACAGGTATGTATGTATATGCACACATACAGGTGCGCCCCCGCCCCTTATTGAAGTCATTGCTGGTGGCAGAGTAGTCCATACTTTTCTAAGTGGTAACTCAACTCTGACATTCATAAAAACACTTTCCCCTGTGCTTCAAATTGAAGTTTCAGCTATTCCATGTGTACATCATTCAGATGAACTGGCCTTTTTGTCCCTTAGCTAGGCTCTCTAGGACACAAATGGCAAATAAATATCATCAAGATGATTTACCTTCATTTATGCCCCCCTCTCTCCCATATATATTTTCATTACAATAATTAACTAGTATGTCTAAAAACAAAATCTCCAGGTTCTCAGCCTATGGAATTTCAAACCAGTGAGGGAAGGATAAACCGAAATTTAATAAAAAAGGAACTGTAATACGTGGATAATTATTTGCAAAGAAAAAGTTTCCCAATTCATCTGAAAGCACTAGTCTCCCTCTCTGGTCATCTCTCTTCACATACGTCAGTCAGGAAGTCCACTCCATACCAACTTTAAATCAAGTAAAATCAAGTTACTACTTAAAGGGACTAAAGGAATAAAATGAGTGCCTTAATGCAGAGGTCTCTAATAGGTTGCCCATGGGTCAGATTTAGTCAACAGATGTGTTTTATTTGGCTGGCAGCAAATTTTTTAGAATGTGATTTAGCTTCACACATTTAAAAGTTGAGAGACTTCATAAAATAATTCATATTTTGACCTAGTTTAAAAAGTAAGGAAGTCTTGGGAAGGAGAAAGCATGTATGTAACAGCAGTGTAACACTGAATTCACATTTCTTTACAGCCATAGACTAGGGTTGAGTAGCTGCTGCCCCTTTTAGATGGGTTTTTCCTTATATTCAACCCCTTTCACACCTATGTTATCTGCCTGGAACTGAGGGAACACTTGTGCCTCCTGAATTAAAGGGATTAAAATGATAGCCTTAAATTAAGAGAAAAGAATTCACAGAACTGAGTCTAAAGTATAACTGTGAATAGAAATTTAAAAGCAGGTAGAGCGGATGTTTAGGATAGGGCTGTTTATGCAATACTAAACGCTCTTATCTTAATATCTTTTCATTTATTACATACTTTGTAATTAATTTCTTTACAAGCAAGGATATATTTTGTTTCATTGATATAGTCTTCTACTCCTGATTCTATCATTGTTTTAAAATATATATTGATAACTGACAGGGGAACTCTTAAAGTACTTTCAAATAATAATCTTGGATATTTACCCTTCCACATTAAAACCTACTGAATTCTTTTGGGGGGGGTGTATTTCATTTTTATCTGTCTGTCTGTCTGTCTGTCTGTCTATCTATCTATCTATCTATCTATCTATCTATCTATCTATCTATCTATCTATCTATCTATTTATTTACCAGGGATTGAATCCAGGACCTTGTGCATGCTAAGCACTCTACCACTTGAGCTACACCCTCTTCCCCACACTGAGATTTTGACTAGGATTATAACAAATTTATAGATTATATATTGGGAAAGACTCATGTGTGTGTGTGTGTGTATACACACACACACACACAATTTTTTTTTTTAAAGGTATACCTTTGCTTAACATTGTCACGTATCATTGGGAAAAGATGGTTACAGATGAGGGATCCTAGCATATGTTTTAGGGCAAAAAACTGGATTTGGAGGCAAATGTTTTAAAGTAAATGTAGAATATGTCATAGGAAATTACCACTTTATGTTAGATTAGTTACTAACTTTGCATCACTATCACTCTCCAGCAACACTGGGTAGTGATAATGGAAGGCTGGGATAAGAAAAGGATTTTCCACTGTCCTGTGTATTTATTTAGGTTGCAGGGAAGAAACTACATCTTTATGATGGTAGTCAAAAAGCTACTCAGTAAACAAATCTATGGTTACCAGGGGAAAGGGGGTGGGAAGGGATAAATTAGGCAGTTTAAGATTTGCAAATGTTAACCACTATATATAAAAATAGATAAAAAACAAATTTCTTCTGTATAGCACATGGAACTATATTCAGTATCTTGTAATAACCTTTAATGAAAATCAATATGTGTATATGTACACATGACTGGGACATTATGCTGTACACCAGAAATTGACACATAGTAACTGACTATATACCTCAATTAAAAAAAAAAAAAATCCCTACTCAGTGACTAACAATTTAAAATATTTTTTCCTGGAAAATATTTCAAATTCCTTAATACACATTAGCCCAATTTTTTTCCATTTGCATCATATTTTATCTTTTTTAATTTTTAATTTTTAAATTTGAGGTGTAGTTGATTTACAATGTTACTTTCAGGTGTAGAGCAAAGCAATTCAATTATACACATAAATATGTACATATCTTTTCTTTTCATATTCTTTTCCATATTATTACAAGAAATTGAATATAGTTGCCTGTGCTGTATAGTAGGTCCTTGTTGTTCATCTATTTTATACATATTAATAGGTATCTGTTAATCCCAAACTCCTAATTTATCTCTCCCCTGCCCTTTCCGATTTGGTAACCATAGTTTGTTGTCCATGAGTCTGTTTTTAGTTTGTAAATAGAATCTGTATCATTTTTTGATTCCATATATAAGTGATACTACATGATATTTGTCTTTTTCTGTCTGGCTTACTTCACTTAATATTATAATCTCTAGGTCCATCCATATTGCTGCAAATGGCATTATCTCATTCTTTTTTACGGTTGAGTTATAGTCTAGTGTGTGTGTGTGTGTGTGTGTGTGTGTGTGTACACATACACCACATCTTCCTTTTCTAGTCATCTGTCAATGGACATTTAGGTTGTTTCCATGTCTTGGCAATTGTAAGCAGTGCTGCTGTGAACACCAGGGTGCATGTGTCTTATTATAGTTTTCTCTGGATATACATCCAGGAGTGGAATTGCTGGATCATACAGTTAGTCTATTTTTAGTTTTTTTTTTAAGAACTTCCATAGTGGCTGTACTAATTTACATTCCCACCAATAGTGTAGGAGGGTTCCCTTTTCTCCACACCCTCTCCAACAATTATTGTTTGTGGACTTTTTAATAATGACCATTCTGACTGGTGTGAGGTGATACCTCATTGTAGTTTTGATTTGCATCTAATAAATTAGCGATATTGAGCATCTTTTCATGTGTCTGTTGGTCATCTGGGTGTCATGAAAGAATCTTATTTTTAATAATACCAAATCTTTCCCTTCAAAATTATATACATATCTCTTCATTTATATAGGTCTTCTCTACCATCCTTTAATCAAGTTTAAAATTTTCCTTTATAAAGCCTTACATGCTTATTGTATTTACTTTTGAGTGGTGGAGGGGGAAGGGTGTAGCTCAAGTTGTAAAGCACATGTTGAGCCTACACTGGGATCCTGGTTTCAATCCCCAGTACTTACTCCAAAAACAAATAAATAAACCCAATTACCTTCCCTGCCAAATAAATAAATAAAAATGTATTTACTTTTGGGTGGTTTCCTTTATTTTTTTGGTAGGGAGTAGTACTTTTTGTTGCCAAAGGAATCTTTTTCTCCAAATTACATTTTTATTTGGTTACTGCTAACATACAGAGGAAAGCCATTGTTGTTCTATACTGAACTTGAATCTGGCTATTTAAGTGAACTCTTATCAGTTGATTATATGGAGGCCAGGGGTTGGCAAACTATAAGCCTCAGGCCAAATCTGGCCAGATGCTTGTTTTGTAAGTAAAGTTTTATTAGAACACACCCACACCCATTTGCTTATGTACCGTCTCTGGCTGCCTTTATGCTAGAATGGCAGAGTTGAGAGGAGAAGCAACAGAAATCCTAGGCCTGCAAAGCCTAAAATACTATCAGGCCTTTTATAGAAAAAGATGGCCCATCCCTGAGCAGGTAATCATATTATCTGTAAATAATTCTATCTCTTCTAAATTCATTCCTCTTATTATTTATTTAGGAATGAATGGGATCACAGCATAATGGTGAATAGTAATGATAATAGAGAGCATCTCTGTCTTGGAATGCTTTTATTATTTCACCATTAAGTCTGATATTTTCTATAGGCTTCTGAAGATATCCTTCACTGAATTAAAAAAGATTTTCAGAGCTTAAAATTTTAATTTAAATGACTGTACTTTATTCTGAGCATTCCTACTTTTTTTCTGTGAAATAGTAATCTAAAGCAGTTATTTTAAAAAATATCTTGGGGGTGTGCGGTATAGCTCAGCGGTAGAGCACATGCTGGGTGTGCACAAAGTCCTGGGTTCAATCCCCAGTGCTCTGTTAGGGAGGAAACATTAGAAATTAAAAAAAAAACCCAAATACATAAACAACAAGTTCATACTGTATAGCACAGGGAACTATATTCAGTATCTTGTAGTGACTTATGGAGAAAAAGAATATGAAAGCAATGTTAAGTGTGTTCATGTATGACTGAAGCATTGTGCTGTGCACCAGAGATTGACACAACATTGTCAACTAACTATACTTCAATATACATGTACCCAAAAAACCCTAAAAATATCTTTACATGGTAAAATAAAAGCTGACAATCCCATATTAATCCACTAACTAGGACATGAAATCTAAGAAACACTAGGTTAAGTTTTTAAGACTATAACGGTATTTACAGCAGAAACTCTAACTGGAGATCATTCAATACCCTGCTTTTCTTACTCAAAATCACACTGGATTTATTTATGTAAAGAGCAACACAGACTACTGGTTAGGTGTCAGAGGACATAAGCTTTGAGGTCTAGACAGGTTTGGATAGGAATTCTGCCAAACACTCCACCCTCCTGGACCCTGTAGCTGTGCGAGATCTCTAAATTAGGTTCCTCCTCTTTAATGTGAGCATAATAGCAGTAGCCACTTTAAATGCTCTTCTTGGAATTAAATGACCTGAAGCACACAAAGCACTCTGTATAGTATGTGGTCAATTATGAGTGTTCAATAAATGTTAGGTGCTATTCTTATTCCTATTTTATATACTTCTGACATGTGTATAAACCTTTATTACTCGTACATGCAAGTAGGACCACATTTTAATATTTTGTAATACCAAAGTAGACATCTCAAATTAACTTCCAAAGGAAGAAACAAGGCGGGAGGGTATAGCTTGGTGGTAGAGTTCAGTTTGTTGCAGAAACACCTTGCTAAGCGTGCGCAAGGTCCTGAGTTCAATCCCCATTACCTCCATTAAATAAAAATAAACCAAATTATCTCCCTTCCAAAGGGGAAAAAAAAAGGAAGAAACAAAGATTATTTAGTTCCAACTTGGTTAATACTAACAAGTGGATCAATAACAGAGAATATTCACATATTCATACAAGTGCATATTATGCTAATAAATACTTAATTGGAAGAATTATTTAGCTATTTTGATTCTTCCATATAATTGCTTATCCTCCAATTATGTAGATGTGTGTACTTCCTGCACCAAACAACTTACAAATATGAATGAAAACAAGGAAAACACTATTCTATTGGGGGAGGAGGTAACTGTGTTTGTTTATTTATTTTAATGGAGGCACTGGGGATTGAACCTAGAATCTTGAGCATGCTAAGCACGCGCTCTACCACTGAGCTATACTCCACAGCCCAGGGAAACACTATTTATACAGGGCAAAATTAAGATCAAACTAAGTATTCCAGAAAAGGAAATGTTGGATACAATTTTGCTAAGAATGGAGAATCAATATGAGGTCAAGAATAAATGTTTTATTTCTCCTTAATTACACGGATTTCAAGGAGGGGGCAAGATTTCAGAAAGACTCTGAAACAACTGAAAGTGTAAAAAAACCCCACAAAAATAGAAGCAGCAGTTAGAAAGAAGTACAGTCAGTGGCCGTGGCCAGGAAATACATACAATCAAGTTAGGAGAGAAGAGGCAGAGCCTAAACAGCAGACAAGTTTTCAAAGGGGAAGAAAGAGTTTTTAAAAGAAAAATGTATTACCAAGAAAGTTACAATGAACAATGTGGAAAAAATATCCTTAGATTGTCAAGCGTGTGCAACTGTTATAGTTCTTACACTAAAAAGGGTAAAAAGGGAAACTAAAATTGTAAATTGTCTAAGCTTAGATCCCAAAGAGCAGTAAGAATTTACTTACTTCACTAGAGCAGCTGCTTCGGGAAGCACATCAGCAAACGATTCCCGGAATATGATCGCATTTTTCCTTTTGCAGTTCTGTATGACATCGTTGGCAAGGTAAAAGAGATTCAAACGGTGGGGATAGGCAGCTGGCACGACAAAAGACAATAAACAGAAATTGAATGAGTCAATTTATGCTTAGTGCAATGTATTCCAAATACGAATACAAATTCAAATTGTGTATCTGCTATTACATGCATGGATGATGAATAAACAAATGAACTAATGGATCAAATTACTGAACCTTGAAATTATGGTAATGCCTAAAAACCTTGACAGCTTCAGATTAAGTTTCTCTTAAAGATATTCCTTGAGCAGATTTCTACTCATTTTGTTCGTGTTTGGCACTAAAAAACTTACTGGCTCTGGAGAAGCTAAAATAAAACAAAATTGTTCTCCCAAACATCTGGGGAGATAAAAAATGAGCTGGAGCAGTTCAATTTGTTGGCAAACACACCAGGGTTGGTGGAAAGAGCATGGGCTTTAGAATCCAATCAGAATGTGACCTTAGGCAAGTAAATTAGTTAAGTAAATTCTTAATCTCCTATACATTATTATTGTACATAAACTCTTTTCATCAACCAAACCAGATACCACTCAGAGACACCTAAGTCCTCCTCATGTACTGGAAGAGACACTCTGCTGCCACTTTCATCACTGGGTGAGTGTTCTGGGAGATAAATAATTTGATCCATAAACACACCTAAATCAACCTTTTTTCAAAAGTCTAGGACAAGGTCCAATCAATTTATTATCTGGAACCCTGAGTAAAGCCACCCCAAATTTCATTATTATCGTGGACAATTTTAATGTCCAAATAGATGATTCATCACATTTTTTAGTCTCACTTTTCTGACCTCAAATTCAGCAACCTCCAAAAACCACTTCTTTCTATATCTTTTTTTTTTTAAATGGAGGTACTGGGGATTGAACCCAGGACTTTGTGCATGCTAAGCATGTGCTGTACCACTGAGCTATTACCTGCCCCTTTTCTACATTTTAAAATCACCCTTTCTGACCACAACCTCCCACTTCCATTATATCTGTCCTTCAATTTCACCAAGATCTCAGTTCTTTGTTTTCTCTAACTCACATACAGTCTCTTCTGGTACTCAATTCTTTCTACCAATCCAGAGTCTTTCTGATCCATCATTTAAACAAGCAATATCAAAACTTTCATTTGCTTTTTGTCCCCCCAACAATTTAGCCTTTCTATCATGTGCATTCAACAAAATCCCAATCTGGATCAATCTAACAGAATGCCTTTACTGCACCTTTATTTCTGCTGAAGAAAAAATCATACTACCAGCAGGACTGAAACAAAACAAACTCAGTTCCTCCATTCATGAGCCCTAAGTGCTACAGATCTTCCACATGTCCTTAATCAGCATCCTCTCTCATTTGTTACAAGACCTATTTAAAAATTTTACCACTCTTGTCAAGCACCCTATCTTACCACATTCTTTCTCATTCGGGAAATACGCTTAATATGCTACTTCACAGAGAAAGTAAAAATCATTAGATGGGAATTACATGCTCTCAAAAAGTGTATCCATATTTAAACTCATCCAGATCAATTTTCCTGAGTCAGTTAAGATCTTTCAGATTTAGGGATCTGAAAGAGTTTTCAGGGGATCTAAAATCTGTGTATTTTAGATACACTGTTTCTATTAACCCCGTAATTATAGGAGTTGACTTTTTTCCTGTACTTAAAAAAATATGCAGTTAGGAGCTTTACATAAATTATGCTACCTCGTTTATGTTACTCATCACTCCACTCAGACAGCAATTACCAAAGTTACCAATAAATTCCAACTTATTAAACCCAAAGGAGATTTTTTCCCACAAGACTTTCGGCACCCAGAATAATCTGTTACAGTAATTCCTCGTTTGGCTTCTGTCATAACTATTCTCTTGGTTTTCCTCCTACCTGTCTGGTTCCTCCTCCATGTATATACACAGATGGGCACGTACAGGTAGGCAGCTCTGCCTGTGATCATCCTCCATTAAATGTTGACGCTCCCCAGGGTTCTCTCCTGAGCACTCTTCTCGATTCACCCATAGCATAGCGTTTTAAGATTTCAGGTTTGAAATCAGATAATCTGTTCCATTACTGGCTCTGTCACTTAATAGTTATGGGGTCTTATATATTACTTAACTCTTCTGCATGTTATCTTCTTTTTCTTTGTAAAATGACAACCTCACAGGTTAAAGAATTAAATAAAACAATGTATGTAAAGCATTTAGGACAGTGTTTAGCCATAAAAAAGGAGAATGTTATCAGCATAATCATCCACTTCTAACTACCACCACCTACACATCATGACCCCCATACTCAGATTTCATGCCCGGACTTCCCTTTACCAGTCGATGTACACGTCTACTTCTAAGTTTCAGAGGTACCTGAACTTGATTGTTCAATATTTTATTAATAATCTTCCTTTTCTTCCATCTGTTACTCCTCTTGTGTTAAGCCAAAATTTTAGCTATCTTTTTTGACTCCTCTTCCTCCCTGCCTGACCCTCGACCTCTTTTGATAAATTCCCAAGTCCAGTCAATTTTGTCTCCAATAGTATTTGTCAAATTTATCCCCTTTTCTCCTTCTCTTCCTACTATTGCTCTTTGCTGGATTCACTGCCTTTAACCTGGACTACTACTGCAACACCCTCCTAGCTGGTTATCTTGCTTCTGGACTTGGTCTTCTCAAATTTATTCTCTACATTGTTGCTAAATTCATCTTCTAATATGGAAACACTATCCAGTTATTTCTTGTATCAAAGCTGTCAAGGATTTCCAACTGCTTACTAGAAAATGTCCGAACACCTTGGTCTCCATTTATATTCTGGATCTTACCTTCCCTCCCAGTCTTTTTTTAAAAATTGTATTTATTTTTATTTTTTAGGCTATATCTATAATTTTATTACAAAACCATTCTTTTGGCATTAGTTGGTTACAGTGATAGAAAGATACTGGAGTGTGGCATAGCAGCTCTAATGTAACAATTGCATTCCCTGCTTTCTGAACCAAAATTTAAGTTACCTCATATTCCTTAATACGAGTTACCTGCAATCAATAATGCTGCAAATCCTGACACACAAATCATTTAGGGAGGAGTTGATGCTAAGGGATTAGAGTAAATGTTGGTAACACTACAAAAGTTCCTTTATGCAATTCTGTTTCTTCTCCCTTCCCCCGAATTACTTTGCTTAAAAACAATCAAATTACCAAGAACTAGTCTGAACAGCACCAGCACCCAAGGAACATCACATTTAGTCCATGTTAAAAAGCAGTACATTTGGAGGTGGGTCTCTTTCTGTGCTGTTTGCTTTGAAGGGATCTTCCAATATATCTCCAATATTGCTTTCTTACAGTGTCCTTTTCTTTAGCTAGGACTTCACGTAACTCTAACGGTTTATTGAGAATGTCTTCCTTATCACATTGGTTTTTCAGCATGTCTTCAAAGATATCCACAAGAAAGGCAATTAGGTAGGGGGGGACTGTGACTTGGTTGTAAATCAAGTAACTGATAACAGATTGGGATATTCGTAAAGACCATGATCCCGCAAAGATCCCTTTCAAACAGTTACATGCACTTTGATCATGTGGTACTAGTTTGATCATTTCCAGAGAGTACTGGACTTCTCTCCCCAGTATAGCATGATCATTGTAGCCAGTGGTGTTAGAAATTACAAAGTATCTTTGGCTTCAGACAATTTCTCACATCCTCATGAGAAGCTGGTCTACATACTGCAGCTCATTAACCCAAAGTTTAAATTACTGAATAACCTGCACAGCCTCTCCCTTCCAGTCTTACCCCTTCCCCTTCAAATTCACAGTTTCACCTTTAATGAATTACTCACAGTTCCCAGAAACCTTGTTCTCTCTCTCACACAGAATTTTCCTTTTCTATGATAACCCATCCTATTCTACTCACCCATAGGAAAAAGTCCAAAAATTTTCACTTATTTGATGTCAGATTCTGACCCCCCTCTACCCCATCTCTACTTCTTCCAAAAACAAATCACCCCAAACTATTTTATTACCACTTCTCCCCTGTGCAAAGCCTCCACTCTACTCAGAGCACTGCAGGAATTCAGGAGGATGCAACACTGTATACTGACTACACTTAAATTAACCACCACCACCACAACAACAAACAGGCAATTTGCAGAACAATGAAGAACTATAAAAGAACTCTGGGGAAAAGCAGACTCTTCCTTTGATATATAGTCTATTAAATTCTGACCTTTAGATTATCTTCACATTGGTTCTTAATAAGTTGGCTAACCTCAAAAAAAAAAAAAATCAGAAGGAATGAGAGAAATTGGCTTAGGTAGTCTGGGAAGATGTCTTATGGCAGGAGAATTTGAGAAGGCCCATTTTAAATATCTTTCAAACTCTCCATAACCTAGTTCTTGCTTACCTGTTTAGACTCTCTTCCTTAAAGCTCCAGTTTATAAAGCCACATTTTGTTTTTATCTCCAAGCCCCACCTTCTTCCCTTGCCACCCATATCAATAGGCTAATTCTCTTTCTTCAAGTCTCAGCTTATCTATCGTATCTTCCATGAAGCTTCCACTGACTCTGCAAGACTATGCCTTTAGTGCTCCCTAAACTTAAAACCCCTGTCATAACACTTACCATACTGTAGTGCACTTGCCTGCATCCTCCACTAGAGCATAAGCTACCCGAAGGCTGGGAGTCTGTCTTGTTTACTGCCATGTCCTCAATGACATTATCTGACAGGTGTTCAGTGTCTGATAGGTGCTCAATTAAATTAGTTAAATGTTTGATGAAAAAGTTAAATTTTCATAGGCAAGAGGGAAGGGGATGAGCACTCCATGAGAACAAGTCATGAGCAAAGGTACTGAACAGGACTGTGCAATGAGTGTCTTGTTTTGGAGAAGGGAAAAATCTAGGCTAGAATTTTAAGTTTATTTTTAAAATATTTCTATAGCACTTTTATTTGCTAGGTACTATTCTAAAAATGATACAAATATTGACTGGTATTCTTACAACAGCCCTATTAGGTTAGTACTGTTATCTCTGGTATTTAAGAGACAGAATGAAGTAAACTGTCCAAAGTCACAGCAAGTAAGTGGTGAGGCTGGGATTGAAATACAGACAGTTTGGCTCCAGAGTCTACATTCTTAAGTACTACTTATTTCTATTTCTAATTGACCAGGAAGGTCTGGGTGGAAGAATAGTTGGAGAATAGGCAAAGATGACAAATTCTGGTGGGACCTGAAAAACGAACTAGAAAGTTTCAGCCTTTATTCTATGGCTAATAAGAAGTCATGAAAAGCTTTCACATAGAATGTTTTAGAAAAAGCAGGAAATAATTTTGTTACAAATAAAAAGAGCTAATAACACTGCAAGGTGGAATCAGAAAAATCCAGGTAAGATATTACGCAGGACAACTGGCCCAGTCTTATCAACAAATCAATGGCATAAAATGCACTGCAGAGATTAAGAGACTCACGGGACATCGCAATCTGATGTAATTAATTTCTGTCCCTGAACTGGATTGGATATTGGTTTGGACTAACCAGCTGTAAATGAAATTTTTGATCAACTGAAGAAATGTGAATGTGGTCTGGGGTTAGATGAAATGAAAATTTACTGAAGTGGAAACAAAGAAATCATCAACTGGAAAAAAAAAAAACCCAGTTACAGAATGATCTCATGTCAGAAAAAAAAAACCTGAGAAAGAGATCAGAAAGGTTATGGAATTAAGCTTTAATAGTACTGATCACTATTTTTCCCCTTTGCATGCCTGTATTCTAATTTTCTATAATACATATTTGCTGCTTCCATAACAGATTATTAAAGAAATACAATCATTTTTGCCCAAAAAGTTTAACTGGTTGTCTTGAAGTAATTTTTATAATTTTTATTTTAGCCTGGACCTGTCTGAACTGCAAACTCAAATATCCAACTGCCTACCCAACATCCCTCTCGGATGTCTAATACACAGCCAAGGTCAACATGTGGCATTCTGAGATCCTCCTCTTATCTGTCTCCCTCTACAGTCTTCCCTATCTCAGTAAATGGCATTTCTTCTGGTGGCAGTGTTCAGTCAAAAATCTTGAGCCATCCTTGACTCCTCTCTCTTTCACACTCGATCTCCAGCCTCACAATGCAGATCTCATTAATGCTACCTTTGAAATATATGCAGATTTAGGAAGTTAAAAATGCGGAAAGAAAGAAGGTTAGAATAAACCCTGTGGTGCTGGATTGTAACTGGAAGTCTTGGTATGAATTCATAGTTACATACAGAAAACATGCAGTGAATAAATGTGTATGTGTGTGTATAAATACCAACTACTTCCTAAATCTCTCCACTGAAGAGGCCTAGAAGTAATAATATGCTAGGTACCTAATACCTAGATCTTAGCTTCTAAGAGGAACCAGGGCTTCTTGGAGAAATGGCTGATTCCAGGCCAGGAAAGTATAAGAGCTTAGAACACCTTGTAAGAGAAAGCAAAAAAGTGTCGAAAGAATGATGTCAAAAGGACACACGCACATAAACAACAAGTTCATACTGTTCAACACTATACAGTATGAACTATATTCACAATAATCTATCTTACTCTCCACACTTTATACTTCTCTAATAGGTAGAGTAGGAAAGGGTAACTTGTGAGAAACCAATGTATTAACCAGGATATCATATGATATTTCAATAACAATGCTATCACCACCTACAATGCATAGGTGAAATCAGGAGTTGTAAAATTATATATTCACCAAAAACTTACAGAAGAACTAATTTCCATAAAACTATTATAATATATGTCAGCCAATCAGTTGTCACAGTTAGGTACTATGCCCTGAGTTTTTTCTCCATCGATCTAATAAGTATAGAAAAATTTCCAAGAAGCAGTATAGTATGGCCCAGTGTAGTAATTCCCAAATTCTGGCTGTGGCCTATGATGAAATTTCCACAGTTTGCAGAGAAATGAGAAAAATAAGTACATAGCTTATTTTTTCCTAAAGCAAAATATATCCAAGTTAAAAGGTTGTTCCTTATCATCATCTTTCTACTTTTCTGGTAATTAAAATATCTTTATGAAATGAAAGTAACAATTTTAATGTTCTTAACTGGCAATATGAACAATCCTATTTCAACACCTTTAGATTTTATTTTCTCAAATTGATTGGCCCACATCTAGAAACTACTAGTCCAACAGATCTTCTTTGATCCTGATTCACTGTGAGCTACCGAAATAAATGAATGTTTAAATACTTCAAGTGCTTATTTTGCCTCTCACAATCAATAATTAGACTTGTGTTTTAACTATGCTGGGAAAATTCCTTTCTTGAGATTATATGGACCCATGATCTGTGGGTCACAAAAGTGCAAGAAGCAACATTAGTGTATAAAGACGGAATTTTATTTATCCAAGAACTCAAGGGTGGCTTTACCTTAGAAAATCTATAAACATTATTCACTATATTTACAGAAAAACTCTTGACAAAATTCAGTGCCCACTGTTAGCAAATAACAGTTTCCTTATTAGAAATAAAAAGGAATCACATAACCTGATTAAGAAGTCTTAAATACAAAGAGTGAGGTACCATCAGGGGAAGACTATATATAGCAGATCAATTCTTCAACACTGATCACTAGATTCAATACAATTACAGTCAATGATTTTTGGAAAAATCAACAAGCTGATTCTCTAAAATTTAAATGGAAAGACAAAAGACTCAGAAGAGCCAAAAAAATTTTTAAAATTTTGTTGGAGGATTCACACTACCTGATCTCAGAATAAGATGCAGTAACCAAGGCAATGAACTATTAGCAAAAGGACAGACACACGATCAATGGGACAAGACAGAGTTCAGAAACAATCTCATATGGTTAATTGATTTTTGACAAAGGTGCACAGGAAATTCAATAGAGAAATGAAGAAAGGGCAGTCTTTTCAATAAACGGCATTGGAACAGTTAGACATCCACTAAAAAAATTAAACTTGAACCACAACTCATACATACCATTTTAAAAATTAACTCAAAATGCAATTATAAACTCTAAATTTAAAACCTAACTACAAAACTTCTAGGAGTTGAATGTCTGCAGGGCCTGTACTGCTGTTCCTTTTTCATTCCTGTTATTAGTAATTTACACCCTCTTTTTTCCCCCTTAGTCTGGCTAAAGATTTGTCAATTTTATTGATCATGTCAAAGTTTTGATGGGGTTTTAAATGGGAAACAAATTAGCAGAATATACTTGTAAAGTCAAACAGCTGTGACCCTTAAATCCAGCAATTCCTTTCATACACATGTGCCCCAGGATACAGGTCCAAAAGAACCCACAGTAGCATTATTCATCACAGAGAAATAACTATAATATAGGCTGAATCCTAAATAGTTAGAATCTCTTGAATGATAAATCACAGAGATTATTTTTAATTTGATGAGATCTTACGTAACATGGCAAGGACATCCACTTGGATATGAAAAACAGCCTTGTTTAAAATTCTAAAGATAAAAAATTATTTCAAACTAATATTCAGCCACAAAGTTCATGTTAATAAAAGCAAATACACATACATGATCACACGTGTGGCTGCTAAACCAACTTTTTCAGGTTTCCTACTTCTTAAGCCAATAAGGGTTAGTATTTTTCATGGACACTTTTCTCCATTTCTCTAAGGCTTTCAAAATTACTAATGTAAAGTTGAACATGTATTTGTAATTTTAAAAAATTTCTTTATCTATATATCTAGTCTTCTTTTAAGAACACACTGGATAAAGAAAATGTGATATACATATATATATCTCATCCACACAATGGAACATTATTCAGCCTTAACAAAGGACAGAAACTGACACATGCCGTGATATGAGTGAACCATGAAGAGACGTTATGCTAAGTAAAATAAACCAATCACAAAAGGACAATACTGTGTCATTCCACTTATATGAGGTACCTAGAGTAGTCAAATTCACAGAGACAGAAGGTGGTTGCTAGGGGATGAGTGATGGGAGGAATGAGGAGTTACTGTTTAATGAGTACAGAATTTCATTTTGGCAAAATGAAAAAATGTTCTGCAGATGAATGGTGGTGGTTGCACAACAGTGTTAATGTACACAAGAAATACATAAGAAATTATTAATAATGGAACTGGGCATAGAGAGGAAGGTGAAGGGTAATTTACTTTTCACTTTGTAACACATGTATTGTTTGATTTATAGTTACCATGTACTTTTATAATAATACAGTAGTTTAAAAAACAAACTAGTTAATGGCTCCCTAATATATGGAAGTGACTCTCATTTGAAAATAACTCTCCTTAACTACATAATCCATTATAGCCACCTCCTCATTTTTTACCTTTCCATCTCAAATACTTGGAACTATCTACTATAATGGCCAGATGTCTGGCCATGGCCTCATCTATGACTATTTATTTAAAAAGTCTGTATGTCATTAAATAATGAACATATCAAAAAAGTGTGCAACTTATGAACTGACATTCTTCTATAAAGAGCTTTTCCTTCTTGCCCCTCCCTTGTCTCTTTCTCTTTCCTTTTAAAGAATGTAACTATGGACTCAGGGATGTTTTTCTTCATTCATTACTGTCATTATCCTTTTTGATGTGCAAACTGTCCCACAGCAGTAAAATCCCTTTCAAGCCACCTTTTGATATGATTTCATTCATATTTGAGCTCTTCTGAGAACTTCATGCCCTCTGGCCAAAGATGTTTATTCCATGGGCCTGATGTTTTCTTTATAGGAAGGTTTTATAAACTACTAATTCAATCTGGTTAGTACTTACAGAACTATTTAAGCTTTCTAATTTTCTTGGATCATTAATATTTTTAAGGAATTTGTCCATTTCATCTGAGTGTTCAAATTTATTGGCATAAGCTGTTCAAGTGATTTTTAAATTTCTACTTTACCCGTAGTCATGGCTGTTTTCCATTCCTACTATTGTTTATTTATGCTTCCTTTTTTTCTTCCTTGATCAATCTTGACAAAGGTTTATCTTTTATTGGGCTTTTTAAAGAAGCAAGTTTTCTCTTTGTTGATCTTTTCTATTTTATCTTTAAATTTACTGTACTTATTCTTTCCTCTTATTTCTACCTCCTCCTTCCTTCTTTCTAGTTTCCTTGGGCCTACTCTGTTGTTATCTTTTTTTTTTTTTAACAAAAGATACTTAGCTTATTAATTTTCACTCTCGCATTTTAGATTATAAATTACCCTCAACTAAAGCTTTACTGCATCCCAGCCCAGACCTCTTAATCTTAACTCAAGAGCCATATACCTATCTGTCTAACATGACATCTCCACTGAAGTATCTAAAAAACATCTTAAGTATCTAAAAGACATCTCAAACTCAACACGTTAAAAACTAAACACTTGATCTCCCCCAAATCTTGTCCACTCAAAGCCTTCATCATTTAGTTAATGACAACCCCATCTTTCTATCATTTAGGACACAAATCTTGACATTATCTTTAATTCCGCTCTCTTCCTCATACTGTCAGCAATCTGTTCAATCTTCAAAATGCAGCCAAAAATCATTTCCTTCTTATTACCTTTATCCCTGGCACTGGAGTTTAAGCCACTATCATCTCTCACCTGGACTATTACATTATTCTTACAATAGGTCCCTCTGCCTCTGTCTATTTGTCCTTTATTTAGTCAATTTGTCCTTTAGTCAATGGCAGTGGAGGATTCTTTTAAAAGGTAAATGAGAGTATGTTATTCTTTGCTTGAAACCCTCCAATGGTTACCCCTTCCACTATGAGTGAAAGCCAAGGACTTCTGCCCTCTGTGATCTGCTGTCTCCCTTATCTCTTCAGCCTCATCTGCTCTCACTGTCTTCCAGCCACACTGCTCTGGAACACTGCTCCTTGAACATACCAGACATACTCATACTTTCGGGTCTTAACTCTGTTTCCTTTACCTAGAATCCCCTTTCTCCAAATACCCACCTGGCTAGGTCTTCAGGTCTTTACTCAATTCTCACTCTCTCAGTGAAGCCTATTTTAAGTGCTTCTTTTAATACTGCAACCTGTCCCCCAATCTCCACTGTTGATTCCAGTGCCCTTTACCCTGCTCTTTTGATTTTTTTCCTATTAGACTTTATCATTTTCTATCATACTAGGTAATTTATTTTTTCATTATATTTATTGCTCCACAAGGTCAGAAATCTTGATGTATTCACTGATGGATTCCAAATGACAAACACACAGTAAGCATCAATAAAATGAGTCATTAGTTCTGATGCAGCATTCTTACTACTGTTCAGTGTTATGTATTTTTAAATTTCCACTATGATTTATTCTTTGATCTATCAGTTATTCAGAAATGCTCATTTTAATTTCCAAAGGGGAAATTTTTGTTTTGTTTACTAATGTCTATGTTAATAGTAGCACTATACAGTTAAAGAACATGAATCTGTATGATACAGAGTATCTGAAATTATATTAATCTTGCATTAGGGACCAGTACACAACATTAATTGGTTTAAATATTCCTTGTTTGTTCAAAAAGAATGCATTATATTTTCTAATTTTAGAGGATTCTCTCTTTCTGTGCGTCAATTAAGTCAGATATGGTATAGTACAAATTCTCTATATTTTTACAAATTTTGTACCTGCTTAAACTACCAACAATTAAGAGTTACATTTTAACTTTCTTACTAGGATAATGAAGCTGATAAATTTTCCTTTTAGTAAAGAAATACTTCAGATATTACAAGTACGGTTCCAGACTACCATAATAAAGTTCCAAATATCAAAATAAAGTGAGTCACGTGAATTTTTTGGTTTCCCAGTGCATATAAGTTATGTTTATACTATGCTGTAGTCTATTAAGTATGCAATAGCATTATGTCTAAAAAAAACCATATACACACCTTAATTTAAAAGTGCTGTTGGAAAAATGGCACCAATATATCTGCGTGATGCAGGGTTCCCACAAACCTTCAGTTTGTTAAAAAAAAAATAGTATCTGTAAACTGCAATAAAACAAGGTAATCCTGTACACCAATGCATGCTTTATATATTGATATTATTTTATTGGGTGCACATAAATTTAGAACTGTTGTGTCTTCCCGGTACACTGAACATTTTGTCATTTTAGGGACTCTCTTTATCTCTAATGTTTTTTGTCTTAAAGTCTCATTTGTTACTCAATCAGCTACCGCAGTGGTATGTTTTTGTTTTGGGTTTGTAATTACCTTCTCCCTTTAATTTTTCCATTTTAAATATGTCTCTCTATATAGCTAGACTTCTTTTTAAATCAAAATTGATCACCTCTGTCTTTTAACTGATAGGATTATTATATTTATGATTGATATATTTGGACTTTTAAAAAGTTTTCTCTGCTTTTCCTATGTGTCATGGTTCTCTATTCGCCTTTCATACCTCTTTGGGAAGTTTGTTTTTAAACTGTTTTACCCCTTCTGGTGGCTGGAAATTATATATTATATTGCTAGTCATTTAGTAGCTACTCTTGACCAAAAAAAAAAAAAAAATATATATATATATATACATATATATATGAAACAAAGTCTCAGTTAAAGAATATCTTAAACATTTCCTGTCCTTCAAAAAAAAAAAAAAAACAAGGATTTTAGAATATTTTCATTTCAAATCAATCTCTTCTTGGCCTACAATGTTATCTAGTATTTCAGTTATGACTTTTTTTAAACTCCACAAATTAAACATTATTTTATACAGATAATGTTCATTTAGATTTGCTCTCATGGTTACCAATTTATTTGCCAAACACTGCATTTTTCTCTCTCAGCCCTTCCTCTTAAAATTATTTTCTTTCTTCCTTAAGTATATACCCATTAGAAGGTCATAAAGTGAAGATCTTTTGGTTTCCAGCTTTTGTCTTTCTGGAAATGACTTAATTTTGCCCTTGTTCTTAAAAAATAGCTTTGCTAGGTAGATAATTCTAGATTGGTAGTTGTTCTCTCTCTGCACTTTTGAATATTTTATCCCAATGTCTCCAGGCTTCCATTGTTACTACCAGTCTGTCATTTCTTGGCAAGCTACCTATCTGTTCTCTCTGTTTTTAAGGGCTTCTCTTAGAAAAGGGTGTTCTTCAGTTTAACTACAAAATGTACGGGCATAAATTTCTTTTTATTTAACCTCTTTCATATAATTCTACTTCCTATATATTCATGTCTTTCATTATTCTTCAAATTTCTCAGCCAGTATTCCTTCAAATATTGCCTGCTCTCTGTTCTCTCCTTCTGGGACTTCAATCACACATATGTTAAACTCACTATTACATCATTCCTATTAACTTATCTCTTGGCACTACATTCTGGAAAAGTAATTTAGATCCATCCTTCAGTTCATTCACTGAGATTTTAATTTCAACAATTATATTTTTCATCTCTAACAGTTCACTTTGGTTCTTTTACAAACCTATAAAACCACATCTGAGGGTTTCATTTCTTGCTATATTTTCAATTCCATTTTTTATTAATTTAAACATTTTATACACCATTATTTTATATTTTGTATCTTATCATTCTAATAGTTTAAGGCTTTAGAGGTTTGTTTCTACCAAATCTCACTCTTAATGACTTCCTTCCTTGTGTTTGGTGATTGTCTTTTGTTGAATTTTATCTGTAGGAACTCAGAGATCCTAATGAGAAAAAGCTTTCTTTCAAAGTGTATCTGCAGTTGCTCTGACAGACTTGGGGTAGTACTGACCTGGGTCCAATTCAGCACCTTTCTTAGAGGGTTCTTCTACTTTGCTGTGGGCCAAAGGCTTAGTTTCCCATTAGTGTAAATAAGGGCAATTGTCTTAAGAGCAACTTTGCCTTTTCTGTTTGCTCACAGCTCACCGCTCCTGTTTCAGCTGACTCTTCACTTTTGTAGGGAGCTCTCTTACTTTTTTAGCACACCTAGTAATGCATTAAAAATTATGCTTGTAACCTTCTATATAGAATTCCAAATAATTGAGAAAGATACTGCCCCCTTGAGGAAGTGGAACATTAACTCCACACTCCTTAAGTGTGTCCTATGCACAGACTTCTTTCTCAAGTCTACAGTTTGATTAAGGGAGGAAAAAGAGTAATTTTACAGTGAAGAAGCCTGACAAATACTGCCTCAGCCAGGTGATCAAGGTAAGCATCACCAGTGATAAGCCACTGTGATACAACACTCTTGACATGAAGCAAATGGCACTTTTCCTGTGTTCTTTCCAAGAACCCATCACCCCAGCTAATCAAGGAAAAAAAAAATCAGACAAACCCATACTGAGGAACATTCTACAAAATATCTGATCAGTATTCCTCAGAACTGTTAAAGTCTAAAGAAGTCTAAAGAGACACGATGACTAAATGTAACGTGGAATTTTGGATGGGATCCTGGAAAAGGACATCAGACAAAAACTAAGGAAATCCACAAATAAAGTATGGACTTTAGTTAATAATTATGTACTAGCATTGGTTCATTAGTTGTAACAAATGTATTATACTAATGTAAGATGTCAACAACAGGGGAAACTGGGTGCAGGGTACATACTAGAACCCTATATACTATCTTTGCAACTTTCCTGTAAATCTAAAGCTATTCTAAAAGCTTATTTTTAAAAGTTATGTTTGTTCCAATTTCTGCAGGACTTAGTTATATTTTTAGTGGAAGCATCTTGCAAAATATCTAGTCTGTCACATCACCAGAAACAGAAATTGTCCTATTTCCCCTTCTGCCCAGTATAATCATGCTCTTTTCCAGAACCATGCTCCTCTGAAACTCCTCTGGCAAACTTTCTCTTCCCTTAATTTCTGAGAAGTCACTTTGCTCTGATCCTCTCCTCTACCTAGGACACTAATTCCTTCTGCTAACCCCTAAAACTCTGGTGTTTCCCAAGTTCTTTCACTGGCCCTGTTCTCTTCTCATTTAAAGTGCTGTCCCCGGAAGGGCTCATTCATTAACTACTACCAGCATGCTTACACCTCCCAAGTCTACATCTCTAGTCCAAAGCTCCCTCTCAAATACAATATAGTGGTTATGAACATACTTTGTACGTCAGTCAGACCTAGTTTCAAAGCCCAGTCCCTACTGCCAACCGCTGACTCTTGCAAGCTGCTCTTATCTATACAGTGGGACAATAGTACCTACCTATTCAAAGGTTTTCCTCAAGATTACATGATATAATACAAATAAAATTCCTAGGATAACATCCCATACATAAATGTCAATAAATATTAGCCAATATTAGGACTGTAAGTACTACCTAAATGGTTAATTATCTTTTAAACAACTTTTCTCAGATGCCCTCCAGACACTGCAGCTCCATGTGTTCAAGCCTGTTTTCATCATCTGTTTCCTGTCAAATTCCCTGTCACCCAAGACAGCATCTAATAGAATCTATCTTATAAGCTTTCCCCTAACTTTCATCCACAGCATGCAATTAATTGGTCAGCAAGTTCTGTCAAATTGTACTTTCTAAATACCTCTTAGATCTTTTCTGTCTTCTTCTTTATCACTATACTAATTCAAATGTTTGTCATTTGGTTATATTATAATAATGGCTTCCAAACATTCCCCCAAACATTATTATTTCTTTTTAGGAACTATAATATCAGCTTCAGATATTACAATTTACTGTGCTATTTTAAAGACAAAATACAATATTTCTATTGGCATAATACGAAAATATTTCACTCATTGTTCTTGGTTATCTCTTTCTTACCTAATCACCCACTCCAATTCCTCTCAATTTCACCACAAATCCTTACCCTATTTACTGCTATTTACCAACCAGCTCAGGAAACTCCCCTGACTTATCCTCCTCTACCCGTCACCTCCCACTCATAGGGAGTCTCCACCTGAGGGAAATAACCCTCCATAACGAAGGATCTCTCCTAGGGAAAGGAAACGATTGAGACTCCATTAGGGCAATCCTTCCCAAGTTGGCCAAGAAAAAAGTCAGAACTTCAACAATTCTGAACTACTGAACATACACAGATGGTTCTGAAAGCACCGGTAGGGGGAGTTAAATATGGCAAGAAGATACTAAAGTCCAACCCAATCAGCTACATCACACGTTGCAATTGTAAGACTGCCTCAGGCAAAAAGATCAAAGTCAAAGGAACAGCAAAGCCAGGAGTAGCTGATAATTATATTACAATGATAATCTATGTTTAATATTTATATTTTTGTAAATTTACATTTTTACTTGTTTTAACATATGATCCTAATTTTTAAAATATGAAATGCATTAAAAATCTGGGCTCGCTGATTTTACTTCAGTATTTGAATTCTAAAAGATTTGAATAAATCCCAAAATGATACTGAAACCAGTATTACAAAAAAAAAAAAAATTCGGTCCAGTGTTACAATCACTATCTATTGTAGCTTTTGGGCCTATATGTAGTTACTTTGTTTTCAACATACCTTTTCCCCACTATGTCTAAAAAATCATGACTTTAATTGCTTCTTTGTCTTTTCCATCCTCACTTGGCTTTGTGTACCTCTCACTGTCACTCTGTGCTTCTGATTCTTTCACATCTTTGTTTCTATTTGGGATGCCTTCTTTCACCTGCTTTACATCTTTCTGAACAACTGTTTCCTCCATGAAGTCTTTCTTACTACACACAAGTATAAATTGGTTCTCTCTGCTCCCTAATTGGGGGGTTTTCTAGAAAAATTTCCATAAAAAGACTTCCCAAAGTGTGTTCCTTAGAACACCAATCACGTGACATGGATAGAAAAGAAAGGAATTCCATGGTCAAACAAGTTTAAAGTAACACTGAATATCCTATCCCCCACTCTTCAAGGAAATTCATGAAGCACTTCATTAAAGGTGCTAAAGTCTAACAACATAAAACAAGGTTTAACTTTAATTTCATAGTACCTAAGCTTTGATGGTGATATCCTAAACTAAACGTCACCGCTTTCTGGGAAATGCTGTTATACAAATTCATAGTGTAATTATTGTTCATTGCTGTTTTATTTTCTCTGTATCTTATTCACATTTATCAGTTTATACATATATACTGTACATGGCAATTGGAAGATAAGAATGAATAAGAGGACAGATATGAATTCTTAACCTAGTTTATACTAAATACTATATATGTGTAAGGATGCCCTATAAACAGATTCCAAAAGCTCTTCACTTTTCTATTATCAGATTTTTAAAGACTTTTAAAACAGGTGAAATTGATCTTCCAAAAAGTGTCAATATGAAGTATTTAAAAAATCTTATTAAAAATTTAAAAAATTAAAAGAAAATATGATTAATATTTGGCCTTTATTATTCCAACTTCTAATTTTAGAAACCTCATTTTCCACAGGTTATTTTTAAAAATCCAGCAACACTAAACATACTGATGTCCCTTTGAAATCCCTTCTTTGAGATGCATTTTCAAATTAGCACAATAGCTATAAAAAACATATGAAAGATTCTTAAACTCTATGAATTTCTGGAACTGCAAGATGTTGTTATATGCGTAGGTACTTGAAATACTCAAAATAGATTCAAATTAGTGTGTTCTCCGAGTGTTCACTAGTATTAATAAAAATAACTCAAAAAATCCAAGTTCATTCCTTTGGATTATTGCCCTTAAAATTTCAACTAGAGTATGCAGGATTAACCGGAAGAATTTAAAGCTTAAGCAGACTGGCCTGCATGAAACATGGTGTAATAAAGTGTATACATACCATAATTGCATTTAACGATGACAATAATTACCATTTGCTGAGCTTTCTAAATGTCAGGTGGTTTGCAAAGCACTGCATGTGAATTATCTTTTTTAATACCACCAACAGTCATATAAGGTGAGCCATATTATTATTATCCCTGTTTAAAGGCTTTATGAGGTTAGGTAGCAACTATAATGCCTAGTGGCATCCAAAGCCCATGTTCTTTGCCAATTAACCACTATACAATATTGTGTATCTCCCTACATATATAAACCTATGTAAACAAAACTATGTAAAACCTCCATAGCAACAATTCTCCAAGTGTGCTCTGGGGTCAGGGTATAAGAGTCATTAACTAAGTACCTTCTATGTTCTATACCCTCTTCAAGGTGCTGAGGATACAGTGGTGGACAAAACAAATTCCCTGTTGTGATGGGCTTATATTCTATTTGGGGATGATAAGGAGAAATGCATCTCTGTAAATAAGCAAGTAAATAAGGTAGTATCTTATAACAAGAAAAGGCATAAAGAAAACAAAATAGGGTGATGCAGTAAGAGAATGACAGGCAGGAGTAAAAGGGGATAGGCTGTTTGGCTGGGACAATAAGGGTCAAGCTCTAAGGAGATGATATTTGAGCTAAGACCTAAAAGACAAAGACATCAAGGCAAATTTTTCATATAAAGTGGTAGTTTATAAGATGGTAGTGCTAACATAAATGGTAGTTATTTTCATGTTCTTATTTGGCAAAATAAAAATTTAGCAAACTTATGATCTCACAAATTAAAAAATAATAATTAAACAGTTGATAAAATAACATTTGAAAACCTCTGGGCAACATGCAGTATTAAGATGAGAGACAATGAATGTATACCTTGTAGAAACTTGATAAAGGTCATTCTATAATATAAGTCAGTGGATTCTCAAAACTTTTGGTTTCAGGATCCCTTTATACTCTTAAAAATTATTGAAGACCCCAAAGAGCTTTTGTTTATGTGGATTATATGTATGCTATTTACTGTTTTAGATATTAAAGCTAAGAATTTAAAAGTATCTATTAATCCATTACAAACAATGATAAAACCATTACAATTAATAAAGTTATATACATTTTTATTAAAAATAACCATTTGCAAGACAAAAAAAATTTAGTGAGGAGGGTAGCATTGTTTTACATTCTTGAAAATCTAATGTTTAGCTTAAGAGAAGACAGCTAGGTTCTCCTATCTGCTTCTATATTCAACTTATTGCTAAGTAGTAATTAATGAACTTTTTCAACTCTGCAGCTGAGCAAAATCATCAAAATAGGCACAGGAACACATACAAACAGAGAGTAGAATGTCAGGTGCCAGGGGCTAAGGAGTCAGGGAACAGGGAGATGTTGGTCAAAGAGCACAAACTTCCAGTAATAAGATGAGTAAGTGCTGGGGATCTAATGCACAACATGGTGACTATAGTATTACATACTCACAAGTTGCTAAGAGAATCCATCTTAAATGTTCTCACAATCAAAAAAAGGGGGCTAATTATGTGAGTTATGTGAGGTGATGAAGGAGTTAAGTAACCTTACGGTGGTAATCATTTTGCAATACATACATGTGTCACATCATCACCTTGTATACCTTAAACTTACACAGTATGTCACTTACATCCCAATACAGCTGGAAATAAAACCAGGCACAAGGGCTGCTTGGGAACCATTATACTGTCTACACCGCACTGTCTATGAACACTACAAAATAGCAACAAACTCTGAAGGAAGTGGGAGGCAGTCTAGCACAAAGGCACAGCAAAGGCTCTGCAGTCAGGACAGTGCAGTCGTGAACCTGGCTCCGCTGTTTGCTAGCTGCGAACCTCGAACAATTAACCTTACCTCACTGAGTCTTCTGGTGCTTCCGTTATTATCATCTATAATGTTTCGCCCGTCATCAGTGAGGTAAATTTTACGTATGTATCAATAGACTTACCAAGTAATAAAAATTTGGGGAGGAGGGTATAGCTCCGTGCTAGAGTGCATGCTTAGCACACACAAGGTCCTGGGTTCAATCCCCAGCACCTCCATTAAAAAAAATTATGTAATAACTTACCTCAATAATAGTTATATTAAGTGGGATCATATAAGAACTCAGAAAATGTTAGCTATTTATTACTAAATCTATTAGTCAGAATGTTTGTGAAGTTAATTGCTTAATGATTGGAAATTTAATAAAGAACACTGTAACAAATAACGATCAAGTACTTATAAGCAACTCAGGCTTTGAATCCACTGTGTATCTTTTCTTTCTCCTATTCACTCTCAGTTTCTGCCTTCAGAAAACAAACAAACAAACAAACAAAAATTTAAGCTTATGCTTAGCCAACCTGAAACCAGGCAGTTTCCTTTTCCTATGCTATAAATGTTCTGACAATTTCCTCAAAATAATCAATTGACTTCCCAGAGCCTCAGTTTACAAGATTTTTAAGTGGGGATAACTCCTACGTTGCAGAGCTGATGTCAGGATTATAGGTAACATAAACTCATTTTCTGAATTCTGTATCTTTGGACGCAGGATCACACTACAAAAGAAATTTTAATAACTCAAGTAATACTGACTAACTCCTGGACAGAGATCATAATTTTAAAGTAATGTACTATGCTACAGTTTTAAAACCATCATGATGGTAAAAGGGAACACAAAAACAGCATAGGATCTATCCGGGTCTTTTTTAAATTAAAAATGGTAAGTTATAGTACCTAACATGAAAAGATCTTTCCCCTCTAACAGTGAAACTTTTACTGAAGGTAATTAAGAATAAATCTCCTTCCTCCCTCCCTCCCTCCCTCCCTTCTCTTTCTTATTCTCTCTTTCTCCTTCCCTGCTGATGGCTACCAAAGAATCACAGGGCAAAAGTAAGTGAAACTAATCACTAGAGAGTGAAGTGAAGGAAGGGAAATGAGGGAAAGACAAAGGTCGCAACCAAAATTTAAACCCAGCATACTGAACATTTCAATGTTTCTAAGAGAAGAGGAAAAACAATGAAGCATTTTTTTAAACTATCTCTATCTTGGCTAGAAAGACTTTAATGTTCCAAAGCACAGATGGAATTGTTGCCTTTTCCCAAAAGGAGTAACTAGGTTCCACTACTTTCTCCACAAGATGTGCATTTCTCCTGCGTTCTATAATGAAAATCTGAGGGGGCAGTGGAATCTGAAAGCGCTACAAAACACCAAGTCCTTTTTGTTTCCTTGACGAGAAGAAGAGAAACTCAGTCAAGCTGGTTTGTGCAACAGTGTTAAGTTTTTCAGTAATTTTTACTAGGGTCCCTGAGCAACTTCTACATATTAAAAAAAATCTCATGTTATTCTTAGTTCTCAGAGAGCTGAAATTTTAAAACTAACCCAAAATATCCCCTTTGGACTTTTTAAAATACTGCTATAAAACACCAAACACTTGGGAAAAGAAAAAAAGAAAGAGAGAAAGAAGGAGAGAGCGAGATCGTAACTGAATGACAAAAGTCTAGGAGAAAAAGGAGTTTGAATGTGTCTATTATTTATTAGTTTATGAAAGGCAGGAAGCCAAATCACTAAGAATAAAGTCAGTGAGCCTCCACTCCCTAAGAAATTACATACACATATATATATACTCACCCCTTCTCTATAGACAAAATTTTAATTTTGGGGTGTCTACTTAAGGAAATCTTAATGTTAATATTCTTTCATTGCCAATGAAATTCTGCTTTCAAGATATTTTCATACCACAAAATCATTTGAAGTTTATCATTACTGTTTCACATTTTGTTATGGGAATGTTTATTTGCTACATAATTTAACATTTAGCTTATTATGGGATGTACAGTGACATTATGTTTCACATATTGCTTCAAATCCACCTAGGGTCATGTATGTAATACCACCTTTCTGCATTTGAGAGAAAAGTAGCTAAATGAAGAACGTAACAATTGCTTGTAAAGTCTCACAATACATGTAAAAAGGCTCATTCAGAATACACCATTATAATAATTACATATTATAATTAAGATATTTCATGTTTTGAAATGTCAGGAAACGTGGAAATTATTTACATCTCTATGAACCTAGGGCAATGGAAGGAAGAAAAGGTGACCTAGGCATCCAAAGAGGAGGGAGAAGACAAACTACACGATAATTTTACAACTGGGAATTAAAACAGACCCAGTGCCTAACTAATCCGTAAGTGCCATTAAGCCTAACCCAAAAGTAGAAACATACAAGAGATCAAAACAGATTTATTATTTCTTTGGCGAGCTCATATAAAGTCTACCTTGAACCTCAAAAAGAACCAAAGCCAAGAATTTGGTCTACTTAGACCAAGTAGAAAGAGGTACCTAAAATGCCCCAAAGTCCTCTCAGGACCTCTTCTCTATCTACACTTGTTACTCTATCCTTACTACACTTACTTCCTAGTACATTTCTTCCAGGCTGGTGGCTCTAAAGACAGTTTATACACTCAACAGACACCCTGTGGTGACTGTCACACAACTCTGTAACTATACCAAAGCAAGCTGATTGTGCACTGTAAATAAGTGAAGTCAGAATTTGTGAACTATACCTTAATAAAGACTTTCTAAAGTGTAGACAACCCAATCCCAACATATTCAAAACCAAATTTCTGATCTTCCTCCCAGAATGGGCTCCACTTCCAGCCTTCCCAGGATCAATAAATGTCAACTCTTTCTAGTAACACAGGCAAAAAAAAGTCATTTCTGATTACTCTCCTCTCTTACTCCACATTTAATCCATCTAGAAATCCAATTGGATTTACCTTGAAAACAGATCTATAATTAAACTATTTCTTATTACTTCCACAATCTGATCCAAACCATCAATGTTTCATCCCAGGATTACTACAACAGCCACCTAACTGGCATCTCTGCTCCTGCAGCAATTAGAATGATTTTTTAAAAACAGAAATCAGTTCACATCACTTCTCTGCTCAAATGGTTCCCCATCTTATTCAAAATAAAAGCCCAAGAATGCCTATAAATTCTTTGTCTGCCCCTCCCCCCACCATCACCTACCATAATCTCTGAGTTCATCTACTAATCCTCATTTTCATTACTCCCTCCCAGTCACAAAAGCTTTCTAGCTGTTCCTTAAATTCACGAGGCACACTCTAACCTCAAGGCTGTTGCATTTTCCTGTTCCCTTTGTCTTGGAACAATTATATTGTTCATTTGTACAAATATGATACGTGATTAAAAAGCTTCATGCCTATGGCAGTACTGTTATAACTCTAAATGTCTAGCCAACATATCTGTACAAAGGATGAATTACAAAGAAAGTAAACAGTTAAAGGAATAGCTACATTTCAGAGGCCAGAGCTGCAGAAAATAGTCCCAGACCCTCTAGTTTATAGAATATCAAATACAGGATTACAAGCTCCACTCCCTACCGTCCAGTATGGTACCCCAAACTGTTTGCCACCAAAAAATCCTTGTATTCTCCAATCTAAAAGAATCTCACATTTAGAGATTTTTATCTAGTAGACAGCTTTAATAACTAACACGTTCAACTTGTTTTCCCTATTTTTTTAAATTATAAATGCGTATCAGAACTTCAAATCTATATAGGATCATCAGTTTTCCCACAGAAAGCAAAATTAAAAACAAAAACACCCACAAAGCTTCAAAATCTTGACATTCTAGTTAATCTATATGGCCTAGTCTTGAATAAGCAGATTATCAAAGGTTTTCTGCATTGTAAAATATATTTTATGAATAGGAAAGGCTGTCTGGTACAGTGGCTAAGAATATACACTCTAAATCAAGAATTCCTGTAAACTGATGCAGCCACTATGGAGAAAAGTAAGGAAAGTCCTTTAAAAAACTAAAAATAGTCACCATATGATCAAGCAAATCCCACTCCAGGGCATATATCTGGAGAAATCTCTAACTCGAAAAGATGCATGTACCTCAATGTTCGTAATAGCACTATTTACAATAGCCAAGACGTGGAAGCAACCTAAGTGTCCACTGACAGATGAATGGACAAAGATGTCTTTTAAAACAGACATGGAAAGACAAATATACAATATCACTTCTATGTGCAATCTAAAAAAATGATATGGATGAACTTATTTACAAAACATAAATAGACTCACACAGAAAACAAACTTAACAGTTACCAAAAGGGAAAGGGGGAGGGATAAATCTGGAATTTGGGATTACCAGATACACACTACTCTATATAAAAAAGATAAACAAAGACCTACTAAATAGCACAGGGAACTGTATTCAGTATCTAGTAATAACCTGTAATGGAAAAGAATCCAAAAAAGGATAGATATATATATGCATAACTGAATCACTTCACAGCATACCTGAAACATTGTAAATCAACTATACTTCAATAAAAAATAAAAATTAAAAACAAAACAAAACAATCAAGAATCCTGCGTTGAATCCTGGATCTACCACTTATTAGCTCTGTATCCTTGGGCAAGTTACTCAATCTCTCAGTCTCTGTTTTACTATCTGTAAAATGGGGATCATGTAATATCTACTTGTAAGAATTGTGAGGACTGAATGAATTAATACTTGTAAAATGCTTGGAACAGTGCCTGGCACATAATAAGCACTTGATAAAAGTTAGCTATAAAATTGTTACCATCTTCATAGTCCACCCAAGGACCCTGAGACTCAAACTGAGAAACCATTGCCATACACCAAAAATGGTAACTGCGCTTTACAAAAATCTCTGCAACAAATTAATCCTGTATGAGGGGATTTTTTTTTTTTTTTTTTTTGCTAGTCCATGTTTATATAACAGTTTCTCTTGTGGAAAAAATACCACCTTATATTGAAATTTGCTTCAAATGGGGGCAGGCAGTAAAGGGGATAGTAGAAAAAAGCTCAACCATTAATACCATAACCACTGAAGTGGGATATGGGGAGGGGGAGTGGCATTACTTTTCAAATCTTGTACATATTTAAAGTTCATACCAAAAACAGTTGAAAGGAAATCTTAACAGATTTTCTGCTCTACAAATGGTTTTATTTTCCTATATTCCTCTTTTCTTCAAAAACTCACATTCTCACACCACCTTCTGAAACAAGCCAACCCATTCAACAGTTAGAAACAGCGGGGAGATATCATGAACATGGTATTTCCATTTCGTGCTACTAGTTCTTCAGAGAACTTACTAATTCACCACAGAAAGACTGGTCCAAATTGTCTGCCCCAGACTGGGAATGTAATTTCTAACACTGTACCCAAAACAAAATAATCATTTTGAACACTCAGGATCTTAAGAGTATCTTTATCTGCACCATCATTGTTATCATAATAAATAATCTGGACACATTTTTATATGCTAGGACCTATACTAAAATACATGCATTATCTTCTTAAAGATTCTCAGAAATTGAGACATACAATTTAAGTACTGTGTGTAGAACCACCAAGGTATTAAGTGATGAAGTTAAGATATAAACCTAGGTCTAATTCTAACATCTGTATTTTACATAAAAAATGAGAGGGATGAAGGAAATATAGAAATGATAATCCAGTCAAACTGCACATCCAGTCCATACAAGAGCCTTATTTTAAAACTGCCAACAACCATACCTACCACTTCTTTCACTAATTTGTAAACACTGCCTTCTGATAAACAGAAATTAAAACAATTCAAGTTCTTGATTAACTATTTCACAAAATTATCATGGCAAATATTTACTGATGGCTTATTGTGTGCCAAACACTGTTCCAGTTGCCTGGGGATACAGCAGCAAAGACAACATCGCCCTGTCACATGATGGAAGGTAAACAATAAACATATAAACAAATAAATAAGCTAATTTCATATACTGAAAATAAAGTGACGTGACAAAAAGCAACTGAAAGAACCACTTGAAATAAGATCACTAGGGAAGGCCTTTCTGAGGAGGTTAATACTTGAACTTGGATCTAAACGACGAGAAGATAGGATTGGAAGAAGCCTGAGAGGTAGTAGGCAGGAACTTGCAGATGTTTTACTTGCACTAAAAGAAGTTTAGATCTTAAGCCTGTTGCAATAGGATATCACTGGAGGATTTTAAAACACAGAAATGACACCTGCTTATGCTACGAAGATCACTTTTAAAAACTGATAGTAATAGAAGCTTCAGTCACACAAATTAAAACAAGCCTGAATAAAATCAGTAGAACCCCCATGAAGTGTGTCTTCAGGAAGTCTACTTGCCTTCTCTAAATTATTTCCTTTAAAGTGAGCAAAAGTCTCTCATTACACATTATGAAATAAAGGACAAAAATGAAAATATCTTGGGAAGAGTTAACACAGTTACTGAAATTCATACTGATATCTAAATTTAAGTGACTAAATAATGGATGCCAGAAGGGAAAAAGAGAAGCAGAAGTGGTGTCAGGAAAATGGACAGAAAGGCTGGGAATACCAAAGACATGCACTTCTAACTTGCCTAAAGCTGACTTAGAAACCGAAGTAATTCTAACACCACTAACCTGAACCATTTCTCTCACATGGCTTTATTTACAATAAGATAGATGACATTCATTCAATGTAAATACAAAAAACTACAAATTACCCTTAACCATTTCCATTAGTTTCCAAAACTTAAGTTCCATTCCACCAGGAAAAAAAAATCAGGTTTATACAAAGCCGAAAGCATTTAACTATACAAACTATATATAATGTACTTCAAATGAAGTACTGTCTTTCTAGAGCAAGCATTTTTTTTGCTCTTAAAATATCAACAAGGGAAATAAACTCAGGCACAGTATCAACAGTAGAGGCAGAAAAATTCTGGCTCCAGTGTATCTCATTATCACTGACCAGAAAAAATATACTATAATTGTCATTTGTAACCCCACAAGCAGGGATGGGGACCAACTTATTCTTGCAAATGATGTAACCATACAGTTAAAGCACCAGAGCCCAAAGGTAGGAAAAAGTAAAAGCTTGTGTAATTTAGTAAAACTGTTTTAACACAGGAAGAAAACTATGTTTAAGGTGAATGTGTCCTCAGGCTCACCTGAACACTGCTTGTATACCAAGTAGACAAAGCTTTAATGTAAACAACCCCAACTGATTGCAGCAGCTTGGTGGGGAAACCCTAAAGAATAATCTTGAAAACATTAATTTACAAAGTTAAACGTGGCCACTGGCATGTGATGTGGTGGAGTCAAATCCCAACTCCATCAATTTACTGTGTAATCTTAAGCAACTTACTTAACATTTCTGAACCTAAGTTTCTCCATCTATAAATCAATGGTTAAAAAATCCACTTCTTAGAGTTATTTTAAGGTATAATGAGATACTAGATATATTGTAAATGACAATAAAGAGCTGGGAACATGGTAGATATTCAATATGTGAGTCTTTACTAATAACTGTTATCATATTTGATATTGTATGTTCTAATTTTACCTCTTGGAAAGAAAGTAACTTTTACCTGCTATTGGTAAATATAGGTAATCCTGCCTTGGTTATATGACACTTTTAGCATATGTTATTCCATCAGCCACAAAACATCTTTCCCAACATTAACTCTATACACAAATGGTTTGAAGCTTAAGGCCTATGATTTTGCAAGTTTCATCCATCTGTTCCCTAAAAGGTAAACACAAATCAAAACACTACAAGGGCAATGGCAAAGTGGAATAAAAAGAATAATTGGATTATGGGTCTCACTGGTGACATGCCATAGACAGGAAGCAACAAAAGACCTAAAATTCAAATAGGTATATATGGATTTAGAGTCAACTCTCTTCCTAGCAGGAAGCAACAATGACTTCTCCACACTTCGTCCTAAAGATTTGAAATCTGCAAACAATCCATGCTTCCTGACAGTTTAATAGACCTCTTTTCTGCAGTAAAGCAGCGAAGTGAAGGGGAAAAAAAATATCCGCGATGAAGACAAAAAAGTAGTAACTGGGAGGGAAAAGTAGTATATATTAAAAAGCACACTTCTTGATTCCTTGTTTTGATTACCTATAAAACCAATTCCAATTCTTTAAAAAGGTATTTGAACTGATTAAAAAGCACCCGGATATGTTTTACATTTTAAGGTATTAAAAGCGATACTAACTACGGTTCTTTCCGGTCAGTATCAAGAAGCCTGTATTTTATTGCAGCAAACATAGGTACGGGGAAACCTCCTAGGTGGTCGCCTCAGCTCTATGTGGAGCTCACGTTACCTCCTAACATTCATCTAGGTAAGGCCCCCTTCTTATTACACATCACAAGTTTTAGGTCAGTGGAAAATAGGATGGTCCAACATATTCCAGCGAAAAACGTGCATATACTACTGCTTACACCACAGCTTGTCTATCATCAGGAAAACAAGAAATCATTAACACGTCAAGGCCTATAAGAAATAAACGGACGCGACAATTCCCGTGAAGGTTCAGTAACGACAGCAACACCTTGCAAGGCTCTGAAATGAAATAACATGTAAATCTCTATAGATTTGGGCCCAATGGCCCAAGGTCACACCAAGTCAGTGGCTATAAAATCCAAGAAATGATAAGCCTCCTGCAGTTCAGGACAACGCTGGCTAGGAATGGAGTCTAGGTTTGGGAACACTGGGGTCGAAGCTTTAATGTGAACGACCCCAACCGACTGCAGCGGCTCGGTGGGGAAACCCTAAGCGTTTCAGGCAGGATTTCCTTCCATTCCCCAGTCTTCCCTTCCCTAGTCACCCCCAACACTCACATCTCCGGAGCCACTTCATCCAATGGTAGACGATAGTAGTGTGGTGTTTCTTGTTCTCTATACACCAAGACGACAAGCCTTGAATAGATTCCATGGTGTTAGTTACCGACTGGAATTTTCGATCCAACGAGGACTCCAGTGCCCCTGCAGAAGAGGCCGACGAGGAGGAGGCCTTACTGCTGCCTCCGCCGCCGCCGGCCGCCATCTTCCCGGTTTGCACAAGCGCTGCTGCTCCTCAGGCGGCCGCGGCCCCGGCGGCGGCGACGGCGGCGGGAGCGGGCACAACAATCACTGCGAGTGCGTGAAAGCCGGAGGTGGGGAGGGAGGCCAGGGGGTGGGGATGGTGCACGCGCGAGGCTCTTCTGGAGGTAGGACGGGAGGACCAGCCGCTGGGCACGCTGGCGGCTCCTACACGCTGCAAGGCGGGGCTGAGGGCTTCCAAGGTTTATCAAAATTATTCAAGGGATTGTGTTTAAACCAGTCAGTAATTACGGAAGAGTTACAGCAGAAAACAGCTCCTGCAAAGCGTTTCTAAACGCCTGGCCCGGAAATTAATGGTTTTATACTCTCCGGCTCTCAACGCTTAAGGCCCTTCCCCACACTTCTCTAAGGGCGGGCGTTAATATCTTAAAGTTAATACTACCCGACAGCCCCTTCAGTTGCAGAAATCTTTCTCTCTCCTTTAGATCCTCTAGCACAGAAAAGGCCCAAGGCTACCTAGTCAGGATTTTTTTTGCAACGCAATAGCAGCAAAGGGACAGCAACAGTACCGCGCACGCGCTGCTTGGCCCCGCCCCCCCGCTTCCTTCTCAACCTAGAAAGCAGAGGGAGGCGTGATGGCGGGGCCAGCTGGCCAATCAAGGGAGAGGGACAAGAAGCGCGCGCAGGAGCCCACAAGCTCCAAGGGCCAAAGAGGCGCTCGGATTACTTGTGCGCCTGCGCAGCAGACCTGTGTGTAGCGGGTTGGGAGGAAAGACGGGGAGGGAAGGGTGGGGGAGTTGGTCAACCTAGGGAGAGGTTGGGGGAGGGGCTTCACCGCTCCACCCCGTCTTTTGCTTCCTAGCGACGTCTCTCTCGGGGCTATCCAGCTCACACGGCAAGGCCGAGAAACTCCCACCGCTCAGCGGCCACTGTTATTTTCTGGCGCCTGCAGGTGCCGCCGCCGCCGCTAACTCCTCGGGATGCCGACGCGCGACAAAGTAGCTGGCAGCCATCTTGCGGTGCCTCATAGGATGCGCATGCGCCAGCTCCAGCGAGCCATTCACTACGCAGGCTCCCAGACCAGACAGTATTTTACACTCCCCTTGGACGATACCATTCACAGCCGCTTGACTTTTTGCATTATAGGATGAGGAAATAAATGAAGTGAAACGAAAATTCTCCCCGTAGAATTTTCGAGACGAGGGAAGAATAAAAGGCAAGAGGTATCTCACCTTCACCAATTATGATATAGTCTCACAATTGCATATAGTTTACAAAAGCCTTAAATATCTATTGTATTGATTAGCACAACCTAATCAATAATTGCTTGTGTTCCATTGAACACTGAACACATGCAGTTATTGTATTTTAATTTTTTCACGTCTTCCCAGTAGACACGTTTCTTGAGGCAGGGAACCTGTTTTGTCTATCTCATATCTACTATTCGTTAATTTAACAGAAAGTTGTATGGGGTATAGCTCAAGTGGTAGAGCCCATGTTTAGCATGCATGAGGTCCTGGGTTCAATCCCCAGTACCTCCTCTAACCTATAAGAATAAAATAAATAAACCTAGTTACCTCCTCCCACTGAAAAAAAAAAAAAAGGATAAAAATCCCTTCCCTCTGGGGTTATAGGTAGATATCAGGGAGTAATAAGTTCTATGAAGAAGCATGACAGGGTATTGTGTGTGTGTGTGACAGGAAGAAAAGGAGGCCAGTGTGGCTAGAGAAGAGTAAGAGAGGGGACAAGTGGTAGGACATGAGATGTGAGAGATTCAAGTAGGGGCTGGAAGGCCACTGTAGGGACTTTGGCTTTTAACTTTGAGGTGGGGAGCACTTTTAAGTAGAAGGGTTTTAAGCAGGGAAGTTACATAGCAATCTTTTTAAAAGATCACATTGGATGCTATGTTGAAAATAGACTTCAGAGCAACCTGATAATCCAGACAAGGAAATGATGGTGGCTTGTACAAGAGTGGCAGCAAAAAGATGAGAAGTGATGTCAAATCCTGGATATAGTTTGAAGGTAGAGCCAGAAGAATTGTTCATAAATTTAAGGATAATATGGGGAAAAAAAAAAAAAAAAAGACCCACAAGTGAGTCAAATATGACACCAAGGTTTCTGACCTGAGCAACTAGAACAGTGTTTTTCAGCCCTTTTTCCCCCATTACTGTTGTCCCTAAAGGCCCTTCTTATATATTTTTTCAGTTCTCCCCAACCCCCATGAAATGTTAATGCCACAGATATACTGTAAATCTATTTATGTATGTATATCTGTATTCTCTGACATAAATCTTAGCAGTGTTCTCCTAGGGTAGTCTACCAAGGCAATAGAAATAAAAGCAAAAATAAACAAATGGGACCTAATTAAACTTACAAGCTTCTGCACAGCAAAGGAAACCATAAGCAGAACAAAATGACAAACTATGGAATTGGAGAAAATATTTGCAAAAGATGAAACTGACAAAGGCTTAATCTCCAGAATATATAAACAGCTCATATGACTTAATAGGAAAAAACCAAACAACCCAATCCAAAAATGGGCAGAAGACCTAAACAAGCAATTCTCCGATGAAGACATATGAATGATCAATAGGCACATGAAAAAATGCTCAGTATCAATAATTGTCAGAGAAATACAAATCAAAATTACAATGAGGTATCACCTCACACCAGTCAGAATGGCCATCATTCAAAAATCCACAAATGATAAAGCTAGAGAGGATATGGAGAAAAGGGAACCCTCCTACAATGTTGGTGGCAATGCAGTTTGGTGCAGCCATTGTGGAAAACAGTATGGAGATTCCTCAAAAGACTAGGAATAGACTTACCATATGACCCAGGTATCCCGCTCCTGGGTATATATCCAGAAGGAACCCTAATTCAGAAAGACACCTGCACCACAATGTTCATAGCAGCACTATTTACAATAACCAAGACATGGAAACAGCCTCAATGTCCAACGACAGATGACTTGATAAAGAAGAGGTGGTATATTTATACAATGGAATACTATTCAGCCATAAAATGACAACATAATGCCATTTGCAGCAACATGGATGTCCCTGGAGAATGTCATTCTAAGTGAAGTTTGCCAGAAAGAGAAAGAAAAATACCATATGATATCACTCATATGTGGAATCTTAAAAAAAAAAAAGAAACAGAAGACAAATAAACTTAAATATAAAACAGAAACAGACTCACAGACATAGAATACAAACTTGTGGTTGCCAGGGGGACGGGGGGTGAGTAGGGACAGACTGGGAGTTTGAGATTTATAGATACTGACAGGTATGTATAGAATAGATAAACAAGTTATACTGTATAGCACAGGGAAATATATGGAAGATCTTATAGTAGCTCACGGTGAAAAAGAAGATGAAAATGAATATATGTATATTCATGTATGACTGAAAAACTGTGCTGTACACCAGAAATTAACCCAACATTGTAAACTGACTATAAATTTTAAAAAAGAAAGAAAAGTTTCTTCTGTATACTACAGGGAACTATGTTCAATATCTTACAGTAACCTTTAATAAAAAAATATGAATATGTATATATGTATGTATATGCATGACTAGGACATTGTGCTGTACACCAGAAATTGACACACTTTAATTGACTGTACTTCAGTTTTTTAAAAAAGGACTAAAATCTTTAAGTTAAAAATTAAAAAAAATTTTTAACATTTTTTATTAAGTTATAGTCATTTTACAATGTTCTATCAAAAAATTAAAATTTTTAATGCTAGTAACTTTATAACTGTATTTGTTGAGTAAACTTTAATGTAATTTATTTATGTATATAAATTATAAATTTATTGCATTACATATGCAAATTAGCAATTTATATAAATACATAATAGCAATACAATCATTTTTAAGAAATCATTCAGAACTGTTATATTTCCAGCAAAAGTAAAATAATTGAAAAATTAATTTGTTAAAAAATTGTAGTGAACTTTTAACCTTTATTTGACATGAGAAAATTACTAGCTGCTAGAAATTTATTCAGATATTGACTTTTTTTCTTCTCAGCATTTGACATTTAATGATGAATTGAATAACTTTTGTAGGATTAAATAATACAATATAAACTATTTTTTGTTTGCTTCTCAAATCCCAAATCATATGCAGAAGCACAGAGAAGCAAACATAACATTCACGAGGCAGTACTTGACCGCCAGCAGTCATGTGTAGGCTGCTTTCTTCACTACTTCAGTGAAGGCCACTACTTCACAGTCAGTAGATGACTGAGGGGAAGAAAGTTTTCCAATCACAGCCATCTTCCTCATAGTTTTGTAGCACTGACTCTGCCTACATTTTGTGTATCTTCCATGAACCCAGTGTCATTGCTGCTTGTGTCATACCCAAGAGAATAAGATTAAATAAGAAATAAGATTTTGCTGAGTAGAGTTGAGCCTTTGAAGGTCACAGAGCATTGTAATATCTAAGATTTGTCATCCCCCAAGAGCCGATTTTCCCCTCTGTGGGCTGATGTAGCCCCCTTTGAGAATGCATGAACTAGACGAATGGAGTTGCCATTTTCTTAGATGGACCAGGGGTGGAAAGGGGGAGGAACAGTCCTGTGAAAAATGAGTAGGAATCGGAATTTCAGTTAGACATCTTGAGTTTGAGATATCAGAGACATAAATGGCACCAGGTATTTTGAGTCTGAAGTTTGTGTGAGAGGTCTAGGTAGGAAACATCAGTTTAAGAATTGTTAGTATATAAATGATCTTAAAGCCATGAGATGGATGAGGCTGTTTAGGAAGTGAGCTAAGATAGATAAGAGGTCCAAGAACTGAGCTAAGCTATAAGAAGCAACTTGCAAAGGAGATTGGAAAGCCACGTAATGAAAATTTATCAAGAAGGAGGGAGTAATTGTGTTGAGTGTTGCTGTGTAGGTTGCATAAGATGAGGACTGAGATAATCACTGGATCTGGCAAAAACAGTTGTCATTAGTGGTCTTGGCAGGAGCTGTTTCCATGAAGTAAAGTGACTGGAGAGGGCTCTTAAGAGAATGGGAGAGGTGGAGTTATCACATATAGACAACTCTTTCAAGAAATATAATGGGAGCAGGGAAGTGGAGCTGAAGCTGGAGGGAAATGTGGGATCAAAGGGTCATTTATTTTTTCCAAGGTGGGAAAATGATGCTACAACTGATACAGGTTAGATATGGAACAATGGCTGGATTGATTTCCTTGAGTAGGTGGGAGAGAATAGGATCAAGTGATAGGCCCCCAAACAGTTCCTTTCTTGCAACAGGAAGGTAGATAATCTAGATAGAGATTCAGGTAGGTTGACAGATTTGTTGGTGAGAATGTGCAGAAATTCTCTTCAATTGCTTCTCTTTTCTTAGAGATATAGGTGGGCACTACAGTAGGTGCTGAGGGAGCACACTCTTAAAAAGCACTAATGGGGGAAGAGGTTAACGGCCCAGTGGGAGAGCAAATGCTTAGCATGCACAAGGTCCTGGGTTCAATCCCCAGTACCTCCATTAAAAAAAAAAAAATCCCCCAAAACAAAAAAGCATTAATGATCTTGGTATTTGCCAATTTTAGTGCATTGTTTACAGTCTTACTTAACCTTCAACATTTCCATTATTGTGATGGTAAAAGCAAGAGTTTTAGAACTTATACTGCTCAAATTCAGGTTCTGCCACTTGCCAGTGGCAATTTTAGGTTAAGTTCTTAACCTCTCTGTGGAGCTATAATAATTACATGACGTTAATGCATGTAGAGTGCCTAGAGTAGTGAGTGGCTTAGTGAAGGGTTGATGATGCTGATGATGTCAGCTATTATTACACTTAAATCTTTCTTAAAGCTCATTTCCCTTTGCTTCTGTTAAATAGACATTCCTTAATCAGATCCCACTAAATTAATGGCTCCTTTCTCTGCCCATTCCTAGTTTTCTTACCCCATTGTCTTTGCCAAAGTTCCATTTTTAGCCCTTCTTTCATCTTTCTGCTCGTTCTGTCCCAAAGATTAACCACCTGCATTCAGATTTATTCAAGTTGGATGTCCTAGTTATCTTTGATTCTACCCCTTCCATTTAGTTATCAAATCCTATAAACTTCCACCTAGAAATTTCTTACATGAATTCTCTTTTCATTCCCCTTGCCCTCTACCTAAAGGTTATCATCACCATTCTAATAAACTATGCATCAACAGCATCACAATCAGCTTCCCAGTCTGTCTCTTCAGCTTATACACATTACCAGACTAATCTAGTTCTTTACTCAAAAAACCAAACCAAACCAAAAAAAACTTTGTTCATTTTACCTACCAAATTAAGTAAAAGCCCTAGCTTTTAAGATGCTCCTCAATGGTTCTAATCTAACTTTGGAGTATTATCTCAAATGCCTATGCTTCCATGGTTCCTTGGGCTCCAAACTGTTCCTTTTCCTTAATTTTATATTTATAATTAATTCTGCCTAAAATGTCCTCTTCTATCACCAAAATTCTACCCATCTTTCAGGAGCTATCTTCAATTGTCTCTTTCATGCAAATGTCCCTGATCATTCCAACTGGATGGAGTTTCTCTTCTGTACAAAGCATTTTCTGTTGTGGATAAAATTATTTGTATCTTCTTACCTACCAGAATATTACACTGAAGGATGTGCAAAATCACCTTGATTGCAAAACAGTGTTACTACTGACTTGTCTTATCCAGAAATAATTATTTGGTACCTATATTCCAATGATGTTGCCATTGATCAAGATATTTCTGGAAATTCATTAAGGTAAGCCAGATACAGGGAGGAACAAAATCAGTCCAATTACTTTATATTCATATTTTTAAACAAAGGAAGCTATTATCTACCTTGATCATCTCATTTTATTCTCCATCACAAACTCCAAATGACTTAAAATTCTTTCCAGGATTCTACAGAGGACAAATAATTGCCATTAAGATATTCTACATAATTTGAAACACATTATGAAAGAAATTACTAAAGTTCACAAGGCATTTTAATGTGATAACAGCATCCCCAGACAGGAACTTTTCTGAGACTGACATTCATTTGAAAGAACACATCTGCTCTACCACCTATTTCACAAAATGAAGCAGCATGTGTGGGGACTAAGTCTGGGCTCTAGTCAAACAAACCTGGGTTCAAATTAAACTCCACCAGTCACTGGCCATAACCTTGGGGCAAATTACTTACTCACTCTAAGCCTGAGATTCCTCACCTCTAAAATCTATTTTCCTCCTAAGTTTGTTCTGATAAAGGAGGCAATGCTCATTGAGCACAATGCTCAATACAGTATGGGATCTAGAAAATTTAAAAACAAACAAAAATACTCTGATGCACAGGGAATCAAAAAAACTTTAAGTCAATAAGGATAAAATCTCATTATGGGTACTTTATAATGAATGATAATATAGTATAAATAGTCCTTTTAGATTTTGTGCAAATAATACATTTTTGAAGTTGTGTTTAAGTTATTTATACACATATTTGTAATAAACCATTGAACTTGTTTCAGTGAGTTTTTCCCCTGGATTTGCTTGAATCCAATAATATGAAAAACAAGTTCAATTCTCTACCTCCCAAGTCTCACATATATAGGCTTCTTTTCAGATTTCATCCTGCTCTAGGGATTAGTAACCTCATCTGTCTGGGTTTGCTTATCTCTAAAAAAGGAGGTTGTACTAGTTTTTCCTTAAGGTCTTTTGCAGTTCCTTGTCTCTTTCAACCTTTTTTTAAATCTTAGTGCTAATATTGCCTTAAAATTGGAACTCTAACTAGGGCCTGAGACATGTAACTTTTAAAAAAAGGTTAATCTTGTAATACAGAATGTTTTAACTTCTGGTCAAGTATCATTCTCCAACACGACTTCCTTGTAAGCTCCTATTAGCAGGAAGGGTCTCTAATGGCTCCTGTGTTCAATCCATTCCCAGTAGGTCCTCAACAGGCAACATGAAATGGAAGAATATTATGGTAAGAATTTTGAACTTCAATGGATACTTAATTTGACTCAGATACTCCTAAAATCAAACCATAAACATTAAACAGAACTGCACCTTGTCAGATTCTTATGGGTGGGGGGGATAAAACTACATGTTGTCTTTTAGAAAAGAGAAGAAATATGCTGAATTCCCAAACCCTATTCCATTTTACAAACCGACTCGTAACATTCTCCTTGGGCTCTCCCTCTGTGTCCATTTCTCCAACACACATTCTCATATATGCACCCATCTGAGGAACTGATTTCTGGTTAAGAATACTCAGCCAAGACCAGAAGTAATCTGTCTACTTTGTGACTATCTATTGAAGGTTAAGAGACGGACATTCATTTTTTCCCCCTTTCCTTTTCCACTTAACACCTCTTCCTGCCTCACTCTGCTCCAGGGTAACAGTATTTATCACTCTTGCTCTAAGGTGAGGTCAGAAATTTCCATTATCCAATCATCCACCCATGTCCATTCATTCATCCATTTATATATACATAAATATCAACGACAACATTTTCTTTTTCCATGGCAATTGCTAGAAGTCTGGAGAAAAGATCCCCTGAAGACCCAAACTCCAATACCTATGAGTGTGTGAAAAATACCACACCAACTTTAAAAATAACTCTTTAATCATATTCACATAAGGGGAATAAAGGGCAGCACCAGGCTGACTGGGGAAGGGAGCAAGGTGTTCTCCCTCGGTCCCAGTGTCAGCTTGGCACAGTTCCGAGATCACACACACAATGGGACTGGGGTGGGAAGCAGAATAAGGAAAAGGACTGAAGAGACAAAGGCAAGAGGGGAGAGGCAAGGGCTTGCAGTAGTCTCAGTCGGTGGACTCCAACACAGATTCACTCAGCGCAAGGTCCCAGTAGTGCTCAGCCCCATGCTTTTTGAAATGCTCCCGAGCCATGTTCTCTGTAGGGCACTGTTTGAACTTCATCTCCCCAAAGCTCCGGTCTTTGGCTGTACCCTGGGAAAGAGACAAAACATGTAATAAAAACACTGCAATTTCTAATTTAAATCAGATATAATAATCCTTTATAAAACCTAGTAACATTTGTGTAGCAATGTGCCTAGCTGAATGTGATTTTATGGTAAAAACAATTCTAACGTCACCCCCTTGGATATTTGCTGAGTTCTCATGAATTTATGTGGGTTTCAGTTTTTTTGACTGAACGGAGAAGTTCTGTGCTCTGATGCCTGGGTGGAAGAGTAAGTCAGGAAGGATTATGGACGGTGAGATGGGATGAACTTGTCTCCCACCAGGCCTCCAGGACTAGATTTGGACCTTTAAGAAGAAAGGAGTTTAAGGCTAAATGGACTCTTTTCACAAGACTTAGCAAGACCCCGAATACAAGCAGGAGACCTAGGGGCACAGCGACAAAGAACAGTACACAGGCAACAGGGAGAGGGGAATGGGAGCCAAGGGGGCTACCTGCAGAGAACTACAATAGCAAAAGATACAGTACTAGGTAGAACCACATTCTCACCAAAGGCACCAGCAGCAGTGGCAGTCATAAAGTGCTACCTCAAGAAGCTTTCAGGGATCAGATGCCAAAAAGGAGGCTAGTGCAGAACACGGCTTGTTTCTGAACCTGAGATATAATTACTGAGGACTCTCAGAGATAAATGGAAGAGAATTTTAAAGAGATGAAGGGGCTGGGATATTAAATATGCAGGTGGGGACTTACGAGACAGAGAAATAGTTATTATGGTTATTTTACTACTTAGTATAACACAAATTGGAGTAATCTGGGATAAGACAGAAGGATACATGAAAAACAGTACCAATTACCTACGAAGAGTGGTCTTAAAGAATCAGGATATCGGAAGGCACTATCTCAGTAAGTGCTCTTCTGTGTTGTTAGAATTCATTTTAATGTGCATTCAGTACTTTTGTCGTAACATACTACTTTTATAATAAAGAATTAGTTACTAAATATGAGCACATTTAAAAAACAGAAGATACACATGTACTCAACATGAGAGTAACATGAAAACATCAAATGAACATAAAGGTAGACTATAATGTATAAAACGTATTGTGGAGTGGGAATAAAAGGATTATTGCAGTATATCAGAATAACAATAGAGTTACTGAAGAAAGAAATTTTTAATACTTTCTGGAGAAATAGGATAATGTTTTGTACTTCACAAAGGATAAAGGATCCTTAGCTCACAACTTGGCCTGAACGAGCATATTCATTCATTCATTCCCTCTTCAGAACAAATAGCGATTCATTAAGAAAATTTCAGGGATGAAAGAATTGTATAACCATAAAAAGTTCCATTTAAAGAGTGAATTTAGTCATATTCTACACAGCATTATTACATACTAATCAGGTTCTCAAAAAAATTGACAACAGAGAGGGAACATAATACCCACACCCCACAGACAAGGCAGCGGTATCTGATGCTGTGTCTTGCGCCCTCAGTTGCACAGCGAGTGAGACTTCCCAGACTCCTGATTTTATTCTTTTTTCTTTAAGTTCTTTTTATTTCTTTCAGTTTTAATTTGTTTTAAAATCATTTTTTATGGGGGCGAGGTAATTAGGTTTACTTATTTGTTTTTAAATGGAGGTACTGGGGATTGAACCCAGGACCTTGTGCATGCTAGGCGTGCACTCTACCACTGAGCTATACATACCCTCTCCCCACAACTTTATATTCTTAAATCTAGTTCTTCATTCATTATATCCAGACAAAGAAAAATCCTACAATTCATTTCTCTGTTGCCAAGTCTCACATCCATGACTGTGAAACAAATAACTCAGTCAAGAATTTGAATTCTTGTCACCAGTCCTCCATTCTTTTCCCCAGATGGCATAAATACATACTTATCAATTTAACTAAAATATAATCAGGAAGGATATGCTGCCAAACATTTAATAAGGAATTCCAAAAAGAAACCTAGATTACTTAAGGGATTAGTCATTGTTAAGTTTAACCATTCCATCGCTCCATTTGAATAGTGTAAATAATCAGGAATTAGCAACAGTTCTGCTTCGGTATTTAACAAAGAATCACCTACCTCCCAGACTAGTACACATTTGTTGGTTTTCTTCACAGCTTCCTCATCAGATTCCTCATCATCTGGAAAAGACAATATAGCTAAATCTTGCTCTAGACTTAGACTAAACACCAAGATTTAGGTCTTAAACAAATAGTACTTAAGTCTACACAAATTCTTTTAAATATTGTCACCCTTTCTCATGTATTGAGATCAAATGTCTTCTTTACTCTTTATTTCCCCCAAATTAGACTGGAAGCTCCAAGTAGGCAGTGATAATAATTAATTTAACAAACATTTATTGAGCACTGTGTGTCAAGAGCTGTGCCAGGTACTGGGAATAAGGAGATAAATAAAGGACAAACAATCAACAACGAAAACTTGCCCTAAGCACTCGGAGAGCCAGGCTTCAGACGCCTAAAAAACTTATCAAAAAATTATATAATATAGACAATACACATATGAGTGCACAGCTTGCTAAATTTTCACAAACTAAACACACTCATATAGCCAGTATCTAGAGCCTGGGATGACAGGGAAACCAGCTGGTAGAAAGGCGTTAAAGAACAGGCAAAAAAATACCTAACATCCATGGATAGTTATAGAAGACACACTATATGAATGTCCAGCATGCTTATAGTCCAAATGGGTCTTTCTAAAATTTTTGAACATTATCTAGTTATCTGCAAGAGTGTCAAAGGAGTCAAAGGAAAGGAATAGATGCATGGACAGAGAACCAGCCCACCTCCCCCTTAATTCCCTCTAACCCCCATTCACCATCTCCCTTTGTGTTAGATGTCTGTTCATCCCACTTTATCCGATGCAGCATAAGACGCTTAAATTTCTTCTGGGCCTTGGGGCCTGGAAACAGAGAAGGAGAATTTTGCCAGAGTTGTGGAAGATGATGAGGTAGAAAGAACCTCTGAGCTCACTCAATGCTCAGACATTAATGTGGTAGTTGAAGCAATCCCAGGAACCACTTCTTAGGTCCTCTACTCCAATAAACACAGAAACAGAAGGCCCAGGATATTATACCCAGGTGTGGCTCTAAAATACTATCTCTTTCTTCTTTCTCCCCACCATGCTAATCACTTCACGGCCTAGGGTTGCCTGGGGACAGTCTCCCTCAGTTTTTTCAGACTCACCCCCTTCCACTACTACCACGTTGACATCCTTGTGCAGTACCACCACCCCTGTCAGGTACAGTTGCCCAGCATTGGCCTCAATCTTGAACTTCTTGGCTGGGTTGCTCAAATTTCGAACTCTGGAGAAGGGAAAGTTTAGTTATGGCTTTCATTTTAGCATCAGTAGCTGCCTCAATGGAATGGCAAATAAAGATGGATCCAAAATGGTTTTCTCTTTAAAAACAAAGGCCTTTGGAGTAAGGAAATATACTACTGCTTAAAAGGTAGACTTGATGAGTTTAGAAGTATTTCTACTGTCTTACATTTCTTCAAAGTCTAGCGCTGAACACCTTACAACAAACAGTAGATAATCAAAATTTACTCTTGAGAACGAAGGAGCAATATTTACCAGCATCCAAAAATATTTATATGCTAGCTGTTCTTGGCAGTATAAAGGTCAACAGATTCTTTGCCCTCTAGATGCTTATAATGTAAAGAAGTCATAATGCTATGCATGAAAAATTTCTAGAAGGGCACATGGAAAACTGTTAGTGGCAACTTCCTATAGTGAGTGGTCCTAAGGGATCAAAGAACAGGAAAGGGATTTTTTTCAATAAGTGTCCTTCTGTATTGTCAGAATGTTTTTTATCTTAATAAGCACTCACTACTTTTATAATAGCATTTTTCTAATAAAGAACTAACTATGAGCACATTTAAATAGAAGACATACATGTTATCAGCATAAAAGAGTAAAATGAGAACATTAAACAAACACAAAAGGTAGAAAATATTAACTATGTATAAAGTCCATTTTGGAGTGGAAATAAAAGGATTACTGCACATTATATTAGGATAAGGACATAGGTAACTGAGGAAAAAAACTTCTAATGCTTCCTGGAAGAATAGTATTTCATACTTCATAGAGGATAAATGACTCTTGGCTCACATCTCAGCCTGAAAAAGTATATTCATTCATTCATGCTTCAGAACTATTACTAGTTCACTGAGACCTCAGACAGAAGAATAAGTCTTTAACCCTCACCATTATGAAAGATCTACTAGCTCTTGATTTACACTAGGGTCACTGAAAGAGAGTAGGGGCTGATGTCAGGTATGCTTTAGTGATTCACAGGGCTTCTGCCTCAAGCACTTGGAAAATGTTTCGGTATTTCTAAGGGAAATGCTGGCCCAGATTGGACACCTACCTATATACAGATATGTGTACCCCCTGTGAAATGTCTTCTTTAAGCTTTTTAATTTTCTTGACCTTTCTCTGTTCTGCTGTAAGTTTTCGGGCAGCGTTGGCCTCTTCGTGCGCTCTGTCGTGACAGGAAGGACATCCACAAGTGAGAAAGGCATTGAAGATCAGAGGCAGGGCTGAGGGAAAGAGAGAGCAACGGAGGACTCTCCCCTCCCTCCAAATATGGATCCCCTAGAAGAGTATGGGAAAGGTACTTGCCCTGGGTTTCCACCCAATCCCATGGCACTTACTTCTGTCTTTTTGCCATTTGAGCTCTGACATGGGCTTCTACCTTCGTGGGGTCTTGAACAGCTTCTGTTCCTAATACTCGCATCAAATTTGAAATTCTCACTGCAGTGAAGAGAGGACAGAAATCAATCTCCTAAGTCAATTCTCCAGCTGGAATAACGTGTCAATCTCTTCTCTATCAATTCATTGTTCACTTATTTCAAATCTCTGCTTAAAACTCACTTTTCCCTAAAACTCCTAGCTTGGAAGACCATTCAATTAACTCAGTGTTTGCAGAAGCTCTCACAACTAATCTAAAATAGTTGGTATGCATTATTCACATTTCCTGAAAACTTATGAAAGATAGGACTTAATTTCTTTGGCATTTTTCACTCTGATCACAGTATTTAGTGAAAGATCCTATATATAACAGTGCTAACTCAAAATGTTACTAAATGACAATGGAAACTCCAGGAGTGAGGTTTTTAAATTGTATGTAACTCTATGCAAATACTGCAACTATTACCTTCATAAATTTCAAGAACATTATTCTTCCAGAAAGACCAGAGTGTTGTATGGTCAATACTACTTAAAAAAAAAACCTTAAATGACCTTTACAATATGTTGACCTGTCTAATAAGGAAAGAAAGAAGAAAGTTTAGGAAAGAAAAGAACCAATAAATGACTCTGAGAAACAAAAAAGCACCCAAATATAGCCAGATGCTAAAATTCCTCTAAAATTATAGAGATAAACTTGCCCCCTTTCTTCTCTGTCTCTGAGATACGCACCTTTCGGTTCTGGAGGAGGCATCAGGCCCAGCCTGACTTTCTCCTGTAGTTCTTTCTGTGCTTCTCTCCTTGTTTGCCTTCGAAGCTTCTTCTGTTCCTTCTTGGTAAGATATACCCCCAGAGTAACTGGTGTGTCATTGTCGACTGTCAGGCAGAGAAATGAATGTACCAAAGCAATAAGCATATTAGTCAGACGTAGGTGATTATCAATCACATTAAAAGGAACTTGCTTGTTTTTAGTTATTTTTAGGTTGTGATAGTGGTATTATGGTTGTCTTTAAAAGTATTCTTTCATGACCAGTGTTCTAACTTGTTTTTCTTCAAGCAGTTGAACTCTTTAATCAACTGAAATATGGCAAATGTAGAAAACAAAATTACAGCTGCCCTGGCTGCTCTGTGTGAGGATCTGAGGCAGGTGGGGGTATCTAGAATCCCATTTGGATTAGACCTCTTGAACCTCAATGTGTCTATGAAACACAATTTGAAACCCACTGGCCAAGATGATGAAATTTATAATTTAAAAGTTACAGGGATTGGGAAAAATCCCCCAGACTCCCAAAGCAGATTAACTCAACTTGTTAAAACAGACAAAACCCCCTACATTCTTTTAATGTTTCACAAGGATGACAACTAAGTAGATACTGATTAAGTATAATTCAATGATTATTACACTTTGTATTATCTCAAGGTGTCAATCTATTTTTCTAAACTTACTTGACACTAGCAAGCAAATTTATTGAAATATTACCTCTTCTGTTCATCCCAAATTTGATGAAAGAGTTAAAATCTTTTACATCTTGAAGAAAGTATAACTCTTGGAGAAGGCATATCAGTTATTACATATGAAGAAATTCTGTATTCTAAGTGATTTACCCAAGGGATTCAGCTAGTTAAAAACACAGCCACAACTAAAACCCATCTCTTCTGACTGAGCCAATAGACTTTTGCTACAAAAATGATAAAGAGAGAAAAAGGCACTAATTACCTCCCCCTACCAAAAAACAAAACAAAACAAAAAAAGACATTGTACACTGAAACTAATACAATATTGTCAGTCAGTCATATTTCAATTAAAAAAGAGAAAAGGAAAGAAAGAAAACTTAAGAAATTCTCAAGTCAGTTCTTAAAAAAGAGAGAGAGGGAGGGAAAGGCTGAAGACAAAGAAGTGTGAAGAAGGCCAGGAATTTAGTGGTGGTGTAAAGACTGGAGTTGGGAGTCAACACTGTGGCAAAAGCCCAAATTTGTAATACACATCAATGAGGTAATCTCTAGATTAGGCCTCAGTGCTCTAGAGCTGCACTGTCCAATACTATAGCCATTAGCCACATGTATTATTTAAATTAAATTAAAACTGAATAAAATTAAAAATTCAATCCCTCAGTTGTATTAGCTCAACTCAATTTTCAAGTTCTCAAAAGTCACATGTGGATAAGTGGCTACTGGATGGACAGCCCAGATAGAGAGTATGTCCATTATCACATAAACTTCTACTGGGTAATACCTCTCTAGAGCCTTGATTGAGTAAACTATACATTACCTGGAGGGTTGAGCTGGGCTGGATGTTCAACAAGATTTGTGATTCCAAAATAATCTTCTCTCTTGGGATTTTCCTCTGTACTAAAATTGTAGGAAGAAAGGAAAACAGGATATGTGGGTAGAGATGATTTCAAGAGAGAGAGACTCTCAGAAACACAATGAAAAAAATCCACTCTCCATAACACATTCTAGCATTTTTTTAGTATATGCATATCTAGAGTATGTAATTATATTACACATAATTTTCAAAATGAGAAGACTGGGTCCCACAAAGGTTGGGTGCACTCTCTACACCAGCTGTTCTCAACCTTTTTTCTATCCTAACACCCTTGATGGATACTACATTCTCTCATTAGTAACAATAATCCCCTGGGACAGTGGCTGACAAAGGAAGGGTAAGGAAATCAGAATGGAGCAGATATGACTAAAGCTCTCTAAATGTCTCTTATATGTTTTATTTATCATTCTCTGCCCCATCAACTAAGAATCCTTGCTCTATACTGGGATAGGATCTTTCAGAAATGTGAACACGTATTATAAATAGCAAAGGAATATAATTAAGGAAACAAATATGCTAAAGACTAATAACAACGTATAATAAAACAAGTAGAAAATGTATAGATGATTTGTATAGACTATTTGTGCCCATTCCTCCTACAATAACCCCCAAAACTAAAAGTAACCTATACACCATATTCTTTACAAATACATGTGCTTGTATATGGTTACCTATTTCCCTTGGATTTTAAAATTTTACTTAATGCACAAGTACCATCTCTCTCATTAAAATTCTAGCCTTATTAAAAGGTATTAACTAACAAACTCACAGGTCAAAGCCATTGGGGATGATGTAAGAGTCCCACCACTCAATTTCAGGGATATCTCCTTCTTTCAACTCCTTCTTAGGAGCAATGAGAGCCAGCCTGGTTGAAGTATGAATGCCTGTTTTTCGAGCTGCCTGTGAGATCTCTGCCTGCAGCTTCTCCAGTTGAGCCTGAAGACAAGATAAGAAGAGAAACTGGAGTCACAGAAAACAGGGAAGTAGTAGAATCTCAAATTATAAAACATTCCCTTGTTGAACTCTTGAATACCTAATGCAACAAATTCATATTTTCTGAAAGCTTAGAAAAAAGAGCCATTCTGCTTTATTTTATCCTTTAGCTGATTGACATATATTTCACCCTCATCACTATCCCTTCACCTCACCTGCAGCAAACATGCAGCAATGGAATTTTATGACAACCTCAATCTGAGAGGATGAAAACAAGAAGGCAAAAGTCACCGAATATACAGTCAATTAAACTCTCCACATGTGTGGATTGTATGCAGTACGTTTCAACACCAGGCTAGCTTTCCTCAGTTGCCCAGAGGGTTCTGAATTGTTTCCCTCCACTGTCTGTTGTATGTGGAGAATTTTCAAAGTCAATTTTCAACCACGTAGAACATAAGTAAGTAAGCAGACAAATCAGCTAAAAATCAAGCATTCCAGGAATAAATACAGCATTTTAAAAATTATTCATTGTTTTCCTACTTGTTTATCTGATTGCCAAACACAGAGAATTTAGCTGACAGTATTTTAGAATTGTGTTCAATTTCCTTTGTCACCTTCCTAGCTTCTTCAAAATTCTAGATTATATTTGAAGTCACATACCTTTGTCCGTAATCGTTGGGCAATCTTCTCAAATTTGCCCTTGTCATGGAATTTAAAAGTGCGTCTCTGGCGCTGGGAAGGGGCAATTGAGACTCGTGGGTCAAAAAACGTGTTAGACTCCATGTCTTCTGATGGTTTTTCTTTTAGCTGTTGCTTGAATTGCTCCCTCTTCACAGCCCGAATGTTGGCTTTCAGAGTAGGCATACGGTGTGTCAGCTCAATCTCCTTGCCTGTTGCATCTACAGTTCGACCTTGTTCGTCAAGAATCAGTGGTGTAGGTTTAGTTTGATCTTTTAACTCCACCTTCCTGAAAAATAGTCCACAAAAGAATAAATCTCATATGGAACAATAAGGCAAACAAACAAACAAACAAACAAACAAAAAACAGAAAAATAAAAACAAAACCCAACAAAGACAATTAGGATGCACAATTCTAGGGAACATAAATCCATCAGGGAATAATATAATACTAACTGCAAATATCAAACTGGATATTTGAATATAGAGTTCAATCAGATGAAACGAACTTATAAATTACAACGACAAGAATTTGCAGTCCTATCTCTCTTTGCTCCTGAATTCCTGAGTCAGATAGGGGCTGTCAAACCAACCGTAGCTGCTAAAAATAAAGTCTATCTCTTTATCCAAGTTGTAGAGAACTCTCAGATCTAGTCTCACTCAATGTGGCTTAACAGGTATAGTTCTGAGTTAGGAACCAGGAGACCTGGTTCTATTCCTGGCTCCAGTATCATAGGAAAAGTCTTAACTTCAGTTCTACCAAATGCAAAAAGAAGATAATGAAACTCTACAACAAGGAAGCCAAGAGAATAAGTTGAGTTGATATTTATTGAACATATGTAAGAAATAGGAAACTGTAAGAAATGATTTAGGTTCCTTGGAAGAAGAGAATCAATAACATTCAAAGGTATTTATTGCTTCTCAAACTTCAGAAACAACAAAGTTCCATGAAACAGGTACTCACGGGGGAGCAATGCCCATGGCATGGAGATTGGCCAGGCCCACCATGTTGGCATTGCCGATGAGCCCTGGCTTCAGTGCCAGCTGGGCTTGGATGCGGGCTTGCAGTTCAGCAGCTTTCCTTGCCTTCTCAATGGCATCGTTCATGAAAGTGGCGGCCTGAGAGGGCTGAATAGTGTTGCCAATTGGAAGTCGTTCTGGTTGGGAGGAAGAAGGAGTCTTTGGCTGTGAGACAGAGAAAAAGAAATCAGAATTGGAAAGATCAGACAGGCAGACAGAGCTCTCTCTCCCTCACACACACACACACATGCAGACACACAGTGGTAGACTATGGTAGACTGGGGGTGAACACGCAGTCATCTTCTGGACTCTCATTTGAGTGGACGGCAAGAAATCCTGTACTAAAAATTCTTCTTTCAGAGTAATCTGGGCACAATACCTGAGGCGTAGGGGGGCTAATGAAGCTGAGTTGTTTTTTCCTTTCCTCGATTTGCCGTGTTGCTGCCTCCATCATCTGTTTGATCTGTTCTCAGTGGGGGAAAAGTTGAAAGACTGTTAACATCTCTTTTTTATTTCTCCCGTACAGGTTCCTAAACCAAAAGGGCTTTCAGGTCTAATGAACTAAAATTTTTTGAATGATCTCATCATATTCTGCCTGTACCACAGGCTAGAAAATTTAGCAAAGATAAACCTAGACAGCAGAGCACTGGAATTTTTCAACCTATCTTCCCAAGGAAGAATTAGCACATTAACTAGTAACACAGCTTAATGATTAAGACTGGGGTCAGAGGAACCTGACATTGAATCTTCACTCTGCATTTAATGCCTGTGTGACCTTGGACATGGTATTTAATCTTGAAACCTCCAAGTGACTAAAAGAGGTAAAAATACTATCTACCTTACATGGCTATTGTGAACATTTAAATAATGCATGTAAAACTAACAGAACCCATGCACATTATTATACTTAAAAAAAAAATCACAGTATTGATCTCTGACTTCCTAATGTGGGTAACCAGAGCCGACAATGCAAAGACTTGCTTCCTAGTCTCTGTAAACCCCTTCCTCTGCCCTATAAAAGTTCCGAATAAGCTTTGAGGACATGATCAAATAATTCTTCTCAAATTTTCCAATAGAGTTCTGCTGTCAAGGTGCTTCAAGATATTTTTTAAAATTTATTTTTAACATTTTTTGAGTAGATGATATATTTACATAGTTCAAAATGCAAAAAAGTACAAAAGGGTATATTGTAAATTCTTCCACCCCCATCCTCTAGTGCCATTTTAAAAACAAAGAATTCCTGTTAAAAAAAATAGAAAGTCAACTCTAAATTATTCAAGTCGATTATATTTTTCCTGTATTATAGTATTTGGAAACTATCCTCTGCCATCATGCTGAGTTGTAATTATTCCAATAATTTTCTCAATGACACAATGAGGTAGATATTTGGGCAAATGATGTATGTAACACACTGTCCTTGCTATGTAACATGTGCTCAGTAAATCTATTTCAATAGCCTTCAACTAGAATACTCCTGGTTAAACCAAGAAATGTTGAAACATAAAGCAGGAAATAAAAGTTCCCCAATACAAAACATTAGTTTAAATCAAGGCCTACAGTAAATCTGGACCTATCCATCTCTTGCTTCTTCAACTCACAAAACCATTGCTTCCAGCTCCTAATTACTAACCTGGAGCTTAGTCAGCATGCCAGGACTCTCTGAGGGAGGCCCAGGGATCACTTCTGGCTCCTCTTCCACCTCCTCAAAACGAGGTATCCGTCGCTTCTTTACTCCTGATGATTCCTTGGAGATCTCAGAGTCATCACCAAACACTTCCTAAGGGAACCCAAGATGAAAGAAGAGTTGTATCCCTGCCAATGGGAGAAGGGAAGAATAATCCTACATCCTAATAGCATTTTGTGGTTTTGCCCAGAGTCTTCTAGACCCTCCACCAAAAGGACCATCTCACCCAACTTAATTATTCCCTTACTCCAGTCAAACAAATTTCATTCCCACGTTCTTATAAATGTTCCCATCTCAAGGTCTTTGCAAATCTTACTGCCCATATTTGTAATGATCTCCTTCAAATTTTCCACAACCCCCAGTCCAAATCCTGCCTAAAACTCACCTCCTCCAGGAAGTTTTCCTCATTAATAATTTCAGCCCACTCTGATCAAACTGTTGTTTCACATCCTTTTATTACTTAAGAGCTTGATTCACACTAGGTAAAGTTACACTGCTGATATTCTGCTTGCCAAGTGTTAAGTCTTTCAATGTTAGTACGTACTTTCTCCCAGTTAGAGTCTACGCTCTTCCAGGACAGGGGTTTTCACTCTTCTTCAGTATTCCCCAATAACACTTTGTTTTCATCAAACAATGGGAACTCAAATATGTTGACTAATTTGCAAGGTGAATTTAACAGGACCAAGAGTGGCCAACTGGAAGGGACAATGGGAAAAAGCAAATGTACACACCGGTGGTAGACTTTGGGTGACATCCCCTCTTCACTAGGAGGGCTCGTGTTTTGCAAGGACATATCCTCGGCCAGGGGCGAGCGCTTCCTGGAACTCCTACAGTTCAAGAAAAAGGACTCTCCCATAATATATTGTGTGTGGGGGGACCTGAATGGACCAAAATGGGACCCGAATCCCAAGGCTATCTAGATACTTCCTTCAAGAAACCATTTTAATTAATCCCACCCAATGTAGTCACTTTACTCACAGCAGGCCCTCAGCACTTACATGGTAGCATGCCCTATCATAGCATAATCTTCACTCTAAAGATCTTTGCATACTATGGATCAAGCATTCCCCCTGAACGTAACAAAATTCAATGTAAGTCGGAAATTCTACAGTCAAGCCTAAAATTTACATGAAACGGCTACTCAGAATTTATAATTTGTAACTGTATTTTGTTGTGCCCTCCTATCCCCCAAATCTTAAACTGCAAGTTCTTTTAAGGCAAGGACTATCTTTCGTTCCTCTGATAACCCTACAACACCCTAATCAAAGGGCACAGGAATCTCTGTTTCTCTTGGTTCCATAGCCTGGCCAGGGACTCAGCAAACATTGCTTACTCACTTCTAAGCCTCAGGAAAAGCAATAGGATAGTCAAGGGAATTGAAAGCACTTTGGAAGGTTTGATGGGAGTCACCGAAAAGATTTTTTTTGAGAGGATCAGAGGAAAGAGACAGATCAGCTCCTTGACGCTGCTAATATTGAAAGAGGCCATGACCAATCAGCAACTACAGGCTAAAAAGTGAAGTAGGTTAGGGAGTAATGACGGTCCCTTTAAGTATTCCACTTGCAGGGGTCAGATGATCAGCAATATGCTATGCAGCAAACAGTAGGCTCTCAAGACATATAGTAAATAACAATAGTTGTTAGGTGTCCCATCTATAAATTTGTCTATTGCAGAGAAATATCCGTAAAGGAGCAACAAACAATGAGATCTCCAGCTCAGGCAGCAGTGAAGTCACATTCTGAAGCAATCTATTAGGCTTCAAGTAAATCAAAGCATAAAACCTTAGAGCAATCAATCTATTAAAAAAACAAACAGTGAAATAGGGAAACATGAGAACCAAAACGCCTAACTATAAAAAAAAGGAAAAGCTACCAATTGTTTCCTTGGAATGTTTCAACCCATGAACTTAGGTAGTTCCTTACCATAAGATGATGACAATACAAGCTCATCCCCTCTACTTCAATGTCTACCTCTCTTAGATATTAGGTAGTCTAATAGTAGATATTAAAGTGTGAGCCAGGTAAGCTGAGCAACTTTGTTACCATTCAGAACACTCCGAGCTTATCAGATAGTTAACTGTAACCTACCTTTAGCTCTCGTTTTCTGCTCCTGTCACTGCTAGACTTGGAATGCCTAGAGCTTCGGCCTTCTTCCACAGCCTCAAACAATTTGTCCACAAATCGGAGAGTAGAATCATCAAGAAAAGGTTTCAGATGGTCTGACAGGAAAAAAAGAGGTGGTAGAGATGAAAAGATAAGAGTACTTAGTCCAATATGAGGCATACAACAGCTACCAACACTGGAATTTTATCCCCAGGAGGGAGGGAAACACTTTAAGTTCTTTGTAGGATTCTCATAAATTCTCTTACACTGAATGACCTTGTCCTATGAAGTAAAAACACAGTTATAATTTTCTGGAGTAGGAAGTAGCGTAGCCAGAGAAGCTTGCTTAGGTTGAGCATCAAAGTTTAGGATCAAAAATCACCCCAACTTTCCCTAAACAGCAAGTTGTAGGAGACTTTCATGAACAAAATCTACTTCTCTCAACTTTTCTCATGTATTTTATAAAGACTTCTATATGTTTAGATGTCAGTCTGAACCTGAATATACCCATTTGACTTTAGCATATTTCCCGAGCAAGTATTAATTTAGGTAACTCAGTCTAAGTGTAGTGGTAAAAGGAAGTCAGTCTGAGATTCAAAATATGTCACAAATAACATAAAAAATAAGAGAAAAAGCACAACTAGTTATTTAGGCTATTTCCGTTATAATGCAAAAGAAAATAAAATGTGGCCTGACCTTTTTTAGACACTTCCAACAAAGAGAATTTTGATGACACTCAAAGCAGTATGTGGGGTCATCTAATATGTTAGGCCAAAAGGTTCAGAAAGGTACATACCAGCTGCCTTCTTCTTGTCCATGCCCTTCCCTACACAGTTCAGTGCTGCTGTGACCACTGTGGGCTCTGAGAAACCCAGCACCCTCTTCACTGTCTTCTCTATCCATGGTTTCAGCTCATCCAGCTCCCTCTTAGACAGTGCCATTCCCCAGGAACAGGAGGATAGCTCAAATAGAATTCAATACTGCACCTGAAAAGAAACCAGTAAAGAGTTAAGTCATAGGATAGGAAAAGACTAAAATGATTCCAGGCAATGGTTAGTATATCTGTAATGCTTTCCTCATCCCTATTCTCAATCCTTAGGCAATTTCTTCCACTTCATTTCAAGCCAGATACTTTCCCTACAACCCATATTTCAAAGCAGAAAGAATTTCATTTGATTTTAACCCTAACTCAGTAAGTATCAGTGGATCAATGAAATCTGTGGAATCTACAAACCTTGGGAATAACCTAGTCTGAGAAATGAGTTCTAGCTTCTTTTTCAATTCTGTCATATTCAGCAAGTACTGGAAAACATATAACATGAAAATCAGACTGAAAAAACCCACTGAGAGGCCAGCTTTTCTATTCTTCCTATTTCTAGGCAGGCATTCCTTAACCCAGGCTTCTTTTAAGGGGTGCAAATGCGGGAGGGCTTATCCAGGTCAGTCATCCTATATGAAAGCTCATAATCCTTAAGACTGTTCTGTCACATTTCTCTGTAGCCATATTCATCCTGGTGGGAATTCTATATCCAGATACTTTTCTCTCATGATCTACGGTCTCTGTCATTAAATAATCCCTCAGTTCAGAAAAGATTACCCTTATTTTGGATGCATTCTCTTTCTCTCTTTTCACTTTATTCTTCTACTTTTTGGCTTAATAGAGAAAACACCATTATAAAAGACTCTCTACAACAATCTCTAATTTGTAACTTAGTGCAAGTTAGTACAATTTTTAAACTCTATTCATGTTTACATTTTTATATCCTACCTAAATCTCAAAACTGTTTATGAGCACAGAAACAATTTTATTTCCCTGATTTTCTCCATAGTGCCTAAAAGTCAGTAAGTTAGACTGACCCCAAGCTAATCTCCTTCCAGTGGTGCCACACTTCAGGGTCTGACCTGGGAGTCAATCTTTCAAGATGTTTTAAGACATCTTTTCTCCTAAAAGGTACAGTCTGATTAACTTTTACATTCTTGGCAGGTTTATCCTCTAAGACCTGTTGCTAAATGGTGTATTTAATTTTGGTATAACCATATGAAGCTAGTAGATTAAAGTCATTAAACTAAGAGTGAAAGACTTTGTGCCTTGGTGACATGTTATATGAGTAATTCTACAGTGGCTCTATCTACCCACCAGGAGATAGCAGTATAGCCTTTCAATCTTGACATGTTAACTGTGCATTGCTCAAAAGAAGCATATTGACACTACAGAGAGTGAAGAAAGGGCTTACACTGAATAGTTCAGACATTGAGCACTACTATTTACCAGCCTTCTGGCAAGTAATTCCTGTGAGCCTCAGTTCAGTCATCTTACAAAATGAGGACACTGTCATACCTATATGACAGTTAAATCATTCAGTAAATATTTACTGCATAACTACTAACTGTCAAGCAGCGTACTGGGTGCTGAGGATACATACAACACTGAACAAAATAGACAAAAATCCTCCCCTTGTATTGAGCCCTAGCCCCAGTCGCTATATATTCCACTATAACTGAATCATAAGCTAGAAAGTGTAAGCAATTTGAAAATCCAAAGCAATAAATGGGGCACCACTCTTATCAGATGATATGTGTGCCCAAGCACTACACTAACAAACGTATTCAACTTCAATCCATTCCTCCATTAGATAACGTGCAAACTAAACAGTCAGTGGGCAAAAATAGAAGTTCCAAACAGTAACTAGCTTTGTCACTAATCAAAGGTTCAGCAGTAACTGCGTGGGCGGGGTGGGGGGTGGTTATGGTGTTGAAGGAGAGGAAAGCAGAATGATCTCTGAATGAGCAGGTAGCATAATCTAATCTTCTGAAGGATTTCCTTACTCCGTGCTCTTCTTTGCTACAAGCCAAATTTCCTCCCTGAAACCCCCGTTCTTCTCTTTTTGCTCTCTCCATCTTTCTGACTGGTCCCTTACCCCACCTTGTTCTACCCGAACTCCTCATCTCAGAGCTAGTCTCCTCACCCCATCCCTTTCCCGCCCCCGCCCTTTTCCTCTCAACAATCTCATTCCAACCCGTTCTCCCGCAGAACTCTGTTCTTTTCTCAGCTGCCGTTCCGCTGAGCCTTCCCGTCTCGGTCCTCCTCTTGGACTGAGCCCTAGCCCCAGGTGGTAGGACCCAAAGACACCTTCTCTGGGCCCGGGGCCACTACTCACCTCTCAAACTTCAGCCCCAGAGACGGAGCCCGAACGTTACACCGGAACCGGAAACCCTCCGACCGCCCTATGGCCTGCCGTAGCTGCCGCCACGGCCGCCGCCACGCCGCGGTCCCTCAGCATGTGATGAGGGAGGGAGGGGCCGCCGATTCGCGCAGCCGTGGTAGCCACTGTCCAGGCGGCGGAGCGCATGCGTGCCGGAACCCTAAAGATTTCCTCAGGCGAAGTGCTCACGTCCGTCGGTTTCCCGAGCTACATCTGTTAACTAGGTTGTTGCAACGTGAATGTTACCTGAAGCAGAAATTAGTGTGGAGAATAAGTGCGCTATGGTTATACTAGATCTAAAAAGCGGGGCTTCTGCGTTTGGAGTAAACGCGGACTTTCTGGCAGAATTTAAGGGAGTCGTGATCACTACCATTAGCCACCCCTACTTAACCTTTGTCCCCCCCCCCCCCCCCGCTTTTTTGTCTCTTTCATTCATTCACTGAACAAAGAATTACTGACTGCCTATTACTTTGTGCCCGGCATCCCCTGAGACTCAATATTATTTTATGATTAAGCAAGAGCACAAATTTTAAAGCCAGACTACCTAGATTTTTATTCGAGCTTTCCCGCTCATTAGCTCTGACATTAGGCAAGTTCCTTAAGCCTTCTGTTTCCTCACCCATAAAACAAATCCAACCTCACAGGGTTGCTGTGAAGACCACAAGATGCCTGAGGGTAATACACTTAAAACAGCGCCTCTCACAGAGTTCAATAAAGCTACTTGATACATAGTAATATATCCAGTTGCCTACATAAATGTATACTAAACATTCTAAATGTACATGATGAAAGCTGATTCTAGCCACCAAATATCCCCCCAAAATAATCTCCCCCAAATCTTCCACATCTCACTTAGTGGCAACACTATTCTTACATTTGATGACAAATTGCAATTATAATAGAGTAATCACAGTTCAGGCATACAAAAAAGGAGTCAGGAAGCCACTGATGATCTGATCTCAGGCACATCTCTGCCCCACTGAGAACTTGAACTTTCTTTGAACTGTACCAGACCAGGGACACCATCAGTGGCATTCAGAACAACACCTGCCAGCTGCAGCCTTATGGTCTCAAGGTTTCCCCTTGTAACTATATACCCATTTCAGACCTCAACCAATTCTACTTACCAAGCACCCTTACCTCTTGCCAGTTCCAATTATAATTCTTGATAAAGAACTCATGTAACTGTAACTTATTGCCTTTATAAGCCTTCCTCATTTTGTAGTCTGGTGCAACACAATGAAAGTGCTTCCTGAACCTGTGTTCTCCCTCAGTAAGACCCTGAATAAAACTAAACTTACAACTCTCACGTTGTGTGTTTTTCTTTTAGTCAACACAGTTATGCAGACCAATAATCTCAGCGTCAACATGGACTCATTTCTCTCCAGTTCATCAGCAAGTTACATAGGCCCTACTTTAAAAATATATACAGAACCCATCTGCTTCTCTCCACCCTCCACTATCACCTTTATACTTGGGTTATTATAGTAGACTCCTTACTGCTTTCTCTTCCTTCCACCTTGTCCCTATTTAGTCTGATCACAGTAGCCAGTGATCACATTGACACAACAGAAATGTCATCACTTCCCTGCTCAAAACTATCCCCTGGTTTTCCTATAGAGCAAAGTGCCCCACAACATCTGTGCCCCACTCTATTACCTCTGTGATCTCATCTACCAATCTTTCCTTCACTCATTCAGCTCCACATCTCCAGAACCCTGACCCCTTGTTGCTCCTTGAATGTAATTTCACCTCAAGGCCTTTGCACTTGCTGCTTTCTGCCTGGCTGGCTCTTCATCCAGATATTTGCCTGGTTTGCTCTCTCACTTTCAGATTTTTATTCAAAATTAACCTCAGTGAATCTTCCCCAACCACCCTATTTAATTCTGAATCTTGCTTGGCACAGTTGATTACCCCAACTTTTTTTTCTCCTTTTCCTTAGTACTTATCACCACTTATGGTACTAGTACTAGATAACCTAATTACACTTATTGCTTATCATCTGACTCACTCTGCTAGGAAGTTAACTCCATAAAGGAGGAATCATTGTTCACTGGTAGATCTTAAATGCCTACAATAGCACCTGGAACAATTAAATATTTGTTGAACTACAGAATAGACCTTTTTCAGCAGTGGATCTTGCAGACTTCAGAACCTGCTGAATTCTGGTTTCCTTAAGAATGGAAATGTCTTACGGGCAGGAATTGTGTCATATTGTCTGTATCTCCAGGAACTATGATAATGCCATTGTTCCAGGCATGTTAAGGGCTCATTGCTTTCCTCATTCTATTAATAAGCCTGTATTTTTTATTTTCTTCAAAATAAGTCTCTAAACCTACTGACCCTTTAAACCACTGTTTCTGAAAAGCATGTGTGTTGGTGAAGCATAACTTGGAAAAGCATGTCCAATATTATGACACAATTTCATACATGGAAAATTAAACAAAAATACTGCTATTTCTAGATTACAAACTACAGAAATTAAAAGTCCAAGACGTCTTCTTAGATAGTAGCTTCACAAGGAAATGTAGTTATTCCCTAGGAAGGCTATTAGAATTTCCCAGGTAGCACAAGATTTTTATATTTAAAAACTGGTTTTAAAAGTTTTAGAAATATATTCCAAAACCCATCTTCCCTGATGATGCAGCATGAAGTAATGAATAAATCCTGGCTTTGAGTAACAAATTGAGGGAGGCTGCAGCTCAACTTACTCATGCCTGTTTCCTCAGTCTATCTACAGAACCTAAAACCAATGTTTTACATAATATTCACTCCGAAGTCTGTTGAATGAGCAAACGAGTTCCAACTCTGCAGAGCTGTCAGTTTAGTTCCAGTGCTTTTAACTGCTTGTACTCAATTCCCCAGAGGGAAATGTTCTTTCAGGAACTGATTTTATTTCCAATATTTGGAATCTGATGTGTTTAAATCCTTAGTCTCCCAGTTACTAGCTGTGATTCCTTTGGGTAATTAATTTTTCTGAGATTGTTTTCTCAATTATAAAATAAGATTAAGAATCTCTACTTTAAAAGAGTATTCTAAGGATTAAATGTAATATATAAAACATATTTAGTGTAACATTGGCATAAGGATGGACATATAGATCAACAGAATAGAACAGAGCCCAGGAATAAATCTTACATATACGATCAGTTGAATGTTTACAAGGGTGTCAAGACCTTCAATGGAGAAAAGACAGTCTGCTCAACAAATGGTGCAGGGAAAACTGGACATCCACATGCAAGAGAATAAAGATGGACCCCTTCCTCACACCATATACAAAAATTAACTCTAAGTGGATCAAAGACGTAAACCTAAGAGCAAAAACTATAAAAAGTCTTAGAAGGAAATGAGAAAGTCTCCGTGATACTGAATTTGGCAATGATTTCTTGGCTATAACGCCAAAAACACTGCAACAAAAAAGAAAAAATAGATAAACTGGAATTCAAAATTTAAAAGTTCTATGCCTTTTCAGTTAACATATAGGCAAACTCTCATTTTGTACTTAGTGCACTTCTGGTAACTTTAAAGTACAATGTCAGAATTACTCAACAAAGTCACAATTGTAAAGAGGTGCCTTTTTCCAGAGAACATTGTAAGATCCTTAAATTATGATTGGAACAGGCCTGTTAGAGGCAACCTAGTGGAAGTCCAAGAGATGCCATGGGTGCCTAAGGCCAAGGTAGGAGGTATTGTATCTATTACCCTGTTAACTGTGTAAATACTAAACCACCCCTCTCCTGAACCCAATGTAGGAATAAAAATATTGGGGCAATCCCCACTCATTAAAGGACCATGTGGTATCCTCTAGTTTCCCAGAGCAAGGTCTTTCTCCCTTCCATGACAGCACAAGCTGACGGGGACTTCAGCCAGCCTGTTAACCCCTTCTCACATGGGCCTTCAAAACTGGCTACCTGCTACAACTGAACATTATTCACTGCTCCCGGGAACATGAACAATGGTGAGGACTGGAGATTAGGACAAGCAGGGGATAATTTCAGAGACAAATTCCAGACCTTAGCCACCCCTTGGTATTTTGGAGGGAGGTCAGAAGCAACTTTAGCCTCAGAGAAAAGCTGCCAAGTAACAGGCCCAGTTCTGCTACCACAAACACATCCTACCAGGAGCCGGGTCTTTATTTTTTAGCAACAGCAATTGCCAGGAGGTAATACCACACCATGGCTCAAAATCATTCAAAACTGATATATTAAAGATCAAATTCAGAGACTGAAAGGTAATTCAGAATTTTCAATGTCTAACTTGTTAAAATGAGATTGTACAAAAGTAACAAAGTTGAAGACAATCTGTATATTGAATTTCTCCAACCACAATGTAAGTTTCTAGAGGGCAAGGACCAGATCTTCTGTTTCTAAGCTATTTCTATGTAGTGCTCAATAATATGCTTTATTCACCATGGGCCTTACTCCTGATGAGCGAAAGAAAGATCAAGCCCTCAGAAACAAGGAACAGTGGTTCCATCAAATTACGGTTATTGTGAAAGGGGAAAAAAGATACTGAAAAGGCAGAATTAAGGCCAGAAGAAATCTGAAGCCATGCTACTATACCACAAGGGGGCAATATTTGACCACTAGTAATCTGGAGATGCAGGAGACGGGCAGTCTGCAGCTGTTACTTTTTTGACACCGTGCTGAGGGCTGCAGTCAGGGTGAGGGTGGGCCAGCCACCCCTGCCTCCTTCAGCACTCTTCTACAGGGGTTGGCATCAACTCTTCTACTACCAGGCAGGGCTGTCAGGGGACAAAGGCCAGGCAAACACAGCAGGAGAGGAGGAGAGCAGCTGGTCTTACCACAGCCCCAGCTGTCAAGGATCACATAACCAGGAGCGCCTCTGGAGGAGAGGAAGGGGTGGTAGGAAGGCACCACTACCTGGAATCTCTTTTGAGTTCTCTAGTGAAGTGACTTTAAAATTTTTGTAGGCACCAGAATCATTTGCAGGGATTGTTTAAATAGATTACTGGGTTCCAACCTCAATTTCCAGTTCAGAATGTCTAAAAATTGGGACCCCTAAATTTGCATTTCAAACAATTTCTCAGGTGATGCTGATGCTGCTGATCGGAAGATGACATTTTGAGAACCATGCGGTAGGTATCTCTGGCTCTGTGCCCTTCCTTAACACTCCCATTTCCTCTTTCCTACCATCCATCTGATGCTTTTCCACCATTAACCTCCACTAACCTCCTTTAGGAAAACCAAATGAAAGACAAAACAGGAGTAAATATCAGCATTCCTCTGGGCAAGGATTCCAGCTCTCTACTCTGGCTGATGGGTGTTTCAGAAGCAGAATTTACTCCAAATACATACATGTTTCCTCTCCTGCCTTTTACCTAATAGTTGGGAGGCAGTTCAGAAAAGAGGAACAGATGCTTTTCCAAAAATAAAACCTTGCTTTGGGTTTCAAAAAAATTGGTTAGAAAACAGTAGATATACTCCACCACGCTTTAGAAAATTTTTCCACCTCTTAGACTACTTATAAAAAAATTATAGTAAAATTTACCATTTTTATCATTTAAGTGTACAGCTCAGTGGCATTAAGAACATTCACACTGTTGTGCAACTATCACCACCACTTATCTCCAGAACTTTTTTATCTTCCCAAACTGAAACGGTAGTCAATAAATAATTTCCCACTTCCCCACTCCCAACACTAGCTCTTGGCAATTGGTATTCTACTCTTAGACTACTTTTTGACTCGGTGTCTTTGACTTCATGAGAGAGAGAGTCCACTGCTGACTAGTGGGATTGCTTCTATACATGCAGGCCTTCTTACATGTATGTGATTGAGTTTATTGTAGGAAGGTAAGAGAAAATGGGGTTGAAGAAGGAAAAGAGGTGGAGACAACTGGATAAGGGTTTTCATACTGGGCCTCCTATCTCCAGGCCTCAGCAGCCCTGCCATGGATCCGCCCGATTCTTTCGCATCAAGAAGTTGATCTTGCGAGCCATTTCCATGTTGTAGATTCGCCGGCAGGTTTCATAGCTTTCCCTCTGTCGCCGACGGCAAGGCTTCTCGTAGTATCGCCGTCGCTTTATGTCCTCAATGAGCCCATCCATGGTGAGGATCCTGTATAAAGACAATGAAGTTAGAGGCTTGGGCTCATTATTATTTCCCAGTTTCACAATGGTCAGAAGTCAACTAATCAAACAATTGGTGTCTATAAAAATTATGGTGTGAAATGGTGGCAATACAATACATTAGCTGCCTACATATACAGGCCAGGTCCCAAATAGTAATATGTGAGGGGGAAAAAAGGCAATTAATTTTACAGTCTTTGTTCTTGGGGAATTTATAGTCATGGTCTTGTTCTCAATCGTTTTTCTCCCACAACACACCTGAGGGATATTTGAACTGTGAAGGGTAAACAGGCTGCCCTATTTCCATACTCCTTCCTTACACCAATTATTGTAAAACATAAATTGGATTGTGTCACTCTGATGTTAAACAATCTTTCACAATATACAAAATAGTCTAAGCCAGTGGTTCTCAAACTTGTCAGCATATTAGAATCACCAAGGGACCTTTTAAAAATTCCAAATCCTAGACCACACTCCAGGCCAATTAAATCACAAGTGAGGAGGGACATGGGCAGCATTTGTTAAGTTCCTCAGGTAATTTCAATGTGCAGATAAATTTGGGAACCAAGTCTAAGCTCAATGCCCTAAACAACTGAGCTCCCCACTCTCTCTAGCTTTATCTTTAATAACTTGCCCTACAAAGCCTTTGTCCAGTCACACTGAACTAGGGGCAGTTCTCCGAAAACACTACGTATCTATTTTTTTTACCTTTGCTCATGATGTTCTCTTAGAATATGATTCATTTCTTTCTCAGTTTTATAAAATCATTTATTTTTCAAAGACCCAAATCAATGGTTACCACATTTGTAAACTGGTCCAGGAGAAATTAACTCCTTCCCTCTGTTCACAAAACACAGTGGTTCTCAAACTTTAGCATGCAACAGTCACCTAGAAAACTTGTTAAAACACAGATCACTCTGCCACCTTCAGTTTCTGATTTCATATTTCCAGGGTGTTATAATTTGCAATTATAACAAGTTCCCAGGTGATGTTGCTGCTGATGGTCCAGGGAGAACCAATGCCACAGCACGCTGTTAATAACGTTCAAAGCACTGATTAGATAGTATTATATTTAGCATGTTTGATTTTTTAATCTTTTAAATCTCCCTTACAGGGTTGTGTGCTTTCTAAGGTTAGAGGTAAGCTTTTTTTCATTTTGGCATTTAATATAAGACTTGGCAGAAAGCAAATTATCAGTCTATGTATGACAAAAATGAATCCTCTATGTGACTGACACACATTCACAGTTCACGGGATTAGCTGACTTTGTAATAGACACAGTTCTTGGAAATATTAGCTCAGAAAGCCTCAATAACATTACCTTCACTAAAATGGCACATTAGTGTTTAGATAGCATTTTACACATCCATAATGTTAATCATAATTCTACGAAACTGACTAAGCAGGTAATATCATCTTTTTACAGATTAGAAAACTGAAGTTCAGAGAGGCTGACTTGCCCAAGTTCACAAAATGGAGCTAGGAGTAAAATTCAGGTCTTTAGTGCGGTGCTCTATAATACCACTCTGCTTCTCAAACAAAAGCCACAGAGGTTTGAAAGACAAATGACTGCAGTGCCCACGGGCAAAGGAATGATGAGAGAAGAAAGAGCTGAGCCAGCCTTCTTAATTAGAGTGAAAAGATGCAGGTTAAGAAGACATGGCATACTGAGGGAAACGAATTGATCCAGTATCTAAGCATTTATTTCTGTCTGGACTTGTTTATTGCTGTTTAATGAAGGCTACTTTTTGGACTAGAAACAAGTATATTAGAGGAGAGGGAAAAAAAAAGGAAAAAAAAAGTGCCTGAAAGGAAAAGATTGGATATATAATTTAAAAGGGCTAGGAGACTGGATTTGAAGAGAGACTATGAAAAGAACAGAGCCCCTGGATATGACTTCACCCAGGAAGAGGATCCTACTGGAAAGACAAAGACAGTTTAAAAGTAGGATGAAAGAAAACTGCAGAAGGACGAGAGCATTTAGACACATACTAAGGTACCTTACTGGAGTTTCAAAAGGTTCTGAAACAGAAGTGATCATCTTACCAAGTAAAATGTCTATGTGGTCAGGCAGAAAATCAAGACAAGAAAAAAGAAGTAACAAAAGAATGTAAGAATAGAGGAGGGGAAAAAATGAAAAGATCAGTGGCCCCCAACATAATGATGAGGGTTGCTAAATGGTGTTCCCTCTATGGTTCTACTTTCAAAATGAAAACCAAGTAAATTCTAAGATGCCAGGTGAGGATTCCCTTCCTTACCCTGCACCATCTACTTATCCTAAAAAGGCATAGATAATCTTCAAATGCTCTAGAATCCCTGCAGTAGAGGCATCTACTCATTTCTAATAAAAAGGATGCTGGAAGAGCTGTGTAGAACTCATGAAGCAAACAGAGAGGGTGTTGACTAATGATAATTCTGCTTCCAAAAGTGGTTCAATTAGCAAACCAAGACGTTTAGAGTAAACAGATCAGCCTGTAGTTTGGGCGCCTAGCAACCCAACACTGAAATCAGCCACCAGTGTTAGTGAAATTCAACAGATTATGTAAAAGGAGCTGAGTTGCCTGGGCTGGGGGAGTTCGGGGGTGGCAGACTCACATGTCAGTGTAGCCAGCCTATGTCAGGACCAACGTGTCCACAGAAGGACTCAATGGGCCTAGAAGCTCACCTACCAAGAATAAAAGGGGTCAACTGGGCACGCTTCCAGTATGCTTGCTTTTCCTTGCCTGGGGGCCAGCCAATCACGCAGGGCTTCCTAGCAACCTCTACTCTCCATCTCCTCATCCCAGGGCACCAATGAGGGCTCTTGGTTATATAACAATCATTTAGTGGCGGTCTCACTGGGCAGACACATAGGATGTTTCCTTAGTAAGACTACCTCTGTGCTCCAAACATGCTAAAGCTTTAACCACCTTCCTCTCTTCTCATTTGCTCATACCCATTGCAGTAATTAAACCATAGAACATGCACCTTATTTTTAAACTTCCAACTATCAGAAAGCTGAGAGAGAGGAGGAGAAGCCTGGGATGTAAGAGAGAGATACAGAAAGGATAGCCTGAGGACATTAGGGAAAAGCAGAGGAAACGAGTAAAAGTGCATCAGAAAATACTGTGGATGAACTTGGAGAGGACATTAAGCTAAGTGAAATAAGTCAGAAAAAGAAAGACAAATACTATACGGTATCACTTATATGTGGAATCTAAAAAATATAACCAGTGAAAATAACAAAGAAGCAGCAGATATAGAGAACAAACTAGTGGTTACCAGTGGGGAGACAAAGGTGGGGAGGGGGTATTACGGGGGTAGGCGATTAGGTACAAACTATTAGGCATAAAATAAGCTACAAGGATATATTGTACAACATGGGGAATATAGCCAATATTTCATAATAACTATAACTGGAGTATAACCTTCAAAAATTGTGAATCACTATATTGTACACCTGTAACACATAATATTCTACAGCAACTATATTTCAATACAGGAAAAAAAAAAGGACTCGGGAAAAAGAAAGAAAAAAAGAAAATACAGTATTTGACAGATAGGAAAACTGGGACACTCCAGAACCAGCATGTGCACATTTGAATACTCAAAAGTCCTTGCCTAGAAAATTATTCTAAGAGCAAAATATTTGTTCATCTTTTTCCCTGAGGTGAAAATACAATTTAAGAATATACAGCTAACACTCCAAGATAAAAAGGAACAGAAATGCAGCTTCCAAAGGAATAAATCTAAGTTGACAAAATACGTATCCTCCCCAAAGATTATAAAAATCACTGCCATAATACTTGCCCCAAGCTGGCTTTTTCCAACCATACACTCTTGCATTGCTTTCCCAGACAACCCCAGACACAAGCTTCGAATTTTCTAAATGCATAAGGAAGCCTAAAAGAGATCATCACACACCTCAGGCTCTGAGTCTATGGGACTTGAATCTCTTCATTTATTTTTCTGCCTAACCACTCCTCTTCTTTCTGATCAAATTCTTTTCTTTTTAAGCAATGTAAATAGTTTTTCCCAAAACCCATTCCTACATTGGTGTTTCAATCCTTGAAGTGAAGAAAAAGTAACACCACATTTCTTACCTAGGATACTTGACAAAATGCCAAAGGGTACTATCCAAAGACAAAAATCTCTGGATAAATTTGATGTATCTGCCTAGAGGACCAACTTTTATTAGAGGAGAAGAGGGAGCTCTAGCCCTAAAACAGATGTAATGGCAACAGATTAAAAAAAAAATCATCTAAAATTTTAATTTAAAAAAGAGAGACCTAAACAATAATTTTTTAAAAAAAGTAAGTAAGAAAATAAGGAGACTTCAAAGAAATTCCATATTTGCTTGTAGTGGAAGAACCTCTCATAGGTCCTTCACTCTCCTCTGCTGTTAAGGATACTTTGGGAGAAAAGCTTGACAAACACTAAAATAAGGGAGTGACAGAAGATAAAGGAACATTTACATTCATTAAGTAGACATTATGGAGAGCTTTCTATGCACCAGGCACTTTGGTAAATGCAAGGGATACATAAGTGAAAAAGCACAAATCTCTGCCCTTAAGAAGCCTATTAAAATCTCATGGGACATTTTTAAAAATGCTGCTGGCCGGATGCCACTGCCTAGAGACTCTGGGCCCTGGAATCTGGAGTTTTGTAGGGTTTTTTTGTTTTTTGGTTTTTTTTTTAAGATTCCCCAGGTGACTGGTAGTCAGGATCAAAAACCACATAGTGTCACACCAGTCTCTTGCTGTTTCTGACTAAAATTAGCATTTCTACCCAGGAAAAAAGTATGTATAAAGTACTATCCATCTATAAAAAGAGAATCTTAAAAGTAGTATGAGGCTGTTGTTTAACAAAAAGGAGGAAGGGTGGGAGGGAGGTAGGAAGGGAAGAAGAAATGAAATTAATTTACAGATATTTGAAAACTGATTCTTAACAAGAGATAGTACTATGCAAGGCCAGATGGCAGAAGGTATCCAAACATGCCTCACTTTTTGCCATTTATTTCTTCTTCCCGGAATCACCTACACCCACTCCGTACCTGGGATCATCAGGAAGGATTTTTAGATAAACTTAAAAAAAAAACCACAAAAAAACAGAAAAACCAGGAAAAGCAAAACTCTAATGTTAATTAAAAAAAAGAGGTATTTCCTAAATAGGAATTTTGTAAGAGACAGAGATACAGATTTGTTTATAGTTAGTTAGACCAATCCCAGACAAAGAAATTGGAAGAGTCCTCTCTCAGAAGGTGGAGCTGGCCTTCTGCTTTCTGCAGACCAGGTATCAGTGGAGAGATGATCAACTCCTTCAGGCAGGAAACTAGAAATATTCTGTTCTCAGGTTTCTAAATTTTTGTAAGTGGAAATGGGGAAGAGGGAGCAGTGCATACAGAGGGAATAAATGCTGTTATTTCCGAATGAGATTAGCATTAGGCTATGGAGAAGGAGCCTTGGTTGGAAAGTATCACTGTCTAGAAGAAAAGTCATTCCAATAGCAGCAGCAAACTAGATCTTCATGACAAAACAAAGCTTAATTATTCTCTCATTTTTTCACCTCCAGGCCCCCTTGAGCATAACTTGATAATCAAGGAAGATAAGAGACAAAACAGTTAAAGCAAACTGAATCTTTCAAAACAAATCCCCTAGGAAACAAAACCACAAGGGTAAAAACTTCCTTCCAGTGACTTCCAAATTATGGCAATAGCTAACACATAATGCCTACTATGTGCTAAGCACTGTTCTAATTCATTTATATTACTATCTTAATTCTCACATCAACCCTATGAGGTGGGCACTATTAACAGCTCCACTTTATAGAAGAAGAAACTGAGGCAGAGACATTAAGTAGCTATTCATAGCTCATGAGGCTAATAAGTGGCATAGCAGGGATCTGAACCAGTCAGTCTACTTCAGAGTCTGTGCTCTAAACTACTAAATTATGCTGCCTCATTTATGTGAGAAAACTATTTTCAGGCCTGGCTTTGGTAAAAAGAATTAAAGCTGTAGCTATTTTCTTGAAACAATTATAAGAAATGGTTCAATAAATAATGCTGCACTACATATTGTTTTGGGTTCTGTCAAAGAGCTGATCCCCAAAAACAAAATTCTTGTTTTTGTGTTATTTGCACTTTTGGAATAGGAGAGGTGAAGGGAGCTAAAGCTGAGCCTTTGGAAATTTGTTCTACCATCAAGTAACAGCTGCCCTTTGACATCCCTCAACAATATAAACATCTCAATCACCCTGGTTAGAAGACCCACTTAAATCCACCAAAATAAATCATACAGAAAGACTTACAGGGAGAAGTCAGAAAAATGGTGAAGCAATCTGCAAGACTCCCTTTCCCCAAATTCAGCATTTCATCTCACTAGCTAATTCACTATAGAGTCTGCAAAGACAGTCATTTGGTGCTCCCAGTATAGGGGCAGAGGAAGATCATTAGACATCTCAACCCTTCCAAAGACATGCCACTTAAAGGTCTGAAATAGGAGAGATGGGAATGAGCAGTGATAGAGTAAAAATGAAATAGGATTATCTTACTACCCTGTACTTAACTGATTATCTTTACTTTCAATGTAAGTGAAAATGCAAAGGGAACAGCTTCTGCCCAGGGATACGACTGACATGCACTGATACTGAGTGAGGTAATGAGGCACCTTAGATCAGATCCTTTGAAAAGACATACAAACCATCCTGAGCCTGGTTCTCAATTACACAGCTTCTGAGAGCATCTTTGTCCTCATTTACTACAGTCTTCTGCCATCCAGCCCTCCACACCTAGAACTCTTTGTTAAGAACAAAGTTCTCTTACGTTTACCTTCTCAGTCCCCAAGAACCCTACCTATCTTTAAACCCAATCACATAAGGATTCCTTAACTGGAGAATGACTGCCATAGGTCTCTCCATTTCCAGAGAAACTAGTAAATAATCTAGTAACACAGAGCAAAGAACACTGTACTAGAAAAATGTGTGTTTTATGCTTCTTCCACCATTTGGTAATTGTGTGACCCAAGCAATACAATTTTCTTTTCTGAGGCTTCTCTTACTTCTGAAGTAAAGTTACCACCTTAGTGGACTTAAGGCAGAGGGCCAGCTCACATATTAAGATCTCTTTCACAAAATTATTTGATAATTCAACTCAAGAAGCATTTGTTTCTCCAAACTCTGCTTCACTGGGGAGAGAAAATGATAAATGAAGCATGCCCAAAAGTCAAAACCCTTATAACTAGTGATAGGGGAAGATAAAGGAACTATCTGCTTGAGAAACCATAATAGGAAGGCGTTCTTTTATTACGGTCATTCTAAATCTTAGCTTAGGATTCAAAACCTTTCAATACAGCTTCTCCACTCCAGTCAGTTCATTTCCATCTATGTGTTTTTGCTTATGCTGTAAACTTTCTCTGAACCTGTAACACTTTCCCATCTTGCTTCTGTAAGACCCCAAATACGAGTTCAGCTTTTCCATTAGCCTTGTCCTACATCAATCCCTCACTCAGCTTTCTGTATACCATGTACTATTTTCCCGCTTCCTAGCAACTTTATAACTGGTTCCCTTTGGGCTCTTTTAAAAGTCTTGGGTAGAATTCAGGTTCATCATCAAAGGAATGAACACTGATGAATAAGCTTCATACAGTCGGGTTCTGGGAAGAACTTCAGTTTTAAGGTACTAAACTGAGGGGCTGAGAAGTTTCAAGACTGTGAACACCGGGGCTAGCACTGGTTTGAGACAACCTATGACGGGGAAGGGAGAGAATAACCACCGCACTTCCCAAGAGAGCTGGTCTAGGCATGATTCTGGTCTCTTACCAGTTACCTGTTTAGGGTCCTGTATGCACCTTCCACGTTCCCTTCCTGTACCATCACAGTCCTGGCAATGAACTTCAGATGTTTTGCCATGACCTTGGATTTAAGTCTTCAGTCTGCAGCATGGAGGAAAAGGGAATAAAGCACAGAACCCAGGTAAGAAAGATAATCACAAGAGAACACACACTGTACCGCGTGGCTTATTCAGGGTCTGGAAATGCAACAGGCTCTGGAACATGCGACACAGGGGCACTTGCAAGTCCTCATATCCTAGAAAGTACACGCGAATCGTGTTCAAGACTCCCTCGTTTTCTTTACCAATATAAACCCTACCATAGGGAAGAAAAGAGATGGTAGCAGGGCGTCCCCACTTTTGAGTCACTTGGCCGAGCACGGGAGGACCGGGACGCGGCACAGGCCCCTCGCCCCGCCCCATTATCGCTAACGGTTCCAGGAGGGTTTGAGGTGGGAATTGGGAACGGAGCCTTTCTCGGGGCTTAGGAATGTGGGCAACAGCCTGCAACCGCGCCATCCCGCCACACTCACCTTCCTTTCGCCAACCTGTGCAGGGACCTCTCAACTCTCACCCCTCACCCCCCAGGGTCCAGCCGACCCAGAGCCCGCCCCGACCGGAAGCGGAAGCTGTGTAATCTCCAGCGCCGCGCAGACACTGAGGCTGAAAGGGGAGGGACGTTACGTGGAAACCATGGCAACCTTCCCGGCCCCGGTTGACGGTTTCTTTACTCCGTCCCCCACGGCCAAGTTTCGAGCCTGGACTCTACACCTTACAAAGTGGAATGCTTGTTGCCTTAAATTCCCCCCAAACAAGTTCTTCGCCTTCTCGTGGAGTCACCGTCCTTCGGCCTCGGCCCCTGAGGTCAGCCCGAAGGGATTAACATGCCCCTTAATCCTATGAAATGCGAAATAGATATTTAATCCATTTCTTCTTCTGGAAGGAAAATGAGGGAAATAGGCGAAGTTCCTGAGCATGCTTCCTGTTTTCTCTTCCAAAGGACACAGATTCTTTGAGATCTGACTTATGTATGAAAACAACTTCACACCCCTCATCTGCTTAAAAACTAAGGAAAATAAACGAAATGAATATACCATGAGTTTTCTATAATGCGACCTTCCCAGCCATTTCACGAAGTAAAGTGAAATCACTAAAGAATAGGAAAAACACCTGCAGGAATTAGAATCAAAGATTCTTTTACGTCAACTTCTATCCCATTTGTCTCCTAGTGAGACTTAGTAGAAATAGCTCCTTTTTAAATTTCTTCCTCACTGTGGAAACAGCTTTCCTTTTATTTGTGTGTTACTTCTACATATGTATCCATTTATGCTTATTCACATAAGTTCAGATCCACTGGGAGAGGCTACTGGAAAACAGTAAGAAAAGGCTCAAAAGGTCCCAAGCAGGTACTTACACAAGGTTCTTAGAGTACACACAGGCGCGCGCGCGCACACACACACACACAAACACACACACACACACACACACACACACATAGATGCAGCCTCATCAATTATGCTAATGGGACTCATGCAAAAACTGACGCCTGCTTTAGAGTAAGCCAGGTTCAAAGTATCAAAATAGAGCTAGACTGGGACATAATTATGTTTATCGATAGACTTTTATTGAATGTCTACTTTGTGTCAGGAACTGTTGATACCACTCTAGTATCTCTTGGACTACCAAAAGACAATAAGTAGCCATAAAAGATAAATAGTAAAACAAGATAGCATATGCAAAATAAATTACATAGGCAACAGCATAAATTGGTGGAAAAGCACTGGGTTGAGGATCAGGAGATCTGGATTCTATCCAAATTCTGATACTCATCAGGTGTATGACCTTAAACCAGTAGTCTGCAAAGTACTGCCTCCAGGTCAAATCCAGCTTGTGCCGTTTGTTTATGTATTAGGTACGGCTGCTTTGGGCTACAATGGGTAGTTACAGCAGAGATGTATAGCCCACAAAGCATGTATCTGTCTGGCTCTTGCTGACCCCTGACTTAAACTATCAGTCTATTTTCTTATCTGTAAAATGGAACTAATAGTGGCTTTTAATCACACAAAGTTTGTCATGGGAATCAAATGGGATAAAATATAAAAATACTTTGGTGCTCGCTTCGGCAGAACATACACTAAAATTGAGATGATAGAAGATTAGCATGGCCCCTGTGCAAGGATGACATGCAGATCCGTGAAGCACTCCATATTTTAAAAAAACACTTTGAAAGAAAGGAAGGAGAAAAGTAACATTTTTGAGAGCCTACTATATACCAAACCTTTGTACTAGGCATTTTATATAACTGATTTCATTTGATGGAGTAAAGGGCCAAAGACTAAGCGCATATATCATGTTTAGTGGGAGAATAATCGGGGGAAGGACTTGAGTTAGTCATTGAAAAGAGGGCAGGGTTTAGTTAACAGAAGCAGGAAAGGCTGGGCAAGGTGAACGGCATGAACAAGAGTTTAGAGGCAAAAAGGCTTACAGTGTTCAGGGGCAAATAAATAAACTGGAACAGGAAAATTACGCAGGGGAGCAGAGGAAGAAACAGAGATCTTGACTAAAGGTTTTGGACTTTCTTCTCAAAGTACTGGAGAGCCAATGAATAGGAAATGACATGCAAAGCAATGTTCCAGGAAAATTAATCTAGTTACCAGTGAGAAAGTATGAGAAGGAAGAGAGGTTATTGCCATAATCAAGGTTTAGACCAGGGAGGTGGCAATGGAATGGACAGAAAGAAATGGATTTTAAGAAACATTCCAAACACAGAATAAAAAGTATTTGGTGACTATAAATAGCACCACATTTTAAGCCTCATTATCTACAAAAATGATGGTACCATCGATAGTATCAACAGAAGAAAAAGAGACTGTAAAAAAGCAGAACAGGACATCTCTAAAGGAAGGATAATATTTTGATTGGTGAACACCAGAAAAGGCACCTGGCTGGAAACCAAGAGTTCCGTATAATACATTGTATTGTCTTACACAAGTTCCCTAAGTTTCCTCATCTATAAAATGAAGGGGTTGAATTAAATACAAATGGTACCCTCTTGGCTCTAAAATGCTGCAATTTTAGATAAGTTTTAAGTGTTAATAACATGTAAATGGAACTATCCAGCAGAAATGGAGACATTCAGTATGCCATCTCAGGGGAAAGGTTGGGACTGGAGATAAAGCTTCAGCTGTCTTCTAAGTTGAGGCAATAATTAGAGCCATGAAAGACAATGAAACCTTGAAGTGAAAGAATGTAGTCAGAGAAAAAAGCCAAGGACTGAGCCTAGGGCAACACCTACACTCTGGAGTGGGCAGAAGTGAGGCTATTAAGAGACCTAGAAGTTGTTGCCAGATTGGTAAGAGGAGAATTGGGATAGTGTGCTGTCATGGGATCTGAGGGAGGAGGGTTTCAGTAGGCTTTACCAAGAGCGTCAAATGATAAGAGAGTATGAAGTGCATAGTCTTTGTAAAGGCCCTTGGACCTAGCTACTGATTGGATGGAGGAAGCTACATTATAATACTCTGATTCTATAAGATCACTGGTAACTTAAGAAAGTGTAGTAGAGCTAGGCTGCAAGAGTTTAAGGACTGAGTGGTAGAAAGGAGAAAGAGTACAATTAGACTACTGTGTTAAGAATTATGGAGAAAAGATGAGAAAGGGTAATCAGGCTCAAGAGATTTCTCAAGAAGGAGAGACCTGATCATACTTGTAGGAGAAAGAAAGAATAAACAATTCAATAACAAATTGATGTTACAAGAAAAAGAGAGGATAAGTGATACAGCAAAAGTTCCAGAGGTGAAAGGTAATCAAAACACAAATGGAGAAGTTCGCCTTAGAAAGGAGGTCATGCTGTCTGACATAAAAGGAGACAATAATTCACTGAGAACAAAGGACTTGAAAAATAGGTGAAAGATGTAAAACTAGCTAAGAGAAACATGTTAAGTAGCCAATAAGCAGTTAGTAAAATGACTGAGTAGTCTGATACATTGCCAAGGCTTAGGATAGGAGACGACATGGTTTTGGTGGAAACTGAGACAAGTCAGAAAGTAGTAATACATGGAAAAGGGTAGATATAGGTAAATTCACAGACTTCATTTTTGCCTCCTGATGACACTGGGTAGCACCCACTTAGCAGCTGCAGCTTTTTGAATAAGGATGAGGCCCAGTATCTGAGGGGACTTCCCATTCTGACAGATTTAAGGCACCCCTTCCTCTTCAAAACTGGCAACCACAAAGGCTGTTCTGGCTTTTGTACCTCTCCTCTGGCAGCAGTAGATTACATATGCACTTATCCACAAGCGCCAACAGCTCGCAACGAAGCAAAGGGCTACCCCAGAGCAGTAGAACCTGCTAGTCTGGGCCAACTGGAAGATTGCAAGAGTGAGAGACACAAAGGGAAAGGTACTAGTCTCTGAGCCTGAATGAAAGAACAAACCCAACTCTGAGCCCTATAACTGCCTCAAGGATCTTCCCTAGAAAAGATAGCAACAGAGAGTCCCATTTCCTCTCCCACAGGACGTATATTGTCCCATCCAGACTTCTAATCTGGTGAGCGCATGTTCACAAACATTCCCATCCTCATTTTTCTGTTCAGCTCAGAGGATAAATATTGTTATTGGAGGCAGAAGGTTTAAATTTCCCCCAATCAGCAAACTGTTTAGTATAAAATTTCTTTAATCAGAAAGGATTTCTCTTCCCTCAACACAGATACACACATTAAAAGTAAAAAAAAAAAAAAATGCAGGAAGACATCTATTTACACAAATTAGAAACTACGATGTCAAGTCCTGGATTAGGGGTTGAGAGGGTAGACATCAGGAGCAGCTGGTGACTGGCTTCCCATCTGCTCCAGGTGTCCCATGGTCATCGCTCCAGTTATGGTGGGTAGGCCAGGAGGGGGTGGGGTACAGCTCCAGTCTGATGGCAGAGTCACTGGCAAATTGTGGCAACAAGGCCCCTCTCCAGATAGTTTCTTAGGTTCACCAGGGATGACAGGAGATGCTGCAGCAGATGGAACTGGAGTGACTGGAGCTGACTGGGTGAAGGGCTGTTCTCCATGCTGGAGGAAAAGGATGACACCAATGCTGGTTCCAGTGCCTACAGGACCATGGCTAAAGGAGATGGTACCTGGAGAACTGAGAGGGGGATTGCAAATTGGAGTGGTGTGGATCCAAGTGAGATTCATAGTTGGCCATTCAGTGAGGTGCCAAGGCTGCTTTGGTTTCGATACTAGCTTCCCTAGCTGTGTCTGGTCCATCTTTTCCATGAAAGGTGTAGAAGAAGACGCAATTGGGTAACCGTGGTGGTTTGGAGAATGCTATGGATGGGGAGAAAAGAGAAAAAAATTATGTAAGAAAGCTTTCAGATCAACTCCACTTGGTTGCTTAAAACTGCTTTCCTTGGGAACTCTGCAATGCTGACATACTTTCTTTTATGCAACAGATAATTTCCTGCCAAGCCATGATTAAGTAAAAGTTTTGGTAACCAAAATGTACTTTCATTTTTTAAACAAATTCTTGAGGGCTTACTATGTACCACACACTATATAGGCACTGGATATCCAAAAACATACAAAGTAAAACAAACAGTCCCATACATTCTTATTTATAAACTAATTCATTTTAGAACTTCTTTCGAGAAAGTCTACTTAAAAATTTTTCTTTCAGGGGAGGAGGTAATTAGGTTTATTTATCTATTTATTTTAATGGAGGTACTGGGGATTGAACCCAGGATCTCTTGCATGCTAAGCACGCGCTCTACCACTGAGCTATACCCTCCCCCACTAAAAAGTCTATTTTTAGTTGGAATAATCACTTCCTAATTTCTGTATTTTAAATTCTAATTTCATAGGCTGAATTCCTTAAGAAGTATAAATTAATATGCAGGCAAGATCCTCCTGCTTATTTTTAAATCAATTATTCCCAGAGCAGTAATAACTGTGGCTGATTGAAAACAAGAAGGACTGTCCATTGTCTACAGAAGACTTTCTCCTCTCTATCATTTAAGTGCCCCCTAAATACTCTATTACTTGAAGGCACAGAAAATAGATCATTCCACACCAGGTCTAAGAATCTTTCCAGCACTCTCCCTATGGGTGCCCCATGGGTGATACACCTCTTAGACCTCCCAGTGATATACATCTTATGACCAGTCCTCAAAACCCAAGCTTCCACAGGGACCCAAGAATACTTGTGCAGGTGTAAAAAGAGAGAGAGGAAAATGGTTTTAGGGGAAGCAGGGGAGAAAAGATTTGCAGGGAAAACTGAGGACTCTTCCTGCATGATTCAACTGGCCAGGTGAAAAGCCCCCTGAATCCATGCAGAAAGTGGATAAGCTGCAACAGGAGGGATAGGGTTAGACTTTGTGGTGTTCTGCATGATGATCCAAACAAAACAGAACCAAAGAACATCTAGAAACCAAGACAATGAAGGAAGTTCAGGCATTCCCTTTCCTGAAATGAAACTTGTTGAAAAGATGAAAAGACCCCAAAGAAAATGGAAGAGGGAGCCCATTTCTGCAGGTACACTTCATTTCTTTGGCTATTTCCCACCTCTTCCTCAGGTTTATAAGTTCTTACCTGGGTCAGCTGGTGCCTACTACTATCCAGCGATGACTTGTGGGCAGCTATATGAGGAAACCAAGTCTTTAACATCCCTTCTACCTGTAGCAGAGTTCCTAGATAACGCTCTCTACGAGAAACACATTTAAAAAAAGCCATTAGATGTGAAAACAGCAACAGGACAAGATTGGAGACATCTCCTTTTTTTAAAAAAATTTTTTTTATTGAGTAATAGTCATTTTACAACGTTGTGTCAAAGATATCTCCTTTTTTTTATGAAGCACTGAGGAAAGAACCAAGGGGGACTTACCCCATCTGTGGCTTCTGCAAAACACCTACAATACGCTGAATCCTGTCCATTGCCACGCTCTGCTGGAAACTGCTCAATCCTGGGGTCAGGGTGAGAGAAAGAGAGAACAAGGATTGAGATGTAAGAATTTAGTTAGGTAAAGTAAGGTCAGAAGGGGGTTAAAATTCATGCACCTAAAGAATTTAAGTCACAGAAGAAAAAAGGAATCATCCATATCCCAAAGACTTAAGAAAAATGCACATTTAAAACATATTTTAAAAGAGAGAGAGAAAGAGGGAGCTAAACCTAGCTCAAATGAATGCAACTAACCAGATAATTACCTCTCTCAAATCGACCCATCTTCAGCCCATTCAGTAAGGCTGTGAGAGGGCGTATGAATCCTTGGAGCTCTTTACACTGCAGAGAAACAGGACAAAAGGCATGAGAAGACCAAGAATTGTTCACACCAGTACTGATTCTTCCATCTCCAAATGTGGGAGCCAATACTATCCTCACAGGGTCCTTACGAACCACCTGGGTACTAAATCACTCTGGTCGTGTCTCCTTTCTCCAGTTTTCTCTTACCTTCTGAGCAAAGAGCAGGTCTCCTTCTGTGGTACACCCCTGGATGTTTAGACAGATTTCCAGTTCACCGTCTCTTGATCTTTTGACCCCAGATCCTGACATAGAAGAAACCAAGACCCGCTGTTCCGAGCGAGATGCTGTTCGTCCGTTACTGGAAACCTTGGGTCGTTGCCTGCAGCGGATAGGACCGGGGCTGGGCCGAGAACCTCCCCTCTGCCCAACAGTGTCAAGCTTGGGGCCATGGGCCCACTTGTCTTCCCCCTCACTATCGGAGGGAAAGCCAAAGTCATTGTTCACTGGGGAGGTGGAAAAAGAGGAAGAAAGAGAGTAGGAAGAATAGGAAGAAACGCTAGATGGAGAATCCATAGGGCAGCTCCCGTAGTACCCAAAGATGGGGACCTGCAACTGAAGAGCAAAGCGAGGGCGTTTGAAACCAGAACCTGAGGATTAGGAAACGGACTGGGGTGTACTATACGCGATAATAATATCTCTTCTCTCCCTCCCCAATATTACCTGTCTCGGGGACAATAGAAAAAGTCATCTTCCCACCTCTTCCCCTCCGTTAAGAATCTGGACTGCCTCTCTGGCCTCCGCAGAGCAGCTGTGAGCCTGACACAGACTGTTCTTTCTTCCCTCAGAGTAAATTACCTGATTTGACACCTTCCCCCAGTTCGTCTGCTCTGTTCCCATCCTGTCCCCGCAGCGAGCCTCTCTACCTGAGGTCAAGCTGCCGGCGAGCCGAAAAGCTGCGGCACCCGAACCCACCTAGGACCGCTCCTCACACAGACCTCTCGCCACTTCCCAATCTTTCTGATCAGGATCCCTGCGCCGGACCACCTCCGGTCGCGCCTGTCACGTGATGCGATCCCTCGCAATACTCAGATCTGCGTTAGGTCCCTAAGCCCACTCCCTTCGGGTCTGATCCCCCTGCACGAATCGCTCCCTGTTCTGAGTCTCCTCACCTGTGTCGGTCGGCTTAGCCCAGGCTGTCTCCAGATCCTTCTCAGACTCTCGGTCTCGGCTACCCACCTCCGCCTCTCTCCCACTGGGTCCTGCCCCTTCCCCCTCCCAGACACGTGCAGCTCCGCACGTGCCTTCCCCCTGCGTACACAGACCTCGCATCCTCATTGGTTGTCTAGCCGGTGGCACGTGACTCCCGTCACTGAAGTTCACATTCCATTTGCTACAGCATACAGGGGCTCGGCCAATAGAGAGGCAGTCAGGTGACGATTGGTTGGAAGGTAAGCATTTCGTGCTCCGCCCCTACATGCGGCTAGCGAGGAGGACCCCGTGGTGAGAAAACGAGGAGGACGGAAAAAGAGTGGAAAAGAAGGGAGGGGAGGGAAAGGGCGGAGCCTGTGGCCTTAAATAGGGTGGTGGCGCGCCTGGAGCGGTGCAACTGGCGTGTGCAGACTGGTTGTGCGACTTGAGGAGTGAGCCTCGAGACGTGGGACTCCTGGCTCTTCCTTGGAGCCGACCCCTCTGCCCCCTCTTTTAGAGCCTCATCTCACGAGTGCAGCACGTGGAAACCATCAGCGAGTTGCGTCAGCAACGTGTGTGAGAGAATGGATGTGTGCCACTGTATATCCTCTCCCCGTCTCGGCGGCTCACCCCTCGTGACTCCCTGGTCTCTGTTTCACCCTCCCCTCCTCCTCCTCCTGCAAGCTGGGTGCCTCCTGCCCTGCTGGGTGAGGAGGGTGGGGACTGCTGCCGAGAACACCGCGTCCTCTCTCCGGCTCCCGCTGGGGCGGCTCCTCGAGTCCTTTCCTTACATAACCCTCCACGCACGTTACCAGCTCAGATGCCAGCCCGCCACAGCTCCAGAGGTCAAAGCCCAACTCGGTTGTTCCTGACTTTTATCTGGGCTCCTCGGGCCCTGCGCCCTGAATTCTGTGTTTCTTAGAACAAGAAACGGAAAGGGGAAAGTCCGTGATCTCCTAGATTATGCCTTTGTTCAGTTTCAGTTTTTTCATTTGTCCTCTGGAGAAGATTTGAAGGAGGGAGGGTGGCAAGTCCAGAGTTTACTATTCACTGCCCCTCGCAGTACTGAGAGCACAGTGAAGAGAAGGGGTTAGGGCTCAGGGACTTGTGGGCTAACTGAAGCTATAATATCAAAGAGACCGCAAGGGGGCAGCCTAGTTCTGATTAGGGTGTCAAGGAATTGGGGGGGGGGTAGTTTGTCCCTGTATGCCCTAATTACAGAGAAAGGTACAGAGTTAGGGGTGGGAGGTGGAAGGGGGGAGGTAAGCGGAGGAGGGTGTGAATTTTAAAAATCTATTTTAAGTACTTTTCGATATTTTACATATGTTTAACAATGTGCTTATTTTATAAAAAGGAAAAAGGGTTCTACATAAACTTCAACTCTCTTTCTGCAAACACACTATCCCAAAACCATATATGATAAAGTGAAACAATAGAATTAGAATTATAAGCTGTGAATAAACCTGTTGTTTGTGGGTACTTTTCTTCATTCTTCCCAAAATTTCAGGCTTTTTTCCAAATCCTAATAATTCCCTCTAGTTCTATTGTCACCTAAATCCCTTTCTAGCCTACCCTTCCCACAGCCATATGCTAGTGCTCTCTTCAGTGTTGTGGCTTCAGAACAGACTCTCGCAAAGGAGGAGAGAATAACCGGATTATTTCATGTATTTATTTTATCTTCCAATTTCCTCTTCCCAAATCCCCATCCGAGTCGTAGCAGCCTTCCCTCTCCTAAATAAAGAAAGAGGAGGAAAAAAACAGAATAATGGGACTCAGGAAGCCCCTCCAGCTCTCCCACCTCTGTAGAAACTCCCCAGATTTCATATTTTGAGTTAGATTTCCCCATGACATCTACTAAAAGATATGTCCCCTCCCCTCTGCACTCCTTCCTTCCACTAAACCTCTTCATGCCCGCCAGTTATTTAGAATACCAACTTAAATTCCTTCCCTGTAATAAAGGTTTCTCTTCCCTTCTCCTTTCCCGCACCACCTCTCCCCTACATTAGAGAACCACCACCCCTTCTGCCTTTGAACTTCGCCTCTTGACTCCCCAGATGGTAGGCCCCCTCCTATTTTGCCCTCTGGCACCTGCCAATCTTTAAACGGGGCCAGGCTGGGACCAGCTTTGATTCCTTGTAGCAGACTAGAAAGCTGAAGAACTTTCTTCTCCATTCCATTTGCTTCTGCTCTAGGAAGCCCTGAAATCCTCCCAGTTCAGAAAAAGTAATGACTCTTATTACAAAAGCCTTTGCCTTGAGATCTCTTAAACCTCCTTAAAATTAGATAAGACTTTTCTAAATGTGATTGCTCTTCCTTCAGGCTGAATTGACCAGGCTGAAAACACTAGCCAGAGATACTGGTAAAATTGCTCACAGACTCCCCCAAGACCAGTGGCTGCTGTGCTCTCACCTTCTACATGAAATACATCCCCCCTTGAACGAGGGCCCAGGACAGGAGGAGGGGAACAGGATTCTGCAGACTGGATACAGCATCGTTCAGATCTGGACTCTGCTAAAATACAGACAACCCCCCACAGTAGGCCAGTGTCATCCTTCCTACTACCCACCTCCCGCTCTGGAAGGATAGCTATCTCTTTTTTCTTTCTGTTTTTAAGGACAGTCATCTATTTACACCAACCTCTGCCTTCTTTTCCTCTGAGCTTAGAGAAAGATCCAGCCCTCCTCCCCATTACTGTAAGGAATCCTTTCCTCTGTGCCTTTCAGCCTGTTCCTTTTTTTTTTTTTAAAATAGGTTATTACAAGATATTGAATAGTCCCCCATGCTATACAGTAGAACCTTATTGTTGATCTATTTTATATATAGTAGTATCTGCAAATCCCTAAATCCCAATTTATCCCTCCACCTCCTCCTTTCCCCTCTGGTAATCATAAGTTTGTTTTCTTTGTCTGTGAGTCTCTTTCTGTTTTGTAAATAAGTTCATTTGTGTCATTTTAAAAGATTCCACATGTAAGTGATATCATATGGTATTTTTCTTTCTCTTTCTGGTATACTTCACTTAATATGACACTCTCCAGCTAGTTATGATCATACCAGGGAGGCCCGACTCAATTCAATGACATTTTTTTTCTTTTTAATCTAAGTACATGACACTATGCTAGTCACTGTGCTAGGTGTCATTGAGGGGGGAAATATAAATATGACTAAGACATTGGTCCTGTCCTCACAGAGTTTACAATCAAAAGGGAGCCTACTCTATACTGGAAAATATTTATCTGTCCTTGTCAATCATCAGCTTTCTGGTCCTACTGATTCCTCCCATCTGTGTTTTACTATATACAGGCTGCACTTTGGTCCTGTTGCCCTTTCTAACTGGTGCTTCTCTTTTTGCATTACCAGATTTCTCAAATGAGTGCTCTATACTGTCCCTCCACTTCCTCACAACGTACTCCCCCTTTGACTCCACAAAATTTAGCTTTTGCTACAACCACTCAATTAAAACTGCTTTCTTTGTGGTCATCAATGACTTCCTTCTCCTTGGCCTCTTGCTAGATTTTGATTGATTATATTAAACTTTCTCTTCTAGACTCTGTGATAGCAATTTGGCTATCTGCCTACCTCTTCAATTAGTTCATTCCAGTTTCCTTGGCTGATCCCTCTTTTTCCTTTTACTAACCACAGGCACAACCACTGGCCTTTTGGTCTTCTGTACTGGCTCTAATGGGCTCATCTACTTTTGTAACTGTGACTCTGGACTTATAACTATAGTGGTGACAGAGTTCAGTTATCTTTAGGACACCCTCATAGGGCTGTCACCATAAATTCAGGTTGGACAATACCAAATTTATAACTTCACTCTTATACCACTCTGATCTCCCACAGTTCCCATTTTGGTCAACTATTTCCCCAGACATCCATGTTTAAAACCTGTAAGTTATTTTAACTCTCTCCTCATTTATTGCTCATATGAAATTATCCCTGGAGCAAGGCATTTTCTTCAAAATATTTCTTATTCAAACTTATCCATTCAAAAATGCCACTTTCCTAGTTCAGGCCTTTAAAGGATTGCTTTGGGAATGATGCAAATCGCATGAAACTCCCTCTCCATTCCATTGCATCCTTCATTCAACCAAACTTTTTCAAAAATACCATTTTCATTGTGTGTTTATCACACTGAAGAACTTACTAGGCTCCCTATTGCTTATAAGTCTGAACCTCAGCCTGACACTTCATGACTCTACAGTTTGGCCCTACCTTCCCATATGTGAGATTACCAAGCAAATATTAGGAGCCTTGTAAATTTTATTTCTTTTTACTTTCCCACTGTTCCTTCCCACATACCCTGTCCTTCAGTCGTGCCCCATGCACTAAATATACCCTGCTTGTTCTATCCCCCTCGTCTAGGCAGCTCTTTCACTCTTGGAATAACTATTCTTCCTCCTAATTGCTTTCATCCTTTCATAACTTACTGCCAATCAAAAGCTAACTAACTAACTAGCTAACACTAGTCTTCAAAGTGTATCTCAAGCACAATCATCTCCTAAAGGTCTTCCAGACAACTCCAGCCTGTACTAATCTCTCTCCTTCCACTGCCTAAAGCACTTGTCTGTCATATGCTGTCAAATTTATACGTGATTTAACATTGTTACAAACCTTTTCATTTTGCTCTAAATGTTTCCTAAGTGTAAACTTGAGTTTTATAAATACTTGGAGGGCAATAACAACATCATAGATTTCTTTTTCAGCAGCAGCAGCAGCATCTTTAGCCGCTTTGGGCATAGGTTTCATACACATTAACTACTAGTCAACTGAAATTTAACTGCACCACATCTTCCCAGTGTTCTGTATACAGGGTTAGTGTTAAATCTCAGTGAAAGAACTGATGGTCAGGCTGAGATGAATACCTGCCTTGTAGTCCTAGTGATCTGTTTCCTCCATCCACCAAAGCCTCCCTCTGCTCCACGTCACCAGCCCTGGGATCTCCCCAGGGTATAAGATGTCTCCTCCCCCTCCCCCCCATCCCCAATCTACTCACTGATTCCACTGTCACATGTTTCACTGTTACAGGCTTCTGATGGTCTGCACGGTCTGTTTCATGACTAATGGTAGTCTCTGCTGCTTCCATTATCTCCTTATCCAACCTGTTCTGCCCTCAGTAGGATTAGGAAACGGTTATCATTGCCTCCATCCAACATCCACAAAAATTCTTTATTTAGAGTTTTTCTCTCTTTCATGACTTCTTCTCCCTCCCAACCCTTTACCCCGACTTAGACTCGGGGATCCCGCCTACTTTATGTTTGCATGAATTATGTACCCATCCACTCATCAATTCCCTTGAATTAAGGACTGCCCCTCCCTTTCAGTGCCTTAGGAAATCTACTCCATTCTGGCTTCATCCCCCACTATAGTTAACAAATCTGTTTCGGGCTCACTTCCTGGTTTCATTTCTAACTAATTTCTAACCTAACTAATTTTCATTCCTGTTAATTATTTAGATTTCAACATTGCCCAGTTTCTTTTTAACTGTTACTTATTCTGATCAATTTTTAGTGGTCACTCACCAGCATGTCCTCCGACTCAAACATAGAGTAATCAACAGTGAAATTTGCACCAAAATCATCTAGGGAGGAGAAAAAAAAATCAGTAGTAACAAAACAGAAAGGTAGCACTAGATCTAGAAACGAAAAGAGGAAAAAAATGTTCAGAATACTTCAATTTGCTCAAGGTGTAAAATTTACTGGTATCATATAATTCTAATGAACTTTAATGTTAAAAATGTTTGTGAATGAAAAAGAAAAAATGTTTGTGAATGTGTATGCATTTATATTTTCAATCTGGTATCTAAAATCATTTACAGATTTGAAAATTTTCAAATTGTTTCAACCAGTTTCTAAAGGATTGGAAATCACTAGCTTGAAAAATAACATCATGAGCCTTGATAGCCTTTGCTCACAGCCAGATTTCTCTCTGACCCAGTTGCTCCATTGCAAAGGGAAAGGCAGAGTCTCAGAACTAAGCATTTCCCAAACCTCTCTCCACCCTGCAGAGGGTCAGAACCTTCTACATACTCACCATAGTTGGGAGTGACTGTGTAATAATAGACCACCTGGTAATAGTCATCTTCTTCCAGTCCTTCTTCATCGTCATATTCTTGTCCTAGGGGAACAAGGACTAGAGGTCAAGGGGCATCTGGAACGTCTTAGCAACTGAAGAATACCTGCAGTTGATCTCAGCTCTGTCGCTTTCCTTCCTTTCTGCCTCTGCTCTCCTGTCTCCCTGCCTCTGCACCTCTAAGCCCTCCTAGGCTTCCGGACTCCATGTCTGTGATGAGGCCTATTACTCTGTGCCCTTTCACTCTGGCAACTCCCAGAGTAGAAAGTGGGTCCCTTCACATATCATAACCAAACTAAACCTAGAAAAGGTACAAAGCAGAGAGAGACCAGATATTAAGGACCCCAAATCCACTCCTCTGTATGCTCCAGACCTATTGTATTTGTGAGAGATCTTCTCTTTACAGTGTCTTTCACAACACACACACACACACACACACACACACACACACACACACACACACACAGCCTTTGGCTTTTAGTTTTAGTTCCAGTTTCACTGCTAACTAGTGGAATATCTCTGAACCAACAATTTAGCATCCGCTTTCTTAAAATGAGTCAGCTGGACAAAGTAATCTATCTGCATTAGTTTTTCTTCCTTCCCAGAACTAAAAATATGTGGCTTTGACGTGCTTAGATCAAGAACTTCTGGCCTGATATTAAACACTTCCCTAAACTTATTGCCCTCTCTTAATCCCAAGCAATGACACAAGAATCTAGAGGAAGAGGAAACAATAAGAGCACCTGGCAGACTGGGAACAAAGGAGGGAAGGAGCCAGGCTACTTTTGGGACGCTGTTCCTGAAGGCAGCCAATTCTCACTGGCTAAAGGCCACTCTTTCTCTATCTTTACTAATACACGGTTTGCTTTTTCCAGCTCGCTAAGAAAGAAGATACCCTGCCGTCCCTCACTAGTTTCACTGTCCTGCCTTCAAGGAGTCTACCTCTCTTCACTCTCACATTAGTCCTTCTCAGCCTGTTCAGCCCTGTGGTGATGGTGAGCTGACTTCACTCTCGTTAGGACCTCCCATAGCTGGGGCCCCTCCCTGTCAGCTGTCTCTTCTTTGACAAAACTCTGCTTTCCTCCCCCTTTCCTGGCTCTGATTTCCAGGTCCCGTCTGAACCTCCCCATGCCCCACTCCATCTAACACCGATGAGAGAGTGCCATCGCTCCTTATTGAACTGCACTTCTCACCCTCTCCTCATTTCCTCTCTCCCACCCCATTTATGGTGGAAGACCTGGCCCAAAAGCTCAGAGTGGGATGTGAACTTACCCAGGATGAGTGGCACAGCAAGGATGGCTACAAAGAGGACATCCATTCTGGATTCTGCACTATTGCCTTGAAAGTAAAAAAGGAAATAACAGCGTTTCCCACCAGACTTACCCCGCCTCCCGCCCTCCTCCAAAGCAGGGAGGTTGCTGCAGCCACGCTTCTCTGGGAGGGATTCCCCGCCCACTTGTTGACTGGTTAGACCATCAGTTACTACCGGTCTGGTCCTCAGAGCTGTGCAGATCAAGAGAGGAAAAGTGAATTTTGATGGAAACATGTTCATTGAGCTCCCCTAGCCCTAGACTAGATCCATTCAGGACTCCTGCCACTACCAGGGAAAACAAACAAACAAACAAACAAAACCAAAAAACCAACCAACCAAACAACAACAAAACCCCCAGGCTCCCAAGGAGTTTCCCCTCTCCCCTCCTTTCCTTCCTTGCTCCCAGTCCTCACAAAAATCTCACCCTTCCTCTCACTGTCCCTAACTTACTGTCACCATCCAACACTGCCCTTCTCTCTGAGGCTTCATCACAATGTCTTTCTTCACAGACAAAATATTCTAAGGAAGGGATAGGCATTTTTTTCTAGACTGAGAACAGTCTCTCTCCTCTGCCTGTCTTGGACTGTGAAATATAGGAGCAATAGCAACATCCTTGTCTGACTCTCAAAGCACCTGCTGCATTGCTTCTGAGAAAAAAAAAAAACAAACCCTCTCAGTTAAGGCCAGTTACTTCCTCTCTGCTAAGTACTGACCTTACCTCACCACTTTCTCAACCTCTGCACACAGGCTGGGAGAAGGGAGGAAGCAGGCAGTCTCTTTCTCTGCTGTTTATTCCACGCCCCTTCTCCCACTTTCGGTCACTTGGTGTGTTCCCTTCATTCCACCATTCAGGGGTGGTGTTCATGTCCTTCTCTTTGCTTTTATATTTCCCATATTCATTCAATTCAATTGAGAAACATTTAGTAACATATGTGCTAGGCATAGTGTTCTAGGCCTAGTCTGATAGGCAATTCCAAGTTCATAGGCAAGGGAATAAGAAAAGGATGTAGGGGTTTTATTTTGTTTTGTTTTTTAAAGGGAGCTAATAAACATCTATTCAGCATCTACTGTGAGCCAGGCAATATGCAAGTCTCGGTGAAACCACGCATGAACAAGACAGGTTTGGCGCCTGTTCTTAAGTCAGAAGATGCTGTGGTAACAGCTCAAAGGAGAGATAAGCTGTCTTTCCCTCTCTCTTCTGGCCTGGTAGGTTCGGAAGCAAGACTCACTAGAGCTTGAGCACTGGCCAAGATGCTCCCACCCTCTCAACCTCATCGGGGGAGGATTTGCATGGTGACTTCCCCTGTAAATCTATAGAATCTATTCCTTCAGCTCCTTTCCAGAATTTCCTGGGGAAAAAATGTAAACTCTTACATGAATGTACACATATGCATGGCCATGAATCTTTTCCAGGAAGGAAAGGAAGCCTGGTTCTCCTTGAACAATTTCTATAGTTTTTTGGTACGCTGATTACTCTTTCAAAAGCGATATTCCAGTTTCCCTCACTTTCTCATCCTGGTACTCTTTTGCCTAAACATCCTGCCTAAGGACTAACCCTACTCCGGTCCAAATGAGATGACAATACCCTTTTCTACTTTAATTTTCTTCTGCTCTAATATGCATTCCCTGCCCCTTTCCTCCCCCCAGGCTGAGGAAAAGACCCCACTGAGGTTCATTTTTCATAAAATAAATAGAGGAAGTATGACATGAAAGGAACTGAGTAAGCTGGAGGGAGAGGTTGTCTTTTTTCCTTCATCCCCGTCGCTCTGCCTTTTACAAACAATTTTAATTCCAAATCCCCTCTAACCTCCTTCCTAACATTGCTCTCCAGGCTCCTTTGGCTTCTTATTCTCTTGTCATTACAGATGAAGGCTTCATTAGCTGTGTTGCATGTTTCCTATACTAGCCTGTTCAAAGAGCTCCGAGTTTTACGTCTAACCTTCACCTCTTAGGCATTAGCTCTAGTCCACTTCCGCTCATTCAAGTAAGAACAATACCTGTCCCTATCTCCCTGCACCCTCTGTCTTGTGCTTTCCTTGTATTTGTCCCTTAGGTTTCAACAGGATCTTCCCCTCTCTGCAGCTCTTCAAGAAGAGGCAGGGTGGCTACCACCCTTCCCCAGAAAATAACGAAAGGAAACAGCGAACAATGATGAACTGAAGCCCCGAATCCGGGCCTGGGACTAGCCCACTGATTTAACGGGCTGGAGCCACTCCCAGGGGCGAGGTCCAGGGTTGGGGGTGGGGGCAGGACTACAACTCCCAGTAGGTAGTGCAGCCACGCCTCCGCCTTCGCAGCTCCGCCCCCGCCGGTTCTCCATTGGCCTCCAGGGGGTGGGGATTAGATGGGAGGTGGCCATGGGGCCGCAGCCGGGGTTTGTCCCCTCCTCGGCTTCCGTAGAGGAAGTCGCGAAGACCAGTATCTGGGGTTTCTGTGCCCCCCCCCTTCCCCGGGGTCCGGGGGTGACATTGCACCGCACCCCTCACGGGGTCGCGTCGCCACCCCACGCGGACTCCCTAGCTGGCGTGCTCCTCCCCTTCGCCTCTCTTGGCCAGGCCTCCACCCCGCCCCCAGCTACCCAGCCATGGGGGCCGCTGTGTTTTTTGGATGCACTTTCGTCGCTTTCGGCCCAGCCTTTGCGCTTTTCTTGATCACTGTGGCTGGAGACCCGCTTCGCGTCATTATCCTGGTCGCGGGGTGAGTTAGGGGCTTGGGGAGACGCGGGACGACGCCGAAGAGAGAGATCAGAAAAGGGCTGGAGGAACTTGGGGCGAGCCTGGAAGCCTGAGTTGAGGGAGACTAGTCGGAGGTGAAGACTGGAGAGAGTCGAGTCAGGGGTCTGGGTGATGTGCCTTTTCCCGCAGTTGGTTTCCGCCTTCCAGAGATCGCACAGATTCCTCCTATACTCCTCCCGGCGACGTCAGAGAAGGCCCAAGGCCAAGATTCGTGAGGGGGCTGTGCTGACCTCGGCCGGCCCTAAGGGAGTATCCAGGAATGGATACCTCGCCCTCCTGTGCTCCTACACTCCGGCTCTCATCTGGCTCTGAAGACTCTTTAATCAGATTTTTACCCTTTCCCCTGCGTCCAGATCCCTCCAGACTCCCTTGGTGGAGACACCTATCCTGTCTCCTCCCTGTCTCCCTGGCCATCCGGAAGTCTAACTTCCACTTTATGCTGCAGCCTTAGTTGGGTCCCTTCTTTGATTTCTCTGGCTGCCCCCTACCCTTGCCTGTCTGATTGCCCTTGTCTTTTCTCAGGGCATTTTTCTGGCTCGTCTCCCTGCTCTTGGCCTCTGTGGTCTGGTTCATCTTGGTCCATGTGACCGACCGGTCAGATGCCCGGCTCCAGTATGGCCTCCTGATTTTTGGTGCTGCAGTCTCTGTCCTTCTACAGGAGGTGTTCCGCTTTGCCTACTACAAGCTGCTTAAGTAAGAAGATGGGATGGTCTGGAGGGGAGAAGGGCAGAGGATTGCAGTGGGGCAGCGCTGGGTGGTGGTTTGGATGAGGAAGCACTAAGGGAAGACATTAGAGGGAAAGTAGCTTCCTGCCCTTCCTCATGTTTCCCCTACCCCACCCCACCCCACCCCAGGAAGGCAGATGAGGGGTTAGCATCGCTGAGTGAGGACGGAAGATCACCCATCTCGATCCGCCAGATGGCTTATGGTGAGCCAAGGGACAAGGACTGGAGGAGGGAGTTGGACACCCCCCTCTCCCAGTGAAGTCTCTAAACATCCACATGTCCTAAGTGGCTTCTTGTTTTTCTTCATACCTGACTTCCAGGGAGAGGAGGTCTGGAGGGAGAGTAGGTGTGGGGAAATTGTGACTGGGAATGGGGAGGGATCACTGGTAATCAGACTATAGTGACCTCTGACATTGATGAGACCCTCCCTCCCCTCAGTTTCTGGTCTTTCCTTCGGTATCATCAGTGGTGTCTTCTCTGTTATCAATATTTTGGCCGATGCACTTGGGCCCGGTGTGGTTGGGATCCATGGAGACTCACCCTATTACTTCTTGACTTCAGGTAAGATCCATTTTCTTTCTTGCCTTCATGCCCCATCCATACCTCGCCCTGATCTGATTTATTGGCCCTCCCGGGGAGACTTCTTTGGCTCAACATCTCAGGAGGCTGGGAGAAGATGAGGGGTGTATCTCATCCCCATCTCCCTCCCTGCAGCCTTTCTGACAGCAGCCATTATCCTGCTCCATACCTTTTGGGGAGTTGTGTTCTTTGATGCCTGTGAGAGGAGACGGTACTGGGCTTTGGGCCTGGTGGTTGGGAGTCACCTACTGACATCGGGACTGGTGAGTTGGGGACAGGGGCCTGCCTGAGTCAGAGAGAAAAGAACTTAATGGTGAGTGGGATGGAGGGGAAATAAATCCTCACTTCTTAACATTTTAAAACTTATTTTGGGAGGAGGCAGAAAGGTGAGTCTTTTGAGGTCTCTCACCTCAGCATCAATTGTATAACCTGCTCTGAGGATGCTCTGGGGTAGGAGTTTGAATGGTTAGGCAAACTGTAGCGCAGATAGTCTGAGGTGAGGGGGAGTGGCAGAAACCTCAGAGGGAGCCGAGAATCACAAGTCCTCTTAATCACAAGATGCTGGTGTTCTGAAGGGAAGGACTGGGGAGCTAAGTGAGATATCTGGGTCAAAGCCACAAAGAGAATAGGGGGATTAGGCAGAGGGAGAATCTAACCTCTTTTCTCCTCTTCCTCCCATCCCCAGACATTCCTGAACCCCTGGTATGAGGCCAGCCTGCTGCCCATCTACGCAGTCACTGTTTCCATGGGGCTCTGGGCCTTCATCACAGCTGGAGGGTCTTTCCGAAGTATCCAGCGCAGTCTCTCGTGTAAGGACTGACTACTTGGACTGATCGCCTGACAGATCCCACCTGCCTGCCCACTGCCCATGACTGAGCCCAGCCCCAGCCCGGGTCCATTGCCTTCCATTCTCTGTCTCCACGTCGGTCTATTCCACCACCTTCAGGGTTTTGCTCTGTCCACTTGTGACCTTTAGTCTCTAGACTTTACCAGGAGCAGTCTGGGTTCAGCCAGTCAGTGACTGGTGGGTTTGAATCTGCACTTATCCCCACCATCTGGGGACCCCCTCTCGTTGTCCAGGACTCCCCCTGTGTCAGTGCTCTGCTCTCACTCTGCCCAAGACTCACCCCCCTTCCCCTCTGCAGGCCGACGGCAGGAGGACAGTCGGGTGATGGTGTATTCTGCCCTGCGCATCCCACCCGAGGACTGAGGGAACCTGGGGGGGGACCCCTGGGCCTGCGGTGCCCTCCTGATCACCTCGCCCTGTATTTCTCCATCTCCAGTTCTGGACAGTGCAGGTTGCCAAGAAAAGGGACCTAGCTTAGCCATTGCCACGGAGATGAAGTCAATGGAGGTTGAAGGGTAGACGAGCTCTGAGTTTCCCAGTATCCCCTCCCCAGGCTGACACCTTGGTCTTTTTCTCAGGTCTGAGGGGAACCATTTTTGATGTGATAAAGACCCCAAATTGCCTTTTTTTTTTTTTTTTTTGAGTTGGGGGAGGGAGGAGGTATGTTGGAATTCTTCTCCCAACCTCCTTGGACTATATCTTCCCTCCTTAAATTGCTCCTTATGGCTGGGCTCATATCTGTCCAGCTTTCCCCTTGGTCGCAGGCTTTGGGGGAAAGGAAGGAAGTGCATGTTTGGGAACTGGTATTACTGGAACTAATGATTTAACCTCCTTGACCGCCAGCATCCCTCCTCTCCCCAAGGTGAAGTGGAGGGTGCTGTGGGGAGCTGGCCCACTCCAGAGCTGCAGTGCCACTGGAGGAGTCAGCCTACCGTGACATCACAGGGAAGGAGGGCAGATTTTTTCTAGTTTTTAATTGGGGGGTGAGGGGGACGGGGAGGTTTTCTACAAACTGTATCATTTTCTGCTGAGGATGGTGTGTCCCATCCTTTTAATCAAGGTGATTGTGATTTTGACTAATAAAAAGGACTTTATAATTGTGGGGGACCTTGGCTTTAAAGGCAGGGGATAACATGTTAAATTGAGGTTTCTGCCCTCTCATGTCTCTTGTCCAACCTCCTTCCTAACCTGGCAACCTCTGGTCCCCTCCAAGCTTGGCTTTGGCGCTGGGGCAGAAATCTGGGCTGGTGGTCAAACGTGTCAGAAACTCTGTGTTAAGTGTCTTCCAGAAGTGGATCTCCCCTTCCAGAACTGGGATAAAAGGAATTATTCACCCATGCTCCCTTTTCCCTATCGTTTGCCTACCTCTGCCATCTGAAGCATTAGGGAACTTCCCCATTCTCAAAAGCCCCAAAGGTAACGCCAGAAGTGGGGTCAGAAACTTTAATTTCCAAATATATTGAGCAAAAAAACAACCCCAACAACAGCAACTCTTTTTCCTCAGGGGAGGTCCTGCACTCTATCTAGGGACAGCAATATAAAGATGAGGAGGTGGGGGACTTTGGGACACATCCCCAGCATCCCCTAAGCACAGTTTGCCTGCTGCATTGTCAACATGGGGGTCTCCTGATCTCCTGTATGTTTTGAGAGGCTCATGGCTCTGTTGTTCTTCCTTGAACAAGAGCCTGTCCACACCTCTGTAGGGGCTGCCTGGAGGAAGGAGGGGTGTTGGCCTATTCCTACAGGATTTTCTGGCCAGTCCCAACACACCACTTTACAAGCTCCCTAATAGGCGAGGGGAAGGCATCTATGGTGTCCGAGAAGGAGTCTATGCCTCAGTGGCTCGTGCTGAGGTGAAGACCACACTTTTCCGGTTTCCCAGTCTCTTCTTCCTGGAAGGGGGAATGGTTCATGGAAATGACTAGTCCTGGGGGAACAGATTAGAGGTGGAATACAAGAATGCTTTTCAGTACGAGAGAGAAAGGATTGGAGGAATGCAGAGTAGGATCTCACCGAATCTTTCTAATGATGAAATAAAGGGCCAGCAGAAGGCAGAGACAGCCAACCAAGATTCCCACTCCTAGACTCAGCATTTCACCTGGGAGAGAGAAAGATGGAAGGTGCCAGCCTAGGACTAATGCAGATACTGAGCCTTTCCCTGACTTGCTGAGGAGCCCCTACACACAGCGTCCCCCAGTACCTGGGGAGGGCTGACTTACCTGTGGTATACAAGGATCCCACTGTAAGGGAAGAAAACTTGGGTCAGTGAGACCAGATCCCCATCCCGGCTGGGAGTAGCACACTGCGCCAGCACTCGGGGTTGGGGGCTGGCTCGCAGTCCAAGTGAGTTCTGGAAACCCCTTCCCCACTTAGCCTCCTTTTCCTTCCCAGGGGCTCCCTGGTTCCTGCCATTGAGTCCCCCAGATTCCTGTCTCCTTCTCCAAGCCCTGTACAGTCACCTTGGATGAAAGAAGCAAAGACTGCTCGCTGATTGAGAGGCTGGGGGGCTCGGTAGTTCTGCACCAGGAGCTTAGAAGGCTCTTCTTCTGTGGAGAACAAAGTCTCCTGGAGCTTTTCCAGCTGAGGACGAGGAGAAGAGTGGGATTAAGGGACAAGTGGCACTCGCTTGGGGGAGTGGGAAAGGGTTTGAGGTTACAGCTTTGTCTGCTGCCTCCCCTCTCCACCGCTCACCTGTCCCATCGAGATCTGGGCTCTTCGACTGAAGACCGTCCAGAGCACACTCTGGTAGCAGGGGGGTGTGGTGAGAGAGCCATTGTACCGGAAGAACTGCGCCAGCAGAGGGGGGAGCAGCTCTCTCACGTTGAACGGCGGCACTGAGGTCTTCTGATCTGGGTGAGAACACTGGACTCATCTGCCTCTCCCTGCACCCCAGCTTACCTAGGCAGGGCTCCCAGAAGCGAACCCTCCTGGTCCCTAACTCACCACCTCATTCCAGGCCTTTGAGGCCTTTGGGGGGAAGTTTCCCTGAAGTCTAACCTTTCTTTGTGTTAAGGTAGATTTTTAGGACTCACCTTTATGCCTGATTTCATGCAAGTGACTCAGAATGTGTTCATAAGCTGGATTCTTGGTCTCACCCACCTGGAATGGGAGGAAAGGGGAAGAGAGTTTGAACGAGTCCGGGTTTGGAGTAAGACATTCGTGGGTAAAGTAAATGGTCAGAGTGGGTTGCTGGCTTTTCTTGGGAGGGTGACCAGCAACAGACAGGGGCAGAGTAGGACTGAAGGATGCAGAGGGAGTGGAGAGAGGCCTAGGAGGGGTTGGGGGCCACTGACCTCAATCAGGATGCCCAAGACAGCCAGGCCCTGAGGCCTCTGAGCAGCCTCACTCAAGCTATCGTAGGACTCGGAATCATAATGTACAATGTGAAGCTGAGGGAGGGGAGAGGGAATTGAATCACTTAATGTTTCTCCGCTACCCACTCCCAGGGCTTCTAGCCTAGCCGCTACCATCAGCACCACCACCAGCATGCCCTAAATCTGTCCCGAAAAGCTTGGCCTTTTCTCCCAAGTGTGACTTTTCCTAGTTTGTGGATTCTTCCTCTCCCCCGCACTGACCATGCCTGTCACTGTGTCATAGTCCAGGCTTTGCTCCCTGGTACCTCTGCAGCTGTGGCTTCGCCATTGATCTGGTGCTCTGAGCCCCACGGGGATCCTCGCTGACCCCAGTGCAGGTGGAGCTGGGCAGCTACATATTTTCTGGGAAGTCCCTCCAGATACAGAGTTGGGGGCAGAGAGAGTTGCACTGTGGGGGAAAGAGAGCGAGCTTGGGTTGGTGGAAGAATGTGGATACATTCCAGCCCCTGGGTTGCCACCACTTCTTGGGAGACTTGGCCAGCCTTTTCTGTCTTCCTCCCCCCCAGCACCCAGTTTTTCCCATAGGCTTTCCCATACTGCTTTTCTAGCACGTCTCTGCCTTTCTCAGCGAATATCAAGTCAATGCTATGACACTAACCCACCAGCAGAGCTTGCTTGTACACACACAGTTCCCACCTTTGGCTACAGGAGCCTCATCCCCATTCTCATGTCTCCAAATTTATAGATGAAGCCTTCTGAGAATCTAGAGGTTAGGAGGATTCCTCCCCTAAACTCCTAAGATTGGACCTGGAGTTTACATCTCCTTGGGGCCTGGGCTTTTTACCTGTGTGGCCATTATTGTGCAGGTCCAAAGGCTCGGTGCCAGGCTGTTCATATCCATGGGGCTGCAGAACGAGCAACTCAGGGTCAAAAGTCACACTGTCTGTCTGGATATTGATGGGAGACTGGGCATTGCTTCCACACTCAGGGTAAGAGGCTGGCCAATGGTCTTGACCATGTGGGCCTGGTGGGGGTTACCACAGACATTCGTCCTGCCCTCCTGCCCCAGCCACCCTTCAGCAACCCCCCACCAAGCTAAACCCGTGTGGAGACAGAAATGCACTTCCGTCCAGCCTGGGTGAAGCCCCCAGCTGTGCAGGGCTGGGTGAAGTGGGACCCCCTGCTGGGCTTGCTGCTGTGGTCCCTTCACGCACCCAGAGGCAGTGATGCCCCCCAGCGCTCCTGATACATGGGGAGCAGTGGCTTTTACTTACCTGTCCTCTTGTTGGAGGATAAGAAACTGAATGAAAGGAAGAGGGGATGGATAGAAAGCCTGCACACCCAGAGAGGTGGGACTTGAGTAGGAGCAGGAAAACTGGGAAAAGGAAATGATCCCAGAGAGATAGGGTCTCTTTAGGGTCCCCATCAAGTGGCCTTAAGAGCCAGATCTGCTAACCTTCCATCATTCACTTCTTGCTCTTGCCCTGGACCTTGTATTGACTTTGGAATTTGGTTGAGTTATTGATCAAAAGCTCAAAGGATTCAAGTTCCACTTCTGCCAGGGTTGCAGACGGTCTGGCTGGTCTCTTCCTCACCCCTGACCTCAAGCTCTGGCCCAATTACAGATGCAGGTGAGGGGAGGATCGATCAGGATAGAAAGAGAGCCAGGAGGAGAATGGCAGCTAAGCTCAGGGTGCTCCCCCACCCCAGTCCCCTTTCCACTCCAGCTCCCTCATTCCCACACAGACTGACTGAGGACACAACTGGCTTTTCTGCTGTATCAGGAGGTGTGGGATTTGATGGTTAGAATAGGGCTAGGAGCCATACATGCAAAAGCTAGGGCATGGGGAGACTGGAAGGGAGGAGCTAGGGTGAAAGCTAAAAGAAGCCTCCCCACCCACGTGACAAGAGTCTTCCCACCAGGTGAAGAGGCCCCAGTATGGAAGAGGGGCAGTGTGCCTTGGGTTCGGCTCTCACCCTCATATGTCCAGTGTTGACCTGCAAAGCAGAGTAATTTGAGTTACAGCCAGCGCGGCCTGGGGCCAGCCCTCCTCCACTGCCCCTCCCTCTCTGCGCTTTCTCCTCCCTCTGCTCCAGCACTTCCCAAAGGAAGCCCTGAAACTGGACACCTCAGTGGAAAGGTCGGGGGGCCTATTTACAATCACCAGCCAGGCTGCGCTTGTGCTCGCTGAGTAAAGAGGGAGGAGAAATGAAAAGAGATAAAGCCAGGAGACTAAAATTAACCTGGATCCAAATGTGCAGAATGCCCAACCCTCACTTTTCTACAGCCAGTGCCAAGCCAATCTAACCCTTAGAAGATCGGGCTGAGGTGAGGGTGTAGGCAGAGAGCTTGGAGAAAGGGACTAGTTGGGAGGAGGGGAAAGAAGTTCAGAGTTGGTGTGGTGCTGCTGAGGGGAGAGAGCCATTATTCCTTTGCTTTGAAGCATTTTAAGAAGCAAGGCACTGATCTGAAAATTAACATGTAAGTTCTTCCTTCTGGTCCCAGTAACTCTAAAGGAAACTTTTCACATCACCAGGAACCTCTGCTCCCTAGACTGTCAGAAGGCTAGGGAAGGTGGGAGTCGGGCAGGGTCCACTGTACGTTGAGGGTGGTGGGTGGGCACAGGCAGCAGGCTGGCAGGGACAGGATGAAAGTTAAGCATTGTGTGTGGAGAAGAGAGCTGCCAGCTGGGTCACATGCCAGGCTCTCGGGCAGTCCTGTCTTGGGCTGAAAGGCCGGGGGTCTGCTGGCCCAGCACTGACCCAGGACCAAACTGCTTCAAGAGGAAAGGGAGGCGTCCTGGCAGGTTGTCTCTGTATTATTCACATTGCTAGGACCTTTGGAAAAAAATTATACATTCTTTCCTTTCTCTTATTGTCTTAAATTCCTCAGACTTCTAAGATATCCTTGATCTCATCATCGGGCTCTTCTGTTGGCCCATCCCTTGGTTCAGACAATTCTGAAAAGCAGCCCAAGGGAGGGCTGGAGGCTGCCTCTCACTCACCAGCTCAGTGGGACACCTCAATGACTCAAATTCCCTGGTTCTGGGCAGGCCGACTGTCTTGTCCTTTCCCTCCCACTAAATATTCAACACACTAGTTCTACATCTCTTCCTCCTCTTTGCCAATTTTTTTCTTTTTCCTCAGGTGCAATTTGCAACTCTCCTTGGCTTGGTGCCCCCCGTCATCCTCTTTGCAATGCCCCTTCTGTCCTCTAGACAACCCCCAACCCTGTTCTTCCAACGCATCTTAACTACACACCAGCTCTGTGCCGAATACTGTGCTAAGCACAGGAGCACAAAAATGAGGGGTGGGAGTCCTGGGGACACTCCTGGAGCACCTTCGCCTGTTTTCCCCCAAGAGTCCCTCCTCCTCTCCTGGGAGCTCCTGAAAGTCCTTTGTCAACTGTAAAGAGCCCAATAATGTTGACTATTATTGCTACTACGTTCAGGAAAAAAGCTGAGAAATTAGTTGCCACGTAGAGAACCAAGAGGGGACTTTGGCCACGTGGCTTATAGTCAGGGACCAGGGTCTGAGTTAGGAGGTATGTGCTCCCCCCCGCCCCAAATCAGTCCTCTTTTCTTTCACTGCAGGCCTCTTTGGCTCCTTAATTGGATGAGTTTGTAAATAAAGAAGGCCAGGAGGGTTGCCTGGGACTAGGGCAGTGGGGGAAAGAGCTCCAGAGAGACTTTGTAGCCTGCAAAGTGATTCCCGCAGGGTGTGTGTACACATCCTGCCCCCAGCCAGTTCGCCCCCCATCCCCATGAACGGCAAAGCTGGAAAAGCAAAGGGAAAAGGAGGAAAGTGGTTTCCTCCCCACTCCTTTTTCCCCCTCCATCCCTGAGCCTATTATTCTAGCCCCTAGGCTTCCTTTTACACTCCTCCTCCTCCATTAAGCATGCATGGCGACATGTGTACACCAGCACAGACAGACACACAGACATCCAGAGGTACCTACCCCCGTTTGCAGGCAGGATCCAAATCACCTCTAGCAGGAGGGTGAAAAGCAACATGGTATCCTCGGAAGGAGCACAAGGTACTGGGAGTTTGGGGACTAGGGGACAAGAGGACTAGGGCGGGGTGGTGGGGGGAGGTGGAGGGGAGAGGGAGGTGTGGGGAGAGAGGGAGAGAGAGAGAGAAGAGGAGGTTCCTGGAGTTGAGTGTATTGATCTCTTTCTCTGGTTGTTTTTTTTTTTTTGTTTCTGTGGGCTGCCAGGGGATTTGGTTTTCAGTGGGGTACTGTGAATTTCTGGTTCCCAGGACAAGTCTTGCTGCCTCTCTTTCTGCCCTCTGTTTTTTTATCTCCCTCTGCAGTCTTCACTCCACTTTCTGGCCAGCGACTTCACAATTGCCTTCTGCTTTTAAGGTGGCTCTGGACGGGTGTACGTGGGGAGGGGGGTGGCCTGGGTTGCTGGCGAATAGCTCCTTAAATAGCCGATTAAGCATGCAGGATGGCCCTGCAGAGCAAGCAGCGGGTTTCACCGGAGCCCTGGCCCTGGCTCAGGAGCCCAGCTAGGGTGAGCTCTTCCTCCCTCTGCTATTCACACAGATACTGCTGAGAAGCAACAGTGTCCCCTGGAGTGGGCAGGGGCAGGAAAAGAAGGTTTGGGGTTCAGCCCTTTGGGGTCCCATCCAGCCCCCTCAGGGAGACACTCATTCCCCATCTGGCTTCTCTGAGGAGCAACTCCTTCCCTGGGTGATGTGGGGCAGCTGCGGGGAGGACCTGTTCCCAATCCCCTGCAGGATTTGAGCTGCCCTGGAATAGGAAAAGTCCAGAGTTTGGAGAGAGGTAACCAGGAGGAGCTGGGAGACAGGGAGTGGGTGGAGGGTAGGAAGTCAAGGACTAAAACCTGGCTTGTGGAAGAGAAGTGAGGCGAAGAGAACTTGTTTGGAGCGATCTCTTTCTCCTGCGCCTGTCACCACCCCCTTCCCACGGTGAGGCCTGGGTCCACGTGCCTGTGTGGCCTGGGTGGGGGGTGGTTTTGTTTGCTGTATAAAGCCCATTTGTGTGCCCAGCAGGGGGAGGGGCTACAGCAGCACCATGGAGAGACAGCGGCTCCAACTGCCAGACCCAGCCACCTCCCTCCCCAGGGAGCCCAGATCTAGGGCGGCTTTTGTCACTGAAGAGGACACTGACCCCTGGCAGGGAGACCAGGGCAGGAAAAGTGACGGGGAGATCTTAGAAACAATCACTAACCCCATCAAAAAAAGGCAGACTCCAGAGGAGAGGGGAGGGAGCAGAGGGAGACCATGTGATCCAGTTGAGAGGGGCCCAGGGTCTTCCCTCCTACCCAACAAAGGGCTGAGGCAGGGCTTTTGGGACTGAGTGGAACGTGCCACCAGAGAACTTGGGCAAGTGGAGCAGAGAGGCTGCCATGTCTCAGGAATGTGGGCTGGTGTTTATTCTCTCATGGGACTGGAAATCCTGATTGGAATGTACATTCTAAATCCCTCATTACAGAATGTGAAACTCAGATAACTTCAGGCCAGACGTTGGAACCTTTCTGCTCCATACCCTTCAGAGTCACAGCCAGGAGGATGCACCCATTTGAGCTCCCTCTGCCCTCCTTGCTCCTGCCAAGTAACAATAAATAGCCAAAACAAAGGGAGCAAAAGCTAAATTAGGGAGCAGGATAAAAGCCAAGTGAACAGAATAATGCATGTACTAAATCATCAGCTCCTGCAGAGGCAGGAGCCTGCCATGCCTTTCTGTCTACTGTGATTAATCTGCAAAGCAAAGCCATTTGCAGATGTCATTTCCTTTTTGATTCTCTCATCACGCTCCAAATTAGTTTTTCCTTCCAGGTTAGTTTTATGTTTTGAGGTTCCCCCAAAGCCCCAACCATCCCACCTAAGAAGGATAAAAGGCTTAAAGCATAAATCAGACTTCCTGAGAATCAGGATAGTTAACACAGAGGAACAGAATAAAGAAAGAAAGCAGAGACATCTTTTGCATGGTAGGAAAGAAGCGATTTGGACAGAATGACCTCCTCCAGGACAGAGTTCCCGCGGAGGATCTGAGGCTGCGATGCAGCTTCCCAAGGCAGGTAGCAGGTCTTGCCAGGCGCCACCTCCTGGTTGTCTATGAATTTTTTTAATTTTCCAAATTTTAGTTCAAAATGTTTTGTATGTGATTCCTTCTGGGAAGTGTTTCCCTGCTGGTGGGCTTTGGGATTTTGTCTACACTACTGAACATTGTTTCACAAAGATGTCTCAGCCCCAAATCAGCACCTTCTCCAGGCCCTCGTGTTTCCCAAGTGGACAAAGGCTTCAGTTTCTAGGAGAGAGGAGGAAAGGAGGCAAACTCCAGGGACTTGCCTTTATTTTCATCTTTGGCTCAGCTGTGGGTAATTCTGTTGTCACCAGGCTGATTTGGAGTAGTGTCAAGAGAATCCTTACATGTTAAACAAACAAACAAACAAACAAAAAAACACCAATATCTCCCTCCCCTACCCCCGCCCCTCACTGTGCTCTACCTTAGTCACTACTCAAACTCTGCCGCCTTTGTTTCAATTCGTACTGCTCCCTCTCCAGCGCATTCCTCACGCTGGGATTGGCTAAAACCCCACTAAAACCAAGGCGTTCTGCTGCCTTCTGGCGCCATCTCCTGTCCTTTCAAATGCAGTGAAATGTGAACAAGTCAGAATCAAAGGTGTCCGTGTGTAGTGAGTTTTTTGGTTTGTTTTTTCTTAAACGATCCTTTTAAAAAAGGATATTTAAACTCACCAAATATCATAAATAGTTTAAAACACTTTACAGGAACCCAGTAAGTGCTCTGAGTTTGTGTGGTGGGGTAAGTGAGAATTCAGTGATGGAGGGAGGCCGATCAAAAGGAAAGAAGTTTGGTCAACGTAGGGACTTACTCCAGCAGAACAGCTGGTGACTGATTGCTGGGAAAAGAGAATCAATGAGAAGACAATCGGATGGACTCAGTTTCCTGAAAAAGCAAGCAACTTTGTGCCCTGTGTAATGTAGACCCAGAGATATTCTATTTTGATAATCACATTTATTATCACGTGCTTGTCTTCTAACACACTGGTACTGAAGGCCCGTAAGGAAACATAAAAGCTTGCAAGATTTAAAGTCAAAGTAATTTGGAGGGGAGGGGGGTGGTCAGAACTCTTTGGGTCATTTTCTCAGTTTTCCAGTTCACATTGCATGACAGATGCAGTATGAGAATCTTGTAGACAGAAGACAGGTGAAAGTTTGTGGTCTGAAATGTTTCAACTTGAATTAAAAAGGAGCAACTTTGTGTCACGCATTGATTTCATGCTCACAACACTGCCTAGTATGTAAATATTTGCTGATTGAATGAATGAATCTAGTTATTGGACCATTTTTTTTAAAACTTTCTTTCTGCCTTTGGTATTTTGCAAAATTTTAGACCGAAAGGGTCCTCAGGCATCTTTCCAACTCCCTTGTCATTCCCTGAAAGACTGAGTTTTGAGGGATTTAGGGATCCTCCCGTGGTTAGTCTTATAGCTACTTAGCTAAACCAGGACAAGGACACAGATGCCATTGAACTTTCTCCTATTGGTTCTCAAATGCCATTGTGCATCAGAATCACCTAGAAGGCCTGTTAAAATACAGATTTCTGGGCCTCTGCCCCATGGTTTCTGATTCCACAGGCCTGGGGTATGTCCAGAGGTTTGCATTTCTAACAGGTCCCCAAATGACGCTGATGGTGCTGGTCTGAGGGACCGCACTTGAGAATCAATGCTCTACACCAGCTGGAGAAGCAGAGGCAGGAAGGGGTTTGCCATTCTTTGCAGAGCTTCCAGATATCTGGAATTGTTCTTTGCAGTCACTTTTGCAGAGGTAAGCAACAGGCCTCAATATATATTGAGCACTTCTAGGTGCTAGGCACCATGGCAGGCCCTAGAAATAAAAATTAATGAGACAAACTCCTGCCCTCAAGAACTTCACAGTCTCATAGAGGATGCAGATACCTTACCCAGTTACTAGACTACAATAGTGAGAAGTTCAAAAGAGTGGCAGAACAAAGTGTTAGGGGAACCAAGGAGGCTGGGCAATTAGTGAGATTTTCTTCACCCGATATCAACAATATTTCCACAAGATGGGTCCATAATCAGGTCCCATAGTTATATGTAAGAACATAAAAGTTGCCACTCCTCAGCAGGCAGACCCATGCTTCACTGTCTCTGAGAGTGACACCAAAGGATAAGTTATGTCAAAGCAGGATTCTCTTTAATATATTTAATAAGCTTCTTCCTTTGCAAGGAGGAAGATAATGGCTATCATGATGCCCTGGAAGGGTAATAATTTGTCCCATCTGTTCTGGTGGCTGCCTCATTCTGCCTGGCTTCTCCCTTTTCTTTTTATTCCCTACCATTCATCTAACTCAGGTGAAGGTTGTGTACCAACAAAAGCAAAGGACATTAACATTTAATACCACTTCCCTGCAATAGTGAGAAGATTCCAGTTAAAGATACTTTTTTCTTTGTTTTTGAATGGATTGTTATGTCTGAATTGCCATAGGACTAGAAATCCGAGGACAAGATAGCGAAATCTTGTGATGATGGGTAGCTTATTACTAGGTTAATCATCCCCCAAATAAGTCTGTTCTCAGATCAGATTGTGACAAATGATTTGGATTTCTTTGAAACCTTAAAGTGAAGGATCCTGCTGTGCTTTCATTGGCATTTTATTTGCTTCAAAATATCTATACATTTTTCTTAAAAGGGCATGAGCCTTGAAGGATAAAGTGACTTTGCCGGGGTCATAGAGAAATAGTACTAGGACAAAGAATCAGGCTCTGACAGACCCATCACTTAAAATTTAAGATATTTTAAAACAAGATCAAAAACGTTTGAAAAAAAATAGAAGAAATTTTTGGTCCTGGCTGCTGCTGCCTCAGTTAATTCCCTGTAATAGGTGGGGAGGCATAGCTCTGAGGAGGAAATCCAAATATAAAACCAAAATAACCTTCTTTTTTTAAAAAGCTTCAAGTCATTTCTAAGGCAACACTTGCAAAAGTGAAATGCAGTTATTAATGAGCTCCTAGATCCTGCATTCTCCCCATTTTCTACTATCAAATATGCTTATTATTTCATGTTACACATATTTTATTTAAGAAGCCTTGTTGCAGGCTGGTTGCAAATCCATGCACACTGGGAAAAATTGACTTTTTTGCTCCTTTTTTAAAAATTAAAAAGGAAATACTGGAGTTGGCTCTGGAATGGTAGAGAACATCAGATCTTAGCAATGGCTTGTCACTTTTCCTCTTAATTATTATTTTTTAATTTTACAAGTAATACCTGATTAGTTTAGAGGAATAAGAGATATAAAAAAGCAAAAAAGAAATAAAAATAACATCACTCAAAATTCTTCCAATTAGAGATAATAACTGTTACCATTCTGATATCTTACAAACTTTTTTCTATGAAGCTGTATCTAAATACATATATTTTGTGTGTAAAAATACTGTATTTTTTACAAAAATAGGGCCAAACTATATATATAATTGACCTATAACTTTTTTCTTGACACTATTTGTGAACATTCTTCTGTGTCAATAAATATATATCCCTATCAGCAACTTAAACTGCATAGTGTTATAGAGAAGAAACCTAATGTATTTAACCAGTTCTCTACCTTTGGACTGGTAGATATTTACCTGTGACAAACAATATTTCAATTAGAATTTTTGTTCATGTATATTTACACACTTGTCCAACTGTTTTCTAGAAGTAGAATTGCAAGAGGGTATATACTTAAAAAAACTCTATTATGAAAAACTTCAGACTCATTCCTTTTGTTAAAGTCAGGTTTATGGAGGTGTAATTTACATACAGTAACGTTTACCCACTTCGGTGTAGAGTACTGAGTTTTGACAAATGTGTACAGTCCTGTAACCACCATCATAATCAAGACATAGAACAATTGATCACCCCACCCCACATAATTCCTGATCTGTTTCTGCTCCTATAATTTTGTCTTTCCCAGAATGTCTTATGCATTAAATTATACAGCATGTAGTCTTTTGAATCTGGCTTCTTTCATTTACCATTCATTTATGTTGTTGCATATCAGGAATTTGCTACATTTTATTGCTGAGTTTTTCTATTATGTAGTTGTACATGGTTTATCCATTCACCAATTAAAGAACGTGTGGGATGTTTTTAGTTTTCAGCAACCGTGAATAAAACCAGTATAAACATTCAATTCATTTTTATTCTTCTTGAGTAAATACCTAGTGCTGGATTGTGTGGTAAGTGTATGTTTAACTTTGTGAAAACTGCCAAACTGTTCTTCTCAGTGGTTGCACTGTTTCATTCCCACCAGCAACGTATGAGCGCTCCAGTTGCTCCAGCACTTGACATTGTCACTTAAAAAAAAGTAGCCATTCCAACTGGTGTGTAGTGATATTGCATTTTGGTTTTAATTTGAGGTGTGTACTTGTAAGGGTTTTGCTTTATTTACTGCCATATTGCCTTCTTTAAAGGTTAAAGGCTCCTCCAATAGTTTACACACAAGTTGTCACTCTCTTCTTTCTTTGGAGAGATAAGCAAAGGACCCTATAACTGGTGTTCCCCAACTAGGTAAAAATTTAGCATTTTTCTCTCCCTGTGACCTTCCAGCTATCACACAGAAGTAAAATTACCTGTATCGTGGTTAAATTTCTTTTTTTTTTTTCATTGAAGTATAGGCAGTTACAATGTGTCAATTTATGACATAAAGCATAATGTTTTGGTCATATATATATATTCATTTTCATGTTCTTTTTCATTATAGCTTATTACAAGTTATTGAATATAGTTCCCTGTGCTATACAGAAGGTTTTTTTAATCTATTTTATATATAGTAGTTTTTGCAAATTTCAAACTCTCAATTTATCCCCTTCTACCCTTATTCCCCTGATAACCATAAGTTTGTTTATTATAAGTCTGTGAGTCTGTTTCTGTTGTGTAGATAAATTCATTAGTGTCTTCTCTTTTCTTCTTTTTTTTCCTCTTTTCTTTTTTTAGATTTCATATATGAGTGATATCATATGATATTTTTCTTTCTCTTTCTGGCTTCCTTCACTTAAAATGATGATCTCCAGGTCCATCCATGTTGCTGCAAATGGCTTATTTTATTCTTTTTTATGGCCAAGTAGTATTCCATAGTATAAATATACTGCAGCTTCTTTATCCAGTCATCTGTTGATGGACATTTAGGTTGTTTCCACGTCTTGGCTATTGTGTATAGTGCTGCTATGAAGATTGGGGTACATGTATCTTTTTGAATTAGAGTTCTCTCTGGAAATATGCCTAGGAGTGGGATTGCTGGATCATATGGTAAGTCTATTTTTAGCTTTTTGAGGAATCTCCAAATTGTTTCACAATGGCTGCACCAAACTACATTGCCATAAATTTCTGAACCCTATCTTCACATGTACTTTTAGTATAAAGTGAGAGATATGTTCTTTTGAAGGAAATTTTGGTTTAAAAATGAGTAAAGTCTACATTAGTGAGTGTAGCAAGCTCTTCAAATACACATGTTGAAAGTAAACCCATTATTTTATAAGAAATCACAATACTAAAACAATTTATGGTAATGCAAAAATACTGCTTGTCAAAATAGCTTAAATAATCAAGCAGGAGAAGACCTCAATTAAACAGACCACGTTGCACCAGCCACCCAGCTTCTAATAAATTTTAATATATTTCAGCATGATTGCATTCAACTCTTTGATTACTAAGACTTTACTTTTAGTACTTTGTGGAAGCCATTGGCTTGATTGAACTAAAGTTAGATAGAAATACAAACATAGCCTTGGCAAAAATCTAACTGTATTTAAAAATAAAGAAACAGAGGAACATACTTTTTGAAACACATGCAGAAGAGTATACCAATATTGCCTATAGGCATTGTGCATTGAAAAAGTTCTCTGTCTTGTAACTGTAAGTATGGATTTGGCACCCCAAACTTCTATACAGCAAATATGCCTATATTCTTAGCTTCTACTACAGAATAAGAAAAGCAGGTATCAGTCTGAAGACAGCTGATTCACTCAATATGTTTTGTTGTGTTTCTAGAAGGTCCACAAGTCGGTTGTTAGCTCCCTCATATTATTTTTAAATTTAATTTTTATTCTTATCAAAGTAGTAATGTACATAATTTTAAAAGTCAAATAGATCAATAAAATTCAAAATAAAGCACTATTTCCCCACATCTGATTCTATTTACTAAAGACAGTCACTGCAAATTTTAAACTATTTCTTCCAGTCTATAAGCCCAAACTTCCAAAAATATGTTTATACTGCTATTTCTTGATTTTTCAGTTTTAGATATTATTATCTACTAACTTCCAACTATAAAAGATAAGGATTTACCTTTTTTACACAACACTCCCTCCCTAACACATTTTTTTAACTCTATCCTCCTGATATAATGATTACATCACAATTTTAGTTAAATCAGCATTCAGCATTTAAGTCATTAATACTTATAGCTGAGCCAAGCAGTGTATTATATTTCCTTTCTCATACAACTTTTAATCTTCCCTTGAACTGATAATGATAATTTTTTTCTTTTTGCTTTGGTTTTATAATTGCTTATTCATCTCTAATCTCACTGTTGAAAATGTAATTCCTCTTTCATTGTGTTCAAAGATACAAGGTAATCTGTCATAACACTTTTAAAAGGAATATTCGTCTTGGAGCCCTCCATCCTCCAGTTGTAAATTAGACCGGCTTCTCTCTCCCTGGAAGCTTTTAAGTATCTTTCCTTTGTTCTAAGTCTCCTGTAATTTTATGACAATGTATCTTGGTGTAGGTCTTTTTTATTTCTTAGAAGGATACTGAGTAGGCTTGTTTGTCTAGAAGTTTATATCCTTCAGCTCTGGGACATTTTCTCATGTGATTTCTTTAATAATTTTGTTTTATATATTTTCTTTCTCTGAAACTCCTGTTAATTGTATGTTGAATCTTCTGGACTGATCTCTAATACTCTTGACTTTTTTCTTCTGTTTTCCATCTCTTTGCTTTTTGTTCTACTTTCAGGGAGATTTCCTCGACTTTATCTTTTACCCTTTCTATTGAATTATTATGTTCTGCATTCATATTTTTAATTTTCATAAGCTCTTCTGAGAATGTTCTTATTGCATTTTCTTTTATTTTCATGAATATATCATCTTTTATGATATTAACTTAGGCTTTCTTTTTTAACTTTTTTTTTAATGGAGGTACAGGGGATTGAACCCAGGACCTTGTGCATATGCTCTACCACGGAGCCATACCCACCCCTTAACTTAGGCTTCATAAAATTGTTTTCTTCTGCTTCCAGCCCTGTCTGTTTCTTCTGGGTTCATTTTTTCCAGTTTGTTTATTTTTTTGCTCTTCTTTTATGTGAAAAAGCTTTTCTAAATATTTGGTGATTCTTACCTATGGATTCACATTGAAGAGTGAGACACTTAAAAGGTGTGTGTAATTATGTATGGAAGCTTGTTGACTGGTAGATTGCATGGTGAGGGGACAGAACAGATATCTGGCCATTTCCTACCAGTTTGTCAGTATCTCTGGACTTCTGTCTTAGACTGGTCAGTTTCTCCAGAGAGGAAACTTCCAACCTTTTACCTGAAGTTACATCCAATTATAAGACGAGTGGAGGAGAGGAAGGGGTTGGTTTGTTGGGGAAAGTTCTCACTAAAATACAAATTTTTCATTTTTCTCTCAGTTTTCATTACATCTAACTTGGCCTTAGTTATGCCTTCTGCCTCCGAGTTTAGAGTACTTTATTTTGATCTCTGTGGGCCAGCATTGGGAAGAGGATTTAGTTGCTTTTAATATGACCTTTACTATTTCTTCTGTTTTAGCTCTACCCTCATCCTCATCTTCAAGGGTTCTTAGTGCTTCCAAATTCAGCAGCTTTGTGGAGTTCTACAGTGTAAATCGGGCTGTCTGTCAATCTCCTGCAGGCAGTTAGGTTTCAACTTTCTCCTCTGCTAAGACAATTACCTCTAGTCTAATGGGATCTCTGAGGGGGATCCCAATAATAGCACTTCTTCTTTGTGCAGGAGTCCAACAAGTGTAGAAATAAAGCAAAAAGTAAACTTGGAGATCAATATCTCCCCTTTATTACTATTAGAGGCCAGACTGGAGGACGCAGCTTAGTGTGAGAGTCAATGGGCCTGCTGATTGCACCTCAGAATCAGGCAGCCAGGACTGGGGCAGACGTCAGTGTGGAGGAGCACAGCAGAACGTGTGTTTTGACAAACAGGCTCCCTCTCCCAGGAGCATGGAGGATGGAGCAACATGGAACATGCCACTTAGGGTGGATGAACAAAGGGCTAGGAGAGGCCCCATTAACACTAACGGAGCTCTTTTTGCAAGAAGGAAAACCTCCGAAGTAAGGAAGAAGCAGCCCACTGATTCTCATACTAAGCTACATCCTCCAATCTGGCTCATCACGTTCAGTATTTCCAGCCTACTCTCCCATTCTCTTTACTGTGCTCTGATACAAAAGCCTTATCATTTAACCCCAATAATCATCTCTTCATTGAAACTCTTTGGCTTCCACACATTTTTTTCCCCTCAAATTCACCTCCTTAATTCCTACTACTCCTCAATTTTTTGGACAACCTTGGTAGGCAATTCCTCTTTCTCCCCATAACCATGTTTTGCTCTTCTTTGCCTGATAGTCTCCTTATATACATTCTCTGTGGACATCTTATTTTTTTCTCATGTGCTCAACTATCACTTGTAAATGGATAACTCCCAAATATGAATCTCCTTCCCTGAACTCTCTTTGGGATTCCATTCCAGAGTTCCAGACTTTGCAATGGCCGATGGGATCAGGACACAGGCATTCTTCCCAAGCTGGTAATTCCAGGATTCTTTGTAGCCTTTTTTCCCCCTTCTCCTGTTTCTTTAAATTCTTCCTTGAACTGTTCCTCAGTTCATTTTTGTTCAGTTTTATGTCATCCTGGCTTCCTTTGGCCTGCATTAAAACAAACAAACAAACAAATTTGACTAACTCCATATACCCCCTCCTCCAATGTCATTTTATACCCAAAGCTCTCCCCCTTTGTTTTCATCTTCACAAAATTTCATTTTCAGGGAATTCAAGGGAAACATTTGGCAAGGAAAAGACAACCACTATTTTATTTTCCTTCAAAGTATTTAACTTGCCAAATACCAAATATTTACATTTTTTGTATATACTTTTAAAATTGAAGTACACTCAGTTTACAATGTTGTGTCAATTTCTGGTGTACAGCATAATGCTTCAGTCATACATGAACATACACGTATTCATTTTCATATTCTTTTTCACTCTAAGTTACTACAAGATATTGAATATAGTTCCCTGTGCTATACAGTATAAGCTTGTTTATCTATTATATATAGGTATTATTTCGTACCTGCAAACCTCGAACTCCCCATTTATCCTTTCCTACTTCTTTCTCCCCTCTGGTAACCATAAGTTTGTTTTCTATGTCTGTAAGTCTGTTTCTGTTTTGTAAATAAGTTCATTTGTCTTTTTTTTTTTTTTTTAAGATTCCACATATAAGTGTTATCATATGGTATTTTTCTTTCTTTTTCTGGCTTATTTCCCTTAGAATGACAATCTCCAGATCCATCCATGTTGCTGCAAATGGCATTATTTTATTCTTTTTTTATGGTTGAGTAGTACTCCATTGTATAAATATACTACAAATTCTTTATCCGGGCATTGACTTACCATATGATCCAGCAATCCCACTCCTGGCGTATATCCAGAGGGATCCTTAATTCAAAATGATACATGAACCCCAATTTTCATAGCAGCACTATTTATAATAGCCAAGACATGGAAACAACCTAAATGTCCATTGACAAATATTTACAATTTAAACATAAGCCTATCTGAGGAGCTGCGTTTATCTGTATGGTAGGAGAGGCAGTGATGGTGGAATGTTCAGAAATCCTAAAGTCTCTAACCTGAGAAACTGGAAAAATAGCAAATAAATACTCAGCTCTGGGAAAGGTTGGACTAATTCAGCCAATTCCTTCCCCAAATCATCTGGAATTTCTTTGGTATTTATCCTGAGAAAGGCATAAGTTAATGAAAAGGACAGAATTTAAGCAAGAACTAAGAAAAGCTAGACTTTCAAGACGAAATTTTAAAAAATCATTCTTATCCCACTTTTATATTTCACATTGACAGACTTTTAAACGAGCATTTAAACTACAGATTTCCATGGAAACCAACCAAAGGGATTTTAAAAAGGAGAGGCTTTGCAGTACCATTTCTATGCGCATTGATGTCTGATTTTCATTAGGCCAGCACTGTTTTTCCTTCAAGGCTTTAGTGTTTATTGCAGCAACAATTACTTCAGTAACAATTCCTTCAGGGTAGTTTTATTTAAAGGTGCCTAGCTTATCATACTTCACCAAGCTGCTTTCAAATCATTCAGTCCTTCATGATGGATGTTAAAATACCACCGTTACATCTGCTTTGGTTCTGCACCAGAAGCCTCTCTTTAGCAGAACAGTGTCATAAAGGCATGCTTTTTATGTGATGTGCACATTGCTGTGCACCTCGGTTGCAAAGCAGGAGCTGTGCCTAAAAACTGTCAAGAGCCATTGGATGCCGTGTGCTGAATTATCTGTCTCACAACTTCGGCATGTAAGAAGGGTGCTGTATGCCTTCTTTTAGCATTTAAAACGGACAAAACTAAAACAAAAACAAAACAAAAACAAATCCAACAGGCTTCAAAACCGTCCGATTGCCTAGGGAAAGCGCGCCAATTACACAAAGAAAAGGAGGGGGGCTATTGGGATTCAAAATCATTTCCCCGGGACGAACACCTTCCTGGACCTATCGGAGTTAACTGCGCGCTTGGTCATAGCCAATAGACACAGCATTTCTGGATCAGGTCCACCCTGAAGACTGATAGACATTTATGTAGCCCAATAGGATAGAGAGATGCTGAAGAATCAACCAATATGTTCGGGAGGTGGGTGGAGTGTAGGCCAGGGGGTTGGCGGTGCCGTGTCATGGAGGCTCAGTCTCCGAGCAGCCATTGAAGGGGAAGGAACTGCGGGTGTGTGTATGTGTGTGCGTGTGAGTGCGCGCGCGAGTGTGTGGACAAGGAGGTAGGGGCAGCCGAGTTAGAGTCCCAACTCCTTGGACTCCATTTGTTATTCTCTTCTTTCTCCCCCACAACCTATCTGGTGGTGGTGGGCGTTAATATTTGCGTTTCTTTTCATTCATTTCCAAATCTTCTAAAATTTTAGGGTTGGGGGTAGTGGGAAAGGCAGGAAAGGGTAAAGGAGGAGAGTAGCAGCAGAAGAGCAGGAGGAGGACATGGAGATGAAGAAGAGGATTAACCTGGAGTTAAGGGACAGAGCCCCGGAGGAGGTGAGATGACTCAGCCCCCTCCCCTTCCCCACCAGCCCTGTATTCGGAGGATCGGGTTTCTGGGGGTCTGGGTGGGTGTGTGGGGAGGGGTAGTGAATTAACTCCCACCTGGGGTTAGGGCTGGGGGAAAATATTTAATTTTAAGTTTTAAATCATTAAAATCTTTTACTTAAAATGGCGAAGGGTTTAAGTTTCTAGGGGCGTTTTTGTGTGTGTATGGGGGCTTAGCCCCTTTCCCCTCTCTTGCAGTCAGGCATCCCGGCCTCGTGGGGGCGGGAAGCGGGGTGTTGCGGGCCTCTCTGCCGCTTAACTCCCCACGTTCCTGCTCCTTGGGGCCGGCGGCGTGGGCGCGACCCCCCAAGACCCACTCGCTTCTGTTGCAGCCATCGTTGCCTGAGAAGTTAGTCCAACTTTTCTGCGGTGCTGCCAACTCTTCTTTTGGTGGGGAGGGCGCCCCCAGCCTCCAGGCCCCCGGGTGTCCGACGACGTCGCGCCGGGCGCGGGTTGGGGTCGCTCGCGGAATCCGGACGGCCTGCTGCCGGCGGCGCCCACTCCCCCGGGGAAGCGGCGCGCGCCGACAGCCGCCGGGCGGAATCTGGGTCAGCCGCCGGTTCTCCGGTCGCGGGGAAGTTTTAGGACTCGCTGTAGTGACCGGAGGTGGGGAGGGGACACGAGGCGTGCTCCCTTTCGTCCCCCCCACGGTGTGACGAAATTCAGTGTGTCGTGTCGTGGTGGCCGCAACTCCGAATTTGATCCCTGGAGATGGCTTCACAAAACTCAACAAATGGGTCGTAGAAGTTTTGTGTTTTAAAGATGGGTTCGGCGAAACCAAATGATGCGCTCTCGCTGCTGTCGCCTTAGTTAAAGAGACGGGGTTGGGAGGGGCCACGTGAGGCGGGGTCCTGGTCAACTTTTCGGGGGTCGGGCGGGAGGCGTTTCCGCCTCCTTTTCGAGGGCGCCTCCTCCGCTTCACCCAGCCCTCCCTGCCCCGGGCGGAGGCCCTAGGGGAACGCGGGCTGGGAGGCGACCCCTTTTTCCTTGGGGAGTCCCCGCCTCTCGTGGGGTTTCCCGTCGGTCGGAGCGGCAGGTCTCGAGAGCGGGGCCCAGGGCCAGCGAGGAACCTCGCACTTTTGGTCGCAGAGGAAAACGTCCAGAGTCTTGCTATTTGCGACCTCTGAAATAAAGCCTAGAATCGCAATATGAGAGATGTAATTTTTTCAGCGAGGGGGAGGTGGTGCTTGTGCATACCAGCATGGAGGATGAGTAGGGTCTGTCCGATGGGCTGTGACGGCGTAAAGAGTGGAAATCCAAGATCTTTATGTACTTCTAAAAAAGTCTCTGTTTCCCTGAATTGGTAGGAGGCAGGGAGGAGGAAACAGTCAACTTGCTATCACCCGAGATAACCTGAAGTTTCCTAGGGCCTACTCTTTAGGGGCTTTAGGAAAAAACAAACAAAATCAAGCTTAAAAAGCTGCGTCGCAGAAGCACATATTTCGAATGCTCTTTTATGTCTTGGGTTGAAAAAGTGGATCCCCACCCCTCCAGTTTTTAACCTGTCTTATCCGTAGTAATTTCCTTGCCAGTTTTGGGGGGGTGCCGGATGTTGCCTTTTTGCAGCCTCTCCTTCCCCTGTGGTGTAATAACGGTCTCTTGTATTTGTATAGCCCTTTACAGTTTACAAAGCACTTCTCATGTTTATTATTTACTTACCTCCCTCCGACTAGCTTGTAAGGTGGATTGTATTGTTCTAGAATCCAAGTTAGCAAACGGAGTCTCAGGGCAGTGAAGTTACTCAAGTGGAAGAACTGATTTTTTGACACCAAGTCTAGTGGCCCTCTCTCCTCCACTCAGCTAGACTAGGAGTCCGAAGACTTAGAGGGGAGGCACAGCTCTGCCATACACTTTGTGACCCTAGGCAGTCATTCTTACCCTCTGAGCCTTGGCTTCCTCATCTCTCAAAAGATTATGATGCCCTTTCTGCTTCCTGAAATAATTATGTCAAAGTCATATTACAATAGAGAAGGTGGCATTCCTTGTCGCTAATTTTTAGTACTCAGAATACCTGATATTTTTGCATTGGGAATGGAGAGCCAGGGTTTCCTGCCTCCTCCTTCAGATTAAGTCCATTTAGGCCCTTACCAGAAAGTTTTGTTCTACAACTGTGACCTAACAGAGGATCCAGCATGCCCCACCCCCCAAGAATGGGGAGTAGTCACAAAAATGCTACTAGCATGGCGGGGAAAAATAACATTTTGTCAAGGATGTATTGTTCTGAGGGTGATATTGTTTGGCCTTCATATCAGAACAAATAACATCCGAAAGCTGGGCTGTCTTAGAAGCTTTCTAACATTTCTTCAGAAGGGTAACAAGGTATTTCTGAGTTATAGTGATACTTATCAACCGAAGATAATGGGGTTTAAACTGAAAAAGTGAATAGAACAGTTTCCTTTTTTCTCCGGCCGTTTTAGGGCAGCTCACTTAAATCCTTTCTCAGTAGCCCAGGGATCCTGTCACTGCATAAATGCATACCCTGATGTTAAGAGTCGTTTTCATGAAGGTCAGAAACAAGTTTCACGTGAGACCTTTTTCAAAGTTTTATTTTTTATGCAATTTTAATTTTTTATTGGTGATTTGAAGCAGGCATTGAACTTCTTAGCCCAGATTTAAATTTGAAGGTTAACTTATGATGACTTGAGACTGTATTTCATTTTTTGGTGTATGTGTATGTGTGAATGAAAAGGATCTATGTAAGGGGATTGGTGGTTTTAATATTCATATTTCCAGAATGTCAGGACCCAAGTCTTCTACTAAACAGACTACAAACTAAAGAATCATTCATGTTCTCTCTTATAGGTGACAGAGTTAGTCCTTGATAATTGCCTTTGTGTCAATGGGGAAATTGAGGGCCTGAATGATACCTTTAAAAAACTAGAGTTTCTGAGTATGGCTAATGTGGAACTAAGTTCACTGGCACGGCTGCCCAGCTTAAATAAACTTCGGAAGGTAAGTTGGCATTAGGCATGAAAGCATCAAGATTTCGATGCTGGAGTCTATTCTGTACAGTTTTTTGCCAAATGAAATGATCATTCTGCCTTTTAATTAGAAGGTTCTAAGTTTCTAGAGGTAAGAAGAAGGGTTATATAGAATTTTGAAATCAGCTGTAATACTGCTTTTAGAAATTTAAATTTAATAATGAAATTGCTTTTTGGCATGAATTTAGATTTAACTTCTACCAAGTGTTTTTCTCTAAAACAAAAAATCCAACTCTTATACAACTGGAACCAAACCTGGGTTGGAAGCCTATTATATATAGGTTTTAATATATTATTTGGTGGTTGTAGGTGGGAGATTGGAAATTAAAGACTTGTGACAATCTCTTGAGGCCGGAGAGAACTACAATTGTTTTTCTTCTTTAAATTGATATATTTTAAAAATCTTTGATTTTTCCTAAGCCTTCACCATCCTTTGTTTTCTCCCCATGCTGGATATATAGTTGGAACTTAGTGACAATATCATTTCTGGAGGCTTGGAAGTCCTGGCAGAGAAGTGTCCAAATCTTACCTACCTCAACTTGAGTGGAAACAAAATCAAAGATCTCAGTACAGTAGAAGCTCTGGTAAGTGGGAAGGTTTGTCTCTGGACTTGCTTTTTTTGGTTGAATTTTCTGAGATTTGCTTGTCTTATCTTACTGATTTCTATTTCACTCTTTTGAAACTTACGAATTTCTTGTATGTTGTGATCTAGATGATACTGGTTTATTTTCCTTTGGAGTAAAACATCCAGATAAATTTTTATATCAGTGAGAAATTTATTTTATTATCAACTTCAGGAGTTGACTATCTGGTTTTAAAATAAGATTTCCAGGATTTTCTTAAATTCTGTCCCTTTTCCATCCTTTCTTGATTATCTTTTGAGTTATTTCATTATTTGCTCCTTTGTTTCCTGGTATGAGGGAAAGAAAAGGAGATAAAGTGAAACACTGAAAATTGTTGCTCTGATTAAAAAAAAAAAAAGCTTATGAGGAGGTTGAAATTGTTGAAAAAAAGCTTGACTTTGGATTTAAACTAAACCATGTTATTGTTGTTGCCAATTTATGAACAAATTCAGTCAACAAAGTATTTTGAGTGCCTTCTATAAGTAAGGCACTAAGCCAGGTGCTAGAGATAAAGCAGCGAACAAAACAAAGTTCCTACTTTCCTGGAGTTTATGTACTGGGCCTCATTAAGAGAATTGGCTGTGCTTGATGTAATAACCCTTCATTCTAATATTCTAAAAATTCAAAAATCATTCACTTGATATCACATAGTATATTTTGGTTCATGAATTTAAAAAGTAACATTATATTTTAAATCTTGAATATAATTTTTAACTTTTTACTTTTCCAGCAAAATCTTAAAAATTTGAAGAGTCTTGACTTGTTTAACTGTGAGATCACAAACCTGGAAGATTATAGAGAAAGTATTTTTGAACTGCTGCAGCAAATCACATACTTAGATGGATTTGACCAGGAGGATAACGAAGCACCTGATTCAGAAGAAGAAGATGATGAGGGTAATCATTCTTAATGCTTATAAATGTGTTACAATTATAGCCTCCACTCTAGCTAGCAGATTAGATTGGGTGTGGATATTTAAGTGTAGAAAAAAAAAATGTTAGTAAGACAAGAAAAATTTAAAAACCCACAGCTCTAGTCCTGTATTCTTTCAGATTTCTAATAGCTTTGGGGAGTTTAATGATTATTACAATATCAAGCTCCATGAAGTTTTATATCTGTATAAACTTGTGTAACCACCACCCAGTAACAATGGCAACTTTTAAAATAGTACTTAAAAAAAAAAACCCATTCATCACAGTATTATCCATAAAAGTCACGAAGTAGAAACAACCGTATGTCTAGCAACTGATGAAGGAACAAAATGTGCTATATCATATAATGGAATATTATTTAGCCATAAAAAGGAAGTACTGATACATGCTACAGTATGAGTGAACATTGAAAACTTATTGCTAAGTGAAAGAAGCCAGATGCAAAAAGCCACATATTGTATGACACCATTTATATGAAATGTCCAGAAGAGGTGAATTCATAGAGACAGAAAATAGATTAATGGTTGCCAAGGCTGTGGGAGAAAATAGTGAGTGACTGCTCATGGATATGGGTTTTTTTTGGGGGTGGGGTTGGGGGGAGAGGATGTGATGGAACTGTTCTCTAGAACATTTGTATGTATATTTTTAGATAAATGGACGACTAATAGATCAGATGACAGAATAGCTGTTGTTAGTAATGGGACACTGTTACTATTGGTTGAAGTTTTTTTTGTTTTTTTTTTTACTTTTTTTATTGAGTTGTAGTCATTTTACAATGTTTTTTGAAATCCCAGTGTAGAGCACAATTTTTCAGTTATACATGAACATACACATATTCATTGTCACGGAAAAGTTTTTTGCTTGTAAGAAGAAATTTGGTGGATAAATAATGTTATAAAATGATGGAATGATGGACAGGCAGGTTTTGAAGTGTCCATGAAGTACAACAAACTTTAGTACGTATAATGTTTTGATGAAAATCTATACATTAGGAAAATTTCAATATTTAGAAACCATGTTTTTCAAGTAGTAAATGTGGATGTTCTAAAAGAAAAATCTTAAAAAAAAAAAGTCACCTTGAGATACTTCCTACCAATTGACTTCAAAGTTTAAGGGGCCAGGGTAAAAAGGATCAGCATACTAGTGAGAAACATTTGCCCAGTCATTTGCTCGTCTTTTAAAATATTTTTAAAGATGGAGATGAAGATGAGGAAGATGAAGAGGAAGATGAAGCTGGTCCACCTGAAGGATATGAGGAAGAAGAGGAGGAAGAAGATGAGGATGAGGATGAAGATGAAGCAGGCTCAGAATTAGGAGAGGGAGAAGAGGAGGTGGGCCTCTCATACTTAATGAAAGAAGAAATTCAGGTGAATAGACCTTCTCACATGCACTGAAAATTAATTATTTAGGCATAGGGTTAAGTAGTACAAAAAGTAAGTTGTGTAGAAATCTGAGAGTTGTTTGTGTGTGTCTGCCTGCCTTTTTTCCCACTGCCCCCCGAGTTCAAACTACATCCAGATGATCAAATACCTACTGATTTTACCTCCCAGATATCTTTCAAATCCATTCTGCCCTCAGCAGCATGGTAAGGTGGAAACATTTTACAGATGTTTCTGAGCCTCAGTTTCTGCATTTATAAAACTGAGTTTATACCAACCTCATATAGTTATTTTAAGGATTTAAAAAAATCATGTATGTAAAGTATCTAGTTGCTGGCACGTTGTAGACCCCCAGGAAAACTCTCTTTTCCCCTAATTATTTCTTATGTTTTTCTAATAGTTTTCTGCATGGTCTCTCTGAGAACAGTGTCACCACTTAGGTGTGTCCTCCACAGTGCTTGCCTGCGTAGTCTGAATGCAAATGGGGTATCACTAGCCTGCTTGAAACCCTTTGTTTCCCTGTTGCCACCAAGACATACGAGGCCTTTCATTATCTAGCCTCAGCTTCCTTCTCTAGCTTCATCTCCCTCAATACCCAATTAAATCATCATGCAAAGCTGTAATTGCCTATCTCTATATACATTGTTTAATCTATCTGAAATGGCTTTTCTACCCATGCCCCCTGATGAACTTTATTTTCTTTTTTCCTCAGGTAAACATAAATACAGTAAAGCATGTAAAGTGCACTGATTTTATGTACAAGTCCATGAAATTTTATATATGTACATACTTTTGTAACTACCACTCAGATCATGCCTCGTGACTCTTTAAACACTCAACTCTGGAGTTGCCTCATTATTGAAGCTTTCTATAATTTTCCATAGACAATCAGTCTTTCCTCTATTACATTTGAACCTTGATTAGGTGTCTGTTGCTTATAGGCACTTTTGTAAAAACTTGTTTATTTGGCCACTTTGTACTAGAAAGCTCCTTCAGGGGCAGTCTGTTCATCTTGGTATCTCAGTATGTAGTACACTGACTAGGACATAGTAGGTTCATGGGAAATGTCAATTGACTTGAACAGATGATCTTTAGCCCCTGGGAGTTTAGATAAGTTATTTTCTCCTAATGTTAAATTATTGAGTTTTGTTTTCATAGTTCATAATTTGAAGTAATATTATTAAAAAGGTATCTTATTTGGACTAGAAATTGTTAGTCTTATTTATTCTAATAACTTCTACATTGGTTAGATAGGCAATATCACTGATTAATGATTTTTCTCTGATACTACTTTATTTTTATTTTTTATTGAAGTGTAGTCAGTTTATAATATTAATTTTTGGTATACAGCATAGTGATTCAGTTATATATATATATATATATATATATATATATTCCTTTTCATAGTCTTTTTCATTATTGGCTATTACAAGGCATAGTTCCCTGTGCTATACAGTAGGACCTTGTTGTTTATCTATTTTATGTATAGCAGTTATATGATACCATTTAAAATATGAAACTAGTATAGGAAAAAATGGGACTTATGGGAGGGTATATCAAGTGGTAGAGTGATGCTTAGCATGCATGATGTCCTGGGTTTAATCCCCAGTACCCTCTCTAAAAATAAATAAACCTAATTACCTTCCCCACTCCCACCAAAATAAAATTATACAAAATTTTAAAAAATTAAAAAAAAATGAGACAAACTTGTTTGGGGGCCTTAGTGAGTTGGGAGCTTTATAATAACGAAGAACAGAACTTTTAAGTATTTTAAGTATTCATGGAGAAAGGCAACCTATTCAATTTACATCGGCATACAACTTGAATATTTTCCTCAAAGTTTTAATTAGTAAAATAATTTTTTATTTTACTTGTTATTTTGCAGTTGACTTTTTATTTTCTTTGCCAATAATTCCTCTTTAAGTCTAAATAGTATTAAGTAATTTAAAAATGACCTTGCGCTAACTGCAAATGTTTATGTTTCAAATTTAATCATTTCATTGAATATTGGGAAATATTAACTAAAATCGACGTGGTCAAGTATAGAGCAAACATCTCTGAGATATTGCATACAACATGAAGTCAATGTGGTACCTGGTAACAGGGGCCAGAAGTTTTCAATCATGATGAGATAATTTGGATATTTTTAAAAATGAAATCTTATTTTTAGCAGCTAAGAGCCAGAGAAGCTTCAGAGACTATATAAGATTCAAAAAAGAAATTAGAAGGAAATAGAAATGATACTTGATTAGCTATTTTTTATTTGAGTCTTATCTCTTTCAATTGCTCTTCAGAGGTAAGGAGTTAATATTTATAAAGAAGGACTTTATGTATTTGTAGTATATTTCATTAAAAATGGGGATGGAGGCTTTAGAAGAATTGGGAATTTTGGTGTCCTAGTATTATTCATAGTACAAATGGGGAAACATTTTATTTCCCACTGATTAGGAAAAGACCGTAGTCTTTACAGAGCATGTCTCTTGGTGATCCAACAGATGATATTAAAAAAAAAAGGCATAAAACCATGAATCAATTAATCATGTTTTGTTTAAAAACAAAATCCAGAGAAGTAATTTGCTTTTTAGACTTGGGCTTTTCTAAATTATCATGGAATAAGTGTGATTAGTATTTTGAGTGGTTTTAAAAAAAACAGTAAGTATTTAAATATCCTCATCATTCCTTTGCAGCTTTGAGATGTTTAAAATGTCCTTTTCTTTCTCATTCTTTTCCTCTCCCTCTCTCCTTTACCCCTTTTCTCTTCCTTTCTTTTCTTTCCTTTAGTGTAAGCCTGCACGTTCTCCTGACTTTTACTGTAATTCCTTAGTTTATTTGCTGCCACATCTATTGCTTGTACTGCTTATAGCTTGGGTGTTCTGGTCTGGAATGCTTTAGTGTTTGAATTGACTGTATGAGAGTAATTTCTAATATAATACGCAATTTAGTGTTCAAGCTAAATGCTGGAAAAATAGGTTCTGTACTGTATTTCTAGACACAGATAGGGCTGTAGATACTGTGAAAAGGGTGGGTTATCAAAGTTTTTCCTAACTACCCAGAGGTTCTTGACATTTGCCAATTAAACTGGTTTTAAGGAGGAGTAAACTTTCGTGGGATTGGAGGGAAGACCCTAGATGGGTTCCATTTTTTTCAAACATAGAAGAACTCAACCGTTTGGAACACAACTAAGCACACGACAGTGTGTAAAAGGTCTCTGGATAGCTGAAGTATAAGGACATTTTCTTTGTAGGAGAGTGTTCAGCTGTTATTCTAAACCTATTTTCTCTTTTAGATTCTGTTCTCTGGTAAGCTTGTTGATCTATTTTCTGAATCCATAGCAGATTAAAATTGGAATAATAACTGACAGTAAAAGAGAAGGCATAAAAACTAGGAAAAGATACAGTAGAGGCCAAGGTCATTTTAAAAATGAGAAAAGCACCTTACATATATTGGTAGGCTTTGAGGGAATTGGCATGTACTAATTAGTGTAGTGTTCATGATCAAAATGGGGATTATGAGAACTCAAGAAAGAGGTTTTGCTAGGTTTAGCATATAATGGTAGAAGTGTGCAGTGCACTTTAGAGATTTTATCCCAATTGGCTAAAGAAGAAAAATGGTTATGATGTTTCAAGGCTATGTTTAAATCTTAGCTGTCTAGAACAACTCATTCCACAAGAGTTGTAGATCAAGTTTTACTGTGGTTTTTACTGACATTTGCTGTTTTGATGTGTAGATTTTTTGATGTAGAAGGAACTTAGAGATCCTTCTAGATGAATACTTTCTTTCATTGATTGGAAAAAGTCCAGAGAGATTGACTTATTCAACCCATATAACTGTGTAGGGGCTAAGATTCAGGTAATTTCTTCCTTAATCTATAAAACAGAAGACTTGTCTTTGAAACAGTCAAAAGTACTCTGTTCATTAGCCACTGGGAACATTTGTTTATTTAAATTAACTAAAATAAAACAAAATTAAAATTCAGTTCCTCATTTGCACTGGTCACATTTCAAATGCTCAGTAGCCACGTGTGGCTAGTGGTTACTGCATTGGACAGCACAGATGCAAAACATTTTCATCGTTGCAGAAAGTTCTTTTGAATATTGCTGGTCTCAGATATAATTTATTTTAATAAAGTAACTAAATTTAGTTGGGTTTTTAAAAAAGACCTATATAAGTTAGGCAGAGGTTGTCAGAACACAGAATGACCATAATTTTTTGCTCTTGTTGGAATGTATTATCAAATAGTGAAAAGTCCAAGTCATAGCTTATCTATTCTCAAACTGAATATTTGAATTTCAAGGATGAAGAAGATGATGATGACTATGTTGAAGAGGGAGAAGAAGAAGAAGACGAGGGTGAGTTATAGGCCCCATTTAAAAATCCTAAAGTTAAAGTTAAAGCTATTATTCATGGATTTTAAAGAATGAGTCTATAATTCAAATCATTACTGACCACTTTGATTTTTGCCTTGAAGGTATAAAACCTTTTTTAGGGAGGAATTTTCTTGGGCATTCATTAATTCCATTTAAATGGGAAAAACAGCTTATAACATTTATTTTCAAAATAGGAATGAAGAGATAATGAAACTATGAGCTCAATTTATTATTTTTTTAGGGCCCTTCATTTTGCAGAGGGTGAAACCTTATTTAAGAAGAACAGTTGAAATTCAGATAATGTCTTTTTTAGATTTTTCTCTCTGGTTCTCTTTACCTAGGTCTTTCAAAATAAATTTAAAAATTCACTAATAATTCCATTAATGTCATGCCCTTAGTTTCCTGATCTGTACTTCATGATTTGGCCACAAGGGTGCATAGCAAGCTGTCATTTTACATGGATTTCTAAATCTATTGAGGCTGTTTCAGTACTGAAATTGAAAGTAATGCAGAGAGGAGACTTAACTATAATTTTCTTATGCCATGAACTTTTCACTAGATACATTCAACACTTTGTGGCTTAACAAATATTCACTTGTTAAATATTGTATAGTTTTCCCTTTCTCTTTCAGAAGAAGAAGGTCTTCGAGGAGAAAAGAGGAAACGAGATGCTGAAGATGATGGAGAGGAAGAAGATGACTAGATCATTCTAAGACCAGATTCTCTAATGTTCCTGGGTGTGCAATAGAGTGATCACATCTTTGTTTCTTCATGTATGATAGCTATCCCTACAGAAGATAACGTGTAACTTTTTATAGGAAAAGTGTGGTTTTACTATTTTTGCCTTATCATTCCAAATAAGATTAACTAGTATGTTAATGATCATATTGTATGTAGAGAAAAATTTTCATTGACCCCATTGTGAAATTCCCTAGCAATTTATTTAGAATCTTAATTTTTCTAATTAAAGCTCACTGTATTAGTCATTTTTAGCATAATTAAAACATGATCGCTTTTACACAGGTGTAGTATGGTGCATTTCATTCATAAGGTTTTAAAGTTATTTATAAATTAACTGAAATCACAGTTGGCTGGAATCTGAAATGAAAATAGTCTCTTGAATGATAAGTTGGTTGGTTGTTTTTTTAGAGGTGACCCAGAGATCTTTAGTTTGAAGGCAATAACTTTTTTTTTTTTTTTTTAGCTGAGGGTATTTGGGTGCTTTTGTCACAAGAGTAGCTTCAGAGGTAGGAGTAGAATAGTGAAGATTCTATTCAACAATGTAGTTCATGGCTTTTGTGGAGGCTTCTGAAACCTTTTAAGCCAGGTGACTAGCAGTTTAGTTTTGAAGGAAAAATTGCTTATACTGAGTTGAGAGACATGCAGGTGAGTCCTTTCTTCTTTAAGCTGAAGATCATGACATGCCAGCAGTTGTTCTGTTTTTAAGTGTGCATTCTTCGTTTTCCTCTCAGTGATCCCTTTATGATCACCTCCCTTTCTTGTTTCACCCCCTTCCCTCTTCTCAAAAAAAGAGTTGGGAAACTTTTGGATACCCAGGACAACTTTGTCTTATACCTCAACTGCCTTCTCAGACTTGTCTTCAGTTTTAAACAAGCTAAGTGAAAGAAATGGAGTATTTTCTGAGATATGAATATTATTATCAATACAGCTTTATGCAACAGACTCTGCTTACTGTAAATCTTTCTTGGTTGACAAGATGTACAGACTGTATTAGCAGGATGAAGCAAGAAAAGCAGAGGAGGCTCTTGAAAGCAGCATTAGTGTTCCTCAAAAGTCAGAACAATTGCCTGTTGATAATTAATTCAAGTCAGATTAGCTTCCCAAATGATTTAGATACCACTCTGGAAGTATTTCTAATTTTTCTGAGTAGAACCTTTAATTATTCTTTATAGTTTTAAAGCATTACCAGATAATAGCATTTAATTGGAATATACTGGACAGTTGGAAAAATATTTGAAACTATATCAATATTAAAATTGAGGTTTGTTTTCAAGTGGATGTCTGTCAGAAGTAGGAAAAACATTTGGGATAAGTGAGTGTGTATTTCCTTTTATGGCTACTAAATATAATACAATGAATAGACAAGTACCTCTCCCTTTTTTGTTGTGGAGGCTCCATGTTCAAGGCAATTGCTTTTTTAATCTTGGCCATCTAAAATTTTCCCCTTTGTTTTGAATATTTGTAAGTTTTTAAAAAGTTAGTATCAACAAATTAATTGATGTTACACTTCTATACTGGGATACATTTAAATTACTGAGTATAATACTGCTTTTTTAGTTTAAAATGTATAACTTGGGGTTTTAAAGTAAAAATGATGAAATTATTTGTGGATAAACTAAAAGAGCTGCATAAATGACTGAAATAAAACTGTTGGGATAAGTCTAGTGGGGGGATTGGAATTTCCAAAAGGCTAACATTTTACTCCTTTTTTACAATTATAATGCCCTGTTTTAGTCTCTAAGAATTCTCATTGCAATGCCAGATTATCAAATACTTATTTAAAAATTAAATCTATATATTGACTTTCTTATCAATCATCTTACTGTACAATCAGAATTAGAGTTCTTTGGTTTGAAAACAACACTTAGAGCCTCCAAATAACTTTGTAAGACTTATTTAGCTTTGTGGGTGGTATTTTCATGCAAATAAGTAAGGGTGGGGTTTTATATTTTGTAGAAGTTTTTGGTCCTATTTTAATGCTCTTTGTATGGCAGTATGTATATAGTGTGTTAAATTCCTCAAACTCTCCTTAAAAAACTTTGAAGTTAATACTTTTGTGCAACTGTGTTTTGAATAAAGCCATGACAGTGTTAAAAACAAACAAAAAATGCAGTACTCCTAATTATTCTTTTATTGTTTCTGACTATTCCCTGTTTTTTTTTTTTTCTGTGACTGCTGTAACTTAAAGTTTTTGAAACTGAATTGCTTCAAATAAATTGAAGATTTGTTGTTAACGATTAGTTTCACTGTATGACATTCATTTTTGAACACCACCATTGGGAGCTTTGAAGGTTTTTTTTTTGAAAACTAAGAATCAGCTTGAAAGTTAACATTCAAACACTTGGATGTGATATGAGGCATTACAATGTAATAGTTAAACTATCTGCCTTGTTAACTTTTTTTCCAAGGAGCTGAAAAAACTGACTTTACTTTTGGAGTTGCAAATTGAGCCAGTACTTTTTGTATTTTGACTTGAAGTAATAACTTACAACCTACAGTTGAAGTAACTATTACCTATAGTTAACTAAAGTGATTATAAACCTGTTGTACACCAACAGTTTTCTAAAATGAGTTTATACTCAAAGTCCCCACTTATACTGTATAATATTTATTTTCAGAATCCATAGATAATATAATTACAAACAATTGCATGTTTACCTTGAGTACATCAAACCTGAACCACACTTTTTTTTTCCTGCTCTCATTTTAGTTCTCCTGTGATAAGTGATTTTTAAAATGTTTCGTTCATAAACGACTCTGGAATCTGTAAAGTCAAGGCACAAGTATAATGCCATGCTTTCATGACTTTTACAGTTTAATATTGAAAATATTTAAATTATGGAACTCCGCTTCCTGAGAGGTGGAAAATATTGAAATGTATTTCAATTGTAGGAATTATTTATTGAAATTAATACGGTATTTTGGGGGGGGTTATGGCTTTAAAAAATTCGAAGCCTTTTCCCTGTCAGTTAAAGAAAATGGTAGAACACTATAAACATTTTGTGATTCAAAAACACTTTAAAGTATTGTTTATTCCTTGTTCTGGATTTTAGAGAGAGGCTTTGGAACATGTGACATTTATGCTTCCCATTGCTGAGAATTCCGCTCTGTTGTTCCTGGTACTGGATGCCATGGTATTCTGCAGCTGTTGCTTAATAATAGCATTCTACTATTGCATTCCTCTTTCATGTACTGATCAGCCTAAGATTTGAGAACCTGGCTTGTGTAATTTGGTCTGAGGCAGCTACTTGTGTTACTACTAGTTTACTGAAGAGCTCTAATTTGACTGAGAACAGGTTATACCACAAAATGGAAATTATAAAATGATTTCCAGGAGAATCTTTAATAAGGCTTTATATCCTATATATGCTATTTATTTATTTATTTATACATATATATTTAATTATTTTATACAAATCTAGCCACTTTTATGTGTGGTAAGACCCTGAAGCAGGGTTATCCCATAACAGCAACTCCGATTAAGAAAGAATCAGAAGCAAGTATGACTTCAATTTTAAGAATGTTTACAAATAATTTAAATTTTTGTTAAGGCATCATTTCCACCTGGTTACTTATAAAATGGACACATCCACATTACTGGTCAATACTGAGGCCACCAAACAGGCACATAACACTGATGAAAATAACTCATTCTTGCCGTTCAAGAAGTGACTTTGATCCTGTAAATAGTTCCTTATTTTCTCTAATTCTTCTATTGAATACTCACACTGCACCATCTTGCAGCTGGAGGCCATGATCTGTGCCCTCCACTTTAGCTGTAACTCACTCCACAGCCCCAAACTTAACTCACAAAGGCTACCGAGTTCTCCAGTAGGAGGCATTTGCTCCCAGGGTCCTCTTCTCTTGGCACCAATAAGCCAATAATAGTATGCTCGGTGGAGCTCAATGTCATTTGTAGACAGCTGCGATTGAGGAATACTGGGGTTGGTAAAAGAATCTGTGTTACGGCAGGAAATGCAGTTGGATCAACTATATTTAAGAACCAATGACAGCAACACGAGAGGAAGCTAGCGTTTGCACGGGAAGCAGCACGTACAATCACACTGCAACTAGCAGGACAGGTCCAGAGCCTTCAGCTGTGTGCCCTACCTCAGGTTTCTGAGAATAGACTGAGTTAAGAACAAACTCATTTATGCAGTGTTGAGGATTTTCTTTGTAGGAAACGAGTGAAATCTTCCCAAATAGGATTCCAAATGAAGGGTCTTATTTTTGCCAAGTTATCTATATTGGGATATGTGGAGAGAAATTTCCTTCGTTATTGTTTTGATATAGTCGGCATTTTTATCCTTTTGCACTACGGCCTGATTTCCCAATGCCAAGGTTCCTGGCCTGTAGCAGCACGAAGAATTAAAACTCTGGAACTCAGCCTCATTTATCTTGCTTTTACCCCATTCCCTTCTTATTTCAAGGACTCCAGCTTTAAGACAGGTTTCTCCGGAGCCTCATTTCCCGTCACACCCCTCTAGGGCGAACTAACCACATGGTGCAGGTAATCTCCCAGTATCAGTAATTCAGATCCTTGATAGCAGCCTAGAATAAACAGCGGTAGATTTTACTTAAATGCCTAAATCGTTAATAAAAGTAATCTTTTAGAGTCTGTCTTTGAGGTAAGTGATCTGTCGTAGTTCTGTGGGATACGTGCCTCTTTAAATTCTTACCTTAATGTCCCTAATCCTCACCCGCTGAGGTATGAAGTTTACTCTTTCTAAGGGGACTGTTTTTACAACAGGGCGCCCTCCGGCGATTCTGGAGTCTCAAGCATTCGGACTAGGATTTGAGAGTGTTGGGGAGAGAGCAAGATTTGACATCATAGAAATGACATTCTAGTTACGGAGAAAAGAATAAAAAGCGCCAACCACTTTAGAATGTACCCCTAATTTGATTTGCGGGACATACAGCAAGTTCTAACAAACCAGATTCTTAGATTCAAGCGCGTAGTCGAAAAGCCAGGAGACTGAAAAAAAGGTCAACACCCGGGACGAGCCGGGGCTACCCGAAAGTCTCCGCAAGGGCGCTTTCCCGGACGCCTCGGATTGGGCCAGAAATGCCGCATCCCAGTCACGTGCTCTCGCCCCGCCCTCCCCGCCGCCAGCTTTGCAACAACCACAGCGCGCCCGCAGCTTCCAATCGGCGAGCTGCGCGTGCGCAGCGTGAGGGTGAAGTCGCGCCAGGTGCTCGCGCGCCAACGATCGGCGGAAAGAGCCCCTCTTCCTCCTCCTGAGGTAGCCCGCTGACAGGGACTGAACGTCTCCTGTCAGGTCCTTAGGGCCTTCCTTTTCTTCATTCACTCCTACGTTTTACAGCCCTCGCTTAACGGTTTACAGAGCTCCCCCCCCCCCAATTTTCAAATATTGAATGATTCTCAGTCCCAGATTCACGAGTATCATCCAGTTTAACAGCTATAAATTGGTATTATGTACGTTTTCAAGATTTCTGAGGTGGAAATGCGGTTGGAGCTCAGACCCCTTTGCTTGTCCCTCTCGTTTGTGCCGTTCTGGTTCAGGTTTGCACTTGGGGGACCTTTGCTTGGTGAACTTTGCTTCTTGTCCCCAGGAGCTGGCCTCCTCAGCCCTTCCTATTCCCATTTTCTCTCAGTGTCAGAATTGGTGGATTGATCTGAGCCTTAATAGTTCAGTCAAGTCGGTACCTCAGGACGAAACAGTTCTGGAAAATTACTAGAGTCAACCGACTAACCAGAGGTAAATCATAGAGAAAATGACACGCAGCCCCCGTGTAAAATGATAAAGAGCTTTGACGTATGTAGGATTTTTAAATTCTCTCTTCTAGAAGGAAAGAATGGTTCTATTGGGGAAGTTTTGTAAAGGTCAGCTTGCAGGCTTAGGACTTCTAGTTAGGGCAACTGAATTGTAGTTTGTTAGAAGTGCCTCAAACAATTGAAGAAAAACTGTCATCAGATTATACTTCTTATTGGAATCACTAAGTCACCTTTCAGAGACTGTTTGCTTCAGTTTGTCTTGTATGCCAGAAAGGTTTCTTTGGAGCTATGGAAGGTAAAGGCAATTGAATTCTTGTGTACACAATTTTAAAAAAATTAAAGGAAGGGTTTAATGTCCGAAAGAATTAGCAGCTATAAGTATTTAATTTCAGTAAAACCAATAGTTTCTCAGGCATTTTCTTCTTCTTTGTTAGTATGTATTTTTATTGAAGTATAGTCAGTTTACAATGCTGAGTCAATTTCTGGTGTACAGCACAATGCTTCAGTCATACATGAATATACATACATTTGTTTTCATATTCTCTTTCACTATAGGTCACTACAAGATATTGAGTATAGTTCCCTGTACTATACAGTATGAACTTGTTTATCTTGAGATTTCAATACTGTCCCATGGTAACAGTGTCAATTTCAGTCAGTGACACGGCTTTTTGGACCCTCAGTTCTCTCACCCTAAGACCACATTTCCAGACTGTCGCCCTCTGTTTATCAGCTCTAAGGCATTTTGTTTTACAAAACAGCCACAAAATATGGTAAAACAAAGTCTGTCTACTTCATTTAAAATAAAAGATGAAAACATGCCTGGGGTTTTAGAGTTTCTACTGGGTAACACCATTTCTCAGAAAAAGGTTTCCCTTGTCAGAAGTAAATATTTAGGAGAAGTTAAAAAATATTTTTTCTCCTTATGTTGAGGGATTGTGTGTGTTTTCAGCATTGTTTTGATGCTGCCACAGTACTCAAAAATGATTATTAGCAGAGAAGGTTGATAGTGAATTTGTTTTTGACAACCAGTAGGACTTTGAGAAGCTACTTGCTGAGAGAAAGGGGTTATTGCCATCTGGTCTATGTTTTGAGGCCAAAGCATTACACTGATCCCATAATAAACCTCCTTTTCTTTTTGTGTCATCTATTTTCCCTTCCATCATTATTTTATATCAGCCTTCAGGTTGCTGTTGGAGTTCAGGGACAAATAAGAGGTCAAATTATGTAGGCCGTTGCATAATGATGAAATATCAATTCTGTGGTCTGTCTCTAAGGCTCTGTCCTTGATAATAAAGTATAGTGTGCTGTGATGGTTATGAAGCTTTCACTCCATATTAGATACTATTCTTTTTAGTTCACATGACTGTATATAACTTTCTTTCAGGTTTTTATGTATTCGATCTTTATAAGCCATTTGCAGTTAACAGATGAAGAAGTGAGGAGGTTATGTACAAATCCTTTTCAAGGCAAAGAGGCCTGTAGCTGTGATCAAAGGCATAAAAAGTAGAAGAATGTTCATTTAATAAACTTTTTAATACCTTTGTTTAAGACACCTGAGTGCTAGGAAAACAAAGATTAATAATACACAACCCTGTCTCTTGAAGGACACAGTTCAAGAAGAAATGATGAGAGGTAGAGAAATAGTGGAGCTGACAGCTTGTGCCCAGGAAGCTCAGAGGATGCCAGAACCTTGATTGGCTCACTTCAGTGAAGGTCTCATCTTCACTGGGTTTGTTTTTGTCAGTGCAAAGTTGATCAGTTTGTGAGGGACAGATTTGTGACAGGAAAGCTCACAAGAGACTGATGTCTAAACCAGAGTGTCAATTTACTGCTTTATAGGGAGATTATATAGTTACATGGACTGCAGTATTCTTGTTCCGTGTTCTAGATCAGTGCTCTCCAACAGAAATACAATATTAACCACAAATGTGAGCCACAGAAGTAATTTAAAATTTTCTTTTCAACTATATTAAAAAATAAAAAGAAACAGGTAAAATTAATAACATATTTAATCCAATATATCCAAAATGTTATAATTTCATCAGGTAATCAATATAAAATTATTACTGAGGTATTTTACTTTTTTTTTTTCATACAGAGTCCTCAAAATCTGGAGTGGATTTTGTACTTGCAGCACATATCAGTTTGGATTAGCCACATTTCAAGTACTCACGTGGCTATGTGAAGATCTAGGAAATGCCTTTCCTATAAGTTACCTGGGAGGCCAAGTTAATCAGAAGACTCTCTGGTGAGCATGGTATCAGAACAGGGGGTGCTGGATGGTCTTGAGGGATATTTTATTGGCCTGGCAAGCTTGATGAACCTACCCTCGTCCAGCAGAGTATACCTTTTTGGTGGTTTTAGTATTTGTTGCATTTAGCATGTCTTGCATCAGCAGTAATAGACTGGTATCATCCAATTCTTCTCTTGAGTCTTTGTAAACCACTTTTTCTATTAACATACTTTATTTAAACAGGCTTAAAAATTTTTTTAACCTCTTTTATATTTTTCATGTTTGAAGACAGACTAGTCAGTCTTTGATTGGTATGTTCTTAATCTCTTCACCTAAGCAGTTATTTTCGTTCATGAGGTTAATACTTTCTACATCTAGCTAATTTCATCCATGATGTGTTTTAAAAAATATATATATATATTTATTATAAATGTATTTTAAGAATATAAATTATAACCATATTACCAACTATTTGGACAATAGAGAAAAACAAAATTTGCCACAATAATTGCTTAATACAGTGCATGCTTTTTAGTTGGACTCATAGACTGTAAATTTATATTCAGTTTTTTTTTCTCATGTAATAATACATTAAAAAGCACTTTCCCACATTAGTAGAATTTCAAATGAAATGAATATCAAAACAAATGGAATTTCAAATGAAGTAGAATTTTAATCTGTGGATATGGCATAATTTATCAACTGCTTTTTGTATATTTCTCTCTTTTTTTCTATAAATAACACACTAGTGAAGAGCTTGACACTGTGATTACATCCGCATATTTTAGGATAGTTCTTTAGAATAAATTCCCAGAAGTGAAATTTCTAGAGAAAAGAATATTAATATTTTTATGACTCTCATTTGCCAAATTGTTTTCCAAAAGGATTTTTAACAAGCCTGTCATTGATGATAAGAGTAACAGTTTTACTTCACCTGTCCTTGTAATGGTTATTATTCTCCTTAAAACATTTACTTAATAGGCTTATCCATTCATTTATTCATTAAATATTTATTGAGCACTTATTGTGTTCCAGGCAATGGTCTAAGTGCTGATGACAGCAATGAATAAAACAGACAAAAATTTCTGCCCTCATGGATCCTCCTGGGTGAAACAACCAACTAGATAAATAAATAAAATATATGTGCCAAAGGGAAATATGAAGTGTCATTGGGGTGAGCATCTTAAGAGTGGCTAGTAAAGGTCTCACTGAGTAAGTGACAACATTTAAAAAAATATTTTAAATTTAAATCACAAACCCACAGAAAACTTGAAAGTATGGTAGCAAAACATTTTTTTCCTGAACAATTTGAGAATCAGTTACTTACCCATATAATTTCCCACCTTCCCAAATATTTTAGGGTGCCTTTCCTATAAACAAAGGAAATTGTACATAATCTTCTACATAATCAAATTGTAACCATCAAAATAAGGGTTGATACATTAATAGTGTCTTACCCTCATACTCCAGTCAAATTTTGTTAGGTGTCTCAATAATGCCCTTCACAGCAGAAAGATCCAGTTCTGCATCAATAGTTGTTGCATTTAGTTATCTTGTCTCTTTAGTCTCCTTCAGTTTGAAACAGTTTCACACTGTTTCTTTATCTTTTATGACCTTAATACTTTGAAAATTCCAGGCCACTTATTTTGTAGAATACCCCTTAATGTAGGTTTGTCTGCTGTTTCCTTATGATTAGACTTAAGCTTATGCATTTTTGGCAGGAATATCACAGAAGTCATGCAGTATTCTTGCTGCAGCTTATCAGATGACATATAATTTCTGTTTGGCCTATTACTGACCATATTTACTTTGATCACTTGATTTAGATGGTATCTTCCAAGCTTCTCCAGTTTAAAGTTAGCCTTTTTCTGTTTATTTTGTAGAGAGGTACTTGATCACATTTCTTATCAAACTTCCAGTTTATTTGTTTATGTCCATATGAGTTCATAATTTGCTATGTCAATGAGTTAGAATCATTTTGGTGTTCAAATTGTTCTCACATTTTCCCATTGGAACACTTTCAAACTAAGCTTCTGTGTCTTTTTGACATGCCCCCATCATTCTTTGAACACCTCCTTCTTTTCTGGCATACCAAGATGTTCCAGGCTTATCTTGTACTTTCCTGTCCAACCCCGGAATTAGGCAATTCTCCAAGGAGCCCTTGAGAATGCTATTTTGAAGCCATGCTCTATGCACTAGGCATGCTCATTACTATTGGCATGTTGCTCCTTGACACTCTCAGTGGACATAGAATATTTATGTATGTGTGTGTACACATTTACATATACATATATACAAACAATATAAGTGTGTATTTATTTATACTACAACTATATTGAAAACTGTGTATTTACTCCAATTTCAATCCAACCTCAGTTCACTCTAGTTTTATGCCTTTCTATCTTTGTATGTCTATACTCTATAACGGTGAGAAATTAGCCGTCTTTATCCTCAGTGTATTTACTTATTTGATCAAACCCTCTGTAATTAATCTCTTCCTCTGCTGCCACCCCTTCCCCTGCCTCGATGCCCTTTTGACCGAATTTGGGCTCCACCACTCGATGTCAACAAATCTTCACCCTCTCAGTCTGATACCCTGTGCCAGGCCACCCCTCTGCATGGGTGCCCTCCTTGTCTTGCTTGGATCTGACATACACTATGGGCCAGTAGGAAAGGAAGGAAAAGGGTGGAGGAAAAGTAAAGACAAATTTTTAGTAAAGACCCAAAGGAAATTAGAGAGCTAGCTATTTGATGTCTTGGTAAGAGCATTCCAGACAAGGAATAGCAGGTGCAAAGGCTCTGTAGTAAGAATATGGCTGGTGTGGTGGAGGGACATCAAAGCCATGTGGCTAGAACAAAGCAAGAGGGTTAGCAATGTTAGATGAAGTCATGGAGATAAGGGGTGGGGTAGGATAAGAAGGGGATAGATCATGTAGGGCTTACTGTAAGGTCTTTGGATTTTACTCTGAATGAGAATGGGCAACTATTGGAGAGTTGAGCAAAGGAGTGAGAGCATTTGCCTTAGTTTTTAACAGGTTCACTCTGGCTACTCTCCTGAGAACAGAGGAAGAGGGGCAAGGACAGAAGTCAGGATACCATTTAGGAGGTTATTGCAATAATCCAGGTGAAAAAAGATGGTGGCTTGGATCCTGTGGTGGTGAGGGAAGTGAATTGAATTCTGGGTGTATTGTGGAGGTGGAACTGACAGGAATTGCTGACTATGAGGTGTGGCATATGAGAGGAGGAGTCAGGATAGTACTAAGATTTTTGGCCTGAGCAACAGGAAGAATTCAGTTGCCATCAACTGAGAAGGAGAAGGGTGCAGGAACTGGTTTGGGGGAGAGAGTATCAGCTGTACAGAATGAGATATATTTTCATTAAGTTTGAGTCAGTTGTTAAAAATCCAAGTGGAGGTGGCCAGTAGGCAGCTGGATATTCCAGTCTGAGTTGGAGATCTAAAATTTGGGAGTCATTGATACATAGACGCTATTTAAAGCCATGAGACTGGATGAGGTCATTAGGGAATGAGTCTAAGTACTACTGAATTCCTAGAGCACTTCAACATACAGAAGTTGGGGAAATGGAGCCAAACAGGCTAAGAAGGAGCTATCAAAAAGGAAGAAAAGTAGGTTAAAATGGTACCTTGTTGCTTTCATTTGCATTTCTTTGATTACTGGTTGCATGTTCCTTTGTAGATTGCTTATAACCTTTATTGATTGAGCTTTCATGATTTGATTTAAAACACCAATTCTATTAATTTCTTTATGTAATAGGGATGTTAACCCTTTGTCATACTAGATGAACATATTTCTTCTGTTCTTTGTCCTTCTTTTATTATGTGAACATTTAAAATATTTATGTCAAATTAGTGAATTGATCAGTGTTTTTATTTGTGATTTATCTTATTATGAAGCCTGGAAATTTGTCTCATCCTCCAGAGATTTGAAGATGACTTAATTCCACTTTATTCTAGCTTTTTATTGTCTTGATTTATTTTTACTGACTTGCTGACCTTCTAGAATTAGTTTTGGTGCAGAATGTGAGGTTAAGTGTTTAAACCCATTTCCTCAAGAAAAGGACTCAGCTAATCAATAGCAAGTATTATTTGGTTCAAGCAGGAATTAATAAATGGAAGAGTCAGCAGGATCCAAGGGGCCATATGCCCACCATCTAGGAGAGTGTTATTCTCACTCTAGTGTACCAGGTATGTTGTGGTCAAACATGGGAGTGGCCTGAGGATGGAGCTGAATTGGGTGTCAAATAGCCGGAGCTTGGGTGCCAGCTCTTTAGAGAGCTGCTGGAAACACTAGCTGTTCAGTACTCGGAGACTCTGGGGGAAGGTGAGATCAGGCACCTCCAGATACCAGCCAGCTCATTGTCAGGTAACTGTGGGAAAGCCCCCTAGTTCATTCTTTGGACAATCTTTTTTGTCTCTCCATACTCCCAAGCTGTTAGTTTTCCCAGCACCATTTATTATTGAATAATCTGTCTCTTAGCCAATTATTTTTGATATCTCCTTTTTAGCAAATATTAAATTCTTATATATTATATTTTATGTCTAATTATTTAAAAATATTAATATCATTAACATCAGGATATTAACTTCATGAAGTCAAATTTTAAATGTATATTAATTTGACATGTGAAACACATATTATCATTTTTTTGTTGCTGGGTGGAGGTAATTAGGTTATTTATTTATTTAAGTGAGGTACTGGGGATTGAACCCAGGACCTTGTGCATGCTAGGCATGCATTTTACCACTGAGCTATACCCTCCCCCCACATATTATCATTTAATACAGGAATAGGTTAGTATTAAGAGAAATCATAGTTATATGTATTTGTTTTCTTATTCCTGAGGAGTCTTAACTTCTGTTTCTAATATCAATAGAATTTTCCCTCTCTAGGTTGGGTGCTATGGCTCTTTGCAATAAAGAATTTTCAAGTAAAGATAATGCTTAAAATAATGATTTTCTGTTTAATTAAAGCAGATATTTGTAAGTAGGTTTATTTTCACTTCACTTTTGAATACATTTAAATTTGTTATACTCTTAAAGGTGAGGCATTTGTTTATTATTCCTTTATAATTATAAGTTGCTGTTAACATTGTGGTTCATCTTTTTAAAATTACCTAAAAGATGCCCTCTCAGTCTGAAAATAAAATTACCCATTGGAAAAAAAAACTAGTAAGATTAATAGTGAATACTAAAAATGAGTCTTGCCTATATAGACTTCAAATCTTAAATAAAAAGACAAGCATGTAAATATTACAATATTTTGAAAGAGTAACTATTCACAACTGAGAAATGCTTATCTCAGAAATTTGAGGATGGTTCAATAAAAAGAAATCTAATCTTAAAACACTGAATATGAAAAATATAAGATCTTTTCAGATGCTGAAAATGTACCTGATAAGAAGTAAGCATTCTATTTTAAGTAGTTGTTAAGAATGGAATAGAAGGATACCACAATACGATAAAAATCTTTTTCAAAATAACGATATTATTCTTAATGCCCCGCCCCCAATTAAGGATGTTTCCATTAAAATGAGGAGCAAAATTAAGGATGCCTGCTATTGCCTGTTCAAACAAATGAAGACCAACTAAATGAGAAAAGCAAAGGCTGTTTATTCTGAGCTTGCTATAGCAAGGGAATCAGCCACCATCACTTGAGTTTTGTCAGTAACTCAGTGTCAGGTACAGGAATGGGGAAGCTTCATGTGTGCTTTAATTGGAGGCAGCTGGCATGGAGAAGCTTGTAGGCAGACTAACTAGAAGTGGGGCTTCCTATGTGACTGGTTAGAGGGTGCATACTTGGCTTTGTATTGTTGGTCCCACATTGGAAGTAGGGACCAAAATTAGGGAAGCTGTCAGTTATTAATCAAGTCCTGGCCATTTCAAACCAGTTGTTACAGAAGTTATTGTTTAGCTGCTTGGATTGTCACTGTAGATAGCAACCTGGCTTCCTGCAAGTCTGACATAGCAGGCTGGCTTCCTGGGTTGTTTATTGTAGATAAGGGATTGGTTTCCTGGGCAGGTGGCTGCAGCTTGTGGGTCAAGGTTCTATTTTCTATATGGTCTGGCCATTGTGTATTTAGTCTCTCAGTCACGGTAATTTTAAATTGTTTTGAAAGTTCTGACTAATGCAGTAAGATAGCACACAAGTAAGTGGTTTAAATCCTAGCGGAAAAATGGATGATGGAATTTTTATGTCAAACTAAACATTTGAATTAATGAAGTAGTTCAGGAAAAAATCACTCTACTATTCTGGCAACAATTAGGTAGAAAATGTAATGGAAAAGATCTCATTCACTATATCAACAAATAACATTAATAGACATGCTTTTAATGAAGAATGTGTTTGATTTATATAATCCAAACTATCAAATTATTACCAGAGAGAAAAAATATTGGAAGCACCCTTTAACAGAAACACCTTTAATTTTTCACAACTGAATGGAGAGGCATGTTAAGTTTTGGATGGAAATATAAACATTTTAATGACTTCAGGCCATCTTAAATCAACTTAAAAAATCAATACAATTCCCATTTAAATTCCCTATGGAATATTTTTAGGAGGGAACTGAAAATTTTTCCAAAGTTGGTATAAAAGAATAAACAAAAAGAGCAAGACAAAGTTATTCATTCAGTAAGTACTTATTGATTTCTATGTTCCAAACCCTAGGGATACATCAATGAATAAGATATTAAAATTTTGAACTAATCAGATGTAAGTAAAATTTGTTGTGTTCTTTTCTTTTAAATTGTTATTATTAACAAATGTAATTTTGTGAAGAAGATGTAGACCTGATATTAAAAAGTTAGTGATAAAAATTTTTTAAGAAATCAAGTAAAAGTAAAGTATGTTACATTTTTTTCTTACTAAATTCCTATTATTAGCATATATTGCTTTTTAAAAGCAGGTACACTAAAATAATACTTAAAAATCCTCATTAGAGTAACAAAAGTTAAAAAAAAATCCTCATTACTGAAATCAATTTAGGATTATTTCTAAGAATTTATTCTAAGGAAATAATCTGTAAAGCAGATAGTCAGTGCACAAAGTTATTCGTTGCAGGGTTAATTATATAAAGGAAAAACTGGAAGCAGCCTAAATGTCCAATAGCAGGGTAATAGTAAATATCCTTTACTTGTAAGTAGGATAGTGTGGTGTTTTGAAACAATTCAAATGAAAAAGGTAAACACTGGAGTTGAAAGGAACATTGGTAATCACAGCCTTTTCAGTTTACTAGAGAGCCTAGAGAAGTTAAGTGACTTGCCCAAGGATGCACAGGAAGGAAGTATTCATTGTGGTCACCAGCACAGGCTCTGGAGTAAACTGACTCTTTACCATTTACTGGCATTATGAATTTAGGACTCATATGATCCCTGAGACTTAATTTCCTCATCTGTACAATGGAGATGATAATAATAAGGCTTTGTGAGAGTTAAATGTACTGTTGCATATCAAGTCCTTAATAAATATTAGTTATTAATATGCATGTAATATAATAATGTTATTTGGAGTCTTTGTCTCCAGTTCCTGGAAGATTCAAAAACTTGGAATTTTCTGAGTGATAAGAGTGTCTTTTGTTATTCATTACAAGCCCCTTTCTACTATACCTGAATTTATGCAAATGAAGTGACTTGATGGGCCCTTAGCTAGTTTCAAGTGAGGGGCTGGCCACACCAGAAGAACCAAGCATGTGATTAGAGGGTTGGAACTTTCAGCCCCACTCCTCCACTTCCCACCACTGGCATCCTGGAAGGGAGAGGGACTGGAAACTGGACTCAATCACATGGCCAGTGATTTAATCAACCATGCCTATGCAGTGAAACCCCAATAAATATTCTGGATTTGAGGCTCAGTAGAGCTTCCTGGTTCATAAACACATTAATCTGTCAGGATGGTGATGCACCAGATTCCATAAGGAGAAGGCATGGAAACTCTGTGTCCCCTCTTCCCCTCCCCCAACCCAGACCTTGCCCTATATGTCTCTTCCATTTAGCTATTCCTGAATTGTGTTTTTTATATAAAATTGTAATTGTAACTATAGTGCTTTCAGTGAATTTTGTGAGTTCTAGCAAACTGTCAAACTTGAGCATTGTGAGAAGCCTGAATTTGTCGTCAGCAGGGCAGATGTGTGCATGGCTTGGGGACGCCTGACACTTGTGGCTGGTGTCTGAAGTGGGGGCAGTCTTGTGAAGGACTTTGCCCTTAACTTGTGGATTCTGCACTAACTCTTGGTAGATAGTGTCAGAGTTAAATTGTAGAACACCCAGTTGGTGTCAGAGAATTAGAATACAATACAACTAATATCACAGTGATAATAATTGTACCACTATTCTCCTATTCTTCAAATTCAGTGTTACTTCATCTCTTATCTCCTATAACCAGTCTCTAGTATGTCCCATTCTTTATAAACCTTATTAGACCATTTTATTTGAGGTATCACAAACACCCTCTATTCCTAACATAGCTCTCTGACTGCCTATTCATTTTTCTTTTTTTTCCCATGATGAGTTTTACACAATAATGACAAATTAATTTTCCCAAATGGATAATTTCATTAGTAATACTCTTAAAAATATTCTGTGGCACCCCCATTTCTCGTTCATCAAGGTCTTCTGCAACCCAACTACTCTTTCCTGTTATTTTCATTCCTTCCCAAGGTGTAGTTTACTTTCTAGCCACATTAAACTCATTACTATATGTTGCAGGTTGAATTGTGTCTCCCCAAAAAAACATGTTCAAGTCCTAATAACCTCCAGTACCTGTGAATGTGACCTTATTTGGAAAGAGTCTTTGTAGGTGTAATCAAGTTAAGATGAGGTCATACTGGATTAGGGTGGGCCCTAATCCAATATGACTGCTATTCTTATAAGAATAGGAGAAAAGACACAGACACACATGGAGGATGGCCATGTGAAGAGAGAGACACACAGGAGAATATGATGATGGAGGCATAGATTGGACTGATGTGTCTATAAGCCAAGGAACACCAAGGATTTCAGGTAACTATCAGAAGCTAGGAAGAGGCAAGGAAAATTCTCCTTTAAAGCCTTTAGAGAGAGCATGGCACTGATGACACTTTGCTTTTTTCCTTTTAGCTTTCAGAACTATGAGAGAATAGATTTCTGTTATGTTAAGCCCCCCAGTTTGTGGTACTTCATTACAGCAACCCTTGGAAACTAATATGCCATCTCTCTCTGGTTTTGCTCACACTTTCCCCTTTGCCTGGGATGTCCCCCATCTCTGCTCACTAAGATCCTATCCATCTTCCGGGTGGTTTCTTTTATGGATCCCTCTGGATACAGTCTTTCTCTTACATATCCTTGGGGTGCTTATCTAGAGCTTGCTCATGATTCAGCTCTTACTCAGCCTCTTATCATTATTTTTCCTGTCCCACCAAAGGGGAACCTCCTGGAGGGCAGGAATTGTCTTTGCTCTTCCATCCTTTGCAGTAGTGCCTTGTTTATAATGCTTGTTTAGATTTTTACAATCCCCTTAGTTGTTATCAGTTGCCTCCTTACAGAAGTGCAAGAAGGGAGAATTTTCAAGTACAGGGTAGAAATGGCTAGAGTTTACTTTTCTTAAAATATTTTTCTTTAAACTCACAATGTACCTTTTGTCCATAGAGTTCTCTAAAGGCATTTTATGATATCAAGGAAGGAGAGAAAATAAATTGTATAAAGCATTTCATAAGGGAAATACAGTAAAGTCTCCAAATTACTATACATATGTAATCCATATATTGCCAATTCGGATTAAACTGCTTAGTACAAAGGACACCTTGATGCCCAACTGATGCCAGTTGAAAATAAAGAAAATTTTCTGTAACAAATTAATTTACTCTGCGGACAGTATTTTAAAAGTCAATATACTGAATGACAATTGGTTGAAGCTAAGAAGAAATGAACTCGTGTTCTAGTTGAATGGCCAGATGATCCTGAAACCTGACAGGAGGAGAGGAAGCAAGAGAATTTCTGAAGCTTATCTTCTTAAACTACAAAGAAAAGATGAGAAAATAGTCTATGTGCAGGGTTTTCTTTATAAAGTTTCAAGGGTCAAAATCATAAGCAATAATGAACATTATGTTTGGAATTTTATCTTTCCCAAATTTGTCAGTGGGTTGGCAAAGGAAGGAGAGTTGTTTTCTTCTGGGAGTATATGCCATTGTTTTAGTTATTTGAAGGTACTGTAATCCTTAAAGATGGTAATTAAAATTCCTTTAAGTGTGTCTGAATAATACTTCTACATAAGAAGGAAGAGTGTATGGGTACTTGCCATCAAAAGGACTACTGGGAGTCGCTGTGTTAGAAGGAGGCACCGCAGGCACTGTGCAGCAAGCTTTCACAGCGGCAGCTTTCACCATTAAAATGCTGGTGAAATGAGATGAGAATAATCGTCAGTCAGTTCTCTCCGTCTACATTAAGAGGATAGGCCTATTTTTCACAATTTATCAAGCTCAGCTCTTTCCTCCAATGACTTAACTTGTTTTTAACAACTGCTACAAAGGTCAGCTTTCTGTTACAGGGTCACATAAAAGTAACATTGTTAACGTTGCCATTTTTGTCTTTTGAAGTCAGATTCTATTTTCTGACTCAGATTTCAACTTGTTTAACAGCCAGTATATTTGGGCTACTGGACTTTTTAATCTCTTGAGATTTGATAGGTAACTATTGCCCCGTATTCTGCCCACCACAGTTCCTTTAAATCAGAACTTAAGAAAATATTTTCCTTCACTGAGAAGCTTCAAGTGCTGTGCAATTAGCAATGAATACATAAACTAATTTCTAGAATAATTATTTTTTTAAAAAAGTTTCTGGATGCTTTAAAATAATTGCATATTATAGAATAGCTGGGACTTTTTATATAACTGAAAAAATTATAACTCTTAAAATAACATAACTCTTAAATAATACCTTAAAATGACTCTTAAATAATATCACTGGGTGATACGTATTCCTCCTCTCTCCCTGATCAGAGTGATATCTTTCCAGATTTTGTGTTTTCCTTTAGCATTTTACTTTGATCCAAGTCATGTAACTTTTCTTTGTTATAGTTTTAAATGTACATTCTAAATCATTTGGTTGTCCTTTAAAAGATCAAAGCCTAAAACCTATTTGTGCTTGGCTTTATTATATGATTAGAAGACTTTCTAATTGAATTTAATTAGAGAGGATAGAATGAAACCAATATAAAGTCAGCAAAGCAACAGCCTCTAAGAAGAGATTGGGAGTGATCACAAACTGCTCTGTGGAGCTAACATAGATTTCCACTTCAAGGGTCTGCTAATAAGAGCTTACAATTGTAGAGCTATAGTACTTTTAATTTCACTAAGCAATAAATAAAATATTAGATCTGAATGTGTTAATAAAAAGTGATTTATTTTTAATCATATAAGTGAATTAAAATTATTGATTCTTATTTCTTATTTATTTCATCAGTAAAATCAATTAAGTCAGTGAGAAATTTGATGAGGGGAGGAAATTTCACTCAATGCCAGTCCAAACTACTTTTTATTTTTAAATATCTAGTCCTCAGTCATTTCTAGGCTTTAAAATTCATAGAATCAGGATTTATAAGCATAAAGCACTTACATGAAGAAAAACCATTTATAGCAGATCTGAATAAACCTTCCTAATGTAACTTTATAAAATCCAGATTTGAAACTTCTTTTGATATTTTGTAAGAATTTTCATATTGTGTTTACAAGCAATAAGGATTCTCTGTTGCCAGCATTGTTCATGTTGACCCTCTAAGTTTTTTTAGAACACAGTACAGACACTCATACCTCCCCCTACCCTTTCCCTATAGTATTCCCTACATTCAGCTAGAAGTGCAAGCTTTGTTTTCTAAGCGCTTTGAAAGGAAGTGAATAGATCTAAGAAGTAAAGCTGGAACAGAAAGACAAAGGTGTAAAGAATTTCCCACCAGTCAAGACTTTGTGGGTGGGGAGAAAAGCTGAAAATCTAATTCTCTGTTTTTTTTTTTTCCATGCAGAAATGAAATTATCTTTTATTTCACTCGAATTAGTCTAGAGAAGACTTTTTTTGCTTATAATTTTCAGTACTAATATGAATGTGTTGGACCACTTTTGGCTAATTCAGTGGTTCTCACCCAGGGGTGATTTTGCTCCCCAAGGGACATTTAGCAACATCTGGAGACATTTTTGTTTGTCACAACTGGGGCAGGGTGGGGAGGTGAGGGGTGCAACTGCATCTAGTGGGTAGAGAGGCCAGGGATGCTGTTAAAAATCTAACAGTGCAGAGGTTAGCCCCCCACTCACAGCAAAGACTTACTGGCCCCAAACGTCAGTAGTATGAAGTTGAAAAATCTTTGGTCAAGAGGATGTTACTAACTTTCTTTGGTATGATGTCAGTGTTTAAAGATTTTATTATAAAAGTGTAAGCACTAGAGGGCAGTACCTGCCCAGCGGTTGTGACTGACATTACTTTACTTTGGGGGTCTTTGAAGGAAAAAAAGAGCTCGTGATTTAGGTAACTTGAAGAAAAGTGACTTTAGGAGGCCCTTAAGGAATTATTTAAGTAATTCTAGATCAAAAGGCAGTTTTAATGATAACTGTTGCTGAAATCAGTAAAAGCAGAGCAAGCGTTTTTTTTTTTTTTTTCTCTTCTTTTTATAAATGATGCCTTGAGAACTTTTGCCAGAGAAAGGGGAAAATTCACACTAGGTTTTCACACACAGAAACACTAACGTCATTGCCACCTACACTTCTGTTTATTCTGTTGAAGCAGGTGATGGAAAGTGGCTATTCCTAGGGCATGTGGATCATTGTAATGCTGTGGAAGCTGTGTATGGAAAAGGGGGACTAAGAGCAGACAGGCAAAGCCGATTGAACCCGTTAGACAAGGCAGAGAGAGTCTGACACAGCTCTTTGATTCTCTGAAACAGATAAATAATAACCATCTACTTGCCTGAAAACATTTAATTAGCTAACTATGCAAGAATGCAGTAAAATTTTCTGTTTTCTCCTAAGTATCAGTCCAGTTTTAAAAAATGAAACATTTTCTCTTTTCAGAGTGAGACATCCAGGCTCAAGACTAAGTTTTTGAGTATTTTAGTAAAAATTGAACATCTCTTTCCCAAACAGTACAAACCATTTGCTAAACTCACATTATACCTACACGTTCCTTTTTATTTATTATTAAACATTAAAGATATACAACACGGTGTAAAGAATGGACATTTATGAACCAATCTAACTGAAACCCTCTGCATACCCTTTCTTCAATTGTAACCCTCTCTTCCTGCTTTCTGCCCTGCTATCATGCCCAGGTGCCCAGGTAAGTGACTTTAATGTTTAACATTCTCATCTATTTCTTCATACTTTAATTACATATGTTAAATATGCACAGTAATATATAATTTTTGCATATTTAAAAACTTTTTATAGATGGCATGTAAGTATTCTATAATTTGTGTTTTGCCTTCAAAATTATGTTTGTAAGAGTCATCCATGTTGATACAAGTATCTCTAGGTATACCAATATTTATTCATCATCTTCCTACTATAGATATTTAGGTTGTTTCCCATTATTTACTAATCCAAATAATGATGTTATGTATGTTCTCATATGACAGCTGCTTTTGTGCATGTGTAACTGTTCTCTGGGGCAGGAGTCAGCAAACTATGTCCTGGCCCATAAGGCTTTCCCACCTATGTTTGTATATCCAGGAGCTAAGAATGGTTTTTGCATTATTGAATGATTTTTTAAAAATTAAAAAAAAGACTATTATTTTATGACATGTTTTTGAAAATTACATGAAAATTCATATTTCAGTGTCCATAAATAAAATTCTATTGGAACAGCCATACTCATTTTTTAATATGTTACCTATGGCTATTTTCAGGCCCAGTGAGTAGTTACAACAGAGATTAGATTGTTTGCAAAGACTGAAATATTTACTATCTGACCCTTCATAGAAAAAGTTTGCTGATTTCTGCTCTAGTGTATACATGTAAGAATGGAATTGCTCGGTTGCACATATTCATTTTTTGCTGTCTTATCAATTAAATCTAAGTTAAAAATGCAAAATCCTATAATCTGTTGCATCAGACTGTATGTTTTCTAAAACTCTGAAACAAATATGGAAACAATCTGAGTCTTAATGCTTTCGTTTGGTTTAAGTAATGAGCTTAGACACATTTTTGTGGTAGCTTCTTTCCCCCTAGCTCCGGGTGGGTACTAATTGGTATAGTGGTACAGAATACTAATTAGGTTTATCATTCTTTTGAGAAGGTGCTGGGAATGGAAAAAGACTAGGAAAATAATGAGCTGGTATAATTTTTGAGCTTACTTTTAACGTCTTTTGTAAATATTCAAGAATATGTGATCTAAAAAAACCAAGTAGTTCAGATTGACTTTATGGTCACTAGCTTTCCTGCCCTCTACTAGAATGTAAACTCCATGAAGACAGCAATTTTTTTTTCTATTTTTGTTTATACTTGTAAAAATGCCTAGCACATAGTAGATGTTCAAGGAATAATTAGTAGTTGAATAAATGGATATATATAAAGAACACAATCCATATGATGGAAAGCTTGATATTCATTGGACTCTGGATATTTATAATAGTTAATATTTTTATTAATATAATATACTTGTAATATTTATAATTTAATATTAAGCAACACTGTGTTTGGAATTATGCAAGATATTTCCTGTTTCGTCTAGGTATTTTACATGGAAAGGCATAGTTTGTAACTTTGCTCTCTTTGGTAAATAAAAATGGTAATGAAAATAGCTGACTGTACTGAGTAAGCGCTAGGCCTGGTTCTAAGTGCATTACATGTGTACACTCGTTTAATCCATGTAACAGCTCCAGAAGATACATATGATTATTATCATCTCCATTTTTACCAATGAGGGAACTAAACACAGAGAGTTTAAGTAATCACCTAAGGTTTTAAAGCTAGTACATGGCGGAGCAGAGATTTGAACCCAAAGTTTGGAAATTCTATTGTTTAAACCTGGAAGGAGGGATGTTTGAAGTCCTGTAGTCCTTTAAGGCAAGCTATGTAAAAGGAATATAACATGAACCACTTTTTAAATTTAAAGTTTTCTAGTAGCCACATTAACAATGTTTTAAAAATTGGTGAAATTAATTTTAATAATATATTTTATTTAACCTAATGATCAAAATTTTATCATTTGAAAATGTAATCAATATAAAATTGTTAACAAGATATCTTACTTTTTTTTCCCACAGGGGAAAGCATGAACACAGTCCCCTACTACCACAAATCATGCACTAGAGTTTCCCGCATTTGGGGAAATCGCAGGGGTCAGCACATCCGGAGTGCAATGGATAAGCCTCGCCCTGGGAAAACCATGGTATCTCCCCTGCCAGGTAAGTATTTTTACATTATTTTTTTGTACCAGGTCTTTAAAATGTGGTATGTATTTTACAATTACAGCATATTTGAATTTGCAGGAGGTGCATTTTAAGTGCTCAGTAGCCATATGGCGATAGTAACTACTGTAAGGAAACAGCGTAGCTGTAAGTTGTAGAAAAGGGAATCTACATCTTGAAAGCACATAAATTGTCCAAAGTCATGCAATTCGTTGGGTGACTCACAGGTTTAGAGAAAATTTTTATGATTTTGGAGGTGGTGGGGGTGGAGCCACATCAGGGATGATGGCGAATGAGAGTTTCTAAAACTCTGAGAGACAGACTGGGAACGGTGCAGACATTAGAAATACAGAAGTAATATGTAGTCCTCTAGAACTACTAAGTTGGTATCAAATGGATTGATTTTCATGGCCAAGAAGTTATTTTTCACAATCTGAACTGAGGTTCATTTAGTCATCTGGTATTTATTTGTCGCTTGAGATGGCGAGAGTAGTAATATATGTAGTAACTACATGTCAATTACAGTAACTGGTCTCAATTATATTTGATTATTTCGCTAGCTGCACTCTAGTTACTAGCTCTTTACCAATCAGAGAAACAAATAGTCATCATCAAGAAGTTCTGATTATATGTAGAATCACTGGGGAGTGGGGAGGTATGTTCACTACATAAAAGCCGTATGATCTTGGCTCTCATTAAGCTTGATATCTAGTGGGAAAGTAATGTTAGTATAAAGATTTAGTGTAAACTTTAAACTATAGCCCTAAAGTGCTAAACTCCCAAAGTACTAAGTTCATAGTTCTGGAAATGCAGAAGGAGAGAGAGAGAGAGTTCATCATGGATTCTGAGTTAAAATGAAATATCTTGTTCTTTCAAAAGCAACTTCATATTCATCCTAACAGTCACACTGCCATTATTTACACATTATACAGACAGTAAGTTTTAAAGTTAAGTTTAATCTGTTTTGTCCCATTATGAAAATGACCCTTTGAAAATTTAGAAAATATGAAAAAAAGAAGAAAAACATTAATCCACAATCCTAAAGACAACTATTTCTGTATATTTCCTTCCAAGTCTTTTAGGTACATTAAAAATACTTGTGATCATGAAATAGAATTGTTTATTTTGTTTTTTCTTAAAATTATGTCATAAGCATTTAAAAATATTCATATGTATCATTTAAAATACCTACATGACAATAGTGAGATGTGTCATAATTTGTTCAGCCATGCCCCATGGTTAGACGTTTATTCCATTTTTCCACATTTGATGCTTCAGCGACCATCTTTGTAAACTCTTTTTCACATTCAGGATTACTTTCCTTAGGTCCAGTTCCTACTAGAAGTGGAGCTGCCAAGCTAAAGAATATACCATTTTTAAGGTTCTTGATGTATTTTGACACATTGCTTACTAGAAGGGTTGTCCCCATTTGAGTTCCCATCAGAGTGTGAGAGGCCCATTTCATGTCGGTTAACAGCACTGAAGTAGTCTCATTTGTTTTTTATTTGCTAAATTGGGGGACAAAAATGTTATTTTATTGTTTTCATATCAATTCTTTGATGACCACTATTAAGTATGAACAATTCCTCATATTGTTATTTATTTATATTATTATTTACTTTGTCATTTTCTCAGGTTTTTCTTATCAGTTTGTTTTGAGTTCTTGATGTGTTTTAAGTCATTAGTTTTTTTTAATGAACAGTATCAATAGTTCTTTTAAAATAATATTCCTTTAAACACCAATTTTCAACATGTAGGGTTTTTGGGTTTTTAAAAAGATATTTAAGGAAAACATTTAAAAAGAATATTTCAGTTCTTTTTAGGTACTCTTTTGAACTGCATTCTTATGCTGTCAATGGGTGTGGGTTCAAATGGTGTAAACTATTTATACTAAGCAATTATTTTAAGGAAAATAAAATTACAAAGATACATTTTCTGTAAAATGTACATAGAGTATACCAAAGTGTGGTAAAAAGTGTTTTTGGAAAAAAAATGCTTTTGGGAATATTTACTACTTTGAATTATCTGTACCAACTATTTTCCTACAGTAGTGCCAATAGAGTAGACTGTAGGTGGAAAGATTTTTTAAGAGTTTATTTTTTAAGGTAACATTCACATATGAAAAGATTTTTACCTTCAAATTTTGGAAAACCATTTTGCTTGAATTAGAGAGGGTGGATAGGCTGTGTCATTTCTTCTGTACCCCAAAGCCTGAAGTGTGCCTTGTTGTTGATTCCTAGTGCTTAGGACTCACTTTTTTTTTTTCTTTTAAATTAGTGCTGGTTTCTATGGGCTGCAAACTTTCCCCAATAGCTGAAGCAGAGATTTCTGGGCATTTAAAATTTTCTTCTTTCTTCACAGTTTTAAAAGAGCCTCTTGCCTCCTCTGTTTGTCATTACATGTACTGAAGTACAGAATAGAAAATGCAAAACAAAACAGCTGTACAGGAGGTTTTTCTTTTTAAAGAAGTTGATAGACAAATGGCACAGGGTCCACTGTTCTCACCAGCTGAGAGCTTTAGCTTCCAGAAAGCACTACTTTAGGGGAACAAGCGAAGTAGTGTGGAGGGCCTGAAAGGCTTCATTGACAGAACAGCCGGGAGGCTCTTGTACTGTATTGTCTGGTATGCAGTGCTCTTTGGAAACCAGTTCTTGCGATCTCTACACCCCCAACATCTCCAAAAGCTTAAAAAATTACGTTTTTTTTTTTTTTTTTTTTGCTATTATACTTTGTTTCCTAAGTGAAAAAGAGTTTGTTTTTGTTTTTCTTTTGCCTTTGGGTGTTAGTCAATGATTTGAATGATCTCTTAGCTTGGTTAGTGGGAATACTGGGGGTCTGGGCAGTAGGTCCAAGGCAGTGTCCCTAACAAATTAGTGGCCCAGCATTAATATTTGTTTTCTGAAGTAGAATTTAAGTACTGCAGCAAAATGGAGTCCTTGGGTGGGGGAAATAAAGCAAATTTGAAGCTGATGATCCTTACTTTTCTTGAAGGTTGATCTGGAGAGATTTAAGTTTATGCTAAGGAATAACTTTCCAGTGGAATAAGATAATAAAAGTTATTAGATATGTATCAGTGAAGTTGAAGTCTCACTTATAGACTTTGAGAGAGCTCTTCAGGGAAGATACCGTCATCTGTAGCATGCTGATTTGGTGTGAAAGTGCTGAGGCTGGGCAACTTCTTCATCAATGGTTTTCATTCAAGTATTAATAGAGCTCCTATTATGTGTCTAGTCTTGAGAAGGGGTGTGGCCTGTGCGCCCGAATTTTGAGGAGCTCAGAGTCATTGAGCCATAGACTGTAGAAGATCCTTAGAAATCAGCAATCCACTCTTATTCTGCAGGGAGCGCTGAGGCCCCAAAAGGTGACTTGCTCAAGATTACCCAGAGTTAGTGGCAGACTCTTGACTGGAAGCTAGATATTTTTACTTCCAGTTTGGCATTTTCCCATTTGACTGTTGTTGAAAGTGCCTTGTAGTTGTTAGAGAACAGTTCAAAACAATATATAATGAAGTATAAACTGAATAATCAATTACCATTGCACATGGGGAGAGTTCACTGGGTATGGTGTGGACATTACAAAAGAACCAGGAAAATCAGGTCTCTGTTCTGTGTTGTCAGGGCACATACATGGAGAAATTTATATTCTCCTGTCCAAGTATGAAAAAGCCTTTAAGTGTGCTTTCTGTTTGAGTGTGTGCACACAAGAAGTTCCCCTGGTGAACATTAAAATAAAAGCTGGGTGAGGGTTGGGAGGTTGGATGTGGGAGAGAATGTGGAGTCCAAGTGATTCACAGATTTCTGAGTAAGTTTGACCATCACACATTGGAGGATGAACCTAGACTGCTAGAACTTTGAGTCTATGACAGGAGGGGCCCTTGTGGAGGTCTTGATGTAAAGAATTTGAATCCCCACCCCACCCCGAACTTCTGCCTAGCTGCTAGGAATTTATTCTCGGCCTTAATATTTGATCTCTTCTCACAGTCTATGCCTGTGCATAGGTTTCCTTTCCCATTTAAGAGGATTGCTAAAAGCAAAAGAACAATTTTAACCATCTGCTACTTAGACAAGAGGAGATTTATTACTTTTAATTGAAAGGATACTTGTTCCAACAGGAGAAGGGTATGCATCAGAGAGGAAAGCCTGTGGCTGCACATATATTTTGGTTACAGCTCTGCAGGCAAGTTGGTGGGGAGGAGCAGTTCCTCAAAGTGCAAACAGCAGATATGGGAAGTTGAGACCAGGGGGAGCACTGCTGGTTCAGGGAACAGAAAGTTTAGTGCACATGCAAAGTGGATGGAGTTTAGAGCAGGGGACCAGGCCCTGAGACATCAAGTGAGGGGAGTGGGGAGAGAGACGATAAGGCCAAAGAATCCAGATCTAGAGGATCTTGTAAACTGTGTTAAAGAAAGTAGACTTTAACTCAAGGGCAAAGGAGATATGACTCTCAGATTTAAATTTTAGATCACTCTGATTGCTGTGTGGCACTGGATTATGGGAAAGGGAGGATGAGAAACAGTGGAATCAGTGAGACTAATTAGAAGAATGTTGCATTAGTTGAGAGAAGGGCTGATGGCCTGAACCTGTAAGGGCAGAACCATGAATAGCAATTTTAGCACTCAAGGCAAACAACTAAAAACTGACCTTCAAACAACTCTGTAATTCAAGATATGGCTTGCATGTGGGTGTGACTGGTAATGTGCCTTCCAATAGCTTTCAGTCTAACTAAATATTCTGGATAACCAGGTACTATTCTTTTAAAATAATTATGTGAAAAAAAAAAGATCTTCCCCTCTACAGTTTTGTCTCCAGCGGCAAAGTATCATTAACCCCTAGCAGTTAGTCTGGAGCAGAGGCAGGGGAGGGAGGGAGGGAGGGAAGAGATCAGATTTAGGAGATAGTTAAGAAGTAGGATGGATAAGAAAAGCTTTTGAGAGAAAAAGATTTTGAGTTCATTTTTAAAGTTTTTTTTTTTTTAAATTGAAGTATAGTCAGTTTACAATGTTATGTCAATTTCTGGTGTACAGCACAATGATTAGTCATACATGAACATACATGTATTTGTTTTCCTATTCTTTTTCACATAAGCTACCACAAGATATCAAATACAGTTCCCTGTGCTATACAGTATAAACTTGTTTATCTATTTTATATATACCAGTCAGTATCTGCAAATCTTGAACTCCCAATCTGTCCCTTCCCACTCTCTGCCCCCCTGGTAACCACAAGTTTGCCTTCTTTGTGAGTCTGTTCCTGTTTCTTTATAAGTTCATTTGTCTTTTTTTTTTTTTTAGATTCCACATATGAGTGATATAATATGGTATTTTTCTTTTTCTTTCTGGCTTACTTTACTTATAATCACATTCTCTAGGGCCATCTGTGTTGCTGCAAATGGCATTATTTTATTCTTTTTTATGGTTGAGTAGTATTCCCTTGTATAAATATACCACAACTTCTTTATCAAAGTTGTTTTTTAATTGAAAGCATAATACATGCCACAGCAAAATTCAAACAGTACTAAAGATGTACAATGAAAAGTATGTCTTAACCAGAGTCAACCACTATTAATAGTTCCTGTGTATTCTTCTAGTTTTTTGTACCATTGCAAGCTTAAATTTTTAATATTTTTATTTAAAAAATGTACTTTTATTAAAATATTTAATATTTTTCCTTTTACAAAAATAGGAACATACCATACATCCTGCTCTTCCCTTTAGTAATTCACTTCACATTATATTGTGGCAGTCTTGCCACATCTGCTTCATTCTTTTTAATGATTGCTTAGTAGTCCATTGAATGAATATGTTACCATAATTTACTTAAACTAGTCTCCAAACTGATGGACATTGGGGATGTTTCCAATTTCTGGTGTTTGAATTAGATTTTACATAAGAGAAGAGATATGAATTAATGAAGGAAGAATTATGGGCGCTGAAAAAAGGTTTATACATCAACAGGGACCCCTGGCATTTTTGTGACTGAGGAACATACTCTTGAGTTGCCTAAACCTTAGGGTGAATGTGGGTATAAGGGTAGAGGTGGGAGAGGAGTGAGTGTGTATGCAGACCTTTGAGTCTATGTGACTTGAAAACTGGGCATTTCTAACAGGGAAGGGTTAAAGCTGGCATAATCACTTCTTCAGTTAAAAAGCTTTCAGGGGAGGAGGCTGCCACAACTATGAACACTGCCCATACTCTCCTCCAGGAGAAATGCCCTCTTACCCATCCATGGCTGTCACCCTGCTGCCTCCTAAATTTACCTACTGTTCCAGTTGTTTCTCTGGACTCCCTAGCTGTAGTGAGAAAATGAAGTATTTGTAAAAGACAGAAACTAGGTTTGATGGGTTGAATAGAATGTTGTGTCAAGGAAGAGTGAGAAATGGGCCATTGTTGTATGTAAGGCCACCTCCCACTAGTTCCTCTCTTTCTTTTAAGCATACTTTGTCCTCTCCTCCTGATGAGTTAGTTTCAGATGCAACCATTTACCAGTTGCATGACCTTGGGAAAGTCTTAACATCTCTAAGCTTCAGTTCCTCTGCCAGTAAATTGTGCATAATAATTCCTGGTTGGCACAGTCTTGGGAAGATTTAATAAGGCAGTGCATGTGGAAGAGGCTATGTTTCATTTTACTTTTCTTCCAAGGCCTTTCCAGAATGGAGTTTGTTAAAGCAATATGTAGTTCATCCCAAGACAGTGAAGCACAGTCTATTCTTTCCTGGGTTGTGCTGGCCAGTGTAAGCCTAACATACTCTCAGCCTTTGTATTTTACTGAAACTATTCCTGAAATTTCATCACCTTTAGGAAAATGTTACCAAATTTCTTTACATTTGTATTGCACTTTATGGCTGGCAAAGAGACCTTAGCAACAATGATCTAATTTGAGCCTCCCAGCGAAACATCTGGGGTGAGTAGGGCAAGCTTTATTCCCATATAACAGATGGTATAACTGAGGCTCAGAGATTGACATAAACAAACTGAGACTCAGAGACGATACAGAGATAACAAATAGCAGAGAGCAGAACGAAGTCCCTCTAGACTACTACAGGACTGATGAGGTGAGAAGTAGCTTTCCTGCTCTCAATCTGTCTAGGCTTGGAATTCTTGAGTCTGTTTCTACAATCATATTTTAAATCCCACTAAAGTACATTTCACTTTAATCTTCTAGTTTAAATTTTTTTCAGGGGGTAATTAGGTTTATTTATTTATTTATTTATTTAGGTACTGGGGATTGAACCCAGGCCCTTGTGCATGCTAAGCACACACTCTACCACTGAGCTATACCCTCCTCTGCACATGTCACTTTAAAAATAATTTCTCATTGAAAAAAAAGTAGTATTAGTAAGATATTTTACAGTTTGCAAAATACCTTAAAATCTACGGACTCAGTTGATTCTTACAATAACCCTATGAGGTAAGGAGTGCAAATGTGAGTAATTCCATTTTGCAGACAAGGAAGCAGATTTAGGAATTGAGACTTGCCCAAGGTCGAATAACCAATAAGGACCAGAGCCAGAATGGGAACCTGGCCTTTTGGTCAGCAACTTCAGTACTTTTTTTTTTTTTTTTTAAACTTTCATTATTGTGAGTATGTTTTTATTGGTCCGTGTAATTATCTTTTCTAAAAAATTCAAATTAGATAGCCTTGTGTAGACATTCGTTAAAAAACATTTATTGAGTACTTTTGTAAACTGCTCACCATCTAGTTGGGAGAAAGGGAAATAAACAAATAGTTAAGAATCAAAGACAAAATATACTTTGCAGTTTGTAGGCTTAATAAATGGTTTTTAATGATAGCCTGATGACAACTTTTTTTCAAAAGATGATGATCACATTGACTTTTGTAAAAAGTGGGAAAAAGAAGTCACACATACACATACTCATGCGTAACCGCTCCCTACCCCGCAACATCAGTGAAAATCATATGAATTTTACATTCCAATAAGTAACTGGCATTTTCTTGGCGTGTTAATCTGTAGGAAATTTTAGGCTGCAGTGTAGTAGTATATCATCAGAGAATGTCAACTAGATTACAGTATTATGTCACTTTGATGTCACTGCCCAGCATTGTTTTGGTTTTTTTACTAACAGATATATTTGCTAGATCTTACTTTGATAACACTATGTAATAAAAAGAATCTGTCATAATTTCCTTTGTAAACAGCATGTTTCTTGTTTGATAATAAAGACTATTTACTTCTGTCCTCATGCTTTCTTGGGGCCGTAATTGGTTGTTCATCTGCTCAGCCTTCTCCGTTCTCCAGGGCAACATGTGACCTGAAGCAGACTCTAAAAGAGGAAGGATGGGTCAGATTTAGAGATTCAAGATTAAACAGAACAATGTGTTTAGAGCGCTAGACTTAGAATTAAAAAAAAAAAAAAGGGAAGAGTAAAACTCTGTATAATGAAGAATTAGCTTTATCCAAAGAGAAACTTTTGCCCTCAGCTACTGGGAAGCAACCTCTAGATCCCTAAAATATCCTACCTGATGAGAGTGTCTTTGTCTGCCTGGGGGTTTGGCCACAGGCCAGTCTAACGACGTGATTTAAGATGGGGGCTTTGGAACATGCTCTATCAGTTCCGACTTCCAGACGAAGGTCAGCAAGGTGGGCAGTATGTGACCGAACCTCAGTAAAAACTCTGGACACCAGAGACTTGGGTAAGCATCTCTGCTTGGCAACACTCTCGAGTATTGGCACACATTGTAGCCAGGAGGAGGTAATGCCATCCAGGACTCCACAGGAGATGTTCAGAAGCTTCATGTTTGGGCCTCGCCCAGATTTCACCCCATCTGTCTCTTCTTTCGCTGGTTCTGATTTGTATCCTTTTATTACAACAAAACTTTAATTGTAAGTAGAGTGCTTCCCTGAGTTCTGTGAACAGTTCTAGCAAATTCTCAAACTGAGGGAGTAGTGGGATCCCTGAACTTGTGACAGGTGTCTGAAGTGAGGACAGCCTTGTGGAGGACTGTACCCTTAACCTGTGGAATTGGTGGCCTAGCACTGGTAGTTGGTGTCAGACATCACTGCATTTCCCCAAACCTGCTTTTATTTGTTTTTTAATATTATTTTTATTTTTTTGGGTAGGGGAGGGAGGTAATTAGGTTTATTTATTTTTGGAGGAGATACTGGGGATTGAACCCAAGACCTTGTTCATGCTAGGCATGCGCTCTACCACTTGAGCTATAACCTCCCCCCCAAAACTCCCTCCCCCCGCAACCTGCTTTTAGATTTAGATTTTGGTACTTTCTAGTCTGGTTACTTCTCTTGGTTTCAGTTTTTTTATCCTTAATTTGGGGGTCATCCCTGCCTTATCTTCCCCACAGGGTTAATTCTTAAGAACAAGATAAATAAATAATGTGTGTAAAAAGCCATTACTTACAAATAAGAATATGCGATTTAAAAACAGAAATGGGCCATCAAGATACATTAATATTATTACAATGGAACTAAATGGTGGGGATGAATGTAGCGGAGGTGTGGGTGGGTTAGGCACAATTTTATTGTCCTTCATTATACAATTTTTACGTCTATATTGTGTGCAGAGTGCTGGGGAGCTAACGGTGAACGAGTCAAGGCCCTGCCCCCAGGGGGCTTATATTCTCTGTTCAGGGAGAGAGAGAAACAAGGCAAATGAGGCAAATAATGAGTCTGTGGTAATTATTGGGAAAGAAGCAAATAGAGTGATGCAAGAAGAGCAGTTCCATTGGCAGGGTGCTTCTTCAGATAGAGTGGCCAGTAAAGAGCTCTCAGAGGAGCTGACATTTGAAAAAAGATTTTTAAGGACGAGAACTAGAGTGTTTTTTAGGCAGAAGGATGAGGAAAGGCAAAGGTCCTGAGGTGGGAAAGAGGTTGGTGTGTTTCAAGGACAGAAAGGAAGTTTGTGTGGCTAGATTGGGACAACATAAGGTCGGAGACATGCATGGGTCAGATGATGAAGGGGAGGAAGTTTGAGTTTTTGTTTTGAGAGTGACGTGAAGCTTGGATGGTTTTAAGCAGGAAATGTTATATGAATTGCTTCAAGAATTCCAGCTGTGGAGTGAGGAAGAGTAGAAGCAGGGACAGAGATCATCAGGAGACTATGCAGTTATTCGGTGAGGACCTGGCAGAGAAGAGACAGAAATGGTCAGATTGTAGATACTTTTTAAGGTAGAATCAAAAGAGTTGCTGATGGATTAGATGTTGGCTTTGGGGAGGGCGAAAGGAAGAAAGGTGTGTTAGTTGGGTCCTCTGGGAAGCAGATGCTGAGGAGTTAGTCATGTAGGAGGTATAAGAGGGAGATAATGCCTATAAAAGGAAAGGAGAGAGGCAGCAGGATTGGATAGGGAAAACCTCAGACTGAAATGCAGGTAAAATCTTGGGCAAGCCACTGGGGAACTCCAGAGCAAAGATGTTTCCATGAGAGAAGTTCCCACTGGGAAGAAATGCCCAGGCCCTAGTGACCCCTCACTGTGCTCTCAGTCACTGGCTGGGGGCTTCCTGGGAAGAGGGTGCTGAAGGAGCTGAGGGCTGGAGGCTGACAGCTGCCTGTACTCCTTGCAGCTGCTGAGCAAGCTCTTTCTCTAAAATAGATCCAAGTGGGGCACCCCCATGGCTACAGTCCATCCCTTGTACTGTGTGGATCTACTTTTCCATATGCAAGGGGTAGCTCACCAGGGTTCCAGTGAGCTCTCTTCCTGAAGGGACTTTGAAAAGGGAGGTCCCTGGGATAACCATAGGCTGCTGCTGTGGTTGGTCTTGGGGCTACAACTGGTAACTTATTTTCTCCCTGCTCCGTTATCCATTCTAAATTCCACTCTCCCTCTCTGCTGGAGGTGAGTCCACTATCACCTCTGCTGGTCTTCATGGCTTACCTGGTGGTGTAACTCACCACCATTCTTGAGGAGGTCTGAGCCCTGATACCCTCACCCTTCATATACTGGGCAGCACTCGTCATTCATGTCACAGTTAGGCCACAGGGTGCCAAGAGGTGCCCAAGGGTATACCTGAGTGCCACATGTATTCCAGCTCCACTGTGTGGTAGCAGTTCTACCTCCCTTTGCGCATCAGCCTCAACATACCTGCCTCAGCCCCACTCAAAGCTGCAGCCTTGCATGTTCCCCCATTATATGGGTGGGAGCAGTATTCCTAGGTGTGGAACATGTTGTCTCTAGAACAAAGAGGTCCATCAGGCCTTGTGTTTCCTTCTTTGTGGATGCAAGATGCAGCAATTTGTCTTTAGACAGGGTGTCCTAGCATGCCCCTGACAACTAGACCCCAAATAACTTTACTGAAGGGTCAGGTCCCTGAATCTTCATAGAGTTACAGCTCACCCTCTTGAACGCCTGTGTCCATTTTCCCTTCCCCATATAAACCAATGACCCAATGTGGGGCCTTCGCCAATGGCTTAATTTATCAATCCCAGTTACACATTCAGGGGCTGGGGCAATGACCACCAGTGGGGCCATGGACCCAGTGAACCCGTTTAAGATGATTTCAGGCAGGACTCCATTTGACCTGGCCCATATTGCATCACTCTAATAGGGGTCCTCGTGACATTTCAGGTCTCTGAATGTCAGTATCATTTCAGACCCTGTGTCCTGCTGAATATCCACCAACCCCAAGTTTACAGTTACCCAAGTAAATGGCTGTAAGTCCCTTTGGGAGAAGGACTGGTGGAATTATTACAATATATACTTTCTGTGATGTTGTAGAGTCCTTTCTCCTGAGGACTTGGACTTTTTTTTTTTAATTGAAGTATAGTTGATTTACAATGTTGTGTTAGTTTCTGGTGCATCGGACACTTTTTCATTCAATAGATTTCAGGTCTGAAAACAATTTCAGGTCTAGGAACTAGGCAGGAGATCGTAACTTTTTAAAAAAGTATTAAAAATATTTTATTTTTAGTTGTAGTAAAAAGCACATAACATAAACTTTATCATCTTAACTATTTTAATTGTACAGCTCAGTAATGTTAAGCATATTCACAATGTTGTGCAACTCAGCTCCAGAACTTTTTCATTTTGCAATATTGAAACTCTGTACCCATTAAACAACAACCCATTTCCCCCTACCCCCAGACAATGGAAACCACCATTCTACTTTCTGTTTCTGTGAGTTAGACAACAGAGATACCTCATGTAAATGGGAGCATACAGTATTTATCCTTTCATGACTTTCTTTATTTAGCATACTGTCCCTATGGTTCATCCAGGATTTCTTTCCTTTTTAAAGACTGAATAGTATTCCATTGTATGTATATACCACATTGTTGGTCATTAGGACAATTGTGACCCCCGACTTGTGCTGTTGCCACCTGGCCTCTATTGATGCCAGTGGGGAGAGGGTTGATCATCTTCATTGCTATCAATGATCCTAGCTCTGTGATTGCTTCTCCTACCTTCATCCCTGGTCTGCTGAGGTGAGCCACCACTGAACTTAGTGATGCTGGTACCCCTCTCACCAGCACACTCCTATTATCTGTGGTGAATGGTGTGTCTTCTGGACCTTCCATGAAATATAATCCTGTAGTGGGTCTTCAGACCTCAAATAATAGATCCATTCCAGTATGTCAACTCCCTAAGCCTTTTAATCCATTCCTCCACTGTCTGATGTGGAAATTCAGGCATTTCAACTTTGCTCATTGTGGGACATCACTTTTTCCAGGCTTTTAGGAGCACTCTATTAACACATTGGAACTATCCCTGAGATCCTTGCTGGAGTGTAAACCTTGTATCCCAAGAGAATGCCCCTAAATTAATAAACTCTTATCCAGTTTTATATTCTGGTACCCTTGATCAAACACACTCAAAATCTAATCCATGGCATTTTCTCCTGCTCCTGTTGTTATAAGCTGGATATTAGTTCCTTTCCCTCCTTATGAGCCCCAAGTTCTCAGCTAAATTTTGCTGTGCCTTAGCTCTAGTTATCATCCTGGCAGCCAGAAGAGGAGATGGGGCAGATTCTGACCTCTGCCACCTTTTAGAGAGGGGCCTTTAGCATTGTCTTTCCTGGGGACAGGTGGACCACCTTTGTATGGGAAACCAAAATCTTCACGGACATCTACCATCCAAGGGTACCAGATGTCCCCACTCCATGTGTCATGGTTCTAGTACAGGTTTTCTCAACTAGGGCCCTGACCTTGGCATAACAGATCTACCTTGGCTGAAGGTTCTAGCTACCTGTCTCAGTTGAAAGTTAGTCTTTGCTGTCTCTTGGGCAAGTGGTATTGGGAAAGCTGGACAGTGGCATGTAAATCAATGAAGTTAGAACACCCCCTCACACCAAACCAAAAAATAAACTCAAAATGGCTTAAAGACTTAAATGTATGACTGGACACCATAAATCTCTTAGGAGACAACATAGGCAAAATCTTCTCTGACATAAATTGTAGCAATGTTTTTCTAGGTCAGTCTACCAAGGCAATAGAAATAAAAGCAAAAATAAACAAATAGGACCCAATTAAACTTATAAACTTTTGCACAGCAAAGGAAACTATAAACAAAACAAAAAAAAACCAACCTATGGACTGGGAGAAAATATTTGCAAATAATGGGACTGACAAGGACTTAACCTCGAGAATATACAAACAGTTCATACAACACAATAACAGCAACAACAATGAAAAAACAACCCAATCAAAATATGGGAAGAAGACCTAAAAAGACATTTCTCCAGTGAAGACATACAGATGGCCAGTTGGCACGTGAAAAGATTCTCAATATCGCTAATTATCAGAGAAATGCAAATCAAAACTACAATAAGGTATCACCTCACACTGGTCAGAATGGCCATCATTAAAAAGTCCATAAATGATAAATGCTGGAGAGGATGTGGAGAAAAGGGAACCCTCCTACATCGTTGGTGGGAATGTAATTTGATGCAGCCACTATGGAAAACAGTATGGAGATTTCTTTAGAAACTAAAAATAGAGTTACCATATGATCCAGCAATCCCACTCCTGGAGGAAACTCTAATAATTCGAAAAGATGCATGCACCCCAGTATTCATAGCAGCACTCTTTACAATAGCCAAGACATAGAAGCAACCTAAATGTCCATTGACAGATAATTGTATAAAGAAGCTATGGTATACACACACACACACACACACACACACACACACACACACACACACAATGGAATACTACTCAGCCATAAAAAGTTAAATAATGCCATTTACAGCAACATGGATGGACCTAGAGAGTATCATACTAAATGAAGTAAGTCAGACAGAGAAAGATGAATACTATATGATATCACTTGTATGTGGAATCTAAAAAAAGTGACACAAATGGACTTATTTACAAAACACAAACAGACTCACAGACATAGAAAACCAACTTACGGTTACCAAAGGGGAAAGGGGAGGGGAGGGATAAATTAGGTGTTTGGGATTAGCAGTTACAGACTACCGCATATAAAGCAGATAAACAACAAAGTCCTACTGTGTAGCACAGGGAATATATTCAATAACTTGTAATAACCTATATTGAAAAAGAATATGAAAAAGAGTATGTGTATCTGAATCACTATGCTGTACACCAGAAACTAACACAACTTCAATAAAAAGAAAAAATGGAAAAAAGTCTTTGAAGTTCTGCACCTCTACTAGTTTATGAGTTGGGTCTTCATTCTTTACTGCTCTCCTACTGCAGGAGATAAGAACCTCTTTGTAAGTTACCAAAGAAGCCTCAGCCTTTTGCACTTAATTTCAATTGTTAGGTAATCACTTTTCCTTATCTCTCTGTAAGATGCCAGTGCAGTTCAGTAACAATCAGCTAATTTTCTGTCCTTGTTTGAGTCATTTCCCTGTACTTTTCAAATACCTGGATGATTTCACTGGCCAGGATGTTCCCCTCCCTTAGATCATTCTCCTAAATTATCACTGGTGAAAGTCTTTCTGGCTGGAGACTGTTTCTGTCTCTCTATTATTTTTCCTTCAAATTTTGCTTGCAAACTGGATGGTTCCTTCTTTAGTTCCTTTTTCTTGCAATACCTTATCATTTACAGCTAAGAAAAGCTTATTGGTACTTTCAGCATTCTGCTTGGAAATCTCCTTAGCCACCTCCAACAAGTTTATTAGGTACATTTTCTATCTTCCAGGTACCATAGGTGACAGTTTCATAAATTATTCCACCACTATTTAACACAGGTGACCCTTTCTCCCGTGCCCAGTAGCAGTTTCCTCCCTGCTCATCCTGCTTCTAATAGTCTCCTTGCTGCCCTTCTAGCCTCTGTTTGCTGCCTGGTCCCAGTGCCAATGCCCTGTATTTTAGGTTTTAATTATGGCTGTATCCCACTCTCATGTACCAATTTCTGTTTCAGTATCTACTACTGAATAATAAACAACCCCCAAACATAAGACAACAATGATTTATTAATTTCTCACAGTTCTGTGGATTGACTGGATGGTTGGTCTTTAGTCTCACCTGGTGTGCTGCATTTTGCTTGTGTTTGCCCAGAGACTTGGATGTTGGGTTGGTTCCATGTGGGTTTCAGTGCCTCTTTACTCACATGGTCTCACATCCCAAAGATGCTTGGCCAGATTCCTGTACATGCAGCTAAATTTTAAGAGGGCCAGAGAGGAAACTGCAAGATCTCTCAGGGCCTAAACTCTAGCACTTATACAATAGCATGTTCTATTGGTCAAAGCAAGTCACAAGGCAAACCCAGATTCAAAATGCAGTTGGAGAATTAGCAATGCCTCTTGAGAGAGAGGAGCAGTAAACTCACAATGCAAAAGAGCAAGGAGGGAAGTTGACTCTTTGAGGATCACACAAGTTTAAGATGCCTGTTAGACACCCAAGTAAAGATGTCAGATAGGTACTTAGCTGTAAATGCACTGATCCCAGAGCAGGGTTCAGGCTAGGGAAGTAAATTGGGTATCATCAACATACAGACATGATGCTTATGTGCATCGTCCTGTCCCCCCCCCCCCCCCCCCCCGCCCCGGTTCCTGGTTACTGCGTCAGTGGACTGTGGAGGAGGCAGGTGCTAGCAGAGTGCAGCCCTCTGTACAAGACTTGATAAAGGCTGGGGAAGAGGAACATTCTGCTTTTGCAGCGGCTCCAAGTGCACTTCCCCACTCAGGCAAAGAGTATTCCACTAGCCCTCTCCCTCCCTCTTCTGTCTGGGTAGAGCCACAGGTGTTAGGGATGAGGTTAGGACAACTGGCCAGCATGCAGAGGATATAGGACGTGAAACCATTCCACTGCCTTGTTTTGTCACCTAAAGAAAGTAACCCAGGAAAATGGGGACTGAGCCACACTGCCCTGCTGCATCTTCTTTTTGTTGTGTTGCATTTGCTGCCAGTTAGGAAAATTTTGCAAAAGCAGCCATATTCCCATTGTTACCATTTCTGACCATTTCCTCTCATTCTTCATCTAGAAGATAGTAATTTAGGGATTATCCCTAAGTGTTTGACAACACTTTGTTAACCCCAAACTGATTATCCTTATTTTATATTTTTCTGTGTTTCTTGGGAGGAAAGGGCTGTTTGCTGTCATGCTTTTACAATCTGGAAGAGGAAAGGCAAGAATGAGGTAGAGTCTAGTATTTGTGAAAGGAGTGATTTCAGAGCCATTCCAAACCAGCAAGAAAGACAGGGGAGATAAATCCAACTTGTCCAAAGGAAGAAGCAAAGAGGAGGAGGGAATAAGAGTTGGAGACTGTGATACAGTCAAGAGTTCTATGCTACCCGCTGTTCTGTGAGTTTCTCTTCTCCATATTTTCCTTACAAAAATAAAGATTGCCTGATGTCCCTCCTTTCTGTAGCTGCACCAAACTCTCCCTCCTGATAACTTAGGAGGAGCTGGAATCTGTATTCTCCAACTGCTCCCCAACCTAATGCAGTTCTCCCCACACTGGTTAACTTTCCAGGATCCTATTTTTAAACTGGTTTTGCTAATTTTTGCATTCTCCCCAAGCCTGCTTCGAAGCCCAGGCTGGGGTAGGGGTTGGGGTTGGAGTGAGGCAAGTAAAAGTTTCTGGCTCCATCTCTCATTTCCTGAGCTGAGCTGGGCTGCACTAATTGACCTCGAGGGTCTCAGCTGTGCTAAGTTGGGTGTTTGTTAGATCTCGTTAGGCTTGTAATTAGTGCAGAGAATCTAGGTCAGAGGCAACTGGTTGGATTGATGGTCTCAGGGGGCATGAATAAAGGCGGGGAATAGCAAACAGGTTCCTGGGTCTGTGGGTGGGGTGAGCCAGGGCAGGGAATGGTGGGGCTTGTGTCCTACAGACAGACAGACAGACACGGTCATGTGCAGAGAGGCGCTCAAGCTCTTAGGGGTGTGTCTGTGCGTGTGTGGTGTGTGTGTGGTGTGTTCGCTCCCGCATTTACTCCGGTTTCTTTCCAACCTCTCCATATATGGTGTGGCTCTAGAGCAGGCTGGGGATTGGCTGCTGTTGTTGGGAGACTGGGAGGTAGGAAGAAAGCAGAAAAAGGAACGAACCAAGCAAGGGAAGGGAGTGTGAAGGGGAGGGGGCTGTAGCCAAGCTTTGAGGTTGCAGAATGGGGCTAGGTCCCCATGCATGTGAAGTTTAGAAAGGGGAGAGATTCTTTGGGACTGTTTTTGGGGAAAATGAGGTAGAGTTTACTGATGGCAGAGGGGCTGGGAGACAGGGCAGGGAAGGAGGAGGCTAAGCTATTTCCCTAGTGTCTGCACACAGCAGGGTTTGTGAAGCAGGAGTTAGATCAATTTGTGGGGTTTTTTTTCCCTTTTCTTTTCACCCTAAAAAACCTACAGCTATACTGTGGAAATAGCATGCAAATTAACTCATTAGCTTTCCAGGTCAACACCTCACACTTTCTACCTAATGGAGGCAGATCAGGACTGTACCTCAGTCTGTTCCCTAAACCTTTACTTAACAATTTAATGGGAGAAGAACGGGAAAAGTTGAGGAAAATGTCATTGAAATAGGAAATGGCATTTAGTTCTTCACTTGTCTCTATCCCTTATCCCATTTCAATTCTGTGTCCTGGATTTCCTCATCTCCCTGGCCTGGGGCCTCCCCAAAGATTCTCCCTTTTCCAGTTCATTTGTGTAAGAAAAGAATATTGCAAAGATGTTAGAAGAGAAGGAAGGAAGAATAAATATACATCCCGAAAGATGTCTATTGGCAACTGTGTAGAAAGCTGGTTGCCCCATGCTCCCCACTCAATCCACCCATTTACCCCAAAACAGGTGACAGAGGAAGTAAGGGAAATATTGTAGGTAAAGAAATTGGAGTGATGAAGTGAGGGAAGAGGGGTCTGGGAGGAAGGGAAAGCTAGAGTTCCAGTGTTATCTTCCTCCAGCCATGTGCTCACACTTTTAACAGAGATCATGCTAGCAGCCCACCATCAGGGTACACTCAAAGCTGTTTTTCTATTGGGAAGCCTGGCTTTGTGCTTAGCTCTGAAATTCTTGAAGACAGGAGATCAACCTTCTCCCCACTTTCAATCTGTAGCCTTTAGCACAGTACTCAGCACTCTCTCCTTGAAGAAAGGCTTATGGGCACAGTTTGTGATCTGGATCAACTCATGTACCAGAACATACTCTAGGCCGACTAATTAACCCCTTACCCTAGGCCTCATTCAAACTGTAATCCTGCCACCTGGGCAGGAGTTCATAGCCCACTGAGTCAAACTAATAATAGCAGCCACCAGAACTATTTCCAAACAGGAAGGCATTTTCCATACATTGTCTTTACACTTCCATTTTTCAGATGGGAAAACGGACACTTGTAAAGCTTGTGCCTTGCCCGGGGCCTCATAACTAAAAAGACAGGATTTGAACTCAGATCTGTCTGGTTACAAAGCTGGTTTCATTTTACCACCTTGTGGCCTGGCTCTGGTGCCTGAAGACCCCAGGAGCCCAACATCCAACTTTTAGTCTCCCAGGTTCCCCAATCTTTCTTTTCTCCTTCCTCTCACCTCTCTCTCTCCTCTCCAGTGTCTCCCGCCATCCTCTAGCTCCCCTGGGAGCCTCAGATAATTGGTATGTTGGGACATACATGTCATTCTTGCTTCTTTCTTTTTCTTAGCTCTGGGGTAGCGACAAGGAAGAGAGAAAAGGGAAAATGCTGATAAAATTAATACAAAGATGGAGACTTATAAAGTAAATATCATTTTAAACTACACTTTCAATATTTGTGACAATGAATGACTCTGCTGACCATGCTTAGAGTTTAAGTGAATGAAACCTGTTTGGAGGATCAGAAGTCTGGAGACCCAAGTTCCCTCCCCTCCTACCCCAGCGGAGTATGGGAATGATGTGTACTTGTTAGTCTGGTGCACTCTCCTCACTCAAGGATACATGTAATTTTGCTTACTCCAGGTCCTATCTAGGGAAGATCTTCATGACTGTGAGTGGTGGGGGACCAAGAGAGCACGAGAATCTCTCTTCCCTATAGACATTCAGCTTGGAGAGAGTCCCCCATCTTGTTAGGTGAGTTGTGGAGTAACATCAGAGCAGAATGGCAATTGAGGGTATGTTTTGCCCAAAGGATTTTCCTTGTCTCCCTCCTACCCCATCTTCTTGAATGTCACATGAGGACAGGCTCGCAGCTGAGATCTACACACAACTTGTCTGTTTCCTCCTCTTTTCCCTGCTTACCCTCAGGGAAGCTCTAGGCTTTGGCTCTAGGAGGTGAGAGGAGATCTAGGGAAGAGGATCAAGAAGCTAGTGACAGGTCTCCAGCTGACCCTTGAACACAGAGGTTTGAATTGCATTACATGTTGGTATTTTTCAATAAAAAACATACTGCAGTACTGCAGTCTGTGGTTAGTTGAATCCTCAGATGCAGAGGAACTGCAGATAAGGAGGGTGACTGTAAGTTACAAGCAGATTAACCCCCATGTTGTTCAAGGGGCAACTGTTCTTCAAAGTGTTTTTTTTTTAAACCCTTCATTTGTTTGATTCATGAGGCTCTCTGTCCCCTTCTTTTCAAAATTCGTTATCTTGCCTGCACAACTCTTCTCTGGACATCTTCAGTGTTATTCAGCTTGATCTTAGAAACTTTAGAGGCCAGAAGCAAACAGAGTTGTGTAATATCTACTACAGACAAAAATGCAGGGGAGCCTGGAAGCTCCAAACGTTGCTCAGGAGCATGGTGGCATGAGTAGAAAGATGTTTCTCTAGGGCTTGATTAACATTGCAAGAGAGGTTTAAAGGAGAGGGGGAGGCTACAGGAAACCCTAGCTTGGCCGAAAGAGGAACCTGGGCACATATTGGTTTTCCCCTTCATCCTACCCAGCTTGCATTACAAATCAGTTTCCTTCTGAGTTTGGTTCTTCTGTGGGGTCAGCTGTGTTTCCCTGTGCTAGGTCCCTCTAGCCAAATGACCAAATCAATCCCATCCATCCAGGGTTGTATCTTTGAGTCAGTGTTGGGGAGGGTGTGAGAGATGAAGGGAAGAAACCCCTCAAATAAGAAAGCCAGGCAGCTCAATCTCGACCAGAGGCTACTAAGCCTGAGAAGCCAGTGTCTGGCGGGGGAGATTTTAATTGCAAAAATCCTCCTCAGGGCTGGGATAAATTTCACTTCTGTGTGCATGGACAGGTGGCACCGGCTCCCACATCCACAGAGCTAGAGCTGAGCGGCTGAAATTTCACCCTCAAATTGAAAAGTTGGAATGGGACATAGAGAAGCCCCCCCCCCCCACCTCTAAACTTAGAAGCCCATACACACCCTTGGGAGCAGCAGCATATTCCTCGTCCTGCCGCAGAGGGGTAGTGTGTTTAAAATGGTCAGACTATGCCTTTGTTACCCTCTTTCTCTCTTCATCCAGGTGGGGTCACCACTTCTCCAAATCTGAGGCAATTTAGGTCTGTCTCAGAGAGAGAGGAGGGAAGGAAGGAAGGGAAGCTGGGAAAGAAGGGCTGTAGGAGGGCTGGGCACCAGCAAGAGCAACGAGTTTGATTGTGTTTTTGTTTTCTTTTTTGACTGAGGTAAATAAAAAAGCTTTATCCTGCAACACTTGGAGATAAGAATCTGCCCCCCCACCCCCGAGAAGTTGCAGACTCTGTCGCCGTCCTTCACATCAGGCTCTTCCGGTACTGACTGTGCTGCATGGTCTGTCTGAGTGGGGAGTCGGGGGTCTGCAGGTCCATCTGTCTGTACAGGTCCCTCAGCTCCCGGACTTCCTGCAGCACCCTCTTTGCCTGGCTCCAATTTGATGACGCTTCTCCCAGCAGCCGCTCTGTCTCCAGCAGCAGCTGCTCTGACTCAGAATCAGGAGGAGACCGAGGGGGGTCCTTGGCCTTTCGCTTCCCATCTCCCAGTCCCTGAACTTCTGCCAGCAGCTCCTGAGTCTTCTCCAGTTTCTTTGCTACCAGGTCCTGGATCCGGGACAGCTGCCCCGGGTGGGGTGGGATGGGCGCTGGGGGGTCCCCACCCTGGAGTTGGAGGGTGCGGGCTGGTGCAGTGTCCCGCTGAGACAAAATCTCCTCCAGGGAGGCACAGCGGCCTTTTTCTGTGGGGGCCAACTTCTTGGGTGCCTGGGGGGTGTAGGTGGCCCCTTTATCTGGCTTTTCCCAAAGTCGAGGAAGGACGCTTGCCCGGTCTGAGGAGGGCTGGATGCGGTCTGAGTCTGCTCTCCGCCGGCTGCCCGCCAGCTGGGCCACAGATTTGTCCAGGTCGACCCGAAAGCTCTCAGCACAAGAGGTTGGTTCCTCAGGGGAAGGGTCTTCCTCCTGGATCAGGTCCAAGGTCAGCATCCCATCCGAGGTAGAGGTTGAAGCCTGCAGGGGGAGAAGGTGGAATGAACGGGGTAGATGGTCATCAGTGGGCATTTTAGGACTGACTGCCTGAAAGATGCAAGCTGTGGCCATTTTCCTCTTCGGCGTGCTATCCCTGAAGCCCCTCATTCCCGACAGCCCTGTGGCTTTGTTTGCTATTTCTTATTCCTTTGACAGTGATTTGAACTTATTTCTTTCTTTTATTTTTCTGTGATTTAAAGTAATTTCTTCTGCTTGTTTCCCATATTTTTCACTTTATTATGAACTTCCTGAAGAGCTTCTTTTTCCTCTGTATTGTGGACTCTAAGGATCAAACTGGGTTTGACACATGCAGGATACCTGGCATGAAAGGGTAACTGTCCTTTTCCATCTGTATCCTCTGAGCCACACACCTCAACCCCCTCTGCTATTTGGAACCCAGAACCCCTTGCCTTAAAATAAAACGTGTTCTGTTTTCAGAATACTGTAATTTAAAAAAAGTGATAAGGGTTTTCAGTACCTCATATGTATTGATACATATGTTGTTTCAATCATTCCTCATGGCAACCCTTCAAGTGGCATGACTACTGCCTCACTTAACAGTTGGAGACAAGCAGTTTCAGGGACTCACAGAGAGAGTACAGGTTCCAACCCAGTTCTGTCTGATTCCAAAGCCCACGTTCCTTCTACTGTGCTGACTGCCTCTTTTCCTAGACACTTAGAGCTTGGACAAATGAAAGAAAATCCCATTGTTCTTCTAAATGCCTGCAGTACGTAATGTTGTTACCCATCAGGATAGCTAGCCACATGACAGTATCTTCTGTTGCCTTGTACTATATTCAGTTCTTCCATTTTTCACTTTCCTGTGGGTATGTCTCATTTTCCCCAAAGGATGATAAAAGTTATTGAGGGCAAGACTTTTGAATTCACAGTAGGTGCTGAATAAATATTTTTGCTTTAGAGGAATGAGGCAGGGGAATGGGGTGGAGGGACTTCCCTAGCCTCTGACCTTGGTATCACAAATGCCTCTGGTGTACTATCTGAGATACAGTCCTGTCTGAGATGAATGGACATGGAGTTGGCCCTTCAGCAGTTTTTACTTTCTTACAGTCTTACATACCACGGCCATTAGATGTCCCCGAGTTGGGGGGCGGCGGGAGTGTTGGATTTTTGCCCTGTCTCGAGTTGGGTGGGCGAGATAGCTGTCTTCCTCAACGGTGACCTGAAGAGATGCACTGTGAGCCATGGATGCTCTTTAGAGACTCTCTGTCCCAACCCAGCTTCCCCGATGCCTGAACATGCCTGGATGGGGAAAAATCCCCCCCCCCCATAAACTGCTTCTGAGCAAATCCAACGGCAAGGGACATGAAGGGGCTTCTTAAGCTGGCTCGGGGCTGGCCCGTGCATCAGAAAGCAGAGAAAGAGGAGTTGGCAGAAAAGACTTGGAGAGAAGATAGGAGAACAGGTTTTCAAAAGGGAGATAAAGAAGTAGAGCTGGTAAACGAGGCCTGCATCATTATTTCCCTCATTAGTGAGTCACAGCACTTCCCTCTGCCTCAGCGTCCCTCTCCCCACAGTAAGTCCCCTGACCTCATCCAAGATGCGGTTCTTGGCTCGAGTGATAGCGGAGTTGAGGGCACTGATCCACGATTCCTTCTCTTCTGGACTCACTGCCAGGAAGACCAGGTTGGGTGCCTGTGAGGGGAAGATTCCTGTTTCAGCCAGGATTTTAGAATTGGCCTCACCTTGACAGTGAAGAAATAAGAAATTATAATCTCATTCTCTTAGACCCAGCTCCTGGAAGGAGAGAGTCTACTTCTGGAGTCATCTGTGACTTAAGGAAACCAGCCTCTCTTCCTGAAAAATGCCACAGCTTGGAGGCTGTTTTAGAAAAGACCAAGGAGGAACTCAGAAGGGTACTAGACATTAATACAGCACTCGAGGTAATTAGAAGAGGTTTGGTAAAGGATGCGTACTAAAACAAAGACCTTTAAATGTTTGAAAAAATAGAATGTGACAGGAATGGCTTCACAGGTAAAAGTGACTGTCTCCCAAGAGAGGGGGTGTGTGTGTGGTGGGGGAGGTAGAGAGGGAGAGAGATGACCTTTGTGGCTAGACAGTTTAAGGGCTGGCTTGCCCAGAGGGAAGGAAATGGTCACAATATTCTCACGTTAAATAATAAAAGTCAGCAAGAGAGCAATAATTCAGGGCCTCTGAGCTGAGAGAGAGCTCCTGAAGGGGGAAGGTGCCCTCCCCTGCATCCCCCCTTCCCTGACCTGGTCAATGTTCCAGTGGCCAAGGTGGCAGGAGAAGCATACCGTGTTCCCAGGCTGTCTGGAGTGGGCAAGAGCGAACTTGCTATGATTCTTCTTGCTCCTGCTCTTGGATTTCCGGAGCTCTTCACACTTCTCATAGTCACTCAGGTCGAACACCTCTTGAATATTTTTCTCATCTTTTACCTAGGGGAGGGTTGGAAGCGAGGTGATAAGGATAAAATTACTTAGTCCTTGTCCCCAAATTTTAAGTTTAAATCAGTCTTGGGAACCAGAAGCCTGACGGCGGGGGTGGGGTGGGGGTGGAATGGCAGGATAGAAAAAGGCTGCCCTACCCAAGGCCCACAGAGGCCTGAAAGAGAGGGGCAGCCCCCAGGCCCTGACTCCTCTAGTGGGTTTCCACTTAAACCCCTTGTCCACAATCTCTTCAGCCAAGCTACCATTTCCAGAGCCCCAGCAGGTCTGCCTTCACCATGACTCCTTCAGAGGACAGTTACAGGGCTAACAGGTTAATCCTATCATCCTGAAGTAAGCAAAACCCAGATGGTCCTTGACTGTCCAGAGGGAGGAGGTAAAGGGGGTGTCTGAGGGGAATGAAGGGCTCCCTCTGGCCTCTCCCCTCTTATGTTTATATTGTTCTTTCTTACCATCCCCCTCCCCTCCCTGCTGCTTCCTCAAATATATACTATTATGAAAAGAGTTACCTATTTCAGGAGCTTTAGCATCACAGGAACAACAGCCCCTGTGTTCAGTTTGTTGAGTCTGTTCAGACAGGCTGAAAAATACACCTGTACTTCCCACCTCTCCTTCCTCCCTCCAAGGTACCATGATAACCCAACGTAGCTCCCAAGGGCTTGAGAAGCCATTTAAATCACAACCCTCTCTCTAGGCGAAGATGCACTTACACTCTTCCTAGAGGACTAAATTTCAGACTTGGAAAAAAGTGTTCTGCTGCCTCTTTCCATGATTCCAGTTTGACTGCCTAAATCCCCTTACTGCCAGGAAGTTCCTCCTTGTGTCTAAACTGAGCCCTTGCTGTTTGTAGAACCTATCTTGCACCCAGTTCTACCCTGAGCAGCTGTATCCAGCATTTGGCTGTTAACTCTCTAGCTGAATGTCTAATCAGAGACCAGCATTCTGTCTACATCCTCCAACCCCAGCCAGCCTTTTCTGAGCTCCACAAATTCCATTAACATCTCTGCCAAGGTCCGTTTTAGACCTCTCTTGAGTTTTTTCTCCTTTTCCCTAAGGTGATCCCATAATGCTCGTCCTCTAAAGCTGTGAGCTGGCTTGCAAGAGGGGAGGAGACTTTGTCACTAGCACAGACAGAGCAGCTTGTGATTAGAAAATCCTTTCACCCTCTGCTACTTGAGCCTGGGATTGGAAGACTCTGAGGAGTGAGCTTGTTCGTGGTTTCCTAGGATGAGAGAAAAACCACCAGCACTTGTCTTGTTAAAACTAAACAAACAGACAAAAGTAGCCTCCTATCTTCCTTGGAAGACATCCACCCTTCCTGACTGGAATTATTTCACAAAAGAGACCCCAATTCCCAAGCTCTGAAATAGGAGTTGTGTGTGTGGAGTTGACTTCATCCAGCCCCCTGGTTCTCGTCAACCTTGCAGTTGGGAAGTAGTTCTCTCTTCCATTCCCCAGCCCATCTCTGCTCTTGTATCTGCCCATCTGACTTGCTGTTGGACCCAGGGGACTGACACAGACCCATTCAAGTGAATGGCTGCTCATAAACCACCTCTGTTTGTTTCCTCTAGGGCTCTCCCCTATCCTGAGCTCTTGACGAGAGGCCTTGAAGGATTGTGGGTGGAAGTGGACAAGATGCTGGCAAGGGGTGTCCCAGAACAATTCCCAGAAACATGCAGCAGGGATGCAGGGTGAGGCATCACTCCTCTCCCCCTCCTTCCTCAGAGTTGAGACTATCAGCAGAGGCCAGAAATCTTGGAGAGGAAGGTGCTGGGTGTGTGTACGTAGCCAGGGGAAGAGAGTTACTTGTTCTGTTTTCCTTAAGGGAAGAGAAGGGAAAGGAAAGGAAAGGGAGGGAAGGGAAGGGAAGGGAGGTATTCTGACTTGGACATGACTGATAAGGAGCTCTGGGGAGCAGGAGACATTGACAGAGGGTAGCCCTTGATAGAGCAGGGGTAGGAGATGGGGTGAGGCATGCAGTAGGACAAGCATATTCCAATGTTCAGGGAAGATGGACAACTCCAAGACCTTAGTTCTCCACTGTATTGTTTTTGCCCATCTAATTCCCACAGTCTCATTTATAATTACCACCCTCCAAAGTCAACCCTTCCTTTCCTCTGGTTGTTTGTCCTTGGCCCACAGAAAGGAATTTTTCCCATGCTTGCCAAAAAAGATGCCCTGAACCCAATTTCCTCTACCATGAGGTCCCCCTAAGGTCTAGTTTCTGTTCTTATACATCAGCCCCACGATCATAAGGAGCCCTTTGACTGAGAATGAGGAAAATGATTATTAACAACAAAAACAGAAGGATTTCTTTGGTGGAGGCAGTTGTGGGAGACCTTGCCTTTATGAGAGGAAATAAAAAAGACTAAAGCAAATTCTAGGGGAGAGGGTTAGGAATTTTCTTGCCTTAACATGCAAATTATAATCATACTACACGTTAAAAAAATCTTGCATCTATTGACTCTGGAACTTTTGGAGAGTGACAGAATAAAGCCCACCATCCTCGGTCAGTTTCACCTTTAACTCAGGCCACTGTAGCATGGAAACTGGCTCCAAGGAAGAGTACTATCAATAGGCTTGTTCCCTCTTTTCCTCTGCCCTTCTCAGCAGGGGGCAGACTAGCAGTGGGCAGATGGCCCCATGACCAGTCAGATGCTCCTGACTCACAGGACACCAGACAGCCTAGGCTGAGGTCATTCCATCCTTGCCCCTGTCTCAGTACCCCTTCCATCACAAACATGGATCAACCACACTCTTTCGCCCCCAGACTGTCCTTTGGACAATAAAAACAAACAAACAAAAAAAGGTCTTCTTCCTTCTACCCTTTCCCTGTTCTCATGTTTCCCCACTGACGTGTGGGAAGTTCTCCCTGATTGCTCACTAGTTTCCTGCCATTATGAAGTTCGGGGAAGACAGGAGGTACACTTTGACACTTGCTTTTTTTTCCTTTTTTTTTAACTGGGAAGCCAGCAAATTGTGGAAAAACCTTCTGTCCTTCTGTAGGATTTGGTTGGGTAGAGGTGACCCTTAAAAATAAATCCTCATGTCAAAGTGTTCTCTCACCTCCCTCCATCACCAAGTTCCTAGCTTAGTGTAAACAGTAAGGTTTAAACACCCTTAAGAGGGATCTCTTTGGCCCCAGCACAGCTTAGTTCTTCCTGAGCTGCCTCAGTGTTCTGTTCAGATGAATACTTTCTCTAGGACCGAGTGTGTGTCTGTTTCAACACCATAAAAGGATTTATTTACCTAAATATAGTCTATGCAGAAAGCAGAAGAGGTTAGAACTCAGGGAGGACTTCCTAGTTAGCCCTGGGTGAGGGAACACAGGATGGGGTGGGGAAGGGCCATCCTATCAGGGGAACTCAGAACAGTCTCCTAGGCTATGCTGACAACAGTTGCAGAGGTAGGGACTGGAATGACTTCTAACACATGCAGGGGCAGTTTCAGTTTCTCAGTATTGCTACGTGTTACTGATCCCAAGAATTAGAGATAAAAGGGAGAAGAGTCTGGATTCAATATGTGGGCTCAGGTTCTGACCCAACGTGGTCTGTCTTTTTCATTTTAACTATAGAGCCAAAGACACAGAGACATGCAGGGGTTCACAACTCCATTCTTCCTTCTGATAAAAATGGGGGTGCTGGGCAGGAGGAAGTGGAGGATGAGATCCTTGCCTCTTTTTTTTTTTGAGTTGGGGTGGGGAACAGAGAACACATGCTGGTTAGGGACATTGGCTTCAAAAGAAATTAACTGTCTGCCACTCACCAATACTCTACCCCAGGTCATAGGAGGCTGACCCTGGGTTGTGTGTCTGTTTTCTGTGATTCAGGGCAGCCGTACTACTGATATGACTTGCATATGTCCCCACTAAAGACAGGAAAGGGGAGGCTAGCTGGGTTGGGGTGGCAGGGACAGGAAGGAGTGGAGAATAAGCTGAACAGAGTGTTTCAGCAGCAACAGCAAAGAAAAACGAATCCCACATTCAGCTAGAGGCCAGGATAGGGTAGGGGGCAGAAGGGGACACTCGGAACTTTTAGGACATCTTGGGAAGGAGTTGTCGTAGTTGTCAGAAAGGTTTCTCCAAAGAAAAATCTTTAACTAAAATGCAAACTCAACTTCTAATTCTAACTCAGATCTTTTCACTAAAGGGTGACCTTTCTCTGCAGGGAAGATGGGGTAGAGACCAACCAGACCAATGAACTCGCTTTTGGAACAAAATGAGGGATTAGGTAAGGGGAGACCAGAGGTAGATAAGACCCCTGCAGAGAGACAAAGTGGGGACTATGAGAAAACAGGGATAGTTACCGGCAAAGGCCACCTACCTCCTTTTCGGAGATGTAGAGCTGGTCACCTTTTAGCACCACGTAGCGGTTTTTCCAAATCTCCCTGAAAATCCCTTTCCCGCAGAATTTTCGTACCCAGCCGACCTTCTCAGGCGGTGCAGACTGATGATTTCCATCCTGAGGCCCCTGCCCCCGGGGCCAGATGAGAACCGCGCGATTAGGTGATTACAGCTTTTTCCTCCTCTCTTTCCGTCCCCCTGTCCCCTCCTTCCCGTGGCCGCCCCGCCGCAGCGCGAGTCAGGGAGCCCCGCGCTCGCTCCCCACTTCTTCAAAGCCTTTCACTCCGAGGAACTCTCTCCCCCATCGCTCCCCTCCCCTTTCTCCCAAATAAACAACTGGAACTGCCAGGGGAAGGGGTGAGGGCCCGGCTGGAGCCAAGGGGTGGCCTTCAGGTCTCCGCCGGGCCCCCAGCCCCCTCCCCCAGCCTCCTTCCTCGCCGCGCCGGGATTAACAGCATTTTATTTTATTTCTCATTGTCTTCTCGCCACTGCAGAGCGCGATGCCAGCGGCCGTCGGCCGCTCAGGGAGAGGGAGGCCGGGGGTCGGACAGAAACTCAGCCAAGTTAACCCCCAGACCAAGTAAACAAACAAAAGCCCCCTCCAGCGTCTCGTCGTGGGGCCCGGCGCGCCGAGGCCGAGGCCGAGGGGACCGGCGGCTGGGCCGCCTCGGGCAGGGGGCTGGCGCCTGGGGCCCCTGGTCCCCAACCCGGCCGCCCACGGCCCCGACGGGGCCGGGGTCCTCGGGGCACAAAGTCAGCGGCGGGAGCCGGGCGGGCGGGCGCACTCACCCTCTTGGTGGAATTGTTCTTCTTCATCATTCCCGGCGTGCGGGCGCGGGGGCCGAGGGGCGGCCCCGCGTCAAGGGCCGAGGCCGCTTCGAGGGGGCTCCTGTCCGGGGGGGAGGGTGCGGAGAGGCCCCCGGCGCCGCCGCCGCCGCCGCTCCTCCCTCCCTCTCCCGGACTCTCCCCTTCTTTGTAGCTCCGGTTACACTAAAGGCCGGCCTCCCTCGCGCTCGCACACACATGCACGCCCGCTCCCCGCCCCTCGGCGCCCTCCATCCCCGCGCCCACGCGGCCCGGGCCCCCGAGCGCGCCCCCGCCACCCGCCCTCCCGGCCCGGCCCGGCCCGGCCGCTCCCCCGGCCCGGCGCGCTGTGGGCGGCCCAGCCCGCGCCCCGCAGCTCCATCCACCCGCTCGCTGACGTTGCGAGTTCAGAATAAAGGGCGAATCGCGGAGCCGGAGAGAGTGCGCTCCCCCCACCCCCCTCCTTTGTTTCTGACTCACTGAGGGTGAAGAAGACAGACCTAAACCCCGCCGGAGAACGGCGTCTGGAGGGGCAGAGAGACCCAGACTCGCACCGACAGCCAGAGCGAGAGGTGGAGCCAGAAAAGACAGCCCGGGCGGACCTGCAGAGCGAGACCGCGGGGGCGGATGGAGCTGGTGATGGAGAGACAGGGAGGTTTAGGAAGACCGGAGATAACCTAGATCGTGATCATCTCCCTCCCAAACCCAAAACAAAAACAAGAACGCGAGCTGGGAGGGCGCGTTACCCAGAACGGGCATCTGGAACTCACACTACCCAGGTGGTCGAGATAGTGGTCTGGGCAGGTTACACCTTGGGGAAAAGTTTTATGTTTTGGAGGTTATGGGTGTGTAAGGGGGACGCGATGGGAGAGAAGTTAATATTAATACACATTTCTTCCAGTTTACAAAGCCTCAGGCCTTATTCGAGTCTCAGGAGAAAAACCCTAAGTATGAGGTAGTTATTATGATCTCCACTGCAGAGAGAAAAGTGAGATTCAGAATGGCTGAGGGATTTGCAGACACACACTGTAAGCGCTGACAGGAATAGAATTTTGTCTCCAAAGCTCTGGTCTGTGAGACCAAGTGGCTTTAAAAATAAGCTCGAGGTGAGGCTTATACTTCCTACTACCTGAGTCTCTCTCTCTCTGCTGCACTGGCATGTCAAATATCCACCCTGTCCACCGCACTGAAGTCCAGTAGAGGGAGGGGCTCAATGCCCAGAGGATGCCCTGACTGGGGGAAACTGCTGATCACTTCTACGCTGGATCTGCCTCAGAGCCTACACACCAACATCTTGGTAAATTCTTTTTTTTTTTTTTTTTTGCTACATATTTAATGGGAAGAGGAGTATCAGGAAACCTAGGTTTGGGTTTCATAAAAAAGCAAAACAAAACAACAACAAAAACCCTTGGTTTTATCACTGCTCTGTGGCCTTTGGTCAAGTCACTGAATTTCTTTGGGCCTCAGTTCCTCCACGTATTAAGTAGTGGGATGAACTGCCAATTACATCGATGAGGAAAAATAGGGGAATATGTGAGATGACCCAAGAAAGTCCTTTGAAAATATAAGTATTGCCCTCTAGGGCTAATTTCTAAGTAATAATAAGCTAACAAACACATTGCCTGGCATATGGTAGGCATGCAGTAACTACAAAATGAAGAAAAACCCCTGGCTTAGAGAAGTGGGAACAAGAGAGAACCCTTTTTGTAGAGATGTCTTGAGAGAAAACAGTACTGGTCAAATTTGTGGTCTGAGAAGTGGAGTGGTCTTGGTTTTTCTGGTATCTGGCAAATGAAGGAGGGGACTTCTCTCTTTTCCCAGCCCCTCTTCCCCCCCAATCCAATAATATTCTTCTTAACCTCTTTTCATTTACCATATTAATTCTTGTATTTTAGATTGATAGATGCTCTTACATATCATGTCTTTAAGTCTTTAGTGCCACCTTGTGAGGCATATAGAATAAATGTAATTCCCACTTGGAAAATGAAGAAACAGGGCATGGCAAGTCAATTGACTTGCCCAAATTTACACAACAAGTTACTGGCTAACTAGATTAGAATCCAGATTTTCTGACTCCACTGTACTGTTTACGCTTGGTGTACACACACACACACACACTCTCTCTCTCTCTATCTCTCTCTCTCCTTTCCCCTTCCTGCAATCTGTTTCCCACCCTCTCTGTTTAAAAAGTGACTTTTAAAAGAATGAGAAAATTCTGGGTATCTTCGTGAGGAAGCAGAGTGTCCCAATGTGCTAGGAACTAGCCTGTCTGATCTTTTGAGGGCTTGCTGGCCAGGCAGATAGGAGTGGTTTGGACTTATGGTTTTAACAGATTCTGGTTTATGGGGAAAAAATTAATTCATGACTTGTCCCATCTTACTCCTTTCCCTTCCTTTTAGTCAGCAAATATTTGAGTGCCTCCTACAGGCAAGGTACTGGGGTCCTATGTGCTGCATCAGGCAGAAGCTGGAGCTGTGCATAACATTGGGCAGAGGGGCTGCTAAAAAGTCAAAACCCTCCAAAGTAAGTTTCAGATTCCAGAACAGATGCATGTGGGCTGGAGAACCCTTCCTGCCTATTTGCTCCTGAAGATGTTTGAAACTGTTACATAAATCTCAGTTTTTATCCTCATTAACCTGCACTGCTGCACAGCTTCATCTTACCATCCTGCCCCCACCTTCACTCACTTTGTCTCCCTTTGTCCTTTTACTCACCCCTCTTTCCATAAGCCATACTCTCCTTCTGGCCTGCTCTTCAAGCTGACTTCTGTCTTACCAGGCGAACCTCATGGCACCTGAATTGGGATCTGTGAATTGGGACTATTTCCAAAGACCAATTCTTAAGTTAGAAATCTCAGAGTAAGAACTTAGGAGTTCCTTTGCACATTTTCATAGCACCGTCTCCTCGGTGAGCTCGACACTGCTACACACACAAACCACAAAAACAACTGAAGCCAATTTCTCTCTTAGGTGGAGATAAGATACTGCAGGTACTCATGGTGAGCTTACCTCCCTAACTGCATCACCATGGATAAGACACAACTGTCAGCTGCTTTATTCTTAAACTGACTACTTTATAAGTAACTCCCCTTAGAGGAAGAAGGGAGCCATTAGAGATAAGGACTTGTGAGTTGTTGCTTGCACATTTATTGGACAAAAACTGCTATCCAAACAGTTGTTTAGCTGAAAACAAGCACCTTGGCTTTTGTGGCGTAAATGGGACAAATAGGTTTTGACTGGCGTTTCAATCTATGGAAGAGAGGTCATTAAAAGCATGAGACCTTAATTTAAATGAAGTTTTTAAAGGAAAAAAAAATAAAGGGCCAGTAATAATGTAATCAACTCTGTACATCTTAAATAAAAATACAAGTCTTTGATACTTAATAAAGAAATGCCAACATCTGGCATCAAACATGCTGAAGGTAAGGCTCGTTTCTCAGACTTTTTGATATTGTTAGCTGTGTGTAGGCACAGTGGAAGGTGAATAACGAGAATATTAAAAAAGTATCTGCTCTTATTCTTCTTATTCCAAAGAGTTATCTTGCCAAGAGAAAGGGAAGCACAGGTAATACTGCTTGGAGGAAGGAGGTTTCTGTTTATTTGAAAAAACTATGTAACTTGTCAAATGCTGTGTTTAAAATTTGTTTTCCTAGGTGAAGACTGCCTTACTTTTTTATTATTAAAAAAAAAAGTACCCAAAGGACCCCCGAAAAGCAAAAACAAACAACAACAACAAAACAAACTCATTAGGCATTAGGGCTTCCCATGAGTGTAAGGTAAGAAACAATGGCTGAGAGGTGTGGGGAAGGGAGATGGACAGGATGACCCTTCAGCTCTTCCCTCCGTTTCATGAACTGCTGATTAATGTAGCGGGATGGAAGACAGGAATCCAATTATTTTGTAATGATTTTGTATCCACAACTTGGAGACAGGAATCAATCTTATTTACTATTATTAGTCAAATTTCACTGAGTGTTTACTGTGTACCAGACAATGTTCTAAGTGCTTTAAATGTATTCTCTCATCTCATTTAGTCCTTACAATCCTATGAGGAAGGTACTTTATTAATCTCTTTTTATAGATGAGGAAACTCAGCCACAAAGAGACTTAATAATAACACTCACCAAACCACATAACTGTGACATTGATTTGAGCCTAGGCTATCTGACACTAGAGAATGATAATTTATCAACATAAAAGAAAGGGTTAAAAAATACATTACAGAACGCCAGGGAGGGGCTGTGCTATGATTTGAGGACAGCATAATTTCCTGGCATTAATGACATTATCACTTTCCACTGCTTTCAAGAGAAGTGAAATTGACACAAGAATTTATTTGCCTTGACATACTATAAATACACTTCGAGTAGAGGCAATGCCTTCTCTGTTTGGTGTAAAGCCAGCTTATGCCTCATCTCAAGAATTCCCATAAGTAGTTATTAACCCCAAAGAAACAAAAACAAATCACTTGTATCTTTTCACAAAATGGATTTTTATTGTAGTCATACATGGTTTCTCAGTACCACAGAAAATTGCAATTTAGGGACAATTTTTGGATGGTTCTTACAGAAATATGATAAGTTTTTAGAAATGAGTTGTGCAGGAATGTGGTTAATAAAAAGTAAAAAGGGTCAAGAAAAGAGAGTCTATAGCATGTGCATCTAATTTTTACTTTTTTGAACTCTAAGCTCTGATAACCCTTTTCTCAGGTAAGATCCCAACAAAATCCATCAGAAACTGAAGTGATTGTGCTATCAAATACAAGGAATACATTTATTTATTTATTTGATAAAGAAACCATGAGAAAAGTGGGTCAAAAAGGGCTCAGACTTATTCTCAACTCATCACTGGGAGTCTTGGTGTCTGTGCCAACAGTCCAGGAATCAGCAGGCTACCTGGAGATGGGTTATAACAACAAGCACAAAACCCAAGGCTCTTCTCCAACACCTCTGGGCAGGGGAGGAAGCCTGCAGCGAGGCAAGAGGGGAAGTTGTGCCATTCTTCTCACCTCTCCATCACCTTTTCATCTTCTGCTTGCTGACCTTGATGTAACTTGAGAGCTCTCCTTGCTTCGGCTGTGCAATCCAGAAGCCAGAACTTCCTCTAGGAAACTGACCAGTAGATTAGAGGTTACTCAAAGGAAAAAATAAAGCTTCTCCAAACAGAATATCTTGCTGATGACATCTAACTAGATGGAAGGGTATCATGAATAGTATGCAAGAAGCACAGGTCTGATATTTGGGTGCAGAATAGAAGCTCAGGTGAGCACTACAACATCCAGACTAGAAGGAGAGCCCCTCTGTGCTCTTCCCCAGGGTTCCCAACTGTGTTTTTTTTTGCATTAAACTTGTAAGATCTGTTAAGACTAATATTTCAAGTTTGAAATTTCTAGTCAAGAACCCCCAAATTTTAAGGGCAAGGCTACTACATGAACTCAGAACCATGTTACATGTGTCTCTAGTCTCTTCTTCATCTGATCTGCTCTCCAAAGTGGCACCAGAGTTAGTTTTCAAAAATACAGGTTCTATTCTATTGCATACTCTCCCCTCTTCTGCTTTAAAATCTTTCTTTTGCTTACAGAATAATCTACAGATTAAAATTCAAGGCCCTTCATAATGTGGCCTAATAATAACAAATACCTGTATTTATTTTGTTCTGCGAACTGTTTTAAGCCATGTGTGCATGTATACACATACACATATATATGTAGTATGTGTATATATGCTATTATCCTCATTTAAAAAATGAAGAAACCAAGCTCTAGAAAGGTTAAGTGACTTGCCAAGGTCACAACAGCTAGTAAGTGGCTTAGCTGGGAGTCAAACCCAGGCTCTAGAATCCATGCCCTTCAGCACCACACAATACTGTCACTTGTCTGGTTCCATTAGCCACAGTGCAGCCTATGTGCCATCCATGCCCAACCATTCTCTGTTCCCTAAATGTGCCCTAAGCTTTCATACCTTTCTGCTTTGGCTCTTATAATGTCCTATGTCTGAAATGATAGACTACCCCTTCTCTGTCTGATGAAATCTTTTTTTATCCTTTAAGGCTGAGGATTAAAAGTCACCTTTTCTGTGACGCCTTCCCAAACTCCTCCATGCTGAACTAATCACACCCATCGTTATTATCACTGTGTCCCACAGCTAGGTTAGCACCATATTATTATTACCTAGGTACTCTATATATTATTGTTGACAAAACAGACTGTGAGTTCCTTAGGGTGGGACTAAGATTTATTCGTCTTGGATCTCCAGGGTTTAGCACAGATGGTTGACACCTAGTAAGTGCCCAATAAAGGCATACTGAATAAACGAATTAATTAAAATAGCTACCCATTGGCAAGAGAGCCTTCTCTATAACTCAGGAGTTTGGAGGGCAGATCTTGTAAGTATGCTGGACTCACTCTCAGGATACAGATCTATAGCAGACAGAGGGCTGGAGAAATGACCAGGTACTTTATTATTATCACTGTTCTGCACTTTTAGACCTGGAAGATTTTGGGCTTAGAAAATTTAAATTCCAAATTCCTTTGCAAAAGAGGAAAATGGTTAAGTAGAGAGAAAGGAGTAGAAGCTAAATCCATCGAGTCCTCCACTGAACGCAACTGTTAACATCAGCATCTCTGTCTAGCCTGGCTTTTTGGCCAGTCGGACTGAGACATCTGGAGGTCAGGAAACAAGTGTCAGGAAATGATACAGCGTTGCTTTTTTTTTTTTTTTGAAAGATAACACAAGAAGTCTTTGATTACTGACTTTTAGTAAGAATGAGACAAATATGCTGAGAAATCCTATAGGAATTTATCAGGTGATCTCTGCTTCACATGAGACTCTGCCACATGTGCAAAGGAAAGGAGTAACTTCCCTGAAACTATACTTAAAGATCCTCCTCTGTGTGTTAACAAGCCCCACATTCTTGACTGCAAAGAGAAAACACTATTTATATTTGCCAAGCCTAATTTTGTTTCCTAGGGCCATTGTGGCTTTTTAAAAAGTATCTATTTGGGGACTTTGATGAGTCACTGCAGAATGCTTTAAAAATTATGGGTGATGAACATATCAGTAGCTGCACCCCAAATTTAGACTATGTTTAAAAACAACAAAAAAGAATGCTTTTTCTTTTCTAGATTTCTTTTAAAATCCGTCTCACTTAAAAAGCAAACTCAAAAATCCCCATCCCCTCTGGTTCTATAATCCAATTCAATTTAGCTCGGTTCAATTCAATTTAACAGGTGTTTACTGAGCATCCATCATGTGGCAGGCACTGCACTGGGTGCACAAATAAACACTTGTTATGACTCCTAACTTTAAGGGGCTCTCAGTCAGAGAGATTCATAATCACAATGCAACGTGAGACATGGTATAAACAGAGACAGTACAAGGAGCTAACCAAAAGGATTAACACTACTGCTTGTCTTGGATTGTTCTGTCTTCAAGGGTGCTTTCCCAGCTCTAATGGAGAGAAGGAAGGTGGGCAGAAAAAGGTCCTGATCTAAAAAAATCAACCTCAAAAAGCCTTGTATCACACGTTGAAAAACAAGTTTCTTCACTCTTAAGTCTTCAGTAAGGGAATAGAGACTAACACAGGATTTTAAATTTTGATTACTAAAATAATTGAGCTGAACAACTGTGTACCTAAACAAAGCTATATATTACACAAAATCTCTCTCTCTCTTCCTTTTTTCACTATACTCCACAGATAGAAATTACATGTGAGTTTCTTGTTATACCGAAGACACCAAAGGAATTCAAAATCAAATCAAATTTCAAATCAAATTTAGAAAAAAATGAATGGAATTTCTGGGGAGCAGAAAAATAATGATAAAAAAACCCCAAGATATTTGCCTTAGTGGAGTGATAAGCTTCTAATTATAGTCAAATACTTAGCTGGAAATGCTGAAATACCAGAGTAGGTGAGAGAGAAGGATAGGATGGAACTTTTAATAGCTCAAAATACTGATGATAGTTTTCAGAGCTACTACTTTGTTTTAGGCCTCTTTGTTTTTGTGCATACTATTCCCTCTGTCTAGAATGCTGTCCCACCCCCTCACATTTTATCTAGAGAAATTATGCAACTTTTAAAACCTGACTCTCTCTCACATTATCACTCCTCTAGGAATTTGTCTACGTGCCCATTTTCCATGTAAGCATATGAGTTTTTTGAGGGCACAAGTAATATATGAATACATTCTTCTTGTAAAAGTTTTAAATAGTACACATAAAGCTCAAGTCTTCCTTCAGTCTTCCTTCCCCCATCACGTCTTTCTTGAGATAACAATTTGATCAACAAATATTTATTAAGCACTTACTATGTGCCAGGAACTGTTTCAGAAGGTGTGAATATAGCAATAAGCATAGTAAAAAAAATTCTGCTCTCATGAAATTTATATTCCAGTGGAGGGGGGAGAGAGATAAAATTGATAAATAAAATATAATAATAATAATAGCAGCACAACAATAATAATGGTGAACACATCCGTTACCAAATGTGAGGCACTATTCAATAAGATAGAAACTAACCCACTTCACAAAGGGGCACAGAGAAGTCAAGGTCTTACATGTTGAAAGTGACAGTGTTGGGATACAAACCCAGACAATCTGTTTTCAGAGTTTGTTCTCTTAACCATGATGCTACACTGCCTCTCTGAAGTATGTTAGGTGAAGAAAATGCTGTGGAGAAAAATAAAGCAGGTTTGAAGGAGAGTTGGAGGTGTTGGTGTGAGATTTTAAATCCAGTGGTCAAGGAAGGCGACACAGAAACTGACATTTGAGCCGAGATGTGAATAAGGCAGCAGCAGATGTATCTGGGGGAGGAGCAAGTGCAAGGGGTCCAAGGCCTGGTATGTCCAGGGAAGAGAAAGGAGGCTGCTGTGGCTGGAGAGCAGTGAATAAGGTGTTGGGCAGTAGGAGATGAGATCAGAGAGGTTAAGGAAGGGGATGGAGGGAATGAGATCATGTTAAGGTCTGGTAGGTTATTGTAAGGATTTTGATTTTTACTTTGAGTAAGATGGGAAACATCTGGAGGTTTTGTGCAGAGATGTGACACAATTACGTCCCTGAATTACGTATTTTCACAGGATTGCTCTACTGCTATATCGAGAACAGATTATGGGGTTATGGGTGGGGCAGCTGTAATAATCCAGATGGGAAGTGATGGTGGCAATGGACCAGGGCAGTAGTGGTGAGAGGGCATTAGATTCTGGATAATATTTACTGATGAATCAGGATGTAAGTGAGAGAGGAGAGTCAAGAAGACGACAAGGTTTCTGACCTAAGCAACTTAGAAGAATGGATATACCATTAACTGAGATGGAAAGTCTGGATTATGTTTAGGAAGAAATATCAAAAGCTTGGTTTGATCATTGTTAAATATGGATGTTTACTAGACGGTCAAGTAGACGTCGAAGAAAATACTAGACAGTTGGATATATAAATCTGGAGTTTGGGGGAGAAGCTCAGATTAAAAACAGTGGTTCTCAATGGGGAAGCATGTGATTTTATCCCCAGGAGACATCTGGCAACGTCTGGAAACATTTTTGGTTGCCATAACTGGTGGAGTGCTCGGCATCTAATGTGTAGAGGCCAAGGATGTTGCTGAACATCCTGCAATGCATAGGACAGTTCCCCACAACAAAGAATTATCTGTCCCCAAACACCAGCAGTGCTGAGGCCGAGAAACTCTGGACTAGAGATGTCAGTCTGGGAGTCATTAGAGGATGAAATTTAAGGCCATGAGACTGGATGAGGTTGCCAAGGGACTGAGGTGTGGACAGAGGAGAAGAGAGGTAGGCCAAGGACAGAGTTCCAGGGGTTCAAAAATAGGAGAAATGAGCAAAAGAGGGAAGGAATGGCAAATGAAGTTAGGAGGACCAGGAAGAGTATAGTTTCTGGAAGCTAAGTGATAAAAGTCTTTCAAAGTGAAGGAACTGATCAACTGTGTCAAATGCTGCTGAACTGTCAAGTGAAATGAGTACTAAAAGTTGACTCTGGGTTTAGCCAAGTGGAGGTCTGTAGAGCCACTACAAAAGCAAATTTGTGGAGTGATGGGCGTGACAGCCCCAAGAGAGTGGCTTAAGAGAAGTGAAGTTTAAAAAATATGGGGGTTTAAGACAATATGTAAGGAGAGAATAGATAAACAAGTTTACACTGTACAGCCCAGGGAACTATATTCGATATCTTGTAGTAGCTTACGGTGAAAAAGAATATGAAAACGAATATATATATATTCATGTATGACTGAAGCATTGTGCTGGCCACCAGAAATTGACACAATGTTGTAAACTGACTATACGTCAATAAAAAAAGTAAAAAAAAAAAAAAGAGAGAGAAAATATGTAAGGAGAGAAATCAAAGACAGTGAGTATAAACAACTCGAGTAATTTTGCTATAAAGGAGGAACAGAAAAATATACTATAGGATGTGGAAAGAGGTAGGAGGTTAATAGAGGATTTTTAAAGATGGGAAGAAACCTTCTATGCTTCTATGAATGATCCAACAGAGTGGGAAAAACCCATTCAGGGTTGAGAGAGGAGCAAGTTTGGAGGGATGTCCTGGAATAGGGGTGGGATCTGAGTGAGCCCAAGTGGGGTGGGATCTGAGTGAGCCCAAGTGGGAGGGCTGGGCTTAGCTAGGAGCATTCACCACTGTGATGGGACAGAAGGCAGAGAGTAGCAGCGGTGGTGGGAGCTCTGGAAGTTCTCTTCTAATGGCTTCTCTTACTAATTAATATACATCTCGAATAGTATCTCCTTAATCTGTGTATCCTTAGTATAAAGTAGATGTTGAATTAAGTATTTGCTGAATGAATACATGAATCAGCTTAATATTTTTTTAAGAACTTAAGACCTTAGCTTAAATGTTACCTATCATAGTAAACTTTTCCTGAATATCTAACAGCAGTTTTATCCGGAGTAAGGAAAAAGAATGGCATTCAACATCTATGTCTGAAAATAGCAGGACTCTCAAAGATCAGAGGTCATCCTGATCCTCACTAGATGTATACTTTACCCATAAAGAACTCATTATTTCTCCAATGTGCTATATACCTTTTGCCTCACCTCCTGTCCTCAATTATGCTATTTCCTCAGCCCCAACAGCTTTTCTTCCTATAGAAATCCAACTTACTCTTTAAGGTCGAGCTCAAATGCTATCTCCACTGTGAAGCATTTCCTGATTACTCTGCCAGAATTAATTATTTCTATTTTGGACACATTTTATTTAACTTACATACATTAACACTTCTCAAATTTTTGTAACTAAGAACCCCTAACAACAGAAGAGAATGAATTTATTAGTCCTGAGGGTATAGTCCAAATTGATTTGCCAGCTTACAAATTTCACTGAGGTCTGGTATTTTGCTTTAAAAATACTAAACAATTTTGTTATTTTTTTAAATAAAAGGACATTTTACAGTTTAACATCAACATTTTTGATAAGGCACTTACCAGTTAACTTATTTAATTCTGCCCCTGAACATCTCCCCCAACGCTAAGAAAATGGATACTCCAAAAGATGTGTCATGTTTTTGTGCCTTTGTGTGTCTCTGGATCTAATCATATCCTAATTTGAGAAATACAGATTTGTTTGACTTCCCCATCTGAACCAGATACAATTAAGAAAAAAAGTTTCTATACTCTATAGGGTTTCTACAGTCTGAAGTTTCTCACAATCTTAAGATGCTAATGTGAATATCTCTCCTTTCCAGGAGAAAGATACAGTGTTTTCCAAACTTAGTTGGCTGAGAACCTTTTTTTTTTTCAATGGAATACCTATCAATATCTCTCCAAGCAGATTTTTTATAGAACAGACCTTGGGAAACACTGAATTAAGGTACAAAATATTTTCTTGATTATAATCAATTCCATTGAGGTTACTTTATCCTATGACATTTTCTTACAAACACTATAACCGCCTATTAAAAATGTAGCTACTCATTCCCAGTTCCCACCTCAGTACTAAACATTCATAAAATGGATGTTTTTTAAAAAAAAATAAATAAAATGGATGGTTTTATAAAATAACAAAAGTAAATAAAAACAAAACAAATAAATAGGAACCCTTGTCCCTACTTCTTCTACCCCTATGAAGAAATAGGATAAAAATCAGCCAATTGGATTCTGCACATATCCAGCATTGTGTATGTTTGTTCACTGGTTATCACGAGAGAAGAAAGGATTACCCTTATGGTCCACAGAGCAAAAGATGGACTCCTCAAGGACAGACTGCCTATAATATCTGTTACAGCGAGGTATGAAAGGAAGTTATCATCTGAGAATAAAAAGAGCTCACCATAGGAAACATTCAAGGTTGCACCAATTTGTCAGAGCAACCACAACTATGGGAGTAGAATGGTGACCACCATATCAAAAAAAAAAAAAAAAAAGCAACCCAAAACCGAAAAACTCCAAACCAAGAAACAAAGCTCCAAATAACCCAACTGTAGCAAACACAGATGTTGAAGACTCTACATGAGTCTATTAATCATAGAGGTACTGAGTCTGGAGGCCTCAAAGGGGAAATTTGGGTGGGCACAAATGGAAATTAAGCTACTAAAGCTTATACTCCACAGACCACAAAGGCCATCTGGCAACTGGACTACCTTCACAGTAAATTTTAACACTGCCCCAGTATATTCCTACTTGGGATAATAATATATTTCTGCTCTTGAAGAATGTTAAAGTAAGGGCTTTTCAAAACAAGTGATTTGGAAGTATGGATGGGTGATGACAGAGGTGGTAATGATGAATATCCAAAGTCTTTGTTACTTTATTTCCACCAAATACAATAGTAGTAACAACAGCAGCAACAGGTAACACATACTGAGTGCTTACCCTGTGCCAGATTCTCCTCTAAGAATTTTATATGTATCATACAAGCATCATAACAGAGATAAAAGGAGCTATTTATTACCTCAGTTTTACAGTTGAGAAAACTGAGGCACAAAAAAGTTCAATAATTTCCCTAAGGTCATACAAGTGGACATATGGGATTTTAAAAAGGTCGTCTGGTACTAGAGCCCATGTTCTTAATTGCTATGCTACATTACCTCTTTTTTTTTTTTTTAATAGACTTTATTCTTTTAGAGCAGTTTCAGGTTCACAACAGAACTGAGCAGAAAATACAGAGTTCCCACATAGCCCTCCCCACCCACACACATATACTCCCCTATCCTCAACATCCCTCATAAGTTACATTACTTCTTAAAAGACCCAGGAGTACAGGGGTGGGCCTATCACTGAACCAGTGTAGGAATAAGGGCCTGGAATTTGGAACTGGAGGCTGCTTTGAAACCAGACAGTGTCTACCTCTCTGACTCTCATGTCTCTATTTCTGACTCTCTCACTTATTGGTCTTTTTGCTTCATACTGTTTACCTGCTTCTTCCTTTGCATTCGAGTTGAAGTAAACTGCTTTTTAGCGAAGCTTCTCCATATAAATGATTTTTTTAATTTTTTTTTTTTTTTTTTTAAGAATCAGCTAACTTCAGTGTTCGAAGGGCATGGTATGAAGGTATAAATTGGTAAAATTTTTCTGGCTGGCAAATTAGTAATTTATGCATCTTAAAGTGTTTATGGTGGGGAGGGTATAGCTCAGTGGTAGAGCACATACTTAGCTTGCACAGGGTCCCGGATTCAATCCCCAGTACCTCCATTAAAAGAGCTAAATAAATAAATAAACCTAGCGGTGCGTGGAATCTAGGATCACACAAATCTGAACTTGAATTCCAGCTTTGCACTTCCTTGTTATATGAGCTAAGGCAAACTACCTCATTTCTCCTATATTCTACTTTCTTCACTTGAAAATTGAGACCACAACAACATTACCTTTTGGGTGATGAAGACTAAATGAGATAATAGATATAATGAAGTCAGCTGTATATGCCCAATTATTATTACCCAAGTGAACAATTGGACAAGTATGTAAAGATGTACATAAAATGATGTTTATTATAGCACTGTTTAGAAGAGTGAAAAATTATACACAATGAATATCAAACAATATTTGTCTTGTTCGCCACTATATATCTAGTCTCAAGATATCTCTTGGAATATATAGGTGCTCAATAATATTTGTTGAGTGAACAAAAAAATTGAGGATTGGTTAAATAAGATGTGGCACAATCAGACAACAGAATACTTATTCAGTCATTAAAAATGACGAACATAAGTATTTTCATTGAAAGTACATGTATAGTATATTCCCCTTTATTTAAGAGTATATGTATATATATTAATAGAAAAAGATCTAAAAGGCTATATACATCAAAATGTTGACATTACCAGTAGTGTGTTGGTGGCAGTATGGAAATTATTATTATCTTCTTTTTGCTTAGCTGTATTAAATTTTTTTCCTACAAGTATTATGTATTGATTTTGTAACAAAAATCTATTTTTAATTTAAAAAATGTTCGAGTGTGCAAATAAATTGGAATTAGGGGACATACCTAGATTTGAATCTTGGGTTAAACTGTTTTTTGAAAAAGTATCTTATTAGAGTTATTCATTTATATGCTTATTTTTCCATTAGACATTGAGATCCTTAATGATACAGAATAGGTCTTCATCTTCCTAACACCTTGCACAGAACTTTACTCATAACAGCACTCAATAAATGCTTGTCAGTCCATCACAGCTCTTGCAATGGTGTCTTAACACATTGGTTACAGGAGAAAAGTAAATTTTCCCCCAAATCTCTACAAAGATGGTGATTTTTCCAACAGTTTCAAAACTGATTCTGAAATACCCACAAGTGAAGAAGAGTGTCCTCTGGATTCCTCTTCCTTTGAAATGCAAATTCTGTCACAGGATCCTAATTTTTCTGTAAATAATTCAGAGATCGAACCAACTCGTGGTTACAGGAGAAGGTCCAAGTTTCTAGTGTTACTTGTTGAGGTAGAAATCTATAAAGTACTTGTTGATAATATGAATCAGTCCCTTCCCAGCTTCAAATCCTTTTAGAGAAATTCAAAGTGCTGACTGTTTTCTAAGCCCTAAACTGTACCCTCTACAAAAACCATTAATGTCCTGACTTACTCAGTCAGAATTACATTACCAGAGCTCAGGCATCATCTCAGATAGTGATGAAACAAACAGCTGCCACCAGTTAGTCAAGTTAGTCATTTTTATTCAAAGAGCACACTGTCTTAATTATCTTCTGATGACAAAAATCTTAAAGCAAAACTAAATGATTCCTTACTTTTGTACTTCTTCTTTTTCCCTGCCTTGGTTTACAATATTTTTTAATTAGCAGAAAGTTTCACATATTGTCCATCTAGTAAAAACATATTTTGTCTATCTTGTAAGTGACATTTATAAGCAAGGGATTAAACAAAGTCATAGACAGATGAATTGTCCTAAAATTTATTTCAACTGAGTGCCTAGGTGCCCAGGCTAGAAACAAACTGTCTCAGTTCAATTCCAGCTTTGCCACTTATTAGCTCTATGACTTTGGACAAAGTACTTAACCTCTCTAAATCTCAATTTCCTCATCTGAAAAATGAGGTTGATAATAATAATAAAAATATCTACCTCATTGGGTTGTTGAAAAACAAAATTTTATGAATAAAAAGCAGCACTATCTAGTAGGAATGTAAAGCAAGTCACAAATGTGAGCTGCTATGTAATTTTAAATGTTCTACTAATCACATTAAAAAGGTAAAAAGAAATAGGTGAAATTCATTTTAATAGCATATTTGATTTAACCCACAAATCTAAAACATTATCAACTTAAAAAATTATTAATGAGCTATTTCACACTTTTTTTTGGTATTAAGTCTTTGAAATCCAATATGTATTTTATACTGGTAGCACACCTCAAATTAGACTAGCCATATTTCAAATTCAATAGTTATAGAGGCTAGTAGCTACCTTATTAGACAGCACTGGTAAAAAGTATTAAAACAGTGTCTAGCAGACAGTATGTGTTAAATAAATTTTAGTTCTTGGTGTCATCATAACCCCCTCTTAGGAACTGCTATGGATCAGTGTTTCTCAAACCATTTGACTCATAACACCAGCTACTATCTGGAGGTTCTAAGGCATGCACTAAATAATACTGAATTACATAGTTAGAAAACAATTCCTTTTTATATTATCTTTTTAACTATATCAAAGAAAAAGTGTGTTTGGCATAATAGTGCTTTGTTTTTTAAAATTTTGTTTTTTTAATTGAGATATAATGCATAGACAATAAAATGTACCAATTTTAAGGGTATCATTTGATGGTTTTGACAAATACATAGTTATGTAACCATTTCCTTGATCCAGATCTAGAACACTTCCAACACCTGAGTCAGGGCTTTTTAAAAATCAAGAAATTTAAAAAAAACCCTCAACAACAAGAGCCATGAAGTCAGCCTCATGCTTCTGAATATGTAATGTTAAACTGCTTTCCAGAAAAGTTATGGATTTACACTTCTACTAGCATTATTTGAGACTGACTCACTATACTTAAATATTAAAAAATATTCAGAGATAGGACTAGGGTTTATCAATATAGAAGATGTTTATTGCAGTATTTATATCAAACAAAAATTGTAAATAATTTATGTCCAATAGTAATGGTTAAACAGAGACATCCTTAAAATTGAAATTACAGGGTCATTAGGATTATTTTAAATAATTTTTAGTAACATGGTAAAACGTTCTCAATATGATTAAAAGTGAACAAAAACAAGTACAAAACTTTATAGACAGGGTAATGTGATCCTAATTACATCAAAAACAAAACATAAAACACACATAACTCAAAAATCTTCAGGTAAAGGAAAAAATTAAGGGAAAAAAAGAGAAAAAAACAAAGAGAAAATATGCCAAAATATTAACAGTAGTTAGCTCTTAGTTGTGTGGTATTATGAATGATTTTGACTTTTATATTTAATTTTTTTATTAAGATGAGCATGAATTACTTGGTGGGGAGAAGCCTATTTTTCCTCATCTGTTTTTGCTACTTGGAGAGAAAACAACCAAAAAAATGAGACCACTAATTATTGTGCATGGCTTTGGTTAATGAGGGTTTAACTGAATCCAGTAGTATTATAGAGAGCCTACTATGTGTAGTAATTATTACTGACCTGAAAGGGAATCTGGCAGTAGGAGACTGCTGATTTAGGGTTACCCTTCCTCCTTGTCAAAAGTCTTAAGAAAGTACTGAACTGACAGCACTGGAGAAGACTCAAGTGCTCTCTCACCCACGGTGCCATTGGGACCCAGGACAACACTGCAGCAGTCCTGACTTATCCGTTCACCTCACCTCTCTTTTCTCCTCCACATCTACCTTGTATTCCATGAAGACAGAAGGATTCCTTCTACTGAGTGAACAATTCCATCCATAGGATCTGGTTCTTGGCCTCTTGGCTCACACAGCTAACCTAACATGCCCACTGCAGCCAGTAAGGACGAGAACTCTTTAATTCTGATTGACTTGTGAAGTGATAAGGCAAGTCAGCTCAAAACCCAAATCAAGATGTTCATTTATTTGCAAAGTAGGATCAGTGTGCTCTAGAAACACTACTAGAATAACGGCTTGGTCTATTGTAGGTAAATAAATAATGGGTATAGTTCATTTACATTCATCTGTGAACTTGCATTTTTGCAATAACCCATGCTCATTTTGAACATTTAAGATAACTACTACTTCTCTTAATTCATAGTTGCTTCGATAGCCATGGTGATCCTGCTAAAATATAAGTCAGATGTTATGGTTCTGCTCAAAACTCTACAATACACACAAAAGCTTGCACAGAAATGTTCATAGCAGCATTATTCATAACTGCCAAAAGGTGGAAACAACTCAAATGTCCATCACTGACAAATGAATAAACAAAATATGCTATATGCACACAGTGAAATATTATTCAGCCATAAAAAGGGAAGTATTGATATAGGCTATAACATGGATGAAACTTGAAAACCTTATACTAGGTAAAAGACATAAAAGACTATATGTTATATGATTCCATTTATATGAAATGTTCAGAACAGGGAAACCTATAGAGACAGAAAGTAGATTAGTGGTTGCTTAGGGCTGAGGCAGATTCTTTCTGAGGTGATGAAAATGTTCTAAAATTAACTGTGGTGATGGTTGCACATTTCTGTGAATACACCAAAACCCAATGAATTATATACTTTAAAGGGGTGAATTGTCTGGTATGTGAATTTTATCTCAATAAAGCACTGTTAAAAAAAAAACCAGCAACCCTAAAACCCTACAATGCTCTCTAACTCATAGTGAAAACCAGCCCTCACAACATTCTGCAAGGCCCTCCACCGTCAGGCCCCAGATTCCTCTCTGACTGCATCCCCCTCTGCCTTTCCTCTTGCTCACTTCACCCACACTCTCCGGTCTCCGTGAATACACTGCATGGTCCCACCTTAGGACAGCACCCTGCTGTGCCTGGGCGCTCTTTCACCCATCTGTTTGGTCCATTTCCTCACCTCCTTCAAGTCTTTGCTCAAATCTCTTCTTAATGAGGCCTTTCCTGACACCATTCAAAGTAGTGTGACTTACCCCCACTGCCTCCATGCACTGCCAGTTTCTCTTTACCTTGCTCTGCTTTTTTTCTCCCATAGAACTTTTCATCTTCTGATTTACTACAAAATATAAAATATACTTACTTATTAAGTTATGATCTATTTCTGTCTCCCTCGACGTTAAAATGTAAGCCTCATAAAGACTAGGACCTTTGTGTTTATTCAGAGGTATCCCAATATTCAGTAAATGTTTGCTGAATGAATGAATGAACTATTGGCTTTATGCTGGTCTGATTTGTTCAATAAATGTTTATCTATTCTAGAACTCATAACTAGGGCAATATGATTTCTGACTGTTTCACACAGATGTTGGTGAAAATATTTGTGGTGATACAGAACAACTCATATCTATCAACCTTTTCACTTATTACCCACATTCCAGCTCGTTGACTACTTGCTGTTCTTTTTCCACGTATGTTGTCTATAGCTCTCCGTAACTTGCTCATGTGGTTAAATCTGCCTAGAATGTGCTCTCTCTCCTTATGTCCATTTTCTATCCAAGGCTCAGCATATACACTATCTTCTCCATGAAACATTTGCTAATTTCTCTTAGCCACTCTGAGAATCCATGGCTCTTCTATCTTTCTCCAGGCACTTACTTTCTTATATATGTATATATTTTTTTCTATCTTTACAATGACTTACCTGAGGCAGGACCTTTCTCTTATTCATCTTTGTATTCTTTTTACTAAATACTTATTGAATGAATGTAGTTAATCAACAAAACAGAAAAACTCACAGAATTCAATACCATTATGTTTAGGTATTTTCAAAGTGCCAGTCTGTTCTTTTAACATAGGAAACAAAATTGTTGACAGTGCAGGCTGGTCCTTACTTTCCAGGTCTTCCGACTGAATTGTGTAGATCTCTCATCTCACACAAACTCTAAATTATTCTATGAACTGATGCATTTTGGTCTACAGCAGTTTGGTCAACATTGACCTTACTCCTTCTACATAAAGGGAATTGAAGCTTTCCTCTCTGGGAAAGGGGATAGAGTTGTAGGACTGAATGTTCTCCCTTACCTTTTTGTGTTGTGCACTGTGGTTCCTCCCAGGACAGTCCTCACTCCAGGAGTGGTACGGTTCAGGTTATAAACTGTTAGAGCCTCTTCATAGGTGGCTCCTCCAATTATGAACACAATGATATCCTGAGGTCTGTAATAATGAAGAAAGTTAATATCATAGGATAAGGGGGAAAAAAGGCAAAGATTTGTTGTTACTATTATATACACAGTTTTAATTTCTGAATCTTTCCTTTTCGGTAAAGGAAGCAGAATTAATGCAGAATAGAATAAAAGGTTTAAAAAAAGTTTTAATTATCTGAAATTGGCAGGAAACAGAGCAGGAAATGCTGAATAGTGATTTGCTTTCTGTTTATGAGCGGATGTCTTTTAATTTCTGTGCTGTGGATTTCAGAATAGCACAATAGCATTTGCTGGAACCAAATGTAGAAATAATCTTTTATATTCAAGAGGCTGAAGAGTACTTCACTGTGACATGATAGCAATATAGCAGTAATTTATGCTTGTACTACACATCTCCTTTCATGTATAAGCCCTCTGTCAAATACAGTGTCATTACAATGGCCTCTGTTCCAGAACCTCCAAGTATTTTGGAAAGTATTGGTATAGCTGGATGTCTTCCTAACACTGCAACTAGAAACATTTAGTATTTTGAGTGCAAAAAAAAGAATGGGACACATTAACTAATGGCGCTTCTAGGAACTCCACCTCTTCTTAAAATCTTTGTTCCTGAATCCTTTGATAAACCAAGAAAAAGAAACCATGGAAACAAAAAAACAACCCATGAGTGTAGTTTTGATACTGGACATGCTGACACATCAGCTCAGTCACTAGCTTAATTTGGGTCATACTGTGTAGTTTTACCATGTTTCAATCTTTATGAAAATGGCTTCATAACAAAAGTGAGTGACCTTCCTAGTAGATCCCTCTGTAGATACCAACAAGGAGATCATAGTATTTTCAAAACTATTAAAAGTTTGCCTTGTTTTTCTTTTCTCATGCCATCAAAAGAAGATAAAATTACTTAATCTTAGTAGGCAAATAATTTTGTTAAATCACTTACTGGACATTGTTTAAAACAACATAAAGCAGAAGGATCTATTTTGGAGGTTACAGCACAAAGCTAAATAGAAACGTCTTTAATCAAGGGATGAACGTGCTTATGTATAAATCAGGAGGGAAAAAATACCCCTACATTTCCTTTCTGTCTCTCTGTCTCTTTCTAAAACACCTTGAAGGAATCACTAACTGGGAGATTATTTGTTCTTATGGGACTTCATGAACACAGAATTGGATATTGTGGCTATTTAAAAATGTTCAGATAATCTCCGAATTGCAGAGATACCCAATGAAAGGCTCCCAGTGATGAAGGGGTGGTTATGTTGCAATTCGGTAGAGTCAATTATGACATTTCCATGTGAACTTGGCACTTAAAATCATGCCTTTGAAATACTAAGTTTACTTTAAAAAAAAATTGAAAAATAGTTGATTTACAACATTGTATTAGTTTCTGGTGTACAGCATAGTGATTCAGTTATACATATATATACACACACATTCTTTTTCATATTTTTTCTTTGTAGGTTATTACAAGATATTGGATGTAGTTCCCTGTGCTATACAGTAGGACCTGGTTATTTATCTATTCTGTATACAGTAGTTTGTATCTGCTAATCCTAAACTCCCAATTTAGCCTTCCCCCCACCTTTACCCTTTGGTAACAGTAAGTTTGTTTTCTATGTCTGTGAGGCTCTTTCTGCTTTGTAAATAAGTTCATTTGTCTAATTTATTTTTACATTCTACATATAAGTGATATCATATGGTATTTTGTTAAATTTACCTTTTAAAACAAAATAAGCTTTCTTCAAGACTACCCACCTAAAACAATGTATTTAGCAACACAATGCTTTAAGTGTTACATACGTTTATACATTCTACATTTTTTGTTATTTTAAGATATACTGTTTTTGACCAGATAAATGTTTACACGTGGTATAAAATAAAAAAGGGTATACTGTACAAAAAGTAAGTTTCCTTCTCACCTCAGTCCTCTTGTACCCCAGTTTCTCTCTAGAGGCAAATACTATTACTCACCTCTTAAGTATATCCTTTCAGAGATATTATCTATCTTTGTGTATATACATATAAATATATTTATAAGATACATGCGTATTATGTATATATAATATATAATATACATATTACATCTATACACACACAAATGGAAGCATCTTATATGCAGTTGTGTACGCATATTGCACATTTTAAATTTTGGTAGATATCACCAAGTTGCTTGAAAGATGTCGTCCTACCAGCAATTCAGGAAAGTGCCTATTTGTCCACATTCTGTCAGTATTATCAAGGCTTTTAGTCCTTCTAACCTAAGTTGACATCACTTGCTGCTCCTCAATTCACTTTCTTCACTTGGTTTTCCAGGACATCACATTCTTTTGGTTTTCTTTCTACTTCACAAGTTGATATTTTTCAATGCCCTTTGATGGTTTTGCCTTATCTTCCTGACCACTTAATGGTGGAGTGTCCAGAACCCAGTCATTAGGGTTCTTCTTGATCTATACCTACTTCCTAGACTCTAATGTAGCAGCCACTAGCCACATGTGGCTATTTAAATTTAAATTAATTAAAATGAAATGGAAAATTCAGTTCCTCAGTGGAACCAGACATATTTCAAGTGACTCACAGTCACATGTAGCTAGTAGCTACCTTATTAGATAGCACAGATATAGTACATTTCCACCATTGTAGAAATTTCTACTGAACTGCACTTCTCTAGATGATCTCACCCAGTTTTGTGGTTTCATTTATCTGCTGATGACTCCCAAATCTCCAGCCCAAACCTCTCTTCTAAATGCCAGACTTAAATATCTATTTGACATTTCTTCTTGGATGTTTAGTTTATTTCTGAATTCAACATGTTCAAATCTCTAATCTTCTCCCCCAAGCCTGTTCCACATATAGCTTTCCCCATCTTAGTTGATAGCCAATCTATCTTTTTGTTTGCTTCTAAAAACTTTGGAGCTGTCCTAACTCCCTCTTTATGGCTGGAGTGAAGCATATAAGTTGGAGATATAGTGAGAGAAAGAGAGGGGAATCTTGAATCTTCTAGGCAGTGAAGGAATCACCAAAGGGTTTTAATAGGTTATCATGATCAAATTTGCTTTTTTGAAGGATAATTTTGGCAACTGTTTGAGAATGAACTAGGAGTTGCTGGTGAGAAAATCTGGAGAACAAAAGGCTACTGTAAGACTTCTAGGAAGATATGATGAAAGTTGAAACTAAAGAAGTATCAGGAATGGAGGGGAGGAACTAGATATAGAAGACACAAAAAACATAGACTCTTCAGTATTTGGTCGATGATTAAATGTGGAGGATAAGGATAAAGGAAGAGTCCATGATAATTTCAAGTATTCTGGTTTTGGTGACTAGATACAGTAGTTTAAGTTTGAGAACAAAGAATGCAAGACTGACTTACTGAAAGTAAGACAAAAACATGCTGTTTTTGACTTACCTGTGGAACACCCCAATGGAGATGTCCACTAGACATCTGGATGTTCAGGCCTGGTGATTTCCTTGAATACAAGTGGCAGCTAGTCATGGGAATAGATGAGTTCTACCTAGAAAGATCATGTAGAATGAAAGGAGAACCAAAAGACAAAGTTTGGGGGGATTCTATAACGTCTACGGGATAAGCAAGAAGAGTAGCCAGCAAAAGCAGCTAAGAAGGAAACTGTCAGAAAGGTAGGAGAACCAGAAGGGAGAGGCCAAGGGACAAGTGAGTTTCAAGAACAAAATGGCTAAGTGTTAAATGCAGCAGTGAGGTATAAAAGTGAGGATTAAAACAGACCACTGTGCACATTCTTGCAATATGACTTTGTAAGAAAAGTTTCAGTGTGTTATAGTGGTGTAAGAAGCCAGGGTACATAGACTGAAGAGGTGAGAAGTGAAAATGACTTTATCAAAGAAGCTGACTCTGAAAGGAAGGAGATAGGTTAGAAGAGAACCCAGGCTCAAGGACTTTCAATTGATTACTTAACAGGAGAAACTTGAATATGCTTGAGAAAGTACTTAAAGGAGGAGAACCTGAAAATACAGAGGAAGGAGGGAGAAGGAGAAAAAAGAGAGCGAAGAGAAGGGAGAGAAAGTGCAAATAACTACAGAGAAAGGCTTCAAGTATGATGAACTCTCAAATATTCTGGGGCTGAATATTTAGGCAAAATAGAGGTTCTCTTCTTTTTCTGCAACTGGTATGTGTTGTTTCAATTCTTACTAATATTTCTGCAGAAGGGGGAGGGGAAGATGAACATCTAAAAGTCAAGTTCAGTTCCTGTCAGGATTTTTAGGGATACATTTCATTAGGAAGGAATCAAATAAGCTACAGTTAGTTGTAATTTTAAAAACTGATATGAATCCCTATAACTTTTATCATAGCATCACCCTCATGACTATACATGAAATTTCTAAGGCTATAAATTCTTTTTAATTCTTCCCATTATATTGGTTCTAGAGGTACCGATGATCTGAGATAATAATGGCTTCTCAAGAATAGTCACAACTGGTTTAATATTCATTAAAGGATGAGTTCTATAGGAAAAAAAAATCCAATGTTATAAGAATGTGTCATCAAGGAGACAGAGGACACTCTACCAATAGTTTGGTCTATGCTGTCACTATCTGGGGGTCAGTCTAGGTGGAAAATAGGAAAAAAAGGCAGTTACAGTATTCAGAAATAATAAAATCCTCAAAATCGAAATGAATTTTTGCCAGAAAATGAGTATTTTTTACAGTAAGATTCCACATCCAGTGCTCTTTATATTGAGGGACAAATCTAGCCTGAAACTCATTAGGCACATTATCTTTAAGTAAACACTCATGAATTACACAGATTACTTCATTAAGAGGAGGGGAAGGAGGTTTCTCCCTTACAGAGGTACACGGACTGATGAGAGGAACTAGACAGTAACACTTTTGTTTTATGCTCCTGATCTGAGAAGTCAATTTAAAAACCAGCTGAGCAGAGTAATGAGGATCATCCTGGAAAATGATGTTGCTTCTCCATAGCTGCCCTCTGCCCATCACCTGCCTTGAGAGTACATCTGTCTCTTATGGAACATAAGAATGGCAAGAACTGGGAAGAAATAAACTAAAGTGGGTTTCTAGTAGAGCCAGAGAACACTATCCTTTAGTCTGATAATTTCAGGGTGCCAGAGTATTTTAGTGTTGCTGGAGAGGGAAGAAAATGTCACTGGTGGTAACTGTGGGTGTAGGTTATATTAATGTGAGGACAAAACTTACATATAGGGATAGGCTCTTAGAGCTTGACTCAGTTGTGTACCTAACAAAGATGACTATGTCACATTTGGTTATAAAAACATTAATAAATGTTTTATTGAGCCTCCTACTATTTAGTCAGGCTGGCTTAAGGAGGAACATTGGTGAAAAACAAAAAAAACCAAAAACCAGCCTTGACATTTTTTCTTTTCATTCCTTTCCCCGGTGAATTTTAAAAGTAGATGTTCTGGTGAGGCCAACAGTAAAACATAGAGCAAATCATTTTTATATGATGGTTGAAGCTAAATGGAATACACAAGTTCAATCTTTGTACACATCTTCCTGTGCTCTGTAATTCACCATAGCAACCAAAAGCATTAATTAATGCAGATAGCAAACATTAGAAAACAGCAGCCTGTTCATGCTGTATATACCCAACTAATTTATATCTTATTTTATTAGAAAAATAAACAAAAACATTTTCACATGTAGTATTTCTGGAAATCATTACTTTAATCATTAAGTAGAAAAACAAACTTTTAAGAGGCAAAATTTTATCTACTTTGTGCACTGTTGCACTTAAGGCTAAAATTCAAATTTTTGAATATAGTACTTACAGATGGTAAAGATCATATGAGCACTGATTATAGGAAAAAGGGCCAATGATAAAGGACTGCTTCTTTTATAGAAACAAAAATAACAAGATTCTACTAAATTTGTGTAAACTGGAGTTTGAATTGACTAATTCTGGAATGCATGACCAGATAGCTTCATTTTCTCACCAAATGTTTAAGTTGCTTCTTTTTATTAGGGACAAAAAGCAATTCTGGAGTGCGAAAAAAAAATTAGCCTGATAAATAGAATATATGGGAGTCCCACCTGCAGGAGAAAGAGCAAACCCAACTTGTGGATATAGCTATAATGCCACACAGGTTAATCACTAACTAGTGCTAAGGGCTAAAACATTTCTACAATTGTTCCTGGCTTTGCAAAGTTGTGTTCTTATCACATTTCCTTTGACATTTTCTAATATTACAATAACAACAAAACCAAGAAGTTCTATCATGATGAGGCTTAAGTTGTCATAAAGATGACTGAAATCAATGACTCTTTTCAATGTGATGATCCTGGGCAAGTAGTGACTAGAGCTGAGAGTGGGGCCAAGTGGATACAGAGCCAAAATACTGTATAGGCAAACAGCAAAAAATCTAAATTTTCTGGTAACATCAACCAAATTTATTCTCTAGTTTAAATTTTCCAACTGTAAATCTTGTCATATCAACTACTACAAATGTCTACATAAGAAATTTGACAAATATCTATTGAACACCTATTTGTAAAGCACTGTGTTAAATATTATGAAAAACCAAATATTAACAAAACATAATTCTTACTTCAAGATTACAATAGTTAATACAATACCTACTGGGAAGAATAGATATGTATACAGCTAACTACTATCTCAATATCCCAAGGTAACCACTATTAACAATTTCTTGTCTATTCTTTCAGAAATATTTACTACATACATAAACACATATGTGCTTGCGCATATATATATGTACAGCCAAGCACAGACTTATTTAGATACACATATGTACATAATGAAACTTATGCTTATATACAGCTTTTTTAACTTAAACAGGTTATTATAGCATCTTGCTTTTCTATCTAATATATCTTAGAAAGTTCTTATATTACCCCATGAAGAGTTATGCCATTTTTTAAGAAGAATGCATAGTACTGTACCATAATCTTGGTAACCAGTCTTCTATTGATAAATATTTAGCTTGTTTCTGTTTTCTCACTATTATAAATAATGTTTTGGTAAATATCCTTGTTTATATGTCTTTGTGTACTTGTGCAAGTATATCCAAATGGCAAATTTTAAGAAGTGGAATTGTTTAGTAGGTCTTTTCAAGTCCTCTGCAGTCTTCTTTCTGTTAAGCAGGGCTATGAGGTGGCACATATATCTTCTGTGCCCCGCACTGTAGTTTTGTAACCATTTCTCTGCCTTCTTCAAAATTTCTACTAACTTAGAAGTTCATCATGTAGTTGCACTGTTTCTTCCTGACCTCCTTTCCTGGTCACACTCTCTTATTCCCTGAAGACCTTAGCTCTGGTTTACTGTCTTCCTTTTTACTCCTGCTCCTTTCAAGATTTTTAGTGACTTTAAGATCAATATAGTAATAAGTCTACCTAATAAAACTGGAAAAAAAAAAGATCAAAATGGATTATTCATCGCACATCCTGTTCTCCTCACCTACACGGATCTGTTCTTTCATCCCTCACAACCTCCAACATCCATGTTTGTAACATAAATTTTTGCATTACAGATATCTGCAACAGGAAATCTTGAATTCAAGATCTCTTTCTCCAACAACCACTCCCTCAACTTTTAATTCACTTATGCTAATCCCTCTACTGTAATAATTCTCTGACTTCATCAGTACCTCCAGTTTACTCAACAGTACTTTTTTCACTAGCCAATACCCTCCTCCTTTTTTCATTTCCCCAAATCCTGGTGAGACCCAACCATCAGCCTTTTCCTCATTTATTCTAGTGCAACTAAAAGTTGCTAGAGAAAACCACATAACTAAGCTCATTGGCTGTATTTTAGATTAATGACTAATGGGGCAAAAAAACTCCAATGGGCACTCAAACTTGCCTAGAAGTTCTACCTACATTTCCCTAGTAAATTTGATTCCTAGCCTACAAGATAACAATTACATAATGTTTTCTCTTTTTACTTCCTACCTTAGCTGATAACTTGACATCATATTTAGAAGCAATTAGACAAGATGGCCCCCAAGTTCATACCATCAAAACTGATACAGTGAAAGAAGTACCTCTCCTTCTATGAGAGCATCCTCTGCTTGTGCTCTAGATCCCCTAAAGACTTCACTTCCGCAGCTCTTCCTCTTTCTCTTCTGCATTATCCATTTCTCCTTCTTTAGGAAAATCTTATCAGATTACAAATATGCTCTAGAATTTCTCTTTTCTCTGAGCCCACCACAATCTCTTTTAGCTACCGTCCCACTTCTCTGACACTTTCATTTTATCTTATACCTTGCAACCCTCTCTAATTTGGCTTCTAAACTAATTGAAACTAGGGAATAAGGTCATCAAAGACCTTCATGTTGCCAAATCTGACAGATTCTTCACTGTCTTCACCTTTTTTTTTTTTGAGTGAAGGTAGATTTATTCAGAGAGATACATTGAAAGGCAAGAGAAAGGCCACGAGGTGTGGGGGTTGGGTGCTTAGATTAAAAGTTGGTGCACATTCCATAGACAGAATGTGGGCCGTCTCCAAAGAGAGAGGGGTGGCCCACCTTTTTTTTTTTTTTTTAATCTCTCAGAAGACTAGTCTCTCAGAAGAGTGGTCTCTCGGAAGACTGGTCTCAGGTTACTACTCACTCCTTGGTTTTCATGACACCATACTTTTCTGGTTTTCCTCCTACCTTTCTTTCTCTTCTTCAGCTTCCATTGCTGACTCCACATCCTCGGAGTGTTTGGTCCTGGGGTCTCTTCTTTTCTCTTCCTATGTGCTCTCCCTAGGTGATCTAGTCTAGTCCTGTGGCTTTAAATCACCAAAATCTTGTTGACTCCCAATTTAGCATCTAATGTTTCCACTTGGCTACTTAACGGGCATCTGCAGCTTAACAACAGAACTCTTGATTTCCATCCAAAACCTGAGAGTTATTCTTGAGTTCTCTCTTACCCTCCTTGTCCCATCAATCTACTCCATTAAACAAGTCTATTGATTCTGCCTTCTCTCCTAGCCTCCTTATCCGAACCACTTACATTTATTACCTGGACTATTGCAGTCACCACCTAAAGTAGTCTTTCTGCTTCTAATTTCAATAATCCATTCTCCCCACAAGGTAATCTCTTAATGCATAATTCAGTTCTTGTCACTTAAATGCTTAAAGCCCTTCAATGGCTTCTTATGACATTTAAAATTCAAAAAAACAAAAACAAAAACAAACCTCTCTACCAGGGCCTATAAGAAAGACCCTATGAGACCCAGTCCTACTTATCTTCTCAACTTCTTATTTCCTCCTGATTTGCTATGCTTCAAGCACAACAGACTTCTTCCTGCCATGAACTTCCCAAGTTCTCTTTTTTCAAGGACTTTGCCCTGGTGTTCGCTCTGTGATGCTTTTCCTCCTAATCATTATGTGATTGGTTCTTTCTTGTAATTCAAAACTCATCTTAAATATCACTTCTTCAGAGAGGTTTTATCCATGTAAAGTAGCCCTCTCCACCTCTACAAAGTTACTCTAACTCATTATCCTATTTATTTCCTCACTAGCACTTACCTCATTCAAATTATATTCTTTATATGTTTACTAGTTTACTGTCTGTGTCCTTCGTGTGAGTTCCTTGAGGGGAATTACCTCACCTTTCCTGTCACTTCTGTTTCCCTAGCATCTAGCAGTTTTTGAGATACTGAAGGCACTCAATAAATATTGTTATATAAAAGGATCAAACAGTTGAATTATTAACTACATATGTACTTAGGTAACAGTGACAAATGCTACCAGATGCTGACAACTGAAAAATGTGTATTTTATTGGAAGAGCATCATTTTGAGCTTTGTCTGGAAATGAATTACTCAAATTAGAAAGGTTTACTGTCATGAATTAATCACCCACAATATACTCTTCTGATGATCTATTATGTCCTTTTAGCAGTAAGTGGCTAATTTCTTGCTCAGTAATTGTTATATGAAATTCATAAGAAAATTAGTATTTTTACTTTTATCATACTAATCAGAATGCTATGTAACAGAGTTATACTATTTTTTAAAAAGCCTCTCAGATAAGTTAATAGCTCTGGCTATTCATTCTTAATCACTTAGCTGACATTTCTGAATCTTGATGCCAAAGCCTTTAAACATTTTATCTGAACAAGTCTACTCTCTGAATTAACCCCAGATGTTCTGTCTCTCAACCTTTGATTTATTTATTTTTATTGATGTATAGTCAGTTTACAATGTTGTGTCAATCTCTGGTGTACAGCATGTTTCAGTCATACATATACATACATATATTTGTTTTCATATTCTTTTTCATTGCAGGTTACTGTAAGATATTGAATATAGTTCCCTGTGGCAACCTTGGATTTTTAAAAAGATTTTTTTTCTGCTCTGTTACCAAATTATGGAGTTTTTTTTAAAAGGAAAAAAGGTGAAAACATTTATTTTATCATATAAAGTATATTTATGTACCTCCATTTTTCTCCTTTCAGAAATTCATTATATTTTTAAAATACTATTCTTCCAAGGATCTTAGATTATAACTAGCTGAAATAACAGAAAAATTACACCAACAGTAACAATTCTCACATCAATCTATCCAATAGGGTCCAGCTACATATATTAGGCTCTTTCTAACATATGTTCCCAATAAAAAATACACAAGAATATAATTGATAACTAGGTAGAATTTGTGTATATTTAAAATTTCAGGTTGGCCTGCATAAATTGTTCTGGACAAGTTTTGTTTTTATTAAAACTAACAAACCACTGGTTTAAAATGACAATTAATTGCTTCCTTTATAATACTCAAAAAGAAATCCATCCTTTTCTCCTGTGTAACAAATGGCCTTTGTTAATTAGGTCTCAGTTTGTATGCTGGCCACATTTGGCAAAGTCCAGTCCTCACCAAAAATAGTAACAACCTGCTCTGGATGGCAATCAAGCAGCAAATCTATTTCTGGCTTTAATGTTTGAAACTCCAAATGCTAGATGACATGGAACTGAACCTTATATGGCATAAGCAAACTGGTCTGATAATAAAGGACAGAACACAGGTTTTTGAGAGTGCTCCAAAATACCTGTTTCTTTACTCCAAAAGAAATAAGGTTTCAGGCTTGGTAGACGAATTTAAATGGAACTTCGACAGATGAAAACCAAAAGAAACTTAGAACTGAAACAACCGGGGAAGGAAGAGTAGAACGATATAATCTTAGCTGCAGTCCCTTATATTACCCTAAATTTCCTATTTTCTTAGTGTTTCTGGTTTTTATGATTAGTATCTTTGATACCTTACCTGTCTCTGAGTGTGCTGGGGCCTAGATAAGGGTACAGGTTTTCCTTAAGCTTTCCTTTGATGAGATGGTCCAGGGTCTCATGTAGGAAAGGCTGATGCTGAGTATACACATTTTCTACTCCCTAAGACAGGGGGAAATGGTTCTTACATTACTTTTTGAAACTTACAATATAACAGTTAATGCTATTCATATCAAAAAAGGACATGCACTCAATAGAGATTTCATGGGATAGATTCAAGCAGGAATTTTAGGAGAATTTTACAGTTAATTATTTTAATTATTTTCATCAATTAGAAGTGTTCCAATCTCATAAAATTTAAAGCTAGCTATTATAAAGGAATTTTAAAAATGGAATTGCTTAAATGCTTCATCACTGACTCTCATTCTTTTGTGAAAATATTACATATATGATAGGCAGAGGAAATAAAAGGAAAGGACCAGGTAGGAAAGGATATTAGAAACACTCAGGAAAATGGAAAAATTTCAGGAAACATAAGAAAGGCTAGGAGATTAAAACTAATTTTTGACCATTTTAAGAAAATAGGTTAGTATTTTAAAAAGATCTACCATTGTTTGCTTCATCTTCAATTTCCTTCAAAGAAAAACTACCTAATGAATCTTAAATTATAAATAAATGGAGTAAAATAGCTATGACTAACAGAACTGTCTGCCTTTTTAACTCTTAGGTATTTCCTGGAAATATCTCATTATTCTCTTCTTAGCTTTTTGGGCCAATGCTGATGCTGCTCCAATACAGAGAGTATTTAAAGAAAAAGCTTTCAAGAGGATGTCTGCTTTAATTTCATTTAATTGTCATAGCACTAAATCAGTAGCAATCCTAAAGTTACTTTGAAGATCATATTCATTCATTCTCAGCCTCAGGGGCTTAAACTGTTTCTCACTGAGGAGAGCACAGAGGTGTCATACCTTCAGTCCTTTGAGGAACTGTTTGGTAATAGCCACAGCATCCTTGGGGCTGAAGAGGTCACTTCCTCTGACCCGTTTACCACCATATTCAACAACTGCAGACACAAGCTTTAAAAAAAAAAAAGAAGAAACAACCTCTTATTGCTTGGGGATCAGGAAGAAAATAACTTTATTAAGAAAATGAAGACATGAGAGGACAGCATTATACGTTTTTGTGAGTAAAAAGTCTTATCATTTGTGAGAGCTAAGGATATAATAACAGAGTTGGTTCCTGTTTGGTGGGATTAATATACAAATCTGGTTACCTTTCGATACTTCTCAGAAACTCCTTTATTTCTGAGGTCCAGCATTAATCCTGGAAGGCTATTGCTGCTGTGTCGCTCATAATGTAGAGCATAAAGCATCACCAGGCGGGCAGCATCAAACTCTGTCACTTTGGGGTTCTGCAGGAGCCTCTTTACATTCTGAAGAAAGATAGAGAGAACTGTTACTTATCCTCCCCTCACTTGGGTGATGTATAATATCTTAGATCTAATAATTATTGAATGGCAGTGATAGAGCTGAGTTTATGACTAAAATTACTACCATGGCAATGTATAGGTCATAGGTTTAGCAACTGTTTCAACACAGAAAATTAAATGTCTTTTGCCTAAGATAAGAATTAAATAATGAAATAAACTCTTACTGTAATTGCTTTAGGACAAAAATGAATTTAACTATGGATATTTCCTCTTTTCTTTCCTTTGATTGAGATGGCCCAGCGTTTCATGTAGGAAAGGTTGCAATTTCCTCACTGATATAAGGAACACATAATATTTCTACCACTTCAAACAATACAGCACACAAGAGAACTGACCAAGTGACTTGTAAGACTCTACTTCTTTCTCTTAACGTTAGTGATTGACTAGCGAAATGGAGACAGGTTGGTAGAATTTTACCCAGGAGGACTGGACTGGGCTTCATCTCCAAGAAGCATCAGATGTAACAATATGTCTACATGGTTTACAGATTTACGAATATGTAACAGCATGTAATCTCTAAATTGAATACTTATGATCTTAAGAGGGCACGTACTGACAGCAAAGGAAGTTAGGCAAAATCACGTTTAGGTTCTGTCAATCCCCATGTTAAGGGACTTCCCTATAGTATAGATTTATATCTATTATGCAGCAGAACAAATTAATTAAAGCCAACAAATACTTTTTGATCATTCTCTAAGCATAGGGCCCAATGACTGGAGGGGATACAGAGATGAGTTAGAGACAGATTCTGTCCTCAGTGAGTTCACAGACAATGGGGTGAAGGGGGATAAAACAAGCATAGCCTTTTCTGCTATAAAGTATGCTTCTTTAATGCATTTCAGTTCTGTGAGACTGGTAAATATGTGAATAACACAGAAGGCATATTGGTTTATATGTTATTTTTCCAGCAAGTTAATATTTAGAAGAAATCAGGGGCAAGTTTCCTTTTTAAAGAGGAAGCTTTACCAATGTGTTAAGAAAAAAAGATGAAAATCCTACAGAATTGTTTTCTGTAAGTAGCTGGTTTTGTAGCTTTAAAAACTGCTGTACTTTCCACTATGTTAAGCTATATGGGAAAAGGCCAAGTGCAAATAAAAAAAAAAAAGATGCAAAGATATTTCTCTCTGTTAAAAAGCAAAACACAACCACCACCAAAAACTGACATATCCCCATATTATATTTTTAGTTTTGATGAAACAAATCTCTATGAGAAGCAAATATTTTTGAGACCTTATATCTTGAAAGATAAAACATGAGCCCTAGCCATAAAACCACAAAGGATGGGCTGAGTGCATTTCTAGTGCAAATGCCAGTGGAGAGTTAACTGTGCTAGCATTTTAATTAGGATTGTTATTATTTTATTAGGGCTCTGATTACAAAGTTATATAGATTTTTCTTTTTTTGTTACATAAATTTTAAGTGATCTTATAATCCTATCTTCCCATAGCCCTTGTTTATTTTTAGTGCATGATTTTGCAGAATGTGAGGTTTTTCAGAAACACATATGTATGCAAAAACCAAAAACTGAAAATCAGTGCAATGGGGGGAAGGGGACACAAAGTGAAGAGAGTTCATCTGGTTGCTGAGGAATCAAGAAAGACTGCATGAAGGAAGTGACATTTGCAGAAGGCCCTAAACAACCAGTAAGTGTTGGAATTAGACTGAGAGACTGAAAGAGAAGATATTATTAGGCATATGGAAATCAGAGAAAGAAACTGGTTGGTTTAAAGACTAGCAAGAACCTTAGAAGGCACTGGATTGTGAGGACGTAACAACTGACATCTGTGTAGTACTTTGCAACTTACAAGATGCTTTTACATACATTATCATTTTAGTACTTTACGATCAGCAGGCCTAATGTCTAAGCACACTAAAGAGGGACTATGATGAAATGGGGAACCTCCCAGGTAGCTCTCTCAAGTAGAAAGTTCTCTGAGTAGGATTCCTATTGTTGCTTTTCTGGGTGAGCATTGCACTGCCTTCATCCTTACAGGATCAAAAAGGAACAAATATCTCTTTTATGGATTTAAAACCTGCAGTCATAAAACTTTCCTTACTTTTTTTCTTTTTCTGGTAACTTTTCCATAGAGCCATCACTAAATATAGACTTAGAATATTTGGTCAAATGTCCCACTAGTTTCTATTATAATGTGATAAAATTTCATGGTACAAATTATTATCAAGTAAAAATACACAATTTCATAGGCATCCCAGTCCACCTGGCATACACAGAGAACATTCACCTGGGATCTCTCTTGTTGCTTTTTTTAATAGGCACAATGTTTCATTTTTTTGCCCTTGCAGTCACTCTCTTTTTACCTTAAATCTGCTCAATTTCTGGCTGACCTGTCTGTATAATTTTAAGCAAATCTAAAATACTCAAGTAACTATAATCCCTTAAAACTGGTATGGAGACAAAGACTATTTGCAGCAATCAGCTTGTACTCTTCTTATCTCTCCCTTTCTAATTACCTTCACTTGGATCTTGGCTCTTGGCTCTGTTTCCCATTAAAAAATCTACTTCTATTCCTTGAGATTTGTTACTGGTATTTAGAGTCCTTGGCTTGGTTCTTAGCTCTTCCTCAATAGCCTCCTGAGCTGATGGCCCAGATCTGATCAAGATTACATTGAACAGAGTATTTTGCTTACTTTTGAGTCCTTAGGACCTAACCCATGGCCAAGGTCAGCTAGACTTATCCATTCCTTCATGAAAAGAAACCCATAGGTACAAGCTGAATTCTTTCTTGTCTTTCAGCTATGTAAGTCCTTGGAATTTGCTGGGCCTTTTTGTCTACCTGGATCCCATGTTATCCTTTGACCTAATTTTCAACTATTTCCCTCATGGCTATTTGACTCATCAGCCTGACTGACAGTGGCATTATATTGAGATTCCAGGGTACTAACCAGAAAAGAGGAAAAAAAGAATCCAAGAGACTTCTAATTAGCTAGGGGTGTGTATATATGGTGGTATTTATATGTTGGAAATACGACTGAATTATATACCGAACTTTCTGGTTTATCTTTTCTTATTAAATTTCCCATATGCCTTAAGATAATGAGAGGAAAGTATACTGTCACATGATAACAATGGCTGAGTAAAGAGCAAAACAGAAAACTACTGTCCACTTAAGAAAATAGGATTCAAAAATCTTCCACTGAATTCTAACATTAGCTTAGGCCCAATTAAGGAATACGAAAAGAAAAGCAAAAACACTGTCTTTGAAGGTCAAGTTTCAAAAAGGAGCTAATGTTCACTCAAAAGACATCAATTAAAAAACAATTATTTTCTGATATTTAGAGATTCTTCTGTTGTTTTGGGTTGACTAGTTTTCTACTTTTCTGTCTTCTTCTACTAAAACTATGATGAGGTAGCATAAGAAAAAACTTTTGCAATGACATAACTACATTTTAAACCATTGTACAAATTACAGTTGAAGTCTGCAACTAAAGATAGTCCCCATTTTTTGCTTTAATTTAACCTAAAGAAAAGGATCTGTACCTTGTTATCAACTATCACATTAATGAGGCAGAACAGTCAATGAATAGCATTAGTAGCCAGAAGATTAGAACAGCAAGATGAAACTGGCAGAAGTCTTCAACATGCTGATATGACAAAACATGAGTAACAGTTTGAGAGAACAGTGTTATGGGACTATAAAGAGCTTATCTAAGAAGAGTGATAGAAAGTAGGTAGGACCCAATTCGACTAACTGGTAAATACATCTGAGTCAGTATTCTTTGGCTTAATGACTAGTCAAATTTAGCTTTGCTGTAGGTCTTCTCCTGGCCAACACTTTGTGAAATACTGGTTAAACATTGGTTTAGAGAGAAAAGGATCATTTTTACTCTTAACTGGTAAAAGTAGAATTAGCTCAATGTAACCCAATTTTCTTATGATTTTAATGAGAAGCAAAAAGCCCTTCTAAAATCAGGGAGAGATCCAAGGTCATGAGTGAATTAAAAAACATGTTCTGGATGCCTTAAAGAAAAGGGAATGGACCATCAAGTAATAATACTGAAAATAGTCATAGTTAGTACACACTGAATGTTGTAAGTACCAGGGACCACAGTAAGTGCTTTGTATGTATTAGCTCATTGCACTCTCACAAAAATCTTTGAGGTAAATACTGATATTTTCCTCCATTTTACAGACAAAAAGACTAAGATGTGGAGTAGTTAAGAATCATTTTCAAACCCAAGGTATCAAAGATCTAAGCTCTTAGCCACTATTCTATACTGCTCCAAATAGAACTCTTCGTCTTCATTTTTCTAATAACTATTTATTGTCTTTACTATGTGTCATTAATGGGATGATTTGAGATCTTTTACCCAAGGTCAGGAAAGGATATAAAATAGACTAGATCTTCCTTCCAAATGAAAAGCTGTGTTATGAAAACACAGAGGGAAGAAATCATTTATTTTCTGAAGATTTTTCTCCTTATGGTGTTAAAAAAAATCTTCCTTACAAATCAAATGAATGTTTTACAAGGCTATGCATATGTTTCAATGATAGTATGTTGCAGTTTGGTTCTAGTGAAATTCTTCTAAATCAAATTTTTGTTAGCCTGCAGGATGAGTCGTTAAAAGTGGCAGCAATTTCTAGGTTAATTTTTAGCAATATGTGAATTTTTTTTTTCTCACAATGATACAGTTACTATTCAATAAAGCAAACCTCAGCTGTACTCAAAAACCAATTCTTTGCTTCATGACGTATTATCATCTAAGGTCAAGCCAAGGAATGCTATAACCCATCTAGGGGTCAGGCCCATGGCATCTACTCATTATTAAACAAAAGTTCTCTTTACAGACTATTTAAATCATGTTGCCAAAGAAATCTTTTATGGTGAGGGAATCCAAATCAATTGCTTACTGTAAAACCCTAATACCATGGGCAAGAAAACCTTCAAAAGATAATTTTTAAAAATATAAAATAGATCACAAATGGAATTCATATTTTAAAGTATCTATTTTCCTTTTGAAATGAACAAAAAATAAGATTTCAGGCAAGAATTACAATAACCTTCTAACTGCTTTACATATGGCAGAGAGATACAAATAAAGATACTAAACTTGGCTAGTTCGTTTCTATTATTTTAAAGGGAAAAATAAAAAGATAAAGAAACATAAGGAAGCTTAAATTTAGTTATAGGACACAATTATTTTTATTTAATAAGAAAAGAAAATTCACTTTATTGAGAAAAATAAAAAGCTTCCACAGGAATACTTCTATTAGGCCCACAAACCAACTATGAACTGTTTTTAGCCGTGTTGTTTAAAGTAAGTTGGCCAAGTTAAATAAACTGTGATGTATCTTTACAAAGGAATACTTCAGTGATTAAATAGAATGAGTTTGGGTTCTGGTCTGGAACAGTGTCTGAGATACTTAGTTAAGTGAAAAAGCAAAATACAAAAGTATGTGTACAATATGGTATCATCTGACTTTTAAAAGAATAAAGAGATATACTCACTCGCATAGGCTTGCACACACACAGTAGCTGTAAGGATGCAAGTGAAACTGCTAAGAGGCTCAGTGTTTACTATGTAGCTCTTTCACCAAGTACTTATATTATCTATCTAAGGGTTAGAACTTAATACAGTTAAAAAATAGTCAGCCTAGAAGTTCTTTGTGAATATTTAGGAAGACAGATGAAATTAAAAGATTTGACAGAAATACTTTTCATAAATATAAAGCAAATAGCATCTTTGTGATTTTCAAAATGATGATATTTTCAGAAGGTATCTTGATAAACGTTAAAAAACAAAATTAAACCTCAACACCTGTAAATCATAGTAAAGACCTTGGTCTAACTAGAACAACCACAGGTGTTGGATTTCTTTCTTCTGATTATACCATATCTTAAAAAAAAATTATGCTTAGGGGAAGGAAACCAACATTTACAAAGCACCTATCATTTCTGAAGCATTTTATATCTCATTGAATTCTGATTAACAACCTAAAAGTGTGAAATCATTACCCCTGAGACCGGGCAAAATAAGTAGTTTCCCCAAAGAAATGTTGATTTGTAGAGACAGGACATAAGCCAAGACAATATGCCTCCAAAGCCTGCGTTGTTTCCATTATACCATGCTGGCTTTATTTTATAAAGTAAAGAATTGCAGCAGGGAAAGAAAGAGACTAAGTTTTAGAATATAGTGTCTATTAATAAGGAAATGTGCTTCTTGTAATAAGTGGCTTACAAACAGCTATCTCCCAAAGGATTCATTCTCAAGTTACATATTGTCAGTGGTACCACATTTTGTCATTTCTCAAAAACTTTGGAATTATCTGTTTGTTCTGTCTTGTTATCCTTATATCCAATCTTTCAATAAAATGTTATTTTCTCCCTTTGAAATGTCTCTTACATTTGCCCTTACTGTACATTTTTATTACTATTACTGTAAGTCTACTAGCCTCTCTGACTTCAGTGTTTTTTTTTTTACCTCTAAAGCATCCTTACTAGATTAAATTTTCTAAAATACTGCTTTCATCATAACCACTTTCTATAAAACTTCCTGCACTGCATCTCTTTGCCTATCTCAGCAAGTACAAGTTCCTCTTGCAAGCTTCTTCATAAACTGGTTCCTGTTTACAATTCAATTTTAATCTCCTATTTCTCTTCCACACCCACTCTCAACAGGTCATATTGTTTATTATTTTTTGCATACTTCTGCATCTTTGCTTTGCCGAAATCCTCCTCCAGATTCTATTCATTATTTACAGTCCATCTTAATATTACCTTCTCTAAAAACCTGTCCCTAATAACCTCAAATCTTATTACAGTTAGTACCACAATTCTGACTTAATTAAATATTATCTTGAAACACTGCCTAATTATTACTCATGCTTTAGTTCTGTCTCTTCAATTATACTATAAATTTCATGAGGCCAGGGTCTGATTATGTTACTCTTCTTCTAAAATCCTCTCGTAGCTCCCACCATTTTAAGATTAAAGGCCAATCTCTTTTTAATGGCCACAATCAGGCCTCAATCTATCTTTCTGGTTTATCTAGGACCACTCCTCATTTTGTATCCTGCACTAGCTATACTGAATTATTCTGTTCCCTTATTTAATTTATTTTTTTCACGTCTCCATGCCTGCATTCTTTCTGCTGAGAATTTCCTTCCTTTTCTCTGGTTTGTTCACTCCTACTTATTTACTTGTCCAGAACCAAATCTAGTCATCTTCTCTAAGAAACTCTAAGAAGCCTTATCCTTAGGTAAAACAGTCCTCCTTCCTCTGTACTTCCATATCCCTTTGTAATACCCCTAGGATAGCACTTACTGCATGCATTATAATTCCTGGTTTAAATTTCTTTCTCCCTTACTATAATGTGAACTCTCTGAGGAAAAGGATGGCATCTTATTCATCTTTGTACCTGTAGATCCTTATAGCATTTTGTATATGGAGCAGGCAGTCATGTTTGTGGAATAAAAAGTGTATGTTCAATAATTAAAAACTTAGATAATACATTTTAACATACATTATATCTTTTAAAATCTTCCTAACAATGCTGTGAGATAAGTATCATTATATCTCTTTTACAAATGAAGAAACTGGCTCAGAGATGAAGCCAATAGCTCCAGGTCACAAAGCCAGTCTAGTATTCTTTCTACTAGACTAGGATGCCCCTCTAAATACTCAGTTGATTGTCTGAACTCTTTGGGAATGCACATTTTTCTTCTCCTGTGCCTCTTATCCTATGTCTATCTTAAATAATACTAATTTGTGTTCTTGTCTTAACTGCTTGTTAGACTGTAAATTCCATGTTGGTGAAGAAGGATTACTTGCCTTTGTATCTCTTGCTCTGCCTGGCACAGTGCCTTACACATAGTAGGTGCTCATCAAATTGGACTGAATAGATACCTGGAGAGCACTAGAATGGTCATTTTGACAGGCCAGTTCTTGCTCAACCTCCGAAACCTCCAGCAGATTCCGCTCACTGACCAACCGAGACAGCTCTCCAACCACTGTCACATGCTTTGATACAGTCCCAGACATCTTCTTGAACTGTGGGTAATTCTCAACAAAGGCCTGCCATGGGAAAGACATCAATTAGGGGTTCTGTTACTTCTTGACTAAGGTAGGCATGATGAACAAGGAAATAAAAAGAAGAAGGCAGCGGTTGTTCTTCTGCCCAGACTAAGACATCTAAAACTTTTAGTCACATGGCATTTTGTTATGCTTAAGAAGAGGAGAACTGATCTATGTTAGTAGACTGAGTTTTTAAAGAGCCCAAATATGATGGAAGAATGGAAAGAAGTACATGGCTTATTATGAAGTTTCCACTATACTGTTTCCTAAAGAGAAATATTATAGAAAATAATCTCAAACCAAACAAAATGAATCAAAGCAGAAATCAGACCCAGAATATTCCAGAAATGTTGCGTACATGAATATTTCCAAAGTCTTAAATGTTAGTCATCTATGTACATGTTTCATTTACCTTCATGTCTGCTATTGATTCTAGTTTTTGCTGTTCTTTTGGTTTCTTCTTCTGAAAGTCTTCCATGAGATTCTTTATGTTGCTACCAATCTCAGCAAAGTTCAGGTACATATTCTGTGAAAAAGGAAGTTGGAAACACAGTTCTATCAACTAGTCTGACTTTCAGACAATTTAAAAGAAGAAGTGAACAAAACTCCTGAATACAGTTAGAATTGAAGGGCAAGAAAATTCCACCATAATTACCAAAACTGGATACTGGCCAGGACACTGGTGATGAATACCACCACTGTTCTCACAAATGGCTATGGACTGGAGGGAAGTAAATAAATTGAGCTCTAATTTCTATGAAAAAAATACTGTTAAAGGGTCAGGAAAAGTATTCTATGTTCCCTTGAGATACAGTTTATCTACAGGATGCCTCTACCATCCTTCCACACAAAATTCCATATCTGTCCTCATTCTAACAAATCAATATTAACCTTCTTACATAAAAACAACTAAAAACAATTAAAAACAATTAAACCACTTACATTAGCATAAAATTCATCATTTTCAGCAGACAGGACCACCTCTCTCAAGTCTTTACTGATCCCTGGCACTCTGGAAAGATCAATCCGATTGTTGTTTATGCCCAGTAGTTCATGGACCATGGCCTGGTATGTCCACTAAAAAAAGAATTATGACCAAAAAAAAAAAAAAAAAAAAACCCACAAAAACTGGTAACTGACAAAACATGGAAATAGTAAATGTTCAGAAAAACAAAAACTGATAATATTCTTAGTAGCTAGTCTTCTGTACATGGAGGCTCTCTATTTAGCTAGAATTTTATTAATACTTTGTGCCATACTGAGGATTAAGATTGTCATTTTAATTGGTTAAACATCCAAAAGTCAAAACACTTTTAGATTTCACACTTTTGGAAGAAGGGCGGCAAGATTAATATTCCTGATAGAAAGAAAACAAATTAGATCTATCATTAGCTCTAATTTTTGCTCATGAATTAAGAGTATATTTTTGGCTTCACAGATAGGGCTATATTGGTACTGCAGTTACAAGCTGTACCATTTCCTGTACGCTTCTGTGGTTTTCTGCAGCATGAGAAGTGTGTTCTTGCAGATCTATCTGAGTGGTGCTATATTTATCCTGGGAACACTTAATATTATTAGAAAAAACCTTGTGAGTTGATCAAAACACGCATATTCAGAAGCTCACCTCTGAATCCATTTTACTTTATGTTTTTACTTAATATGCATTGTGAAGAAGGATTGGTTTCTAGTTTTACAAAATGTGAACTTATTTGGTAAAACTGAGAAGGAGAAACCTCAAATTCTGTCTTCTCACATTTTATGGAGAATGGGTTACTTTTAGTCAGAGGCCCAATTGAATATTTTCCAGCAAATTTCCCTCTAAATCTAGAGTCTAAATGCTAGGAATGTTTAGGTATGTATACTTCATGTTAAGCAATCTACATTAAAATAACTTAAGAGGTTATAAAAGAAGGTGCTTTATATCCTAAAGTATTTGCCAAATGAATCTTTGAAAAAGCAAGCTTCGTTAGAGCATTTAAAATAAGTACAACAAAATGTTTTATGCTTCCACACACAGCATCCTGTGCATGCTTTTGCCATTAGCACATACTTGATAATTAAAACGATCTGTTTACCCTCCCTTCATTGGACCATGAATTCTTTGAGAGCAGAGACTGTATCTTTTAAATCTTTTACCTCCAGTACTTAATACAGTACCTCGCACATAACAGGTTCTCAGTGAAATCTGTTGAATGAATGACTGCTTTTCTTTGGGAAACAGAATTATAGGCAATCATTTTTCTTTCTACTTACTTGTATTATCAAAAAATTTTTGTTAAATTACTAAAGTGAATTTACTGAAGTTGTACACTGTATTAATATATAAAATATATAATATATAATGTGTTACATGTAATATATAAAATATATAAAGTTATTTTACTTCAAATTTTAGGAATATGTGGCTATCATATCACAGAGAAGTTGCATTTCACAGCCACAGATTTCCCTTACCATTAACATTATTATAAGCTGGGAAGAAACTGAAACACAGACTGTGCCTTTCCCTACAAATTCAAAGTCACTATTAATAAAGCATCTACCAAGTGTAAGGCACTGTGCTTGTACTTGCAAAAGAACAAACAGCAGTAAGACACAGTCTGTCTTGAAGGAATGTATAACCTTGGAGAGTGTGAAAACAATCAAAGGCACAACACAGGAAGTGCAGCATGAGACAGGAGACACAAAGTTCTACAGTGATTTTAGGGAAAAAAGAACATGTCTGACAAAAGAATAAAGGTTTCAAGATGTTTCAAGTGGTTTTAAAGGATAAGAATTTTGAGAGGTGAAGATGGGAAGAGAAGGTATTCCAAACATTCCAGAGTTCAGACAGAGGTCACAATATGAATAAAATGATGGCAGAAATCATGAGGCAAATCTGCACAGTAGTGAGCTGTAGGTTTTATATAAGGTTGAGCCCATGTTGTAAAGGCTCATGGAAGCCAAGTTCAGGAGTCTGTAATTTAACCCAGTAGGCAAATGGGAACCAATTAAGATTTTAAAGCCAGGAGTAATAGAATCAGAACTGTGCTTTAGTAAAAGCAATTTAACATCACTGTGTCTGTGAAATACATTAGAGTGGGAAGAAATTAAAAGTGGAGAAGCAAGTAGATGATTATTTTAGGATTTCTATGGGAGATTAGGTACACCAAGGTAATGGCAATATGAATGGAAAAGAGCAGACACTGGAAAAGTAGAATCTACAAAACACAGAAGTTGCCTTAATTAGGGGCGGTAGCAGAAAGGGACCGGAAGGATGAGGCAGAATAAGGAGTCAAAGATGACTGTGGCTGGAAGAACACTGATACCAAAACACTAGGAAACACAAGGCTTAAAACAAGAATAGCTGAAAAGAAGAAGGCAAATAAATGGACCATGCTGTTCATTTCCACATCTGCATTTTGATGAGTACCACTTGAAATCATCCTTCTATTATGCTAACAAAGGGTTCTGCACCTGGTTTAGCAATGGGGTGATGGCATCATCGCAGCGATCTAAAATAAGTAGCAGTGGAGGAACCTCAGTCCGCCGGAATTCAAACAGTTCATACTCTTTAGTTATCACTTGCTGTGGATGAGAAAGATAATTTGGCCAACCAATTAGTTACAGATTGAGATGATATAAATAGAAAATTAATACATAAAAACCATATTTAACAATACTTTTTTTGCTCTTTCATAGGCTTTCCATAAAAGGATTCAAAAGCTTGACAAAGTTTAGTAGCATTCTGTTTAGGAGGTTAGAATTTGAATCTCTATTTTTAAAGTGGTTTAATTGGATCAAAAGAAGTAGCTTGCAAATGTTTCTTGGGTTAAACCTAAGATTCTTAGCTCTAATTTGTTGCTTTTGGTCTTGAATTACAACTACCTACCTCTTTGCCAGTAAACCTAACACATTATCTCTTTGGTCATAAATAAAACATTCCTTCAGTTTCTGAAACGTGATAAGGAAATGAATGGTCTTGAGTTTTGGAACTGGGGACAGGGAATGCTGTACCTTAACACATTCCGCAAGTCTCTTTGCTGCCTCTGATGAAAGCTGGTAACGAATCATGGGACATTTCTTCAGAGATAAAAGGAGAGCTGTCAGTCCTTGAGTTGTTCTGGATAGCTGGGCTGGATCCCAATTTCGACCCTTATTGTTAAAAACATATTCAGAGAAACTATCTGAATTTTTTCTTACAAGTCCAATTACTTGCTGAATTAACTCTGATAAACAAATTAAAAAAAAATCCTTTCTTTACATACCTGGCAACAACCCAAAATATTGAGGGAAAACAAATGTGGATTCACAGCAATGTAATCACCATAAAATTCCTGCAAACAAAGCACCAAGATCCATCAGTCATTCCATAAACTCCCAATTGTATCAAGCAATAATATTTTTCATATGTGATATAATACTGTGATACAATTAAATTTGAGGAAATGCATACATAAAAGGCACAGAAAAATTGATCAATTAAGTAACAATACTCAATGTGAGGGAATTAATAAGATAATTATAAAATAGCAGCAATAATAATAAATCTTAAAAAAAAAAACTACCCCAAAACAAAGTTGTATAAGTATACATATTACAATTAAAGGAACTTATACACACACTTACCAGTTAGTAAAAATAAAACATTGCTATAGGATATATAATGTTATACTCAGATGAATAAGAACTTTGCTGTCTAGTGTATTCTCATGAGGGAGAATATGACTTAAAATAGGTCATTCTTTTTTTAATCATTAATCACCTAGCACATCCTTCTGAAAATCCCAAACTTATTTGCTTCCTTGAAGACAATATTCTTCACTTAGGTGATAAACGTATTCAAACATTTGTGATAAATGTATTCAAGAACACTAAAGGGTTTAAGAAGGAAAAAATAACATGAAATATTCTAATGTAATGTATTACATAGCATGCAGAATAAATATTTAGTTTTCAAGATTCAACTTAATGACAAGTCTGTTTATAACTTCCCAAAGTAAGATAGCCACAAACAGAACTTTTTTTTCTTTTCCACAAACAGAACTTTAACAAACCTCATTCATATCTTTTACTTCCTATTCTCTCCCAATCAGACACAGATTATGACTGTACAGACAAACATTCTTATCATGTAGCTCATAAAACTAGCATAAGACATATCTGACTCTGACCCCAACCCTGTGAAACCCTCCCTACCAATCCAGTAGGATCCAGTACCATTCCAATCTCCTTATTCCCACTGACTCCTTTAATTTTGTTCCCATCCAATTTGATACCTCTTCCAAACTTTCTAAATGTGAGCAGTCCGGTACGACACATTTATTGTGTCTGATCAATAGCCTACCCTCTTATGAGACAGCATTTCCTTATTTTTAGACTCAAATCTTTAAAAAGGGCTCATATAAGAGATGTGTTAGAAGACCAATATGTTTACCTGAACCTCAGCCACAACTTCCTGTTCATCAGCTTCAGCTAATGATTTCACATCACTCTTGCTGATCACATTACTGAAATCTGAAACAGACATATGAGTTGTGGCTGACTCAAAGGAGATCATCTCTGCTGCAATTAGACATAAATGGGCCTGACAGTTAAGGTCTAATGACTAAGTGAAGTTTAGCATACATTGTGACATATATCAAAGTTGAAAACCTTCAAATTGGAGTGAGTAGCACAAATATGTTTAAATCCATAAATTCATAATAATTAAAAGGGGGGCACTATTATAGCCATTGGAGGATGCTAGGGAAGCAAATCATTATACTGAAAATAGCAAATCCTTTTATATTTTATATACAAAATATACCACCAAATAACTGGATAGTAGATGAGGGGAAATCCTTCTTTTAGAAATATTCCAGCTAAAATACAAAGAAGCAATGATAATGAAAGAATTAAAACATCATGATTTTTTTCAACCCCTAGTAAATCAATGGATGGACCTAGGCACTGAGCATCAACCTCTGCTAATATCATAGTAAGAGACCATCAGTGGAAGCACACAACACTACCTATGAAATATTCTTGCTGAAAAGAAATCAAATCTGAATCTGACTAAACCTCTATCCAAGTACCAATTTACAGGAACTAGAGGACAGAGGAACATTTTAAATTGCAAAAAACATGTTAAACTGTCCCACGTGGATGCAATTACCAAGACCCAAGCCGTGGAAAACTTTAACAGAACAACGTAGTTTCTTCAATAAATAGATTGCATGGGGGTAAGGGTAGAGAGAGGACCTACAGAAGATTAAAGAAACTCAAACAACGTATCAACCAGTAGCAATGTGTGGACCTTACTATGATTTTTTTAGTGGAGAAAAAAAAAGGCATGAAAAAATTTGAACCCAATGAATATTTGAAAATAGGAATTATTTTTTATTATTTAAATGTAATAATGGTATTTTTAAAAAATGAGTCCTTATCTTTTAGTAATGCACAAGGAAATATTTATGGATGAGATCATATGATGTCTTAGATTTTCTTCAATATAATGTTGGTGGGGGACTAGGTAGCAGTATAGCTAAAACAAGACTGGCCATGGTAGAGGACCTGTAGCAACTGGGCAAAGGGTACAGGGGATTTACCTTTTGTACATATTTGAAAACTTCCACAATAAAAAGTTTTTTTTTAATAGAGGAAGGGAGTAACCTAATATACAAGGTATTTTGTGGACATAAGAATATACCAAAATAAAATGATTTAAAAATGACATGAGCAGAAGGCCAATTTAGTGCTAACACCAATTGTGCTGAAAGTCTGTAATGAATGAATTATGTATAAACTCAGTTTATTTCAATCAAATACAATTGTGAAATTGATTACTACACCAAAGAAATTTCAACAGCCTATTTTTCCTAGGCTTTAGTGCTAACTACTTCGACATACTTAATTCTTTTCTTCAACTTGGTATTTTTACAGCCCAAATCAATCTTTAGAACCAGAAGAATAAATATTAGTTATTATTTGTTATTACTCTCAACCACTGCCTCGAAGAACTCTCCTCAGAGGAGAAGGGAATCTTTCATCTCATGACCTATTAAATTTTTAGCTAAGAGACTTGTCAAAAGAGTGATTCTGCTAGATGCCCACTTAAATTTGGCAGCGTAAAGAATCAATCTCTCTCTCTCTGTCAATGAGTACAAAAGTTTCTATACTTTCTTATTTTAAGTACTTGGCTTGTAATCAGACTAAAAAATGCTGGAATGACTACATACAGATCAGAATGGCTAAAATGGAAAACATGGACAACACTAATGCTTGTGAGGATACAAAGAAATTTGATCACCTGTACATTGCTAGTGAAAATGTAAAATGGCATAGTCACACGAGAAAACATTCAGCAATTTTTCAAAGCACTAAACATGCAACTACCATATGATTCAACAGTTGCTCCCTGGGCATTATTTATTACAGAGAAATGGAGACTTAAGTTCACACAAAAAAACTGTGCTCGAATGTGTCTAACAACTTTATTTGTATTAGACAAAACTAGAAACAATTCAGATATTCTTCAAAGGGTGAATAGTTAAACTGTGGTAAATACTACTCAGTAATAAAAAGGAATGAAGTATTGATACACACAACAACCTGGATGAACCTCTAGAGAATTCTGCTAAATGAAAAAAAGCCAATCCCAAAAGGTTATATATTGTATGATTCAATCTATATAACATTCTTGAAATGACACAATTATAGAAATGAAGAACAGACTAATGGTTTCCAGGGATTACTTAGGAGGCTGGGGTGGGAGGGAAGCAGATGTGGCTATAAAAGGCAATAGGAGGCAATATCCTTATGGAGATGCATCCCAGCTGTATCAATGCCAATATCCTGGATGTGATACTGTACTACAGTTATGTAAGATGTACACTGGGGGAAACTAGGTAAATGATAAAAGGGCCCTACATATTATTTCTTACAACCGTATGTGAATCTATAATTATCTCAAAAGAAAAATTTAATCAAAAAAGAAAACTTGTGATTCTTATTAGCCAAAAATAATAACAAAAACAAAAGTAGGATGACAGAAACTAATAAAATTGCCTACTTTTTTACCTCTTGAGGTGGTTTTAAGGGCCAAATAATTTATGAGAAAGTTTTTATAAAATGCAACCTCATCACAAATGTTAATTTTTGGTATCATTATTAAATCATGGTATATGCTCAAGAAGGTACATATGTCTTAGTCTATAGTCTAAACCCTAAAACTCCAAAGCCTTCAGGGAAGCTTTAAAACTTCTCAGATGCCCTACATACTGATTATTGAGTTTGGTCTGAAAATTGCATCAAATAAACTATACTAATGTTACAAAGATCAATAATGACATCTAGAGGAGAACGGATGTAACTTCCAAAGCAGAATACATTACATCAAAAAAATCCATATAAATTGTATAGTTACCACAAACCTAGTTTATTTCCAGGCCTCCAGCACTGCACCCCCCCCCAAAAGTTATGCACATAGAGATACCTACCTGGTGACTTGTACTTTCAAGTATTACATAAAGTAGCCAAGAGAAAGGGAATGTTTTCATTTGGTATATAAAGTAAATCTCTGCTTTTCCAACAGACTCAAGTACACCCTCCTTCCAAATAAATAAAGCAGCTTCTATGCCTCAGTTCATAAAAGTGTAAAATAGGAATAAGAATACATTTTTTTGCAAAGGTGTGATGTGAAATTTGGCTACCTATAACTTTTGACTTACAAAGAATCTTGAAATGCAAAGTAAAACTTAAAAAAAAATTTTTTTTTACCTAAGCAATCAATGATGAATAGAAATCACATTTAGCTCTCTGAAATAGAATGTTGGTCCAACCCTTTTAATTGAAAGGACAAAAAAAAAAAAAAAAAAAAAAGACTCATACTGATGATATGAAGTACCCAACAGAACATACTGGCTAGGATACAATTACATGATTGAATACGTGAAATAACATACTTACAAATAAAATAGATACTGTACTTGGGTCTTCGGAGCTCCTGAATCAGATAATCCACATTCTCCTAGAAAAAAAAGAACAAACAAACAAAAATATTAGGAAAATTGCTTAAGTGAAAAAGTAATAAATATCATTCATTGATTTACTGACAATCTACTGTGTGCTGAGGTCTAAATTAAGTGCGTGTACCCTGGGAGGGGTGAGGGCTAGGGATAAAAAAGAGAAACACTAAAAATAATGATCAGGAATCATATAATATTAACTAGCAGAACTGCCTTGGCCAAATTAAGATTAAAAATATAAAGAACACAGATTTTGAAATACAACATAAAATTGATAATAATTCTGCAAATTTGCCTCAAGCTGTTTGTCTATAAATCTATATTCATCTGATCAAAATTCTTATATGGAATAACAAAATGTGTCTAGTCCTTTAAAAACCTACATTCAAAAGAAACTACAGTTAATTATATTCACTTGGGCTTTTAGCTTATTGGGACCTAAGACTGTACAATTGCAATGTTTGTGAAGTATTTACAAACAGCAAGCTAAGACCTTTTATATAACTACATTATTTTAAAATAAAATATAAGATTTAGAACTAAAAAACAGTTGATTTTCATATGGTCAAAACATAAGAATTCCAATTACGTAAGATCATAATGCAGGTTTTATCTATTTCTGATACTATAACATATGGTTAAATTTCAGTATAAAATTGGTCCCCAAACTATATATGATATAAAATATCATTTTGAATGTTAGAAAAACTACACATTTCCCTACAGAATTAAAAGTAATGTAAGCAACGCACATTGCTTGTTAAATGGGAAAAAGGCTTTAAGAATTGTCATTTAGATTAAAAAATACATTAAAAATTAACTTCATAATATAATCTTAAAGAAAAATTGTTCTTAAGAACACATTTTGAGTTTGAGAATGTATATATATAAATACACACATATGGAAGGTTCTCTAATAAAAAAAAGTTAGGAAATGATGGACTAGATTATCTCTAAGATCCCCTTTAGGACCAAAATTTCATGACTAATGTGAAAAACTGGAAACCACTATAACACAATTAACGTATTAATTAATTCAGGAACTCTTTATTGAGTATCCACTATGTGGCAGGCATTGGGGACATAGTAGTGTGAAAAAATGAACATCTTTTCTGCTCTCCTGGAGATTACTGCTGGTAGGTGAGACGTATTAATTAACCCCACAAACTATATGAGACTTCAACCATGACAAGCAATAGGGAGGGGAAGATGGTGCTGTAAGTGCTTATAAGAGGGGGGTTGGACCTAGTCAGCAAGGTCAGGAAAGATTTGCTTGAGGAAGTAAAGAAGTTTCCGGCAAAGAGAAGAGCCTGTGCAAAGGTCCTGCGGCACAATGGAATACAGCGGACTAAAATATTGGTGTGGCTCAGAGCAAAAGGGGGAACGGTTTGAAATGAAGCTATAGAAATGGTAGGAACTAGAGCACACAAGGCCTTGCAGGCCATACTTAAGGAATTTTGTTTTTATCATAAAAGCAATGAGAAATCATTCAACGATTTGAAGCATGGTGATATGATCAGATTTATATTTTGTAAAGTACATAATGTACAAGCCTAGTAAAAGAATGCATTGGAGTTGAAGAACATGAACATAAAGCAAGAGAATATAGAAAATAAGACTGAAATAGAAAAAAAAATTTTGAGGAGGACTCAAGCTAGATTTAGAAGACAGTAGGCAACAACTGACAGAAGGCTAAAGAACCTTTAATTAGGGGAAAAGAACAGGAATGAGCATTTAGAGGGATGATAAAAAGGCCTAGTTGGCTGTAGAAGAGGAGCAGAGGTAGGACATAGGAGGTTCGATACATAAGGGCAGATCAAACCAACTAAAGGAGAGCTCTGAGGGCTACTAAATGTAGATTAATCATGGGAGTGAAATTGAGCCATTATAGGTTCCCGAGCATAGAAGTGAATAAAATGGTTAAGACTCAAGACACTGAAAAGAGTATGTAAGATTAAATGGCAATGGTGTTCAGTGTGATAGGTATGGAGGTTAACCCAGGAATAAAGTGATTTGGGTCTCTGTTAGGGTAGCTGGTGTAACTTTTGCAAGTAGCTGAGAACCTAAAAGACATCTTGAAGGGAAAACTGGCTGTAAGGAGTGAACTGAGGTGTGGAAAAGAGGCAAGTCATGGTTATAACTCTGATAAACCAGTGTAATTATGATGCCACAAAAAATGATAATACAAATTTATTTTGCCTTAATGGTTTCAGATCATAGTGTGCTACATTTGCCTGGACAGATGGCAGCTCAGTTTATGTAGTACCTTCATAGGTCGAAGAAAACAAATTGCTTTCAGGTGTTTCATGATCTCTCGATTTTGAGAATCAATGCGTTCAAAAAGGTACACTTCCTTCTGAAGAATTTCCGATTGTGTGTACACCATACTCACTATGCCGGTCTGTAAAGAAAAAGAATTAACTAATACTATGCTAGTCCAGAATAGTAAAATCAAGAAGCAATATCTAAAACTTAAAAAAATTTTTTTTCATTAATATTTAGCTGGATATTAACGTAGGTAATAACATTTACTGAGCATCTAAAATCACAATTAATGTACCAAAATAAAATGCTCTCTGAACATGGACAACCCATAAATTTGCAAATAAAAAATTTTCCCATCATCTTAAAAGCTTTTTTAAAATTTTGTGACCAGCAAATAATAACCTGTCATCTCAGTTTGAGCCCTAACAGCTTTACTTTATAAACACAACGCTGAATGAAAATAATAGGACCATCCCCAAGTCTTACAAGTAGTCTGTCTCATATTATTTCTTGGCAGAGGCATTTAGAAAAGGATTTCTGATTCTAATAAATTGTACTTGGTTTGAGAAGAAATCTCTGGCAGTGGTTAGAGCCATTCAGACTGAAAACCTCTGGGCAAGCTTTATGTGACGTTTCAGTTTCAAGCAGAACTGACCCTCACTTATAAATTTTTAACTAAATACTAAATCCTAGTGGGATGGGACCAGCTAATACAAGGGAGGGAGGGTTCCCTCACAAATACTGAGCAAAAGCAAACTCACCGTCTCTTTATCCATGAGAAGTACTTTCATACCCGGTCCGCTGTCCTCTATCATTTTAGAAATGTACTGCTTCACAGCAAAAACCACGTTCATGGTGGCGAATTGACAGGTTGGCCCTGTAGCCCTTCCCGCCCCCCTTTTTTTCTTGTTAAATTACCCCCGGCTTCTTGGCCGGGTCTCGGCGGCTTCCTCCCCGCCCGGCTGTGGCTTCCGGAAGTCCGGGCAGCCGCGATCCTGGGAGTTGTAGTTCCGCTACGCGGTCTCGGGAACCCAGCCTCCCCGCCGGGTGGAAGAATCTGACTGAGACACGCGGCGCCGCCGCGCCCGGACGTGATTCTCCACCCATTCAGCCGGGAGGTGTTCGAGGCCTGGACTCTGAGACCGCTCCCCGCCCCTGGTCCGGGCTGCCCCGGCCGTGGCCTGACGCCTCTCCCGCTGGCTTGGGGAGAGGGTGGCGCCTCGCGGTGTGGAGGAACTTGGTGTAAGGCTGGCTTGGAGGCAAAAACAGCAGAGCCTGGCCGTGGCCACTACTTGCCATTAACGCTTTTTTGGGTGGCAGTGAAGGATGGGGGGGGGGGGAGGGAGATGGCCGTAGGCTCCTGGCAGATGCTCGGGACTCGGAGGGACGGCGTGGGGTAAATCGCACGCGCTGTTTGCTAAATAGTGGCCGAAATTCGTCTTCCCCAGCTCCTTTAGGTCATTAATAAGGCAAGGACACTGCCCTGCAAAGTGAGGCCCGAGTTGTCTTTCCGAAGACTGAGGGACATCAGAAGTTGAACAAATATTTGTTGAATGAATAAACAAATGGAACGCCCTTTAGAGATATTGTGGGAGAGGCCTCGGATGCCCCAGGAGGGCCCGGAGCTGGGGTCGGCAGCCCTCGCAGGCCTCGGGCTCGGCAGAGCCGGGAGCCACCCAGGTTTCGGCGCCCTGTGCGATTGGACTCCGCGGGCTTCAACTCGCGTGGGGTGCTGGGGACTGCTACGCTGAAACTGCGGACAAGAAGGGGGTTAAAAGGGTCAAAAAAAAAAAATGCGTAGGGGGCACGAATTCTGTGAGCTAAAGCAAAGCAGCGTGGGGATTTTAAGGGAAAACTAAAAATTTTGATTTAAGAAACGACAAAAACTTAGCAACAAAATGAATCTGAAAGAAATCAGCTTCTAAATGTCAGCATACCCCGAAGGCCTCTCTCCATCATGCCCTTTCTCGAAAAGGAGGGTAAATATTAGTTTTTGGAACCTTTATGTCGGGGAATTGTAAAATCAAGACAATAACAAGAAACAACTGCAAGAAATCAGTGACTATATTGCTTGTAAATATTTGCACCAAAAAAAATGACCATTGTTTGTTGGGGGGGGGGTCATAGTTTAATCAATAGATTCAACATTACCAAATCAATATTATTTCATTGTATTGTATGAAATATACAATTAAATTTAGACCCTGAGCACGTTAACATTAATCTGACTGTTAAGATTACTTTATGAAACTTTGTATACAATTTTCAAATCCTTTAAGGGAGATCAGAAACCACTTGAAATACCATAGATTTTTATCACATCTGAAATTGTGAAGATGTGTTTCTTTTCTTTCCTTTTCAATTTTTCTACCATGTAAATAAAACTTCCCTTTGGGCACCTTTTCTATTTTTGAGATACATTTAGCAAGAAAAGCTATATTAAAATGAATCTAAATTGATTCAAATGAGAAAAATCTTATGTTACCTGAAGTTCTACTCTTATTTATTTAAAATACTACTTAAATTTTCAAATGTGTTAAATATTTTACTTACACTACATTATAATTTAAAATATACAAAACAGCAAACCAATGCTAATGAAAAACGAAGCAACTGCAAATCCTTTTAGTTATTAATATTTGAAAATTCAGTTCCACTCCCCTGTGTCACTTGGTTTTTGTTTTTTCTTACCTATAATTTGGACTTAAGTATAGTGAAATATTGTTTTCCACTTTATGCATTTTTAGAAAGAACAAGGAGAGAAGGGCTTGTCCATGTGCTTTTTTTAAAGACAATAGTCAATCTGTAAGTCATACATAGAAAGAAACTGTATCCTTTTAATTATTTATATTTGGACAATTATAATATTTTAAAGGAGGAGGAAAATGCCTGTTTTGACAAGGCCTACTAACACATTCCATTGCCCATGAAATTCCACTGATGTCAGTGGCAGTGTTGTTTTATATGTTGATAAGATACCATGTTTAATGGAATGTAAGCATTTTGTACGAAGTAGTAATAGGATGCTGTGATGGTCCTGAAGTTTGGCTGCCTATTTCCTTTCTGAAGAAAACTAAAAAAAACATTTTAAATGTCACCAGATTAAGAACTTCTTTTGTATTTCCATACCTCTAAAAATAGGACTGAAACCAATGATAAAGTCCAAACTCTTGCTTTGTGACTCTTCCAGGATAAACCCAATGATTTATTTTATTGTAGGCAAAACACAGCAAATTTAGAAGTACCTTATTTATTTTTTTTTAAATTTAGGATGTAAATAACTTGTAATAATAAATATTTTCAATAATAAAAACTTCAAATTAAAAAATAAATATGACAGTCTTCAAATATGAATGATTACATTAATTATAAACTTTCTAGTGCAGTTACTTGAAAACTTATTTTTACTAGATTCAAGAAATCAGTGCTTTAAGGGTGGAAAACAGGCAGTTAAAAAATATGGTGTTTGTATTTGTACATTTTGTTTAGATTTGTAAATATGGGTGTAAATGAAATAATCAAGAATGATTACCTGAATAATTACATGTGCTTCAACGTCTTACAAAGTGATACACTTCTTAGAGGTTTAACTACCCATTTTATACTTAATCAAAGTCCTGTTTTTCCTCCGTAAGAACTCAAAGTTTGATATAAAATGAAGGATATGTAAATAAATTTAGTATAAAACAATATGGCCAACTCTTAGTTATCTTAGATTATTAATTATCTACCCTTCTCCTTGTTGCTGTGTATTAACATCTGCCCTACAAGCCCTGGATAGGATGAAAGTAAAGATGAAAGTCAATGAAACTCGAATTAATTAGATTTCCTGCTTGTTAGCAATTAAAATAAAAATTTAGAGGAAGAATGATAGTATTGTTTGTGTCAGTCCCTATGCAGTGTTCTTAACCTCTCTAACCATTTACTCATCTGATAAGTGGTGACAATATAATCTACCTTATGAAATTGTGAGAATTAAATGAAATAATGTGCAGGAAAAAAATGTGCCTAGTACATAGTAAAGTCTCCATAAATACCAGCTTTAACTATTTGAAATCAAAATGTAGACACACCTTTTAACTTCTTTCTTGCATATGGCATATTTTATTCCCGTTTGACAACAATATTTAAAAATAGAATGGATTTCTGAATTTGTAAACTATAGTTTTCAAATACAATTTCCATAACAACTTTATCTTGCATTACTATACAATGATGGAAATATTAATGGGAATATTTGGCCTGCTCCATCATAATTTTTTAAAGCATATAGTTTTCACGAAAGCAAAACTTAGGAAAAAAGCTTCAAGTGATTTCAGAAACTTAGTGCCTACCCAGCCTCAAATCGAACAAAAATTGTTAAGTTTTGTCACAGTTGGTAGTTTATTACCAAACTTTATGGTAGCAAAAGCATTGAGGAACTTTAAATCATTAAGTAAAAATTATTTGCATAGAGGGTTCAGTAATTTCGGTGATTCTACCTTTCTGGTGGTGATACTAACTTTGATCACTTTGTTTAGATGGTGTCTGCTGGGTCCTCCACTGTAAATTTACTATTTTTCTTCTTGTAATTAATAAATATCATATGGAGAGATGCCTCAATGTGTTGCAGATATTCTATTTCTCATCATACTTATACCTGCTAATTTTAACTGGAATCATTTGATGGTTCTTGCCTGCAACAATTATTTACCTAATGTTAATTATCTTCCTCATTCCTTCTATAGTTACTATTTGGAATTCTTTGGTGAAAAAGAGCTATCCTTTTCCCCCATTTATTTATTCAGTCATTTATTTATGCCAGGCTCATGGATATTTAAGAAAATGATTACTTTTAAGTAATAGAAAGGTATATAGAGGTCAAGAGTGCAGGCTCTGGAATCAGGCAGTCTGGAGTTGATTCTGCTGTGTACTAGTTGCAGGACTTTGGTAAGTTACATAAGGGATCAATGACCCAGTTTCCCCATTTGTAAATGGAGAAAATAGCACCTATATTAGGTTAGTGTGAGAATTAAGTGAAATAATACATGTAGTCTTTAGCTGAGCATTAACTGTTTTTTCTTGGTGAATATTTTGTACTGTGCGTAGTTATAAGTTTCTCCACCTATAAACACCAATAAAAAAAAGTCATGTGCTTTCCCCTGTGGAAAATTATTAAAATTCACAAACTGAATTTAAAAGTGCCTTGGAACGTTAAGGAGTGCATATGTTCTTATTTCTAAGAAGGAAAAAAAAGGTCAAGCTAGAAATTGCTAAAATTCCTTTTATGATCATGATTCTGTTCTTGGGCTGCTTTTGTGTTAGAAATGTAGATGACCATAAAATGCGATGAAATTATTTTTTAACGTTTTAGGTGTTTCAAGAGAATAGGCAAACCATATGAAGTAAGTACCAGAAAATGTATGTTCTTATGAATCCTAAATTTCATTAGTGGTAAAGGACTCTTCATTATATTTTTTATACTGAAATAATTCCTTTAGAAATGGCTCATTATTGACTTGATCAAGCATTTGATTAGGATCACTTGTTTTTCTTCACTGGAAAGAATATTTAATGTTGAAAAAAATAAGATACTAAATATTTTGTTTACACATCTTTCCCTTTGTAGCAAATGAAATTTAATGTAGGATGCTGTAATTTAAGATTTCCCTTAATATCAGTAAAAAAAAAAAAACCCACCTTTTACTGAGCTTTTACTATATGCTGAGTCCTTTGGAAATATCTCAGTTAACTTTTGCAACTTTCCTTTAAAGTGAGTATTATCTCCATGTTACAGATAAACTGAGTTTCAGAGAAGTTGAATAACTTTCCTGAGGTAGCACAGAAGGCAGCAAATTGAAAGAAGCATATCTTTTTCAGTGGGCATCTTACCCTATATTTCTTTGTTCACATCCTTTTTACACATCATTTTTTAGACAGTAGACTGTCATGTCTTTGAGGATAAAGAATTTTCCCCCCATCCTTTTCACTTAGTGCAGTGTCCTGTACACAAAGATCACAAAGATAGCCAATAAATATTTAATGTTGATTATACTAATTACTGAGCAAACTGCTACAATGGCATGTTGAAAAAAAATATAGAGTTTTACATGGACAGAACAAACAAAAAGATCAATATACTTATCTAGGTGATTCATGCCAGATATTTTATTGAATGATATGGAATATTCTGGGGAAAATATGGGTTTTCTTTCCAACTCCCAGGTAAGTTACAAGAATGTAGACCTGACCGTTCTGGCGCTCTTAGAACCAGTGAGATGACACTTGTTTTTTTCTGACAGTTTGCTACCAGTTATTACAGAGAGGGTTAATTTCATAGAATTGTTGATTAAGAATTTACTTGGAAAGCATCAGTTATTTAAAAGTATTTAATTTAGCTTTGAAATGTTTGAGCACCCAGACAGAGGGCGCCCTTGGACCACCAAAAAAGTATCAATAACTTACAGGCTCTGTACCGTTACTCTGAGTCCACTGAGTTTCGTGGATGCAGGAAAATGTATTGTTTTGATCAAAATAAATTACAAAATGCTTTAATGGTGAGTTTAATCTGTTTTGGCTTTAAGTGTTACTGAATTTTTGCATGAATTGACTGCTTTATAATTTTTTCATTCTTTAAGAACCAAATAAAACTAATTGCTATAAGGTTCAAATTAATTGGCATTCAATTTGGGAGATTAGTTTAATAAATATAAAGTCACATCTGAAATTTGAAAGGTAGGAATCTGATTATAACTTCTATTCACATCTGACTGCAATTGACAATAGAACTGTTAATATGAATGTATATTTTAGGCCATGTGCTGAGTACTTTCCATGCATTGGTCTCACAACAACTCAGTGACATAAGTAGTGCTGTTACCCTCTTTTTAAAAATGAGGAAATGAAAAAATTGAAGCTGATTATTTGAAAGACCAATAAAGTAGATATATCTTTAGCAAGTCTGATAAAAGGAAAGATTGAGAAGGAGAGAAATGCAAAAAGCAATATTGGGATGAAAAGGAGACATAATCACAGAAATAGTGAAGATTTAAAAAACATAAGAATATCTGTCTACTACTTTTTGTAATAAAATTAAAATCTAAGTGAAACGGTAATTTATAGAGAAATACAAACCAAAATGACTCAAAAATAGGTCCAAATGACTTACTCAGTCTCTCCCAAGCCTACCCCCAGATTGGAATACTGTATACCCAATGGATTATTCCTCCTAGGCCTTTTTACTTAAAATTTTTTATTATAGACCACTTTGGGAAGTCACAAAGAGCAGACACTGGGAAATTACAAAGCACATGAAGGTCTTATAATTGTGGCCTTTGAGCTTTAGTGCCTGCCTCTCTTTGAGATGGTGGTAACTCAAGGGTGGAGCTAACTCTGGTAAGCAGAATAATACCCCCAACCCAAAAGACGTCCACATCAGGATTAGGATCCTTGAGCCTATGAATATGTCATGTTAAATGGTAAAGGGGCATTAAGGCGGCCTTGGGAATTAAGGTTGCTTATCAGCTGACTTAAGGTAGCAAGAGTACTGCTGAGTATAGTAGTTGGTGAATGCTACTACTTGGTGACTATAGTAGTTGCAAAGTTAAACTATTTTCAAAAAATTTTTAGACATGATATGACTTTTTTCCCCTCTCTATTGATGCTATGTTGATGATGAAAAAGCAACGATGGATAAAACTACTAGTTCTTAGCACAAATTAAGCTGTGGTACCAAACTGTACTACTAACGGTCATTGTATTTTTCACTGCCAGGCACTTACAGTAAGAAAGAAGGGGAGGGAACAAGAGGAGGAAAAGAAGAAGGAAGGGAGGGTGAGAAAGAAAGAAAGAGAGGGGGGAGGCAGAGGAAAGAGGAAAGAAGGGAGAGAAAAACAAAGAAAGGAAGAAATGCCCGTTTCACTTAAGACTGTTCTTGATGAAGCAGGAAAAATTATTAAACGTTGACCACTGAGTGCACATGTTTTTGATATGCTGGGTGACGAAGTAAGTGCACATCAGCACTCCTGCTGCATGCTAAGGTGTGAAGGGTGTTTTGCGGAAAAGTGTTGGTGCAGCTGTTTAAATTGTGAGTTGAACTGGCCACTTTTTTGGTCATGGAACATCATTTTTACTAGAAAGAATGACTGACAGAACATCTATGGATATTGAGACATGGATACATGGCAGGTGTTTTCTTGAAAACGAGCAACGTGAGCCTGTCACTGCAAGGAAAACAACTGACCAAATTTATTGTCAATGATAAAATCTGGCTTTTAAACAAACATAGGAATTTTAGGGAAATTTTATCTGCCATGGTGAACTTGACAGCTTGTCAACATTTAAAGATTTTCTAATAAGATCATATTCATAAATGTAATATTTTGATACTAATATAATGAATTATGTTAACATTTGGAAGAAGTGCATAATTCAGTGACCCAATATTATTCAAATGGCCGTGCATGATGTTACAAAATAAGCATGGGTAAAAGACCTCGTCAAAGTGTAAGATAGAGTAATGAGTTTTAATATGGCAGAGCACAAGAATTCATGGCTCTACTTTCAGGTTCCATATTGCAACTAACCTTTTAGAAACTATTACTTGTTGAGGTTGGTGTAGTATCAGAAAAGAATATCCACAATTATTTGAAAAAGCCATTGAAATATTCCTCCTTTTTCTAACTATATATCTGTGTGAACTTGGATTTTCTTCAAATATTTCAACGTTTTAAAATAACATATCACAAAGGGAGGGTATAGCTCAGTGGTAGAGCGCATGCTCAGCATGCACAAGGTCCTGGGTTCAATCCCTAGTACCTCCACTAAAAATAAATAAATAGAATAGAATAAGTAAATAAATAAACCTAATGACCCCTCCTACAGAAAAAGGTGAAAAAAATTTAAAATAATATACCACAACAAACCGAATGCAGAAGCAGATATTAGAGAGAAACCAAATGTGGCTTTTATTAAGCCACATATTAAAGAGATTTGCAAACATGTAAAACAATGCTATTCTCTTACTAAGTTTTATCTTGGAAAATATGGTTATTTTTCTTAAAACGTTATCTAGTTAACATATAATGGGCTTATTTTTGAATGAATTACTAAATAGTTCTAAAATAGCTCAGTTTTAATTTTTAATGTGGTAGATATCAATAGCTATAGTCCACATAATTAAAAAAAAAATCCTCTTCAGGGTCTTTAGTAATTTTTTAGTGTAAAGGGTTCCTGAGACCAAAAAGATTGGGAAGCACTAAAATGGAAGCTTAATATGATATTTTATTGTGTGTTGATCTCACGAAGAAAGCTGCTAAAATTAATTATGCAGTGAACCTTGTTAGTACTTTAAATCATATTGACATTTTAAAAGACTCCCTAAGTAAATATAAAATAATAAAACTGATACTCAAACTATACTATTTTGGACAAGTCAAAGCCTATATTTATTTTTATTAATATTTTTGGCCTAATCTAATTCCTAATGTAACAACATCCCCCCACCCCCCAATTTATAGGAAAAAGCTCAGGAACTTTTACACAAGCATTAGAAAACAGATTTCTGGATTATTCTGACAGGGTCCTTTTATGCTAAAAGCCAGAGGGCTCAGCTGCTTCACATGTTTGCAGAAATGATTTCTTTTTTTAAAGTAGCTCTGTCAGCTGGAGAACAGAAAAAGAACAAACTTGCTGAATGAGGATGGTTTGCAGTAGGCCAGAACTCCTGTCATAATTCTGTAATTGGCATTCCCACTGCAACTAGGAGAAGCCTAAGTGTGTGGGAGGTTTATAGGGCTGTCATCTACATCTAACTCTAAGTGCCTATGTAATTGTTAAGTTCTACTGCAAGTATGGTACTGGTTATGAGCTTAATGGAGAGCAACGGATGTGTGAGATGTTATGTTTATTGTTATACTGCAACAGACACCCTCGGTTACCTAACCTGGGAATTGATCACAACGCCTCTTCATTATGTTTCACAGACTTATTATCATCACCACCAAACTATGTATATGAAATCCTTCTGAGAAATTTAAAGTGTTAAATGAAAGAGATTTATTACTGCTAATAATATACTTAGTACATTTTAGTATTGTGTTTTGGAGTTTAGTCAAGGCTTGAATTCTGGCTTTGCCACTGATGATCACATAACTTGAAACAAATTTGTTTAACCTGTGTGACCCTCCATTTTCTCTGTTATAATACTTATAATGATACTCATCTCCTGGGTTATGGTGAGGATTAATGAAAGTGCAGTGCTTATTACAGCATCTAAACACAATAGAGTGTGCAGTAGATGACAGCTGCTGTTATTTACAATTACAATAATAATTATCCTGATGTTAATGTTACACCTTAATGATAGAGTTTAGGAGAGACTAAAGATATCCCGTATCTTACTCCTGTTCTTTACCACTGGCAAGTTCTTTGAGGTATAGAGAGACTTGGGTAATGTTGATATCATTTAAGGACATAGCTAAGATTCTTAATCTTCTCCTGACCATTTCACTTAGTTATCTGGACAGCGAGGAAAAAATGAGGTTGGGCGACTGGAGGAAAGAAAAATTTTGTCCTCAAAAGACCATATTTGGAGGGGAGGGTATAGCTCAGTGTACGTGCTTAGCATGCACAAGGTCCTGGGTTCAATCCCCAGTGCCTCCATTAAAACTAACTAATTAACTAACTAACTAACTAACTAACTAAACAAACAAACCTAATTACCCCCACACACAAAACAAAACAAACAAACAAAGACCATATTTAAACGATGCTTTTTATTGTTTAGTAAACCTTTCCTGGGCAGTATCAGTAACAGTTCAAGGAAATGGTCCAGTGGAAATGTAAAGCAGTTCAATTTTTTTTTTTTGGTCAGGCAATTTGGCAATATGCATTAAAGATCTTGAAAATATTCAAAGAGTAACCCAGCATTTCTATTTTTTAGGAAATTTTGCTAAGGAAAAGAGACAGAGATACATAGAAAAGTTTGTGTTTATAGATGTTCTTCACAGCATTGTTCATGACAGTGAGTTACAAACAAGTTAAATGCCTAACAATAGAAACTGCTTAAGTAAAGTATGTCCTAGTTACAGGATGAAAGAATATGCAACTACTAAAAATGATGTTGGGTGTAAAAAGCTCCAATGCCTTTAGGTGCTTAGCCAGTAAACTAAGTGTGTGAAGCATCCCACTATAAGACACTAGCAAGTGGTGAGGACTGTGATAAACTGGAGAGTTTGTGCACCACTTGAAAGTATGAAAATTCAAATTATAAAGCAACACTATTCTGGGTGACCAAAGGTGAAGTCTGAGTTCTGCCCGTACATTTACCAGCTTGAAACACCTGCTGTTGAAGAATATTAAAATGTGGAAAAATACTCATGGTATACTTTCAAGTGACAAAAGCAAATAAGTATTATAGGTAAAGGATGATGCCAATATTTGTTTAAATTATATGTTTTTATAGACATATCCCTTTCCTGTTGATTGGTCTTATCTAACTGGAAGGGTATTTGCCAAAACAATAATAGCAAATACTTACATAGACCTTACTATGTGCCAGGGATTGTTTTGAACACCTTATACATGTAAACTCATTTAATCCTCAGAACAAAAATAGACTCTACCACTACCCCTATTTTACAGATGATAAGGCTGAGGCACAGAGATGTTAAGTAACTCACTCAAGGTCACTCTAGACAGTAGGAGAGGTGGGATTCAAGCTAAAGCAGTGGATTCTGGGCTCTTAATTGCTATACTATAGTAAAACAAAAAAAAAGTTATGGCTTGTTTCAGTTTTTTTGTGGTTTTTATTTTCTTTATGTTTTCTTGATAGTGAAAATTTCTTCCATAATAAATATGTATTTTATAATCAGAAAAAGCACAATGTGTTATTAAAGTCCACATTTATTGCCTAAGAATGTGCTCCTTTTGGCTTCTCCAATTACTGTTCTCTAATAATGAAAATTAGTTTGTCTGATTTGCTGTCTGAAACCTTAGGCCCTGAGGAAATTAAAACTAGGACAGGTCTATTTTATGGAGGTGGAAGGGTCAGCACGTCAGTAACAGGCTCCGTAGGACAGCAGAAGAGGACTGAGCAGGAAACAGCAAGACGAGGTTCATGAGGAGTGCGAGGCGGGTGGCTGGAGAAAGGTTTTGTTTGGACTTGCCCTGATACCTCATCTAAAATATGGTATTACAGTGCTTTTCCATACCACTTAACATTTTCTTTAATGTATTTAACAGAAGTTCATTAGATTCCTCCTTGCTAGGCACAATCAAGCCTACAATTAAAAATAGTATAAGGAGTCTATAACTTAGTAAGGAAGATTAGGGAGTACTAGGAAATGATCATTACCAGTAAAAAGATACTATGTACCTTGAGAGGTCAAAGTGGAGGCAGCTTTATTATATTTTTCCAGCTTTATTGAGATATAATTGACACGTAACATGGTATAAGTGTAAGGAGTGCAAGGTGATGATTTGATGCACTTATATATTGCAAAATGTTTACCACAATGAGGTTAGTTAACACCTCTGTTACCTCACATAATTATGCTTTGTGTCTGTGTGTGTGTTTGTATGTGGTGAGAACACTTAAAATCTACTCTCTTAGTAACTTTTAAGCATATAATACAGTGTTGTTAACCATAGTCACTATACTGTACATTAGATCTGCTTCATTTATCCAATTTTTTTGAGCCCCTGCCAGGTGTTAAGCACTGTTCTATGTACTGGAAAGATTGCAAATGATGAGACAAATACAATTCCTGCCCTCCGTGAGCTTACATTCCAACACTGAAGACAGGGAAATAATTATAACTCGTGTAAAGGCACAGGAAAAGAAAGAAAATGCTCCAGCTCAGTTTATAACCTGGCAAAGCCAGGATATCAAAAACATACAAATTAGCACCACAAAAGAATATTGTAGGCCATCTTTACCTATTAACACGAGTGCAAAATCTTAAATATTAGCAAATAAAATCAAGAGTGTATTTAAAGAATAATCTATCATGACCAAGTAGGATTTATTCCAGATTTATAGAATATAGAATGCTAGAATATCAGAAAGTCTATACATATAATTCACTAGATTAATAAACTAAAGGGAGAAAGTTCATTTCAACAGATGAATAAAAAGGATTTGATAAAATTCAATACTCATTCCCAAGTAAGTAATAAAAATTCTTAGCGAAAAAAAAAAAAAAAGAATAGAGAGAAAAATTCTTAACATGATAAAGATTTCTTAATGTATATGCAGACATTATCTTTAATAGTGCAACTTTAGAAGAATTTCCAGACAGGAAATTCATCACTACTATTCAACATCTGTTGGGTAGCAAATCAATGCAATAACGTGAGAATGGTAAGAGGTATACAGACTGTAAGAAGAAAATTGTTTTCTTTGATGGTGACATGATGATCTACAGAGTAAAGTAAATAAATGGGCAAACTATTGAAACCAACCAGAGAAGGCTGACAAGATCAATATATAAAAATAATAAGTGTTTCTCTAAACTAGTAGCAACCACTTCAAAAATGAAATAGAAGAAAAACTTCTTTCACACCAGAAATAAAAGTATGATATAGTAATCTAATCAAATAAACAGTTTATATAATAATTTAAAATAGGCAGTAATTACTATATTCAATGAAGAAAAATGAATAAATAATAGTAAACATTAAAAAGGTGACAATTACAGATGTTGGTGACCTTTTGCTAAGGAGCTTTCCATGAACTAGTGGGGATGGAAGCCAAACCTAAGTGGATTGAAGGGCTATTGGGAGCTGAGGAAATAGAAACAGATGCAGTATATACACTTTGAGAAATTTCTCTGTGAGGGAGATGCAAGGTCCTGCTGATGTGTTATGAGGCTGTTCTTTGTTTCGTTTGCTTAAAGATGAAACCAGTTGGGAGTTCGAGATTTGCAGATACTGACTGGTATATGTAAAATAGATAAATAAGTTTATACTGTATAGCACAGGGAACTATATTTGATATCTTGTAGTAGCTTATGGTGAAAAAGAACATGAAAACGAATATATGTATGTTCATGTATGACTGAAGCATTGTGCTGTACACCAGAAATTGACACAACGTTGTAAACTGACTATACTTCAATTTTAAAAAATGAAGAAAAAAAAAAGATGAAAGCAATATAGGCTGCACAGAGGGATCCAGGAGAGAAAGAGAAATGGAAAATGGCAAGATAGGCAAACGGCACAAAGTCCCTGAGGAGGCAGAAGGGAATGGGACTATGCACAATAACTGAGGCAGAGATCGATGGAATTAACATTGAATAGAAGGGGCATTTCCTCTGTAGGCTCTTATCCAGAAACTTGTGTAAGATAAGGATGGAATCAGCTCTACATAGTTCTGTAAATGTAGGGCCTGGAGGCTAGGGAAATGCCTTCCCACTTACCCCAAGGCTCTGAATTTGTCTGTGAAGTGGGGACTAGGTCATCTTTTGAGAAGGAGCAAGGTAATGGTTATAAAGGGAAGCTGGTGGTGAAAGTTTGGCAAGGAGATTGAAGGAATTAGAGAAGCAGTTTCTAAACTTTAATTTGATATTTAAAATTTTATGTTGACATCAATCCACAGATGTAATTTTCTCCCATTGTGCTTAGAATGTAGTAGCAGAGAAACTACCTTTTAGGACTGACTAATCCAAGGTTATGAGTTTATGGATTACAAGTATCCCTGGCTTTTCAAAAGTTCGCAATACGCTATTTCGCTTTTATGAAAGATCTACATTAATATCTGTTTTCACTAACCAAAAGAAATCCAAACAGGATTTTTGCTTTTATAAAAAATTAATTTTCAGTGAGCTGTTTTAGAGGCAGTGTGCACCTGTAGCAGCGAGAGTGGCCCCACCAAGCTCCTTCCTCAGGAGCTCACTCAGCATCTCAGCATCTCATCATCTCAGCATCAAGCTGCCATAGCTTTGAGCTGTGTCTGTGAGCACCTGTGCTTTCTCCTGATTTATTTTGTGCATCTGTTAGCAAGGTCTGTCTTCAGGTAATTGCTTCTTCACTTTACGCTGTTTTCAGCTTACAGAAGTTTTCATAGGAATGCTCTACTTTTGGATAGCAGGGGAAATCTGTATATATAAAATAAGGGTAAGAGGGAACTGGTTCATCAATACTTTGACCATGGGACCCAGGCTCCCCTGAAAGAAAGTTTTGCTGAGAAAGATCAGATAGAATCAGAGAAAGTGAAGACATCTAGAACATGAGATGGCTCTGGTGTCAAATGACAGATGTGGAGAGTATGAGGGGCTGAGACAGCTGGGGAGATAAGAGATTGTAGGATGTGGATTACTAGACTTTAAGATTTCAGAGGTGACAACCTGGTATAGTTAAAAGAGCATAGGCTTTGGAGAATCCATTGTAACTTCCTGGCTGTATGGCCTTGGATGAGTTACTTAAATCACCCTGATCCTCTGTTCGTTTATATGAAAAACTGGAAGCGGGAATAATACTACCACCAAACTGCTTGTCCCCAGGGACTGTGGGGCCTGAAAGAATGGACAACTCTGCTGGAGGCAGCTGCAAATAGATGTGTTCCTAGATTTACTTTGGGTTAAAATCTGAAACTTTTCCTGGAATCTTCAGTAAATTCATTCTTGAGCTATTTGATGTGCAAATTTAAAGCAACCTCAAGGGACAGGGTCATAACTTCAGTTACTTATCTCCTGGAAATAAGACTGTGAGTCATGATTCAAATATAGACATAATTGTTGACACTCTACAGCCTACTGGTGTCAGAATTCTGGGCAATGGGTTTAATCAATCAACAGTTTGTGAGTGGATGGTCACACTCTCAACATGCCATAGTAGAAGCTGTTTTATCACTGAGAGCTGCCAATTTGTTACAGTTTTGACAAAAATAATAGATCTAATAATCTGCATAAACAAGCATGTTTCCTCATATCTTTATGAGACTTAGAAACCTGAGTTTCCTAACTCATTACCAATTAAATGATTTTTCTATTATACTTATTGAACAGAGGTGATACTAGAGATTGTTAATACATAATTTTAATTCATAAAAACAATATAATACTCCCCCCCCCTTCACCTGGCCCTTTCTCCTAAATCTGGCTTCGCCCAGATTCTCCTGGGAATCACAAAACCTTATACTAGGCCAAATGATCTTGATAGGATTTACTGCAGTGGTGGCTATAGTGTAAGCAGGGCTCTTTAGAGCTTGCTACTGCCTGCTGGGTTCCTTGTGCTTAGTTTCATGGTGTCTGTTGTATTAAGGATGCCACTGACAACTGCATCCTAGAGACCTGCCAAACCTGTTTGACTTAAGCAAATAACTCTTTTGAGCAGAATGGTTGTGTACAGATGATCTAGGGAAAACATGAATATTATTGCATATTACCTATGATCTAACACTTTTTCTATCTAAAGGAATACAACTTAAAATTACGGTTTTATGATTTGGATATTGATATATTTTGGTTACTTCAGAAAGCTTTTTTCTAGTATCCTTTTCTATATAAAAAGTGTCTGAGACCTTCTTCTGGTCTTGGCTAATTAATCATCTTTATAATTTGAACTCACCGAATTAGCTGAGGAAGTTTCTTTTCTACATGAAACCGCTCATGATAGAAAAGAATAGAATTTATATATTTCATAGGGAAGTGATAAAGAGAAGAAATATTTCCAATTTGGAATTTTAAGAAAATGCACTTTTTCTTAGCACTTAAACTTATAGCACTGAAGGATACTAGTGGAGTCGCCCATTAATTTTGGTAAGGAATCTTTTTGGTCTGTAAAGTTGGAAATGTCCAGTTGACCACGCCTACCTTTGTGCCATCGCTTACCTTTTACATATCTCTACAGTATTGTAACTTTATCTCCTCTGCCTCCTCTATAGAGGGTAGGGATAATGACATAATCTTGTATCCCCAGAACCTGCCTAACAAGATGCCTATGACATATAGAAGGTACTCAGTACAGTACAACACATTTAACTTATGATACAATACAACACAATATATTTGATTTACATCATCTGAAGCCTGAAAGCTAAAGATTATTTAAGCAGGAGGACATCAGACCATTAATGGTGTACACTGGATATGCATATAGTATAGCTTTGTCTAGAAATTAAAAAATTTTAAATATTTAAAATGTAAATACAATTTAAATATAAATATACTTTTGATTACAATTTACAGAAACCCAAATGGACTTGAGCGATAAAGGGGGATATATTGGCTCATATTGCCAAACTGAAGAAAAGGTGGGAGTCGAGCTGTCCTCAGAGCTGACTGGCTCCAAGAGCTTGGGTATCATCCAGAGTCTCCGCACTTCTCTCTCTTCACCTTTCACCTCCGATTCTTACTCTGTGTTGGCTTTAATGCTTTAAGTTGCTGTCACCATATTTCAAACATAGCCTTAAGTAGCCCTGAGTTTATATCCTTATGACCTTGTAATGTAAAAAAAATCCAGTTACAAAATTCCAGGGAGGGGCTCTGATAGGTCAAATTTGGGCACCGTGTCATCTTTGTGCTAATCACTGAGGTCAAGGGGGATGGCGATATTATGTTTGAAACCACTTGGGTCAGGCGTTCATCTCTGTGGCCAGGGAAGTGGAATACTATTATTCAAAAGCCCCTCCAAAATCATGTGGTTGCAGTCAGACAGAAAAAGTTTCCCACAGAAGATAAGTACTGCTGTATCTGACAAAATAGTAAATGTTCACTGTATGACCTATGACACATATTGCTAGTTTTCCTCTAATATTCCTTCTGATCTTCTTCCTTGGTTAAAGAATCTCTCATTTTAACTTGGCAAATGGCCACCCAAAATAAATAATACATTCATGACCTTTCTTTGCAGCTGGGTGTGGTCCTGTGACCAAGTTCTGGCCAATGATGTAAGCAGAAATGTTGTGGTGCAACTTCTAGGAAATGTTCTAAAAGAAAGAAGCATTACTTCTTCATTTCTTCCTCCTCCCTTTGAGGAACACTGGAAGGCTTTCACTCAAGGTCCCATTCAAGGCCACTCTTGCCCCAGAGTGCCCCTGATCCCCTTGGTGCCCTGTAAGACTCTCCCACTTCTGCTTCCCCTGTACTGTTTCATCCCAAATATGAACACAAGCCCCTGACCACATCTCCTTCTCCAGTTATGTAATTCTTATGGGGGCTTCCATGTTCTTATATGACTCCAGTAGGCTGGCCACACTCATTGGTCTAGGGCTGGACACCTGACCCAAACATAATATTTCATCATCCCCAGCACTAGACATAATTCGTTAGTCTCATTATGGAGACTTGACCCAATATAGTCCAGTCATAGACCTTTTTCTAGATTTTTAAACTTGGACAGAGAAAGCTAGTGTCAGGTCTTCTCTGATGGTGAGTGCTGTGAGATATGAAGCTCTGGAGTTATTATTCTCTCTTGTGTGAAAGAAGCCAGTCCGTGCTGGGAGAGAGTAAAGCTCAAATGTAGAAAGAACTTGCGACAAATGCTATAGAGAATCCTGAAAACATCTGAGTCCTTGATTTCAGCCAGTCCTTCCTGAGGTCGATCATATGTTTGATCTTCTGCAGCTCAGCTCAGATCAGGTTGTGGTGTTTTATAAAATTTCACTGAAGACTTAGGGTTAAAAGAAGAGATGCTGAGAGGATTAAGTGAGAAAACTTTCATCAATCCTTTAGCTTTTTAATAAATGCTGGAGAGAGTGTGGAGAAAAGAGAGCCCTCTTATACTGTTGGTGGGAATGTAAGTTGTTGCAGCCACTATGGAAAATAGTACAGAGGTTCCTTAAAAAACTAAAAACAAAGTTGCCATATGACCCAGCAGTACCACTCCTGGGCATATATCCAAAGAAAACTAATTTGAAAAGACACATGCACACCAATGTTCATTGTAGCACTAATTCACAACAGCCAAGGCATGGAAGCAACCTAAGTGTCCATCAACAGATAAAGGGATAAATAAGATATGGAATACAAATACAATGGATTGTTACTCATCCATAAAAAAGAATGAAATATTGCCATTTGCAGCAACATGAATGGACCTAGATATTATCATACTAAGTGAAGTAAGTCAGACAGAGAAAGACAAATATTATATGATATCACTTATATGTGGAATCTAAATAAGTGATGCAAATGAACTTATTTATAAAACAAATAGACTCACAGACATAGAAAACAAACTTATGGTTACCAAAGGGGAAAGGGGGGATGGATAAATTTGGAATTTAGGATTAACAGATACACACTACTATATATAAAATAGATAAACAATAAGGACCTACCGTATAGCACAGAGAACCATATTCAGTATTTTGTAATAACCTATAATGGAAAAGAATCTGAAGCTATACACCTGAAACTAACACAGTATTGTAAATCAATTAGAGTTAAATAAATTTTAATAATAAAGAACAAACTAAAGAAAAAAAATCCTTTAGTTTTATGTGCCTGGCATATAATACACTCTAAAACAAAAGCTGCAATTAGTGCTATTTACTGAGACATTTGCTCTCAAATAGCTATAGTCATGTCTTTACAATTCTTGCCATATAATGTCAGTCAAGCTAAACTCCTAAAAGATCAAGAATAATTTTTCTAGCTTTTGTGAAGAACATGGGAAAAGCATACAAATCAGTATCTCTAACCCTCATCAGTGTTCTCCATCAAGCCATCTGTTCCGAGGCTCTATCACCTTGTACTCAAATCCTTATCCTCTTTATTGTTCTCCTCCTGTTTAAGCTGATGTCCCCTCATAAGCCTGTGAGATCCTTTATTCCTCAGAGTGCAGAGGCAATAATCGGGGACAGGCTCCCGCCAGAAAAACTGTTACCTCAGATATTATTGTTTGCTGCGGTCTCATCCTTGACAACAAAAATTAAAATGGCTCTGTTTGAAGGAACTTATAATTTGTGATCTAAAATAAATCATAGGTGCTTCGAAAAGCTACACAGGGACTAGATTTAACTCGTGGAAGGGAATATTTATTCCACTGCCTTGTGCAGACAAATACTTGAAAAGTATTTTTGTTAATATGCTAAGTAGTGGTGCTCCATTGAGAAATAATTGCCTTTCACGTCCCTAGAACTGACCACTAACTGATGTGTCACAATGGGGAAGGAAATAGTTCTCGGCTAAAGTAGTTAAATTCTACCATCACTCACTAACACGTGCAGGAGAAGGAGGGAAGTGTTGATGTCACTAGGTCAGGTTACTCTACCTTTCTGTATTTGAAGTCTGTATTCCTGATTCTGCTTTCACACTACATACCAGGTAAGAGGAGTTTCCCTATCTTTTCTAGTGCCTAGCTCCCCACTGCTGGCTATCATTTAATTGCGTTAAACCTCTTGCCACAACAATGGCAAAAAATAAAATTTTGTTGGATGCTAAAGGTCTTAGCTGCGACTGCTGCTCCTGAAGATAATGTGCTGGTCTTTTAGTAAAGAAACTCCTCGGACTGTTTAGTACTAGGGAACTTTGAGATGTTTCTTTCTCCCTCTAGGATTCTTAAAAAAATATATACCATTGGACAGAAGATGAATCCAGTGAGCTGTTAAAGAGCTGAATAAAACTGAGGGTAAATGTAGAGTGACTCCTGACTGACTTGTCCGGAGGATAAACTATCTGTTACTTGTGGTTTGCAGAGCCTGTTTAAGAGACATAGTGATAAGATGTCATTATACGGCCTTTGGTATCTCTCTCTGACCACAAGTCTACTTTCCAACGAACTCCCAGGTACTGTATGGTTGCTGGTCTGAGAACCCAGGTGATGTATGGTGACTGGTCTGAGTACATGCTCTGCTTATGTGGGCACATGTGGGTGTGGCTCTTCTAGACAATCCCAGTTACCAAGGGCTGGAGTTGCTCCCTCAAGCAGGATCAGCGGCTTCAGACTCAGGCCTAAGATTTTATAGTATCTTATGGGTAAAGACTGCAGAACTAACCCTGACTTATTACTACTTACATTCTGAGTTCCAGACTCTGGGTCTGAGAAGCAGGAAGAGTAATTTTTTTTAAAAGAGAGAGAGAGAGATGCTAGATTTTTCTTCATTTTGTAATAAGAAACTGTTGTTTCTTACAACAGTTGAAACTGTTGAAATGACTGGGTTAGATGTATTTGGTGGCAAGAGAAAGTCTAGAGTAACCACTGTGTTTGTAATGTTAGTGAATTTTAAATGTCTACATTCATACCTTTTCCTCCCTTCTGCCTCTCTTCAGGAAAGCTGCTGGCCATATGCATATTCTAATAACTTATATATTCTACATAAATATCATTGACTAATTAATAAATCATTACTTGAAAATATTCACTGAGCACTAGAGTCTGGATTCCCCTGGGCTGCTGCTGCCATGTCTTTTTTTTTGGAAGATGCCTGCAGAATCTGGGGACATTATGGGTTTTTTAGTTTAGTTTAGTTTTCTTTTTTTTTAAACATTAAAAAAAATTGAGTTATAGTTATTTTACAATATTGTGTCAAATTCCAGTGTAGAGCACAATTTTTCAGTTATACATGAACATGCATATATTCATTGTCACATTGTTTTCGCTGTGAGCTACCACAAAATCTTGTATATATTTCCCTGTGCTATACAGTATAATCTTGTTTATCTATTCTACATTTTGAAATCCCAGTCTGTCCCTTCCCACCCTCTGCCCCCTTGGCAACACAAGTTTGTATTCTATGTCTATGAGTCTGTTTTTGTTTTGTATTTATGTTTTTCGGTTTTTTTTTTTTTTTTTTAGATTCCACATATGAGCGATCTCATATGGTATTTTTCTTTCTCTTTCTGGCTTACTTCACTTAGAATGACATTCTCCAGGGACATCCATGTTGCTGCAAATGGCATTATGTTGTCATTTTTTATGGCTGAATTGTATTCCATTGTATAAATATACCACCTCTTCTTTATCCAGTCATCTGTTGATGGACATTTAGGCTGTTTCCATGTCTTGGCTATTGTAAATAGTGCTGCTATGAACATTGGGGTGCAGGTGTCTTTTTGAAGTAGGGTTCCTTCTGGATATATGCCCAGGAGCGAGATTCCTGGGTCATATGGTAAGTCTATTTCTAGTCTTTTGAGGAATCTCCATACTGTTTTCCACAGTGGCTGCACCAAACTGCATTCCTACCAGCAGTGTAGGAGAGTTCCCTTTTCTCCACAGCCTCTCCAGCATCTGTCATTTGTGGACTTTTGAATGATGGCCATTCTGACTGGTGTGAGGTGATATACCTCATTGTAGTTTTGATTTGCATTTCTCTGCTAATTGGTGATATTGAGCATTTTTCATGTGCCTATTGATCATTTGTATTTCTTCCTTGGAGAATTGCTTGTTTAGGTCTTCTGCTCATTTTTGGATTGGGTTGTTTGTTTTTTTCTTATTAAGTCGTATGAGCTGCTTATATATTGAGATCAAGCCTTTGTCGGTTTCATCGTTTGCAAAAATTTTCTCCCATTCTGTAGGTTGTTGTTTTGTTTTACTTACGGTTTCCTTTGCTGTGCAGAAACTTGTAAGTTTAATTAGATCCCATTTGTTTATTCTTGCTTTTATTTCTATTGCTTGGCTAGGAGAACATTTTTGAGATGTATGTGAGATAATGTTTTGCCTCTATTTCCTTCTAGGAGGTTTATTGTATCTTGTCTTATGTTTAAGTCTTTGATCCATTTTGAGTTTGTTTTTGTGTATGATGTAAGGGAATGTTCTAGTTTCACTGATTTACATGCTGCTGTCCAGTTTTCCGAACACCATTTGCTGAAGAGACTGTCTTTATTCCATTGTATATTCTTGCCTCCTTTGTCAAAGATTAGTTGACCAAAAGTTTGTGGGTTCATTTCTGGGCTCTCTATTCTGTTCCATTGTTTCGTATGTCTGTTTTTGTACCAATACCATGCTGTCTTGATTATTGTAGCTCTGTAGTATTGTCTGAAGTCTGGGAGAGTTATTCCTCCAGACTCTTTCTTTCTCTTCAGTAATGCTTTGGCAAATCTAGGTCTTTTGTGGTTCCATATAAATTTTATTATGATTTGTTCTAGTTCTGTGAAGTATGTCCTAGGTAATTTGATAGGGATTGCATTAAATCTGTAGATTGCCTGGGGCAAGTATGACCATTTTAACAATATTGATTCTTCCAATCCAGGAGCATGGGATATCTTTCCATTTTTTTAAGTCTTCTTTAATTTCCTTCATCAATGGTTTATAGTTTTCCATGTATAAGTCTTTCACCTCCTTGGTTAGATTTATTCCTAGGTATCTTATTACTTTGGGTTCTATTTTAAAGGGGATTGTTTCTTTACTTTCTTTTTCTGTTGATTCATTGTTAGTGTAAAGAAATGCAACTGATTTTTGAATGTTAATCTTGTAACCTGCTACCTTGCTGAATTCTTCAATTAGTTCTAGTAGTTTTTGTGTGGACCTTTCAGGGTTTTCTATATATAGTATCATGTCATCTGCATATAGTGACACTTTTACCTCTTCTTTTCCAATTTGGATCCCTTTTATCTCTCTCTTGCCTTATTGCTGTGGCTAGAACTTCTAAAACTATGTTGAATAGGAGTGGTGATAGTGGGCAGCCTTGTCTTGTCCCAGATTTTAGTGGGAAGCTTTTGAGTTTTTCACTGTTGAGTACTATGCTGGCTGTAGGTTTGTCATATATAGCTTTTATTATGTTGAGATATGTTCCCTCTATACCCATTTTGGTGAGAGTTTTTTTTTTTTATCATAAATGGGTGTTAAATTTTATCAAATGCTTTTTCTGCATCTATTGAGATGATCATGTGGTTTTTGACCTTTCTTGTTGATGTGATGTGTTACATTGATTGATTTGCGTATGTTGAACCACCCTTGTGTCCCTGGGATGAACCCCACTTGATCATGGTGTATAATCCTTTTCATGTGCTGTTGTATTCTATTTGCTAATATTTTGGTAAGGATTTTTGTATTTATGTTCATCAGTGATATTGGTCTGTAATTCTCTTTTTTGTCAGTGTCTTTGCCTGGTTTTGGTATCAGGGTGATGGTTGCTTCATAGAATGAGTTTGGGAGTATTCCCTCCTTTTCAATCTTCTAGAAGAGTTTGAGAAGGACTGGTATGAGTTCTTTGTATGTTTGGTAGAATTCCCCAGTGAAGCTGTCCGGTCCTGGACTTTTATTTGTAGGGAGGTTTTTTTTTGGCTAATTCGATTTCATTTCTAGTGATTGGTTTGTTCAAGTGGTCAGTTTCTTCTTGATTCAGTCTTGGTGGACTGTATGTTTCCAGAAACTAGTCCATCTCCTCTAGGTTATCCATTTTGGTTCCATATAGTTTTTCATAATATTCTTGTATGATATTCTGTATTTCTGTGTTATTTGTTGTAATTTCTCCATTTTCCTTTCTTATTTTGCTTATTTGTGCTCTCTCTTTTTTCTTCTTTGTGAGTTTGGCGAGAGGTTTGTCGATTTTACTGTCACGTCTTCTTCACTAAACCTGACCTGGGCTCAGCCCATGTTCGCCCATCCTCTATTTCATTCTGCACTGGACTCTTTCACCTCATACCTGCCTTAATCATTGCACTTCAGTTTACTGAGTTCTTGATCTCTGACTTCATCTTCTATTTTTGGCTCTGATTTTGCCTCTTGGACTTGATGACAAGATTTTGCTTCTCTTGATTAATAATTAACCCCTGCCACACCTCCCCAATACAGTTTTACACTCACTTTCTGGCTTCATTTCCTCCCAGCTGCTGTGAGTAAATACCTTACTGAAGTCCTCCAAGCCTCTGGGACCCTGCCCCAGGCTGGTGTGCCTTCCTCCTTACCACCACTGGAAAAGAAATCAGACACTGAAAGCCTTAAAAAATCACTATTAGAGCAAAATGGAGTGTTTCCTACCAAAAGTATATGACCCAAAGGGGAGAAAATCTGTCACTTAAAAAAAATTGTTAGTTTTTTTTTTCTTTTGAGAGAAAGGAATATAAAAGAGTCAGTTTGTTTTCTTTTAAGTAAAAAATATTAAACTATGTACTTAGAAAATATATGACTTTCCTTTTATTAGAAGGCTGGCTAATGCACGTGGGAGGAGAGAGACTGAGGTCACGCAGAGAAGAGATGGGAAGGGCAGCCTCAGCAGAGACCAGAGCGTGGCTGGATGATGAGAAACCAGGATCCAAGCCCTTGTTTGGAAACTAAGAAATCAACAAATGTCCATATTTATTTTGTTACACCAAATGTTTTTGGAGAAAGTATAATTTTGAGATACAGATAATTATTTGATAGGAGTCTACTTCACCTTAGAAAGCATTTCCAGATAAATCAGTATCTATGAATAAAAATCTATGTTTTAATCACTAGCAGAGAAACATATTTTTTCTTAAATATATAGTTCTTTAGTCCCAAGCACTTTATTTTAGATAGGGCCACCCCTGACATTTGTAGGGCTTGGGGCAAGAGTCTAAATAGAGGCCCATACATTATACATCTAAATATTTAAAAGTTATGCATAAAACTAACAAGTTGTTAGATGAAATATGTTTTATCCTCCCACCTTAACAAATACATTTTTGTGACAACTTGGAAGGCCAGGTTCAAATTTAGAATTATTGGACTCCTGGAGCTGTGGCCTGGCATGTGGCAGTGCAGGGTGAGCCGGCCCAGCGGTGGTAGTGTTTTACCAGGAATCTAGACTCAGGAGAGAGGCCCACATAAGCCCTGGAAGAGAGCTCAGGACATCTGGGCCAAGAATTCCAGATTCCCAGGCACCTAGAATGTGCTCTAGAAGAGGGTCCCAGGCTCCAGATTCCTCTCCTCATCCTACAGAGAGAGATAAGGCCAGAGGAAGGTTAGAATGGTACCTTTTCAAGTTCAGGGCTCAGAGCCCCTTGCATGGGCCAGATGGGGGGTATGAATTGTCACCTGGGAATCACCCTTCATAATTCCTACTCTACTACAAATCCCCGTCCTTGTCTTTGCGTCTTTTCTTGTCTACTGTCCTCCTTCTGAACACATGGAGCCTACCTGTTGTTCTGCTCAGATACTTATTTGATAGGATGGTATCTTCCATTATTTCTCTTTGATTCCAATTCCCTCTACTAATTATCTGGACCTTTCTTATTAGCAAAGTTTACCCATGGGAGGCCTGTCGGGGAAGAAAGAGCATGGACGGCAGTAAGTCTGGGGAAGAGACGTGGTGTTTTCTTTTCACTGATGAGAAGACCTTCAGGATACTACTGTTCTCAGGGCTGGTGGCAGGTCCCACCTCGGGCAGAGGGGCAGGGGCCTCAGCAGCGTTCACACTGGGAAGGGGAGAGCATTGCTTGCTAGCCACAGCGGGAGAAGCCGAGAACGCATGATGGGCCAGGCTTCTGAGCAGATCATTTTAGATGAAAAATAAATGTCAACACCATCATCACGTGAGTATTTATTTAGTACTCATATGGTGGGCACTGAGCAAGCACCACACTAGGCCCCTGGAGTACTCACAGGGAAAGGAAGGAAAAAGGGGAGTGCCCACCTCTCATCAATTGTAACCCATGTTTCTGTGAAGTACCCAGTGCTTCTGTGAAGGTCCTAGTGAGATTCAAATGAAACTGCCTTAAGCCCATTCTCCTGTGTAGTAAGAGCCCCCAGTCTCTCCTGGAATTCTGGAGTGGGGGGGTGGTACTTATGCTTTTCCTTGTTCCTGATTGGCTCAATGGATGGATCGCTTCACCACCTCTAGTGTGCTGTTGCTGTTTTGTACCACATTGCTCCAAGGTGTGAAAGGATGGCTTTCATTTTCCCCAGAAAACACTCCTCACACAGGATATGTGTCTATGTTAGGCTTTGCTGAAAATTTGGAGGCAATGAAGATGTTTCATCTTGCTGTAATGCTTGATCCTTTCTCCTCGTTTAAAGACTCCTCATTTTCCTGACCCCCTACCACGGGGCTTCCCTTTTATAATTTGATTTTCCTTATTTTACTGTAGCCAAGGACTCAGTAGTGTGTCATGCTGATTTGTGGATCATCTGTTCCAGTTCCCATCCTGAGACTCAGAAGAACCAACTGAGGCTTGCAATAGCCCCTGCCCCTTCTTCCAACTCTGTCAGGGGAAGAAGGCAATGTGAAGGAATTTTTCTTTGCTGTATGAACTACATCATGGCCTTTAAAAGGCAGCAGCTGTAGTCAATTTTGGTTTTAAATAACATTACATATTTTCTTTCTCAGTTTACACAATGATCCCAAAGCAATCTGTGAGCTCTCTGAATTCTTTTAGTCCCTAAGGAATGTATAGTGCCAACCACATTGACCAAAAAACCCCTTATTATTATAAGTATATGATAATATTATTCTAATAAAATAATATATGTAATATAATCACAATGTTTTATGTAATATTATAATATACCTATAATGATAATAATTATCATCATCATTATTATTGGCAGTAGAGACATTTCTCTTCAAAGAAAACTGAAGGTTTTGAATAGGAAGATGATATGACCAGACCTTAGTTTTAGGTGGGGTGTGAAGGATAGTAGGAGAAGAGAATATTAAAGGCAAGAGAACAGTTGTGAAGTTATTTTACAGGAGTTTAAGCCAGAGGTAACGAACTAGGATTATGGCAGTGGGAATTGGGAGAAAGGAATTGATTTACTGATTTAATGTAGAGGTATTGACCTTGGATTCAGACATTAAGAAAAAAAAAACTAACCTAAGTTTAAGCAGGGACATTAATAACAAACTGAGTCCATGGTGTAATCTAACTGTAGATGTATGTATGTCCAAGTGCTAGGGGCATCCCACAGAATAGGCCACAGCAACACAAACTCACTGGGCTGTGCCTCAGTGTTAAGAGATAACCACCATGCTCTCTTATTCATTCATTCATTCATTCATTCATTCATTCATATTGAAGTGTAGTGGATTCACAATGTTTCAGGTGTAAGGAGTATAGAAAAGTAATTCAGTTATATATATATATATATATATATATTATTTTTCTGATTCTTTTCTATTAGGTTATTCCATAGGCTATTATAAGATATTAAATACAGTTCCCTGTGCTGTACAGCAGATTCTTGTTGTTTATCTGTTTTGTATGTAGTAGTGTGTATGTGTTAATCCCAAATCCCTAATTTATCCCTCCTTCCCGCCCTCATGCTCTCTTTCTGAGTATTAGAGCTGTTTGCGGCATAAGGGCCTATACATACTATTTATCTAGAGAAGGAGGTGAGGAGGAAACTGAAGATCAAAAGGAAAGTCTTGTAGGCACCAGGAAATCAATGACAGAATGTACTGTATGGGCAGGAAGAATTGGCCCTTTCAGCTTCTTTTAGGAATGAATGTCTGTAGTCAAAGAACACATTGTGCTTTTATAGTCTACATCACCTTCCTACTTTTTTTTTCTTCTCTTTCTGGGTAAGGTGAAGGGCGTGTGTCAAACAGAGAAAGATTTGGATTTCAAATGCCTGTTCTTGCTCATGAAATCCCCTTAAGGGCTATGATTGTATCTTTGTTTGCCTTACATATGATGGGCACACAAAAATATCAACAGAATTCACTGAATTGTATTAATTCCCGTTTTATTGTGCCTCTGTTGCTCCTGTAGAGGATCTAAATAAGACGCAAGTGTTCTGGCGCTATATTCAGTATCACTTACTGGCAAGTTAGAGCTGAGCTACCACTTGTGTGTGATCTCCGGCCCAGGGGAGGAGCGAAAGGGCACCACCCAAGGGAAGCTAGGCCGCTTAAAAACTGTTGCAGTGGCAGCAGCAGCCCTGCTGAGCACGTGTGATCTTCTTCCAGCAGGTCTCATTTTTCAGCCCTTCAGTTTTCCTTCCTTGCTTTTCCCCTAGTCAGTGCTTTCTCATGGTCAGTGCCCCTCAGGTCTTACACTCTTCTCTTGGGCGCTCCTGGAGTACTTCACTCACCCATGGATCTCCCTAGCTCTTGGTCTTGCTTTAATTTCGTCAGATCTCAGGATTTCATCTCTTCTTAAGCTAGGCAGGTTACCTAACATGCTAGGGTAAGAGTCACCTACGGTAACCTTTTGACATTTTTCAATTTCAGATTTTTTTTTTCCAGCTGGAAAAACTACCATCCGTCTACTTCTCTGTGAGGCATTGTTATGATCTACAGGCTTGTCCACATACCGTAATCAACATGGGAACAACCCTAATGCTGATCAGTTCAGTAACCTGGAAAGCGATGGTCAGAGGGTACATCACAAGAAAGCTTCTAGCAGATGCCAATTAGATATAGTCATTCAACCCTACCACTTCCAGTTGGACAGTAGCTCTCCAAGGCAGGAGCAGAAGCACATATTTCTAACTTAGAAAACGTTCTAAGTGTGCAATGCCCACAGAGCTCAATGTGGGCCATTTGTCTCATTAAAAAAAGAGAGTTTGGTGCAGTCTCACATCTCGTATGCTCCGAATGCTCTGTCAGTTTCCCGTAGCCTGAATTTGGCCTGCCTCCCAGTGCTGACCTAGTCAGGGGACAGAGTGACTTAGTCACTCCATTCTCCAGCCTCTCCTCATTGCCTCAGCCAGTGTGTTGGGAGTGTAATGATTTACTTCTCCTCCAAACCTGAGGGTGTGTTACCTGTGAGGTGGAGATGAAGCTGACCCACTTGGCTGGCACTCCAAGCAGGTAAGGCCGCACCCGCTCTCTTCAAAGCCTCAGGAACTGGCTTCTCTTCTTTACTTACCCTGTTGCCTGGCCTCTGATAGCCTTAGCCGCCCATTCTAACATCCTCAGGGGATTTGTCAGAACCAGAATAGGAACACACCCAACTCTTGCCAACAGCCCTTGAGTTAATGTCCTAACAGAGCTCTCCTGGGAACCAGCACTTGCCACAGTTGAGAGCTGATAAGTCTTATTCACAACAAAATATCTCCAGTGATCTTTAGTGCTCCCAGGGCCTGGAGGCAGGATTTTCTGTTTACGAGTTCCTCTAATACCTAATCTCAGGAACTCTTTAGGAGATGCAGGAATGTAAATGATGTCACCGAACTCTTCTCTCTTGCTGTTTAATTTTTTCTAGATTCTTTAATTGATTAAATAGGTGACTTATGAGCAAATGCTTATGAAGACTAACAATTCAAGGCAATTGTTAGATTCCAATTGATTGGTAAAGACATTTATAGTTCAGGGTTTTATGGGAAATCTTTAAAAGGAGACGATACAGGTTGGGCCTTGAATTCTTGGGAGAAAAGAGAGGAAGGTGGGTGGTAGCACGACAGTGCACTCTTACTGGCTTGCTAGTGCTGATTGCATGTCTCTTCTTGTCTCTGTGTTCCAGGACATCACATCATTAGCATGAAATTATCAGGAGTAGAAATATTTACACCTTGGGAATGAGTAAATGCTATAAATCAGGGCCTTTTCTGCCTGGTTGTTAATATTTACCAGCACAGCATTGGTGGTAAAGAAAATAGAACACAAATGCGGAGATGGAAATTAGCAAGCCACATTCTGGAGTTAGACTAGACTAGGATGAGATTGTATGGGATTTTACAGGGCAGACTGATGAATTTTGGCTTTAGTCTACAGATATGGAGGAGTTGTTGATGGCTTTGTATTAGTTGAGATGCTTTTGGTTACACACAATAGAAAAACTAAGTTCAAAATGGCTTAAACAATAAGGAAGCTGTGTTATCTTATATACAAAGAATTTCAAAGAGGACTGCCCAGGGTTGGCTAATTCAGCGGTTTACCCAAGACCCAGATTCTTTTCATTTTTTTGCTCTGCCATTCTTAGTATGTCATCTTGTCCTTCAAACAGAACAGCAGTTTCAAATCCAGCAACATTCAGCAGCAGAAGAGAATCATTTCTTAATTCTCTTTGCCTCTTTGTAAGAGCAGGGAAGTCCAGCAGATTTCCTCAAATCTCTCGTTGGTCAGAACTTTATCATGTTCCTAAACCAAGCACTGGCAAGGGGAATGGAACCCCTGATTGGTTTAGATCCATCAGTGTTTCACCCATCTCCCTCCCACTCAGCCCCCGTCCCTCCACTGGAGCCAATCTCTGCAGAAGCCCATGGCCTTATAGAGAAGGATGGCTACTTAAACGTAAGGATTCTATAAGCAAGGAAGAAGGGAGATGGACACTGGTTAAGCAGTCAGCATTTGAAAAGAGCTGCTATAGCTTTTGAAAAGAGAGAAAACATCAATGAAACATTTTAGGAAGCATAATCTAGCAATGGTATGCAAGCCTTTTCTGCCTGGAGAGCTGGTTGTTAATATTTACCAGCACAGTACTGGTGGCAAAGAAAATAGAACACAAATGTAGAGATGGAAATTAGCAGGCCTGGAAATAGATCCAATTATATTATTTATAAGTCTAGATGTGACTCTGTTACAAACTAGAGCCTGGTATGTTCTTCCAAAGCAATGGTTCTCAACTGCCAATTCATTCATTCATTAACTCAATAGATATTTAATGAATTACTGTTTGGAACTTAGTTTTTCTATTGTGTGTAACCAAAAGCATCTCAGCTAATATAAAGCCATCAACTCCTCCTTGCCCTGGGGCAAGCACTATGCTAGGTACTACAGATAAAATGGTGAACATATCTCATAGAGCTTTGCAATCTAATGGATGAAGCAAATACTGATGAAATAATCTAAAAGTAAGTGTGAATTCATAACTTGGTTGACTATTATGAAGGCACCTAAGATGTTTGTTTTCTATTTTTTAAATTGAGGTAAAGTTCACATGGTGAAATGTGCAGATTCTTAAGTATACAATTTGATGTACATGTGTAGCAGCTACCCCTACCAAGATATGGAACATTTCCATCACCTCAGAAAGTCCCCTCATGCCCCCTTTCTAGTCAATCCCCACCTCCCCCCAATATGCAACCACATACAGTATGTAGTTTTTAAAACTCCGCAGAACCACTGGTCTAAATTATAGTGGTGGTGGTGGGAAGGAAGTTATTTTGGTTTGGTTTTCTTTTCTACCACAAAAAGCATATACATGCAAACAATTGCTGTGCTTTTTTTCCCCCCTGGTCAGCTGCAAAACAGCTTTCTCTGAACATTTCCCCCAACTCTATCCATTAGCTTCAGTGTTGAAATAATCTCTCCTTTTAGTTTCTTTGCTGAAAGGCTTTAAAGCTCTGTCCTCCCCCAGCTCTTGCTTAAAGTGAAGTGAAATCTCAGGGAGCTCCGTGGAGCAGCCCTTAGAATTGCTAAATTGAGTCAACAGAAACAGGCCTTTAGGGTGAAGAAGAACTTTGTACTGAATGGCAGATGAGGGGGTGTAGTCCTGGATACACTGATAGGGGTTTCTCTGCTGCTTTTACTTTTTTCCCTTACTGTTCTTCTACCTGTCAGCAAAAATAATCAGCTATGTTCTGGCTACCGAAAATGACATCAGACAGCTGCTTCTGAGCATTTAGCATAGTGACAGCCAGAATGGCTGCACATCACTACAGAAGACATCCCCAGTTCCTAGGCAGAGAAACTGACACATAGGAATAGGGAGTCACTTAATGGATTAGGAACTGGCTGAGCTGGGATCAGAACCCAGGTGGCCTGGCTCCCAGACCGGCTGACCACACTGCTACCCACACAACCTGGGCTGACCCAAACAAGCAGCCCATTGAGTAACTGCACAAACAACAATGAGTGATGGATGGTCAGAGCAAGAAACAAGCACAAAGCAACTGCAACCCCATCACTTCCTGGCCCCTCAATTATCAGGCAAGCCTGGAAAGTGTGGTCACTTAAATGAGTTTGGCCAGCAACTTGCTCCAGCTTTCAAATTTGGAAACTTTTTGTAGTCACTGCCAAAAGTAAAAGTCTGCCTTGTACTGAGGGTGAAGACTGCCTTTGAACCCCATACCTGGTCCTAAGAAGTCTGTGATAATGAAGTTTAGACTAGAGAGACATAGTTAACAGATGGGCATAACATGGTCCTTGGAGGGCCTTGGTGAAACAAGACAGCTGTAGATTTAAAAGAAATTTTTATTTATTTATTTTTGTGGGGGAGGTAATTAGGGGATTGAACTCAGGACCTCCTGCATGCTAAGCATGTGCTCTACCATTTGAGCTATACCCTCCTCTGAGGAACTTTAGATTTTTGAAGCTCTTCATCTGTGACTTTGTCCTCCTACCTCAGATTTTGCGGGCAAGGGGTGGGTGTGATCAATGGAGTTCAATTTAGGTGACCAAGTCTCATCCTACTCTCCTCTTCAAATTTGCCACTGAACAGTATCCAAAATGTGTAGTCCCCACATTCTTGAAGCCAAGGCCAAAAGGCTCTGCCTACCAACCTGTATTGTTGGTCCTGGGCTTGGCTTATGCAAAGCACTCTGACCTGCTTGGCCTTGGTGTGGCCCTAAGCCCATCCCTAAATCTTCAAAGAGATATAGCTGTCTAGGAAGTTTCCTATTTCAGGTGTCAATTTTCTAGTCTTGAGCTGGATAATTCTAAAGTATCTATGTTCCATGCCTTCCCTTTAGAAACTGATGACTTCAGAAATAGTGAAGGGATAGAAAAACTGACTGTGGTATTTGTTTTTAAATAGGCCCAATGGGCACAATTTAGACAATAAACATTTTGAATATGCAAACCAGTTGCCACAATGGTAGGAATCTGAATTAAAATTTAGGATTTCTTTGGTCAGATTATAGCAGGGACTGACCCCATTTTGTCATAAAGAGGTGTTTATTAAATGGCTCTTTTTACCTGTAACAGTCCACATTCTCCTAATATTTATTCATTCAACAAATATGGAAGGTCTGCTACGTGCCAGGCAAGGCCTATGTTCTCATAGCCATAGCTCCTTGAAACTCACATGGCACTTACGTGAGTTCTGCCTTATATAATGTAGTTTCATGTATTTTACTGAAGTGTAAGATCCTTGCCTGGAACTGAATGGCTTATTTGCTTTTGTGTCCCTGATATCAATGAACACACTGCCTTGCACATAGTAGGTACTCAATATTTATAAATTGAATTATGCTGTGAGGCTTTGAAAAAGCATTACCGAAAAAAGCACTACATAACTTGTTTTGATTGTGCTAACAGTCTGAAGCAGACATGTCAATAGGGTATCATCATTATCAGGTAAATAAATACGGAGTGTTTATAGAGAAAGGTATGTTCACTTAATGAGTGAAGGAGGGAGAGTGCATAACTGGGTGGAGACTGGTCTGGAAGAAGAGTTGTTATTCTTCTTCTGGTCAGTCCAGAATGCCTGCGTAGAGTAACTAGAATTTCAGTCTTCTCCTAAAAATATTTTCATCCCTCTCACCTTTCTAGAACTACCCCGCCCCTTTCTGTTTCTTCCCAAAAGGCTGTGTCCAACTAACTCTATCTCAGAGTCTCAAGAGTCCACCCTAGAGCCCCATAGCTCTGGTTCAGGAACTCTCCAGGCCAGGGGCTGCAGGAACACGGGCCAGGAAAACACGGGGTCACGCGGGGGACAAGCGCCAAACTGGCCGCAGCGCGGGGAGCGGCGCTAAAGGCGGGGCTGCCACGGGGCGGGGCCGGGCGGGGCGGGGCGGGGCGGGGCGGGAGGAGGCCCGGGGGCGGCTTGGGTGTCACCACCAACCCGCTCCGGCCGGAAACTGGCGCTTGTTTCCGGCCGGACAGCCGAAAACCACTGATCCTGAACCAGCCGCCGGAGTCGGAGTGGCGACCCGTTGTGGAACAGGCAAAAAGCTACTGTGGGAGGCCAGTCCCGGTCAGTCCCGGTCAGTCCCGTCTGACTCCCAACTCCTGACCCTGTGCGGAGCAACAGCCGCGGTCGCAGTCTCGGCCACCGCCTCCGCCTCCATCGTCGTCGGGGGAGGGGCCGGCCGGACCCCGGGGTCACAGCCGAGGAATGAGGAGAGGCAGCCGGGCCCCGCGCTCCGCCCCGGCCTAGGGCCTTGTCCCGGGAGCCGCGAGGGTAACGGAGCCCCCCGCCCTGTCACCCTCCCCCGTCTGCTCCCGCCCCTCCTGCCTCTCTAGACTCCCAAACTCTGACCCTCTGATAGCCACTGTCCCCCTTCTCCTTTCTGACTGTATTTTACCCGGAGCCATCTCGTCTCATCACCACCCCCACCCCGCGCCAGCCCTGACTATCTTGCTTCGTCCCAACCTTTCCCCGTTACTCCTCCCTTTCACCTGCGTCCCCTGCCCCCCTCCCCCGTTCGTGGCTTCCCTTCCTCAGCTGTGCTGGGCAGTTTGGACGGTCCTCCCTTGTCAGCCAGACTTTCAGGGAGGGATGGTGGAGTTTTAAGGTGGTTAGGAGTGCAGGCTACTGCCTCATAGTGGGATAAAGTTCATTTAAAAGTCTCAGTATAAAAGTAAAGTGAGAAGAAAACAAGCTTGTTCTCCCCTATTGATAGCCAAAGTGAGGTGCGTCCAGTAATGGAGGAAGGGAGCGAAAGAGAAGTGTGTGTATGTGAGAGAGGTTGATTGATTCTAGGGCAGGCTTAGGAACTTTAGAAAAAAAGAAAAGTTGCTGTGAGCCGATGGAAACTTTAGAAGCTGATGATGAGTAAGCCGGGGGCTGCGTGATCTCACTCCTCGTCTCATAATTACTAGGTTAACGGTGTGGCTCCGGTCGGGATGGAATGGGATTTGTTTACTGGGCCGGCGTATTTTTAGCTTGTCGGCTCACAGGACCAGCGCTCTAAGTCTCTCATTCTCTCTCTCTTTCCCTTTTTTTCTCTTTTCCTCTCTCTCTTTTTCTCACCCCTTCTCTCCCTCTCTGTCTAGGTAGTCTGTCTCCCTAACCGAGGTGGCTCCTCTGGGCACAATACAGATAGAAAAATTAAGTTAAAAGAAACTGGTGAAATTTTATATAAGATTCTCCTCAACTCTTCAGGGAGTTTTCTTTCCATGAGTGCAAAGGCAAAAATTAGCAGGATTTTTGACTTTTAGTTTTAGTACGTATGTATATAAAAATATACTTTCTAGAAGATCAGAAGCTGGTAGTTGTTCAGTCTTTGACTTCTGATACCGTATGTTTAGATCTTGGAGGATGCTGGATCTCTTTGTCTTTCAACCTATTTCTAAAGTGAGAAAGGACGAAGTAGAGAGAAGAGGTAGTGGTAAGGCAAGTCCAAAAGAGTAGCTAATCCTAAATCTTTAAAAAAACATTTGCTATACTATATAACTTTTTAAAATGTTTAGAAAATTTCCTTCCTGGTAAATGAGATTGCATTCCTGATGGGCTGGAGAACACAGCAGGGACTTACGCTGTGTGGTTAGGGAGAATCAGACTTGTAATTAAAAATTTGCTGTGCATAATTTACAAATGAATACATTACAGGCAAACAATTATACTCTTTGTCCTCATTGTTTTTCTGAGCCTTTCTTTTAAAGTTTAGTAACCAACCTGCTGTGCTAGTCTATTGATATTTTGAAGGCTGAACAGAACTGTAAAATAAATGAAATTGATGTTGCTTATCTGGAAGTGAATACCAGTGTTCTAATTTCCACTGGCTACCCAGCATGCTCCAGACACCTCCCTGAGTAAGTGGCCAGTTACTATGTACTTAGCGATTACAAATGAATACAAGTATTAGCTCATGGCTAGGAATAATTGAGAAGATAAATATGCTGAAAAGATATTCCAAAACTGAAATAGATGATTTTTCATTTTTTCCATTTTGGATTATCAGCACCTTTCTGCCGATAATCATCCATTAACATGAATAATTTAGGGTTGAACAGATATCCACTTTGGACATTACGCATTCAAGCAGGAAGGGAAGATGGAAGGAAGATAGTTTCCAAACTATTACTAATTTTTGTTGTTGTTGCCTGCTTTGACTTAACTCTTTCATTTAATGCTAAAGACTCCCTCGTGGAAAAAAAAAAGTAAACTTTTGCCAAAGAAAGGGTTGTCTACTGACTTGTATAAGGCAGGCTGACCAGTAATGAATGTTAATTGTTAGTTGGACTTTGGTGTAGTTATGTTGCCAACAATTTGGAAATTTTCTTGAAGCTTTATTTCCTTAATCTCTTTTTTGGGGGACTCTTACTGAAAAATGATTTAATTTGGAGGGTAAAATCTAATTTTTAAAAATCATACACACCCAGAGTCTGTTGACTATCAATAATTGTTTTAATTTGTTAGTTGGTTGGTGCCAATATTAGTGATGAAAGCTGGCAAGTTTTATTTATATATGTATTTAGCAACTTCCCTTGGTTGAATTACATGTATTATTCTGGGGTTTGGGGATGGGAGTGGGGATTGAAGAAGTGAATAAAATCTAGGAATGAGTGTAAGGCAGCCTAATAACCCACTACTATTTCTAGTTCTCAGAAGACTTTGTTTGGAATTTTGAGATTCACTATGTGTAACCAAGTGAATTATGATGGAATAACTCAGTATTAAAAATAAGTTTTCAGATTGATATGCCACTTGTTAAAGTTTTAGCGCTCCTGAATGTCTCAAGCATGCTAAGTATGCTGGCAGAGGGCATTATAGGGGAGCACTCCTCCTTACCCGAGACATTCATCCCATCAAGGGAAAAATCCTGAAACAATGCTTTGAAGTGTGACTTTAGCAGTATCTTTCCTATGTGAATTGGAGCTGTGGAATGGCAGACTGAAATCTCAGCAGCCCCTGATTAATTCGAATAATTAAAATCTGTGTAACTGGAATGTAGATGCAGGACAGTTTTATCATGAATGCCTGAATTCAGTTGATTTTTAAATATGAAAGAAGAAGGGAGCTGATTTTTTTTTTTAAAGTAAAAACTCCTTGCTGAATAATGAACAGTCCTGTGGATAAGGCAGTCTTCGAGCTCCGGTGACAGGCTTTGGGGAGATATGAAAGATGTAAAGACAGGTGTTCTTACCCTTGGGACAGGGGTGGGATTGGGGAAGGCAGTACATAAAAGGAAAGGCAGACTATTGTAAGCTTTAACGTTTAGGAAACAGCATATAAACAAAACCAAGTTTAATGTGTTACAAGTGAAGTATGTAAAGGCTAAAAAACTTTAATAAAGTAAGAATAAAGTAAATTAGAGAAGATTTCTGAGTCAGTAAAATTTAAAATGGACTTGGGAGGCTATGAATTAGAGTCATAATGAGGCATGGGCTATAGAATTAGATGGACCTTGGTTCAAATCGTGGGTCTATTTTTTACTGATTTGACCTTGGACAATTTACTTCTTCATCTTTATCTATATAATATATTTGAGCATTCAAGTAGATGAAATAGTTATTCTGTGTTAGGAGTATAAGGAAATAAAAGATCTTCTGGGCAGAAAGTATAGAATGTACAGTGTGCAATGATGGTATGAATGACTAAGTTGTGTTTGTGGAGAGAATAAATGAGAATGACTGGAGAGAATGGGGGTTGGCCAAGTCATGAGAAGAGCAGGCAAAGAGGGTGGAGGGGACTCAGAGGCCAGACTCTGTTGGGTGTTGATGAGAGGGTCAATAGAGGCATTGTAGGTCCTTGAACAAAGGATGGATTTAATGAGAAGTATTGAGCCCTCTGGTCCAGGAGCTCAGGGACAAGGAGTCAGGCAGGCACCGGTACATTGTGAGTCTTCTGCTCTTCTGGACCATCCTGACCTAAAGGTATCAGCTAGGAGACATAAGATTCCTTGTAGAAGCTGTGTACTTAGCCACCTTTGTTACTATGCTGAGCTCTGCTTGTGCCTGTCTCACATTGTACCAGCCTTTGGGGAAGTCTCAAGACTATGGCTGGATTCTCTTCAAGAGCTTATGGTAAGGACAGTGTCATGTTTCAAGTACATTTAACTTTCAGTTATCTCTTCTATTGTAGGGAACACTAGTTTAGGTGATTTAGAACTTATAACCCTGTATTACCTGATGGTGAGCAAAGCATACTGATGGTGAAGAACTGTCAGTCTTGAATTAAAGATTTTTCCTTAGAAATCCATAAAATGAACAGTCCATATGTGGGTAATTAAGACTGGGCGATACTGAGTATGTAAATGAAGACGAGGTTCTTTTCACAGTATCTGTGGGTCCAGTGTGGCCACTCAAGCTGGCCTTATTCCTAAGAACCACTAATAGAAGATGCCTGTGATGCAGCTGGATGAGTCTTTACTCACGAAATCGGGAGGAATCCTACCGCAGGATGTTGCATTGTTGAAGATTAAGCTGGCTTTTTTTTTTTTTTTTAAAGACTTGGGCTTTGTAGAGGCTCTTCAGATACTAGCTCCTTTGAAAATCTATTAGATTTTTCCTCCTCAAGTTGTTTGAAAGTAATGGCCAATTAAAAAAAAAAAAAAAAAGAAAGGTGCAGCGTTCACATTTAAGAAGTAAACAAAAAAAATCATGCAGCTGTTCTTCCAGCCTTGTTCTTTCGTCTGACTTGCTTTCCTTCATCCTTGCCTATTCCCCCTCTCCTCATAATCATTACCAAACTATGCACTTGTGATGTCATGGACACAGGATTATTATTTACCACTTAAGTCAGGAGAGTGTAGCATTTCTGAGCTGGAATTTGGAGGTGGAAAAATCAGGAATCGTAATTTACACAGTTTAGTTCAGGATTTTCAACTGTGTTTTTTAGGATTATGGTTTATCCCTTTATTGTCTCTAAGAAATAGTTTTCGATAGGAGAAATTACTAAACTATTATTTTTAGTGACCTGCTGTGAATTTAATTCTATGCTGGGTTGTATGGAGGAGTAGGAAAAATGACAATTTTGTGCCATTGAAGAGTTTACAGTCCAGTTGGGTGTAAGAGGAATAGAAAGAAATGAATACCTATTAAACCTCTTTTGTGCCAGAGGAAATTTTAAAATGTGAAAGTATATGATCAGTTGCATAGTATAGAGCTCATACCATAGGTATTTTTGGAGAAGAGTACTCAAGTAATCATGACGTCACAGAGAAATTGTAACTTAATCCAGATCTTAAGAAAATAAATAAAATTTATTTAGGTACAAGAAATGAAGCAAATAACAACAACAACAACAACAACAACAACAACAAAAAACTCCCCAAAATTTCATTTTGGAGCTGCGAGGGATCAAGCAAAAGCCTGGAAATGGCTGTTCTTGGGGCTGTGATGAGGCTGACCTGAGCAGCAGTGAACAGTGGTGAAACGAAGGTGGTTAGGTTGGTTTGGAGCTATGTTTATAGGGGGGGCCTTAAAAGCCAGGCTTGTAAGTTTAAATTTTAAATGATGGAAAATAGTGAACCACTGAGAATTTTTGATTAGGATTTTATTATGGTGATGGTAGAAAGTAGGTTGACTTGGAGGGGAGATTGGCACCTGGGGTATGTGAGGTGATGAGGCCTGAGCTAGAGTTGTGGAGGGTGGGATAAAGAGAAGAAAGAGTGAGAAGGAGATTGTGAAGGAAAACTTGGAATCAGTGAGCACTGGATGCAGAAGATGGAGAGTGATCAGTCAGATATGGCAAGAGCATTTAAAGCCTGGGTTTCTGAGACACTGAGATAAAGAAGTTAGGAAGTTTTCCTCATTTTTTTTGAGAAATGTGATGAGTTCAGTTTGAGATGTTCTGGATTTAAAGTGACAACGAGACATCCAAGTGAAAGTGGTTTCAGTTGTTAGAGGTGAGCCTAAAGGTGCTGGGGAGGTGGGGGTGAGTCATGCTTGAAATTGTGGTTTTGCGTTCATCAGCATAGTGGTAGCTATAGCCAAGAGAATGAGTAAGCTCTCTGAAGACTAGAGTTTAGGGGAAAAGCAGAAGGCTGAAGATAGTGGTACTGATAATCACTAACTGTTCTCCACTCTTCAGGCCATCTTAATTGAGTTCTTCTTTCTCCTTTCCTGTTTTCTGTTCCCCTCCTCCCTACACCATCGAATACCCATTGAATGTCTCTTATCTTATAAGCACTGTCTTAGGCGCTGAGGAAGCAGATGAGTCAGTCAAGGTCTCAACCTCCTGGGGGTTACGGGTCTAGAGGGAGGAGGCAGATGTGTCAGTACATAGATGGGGTGAAGTGTGATAGAGGTGGTGATGGAAGTAAGTAGGGTGCAAAGTGGAGGCCTAAAGGTCAGTTCTGCCTTGGTCATTCAGAAGTTGGAAAGTGCCTCCCGGAGGAGATGACATTTGAGCTGAGTCTTGAAAGATGAGTTAAGGATATACCCTACAGATGAGAGACAGAAGTACGCTCCAAGCTGAGAAAACGGCATGAACAAAAGCTCAAAGGAACAAAACAGCCAGACTTCAGGTAACTTTTAAGTAATTATTATGGCTGGAGGACAGGGTTGGAGGGCAGGGATGATGCCGATCCTGACAGCTTTATCTTGTGCTGCACTAAATGATGAGCCATTTAAGGGTTCTTAAGCACTGGTAATAAAGTAAGTTACCTGTTCTGGAAATATTATTTTGTCAGTGGTGTATAGAGGGTGGATTGGAGAGGAACAAAGCAAAAGCTGTTTTAAATAACTTTATTGTGCTTAACAGTCACACTTTTGTTGAGGGATCATGTTTGTAGAATCAGAGTGTCTGAGAACCGGAGGGACTGTTGAGCTTTCTTAGTCTCCCTCCTTGATTTTCAAATGGAATACCTGCGATGCACTCAGGATGGTAGAAGCAGTTCAGTAATTGCTTGGTCTGGCATTCTGTCTTCAGTGGCTGTAATGTGGTGGGTGATCAATGTTAGCACACCTCCCTGATCCCTTCACAAGTCCCATCGCAGTGTTGGTTCCATTCTGCCACACCGCATTGTGCTAGAAGACAGAGGGACTTCTGTCATTGTATTCCTTTGTCCTTTTCACTAGTCCAGAGTTATCAGTGGTATTTTCCCAGGTCTAACTGAGGAAGATCTGCCCTGAGAATACCCTGGGGAAGAGGGACTTTGACCTGAGGCAGTTGGGTGCCTTGGAGTGGAGTGAATAGGCTATTAGGATTCTTCAGCTGTAATGATTCAGATGTAGAAGAATGTCAAAGTATTTGTTTTATTCCGTGTGCAGATGGATTTATCTCTCCTGCTAAGTTCTCTTCCAATTGTTTTCTTTTAAACTTAAGTTTAAATTGTACTGATGAACCTTTGGTAAAAGAAATAGGCTATGAGCAACTGGGCACCGCACAAAAGTATTTCTAAAAAAACAAGATTTTTCGTTATCCTTGGATTCTAAACCTCTCTTCCCTATGTTTTAAATTTCATTGGATTTTTGTGAAGTTAAATTGTTTGGGTTTAAAGTGCAAAGTAAGAGTTTGGATTTTGTATGTTAGTCTTTTGCTGGAGAAGAACTGAAGAACAGGATAGAAGACATCTTAGAGGTTCTTAGATTCCTCTAGGGAAGTTGGCACACAAGGGGATTGGGGGGATGGATACCTTCCATTGATAAGCCTTCATAAAACTTAACTGAGTTATGACTTTCTTCACTCCTTTCTCTGGGCTCTGTCAACATCTTCTCTAGAGAAGGGCCTTGGTTTGGAAACTGTCCACTTCAGCAGAGCTGCCAATTCTTAATTCTTTCTCAAGTGGGCAAGGGTACATTTTGTTTTTGTTTGTGAGTGTTTAGGGGAAGGGAGGGGAGAGAGGAGGCCCAGAACAGCTACTCACAGTGGGTCTTTATCTGAATTCCTATGTAACTGGAAGTTTCCTTGGCTTTGTTTTAGGGGAGATGACTTGGTTATAGGGCATTTATGTTACGTGGGAAGGTGGTTCTCACCCCCCTCGGTTATCTGATTTGGGATGGCAATAAAAACTTTTTTCTTTTCTGTATTTGTCAGCCCCTACCCTACTCTCTTGCGTGAGGGATATGAAGGATCCTCTTCAGTCTAAAACTGAGCTAATCAAGTGTTCCTTTAAAGTTTAGGGGAACCAGCCTGCTCCTTATTATTTTTGTGTTAATAACTCTCCTGTTCTTCCAGTCACCTGGACCTTTCTTAAAATTTAAAAAATAGGATATTTTAAATATTTGGAAAAGTTCAGGGGAAAAAACTCTAACACAATTTTGAGCCTACAACCCAGGTTTAATGGATATTAACATTTTGTCGTATTTGTTTTAGTTCTCTTAACTCTCTTTAAGATATAAACTGTTAGATATTAGATAGAGCTAAAGTCCTACTCTGCACTCTTACCTGCTTCCTCTTTTTTGGGAAATGATTACTGGCCTGAGTTGGTGTGTATCATTCCATTTCACGTTTTAGACTTTAAAAAAAAAGTGTAATATATACACAAATAATATGTAGTTTTGTTTTAAAACTTTATAAGTAGAATCATACTGCATGTATTTTTTCAACCTGGTTTTTCTGAATTGTCCACATGTTGATCTAGTTCATTTAATCACCTAATCTTTAAGCTTGTTTCCTCCACTGCCCTCTGCATTTGCCTTGTGAAATAATCCTACCTATCAAAGTGCCAGTTTAAACCCTGTCTTCCACAAAAACCTTTCCTGACTTTTTTTCTTTTTCCAGCAGAATATGATCTTTTCTACTTCTGAATCCACCTGTCATTTTATTGGTACCTATCTGGCGATAGTGGTATATTGTTGTATTTTAGTTTATTTGTGCCCTTGGCGTGCCTCTTCTACTGCACTGCCAGCTCCTTGAGAGCAGTTAAATAGTTTGTCTTCCATCGCTCATGGCGCTTGCCACAGCAGCTTAAACATAGTAGGCATTTAGTAACTATTAGTGGCTAAATGGTTAATTAATGAATAAAAAAGCTAAAGACAGACCTTTAGTTGGTAAACTGTTAGTTTAATTATGAGCAATATAGCGGCCCTCATGAAAAATAAAGCTTAGAAAGAAACATTCAGCACTGAAAATTATGTAAAAATGCACGTAAATGTTGAGCACAGTCAATACTAACTTCCTGTAGGAGATGAGAGCAAACATTCCCTGAGAAATGAAACGGGAATTGATCGGTGATATCATCCCAATGAGGAAACTCCTGGGAGTTGATCCCGGTGGCATTTGAGGCAGTGTGCCCCTGCGGCCGGACACATTGCACTAGCTATCAAATTCTGCTATTGTCGTCAAGGTCTCGACACCTTCACTGGAAATTTATAGTGGCCTTGAGAAAAAGCAGCCTGCCTGTTCACTTAATAAATACTGTTGAGGACCAGGAATTCTTTGGCCCCTAAAAAAGAAAGCCAAATTAATGTATACATTTGTACATATATATGTGCATATGCTTTTAACAGCACTTTTTTTTTTGATGAGACCAAAAATTGCAGAATATTTTTAAGCTTTTAATTCTAAATGTGTAGTACCAATAGTCTCACAGAAGCCCTTCTCTCTCCCACTAGGAAGAAATTAACTATAATGAAATTGCCATTTTACAGATAAAATAAGTCAAATATCAGCAGTTTTATATGGTTAAACTTAATATGTCGGGTCTTGATTTCCTCTTGGGGTTCTGAAGAACATTATCACAGACCTTTTTGAAGTGGATAATCCCAAATCTATTTGTAATTCTAAAATACATTTCTGAACTTTAATTTGCAACTGATTTTCTTTTGTAGTTATTTTAGCTCAAATTTTTGATAAAATGTTCTTATTTTATCACACATTTAGTATATTGGGGGGGATGGTGAGGGTGGGGGAAGATGTGTGAGTTGGAGTATCTGGGAGTACCTGGGAAATAAGCCTGAGGTGAAAACTTCTGCTGTCAGTAGGTGCATATAATTAATCCAGTTGGTTTTAGTGAGCTTACAGTTCCTTTGAGTAAATGACTCTGACATGTCTCCTCTGTGGTCTTGATAAGGGAGATCTGGTGGTGGAAAACTATGAAGAGAAAGTCGCTTTTTGCCCTTGATTTTATTTGGAGACTTAATAGGGAAGAAGGTAATATCCCTAGCTCCTGGCACCAGATTTTTACCTTGTGGTTCCCCAAGGTAGTTCTTAAGAGGGAAGAGGAATGCAGAAGTCAGGGGAAGGAGCAAAGAAACAAAGTTAGCTAGTGGGAGTTAGCAGATGTGATAAATAGGATTGAGGAACAGGAATGGAAGAAAGGGATAGGTATAAAAATTTAAAGAGGTTCTACTTCTTCTCTTCCTTCAAAACCTGACTTAGAATTCTTTATAAGCCTTGAACCTTAACTATACAAAGTTGTATCCAGGCCACATACCTACTTGGAAAACATCATATATAGATGTCAGCTTTGAAAATATCAGCTTTGTGTTCTAAAATAATTCTTTGAAAACTCAGGTTCATTTTAAAAGAGTTGGTCTACTAGTGCCTTTTGAATCATTAATAACTGACTTCAAAGGAAAAGAAGAGAATTCTTCTGAAGCTTTAGAATTAGTAAGTCTTTATATTTACATGAAGATAGGCCCATGTGAGGAACTGAGGCAACACAATGGGAAAATACAATGCTGCTAACCAAAATATTTTAGACACCAAGTTCTCATCTGTTTAAAAACTTTCCTGCTCTTATAAGTTCCTTTGTGAGTATTTGCTTTCATCTTTTTTGAATTGGGAGCTCACCTTAGTGAGTGTTTGGACTCCTCATTTTCTGAAATTTTCTCTTAGTACTAAGGACAAGTTTATCTGATATGAAGAATACTTGGTCCCTGTTTACTGACCAGGACTAGAGACTTCCCATACTCCTCAGAATTCTGAAAATAGAATTTGAGAGTTAGACTTAATATTTGCTGCATCTTAGTGTTGTTGGTTGCCTAAGATCAATTCCTAGCTATTTGGCATAAGATGACATCTCATTTTAACAACATTAAGTTCCTTCTCTCTCACATCATCTTTGTAATTTTTTTGTTTTATACTAGCTCATTATGGAAATTAAGATTGAAAAAAATCATTACATAAATTTCCCTTGATGTTTGCTGCCTGGCTGGGACTATAAATTCCTATCTTCTGAACACCTGCTGTGTACTGGAATTTGGACAAGTTGCTCTAAGGAGATGCCAAGGAAGTGTTACCCAGCAAATAAACTAAATAAGTAGTAGGAGAATTGGCTCGTTGGGAATTTATATTCTGGGTTAAAATAGGTCATAGTTATATATATATACATGTACACACACATTTAGGAAAGAAAGAAATAGGAGAAACAAGTACAGGATATACAGTATTATGTTCACTCGCACCCAGCATTCAGAGCGGGAAGGAAAGATGCATATTGTCATCGTTTTCTAGGTGAGAAAATGAGGCCCAGAATATTTAAATGGCTTGTTCAAGGTAGTAGTTACCGTCAACAACGAACATTTTATTGGATATCTGCCCTCTGAAAAGTTAGGTCTCAGGTATAGAAAGAGTTAAAGTCACCAAGAACTGACTAATTAGTTATAAAGACTGAATAAAAAGATAAATAGTAATACAAAGCCATGTGTACTAAGAGGCGGGGCAAGGGTATAGCTATTTAGAGTTATACAGAAGTTTAGAGGGACTCAGTAGGGAAAACTTTTGCCCTCAGCGTAATCTTGGCCCTAGAGAAGAGAGAGGACTAGGGAAGCACAGACGGGAAACTCAGGCGTGAGAGCGGTGAGCCGAGCCCATCTTGTCTGGGGGACGGAACAAGCAGACGGTTCATCGCATAGTGTTTCACCTAGGAGAGCAATGAGAGTAACAAAGTTGAGTTAGATAAATTGGAGAGGACCTTAAATTTCAGGCAGAAGAGTTTGGTTTATCCTTACAGTGAAAAATTCCCGACCAGGGAACTGTATGTGTAAATTAGTATTTTAGGAAAATTGATTCAGCTGTGTGGTGTGAAATGGAGGAAGACAGAGCAGTTAGAGGACTGTTAAAATAGTCCCGGGAGAAGAGTTTCTGTACCAGTGAGCTTAATGGAGAAAGAGGAGTGATTCGAGTGATTTAAAGAAAAACAAATAGAGTTTGGTAACTGTTTTTATGGGAAAGGGATGGATAAGAACAATGCGCATGTTTTCAATCTGGGTTATAGCAAAAGGGGAGCTGGGTTTGGTTGGTCTCTGAGACATCTGCTCTCCAAAGGGATACCTTGGAAGAAGCAAGCAGTGGGTCTAGCCTGACGCTCTCAGGTAGTACTGAGTACAGAGAGAGTGAGGGCCTGGTGTAAGTTTGCATGCCTGTGATAGTAGACCTTGGTGTAGAGCCCATGCATTCGACTGTTCAGTTCTCTCTCTACTGTATCATACTGCTTAAGGGGAGGTGGATCGAGTGGTTAAAAACACAGAGCAAATGCCTGGAAGTGAAATGGGAAGTTGAAGACCACATTATGATGAGGTTTAACCACAATCTGTTTCAGTTCTGCATAGATTTTCCTTATATTTAGATACTAAATGTGTATACTTCTGTCAGGCTTATCGTGAAACAGTTACCTGGGTTTCTTAGAGCAATCTTCTAAGTTTCAGTGCTTCATAGTCAAGGGAAAAGATTCCTTCAAATTTTTAATTTAATTGCATATACTCTCCGACCCCCAATTTTGAAGATAAAATAGTCCTTCCTTCTGCGTGTAGATAGGTTGCTTTGGGCACAAACTGTAGGTGAAGTAGCCTCAAAGTCCCCATTAGTCTTTTTGGAGTAAAGGGAGAAGAGTTTTGGACCCAAATTTTCTTTCAAGCTTATTTACTTTGTCAGCAGTTAAGAACAATTTACTTACACAGATCTGATTACTTAAAAGGGCAGTAAATACTGTGAATCAATGGAGTGTTTTTGCTAATGGTATGTTTTTAGAGAATTTAATAGCCTTCTAAAAAACCTTTATTTGGTTTTTAAATATGTAGTCAAGTTTATTTAAGATGTGACTCATTCTCACTCCCTTTTTTCCTTTTCTTTTCCTTTCTCCCAAGCTTTTATCTATCTTGTAACAGATACCTGAAAACCCAAAATAGCATTTTCTGGATCATCTAACACTTATTAAGTATCTGCTATAAGGGACTGGCACTGTTATATCATTTCACCTGCCAAGATTAAATATTCCTGGATTTTATGCTAGGTCTCTAGTAGTAAACATTCCAGTGCTTGGCTTCTACTGTTCTCATCCCATCTTAATCCTCGCTATGACTCCTCTGTAACGTCTGACCTGGCTAGGGAATAAAGGGAAGAGAACTTTACTATTTAGCAGTGGGATCCTACCATGAATTATTCTAAGTGCTTTATATATCACCTCATTTAATAAGGACAAAAATTCCATAAGTTAGACAGATATTCTTATATCTGTTTGCAGATTATTCATCCAAAATATTTATTAACTCAACCAGAATATTTAGACACTGTTTAAGGTACTGAGGGATAGCGCAGTGAATATTAGATGAGGTCCCTCCTAAGGCACAGAGAAGTTAAACAATTTGCCCAAGGTCACATAGCAAGAAAGTGACAGAGCTAGAATTTAGGTATAGATCTGATGGATTCCAAAGAGAATGTCTGTGATCATTATTACATTATGATGCTATTTACATATACTGCATGTTCTTTATAATTACACAAATAAATCAAATTATGAAAATAGGTGGGTTCCCCCAGTATTTATTTTTAAAAAGTTTCGTGATGAATCTAAGAAAGAAATCTGCCTTGGTGCTGGCAAGCACACCTGCACAATGATGCTTTTCCTCCTCCCTCCTTCCCACTCCCTCTGCACCCACTCATACCTGGGTGTAAACTGGACAGTGTGACCTGCTCTGGCATTTGGATGTGTTTGTGCTTTGAGGACTGGGAGAGTTTTGTTTATTTCCTTGGCTTCCTTGCAAGTTCTTTCTTGTAGCACAATGATGAGTAATGTGTTGTTAACATTGTAATGTGGTCATGCCAGTTGGAATATTTTTTTTTTTTCACCTTGGTTCTTTCTGATAAGTATGTGAGTAGGGACTCTTGGGTCAAACTTGCCTTCCACAGTTCATTCAAATAGAGAAGACTCTGTATTCAGAGGCCTAGAAAATAGTTTCAAGGTTGGTAAGACTCTTAAAATTCAATGTCTTCTCATACAAATGACCAATAGGCACATGAAAAAATGCTCAATATTGCTAATTATCAGAGAAATGCAAATCAAAACTACAGTGAGGTATCACCTTACACCAGTCAGAATGGCTATTATTAAAAAGTTCATGAATGATAAATGCTGGAGAGGGTGGTATGGAGAAAAGGGAACCCTCCTACACTTTTAGTGGGAATGTAGTTTGGTGCAGCCATTATGGAAAACAGTATGGAGATTCCTTAAAAAGACTAAAAAGATACTTAGCGTATGATCCAGCAATACCACTCCTGGGCGTGTATCCAGAGGAACTCTTAATCTGAAAAGATACATATAGCCCAATGTTCATAGCAGCACTATATACAAAAGCCAAGATTTGGAAACAACCTAAGTGTCCATCGACAGATGAATGGATGAAGAAGTTATGGTATATTTATACAATGGAATACTACTCAGCCATAAGAAAAAGTAAAATAATGCTATTTGAAGCAACATGGAAGGATCTGGAGATTGTCATTCTAAGTGAAGAAAGCCAGAAAGAGAAAAATACCATATGATATCACTCATATGTGGAATCTAAAAAAAAACGAAAAAAAGAGGACACTAATGAGCTCATCTACAAAACAGAAACAGACTCGCAGACATAGTAAACAATCTTATGGTAACAGGGAAAAGAAGGTGTGGCAAGGGATAAATTTGGAAGTTTGAGATTTGCAAATTTTAGCCACTATATATAAAAATAGATTTAAAAAAGAAATGAATTTCTTCTGTATAGCCCAGAGAACTGTATTCAATATCTTGTAATAATCTTTAATGAAAAAGAATATGAAAACTAATATACATATGTATATGCATGACTGGGACATTGTGCTGTACACCAGAAATAGACACATTGTAACTCACTGTACTTCAGTTTAAAAAAAATTCAGTGCCTTTGCCCACCTGAAATTCAGGTTTTTTTTAGCATTCTAGGTTTATTCTTTAGCAAGTGTGATGATCCAAGACAATACTTGATTATGGCCATTATCACCGTGTGCCATATCTGGAATGAGTGGTGTTTATTCTGGAGTTAGGAACTTAAAAACAGGCACAAGGATTTTTTACTGAGCTTTACCTAGTAAAAACCATTAAAAGATGCTTAAGTCTGTGAGAATGAAGACCTGAGTTCCAGCAGGAATTGAATTCTAGGGATTAATCAGGTGGGATCAAGGCTGCAAGTGTTAGAACTGTTTAGTATTGGGGTATCTGGGCATGGCTCGTGAGGTTACTGAGATGATTTATGTGATGTGTCTAGCCTTGTGCTTGGTACTTGATTGGTGCACAGTAAATATTTGTTAAATCTTAAAAAGATACTTGGACGCTGAGTATTGTCAATTTGTCTTTCTATGGCAGCTTCCTCATTAAGTGTTCCTTCTTTAGAAGAACATTTGTTGAGCCTTTAAATGTGGGTAAAGCATTTGGGAAAGGGATTGAGGTAACAAAGATTTATAATATCAGATTCTCGCTGAGACTATGGTCTTAACATTTATAAACTGAATCAATTAGGCCTAGCATTTAAGGGCATAATTTAAGGGGAAATTTGTGATTTTGCTTTACTAGAGTCAGTCCTATGCTTTTTTGATAGAAATGACTTCTTGACCCCTTGGTGGGAAGGAAAATGCTTGTCTTTCAAGTCCAGTCAAACTGGGCTTGATTTTTGATATTTGCGATAGTTGCCTATGATGTTTCCTTTTATTCCTTCTCCATTTTTTCAGTAAATAAGATAATATACTTGAAAGTATTTTGTGAACTGCAAAGCTAGTAGTTATGATCACCACCACCACTACTAGTAATAATATTAAAAATATGTTAATGGGATAGGATTCATTCTGACAAGGATCGGTTTCCTGGATTAATTTCAAGGAAAAAACTCAGAGGACACTGTGATATTTGCCAGATGGCTTGTGTACTAACTGATACCTTTTGTACTTTTTGTGGAAGGGAGAAGGAAAAGCAGAGACTCTCACCCTGAAAACTTGGCCTGGTGCTGTGTCATTGTGAAGGGCTGCCTAAGCTGCTTTGATGTACTCTGTGATGGCAAGAAAACTTAACAGGATTTGTCACCTGTTTGACCTTAGAAGCTTATAGTACATTTTACTGGAAGCATCTGTCTACATAGGAAACAACTCGTCTCAGTTTGTTGGTAAGATCAACCACGTTTCTATATTACGGGTCTTATAATAAATAACAAAAATTATATCAGTTCAGGATAGTATCCCTGGCTTCCGAAAGTAGAAAGTTTGAGGAAACAGTGCTTTTGACCAAAATTATGTAGTATCATCAAAAGCCTTTACCATCAACTTCTGATGTTTGGCATTCCTGGAGAACATGTGATTTTAATAATCCAAAAGAGCAAAGTTGTTTAGTAAATTTTGAAAAGACCTCTTACTTCTGAAAATTTCCTTGGCATCTTTTTCTGTCTCTGGTGCCTGGCACTCAGTAAATCTTTGTTGAATAAAGGAAGTTAGCTGATACCCGTCTTGGGGTTTTCTCTGGAACTAGCCCATTAGATAAACTTCTGGGAGGCAAGAATGATGACTTATTAGTTGATGCATGATCTGTCCCCTTCACTTAGCAGACTGCCTGGCACTGAGTGGGTCCTTAATAAGTGCTTATTGAATGACTGAGTCAGGAGGTTAAAGTTTCCATTGGGGAGAATTGCGGGACCTCGGTGCTACTGTGGTGTTGGTGGCCTGTCCTGAGAGGAAGAAGAAATGTAGCTTTCCCACAAGTAAACATGAGTAAATGTGAATGTGGGGAAGGTGACTGCTTTGATGCTTCTGGGCATTTTACACTTCGGACAACGAGAAGTCATATGCTAAAAGCTGGTGCTTTAGTTCTCTCTTGGTTTTTATTTTGTATTTTATTCTGTTCAAAATTTAGTTCTTACTATGATTTCTTGATAGCGTATGAGAAGTATATTATAGCTTCAAGCTATCAATAGAAAAGAAAAAGAGAAATCTCTCCTTGTCACCCATAATTTTATAATTTTATAAAACTTAAATTTTTCACAGAGAAAAAAATGTGACAATGAGTGTGTATATGTAAAAAAAAATAAAACTTAAATTTTATGAAACTTCAGACTTTAGAGATATGTCTAGAAAAATACAGTATTTTCAAATCCAGTTTATACGTTTAGTGGTGACAAGCAAAACAAAAGTGATTTGATTTGAACATGCCTTCAAGGTTTTTTTTTACAGATGATTTCCCTTCTTTACTGTGGTTTGGTTAGGTGATTAAATTTCCTAAGTATGCGTCTTTCTTTGATGCACCTCTGTAGAAGTAAGAGATGTGGCTGGGTATCAGGAGGAAAGGCAGTTTTCATAGCTAAATCCACAAAGTGGATTACGTGGAGAATTGAAGTTATCAATATATGTGAAGTCAAATGAAGATTACTGCAATGAGAGTTAACAGATTTCTGTTCTACAGACAGTTTTCTCACCAGTTAGCTCTGTGACTTTGGGCAAGTCACTTAATCTCACTCACCTGGTTCTCAGTGCTCTCATCTGTAACTTGAGGGTATGGAATAAAATGATCTCTGATGTCCTAGTTCTAAAGTCTGTAATTCTAAAGTGTCAAACAAGGAAAACTGACTGACTTTCTGTTCCTTACCAGCAGCCTTGTTCCACATAAGCCCCAAATGTGAAATGTTAATTATGTAAATAATAGAAGCATATCGCCTGTATTCCCAGGTAGACTGGGCTTGTCATTGTGTTATATGCTGGTAACTAATTTTATGTGCCTAAGTATAAGAGGCTTGGTTGGTTTTTAAAAGAGAAATTAATAACACAAAAGGCACAACATATACAAATGAAAGAGACACAAATAATACTCAGGATACCCTGGGTTGGAGTTTTTGCTTCTTAACTCTAACCTGAAAGTAGAAATTTTAGTGGGGTTGATGGAGGGTGGCGGGAGACTAGTGGTGGTTGGTAGACAGCGTGGGTGAACCTAGGTAGTATTTTAAAAAGCAAAATATTAAAGTGTTCTTCAGCCTGTGGACTTTGCACGGCTAGACTGGTTTTATTTTGCTATAAATTTCTAGAGAACTGATACGAACCCTATATTCAAATTCAGAATACATAGGTCCAAGCTCTTTGCTATCTGGGTATCATTTAAGCTTTGTAAGCTTCTGTGTATGTGTTTACCATCAGAAAAGAGGGGATTAAAACCTGAAAGGGTATTTAATTACTAAAATTTTTATTGAATGAGGCCATATTTGTGAAAAGTGCTTTAAAAACAAAACAAGACAAAATTATGGGAGAAGAGAAGCTATTCTTAGTGAACAAACACTGTACGAATATATTCATATAGACCTTGCTTATGCATATCTATGGGTTGAATGGTGGCATCTGAAATCCCTAAAAAATTCACAATCCTGTTTTAGGTACAGATTAGCTCTTAATTACCCACATACACAGACTACCATGAATAACTTAGAGCCATAGATATTTGCTAGGCATCTACTATGTGCCAAGCAGTTTGTTGTTTAGAATTTTTAAAGGTACAGAAGAAAGGTGCCAACCTCCAGGATCTTAATTCTACGTAGAATGCATCTTGTCCTCTAGCCTGTGAGCTCTTACACATCCTAAAGACTCAGTCTGAAAATAGACAAACAACAAGGTTCTACTGTACAGCACAGGGAACTGTATTCAATACCTTATAATGGCCTATAATGAAAAAGAATATGAAAAAGAATATACATATATGTATATAGATAAATAACATAATCACTGTGCTGTACACCAGAAATTAACACAACATTGTAAAGTGTCTATACTTTAATTAAAAAAAAATACATCAAAGTGCAAAGCATGAAAAAAAAAAGACTCAGTTTGAGTCTCTAACCCATCCAGGTTGGGTCCATTGCTCTTTACCCCTCTTCCTACCCGACTGGGCACTTAAAAGATGTTTAGATTTCTCCCACCAGACTGGAGTGCCTTGAAGGTAGGACCATGGCCTCTCTTCTTCATTGTATCCCCAGGCTGTGACGGACCCAGCTTGGTGAATTTTAAATGAATGACTCATAGTCATATTGGAAGGCCAACTAATATGACAAGGCAGTATATGATGACAGCAAGTGCCAGTGAATGTTCCATACACTGTGCCTGTGGAAGTTCAAATGAGGTATAGATGTAGCCAGGAAAGATGGAATAGTGGAATTTGCAGATGGAGAATTTTAAAAAAGTAATAGTAGTAATAAAAAAAATCTTTCTTTGAAATGGGTTATATCATTTTATTAAAGGCCGATTTCTTTTTCTAATTGAGGTTTTAAAAAAATTAGTAGTTGTATGCTGAAGAAAGTTAATTTATCAGAAGAAATTTACAAAGTGAATTAATTTCCTGTGGATAACTAATCACAGATAGTACAGTAATTGGAGTTTTTTCCCTTCCACTATTTCTTCCCTTGAATGGAAGTTCTGTAATTGACAGTGAAATGACCAATAGTTAAGGATCAAGAAGCGGAGAGAAGGTTGTCAGCTATTTGAATATTTGAGGGTTGATTCTAGAGAAGCAGCGTGTTTTGCTGTTAGACTAGCCTCTGTTGATCTGTAGTATTTATTTTTCTCTCATGTCAAATGTTCAGCAATCAGAATGTTTTTAAGGGCTCAAGTAGAACTTACGTTTTTACAGGCTGTTCTTTTAAAAGTTGAATTTGTTGAGAATCAAACCTTGAGCTATCCTTGACTCTAGTTGAAAGGAAAAAGGAAAAATTTGCTGTGTGTGGCAAATAAACATGCTGGTCTGGCTCTAAAAAACCAAAAAATTAACATGATTTCTGTTTCTATTCAAGTTACTCTTGTTGTGCCAATATTATAATAATAGACTTTCTCTGCTCTTATTTTTCCAAAGGTCACTTCCATTGTACAAGCCTTCCAAATTAATAAATTTCCCAAATAACTATAATTCAGGGTGCCTTTTTCAGTAGCACTGAAAAGACAAATGCCAGTTCTTAAGGAGTTCTCTGTGAGCTTCTTCCTCGTCTGCATGTTAGCATTTGGCTGTTAATGGGATTTGTCTCTTAGAAATTCATTTTGCTGTTTGTAGGCCTGATAAAAAAACTAGAAATTCTTGAAAAAATAGTTCACTATTGGTCTGACACATACACATCCCAGTGGTAGTGATGAAGCCGGGGGCCCATTCCTGAGTCCTTCCTAATGTGTATCCACAGTAACGTGAGGTTTACTAATCAGCTGTTTTGGGAATGGTAAGTTATGTGATTGGGTTGAGTTTTCTTCTCTTAAGTTTGTTTTAGGGGGAGAAAATAAAACATTCCTTGAGTGTATACTGTAATGAAGGTAGAAAATATCCTAAAATTATGCAGGGTGAGTAGGAATGGATGTAAACATTTCTTTCCAAATCCAAGAACTAGACATCATGCAAGAGATTAAGTGGATATTATAAAAAAAAACTTTGAATCTGGATTGAGTGAAGTAGTAAGGGATAAGGGTGGGGACGTAGGACTGGTAGATTAGGGCATTAGAATTTCGGTAAATATGTGTGAAATTGCTGTTCCTGGAGATTTGAGGATGAATGAGTTATTTAGCTGTGTCTGTACATCTTGGAGAAGACAGACATTTTTCTTTTGCTGTTGTTTTTGAGGGACCATCTGGTGGAAGATCCAATAAAGGGAGTCCCTTAATGATATTTTCTTGAGGGCTTAAGGAGTTGAAAGACACTGGAATGGGAATGCTAGACCAGGTACTGTGTGTACGTGTGAAGACTGTGTTTTGGAAATGGTTGTAGGACTGGAGGGTTTTTGTTGGGAGGAGTAGAGGGAGCTTCTGAAGGAAGGATACAGAGGTTGTGTTGGGGACCAGTGGAGTGAGGTGGAGCGTGTGGGAGGAAGTTAGGTACAAAGAAGGCAACTGACGTTTTTTGAGGACTTATTGTGTGCTAGGCACTGCCCTAAAGGCTTTTCATATCTTAGTTATTTAATCCTAACAAGAGGTCTGAAATGTCAATATTTCCCCCATTTTGTACATGAAGGAACAGAGGCACAAAATGGTTACATCACTTAGCCATGCTTGCACAGCTGCTAGTAGTAGACTGGGGATTTGAACCCAGATCTGGATGAACCCAGAGCCTATTCTCTGTCCAGGTGGAGCTGAAAGGAGTTGAGGCAGAGAGGGTGGACTTCCACGTGGGTGGACTGCCTGTGTTTCCTCAGTCCTCCTCCCTGGAGTAAGTGTGGTCGAGGGTGAGTGGTCTTGGGAGTCAGAGAGGCTGGACTCATAACAATCCTGGTTCTACCGCTTATTACTTGTGTGACCTTTGGGTAGATTATCTAACCTTTGTGAGCTTTTTCATCTGCATCTACAGTGTGGGGTTAACAATACAAACACACCTCTTAGAGTTGTTTGGAAGTTTAAATGAAATAATGTCTAATACTGTAACACATATTGCTTCCTTTTCCTTCTTTTCTTCCTTTTAGACCCATCTTATCTCTGGGTTGTAACATTTAGTGATATGTAGGTCTTTTTAGTATGGAATTTGGTCAATTCTCTTTTTTCTAAGGCTATATTTTGTTTCTTGGAAGGACGCATTTTAACTAAAAACAATCTGCCAAGACAGTCTTTCATCTCTCCCACCCACCAAATCAAAAATTGTGTGAAATTCTAAGGGTTTCTGTCCCTTGTCTTTCTCCTGTCTGGATTCCTTGGGACTGACATCATAGACGTGGAGGAGTCTCTGACCTTTGAAAATTCTTGACAGTCTTGAATGTTGTGGTTTTCCAATGAGTTTTGGGAGGAGTTGGAGAGCACTCAGACCCAGCTGTAATGCATCAGTGGAACTGGGAGAGTGGGGATAGTGTGAGAATGTGGACACTTTGGGGGATGATATAGACAAGAGAATGCAGGGTCAGTAGTTTCTCACGCATTTTAACATAGCTCTATTGTCTACAATCGATATTTAATTTTGAGTCACTTTTCTCTGTTACTAAATAATTGGGAACTCAGAGCACACAGAATGATTTTAATATTAATCTGAGCTTAACTCATTTAGGAAGAGAAATCTGTTGCAAATAAGATCATATAACAATCTTAAGCAGATGTCTTTGAGATGACCACTGTTTTAGACTTGCCTTAAAGAAAGAAGAAAGAAGAAATAAGAAATAAATAATAAGAAATAATGGCTGGAGAGAGGAAGGAGCCTGTGGAAGGTGTTGGATGAATTTGAGAATTTTTTAAGGTGAAATTAGTAAACCTTAGTCAGAGACTATTTGTGAGTAAGCATAAAGCAAGAGAGAAGTCCAGTGATGCTCCCAGGCTTGTGACTTGAGTGATAGGGGGGTGGGTGCTAGAACAGGCAGTACTGGAAGAACAGCTTGAAAGGGTGGGGGACAGAGATGAAGAAAGGGCTCATATTTTATGTGCTGAGTTTGAAGTGTCTGTGGGATGCCCAGGTGAGTTGGAAAGAGCTGGGGGCTGTGGATGCATTTTGACTCATCAGTGTTTGGGTGCTCAGGGGCGTAAATGAATTTCCTCACGGGGATGATATAAAATGAGAAGATGGAAGGCCTGAGGTTAGAAGTGTGGGTGAACTAAACTTTGGTGTAGGCACAGAAGGAGGAGCCCACAAACGTGACCAAGACCCAGAGCCAGAGAGGCAGGAAGAGTGGTCAGTATGTAACAAATGCTACAAAGAGGTGCTTTAGATAAGCAGTAAGGAGGAGGAGGATGATCTTGTCTGTAAGTCGGTGCCGTTGTCTTTCTGTAGAAGCCCATTTTGGTAGGTTGAGACTGCACGGAAGGTGAGAAAGCAGCAGACTGTGGTGTGTTGTGAGGAGCTTTTCAGGGAAGAAGAGAAGAGCAGCCAGCAGGTAGAACAGGGGAGGAAACCTGAAGGAACTCCTCTTGCTTTGTTTTGTAGTTTTTTCTGTGAAGTCAGAGGCAAGGTCATCTAACAGGAGTAAGGGAGGTGATAAGGGTTTAGTAGGAGGCTCAAGGAGAATGGTCAAAGTATGGCATAGTAGCTGAGGAGACCGGTTAGGTACCAAAGTCAAGCAAAAGACAGCAGTGTTTCATTGAAAGGAATGAGACAGGGTACCATGTATTACGTGAACTTGTCTTGCTCAGTAGCCCCATTTAGTAGCAGAGAAATTGAGTGCAGGGTTCATCCAGGCTGGGCAGATGAAACGGAAGGATAAAGGAACTAGGTTTTTACTGGAAAATAATTAACGTGATCACTCCCTGGGTTTATGTTCAGGTAGACAAGAAGGGACAAGGTGGAATCTATCCATTTTTCTCAGTCTTCTCAGCTCTCATCCTCATCCAGCTCACCATCATCTCTTATGCAGTAGTTTTCTAAACTTATCCCTAAATCGACTTGTGCTCCCTACAAACTATTCTCGCTGCAACCAGGGTGATCTTTCAATAATTTAAATCTGATCGTTCCCTATCCCTGCCTACAGCCCTTCAATGGCTTCTTACTACTTTTAGGATAAAATCTCAGTCTTTAATATAGGGTCCACTAGCCCCTCTCTTCATCTTCATCTTGCACCATTTTCACCTCTGTGTTCCTCTCTACCACGGAGTGTTGATGTTTCCTCTGCTCAGAGCATTCTTTCTTTCCCAATTTGTGTCTTCAATTCTTACTCATTCTTCAGTTCTTAGATGTAATATCGCTTCTTTGTGAAATCGTTTCCTGACTCCCTTTAAGATGTAACATTCCTCCCCCCAGTATTTCTTTATTATAATTATAATAAATTATAATTGTTGGTGAAATTTTGTGTTTTTTCCTCCATAATAGAAGCTTTGTGAGGAATAAGATTACGTCTAGTTCACAGTTGTGTTCCTAATCCTGACCACAGTGCCTCACCCACAGTAGGCACTCCATGAATTTTTGTTGAATTAATGAATAAGATAGTTAAGGAGTTGGATGCCTCAGTCTGAGTTGTGGATGCCTGAGGTGAGAGAACGAATTTAGTAGTAGAGATCAAAAGCTGGAAGGAGATGAGATTGTAGCCAGAGTAAGACGTTGGGAATTGAAGATTTAGAGGTGGATGGTTTCAGAGGATGGCAGGGTCCAGGGCTGAGTTGTTGGAGTGGAGAGAGGTCTTTTTGCATTTGACGAGATAATGAAACTCTAAGGCAGAAATGTTGATGGATTGTGCAGGTTGGTGCTTGGGAAGATGGTAGGGATTTGAACTGAGAAAAACATAAGGCAGGTCTTCAATAAACATCACAGGCACAGCCCTTTCCTATGATGAAAGAATTAAATGGGTGAGAGTCAGTGCAGTTCTGGGAACCAGTAATGACCTAGCCCCTAGGGAGGCAGTAGGATACAGTTGGGATGATGGTTTTCGTTGGCCTCTCTCACTCAGAAGCCTGTATCTGGCTGGGAAGTTGCCTGGATGCCTGTGGCTTAATCAGCTCTTCTCTCTTCTGCTGAGCACCTTTTTGTTGATTGCTGTTTGTGTGCTTATTGTGTATTTCCCACATTCTTTCAGTTATTAAAGCGGCTTTAAGTAACTCTGCATGTTTTTAAGAGAGAAGATTGAAATTCATTTTGCAGCTGTGCTCTTGGTTTTGGATTATTCATGTGTTAGGTTATTTGGGTTGCTACCATCTCCTGTGACCAAAGATGGTGACTAAAATGAGCTCGAGGAAGGCATTCTTGTCTGTATTAGAGGCAGAAGAAACTACTCATTCATCTCTGAGTTCTGAAGGAATTTAATTCTTAAGTATTGTATGCAAGGAACTAATTTATTTTATAACTTAACGTTCTGAATTTGAGGTATCTTAGGCCCAAAGTTCTTTATGTATTGGTAGTCTTTTCTGACAATTGTGATATTGAAATGGAAGTAAATTAGACTTTGATAATATGTACATGAAACGAGAATGTAAGGATCATAGTTAATGAGGCTGTAGTGAACGGAAGAAGTTCATGTTTTAAACCTGGAAAGGATCTTAGAAGTCATCAAATCCAAGTCTAGGATATACAGGAGGCAACTGAAACCCTGTAAGTAAGTTGACCAAAGTCACCCAGCTAATAAAATATAGAGGTGAAGGTAAAAATCATATGATATGAGGGTGGTAGAAGTAGTGATGATATGATTGATGTCTGTCTAGAAAGGAGAGTTTCTAAACTTCCAGAGGTGGATTGGGACCAGCACAGACCATTAGAAACAGAGGGCTGATGTGAGGTGTGAAGTACCTTTGAATTTCTGATCTGCTGAGTTAAGCCTCACACTGATTGGTCTGGTGGTGGGTGACATGGAGGTTCAGTTAGTCATTCAGTCATTTATTCATCAGGTGCTTATTGACTGGCTACGGTGCTGTGGATGCCGTGCTAGATACGGGGGCTACAAATGCGAGTAAAACAAGTCGCTATACTCACGACCTCTTATACTCCTGGAACAGTGCAAGGGAGAGTACTTTCTAATTTGCCGCCTCTCTTACACACACAAGAATTCTGTGAAGTTTTTAAGTTAGTGACTTACTGGTTTCATGACCCACAAACCACTGCTGTTTATTTGCCTTAATATTTTTAAAGACTGCAGAAAATCAGGATCTGATAATACCACTAAACAGCCTGTGTCCTGGGGCCAGGGGAGGTGTGATGGAAAAGTACCTGAGAGCCTCCCTTAGAGTCTATGTTGTTTAGGAGGAGATGTTTCTGAAGAGACAGTCACTTGAGCCACCCCATTACCTTTGAGAACTCTACTTTTGGCCTTCCCGCAAAGCTGGGCACTGATGGTTGTGGTGGGGCAGATGTGCCTGGTGACTTCATGAACAAGTCCTCTTCTGCAGAGAACTGTAAACCTGTCTGAAGTGGCAGATCTTGGTGAGAGATTGTTCCTCACTCCGTTACTGCTTCTTCAGCCGGGACTGCTAACTTCAGAGGAATGTGGATTGGTGCCAGGCTGACAGGTCAGGGACACAATTTCTGCCAGAGTCACGCCTGAAAGAAGAGATCTTTTTCAGGTGAACTTACTTGGCAAGTCATTTGTCCTGGGCGGAGAAAGCCAGGTTTCCTGGTTTCATGAAGTTGGCGGACAAAGATTGACCTTTGTTTTGAACCTTTGGGATCGTCACTTTGCTTTGCATAATAGCAGATTGTTTTATTTGAAGTCGTTTTAGCTATCAGTTTGCTCCTTCCATTTCCTCAGCTAGTGTCAGAATACTAGTCAACTCTAAAGTTATTCAGTTTATAGCATGCATTCATTCATTCATCAAATATTTACTAAGGGCCTGTGGGCCAAGCACTGTGCCAAGTGCCAAGGGATACATGCTGGGGATACATTAGTGAACAAGATGCACAAGCTTCCTACTTTCAAGAAACTTACATAATGAAGGAGGAGGCTAGACAGCAACTAATTGAAATAATTTCAGGATGTATCAAGTGCCAGGAAGGAAATAAACAGGGTGCTATGTTAGAGAGTAACCCTGGTAGGGAATTCTTCAGGGTGATATTCTGCTGCTTCCTTCCATTAGTTTAGATAAGCGAACTGATGGGTAGGAATGTAATACTCTAGAAGGGGAGAGGAAAAGCATTATTCAGAGTGGTATTACGGTTTTGTGGTTAATGCGGTAGCTGAGAAGTTAATACAGGTGAAATGGGTTGACCTTATGGTAATGGATGATAATTAGACTTGTGATGGTGCTCACTGCAGTGTGTACAGATGTTGAACTATAATGCTGGAAACCTGATACTTACATAGTAAAAGGGAAAAAAACTAATATTAATGAGAAACTAAGAAACTAAATGCTATTCTTCCTAATGAATTAAACTGAAATGAATGAGCTAGGATGAGTAGTTTCCCCATTTAGTTAGGAGGCTGCTGAAATGGCTATGATCACCTTGTTCCAGTGTAATTTGGGCCTTATGTGTTTATTTCCTCCTCAGGTGGAGGCCTAAATTTTGATCTATGTACTCCCTACATCAGCTGCTTGAAAGGACTTAATGATCACATGACCCTGGACATGGATGCTGTCCTGTCGGATTTTGTCCGTTCCACAGGCGCAGAGCCAGGGTTGGCTCGAGATCTCCTGGAAGGTAAGGAGCCTTTGGAGGAGAACGAGAAGAGACAAAGTAAAATGGGAGATGTGATATTTATTGTTAGGAAGGCTTGGAATATTTAAGGTGATCAGAAAGACACTTTGTGTGTGGTAGGCCTTACATTTAAGTTATTTCTAATAATCCACTTCGTGTATGACCCACCATAACTTTAAAATGCAAAATTCCCTTTTTACCTTGAATTTTTAGGTAGCTTTCACCACTGTCAATTTATGCTCAGGTAATGCAAGTGAAATTTTACATTAGTCCACTAAAAGCAGTTTTAGAGCTGTGAGACTTTGTTTTTATATGTAAGTGACTTGGATTTTCATATATGGGATCATCCATGGCTTTCTTCTTTCCTTCCCTAACTTGTGTGGGTCATTCTGTGTGAAGTGTACTGATTTAATGCTTTCATTTTGTTGCTTTTGTTTACTTATATCTGTGTATATCTGTATATACACATAAGTGTGTTCTAGATTTTAAGGTCCTTAAGGCTTGTTGGCATCATGTCATTAGCAATCTTTGGAGTCATAATTAATAGATACTTTTTAAAAAATACTTTTTAAATTGACATATATTTGATTTACAATATTGTGTTAATTTCTGGTATATAGCATAGTGATTCAGTTATATGTGTATATATTCCTTTTTATATTCTTTTTCATTATAGGCTATTACAAGGTATTGCATATAGTTCCCTGTGCTATACAGTAGGACCTTGTTGTTTATTTATTTTATATATAGTGGTTAGTAACTAAAAATCCCGGAGTCCCAATTTATACTGCCACCTTCTCTCTTTCCCCCCTGGTAACCATAAGTTTGTTTTCTTTGTCTGTGAGTCTGTCTTTGTTTTGTAAATAAATTCTTTTGTGTCATTTTTTAAGATTCTGCAATAAGTGATCACATGGTATCTTTCCGTCTCTTGCTGGCTTACTTCACTTAGTACGACAATCTCCAGGGCCAACCATTTTGCTGCAAATGACATTGTTTTATTCTTTTTTTATGCTGAGTAGTATTCCATTGTATATATATGTATACATATTGTATGTATATATATGTATATTATATGTGTGTGTGTGTGTGTATACACACCACATTGTATGTATATATACACCACAACTTCCTTATCCAATCAAGAGATGCTTTTTAATGATGAAAATATATAATGACACAAATAGGTAAGCCTGTGGGGGAAGGGGGAAGTTCTCAGCATACACAGGTAATTTTTTAGATTGTCAGCCCTTAGTAAGGTGTGACAGTTTGACATATACTTAGCTACCTGTGAGAATAGTGTTGGTTTGGAAACAGAAAATCAGGGTTTAAATTCCAGTTTGCTAATTCAGTATGGCTTTGCCCTTAACTTGCATTTTCAGTTTTATTTCCTATTACCTTCTCCCACAGTTCCCGTGCTCCAGCGAGGCCTGACTTGTTCCCTTTCCCTGATCATATTAAGTTGTCTCTTAAGTCTGCAGTGTCATTTGCTCTGTCACTCTCCTGAAATTCTCCTCCTCCTTCTCGATTCAGCTCAAGTGCGTTCTCTTCCTCTTGTAATGTGTGTTGAACACCTATATGTGTTAATGTGTTTGAGGTACTTGAGATATATTGTTTTATTCTCACAACCATTCTGCAAAATAGATTTTATTATCCTAGTATTACAATTAAAAAAAAACTAAGGTCTAGGAAGTTGAGTAGGTTTTGAACGTAGGCAACCTAGTTTCAGAGTCTGTCTCTTAACAATTATGCTACAAGTTAATGCTTGCATGCGCTCTCTCTTCCTCTTTCTCACATACACACCCATGTGCGCACACACCCATGCTATGAAAGAAGTTGAAGGTGCTATGAAAGTATAAGGAAGAAACCAAATTAAGATACAGAGTGCAGAACAGCCTTTTCTGAAGAAGTGACATATGAGCTGAACTCAGAAGGTTGCATAGAGTAGCAGGACAAAGGGATGTAGAAGAGAGTGTTATGCAGAAGAAGGTGAAAGAGTTTGGCACATTGGAGAAACTGACAGTGAGCCAGGTAGGAGGAGCGATGCCACAGTGGTAGACGCTGCTTAGGGAAGCAGGAGGCAGAATACCGGGGGCCTTGTAGGCCCTGGCAAGGGGTGTACGTTTCATTCTGTGTTCAGTGGGAAACTGTGAAGGACTTTAATCAGGGGAGTGAAATGATTGGATTTGAGTTTTTAAACAGTATACTGATTAAAGATGTGGAGCTGATTGGACGGTGGCCAGAGATGAAGTGGTAAAATCAGTTAAGAATATTGCCATAGTTTGGATGAGAGATGATGGTGATTTGGGAGACAGTAGTAGAAGTAGAGTGAGAAATAGGTGAGTTTAAGTTATAATTTAGAAGGGAAATCAAAGGGCCTGATCCTCACTTTCTGTCTCCGTCTTTCCCTCTGTCTGTCTTTCCCTCTGTCTCTGTTTTTCCCTGTGAAAGTTGACTCTGGTTGTAGGATAAGGAACGAATTGCAGAGGGGTGGGATGAGGAGTAGAGAGACTAGAGAGCCCCCTCCCAAAAGACCAAAAACCAGATGAAGGTATGAGGACCTGAACTGGGGCAGTGACAATAAAAATGGACAAGAAAGAATAGATTTGAAAGGTGTTTCACGGGTACAAAGAACCCTGAGAATTTAGTAGATAGTAAGGGGAGGTGGGGGGGAAACAGGAATAGAGAAGAGCTGGAATGACTGTAGGTTCTGGCCTGGAGGGATTGTGATGCTGATTTAGGGAATGTAGGTGGACATTCAGTTTGGGGCATGTTGATTGTTAGGAGGACCTGATTTTAAGGAGTTTGGCAGAAAATTGGAAGTACTGATAGAATGCTCAGGACAGATGTCATTCATTCATTCATTGGTTCAGGACAAAAGTCCTCCATTTTTTCAACAAATATTTTTTGAGTACCTACTATGTGCCAGATTCTAGATCCTTGACCAAAACAAAACAAACATAAATCTCTGCCCTTACATTCCAGTGTAAGAGATAGGCAATAAGCAGTAAACGTGATAATCAAGTAAACTGTAAAGTACTGTGTTACAAGGTGTTAGGTGCTATGGAAAACGGTAAGGGGAACGATGAGGTGGGTTGTGATTTTTAACTGTATAGTCAGGGTGGGCCTTATTAAGAATGTGACATTTGAACAAATACCTGAAGGAGGTGAGGAGTTGTCTGTGTAGATACATTGAGAAAAGAGCCGTCTAGGCAGTGGGAATAGTGAGTGGAAAGGCTGTAGGTGGGAGCAGTCTTAGCAAGTTTCCGGGAACTGCAGAGAGGCCAGTGTGACTGAAGCAGCGTGAGCAAAGGGAGTTGGAACAAATGGTGAATGTAATGGCTCAGAGGTAGATTCACCCGGCGTGGGTGATTAATACGGCTTAGCTGGAGAAGTGTAATTATGACAAGAAGCATAACAGCAATGGCAGTGAATACATATGTAAGGCTTTCTGTGTACCAGGCATTGTTCTAAGTGCTTTCAATTCATTTAATCTTCATAACAGTCCTGTCTGATATCATTTCCACTTTCATAGACAGGGAAATTGAAGCACAGACGAAAGGTTGGAAAAGTAGGCCGGGAAGGTCTGGATGTCAGGCAGAGGAGCCTAGGCTTTACTCTGTAGGCAGTGGTGAGCCACTAAAATTTTTGATGATGGAACTGAAATGATCAGAATTGTGCTTTAGAAGAATGAATCCCATAAGATCCTTTAGAGTGGATTGGAGGCAGGACATTAGGTGACAGGAATTGAATTAAGGTGGTGACATGAAACAGGACAGAAAGAAGTGTGAGCAGTTATGCCATATGTCATTTATTGACTAATTTAACTGGAGAAAGTAACAGAAAACTCTGTTGTGGCACATCTGTCATTTGGGTCTTTTCTTCAGTGAAGTAGTGATTCTTAAATTTGAGGGGAATTAACATTTCCCTTTGATAATCTGATGGCAGCTGTCAGCTCTTTCTTTAGAAAAATGCACACACCTATAACTTTGTATTCAACTTCAGGTGGTTTAGGGCACCCTAAGACACACTGAGGCAAAGAACTCTCTGGGTCTCAGAATTAGGGGACCTGGGCTTGTGTCCAGCCGAGCCCCGGTACGAACTAACTGTAACTTTGGGCAAGTAACTCTCCTTGTTGAGGTTTCATTTCCTTTATCTGTAAAATGAGGTTACTAGGCCTCCAACGGCCCTTTCAGTTCAGAGAGAGAAATTCTCTGTGCTCATGGGGCTTACTTAGGAAATAGATGGTAAGTAAATAAAGAAATTGTGATATTCCAGAATGAAGTATTATGAAGGACATTAAAGAAGGGAAGGAAAAAAGAATGACTGAGCTGTGTGTGAGTACACGCTTGCTGGTTTGCTGCTGAGGCGCTTAGAGTCATGGTTCTGTATCTTTCCTCAGTTTGCCCATACTCTGAGTGCCCAGTTTACTTTTTGCTTTGTCTCCTGATAGGAAAGAATTGGGATGTGAGCGCAGCCCTCAGCGATTTTGAACAGCTACGTCAGGTCCATGCTGGGAACCTGCCTCCACCCTTCAGTGAAGGGAGTGGTGGCTCCAGGACCCCTGAGAAAGGGTTTTCTGATAGAGAGTCTGCTCGCCCTCCCCGACCCACCCTACAGCGACAGGATGACATCGTTCAAGGTATTGGGGTACTGAGGGGTGTTAATGTATGAGGAGTAGAAAGGAAGGGAGGCGACTGCTAACCGGAGTGAGGGAGTTTAGCGATCCTTCGGAGATGTTTCTGTTCCTCCCCTACCTCCCCAGCCAAACCAATCAGAGGTGTCCTCAGTCTCTCCAGGTGCTGGAACCTGTCACTGTCTGCATCTTGAGTGCTATCCTGTATAAAAGCCTTCTTTAGGTATTGTGAAAGAGACAGAGGAAGGAAGATAACAATTTAATTGTTGAGATAAGACACACATAAAGATGGAATTCAAAGGATCGCTATCATCTACCCCTTTGGAGCATTTTGTTAGTATTTGTATCTATCAAAATTTAAAAATGCATGTATACTCTGATTCAGCAATTTCAGTTCTAGGAATTGTATCATATGCATGTTATGTGCATGTGTGTATATATCCTTTTAAATAGATACATACATGCATACATAAATAGACACAAATACATATGTAATGTAAAGCTTGAAAGTTAAAGCTTAAAAATAACTTTCAATGTCCATTAGTAGAGGAGTGGTTAAATAAATTGCAATCATCCATGTTTTGAAATACATCGCAGCCATTAGAAAGAATTAAGTAGAACTTGATGTACTGTTTTGGAAAAATCTCTAAAATCTATTGAGAAAAATAAGGTGTAGTACAGTATATGCAGTATGTTCCTGTTTGTGTTTTTAAAAAATATTTTAAAAGCTCTGCGTACTTCTATATGCAAAAGAAATTCTAGAAGGATACAAAAGGTCGCCTCTGGGAGGGGATCAGGAATTTTGAATGAGAGGGAGATTTCTTTGTAACACTTTAAACATTTTGATAGTATCTTGACTTTTTACCATGGGCATGTGGTACTTTTTAAACACCTAGAGTTTTAAAAAATAATATCACTATAAAATAACTTTAGACAACTCTTTACTTTGTGCATCATCTCTGGCAAATATTATATTGACTTGCTACCCAATGTGAGTTTTAGCTCTCTTGATGGGACTTCATATAACTCAAGCCATGCAAATAAATTGTAATACTGTACTGAACAAATTATGATCACAGTGAAATATCTGCTGAAGAATGACAAGTGCCATGTTTTCAAAACAAATGAAACAATTTGGGGCACTATCTACATTACTGTCTTCCTCTGCAGTATGTGAAGTAAGAATATACATTTTGACAAATATGAGTATCAAGAAAAGTTGTAGTAAATGATGTAAATAAATATTATTGATGATAGGTAAGAAAGTTCCCAATGCATAAGATTTGTCATGAATTTTCTGTAATGGAAATCCTTTTCTATATTCTCCAAGACCCTGAAAATTATCAGAGAGATTATCTGACTCAAGCTAGCTAAATGAAACCCCATGTCCCTTATTCTCTCTCCTTCTCACCAAACACTGACCACATTGCCAAATGAATGGGTCCCTATTATGTTGGGAAATGGAGGTGGAAGAAGACAGTGTCATGGCAGGAAGAAGTTTAAGACAAATTCCAAAAAGGGTAGAAAGAGGAGTGTATATTTGGTGCTAATGTGAGTGCCTGTGAAAATACCACTTTCTGTGTTTCTTCAGTTGTATTTGGCTTGAGAAAGAGGGTCGTGAAATTTGGTAGCCAGTTAGACTCACAGCTTTTCCCTGACCAGAAACCTTGTCTAGAGGTAACCGTCACCACGTGAGTGGAAAGTTCTCTGAGTGGGTTGTATATGTTCTAAGGTGACTCCATTTCTCATTGCAGAAAAACGCCTGTCTAGGGGCATCTCCCACGCCAGCTCCAGCATTGTTTCCCTGGCCCGGTCCCATGTCTCCTCCAGTGGTGGGGGTGGGGGGAGCAGTGAGCACCCCCTGGAAATGCCCATCTGTGCCTTCCAGCTTCCAGATCTCACTGTGTACAACGAAGACTTCCGCAGCTTCATAGAGAGAGACCTCATTGAGCAGTCCATGCTTGTTGCCTTGGAACAGGCAGGTCAGTGAGCACTTCCTTTCCCACGCTCTCCACCTATGCACAGCCATGCGGAGGGGCCGGGCGTGGCTGGCGGCTTCCAGTCCAAGCCTTTGGTCCGATCGCATCCAGACTCCACAGTCAGGCAGATAAACGTGCACTGAGCTAGGTGCTTCTTCAAGTTACAGAAAAGACATAAATTAGACGCTTTCCTCTGGAAATTTCCCATTTGTTAGAAGGAAAACCAGAAATACACCTAGGAATCAATACCTAAAAATCAATACATGAAGAAAAAATACAGATGAATTATAATTGGCTCTGGAAGACCCTTGGGAACAGAAAGAACCAGCGCTGTCAGTGATGTGCGGCGGTGGTTAATCCAAGTCATGTTTGTTTATTTGAACCTTTCCCAAAAGATTTATTTACTTTTACAGTTATATTTGTCTTAAGTTATTGTTATAATTAGTTAATATGATGGGGTGAGGCAGCTGGGATTTCTGGAAAAGCTCATAAGGTATTAAAAAATTCTTGTGGAAGGACTGAGGGGTGGGAGGTGGGGGCACGGAAGGAAGCTTTTATTTTTCATTTTGTACCCTTCTATTCTAACCATGTGCATCTGTTTATAATTTTTTAAGTAGTAAGCAGTTTATTTGGCAGGTATGATTACAGACCAGTTTTTGTTTCAGTAGACTTTTCAGTAATTCAAGAAAACTTTTAAGCATTCTTAAAATATTTTCCTTATGTAAATAATGGATTAGCAATTGTGGGATATCTACAGAATTGAGACTTACTTTCTTGGGTGTTTTAAGTGCTCTGTCTTACTGCTCATGTCTTTAAAGTCACACCAGATCCATGCTGACATGCTCACTGTTGCATATGCAGATGATACTTGCATGACCCTTTGAACACAGGCTTTGAGTTGTTTTTCTTTTACTGGTGATGGATTTATGCTGATTTTTGTTGCTACAGTATTTGCTGGTCTACTGACCAGAGTGAAGGAATCAGAGCCAGACCAAGTAGCCAACACAGATTTCAACCTACGACCTTGGCTTCATCATCCAACCCAGGGTTGTTCAAACTTAGTGCTGTTGACACCTAAGACCAGATCATTCTTTGTTGTGTAAGCTGCCTTCCTGGCTTCTACCCACTAGATGCCAGAAACATCCCCTCACCAGCTGTGACAACCAGACATAATTCCAGATGTTGCCAAGTGTTCCTTTGGGGACAAAATTGTCCCCACTTAAGGACCACTGATCTAAGCACTTGGGCTCCCCAGATTCTGATGAAGCAGATGTAAGTGAAGAAGATACATAGAGTAATAGAGTGATGGTTTTATTCCGAGGAGGTAAATTTGGAGTCTGTTTTAGAAATAGGGAAGTGGGAAGAGCTTTGTGGATAATATGCTTTTCTCCTTTTCCTCTTGTTTCTGTAGGGCGTTTGAACTGGTGGGTGAGTGTGGACCCCACCTGTCAGAGACTCCTTCCTTTGGCAACTACTGGAGATGGAAACTGCCTTCTGCATGCCGCCTCTCTTGGTGAGTCTTGCAAGTGGTCCTTTGTTCCCTCATAGAAAGGAAGCAATACGGTTAAATCTCATGTGCAGGACTTGATCCAGCCAACCTTGATCAGGAGGTTCTGAACCTCCCGAGTAGGAATGTCTTTTCTTTCTTAATTACCTTTCCCCCAGGTCACAGCAGGGAGTTTCTTTGAACCTGGGCTTCAGCCTGATTTCCTTCATGTCAGGGTGTGTATCATAATCAGTAAGTGGAACTGAGTCAAGGGAAGGTGTCTTATCATTATGTTTTCCTGCCACAGGGATGTGGGGTTTCCATGATCGGGACTTGATGCTGCGGAAAGCTCTGTATGCACTGATGGAGAAGGGGGCTGAGAAGGAAGCATTAAAACGGCGCTGGAGGTGGCAGCAAACTCAGCAGAATAAAGAGGTGAGGGAGCTTGGGTGGGAGCACCTTGCTTTCTCCAGTTACCCGGGAAAGTGGCCAGGGCTAGCGGTAGGAAGTGTCTCCTACTTAGGTGCTTAAGTCAGTGTTACTCCTTTTATAGTCCTGGAGGTTGTCTAAAATGCAGCTAGCACCACAGGGCACATGCCTCCTGAGACAGTTGTGAGAACGGGTGTGGGGAAGCCGAGAGCTGTAGAGGGGACATCTGACACTGTGCTTTTCCACCTGATAGGCTCTCACTAAGCCTTTAGTGGCAATCTTTTGCAAAACAAAGTATGTGTTCAAAGAATTTTTATATTGTTTTTTGCTTATAATAAGGCTAGGCCAGTTTTTAAGGACTTATTACATTTTTAACTCTTACAGAAATGCAAATGCTTAAAAATTTTTTGCCATATATACCATTTGTTTTTCATATATTCAGTTTGTTTGTAAAAAACTTTTAAAGGCATGAGTCTGAATGGTTAGCAAATGTTGAGGCTGCTTCTGTATAAGAAACTAACAATGAACTATTTGTACTTTCCATCTCTGTCCAGAGGCTGGACAAAATATGACTTGTGGGTAAAATCCCAACTGTTTTTGTTAAAAAAAAAAAAGTTTTATTGGAACACAGCACCCCCTTCATTCATTTACATGTTTATGTTTATGTAAGTGCTTTCCTGCTCCAGCAGCAGAATAGAGTTGCATGTGGCCCAAGAAAGTGTAAAAGATGTACTGCCTGGCCCTTCACAGAGAAAGTTTGCCGATTCCCTTCCCTTTAATAATGACATTATACAGTTACATAATGATAATGAGTCTCCCTGTTTCCTTTTGCCCTGGTTCTCTGTCTTCTCTGTTTCTCTCCTGCTCTTCGTGTATAGCTGCTCTTTGCCATGTGTATAGCTGGGCGTCTCTGGCATTAATGTGGGACTATCTCTTGAGAAACTTTCCTCTTTCTTCCCATCGTCCCCCCACCTTTTTATTGCTCTATAATAGCTGGCCATAATATAGAACTAAGAGATTTCTTTTTGTTTCAGTTATTAGAATTTTTTGCCTTGAAGATTTAAAATATGGAAGTAGAATGTGTTATATTTCTTTCTCAAAAACAAAGAACTCAGTTGTTAAAATAAGGATGATATTAAGATCAGAATCCTGTCTTTGATCAGCCAGTCTGCCCCAGAAGATTCCTGAGGGAAATAAATGCCCAGGGGCAAGGCCAAGTAAACAGCATTCTTTACTGACTTGCCAAACCCCCAGCTCCCTGGTGAGCTGAGCTGGACTGCGTGGAGAGCTTTTTTTGCCTGAGTGAGAGCCAGCCTAGAGTTTGCCTTCTTCTCTGTTGAATTCACACTGTACCTGAACCTTAGATTTGACCACTTCCGAGACAAGAAAAGGCCAGACCAGAGCGTGCCAGCCAGAAGTGACAGCAGCAGTCAGAGAATAGGTGGGCCCGATGCCAGCAGTCAGGCTACGATAGTTATTCTTTTAAAGGTGGGGTTAGGTTATGATGGTATTTAGCCTGGAGACCCAGAAATATCCAAGCTCTATTCTTGGTCAGCCACCTATTCCCTCTCAAAGTCCCCAAGGGGAAATACATGCATAGAGAATAGTCGCTGTGCAAGGAACAATCTTTTTACTCCTTTTGCTCAGCACATTGGAAGTTCTAAGTGGAAACCAGATAATTGTTTTAGCTCAGACCATTCATAGTATTATATCCCAGCGTGGGAGTCAGAGGAGGGGGTGAAGGACTGGACTGGTGCTGGTGGTGTTTGGTGCTCTTAGCCAGCACCAAACACCAAACTAAATTGGTTTTGATTTCTCAGGCCTCCTTTTGTTGTTGAAAATGGTGGTAAAACCTAGTAAGAGCACTTTCAGCCTAGAAGGGTGCACCACCTCGTGGCTGTGCTTGTAAAAATAGGAAGCAAACATTCGTGGGATGATGAGGGGGATGGATCCTCGTGAATGTGTATCATTTATCAGAGAGACCAGAGCACCTCATACGTAACCAGTGCATTGTTTTTATTTTTAGTTGAAAAAGTTTGTGATAGCATTTTACAAACTGAAAATAGCTGTCATTTTTTAAATGATTAAAGTAAAATGTGCTCACAGCAGCTCTTTAATTCCTGTTAAATTTGTTTCTGAAACTTCTCATGTTTCCAGTGTGTTTTTTTTCTACTCTGTCAGTGTGTGTTTTAAGTATAAACTCATTTTAACACTTATGTAGGTCAAATGTAAATAATAAGGTAGATTTTCTTCCAAATCATACACATCCTAAAGCCTATATGATATTATAAGATTGTTTGTACCACTTCTTCCTCTTTTTTGATAAAAACTATAGTTTCACTCAGTATGTGTGTTTTGATTACTGGTCACACAGCAGGTGCTGGGCGTAGTGCATAAGACACCGTGCTGGTTCTTAAGAGTAGTAGGAAGAGATGGACATGTAAATACATAATTGCCAAAACGGAACAGGTTGTGACTTCCGTGGTAGAAATCCATATAGCAGTTGAGGAGGGAGGACACAAAGAAAGGAGTGAGTGGTCGATCTATCAGGGAGATTTAGGAAGACCTTCATAGAGGAGTTGTCTTTCCTGACAGTTGAGAAATTATTCTCCAGGTGAATATGGAGTGGGCTGCTCTAAGCAGAAGGAACAACGTAGACAAGACTCAGAAGTATGAAACAACATGGTGCATTCAAGGAGCTACAGCTAATTAAATGTTGAATCAGAGAGGTGGGTTGGGGCCAGGAAGTGGACTCTGTATGCTATGCTTAAGGAGTTTGAACTGTATCTAATAGGCAATGACAATTCTTAAAAGAACTTGTATCAGGAAGCTAACATCATCAGATTTTAATTTTAGAAAAATCTTTGATAGCATAGTAGAAAATGGATCATAAGAATGTATGACTGGAAGTAGTAAAACCAGTTAAGGGTCCATTACAGTAGTTTGTGCTTAATAATTGTTGACTAAAGGGATCCAGATGTGGGATGGGTGAAAGGAGAGGAGTCTTAGATAAATCCCGGCTTCTAGTTGGGTGTTTGGTGATAGTGGTGTTCACTAAGGTAGAGATGTAGGAAGAGCGGGTTTTAGAAGAGGTGGAAGTCCAGTTTTGACCAGATCGAGTCTGAGGTAGTCATAGGCGGTGGCTGTCATCAGTAGGCAGCTGGATGTGAACACAGAAGTTCAGAGGAAGTCTGGGCAGAGAGGAAGATGTTAGAGTCCTGAGCATATAGACAGCAGTAGATGAGATGACAGTGGTAGAAGAGATAACCCAGACGGGACCAAGGCTAACATCACTGACACAGCTTCAGTATTTCTGAGGTCAACAGAGTTGAGAGAGGTAGGAGAAAGAAGGTTGTGCAGGCTGAAGGAGAAGAAAGTTTAAAGAGGAGATCAAACACCACATGGAAGCTAAGAAAGATAAGCACTGAAGAGTCCACTGAATTTGGCAATGACAAGGTCATTGTCTTTTGCTAGTTAGGTGAAGTGGTGTGTGGGGGTGGGGGCGAAGGCTAGAGGGCAGAGACGGAAGCTAGACTGCAACGGGTCAGAAAGGAGCGGGAAAAGGCCATAGACTCTTCTTTCATGGCTCTTGACTATAAAAGGGAGAGAGATTTGACTTTGTAGTGCAAGTTGTACGCCAGGTGCTAAGAGAGTAGGGAGTGGGGTAACGTGAATGAGTTGGAATGGCTATTGTCTCTTGAATCTAGCCTCTAATTGCTTGCTGTCCCCTGCTCGTCTTTCACACAGTCAGGACTGGTATACACAGAGGATGAGTGGCAGAAGGAATGGAATGAGCTGATCAAGCTTGCCTCAAGTGAACCCCGCATGCATCTCGGAACCAACGGAGCCAATTGTGGTGGGTAAGTATGTCTAAGTGGAGGAGCAGGAAATTATCTTTGCTGAGTCCTCAGTGTCCAAAGAGCTCTGTGCTAACAGGATATTAGAAAGAGAGAGAGAAGCCATGGCAAGGGCACAGAACGGGGTAACAGTGTGGCATGTTCTAGGAACTACGGGCAGTTCAGTTACTGCCAGAATACAGAGTGCATGGTGCACAATGATAGATGAGGCAGTGCAGACTTCTGGGGGCCACGCTAAGATTTCTCTTGTACAATGCTATGGAATTAAAATTGTATTCTCCAGACTTTGGGAAACTGCAGGACAAATGACCTGGTTTCCTCAATAAATAAAGGTAAGGATAATAAAAAGGAAAAGGACGCTTAAGAGACACATCAACCTGTTGGAATGTGTGGACATTTATAAGACAGTTGGGGAAATGTGAATGACGTCTACATGTTTGATTACTGTTAAGTTTTTAATGTGTGATATTGATGATATTGTAGTTGTTTTAAAAAGGGGTTCTTTATTTTTTAGAGATAGAAACAGATATTCATGATGTAATGATATGATATCTAGGATTTTCTTCAAAAATAATCTGGTGTGGTGGGAGCTGATCCCTAGGGAAATATATCAAGGTCTAGGTGAAACTAGATTGACCATGTGTTCATAATTGATGAGGCTGGGTGATGGATACATGAGAGGTAAGTATAATATTCTTTCTAGTTTTAGATATGTTTAAAATTTATAATTTTTCTATAGTAAAAAGTTAAAAATTATAACCTGTCCAAACTTTATTGTGTATAAGAATAATCTGGGAGATAGTTTAAAATGCAGACTCTGGACCTGCACCCTAAGGAAGTCCAGTTGAGTTGGACAGAGGTAAGGCCCAGAAATCTGCATTTGTGGCAAGCATCGAGGGTTGAATAACATTGGTTTAGGGGGCAGGAAGCCACTGAATCGTGAGTATGCGGGTGACAGGAGCACTGCTGTATTTGGACACACTGAAGTAGTAATCCGGGAAGGAGGGGCCGTGGGTGTGAGGAGTGGTGGTTCGCGATAGGCCAGAGGAGACAGGTGCAGGAGCCGCTTAAGAGAGGGACTTGGTCAAGCCAGGTGATTAACTGAAGATGAGACATAAAGAACAGTAAATACTTCAGGTTTCTGATCAGGCTGCGACGTAGACGGGTGAGGCTGTTCTTGAAGTAAGGGAACACAGAAGGAGGGATTTTTAGTTTCTCTTTTGGGAGGGGTAGGACATGATGCGTGTGGGGTGTGGGTGGTTGTGCTGGGTACAGTCAGCAGGATGAGGCTACACAGTTCTTGGGTGTTGAGCTACTGGATGAAGAGAAGGGGAAGATGGTTGAACATGATGAGTATGAAGAGAGGAATTACTTCCCAATTCCTGACGCTGCTTTATCCCCAGAGCCTTCACATTGCTATTCTTGGATTCCTCATCTGTGAAACGGGAGTAGGAACAGCCATGGTAGCATAAGATAATCAGCTACGTCGATGGCAGCCTTAAGACTGGAAAAAATGGAAAGGCATTTCTTTTTTTCCTCTTTGCAGAACTGGTCTTCAGGGGTCTCTTGTTTTGTTTTCTTCCCTCCCCCTTCCACTGCACCCCTTCCACTCTCTCCCCTCCTGCAACTCTAGGGTGGAGAGTTCAGAAGAGCCTGTGTACGAGAGCCTAGAAGAATTCCACGTCTTCGTCCTTGCTCATGTGCTCAGGAGGCCCATAGTCGTCGTGGCAGACACCATGCTGAGGGACTCCGGAGGGGAAGGTGAGTCAGTCCTCACTGTACCCTGAGCATCCCTGTCTGCAGAGCCTTGGGCTAAGCACTGGGAGGAGGGCAGGAAAGGGGATATGTAGACTCTTGGGGAAAAAACAAGGTATAAGTTAGAACAATGCAAAATTCTCAAGAGATTCAGAGTGAAGCAGCTGGGGTTACTGAACGAGACTTCTAGGAAGGAATTATTACACGTGGGTTGGAATGAAAGGGCTCCACTGGCAGAGTGGGGTGGGGCAGTGTCCTACTAGGCAAGAATATAACCTTAATAATCATCTCCATGGTTTCCTGCAGCATTTGCCCCTATTCCTTTTGGGGGAATCTATCTGCCCTTGGAGGCCCCAGCCAGCCAGTGTCACCGCTCCCCTCTGGTGCTCGCCTACGATCAGGCCCACTTTTCTGCACTGGTGTCCATGGAGCACAAGGAGAATGCCAAGGAACAAGGTGTGGGATGCAGTGTCTGTGTCTCTGGTGTCTTTTGGTCTGCTTTATTTTCACTTGGAAGAACTGAAATGAGGCAGAGTGTAGGAGGAAAGAATTAAGTGACATGGAAGCCCAGACAAGCATGTTGATACAGTTTTCCTAAGCTGTAAGATGATATACTGGGGTTTTAAAATTTTAAAAAATTGTGTTTGGGGATAACACAATAGCCTGTATTCCCTGTTCCCTGCTCTGCAATAAAAAGCTTATATATTAAGGTCATAGAAGCTTCCAAATGAAGGTCTTAATATATTTGTCTTAGTAATGACTTTAAATTCCCCGAATCTGCATTAACTGGCAAGAACATCATGGGTGCTGACTGGCCGGCTGGCTGACTGGTGGGAAGTTGTGGAGATCAGTGGCCTGAATTGTGTGCTGGTAGTAAGGGAAAACCTGCCTGTTAGTTTTTATTTGTTTTCTTTTCTTTTCTTTAAATTTTGTTGTTGTTTTGGGAGGAAACTAGGAACATTATTTATTTATTTATTTATTTATTTTTATTTTAATGTATTTATTTTTTAATGGAGGTACTGGGGCTTGAACCCAGGACCTTGTGCATCCTAAGCACGTGCTCTACCACTGAGCTATACCCTCCCCGTGCCTGTTAGTTTTTGATGCTGAGGTAATTCACGTGTAAGAATTGAGAAGTGGCTCTAGTTAGAGACCTTTGTTGTGGTTCAGCCTTCTTTTTAGTGAAGTCAGTCTGTTCAGTTGTGTTCCTCTCTCAAGAGATTCCTTGATCATGTGTTTTTTTCCTCCCCAGCTGTGATCCCACTTACAGATTCAGAGCATAAGCTGCTGCCCTTGCACTTTGCTGTGGACCCTGGAAAGGGCTGGGAGTGGGGCAAAGATGACAATGACAATGTCCGATTGGCCAGGTGAGGCAGGCCTAGCCTTTCGTCTGCTTTGTAGCTGTGGTCTCATCTCCCAGGGACTTTCCCTAGCCCGGAGGCAGAGACAGTCCCCTAACATCCCGGTGTCTCTGGGAAGGTGGAGAGGTGGGAGGCGGGCTGGGCAGCGGGACTCTGCAGCGCGCAGCTGCTGCTTCTCCCTGAGAAAGAGCCTGGAGTCCCGGGATCTCCTTACAACATGCAGGTGTTCTTGCAGGATCCCCAGACAGTGGTCAGAAAATCAAGATAATCAGATCACACTTCTTCTCCCAGCCCATGTAGAAGGGGTTTAAACAGTTGACCAAAATAGTGTGCTCTGGATTTTGCCTTGCTGGAATTTAAACAGCAAGAATAATGCGTTCTCCCCTCCTGCCACCTGCCTCCCAGAAGTTGGTTTCCTCCTGCCTCCTCAGCTTCCTGTGAAGATCTTATGAATATGAAAGCCCCTCCCTTACTGCTTACCTAGTGCCTCCTTCTTTGGGCTCTTGAAACTGATCCAACTGAGAGCATTTGATTAAAAAACCCAGAGTTTATGACTTTTTATGTAAGTTCTCACCTAATTGTCAAAAACTCCTTCCTTCCAAGTAATATTTACAACAACAACAACAACAACAACAATAATAGCTCCTGTTTAGTAAGTGTGTCCTATTTTCCAGACACTGTGCTGGGCCCTTCCCAAATACTATCTTAATCTTCACAATAGCCCTACAGGATAGATGTTACCCAGTGTCAACCCCAAGTGAGTTTCAGGAAGGTTGAAGTGAGTTGCTCAGAGTCATAAAGCTTAGTAATTGCTGGAGCTCTAATTCAAACCCGACCCCCTCTGAGGTCCCAGCTGGGTAGCCCTCTCCCAGCCTACCCCCAACTGGATCATGCTCCTTGGCTTTTTAAAGGTCCCAGTACAAGTTTAAATTCTCTTTCCCCTCCGTTTCCCAGTGTAATCCTGTCCCTAGAGGTCAAGCTGCATCTGCTGCACAGCTACATGAATGTCAGGTGGATCCCCGTGTCCTCAGACGCTCAGGTAAGGGCTTCTCCCCGCCCGCCCTTGCGTGTCCTCACTTTCCATGTTGGGGGAACAAGGAGATGTGGTGGTGGTCTCCTTCTGAGTCTCTGCTGAGCAGTGGCTTATGATTCAAGGTTAGGAATAACTGGGAAATACCAGGTAAGTTCCAAAAGACACTTTTCCCTGACTTTCTACCTGTTAGTGCCCTTTGTATCTTCTCTCCAACCAAGCTCTGCTTTCTGACACTAAAACACAGTCTTCAAGAAAAGTTTTCTGGACTTTCTGGTGAATTTGAGGTTGTCATTACTTTGCTCCAAGCCCTCTGTACATAGATCTCCGTGCTGGGGACCAGCGGAGACAGAATAGCTTAAAGAGCTCCTGATCTGGTAGGTTCTGATGGTGTCACTCTTAGCCGTTGAACAGGAACACAGGAGCAAAGGCAAACTGATGGACTCCAGTGCTGAATGTCTAAAAGTTGAGGGGATGCAGAATGGTTAGACTTGGGGTGATTATTTAAGACTTCCTTGAGATTAATTCTGGGCAGAATTGGGCATAGAGAAACTTATAGTAAAGGACATTCTAGTGTCTGTAGAATGTTCTCCCTCCTCACCCAGAAGCCATTTATTTGGGTAGTTGCGCATTGTTCTGGAAGAGCAGTCAGGCTTTGTTTTGATATCTCCTTATTACAAAAGGGAGTGAAATTGCAGGAAGTGAGGTAAAAGTTACATATTAGATACATCTTACCCAGTCCCACGGGAGAGCTGGCTGGAGTTGGGAAGGACAGTGTCCTCCTGGGGGACCCTTCTCCCATCATGACAGCAGCCCTTCTCTGGAACTAGGCAGTCACTCTGGGAAAGCATTTGCTACCACCCTCTTCCTCATGGCTAATTACAGGGAGCCCTGTGAGCCAGATGGATGGGCTGGAGGTTCCTGGGGGCTCCCCCCAACCCAGACTGTGGGATAACTGTCAGCCATGCTCTTGTCTCTTCCAGGCGCCCCTGGCCCAGCCGGAGTCCCCCACAGCCTCGGCTGGAGATGAGCCCCGGTCCACTCCCGAATCTGGGGAATCAGACAAGGAGTCAGTTGGCAGCAGTTCTGCCAGCAATGAGGGCAGCAAGCGGAAAGAGAAGTCGAAGCGAGATCGGGAAAAGGACAAGAAGAGAGCAGATTCTGTGGCTAACAAGCTGGGCAGCTTTGGCAAAACCTTGGGCAGCAAGCTCAAGAAGAACATGGGGGGCCTGATGCACAGCAAGGCTTCTAAGCCCTGCGGGGCGGGGGCGGGGGCTAGCGGTGGCACCGAGACACTGGAGAAGAAGAAGAAGAACTCACTGAAGAGCTGGAAGGGCGGCAAGGAGGAGGCAGCTGGGGATGGGCCTGTATCTGAGAAGCCCACGTCTGAGTCTGTTGGTAATGGAGGGAGCAAGTATAGCCAGGAGGTGATGCAAAGCCTGAGCTTTCTGAGGACTGCGATGCAAGGGGAGGGGAAGTTTATTTTTGTTGGAACCCTGAAGATGGGTCACCGTCACCAGTATCAGGAGGAGATGATCCAGCGCTACCTTTCTGATGCTGAGGAAAGATTCCTGGCAGAGCAGAAGCAGAAGGAGGCAGAGAGAAAGATCATGAATGGAGGGGTAGGGAGTGGGCCTCCTCCAGCCAAAAAGCCAGAGCCAGATGGTGGGGAGGAGCTGCTGGCTGCCCCTCCAGCAGAGTCCAAGGCAGTGGCATTTTCCACTGGCTACCCTGGTGGCTTTACTATCCCTCGGCCTTCGGGGGGTGGAGTCCACTGCCAGGAACCCCGGAGGCAGTTGGCAGGGGGGCCATGTGGGGGGAGCCTACCACCATATGCCACCTTCCCCAGACAGTGCCCTCCTGGGCGACCCCACCCCCATCAGGACAGCATCCCTTCTCTGGAGCCAGGCAGTCACTCCAAGGATGGCGTTCACAGGGGTGCCTTGTTACCACCCCACTTCCGCGTGGCTGATTCCTATAGCAATGGCTACAGAGAGCCCCCTGAGCCAGATGGATGGGCTGGAGGTCCCCGGGGGCTCCCCCCAACCCAGACCAAATGCAAACAACCGAACTGCAGCTTCTATGGACACCCTGAGACAAACAACTTCTGCTCCTGCTGTTACAGGGAAGAGCTGAGGAGAAGGGAGCGTGAACCGGCTGGGGAGCTGCTGGTGCACAGGTTCTGAATGGGGACACCTCGGTGGGCAAGGGGGCTACACAGAGTTAAGCTCAACTAATTGGCTCATAAGACCCAGCCCCATGTTGATGGGGCTAATGCAGTCATGTGTGTGGGAGCCTGGCTAGAGACTTTTAAGTGTGTATACTCTGGGGAGCTGCCAGGCTGGCAAGAGCAGGCCAGGGCTGGATGGTGCCTTGAGGGCTGCACTGGTCCTCTGCCGATCTTGACATGAAGGGACTGAGGAAGTACACGGGGGGGAAGGATGGTAATTCTGTGTCATAACCCCTCGAGTCCATCCCAGGACCTAAGAGAAAGTCGTCGGGGGGAGGGGGAAGCTTTGGTGTGTGAGGGTGGGGAGGTGGGTAGACGTGTTGGGGAGGAACAGGCAAAGGAGGTTCTCAGTCAATAAAAGAAAAAACAGACCAAAGTTCTTTTAGGTTGGAAAAAAGCACATGGTGGTGGAGTTGGGAATGTGGAGGGAAACTGGGAAATTAGACAGATTTGCTGTTGACTTGAATTAAGGCAGAAACTTAGGGTTGGATAAATTCTTCCTCCTGCAGGGTCTGGAAAGACAAGGCAATAATGTGTGCTCATGGGTGCTTATTAGGAGGGGGATAGCTTGAATCAGGTTAGTAAGATGGGAAAGGGAGGAACTTAAAAGGGGAATCTTTCCTCTTAAATTTTATGTCCTTCTGAACAGCCATCTGTCATCTGTTCTAGTTTGAGAGATGGCCGATTGATTGCCCCCTATCTTTTCCTCGTCCTTTTTGAGGGCTGAGCTCAGCTAAGAAGGTTGAGGGATTTTTAAGACTTTAATTTTATTAAAAAAAAAAAGGTCCCTCTGGGGAAGGGAAGAGAGTGGTGAGAAGAGCAGCCGTGTGTGTTTAATTTTCTCCAGGTGAATTGATGCAGAGGTGATCTTTTTTTAACTGCTTAGCAATAACCACACCTTAGGGTTTGAGGACGCCTTGGGAGGGGTGTAGGAGGACGGACTTTTGGCCAGACTGTTGGAAACAAAACCAAAAACCTAAATAGAGCACTACCATCCTCTGCTGCTGCGTTTCTGTAGAAAGCAACTTATTTTTTGGACTTTTTTTTTTTTTTAAAGGAAAAGGAACAAAAAGACCCCAGCAAGCAAAAACATTTTTAAAAATGATTTTTTTTCCCCTATTTAAGTGATTCTTTCTCCTTTCTCTCTACTTTTGGAGAATGAACTTAACATCCCGGCTTCTTTTGTTAAGCCATAGCTGACCTTAATCTGTGGTTAGTTTATTAAAATAATAAAAAATACTTTGTAAGCAGAGATATTTTTTATAATAGGACTGATGTTGAAACTTGGGGTGGGGGCTGGGGGCAATTTATAAAAAGGTAGTTAGAGAAATATATTTTAGTGAACTGTAACCACAGATCACAGACTACTCCCAATGAGCTGATCTGTTTTTGGACTTCCCCCTTTCCCTGACCCGTCCCTTCTCCCCAGGAGATGGGAGTGGGCTTGTGGACACAGCAGGGGGAGCTCCTTTGCATTTTGCACAAAGCCCAAGCCTGGACAGCCTGTGCTCTGGCCAGCACCATTTCTGAGAGCTTTAAACTGGAGGACCTATCCTGGGCCAATTTTCCCTTTTCTTTAAATTTTTTTTCCTGGGGGGAAAAAATCAACTATGCAATTGTATACACTCCTAGGTGCATATGAAGAAGGGGAATAAGTGTACTTAAGTGTCCAGAGTGTTAACTGGGGCTACCGTTCTGTATTTGGATTTCTCCTTTGAGGTATGTACTCATAACCCATCCTGTGGAATGTAGTCCCCACATCTGATCCAGGGCAGACCTGGGCTGGGTGTGTGTGTTGGGGGAGCTCATGTTTGCCATGTGTTGCTTCTGCCCAGTAAGGAAAGTTGTCATCCCCGTTGGTGACAAAGCCAGCCAAGGCTGTCCTGTTCATTGGAACTGCTCAGTTTAGAGTTTCCTTTCTCCTCAACAAACTTGAAAGTCACTTATTTTCTAAACCCGATTGTTGATTTAATCGCTTCCTGTGGCTGTTAATTTTTAGGCTTTTATTTGAAAATAGACTGGTGTTAAGGAAGCAACAAGGTCAAAGGAGACAGGTTCCAAAGGAGGGTACTTAAATATATTTCTGGGCAGGGCTGGGACTCATGAGACGAGGGCTCCCCTCAGGTTCAAAACTTAAGGGGGTACTGAAAAATTCAGTAATCAAGATAATACTGTTTTAATGCAGTGTTTTTAAAAATGATTGCAAAAAATATCCATAATGAACAAAATATCAAAGTCTTAAGACAGGATCCAACAGGACTGGGATAAGGGTAAAGAAAAGAAAAGCTGAATTGAGAAAGTGGGTTGAATCTTGTCTTTATTTAAAATTTTGATACTTTGTTCATTGTGGATTTTTTTTTTACATTAGTTTCGATTTTCAAAAAATACTGCATTAAAATAGTATCTTGGTTACTGGGGTTTTGTGCACCCCTTAAATTTTGTGCCCTAAGCGAGTGCCTTGCTCACCTCACCTTGTTTCTGGGGTTATAACAACACTGGTGAGACCAACACCTTATGAAGTTCTATCACCTAACATGCACCCAAACAACAGGTGGCTCAAACTCACACCTTGAATTTGCACAGCTCTCCTAGATTGCCCAGAGGCATCCATCTATATCATAGGATTTTGGCCTGGACCAATAGGAATGGAAACAGACCAGGAGTTTTCCCAGAGAATAAAACCAGGAAAGTTTTGATTCTCCACTGGACTGCTGTGTTTGGATATGATCTGTTGTTAGATTTTAGTTAATACTTTTGTTTTTAAAAACTGAGGACAAATGAACAAAACCGGAAGCCTTGTGTCATGTTTGTTTTTGTTTGATTTATAAAGTAACCAATCCCAATTCCTTTTGACTTCTTTTCAAATAAAAAAGGTGGAAATTCTGCAGGTGGCCTAGGGGTGAGTATGGTAAAATGGGGCTTTATTTAGGCCCTATAGCTTTTTATTAAGAAATATATATATATATATATATATATATATATTTTTTTTTTTTTTTTAATTTGGGAAGGTAACTATTGAGGCATCTTAAAAAAAAACTCTTCATTCTAAAGATGAGGGACCCTGAGTCAGTGGATGTTTTTCCGTAGGGATGAGTAAAGTCTGTTTTGCTTTACTCTTTGACAGGGTTGTGGCACGGGAGGGTGGTGAAAAAATAATGCCTGGGAAATGAAAACAGACCCTGGTTGGTTTGTGGTATTGGGGGAGGATGAGGGGGTGGAAGAGGAGAGCTTATAGAATTACTGTGCTGGGGAGAAGGGAGGACTGGTATGTGATGTGCACGCAGTGAGCCACAACTCCTTAGTTAAGGAGGGGTGTGTGGATGAAGAGGGAGGCAGACCCCATAGCCCTAGCTGAGGGGTGGTACCATCTCTCAGGCCGAAATAAGTGCACTTAGTTTCTTTAATCCAGGGCATTGGGATACCTACTGGGGTTTTTACTGGAGAGGGGAGATTTTCAGGGTTCCTAACTTTTCCCCTTTTGACTTAAGACAGTGCTCCCCCTCCACCCTCCACTCTCTACCCCACTGACGGAGCAGGTCTACTAGAGGTTAGGCCTCTACATTCCTCCCTTAATCTGTTCTGGTTTTATTGAGAGTTACAAGATTTAACCAAACGTTATCCCCTCATACTGGATTCTACCAACAAAATAAAAGAGTATATGAAGTTTTTTTTGTTTTGTTTTGTTTTGTTTTGTTTTGTTTTGTTTTTAAGATTCAGTCTCCCTTTTGAGTGCGGATGGTGTTAAACTCAGTGCTGTATAGGGCCTGGAGGGAAGCAACCTCCCTCTCCCTTTGGCTCAGTTTCTTCTCAAGTGAAACTAAAGCTCACAGGCCAATAAAGCAAGTTAGCAGACTGTATTGTACATTTGGGAGCTGATACTGAGCTGGTTCTGAATGACTTATGAGGACCTAGCTTTTGTTGTTCTTACTACTTTCTAAATAACGACATGTCTTAAGGTTCCAGTCACATTTTTTTTGTTCCCAATAAAGGAGATTCAAAGGTGACTGTCCCTGAGTTACTCGAACACCTCTGGACTCTGACCCCTTCTTTCTCCTAGGAGTCAGTGCCCCAGACACACAGCCACAGGTGAGAAGACAGAATTAGAAGTCCCTTCCTGGCCTGGAATCACTTGCACCCCAGGTTTTTCTAATTTCCTTTTCCCTCCAGGCCCTTCAACTGTAGCTCCAGTGAGGCATACAGGCAGTCTGTCTCTCTCACTTTGTTGATACCGGGTCTGCAAATCACAGTGTTTTACCCCCTGTATTTAAGTTGATTAACAAAATATTTATGACATTCCCCATTTAGACTTTCTCCATGCCACCTCCCTCTGCTGGCCACGTGGGTGAGGGGTGGTAGCAAACAGAACTGGAAGCTGGCTGACAGTGGCGCTGAGGGGCGGGGGTGGGGAGGACCTTGGCCTCTTTCTGTGCTTATAACTGGATCTGTGACTCATGTTGTGAGTCACTCAGCTCCACCTCCTTCCTCTAGCTGCCCCTCCCAGCAGCCTTCACTCTTGGCACAAACCTGCAACCAGACCAGGATCCTGAAAATGGAAAAATCTGACACAGCCTCTTGTCTATCCACCCTTCCTTTCATCCGTTAACCTCCACTGGGTGTGTGTGGGGCGGTGAGAGGTGGTCCTCCTGTTACTTAACCCCCAGCTGCTACCCACTTTGCACTCCTGGTTAGGTGCTGATCCAAGTCTCCCTTTTTTTCTGCCTCTGACTCCCCCATTCCCCAGATGTTTTTTCCTTCTGTATCTCTCTGCTGCTCCTACACCTCAAAGTATTAAAGAACACTTTTGAGTGAAGGGTGGAGGCGGGAAGAAAAGTGGATAATGGATTTTTAAATTGTGGTACACACCTCTTCCTATTGCCACAGACCTTGGGAAGAATTTTCTTCCCCCAAGTGATTGAGGCCCATGGAATGCAGGTGGGGGTGGGGGAGCTTGGTAGCTTTTAGAGTTTCTAGAATCAGGCTTCTGGGCCACGTTCCTAGCAGGTGTATGCTTCTTTGTTCCAGATCGACTCCCTGTCTCACAATATTTTCACTGTTTCCACAGCTGCAGCCAAGACAGGGAACTTTTAAAGCTGAGGCCGGAAGGGTGTATGTGTGCTGGGAGGAGAAAGTTGAGTGTCACTTTGGAAAACTGGGGCCCCCACCTAAGGACTGCTGCCTCTGTACAGACTCAAAATCAATAAAACCGCAGCTCATTAACTCTTACTTCGTATTTTATTTCCTATCTTGATCGTAGCTAAAAGTAGATGTTTGCATTCCTACCCCCAGTCACCGACAGCTACAGTTCCTTTCCTTCCCTCCTGGTGCCTCCTCACCCCCCTCTTTGCTTCTTGGGTTGCCCTCCTCACCCACCTTTGCTTCTTGGGGTGCAGTGTGCAGGGTGGGGGAATGGGACTGTTGCGCTGAGCAGAGGTTTCCAGCCCTCGGCTTTCAAAGTCCTTAACATGAATCATTAATCTGGAGATCTTGTGTCTGGGCTGGGAGAGCTCCGGTACCTGGAGTGGGCTCTAGTTTCCGCTTGGGTGGTGTGTGTATGTGTGTTTGATGGATTAAGTGGTAAGATCTTTTCCTGGGGCCTCCCGCCCCCGCCCCCAGAGCTTGCATGTAAACATACCTGTACCTGTGTCTGCATCCCGCAGGTATTTCCATTCCTCTCCTTACTTTTCCACGGCACCCTTCAGGATATACGGAAACACTAACTCGCCCCCACTCCCCAGTTTTTGGGCCTCCCCAGGCAAAAATTCCCTGAGGGCCAATTTCCATTTATTTCTTCACAACCACTTTTGTTAGGTCTGTCGGGGAGGCCTGAACTACTTTTACATTCCTCCTACCCCCTCCCCACCCCACCCCCTTTTTAGAAGATGTTAAAAAAAGCCCAGCTTCCCAGGGAAGCCAACTCTGAGAGAGCCCCGAGAAGTGGCCCAAATGACTCCAGTTTAGTACTTAGCATTACAGCTCCCCTCGGTCTTCAATGATCATGAACAGGCAGAGACCAGGATCTGGGGTTGGGGTAAAGAAGGGGATCTGGGTATTATCTCAGTTCCCCATTTTCCCTCACCTTTCTCAGGCTCCACTTTTCCAAAATTGTGTGCATTCTCCTTTAAGGGGCTGGGCATCTCTCCCGCCCTCTCCAGAGTCGACTGAAGTTTCCAGAGGAGCCTTCTCTAGCAGGCTGGGCACACCTTTTGAAAGACCCCAACTTGTGCTCTGTGCACCTCAAATGCTCCTTTTCCTTGAATCCTCCCCTTGCCCCTCTCCCTGACTTCCCTCCTCTCAACTACAGGATTCAGTCTCTCTCCCCGAGAGGCTTGAGCATCCTCGAGGCTTCCCACCCTTGACCGCTCCGTAACCGGATGGAGCCAGAGAAATGTGGTGGGGGGGCCGGGGCCAGAGTTTCAACATCGCCCCCCAGAAGGAGGAGCCAGAGATGGGGGTAAGGAGAAGCAGCTTGGGCTTGTGGGAGGGCGTTAGCAAGACGGTGTGAGTGGGGATGATGTGGAGGTGGAAAAGGGAAGAAAAGGATCTAGAAGAGAAGGAGGAGGGCGTGTCTCATCGACCTCGATTGAGGAGGCTTGGTCTTTTTCACAGTCTCAAGTTCATTGTCTCATTATCCATTAACCAGCCCCTCCCTTTAGTACCTGCCAACCCTGGTCCTGAGCTCCCTGCAGCCACTGATCTGTTTCCCCTGAGAGTCTATGAGGGTAGGCCTTCAAAGGTGGCTGCTGAAGTAACCCCAGACCCCAGGACTGGAGAGGCAAGGGGAATAACCCTACACCCTTTGCAGCTCTCTGGACCAAAGTCTGTCCAGGGGAGCGGGATGCCAGAGCCCGGGAGTCGTCAGCTTGGCAGTTGCCTGGCCTCTGGATGCCTCCCAGGTAATAATGCTCTTCCAATACTTCTGATCTCCAAAGACTTCAAACTTCGCCACGGATGCCTCTGTATTCTCCTCCTGGCTTAAGGTGCTTCAGCCTGAGGCTTGCTCTCTTCTCTGTCCAGGGCTGGCTGGGAGCTTGGACCCTGATGGTCCCTCTGCTTCTTTGACCTCGTTACTCCTTTTCTCATTTAGTTATTCAATAAATATTTGAGTGCCTACTACGTGCCAGGAGCCTTCTAGGCTCTGGAGCAAAAGAATACACATTCTCTCCTAAGCTTTCATTCTAGTGAGGTTAGGGCAGGATCTTAATCTTCCCCCTTTAGATCCTCCTGTCTGAGAGGAGTGGATGTGTGGGCAGCACTGCAGACAGTCAGACCTGACTTCCCTCCTTGCCCTGCAGGGGAGCAGATCCTAGCATGGGCCCCAGGGGTGAGGAAGGGGCTGGAACCCAAATTGCCTGGAACTCTGATCTGCACCAACTTGAGGGTCACCTTCCAGCCCTGTGGATGGCAGCGGAGTCAGGTGAGATGGTAGGACAGAGGAAAGGACAGCCAGCAGGAGGTGGGTAAGGGAGGCCAGAAGATTTAGACAAACATTACAGGAAGTGAGATAGTGAGAGTTATGCTTAAGGGCTGTCTTTTGTGAGTATCCGGGATAGTCCAGGGGGGGCTACCTCTAGGAAGGTGAGGGCTGCTGAACTAGGGCAACGAATGAGACTTCAGATGTCTTTGGCATCAGTCACGTGCTTCTTCTAGGAGACTCCCCTGAGCAGTGAGTATGATTTTTCCCTGGCCAACATTGGACGATTAGAGGCTGGTAAGTGTGGTGGTTTGGCAAAGGGGCTCACCGGGGGTGCTGGAACCCCTCCTTACCCTTCTACTCTCAGAGGACAGCCTGAGTGGATGGAGTGGGATGGGCTGGATGAGTTCCTCCCAGAGGGACCCAGATCCAGCGTTACACTGCTCTCTCACTCTTGACTTCAGTGAATGGCCTGTCTCGAGTCCAGCTCCTCCGTCCAGGGTCCCTGCTTAAATTTATCCCTGAGGAGATTCTGATCCATGGCCGAGACTTCCGGCTACTCAGAGTTGGCTTTGAGGCTGGAGGACTAGAGCCTCAGGCCTTTCAGGTAAGAGGCCTTCAACCCAAGGACCCCCTTCCCCTTAGAACCTTGGGATCTTTTCCCTGGCAATGCCCTGTAGCCCCCAATCTCCCAAGATCCCTCTCATCCATCGCTTCTCAAGGAGAGGCTAAAATGACAGTGTAATGAGAGTATTATGAGAGCAAGGGCCTGAATTCTAGCCCAGCTCTGCCAATCATCAGGAGATTAACTGCCAGCAAGTGCCTTCCTTTGAAAAACAGGGAGGGCTGGATAAGATTATTCCTAAGATTCCTCCTGGAATGAACATCCTGTGATTCTGTGGTTCCAGATGTGCTCCCCATGGCCCGTGGAAGTGCCTTTTGTTGGGCACTGTCTTCACTGTTCTCTGCTGGTGGCAAAGACAGTGGAACCACACCTGGGCCCCATTTCCCTCTTTTCACTTCTTCAGTCTGAGCCAAAGGATGGGGTGTTCTTTCTTCCACAGGTGACCATGGCCATTGTCCAAGCCAGAGCTCGGAGCAGCCAAGCCCAACAGTATGCAGGGATAACCCTGAGTAAGGCCGGTGAGCGAGGGTGCTTTAGGGTAAGGCAAGGGTAGAGTCTGAAAAAGCAGAGGCTGGCTGCAGACAAAAGAGCTGAGAAGCTGTCTCTGGCTCTTCTTTCTCCTCCTCTGTGCCTCCCTCCTGCTCTAGGCTGGAGTTCTGGCTCCAGGAAACCACCTATTCCCCTCCTGGAGACGTCAGAAGACTGGGAGACTGAGCGGAAAAAGCAGGGTGCCAGGGGCTGGAGGGTCAGCACTGTCAATGAGAGGTTCGACGTAGCCACCAGGTGACCCCCCGTCCACCCCCACCCCTGCTGCCCTCCCAATCTTCCCCTAGTTCTCTGATGCTCTAAAACTAGGACTTCCCACAAGCTCCAGTCTCCGAGGACATCCACAAAGCTATCCCCCTTACCTCAGAGAGATCCCTTCCTAAGTAGCTTCCTTGTAAGAACAGCTTTGCGTTATAATGAGGTCACTGAGCCAAGCTGTGACGTAACTCTCAATTTCACAGCCTCCCCCGTTACTTCTGGGTCCCTCACCGAACCCTGGACAGTGAGATCAGGAAAGCGTTTGGCCACTTCCATCAGGGCCGTGGACCGGTCAGTGTGAGGGTCAGGGTAACGGGTGGGTATTAGAGGGTCCTGGAAGTCAGGGGTCGATGTGGAGGGAGGGGATCCCCGTGAGGTCAGTGTAGGGGCAGGGGTAGGGTGAGGCTGGGTTTCTCCCACAGTGATCCTTCTCTCATCCATGTGAAGCGCCTGTCCTGGCATCACCCTGGGGGCAGTGACCTTCTCCGCTGTGGCGGCTTCTATACAGCCAGCGACCCGAACAAGGAGGATATCAGGTGAGGGGAGGGCGGGTGAGAAGAATCAAGGGCTAAATGTTCAAGGCAGACACCTTCCCTTACTTTCTGACTCCCTCCCCTCCAGAGCAGTGGAGTCGATGCTCCAGGCTGGGCATTCGGACGTTGTCCTGGTAGACACTGCGGACGAGCTGCCTGGTCTCGCAGATGTCCAGCTTGCCCACCTGAGGCTGAGGGCCCTCTGCCTGCCTGGTGAGATGAATTTTGGCCCCTTACCCCCACCCCTAGGCCTGCTGATCGTACCCTGCTTCACCCTCTTGCCTGCTATAGATGGTACCCCTTCAGGCCCATGATCCAGTTTTCTGCTCAACTCCCATCTCCCACAGACTCGCTGATTTCTTGCCTTCCTGACCCCAACACATTCTTTTTTTTAAACGGCTTTCTTGAGATATAATTTATATACCATAAAACTTACCCCTCACCCATCTTAAGTGTGCACTTCCATGTATTCTATTGTATTTACAGTGTGGTACAACCATCACCACAGCTTAATTGTAGAAATCTCATAGCCATCTACAGTTACTTCTCATTCCTATCCCGAGACCTACGCACCCACTACCCCACTGACTAGTAACCCTTCTTAACCCTGGATGCTGAATCCCCAGTTCTCCTGAGCTCTTTGCCCTCCTGACCCCTCTGCTCTCTCTCAGATTCATCTGTAGCTGAGGATAAATGGCTCTCAGCTCTGGAAGGAACACGATGGTTGGACTATGTCAGGTACTTCCTTTTTTTAGCCACGATTTATAATTCATCCCTCCCCATCCTTCTGTTAACTTGGATTCCTAAATGGTCTTCCATTAACTCTTCTCCTTGGTTTACCAAGAAGACTGTTCTTCGTTGCTCCTTAGAAGGAGAAGAGAATCTGCTTCTATTGTCTCCCATGACCCCTCACTCCCTTCCTCTGGGCTTCTTGTTCCCCTCTCCTCTTCCTCCCCTGCCCCTCCAGGTCTTGTCTTCGAAAGGCCAGTGACATCTCGGTCTTAGTGACATCCAGGGTTCGTTCTGTAGTACTTCAAGGTGAGTTTCTTGGGCCAATCTATTCCATTCCTTGTCTTTTTCCTTTACGCACCTGACTGGATTCTGCTCAGGGAGGGAGACCTATAAAGCTTCCCTGTCCCCTTCCAGTGCTAGCATCCTCCTCTTGTTTTGCTAGGAACTACCCATCAGCACCAACTCATCCTTCAGTGCTACCTCTGCCTCCCCACTAAGACTGTGGTCCCTCACAGAAGGGTTCTCAGCTCTCTGCTCCTGCTCTTCCATCAGTGGATGGGGATTGGGGTTGAGGTGGAAGCTGGTTTGACATTTATGATTCTGCTTCCTACATGTGAAGCTGGGGATTTCTACCAAGTGGACTGTATGAAGTGAATCATTCAAGGTCTTTGTTTTCTCTTCATTTCTATGTGCCCTCTCAATCCTACCTACCCGAAACTTTCTCTCTCTGTGCCCCTCACTTATTCTTTCCTTTTCTCACTCTCTTCTGTCCTAGTTTCTTGGCCCTTCCTTCTTTGTCCCTTCTCCCTCTTTATCACCCAGAGCGCGGTGATCGTGATTTCAATGGCCTCCTCTCTTCACTCGTCCAGCTGCTTTCAGCCCCTGAAGCCCGAACACTGCTCGGCTTCCAATCACTAGTGCAGCGAGAGTGGGTGGCAGCTGGACATCCCTTCTTGACCCGACTTGGGGGAACTGGGGCCAGTGAAGAGGTGAGAGTATTTGGGAAGGGTATTGGGGTGCAGGGAGCAGGTATTACTAAAGAAGTAAGCAGATGAGAAAATTATATATTATAACCCATTGGAGGTGAATTAGGTCCAAAGCGTTCTGACGTTGGGCTGAGCTTGAAGGGAGACCCAGATGAGTGAATGACCACAACCCCCTACCACCCTTAACTGGGATTTCTGTTCCCTGACCTCCTTAGTGTCCCCTGGTCCCTGTGTCCCTCATCCCCTGTCATTTTGTTACCCTCCCCATTTTGGTCCCCATAATCCCTTCCAACCTCTTAATTTCCATCTTCTCAGGCCCCAGTGTTTCTCCTTTTCCTTGATTGCGTCTGGCAGCTCCTCCAGCAGTTTCCAGCTGAGTTTGAGTTCTCTGAGTTTTTCCTTCTTGCTCTTCACGACAGCGTCAGGGTTCCTGACACCCTTACATTCTTGAGAGATACTCCCTGGGAGCGTGGAAAGCAGAGTGGACAGGTCAGTGACTTCCATTTTTGACTTGTCTTCCATGCCCCCCACACCCATTAAGAAGTACTCTTTGAAGTTTAGTCTTGATTATGAAAAGTGAGGTCTGTGCATGGGAAAGGGGGAAGTTGGTGCTCACTTTCAGGACTGGACTTTCATCCTACATCTGATTCTTGGAGTAAGAGATGAAAATTTCATGATTTCTTTCTAGACCTGGGAGAAAATTTTTATATTTTTGTTTAACCATCCTTTTTCTTGTTTCCTCCATTCAGTTCAACACTTACACACAAGTCTACAATGCAGGGTACTCCCAGCCCCCAGCTGGGAACTCTATTAACCTGCAGCTGTCTGTCTGGGACTGGAATTTACGCTACAGCAATGAACAGATACTACTATTCCATAATCCTGGCTATGACCCAGAACACTGCCCAGATTCCTGGCTCCCTAGACAACAGGTGAGGTGTTTAAGGTTCCTAAATTCCTTTGACTTTCTCATAGGCTCAAACTACTAGAATGGGGAGAAGTAGAAAGACACAGGGTCTGAGTTCCCCACTCCTCTTCTGTAGCTGTCACTTACAGTCCCTGACTGTCCCCAGGAAGACAGAAACCCTAGAAATCACAAGGGCATCTTTTCTGTCCTCCTCATTAGTCTTCCTGTCTCATGCACACATTTTTATGTTTCCCTAAAATCAACTTTTATCAGTCCTGAGGCCTAGTGTGAAGCCTAGTGAGCAGAGTAGATAGAGTTCTCAGGGGAAGGCTTGTGGTTTGATCACTCATGCAGTGCTGAGTGGGTGGCAGATGGACATACTCCTTCCTGACGGTTTGGGGAAACTAGGGTCATCCGGTTTCTAGGTTGCCAGTTGATTTCTCTTTCCCCCTCAGCCAAGCTTCATGGTTCCTGGACCCCCCAGTTCTGTGTGGCTCTTCTCCAGAGGGGCCCTGACCCCCCTGAATCAGCTTTGTCCTTGGCGGGACAGTCCTTCCCTGCTGGCAGTCTCTTCTCGTTGGCTCCCTCGACCTGCTATCTCCTCTGAAAGCCTGGCTGATCAGGAGTGGGGGCTCCCCTCACATTGGGGAGCTTGCCCTTTACCCCCGGGGCTGCTGCTGCCTGGATATCTGGGACCCCAGATCAGGCTCTGGAGACGCTGCTACCTGAGGGGAAGGCCTGAGATCCAGGTGAGAAGGGAAGACAGGGACTGGGAGTGGGAAAATGGGTTTGACTGCTGAACAAGATGTTCTAGGAGAAACGAGATGTTTCCAGAAGCTGGAAAGGCAAAGAACTGGGGTGGGGGTGGGGGTACTGGGAAGTGAGGTACCATTCCTGCTAGTATCAAAGTGGATAGGTTTGGGAGTGTGGGGAAACTGCTCACGGCTTATATCAAGTATAATCTAGGGCTGAGTTGGAGGGGGAAAAGAATTAAAGATGCCAGAAGTCATGGACAGATCTTAGAAGCAGACAGCAAGAGCTGCAATAATATTCCTCTGCCTCTCTTCACCTCCCCAGATGGGCCTCTCAGCTCCCACAATCTCTGACCTCCAGGATGAACTAGCCCATCTTCAGGAGTTATTAAAGAAATGGACACCAAGAATATCTCCAGAGGGTCACTCCAAGAAAAGAGACCCAGATACCATTCTCTCCCAATCCCGTTGAAATTCCTGCCTTTCTCATGGGCAAGGGTCGTCTCGGGTGAGGAAGTTCTGTCTGATCCTCCCATTTTTTAATTCTGGTCTTACTGCCTCAGCTTTTATACGCCAGCCCTTAAGCTCACGGACTTTCCATTACAGATGGGTGGTGCTAACCTTATCCAACTCTTACCCTGGCCTGTTCTGTTCCTCAGTATAGCTATATGGACAGCTTCTTGTGAGTTGAAGAATTAAGAAACAAAAACAATCCAGAATATGACTGCCTCTTTTTTTTAGGGCAGTTCCAGCCCTTTTGGATACTGAGCTGGTGAATTGTGAGATCAGAGATACCCTTTATCAGCGCCAACAAGATGGCCTACAGACCTCCTTCCTCCTCCTCTTGCTGCTTCTTTAATTCCAATTTCTATTTCTTCCCTTATAGTTTTCTATGGGTATGGAGTGGATATGGGCGACACTCTCTCTTCCAATTGTGTATTTTTGTTGTGACATTCCTATTTAAAGAGTTCATTAAAGCCCAGTATTTATACATAGTGCTGGCATTGTTTCTTGTGTCTGAATAAAGAAACCTAGGTAGGAGAGTGGTGGGCAGAGGGTGGGTGTGACCCAGGAGAGGGAAGTGCCCACCGTATTACTGCTAAGGAAATAAGGGATAGGTCTGCTGAGGCCCTGCAGAATTTGCAGGCAAACTGGGTTCTTTCCCGTGCAGATGGGGCAAAAGCAGACTGAAATTGTTGCTGGGGCCGAGGTGTGCCCTGGAGGCTGAGACCGAGACCTCTGGGCTTCACTGTCAGTCACCCTTCAGCTTTGGTCACAGACCACCTCTTGAGCCTCGGGTTCCTCTCAGCCCCATGTGCAGCGACGACTAGGCGAGCTCAGACATTCCGCAACCCCCTCCCTGAGGGAAAACGTAATACCTCAAAGCCCAGACCGGGGCTGTGAGGCCGCATCCATCCAAAACCCTGCGGGCCGAGGTGGACAGCTGTCTCCATGCCCGAGGGCAGCCCACGAGTCATTAGGTTGAGGATTTCTTCCCCGACCCTTCCTAGGGAACAAGGATACAAAATGTACGAAAAGTAAAGTTCTGTTCTCTTCGCTTTTGAATTTACATTTTTGGGAGCAGTGGGATCCTTTAACGTCTAGCATTGCGTTAGGAGGGTCCGAGCATTTCCGTTCCGCCCTCCCGGCCCAGGCCGCTCACAGCCGTACTCTTGGCACAAGACCAATAACCGAAGAACGCCGTCACCCCGACCACTTCAATTCTCCGCGGGCCCTAAGATGGCCGCGGCCGCTTCCGGCTCCTCCTCTGCCGCGGCCCCGCCCACGTCCGCCTTCGCCCCGGAAGTGGAAGAAGTGACTGAGGTCAGAGGGCGGAACAGCTGCCTGGAGACGGCGGGAGCTCTATCGCCATGGCTGCCGGGCCGATCTCTGAGCGGAACCAGGGTGACTGGAGGGGACTAGCCCGGAATGGGCCTAGGAGGTTTGGGGGGCCCCGACTAGGGCCAGCAGTGTTTCCGCCGGGGCGGGAGATTGGACCATCCCGGGGGGCGCGAGACCGGCTGTGATGCCGGCTGGGGACGGGATGGATGGGTGCAGGCTGAGGCCTGTAGGTGTAACTCTGTCTATCTCCCATCTGTCGCCTTCCCACTCCAAAAAAGAAAAAAATTAAACTACAAAGAGAGTTTGCACCAGAATTCTAAGTTAAACTTAAATCTGTTTTCTGTAAAGGAGGAGGTGTAAGGGTTTAACGTAATGTCTTTTTTTTTTTTTTTTTTTTTTCCTCGCCTTCTCTTTGCTCCTGTATCCCATCTCCACCCCCAATTTCCCTGCCTGGCTTTCATCTTCATGTTCCCATCATCTACTTCTTTCCTTTCATATTCTCATCCCTGCCCTAACCTCCTAATCCTGTCTTCCAGATGCCACTGTGTACGTGGGGGGCCTGGATGAGAAGGTTAGTGAACCGCTGCTGTGGGAGCTATTTCTCCAGGCAGGACCAGTAGTCAACACCCACATGCCAAAGGATAGAGTCACTGGTCAGCACCAAGGTGAGTACATGGCACGAAGTGCAATTATGTATATGGGGGGGGGGGCAGATTGCTTCTGGAGGGCCCCAGTGGTATTCATAACTTCTGGAATGAGCAAGCTTAAGATTTCTTTCTCTTAAGCCTAGCTCACAGTTTGTTTTTGGAACGATTTTCAGTTGAGTGAGATTATTATTTCTTGTTTTTTGCGCTACAGAAGGCGAAAACCCCATTTTGAGTCACTTCACTCAAATTCTTAACCTCTTCTCTTCCACTTCCTCAGGCTATGGCTTTGTGGAATTCTTGAGTGAGGAAGATGCTGACTATGCCATTAAGATCATGAACATGATCAAACTCTATGGGAAGCCAATACGAGTGAACAAGGCATCAGCTCACAACAAAAACCTGGATGTGGGGGCCAACATTTTCATTGGGAACCTGGACCCAGAGATTGATGAGAAGTTGCTTTATGATACTTTTAGCGCCTTTGGGGTCATCTTACAAACCCCCAAGATTATGCGGGACCCTGACACAGGCAACTCCAAAGGTTATGCCTTTATTAATTTTGCTTCATTTGATGCTTCGGATGCAGCAATTGAGGCCATGAATGGGCAGTACCTCTGTAACCGCCCAATCACTGTGTCCTATGCCTTCAAGAAGGACTCTAAGGGTGAGCGCCATGGTTCAGCAGCTGAGCGACTTCTGGCAGCACAGAACCCGCTCTCCCAGGCTGACCGCCCTCATCAGCTGTTTGCAGATGCACCCCCTCCACCCTCTGCTCCCAATCCTGTGGTATCATCACTGGGGTCCGGGCTACCCCCACCAGGTAAAGCTTTTGATTCAAAATATGTTTTGGGCTTGGGGGTGAGGGTGGAACCAGGAAGAAGGAAAAAGAACCTGGAAAAGGGAGGCACTGAGTGAGTAGGTAATGAGAAAGGGATTGAGGAATGATGATGGTGGTGTCGAGTTTCCCCAGAAGGCTGAAGTTGTTTGAGTTGTCTAACGTTGTTTCTGACTATAGAGAGTTGGGAGGAGGGGAAAGGAGCTCATCCTGCCTAGAGAGGCCAGGTTGGAACAAGCTCTCTAAAGACACTCTCTTCTCACTGTCATTAACTCTTTCTCCATTTTCTCTGTAGGGATGCCTCCTCCCGGCTCCTTCCCACCCCCAGTACCACCTCCTGGAGCACTTCCACCTGGGATACCCCCAGCCATGCCGCCGCCACCTATGCCTCCTGGGGCTGGAGGACATGGCCCCCCATCAGCAGGAACCCCAGGGGCTGGACATCCTGGACACGGACATTCACATCCTCACCCCTTTCCGCCGGGTGGGATGCCACATCCAGGTGGGTGTTCTTTGCTGGGAAGGAGAAGGATGAGCTTGGTAGAGGAGACACACTGCTTTCCTTTGTCCTTCAGCCGTAATAGATAGCCCCCAGGTCCTCGTGTCTTTCAGACATTATTTTATAAAAACAAACACTAAAAGCTTTGCTCTGTGTACTTTAACAACTACCACCCTATCGTCCTTTCTTATTTAAGTTTTACCAAAGAGTAAACTATACTTGCTGTTTTTTGTTTCCTTAGCTTTTACTTACATTCTCTTCTTTGACTTCTACCCCAGTGCCAAGTTGAGGGGACATCTCTGCTCCTTCTCTGGTTTGACCTTTGCTGTACTTGAAACTGGCCAGGTCCTCTTGTTTGAAAATCTTGTCTCTTTGGGTTTTTCTGGATTCTTCATCTATCTCTCTGACTCCTCAGTCTCAGCCACCTAAGTAGGCTCCCTTTTCTCTGCTTGTACTATGGTTTTGTGTTTGGTTCTCTTTTCTGCATGATTCCATTATTTCTGTGCCTCCCAGGTCTGTGTCTCTGTCCCATGGTTATTAACATCCCATACCCTTAATCTTGCTGTTTAATGGACAACTCCAGTTTTCTACCCTTTCCCTTCAAACTTACTCTTTCTCTAGTATTCTTTGTTTTTTGGTCTTGATTCAGAAATCTGGGAGCTATGTTTGACTGTTCCCTATCACCCCTTCTTAATACCAAGTCTCAATGTCTCTGGCCTCAGACCAGCCACCAGTGCCCTAGTTCAGGCTCTCATGTCCTCACTATTTCACACCTAAGGTATTGTAGTAATTTCCTAACTGACACTTTGACTCCAGTTATCTCTACCTTTGATCAACTTTCACAGAGTTTTTTTTCTAAAGTACACATGGTCACACACCCTTGCTCAGATTGTTCTGTTGCTCCCTTTCACCTACAGAGTAAAACCCAAACCTGGTACCATAGCATTCTAGGTTCTTCCTGACGTGCCTCCTGCCCGTGACCTGCTCCATATCACCGTGTTACTGGGTTTCCTATAACATACTTTGCTGTTGGACACACCTGTGCTTTGCACATGCTAATCTTTTCCTTCTGGAATGTTCTATTCCCACTCTGTTGTCCACCTGAAAAGTTCTTACTCATCCTTTAGAATTAGGTCTTTGCTCAGACAGTATCTCTGTTACCTTCCCAAGTCCTATGAACGGAATAATCACCCCACTTGTTACATACTTGCGCAGCACTGTTACAGGGCCTGAGCCGTGGAAGGGCCAGGGGAGGTGGGAGGGGTCGATTGGTTAGTTGGTTGTTTTGTTTCCTGGAATGGAGTCAAGGAAAGGGGTCCTTTTTGTCAGACTTATTTTCCAGTCTCTTCTTTCTGATGTTACTTCTTTCTCCATTTTCTTCTCTTCTTTGCTCATTTTCTTTGTCCTCTTGTCTAACTTTTTGTCTCCTTTTTGTGTCTGTTTTGTCCTCATAGGAATGTCTCAGATGCAGCTGGCCCACCATGGCCCTCATGGCTTAGGACACCCTCACGCCGGGCCCCCTGGCTCTGGGGGGCAGCCACCGCCCCGACCACCACCTGGAATGCCTCATCCTGGACCTCCTCCAATGGGCATGCCCCCCCGAGGGCCTCCGTTTGGATCTCCCATGGGTGAGTAGGCTCTGGCCACCTCCCTCATCCTGACACGTCTTATTCTTACAGCTTCTTGCGTCACACCTCCATCCCCTGCGCTTTCTTACATTTCTTTTCACTGTCTCCCTGTCTATCGTCTCCCTCCGTTGTCCCAATGTGAACTATCTCATTTGTTTTTAGTAAGTTTTCCTTCTCTCCCTGCAGGCCACCCAGGTCCTATGCCTCCGCATGGTATGCGTGGACCTCCTCCACTGATGCCCCCACACGGGTACACTGGCCCTCCTCGGCCTCCACCATACGGCTACCAGCGAGGGCCCCTCCCTCCACCCAGACCCACTCCCCGGCCTCCAGTTCCCCCTCGAGGCCCTCTTCGAGGCCCTCTTCCTCAGTGATTTCTCATTGTCTTTCCTCCTGTTATATTCTCCCAATATCTTTTCACGTCCTTGGACCAATCAGAGTTGCTGTAGTTCTCGGGGCTAAGGCACTAATCCCTCTCAGACCTGCTTTGTAAGTGTAACTTTTTTCACAGGAGGTTTTTTCCCCTATGTTGGTCCTAAGTGTTTTACAAGTGCGGAGATAATAAACTAAACTCCTTGTTTATTCTTTGTGGTGTTTTCCTTGGTATGGGGACTTTTTCTCTAAGAATAGATGTCAGTATATTGGGAGAAGAGTGGTAAGGTAGGAGTGAAGGTGTTTGTTCCACGTTTTACAGGCTTATTCTGTAATGTGCTGTTGCAGTCATGTTACTGAATGCGAGTGGGGCCAGAAAACACCAAAATGTCAGAGGTTGGAGCAGAGAAAGGTTTATTGCTGAGCTGAGCAAGGAGAATGATTGGCTCATGTCCCAGAAAACCGTGAACTCCCTGAAGGGTTTCAGCTGAGCATTTTTAAAGGCCAGCTGAGGCGGGGGGGGGGGGGTCCCAGGGTATGTGAACAGCTGTGCACAATTCTCTGGTTGAGGGTGAGCCATCCTTAGATGCCAGAAGGTCTGGGGGCCACATGCTCATGATCAAGTAGTTCATTTCTTCCATTTGCTGGTGGTTTTAGCATCTGAAAAACTCACTAAAGATGCATCAGGTACAATTATCTAGGTACTTCAGAGAGGAGCTAAATCAGAGGATATTGGCGGGGGGGTGGCCTGTCCCGGGGAGAGCTCCTAGGGGTCCTGCTCAGTTACAGTTCCCCCCTTTCTTTGATACTCCTCAATCTTGAGAACAGGTGTTGGACAAGAAGAGGAGTGATAGTTTGGATAGAGAGGTTCATCACAAACTCAGCAGAAGAACTCGGTTTCAGTCTCCAGTCCTGTTTCACCCCACACCCTGAGTCTCAGGGAATGGGGTGACGACTGCTCTGGCTACTTCCTGCTGAGACATGGTCTAGTCCAACCTCGATCTGGGGAATGGACACTGAATTGAAAATCCCTGAGTTCCAGGTCCTGGATCTGAGTCTTGTGTGATTAAGATCTCATTCCCTTGAGGAATTCAGGAGAACAAGCCTGAAAGCCAGTCTGCACGTGGCACTCTGGAGGAGACTTGCAGCCAGGTGGCCAGTTGTCTGCTTTTATCTGGGTAGGTTTTAACTTTTTTCCCCTCCTTTTTCAGTGTCATTAGGTGGAATTATTACAGTTTGACTGCACATACACATATTGCATGTAAATACATGTAGGTTTTAACTTTTGATGTGGTATTAACATATATATGTTCACTCATATATATGTAATTCACTCAGTCCTATGTAATTAATGCTTTTTACTAGCAGTTTTATGAAATCAGAGTTAAAAATATCTTACCCAGCTCGGCAATATGATTTAAAAGAAAACTATACCTCCCCTTTATGAATTTTCTTGAAGATGAAGCAGTTTTGCAAAGCATCAGCGTGACTGTCTATGAATGACAAAAGATTTAAAAGGGCAAAGTAAAAGATCTGATTATGTTTTTGACAGGATTAATCAAGTGGCTGTGACAGCATTGCAAGATAACAACCAGAATTATGACTGATAGCATTATACCAGGACATATCCAAGTTTCAGAAACTTTATGTAATTTCTAGAATATCTATATTAATAACATTTATCCACACTGCATAATCTGAGGAGGCTTACCACCATTTGACAATGCCTTGTGTGTAATCCGAAACTCCAACCAACACACCAACCAATCCTAGTAAATCATTTTTCTCTGAGATGCTTCAGGGGCCCTTGGAAGCATCCTAGTGTTAGTTGATGTCAAAAGAATGTTAATTAGAATTTGAAGGGGGAGGGAAATAGCTCAGTGATAGAGTGTATGCTTACCATGCATGAAGCCCTAGATTCAAAACCCATACCTCCATTAAAAAAAAGAAAGAAAAATATTAAGTTCGGTAGGAAATTTGTTAAAAATATCAAAAAGGTAAAGTTCTCTTAACAGAGAGGAAGCAAATCTAGTTCTACACCAGCTTATTTTAATAAAATCCACTTACCTATTAAGTGTAATCTAATCTCAGCCCCACCAATGCACAGAACTCCTTTTTTAGGATTCCCTTTACAAACTTTCCACAACTTTCTGTTTCCATATTAGTTTGTCCCTTATTTTTTTCTCATCTAGAAACAATCAGCTCTAGGTCCAGATCATTTTATTTTCCCTTAACAAAATGCAATTCCATACCTCATACCTTTCTTAACTCAAAACAGGTCCTACTGAAGTGGGAGGAAAGAGGGCAGGGCACAACCATTGAAGGAATGATACAGCAACTGAGGACAGAACAAACTGGTTAGAACCAAGATGGCGGAAGATTCGACTTCCAGTAGACCTTGAGCCTCATGGCGCACCCACAGTTCCTAGGCTGGCCTTAAAAGGTCAAAAAGTGGGCAGAGGGGGGCGTTTCTGGAAAACCCTCGCCCCTGCCTCAAAGTAGTTGGAATAATCCTCCTACTCACTAGCCTGTGAAGTTACGGAGCCCGTAAAACCTAACAACTCCGCACCTCGTGGGCGTTCACTCTCTTGCCTTCTGAGACTGCCCGCACTCTGTCAACGGAGTGTGTATCTACTTTTACTTTAAACTAAACGCCCCACCCCTCTCAGGCTCTCCCTCTCACCTTTCTGAGATGGCCCACGTTCTGCCTATGGAGTCTATCTCCTAAGCTGTTTTCCCTACTGAGTGAGAGTCACACTCCATGGAGTGGGGTCTCTCTCTCTAAATAAACTTGCTTTCACTTTACATGCCTTGCTCTTGAATTCTTTCCTGCAGGAGCCAAGACCCTATTCTCCCACAACATTACTTTCCTATTGTATACACTGAAATGTTTATTATTTTTAGTAGCTTTAATGCCATGTTTTAATTAGAATCCTCAACCTATTAAAAATCTCAATTTCGAGTGAAAAGCCAAGTAAGCAATTATGAGCTGTCCTTTACATTAGTATTCTGTATGATGGCAGGCAAATACCAATAATTTTCCAAACACATGTGCTTTTTATAGAAAATATTTTAGGGTGATACTAAACATATTCATCAATAATCCTAAATACCTTTAGTTTCTCTGTAAAGGGAAGCCAACATTCAGTAATTAATGCTTCAGTATCTTATTTTGTTTGGAAATGACCTAGCCAAACTTCCGTCATTTAACTTAATTTAGCACAACTCTAAAATTTCAAGTTACTAAATATTAGAAGAGATCATTTTTAAGTAGACATTCCTAAAATAATTATTTCTAAAGAACTCACCCAAAAGCTCTTATCTAATTTGCATTTAATTTGCTTACAAGAATTTCATCATACCAAGTTAATTTTTTTCTTTCTGCTGACAAACTGCAACAGAAACAAACTTACTGGCCTTCATGAAACCTGGGTACAATAGAAGACATGTCTATGTGGACTCTACCAACAAGCTTAAACTAACTTTAATATCCTAGATCACATGAATCTGAAATTTGTTCTGTAGCTTCTTTTATACTTAAAAGTAAGCATTTACAAATTAAACACTCCTAAGTCAATTAACAGAGCTCATTTACAAGTTAATTTTTACATAAAAACAGAACCAGAGATCTCAGTTTTTCCACCTACGTGGAAAAAATTTTTTTTCTTTTCCCCTTGAGAGCCCAGGTAGATAATCTACACCTCAAAGGCACAGGAAGAGAAATGCAAATTTCTTCTTTAACTGCTTTTACAAAACCCAAACATCTTGGCCATTTTCAGGGACTTTCAGTTCCCAAATACCCACTTCAGTTCAAAGAAATAACAGTAATAGGCAACAGACACATCGTTCACTTATATACACATGCCTCACTTTCAGCAAAACCAGGAAGAGAGAACAGGATTTGGACTCGGATACTGGGACACTCACATAGACAACTAAGGTAAAATCCAAAGCAATTGCAAAAGCACACTTTGATGTAACAGCTGAGTCACTAGGGGCCATCGCTCTCAGATCTCAGGAAGTATTGAGGCCACATGATGTTACAATAAAAACAGCATTTTCTTTCATTTATGGGAGCATCTCTAAAGATCTCCCAGTTTTGCAAAAATACCCCAAGGGACTATAAGATGGAAGAGCTCTGATCATCCATACTTAATTTGATAACATCTGCTGTGAATAATTATCAAGCAAAAAACAGCTCAAAATGTTCTCTCAGGGTCACAGTTCCCCAGCCCCCAAAGGGAGATTCCCAACCAATGCCACATGCATCCAAAAGGGGAGAGCCCCGACCAACACCCCGTCAGAGAGAAAGCCAGATGGGTGACCAAGCTAGGCCCAGAAGGGAAAATCACAGCCAGTGCTGTGCCACAGGGGAAGCTAATGTGCTAGCGGATAGAGACCGCAGATTGAAAAGCCCACCAAATGGGTGGGCAAGTCCCCCCACCTCCCAAATGTGGGGGTCCTTGCCTGCTGATTGAGAAAAAATTCTCAGAGGCAGAGGAGGGACAAAGTGAAAAAGAGCTGCTTTATTGCTCAGAGAAAGAAGGGGAAAAAGACAAAAAAGAAAGAGCTTGAGTGGGCAGTGTCAGCCAGGTGGCCGGCTGACAGAGCTCCAGCACCCATCGGGCCTCCGGGCCTTTTGTTGGAAGGCTCTGCCATGTTACTATCATTCTGGTGCTGCCAGGCACCTTCTATTACTGGCTCTTTCCTCTCATGCAGCTGAACTCTAAAACAGAAGCACCTGCGGGGGCAAAAGAGAACAAAGAAAGATACTGGGGTATGTCCTTGGGACCGATGCAGCATTTGTGGAGTGTTAAATACTTTGTCGTATGGCTACGTCCTTGGAACCAAGGAGCCAGCTGTGGGATAAGAGAAACAATCTGTTTTGTTTTTTTGTTTTTTAAACAGCCTGGCACTTTCTTTCCTTTGTCATTAATTAGTCAGGGTCAGTAAGCCTGCCTAATGAAATCTCTGAGCTCCCCCCCCCGTGACACTTCATACTCATGAATTTTCTTGGGGAAATGGATGGAGGTCTCTTATCGTCCATCGTTACTTCCTGCTGAAAAGGGGTATTGGCATGTCTGATTGAGTTGAAGTCTCTTTCTACCTTATCTAAATCTAGACAGTGTGACCCTGGGATAGGCTTCCAGTCGTGTAGTAGCAGAGTCTTATTTTGAAACTGCTGGAGATGATTTGAAATGAAGTGGGAAAGTATTTGAGTTAAAAATAGTCCCCAAATTAGGGCCAACAGGACGATTATGGCAGGGCCTAGGAAGAGCATTAACCAAGGCAAGACACAGCATTTGCCGGCTGAGTGCTTTACCATGTGTTTTGGGGTTTTCTGCTTGTTCTAATAGACCTCTGATCTTTTTGTACCTGGCCTGATCAATCGTAACAGAAACAGCATTCTTTCCTTAGACAGACATAGGTCCCTCCCTGGCTTGTGGTGAGATCTAAGGAGACTTGCAACCACAAGGTTGCAGATTCTTTGAGAGTGGCTAGAGGTGTCCTTGAGTCTGATACAGTCCGGAAAATTTAAGTTCTCAGCAAGACAGAAACTTGTCTGAAGTCATGTCCGTAATGGCCACCTAGTTTTGCCTTAGATGTCTAACCTACAGTTATATTCTAGTCTGACTTTTAAACTTTTTCTCCTTAATGGCTAAAGCAGATGTCACTATACATGATTTTAGTGTTTTTCTACACATGGGGAGATGCAAGAATTTGGGCTCATAAAATCTTCTCCTGAAAACATCCAATTATCTTAATGCCTGTTCTGCCAAATTTTCTCAGAGCACTGAGTGTCTTATTCCTGAATTCCACCCTGAATTCCTTTCAGGGTGTGTTGAAGGTCAGCAACTGCCTTGTGACTTAATCCCTGTAGAGGCAGACGGCAAGTGTCAATTTTAGTTGGTAGGGTCTCCTCGTGGTTATAAATTTGACCATGGCTTGGGAGGTATTTTATGACCATTTTGTCCCACAGTGCTGGGAATGCTCGTTCCTAGACCGGGTGAGAATTTTGTTGATAGGCCACTCATTGTGCTATTACTGAAACAGGCCTTATTAACAGTAGTAAGAAGTCTCTGGACCACCTGTCTTACTAGTCTGTTGTGGTCCAGGAAAATACGCCCTCTTGTTTCTTCCCACACCCATAGTCACATCATTGTAATCACATCTCCTATAGAATGATGTATCTGGTTAACTGCTTCACATTGCCCAGTCGTCGTTTTATTGGAGGCTCAGTCTCAGTCACACATTTGGTAATGTGAGAAACAGCAATCTTGTAAAACAGGCAATAAGCAAATAATATTAGCAGTATAGTAAGGTCAGAAGGAAGAAGTTAAGAATTTTCATTAGGTGCAGCTCAGTACATTCCCAGGGCATCTGACTTAGCCTGTTTTGTACCCATCTTCATCTTTAAGGGAAATTACATATTGGCATTGTCCATAGGGCAATGGCCCAATTTTTTAATCAGGCTAGTTGTTAGTATGGCTTAATTGTTCCCAACATAAGGAAGTCTTTAAATGACCATAGCCTGATGTTAATCATATAAATTTATCCTATAAATTGTGGGAGGCTATTTTCTTTGGCTGAAATTTTGCTTGTTGCTCTGATTGAGCTTGAGAAACTTTAGAAGAAAATTCATATTCATGGTCAGGATCAGAGCAGGTATTATTAATTGACCAGGTGAGGGGATCCCACCTAATAATGTCAAAGTGGCCTGAACTATAATTTCTTTCCTCTAAATTTTTTTAAGGGCTATCTAATTAGAGCCTTAGAGTAGAGAAATCCACCAAGGTAACCCAGAAGTACTAGACATAGGTAACTGACCATAAACTTAACAATTGGATTAACTTTAACTTTGCATAAGGTTGTGAGATACATTTAGTTCATAAGCAAAGGTGTGAGTGATTGTCAAAGTAATTGGTATACAGGCCTGGTCTGGTGTCTTGGGTCAGCTGTTTACCTAGATGTCATCTTTTCATCCTGGTCTAGTTAGTTCCTCCTCCACTTGAGCACTGTTGCAAGGTGATTTCGAGGTTAGCAATCCTCTCTATAGGCCAGTCCAGTGCAGAAGCCCTTTGTAAGTGGAAAGATTATTAAGAGTCAATTTCCTTCAGTTTTACTGTGTGTGAGATAGTCAGGAGGTCCTTCCACCTAGGTTGGAGACAGTCCTTCAATTATGTCTTTTTCAGTATGTATAATCCCATGGCTGCAGGCCATGGGCTGTCTGATCTTCATCCAGAAATAGATTACTAAGCTTCAGGAACAAATTTCTAGTGTCCTTTTAATAATTCAACTAAACTTTGCAACAATGTAACATAACAAGGAACTGTCTGGGAAGGGAGGCTTAGTAAATACAGACCTCAGTTAACAAAACTAGAATTTAATGTCCACTGAAATGTATTCTTTTTCTCTATAATTACCCTCATTTTAATCAAATACATCAAATCAAGTATAGTCAGCTACAATATATCAATTTCTGGTGTACAGCAAAATGCCCCAGTCATACATATGCATATATTCATTTGCATATACCTTTTCACTAAAGGTTATTACAGGATATTTAATATAGTTCCTTGTACTATACAGAAGAAATTTGTTTATCTATTTTTGTAGACAGTTAATATTTGCAAATCTCAAACTCCCAAATTTGTTCCTTCCCACTCCCTTTCCTCTCATAACTGTAAGATTGTTTACTATGTCTGTGAGTCTGAAATGTCCAAAAAAAAACGCCTCACCTTGGCCATCTTAGGGCTAGATAAGTCCTTGTAAGTACTGGCTCCATATCAACAGTGGAAGCCAGCTGGAGTTTCAGTGGGTGGCTGCCCGTCTGGGAGTTGGGAGGCTGTAGAGACATAATCTCCCACTTTTTTTAGTTTAGTTTTATTACAAAGTACAAGTCTAAAATTAAAGTTTCCAATTTTAAGCCACATTAACAAAAATATCAGCCAACCCAGTTTACTCCAAAATTCCCTCCAGGCCTGGGAATTCCCTTTAGGGTATAGGAGCAGAGCCAAATCATAAGAGATCCTGAGAGCAAGGATGGCAATTAAGTATCCAAGTCCACCAGAGCGTAATATTTAGCTGGATGATGGAAAAGAGAGAGTAGAGGGAGCCAGCTGAAGAGGGAGGGAAAGGAACAGGGAGTAGTGGCCTTGCAGACAGTTCTTGACACAACCTATAGGCTCCTCTGTGGGACTTGGACCCAGGAGCCTGATGTTCAGGCCTTACAGGACTCTTCCCCAGGCTCTTTTGAAGATGGACACGAACTCAACACATTTGGCCAGTGGGACTCGAACCCACTCACCTAAAATGAGTTCCCTGCCCACGGGAGTTATCAGGCCCTGGCTCCTGGGCTCTCGTGGGATTTGGACCCACAAATTTTCTGTGGACTTTCACTTGTGTCCTGCATCCAGGACTTTGAATTTCTGTGGGACTCGAACCCACAAAGAAAAAGAAAGAAGGGAAGCTGAAAGTAAAAAGAAGAAAATTGTAAAAAGTAGAAGGTTCAAAAAAAACTCTCTTCAGGGAAGGAACAGGGAAGAATAGCAGCACTAAGGAGGGGGCAGGTACAGGTGCGGCAAGAGATACAGAAGACTAAGACGAGAGCAAGAAGACAGCCAGAGGCTCACCAACCTGATCTTGATAGGTTTCGCTCCTGGGGAACATTGAGTACTCAGTATTCACAAAATATCTCCCATCTGGGGTGCCATGTTAGTAGATAGGAAGACCCCAAATTGCAAAGCTCACCAAATGGGTGGGCAAGCCCTTTCACCCCATGTGTGACTGAGAAAGAATTCTCAGTAGAAGCAGAGGGACAAAAGAGCTGCTTTATTGCTCAAAGAATGGGAAAAAGACAAAAAAGGAAACACTCAAGCAGGCAGCCGTCAGCCAGGTGGCCGGGTGAGACAGCTCCAGCCCCCATCGGGCAGTGGGCCCTTCTGTTGGAAGGCTCCGCCATGTTACCTTCAGGCTGGTGCTGCCAGGCATCTATTACTGGCTCTTTCCTCCGGTGGAGCTCAACCCTAAAGCAGAAACTTCATCGGGGTGGGGGTTGGGGAAGAAGAAAGATACTGGGGTATGTCCTTGTAACTGATGCAGCAGTTGTGGAACACAGAAAGTCTTGTATGGCATGTCCTTGGAACCAAGCAGCCAGCTGCGGGATAAGGGAAACAGCCTGTTTAACAGGCTGGCACTTTCTTTCTCTCATTGTTAATCTGCCAGGGTCAATAGCCTGCTTAATCGCCTCTCTGAAACACCATAGGGAAGGATACCCTGGTGTCATCATGCGTGAGCCCTGTTACTTACAGATGTCTCAGCGGGCCAATGTTAAGTACTGACATGAACACAAACAACAAACATGGGCCCACAAACAAAGGACCCAACAAGGTGTAGCCCCACAATTCCACTTCCACTCCCAGAGGCTTCCTGAGTGGCTTGGCTTCTGAAAGAGAAGGGATCCAGACTGGCCCCTGGGAGCCAAGAATGGCTCACTTCCTGAGGGGAATGAGCCCAGGTGGAGCAGGTGGAATTTGCCCATCCTGTGTAAGCCAGAGTGGCTCACCCTAAAATGACACAGACAAAAACACAAATAACAGATAAGCTGTGGTTGCACACACAGAAAATCAGACGAGGTGTAGTCTAAAAATTCCACTTCCACTCCCAGAAGGAGGCCTCCATACAGATGGGCCCAGTTCTCGAAAGAGAACGGACCCAGAGTGGCTCACTTCCCAGAAGGGAATGAACCCAGATGGAGTGGAGAGACTCCCCAGCTGCAGAAGCTGGAGCGACTCACCCCCAGGCGACACTGAATGTGAAGCATAGCTCCTGACGCCTCCCAGCTCCAGTCTGCCTTGAGGCGGCGGCTCCCGTCAGGAAGAGTCCCTCCCAGTTCCTCGGCAGCTGCTGGGGACCCAGGGAAGGGGCTGCCTCCAGCCAGGGTCGACCTGCTACGGGCAAAGATTCCTAGGCTGACTTTGCCAAAATGGTTATGGAACGCAAATTCGTGTGCCCAACACACAGTGAGGCAAAAAAACACCAAAATGTCGGAGGTTGGAGCAGAGAAAGGTTATTGCTGGGCTGAGCAAGGAGAATGATTGGCTCATGCCCCAGAAAACCATGAACTCCCTGAAGGGTTTCAGCTGAGCATTTTTAAAGCCAGCTGAGGGAGGGGCGGCCCAGCGTGTGTGATCAGCTGTGCACAATTCTCTGATTGAGGGTGAGCCATCCTTAGGCGCCAGAAGGTCTGGGGGCCACATGCTCATGATCATCGAGTAGTTCGTTTCTTCCATTTGCTGGTGGTTTTAGCATCTGAAAAACTCAGGAAAGATGCGTCAGATACAATTATCTAGGTACTTCAGAGAGGAGCTAAATCAGAGGATATTGGCGGGGGGGTGGCCTGTCCTGGGAAGAGCCCCTAAGGGTCCTGCTTGGTTACAACTGGACTGCTGTTTACTACAGCAGCTGTTCCCTTACATCAAGCTTATACAGAAGATGGAGACATAACATATACAGCATAGTTATTGCGAATATTAACTAAGAACAGAAGTAAAGTTCCTGGAGATATGCTGGCAAAAATATGAAGTAATGTGCACAAAACTATTCATTGCAGCATATGTGTAATAATAATAGATTGGAAACAGCTCACATATCCATCAGGGAGGGACTGGTTGAATAAACTGGTAAATCTATACAGTACTGCAGAGTACTGAGCGGCAGTAAAAAGGAATGGGGGAGACTACCTACAGTTTTGGAGAGCCCTCCAGCATATATTAAAGTGAGGAAACTAACATGCAGGACAGAGTGTGTGTGTTTCCTTGTCTAAGGGGTGGCACGTAATGTATACATTTGTTTATATTTTAAAAATGGAAGGCTAAACCAAAAACCAATGGAAATTGATGCCACTGGGGCAGGGCTGGGGGTGAGAAGGGAAGGGATACGGAGGGAAGTGGGATTCCTCTGAGCAAACTATGTTAATGTGGTTTTCTTTGGAACCAAGTGCAAGTCTCATATGATTGCAGAACAGTTGAAATTGGGACAGTAGGAACTCAGTAAACCTTCATTTTCTTTCATTCTTTACCACCAGATATCTTGGGTAAGGGGTTTGTATCTTATTCCTATTTTTTTTCTCATTCTCAGTCCTTCCAAACCTAATTTCCATTATATTTAATTCTGTGCTCAGACTTTTAGTAACTAGAGCAGCAACTAGACCAAATCCAATGGCCTATTCCGTTCTTTACCACATTTAATCCTGTTATATCACCCCCTTCTTGAAGCTCACTTTTTGGCTTATATAACCACATACTTTCCTAAACTCAAGGCAAGAAAAGGTGAGCCTGGCCCTCTTGTTCGCTTACATCACTCCCCTTCATATGGTACCTATGAGGGCTCTGTGCTGGTGGCAGCTGAAGACACAAAGATGAGCAAGGTGGTTTTGCTGTCCCATCATTACTAAGGGGACAGACTGACACATAAGAGAATATTAAGAAAGAAACTATTCTGAACATGAGGAAGGATATCTAACCTGGCATGAAAGTCCAAGAAAACGTCTGGGGAAAGAAAGTGACACAATATAATCTCAAAGGAAAGTTAGAAGCTTCCCAGGCAAAGATGAAGGGAAGCTCATTCCAGGTGGATGGGATGTTTCTGAGCAGAAGCAGAGATTGATAAACAGCCTGGTTTATAATGCACTAAAGTTGCTCGGTATCGGTTGCAGGATGAGGTCAGAGCCAGTCAGGGAGCTCCCACAATCAGTGCTTCTCAGCCCCTTTTCCACATCATGGCACAGAACCACTTGAAAAAGCACACTGAGGTGGAGGAGGATGCTTCAGGCTTGAGGCTATCGGCTTAAGAATTCCAGCTGTCCAGGCTCTGCCCAGCAGCACAAGGTGCTGAGGGAATTAATATCTGAGCATCATTGTCAAGGCATACTGGTTGGGAAGCTGCTGTCCATGATGGGAAGCCACAGCAGAGGTTTAAGCAAGGGAGTGGCAAATTGGTGTTTTAGAACTAAAGTTGCTGTGTATAGAATAGATTTGAGGGAGATGAAGACTGCGGGCAAGGCAACGAGCTATGCAACTGGCAATAACTGAGGTGAGAGGTGAAGTCATAATGAGGGCTATGACAGGAGCAGCGATGAAAAGAGAGAGAGGCAGCGGGCAGATAGATAAAAGGCAAATTAGGAGCTGGTACTAGATTGGATACAGTGAATGAAGGGGAGGGTGGAATCAAGGATGAGAATATGCAACAGGAAGAATTTGGGGGGAGGGTGGGGTAAAAATGATAAGTTCCATTTTGGATATGGTGGCTTTGAGGTGAGGTCCCCTAGTGGGTGTCTGATTATATGTGTCAAAAGCTTGGGGGAAGACTAGACCTGATATTTCACATCGTGAATGGCTGAGGATGCCAGGCTTCTTGGTTACAGCGGAAATAACTGACCTCTTAATTTCAAACAGAGCTCTGCTATAAATTTGCTTTGATGTGGTCATAGGCTGAGGTCCCAGGAACATTTGGAACTGCCACGGCTAGCAGCTGGATCCTGGCCCCAGATGCTGGAGGCCAGCACTGGAGGAGCCCAGTGGGAGGCTTTTTCTCAGTCTCTGTGTCCATCGGCCTCCAGGTCATCTATCAAACGAATTGCCTCTTCCAACTGAGCCTTGATGAGGACTTCAGTGACTGTTACCCTGATGCTGATGATGTTCACATTTCTAGCTTGTTTTTTCATATGAACTCCTGTGTGGTATTTTCGGCTGTTATCTGATGTCATGTTGATGAATTCACACCACCACAGAGTAAATCAGTGCCTTTACTGAATTCCCTACTTCTCCCTTTAGAACCACCATTCTCTCGGGCATTCATTTGCAGAATCTCTGAGCTTTTATTTATTCCACAGTTTCTGAGTGCCTCCTCTAGTCATTAAGTTTGACTCCCCCAGACTCTCCTTTATCCCCCTCTCCACCCTCCAGTTCTTTCAGACTACAGCTGCTCAGCAATTCCCTGAACAGAGCTAGTACTGCTAGCACACAGGTACTCAGTTCACACATCTGTTTGTTAGTCACGTACTAGGGTTTCTCAACCCGTTAAAAAAATTATTGCCTACCTCTGACACTTTTTCCTAATTGCCCTTCCCCCATGCATGAAATTATAATATCACTGACATGTTGTTTATCTGCTTATGTACTATGGCCCTTTGGAGGCACAATACCACTGTGATATCTAAGATTCCCACCTCCGAATCACTTTTTGACTTCTTGAGGGGCAAAACCACCCCTGCTGAGAATGCATGCTCTAGACCATGGGTCCTAAATATGTAGGCCATAGACAGTCCTTTCAGAATACGATAAAAACTGTGGACCCTATCCAAGAAAAAATATGTACATGCGTATATATCCAATATCCTGAAGCAAAAATTCCAGAAGTTTCATGGATCCCAATCTCAGTATCCCTGCACTAAACTGAATCTCTTAAGAACTCTTACTCTATTAACGAATCTTATTCTATTAATCTGTATCTCTCCAGAGTGTTGAAAGATACCTGACATATGCAATAATTATAAAAATAATTACAGCTAATATTTTCTAAGTCTTGTTATGTGCCAGGTACTGTACTAAGTATTTTATAAGCATTATCTCAGTTAATCCTCAAAATAACCCCTTAGATATGTTTTATTATTACCCCAACTTTAAGATCAGGAAGCTAATATTAAGTTCCTTGACCAAGGTTATCTGCTAAGAAGTAGTGGCTGCAGTAATTGAACCAAAATCTGTCTGAACTCCAAAGCCAAGTGCTCAGTCACATTATGCTGTTTTATATTTACTGGATAAATGCTTGTTGAATGAATGAATGTTTTAAACGCTTTGCTACTTACTGGCTTTCTAGATAAGATATCCCTTTTCTTTAACTGGATTATAAGCTCCTAAAGGAAGGAATTTTGATGCTTTACTTGTTAGCATCTTTCACTGGAACTCTACAGTATCTTAGAGGTGCTGTCATTGACCCTGTTTTGTCCCTCTTAACCCTCCCCATACTGACAGTCTTATGTGCTTGGAGTAGGGTGGGTAGAAGCAGTGATAGAATACAGGTGGGTGGCTGATGTTGGGGAGCAGGCAATTTGATGGGTAAGTGGGGAAGGAAGCTACACCAGGAAGTAGTATAAAGCAGTGGTTAAAAACCCTGGAAAGCTTACAACCAATACCACAGAAATACAAAAAACCATAAGAGAATACTGTTAACAATTATATGCCTACAAATTGGACCATCAAGAAGAAACAGACAAGCTTCTACAAACATACAATCCACCAAAACTGAATCAAGAAGAAACAGATCATTTGAGCAGGCCAATCACTAGAAGTGAGATAGAATCTGTAATTAAAAAAAAAAAAGCTCCCTGCAAACAAAAGTCCAGGACCGGATGGCTTTGCTGGGGAATTCTACCAAACATACAAAGAAGAACTTATACTGATCCTTCTTAAACTCTTCCAAAAGATTGAAGAGGAGGGAATGCTCCCAAACTCATGTAAAGCCACCGTCACCCTGATACCAAAACAAGACAAAGACACTACCAAAAAGGAAAATACAGGCCAATATCTCTGGTGAATATAGATACAAAAATTCTCAACAAAGAATTAGCAAACTGAATCCAACAAAACATAAAAAACTCATGGTTACCAAAGGGGAAAGGGGACGGGGAGGTATAAATTGGGAGTTTGGGATTTGCAGAACTAACTACTACACATAAAATAAACAACAAGGTCCTACTGTATGTATAGTACAGGGAACAATATTCAACATCTTGCAGGAGCCTATAATGAAAAAGCATATGGAAAAGGATTTATATGAAAAAAATAATGTGTGTGTGTGTGTGTGTGTGTGTGTGTGTGTGTGTGTATGTGTATAACTGAATCACTATGCTGTACACCGAGACAAGACTGTAAATCAACTATACTTCAATGAAAAAGAAAAAAAAAACCCAAAACTGGAAAGCTCTGAAACCCAGAGCTATGAAGTCAGAGACCTCGGTCTGTATGGATCTACTTGTATGAAACTCCAGAATAGACAAGTCTCATCTATGGAGACAGAAAGGAGACAGTGGTTGCCTAGGATGGGGAAGTTGACTGCAGAGGGGCACAAGGGAACTTTCAGGAACAATGTTCTATATCTTGATCAAGGGGGTGCTTACATGGGTGTAAACATCTGTTAAAACTCACAGACCGATACACTTAAAATGGATGAATTTAAAAAGAATAAGAGCTCTAAATCTATATTGCCTCCATTCAAATCCTAGTTTTGCCACTTCTGAGCTGTGTGATTTCATCAAGTTACTCCTTAACCAATCAGTGCCTCAGTCTCTTCATCTGCAAAAGGTAATCATCTCACAGGTTAATGGTGACATGGGGTAGGTTAGTCAATGTAAAGTAGCCAGAAAAGTGCCCAAGTCAGGTAAATTCTCTAACAATGTCAACCATCATTCCCATACACCCATTTATCATCTCCTGGGCCATGGTCTTACTTCCCACACCCAATATAAGCTATTTGTGGAGAAGAGATGAGTCTAGGGGATAAGAACAAGTCTAGACTGAAAAAAAAGTGACAATTCTCAACAGGCAATTAATTTATATTCTTTCAAGCCAATTCTTTACCTGCTAGTTCAGCACTCATATTTAGTGGGAGTAGGAAAAAATTTATCATATGCGGTACAGGTAATATTTAACTTAATTTGGAATAATCCTTCACTGAGTGTTTACTTAATGTATACTGAAGACATCACAGTAAATATGCCAGATGAGGTTCCTTTTCCCTTAGAACTGAAAAAAGGTAGAAGACAAAAAAATAAGAGAGTATAACAAATAAAAATAATTTTAGATAGAGGTATATCGTAAGAAAAGTAGTAATACTGGGTGACAGGACAGTGACGGGAGTGGGGAGGGATGTAGCTCTGTTAGACAGGGTGGTCTGATAAGGTGACTTCTGAGTAGAGACCTGAATGATAAGGCAAAGATCTGGGGGATGGGAGTTCCCGGCAGCAGGACCCCCAGTGCCCAGGTCCTCTGATGTGTACACGCTGGGCATGTAGGAGCCACAGCAGGGAGACCAGTGAAGCTAAAGCAGAACTGAAGCCTGGGACATGCGTAGGAAAGGAGGGGGCAGGCAGGGGCCAGACCACGCATGATTATTAGGTCTTGATTAGAAATTTGCATTTAATTCTTAGTATAATAGAAAGCCATTGGAGGATTTGAAGAAAAGAGAGTGATAAGACCTTTTTACAACTTATAGAAAAAATTGTGGTGTAAAATACATTCAGAAAAACACACAGATCTTCATTGTATTTTCATGTATGTATGCACCCTTTTGGCCACATTCCCACCAACCAGAAGGTCCTCTCGTGCCTTTTCACAGTCAATTTCCACCTCCCAGAGGTAATCGATATTTTCTCTCATAGATGAATTTGCTTTTTCTTGAACCTCGTGGAAGTGGAACCACAGGGCGTGTACTCCTTTTTTTGGTCTGGCTTCTTTTGCTTAGTATTTTCTTTGTGAGACATTTTTATGCAGTTGCATGTAGCAGTTTAGTCTGTTAAACATTTGTTACATAGTATTCCTGACATGAATATATCACAATTTGGTTATCTAAATTTAACTATTCTTTGGCTGATAAACACTTGAAGGTTTTAAATATTATGAATAAAGCTATGAAAATACTTGTCCTTGTCTCTTTTGTGGGACATATGCACTCAGTTCTCTTGGGAGCGTAGTTGTTGGATCAGATTTCATTTGTTCTTCGAGGATCACCCTGTCTGCTGAGAATAATGGGTTTTAAGGGAGCAAGACTGGAAGTAGGGAAGCCAGTTAGGAGGTTGCTGCAGTAGCTAAGGAGAGAGATGATGGTGGTGTAGACTGGGGGCCGGGGTGGAGAAGTAGGTCCAGAAGGTAATTTGAAGGTAAGGCTGACAAGACTTACTGATGTAGGGATAAGAGAAAGACAGGAAACAAGGATAACCGGAAGTTTTTGGCCTGAACACCCTGGTGAAGAGATGAGGAGGAAACTGGTTCAGAAGTTTGTTCATGGATCTGCTGAGTTTGAGATGCTTATTAGATATGCGTGTGGTGATGTTGAATTGACAGATGATGATTTGGAGACTTGGCTTAGTGGAAAGGTCTGGACTGGAGATATAAATGTGGGAATCATTAGCATACAGACAGCATTAAGATCATGGGACTACCTGAGGTGACTGAGGAGAATAGAGTAGGTGGAAGGGGGGAAAGACCCGGGAGTGAGCCCCGAGGAACCCTCATGTTAATGGGCCCAGAAAAGGGGACTGAGAGTGAGTGGCAGGTGAGGAGCATGGGTCTGTGGTTCCTGGGAAAAATGATGACGCCTTTCCTCAGAACTTGAAAAATTAAATGCACCCTTTCTAAGAGTACACAAGATTTCTATTTTAGCAAGTAATGGATAAGTAGAGAGCATGCAAAGTCAGCTTACAGAGAAGAAACGGCTCCCTGCCAGCAGGACTCAGGACTTGGCTATAACCTAATTGAAAATATTAACATACTTAAATAAAGAGTATGTCAACCTGAAGAGAGGTCAGCAATGAAAGCCCAGTAAAAGGAGAGTCCTGAAGCCCACGTGCGCACAGCCTTACCAAGCGCCATCCTGGAAAGAATGCTTTAACCAACAGAGTTCGAGTAGTCCAGGCGTATTGGCAAGGCTGCCCATGGTTAGAGATGTGGGTGGGGAATTGTAGCCAAGAAGAGTTTTCTGAACCCATTGGCAAGACTCCTTACTGGGCATGGCCAGATGCCATTAAAGATACAATGACTCCTGTCCAGTTATATCATTGTGCATTTATATGTTGACATCATTATTCTGATTTGGTTTAAGGGAGAGAAGGTGCTGGACATGCAGATATGAGTTTTCCTTCAGTCTGAGTGACAGTTAAATTTCTCACTGTAAATTAATGTTTATGTATTATGGCTTTATATTTCAGTAAATTGTAAATTTTGTTGGCACAAAAGAGTATTTCCAAGATGTAGCTTTGGAGTCTGCAAAACTCAGACCCACATCCCTGTCAGCACTAAATTCAACACCACAAATGCCACCTCTGAGGTTGCTTGGGACACAGCCTGCCAGCCCTCTCCATGTAACATCTCCCAGCATTCTGAAAGCTTCATGTTTAGGAGAACAGAATCACACACTATAAGATCTGACAGGGAGCTGATACAGCATCTAGTCCAGGTCCCCCATTTTCCAGATGAGAAAACTGAGGTTTAGAGAGGCAGAGAACTTATTAGAAGCAAGAATCAAAGTCAGAGCCCTGGTCAGTGCTGTGTTCAGATATCCTAAGGCCTTACCTAGAACAGGTAGAAACGTTCAATATGAACATCCCTAAATCACCCTGCTCCCCTCATCCCTGCAGCAGGGGTGTTCCCCAAGCGGCAGGCCTTGGATGTCCAAGCCCAGGCTATTGGTGTAGGGGCAAAGGAAAGAGAAAGGAAAGAACTGAAACCAATTCACTTTTCCCTCTTTTTTGCCCTGGAAGCAGAAGTGTGTGCGTGCGTGTGTGTATGTATGTGTGTGTGTGTGTGTGCGTGCGTGTGTGTGTATATGTGTGTGTGTGTGTGTTTGTGTGTGTGTGTGTGTGTGTAGTAAGAGAAAGTGGGGAAGAGTACAGAGGGAGTCCTTTTTTAAGTCACTAGGGCAAATGAATAGAAGGGGAGATGTCCACTTGGTCAGGCCTGGTAAATCCCTTCAGCTTCTCCAACCTCTGCTGTCACCAGCAGAATGGAGGACAGGGAGGTCTGCACTGGAAATAAATAATCTGGACTGTTTCTGGAAAGAGATGGCAGGCATCCGGGAGTCTCTGCCTCCAGCAGTTCAGGATAAAAACCACACCTTGTTATTCCTGCTTTCTCTAAAATAGCCAGGTGAATTGGAGTGTGAGCACTCCGGATTTGAGAGAGGGCTGTACAAAGGAGTTCAGCTGGGAACAGTGAGGAAGGGGAAGGGAGGCGATTTGAAGGCAGAGAGACTCCCTGACATTCGTTGGTCCGTCCTGCCATTCTGGGACTGGGGAGCTCAGAAAGGGGCTGCCTCGATCACCATCTCCCTTTCTGTCTTCCCCCTGGCCTCCCTGACATCAGTATTTCTTTCCTAGGGTCCTTTCGTCTTTAACTAGAAGGGGCTGGGAAGGGCTGTGTGTCATCTCCTGCTGCACCCGACAACACCCCTAGCCCCTTCACCGCTTCTCCGCGGAGACCTCAGTCCCTTCCCATCCTCTTTTCTTCTGCCACCCCCAATAATGGTCTCTCCCGATGCTCAGTGGCGGTGGGGGGGTGCGGGGGGGGGAGGGCGGAGGCGGGGCCGGAGCGTGGAAGTGGGGGGGTCAGGTCTGCAGTGCCGCTTCCCCTGGTACCCGAGCAGTCGCCGCTGCCGCCAGCCCCACGGCCGGGACCCCCGCCCTCACCCGGGACTCCCTTACCGGGGGGACCCAGCCCAGGTAAGACCCCTCTCTAAGTGTCTCACCTCCGCCCCGCCCTGGGCAGAAGCATCCTTGCCTTGCAGCCATTTTATCCTCCGATGCTTTGCTTGTGGGGAGGATGACCACCCCTCTTTAGGGGTGAGGGGATTGGTGGTGGTTTGAATGGACATTTATTTCAGTCGTTGTGCTTATCAGACTATGTATATACATATATATATATGGCGTTTTTCTCTGCATTAACCAAGTCCCAACTATCTTCCTCAGATATTAACTGGGTGGGGGGCTTGTAAGATTCCCTCAAACTCCAATGCCCTCCTCACCTTGCCGCGCCCCCCCACCCCGTGAATGATAAATGACCTTGGCTGGGGCCAGAGAATGGATGCTGCCTCTGTGCGCCTGGACTTGAGTTGGGAGGGGGGAGTGGAGGAAGGGCAGGTGAAGGAGGGAGGGAAGAGACGGAAGAACGGAAATGCTGGGTACCAAGAACTGATAAACGGCCAGGCTTGGGGGCAGGATGGCGGGGGCTGGAGGCAGTTGCTCCGGAGCAGGGGGGAGGGGGTGCTGAGTGATGGTGGGCACTTGTCCAGCAGCAGAATCCAAGGTGAGGGGAGGCTCTCAGGGAATGGGTTCAGTCAGTTCTAGGGGCTCGTGCCTTAGACCGTAGCAGGGGCGGGATGGGGTGGGGGTCGCGGTAAACGCTGGCGGGGAGCGGTCTCTATGCCTGTGCGTGTCGTGGTTTCTGCCGGCGTCCTGTCTCTCTGTATTTCTCCTTGCGCGTTCTCGGCTGACAACTTGGTCTTTTTCCTCAGAACTGTGGGTGCTCCATCCTCCTAACCCTAGGGGAGGGTACAGGGAGGAGAGGTGCAGCCCTGACTGTCCTGGGGTGGGGACCGAGGCTCAGTCACCCAGCTGTAATGGGAAATGGTGCCCCAGCACCTCCCCCTCCGTGGATGTTTTGATAAGTGATTGCTTCTTAATGACCTTGTCACCTGTGCTAGGGTGGGTTAGTGAACCTGGTGGCTCCCAAAGTCACAGGCTTTGATGGGGGTGCTTCTAGACTCCCCTCTTACCCAGGGCTGAGTGAATTGTCCTGAAAGGAAGCATTTGCTCAGTCTCCCCCCTTCCCCCATCCTCCGCAGAAAATCTCCTGGGCACATTTTCCGGTCAGGTGAAGCCAGCCAACCTTAAAGGGCCCTGTAACCCTGCATCTTGTCTCCTTTAACCTCCACCTCTCCAAGTGCTGTCTCTCTCCCGCAGGCTTAGCCACCCTGTGCTGCTTTTGGGGCTAAAAATAGCACTACTTCCTCATGAGCTGAAAGAATTTGTCTTTTTTCTCTCCCTCCTGACCTCCTGGGCTTGTTGGCCCTGCGGGAGCTGGCTGTTGAGCCATCATATCCTGCTGTGGCTCTGAGGGCCTTCGTACCCTTCCCGGACCTCTCAGGGGTGAAGAGTGTTAACAAACACAGGGCATGGCTCCTGGTGGGTCCATCTGCCTCCTTCAGGGTTTGGGGGAGAGCCTAGTTGGGAAAGAAAGGAGAGGAAAGCAAATTGCATGCAGTAAGGGGATTCCACAGTCCCTTCTCTTACATGGGGGATGCTTTGGGCCCTGAACCACAAAGAAAAGAAGGTGACATAGGGGTCACTGGTTCTGGTCATTGTGGTCCACTGCTCACATTTGACCTGAGGGCGGGGTAGGGCTCTACTTGCCAGTGCTTCTTTTTGAACCACATAGCATTACTCATCCCCTTCTGCCAGGGGTGGGGTGGGATGGGGTGTGTGTGCGTGTGCGCGCGCGCGCGCGCGCGCGCGTGTGCATTTAATGAAGGCCCTGGATGGGTGGGAGCAGAAGGAGACCGGATATTTTTAGGGGAATGATCTCTGATCAGAATCTAGTCCTGCTTCCTCTGCTTCTATGAAGGAAGAGGGGGTTCTCCTATACCTCCCTGCGGGGAGGCCCAAGGCCCCCTTCATTCTACATCAGCCTCCTACGCAATGCGGTATTTGTGGACTCCCTTTTCCTTGACTCCTGGAGGAGGAGCAGGGGGATTAAGGGGGGTTAGGAAGGGAGGCCATGGAGAAATGAGGTGCAACTATAGACCTGAGACCCCCATGTTGGAAATATATGAGCCTGATCAGTCACTGCCGTTCCCACCCCCACTAGTGAAGAGGGCCCACTCACGCTGTCCTGAAGGAAGGTGGCAAAAACCAGTCATCACTTCTTTCTTAGACTTTGATCTGCCCTCTTCCCTGTGGTCTCAGGTTCCAGACCTCCCTTTTTGTGAGCCTTAAATATTGTTTGTCTGTAGGAAGACAGTGTGGGTCCAGCTGCTGGAATTAGTTTGAACACAGAGGGGTCTTGGGACTGTTTTGGGAGGATATGACAGCATCTAAGTATGACCCCCACCCTGCTTGCCCTTCACTGCTTGCTGCTGCTTTCACATTTTTCAATCTAATAGGAAGGAAGGAAACTAATAGAATATCTTTTGTGAGACTGAATTCTCACATCAACTCAGAGAATAGAGATTATTATTCCCAATTTAAATATAAGAACTCTGAGGTTTAGAGAAGTACGCTGCCCAGATCAGTTAGTAAGTAAGTGGCAGAGCTGGGATTTCAACTTAGGTTGTATAACTGTCATGTGTTCTGCACAGACCCAGCTTTCTCCTTGCCAGTGTCCCTTTCTGCTGCTCACCTTAAAGGGCATCCACAGGTGGCTTTTGTTCTGGGATCTTGTGAAGTACTGGGCATCTCATTACATTATTACCACCACAAAGAGTAATAACCAATATTTATCAATTTTTATGTGCCGGGTACTATGGTAAGGAGTTTATATGCAGTTTGTCATTTAATCCTTACTTTCCTCTTCTTAGATAAGAGGAAACTGAATCTTGGAGGTGCCTATGGTCACTTAGCTGGTAAGTGCTGAAGCAGGAAGTCAGGCTCCAGTCTGTTTGACTCTGGAAGCTGCGTTTTCACCTGCTGAGCTATGTTAGGAGAAGACCTCTGTCTGTGAGGCCTATAAACATGGAACCTGAGGGAAGGACTGTGGAAGCCCCACCTTCAAAGCCATCAGTGGACTGAAGGCAACAGGTTGGAGGACTCAGTGCCTTCTGTACATTCTCCTCAAGCTCCACCCACAGTAAGGAACCCAGACCAGACGAGCAGGGAGTCCTAGTTTGTTTCCTCTTCTGTGCTTCGCAGATTGGTGGTAGAGCAAAGGGTCTGATCTTGATGTGGGGCAAGAGGTTAGGAAAAGGGCTCTGGGCAGGTGACCATGACTCTGGAGCAAATCACATGGGTCTAGTCTCCAAGGTCAAAGTAAGGGGGCTTGTACACTTGAATGGCCCACAGTTGGCCCAGATAGTCATCCCTTTTTACTGTGTGCCAGCCTGAGGCAAAGAGACCATCTCTATACAACGTGGCCAGGTGGGACTCTGGGTTGGCAGGAACTCTATATTGGCCCTCTTCAGTGTCTTAGCCCTCACAACCTCCTTTTTCTCCCTCTTATTATTATATTTTTCTTTCTTTCTAGATCTCCAGAATCTCCTGGAAGAGAAGTAGCAGCCTTTTCTGAGTTACCCTGGCTCCCCAGCTTAGCCTCCCCAACCTGGCTTCCCCTCCCTTTCCTGTTCCCCCGCTCCCCCTCTCCCTTCCCAATGCACCCAACTGAGCTGGCTGTGGGCCAGAGCGCCTCTCCCGCCTTTCCTCCCCTAGACACTGGTCTATTAGGCCAGGTCCTGTTTCCTCCTATTCTGTGCCCAGAGATACTCGAACACATTTCATCTAAGTAACTGGGAGAAGAGGTCTTTCTGACTCCACGAGTCCTTGCACAAACTCTGAATAAGGAGTTGGGAAGCTCCTGTGAAGCATTCCCAAAGCCCCATCATGGAAGAGGGCTTCAGAGACCGGGCGGCTTTCATCCGTGGGGCCAAAGACATTGCCAAGGAAGTCAAAAAGCATGCAGCCAAGAAGGTGGTGAAGGGCCTGGACAGAGTCCAGGACGAATATTCCCGGAGATCCTACTCCCGCTTTGAGGAGGAGGAGGATGATGATGACTTCCCCGCCGCTGCTGACGGCTATTACCGCGGGGAAGGGGCTCAGGATGAGGAGGAAGGTGGCGCATCTAGTGATGCCACCGAGGGCCATGATGAGGATGATGAGATCTACGAAGGGGAATATCAGGGCATCCCTCGGGCAGAGTCTGGGGGCAAAGGCGAGCGGATGGCAGACGGGGCACCCCTGGCAGGAGGGAGGGGCGGCTTGGGTGATGGGGAAGGCCCCCCTGGGGGACGAGGAGAGGCACAGCGGCGGAAAGAGCGGGAAGAACTAGCCCAGCAGTACGAAGCCATCCTGCGGGAGTGTGGCCATGGCCGCTTCCAGTGGACACTCTATTTCGTGCTTGGTCTGGCGCTGATGGCTGATGGCGTCGAGGTCTTCGTGGTGGGCTTCGTGCTGCCCAGTGCTGAGAAGGACATGTGCCTGTCTGACTCCAACAAAGGCATGCTGGGTAAGACATTGGGGGGCACTCCAGCCCTGTCCCGCCCCAAACTGTGGAAACACTCCTGTTCCAGAGAGTTGCTCCTGTCCTCACTACTGAGCTCCTAAGGACCCTGCTTCCAGGATGTCCCTAGAGGGCTCAAGGTTCCTCTGCATACTCTCCCCAGAACACAGCCTCCTCTGGTGGTTGGGTCATAGCGAGGCTGCTTGTGCAAGAGGGGCCTGAGGGCGGGCAGCTGGGGTTTGAGCCAGTGGTTGACTGGTGGTCTGCTTAGTTCTGCAGGAGGTGGCCATGGTGGGACGGGCCCCCATTTAATGTTTCTTCAGAGCCTTCCCTCCTGTTATCCTGATTCCTTTCTTTTTTGGGGGGGAACAAGAAGTCAGTATTCAAACTCTGGTTTAAATGAGAAGGGTCAGTTTGAGGTGGTGGGGGGTGGGAGGGGAAGGATCCTGGGTCTTCAGCCAGAGAAACTGGACACACTTGCTCTTGGTCAGCCGTGGGAGTGCTCAGGGGTCAGCAGGTGGTCTCTCATGACCCTTGCTGATGGGGACCTGGAGGGAGGAAAGCCCCTAGATTCACTCGGAAAGATACCTGGTCTTGTCCTGCCACCAAGTTGCTGTAAGATCTCGGGCAGTTGCCCTCTCCCTGGGGCTTGGCTTTGGCATGGGTAAAGGGCGGAGTTTGTAGTAGATGACTTTTAAGATCAATTCCACGTCTGATTTTACGAAGGAAGTAAGAGACAGGAGAGTTTTAGGACCAGAAGTATTGGACCTGAAAGGAGTAAAGGATGGATTTTGTGTGTGGGATTTCCTGGGAGGATTGAAGGAATGGTGCCTCTTTCCCAGGGAACATGAGAGACACCTCCTGCTGCTTTGAGGGCATCATGGCAGGGAGGGTCGAGGGGACCCTGGGAGGGTCTGGGAATCGAGGCAGATCCATTCCTCATTCCATGTAAGCCAGATATGGGGGTGTCTTGTATGTGTGTGTGTTTATGTGTTCATGTGTGTGTGACAGCAAGAGTGAGAACTGAGAGCGAGCAAGAGGGAATGAGAGGGAGAGAAAGAATTCTGGGGGTCTCCAATATCTGCATCCCTGCCTTGACCCCCCGGCCTGCACAGACATCTTTGCTCACGCAGTTCTCTCACTTGCTCTCATCTCTGGGTAGACTTAGCTCCTGGAAGCCCTTCAGCAACTCCATCCATTCTGCTGCAATTTCAGCTCATTTACTGTTCAGGGGGTGGGAGAATTGAAGTGTGTCTGCTTATATCCCTTCTGCCTCTGCTTTCCTCATTCCAGGCCTCATTGTCTACCTGGGCATGATGGTGGGAGCCTTCCTCTGGGGAGGTCTGGCTGATCGGCTGGGTCGAAGACAGTGTCTGCTCATCTCACTCTCAGTCAACAGCGTCTTCGCCTTCTTCTCATCCTTTGTCCAGGGTTATGGCACTTTCCTCTTCTGCCGCCTCCTTTCTGGAGTTGGGTGAGTGTCCACCTCCCAAGCCCCTGGAGGGCAGGACTGTGTCTTGTCACTGTTGTGTCTCTAGAGTCCAGCACAGTGCCAGGCACACCAGATGGACCTGAAGTATGTATGAGCTGAATGAATGAATTCCTTTCTCCCACTGTCTTCAGGCCAGCTTCTCCCTGTCCAGGACCTGTCTGCTGCCTGTGCAGAATGCTATTCCATGTCTGGTTCACTGCAGAGTCCTCCACCCCATCCGCTAGTTCCATTCTGAACCTGACTCCATGAAGAGGCCTAGTGGGTCTCAGACTCACCCCTGGGCACCTGTGGAGCCTTGAGTTATCCCCTTCCCAGAGTCGACACATCTCCTGCATTCAGTAACAGACCTTGCTGGTACCCACATCTGCCGGAACTTTGAAGCCTCGGCCTGCGCAACTCCTACACTTCCTCAGCCACCTGGGTGCATTCTCTGCATTGTCCCCAAGCTCTTTTCTGGCCTGCTCCCACACACATGCCCTTAGACTCCTCGGTTCTTTTTCCTTTGGGGATTTCCCCTCTTTTCTAGAATTATCGCCCCTCCCTTTCCGCTCTGCAGTCATCTTCAAGATTCATGTTCATTTCTTCCCTTTCCCCGAGACCTGCCTGCTTGTTTCCCAGAGTCCCAAGGATGGGTGCTTATGGCTGTGATGAGGGAGCCCACAGGGTATGTGTGAGGAGTCTCTTTAAAAGGTTTGTAAGATGGAAGGGACTTGGGGATTCAGAGCACTGGGGCAGGGGGCCAGGAATACGGCCAGTTTCCAACACGGACTTCTTCCAATGCCCTCCAGGATTGGAGGGTCCATCCCCATTGTCTTCTCCTATTTCTCGGAGTTCCTGGCCCAGGAGAAACGCGGGGAGCACTTGAGCTGGCTCTGCATGTTTTGGATGATCGGTGGAGTGTACGCAGCTGCTATGGCCTGGGCCATCATCCCGCACTACGGTGAGCAGCCCCCTGGGAGCGCACCCCAGACTCTCTCCCTCCTCTCCTGTGCTGCCAGTGGTAGGACCTTCCATCCTCTGGCCTCTCTGCTGATTCTGTGCCTCTGTCCCTGCCAGGGTGGAGCTTTCAGATGGGGTCCGCTTACCAGTTCCACAGCTGGAGGGTCTTTGTCCTCGTCTGCGCCTTTCCTTCTGTGTTTGCCATTGGGGCTCTGACCACACAGCCTGAGAGCCCCCGTTTCTTCCTGGAGGTGAATGGGGATGGGGCTGGGCTGCGGGTAGGGCAGCAGAGGCTCCTGTGTTCAAACACCCACTGTGGGTCTGGTTTGGTCCTTTGTGGCTGCCTTCCTTCCTCACAGGGTCCATGCTCTGGGGGACTTTATCTTGCTTCCTTTGTTTTGGAATGTACCTCCAGAGGAGTTCCATGGGTGGAGAAACCAGGGTATCTGCTCAGCCATGGGTGGCTTAGGGATTTGCGGGCAGGGGTCCTGGCCCTGGCCCTCGCCCTGACTTTACAGTTCAAGAGAAGATCCTGCTGCGTACTCTTTCCCCCTCCAACTTTATCTTGGTCCAGCAGGGTTAGGATGCTGCCCCTTCCCCGACTACATACTTGCCCACCATCGTCATTTCCTGTTTTCTGTTTTCTCTTTCCGTTGTAACAGGGGATGCCTAGGACCTGGGTTAGGACCCTGGACTCCCCCAAGTCTGATGATATCTTGCTGTACTCCCACTGGGGCTCTTTCAGAGTGGATGATGGATGTGTCCATACGTCAGGGGTTGTGGGAGGAGCCTTTTTGGGTCCTGTGACTCCAGAAGCCAGTTTGGAGGGAGGGGGTCCCCAACCCTGGGTCAGGAAGGGGCTAACCTAGATGTGGGGATTGTGTCTGTGGCTCTAGAATGGGAAGCATGATGAGGCCTGGATGGTGCTGAAGCAGGTTCATGACACCAACATGCGAGCCAAGGGGCATCCTGAGCGAGTCTTCTCAGTAAGTCCTCCCCCTCAGTCCTCCAAGCCCCTGCAGCCCCAGCCCCACCCTGGCCCCTCTCTAGTCACCCACCTTCCTTATCCCCACCACTTCCTAGGCCACTCCAGCCACACTCCCTCAATGAAATCTCTTGGGGTTTCATGTCCACCAACCTCCCATTTTGCTGCTGCAAGAGAAACTGAGGTACTTGGAAGGGGTGGAAAATACAGACTATGTGACTGCTCGCTCACTCCTTCTCTTGACCCCAGGTCACCCACATTAAGACAATTCACCAGGAGGATGAGTTGATTGAAATCCAGTCAGACACAGGGACCTGGTACCAGCGCTGGGGGGTCCGAGCCTTGAGCCTAGGAGGGCAGGTAATGGGGGATGGGATGGTGGAGAGAGAGAAGGGAGCGGGGGAGGTGGAGAGGAAGGCAGGGCTCCAGCCTGGGTGTGGGGGTGATGCATGAACTGAAGGGAGGTGGCTGGGCTGAAGAACTGGGACCTGCAGGTGCTAGAACTACTGTCTGTCAGCCACTGCCTGACTTTGTTCTATTATGCCCAGGTTTGGGGGAACTTCCTCTCCTGTTTCGGTCCAGAATATCGACGCATCACTCTGATGATGATGGGCGTGTGGTTCACCATGTCGTTCAGGTGAGGAGGTGGGTGGGGCAGGTGTTATGTGGTGGTTTGTGGGTTGGGAGAGAGGTGGAAGAAATGGAAATGAAAGGGATGAAAATGAGGGAAGGTGCTGTTCAGATCCCCTCTGATCCTCCACCAGCTCCTCTACTTCATTCATTAATCCAACAAACTTACGTTACAGGCTGAACAGTACTGTTTCTATTCTGTGCCAGGTACTCTGCTGGGCTGGAACAGATGTGGTCCCAGTCCTCATGGGGTTTAAATTTTGTTTAGAGAGCTAGACAAAACTAGCTACAAGGTAGTGTGATGAGTGTCACAGCAGGGGAGGTGCTCTGGGAGCACATGATCGAGCGGGCTTCCCAGCCCAGGTCTGGGGTGGGCAGGAGAGGGGATCTAAGTCCTGAAGGATGAACAGGAGTTAGACAGGCTAAGGGTGGGCTAGGGAGACTTTTAAAGGGTGGACTAGGGAAGAGCAAATGCCTGGAAGGTAAGAAAGAGTATGGTGGGAAGGTCAGAAGAGCCTGAAGTTCCCCTAGAACCAAGCAACTGGTGAAAGATGAGGTGAGGTGAGAGATGAGGCTGGGAGGTAGGCAAGGTCCTGGCATGGACTGACTCCTCTATTCCCCCTCCTGGACTATGTGGTTCTAATCCTTGAGCCCTGTCTGACTCCACTGCCCTTCACTCTTCAGCTACTATGGCCTGACTGTCTGGTTTCCTGACATGATCCGCCATCTCCAAGCAGTGGACTATGCAGCCCGCACCAAAGTGTTCCCAGGGGAGCGTGTAGAGCATGTGACTTTTAACTTCACCCTGGAGAATCAGATCCACCGAGGGGGACAGTACTTCAATGACAAGTATGTGGGGACCTTTACACTTCACTCCTCCTGTCCCTTCTACCCCTTGTCTCTTTTGTGAGTCTAGGAGTTCGGAGACAAGGTATTTGGGGGGCAAAGACCTGTGGGTTTGTTTGTTTGTAGACTAGAAAAAGAGTTTATCAAGGTACACTGCCATAGACAACAGAGGGCCACACAAACGAGAGGTGCCTGTGTGAGCCAAAGACCTGTGGTTCTCCTTGGTGCTGCCGCTTTCTGTAACTGCACTAAAGGAGTGGGTCCTGGCGGAGACAATGGGGATCTCTCATCATCTTGGCCTTACAGGTTCATTGGGCTGCGTCTGAAGTCAGTGTCCTTTGAGGATTCCCTATTTGAGGAGTGTTATTTTGAGGATGTCACGTCCAGCAACACTTTTTTCCGCAACTGCACATTCATCAACACCGTGTTCTATAACACTGGTAAGGTGGGGCGGCCAGTGGCTGTCTGACTGAAGGGCTGGGTGGACCCTGAAGAGGCGGGGAGGGCACCTTCCTCATTCCCTAGCTCAGGGTCTGCAAGCTGAGCTCTCCGGAGCCTTGAAGGCTGGTACAGGGGCCTGTGAGCTACCGCCAATAATTCGAAAAATCTAATGGAAATTGAAAACTTTTCTGTAATAGTTAAAATATCTGACAAAAACATCAAGTTTCTTTGCCTTTGGTTAGAATTGAAACAACTCAGTGTGGTGATGTTAATGCACCTTTGAAGAGGGCAAAAACCATTCAAAACAGGGTCATTGGGAGAAAGAAAAACAATAAAAAGGTCACTTGGTAGAGGAAAGGTTGGGGGCCATGGCCTTAATCCATTTCTTTAAGAGTGATTCTCAAACTGCATATGCATGAAATGATGGTTTTGGAAACCAGACTGAGGTTTCCCACCTCTAAGTGGAGGACTGGGTGAGCTTTCCCATCTTGCAGGAAAAAATAATGATGGGGCTTTTAATGATTTTTAATATTTTGCTCAGTATTTTTTCCTAAACTTATGGCACCGCTACTGCTTACAGTCAGCTCGAGCAGGCAAAAAGTATGAATGGGAAAGAAGCAGGCACTACTAATGAGAAAACTTGGAAACAGCCAGTCACCGTTTCATTCCGTAGATTACGGTCACTTTGTGCCATAGAGTCCAGTTCCCATAGTCATGTGTCGGATGCTTGGCAGTGAGCGCCCTGAATGATCCTGAGTGCCCTCCCTGCCAAACCCCATAAAGGCAGAGCCCTGAGCACAGGCTGCAGCTCCTCCCTCTCACATCGGCCATGACTGTCTGCCTGTCTCGGCCCTCGCCCCCAGACCTGTTTGAGTACAAGTTCGTGAACAGCCGTCTGGTGAACAGCACATTCCTGCACAACAAGGAGGGCTGCCCCCTAGACGTGACAGGGACGGGCGAAGGCGCCTACATGGTGTATTTCGTCAGCTTCCTGGGGACGCTGGCTGTGCTTCCTGGGAACATTGTGTCTGCTCTGCTCATGGACAAGATCGGCAGGCTCCGAATGCTCGGTGAGGGGACAGGCTGGGTGGTGGTGCGTCAGGACTGATGAGGGGTTTGGCGAAGGGGAAGGCTGTCAATGGGCTTCTCACCTTAGTCTGTGGAAGAGCTTAGCCAGAGAAGGTTCTATCTCTTCTGCTTGGGGGTGGCTGCAGGATGGCGAGGGGTCTGGCAGGGAAGCTCCCCTGGGGGTAGGAGGTATGCGGAATAGCAAGTGCAGGGCACAGGCTTTGAGGTGATGGATTTTGAATCTCAGCTCCATCGCCTACCTTGGGCAAGTTACTTTCCCTCTATGAGCCTAGCTGTCTCACCTGCAGCATGGGGGTGATGACAGTACCTGCCTCATGAAGCTACATATTAGATCAGTGCACGTAAAGCATCGAGTTGCTTGGCCCATAACTGGCACTGAAGAAATGGCTGGCACGGGTATTATTAACAAAAGGACAATTATGAGGGAGGCTGGGGTACCTTGGCAAGAGGACAGTCTCATCTCAACGCTGGCTGACAGGGCAGGGTGGGCTGCGGATGGTTTCCCCCGTGGCCAGGCTCATGCTGCCTCCTCCTTCCCCGGCTCTAGCTGGCTCCAGCGTCATGTCCTGTGTCTCCTGCTTCTTCCTGTCCTTTGGGAACAGCGAGTCGGCCATGATCGCTTTGCTCTGCCTTTTTGGGGGGGTCAGCATTGCATCCTGGAACTCGCTGGACGTGCTGACTGTTGAACTCTACCCCTCGGACAAGAGGTAGCTGGAGTGTGGTGGCGGCAGGGCAGCAGGGTTCGGGCCCAGAGGGCAGGGCAGAAGTAGGGTGAGGAAGGGGGCTGACTGGGAAAGGCATCTTCAGGGGTAAAAGGGTACACATTCCCCTTTAGTTTCTCCTCTAAAAGCTGGTAGCTTTTGTATTCACTCCTTGAAGTCTTAACTATTAACCTAGTTTTTTGGTGTCCTTTCCCCTTGCCTCCCAATTTATCCTTATTTCCTGATGTGCATCCCTCACCTCTCATCTCTCCATCCTTCCTCTCCCTCTTGGACACTGCCTGCCATCTTTCCTTCACTTTCCCACCTACCTGCCCTTCCCCCACCAACCCTCCCACTGCTCTTCCTTCGTCTCCCTCCTGGGCCGGCCCGTCCCTGCTGCGTGCTGTGCTGGGGGACTCCTGAGCAGGACCACAGCCTTCGGCTTCCTGAATGCCCTGTGTAAGCTGGCAGCTGTGCTGGGGATCAGCATCTTCACATCCTTTGTGGGAATCACCAAGGCTGCCCCCATCCTCTTTGCCTCAGCTGCCCTTGCCCTTGGTAGTTCTCTGGCCCTGAAGCTGCCTGAGACCCGGGGGCAGGTGCTGCAGTGAGGGAGCTTCTGGGGCTTTGGGGGTGGCAGGCACACTGTGAGACCAACAACTCCTTCTTTCCCCTCCCTGCCCTGCCATCATGGCTCCCAGAGCCCTCTTTCCCCACTCGCCCGTGTTTGGTGTCTTAGCTGTGTGTGTGTATGTGTGTGTGTGTGTGTGTGTGTGAGAGAGAGAGCGAGAGAGCGAGAGAGCGAGAGAGCGAGAGAGCGAGAGAGCGAGAGAGCGAGAGAGCGAGAGAGAGAGAGAGAGAGAGAGAGCGCGAGCGAGCGCGTTCGCGCACATGTGTGTGACCCCGTGGGCAGGGACTACAGGGAAGGCGCCTCCATCCCAGTGTTGGGATGCAGATCTACTCCCCACCTCCTACCACCCTCCACTTTGCACAAGAGAAGGCTCGGCCCCACCCTTCTCCCCCAGTGTTAGTGAGAGGCCCCTGCGCTTCCTGGCTCCTGGGGCTATGGATCAGGCTTCCTGCCTTCCCCTCATCCCCTCTGCCTGTGCCCTAGCGAAACCACAGGCATATGACCATGGGGGGCTGGGGCTTTGTGTAGACCACGGACCAAAAGAACTTCTTAGAGTCGGAGGGGCCTCCGGTGTCCCCTCACACCTGCTGGATGCTGGGGGAGCAGCAGTAAATCTCAGTGCCCTGGCCTCTGCTTCCTCAGTTTGGGCTCCAAGTAAGAAACCTGAATTTTATGAAATTAGCTTTCTGATTCTTATTTATTTATATATTAGGTTCTGAGGCAGCTCAGCAGGACTGTGTGTGTGTGTGTGAACATGAACACGTGTGTACACTTTTGTATGCATGTGTATGTGCCGTGGGCCGGGGGTGTGACTATACTGTCCTGAAATACAAGCCAAGGATAATTTCAGTGGACCCACACACAGCCCTGCTTCCCACAGTATCTCCTCTCATCTTGTTTCTGGGCCGGGCCTGGGAGGGAGGAGCCCTAGGCCAGGCTGGGATAAGAGTCCCACAGTGTAGGAAAATCTGAGGACACCTGACAAGGTTACCTCCTCCCCTCCTCTCAGGAAGCACAGGCCTCCTCTGGAGTGAGAGGCTTGACCCACTACAGCACAGACAGGAACAGCACAGCAGCCCTCCCACCCCCACCCCCGTCCCCTCACAGGCAGGGTAGCAGGGGAGGGAAAGAAACTAGGCATATGGTCAAACCAGCAGATCAAAAAGCACAAGGGGCAGGGCCAGGAACCAGGGGCCTTCCCAGCAACCCCTCTAAAGTGGGAAGAGGTCAGACAGTAAGCCAGGGGCCCCTAATGCAGGGACCAGAAGCCTCAGCTTCCCCATCTCACCCTCTTCACAGGATAGCCCCTGTAGGTAAAGCTGCTCCTGCCCTACCCCACTCCACATGGCTGCTTTCTTTGGTGCCCCCTTTCCCCCCACTGTAGCTGTGATGTGTTGTAGTTTTTAGCTGTTTGTAAATGTTAAAAAAAAATTTAAAAGGAAAAAAGTGAAAACAACAAAAAAAGAAAATCCAAATTCACCCTCCTCATGCTGCGTCTGGCGGTGCCCCCTCCCTGTGGTCACTCCCATTTTGTAACACTGAACCAGGTGGTGACTGTTTAACTCTTTGGTGTCTGTGCTCAAAGGACTGCTTTCCCCTCCAGTGCCCAGTGTACGAGTGTGTGCCCTTTCCTCACCCTTCACTTGCTGGACGCAGCCCTCTTCCCTGCACCCCCCTGGAGGGACCCATCCATCTCCCTTACTCTCCTGGGGAACCCTAAACCCAACTATGTTGATGTGAAAAATGAAATGAAAACATTGATGAAAAATAAAAAGGAAACAAATCCTTAAAACCCAAAATGGCTGTATCTGCTTCTTTGCCTCCACCTATATCCAACTCTGACCTGCCTCCTAAGAGGGTCCTGGGAGGCCAGAAAAACATGATTTCCTGTCAGTCTCTCTCTCCTGACCTTTCCACTTTTACAGGTGGAGTGTCCCCTCTGTCTCCCAGATTTGAAAACTTGGGATAATGTTCTATAACTCAACAGCAAAAAAACAAATAACCTGATTAAAAAATGGGCTAAGGACTTGGATAGATATTTTTCCAAAGAAGACATACAACAGCCAATAGGTAAATATGAAAAAACGCTCTATGTCACTGATCATCAGGGAGGTGCAAATCAAAACCACAATGAGATATTACCTCACACTTGTCAGGATAGCGATTATCAAAAAAAAGTGTTGGCAAAATGTGGAGAAACTGGAACCCTTGCACATTGTTGATGGGACGGCAGAATGGTACAGCCACCCTGGAAAAGAATATGGAGGTTCCTCAGAAATTAAAAGTAGGAGTACCATATGATTCAGCAATCTCACTTCTGGGTATTTATCCGCAAGAATTAAAATCAAGATCTTGGAGAGGCATTAGCATGTTCACTGTAGCATTATTCACAATAGCTAAGATGTAGAGTGGAAGAATGGATAAAGAACAGATAGTTTATACATACAATGGAGTATCTGCCAGCCTTAAAAAAGAAGGAAATTCTGCAATATGTGACAACATGTATAAATCATGAGGCCATTACACTAAGTGAAATAAGTCACAGAAAGACAGATACTGGATGATTCTGTTTATATATTAATTATCTAAAATAGTCAAATTCATAGACTCAGACTAGAATGTTGGTTGCCACGGGCTTGGGGGAGAAGCAGCTACCAATCAACAGGCATAAAATTTCAGTGACGCAAGATAAATAAGCTCTAGAGACCTGCTGTACGACACTGTGCTTACAGTCAGTGATAATATATTGTGCACTTAAACATTTGAGAAGGTAGATCTCATATTTAGAGTTTTTGCTGCAATGTTACAAAATAATTTTTTAAAAATCTAAAATCTCCAAAAATGAAAACAAACAACTTGGAGTAATATTTCTTAAGAACAGAATCAATTTTCCTCCAAACCCTCTTGTGTCTTTTAAAAATACAGATTCCAGATTCCATTCTCAACTTGCGGAGCTGAATCCTTTTTTTAGAAGAGAGGAGACCTAGACTGTACATGTTAAACAAGTTCCCTTGGGAACTCTTATTTGTGAGGAAATCTGAAAACCACTGCCGAGAGGTTACCATTAATCCCCTCTCTCTGGTTCACTACTGTTTGAATCAAGCCCTTTTCTGACTTTTTAAGTGGGAGCTCTCAAATCAACCCCTTCCTCTCCATTTCCACAGCTGACCTCTTGGTCAGGGTTCCACCTTCACCATCAGTTGATCTCTGTGCCTCCAATCTCCTACATCACGGTCAGATCAATCTATCCCAAAATGTTCTTTGAAATGCCTTTCCTCAAAACTCTTCAGTGACTCCCTGCTGCCCAACCAGATGCAGTCTATACTCTTTAGCAAGAAATGGTCGACACGTGTTAATCAAGCTTTTTCTTTATAAAGTTCCATCTCTACGTTGAGATCACTGCAAAGTTGCTTATTTAGGTATCACTTGAGTTCCCCTCAGAAATAAGACATTTGGAAGGCTCAAAGGAAAAAGTGCTATATAAAGTTTTCTCCATCTTCTATATTCATTTCCTAGGTTATCATCTTTTTGTTGCTTTAGTGATTTTTTTAAAAAGATTTTTCTCACGAACAAACGCAAATCCTTTTGGAAATGGGCATGTTGTTAGAAAGCCAAACACTCCCAAGTCTGAAGTTCAAATGTGTCTGTAACTGCTGTCTTGTCCAATAACTCGCTGCCTAGTCCAGCTTCTGTGCCTTTGCTTGGGCTCTTCCCTCTGCCTGCAACAGCTTTCCTCTCCTTTCTGATTGAATAAAGCCCTTCCTGACTGCCCTACACTTCAAGTATCTATTTTCTCCCAAGAACATCTGTAGCACTGATCCAACAGGCCACTAATAACACAGCAATTCAACTCATATGATAATTTCTCTTTTAGTGTACAGGATTATCTGCGACTCATAAGGTCTAGTGGTTCTTTAGTCACAATTTAATTCGAAATAACTGCGTACTTTTCCCTGAATAGTCCATGGCAAGAGCAGGAGAGACTACTCTTTCCCTGGGTTAGCTATGAGGTGAAATGAGTTGCTGTCTGCAGAGTATGTGTATATGCCGGTTGAATGGGCCCCAGGGTCCTCATCCCTTACAAATACCAGACTGTACAGAGGAAAGAAGGCCCCAGTAGTTTATTCTCACCCAACCCATTTGGATCCTGGTTCTCCCTCTCTCTCAGGATTCAAGGAGTTCCTCGAGTTTTCTTGCTCCCGCCCAGGCAGGGGGGGCTCGTGTCCAGTTGAGGGTTCTCCCTCCACTGGGCAGGGGTCCGCGCTTGTATGGCCAGCGCGTGGACTGGCCCAGCCAGCTCTTCCGACAGCGCCGCGTGGACCAGCCGATGCCTTTGGAGGGGACTCAGTCCCTCAAAGCGCGAGCTGACCACTGCCACGCGGAAATGGGTCTCACTGCCTGGTGGGACCGCGTGGCCGCCGCTCTCGTTACGCAGCTCCAGCACCTCGGGGTTCAAGGCCTGCTCCAACTTCGCGCGAATGGCGGCCTCAACGGGACCGACGGTCTCCGATCCCGCGCTGCTCCGGGACAGACAGACGCGGCCGGCCATGGAGAAGAAGCGTCCGACCAGCTGCCCACTCAGCATCGGCTACCACAGGGAGAAGGACGGGAACAGTGAAGGACAGGGCCTCGCGCTAGGTGAGACACCAGTCTCCCAGCTACCCCAGCCCCCGCCCGCGGCGAACGTCCACACTCGGCTCCTGCTTGGACCCGCCTCAACGCGAGAGACGCAAGGCACCGCCCCTTCCCTCCGTGTGACGGACGGGAATCTAGCCTCCGCGGGCGGCGGAGCGGCGACGGGGTTTAAGACAGGGCCTGCGCGCGAGGCACGTTCGTTACCACGGGGATTCATAAGGAATAGGCTGGAGGCTGCAAAGGTAGAGTATGTGAAGCTCCGGGCTTTTAGTTGAGCCAGTGTCCACACGTCCCCTCTGAACCCCAGACTGGGCCCTCACTACCTTGCACTCAGTCTTGGCTGCAGCAGTTACCCCTCAGGGCCAGAACTCCCGACGTTCTGAGCGGAATGCAGACCTCGCGTCCGGAGGCACGCTGGGAAATGGAGTCCTCGCAACGCGATTAGAACCGGCATCGGTCACGTGGTACCCCGAGGGCTCACGGGAACTGTAGTCTCCACTTGGCCCGACTCGGGACGTCGATGGAGGTGCCGAATTGGAGGAATTGCGAAGAAAATGGGAGTTCGGCGCAGTTGGGTTTGGGATTATTCTACCCATTTTATTGCCAATATAGATCTTATAGGTCATGTAGCCCAACTCCTTTATTTTACATAAGAGAAAATACAGTCTATTTCATTTATTGAATACATAATTATTGCGCACCAGACCAGTTCTGGAGGCTAGGGAGGGAAGACAGGCCCTGTCCTCAGGCAGTTTACAGAACGCTGGAGAAGATGGATAAATGAGGGGACAGGTGCAATACTATGTGCTGAGTGCTGTGATGGGACTAAGAACAGGATGCTAAGGAGGCACGCCATCCAGACTTTGGGGAGCAGAGAAAGTTTAGGGGAACAGTTTAGAAGAGACGAAAATCCTTTCTCAGTGCTTATAGTGTGGTAGATTTCGTACAAAGGCCAGGAGGAGAGTACTTTCCTCTTGGTGGTTCCTTTGGGTGTAGTTAGGCATGGTTGGAACCGACAGGGCAGAGATGATGGTGTTGGGAGCTGGGGTGAGTGCATAGGCCTGTGGCGAGAAGAGGAAGGGGCCAAACCAGGCTGGGCCCTGTAGGTCTTGTTAGGCAGTTTTGTCTTTATCCTAGGAGCAGTAGGAAGGAAGGGAAAGTTTTAAGCAGGGATGAGATTTTTCCAAGATGATAGATAACTTGTCAATTCAATCTATATTTTATCTTGCATCCTTCATATTTTATAGATTTCTCCATATATGTATTTCCCCCAACTTCTAATTCTGAAAAATTTCAAACCTGCAGAAAAGTTGGAAAGTACAAAGCAATATCCTCTACTTCCACTATTTTTTTACATATTATATTTTAAATACTTATATACTTTTATATTTAAGTCCTTTATGTATCCTATATGCTTTAGAAATATATTTATATACTTTTTTGAAAGGAAGTTGCAGATAGCATGACATTTCATCCCTAGGTACTCCAATAAGTATCTCCTAAGAACAAGGATATTCTCCTAAATAACCACGATATCCTTATCACATTCAAGAAGCTTAATGTCAGTTGCAAGGTTAGTAGTGAGCACCCAATTTATTCTCTACTGATATTTTGTGAGATTTGCTTTTTAATCTTTGAATATGTGTGTGTATAATAAAAATAAAATGTACCACTTCTGCTGAATCATTTGAGAGTTAGCTGTAAAAAAAGTTTTGCATTTCACTACTGTATACTTCAGCATGTGCCTCCTAAGACAAGGACATTTTTCTGCATAACCACAATGCCACTACCACACCTAAGACATTTAATATTCATACCAGTACCTAATATACAGTTGATATTCAGATTTCCCCAGTTGTCTCATTAGTGTCCTTTATAACTTTTTATTTTTAGAAAGCTAGTGGAGGATCATGTATTGCATTTAGCCCTCTTTCAATGTGTATTTTGCAAAGATCACTAGCTGCAGTGTGGAAAACTGTAGAGGAGGTAGGAGTGCAAGAAGGGAGACCAGCTGGGAGGTTATTGTAGTAGTCTAGATGAAAGATGATGGTGACTTGGACCAAGGTGGTGGTGGTGGAGGTGGAGATTGAGATGGGAAGAAATTGTGGCTACAAGATAATATATTAGGAGGGTAAAATTCATGGATGTGGTAATGAGCCAGTTACGGGAGGGAAAGTGTGAAGGATAACTATCAGGTTTCTGCATCTCGATGGATTGCATTTATTCCCTAAGATGAATACTGGAAGAGGACCAGGTTTGGAAGAATGGGGAAGTGGACGATTAGGTGTCCGGTACTGTTTTGGACTTAAATCTGAAGTATCTTTATGATATTCAAGAAGAGATGTCAAGTTGGATATATGGCTCTATGTATGTGTGAATTGTATTTTTAACTTTTTCTTAAGTGTTTTCAGAGTTACAGAAATTGCAAAAATAGTACAAATAATTCTTGTCTATCCCTCACCCTGATACCCAGATTATCCATATATTAACATTTTATTGTACTTGCTTTATTTCTATGTATCAATCTTCACATATATAATTTTTTTCCCTGAACTGTTTGAGAGTAAGTTTCAGAGATAAAGTCCATTTACCTCTAACTATCTGTGATGGTTATTTTATGTGTCAACTTGACTAGGCCACGGGATGCTCAGATATTTGGTCAAACATTATCCTGGGGTTTCTGTGAGTGTGTTTTGGTTAAGATTAACATTTACATTGGTAGACTGAGTAAAGCTGGTTGCCCTCCCTGGTTGTGGCCCGTTTCATCCAATTAGTTGAAGGCCTGAAGAGAATAAAAAGGTTAACCCTCCCTGAGAGAGAGAGAAAGTTCTTTCCTGTCTGATTGCCTTTGAACTGAGACATTGGCTTTTTTACTGCCTTCAAACTCAACTGAAACACTGGCTCTTCCTGGGTCCCCAGCCTTCTAGCCTTTGGCTGGGACTACAGCATTGGTTCTGTTGGTTCTCAGGCCTTCAGGCTTGGACTGCAACTACACCATCAGCGCTCCTAGGTTTCCAGCTTGCTGACTCACCCTGCAGATCTCGGGATTTGTCAGCTTCCATTATCATGTGAGTCAATTCCTTATAATAAATCTCTCTCTCTCTTGCTCTGTCTCACTTTCTCTCTCTCACTTGCTCTTTCTCTCTCCATATACATCCTATTCTGTTTCTTTGAAGAACTCTAATATATATTTACTAATGTATATTTACTAAAGAAAAGACATTTTCTCACATAACCAACAGTATAATTGTCAAACTCTGAAAATGAACATTGATACAGTATTATAATCTACAGATCTCACTCAAAATTTGCCCACTGTCCCACTCATGTCCTCTATAAACAATGAAAAAAAAAATTCTGGGCCAGGAGCCAATCTAGGGGCACATGCTGTGTTCGGCTGTTACGCCTCTGTAGTCTCCATTAGTCTGGAATAGTTCCTTGGTCTTTGTCTTCCATGACTTTGACATTTTTGAGGAGTACAGACTGTGTATTTTGTTGAATATCCCTCAGTTTGGGTTTGTCTAGTGTTTCCCTCTGATTCAGATTTAGGATATGCATTTTTGGCAGGAATACTGCAGAAGTGATATTGAGTCCTCACTGAACCATATGGGGGCATATAATTTGATTTGTCCTTTTGCTAGTGATAATTCTGATCAGTTGATCCAGGTGGTATCTCTCAGGTTTCTCCACTGTAAAATTATTCTTTTTCCATTTGTAGTTGTAGGAGATACTTCGAGTCTTCTTTATATTCTATTTCTCATTAAGCTTTTGTCTACTAATTTTTGCATTTGAGAAGTGTATCTGAAGAGTTATTGAAGGTGAAATGAAGTCATGGGTGGGGGGTTAGGTGGGGAAGTGGGTGAGGGGAGTAAAATTACCATGGGGAAGATACATGGTGAGAAAAGAATCGGATTTTCTATTAGAAGAGCACTCTGGCTAGTGTGTGAAGAATCTGTTAGTGGAATGGGAAGAGTGGAAGCAGAGAGAAGAGTAGAAAAGGCTTTGGCAATAGTCTGGTGAAAGATAATCTGAGTGGAGGCAGGAGATGGGCTGGAGAGAAGCCAATTGACCAGAAAGCTATTAAAGAGATGGCATCTACAGGATCTGTAATTTGCTAATCCAGTAACTGGGGTGGGGTGGGGGGACTGGTGGGAGGCTGTGGTCAGAGAAGGCCTTGCTGTGGAGGGGACATATAAACAGCGATGTGAATGACTAGTGGGAACTAATCATGTGAAAAGAGAGATCTGGCCGGAGGGAATGTATTCACTACATTCTAGATGTGTTATGTCAAGCTCATTGTTGGCATACTTGTGGGTGTTCAGTAAAATGTGTTGGATGGATAAGTGAACTCATACATGTATAGGAAGGGCTGACATCATTATTATTCCCGTTGCAAAAACAAATGAAAGCTTTGTAAGTTTCAGGCTCCATAGGGCAAGTTTAGTGTCTTTGTTTCTGATAAAAACATAATCATAGTATCTGCTATTTAGTGAAGGTGTGTCATGGACAGATTAAGACTTTTAGAGGTTTTAAGCACTGAGAGATTATGGTGGTGGCTGCCTCATGTGTAATTAAACAAAACAAAAAAACAGTAAACACTAATCTGTAACATGACGATTAAGATGCCCAGCAAAGTATTCATTCTTTTCCCCATAATGATTAATTACTTCAGTATTTGTTCATTAAAAAAATTAATTTGTGCTTATTGACATATAATTTCCACATAAGAAATGTACAAATCTTAAGTATACAGCTTAATTTTACATACAAATACACCCATATCAAGATACAGAAATTTCTAGCACCTTGGAAGGCTCCCAGGGAAGTCAGTACTACCCTGACACTGGTAATCATTACTGTACCCTTGAGCACCATAGATTAGTTTTGCCTGATTTTGAACTTCTTATAAATAGAACACATGAATTCATTTGTGTTTGTCTCTTCCTCAACATCGTGAGATTTATCCATGTGTGTGGCAGTAATTTGTGCATTTTCCTTGTTGTGTAGTATTATAGTATATGAATATACTACATTCTTGTACATGCGTTTTGTTGGATGTAAACACTTATTTCTGTTTGGTGTATATCCAGGAGTGGAATTGCTAGGTCATAGGATAAACACAATGTTTATTTCTGAAATGACAAACTCATTCAAAGAATTTTTGAGATGACACAGCTTTATTGGTGCCAAGTCTATTGTAAATGTTTGAGATTTATGAACTCTTTTAATTCAGTGTGACAAGTCCATGAAGTAGCTACTGTTATTACTCTTGGTTTACGATGAGGAAGTAGAGACCCTAAGAGGTTAGGTAAGTTGCCCATGGTCACAGATGGTAAACAAACCCAGAGAATTTGGGCTCTTAACCACTGTTAAGCTGTTCTGCTTCCTAATCCAGCATTGGGGCATCTCAGGTTCCAGGTTCCATACTAGGTTCTTTACATTTATTCTCATGACTCTATTATGGTAGGGTATATTATTTTTATTTAATTAATTAGCTTCTATCATATCTTCCATCACTCTGGTTACTACAGTCTACTGTTTATAGTTGGCATTTGGTGAGTGGTTTGTTGACTAAAGAGAAACATTTTAGAAAAGAAGACACTAATTCTCTAAGAGTATAGTTTCACTTACTCATGCCAGAACATGTCATTACCCTATTAAGAGACAGGTAGAAGAAATCAAGGACTCCTGATTCAAAGGTGAAGAAGATATGGTCTCTCCCTTGAGGTGGTCACAGAAATGAATTGAGACCAAGGTCAAAACACAGGACAGATCGGTTAACTTCTGACACCAGGATGTGAACAAAGAGATGTGGTGCATTGAGGCTGTGTGTGTGTGGGAGTAGGGAGGGCCTCATGAAAGAGGAGGTGATATCTGGGTGGAAACTGGAAGGATGAGGATTTTGCAGGTCAAGAGGAGGCTGAAGCATCCTAGACAGAGGCAACTGTATGTGCAATGGCAGGGAGCTATAGAAAGGCCTTGCTCATCTCATGAATGGTGTGCAGCTCAGTATGGAGAGGACTGGGGATGGAGTTGGGGAGAGGCAGAAGAAAAAGGGAAGGGGGAAGAGTATGACTGGAACAGTAGAATGGATGTAGAATGCAAACTAAATGTTTGTTTCACTAGATTGCCTGGAAAGGAACTCAGTTACCTTTGGTTAAAAATCCCAGAGGTGTTAAGGAAGAAAAGCTGCAGCCCGTTTGTCTGCGATGGTATACTACTTTTCCAAATGGCCTGCTCTATTTTATTTTTTAATAGCTCTGGTAGGAATGCTGGAAAAGGAGCTCTGGGGAGCAATAGATAGTAATTGAGCCTGTAATTTGTAGGATATTGGCCTATCTGGACTTATCTAATAAGGTTTTACAGCTGGATAGACTCTTAAGTATTAAGTCAGATTTTGTCTCCTAGTCTCTCCTTCTCTGTAACAGAGGGAGAAAGCAAGACTCGGCAAGTTAAGTGACTTCATGAAGCCCATAATGTAGTTAGTGGGACAGTGTGCACAAAGTGATCACGAACAGTCTTTGAGGCAGGCAGCCCTTGGTTCTAATCCTGTCTTTGTAAGTAGTGGTGTGACCTTCAGCAAGTGCTTTAACTCCAAAACCTCAGTTTCCTTATCTGTGAAACAATTACAGATGGCCTTCTGTATCCGTGGGTTTCACATCCGAGGATTCAACCAACCGTGGATAGAAAATATTCAGAAAAATGATTCCAGAAAGTTCCAAAAAGCAAAGCTTGAATTTGCCCTGCACTGGCAACTATTTATATAGTATTTACATTGTATTTAGAACTATTTACATTGTATTAGGTATTGTAAGTTATCTAGAGACGATTTAAAGTATCTGAGAGGATGTGGGTAGGTTATATGCAAATACTATACCATTTTCTATAAGGGACTTGAACATCTTCAGATTATGGTATCCACTGTGGGTCCTGGAACCAGTCTCTGTTGGTACTGAGGGACAACTATGTGTCTTCTTCATCGATAGCCCCTAGCATAGGGCTTACCACATAACAAGTGTTCAGTATAATCTCTTTTCCCTTCACCCTTCCTAACAGAATAGGGTCACTGTTATAGACGTAAAAAAAGACATCAGAGGTCAAAAAGAGTGGGAGGTCAGCTGGCCCTTTAAGCAGGTCCTCGAAGAGTACTAGGGTTGTCACAGGTTCCCCACAATCTGTATTTTGTTCTATGCCCAGTAGGACTGAAAAGTTGACACTATCAGAACTTCCAGAGCCAACTGGGAAGAGACAGTAACAAAATACACAAGAAATTTATGAATAGCTCAGAATGCAAATTGACTTAACTTTTAGTGATAGATGTACCTTCCCATACTAGCTCTCCCATCTCATACTTTTTAACCTTGAAACAGAAATGGAAAGTTAATTGAACACAGAACCTGAGGTAGAGTTGGATAATCTTAAATATTTCACCCAGGCTATGAGAACAATCTGACCCTTTCACAACCAAGAAAACTTCTTTTAACAGTCCAAACCTTTGTGTGTAGCACATACTCTTAGTGATAGAGAAACAGCACAGTCTGTAATTGCCCCACTTAGACACTACATAGACTATGCCTATTAACATGTGCATCTTCTGAGATGTTAGTCAGTTGGGTTAGAATCATCTTCAGTTACATCCTATTATTGAGGAAACACTTCACTATTTTTGATTAATTCAGTATTTCACAAATCAGCTCCTGCATTCTCATCGGGGTAACTTCTAGAAAGAGCTGATACTGCTTCAACTTCCAGGCATTTCAGCACAGACCCCTCTGTATTAGTCTCTGTTAATAATCAGAAAGAGAGCATCAGGCACTACACAACAGCACAAGCTGCTCCACCACGAAAAATCCACAAAGGAAAATCCCCAAACTGTATCTGGCTTCTCCGTGCGCAGGCTTGGGTATTTATACCCAAGGGTAGGAGCTGATTGGTGGGTTCGTATGCAAATAGGGGATACTGAAAGTGACAAATGAGGGATGCTGAAAGTGAGAAGGGCGTGTCCAAAAGAAGGGCATGTAGGATGAACGCTCCCGCCAGTAGTTCTCACTCAGGTCCGGGGAGGATTTTACACAGGCAGAAGGTAGATGTTGTTGCTTGTTGTCAGCTCGGGCTTGTCCTGAAATGGCGCCGGATTGCCGAAATGAAGTTGGTCGTGTCTATCGGTCTCAATCATACGTATATCCACTGCCTGACGGGTAGCATGTACTCAATAAACGTCCGTTCAACAAAGGTGAGGATAAGAGAGGAACACCAGGAAAGTACTCAAAGAATAGAATTTAAGTCTGTTCTTTTCTCTATACTCAGGAAAGGGTGAAAATGGTGTGGGGATGTAGAACTCTCAGGGATGGGAAGCTAAGGAGATTTTACTTTCAGGAAAGATCTATGGAAGGTAGGCGGAGGATTATTACTCAAAGGGGTCTGCAGGGGCTGCTGAAGTCTGAGCGAGCGATGATTGCAGACAAGAGGATCGTGGAGGAAACGTGAAGATATGTTAAGAAGGTAATATTGGATATGCTGTTGAGACGCAGGGAAAAGTAGATTTCTGGCTTAGGTATCTGGAAGATTGTTGGTGCAATTCAGGGTAAGAGAGTAAAGAAAGGGTAGGGGTTGTTTGGATGAGTTCGCGGTTGGTTTGGTCGAGTTGTTGGGACAAGCAGGTTGAAGTATCCAGTAAGTAGATGGGTATAAGGGTCTGAGCTGGAATGAATCTGGATGTTAGTTGAAAGCATGGATGTGGGTAAGGCTTTCGGAAAAGTGAACAATGGAGGAATGTGGGGGAGGGGCCAGTAGGGAGGCACAGCCCAGGTGGACACGCGGATTTAGGGACAGGCAGAGGAATAGGAGAATGAGGAAAGACGGAGGGCGACATTTTGAAAGCCAAGTTTCAAGGCAGTATCGGACGCCTCCTGGAGGTCAAAAGGAGAATGACAAGTCTAATCTAGCCCTGGGTCCAACTAGACCCCGAAGAGCGGAGGCGGGTGGGGATGGGGCAAAGCCACACCGCGGGCAACAACTACGTTGAAAGCCTATGGCCTTAGTACTATACTCTTTAATGGAGTTTGGCTTTGAGGTAGACAGAAAGGGAAAGACTTGGAGGGTAATTTATGGCTCAAGGGGATAATCATTTTCAGAATCCGGTACCCTTGACTGGTAGTAACTCGTCTGCTGGAGGCTCTCCGCAGTCCTTTTGGGCCCTTCTTGGGATTTCCCTCGCTGTAAGCTGGTGGGTGGGTGGGTGGGGAACCTACCACCCTAAACTGGAAAAAAAAATTACCAATTAAAAAAAACAACAGAACAGCGTTTCGTTTGAAAACCTCTTTAAAAATCCTGGCATGCAAATAAGGGGCTTTAATGTGGCTCCCAGCGATTGGTAGGCACTTAAAAAATCCGTCATTTCCTCGTAGTGTAAGATGCAAACGAAGAGTCTGCTTTCAGCTTTCCTATTGGTTGTTTGATCGGGCTCCGCTTTTAGCCAATCAAACGACTTCCCTTCACCCCTCCCGGTAGCTCTTATAAATCACATCAAACTCATTATCCTTTTCATATCCTTCTCCTTGAAAAACCAGCTGTAACTGCATATTTACCCGTAATGTCAGGACGCGGAAAGCAGGGGGGCAAAGCTCGCGCCAAGGCCAAGTCGCGCTCATCCCGCGCTGGCCTTCAGTTCCCGGTGGGGAGAGTGCACCGCCTGCTGCGCAAAGGCAACTATGCCGAGCGGGTGGGGGCCGGCGCGCCTGTGTACCTGGCGGCCGTGCTCGAGTACCTGACCGCAGAAATTCTGGAGCTGGCGGGCAACGCAGCTCGAGACAACAAGAAGACGCGCATCATTCCTCGCCATTTGCAGCTAGCCGTAAGAAATGACGAAGAGCTCAACAAGTTACTTGGAGGTGTCACTATTGCCCAGGGCGGCGTCCTGCCCAATATCCAGGCAGTCTTGTTGCCCAAGAAAACGGAGAGTCACAAACCTGGCAAGAATAAGTAACTAGGGAGCTTGACACCACCCCTACTCACCCCAAAGGCTCTTTTAAGAGCCACTAAAGTATCAAGTAAAGGGCTGATCACGAAATAGCGCATTAGCTCTTTTTTTGAGAACTTGGGTGGCTCTAAAAAGAGCCTTTGGTCTTTGGTCTACTTTGTTAGGACTTATTTGCTTTTGGCTTTGTGGCTTTCAGTTTTCTTTGGTAACAAAACGGCCTGAATGTTGGGCAGAACGCCACCCTGGGCGATGGTGACTTTACCCAACAGCTTGTTCAGCTCCTCGTCATTGCGGATGGCCAGCTGTAGGTGACGAGGAATGATGCGCGTCTTCTTGTTGTCTCGCGCCGCGTTACCCGCCAGTTCCAGGATTTCCGCCGTCAGGTACTCCAGAACTGCCGCCATGTAGACTGGGGCGCCGGCCCCCACCCGCTCCGCGTAATTGCCTTTGCGCAGCAGGCGGTGCACTCGCCCCACCGGGAACTGCAAGCCCGCACGAGAGGAGCGGGACTTGGCCTTAGCGCGAGCCTTGCCTCCTTGTTTTCCACGACCTGACATGATTTTAAAACAAGGCTAAAAATCCCTAAAGCAGAGACTTTCGCAACAAACAGGGTTGAAAGAGCAGCAATTGGAGAGCCTTTATAAGCTTTCCTAGGGGTGGGGTCAGGAACGAGGTTTTCATTGGTCCTAAATTGTCTCCAGAAACAGCCAATAAGGTCAGGAGTCGGTGTTGTTACGTAGCTATTACTGATAACGCAAGGTCTCTACAAGGCCCAATAGAAACGAAAGACTTTTGGAGCCTTAATTTGCATACGATGGTTATAAAAGGATCATGCCCGCCCATTCTCACACATCTTTTCTCTGCTAACCCGCCGTGTTTTCTACAATGCCGGAGCCGGCAAAATCCGCCCCCGCGCCCAAGAAGGGCTCGAAGAAAGCCGTCACTAAAGCCCAGAAGAAGGACGGCAAGAAGCGCAAGCGCAGTCGCAAGGAGAGCTACTCCATCTACGTGTACAAGGTGCTGAAGCAGGTGCACCCAGACACTGGTATCTCGTCCAAGGCCATGGGCATCATGAACTCGTTCGTCAACGACATCTTCGAGCGCATCGCGGGCGAAGCGTCCCGCCTGGCGCACTACAACAAGCGCTCGACCATCACGTCCCGGGAGATCCAGACGGCCGTGCGCCTGCTGCTGCCCGGCGAGCTGGCCAAGCACGCCGTGTCCGAGGGTACCAAGGCCGTCACCAAGTACACCAGCTCCAAGTGAGCCCCTGCCAGGACGTGGCGCTCGCATGAGTCGCCGGGCCGCTTGCCTCCAAAGGCTCTTTTCAGAGCCACCCACCTAATCAGAAAAGAGCTTTGTTCACTTGTTTTCCCTCTCAATTCTTTCTCACAAAGTAAGTTACTCTAGTTGGCTAAAGGTCACGGAAGATGTATACGTAGCTTTTTAATCCCATCTGACGAGGTTTCTGGAGCGTGACTGGCTTTGCTTTTTAATCTAGGGCGCGTCTTAACCCCTCACTGTGCTGCTTAGCTTTCCTATGAGTCAGTTCTAAATTAGGATATCAAGACTGCTTGTCCCCACCCTCCGCTCCCGGACTTCTTGTCCTGGTGGCTCTGTTCGGTATGTTTCATCGGCGTTCTAAAACGAAGTGAGTGATTTCAACGAGGAAGGACCCCAAGACACAACTAAGCCCGGGTCCTGAGAACACTGCGTCACTGTCCTGAGGAATTGTCCGTAGTTCGACAGCTGCTTGGGTGCCGGATCACCAGTTCTACCCTGCGATGTGGCCTTCTGTGGATACCAGCCGTTCGGAGTACTTCGGGTGGAGCCCGCGCTGCATGGTTTCATCTTTCCCGTGATTGGACGACATGAATATTCAAAATCACGCGCGGCTCCAGAATGGATAGATTGTGGTTTCCGCCGCTCACTTTGGCGCTTTGAAGTCCCTATTATTTCTCGGTTTGTGGATCGTTTTTTGCATTTAATTCTTTTCTTGGAACGCTCCGGCCTCGGGTCACTGCAAGGCACTAGTCATTTTAGTCTGGGTTTAAAAATCCTCTGAGATCCTTTCAAGTCATCCACTCAGGAATTTGCGCCTCTCGTTCCTGCCTGTCCTGGCCCCTCACTGTGTTTTGTCTTCCTCCTGGCGGGTGTCAGAAATTGTCTTGTTCTTTTATTTTCTTTATCGTCTTTCTTCTCAAGTCCTTAACAGAAACTGCTGGTCTGGTTTTCCAATGTATCGTCAGCGCCAACCAGTACTTGGCACACAATGGACACTTGAATTAATTCGTTGAATTTATTTTCCTGTCCCACCCCTTTCTTAATGGATGGGTGAGGTATACTTTAGATGTATGTGAAGACACGATGAAAATGGAAATGTTTTTGGAGCTCCTTCCCAAGTCTGTCCGTGGTCACCTCACCTCAGGTCAATAGCTCGGAGGAGGCCTGTTTTTTGGTTTTTGTTTTTTGGTTTTTTTTTTGTTTGTGTTTTTTTGGTTTGTTTTTATTTTGTTTTGTTTTTTGCGCCAAAAAGGAAGGGGATGGCAATTTGAAGTCCTCCCTTTATGCTTCTCACTTTGGCCTAATCTCTCGGATTTTCATTAAATTCAGAACGTTGGTCACTGGAAAGATCCTTTTCCTTTCTCCTTTTCTGACGCCCCTTCCCCATCCTGATACCTTGTTCCCCCACCTAGATGAGCTTTAATTTACACTCACCATATCTCACTTGCAGGGTGGAGGGTAAACTCAGTGGTAGAGTGCATGCACTAGGTCTTGGGTTCAACCCCCAGTATCCCCATTAAAAAATTAAGCAAATATAGATAACCTAATTACTCCCCCTCCACCAAAAAAACAAAACAAAACGAAAAAACAACGCTATCTCAGGAGACCCTGTAAGGTAAACTAGGTTAGTATCTCTTTAAAAACAAGATTGCAAGAAGTAAAGTTATTGGTCCACTGGTCGTGCAGGTAACATTGTTCACCTTTGTATCCTCAAATGTGAGGACAATTGCATTTTAGTTTTATTTCATGTAATTACAGAATGTTGAATCTTTCTGTCCAAGCCTTGATTTTGCTAATAAAGACACTGACAATCTAATCAGTTATTCAGTTCTGCTTTTGGTTAAGAGGTCCTGGAGTTGATTGCAGGGGTTTCATGAATCCAAATGGACTCCAGACATTATCAGAGACTGAATAAATCTGTTTCCTACATGTGTGTTTTCAAATGTGTGTAGATGCTATTATTATTAATAAAGTTATCAGTTAATTTAAAAGTTTGGCTGGATTCTTCTGCAATATATTTTCTAAGTTAAATGAGTGGATACAACCACTACTGGATCTGTGGAAAAGCTGGGTGCCTCTGATTTGGAGGATGAATATTTATAAACCATTGGTGAAATGTACTTCTACCTCAGAGGTGTAATGGGGCTGAAATAGTCTGTTATCGTCATACTGTCAATGCTTAGAATTGAAAAATACACGACCACCAAAAAACCAAAAAAACCCAAACAAACAAAATGATCTCCAACAAGAAGCATTATAAACAAGTTAGAAGAAATAAAGTCCTTCAGAAAGTTTAGCTAACACTTGCAGAGTACCTAGAACCCAATGAAGTAGTCACTATTATCTCCCATTTTACAGATGAGGCAACTAAGACACAGAGAGGCTTCTCAGAAACTCTCCAGAGAATAAACTCTTAATTTAGAGCTAAAGGGACTTAAGAAAGTAAGATTCCTCTTCTCTCCCAAAACCTGGGCTTTAGGGGGAAAGATCTATACCTTAAAATTAAAATAAATACCCCCTGTTTTATTCTCAGGATGCACCCTGGATGTAAGTCTACGGTGGTGGTGGTGGCTGAAAGCCTTGAGGGAGGGGTTGGGGGTGCTCTCATTCTCCATCCCAGAGGATGTAGCTCCACTCCGTTTAGTTTGTCCTAGAGTCGTAAGGTTCCCCAGTGGAAATACCTTTACAAATGTGAGAGACTTCTGGTTATGGGTTGTGGGCTCCTCCTGGGCATGATGTTTGCTAGGAAGTAAGTTACAGAGTGAGGAAGGAAGAAGTGTTAGAATTTGGAATTTTAACTCTTTCTTTCAAGCCAGGGCTATAATCTTCCACCTCAAAGGATACGTCTCAATTAATTTCTCTACCATCCTCACCTCTGCTTAAAAAAAAAAAAACAAGCAAAAGAACAAAACTTTACTGAGGTATAATTAGCATACAATAAAATGTACATGTTTAAAGTACAATTTGCTAAATGTAGACAGACATATAGACCTATGAAAACATTACTTCAATCAAAATAACGATCCTATCCATCATATCCACCCCCGCCAGACTTTCCTAGTGCCCCTTTATAATTCTTCCCTCCTGCCCCCTTTACCAGTGTCCTCCTCTGCCCCCAGACTTTTCCTCCATCAACCACTTGCCTTACGTCATTATAGATTTTATAAATAATTGTTAAGTATCTATTAGCATTAGTAAGTTCCATAAGAAAGGCTCTCTAGGTCCACTCTGACTCCTAAGCATTGTTAGGTATGATCTAATTAATTCATCTTTCATTCAATGATTTATTGAATATCTATTAGATATCAGGAAATCTGCTAGGCAGTGAGGATATAAGGTAAAACAGAATAGAGTAGCTTCTGCCTTCCTAGATTTTTGGTGGTTAGAAGGAAAGACAGATATTAAACCAGTGACTATAATAAAATGTGACAAGGGTTAAGATGGAGAAGTACAGATCCAGAGAGTGTAATGGAAGAAGGCCTCACTTAAGGGGTTAAGGAAGGCCTCTCTGAGGAAGGACTTTCAGGATGACACCGGAAGAGCTCGGAAGGTGGAGTGTTCCAGGCAGAGGGTGGCATGGCAGAGGCCTGGAGGAGAGTGGAGGACAGCAAATGTGGGGAGACAGGAGGCACTACAAGAAGTCAAGTGTGGGTAGTGTTTAGATGGCAAGGAGGTAAAGTGCAAAATCTGGAGGTCACACAAGGATGCAGAGCCAGACCCTGCAGGATTAGACCAGGTATATGGAAACGGACTTTAAAGAACCTGATTAGTTTCTAGGCTGACATAACTATGGAAACAGAAAGGAGCTGAATGGCACTGGAAACAGAAAACTCAGTCTCAGAGGCCAGATGGTCTGTGTCCATTCAAGCACCCTCGGCTGCAGATGCACCCTGACCCTCAAAGGAGTGTCCATTCACTTCAGTGGGGTTTCTTTTAATGTAGAAATGGCCCTTCGTGCTCGACTCCCACAAAATTCAACCTGCATCTCTCTTTGCTTTCCACATTGTGATGTGAACATGCACTTTGCTGATTGAAGTGCTGTGAATACCTTCAGGATGTGCAGACCCTAAATTTGATCTTCTGGCTCTCCCAGTGATACACATCCAGGTTTGCTGCAAGTCTCCATCAACACAAAAAATGCTGTTATAAACATCATTGTACATCTCCCTTATGGACCTATGTAAGAATATCTTTTGGATAAAAACTCAGGACCAGAACTCCGATTACTAGGGTCTATTTATTCTTTATTGAATGAAGGAGTACCAGGCTCCCCTCCAGAATGGTTGGCCCAAACTTCCAACACCAAGGCATCAGGGCTCCTAGAAGCCCACTTCCAGGCTAACACTTGGGTCAGCTGACTTTCTAAGATTTGCCAGACTGTCTGGTGTAGGGCAATATCGTTGTTTTCACTTTCATTTCTTTGATTATTAATGAGTTCAAGCATCTCCACATGAGTGACTGCTTTTGTGTTTGCTCTCCTGTATATTGCTTACCCATCTCATTTTCCCCAACATTGTTTATGGAGTAAAACCTAGGCCCTCCTAGTTTGGCAGGCCCCTAAAACTGGTCCCCAATACTAACGGCTCACGTCTCATTACTGCCTTTGTCCATGCTATACGTGGCCCAACAACAATTCTTCTGTCTTTGTTTTCACTGTCCCCTCTGGATTATATCACCTTCTCCAAGCCCCCAGTCTAAACATGTCTCACAGCCTAAGCATTCTTGAGAACCCACCTCAAATATCACCTCCTGTAGGAAGGATTCCCTTATTTGTTAAGCTGGAAATGGGCTTTCATTCTCAGCTCCCACAGAGCTGAACCTGCATTTCTCTTTGTCATCTGTCACAAGAGGCCTTCTACTCTAGCTATTGATGTGGACATCACCTCCCCACAAAGACAGGCATTAGGTTGTGTATGCAAACAGAGATTCAGAAGGCATGTTCAGAGAAATAGTAAGACTTTAAAAAATAAGTAAAATGACTTTTACTTTACTCTTTGTAGTTTCCTCTAGCCAGTGTTTTTCTAACTACAGGTTGTAATTCATTAGTGGGGTATGAAATTGGTTTACTTGATAGAGAGCGCCCTTTTTTAAGAAGCAGAAGAGAAAATACCAGAGTGTATCACAAATAGCAAGTATCATTTTGTGAAATCTGTTGCAACTTGTATTCTTGTGTGATTGTGTCTAGGAGGCAATGTAAAATGTGTTTCTTACTGTGGGTTGAGGTCAGAAGTCTATTCTACTGTACTGAAAGGGTCACAGAACATGCCACCCCAAAATATGCCACTTTTGCATATTGGTAATTTTGAGAAGTAGGTACTTGAAAAACAGCAAATACAGGGACAGACTTTCTCTGAACTTCCCTTATCTGCCTAAGGACAGACTCTCCAAAAGGAACCCAATTGTCATAATGCCCTTCCTGGGGGGTGGGGTTCATTGAGCAGGGAAGACTGATTCTTATCACAGGAGAGGCGACTAGAAGTCAATATCACACCCAGACAAACTCTGTCACAAACTATCATACTTCACATCTGTTCTTCTAGGGCCCATTCATTTTCCTCCAAAGTCATTTACTCGCCCCTTAGAGGCCAATCCTCCCTCCTCTTTCCCTATTAAGATGGTATTTAAGTCTGAATCTAACTCACCTCAGGGAGTTACTTATTTTCCCAAGTATTTCCCATGTGTACATGTTAGTAAACTTCTGTTTTTTTTTTTTTCTTGTTAATCTCTCTTATTATGGGGGTCCCATCTAAGAACTCAAAAGGGCAGAGGGGAAATTATTTTTCCTTCCCTACAGGACACATACTGATATTATTTGTATCTATTGTGTGTATCCCTTTCCCCTGAAGCCTTGAATCTAAAAAAAAAAAAAAAAAAAAAAAAAAAAGAAAGAAACACAGAATTTAGGCTCAGATTTCATCTTGGCCATGTTTTTGCTGGGTGACTCACATTCCCAGTCATCTCTTCTTTACCAGAAATCTCCTTACCTGTAAAATAAAAAACCTTTTTCCTTTCCTGGGTTATTGTGGAATCAAATGAGAGGACATAGTGGATGGCTTTTGTGATTCATAAGACACCCAGGAACCCAAATATTCTTAATGTCTGGGCCACAATCTAGCAGAATCTCTACGTGCTAATCATCTAGAGATTAGATAATGTAACGTTTCCAATGTATTTTTCTTTCCACAACATGATTGTAATGTTCCTAAAGGAAAGATTTAGGACTTTCATCAATTAGTGTTTAACATGTTAATTACATTGACTGACAATTATTAATTTATTGCCATGTTGAGACTTTGCTCTAAGTATTTTGCATGGACTGTATTTATCTCCTTTTATCCCTATGGTAATTCTCTGGGGTGTTTACATTTATTGTCACCATTTTACAGATATTGAAATAGACATTCAGCCCCTATTCTAGCTCCATGCCTTTTCTATTCCACCTTTTCCCAGACAAGTGAATCCGGGGAACAGACAGTTCAGGCTTTCTCATAGTTACCAGAGGCATCTAGCCAAGGGACAGAGACATCTCCCTGTACTGCCCCTGAAGCCTAGACTTTCCCAAGAGGAGACGCAGCTTCCCCTCCAGCCTCCACACTCATGGACATGGGGATCACCGGGAAAAAGGCAAAGCTGTCGATCTTAGTTTTCTACTCAGGTGTAAGCAACTCTATTGAGGGCCTTTCGAGATAGAGACTTCATAGTCCCCTAGAAAGGGAAAACCAGTCTTCCAGAGGGCCCTGAGGCGAAGGGCCCAGCATCTATAGTGGGTTGAACAGGGTCCTCCCCAAATTCATGTCCACCCAGAAGCTCAGAATGTGACTTTATTTGGAAATACGGTCTTTGCAGATGTAACTAAGTGTCTTCAGATGAAATCATCCTGCATTGAGGGTGGGATAAGAGCAAGGAGAGGGTGATTTGGATAGAGACACAAGGAGGAAGGCCATATGAAGACAAAGGTAGAAATTGGAATTATGCTGCCAGAAGCCAAGAAACGCCAGGAGTCACTGGAAGCTGAGAGGCAAGGAAGGATTCTTCCCTTCTTCCCTACCAGCCCCTTCCTATCAAAGACCCTGTACGGCCACCCACGTTGTACAGTCACCTCTCATCTTTGTGGCAAGACGTTGCCTATGACGGTGTAACGTAATAAACTACTTTCCTATTCTGATTCTTTGTCTTTGGTTAAAAAAAAAGACTAGGAAAATCGTTCAGGCCTGCAGGGGACTTTTGAGAGAGAGTGTAAGCAAGGTGATGAGTGGCATCTGCTAAATTTCCCGCTGAGAAGCCCGAACATTACCAACAACCAATTAGCAGCTAGGGCGCTGGAATCTCGCACTTTACTGGGCAGAAACTAGGACAGCCAGGGGGGGCGACCTCCCTCCCAAGCCGGAGGGCCCCGCAGGGTGGGGCCCTTTCTCGCGTGGGTGAGGAGGTAGCGGGCTCTCACCCATCCCCTGCTCTCAGCTGCCTAATCTAAAAGGCCAGCCCCTACGCGCTCTGGCCCGCGAATCCCGAGCGTCCCCTAGTGACTCTCCGTGGTCTCAGCGTGTCACTCCCCCCTCCCCCCCACCTCCCAGCGCGATTACAGCTCTGGCCCACCTTCGAGTGCGGAGACGCCCCGGAAAAGCCCGACCAAAGTGCGCAAAGCCCGCTCTTCCAGGATGGCCCGCGGCCGCCTCCAAGAAGCGAAGAGTGGGTGCCCTGGCCGCGCCCAAGAAAGCAGCGGCGACCTCGCCCGCCCAGATAAGGCGGCTAGCAGGCAGGGACTAGGCTCGATACCTGGCCCCTAGCCTACTTGCTGCACACCCAATTCTTTGCCCACTCTAGCGCCCTCTCCTCCCGGATTATAAGGTCTGCCGGAAGAACACTGACGAGTGGCACAGCTTCTTCCAAGTGCAGTTGTGAGTGGCTCTGAAAAGAGCCTTTGGATGTGATGGAACCTTGAGCCGAGCGCGCGCTTCTTAGGCCCGCTCCCCGCGGATGCGGCGGGCCAGCTGGATGTCTTTGGGCATGATGGTCACGCGCTTGGCGTGGATGGCGCACAGGTTCGTGTCTTCAAACAGCCCCACCAGGTAGGCCTCGCTCGCCTCCTGCAGCGCCATCACCGCCGAGCTCTGGAAGCGCAGGTCCGTCTTGAAGTCCTGCGCGATCTCGCGCACCAGCCGCTGGAACGGCAGCTTGCGGATCAGCAGCTCGGTCGACTTCTGGTAGCGCCGGATCTCCCGCAGGGCCACGGTGCCCGGTCGGTAGCGGTGCGGCTTCTTCACGCCGCCCGTGGCCGGCGCGCTCTTGCGGGCCGCCTTAGTGGCCAGCTGCTTCCGCGGGGCCTTGCCACCGGTCGACTTGCGGGCGGTCTGCTTTGTACGGGCCATAGCGAGCCAAAACACAAGATTACCAGCACAGCGCTACGCAGGGAGAGTAAGCGGGTCCCGGGCTGCGGCAGCACTCTTTATAGGCACTGTCTTTTACCCCCCCCATTGGGCGGGACCAGAATTGAAAAGTCCCGCGCTGGCTGCCCATTGGCTGTGACGCCACCCACCTTCGAGCCACTCATTGGCTTGGGCAGAACCCTCCCTACCCTCGACCGCCCCTCCCCCTTCTACTTTCCAGTTTGCCAACAGTCTTCCGTGCCTTGTCTTTCTTCCGGCCGGAGAGTCGTCTTTGAGAGCAGCTAGGTCAGTGTTCCTCAGCCCTTCTCTCCCTAGAACACACTACCCGCGATACCCTCTTCCTTTCCGCGCTTTCTGGCTCCCGAACTGAACCGCAATCTCCCGTTTGTTCCCCCGCCCCGTGAACACCTGTTACCTTCTCTGAGCCCTCTAGTTGGTCTAACGGGTCGTTTTTTCCCTGCCTTTCCAGGGGAAAGTTACCTGCGCCCCGCCCCCACTCCGGGCGCAAGGCTCCGCCTGTGAAAGCCTAGAGTGGGGACCTGTATCTGCGTCGGGGAGGCACGTCTCTGACCAACCTCCCGCCTCCCCAAGACAGTAGGCTCACTTAAGCCAAAGCCCAGGTGTGCCACACCCCCGAAACTGCCCGCTCCCCTAACCGGCAGGGGTGTTCAGGGTGGGCTGTACGCGTGCGGGAACGTCCCCCTACTATGAGACCTCAAGTGTTGGTCAAGGGCCTCGGGAACAGCTACAAGTGCGCCATGGGCACCTGACTCCCAGTTAAGAGAGCGGAGGCGAGGGGTGGGGAAGAGGAGTAGAAATCTGACAGGATACTTGAACCGAGCCCACCGTAGTGCCCCAAACTTTCTACCTCCACGTGCGTTAAGCCTTAGGCCTTAACGACTCCTCCACTCCCCGCCCCAGCAAGAGTACGGGGATAGTTTAAGCACTCGAACTCGACAGGCGAGGAACGGTTGGGAGGAACAGGCAAGTAGCACTCCCTCCCCCCCGCCAGTCTTCCTATCCCTGGGCTCCGCATTTACCACTGGAGCAGGGTGGAACTGAAAACATTTGTTATGGCTACTGCAACAACTCTTTATTTGAGAGAGTGAGTGGCTCTGAAAAGAGCCTTTGATTTCGCGGGTGCCCCTTCGAGACGAGGACTGCAGGGGGCTTCTTGCCGGCCTTACTTCCCCTTGGCTTTGTGGTGGCTCTCGGTCTTCTTGGGAAGCAACACGGCCTGGATGTTTGGCAGGACACCACCCTGGGCGATGGTGACTTTGCCCAGCAGCTTGTTCAGCTCCTCATCGTTGCGGATAGCCAGCTGCAAATGGCGAGGGATGATGCGCGTCTTCTTGTTGTCTCGCGCCGCGTTGCCCGCCAGCTCCAGAATTTCAGCCGTCAGGTACTCGAGAACCGCCGCCATGTAGACTGGGGCGCCAGCTCCCACTCGCTCGGCGTAGTTGCCTTTCCGCAGCAGGCGGTGCACTCGCCCCACCGGAAACTGCAGACCAGCGCGGGACGAGCGAGACTTGGCCTTAGCGCGGGCCTTGCCTCCTTGCTTGCCACGACCAGACATGACAGCAGTAGTTTCTGTGAAGTAGCTCTCACTTGACAACCGGGAATAGTCGCCCTGAATGCAACCCCGCTTCAACCTTTTATAGGCAGAACGGCGATTGTCTACGGAGCACTCTGATTGGCTGTCGCACAGCTTTGACCTGGTAACCAATAGGATAGCTCAACCAGAATCCACTCATTTACATAACCTCGTCGCCCTCGCAGGAGCGCCACTGAAAACTCGCCAATCGCAACGCGGCGTAGTCAGAACCCTAATTTGCGTACCGCCTGTGTAAGTACCGAGTCGCTTCCGGTAGCCTCTGTGCTGCCGTTGGGTTTGCGTTCCTGGTTGTTCCCGGTTGTCCCTGCAGCTTGTGCTCGCCGTTATGCCTGAGCCGGCAAAGTCTGCTCCGGCGCCCAAGAAGGGCTCGAAGAAAGCCGTCACCAAAGCTCAGAAGAAGGACGGTAAGAAGCGCAAGCGCAGCCGCAAGGAGAGCTACTCCATCTACGTGTACAAGGTGCTGAAGCAGGTGCACCCGGACACCGGCATCTCGTCCAAGGCCATGGGCATCATGAACTCGTTCGTCAACGATATCTTCGAGCGCATCGCGGGCGAAGCGTCCCGCCTGGCGCACTACAACAAGCGCTCGACCATCACGTCCCGGGAGATCCAGACGGCCGTGCGCCTGCTGCTGCCCGGCGAGCTGGCCAAGCACGCCGTGTCCGAGGGCACCAAGGCCGTCACCAAGTACACCAGCTCCAAGTGAGCCCCTGCCAGGACGTGGCGCTCGCACGAGTCGCCGGGCCGCTTGCCGCCAAAGGCTCTTTTCAGAGCCACCCACCTTCTCAGTCGAAGAAGCTGTCATCTTTCTAAATTCATTTTCATTTTCTGTTAACTGGTTCTTCCTGTACCACCTATTCGTTTACCTAGTGCAAAGCTGCGTTTATTTTACGAGGCAGGTAAAGAACTCAAGGTAGGACAAGACTTGTAGATTGGTCGACAGCTAGTTAGTGTGTGTTCATTCACATACAAATAATTGGCCTCTTCACAGTGAAAAGGTTAGCAAGGGTGGTGATCAATGTAAATCTGTTCAGGGGGATAGGGGGCGGGTAGTTAAGCAGTGGTTACTCTATAGCAGTTAGATTGGGTCAATATTTTGTAAATGCATTTTTCTTGAGCCCAGAAAACCAAACGTAATGTTACTGTAAAAATGCAAAGCAATACTTTGAGACCACGCCCGAGCACCTATAGTGTCCTGTTTTGTTTCTATAGTGAATCCCTTTGCAGTGCACAGTCGGGGTGGCTGCAGTGTCTGATGCCTTGATTGTCACAACATCCTTTGTTTACTGATATGGCAGGCCACGTTTTCTGACCATATGTAATTGAAGTAATTTTAGTCTACACACTCCTTGTCTCTTTCCTGTTCTTTTCAGAGCCACCCATCTTGTCAGTCGAAGAAGCTGTCATCTTTCTAAATTGATTTGCAGATGCGTATACTGAAGCAATATACCTTGCTCAAATTCAAGACATTAAACAACACCATCAGAGTAAGATAATACAAAGGCCATTGTTATGTAAACATTTTTCCCAGGTCTTGATATCTACACAATTCCCTGAAGTTGTACTTTTGCTATTTTATAATCTGGGTAAGGAAGGAAGGATTTATAGATGTTCAGGAATTTCAAGAACTTGGGCCTGCTAACCGTAAAATGTCCTCCAGAGACTTTATCCAGCAGCTTTCATTGTTTTTTTAAAAAAAATTTTTAATTGAAGTATGGTTGATTTACAGTGTTAGTTTCATGTGCACAGCAAATTGATTCAAATATATATATATATATATATATATATATATATATATATATATTTAGATTCTTTTCCATTATAGTTTATTATAAAATATTGAATATAGTCACCTGGACTATACAGTAGGTCTTTGCTATTTATTTTACGTATAGTAGTACGTATATGTTGATCCCAAACTCCTAATTTATCACTTCACTCCTTTCCCCTTTGGTAAGCATAGTTTGTTTTCTGTCTGTGAGTCTTTTTCTAGTTTGTAAATACAGCAGCTTTTATTAAAACTATTTACCCTTAAAAATATTTGTCCCTCCCTGGAACAATTCATTCTTTCTCTCTGAAAAAGAGGAAGTAAAAATTAGATAATAATAAAGGCCCTCTGTGTTTTTGAGACTAGAAAGTTTAAAAAGCAGATTTCCTGAAACAGTTCAAAGGCTGTTTGATCAATTTATCTATCTATCCCTAATGCCCCATATACTTCCACTGAATCCAAATCACTGGGGCACTGAGGGTGAGAGTCAAGGATAAACAGTCTATAAAACACACCGGGTGATTCAAATTTTGGTAACTACTGACATATTGGTTATGTAGTTCCCATAGTCCTTGGTCAGAACCTGTTCTGTTTGGTGTGACCACCCCAGATATTAGGTGTGAAAGCAAAACTGACACCCTGTTTAGGTTCTGTTAGGAATATTTGTGCATATTGCTTCTCACAATAAGGGAGAGGGAAAATAATTACACTTAAATAACACATGCTGGAAATACAGCAGTAAACAGAATAGAAAATGTCCCTGTCCACTTAAAGCTACATTTTAGTTGATGGATTCTGAAAATAAGAAAAATGTATAATAGTATAGTATTCAGAAGGTGATATGTGCTATTGTGTAAAGTAGAATATGGAGTGGAGTGTGGATGACAGGTCTAATCAGTTAATATGTGAAAAGAGGCCTGAATGAAGTAAGAAAGTGAGCCTTAGAATATCTTGGAGAAGAGTATTCTAAGAACAAAAAACAGCAAGTGCAAAGGCCCTGAGGCAGGCACAGGTTTGGGGAGTGCAAGCAATAAGCAAGGCCATTGTGGCTGAAGCACTGCAAGCAAAGGAAAGATCTGAAGGGAGATGCAATCAGAAAGGTAGTGGAGAGTCAGATCATGTAGGCTATTGAGGGGCCTCACAGGCCAATTTGAAATTTTTGTCTTTCATTCTAAATAATTTGCAGTGCCTTTGGAGAGTCTGATCAGAGTAATGACATTATTTTACTTATGTTAAAGCTCATCCAGGATACTATGCTGAAAAATAGACTGTAGGAGAGCAAGAGTACAGGCAGGGAGAATATCAAAGAGGCTACAGTAACAGCTCAGGAGACAGATGGATGGTAGCAGTGGAGATGGTGAGAAGTAATCAAAATATTTTAAATGAAATTGATGAATTGAATGTAGGTTATGACGGAGAGGAATCAAGGATTAATTGTAGGTTCTTGGACTGAGCACTTGGAAAGAGCTGCAATTTACTGATATGAGGGGCAGTTAGGTTTGTGGGGGGAAAGCCTAGAGTACTATCTTAGACAAAATTTTGAGACTCCTGGTAGCTATCCAAGTAGAAATATCGAATAGGAACTATCAAATTCCCCATGTTGGGAACACGCAATATGAGAATCCGGAGTTCAGGGAGGAGACAGAAGTTAGATTCTAACACCTTGATTCTTGCTCTTTTGTAGGTGGTCTATCCTTTCTTTATGGAAGCTTTTAGAATAACTGTAACATATCTAGATAAGGCTTTTTTCCATATCTAGCCTTGGCCTCAGTATTTGATTAAAATCCCCTATCTAACTTCAGTTTCAAAGTCCAACTTCAGAAGGCAGAACAACCAATTGTCTAAATCAATGTTAATTGCATATCCCTGGACTAGTGCAATCACACAAGTCACCGTTACCTCTAAGTATAGCAAAGTGTGATGAACAAAGGATATCATTCAGAGTTCTAGTTAACATATAGATGATCACTCAAACATACATAAAAGCCTTTTAAACATAATGGAGTGAAAAATCTTTTATGTTCATATGTTGAAATTCAATCAGTTAACATTACTTTACTCTAAAAATAAAATGGAACAATAATGTCTTTAAAACTGGTTTTTTTTTTTTTTTTACTAGTTTTTAAAGTCTGATTACAAGTTTTTAAATATTTTTCAATTTTTTGTTTTGGAAAATTTGAACCTATAGAAAAATTGAAAAAATAGTACAATGATCATAATAGGTGGTATTCATCTAGATTCACCAATTACTATTTGCTGCATTTGCTTTATCTTTTTCTTTTTACACACACACACTTATTTTCTGAGCCATTTCCCTAAGTACTTCAGCATGTCTTTCTTACAAATAAGGACATTCTCCTATACAACTACAATACCATTATTACATCCAACACATTTAATATTGATTTAATAATATTAACCAATGTACGATCCATATTCAAATCTTAAATTGTCAAAAAAAATCCTATAAAGGTGTTGTATAATTTCCTGTGGCTTCTGTAACAAATTACTATAAATGTGGTGGCTTGAAACACATTTATTTTCTTACAGATCCAAAGATCAGAAGCACAAAAATCAGTTTCACCAGGTAGATCTCAAGATTGTGCTCCCCCCCAAGGTTATAGGAAAGAATCCTCTTCCATGAATTTTCCAGGTTCTAGAGGGGCATTCCTTGGCTCATAGTCCGTTCTTGCATCATCAAAGCCAGTATCATACCATCTTCAAATCTCTCTCTGCTTCCATCTCTTTCTCCCTTGACTTTTTGCCTTTCATAATAACCCTGGTGATTGCATTTGGGTCCACTCAAATAATCCAGGGTAATCTCCATATATTGAAATCACATCACGAAAATCCCCCTTGGCATTTAAGGTAATATTCACAGATTCTAGGGATTGAAATGTGGACATATTTGGGAGCCATACTCAGCTTACCACAGCTGTTGACTACAATTATGGGTTGAATTGTGTCCCCCCCAAAAGATATGAAGTCTACCTCCTCAGTGCCTTAGAATGTGGCCTTATTTGGAAATAGGGTCTTTGCAGATGTAATCAAGTTAAAATGAGGTCATTAGGGTGGGCTCTAATCCAATAATGACAGATTTCCTTTATAATAAGATGTAGAAAATGCACAGGAAGAAAACTGAAGCAGATATCAGATTTATACTGTCATAAATCAAAAAATACCTGGGGCTACCAGAAGCTGAAAGACAAGGAAGGATCCTAGCTGAGAGCCTCTGGAGGGACAGGGCCCTGCCAACACCTTGACTTCAGACTTCTAGCCTCCTAGAACTATGACAGAATAAATTTCTTTTAAGCCACTCAGTCTGTAGGGCTTTGTTACGGCAGCCCTAAGAAACTATTGCAACTACTAAAAATTTTAATGATAGAATTACATTGTTCATTTTTTTTTCCTTTTCACCTCAGTCTCCATGACAATTTTTTGTATTTTATAAAGGAATGTGATTTTGTTTGTAGTATTTTTTTACCCGGTACTGATTAATGCTTGTCACGACGTCTATCTAAACATAATATTCAGAGCTAATGATCTGACATGCCCTGTGCTTTTAATCTGGCCACATAAAGGACAGGTGCCTAGGAAATCTACAGTCCACATATTGTTTTATAGTTGCATTGGGAATCAAGTTTTAGTGGATTTATCATATCAATTCTCTTCAAATCTTAAGTCTTTTGAACTTTTCATGACACACCCTGATACTACTAAAAGTAGTGACAATACATGCTTAGGATTCATAGTGTTGTTTTTCCCCCAGCGGATGTTAAATTCTGCTTTTACTTTTACTTATTTTTTTGATTTACAATGTTGTATTAGTTTCTGGTGTACAGCACAGTGATTCAGTTATACATACATATTCTTTTTCATTACAGATTACTACAAGCCATTGAATATAGCTTCCTTTGTTGCCTATTCTGTACATAGTAGTTTGGATCTGCAGATGCCAAACTCCCAGTTTATCCCTCCTCCTTCCCCCCTCCTCCTACTTTCCCCTCCCTCCCCTTACACTTCCCTGTCCCCTTTCCTCCCTTCTCTCCCCTCCTCCCTCTTCCCTCCCTTCCCTCCCCTCTCCTCTTTCCCTTCCGGCAACCATTTTAAATTTTTTTAAAAAATTTCAGATTTTGAAATATTCCAGGCATTCCTTTTTTTAAAATTGAAATATCTTTGATTTACAATGTTGTTTCTGGTGTACAGCAGACATTCCTTCTTAATGGTAATATTAATCTCTGGTCCTAGTCAAATACTGATTTTAATACTTAGATATTTAGTCCAAATATGTAGTTAGAGCACCTCTCTCTCTCGTTATCTACCCTGTTTGGTCTCTTTGAGACTTTCCAAGATAAAAGGCTATCATTTTTTTTTTTCTGGGAAATTATTTCTCAAATATTTCAAGATCCAAACTAGTTTAAATAAAAGTATGTTAGGCAAACTGACTTAACTGGATGTCTGAAAGTATAGCAGGGCTCTGAGGTTGGCTGAGTTCCATGAATGGCTCAGTCCTCAGATTCTTCCCCTTAGCAGTTGCCCTCATCAGTGTTGCTTATAATCATTCTTGCCTTCACACCCACATAACACTCCATCCTGCTGCTGCCTCTTGAAAGCAAAAGAAACTTTACCAAAAGATAAGAGCAATCTACAGTCTCCTTCTCAGTTCAATTTCTGAAATGTTTGTGCTAATTAGATTGGTCTAGATTTCTGAACTAATTGATGTGGGAAGGGGGTTGGAACTACATTTAAACCGATGAGGCCAACCCTAAGAACTGTGGATAAGACCTGTTTTCTGGGAAACACATGTGTCAGTGGTTCTCAAACTTTACTGCTCTTTAGAGTCACCTGAGTACCTTTTAAAAATTTCAAGTGAAGGCTGTATGCCAGATCACCTAAATCAGAATTTCTGGGGATGACACACAGGCATATTTTAAAAAGTTCTCCAGGTAGTTACAGTGGGCAGTCAAGTTTGAGAACTACCTAAGGGATTAGGTGGGTTCCTCAGTGAAAATCAGGATACAATTAGAGAAAGAGAAGAAAAATGCTACCTAGTCAATAGTATACATTAAGAGATATCAACTACTAAGTTAATACTTCATAACAAACACATAAGAAATCAAGTCTTAAAGAATGCTTTAAGGACACATAAGGAAAAATAAAGTCTAGAAGAATACTTACAGGTGATAGCCTTCATCCCCACTGCTGTGTTCAGAGTGTGGACAGAGTCACTTGCCATTTCAGTAAACAAAAGATGCTGTGGCCATCAGACAGCTGCTATCAGGAACCCCCCCACCCCCGCCCCCACCAGTGCACCCTGAGGGGACTCAGGATGGAGAAAAACAAGATACTGGCTGTACATAGTTAAGGTGCATATCAAAGGAATGGTTTTAATAGCCCAGACTCTTGCACCTTCCCACACACAGAAAAGCACTAAAATTATTAACTTGAGATGCCTGTTTTTATGATTAGCAGTAATCTTTTGATGTTCGACTACATGTTTGGGGGGTTTTTGTCTGTTTTAGCAAAAACTCCTACATATCCTGACTCCTTCCTTACCTCTCTGAGTCCCTCAGAACTGACAGACTGTGTCCCGGGATTAAGTCCCCAGTAAATCTGCCAAATAAAACAAAATTTTCAGCTTTCAGGTTGCGCTTTTTCTTCCCATTCAGTCAACAAGAGGTAGTCCTTAAAGGCAGGATTGTGTTCTCTTTGCTGAACCCTAGATACATCTCTCAAATTGCCAACTCCATACATCCACTTGAATGTCAGAAAGCTTCTCAATCTTAAAGCAGAATTCTGGATCTCCCTTCACCGTCCCAATCCATACCTTCTTCCAGTGTTCAATCCTAAGTAAACCACTGTTTACCCAGTTACTCAAGACAAAAATGTAGTGGTTTTGCTTCTGCTCAAATCCTATCCCTCAGCAAGATCTGCCAGTTCTACCTCCAAAATACAATTCTAATGCCAACATTTCTCACTATCACCATACTATCACTGTACTCCAAATCTAGACTACAGAGTGGTTCTCACACTTCAGCATGCATCAAAATCACCCAGGGAACTTGTTATCACATATTACAGTCTGAAGAGTCCATCTTTAGTAAGTTCTCAGGTAATGCTAATGCTGGTCTGGAGACCAGATTTTAAGAATCACTGCTCTAGCCCACAACCTCCTAATTGGTTTCCTTTCTACTGTGGACAACCAAGGATCTATGATCCACAAAGCAATCAGAGTAATCTATTTTAAGGTTAATGAAGTTATGTAGTCATATCCCCACCAAAAACAATCCAAAGGTTTCCAAAGCACTGAGGCTAAACTCTGAAGACTATCTCCTTTACACTCCAAACCACATTGGGGCTTTCTGCTCTATGAACATTATAAACTTTTTCTTGGTTCAGCAATTACGCATATTTTGTTCCCATTAAATGGGCATGTCCTTTAAATTGCTTTTGTGAGTGGTAATTCTTTGAGGAGAACACTATCACCAAATATTAGGCAAATAGTATATGATTTAAGAAGAGGCAGAGAGAAGGAACCAGCATTAATGGTTAATTCCTGGATACCAAAATCAGGCTTCAATTTCCCTAGCCGGGGAAGCTACATTTAGATAGGGTAGGCAGGTGCTTGAGAATACAGGATACACAAACTCAATGAGTTTGTTAGTACCAAAGGTAACGAGTTTCTTTTTTTGTGGGACTTTTTAAATTGCACTACAGTCAGTTTATAATGTGTCAATTTCTGGTGTACAGCATAACGTTCTAGTCATATATATGTATATATACACATATAATCGTTTTCATATTGTTTCATTATAGGTAACTACAAAATACTGAATGTAGTTCCCTGTGCTATACAGAAGAAATTTATTTTATTCAGAGTAGTTGTTATTCCTTTTTTTTGTACACAAAACAGCACATAACGCAAAAAAGATTAAGCACCACCACTTAACCGCTTGGGAACCAGTTGCACCTTTGTTACACAGACAACTTTTTTTTAAAATCATACCTGGTCTTCATAAACTTAGCACAGTATTTCACTAGGAAACTATTTCGATATGGGCATATTCACCTGCGTGCAAGCAAGCCTAAGCCAGTTTCATGAGCAGCTCTGACCAAACACAGCAAGTCTATACCTACCATTAGATCTTTCCCAAACCAGAGAAAATAATACTTATTCGGTCGCTTATCTGAAAAACTAAAAATGGATATTTATACCTACGAGTATGACCTTTCAAGGTTAACTAGGAAAGGAAACAAAAGAGCGAAGCAAGGCATAACAGAAGACCCACGTAAACAAGATGACAGCTTCTTCGACTGAGAAGGTGGGTGGCTCTGAAAAGAGCCTTTGGCGGCAAGCGGCCCGGCGACTCGTGCGAGCGCCACGTCCTGGCAGGGGCTCACTTGGAGCTGGTGTACTTGGTGACGGCCTTGGTGCCCTCGGACACGGCGTGCTTGGCCAGCTCGCCGGGCAGCAGCAGGCGCACGGCCGTCTGGATCTCCCGGGACGTGATGGTCGAGCGCTTGTTGTAGTGCGCCAGGCGGGACGCTTCGCCCGCGATGCGCTCGAAGATATCGTTGACGAACGAGTTCATGATGCCCATGGCCTTGGACGAGATGCCGGTGTCCGGGTGCACCTGCTTCAGCACCTTGTACACGTAGATGGAGTAGCTCTCCTTGCGGCTGCGCTTGCGCTTCTTACCGTCCTTCTTCTGAGCTTTGGTGACGGCTTTCTTCGAGCCCTTCTTGGGCGCCGGAGCAGACTTTGCCGGCTCAGGCATAACGGCGAGCACAAGCTGCAGGGACAACCGGGAACAACCAGGAACGCAAACCCAACGGCAGCACAGAGGCTACCGGAAGCGACTCGGTACTTACACAGGCGGTACGCAAATTAGGGTTCTGACTACGCCGCGTTGCGATTGGCGAGTTTTCAGTGGCGCTCCTGCGAGGGCGACGAGGTTATGTAAATGAGTGGATTCTGGTTGAGCTATCCTATTGGTTACCAGGTCAAAGCTGTGCGACAGCCAATCAGAGTGCTCCGTAGACAATCGCCGTTCTGCCTATAAAAGGTTGAAGCGGGGTTGCATTCAGGGCGACTATTCCCGGTTGTCAAGTGAGAGCTACTTCACAGAAACTACTGCTGTCATGTCTGGTCGTGGCAAGCAAGGAGGCAAGGCCCGCGCTAAGGCCAAGTCTCGCTCGTCCCGCGCTGGTCTGCAGTTTCCGGTGGGGCGAGTGCACCGCCTGCTGCGGAAAGGCAACTACGCCGAGCGAGTGGGAGCTGGCGCCCCAGTCTACATGGCGGCGGTTCTCGAGTACCTGACGGCTGAAATTCTGGAGCTGGCGGGCAACGCGGCGCGAGACAACAAGAAGACGCGCATCATCCCTCGCCATTTGCAGCTGGCTATCCGCAACGATGAGGAGCTGAACAAGCTGCTGGGCAAAGTCACCATCGCCCAGGGTGGTGTCCTGCCAAACATCCAGGCCGTGTTGCTTCCCAAGAAGACCGAGAGCCACCACAAAGCCAAGGGGAAGTAAGGCCGGCAAGAAGCCCCCTGCAGTCCTCGTCTCGAAGGGGCACCCGCGAAATCAAAGGCTCTTTTCAGAGCCACTCACTCTCTCAAATAAAGAGTTGTTGCAGTAGCCATAACAAATGTTTTCAGTTCCACCCTGCTCCAGTGGTAAATGCGGAGCCCAGGGATAGGAAGACTGGCGGGGGGGAGGGAGTGCTACTTGCCTGTTCCTCCCAACCGTTCCTCGCCTGTCGAGTTCGAGTGCTTAAACTATCCCCGTACTCTTGCTGGGGCGGGGAGTGGAGGAGTCGTTAAGGCCTAAGGCTTAACGCACGTGGAGGTAGAAAGTTTGGGGCACTACGGTGGGCTCGGTTCAAGTATCCTGTCAGATTTCTACTCCTCTTCCCCACCCCTCGCCTCCGCTCTCTTAACTGGGAGTCAGGTGCCCATGGCGCACTTGTAGCTGTTCCCGAGGCCCTTGACCAACACTTGAGGTCTCATAGTAGGGGGACGTTCCCGCACGCGTACAGCCCACCCTGAACACCCCTGCCGGTTAGGGGAGCGGGCAGTTTCGGGGGTGTGGCACACCTGGGCTTTGGCTTAAGTGAGCCTACTGTCTTGGGGAGGCGGGAGGTTGGTCAGAGACGTGCCTCCCCGACGCAGATACAGGTCCCCACTCTAGGCTTTCACAGGCGGAGCCTTGCGCCCGGAGTGGGGGCGGGGCGCAGGTAACTTTCCCCTGGAAAGGCAGGGAAAAAACGACCCGTTAGACCAACTAGAGGGCTCAGAGAAGGTAACAGGTGTTCACGGGGCGGGGGAACAAACGGGAGATTGCGGTTCAGTTCGGGAGCCAGAAAGCGCGGAAAGGAAGAGGGTATCGCGGGTAGTGTGTTCTAGGGAGAGAAGGGCTGAGGAACACTGACCTAGCTGCTCTCAAAGACGACTCTCCGGCCGGAAGAAAGACAAGGCACGGAAGACTGTTGGCAAACTGGAAAGTAGAAGGGGGAGGGGCGGTCGAGGGTAGGGAGGGTTCTGCCCAAGCCAATGAGTGGCTCGAAGGTGGGTGGCGTCACAGCCAATGGGCAGCCAGCGCGGGACTTTTCAATTCTGGTCCCGCCCAATGGGGGGGGGTAAAAGACAGTGCCTATAAAGAGTGCTGCCGCAGCCCGGGACCCGCTTACTCTCCCTGCGTAGCGCTGTGCTGGTAATCTTGTGTTTTGGCTCGCTATGGCCCGTACAAAGCAGACCGCCCGCAAGTCGACCGGTGGCAAGGCCCCGCGGAAGCAGCTGGCCACTAAGGCGGCCCGCAAGAGCGCGCCGGCCACGGGCGGCGTGAAGAAGCCGCACCGCTACCGACCGGGCACCGTGGCCCTGCGGGAGATCCGGCGCTACCAGAAGTCGACCGAGCTGCTGATCCGCAAGCTGCCGTTCCAGCGGCTGGTGCGCGAGATCGCGCAGGACTTCAAGACGGACCTGCGCTTCCAGAGCTCGGCGGTGATGGCGCTGCAGGAGGCGAGCGAGGCCTACCTGGTGGGGCTGTTTGAAGACACGAACCTGTGCGCCATCCACGCCAAGCGCGTGACCATCATGCCCAAAGACATCCAGCTGGCCCGCCGCATCCGCGGGGAGCGGGCCTAAGAAGCGCGCGCTCGGCTCAAGGTTCCATCACATCCAAAGGCTCTTTTCAGAGCCACTCACAACTGCACTTGGAAGAAGCTGTGCCACTCGTCAGTGTTCTTCCGGCAGACCTTATAATCCGGGAGGAGAGGGCGCTAGAGTGGGCAAAGAATTGGGTGTGCAGCAAGTAGGCTAGGGGCCAGGTATCGAGCCTAGTCCCTGCCTGCTAGCCGCCTTATCTGGGCGGGCGAGGTCGCCGCTGCTTTCTTGGGCGCGGCCAGGGCACCCACTCTTCGCTTCTTGGAGGCGGCCGCGGGCCATCCTGGAAGAGCGGGCTTTGCGCACTTTGGTCGGGCTTTTCCGGGGCGTCTCCGCACTCGAAGGTGGGCCAGAGCTGTAATCGCGCTGGGAGGTGGGGGGGAGGGGGGAGTGACACGCTGAGACCACGGAGAGTCACTAGGGGACGCTCGGGATTCGCGGGCCAGAGCGCGTAGGGGCTGGCCTTTTAGATTAGGCAGCTGAGAGCAGGGGATGGGTGAGAGCCCGCTACCTCCTCACCCACGCGAGAAAGGGCCCCACCCTGCGGGGCCCTCCGGCTTGGGAGGGAGGTCGCCCCCCCTGGCTGTCCCAGTCTGCCCAGTAAGTACGGGTTTCCTGCTCTTAAAGTATCGATAATTTAGGGCCTCGCTAGACAGGATAATGTCTCCCATCTTCGTTCCTCATCAAAATCCATTCAGGGTGTATGTATAGACCCTAAGGCCACTTTCTTGTGAGCTGGGCCTTCAACAGACTATTTCCCTGCCCAGTTCGAGTGAGAATCACTGTACTCCGTGATGTAGTCTCTAAAAACTTGAACCTGTGTCAGCGTTGTCTTCCAACTTGGAGATGTCCTTGCATGTTTTTTTCAGACATGTGTGTAGCCTGTCTTCAGGGATTTTTAGAAATATAAAAAGTCTTTGTTCAGGTTTAATTCTTAGAGTAGTGGGGGACAGGTGCATTTGTGTGTGTTGAGGGAAACTACAGGGGTATTACAGCCCTTTTGACACCACCTTTGTTTCCTTGGAAGAGGACTTGGTCCTTCGGTCACTCTTTCCTGATCACACTTATCCTTCTCTAGGTCCCCATCTCCGCATTCTCATGTCCTCTTTGTTTGCCAGGCCCCATCAGTATTCCTGGTTTCACTCATGCTGCCCTTGGCTGTTATTTTTTCCTCTTTGAAACTCAAGAGAGGTCATGGATTCCCTGCCTTTCCATACCTACTCTGCCAAGTGCTCCTAGATTGGTATCTTGTCTTGGGACTCCAGTCCTGAGCTCTACAAGAATATTTCTAACTGCCTGGTGGCCAGGTCCTGAATGGATAACAGTTACTTCAAACTCAGCTTATTTCCAAAATTGCATCATCTTGCTTCCCAAAGCTATCTTTTCCCTTCCATATTCTCCATCTTACTGAAAAACACCTTTACCCTCCCTCCCCCATCTCTTCAGGTCAGCAGTTCCTTTCTCTTGTCATTTGTCCCAGTCTCATGAGTCACCAGATGTCAAATCTACTATCTGACTTTTAATTCTGTCACGCTCTGTCTATCCATCTGTGGTAGACAGACGCCCTTACCAGCCCTGTTCTAGAGGATTAAATGTTGTCTTGATACTCTGCCTTGCGACTAAGCATCCACTCCGCATGAGAGCTGTCTTTTTTAAAACGCATTTTTTTGAGACTGTCACAGTCATTCTTTAAAAATTTCTACCTTCTTCCCATTTCCTTCAGAATAAAGTTCACCTTCCTTTGCATGGCAGTCAGAGCAGTGGAGGTTGATAATTGGTAGGGACTCTGGAGTTAAACAAACCTGAATTTGAATCCTGGTCTTGCCCATATAACAGGCATGTGACTTCAGCAAGTAAATCTCTGTAAGCCTCACTTGTCCCCTTTGTAAAATGGTGACAACAGTATCTTGCTAATAGTGTTGTCAGAAATGTTAAGTGACAGTTTCTATAAATTACCTAGCACAGTGTCTGGTCCAGAATAAGTATTCAATTATTTTTAGGTGCTCTATTAATAGTTATTAAATTTAAAAATAAAAGTCATTTTAATATACAATTTATCTCTGATATTTCCCAGAGTCTCCTCGGGCTCCAAGCACTCTGCCAGCTGAAGAGGTAGGTTCTAGCCCCTCAGAACATCCTCAGTCCCGAAGTATACAATGCTTCAGTTTCCATTTCTCCTCTCCAGAATGTCCTTCTCTTTTTTGTAGCCCTGAGAATCCCTGCTCATTCTTCAAGATTCAGCCCTCTGTGACCTTCCTTCCCTTTCTCCTCTTTGCCCTCCTCCTCGCCTCTCCCCATCCTATCCTACATCCCTTCCTATCCCCTACCCTCAGCATTAGGCTGGCATCATTCCTCAGGCTGAGGATTTGTCCTTATTGGGTGGCATGAGCATCCAATAGTGCCTGGCACACCATAGGTGGATAGGAGATGCTTGATGAAGGACCCAATTCCCCTGATCTTCAACTCTGCCTTATATGAAGGAGCTGAGCATAAGATGCCCCCAGTTCTTGGGTCCTCGAAGTTACAGATCAAGAGCAGGCCTGTACTGGACCTCTGGGAAGAACTTCCAAGGTCCTTGAGGGAGTCCCACAATACAGAAGCAGGAAACTGCCCATCTGGAAATTCCAGATGCCCCTTACCTATGAATGGCCATAGTCCTAGACAGCCTGCTCCTGGTGACAGGAACTGAGAGAGGAGTTCACTGAGCTACACACCCACCAGCGCCCTCAGTCTATTCCTGGATGCAGGAGCTCTGGGGAGGAGTGTCTGGTTTTATATCCACAAAGACATCAGATTCAGCCCTGCTGACAGGACTTTTTGGGGATTTGATATGAAATTGAGATGTGATCAGGAACATAGAGGGACGTATACATAAAGAGAGACAGAAAGGGGAGAAAGGATGGTAGAGGAGAGAAAGGGGTTGGGAGACAGAAGTCTAGGGTCCTTACTACAATGAACTGGGGCTGAGCCCTGAGACCTCTTGGTGGGTAGGGCCAGGGCTGTAGGCCCCCGCCTGAAGGCTCTAGAGAATAAGCCATGGGCTGAACTGATAAACAAGCTGTGAGAAATGTCACGTAGCTGGCTGGATAAGAGATGGCCTATTTAATGTATCCAGTATGGACGGCTGCAAAGCCAACGACGGGTAAGAGCCTCAGATGAGGACAACCTAAGACAAGCACAGCCGGCTGGACAAGAGATGGCCTACTTAATGAAGTCTTGTGACAAACTTTAAAACAATCTGTCCTTGATCATGTAACATCCTGTGCTTACTGCAGGAGCCTGGGAACCTAACTAGCTTAAAATTATTAACATTGTTATAACTTAGATGCTATGCGAGGCACCATGCATGTTCTATATAAATCCTTTTCTAAGAATCAATAAATAGAGAACTTTTTGCTTCTCTCTGCATGGTGTTTGTGTGTACATGATGTCGCACCACCGACAAGGGATCCTGACCCTTAACCAAGAAAGGGCTCCAAAGAGAAGAATATCTCCACTTCGTCATGTGTAAAGCAGGATCATAATTGCACCCACTTCAGGATTGCTGTGAGGATGAACAGAGATAATGTAGCCCACACAAAGTGCTTAGAACAGAGCCTTACTTACAGTCATAAAGCAATATTGGTAGCATGATTGCTATATCGATGATGTAAATATTAGTGACATTAATATGAATTGATGTAAGTCTCAATTAAAATCATGTCATGGAAAAAAAAAGAATGACACACACACACACACACACACACACAAATTGGTGAATAATTTTCAACACATGCCCAGCTTCTAGACTGTGTGGTCCAGGCAGTAAGAATACCCAGGTTCCTAGATGGCTTATGGCTCATCTTTTACTCACCTTCTTGCATCCAGTTTCACAATAGCCCTGAAAGGGAGGAAGGGCTTTTAAAATTTCTGTTGAAAATAGACTCACAGACATAGAAAACAATCTTAAGGTTACCAAAGGGGAAATGGGGCAGGGAGGGATAAATTAGCAGTTTGGGGTTAAAGATATACACTGCTATATATAAAATAGATAAACAACAAGGACCTATTGTATGGCACAGGGAACTGTATTCAATATTTGTAATAAACTATAATGGAAAAGAATCTGAAAAAGAATATATATTCAGTTATATAGCTATATATATATTCAGTTATATATATATACACACACACATGTATGTATATATATATAAAATGGAATCAGTATGCTGTATACCTGAAACTAACACATGATAAATCAGCTATATGTCAATAAAAAAATAAATTTCTGTTGAATAGTTGAGAAATTAAACCTGCTGAGGGTGAGACGCCTGGGGATTTGGGTTACATAAGCAGAAGACAGCAGAGGTAGAGCTTGAGCCTGGGTCTTGTGTTTTGCTTTTCTTTTTGTATTAGATTCACTACTTCAGAAGAAAACAATACACACAATAGTTACACACAGAGATACAGTATCACTATATCTGTATAACAGCTCTGATTTCTTCTGTCTCCAAACTATAGTAAGATATAATTTTACATTACTACCTGCTGCACATTCACAGGTATCTAAAATGAAACAAGTTATACAAAAGGATTTTTTTTCACTTGGGTTGCACCTTGGATATTTTCAATCCTTCTCTATTTCATTAATAAAAGATACTGGCTCCCATTCTTTAAGTTGATTTTACCACCTGCTCATGGGTTACAACCTGCAAATGAAAACCACTGCAGTAGAGAAAATTACAAAGAATAAAGTAAAATCACCTCACAATTAAAAATTCTTTGTTTTGTTCAAAGAAGCCTGGCAATTCTTCACAGCTGGAGACATGTATATGAGTTTGCAGAAATGGGAACCAGGTCTTCAGGCTCTGTGAGAAGACATGCACTATAATGAAGGCACATGTGAAAGGTGGCAGAGAAAGGTGCAGATGAATTATCTGGAAGTTCAGAGGGAAAGGACAATTCTAACTGAGGGACTCAAGAGCTCTTCTTGTAGGAGAACTTGGGATGGGGCAGGGAACCAGAAAAAGGTAAGGAGAATTATGAGTGGTGGCCAGGCCACAGGGAGGACCAAGACCAGGAATGGCAAATGACTTTTCAGTGGTGGGGCCTTTGAGGCCAGCTTACTGGGGGACTTAAAATGCCAAATTGGAGAGGGGTAGATTTTAATCTGTGAAGAGTGTAGGGGAAAGGATTAAAGAAGAGGAAGAAAAAAACATTTGTAGAAATGCTCATAAATACTAGTACTAAAAGGAAAGCAATAAGGAGGTACCACTTTATGCTGGGTACTCTGGCAAATCATGGAAAGCCGAATAATGCTAAGTGTGTGAAGGAAAAGCCGGGCTGGGCTAACAAGCTAACTCGTAAATCTAAGTGTAATAAGTGTCGGTTTACTGATCGAAGTTCTGCTGGGCTAACTCGTAAATCTGAAGTTTAGTGTCAGTTTACTGGGCTAACAAGCTAACTCGTAAATCCAAGCTCAACAAGTGTCAGTAATGTGATCTGTTCCTAATAGATAAGTTCCAGTGTGCTGATTCCTTGGTTTTGCTGTTCGAGCCTTATTGGCTAACAGCCCCCAGGCTTGTAATTAACCCTATAAAACCCCATGCACACATCTTGGAGGTGCTCAGAGCTTCGGAGCAGAAGCCCCTCTGAGCCTGCCAGGGTAATAAATCTGAGTACTCCAACCATCCGAGAGGTGCTTGTTTCTTGGCTGGCTTGTCATTTCCATAACAAGTGTTGGTCAGGTTGGAGGGCTTAGAAGGTTGGTGCACAGCTGGTGGGGTGTGGCCTAGGGCAGCAATTCTGGAGAGAAGCCTGGTACTTCTGACGCCAGTTAAGGTTACACATCATAGGAACCAGCAATTCTGTTTCTGGGTATTTATCCAAAAGAAATTCTCACATGTTCTCTCAGGGAACCTGACAAGTATGATGGAGCATTAGAAACAATGTGGGCATTCATCACTGAGAGTGTGAGCAGAGAAAATGTGGTGAATACGCTCCACAGTGTCCTCTGCAGCAATGAGAGACAGTGGATTACATGGACACGTAACTATAAGGACAGAACTTAAACACATAATTCTGAGGGAAATGAGGCAATAAAGGGAATGAGATTTAAAAATATTATTTATGAAAATTCAAAACACATGAATGTATTTTGCAATCATATACAGAAATAAAGAGACTTTAAACATACCAGAATGGTTTTCTGTGAGGGAGAATGGGGAAAAGATAGGGAAATGAGAATAAAAGAAAATTAGAAAAGCGAGGAAAACCAAAACTGGACAGGGCCTGAAGCAGGTGGGTAACATAATCAGAGCTGTGTGTAAAGGAGGCTAATCTCGGGGAGGAAAGGAGTGAGAAGTGAGCAGCATCCGAGGCAGGAGGCCGAGTCCCAGGCCTCAGGGACGTAGCAGGTGAGAGCGGCTGAGGGTTGAGCATGAAGGAAGCAGCCACAGCAACGAGCTGGGGGGGAGGTTTTGACGTCATGGCGTGTGGAAGACCCCCTGAACCTGGGTGGGGGAAGGGGTAGGAGGTTGTTGCAGCCGAAAGCAATCAAAGGTGTCTCGAGCCCTTCTTGCTGAGTGACTGGGAGACGATGCCACTCTCACAGGAAAGGCAGCCTGGGAGGGACTGCTGCTGAGGAGTTCAGGCCACACTGGGACAGAGGTATCGAAGCGGAGAGGCCAATGGCCATGGCCTTCAGGCAGCTGGGAGTGTAGAGACCCAGCTGGATTTCCTTGTTTGCCCAGAAGAGCTAGAGGAACCCCTGGGAGTCCCTGGGAAGAGCTTATAAAGGGATGGCCCAAAGGACAGGCCTCTGAGGAACATCTACACCACTTAGGGAGGGATCTGGTGGGGAAGGGAAGCTAGAGTTTTGTCCTGAAACCAGAAGGAACATTATGAGGAAATTGGACTACATGATTTCCTGGGTCCTTTTCAGCACCGATATTGTATAGTTCTATTAAACAAGTATAGCAAATGTATTAAAGATCCTCAGATTATTTGTGATTTAAAAAATTTAGACCAGTATTTTAGTAAGATTCTGGAGACTCATAGTGTATCAGAGAACGCCAAGTTATTTAAACTGTATGAACATCAGTTTCTTGCTTTGTAACATGGTGCTAATTACCTTTTGGGGCTGTTCTGAAGATTTGTAAACTATGCAAACTATATTAAGTTGTACATAGTAGATATTCAACAGATGGGAACTATTCCTCATTACTCTTTAGTTTCAAAATTGCCTCAAATTGAAGGGAGACATCTAAATTCAGCCCCAGTGACCATTTCAAGTTTAGAGAAACCAGAGATTTCTGTGCCTCCTTCCATCTCCATCGATTTTTCCAACCTTCAGTCCTGCTGCCACCATTTTTTTATTATTATTTTTTAAAATTTTTGTTTGTATGTTTGTTTGCTTTTTGCTGCCACCATTCTTGTTCAGGGCCCTATATAGCTCATAGCAGCCCCCCAACTGGTTTTAGTTTTAATTCTTTGGCGTTCAGTCCTCTGTGCACAGCTCAGCCAGACTAACCTTCTCAAAATATCAGTCTCAGCTTGCTTCGGGATCAACCAACAACTCCAGGTTTTATTCTGTTGTGTCCAGTCTCTGCCTAGTTTCAAGGTTCTCCAAGGTTCAGCCCTTTAGGGTGTGGGTAGCCCAGCGGAGAAGCAACCTATCATCAGGCCTCATTAACAAACAAGGCAAAACAAACACACACACACCAAGATGGGCGTGGGATTTCACCCAGGGGAACGCCTGCTGAAACAGAGACACCTGTTTAGTGAATTCTTTTCTTTTTCAATTTATAAAACTCTCTTTTTAAAGACTTACCTAATATGTGTTGTCTACCATGTGCCAGGCACCAGGCTAGGCGTTTTGAGATGGTTTATCCACCCTCCTATGTTTTTAAAACATTGAGCATTTTTTATAATAAAGATTTAAAATGGAAAAACAAAATGGCTCATAATCCTACTGTCTAGATTACTTCTGTTGATGCACACATACAATAAAAGTGAGACTTGACTTGAGAGCAAATCCAACAGAACTGAAAGGAATAAAAAGAAAAGCAAAATCCTCTTCTTCCCAGGCTCCTACTTCATTTCCTCTTCATAATGGTAACAACTGTTACAAGTTTCTTATGTACTTCCAGAAAAATGTTCTATTTATTTACCAATGTTTTTATATGACAATTTACATGGAAGACACACTGTCCTGCCTTTTGTTTTTAATTCACTTAATATACATATTTTATATATAAGTGAAATATATAAGTAAAAAATGTATACATATATTTTATATAAAAGTAAAAAAGCAAAGGGGGGGATCTTTATATACATGTATATTTATATTTATATATGAAGTCACTCTATATCAACTTTATAGATATAAAAATGCCTCTGTATCAATCTTCTTTGTTCTTTTTAAGGAATACACAGTTTACATTTAATGGATGTGTCTTTATTTACATAAAGTCATATTGATATGTTTTCCAGATTTTTGCTACTGAAAACACCGTCACGAGTTATTATCCTTGTACGTATAACTTGGGGCTCATTTTCCATATATCTGAATGGTTATTTTGATAGGTATTACTAAATTGGCCTCCCAGAGTTTTGGTACAACTGGCTCTGGACATTGGGAAACTTTTAAATTTGGTTGGTTTATTATTTAGTTCTGAATCTCATGCTCCCTCCTAGACCAGGTGAGCAAAATGTGAAGTGTTTTCTGATCTTGCAAACTTTCTTTCTTAAGGCAGTGGGCCCTCTCCGGCCCATAGGAGTCCCTGCTCAGAGCTAAACTTTGAGCTCCTGACTGAATTTTCCTCAGCCAGGTTTTGATTTGGGGTTTGTGTTTCTTTGGTTGATCTTTCCCCCCTTTTCTCTTCCTTTGCTACCTGGATTTTGTGTTTAATGGTTGGGAAATTGTTGCATTCAGTCTTATTGCATCGTGAAGCAGCAGTGAAGGAAATGAATTGCTGGCCACTCACACAGGACATTGTACCCATGCTCACTCCCTTCCAGCCTCTGGTCCTTGGCTCTGTAGGCTCAGAAATTTCATTTTGTTGATAAGCCAGGGGTGGTGAGCTCTGAGGGACTAGATCCCACTGACCAGACTCTCAAGGGACAGATTCATAACCCCCAGTAATAATTGCTATCATTCATAGGAATTAGCATTTATTGAATTTCACAGTGCTTATTGCTTTATAAATATTAATACATGTTACTCGCATAAAAGCTTGATACAATAGGTATTCTTTTCATCGTAATGCTTCTGATAAAGAAAATGAGGCTCAGAGATTAAGGAATTTCCCCCAGGTTTCACTGTTAGTAAATGGGATGTTAAGATCCTAACCTGAATAGTCTGGTTCCAGAACTCATGCTCTTAATTTCCAACGAGAAATGTAACTCATCAGCCCATTAACTCCCTGCAGGCAAATCTATCTGGGAAGCCAAACTGCTGTCAGAAAGCTGGGAAAAGCATGGAAGAAGATGACCTCAGTGGCTGCCATTATTCAGCCAGGATACCATTTCACTTTAAAGGCTGCCTCATTGCAAGAACTAGATATGCTTAGGGTACCATCTGGTACCTGGATGGTCACAACCCCATGTTCTCTCCTCCCCCAACCCCCTCACCTTATTTCCAGCCCTCTTCTATAATAAGGTTGTTGTGATAAGAAAGTACGTTGTTGTAATCATAGTCTTCTATCACCAGATAAGAAATCCCAGAGTTCACTGAACAGAAAGGCTCATAGGCCAAATGAAGATGTTCAAATCACACAGTTAACTGAGTCCATTTAAAACATAAAACAAGGATCAAGGCGAAAGTGGTGAGTGAAGTTAACACACTTAGAACAGAGTGTGGTGATGGGGGAAGTACAACACAGAATCCACTCCTGGGTTACATGGTGTTCTGTCATGTCTTGCTCTAGGGCATTAGCCTTCCCCACTGATGCTGCACTTAAAAGGACTAGAAATGGAAGTGGGCAAGGGGACTCAGCAGATAGAAGGTGCCTGAAGCCAGTTTACACTTGCTTGATCAGTGAGACACAGGGGCAAGTATGCCTGGCCATAGTTGTAATTCACCAATAACCTGCTGAATAGCTATGGATTTCTCTGTGTTTAGCATGCAGAGGACAATATAGGCAACAGTGGTTGTCACCAATGGATGACTGATAGAAGACGTAAACACTGGGTACCTCAGGTACCTCACGTGTATTTGACATGGTGCTTACTTGGTCCTCCACCCCTTCCTATATCTATGTTGGAAGATGCTCTGTTTAGTTAAGTCTACCCTCTCTCACAGGCTGTGCTTACTTATTATCTACAAGGAACTTCTCTTTATTTGTCTATTCCTCCTATTTTCTATAGAATAATTGAATATTCTTAAATAATACATTTAACACATTATAACAGTCAAGTCAGCTGGGGAGTCTCTTTGGTTCTTGAAGATTTTACATTTTTCTGGTCTAATTCTGAAAAAATCTGGCCCTGCCAACCTGTTCATAGTCACCTTTACCCACTGTCTCCTTTGTTCTCTAAATTTTGGCTATACTGACTCCCTCTCTTCCCCAGGGACTATGGAGCATGGAAGAGCTAGATTGGGTGAAATAGGCAATAAATACATCAACTTTGGTTTCTTTGTCACTATAAAGCTTTCACATAGAAAGATTTTACTTTAGTCTTACACAGAGTCTTTTTCTTTGATCCTTGAAGTACTCCTGTGAGAAAGGCAGGAATTCTCAGCCACACTAAAGATGAGAAAATTGAACTTTGACAAAGTTAAGATTTTCCATGGTTCATATAGCCCAGATTATCTCCCTATGTCTGTCTGTCTATCTATCTATCTATCTATCTGTCTATCACCTTTTTGGGGGAAATTGTACATGCTTATTTTTAAACTTCTGAACAGTTCAAAAGTACTCTATAAATGTAACAAAAATCAACACCTATAAATCACTCTTAAATTTTTGTGAACGTTCTTGTTGATAATTCTCTATACATCCATATATATTTGTATATACTAGTAGTATTCTGCATTAATGACAATTCAATTCTTTTGGCTCAAGTAGAGAAATAATATGTATATCAATAGCTACAATATAAAGTTCAGAGTAAAAGATTTCAAAGGAAGAAAATAAGAATGTCCCGAAAGATGACAGGAGCATCTAGCCTTCAAGAGGATAATGCTGTTATTCAGAGAAGTAGGGAGCCTGGAGAGGAAAGATAAGGCTTCAGACTGGTCTACTGTGAAGCCTGATTAGTCAGTGGGACACTTAAGTGCCTCTATGACCGGAGTAATGGAAGTAGATGTGCAGACTGGATGAGAACAATTTGTACACGTGTATTCTAGTGGAAGTCCTGAATTCACCCATGGAGGGAAAGTGTTGGCAACCAGGGCTGGCTTACAGAGAGCACGTGAGTGACTTATGGGTAGAAATGGGAAGGAAAGTATTTTGTTAGCAAATCAGAGATGAAATAGCATTATATTCCTCACTGTTACAGATAGTTAAGAACAACAACAACAAAAGCCATTTATTAACACAAAAATGCACAATGCGTATTCTATAATTTGGCAATATTCAGAGGCTGGATATGGCTATCAGAGGATTCAGTCATGCCCTATGATAAAAGTATTTTGTGGAGTAGACAAGGTGGGAATATGGATCACTGTTAAAGTCACTATAAAGAAGATGAATAATTAATAGTTAAAGGACAAGATCTTGGAGAAATTTAGGAAGAGAAAAGAAACATATCCATTGACTATGAAATTCAATATTGTTAAAAATACAAAACAATAATATTTAGTTAAACAAGCTGACGATATTTTTTATTCATACATCCTTTTTTTTTTTTTTGCCCTAGATGCTTTGAGGAAATAAGCTATTTTACCTTTTTCCTCCTGTAATATTTTATCCTACAAAAAATTTATTAGAATCATTCACCTAATTTTTTTTCCATAAAGAAAGCAAAACTTAACATTACGGTAGATAAGTTAGGGCATATGTATTCAGATTCCAAATAGTTTTGATTAAAAAAACACTGTTACTGAGACCATTCTCAAACTTTAATGTGTATCAGAACCAAGTGGAGGGTTTGTTAAAACACAAATTTCTAGGTCTCACCCCTGTGAGCTTCTCATGCAATAGGTCTGGAGTAGGTTCAAGATTTTGCTTTTCTAACAAGTTCCTAGGTGATCTAATGCTCCTGGATTAGAGACTACACTTTGAGAACCACTAATTTAGACAATGGACATGTTCCCTCCCCCCTTCCATTATTCTTTGGTTTCTCTTCCAACTTTTGATATCTCCTTCTCCAGAGTGTCTCATTAAGGATCAAATATATACAATCTGCATTGCCTTTAATTTTAAAAAAAAAAATGGTATTTGAAATCTAAATGCCATCAGTTGCAGGTGATATTTTAATTTAAAGGGAAGATGAAACACCTTGAACATCCTCTTATTTCTCACCTTGCACATCCTCACAAATGTACTCTTGCCGCTCCCTTCCGGATCCTCCCGCTCCCCTTTACTGTACGTCTTACTAGGAGGCCAGGTGTTCTGCTCCTTCACAGCCTGACACAAGCCTCTCGACTGCCAAGCTTGCCCACTTCCCAGCAGCCAGTGACTTCCGTGGTGTTAGGATTCATAGTAATTCTCATCTGCATTTCTCATACTGAATATGTGCCACCATGTACTACTGAGCTGTGCATATAAGTATGTACGCATGCACGCATGTATTTTAGACATTATTTTCCTCCCCATTCTGATAGCAAGCTCCTAGAGGGCAAGTCTCACAACCTTTGACTTTCTAGGGTCTCCATTGCTAAGCACCATGTTTTAAACCTAGTTCACCCTCAAGTATTTGATAATAATGAGAGCCTCCAAGTGTGGAGACCGATAAAGCAACAGCTGACTTATCTCTTGGGAGCTGAATTTCTTCTCTAGAATTTCTTCTTGGCTACATACACAGCCAGATTTAGCTGTAAAATCCTAAGCCTGCAAAACTATAATTGGTTCAAAGATGAGAGGTACAGACCTACATTTCAACCCTCATCAGGGCAATTTAGAAATGGTAGCATAGAGAATGGCTTACTATAAATTTTTTTTACCATGGTGTTATAGGATGATTTGCTTCTGCCTTGTCAAAAACTAAACTGTGCTTTCTGTACTGATGGTGGGTATGTTTCTGCCAGTCTCTTATTCTTAATTACAGCAGGACCTAACAGAACAGTGACATGCCTGAGCTGTTTCTTGAAGACTTGCTTGCTTTCATGACAGTAAGATTCTAGTTTGCTCAGCTTTTATAGAAGGTTCATACTTGTTTCTTCTGCATCGGTTATCTTTGCAATGTTGTCACTGAAAGACGGATCTCATGTCTCATAGGTCCTTGACTAAATTCTCCCTTGAAGCTGGTACACACACACACACAATACTCTCAACAGGTAATTGTGAAGGGCCTTTTAATTTAGCATGAAAAAGGGAACCAAGAGTACTTTTCATACATTGGCCAAATAATTCATCAGGCATATTTTAAATCAGCATCAATGAGCTCACCTCTGACCTAATTTACCTCATTTTTGAATAGTTGGTGGCTGGACTTGGTTTTACTAGTGCTCTTGCACCTTTTCAGGTGGGGCTCTTAATGTCAGAACATCCAATGTGAACTCAGCCATCAAGCTGCCCAGCTAACCCCTCCCCTCCCCTCCTTTGCAAGGGTGGGAAGTGAAGCCCAGAGTACTTCCCACAGCCTGGTCCAACGGCCACAAATGACAGCACACTCAAAAGCAAACCAAGAAGTGACTTATATCTGGAGTATGATAGCCCTTCAGGTTGGTAACAGTGAAGGCCGACTGGTGAAAGGCAGCTTTTGGTAACTGGCATTGGTCTTCAAGGCTCTCAGCGGTTTGGGGAATCACTGCCTCCCAAACTTCTGACCCCTACTCCAGCCAACAGCCAAACAGAAATTTACCTCTACTTTCAGCAGGTGTCCAGCTCCTCTAATGACTGTGTGGTTGGCCCTAAGAAGGGCCTTTGAGATTGTCACACGTAGCTCAGAAGGGGCAGCTTAGCCTCCGAAGCCATACAGGGTGCGTCCCTGCCGCTTGAGGGCGTACACCACGTCCATGGCAGTGACCGTCTTGCGCTTGGCATGCTCAGTGTAGGTGACGGCGTCCCGAATGACGTTCTCCAGGAACACCTTCAGCACACCCCGGGTCTCCTCGTAGATAAGGCCGGAGATCCGCTTGACCCCGCCACGCCGAGCAAGCCGCCGGATGGCAGGCTTGGTGATGCCCTGAATGTTGTCTCGCAAGACTTTGCGGTGGCGCTTAGCGCCACCCTTGCCTAAGCCTTTCCCACCCTTTCCCCTCCCAGACATGACTAGCTGTGATCTGGAGGCAAGTCTGGGGACTGTGAAGGCGGCTTTTCCTCTGATATACAAGAGTATCGGACCAGATTGAAAACCGAAAGCGCGCGGGCGGGAAGCTTCTAAATTGTCCCCGCCCGATAGGCATTTCGTCATTTCTTTTCTGCTGCTTCCCCAACACTTTTCCACCTCCGCAGCTCCCTCTAACGGACTCTCACCTTTTATTTGTATTTTATTTACTTATTTATTTTTTGAAGTATAGTTGATCTGCAATTTTATATTAGTTTCAGGTGTACAACAGTGAGTCAACATTTTTTATAGATTAGACTCCATTTAAAGTTATAAAATATTGGCTATGTTCTCTGTGCTGTATAATCATCCTTGTAGCTTATTTATTTTATACATAGTAGTTTGTACCTCTTGATCCCCTACCCCTGTCTTGCCCCTTCCCCCTCGTACTCTTACCTTAAAAAAAAAAAAAATCTATTTGCCAGAGTCCCGGGGAGAATTCGGATCCAAACTTCTGGATTCTGCCGCTGTTTCTGCCTCTGTCTCTCTCCATCTGTGGATGGAGAAAACATTAAATTTAGATTAATAAGAAAGGTCTTAGTGGGGAAGACCAGAAGAGCAAGTAGAATCCAGAGACGGGAAGAAGAGAGCGTGCCGCCGGCTCTAACCCCCACAGAAGGATCCCAGGCTTCGGGGCGATGGTTACATACAACTGCAGCAATGGAGTTCCCATAATTAGACTGACAGACCCAGGAGGCGAATTCAAGAGCAGCGGCAGCTGGGATGTGTGTGGAGAGGGAAGAGGGGAGACCGCCACGATTCCCGAGTCTCGTCTCTGTTTTAATTGCTCCTCACCCAGGAGAAACCATATCCTAGGAGAGCTGTTCTCACGGTACTGCCAAGCCTTCCCACGGAGGGCAGTGGGTCCAGTGCACGGTCATGTAGAGCTCTGCTGAAGGAAGCAATACGTACAGAAAGAAGACTGAAGCGTATTCGCCGTTTCTACAGATCCTCTAAATTAGACCATGTTTTCAGCCAGGATTCAGTGCCCAGATTAGTGTCCCCATTGAGGCCCACGTGGAGCTAACAAAGTTTGCTGAGTTGGGTTTCACAAGAGGACATCTGCTTCATACTGAGAGTCATTACCAGAAGCTGCCTTATGAAATTGGTTGGAGTCCTTACTGATATCATGTTCATTACCTGGGCCTTCTGCAGAAGAATACAGGAGATGTGGTTTCTGCATCAAAAAAAATTATATTTTTTCTGAGACATGTTTATTATTTTTAAAAAATCTTATGTGCCTTCTTTCATCTCTCCTTTAGCTCTACTTTCTATATGGTAATAATCCTAAATCTATAGCTTTATCCAGACTTCTGGGCTCCAGACATGTAGCTCCTCCTGGGTGTTCTTTGGACATTTTAAACTCAAAATTCAGAATCTCCAAAGATTAAACTTAAAATCTCCAAGGTATGGCTCTCCTGGGGGCCGAGGGAATACATTCTCCTCCCTCCCACTCCATAAACACAGGGGTTCTCTCTCTGCTCACTGAATGCTGTCATCATGATCACATACCTAAATCAACGCCCTGGAATTCACAATAGTTTCTGGAGGGTAGGAGCATAAGCCGCCTCAAAATACGCTGCCTTGGTGTATTGGTTATTTTGAGCTGTAGTACTTTGAAAAACAGCAAATGCAGGGGCAGGCTTTCTTTGAAGTCCTCTGCCTAAAGACAGATCCTCAGAAAGGAACTCTATTGACAGGAATCCCGTTCCCAGGTGGTTTCATCAACCAGGGAAGATTGACTCTTGTCACAGGAGAGGAGGCTAGAAGTCAACACCACACTCAGACAAACTTTGTCACAAACTGTCATACCTTTCATCTTTTCTAAGGGCCCATTCATCTTTCCTAAAAATCATTTACTCTCCCCAAGAGGCCTACATGATCTCTCCCCTTTCCCCATTAAGATGGTATTTAAGTCTGAATTCTAAGCCACTTTGAGGAGCTACTCATTTTTCGCCAATATCTCCCATGTATGCATAAGGTATACATGTTAATAAACTTCTGTTTGCTTTTCTCTTGTTGCTCTGTCTTTTACTACAAGAATTTCAGCTCAGAACTCGGAAGGGTAGAGGGAAATTTTTTTTTCCTCTCCTGTAATGTCTTCCTCTCCTTCGGTTGCTTCAGGGCAGAAAAACACATTTGCTCTTTTCTGACCCTTTAGCGACTCTTACCAGAATCTATCATATTAATTTAAATGCCTTTGGCATCTTACATAACCCCTCCCCCCCCCACGACTATCTGGCAGTGATTTTTTGCTTATTTTTCTTTGTAAATTGACATGTTCAATGTCTAGCATAAGCTCAGTAATTATAGAATGAACAGTTCCTGCATTTGACTGCTTTTAAACACTAGTAGAAAGGAAAGGCACAACCAAATCACAACATGATAAGACAACCACAAGCCAAGGCTGACAGAAGGGATGGTTTTTGGTGTCAGAGGGAACAGAACCCTAGGCAGAATCCAAATATCTACAAACTTCCCTTTCAATACTTTTCATCCTCCTCCCAGGAGCCTAATCACGCATTACCTAAACAAAATTCTCTCCAAAATAAACTCTCCCCTTCCCAGTTGCAAGAAGTTCAGACTGAGAAAGCAATTCACATGTAGCTGTGAATATTAAATGAAATAATATATACATGCTGGTGATTACAAAAATTAAATGAAAGAAATATTGAGGAAGAAGGTATGTTAAAAAATACTTTTTTTTTTTTTTTTTTTTGCAGACAGGCTATGTGTCATTTGAGTTGTGACCATTCTGTCTTAATTTTCCCCACAGACCAAAAGTAGTGTCATGCTAACGTCTGTGGCCTGAACATTAAAAAAAAAAAAAAAAAAAAAAAAAAAAAAAGTCCAATTTATTTCTATTATAAACAAACAAACATAGACCTTAAAATTCCCACAAAATGTAGCTTAAATCTCATGAGGATGGTTAATGGAACAACAACAACAAAAATCCTCATTTGTATAACTTTGAAATACTGTGTAACATTAGTTTAACCTACTGCAGTCCACAGGGATCTGTTACGTTGGAAAGTCAGAAATTGTAAACTTGTAGCAGAGGGAAAAATTTTTCTTCTACATCTTAGATCATGTGATTGGGCCTGAGAATTAAACTGACATAAGTCTGGTTAAAAGGGAAAAAGCATACCAATTTAAATACTTTTCTGTGTACACAAGAATCTTCAGAAGGAAGCTGAAGACCTATATAGGCCCCAACACTTATTTATATCTTTTAAAACAAAGTACAATAAATTCTGGGGATATGACAAGACCAAAGGGCTTGGGTGGTTAACTAGGTGCAGTTAACTAGGGGAGTTAACTAGGTGGAGAAGTAAATAGGAAGATATGGGTTAGTTTAATAAGGTTTGTTTGTACAGATTTCTCTTGGCTTTGATTCCCCATCCTGGTTACGCTCCTGGTAGCGGGAAGACCTCTTCCAAGTGGGGGTTTTATCTCCTGTTTTAAGGAAGAAAAGGGGAGGTCAGAGTGCCCTTCTTGCATCTGCTGTTTTTCAAGTGTCTTTAGCTCAAAATAATCCTTCTACCAAAGTGGCATATTTTAGGGGTGACGTATACTGCCACTGAGGGGGTTCAGGACACGCCACTCCAAAATGTGTCAGCTTAGCATGTTGAATATTTTAAGCTGAAGAAATTTTGAGAAAATGACAGAAGCAGGAGGGTCACCGACTTTCTCACCCAAAACAGGTCATAAAACCCTCTTGTGAGAGGTGCCCTCCCTACATCCAGAGGACAGGAGCAGCGTTTTCTCTAAAAAACAAAGGGATACAAAGAAGAACCCTAACTGACAGGCCTTGCTGTTTCCCCCAGGTTACTACACTAACCCACACTCATCATCTCACTGCTCATATCTCTACACGACTGCCCACTTTTCACCAAACCTGGCATAAAAACATTCAGGCCTGTTTCTTCAGATCTTGGTTTCCTTATGAATATTCCTGTGTCATGAAAAACTCAAATTCAGTTGTGTGTTTTTCTCCTGTTAATCTGTCTTTGTCAGTTTAATGTTCAGATCCAGCCAGGGACCCTAAGAGGGTCAAGGATAATTTTTGCCTCCCCTGCATGACCCCTCACTGTACAGTAGAGGCAGTAGTGTTAAGGACAGGGTTGGGGGGGGTGTTATCCAATGAGCAGGATGTTAAGAGAATGAGTATAGCTCAAAATGGAGTAAGAAAAAAAAGCTCAAAATCCGATGGCTTTTCAATTTGGTCCAGGGCTGCAGGCCACTCAAAATGAAAGGCAAGCAGGCACATGGCCCGACTAGCCCACAAACCAAAGATTCAGTCTCACAATAGGGATACTTGAAGCCCTGGGTATACTTGAAGTCAAAAACTAAACACAAATTGTCTTCCTGGAATATGTATTTTAATTTAGTCCATTACTTTTGTATTAAAACAAACACATGCACCTACAAAACATATGCCTCATAATTCACTTATTAACATTTTGCCCATTTCCCACGGTAAAATTTAAGCTTCTCATGCCTGTTCCCCACCCTGCCCCCCAGTGCTAAATAATGAAATTTCAGTGCTCAGTCTTAAAACTGCAGATTCTTAATATTTCTGATGAAAGAAACTTCAGAGATATTAAAGGAGAAAACCATCCCTCTTCCCCACAGCTTCAGCAAAGCAGAGGCTCTTCTGCATTCTCAACTTGTTTCTGATAACGTGGTCTTTTGAGACCCTCACGGGACTAGCGCTCTATTGTCCAGTGCGGAGACCAGGTGAAATTGAACTAATAGGAATCTGAATTCTGTTTTGAAAGGTGACTTCTAAGGCAACCATCCATCACAGATTGTTATAGTCACAGGGATGTTTCCTGTAACACCTCAAAATGTACATTCTGATCATTTTATTTGATTGGTTTCCTTGGAATTAATATTTAAATTGGTATCACTGTGTTTCTGAGAAGTAGAAATTCTTAATATTTCTTTATTAAGCCAGAGGAGGACTCTTGGAATGTTTTATATGATATGATATAAAGGTAAAACAAATCCCATGACTCTTGGATTCTATATAAGTAGACAGTTTGAGAATCTCTTTCTTGTTTAAATGAACACATCTATACATCATGGCCGAGAGTTGCATAGATTAAAAAAAAAATTTTTTTTAAAGAACATTTCAAAGAAATGTGACATTGGGGTGGGCTGCTTTGGGCTGTCATACAGATGCCCGCCCTGAGCAGTTTCCTCTTCTGATGGGAATAGTTCAGTTGAGTAATTTGATTGTATGGTGAGAAAATTCTTCAGTGCTTTAAAATATACCAAGCCTGATGAAACTGGAAATCCATTGTAATTTCATTCTTTTGCTTTATAATATTATGCAGTCCCTGTTAGTTGTCCAGGATGAGTCATAGTTTCTCTGAGACTCAGTTTCTTTATCTATAAAATGAGGAAAATATCATCTATTTCACAGAGTTGGGATTAAATGAGAAACTGTATGTAGAGAATTTTTAAATACTGAGTAGTGCTCTCTATATGTAAGGCATTATTACAAAACCATCACAGGAAAGGGTGACAGTTGTTCACAACAGTTACACATTTGCATGACATTTTAGATCTTCTCCCTAAAGCAGGAGATTGCAGCTGCCCAAGTAGACTTGAATATATAATATAAATTTCTACCTTGTGTTTAATGTTCAGGAAATCCCCTCAGAATCACTTTTATTTTATTTTGACTTCAGGAAGATGATCATTCTTACTGACACTATCAAGGTAAGTTTTGAGACTCTTGGGCCTGTTTTTGTTCTCAGGTTTGAGTTTTCATAAGGTTTAAATGAAATAATGCTTTTTCAATCAAATAAGCATTACAAGTTTTAATAGTAACTATTATAATTTTAAGCATTGGTAACCTTACATGACTGTTGTTTTATTATATGCAATTTTCGGAGCAATTCTTCAAAGCATATGAAAAAACTAAAAGGCAAAGGATTTTCAATTTCCTTTTAGAGAATAGAAAAGATATAAATCTTTAAAGCATCAGAAAACAATTTATTGAAGAAAATATGCTAGCAACTCAGTAATCAACTAATACTTTATTTGCTTTGACATTTCAACTTTCAATCTGACTGATAAGCAGCTGGACTACTTAAAACTACTGAACATTGTAAAGGAGAAATGAGTATTTCCAGCTTATCTTCCCTGACTTAGAAGCGTTCGTCCATAGGATCTAATTAGCCATGGATGGATTGAGGAGAAAACAGCATTCCAGGGGGAAAAGGCAAAAGAAAGGCAGAAGGCTCTACTATGTAAGTTGGTACCGGTCAGCACACAGCTTTGGCGGAGTTCCGAATCAGGTAAACATTAAGTTCAATTTTTGGTTCCTTAAGCTGCATATTGTTTTGTTGAACATAGTCATTATGAAACGCATCTAACGCGCTTAGCACAGTGTCAGGATCTAAATAAAATGTTAGCTTTGGGAGAGGAGTTACAATAACTAGTAACCGGAAATGCAGTCTGAAACCTAGGGCACGTTTGTATTTGTAAAGAACTTGTTAAAACATACATCCCAAGCGTGCAAAAACACTGCATAGATTGCTCTTACAAAAGTTAAAGCTTTAAAGGAAAAGGCCAAAAAAGAAAAAAATCTTTGATCGATAAAATTATAGAAGAGCACGGGGAAGGGAAAGTAATAAGGGAAGAGAGAAAAACGATTGAATTTTGCCCCGATAAATAGGATTGAATTCTAACCAATGAGATACAATTCTGGAAACTCCTAGCTTTTCTGGCCCAATCAAGGCGAGGCTATGTCTATAAATAAGGCTGCCGAGGGGTTGGTGAGCAAAGCTGGTGAAACATGGCGCGGACGAAGCAGACCGCCCGCAAGTCGACCGGTGGCAAGGCCCCGCGGAAGCAGCTGGCCACTAAGGCGGCCCGCAAGAGCGCGCCGGCCACGGGCGGCGTGAAGAAGCCGCACCGCTACCGACCGGGCACCGTGGCCCTGCGGGAGATCCGGCGCTACCAGAAGTCGACCGAGCTGCTGATCCGCAAGCTGCCGTTCCAGCGGCTGGTGCGCGAGATCGCGCAGGACTTCAAGACGGACCTGCGCTTCCAGAGCTCGGCGGTGATGGCGCTGCAGGAGGCGAGCGAGGCCTACCTGGTGGGGCTGTTTGAAGACACGAACCTGTGCGCCATCCACGCCAAGCGCGTGACCATCATGCCCAAAGACATCCAGCTGGCCCGCCGCATCCGCGGGGAGCGGGCCTAAGGCTTTATGTCTAGGTAGACGACCTAAAGGCTCTTTTCAGAGCCACCCACGTCTTTCATAAAGAGTGGCTGTACTAGCTTTCAGTTCGGTCGGTTTCTGTTGTGCACAGCTGAAGAGGGTTGGCGGAACTCCCAGGTGTTTGGGTGTGGAATTAACATTGTCCAATGCCAGAGGGACCTCTAGGGATCTAGGTCGTTTTCGGCCAAGACCGCTCTTACATTGTGACTTAACTCTAGAGAGCTTGCCTTGCTATTTCTGTGACGAGAGTTTAGTGAGGATACCGTGCTCTACCAGTCGTTTGTAATGCTTAGCAAGCTGCTGTATAACGTAAACTTTAGCACGTCTTAATACAGAAATTAAATGACACGGTAGTCATGAGTGATAAGGGGTTGTGAAAATGGGTTTTCGGCTCAATTATACAGTCACTAAAACTAGGCTGGCAAAATCCTCGATCCCCAAATTTTTGGTTGGGATTAAAACTGATAAAAAGGACTGGGGGCAAGGGACATTGTGCTGAGTCCCGAGTATGTAAGATCCCATCTTACTGCATAAGACAGGCTGCACAAACCGTTAAAAAAAAGGGGGGGGGGGGAGCTGAGGTATTGTTTCAAGAACCAAAACAAAGCAAACTTCCACAAAGTATAGAGTAAAATGACGCAAAAATAGAATGTTAACTTATCTTTAGCTGGCGCTTCAGATTTACATCGTATGCAAGTTAACAAAAATGAAAGTTAGCAAAAGACCCCAAACATGAAACTACACTTTACATAATTTACTGGTCAGTGTGAAATGGAACGTTTTGATTGGTTAACATGACTTTTGTTCTAATGACCACTAAGGAAGCGCGAACAGAACCTTATTTGCATGGACTCCACCCCTATGACGACACTATTGGATTTTAACCAATAAAAACGCAGTACTGTGCTAGTCTTCATTTGCATGCAGGCTCTATAAGTAGCGCGTAACCAAGCCATTTGCCGCAGTTGGGATTGCTTCTAGTAGAGTGTTGGTTATCTTCGTGCAAAAATGCCGGATCCAGCGAAATCTGCTCCTGCTCCCAAGAAAGGCTCCAAGAAAGCTGTCACGAAAGTGCAGAAGAAGGACGGTAAAAAACGCAAGCGCAGCCGCAAGGAGAGCTATTCCGTTTACGTGTACAAGGTGCTGAAGCAGGTGCATCCGGACACCGGCATCTCGTCCAAGGCCATGGGCATCATGAACTCGTTCGTCAACGACATCTTCGAGCGCATCGCGGGCGAAGCGTCCCGCCTGGCGCACTACAACAAGCGCTCGACCATCACGTCCCGGGAGATCCAGACGGCCGTGCGCCTGCTGCTGCCCGGCGAGCTGGCCAAGCACGCCGTGTCCGAGGGTACCAAGGCCGTCACCAAGTACACCAGTTCGAAGTAAGAGCGCGCAAGGGACGAAATAGATTATTTACTTAACCCCAAAGGCTCTTTTCAGAGCCACTTAAGTTATCAGAGAAAGTGGCTGTAAACACTTGGTAGAAGGTTGGTTAGCTTTTGGTTAGGTGGGGTGGGCCTGTGGTCGTAAGTGGACTTGAATTTGGTTTTCGTTTGGGGCCGTGATGAATATTGCGGTGGCTGTTAAAATTTGGATCCTCCTACAGTCTGGTAGTGTCGCCTAGCAGTACAACTCTTGCTGGTATAAATGAGTAACTAGTTCTCAATGTGGCTCCTACCTAGTCTGAGCCCTCAATGGGAGCCTAGGTACAGATAGCAGGGATAAGCGACCCCCTTTTGCAGAAGTTTGGTTTTTTGTTTTTTGATGTGGGGGAGGATGACTAGCCTGTCCTACTGTTTCATCTGTTTGTCCTTAAATGTTTCCAGAGTCTTACATTTTTATTACTATTAAGGTAGTAAACAAACTAGGATTTACTTTATTCTAGAGCACAGAGCTCTTAGTTCCCTAGTCCCTGCCGTTTATTAAAGTCTATATATTCTTAACATATACCTCTAGGTGTCTGTCACAAACTTTTCTCAGTGTAGCCAGGTGATGTATGTTGGCCTGTCTGTAAATCTCAACTTAGCCTCCCCTAACTTCTTTTGAGTCCAGCAATCCTCAACTATATTTTGCCCCTCAACTCTGTGGGACATTTGGCAATATCTGGAGACAATTTTAATTGTCATGTGGGGGGAGGAGCGCTACTGGTACCTGGTGGGTAGAGGCCACAGAGGCTGCATAGGACAGTCCTCACAGCCAAGAATTATCTGGTCCATAACGTCAACTGTGGCGCCAAGGTTGAAAGACCCAGCGCCCAAAGACTTCCCTTACCTTCAGGGTTTTTGGGTTTTTTTGTTTTTGTTTTTGGCCCTTCAGGATTTAATCTTTATTTAGGTCAAACCTTTCCCCAGTCCCTACCCAGCCAGTGTTGTTGCCCTTGGTGAAGCTGAGCAGTTCATAATTTACTGTGATTATTTAAATTCCACAGGAAAATTACCTCCTCCAGGGCAAGGACCTTGTCTTGGTTCTGTAACAAACTTTCCTGGTTGTGAGAATCACTCCATGCTTTCTAAACATACTTCAGTTGCCTCTCCTAAAGCTTTCTGATAAGGTCGCGTCTAGGGGAAGTGGGTTTTAGTGTTTTCAGGTGTATTTTTAAAAAACAGATTTGGGGGTCATATATACAAAAGAGCACAATTAACAAGTATAAATTTCTGAAGCCCTCTCAGTTCAAATCTTGCATAACTCAAGACTAATCCTGACAAAGGCTGGATTTTTTTTTTTTTTAATAATAGACTTTTTTTTTTTTTTTTTTAAGAGCAGTATCAAGTTCACAAAAGGCTGGATATTTTTACCAAATAAAATATACTCTTGAGGAAATCTAGAAAATCTTAGTTTCTAATTCACTTGACAGTCAAACTTGGAAATTAAGCCATTCTTTGTAAATTTGGGGGAATTTACATCACTTTGTGCTTAAAATGAAGTTTAGTAATTTATAATGTAGGAGTTCAAATTTACATCCAATTAAAAGTTGTATAAAGTGGGCTGTATCTGATTTCTTTTTTTCACTGGGAAATTGAGATTCTCTGTGAGTCATCTTTCCCTGGAGGCTACCAGAGATGACTCAGCTGAGAACCTAAAATTTCCAGTTGAAAGAAGATAAACCATTATACAGTACAGTTTATGATAGGGAAAAAAAAAAATCACCCTAAGAATGAGAAGGCCAGGGTGGTGTGTCCTGTAGCCAGTCAACCTGTCAGTCTGTTGTTCCCCTTAGCTAGGATCCTAAAGGCCAGGGACTCTTCTCCCTGAGGACTAGGGACCATGTTTCTCACCATCTTTCAGATTTATTAAAGCATTGTCAGTTGGCCCATTTATCCACTCACTAAAGGATTAAGCCTCAACTCCTTATCCTGAAACTAAAAGCCTTCTACCAACTGGCCAAAATGTACCTTCTTCAATTACTCATTTCCCCCAGACCTCTAGCTAGCTAAAGCGGCCTTTAATGCATCTTAAAGGATTTCTCTTCCTTTGTGCTTTGGTTGTGTCAGTCTTCTGCGCTGTACAGTTTGTCATTCTCTAGGCTCCTCAGAGCCTATCATCCTGCCAGTTCTTTAAACTCTTGCTCAGATCTCACCCTGTGAAGCCTTCCCATCCTATCTTTGTTCATGGGGGAGTCTTTTTCATTTTAAATCTTAAGGCTCTATTCTCTGCACAATGAATTTAAAGTTAATAGTGTAGCTTTGTGAATTCTGTAGCCTTGTTCCTAAATTTCATTTTCATTGGCTTTATGTTTTCTTATGTTTGTCTTCTAGAGGGTAGGGTCCAGCTTTTTATACTACTTGAGATCTTTCACAAAGGCTATCCCAGTGCCTGATACAAAATAGCTCTCAAAGTTTGTTGACGATTCCCCAGAGCATAGAACACTAGAAAACTGGTGTGAGGATGGCAGGTTCAAATACTCCAATGAGATTTTTTTTTTCCTCCGGTTTTTCCTAATTTTTTTCTTGCTCCTTTAACCTGGAATGCTTTTAGTTGCTCTTAATAATTATTGGCCCAGTTACAATAACTGTTAGACATTCAAAAATTCTGAGAGGAGCAGATAAAGTACTGCACTTGACAGCTTCCCTTGAGCCAATGAATGTTATATTTGTGACCAAAACAATGAGATTAGAGCTTTTTCAGCCTAGTTTGAAGTACTGCTTTTCCAGTGTTGCAAACAAGGAAGTGGTTGGATTGGGGGGAGGGTGCATCCCAGAAGTGTGTGATATTAAGATAAGGAGCCTTAAATATCAGATCCTGGGAGTGCTGCAGCTGTAGAAATGGGCGTGGCCTGGGTCAGGTCAAATGTCATTGACATTGATTGTCTTTTTTTCCATCTTTTCAAGGGCTGGTGAATGGACTGTGATATGCATAGAAACCTATAAAAATGACAGTTTAATCTTCTGTCATGACTTTCAGACAAATATCTCATTTTTAAACTAGTGCCCTTCCTAAAATTGATCTAAAAGGCAAATTTATCACATTTGGCATGTCTCCTTACTCAAGACTCCTAACAGGTAGAGTAACAAGCAGGAGAAGGGCAGACTGATGAACTTGTACCCGTATCCACTACAGGATCACTCCCCGCCGGGGAGCGCGTGCTTGCTTTCCTGGGCTGCTTCACTCCTCTCCCTGCTGCACTGGGAACATGGAGTAAGAGGGACTTTGCTTATCTAAGCATCTTTGTTGGGGACTCTTCCTATCAATCCCAACCAAGATAGCAAATCTAAACCAATACTGTATACTAGGGTTGATGGCAGAGAGTAATCACATCCGTTAAAGATCCACACTGTCCAATCGAAGTTTGCACAATGATGGAAACATTCTGTATCTGTGCTGTCAGTACAGCAGCCACAAGCCACATGTGGTTACTGAGCACTTTAAATACAGCTAGTGTGACAAGAGCTGAATTTTTAACTTTAATTAATTTGAATTTAAATCACCACATGTAGCTAGAGGTTACCATGCTAGACAGTGCAAGTCTAAAGGAGGGAAGTGGCCCCCATAATGCCTGTATTTTATTAAACAGCCTGGCCCTTGAATTTAGGTGGACCCTGGAGGTGACTGCAAGCTCAGCTCATTAGTGGCCACAGTTGTAAGCTGCCATGCCAGACACGGGAGCTTTACTAGAGCAAGCTGACACGGCCTTAGGTATGTGGTATGTGACTGATGATTTGGTGGGTACACTCATTTCTATCTGAATCGCGAACAGTTTACATTCACATGGGACAGGTAACATACATTACACAGCTTTGCCCCAGAGCTATCTTCAAAATTATTTTCCCTAGATTTAAAAGAATATGGATTCATTGTCTTCTATCCAATGTTGTCCAAATGAGAAGTCTGACATAAATTTGACTCCTATATCTTTGTAAGAATTTTCTGAGTGTTTTTAGAATTTTCTCCTTAACTCTTGTGTTTTGGAATTTTATCACCATGTCTCTAGGTAAAGGTACTTTTAATTCATCTCTATATGAGCTGCATTTAATGAGACCTTGCCGTCTGCAGATACATATTCTGTGAAGTAGTCTCCTTTCATTCGCTCAGGAGCCCCATGTATGACAGCTGGGCTGTGCACTGCACAGCTGCAGGGGACACTGTTCACAAAGATTATAATTGAAACGGTGCTCCTGAGGCTGTGCAGTGCACAAGCAGTGAGCTTTATTTGGTAGACCTATATTTTATTTTTTACATTATTTCTATTCTCTCCTCAAACTCCTAGTGGGTGAATTTTGGAACATCTGAATCTATCATCCATGTCATATAACTTTTTTCATATTTTCTATCTTTGTATCTTTTATTTGACATTGTGGGGGAATCTCTGGGCTTCATCTTTCAGCTCCCACATTTTTTCCAGCTATACTGATTCTATTCTGGACTTAGTCCTACTGTTGAATTTTTGCATTAGTAACCAAATTTAAAATTTCCAAGATGTTTATTGTACTTTTTTTTTTTATTGAAGTATAGTCAGTTCACAATGTGTCAATTTCTGGTATTCAGCATAACAGTTCAGTCACACATACGCATACCTATATTCGTTTTCATATTCTTTTTCATTATAGGTTATACAAGATACTGAACATAGTTCCCTGTTCTTACACTCTTCACCCTTATTCCATCTGCCATTTTTTTGGTCAATTTTCTATCACTTCTAGGAATTTGGGGTGGAAGATGGGAAAAATGCAACATATGTTCAGTAAACTAGATTGAATTAGTAGGTATTTCCACTGTACGTTAGAGATGAAAAAGTTCCATAGCCCTCAACAGGCATTCCCTACTTCCAACATCAACTAACATTGTGTCAAGCAATAATCTAAGAATTTTATATGTATTTACTCATTTACCTTTCAAAAAACCATTATGAAGTAAGCATTACTATTACTCTCAATCTAAAGCTGAGAAAACTGAAGCATAGAAAGTTCAAAAACCTTGCCCTAGTGGCAGTGCTGACAAAGAGCAGGGCTGGGAGACGATCTGTCTTAAGAGCCTGCACCCTTTCCTAACACACTATACAGTGTCTTACTCAGAAGACTTTAAGAACCCAACACCCTTCTGCACCACCAGGAAGGGTCAAATGCGTTTACTTGGACATCTCTGTGCTGCTGTGGGGTGATTGTATATGGTTGTATTTCTGTCCGCCAACTCAATCTAAAAGACTCAGGCCTGTAAGTCCGTGTATGTAGAATAATTTCCTCCTGCCAGGAAGAATAGTCACAGTCGTTTTACTCTTATAATCATTGGAACTTTAGTATTTCCCACTATAAATGATTTGCACATGCTAGTCCAGAAAGGTTGGTTGTCCTCAAAGTCACAGCCAGACTCCAGATGATTGCTGTTTCACTGGAGAGCATGCCATTTCTTCCTCAAAATGAAAGTATCTTTTCAGAGAACACATGTGTGGGGAACTTCTCCAAAATGTGTAAATCAATTATCCTAGCCTTTCTTGGAGAGTTTCTATCTCCATGAACTCACATACCATGTTTGGGAATCTCTCCCTTTACCACATGCTTCTCAAGTTATTCTCTTCCATCCTAAGTCAAAGGGTTAAGGAATAACATGTGCTTAGTGTGATATGGAGATGAGAGGCCAAGGCAGAAAGATGAACTTCTTACCCTTTGGGGGGGTTTGACTCCATACTTAGAAACATACAAAGATATGAGGAATAAAGGACAGCAAACAATTCTTTGGCTCCAATTTCACTGCCAGTGTGCACTAACAAAGGCGTCTATACCTAAAAGAACTTGTGGAAGCCCAAATTTTCAACTTACTTGTGTTTTCTTTTTGACATCCTGCTTTCCATTGTCAACCTTAATGTACAGCTTGCTTAGGGTCTTTCAGTTTTTATACAGTTGTAACTATGACATTGGTGGTAATCACTTAAGATTCTAATACCATTTACAATAACTCACAAAAATGAAGGACCTAGGAATAAATCTAAAAAGATGAATAAGACTTCTAGAGAGAAAAGTGTGACGTTGTTGAGAGTGACAGCATGTTCATGAGTTAGAGAAGTCAACATTGTAATGATGTCAGAATTGGCACCACCACCACCACCCACGCCTCCAAAAGATCTACGGATTTAATGCAATCCTACTCCAAATCTAATAGTCTTCTCAGGAGGATCTGACATAATTGATCACTCTTTCTTGAGATGCTTTCTTTCCTGTTATTTCTTTAACCTTACTGGCTACTCCTTGTTAACATCCTTTACTACCAGCTCTGGGGCCTTGTTCTCCAGGATAGGATAGGCCTCGGACCCTTAAGGGTGGAGCTCCACAGTTCCTAAGTGAATTTCAGAACATCCCTTGAGGAGCCAGGAGGCTTCCTGCCCACTGGCCTGCTGGTTCTACCAGCCGGGGATTCCTTGCTGGCTCTGATGGTGGTGGAACTGAGACAAGAGGGAAGGGGTAGGGCACAACCATTAAAAGAATGACATAGCAGTTACCACCAAGGTGACAGGAGATTCAACCCCCAGTAGACCTTGAGGCCCAAGATGGTAGAAAATTTGACTTCCAGTAGACCCTGAGCTTCGTTATATGCTCATTATAATATATTAGCATGCTAAATGACACTCCTGCAGGTGCCATAAAGTTTCCAAGGCTAATCATAAAAGGTCAACAAGTGGGTGATGGCTCAATTCCTGGGAATCCCAGCCCCTTCCCCAGAGGGGTATTTGGAATAATCCTCCCACTTGTTAGCATATGAAATTACTGAGCCAATGACAACTATCAAGCCTGCACCTCATGGTCACTCTCATGCTTTCTGAGCCGGCCTGCAGTCTATGGAGCATCTACTTTTGCTTTAACCACCCCCACACCTTGGTGCCAATCTCATTTTCCTAGAGGACCCCATGCTCTGAGGCTGCTCGCCTCTCTAGATGGCCTGCATCCTGCTGTCACCTGAAATAAAACGCACAACCTGTAAGCTGAGAGTTATGTTTCATTCAGCGGACTTTCTGAGGACTCGAACCCAGGAGGCAGCCTCTCAGATCACTTTAAGAGACTGTTCCACCTAGGGAAGAGAGGAGCCAGGATATATGGGAGTTTTTGCAGCCAAGACCAGGTACTCAGAATATCAAAAGATTACTGTTAATTAAAGAAACCCAGACATCTCCAGTTAAGGAATTTAGTGCTTTTTCTATGTCTGGGAAGGTGCAAAAGTCTGGGCTTGTTGAAATCATTCCTTTGACAATCACCTAGCTATCTAGGGCCAGGGTCCTGTTTTTCCACATCGTAAGTTCCCCCAGGAGGCACCGTTGTGGGTGGCAGCAGAGGCCCAGCTGCCTGCTTGTCTGCATCTTGAGTTCCCTCCGATCACTGTCGAGGGAGGCAGTAGCGGCTGGTGACTTGATGGCCACAGCACCCTTTGCTGATACGGCTGGCAGTATTTTTTGTCCACACTGCCTATGGAACGTGCATCTCCTAGGCCTCTTGCTCTCTCACCTTTGGAGATGGCCTGCACTCTGTTTATCTACTTTTACTTTAAACTAAATACCCCCCCACCCACCCCTCACCCCCCAACACACACACACACACACACACACACACACACACACACACACACACACACACACACACGCACACACACCTCGTGGCCTCCCTGGCCTTCTGAGGCAGCCTGCACTCTGTCTATAGAGTATGTATCTCTCTGAATAAATCTACTTTTACTCAGCTGTGGCCCGCTCTTGGATTCTTTCCTGCATGAAGCCAAGGACCTTCACTTGGCAGGGCTCGTCCCAGGGACTCGCCCGAGACCTGGGACAAGACCATCCTTGTGCCCCATTTTTCTTGTATCAGAACCAGCAGGGAATCATCCACTTGACTAGAGGGCCGTCTGGCAGTCTCCACCTGCTCCCTCTCTGCTGCCGCCTCCTGCTGCCTTTTTCTTGACTCTCGTGGGGACAGCTAGTGCCGGTTGAAACATCGAGACCCTGTGGACTCCTCCCTAGTGCAGATTCTTTCCTTGTCCCCTGTTTCTCTGTTGTAGGAAATAGGCTTCATCCAGCCTCCTTGACCTTCCCTGAGTTCCAAAGGGCAGTTTTAAACAGTAGCTAATCAGGGAAGGGAGGGGAGTCAGACCAGGGAGGAACAGTCAGGAAACTAGAGCAGGGGGGAGGGCAGAGCTCAGAGGTAGAGTGCCTGCTTAGCGAGATTGCTGGAACTCCGCCCTGTTACCTCACCACCAACCAATCAGGAGGTCACACACCCTGCAGCAATCGCTGCAAATTTTGCCTGTAAATGCTTTTCTCCAAAACCATCCGATTCCTGGTTTTTGGAGCATAAGCCGCCTGTCCGCCTTGCTTGGCCCTGCAATAAGCATTTCTCTGCTCCAAACTCCAACGTCTCAGTTTGTTTCGCCTCACGGTGCGTGGGGCACATGAACTTTTCGGTAACACCTTCCCCTTCCTTTGGTCCCTCAGTGCGGGTCTCCCTGGAGGCCGCAGCCCTGGGCAAAGTCCCTTCGGCTTCGCGCCTCCCAGCAGCCCCTGCGCCATTCGGCTGCCCAGGCTGCAGGTGCACTGGGCCGCCAGCGGGTGGCGCCGTCACCCGGTCCACAGGCAGGATCTGGCTCCCAGCCGCTCCCCGCCGCTCCCCGCCCCTCCACGCCCGCTGGCCTACAAATTGGTAAAAAGCTCCGCGGTTCCGGGAGGCCGCCGACCAACACCAAAGCTTTGGCTTCACGTGATGCTTGCTTCCTGCAGCTGCCTGCGGGGCCCACTCGGGAGTCTGATTCTCACTTGGCGACCCCCAGCAATTACGTCGGGATTTAGGCGAAGCAGCCCAAGAGTTGGGCGCTCTTTTGGGTACCGGGGTGAATCAGACACGCATGATTCCTTGCTCTCCTCTACCCGCCGGTCGCCGCTGCCGCCTACGTGACCAGACCTAATTTCTTGCCCCTGCCAGCTCTGGGGAAGCAAATGCTTCTCACAGGATTTTGGGGGGAAGTTGCAGGAAGCGTGCGGCTGCTAGCCTCCACGATGCTGTGACCCCACGCACCGGCGGGGGCGGCGACTAGGGTCGCAATGTGCACAGGTGACCACAAGGTGGCGCCAGCGGCCTTCTGCGAGATACGCTCGGAGCACAACGCCTCCGCCCAGTCGGGTTCGAGAGCTACCACCTTGGTCTGTCCATCCAGGAGCCAAATTCCACCAGGTAAGTGTGGAGCTATAAGTAAGTGTATTAATGACAGTTGTTAAATAGCTGTTTACAATAGAATCTACTATCACAACTCAGGAATAGGAATGATTCATGAGCGACAGCAAGCAGATTTGAAACCAAGTAAAAATACAAATATGGATTTACAGTATCTAGTACTTTTTTTTCTTGGTAAAAGTTAATGAAACAATTTCTTCTAAATTGATCAAGAAACTGTAAAACACCAACTTACCTTCAATACATTCCTTTTACATGAAGATGTAATGTTGATCTGTTAGAAGTGAAAGAACTTTCCACTCCTTTTTGAAATCATGCAGAATATTTAACTGAGGAACAGTCTGAGTCGCGGGTGAATGAGATCAGCTCTTTCCTTTTACTGAGGATGGTGAAAATGCAGGAAGACTGCTCTTTGAAGTCAGTGGATATTTCCCAGCATGCTTTTTACATATGTTAAATACTCTCTGTGATAACATTTATGCTATATGCACAGTGTTGCCAGCTTCTTGCCTTAGTTTACTTTAGGATTTTACATCCTCGCTGGGGTTGGGTGGAGCTATGCAACTGTTCTGACCAATGAGTTGGAAGTAGAGTGCTGTGTGTCATTTCTCCGCTGAGCATTTAATTCCTGGTTTTGAGATGCTCCTGATCTCTCACTCTGGCACAGCAGCTGGCCGCCTTCAGCCCCATCAGTTGACCCTAGTCCAATATGAATGAATAACAAAACTTTGTTGATTGAAGGTGCTAGGATTTTGGAGTTGTTCGATCCTTAACATACTCTGGCCTATTCTTATACAGCCCAAGTTGCAGATGTGTATTTCAGGTACAGAGCTGTGGATAAGTTTGTTGCTCTAGGTGAGATAAGGTGTGGTTAAATACAAATTGTCATAAAATTTGCCCTACTTCTCTACAATATACTAGGATTGGCCAACATGGGCCAACGTATCCCTTGCTAATACCTGGCTTTGCCCCTAACACCCATAAGTAAAAGATAAAGACACAAAAACTTACCTCTGGTTTATAGTTCCTTTGTCTCTTTGGTACACTCAAGAGATTTTTTTTATCCCCAGGGCAATGTATGATGATTTGGGATAGGTGAGAGATATGCCTTTCTTTTGTAAATTGGGAGACGGGTAAGTAGGGAAAAGGAGGTAGAAAAGATGAACCAGCTTCAAACAGAGCAGGCATGTTTGTAGTCAGTGCAACATAACGAAAAGGTGTGTATGGAAACTGGGCGCTGGGAGCTGACTCCCTTAAACTAAATCGCCAGTGTACCCATCAGAACATCGTTACGTATCCCTGTGGGTTCATGTCCTCCTACAGGACACCCGTGTTGGTGAGCGAAGCAATCCACATGTATGACATTAGTGAGTGGCAGTGACTCCAGAATAAACGGTTGTATGATCCATGTTTTACCAGTATTGAGTAAAATCCTGTTGACGCATTCCTTGATTTCAGCAAATAAAATTAGCAGGTTTGTATTTTGCTTCTAACTAGTGAAATTCCAAAGCCTGACCTTAAAATGGAAGCCTTCATAATTCCTAAAGGTATAATGAGAAATAAATGAAGATGGTCCCTCTCCCTTACAGCTGGAGGGAGAGAGGACACTTTGCATCATAGACCAGCTCACAAAATCAAATCTAATAAAGTATTAAACCAAGAACATTCACAGGAACACCAAGCTTATTCTCCTGTGCAAAACGGAGCCTGCTGCATATTTTTAATGTTACCAACTTGTTTGTTAAAATAAATGTGTCCCTAGAAGTGTTTTTTGAACAAACAAGCCTTATAAGACTCCAGAGATTTTACAGATTGTTGTAATGGCATGCAAAATGCTCAGGCTGTACTTTCTGGAAGCAGAGGCTGAGACAGAGCTTGGGGTGCAAGACAATTATTAGGCAGGAACCGTTGTGAAAGGAAGAGTGAGGACGTAGGATTGGGCAGAGGGGGAACTCAGACTGAGGTGAAAGCCTGACAGCCTCGCCTGACCCGCTGGGGTGCTCTGGAGCAGCACTGCTCATGACAATAGCCTGCTTTATTCCTGCAGGATGTGCAGGGGGCTCCAGGAAGGGTGTGACCTTAGAGGCGGCAGGGCAGCCCCCAGAAAGGCAAGGCATTAACTACAGCGGGGGGCTGCCTGCAGCGCACTCCCTGCCGCTGGCTGTCGAGCCCTTTCCTGTTGGGGGTTTGGGCAGCACACCTCCATGTCCCCATCGTCCACCCCATGCCATCTGGATCCACCAGGGGAGGAGTGCTAGCTCTTATTAGAGAAGAGTGGACTACTTTTGGAGGCTCAAAAGGTTTAGAAGCATTGGGGGTCAAAATTTGGGGGAATCTGCCAAGATGCCTCATTTGTTAGGTTCCCAGGTCTCCCAAATGGGGCCTTGGCCTCAGACTTTCTTTGAAGTTTGCGCCCCTGGACTTTGGCCTGGCCTTAGTGCTTGGCTTTCCTTGGCATTCCACTTCACAGGAGATGAGAGCTCCTTCCATGCCGGCAGCCAAAGAAGTTCTCTGGTTTTCAATTGCTTGTTTCCCTTAGCTGCTCATTGTCTCTCTGTAGAGCATCAATGGTGCTTTACTGGAGTCACTGAATTCCATTATCCTCCTGTCCACTGTTTCCTCCAGAGACCTCAAATACCTGGTCCATGGCAATTGCTGGTGCATTCCCTTCCACAAGGACAATTCCCAGTTTACCACTGGGGACAGTTTTAACAACTGAACTGCCACTTTGTGCCAAGGGCTCTCTGCGCCTCATTGCCCACTGCCTGGGTGAATTTTCCATCTCTAAAACCTTATCCTACTATCTGCTTTCTCAGACCACTCACTATAAGAAGCATTGCATATTGGGCTCTCAGGGAGCAGAGCTGAGATGGAGCTTAGGGTGCAAGATTTGTATAAAGGATCAACATCTATCAAAGAATAGAATGGGAAAGGGATTGGAAAGGGAAGGAAGCCGGATTGGGCAGCTGAATTGCAATGCAGACCCAACAAAACCTTAGCCAACACAGTGAGTCGGGTTCTCTGGAATGAGTCAGAGTCCCATGCTGGCTGAGGTGCTGTGTATCCGTGCCTCGCTTGGGTACCACGTGCGGGCTGCCCTGGGCTGGGCGCTTGGGCAGGGCTGCCCTCCGCAGCTGAGGGGGGCCCTGGCCCTGCCACACGTGGTCACTGTGGCCTGTCTGCTGGCCGGGTCCCTGCAGCTGGCAGCAAGTCAAAAGCTTGGGAGTGGGGGTTAGGCAGTAAGTCTCTACATCTCCAGTAGAAAATAACCTTTAAAGAAAAACATGAAATTGCAGTCTGTTGTCAATAGGCAATTTGTTGCCTTGGAAATAATGCCAAAAATGACATTTGACTTCTCAACATAGATCTTCGCAAGCTTTGTGAGTCAGATTAGGATTAGGTCAGCTGTATTCTCTTTTTTGGGCATGATGGAAAAATAAAAGCCAGTGACTGTCAGATTATTTAACAAATAATTTAAGAGAATATTGTTTCAGTTAAATTAATAGGAAGACTCTGGGGCCATGGTTGGTCACACCGACCCTGTGTCTGCTGTGGAAGAAGCCCCACTCCCTGTAATTTTTTACTTTTTAAAGACAAAGCTTCTCTTATCTATTGGAAAATTAATATTATTATTCTATAATTAGGCTTTACTTAAGTAAATTGTGGCACACACAGCCATAATTTTAAAAAGTAGAGGCTCTTTATTTTTACCTCTTGATGTGTTATTTGAAAAATGCGAGGTGTAATGGTGTATATGTTATGCTACCATTTGTGTACAAAGGGAGAAAGAAGGATGTCTCTATTTTCCTATAAAAGCACAAAAATCTCTGGATGACAGAAAACAACCAATGGTAACTATCTTTTGGAAAGGGCATCAGAAGGTGCAGCAGACTGTGTGTCCTCCCCACCCCAAGTCACATGGTGTAATCGAATCCCCAAAGGGGTGATTTTAGGAGGTGGAGGACTTTGGGAGGCGGCGGGATCATGAGGGTGGAGCCCTCTTGAGTGGAATTCTCTTAAAAAAAGAGACCCCAGGTCGCTTTCTCACCCGCTCCCCACGTGAGGACAGAGGGTGAAGGTAGCCGTGTATGAACCAGGAATTGGGCTCCCACCAGACACCAGATCTGCAGGCACCTTGATCTGGGACTTCCCCGCCACCAGAACTATGAGAAATAAATTTCTTTTAGCATCAAATAGTCTATTTTTAATAACTTGTTTTTATTTTTGAATATATGGCCAAATCCAAAATGTACAAAAAAAAAAAACAAAACACAGTTAAAAATCTCCTTCCCTCACTGACCCCTAGCTCCCTGTCTTAGTCTGCTTGGGCGAATGCGGCATCCGTGCACGGCCACGGGGAAGCGGTGGCGGCAGCCATGGCTGTCAGATGATACCAGGGCTCCCCTGCTGCTGCATGGAAACTAGAATTTAAAATTCTTTTGAACTGCATAATTGCCAAGGATTCTTTCAAGATCCAGAGGGAGGGAGGGAGGGAGGAAGTTCCGCGAGGATGATTCTGTACTTCCTGCTAGTCCTATGTTAAGGGCTTGAACTGGTTTGTCTTAATTTGGAGAAATAAAGAGATGTGACCGTATCTGCACCCCAAACAATGAAGAGCAGTTCACACCAGTCCTGTGTAACAGTCACCTGCTCTTAGCTGTTGTACGTGTGAACATGAAGTCATCCACCTGTGATCAAAAAGGCCAAACCTTATCACAGGGAGGCGGTCATGAAAGTGCTAAGTGATTATGAAAACTGAAACAATTCATTATATTCCTTTCAGATTCTGGTCAGGATTTAGAACTTTTAAAATCTACTGTCAGTGCACCTTCAACCAAAGATCACCAGGAAGACACTCGTGGTTGAACAAGTTGGGTTTATTGCTCCGCAGTGGGGGGCGCACACATCACGGAGGACTGTGGGGTTCTCAGCAAGAGCCGGTTTGCCTTCTGCTGGGTCTGCATGTCTATCCCTTCTGGTAAGATCCCCACTGTCCCGAGGAGCCTCAGCCTCCACTGCCCTCCCAGGCACTCAGAGAGTCAGCAAAAGACCAGGTAACTCAGCCTGAGCTGCTATTTGCTGTTCTGCTTTTTGTCTTTTTCTGAGGAAGTGTTTTGGAGAAACATTTGTGGAAGCATATAGATCAAGACCTACTCATTGATTTCTCTCTGCAGGTCAGGACACTTTTAGTGGGGAGCAGTAGTTCTAGGTTTACGTAAATAACTCATGGGGGGAGTAGCTTAGGTTGAAAAGATACTGGAAGTAAATGCAGAGTAAGAAGAGAATGTAGTTCTATAGCACTGGGATCTTCTCAGGGGCTTCCTGCTTCTGGCTTCTCGAAGGCTGCCCTTCGGTCCTACATGCTCTCCCGTATTCCTCCCATGGGTTCTTTTTTTTTGTTCAAGGAGCCAGAGTTCGCTTCTGTTGCTCACAACTTGGAAGATTCTTAACTGACCCACATGAAGAGTGAAACACTAAACAGTAACTAGTTACGATTTCACTCCCCAAGACCTATTTAATCCCATTCTGACAAGATAGATGTGTCAAAATGGAATTTTTACCTTAAAAATATAATGCAAAAAATGTTATATATAAAATACATAATTAGTGTATATGTAATGTGTTATATATTATATATAAACATATTTTTAAAAATTACAAACAAAACTAAGAACAGGTTAAAAAAAAATGATCCTACCACTCCAGAAAAAAAAAAAGTGCCTAGTATTGTAGGCTACGAGATCTGTTTGAAAGGTTGTTACATGAGTGTGCGGAGCAAAGGGGTGCTGGAAAAAGGGGGAGGGAGAGCACCGTCCTTCCTGGAAGACTCAGAACAGTTGGAAAGAAGAGCTATTTAAAGAATGAGCAGGAATTCACTAGCTAACGACGGCCACCCATTTGTCTCATTTTACCACACAAGACTGATGCTTAGTGCATAAAAGCTGAAGTTAAATGAAAGCAACAGACAAAAGATGATTTCAGTGCCAGTCATTGGTATCCCGGCATGGGCCTGGTTACAGCAATCAAGTTGGTTCCCCTCAAAGAGGATCCTGAAACCAAGGCCGGGTGTAAGTACACATTTGGTCATCTCAGGAAGCACAGTGATGGGAGTGGAGAAATGAAACATGGAAGGGAGGAGAGTCCGTAAAGGAGGCACCGATGGCGAGCAGGTTGCCACTGTGAGGACTGGGGTTCCATCCCGCAGGGGGCCCTCTGAGACTGTGTGAGACGCACCCCACTCCCAGAGGAGGTACACAATGGGGCTATTGACCGGCTAACTTCCATCCTCCCTGGTTGAGGCTCCATTCTGGGTCTTTAATTTTTTTGCACTTGTGGTTTTCCCTGGATGCCAGTTCACACAGTAGAGGAGCCTTCAAGAATCAGAGGCATTCTGAAGAACGGCCTGCAGGTGGCATCTGGAGTACGTGGAGGGGCATGGGACTGACCAGTGGTGGCACGCAAACCACAAGAAACAGAAGGGCTCTTTTCCAGTTAGAATGCCAAGAGTCCTACTCCAAAGGCTGGAGTGAGCAACCATCTCTGACTTTTTTCAGCTGTGCCCTCCCTGCAAATTGAAAAGCTGGTGTGCAGATTCAAATTAATCAGTGCATTTGTTTTTACGTCTGAAGCAAATTGGATTTAGTGATTCAAAAAATGAGACCATGGGTTAAAGTTTCCCTGTGGGCACCTGTTAATTTGTCTCTAGAGCAGACCTAGAGAACCTTTTACTCTCCTGCCCATGGTTTCCTGGTCCCCAGTGGCACTGACCACCCCCACGCCCTGGTCATACACAGAGGCTTTCCCCAAAGGTGGAGGATGGTTAGGAAAGACAGGATCTAGGGTCCTTTGGGCCTCTCTCCCCAACAGGATCCGGTGATTTCTCTGTGTGTCTCTAGTACTGGATGGAATAAAAATGAAGAGAAGTAAGCTCTTAGACAGATAAGGTTAAGTGCCAGGGAGAGGGCACTCAACCACCGAGGGAAACTGGAGGGCTGGACACCCACCTGGAGAAAGTAGGAGGTGGTACCAGGCCTTGACCAGACCCAGCACCAAGGCTTGGGAACATGCAGGTAGGCCACAATTTGGGGGGGACCAAGAACCTGTTTCTGCACAGCTTATACACCAAAAATAAGGATAGACTGAGGTGCAAATCGTTCAATCAGGAAATTATTAAAGTACATATGAGAAAACACTGGCGAAGACACAAGTGTGGAAGGATGTGGAGAGGAAGCGCAGAGAGCGGGGAAGGAGGAGGCACTTGCTGCTTTAGCAATGACTGGCCCCGCTCCGGCTCCTCGCCTCTTCCCGGGTCACAGTGCTGTCTGTGTCCATTTCTGCCCCCAACCTTCTGTCTCCAGGGAGCCCTTTCCTTAAAATCCTTGCCACCCAGTGAGGGTAGAATAGAGCTCTCTCCTCTGAGTGTGCCTGTCACTTCCTGCTTCAGTTCCTGGGTCCTCGGGCTAGAATCGTCAACAGACAGTCCCGCTACAGAGGGTCTTTGGGCCTCTTTCCTTTGGAACTCATTCCCTGCGGTTCTCATCTCTCTGTCTCCCCAGTCCCTAAGGCCAAGCATTACGTGCAATCAGTAAAGCTCCTGCTACACATGACCATTTCTTTTAATACAAATGTTGGAGTTGTCACACTTCTAATGAGATGATAATTAGTGAACTTTTTCTGAAAGTGAAGGGGAGAAGAACATTCTCACCGTCCACAGACTAGGAAAGCAGTGGGCTGAGGCGCCTCCCGTCTACTTCGTGTCCCGGGTTGCTTGAGGGCGCGTCTAGATGGTGGCTGTCACAGGTGAGTCCTGCCATATGGAACCAGGACAGAGGCCAGGCGGGGATGCATCCTTCTTGGGCAGATAAGTAACATTTTTTTTAATCAGATAATTTAGCATTATGTTGCTAGGTTTGTTTGTACCATTTTTGGGTTTTTTTCCCTAAGCTTTAGCAAAGTCTTATCCACATATTTCATTTTTTTCTCAGCTGTGCTATGAAGTAGCAGGAAAATATTTTGTCTCCAAACTGGAGCCCAAGTGGGAGAGTAATGTATCCTGAATCATCTAGGAAGTCAGAAGGGTGACGTGGACCTCCGGAAGCAGGAGCTGCGGCCTTGGGACATCATGGCCTCTCCCCAGTTGCAGGCTCCCCTTGGGGTGCAGCGCTTGGAGAGCCGGGTTTACTTTATTCAGCAAAGCAGCAGCTACACTCCCCCTTCCTACAGGGAGGGGGACTGGGTCAGACAAGCAGGACCCCTGGTGTCTCTGGACACAGAGGTTATGAGAAAACTTCAAATGAAAAGGCAAAAACAACACACCCATTTCTCATCATGAGCTACTCGCTGCATCTCTGTAAGATGTATGGACGGAAAAGGGAAGAGCTTTGAAGTCACCATCCTGAGCACCGGGAGGTGCGAGCGCTCTCGTTCTCACAGTCACTCAGAGTCACCTGTAAATTCTGTTTCCTTCTTCTTGGTCTATACGATTCCCTCGTCTTCCTCATATTCTGCCCCCCACCTCTCTCTGTCCACCCCGTCCTCTCATTGTCTCTCTCTGCATTAATCTCTTACCTATGCACGCACTTACCTTTTCACCCTGTCCCCAGAAAGAAATTACTGCTCAGAATACCCTAATAGGATAATCAGGCTCGACTCAACTTCCAAGTTTCTAAAGATTTCTTTAGAGTAGGTCTCACTTCAAATCATCCCTGATTACCAAATGTCCAAGTTTGCTTCCACTGAAGTCACCTCATTTATTTGCTTTTTATTTAAGAGTCAGATGTCATGGGATTCACAGTTCGAGTATCTTTCAACTTCTGGGTGTCAGTGCCCGGCACTAACACAGAGAGGAAGGTGTGCGGCTGTCACGTCTGTGGACGCTGAGTTGCCGCCCTCCTCCCGGAGGGTCTCCTGGTGCGTCCTTTCTTGCTGCTGCTCTTCTCAGTCCTGACATTTCAGCTCTTCTAAGTGACTATCTTTTTGAAGGTAGGAAGTTAGCTTCTTCTCATGACCAGAGTCCAAAGAGATTTCTAAATTCCACTTTTTCTTTCTTTGCAGTTCCTTATGTATCATCATACAGAAGGCAGTGTCCACCAAAAATATTACTCCTACTGTCAGATAGAAAAGGACATGAAACCAGACAGGAGCTGGCAACTGGGGGCCTGTAAAGGAAAATGGCAGAGAAGAAACGCTGTGTAGAAACCAGAGGGACCTGACGGAGTTACGTTTGGAAGAGAAGGCTGGCTGAGACCTGCTGTGTCTGTACCCAGTGGAGGCACCGGGGATTTCAGGGGCTGGAGGGAGCTCCAGTGGGCCCTGCAGTGGACGGGCACGGGGCAGGCTCCTCATAAGAGCTTAACTGCCAGGGTCTTGCCAGTGGACTTGCTTTCTAGTTTCACAGAGAACTGCTGTTTCTATGCCATTTAATGCTTAGAATGAATTTAGGTTGAAGATGAACTTTCTTTCTGCAAAGAGTCTTTGTTCTGCAGCTCATGGTCCCTCCACCTCAGCCATGTATAGACACTTGGGCAGGTACTTACGTGCAGTCCCCCAAACCCCTATCTCGCCAGCCTACCATGTTGAGCCCCTTGAGGTAAAAGCCGCCCCCAGTGTCTTTATACCCCATTTCTGTGACAGTAGAGAGGAGAACTCAGTATGTTGTTGATTAGGTTATTGGTGGGGGGGGGGGAGGGGGAGAAAATGAAGAAAAGGAAAGAAGGAAGGAGGGACAAAGGGAAGGAAATAAGTGGAAGAAGGAAAGAAAAAGAAAGGGAAGGCAAGTTAAGGAAGTTTACGAGAAGTGTGAAGTTTCCAGTCAAGAGTGGAGAGGCCTGTTCAGGCGTTTCCCCGGCTGGGCCATGAACTCCCCTGGACAGACCTCAGCCCCACAGGAGAAAAGGGAGCACCCCCTCGTGTGCTGGGCAGTTCCCACGTTCCTCACTCACCGACCACCTGAAGCTTCAACTCAGGGCTGCGCTTGACGACGCTGCCATCTTCTGTGGCAGCCTCACACCAGTGCAACCCGGAATCTTCTCTTTTAGCAGTAAGTATCTGGTATTCAGAGGATGTGTTCCTGCTCCTCAGGGTCCTGCTGCCCATGTGGAAGGAGAAGTAAAGCCGCAGACCAGGCCTCCGCAGGAGCAACTCTGTTTCACAGCTCAGGTTGACCGTATTCCCCTCGAGGAGGGGGAATGGCAAGGATGCTCTCAGCACTGGCTCTGTAAATAGCTCTAAAGAAAAAGTGGGTGCGGATAGGGTTGCCTGCTTCAGTGTCAAGGTTTCTTTGTTTTTAAATACAAGATATACCCCCACCTCCTTTGGGAAATCTGCCCCTAGAGAATGCATCTGTACAACATAATTTTCCCCACTTCCGGCAGAGCCATTCTTGGGGTTTTTTTCATAAACATACTTACGGTTGCCAGCTTGCCTACACCTACTGGGGAGAGCACCTCTACACAGCCCGTGCTTCCCTGAATAGCCATGCTATTTACTATACGAACTTGCCCTTTTGTAATGGTTGACCAGGAGTGGACACTGACTTACACACTAGCCAGTTCAGTGACTCATTGTGTTTCTGCCTCAAAAGATAATCTAGGACAATAATTTCTTTCCCATAGGAATGAACTATTTTTCAGACAGAAAAAAGTTGCTAATGGTTATGAGCACTAAGATAAAAGGCCATGAAAGAATCACAACAGCTACACACAAACTTAACAGAAGAAGCTGCTTAGTTAGCAGAGGTTCAGAGAGAAGTGGGACCAGAGGCCACGTGGCCCCTGAGAGCCAGACGGAAAGTATAACCACATCCTGGTGTCTTCCTGGCTGGGGAGCTTTTATGAGATTCCACTGAGTCATTTTCTTGTCTTTTGTTTCTGTTTCTGTATTGGGGGGGGGTTTTTTTTGGCCATGGGGGGCAGGTAATTAGGTTTTGTCTATTTTTAGAGGAGGTACTGGGGACTGAACACAGGACCTCGTGCGTGCTAAGCACGTGCTCTACTGCTTGAGCTATACCCTCCCCACCCCGCATTGAGTCATTTTCTAATAACTCTCCTCCTTATCTTGAGTGAGTCTCTATTCCCTGCAACTAAAATAAAAGTGATGAAATGGATCCTCACTATGGCCTGGCCTTGACATTAGCTCCTGGAATTGCTGATGGGGAAAAAGCAATGGATGGGGTGGGTGGGGACCCAGAAGACCTCAGTTCTGATCCCAGCTAGCCACTGGTCTCTGTGTGGCCTTCAGTAAGGCAATTTACCTCTCTGGAGCTCAGTTTCTTCACCTGCAAATTGAACTGGTAATTCATGATGTTTTCCTCTGGTCCTTAAAATGACAGCTCTACGACTATTCAGATACGATACCTTTTACAGTGATAGATACTCCTGCTGATACGAAGCGATGCCTTCCCATGCCTGAGCAGTGATAGACGCCACTGTGACTCAGGTTGGTTTTCAGAATGGTGAATTCAGAATCTCGAGGAGAAAACTTAAAGGCTTTGCCGTCTCGGTAGAAAAGTACATTGTACACCAGCTTATTCTTCCATCCATGACACCTCAAGGCCAGAGGCTCCCCCTCGGTGAAGATTCTGCTAGACACCTGGAGTAGTAGCCAATCTGGAAAATGTGGACCCAAAAATGTGTTTATACAATGGTAGAGGAACAAAGAGGCCAAAGCTGGGCCCTTGGGGCTTTTAAAAATCTTTTTTCTCTGCAACATTCAAACCTCAGAGCTCTGCTGAATTTGAGGCCTCTCTCCCATTCCTCAAATATCTTTAGCTTTTCTGGGAAGAAAAGTAATCCTTACCAGCAACCATGCACTTGGCCCTTTCTTATCTTCCCTTTCCAGATCTCAGAAGTTGGTAGGGACAAAAACAGCTCCCTGCACGTGATAGGCAGCATTCTAAGACGCCTCCAATGAGCCACATGCTTGTATAATCCCCATGAGCACGGCTGGAACCTATGACTTGCTTCTAGCTAACAGAATATGATGAAGGTTATGGGTTTCACTCCCATGATGATGTTACACTATATGAGACTAAGCTGACTGGACTGAGAGAGACTCCTGCTGCCCTTAAAGAAGTGAGCTGACATGTTGTGAGAGGGCCTGTGTGAGGGCCACATGGGAGGGGTCTCCAGGGACTGAGGCTGACCTCCAGCCAGCAAAAAGTCGGGACCTCAGTCCTACAACCACGAGGAGCTGAATTCTGCCAGTGACCATGGGGGCTTGGAAGAGCTGCAGGAAGCAGCACAGCCCAGTCAGCACCCTGACTACCCTGAGCAGAGCACCCAGCTAAGCTGAGCCAAGACTTCTGACCCATGGGAAGATAATAAATGTATGTTGTTTTAAGCTGCTAAATTTGTGGTAATTTGTTACACAGCAATAGAAAACTAATACACTCTAACTGCTGACTAATTTGTTAATAGGATCACACATACTAAGACAAATACACATAATGGCAAACATATCCAGAAATAAAAATGGTTCTAAATTGACAGGAATACTCACATATGTGAAATCAGTGATAGAGTTGGTGAAAACAAGCTACAAGTCAGATGGGCCCTCCCTTTAATGTACACCTCGGCACATACCCTCAAGAGGTCGCCTTTATTTTTTTGTTTTGTTTTGTTTTGACTAAATGAAGGTGAGGTTCTTAAAGGACCAAAGAGAAGAGATACAGTGCTTTTTGCCCATCCAGAACTCATCTAAGAATGGAAGGCAGGCATCCAGCGTTGAATATAGCATGGTTCTCACAGTCTTGGTGCTGCCATAGTTCTTCTAAACAGAATGAATACTCTTCCTTCATTTATTCCTGCTCCTAACCAAAAGGTGCTCGCAGACTGCACTGCCCCAACACACAGACCCATTTGCTTTATAAAGTCACAAATATAGTGGGAAATTTTAATACTTCCATCAGAAACTGTCAAAAATACTGGTAATGATATAAAATATTTGAATGACACTATTAATAGGCCTGATTTCATGGATTTATATAGAATGCTGTACCTGAGGAAAATAAAATTTTCCAAATGCATATACAAAAAAAATGAGCATGAACTAGGCCACAAAGCAATTTTCAACAAACATCAAGGAACTCATGTATTTAACACAAATTCTGATCAAAATGCCACCCTCTAAAAACACTTCTAAATATTCATGAGTAAAAGAAAGAAACCAATTATAATGGAAATTAAAAATATTTAGTCTTAAATAATAATGGGGTTATTACATTTCAAAACTTGCGGGCTGCAGCTTTTAGCAGACATCATTAATTTCATACTTAAAACCTATTCTCATCTTCACTTTGGAGTAGGATGGGGACTCGTTGTAAGTCACATGATTAGGACTCGGGTCCATGAACCAGCTGTCTTTTCCTGGTTTCAGCACACACAGACTTAACTGAAGTGACTGAGAGCTAGTGTAACTGCAGTTAGATCCTCCACTGCTGACCAACTGGGCCAAAACTTTTTAAAATGGGACACAGAAAGCACCAACCAAAAACCTTCATGTATTGCACTGTAGTAAAATTAAGAACTTTTGTTCATTGAAAAAAAGAAAACAACAATGAGATAGCAAAAAGACAAGTCCAGAGTGGAAGATAATTACAACACTTAAAAAAGACCTTATATCCAGAACATATCAAGAGCTCCTACAAGTCCGTAAGGAAAAGGCGGACAACAATTTTAAAAATTGGCAAAAAACCTAGACAGGTACTTTACAAAAGAGGATGTTCAAATAGGTAATAAACATATGAAAAATGCTCAATATCACTAGTCATAAGGGAAACGCAAATTCAAACCACAATGTGATGCTACTGCATGTGCACCAGAATGACTAAAATGAAAAATACAGAAAACACCTAGTGTTAATAAGGACAAGGAGCTTCCAGGGCTATCACACTCTGCTGGGGGGAGTGTAATGCGGTATAACCGCTTTGGAAAACTAAAGCTGAATATATGCATATTTTGTGATCTAGTAATTCCACGCCTATATATATTCCAACATATATGTGCACTGAAAGGCATGTACAAAAATGGCCACAGAAGTACTATTTGTCAGAGGCCCAAATTGGAAACGACCCAAGATTCCATCAACAGAGCGAGCAAACATGGAATACCATACAGTAATGAGAACCAGGGAACTGCAACTTGACAACATGTGCAAGTCTCACAGTCAACATGAGAAAAAGCACACAACATTGTAAAATGATTATAAATCAATGAAAAATGTTAAAAAAAAAAAAACATGAGAAAAAGCAGCCGGACACAGAGCACATACCATGTCGTATTGTGTCCGTTTATATGAAGTTAAAAACCAGGTGAAAACCCGTGGTGTTAGCAGTCAGTGCTGGGGGCGGGGACGAGAGATGAGCAAGGGGAGTTTCTGTGATTCTGGGAATGTTCTACTTCTTGACATGGGTGCTGTTTACTTTGTGAAAATTCACGGGCGTACGTAGTTTTCTTGTATGTTATACTCCCATAGAAGTTCACATTAAAATATAATATAAAAAGGTATATCATGTAAAATATAATACAATGTAAAATAAAGTAAAAGACACTACTCTCAGTAGGCCACTGGTGCTCGGGGTGCCAGCGTCTGCGCAGCAGCGAGGCAGGCGGCCCCTCGCAGGCCGGGCTCACGCTTTGTTGCCAGGACCACCAAACACTTCTGCTGCTCCTTGAACTACATGGTCTCTTGAAACAGGGGTCTGCCCCCCTCGCCTCTCGGGCCTAGGAACTGATTCTCAGAGTCTTGAGAGACATATGAGGAGCACCCAGCATTTCTTCCTCCGACACTCTCAACATATCCTTGATTAAAACACATTTTCCCTAACAGCAACCTAGTCCACATAAATCTGCTTCTGCCTCCAGGATGGATTAACTTTTGATTAATCAATTACAAAGAAGTTTTAACCTATTGCTTTTGAATAACTAAACTACTGAATTCAATTATTTGTCCTGAATAATGACACATTTTGCCCTAATGAGTCCTGCAGTCTCCATCTCTTGATAAACAGAAACCTCTGACACATTTAAGTGGGGAGTGATGTTTTTCTTTGCTTCTATTCATCAAAGTTTAAAATACTTGAAAGTCTCACAGTATTTCCATGTCTAGAATATTATATTGCAGGTATACTATGAAATGTCCCCCTAGACTATGTGTATAAAGATGTTTACTACAGCATTGATTGTAAAAGCAAAAGAATGGAAACACACTAGAAGTTTACTAATAGAATGGTTACACCAGTTACAGCACAGCCACATAGCGCAGCAGACGTAAGAAAGTTAGGGGTTGGTCTCCACTGATATAAACAGACCTCCAAAGTATTTTAAGTAATAAAAGTACGGTGTAAGACAGTATATAGAGTATTCAACCAACCACTTAAAAAAGTTTTTATATATTAATGGTTTTGTTTTTGTGGAAGGTGACTACAGGACTTGGGGTTTGGGGTAGGAGAGACTTCATTGTTCACTTCTCTGAATTATTATTATTTACTATGTGCAGGCATTACTTTTTTCACCAAAACTAGATAATTTTGAATAATAAAATCTTAGGGTCTAAGTTTTAATCTAGATACCCTACTCACAGCTGCCCTAGTTGGGGTGTTCTGGGGGCACAACGTAAGACCTTAATGTGATGTTTTAAGTATCTTTATTGTACCTGGTAGACACATAGAGCTGAGACTAATACTCAGGTAAATGAAAACACACACACACACACATCTGGCATCTAGAAAGGAGGAAACACAAAGGAAGACCTTGTGATTTCCAGTTCTCCTTTTCCATGCTACACTTACCTCTGTGGATTTCCAGCTGTACAGGGTCACTTGGCACTGAGAGACCTGTCTGGCACCTGTATTCACCACTGTCATTGACACTGGCAGCAGCAATTCTGTATCTAGGGGTCAAGGTCTCAATGGCTGTGCCGTTGAGAAACCACTGTGTAGAGCTGTCCCCAGACAGACGGGGTCCCTCACACCATAAGGTTACATCCTCTTCTTCGAACATACTGACCCATGGAGGTTGCAGTGTGATCACTGCCTTTGTGGGATCTGCTTTGGGATTAAAAAGCAAAGACCAAGTGGAGTAAAAGAAAAATCTGAGCAATTGGCAAGGTTTGTGGCTAGCACAAGGGGAAAAGGTATAGTGTTTAGATTAGATTGAAAATAGGCAAGTGGAAAAGTACAAAAGCTAGCCACGAAGAGTGCCCAGGCCCTGCTGCAGAGAGTCCTGTTCCTGTTATTAAATCTGCTTCTAGCTGTTGGAGATTTTGGGGTCCTAAGAAATAAATGACTAGCTTAGGTCTCCTTGTTGGTAAGCAGGAAGCAGGGTTTTAAACGAGGGCAAACTGACTAGAGCAGATTCTCTTATCCTCTGTAGTATACTGTCTCTAAGGGTTAATCTCAGGCCTTATTAGCATCGAACTCCATACTCTGAAGCCTTCAGTACTGCTTGGTTCTCTCTGAGAAGGAAAAAAATACACTCAGTTTTCTTCTAAGGGAGACTGGTGTGGGGGGTGTTGGAAAACCCAGCAGAGCTACTTCCATGGTTTTGCAATTTTGGGCACTTTCTTGTTATTACACATACATTTATTTAGGCATTTAACCAGGAGGTCAGAGCTCATTCAGAAAATCTTAGAGAGAAACCTTAAAAACCAGGATTTGATAAAAATCATTCTCTGAATATAGAGCATTTTACATAATTTATACATCTTTCTCCTTTGTATCCTCTCTCTTTACTAACTTCTTCAGGATAAGGGGACCCATTCTTCAGAAGCAGGAATGTGGCAGAGGAAGAGAAGTTAAGTTAGAGATGACTTACCCACTTGCCCACCAACTGGAACTGTAAGAGACCAAAGAACAGAGACATCAGTTGGTCAGTGGGAGATGACAAGGACGGGAGAGCTGGGGAGACAATTAACGTGGACTCGGATGAGCCAGCTTAGGCCTCTTGAGTTTCTCTCTACTCCTTTTCCAAAATCAGGTACCATTGGTACAGAACAGCCTACAGATGGTTGTTGATGAGGCTTTACTGTGACATGCTGCTTCCAGGCTTAATGTTACCTTGGAGTCTCCCTTCCCATTCTTTTGATATAATAAGCACCAATAAGCCATGGGAGCACAGATACAACCGTCTCCATACTCATGAGTTCTAGTCTAGGACACCAAAACAAGACAAAAAGTCCTGAGTTCCCTTAGCCAGAGCCTGTACCCCTCTAGCTACCCACCTCGAAGCCCAACTTACCCCAAAGGAGCAGAGCTATTAAGAGCCACATGTTATCTCCAAGCTGACAGCAGCAGTGAGACCTGTAGCACACAAGACACTGAAGATTTTGTGCTGGGGGGCTGTGGAGCCAAGATGAGAAAAGAGGAAGGAAATTGTCTCTTCTAACTATTTTTATCATGTTCCTTTTCTGGGAAATACATCCCTAATTCTTTTTTTCTAAACATTTTTACAAATTGAAGTATAGTCAATTTACAATGTTGTATTAATTTCTGGTGTGCTGCATAGTGATTCAGTGATAGATATGTATTCCTGTGCTTCCCTCTTCCCTCCTGGTAACCGTAAGTTTGTTTTCTATGTCTGTGAATCTATTTCTGTTTTGTAAATAAGTTCATTTGTGTCATTTTTAATTGGATAAACTCCCTATTTGCCACCAGTGGATAGGTCAAAATTCAACATGAGTGCCTGTACCCTCTGATGTCCAAAGTTTCTCCAGTGAATAATATCCTGTTGTTTGGCAAGTCAAAAATTTTAATATCAACAGCTCTGACTGCAGTGTTATGAGACCTCTACTAGCAAAAGTGACTAATAAACCCCAATAAGCAAGTAGGTTTCTTGCCAAGTAAAGTTTCTTGGTACTATGTAGATCAATCCCTCCGGCAGCCAAAAGAAAAGCAAACTGCTTTCTCTCACAAGGTAAAGATCTCTGTATTTCTGATATAGAAGCCACCACTGCATGCTAGATTTATAACTCCTGCCAAGGTTTGATCTGTTTGCTTCACAGTAAAAATTGTCATCCTACTGTCTTCTAGCCTCCATACTTTTTGATGAGAAATCCCCATTATGGTTAAAATTTGAAAAATAGAGGAATAACATTAAAGTAATAATCTCCACTGCCTCCAAACTGGACTTTCCAAAATAAACAGTATTTAAAATATGGTGGGTGTAATATCAGAAAATGGTGAAATTAGAGCACTTAACTGGTGGCGTTTGGCCAGAGGACCAAAGAACTCCCAAGTCCCGTTCTGCCAGTAACTTAGGTTCCCTGGCAGGTGTGGGGGTTCCTGAGGGAGATATGTACACAAAGAAGTGGCAAAGTGTATGGTTATTACCAATAACACAATTTGTTATTAGTGCGGCTTGTGTCACAGTAGCAGGAATTCCAGTAAACTAGATCAGAACATAAGGTTCAGTTCAGGGTCTTAGAGGTTTTTCCTTCTGTCTAAGCACAAAACAACCTTTACTGAACTTCCCCAAATGAACCTGATGGTCCAAGTCCTATGAGAGAAGAGGGCCCGTAAGAAAGGTTGGAAGCTCCCCTTGACACCAGTCAGGTTGGAACTTTTGATGCTCAGTTAGAAAGCGGGCAGTAGTAATCACACTCCTTTCTATGATGTTTTAATATACTGTGATCTCAACGGTCAGAAAAGGAAGCTCAACATATGTCCTGGATTGTGAAGAATGAGAAGAGTATTTGCTCTCCCACTGAGCGTTAACGGTTAGAGAAGAAAAGGAGAATTTCCCTTTCTACGTAAATATTCCCCTTTGATTTTCTGATGTCATTCCAAGTAATAGTAAGACAGAGATGAGGTAAGTCCATCAAAAGGCCATTGTCTTCCCATTGTCACTCCTCCTGTGTTTCATGCTGAGCCAGGAAATGGGCAATATAACCAGACAAGGAATGCCGTTTTAATATTATAGCATAGCCTTCTGAAGTTTGTGAGAACACGGCACAAGTTCAGTAAATTTCAGGGCTACATTAAAGGGTCACCAACACCTTCCCATTATATTTCCCTTCTAGAGTTATAAATAGTTGCATTATCTATCTATATGTAAAATATATACAAAATGGTAGGTATTACTACATATTTGAACATACTCATGAGGTAAATTATATAGTGGGTAATACATGACAGCATAAGCCAGCTACATCAATGTGAATAATGTAAGATGTGAAATTTTATTATTATTATTTTATTACATTTCTTTTAGGGAAATAAAAATTAATGATCCAATAAAGAAATTTCCCTCCACTAATGTCCTCATCAAAATAAATAAAGTGTCCAACAAAATGAAAATTAAATTATGAAAACAACTCCTCTCTGGTTTAAAAGAAAAAATCTGTTATGGTTCCAACCAGTCTTTGGTCTTAGAAGCTGTTACTTTTATTTCTGGTGCTTATTTATTTCTGCCAAAACTTCCCAAGATGGATTTAGGAACCCACTCATGTCCTATGTTTCTGAAGTTCCTAAAGGTCAAGTATATCCATGAAACTATCCAAGCAACAGCTCCCATATTCACAAAATTTAGAACCAGTGAGAACACTGCAAGCAAAAAAAGTCAGACTTACATTTTTATCACAACTCATCTTACCTGAAGAAAATGGTGAACACTAAAACAGAAGAGAACACAGAGTCTTGAATCCAAGTTTGCTTAATTACTAGGCAGTTCTTCTAGTTAGTCTCTTGCAGACATAGAAGTCCATGGGGACTCTTACCAAAGTGAGTATAGAGGGAACATATCTCAATATAATAAAAGCTATTTATGACAAATCCACAGCCAATATAATACTCAATGGTAAAAAGCTAAAAGCCTTCTCACTAAAATCTGGAACAAGACAAGGATTCCCAGACTCATCACTTCTATTCTACATAGTATTGGAAGTCCTAGCCACAGCAATCAGACAAGAAAAAGAAATAAAAGGTATCCAAATTGGAAGGGAAGAGGCAAAATTGTTACTATATGCAGATGACATGATACTATAAGACTCTACATAAAAATTACTAAAACTGATGAACAAATTCAACAAGATAGCAGGATACAAGACTAACATATAGAAATCGGTTGCATTTCTTTACACTAACAATGAAATATCAGAAAAGTAAAATTTAAAAATCCCTTTCAAAATTACATCAAAGAATACTTAGGAATAAACCTGACCAAGGAGGAGAAAGACTTATACACAGGGAACTATAAAACATTGATTAAAGAAATTAAAGATGATTTAAAGAAATGGAAAGATATCCCAATGCTCTTGGATTGGAAGAATTAATATTGTTAAAATGGCCATACTGCCCAAAGCAATCTACAGATTTAATGCAATCCCTATCAAATTAGCCATGACATTTTTTACAGAACTAGAACAAATAATCCTAAAACTTATATGGAATCACAGAAGACCCAGAATTGCCAAAGCAATACTCAGGGAAAAGAATGAAGCTGAAGGCATAACCCTCCCAGACAATACTACAAAGCTACAGTAATCAAAAACAGTGTGGTACTGGCACAAAAACAGACATATGGATCAATGAAACAGAATAGAGAGCCCAGAAATAAACCCATACACCTTCGACAAAGGAGGCAAGAATATACAAGGGAGAAAAGACAGTCTCTTTGGCAAGTCTCTTTGGGAAAGCTGGACAGCAGCATGTAAATCAATGAAGTTAGAACACTCCCTCATACCATACACAAAAACTCAAAATGGCTTAAAGACTTAAACATAAGACAGAACACCATAAATCTCCCAGAAAAGAACACAGGCAAAATATTCTCTAATATAAATTATCCTAGGTTAGTCTCCCAAGGCAATAGAAATAGAAGCAAAAATAAACAAATGGGACCTAGTCAAACTTACAAGCTTTTGCACAGCAAAGGAAACCATAAACAAAACAAAAAGACAACCTATGGACTGGGAGAAAATATTTGCAAATGATGCAAGTGACAAGGGCTCAATTTCCAGAATATACAAACAGCTCATACACCTCAATAGCAAAAAAAAAAAAACCCGTTTGAAAAATGGACAGAAGACCTAAATAGACATTTCTCCAAAGAAGATGTACAGATGGCCAACAGACACACGAGAAGATGCTCAGTATCTCTAATTAACAGAGAAATGCAAATCAAAACCAGTGAGGTATCACCTCACACCAGTCAGAATGGCCATCATTAAAATGTCCACAAACAATAAATGCTGAAGAGGGTATGGAAAAAAGGGAACCTCCTACATTGTTCATGGGAATGTAATTTGGTGCAGCCACTATGGAAAATGTTAGGTAGATTCCTTAAAAAACTAAAAATAGAGTTATCATATGATCCAGTAATCCCACTCCAGGGCATATACCCAGAGAAGACTCCAACTTGAAAAGATCCATGCACCCCAATGTTCATAGCTGCACTATTTATAATAGCTAAGACATGGAAGCAACCTAAATGTCCATTGACAGATGACTGGATAAGTATGTGATACACACACACACACACACACACACACACACACACACACACACACAATGGAATACTACTCAGCCATAAATAAGAATGAAATAATAACATTTGCAGCAACATGGATGGAACTAGAGATTATTATACTAAGTGAGGTAAGCCAAAAAGAGAAAGACAAGTATCATATGATATCACTTATATGTGGACTCTAAAAAAAATGATACAAAGGAACTTATTTACAAAACAGAAACAGACTCACAAACGCAGACAACAAACGATGGTTACCAAAGGGGAAGGAAGGGAAAGGGATAAATTCGGAGTTTGGGACTGGCAGATACAAACTACTATACATAAAATAGATAAACAACAAGATCCTAATATATAGCACAAGGAACTACATTCCATATCTGGTAATAATCTATACTGGAAAAAGAATATGAAAAGGTATATATATAACTAAATCACTGTGCTGCACACCAGAAACTAATGCAACACTGTAAATCAACTAAGCTTCAATTTAAAAAAAAAAGAGTCAAGGAGACACCGAGGCTCCCAGATTATTTTTCTCTTCCACTCCTCTCCAGTTATTTGACAGCTGGCTGGCTACTTGCAGAAATATATTACTGCCTCTGAGATTGGTGAACTGGAAAAGGATCAGCAGAAACACTGAGTCAATTGTGTTGCCAGGCCAGAAGAAACAATATTATCTCCTAGTGGGAATAGTTTATTTTCACAGTACTTTGATTTAAGTTTACAAGGAAAAATGGCCAGTTACAGAGTAAGTTCCCTGAATATTCTGTTTTAGTTGCCTGGCCTTCCTTAGAGTAAATGGTAATGGCCCACATCTTGAGAAGCCTAGTGGGGTCTCCCTCGACATCTGGGCTATCTGGTGTCAATCAAAGGGTCTTATTAGTCTTACAAGGGCTTTCAAATGCAGGAATAAATCTGTGAAGACAAAAAAAAAAAAAAAAGGCCTGTGAGAAAAATTGGCTATGAAGAGATTGGTTGATGGTCAGTAAAATTCAAAATTATATCTAAAAGTTTGATAATTTCTAGTGTTGGTTTTAAATGTGGGGGAGAAAAATTAAGTCTCATACTGTATGGGACATGTAATTGTTACTTACACGTTGGTGGTCAGTGCATATGGGAGTTTTAAATTCATATTACATTTCACCTAGCCGTTCCCCCTTTTGGCATGTATCCTCGATAAATAGTTAAAGCCATTTCTCCACCAGTCGTGGGGAAAATGAACCACAGCAGTTAGAAAATGCCAAACTTGGTAGTAAAATAGGGATAAGGAAAATACACAGCGAGGTGAGGTATCTTCCCCCACCGGGAATCAAACCCAGGCCGCGGAGCTTTGAAGCCTAGCCACTAGCCTACTTGAAAGCCCCTGGCTTTTCTCCCGACTTCGGGCCAGAATGACCTTTTTTCCCTTTGCTCTAGGAGGCCTTGGGCCTTCCGAGCGGTTACCCGTCGTTCCTGAAACCCTTTTCCAAGGCCGTTCCCTCCCTGCTTCCTCCAAAAAAGGAGCTCGAAGGTGACGCACGCAGCGCGCACGAGGCCCGCCAGGCCTGCAAGACCCGAGTCGCCTCCTCACGGCCGCACCTCGGATCGGCCCTGGAGACGCGCCTCTGCGGGGCGGCCGCGTGCGGAGAGAAGGACGCTGGGGCCGGGGAAGGGACAGGGTGCAGGGAGGAGGCAGAAGGGGAGGGGCCCGGGGTGACACCCCAGGATCTCCAACATCATAAAGGACCCCTGCGGATGCAGGAATGGGGATAGCAAGAATGGAAAACGCTTTCAAGTAGACTGGGCGTGGGGAGGCCTAAACTGGATTCCGGATCTTCCGCCTACCATCTGCTGCACCCGCAGTTTTTTTTACCTTGTTGACGGCAATTCTGTCCTTCATACACTCACGCCGAAAATCTTAACGGGCTTCCTCTCACCATCCATCATCTAGTCTGTTAAGAGATCGTTTTTCCTCTCTGGTTAATTGCGCACTTTGATTCACACAATCTTTCTTGGTCTCTGATTTGGGTCCACGACTCTCCTCATAAGGGTATGGAAACTCATTTAACACGTTACCCTCAGTCCGCTGAGACTTTGGGGTTTGAGACCTTTAAACTCGGTACGGTTGGTCTGGGCCGCGGTTGAGACTTTTCTTGGCTCTGCTGGTTCAAATCAGCCTCTTCCCAGCCTATCTTCGAGGGCCAGGAGCAGGGCTGCGCCGCCTCCCCGCGGCCGCTCTCGCGGGGTGGGCAGCCCCACACCTCCCGTGGCGCCGGCAGAGAAGCTGCGGGAGGCATTGATTCAATTCGCCAAGAGCCCGCAAGGCGCATGTGCGCGGTGCGCGCGGGCGCACGCGGCGAGCTTGCGGTTCCCGCGCACGCGCTGCCCTTCCGGCTCCTCTGGTCTCGTCCGCGGGCAGTAACGTCCAGGGAGAGACCGGTAGAAGGGCAGCCTCTCTTTTAAGTCCTGTCCAGTAAGGATCCAAAAAACGGTCTTGAAGACAGAGGGAGAGGTGGAAATAAATTAAGGGAAAAGAAGAAATCCAGTGCTATTTCCTCATCTAAAGCACCATGAAGATGAAGTCGGCGTCCGCAGGGAGCCAGTCTTCCAGTCGCTGGTGAAGGTGAGTCAAGTTCCTCTCAGTAGTTGGAGTCAAAGCAAACTTGGCCCGGCTACCAGTTAGCAAGTAGCCCCTCTTCCTCCCCAACTGGGTAGCACTTGAACACATCTCTCCCTGGACTTTTTATGGATTCCAAGGATGCAATAGATACGTCTATTTTTAATGCACTTACTTGGGGTAAGAGTACTTTAAAATCTTTTAGCGACGGAAACGGTTTATGACGGGTTTTAAATGACGACTTTCAGGTGTAGGGGAAATGTTCAACCAATACACTAGGGAAAGCAACTACTGTTAATGACACACACCAAGGAAGGGCACTTCAGCCAGGTAGGTTTGCCTCCTAGGTTGGGCCCATTTTATTTCAAGTGCACTGTTGGTGGAACGTAAGATAAATCCGGGACGTTAACGATGAATATTTTAATTTTAATAGTTTTAAATGGAAATACACGTTCCAAAAGTTATACACAAACACATGAGGCCTGCTTTATGCCAACTTTAGAAAAACGAAAAGGAAAGATGATACATAAATAAATGACAAAGCCAAAAAAATGCCTTTAAATATTATTCTTTTCCAACAAAAATCTTTCCCAACTAACTTTTTCCCCTTGGATAGGCATGTATTACTCTTTCAATTAAAAAAACTTTAATAAAGAAGTTGTGGTATATTTCTGCAATGGAATACTACTCAGCCATAAAAAAGAATAAAATAATGCCATTTGCAGCAATATGGATGGGCCTGGAAATGATCATACTAAGTGAAGTAAGCAGAGAGAAAGACAAATCGTGATATCACCTATATGTGGGATCTAAAGAAAATGATACAAAGGAACTTATTTACAAACAGAAACAGACTCACAGAAAGAACAAACTTACGGTTACCAGGAGGAAAGGGGGTGGGAAGGGATGAATTGCAAGTTCAAAATTTGCACATACTAACTACTACATATAAAACAGGTAAACAACAAGTTTATACTGTATAGCACAGGGAACTATATTCAATATCTTGTAGTAACCTATAAAAAAAAGAGTATGAAAAGGAATATATGCGTGTATATGTATGACTGAAACATTATGCTGTACCCCAGAAATTGACACAACATTGTAAACTGACTATACTTCAATTAAAAGAAAGAAAGAAAGAACTGGCTGGTAAGAGAGGTATTCTTTATTGATAGAGATATCCATGGAAAAACAGGTAGCCTTGTGTTGAGTGTGACAGGCCATCAGAAGGCAGGGCTTCCTTAGGTTCTGTAGCTCCCTCTACGTCCTGATTCTGTGATTACACCTTGAAAGTACACTCCCTGAGTCCTTCCCATGGCACTACTGTTGATGTCCAGTGACCTGGGGTTTGAAGGCTGGCATCTCAAACTTTGTTTCTGCCTTCATGACTCTCAAAACTTGATGGAATGACAAAAAGGCTTTCTGATTTCTGAAGGGACACTCTCAGGAAACTATCTCAACTGTAAGAATAAAAAATACTCATCCTTTAGCCCAGTTTGTTTTCATTTGTTTACTTTATTATTTGCTTGTTTTTACTTCTAACACTTCTCTGGACCCCCACCCCCTCCTCATAGCAGCAGCTCCCACTACTTGCGGCATCTTTCCTTCAACCCAGTGGATCAGCAGGGTCCTCATAGCGGGGGAAGAACTCTCCAAGGGGGCACATTGTAAGCGTCACGATTTACTAACCTGTAGGTTCTGCTTTTTGTGATTTTTATGCTCCTAGGGGATCCTTCGTAGTAATCCAACTTCTTTAAATCATTATTTTGTTTTGATTCCTCTAGGTAGCTTTGGAGGAAAATCTAGCCATTATGGAGACCCAGATGCATTTCTTTTCTATCTTTCCTTTTAAAGGATGCAGTAAGAGGGTTCTTCATGACAAAATGCTCCAACTGAAGTCTGGAATGCATAAGCCCTTAGAGAAGAAGGGACCTGCTGAGAGGGGAGTGAATGAGCAGAAGACTCAGCCTGAGGAAGCAGGATTCTCCTCTGTGTCCCACAGTAGGTAAGAGACTCTGTTCAGAGGCTTCCACTGTCAGAATTAAGTCACTGCTGTCATAGCAGCTTTCAGGATCTGCATCCAGGCTCTGTGCCTTAATTGAAGGGCTTTCTCTTAAGATTTTCCTGGAAATTCTTTAGAGAAAAGCCTATAGCGTTTTTATTATTAATTATTTTTATATTATTCAGAGTAGTTTGGTTTTATTCAAACTAACAATGCATGTATGCACCAAATACATGATCTTCCTGGGGCTTGAGACTTCATGGAATTCTTCCCGTCACGTGAGTAATGTCTCTTTTCTGCACTGATGGGCGCACATGAGACTCTCCTGTTACCTCAGATGTTTCGCTGGTGAAAGCTGACCCGTCTCAGCACCTGAGGCGGCGGACTTTTGCAGAGGCTCGTCCATCGCCACTCAGTTCTCTACAGGTGCTCACGTCCCTGGTTTCTAAAGTGGCAATTTTGATAAGCTGAATTTTTAAAAATTAACTTTTATTGAGGTAACATTGACTTATAATATTATATGTTTCATGTGTACAATCTGATATTTCTATTTCTGTATATTCTACAGCATGATAAGCTCAATTTTTAAAATAAGCTTATAAAATTGGCAAATAATGGCCTGATGGCTAAATTTATCAAGTCTGTCTTTAATGACTGTTTCGCTATAGCTTTTTGAACACATTCAAATAATGTGGGGTTAATCCAGTACGCATTACCTGTGAGCACCAGTTACTGAAATACTAAATCATCACCAACTTGCTTAGTGGTTGGGGCACAGATTTGGAGGTGATTAAGATTCTGCTTCATGCTCCATTAGGTCACTGTCAGTATGTGCCACTTAAATTTCACTGACCCAGAGAATAATGTTAGAGCTGAAATAATCTTAGAGTTATTTTGTAATTGAGAATACTCAGGCCCAAAGATATAGCTGCTTGATCGAAGCTACACAATAGCCTTCAACAGAAATATTATAAGAATCCTGGGCTCTCAATTCACAAAGCCTACCCACTTTGTCAAATACATTTTTAAAATTTATGTTCCCATGATCATTCTTTTTTTTTATTTTACAAATAGACTTAATTTTAGAACAGTTTTAAATTCAGAGCAAAATTGAGTGGAAAGTACAGAGACCGCATACACCCTGTCTCCACACATGTGTGGCCTCCTCCCCCACTAGCAACATCCTGCACCAGACTGGTATATTTGTCACACTTGATAAATGTCATTGTCACTCAAAGTCCATGGTTTGTATTAAGATTCATTCTTGGTACTGTACATCCTATGGATATTGACAAAAGTATAATGACAAGCATCACCATTAATAGTATCGTATAGAATGACTATTCAGTGCCCTAAAAAAGTACTCTGTGCTCCACCCAGTCATCCTTCCCTCCCTTCTAATCCTTGGCAACCACTAATCTTTTTACTGCTGCCATAGTTTTGCCTTTTCCAGAATGTCATGTAGTTGCAATCATACACTATGTAGCTTTTTCCAATGGCTTCTTTCACATAGTAATATGCATTTAAGTTTCCTCCATGTCTTTTAATAGCTTGATTGCTCATTTTTTAAAAAGAATTGAGTATTTTCCATTTTCTGGATGTACCACAGTTAATTTATTCATTTACCTACTGAAGGACATCTTGGTTTCTTCCAAATTTTGGCAGTTATGAATTAAGCTTCTGTAAACATTGTGTGGAAAATTTCATAGGGACACAAGTTTTCAGCTCATTTGGGCAAATAGTGAGGAGTGTGATTGTTGGGTCATATGGTAAGAATATGGTTAGTTTTGTAAGAAACTGCCTTCAAAAGTGGCTGTAGCATTTTGCATTCCCATCAGCAATGAATGAGAGTATTTTTTGTGCCACATCCTTACCAGCATTTGGTATTGTCAGCGTTCTGGATTTTCACCATTCTGACAGATGCGAAGTGGTATCTTGTTGTCTTAATTGGCAATTCCATGATGACATTGATGTTGAGCATCTTTTCATATGCTTACGTGCCCTCTGTATACCTTTGGTGTCTGTTCAGATCTTTTGCCTGTTATTTAATTGGATTGTTCATTTTCTTATTGTTGAGTTTTGAGAGTTCTTTGTATATTTTGGATAATAGTCCTTTATCGGGTATATATTTTGCAAATATTTCTCCATGTCTGTGATTTATCTTCTTACTCTTGTGAACATATCTTTTGCAAAACAAAAGTTTTTTATTTCAATCAAGTCCAGATTATCAATTATTTCTTTTATGGATGATGCCTTTGGAGTTATATCTAAAAAGTCATCATCAAACTCAAGATTATCTAGATTTTCTGCTACATTACCTTCTAGGAGTTTCATAGTTTTTTTTTTTTAACATTTAGGTTTATGATCTATTCTGAATTAATTTTTATGACGGTTGTAAAGTCTGCAACTAGATTCAGTTTTTTGCATGTGGATGTCTAGTTCTCCAGCACTATTTGCTGGAAAGACTGTCTTTTCTCAATTGTATTGCCTTTACTCCTTTGTCAAAGATCAGTCAACTATATTTTTGTGCATCTGTTTCTGGGCTCTTCTGTTCTCTTCCATTGGTTTGTCTGTTCTTTCACCAATACCACACTTTCTTGATTACTATAGCTTTATGGTAAATCTTAAAGTTGGTAGTGTCAGTACTCTGACTTTGTTCTTATCTTTCAATATTGTGTTCACTATTCTGGTTCTTTTGTCTCTCCATGTAAACCTTAGAATCAGTTTGCCAATATCCACCAAATAACTTGCTGGGATTTAGATTGGGATTGCTTTGAATCTTTAGTTGGGAAGAACTGACATCTTGACAATATTGCATCTTCCTATCCACAAATATGAAATATCTCTTCATTTATTTAATTCTTCTTTGATTTCCTTCCTCAGAGTTTTGTAGTTTGCCTCATATAGATCTTGTACATATTTTGTTAGATTTATACCTAAGTGTATCATTTTGAGGGGTGTTAATGTAAATGGTATTGTTTCAACTTCAAATTCCACTTTTTCATTGCCTGGCATATAGGAAAACAACTGGCTTTGGCTAACAGTCCTTTATCAAGTCCTAATACAACATGTATTAACCTTGTATTCTGCAACCTTACTATAATCACTTATTAGTTCTAAGAGTTTTTTTGTTGATTCTTTCAGATTTTCTACATAGACGAGAATGTCATTTGCAAATAATGACAGTTTTATTTCATCTTTTCCAATCTATAAACCTTTTATTTCCTTATCTTGTCTTATTGCATTAGCTAGGAATTCCAATATGATGTTGAAAAGGAGTGGTGAGAAAGGGTATCCTATAAGGTAAACAGAAGGACCTACTGTGTAGCACAGGGAACTATATTCAATATCTTGTAATAACCTATAATGGAAAAGAATCTGACTTATACCTATATCTATATCACTTTTCTGTACACCTGAAACTAACACAACATTGTAAATCACCTATACTGCAATAAGGGGAAAAAAAAAGGAGGGGGTGAGTATCCTTACCTTGTCTCGGACCTGAGTAGAAAAGCCTCTAGTTTCCTATCACTAGGTGTAATGTTAGCTGTATATTTTTTGTAGATATTCTTTATCAAATTGAGAAAGTTTCTCTTTATTCCCATTTTACTGGGAGGTTTGTTTTTTTTCCAATCATGAATGGGTGTTGGATTTTGTCAAGTGCTGTTTCTGCATCTATGTATATATAATCACATGATTTTTCTTCATTAGCCTGTTGATGTGATGAATTACATCAACTGATTTTCAAATGCTCAAACCAGCTTTGCATGCCTGGGATAAATCTCACTTCATGATGTGTTGTATGATTCTTTTTTTTTTTATTGTTGGATTGCCGATATTTTCCTGAGAATTTTTGCATCTATGTTATGAGAGATATTGGTCTGTAGTTTGTTTTTTATAATGCCTTTGCCAGGTTTTGATATTAGTGTAATGTTAGCTTAAGAATGTTAGAATGAGTTAGAAAGTATCCCCTCTGCTTCTGTCTTCTGAAAGAGACTGTAGAAAATTGGTATAATTTTTTCCTTAATGTTTGGTAGAATTCACTAGTGAACTCATCTGGGCCTGGTGCTTTCTGTTTTGGAAGATTATTCATTATTGAATCTTTAATAGATATAGGTCTATAAAAATTATCTATTTCTTCTTGTGTGGATTTTGGCAGATTGTGTTTTCCAAGAAATTGGCCCATTTTATCTAGGTTATCAAATTTATGGGAATAGAGTTGTTAATAGTATTCCTTTATTGTCCTTTTAATGCCCATGGGATCTATAATGATGTCCTCTTTTTCATTTCTTCTATTAGTAATTTGTGTCTTCTCTCTTTTTCTTAGTTAATCTGTCTAGAGGCTTATTGATTTTATTGATTCTTTCCAACAATCAGCTTTTATTTAAAAAAATTACCCAAGTACACTTTAATTGTCATTGTGATAAGACCTATTTATTATTTGGAAATTGCCTGAGAATAAATGATAGACCTATAGAATCCAAACAATGAATGCTTCAATAATTGGCCTTGTCCTGGAAGTAGAAATAGTCTTACTTATCTCAGAGACCCTTGAAAGTCAGAACAGGAGGATGCATGGCACTGATAAAGAATACTAGATTCTGAGTTTGAAGCCAAAATTTTAAATAATGGCTCTTCCACCAACCAGTTGTGGTAGGTCAGGTATATTGCCTCCCCTGGCTTTATTGAGATACTATTGACATATATCAAATATTTTTCTTATTCTTTGTAAGCCTCAATGTCTTCATCCATAAAATAAGATGAGGTTCCTTCCCGCACTAGTATTTTCTACGTCTTGACATACTGGGCTGTTGAAGGGTCTGTAATCTTGGTAAATGCAGCCAGGACCAGGCCGTGGCCCCTGGTGCATATCTGTGTGTTGTGTGTGTGTTTCTTGCAAGGAGCACTGCGCTAATACTGCATCCTGAGATCTCAGAGCTGAAAGAGCAGATGAGAGAAGAACATCTTCTTAGCTGGAGAAAGAGAGTAAGATGATGGAGGGGAGGTGGGCAGTGACAGTTGTTGTGAATGAGAAAGCAGAAACTGAATGTCAAAAATCTGGAAACAGGAAAATTGAAACCTTTGGATCATTAAAATAGTGATTAGTAAGAGTTTATTGTGCATATAAAAACAGTCCAAAAACTGGGAGCTCTTAAACTGACAGTAGAATGAGGCTCAGAGGTGTGTTGTTATAAGGTAGCCTGTACAGGAGAATGCAGAGGCTTTTTATTATTTACAATGACTTGTTGCAGCATTAGAGCTTTCCAAGCAATAGAGGATTGGTTAAAAGTGGCCACCTCGTGCCAATTTAGGGGAACAGCTAAAGTTTCATTTATGATTTTCAGGGGCATTTACAAGATGCAGCCCAAGGTAATTTTTGCTTGTTTTGCAGAATAAGCTAAATTAAGTTTAGCTTCAGTGATTTTCTTAATAACATAATCAAAAGTATTGTTGTCATTATCTGTTTTAAAATATGTCGTTATATATAGTAGTTCAGTTTCCAACATCTGAGTCAAACCAAAGAGTATGTTTACAGAGTGAGTCCAGAACATGACCTAAATCAAGTCTAGTACCATTAAGGTGTTCTATGCATATGGACCGATTGCCAGCAATGAAGTTTACAGTGGTTATGGGCTGTCCTTTTGTTTCCACAGCTTCCTCTCAATACCAGATTAATTGACCGTAAGTTTTAGTTGAATGGTCAAGGGATGGATACCAAATCTTTCTGTCCTCCAAGCATGTGTAAACTCTGGTCATAATATTAACTGAGAGTCTTCCTGAGCATTTAAGTGGCTCCATAACCAACAATTGTTTTAATTAGTAAAGGAGGGTGTGTATTGAATGGTGGAACTTTGTGAGTGGAGAAAATCCTTAACAGAAAAAGGAACATGAGTTTGAAGGTTTTGTGTTTGTCAAACAGTAATACACAATTTTTATTGTTATAAAAATAAGTCCTGGGAAAGATGGAGGAGCCAGCAGAATCATGTCTTGGATGTAAACTGTCTACCTTGTGTTGTCATCTGCTTCAAAGGAAGATCTTTTTCCTGGAGCTCCTTCATTTTAAGTCAACCATAGGTTGACAAGTCCAGGAGTCCAGGAGTCCAGGAGTCTGATGGTGGAAGTGAGGGTGGGGAGGCTCTCTTTAGTTGAAAGACATGGACCCAAGCTTCAATATCTTGTAATTTAAGTGCTGTGTGAGAAATGAAAAGAACCTGGTAGGGCTCTTTCCATCGAAGTTCAAGTGCACTGTTTTTCACTGATAGCTCTTTCAGAGTACTCAGTCTCCAGGTTCCAGTGTATGGATACAAAGTCCTTATCAGACTGAGGGTCTTGGAATGCCTCCTTGACCTGTTGAATATAAGCTTCTGAGTATTGTATTAGTGCTTTACAGTACTGGCTCATATGAGAATTTACAAGGGCAGGATATGCATGGAGTTCTCTCATCAAAGGCATGGGCTGCCCAGTGATGATTTCATAAGGTGTTAAATTTGTGTTTCCCAAAAGGTGTTGACCTCGTCATGAGGGCTAAGATGAACACTTTAGGACAAGGTATTCTTGTATTTTCAGTAACTTTTACCAATTTTAATTTTAGAATATCACTGGAACATTCAACTTTCCCTGAAGACTGAGGATGACAGGGGCAATGACAGTGCCAGAATGTTTGAATAACCTTTGTTATACAACCTTTGTTTTATAACCTGTCCAGTAAAATGAGTCCCTCTATCACTTGAAATTTCGTTTGGGATTCCCCATAGTAGAAAAACACTTTCTAATCATTTCTTTGCTGCTGTGGTGGCATCAGCTTTCCAACATGGGAAAGCTTCTGTTCCTCTAGAAATAGACATACCGTTACAAGTACATATTGATAGCCCATAAAGGAGACAGTTGAAAAAGTCTTATTTTAAATGTTCAAATGTTCCAGCTGGTGGGGAAGCAGCCACTGGAGTTACCTTAATGATTTTACCTAGGTTATCTGACTCGTAAGTTAAACATTGATTATAAACCTGTCTTGCTAATTTAGAACAATCACTCCACTAATATTTTTTTCATAATTTGAGTCATTTTGTCAATTCTGTAATAGGTAGTCACATGAAGTGCTTGTTAGAGTGGTAATTTGAGGAATCCAGGAAGCATCAGACAGCCATTTGGGGCTTCCCAAAGTCCTCTTTTTAATTAAATATGCATCCTTCTTGGGTGCTACTTTTGTGTCTTTCAGCATCAGATACAATTTCGTATCTATTATACAAACTGTCTTAAGTAATCTGATTTGACTCTACAGTGGACCATAGGTTATGGAAACTGAGAAAAATGGCTATACAGAAAGTTTGGTTTCTGTTCCCTTGGCCATTTTATGGAGTCCATTTACATTACAAAGTTTTGGTACATTAGGAATTTCTTTGCATAAAAGTCAGTCATCGCATTTCCCTGGTATTCAGGGTCTCATCAGTGGGTATGAGCCTCAATTTTTATGACAGCAACTTGTGAGGGCAGTAATAGTGCAGAGAGGTCAGTAACCTGAAGTTCATTTTTATAGATGTACCACAAAGAAGAAAAATCTCTGTTCCCAGAGCATACCAAAGTCATGGACCACTCTGAAGGCATACCTGCTAACAGTGTAAACATTTGCGGTTTTTTTCTTTTGCCAATTCAAAGGCTCAAGTGAGATCAAACTGTTCTGCAGGTTGGGCTGAGTTAAACTGAGGAAGAGACTCCTCAATTCTAATTGAATAGTGATAGCACATCCAGTGTGATATTTTCTTTCAGAATTTTTGGCACAGGAGCCATCTGCAGAGAGTACTAAATCTGGATTGGCTAGTAGAGTTTCTTGGAAATCTAATCTAGGAGTTAGATTTGGGGAGCCCAATTCAACACAATTATGCGTCTCTCTCCTTCGCTGGGTAAGGGTAGCAGGGTTTAAAGAGCTGCAGCAAAGAATGCTCAGATTAGGAGACAAGTAGAATCTCGTAAGATGTTAGTCTACTAAGAAATGGTGTGTATGCTCAGTGTTTAGCAAACTTTGTACAACATAAGGAACCTGTAAATTTAATTCACTTCCCTGAACAAGTTTCAAGGAGGATTCTATAACTTTAGTGGCTGCAGCTACTGCCTTTAAACAATTGGGGTGTGCTCTGGCCGCTGGACCTGTAAACTGGAATAGCTGTATGTCTATGTTTAACTCCATGTTTTTAAGGAAGTCCTCCCACAGCCTGATTTTACATTCCTAAACAAACAACATAAAAGGTTTAGTATAGCTGGGGAGTCCCAATGCAGGAGGATTTTGTAAAGCCCATTTAATTTCAGTAAAGTCTTCCTATTTTGTTTCCCAAGGAAGAGGTCCTTGAGTGTTATTTTTAGGCAGTTCATACATAGAGTGGAGAAGCTAACAAGCAAAAGTTAGGGACCCTGGCTTGGCAATATCCTGCTGGTGTGAGGAAGCCTCTAAGTTCTTTCTCAGTCGTGGGTTGGGGTTACTTGGGGTGGTACTTATTCCTTCTGGAGACAGAAAGTTTCCTTTTGCAGATAAATAATGACCTGGGTATCGTACCTTTCCTTGTAAAAACTGAAGCTTATCACGAGAGACCTTATGGCCTTTATAGGCCAGTTGTTGAAACATATTTTGAATTAACTTCTGAGTTCTCTCTAGATGAGGAACAAAAAAGTAAGTCATCTGCATTTGGAATCAAAGTAGATTTTCTGAGATTTTTGCATTGTATTTAAATCCTAATGCATCTGAAGCAGCAGTAATAATAATATCTTTCTGTACTTATATTACATTTGAGAAAGGCTTTTATACATAATAGCTCATAAATATTTACTAAATGTATCATTTTCTGGATATCATGTTGGGCATTTGGAATCAATAAGATCTGGTCTCCTCCATGAAGAAGTTCAAACTGGTGGGGAAGAAAAATATACAAATAGATAGGTTCAACAGAATATTCTAACCGTCCTAGCCTCTGAGAGTTTCAGAAGCCCAGCTGCAAGGAGTGTAGGGCAAGGCCATCTTTTGCTAAGGTGTCACCCACTTCTGTATGTATTTCTGAGGACATTCCCATTTCACAGAACTCCCCACAAGTGAGTGTAGGGTCCTTCTTAGAGGAAGGGTTTTCTGCATCAGTAGAGAATCCGTAGGCTCCCTGAGAGGACGCTAGGGCAGGGACCTGAGAGGACGCTAGGGCAGGGACGCAGTGAGGGATGAGCGGAGGTTTGCAAGCGCTTCTCTTTTCCATTGTTGAAGAAATGTTTGCTGAGAGCCTCCTCTGTGTTTGCCTATATGCATAAGATGGACAAAACCCTCCCAGTTCTGAAAGAACTCTTAGTCTAGTAACCAGTAGCTGCCTAATGGCATGGGAAATGTTGGACAGAAATATGAATAAAGGACAGTGTAGTTTAAAGGTTCAAAGGGAGGTTTATGCTACCTGGGGGGATGACCTGCCCTGATCCCCATTCTTGTTCCTTCCAACACCTGGATTACCTGTTCCAGACCAGTGACTCTGGGCTTCAGGCAAAGTTCAGCTTCTCAGAAAACAAACAGCACCTGTGCCCCTGCTGGCACAATACAGGCGACACTGCCAAGGTCTCCAAGAGAAAGTGCTGAAGTCAGAAGTCACTGGTTCTGCTCTGGTACACCTGTAGAAACACAGAGGACATTAAGTTCACCATTACTTACCAAATTAATGAATTAAAAGCTGTCTTCTTTTTGATAAGATAAATGCTTTACAGGCTCTGCTCTACTCATCCCAACATTTAAAATAAATTTCAATCCCACTCATATTTCTAAAAAGGCAAAGAAGCTATATTACTCTCACTTTGCAGATGAAGAAACTAAGGCACCAAATAGTACAGTGACTCCCCAGGTTTGCAGTGGGAGGGTAGAGTGCACTGGGGCTAAAACCCAGACCGGCTGATTCGTGCTCCTACATCTGATTGCTTTGCCTCCCTCAGAAACAAGATAAACTAAAACCTTCTCTTCTATTCTTTTTTGTAGCAAATTGTGGTTATGTTGGCCAGAATATCATGGGATTCTAAATTAGTTAAGATCATTTTTTGGAGATCATTTACCTGATGGGTAAAACACCATATTAGATACACTGAAAAATACAGAAGCAATAATGTATAGTGTTAAATTAAAGGCTTAAAGATGTCTTGCTAATTGAGTCTTAGCTGTCTTTGGAAAAGACACAGGTAGGTCCATCCTGGTGAGAGAAGAATTCTGCTGCCTAGGCCAAGTGGTCTCTTCTATCACATGATGATTTTCTTTTCAACTTTTCAATTAACACCTGGCTTTGTTTACTGTATTGACATGAATTAAAAGCTAAAGAGAGGGCCTGGGAACAGATTTTAAAGTAGAACTAGAGAGGGAAACCTGGTTCCATTTTCAGAAGTATGGACAGGGGGAAAGATGATCTTAGAAGGGGTCTTTTACAAAGAGGAACCCTTTTCATTTCCTTCTTTTATTCCCTTTACCACATGCAGGTCACTAAACATGAGCTAGAATTCAGTGTGGGGGCTCTTTTGGAGAAATTTTCAAAGCACTTTCTGCTGAAGCACCATAACCTATCAGTTACCCCTTTCCACCCTTATTGTTTCTTTTCTGCTTTAGGAAATATTCCTTGATCCAGGATCAGGCTCGAGAATTGACCCACCTGCGGCAAAAGATGAGAATCGGGGGGGCTATCTCTTCCCTCCTCATCCAGCACGTCAAGAACACAGTGAAGACCTTTGAGGAGCTCCTCCGCAGTAACAGCATTGACTACTACATGGAGCAGCATTTCCGTGAGCAGCTGGCCAAGGGCAGCCAGCTGGCGGAGAGCCTTGCCAGCAAATTCAGTACAGGTAAGTGGGCCCCAGGGATCGGGAGGGCCTTTAGTCCTTCCCAAGGACCTAGGCTCATACAGGCTCACACCCATCCACAAGTGACTTTTCAGTCTGGTGTCCTGCTTTGTATCACCATTTTGGGGCCACGGCAGAGTCAGGAACAACAACAGTGAGGCACACAGGGTTGGGGTGCCATGATGATTACCTATTCCTCCATCTCCCACAGAGTATGGGTGCTAGGGCAGGAGGCGTCACTAGGGGTGATAGTGTTTATCTGAGACTAACTGGCAGAAAGAGGTGGCACAGGGGCAGCTGGTTGTTGTGAAAAGAACCCTAAACTAGGAATCTGAAGATGCTTGCTCTCGCCTATGTGTGTTCACTACTAACTCTGTACATGTTCATATTTCTTTTGATATCTATTTCCTTTACCTAAAAAATTAGGTCAAATAATATCAGCCCCTAAATGCCACATGATTATTCTAAAAATCAAACAACAATATTAATCAGTGCACTTCAAAAAGTGATAAAAAGAATCATGATGATTTGGAAATGGTTTAGGCACTGCATGTACTAGTACCTGGCTGTGGGAATATTTCTTATTTCAGGAGCCTTTTACATAGAATATTCCCTAGAGACCTGAGGGCACAAAGTAAGAGCAGGCTTGAGGCCACTGTGGGGGCTCGTGATGGCAGATGAAGAGGTGAGACAGGGCTGTCTGTCACCTCTACAGAGACAGGAGTAGGTTGTGCATGAAAGTGTGATATAACACACAGACACAGGACTAGGGACCAGCCTTGCGGCAGGACTTGGAGGCTCTGGCCAGTGTGGTCCAGAGGCCAGTTAGACAAGAATCTCATGATCTTTGGAAAAAAAGACACTTTCAGCTTTTTATTGTGACTCAGAGCAGAGCAAGCAGAGGTAATGATCTTCGTGGTGGGTTCGGGAAAGCCTGCCTAGCAAGTTCCGTAAATACTCAACCCAAGTTCTTCTGAAAAAATTCAGAGTATCCCAGACTCAAGCGACAAGCAATTCTGTGTCTCTCATCCCAGAGAGAAAAGCCAGTGTTCATTTGTATTCTGGGAAATGAGAGCTGCTTAAATTTTGACTGGTCCTCTTTGAATCTGGTTTTCAGATGACTGTATGAGTAAGAAGAATCAAACAGGACAGACGCTGCGGAACCTCAGGTAACTCCAAATTTTCAAGGGCTATGAAAGATACGATCTGGAGGAGGATCCAGAAGCGAGAGCCAGAAGGTCAAAGGAGAAGGGGCTCTCACACCCTGTAAAAAAACAAACGGTTGATTATACCATCAAACCATTATGGATCCTTAGTGATAAAGTGGTCTCATTTCCTGTTTTTAAAATGTATTATTCTTTTGGCCTCCACTCTTACATCAATTCACTGATTTAATAATATAGAGCTGCTCTAACCTAACTGCCCAGTCCTCAGGGTTTCCTGTACTCCCATGGTCCCCTCTGATTTCCCCTGGATCCGTAAAGACTGGAGTGAGATTATGCCTGGTATCTTCAAGAGTGACCCAGTGGGTGCCGGCAAATGTTAAATGCCTTCAAATTTTCTTTGAAAAAAGAGATTTACACTGTATGACTATAGCTAGGGAGGGGGGTCTAGAAATTACAAGACACCTGGAAGGCAACATCGTCTCAGGAAGCAGTTTTAAATGGGCCACTGCAAATACTATTTAATGGATCATTCGCAGAGATTGTTGAACTCTTACAGACCTTTGGGTGTCTTGTGAAGGAACCGTAAGTGTTTAGAGGGCCTGATGGGTCTTCTGTCTTTCTCAGAATGTTTGTGGCCAAGGCATTGGACAACTGTTGTTCTCTCCTGCCCCCAGCTCTCTACCCCAAACAGAAACGAATTGTTTGGCTTCTCTAACGGAACAGTCTCCTTGACTTCTGGGTCCTCTCCTGTGAGCTCCCAGATCAGTATAGCTGTGGCATTCAGGTGACCTTCATTTTTCCTTCTGTCTTTCTTACCCACCAGTATCTTAAGGGAGATGCATAAGAAGGGTAAAGTGATGGAAGTCCTAGAGACCAAGCAGGACGCGCGGCCCCAGACTTGGCCCCAGACCCGCTCCAGCAGCCACGCCCAGCCCGCCGCCCATCGCCCCCCCAGCAGCACCTCCCGGCTGCTTGGTGAGCAGGAAGTGCGCCCTGCAATGAATGTGGCCAGTGAGTACCAGAGAGCCTCCAGTTTCTGGGTGCTTGCTCATCTGTCTAGACCAAGAGGAGGCATCCTGGCAGCCAGGCCCAGCAGATTCACTGTGATGTACCTGGTTGAGCACAGGTCTGGGACTCAGTGCCAAGCCAGACTCCAGGGGTGTCAGATAGCTTTTCCCCATTCCTAGTCCCGCATGTCATCAGCCACGAGACCCCCTCTGGCACATACATAGGGTCAGACTTGAGGGGAAGGGTCTGAGTTGGGAAAGGGAGGGGACAAATGCTCCATCATCACTGCAAACACAATCTTTCAGACCACAGATGCGAATGTCACTAACATTGGGCCTCTGCTCTTGGAATCCTTTGGGTAAACAGCCACAGTTCCTGTTTTCTATTCACCACTAAATATTCTTTATCATTTGTGGATTTACAGATCCCACCCATCATTCTTCTTCTTCTTCATCATCATCATCATCATCATCATCATTATTATTATTATTATTATTATTATTATTATTATTATTATTATTATTATTATTATTATTATTATTATTATTCAGCTGTAATATCCTCTAAACCATCAATACCTGGGCCAGGCTGAATCTGTCACCAGCATGCCTTTCCCCAGAATTCCCCGAGGAGGGCCCTTGGGTAGCCATGGTGGGGGTAGGAGGAGGAGAGTAAGTTTAAAACCAAACCTTCATGTTCTCCTGCTCAGCCTTCTCTTTATTTTCCCTCCTTAGACAAGCATTTGTAGACAACCATATGAGTCAAATTCTGGTGTTAAAAACCAGGGACCAGGAAATCATCCTTAGCCCCTGGCTATATCTGATTTTTTTTTTTTCTGAATTGACTATTTCAGGTATGAATAAGCTATAATGGGTTTTGACCTGGTACTATTCCTGTTTTTCATTTTACCCTGAGGAGCAAAGCAGCATAATGTTTCCCCCGCGAGTATACCAGCCAAGGGAAGACAGGAGATGCACGTTTATTGAGCACTTACATGCTTACATTATTGACCACGACACATATGTTGCCCCTGTTACTGAGGATAGCCATCCTCTCAAACGGGTGGTGTCCTGATTTTACAGCACAGCCGAGGACACTGAGGCCTAGCAAAGTCAGGGAGCATACTGAAGACAGTCCAGCTTGGGGTGACGTCGTGGCGAGCCTGCCTGCCTCTGACGCCGAGACTGTCCACTGCACTGCAGCCTGGGCAGTCAGGGACCAAGCAGGGAGGGAGCCGCCCGTTTGCACACCTCTTTTACTAGGCTTCTGAAGCCAGTTTCCCCATTCCGCTCTTTCTGCCCCTATGCCCAGCACAAAGGTCTAGCCTCTGAAAATGAGGCAAGACGCCATACACATTGCACTTCCATCCATGAACTTATAAATGGATGGGCTGCCCTGGATATGTCTGTGATATCTTCCAAGGAGCCAGTGGGAGTTTTGTGTGTATCCTTGAACTCAGTTGCCCAGAGGCACTTGGTTGGTTCCACCTCAACGATGCCCTGAGAGACAGCAGGAGAAGGGCAAACACATCTTCCCCTCACCTGCAGTTCCTGCCACCACTTGTAAGAATGGCCACACTTGAGATGTGGCCTCTGGAGTGGCACTCCCAGAATGCATCAGCCTTGTTCTCTGCTACCTCTGTCTCTCCTGAGGGAGACTGAAGCCCCTCTTCTTCCCATCTGAAGTCATCATTCTCTCAGAGGGGCAATGGCTTATCACTGCTCCTTTGATTTGGGGGCCAGAACTTCTAGGGTAGTTAGCAATGGTGTGTGGCGGGTGCGGCAGCTTCACTGTGAGGCTGAATTCCCCTCACAGGAGGCTGTTCTTTGCCGCTTTCCGCGTGTGGTGTAGGGCATGTTGCCTGTGTTGTGTGGCCGGGGGAGACTGGGACAAGAAAGTGCTGATCACTGTTACTAACAGACTTGGAACCTCCCATGGCCTTGGCTGAGAATAAGCTGATTTTCTGCGGTGGGGAATAAAGAAGCTTTGGAAGGGGTTGGGAATCACATTTTGATTGCGTTCCTACCTTAAGTGAGGCTTTGAAGTAAAGTAGTTTACCTTACTCTTTATTTCACAGTGATGCTAATTACATCTGGTATTATGTAAACCGGGGGAGGAGCAATCTGCTGGATACTGATTTAAGCATGCAGTTCCCTAGAGGAACTTGGCTTGGTGGAGGGAAACAGGACCACACTCTACCTGCTCGGTGGAAAAATGTGACTACCCTGTGGCCCTTGATGATAATCCTTGTAATCCTTGAAAGGTTCAGACTCTTAAACTTTTCTCTGAATTATGGCCCTGCCATGCAGCTGGGTTTTTCTCTAAAGGGAGACAGCAAAGGACAGGGCCATGTTCTCATAGCATCCTCGAGCTGTAAGGATGCTATGTATTTTTGGATTCTACAATCCCCCATGTAGAAGTACCCCAGTCACTCTTTGGGCAGGAGCCAGACAATCTGAGCTATATTTAAGAGTTATTTTTTGCCGTCTCATGAGCCATCTGGGTGGGATGCAAATCGCCACTTCCCTGTCTCAGTCACTCCCTCAGCCTCATCGGCGTCCAGAGTCAGCTGAGGCAGGAGTGAGAAAACCCTGTCTAGGTTTTCTGCGCATCGGCCAGAAGTGGAAGCCGTTTCCCCTTCCTCTTCCAACAACCCCAATACAGGACAGTCTCAGGAAGGAGCAGCCGCTGTGCTGCTGGCAAGGGCCTCGACTGCGGGTGAGTAGATCACCGGTTCTCAGACCAGCAGATTGCTTCACGTCCTTCCTCTCAGGACTTCGCAGATTGGCAATGAGTCCTGCTGTTGGAGGACACATTTCTGAAGTACCTCCCTGGGATCACTCCAGCACGGGGGACCATGGAGGGAGCTAGGAGGGGGCCCCACTCCTCTTCCTGTGTGTGCACTGTGACCCTCAGACACCACATCTAATAGCTACTTCTTGGTATCATAGGCCGGGAATGCCAGTAACCTTGGGGTGAAACTTACAGTCCTTGGAAAATAAGTTTTTAGCTAATACTCAGCAGTAGGCGGGGGTCACTGGTACCCGCCTTAGTCTTCATTCCATGGATTCCTTTATTCGTTTTCTAAGGGTGCTGGAACGAAGAATCACTAACTGGATGTTTTAAAACAACAGAAACTTGTTCTCTCACAGTTCTGGAGGCTAGGAGTCTGAAATCAAGGTGTGAGCAGAGCCAGCTCCCTTTTGCTCGCCTCTTCCTGACCTCTGGTGGTTGCTGGGAGCACTCCTTGGCGTGCAGATGCATCACTCCAGTCTCTGCCTCCATTGTCACATAGTCTTCTCCCTCCATGTGTCTCTTTATCTGTGTGTCTCCTCGCTTCTTGTAAGGACATTAGTCATGTTGGATTTAGGATCCACTCTCATCCAGTATCATCTCATCTTAACTGATTACATCTGCAGAGACCCTACTTTCAAGTAAGGTCACCATGGTCTGAGGTTCCAGGTAGACGTGGATTTTGGGGGGACGCTATTCAGCCCAGCATAATTATTTGTAAAGCACTTCGTTTCTGACTCTCCCATTTGTTTCTCATTCATATTCCCTCCTGGACAGATGTCAGCCCAGCCACTCCTGCTGATTCAGCTTTATTGCACAGCAACCATTCAGAAGCCGTGTCTGCCCAGCCCTTCTCTCCTTTGAGTGCCGCCACACAGCCGAGCGGGACACCAGACCCTGGGCTTCATGGCAGCAGTGGCCCATGGGATGAGATGAGGCCTCAGAAGATGAATGCATCTGGGAACCTGTCCTCCTCCTCCTCTCTGTACCGGCCTGACTCTAAGCCCTCTGGTAAAACACGATGAGCAGGTGGTGAAGCGGAGTCCGTTGGCAGGAATGACACATTCCTTTCCTGGCCAGACGGTTGTTTGTTTCTCTGTTAGACCCTGGCTCACAGAAGTGGGTGAGAAGGTGAAGGGGCAGTGTTCTGCCAGAGAGTGAAGTCCCAGCCCAGTCCTGGTGCTTCTGTCTGCCTCTCCCACTTCCTTAGCTAGGCATTCACTCTGGGCAGGAGAGTAAAGGAAGTCAGGGGCATCCTGAGGCCTTCTGCAGGGAGGATGAGTTGCCTCACATTGTGTGCTCCCTTTTCTCGGTGCTACAACCTTCTTAAGCCTACGTTTAGACTGTTCTGGAATTCCAAGCGTTGACTTCCTTGGGGAGGTCTTTCTTAGATCAAGAGCTATTGCAGGATAGGAGACTATTTCTGTGCGTGTGCGCACATGCACACATACACACACATTTTGTATACAACTATAAGCCAATCTTGCCTCTCAAACTTTGCTATTGGATTTGGAGCCAGGCATCCTGGCTCCCAGAGGTTTGGGCCACAGCCATGTAGAGGAATGGCTTGAAGCAGCCCAGGTTCTGAGATGCAGGTAGTATAACAATACAACGCTTGAAATTCTCAGAGAAAAAGCTGGCCCTAATCAAGATGTCTTGGGGGATGAAACCTATTTTTGGTCTCTTTCCCGTTCCCTTTGGGCATCTTTTTCCTCCTTGAAGGTGTTCCCTTCTCTCTTGTTCCTCTTCCACATCCTGACACCTCCCCAGGCTCTTCCTTGTCACTTTTCACCATATCACTCATTATTCATAGCCTGATCTGATTTCCTGTGCATTTAGCTCAGTCTTTCTGTTAGTGGGTGAATTGTAAAGGCTGTTGAGCAGTGGGTCGTCAGGTAGGAGAGGTATGAGATAGAAAGGGAGGCCCTCTGGTTGCTGCGGAAGGAGGCGGATGGGCTTGCCCATCGTTAGGCCAGCCCCACCTAGAGGGCTTTACCAGTTTCTCACCCTTGTTCTCCAGTCCAGCGTCCGTCTCCCTCAGGTGTGCACAGCCTCTGTCTGGGAGGAGGTCCTGGGGAGTTTCCTTAGAGGGCTAGCTTGTGACTGAAAGCCCGGGAGCTCTTTAAACACAGTTTCCTTGTGCTTCCTGGGTGCCCAGGTGAGAGGAGGAAGTTGACAGAAGTATAGCTTTGGGCAGGAATCTGACAGAGTCTGGGTAGGTCCCCCACCCTCCCACCTGCCCATGAGTGACCAGCCTTCCCCATTTCCTATCTCTCCCGTGTCTTGGTGGTGTGCAACAGGGGCCGCCCTGCTGGAAAAGAATCTGGTTGAGATCCAGAACCTGCGCCAGCGCCTGGAGGAATCTGTATTCGTCAATGACCGCCTGCGAGAGAGGCTGGAACACGTGCTCAGCAATGCTGACCAAGGAAAGGGTAGGAAAGGCACCAAAACTTCCTGGTTCTGTCCACATCTAGAGAGTCCCACAAGGGCGTAGAGGTTTGCAGTTATAAGGCACATTGGTGTGCACTACTTCACCCTTCCTCACAATCAGCCCAGAGAGGGAAGCAGGGCAGACACTATTGTCCTTAATTTGTAAATAAAGACACCAAGTGGCTTACCAGGCAGGGCTAGTTCTCACCCTCAGGGCTGTCTGATGTGATCCCCATTCTTGCAACTCCCTGTACCACCGGGTGCTGGCTCTGGGCTTGTGGCCTGACTGGCAGGCGGTAAAGCTGAGGCTTCCATGGTGCCCGCTTCAGCAGAGGGAGGACCACGTCTCACCATCACGTTACTACCATGTGCCCTGGATACCACCTGCCGCTTCCCCTATGTGAAGGGCCCATACTCCCACACTTGCCACCCAGATGCTCTCACTTAGAAACCAGTACTTCCACATTCCTTCTCCCTTGTCAGGATCAGAAGGATGGGGACTAGGGCCCCTAATACATCACAGCAGCAACCTGCGGGGAGGGGGAAGGCCCTGTTCCACAGCCGCAGCCATTGCCCATGAGTGTGTAGCCCATCGTGGTGTGACTCAGCCACAATACACTCCTGTCCTGGTGCATGAGGCTCTCAGATTTCTTGCTTGGCTGGGGCTGACGCTTTGGTGGATTCAGGAAAGTATATCTTTGAAAGCATCTGTTACCCAAATGTGTGACTTGTCTAGGTTGTTTTTATTCCCTGAGACAATATCCACTTTTGTTTTCCATGGATAGAACCCAGAGTCCATGCCTCAGCTCAACAACAAGAAAAGAGCCTTTAGGGAAGCAAGCTGGAGTTTTCGGGCTTACAGAGGGCAAAACCCGAGCTTGGTCACTTCCATATCCCTCCTTTCCACAGCAATACCCAGCTGCAGAAGCAAAGAAAAGAGGGTGGCAAGTACAAAAATTGCCCAGACCCATGTGGCCCAGTCTAGATGAGGCTGCTGCTTATGAGGTTCCACCTATAGGCCCTTAGACCCCAAGCTCTACAGGTGAATAGCACTGGGAAATTCACATTTCTTGTATAAGTCCCTTCCCCCATCTTTGCAGCTAACCACTGGCTGTGAGCTGAATACCAGCTTGGTGTCTCTCTCCGTCTGCCTTCCCCACTTCCAGCTGAGTGTGAATAAGGAAGGGGAGGGATGTCGGTTTCTTTTTGGAGCGACTGGTGAAGAGAGTTCCCCAGATCTCTCCAGGCTTCATCGCTGCTCTGTCTCTCCCTCCCTAGACACCGCGCCGTCACCTCCAGGTGTCTCCCTCGCACACACTCAGCGTCACTCCTCCAGCTCTGATCAGGTCATCTTCTGACATGCCACCTGGAGGGTCCAGAGCAGTGTTCTCCAGATTTCCCAGCCCTACCCAACAGCATTTGTGGGTATAAACTTGGAGGCATCAAACATTACCTTTAAACAAATGGATCAAAATTAATAAATTATTATTTGAAAATTGTTTACATCTGTTTTTTAACTGTCTATAAAAATAAAGATTGTGCAGGGAAAAATAAAATTCAGAATGACCTGAAATTTATAGAAAAGGTTAAAGGAAAAATGACTTTTCTCTATTAGCTATCTCTATTTCAGAGAACTAGACTCAAAAGGCTAAAGCTGGGAGAAGGTCAGAGCTATTGAGAGTGGGGCTGTGGGACTCCTTAATCCCTATTTCATGCTTAGAACAGAAAAACTATCACATGTGAAAATATAGTAGGATAAAATCTGAATGTTTTAAATGAAGACCATTTGCCAGACCCAAGTAAACTCCATTCAAGGGAATGAGAGAAACTTCTTCTCAAAGTCATGAAGATCAGAGTTGCCTCAAGCCTGAAAAATAGCCATTGTCAAGATTTTAAATGATGTATTTTAATATATATATGAGTAAATTTTATTTTGATCTTTTTCAAACTAAGAATGGATTGGTGTTAAATAGATGGTATGTGAGTACGTAGAAAAGGTGGGCACTGATAACCCAAATGGGCTTATCAGGACTAAATTAAGCCACGTTAATGACTCAGCAGTCAGAGGAACTGCCCAGAGAGCTGAGTCAAGGGTAAAAATTAGGCCCTTGTGCTCTTCATTGGTCATGGCATAGCTTAGATTTAAGAGACTTTCTGGATGCAAACTTTTTTCTAAGAGACATAGTTTTGCTAGAGTTTTCAGAGGATGATGGAGTAGTTCATGAAAAAAGGTACCTGAGGGGGAAAAAAGACTATAAATACAGTATCATCAAATATTGGAACAGCTGCCATGTTCTATGGGAATGAAATTAGGTTATCTATGGAGTTAGAGGGCAGAACGGACCCCGGTGGGTGAAAGCAGCATGGAGGCCTATATGGGCTTGATGGAGAGAGTGATTTCTACCACACAGAACTGTCCAGGGACAGAAGCAGCACGCCTCGCGGTGGAGAGACCTCTCTGTCCTTGGAAGCGTTCAGGACCAGAGCAGGTGTATTGTCATGAAGAGAAAGTTCCTGAAAAGAGAGCTTGCTAACTGGGTACCTTAGGCACAGGCCAACTGCAGGGTGCTATGATTCTCTGGTACCCATGGCTTAGTCTTAAATAGTTTATTGCGAAGTTTTTGTGTGCTTATCTTTACTGGATGTGACCTTTATCAGTAGATCATAGAGGCACCCATACCATCTCAACAGCTCCCTGCAACCCCCGTCAACTTCCCACAGATATACCTGTCACATCCCCCTGATGCCTGAGTACTAAGCTTAGTTTCCTAGAATTCATGTGTCACTCTTACTGCACTGAACCCAGGTAAGTGCAGGTCACCCCAAGGACCATTATATGGCCCTCATGGTCAGCTCCACCCCAGATACCAATAGTGAGCCTTCCCTCCACCTTTGCTTCAGATCTCAGTGCCACTGTGGGTGTGACTGGGCTCATCTTCCAGCTGATAGCACTGCAATACAGAGGACCCAAATTCCCCCTCTTTTATCCCTGTCCCAACCCGGGCTCATCCAAACACTCCAAGGAGATGGAATTCCTGAGGAGGCTCTGCTATTGTCTCAGCCCCAGCCTCAAGAGGTCAAACTGAAGGTAGAGCAAAATAAAGAGTGATAGTAGCTTTCACAGAACCAGAAAGAGAAACAGCAGGAGAACTTGTATTTCCGGGATGAATGTTTGTCCTTCTAAATAACGACTTCAGATGAAGTTGTCCTCGTTTCATGAGCTCGAAGTGACTAGGGCAAGACAAGTGATGCCTACATTTTTAGAATCCAATATATGGACTTGATTATGGGATACGATCCCAGTCCTCACTGGAGGGGTTATATAACATAAAGGTTGTGCTTTATATTATTTTCTTAAAAGAATAACAAATTTTGACATTTTAAAAACATCTGGCCCCAAAGACTCAATAAGGTGTCATAAGCCTTTGTTATTTATAGCTTCTTGCTCCCCACTATCTGCAGAAGGTTCTAGTTTATCACTACTTTTTTGATTTTTGCTTTAGGCAAACAATGTAGGCTTTCAGGCATTTAAGCCAGTCTCATATTCCTCATCTGTAACAGTATAATTTTTTAAAATCTACATCATATGGTTGTTGGAAAGAAGCATTCAGTGAGATAGTGAGCTAATGTCAAGCAACATAAGAATCAGTGAATTAATAATGGTAATGCATATTCATTATTTGTAAGATCTATCTCTTGTGTTTTGGGGTGCTTTGAAATGTACAAATGACTCACATGCATTATTATTCCATTTGATGTGCATCTTTTTTTTTTTTTTTTTGCATTCTCCCATCACTCTGGACTCAATCTTCCTTGCTTTCTTGAGAGGGCATTCTTAGCCCTTCTCTTATTCTCTGAGTATTCCTTCTCAGTCTACTCTCCCCTGTCTTCAAGGGAAGCATGGATCTGCCCACAGCAACTCAATCCTCATACATATAGCTTTATTAAAAGAAACAAAGAAGTGTTTGGTCATGTCTTCCCTCTATCCACTCTTCCTACTTTCCTTGCCTTCCACAACATGAGCCAGCCCTCTGTCTCAGCCACTGTTGTACATGCTCACATTCCATGCAGCCTTCAGCAAGAAACAATGCCATACTTATCAGAAAAAGAATAGTTTTAATCAAGATGCTGTCAACAAGATGACTTCTCTCGTGAGATCAGCTCAGGGCACAGAGGTAATCACATCTCTGGCTCTTTGGGTCTACTTATTCCTTATTGCCACTTACAGCTCAAACTGAAGGTAGAGCAAAAGAAGGTGGAGTGACAGTAGCCTTCACAGAACTGGAAGGAAAAGCAACAGTTCTACCATTGTTCTTATTTCTATTTGCCATACTTGCCAATCAATGATACTTATGTGTAGTATCAATGATACTTACATCTATTCTGGGTTTGGCTGCTATTATGGCCATGATAATTTGCCTTACGGACCTTCCTAATACATAGAGTTTAACTGACTGAAGGACTTAACTACGCTTTAAAATCTATCTCTGAGGCCACAAATCTCATGGGCTGCTCCCTGCCAATAGCTGAGTGCAGTGGGGATGCTAAGGCAGACCCACTCCTCGGAGACCTGGGACTCTTTTTTGGCTGACTTTGGCTTGGTGACTCCACAATGACTTTGATAAATTTAGACTTCATGGACACCTCCATCCAACCTTCCCTCCTGTCTTCCTTACTCAGGGTCAGATTCCAATAATGGCCTAAGAGGTCTCCCATCCTTCCTGACTACCCTCCAGTTTCCTTTCATCCAAGTATTTTCCCTAATAAAGTCCTTGAATATTTTATCCTTCTCAGCATTTCCTTTTTGGAGAATCTGGAGTAACATAGCTATCATCCCAGCAGCCCCTTCCATGGCTATGTGCTCTGTGCACTTTTAATTCTGCTTTGTTTCAGATATAACTGTATTGATATTTCTTCTCTTTCCTCACCCTGCCTCACAGGCACAAGGGCTGAACTGTCATTAATAGCACATTTATTAAGGCCATAAACATGCAGGGTGCTGTGTTGATCACCATTTATTAGCTTAGTCACCTAGCATACGCTCATGATCATAGGAAATTCAGAGAGCAGAACAAAATCATTAAATCAGAAAGAAATGAAGGTATTTCATCCTTATGAATCACAATATGGAAAAGAAAGACAAAAACCATATGATTTCACTCACATGTGGACTTTTTAAAAAAAAAAAAGTTTAAATAAGTGTAAAAATCAAACCATACAAAAAGACAGTGGGGAGGAAGGAAGGAGGGAGATGCAAGTAAAGGAAGTTGACTGTATGGCAGGGATGGAAATTTAAACTTTGATGGTGAGAGTACTGTAATATATACAGAAATCAAATATAATACTATACATATAAAAATGTAATGCTATAAACCAAAAAATAGAAAAGTCTAGCAGGGCACAGAGAGGCAAGAGTCAAGAGGGCAGCTGTCCTTCACTAAAGGGTCTCTCCCAAGCGGAGCAGTTCTAGCCTTCAGGCTGACTCAAGACCCACTGCCCACCACAAACCAAGGTGAGTCTGGAGGGCAAATAGTGCTGGGGGAATGACAACCTAGTCGTGTTCCTGCAAGCACAGGGAGTGCCTTGCCTGCACCATTGAGGAAGGCCAAATAAATCTCCTGAAGCTTCTTCACAGCCTGAAGAACACCGGGCAATAGGGACCTCCACACGAGGACAAAACCTTCCGATGACCTTGGAGGACAGCTCATGCAGAAACTGGTTTTGAGGGACTCGCCAAAGGAAAGGAGCAACAGTCCCCTAACCAGTGATCTTGAGTTGAGATGTCTGCAAGTTACTCTCAAACGGTAGAGTAACTCATGTATATGGAGACAGTGAGAAAACAAATCTGGGAAGATGTTAATTGGTGCATTTAGGTGAAGAATATAATGCTGTATGTTTCAGTTTTTTGTTTTTGAGAGGTACTCAAGTCCCAATTAAGTGGACACTCAGAAGAAGATGCTAGGTTTCCAGAATGAAGGGAAGGAGAGGGTGCCAGTGGCTGGCCAGGCTGCTTATCACACGTCACCTACTCCTATTCCCAGGCTGGGAGAGGTCTTAGACCCTGAGACCTAGACTCACCAGCTTGAGGATTCCATGGATAGACTTCTGCAGTGGGCCTTGAGAAACATCACACTCTAGAAACGAAATGAGACCTGCTGGGTGAGGAAACCTCTGCAATACTAGGAACTTACCCGACGGGTCGCGGCGGTGAAAGCGCCGAACCCTAGCCACTAGACCACCAGCGGGCTGAGAGCCAAATTTTTTAAATGAACAAGGTCATCTGAAATGAGTATGTGCTACTTCCGCCGCCGGTTCGGAGACCCCCCCCCCACACACACACAGAACGGTACCCGAAGAACGTTCCCTCCTTGCTTTCTCCAAAAGCTGAGCCCGACACGAAAGGCCGAGCGCGCTCCGGGACAGTGGACGCTCCCGCGAGGCCCGCCATGTCCGACAAGTCCCGAGTCCCAGTCGCACCTGAGATCTGCCCTGGAGTCGCGCCCTTGCGGGGCGGGCCGCGCGTGCAGAGAAGGTCGTCAGGGCCGAAGCAGTAGAGACGGCACGGGAGGCGCCTGGGGTCAGATCTCGGGATCCCCAACATCATAAAAGACTCCTGGTGAATGCAGAAACTGGGACGGCTGGATGGAAAATGCTTTGAAACAAGGATTCGCGCCCACACCTGGATCCCGGGTCTTCCCCCCTACCACCTGCTGCGCCGCCTGCCCTTTCCCCGCCTTAGGTCGTGCCAGCTCCCGCCTTCCCTCTGCTCGGGCCCAGAGATGGCTCTGGCACAGCGTTTTCCTCAGACCCCACATCCAATTACTTAGAACTTCGTGTTTTCGTCTCGGTGAAATGTGGACTTTTCCTACACAATCCCTCCTTTTCGCGACTCTGAATTTGGGCAAACGAGTCTCCCGATAAAGGCGGGGAAATCAGTTTAACGCGCGACTCCCTCACCTTGAACCTCGGATCGTGGGGGTGGGCCGCCGTTGCGCTTTCTCCTGGGCTCCGTCCCTCTTCCGGGCGCGTCCTCCAGGGCAGGCGCAGGGCCGGGGCCCCTGGGCGCGCTCCTCTCGCCGGGTCTGGAGCCCCGCGCGCCTTCCGCTGGGGCTGCAGGGAAGCTCCGTGGGCCGCCTTGTAGGGTTTGCGGAGCCCAGCGCAGCGCGCCTGTGTGTTTGTGGCCCCTCCCTCGGGCGCCGCTGTCCTTCCGCCCCTGTCGGAGAAAGGACCACTGCCCCCTCGTCCTGCCCACGTGGGACCGCGGCGGGCCGGACGCGACCGAAAGACAGAGGATCCCTTCCTCTGACTCGGCGTGGGAGGTGAAAACTCGTACTTAGAGGGAGGAAAGAAGAGGGGTGGAATCTCATGAAATGTCCTGACCCAAAGCTCTTTGGGGACTCAGTCCTCCGGCGCCGGGGAGGATGGCGCCGTCCAGTCGCACCCTCGATGCATCTCGAGCCAAAGCAGGACAAGGCAGAGCACCGCCTTGGGGGTCTCGCGAGCGAGCTGCCCGCGTCTTCCTCAGGGTCGGAGCGCTTGAACTTCAGGTGTGAAGGAAACGCGGTGAGCACCTCACCAAGACAGGAAGAAAAGCATCCGCAGGAGACAATGGCACGTCTTCCTCCAAACTTACAAAGTTTTACTTCTAAAGGAAATGAGAGGGAGAGGGAGGGAGAGGGAGAGGGAGAGGGACAGGGAGAGGGACAGAGACAGAGACAGAGACAGAGACAGAGACAGAGACAGAGAACTGCATTAAAGTCTCTCAGCAAAGAGAATCGCTTTCTGCCGGCGGGCCGTGGGCTGCGAGGTTGATCTCAAAACCCCTCCAGGCACCGGCCTTCTGTGAAAACCGCCTTTACCTCCTCGTCCGCGTCCTAGGTTAAGCCTCGCACTCCACCACCTGTTAAACAGGAAAATTACACAAGGCAAATGAAAGAAGTTTCGGGCGTTGTAAAAGCTAACACAAAACTGTCCTTCAAGCAGAATCTCAACGGAGGAGGGAGGGATGAGCAACGGCGAGGTGTGCGCGGCCTGCGCCTGGGTGGTCCACGGATTTCCGTCCACGGATTTCCGCGGGGCCTGATGTCCAGACGAATTCAGGACAGACCGGGAAGCATGGCTTGGACGCGCTGATGTTCGATATTTTCTAACAGCCAAACGGCCTGAGACGTCAGCCTGTGCTACGCTTCCTGCTGAACGTGAAAGTGGAGTGAAACTATTGGGCTTAAATTAGACGAGTAGAACCAGCGGCGGCGGCAGGAGCGCGAGGAAACCCCTCTGCCCGCGAGGACGCGCGGGAGGCGCGGCGAGGAAAGTGCTTGAGAGGTAGGAGCTCTCGGGTCAGGCGCACTCGGAGCGGAGCGGAGGGCGGGCCCTAGGGTTCCGGGGTGGATTCGAAGCACTGCTCAGTTCCCAGAGCCGAGACGCTGACCGCCGGCGGTGGGAAAAGAGAGAGCGAGGTTCGCAGACCAGAGGTGCGGCGTCTGCGCTGCTGGGCGGCGGGGTCACCTGCGGCTTAGACGCACCTACCCACCCCCCCCCCCCCCCCGATCCCGCGGCTTCCGGCAGCTGTGGAGTCAGCGGGGCAGACCCCTGGACTAGGGCGCTTAGTTGTGGAACTGGAGACCCGGCGTTGGGTGTGGGGTCCCGAAGCCAGAGTGTAGGGGGCCCCAGGGACCTCGCTTTCCGGGAGGAGCTGAACCCTAAGCCAGGGCCTCTCCGAAGTCGCAGCCTCCTTGCCTGAGGGATCGCCTGTGCTCCCTGAGTCCGTTTTCTTTCAAAAATGTTGGTGGCCTTCTTGAACAAACTGATGTACCTAAACAGCTTCTCCATTCACTTGTAAAAATAGATCTGTCTGTGTACCATCTTGGTCTCCCCCCCCCCCCCCCCCCGATTTTACTAAATTTCAGAACAGCACTCTAGGCCGCTTTAGTCTCAGTGTGAGATTCCCTGTGACTATCTGGAAGGAAAACAGAGCCAAGACCTCTGGTCTTAAATATATAGGAATTTCCTTTCTTTAGTCTTCAGGAGTAATATGTAAAAACAAGTAGGGGTCTAATCTCCTAGAAGGTAGGCATTTCTATCCTTGAAGAGAATATGTCCTCAGAGTACTAGCACTTTTAGAGGAAAAGCCAAGGTATATAGGGTGTGTGGCCATCCCATCAGTGGAGCATGAGAGAATGGCATATCATTGTGGGAAGAAAAAAAGAGTTTGGGGAACTCCCATTGCTACAGCTTTTTGTGAGATGTTGATCTGTGCTCCCTGAGCTTGACTTTTAAAAGAATTACTCCGGCAGCTCAAGTAGTATTCTTGGATGGTCTTGCTGTTCTTATTTCTCCTTATGTGTGTGTGTGTGTGTGTGTGTGTGTGTGTGTGTGTGTGTGTGTGTGTGAGAGAGAGAGAGAGAGAGAGAGTGGCCATGGGTTTTCATTTGTAACTCCATCTGTTTAGGAGAGTGGGCTCTCCACAAGGGAACCTGCTGTGAACTTCACTGCAGCAAGAATGTAGAGAGAAATGGGACTTACTCCACTAAGGCTCTCATCTCACACCTTAAGGAGAAGAAGGAGATTTCTAGGAAAACTGGGCTAAATTTTCTTTGTTCTCCATCGTTTTAATAAGACAAGTTGTTTGGCTTTCCTATTCTGACCTATGTTATGTTCTGTTATAATGTGCCCCCAAAGAAAAGAGGCCAATCAGTGTCTGTATATTTTATTCCTTGATTCCTCTCAGTTTCTTCTTGATTTTCGGCATTTGTCAAATTCCTAATTTGAATATGGGTTAGCAAATTTAAACTTCATGTTTGTACCTACCCAGGGGACTCCCCAGATTTTGAACTTGAGTTAGACTAAGAGGAATCCATGAGTTGTTATCTGGCCAGACTTAAGTAGATTCTATTTTCTTGGTTCTCCCTCTACGTAGGACCTCTTATTTTATTGTCCCCTCTTCTAGATCAATTCTCCTTTGATTTGGATATATTGAAGTTTTGTTGAGAAGGAGGTTGAAGAGTAGATTAGTAAAATTCCAAGATCAAAATTACAGTGTGTTAGAGAGTGTGTGTGTGTGTGGGGGGGGGGGGAATTAGTCTCTTTTTCCCCCTACATGGGATAAAACACTGTGAAATTTAATCTTCAGCTGAAGGTCCTGCAATTCTCCTAAAATATCGTTATTTGTTTCTTTCTTTAACAAAGTTTAAGCTAGTGTCAATAAATTAAAAAGAGAAATTGCTTGCTTGTCCATTTCAGCTTTGTTTTATGCCCGTTTCATACTGTTCTCTGTGTTGTAATTTATGCTTTCAAAAGCATAAAGAGTTCAATTTAAGTAAACTGTTTAAGAATAAAGCTTTTTTTTTTTTTTTTAAACGTTGGTGGCCAGTTGTGGCAGGAACTCAGTTTTTAATATATCTGTAGCGAAAAACAAGCAGGCGTGTGGTTTCCGTAGTGTAGTGGTTATCACGTTCGCCTAACACGCGAAAGGTCCCCGGTTCGAAACCGGGCGGAAACAAGCTTTTTCCCTGAAACCTACCTTCATGAGAAAGGGTGAATGGAATGCGTTGTGGCAGCATACGCAGCTGCATGCATTTTTATCTCCCCAAAACATAGAACTTCTTTTACTACCTGAAAGCCTACTCAGTATTAGGAACCAGGCCTCCATTCTAGGTCACTTTGGACACTAGGACTCACTTTCTCTTCTGGAGCCTAAATCTCCTCTCTGACTCACACTATGTCTTTGAAAATTGACTTTCCCTCACCTCAGCACACCTACAAAATACGCTGATTTGCCTGACAGAATAAAAGAAAACGAACCGAATTCTGCACTGGGGTGGGAGGGTTCGACCCAAAGACATGTAGATGAAGAATTTCAGGCTCTACAAATTGAGATTGTTGCGGAGGAAAAGGAGCCAGTATCCCTGCCACTATCAGAAGAGCCCCTGGACTCAGAGCAGAGATCGGACAGTAGGCAAATCAGCTCAACATTCGCTGAGAGCCAAGTCCTCACCTGACGTCAAAGGAAACCTCACCTGAGGTTCGGAAAGAGCGCATGCCTTCGGCTCTGCTGCACACAGAGCTAAAGCTAGAATAGGATGGAACACATGCCGGTTAATGTGGCCTGGCCTCAGAGCCCAAAGCGTAGCCCAGGCCAGGGGAGGGGAAGGGTGATGAGCAGCAGGCCAAGCACTGGGAGCCTCGCACAGCTGCATTCAGCCCAGGGGTGCTGGGAATCCTTTCCTTTTCTGCTCTGTCCGTCTCTGAAATCTAAGCTTTACTGTCACAATTTTCACCTGGAGGCGCCAACTTTGCAGGGGAAGAGACTCCTGCGTGTCCCTGGTGGTCTAGTGGCTAGGATTCGGCGCTTTCACCGCCGCGGCCCGGGTTCGATTCCCGGTCAGGGAAATCCCTTTTCGATGTGTCTGTCTTTTCCGGACCACTGGCGATTTACTTACTGTAAGGTCCACCTGCAGAAGATCCTCTGTGCTAAGTCCCTATTACTGGGTTGCATCAGGCTTGGTGGCTGCTGCAGGGGAAGGATAGATGTGATAAGCCCCCAGGCTGGCAGCCTTCTCCTACCCTCCACTCTTTTCTCTCTTCATCTCACAAACCTGCTCTCTCACGCTTGGAGTCTTCATTCAAAGAGAATCTGAGAGTTCTAAAAACGCATTAAGAAAAGGAAAACGTAAAGCCTTTGAAACATACACAAACTTTGAAATACGAATATCATATATCCTGTTCCTAACCACACAATGAACATTTCCCCACCTTTGCTTTCTCACTCCCTCTCCGTATGTGTGAAATGCCACACCATCTGAGAGTAACTTGCCTACATCTCAACTCAAGATCACTCGCTGCTTGGGCCTGTCGCTGTGGCTCCTTTCCTTTGGCGAGTCCCTCCAAATCAGATTCTGCGGGACTTGTCCTCCAAGGCCACAGGAAGGCTTTGTCCTCGTGAGGAGCCCCCTTGTGTCCCTTCAGGAACCTGAGATCCCATCTCTTCAGGCTGCAGAAAAGCTTCAGGAGGAGTTTTATTCAGCTCTCCCCGGACTGCAGGCCAGGAGCACCTCGTAGGAACACGACTGGGTTGTCATCCCCCAGCTGCCGCTGCCTCCGGACCCCTCCTGGCTGCCTCCGTGGGCAGCGGGGTCTTGGGTCAGCCTGAGCGCTAGAACCACCCACCTGGGGAGAGGCCCTTCAGGGAAGTGCGGCCGCCCCCTTGGCTCTTGCCTGGCTCCGTGTGCCCTGCAGGGAGCATGAAGGGTTCTGACCTGACAGAGAGCAGAACCTTTCCTGTGGTGGGAGGATGAGGGGAGTAGGTAGCAAATGCGTCAGAGGGTGGGGGAAAGTTCTCAAGGGCTTTTCAGAATTGTCGGCAAATCGGTGCTGTCACCTGGGTGACTACCCCTGTGGTAATGGTGCTTGTCTGGACCTGAGTCCAAGCAGACAGAGGCATCCTGATTTGCAGTGTAGGTTCCGTTGTGCCTTCCTCCAAAGTGGGGTAGTAACCCAGCTTCTAGTTCCAGGATCCCATTGCATGGTATCCATGTGTCCCTACCCACCCCCACCACGACCACCCCTGAAGTTTCTTTCTTGGTGATATGTAAATCAAGGGGGAAAAATTTAGCTCTAGGTAAATTGGTGGTCTTCAGTGCTAGGTTAAAGAAAATAATACTTCTAAAGACTATAGAGAATTCTAATCATTGACATGGCATAGACAGTGGGTCACGTCGCACTTCTAAAGATAACTCTTTGTATGCGTCGTCAGTTTAACAACTTATATCCTCCTGTTGCGCGTAAGACTCGAGAGACAAGAAAGTGCATGTGCAGAGTAGAAATAACCGCAAAACAGTTTTTACACGCTAGTAACTGAGACGCGTCCCTGGGTGGGCTCGAACCACCAACCTTTCGGTTAACAGCCGAACGCGCTAACCGATTGCGCCACAGAGACAGCTACAGAGTGCTCACTGTTCCTCCCTCCCCCACCACACCCCCCACAGAGAGCAAGCACTCCTTCCGCGCTAAGCGGAGCCACTCGCCCTTAGCAGGACAGCTGCACGGGCTCCAAAGACTAGGAAAAGCAGAGAAATCCGCTGGAAACGCGTACATTGGTCGAGCCGGAAGGTAGAAAAGCAGCCGAAGGTCCCGGCTGAGCTTTGTTCCGCATCCGCCTCCTTGCCAGCGCCCCGGAGAGGTCTGGACCCTCGACGCCCTGGGCCTGAACCAAGCGGGCTCCCAGGGAAGCTGAATGCCGTTTGGGCTCCGCGATGGCCCCCGGTTTGCTCCACCTTCATCTGATGGTCTGCGTCGCTACCGCTGCCCTCCCCTTGCTTGCCGCGGGAGCCAAAAAGAGGGGTTTGGGAAGACTGATTGAAGGAGGAAATATACAGAGGCGGGAATGAAGCAGGAGAGGTAAGAATAGAGCAAAGATAATTATCTGGAACTGTGCAGAAAGAAGTGCTGGCTGCTGGGGAGATGAGAAATGCATCAGAATGGGGAGGACATAAAGGAAGGAAGACATGAGGGAAAGGAACGAGAACCTGCAGCTGTTTAACAACAAAGCAATTCAACAATTGAAATCGTTTTAGGTCAAAACTGGTATAGCAAGAGAGCAGTCTACCGCCTGCAGTGTGGCGCGCCGTGATCGTATGATGGTTAGTACTCTGCGTTGTGGCTAAAGTAAACTTGGTTCGAGTCTGAGTCAGGGCAGGTCTGTGGTTTAGGTTGTATTTACCGGAAATGCCCACGAAACGCAGCAAGGTCGAAACCGCATTAGGCCTGAAACGTCTCAGTAAGAATAAATATCTAAAAATCAGGTTTGAACCTTGTGAGTAGGCTTCCACGAAGGAAATAGTCTCGTCATAGGGATTTGGTTTTGTTTTGTTTTATTTTGTTTTTTTAGTGGAAATATTTTAAACATCAGTCATGCTTCTTTACACAAAACAGAACAAATTTTTAAAGAGTTTACAATATACTCCAAATCGGTCTTGGTCTACACTGGATTTTCTGACATATGACCCCCAATTTTTCTCCTACAAGGAAATTAATGTGTGTTTACAGAACAAAATGTGCAAATCATTAATGGGCAGCTATTTGAATATTGAAATGTGTGATCATCACCAGGATCAAGGCATAGACATTTTTTAGCATCCAAGCATGGCCCTTTGATACACTTTTCAGGTGCCCATCCACCCCCTGCTGCTTTAAACTGTTCTGATGTTTACCCCACAAATTAGGCTTGTCCTTTCTTCAAGTTCCTATGAATGAGTGTATAACTTTTCTATCTAGCTGTTATTATCGAGCAACTTAATGTTTTTTATATTTGTACGTTATTGCATTTCTCACACTTTACTTTTGGTGTTTATAATAGTAAGCATTACACTAATGTAAAACTACACCACAAGTGATGGATATTTGGGTCATTCCAAACTACAGCACTAGGGAAATTGGCAAGAAAAGCAAGACCAGCAGCTTTCTATCCTATAGGTTTTAGTATGGAGGAGTGGAGGGGAGAAGTGAGGCAAGTCATAGAAAAGTGGAATTTTTACTGCCACTAAAGAGCATCAAAAAGGTAATTTGAAACTAGACTATGGCTGCCAACCACAGGTGTATCTAAACACTGATGGTTCCATAACCTTACTTGCCACCAGCAATAACTGCAGAAAATGCCTCTTCTCATTTCTGCAACTTCTCTTGAGTGGATCTGTTAGCATAACATAATTTCTATGCAGAAGCCAAGCTGTAAGGGTATGTCAGACAAATCTAGACACCGACATTACATTTTCACAAAATGTAACTCAAAATAGTTCATAGAACTAAAAGTAATGTGCAAAACTATAGAAGTACCAGAGACAGCATGGTGGAAAATCTATGTGACCTTGGGCTTGACACTAAGTATTCTGGGTCCAAAAACAAAAGCACCATTCATGAAAGAAAAAGATTTATTAGTTGGGCTTCATGAAAATGAAAATCTGCTCTGCAAAAGACATTTCAGGGAATGAAAAGACAAGCTACAGACTGGGAGAAAATATTTGCAAAACACATATCTCTTAAAGGACTTGTACCTAAAATATACAAAGAACTCTTAAATCTCAAAGATAAGAAAAACATTTTGATTCCAATCTAAAAAAATTGCAAAAGATCTAAACAGACACCTCACCAAAGAATATATACAAGTGGCAACTAAGCATAAGAAAAAGATGTTCAACATCATGTGTAATTAGGGAATTGCAAATGAAAATAACAGTGGGATACCACTGCACACTCATCAGAATAGTTAAATCCAAAAAATTAACCATACCAAATGCTAGTGAAGATGTGGAGCAACAGAAATCATTATTCATTGCTTGTGGGAGTGCAGAATGATACAGCCACTTAGGGTCAGAGTTTGGCAGTTTCTTACAAAGCTAGACATGGCCTTACAATATGATCTAGCAATCGTGCTCCTACTAGGCACTTACAGAAATTTGTTGAAAACTTATGTCCACACAGAAATTCACACATGAAAGTTTAAAGTAGCTTTATTAATAATTGTCCCAAACTGGAAACAACCAAGATGCCCTTCAATAGGGAATGAATTGAACAAATGAAATGGGCTGTAATCAAAAGGTATGAAAGAACCTTAAATTCACATTACAAAGTGAAAGAAGCCAGTCTGAAAAGAGCACATACTGTGCGATTCCAATTCTAGGACATTGGAAAGGCAAAACTATACAGACAGTAAAAAGGATAAGTGGTTGCCAGGGTTTGGATAGGAAGGGGAGAAGGATGATTAGGTGGAGCACAGGGGGTTTTTAAGGCATCCAAAGTATTCTCTATGACACAATAATGGTGGATACGTGGCATTATGGATTTGTCAAACCTCATAGAGTTAACTTTAATGCAAACCATGAACTTTAGTTAATAATAATGTATCAATATTGGTTTGTTAATTGTAACAAACGTATCACATAAATGAAAGATGTTAATAATAGAGGAAACTGTGCAAGGAAGGAGTGACTATGAGAACTTTGGCTGCTATGTGTAATCCCAGAACAGTTCTATAGAGTATTAATAATACAAAACAAAGATCTACTGACCAGAAGATTAGATTGGTGGAATGTAAAACCAAAAGACAAGATAAAAATGATTTTCATGTGGGTGCACCTCTCCACTAGGGGTTCATCTTTGCCCTTACTTTTACCAAGACTAGCAAACTAGGGTCTACCTCCCCAGGAAGGTCAGAGACTAGGCAACTTCTTTCTTCTCCATTCGAATTCCTTCCCACAAGCGTCCCCTTTCCCTCATCCCTTGACATTTCTTCCGACGCAGCTGCTGTCCTTCAATAACCTTTTTTTTTTTTTTTTTTTTTTTTTTTTTGATGACCTTCTTTTCTTGCTCCTCAATAGTGCGATGTAGGCTAGGAGAAAGGATAATAGTAACAGTGGTTTCGGTTTCAAGTATTCCAAACCGCAGAGACCCGCCAGAACACATGTAGGGCTTCAAAAACATGCTTTAGCCAAGTAGTGGTGCTCAGCCGGTCTAGCACTGAAGTATGAGTGATCGCTTCATGGCCTGGGGGGCTGCAAAACGAGTTCACCCTGACATCAATTTCTTCCCAGAAGGAAAAAAATGTGTGGGCAACTTGGTGCATTGGCCGGGAATCGAACCCGGATCACTCGCGTGGGAAGCGAGAATTCTACCATTGAACCACCAATGCTCTGGTTTCATGTAATATACTAGGTCTGACTAGATAGAGTGTTGGGAAGCACTTTGAAAAGAGTTTTAAAAACAAGTTTAAACTGGCCTCTTTGGTAGACATGCAGAACAAATGGAAAAAAACACCCAGAGCAAAGGCTTACTTACATGGAAGGCTGACATCAGGCAACACTATCAAATTGTGGCGTTTAAATCAAAACACCAGACTTAATTTCCTCACTGAAGATGCATTCCTCAGTGCACAACTACTCTTTGGGAAACACTGTGCCTGGGTCTGATCATAGAGTGCTGAGGTGGAGGTGGGTGTGGCATGCTGACAGGGAACTCACCCGTGTGTTGAGTTTTAGCATTTGTGACTCTGAGACGCATATGAGGCACTGACGTGAATTCCGAGGTGTGAGTTGAAAGTACAGGTTTGTCGTTTAGAAAGAGATGTGGGAATAAATGTAAATCTTTTTGATGTAAGTGGTAACTGAAAGCGTGCTGGCTAGAGCTGGTGCGTGTGTTGGCTGATGGGCAGAGGGCAGATAGAACCAAAGCTCTTGGAGGTCCAAGGTGATGGTCGTTTTCTTTGTTGAGCTTCAGTTTACGACTCAGCCTCCAGCTAGCTGGGCTTCTCAGGGAGAGAAACATGGCTGCAGCTCTGCAGCTCCTATCTTTGCAAGGGTTACTCAAGATGCAGTGTGACAAATGGATTGGTGTAGACTAGACTGGGTGTAGGGAGACTGACTTTTTATCTGGTTGTATTAATGCAGGTAAGAGTTGATGGATGGAAGGTGCAGGCATAAAGTGGTGCACCCAATAAAGTAAAGCATTACCTGTTGATTATTCTGGACATAAATTTCTGTGTTGGGAGGATGAGAGCTCTGTCTGCCCAAGACAGTGGTGTAAACCCAACTGGGAAATTTCTTGTCTCTCCATTGCAGGGCCGTTCGTCTCTGTGGAGATTCTTGCTAGAGATAAAGAGCAGAGGCCAATGAAGGGAGCATTGGTGGTTCAGTGGTAGAATTCTCGCCTCCCACGCGGGATACCCGGGTTAGATTCCCGGCCAATGCAACATAGTATGATGCCTTCCCTTTTCGCTCTGCTTTTGCCCGCTGTCTCATATTGTGGTTTGGACCACAAGCAGTAAGAAAATGAGCTAAAATCCATAAGGCAGTTCTGAGCAGAAGATATTAAGGAGTTGATGTAAACTGGGACTTTGCAGAGCCCTGTGGCCGTGAGGTTCTTCCCATGCTTTAACAAGTAATAACTTTCTACCTCATCCCCCAATCCCACTTTCTTCTCTTCTTCCTCTTTCTTCCTATGCTCCTCCTCCCCACCCCCTCTCCTCCCCACACTCCTTCTCCTCCTTCTCTCCCTCCTTCTCCTGTTTCTTAATCTTGGAGACTGATCAATTTTACTACAGAAAAAACCTCTGTTCATCAAAACACAGAATAAAGAATAAAAAGACAAACCACAAATTGGGTGAATGTACCTGAAATCGGCGTGATCAACTAGTAGTGAAGATATTTCATGAATTCTTCCAAAACAAGATCAGACAGATAGACCTATAGGAAGTTCACCAAGATCCTGGGGTGAGGGTGGGGGAACCCTTATAAGAGGAGGTCCAAGTGACTAATAAACATGTATTGGTGTTCAGATTCATTACCAATAAAAGATATTAAAAGGGAAATCTCAATGAGATAACATTACAGTATGGTGAAGAAGTCCAAGATGCACGTCCAACACACCCATGCTGCATCCACTAGCTTTCCCTAAAAAGCAGTCTCTTGAAGCCACATTGTCCACAAGCCCTAGGTCTGACTACAAACAAACAAGCAAGCAAGCAAACAAACAAACAAAAGTATCTTTTGCCCTCAGTTTGACAATGCAAGAAAGATTCAAAGTCTGTATACATGGGCTAAAAGACACTTGTGTGAAGGATTTGGGGATTCTTTGTTCATTGGATAGGTCTATGGGGAAGGGAGGACATGGGTTTCATGTGGGAATGTCCTCTTTGCTCCACATGATCCTGCCTAATGGAACAAGGTGCAGCCAGAAGAGGGCCAGAGTGGGGCCCATGGCAGATCTCTTCTTCCTTGGCTCCAAGCACAGCACTGGGTAGACCAGCATGTGAACAATGGAAGTACTAACATTCTCCAAGCAACAGTGATCTGCTTCCATTGTGTTGACAACTATTGTATTGGGAGATTGTGACACAAGAACACAAAATTACCCCAATAATACCAAAATTAAGAAGTGACATACAAAAATATGGATGTCTAATGAGCATAATATTGTATGAAAAAAGCCAGATACAAAAAAAAACTGTATTCATTCATTTGAATTTGAATAGCAGGCAGTAATAAACTATGGCGATAGCTCTCAGAATGGTAACTAAACCAGTTAGGGTAGGAATTGCCTGGAAAGGGGTTCAACATATATTTCTGGAATGTGGCAATTTTCTCTAACTTGATCTGGGTAATGATTACATTTGCTAAAATTCAACAAATCGTGCATTAAAGATGTGTGTTTTTTCCCCTATGTGAACTAGAGTTCAATGATTTGCTGTTCCCATTAAAAAAAAATAGTAGTTGGTGGATGGAGACAAGCTGATATAGACCATGACAACTAGTTTGCATTTTATTGTAAACTTATTCAAAACTTGTTCTCCTTTAGTGTGAAAACCCTCCCTGATAGCTGAATTATCTCTACTAGAAAAATGGCTATGACCACACTATTTCTTTAGAGGAAGCTACAGACAAGGCTCCTTGAGAGGTGGTATTTCACCCTTAGGGACTTTCTCTGCTCAATAGTGAGACAAGGAACCGACCTAGATTTTGCTTTGAACGGCTGCCCACAGATTTGTGCACTGTGGGAGTCATTTCTCTTCTGACTGCATCATGCTGTGGGGCCAGAGGTAAACTCTGCTCTGACTGCTGCTAAGGGGAGTAGCTTGTGCTGGCATTAAAAGCAAGTCAGATGACCAATTAGAGACAGTACCCTGCTGTAAACTGGGTTTGAACCAAGGCTGGTGCAGCCTCAACTCAATTTTTTTTTTACCTACAGCTACACAGTCACGATGCACCACAGGCCTGGGGATAATTTTTTTTTTACATAAATATATTCACACTATTTTTGTTGTTTAATTCTTGGACACCTACAGACGTTCCTGCTTTTCTCTTTCATACTCTTCTCCGATTCTCCTTCTCTACTCAGCTATACGATAACAATTTTCATCTCTCATGATCTGGCCCAAACCTCCTCACAGACTTTCTAGGAGGTCGCCTTCTCTCATCCATCCATGGCTCTCCTTTCTTTTGCTCCTTTTCATGTTTCCTGTTTTGACCTGATCTCTTTCCTGGTGTAGTCAACCGACCACACCTACTAAACCACAGCCCAGAGGCCCAATGGGTCCCTGGTGAAGGCAGAACAAAGAATAGGAAGAGCGATCGAGAAGCCAGTCTCGGGTCCAGCTTCCTTGGGGCCGACTCGACTCAGGCCCGGGGCGTCGTGGGCACAGGCGTCTCCTGGGCGCTGGCATATACGGCAGGTGTGGAGCAAGGCTCAGCCGGGACCTTCGGCTGCTTTTCTACCTTCCGGCTCGACCAATGTACGCGTTTCCAGCGGATTTCTCTGCTTTTCCTAGTCTTTGGAGCCCGTGCAGCTGTCCTGCTAAGGGCGAGTGGCTCCGCTTAGCGCGGAAGGAGTGCTTGCTCTCTGTGGGGGGTGTGGTGGGGGAGGGAGGAACAGTGAGCACTCTGTAGCTGTCTCTGTGGCGCAATCGGTTAGCGCGTTCGGCTGTTAACCGAAAGGTTGGTGGTTCGAGCCCACCCAGGGACGCGTCTCAGTTACTAGCGTGTAAAAACTGTTTTGCGGTTATTTCTACTCTGCACATGCACTTTCTTGTCTCTCGAGTCTTACGCGCAACAGGAGGATATAAGTTGTTAAACTGACGACGCATACAAAGAGTTATCTTTAGAAGTGCGACGTGACCCACTGTCTATGCCATGTCAATGATTAGAATTCTCTATAGTCTTTAGAAGTATTATTTTCTTTAACCTAGCACTGAAGACCACCAATTTACCTAGAGCTAAATTTTTCCCCCTTGATTTACATATCACCAAGAAAGAAACTTCAGGGGTGGTCGTGGTGGGGGTGGGTAGGGACACATGGATACCATGCAATGGGATCCTGGAACTAGAAGCTGGGTTACTACCCCACTTTGGAGGAAGGCACAACGGAACCTACACTGCAAATCAGGATGCCTCTGTCTGCTTGGACTCAGGTCCAGACAAGCACCATTACCACAGGGGTAGTCACCCAGGTGACAGCACCGATTTGCCGACAATTCTGAAAAGCCCTTGAGAACTTTCCCCCACCCTCTGACGCATTTGCTACCTACTCCCCTCATCCTCCCACCACAGGAAAGGTTCTGCTCTCTGTCAGGTCAGAACCCTTCATGCTCCCTGCAGGGCACACGGAGCCAGGCAAGAGCCAAGGGGGCGGCCGCACTTCCCTGAAGGGCCTCTCCCCAGGTGGGTGGTTCTAGCGCTCAGGCTGACCCAAGACCCCGCTGCCCACGGAGGCAGCCAGGAGGGGTCCGGAGGCAGCGGCAGCTGGGGGATGACAACCCAGTCGTGTTCCTACGAGGTGCTCCTGGCCTGCAGTCCGGGGAGAGCTGAATAAAACTCCTCCTGAAGCTTTTCTGCAGCCTGAAGAGATGGGATCTCAGGTTCCTGAAGGGACACAAGGGGGCTCCTCACGAGGACAAAGCCTTCCTGTGGCCTTGGAGGACAAGTCCCGCAGAATCTGATTTGGAGGGACTCGCCAAAGGAAAGGAGCCACAGCGACAGGCCCAAGCAGCGAGTGATCTTGAGTTGAGATGTAGGCAAGTTACTCTCAGATGGTGTGGCATTTCACACATACGGAGAGGGAGTGAGAAAGCAAAGGTGGGGAAATGTTCATTGTGTGGTTAGGAACAGGATATATGATATTCGTATTTCAAAGTTTGTGTATGTTTCAAAGGCTTTACGTTTTCCTTTTCTTAATGCGTTTTTAGAACTCTCAGATTCTCTTTGAATGAAGACTCCAAGCGTGAGAGAGCAGGTTTGTGAGATGAAGAGAGAAAAGAGTGGAGGGTAGGAGAAGGCTGCCAGCCTGGGGGCTTATCACATCTATCCTTCCCCTGCAGCAGCCACCAAGCCTGATGCAACCCAGTAATAGGGACTTAGCACAGAGGATCTTCTGCAGGTGGACCTTACAGTAAGTAAATCGCCAGTGGTCCGGAAAAGACAGACACATCGAAAAGGGATTTCCCTGACCGGGAATCGAACCCGGGCCGCGGCGGTGAAAGCGCCGAATCCTAGCCACTAGACCACCAGGGACACGCAGGAGTCTCTTCCCCTGCAAAGTTGGCGCCTCCAGGTGAAAATTGTGACAGTAAAGCTTAGATTTCAGAGACGGACAGAGCAGAAAAGGAAAGGATTCCCAGCACCCCTGGGCTGAATGCAGCTGTGCGAGGCTCCCAGTGCTTGGCCTGCTGCTCATCACCCTTCCCCTCCCCTGGCCTGGGCTACGCTTTGGGCTCTGAGGCCAGGCCACATTAACCGGCATGTGTTCCATCCTATTCTAGCTTTAGCTCTGTGTGCAGCAGAGCCGAAGGCATGCGCTCTTTCCGAACCTCAGGTGAGGTTTCCTTTGACGTCAGGTGAGGACTTGGCTCTCAGCGAATGTTGAGCTGATTTGCCTACTGTCCGATCTCTGCTCTGAGTCCAGGGGCTCTTCTGATAGTGGCAGGGATACTGGCTCCTTTTCCTCCGCAACAATCTCAATTTGTAGAGCCTGAAATTCTTCATCTACATGTCTTTGGGTCGAACCCTCCCACCCCAGTGCAGAATTCGGTTCGTTTTCTTTTATTCTGTCAGGCAAATCAGCGTATTTTGTAGGTGTGCTGAGGTGAGGGAAAGTCAATTTTCAAAGACATAGTGTGAGTCAGAGAGGAGATTTAGGCTCCAGAAGAGAAAGTGAGTCCTAGTGTCCAAAGTGACCTAGAATGGAGGCCTGGTTCCTAATACTGAGTAGGCTTTCAGGTAGTAAAAGAAGTTCTATGTTTTGGGGAGATAAAAATGCATGCAGCTGCGTATGCTGCCACAACGCATTCCATTCACCCTTTCTCATGAAGGTAGGTTTCAGGGAAAAAGCTTGTTTCCGCCCGGTTTCGAACCGGGGACCTTTCGCGTGTTAGGCGAACGTGATAACCACTACACTACGGAAACCACACGCCTGCTTGTTTTTCGCTACAGATATATTAAAAACTGAGTTCCTGCCACAACTGGCCACCAACGTTTAAAAAAAAAAAAAAAAGCTTTATTCTTAAACAGTTTACTTAAATTGAACTCTTTATGCTTTTGAAAGCATAAATTACAACACAGAGAACAGTATGAAACGGGCATAAAACAAAGCTGAAATGGACAAGCAAGCAATTTCTCTTTTTAATTTATTGACACTAGCTTAAACTTTGTTAAAGAAAGAAACAAATAACGATATTTTAGGAGAATTGCAGGACCTTCAGCTGAAGATTAAATTTCACAGTGTTTTATCCCATGTAGGGGGAAAAAGAGACTAATTCCCCCCCCCCACACACACACACACTCTCTAACACACTGTAATTTTGATCTTGGAATTTTACTAATCTACTCTTCAACCTCCTTCTCAACAAAACTTCAATATATCCAAATCAAAGGAGAATTGATCTAGAAGAGGGGACAATAAAATAAGAGGTCCTACGTAGAGGGAGAACCAAGAAAATAGAATCTACTTAAGTCTGGCCAGATAACAACTCATGGATTCCTCTTAGTCTAACTCAAGTTCAAAATCTGGGGAGTCCCCTGGGTAGGTACAAACATGAAGTTTAAATTTGCTAACCCATATTCAAATTAGGAATTTGACAAATGCCGAAAATCAAGAAGAAACTGAGAGGAATCAAGGAATAAAATATACAGACACTGATTGGCCTCTTTTCTTTGGGGGCACATTATAACAGAACATAACATAGGTCAGAATAGGAAAGCCAAACAACTTGTCTTATTAAAACGATGGAGAACAAAGAAAATTTAGCCCAGTTTTCCTAGAAATCTCCTTCTTCTCCTTAAGGTGTGAGATGAGAGCCTTAGTGGAGTAAGTCCCATTTCTCTCTACATTCTTGCTGCAGTGAAGTTCACAGCAGGTTCCCTTGTGGAGAGCCCACTCTCCTAAACAGATGGAGTTACAAATGAAAACCCATGGCCACTCTCTCTCTCTCTCTCTCTCTCTCACACACACACACACACACACACACACACACACACACACACACACACACACAATAAGGAGAAATAAGAACAGCAAGACCATCCAAGAATACTACTTGAGCTGCCGGAGTAATTCTTTTAAAAGTCAAGCTCAGGGAGCACAGATCAACATCTCACAAAAAGCTGTAGCAATGGGAGTTCCCCAAACTCTTTTTTTCTTCCCACAATGATATGCCATTCTCTCATGCTCCACTGATGGGATGGCCACACACCCTATATACCTTGGCTTTTCCTCTAAAAGTGCTAGTACTCTGAGGACATATTCTCTTCAAGGATAGAAATGCCTACCTTCTAGGAGATTAGACCCCTACTTGTTTTTACATATTACTCCTGAAGACTAAAGAAAGGAAATTCCTATATATTTAAGACCAGAGGTCTTGGCTCTGTTTTCCTTCCAGATAGTCACAGGGAATCTCACACTGAGACTAAAGCGGCCTAGAGTGCTGTTCTGAAATTTAGTAAAATCGGGGGGGGGGGGGGGGAGACCAAGATGGTACACAGACAGATCTATTTTTACAAGTGAATGGAGAAGCTGTTTAGGTACATCAGTTTGTTCAAGAAGGCCACCAACATTTTTGAAAGAAAACGGACTCAGGGAGCACAGGCGATCCCTCAGGCAAGGAGGCTGCGACTTCGGAGAGGCCCTGGCTTAGGGTTCAGCTCCTCCCGGAAAGCGAGGTCCCTGGGGCCCCCTACACTCTGGCTTCGGGACCCCACACCCAACGCCGGGTCTCCAGTTCCACAACTAAGCGCCCTAGTCCAGGGGTCTGCCCCGCTGACTCCACAGCTGCCGGAAGCCGCGGGATCGGGGGGGGGGGGGGGGGGTGGGTAGGTGCGTCTAAGCCGCAGGTGACCCCGCCGCCCAGCAGCGCAGACGCCGCACCTCTGGTCTGCGAACCTCGCTCTCTCTTTTCCCACCGCCGGCGGTCAGCGTCTCGGCTCTGGGAACTGAGCAGTGCTTCGAATCCACCCCGGAACCCTAGGGCCCGCCCTCCGCTCCGCTCCGAGTGCGCCTGACCCGAGAGCTCCTACCTCTCAAGCACTTTCCTCGCCGCGCCTCCCGCGCGTCCTCGCGGGCAGAGGGGTTTCCTCGCGCTCCTGCCGCCGCCGCTGGTTCTACTCGTCTAATTTAAGCCCAATAGTTTCACTCCACTTTCACGTTCAGCAGGAAGCGTAGCACAGGCTGACGTCTCAGGCCGTTTGGCTGTTAGAAAATATCGAACATCAGCGCGTCCAAGCCATGCTTCCCGGTCTGTCCTGAATTCGTCTGGACATCAGGCCCCGCGGAAATCCGTGGACGGAAATCCGTGGACCACCCAGGCGCAGGCCGCGCACACCTCGCCGTTGCTCATCCCTCCCTCCTCCGTTGAGATTCTGCTTGAAGGACAGTTTTGTGTTAGCTTTTACAACGCCCGAAACTTCTTTCATTTGCCTTGTGTAATTTTCCTGTTTAACAGGTGGTGGAGTGCGAGGCTTAACCTAGGACGCGGACGAGGAGGTAAAGGCGGTTTTCACAGAAGGCCGGTGCCTGGAGGGGTTTTGAGATCAACCTCGCAGCCCACGGCCCGCCGGCAGAAAGCGATTCTCTTTGCTGAGAGACTTTAATGCAGTTCTCTGTCTCTGTCTCTGTCTCTGTCTCTGTCTCTGTCTCTGTCTCTGTCCCTCTCCCTGTCCCTCTCCCTCTCCCTCTCCCTCCCTCTCCCTCTCATTTCCTTTAGAAGTAAAACTTTGTAAGTTTGGAGGAAGACGTGCCATTGTCTCCTGCGGATGCTTTTCTTCCTGTCTTGGTGAGGTGCTCACCGCGTTTCCTTCACACCTGAAGTTCAAGCGCTCCGACCCTGAGGAAGACGCGGGCAGCTCGCTCGCGAGACCCCCAAGGCGGTGCTCTGCCTTGTCCTGCTTTGGCTCGAGATGCATCGAGGGTGCGACTGGACGGCGCCATCCTCCCCGGCGCCGGAGGACTGAGTCCCCAAAGAGCTTTGGGTCAGGACATTTCATGAGATTCCACCCCTCTTCTTTCCTCCCTCTAAGTACGAGTTTTCACCTCCCACGCCGAGTCAGAGGAAGGGATCCTCTGTCTTTCGGTCGCGTCCGGCCCGCCGCGGTCCCACGTGGGCAGGACGAGGGGGCAGTGGTCCTTTCTCCGACAGGGGCGGAAGGACAGCGGCGCCCGAGGGAGGGGCCACAAACACACAGGCGCGCTGCGCTGGGCTCCGCAAACCCTACAAGGCGGCCCACGGAGCTTCCCTGCAGCCCCAGCGGAAGGCGCGCGGGGCTCCAGACCCGGCGAGAGGAGCGCGCCCAGGGGCCCCGGCCCTGCGCCTGCCCTGGAGGACGCGCCCGGAAGAGGGACGGAGCCCAGGAGAAAGCGCAACGGCGGCCCACCCCCACGATCCGAGGTTCAAGGTGAGGGAGTCGCGCGTTAAACTGATTTCCCCGCCTTTATCGGGAGACTCGTTTGCCCAAATTCAGAGTCGCGAAAAGGAGGGATTGTGTAGGAAAAGTCCACATTTCACCGAGACGAAAACACGAAGTTCTAAGTAATTGGATGTGGGGTCTGAGGAAAACGCTGTGCCAGAGCCATCTCTGGGCCCGAGCAGAGGGAAGGCGGGAGCTGGCACGACCTAAGGCGGGGAAAGGGCAGGCGGCGCAGCAGGTGGTAGGGGGGAAGACCCGGGATCCAGGTGTGGGCGCGAATCCTTGTTTCAAAGCATTTTCCATCCAGCCGTCCCAGTTTCTGCATTCACCAGGAGTCTTTTATGATGTTGGGGATCCCGAGATCTGACCCCAGGCGCCTCCCGTGCCGTCTCTACTGCTTCGGCCCTGACGACCTTCTCTGCACGCGCGGCCCGCCCCGCAAGGGCGCGACTCCAGGGCAGATCTCAGGTGCGACTGGGACTCGGGACTTGTCGGACATGGCGGGCCTCGCGGGAGCGTCCACTGTCCCGGAGCGCGCTCGGCCTTTCGTGTCGGGCTCAGTTGTAGGACAAAGCAGGGAGGGATCGTTCTTCGGGCAAAATTCTGTTTGAGGTTTGTGTGTCGGCTACTCGGAACAGGCCGGCGGGTGTAGCACATACTTATTTCAGGATTTCCTTGTGCCTATTTAAAAAAAAAGGCCCGCAGCTCCCTGGTAGTCTAGTGGCTAGCATTTGGCGCTTTCACCTCTGCGACCTAAGTTCGATTCCTGGTCAGGGAAGTATGAATATTTCCGGATCTCTGCACCCCGGTAACTTCACTTCATCTCTAGAACTGTGATGTTCAGATGCAGAAGATTCTCTGCACTGAATTCTTAAACTGGTGAGGTGAGGCCCCAGGGTCCAAGGCCTCTCCCAGACTGGAAGAGATGAGATGTGATGAGATGTGATGAACATATTGGCCAGCCACCGGCTTCCTCTCCTCTCTTCTCCCGGAAACCTATCGTCTCCCTCTCAGAGTGCCCATCTAAAGAGAATTTAGGACTTCAGTAACAATTACACCATTAAAAAACAGAAACAAAACAGAAACATACAAAAATTAGTAACAGCATATATTCTTCACCTAAGCGCACTAGTTAACATCTTCCCATATTTACTTTCTCACTGTCTCCATATACATGAGTTACTCTACATTTTGAGAGTAACTTGCAGACATCTCAACTCAAGATCACTGGTTAGGGGACTGTTGCTCCTTTCCTTTGGCAAGTCCCTCAAAACCAGCTTCTGCAGGACCTGTCCTCCAAGGTCATCAGAAGGTTTGTCCCCAAGTGAAGGTCCATTATCGCCTGGTTCTCTTCAGGCTGTGAAGAAGTTTCAGAAGGAGATTAATTTGGCCTTCCTCAATGGTGCAGGCAAGGCGCTCCCTGTGCTTGCAGGAACACGACTAGGTTGTCATTCCCCCAGCACTGGTTGCCCTCCAGACTCAGCTTGGTTTGTGGTGGGCAGTGAGTCTTGAGTCAGCCTGAGGGCTAGAACTGCTCAGCTTGGGAGAGACCCTTCAGTGAAGGACAACCGCCTCCTTGGTTTTGCCTAGCTCTCTGTGTCCTGCTAGCAACAAAAGAAAATTATTCACAACAAATAACTTTATTCACTTCCCCCTCCTGTCTCCCCTCTTCTCCTCTGGTAATCATTACTCTGTTCTCTGTATCTATGTGTTTGTTTTTGTATGGTTGGTTTGTTCATTCGTTTAAAAACATTTTTAGAGAATATTTCATGCATAGTGAAATCACATGTTATTTGTCTTTATTTATCTTATTTCACTTAGCAAAATACCCTCAAGTCTATCCATGGTGTAGGAAATGGCAAGATACTCCATTGTATATACATGCCACATCTTCTTTATCCTTTTATCTGTTGATCGGCACTTGGGTTGTTTCTGTATCTTGGCTATTATAAATTATGCTGATCAGTACAATGGAAATGTTACTTCCCTTTGGTGGAAGTGATGTACCTTATGGAATCAGAAGCGTCCTTCCAGCCAGTTTTGACTGCCATTTCTCCTCAGCCCCATGGTGAATGCAAGGGCTTTCAATTTTTACTACTCAGAGCTAACTTCACAGACACCAGCAGTGTCACTTCAAATTTCTCTTTGTAGGAAAAGCAAATATTCAAGTGTTAGTTTTCTAAGATTGTTTTCTACAAACAAACAAACAAACAAACAAAAACACAAACCTGGAGTGGACAACAAATGCTCTTCTTTGGGTTGATTTGTATCCAGGGAACAAGCCTGCCGTAATTTAAACGATAGCACAATTCTCCATCTAGCTCCTGTATCTGAGAGAGAGGGCCAGGGGCTTGAAGAAGGACATACTCCAGGAGGGCAGGAATAAATGAAAATCTGATGAGAGGAAGCAGAAGGATGGTGAGGCAAGTGGGACAGAAAACTGTGGCCTCCAAGGTGATTCAAGTCTAGTTTTGTTGAGAAACCAGGAAGTACAACTACTTTACCTAATATGTGCAGGAGGGAGTAAAATGTGTGTTTGTGTGTAGGGGCACAAGAAAGTGGGATGGTAGCAGAGACCCAGTATGCTGAAGTCCCCAGTCATAAGTCTTTGTGGGGTGCCATTGTTCTACTGTGTTTAGCATTGTTGTAGTGACACCCTCGGTTAGCATTCAGATCATAAATGGAATGGTTACAGATTATCTGGAATTGGATCTTGGACTCGATTATAGTTGAAATTATTAATGACCCTAGTGTCGGTGAACACTGTCAGTCCATGACATGCAGCAGCAAAACATTTTCCCGAATCACCTTCTGTATATACCTGTATATAGGTTTCCACAGAAGGCAAGGGTTAGAATGGCCAAATAGTTGCTGACATAGAACATTTTAGTCAAGATATGAGTATGATGGGTTGAATAACTGCATGTAAACAGGAGGAATTGGGGAAACAAAATGATGAGCTCAAAGTTCTAAGATCCTAGCTCAAGATTTAGGTTAGGGAACTGAAAGCTTCTATTTTTATCTTATTTTTTAAAAAAACAAACAGACACAAACTTAATACCTTGTTTAATAGTATAAGTCTAGACCTGCATTCTGCAAAGGAAATCTAAATTGAATTCTCAACATCACAGGATCTGTTATGTTCAAGTCAGGACATTTATTAAGAAGGACTGGTATCATTGGGATGGGGTTGTATGGGCAGATTCTGATGAAACTGGGGCTCTTGAAATCCTAAACTGCACCGAGCCTCAGGTTACTTGAGAAGCAGCCCTTCCTCCCTTGTTTGAAGAGGTTACCTGAAGTAGGTTACCTCCACTTACCTAAAGAAGCTCTAAGGTCTCCCTCTGAGGTTAAAGTAGTTGACTTACATGGGTCTGCTGATCCTCCTCAGGACCTCCTGCTACCATGTACCACAGCTTTAGACCCACAAGCAGACTCATTTGGGGGAAACAATGACAGAAAACTTTCCGTTTATAATGAAGAGTATAAACCACTGACCCAAGGAGTCAAACGAACCCCAAGCACGGTAAATATGAAGAAAACCGCACCTAGTCACATAATAATTAAATTGCTCATATCAATTGGAGAAAAAAAATCACAAAAGCAGCCAGAGGAATAAGACATAAGATTTAAGAAATATCAGATTTCTCATCTGAAGCACTGCAAGTGAAAAGGACAGTGGAGAAACATCTTTAAAGGACTGAGGGAATAAAAGTTAACATAGAATTCTATGCCTCTTCCCCTCAAAAAAGTCTTTGAAGAAATGTTGAAAGACTTAGTTACCGGGAGACCCACACCACAAGAAAGGTTAAAGGAGTCCTCCCCACAAAAGAAAACTCACACCAGATGGAATTCTGGATGCACAAAAAGGAATGAAGGGCAGGGGACATGGAATCTACATGAGATAATATGTAAGATTTTTTCTTGTTAATTAAATCTCTTTTAAAACATGGGACACTAAGCAAAAGTAATAACCTTGGATTGTGGGGTTTATAACACGCAAAATAAAATGCATGACAATAGCATAAAGGCAGGCAGGGGAGACATGTGAACACCTATGGCATTGCTTGAAGGCAGATTGTGAGTTACAGACGTGTGCTACAAAGGCTAAAGCAGTCGCTGAAATAACAGAGAATTCCATCGACTGCTGAAAACCTTCATTGGCATATTATAGCTAATAAGCCAACCAAGGTGAGAAAATGGACCATATGTACAAAACCATGTAAACTCCTTCATAGAATGAACAATTGCCCTTTGGGCACGCTACCCAGAGACATGTGTACAAGAATCATGACTGTAGTATTATTTGTAGTAACAAAGGTATAGAAGTCAATTAATTTCATATATATAAAGGGTTAAACAATGGATGAAACTTCACTGAAACTCGTTTCTAGTCGAAAGTTGAAGCTTCAACTGGGGTTGAAGCCGGAGGTAACACTCCATTCTTTCGAGGAATCCTGGACCGCAAGTGCCTGTTTCCCTGCAGAGCTCTCCTGGGAGGATCAGCGATGGTCTCGGCTTAGGTTCTCTTGTTGTGGACAAGACACAGATGACAAGGCAGGCAATGGAGGCTTCCATTCAGGGTTAGATGAAAGGACGTGCAGCCCAGAAACATAGCAAACCGTTGAATCAGGTCCTAAAAAAGCCGAGGCACGTCCCTGGGTGGGCTCGAACCACCAACCTTTCGGTTAACAGCCGAACGCGCTAACCGATTGCGCCACAGAGACACACAAGGACAGTCCCCCCTCCCCTCCCCCTTCGCAATGAAGAGCAAGCTCTCCTTCCACGCTGGGCTGAGCCACTCGTCCTTCTCAGGACCGCGGCGCCCTTTCCAAAGCCTCGGAAAACCGGAGAAGTGGAGTCGACGCGGCCTGTTGGTCCGGTGGGAACGTGCTTTGGGCGATTCCGAAGGCAGAGGGGCAGCCGAGCGTCCCCGAAGCGCCTGGCTCCACATCTGCTTCAGATGCCAGCGCCCGGGAGACGCCCGGGACCGCGACCTCCAGACCTGAGACGAGTGGGGCCGGAGGGAAGCCGAGCGCCGGGTGGGCTCCATGATGCTCCTCTGGGTTCTTTGCTCCACCTTCACCCGACTGTCCGCGCCGCAGGCGCTGCCCTTACTCTACACAGCAGCGGTCGGTGGGGCGGGAAGGGAAAGGGGATGGGGAAGGTTGGTCAAAAGAGGAAATATTAAGAGGAGGAGGGAAAGCAGGGGCGAACAGGACAAAGCAAAGATAATTCCCAGGAGACCTGTGCAGAGAGGCACAGCCTGGATGCAGGGGAGATGAGAAATACATCAGAATGAGGAGGGAATAACGAAGGGAGGACCTAAAAGAAACGGACTCCTACCTGCTGTTGTCCAGCAAGAAAGCAACGCAGTAACTGGAATGGGTTTCTGTCAAAATTAGTAGAGCAAAGCAATTTCCTGTCGCCGGGTCGGTGGCGCGCCGTGATCGTATAGTGGTTAGTACTCTGCGTTGTGGCCGCAGCAACCTCGGTTCGAATCCGAGTCACGGCAGTGTTTCCCTTTTGCACTTACAACCGCATAGACTGCGCAGCACCTCTCGCTGGCCATGAAGTGCAGTAAGCTCAGGAGGAGGGAGGGCAACCCAACGGAGCACTAGGTTGAAGCTCTCTGCACGTGCTCTAGGTCCCACCATTTAAGAGAGAATATCTCAAGGTCAGGTTCAATCTCTAAATGAGCGTTGTGTGTACCTTCCACAAAGGAAATGGTTATCATATAAGGATCTTTTTTTTTTTTTTTTTCTCTTCTGGGTGGATATATTTCAAACATCAGTGAGGCCTTTTTACACAAAAATAGAACAGACTTTAAATAGTTGATAGTGTACTCCAGTCTGGTCATTGTCTAAACCAGACTCTCGGACATCCGACTGCCAATTTTTAAACTAAAAGCAAATTATTACGGTGTGTTTACCAGAACAAAATGCACAAATCATTAATGGGTGGCTATTTGAATATTGAAATGTGTGATCATCACCAGGATCAAGGTATAGATCAAGGCATTTTTGGCATCCAAGCTTGGCCCTTTGATACACTTTCCAGGTAATGCCCATCCATGCCCTGCTACTTTACACTATTCTGATGTTTACCCCGCAAATTAGGCTTATCCTTTCCTCAAGTTCATGTGAAAGAATACACAATTTTCTATCTAGCTGTTATCAAGCAACATTGTATTTTTGATATATATGTATGTACATATATGTACGTATCGCACTAAAGTAAAACTACACTACAAATGATGGACATTTGGATAATTTCAAACTACAGCATTGGGAAAGGCTCATATGAATACCTTTCTACTATAATTTGTGGATATGAGACGACTGTCCATTAAAAGTAAGGGCGCCATGGATAGGAATTTGGCAAGGAAAGCAAAAGCAGTGTCCTTCTATCCTAAAGACGCTAAAGAGGAGGCGTAGGGGAGCAGTGAGACAAGTCAGAAGAAAGTAGAGTTTTTACTGCCACTGAAGGACATATCCTCTTTCATCATTTCTCTGCTCTCCAAGGTTCCCTGAGGGAAGGATGGGTCAATGGAAACATCACTCCAAAGTGGTTCAGTGTATAAATTCTGGGCTCTACTGGAGCACTTTCTGGGCATCTCCTCTGGGTAATATTCAACCCTGCAGGATTTCCTTTTGTTCCCTGAGGAGCAGTGGGAGAGATGCCAACTTGGCCAGTGACTCAGGGCCCTCGAGGAGAAGTGATAATTCCAGGCCCTCATTTCTGCCAAGAGAACCAACAAAGCAAGGGGTTGCTTCCGGCCACCACAAGTTCTCTGTCCTCCAGTTGTTAGAAAACATTGATTCAACTCCCTCCCCAAGCACTTGAGAGGTGTTGGGACATTTCTGCTTGTTGGGAGGGGGACATACTATCTTGAAGGACACCACTGGGATGCAAGAGGGGAAGCCAGATGAGAGGCCATGGAGCTGGCTAGGCCTGGAACAGAAAGGGCATGCTTGCCCCAGGAGCCTCCTTGTGAAGGCAGGGTCTCGGGGCCCATGTTCCTGGAAGGGGTGCCTCCTTCAGACCTGGCCCCAAAGGGACAGTGGAGCTCAAGGGTTGAGCATGAGGCCTTTGGGTGACATCCCTTATGTTTTCCCACCATCCCAGTCCTGCGGCTTCTCTCCTGCTGGTGCTTGTCAGCCAGCCTGCAGGGCTCCCCAGACCAGTGCCTAATCCAATGAGCAGATACTGCGCCCAAACACAAACTGATAAACTGGAGGTATGGCAAAAAAAAAAAAAAAAAAAAAAAAAAAAAAAAAAAAGTGTGACCCATCCATACTTTGGTCAGGAATAGGAGGGCCAGGATATGCGGGTGTACACCCAAATTCCCAAGCATTGGAGCCAGAGATGTGGCGGGCCTCTCACCCTGAGCAGGCAGAGCACAGCTGAGACATCACGCAAGAGATGTCGTCACCACGAACCGAGGAATATCATGAGAGAGTGGGAACCCAAACCCCACTGACACCAATTCCGCAGTCGAATTTCCCTCTCAAACGTGGAGAAATTGCAGGGGTCAGCACTTCACAAGTGTGATGGACAAGCCTGATGCCCTGGGGAATGCACCTTCAAGATCATGGCATCTCTCCTGCCAGGCAACTGTGAACACGTACCCACCCAGGCACAGTGCAGCCTCTTAGCCCACCAAGGTTCACTCAAGGTCACCACCCTCCACTCCACTCATCCTTCGCCATTTTTAAACCACGCTCCCCAAAGGAATTAAAGCAAATACCCTCCAGATCGCTCCCTCCGCAACACAAATGTCTGTTAATTCATTTGAATCTCAATAGCAGGCAATAGTAATCTATGGCAATAGATCTCAGAATAGTAATTAACTAAGCAGGATAGGGCACGAAATGCCTGGAAAGGGATTCAACAGACATTTCTGGGAGGATGGCAGTTTTCTCTAACTCGATCTGGGTAATGATTGCATTTGCCCAGACTCAACAAACTGTGCATTAAAGATGTGTGCTTTTAACTATGTGAACTAGAGTTCAATGATTTGCTATTCCCATAAAAAAAAAAAAATCACTGGACGGTGGATGGAGACAAGCTGATATAGACCATGACAACTAGTTCGCATTTTATTGTAAACGCATTAAAAACTCATTCTCCTTTAGTGTAAAAAACTCTCCCTGATACTTGAATTATCTCTACTAGAAAAACGGCTATGACCCCACTATTTCTTTAGAGGAAGCTACAGACAAGGCTCCTTGAGAGACTGTATTTCACCCTTAGGGACTTTTTCTGCTCAATAGCGAGACAAGGAATCGACCTAGATTTCGCTTTGAACGGCTGTCCACAGATTTGTGCACTGTGGGGGTCATTTCTCTTTTGACTGCATCGTGCTGTGGGGCCAGAGGTACGCTCTGCTCTCTGACCGCTGCTAGGGGGAGTAGCTCCTGCTGGCATTAAAAGCAGTCGAATGACCGATCAGAGACCTAAGTACCCTGCTGTGGTTTGGGTCTGACCCAAGTTGCGGTAGCCGCAACGCACCAATAACCACTGTCCGCTCACGATGCATCGCGGTCCTGGGAGTAATTTATATATATATATATTCACAGTATTTTTGCCGTTTAATTCTTGGCCATCTACATGCTCGTGCTTTACTCTCTTCCGTGCTATTTTCCGATTCTTCCTCCTCATTCTGCTACATAATAAAAACAATTTTCATCTCTCAGGATCTGGCCCGAGCTTCCTCACAGGCTTCCAGTAAGGTCTCTCCTCCATGCCTCTGCTTTCTCTCGCTCTTTTTCACGTTTCCTTTTTTGACTTGATCTCTTTCCCGCTGCAGCCAACCGACCACACCTACTAAACTGTTGCCCCGCTGCACAGGCGGTCGGGTCGAAGGCGGAGCAAACCTGGAGGCATTACGGAGCCCACTGGGAGTTCAACTTCCCTTGGGTTCCGCTGGGCTCAGGCCCAGGTGATCGCGGTCCCGGGCGTCTCCGGGCGCTGGCATCTGAAGCAGGCGTGGAGCAAGGCGCGGTGGCGACCCTCGGCTGCCCTTCTGCCTTCGGAATCGCCCAACTCACGGCTTTCCCACCGGACGAACACGCTGAGTCGACTCCGCCTCTCGGATTTTGTGGGCTTTAGAGCCGGCACCGCGGTCCTGAGAAAGACGAGTGGCTCCGCCTCGCGTGGAAGGAGAGCTTGCTCTCCGCGGGGATGAAGAGAAGCACTCCGTGTGTGTCTCTGTGGCGCAATCGGTTAGCGCGTTCGGCTGTTAACCGAAAGGTTGGTGGTTCGAGCCCACCCAGGGACGTCCACGGCCGGCCTTTTTAGCGCTGAAAGGATTCGCGATTATTTCTGTCTTCATTACTCATAATCACCTATGTCTTGTCCACGAGGGAACCTATGCCAAGAGAACTCTGAAGGAATCTAGGGTTCCTCGAAAGAGTGGAGGCATGATGGTGCTCCTTACCCTCTGGGTCCATTTTAGTGATACTCAAGATGACCCAAGACCCCACAGCCCACTCCTCCAGACTCCTCTGGAGGGCCGCTGGGGCTTGGGGATGACAGCCTGGTCGTGTTCCTAAAAGCATAAGGGGTGCCTCGCTTGCTTTATCGGGAAGAGCCGAATAAAACTCCTCCGGAGGCTTCTTTACAGCCTGAAGAGGACGACTGTCAGGTTCCTGAAGGGTCAAGAGGGGCCTCCTCGCGAGGACAAAGCCTTCCCGTGTTCTTGGAGGACAGGTCCCGCCGAAGCTGGTTTGGAGGGACACGCCAAAGAAAGGAGCAACGACAGTCGCCTAATCAGTGATCTTGAGTTGTGAGATGTCTGCGCTTACCCTCAAGGAGTGTCGCAATTCTTACACAAAAGGAGAGGAGAGAGTGAGAAAACAAACGCGGGAAAATGTTAACTGTGCTTTCGGTACAGACTATACGACGTTAGTACATTAAAAATTTTGTATGTTGCAAATATTTTATGGTTTTGTTTTCTTACCGAGTTTTTGGAACGAAAGTCCCAGGTTACAGGTGGATGAAAGCTCTGTAAACGAGACATCAGGTTTCTGAGATGAAGGCAGAAAGACGGGAGGCCACCCCCCGCTCTGGCTGTTCATCACACTTCCGTTCCTCCAGCCTGGGCGATGCCAAGGATCTTGAGGCAAGACCTCAACTACCTTTAGGGAATCAGTGCAGAGATTCATCTGCATCTGAATCTTGCGGCAAAAGCCAACTATGCGGTTGGAAAGTCCCGCAAGCAAAGACCCACTGTGAAAAAGACTTCCCTGACCGGGCCGTGGCGGTGAAAGCGCCGAATCCTAGCCACTAGACCACCAGGGAAACACGCCGGAACCCCGCTTGGCCTCTACATGTGAAAATTATGAAAGATCAGCTTTCAGAGAAAGGCAAACTAGAAAAAGAGGCAATTCCTAGCGGCCCAGGGCTGAATGCTGCTGTGCAGTGCTCCCAGTCCTTGCCCTGTTGCTCACCACCCTTACCTCTCCCGGCATGAGCGACACTTCGGGCTCTGAGGCCAGGCCACAAGGTAACCGGCCTGAATGCCATCCTGGTCTAGCTTTAGTCCTGCGTGCGGCAGAGCCAAGGACAAACTCCCATTGCCCTTATAAGTCAGGTGCCAAATGGACTCTCAGCGGGTGATGAACGGATCCGTTTACTTGCTAATCTCTGACCTGAATCCACGGTCTCTCCTCCTAATGGCACGGGTACCGGCTCTTTTTCCTGCCATGTCAGCTCAATTCGAGGAGCCTAAGTTCTTTCTCTACCTGTCTTTGGCTCCAGCCCCAGGTGCGGAATCGGGTTCGTTCTCTTGTTAGGCAAATCAACGTGTTCTGCAGGTGTGCTGAGGTGTGGGAAAGCCAGCTGTGCTTCAAAGGGATGAAGTTCTTGGTTTTCGGAGACATAACACGTGTCAGCGTGTAGAGGGATTTAGAAAAGAAGCTAAGAGGATTTGCGGGTGTAAACGTAACCTGAAGACTTGTCCTGAGCCCTCAGAGTAACTGCTTGTGTCCCGGTGTCCAAAGTGACTCAGGCAAAGGAGGCCTAGTTCCTAGTGCTGAGAAGGCCCTTTTTCAGGTAGTAACGGAACTCCTCCTGTGTATATCGGAGATCGACAAGGCAGCTGCGCCCCCTGCCACACCCCGTTTTGGTTTTTTAAATGTATATGTGTAACTCAGAAAAACTTCAGAATGTTCCCGCCCGGCTTCGAACCGGGGACCTTTCGCGTGTGAGGCGAACGTGATAACCACTACACTACGGAAACCAGCCGCGAAGCCCAGCTTGACGGTATGTCCAGGAAACCGTAGGTCCTGCTGTCACTAATCTGGCCACCGACTCTTTAAACTGAATAACCCTAGCAACACCAGCGATGGATCCGTCAGGGAAGGAGACGGCGGCTCCTGAGAGGCCCTGGCGTTGGGTTCTGAGTCTCCCTCAAAGCGAGGACCGTGGAGCTCCCCAGAGTTTGACTTCAGGACCCGCCACAGCTTGACTTGGGGACCCGCGTCCTACGCAGGGTCTCCAGGTCCAAAGCTAAGCGCCGGAGGGCAAGGGTCGCCTCCGCTGACTCCCCAGCTCACAGAGGCTGCGGGAGCCGGAGGGTTAGGTGCGTCTGAGCCCCAGGAGACGCCGCACCCAGCAGTGTGGACGCCGCCCCTACCTGGCTGCGGACCCGCGCTGCGGTGGCCCTTTTCACCGCACCAGCGGTCAGAGCTCTCGGCTCTCGGAAATGATCTGTGCTTTGAATCCACGGAACTGTAGGACCCGTTCTCCTCCTTCCTCCCCTCTGCGCTGGACCTTCGCCTTCTTTCCTCGCAAGCCCTTTTGCCTCAGGTATCAAAGGGGATCGTTCTGATGTCCACTAGGCAAAAGGACTTCCTCTGGTTTCCGCCTCTGTCGCTTCATCTTTTCGAATCAATTTCAGTCCAATATTTTAATCACGTATTTATGTTTTAGCCAGTATCGTAGCAAAGGCTATGTCATAGGCATTTGGCAGTTTTAAAATATCCGATGAACATACAACGTATAAAAACTTGTGAGAAACACCTAAATCAGTGCTGACAGGGGAGTTTAAAGCCCTAAGTTAAATTTCTAATACATTAGAAAAGAAGAGAATTTTTAAATCAGTAACTCAAGTTCCCACAGCAAGAAACAAAACAAAACAAAACAAAACAGAACAAAAGAAGGAAAGAAATAAAAATGAAAAGTGAAAGAAATCCAAAGCAAACAGAAGAAAGAAAATAATACAAAGCAGAAATTAATGACATTGAAAACAAAAAGCAATGGATGAAATCAATAAAATAAAAGCCGATTCGTTGAAGAGGTCAATAATCCTGACAAAGGACAAAAGACACACAAGTAATTAGTATCAGGAATGAACAGAGACTACAGTCACCACAGATTTTTCAGATATCAAAAGGATAAGGGAATATTAGGAAAAACTCTACACAAATAAATTTGACTGCTTAGACGAAATGGACAAATTCCTTAGAAGTACAAACCACTACAACTCACTAAATATGAAGTTGATACTTTGAATAACTCTATAACTGTTCAGGAAAGTCTACTTGTAACTTAAATATCCCAAGGAAAGAAATTCTGGACCCAGATGGTTGCACTGGAAAATTCTACAAAAAGTTAAAAGAAGAATGAATATCAATTCTACATAATCTCTTCTAGAAATCAGAAGAGTACGGAACACTTCTCAATTCATTCTATGAAGCATCTACTACCCTGACACCAGAACCAGGGGCAAAAATTTTCAAAAAGAAAGCTACAGCTATCTTACATAAATATAAAAATATTCTAATATCCTACACATTCCGCATGAACGTAGATGAAAAAAATCTTAACAAATATTAACAAATAGAATTCAGCAATATGTTCAGAGAACCAGGCACCATGATCAAGAGGGGTTTACACTAGAGCTACAAGACTGGTTCAATATTCAAAGAAAATCAAAGCGTTTCAATGCTCACAGCTATCATCATACTCAGTGGTGCAAACATGAAAACTTTTCCTCCAAGATTAGGAACAAGATGAGGATACCCACTCTCACCACTTTTATTCAACGTGTTATTGGAAGTCCTTGCCATAGCAATTAGACAAGGAAAAGAAATACAATCTTCCAAATTGGAAAGGAAAAAATAAAACTGTCATTGTTTGCAGACAAGATGATATTTTATATTTAAAAAACCCTAAAGACTCTATTAAAAAGCCGTTAGAACGAATCAATGAATTCAGTAAAGTTGCAACATACAATCACAACACAAATAATACAATACAATTTTAAAAATCTGTTGTGTTTCTATACACTAGCAGCAAAAAATCAGGAAGAGACATTGAGAAAATAATCTCATTTATAATTGTATCAAAAATACTAAAATACCCAGGAATAAATTTAACCAAAGAGGGGAAAGACCTGTGCACTGAAAACTATAAGACACTGATGAGAGAAACTGAAGAAAACAAATAAGTGAAAAGATATTCATGCTCATGGACTGGAAGAATTAATATTGTTAAAATATCAATATCATCCAAAGCAATCTACAAATTCAATGCAAACCCTTTAAAAATTCCAATGGCATGTTTTTGTTTTTGTTTTCTTTTTCTTTTTTTTCTTTTTCTTTTTTTTTACAGAAACAGAACAAACAAAACTAAAATTTGTATGGAACCACAAAAGCACCCAAATACCCAAAGCAATCTTAGAGTAGTAAGAACAAAGCTGGAGGCATCTTGCCCTCTGATTTCAAACCATGTTACAAAACTATGGTAATCAAAATGGTATGGTACTGGCATAAAAACAGAAATATAGATCAACGGAACAAAATAGAGAGCCCAGAAATAAACCCACAGATATATGGTCAATTAATTGATGACAAAACAGCCAAAAATATACAATGGAGAAAGGACAGTCTCCTCAATAAATGATGTTGGGAAAATTGAAAAGCCACATGCAAAAGAATGAAACTGGACCACTCTCTTAAATCACTCACGAAAATTAATTCAAAAGGAATTAAACACTTGAAAGGAAGACCTGAAACCATAAAATTCCTTAAAAGAAAACATAGATGGCAAGCTCCTTGACATCAGCCTTGGCAATAATTTTTTGAATTTGACACCAAAAGCGATGGCAACATAAGCAAAAATAAACAAGTGAAACTACAGCACACTAAAAAGCTTCTGCACAGCAAAGGAAACCATCGATAAAATCAAAAGATAACTTACCAAACAGAGAAAATATTTGAAAATCATGTATCGGATGAGATTAATATCCACAATATATAAACAGCTTATATAATTCAATAGCAAAAAAGAAATCCAAGTAATAATAGGCAGAGAATATGAATGGACATTTTTCCAGAGAAGACATATAGATGGCCAACAAGTGCATGAAACGGTGCTCAATATCACTAATCATCAGCGAAATGCAAATTAAAATCACAATCGGGTATTACCTCACACCTGTTAGAATGGCTGTTATCAAGAAGACAAGAAATAACGGCTTGCTTCCTGATAGGATGCACAAGTACTATGTGCTCGTCTTTCCAAAAATGTTTAGTTGGATCAGCACGTAGGACCCTGAGCAAGATGACTAGCCTGTCCTCTTCAGAAATTCAATGACATCAAAAGTGACAAAAACAAAGAAGTTGGGAGAGAGTTCCAGGTAATGAGGACTAAAGTACAACTCAGGAATTTTAATTGGAACATGGGGAAACATCAGTACCACAACACAAACACTTAATTCTTAATCTCTCTCCCATATGTATGTATAATATGGATGTGTATGTTAAAGGCATCTATATTTACATACCTACACATGTATATATGCATTATAGACATGATGTTTTTTAAACAATGGGGGAATTTACATATGGAGCTTATGTTAGATAATACTGTTGAATTAAGAGTACTGTCCTTAGATTCAACAATTGAATTGTATTCTGGTTATACAGGCTAATGCCCTTAATATCAGGAAATAGACGCTGAAGTGTTTAGGGCTGAAGTGGGCTTTTTGTCTTCATTTACTAAAGCAAAATGAATGGTGTGTGGGTGCCTGCAGACAGAGGAAAGGAGCAAATGTATGTTAATTGTTGAATTGAGATGAACAGAATCGAGGTGTTCATTGTGTAGTTCTTTCAAATTTTCTGTAGGTTTGAAAATTTTCAAATTAAATAATTGTCACGGGAAATTACTGTAAAACACAGGAAGCTGTGAAGAGCTGAGTCTTGCATCAAAAATTAGCTCTCAATGAATCTGTCCCTTGCAGAGGGGTGTGACCGTCCTCAATGCCACCCACCCATACAAGAAAGGGTGCATCACTAGTCTGCTGTACAAACCCACCTAGAGGTTCTGCCACCCAGGATTTGTCCTCCTTCCATGAAGCAGCCCTCTAACCTGGAACTCTGGTAAGTTGGAGGCTACTTTATATATTTCAAAGCTTCTGAATAAGATGTCCTGCTTTTATGTTTGATTGCAAAAGACAAATTAAGAGTAAAGAAATTTATTTTCAGGAAAAAACCCAGATGAGAGTGGAGTTATTTGGAAGCTACCAGTTCCATCTAGGTACATTCTCTCTCTCTGTGGGTCCTAAACAGAGACCCCCTAGGATGGAACTTCTGCGGGAGTGTACTGAAACCACACGACTGAACAGCAAACTCTCACGACCCTTCTCCGGCAGAGGTCCTATCACTGTGAACCGGGGGCCCCATCAGGTGCGTGTGCATGAGACCGCTGCTCTGCTTCTAGTTGCCCAACTGCGGGGGCAGAAATTTTTGCCTGAATATCTTGGTTCCCTGAGGGTGAGATGAAATGAATATTCTCTGGGTAATACCAGGCACTTGATAACATTTCATTTTGGAATGAAGTGATGCATTCAGACTATCACTCTGGGGTATAAAGGTAGGGGACACATCAATGTTTGATTTTCCTGCTTTACACTGAAGAAAGAAGTCTTTATAATTTTGATTTGTACAAAAAGACGATAGCCAACAGAATGTATATAAAATTAACTCTATTCTCAGAGACTTCTAAACCCTCGTCCTTCAAGGAAAAGAGACACGTGCTGAAGAGCTGGTGAATAGTCTGCAGTGACAGTACTCTGAGTTGTTCTTGACCCAAGTCCTCGCCGTCTTCCCCCAGCTGCTGCTGACTCCAGTTATCCACAGGCTGGGGGTGGGGAGGGAAAATGTTACGGCCTCTCCAGCTGATCTGTGAGTCTGGGTATCGATGTGCCCTTGGCAGTTGTCACATTAGCAGGCTGGAGGGATGATTTCTGCAAACTATTTATTTGGAGTAAAAATCTGGAGTGGCTCTGAAATCTTGCTCTTCTTTCATATTTAGAATTTTGCTTGTTTTGTTTTCATTTCGCTCATCAGCTGGGAAACTGTTTGTGACTATGCGTTATTGAAGTAAAGCATAATTCGAGCACTTTCATAATCTGAGCATTAGTTGTTACCTGAAACATAACACAAAAACTCAACTGAGGATCTTCTGTCAGGTTCTGCTGGTAGCTAACTGAGGCTGGAGTGAGAGCTGAGAGAGGAAAGAGGCCATGTGCTACCTGAATGCAGGTAACTGGATAAGCTAGGGGGTAAACTACAGTCTGGAAAGAGGAAGCTGTAGTAGCAGATTAGAGGGAAAGTCCTCTGAAATATGCCATCTGCCCTGCGGTGTGGAACAGAGGGCCCCACCACCGCATGATGCTGAGAGCCCTGCTCACAGCTGCCGCAGGGGGGTTAGCCAGATCCCCACCACCTCCCCCTCAGTATCACTTTACTCTCTATTCCACTCTTTTGGAGAAAAACAAAGGCCTTTCACATCTCCTGGGTGCCTAGCTTCAAACATGCACATTCAGAAACAGTCTGTTTCCTAGAACAGTTCCAGGAAAAAGAGGATATTTTGCATGGAAATCTGGCTCCCAAATCCATGTGCTAGTCCTTTTAAATAGGAGGGCAGCACCAAGGGAACAGCCCTAGAATGTGAAAACCAGCAGAATCTTCAGACATCATCTACGATATTGTGATTTATAATAAGAAATACATATTTGGTCTTCATCCCCATTTCTGGCACAGAGCTCCTAAAACCCCTGGAATTCCTAAGTGATGGAGGCATAAAATTCATTTGTTACGTTAATGAGGAAACTTTGGGAAAGCGCCTTATCTTGAGGGCTGATTGCCTGGAAGTTCAGCCTTGTGATTGGAGGGTTGGAACTTCCAGTCTCTGACCTCCTGGGAGGGTGAGGGCTGGCAGCTGAGTTCAATCACCAATGATAAATGATTTAATCAATCGTGCCCGTGTAAGGAAGTCTCCGTAAAAACCCAAAAGGTTTTTAAGGTTCTGAGAGCTTCTGGCTTCTGGGTTGCTGAATGCATGTTGGCGCTAGGAGAGCGGCTTTCTCTGAGGGGCCGTTAAAGCCCCACACCCTTTCCCCACGCCTTGCTTATGTATCTCTTCCATCTGCTGTTCCTGACTTATACCCTTTTATTTAAAAAAAAAAAAAAGGTAACCTGGTGAGTGAAATGTCTCTCTGAGTTCCGTGGGCTGTTCTAGCAAACTCATCAAAGCTGACAAGGGGGTGTGTTACCCTCTGATTTGGGGCCAGTCAGAAGTATGGGTAACAACCTGGGCTTTCCACTGGCATCTGAAAGGGTGTGGGAGAGCGGGCAACCTTGTAGAATTGAAGCGTGGCCCAGTGCTAAGCTCCCTCCACAGGGCCACCTCCTACACAAGGATATGGGAAGTTTAAAGGATGTTGACACAAGGAGGGAAAATACTGAAGGCCTCTGAGTAGGGCTAGTCTAGCTCTGGGAGAGGAGTGGCCACCTCTTTGGTATGAAGTTGTGGGTACTAGAAAGGTATTCCTCCCTGCTGAATACTTCTCCCACTTGATTTGTGACCGAACGTCTTTAAGAGGTGTCAAATACTCCCTCTGCTCCTCAGGGGGAAGGGGAAACAGGACTGAAGATGCCTTTGTAAAGGAACAGAATGAGGAACAAAACGCACGTACTTACGCCCGCCTGGGGCAAAAGGGTAAAACAGGACATGGTTTATACCGCTATAAGAACCTCAGCTAACAGTGATCAAATTAAGATAGCCTCTTTCTCTTGCCTAGAAGAGAATACACACCATATTGTCCTCTAGTGATCCAAACTTTTGTCCCCAAAGGAAAGTCAGTCAGTTAAGGGAAAGGAGACGAAAGTTGAGGTCTTAACCTGCACACACACACACACTTCGCACACACCAGTGAGTCGGCTAGCTCAGGGGCTCCTACACCTGGAGGAGCTTCACTGGCTAGATTGGGTGGTTTTTTTTGGAAAGTGGCATGTGAGTGGCCTTGCTGCTAGCTTCAGCCTCTCCTCCAGTTGCTGGTTGTTGGTTTAGATTCCATTACTGCACTGAGACTAAACCCACAAACAAAGAAAACCCACCAGCTTCGGTGTTGCACAAAGAATGGGAACCCTGGCCACTTACTCAAGGGTTGCCAAGATCAGAGCCTTGTCTTTAGGGAAACCGCTTGATGTTCCAGAGCTAACATGGAACCACACGGGGAGACAAGCCGCCTGACGGGAAATGGAGACTGGTGCTTGAACTCAGGAAGTGTGATCACTGGACTTCCAAATATGGTCAAGACTGCCGATATTGTGGACAGCTAGAAAAACCCAGGGGACAACATTCAGGAACCAGAATTAGCAAGGACATTTCAGGAAAGCTAAGATGCTTCATCTTAAAGAAGGAGGTTCATTAGACAGATTCTGTACATGTGCTGAAGGGGAGCAGAAAGCCTGCCACGATCCCTTCACTGTCTCCACGCTGGCTTGTCTCGGGTTCCTCGGCTTGCCTATGCCAATGGAGGCCAGATGGATGGCAATGCGGTGTGCGCCAGGAACGATGCAAGTTACTGACCCACCAGGGACCCGTACTTGATCCCAAAACTGTATGCAGCCTAATCACTTTTGCAAGGCGCGTTTTGGGGGCCTGCCTACAGAGATGATCTCAATCACCCGAGACAGAGGCGGTGAGCGTGGAGAAGCCGCCAGAGCTTCATTTCTCAGTCCTCTGGGTGTTGGAGCTTTCTTCTCTTTATACTGGGGGTACTCACCGGCCACATCCACGGCAGAGCTGGCTTCCTGCCCGTCACACGCAAAGGCGTTGGTGTTGGGAGGCTGGTGGGAGTCCTGGTAGCTGGAATGAGTCAGATACATTTCATCTAGTGAGTCCTCCTGGACTTCATTCTCTTCTTCCGCCTGGAGCCCCCTGCTGAAGCTGGGGTGGGGGTGGGTGGGCAGGAAAGACAGGAGATTAGACTAAGGCAACCTGGAACCACAGCCTCACAGCTGGTCCTGATCTGAAGCTCATGGCAGAGGCACCAGAAATCAGAGGGGCCATCTTATGTGAGAGGAAGCATGACAATCCCCTTCTGACTGGTGTCACAGTGAGGCTAGAGCTGGGGTGGGAGAGCGAGCAGCAGGTGTGCAGCGTAGTGATCTCCTAACACGAGGAACGACACAACTACTCTGCTAGAACACACTATGACAGGCAGGACGCGCAGAGACCTAAAATATTGGCTTTTAAATGCTCTGGACAAATTTTAGGGAATACTATATGAAGGGGTCCATTGAATACTGGCTCCCGAGGCAATGTAACCTCCTTAGGGCTCTTGCAGCTTTTAGACCTCTTTTTTCCCCTAAATATTTGATATGGTTGATTTTATTTTTCAAGATAGATTTCTGGTGATGAAACACCTGCAAACACACCTCAGGACAACTGTGCAGAAAGCAGAGAGGCGTCTCATTTTGGCTTTTAACCACATGGGTTTTTAGGAAACAGGAACCAGGGATCTCTGGCTGGCATGCCTTTAGGTCAGACTGATTCTAGTCAACTAGACTTGAGGAATTACTAGGGAATGGTAGCCAACGCAAGAACTGCAAAGAGAACCAATAACACTGTTTAAAATGACACATCATTGGATGATGAATAAATGCAGTGGGTACAGTCAGCAGTTTCTGGTTTCTCCTGGATCAGCGACCTCTGGCCTCTTGGTCTCTTGCTTCTGGAATCCTCTCCAGATTTCACCATTCCATCATCAGCCCTTTCATCATTCAGAGTTACCTGGGTGCCAGTGGCTCCTGTCCATCTTCACCTTCCCTATCCTGATGATCTTCTGTGAACCAAAAATACGAAGAGCTAGCAGGAAATTAAGCAGGTCCCGCTTCACACATCACAAGTACAAGGGCCTATGTGACCAGGGACGCAATACTCTACATATTTGTTCAGACGCTCTGGGAGAATGATTCCAGGAGGCGCGGGTGTGTCTTTAGAGGAGCAGCCTGGCAGGCTTTTCTGAGCAACACTGGGCGGTATGTCGCTGGCATGATGAATCATCACCATGAGGTCTGCTCCTAAGTCAAGGCAAAGGGTTTAAAATGTTTGGTCCCCAGCCTGCAGGGTACTGGCACACTGCCTTCTGTACTTCCTCAGCTGTAACCTTCATTTTGCCACAAGGCTGGCTGCTAGACCATGGATGTGTGTCCCATTACTGTTCTCACGTGGAGCCTGCAGCAGCATCTGAGCTGTAAGACCTTCAGGAGAAGCCACCTCTTTCTGACCAAATGACCGGACAGAGGGCCCTCTGTATGCCAATGAGTGTAAAGAGAATCTTCCCTTCCTTTCCATTTCTTCTTTTTCTCTTTTTCCTCCTGACCCGGCCCAGAGACCAGCCCAGTTGCAGAACTGCATTGTCACGGCAGCTGAGCAGGGCCGTAAAGCACAAATGAGAATCTAGCCCTCTAGTCAAACAGGGACCTCTTGTCTGAAGAGTGTGAAGAGTGTCCCCCCCTTCTTTTTCGTTCTCAATTTTCTTGCCTCCTTGCTCTAACAGTAGCCCCAGTCATGTGGAACTGCAGCACAGTGTGATAGGACAAGTGACTGAAAGAACCCAATCTCTCTGTAGACGGACTTGGAAAAGGGACCCTTGGGAACTGGGACGTATGAAAGAAATGCTAGAGAGGGGAGAGGCTGGAACACTGTCCATAAACTGACAGAAATCCCCGGGCTCATCCCCAAAATGAACACGTGTGGAACAGACCCAAAGAATCATGGCAAAGGGTTACAGAAATGAATGACCATAAAACCAGCAGCTAGTTCAGACTAAACCTGAGTGACTTATTTGCTCGACTGACTTAAACAATACATCAAGTACACTGAACACTAAACTGACATTGGAGCTACTGCCCATAGTACTCGCAAGTCTGAGCCTAGCAGGGGTTGATTGCCTGCTAAGAAATTCTTTTCAGAGGACTTTAACAGGACCCAGGGTCTCACAACATAATATTCAAAATGTCCAGAGTACAATCTGAAAGTATTCAACATAATAAAAACTTAACAATTATCTCAACAGATGAATAAAAAGCATTTCACAAAGCTCAACATCTATTCAAAATAAAACTCTTGGCAAATAAAGAACAAAAATGAACTTCTTCACATAAATTGGAAACTTCAGTTAGTTAGACCATGCCTGCGCATGTTTCGTTAGGAGACGTAATTCCTTCTCTGTTGTCAGCAGTCAACATCATAAGACAAAAAACAGAAGCTTTGTTTGTTCACTCAAATATGAATAAATAAAACAAGCAAAAGCTGCCTCAACCTGATGAAAGTCACCATGATCATTAATTGGAAAACTCAATATTATTAAAATGGTCAATTCTCCTCAAACTCTTCGTAGATTCAAAGCAATGCCACTCAAAATCCTAGCAGGACTTTTAATAGCTAATGACAAGCTGATTGTAAAACTTATATGGAAAGGCAAAGGATCTTGTTTCAGGCAAAGAGTTTTTAGATATAACTGCAAAACCATGATGCATAAGTTGGACTTTATCAATACCAGGAAATTCTTCTCCCTGAAAGACAGTTAAGAGAATGAAAAGGTAAGCCGCAGACTGGGAGACAATACTGGCAAATCAAATATGTGATACAGGACTTGTACCCGGAAATATAAAGAACTCTCAAGACTCAATGATAAGGAAAGAGCAACTCAACTGTCAAATGCACATCGTAGTTGAACACTCACTTTACCGAAGATACATGGATGGTCAATAGGCATATGAAAAGACCCTCAGAATCATCAGTCATTAGGAAATGCAAATTAAAACCACAGTGATAGGCCACCACACACCTACTAAAATTGCCAAAATGACAAAAAGCAAAAGAACAACCACCTGAAAATATCAGGATCTGGTACTGGGGAAGAGTTGGAACTCTACTCATTGCTGGGGGGCATGCGGAATGGTAGAGCCACACTGGAAAACGGTTTGGCAGTTTTGTATAAATTAAACGTACACTGACCCAGTGTACCCAGCAACCCCATGCCTGGGTGTTTAGCCAAGTGAAGTGAAAACATTTTTCACACAAAAATCTGTGTATGACTCTTAGCAGCGATTATTCGTAAGTGCCCCAGACTGAAAACAATCCAAATGGCCTCCGGTGGATGAAAGGGTAAACAAAAAGTGATACGTCTCTATAATGGAATAGAAGTCAGCACGAAAGCGGGAAATCTATGGGGACAAAAACCAAACACAGCGGTTGCCAGCGCCTGGCGTTGGGGAAAAACGGTTGACTACAGAGAGGCAGAAGGGAATTTTAGGAGGGATGGAACTGTTATATACCTTGATTGTGGGAGTGCTTATAACACTGTATATAACACTTATGTACACATTTTTATTGTGTATCAATACAATATGGGTCATTTTATTGTATATCAAAGTCCTTAAAAATGATTGGATGGCTGCTGCCTCCTGCTCCAAAAGCCTGTGATGAAGGAGGCAGTTGTCATAATGTGGCCTCCAGACCCGTGTAGTCTCCACTGTACTCACCCCCAGCCAGCCCTGTGTTGCCATGGTCCCCAGAGTGTGAGGTGTACCAGCAGGTGTAGTGTAAGCACCTGACAGTCCCTTTTTAAAAAAAAAAACGTAACCCAAGTGCCTGATATTAAGCTATTGATTCCCAAGGCATCCACTTCAAAGACGAGGATCTCAAATAACACACTGGCAACTACGTGACTAGACAGAGTCAGGTTGCCTCATCCTTGAAGTTTTTTGCTTTAGAAATTCCTGGTTGATTTAGATAACTGATGCTTGACCACTTCCTGCACTGTTTAAAAACTGACGTTTTTTCCTTCTTGCACTTTAATTCCCCTCTTCTGTTTTAAATTCAGCAGTAAAGAGTGAACCCACGGAACCCTAGGTGCCCCATCACAGAACCACAGGACTCTGCTCTCTCTCTCCCTGTGACCTCGCTGTGTGGCCCTGGGTGTGTGTGCGCCGCGTAGCCCTCAGGACTTGGGATTAATACACCTTGTGTTTTTCGAAATGTCCTGATGGTTGTTGCTGAGGTGTATCGTGCAATCCTAATAAGAAGCACAAGGGTCTGTCCAGCCACAACATTGGCTCCAGAAGGGGAAATGTCTGCGGGGGCTCGCCTCCAGCCCAGGAGAATACTCTCAGGTATGTCTAGACAGTAGCATCACCATCCTTTGGCTGAGACCGACACGAAACAGCAGGGCATCCGGATAAAGTCACTGGAGGGTCGTGGAGGCAGGGGGTCTCGTGTGAGGCTAGGACCTTGGCAGGAGCTAAGGGTCTTCAGGCCCTGTAGCCGACTTACCGGTGGTGAGTTGGCTGGCAAGTCTCTCTGCCAGCTGGCTTCCTTGGGTCAGTAGCTCACAGAATCTCTGCCTCTGGTAGTAGGCGATGTCAGTGCTCCTGAGGAGACTCTCAAAAGACTTGACTGTGTTCCTTGCATGCTGGGTGAAAAGGTAACAGGCACCTTTTCCTTCCTGTATCTTCTGTCGTAAGTGGGTCAGTTCTTGGGCTTGAGCCTGAATTAGGGGGTCATATTTCCTAAGGTGGGAAGGGAAAGTAAAATTTAAAAATGAATGTAGTGAGTGATAAATTATGGGAGATTTAGCAGAGATACTTCTTAGATTGCCCCTAAGGAATTCCTCATGCTGAATTCTTTATATATATACACACAGACACACAGACACACACACACATATATATACATATACATACATATATTCGTTTTCATAATTTTTTCACCAAAGATTATTATAAGATATTGACTATAGTTCCCTGTGCTATATAGAAGAAATTTGGTTTTTCTCTACTTTTATATACACCTCATGCTGAGTTCTTGTACAAGTTGTGTGACTTGCCTGTGGCAGAGGGAATGAGGAAATAGCACTGGGTTTGTTTCTTTTTCTTTTTTTTTTTTAATTACCTTTCTTTTAAAAAGAAATTCCTTCAGCTCCTCACTTCAGCCCCCATCCATTTCAATAAAATATACATCATCAAGCATTATGCAGAACGTAGGGGGTGGAAAGCCAGATACAGAAGTGCTAGACTGGCATTAATTGAAAGGATGAAAAGCAAAACCAATAACAGGGTCAAGATTTCCCACACCTTCCCAGTCTCCTTACCCAAGCCTTGCAGCTGATCTCATCTTCTCTGCCAGCTCCCCCTCCTCAAATGGCACTCCCTCCTCCAGCACAAATTCAATAAGTTCTTTGTACTCTTCACAGTCTGAGAAAACAGAGACGCTGCCTCAGGGGAAAGCTGGGCATGCTGCTGTGGTCACTGCCTTCAAGGGAGGAGGCAGGATCCATCCCAGGGGCAGATGTAACCATGGTACCAGGCCCTACGCTGGGATTTCCACACCTTATTCCTCAGCCTCCCAACTACGTGGCATTTGATTACTCCCCACTGTAGAGATGAGGAAAGAGAAGCTCATAGACGGGCAGATTAACTTGCTCAAGATGATTCAGCTGGAATGAGGCAATGTCTGGATCCACACACCCTGAGTTCTGACTCCAAATCTGAGCCACTTTCGCAGCCTCTTAAGTGAAACACTCATCTGGGCATGAAGTAGGACTCTCTGTGTGTTTGGGAAAGCTCCAAGGACTGTAGGGCTGACGGTCTCCCACAATGAGGGTTTCAACGATCCCTCCGTATTTCAAAGATGTAAAAGTTTATCTGGATAAAATCGTGTAAAAAGGTATCTGAAGATGAAAATGTCTGAAAGACAGATGTTCAAATGCTAACAGGTGTGTTAGGTTGGAGGGAGAACTAATGTCTGCCAAGGCACTGTTCTAGCAGATTTTTAAGAATTATCATCACGCAATCATCACCACTACCTGAAGAGGTAGCCACTATTCTTATTACCATTACAGATGCGGAAACAGAGGCATGGAGAAGGTGAGCAACTTGGATTTGAACCCAGGAAGCCTGGCTCTTAATCACAGCACTGTAGTAGTACCCTGACAGGAAGATAGTGGGTGATATCTTTCTTCTTCTCTAGCTTCAAAAAAAGTTGTATTATGATTATAATAAATTAAGTTCAAAAAAAAAAATACAAAAAAAACAAAAAAAACAAAAACCCTTATATTCGCACACCCCAAAGCTGGTCTTTTCACGTCATTGATAAATAGGCTTTAATTTTTACTTTTTTGTCCACGTCAGTAAGTTGGATAGCAAATTTTATCCCTCACTGATTTACGAAAAAATGATTGTAGAAATTTGAAAGCCAACTCAAATTCAATAATCAGTAAGAATCCTCCCGTTTTTTCCCTGTCCCCTCAGGCACTTGCTCCCATGGTCCTTCAGCCACTATGGCTCCACCCTCCCTTCGATGGTGAACAGGTTTGAAATGGTCCAGTGGATTTCCAGATGTGAAAGCTGATGGTGGAGAGGGAAGGGCCATCCCCTGCCCTGCCCTGCCCTGCCTGCTACGAGGCCTGGAGGTCTCCTCCACTTGGCTTCAGTCTCATTTTGCCATTTGTCTCAAAGCCCAGATCCTGGATTTGCTTGCTCTCTGTGAACTTCACATTCAGAGAGAGGTAGCAAAGGTGCTGTAGAGTCTCTGGTTTTCCTGGAAATACCCTCCATCTCACCAGAGGCTGAGGAATGGCTTCTCAGACTTTATGTGCGAAAAGAATCTTGCCCCAGGCATCAGGACTTCCCTCTGTGTCTGCCAGTCACACTCTCACCTCCAGACATCTGTGGCTCAGCTGGGAACAGACAGATTTAAGCTCTTTTAAGGTAGGGTGTCCTATCACTTCTTTCTCCCCAGGGCAGCCGGCACAGTGCTCTGCAAGTGGCTGCTCAGTCAAAGACTGAATTTAATCCTGAGATATTTAAGCCTACAACGAGATTATAGGTTTGTAGAATCTGCCACATGTTCCTGGGAGAGAAAAGAAAGTTGAGTGCCTGAACCAAGATCTTAGCTCAATTCCTCCCATACTCTCACTGCAAACTTTACTCCTTTGTGACTCAGTGTTTCCATCCTCTGCAAACTGAAGGTAAAATACCCATTTCTACCTTTCTAGGAGTACAATCAGGTTTGTTTTGATGGAAGAGAGAGAAGAATGAAGTCTGGAGGGTATTTCATTTCTTGTAGGGAAGATGGGCAATCATTTATCACTTTGGTGACTATGACCCCATAAGGCTTACTGTATTTCTGCAGCTGGTTGGCCAGGGAGTAAACAGTAGCTTTGGATGTGAGGAATTTCTCTGTGAGGTCTCGAAAGTCCTGTTTGACTTTTTCCAGCTGGGAGCGCAAGTTCTGGTTGATTTCCAGGATGCTCATTTCTGTCCTTGAGCCAGAGAAAGAGGTGAGAGATACTGCCATGCTGAAGCTTGTGGTGGAAGAAACAGAGCCAGACCCTGCAGAGAAGAAACCCAAACAAATAATAAATTCAAAACAAGTGAATGGATTATGGTGATGGTTGCACTGCCTGGTAAACTACTAAAAATCATTGAAGTGTACAAGTGGGTTAGTTTTATAGTATGTAAATTATACTTCAATAAAGTTTCTTTAAGTGAAAAGAAAAGTATTTAAACATATCTAAAGAATGCAGATGTAATTCATTACTTACTTTTGGGCCAGACTTCGTCAGCATTCCACCGCTCTGAGGGGCTTTCACCACGGAGGTAAGGCACAAGACGCCAGAGCTCCGAGGTCAGGCTATGCTGAGCGCGCCAGAGAGAGGACCCAGCCGGCCAGGTAACCATGCGGAGGCCCAGAACAGAATTGGAAGGTGGAGCGTGTCGTGGAATCTTGGGGGCCCCTGTCTTCCAGCTGCCTAGGCCACGCCGATACACAAGGCCGCCTGGGCTGTTCTGAAGGTCGCCACTGATGGGGACACCCCCTCCGCAGCCAGTCTCAGTCTGTCTGTATCCACGTGCTGATACCACAGACCTATCTCTTCCTAAAACGTAAAAAACTATTTGTTATTGTTTATTCTTGCAAGCATATAAATCATCAAGGAATTGATATTTCTCAAATTCTTTCATTGTCTTAAACACTGTCATAAAGTCACTTTTCCTCATGGAAAATTTAAGACTTTTAGATACTCTTGGAGTTTTTGGTTTGCTAGTTTTTTTTCCACCCCGTTTTACTATTTTGAGGAAAATATCCCAAATGTAATACTGTGTTCCATGTATGAATAATTAATTTATAAGGGTTACTGGCAAGACTGTGTCTTAATTAACTTCTTACTGCAGACTGACGTTATGATGGCTTCTTTTTCCTCAACGGGAAAGCAACTAGGCTTTTCGTTAAACTTGAAGTCGGCTTTGACATTCCCTACCTCCCAGCCCCACCCTCCTCCTCTATGTGTGGGTTCCTTTGTGTTTTAATCTGTATATGCATATTCCACGCTTATCCCTTATGGATGTCATTCTAGTGCGAAAGGCTTTCTTCCCCACTTGTCAAAGTCATTGAAGTAGATTTTATATGTTTCTTTGAACACTTGTAGTGGCCACATAATTTGGGGTGCTTTGTAAACTAGTGCTATTCTTTATGTCCAGAGCAGTTTTTATAGAACACTGAGCGATGGCTTGTGTTGACCCAAACTTATTGACCTGTTCTTGTTTTCTCAGAGTGTGGTAAACATCCAGATCTTGGGTCTATGGTAGTTAGTGGTGACCCACAGTATTCCTGTGCAGTGGGATTTAGTGGCATAGAAGCTGAGGTTTTAAAGAGAGGCATAGGCAGGCAGGAGAAATAATCCCCTGACCTCTCCTAACTTCCTACCTATCAATTTCTTCCTGGTTTTGTGAGCCAAGACGAGGGAAATTCCCTGAAATATCTCTCTCTTCCCTTCAGCTGCCTAGCTTTTCCAAGCTAGTGGACTCCACATATATGACCACGGCCACCTCCATATGTGCCACTGAACATTCATGACAAAGTGAGGGTGGAGGACAAACTACCTACACTACTTGCCAACCTGCTTCTAGACTATAGTTCTGGTCTGTGAGATGTCCCAAACTGTATGCAATTCAAGTCCTTCGAAATGTTTTGGGGCATATTATACGGCTTAGTGTACGGTCTATCCTGGAGAAAGTTGGGGAAGAGGGTGAACAATCTTGAGAGAAAGAGATCATGAAACCGGCCACCATTTTTCACACAATAGGTTCCTCCTCCAGTCACAGTAGTCTAGGACTACAAAGGAATAGAAGCAGAAGGGGAAAAAAGGATCCCGCAGAGACTGACTCACAGGGGATTGAGCTATTGAGGTTGTCAGATAGGAGCTTAATGTGGTATGTTTTAGCCGTTCAGAAAATAGATGACATGATAAATCTTTTCCAGCAGAGAAAGAGAATCTATTTTGAAAAAGCAAATGGAAGTTCTGGGAGCTGGGGAGTTAGCAGGGCGACCCCTGAGCCCGGGCGCTTAGTTGTGGAAGGAGAGACCCTGCGTTGGATGCGGGAACCCGAAACCAAACTGTCCTGGCTGCGGCGGGGTGGGGCAGGGGGGAGGTGCGGAGCCCCAAGCCAGGGCCTCTGTGGGACTGCAGTCTTCTTGCTGGAGGTATTGCTGGCGCTTCGAGCGTTTTACTCTCAGTTTAAAGGGTTGGTGGGCAGGATAGGGTTTTCCTGGACGTACTGTGAAGCGCCAGCACCAGTTCGGTTTCCGTAGTGTAGTGGTTATCACGTTCGCCTCACACGCGAAAGGTCCCCGGTTCGAAACCGGGCGGAAACACGTCAGCTTTCTTTTTCCGCCCCTCCGATATTTACATTCCCATTGGAAAAACTAAAAGGAGGCAAGGAGGGGTGGGACGTGCTGGCGTGCACAGCTGTGCTCTCTTTCCCCAGGATACATGGGAGGAGTTCCCTTGCTACCGGGAAGCCTACTCCGCACTAGGAACCGGGCCTCCTTTCTCCGCTCTCGGTCACTTTGGACACCGCTTAGCTCAAGGAGGGCACAGGACAAGGCCCCCTTCAAGTTACCTTTACATCCGGAAATCCCCTCACTTTCTCATTTAGAGACTTTTCCCCTCTACACGCTGACACCTATTAAGTCTCGGAAAACCACGAAGTTCACCCCTGTGAAGCACACTTGGCTTTCCCGCACCTCAGCACACCTGCGGAACACGTTGATTTGCCTGACAGAACAAAAGAGAAGTAACCCTGCACCGAGGGTTCGAGTCAAAGACGCGTAGTTGAGAATTTCAGGCTCCACGAATTGAGCTGGTCGGGGAGGAAAAGGAGCCAGTACCCCTGCCGTCATCGGGAGCGCCCCTGGACTGAGGACAGAGGTCAGCAAGGAGACCCATCCGCTCATCTCCCGCTGAGAGCCAGGTCTGCGCCTGACTTAAAAGGAAACCGAGGTTCAGAAAGAGAGAATGACCTCGGCTCTGCCGCGGACAGAGACGTAGCTGGACTAGGAGGCAACCCAGCCGGTTACCACGTGCGGCCTGGCCTGGCCTGGCCTCGGAGCAGAGAGCGTCGCCCACAGCGGGAGAGGGGAAGGGTGACGAGCAGCGGGCCAAGGGCCGGGAGCCTTGCACAGCTGCATTCAGCCCAGAGGGGCTGGGAATGGCCTCTTTTTCTGCTCTGTCCTTAGAAACCCAACATTTATTGTCACGAGTTTCGACTAGACATGGCAAATTCGAGCGGGATGGTGAGTGGGCTTTGTTTCCTATGACTCCCTGGTGGTCTCTTGGTTAGGATTTGAAGCCTCCGCAGCCCGGGTTCGATTCCCGGCCAGAGAAATTTCTTTTCTCACCGTCTTGGCTCCCAGGAACCCTGCGGTTTGCCTCAAGGTCCCTACGCCGAGGGAAGGTGCGATGATCCGCCGGGGGATGGGCGGCCTTCTTTCTACCCTCTGCGCCTTCATCTCACAGACCTAATGGCGCACAGAGTTTTCATCCAAAGAGAACCTAGGACTTGTGTTCCAAGAACTCATCGAAAATCAGAAACATTGGAAACACACACAACATTTGAAATACTAACATCGCATATTCTGTCCCTATCCGCACACCGAGCCCTTTACCATCTTTGATTCGGCGCTCCCTCGCCAATGTATCAACTGCGACACCATTTGAGAGTAACTGCCGTCATCTCAATTCAAGATCACTGCTTGGGCCGCTGTTGCTCCTTTCCTTTGTCGAGTCCCTCCAAACCGGCTTCTGCGGGACCCGTCCGCCAAGGCCACAGGAAGGCTTTGCCCTCGCGAGCAGGCCCCTTGTGCCCCTTCAGGAACCCGAAATCTCGTCTCTTCAGGCTGCCGGAGTGCAGGCCAGACGCGCCCTGTGCTTGTGGGAACACGACTGGGTTGTCATCCCCCAGCTGCCGCTGCCTCCGGACCCCTCCTGGCTGCCTCCGTGGGCGGCGGGGTCTTGGGTCAGCCTGAGCGCTGGAGCCGCCCACCTGGGGAGAGGCCCTTTCAGGGAAGTGCGGCCGCCCCCTTGGCTCTTGCCTGGCTCCGTGTGCCCTGCAGGGAACATGAAGGGTTCTGACCTGACAGAAAGCAGAAGAACCTTTCCCGTGATGGGAGGATGAGGGGAGCGGGTAGGAAATGCGTCAGAGGGTGGGGGAAAGTTCTCAAGGGCTTTCCAGAATTGTCGGCCTCGGTGCTGTCAGGTGGGCGACTGCCCTGTGATAATGGTGCTTGGTCTTCTCTTGTCCGGACCTTGACGTGGTGCTGGGTCCAGTCTGAGTTTAAGCAGACAGAGGCAGCCTGATTTGCAGTACAGATTCCAGTGCGTCTGTCTCCAAAGAGGGGTAGTCACCCAGCTTGTGGTTGTAGGATCCCAGGGGATGACATGCATGGGAAAGTTTTCTTGAACTTTCCTTCTTGGTCACATGTAACTCAGGGGGTAAAAACGAAGTTTAGCTCTAGACAAATGAATGGACTTTGGAGCTAGGTTAAAAAAAAAAAAGATACTTTTACAGACTTTAAAGAATTCTAGTAATTGACGTGTAACAGCGTAGACAGCATTTGCGTCATGTCATACTGCTGAAGGTGAACCCTTGTATGCATCACATCACTTTGAGAACTTCTGTCTGAAAGGTACTTTGTGCTGTCTTCCAGATTTTCGAATAATGTGGAAGCGCAGTGTTGGGAGCACAGTGTTCTAGGTTGTATACGTCCTGAAATTATTTTCCCTTCAAAATCCTAAGGATACTGAATGGCCTAAATGTCCTCATCTGGTTTTACTGGTCCAGTATGCAAACTTGAATTCCGATAAATATTTAAGTTTATAAAATTTAAAATTTTGAGTTCCAGCAAAATAAACACACCACATACCATACAATGTCTTTGAAATAAAGTCTCATAATTCTAGAAATCATAGCGACTTAGTTATTTCACTTACAATTTTGAGGTAGACTTTTTAGGCATCATGCGATATTTGAACCAACATGCATTTCTCCATTATGATTCGGCTCAAGTTGTGATTTTAAGATCCATTTTTCCCTTTTAAGTTCTTTAACTGATAATAAATTGGATTAATTAATTATAATCTTTGCCTGGAGGAATTCTAATTAACACAGGAATAACAAAAATACTGTTCTGATACAATGCTGCTGCATATTTTTATACGTTGATGAGTGGCCGAAGGTTAACAGGTTAAGAGGAGGTGTGGGCACCTTGAGCGGATGTCAGTGAATGGCCAGCTACTGTCAAGGAGCCATATAGAGACAGTGACAGTCATGTTACTGCAGGCTTGGTGGTATAGGAGGGAGCCTAGTCATTAGAGTGTGTGCCTCCAACCAAAGCGAAAACACACAGAGAAAAGAGGAGAAGAACAAATGTCTTGGACGGGTGTGTATTTCCCCCTCCAATCGAGAAGCTACTTGGCAGGAAGGAATCTGGAGTCATTCTGGCCAGTCTTCTCGAGACTCGATCAAGCAGGTCACCACCAAAAACAATGACAATTGTTGAAAGGCTTTCTAAACACCTTGGAAGTTTAGCGGCTGAGCACATGCAATGGGGTGTCTTTGGGTCACATCCACATCGTCCCTGTATGGTACCTCCCACTTACGTGATTCAGGAGGGCACCACTCCCCTTGTTAGAGTATTGGATAGATATATAGGAACTTGGTTGTGATGACAGGAGTGTGAAGAAAAGGCTCGTTCTTTGAGTTAAAAAAAAAAGTGCATCGGAGTAGAAATTGGCACACCTTCTATTGAAATCAAACTGGGGAAACATGAAGATACGCTTTCAGCTTCTGGTGGAGGTGGGGTGAGACGAATCAGATTTACCACCCTGCCTGAAATCTCACCCTACCTCCCAACCCCACCCCCAACCACCGCCCCCAGGAAAAAGAAAAAGAGGAAAGACACGAAACACCGGTTTTCAAGACACTGGAAATCAGGCAGCAAAACCCAGCAACCCCTGAGACATGAGCAGCAACCAACATGAGTCCTGTCATTGGCCTGGCTTACTGCTTCCAGACTTTCCAGGCTAGGCACCAGGAGGGGGATCTGAGGCCAACTCCTTGGGCTGTGGAGATGAAGCTGAGTTTTGATTGGAGGGCAAGGCAGCTAGAGTGCACAGGACAGAGATCCAGTGATGAGAGAGAGAGAGAGAGGAAGAGAACCCTGGGATATGAAAAGGCTCTCCCTCAAGGACTCAGCAGAGCAATGATCGCGAACAGGGTATGCTTATGCAGAAACTACCCGAGGCCAAGGAAGGAAACTTGAAAAGATCAATGCACAGTGTGCCTGCTGCTCACGCAGGACAGGCAATTGCACTCGCTCCCCCAAGCCAGCCTGGACTACTCATAATTCACAGGCCTTTGGGAAGAACACTCAGGAAGATTTTTTTCAGTAGTGAGAGTAATCAGCCCTAGAATGACCTACCTAAACTATCACAAAAGCAAGGCCCAAAGGGATCAAACTGTTTACAAGTCACTTAACTGTGCCACAGAACGAAACTCAAGACGATTTCTAGGAATACCAAAATAGCGAGCGCCCAAGAAGGGAAACTTTGACGATGTCTGGCATCCAATCAAAGGTGCCAGGCATGCAAAGAGGCAGGAGAAAATGACAAGGAGGAGAACAATCAATCAATCAACCGAAACTGAACCATAACTGACAAGACGTTAAAATTCCCAGGGAGGACTTCAAGACAGTTATGATGACTGTGTTGCCCATGTGCCAAGAGTTAAGTAGAAATATGGAACATTTTCCAGTGGCCTGAATCAAACTGTAGACGTGGAAACTATCACATCTGAGATAATAAGTTCACCAGGTGGAAATGACATCAGTTTGACATCACAGGAAAAAAAGATTAGGGAACATAAAGGCATGAACAACCGACAATATCCAAAATGAACCTACAGTAAAAAAGAAAAAGAAAGAAAAAGAAAAAGAAAAAAGAAAAAATTCTTTTTTTTTTTTTTTTAATGAACAGAGCATTATTGAGTGGTAGAGTGACTTTAAAAGGCCTAATATATGAGTAATTTGGAATCTCTGGAAAGACTCCGGGAGAAGGGAAAAATTTGGAAGAAATATTGACGGAAAATTTTCCGATCATAATAAAAATTATAAACCCACTGATCCAAGGAGCCAAATGAACAGCAGCAGCACATGAAACATGAAGAAAACCACATCTAGTCACATCATACTTAACTTGCTCAACTCCACTGAAAAAGAAAAGAAAAATATCTCCAAAGCAGCCAGAGGAAAAAGACATGGTACATTAAAAAAAAAAAAAATATATGCCAGACTCCTCATCAGAAACAGTGCCAGTGAGAAGACAGTGGAGCAACATCTTTAAGGGACTGAAGGGTTCGGGGGAGTGAATGTGTAATTGCATACCTCCTCCCCAAGAAATGTCTTTCAAAAATGAAGGTGCATAATGACATCTACAGACATATAAACGCTGAAGGAATTCATCACCAGCAGACCCACACTATGAGAAATGTGAAAGGAGTCCACTGATACCGGATGGAAATCTGGATGTACACAAAGGGATGAAGGACAACAGAAAAGGTACTTGCATGGGGAACTATGTAACATTTTTCATATTACTTAAATCTCTTTTTTAAAAAAGTGAGATTAAACCAAAGTAATAACGATGGATTGTGGGGTTTATAACCTATGTAAAGTGAAATGCCTGCCAACAACAGCATAAAGGCCAGCGGGGGGAATGTGAAGAGGTGTGGCATGACTTGAAGAAAGACTGTCCTGTGGTTAGCTACCGACGTATGCTATAAAGCTGAAAGCAATAGCCGAAATAACCAAACCAAAGAGTTACAGCTAATAAGCCAACAAAGGAGTGGAAATGGAATCATCCAGAAACCATGTAAACACTGTGATAGAGCAATGGCTCTCCGGGGGCTCTTCGCTAGAGAAGCACTCGTACAAGGGGCCAAAGATACGTGTTCAGGAATGAGGACTACAGCATTACTTGTAACCATGAAATCATAGAACCAGATTAATCTCAAAAGTATATGGAAATGGTTAAATCAACACTAGTAAGTACAAAGACGGAAGAAACTCCGTTGTTAAAAAGGAATTCAGAGTAACGATGACTCAAGTGAGCTGACATTTTCAGCCAGCCAGCGAGCGACCTAGTTTTCCTGGTGCGGTTCTGGGCCAGCCTCAAGTGATGAATTGAGGAGCTTAGGTTCTCCTGTCGTACACAAGACGACGCAGAGGTCAGGAGCGTAGTGGTGGGGGCATCGCTCTTTGGCCGTGAGGGGAGAGGATGCACAGAGTAGAGAGAGAACCTCAAGATCTTAGCTCTCTCAAAAGGGCAGGCTGAACACGTCCCTGGGTGGGCTCGAACCACCAACCTTTCGGTTAACAGCCGAACGCGCTGACCGATTGCGCCACAGAGACGCTTGGGCGACGCCTTCTCTCAGGGTCAGAGAGAGCAAGTTCGGCTTCCGCGCTCGGCTCAGTCACTCGCCTTTCTCAGCACCGCGGTGCCGGCTCCAAAGCCTCAGAAAACCCGGGAAGTGGAGTCGACGCGGCGTGTTCGTCCGGTGGGAAAGCCGTGCGTCGGGCGATTCCGAAGGCAGAAGGGACAGCCGAGCGGGAAGCCGGAACCCAGGTGGTGGGGAGGGTCGGTCAGAAGGGACGAGCGGGAAGAGGCGGGGAAGAAGCCCGCGAGGCGGGGAGGAGGACAAGGAGACTTCCTAGGAGGCCTGTGCAGAGACACGTGCGGATCTGGGGAGACGAGGATTGGTTTGGGGCTTGGTTTGGTTTGGTTTGATCATGAGGTATCAAACTTGAGGGGAAGAGAGTGCAGAATGGAGAGCGGGCGTGAAAGAGAGAAGAGTGCAAATACCCGAGGTTGTCCAAGAACCAAAGAGCGCGGTAATCGGAAAGGTTTGACGTCAACAGTGCTCCAGCAAGACGCAGGCCCGTCGCAGCGAGCGTGGTGCGCCGTGATCGTATAGTGGTTAGTACTCTGCGTTGTGGCCGCAGCAACCTCGGTTCGAATCCGAGTCACGGCACTGTCCCTGCCTCCCGCGGGGAAGGCGGTTGCTTCTCTTTTGATTTGGGGTTAAGCTTGACAGGGGCCTGGGGGCCACAGGGCACTGCTTTTTCCCTGGCCACCGGGCGCGATGAGGTCAGGAGAAGGCAAGGAAACGCTACAGACCGCTGACCTGGGGACCTTCTCTACTCCGTGTCTGAGCAGAAGGGAACCGAAGGAAGCCTTTTATCTTCTACCCCAAACTGGGGAAATCTTTCATGCCCTAGCTGCCCAGCGAGGAGCCTCCTGTGCTATCACCGGCGGGAAATGTTGTTTCTGGCTTACTCAAAATCTACAGGATCTTAAAGACCACAGACAAAATTTTTTATCACATAAGGGACTCCTCCTCCCTAGACCTGTTTAGCTGGTTTAACCTTGGCTGCTGGGAATCTCTGCTCTGAGGACTTTCTCAATCCTTGCCTATCGTTTCCCCTTATAGTCATCATAGTAACCTCTCCAGTGCCCGTCTACTCTCAAGGATTTTAAAGGCCTGTCGGCAGCCACTCGCGAGACAAACAGTATCCATCAGGACTGGACAACTGGAAGAACTTAACAAGAACCACATACATGGTGATCGCGGTGATTACCTGACCCTCCGGCCTGAGGACTCAACTAGTGGAAACAGCGAATGCCTGATTCTTCCGCCTGACTACATCCATGCTGGTAACCGAGGGTCACATTATACTGAGAGCATGACCGGAGGTGGGGGGGGGGGGGAGCGGAATTGTTCAAATCAAACACAAATAGAGATCAGACTTGACAATTCCCTGAGCAGATGACCCAGTTTAGTCATACAAACAAACGTTAATTGAGCTTATTTTACCGAACAAGTGAAACTTCTCTTGCGCCACTTCTTGTTTAGGCCTCTGAAAATCATAAACAAAACTTTAAAGCATTCAGCAAAGTTGGTATGAGACACTACTTTTAACCAGTTCCCTACCACTAGGAAAACTCTAACGATATAACCAATCACTGTGAAAATAAACAGCCATGCCTCCTCACTATATATAAGCTGCTTTTTAATTCTATCTCCGAGCCCCGTTCCGTATTCTGTGTGCGTGCTCCCAGTTCCCAGACTGTCTTTGTGCACGGTAAACTTTTATTAAGTACTGTTTCGGTGATCCAGTGGTTTTACTGCTGCTGGCTGAACTCTAAGAGTACCTCAACATTTTCATCTATCGATTGGGCCAACGAGGGAACCCCGCTTCATACTGTTGTGGTCATATGTGCCTGGATTTAGTGACCACTCAATCAATAATACAGAATCACAGTAAGTCACAGTAAGTCTTCAGGTCAGGCAGTGCAGGTCTTCTGTTCTGTTCTTCCTCGGGGATGCCCGAATAAAATGATCCCTAAAGCTGCTGTGAAAAGCTTCACCCAAAGAGGCGTGAAGTTCCAGGAGGGAAGAGAGGAACCTCACGTCGCAGACCCAGCCTGGCTGGTCCTCGAGGGCAGAACCAAAGAAGAGGCTAACCGGCAGAAAGCCCACCCCCATGATCTCGATGAAAGTCTTAAATCCTAACGTCCAATTGAGCAGGGGGCCGAGCTGAATCCACTCCTGCGCCCTGATCCGGAGAGTCGTCTGCACGAGTTCAGTGACCAGGAACAGGAGGAGAGACGGTGCACATCGCTGGTTCTCAATTGGGGCGCGATTTGGGCTCCCACCCTCCCCCTCCCCGGCCCCCCACTGACACTTTGTGCGTCACCTGCGGGCTCCTTTTTTGGAGGAAGCAGAGAGGGAACGGCCTTGGAAAAGGGTGTCTGGAATGCCGGGTGGCCTCTCGGAAGGCCCTCGGAGAGTGAAGGGTAAAGGTCACGCTGGTCCGAAGGAAGGAGATAAAGTAAGCGACGTGCAGCTCCCTGGTGGTCTAGTGGCTAGGATTCGGCGCTTTCACCGCCGCGGCCCGGGTTCGATTCCCGGTCAGGGAACTTCTTTTGTGCCGCCTGCTTTCCCCGCAGCACCGAGTCTTCAACTCCCGCCGAGGTAAGGGAAACAGAAGCGGCCGATTCTCAGGGCACCCAGGTCTTGCTTAGCTCCGTGTCAGCCCTCCCCGCCGCCGCGCCAAGTGGCTTTAGAGGGCTTCTGAGCTTCTTGCTCAGCTTTCCATAGCCCTGCAGAGCTTCCACAGCCCCTGTGGGGCTGCACCCGAGCCCGCGCCCCTTGCCACCTCAGGCGCGCAGGTCAGGCTGAGCTCTGAAGAAGCCTCTGAGAGAAGCCAAGCCCAGTCATGGTGTTACTAGGTACCCTCGAAACGGGCGCGTCTGGCTGAGACGCCTCAGCTCAGTTCGCGGATGAAACGCTCCGGAAGAGGTGCCTGGAGGCAACATCCGCGAGGGTTGAGAGGAAGGTGAGCGCTGGGCCAGGTCCTCCAGGGCTGTCCCGTTTGCAGATGAAGCGGTGGAGGGAGTTAACATCAGTTAACTGACCCAACGAAGGCAGCATGTGGAAAGCATGCGAAAAATGGAAAACTGTTGCCATAAGCAGAAGGTAAGAGTAGAAATCAACACCAGTCAGTATATCAAAACGATGCCACCCTCCACGGTCAAATCCCGCAGTTTCTACAACGGCTGTTGCATTTAAACCCTGTACACTCTACCAGGCCCTGGGCGCGTTTTCCCTTTTCCCGTGGAGGCTCACTCCGAAGACCTGTTGGAATCAATGTTGCGTCCACTGGAAGGCAAGAGGAGAGCGAGCGAGAGCCAGGGGAGATGCTGTGGACCGAGCCTGCAGAGGCTGTAGGTGGAGTGTGGAGATGAGAGCGCAGCGGCTGCGAATCAGTGGGTCGGGAGCTGAAAAGCGGTCAGTCTTGCGGGCCGGGCAGCGGGATCTCCTGAGTGTTGGGCGGGGTGGGTGAAGGAGGGGGCGGCGGTGGCGTCCGTTGGATTCCTTTGTGGAGAGCGGTTTGGAAGAACAGCGAGGGCCGGGGGGAGGGGAGGGGTGGGAGGCTGCCCTGTGCCTGCGGGGTGTGTGCTCATACTTACCGGGCACAGGAGAGACTGTGATCACCAAGATGGTTTTCTCAGGGCGGGGCTCTTCTGTTGCTCTCGGGACGTGCTGACCCCTGCGATTTCCCCGTGTGTGGGAAACTACCGCAGAGTTTGTGCTAATGGGGGACTACCTTCGTGCTCTTCCCCTGTTACCCTTCGGTTCATGAAGACTACTCTCTTCCGTGGTGCCTCCCTGCGCTCGGCTCCCCAGGTGCCCCACAACCGGCGCTCCACTGCTAGGGAAATCGGGTCTGCAGGCCCCATCCTCCTGGCTTTCCTATTTTGTGACCAAAGCGTATGGATGGGTCCTGCTCCTTGCGCCAGGCCTCCTGTCTGTCCGTGAGCGCCGGCCCGCTTCTGGCCACGCGCGTGTGTGCGCGCGCGCCGGGCTCCAGCCCACCGGGCTCGGCGCTGGTCTGGGCAGCCGGTGCAGGCTGGCTGGCAGGCATCAGCAGGAGAAAGGCCACTCGGCTGGGGTGGTGCGGAGGCGTGGGAACGTCGCCTCGCCCGAAGGCCTCGCGCCCCACCGTCCCTTTGGGACCAGGTCGGAACGAGGCACCCCTTCCAGGAACATGAGGGCCCGAGGCCTCCTTTCGCAGGGAGGCTCCCGGGGCCAGCCCGCCCTTCCCCTGCCCGGGCTAGATGACTCTTCTGGCCTCTCACCCGGCCTCCCCTTCTCCGTTTTCCTCTTCCACCCCGGGGGCTGTGTCCCTGGGGAGACTAAACGCTCCCCGCCCACCCCCTAATCCTCAGAAATGACCCAGCCCCCTCTCCAGTGCTGACGGAGGGAGTTGGATCCGTGTTTTCCTACAACGGGAGGAGAGAGAACCTTTGGCGGCAGGAAGCAACCTGTTCCCTTGCTGGGTCTCTTGGCTCAGCCCATCGAGGGGCCTGGCTCAGGGACCCGGAATCTTCGCTCCTCCTTGAGGGGCCTGGGTCGCGCGCGGCCCACGGAGGTGGCCGGGTTGGCTTCTCTCCCACTGCTCCTCAAGGAAGAGCAGGAGCATCCTGTGGGGCCCACTCTTATCCAGAAGAGGCACCCGGGAAATGATCCAGCAGAAGCCGGGACTCTGCGCAACGGACCACTTCGGAGCGACGCTTTGGTTGGCGGGTCGTTGCCCCCGAGGGCCTCGGAGAGGGCAGAAATCATCCAGGACGATGCGTTCTTCAGCGCCTTGACTGAGACAAACGGAAAGGAGGGTGTCTCCCAAGAGGGCTGCCGCCCCGAAGCCTCTGGTAGCAGAGGGGCTTCTGGAGCCAGAGGGCCCCCTCTCCGCCAGGGTTATCAGTCGGCTGCTGCAGAGATCTCACCTGGCTGAGGTCTCCTCTTCCTCCTCCCCTCCTCCCCTCCTCCCCCACCTCCTTTTCTTCCCCTTCTTCCCCCTCCTCCACCTCACCCCTCTTCGTTTTCTATCCTGATGTTCCTTGAGTGCCTGTCTTCCTTTTGTGCCACGGGACATGTCACCTCTGCCGAAGATCACACAATTCCTTAGGTTGCTCTGAGCTTCAAATAAGGAAATGTAGGCAAAGGTGCCAAAAATTCTCAATAATTGTGATCTCTTCTTGTTTCTATCAGTAACATCATCTGAATCATCAGGACTGTCCTTTTTTTTTTTTTTTTAACAATTGCATTTTCATTTTTGGAATATATTAGCATACATTTAAACATTACAATAAACAAATATATACAAAAATAAATAAATAAAATAAATTGTAATATATATACACCAAAAAGATAAATAAATAAAATAAACTGAAAAAATTACACAATTGCTGAGTAATAAATTGGTTCTGCGATTTTATTATGAAAAATAGTGTGTAGAGAATATTATTACACATATAACCTTGGCAATTCTGCAGGGTAGAGGCTGTCTTTCAGCCACCCTGTAGACAACCTGTCAAGTGTTAAACACCTTTAATGAAATTTTGCCAGCAGTCAAATGTGAATGTACTTGTAAGGCAACATAATCAACGGGTACTGAAGATATTTAATAAATTCTTACAAAACAAGAAGAAAAAGACAGACCTGTAGGAAAATCACCAAGGTCTTGGGGCGGGGGTGGCAGGGATCCTATAAGAGAAAGTCCAGATGGCTACCAAATACGCAATGGTGCTCAAATTTATCACCAATAAGGGATATTAGAAGCGAAATCCCCACGATTACAGATTGGTGCAGGAGAAAGAGGAGAGGTGGGCGGAGGGGGAGGGATGCAAGAGGAAGAGGGAGAGGAAGGAAGAAGAGGAGGAGGACAGAGAAGGAAAGAAGTAGAAGAGAGAGGGAGAAGGAAGAGGGGGAGAAGCAGGTGGAGGACACTTGCAGGTAGAAAAGTATGGAGTGGTGAGCGAGGTGAACCTCAGGGCCTCAGGACTCTGCGAAGTCCCCATTTACATCGACTCTTTATTGTCTTCTGCTCAGAACTGCCTTGCAGATTTTAGCTCTCATTTTTACTGCTTGTGGTCAGAACCACGATATAATGGGTTGTTCTGCACAGGCAAAACAAGGAGGCGTCGAAAGAAAAAAAGGGAGGGGAGAAAGGAAAACAGACCACAGGTGTCCTGCATTGGCCGGGAATCGAACCCGGGTCTCCCGCATGGGAGGCGAGAATTCTACCACTGAACCACCAATGCTCCCTTTACTGCTTGCCCCACTCTAGATCCCTAGCAAGGATCTCCAGAGTGACTGAAGGCCCGGCAACGGGGAAACTAGAACGTTCCCAAACAGGCTTACACCATTGTCTTTGGCAGACAGAGCTAACGGACTGACAGGCACTCCAAGCAAAGGCTGGCGAAGAAGATGTACAATCAGGCGACAGCAAAAAGTGGGAACATTCCAATGAAGATATCAAAATATCGGTCTTGTCAGCTCACACCACACCTCTGAAAAAGGCTCTTTCCAGCCGTAGAACAGACCCCTGCAGAAAAACTTCGGAAACTCATCCAGATCCCTTGTTTAGGACCCTATACCTTCAACTGTCAACCTCAGACTCTAACCTTAGAAAATAATCTAACTTTCTAGATTAGGCAAGTAAAATTCTAACCCAGAGAAGAAATAAGAAGCAGAAGCAGAAGTAGACTGGAATTAGAAGAAGGAAAGGGCCAGAATCAAAATAGAGATAATGGAGAGACACACCTTGGCCATGCATTCCCGGCCAATGCACGCTTTGCCTCGGGTGGCTCTCCCCCGTTTCCTATGGGCAAGACGTGTGTGTTGGTCCTTTCTGGGTTGTACTTGGCCTCTAGGAGTGGCCATACCGCCCTCGAGTTAATTCCACAGCAGAAGATTCTGAGGACTTGGTATCAGCTGGGCCGGGTGATGGGTAAGGGTTGTTTTTGTTTTTGTTTTTGTTTACAGTCCTTCGAGGCCGTGCAGCGATTGTGCATGCTTCAGTGATAGACCTGCAGTGCCACAACCACCTGGGCAGAGGTTGTCTTTGAAGCCTCATGCGTCGCCGGGCGGTTTTCTTCCGTTTCGAATACTTGAAATAGAAACCATTGTGACTATTATTCTTTCTCCTATTTTATTGTGGTTACATAGCAGTATGGCCTGGGAATCAAGGAATGAAGGTCACCGAAGGACAGCAGCTGCAGCGCGAGAAGAATCATGGCCCAAGGAAGGGGAACGCTTGTGGGAAGGAATTTCCAAAATGTTACATAGCTGGAATCATTCAGTTTCAGTTTTATCAGACTGGATTCTTTCACTTAGTGAGTATATTTAAGGTATTTTCATCTTTTTTCACAATTCCCCAACTTGCCTAAACTCCAAGGATGGGGCAGATGCCTGAGAATTTCCAATGAAGAAAAAAAAGCTTCCATTCGCCGAGAATCGAACCCGGGTCTCCCTCATGGGAAGGGAGAATTCTACCATTGAACCACCAATGCCCTGTCTGCTCACGAATCTGGTTGATGTATGTGGTAATTGAAAGCGTGCTGGCCAGAGTTGGTGTGTGTGTTGGCTGTTGGGCAGAGGGCAGATAGAACCAAATCTCTTGGAGGTCCAAGGTGATGGTCGTTTCCCTTGCTGAGCTCCAGTTTATGACTCAGCCTCCACCTAGCTGGGCTTCTCAGCTTCTCAGCAAGAGTAGCACGACTGCAGGTCTGCAGCTCTCATCTTTCAAAAAATCATAATGATTCTTAAGTCCCAACATGTGAGGCAGGCTTCCAGGCTACTTACTTCAGTGTACTTTCCCCAGGGAAATTTTGGGAAAGAAATCTCTCTATAGTTCAATTCATTCAGAGGACCAATGTTTCACCCGCTGCAAATTTTCTGAAGATTAGTCTGTTCCTTATGTAATCCAAACACCGAAGCCTATACCTCAATGTATCTCACAGTCACAAATGCAACAAGGAGTCCAATTTAGATTAGCGTCTCCTGTATAACCAAATACTGATTGCAAACTTAATATTAATTAATATCTTGATAAGTATGATATATCACAAATCCGTCCAAATGCTTCGAACACCTTAAAAAGTGAACACATAGTATTGTTGTAATGGTTACAAGACCGACTCACTGCTCTTGTACATAAAAAATGGTTACAGAGAACTGATTCCCTTGGCCAAGGTGTGTCTCTCCATTATCTCTATTTTGATTCTGGCCCTTTCCTTCTTCTAATTCCAGTCTACTTCTGCTTCTGCTTCTTATTTCTTCTCTGGGTTAGAATTTTACTTGCCTAATCTAGAAAGTTAGATTATTTTCTAAGGTTAGAGTCTGAGGTTGACAGTTGAAGGTATAGGGTCCTAAACAAGGGATCTGGATGAGTTTCCGAAGTTTTTCTGCAGGGGTCTGTTCTACGGCTGGAAAGAGCCTTTTTCAGAGGTGTGGTGTGAGCTGACAAGACCGATATTTTGATATCTTCATTGGAATGTTCCCACTTTTTGCTGTCGCCTGATTGTACATCTTCTTCGCCAGCCTTTGCTTGGAGTGCCTGTCAGTCCGTTAGCTCTGTCTGCCAAAGACAATGGTGTAAGCCTGTTTGGGAACGTTCTAGTTTCCCCGTTGCCGGGCCTTCAGTCACTCTGGAGATCCTTGCTAGGGATCTAGAGTGGGGCAAGCAGTAAAGGGAGCATTGGTGGTTCAGTGGTAGAATTCTCGCCTCCCATGCGGGAGACCCGGGTTCGATTCCCGGCCAATGCAGGACACCTGTGGTCTGCTTTCCTTTCTCCCCTCCCTTTTTTTCTTTCGACGCCTCCTTGTTTTGCCTGTGCAGAACAACCCATTATATCGTGGTTCTGACCACAAGCAGTAAAAATGAGAGCTAAAATCTGCAAGGCAGTTCTGAGCAGAAGACAATAAGGAGTCGATGTAAATGGGGACTTCGCAGAGTCCTGAGGCCCTGAGGTTCACCTCGCTCACCACTCCATACTTTTCTACCTGCAAGTGTCCTCCACCTGCTTCTCCCCCTCTTCCTTCTCCCTCTCTCTTCTACTTCTTTCCTTCTCTGTCCTCCTCCTCTTCTTCCTTCCTCTCCCTCTTCCTCTTGCATCCCTCCCCCTCCGCCCACCTCTCCTCTTTCTCCTGCACCAATCTGTAATCGTGGGGATTTCGCTTCTAATATCCCTTATTGGTGATAAATTTGAGCACCATTGCGTATTTGGTAGCCATCTGGACTTTCTCTTATAGGATCCCTGCCACCCCCGCCCCAAGACCTTGGTGATTTTCCTACAGGTCTGTCTTTTTCTTCTTGTTTTGTAAGAATTTATTAAATATCTTCAGTACCCGTTGATTATGTTGCCTTACAAGTACATTCACATTTGACTGCTGGCAAAATTTCATTAAAGGTGTTTAACACTTGACAGGTTGTCTACAGGGTGGCTGAAAGACAGCCTCTACCCTGCAGAATTGCCAAGGTTATATGTGTAATAATATTCTCTACACACTATTTTTCATAATAAAATCGCAGAACCAATTTATTACTCAGCAATTGTGTAATTTTTTCAGTTTATTTTATTTATTTATCTTTTTGGTGTATATATATTACAATTTATTTTATTTATTTATTTTTGTATATATTTGTTTATTGTAATGTTTAAATGTATGCTAATATATTCCAAAAATGAAAATGCAATTGTTAAAAAAAAAAAAAAAAGGACAGTCCTGATGATTCAGATGATGTTACTGATAGAAACAAGAAGAGATCACAATTATTGAGAATTTTTGGCACCTTTGCCTACATTTCCTTATTTGAAGCTCAGAGCAACCTAAGGAATTGTGTGATCTTCGGCAGAGGTGACATGTCCCGTGGCACAAAAGGAAGACAGGCACTCAAGGAACATCAGGATAGAAAACGAAGAGGGGTGAGGTGGAGGAGGGGGAAGAAGGGGAAGAAAAGGAGGTGGGGGAGGAGGGGAGGAGGGGAGGAGGAAGAGGAGACCTCAGCCAGGTGAGATCTCTGCAGCAGCCGACTGATAACCCTGGCGGAGAGGGGGCCCTCTGGCTCCAGAAGCCCCTCTGCTACCAGAGGCTTCGGGGCGGCAGCCCTCTTGGGAGACACCCTCCTTTCCGTTTGTCTCAGTCAAGGCGCTGAAGAACGCATCGTCCTGGATGATTTCTGCCCTCTCCGAGGCCCTCGGGGGCAACGACCCGCCAACCAAAGCGTCGCTCCGAAGTGGTCCGTTGCGCAGAGTCCCGGCTTCTGCTGGATCATTTCCCGGGTGCCTCTTCTGGATAAGAGTGGGCCCCACAGGATGCTCCTGCTCTTCCTTGAGGAGCAGTGGGAGAGAAGCCAACCCGGCCACCTCCGTGGGCCGCGCGCGACCCAGGCCCCTCAAGGAGGAGCGAAGATTCCGGGTCCCTGAGCCAGGCCCCTCGATGGGCTGAGCCAAGAGACCCAGCAAGGGAACAGGTTGCTTCCTGCCGCCAAAGGTTCTCTCTCCTCCCGTTGTAGGAAAACACGGATCCAACTCCCTCCGTCAGCACTGGAGAGGGGGCTGGGTCATTTCTGAGGATTAGGGGGTGGGCGGGGAGCGTTTAGTCTCCCCAGGGACACAGCCCCCGGGGTGGAAGAGGAAAACGGAGAAGGGGAGGCCGGGTGAGAGGCCAGAAGAGTCATCTAGCCCGGGCAGGGGAAGGGCGGGCTGGCCCCGGGAGCCTCCCTGCGAAAGGAGGCCTCGGGCCCTCATGTTCCTGGAAGGGGTGCCTCGTTCCGACCTGGTCCCAAAGGGACGGTGGGGCGCGAGGCCTTCGGGCGAGGCGACGTTCCCACGCCTCCGCACCACCCCAGCCGAGTGGCCTTTCTCCTGCTGATGCCTGCCAGCCAGCCTGCACCGGCTGCCCAGACCAGCGCCGAGCCCGGTGGGCTGGAGCCCGGCGCGCGCGCACACACGCGCGTGGCCAGAAGCGGGCCGGCGCTCACGGACAGACAGGAGGCCTGGCGCAAGGAGCAGGACCCATCCATACGCTTTGGTCACAAAATAGGAAAGCCAGGAGGATGGGGCCTGCAGACCCGATTTCCCTAGCAGTGGAGCGCCGGTTGTGGGGCACCTGGGGAGCCGAGCGCAGGGAGGCACCACGGAAGAGAGTAGTCTTCATGAACCGAAGGGTAACAGGGGAAGAGCACGAAGGTAGTCCCCCATTAGCACAAACTCTGCGGTAGTTTCCCACACACGGGGAAATCGCAGGGGTCAGCACGTCCCGAGAGCAACAGAAGAGCCCCGCCCTGAGAAAACCATCTTGGTGATCACAGTCTCTCCTGTGCCCGGTAAGTATGAGCACACACCCCGCAGGCACAGGGCAGCCTCCCACCCCTCCCCTCCCCCCGGCCCTCGCTGTTCTTCCAAACCGCTCTCCACAAAGGAATCCAACGGACGCCACCGCCGCCCCCTCCTTCACCCACCCCGCCCAACACTCAGGAGATCCCGCTGCCCGGCCCGCAAGACTGACCGCTTTTCAGCTCCCGACCCACTGATTCGCAGCCGCTGCGCTCTCATCTCCACACTCCACCTACAGCCTCTGCAGGCTCGGTCCACAGCATCTCCCCTGGCTCTCGCTCGCTCTCCTCTTGCCTTCCAGTGGACGCAACATTGATTCCAACAGGTCTTCGGAGTGAGCCTCCACGGGAAAAGGGAAAACGCGCCCAGGGCCTGGTAGAGTGTACAGGGTTTAAATGCAACAGCCGTTGTAGAAACTGCGGGATTTGACCGTGGAGGGTGGCATCGTTTTGATATACTGACTGGTGTTGATTTCTACTCTTACCTTCTGCTTATGGCAACAGTTTTCCATTTTTCGCATGCTTTCCACATGCTGCCTTCGTTGGGTCAGTTAACTGATGTTAACTCCCTCCACCGCTTCATCTGCAAACGGGACAGCCCTGGAGGACCTGGCCCAGCGCTCACCTTCCTCTCAACCCTCGCGGATGTTGCCTCCAGGCACCTCTTCCGGAGCGTTTCATCCGCGAACTGAGCTGAGGCGTCTCAGCCAGACGCGCCCGTTTCGAGGGTACCTAGTAACACCATGACTGGGCTTGGCTTCTCTCAGAGGCTTCTTCAGAGCTCAGCCTGACCTGCGCGCCTGAGGTGGCAAGGGGCGCGGGCTCGGGTGCAGCCCCACAGGGGCTGTGGAAGCTCTGCAGGGCTATGGAAAGCTGAGCAAGAAGCTCAGAAGCCCTCTAAAGCCACTTGGCGCGGCGGCGGGGAGGGCTGACACGGAGCTAAGCAAGACCTGGGTGCCCTGAGAATCGGCCGCTTCTGTTTCCCTTACCTCGGCGGGAGTTGAAGACTCGGTGCTGCGGGGAAAGCAGGCGGCACAAAAGAAGTTCCCTGACCGGGAATCGAACCCGGGCCGCGGCGGTGAAAGCGCCGAATCCTAGCCACTAGACCACCAGGGAGCTGCACGTCGCTTACTTTATCTCCTTCCTTCGGACCAGCGTGACCTTTACCCTTCACTCTCCGAGGGCCTTCCGAGAGGCCACCCGGCATTCCAGACACCCTTTTCCAAGGCCGTTCCCTCTCTGCTTCCTCCAAAAAAGGAGCCCGCAGGTGACGCACAAAGTGTCAGTGGGGGGCCGGGGAGGGGGAGGGTGGGAGCCCAAATCGCGCCCCAATTGAGAACCAGCGATGTGCACCGTCTCTCCTCCTGTTCCTGGTCACTGAACTCGTGCAGACGACTCTCCGGATCAGGGCGCAGGAGTGGATTCAGCTCGGCCCCCTGCTCAATTGGACGTTAGGATTTAAGACTTTCATCGAGATCATGGGGGTGGGCTTTCTGCCGGTTAGCCTCTTCTTTGGTTCTGCCCTCGAGGACCAGCCAGGCTGGGTCTGCGACGTGAGGTTCCTCTCTTCCCTCCTGGAACTTCACGCCTCTTTGGGTGAAGCTTTTCACAGCAGCTTTAGGGATCATTTTATTCGGGCATCCCCGAGGAAGAACAGAACAGAAGACCTGCACTGCCTGACCTGAAGACTTACTGTGACTTACTGTGATTCTGTATTATTGATTGAGTGGTCACTAAATCCAGGCACATATGACCACAACAGTATGAAGCGGGGTTCCCTCGTTGGCCCAATCGATAGATGAAAATGTTGAGGTACTCTTAGAGTTCAGCCAGCAGCAGTAAAACCACTGGATCACCGAAACAGTACTTAATAAAAGTTTACCGTGCACAAAGACAGTCTGGGAACTGGGAGCACGCACACAGAATACGGAACGGGGCTCGGAGATAGAATTAAAAAGCAGCTTATATATAGTGAGGAGGCATGGCTGTTTATTTTCACAGTGATTGGTTATATCGTTAGAGTTTTCCTAGTGGTAGGGAACTGGTTAAAAGTAGTGTCTCATACCAACTTTGCTGAATGCTTTAAAGTTTTGTTTATGATTTTCAGAGGCCTAAACAAGAAGTGGCGCAAGAGAAGTTTCACTTGTTCGGTAAAATAAGCTCAATTAACGTTTGTTTGTATGACTAAACTGGGTCATCTGCTCAGGGAATTGTCAAGTCTGATCTCTATTTGTGTTTGATTTGAACAATTCCGCTCCCCCCCCCCCCCACCTCCGGTCATGCTCTCAGTATAATGTGACCCTCGGTTACCAGCATGGATGTAGTCAGGCGGAAGAATCAGGCATTCGCTGTTTCCACTAGTTGAGTCCTCAGGCCGGAGGGTCAGGTAATCACCGCGATCACCATGTATGTGGTTCTTGTTAAGTTCTTCCAGTTGTCCAGTCCTGATGGATACTGTTTGTCTCGCGAGTGGCTGCCGACAGGCCTTTAAAATCCTTGAGAGTAGACGGGCACTGGAGAGGTTACTATGATGACTATAAGGGGAAACGATAGGCAAGGATTGAGAAAGTCCTCAGAGCAGAGATTCCCAGCAGCCAAGGTTAAACCAGCTAAACAGGTCTAGGGAGGAGGAGTCCCTTATGTGATAAAAAATTTTGTCTGTGGTCTTTAAGATCCTGTAGATTTTGAGTAAGCCAGAAACAACATTTCCCGCCGGTGATAGCACAGGAGGCTCCTCGCTGGGCAGCTAGGGCATGAAAGATTTCCCCAGTTTGGGGTAGAAGATAAAAGGCTTCCTTCGGTTCCCTTCTGCTCAGACACGGAGTAGAGAAGGTCCCCAGGTCAGCGGTCTGTAGCGTTTCCTTGCCTTCTCCTGACCTCATCGCGCCCGGTGGCCAGGGAAAAAGCAGTGCCCTGTGGCCCCCAGGCCCCTGTCAAGCTTAACCCCAAATCAAAAGAGAAGCAACCGCCTTCCCCGCGGGAGGCAGGGACAGTGCCGTGACTCGGATTCGAACCGAGGTTGCTGCGGCCACAACGCAGAGTACTAACCACTATACGATCACGGCGCACCACGCTCGCTGCGATGGGCCTGCGTCTTGCTGGAGCACTGTTGACGTCAAACCTTTCCGATTACCGCGCTCTTTGGTTCTTGGACAACCTCGGGTATTTGCACTCTTCTCTCTTTCACGCCCGCTCTCCATTCTGCACTCTCTTCCCCTCAAGTTTGATACCTCATGATCAAACCAAACCAAACCAAGCCCCAAACCAATCCTCGTCTCCCCAGATCCGCACGTGTCTCTGCACAGGCCTCCTAGGAAGTCTCCTTGTCCTCCTCCCCGCCTCGCGGGCTTCTTCCCCGCCTCTTCCCGCTCGTCCCTTCTGACCGACCCTCCCCACCACCTGGGTTCCGGCTTCCCGCTCGGCTGTCCCTTCTGCCTTCGGAATCGCCCGACGCACGGCTTTCCCACCGGACGAACACGCCGCGTCGACTCCACTTCCCGGGTTTTCTGAGGCTTTGGAGCCGGCACCGCGGTGCTGAGAAAGGCGAGTGACTGAGCCGAGCGCGGAAGCCGAACTTGCTCTCTCTGACCCTGAGAGAAGGCGTCGCCCAAGCGTCTCTGTGGCGCAATCGGTCAGCGCGTTCGGCTGTTAACCGAAAGGTTGGTGGTTCGAGCCCACCCAGGGACGTGTTCAGCCTGCCCTTTTGAGAGAGCTAAGATCTTGAGGTTCTCTCTCTACTCTGTGCATCCTCTCCCCTCACGGCCAAAGAGCGATGCCCCCACCACTACGCTCCTGACCTCTGCGTCGTCTTGTGTACGACAGGAGAACCTAAGCTCCTCAATTCATCACTTGAGGCTGGCCCAGAACCGCACCAGGAAAACTAGGTCGCTCGCTGGCTGGCTGAAAATGTCAGCTCACTTGAGTCATCGTTACTCTGAATTCCTTTTTAACAACGGAGTTTCTTCCGTCTTTGTACTTACTAGTGTTGATTTAACCATTTCCATATACTTTTGAGATTAATCTGGTTCTATGATTTCATGGTTACAAGTAATGCTGTAGTCCTCATTCCTGAACACGTATCTTTGGCCCCTTGTACGAGTGCTTCTCTAGCGAAGAGCCCCCGGAGAGCCATTGCTCTATCACAGTGTTTACATGGTTTCTGGATGATTCCATTTCCACTCCTTTGTTGGCTTATTAGCTGTAACTCTTTGGTTTGGTTATTTCGGCTATTGCTTTCAGCTTTATAGCATACGTCGGTAGCTAACCACAGGACAGTCTTTCTTCAAGTCATGCCACACCTCTTCACATTCCCCCCGCTGGCCTTTATGCTGTTGTTGGCAGGCATTTCACTTTACATAGGTTATAAACCCCACAATCCATCGTTATTACTTTGGTTTAATCTCACTTTTTTAAAAAAGAGATTTAAGTAATATGAAAAATGTTACATAGTTCCCCATGCAAGTACCTTTTCTGTTGTCCTTCATCCCTTTGTGTACATCCAGATTTCCATCCGGTATCAGTGGACTCCTTTCACATTTCTCATAGTGTGGGTCTGCTGGTGATGAATTCCTTCAGCGTTTATATGTCTGTAGATGTCATTATGCACCTTCATTTTTGAAAGACATTTCTTGGGGAGGAGGTATGCAATTACACATTCACTCCCCCGAACCCTTCAGTCCCTTAAAGATGTTGCTCCACTGTCTTCTCACTGGCACTGTTTCTGATGAGGAGTCTGGCATATATTTTTTTTTTTTTTAATGTACCATGTCTTTTTCCTCTGGCTGCTTTGGAGATATTTTTCTTTTCTTTTTCAGTGGAGTTGAGCAAGTTAAGTATGATGTGACTAGATGTGGTTTTCTTCATGTTTCATGTGCTGCTGCTGTTCATTTGGCTCCTTGGATCAGTGGGTTTATAATTTTTATTATGATCGGAAAATTTTCCGTCAATATTTCTTCCAAATTTTTCCCTTCTCCCGGAGTCTTTCCAGAGATTCCAAATTACTCATATATTAGGCCTTTTAAAGTCACTCTACCACTCAATAATGCTCTGTTCATTAAAAAAAAAAAAAAAGAATTTTTTCTTTTTTCTTTTTCTTTTTCTTTCTTTTTCTTTTTTACTGTAGGTTCATTTTGGATATTGTCGGTTGTTCATGCCTTTATGTTCCCTAATCTTTTTTTCCTGTGATGTCAAACTGATGTCATTTCCACCTGGTGAACTTATTATCTCAGATGTGATAGTTTCCACGTCTACAGTTTGATTCAGGCCACTGGAAAATGTTCCATATTTCTACTTAACTCTTGGCACATGGGCAACACAGTCATCATAACTGTCTTGAAGTCCTCCCTGGGAATTTTAACGTCTTGTCAGTTATGGTTCAGTTTCGGTTGATTGATTGATTGTTCTCCTCCTTGTCATTTTCTCCTGCCTCTTTGCATGCCTGGCACCTTTGATTGGATGCCAGACATCGTCAAAGTTTCCCTTCTTGGGCGCTCGCTATTTTGGTATTCCTAGAAATCGTCTTGAGTTTCGTTCTGTGGCACAGTTAAGTGACTTGTAAACAGTTTGATCCCTTTGGGCCTTGCTTTTGTGATAGTTTAGGTAGGTCATTCTAGGGCTGATTACTCTCACTACTGAAAAAAATCTTCCTGAGTGTTCTTCCCAAAGGCCTGTGAATTATGAGTAGTCCAGGCTGGCTTGGGGGAGCGAGTGCAATTGCCTGTCCTGCGTGAGCAGCAGGCACACTGTGCATTGATCTTTTCAAGTTTCCTTCCTTGGCCTCGGGTAGTTTCTGCATAAGCATACCCTGTTCGCGATCATTGCTCTGCTGAGTCCTTGAGGGAGAGCCTTTTCATATCCCAGGGTTCTCTTCCTCTCTCTCTCTCTCTCATCACTGGATCTCTGTCCTGTGCACTCTAGCTGCCTTGCCCTCCAATCAAAACTCAGCTTCATCTCCACAGCCCAAGGAGTTGGCCTCAGATCCCCCTCCTGGTGCCTAGCCTGGAAAGTCTGGAAGCAGTAAGCCAGGCCAATGACAGGACTCATGTTGGTTGCTGCTCATGTCTCAGGGGTTGCTGGGTTTTGCTGCCTGATTTCCAGTGTCTTGAAAACCGGTGTTTCGTGTCTTTCCTCTTTTTCTTTTTCCTGGGGGCGGTGGTTGGGGGTGGGGTTGGGAGGTAGGGTGAGATTTCAGGCAGGGTGGTAAATCTGATTCGTCTCACCCCACCTCCACCAGAAGCTGAAAGCGTATCTTCATGTTTCCCCAGTTTGATTTCAATAGAAGGTGTGCCAATTTCTACTCCGATGCACTTTTTTTTTTAACTCAAAGAACGAGCCTTTTCTTCACACTCCTGTCATCACAACCAAGTTCCTATATATCTATCCAATACTCTAACAAGGGGAGTGGTGCCCTCCTGAATCACGTAAGTGGGAGGTACCATACAGGGACGATGTGGATGTGACCCAAAGACACCCCATTGCATGTGCTCAGCCGCTAAACTTCCAAGGTGTTTAGAAAGCCTTTCAACAATTGTCATTGTTTTTGGTGGTGACCTGCTTGATCGAGTCTCGAGAAGACTGGCCAGAATGACTCCAGATTCCTTCCTGCCAAGTAGCTTCTCGATTGGAGGGGGAAATACACACCCGTCCAAGACATTTGTTCTTCTCCTCTTTTCTCTGTGTGTTTTCGCTTTGGTTGGAGGCACACACTCTAATGACTAGGCTCCCTCCTATACCACCAAGCCTGCAGTAACATGACTGTCACTGTCTCTATATGGCTCCTTGACAGTAGCTGGCCATTCACTGACATCCGCTCAAGGTGCCCACACCTCCTCTTAACCTGTTAACCTTCGGCCACTCATCAACGTATAAAAATATGCAGCAGCATTGTATCAGAACAGTATTTTTGTTATTCCTGTGTTAATTAGAATTCCTCCAGGCAAAGATTATAATTAATTAATCCAATTTATTATCAGTTAAAGAACTTAAAAGGGAAAAATGGATCTTAAAATCACAACTTGAGCCGAATCATAATGGAGAAATGCATGTTGGTTCAAATATCGCATGATGCCTAAAAAGTCTACCTCAAAATTGTAAGTGAAATAACTAAGTCGCTATGATTTCTAGAATTATGAGACTTTATTTCAAAGACATTGTATGGTATGTGGTGTGTTTATTTTGCTGGAACTCAAAATTTTAAATTTTATAAACTTAAATATTTATCGGAATTCAAGTTTGCATACTGGACCAGTAAAACCAGATGAGGACATTTAGGCCATTCAGTATCCTTAGGATTTTGAAGGGAAAATAATTTCAGGACGTATACAACCTAGAACACTGTGCTCCCAACACTGCGCTTCCACATTATTCGAAAATCTGGAAGACAGCACAAAGTACCTTTCAGACAGAAGTTCTCAAAGTGATGTGATGCATACAAGGGTTCACCTTCAGCAGTATGACATGACGCAAATGCTGTCTACGCTGTTACACGTCAATTACTAGAATTCTTTAAAGTCTGTAAAAGTATCTTTTTTTTTTTTAACCTAGCTCCAAAGTCCATTCATTTGTCTAGAGCTAAACTTCGTTTTTACCCCCTGAGTTACATGTGACCAAGAAGGAAAGTTCAAGAAAACTTTCCCATGCATGTCATCCCCTGGGATCCTACAACCACAAGCTGGGTGACTACCCCTCTTTGGAGACAGACGCACTGGAATCTGTACTGCAAATCAGGCTGCCTCTGTCTGCTTAAACTCAGACTGGACCCAGCACCACGTCAAGGTCCGGACAAGAGAAGACCAAGCACCATTATCACAGGGCAGTCGCCCACCTGACAGCACCGAGGCCGACAATTCTGGAAAGCCCTTGAGAACTTTCCCCCACCCTCTGACGCATTTCCTACCCGCTCCCCTCATCCTCCCATCACGGGAAAGGTTCTTCTGCTTTCTGTCAGGTCAGAACCCTTCATGTTCCCTGCAGGGCACACGGAGCCAGGCAAGAGCCAAGGGGGCGGCCGCACTTCCCTGAAAGGGCCTCTCCCCAGGTGGGCGGCTCCAGCGCTCAGGCTGACCCAAGACCCCGCCGCCCACGGAGGCAGCCAGGAGGGGTCCGGAGGCAGCGGCAGCTGGGGGATGACAACCCAGTCGTGTTCCCACAAGCACAGGGCGCGTCTGGCCTGCACTCCGGCAGCCTGAAGAGACGAGATTTCGGGTTCCTGAAGGGGCACAAGGGGCCTGCTCGCGAGGGCAAAGCCTTCCTGTGGCCTTGGCGGACGGGTCCCGCAGAAGCCGGTTTGGAGGGACTCGACAAAGGAAAGGAGCAACAGCGGCCCAAGCAGTGATCTTGAATTGAGATGACGGCAGTTACTCTCAAATGGTGTCGCAGTTGATACATTGGCGAGGGAGCGCCGAATCAAAGATGGTAAAGGGCTCGGTGTGCGGATAGGGACAGAATATGCGATGTTAGTATTTCAAATGTTGTGTGTGTTTCCAATGTTTCTGATTTTCGATGAGTTCTTGGAACACAAGTCCTAGGTTCTCTTTGGATGAAAACTCTGTGCGCCATTAGGTCTGTGAGATGAAGGCGCAGAGGGTAGAAAGAAGGCCGCCCATCCCCCGGCGGATCATCGCACCTTCCCTCGGCGTAGGGACCTTGAGGCAAACCGCAGGGTTCCTGGGAGCCAAGACGGTGAGAAAAGAAATTTCTCTGGCCGGGAATCGAACCCGGGCTGCGGAGGCTTCAAATCCTAACCAAGAGACCACCAGGGAGTCATAGGAAACAAAGCCCACTCACCATCCCGCTCGAATTTGCCATGTCTAGTCGAAACTCGTGACAATAAATGTTGGGTTTCTAAGGACAGAGCAGAAAAAGAGGCCATTCCCAGCCCCTCTGGGCTGAATGCAGCTGTGCAAGGCTCCCGGCCCTTGGCCCGCTGCTCGTCACCCTTCCCCTCTCCCGCTGTGGGCGACGCTCTCTGCTCCGAGGCCAGGCCAGGCCAGGCCGCACGTGGTAACCGGCTGGGTTGCCTCCTAGTCCAGCTACGTCTCTGTCCGCGGCAGAGCCGAGGTCATTCTCTCTTTCTGAACCTCGGTTTCCTTTTAAGTCAGGCGCAGACCTGGCTCTCAGCGGGAGATGAGCGGATGGGTCTCCTTGCTGACCTCTGTCCTCAGTCCAGGGGCGCTCCCGATGACGGCAGGGGTACTGGCTCCTTTTCCTCCCCGACCAGCTCAATTCGTGGAGCCTGAAATTCTCAACTACGCGTCTTTGACTCGAACCCTCGGTGCAGGGTTACTTCTCTTTTGTTCTGTCAGGCAAATCAACGTGTTCCGCAGGTGTGCTGAGGTGCGGGAAAGCCAAGTGTGCTTCACAGGGGTGAACTTCGTGGTTTTCCGAGACTTAATAGGTGTCAGCGTGTAGAGGGGAAAAGTCTCTAAATGAGAAAGTGAGGGGATTTCCGGATGTAAAGGTAACTTGAAGGGGGCCTTGTCCTGTGCCCTCCTTGAGCTAAGCGGTGTCCAAAGTGACCGAGAGCGGAGAAAGGAGGCCCGGTTCCTAGTGCGGAGTAGGCTTCCCGGTAGCAAGGGAACTCCTCCCATGTATCCTGGGGAAAGAGAGCACAGCTGTGCACGCCAGCACGTCCCACCCCTCCTTGCCTCCTTTTAGTTTTTCCAATGGGAATGTAAATATCGGAGGGGCGGAAAAAGAAAGCTGACGTGTTTCCGCCCGGTTTCGAACCGGGGACCTTTCGCGTGTGAGGCGAACGTGATAACCACTACACTACGGAAACCGAACTGGTGCTGGCGCTTCACAGTACGTCCAGGAAAACCCTATCCTGCCCACCAACCCTTTAAACTGAGAGTAAAACGCTCGAAGCGCCAGCAATACCTCCAGCAAGAAGACTGCAGTCCCACAGAGGCCCTGGCTTGGGGCTCCGCACCTCCCCCCTGCCCCACCCCGCCGCAGCCAGGACAGTTTGGTTTCGGGTTCCCGCATCCAACGCAGGGTCTCTCCTTCCACAACTAAGCGCCCGGGCTCAGGGGTCGCCCTGCTAACTCCCCAGCTCCCAGAACTTCCATTTGCTTTTTCAAAATAGATTCTCTTTCTCTGCTGGAAAAGATTTATCATGTCATCTATTTTCTGAACGGCTAAAACATACCACATTAAGCTCCTATCTGACAACCTCAATAGCTCAATCCCCTGTGAGTCAGTCTCTGCGGGATCCTTTTTTCCCCTTCTGCTTCTATTCCTTTGTAGTCCTAGACTACTGTGACTGGAGGAGGAACCTATTGTGTGAAAAATGGTGGCCGGTTTCATGATCTCTTTCTCTCAAGATTGTTCACCCTCTTCCCCAACTTTCTCCAGGATAGACCGTACACTAAGCCGTATAATATGCCCCAAAACATTTCGAAGGACTTGAATTGCATACAGTTTGGGACATCTCACAGACCAGAACTATAGTCTAGAAGCAGGTTGGCAAGTAGTGTAGGTAGTTTGTCCTCCACCCTCACTTTGTCATGAATGTTCAGTGGCACATATGGAGGTGGCCGTGGTCATATATGTGGAGTCCACTAGCTTGGAAAAGCTAGGCAGCTGAAGGGAAGAGAGAGATATTTCAGGGAATTTCCCTCGTCTTGGCTCACAAAACCAGGAAGAAATTGATAGGTAGGAAGTTAGGAGAGGTCAGGGGATTATTTCTCCTGCCTGCCTATGCCTCTCTTTAAAACCTCAGCTTCTATGCCACTAAATCCCACTGCACAGGAATACTGTGGGTCACCACTAACTACCATAGACCCAAGATCTGGATGTTTACCACACTCTGAGAAAACAAGAACAGGTCAATAAGTTTGGGTCAACACAAGCCATCGCTCAGTGTTCTATAAAAACTGCTCTGGACATAAAGAATAGCACTAGTTTACAAAGCACCCCAAATTATGTGGCCACTACAAGTGTTCAAAGAAACATATAAAATCTACTTCAATGACTTTGACAAGTGGGGAAGAAAGCCTTTCGCACTAGAATGACATCCATAAGGGATAAGCGTGGAATATGCATATACAGATTAAAACACAAAGGAACCCACACATAGAGGAGGAGGGTGGGGCTGGGAGGTAGGGAATGTCAAAGCCGACTTCAAGTTTAACGAAAAGCCTAGTTGCTTTCCCGTTGAGGAAAAAGAAGCCATCATAACGTCAGTCTGCAGTAAGAAGTTAATTAAGACACAGTCTTGCCAGTAACCCTTATAAATTAATTATTCATACATGGAACACAGTATTACATTTGGGATATTTTCCTCAAAATAGTAAAACGGGGTGGAAAAAAAACTAGCAAACCAAAAACTCCAAGAGTATCTAAAAGTCTTAAATTTTCCATGAGGAAAAGTGACTTTATGACAGTGTTTAAGACAATGAAAGAATTTGAGAAATATCAATTCCTTGATGATTTATATGCTTGCAAGAATAAACAATAACAAATAGTTTTTTACGTTTTAGGAAGAGATAGGTCTGTGGTATCAGCACGTGGATACAGACAGACTGAGACTGGCTGCGGAGGGGGTGTCCCCATCAGTGGCGACCTTCAGAACAGCCCAGGCGGCCTTGTGTATCGGCGTGGCCTAGGCAGCTGGAAGACAGGGGCCCCCAAGATTCCACGACACGCTCCACCTTCCAATTCTGTTCTGGGCCTCCGCATGGTTACCTGGCCGGCTGGGTCCTCTCTCTGGCGCGCTCAGCATAGCCTGACCTCGGAGCTCTGGCGTCTTGTGCCTTACCTCCGTGGTGAAAGCCCCTCAGAGCGGTGGAATGCTGACGAAGTCTGGCCCAAAAGTAAGTAATGAATTACATCTGCATTCTTTAGATATGTTTAAATACTTTTCTTTTCACTTAAAGAAACTTTATTGAAGTATAATTTACATACTATAAAACTAACCCACTTGTACACTTCAATGATTTTTAGTAGTTTACCAGGCAGTGCAACCATCACCATAATCCATTCACTTGTTTTGAATTTATTATTTGTTTGGGTTTCTTCTCTGCAGGGTCTGGCTCTGTTTCTTCCACCACAAGCTTCAGCATGGCAGTATCTCTCACCTCTTTCTCTGGCTCAAGGACAGAAATGAGCATCCTGGAAATCAACCAGAACTTGCGCTCCCAGCTGGAAAAAGTCAAACAGGACTTTCGAGACCTCACAGAGAAATTCCTCACATCCAAAGCTACTGTTTACTCCCTGGCCAACCAGCTGCAGAAATACAGTAAGCCTTATGGGGTCATAGTCACCAAAGTGATAAATGATTGCCCATCTTCCCTACAAGAAATGAAATACCCTCCAGACTTCATTCTTCTCTCTCTTCCATCAAAACAAACCTGATTGTACTCCTAGAAAGGTAGAAATGGGTATTTTACCTTCAGTTTGCAGAGGATGGAAACACTGAGTCACAAAGGAGTAAAGTTTGCAGTGAGAGTATGGGAGGAATTGAGCTAAGATCTTGGTTCAGGCACTCAACTTTCTTTTCTCTCCCAGGAACATGTGGCAGATTCTACAAACCTATAATCTCGTTGTAGGCTTAAATATCTCAGGATTAAATTCAGTCTTTGACTGAGCAGCCACTTGCAGAGCACTGTGCCGGCTGCCCTGGGGAGAAAGAAGTGATAGGACACCCTACCTTAAAAGAGCTTAAATCTGTCTGTTCCCAGCTGAGCCACAGATGTCTGGAGGTGAGAGTGTGACTGGCAGACACAGAGGGAAGTCCTGATGCCTGGGGCAAGATTCTTTTCGCACATAAAGTCTGAGAAGCCATTCCTCAGCCTCTGGTGAGATGGAGGGTATTTCCAGGAAAACCAGAGACTCTACAGCACCTTTGCTACCTCTCTCTGAATGTGAAGTTCACAGAGAGCAAGCAAATCCAGGATCTGGGCTTTGAGACAAATGGCAAAATGAGACTGAAGCCAAGTGGAGGAGACCTCCAGGCCTCGTAGCAGGCAGGGCAGGGCAGGGCAGGGGATGGCCCTTCCCTCTCCACCATCAGCTTTCACATCTGGAAATCCACTGGACCATTTCAAACCTGTTCACCATCGAAGGGAGGGTGGAGCCATAGTGGCTGAAGGACCATGGGAGCAAGTGCCTGAGGGGACAGGGAAAAAACGGGAGGATTCTTACTGATTATTGAATTTGAGTTGGCTTTCAAATTTCTACAATCATTTTTTCGTAAATCAGTGAGGGATAAAATTTGCTATCCAACTTACTGACGTGGACAAAAAAGTAAAAATTAAAGCCTATTTATCAATGACGTGAAAAGACCAGCTTTGGGGTGTGCGAATATAAGGGTTTTTGTTTTTTTTGTTTTTTTTGTATTTTTTTTTTTGAACTTAATTTATTATAATCATAATACAACTTTTTTTGAAGCTAGAGAAGAAGAAAGATATCACCCACTATCTTCCTGTCAGGGTACTACTACAGTGCTGTGATTAAGAGCCAGGCTTCCTGGGTTCAAATCCAAGTTGCTCACCTTCTCCATGCCTCTGTTTCCGCATCTGTAATGGTAATAAGAATAGTGGCTACCTCTTCAGGTAGTGGTGATGATTGCGTGATGATAATTCTTAAAAATCTGCTAGAACAGTGCCTTGGCAGACATTAGTTCTCCCTCCAACCTAACACACCTGTTAGCATTTGAACATCTGTCTTTCAGACATTTTCATCTTCAGATACCTTTTTACACGATTTTATCCAGATAAACTTTTACATCTTTGAAATACGGAGGGATCGTTGAAACCCTCATTGTGGGAGACCGTCAGCCCTACAGTCCTTGGAGCTTTCCCAAACACACAGAGAGTCCTACTTCATGCCCAGATGAGTGTTTCACTTAAGAGGCTGCGAAAGTGGCTCAGATTTGGAGTCAGAACTCAGGGTGTGTGGATCCAGACATTGCCTCATTCCAGCTGAATCATCTTGAGCAAGTTAATCTGCCCGTCTATGAGCTTCTCTTTCCTCATCTCTACAGTGGGGAGTAATCAAATGCCACGTAGTTGGGAGGCTGAGGAATAAGGTGTGGAAATCCCAGCGTAGGGCCTGGTACCATGGTTACATCTGCCCCTGGGATGGATCCTGCCTCCTCCCTTGAAGGCAGTGACCACAGCAGCATGCCCAGCTTTCCCCTGAGGCAGCGTCTCTGTTTTCTCAGACTGTGAAGAGTACAAAGAACTTATTGAATTTGTGCTGGAGGAGGGAGTGCCATTTGAGGAGGGGGAGCTGGCAGAGAAGATGAGATCAGCTGCAAGGCTTGGGTAAGGAGACTGGGAAGGTGTGGGAAATCTTGACCCTGTTATTGGTTTTGCTTTTCATCCTTTCAATTAATGCCAGTCTAGCACTTCTGTATCTGGCTTTCCACCCCCTACGTTCTGCATAATGCTTGATGATGTATATTTTATTGAAATGGATGGGGGCTGAAGTGAGGAGCTGAAGGAATTTCTTTTTAAAAGAAAGGTAATTAAAAAAAAAAAAGAAAAAGAAACAAACCCAGTGCTATTTCCTCATTCCCTCTGCCACAGGCAAGTCACACAACTTGTACAAGAACTCAGCATGAGGTGTATATAAAAGTAGAGAAAAACCAAATTTCTTCTATATAGCACAGGGAACTATAGTCAATATCTTATAATAATCTTTGGTGAAAAAATTATGAAAACGAATATATGTATGTATATGTATATATATGTGTGTGTGTGTCTGTGTGTCTGTGTGTATATATATAAAGAATTCAGCATGAGGAATTCCTTAGGGGCAATCTAAGAAGTATCTCTGCTAAATCTCCCATAATTTATCACTCACTACATTCATTTTTAAATTTTACTTTCCCTTCCCACCTTAGGAAATATGACCCCCTAATTCAGGCTCAAGCCCAAGAACTGACCCACTTACGACAGAAGATACAGGAAGGAAAAGGTGCCTGTTACCTTTTCACCCAGCATGCAAGGAACACAGTCAAGTCTTTTGAGAGTCTCCTCAGGAGCACTGACATCGCCTACTACCAGAGGCAGAGATTCTGTGAGCTACTGACCCAAGGAAGCCAGCTGGCAGAGAGACTTGCCAGCCAACTCACCACCGGTAAGTCGGCTACAGGGCCTGAAGACCCTTAGCTCCTGCCAAGGTCCTAGCCTCACACGAGACCCCCTGCCTCCACGACCCTCCAGTGACTTTATCCGGATGCCCTGCTGTTTCGTGTCGGTCTCAGCCAAAGGATGGTGATGCTACTGTCTAGACATACCTGAGAGTATTCTCCTGGGCTGGAGGCGAGCCCCCGCAGACATTTCCCCTTCTGGAGCCAATGTTGTGGCTGGACAGACCCTTGTGCTTCTTATTAGGATTGCACGATACACCTCAGCAACAACCATCAGGACATTTCGAAAAACACAAGGTGTATTAATCCCAAGTCCTGAGGGCTACGCGGCGCACACACACCCAGGGCCACACAGCGAGGTCACAGGGAGAGAGAGAGCAGAGTCCTGTGGTTCTGTGATGGGGCACCTAGGGTTCCGTGGGTTCACTCTTTACTGCTGAATTTAAAACAGAAGAGGGGAATTAAAGTGCAAGAAGGAAAAAACGTCAGTTTTTAAACAGTGCAGGAAGTGGTCAAGCATCAGTTATCTAAATCAACCAGGAATTTCTAAAGCAAAAAACTTCAAGGATGAGGCAACCTGACTCTGTCTAGTCACGTAGTTGCCAGTGTGTTATTTGAGATCCTCGTCTTTGAAGTGGATGCCTTGGGAATCAATAGCTTAATATCAGGCACTTGGGTTACGTTTTTTTTTTTAAAAAGGGACTGTCAGGTGCTTACACTACACCTGCTGGTACACCTCACACTCTGGGGACCATGGCAACACAGGGCTGGCTGGGGGTGAGTACAGTGGAGACTACACGGGTCTGGAGGCCACATTATGACAACTGCCTCCTTCATCACAGGCTTTTGGAGCAGGAGGCAGCAGCCATCCAATCATTTTTAAGGACTTTGATATACAATAAAATGACCCATATTGTATTGATACACAATAAAAATGTGTACATAAGTGTTATATACAGTGTTATAAGCACTCCCACAATCAAGGTATATAACAGTTCCATCCCTCCTAAAATTCCCTTCTGCCTCTCTGTAGTCAACCGTTTTTCCCCAACGCCAGGCGCTGGCAACCGCTGTGTTTGGTTTTTGTCCCCATAGATTTCCCGCTTTCGTGCTGACTTCTATTCCATTATAGAGACGTATCACTTTTTGTTTACCCTTTCATCCACCGGAGGCCATTTGGATTGTTTTCAGTCTGGGGCACTTACGAATAATCGCTGCTAAGAGTCATACACAGATTTTTGTGTGAAAAATGTTTTCACTTCACTTGGCTAAACACCCAGGCATGGGGTTGCTGGGTACACTGGGTCAGTGTACGTTTAATTTATACAAAACTGCCAAACCGTTTTCCAGTGTGGCTCTACCATTCCGCATGCCCCCCAGCAATGAGTAGAGTTCCAACTCTTCCCCAGTACCAGATCCTGATATTTTCAGGTGGTTGTTCTTTTGCTTTTTGTCATTTTGGCAATTTTAGTAGGTGTGTGGTGGCCTATCACTGTGGTTTTAATTTGCATTTCCTAATGACTGATGATTCTGAGGGTCTTTTCATATGCCTATTGACCATCCATGTATCTTCGGTAAAGTGAGTGTTCAACTACGATGTGCATTTGACAGTTGAGTTGCTCTTTCCTTATCATTGAGTCTTGAGAGTTCTTTATATTTCCGGGTACAAGTCCTGTATCACATATTTGATTTGCCAGTATTGTCTCCCAGTCTGCGGCTTACCTTTTCATTCTCTTAACTGTCTTTCAGGGAGAAGAATTTCCTGGTATTGATAAAGTCCAACTTATGCATCATGGTTTTGCAGTTATATCTAAAAACTCTTTGCCTGAAACAAGATCCTTTGCCTTTCCATATAAGTTTTACAATCAGCTTGTCATTAGCTATTAAAAGTCCTGCTAGGATTTTGAGTGGCATTGCTTTGAATCTACGAAGAGTTTGAGGAGAATTGACCATTTTAATAATATTGAGTTTTCCAATTAATGATCATGGTGACTTTCATCAGGTTGAGGCAGCTTTTGCTTGTTTTATTTATTCATATTTGAGTGAACAAACAAAGCTTCTGTTTTTTGTCTTATGATGTTGACTGCTGACAACAGAGAAGGAATTACGTCTCCTAACGAAACATGCGCAGGCATGGTCTAACTAACTGAAGTTTCCAATTTATGTGAAGAAGTTCATTTTTGTTCTTTATTTGCCAAGAGTTTTATTTTGAATAGATGTTGAGCTTTGTGAAATGCTTTTTATTCATCTGTTGAGATAATTGTTAAGTTTTTATTATGTTGAATACTTTCAGATTGTACTCTGGACATTTTGAATATTATGTTGTGAGACCCTGGGTCCTGTTAAAGTCCTCTGAAAAGAATTTCTTAGCAGGCAATCAACCCCTGCTAGGCTCAGACTTGCGAGTACTATGGGCAGTAGCTCCAATGTCAGTTTAGTGTTCAGTGTACTTGATGTATTGTTTAAGTCAGTCGAGCAAATAAGTCACTCAGGTTTAGTCTGAACTAGCTGCTGGTTTTATGGTCATTCATTTCTGTAACCCTTTGCCATGATTCTTTGGGTCTGTTCCACACGTGTTCATTTTGGGGATGAGCCCGGGGATTTCTGTCAGTTTATGGACAGTGTTCCAGCCTCTCCCCTCTCTAGCATTTCTTTCATACGTCCCAGTTCCCAAGGGTCCCTTTTCCAAGTCCGTCTACAGAGAGATTGGGTTCTTTCAGTCACTTGTCCTATCACACTGTGCTGCAGTTCCACATGACTGGGGCTACTGTTAGAGCAAGGAGGCAAGAAAATTGAGAACGAAAAAGAAGGGGGGGACACTCTTCACACTCTTCAGACAAGAGGTCCCTGTTTGACTAGAGGGCTAGATTCTCATTTGTGCTTTACGGCCCTGCTCAGCTGCCGTGACAATGCAGTTCTGCAACTGGGCTGGTCTCTGGGCCGGGTCAGGAGGAAAAAGAGAAAAAGAAGAAATGGAAAGGAAGGGAAGATTCTCTTTACACTCATTGGCATACAGAGGGCCCTCTGTCCGGTCATTTGGTCAGAAAGAGGTGGCTTCTCCTGAAGGTCTTACAGCTCAGATGCTGCTGCAGGCTCCACGTGAGAACAGTAATGGGACACACATCCATGGTCTAGCAGCCAGCCTTGTGGCAAAATGAAGGTTACAGCTGAGGAAGTACAGAAGGCAGTGTGCCAGTACCCTGCAGGCTGGGGACCAAACATTTTAAACCCTTTGCCTTGACTTAGGAGCAGACCTCATGGTGATGATTCATCATGCCAGCGACATACCGCCCAGTGTTGCTCAGAAAAGCCTGCCAGGCTGCTCCTCTAAAGACACACCCGCGCCTCCTGGAATCATTCTCCCAGAGCGTCTGAACAAATATGTAGAGTATTGCGTCCCTGGTCACATAGGCCCTTGTACTTGTGATGTGTGAAGCGGGACCTGCTTAATTTCCTGCTAGCTCTTCGTATTTTTGGTTCACAGAAGATCATCAGGATAGGGAAGGTGAAGATGGACAGGAGCCACTGGCACCCAGGTAACTCTGAATGATGAAAGGGCTGATGATGGAATGGTGAAATCTGGAGAGGATTCCAGAAGCAAGAGACCAAGAGGCCAGAGGTCGCTGATCCAGGAGAAACCAGAAACTGCTGACTGTACCCACTGCATTTATTCATCATCCAATGATGTGTCATTTTAAACAGTGTTATTGGTTCTCTTTGCAGTTCTTGCGTTGGCTACCATTCCCTAGTAATTCCTCAAGTCTAGTTGACTAGAATCAGTCTGACCTAAAGGCATGCCAGCCAGAGATCCCTGGTTCCTGTTTCCTAAAAACCCATGTGGTTAAAAGCCAAAATGAGACGCCTCTCTGCTTTCTGCACAGTTGTCCTGAGGTGTGTTTGCAGGTGTTTCATCACCAGAAATCTATCTTGAAAAATAAAATCAACCATATCAAATATTTAGGGGAAAAAAGAGGTCTAAAAGCTGCAAGAGCCCTAAGGAGGTTACATTGCCTCGGGAGCCAGTATTCAATGGACCCCTTCATATAGTATTCCCTAAAATTTGTCCAGAGCATTTAAAAGCCAATATTTTAGGTCTCTGCGCGTCCTGCCTGTCATAGTGTGTTCTAGCAGAGTAGTTGTGTCGTTCCTCGTGTTAGGAGATCACTACGCTGCACACCTGCTGCTCGCTCTCCCACCCCAGCTCTAGCCTCACTGTGACACCAGTCAGAAGGGGATTGTCATGCTTCCTCTCACATAAGATGGCCCCTCTGATTTCTGGTGCCTCTGCCATGAGCTTCAGATCAGGACCAGCTGTGAGGCTGTGGTTCCAGGTTGCCTTAGTCTAATCTCCTGTCTTTCCTGCCCACCCACCCCCACCCCAGCTTCAGCAGGGGGCTCCAGGCGGAAGAAGAGAATGAAGTCCAGGAGGACTCACTAGATGAAATGTATCTGACTCATTCCAGCTACCAGGACTCCCACCAGCCTCCCAACACCAACGCCTTTGCGTGTGACGGGCAGGAAGCCAGCTCTGCCGTGGATGTGGCCGGTGAGTACCCCCAGTATAAAGAGAAGAAAGCTCCAACACCCAGAGGACTGAGAAATGAAGCTCTGGCGGCTTCTCCACGCTCACCGCCTCTGTCTCGGGTGATTGAGATCATCTCTGTAGGCAGGCCCCCAAAACGCGCCTTGCAAAAGTGATTAGGCTGCATACAGTTTTGGGATCAAGTACGGGTCCCTGGTGGGTCAGTAACTTGCATCGTTCCTGGCGCACACCGCATTGCCATCCATCTGGCCTCCATTGGCATAGGCAAGCCGAGGAACCCGAGACAAGCCAGCGTGGAGACAGTGAAGGGATCGTGGCAGGCTTTCTGCTCCCCTTCAGCACATGTACAGAATCTGTCTAATGAACCTCCTTCTTTAAGATGAAGCATCTTAGCTTTCCTGAAATGTCCTTGCTAATTCTGGTTCCTGAATGTTGTCCCCTGGGTTTTTCTAGCTGTCCACAATATCGGCAGTCTTGACCATATTTGGAAGTCCAGTGATCACACTTCCTGAGTTCAAGCACCAGTCTCCATTTCCCGTCAGGCGGCTTGTCTCCCCGTGTGGTTCCATGTTAGCTCTGGAACATCAAGCGGTTTCCCTAAAGACAAGGCTCTGATCTTGGCAACCCTTGAGTAAGTGGCCAGGGTTCCCATTCTTTGTGCAACACCGAAGCTGGTGGGTTTTCTTTGTTTGTGGGTTTAGTCTCAGTGCAGTAATGGAATCTAAACCAACAACCAGCAACTGGAGGAGAGGCTGAAGCTAGCAGCAAGGCCACTCACATGCCACTTTCCAAAAAAAACCACCCAATCTAGCCAGTGAAGCTCCTCCAGGTGTAGGAGCCCCTGAGCTAGCCGACTCACTGGTGTGTGCGAAGTGTGTGTGTGTGTGCAGGTTAAGACCTCAACTTTCGTCTCCTTTCCCTTAACTGACTGACTTTCCTTTGGGGACAAAAGTTTGGATCACTAGAGGACAATATGGTGTGTATTCTCTTCTAGGCAAGAGAAAGAGGCTATCTTAATTTGATCACTGTTAGCTGAGGTTCTTATAGCGGTATAAACCATGTCCTGTTTTACCCTTTTGCCCCAGGCGGGCGTAAGTACGTGCGTTTTGTTCCTCATTCTGTTCCTTTACAAAGGCATCTTCAGTCCTGTTTCCCCTTCCCCCTGAGGAGCAGAGGGAGTATTTGACACCTCTTAAAGACGTTCGGTCACAAATCAAGTGGGAGAAGTATTCAGCAGGGAGGAATACCTTTCTAGTACCCACAACTTCATACCAAAGAGGTGGCCACTCCTCTCCCAGAGCTAGACTAGCCCTACTCAGAGGCCTTCAGTATTTTCCCTCCTTGTGTCAACATCCTTTAAACTTCCCATATCCTTGTGTAGGAGGTGGCCCTGTGGAGGGAGCTTAGCACTGGGCCACGCTTCAATTCTACAAGGTTGCCCGCTCTCCCACACCCTTTCAGATGCCAGTGGAAAGCCCAGGTTGTTACCCATACTTCTGACTGGCCCCAAATCAGAGGGTAACACACCCCCTTGTCAGCTTTGATGAGTTTGCTAGAACAGCCCACGGAACTCAGAGAGACATTTCACTCACCAGGTTACCTTTTTTTTTTTTTTAAATAAAAGGGTATAAGTCAGGAACAGCAGATGGAAGAGATACATAAGCAAGGCGTGGGGAAAGGGTGTGGGGCTTTAACGGCCCCTCAGAGAAAGCCGCTCTCCTAGCGCCAACATGCATTCAGCAACCCAGAAGCCAGAAGCTCTCAGAACCTTAAAAACCTTTTGGGTTTTTACGGAGACTTCCTTACACGGGCACGATTGATTAAATCATTTATCATTGGTGATTGAACTCAGCTGCCAGCCCTCACCCTCCCAGGAGGTCAGAGACTGGAAGTTCCAACCCTCCAATCACAAGGCTGAACTTCCAGGCAATCAGCCCTCAAGATAAGGCGCTTTCCCAAAGTTTCCTCATTAACGTAACAAATGAATTTTATGCCTCCATCACTTAGGAATTCCAGGGGTTTTAGGAGCTCTGTGCCAGAAATGGGGATGAAGACCAAATATGTATTTCTTATTATAAATCACAATATCGTAGATGATGTCTGAAGATTCTGCTGGTTTTCACATTCTAGGGCTGTTCCCTTGGTGCTGCCCTCCTATTTAAAAGGACTAGCACATGGATTTGGGAGCCAGATTTCCATGCAAAATATCCTCTTTTTCCTGGAACTGTTCTAGGAAACAGACTGTTTCTGAATGTGCATGTTTGAAGCTAGGCACCCAGGAGATGTGAAAGGCCTTTGTTTTTCTCCAAAAGAGTGGAATAGAGAGTAAAGTGATACTGAGGGGGAGGTGGTGGGGATCTGGCTAACCCCCCTGCGGCAGCTGTGAGCAGGGCTCTCAGCATCATGCGGTGGTGGGGCCCTCTGTTCCACACCGCAGGGCAGATGGCATATTTCAGAGGACTTTCCCTCTAATCTGCTACTACAGCTTCCTCTTTCCAGACTGTAGTTTACCCCCTAGCTTATCCAGTTACCTGCATTCAGGTAGCACATGGCCTCTTTCCTCTCTCAGCTCTCACTCCAGCCTCAGTTAGCTACCAGCAGAACCTGACAGAAGATCCTCAGTTGAGTTTTTGTGTTATGTTTCAGGTAACAACTAATGCTCAGATTATGAAAGTGCTCGAATTATGCTTTACTTCAATAACGCATAGTCACAAACAGTTTCCCAGCTGATGAGCGAAATGAAAACAAAACAAGCAAAATTCTAAATATGAAAGAAGAGCAAGATTTCAGAGCCACTCCAGATTTTTACTCCAAATAAATAGTTTGCAGAAATCATCCCTCCAGCCTGCTAATGTGACAACTGCCAAGGGCACATCGATACCCAGACTCACAGATCAGCTGGAGAGGCCGTAACATTTTCCCTCCCCACCCCCAGCCTGTGGATAACTGGAGTCAGCAGCAGCTGGGGGAAGACGGCGAGGACTTGGGTCAAGAACAACTCAGAGTACTGTCACTGCAGACTATTCACCAGCTCTTCAGCACGTGTCTCTTTTCCTTGAAGGACGAGGGTTTAGAAGTCTCTGAGAATAGAGTTAATTTTATATACATTCTGTTGGCTATCGTCTTTTTGTACAAATCAAAATTATAAAGACTTCTTTCTTCAGTGTAAAGCAGGAAAATCAAACATTGATGTGTCCCCTACCTTTATACCCCAGAGTGATAGTCTGAATGCATCACTTCATTCCAAAATGAAATGTTATCAAGTGCCTGGTATTACCCAGAGAATATTCATTTCATCTCACCCTCAGGGAACCAAGATATTCAGGCAAAAATTTCTGCCCCCGCAGTTGGGCAACTAGAAGCAGAGCAGCGGTCTCATGCACACGCACCTGATGGGGCCCCCGGTTCACAGTGATAGGACCTCTGCCGGAGAAGGGTCGTGAGAGTTTGCTGTTCAGTCGTGTGGTTTCAGTACACTCCCGCAGAAGTTCCATCCTAGGGGGTCTCTGTTTAGGACCCACAGAGAGAGAGAATGTACCTAGATGGAACTGGTAGCTTCCAAATAACTCCACTCTCATCTGGGTTTTTTCCTGAAAATAAATTTCTTTACTCTTAATTTGTCTTTTGCAATCAAACATAAAAGCAGGACATCTTATTCAGAAGCTTTGAAATATATAAAGTAGCCTCCAACTTACCAGAGTTCCAGGTTAGAGGGCTGCTTCATGGAAGGAGGACAAATCCTGGGTGGCAGAACCTCTAGGTGGGTTTGTACAGCAGACTAGTGATGCACCCTTTCTTGTATGGGTGGGTGGCATTGAGGACGGTCACACCCCTCTGCAAGGGACAGATTCATTGAGAGCTAATTTTTGATGCAAGACTCAGCTCTTCACAGCTTCCTGTGTTTTACAGTAATTTCCCGTGACAATTATTTAATTTGAAAATTTTCAAACCTACAGAAAATTTGAAAGAACTACACAATGAACACCTCGATTCTGTTCATCTCAATTCAACAATTAACATACATTTGCTCCTTTCCTCTGTCTGCAGGCACCCACACACCATTCATTTTGCTTTAGTAAATGAAGACAAAAAGCCCACTTCAGCCCTAAACACTTCAGCGTCTATTTCCTGATATTAAGGGCATTAGCCTGTATAACCAGAATACAATTCAATTGTTGAATCTAAGGACAGTACTCTTAATTCAACAGTATTATCTAACATAAGCTCCATATGTAAATTCCCCCATTGTTTAAAAAACATCATGTCTATAATGCATATATACATGTGTAGGTATGTAAATATAGATGCCTTTAACATACACATCCATATTATACATACATATGGGAGAGAGATTAAGAATTAAGTGTTTGTGTTGTGGTACTGATGTTTCCCCATGTTCCAATTAAAATTCCTGAGTTGTACTTTAGTCCTCATTACCTGGAACTCTCTCCCAACTTCTTTGTTTTTGTCACTTTTGATGTCATTGAATTTCTGAAGAGGACAGGCTAGTCATCTTGCTCAGGGTCCTACGTGCTGATCCAACTAAACATTTTTGGAAAGACGAGCACATAGTACTTGTGCATCCTATCAGGAAGCAAGCCGTTATTTCTTGTCTTCTTGATAACAGCCATTCTAACAGGTGTGAGGTAATACCCGATTGTGATTTTAATTTGCATTTCGCTGATGATTAGTGATATTGAGCACCGTTTCATGCACTTGTTGGCCATCTATATGTCTTCTCTGGAAAAATGTCCATTCATATTCTCTGCCTATTATTACTTGGATTTCTTTTTTGCTATTGAATTATATAAGCTGTTTATATATTGTGGATATTAATCTCATCCGATACATGATTTTCAAATATTTTCTCTGTTTGGTAAGTTATCTTTTGATTTTATCGATGGTTTCCTTTGCTGTGCAGAAGCTTTTTAGTGTGCTGTAGTTTCACTTGTTTATTTTTGCTTATGTTGCCATCGCTTTTGGTGTCAAATTCAAAAAATTATTGCCAAGGCTGATGTCAAGGAGCTTGCCATCTATGTTTTCTTTTAAGGAATTTTATGGTTTCAGGTCTTCCTTTCAAGTGTTTAATTCCTTTTGAATTAATTTTCGTGAGTGATTTAAGAGAGTGGTCCAGTTTCATTCTTTTGCATGTGGCTTTTCAATTTTCCCAACATCATTTATTGAGGAGACTGTCCTTTCTCCATTGTATATTTTTGGCTGTTTTGTCATCAATTAATTGACCATATATCTGTGGGTTTATTTCTGGGCTCTCTATTTTGTTCCGTTGATCTATATTTCTGTTTTTATGCCAGTACCATACCATTTTGATTACCATAGTTTTGTAACATGGTTTGAAATCAGAGGGCAAGATGCCTCCAGCTTTGTTCTTACTACTCTAAGATTGCTTTGGGTATTTGGGTGCTTTTGTGGTTCCATACAAATTTTAGTTTTGTTTGTTCTGTTTCTGTAAAAAAAAAGAAAAAGAAAAAAAAGAAAAAGAAAACAAAAACAAAAACATGCCATTGGAATTTTTAAAGGGTTTGCATTGAATTTGTAGATTGCTTTGGATGATATTGATATTTTAACAATATTAATTCTTCCAGTCCATGAGCATGAATATCTTTTCACTTATTTGTTTTCTTCAGTTTCTCTCATCAGTGTCTTATAGTTTTCAGTGCACAGGTCTTTCCCCTCTTTGGTTAAATTTATTCCTGGGTATTTTAGTATTTTTGATACAATTATAAATGAGATTATTTTCTCAATGTCTCTTCCTGATTTTTTGCTGCTAGTGTATAGAAACACAACAGATTTTTAAAATTGTATTGTATTATTTGTGTTGTGATTGTATGTTGCAACTTTACTGAATTCATTGATTCGTTCTAACGGCTTTTTAATAGAGTCTTTAGGGTTTTTTAAATATAAAATATCATCTTGTCTGCAAACAATGACAGTTTTATTTTTTCCTTTCCAATTTGGAAGATTGTATTTCTTTTCCTTGTCTAATTGCTATGGCAAGGACTTCCAATAACACGTTGAATAAAAGTGGTGAGAGTGGGTATCCTCATCTTGTTCCTAATCTTGGAGGAAAAGTTTTCATGTTTGCACCACTGAGTATGATGATAGCTGTGAGCATTGAAACGCTTTGATTTTCTTTGAATATTGAACCAGTCTTGTAGCTCTAGTGTAAACCCCTCTTGATCATGGTGCCTGGTTCTCTGAACATATTGCTGAATTCTATTTGTTAATATTTGTTAAGATTTTTTTCATCTACGTTCATGCGGAATGTGTAGGATATTAGAATATTTTTATATTTATGTAAGATAGCTGTAGCTTTCTTTTTGAAAATTTTTGCCCCTGGTTCTGGTGTCAGGGTAGTAGATGCTTCATAGAATGAATTGAGAAGTGTTCCGTACTCTTCTGATTTCTAGAAGAGATTATGTAGAATTGATATTCATTCTTCTTTTAACTTTTTGTAGAATTTTCCAGTGCAACCATCTGGGTCCAGAATTTCTTTCCTTGGGATATTTAAGTTACAAGTAGACTTTCCTGAACAGTTATAGAGTTATTCAAAGTATCAACTTCATATTTAGTGAGTTGTAGTGGTTTGTACTTCTAAGGAATTTGTCCATTTCGTCTAAGCAGTCAAATTTATTTGTGTAGAGTTTTTCCTAATATTCCCTTATCCTTTTGATATCTGAAAAATCTGTGGTGACTGTAGTCTCTGTTCATTCCTGATACTAATTACTTGTGTGTCTTTTGTCCTTTGTCAGGATTATTGACCTCTTCAACGAATCGGCTTTTATTTTATTGATTTCATCCATTGCTTTTTGTTTTCAATGTCATTAATTTCTGCTTTGTATTATTTTCTTTCTTCTGTTTGCTTTGGATTTCTTTCACTTTTCATTTTTATTTCTTTCCTTCTTTTGTTCTGTTTTGTTTTGTTTTGTTTTGTTTCTTGCTGTGGGAACTTGAGTTACTGATTTAAAAATTCTCTTCTTTTCTAATGTATTAGAAATTTAACTTAGGGCTTTAAACTCCCCTGTCAGCACTGATTTAGGTGTTTCTCACAAGTTTTTATACGTTGTATGTTCATCGGATATTTTAAAACTGCCAAATGCCTATGACATAGCCTTTGCTACGATACTGGCTAAAACATAAATACGTGATTAAAATATTGGACTGAAATTGATTCGAAAAGATGAAGCGACAGAGGCGGAAACCAGAGGAAGTCCTTTTGCCTAGTGGACATCAGAACGATCCCCTTTGATACCTGAGGCAAAAGGGCTTGCGAGGAAAGAAGGCGAAGGTCCAGCGCAGAGGGGAGGAAGGAGGAGAACGGGTCCTACAGTTCCGTGGATTCAAAGCACAGATCATTTCCGAGAGCCGAGAGCTCTGACCGCTGGTGCGGTGAAAAGGGCCACCGCAGCGCGGGTCCGCAGCCAGGTAGGGGCGGCGTCCACACTGCTGGGTGCGGCGTCTCCTGGGGCTCAGACGCACCTAACCCTCCGGCTCCCGCAGCCTCTGTGAGCTGGGGAGTCAGCGGAGGCGACCCTTGCCCTCCGGCGCTTAGCTTTGGACCTGGAGACCCTGCGTAGGACGCGGGTCCCCAAGTCAAGCTGTGGCGGGTCCTGAAGTCAAACTCTGGGGAGCTCCACGGTCCTCGCTTTGAGGGAGACTCAGAACCCAACGCCAGGGCCTCTCAGGAGCCGCCGTCTCCTTCCCTGACGGATCCATCGCTGGTGTTGCTAGGGTTATTCAGTTTAAAGAGTCGGTGGCCAGATTAGTGACAGCAGGACCTACGGTTTCCTGGACATACCGTCAAGCTGGGCTTCGCGGCTGGTTTCCGTAGTGTAGTGGTTATCACGTTCGCCTCACACGCGAAAGGTCCCCGGTTCGAAGCCGGGCGGGAACATTCTGAAGTTTTTCTGAGTTACACATATACATTTAAAAAACCAAAACGGGGTGTGGCAGGGGGCGCAGCTGCCTTGTCGATCTCCGATATACACAGGAGGAGTTCCGTTACTACCTGAAAAAGGGCCTTCTCAGCACTAGGAACTAGGCCTCCTTTGCCTGAGTCACTTTGGACACCGGGACACAAGCAGTTACTCTGAGGGCTCAGGACAAGTCTTCAGGTTACGTTTACACCCGCAAATCCTCTTAGCTTCTTTTCTAAATCCCTCTACACGCTGACACGTGTTATGTCTCCGAAAACCAAGAACTTCATCCCTTTGAAGCACAGCTGGCTTTCCCACACCTCAGCACACCTGCAGAACACGTTGATTTGCCTAACAAGAGAACGAACCCGATTCCGCACCTGGGGCTGGAGCCAAAGACAGGTAGAGAAAGAACTTAGGCTCCTCGAATTGAGCTGACATGGCAGGAAAAAGAGCCGGTACCCGTGCCATTAGGAGGAGAGACCGTGGATTCAGGTCAGAGATTAGCAAGTAAACGGATCCGTTCATCACCCGCTGAGAGTCCATTTGGCACCTGACTTATAAGGGCAATGGGAGTTTGTCCTTGGCTCTGCCGCACGCAGGACTAAAGCTAGACCAGGATGGCATTCAGGCCGGTTACCTTGTGGCCTGGCCTCAGAGCCCGAAGTGTCGCTCATGCCGGGAGAGGTAAGGGTGGTGAGCAACAGGGCAAGGACTGGGAGCACTGCACAGCAGCATTCAGCCCTGGGCCGCTAGGAATTGCCTCTTTTTCTAGTTTGCCTTTCTCTGAAAGCTGATCTTTCATAATTTTCACATGTAGAGGCCAAGCGGGGTTCCGGCGTGTTTCCCTGGTGGTCTAGTGGCTAGGATTCGGCGCTTTCACCGCCACGGCCCGGTCAGGGAAGTCTTTTTCACAGTGGGTCTTTGCTTGCGGGACTTTCCAACCGCATAGTTGGCTTTTGCCGCAAGATTCAGATGCAGATGAATCTCTGCACTGATTCCCTAAAGGTAGTTGAGGTCTTGCCTCAAGATCCTTGGCATCGCCCAGGCTGGAGGAACGGAAGTGTGATGAACAGCCAGAGCGGGGGGTGGCCTCCCGTCTTTCTGCCTTCATCTCAGAAACCTGATGTCTCGTTTACAGAGCTTTCATCCACCTGTAACCTGGGACTTTCGTTCCAAAAACTCGGTAAGAAAACAAAACCATAAAATATTTGCAACATACAAAATTTTTAATGTACTAACGTCGTATAGTCTGTACCGAAAGCACAGTTAACATTTTCCCGCGTTTGTTTTCTCACTCTCTCCTCTCCTTTTGTGTAAGAATTGCGACACTCCTTGAGGGTAAGCGCAGACATCTCACAACTCAAGATCACTGATTAGGCGACTGTCGTTGCTCCTTTCTTTGGCGTGTCCCTCCAAACCAGCTTCGGCGGGACCTGTCCTCCAAGAACACGGGAAGGCTTTGTCCTCGCGAGGAGGCCCCTCTTGACCCTTCAGGAACCTGACAGTCGTCCTCTTCAGGCTGTAAAGAAGCCTCCGGAGGAGTTTTATTCGGCTCTTCCCGATAAAGCAAGCGAGGCACCCCTTATGCTTTTAGGAACACGACCAGGCTGTCATCCCCAAGCCCCAGCGGCCCTCCAGAGGAGTCTGGAGGAGTGGGCTGTGGGGTCTTGGGTCATCTTGAGTATCACTAAAATGGACCCAGAGGGTAAGGAGCACCATCATGCCTCCACTCTTTCGAGGAACCCTAGATTCCTTCAGAGTTCTCTTGGCATAGGTTCCCTCGTGGACAAGACATAGGTGATTATGAGTAATGAAGACAGAAATAATCGCGAATCCTTTCAGCGCTAAAAAGGCCGGCCGTGGACGTCCCTGGGTGGGCTCGAACCACCAACCTTTCGGTTAACAGCCGAACGCGCTAACCGATTGCGCCACAGAGACACACACGGAGTGCTTCTCTTCATCCCCGCGGAGAGCAAGCTCTCCTTCCACGCGAGGCGGAGCCACTCGTCTTTCTCAGGACCGCGGTGCCGGCTCTAAAGCCCACAAAATCCGAGAGGCGGAGTCGACTCAGCGTGTTCGTCCGGTGGGAAAGCCGTGAGTTGGGCGATTCCGAAGGCAGAAGGGCAGCCGAGGGTCGCCACCGCGCCTTGCTCCACGCCTGCTTCAGATGCCAGCGCCCGGAGACGCCCGGGACCGCGATCACCTGGGCCTGAGCCCAGCGGAACCCAAGGGAAGTTGAACTCCCAGTGGGCTCCGTAATGCCTCCAGGTTTGCTCCGCCTTCTACCCGACCGCCTGTGCGGCGGGGCAACAGTTTAGTAGGTGTGGTCGGTTGGCTGCAGCGGGAAAGAGATCAAGTCAAAAAAGGAAACGTGAAAAAGAGCGAGAGAAAGCAGAGGCATGGAGGAGAGACCTTACTGGAAGCCTGTGAGGAAGCTCGGGCCAGATCCTGAGAGATGAAAATTGTTTTTATTATGTAGCAGAATGAGGAGGAAGAATCGGAAAATAGCACGGAAGAGAGTAAAGCACGAGCATGTAGATGGCCAAGAATTAAACGGCAAAAATACTGTGAATATATATATATAAATTACTCCCAGGACCGCGATGCATCGTGAGCGGACAGTGGTTATTGGTGCGTTGCGGCTACCGCAACTTGGGTCAGACCCAAACCACAGCAGGGTACTTAGGTCTCTGATCGGTCATTCGACTGCTTTTAATGCCAGCAGGAGCTACTCCCCCTAGCAGCGGTCAGAGAGCAGAGCGTACCTCTGGCCCCACAGCACGATGCAGTCAAAAGAGAAATGACCCCCACAGTGCACAAATCTGTGGACAGCCGTTCAAAGCGAAATCTAGGTCGATTCCTTGTCTCGCTATTGAGCAGAAAAAGTCCCTAAGGGTGAAATACAGTCTCTCAAGGAGCCTTGTCTGTAGCTTCCTCTAAAGAAATAGTGGGGTCATAGCCGTTTTTCTAGTAGAGATAATTCAAGTATCAGGGAGAGTTTTTTACACTAAAGGAGAATGAGTTTTTAATGCGTTTACAATAAAATGCGAACTAGTTGTCATGGTCTATATCAGCTTGTCTCCATCCACCGTCCAGTGATTTTTTTTTTTTTTATGGGAATAGCAAATCATTGAACTCTAGTTCACATAGTTAAAAGCACACATCTTTAATGCACAGTTTGTTGAGTCTGGGCAAATGCAATCATTACCCAGATCGAGTTAGAGAAAACTGCCATCCTCCCAGAAATGTCTGTTGAATCCCTTTCCAGGCATTTCGTGCCCTATCCTGCTTAGTTAATTACTATTCTGAGATCTATTGCCATAGATTACTATTGCCTGCTATTGAGATTCAAATGAATTAACAGACATTTGTGTTGCGGAGGGAGCGATCTGGAGGGTATTTGCTTTAATTCCTTTGGGGAGCGTGGTTTAAAAATGGCGAAGGATGAGTGGAGTGGAGGGTGGTGACCTTGAGTGAACCTTGGTGGGCTAAGAGGCTGCACTGTGCCTGGGTGGGTACGTGTTCACAGTTGCCTGGCAGGAGAGATGCCATGATCTTGAAGGTGCATTCCCCAGGGCATCAGGCTTGTCCATCACACTTGTGAAGTGCTGACCCCTGCAATTTCTCCACATTTGAGAGGGAAATTCGACTGCGGAATTGGTGTCAGTGGGGTTTGGGTTCCCACTCTCTCATGATATTCCTCGGTTCGTGGTGACGACATCTCTTGCGTGATGTCTCAGCTGTGCTCTGCCTGCTCAGGGTGAGAGGCCCGCCACATCTCTGGCTCCAATGCTTGGGAATTTGGGTGTACACCCGCATATCCTGGCCCTCCTATTCCTGACCAAAGTATGGATGGGTCACACTTTTTTTTTTTTTTTTTTTTTTTGCCATACCTCCAGTTTATCAGTTTGTGTTTGGGCGCAGTATCTGCTCATTGGATTAGGCACTGGTCTGGGGAGCCCTGCAGGCTGGCTGACAAGCACCAGCAGGAGAGAAGCCGCAGGACTGGGATGGTGGGAAAACATAAGGGATGTCACCCAAAGGCCTCATGCTCAACCCTTGAGCTCCACTGTCCCTTTGGGGCCAGGTCTGAAGGAGGCACCCCTTCCAGGAACATGGGCCCCGAGACCCTGCCTTCACAAGGAGGCTCCTGGGGCAAGCATGCCCTTTCTGTTCCAGGCCTAGCCAGCTCCATGGCCTCTCATCTGGCTTCCCCTCTTGCATCCCAGTGGTGTCCTTCAAGATAGTATGTCCCCCTCCCAACAAGCAGAAATGTCCCAACACCTCTCAAGTGCTTGGGGAGGGAGTTGAATCAATGTTTTCTAACAACTGGAGGACAGAGAACTTGTGGTGGCCGGAAGCAACCCCTTGCTTTGTTGGTTCTCTTGGCAGAAATGAGGGCCTGGAATTATCACTTCTCCTCGAGGGCCCTGAGTCACTGGCCAAGTTGGCATCTCTCCCACTGCTCCTCAGGGAACAAAAGGAAATCCTGCAGGGTTGAATATTACCCAGAGGAGATGCCCAGAAAGTGCTCCAGTAGAGCCCAGAATTTATACACTGAACCACTTTGGAGTGATGTTTCCATTGACCCATCCTTCCCTCAGGGAACCTTGGAGAGCAGAGAAATGATGAAAGAGGATATGTCCTTCAGTGGCAGTAAAAACTCTACTTTCTTCTGACTTGTCTCACTGCTCCCCTACGCCTCCTCTTTAGCATCTTTAGGATAGAAGGACACTGCTTTTGCTTTCCTTGCCAAATTCCTATCCATGGCGCCCTTACTTTTAATGGACAGTCGTCTCATATCCACAAATTATAGTAGAAAGGTATTCATATGAGCCTTTCCCAATGCTGTAGTTTGAAATTATCCAAATGTCCATCATTTGTAGTGTAGTTTTACTTTAGTGCGATACGTACATATATGTACATACATATATATCAAAAATACAATGTTGCTTGATAACAGCTAGATAGAAAATTGTGTATTCTTTCACATGAACTTGAGGAAAGGATAAGCCTAATTTGCGGGGTAAACATCAGAATAGTGTAAAGTAGCAGGGCATGGATGGGCATTACCTGGAAAGTGTATCAAAGGGCCATGCTTGGATGCCAAAAATGCCTTGATCTATACCTTGATCCTGGTGATGATCACACATTTCAATATTCAAATAGCCACCCATTAATGATTTGTGCATTTTGTTCTGGTAAACACACCGTAATAATTTGCTTTTAGTTTAAAAATTGGCAGTCGGATGTCCGAGAGTCTGGTTTAGACAATGACCAGACTGGAGTACACTATCAACTATTTAAAGTCTGTTCTATTTTTGTGTAAAAAGGCCTCACTGATGTTTGAAATATATCCACCCAGAAGAGAAAAAAAAAAAGATCCTTATATGATGACCATTTCCTTTGTGGAAGGTACACACAACGCTCATTTAGAGATTGAACCTGACCTTGAGATATTCTCTCTTAAATGGTGGGACCTAGAGCACGTGCAGAGAGCTTCAACCTAGTGCTCCGTTGGGTTGCCCTCCCTCCTCCTGAGCTTACTGCACTTCATGGCCAGCGAGAGGTGCTGCGCAGTCTATGCGGTTGTAAGTGCAAAAGGGAAACACTGCCGTGACTCGGATTCGAACCGAGGTTGCTGCGGCCACAACGCAGAGTACTAACCACTATACGATCACGGCGCGCCACCGACCCGGCGACAGGAAATTGCTTTGCTCTACTAATTTTGACAGAAACCCATTCCAGTTACTGCGTTGCTTTCTTGCTGGACAACAGCAGGTAGGAGTCCGTTTCTTTTAGGTCCTCCCTTCGTTATTCCCTCCTCATTCTGATGTATTTCTCATCTCCCCTGCATCCAGGCTGTGCCTCTCTGCACAGGTCTCCTGGGAATTATCTTTGCTTTGTCCTGTTCGCCCCTGCTTTCCCCCCTCCTCTTAATATTTCCTCTTTTGACCAACCTTCCCCATCCCCTTTCCCTTCCCGCCCCACCGACCGCTGCTGTGTAGAGTAAGGGCAGCGCCTGCGGCGCGGACAGTCGGGTGAAGGTGGAGCAAAGAACCCAGAGGAGCATCATGGAGCCCACCCGGCGCTCGGCTTCCCTCCGGCCCCACTCGTCTCAGGTCTGGAGGTCGCGGTCCCGGGCGTCTCCCGGGCGCTGGCATCTGAAGCAGATGTGGAGCCAGGCGCTTCGGGGACGCTCGGCTGCCCCTCTGCCTTCGGAATCGCCCAAAGCACGTTCCCACCGGACCAACAGGCCGCGTCGACTCCACTTCTCCGGTTTTCCGAGGCTTTGGAAAGGGCGCCGCGGTCCTGAGAAGGACGAGTGGCTCAGCCCAGCGTGGAAGGAGAGCTTGCTCTTCATTGCGAAGGGGGAGGGGAGGGGGGACTGTCCTTGTGTGTCTCTGTGGCGCAATCGGTTAGCGCGTTCGGCTGTTAACCGAAAGGTTGGTGGTTCGAGCCCACCCAGGGACGTGCCTCGGCTTTTTTAGGACCTGATTCAACGGTTTGCTATGTTTCTGGGCTGCACGTCCTTTCATCTAACCCTGAATGGAAGCCTCCATTGCCTGCCTTGTCATCTGTGTCTTGTCCACAACAAGAGAACCTAAGCCGAGACCATCGCTGATCCTCCCAGGAGAGCTCTGCAGGGAAACAGGCACTTGCGGTCCAGGATTCCTCGAAAGAATGGAGTGTTACCTCCGGCTTCAACCCCAGTTGAAGCTTCAACTTTCGACTAGAAACGAGTTTCAGTGAAGTTTCATCCATTGTTTAACCCTTTATATATATGAAATTAATTGACTTCTATACCTTTGTTACTACAAATAATACTACAGTCATGATTCTTGTACACATGTCTCTGGGTAGCGTGCCCAAAGGGCAATTGTTCATTCTATGAAGGAGTTTACATGGTTTTGTACATATGGTCCATTTTCTCACCTTGGTTGGCTTATTAGCTATAATATGCCAATGAAGGTTTTCAGCAGTCGATGGAATTCTCTGTTATTTCAGCGACTGCTTTAGCCTTTGTAGCACACGTCTGTAACTCACAATCTGCCTTCAAGCAATGCCATAGGTGTTCACATGTCTCCCCTGCCTGCCTTTATGCTATTGTCATGCATTTTATTTTGCGTGTTATAAACCCCACAATCCAAGGTTATTACTTTTGCTTAGTGTCCCATGTTTTAAAAGAGATTTAATTAACAAGAAAAAATCTTACATATTATCTCATGTAGATTCCATGTCCCCTGCCCTTCATTCCTTTTTGTGCATCCAGAATTCCATCTGGTGTGAGTTTTCTTTTGTGGGGAGGACTCCTTTAACCTTTCTTGTGGTGTGGGTCTCCCGGTAACTAAGTCTTTCAACATTTCTTCAAAGACTTTTTTGAGGGGAAGAGGCATAGAATTCTATGTTAACTTTTATTCCCTCAGTCCTTTAAAGATGTTTCTCCACTGTCCTTTTCACTTGCAGTGCTTCAGATGAGAAATCTGATATTTCTTAAATCTTATGTCTTATTCCTCTGGCTGCTTTTGTGATTTTTTTTCTCCAATTGATATGAGCAATTTAATTATTATGTGACTAGGTGCGGTTTTCTTCATATTTACCGTGCTTGGGGTTCGTTTGACTCCTTGGGTCAGTGGTTTATACTCTTCATTATAAACGGAAAGTTTTCTGTCATTGTTTCCCCCAAATGAGTCTGCTTGTGGGTCTAAAGCTGTGGTACATGGTAGCAGGAGGTCCTGAGGAGGATCAGCAGACCCATGTAAGTCAACTACTTTAACCTCAGAGGGAGACCTTAGAGCTTCTTTAGGTAAGTGGAGGTAACCTACTTCAGGTAACCTCTTCAAACAAGGGAGGAAGGGCTGCTTCTCAAGTAACCTGAGGCTCGGTGCAGTTTAGGATTTCAAGAGCCCCAGTTTCATCAGAATCTGCCCATACAACCCCATCCCAATGATACCAGTCCTTCTTAATAAATGTCCTGACTTGAACATAACAGATCCTGTGATGTTGAGAATTCAATTTAGATTTCCTTTGCAGAATGCAGGTCTAGACTTATACTATTAAACAAGGTATTAAGTTTGTGTCTGTTTGTTTTTTTAAAAAATAAGATAAAAATAGAAGCTTTCAGTTCCCTAACCTAAATCTTGAGCTAGGATCTTAGAACTTTGAGCTCATCATTTTGTTTCCCCAATTCCTCCTGTTTACATGCAGTTATTCAACCCATCATACTCATATCTTGACTAAAATGTTCTATGTCAGCAACTATTTGGCCATTCTAACCCTTGCCTTCTGTGGAAACCTATATACAGGTATATACAGAAGGTGATTCGGGAAAATGTTTTGCTGCTGCATGTCATGGACTGACAGTGTTCACCGACACTAGGGTCATTAATAATTTCAACTATAATCGAGTCCAAGATCCAATTCCAGATAATCTGTAACCATTCCATTTATGATCTGAATGCTAACCGAGGGTGTCACTACAACAATGCTAAACACAGTAGAACAATGGCACCCCACAAAGACTTATGACTGGGGACTTCAGCATACTGGGTCTCTGCTACCATCCCACTTTCTTGTGCCCCTACACACAAACACACATTTTACTCCCTCCTGCACATATTAGGTAAAGTAGTTGTACTTCCTGGTTTCTCAACAAAACTAGACTTGAATCACCTTGGAGGCCACAGTTTTCTGTCCCACTTGCCTCACCATCCTTCTGCTTCCTCTCATCAGATTTTCATTTATTCCTGCCCTCCTGGAGTATGTCCTTCTTCAAGCCCCTGGCCCTCTCTCTCAGATACAGGAGCTAGATGGAGAATTGTGCTATCGTTTAAATTACGGCAGGCTTGTTCCCTGGATACAAATCAACCCAAAGAAGAGCATTTGTTGTCCACTCCAGGTTTGTGTTTTTGTTTGTTTGTTTGTTTGTTTGTAGAAAACAATCTTAGAAAACTAACACTTGAATATTTGCTTTTCCTACAAAGAGAAATTTGAAGTGACACTGCTGGTGTCTGTGAAGTTAGCTCTGAGTAGTAAAAATTGAAAGCCCTTGCATTCACCATGGGGCTGAGGAGAAATGGCAGTCAAAACTGGCTGGAAGGACGCTTCTGATTCCATAAGGTACATCACTTCCACCAAAGGGAAGTAACATTTCCATTGTACTGATCAGCATAATTTATAATAGCCAAGATACAGAAACAACCCAAGTGCCGATCAACAGATAAAAGGATAAAGAAGATGTGGCATGTATATACAATGGAGTATCTTGCCATTTCCTACACCATGGATAGACTTGAGGGTATTTTGCTAAGTGAAATAAGATAAATAAAGACAAATAACATGTGATTTCACTATGCATGAAATATTCTCTAAAAATGTTTTTAAACGAATGAACAAACCAACCATACAAAAACAAACACATAGATACAGAGAACAGAGTAATGATTACCAGAGGGGAGAGGGGAGAAAGGAGGGGGAAGTGAGTAAAGTTATTTGTTGTAAATAATTTTGTTTTACTGCTAGCAGGACACAGAGAGCTAGGCAAGAACCAAGGGGGAGGCTGTCTTTCACTGAAGGGTCTCTCCCAAGCTGAGCAGTTCTAGCCCTCAGGCTGACTCAAGACCCATTGCCCACCACAAACCAGGCTGTCTGGAGGGCAACTAGTGCTGGGGGAATGACAACCTAGTCGTGTTCCTGCAAGCACAGGGAGCGCCTTGCCTGCACCATTGAGGAAGGCCAAATTAATCTCCTTCTGAAACTTCTTCACAGCCTGAAGAGAACCAGGCAATAATGGACCTTCACTTAAGGACAAACCTTCTGATGACCTTGGAGGACAGGTCCTGCAGAAGCTGGTTTTGAGGGACTTGCCAAAGGAAAGGAGCAACAGTCCCCTAAGCAGTGATCTTGAGTTGAGATGTCTGCAAGTTACTCTCAAAAGGTAGTGTAACTCATGTATATGGAGAGATTGAGAAAGCAAATTTGGGAAGATGTTAACTAGTGCGTTTAGGTGAAGATTATATGCTGTTACTAATTTTTGTATGTTTCTGTTTTGTTTTTGTTTTTTAAGGAGTAATTGTTACTCAAGTCCTAAGTTCTCTTTAGATGGGCACTCTGAGAGGGAGACGATAGGTTTCCGGGAGAAGAGATAAGAGGAGAGGAGAGGAGGCCAGTGGCTGGCTAATATGCTTATCACATCTCACCTCTCCCAGCCTGGGAGGGGCCTTGGACCCTGGGGCCTAAACTCATCAGCTTAAGAATTCAGTGCAGAGAATCTTCTGCATCTGAACATCACACTTCTAGAGATGAAGTGAAGCTAGCGGGGTGCAGAGATCCAGCAAAATTAGCACTTCCCTGACTGGGAATCAAACCCTGGACGCGGTGGTGAAAGCGCCCAACCCTAGCTACTAGACCACCAGAGGGAACTATATTAGCCCCTATTTAGGGTCTCCAGGAGAAAACTGGGAAAGTCAACATTAAATCTGAGGCATGTGGAGAGCAGGAGAGAAGGGATTCCCATCGGCCCAGGGCTGAATGCAGCTGTGCAAGGCTCCCGGCCCTTGGCCCGCTGCTCGTCACCCTTCCCCTCTCCCGCTGTGGGCGACGCTCTCTGCTCCGAGGCCAGGCCAGGCCAGGCCGCACGTGGTAACCGGCTGGGTTGCCTCCTAGTCCAGCTACGTCTCTGTCCGCGGCAGAGCCGAGGTCATTCTCTCTTTCTGAACCTCGGTTTCCTTTTAAGTCAGGCGCAGACCTGGCTCTCAGCGGGAGATGAGCGGATGGGTCTCCTTGCTGACCTCTGTCCTCAGTCCAGGGGCGCTCCCGATGACGGCAGGGGTACTGGCTCCTTTTCCTCCCCGACCAGCTCAATTCGTGGAGCCTGAAATTCTCAACTACGCGTCTTTGACTCGAACCCTCGGTGCAGGGTTACTTCTCTTTTGTTCTGTCAGGCAAATCAACGTGTTCCGCAGGTGTGCTGAGGTGCGGGAAAGCCAAGTGTGCTTCACAGGGGTGAACTTCGTGGTTTTCAGAGACTTAATACGTGTCAGCGTATAGAGGAGATTTAGGCTCCAGGTGAGAAGGTGAGGGAATTTCCAGATGTAAAGCTAACCTGAAGTCGGCTGTGTCCTGTGCCCTCCTTGGACTAACTGGCATCTAAAGTGACTGAGAGCAGAGAAAGGGGGCCTGGTTCCTAGTGCGGAGTAGGCTTTCAGGTAGTAAGGGAAGGTCTTCTGTGTTTCCTGGGGAAGGAAAATGCAGCTGCGTCCGCAGTATTATCTCATGCCTTTGGACCCTTTTTGCTTTAATAATACAAAGGTAAATTTCACAAAAGAAATAGACCTGTTTCCGCCCGGTTTCGAACCGGGGACCTTTCGCGTGTGAGGCGAACGTGATAACCACTACACTACGGAAACGACGCAGGTACTTGCATTTAAGGGTATCTCCAGGAAAACCCTATCCTGGTCACCATTATTTTAAACTGAAGAATAATTCTGGGAGTTTCAGTGATCTCTCAGGCAGCAAAGGGGACTGTAGCTTCCCAGAAGCCCTGGCTTAGGTCTCCACGCCTTCCCAGAAGCGAGGACCTTCAGCGCCCCCCCCCCCAATCTAGCTTGGGACCCCACACCCAACGCAGGATCTCCAGTTCCACAACTAAGCGCCTAGTCCAAGAGTGGCCTGGAAGCTGCAGAAGTAGCGGGTTTATGCGCTTCTGAGCGGCAGGCGACCCCTCCGCCCAGGACTGTGGACGCTGCCCCTCTGGGCTGCAGACCCGCCCCTCGGTGGCCCTTTTCACGGAGACACATGTGGCAATTGCGTGCTTGAAATGTGGCTAGTGCGGAGAAATTGAATATTTATTTTTATTTTTAACTGCATACTAGGTAATTAATTTAAATTTAAATACCCAAATACCCACATGAGGCTAGTGGCTACTGTATAGAGAGCACAGATTGAAGAATAATTGTTTTACCATAAAATCATCAGCTTTAATCCTTATAGCAATAAACATATTTAACTAGATTCACACATAATAACAATGCTGGATGGCCTTCTCCACCTGCTTAGATACAGTTGAATGTCAGTTCAGCCCGGAGAGGGCATCTCTGCAGCTGCCTTTGCTTCCTTATCAGATCCCCACATCTTCACCAAGGGACCAGGAGCCTCAGCCAGTCCTACTCTCTCACAGTGGGGTCTCAACTGCCTTGGCTGATCACACAGCTGTGCCCAGATGGTGGCTTCACATGTTTCCTCACCAGTCTGATTGATATCACTAGAGCACTGTGTGGGCCCCAGTATTGTATTTTGTAGGAGTTCCCTTGTTTTTGAAGGTTCTTGGGACAAGAGCAAGAATCGAGGCTCTGGTTGGTGGGAGATCACATCTACCTATGCATTCTTTGTGTGGATTAAGAGACAGTCATGTCAGCAAGTGCTAACAGTGATAAAATATTTGTTCCATCCCCAAGAACTGCTTTTGATTCCCACCAGCAGTGATTTATTGAATTTTTCAAAGCTAATTTCTCTGTTCACAGACAAGACTGCAGAATAAGAATGGAAGTTACAGAAACAATGGCTTTAAAGGGTAAGAAAAATGTGTTGAGGTAGGACTTGAGGGATCATGGAGAAGTCTTGGCCTTCAGTGGAAGCCAAACAGCCAAGCCCAGTGAAGCTCAGGCACCTGAGGGGCTTCCACTCTGGATGCCTTCAGTCCTTCATCCCTCGAGCCCCTCCTCAGAGGAAAAGAGCATCCTTAAGCAAAGCAAAAGCACCGTGAGCCTCCCTGATTCAGCAGACACAGAAGATGGGACACTCGGACCAGAATGGAGAGACAAAGTGGTTTAGACACAGAGAGAATTATGGTGAGTTCATTAATTATACATAACTGGAAACTGGCTATTTAAAGACTGAGAAGGACCTATCTTCCAACTGTTTAAAGGCTCAGTTTTCCATGGAGGGGTCTTCATCCCGGAATATGTATTAAAGCTACCTATGCTGCATATACAGACAATATGAAAATTATATTTCAATATTAGTGGTAAAGAAATTTTGAATCAGTTAAGTCACAAGTTTACTTATAAAAATGGGGGAAAGTTATTAGAATGTTGTCATTAAGTAAAGACAAAAACAAGATTTATAAAAGCCAGAAAAGAGAAAGAAAAAAAACCACAGAAGGCTCAAGAATGGGGAGTTCTATTTTTCTTTTCCTTGGTAAACAGATGATCTGACAGCTTATCTAGATGGTTATCTGACAAAGCTGACTGACTAATGAAGGAAATGTTTTTGGCTATATGTGGACGCTGAAACAATTCTTGAAAGGTTAACTGCGAAGTGAATGTGGCGACTCCTTTATATGGAATACCTGCCAGTGCCCTCCCTTTGGCACCTTGGAGATAGTTAAACCTAATGGAACTACTTTCCTCATCAGCATTTCTCCATTTCATCCCTCCACCCTTCTTTGGCTCATAATTATTCTTAAAAGAGCAGATTTGATCATGAACACTTTGTTCTCTCTTTGACATGGTATTAACAGCTGGAGGTCAGCTGAAGGTAATGGTGGTGAGGCACATATAAGTAAGTAATCAGCTATCATATAGTGAAGGAAAGTCAAAAATCTGAGGACAGCAAATTGTGTGAACCCAGCAAACTACAGCATTCCCCAAGTAAAGTGGTATTTCTGTTGTCAGACAACCTATCAGGAAATTAGAGCAAAGAGGAAGGAAAAAGAAAGAAAGTATGCAGACAACCAAAGATTAAATAATGTATCAAATCAATGTAATATTAGTCAAAGGATTAAAGTTAACTGTAGATCTTGAAATTGTCATTTAGGCTGACATACAATGGAGCATGAGAATGTTGGAATCACATTGATTTTTATGGAATCGTATATTAGATGATACGAAAACATTTACCAAAAATTATAAGTAGAATAATTGAGTTCTCTGGTTTCTAGAATTATAAGTATTAATTCCCCCTTTAAAGATATTTCCTAGTGTATTTAATATATTTGAACATATAAATTTAAATTTTCAGGTGTTTAAATACTTACTGGATATAATGTTTGCTTGTTTGACAAGTGCGTCCAGTATAGGAAATTTTTAAAGTGCAGCTTAATTTAGATTTTCAAGCCAAAAATAAACCCAAAATTTATATACTAGACTATTATGCTATGATTATTTTATACATTTTGTGATAATCTGAAAAAATATACATTTTAGACCAAAATTTTTAAACCAATCTAATTTTTCTGAGTAACTTCGATTTAAAAAAATCCACATAATATAAGCTTTTAAAATGCCATTATATATGAAAATATATAAATTATTTAAATTGTTGAAAGGCATTAAGATAAACAAACTGTCAAAGAATAATATAGAGATGGTATTTGCATGCTAATTCCCATTTAATAGGAGGGAGAACAGGCATTAGATTGTTTTCATCAAATTAAAAGCATAACCAAAATTTATAAAGAAAAGAGAGGAAGGGAGGAGGAGAAAACATCTGGGACCAGCGACATTTCTCTCTCTGAATAAGCTGCTTGGGCAGGAAGTCCTCAAGAGATTGTTCTGGCCAGTCATCCCTGGATCCATATGCAATAGAAGGTCTCTGTAACGTCCACAATGTCCCTCTGCTGTACCCCCCACCTTAGTTAAGTCAGGAGGGCACCACTCCCTTTATTAGAGTATAAATAGACGTATAGAAAGAGCATTGTGCTGGCAGGTAAAAGAAGAAAAGTTGGAAAAGAAATTGGAATATAATCGTGTCCTACCTCTGGGGAAGGCAAATTTGCAGGATTTACTAAAATTAGAAGCATATGAACACGAAGTATAGCAATTGCACTACCAGCTCTCTACACTGTAGAAATGCCTGCCCAAGCGGTCACAGGTATGTGGACAATAATGACGGTTGCATAAAACCATCAAACCAGCTTAATTTCAAGAGTTAAATACATAACACACAAACCATGGAAGAAAAGCCTTCATTGAAAATAATGCACAGGATAATTATGATGGTGATTTCACTGATAACATTATTGATAGAGCAGTTAGTAACTGTTGGTCTCCTATTATGGTTGGAAAACTCGAGACACATAAAATTTTGCTTGTCTAAATCGATAAAGGGTAGAATAAAGATTTTACCTCACTAGAAGGAGGATTCGTAAGTCTTTTTCAGGAGCTCCTGAGTTACACAGGTATAGGGTCAAACACACTATCAGAAGATGTTTTGTGAGAATAGCTCTGAAAAGAAGGGGTGACCCTGACTGGCAGCAGAAGTAAGATGGATAAGACACAGAACGGGAGATGGTAAATTTTATGTGAGCAAACGTACAGGTAATAATCATAATGGAATGCCTTGAACAGATTTTAAAACCTAACCCTATCGTCCCTGGGTGGGCTCGAACCACCAACCTTTCGGTTAACAGCCGAACGCGCTAACCGATTGCGCTACAGAGACTGCGACGGAAGGCTCCTCTGGACTCTCCGTGGAGGAGGTACATACTAACTCCCAGGCTGTCTCGCAGGAAAATGGTGCAAGTTCCAAAGCCTCGGAAAATCGAAAAGATGAGAACGACGGATCGTTTACCCGTTTGAAACTGGTGCCTTAGGTGATCCCGAAAATAAAAGGGCAGCAGAATGGCCTCACTCCGCCTTGCCCCTTACCCGCCTCAGATGCCAGCGCCCCCGGACCCACCCTCAGCCGGGACCCTGGGGACCCGGACCGCAAGGAGTGGAGGGGAAGCAGAACACCCGCTGGGCTCCCGTGGTGGCTCTGCCCGTTTCCTCGCCTACACCCCGTGAATGAGAGTTTGGCCACCCCTCCAAGAGGCCTCCGGGGCCGCTGTGGTGCTTGGGCTTCCTGTGTCCATCACGCGAGCTCCACGAGGGCAGAGGTCGCACTGGTGGTCGCCCTGGTGGTCGCCCTTGTGTCTGTGTGGCCGGAACAGGGTCTGCCACTCACCAGGGTGCTCTTAGGACTTGTTGGATTGATACCTTGTCGAGCTGATAACGTTCCCCACCCCCCAATTTTCTGCTAACAGTAGATAACTGAAGTTTAATGCACATAGAATGCATGGCCTGATGAACTTTGATAAAAGTAACCAGTATAGAAATCAAGTTAGAGAAAATTTTCATCAGTTAAAAATTTTAGTGCTCCTTTCCCATCAGTCCTCACCCTACCCCCATTTAGGCAATCACCATTCTGATTTCTATCTTCACAGATTAATTTTGCCTGCTCTTGACATTCTCACAACTGAATATACTTTTTTGTCTGGCTTTTTTTTTTAACTTAAGATAATGGTTTTGAGATGGATCCATTTTGTTGTGTGTATCAGTAGGTCATTTTGGAATTAACCAATGAGTGTTATTACAATGTGTGAATACACTACAGTGATGGACAATTGGGCTGTTTCCAGGTGTGGATACTGTGAATAAGGTGGCTATAAATATTCTTGTATAAGCCTTTTTATGGGCTTGTGGGTTCATTTCTTTTGAGTATAAATCTAGTAGTGGAATTGCTAGATCGTGGAGTACTTACATTTTAACTTTATTACAAACTGTTAGTTTTCCAGAATAGTTGCCTTATTTTACTCACTACCAGCAACAAGGGGCACAATTGCTGCACATTCCTGTCAGTAGGTGTTGTTCTCTGTCTCTTAAATTTTACCCATTCTGATAAGTGTGTAGTGGTATAGCAGGTAAATTTGTGATCCCCTGATGAGTAATGATGTTGAGAGTACTTTCTGATGCCTTTTGGCAAAAGAAATCTTTTGTGAAGAGACTTGGTTCAAGTGTTTTTTCCACCTTTAATAGGCTTGACTTTTATTTGAATTTTTACATAATTTTTATTAGAGTAAGTCTACAGAAAAGTTAGAAGATAGTACAGAGAATTTTCATACACTCCACACCCAGTTTCCCCTACAGTTAACATCTTACATTACAATGATACATTTGTCATAATGAATGAATGAATACATTATTATTAATTAAAGTCCATATTTTATTCTGATTTACTTAGTTTTTACTTAGTGCCCTGATTCTGTTTCAGGATTCCACCCAGGATACCTCGTTCATTTAGTTGTTATGTCTCTTAACACTCCTTTTAACTGTCATAGTTTCTCAGAATTTCCTTGGCCCTGATGACCTTGAAAAGTCTCAGGAATACTGGTCAGCTATTTTTTTAGAATGTTCCTCAATTTGAATTTGGCTGATGTTTTTCTTATGACTAGACCAGGATTCTGGGTTTGGGGAAGTAAGTGCCATTCTCGTGACTTTGTCTCGTGGGAATGTACTATCGACATGACATCACACTTGTGATGTTTATCTTGATCTTCTGGCTGAGGTAGTGTTTGTTAGGTTTCTCCCAAATAAAGTTATTCTTTTTACCCCACTTCCATGCTGCCTCTTTGGAAAGAAATCACTGTGAGTAGCCCACACTTAAGGAGGGTAGAGTACATAAGTTACTTGGGATACTTCTGCATGGGACATTTTTCTATTTTCTTATTTATGTATTTATATCAGAATGGACTAGTGAATACTTATTTTACACTGTGGGGTTAAAATACAACACTATTTTATTTATGTTGTTGCCCAAACTGTTCCATTTTCAGCCACTGTGAGCTTTTTCAGTTGTCTTCTGTCCCTTTGGTATACCCTCATCATTGTGGGGTTTTTCTTTCTTTTCTTTTTTTTTTTTTTTTTTGTTTTTCAATGTGTTTATTTTTTCTTCAGCACTTCCCTGCTTCTTGGTACTGCTAGATGCTCCTGGCTCAGCTTGTGCATTTCCTGCCCCAGTCTTGGAATCAGCCACTAGTCCAAAGAGCCTGTTCCTTTTATTGATGACTGGACTTTCTCTTATTGATGTCTAAATACTTTTTATATTCGGAATTTGAGTCATTTTTTAGATAAATGTATTGCAACTAACTTCTCCCAAGCTGGCTTGCCTTTCCACTTTCTTATGACAGTTTTTTTTAAATGAACATAAGGGTTCTTTTAAAAATTTTTATGAAATCAAATTTATGTATATACTTTTTCTTTTATCATTAAGGCATTTTTGTTCTCTGAGAAATCTCTCCTAGCCCAGGATTGTGACTATAGTATCCTATATTTAATTCTGGGAGCTCTAGATATTGAATTTTCACTTTTAAATTTATGATTCATCTTAAATTCATCTCCTGAACACATCAGGCTTGAAAATACTAAACACTAGAGAATCATGGTGCACTCACAAACAATATGACATCACAGAAACCTGCTTTATATATTTTTTTCTGCTTTATATTTTTTATGTAAATATATTCACAGTATTTTCTTGCTATGCTCTAGTGCTTTCCTCCCTTCACCTTCCTAATTCTCTCCTCCAAGCCCCTGGGTGGGAGAAGTGGTAGAAGCATTAGTGTGTAGAAGCCAATGATTTTCCTCCCTACCTGTCATCCCAAAATGAGGAAGCTTCAACTCTGCTAATGTCAGCACCCCTCACATCTGCTAAACTGGTGATTAGAAACTAGAATGTGACTACTAACCATAAGCATATCTAAACACCTAAACACCAATGGTTCCATAACCTTATTTACCACCAGCAACAGCAGTGGGAAGGTTGCCTCTCTGCACTTCCCCCAGCTCTCTTGAGTGCATCTAATTTCTAACCAGAACTCAACCAGAACTGGAGAAACCTAATTTTTAATTTTTCAACCTCTTCAACTAGAAGGAGATTGGAATGGATTTTGAGTGAGCCAATCCACAGTTCCGTTATTTTAAATCCCCACAGCAGCACTGCATGTTTTTAAGAGGCAGTCTATTCTTAAATATGCAGAGAGAAGATGAGATAAAAAAACATATGCTGAAGTCCTTAACACGTCAGTGACATGGATTCCAAAAACACTATAGGGAAACAATTTGTCCAAGCAGACCAGTCTAATTAACAAAGACAGGAAGATTAAACACAAAACAAAACAAACTAAAAAAAACAAAACAAAACAAAACAAAGAACAACCACAACCACAACACATGAAACTATAAAATGGTGTGGTAGAAATAAGCCTATGACAGGAATTCCCGACACAACACTAATAACTGGTCATTGTAATAGATTCACTCTTCTCAGACTGGATATAAAAGTCAATTCTAGATATAGCAGTTTATTAGACAGAAGCGGTTTAAGTACAGTACACATCTCTAGCAGACTAATTTTAAATTAAAAAAAAGAAAGAATGAATGAAAACATGAATATCAGAAGAAGATAAAAAGCAAAAGAAAGCTTTAAATTTGGTAGAGGAGTTACATCCTAGCATCTGCTCTCCATTTTCTCCCCTGAACAGGCCTCTCTGAGTGGCGGGAGCACAGGGTATGAGGAAAAGCAGGAATCGTGGAGTGAAATTTTCATTGATTCGCTTTTGTATAGGTCTCTGTAAGGCATAAGAGTTTAATAGCAAGATTCAATTCTTGGCTTTTTTAACAGGGACTCAAAATAGGCATAGGAAGAGAGAGACTCAGTTGTCACCCAGATGTTCTGCAGTAACTCAGACACAGCCCCAGTAGTCCAGACTCTCGAATGGTCCCTGGATCCTGAACGCCTAGTTGGGAGAAAGAACCCATGTTGGTCTCAAGGTTGGGAAGGGCGGGTGCGGGCGGCACCAAGCAAGGGGAGGTCAAAGAGAACGTGTCCGCAAGTGAAGGGATGAATTTTTCATCAGTCTACGCCAGATAGGGACCAGAGGCAGAAGCTCCATGAATTTCTGATATTTTTTCTGCAGAGATCTACTATCCACTTGTAAAGAGTCTGCTTCAGAACTAGGTCTCTTCTAAGCCGAAATTTGGATTCGAATGTCAAAAGTTTATAGCGTTGCCTGACATAAATCGCTGATGCAAGACTTTGCTCTGGGATATATTGTTTGTTGACTGTGCCTTCAGCAGTTAAAAAGAACACTGGGGGCAAAAAAATCTATTTTAGAATTATTTTTCAAAGAACTTGCTAGAAAAAAATCACCCAGTTGCATTGGTGGTTCAGTGGTAGAATTCTCGCCTCCCAAGCGGGAAACCTGGGTTCGGGAAACCTGGGTTCGATTCCCGGCCAATGCATGACATTGAGAGCACGTGCAGCCCCGCATGGGAGCTCCTCTTCTCTTTTACTAAGGGGGAGGTTTTTCCTCCTCATCTTTCTTGAATCCCATTGGCTGGTCTAATTAAATTGACACAAGATTAACAAGAGGAAAAAATTCTTTTAATTTGTACACATGCTGATGAGCTCATAGAAATAGGACGTCCTAAGAGACGGAAGCCGACTGTTTACGCACCATTTTTAGACAAAGAGGTAATTATTTGTGAAGATTAACAAAACAAATAGGTTTGTTCTTGGGGTAACAGACTAATGAGGTAACAAAATTTGTTTGTACAGCTTTCTTAGCTTTGAGTTTCCCAACTCTGTTGATACCATCACATGGGAGATTTATTTTCTGCTTTTAGGGGAAAGAAGAGGGTAATCAGTGTAGGTTTTATTATTTTTTGTTATCATTTTTCCCCTCCTCTGGCTGTTTCTCAAGTAACTTTATTTCAAAATAATCGATACATGTGCCATTGAGGCACATTTTGGGGTCGCCTGCTCCCTGGGTCCCAACATTTTGAACTATTTATTGCTCAGGCAAGTCAGGTCATTTTTGTTCCTCCAGGATTAGCCAAGACATTAAGGGAAGAAAATGGGGACTAATCCCCCCAGGTTATTTCTGGAGCAGAACACATTAAGAGTTTGTGTCCACAGGGACTTTGCAGAGACTATGTCTGAAATGTCAAGTGTGTCTGATGGGTCTGTGAGGTTTTGCATATTTGGGTTCAAACTAGTGTTACTTTTATTCTTTCTCCTGGCAGATCCTTAGGATCCAAAGAGTCATCTGATTCTTGATTCTCCTGCTGGATCTTGCGCAAACCACTGGGTCACATCTCACTGTGGAGTGGGGATCAAGAACTGAAATTCTGAAAAGGAGAGGAGCCTCAGGACCCAGCAGACACCCAGTGGAGGGGAGGAGTTAAGGGTCCCTAAAAGGGGGATACCTGGGGAGGAGTCACTGGGAAAGGAGGGGAACCGTGTAGTGGGGCCTCAGGCCTTCCTGTGGACATAGGCCTCAGGCCTTGGTCTCTGGTGATCCTAGTAAAACTAAGGATGAGCTCCCAAATGGAGAGCAGCATGTACAAGAAAATGCACTGATCCTTCAACAACCGGGAATTAGGGCCGCTGACCCACACACAGTGGAAAACCTAGCGTAACTGTATAGTTGGCCCTCCTTATTGTTTTAGCCAAGATTCCGTCTGAATCTGTGGCATTTAGTACTGTAGTATTTAGTATTCAAAAAAATCCAGATGTAGATAGATCTGCACAGTTCAAACCTGTGTTACTGAAGGGTCAACTGTAAGTTTCATCACCCCTGTTTGTTTTGCACTCCACCAGGGAAATCTTCTGTTTAGGGAATCATTTTTATGCTCACACAAACAGCACTTGTGGAGTAGGAGGCCATGAAGATTATTAGCTCTGGTGGTTTGGAAAGGGAAGCTCAGGAAAAAGAAAGCCCAGGGATCATCTGGTTTGTCCACACCTGTGTTCATGAGCTATTTTCCTCAGCAAAGCTTTTGTGGGTTCCAGATGTCAAGTTGCAGCTGTCACATTGGCAGATTGAGTAAATGTCACTGATAATTTCTTTCTTGAGAGGATAAGAAATGATTAACCCAAGCACAAGGAATATAGTCAGTATTTTATAATAATGTTAAATGGAGTATTATCTACAAAAACACTGAATCACTATGTGTTACACCTGAAACTAATAAATATTGTAAATCAACTGCACTTTAATAAATACATTAAAGTCAAGCAAGCACACAAGAAAGACAAACATGACTGACCCAGAGCCACTGGAATGAGATGCAAGAGCGGAACTTGGAATGATTTTCTCCATTTTGTCCTCTGTCTGCTACCTCTGAACATCAACCTTTCACATATGACAGATCATATTATCCTTCAGTCTCTATGAAGGGTCATAATTTTTAATTCCTGTAATCTTTGTGCGCTTCTTGCTTCTATAATTCTTCCAGGGTTGACTTTTAGGAGTTGGTCAGCAGACTAGTTCGACATCCTGGATCATTTGTCTGACTTTGGTATTAGGGTAAATCTTGCCTCATAGAATGAGTTAAGAAGTGTCCTTTAAGCGTCTATTCTCTGGAAGATGTTGTAGAGAATTGGTATCGTTTCTTCCTTAGATAGTTGGTAGAATTCACCAGTGAAACCATCTAAGTCTGGTGCTTTGTTTCAGAAGGTTACTAATTGTTTATTTATTTAATAGATGCAGGCCTATTTGGATAATTAATTTCTCCTTGTGTGGGTTTGGTAAATTGTGTCTTTCAAGAATTTGGTTCATTTCGTTTAAGTTATCAAATCTGTGAACAGAGGGTTGTTTATAATATTCCTTTAATATCATTTAATGTCCATGGGATCAGTACTGAGTGTTTTTGATTCCTGAGAATAGGACTTTGTATCTTCTCTCTTTATTTCTTGCTTAGCCTGGCTAGAGGTTTACCAATTTTATTGATCATTTCAAAGAACCAGTTTTGGTTTCAATGAATTTTTTTCTCCATTAATTTTATTTCCAACTTTGTTGATTTCTTCTCTAATTTTAATTCTTTCTCTCCTTATGCTTACTTTGGACTTAATCTGTCCCTCTTTTTCAAGTTTCCTAAAGTGGAAGCTTAGGTTATTGATTTTAGATCTTTCTTCTTTACTAACATAGGCAGTCAATGCTATGAGTTTCCGTCTAAGCACTGCTTTTTCTTTCGAACTGACCTTGTCTGGCATCCCCGGTTATCTGCAGCTTCGGGGTCTGTGCAGCTCCCTGTGCGCCGTTCCCGAGGTGGCCACGAGAGGGCGACGTGGTCCTCCCTGAGACCCATCGCCTTTTTCTTGGTTGACTTAGTATAAAGGAAGGATTTCAGCCGAATTACATTTCCCTATACTTTGCCGGTCAAAGGTGACTGGTGCTGGAACAGAGGTACCCTACCTTTCGTCCCCGCCCCCACCCCCAGGTCGTCCAGGGTCATCCTAAAGCCTGCCTCCTGGGCATCCAAGCCGCGCAAACGTCGGGGAGTCGGTTGTGGACGCTCAGCCGCCCCAAGTGGGAGCCACCTCCCTCAGTCTCCCAAAGACCCGCGGTGAGTCCTGACCAGAGAGGAAGGCATCCATGCTTCTCGCGTTTGTGGGAAGTATTCCCACACTTGCCTCCTAGACTGTGCAAACCTATGACGATGTTCGGGGGCATTCGTTACCTGCAAAGGAAGGAGGAGCGGAGAGGAGCGTTAGAGACAGAAAGAGCGAGAGAGGAGATGCGGGAGGACCGGACGGATCGGGAGAGGAAGGGGCTGGGGAAAGGATGACGAGAAAGCGAGGAAGGCAGGGAGATGGGAGGGAGGTGGAGCAACAGAAAGGAAGGAGGATAGAGTGGGAGAGGAGGGAGAGAGAAAAGGCAGTAGAGGAGCAGAAGGAGGAGGGAGAGTTATATTCCCAGGCTAGTTCTGTTCACCAGCCCCCAACACTGCAGCTCCCACCACCACCACATCCCCACCTCCTGCCCTGGGCTCTCAGACCCAACACACTTTCGTCCCTCAAGCACCGCCTCTCCACCCATCGCAGTTCTAACCTCATTTGAATCGCTCCCTGCCCGTTGTCAGAGCCCGGTTCTCTGGGTTTCCTGGCCATTCTATCATCTCTCACCATGCTTTCAACAGATTCCTTTTCTTCCTATATCAGCCAGACTCCATTTCTGGTTCCTGCAGTCACAAACCTTGACTGATGTTAAAGTTCTCCAGGAGGAGCACATTGCGTTGTTTGTTGCCGCTCAACTTCTTGATTTTCCAGAAGGAAGTTTCATCTCCTCCTCATCCCTGAGCTGTGAACTTCCTCTTCATCGCAAGAGTCACCCTTTTGTCTCCCTCCTTCAGTAACCCAATCCATTTCCTGGGAACAAAATATGTCTCCCAGCAACAATGGGCATCTTTCTGACTGATTTTTAGCCAGTAGCTTTTTTTCTTTTAATGCTAATTTTCTGCTCTATGTATTGAGTAAATGAAGAAACAGCTTTGGGATAAAATGAAGAACTAAAGGGGAAATGAAATAAACAGATTTTTATTTTGAGGCATAATATGGATTTATACCTAGCATGTATGTAAATATTGAGTATGGTAGTATTCTGTGTACATAAATGTTGTACACACTGTAAGACAGCTAGGATAAACATACCCTGTGATTCACAATGAGTGGTCTTGGGTATCTGGATACATGCAAGCTTTTTAAAAACCGTGCAATTTCTAGGTCATGATATATTAAGAAACTGGAACAGAACTGACTTGTTCAAGCTCTGACGAAACAGTCTGTGACTGCCTAAGTGTCAGAGCACTGCCTTGTAGCCTCCTCAGTATATGGTTGATTTTGAGTCACTGCAGGTGATTATGGGCCATTTGTCTGAGTGTTTTGCGTAAATATTAAACATGGTTGATTACTTTGTATTGTAAATCTAACAAATATACATTTATTGTAAGTAAAATTTACCCCAAAATTAGACGTGTGTGAAGAAGAACAGGAGAGTTCCCTGCCTCCCAATCCCACTCTGCTGTTGACATACTTTATGTAGTACATGTAGGAGGTGGTGGCGGCTGTGGAGTGTAACCAGTGCTAAGTGGCCAGGGGACCCAGGAAAATGCCAAGTCCTGCCTTGATCATCTGCCCTCTCTGGGCAACAAGAAAAGTGTGAAGGCAAAGAAAAGGGAAATCACACTTAAGATTTGCAGAAATCTTACCTCAGGGTGGGAAACTGTCAGATTGAGGTAGAATATGTGGTTTATGACAGTGACTTATGGGGTTCTTCCCTGGCCTGAAACCCAAAGTGGATTTTACCTCATTTCTGGAAGTGCCAGTGAAATGAGAGAAGTCAATGAAAAGAGGAGCCGAGAGAAAGCAAGACGGTGACCGCCCACGCCGGTCAACCATATTCAGGTCGTCGAATCAGTAGAAGAAATGCCTTGGAGTATCCGTGGGAAGTCTGGGTGCTAAGTAAATACTTACTCATCCTTGGTGACACGTGAGCAGCGTGTAGCGGGAGGTTCCATGGTGTAATGGTGAGCACTCTGGACTCTGAATCCAGCGATCCGAGTTCAAGTCTCGGTGGGACCTTTCAGTTTAACTTGGCGACTTTTTATCCCTCAAATGGGGCATGCTTTCCCGCTCCCGCGTCCCACTCCGTCCTCCTCTGGGGACTGGAAAGCCCAGGTTCTGGGAAGGAAGCTCGTGGACCCGAGTCCCTCCGGCTCCAGCTATCTCCCAACGCTCTGCGGTCTCCTTAGGAGGATGGGTCCCGGAAAGCGGTTCCTCCCGGTGGCGCGGTCCACATGGACATGGTGGGCAGGTGGGGGGACCCAGCCCGGGATGACCCCACTGGACCCGGGCCGCTCGGCCCGGCTCCGGACATCAGAGGTCCCGCCCCGGCCGCCAAGGGCGCAGAGCCAGAGCCAGTGCCACCCTCTCGTCGGGTCACCCTGGGTCTCGGGAGTACAGGGCAAAGGCTGCGCCCCCTGAACCCTGCACAGCGAGGGGCTTCACACCGCACGTTTTGTAACCGCGCGATCGTCCCTGTGAGTAAATGGCCGTGTGAGGGGCAGTGATGTCACTGATCAGCCAGGAGAAAGCCTGTGTCTCAAGTTTTCGGCTCGATGGTTGCAGACCTGAATTGGAAGTCCTGTGTTTTATTCAGATGTCCTATTTTATTCCGAATTTTAATTGATCCTGTTCCAGGTTGTCTGATTTCATTCAAAATTTCTCCCTCCTAAGTCTCCACTGGACACGAAAGCCGCTGTCAGGCTAAGGAAATCTGGTCCTTTCGTCCCAAATTCAGCCAGAAAGAGGAGCCTGGGCTGCGGATGCCAGCGTCTCCGGGGGCGAAGGTGAGACGAGCCCGAGCTGCTCCGAGTCCCGATCCGCGGGCTTCCCTTCGTCCTGCCCCGACTCTGCTCCACCGAGAGGACGCCCAGGACGGGACCGGATGGAAAGACGTTCATTCTTTTCTCGGTAGAAAAATACGGATGCGGATTGTGATGGACTTGAATAGTTAATTAAAATGTTCTCTTCCAGGTGCTAAAGAGCATCTCTCTGATTTTTATATTTTGGAAGTTTCAGTGGTTATAAAGGACTGATGACACGGCTGTCTTTGGGGGGGCTCACTTTGGAGGACGTGAAAAGAAAGGTGTGAGGCCGGCGAAAAAATCCGAGGAACGGAAAGAGCAGAAGAAAACAGATAATGACAAAGAAAGGAGAAAGGGAATGGAAGGGAGCGGAGCTGGGGGAGCACTGCAGCGGGGCAGTCGCTGGGTTTGGGCGACCACAGTTCCTCACTCTGGGGTGCTCCCATCCTTTACTGATGCCCCCGAGAGTGCGGTTCCGCCCCAAATCGAGAAGCTGCTCTCCTGGCATTTGTTCTTGCGAAGTTTCCTTTGCCGGTTCGGTTTGGAGGGGTCAGGTGAATCGTGTTCGTTTGCAAGTGAGTGGAACCCTTGGCGGCTGCCTTGGAGATGACTGGAGGGTAGGGAAACAGACAAACTCCAGTTTTTCCTTTGCAGGCAGGTCTGCAGGACCTGGGGTGGGAAATTAGAAAATCAAAGAGTTTAACAATTTTTACTTAGAGATAAGGAGATAAATAGCCAAACAGTTGGTTACATGAGTTGAAAGTAGTTATCCCTGAAACAAAGAAATGTGGGATGGGATCAGGGCCTACTGTCTTCCATAATAAGTTTGTAAACATATGTCATTTTGATTTGTAACTATATATGTTATTTTAAAAATTCATTGCTTGTATTTTGAATTTAAATTTTTATGTAGTCATTTGTGTCATTCTTTTAAAATTCTGGGTCTTGTGTCATGTGTAGAAATGTTTTCTACTGTAAAACCATGAATTTTTTATTGGGACATTCCTGAAGCCAGGAACTGGACTATTATTCCCCTTTTGATGAGCTGATTAGATGAGCTAATAAACTACCAGATCCTCCCAGCCCAGGATATTACTGCTGGTCAGAGAGGATTACTTCACTTTCTCTAGGAGGGTCCACAGCCACTGAAAAGTATCAGTAACTTAAATAGAAACCATTTTCATCACACCCAGTCTTTATGCAGTGTTGCACCCAAAAATACAAGAGCTATGTAAGATGTTAGGTCCCCAGGCCTGGTCTACAAGGTTGACATGGGTTTACTCATTAATCCTTTCAACAGGCCTGTATCATATCATCGTCCTCAGAGTACATCCGGGAAACTGAGACATGAAAAAGTTAAGTAACTTGCCCAGTCATTCAGTTAGTGAGTGAGATTTGAAAGCAGGAATTTCAACCAAAGCCAGCCTGGTTCCACAAGATATGCTCCTAATCAAAGAGAAACACAAATGGTTAAAAAAAAAAAAAAAAAACTTGACAAGAAATTTAAATCTGTGTTTTTTTTTTTTTTGAAAAAACACCGAGGAGTCATGTAACAGGCATAAAACTGTCCTAAATATCCTGACCCACCTGCCTCCCAAACATTCTTTTTAATTAAACAGCTGCTCCCCCAAATCTCCAACTTAAACAGAATTGCTGCCAGAATCAGGTTTTCCCTCCCCTTTATCTTTTCCTCTCACCTACCCCATACCTCTTCCATGTCTATTCTGTTCTTTCACTTCCAGGTCATTCACTTTTTAAATTTAAAAATGTGAAAACTATATAAAGAAAAAAATAGTCATCTATATTCCCACCACCTGGAATTAACTACTGTCAACATTTTAATGTATTTTTCCTCAAATCTATTTTTAAGTTATTCTAATTTTTTGTAAAAATTATATATGCTTATTATATAAAATTCAAATGATGCATAACAAATATGTAAAATTTTGAAACATCTTAAATTTAAAACTTACTTTTGTTAAGTTTAGGTAGATACTGATGGAGTGATTTTGCTATATCTACAGAGAAAAGGATATATATAAATATGCTTTTATGAAATTGAGCTCTTAATATAAGCCACACACACTGCTAGGTGTATTATTAGATTACCTCATATAGCCTTCACAAGAACTTTATAAAGTATATTATTATCTTCATGTGACACTTGCACAATTGGCCTAGCACATTGAAGGAGCTGGCCCAAGTTCAAACAGAAGGCAAGTGGTGTCACCAGGACTCAAAAGGAGGTTCCCCCAGAGGTTGGGTTCCAAGCCACAGACCCAATCCGAGGTCTTCGTAATAAGTCTGATAAGCCTGGAAATCAATATCCAAACAGTTCTTAGAGTATCGATCAACTTCTTTTGGTCAGAAACTCCCCGAGCAGGGATCCAGAGCATAATAGTGCAGACAACCTTGAAATGGAGGAAGTCCGCTAAAAACTCTAAAAACCCATTTTCTCATCAGTAAGGCAATAAAAGTTACCTTCGGTCTTGGTTCAGATATTTTATATTTGAGCAAGGAAGTCTCCCGCTGCCTGGGAAGAGTAGGACGTACGTACTACTCTTTGCAGTTCTCTACTCGATTGGCATCCAGCGCTTTTTAGTTTTCTTTGGACCTACCCTCAAGTATCAACCCACCCCACCACCCCCACCCCCCCCACCCCACCCCCACCCCACCCCCCCACCCCCACCACCCCCACCCCACCACCACCCCCACCCCCACCCCACCACCCCCACCCCACCACCACCACCACCACCACCACCCCACCACCACCACACCACCCCACCACCACCACCACCACCCCACCACCCCACCCCCACCCCCACCCCCACCCCCACCACCACCACCACACTCCAACCCTACTCCACTCCACTCCGACTCCCAGCACCCCTCAGGTCTCAGCAGCTTCTGGGCTGAGTGGATCTGAGTGCCGTTCCCGAAGTAGCCACCAGGGGGCGATAGTCCTTCCCTCGGTGGTCCTACTTTTTCTGTTTGGTCAGAACTTGATGGATCAGATGTGAGAACGAAGCAAAAGAACAATATATCCTGGGAAGGAGGGTGCCAAGAAGCCCCACAACTGCCAACACTGGACCTAGGGTTTTCTTCAAAACTGTAGTTCAATATTTTCACATAGGGAAAAAGCTAAAATTAATTCTGGCTCAGAAAAAATCTTATGTACAATTCCCACTGCCATATAAAGAAAAGGGATGTTAAGGAAACTTTCTAACTTGCCAGGCTACTGCAGCATGTCAGGTGCAACTTGGAGGTTAAAAGAAAGCCACTGTTTTCTGCTTCTGAAGGAAAGTAAAAAGAGCAGGCCTTAGAGAAAAAGTAGGGGGAAGAGGGAACTGGATCCAGAAATACGAAGAGACTGTTCGGGCTGGGAGGGATGAATGGGGTGGCATCTAGGGAATTCTCTAGCAATGGTTGTAAGGTGTGGAAGAAAAGCAGCTGACAAGCACGGAATGGAAGTTTGAGAAAAAACTAGACGGCCGGAAAGCGATAGAGAAATGGCTAGTCGCAGCCTCTCACAGCAAAGGCAGAAGAGAAACCGGTAACTGGTATCTCTCCATTTACTTAACATGGGTTCGTTCCTGGAGGGATCTCATCACTGAATGGTCTACTTAAGACTTAAGTCTGACTGCAGTTTTGATTTGCGATCGAACGTATGCAATATATTTTAGGCACCAAAAAGCCTTTTCCTTACATAAATTAAAAGCAGTTTAGCTTCATGGAACGTAACAACCAACTCCAGGCAGTTACTGTCCCGCACTAACACGTGAACACCTATGTTCTCTAGCTCGATGCTTCTGCTAATACATCCAAACAACCTGGGCCACTCGAAGCAGACCCCGCAGGAAAAAGAAGCCCGTGGCTTTCCAAAAAGCTTCCCGCTATCTCTCGATCAATAAACACACGAACCAGGCCTAATGAACCAACACCTAAAGCACGTTCTCCAATCGGCCAGAAAACCGCGCAGACAAGTTTCTTTACAGTTCCACAACCAGCCGACGGAAAACCTCAACAGCTTAATGAGGCCTAACTCCACTACAACTGCAAGGAAACACTCTAACACGTTTTTCATAACGTCTTAACACCAGCAAACAACTCTCAACCAACAAAAACACATAGTCTGATCTTATAGAACTATATAAATCAGGGGAAAGCGCGAACGCAGTCCCCCACTACCACAAATTATGCAGTCGAGTTTCCCACATTTGGGGAAATCGCAGGGGTCAGCACATCCGGAGTGCAATGGATAAGCCTCGCCCTGGGAAAACCACCTTCGTGATCATGGTATCTCCCCTGCCAGGTAAGTATGAGTTGTGCTGTCGCCGCCCCACCACAGCCTCATACGCCTCACACTGTACACACAGGGTCACTTTGCTCCCCGAGCCTTCCTAACCCTTCCGCACAGCTGCCACATGCAGTTTCAAGCAACGGCCCTGGACTCGCTCCCACAGCACGGGAGATCGCATCGTGTTTAAGCACCAGATGACGAACCAGCAGCCCCTGCGCTGAGATATCTACATAGGACACGCCCCAACCGTGAAGTGAACGGGAATTAGCGCTTCCCTCCAGCACGCGCCCCGCCTTAGTCCGCTTCTCCCTCCTCCCACGCCGTCCAGCCGGCCAACCAGCAGGCCGGACGCCGCTGGGGGAAGTGACGTCGATCTCTCCCTCCTCTCCTCCCACCCTCGCCCGTTGGGGCGGTGCGCTTCGCTGTTTAACCTTTGGACAGCCGCGCGCCTGGCTGGCGGCCGGCTGAAGCCTGGGCACCTTTTTTGTTTTTGTTTTTGTTTTTGTTTTTGAAATAATGACTTTCAAGGCGTAGAGCAGAACATTTAGCTCAAAAGCTATTAGGGGTTGAATCTTCCACCACTTTGATGCTAACTGCTGTATCGCTCCTTGAATGGCTGTGTCCTGCCCCCTTCCATCCTGTCTCAAGAAGCCCATTAAAAATAGGAGACTAAAAGGCAGTTGGGCAATTGATGCTTATATGCCATCCCGAGCTAAAGCTATAGGATAGGGATCTGGGGACTGAAGGTGGAGAAGGGGCAACAATAGGACAAGTTCAGCAAGGCCCAGTCTGGCTATGTTCACCCTGCAGAAGTGGGTCCTGGCCACAATTCAACTCCCAGTAGACCTTGAGTCCCAAGATAACCGGAGATTTGACTCCCAGTAGCCCTTGAGCTTCATTATACGCTCATTGTAATATATTAGTATGGCAAATAACATGCCCAGGGGTGCTGTGATAGTTCCTAGGCTGATATAAAGGTCAAAAAGTGGGCGGTGGCCAGATTCCTTGGGAATCCCAGCCTCTTCCCCAAAATAGTTGAAATAATCCTCCCACTTGTTAGCATATGAAGTTACTGAGCCCATAAAAACTAACACTCTCCCCTACCAACACACACACAACCCCCTCATGGCCGCATCTCTCCCTTCTGAGTGAGACAGACTGCACTCCCAGAGAGTGTGTGTACTTTTTTTTTAATGTGCATCTACTTTTACTTTGAGCTGAGCACCCAACCGCCACACCTCATGGCCTTTCTCCTGCCTTCTGAGACAGTCTACACTCTTGTCTATGGAGTATGTATCTCTCTAAATAAGTCTACCTTTACTTAACTGTGGCTCCGTCTTGAATTCTTTCCTGCGTGAAGCCAAGGACCCACATTTGGCGGGACGCGTCCCAGGGACTCAGCTAAGACCTGGGACACAGCCATCTTCTCACCCTACTTTTTCCTATATCACCTGCGTCTGGTAGTAGACGACACCCTTATTCAGGCTGAGAAACTTAACAAACCATGCTACTTTTTAAATTTACTACCCTAAGCACAAACTCTGTTTAGATTCTTATACTAGTTGAGCACGCAAAACCTGTTTCTTTGTCTTGTCAATTACTTATAAATTCATTGTTTCTTTGACTAAGAAATGTAAAAGCTCCCTGCTTTGGCAACTACTTAGGTTCCATTTCTATGAGCTCTCCAAGCACACTAATTAAAATTTGTTTCTTTTTCATCTATAATCTGTCTTTTGTCAATTTTATTATTACTCTAGTCTCAAGGACTGAAAAACGATAGAGTGGGAAATTCCCCCTCCCCGCCCATCATGACACATCTGATCCCATCATAAGAACCCCACCCTCATGAGGCAACTCCAAATACTATTACATTGGGGGGTAGAGCCTCGATATATGAATTTTAGGGGGATGCAATTCAGTCCATAGCAATAGGAAGAGAAAGGTTAGTTACTAGACCCAGTGTAATGTTGGGGAGGATCACTGGACAGGACCATGGTCTTTGTAGTAGGAATCCATGGGTGAGTCCAAATTGAGGCCTGACAGGGAAGTTGCTGGAGGGTTTAAAAATACCTTGACCTCTCTCCCCTCCTTTCTGATCTCCTTCCATTGACTGCACCCACCTGGAGCCAGAGGACAAGAAAGACCAGGAAATGCTGGCTGTGAGGGTCACGCACACAGATCAGGGCAGAGAGAGGGAATCTGGGAAGGCAGAGAACATTCAGCACAAATGTAATGTGAAAGAGAGAACTTCCAAAAATGTACAACTCATAGAGCATGGGACATATGCAAGGAGAAGTGTTAAATAATAATCTTCAGGAAAAAGGTAAAATCACAATTCGCATAGTTGCAATTGAACATGTGCTAAAAGAACGTATTTTACTCATTCGACAGAGAGTAGCAGACAGATGTTTAAATCTGTTCAAAGACAGAGTCAAAATAACACCTAAAGATTGAAATAAAATGAATGAAATTGTCGATGAATGAAATTGAACTTTCAAGAATGGAGTAAACTTCACTGCCAGTTGAGAAGCTTAATGCGTTGTACGGGGCAGACACACAACACTCCATCACAAAGAGAATTGGGTTTTAAAAGAACTGGCTTTCCCCATAATCCTAAATGTTCTGCTCTACGCCTTGAAAGTCATTATTTCAAAAACAAAAACAAAAACAAAAACAAAAACAAAAAAGGTGCCCAGGCTTCAGCCGGCCGCCAGCCAGGCGCGCGGCTGTCCAAAGGTTAAACAGCGAAGCGCACCGCCCCAACGGGCGAGGGTGGGAGGAGAGGAGGGAGAGATCGACGTCACTTCCCCCAGCGGCGTCCGGCCTGCTGGTTGGCCGGCTGGACGGCGTGGGAGGAGGGAGAAGCGGACTAAGGCGGGGCGCGTGCTGGAGGGAAGCGCTAATTCCCGTTCACTTCACGGTTGGGGCGTGTCCTATGTAGATATCTCAGCGCAGGGGCTGCTGGTTCGTCATCTGGTGCTTAAACACGATGCGATCTCCCGTGCTGTGGGAGCGAGTCCAGGGCCGTTGCTTGAAACTGCATGTGGCAGCTGTGCGGAAGGGTTAGGAAGGCTCGGGGAGCAAAGTGACCCTGTGTGTACAGTGTGAGGCGTATGAGGCTGTGGTGGGGCGGCGACAGCACAACTCATACTTACCTGGCAGGGGAGATACCATGATCACGAAGGTGGTTTTCCCAGGGCGAGGCTTATCCATTGCACTCCGGATGTGCTGACCCCTGCGATTTCCCCAAACGTGGGAAACTCGACTGCATAATTTGTGGTAGTGGGGGACTGCGTTCGCGCTTTCCCCTGATTTATATAGTTCTATAAGATCAGACTATGTGTTTTTGTTGGTTGAGGGTTGTTTGCTGGTGTTAAGACGTTATGAAAAACGTGTTAGAGTGTTTCCTTGCAGTTGTAGTGGAGTTAGGCCTCATTAAGCTGTTGAGGTTTTCCGTCGGCTGGTTGTGGAACTGTAAAGAAACTTGTCTGCGCGGTTTTCTGGCCGATTGGAGAACGTGCTTTAGGTGTTGGTTCATTAGGCCTGGTTCGTGTGTTTATTGATCGAGAGATAGCGGGAAGCTTTTTCCTGCGGGGTCTGCTTCGAGTGGCCCAGGTTGCTTGTACGTGTTAGCAGAAACAACGAGGCAAGGCTATGTTGCAGGTACTCACTGATTAGTGTGAGATAAAAACTGCCTGATAACTGGTCGGGTGAATTTTCGGATATATGCAGTTTTGGTTAGTTTGTGTTGGTTCAACTTTGATTGTGCTTGGCATTTGTATTCCTTTAGGGTTTAGAGAGTTTCTGAAGAGTTTTTAAAAAAGGTGTTCTAGAAGCACCTTGAAACTTTCCTGAAAACAGACTGCCATTAGCTAAAATCTTTGCTAGAATCTTGCAGGAACGTATTGGAGAAGTGAAACCCACAAGGTAAAGGAAAGTATGCTTTTAAACTCCCAATCTTAAAGAGGAGTGTTCTTATTGATTCTTTGTTAAGGAACTAAATACCTGAGGCTGGCCCAAGAGCAGAGAAGCTGTAGGAAGAGATCTGGCAGGAGCTCTAAATTGCTGGAGGCCTGCCTGTTACCTATCGGCAGATATAATACACGTGTGAGCAATAGCAACGCTCGTGGCCTTCCCTGCCCTTCCCAGGGTCCAATAGAATGTCTTCCTACGGCCTGAGCTAACCCAGAATGCAGGAGGGAAATTCTGGGAAATGTACTTCCAGCTTAGCTAAACTGACACAGAGCCACCACAATCTACCTCTTGTAGACTTGGCGCGCGCGCACACACACACACACACACACACACACACACACACACACCCCTCTTCCTCCCCTTCCTCCTCCTTTTGAAACCATTTTTAACTTAAAGACAAAAGCAAAATCATGTTTATCTTAAACAATGAAAAACATGACAACCCCTCTCCAGAAGAAGTCTCTTATTTGTCTTTAGTTTTCTCTCTTCGGAGTGATATTTATTTCTACCTTTGATATCCTGTAACCTAAATACTGAGATTAAATTTTACTATCAACACATTTTTTGTTAGCTGATAGTGGGATGAAAGAGAAGAGAAAAATATTGGTTGAGACACATAAAGCTGTTTGTATCATAATAAGGAAGAAATTTTGTGACTATTACAGTCTTCATTTTTGCAACTGTCACTGGTATTTATAACTCTCTTCTTTACTACTATCAAAAAATAAAATTCAGCTAAGTAAATTCGAAGAGCTAACTGACTTTATTCAATGATTTAGGGACTGCTGTCATATCAGGGGCTGAACTGTTTGCTGTTGACTGTGTGGGCACTCACTAATGGCTGTAGCCAGATGAGCCATGGCGAGTGGAACCCATGTTGCTGAAACCACGCATAATCTGCATCTTTGCTTTAAAGTCTGCTAAATCCAACATCTGAGACATCTTGGAGTTTTCTTTTGACTGCTTTTTTCTCTTTTTTAAAATATGTATCGAATGGGTCACATTTTTCTGTTTCTTTGCCTGTCTAGTATTTTTTATTGTGTATCAGATATTTTGAATGATACATTATAGAGACTCTGAATTCAGATACCTTCCTCCTAAGAGTATCAACTTTTGTTCTAGTAAGCACTTTGATTACTGGCAGATGCACTTGAACTTGTCTAGGACTGGATTTATAGTTTGTTTAAGTAGTTTTGTAAAAAGTCCAAGGTGTTTACCAAAGCCCTCTGGTGTGACTCAACCTCCAAACCCCCCTTCTCCTCTGCTCATCTTGTCAGGGTTTGGTTTTATCCTTTGTTAGGCAGGGTCAAGAGTAGGCCTCACAATAGGGCGTGGTCTTTACTCATAAAATAGCCTTTCTGGAGTATTAACTGAATGCTCAGGGTGGTAAAGAACTGTTAAGAAGGCCTGAATTCCAATGTTGCCAGCAGAGATCTCTAAGATCTCTGTTCTGTTTTCCATCCTGTAGCATCTGTTGTCTGGTAAACCTTGGGTATTAACTCTCCACACATGAGCCCAGCACTCAGCAAATGACTAGCAGAAGACCCAGTATGGACTTGTGAAAACTAGCCTCCCAACAGTCTTCTCCTTTCTGGTTCTCTGCTCTGCAGATACCAGCTGCTTTAGCTGCCCTCTGATCCATGCCTTAGCTCAGTGTGGACACCATGCTCTGCTGGGATTCCAGCTCGCTGTACGGCCATCAGGTCATTTCCACAATCCTCTTTCAGGAAATCAGTATGGCACTGCCTCTGTCCAGGGTCTATAACAGGTGCTTCACATACATTTGTTCATTTTCATTGTTTAAGGCAAGAAGACTAATCTGGTGGGATTACTATGCTATAGCTGTAAATGGAAGTTCTGAACTCGTCAGTGCCTTTAAAATTAAAGTTTGGATGACAGATTCCTAAATAATTCGAACACTGTTTTCTACACTTACAAATGACCTGGTACAGGGATTTTGTTTGGCATATAATAAGCTCAGAGCAAACATTTTTCCTTCCTCATTTTTCCAACATAGTTCTTAGTTTTCTTATACATGCTTTTACTTTATTAACAAGCACAAGTAAGGCTGATCTGGCCCGCTGGGTTCACTTTCAGCATGGTGACACCGCAGGAGATCTGGGCTGAGTATCCTGTTCTTTGGCCATATGCCAGCACTTTGAGTATGTGCCACCCCCAAAATATGCCATTTTGGCATAAGACTTATTTTGAGCTAAAGGCATTTGGAAAATTGCAGGTTCAGTAAGTGCACTTGACCTCCCTTCTTTCTGAAAGCAGGAAATAAAAGTCCATATGAAAAATGCTCTCCTTACACCAGGAGGAAAGAAACATTCTTGCCACCAAGAAAAATCTGCACAAACAGACCTTGTTAAAATAACTCGTTTCTTCCTTTAGTCTTCCCAAATATGTTGCTTTTCCAAAATCTCCGCTCTGTGTTCAACCTAGTATGTAAACACTTAGGCCTAATCACTTCTTTGGGTTTTCATTTTCCTGTTGGAGCTCCCATGTACAAGTAAAAATCTGTATGTTTTTCTCCTGTTAATCTGTTTCATGTCAACCAAATTCTTAGGCCCAGCTGGAGACCCTAAGAGGGCAGAGATGAAATTTTGCCTCCTCTACAGGCTCTCCTAGGACCACAAAAGAAAGAACAGCAAAGGGCATCTGTATGGGATCAGAACTGGTCTTGGTAGAGAGACCTTGGTAGACCTATTAGAAAATGCCAGAATTCCCAGAATCAGAAGGATGGAAGGGTGAGAGGCTGCCTTGAAAGATGGAGGTTGCTAGGGGAGGCCCAGAGAGACAAGCTGTCATATAACTGGGGACCAGTGAATAAGTTTCTCCTTTGAATCCATTACTTTCTTCCCTTTTCCTCTTCCTCCTCCCAGTTCTGTCGCTCTTTCCTCTGACTCTTCCTTCCCATTCTCTTCCCAGCCCGTGTTGAGTCTGCACACAGAGCCTGGGCGCCTGGTCACACTGGTGTCTTTCTCCCCTTGTTCAGATTTTTAACCTTTCTTTTACCAATAACTGCTTTAGTGATCTGCTGAGACCTATGCACCCTTCTCAGAATGACTTTGTATGCGTTGAACAGGACATTTTAAATTACCAAGGAAATCAATTACTTTCAAATACAATTGTCTTTGTGAGGCTTCCAACAGTCTGATAGAATGAGCGGGAAGGCTGAGCTTACACAATCAACCTCCCATGCCTCAACCCAAGACGACCCTAGAGTTGGGTGGTGAAAAATAACAGATCTTGGGTTCCTCTGGTTTCGAGAGAAATTAAAACGGCTGGACATCTTTATTCTTTAACTCCAAAGTAGTGATTTCTGGGAGTTCCAAGGGGAGGGACCGCGCGCCCCCTCGTGGCCACAGCGGGGAGCGGTACAGCCCGGCAGCCGAGGGTACTACTAACTACCAAGAAAACCAAATAAAGCGCCCTGGACGCTGGGCGATGCTCAAAACCTTGAAATAGAAGCCGTGCGCCCCACAAACTGAGCTAGCAGGATGACGAAACACCGTGAGCTTCTCTTCTTCCTCCCAGCTTGGGATCAGTTGCCCAAATGTAAAATATCTGCGCCAAGACCGAAGGCTACCTCGGCGAGTTGCTGATGAAGGAAAAGGTTTGTAGAGAGTTTAATGGATTTCCTCCGGCCCAGGGCTCGTCGGCACTGTCACGGACCAGTCCTACTTCTGAGTTCAAGGAGGACCCGGAGTAGTGGCTAGAAACTGCTGCGCAGAGGGGAAGTCAGACAGAGGGAGCATCAACCGTACGCAATCATGATCCGCGCAGTGCCGACAAAGAGGGGGGACGGGGAGGGAAATCAAAGTTACCAACGAAAGTAAGCATTTTCCGTTTTCGTTTGACCTTTTTCTTCAGTAGCCAGAGCGCTCGCTCGCTCTCTCCCTGCCCCTCACAGGGCTGCCCGCCCCCTCACCTCCCCTCGCTTTCTTCTCTTCTTCAGCGTTCCCAGTTCAGCCTCCTAGGACGGGCGACTGAGGCTGCATCGCTGTGCAGGGTTGGGAGCTCAGTTCCATCCCAGTGCGCGCGTGTCCAAAGTCGGGACTTTGCCTTCTTCCCAATCAGCTCCGGGAATAAAAGCGTGCCTGGCTTGGAGACTTTTCCCGTCTTCTCAGTCCGGAGTTCCTCGTAGGCGTTAAAGCTTAAAAGCGCGCACTGGAATTCTTGGTTGCCCTAGGACCCTGCGGCAGAATGCATCTTTCACCCGACATTTGTTGAGTGCTCACTCGGTGCAAGGCCCTACCCCAGAGGACAGGCTGCATCGCGAGCAATTCCCGGGTCCTGCGGGTTGGAGGCCACATCTAGGGGCAGAGAGCATGGGCAGCGCAGTGGGGGCGCAGCGCGCCGCAGGGCCTGTGGGGCCTCGCCGTGAGCGCCGCGGGGGAAGCGGAGCTGGGGATGGGGAAGTGGCTGCGGGCATCGCCAGGAGCTGGGCGGCTGCTGAGGCGGGGCGGAGCAGGTGGGAAGGCTGTGGACAGTCGCCCAAGCTGACTCCCAGACGTTCTATCAATGTCCAAATGTGCCCAACGACACCAGCTCTTGGCCTCAGTGTCTCCCGCGCAAACCCTCAGTTTCCGGGAGTACGAGAATCTGAAGGTGTCCACAGCCAGAGACTGAAAATCAATTCTGGGATCAGGAAATGAGTTTTGAGGAGAGAGTTTTCATGTCTCTGTGGCGCAATCGGTTAGCGCGTTCGGCTGTTAACCGAAAGGTTGGTGGTTCGAGCCCACCCAGGGACGTCGTGTTTTACTTCATCAAAGTCCTCTACGTTATCTGTTAGTCACCTCTCACAGTTCTGGAGAATACAAAGTCCAAGATCAAGGTGCTGACAGATTCAGTTCTTGGTGAGGGCCTTCTTTCTGGTTTGCAGAAGACCTCCTTCTCGCTGTATCCTCTGTATCCATGGCAGAGAAAGGAAACTCTGGCGTCTCCTCTGTTTTCATAAGAACACTAACCCCTTCATGGGGGCTTCACCTGCAGGAACTCATCTAAGCCTAATTACCTCCCAAAGGCTCCCCCTCCTAACACCATTGCACTGGGGAGTTAGGGCTTCAACATGTGAATTTGAGAGGAACACATTCAGTGAGTAACAGGTGGTAGCAGAGACATTCCTCAAGCGTCTAAAATGCCTGCACAGCGACCAGCTACACAGAGCTCGGAACAGCCACGTGAAGGTGACAGAGGACTCGTCCTGCAGTTCTTTCCCCTCTTCCCCCTGGAGGGATTATGCGTTTGTGTGTGTGTGAATAGAAAAATCAAGGGCTTATAGAAAGGCACATGTATTGAGTAAATTCTAACCTCTCCTGCTCAAGCTCCCAGTTCCCAAAGGCCAAACAAATACTAACAATTTTATTTTAATAAAATAAAACAATTTTATTTTTTAATGTAGTCAACAAGCCTGACTTTATTACCTTTATACCAAAGGAGTCACCTATTTAGTAAGTATATATTAAGAACTATTACTTCAGACAAGCCAGGTTATATTCACCTGCTGTAACTCAGTCTTGACTATAGAATGCTGAAGCCACAGGGCAGGCCATTAACCCACAATCGCAGCCTTTCCTCTGAGAGCTTGGGTAACAATCTCTATGAACTTCTTAAAGCATCATGATCCAGAGGTTCCACAGATTTTCTTTTTTTTTTCTTCCCTTGTCTGCTTGTCTGTTCTGAGCTAGAAGCTCGCATATATTAATCCAAAAAGCTAAAACAAAATGAAAAGAAAAAAAATCAAACCCCCCTGCATTTTGAAATGCCAATCATATTACCAGTATTTTTGTGGAAAGAGATCCCAACTATGATATGAAAAAACAGCTACAGAACTTTGTTTTAATGAAGTTGGAAAGCTCTGACAAGAAAATAATGTTCTGGCAAACAAAGATTGGAGGAAAATTTAACCTTCGGGAAAAAAGAAAAACAAAACCTAGAAAAAATTAACCTATAACGATCAGAGGGAAAGACTGAACCAAACGTATACATACATACATACATACATACATATCTTCAGTTCAGATATCATACAGGTCTAAAGACAACAAACAAATATTCTCAAATAAATGAAAGAATTCAGGAAATACAAAACTTTTTTTTTTTTTTTGAAAAACCTATCTCACCAAAATGCAGCTAACGAGGAGATGATTTCACCATTAAAATCTCAGGAATGAGAGAACTGTACAACACAAAGCATGAACCCTAATGTAAACTATGGACTTTAGTTAGTAAAATGAATCAATATTGGTTCATCAGTTGTAAGAAATGTACCACACCCGTGCAAGATGTAATAAGAGGGGGAGCAGTGCTGGGGGAGGGGAGGGAGTGTATGGGAACTCTCTGTACCATGTCCTGTTTCAGTTTTTCTGTAAACCTAAAACTGCTCTAATAAATAAATTCTATTGATTTATTTTTTAATCTCAAGAACGAAAAGACCATATTTGCTGGGTATTCTGCACTTGTCCTTCCAGATACAGTCTCACCATTATCCGACCTATCATGTGCCCAAGAAAGTTAATCTTTATGAACTGCACAAAAGGGTTCCTCTGCCCACTGGCTTCCTATTGGCTGCAGCCAAAGAGATGCACTGACTGGGAACGGGAGGCTGAGAGGAGTATGAGATACGAGGTCAGGGCGAGTTGCAGCCTTAGTTACAACTGTCACTTTCCAAGGTTCCAGGAGCAGCTCTCTCGCCTTGCCCAAGTAATTGCACAGTCCAAGTGATCTCTCCACTCTCACTAGCCCTGGGCTCAGTGGCTACATTCTCCTCTTAGAGCCCAGAAATCCTGAGTTGGGAGATCCCGCAAAACCCCCTCAATCCTCAGCAGATCTGGGCTTCAGAGAGCCTTAGGGAATGTGCCACAGAATTATCTGGGAGCTCATTGTATCTCTGCTCAGCTCATTAGCAGGAGAATAATTACATATTTCTTCCTTCAAAAATACCCCTAATAAAATGTTTACAGTCTTGTAGGTAGAATTCTTTCTAAGCATGACATAAAACTCAAAATGCCCAAAGGAAAAGATTAATACATTTAACCACATTAAAAGTTTAAGAATTTGCTTAGCTGAAAAAACAAAACAAAACAAAAACACTCAGCATCAGGCAAAGCCAAGGCCTGGGCGATTCAGCCCATAAAGATATAACAAGCCAGTTTAGACTCAGAAGGTTTCTTACTTACACAGACAACACAAGGAAGAGCAGCTGAAGGGACAGATGTCCCGGGTGCCATCCCACACATGCAGAGGGATGACCCTGAAACCAAGGGGTCAGTGACTGCAGTGCAAGTTGTGGGACACCCTGTTATTGAGAAGCCAGTTCTAGACTGCAGCTAAGTGGTCTTACAGCCTGCAGCTCTATCCCCGGGAGGGGTGAGGAGGAGCAGAATGCCTCATACGTCATTAGAACCTGGAAGGCAATGGGAAACTGTCCCAGAGTAGATAGGGAGGAGAATGGAGATGGGCCTCCTGGACACTCTTCACAAGCCACCCACCCTCTCCTGTTGTGCGGCAGTCACACAGGGCTCTGCCTGGGGTTAAGATTCAGAACAGTTTCAGTTCAAGTCTTTGCCTGTGTCGCCTACTTACAAGGCCATCCAGGTGCCACAGCAGAGCCACACCCCCACAAAATTCAAAAGACAACAAACTGGTAGAATCCTTGAAAAACTACAACATACAAAAAGCATATTTTATTTAGTATTTATTTTTAGCCAGCTTAAATATGCACATGGGTTAGAGAGTCAAACGCTCTTACAGACCCTGTAATAAAAACCAACAGTTACCTGAAACCCTCCCCCAATTCCTGCTCCCTAGAAGTAACAACATTTAAACTCTTTTAATTAGCAATTGGTTATTTACCTCTTTCTCTGTAAACAAATATTGTTAATTCCTAATTCTCGGGTTATTACACTTTTAAAAAGATCTGTCTTTTACACATTCCGCCTCCAATTACTACTAAACACACGTACACACACATTTTCCATTCCTCTGTTTTCTCAATTGTGATGGTTAATTTCATGCGTCAACCTGATTAGGCTGTGTACACAGATTTTTGGTCAAACATCTGTCTAGCTGTTCCTGTGAAGGTATTTTTGATGAGCTTAACATTTAAATCAGTAGGGGTGGGTGGGTAATAGCTCAGGGGTAGAGGCATGCATGCTCTAGGCCCTGCATTCAATCCCCAGTATCTCCATTAAAAATTAAATCAGTAGACTTGGAGTAAAGCAGATTACCTTCCGTAATGTGGGTGGGCTCCATCCAATCCATTGACGGTCTTAAGAGAAAAAGACCAAGGTCCCCAGAGGAAGAGGGAATTCTGCCTCCAGACTCTGCTTTCAGATTAGAGTTACAACATCAATTCTTCCCTGCGTCTGCAGCCTGTTGGCCTAACCTGAAGATTCTGGGTTTACCAGCCTCCACAATCACATGAGCCAATTCTTTATAATAAATCTCTGCATACATATGTGTGTATCTTCTATTGGTTTTGTTTCTCTGGAGAACCCTAATACATCAATATACTTATATCATAATTTTGATGAGATCAATTATCATTATTTTTAATATACAAACTATTAATAGAGATCACTTTTTGAATATATATATTTCCCTTGGCAATAATAAGTTATCTGACTTTTCCATTTGCTTAATTTTCCATGCTTTTATTACTGAATTATAAACAATTCTATAAATCTCCCCTCAAGTGCTTCTTCATTCTTTTTTACAGCTAGCTGAACTGTCTGTAATCATATGGTTGTATTATAATTTATTTAGTCATTCCTAAAACTGATAGACATTTAGAGTTTCCAATCTTTGCTCAACAACAACAACAAAAATGCTCCATGAATAACTTTGCACATGCTTAATTTCACACATATGTAGGTATATTCTTACACCTTATATGTTGAATAAACCTGATACCTTATATGTAGGATACTTTATACCATCTGCCTTGTATGTAGGATAACCTTCTAAATGTGGGTTGCTGAAGTTTATTTAAATTTTTTATAGTTATTGTTAAAAAAGCACCCTAGAGAACTCGTATCAATTTAACAATACCTCGTACCTCTCATTAACAATATTTATTAACTCTCCAAAATATTAAACTTTTTAAAAATTTACCATTTCTTATAGCTGAAAAATGTTATTTCAACTTAGTTTTAAATTGTATTGTTTTCATTAATAACAATGTTTAATGTTAAATACTTTCTCTTATGGACAAGAGTGTTATGTTTTCTATTGTTTCTATGTTTGCTGTTTTTATTGTGTTGTTGGTTTATTTCTCATTGGCTTATAATTCTGTAAATATTAGGGAAATTAGCCTTTTGTATATGGTGTGTGGTCTAAGAAAGGAGACGTTGAGTACGGTGTGGTGAAGTTGGTGCGGCCACAGGAAGGGAAGAGACTGGGAAGAGATGTTTATTATATGCACAGGTCCCAGAGAGGAGGTCACCACAGGAGAACGCAGGGCCACGCATGAGTCCCACTGTTTCCGAATCTTGGCCTCTGTGCCGCGACACCAAATTGAAATCTGAAAGACAGAGTTTTCGGTGAAGCAGAAAAGAACAGTTTAATTTTTTGCCGGCAAAGCGGGTCCCAGCAGGCTAATGCCTCAAGCCTGCAAGCCCAATCTGGGGAGGGGTAGCAGGCAGCTGTACAGCGAGGGTCCAAGGAGCAGAGCTTCTGTGAACATGCACTGGCGTCAAGAAAATCTGGGGACAGGGCCTCCTGTTTCTGTGGTTATCAGATCATGTCCTCCTCCTCCAATGGGCCTCGGTCTGGTACTTGTCTTCTGTACCAGGAATTAATGAGTCATATCTCCAGACACTTCTGCGCCTGAAACAAAGTGTGATTAAGGGGAAGGGTGAGTGCTCTAAGGGAGAACTACAGCAGAGGATCTGGGGGAGGGGTCTGTCCCAGGAAGACCACTCGCAGCATGTTCAACTGAACAGGTGGAGAGCAGTGAGAGCCACAACCTGTGGGCTGAAGCCTTAACTGGGGTCCTGAGTGGCATCTAAGGAAAACAAACCAAGGTGGGGAAAGAGAGGAAGGGAAGAGGGAGGAGGGAGAGGGAAGAAAAAGAGGAGGAGGAGGGGAAAGTTAGAGTCAGGCGTTAGGTTGCTTATCAAGGAGTTTCAGCTGTTTTTGAGTGTGAGGTCACAATTAGGGCAGTGCACCAAAAGCCTGTGCCAAAGCATGAACTCAATATGGAGGATTTTTGACACAGTGTGAGTTGCAAATATTTCCCCAAATTTGTGATTTGTCTTTGAACTTTGCTCATGCAGATTCCATTTGATTTATATAGTCAAATTCATCAATATTTTCTCTCAGGACTTCTGAGTTTGTGTCATAGTTAGAACAGCTTTTTACACACACACACACACACACACACACACACACCCCAAGATAATAAAATAATTGTTTCATGTTTCTACAAGAACTTGTATCTTTCTTTTCATTACTATTTAAATCTTTGTTCAATTTGGTATTTACCCTTATGTAAAGAGTACTATTCATTGACCATTATTTTTTCCCAGCTATCTTGTTATTAAAAAACTGTTCATTAGAATTATTGATTTGAATCTCTCTTTCTAATATATTACTTTCATTATGTATTTTGGTCTATTTCCAGACTCTATGCTGTCCCATTGATTGCTGTCTATTCATACATGATATTTTACTGTTTTAATTATTATAACTTATGGCATTTTTGTATTTCAGAGTTAATCTTTCTTTAGTATTCTTAAAAAAGAATTTCTCTTAATATTATTGCTTATTCTCCCATTTAAACCTTAGAATTATATTGTCCAGTTTGAATAAAAAAAGAATCTTTAAAAATATTTTTGTGAAAACTGTGTTAAATTCAGACACCAGGTTAAGGAGAGACTACCTTTATGACGCTGTGTCTCCTATCCAAGAACATGATACCTCCTGGTTGATAGAAAAGGAAGCTGCCCTAATGCAGTGGTTCCTGAGCCCAAGCATTTACCCAAATCACCTGGAGAGCTTAAGTCTGACTGTTGGGCTCACCTCCGGAGTTTCTGACTCAGTAGATCTGAGGTGCAGCTTGAGAATTTGCATTTCTCAAGTTCTCAGGTGACCCTGATGATGTCTGTCCTGGCACCACACCTTAAGAATAATTGGCTGGTGGATTGATCATCTTGAAGATGGTTGGCGGGATACATAAAGGAGACTAAAGCGTATTTACAAACTTAAAAAAAAAAAAAGTAGAATTGGTAAGTGATCTTGAGCGAGAGGAGGGAAAGATCTGCATGAGGAGTTAAAAAGGAAAGTCCACGTTGTGGTGGAGAAGCCTGTTGACTGGTGCCAAACTTGGCTTCCACTCACCTTGCAAACCAACTTAACTCACCCCACCCATCCCAATACTGAATAGATTTAGCAGGAACAAATGTAAGGAAAACAACTCAGGCTTCCAGGGTAAAACAAAGTTCTCCGGTAGATCAATAACTAACTCAAAACGCGCCGGCGCAGCGCTCCTGAGAGACCGCCCGTACCGGTGCGATGACACTGCCGCGCAAACTCCCCACTGCGGGCTCCCGGCCTTGGTCCTTGTTTCCCGCTTACCTTACCCTACTTCCGCTTCCCTTTGCTCTTCCGCGTCCCTCCTCCGCCTGCCCAGCTCTTTTTCCAGGTCCCTCTCCTCTGTTTCGCTTAGAGGCCTTCCTAAACGAGTTGTATTCTACAGCACTTTGTGGCTGAAGAACATTTCAAAACCTGAAAAGCAAAAGTATGCTCCTTAGCACCTAGTGGAGGACATTTTAACTAGCTAAGAAAGCACTTCAAAACCTCATCCATAATTACCCATCGAAGAGAATGAAAAGTGTTCCATCTGGTCCTGTCCTAAGGCGTCTTATCGGTGGAGCAGAGTCTGGGCAGGTCGGAGCGGGGAGCCCCCGCGGGTCCTGGATTCAGCCCGCGGAGAAGCCCGGGTCCGGGTGGCAGTGGGTCAGGGATCCCTGGTCTCAACAACTTGAGATGCTGGAATCGGTAGCCCGGATTCCTCTTTTTTGCTGAATTTGGGGCGAATGGAGGCGATTTCTGGAATAATTCACCGAAGTTTAAAACAACAGTGGCTTCAATGGCTATTCAGAAGCTATTAAGTTGGTAGCTTAATACAGAAGATTCAATGAAAACGGATAGAGGGAGGAAAACACAAACCGCCCAACGTGGGGCTCGAACCCACGACCCTGAGATTAAGAGTCTCATGCTCTACCGACTGAGCTAGCCGGGCGCCTGCAACAACTCTCTTCCTACACAAATACAATTTCTTCCAACGGACAGTGTACAAGACCTAGTTACCAACTGGTAAGTTTGAAAGAATTCTCGGGGTTTAGGATCTTGTGAAAACAACAGCAGTCTTTTACCACGGAAGAACTCGAGACTCCGAGAGTGATGGGACTCCGCAGGGCCAGGTGGGATTGTAGAGGACATATAAGATTCACGAGTCCTGAAACCTCGACGTGTCCACATAGTCCTTCTGTACAGGAGAACCCGGTTTCTGGGGCCCAGAATCCTGAAGAGGAGGCGGAAAAAACGCGAGGGAACGGGGATGAGAGTCGCAAACAGCCGCGGGAAGTAGGAGGGGCGCCGGGACTTGGGCTCCTGGGACGTTGGGGCTGGGCTTCCTTCTTGCTTCGAAACCTTTTCTCCCCTAAACCTTGACGACCAGGGAGTGGGGCTGAGGAACTGCATCCCTTGGAAAGTAGGTCCAATTCACTATTCATTTGGAGCACGATTTAGCTTTTAAATACTAAAATTTTGTGTGACCAAATTAGAAGACCATATTTATCATACGTAAAGGCCCCACTGAGATTTAAACTCGGGTGGGATTCAGAGCCTCAGGCGGAAGCGCTCTCGGATTAACTCCACTCTCCTGAGCGTTCACTTCTCCAGCCCCTGGAAAAGGCATTGACTTCTGGAGTCGTCAGCAAAGGGCTCCCTCCTCTGCGCAGGTGAAGCCCTTGGTCGCAGCTCCGAGGCGCTTCATACCGCTCTGTAGCGTCTCTGCCAGGAATGGTTAGAGTCGCATAGGTCGTCAAGCCTCCGAGTGACCTGAGTGGAGATAATTATTCTGCATTTCTGTGATGCAGCCTTGAGGAAAAGCAGAGTTGCAAGCTCTTTTAATTTTAAAAAAGATTATGAAAATACAAACTTATGAATAAAAATGTAAACCCCCAAGGCAAGGCATAACTACGTGCCGTGACTCGGATTCGAACCGAGGTTGCTGCGGCCACAACGCAGAGTACTAACCACTATACGATCACGGCGCGCCACCCGAGAGGCGGCGCACTGCAGCTGGATTTAATATCTTTTGAAGCAGGGATGTCTACCTCGTGCTGCGGCTTTCTTTGCCTGGTTTACGTGATTCGCATAGGTTAAAATGCCGAACATTTCCTCTCCACAATCTCGAAGCCCTGACACCTGGATCTGGGTCTCAGAATTCCGTGCATGGTGCCAGTGCCAGCATCGACCCCTCCGCTGGACCACGGCACTCCCAGGTCCTGACTTGAGCGTCGCCTGCAGTCCGGGGACCGCATCCCCAGTCTCCCTCCTCTTGTCACTTCTCTTCAAAGAATCAAGCCGCCCTGCCTAGGCAGCCCCAGGGTATTTTCCTATTAGTTCTCCAACTTGTACCCTGGAATTGAGTTTTCTGCCCCCGGAATGGTGGAACCGTACGAGAAGCGGAACTGGTGAACTGGGAAAGGGCTTGAGGTTACCCTCTCCACACGCCCCCCTCCTTTTTTTTTTTTTTTTTTTTTTTTGCTTCCCTTGCTCTCTCTCAGGAACTCTTTGGGCGACTTCCTTATTTTGAGTTTTCTGTAAATCTGAGCTCCGCCCCTCCTCGCCCGAGTATTCAGAAAAATAAATCCGAGCAGCCTCCTGGATTTCACATAATCCTCAAAGACCCCAAAAGGATAATTACTGTAACCGGTGCGAAGCAAGCGGCCAAAGTCAGCACACGGGCTTCTCTTGGTGGGGTCCAGTTACAAGAAACATGGGGTTTCGCTCTCGGTACATACTCCTCGAGGGCTCGGGAGTCTCAGAACGAAAAGCTTTTGCCAGCTCCCCTACTAATGGTCTACTCAAAGTCTCGAGAAAAAAGAACATATCAATGCGTTGGCCGGGAATCGAACCCGGGTCAACTGCTTGGAAGGCAGCTATGCTCACCACTATACCACCAACGCCTGCAGCAAACAAATTCCGGATGCTTACTTATGACTAGTTTTTCAGGTTTTGGTCTTACACTTTCTTGCAGATTTTGGGATTTATGTTGAAACTTCAACACAAAACCAAAGGATGAAGAGGAAAAGAAGGTCTTTAGGATTTCTCCTATGATCCTATTGAAAATTCCGTGGTAGTTTCTTACTATCTCAGAGGTTTAAGGAAAGTCAATTCTACTTCATCTACTGCCGTTTAAAAGGGGCCTCTGAAATCCAGTAGACGAGTTAAGGCCTTAATGCGGAAGTTAACCTTTTTATGCTGAGGAAACACTCTCAAATATGTAATGGTATGTTGCGCATCCATATCGTTACGCATTTGAGAGTGTTCCTCAACACAAATGCATAAAGATAAAGTTGCAATTGAAAAGATACATACATTTTAAAGTTTTGGATACATACTGCCAAATTGCTGTGTGTCACCAATTTGGACACATATTGCCAAATTGCTGTGTGTCACCAATTTTCTTTTCAGTGAATATTACCAAATTACATCAGTTAACTAGATATCATCATTCTTTTTATCTTTACGAAAAGGCAGCATAAAAATTTGGAGTCTCTTTTTAATTTGCATTTATTCTATTACTATTGAGGTTGATCATTTTTCATAAACTTACTAATTATTTGTATTAGTTTTGAGACCAAGTCTTATGTTTTGTCTATTTTTCCTATTGGGTAATTATATCATGTGTATATTACTGATTTATAACAGTTTTCCATTTGTTTTTTAATATTATTTATAGGATTTGCAGATGGGCAGTTTTCTGTTTTTATGTGGTCAAACCTGTCAGTTTTACCCCTTATGGTTTCTGCCTTTGCTTTTACCTTGAAAAAGTTTTCTCCAGCCCAATATTAAAATAATTATCCTCTAATTTTTAATTATTTCAGTTCTTACATTTAATTCTTTAATCCATTTAATATAAGATATGAAGTGGTAATTCCACATCTATGAGTTTATCCTAAAGCAATTATCTAAGGCTCTACACAAAGATGTATTTACACAGATACTCATCGAAGTGTTATTTGTAAAACCAAAATTTTAGGAGGGAAAAAGTGAAAGTCCAGAAATGTGATTGATCAACTCCATTTTGATGAAAAAACACGAGTTTTTTTTTTTTTAATTATATTTATATGTACATTGTTGGTGGGAGTGTAAATTGGAACGACCTCTAAGGAGGTACATTGCTACTACACTTTCACATATGCACATACCTTTTGAATCAGCATTTCAATTCTTAGACATTTATTCCACACACGTGCAAAATGACATATATAGGAGATTATTTACAGCAGCATTGTTTGTAATAGCAAAGGATTAGAATAACCTGTCATCAGTAGGAAGCCGGCCCTGTTAATTATGGGCTATCAGTACAATGGAATACTATGTGCCATAAAACAGAATGAGGAAGCTCTGTCTAATCTAGAACTATTTCCAAAATATTAAGTAAAAAAGGCAAAGTTTAGGAAAATGTGTACGGATTGCTATCACTAATGTTGGGGTGGGGGGATGGGGAGCGTTCTTAAAATGTATACATACGTACGCATATACTTGTATTTGCGTAAAATATTTACAATATAATTACAAACCTTAACACTGGCTGCCTTATTAAAAGAAAACTAGACGGTGGAGGTGAAAATTAGGTTTATCAGCTATGCTCTTTTGCATATTTGAATCCTAAAAACCTAAATATATTACCTTTCTAAAAAATTAAATAATTAAATTGAAAGAAAATATGTTGCTGAAGTACACTTCTTTCCACCGCAAAGTGTTAAAAAGATACTAACTTTAAAAATAGCTGGTAATAATCAACTATACTTCAATTTTAAAAAATTATAAAAAGCTGCTAATGAAAAAATAGCTGAGAGTAAAACAGTATGTATACCGTTCTATTTTCTGTTTCAAAAACTGGGTAACAGATTTCTTCGATGTTAATTTCGTCTTTCGGGCATATCTGGTAAATTGCAGTCAAATGCTAGGTTTCAAGTCACTTGAAATAAATTTATTTTTCTTTCTGACCAAAAACAAACAAAAAACCCCAAAAAACTGGGTAATAGTTTTCGGTGGGTGGTAGAATTATCAGCGATTTTTTCTTTGTGCTTTTCTGCATTGCCTGTGTTTCAGCTGCGGTCTCCCATGTGGGATCTGACTGGAAAAACAAAAAGTAAGTCATCAAAGGCAGGAGAAAATTAGAAAAACATTCTTCCCTGACCGGGAATCGAACCCGGGCCGCGGCGGTGAGAGCGCCGAATCCTAACCACTAGACCACCAGGGACGACAGTGAAACGGTCCGTTAGAGAATATATGAGTCTAATTCAAGTGCGTTGCCTTTTGGCGCCTGTTATTACCTCAATTACGTAGATTTTTCGGAGTTTTGAATGCTGGACCTTATCCACGTTGACACTACTTCATCTTCGTATTTCCTTTTTGGAGCAGAAAACGCTTGAGAGAACTCCCAAGCATGGCTCCCAGAGCTGAGGAAGGATCGCGCACACAGGATCAGAGTTCCCAAGACCAGGGACAAATGTCCGGAGAAAAGAACGAAAGACTGAGAAAGAGAACTCTCAACTTCATTGTAGTTGTAGTGATTTCCCGAATTGCGATCCGCAGAAAAGAAAATGTCTCCAGTTGGGCTTTGGCAGGTTAATCATGAACTTTTCCTGAAAGCCATCCTGTGAGAAACGCTAGGAGGTCCTAGTCCAGGGGCAGGTTTTGTTGTTGTTGTTGTTTGATGTTGTTTGTTTGTCTTGTTTATTTCCCATTTTGTGTGACTTTAGACCATACTCTGTTGGCCAAAACGAATATTACATTACACACAAGTGAAAATCACTCAGTCTATGGGTGCTCGGTGGTCAGCAGGATTGGGGCTTAACTCTCTCGTGGGAGACTAAGAGAAAGGCAGAGTTTGGGAGCTTCAAATTTTATAACTACGAAGAAGGAAGAGGAGGAAGGAGAAAGAAATGAAAACGGGGCTGCATACCCAGACTGAAAGAACTTTTAAAGCCATACACATAAATATATACAAATTACCTTTTATGAGACAAAAAGAAAGCAAATATGGCAAAAGGTTAACAATGAATCTAGGTGAAGGGTAATTAAATGTTCATTATTTTACACTTTCAACTTTTCAGTAGGTTTGAAATTTTTCAAAATAAAAATTTGAGAAAACCAAAAATGAAACAATCAAAAGCCTCCCCTCAGGCCTTTTTGGTCAAATCACTGCAGTGTGATTAACTCTACACGAGTTCAAATAGAAATTTTAAAAAGTAACCCTCATGCACTAACATCAGAAAAAATCTTTGATAATAAATGAAAAAGAATTAAAAATTGAATCATCAATGATGTGTACACAGCAGGGCCTGACAGAAAAACTGCGTGGTAGGATACGGGGTGTTTGTGGGATTTCTTTGTTGCTTTGTTTTGCTTTTAAAGTATCAATGTTAAAGTGTCATTTAAAGAAAATATTAGTCCTCCAGTCATCCAATCTCCACCTTCCTATATAGGTTTAAATGCCAGAAATTAGAGAGAAGACTAACCAAATGCTAGGTATTTATTTTCACAAAAAATAAGTAATCCTGTTGTCACATGCTACCAAGGAGCCTAACAAAGCCCACTTACTTTTACTCCAGCTCTGTTCCCACTAGGCAGCTACCTGTATTCCCAAGGCTGAAAAAAAAAAGTGTCTAATCCTCAGAGCAAAAATTTGAGATTGTATCTGGGGTGGGTGCAAGATAATAGATTGTATTTCTCTGTGTCACAAAGGAAATCAGCCTCCTTGTTTTGGTCAGAAGTCCATTTTCATCAATTACTGTGCCACCTGCCAGTAATTTTTGGAACATGAAAAACGAGGTAGTATTGGCTCCTGGAACTAGCCACCTTTCTCAGCATCAAAGCACCAGGAGAAATTTCATCATTTGGAACAAGATTAAGCCTCCTCCTCTTCCTTGCAACACACACCTAAAGACGGATGAGGGAAGAGTGCAACTCATTCACTTCATCCCATGTTCTATTTCCTTTTTTCAAACATTTATAGATTAAGTGCCAGATTAGGTACTGAAGATACAAAAATACACTTAAAGAGCTCACAGTCTAGTAGAAAAACAAATAAACAAGTGAATAAAAGAGAACTGATTGAGGAAGAGTGCGTAGATGTACTTTTCCCTATTCTGCCTGCTAATACAACTAAAACCCTGGTCGTTGCATATAGAAAAAACACAAGAGGCTCTGAGAGATGGAAAGGAAGAGGCAGACCAACTAGGGGCTTCAAAACCCAAGGAACCTCACAGTGCTGATTCTCCTGGGTATTCTTTTTGCCTCACATATCCCAGGCCTGCAGCTGAAGAAGCCAGGAACCTGGAAATGCCAGCAGATACAGCCAGATAAAACCAAACAAAACCAGAACACCAATAACAACAACAAAAGCCCACTCTTCCTAGCCAAAGGACCAGGAAAGAGGTAGCCCGGCAAAATAGAAAACTTTTAGATAATAACTGCTCTACTCCACCCAAATGCCACAGAATCGTGGCTCACCCCTACCTGCACCAGCAGAGGGATGGGGGGCCTAGACTTACACTCTCACCAGGCCTATAAGGAAGTGTTCCTTCCCTTCCCTGCTGGATTAGTGTCCGAGGAAACTTCACAGAGAATCAGTACTTTCACCAACACCTGGTGCTAACAAGGCCACCCCTACCCCCAGTGTCAGTGGAGGCCATGTGGGGAGTAGTAAGGTTGCCATCAGTGGAGGCCCTGTGGGGAGCTGGAACTCCTAACCTGCCCAACAGTAACGAGGAGCCCCTCTCCAGGTGTCAATGGAGACCACGTGGGGAATCCAGACTCCTACACCTGCCTGGCTATAACAAGGCACCCTGCTCCCCAATTCCTCTGCCTGATTAGTATCAGAAGAAGCCAACTAAAACAGAAAGTTTAAATAAGATTCAGAGTCCCAAATGTCCAAGCTTTAATGAAAAAGCACTAATAATATCAAGAATGAGGGAGATCTTGAACTGAAAGAAAACAGACAACACCTAGATGACAGAGACGGTAGAATTATCTGACAAAGATTTTAAAGCAGTCATTATAAAAATGTTTCAACAAGCAATTATGAACAAGCTTGAAAAGAAAAAAAAAATAGAAAAAAAGACCAGCAAAGAAAAGTTCCAGCAAAGAAACAGAATCTATAAAGAACTAAATGGAAATTTCATAACTAAAATGTAAAATAAAAACAATACCTCAATGGATGGACTCAACAGCACAGTGGATGGGACAGAGGAAAATATCGGTGAACTGAAAGACAGACCAATAGAAATTACTCAGTCTGAACAACAAAGAAAACAGAATGGAAAAAGAAAGAGAAGAGAGTCACAGAGATTTGTGGGATTATAACAAAGGATCTAACATTTGTGTCATCAGATTTCCAGAAGGAGGAGAGAAAAAGAATAGGACTGAAAAAAAAAAAAAGTACTAAAAGGAATAACGGCTGAAAACTTATATTTAGCAGAGGATAAATCTACAGATACAAGAAGCAGAGAAAACCCCAAAGAAGATAAACCCAAACAAATTCATGTCAAGACATTATAGTCGAATTGCTGAAAACTAAAAGCAGAAAAAATATTTTGAAAGCAGTGAAAAATGACACCTTACCTGTAGGGGATAAACAATTTGAATGACAGCAAATTTCTCATGAGAGACATGGAGGCCAGAAGAAGTGGCATAAAATTTTTCAAGCACTGAAAGAAGACAGTAACCCAGGTTCCTATATCCAGTGAAAGTACCCTTTAAGAATGAAAGGGCTATAACTCAACAACAAAAAGACAAACAACTCAATTTAAAGATGAGCAAATGATTTGAAAAGAATTTCTCCAAAGAAGGTATTCATTCATTCAGCAAGTACGTGCAAAGATGCTCAGTACCATTAGTCACTAGGGAAATGCAAATCAGTAACACAGTAAGATACCACTTCACACTTTCCAGAACGGCTATAATTTTTAAAAGGGAAAATAACAAGTGTTGGTGAGGATGAGGTGAAACCGGAACCCTCATACACTGGTGGTAGGAATATAAAATGTTGCAGCTGCTGTGAAGAACAGTTTAGTGGCTCCTCAATGTGTTAAATATAGAACAAAACCAGTCATTTCACTCCTCCGAATATATCCCAGAGAACTGAAAGCAGATACCAAATACTTGCACATGCCCACCCATAGCAGCATGCTATTTACAACAGTCAAAAGGTAGAAACAACCCAAACGTCCATCAATGAGTGAATGATTAAACAAACTGTAGTGTGTGTGTATATATACTGGGATATTATTTGGACATAAGAAGGGATGAAGTACTGATATGCTACAATTTGGTTGAACCTCGAAAACATTATGCTAAATGAAATAATCCAGACATAAAAGGTCACATGTTGTATGATTCCATTTATACAAAGTGTCCAGAATGGGCCAATCCATAGAGACAGAAAGCAGATCCATAATTGCCAGAGGGTGGAGAACGACTTCCTTTGGTACAGGGCTTCCTTCTGGGGTGATGAAAACATTCTAGAACTAGACAGTGGTAATGGTTGCACAAAATTTTGAATGTACTAAATGTACACTTTAAAATGGTTAAAATCGTGAACTTTATGGTATGTGTACTTTACTACAATTTGGAAAATTAGTAAAGGGGAAATCCGAGCAAGATTTTTTTGTAAATACAGACAAAATTATTCTAAAACTTATGTGGAAAGGCAAAGGAACTAGAATAGCTAAAACACATTCTGAAAAAGAAGAATTAAATGGGAGATATCAGCTTCCCATTTTCAAGACTTATTAAAGGGCTACAGTAGTCAAGATGGTATGGTACTGCTTCGCACAACTTGTGTTTGGAATGATCCTATTGTGTAAAATAAAGGCATTTATATGTTCCAACAACAACAAAAAAAAAAGAATGGTATGGTACTGGCAGAAGAAAAAATATACAGCTCAATGAAACAGAACAGAGAACCCAGCAGTAGACTCGTACAAATATGCCAACTCATTTTTTTTCACAAAGGTTCAAAAGCAATTCATTGGAGAAAGAACAGCTTTTCCAATTACATTGCTGAAGAAACTGGACATCCATGGGCAAACAAACAAACAAAAACCAAAAGCAAGCTAACAAACAGAACTCTCAACCTAAGTCTCACACCTTATACAAAAACTAACTCAAAGAGGATCACCAACCTAATGGGAAGTATAATACTTTTAGAAAAAATCTCTTCATGATCCAGGGCTAGACAAAGATTTGATACCAAAACCATGATCAGTAAAAGGAAAAACCAATAAAGTAGACTTCATCAAAATTTACTGTTTGCTCTTCAAAAGACCTGTTATGAGGCTGAAAAGACAAGCTGCTAATTGGGATAAAATATGTGTAATTCACACACCCAACAAAGAACTGTTGTCTAGAATACATAAGAACTCTTTACTTCAACAGTATAAAAAAATTCAATGAGAAAACAGTCAAAAGACATGAAGGAACATTTCCCCAAAGAGAATAAACAGATAGCAAATAAGCACATGAAAAGATGTTCAGCATTACTAGCCATTAGGGAAATACAAATTGAAACCACAATTAGATATGACTACATACCCATTAGAATGGTTGAAATGAAAAATAATGACAACCTCAAATGCTGGTGAGAATAATGCAGAGAAACCAGATCACTCATACACTGCTTGTGGGGATGTAGAATGGTACAGCTACTCTGGAGAAGTTTATTTTTTAAAAACAGTTTAATTTTTTTAACTATGCAATTTTCACATGACCTAGCATTGCACTCCTGGACATTTATCCCAGAGAAATAAAAATTAATGTTCATACAAAACGCTTTCCACAGATGTTTACAGCAGATCTATTAACGAAGGCCAAAAATTGGAAACAAGGCAGATGTCCTTCAATAGGTGAATGATTAAACAAACTGTGATACATGGAATACTACTCAGCCATAAAAAGGAACAAACTATTGATAAACACACAACCTGGATGAATCTCCAGAGAATTATGCTGGGTGAAAAAAGCTAATCCACAAAGGTTACATACTGTAAACTGTTTATATAACATCCTTAAAATGACGAAATTATGGAAATGGCGAATGGATTAGATGTTAAGGTAGAGATGGAGATGGGAGGGAAATGAATGTGGCTGTATGAGGGATCCTTGTGATGGAAATGTCCTTTATCTTGACTGTATCAGTGCCAATATCTTGGTTGTAATATTGTGCTATAATTTTGCATGGTGTTACCATTGGGAGAAACTGGATAAAGGGTACCTGGGATCTCCCTGTATTATTTCTTACAACTGCTCAACTGCTTGTAAAGCTATAGTTCTCTATCTCTCTCTCTCTCTTTTTTTTTTTTTTTTTTTTGATGTGGAGAAGGTAATTAGGTTTGTTTGTTTGTTTATGTAGGTTCTGAGGATTGAACCAGCCATGCATTCTACCACCGAGCTATACCTGCCTCATATAATTATCTCAAAATAAAAAGTTTAATGTATATTTATGGATAGAGTCTCAGTTTTGCAAGATGAAAAGAGTTCTGGAGATTGGTTGCACAACGATGTGAACATACTTAATACAACTGGGCTGTACACTTAAAAATGGTTAAGATAGTAAATTTTGTTATGTGTATTTTAAAAAAACAAAAAAGTTTCATTTTAAAAAGTAGGAAGATTTTGCAAACAAACAAAAACTAGAATTGATTAGGGCTAGAGAAGAGGTAGTCTCTTCCTGGGAATGGGAAAAAGTGCAATTAATTCCACCAGAGGAAGTGAAGAAGCATTAGCATGACTGCAGCACCCCAGCGAAGCCAGCATTAGAATTCCTGGCATTTAAAGTTTTACATTGGCTGGGGATGCTGAAGGCACCTGACAGGGGATGGGAGGCAAGAATGCTAAACGCACCGGACTGGGCAGGACATTCCCACTTTGCCCCTCCCACAATGTCAGTAAGGCCCCACTAGAAGCACTGAAGTCAGCTTTACACTCAAGGTCCCTATGACACACCTCAATATGTTTTGAACCCTAATCTCTCCTTTTTTTTTTAATTTTATTACTTTCACTGCCTCTGCTCCATACTTACCAGTTACACACATTCACCTTTACAATCAAGAAAATAATCCCTTTTCCAGATGTTAGAAGCTCTGCAGCTCCCGTGGAGATTAGGAACTTCTGATGGCTGGCTCCATCAAAATAATAATTTTTTTTTTAATAGTGTGCTTAATTCTTCACCTGAGGGTAAGTGGTCAGGATGTTGCACCACAAAAGAAGCATGAAACACAAAAACACTTTACAGCAACAGAATTGAGTTCTACCCAAATAGTTAACCGTGAGTTTTCACCTCTATAAGACCTCAAGATAGAAATGAATATAAACCAAAAAAGCAAAACAAAATCCTGTTTGAGGAAAGCATCGTAGGAACTTGTTTGAAAACTCAGAGATTTTATGAAGAATGCACTAACCATTCTGTCTCCAGGCTGCTGTTCTAATCTACAGATCCTAGACTTGAGCTGTGACATTTCTAGCCTCCAGCCAGCCCTACCCACTACAGACTGAGACCCCCAATCTGAACCGACAAAAGCTAATTCTTTACTATCCATCCTGTTGCTACTGTTTGTCCTGAATTCAGTGGTTTTCGTATACTGACAGACTTGTTGGTTTGTCTCGTCTGAAGTCAAGGGGAGATTCTGTCAGCAACCATGGACCTCTCAGTTTATTCCTGGACAAGTTTTTCCTCCAAGTGCATGGCTTGTCCCTATACTTGTGACACTAAATGTGCAAAGATATCTAGTTATACCACCTCTTAAATTTTCTCTAATTGTTTAATACATTGTGCAATTTAAAAAATCTGAACATACGGCTAGCATATACTTAAGCTCAATGTTTGGTGGAATTTAAAGTAAATAAAAACAGTATAAAAACAACAAAACAAAACACAACACAAAATATAGGACATATACTGTAATGGATAGTGTTCAGCAACTTGATTTTCAGAACTGCTTGAGGGCCACAGTAGACTTGCTTCAAAGGCAATGTAAAATAATCTTGGAGCTGGAAAAGAAGAATCTGCCTATGGTTCCGTTATTGCTTTGAGCTACATATTGACTGACTTTCTCAAGGTTAATTTAGCAAGTGTCTACCTTGCTCTTACCACTGTCCCCAGTAAAGGCTCCCAGACGAGGTGGTGGCTAGGATTTGGCAGTATCACAGTGAAGAATCACCTCTTGTCTATTTTAACACTCTAGTAAGAGGTATATATATCCCCAAGAAATTATGTTAAAATGTCAAGGACACATATTTGAGCATCTTTCTGAGGATAGGGCTCTTATTGCTTGTTAGATTTACAAAAGGAGTTTGTGATCCAAAAAAAGTTAAGAACCATTAATTTATAAACTCTCAGTCCCAAGTAATGACACTGCCAACATCCTAATAAGTTCAACAAAAGGAAACCTATCTTTTTCTGCACTGGCGGTCTTTGATTTTAGAAACATTTTATTTTGGGAACTCTCATCTTAATACAGGAAATTGCAAGCACTGCTTTCTTCACCTTTGCAGGAATTGATAAAAAAAAAATCAAATGTGTGGATAAAGGTGGTATAAAGAATGTGTCTTTATATAGTTGCTCCAAATGGGTAAAATGGAAAAATTCCAAGCTACAAAAAAAGAATGCCTTTTTATTTCATTTAAATTTAAACTCACACTTTCAAAAATATTTGATTTACTTTTATTTTAACTTTAATTTAAATTTGAAGTAATCTGCAAAAAAAAAAAAAGCCTCACTTGTAACCAAGAAAAAATATAACAAACAACTAACCTAAAAACAGAAAATTCAAAAGCTACAGAAAAGACAAAATATATAGCAAAACGCAAGCTAATATAAATACTGTAATTGAGCATTATATTTCCTTTTGGGTTTCTAAACAGTTAAAACAAAAAGAGAAAGAAAATGAGTTATATAATTCTCACTGCTTCTTAAAAGGAAATATATCAAGCTGCCCAAAAGGGCAACTTTTATTATATGGTGAATTTATCAAATAGGCCCTTATACCTATATCAACTGAATACTGTAATGGCCACCACTGGGTTTATCTGAAAAGAATTTGAAAAAGTATCTTGTTTTCTTTTTTTTTTTTAATTGGCACAAAATAAAAGGCTATGAAATTACTGTCTTCTATTTTTTTTCCAGCATACTGTTAGAAGTTAGGGGTTTAATTATGTAGTTTAAATGAGTGAAACACTTTAGAATTCAGTTGAACTCCTTAGGTACATAAAAGCTGGATGCCAGGCTGTTTCTGTTCTTACACTTACTGATGGGCCCATTCTCTTAGCCAGCACTCTAATCTGAAGATCTAGGGGTTGTTTTCTCTGTTCTACTCTCGCACATCCTTGTCTAAATCTGTACTTTTTCTGTTTCCCTTGTCATACTTTAAACTCAGCCACTTTTGAATCTATAAAAGACATTATAATGCAAAGAGTATTGGCTTCTGCGTCAGGTTAATCTGGACCTGAATTAGGCAAACCTTGGGCAAGATGGTCCTCTGAGCTTCAGCTTCCTTATCTGTAAAATAGGGATAAAAATCTACCTCTCAGGGTTGTAATAAGGATTAGAAATATCATCATGCAGCTCACTCCGCATAGTATCTGGCACCAGCAGATGTTCAGCAACGCTATTATTTAAACTACTTTTAGTATCATGATTAGCCTTGTCCAAGGTAGACCTGTTTTTATTGTCTCATGACAATTCTCCCTACCCATTTCCAAGACTTCCCCCTTATTGTAAAACTACCATAATACCCTCTTGCTGCATATCTCCTGTCAGCTAACCTTGTCTGTGCTTTCAAAGATAGCTCCACCCTCAGCCCCTCAGGTGGGATTTTTTTTTACCTCAGCACAAACAGTATACAAATTATCCAGCTCATTCCACTACCTTCCCTGTTTCAGCTTCTTTACAGATTCTGAACACTGAATGAGCATGTAGTAACTTAAAACTACAATATAAATGACGTCAAAGGGGTAAGGGAGATAGGTCTGTAAATGGAATGGGAAAGATCAAAAGACCTGAACCATGCTCCGAATCATCCTGAGTGTGCAACAAAGAGTGAGTGACTATCTTCTAGAAGAGCAGAGGAACTTTTCCTATCAAGAGCCATAGACTAAGAGAAAACAGACTAAGGCTTTATAAGAATCACGAGAGAAGTAATCTTATCTACTTCTAAAAACAGGCATTGTCAAAAGTAGTAACAGTTAGTCTCAAGAACAATATCAGAGCATCAGGAAGTCCTGTAGCTTTACCTGAGACAAGACTGACCATTTCTCATTGTTTCCATGGCCACAGTCACAGTCCTGAATGGCTGACTCTGCTTCCACTCTTCCCCTACTTCCAAAATCATTTTCTTTCGTTCGTTTGTTCTTTCTTTCCTCCTTTCTTTTTAATGGAGGTAGTGGGGATTGAATCCAGGACTTCATGCATGAGCTCTACCACTGAGGTATATACCTCCACCCACCAAAATCATTTTCTACAGAGCAGTGAGAACTACCTGATTTTTAAATTTGGATTATGACATTATCATTGTGTTTTGATTTATACTTCTGTTTTTCTCCTTCTTTCTTGTCTTCTTTTGAATAATCAAGTTTTAGCCTTATTTTGTTACTTTTCCATATTACTTTTTTTATTGAAGTATAGTTGCTGTACAAGTTACTGTTGTACAACATAGCAATTCACAATTTTTAAAGGTTATACTCCATTTATACTATTACAAAATATGGCTATTCCCCCATGTTGTACAATATGTCCTTGTAGCTTACTTTATACTTAATGGCTTATACCTCTTAATCCTCTACCCCTATGTTGCTGCTCCCCTCTTCCCTCTCCCCACTGGTAACCACTAGTTTGTTCTCTATATCTGAGTCTGCTTCTTTTTTGTTATATTCACTAGTTTGTTGTATTTCTTAGATTCCACATATAAGTGATATCATACAGTGTTTGTCTTTCTGTCTGACTTATTTCACTTAGCATAATACCCACCAAGTCAATCCATGTTGTTGCAAATTGCAAGATTTCATTCTTTTTTATGACTGAGTAGTACCCCATTATATATATTTATTTTGCTATTTTAATTCCTTTTTTTTTTCTCCTCTTGGTTTAGAAATAACACACTCTATTTTTTTGTTACTTTGGTACCTACCCCCACAATTCATAATTATTAAAGCATAAATCCAATCAAATTTGACACTCAAAAACAATATGAGAAACTAAGACAGCTTTAATCATAATTCCTCTACTGTTTTATGTGTTATTATTGTGTTTTTCACTGCCATTAAGCAGTCATTTTTAAAATACGGCAATTCTTTGTTTAGATTTAGATACATTTATCTCTTTGTTTACCATTCCCTCTCTCATCTTCATTCATTCTTCTTTGCTCAAAACCATCCTTTCTGTAGTAAATATTTTAAACAGTAACTTTATTTTTTAAAATTTGTATTTTATTTCTTTTGGTGGGGGGAGGAAATTAGGTTTACTTATTTATCTGTTGTTAGAGGAGGTACTGGGGATTGAACCCAGGACCTCATACATGCTAAGCATGCACTCTACCACTTGAACTATACCCTCCCCCCTTAAACAGTAATTTTAATTAGAATTTATTAGTGGTAAATTCCTTCAGGTTTTGGATCATTTGAAATGTTTTACCCATTTTTAATTCTGGAATAATATTTTAGCTGAGTGTAGAAGTCTAGGTTGACAATTATTAACTCTCAGCTTATTAGACCCACACCACAACTGTGTTTGGAACTAAATAGAGACAAGACCACTCTGCAACAACAAAAATGTCCAAACATTCCCTCTTAACATGGGTAGTTGCTACTTTTTTTGTTATTTTAACCAATTTTGTCTCCAATCCTTCTTTAATCTTTCTGCATCCTAGATAGAAATTTAGATACCCAATCATTGAAATACTCTTTCTTTTTGACAATATTCAATCCAAAATTGGCCCTTACTATTTTAAACTCTCATTCAGAATCATCCAACAGAAGCCTCGTCTCTACAAAAGGCAAATTCTAATTTCCCCTACTGAAATGATCCCACAATTCCACTGCAGCACTCTCTCCCTTGCTGCAGCAATAAATCCAATTCTTTTTTACCTCGGAAATAGATGAGATTTGACAAGATATTGGTCAAATTTCTTCAATAATCTCAAAGAGCCCACAGATGGCTTCCTTCTTTAAAATTTTACTATGGGTATTTTCAAACATTTACCGAAAGAAAGAGACTTATATAATGAATTCCTGTATCTCCATAACCCAGTTTCAACAATTATCAATTCAAGTTTCAATCTTATTTTATCATTACCTCCACCTGGTTCTCCCTCATCTTGAATTATTTGGAAGCAAACCCCAGCTATCATATCTTTTCATCTGAAAATATTTCAAGATGTATCTCTAAAAGACAAGCACTTATTTTTTAAAAAATACCATTTATCACACCAACAACTTTAACAATAATTCCTTATAAATCATTAAGGATCCAGTAAATGTTCATCAACATTCAAGTTCCTCCAACTATCTCATAATTTCGTTTTTGTTTTCCTGAATTAGAATCCAACAAAGTTCATACTCTGCAACTGTTTGATGTCTCTTTAAATGTATTTAGTCTATAGTTTCCCTCTCCATCTTTTCTTCTTCTTCTTCTTCTTCTTTTTTTTTTTTTTTTCCAATTTATTAGTTGAAGAACCCAGGTCACTTGTTCTAAAGAGTATTCCCACAGTCTGGATTTGCATCTCTGAAGCATCACTTGATGCCTCCCACGTGTCTTGTAAATAGATAGTAAGTTCTAGACTAGTGGTTGATAAGACTCAGACTGAAGGGTTTTTTTGCAAGACTACTTCATAGGCAGAACTGGGTATTCACCTATGATCAGGAAGACACGTTTGTCTCTCCTTTTGTGATGGTAACAGCTATTGTTATCATTGCCTAGATACATTAATTCACTACGAGTTGTAAAATGTTGATATTGTAATTATGCCATACCTTCTTCATTTATTTGCTGGAAAACTTCTATAAAGAGAAGATTTCCCCTCATCTTCAGTTCCCCCAGGAAAACTAGGATAAATGCTTGATTCTTTCCAGTTTCAAAATAATGAGTTGTTCCCATATCATTCTCCAACAATGACCAATGAGGTTTTTATTTTTAAGTATCATTGTGAAATCACAGATTTAAGCATATCTAATATGTTTAGGTCTATTGCAGATAGCATCTATTTTGACACTCAAATTGTCCCATCTTTGGCCAGTGGGAACTATTCTAGTTGCTTCTAAGCCTTTTGATACAATAGTCATAGTCTTTGAACACTTGCTTGCTTTGGACAATTCCTGTCCCATATCTGAAATCAGCCATTTCTCCAAGGAATTTTTTTAGTGCAAATGGTATTTAGATAACTCAAATTGGACACAAGGGTGTTCATTGCTACTGGCTTATTGTTTCTAGGCCTTTTCAGGATAAAGTTAGGGAATGTTTTCAGATAAAATACACCACGAGGTCTTTATAAACTTTAAGTATATGTTATATATAAAAGTGTAACTATGACTTATACTTCCAATTTAAATTCAGAATTATAGAGTTTTTACTTAATTTCATCCATCATAAATCTGTTATCTTTTTCTTCCACATCAAAAATCCTGTTTCATAAAGACTCATTTGTTTTATCCCACAATACCCCTACAATGCTTTCAGAATAACAATACCAACACTACCACCAACAATATGACCGCTTTAAAATATTTTTGCACTCCTCTTTATTCTCAGACTATATCCCACTTGGGATGCCATGGTCAAATTGCTGTGTTTTAAAGTCACTTGGATAGTTTGGTTTGGGTCATTTTACATTTTTGTAGTAAAAGCCCTTGTGATATGGTTTCACGTGGTGGAGAGAAAAGCTAAATTTTCCAGATAATATGTGTAACAAAGAGAAGAGTACTGTGTAGGCCTCCGGATTCTGAATTAAATGTGGAGTCAGTTAATGCAGATAGATGCCTTAGGGACACTATTTGAAATCAGCCTTTGTGTCAATTTCACTTGGCAAGTACTAAGAGATGAGGATGTCTGATGCCTACGGCTGCAAAAACAGGACATCACTACCTTCCACTGTCTTGAAAGGTCACAAGATTATGTTACTCCATAAACGTATCTTTCTGAATCTCTTTTTTTCCCTCAGTTTATCTCCCTAAGTTCCTCTCCTCTATGGATTGATATCCTTCAAAAAATTCTATCCCCATCCCTGCTTCACCTCTTTGCCTTTGCTAACAGCTCCTCGTTGGTACAGTGGTTAGTATCCCCGCCTGTCTCTTTGCCTTTGCTAGCCTCCTCCTCCAGCAGCTCAGGAGGTTATATTTTTGTGTGTATGTTTGGGAAGAGGAATTGCTACATAAATGAAGGGAATGAAAATGGAGAAGGCAGGGGGACAGACAGCTGCAAGGATCTGAGCTGGTAGAGTGAAATAAACCCTCATCCTAAACAACTCAGAGCTCAGATTTCTTCTCTAGACAGCTGGCTTCTTTAGTCCTTCTGAAATACTCTGCAAAGAGTGGGGAGGGGCTGTGAAATACCTCTGCTATGGACCTTATTTAAATTCAGCTACCTCCTAGATATGCTCTGTAGAAACTAAATACAGTATTCAATACAGCAGGGATGAGGGTGGTGAACAAAAGTCACACAACTGTTCACTCTAATTTTTAAAGGCCAGGAGCTCATTATTGACAATGCTGGAGGGCTGCCTGGAGTAGGCAGTGACTAGAACTATATAAGCTTGAATTGGATATCTGATTTGCTTATCATATTTCTGCCCTACCTCCCCCACTTGGCACCCTATACTCCATATTCTTTCTAATCCTCCTGCCCTCCCCACTCCCCCTATTCCCACACCCTACCCCCACCAACCTTCCTGGAATTTTGGACTTAGCTATTTTTAAAACAGTCAACTCAGTAGCCACCTCCCTCCCCTGCTCAGCTGTCCAGCACTCCGGCCAGCCATATACTCCCCCATCCCCCCACACCAGACCTTCTCTGGTTCCCTGACCTCAGTGAGATTGCAGCCGGTCCGGGGAACTGGGGGAGACATGAAGAACGAGACGGGGGATCCCCTGGCTGGAGCTGATGGACAGAGTAGACAGTCATGGCTGGAGAATTGGATATCAGACTAATGTCTGACCTCTGGAAACAGTAAGTCAAAATGAAATTACAATTCCTTTAATAAGCTTTTGGATTGAAGTTAGACCTTCATAAAATTACGACACTTACTTGGATGTCTCTGGTGCAAAAGCTAGGATCTCTTCCCTACCAAGTTGCCCCAATCTCCATTTCTTCTTCCGTCTTATTTCCTTCTGGCTTCTGGCCATTAGAAGTTTAAACCCCCTCTCTCTCCTGAGAGTCTTAGTTCTCCTTACCTTGTTACCTCAAGACTTCTGATGAAGTCTCCTTCTCCAGGAGGAGCTGCCCACATCTCCTATTCTGTGGTTTTCTCACCAACGCCAAATTTAGCCTCAGATGATTAGTCACTGATACCCTTCTACCCTGCCCCCACTTAGCAGTGCCCTTCACATTGGACTTCCAAAGGTGGGCGCTACTCCTTGTTGTAAATGACTTCTCCCCACAACTCTGGTCCCATCATTCTATTCTCCCTTCTGCATGACTGTCTCTCAGTCATATCCTTACCCCAGGAGAGGGTAGTTTGGCAAAAGGAGTTAGCCCCTCCCCAAGCCCCGTCCTCATCAAGACTGAAAACTTCTAAACTTGCAAAGTGAAGATTAATGGAAGGAGTGGTTCTGCAGTCGGGTTTGGAAAACTATAAGAACTGTTGACTCACAACAAACAAATATTGATCTGCATGCTTGGTTTGCATCCCATTATTCCACGAGAGAGAGGGATTGTAACTGCAGCTCTCTAGAGTAAATAAAAGAGACTGGTTCCCTTTTCATTTGAATATTGATGTTCTAGAGAGGGGGTGGGTCTACCACCCTAACTCCTTCTTGCTTAAAATTCTGACACAAAGGAGGAAAAGAAATGAATGACCCCTAGAGGTCTCCCCTCCTAACGGAGAGGGGCAAATAAGAGGCATGTTTCTGAAGTATTTTCAGATCCTAATTCTACTGAGGAGCGCACTGATCTATCCACATGATTCCTCTTTTTTTTTCTTTTCTTTTCTTTTTTTTTTTTTTTTTTTTTTGCCATTTCTGCTGTGTGGTAGCTCAGAATGGGGCAATACAGTGGACTCTGCCTCTCTGCCTCCCTGAGTCCACTCAACCTTTCTTCCGCCCCCACCTAGGGGTATTGCACAAGGGACCGGAAAGTGGCCACAAGAGCAGGGCACAAAGGCTTAACAGGCACTTCCAGTTTGGAGAGCCCCATTCTCCCCGAACTTCAGTCTACTTATCTTTTTCTTGATCGCACCAGATTCTCTTCACATCATTCTGAACAGTCTTCAACTCTTCTCTTTCCCCATGCCCAGCCAAATTTCTTTTTTCAGTCCCTTACAGGACGTCCGGTCAAAATTCCCTAGGTAGGAGGGTCATCAGCTGGAAAGAACCGGAGCCTGGGGGGACCTGGCTGGCTAGGTATGGGGGACCCAGGCCAGTCCCCTAGTGCCTGGTCCCCCCATGGCAATCCCCCAACTCTAAGCACTCTCACTCTCCTGCTGCTCCTCTGTGGACATGGTAAGGAAGGGTTAGGGAAGGGTTTGGGGAATCTAGAGGGTAGACTGTTATGTAGGGGTGGCATGCCAGCATGTGTGAGTGAGAAGAGGTGGGTGCGGAGGCGCCGCAGTCACTTGCCCCACTCTCAGATGGGTGTATTTTATGTCCCACCCGGCTTGGGAAGGGCGCTGGGAAGCCCCGGTCAACAAGCAGGAGAGATATAGCAGGGCTTGCACGTTTTCAGCAAGACTGAACGCGAACAGGGCTCGGAGGCTGGGGGCTGGGGGCCGGGGAGGGCTCTCAGCTGGGTTTTAGGAACGGCTGCATTCCCTGATGGGATCTGGGAGAGTCATGATAGAGCAGGGACCTGGGGACCATCTCACAATCCTGTCTCCCTTCCGTCCTCAGCTCATTCTCAATGCAAGATCCTCCGCTGCAATGCTGAGTATGTATCGTCCACCCTGAGCCTTAGAGGTGGGGGTTCGCCTGGAGCCTTCCGAGGAGGAGGAGGAGGAGGAGGAGGAGGAGGAGGAGGCGGAGGAGGAGGAGGAGGAGGCGGAGGAGGAGGAGGAGGAGGAGGCCGGGGTGGAGGGGTGGGCTCCAGCGGCCTCTGTCGAGCCCTCCGCTCCTACGCACTCTGCACTCGGCGCACGGCCCGCACCTGCCGCGGGGACCTTGCCTTCCACTCTGCGGTGCACGGCATCGAAGACCTGATGATCCAGCACAACTGCTCCCGCCAGGGCCCCACCGCCCCTCCCCCGCCCCGAGGCCCCGCCCTGCCGGGCGCCGGCCCGGTCAGGTCCTCTGGCCCTCCAGCCCCTGACCCCTGTGACTATGAAGGCCGGTTTTCCCGGCTGCACGGTCGGCCCCCAGGCTTCCTGCACTGCGCCTCCTTCGGGGACCCCCACGTGCGCAGCTTCCACCACCACTTTCACACGTGTCGTGTCCAAGGAGCCTGGCCCTTGCTGGATAATGACTTCCTTTTTGTCCAGGCCACCAGCTCCCCCGTGGCATCGGGGGCCAACGCCACCACCACCCGGAAGGTCAGGGACTCAGCTGCTCCTCCAGACCCTCTCATGGTCACCCCCGGGTACCTCTCCCATGCCATTCCCACTGTTTCATAGCAATGCTCCCTATTCCCTTTCCTCCTCGACTACTTCCACATCTTGAATCACTCCCTCCCACCCAACACTTGCTCCAGTAAATCACTTCCCCTCGGTGGGAATTTTGCTCCAAAGCAGAAAACACTGAAAAGGAAGTTGGGGAGAGGGAAGCTGAGCCCTGGGTTGAGGAGTTACAGAAGGGAAGCTTCTTCTCCTGTGGGAGTCTCTGAAATTGAGACCAAAAAGGAGAGAGGGGTGGAGCAGGGTTGAGGCAATACTGGAACATAAAGAAGGGATCGAATTGTGAGGACCATGACAAGCCTTGCATCTCTGCTGGGATCAGATCCCTGAATAGGTAATGAGGCCTGATAAGTGGAGGGGGATGCACAGCGCCCCAAATAAGCTGTTTTCCCTCTTGCCCTCACAGCTCACCATTATATTTAAGAACATGCAGGAATGCATCGATCAGAAGGTCTACCAGGCTGAGGTGGACAATCTTCCTGCAGCCTTTGAAGATGGATCTATCAACGGAGGTGACAGACCTGGGGGCTCAAGTTTATCCATTCGAACTGCTAACCCTGGGAGCCATGTGGAGATCCAAGCTGCCTATATTGGCACAACTATAATCATTCGGCAGACAGCTAAGCAGCTCTCCTTCTCCATCAGAGTAGCTGAGGATGTGGCCAGGGCCTTCTCAGCTGAGCAGGACCTGCAGCTCTGTGTTGGGGGATGCCCTCCAAGCCAGCGACTTTCTCGTTCAGAGCGCAGTCGTCGGGGAGCTATCACCATTGATACCGCCAGACAGCTGTGCAAGGAAGGGCTACCAGTTGAAGACGTTTACTTCCATTCCTGTGTCTTTGATGTTTTAATCTCTGGTGACCCCAACTTTACTGTGGCAGCTCAGGCAGCTCTGGAGGACGCCCGAGCCTTCCTGCCAGACTTGGAAAAATTGCATCTCTTCCCCTCAGATGCGGGGGTTCCTCTTTTCTCAGCAACCCTCCTAGCCCCACTCCTTTCTGGGCTCTTTGTTCTGTGGCTTTGCACTCAATAACTAGGCTAGCAATCCTGTGACTGGCTTAGAAATGATTTGGGGATAGAGATTGACAAGGAAGAACATAAAGAATCACTGAAGGAAACAGTGGGGGACTAGAAGACACATGAAACAATGACATTTATCTGGAGTAAGGTAAGGCTGCAGTTCAGGCTTGAAATGATCACAGAATAAGGATTCTGGGCAAGGTTTCTGCATTCCAGACCTCTGTAGGGGTTCTTCACCAATTTTCCCAGTCTTGTTTATAATAAGCAAATTGTTCCAGTCCATCTACTCCTGAGATCACCCCTACAAGCTTAGAGGTTATAAGGGTCCTGATGATCAGTAGAAAAATTAAGGGTTGAGACTTTCAACAGGGAAGAACTGAAAGAGAAAGACATGATCATAACCCATCAGAAACTCAAAATCTAATATTTTCTCTTGGAAGATGGAAAGAAGAGGAAATGACAGGGGCAAGAGTCTGTTTGATAAGCTTATGTGGGTAAGATGTGTTCTGCTTTCTTGGTTCACAAATGAAGCAGGGGTTGTCCGGACCTTTGGGGAAGGGAATCTCTGTCTTTGGAGAGTGCCACAGACAGGAAGGAAGCTATCATCCCCACCCCTAATTAATCTGTTATTAAAGCTATAAATTATCCACATCCTCCTCTGTTGCCTGCATTGAATCTCTTTACAGACACTTGAAATGGAATAAAGGCAAGGTGTTCACTCCACTGAAACAGAGCTCAGAAGTATCAGACATTGCTTCTGCACTCAGGAAGTTTACAGGCTATTAGGGAGACAAAAACGGTTTCATATGAAGGAGTGATGAGTGTGTAATTATTCACTAAATTCTATGGCACTATGAACTCAAATGGGAAGATGATTGATGCGAACTCAAGAAATAATTGGTAATAAGAGGTAATAGAGGACATGGGATTTGAAGTGATCTTTGAAGACTGGGTAGGAATTGAATTAAGGACCTTCCAGGCAATGGAAGCCATGTGGAACTATGCATAGATTCATGATGCAGTGAGGAAACCAGCAAAACTCAAATGAAGTAGACAAGAAATAATGAGACAGACGGGTAGACGGGCAGAGGCCGGATTATAAAGTGCCTTGAAAGAGGGGCCAAGGAGTTTAAATTCAATTAATAGCTAACATTATCAAGAGCTTATAACCTGCCAGCCCATGTTCTAAACACTTTTAAATTATTAATTCACTTAATCCTCACAACTCTTTAAAGAAGGTCAGATTATCTCTATTTTTAGATAAGGAAACTGAGGTACAGGATGATTAAGCCACTTGCCCACAGTCACACAGCTAATAAACGGGAGAGCCAGAAACTGAACCCAGGCAGTGGGGCTCCAGGGCCTGGGCCCTTACCCACGGCACTGTACTGTCCGGGGAGCAGCCACTGAAGATTTTGGTTGCGGAGCCGCGCAGGGAAGGGGAGTTGCATGCAGTGGCCGCCACCACAAAAGCTACTTTCTTCTTCTGTCACATGAAACCCAAAAGACAGAGCTGAGGAAAGAGGGGGAAAGGCCCCAAATTAAAGGGATCTAGCTGGTCGAAGAGAAGACTGAAAACAGAAGCTGTTCTAGCCCAAGATGTTTTAAAGTAATAGTGCTCCTCGGAACTAAACTATGAAGAGGGTAACATTAACATTCAGCATCTTCCCTGTTTCTGGTGTCAGTCTCCCCTTCAGGCACTCCATTCCCTGGGGCCTGCCCCCACCCTCCGATACATTTGTGCATTTACCCTATCTCCTCCCTCTCCTCTCGGTCTCACCCACCTGACTATACTCCTCCAGAACACATACAGGCACCGGCCAGGGCTTACCAGACAGGATGTCCTGTCTGGTCTGCTATTTCAAATTTCTTTTGCAATTCTTTATCCCCTATTCCTGCCTTTCCACTTTCTCCAAGGACCCCAGCCACTCTGCCATTCCCTCAAAGCACAGTCTCTGTACTTTATAAAAATGACCTTTAGCTAATCTAGAAAACAAGCTGTTCTAATGGAAGAAAATGGGAGGAAGCATACCCATTGCTGTCTTCACTTACAGATAACTTAGGCATTTCAATTCAAAACATCTTTTTTAGAAACTGCTCCTTATATGGGTTCTCTCAGCTCAAAAGAGCATGTACCTTTATGCCTCAGGTGGGAATTTCAAGTAAGTTAAGAAGAATTTCATAGCCAGTTGGTGAGTAGATTCTTTTATGGCACCTGTCATGTAACACTGCTTCCTTTGCCCTAACTTAGGGTTAACCCTATTACTAATGGACTATTTAAAAATGGGTAACTCAAAATAAACACACGAAAAGATGCCCAACATAATTATTCATTATGGAAATGCAAATCAAATTAAAACCACAATGAGAAAACACAACACACCCACAAGGATAGCTAAAATTAAAAAGACTGACAAAAAAAAAAAGATTGACCATATTAAGTAAGTGTTGGCAAATTGTGAAGCTCTCACATGCTACTGGTGGGAATGCAAAATAGTACAACTGCTTTGTAAAATGGTTTGGCAGTTTCTTTAAAAGTTAAGTATACCCTTAGCATACAATCGAAACAGTCTACCTCTAAGTACTGAGCCAAGAGAAATGATAATGTGTCTGCACCAAGACTTGCATACAAATGTTCGTAACAGTTTTGTCCATAATAACCCAAAATTGAAAACTGGAAACAACCCAAATGTCCATCAACAGGTGAATGGATACACGAATTGTGGCAAATTCATACAACAGAATAGGCAGAAGAATAGGATGACAGGGCAAAGGGAGAGGACATTTAACTATTTTAAACCCTCTCTTCTACCCTTAACACAAGGACCTTATTCCTTCCTCCAGCTTGTCATTCGCAAGGTCAGAGACCATAGAAAGGACATTTTCTGGTTTAAAAACACCAACTCTGTGCCTCGTAGTTTTGTCTTTCCACTCCACCAATAGTCAGCAAGGTGGCGCTGGTGACCAAAAAGAATTACTCAGTGGAGGTGGGGCAAGTCTCCAGAAAAAAAGAAAATTAATTTCTTTGATTATCTGATATGTTGACCATTTGAGAGAAAACATTAGTAAGAACTTAACAGAACTGTCATTTCAGAAATAAGCTGAAGACAGGTGCATAATAAATTACTTAATTATAATTTCACAACAAAGGGTTGTTTGAACATGAAACAATCAAAATACACTGCTTGGCTCCACAATTGATGTTATTTACACAGTAATAATCATGTCAGCACTGACTACTGATATGACTACTGATATGGCCAAAATTGTGATGATAACTCTATTGGGAGGATAAGGTAAGAGGGAAGGGAAGGTAGGGATACAATGTGATATAAGATGCTTAATATCCGACTTACTGTCTAATATTTCTACATTAAGAAATAAAAGGAGAAATATATAATTTACAAATATGAAGTAAACATCAGATGAGAAAGCTGAAATAATTGGAAGAGATTATCTCAGTAGAGGGAACTGATGACTGCTGTTTTTGTGTGTGTAAGCTTTAAATATTGTGTGATTTTAACTATATTTTGTTACATTATTTTGATTTTAAAAAGAGATGACATTTCCACTTTGGCCAGTCTTCAGCCTTTCCCCTTAACTTCTTATACTTATGGCCACCTTAACCCATTTCCCAGATCCACCCAACCTCCTCCTTATCCACTTCACCCCACCGGGTGTTCTTCATGGAAGGTTCCTTCCCACATTTCTTCTCAAGGGAGCAGAGATAATTTCCACAGTCCAGTAATTACAGTTCTCAAAATCAGTGCCAAGAAGCTGCACCAACACTAAGAAAGGGAAAGAACATTAGAAAATAAAATTGAAATTCTCCAATTTTTCTGCCTATTCCCAAACCAAATTTACTATGTAAATAAGTTACATAGGTTTCCTGAGATAAAAATCTGTGTGTGAATGGAGGGTGGGCTTTGAGAAAGTGAAAGAGAAGTCAGGAAAGATAACAGGGTTCTGCCTCCACTGCAGGGCTATTTTGGAATCATTCTTTGCTACTGATTCAAAGAATATATATATATATATATATATATATATATACACACACACACACATATTTTTAATTTAAGTGCAGTCAGTTTACGATGTGTCAGTTTCTGGTGTATGGCATAATGTTTCAGTCATACATACACATACATATATTCCTTTTCATTATAGGTTACTACAAGATACTGAATATAGTTCCCTGCGCTATACAGTAGAAACTTACTGCTTACCTATTTTATATACATTAGTTAATATTTGCAAATCCCAAACTCCTGATTTATCCATTCCCAACCCCCTTCCCTGTAACCATAAGATTATTTACCATGTCTGTGAGTCTGTTTGTTTTATATATAAGTTCATTTGTGTCTTTTTTTAAGATTCCACATATGAGTGATATCATATGGTATTTTTCTTTCTCTTTCTGGTTTACTTCACTTAGAATGATGATCTCCAAGTCCATCCATGTTGCTGCATGCTTTTTTTATGGCTGAGTAGTATTCCATTGTGTATATATACACCACAGCTTCTTATCCCAGTCATCTGTTGATGGACATTTAGGTTGTTTCCATGTTCAAAGAACTATTATTTTTAATATCAAGGGTTTTGTATAATAGGCCTTTGATACAGTACTTTTATTCTATTTCTACCTCTCAGGAACTGGTTAAGTCAGATTTTTAAAAAATTAATGTCTCTTCATCCTGCCCTCCCCCCCACCTCATCCCAGCAAAAAACTGAAAGGTCCTTTGCTGAAACTATAATACCTGAAACAGAAAGGGTCTGCCATGGTTTAATTTTCTCTTTATGGAGGTCACTACATGTACCACAACCAAGCCTACAGACTGGGGATGATGTACCATCAGTGCTGGAGAAGAGACCAAGGCCAAAAGGATGAGCCATGGGATGGGCTAGATATGCTACACGTTAGCTACTTAGGCTAAAATAATCCTACGGATTGACTTTGTCCCTTCTTTACACTTTTTGAAGCATCTAGTCTATGCCAGGCCACAAGGCAACATGGTTTCTACCTTTGGGGAGCTCAGTTTAGTGGCAAGGAACAGACAGATAAACAGATAAATTATCAATATTCATACTATATAAAAGTATGTCCAACATGGCGTTAGGAATACAAAGAATGTGACAATTAAATCTGCTTGTAGAAATCAGAGAAATCTTTACAAAGGAGATGACATTTTTTTAAGGATCAGAGATGCTTTTGTGGAAAGATCTTTGAAGCATAAATCAGATGAATTTTGTCCTAGTTGTGAGAACTTAGGCAAGTCACCTGAGCTCTCTGAATCACAATACTCCTTTCTATAAAATTTCCGCCTGCCTGTCTAGTGAGAATCAAATGTTTGTGCAATTGTTTTATAATGCACATGTATATTTAGCTCTGTGCACACTTATAAAATGCTATTAACAAGGAAAGTATTGTTAAATGTCAGTCTGGATAAAAAACAGAACACTGTCTTCATGTGTAATTTCTTCCTCTCAGTTATGACCACCATATTCCTTCCTCTGCTCCTTCTTCTTGTGATCAAAGAATCATCTTTTTCCCTGAGGGGACTGGTCGGGATCAAGTTTCAGGTCTCAGAAAAGCTTCCCTGTGTTTAAGACAATTCTTGGACTAAGGATCTCAACAGTACTTCAATTTACCCACAGGGTGGCAGGGCTGAGCCAACTGGATTTCTGAATTGTGTTAAGAAAGAATTTCTCAGAAAAGGGGAAGCTGGGTTAAGCACAAAATGTCCCATCTCTCTCATGGTTATAAATATCAACACAGTCCAAATTTCCCTCATAAAAAAACAAACCGCCACCTCTCACCGCCTCACCACCCTTGCTCTCATCCGTAACTGGGCCATAGGCTTTGAGAAGGGACTGGTTATATGTTACATTATAGCAGAAGGAGCTAAGGTTGAAGTTTAAAGTCTAACACTAGTAAGAAACAATACGAGGAAGACACCCGAGCCCTCCTGGCATTGCTTCTGTCTCCTGTGTGGAATCGAAATTCTTGGCTATGTTTTTTTTTTTTTCAAAAATCTTTCAAAATAAACTTTAAAAAAAAAAGATATAATACTAGTTCTGAATTAGTGACATATTCTTCTCCAGAAACATATTCCAATCTACCAATTCAATTTATATTTAATAACCTATTTTCTCTACAAAATGTACTCTACAAAATGTACGCTACGAAGGATTCAAAGATTAAAAAGGACACAATTCTTGCTCTCTAGGAATTCATTACATAGGCGAGAAAAGGAAATTTACAAGTAAGTTCCATGTGAGAACCATAAACATGCAATGGAGTATTCAGAAGAAAATGAAATCCTGTTTGGTTGCAAGGTAAGAGATGAGGGGATTAGGAATCAAGAAAGCTTTCATAGCAGAAAAGACACTTGGCTGTCTACTGAAGAGTGGGAAGGATTTCAAAATGCAGAGTTGGGGAGGACAGTCAGGCATTCTAGACAGAGACAAAAGCTAAGCAAAGGCAGAGAAGTACGCATCACGGGAACACTGAGTACTCAGGCTTGGCGGAGATGTAGGGTACATATTTGAGGACACAGTGGGAAACAAGACTGGAAAGTTTGGCTTCAATATGTGACGGCGTTAAATGCTACGTGGAAGCACTTGAATTTGATTCAGTAAGCAATGGGTTTGGGAACATCATGGGAACAGACAGAACTTAATTGTGTTAGATTATTCTAGTTGTGGTCTATAGATTATAGCAGAAAGATCAGTTAAAAGCTATTAAAATAATCTAGGCAAAAGTAACAGGGACATGAACCAGAGTGGTGGCAGTGGAATAATAAGAGATTCTAGAAACACTGGAAAGATGGCCTCCACAGAATCTAGCAATTGATTGGATGTGGGGAATGTCAGAAAGGAGGAACGGAAAGGCATTTCCTGGATTTTATGCCTTGAAAGTGAGGGAATATATAATGGTCCTATTAAAAGAAACAAGGAGAACTGAGTTTGACCTCAGGGGGAAAGTTCTGAACTCCACCCTGGACAAGTTGAATCTGAGATGCCAGCTGGAGCTCTGGAGACAGGCTGGAGATTTTCCACAAATGATGTGCAGACAGGCAAACTGAACAGCAAAGCTTAAAGAAAGAAAAGGAGAGAGCCAAGGACAAGCCCCTGAGAAAAGCTTTCAGGGGGTAGAGAAAAACGCAGCAAGGGAGAACAGGATAAAGTCCAAAAGTCAAGATAGATATTTATATTTTAAGAAGATGGCAGTTTTCAAATTATACAGGAGTCAAGGGAAATAAGGCTTAAAACACCACTCTGGATTCCTCTGGAAACCTTAAAGGAAACTATTTCAGTGATAGTAGAAGCCAGACTACAAAGGGGCGAGTTTAGTCGAAAGAAAAAGTTGGTATTTCTTATCATTTTAAGAAATTTCACAGTAAAGGAAACATATGGGGTGATAGCATGAGAAGGGAAATAAATTTTTTATATAGTAAAGCAACTTTAAGAAATATCTTACATATGTGGAATCTAGAAAAAGAAAAGAAAAAAAGGACACTGAACTTACCTACAAAACAGAAAGACTTGTAGACAGAGTAAACAATCTTATGGTTACCAGGGGAAAGGGGTGGGAATGGATAAATTTGGGAGTTTGAGATTTACAAATGTTAGCACTATATATAAAAATAGATTTAAAAAATTTTTTCTGCTGTATAGCACAGGAACTATGTTCAATATCTTATAATAACCTTTAATGAAAAAGAATATGAAAACGAATATATGTATATATGTGCATGACTATGACATTGTACACCAGAAACTGACACGTTGTAACTGATGGTACTTCAATAAAATAAGTAATTTTTGTAAAAGAAATATCTTAAATGAGTCTACAATAATTCTGAACAAATTAATTTTCCTCCTCTCCCCATCTTTCTAAAGTTGCCCTCTAAATTGGGCAACTCCTGGAACTCCATTCTTTCTTCAACATAGTAGAAAAATAGACCCCAACAAACATGAAACATGGGCTTCCTGATGAGGTTCTTTTTAAAATTGAGGTATAATTGACATACAACATTATATTAGTTTTAAGTGTACCATATGATTCAATATTTGAATATATTGAGAAATGATCACCACAATAAGTCCAGTTAACAACTGCTACCATTTATAGTTACAGATTTTTTTTCTTGTGATGAGAACTTTTAAAATCTACTCTCTTAGTAACTTTCATGTATGCAGTATAGTATTTTTAACTATAGCCACCATGCTGTACATGACATCCCCATGACTTCTTTATTTTACATCTGGAAGTTTTGTACATTTTGACTCCTTTCACCCGTTTTGTCCACCCCTTACTCCTGGCACTTACCAATCTGTTCAGATGAACTATTTTTAGCAATTAAAGCTAAACTTAAAAAAAAGAACTCTCACAAAGCAAACCAGAGACAAGGAACTCTAGATGAAGTATTAAGAATTTTGGGTTTGGAAAGTGGCTGCACCAGTTACTAGCTGCATGTCCTAGAGTAAGTCACTTAACTAAAATAAGAGAATACATTTTTTTTAAAAGACTACTAGAATCCCCTTCAACTCTAAAATTTTATGAGTCTTGCTCTGAATCCTTTACAATGAAGATCGAACAAGATACCAAATGTTAAAGCATTGAGTGGCATGACAATATATTAGAAATAGTATGTACTTTAGATCAGACAGACCTGGGTTCAAGATCTTGCTCTATTTACAAAATCTGTGACTGCAGGCAAATTACTTAACCCTCTGAGCCTGACTTAACCAACCCAACCCTGAGTCACAGGGTTATTGTGAGAATTAAACGAATTAATTTAACCTTAAATCCTTTCTGGAACAAGGTGACAGATGAATCTATAAATAAAATACTATCGAGATAATTATGTAAAGGACCTGTGTAAGTGTTCGATAAATAGCAAAAAAGTCACTTTGAACTCTAAGTTCTTATTTATCCGTGACTTGGAGGCATACACAAAGTTGGTCAGTCTCAAATTCCACACTGCCTTTCAGACCTTTATTTTTCTCTAAAATCATATTCCCTAGGGAAAAATGGAACCTGGTGACAAGAGTAAAGGGGAAGTTTACAGAGTGGTGATGACAGTAATGATTAAAAGGACAAAGAAAGGGGTTATTAGGAACCTTGAGTCCTTGGCGTCCTAAACGCTCCGCAGGCCAGAGGTCTGCCGCTAGCTCCCTGTCTCTGACCGGCAACAGTGCTGAAGGCACTTCCCTCCCTGAAAGCTCTGGCTTTACTCAACCACCTCCAGTAAAGCAAACAACAGTCACCACTGGGTTTCCCATTGCCACTGGGATTGAAGACGGTGGAGAAGAGCAGATAAAGGCAATCTAACTTACAAGGCTCCTGGACTTCGCCCTCTGCTATTTCTACTGGACCTGCCCTCTTTCTCCCCTGCACTCCACGGGCGTTTGTGCTGTGTTTTCAGGACAACGGCTTACAAGACTTTTTTCTTCCTTTGACCCAAGAACTGAGCAAGAAGAATCAGAAGGCCCATTTTTATCAGAATACCAGGCTATAAGGTGAAAGGTTGTAAACAACTCTGTCCAGGAGGACTCCATTTCAGAACATGCCTTGGCTACAGGCCCGGTAGGCAGCTGCTGCTGCTGCCAAAGGGAAATCATTTTTTGGCATTTAAGGGAACCCAGGCGTAGCACAGAGCAAACAAGTGGTCTGCACCAAGTTTTGCAAAATGGGAAAGGAAGAAGAAACTAGAGCCCAAGAGAGGAACTTAGAGCAAGAGAGAACTGCACTAATAATTTTTAAAACTCAAAAAGTCAGTACTTCATAGGTGCCCAAGTAACTATCAGCATTCTGTTTTCTCTAAGATGTCCCAAATCATCACCACCCTGATCTATTGTACTCACCTCTTCTTCCAGTCCCTCAAAACCTAGGTAGTTACATGTTACACACTGTTTCACAATACTGACTCATGTATTTTTGATAAACATTTTGTTATTTCATATTTATGTACATTTTCATACCTATCAAACAAAAAGTTCTCCCATTCTCCCAGAAGCCACAAATGGAATTTTAAAAATGACTTTAGTGAGAGCCCCACCTTTCCTGCTCTAGATAATTCAATCAGTATTGTTGACCAACTGAAAACAATTCAGGACTTATTGGTTAACTTTCTTGAACAGGGTGCCACCTCAAACCTACGCATGGTAAGGATCAAAATGTTCCCTCTTTTGTTCCTGGAGGTTGGGGGGGGTGTGTGTGTGTGTGTGTGAAAGTGCAATGAACAGGCTTCTTCTTGCTGAGAGGGTAGGATTTCTGTATAACTAATGCTTCTTATTTACTTCCCCATCTCAATCTTGGGAACATTGTCTTCTTCTTTCCAGCACAAGAAATGAGGTAACAATCTCCAACACAGACACGGGAGGGGCTCAGGAATCAATGAAAAGGGAGAAGAATCCCTGTATCTCTGCACACAAGTTTTTCTCACTGCATTTAAGAAGAATTTCTCAGGAGCCAGCTGCTAAGGCATCTCATGGCTAGCTAAGGAAAAACCCATCTGACAGGGAGCCAAATGACAGCACAGGACGAGGAGTCAGGGTCTCTTTTAGCTTGAACTTACCGTGTGCTAGTGACTTTCCTGTCTTTACCAATTTCTAAACAGCTTAGGTAAAACACACACTCACACACACACACACACCAACTTTTCACAGACAGCTAAGTGCTCCCTTAAGACAGGAACACGGCCATCTTTCCACTGACACTGGTTACAAAGTAACTCTCCTGCTTACAACTAACTTAAAGGCTGTGAGGAGTGTGCGCAGCAGATTTAGGGATGTATCTTTGATTTAGTTAAGTTGGAGCGGGGCCGAAGACTAGAAAGAGTCCAAGTAGCTCAGGAAAAAAGGGAAGAGTGAAGCATGCCTCTTTTTCCCCCTTTCTTGGAGAAGCCGGGAGGGAGCGAGACTCAGAGCCAAAAGAACACACTTTATTGAAGAGGTAATGAGGTAACTCGGGCAACATGAACAGAGTGTCCCCCAGCTTTGCAGGTAGGGACTGATCTCTTCAGACGAAGGGGATAAGCAACAGGATGTGGACGCGCCCTCACTATTTCCGCTCCAGAGGACCGAGAACAGCGCGGAGGGCTCAGGGGCTGAGGGACCGCGCGGCCCCGCACGCGGCCCCGGCCCCGGGGGCTAGAAAGGGAGGGAGGAGGCCAATCAGGCGCACGTACTCGCTTTCCAGTGCTGAAGACAGGTTAAAATTTTGTGACAAGTTCTCTTTTCCTTCACACACAGCCATTTGAGGGGGTTTGTTTGTTTTTTTAAACAGAGGTCCGGGGCCAGAGGCGGACAAAGGGGAGTTGCTTGAACAGTTAACAGCAGCACTCTCCGTCCTCCGCCCCAATCCTAAAGTATTCTTGGAGCTCTGGGATTGTTTTTCACACGACTTGCAATTTGTGAGCCGGGAATAAACGGTCGCCTCTAAATTAATTGCATTGGCAAAGCCTGGCACGAAATTCCCTCATAAGCACATTTTCCCTTTACCTCCAAACACCGGTCCCAGTCCAGAAGCATCCGCACCCGCCCTCCGAAGGCCACGGGCCTCGGATAGATTTTAGGGTCGCCGAAGCCTGCCTTCCTTTGGGCGGGAGGGAAGCAGCCCCTCCGCCCCTCCGCCCCTCCGCCCCTCCGCCCCTCCGCCCCTCCGCCCCTCCGCCCCTCCGCCCACTCCTCCCAGCCCGGCAGCCGTGCACAACAACCATTTTCCCCGCCAGGAGCACACTGTGTCCACGCGCCGCTGCGACCTCGCTGATTGGTCGGGCTCTTGGTAAACAAGGAGGGTGCAGCCAATGGGAGGGCTGTGCACGAGGGGAGCACGAGCCTCGGGACTAGCGCTCGCGTGGCCCTGCCTGCCCGGGCTACTATAAAGAGCAGTTTCCGGCTCCCGGCTGAAACTATCTTTTCATCTCCCCGGGCGGTGTGTTGTTAGCCTTGCCGCGGAGACCCGGAGCTCTCCTCTGGCTGTTGGAGGCAAGAAACAAAAGAGCGAGCATATTTTTCTCTTGAAATCCCTTGCATAGCCAGCAGCTTACGTTTTATTTTTTGACATCTTGTTAAAAATTTAGTAGAGAGTTGGAAGACTGAAATCTTAATTTATTGCGAAGAGTCTTTTGATTTGGGGTTTTGTTCCCGGTTTCTAACTCTTAAGCCAACCCAGCCCGATCATGGTGATGTTCAAGAAGATCAAGTCTTTTGAAGTGGTCTTCAACGACCCTGAAAAGGTGTACGGCAGTGGGGAGAAGGTGGCTGGCCGGGTGATAGTGGAGGTCTGTGAAGTCACTCGAGTCAAAGCTGTCAGGATCCTGGCTTGCGGAGTGGCCAAAGTCCTCTGGATGCAGGGATCCCAGCAGTGCAAACAGACCTTGGACTACCTGCGCTACGAAGACACGCTTCTCCTGGACGACCAGCCAACAGGTGAGTGACCCAGCTGTTCTTTGCCGAAGGATGAAAGCTCATTTGAGAAGAAAATTGTTAACGAATAGATGGGAGTCTATACTTAGTATTCTAAGTTTCGTGGGTTGTGCCATTTGAATTGTGTGTTGCTTCCTTATCTTTTAAAATTTTAATTTGCAAACATTCCCCCGCCCCGCTAAAAAGGGGGTGATTTGCACAGTTTCTTATGGTGCTGTGTTTTGAAGGCGATCCCGAGGGATGTTGCCTTAGACATTTAGAGATTCTCTATGCATAAGTTGCTTATTCTTTGCTTGTTTTCCTGTTTGAGATGATGAGTAGCTTAACTGTCCTGGTTGAGCCTTTTAAGCACCTGCAGGGCTTTGCAACTTTTTGTCCAATAAAATGCATCAGAATCTCTTATTAGAAAACGTAAGGGGTGAAAATGGGATTTCTACAATAGTTTTGCATGCTGCCCAAGAATTCCTTATCGCATAGATGCATTTTAAGTGTAACAAGAAACCTACTTGCTTTTCTCTCCCTTCAGGTGAGAATGAGATGGTGATCATGAGACCTGGAAACAAATATGAATACAAGTTCGGCTTTGAGCTTCCTGAAGGGTAGGTATCAGCTGAATGCACCTTGCACTTATCTCTAAGAATCTTCTCCTTTGTTCACTTGCTGTTCTTGGAGAGCATTTTTAAATTAATTGTTTCCTTTTTCTTGATACAGGCCTCTGGGAACATCTTTCAAAGGAAAATATGGGTGTGTAGACTACTGGGTGAAGGCTTTTCTTGATCGCCCCAGCCAGCCAACTCAAGAGACAAAGAAAAACTTTGAAGTGATGGATCTAGTCGATGTCAACACCCCCGATTTAATGGTGAGTTTCATTTTAAGATGCTGTCCTTCTGGGTTTCAGGGATAAGTCAAGAGTGTCTTGGGAATTAGATTGAAGCCCCTCAGGGAATCAGGTCCTAAGTGATCGAGGTGGGAGGGAAAGCTGCCTACTATAAGTAAGTAGTGGAAAGGAAAGAGAAGCAGAGAAAAGAGCTCTAGAAATGCTCAAGACACCTTTTATTCCTCCGTTCTACGTAGGCACCTGTGTCTGCTAAAAAGGAGAAGAAAGTTTCCTGCATGTTCATTCCTGATGGCCGGGTGTCTGTCTCTGCCCGAATTGACAGAAAAGGATTCTGTGAAGGTAAAAGTCTAGTGCCTAAAATGGGAGACTGTTAAAACAGGAACTGTGGATTTGGAGGAGACAGGGACAGAAGAAAAGTCATTGACTGTACTAAGCATCCGTTTTCGTCTTTCTCATTGCTAGGTGATGAGATTTCCATACATGCTGACTTTGAGAATACATGTTCCCGCATTGTGATTCCCAAAGCTGCCATTGTAGCCCGCCACACTTACCTTGCCAATGGCCAAACCAAGGTGCTGACGCAGAAGTTGTCATCGGTCAGAGGCAATCACATTATCTCAGGAACCTGTGCATCATGGCGTGGCAAGAGCCTTCGGGTGCAGAAGATCAGGCCTTCTATCCTGGGCTGCAACATCCTTCGAGTTGAATACTCCTTACTGGTGAGTGGGTGGGGTTGGAGAGATAAATTATTCATCTGTGAAAACAACAGTGGTGTTTTCTCCAGATCTCTAGCCTAACAAATTGCCATCTTCCTTTCCAGATCTATGTTAGCGTCCCTGGCTCCAAGAAAGTCATTCTTGACCTGCCCCTGGTAATCGGCGGCAGGTCAGGCCTCAGCAGCCGGACATCCAGCATGGCCAGCCGAACCAGCTCTGAGATGAGTTGGGTAGATCTGAACATCCCTGATACCCCAGAAGGTGAGCCAGACCTCTGATGTCTTTTCTTCCCCTCTCACCCGCTTGGGTTTGTAAAGTTGTGACCCTCAGGCATTGTTTTTGGTCAGCTTCTTATCCCCATACCTTCTCTCTCCAGCTCCTCCTTGCTATATGGATATCATTCCTGAAGATCACCGATTGGAGAGCCCCACCACTCCTCTGCTTGATGACACAGATGGTTCTCAAGATAGCCCTATTTTTATGTATGCTCCTGAGTTCAAGTTCATGCCACCACCTACTTACACTGAGGTGAGAATTGTCATTTTACCATTACATTTGTCCTGAGCCTTCTGCGGGGAGTTGGCTTGGGGGGATTGCTGAACTGGGTGGTTCTTCTAGTTCTTACCTAAACTAAAATGCTCTTTTCTTTTCTTCCTCCCAGGTGGATCCCTGCATCCTGAACAACAATGTGCAGTGAGCACGTGGAAGAAAAGAAGCAGCTGTACTTACTTGTTTCTTTCCACCTCTCTTCCTGGACACTGACTTTTTTAGGGACTCAACCGTCTCTACAGTGGGGTATGGGTCCGCCCCAGCCTCTGGTTCTCCAGGGTAGGAGGTGATCAGCGGGCAATCTCCTGGGCCTTGAAGGGTGCGCACTTGTCCTCGGCCAGCAAGATGTTGTGATATGGGTGGTGGTGTTTTTTTTCCTGGATGGGCCTAAAGACATCTAGAAAAATTCAGGCCCATTCCATTTTCTCAGATCTTTTTAAAAATTGAGGCATTTTCAGTAGTTTTGAATCAGGGGTAGAAATGGCCTCCTGGCATCGTCTTCCCAAGGTTTTATGGAGGGGATTATAGGTTGTTACAACAATATCAGATCTTAAAACTGCCATGTGGAGCAGAGCCAATTTAGCAAACTAGGAAAATGAAAAGGAAAAAAGCCATGGTCAAAACTTTGGGAAAAGGGTGTTCTTAAAGTCATTGTTCCCCTTTGTACACTTAGAGAAAAAAGAAAAAACCTTCCATAGCTGATTTGATTTAGACTTTGGAGCGAGCTTTCCATGTGAATTAAAGGGAAGAAGCTCTAAAGTTGTCTTCGTTTAGGAAGTATTTTAATCTGGCTTAAAGCAGAAGTAACTATGCCCTACCAAAGGTCTTAAAGCCATTTTTAGAGCCTATTGCACTGTGTTCTCCTGTTGCAAACATTTTCATGTGGGAGAATGTGTGTTTCTTTTCATGTGACTCCTTGGAATTGATTCTGAGGTGATGTTCTTAGCACTTTAGTTTGTATCAAATTTGGGTGGTTTTTTTTTCCTATCTCAGATGTAAGCTAAAACTGGTCTACTATGTCTCCAGGGGTAAGCACAATGACAAAAAAAAAGTGTTGTTCATTACTTTTGAGACTTTGTCCCAGTGTACCGAATTCTGCAATTCTGACACTCTAATTATATGAGAAGGGTTGCTGCTATCAGCCTTGCTCACTGTGACTTCTCCAAACCCAAGGAGGAACTCGAGATCAGAATGCCCCAGTACTGTGATCAGAGCATCCAGGTGTTGCCATGAGAAACTAGAGGGCAGATTTCCACACCAGCCCCCAGGGCTCCCTTCCTGCCCAGTGTTGGGAGACAGGGACGCTGACAGCCTCTCTTCCACTGCAGCTCCTAGCACTCGGCAGTCACCCTCAGCCTTAGCACTTTGTTCGCTGTCCTGTGTCAGAGCACTGAGCTCTACCCTCTTCAGAGAAAGTATGTGGGCTGAAGCTGGTTTCACTTTTTTTGTTTTTTAATTGTGTATCTTTTTGTATGACAAAGACTATATTTTGTACTTAACCAGATATATTTTTCACCCCAGATGGGAATATTCTTTGTAAAAAAATAAAATAAAAATGATTTTTTAATGGCAAAATGTTTGATTTCTTGTCTGTGAGATGGTATTGAAGAAGTTACTAGAAATAAAGGGTGCCTAAGGAGCTTCCCCCCTCCTTCACAATTCGTGTTGAAAACCCTGTAGAGAGAACATTTCCTATTGACTCCAGTGAATATAGTCCGAGTTGGGGTGGAGGGGTGAACAGGGAAGGAATTTAAGCTACATTGACTTTTTTCCAACTCAGTAAAGAATTTTAGTGGGATCTTCTGGTGGTCTAAGCTAGTCTTCTACATCTATAGCTAATCATTACCAAAGTCCTTGGAGTGCATGAGGCTTTTTGTTGTTTTTTTAAACAAGCCCTTGAAATACAGGGATGTGAAGTTTGTGAGGCGATTTGGAAGGAAGGAGTTATTACGGTTCACTGTTTTATAATTTGGTTCTATCTTAGAGTTTCTTCCTAGTAACAAGCCTGGTTTATATGCAAGAAGCAGAAGAAAATACAGGAGTTAAGGATTGAAAGTTAACAGTGTTCATCAAATTCTTGGAAGGCAACTCCCAGCACATTTCTTATCCCAGCACATAACTGTAAATACCCAACCCCTGCTCTTAACGCCTTAGAATATGCTTTGCAGGTCCTGTTACTTGTAGAGAAAAACAATAGGCTGACGCCGCAAGTCAACCTCTAATTGAAATGATTTTTATTATTCCTAAAGGAGTGACTAAGATGAGAAACCCTGAGATGGCAGAGGTTACTTTCTAATTTCTGTCTCATTTAAACTTTGCAGACAAATCTAGTCCTGGCCCTTATTTGGGGGTGGATTTCCACATCGTAAATCCAAACCTCAGACCCCTGTAAGTTCACAAAATCAACATAAATTGAACAGAAAGTGAGATTGAAAAGATTCTTTTCCACTTCAGTCTTTGTTTGTCTGTGTCTAACTTTCATTCTCAGTAGCTTCTTGCTCTCTCCTGGCTCTTTGTCTGTTTTTCTTTACCAAGGTGTCAATCTCTAGCTCTCTGTTCCATGGTGACTGTCACCTTCACTCTTACCTCTGCCTCCTCCTTTTCTTACCTGTTCGAGAATTTAGTGGCTCCTCCATCTTTCAAATTTGTGACCAACCAGGAAACTAGGTCAAAGTTGATGGAAAAGTTTTTCTGGGGCTTGTTTTCCAGGGGCCAGAGGGGTGGGGCAAGGACAAGAGCAAGCCAGAGGGCAGGACAAGGAGCTGGAGAGCACAGAGCACAAAAGCCTGGTTGTTTGTGTGCACAGCCTGGTACATGAGATGAGAATGGGATAGTGGGGAGAGGGCAAATAAATTACACCCAAGGTCTGATAGAGATCTGATCCTTGAAAGGCCAGAACATAAGCACCCTCTCCTGCTACCCTCACACCTCAGATCCACAGAACTCTCTATGATGATGGAAATGTTCTATATTTGTACTAACACGGTGGCCACTATCCATCACATATCTCACAAGTGAGCAGTGAGCTCTGAAATGTGATGAACTGAATTGTTATTTTTGTTTAGTTTAAATTGAATTAGGTCCATGTGACAAGTGACTATCATACTGAACAGAGCAGCAAAATCTGAGGAAGGAAGCAAGCAGCTGTAGCTGTTCACCCGGAGGAAACCCAGAGCCTCCCTCACAGTGCAGGGTTCTCCCCTGGACTTCCCTTTGCCTTCTACACGCGACTTCTACTCACCCCAGGACAGTTGCTGCAGATGGGCTTGCTAAGTCCTCTTCCTTGGGTGCTGACCCAGCTGCTTCTCCACTTATGAGGGTGGATATTTTGGGTCTTCCTTTCCCATGCTCTCCTCACATGTCTTTTAATTTTTAAAGAGCCATAACCTACATGCACAGCCATTAAAGAAAATTCAGTTCTTGGTATCACTTATTCATTAGGTCCAATCTGGCATAGAAAGATCTGAAAGGAGACAGAAAGAAAACAACCCAAAGAGAGACAAGAGCTACAGAAAGTAAAATTCACGAGAAAACACAAGCAGTCCCCCAACCAGGGTCTTTGGCTACCTTGATCGCCCTGAACAGACTAGAAACACAAGAAGTAGAATTGGGGTTGAGGCACTGGAAGGGAAAAGTGTGGTGAGAAGCTCTGACCAAGCACCTGGTCAACAAAAAGCAATCACATCAGAGCTGACGGTTATGAAGTGAGGTGAAGGGCTGACTTTTGCCCAGTTCTTTCAGTAGCATATAGACCCCGTCCTGGTAGTTTTTTCCCTTGGACTATCTCAAGGTGACGGAATGCATAAGGTGGATAAGGAAAATATTTTACTGACCCTCCAATGGCCCAGCCCCTGTCCCAAGCATCCTGACCTCAACAGTTCTGGAAAAGAAGAAACTTGTCTCGTTCTCTGTTCTGAGCCTACATCCACCTCCATTTCCTAAGCTGGAAAACTCCCTCTTACAGATGGCTGCAGATTCAGGACTGCAGGTTCTGGCCCAGTAGGTGCGGATATAGCCTAGGAAAAGTTCAGGGAGAGAGTGTACAGTGTGGTAACCAAGCACCGGTACCCCAGAGCCAGACTATTTAAATTCAAATCCTACTTCTACTACCTAACAAGCCCTATGACCTTGGGTCACTTGGCTCTGTGCTACAGTTTGTTTATCTGTCAAATGTGAAATAATAATAGTACCCACCTCAGAAGATTGTTGTGAGGATTTTGAAAAGTATGTGTGAAGTGTTAGAACAATGGCAAGTAAGTGCTCCTTATCAAAAATAAAAGAGGAGGCATATCCATCGCCACCACTTAAAGTAGCTCATTCCCGGCATGTCCCCAAAATCGCTCTTCCTCTCTGACCCATCAGAAGTGACTCCACTCTCTCTTTGCCCCTCTTCATTCCCTTCCTGTGTTTGGAGAACGAAACATTCTGAGAAGAGGTCAGTGTGTAGAAGCTGACTCAACCTGAGTTAATTTTGAGGTGGGAGAGAGGTGGCTCACTCTGGGACTGTCACCCCCAGGCCAGGACAGGCACATGCCCACGGGACAGCTCTGGGAGCACCAGAGCTCTCCCTCTCACACTCCCAGTGGGATTCACAGGCCTCTGGAGTAACTCTGTCACCTTCTGGAAATTAACTCATTGAACTTTCGTAACTTTTCAGGATACAACTCCAGGGGAAAGCTTCCCACAGTTTGGAGTGATAAACTGAGAAACAGAGAGGCTGGACATACAGTGTGACACTACAGAGGACTCGCACACTCCTCATTTGAAGGTGTTGCACCTCATTTGATTTATTTCTCTGAGGTGGACCAGATTGAGTAGCACAAAAGCCAGTAGAGGGGAGTCCCCCAGTGAGGTCCAATTTAGTTTATGTAGGCTGTTCCTGTCTTGTCCTGAACTCTCCCTTGGTGTGACCCTGCTGCTCTCTCTGCTGGGCCTGTTACGTAAGGAGAAAAGAATGAACGGACTCCAAAGGCTGGGGTTTTTCTGACTACCACTTGATTGGTCATCTCCAGGCAATGGAGTGATGCGAGAAGGAAGAGGAAAGGCAGAACGTGGGGACGTAATTGTGCTTCCCACATGCCTGGAGTTCTGGGATGTCAAGCAAGCTCCATTCTCCTTCCTTGTTGGGCGATGGAGCTGCTGACCATCTCTCCAAGCCAATCAAATGGTCAGTAAACAGGTTCTTGGAAATGTCTGGCTGGGTACCCAGCGTGAATATTTTTAACCTCCTGAACAGATGGACAGAGGAAGAATTTCAGTTGCAGGGAGGGGAGGTGGGGTTCAGGGGCGTGAGAACTGTGTTTCCCTTATATGGTTCTGTGGCTAACCATCCCTCTCTCCCCACTTCACCTGTCCAAATTCTGACTTCCTCCTGCATCTATCCAGGCTCACAGCTTCGTTCCTTCCTTTGTCTCCTGTTTTCCCATTTCTCTCTATTCCTGGTCTTTCCTGCTTGTCTTACCTTCCAACTTTGAGGAACTTTTGGTTTCTATTCCAGACCCCAAGATGTTTGTAGCTCCATATCCCTGTAGATCAGGGGAAAGGTGCTCCCCTTAGAGAAAGGTGTAGTCTCCCTTTGGTACCCACAGGCTTCTCTTCAGCTCTGCCTCCCCAAGCAGTCCTGCAGGAGAGCTCCACACTCTCCTGCAGCCTCATGAACCTCACGGCCTCCAACTCTTGGGGACAGAATTTGAGACCTTGGAAGCCCAGAGTTGGGCCTCACATACCTTTGGAAAGTAGAAGAAATTGGTAGTTGGTAGAGGTCAGAGACAGCAAGCTGTGGGCCCAGAGGTGGAATCAGCTTGCAGACATTTAGAAAGTTGTACGGTTTCTTCCTAAATATTTGAATTGGTTGTAAACATTAAAAATTTAGATTTCACTAAAATCTATTGTTCCGGCTTCCCTTAAAAAGCAACCATATTTATTAACACGGAGCCCACATTCCTTCATGGCATTGAACCCCTAGAGCTAATAAAAGGATCAGGCCGACTCCCGTCTGCCAGTTCCCACCACTCCCTATCACATTACACCACCTGCTTCACTCCTTTATACTCTTCACTTGTCTGGTGTTAGGGTTTCTCTCAGGTTGCCATCTCTGCTCTAAGTAGAGCTTCTCACATATTTCCTCTGAAGGACCCCTAAGATTAGGGAGAGTGAATTCCCCCCCTGGGATTCTGGAACAGTCCAAAGGAGCCTGCCACAAGCCAGAAATGTGTTTGAACACTTTATGTTTAAAAAGTGCAAATTTTGATTTACATTGAAGAATATATTTGTGTGGTTTTAGTATAAAAAGAATTTATCTTCCCCCATCAAATGTTAAAAGTAAAATTGACACTCTGCCTCTTTAGCTTTTTTTATTTCCTTTTTTTTTTTGCAGGGTTGGGGGAGATAACTAACTTTATTTATTTAAATGGAGGTCCTGGGGATTGAACCTAGGACCCTGAGCATACAAAACATGCACTCTACCACTGAGCTACACCCTCCTCCTTACAACTGGCACTCTGGAAGATGTGCTGTGTCGTAGTCTGTGGCTCCAAATATTTCTCACTTCATCACCCACTGATAACCTAATTTAAGTAGCACTATGCTAAAAATGTAAGGCAAGGAAAGACATGGAAAGAAAGACATGAAGAGAGAGTCAAAAAAGGAAAAGAATCTGAAAGACAAGAAGAATGAATGTGAATGGCAGCTGTCTTCCTGGCTCTCAGCCCTCCTGACCTGGCCCCGTCCGGCTCCTGAGACGTCTGTAGACGTCCCTGATTTCTCTGGACAGGTGTCAGGGTGGTGGCTCAGGATGAAAGGCAAGTCTCAAAACAGGAGCCAAGCCAAGTAAGAGAGAGGTGAGGGGCCAAGAGCAGCCAAGTATGGTCAGACAGGAGAGACCGTCCAGCGGCCAGGAGAGAGGCTCAGAGACAGGAAGCCCAGGGCTGAGAACGGACTGGCCAGCAGTTGCCCTTTCTCTCGCTGAGACCATCTTTGTTTCACTTCCTTTTAACAACCGCGGCCTGAGAAAAACAAGGTGAAGGAGTTACCTTGGCCTCCTCAGAGGAGGGCATTGCCTCTCCAGGATGGCTGCATCTCTGGCCAGAGCAGAGCATAGGGAGGGCGAGGACCGGGGCTTCTCTCTCTGTCCACATGGGATTCGATCTGTTCTCTCCAAGACAAGAAACACCCCAAATCTGTGTCCCCGACTTAGATGAGTTTGTTCCCCCACCCTCTTTTGGTAAAAGGCAGAGACAGGTCTAACCTCCCTCCTATTCTGGTACTGTCAATGCTGCCCTCAGTGTGACAGAGAATGTTAGAGACAGAATTGGATAGGGGACATAGCCCCCACCCTGCCCTGGTCGGGACTGGGTCTGAGGAATCCCTGCATTCCTTCCCCTGAAGCCTTGGCTCCCCAAGGCGACCACACTTAGCCTCTCAGCTCCTGCAGTCAGGGCTGGGTTGCTGTCTTCCCACCGACTCCCATTATAGCTGGAGGGAGAACTTCCCTTCCCTCCAGAGTACAAAACGGCAAACTAAGTCCTGTTGGGGATAGGGCACAAACCTTTCTGAGGGGATACTAAGAAACTGGAACTTATTTTCAGCTTTCTGGTCCCAGATGACCTTGGGGGAAAAAAATGAGCCTCAGTATAGGGGAAAAGCCAGTGAAGGGGTCACCTCTGGTCTGGCCAAATTAGCTAACTGAGCTATTCCTATCCAGCTCATTTCCCTTCTTCCTTCTCTGTCCTCTGGCCAGATATGTTACATGCGGGGAGACAGAGAGGACCTGCCCTACAGGCCCCTTCCTCGGTCAGAAATTTTTTGGTGGTCTGCTTGACTTGAGTCCTGGCTGGCTGATAGTGACCTTGAACTCTGCTGCAGGGCTGTCTCCTTCTTTGCTGGTTAATGGAATTGTTGATCCTCCTGCTACTCTGGCTGAAGCAGGTTCTTGGAAAGGACTGGCTACATGCCTGAGGTATCTTTAGCTTGCCCAGCTGAAAAAAAGGTGAGGAAATCCAGCAGACAGAATGAATTCAGCAAAAGCTGGACACATCCTGACCTTTGTTCTCAGAATCATCTGGATGCTTGCGGGTGGACCAGCATCAGCGGAAGGATTCCTAGTGGACATCCAACCCAAATTCTCCTTCACACGTGAGGAGTCTAAGGCTTGGAGACATGACTTTCCCAAGGGCACAGAGCTGCGGACTGGTGAAACTGGGACCATAAGCCAGTGCTCTGCTCAGCTGAGATGGCAGCTTTCCCTCTTGGCTTAGTTCTTAAACCTGCCTAGGCCTATAAGCCACCCTTCCTTCCTTTCAAAATTTAAACAGCAATAAAAATGAATTGAGGAAAATAATTGTCTTTTCTGCACAAAACCATGGGTGTCCTGTCCACCCAACATTTGACCCTTCAGTTTTCTTTGGTCTCCACTCTCAACCTTCTAAGCTGCAGGTTGCATCCAGGTCTCCCATTCAGCCCTCCCTCCAACTGCTTGAGTCCCTACACTTAAATTTGCAGACTCCAATCTCAAGCTTCCTCCTCCAAGGTTGGGGGGTGGGCGGGAGGACCAGGAGGTTAGGGATGGAACATGGGATAGGGAAGGGTAAGACTCTTGCCTGAGAACCTACCCTGCCTGGGGCCAGAGCAGCCTAGGCTGTAGGCGTGGGAACAGTCTGTTCCACAGGAGCAGGCCCTAGCAGGCATGTAGGAAAGGGCTGAGCCAGAACCACGTGGGTCCTCCCTAAATGTGTGCGAGCAGGGCCTCAGCCTCTGAACTCTCGGGTGGTCCTCCCGAGCCCTGACTCCATTTACTGAGCCATAGGCTTTGGCCTCAGCCTGCCCAGTGGAACCTATGGAAAGTAGGGGAGAGGTCAGTGGAAACAGTCTAGCTCACGCCTGGAACTGCTCCGGAATCTGGGCAAGCTGCTGGGTCCCCTGCGTCTGGCTTTGTTCAGCAAGGTCACCTGCCAGGAGGGACAGGAGGCCAGATAGGAAACAGTCCAAGAATGGTCTAATCTTTCTGACACTGTGTCTTTGAGGCAGCACAGTTGATCCCAAGTGGTCACTCTAACCTTTATCCTTTCCCCTATTTCATGGGAAAAGGATGAGTGTATACAGAGGTGGGGGCGGGGATGTGTTCAGTTCTCCTCTACTGTCTCTTGTCTAGAATCTTCTTTGTTCCCACTCTTGTAAGTTCCCCATGCTGGCTTAGGTGGGATTTAGGAGGTCAGCTGTGCCCCCAGCATAGACACAGATACAGTTAACCAGATTAGGTCTGGTATGTGTGTATGTGCCGGGGAGAAAGGCAAAAGGAGATTTTTCAGGGTCTTTTATTTTTGTTTCTTGCTGATTTCTTCCTAGCGACAATCACAGACTACAGGGTGACTATGGGAAACCCCAGTGGCAGGTTCCCTGGCCCCTCCCCCTACTCCACTCACACCATACCTCAGACAACTAGAAAAGGAAACACATCAATCAGCACAAATTGCTCAATAGCTCTGGAATGTTCTATGTCTATTCCTGTTTCCTTCTCTGTTCTCTTGCCTGCTTCTGTCTTAGCACCTCCCACCTCACCCAAACCAGGCTTTTCAGGTGCTTCCCCTCAATGGAGTCACAGCACTTACTCATTCTTTACAATGGGGTCAGAAACATCTAGCATTAGATGGCCCGTCTCTACCCCTTGACGCTGTAGGGAATTCAGCTTGCCTGCCTGAATATGGTTGGGGAATTTCTTGAAGATTCTCCTGCATCCCATCTTTATGGCTTTCAAATGTTTAGTGAGGTCGCTATGACAGCATCCCAGAGATCTGTGCCTGCCTCCTTACCCAGTCCCCATTCTGGACACGCAGCTCGCCCGTGACTGTTGCATGTCAAGTGACTGGAACCAATCAGTTCATTTAGGGCTCCCCTGGAAGCCAATCAGAGCCACGGGAAGTGACCTCACCCCAGGGAGAACTGTGTGGGCGAGAAAGCACCTCTCAGAGCTGAGTGTCCCTAAGTCACTCCCTTCCTCCCCACCCTCCTTACTTCCTGTAAAGCAAGACGGCCACCCCCTTCCCTTCCCCACAAGAAGAGAGTGAGAGAAAGGCTAACTAAATTCCAGAAAGGAAGAACCAGAAGAGAAACTGAAACTCAGTCACACAGCAGCTTTTGTGTAGAGAATAGGATGTTCAGGGGCTCCCTCTTCACAGACATACATCGAAGTGGGGCCTCCAGGGCCTGGAAGAGGGTGAGCGAGTGAACAAGCGAGCTAAAGAAGAACCAGCACCTCCTCCCTACCCCCTCCCCGCACCTGGCTTTCTTGACTCTCCCCACAAAAATAGCTCTAATCATTCCTTGTAAACAAGGACAGGATCAAGGTCAAGTGTGGGAAAGCGAGGGCCTGTGAACACATGTGAACAGAGACAATTGTGTCCCCACTGCCTGAGGATCAGAGGCTCAGAAGCCAGCTGGTCTCTAGGGCATGGGCTGTTCTTTACAACTCACCCTGCAAAGCCCTGCAGGTGAGTTCCTGAACAGTCCTTGCAGAGCTAGACTGGGGGTCCCAGCAGTGGGTAGCAGGGAAGGGGCAAAGGACCCAAAGGCTGTAACCCCCACTGTGTGACCCTGGACTCTTAGCAGGGAAGGAGAGAAGAATGGCTCACTGGGCACCCCCTTCGTTCTCCAGCCCTCTCCCACTAAGCCTCACCTGGTCAGAGAGACAGATAAAAACATTTTATTTAAAAATATAAAACTGTCCTTACTCCTCCTAACTGCTCCCACACCATTATCTCCACAAAGAACTATTAAAAATGGGTAGGGGCATGTGCACAGCTGTCTAAACTCAACAACTTTGGTCCTTCTTTCAACCCTCCTTTCTCCCTTGCATACAGTTCAGACACTGGTCCCTTGCCCTTTCCCCAGGATATCAGAGGTACTACAATGTCAGAGGAGAGAGGGAGGGGAAGGGTAGAAAAGAGCTATCTGCTGTCATTCTCCATTCCCATCTCCAGGGACCAAACAGGTTATCTGGACTGTGAGCAAATGGTTTGCTTGTCCACAAAACCAAATTATAGGGGACAATTACTCTCTGTATCCTAAATTTAAAAAGATATGAAGGTCCAGGGTATTGTTTAGAGTCCTTCTTCAGTATATAGCCTCATCCATATTGTCATCACTGTCACCCCCAAAGTCCTCTCCATTGTCAAAATATGACATGATGTAATCAGTTTCCTGAAATAGAAAAAGAAAGAAAGGATGGAAGGAACATGGATCAGGCAGGCGTTCAGCATTCTCCTTCCTCCCTGCGTACCAGTCCCCTTCCCTCCCCATCACACCATTCCAGGCATGGGAAGGCCTTCCAAGCTGTAGTTCACTCTTGAGAAGCGCTTGAGGACAGAGAAAGTAGAGGCCACAATCCTCTGGAGGCACTGTCCCCTCTGGCCCTCCCGCCCTCTGAAGACAGCATCCCGTGGACGGAGCTGCGATCCCCAGAGCTCAGGAGTGGAAGGGAGCGGGACTAGGAGTGAAAGGAGGCCCCTCACCTCCTCATGCTCCTCTTCGTCATACTCCTCCTCCTCCTCCTCTTCCTTCTCTTCTTCTTCTTCTTTCTCCTCATCTTCCTCTGAAGTCACTTCCTCCTCCTTCTTCTCCAGGGTCTTGTGTGAGGGTGAATAGGAAGAGAGATGCAGGTGCAGACCACAGAAGGGAAAGCTTAGGGTCAAAGGGGAGGGATGGACCAGGGCCCGGGAGGTCTCCATGCAAATCTCTTCCTTACCTCTAGTTTCTGTATTGTGTCCTCCTTATCTTCTGTGGTCTTAGGGGGCCTCTTGGGGAGTAGAATGGTGGTCCCTGGTGAGAGGATCAAAAGGTGAACCATCAGGGAACAGACTTCCTACCCCACCCTCCTGCATCCACCGTGTCACTCTGCTGCCCTCATGTGGCCACCATGGCATCCAGCAACAACACTGGGTGCAACGGGTAGGGCAGAGACCACCAGCAGCCTTGGCCCTCCAGGTGGTAAAGAAAACCTCTCTTCTCCTTCCTTTTTCCAGATACACTCACGCTCCTTCTGTAGCTTCCTTACTCGGATCTTTAGCTCTCGGGGTAGACGTCGCCAATCTAGGAAGAGCGGGAACGTAAAAGTCAGTAAGACTCTGCCTGGGGTCTCCTATGAATGGTGACTTTTAAAAGAGAGATGAGGGCCAGGGTAAGGGCGAGGAAGGTTGGGGTTGGGCCAGAGTTGCTCAGAACAAAACTGGCTTGGATGCCTCCAGAGGAGTGGGGGCTATTCAGTAGGTTTTTAGGTAGAGTCTGAAGAGTATTTTGTAGCACATCTAAGGCTCCTGATAGGGTGGAGGTGGGGACAGAGGAGGGTAAGCAGGCTGGTGTCTTATGGCCTGAGACATCTCAAGCATTTGAAAGAAGGCAAGTCAATGAAAGAGCCCATCACCTACCTGGATTCCAGTCGATGGCATTGTCAATTGGCCCTGACATCTGATATTTGTCCGAGTAACGCTCCACATCTAAGGGATCAGAGGCCAGGGTTCAAAGTTTTATTCCTTCAGTGCCCTAGAACAGGGTTGCTCCTCTGTGCCCAGTCCTCTCTGTTCCCTCACCTCAGACCCAGAGCCCAGGCGGTCAGCTTCAGTGAGGACCTTCGACACTGTCCTAACCTGCCCTTTTGCCACCCAAAGTGACAATGTTGGTTATCTCCCTTAACCTAAAGGCACGGCTCTATTAACTGGTAGTGTGGTACAGTGGAAATTATACGGGAGCGAGAAACTACGGTTTCAGTCTTCCCTCTTTCCTGCTTGTTAATGGGACGAACTCAGGCAAGTGTTTCATCTCCCTGAGCTTCAGTTTCTAGGGCTTTAGCAGGAAAACACCGGTTGTCAAAATACTGAAAAACTGTACTTCCACACCAGTTGGTAAATATCCACTACCCCAAGCCTCTCAAGTGCACCCCCTTCTCTAGCCCCTCCCGGACTCCCTGACCTCGCCCTGATCCACACACCAAAGGGGTAATAGTTTAATTAGCAGGGCTTCTCAGAGACCTCTTCCCAACCCCTTCTGATTGGCTGGTGCCTGCAATATCCAGATTGTTCAAGTTTTTATACAACCCCCCATTTACACCTGTAACATGGGCATCTTAATACTTAGCCTCCTACTGTCCAAGACTATTGCAAGATTCAAAACAAGCCATGGATACTGTAATGCATTTCAAGTGCAGGGGTAATAATTATGATCTCTCCTGTTAGGCAGTGAGCTTCCTGTGCCTCTCCTGGCCCCTCTGGGCCCCAGTGGCGCTAAGTACAGGATACTACTCACAGAAGGCACTGAAAACATGACGCTACATTCTAACTGACCTCTCTTGGGGACAGCAGGCCGAATGAAGTAGGGGAGCTGCCTCATGGCCCCTCGTAGCTCCTGCTTCAGTGCCAGGACATATTCCCCTTCCTCTCCCGAGGGCAGAGGCACTGGGCGGAACTCCAAGGGCTGAGGAGGCAGAGGCAATGGTCAGTTCAGGGAGAAAATGCTGGAGTACAAATCTGGAAGGGTCTCTCCTCTCCCCCCAATTCAATCCAACACTCCTGCTGAGCAGAGGACCAAAGGAAAATGGGGGAAGCAACACAGCATTTTGAAAGCTGGGGAGCTGAGAGTGTAAGAAGTAAGGGTAGACACTTCCTTACCTGGAAAACATCCCATGTAAGTTGGGAGTATAGAGACAGGGAGGGGCAAGGTGAGGATGATTTTATAATGGCCCAGGAGGAACCCAGGATCACATACAGTCAGCCAGGGACATGTGGAAGTCTTGGGAAAGGAGGGCAGACACTCACAGGGAAGAGAGGAGAAGGCTGCAGGGTGGGTGGGGGCAAGGCATCCCCCTTGCCAATGCCCACAGCCTCCATGCTGAAGGTCAGCTGGCCCCGGCCGCGACCCCGGCCCCCGCCCCGGCTGGCCATGGTGGAGGGGGCCTGGGGAGTCAGAGATCCAATGAGGAAAACCTGATAAAGACAAAAGCAAAGAGAAAAAGTACAGAGGAATGAATAGGAAGCCAGGGAGGTACAAGACATTCAACCATTTCTCCCTGAGACCTGAAAAGCCAGTTTAATTCCATAAATTTTGAGAAGGCACAGTGGCAGGCAAGATATTTCTAAAAATATAAACATGAATGAGACATGGCCCCAACAGGACCGATAATTGCAATGTGGCGTAACTGGAGCACCCTGGGATAAAGCTTCCCTATGTCCTTAAGTTAATTGTATGTTTATCACCATCTGCATATCTCCATATGACCTTTGACTTTTTTCTCTTCCTGGCTTTCCAAACCCAAACAGGCCCCAATTCAATCCAATGGAATGCAAGTTGAAAGAAATGATGTCCCAGTGGCAGGGAGCATACCTAGCTCCCAGATCTTGGCTTCTAATACCATCTTCCAACAAAAGGAACCAGGGCTTCTTGGAGAAAAGGCTGATTCTAGGGATGGGGCAGGAAATATGCAAGATGAGACTGAAGCATCTTGTAGTGCCAGAAAGTAAGGAAGTGCTCCCAAAACAACAACGACAGCACACACACTGATGGGGCTATGTCAAGGGGGCACAAGAGTCAACTGAAAGAGCGCCCAATGGCCAAAGTCGGAACAATTTGAGCAACAAAACAAAGCAGTATTGGATTATAACATCAAAGTATAAAATAAGCATCCATGAAATCATATTGATATAAATAAACGTTTGAATAAATTAACATACAGGAGAGAAAAAAACAAACCTCTTTTGCAGAATTCCAAATAAATTACGTAGATTCCACCTAAAGAGGGAGAATGTAACTTCCCACTCCTTAAGTGTGGCCTGTGTTGAGGGAATTGTGTCCAATACAATATTGAAAAGGTGGAGGGAGTAACTTCACAGGGTAGCAAGTGGACAAGCATTACTTCAGCCAGGTGACCAAGGTCAACATCAACAACATTAGATCATATTGTTAGTGTGCACCCTTAATACGATGTGATGAAAACAGCACTTTACCTCTGTGATTCTCCTCCCCAAAACTGATAACCCCAATCTAATCAGGAGAGAAATATCAGACAAATTCCAGCGGAGAAGCACCTATACCATATCTGACCTGTACTCTTCAAAACTGTCAAGGTCATCAAAACCAAGGAATGTTCACATTTTCATTGTAAAGAAGACAGAGCTGTTCTAGTGGCAGACTTAAAAATAAAGAAAATCACTCCTTTTGTTTTCTAGTTATACAAGCGTTACGTATTTATTCTAGAAAACTTGGAAAGACATAAAGTTATAAAGAAAAATACTTATTAGTTCATGACCATGATGTAGTAGTAATCAATACTAATATTTTCATGTGTATCCTTTCAATTGCATTTTTGTATATATACACACACATGTATTTGTGCACGTGTATATATGCATGTGTGTGCAAGGCCATGATAATGTGGTTATCCTGGATGGGATCCTGAAATGGGAAAGAGCATTAGGTAAAACTGAGGAAGTCCAAATCAAGTACAGGCCTTAAATAATTATAACGTATCGATATTGGGTCATTCGTTATAACAAATGTACCATATTAGTATACGATGTTAATAAAAGCAGGAACTGGTGCCAAGGCATATGGAAACTATCTGCTCAGTTTTTCCATATATCTAAAACTGTTTTAAGAAATAAAATCCATTAATTAAAAAAAAGAAACAAACTTGAGTAGCAATTCAAAATTCAGTTTTTCAGACCTTCCTTGTTTTTTATTACCCTGATAGTTTTAAAGAGTACTGGTCAGGAATATTACAGGGTGGTCCTCTGTTGCAATGTTTTTGATGTTTTTCTCTTGATTAGACTGGGTTTGTATGTTTGGGGGAGGGGGATCACAGAGATAAAGTGTCATTTTCAACACATTATATTAAGGCTATATACTAACAACATGCTAGTTATGGAACAATAGGAGACAATACAGTACAGAATTATGATCTCTTAAATTAGTGGTTCATAATATAATTGCTCCCACAGAAAGCTAAGAAGACTGGGATGGTAAGGGGAGGTTTTAGGAATCACAAGGTCTCAAGTTAGGAACACCCTTTAGAAATCATGTATTCATTCATTCATTTATTCATTCCCCCAATATTTTTGAGCATCTACTATATGCCAGACACAATGGAGGTCATAGTGAATTCTCTGCTCTAAACATGCATCCTTCGTCTGATACATCATATTTAGTAAACTGTTATCCAGATAACAGGGTGTGAATCCCAGTTCTGTCACTTTCTAGCTACACAATCTTCAGCAATTTATTTAATAACTCTAGAACTGTTTCTTCATTTGTAAAATGGGAGTAATAATAATAATAAAACTATCTAATTCATTCAACAAACATTTACTGAGTTCTTACTATGTGCCAGGAACTGTTTCAAGTGCTAGGGATGTAGCAGTGAGCAAAAGGACAAAAAACTGCTGCACCCATGGAGTTTAAATGATGCTTACATTCTAGTGGAGTTATCAGTACACAAATATTTCAAGCCATGAGACTGGGTGAGATCCCTGAAGGAGTGGATGTGAACAAAGAAGAGATTCAAGGACTGAGGTTTGCTTAGAGTTTGCTATATTTGTAATAAATAAGATAAGGAGTTAACACTCATTATAGTAGAACTCATGAAAATCCAAATTTAAAGAAATCACCCCAAAAGAATAAATGTGCAAAGAACATGAATAGGCAATTAACAGAGAATGGCCAATGAAACCACTCTTTACCTATCAAACTGACAAATATTTAAAATATAATCAGGCTGGCATGAGTTTTTGTTTTGTTTTTTGGTTTTTTGGTTTTCTTTCATTTTTCAGTTTTATTACGTAGAATTGTTACAGTTTGACTGCACATATACAATATATTGCATGTAAATACATATACATAATATACTGTACATATTTTTAAAATTTACATATATGTACTGTTCATCGTTTCTAAGAACGTTTAGAGCTTTAGCTCGGCATGAGTTTTTTTTTTTTTTAGATGGACACTGTCATACCTCACTGGAAGGACTCTAAACCCAATCTTTCAGGGGAGCAATATGACCGCTTGAAGCTCCAGCCTTTTAAATGTTCATATCCTTAATCCAGTAATCCTACTTTGAAAACCTATTCTAAAGAAATCAGTTATATAGTCAGAGATATAAGTAAAAGCATGTTCATCAAAGAGCTATCCGTGGTAGCTCAAATTTTAAAATAACCTAAATAGTCCAACAAAATATGAATGGTTAAAAAAAATCAAATATCCATTTTAGACTATTATGTAGACATAAAAATGATTTCAAATAATACTTAAAGGCAGAAAAATGTTTACAATATAATATAAAGTGAGTGGAGCGTGACATAAAACTGTATTTGTTGTATGGCTCTATTTGTGTAATACGTACACACACACATACATACATGCAGAAAATGAATTGGGAGGACACATATTAAACAATAATTATTATCACGTAATTGTCATGAAATAGGTATTTTATACCTTTATAGATTTCCAAATTTTCTAGAATACATGTATATTACTTCTATAATCAGAAAACAAAAGGGATGGTTTTCTTTATCAAGAATGTTACCACTAGGATAGCTCTCTCTCTTTTACAATGGAAACGTAGAATGCATTTTCTTGAGCCATAGATTTCTTGCTTTATTTGTTGGATATTGATTGAAGGACAAATATCCAAAAATGGCATGACCTGCAAAGTGAGATAGGGAGTTCTCTTACTGAAGAAGTTTAAATTGAAGCTAGGATAACAATTTACTAAATATATTTTATGAGAGGAAGGATGCATGTCTATAGTAGAGGCTTCGCTATGATCCCCATCGTCTAGCATTGTGTCTGGCATACAGTAGATGCTCAATAAATATTTGCCAAAAGAAGGAAGGAAGGAAGGAAGGAATACATGATTTCTAAGGGCTGTTCCAAACTTGAGATCCTCTGATTCCTGAAGCCTCCCCTCACCATCCCAGTCCTCTTAGCTTTCTCCCTTCTCTGGACTGTGGGAACAATTATATTACGAACCACTAATTTAAGAGATCATAATTAGATGCTGTATTGCATTTTATTTTGTCTTTTATTGATTGTTCCCCAATTACATTAGGAGTTTAAATTCTTACTCCCCAATCAATTCCATTCAATTAACCTTTATTGGACACTATTATTAAGTACTAGAACCTGCCCTACAAAACTTCATAAGAATAGAAACATTAAAGATGGAGCGGGCACTAAGGGTTCTAATAGAAGTAGGCGTAAAAAGCTATCGACAGACTGGGGAACAATTAATTCTGCAAAAAAAAAAAGGTGGTTCAGGAAAGCTACAGGTAGGAGGTAATATTTCATCAGAGTCTTGATATATAACCGGAGCTTGTCAGCCTTTTAGGGGAATAATATTTATAGATTCAGGGGAAGCTGATGCCATAACAAAGAGTCAGAGGTACCAGAGTGATTCTTTCACTTTCTCCTTTAATATAACACCCCTATGCGCGGAAGAAAACTACGGTTCTCCAGTATACAAACAACACAGCAATGGGAGACCAGAGGAAAAGCGTAGGGAACTAGAAAGAGGCTGATCCAACAGGCTGCCGAAAAGCGTTGTCTGTGCACCCAGCAGCTTGGCCCTGGTGAACTAGCTCGGGAAGTGTGGGACGGAACCAGATCAGAGCCACCAGGTCGGAGCCTTACCTGCTGCCCCTCCCCCACGCGGAGCACACGCCGCAGCCAACTTGAAATTCGCTGTCTTCCTCAAGCTGGTGGCGTTCTAGGTCCGCCTCCCAGAGCTCCCCATTGGTGAGTTCTCCCAGCCAATCTAGGAGAAGCCAAGGAGGGAGGTCCGCCCACTTGAAGCCGGGGAGGGGAAGGAGCAACCGAGGGAATTAGCCGAAACTCAGGCTTGAGAAGCCGGGCGAGGAGAGAGATGGGGTTGCAGAATCAACCGGGGGTCAGTCTTTTCAGACCTCATCTCAGATGGAGGACCCCGCTGGCTAGCAAGAGTTCACAGAGGGAACTTGACACTCAGACTTCACCAGGGGACTCTGTCGAGAGAGCTTCTGCAGAGAAATGAACCCCCATGAAACCTGCTCCTTAGGGGTCAGTCTTTGTGTGAGTCTGTCTTCACAGCCTGGCCTCTCCTCTATTACTCCAACATTACTCCAATCTTCCCCTCAATCCTACATCACTGCTTCTCTCCAACACTACCAATGAATACTTATTTAAAAAAAAAAAAAAAGTCCTGTGGGTTGCTGCCATGTCTGTGAGAAGATGGAAAGAAAGTTTGGGGAAGGAAGGATTAGGAGTCAGAAAACCAGAGCTGGGGAGGCAGGGCTGGAGCCCAGTGTTTCCTCCATTTTCCACTGCCTTCCAGTTCCTCCTAGCCTTTGGTAAAAGAGGGCATAGTGGGAGGAGGAGTCCCACTTTCACAAAAAGCAGAAACAGAGGGAAAGCATTCAGAGTAGAAACAGATCTAGGAGTTAATCAAGAGGAATAACCCACATGTCAGGGAAAATGGCCCTGGGAGTGAAGCCTCTGGATTGGGATGGTTGTAAGTAGAGTGGCAAGCACCCAGTCATTGGAATAGGACAGAAACAGGGCTGTGAGGCCTCGGAGAACTTGCTTAACTTTACTCTCAGTCTCTTCATCTATAAGATAATTCCTACCTTATAGCATTGTTGTGAGAATTGGATGTAATGTATGTAAAGTACTTGGCACATAGTTGGTGTCCAATAAATGGTAGCTAGTGAAAAATGGGTAGCTTCCCTGCCAATACGTCTCTCTCTCCCTTCTCCGGGAACGTTGTTTTTAGTATCTTGTGTCTGGTGGCCTCCAGCCTCTAAAGTACCTCAAGTGAGTTTTCCACATCCTTAGGATTTTTTTCTGCACCCTCTACTTCCCCTGATGCTTTCCAGCTGGACACAAACTCTTTCCTAAAATATGCAGATGGAAGCTATGGTAACCATGGAGACAGGGCAGGTGGTGAGGAGAGTCAGAGACAGACAGAGAAACCGACTGCTACAGACAGGGAGAAAGACTTTAAGGAGCAATTCGAACCGAGGCCTTCAAGCAAAATGGAAAAATAATGAATCCAGGCAACACTGAGAGTTAAGAGATGCAGTGAGAGAGGATGTGTTAAAAGGTTCACTCTTCTCTACTCCTTTTCCATCTCTCTTCCCACCCCTCCTCCAAGAATATGGGGAGGCGGCATCCGGGAATGCCCTTTGCTGTATCTAAAAATGACCCCAGATATCCAGCCTCCTCATACTTATCTAAGAGGTCTGCACAAGGGAGCTGAGGTCCAAGTTTATCTGTGCTGCATGCTTCGTTTTGGGGAAGGTAGAATGAAGATGTGTCGCTGTGTCTGACTCCAGCTCCCGCTGACATTTAAACTACGAGAAGGCAGCCGGATCGCTTGCTTCTCTCTGCACAGTAAGGACCACGGCTATGGATCCCCATTGCCTCTCTCCACCTCTCTGCACTGGGTGCCATGTGCCGTGTGTGGCAGGTCAGTTCTGGCGCACAGGCGCGCTTCAACACACCATGCTCGGAGAATGAGGATCTGCAGATTGCAGATGCTCAATGAATAATTGGGATGGTCCCAGTCCGGGTCGCTGAGGAGTCTCCTAAGGAACATTTAGGTTTGTTGTGGCTGAGGGGAGGTCGGCTAAACCAGGGAAGTCAGGATTGGAGCCTCTAGCTTTTGAGGGTTTATGTGTGCATGGGTGGGGTAACGGTTTGGTGCCCGACGCCCCCAACCGCAGAGACTAGGCTATAAATAGCGAGGCAGAGCTCCGCCCCCCCCCCCCCCCCCCCCAGCCAGCTTCTCTCCTCCCGAGCCGGCGCTGTGCCCGGGGCGCACCGGGAGGAGGGACCAGGATTCTGTGCCTAGGCGCTGATACTGACACCAAGGGAATCCGGGTGCCCCCCCTCACGCCATGTGGGCCCCCAGGAACCGGGCTCCGCCACCCCAGCTGTCCAGTGGCCCTGGCCTCAGTCCTGGCCCGGCGGAGATTCTGCGGACAGACAGGTATCTATTTGGGTGTACAGTCTGGGAGGGGAAAGAGCAAGGAGTGATGCGGAACGTAGCCGGGGCAAAAGAATCCCCCAATTATCCCCCACCCGTTTTAGGTCCCAAATGCAAGCTGCCTCCCTCCCCCCATTCAAATTATGGGGCTGTGGCAACCTAAAAGAGGTTAGGAATGGGAATATGTGTGTGAATGTATGGGTGCATGTGTGTGGGTGGGTGGCGTTCAGCATCCTAGAAAGGGGGATTCCAAGTGCGGATAAGAAAAGGGGGATGCTGGAAAGGTCTGATAAGCCGTGGGGTGAGGGTGGGGGTGCGGATATTCCTGCGCGTGCACGTACGCATTTGCACGCGCGCTCATCCTTCAATGCGGGTGCACCCTTCCCACCTCCTCAGGCATGCGCTGGGGGGATGGGGGCGGCTCAAAGGCATGAGTTAGAAGGACTGTGTGCCGTGCCGTGAAGCTCTCCCCCGCCCCACGCGGGTCCTTCTACCTGTGCCTCAGTTTCCCTGCCTAAATCAGTCAATAAGATCTTTCTCTTTTTTTGCAGGGACTGGCTTCGCCACTGAGCCCTCAGACCTCTGCCAGCCACCACCCCCACACCCCTAGCCACCCTCGGCAGGTCCTAGTCCCGGCTCCATCGGTGCTTCCGCCCAGCGGCAGCTATGCTGCACACCGAGGGCCACGCTCTTCTTCGGGCCGTGGGTCAGGGTAAGCTACGCTTGGCCCGTTTGCTTCTGGAGGGGGGCGCCTACGTGAATGAGGGTGATGCCCAAGGGGAGACTGCGCTAATGGCGGCCTGTCGGGCCCGCTACGACGACCCCCAGAACAAGGCGCGCATGGTACGCTACCTCCTGGAACAAGGCGCGGACCCCAACATCGCAGATCGCCTAGGACGCACGGCCCTCATGCACGCTTGCGCGGGCGGTGGGGGCGCCGCCGTGGCCTCTCTGCTTCTTGCCCATGGCGCAGACCCCTCAGTCCGAGATCACGCGGGCGCCTCGGCGCTTGTCCACGCCCTGGACCGCGGGGATCGCGAGACCCTTGCCACGCTGCTGGACGCCTGTAAGGCCAAAGGCACGGAGGTCATCATCATCACCACCGACACCTCGCCCTCGGGCACCAAGAAGACCCGGCAGTATCTCAATTCCCCACCGTCCCCGGGGGTAGAGGACCCAGCTCCCGCTCCTCCTAGCCCAGGGGTCTGCACGTCGCCTTCGGAAATCCAGCTGCAGACTGCAGGAGGAGGAGGACGGGGGTTGCTATCCCCTCGCGCCCAGGAAGAAGAGGAGAAGCGGGACGTATTTGAATTCCCTCTTCCTAAACCCCCCGATGACCCCTCCCCTTCTGAGCCACTCCCCAAACCACCCCGTCATCCTCCAAAACCACTCAAAAGGCTCAACTCCGAGCCCTGGGGCCTAGTTGCGCCTCCTCAACCAGTCCCACCCGCCGAAGGGAGGCCGGGGATCGAGCGCCTGACCGCCGAATTCAACGGCCTGACCCTGACAGGTCGACCGCGTCTTTCCAGACGTCACAGCACTGAAGGCCCAGAGGACCCGCCCCCGTGGGCGGAGAAAGTGACCGGTGGGGGTCCTCTCTCGCGCCGAAACACCGCGCCAGAAGCTCAGGAGTCTGGCCCTCCTTCCGGGCTGAGACAGAAACTGAGCCGCATGGAGCCGGTGGAGCTCGATACCCCCGGAAATCTTTGCCCCGACTCGCCGGAGTGCAGCCGCTTGTCCCTGGAGCGCCGCCGATACAGCGCCTCCCCGCTGAGCCTCCCTCCAGCTGGCTCGGCTCCCTCCCCGCGCCAGTCCCAAGAGAGTCTGCCTGGGGCTGTGTCTCCACTCAGCGGGCGGAGGCGGAGTCCAGGGCTGCTGGAGCGGAGGGGCTCGGGGACGTTGCTCCTGGACCACATCGCGCAAACGCGGCCTGGTTTCCTGCCCCCGCTCAATGTCAGCCCCCACCCTCCCATCCCCGACATTCGCCCCCAACCCGGAGGTCGGGCGCCTTCGCTGCCCGCCCCTCCCCAGGCGGGGGCGCCAGGCTCTCCCAGGACCAAGCGCAAGTTGGTGAGGCGCCACTCCATGCAGACTGAGCAGATCCGCCTGCTAGGGGGCTTCCAGAGTCTAGGCGGGCCTGGGGAGCCCGGCCGCTGAGAGGAGTGAGAGGAGCCAAGAAGGGTGGGGATCAGGACCTCGATGGGACAGGTGGGACAACCAGCTCACACACACACCACGGACATAGGGGTCTCTTGCATGTGCTCATGGGCACGGTGCACACACACATGGGTAAACATGTGTCCACAAGCACAGTACCCATATTTGCAGGGAAGGGTAAGTACTCAATTTATTGGGCATAGGGACATGCATTCATGCCCTGGTCACTTCACATGCATGTGGGAATTACTTGTGTACCCACAGGCACGACACACACAGGGCCACTTGTGCTAGGGCCCCAAAAGGGTCCCAAACTCACTTGCATTTGTTCAAAAGCAGTAGTGAGCCCCTATTTATGGGGTAGTCTAAAATCTCTTTACCCTCCTGCAATAGCAATCCCTTGCTTTCCATGTATGCCCTGCAACACAGCCCGCTCATGATTTTGGACACTCCACCCTCTTCGTGAATCTCCACCCCATCTGCAGGTCTTGCTTCTCTCTCCAGGACTGGCTTCTTGTTCACACCCTGCTTCCAGCCCTAAACACTTTTCAGGATATCTTCTTTACTCTCCTTAGGGGTTTCCTGCAGCAATCCTAAGCCTCAGTTCTGCTGCTGCCCTTCCTGCTTTCAGCTTTACTTCTCAACTTCCTGCTTTTTCTTCCCACCCTGTTGCCCCAACCAATACAACAGGTTGTCTCATTTTCCCAGGGGGTGGGTCATGGGCTCTAAGCTGCTCTTCTGTCAGAGCTTATGAACACCCCCACAGGTAGAAGTGGGGAGTAACCCTAAATCACTTCTCTCTCCACTTGACATATCAAATAAATGTGTTCAGAAGTCTCTGTTTTGTCACTTCTGCCGGGAGTGGGGGGTGTGGGGAATGAGGAATAGGGAGGGAGGGTGATGCTAACTGCAGCTGTAAGTATCTAGAGGATACGTCAAGATTCTAGCCACATTCTTTCCAGACCAACTGTGGTTGTAGAAGAAAAGGTACGTGTCCTGTGTCCTGAAGGTTTTAAGGCATTTGATAGGTTTTCATTTCTCTCCTATGTCCATCCTCAAATGCTTTACTTAAGATTCCTACAAAGAATCCCTCCCACCATCAGCAGATATATCCCAGTAGGTTAACTGTCCCTCTTTCAAGCTTCCTATTTCTTTTTTAATGTGTGTCTGTGTGTATATACATATATTTAAGTATAGTCAGTTTATAATGTGTCAATTTCTGGTATACAGCATAATGCTTCAGTCATACACGAAGACACATACATTCAAGCTTCTTATTTCTTAACCACTCAGTCTTTCCTTGGGGGTTTAACTGTCACCTTACCAGGTGTATTTTATCCATTTTCTTCCACTTCTGCCTTCTGTTTCCCCATCTTTGATTTCTGAGCCACTGTAGGATGGAGAGAGAGAAAGAGAGAAATCTGGAGACAGAGAGAGAGAGACAAAGGGAGAGAGAATTAGTTATTATGACCTCACCTAGGTAAAAATGGTATGATTGTCAACTGACAAAGGCTGTGTAATGTGTGTGTGTGTAATTGTGTAGAAGTAATTGGAGGAACCCAGCCTGACAGGTTTAATGAACAAAAGTACCTGTCTTAATCTTCCCTGTGGACCTTTCAGCTTGCTGGTTTTCTTCCTATATTCTAACTTCCTTACTCTAATGAGAGGTAGGGGAGCAACCCATTCTACTCTTTCTTACTCTCTCAAGTTTAAAATATATGAAATCAGAAAATTACCCAATGATGTGGTGTAATGAAAAAAATAAAACTGTTGGGAATCAGAAGATTTATGTCTGAATCCCCTTTACCATCTTCTGACTGTTTAATTTTGGGCAATTTTTCTAGCCTCTCAGTCAGCTTCCTTATCTGTAAAATAAGAAAATCTAGTTAGTGATTGTGATTATTAAATTAAACTGCACTACAGTATATTGTTTAGTGTCTGATATATAGTAAGTATACGCTCATTAAATGTCAGTATCTTTCCTCCCTTTAGCTCCACCACCGATTGCATGTGATCTTGGACAAGTCACATCACTTCTCTGAACCATTTTCCTCATCTATATTTATGTAATGCAATGGTCGGGGACAAAGGCTCTCTGAGAATCCTCTCATCCGGTCTACAGTTCCCCTCAGCCTTGCACGTAGGCCTATCTTTTGACCCCAAACCTCGCCCCAGGGGTCTGACCCGCTTTCTAGCACTCTCCGCAGGACTCCCAAAGACGCGCCCAACCTAAGCTTCTGCGCTATGGAGGGTTATCACTTTTTCTCTTTGCAATTGGTTGTTCAGAACCTCCGCCCTCCTCAATAACTGGCCTATGGCGGAACTGCAGCAGGCCAGCTCCCGCCCCCTCGCCGGTGATTGGCATAGGACGTGTATGGTCCCCGCCCCCGCTTGACTGACGGCTGGGCTCCGGCCGCTCCTTCAGTCCCTGGGCGCTCGCTGGCGGGGGTGGCTGGGACCGTTAGCTCGCCGGGCTGGCAGGCTCCGGGCCGCTACTCCGCTGGCGGCCAGGATGGAGACCTTGCGAGCCCAGCGGCTGCAGCCTGGAGTGGGCACCAGCGGAAGGGGCACTCTGCGAGCGCTTCGGCCCGGGGTGACTGGGGCGGCGGCTGCCACCGCCACACCCCCAGCGGGCCCCCCTCCGGCCCCCCCGCCCCCCGCCCCGCCCCCGCCGCCGCTGCTCCTTTCTGGGGCCGCGGGGCTGCCGCTGCCCCCCGGCGCTGCTGGCAGCCCCGCGGTGCTGCGGGAGGCCGTGGAGGCCGTGGTGAGGAGCTTCGCCAAGCACACGCAGGGCTATGGCCGAGGTGAGTCTGCGGGTCTGGCCTCCTGCGGGACACCCTCTGTAAGGGAGTTTTGCTCCCACAGTCCTCTGGATCGCTTTTCCTGGCGCAGAGCCCTCACATTGCATTTCCTTTTGGGGAATTTCCTTTTGGGACACACACACATACATTCATATTCATGTTTAAGCCTCCCACCCTTCCCCTTTATTGAGTTACTATTATATTCTCCAGGGATCCTTTTTTTTTTTTACAGATATAACCCTCTTTTCTTCCCAATGTTTTCTCCTTCAGGAATGAAATTCCTCCTGTAGCTTAATGCCTTAACATCTTTCTCCTTTTGGGGACCAGGCCCCATTGTGTGGGATCCTATCCTTTATCTCAGATCCAAGACATTTCTCAACCATACCCTCTCAATCTTCTGTGATCTCAGCAATTCCTGGCTTCCGGCTAATTTACTCCATCTCCTTAACCTTGACTTTTAAATTCTTTTCTTACTTATGTCACTCTGAAATTTCCAATGCAACTTCAGATTTGCTGGGAAATTAGGCAGTGCTTTCACAAGTCACTTATAATGGTGCTTGTAAATCTGGACCCATACCATTGAGTCCACACCAGCTTCCTGTGACTTAGCACCTCACTTTGGTGTCTTTTTTAGTATGGAGCCTCACGACTCCAGCCTCTCTGTCTGACTCTGTTTTCCTGGCCCTTGCCCAGGAACTAAGGATAAATCCCAGGGCTTGGCTCTCTCAATGTTAAATTCAGTGGAAATGAGCCAGGCAGAAACCCTTCCATTAGAAATCTTCATCTGAAAGATGCCTAATTTCTAGGGTTTCTGAGAAGGGGGATGTGAGGATTTTCTTTGTTGTTTTTGTTTAACCAGTGCAGAATTTCCAGAGTTTGAGTTCCAGATCTATAGTATAACAAGGAATATATAGTGAGGGCTGTGAGATACAGAATTCCGGTCTGGAATTTCTGAGACATCACTTCTCTCTGCTTGGCCAGGTCCTGCCTGACCTGGAAGTGACTGTATTTTTAACTTTCTAGTTTACCAATAATACATGGAAAGGGTTATGAGGCTTTCAATATAGATAGTAAGGACTTTTTTTTTCCTCCCTGAAAAAGTGTAGTGAAAAGAGCACACACAGGCTTTAGAGTCAGAAAAGTCTGGATTAAATCCCAGATTAAATCTCTGTCACTTGCCAGCTGTGCCTTTGCGGAAGCCACTTAACCTCACTGAGCTTCAGTTTCCTCAAGAATTATGATGTGGACTAAGTGAGATGTTGCACCTGACACATAATGGGTACTAAAAAAATGACAAATACTCTCTCAAATGTACTGGTTCATATTTCTTTGAGAAGAACATGTCTTATTTTCTCCCACTGTTGAATCCTAACAATGTAAACACGGAGATTTCTATGAAAACAGATTTTAGATTCATTTTGTTATATATGCCAATGATAAATTTACCAGAAATTTTCCTTTGTTTTTCAATAATTTGAACTCCTACGATGGGGCAGGCACCTTGCTAGGTGCTGGGAATACAAATGCATATGAGCCTGAAGTTCATCATGAGGGAATATAATTGTTTTTCAAGTTTAATTCCTAGATTTAACAAGGCTATGTAATGGAATTGCCATCAGCTATTGTCCTGTTGTTTCGGGTCTCTTTAAGTTGAGACCAAGGGAAGGTTTTTGCCTCCGGGCATAGGAGTAGCCAGGAGTGGTCACCCTAAATCTGAACAATTCTTCTGAGAAACTTTCAGGTGTTTATTAATATTGTAGAGGAGCATACCCTTTTTCTTATCTGTGTTACCTGGAGGGGCTCTGGTCTAAACTGAGTATTCTGTAAAAACTTTTTCATTTCCTTAGAAAGGATGAGGGAATAAGGGGATTATACTGACAAAGATCAGTCAGGATTTAGACTTTCCAACAATTTTCTCTTCCAACCTCCCTACCTCCCACCACAGTCCTTCTTTTATTCTTGAGTTTCTCATTTCCAGTCTGGGTGTCCAGCCAGTACTTTGGGAGAGTTTGGCAGATAGTTCAGCTTCAGGGAAGCAGAATCTCTGCCGATTTGGCTCAGAAGTCGTTCACCACATGGAATCACTTATTCTGCTTCAATTAATAGACAAAGCTGCCATTGGCATGTGCCCACATAACCTTGTGACTGATGGCATGGTATTTGGGGGCTGGCTCTATTCCCCTGAATACAATTTACTTTAGTCTTTTCACAGACCATTCCCCAATGCAGTAATGCTTTACCGTATCATCTTCAGTTCAGATCTTTCATCTTCTTCCTGACTGCTCCAAATTGACCTTTTCTAGGCGTAGTCTTTAGATTGTCCTTCACTCATGAAGGATCTCAGCATTTATACAAAACAATTCCTCTGTTTTTCACTTGTTTGTCCTACATCTCTTCCCCTAGTCCCAACCCAAGATACACATATAGCTCAGTATGCTGTCGGACCTTAATCAGTTTATGTGTATACGATTTGGAATCAGAGAACCTGGTCTTGCCAAGTAGTGGCTGTGTGATCTTGGATAAATTGCTTAGTCTCTCTAGGCCTCATTTGTTCCATTCACTCATTCAACAAATATTTATTGATCACAGATGCAGTGATGAACAAGACAGGTAGATACTCAGACCCTATCTTCCTGGAGCTCACAGTCAACTTTATAGAGCATGTGTGCAATAAAAGAGGATAGTACAACAGAAAGAGGGTTGGTTTGGGAGGCAAACATTGATTCTAAATCCTGGTTCTGCCACTGCGGCCTGTTCCTTAACTTGTTCACCTTTGGTAAAAACTGGGTATTATAATACCTCTCTTAATAGTTTTGTGTGGATTAAATGAGATAATGAATGTAAAGCCTGCAGCACCTAGCTAGGACTCGATGAATGGTTGCTGTTATTATGCATGTGGAAATGCTTTGAAAACTGTGCATTTGATAGGGATTGTTAACCTTACCATTTCCTTTGCCCCCTTTTCCCACATGGCATATAGACCCACCTTCTGATGGTTGACAGCTGGCAATCTCTAAGCTGGCACAATTGACTGAATGACCAAGTCACTTTCCTTGCTCTGTAACTTCTGTGTTGCCCTCTTCAAACCTATCTTTTTAAAAATTATTGCTGTCCTTTTATATCACAATCTGGTCACATGATTGGAAATTCTGCCTGGCTACTCCACTGGGTTGAACAAATGAATCTTACATGATATTTTCTGTTTAGTTGTTCCTTTTCCTCAGAACTACAGACAGTTTCTGTGTTGTACGTGACTGTAGAGTTAAAATGATTGATCTGAATATTTCCAATTTTTGGAATGTTGCATTAGACCCTCTATTAGTTTCCTGTGGCTCCTCTAACAAATTATCACAAACTTGGTGGCTGGAAACAACAGAAGTCCAAAATCAGTATCATTGGGCCAAAGTCACCAGGTCTGTGCTCACTCCAGAGGCTCTGGGGAGAGTGTTTCTTTGCCTCTTCCAGCTGCTGGTGACTGCCAGCATTCCTTGGCTTGTGACTGCATCACCCCAACCTCTGCCTCCATGTTCAAACTTTCTCCTCTCCTGTGTTACATCCAGTCTCCTTCCCTAAGGACATCTGTGACTGCATTTAGGGCTCACCCAGATAATCCACTATAATTTCTCAATCTCAAGATCCCTAACTTAATCACACCTGCGAAGTCTGCCACATAAGGTAACACTCACAGGTTCCAAGGATTAGGACCTGGATATCTCAGGGTGCATTATTCAGCCTATCCTAGTCCTCTCCCAAAGTCACTGTCACTTTGCAATCCCTCCCTTCCAGAATCTATAACACTGAATAGCACTGTGGGCTATTCAGGGGTACCTTCTACAAACTGAAATAGAAATGTTAGATGAAATATTGTTAATCAGATTCCCTATCTTAATAATAATGTGAATTATGCCAGTCCAGCCTATTCTCACCATCCGGTATGATCGGGGAGAACCTTCTCACTCACCTCTCAATTTCATTATATTTATTATCTGTCTATCCATACTGCCCTACCACAAAACTGTATTTATTTTTATAAAATTTTTATTGTAGTTTATTGTGTTATTTTAATGTTTTTACTCTGGTGGATATACAGTCTGTCTCTCTTACTACTTAGACGTTCATCTAATATTTTATCTCCTAAGGGAAAACCCAAAACTATTCTTTCTTGTTGTTCAGCATTATGGTACAAGCACTTAAATATTCCTATCTTGGTCTTTCTTGTCCCTTTTAGCCCAGCATCCATCAGTGACTTCCTAAACCCAGTGGTAGCTGTCAGTTGTGTATGTCTCAGTAATTGCTACCCTCCTACTTCTCTGTCCTTTAACCATCCTTAACTAACCCATTATATCTATTGTGTCTTACTGAAAATCTGAGAAGCACTATGAGCACCTTCCTTACACATACACATAAATACTCACATGTGCGCACACACGTGCACACACACACACAGAGGCATAATTTTACTTAAAGTTTTAGGGGGCTTGTGAACCCCCAGGAAGCTCAACCATGAACTGGACCTTGGACCCTGGGCTAAGATTCCCAAATAACATTAGCATCAGAATATCTACATTCATGCCCCAACTCTGCCACAGCTATGTGACCTCAACCAAGTCATTTACCTTTCCTTAGCCTGAATTGGGGCTAGTTGATCTCTAGAATCCCTTTCAGCTCTAGAAATGAATGAGTCTGTGAGCATTTTCAAATGCAGATCACAGTTAATTGTTTTTTTTTTTTCCTGATCACTTTGCCCAGTTTCTCATTTCATACTCACATTTCTGAAATAAGACTTCCTATTTCCTTTGGCTTTCAGTAATCATTAGAAAATGGTCCTGTACTCTTGAGCCAGAAGGGATTTAACTGGATATAGAATGGACATATGCTTCTTAATAGGACCTTCCCCATTATAGCAGTCTCCTCCCCTTCTTCTTTATTTCAGTATTCTCCCTATTGTTTGCTTGTCAGGAGAGCTGTCACCCAGTACGTTGTGCTAAATTGTCTCGAAGAGGGAACTGGGGCTGAAAAGATCTCAATGAAAAGAACAAAGGTGGCTAAGCTTTCTGGGCAGCAGTGATTTTTGAAGAGCCCCTGCTAAAGCTAAGAGTGAGAAAGAGAGAGTTTCCTTTTCATGCTGTCTTTTAATGGAAGAATGAACATTTTAAAAAGTCAGTTAAATATAGGGTATTAGAAAAGAGCGTATGCTGCTTTGCAAACTCTGGTACATGGGGTGCTTGCTTCAGTTGCAGAGCAGGTGAGATGAGTTATTATTGGCCACTAGATTTTGAACACCTTCCTGGCAGGGAATGTTTGTTATCCATCTTTGCATCTCTAATGCCTAGAATAGAGCTATGTACCTATTAAGTGCTCAAATTTTTGCTTAATGTGTGTGTGGCAGCCATGAAATGGGCTGTTTGTGTCTCCTGCTGCAGGGAGCATAACTCACTGACAGCCTTAAAATGCTGTCCCCTCTGAGTCCATCACCACATTTGCACTGAGGCCACACATGCTGCAGACTGCTCCCAGTCAATGACTAAGCGCAGCAGGAGCGCTAACTCAGGCACGTCCTGGTGAGATGTGGGATTCCTTTAGTTCGAGGACTTCCCACTGGCCTGGCCAAAGCTTTCTTGGAACTGGGCTGCAGTCTGAGACTCTCATATCCGAACTTCCTGCCTTTCTTCTCTCCTTCCACGGGTGTCAGACCTTGAACATGGTCTGAAGGCTCTCCCTCCTCCTACTTCCTCCTGAATAAATCTATTGCACGGCTGTCCCATCTTGGTGTTTTCTAATGCGATATAAAAGAATGAATGAGCTCATATTGTAACTAAGAGTAGAGAGCAGTCATGTTGGAAGATACTAGAGAATGTGTGTGATAATTTATTATTATAAGGCTTTAAAGCCATTTGAAATGTTTGGAACCTTAGAGTCAAAGCAATCCTTTCCGAAGGCAAACTGACCTCATCCCTCTTTTCCTTTAAACCCCTTCTGTAGCTTCCCATTGCCCTTGGGATAAAGCCAATATTCTAACATGACCCGCCAGCTCTGACCTGATCTGGTCCCTGCTTCTTTTTGCAACTTCGTTTTGCATTATACTACCCCTCACTCTCTTTCTTCTAGCCACACTAGTCCCTTTATTCACCATGTTCCCTGCTGCTACAGAGCTTTTGTACATGCTGTTCTTTCTGCTCAGAGCATCCTTCTCTCACCTTTTTGCCAAATGAATCCATACTTATATCTGAGCTTAAATTTCACCTTGTCAGAGTTGCAGAGGGTGTAGCTCAAGTGGTAGAGCATGTGCTTAGCATGCACAAGGTCCTGGGTTTGATCAGTTTAGACTGAAAGCTACACAGGAAAAGCAACAGAGTATGGCTTTGCTCACTTTCGTAGCCTAGCATCCAGCACATAATCTGGCACAGAGTAGACACTCAATACATTTTGTGAAATAACTGAATCCAAGTATTGGGGGATGAGGAGAACTGTTCTGGAATACAGTGTCAAGTCTGGAGTTTGATTTCACCCTATTTACCACTAATCAGTTAGCTGTTTATTGTTTCATGGATGCTGGCAGAAGTCAAGAAACTTCTGAGTCAGAGACAAAGGGCTTTATTACTTACAGCAGAGCAAGTAGCAGAAGCATCCTGTTTGCATTGGTTTCCTTTGCCTGCCAAGTCTGACGTGGAGGGCTCAGGTGATGCTTACATGGGCCATGGGTTGCATTACAGGAGAGGAATACTGAGCTTGGGGAACCTGCCATTTTATAGCAAGTAGTAAACAAGCTTATTCTTTGTCCTAAAGGGAGGCATTACCTTATCTCTCAAGGTTTCTTGCTGCAAACTCAATCCTGAGAAATGGCCCAAGTAAAGAGCAGGCAGGGCCTTGACATCTTGGCACACCTAGCAAGATGGAGAGAAGTGCAAGAGACCCGTGGAAGAGTGTTTCCCTCCAAAAAATCGTTCATGCTTAGGGAAAGCTTCGGAATTCATTCTCTTTCTCGCGTCCCTTCTCTCTCTTTCTCTCCTCCTCCCTCCCTCTCTCTCTTTATCTTTCTCATATATATAGTATACACATAGTATTGCAGGATGGAGAAGGAATCTAGGCCATGGGTTTGCTCACCGGAAGCATAGCCTGGAAGATGGCTAATACAGCCGTATTTCCGTGAGTGACAATATCACATAAAGGGTAAGAACATTGGCTCTGGAACCAAGACTGCCTGGTTTGAATTCTTGCTCTGCTGCTTCCCAGCTGTTACATCCTTGGTCAAGTCATTTAACCTCTCTATGCGTCATTTCCCTCATCTGTAAAATGGAAATAATAAAACTGCCTGCCTCATGAGGTGGTTGTGATCAAATGGGTAAAGCACTTAGAGAAAATGCACCACATTCAGTAAGTATTCAGCAGATACTAGCACTTATGATTGTGATCGTTACTACTGTTCTAGGCCAGCTGACCAACCGTGGAATAATCTACTTGTACTTCATCAGGCAGTGATAATGGTATGCTGACCTTGGAAGCTCTGGCCTCCTATATTGAAGTTACTTCCCTTTGATGTCTAGGACTAATCAAAATGTGAACTAGAGAGGTTGGGGAGGGCAGGCCTACTCTGGTCTTCCTATGCAAACAGACTTAATCACAGCCTAGGCTTATTAATTTAAATGTTACTGGTGATGGGTAGGGAACTAAGCGGGTGGACTTTTAATGTAAGCACATGTTACAGGTACCGAACTGAAGCACAGCACCACTTGGAAGCGTTCTCACTGCTGAACTTAACCACTTCTCTTTTTGTAGTGAATGTGGTGGAGGCGCTTCAGGAATTCTGGCAAATGAAGCAGTCCCGCGGGGCGGACTTGAAGAATGGGGCTCTGGTGGTTTATGAGATGGTTCCCTCCAGCAGCCCTCCCTATGTCTGCTATGTCACCCTGCCTGGGGGAAGTTGCTTTGGGAGTTTCCAGGTAAGAGCTGTGAGGCAGCAGTAGCAAAGGTAAAGGCTTATGTGCTAGTAATGGCTTTCTCTATCACTTGGCCATAAGTCACTGTCTAAAATCACAGATTTAAAGACTTGAACCAGTTCTGGGAAAATCATTCCGATAAACATCTGAGGCTCATGTGACCACAAAAGAACCTCAGTAACATGCTTTTCTTTTAACCATGCTCCAATTCAAAGTGGGTTTGAGTTTTTGCAGGCTGAAAGAAAAGCAGACGGTTAGCACCTAACTCATATTCTGATCTGGCTTTCCAACTTCCTGCTATCTCTTTTTGAGAACACAGAATAAAATTCTTTGCCCTCAGTACTTTTTCATAGGCTATGACTAAGGAAAGCAATATTTGAGTTCTCTAAGAGATCAAAGGAGAGGGACTATATATGGTGGGAGTAGTACTCATCTAAGAATTAGGAGATCTAAATTCTCATTCCCCTGACTGCCAGCAGGGCAAATCGGATAATTTCGCTGGGCCTCAGTTTCCCCATCTATAACATGAAGGAGATAGATGAGATGATTTCTAACCAGTATTTGCAGTACTAGCATTCTACAAGTCTATGGGAGACCTGTTAATATTTGATGATGAAAAGAGGTGATGCTATCATAGGATAATGAGAAATTCGACTAGTATAAATATTATCATCAAAGTGGATTTTTCACATTGTAGACAGGAAGGTAATCTTCTGAAATGTCGACTTAGAACCTGCAAAGGACGTTAGAGAAGAGACCAGACACTTATGTTCTGTTTTCCATATGGTTTGTATAACCCTTAGACAAAGGTGTACCCCCTGCTACGTGCACCCACAGCGCCTTCAATGTCTGCTATCAGATCACTTACCACAACATACCATAACTGACTGTTTCTCTCTCCTGGTTGACTGTGCTCTGCAGAGGCAGAGAGAGCGTCCGTCTTCTTGTTCAGTTTAAATCCCTACCACCAAACTCAGTGCCCAGCACGGAACAGGTACTTAGTACATCTGTTGCATGAATGAGTACCATTGCAGCTCAGTTCTTGCCTCAAACAGAAACAGTCGTAAGAAAGCTTCATTTCAAGTCAGGTGACCAGCTTTTTCTCTCAGAACCCCACCCATTTCAGAAATACAATTTTATGACCATGATGATGACTAATGTTTATCTTTTTCTTGTGGAAGATAAGATCTTTCTGTCCTTCTCCCACCTCATCATACTGCTGAATAAGGATTTGATCATTTTATGGTGATGTCCAACTAGACTATTACAGTAATTTGATTCCATTATTTCCTGAAAGGGAAGAATTATCTATCTTGGCCCCTTTTAGCTTGTATCCTTCATATCAACTTTGCAGGTGAAACTTCTCCTGGTGGTTTTCTTCACAGGTGACTTTTCAGAAAGAGCACTATACAGTAGAATGGGCAGCAGGCTAATAAACAGAGAGGAGTAGAAACAGAGACATTAAAGAAGCAAGAATACTTAGGGTTAATGCACCAAGCCCTGTACGCTGTCTCAGAGGGACCTGTCAGCTAAAGGAAACCGGGGATTATTGATACTAAGGATGGTTAAGTAGCAAACATATCCTTGTCTACTTTTTAAAACTATGACATCACTTTCTTCCTTTTCTCTAATCCTAATCATAAATGACAAAGGGCACAGAGGCCTTGGAGGCAGCCAGTAAAGATGAATTATAAAGGTGGCTAGGGATCTGAAGCGGTGTGATTCAAGACGTCTGAAAATCAGACCTGTTTTATGATACCTATGTTGGATACAATGTAAAAAACATGAATTAATTTTTAAATTTTTTCTTGTTTTCCTTGGGTCAGCTTTCCTTTTTCCTAGCCACCTCTTTCCTCTTTGCTTCCACTGGTGGGGAAAAAAAGACTATAAAATCCTTCCTCAGACCATAGACTCTGTTCAGGGATAGCTCCTTAGCTCACTGCATTACTGGGGGAACTGCCTGCACACAACTAAAAGTAAAGTCCAAGAATTCTAGATGGGTGCTTCTGATAGAGCTTAGAGGTCTGCCCTGCAGAAGCAGCTCAGACACAAATTTGTTCTAATCTTAGGATAAAAAAGATCTTGCCCATCTGCAGAAAAAGAGAACAAGGTAGATATTTCTAACAGACTGGACAGAATCTGGCTTTTGAGTAATTAATTCTGTTGACAGTTTAAACAGGGGTACTTTTCATATCCAGTGATTATATGCTGACTTCAGCGGTCTTCATTCTGCATTCAGTTTGGTATGAGCTGCAGCTGTCTCCAGTTCCTTAATGACTTCAGGATGTTGAATCAAATTTATGTTACCAAATGTCCCATCCATTTTACAATAAAAACTTTGGAGAGTGTGTTGAGCAAACTGATTTATCCAGAGTATCCAAGTGTTTTCTATCCCAAGTGTTTCTCTCCCATTTTTTCTTCCTCTCTCTCAGACACACACGTACACATATTTTCTCTCTCTCCCCTGCCCAGTTTTGCCCCACAAAAGCTGAAGCCCGGCGGAGTGCTGCAAAGATTGCACTAATGAATTCTGTGTTTAATGAACATCCTTCCCGAAGAATCACTGATGAGTTCATTGAGAAGAGTGTCTCTGAGGCCCTGGCATCTTTCAATGTAAGTTGCTTGGAGTTGGAAGGAAGGAGAGTGGGCGTGGGAGAGCCGGCAGGTTGGGAAGTCTTACATATTACCAGGAAACAGAGCGTGAACTCTTGGTTTTCTTTCCTGTCTACATTTCTGTTCTTTCTTTATTTTCTGTCAGTCTTCCGTATTACATGCTCCACATGTCTCAGTCTCTAATTCTATATATGCGTTTATGTTTTTGCTGTTATTTTGTATCTTTCATCGTATCTCTTTGATATCTAGAAACCTTTATTTCAAGATTTATAGAACTTTAGAGGTATTACAAAATAATAATTGAGCTTGAATTTTGTGTTTCCTAATTTTGGTTTAAGACTTGAGTCCCTTCTTCCTTTACCGTTCCTTTTTTTTATATGACTGTTTTTATTGTCACTTGATTCCTGCCTGCATTACTTCATCTTATTAATAAAGAATTAAAAAAATACAATATCTTGCCTTTTTACGTTTCTAGGAATGGGGAAGATGATTTATTTACTCTCTGTAAAAAGAAGATCTGTTCTTTCAAATGCTAATGATGATGACATGACCATAGCTAATCCTAACTGAGTATTTATTTTGTGCCAGGGACTATTCTAGAGGATTTATATGTATTTTATCTCATTTGATCTTTACAATAATCCCATGAGGTGTAAGTACTATGATTATTGCTATTTTACAGATGAGGAAACTAAAAACACAGAAGTGAACTTTTGCCTCAAGTGAAACAGCCTGCAGATGGTAAAGTGGCGGCTGGGACCCAGGTCGATTGACAGGCTTTTCTAGTCTAGAGGGACAGCGTAGAAATTAGCACTGCCTTCTTCTTCCCTCCACACAAGATCACCGATGGGGAGATAAAGTCGGACCAGTTTTCTGTGTCTGTTTTCTTTGTATTTAAGATGTAATTACATATATTAAACTGCTTCAGTCACCTGTTTGTAGATGAGTGTTTTACACTTTGAATCATAGTCCCTCTGTTACCTAAGAGCCACCTGCTTTTCCCCTTTTACTCTTTGCCCCAGTCAGCAGTATCTGCAGGAAATAAAAACATTTTTAATATTAATCAAATTAATTCAAATCAAGAAAGTATATTTTTCACCCTTAAATCACCTAATGTATTATACAATGGAACAGTAGTTTGGATTATAGAAAGCAGTGGTTATGAGCATGGACTCTGAATTCATTGTTTTGAAATTATGGTTCTACTTTTTTTTTGGCTTGAATTATGGTCAGTTACAATGTGTCTATCTCTGGTGCACAGCACAATGTTCCAGTCATGCATATACATACATATATTCGTTTTCATATTTTTTCATTAAAGGTTATTACAAGATATTGAACATAGTTCCCTGTGCTATACAGAAGAAACTTTTTTAAAATCTATTTTTATATGTAGTGCCTAAAATTTGTAAATCTCAAACTCCCAAATTTATCCCTTCCCACCGCCTTTCCCCAGTAACCATAAGATTGTTTACTATGTCTGCGAGTCTGTTTCTGTTTTGTAGATGAGTTCATAGCGTTATGGTTCTACTTCTTATGTGACTTTGAGCAAGTTACTTAATCTGTCTCAGTTTACTCACCTGTAAAATAGGATAACAGTTATACCTATCATTGGAGAAAAGAGAATATATTCCAGCACTTAGCACATGTTATCTTTTTAGATGCTTCTGCATGCAAGTAATAGAAAATCTCACATCAAGTTGACTTAATAAATGAAGGAAGGAAATTTATTATCATGACAGGAAGTCCAGAAGTAGAGCAGATTTCAGGGCTGGATGATTCCGTGGATCAAAAATGCCATCATCTACTGGCCCAAATTCTTTCCATCTCTCCACTCAGCCACGCTCTAGGTACTGGCTTTGCCTTTGGGCTGACCCCCTTCAGGGTGCAAGACAGCTACAGAATTGCAGGTGTTAAATACAGATACAACTACATCCGGAGACAGAAAGAGATCATCTTTTCAATCATCTCTTTAGTAGTATGGAATCTTTTCCCAGAAGCTCTCCAGCAGATCTCCTCTCTACCACCCAAAGCCCAGAATTCTCACCTTAAAAACCAGTACAGGCAAAAGGAATTAGGATTTACTCACTGGAGTTAGGATAAAATTGCTCTTCTCTGAGGCAATTTGGAGATGACTAGGCACTAGAACAAGATTAAGGTTCTATAGTAAGAAAGAAGGAAGCAGATGGTGGGTAGGTCACAGCAGTGTCTACTACAAAGTATTTAAGAAAAATAATGTAAACTATTATTTTTTTATAATTAACCCTCAAAATTGAGAACTTAGTGGATTTCTCATTAATATACCAGTGGAATTCCCATTCAGCAGAATAACAATTTTCATTTGGTCTTAGCCATGGGTAAAGTATAATGTCCACATTCTATGCTTTAAGCTTCTGTTCTTGAAAAGTCCTGAATCTGACACTGTATTGTATTATGTCTTTTGACAAATCATTTAGCCTCTGTGGGTCTGAGTTTCCTCGTTTGTAAAATAAGTAGGTTAAATTAAAATTAATTCTAATTCCTTTCTAATTATATTCTGATGTTCCTACCACTAACCAAGTATTCTGTGATTAAATGCTTATTCAATGAATAGAGTTCATTTATAATCTTGTTAGGTGTAGAAGTGTCATATGAGGCAGAAGTTCCCAATGGTGGATCAAGCCACTGTGTTGTACCCCAAGTAGGTTACAGATGTGCCATGATATTGATCCCCTCAACTCTCAGGGATCTGAGCAAGGCCTGGGGCAGATGGACTCCTCTGCCCCGCAGCCTGCTCTGTATCCTCCAGCTGGCTGTGCAGATAGGATCATAATTTTCTATGTGCCATACCATGGAAACGTTTGGAGGTACTAAGTAAGGTATCACATTCAATAATTATAGACAAAAATGAAAACAGATGCTTGCGTCAGAGCTCTAAATCCTAATAATGAAAATTACTACCTTTTTCCTTCCTCCTTCCAGCTTTTTACTTCTAAATAGAAATTTTGTGATTTTTGCTTTGCCACAAAGATTGACTACATGTGGCATGATTGTTTCTCATGAGCCACAAAACAAAATGGGTTCATTTCGAGTAGTTCTGACTTCTCATTGATTCTAGCACTGTGAAAATTAATAATAATAATAATAATAATAATAATAATAATAATAATAATAATAATAATAATAATAATAACAACTAGCACTTATGGTGTACTTACTAAGTGCCTGGCATTATTTTATCTGTGATACATATACAAGAAAATCCCACGATAAACTGAATTTGGATATAACTTGCTGGCTCCTGACCTCTACTCAGTCTCCTTGCTCAAAGAGAGCAGAATAAAGTTCTTATCTTGGGAGGTGGCATGGGGTTGAGGGGAGGGGGGAGCGTGGAACTGGCTGGAACAACCAGGAAACCTCTCGGGAAGCAGGAGGAGAAAGTTGGGTTCCTGCGTTCCCAGCAGTCTCCTGGCCTCATTTTTCTAGATCAGGTTGACAAAAGGGTCACCAATAAGCCAGGAGGTGCCCTTATTTTGGAAGTCCGAGAGAGCCCCAGGATCTGAAATTATCTCCAGCAATATGAAACCACCACCAAATAGCACCAAACCAGAACCAGTACGAGCCTGGATTTGGACTGTGTAACTGGACACCAAGTCCAATACAATGATACACCCACATTTTATATTGGCTGGAATTGTTAGACTACATTTATCCCTTTATAAACTTTAAAAAATCTCTAATTCTTAAAACATCCTATAAGGTAGACCTATGATTATTCTCATTTTACAGAAAAGGAAACTGAGGAACAGACAGGTTAAGTGACTTCACCAAGGCCACAAGACTGGTAGGAGCTCCAGGCTATGCTCTTACCTTCTACACTGCATTGTTTTTTGCATATACTAGGCTTGCAGATAGGATAGTATGTCTTAGTTTTACCCCTGCAGGTCATGTCACCAATAGAAGACACAGGAGGCAAGTGTCCAGGAGGCCAAACTGCCACCCAGAATTTGCCATGCTTATGACTCATACTGTCTCCCTTTAAAATGCATTTGCCAGTTGTCCTCTAGGCTAGTCCAGTCCTGTATGCTGAACTCACTCTGTTATTTTGGGTAAATCAGGACTTTTCTCTATGTCTCAGTGTTCCCCCTTTGTAAAACAGGGAAAATCAGCCTGACCTTCCTCTATCACTCAAGTTAAAATGTATGATGACTTCCGAGTCCTTTAGGACTGTGCTGACCAGCAGAATAGCCACTAGCCACATGTAGCTACTGAGCACTTGACATGTGGCTAGTAGGAACTGAGATGTGCTGTAAGCATGAAAGAGACACCAGATTTTGAAAACTTAGTACAAGAAAAAGAATGTTTCATTAATAAGTTTTATACTAATTATAGTTGAAATAATATTTTGAGTATACTGGGTTAAATAAAATATGCTATTAAAATTAATACTTATTGTTTAGTTTTACTGTAATGTGGCAACTAAATGAAACATGTGGCTTGCATTATATTTCTCTTGGACAGTGCTGCTTGAGGTGATAATCCTGACTGAAAATCTATTTGTCTTTTCCTTTCCTCTGTTACCAGGGCAACAGGGAGGAAGCTGACAACCCAAATACAGGGATTGGTGCCTTCCGATTCATGTTGGAATCCAACAAGGGCAAGTCAATGTTGGAGTTCCAGGTATTATACTATTCCTCCCACTCCCCTGGCTCTAATAACATGGGTCAGCCTGCGTATACACACATATATGTGTGTATATATATATACACTATATATTGTACTATATATAACACAATATATATGTACTATTTGTCTGGCTGTCTATACACACACACAGACACACACACACACACACCTCCTACTAATCCCTAACTCACTAACACTCAGTTGGAAAGGAAAGGAGAGAAAGTTATGAGAATATTTTTCAAAATGTAAATATCTTCCTTCCCCCAGGGACATATCAGAGTTGGTATGAGATGTTTCCACAAATACATTTTCGCCTGTAATTCTGACGCAGCCTCCCAGTGTCCCAGCACTGAATATTTTCTTCTTCCAGGAGCTGATGACAGTTTTTCAACTGCTGCACTGGAATGGCAGCCTTAAGGCCATGAGGGAAAGACAGTGCTCTCGGCAGGTGAGAGTCCCTGTGGGGGAGGGGAGTCTGGCAGAAGGACAATTCTGAGGTGACTGTCGTGTTAGAAATACACAGGCCTACCAGATTGTGAATACTGAAAGCCTTACTTAGGGTGCCCTCTTCATCCTTGTAATCTTTCCTATTTAAACCTTAACTGTGATTCTTTTACCTGCCTTGCTTCTCCCACCAGGAAGTTTCCTTTAAGAATCTCCTCAGAGGACTCAAGTGCTGACTCCAGTTAGGACTCAAAGGCTGGGAGTTCCTAGTCCCAGTTGGGTCAATGTGGTGGGAACCTTTATTTTGTCAGTGACTTTCACATTCCTCTCGCCCTCCAGGAAGTACTGGCTCATTATTCACACCGGGCCCTAGATGACGACATTCGCCACCAAATGGCACTGGACTGGGTGAGCCGGGAGCAGAGTGTGCCAGGAGCACTGTCTAGAGAGCTGGCCTCTACTGAGCGGGAACTGGACGAAGCTCGGCTGGCAGGCAAGGAGCTGCGCTTCCACAAGGAGAAGAAAGATATTCTTATGCTGGCTGCTGGGCAGTTGGGCAATATGCATTCTTCCAACTGCTAGGCATCCACCCACATACGCCCCATCCTCCCCAGGCCCTTTTTTATATGTCCTTTCTAAAACTTAGTGTGATTCCTGTACATACTTTCTCAACTTTATACTTTAAAATACAGAATATATATGTGTATGTATGTATAAATTCTACACTTGGATTCCTATTTGCTAAGAGATCATTTTTCTTACTTCTAGTTTTGGGATGTAGTTGCATTTGAAACATCTCCGTGTCGCTTGACAAACAGAGCAGGCTGTCTTTGGAGCTTTGTTGGCTCTTACACTCCCAGTAACTCTGTAGTCATTTTAACAGCGCAAAATGATTGACTGTGTTCATGTTTCCTTCTTTTCAAATAACAGGGAGCTTGAATAAGGACTGTGTGCCCCACCCTAACCCTCATTCTTCCTTTCTCTTGGACCCAATGGGGCATGAAAATGAAGACTTTGGCTTTGGCTTATCTTAAGCTGGGCCTATGTGGTACCAAGCTGTTCCTCCAGTAACCAGATATTTCATAGCCTACACCACCCTCTCCCCCCTCCCCCCACCACCTTACTCCTCCTCTGCCTCCAGATGGTACTTCATTTTGAGGCTTTCCTTACTTTATTATTTAGAAGGAAGTGAAGATCTGGTTTCTTATTTTTAAAATTATTGCTGAGAAACTGCCCAGGAATAAGAGAAGACTTATAAATACAACCTGTAGGGGTTTATCATGTAACGCTGCTTCTGGGGCACAGGTACCACACCAGCAGTCCAGGTCTCCAGATGTGCTCTGCTGAAGGGGTCAGGATTGAAGCCGCTTATCTTCAGTTTTCCCTTTTCATTCCTCCTCCCCTCCTTACCTTAGTCAAACCCTGTCTTTAGACATTCCTGCCTGCAAAGATTGGTAGAAGGTAAAACATGTTTCCCTCCTCTCTCTCCTCTCATCATTTTGCCCTTTGGAAACAGTATCTGTCCAATTTGGTGAGGGCCATGTCCCTCCTATTCCCACGAAGTTGCTGCTGTTTACTACCTTGGATGTACATACCTTAGATTCATGTTTTCTCTCTTTTCTTTCCTCTTCCTTTCCTTTGATTATTAGAGCATGAGCTGATCAGGAAAATTAGATGAGACTTTGGCATTATGGCACTTCCTTATTGGAACCTTGAGAGACTACAGGAAAGGAAAGAGAATCAATGATCAGCTGCTTGTGTTTTTAATACTGTTCTCTTCCCCCACCTCTTTCCTAGGGGAAATAGGACAGAAATGATCTGGAGTACAGCGAAAGCATTTCCCTTTGGGAAGTTTTTTTGTGGGTCTCTCTAAAATATATTTCCCCCTTTTTTCTGTAATCTCCTTTATGCTGTGTTATAGTTCAATGCACTTTCTAAACTGAGTTTGAGAAACTCAATGCTCCTGCAGTTGTACTTCCCATTTAACAATTATGCACTTTGCTTTTAGAGATAGGTTAGGAAACATGCTACAATTTGCTGTTTTGGATCAGATAGGGAAAAGATGAAAGTTAGCTTTCTTACTTTTGAAATCATCTTGGTGACCAGTACTTGTGGGATCAGAGGTAAGGAATCTAGCAGCAATTGTATTAGTGCTTGAAAGAGATGTCCTTGAATTCTCCAAGCCCCATCTCTGTATTCCATGAAGCAAATGTAGGGTTTGAGCAGAGGCTCCTACATTAAATAAGACGTGTGTCTATTCAGTCTTTATGGATACTTATAATCCAGAAATCATAAACCCTCTTTTCTCCTGTGCTCTTTTCTCTGGGAAGTGTTAAGGCATGTGAGTTGTGGGAAGAATTTGTCCTTGCACCCCCTGGATTATTTTTCTCAAATATCTACCAGTAAGAGCCCAAAGAACTTGAGAAAAATTGTTCCCGTATCTGTCCACTTCTGGTGTTAAAGTTTTACTTACCTTTTTAGTACTTTCTTTGTATTTTATATGTACAATTTAATACAATTAAAAATAAATTTTTGTCTAGTAAGCCAGACTGACTCTTTCTTGAGACTTATGTATCAGAGGATACTTTCTCTTACATATATACACTTAAAAAGAACTCCTATGAGTATTTTTGGGGTGGTAGAAATAAGGTTGTACTACCAGGGGAGGGTATTCCGTTTCCCCTTCTCCAGACATTTGAGGAGCTTGGATTTTGTCCTTGGCACTTTCTCCTCAAGCTCTCCCCACTTCTGCTGGCAATCTCACCCACAAAGGTGGCTTAAACGCTATCATACACACAATTCTCAAACCTATTTCTTCCATCCCAACCTGTTTTGAGCTTTTCTGTTTTTCTCCTGAGCTCTTACATCTATATTTCCACACACTGAACATTACCACCCGGATGACACAAGCTCTTTGAACTTACATAACTAAAATAAAATCCTTTTCTCCATACATGCTCCTCTTTGACTCCCCAGATCTGTTATTGAAATTATCTGCCCAGTTATCTAAGCTAGAACCTCAGATTCATCCTCAATTCTCCCCTAATATCATCTAATCAGTCACTTACTGTTGAGTTTACCTCCTATATAAACTTCCTAACCTGCTTTGTCCATATCTACTCTCTTAGTTCAGTCCTTTTTCACCTCTGAGCTGGACCACAGCAGTCTTTTCCTAACTAGTCTCTACCTTCATTCTTAACATCCTCCACACTCCTATCAGATTTCTTTCTAAAATACTTATAGCTGTACCAATCCCTTGCTTAAACCATCACTTAGCTATCTTTACCTTTGGCAGCACTTCCCAAAGGTTTATATGTGAACCCTTGGTGTTACCTGAGATGACTTTAGGTGGTAGATGGGGAAACATTTTTATTTTTACTAGTTATGTTTTAATCTGAGTTTGTAATAGAAAAAATTTTTTTTCCATTTATGGCAGTGATATTTAAACTTAGTGTAAACTTTTTAAAATGCCAGTCTATTTAAGGAAAAATAAGAACCAAAAATAGTGTGGGGGCTATTTGCAAACATTAAAAATTATGAGTACTAAAATATTGAACTAGAAACATTTCTTGCCTACAGGGTAAGTTCCAAAATCCTTAGCATGGCATACAGTTTGACCATAAACTATACTTCCAGCTTTATTTCCTAGTTATAGAGCATCAGGAATACAGAGTTTCTTGCCATTCTGACAATAAACAATAAACAAGTCAAAATAGACAATAAACAAGTCAGAAAGTAAGCAAGGTAATTAAAGCTTTGAGTTTAAATCCTGTGAAGGAAATAAGAGTGAAGACCCCAAGAGCTGGAGTGAGAGGATCAGGGACAGAGATTTGCAAAAGTCCTTAGATGGGAAGGAGTACAACATAGCTGAGAGAAAGTATAGGGAGAGTTTAATGGGTGAGAGGGAAGAATGGTGGTGGAAGAGGTGGGAGAGAGGCAGAGCAGGCTGTGTGAGCCTGAACTTTTTCATTCTAAGTGCAAAAGTAAGTCAAGGGAGGATTTTCAGTAGAGATGTAACCAACTCATTTTTCCAAAGACCACAGTACCTACTGCAGAGAACAGATTTATCTAAGTCTCAGTACAACTGCTTTCCCTGTAAAACTACCCAACCTTAAAGTCCTAGTTCAAATGGAGGGCCCCCCTTACATGCACTCTCCTTACTTCCAGTCCTATTAGAAATTTTCTTTGTTCCGCCATAGAACTTTGTGCTATGGCAATGATCACTTTCCTAATGTAATTATAAAGTGACTGTTGACAACACAGGAATTTCCCCGTTCTGCCAGCACCTCTTAAAATATTAGACACACATATCGACATTCATAACTGTTTGACTTTAACATTAATAAATAAACCCACAGTCCACTATTGTTTAAGGTCTATGTAGATTCCAGAATGTGGGGGCAACATGGGTTTTGCCTCAACTCCTAGGTTTTTAAATGTTAAATATTTGTACCATCCTCAGAGAAGCTAAAGCTCCTATTTTGTTCAAAGCCGTGATTTTTCTTTTTTAATTTCCGTAAGTGGAGGAAAGAATTTGAGTGAGTTTTCTTTTTCTTTAAGGTTGATATTTGTCTCCCCAATCTTATTTTACCGGACAACCAGGTCTGCTAGGGTTTTTTTAGGAGAGAAAATTCGTGCTGCAGTACGTTCCAGAAGCAGCTTTTTGAGGCAGAACTGCTGACTGAACTACATTTTTTTTTTTTTTTAATGCTTCCATCATAGATCAGGCTGCTCCTCGGCACAGTATAGGTCTGGAAGTTTCTAGAGAAAAAATCTCTCTTCAACTTCCATTCCCTAGTATGGAGTGAAAGGAGACGCGAAGCAAGCCTTTAACAAAAAAAAAACCAGGCTGGGCGTCTCTGTCAGCTACCCTATTTCAGCGGAAGTTATTGACTCCGCCCACCCCCTCGCCTGTCCCTCTCAGAGCCGGGGCCTTCCGCTCACGACCCGCTCAAGATGGCTACGGAACACTTCCGGGATATTCCCAAACTAGGCCCGCCTCCGTTGCGTATTTTCACCGCGCCGAGGGCGGGACTTAGAGTTAGTTTTTGATTGGTCAATTTGACTGGCGACCTTTCCCCTCCGCGACAGCTACCGGAGGAGCCTCGGGCCTGAGAGGCACGGCCGGGAGTTAGAGCGAAGGCAAGATGGCTGACGTGCTGGATCTTCACGAGGCCGGGGGCGAGGACTTCGCCATGGATGAGGATGGGGACGGTGAGGACAGTGGAGGCGGCTGCGGGAAGCGGGGAAGGTGCGAGAGAAGGGCGTATTAGAAAAACGTAATCTCCCTTCTCCCCAGCGAGGAGGATGCGAGCGGGGAACTGGCTTTCCGTTGGCTTGGAGACCCCGCCTCCTTCGGGAGGAACGGGGGCGGTCCAGGAAGGGACTGAGACTGGAGGTGGTGAGGTCGGCTTTCAAATGATGTCTGGAAAAGAGACGCTAGTTGTAAACTGTTATCTCTGTCACTTATTCTTTCACTTCTGGGGTTCCAGAGAGCATCCACAAACTGAAAGAAAAAGCAAAGAAACGGAAAGGTCGTGGCTTTGGCTCTGGTGAGTGTTTGTGGGTGGAATGGGGTCTAGAATGGTGAGAACTATGAGTTTTGGAGTCCCCATTCAGAGTTATGGTGAGCAGTGGGAGATGGGGGATTTTCCGGTGATCTCGTGTATGTTTCTAATAGAAGAGGGGTCTCGAGCGCGGATGCGTGAGGATTATGACAGCGTGGAGCAGGATGGTGATGAACCCGGACCACAGCGCTGTAAGTAAAATGGAGATTGTCTGTAGAGAATTAGGAAACAATGAAATAAAACCCAGTAGGAATGGGGTCAGAGGTAGCTTAACCAATCTCTGTGGTGTCTGCACATAGTCTACTTCTGTGATCTTGTTTTGAAGTTTTTCTCTCATAAGCTCAAACAGCCTCCCTCCCTTCCCCAACAGCTGTTGAAGGTTGGATTCTCTTTGTCACTGGAGTCCATGAGGAAGCCACGGAAGAAGACATCCATGATAAATTTGCAGAGTATGGGGAAATAAAAAACATCCATCTCAACCTGGACAGGCGAACAGGATATCTGAAGGTATCCTGAGTGATACTCCATTACCTCTCTTCCCCCATAACCCTTAGACAGCGTTGGTAGTTCTCCCGTGTTTGTTGTGGTTGGCCAAGAGCAAAGTTAAAATAAAATGACATTGGGAATTGATTTTGTTAGACATAGCAAAGAGACAGAAACAGACACACAGTTGTATATATAATAGAGGTATATGATGTATATTCGTTGTTGAGAGTATGGATTTTTCTATTTGAATAGAAAATAGCTTGCTGGAATAGGAGGGTTTTCATAATCTGTCTTTTCACTTGTCCTAGGGGTATACTCTAGTTGAGTATGAAACATACAAGGAGGCCCAGGCTGCTATGGAGGGACTCAATGGCCAGGATTTGATGGGACAGCCAATCAGCGTGGACTGGTGTTTTGTTCGGGGTCCACCCAAGGGCAAGAGGAGGTAAAGTGGAGAGGGCAAACACTATCTCAGTGAAGAGAATATGAGCAAAACAGAATAAGGACATTGTATTGTATTTCTCTGATGGGCCCTATCTCTTTTCCTTGTCCCTAGAGGTGGCCGAAGACGCAGCAGGAGTCCAGACCGAAGGCGTCGCTGACCCATCTTCTGTTGTTCTGGTGTTCTCTCCAGAGGTTCCATTTGACCATGCAGCTTTGGGAAAATAGGGCTGGGGTGGAACTCACTGTGTTTTATATTTAATCTCTTACCCTTTTCTGCTTAGTGTTTCTTTTGAGTTATGAATAAATGTCCCATTTTTGTTTTCTACATTTAAAATTACTTTCCTGTTCTGACATTGCAAGCTCTGAAGCACTATTTACAGTAAGGTAGTGTGGGTCACTGTGAAGATACTTCTCCCAGGGACTGAATTCTGTGTGAGTTTCTACAGTAGACATAGTCTCAAGTCTCAGCTGGGGTCAAAGTAGAGACTGCTCAGTATTTCTTTTTCTTGGAAGCTAAGAGAGCAGGGTAGAAGTCAGATATTCTTGTGATACTAAAGAATAATTATTCTGTTCCTGTGTACTCTGTCCTGAGCAAATGGATGTTATAGAAATGTCTCTTTTGTTTCTCCTGCCTCTTTTGCTGCCACATTTGCTTGTATTTCCATCTGTCTAAGGGCTTGAATCTCCTGCGGGGGCTTTCTTCCAGATCCTCCTTCTCTGGAGGAGTCTATACTAAGTTCTTGATGCCCTCTTCGGCAGCCAAGGGTGAAGGCCCCATAGAGGAGAGGATCCAGAGGAGCATTGAGGAGGCCAAAGAGGAAAAGGATGTGGCTGAGGCTGGGAGGCACTTCATTTAGCATGGTGGGAGAGAACCAGTACCAGAGACCTAGCAGGTAATAAGGTGTCCAGCAGAGGATGAAGGTCAGCAGGACAAGCAGGGCCAGTCGCAGGGCCCGAAGACGAACACGGGGATGATTGTCTAAGGAGCGGCGGAGGGCAAATTCACCGGCAGAGGCTGGGAATTTAGAAAACACACTCAAATTCAGAACCACTCAGCTCCTGAGTTGATGAATGGGCATAAATAGAGCTCTCCCCCTCTACAAGGAAGAAAATGCTGCATGCCGCCTTTCCCTTCCCAGCCTAGGACGATACACTCTCCTCCCCCCAGGGATTATGATAGACATGCTGGGAAAAAAAAGGTTTCGATTAAGATGCTGTGTTACATGAAGCTGCCAAGTCTATTTGAAGACGTGCTGGTGTCTAACAGAGGAGAATACTGATCCCTTTTCTCCTTATTCTTGCCCAGCTAACTCAACTTCAGAGAATGAAGTTAGAATTGAAGGCATTCAATAACATTATGTGTAGCATCAGGTGCTAGAGATATGGGTGGTATTTCACTTTTGGTTTGATAGATCACTATCAAATAAATGAGGTTAGAAGCAGTAGGGTATGGGTTAGGGCCTGGGGTCTGGGGTCTCACCATGGTTCCCCTTTCTTGTCCGGGAACTGGACGCACTGAGGACAATGCGGCTATAGCAGATGGTCATGGCAGTCAGTGGCAGCAGAAAGAGGCAGCAGAAGGTGAAGAGGTTATAGGTGGTCTCTTGCCATTGAGCCTTGAAGCTGCCTTTGGTGACACACTGAGTGAAGGGGACTGGACCAGCTCGGCGGACAGTATGGAACAGGAATAGCTAGAATGGAGTTGGGGACTGTTAGAGCTGGTTCCCCTTACCCTCCCCACCAGCCTACCCACCAGTTCAGCAGTATCTCCTTCCAGTTCATTCTTAATTCTCTGCAGTGCCGAGTAATTGTACATCCATGGTGCCATATTTAAAAGTGTAGAAATGTATCTCGAAAATCCCTCTTCCCCTTAGGCTATGTTTGTTAAATCCGGAATTTAAAGAATCCTGTCTTCTCAAGGGGTGGGTACAGCTCAGAGGTAGCACATATGCTTACCATGCACGAGGTCCTGGGTTCAATCCCCAGTACCTACATTTAGAACAAAAAGGAAAAAAAAACCTTGCCCTTTCAAATACTATTCTAACATTGAACTTCATAAAAGGGTATCTACCACCTCACCAACCTTTTGAGCTGAAATGATTTTCATGATGTGTGTGATTGATTCTGTGAAAACAAGAAATCTTGTATAAAACAGGTGCTGCTAAAGTTTCAGGCCATTTTGCAGCCACTCTGTAAAGTGACCTTTAGTAATAGTCATATGTACAGTAACTATGATGGTGAAACAATGTTAAATAAAATCTAACATTTTCCAAATGCTGTTGGCTGCCCCTTCCCCTTTTTGGCAAACTGCTGGGGTTTTGCTTTGAGTCAGTAGGGAGTATTTTTCAGTTGAGAGCTTCAGGTTGACTACCTCAGTTCAGGTAAGGTGGATTGAGTCACTATTAGTTTGATAGAAGGCAAGCTTTGTAGGTATCAGATTCTTAGATATAAGTCATTTTGGAAAGTGATTTCAGCAAACATGAGGGACTTTTAGGAAAGGTAAATAGTATCAGCCACAGACATGCAATTAAATGAACTGCTTGGACTTAGGATCAGGCGATTCTAAGTCAGTTGGGGAGTGGTTTTTCCTCTTCCCCTATCTTGAGTCCATATATTTTGAGGGTTTTGTTTTGGTGGGGTGGGGGGGGGCGGGTTATAGTACACCTAGAAATACTTGACACCTTGTGAGAAGGAGTTTAAAATAGGCAGGGCTCCTGGACTCACATTTTGGTCCATGGCCCCACTTCTGCCTCTTCTTTTCTTATCTGATACGCAATTTACCATCGACTGTGGAAACCTTTTCAGCTACTTCTGATAACTTGGAAACTCGAGTCTATAAAAATAGTTTCTAACTACAACAATGTTCCCTTCACCACACTAACAAAAAAGTTTTTTTTTACTGACACTAATATTTTAAGTGCAACATAAGGGCAGTGCAGAATTTACATAGGAGGATGCTAATGTGGAACCCAAAATAGCACCTTTTGAACCTCAATCATGATGTTACCAGGTTGCTGTTGAAGCAAATGGAGGTTGCACTATTGTCAGGTTTTCAGACTGCAAGAAAGGATGAAATTCATTTGCTATTCCATTATCTTGTGGCCTATATATTTCAAGGGATTTAGCCAGTCATATAGCTAGTTGTGGTAGAGCCTAGACTCAAAAAGCAAAAGTAAAACAAGCAAACGTCAAAAACAGGCTTCTTCCTAACTCCCAGCTCACATCTAAAATTCGCTTCATATAAATTCAACTGTAACTCCTTTTGCATGGAGGCAACAGGCTGCTTTTTAAAACTTGGGGTAGCAGAGGTCCTGTTTGCAACATACTGTTGGAAGCAATACTTCCTACTTTAGAACTACGGTCAGACTAACTGATAGTTAATTTAAAATATTTAAGGATTTAAGGGTCAAATCTTAAATCTGGCTCTAGAATGTATTATTCCAGAGGCTGAAATTATAGACTCCGTCCTGACATAACCCTAATCCTTGTCTCAGAGATGCTGCTTTACTCCCTCCTCCCAGATAGTGGTAGTGGTTTTGGTTTTGAAAGACTTGCTTTTTTCTAGATTTCTAGTTCATTTTCAGTATTGAGATTTGATTAACTGGTCCTCAAGTTCAGATGCTCCCCCTTTCCCCCGGTTCTGACACCCACCATAAAGTTAGAGTAAAAAATGGCAAATCTAATTGTCACTCTCTACCTTTTACTTTAGAGTCTCCACTGCCCTCAGGATAAACTACAAGCCTAATATTTGTGATCTGGTTCTTCATTCCCCCCAGGGCTCATTATTCACCATTCTCTAGCCCTCATCTTGAGCTGCAACCACTGTGAGATTGTCTACCCTCTACCCTCCCCAGCAGTCCTGCTTTAACTTGTCTGACTTCCAAGAATCAACTTTTAACGTCTCTGGGAAGTCAGGAAGCTTTCCCTAACTGTCCAAGAGTGGGTCAGACATCTCCGTTGTTCTTTAGCTCCTTATGCTTAGATTAACGCTCGACTACACACTGTGTTCTAATTGCATATTAATTTGACTCTGCACTAGTTTAAAAATTTCTTGGAGGCAAGACTTTGTCGCTCTATCCTTGATAGAACTTTTGATTGTACCTAGGGGATGCACATTATTTTTTGGATTGATGAATGAATGTACCACAAAGTTTTGTCCAAAGTCACTGACTTAACTGTCTTCTTCCCATATATGTTTCCTCCCTGCCCTAGAGTTCTGCATCTGAAAAAGGTTGGGAGGGAGGATGCAAAAAGGTGGAAGTCAAGTGTAGTAAAATCAAAGGCTCTTTACAAAAATACAAATTAACACTCGATGATGGTAACTTGCAAAAGAGATAGCAGAGGCTCCCCCGCTGAGGATTAATGGTGACCGCGGCCACGCACACCCCTTGAAACCGAAGGCTCATGTTGTATACCCAAATTCTTGTTGAGTCTAGCCGTAAGTGCCGGCAAGTCACTCACCTGGGGCAAGGCAAGCAGGAAACTAAGTCCCCAGGCTGCCCCCAGAAGTTTCCCTCCAGTTGAGCGGGGTCCAAGCGGGTGGAGTACGGCTGCCTGGCGGTCGAGCCCAATGACCACAGGCAGGAAAGCTGCGGCATACATAGCCATTAGTTTCAGGAACATGAGTGTCCGACATGCGATATCCCCGGCCAGCCACTGAACAGTGATATTCCAGGTGGCATCTAGAGGCATAACCACAAAAGTGACCAGTAAGTCGGCAGCTGCTAAATGAGCAAAGAGTCGTCGTACCGGAGAGGGGCGGAGCTGGCTAGGTTGCGGCCGTGTCACTGACCACAGCACAGCCAGGTTCCCTCCAGCCGAAGAAATAAACAGCACAACGGTCACTCCCACTCGGACCTTGGCTGCAACTGAGAAGGTGGGCAGCTCTGAGCCCTCCACTTCTACTCCTGACCCCGCCCAGACCTCCCCTGCTGCTGACCCCGAAGGGGTGCCGTTTCCTGCAGACATGGTGACCTGGAAAGGCAAGGGGTGAGGGGATAAAGTGTGGGTTTGAAGAGATTAGCTGCGTCCGCTGATTGTTCTCCCTCCCTTTTAGGATCTGAAGTTGGTTATTTGGCGAATTTCGTCCACTAAAGCGTCTGTCTCTGGAGACTCCATCCGTATTCTGGAAGTCACCTGTCCAACTGTCAGGGTCCTGCAGGGAACAGGAATCCGGTGTAGGCTTCTGCTTCCATTGACTTCTTTAGCGCCCAGAGTCCTGGATTCGTCTGGAGCGTGCGAGTGAGTCAGTGTGTGAACTGACTGGGGTGTTCTGTTGAACGCGCTCCAGGGTGGAGGGAACGCTATCCTAGCGGCCCCGGCGAGAGCACTGCGGCACCTTCTGGCCCCGCCCGCATCCTGCAAGCCCCGCCCTTGGTCCAGACTATTTAAAGGAAAATGTGCCTCCGCAGGCGGGCTTAAGAAATAGAGATCATCTGACAAAAGGACGCGCTGATGGAGACGCGCGCAAAAACACGCAGGTGTAGGCCCAGAGACAAGTGCTGCTCGTTCTGAAATGCCGCTTCAGGGGCCGGCTGCAGGCGCTTTCTTTCCTGATGATGTTTGTCCCTCGCGCGGCACCGTCGGGTCGTCCGGGAGGCGTGACTAGGGGCGGGAAGTGGGGCGGGAGCAGATCTGCGGAGCCGGGGCCGCCGCTGTCATGGACGCCTGGGTCCGCTTCAGCGCTCAGAGCCAGGCCCGGGAGCGGCTGTGTAGGTGCGGCCCGAAGAGGAGTTGGGGGAGGGCGGGCAGGGGAAGAGCCTCGTGAGGCGAGGTCAGGTTCCCACTACGGGGGTCAAAAAGGGTCAACTCAGGGTACGGGGTCCCGGACGGAACGCGAGGCTCTCTGTTGAGCCGGCTATGAGGCCATGATTCGTTTCTGCCCGCGGGAAAGATGGGAAAACTGAGGCACGAGTGGGCCAGCGGGGAGGTCGCTCAGGGTTGCGTGTTGACATGAGACCGACAGTTTCCTCACTGGGCGCCGGTGGGACGAGGAGCGTTCGCCCCGTGGCGGATAGCGACCTGGACTCTGTCCCCAGGGCTGACGAGGCGCTCCGAAGTTTCCCTGTCCCCTCAGCCTTCTGTCACCCGCGAACTCCTCTGTCTCCCCGCCCTGGCTTTTAGTCTCGATTCATCTCAAGGGCCTTGAAAATCTTAGTCCACCTATTCTGAAGAATAATCTGCCCTCCAGCTATCCCCCACTCCCTCACATATCACAAAGATGCTCACACTGATGTGCTTGTGATGGACCCCCTGCCGCCTTCATTATCCCCTTCAGTCCTCGTCATTGTCAAATCTCTCGTTTCCTCAGTTCTAGAGAGTGCTCCCCACCCCCTTCTAGGCTCCTTTTTTTTTAATCCTTACGTCTTTCTCTTCCCCTGGCCTGGAGGAGAAACGGTGAGATGTGGGCATGAAGAGGAGGAGAGGGAAATGTCTCAAACGGGGAAAAGGAGGGGTCCAGGGAGGACTCGCCTTTTGGAGGACACTTTTGAGAGGGAGGTTAGGGAGGCCTCCACCTTACCTTACCTGTCCTCTCTCTCCTCCAGGGCTGCCCAGTATGCTTGCTCCCTTCTTGGCCATGCTCTACAGAAACATGGGGCCAGTCCTGAGTTACAGAAACAGATTCGACAACTGGAGGGCCATCTGAGCCTAGGAAGAAAGCGTAAGTAACTGTGCCTTTCCTTTTATTAATCCAACACTTCCTCCATCCCCAGCTTTTCTTCCTTAGCCCCTCCGTCCTGTTTTTTACCTTCTCTGCCGGTTCTTCTCCCTCATTTCCTCTGCACTTACTCTCTGCATGCCTCCTGACCGGGACAAGAGAGCAGGGGTAAGAGTAATGAAGGATTAGAAAGAATGGGGCAAATTTGAGAAAACTAACCTGGGACACAAATTGACTAAATCTTGAAGTAAAATAGAATGAACTCTTTCTGCACTTAAAATTGTTTGTTATTGTTTTTTATCACTTGCTCGACTTTCACCCTCTTGCGCTCTCTCTTTCTCTGTGTCTTGCTCTCTATTTGCCTCTCTGCTTTCCCAAATCCTTGCTTTTCTTTGCTAACCTCCGCAAGTCCTACGCCTCGGTAACTCGGCAGATGCCCTTGAGTCAGCCAAACGAGCTGTGCATCTATCAGATGTTGTCCTGAGATTCTGCATCACTGTTAGTCACCTCAATAGAGCCTTGTACTTCGCCTGTGACAATGTCCTGTGGGCTGGAAAGTCTGGACTCGCTCCCCGTGTGGATCAGGAGAAGTGGGCCCAGCGTTCATTCAGGTTTGATATCCTTTTATCCTTCAAAACCTTTTGTATTCTCCATACTGCATAGCTGGCCTTTTATGAAAGAACAGTCTCTCAGGGGCTTCTCTGAGAATATACACATCTTAATCACTTGGCTTCCAATCTTCATTTAGATCTTAAACTATCAGAGAATAATGAATAGGGGAAGATGGAAGACAGATGCTCTTCCATGATGAATGACTAAGATCGGGCAAGATTAGATATTAATTCTATTTCTTTAATTCTGCGTCTGTCTGTACCACAGGTTATGCCCCTCATTGCCTGCTCATTCATTCATTCTAAAAATATTTAGTAGGTTCTTGCTGTGAGCCAGGGAATACAGCAAAGGGCCAAACAGTTATGGTTCCTGCTCTCATGAAGCTTCTAGTCTAGTGGAGGAGTCAGGGATTAAGACAAATAATCACCAAACCAAATATTTGTGGGGAAGTACACGATGTTATGAGATATATAACACGGGGAACTAATTTAGATTGAAAAGTCAAGGAAGAATTCTTTGAGAAAATTAAATTTGTTTCAGACTTGAAGTCTGAGTAGAAGTTATACAAAGCAAACAGTAGCAGAGAAGATCTTCCCAAACAGAAAATAGCACACTTTGAGGACTGAGCCAAGAAAGACTTCATGGAATTAGAGAAATAGAAAGAAAACCAGTGTGATGGACTTAAGGCTAAAAGTTCAAACTGGAGAGGCAGACAGGGTCCAGGTCATTCATGCAAAGCCTTGTAGGCAATGGTAAGGGTTTTTTTTTGTTTGTTTAAATTTTATCCTAAGTACAGTGGGTTCTGAGCAGAGATGTGACATAATTCAAATTGTGTTCAAAAAAGATCTCTCATGCTGTAGTGTGGAAAATGGATTGCTGTAGGGCAAAAGAGGAGGAGATGCCCTAATGTGGTCAAGAGATGATGTTGGCTTGGACTGAGGAGCAGGCTGGTGATGAAAGTGGAAAGAATCATGATTTGGGAGTTAAATGATCTGTATACATATCATCTGTATTGGTTTTTTGTTCTCCAATGATTCTTTGTCATTTTACATTAGCATCTTTCCTTCTACATTTATGTCTTGCTTTTCTCTTCATCTTTATCATTTATATTTATAACATGGCTTAGGATGTATGAGGGGTGGGAGTGGAGGCATGGCTGGAGTGGTATGGAGAAACAACTCCCCAGAAGGGTTTATATGCCATGTTTATTCATTTTATTCAATAAATATTTATAGAGCTCTTAGTATGTGCCGAGCACTGGTCTAGACACAGTGCTAAAGACAAACAAGATCCCTGCTCCAGTGGTGCTTACATTGTAACAGTAAGAGCAAAGAAACAATAAATGAGAAAAATGACAGAGAGTGGTAAATGCAATACAGGAAGTTAAAATAAGGTCATGTGGTAGACAGTAAATGGCTCGCTACTTTAGAATTGGGAGGTCGGAGAATACATCCCTAAAGAGATAATATTTATTTATTTATTTATTTATTTTAATTGAAATATAGTTGATTTACAATGTTGTGTTAGTTTCTGGTGTATAGCAAAGTGATTCAGAGATATATATATAAATTTTTTTCTTTTTCATGTTCTTTTCCATTATGGTATATTACAAGATATTGAATATAGTTCCCTGTGCTATACAGTAGGACCTCGTTGTTTATTTTATATACAGTAGTTTATATCTGCTAATCTCATACTCCTAATATGGCCCTCCCCCACACCCCTCTCCTTTGGTAACTATCAGTTTGTTTTCTGTGAATCTATTTCTGTTTTGTAAATAAGTTCATTTGTGTCATATTTTAGATCCCACATATAAGTGATATCATATGATACTTGTCTTTCTCTGGCTTACTTCGCTTAGTGTGATAAGCTCTCTAGGTTCATCATGTTGCTGCAGATGACATTATTTCATTCTTTTTTATGGCTGAGTAGTATTCAGTTGTGTGTGTGTGTGTGTGTGTGTGTGTGTGTGTGTGTGTGTGTGTGTGTGTGTGTGTGTGTGTGTGTATGTATCACGTTGAAGTGTGACATTTAAGCTCAAACCTGAAGTGCAAGGAAGAACCAGCCATGAGAAGATTTTGGAGGGAGAATATTTCAGGTTGAGGGAGTATGTGGTATAAAGTTTCTAAAACAGAAACGAGCTTAATAGGATCAAAATACAGAAAGAACCTAATGTGTTTGGAGCATAGTGATTAAGGGAAAGCATGGTACAAGATGAAGTTAGAGAGACAGAGTCAGATGTTGAGTTCTATATGCCTGCCTAAAGTAGTTTATTCTAAATGTGGTAGGGAGGAAACCTTGGAGAGTTTTAAGAAAGGGAATAATGATGTGATTTATGTTTATGCCAGCTACTGTATGAGATTAGATTGTTGGGAGTGGGGAGCAAGTGTGGTTGTGGAGAAACCAGTTAAAAGACTAAAGTAGTAGTTCAAGGAAGAGATGATGGTGGCTCAGACTGTGGTGGTGGAGTATAAAAGATAGATGTGGTCAGAGTCAGGATACGTTTTAGAGTTAGGACAATTATATTGAATACAGACCACTGTTGTCAGAATGGATTAAAAATAAAAAAGACATAGACTGTTCTTAAGGAATTTATAATCCAACTCATTTGGCAAGGTGGGCTTAGCTTTTTTTTTTCTTTTAATGGAAGGATTGGATTTAAATGGTCTATACATCTGAGTCTTTGAAACAACTGAAGCTGTTCTTTTAAAATAAATTTGCATTGTTATAGTTCAAGTTGAATGTGTGTGCACTAATGGGTTGCCAAGTGGAAAAGTGAAATTTGAGGTTGATCTTGGAATATTTCATGACTCATGAATTTTAAGCGAGGATCTTAAGGTGCACATAAATCCCATTAGTTACAGAAAGGTGGAAGGCCATTTGTGAGAGTGGGCAATAACATTCCCTTCTGGTATTCTAATGTGTAATCCTTTTGCACTATGGGGGGAAAAAAGAAGTGTAAGTGTTCTGTTGGATGTAAGTAGGTATACGTACCCTTACTGACTCTACTGCCCTGTGTATCCCAGGTATTATCTGTTTTCCCTCATCATGAATTTGAGCCGTGATGCTTATGAGATTCGCCTCCTGATGGAACAAGAGTCTTCAGCTTGTAGCCGGCGACTGAAGGGCTCTGGAGGAGGAGTCCCAGGAGGAATTGAAACTGGGGGAGCTGGGAGTCCAGGAACTCCAGGAGGAAGCCTGCCCCAAGTAGCTCTGAAGCTTCGACTCCGAGTCCTGCTCCTGGCTCGGGTCCTTCGAGGTCATCCCCCTCTTCTGCTCGATGTGGTCAGAAATGCCTGCGATCTCTTCATTCCACTGGACAAGCTAGGCCTCTGGCACTGTGGCCCTGGGATTGTGGGGTTTTGTGGCCTTGTGTCCTCCATCCTGTCTATTCTCACCCTAATCTGCCCTTGGCTACGACTCAAGCCTTGATGTTCTGGTGGTACAGGATAAGGAGGGGCCTGAATTGGTGGGATGGAATTTTAGGTTGTCCCCATGTAGCAGTCCCATTCTAACTCTACTCCTTGGTTAAAGTTGAAATCCAGAGATTCAAGGGTAGAGGGGGAAGCTTTGGGGAAGATGAGGGAAGGAAAGCTGTCTTGCAAAGTCGGTGGGATGATTCTGATGTTCATATCTGCTGATTTCTTGTTCTTTTCCTCTTTCATTGTATTGTCTTGACTCTTTTTCCTGTGTCTCTTTCAAGTCTGTTTAAGATTCTGCGTCTGCATCTCTTTTACCTTCTCAGTACCCTATCCTAGGAATTTAATCCACAGCAGAATTACTTTTTGATGTGGGAGGTAGAAGGTATGGTCTGTAAAGTTCTTTTTTAAATTATTATTGTTTTTATTGAAGTATAGTCAGAAAGAGAAGTCCCATGTGGTCTGTGGAGTTCTAACTGCCTTCTTTTTTCTCACAAGGGTGACCTGTGGCAGTTACTCCCCCCTTCATACTCCACATCATAAATTTAAGGGCTTTACGTTCCAGTGAGCCCTTCCCACGGGCCCCAGAGCTGGCTTCACGCTTCTTCTTCCTCTCCCGTGTCGGCCTCACCAACCTTCCTCATGACTTGCCCTTACCCTTCCCTCTGTGTACACCTGCAGATTTCTGCCTACACTTTGATTTCATGGCTTGATCTGGCCTTTTCTTACCCCTTCTTTGCCTATCCAATGATGCTGTGTCTGGCATCTTGCTGTAAATACTGTACAATGATTCTGTGTAAATAGCTGAGGCCCTTGCCCATGATGGAGAGCAAGCCTTCCAGGTTAGCAGATTAAAGATCAATTCACTCACTGAAGTTTGGTCTGGTCCCATGTGTTCTGGTCCTCTGAGGCGCCTATTTCTGTCACTGTGGTTTGGGTTTTCCATGGAATTAGCCACTGGCATCATTGTCCACAGACTTTTATTGAGCACCTACAGTGTGCAGGGCATAATACTAAATGGTAGAGACACAAAAAGCTGAGAGGCTCCACGGCCCCCACTTCAGAAGTTTAGAGCCCAGCTGAGGAGCTGGGGGCCTTGTGGCAAAGTAGTCACACTGGTTCCACAAGGCGCATCTCCCACCAGGTTCCTAGTTTATAGCTCCTCCAAAAACTATGGTGTCATAGGCAGCATAGGCGAAGAGTCACAAACAAAACCAAGTGGAGCGGGGATGGTAAGTCGTGGTTTGTGGGCTGGCTGTGTCTTCACACGGTGGGACTCCCTTGGGTAGGTGGGAAATGTATCACTGTTGTCAGCTCTTTCGTCTTCCATATCCCAGGTTGAGATAAATAAGGTTAGGAAGCAAAAAGAGTCTATCTCCCGCTCCTGCCTTCTATTCCAAACTCGAGGAAAGCATTGCCTGGAACCACAAAGATAGACTAAAAGAAAGGTAAAGAAACGACAGAAAGTCAAGAACTGTGTTCTCTTTGGATGCTAAGACGACGCCTCCAGGGGGCAGCACCAAGGCAGAGAAATACACTAAAATCGGTCAGTCCTCCTTTCCTTGGTCTGGGGCTCCCCACCATTACTCCTCCCATTCCTCCCAACTTTATTTTTAGCTGCCAGTGGGAGGGGGCAGGATGGGAGAGAAAGTAAAGAAAACAGAGAAGGAGAGGGACAGAGGCACAGAGGACTTCTCACACGGACAGGGAACGACCAGGCATGGAGCTCCCCCTCATCCCTTACCTGTCCTTGCCCTTGGTGCTCCTGACAGGTGAGGGAGGTTAAGTTCTTGGTTTCTGGTGGGAATGGAAGAGATAGAGATTGTTTAGCATTGGGACCTTTATGGTTAAAATTCTTTGGGAGTTAGGTTGAGGGGTTAACTGATTTCTACATTCCTCGTGTGTGTGTGCGTGTGTGTGCGCGCGTGCACACACGTTTGCATTCTTATGCCCACACAGATGACTGCCTGGCAGGGGCTGAAGCTGTCCAGTGCCTTGTGTAATATTTGTGTGCAATCATCTAAAACTTTCTCCTAAGCCCTGGAGGAGTGAAGGGACCAAGAGGAAACATGATCTGACCTTCCTCGTGGCTAGTCTGATTACTATTACCGCCTCCCTATTTCTGCCTATTCTTGGTGGTCTCTGGGGCCTAGGCATAACTGATTGACTATGGTCAGAGCCCTGGGTTTACCTAACCAATGAGATACAGTTCCTGCTCATACAGTCCTGCCGGTTTCCTAGATGTGAAAAGGCTCACATACACCTTTCTGAAACTGAGCATGCTGTAAGACAGAACTGTGACCATTGGTGTAAGTGGTGGTAGGGTGACCTGAGAGGGGGTTGCTTGAAAGGAAGGAACAAGACACAGTTAGGGAAAGAACCATGGGAGGGACAAGAGGCCTGGAATTTTTCCTCATCAGTGCCCTGTAATCTTCGTTTCCTAAAATACCAGCTCTGATTTTAAAGGGGTAGGGGTTGGGAGGGAAGAATCAGCCAGTACAGATGGAGGGGTTGTCTTAGAGTGGGCTGAGAGTTAAGGAAGAAAGGCAGGTAGGTAGGGGCAGCTGGCTGGGGGATGAGTTAGAAAGGAAGCGGGTTGTGAGAAATTGGGGGTGATGGGACACTTGGAAAGGATGGATGGCAAACCATGTGTGTGGGCAGGCAAGTGGCTCCACCCAGTTAATTACCACTGAGGTTTTCAGGGCTGGAATCAACCAGAGACCTAGACATTGGAGAAAGAAGTGAGGATGTAACGACGCTGGGAGTCAAGAAGAGAGAGGAAGGAAAGGAGAGACCTGGATTGCAGTGTTCCTTAACCTCTTGTCTCCCTGTGGTCCTGGGTTTGGGGAGACTTTGGAAGGAACAGTTGTTCTGAGGCTGCAGAAAGGCCTCCCTCTTTTGACCTTCATAGCTTGGAGAGAAGGATGTGTAGGAGGAATGATGTAGAAAAGAGGAACTTGACCCTTTCAGACATGTCTGTAAATGAGATTTCGGGGGTGGGAATGGAAATACAGCTGTGCAACAGCATGGCAGAGGGCCACACGTTAGACATCTGACCCAAACACAGGAAAGAGCTCGTCCTTGCTTGGAGCTCTGGGTGCATGACATTGACAGAGGCCAGGAGAGCTTATGAGTAAGAAGAAGGGAGAGAGATTGAGATCAAAACATGCTCTTTATGGCGTCTCTCTGGTTGTACCTCTGGGCATTCATTAGCCACACCAACTGAATCCTGCTAACTTTATGATCCTGGCCCCCAGGTCTCTGCTGCCCCTTTAACCTGGATGTGCATCGCCCACGCCTATTTCCAGGGCCACCTGAGGCTGAATTTGGATACAGTGTCTTGCAACATGTTGTGGGTGGACAGCGATGGTGAGGAGGAAACCAGAGAGCCATGGGACTGGGACTGTGCTAGAGCTGTTAAAGGGGAGGTGAAGTAGATGGATATGTAAACTTGTCTGGTTCTTTGGAAGTGGCTGGAGCTCTAGACTTGCTATCCCCGTGCCCTTTCCCTCTGGTCTATCTCAAGTGTCATATTCACACTATGCTTGTATTCATGTCCTCCTCCCAGGATGCTGGTGGGTGCCCCCTGGGATGGGCCTTCAGGCGACCGAAGAGGGGACGTTTATCGCTGCCCTGTAGGGGGCTCTCACAATGCCCCATGTGCCAAGGGCCACTTGGGTAAGAAGGTTCCCAATGCTTCCACTCCTAAACTCTAACCTCGATGAGTAGCTTTGACCCCTTACACCTCACCACTTCACCTCCATATCCCACATACTCCCCGCTCCTGACTCAAGCCTGATGTCACCCTCTTCCCAAATCACCCTGAACTCCAGCACCCCATCTGTGACCCCCATGATCTCTTCCACTCCCCTCCAACCAGGTGACTACCCACTAGGAAATTCATCTCGTCCTGCTGTGAATATGCACCTGGGGATGTCACTACTAGAGACAGATGGTGACGGGGGATTCATGGTAAGCTAAGGAAAGGGTGGTGGCGGGGTTTCTGAAAGTTCGTGGTAGAGAAAAGGGTGGCATGGTAAGGGAAACTGGTCTATGTGTAGCCGTCAAGGAGTTAAACCTAGACAGCAAGGAGGGGACTCTCGGGGAGTGGACTCAATGGCTCCTTTGACCAGGAGCATGTTCTGAGGGTGCCCTCCCAAGCCTGGGAGTAACTGTTTCCCCCCACCCATCCCCAGGCTTGTGCCCCTCTCTGGTCGCGTGCTTGCGGCTCCTCTGTCTTCAGTTCTGGGATCTGCACCCACGTAGATGCTTCGTTTCAGCCCCAGGGAAGTCTGGCACCCACCGCGCAACGTGAGCCAGGAGCAGGGACTGAGGACTCGGTTCCCAGAACAGGGTGCAGGGTGGGGAAAAGATGGGGCTGCAGGGTGTGATGCTTGGCGGGGGGCCTGCATGGCTATCCTCATTGCTACCTAATGTGCCTGCAAAAGCTCCATGTTTCCTAACAGATTAGAATTCAGACTCTTTACGAGGGTATCAAGACTCCACGAACTGATTTAACCAACTCCACCTGTGTCCCTCCATACCCTGCACCTCGTCTGTAGCCTTCACCTCGCCATTCTCCTGTGTGTCATCTATCTTTATACCTCTACCTCCCTTTGTTTAAAGTGTTCTCCACCCAGATGCCTTTCCTCATATTCCCCGCTCCTCCAGCACCTCCAGTCTTCAGTATCTTCTCAGTTGCTGCCTCCTTTGCTTCCCCACCAGCAGAACTGACCCTCTTTTGTTCTCCAGCAGCAGAGTGGTGCTATGTTTCTACCTAGCACTTAATTCCTTCTTCTCTGTTTTTTAGTAAATTGTATGTGTGCTCATCTTCTCTTTTACCTATTTCTTTTTTTTTTAACATTTTTTATTGATTTATAATCATTTTACAATGTTGTGTCAAATTCCAGTGTTCAGCACTATTTTTCAGTCATTCATAGACATATACACACTCATTGTCACATTTTTTTCTCTGTGAGTTATCATAACATTTTGTATATATTTCCCTGTGCTATACAGTGTAATCTTGTTTATCTATTCTACAATTTTGAAATCCCAGTCTATCCCTTCCCACCCTCCACCCACCCTGGCAACCACAAGTCTGTATTCTCTGTCTATGAGTCTATTTCTGTCCTGTATTTACGCTTTGTTTTTGTTTGTTTGTTTGTTTCTTTTACCTATTTCTGTATTTACCCAGGACCTGGCACACTACCTTCCTTGCATGTAAGAAGTGCCTAATAAATGTTTGAATTGAACGTGCCTTCCTGTGACCTCTTCCCCTGTCACCCCCATGCCCAGTATCCCCTGCCCCTCTGTTCCTCATCACCACGCCCCTCCTCCTAGGCTGCCCCACCTACATGGATGTCGTCATTGTCTTGGATGGCTCCAACAGCATCTATCCCTGGTCTGAAGTTCAGACCTTCCTACGAAGACTGGTAGGGAGATTGTTTATTGACCCGGAGCAGATACAGGTAAGAGAAGGCAATACAGATGGACTTGGAGGGGGAGAGACAGGGAGAGAGGAGGAAGATGTGGACAGTAGCTTCAGTAGTATCCAGGTGCCCATCTCCCCTCCCTCACATACCTTCTTCTGCCACCCCCACCCCCTGCGCCCCCCGCACATCCCATTCCAACGTGCACACTGCATTCTCAGGTCGGGCTGGTACAGTATGGAGAGAGCTCTGTACACGAGTGGTCCCTGGGGGATTTCCGAACCAAAGAAGAAGTGGTGAGAGCAGCAAGGAACCTGAGCCGACGAGAGGGGCGAGAAACAAAGACTGCTGAAGCAATCACGGTGGCCTGGTGAGGCACTGGGAGGGGGAGCGTGGGAGGCGAGTGGGAGGGTCTAGAAGGGTTAGAGGCGGGTTTGGAGTGCAGTGTGTACGTCCCAAGGTGTCCTGCAAGCTTATCTTTGTCTGCGCCGGGACGGTGGGTGGGAGAGGCGAGGCAGGCTGCCCCTGCGCTCCTTCTCCCTGCGTTTCCACAGTGTCTGTGTCTGTGTCTGTCCACATTTCCGCTTCTTGCTCTCTGTAGACGGAATTCTGTCTGTCTGTACACCCCCATCCCACTTTGACCTTGGCCCTCAGGTTCTCCGCCACTCATGTCCTAGCTCATTCTCCAAACGTGACAAAACTCGTCTCCCAGAAGACTTCCCTGGCCTGGCCATTCTTCTCTATTCTACATTCCCTTAATATTTGTCCTTTCAAATACAATATTTGCCGATTGAATCTATGAATGTGTGGATTTAAACTTCTTTGGATTGATGATACGCTGCTCCACATGTTCTATGATGTTCAGACATTTGAGCTTGCACTCCGTGCCTTTCTCTGCACTAGACAGTTGGAGAGATGGGCTACAGGCAAGAGGCCTGACCTCAGTGGATGGCTGGCAGTGTTAAGTACTGTGTGGGCGTGTATCTGTCTGCATACATCTCATTGTACTTCAGTCCTCTCTCTTCTTAGCACAGAAGGATTCAGTCAGTCCCGTGGGGGCCGACCAGAGGCTGCCAGGCTACTGGTGGTTGTCACTGATGGAGAATCACATGATGGAGAGGAGCTCCCCACAGCACTGAAGGCCTGTGAGGCTGGAAGAGTGACACGCTACGGGATAGCTGTGAGAATCAGCTCCAGATCTGAAAGGACGGCAGCGGGTGGGGGTAGCGACACTGAGGACTGGGAACCTGAGGAACACGGGCATTAACCACTTCCCAGACATCAGCCATGTTTCCCTTTCTTCTCTTCAGTTGGCTGGGATCTGTACCAGCTCTGACGCTCACTCCGCACAGCCAACAGACCCCATGTTGATCTCTGACCCCAGGTCCTTGGTCACTACCTCCGGCGGCAGCGAGACCCCAGTGCTTTCCTGCGAGAAATCAGAGCTATTGCCAGTGATCCAGACGAGAGGTTCTTCTTCAATGTCACAGATGAAGCTGCGCTGACTGATATCGTGGATGCATTAGGGGACCGAATTTTTGGCCTTGAGGGTAATGGTTACCTTGGAGAGGTGGAGGACAGGGTAGGAGAAGCGCTGGGATAAAGGTGGGGTTCTAGAAGGAGTTTGGTAGGTCAGGGAGGGAATGGTCTTCTCTTGTATTGCCTCTGTATTTTCTCATGCTCAGGGTCCCACGGAGAAAATGAAAGCTCCTTTGGGCTGGAAATGTCTCAGATTGGTTTCTCTACTCATCAGCTAAAGGTTGGACAGACTCTGGCCTCTCCACAACTCCTCTCAACATGACTCCTTCCAACCTCTAATTCAGACAACAACCCCAGGGTTCTTCTAGCTTCCTCCCTTAACCAGTGTCCACGCTGACCTTCCCATGCTTTTCTAACTGACCAAAGCATGCCCTCAGTGACCCTCTCACTCCCGGAAAGTGTGTTTCTTCTCATTCCCTACTGTCTTTTCAGCAAATCCATCTGGTTCTGCCCTACAGGATGGGATTCTCTTTGGGATGGTAGGGGCTTACGACTGGGGGGGGTCAGTGTTATGGCTTGGAGAAGATCACCGCCTCTTCCCGCCACGGACAGCCCTAGAAGATGAGTTCCCCCCTGCATTACAGAACCATGCAGCCTACCTGGGTGAGTAGCAGAGAACTGCAAAGGACTAGAGAGGGTGGAGGGGAGGGAGAAAAATGCTGCCTCGGTGCGGGGTGTAAGGTTCTCACTCTTAACTTGTGCAGGTCCTCGCTGACCTGCTACTTTCCTTGGGACCCTTTGTATACCTTTAGGGAGCCCTCCTACTCTGGCCCCGTCTTCTTTTCCTTTCACCCCTGATTCCTTGTCCGCTTCCAGGTTACTCTGTTTCCTCCATGCTTTTGCGGGGTGGACGCCGCCTCTTTCTCTCAGGGGCTCCTCGGTTTAGACATCGAGGAAAGGTCATCGCCTTCCAGTTTAAGAAAGATGGGGCTGTGAGGGTCGCCCAGAGCCTCCAGGGGGAGCAGGTAGGGCATCCAAGGGAGGGTGGGACCCTTGGGTCCTAAGGGATCTCCAGGCTGGGGGTGGGGGCTGGGAAGTGAAGGGGCCTGAAAAGTCTGCGTTGAATTCTAGTTGGCAGAGTCTGTCAAGGGGGTGAGGCCCAGATTGGAAGGTGCTTCCCATTGTTATAATCTTCCCTTCTCCTTCCTCTGGGGTCACCACTACCCACCACTCCCCAGATTGGCTCGTACTTCGGCAGTGAGCTCTGCCCATTGGATACGGATGGAGATGGAACAACTGACGTCTTACTCGTGGCCGCCCCCATGTTCCTGGGGCCCCAGAACAAGGAGACAGGACGTGTCTATGTGTATCTGGTGGGCCAGGTGAGACTTGCTGGACCTCCTAGAATTTGTTTGTCGGGGGGAAGGGGAGGGAAGAAGGGAAGGCGCGTGCATCTGAGGGCTGGCTGAGAGGCTGGGACTGTCAAATCAGCATTGTCCGTCTTCTCACCTCCATCAGCAGTCCTTGCTGACACTCCAGGGAACACTTCAGCCAGAACCCCCCCAGGATGCTCGGTTTGGCTTTGCCATGGGTGCCCTTCCTGATCTGAACCAGGATGGTTTTGCTGATGTGGCTGTGGGGGCGCCCCTGGAGGACGGGCACCGCGGAGCTCTGTACATATACCATGGGAGCCGGAGTGGAGTCAGGCCCCGTCCTGCCCAGGTCAGGAGTGCCCAGATAAAGCTGGGGTGTGGTGGGAGGAAGGGTGGGGGAGGGAGGTGCACTCTTTGCTGATCATTGCTCCCCTGGGCTTGAAACCCAAACTGAACCAGTGCTTTTTTTATCAGTAGTCGAAAAGGTAAGTGGTAGGGTAGGAAACGTGTTGCTGTACCAGGGACTGTTGAACGCAGGCAAGCTCCTCCTGTTCCGCCTCATGCCTGGGGGGAGAGTTAGAAAGAGCCAGGTGGGGGACCTAGGGAACCCGGTGTGTAAGCCCCTGCTCAGTCCCTCCTCTCTCCCTCTCAGCGGGTTGCTGCTGTCTCCATGCCACAGGCCCTCAGCTACTTTGGCCGGAGTGTGGATGGCCGGCTAGATCTGGATGGAGATGACCTGGTAGATGTGGCTGTGGGTGCCCAAGGGGCAGCCGTCCTGCTCAGGTGAGCGGTCCCAGCTCGGGTAGCAGTGGATGGCATAGCACAGCTGTTAAAAGCAAGGGCTTTGGGGTCACAAACTTGGATTTGGATTTCTTGATCAGCTTACTCTGTGCCTCCATTTCCTAGTGTATAAAATGAGAATAATAATAGTACCTGCCTTGTAGGCTTGTTGTGAGGATTAAATACAATAATCCATGTAAAGACCATAAGACTGGGCCTAGCACGTGCAAAGTCCTTGTTAAATGTTGGCTGTTATCTTACTTCTGTCAGAAGGTTGCAGGGTGGAGACACATGTGTCACCTGTCACCTAGCCCCTTATTCTTTCCTTTGACCTCAGGGAGGGAATCACTGGAGATTGCCTTTCTCAAAGGGCTTTCCTTCCACTGGTAGAATTTCTTTCCCTCCCTATTCCCAGCTCCCGGCCCATTGTCCACCTGGCCCCTTCACTGGAAGTGACCCCGCCAGCCATCAGTGTGGTTCAGAGGGACTGCAGGCGGCGAGGCCAGGAGGCAGCCTGCCTATCCGCAGCCCTTTGCTTCCAAGTGACCTCCCGCACTCCTGGCCGCTGGGATCGCCGATTCTGTGAGTGACTAGAGTGCATCCCAGGCAACTCTGAACCCCAGCCTGCCATGGTCTCTGGACCTTTCTCCACCTCCACTCTTGCCTGCCTCATTCAGATGTGCGGTTCACAGCATCACTGGATGAGTGGACAGCTGGGGCCCGTGCAGCGTTTGATGGCTCTGGCCAGAGACTGTCCCCTCGGCGGCTCTGGCTAAGTGTGGGGAATGTCACTTGTGAGCAGCTTCACTTCCACGTGCAGGTGAGGAGTGGGCAGGAACTGCTTTGCATCAGGGCCTGGGGGTGAGAGGAAGGCTGGATCAGAGGGGAGGTTTCTGCTGGACTGGCAAGAAAGCCAAAGCCAGGAAAGTGAGAAAGTCCAAACCTGGGAGCGAGGCTAGTCCAGGTTTGAAGCGCAGCTCTGCCATGTACTACCTGTGAATTCCGGCAAGCCACATAACCTGCAAGCCTTAGTTTCCCTGCCTGGAAAGGGGGGATAGTGAAGATGACTGTGTCATAGGAGGTGTCTTAGAATTAAATGTCATAGTCTTTTGAGGGGGAGGTAATTAGGGTTATTTATTTATTTGTTTATTTAGTTATTTAAGTGGAATTACTGAGGATTGAACCCAAGACCTCATGCATGCTAAGTGTGCACTCTACTACTGAGCTATACCCTCCCCGCAAATGTAATAGTCTTCATAAAACCTGAGGACAGTGCCAAGCACACGGAGAATGCTCAGTAAATGATCACCCTCATGATCGCATTCAGCCGGTGGCCTGGGTTGTATCCCTAACCGCGGCTTTGCGTGATCCTTGACCCTGGTTTCTCTCAGGACACATCAGATTACCTCCGGCCAGTCGTCTTGACTGTGACCTTTGCTTTGGACAACACCACAAAGCCAGGACCTGTGCTGGAAGAGGGCTCACCCACCTTCATACGAAAGCTGGTCAGCAGTGCCAAGCCCTGCCCTGCCCCTGGGTCCCAACACTGCCCTTCTCAGTGCATTCAAGCTTAAAGAGGGAGGAGACATGGGACGACAGCAGAATCTGACCTGGGCACCCCCTCTTGTCTTTCCACTTCTCCTCCAGTCCCGTTCCTTCTCCTTGTCTTCCTCTCAGCCCTCAGCCCTTCTCTCCCCTCTAGGTCCCCTTCTCAAAGGACTGCGGCCCCGACAATGAATGTGTCACAGATCTGGCACTTCGAGCCAGTATGGACATCAGAGGCTCCAGGTGGGATGGACATGACCTGGCCAAACCAGGGTGACCTGAGACAGACCAGAGGGGGCCTGAAGGGAGACGGAGGGTTGATTCTCACCCAGGAAAAGAGAAGTGAGGCTTCTGGCACCCCTCAAGTCTGGGCCCTCCTTTACCCGCCCCTCCTAGGAAGGAGCCCTTTGTGGTTCGGGGTGGTCGGCGGAAGGTGCTCGTGTCAGCAGCTCTGGAGAACAGGGAGGAAAACGCCTACAACACGAGCCTGAGCCTCAGCTTTTCTAGAAACCTCCATCTGTCCAGCTTCACTCCTCAGGTGCCCTTGCGGGAGGGAGCTGGGGAGGAGTCGGGGAAGGAGGAGGAAGAAGACTGGGGTGTTGGCTGTGAGGGGCTCTGGGGAAAGGCTGCATTTAGAAGCTGCAGGCAGGAGAGCAGTGGCAGCCCCAGCTCCAGCCTCCACCCTCGGTGCTCTGCTCTCAGAGGGACAGCGCAGTAAAGGTGGAATGTGCAGCCCCTTCCCCTCACTCCCGACTCTGCAGCGTGGGGCATCCTGTCTTCCGGTCTGGAGGCAAGGTGAGCTGGGGCCCGGGATGAGAAAGGGGCTCTGACAGGGGAAGCAAATTTATGGTTACCAGAGGGAAAGGGAGGTGGAAGGGATAAATTAGGAGTTGGAGATGTGCAGATGCTAACTACGGTGTATAAAATAGTTAAGTGACAAGTTTCTACTGTATAGCCCAGGGGACTATTTCAAGAAGAAAGAAAGAAAAAGAGGGAGCGAGAGAGAAAGAGAGGAAGGAAGGAGGGAGGGCGGGAACGAAGGAAGGGAGGGAGGAAGGAATGAAGGAAGAAAGGAAGGGAGGGAGGAAGGAAGGAAGGAAGGAAGGGAGGGAGAGAGGAAGGAAGGGAGGGAGGAAGGAAGGAAGGAAGGGCTCTGAGAGAGCAGGGGCTGGAATCTGTGGGGCCTGGCAGTTTAGGGGAGGAGGCACACAATGACTCCTTTTCCTCTGTAGCGGCCCCATGAAAAGAAATCTCCTGTGACCCCATGTCCCTTGCCCTCAGGTGACCTTTCTTCTGGAGTTTGAGTTTAGCTGCTCCTTCCTCCTGAGCCAGGTCCTTGTGAGGCTAACTGCTGCCAGGTGAGGACAAGGAGAATTTCCTCCTGGCCCTCTCCTGCTGGGTCTTGGCAGTGGGGAGGTAGGGGGTGGAGGGGTGGAAACAGCACTGGCTCCTTTACTCCAGAGAGGGGTGCCTGAGACAGGGCTGGGACATGAGCCTCTCCCCCTGACCCTACAGCAACAGCCTGGAGAGAAACGGAACCCTTCAAGACAACACAGTCCAGACCTCAGCCTACATCCAATATGAGCCTCACCTCCTATTTGCTAGGTACGGCCTAGCTTCCCGCTGGGACTCCATCCTGACCTCAGATTCATACTCCATTTCCTCCCTCTCCCTCCATGTGCTTCAGCGTTCCTGAACACCAAACCCCTGGGGCTCCTCCATCTTTTTGCCCTCAGTCCCACTCATGCTGAAATTTCTCTTTTAAACATCTTACTTCCCTGGGCATGGGTATACCTATACCTCCTAGGCGTAGGGCTTTGCTGTGCCCTAGGGATTGGAGCTCGGGTGAGGGAAAATGGGATGTGGTCATGAAGTATATGCCAAGTCTATGTCATGTCCCGTTTCTGTCTTCTCTGTGTACCCCCATCTCTTTATCCATGTGCTGGCCTTGCCTCCCCTGAATCCATGTCTGTGTGCTGATCATGTGCCCCTGCGTCTGTGTCATGGCTGTGACCATGTACTTCCTGACTTGGTGTCCATGCAGTGAGTCCACTCTGCACCGCTATGAGGTTCACCCACATGGGACCCTCCCAGTGGGCCCTGGCCCCGAATTCAAAACCACTCTTAGGGTGAGAAGCTGGAGGGGCCTTGGCATGAGCAGGGGGAGGGGGGGAGTCCTGGGGAAGTGACGGAAGCATCTCTTGTAGATTTCAGTGGTATCCAGGGTAAAGGGAACAGATAAGAAGGCTCCTTCTCTATCTCCCACCTCTTCTCATTTCCAATCCTCCTTTTAGGTTCAGAACCTTGGCTGCTATGTGGTCAGTGGCCTCATCATCTCAGCCCTCCTTCCAGCTGTGGCCCATGGGGGCCATTATTTCCTGTCCCTGTCTCAAGTCATCACTAACAACGTGAGTCTGGGCCAGGGGCGCATGGAACCCCGCCACCTCGATCTGGTGGACTCACCCAGCTCCCTGTCTGCTGGGTCATTGCTCTCAGGGCTCCTCCTTCCCCGGGAGACCTTTCTTTCACGCACATAGCTGCCTTGAGAAGAAAGAACGGGATTACCCAGGGAAGAACTGCAGGAGTGTGGGCGGTATGCTCCTGCTTAGCCTGGAGTGGCTGGCCCTCACCATCGGAGGGTCCCTTAAGTTGGATCTTCCTCTAGGCAAGCTGCACAGTGCAGAACCTGACTGAGCCCCCAGGCCGCCCCGTGCATCCAGAGGAGCTTCAGGACACAAGCAGGCTGGTACGAGTCACAGAGGGTGAAGAGGGCTTCCAGCATGGGAATGCAGGGGGGAGCTGTGGGGCGGAGGGGGGTCTCTCTACCCCAAGGTCCTGATCTGTCTCTCTCTTCTGGTAGAACGGGAGCAATGCTCGGTGTCAGGTCGTGAGGTGCCACCTTGGGCGACTGGCAAAGGGGACAGAGGTGTCTGTCGGGCTACTGAGGCTGGTTCACAATGAATTTTTCCGGAGGGTAAACTCTTCCTTTCTTACTGCTCTCCCCTTCTGCTCCTATCTGGGACTTTAGCACAGGCTTTTCGGGTAGACCGACTCTGTTCAAGTTCTAGCTTTGTCTCCTTCTACCACAGTTATTTAATTTTTTTAAGCTTCTTTCTCCTTATCTCTAAGATAATACCTACTTCATGGGGTTTTTGTAAAGAATAAATTAGTAGGGATATAGCTCAGTGGTAGAGGGCTTGCTTTGCATGTGCGAGGTCCTGTGTTCAACCCCAGCACCTCTATTAACCAGCCAACCAACCAACCAAACAAACCTAATGACTCCCCCCCAAAAGAAGAATTTAAGAGAAGAGTGAAAAAATGATGAACAATGAGATGGACTCACTAGAAGCTAGTTACTATCCTTGTGTTTCTATTTCCCTCCGTTTATCATCGCTTAGTGCTGTATCAATAATCAGTCAACATTTACAGGACACCTAAATTCAATCGACCCATCAAGTACCTACTGTATAAAAGGCCCTGACTTAGGTAGACACTGAGGAGAATATGGCCAACATTTAGCACCATGCCTAACTTACTGTGCTGATTTAATACATTGTTGTTAAACGAATGAATAAATAGTTGACATCACATGCAGGGAGGTGCTGGGAAGTGACATTGCATAGCTGAAAGGGATCTAGAGTATGAAAGCTCTTTAAAGCTAGGGAGATGAAATTGAACTTAACAGGACAGGCAGGCAGGAGTCGGTGTGATTTCCTGAGCACGGAGATGAAATCTTGGTTGTAACAGCTCTTTAGTGCTAGGGGTTTATATTGTGCCTTCCCACGTGCCATCTACTTTGAATAACACAAGATCCCTGGGGTGTAGGTATGTCTCAGGGAAGTTAGGTCTGACAGACCATCCCTCTCTAAGTCTGGTTCTCTCTTTATCTCCCTTTGGTATCCTTTTAAAAATTCATTTATTTATTCTTTCAACAAAGATTTGTTGAGAAACTGTGCTAGGTACTTGGGACACATAAATTACTAAGGTACTACCCTTGACCTCAAAAATCTTATAGCTCACTGCTGAAAGAGAAGTAAAGAGAATATTCTAACCCAGCCCAGGGTGGTGGAGGTTTGGAAAAGACACTTTCCTGCTTCCCAGAGGGGAGGACATCTAAACTTCAGCCTGAAGGAAGGGTAGGAGTTGAATGAATTTCAAGCTGAGCAAACACAGTACAGGAAGGGTCAGAGGCTTTCCATCTATAACCCTTCCTCTCTTTCCCCATTGTTCTCCAATCTTTTCCTCTGGTCTGGAGGGTCCTGGGAGCTGCACCTCTCAGCCTCACCCTTGCTATAGGGGTTCTGGGAGCCATATCCCGTGATGATGGCTCACTTTAAATGTCTTCTCATCCACAGGCCAAATTCAAGTCTCTAACAGTGGTCAGCACCTTTGAGCTGGGAACTGAGGAGGGGAGTGTCCTGCGGCTGACTGAAGCCTCCCGTTGGAGTGAGGTAGGTTGGAGACTGAGTTTGAGAGCCGTGAAACTTGTGAGGGTGGGGATGAGATAAGGGCACCTGTGAGCTTTCTCAGAACAGAGGCATCTTCATTAGGCTGCAGTCAGGGGGTCAGAAGGGAAAAATCAGAATGGTGGGGGTCCCACCGCCTCCCTTCCTACCTCAGTTTCTTTCCTTTTATTCTCCTGTGTTAAGGTTGGCTTTGCTACAGTGTGGGGCGAGGCTAGCCGGCCCAAAGTGTGCAAGTAAAAAACAACTCTCCTCCCTGTACAGAGCCTCCTGGAGGTGATTCAGACCCGCCCCGTGCTCCTCTCCCTGTGGGTCCTCGTTGGCAGCATCCTGGGAGGGCTGCTCCTGCTCGCGCTCCTTGTCTTCTGCCTCTGGAAGGTAAGCCCTGCTCCGGTGAGGAGTCCTGGGCACGGCGCCCACGCGTTAAGGGATCCCTGATTATAGCACCGGAGAACTGGATTTGTGCGGGACAGCTAAGCAGGCTGTGGGTGTCATGCCCAGATCGCCTTCACTCTCTTCCGCAAATGTTGGTTGAATTAAACTAAGCCAAATACAATAAATTTGAACCTCATTTTTGGAAGCAGAACAAAATGGAAGACTTCAGATACATCTCAGGGCTGTTGGCAAGGCCCCTAGGCAGGGCATTTGGCAATGACTCTTATCTCTTCCTCTATAGCTTGGCTTCTTTACCCGTAAGAAAATCCCCGAGGGAGAAAAAAGAGAAGAGAAACTGGAACAGTGAATGTGGAATAAACTCTAGAAAGTCCTCCTGGCAGCTTCTCCAAAAGACTTGCATAAGAGCGGAGTTTGGGGGCCTCAGATGGGACAAGAAGAAGCCTCTGATCTCCCCAGACCTGCAGCCTGACTTTTGAGTCACGAGGATGCTGCTGGCAAGAGATGAGGCCTTACCTCAGACAAGAAGGGCTGGAACCAAAACCAGGAACACCCCCACCCTGTGCTTCCCTCCTCATGATCCTGGTTCCAGAGCCAACACTGGGGCTTTGGTGTAGGGCCCTTTCTCCCCAACCCCCAGGAATCTAAAATTTTTTGCCTTGTTCTCTGACTTCCTTCAGTTTCCCTCTACGTCCTCGCTCACAATTTGGAAGGGATGGGGGTCATCTTCCTCCATTTCCCGCTTCTCACCTTCCTGCCTGCTCCCCACTCCACAGGAGAGAGCTGACGTTGGCTTGAAAAAGTAAAGTCAACATCTGCTGCTTTCCTGTGGAGTCTGGTGATTCAGAGAGCCGGATGGGGAGCGTCAACAGGAAAAAAGGAGGGAGGAGGAGAAGCCACAAGAGACATTCTGTACAATTCCAAGGAACAGAGAAGCCTTTAGACAGGCAACTGCCATCCCACTGAAACCTGAGACTTTCCTGGTGCACTCGCCCGCCCTCAGGTGCTGGCGAAAGGGAGCTGCCCCAGGCCTGCTGGGCAAGGGTTTCCCAACTCCGCAGCCTTCCCTGGGAGCAAAGCCAGGGCTGGGTGCCCAATTCTCTGGAGCCAGAGGCCCCCACGTGGCTAGAGCAGGAATAACAGAAGACTGAATGCCCCAGGCAGTTTCCTCCTCTCTCAGGCCTCACCAGCTCCTGAGCCCTCCTTGGAGCCTCGTCATAGAAAGAGAGAAGGGAGAGGATTGCCGCTTGATGGTGGGAAACCCTTTCAGCTTACCAGCTTTGGGAAGCTGCAGCCCTATGGGGTCTGAACACATGGGGTCCATGTTAGGGAAGCAGCTGAAGTAGGTGCAGGAGATCTCTGAGGAGCAAGCCCTTACTTGCTTGGCACTGGTTGTGTAGCACAGATAGCTCCTAGGAAATGCTTCTGGAGGATCTCCAGTCATATCTTGTGGGGCTTCTCTGGTGGAATCAGTTTGCCAGCCCTTGTGTGATGTTTACTGGAAAGTCCCAAGTTAATTTCTGGACCATCCCACCCCCTGACTCCCATTTTTTTGGTCATGGCCAGTAAAGAGAGTTGGATTCTCATTGACACCTAGGTAACTTATATTTTTTTGTAATCAAGACTTTGGGTACCAAAGTCAGTTATTGGTCTCCAGAGGGCAGCTCTGACAGCCATTCAAAGAATTAGCACCCATTTAGAGCTGAAAAGAGAGGGGACCTGATTGGGCAGTTTGACTAGCAGCCACAGACCCTGTCCTGCAAGGCTGTTCTTGAGCTCTGGTTACAGTGTTTATTTTGATGTGTCTCTGGCCTTTTGCAGACGGCATTGTCTCTGTTTCCTAGCAGGGTGGACAGTGTATCAGATGGTCAGAACAAATAAAGTTCAGTGTCAAATGACTTCTGGCTCTATGTGCGTTCCCTGGGATGTATGCAGGCTGCTCGCAAATGTTAAGGGGTGGAGTCTTGGTTCACCTGCGACCTTATACAGTTGGTCCCTGGAAGGCAAAGTTATGAAGTATTTGAAATGTTTTCTGGGACTCTTCCACTGGAGGTGTTCTCTAGCCTCCTGAAACCCTCACCTGCTTAGGTGAGCACAGGGTGTAAACGTGTGGGTTTGGTTAGCACTTACACCTAGATTGAAACCCCAGGTCTGCCATTTATTAGCTGTGTGGCCTTGGGCAAGTCATAACTACCCGAGGCTCAAATAGCAATAAGAGGCTGTGTAGTACAGTGGTTAAGAATCAAGCCAGACTTGGGTTTAAACCTAAGCTATACCACTTAAACCCTATTTGACCCTGAACAGATTTAACATCTCTAAGTCTTGGCTTTCTTGACTGTAAAGTTATTAGGGTGTGAGGACTAAATGAGATGACTCAAGTAAAGTGAGCATATAGTAAGTACTCAATGAATGGTAACTATTGTTACAGAAATATTTTGTTATAAAATAATCTACCCCACCTACTGTGTGTTGCGCGGACTAAGAGAGAAGGTGCATTGAAGCAGCAGGTGGTGCACCTGATCTGGTGACTCACCTGCCCTCCACAGACCCTGAAGATTTGTTTCTTCGGTGTTATTGTCTCCTCCCACTAACTCTTAGCCTTTCTATGCCTCATTCCCTTTGAAATAAGCCCTCTAAACCCTCTGTGCCCACTAAGGTGATACTTAGATGATTAACTTAAGGTTCTAATGGCAGAAATCAAATCTATTCAATTTCTTCATACACCCAGAGTTCTTCCAGTACCCTCAAGGAACATGTGCACTTCAACAATGGCCTTCTAGAGACCATGTCTCTGCCTTTGCTGCCTAACCCTGAGAATAGGCCTGTTTTGCCTATTAGGCAGGGACAACCATTCTGTGGCAAGCTGGTGAGTTATTTTGTGGCAAGAGAAGTCCATGATGGCCTTCAATACACTTCATATAAGCTATGGCTTGATCAAACTTTATGGAGCATACTGCTTCTGGGGTGGGGACTGAAGCTATGGATATGTTGACAGATCGCCCCTCTTTATCCCAACCTCTTCTTCAATAAGCCTATTACCTCTTCGTTGAAGCCCAGCTGGTTTGCGAAGCAACTGTAGAAACAACAGGCTGTCCCCAGACACACAAGTGTTGCTTTCTTCTCATTGTTGCTCCTTTGTTCTTTCCTTCATTCCTTCATTCATTCATCAGAAATTAAGCACCAACTATGTCCTAGGCAATGGGAATAATATAAAATACAACTCCTACCATCAAAGAGCCCAGTCTAGTTGGGGAAGCAAACATATAAACAAATAATGGCAAATACAGAAAGCTGGTTGCTGGACAACATAGCAGGAGGTATTAAGAAGTGTGTCACACACAAGAGGCACACTTTTTTGGGTGGGGGTGGGAAGGTTATAAGGGAAAACTTTGAGGGACCACCAAGTGTGAGAGGAGGCATTCCAGGAGGATTAACCACTGGTCAGAAAGGGAGCTGTCGTAGATTGTAAGAGCCTGAGCATTCAGCTATTTGTGAAAGCAGTGAGAGATGAGACTTGAGAAGGCAGCGTGCAACTCCTGACGAGCCTAGCAAACCACGTTAAGAACTTTGAACTTCATCCGGTAGGCTTTCATATGCATTGGAGTGGACTCTGGCTGCAGGGAAGAGAAAGGAGAGACTAGTAGACCAGTTGGCTGCGACAAACCAAGCACGAATTGCTGAGAATCTTAATTTAAAGGGCAGTGGAAATGGTGAAGACAGTTTTGTGAGTTTTTTTTTGCGGAAGGAGATGCTTAAAATGAAAAAAAATTCTCTCCGCTCCCTCTACCCTTTCCTATCTTAGAGGTTCCTTAGGGTATTAAGCCTGATCCGGTTTCCCCACGTTGTGGTGGGTCATGAATCACCTGCGCTCAGCCTTTGGCTCTGCACTACAATCTCCCGTTTCCAAAATGCACTGTTCAAATCCGATTTTGTGCCTATGTTTTTGGCCGCGGAATAGGGGCAGGAAGTAGAGGTTGGAAAAAGTCTCTGGATATAATCAAAACATCGTCACCAGTAGTTAAAAGCGACAGTTGGTAAGACTGGAGCACACCGGGAGAATCCAAGGCCTACTTGCCTCCCGCGGCGGCGCTCGGGGGCGGGGTTGAGGCGGGGTTTAGGGCGGAGCAGCAGCCTGGAACAGCAGCCTGGAACAGCGGGGAGAGGCGGGGCTGGGGGTGTGTTTTAGCCGGAGCCCGTAGGTTCCCTTTTGCTATAGGGCAGGTCGGAGCTGGGGGCGGGCTCGGTTTGGGAAAGCGAGGCTGAAGCCAAGACTACGTCGTAACCGAAGACTGCAGGCTTTTTGCCTCCGCAACAGCGGAGTGGGGCGGGATCAGGGGCGGAGTTTGAAGCCCAGCCCTCGGGTTCTTGTCTCTGATTGAACGAAGTGGTCTGGGGCGGGTCCTGGGGTGGGTCCTGGGGCGGGCCCCGCTCTGCTTTTGACAGCTCCTGTGCACAGCCGCAGCTGAGTCCGGTGGGTTCGGGAACCTGTGGCCCCTCTCTCCTCGCGTCCCCGTCCCCCCGTCGCCTTGGCCCCGGCCATGAAGCGCATCTTCTCCTGCTCCAGTTCACAGGTGGCGGTAGGTGCTAAAATGTCTGGCAGACTGAGCATGGGGTTGGGGTCCAAGCCCTATGGTGACAGAAGTCCTGAGTCCCATCTCCATGCCTTTTCTCTTCACCGGTTTTTCTAGCTCTTCCGCTCCCGCAGTGCAGCCCGCCAGCCCTGCCTTCCTTAAGACCCTGTCCCCCAACCTCTGACTTGCCTTCCCAACCTCTGTCCTCTCCAAGGTCCTTTCCCTTAGTGCTTTCTGGTCTTCCTATCATCTACACCCCCAACTTCTGATATGTGTCCTACATCCCCTGCCCCCTCCTAAGGCTCTGTTTTCTACTTCTGCTCTGTTTCCCAGTACTGAACTAAAGTATCTGTCCTATTCCCCAGCCCCGGCTCATCCCCAAGCTCTTTTCTGTCTTCCAAGTGCCCCATGGCCCCATTTTCCAGCCCTGCCCTGTCCTCACAACTCAACCCTCCCATATGGCCCTACCTTTGCTGTTTCCTCTCAGCCTAATAAGTACTCCCAGCCCTGTGCCCTCCTCTAGCCCTTCTTCATAGAGTCTTCTCTGTCCTTGCCCCCACCTCACCCATGGCACTTCCACTCCCATTCTCCCATCACCACCGCTGGCTCTCAGGCATCACTCCAAACCTCTTTCCAGTTGGTGTTCCCACTGCGGCAGCCTTCCTGTTCTCCCCTTCAAAATCTGCCCCTCTCTGTCCAGTAGTTGTTCAATTCCACTTTCCCCCCTTTTGTCCCGATCTCCTCCTGCCTGCTCTCTGTGAGTTAATCTTGCAGTCTGGCCTGGCCAGCCTGACAGGCAGTGTCAGAGGAGGCACATTTGCCTGGCTGCTCCCCAAGGAATGGGTAAATTGTCTGCAGAATCCACCCTGGCCAGTTCACTGCAGTTCTGGTCATCAGACTGGTTCTTGGGCCAGTCAAGGCCTTTTGCCTGCTTCTCTCCAGAATCTTCCTTCATTCTAAACCCTCACCCAGCTGTTTAGGGCTTGGACTCTCTGCTCCCTTGGACTGAGCTGGGGAACGGTGACAGTGAGAGGAGGAGAGGATAAAGTGGATTCACTCTGAGAGTTCCCAGTAGCAGCCACTCTCCTTCCACTGTTCTCTCAGAACAAAACACAGGGAAGAAGCTACAGAAGGTAGTGGCTAAGGGAGGCTACCTCTTCTCCTTCTGTGAAGGTCTTTTACAGAGAGACCCCTTATCTGGGGATGAAATTTCCTGTGCAGACTGGGATTATGGCTCATTTAGAAGTGAAGTAGCTGACTACCTATAGTGATATTGCTTAACCCGACTTGACTCGTGGTTTCTCTCATCAAGCAAACATGAGAAATGCTCAGCTTACTCTGCATGGGTGGGCCGTGGAAGCCTGGAAGTGAGCTATGAGGCAAGAGTAGGAACTCTGTTGAGGCCTGTTCTCGGCCTACTTACATTTGCTTCCTCACTTAGTTTCCACACATTAATCAACCAATCAAAAGCCATTTACTGAATGACTGACTGCTCTAGGTACCAGAAACTGAGGCTGCCCATCTCTGCTTACCTCATAATGATTTTCTTACTCACATGGACTCTTCCTCGGTTACTAAAAGTCCTCCACAGTGCCCTCCCCTTCAGGTCTGTGGAGTCTACCTGCTCTTTAGGGACAGGGAAACTATTTTGTACTTCCTGTGGCTCCAGCTGTCGGTCAGTGGCTCCTTTCTGGGATGCTGGGCGAACTACGGGCTGAATGTTGGAGTTTGAAAATTGCTCGAGGGCACAATCACCAAGTTGATTTGTCCTTCACTGCGGCTCTACAGAGGTTTGACCATGCAGAATTTCTACCCATTTTAAACTCTTCTTAGTATAACGAGATTATAGGTAGTAAATTGGGTGGAGTCAGGACTTCCTAGCTGGGAAAAAAAAAACCTGTTTCCTCAGTCAGGGTAGGGATCCAACAAGCTTGACGATGGACCAGTTTCAGCTACGAATTGTTTCCTCATGAAACGTCCCCACACGTCTCATGATAAATTCCTCCACTCCCTGGGTGGCAAACCACTCTGGACCAGTTTGTCAGAGAAATAGTGTGACAGCCTTCCTGACCACTCCCAAAGCCTAGCTTCCCAGTCGTAGCAGAAGATCACCTCTTTCTATCCCCTCTCCCATCCCTGGGTCCAGATCACACCCTCAGATTTCGATAAGGACTGAAAGATCAGTGATCAGTTAAATATTAATCTAAATTTTCCAGAATATAGGAATTTCAACAAACAAACAAATAAAAGCCAACTCCTATAATCTCATTTCGTTTTATTCAAGTAGAGGATGACCTTAAAGGTGTCTTGCATATTAGCTTACTGTGCCTATGTAGGAAGTAAACCAGAAAACAGCTTTAAACCACTGGCACTGGATCAGCTTAGAGGAATGGCTGTTGCATTTTAAAACTTGAGAGTCAGTTCCTGGTTCCTCCTGGGCAGCCTTTCTATTTCCATTCACCTGTCCTACAGCGGTAGCTGCTCTTTCTCTCTCTCCTGTTGGCATGTTCCATCTTGATGGGGTTCCCATAGGAACACAGCCAGAGATAAGGAGAGGCTGCAATTACTTCTACAAAGAGCCCCCAATCTTGGCTACAGAAATGCAAAGCTTATCCTTGCTTCTGAGTCTGCTGATTAATTTGGTGATTGTGCCCTTGAGGCTGTGATGGTAACCCACTGCCTCTTTTCTAAGGCGCTGGGGTGAGCAATAGACTGGATCTTGGAGTATGGGAGAATACTTCTGTTCTTCTTTACCTTAGCTCTGCAGAAGTTTGTCCATGAAGAATTTCCACCTATTCTAAATTCTTCTTGGTATAACAAGATTATAGGAAGTGAACTGGCTGGATTTCTAACTATTGAGCAGGAAAGAGAAGTACCCACATTGCTAGGAAACACCATTACCATCTATACAGCTTGGCTGGCTGATATGAGCAAGATCTCCTTCCTCCCACTCCTCTGGATGGAGAATTCTGAGCCCAAGAATATCCAAAATGTGCCCGGCAAGGCTAGGAAGCATGGGGATTGGGACTAACACTTACTGTGTACTTACTACATGACAGACAGTGCTAGGCGCTTCGTGTAGTGTTATATCATTAGGAAACAGAGGTTCAGGGAAGTTGCTACTCGCCTAAAGTCACGAGGATAGAAGGTGTTAGAATCAGGATTTTAAACAGAGAACTTCAGACGGATGGCAGTGCCCTGTGGCGGAGTGGAGTTCCAGCTTTCTGCTTTTTCTGAGGGTGGCCTGGCCCCCAGGGGACCTTGGATACTGTAATATTACGTCTCAGTCTCTTGGTATGTGGAGGAGGCATTTTGCTTATTTTGTCCTTTGAGAATTAACCTGTTTGGAGACTCTTCTCCTTGCAGGGAGTAGTGTCTGAAGGTGGGTGGCTTCGCCCTGGAGGTGGTCATGGACTGTTCCTTTGAAAACAAGTGAACCTTCTTCCACAACTCTTTGGCAGTGTGGTCCAGCGGCAAGAACTAGGACTGGCATCGGCTGGCCGGGGCTCTAATCTCAATTTCACCACTATTTTGTGGTGTGGCCCTGGACAGTTATCTAACCTCGGTGTGCTTCCGTTTCTTTTCTGTCAACTAGATAAGATCCTGTCAGCCCTCGCTACCTTGCAGGGACGCCGAGACGCTAACTGAAATAGCACTTGAAAGGGCTCTGAGGAGTTCCAAGCGCTGTGCAGGGCATCGCCTCAGAATCCATCTGCCCTAGCTAATTTTATGACTTGGGCATTTAACATCTTTCCTGTTCTTGATGACTGTGTAAACAGTGTTTGAAAATGAGTTATTTGGCCTCATCCGTAGACTCTGTTCTTCCCCACCTCCTCCCATAGCCTCTTTCTTGTCGGGATTACACCTCATAAAGTCCAGTGTGCCCCCAGCAATCCCCCACCGCTTCCTGTTTTTTTAATAAGAATGCCATGCCCTTGTATCGCTCTTTACAGTTTACAGAAATATTTTATATGCATGAGCTCATTTACTACAACACGATGAGGTAGTTACTACTTTTCACACTTTACAGGTGGGGACACAGGTTGGAGGTGTTCCATGGCTTACCTAGGTCACGTAGCTGAGCAAGTAGCTGAACCCCAGACTCAGGCCTGCTGACAGACATTCATCTAGGGCCCTTTTCACCAGTCCTCAAATTTTTGCATCCCTTCTTCCTTTCCTTTCCCCTCCGTGGGTCAAACCAGGCTTTTCTGTGCTTTCAGCCCTGGGTGTTTTTAAGCGGTTCTCTCACGTCCCGTAATACATGTCTCATGTCAGTTATTGTAATTACCCCGCCGCCTGCAAAAGTCAAGCTGGAAGGGCGGGACAATGCGTGCCCAGGTGCGGCTGTTGTCTGGGCAGCTGTTCCCCGCCAGGAAAATGACGAGGGAGGGGAGGGGTGGGAGGGGAGCTGCTGCTTGCTGCCCCCTCGGGCCTAGCTGGAGACTGGCCTTCTCCTTTGGTTGTTGTTGCCATGGAAGGGGAAGAATGACTGACTAGCCAAAGGGCATAGGTATGAGGATGGAAAACAGAAACTCTGCGTCTCCTCCCACTTTTGGGCCCCAAAGCCAATGGGTAGAGATGGTATGGCTGGTATTTGGACTCCTAGCTGTGACCTGAAGCCAGGCGCCTTGATTTCTCGAATATATGAGAACAACAACAGCAACAAAAACCCAGAGCAGCCTGGGGAGTAGAGAGGCAATGTAAACCCAGCCCAGAATGGTCAGCTGGGTTCCATTTGCTCCAGTAAGACCTAAGAACAACAGGGAAAGGAGTCCTGGCTAGGGTTGCTCGGGGTTGTGCGCCTACCAACAATAATCTCAATGATAATTAAACAGACATTTGAAACACTATGGGCAGGCAGTACTCAAAAATGATTTTCAATTCAGTAGTCCAAGCACTTTTTGGTTCAGGGCTGGCAATCACCGGCCATAGTCCTCAGTGGCATATGAGTTGGTGACTATTTAACTGGCCCACCTAAGAAGGACTAACTGATCTAGAAAGAGTGACTCGTGGAACATTGAAAGGCTCTCAGGGATGTCCCTTTTCCCTTGCCTGGCATCCTAACCATCTCTTTCTTTGCTTTCTCCACTCCTTTCTCACCACCTATATTTACACAATTTGTGGTTCTGGATCAGGTGGAGAGATGGAACCGCCGTGATCAGAAGCTGCTGGAGGCAGTGCAGCGGGGGGACGTGCGACGCGTGGCTGCCCTGGCCTCCAGGAAATCTGCCCGACCCACCAAGCTGGACTCGAACGGTCAGTCCCCGTAAGTAAGTCCTCTTGACCCCATCCTTGGCATGTGGTTCCCTTTGAAAACCCCAAGCCCCAATAGGATGTAAGACCAGGGAATACCTTCAACTTCAGAGCCCTTTTTGTCTTAATTACAAGCATACCCGCATGTCTCTGCATACCACGTGTTGCACAGAGTGGGGTAGAAGGCACTGTCCCTGAGCTCATACACCTCACAGCCCACATCGACAAAACTGACCAAAAAGGCCAGAAAGACCATGAAACAAACAGAAAAGTGAAACAACACTAAATAGAGTATTTTTCCGTTGCACAAGGAGGAAGGGGTGTATGCGTGAGAAATTGGGAGTGCACAGCAGCCATGAGACATGTGGCTGGAAGGGGTGCTCAGACAAGAGGGGTGTCATCCCTTGTCTCTGCCCTCAAATGTCCAGCCCTCTGCTCTGCTCTGGCCGACTCTTCCTGCGACACTTCCAGTTTGCTAAGTTTCCTGTCCTCAGAGCAACGGTATTTATGTGTTCCCTGGGTACCCCTGCGATACTCTGAGATTGCTTGAGACCCATAGCTATAAGAATTTCTATCTTTGCTTCCAGCTTCCCCTGACGTTCTGACAGTAGGCCACGTATATAGGCATCTCTTTCTCAGAAAGTCAGGCTAGGGGAGTGTCCCTCTCTGCTTTTGGGGTTGGCTTTGGGGTGAGGGAGCATGGCAGGCAGTGCTTATTAAGATTCTCCCATTCCTCGACCCCCGGGCCCTTCATCCTTCTGCCTCTTGGCTTTGATTCTGGCAGGTTTCACCTGGCAGCCTCCAAAGGTCTGACAGAATGTCTGACTATACTGCTTGCAAACGGGGCTGACATCAACAGCAAGAATGAGGATGGTGAGTGAGGCTAAGACCTGGGTCAGCGGCTTGCTTTTCGCTTTATAGCAGCAGGGGGGCCAGTGCTGGGCCCTGCTGGAGGTTCCAACTGTAGCACCCCCGCCTTCTTTCCTCATAAGTTCCGGCCAGCATCCTTCCAGGGGTTTCCCTCCCTGCAAGCTGGGCATACCTCACCCCAACTCCCACCTCCACCGCAGGTACCAGGCACTCGGGGAACAGGAATTTCTGGCCCCAGCTGGCTGAGAGCTTCTCTCTCTAATCTCCCGCCTATTATCTGTGTGTCTCTTGCCTTCCCTCCCTGTGAGTCATCCGCATGCATGGGGCCACCCACCCTCCCTCTCCACTTCTTTCTCTTTCAGGAAGCACCGCCCTGCACTTGGCCACCATTTCCTGCCAGCCACAGTGTGTCAAGGTCCTGCTGCAGGTAAGAGCAACCCTCGATACTACTCCTGGGAAAGGAAGGAGTGGATCAGAGACTCCTAACGTTGTCTGGTACTCACCAGCCATATTTGGCCAAATGTTGCCCTCTTGTCCTCATAAGAGAGCTGGTAACCACTTATACATTAATTCGCAAACATTTACTTAACACCTACCGTATGCAGGGACCCTGCTTAATGCTGCCCCTGGGGGCACATCATAAAGCGGAGTTGCCAGGGACGGACTGCCAGTCAGTCAACATGCGTGCACTGCGCCCGGCCTTTGGCAGAGACTAACTGCTGTGACGATGGGCAGGTGGAAGGGTGACAGAGGTGTTCACGCTAAACCCAAAGCCTACTGTCTGTTTATGAGGAGTTTGTCGTCTAGGAGTACAGAGAGAAACATACGTGTGAAATGACACGTGGACAGTTCATACATTAGTCCCCAAAAGTTCAAAAGGCACAGTGCGATAGGCCATTGTGCAAATGGCCGCTCTGCTTCTGTTCTTCCTGGCCCTGTCCAAGTTTCCCAGTTATGATCCTAAAGTACCAAACATAGACACAGGTGTCATTTTCCCTAACATGTTTATTCACCAGTAATCTGATTTTTCTTAGGCCCTAGGTTTACGAACCAGGGCTACAATTCAAGGCTGCCTATCCCCTGCCAGGACTGGACTGGGCTTGCCTAGTCGTCCGCCAAAGCCGTGGTCCTCCTGTCCCTCCCCATAGTACCATGAAAGTCAGTGACCCCACAGCGGGTATGGGATGAGGGTGTTAACACCATGCTCCAGGCTGCTTCCCTTTGTGGCTGTTTGCAGCATGGTGCCAACGAAGACGCAGTCGATGCGGATAATCGTAGTCCATTGCACTGGGCAGGTAGGTGTGTGCTGAGGGACTGGTGGGAAACAGGGCTGCAGGGGGCAGACAGCGAGAAGGGAGGGGAGGATCACATCTGGTGGGAAGGGCAGGTCAGGGCTGACTGCTGAGATGCTCGGAGGGGATGCTGCATCGTGGTCTGACTGGGTGTCTTCCCGCTTCCCCTTAACCTGATCACCCCTCCGCCCTCCGCAGCCTCCTCTGGCTGTGCCTCAAGTGTGCTCCTCCTGTGTGACCACGAGGCCTTCCTGGATGTCCTGGATAATGTGAGTGTCAGCCGGGCAGCTGGGCAGGGCCCTACCCGGGGAGGCTGCAGCTCTCTCTGAACTTAATCAGCCAAGTTCCATGACCAGGGGTTGTGCAGTACCACCTCCTCTTCCTCAGAGCTCCTAACCCTCTAAGAAGGAGTACTGAGCCCCCTGGAGCTTTTTTCTGGAGCGGTGCGGGGAGGAGGGGGCTGGTAGGAGTGTGTCAAAGCCCTGACTCCCCTGGCTCCTCATGAACCCTTCCCACAATCTGTGCAGGATGGACGCACACCCCTGATGATTGCATCCCTGGGTGGTCACGCAGCTATCTGCTCACAGCTACTGCAGAGAGGCGCCCGGGTTAATGTCACTGACAAGAATGACAAGTGAGCCTTCTCCATCTTTCCACCCCAAATCTAGACCCTGACCAATCTAGAAAGGAGCCACTGGGCAAAGTGTGTATGCGTGTGTGTGTGTGTATGTGTGTTGGGGAAGAAAGCAGGTTAGTCCCTGTTTTCTTGGGAAGCTCCCTCCTTCCCAGCAGTGGTTCAGAAGAGCTCTGCCGCTGCCTCCCTATTTTCCTCCCGGGAAGTTGAGAACGTTATCCTCATACGTCCCTACTCTGCTGTTGCCACCACCATCTTCCCAGCACAGAAGACTCTGCCAGTAGAATCAGTTCCTCTGGATCCACTAGTTTAATTTACTGGTTTCCAAACTATCTTCTAAACAGTGGAATCCTTTTTTCCCAATAAAGAATTTATGCAGAACCTCAGTATATAAAGCAGATGAAAATGGAGCCCTTCCAATTGGGCCTCTGCTTTCTGATGCTGCAGCTGCAAGGAGTAACATTTGAAAAGTTCTGGTCTAGTCTAGTGCTTTGTCACTGGCCGGCATTGGTCTGCAGCTCCCCTGAGCACACTGTGTGAGAGATGACCTTGTGAGTGACTTTCTGAAACCAGGACTCCTGGATTCCATGGGAGAAGCCTATGCTCAGATTTGTCCCAACCCACAGATCGGCTCTGATTCTGGCCTGTGAAAAGGGCAGTGCCGAAGTGGCTGAGCTGCTTCTGAGCCATGGAGCAGATGTGGGGGCTGTGGACAGCATGGGCCACGATGCTTTGCAGTACGCTCTGCGCACGCAGGACGGGACGCTGTGGAGGCTGCTGCAGCAGGCCCTGAGCCGGCAGGGGCGTGGAGGTAAAGCGGATACCCTTTTGTAACTTCAAGATGCTCCACGATCGACTTAGAATCAAAGAAACTTCTTAAAACACCGTTTGTTCCCATGGAAATAATCCACGTGACAAATATTGGTCACTTTAGTTGAGTGTTTTCTTATTTATTGCTGCTGCTGGGAGATGACTCCAAATTCCCCAAATTCTTTACTGCAGCCTTGTCTCTCCCTGAAGGCATCTCTGACCAGTGCTGTCGCTGGCATCTGTGAGTTGTAGTTGTACATGTGTGGCTCGATGGTCAGTCTCTCTCTCCCCTACTAGACCGTAACCCCCTCAGATGACAGGCCATCTCTGTTTTGCTCACCACTGAGGTCCTGGTGCCTATAACGGTACCAGGCACAGTGTCCAATGAATAAGTGAGTGAAAAAAATGAATGAGCTGGCATATCTGAGACAGGGAACCGAGGTTGCCAGATAGTTAGGGACCCATCGGATAGGGGTGGCTTCTGGCACCAGAAAGACATGTGTGGTAAGGTCATCAGCGCTGAGGGCCCACTCCTCTCAGAAAAGGGCTGAAGACAGAGTGTGGGCTAGAAGCACAGGGACCCCATCTCTTCTCTCATTTCCCCCATGTCTTTTCATATAGGTCACCAGCTAGTTCAACACCCAGATCCTGCATCCCAGGTAAGACCCTAAGTGCCTGCCCCTTTTGCTCCTGATCCACCCCAGGCTTTCCCACTGGGATTTCTCCCAGGCAGTGATCACTGGGGCATCGAGACAGTCTAAGGGAAGAAAGGCCCTCCTGGGTCAGCTGCCTGGATTTACTTCACTCTTCCTTTTTCTTCATAGGCCTCTCCAGCTGAGCCTCAGGTGGGTTCTCCACCTAAGAGCCCATGGAGAGCAGAGCCTGAGGAGGAGCCGGAGGAAGAGGAGGAGGAAGACCCATGCTCAGAAGAGTGGAAATGGAAGTATGAAGAGGAGCAGAGGAAAGTTTCTCAGTTGGAGCAGGAGCTGGTGCGGAAGACAGAAGAGTGTAAGGCTCAAGCCACAGCTTACCTGGACCTGAAGAACCAGATTCACGAGCAGGTGCAGGAGCTGGGGCTCCTCCTCTCCCAAGAGCCCGCAGGTCCAGAAGGCCAGAGCTCTAGTCTCCAGCCTGGAGGAGACGGCATGGAGCAGGGCTGTCCTCTGGGCCTGCTGGCTAAGCGCGTACGAGAGCTGAAGCAGCTGCAGGCAGCAGGTGCAGCAAACCCAGTATTCGCTTCCAACAAGGCTGAGGATTCGGCCCCAGGGGAGATCCAGTATGAAGCTCATGGACGGTCCCAACCAGAAGAACAGGGGCCACCCCAGAGCCCAAAGTCTGAGACCATGGGGAAAGCCACTGGACAGCAACTGACCACTAGTAGTGGGCAGGCCCTCGGCCCCGATCATACACACCAGTTGTGTGCCGGCCAGAAAGAGAGGCGCCAGGCCCCAGGGGCAGAACCAACAGGCACAGTGGCCATGAACCAACTCCTGTTACAACTGAGGGAGGATCTGGCTGCGGTGTGGCGAGAAAAGGATGCTGCCTGGGGAGCTTTGTCAAGACCAGTCCTGGAGGGAGCTCTGGGGACGCCCCGGGCTGAGGCAGCAGCAGCTGCCTGGGAGAAGATGGAGGCCAGGTTGGAGCGGGTGCTGGTGAGGCTGGATCGAGCAAAGGCAGGACTGCAACTAAAACCTGAGGCCCCCGCCCAGGAGCCCAGAGAGGGAGCCCCAAAGGTAGGCCCAGAGGCCATCACCAAAGAGGATGAAGGGAGAGAAAAAAGGGCTCCTGGGGTCCGGGGAGAGCCTCTAGGGGCCCCTGGAAGGGAACAGATGGCAGGAGGAGGCCTGGCAGAGGGGCAGCTGGAGAAGGAGGTGTCAGCACTGAGACTGAGCAACAGTAACTTGCTGGAGGAGTTGGGGGAACTGGGGCGGGAGCGGCAGCGGTTGCAGGGGGAGCTGCAGTCCCTGAGCCAGCGACTCCAGCGGGAGTTTGTGCCCAAGCCAGAGGCGCAGGTCCAGCTACAGCAGTTGCGGCGGAGCGTGGGGCTGCTGACAGATGAACTGGCCATGGAGAAGCAGGCCACCGAGAAGCTGCGGAAGCGCCTGGCCTCCCAGAGCAGTGGCCTCCAAGGGCTGTGGGACCGCCTGCCCCCAGACCTGGTGGGCAAGGCGAGTGCCCGGAGCACAGTGGCCGAGCCCCTGGAGGAGCTGCAGGCCTGCATCAGCGCCCTGGTGGACAGGCATCGCGAGGCCCAGCAGGCGCTGGCTCGGCTGGAAGAGGAAAACCAGCGGCTTCGAAGTTCCCCTGCCCCACGTGGGGAGCAGGGGGCCTCCTGCAAGGTCTCAGCACCCCCCCAAGTGGCCGCTCTGGAGCAAGACCTGGGGAAGCTGGAGGAAGAGCTGCGGGCAGTCCAGGCCACGATGAGCGGGAAAAGCCAGGAGATCGGGAAGCTGAAGCAGCTGCTCTACCAAGCCACGGAGGAGGTGGCCGCGCTGAGGGCCCGGGAGGCCGCCAGTCTGCGGCAGCACGAGAGGACTCGCGGATCGCTGGTGGCCCAGGCCCAGGCGTGGGGCCAGGAGCTGAAGGCTCTGCTGGAAAAGTATAACACCGCCTGCCGAGAGACGGGCCGGCTGCGGGAGGCCGTGGCCGAGGAGCGCCGCAGGAGCGGGGACCTAGCGGCGCGCGCCGCGGAGCAGGAGCGCCAGGCCAGCGAGATGCGCGGGCGCTCGGAGCAGTTCGAGAAAACGGCGGAGCTGCTGAAAGACAAGGTGGAGCATCTGATTGGCGCTTGCCGGGACAAGGAGGCCAAGGTGAGCAGGCGAGGGAGCGTCAGGGAAGGTTTCTGTGTGTTCAGGGGTCTGCTAACCTGAATTTACCTTCGGTTCATCAGAGTAATCCCCCAAATAGAACACCAGTCATCTGCAAGGACCATGCTCTGTTCTCCTGAGTTTGGGGGGCTTGGGGTTGAGACTGGAGGTGAGGTAAGTTATAAATAGAAGAGAGAAGGGGACACTTAGGTATTAAAATTTGGGACTCAGGGTTCAGCAGCAGTGTGCTCAGGGCTACCACCGTTGGTTTATTAGGATTTTGACTTAAATAGTGTATTTAAGACATCTGATAATACAGCGAGTAGCTATGGTTTTGCTAGGGTTCTGAGGAGGTGACTCCGGGGGCTGAGAGGTTAAGAAAAGTAAACTGAGCTATAGCCCCCTTTTCCCCTCCCACTTCAGAGTAGATTCTGCACAAGATTTCCATTGACAAAGAGGGTGCCAATGCGAAGAAAAAAGCTTGAGCACTGTTGTTAGATACCTGAGTTTCCTAAGGATTGCTCTAAAATTAAATGCAAGTCTACATGTTTCTAAGAGACATGTTTTATGAATTCTAAAAAATCAGTTTACCAATGAATTTAGTAATTCTAGAACTATCTGTGAAATGAATGAATTTAGACTCATTAAAATGTGTGCACGTGACCAAAGTTAGAATGCTTAAAAATATAGGGAGTATACATTTTACATAAGATAAAGTACAGAAAAATAGAAGGGATGTTATACAGAATAGGGATCAGTGTGGCGTGAGGCTAGTTAAAGCAAGGAATGTTGTGTTGGTGTTGAAGGAGAAGGTAAAAGTAGAAAAATGGTCAAAAATAAGTAGCGCCGTCAGCTCTGAACTGAGATTATCTGCATTTGAGTTTCAGTTGCAAAACTTACTGTTTGATCTTGGGTGAGTTATCGAAGCCTCTAAGCCTCAGTTTTCTCATCATAATTTTCTCATCACCATAAAATGGGGATAATAATAGAATCATTGTGAGGATTACATTAAATGAGGTATTCTATTAAAAAATACTCAGAAGAATTTTTGGCAAATGGCTAGTACTCAATAAAAGTTAGCTATTTTCATTATTCCCACTACCACCATTCCTAATCCTGCTGGTTATCATTCACCGAATTCGTGCCTCAGCCTCACAAGCCATAAAAACTCATCTCCATTTCCCTCAGTGGTCAGTAGCCAGAAGAAGACTGGGATCCAGTTCAGAGTTAAGAGCATGGACCATGAATTCAAAGAGATCTTGCTTCAAACCTTGATTTTGTCATTTATTAGCTGTATGATTTTCACAAATTACTTAACTCAGGCTCCTTACCTACAAAATGTGACCAATACGTCCCTCTGAGAAATACTATTCTTGTTGGAACAGAAGAAGAGCCGTTTTGAGTATGAAGTGAGACAATGAGTGTAAACGTATCTGGCAGATATTGAATACCCAGTAAAATGAAACTGACTTGACTCCAGGTGGGAAATGATGGGGGCCTCGTGGGTTCCCTTTCTCTTCTTGTGGCCTCAGATCAAGGAATTGCTGAAGAAGCTGGAGCAGCTCTCAGAGGAGGTGCTAGCAGCTCGGGGAGAAAGTGCTCGCCTCACCCTACAGCTGCAGGTGTGTTTTGGCCCTCAGGGAGATGTACGCTGCTAGAGAAGGGGGTGCACAGTGGAAGTGATATGTCCATGGGAGAGATTCTGGGGATTCCAGGGGCCCGGCCAGGCAGGCAGTGGTCTAGGCTGAGTCAGGGATGGCCAGGGGAGCCTACCTGGCACAGCTGACCACCTTACCCCATTGTTCTTCGTGTTGAGGGGATCCGGGTGAGTGTGGGAGGTGGGGCACATGACCTCCCACTGATGCTCACTCCCAGGATTCCCAGAAGAACCACGAAGAGATCATCTCCACCTATAGGAATCATCTGCTGAATGCCGCTCAGGTGAGCATCGGAGGAGGCAGAGGTAGAGAGATGGGCAGGCGGCACTGCATTTGGGGTCCCTTCTCTTACCTGCACATTCCTGTCATCTCTCAGAAGGCTGGACTTTAGATATTCCAGTGCCAGGTCTCTGGATCTCAGAGGCAGATCAAGAGAGTTTGTGCATGAATGTGGGGGGGGGGAGAGGTGTTTGCCCCTCCTTTTCAATTCTCTGGTCCACTGTAAGGCTTTTTCCTGAAAAAGAGGTGGGTGGCTTGCTCCTTCATTAGGAAAAATAATAAACTACAAAGAATCAAACGCTTATTATGCACTAGGTGCTTTGTAACTCCCACAGCCATCTGGAAAAGTAGACATGGTTATCTTCCTTGTAAAGATTAGGAAACAGCCATTGAGAAGTTAAGTACCATAAGCGAGGGCACACAGTTGGTAAGTAGCATTCTACTGCACCACAGAAACTCTCCCACTTTCTGTTCTTCTCCTTTTGTTTCTTTCCTGCCACCTACAGGGCTACATGGAACAGGATGTGTACAATATCCTACTGCGAATCCTCAGCATGCAGGAGGAGTGAGGCAGCCTGTGCCCTGAAGAACATGCTGTGAGTCGTGGGTTGGGAGAAAGGGCTTGGGAGACGAAGCAGAAGGATGGATGGAAACTGGAGTCTTCTTTTGTCCCATGTGGTAGCTGACACTAGGGGGTCCTGTGGGGCATAGAGCATTCGAGGTGAGGTCAATTGAGAAACCCTGATATGGGGAATCACTGGGTGGAGTCAGGAGTCAGTGAGTAGATGGACTGAAGGGGTCTGACTTATGCGATGGAGACTGAAAAGAGGAGTTGAGTGACTCTCCTAAAGTCTGGGGTATAGACACCAGTGAAAGATGAGTGATGGTGGGACAGCGGTGCCCAGTTGATTCCCAGTGTGGTACTCTACAAATTCCAGAATCCCTCCTTCACTCCCTCACCACTCATTCAGTGTGGTCATCCTCCATTCTCCTCCCTGCTTCCATACAGTTGGCTGTCTTCTCCAGTCCAAAGAGATGAGGATCATCTTTAGCATCTTGGTGTGGGTGGAGGAGACTGAGGGTATGGAATTATGTGCATTTCACCCTTGAATTTCTTCTTTCAGGGAACAGAGCATCCTTGGTTGCCAGAGGCTCCATCAGGCTGTGGTGGGTGGTGGTTGGCCACTGAGGATAGTGTGGGTGGGGCTTCACCTGATGATTTGAACTCCAGACCTGAGAACCTGAGCCGTGGAATCAGCATGGATGAAACCTGAGGAGGTGTGGTTGGAAGGCAACGCTAAGGAAAATAAAGCAGCAGGCAGGATGGTGTTGGGTGTCTGTTTTTTTTTCTCTCTAAGAGGGAGTGGGGGAAGGAATCTTTCTCATTTCTTTTTGATCACAAGTGGCCTCATAAGTTAGCTGCTTTCAGACTTTGATTATGATCCATAGTAAGAAATACATTTTACATCCTGTGTTTACATACCTGAAATAATACTTACCCTTACTATTTCTATTCTTTTCTATATTCCATCAAAAAAATATTGGTTACAACATCTCCACTGATAGGTCAAGACTCAGTCTGAAAAACAGCAAAAATGAGGTTTGACACACTTCCTTTCTCCTTCTCAAGTGTGTCTTTACTGACTGACACAGCTCTGGTCTTTTTTCTTTACCTTTGGACTCCTGAGTCCACTATCATTTTTAATAAAGAGCAATTGAGAGACCTGGATTTTCTTCAAGATGTACAATCTAAAATATTCTCTCATATGTTAAACCATGTATCTAGATTTGAGGTACAAGGTCTCTTGTGGTCAGTGTTCTTTGTTCTAGGTGCAAAGAGGGATGAAAAGTCTTGATTCCTACCTAGAAAAGGGACAAAGGGATACTCGGAGCTGGCTTCTTCCCTCCAGTTCTGTTCTCAGGCTGAAAAAATGTATCTCCCTTGGCCACTTCCCCTGGGTCTCCTCCCCTTCCTGCCTCTCCGCCAGCGTTCCGGACTACTAGGTGAGAGTGAGGCAGCGAGCTCCTCCAAAATCTGGAATTGCCGTTTGGTGGCCCCCACACTGATCCCCCCATCCCTTCTCTCAGCCCGCCCCCTTCTGGGTTCTGCTGGGCCAACCCCGCGGATTTGGGGTTTGGCAGTACAGAAACTGATGGGCCTAGAGAAGAGTGGGAGGAGCGGTCAAGGAAGACTGGGGCCCCGGCGGGGTGGGGGTCGGGGACGGGGGCGGGGGGAGGGGCAGGGAGGGGAGCGGGGGAGGGACAGTGGCGCGGGGAGTGGGTGGAAGCTGCAGAGCCTGGCTCCAAGGTTTGGCCAGGAAGAGAGCAGCTATGTAGATGAGTTCCTACAGGAGAGTCAGCTCTGGTGTTTGTGTGAATGGGTCTGGGAGAATGCAGAGAGGACAGACTGATGGAGAAAAAGAAGGGTGCAGCTGCCAAAGGAGCATCAAAAGGTCCAAGCCATTTCTTTCTTTCTTTCTTTTTTTAATTGAAGTATAGTCAGTTTACAATGTTGTGTCAATTTCTGGTGTACAGCCTAGTGTTTCAGTCATACATATACATGCATACATACCCAAGCCATGTCTATTAAGGGGAACACAACCTCTCTTTTCCTTCCTGCTCTTAGAGTTACCAAATAATAGAAAAGGATTTACTTTCCATATAATATATGTGGTGTGGTGTGGTGTGGGAAGAATGAAGAAACTGCAGAGAACAGGGTCCAGAGAGGGGTGGATCATTTTGTGCAGTTCAAGCACGAAGCAGGAAACAACTTTGGTGATGGGAGGCAGGGCTTTGGCTTCCTCTGCGGCTCCTGGAATCCGATCCCAGGATGGCTGAGCTGTGGGAACGGTCAGTGATGTTAATGCTAACACAGAAATGGAACTTTCTCCAGCTCCTGGTCTTCCTAAGCAGCCTTTCTCTAGACACCCCCATAAATTGTTACCTCAATAACCCCAAGCCCTGACAGTTTCCTTGATTTCATAAATAAATCTTTCTTTCCCAAAGTAACTGTAGTCTTAATGTTCCCTTCTTTCCTCTTGGGCTGTCTGTTTACTGGGACTTCAGCAGGGACTAATTACTCCTGTTTCACTCCTCTTCGTTCTCCTGGCTTTAGATGTTGGAGTGTATGCAGGAGAGTAGGTGAAGCCTGGTGAGCCATGATGGGGTTCAGACTATGTTTTTGAATGCCCTCCATCTGAAACGTGGTCCTGATTTGCAGCTTCCATCCTTTGTCTGGTAACAGTAATTTATTAAACTGAGATTTAAAGGGTCTATTATGTGCCCGGCCCTGGGGATAGAGCGAGCTTGCACGCAGGATCAGATTCAGGTGCCCTGGTTCCTAGTTTTATGTTATACTGTGGGGATGCTAGAACTTATAATCTCAATTAACTATTTTTTTTTCTTGTGAATTGTTTTTATTAGGATAGAGGGGGTGGGTTGGGAAATATCTCTGTGGATTGTGCCGCATCAGGGAAATGTCCTTTCCAATCTTCCTGGGATAGCTTTTGGAACTTTTTCTTTTTCTTGGAGCTGTTGCTCTTGCTGTCAGCAGCCTCTTCAGGTCCACTGCTGAGCAGCTCCTCCTTGGAAGAGAATTTCCTCTTTTTCTTGGGGACTCAAATTAATTATTAAAGGAGATTCCCGCCCCCTCCATGAAATCATTAGAAATCAAGGTGATGTTGACTTTCTTTTTTTCTTTTACATTTTACAGCTTTATTGAGGTATAATTGACATAGAATAAACCGCATGTAAAGTGTGCAGTTTGATAAATTTTGACATATGTATAGGCCCATAAAACCATCACACCATCAAGGTAATGAACATATCCATCACTCCCAAAGAGTTACCCCCATCTCTCTCTCTCTGAAACCACTGAAAATTCTAGAAGATACAAACTAGTCCATAGTAACTTTTGATCTAGTGGATTTAAGAGAACAGAAAAATGAGCTCCGGGCCTGTGCAGACTCAAGTGTTGGAGGGAGCAGTTGGGATTTAGAACCAAATACTTGAACTTGAGTTCCCACCATTGCTGGCAGCAGAGCAGCAAGGTGAGAACCTGAGTGTCAGGAGAGGGTGGATATCCTCCTTAGGGATAAAATCTGCAATGTAGTTGGGCACGATCTAGTTCAACAGGTACTTGGGGATATTGTCCTATGGCTGTGAGGTCTCATGGGAAAGGTAATACTGAAGGTTTAAGCTAAATGTGAGGATTATTCATATTGTTTATTAAAGCACTCTTTGTTTGCCAGTTATTGGTTTAACCATCTTGTCACTGATGCTAGACTGAGAACTCTTGCAAGGATTTTATGTCCTCAGCACCTAACATTCTCTGAACAGCATTCAAGTATTTATTGAACAAGACAGTTATCACTTAGGTCCCAGCCAACTAATATGAAATTCTATGAGTTTTCAACTACCTAGTTTGGGTAAACTGCTCTAAAGTTGGTACTTTCAAGGGATCTGACTGTGAATGACGAGCTTAGTTGAGAATGGGGCCTCTGGAAAGTCTAAGGCTTTGGAGGAAGGACAGTAAGCAGTTCAGACTGTCAGAAAGATGCCTTTCTTGGGTGAGAAAACTTCCCTTCTGTTTGCCTTCAGCTACAGCAAAGGTGTGCGGTCTCTGGTAAGTCTTTGTATTTGAGGTAGAGGGTAGGGGACCACAGGTAGAGTTAGGGTTTAGGTACACTTTGGATTTTAGTAGCCCAGGTTTTCTTTCCCTTAGGGACAGCGCCTGATTCTAAGTAGGCACCTCTATATGCTATCAGATTCCCGATCCACAGTCTTCTTTGCACCTTGCCTCCACCCTAAGCGCATACAGCAGCACAAGGGTCAGAGCAGTAGTGACAATGATGAGATCCAAGAACGACTCTCTCGATCCACTCACTAGAGGAGTTAATCTTTCCAGCGCCTGCCTCTGAGTCCTTCCCTCTCCCGCCTCAGACTCCGCCCCTCCCCACTGCTCCGCCGTCCTGGCGGGCTTACACGGGAGAGGGCGGCCCCAGCCCCAGCCCCAGCCCCAGCCCCAGCGCTGGGCCGGGCGGAGCTCCCGCCCAGGAGGAGCTGCGGCTGCAGCGTCCAGCTGCCGGACTGACCTCCAGCCGTGCAGACCGCGGGAGCGGCGCCGGGCCCCCTCCCCCCCACCGCCCCAGACCACCCTCTGAGCCGTCCGAGCCCCCTCCCTGCTCCCTGCCACTGCACTGGTAAGTCCCGCGCTCCGTACCAAACTTTTTTGCTGCGGAGTTCTACTGCCAGACCACGAGCTACACTGTGAGGGGGAGGGGAAGGGGTGAAGAACTGAGACAAGCCGTCTTGAAATGACCTATTCACGACTCCATAGCTTCCCGAAAATGGATCAGATCTCCCCGTTTCCCGAGTTGGTAGAACTCTTGATTTTAGCTGGTTAAACTTGTAGTGAGGGAGATGAGGGTATCTGCTCCAACTTCGCTACACCCTCTCCCATTTCTCTGAGATTTAGCACTTCTCGATACTTTCCCTCCACATTTCAAGTACCTGTGGCTCCCTAAAAGCTCATCCCCTCCCCATTCTGCCGTGGCAAAGCCCACTCTCCCAGGTACTTCGGGTCCACCTTCTCTGCATTTTCCCGGAGACCCCGCGATCCTTCGGGCTGTTCACTCCCTCCGGGTCTACCGGTCTTGCACACCGGCCAAAGACGTGCAGGGGCTGGGTCCGGCTGTGGAGGGAGGGGCTGAAGCTCGGGCTCGTCCGAAACCAGGCGGGCGGGGCCGGGAAGGGGAGGTGTAGGGGGCCGGACGGGGCGGAGCAGGCGGCATTTGCGGCCGGCGCCGAGGTGGAGAGTTGTGCGCCGGTCCCTGGGCCTGAGCTCGGGCTCGGGCTCGGGCGCCTGCGATGTCTCAAGATGGCGGAGCTGGGCGAATTAAAGGTACCGGCCCCCTCCCCCATCCCCATCTGCACTGAGCCCGGCAGAGCGCCGAGTCAGGGAAGCGACGGAGACGGGGTGCCGAGGGCTTGGTGGGGGCTGGAGACGTGGCGGGAACTCGCTGCTGGGGATGGGAGAAGTGGCTGTGGGCGAGGTAGGGGCTGCGGCGGGACTCCGGGGGCGGGGTCGCGGGGCAGATGCAGGGGTGGGGCCGAGGGAATTGCAGCTGTTGGGAGCCGAGGCGCAGGGGGCGGGGACGCGGGGTAGAAGTTGGATTTGGTGGTAGGGGCAGATGCAGGGGTAGGGTCAGGAGGAAAAGCTGCTTCAGAGGCACTGGGCGCGAGTCGATCAAGGCCCAGAGATTCGACAGTAGGGGGCAGATGTTGGGATGGGACTGTGGGGCAGAGGTACGGAAGGCTCCAGGGGGAAATGTGCTGAGAGGATAGAGGCTTTGGGGCTGCTGTTGGGATCTGAGCCTTGGGAAGTACCAGTAGGCGGCTGAGATCTAGGGGGCGGGGCTGTGCGGGCGGATAGATCGAGGGGTGGGGCAGAAGCATCCTGGAGGCTGAGAGGGAGGTCCTGCCTTAGTGAGTCGGGATCTTTGGGCAGAGACAGAGGAGTGTGAAACTACGGGATAGAAAGGGAGAAGTTCTTGACAAAACCAATGGAGAAATAAAGACAGAACAGAGGAGATAACGATGGGGAGAGAGGCAGAGGAGCAAGTTTTTAATCACATTCCTCAGGAGGAGCCCAAAGCCATAACACCCCCGGAGGGGAAGAGCCGTGGAGGGCTAGCAAGGCCTGCCCGTGGCCGGGCCTCCTAGAGACTCGCAGAAGGGAATCCTTTAAAGAGAGAGCTTGCCACGACCACACAGAGTCTTGAGAATAACTATCCAAGGACAACATGACAGAACCTTTAAGAAGCACTGGGTTCATTTCCCTGCTTCTTGGCTTTATGCTGCCCTTTGAAATGGAGCCACAGCCTTGAGCAGGCTTGAGGTCTAGTCACTGGGCCCAGTGTGAGATTCTGCACCTTGGCTTAGGGGCCCCATGCCTGCTCCTCATTCTCCAGGGCCTCTTTTGAGAGCTTTGCCCTTTCTTCTCCCACCCCTCTGGCGGAGGGGGAGGATCACTTCTCTCTGTGCAGAAGAGAAGCAGGATATTGGTTCCTGGCAGGTGGAGTAAACAGGTAGACAGGAAGGGTAGATACCTAGATGCCCCATTTTGCTGTGAACACCCTCACTCCAAGTTTTGGTCCTGTCTCCCTCCCAGAAAAATAGGACTGAGGGAAGGGTAGTTATGTTAATGACAGTGAGAAAGGATTTGGGGGCGTTCTGAGCATTGAACCCTGACCTGAAAACCCTGGTTACAAAAGCTTCAGAGGCTTGGGGAAAAGAGCTGAGGTGGATTGAGGTGTTGGGAGGGGTGGGCTGTGTGGCACAGTCCTCCAGCAACCTGGCCCCTTTCTCCCCTGTTGAGCTGTCTGGCCTGAATCCTCTTCTCCCCCTCCTTCTCCCTGTCTCCTGTCCTCTTCCCAAGAGGCTGGGATGGGTCTGAGATTCTGAGAAAGGGCAGGAGAGGAGATAAGCAGCTTAACGGAGAGTCCAGGCTCAAGGCAGGAATGGAGGTGGGCTGCGGAAGTGGACTCAGAGGTGTGCTTTAGGATGGCCTGCTGTCTGCACCCTGTCCTCACCTGGTCGACTTCCAGGCTGGGGGAGATGGCGTTGCTCAGGCTCTGGGGGTAATGGTGAGGCTGCCCTGAGGGTTGCTAAAATGGGACATAGAGGTCCTTTTGGTCATATTTGCAGTCATCCACTGGCTGCAAAGCACCTCTCTGATTAGTGCTGGATGGATGGAGGCACTGCCCACCTAGCAGCTCAGCCCAGTGTCCTTGGCAGGACGGGCCTGTGCAAGGTAGGGTTCTCAAGCTTCTCTGGTCTCCACAGCACATGGTGATGAGTTTCCGGGTGTCTGAGCTCCAGGTGCTCCTTGGCTTTGCTGGCCGGAACAAGAGTGGACGGAAGCACGAGCTCTTGGCCAAGGCCCTGCACCTCCTCAAGTCCAGCTGTGCCCCCAGCGTCCAGATGAAGATCAAAGAGCTTTACCGGCGACGCTTTCCCCGGAAGACCCTGGGGCCCTCTGATCTTTCCCTGCTCTCTCTGCCCCCTGGCACCCCTCCTGTAGGCTCCCCTGGCCCTTTAGCTCCCATCCCCCCGGCCCTCTTGGCCCCTGGCACCCTACTGGGCCCCAAGCGTGAAGTGGACATGCACCCCTCTCTGCCCCAGCCTGTGCACCCTGATGTAACCATGAAACCGTTGCCCTTCTATGAAATCTACGGGGAGCTGATCCGGCCCACAACCCTCGGTATGGCTGTTTGTGATCCCTCAGTCTTCCTGGATCCCATGCCTCTTCCACAGGCCTTTCTTAGGCTTTAGTCCTGTGGGCTCAGCAACCTAGGATAAGGGCAACTTCTGTGGCTGCCTGTGCATGGGCTTGGGAATAACTGCTCCTTTGTGTTCTCAGCATCCACTTCTAGCCAGCGGTTTGAGGAAGCTCACTTCACCTTTGCCCTCACCCCCCAGCAAGTGCAGCAGATTCTTACATCCAGGTACATCTCTTTCAGTCCTCCTGCTTCCTCCTTTGGTAGTTACCCTTAGACTCTTAGACTCCGCTCTCTGACAGTCTTCTCTTCTGCCCTGCTCCTTCCTCTCCATCTTCCTGCCCCTGCTTTGCCTCTGATTCTCTCGTATGCCTCTTCTCTGTCCCTGGTGTCTCTGTCTGTTCATCCCTCCCCTCCGGGGAACACATACTGACATCTCCTCTTCTCTCCCTGTTCCAGAGAGGTTCTGCCAGGAGCCAAATGCGATTATACCATACAGGTGCAGCTAAGGTGAGTTGATCCTTCCTCTCTGCTGGGCTCCCATGGAGGGTGGGAATGAAATAAGGGTATGATAGGTCCTACTAGGAGATATCCCTGCTCTTCCACACCCACCCCAGCCCTGGGACTCTTATCTGGAAACTGAAGGCTACAGATATCCATCACTGATTTTCTGAGGTTCCCTGCCTCTCTCTGAGATTCAGTGCAAGAAACTGCCTCCCACCCTTTCATCTTCTCTCATCTCTTACCAGGTTCTGTCTCTGTGAGACCAGCTGTCCCCAGGAGGATTATTTCCCCCCCAACCTCTTTGTCAAGGTCAATGGGAAACTGTGCCCTTTGCCAGTAAGTGCTCTTCCCTTCTTCTGGCAGTAACCCCTTCCCTGTTTCAGTTCCTAGATGTTAATTACAAACCTATTATGAAAGAGACATGCCTGGCACAGTGCCTGGGACATAGTAGGTGCTCAGTTTACTGACTGAATCAGTATAATCTAGTGAGTCCTAAGACAGGGCTGGACGAGTGTTCTGTTTGAATCCAGAGGAGGGACATTAGTTTAACCCAGAGGTTGAGGGAAGATTCTCAGAAGTGATGCGCCCAGAGCTGAGAGTTGGAAGAAGTGGGGTCTCCTTACTCTTACCCATGCTCCTCAAGAACTCAGTGAGCAGCTTCCTATTTCTTTGGCCAGTGAATAAACTCTCTCCTTTTCCCCCAGGATCGAACCCTAGGTAGTGCCCCAGCTTTGTGAGTCACTGAATGGGCCCCCATCTCCTTGGTCAGTGGGTGAGCTGACTTCCCCAGGGAGCAAGGAGCCTAAGGCAGGATGTCTTGACCAGGCCCTCCCTTCTCCAGGGCTATCTTCCCCCTACCAAGAATGGGGCTGAGCCCAAGAGGCCCAGCCGCCCCATCAACATCACGCCCTTGGCTCGACTCTCGGCCACTGTTCCCAACACCATCGTGGTCAACTGGTCGTCTGAGTTCGGAAGGGTGAGCGTGGCGGAGGCAGGGAGCCTGGGAAAGCCTGCAGGGGGTGAGAGGGAGTCACCCAGTGTCTTGGGCTGCAGAAATACCTTTCTCTTTATGGGTCTCTCTGCCTTAGCTTGCTGTCTCTGGCCCTCTTGTGACAAAGGAGGGGGTGTTGGTGGGGTGGTGGTGGTGTGCAAAGCGGAGGCTAATTGTCTCTCCCCACCTCCAAGTAGAATTACTCCTTGTCTGTGTACCTGGTGAGGCAGTTGACTGCAGGGACCCTTCTACAAAAACTCAGAGCCAAGGGCATCCGGAACCCAGACCACTCCCGGGCACTGAGTGAGTAGCAGCCTGTCCCTCTTCTCCTCTCTGCCCTGGAGCCAATTCTTCCTAGCCCTCCAGCCTTCATAATTAAACTCACACCCGTCTTGTGACACCTGCCTCACCTCTCACATGAACCCCAACCCTCCCCCTGTGTCCCTTACTTATCTCTGTGGTTGAAGAGTCAGACCATTCCCAGGCACTGAGTGACACCCCTGCATTCCCAGTTACACATTGGCTTTGCACCTCACAGACCCTAACTCCAGCCCCGGCTGGAACATGGGTTCTTCAGACTAGAAAGAGTCTTTAAGTATCATCTAATCTAACCCTCTTGGGATGTTTGAGTTCCCTCTAGGTCATCTCTACCAAAGCGTCACCTAGCTGTATTTAAGCATCTTCGGGGGCTTGGTTGGGGGGTTGAAGGGAATCCCTTCCTCCCACCTAGCCTTCATAATCCAGATCACAGACTACCCCCACGTGACATCCCATTGGCTCCCAAAGGGTTTCTTCCCACTTGTCTCTCAGCCAGAGTCATCTGTTTCTTCCCACCCTTGGGCTTCTCTCCAGCCTTGCTGACCCCATGGCTCTGGCCCTACTCTTGTTTCAGTCAAGGAGAAACTGACTGCTGATCCGGACAGTGAGGTGGCCACCACAAGTCTCCGGGTGTCACTCATGTGCCCGGTGGGTACAAGGGAGAAGAGAAGGGGTGGAGGGTTGGGTTAAGCCTCAGGACTCAGATGTGGGTTCCTCAGGCTGTTAGAGTGAGGCTCCCTGGGACGTGGGGACTCTGACCTCTGAACTCATCTCTCCTCAGCTAGGGAAGATGCGCTTGACTGTCCCTTGTCGTGCCCTCACCTGCGCCCACCTGCAGAGCTTCGATGCTGCTCTGTATCTACAGATGAATGAGAAGAAGCCAACGTGGACATGTCCTGTGTGTGACAAGAAGGCTCCCTATGAATCTCTTATCATTGATGGGTAGGGCCATTCTGCATTCAGCTTCCTTTTGCCTCGGACAGTCCACTAGGACTGTCTCTCTCTCTCTATGGCTATATACGTTTATATATAGCTTATTTCTTCTCCCATGAACCCCAGCTCTTAACCTATTTGTCTCCTTTATATAAATATAATGTATATATGTATATAAAATCTGTCCCCTTTATTATATGTATGTGTCTCCAACACTGAGGACTACTCATACCAGGAACCCTGCTGAGCACTTTGCATATCTTATCTCACTGAATCCTGTGAGATGCTGATAACCCTGTGAGACGGGTACTGGCATTATTGGTGAGAAAACTAAGGCCGGGAGAGACTTAAGTATCTTTTCTTTCTTTCTTTTTTTTTGAGATTGAGTATCTTGCTCAAAGTTATATTGTTAGTAAGTGGCAGAGCCAATGTATCCAATGTATCTCCTGTAACAACCACCTGACCTCTCACTGAACGCAGCAATCTAGTTCTTTGAGGACCTGGATGTGCTGTCTTGCTGTTCCTAATCCGCCTCCAGAGCCTACATTATGATTCGTATTCCCAGTGCCTTTTTGAGGTGGTTTACAGAGTTCTGTATCCCCGCTCCTTCTGTCTTGTCCTTAGTACTACACGGAACAGGTGCTTAGAATGTATTTATTTTAAAACTTAGCACTCAAAGTTTTCGAAGCTCTTTTACATACCTTACTTTATTTGATTCCAACAACAACTCAGAGAGGTCATTAGGGTGGATACTATCCCTGATTTACAGATGAGGAAGCTGAGGTTCAGGAAGGTGAGTCCCAGAGCTCCCTGGCTGCTGTTCTAGCCATCTCCCGGCCACATGAGTTCCCATCTCTCCTTTCCCCCAGTTTATTCATGGAGATTCTTAATTCCTGCTCGGATTGTGATGAGATCCAGTTCATGGAAGACGGATCCTGGTGCCCAATGAAACCCAAGAAGGAGGCATCTGAGGTTTGCCCCCCGCCAGGGTATGGGCTGGATGGTGAGTGACCCCCTGTCTCCCAGTTGAGCTGAGTCTGGGGTGGCCTCTTCTCTGAGACATAGTCTTCTTACTACCCACAGCTGTCCAGTATAGCCCAGTCCAAGAGGGCAATCCATCAGAGAATAAGAAGAGGGTTGAAGTGATTGACTTGACAATAGAAAGCTCATCAGATGAGGAGGACGTGCCCCCGACCAAAAAGCACTGTCCTGTCACCTCAGCTGCTATCCCAGCTCTACCTGGAAGCAAAGGGTACGAGGAAATAGGCTGAATCTACAGCAGAAGGGGCAGGGAAGACGTCGGGGGTGCTTTCTGATCACTGGGCAAACAAACCCTGGGGCACAGAGGGGACTTGGGAGGCGGAGCTGCGTGAGGGCATCTGTGTTTCCTTCTCTCCTCACAGAGTCCTGACGTCTGGTCACCAGCCATCCTCGGTGCTGCGGAGCCCTGCTGTGGGCACGATGGGCGGCGATTTCCTGTCCGGTCTCCCGCTACACGAGTACCCACCTGCCTTCCCACTGGGGGCTGATATCCAAGGTATGACGCTGATCACAGGGTGGGGCCCTGCACAGCCACAGCCTCCCCAGAACCGGCTCAGAGCCCTTGATCCTTTTCAGAGCTTTCTGGCCATCTTGCAAAGGGCCACAGTCCAAGGAACTTGAGTGTTTTGTTTGTTTGTTTTTGGTGGTGAAGGGGCCAGATAGGAAGTTAATTTTAATTTTTCTTTTCTTACCAGGTTTAGATTTATTTTCTTTCCTTCAGCCTGAGAGTCAGGTAAGTAGCCCCTTCTCCTCCCATGAACATCTCAGATCTCTGAAACTTCCTTTCTAGGCACTGAGGGCCCCCCCCCCCCCATTTTCCCCAGGGGACCTAAATCTGCCTCTCTGTGGAGGAGAGGGGGCAGTACAGGCAGTTTATTTCCCTCCTAGGCCCCACTGGGACTTCCTCGGATTCTCACCCGTGTCTTCCTCTGTCCTCTATTACTTACTGTTCTGTCTCCAGAGTTCTTGGCGCAGTTCTGCTCCTGTCTGCTCACCCCCCAAACCCATATGCACTTGAGCACCACGACTGCCCCAGCCGGACATTCCACACATTTCACACGCCCACAGGGCCAAGAACCTAGCAGGCTGGTGGGGCTGGGAAGGCAGGGAATAGGGGTGGGGTGCGGGGAAGTGGGGAAAGAGTCAGGGAGAGGCGCTCCCGCTTCTCAGAGAATACCTTGGGATCCCAAGGGGTTGATTCATCCCATATGATATTTCTGAGACGAGGGACTGGGAGGCGGGGACAGCCCAGATAATCTCTTAAACCATGCTCTTGATTCCTCCCAGCACTACGGTCCCTCCGTCATCACCTCACTAGACGAACAGGATGCCCTTGGCCACTTCTTCCAGTACCGAGGGACCCCTTCCCACTTTCTGGGCCCGCTAGCCCCCACGTTGGGGAGCTCTCACCGTAGCACCACTCCAGCACCCCCTCCTGGCCGCGTCAGTAGCATTGTGGCCCCTGGGGGGACCTTAAGGGAGGGGCATGGAGGACCCCTGCCCTCAGGTCCTTCTTTGACTGGCTGTCGGTCAGACATCATTTCCCTGGACTGAGTTCCTGGCTTTGGGAACCTTCACTGCCTCCTGACAGCTGAGCAAGTATGCTGTGGAGTCTGAACCCCTGGCCACCCTGACCCCTTGGGGGCTTTGGTCAAAGGCCAGAGAGACCTTCATGGACACCTGTTTTTGGCCTTATCGCTGCCTGACAAGTCCAGCACCCAAAGGGTTAATATTTAACCTCTTTTGAAGGACATTCGGGGTGTCTGTTTTTGGACGTATTCTTTGAGGGCCGCACATTCCTTTGGGTATGTTAACCTAGGCAGTAGCAGGCAAATGGGGTGGGATGTGAGTTGGGGAAAGGGCTGAATCCTCAGCCTTAACTGTGTAGAGCCTCGTGGGGAAGGGGCCCTTCTCGGGTCCCCTAGGTGCCCTCTCTTCCCATTCCCCAGAGCCGGCTCTGTTCCTTCCCCATGTCCATTGTCTCTTCATGTCCATTCCGTTCTCTTTGGCCAAACAGACAGGTGGAGTAACTGAGACGGGCAGACACATGGACAGAGAACTCTATTTTGGGTTGCAGATTTTTTGTGCATAAACAAGAAAAAACAAAATACTCCAAAGATGACTTTCCCTGCCTCCTACTTCCCAGTAATGACTGAGAAGGGGATAAGGCCTTAGCCCTGATCCCCAGGGGTTTGGGAGAAGGGCCTGGCCAATTGCCTGGGTCTCTATTTATATATTTAAGTTCACAATGTTTCTCATGCTGACCAGCCTGAGGCCTGAGCTTCTAAAGGCCCACGGGCCTGTGGTCAGTTCTGGATCATTCTGCACCTTTCCTGGGAGGTGGGAGCACCCACGCTCTCCCCCATCTCCTTTTTAAGGCTCCTCTAGGGCCTAGGACCTATGTTGTATTCCCACAGTTGTAACAAAGTTCTCACCCATAATAAAGGTTATGAATGTTCAGAGTGTCACGGAGGTGGGCTGGGGAGGGGGTTAATCAGATTCCTGGTCTGGCAGGGAGAGGGTCCACATTCTGTTCTTCCTTTGCTGGCCCTGGGTCCGAGTGAGCTCCACTTCCACGTGATAGGGGTGTCACACTGAGGATTTTCAAGAGCAGTTGTTCCTTCTTCCTTCCTCTCCCCCATGCCCATAAAAACACCAGACCATTCTGCCCAACACTGTGGAGTCCTTAGGGCCTCATCCTTACCTGCCCAGGTGTTGCAGCCAGAGCCTGAGGGCAAACTTGGTCCCTGTGCTGACCCTCTCTTGGCTGTCGGCCGCAGCTGGGGTGGTCCGCAGCAGTGTGGACGTGGGCAAGGCCAGAGGTCGAGCTCCTCCATCCTCTCCTAGTTCCACCGCACTGCGGAATGACAGCTCCTGTCTGTGCTGTGCCTTGTGGCTTCACCCACTTCGTCTGATCCTCCCAACCACCAAAGGGAGGAGGAGTGGGTGGGTGTTAATGCCCTTTTACAGAGAGGAGGGTTAAATGACTTGCCCCTGTGAGAGAGTGGGACTGAAGCCCAGGTCTTCGGTGCTGGCTAGTTGGAGCAGGAACCCTTGGAGTATGATGGGCAGTATCTTTGATCTCATGTTCTCTCTTCACTGTCAGTTAACCAACTCCCTAAATCTCCCCCACAACGCAAAATTCTCTCCTGAGGAGGAGACAGAAGCTGAACTTCTCAATGTGTATGTGTTGGTGTGTTGGAGGGTTAGGGAGAAGCTCCTACTTACGGGACAGAGGGTGGTAGGTCCTGGGGAAGATGTCTGGGTGTCTCTGCCCCATCCTCTGTGGCAGCCACTGCAGCTGCTACATCTGGTCCCAGCCACATAAAGGCGCTCACCTCTCCTGGGTTTGGTTGGATCCGGGCCTGGGGCCAGACATGTTGATCCCTTAGTCACGGGCTTTCTCAGGAGACCTGTTTCTGATCGCAGCCTACCCATGGGTGGAGTGGACAGACTTGGGGCAGGGGCAGGGGAGAGGCTATTGGATTTCTTGCTCATCTCTGGCCTTCCCCTCCCCCACCCTAGCCATAGTGAGAACCAGTCTGCTTGGGTCTCCTAAGCCCCATTTCCTTCCTCTACTGCCCGCCCTACCTGCAGCTGCTGCTGTGACTCCTGGGAGATGACAAGTAGATAGAGAATGATGTGATGGTATCTGGGGAGACCCCAGCTCAGCCTAGGAGGGTAGGCAGACTAAGAGAGAAGAAAATGGCAAAAGTAAGAACTTTCTGTCCCTTGAGACTTTGTAAATGCAGCCAAGGAAGTGGAGAGTAGAAACAATGCAAGAGGGACACGGGTAAGGGCTGTGGGATTGGGGACTTCAGACACCCACACACCATCATTTCCCCTGTGGTCAAAGCAACTAGGCCAGTTCTGTGGGCTTCGGTGGGTTAGAAGTTGTCGAGGGTTCTTGTTTAAGTAGGAAGGAACCTCTCCCAGGTCCTTGTCTCACCTCCCATAGCCCCAGAGGGACCCAAGAGAACTGGCCCCGGGGCAGCTGTAGTCCACTCTCCTCCCAAAGCTCTCGAAGCCCTCCGTCCAACAGCTGGGAGAGAGAGGGCAGGAGGTCAGAGAGGCCAGCACCTGACTCCTCCAAGTCCTGTGTTTGCCCTTCCCCTGGCCCCCACCCAAGGTGATCCCAGACACAGTCCCTCCTTCAGGGCAGGGTGCAGGCTGGGTAAGGTGATCGGTTACCTCTTCATCAAGTTCCACATGCCCACCTGCAACAACAGTGGGGCCAGTAGGTGAATGATGGTGTCCTTGGCCAGGGACCCCATGCACTATTTACACCGCCCCCTCCTCCAGGGGGCACAGACGCTGTTGCAGCCCCTTGTGATTTTGGGACCTAACACATTTCTGGGCCTACTTCTCTGTCATTCTCAGACTGGGGATAGCACTGTTGGGTGAAGGGGAAATTTCTTTCCTGGACAGGGCCTTGTCCTCAGGGCGCTCACCTGGGGGTACCCAGAGGTTGGGTGAAACGTTGAGGGTGCGTGTCCTTCGGGTCAACAAGACGGTCTGATCGCTGGACTGCAGAATGACCGCCACACCCAGATCCACACCTCGATTCGTGGGCAGCTCGGCCCCAGGAGCCCCGGGCTGCTGGTCCAGGGCCGCAAAAGGGCAGAAAGGGGGTCGCTGGTGGGAGGGAACCACTTGGGTTATCGCTTCAGAAGCCGGGCGGGGCTTTCAAAAACTGGGGAGCACCGCACGACGGGGGGATGGGGGAGGAGGCCGAGCAGGGGCGATAGGCTCGGCCCGCAGGCCCCCGCCTCCCTCCCGATCCCAGTCGCGCCCTTCGGCCCTTCACTGCCCGCTGCGAAGCCCCTTCTTCCGACCTGGAGCGGAAGCCTGGCCGACGCGCCTGGGAACGGCCTGTCCGAGAGGACGAGCTGTCCCCGCTTCAGGCCGCAGTGCGTGGCCCCCGGCCCAGCGCCCAGGAGGCCACACACGCTCTGCGAGAAGCTCACGGGCTCGGGGCGCCCGGAGCGGAGCAGCAGCACCCGCGCCGCGGCCATAGCGCGCCCCCGGGGGCGGGGGACGGGGTGCTGCGGCCCGCGCGGCGCCCTCTGCCGGCCCGGCCGCGCTTCCCCTCCCGGCGCTCCGCGGGGCCGGCGGGAAGCCCGGCTTCCGGGACGTCTCCGGAGAAATTTAGGTGTGACACTTGGGGGCTATCCATGCGGGTAATAAATAAATGACAAAGGGGAGCACCTCTAAAACCTCAGCCCCTGTTTTTCTCCCATCTCTGTGTAGGGAAATGATCCCCAGACAGGGATTTCTGGACTCGCAGGTCAACACCCCCTAGCCACGCGCGGGGGTATAAGCGCCCCTCCACAGCCCTCTGCGCACCTATCTTGCTATAGAAGGTGACACCTCCAATTCGTGAATTAACAGCTGTCTCCCAGCCAGACACCCAGGAAACATTTCTGACACCTCCCCTTTCTTCTCACTCAAATGGCAACCAAGTGCAGCAGACTCTGCCTCCTTAAATGTTCTCAAATCCATGTCTTTATCTTGTCTTTTACTTCCAGCCTCCATTACCCTAGTTCAAGCCTTCCTCATATTCTGCCTGAGATATTATTGAAAGTCCTGCCCGCACCTCATATTCTGCCTGAGATATTATTGAAAGTCCTGCCCCCACCAATTCATTCTCTCCAGTGCTGCCAGAGTGATCTTTCTAAAACGCAAATTTGCTCATTTTGCTTCCCATTGCTCTCAGGATAAGATAAGCTACTTAGCCCCGTGTAGCAAGAATCCACCAGTCCGTGCCCCTGCTTGTCAATTCTGGTGGGACTTATGCCCTATTTTCTAGTCATATCTTATTTGCAGTTCCCCCAAGAAACAGGCTCTGCTTCCTTCCGGGATCCTTGCCCCCTTCCACCTGGCAAATCCCCATCTTTCAAAAAGGTTAAGTGTCACTTTATGCTCCCGTTCCTGGCTGACCCTTTCCCCCATTGCCTCTGTATAAAATACTTCCCCACCATAGCCCCCTAACACTTGTCTCCTCCCACTAGGCTGTACGCTCAAGGCTATTCCTCTTTGCATGCTTAAGGCCTGGCCCAGTATGGGGCACATAACAGCTGCTCAGTAAAGCATGGGAAGTGTCTTGAAGGCAGAGATGGTATTGTACTTATCTCTGTACATTATTTCTAGTATAGTGGTTGGCGATTAACTGAGATTCAAATGTTTAATGAATTAGAACACTGGTAAGAGGAAACTGAGGAGATTATATATAAAATGAGACCTAACTGCTTTAAATGAAATGAAGCTGCTCATATAAATTATATCAACTAGATTAGTCACCTATCCATGGTACTGAGAGAGAGAGAAGTCAGAATTGCCACTTTCTAGGAACTACGGTGAAGAGGAAGGCAGTGATTTGGGTGCTTACCACATGCCAGGCATTGTGCTAAGTGTTTTACATACATAATTTCAGATATGCTAGAAGCCTGGAGCTGGCAAATGTGACTTTCATCCATAGGTTCTAGTGTGACTCCTTGGGCCAATCCACCTGTTGGCCCTGAAAATATTTTATTCCCCCTCTGTGGGAGCCTTCCACGTTCTCTACACTGTGTGTGTGTATGTGTTTAAGATTACAGTTTCACAAAGTAAAGAAAACAGGTGTTGCCTTTTGAAAATGGAATGAACATTCTGGAACAGAAAGAAGAAACTTCTTTCATTGTCAGGGATGTTCAAACACAGCCTTAGCTGATTTCTTGGTGGGAACTGATGCATCTGTTAGATGATTAATACAGTTGACTTAAGTTCTTTCCCCTGCTAACATTTGACGAGGGGGGAATATAGTGATAGGTCTAAAACAGGATCAGCAAACTTAAAACAATACGTTAAACTCTTTCTGGTGTATTCTGGGTGGAAGGGATAGAGAAGGGGTTTCAGAACAAGAATCTGCAACTTATCCCACTGCACAGCATGCATCCAGGCACCTCCTTTATTTTTCCTTCCAATCCCCTCAGATCTTTTAAGGGAGACTCTTCTTCTGAGTCATTGTCTCTTCAGGGTGCTCTCGATGTATGACTCCAGCAGGAAGATGGTTTCATCCACCTGGATCTCACAGGCATCCAACCTGAGTGAAAAGGTAAAAGCATTTGCTTAGACTGAACATTCATTAGCATATCTAGGATTACAGGCTGGACTGGGTGTGGCCATGGGGAACTGCTTGGCTACCCTTGAGAGTACTGGGTGGAAAGCAGGAGAACCAATAGATCATTCTCCCATTTACTGAACATCTCTTATACGCAAGACACTGCGGAAATTGCCAAGGATTCAAGAGATAAAGCCTCTGTCCCAGGAGAGGTTACAGTCTAACTTGCAACGAGGAGAAAGATAGTACATGTTAAAGGCACAGGTGTAAAAGGCCCTGGTGTGTCTTACAATAGAAGCTGAGAGCGGCTGAGGCTTAAGGTGATTAGGAATAGAAGGGAACTTCATCAACCTGATAGAAGCCATCTATGAAAAACCCACAGCTAACACCATGCTTAATGGTGAAAGACGGAAATCTTTCCCTCTGTGATTAGGAACAAGACAAGGATGTGTGCTTTTTACTTCCATTCAACCTTTTACTGGAAGTTCTAGCCTGGAATTTAGGCAAGAAAAAGAAATAAAAGGCATCCAGATTGAAAGGGAAGAAGTAAAGCTATTTCTAATTCACAGATGACATGATCCTGTAATAAATGAATTTAACAAAATTGTAGGATATAACATCAAAACACAAAAATCAGTTCCATTTCTATACACTGGCAATGAAGAATTCAAAAATGAAATTAATTTTGGGGTGAGAAGGGTATAGCTGAAGTGGTAGAGGGCATGCTTAGCATGCAGGAGGTCCTGAGTTCAATCCCCAGCACCTCCTCTAAAAATAAATAAATAAACCTAATTACTTCCCCTGCACCCCCCCAAAATGAAATTGAGAGAACACTAAAAAAGCATCAGAAAGGAATAAAAGCTTAGGAATAAATTTAACAAAAGAAGTGCAAGACTTGAACACTGAAAATGACAAAACATTATTGAAAGAAATTATGGAAGACCTAAATAAATGGAAAGACCTTCCACATTCATGGGTTGGAAGATTCAATATTGTTAAGATGGCAATACTTCCCCAAGTGATCTACAGAGTCAAAGCAATCCCTCTGAAGGCCAGTGGTGAAGGCCAAGGAACTGAAGATGAAGAGACAGGCTGCTATGTATGAGACTGTGGAAGGCCTTAGGTGTTATGCCAAAGAGTCTGGTCTCTATATTAAAAACAAGGAGCCAATAAGCATTTAGACTAGAAGAGTGATATTATCAATCACTTTAAAGACACTAACTTTGAGAGCATTAGAAGAAATGGTTTGAAGAGGGAGGTGATCGTCAAGGTCGAAGAGGTGATGAAGGTCTGCGTGAGGAGCAGACGAAAGGCCACATCTGAGACACATTCCTGAAGTAATGCAGCCTTGGTGAACGAGAGAGCTGTGTGGTGAGGGAGGAGAAGCTGGGAATGTCCTCAGAGTTTTTAGCTTAGGAAAATGGGTCGACTGAATTCTGTTAACTGAGCTGGGGAAGAAGACAGTGAGTTTAGGTTTGCTCATGTTAAGCTGGAGGGGTAGCAGGAAATGGAGGTGGGTTTGTTCGGGATGTATTTTGAAACACAGGTTGGAGGGTGAAGGGTGATGCTGCTTACTTGTTGACGTTACGTTTCAGGGTCTCCAGCTGCTGGCGCTCAGGGGCTGTGATCATCTCCTCTATCTCCTGCAGCTGGGCCTCCTCTGCACCTGTGGCCTGCATGGACGCAATGATGGCTTCTACCCTCTGAGACTTTTCTAGTAGCCGCCTGTCAGACAAACACAACTCTGAGGCGTGTCCCTAGCCTTGGAGATTCTTTTATCCTGTAGCCCTGGGGCGTAACTCCCCCAGTGAGCATGTTCCTGGTCAAAATGGATAATGTCATTTTCTGAGGACGTTTTCTACAAGCTTAGTTAGAAATGAGACTTCAGCTTTTCAGTGACTGTGAAGCTAGGGAGATCCCAGCTGGGACGAGGACGTAGGATCTAACTGTCCGCCCAGCCCTTTGACCCTCCCCTGAAGCTCCCAAATAAAATGGTTAATGGTTTGATCCCCCGCCCCCTGCAAAAAAAAAGGAAAGAAAGTAAAAAGGAAATGTAACTTCACTCCTGAAACTCTCACTGCTTCTCATTTGTACTTAAACTCTGGTGCCAGTTTGTACATTTCTCATAAATTTAATCTGCAAAATTATTTCACTGGGAATATAACAGAAAAACATATACTCCTGGGTGATTTGTGCCAACCTAACCCAATAATTCAGGACAACCAGATTGGTTACTGTCTCTTTTGGTTTCCATTTCTATAGGAAATTTCCCCTCAAGACTTCTGACGCTGAAAAACTTAATTACTCAACTGAAGATGCTACTCACTTGTTTTCTTTGGTTTCAAATTGCCTCCTTTCTATCAAGTTGGCTACGCTCTGAGGGGAGAGAAAACAAGAAATGCACAGAGTTCTATTGAAGTAGCTCAGGTAAAATGGCTAACGGGGGCACGAGGGTGAGACACCTCCACGGAGGGCAAGGGGGGAAAGGCCAGCGGGAGTCACCTTGTAGCACCTGTGCAGCAACATTCGGGCAGCCGACGGGATGTTCACAGTATATAAATAGAAGGTCCTGGATGGGGCATGGTCTGGCGTTTTGGGGATTTCCTATTTGTCCATAGAAAGAAAAATAAGAGAAATTAAGCTTTTCTTCAGAACTGGCAAAGCAAACACCTGTCCCATCTGGAGCTACTCAGCCTTCTCTTTCACTTATACTTTCCTCTTCCCCAGTCAGTACAGCATCTGTGTCCAGGGCATAATCAGCCCCACGGAGAGCTGGGCTGCCCTGTTTTTCCCATTTGACTGTCAATGTCCTGAGTGGGGAAGAAGAGGCACTTAACATGTACTGAGCAACTCTCATGTGCCCGGTAGATGGTATTTGATCTTTATAACAAACCGGATTTCTTCTGTTACCACCATCCATCACCACTCTGTAGATGGGGAAAAAAGATGGTAGGCAATTTGCTCAGTGTAACTGTACTAAGAGGCAGAGCTGTGACTCTGACTCCAAAATCCATTCTGTCTGTTCCCTCATAGGGTATACACATGGCTCTGCAGATAGTGAGGATCCAATAGATGCCACTGATGGATTTAACCTATAATAAAGTTAAAGCTCGAGGAAAGGGGCTTAGAACTAAAGAAGAAAGGGTAAGGTGATTCTGGGCTGATTTCCTGGCTGTGCCTCTTTTTCACTAGGCCAGTTGAAGTGCCACAATTATCTTTCAAGTGCTTGCTATGTCTTTGTTAATCTTTTTTTCCCTCTATCTCAGCGCTGGATACGGAGTTTCCTTGGGGTTCAGGATCTTTGCTTCAGGAATTTCTCTCACCCTAGGTCAGCTCTGCTGGCTGGTGGTTATTGTTACCTGGAGTGATATGAAATTTTCTGAGAGCATCTTATAAAGCATATCTTTTGCCTCTTTTGCTGGAATCATTGCAAAGTCTTCTACCTGCTTCTGTTCCAGGTGTTTCTTTTGCAAAACGAGACGGAATATTCTGGCACAGCGAGACCCAAATCTGGAAAGGAATGAAGAAAGCAAAAGGCATGCCAACACAGATTAGCTTTAGCTCTTAGTCACAGATGGTGGTTGTTCGGTTTCCAAGTGTGGAGCCAGGACCAGAAAGGAACGGTGCTGAGAGAATTCTCTCATAACTCCACAATTTGACGATGGTACAGCTGATCATAGGAGAGCCACAAACTGCTGACTCACTTAAATGCTTCAGCTCCTGCATCTGTAAGTAACGGCTTTAAGGGGCTGGCGTCACTGGGAACTGAGCAGTAGGGTATTTACGGTAAAGGGCAATAGTAGACCGGATCAGTTCAGTGGAAAAATGGGGCAAGATGTGCCAAGGCGTGTGACATAAAGATCAAACCACCTGTTCAAATGGGGCGTGAAGAGGAAGTGTCTGACCCCCAGCACCAATCGGGGTGACCCCCTTACCTCTCCTGCACCACGGACTCCAGGCTGGCGGTGGATAGGCAGCCTAGGGCCTTGTGTAGGTCTTCATGCCGAGGGTCAAGGTCGCTCAGTAATGTTTTGGCCTGGTCATTGCGATCTTAGTTTTATTCCTAAGTCTTTAAAATTTAAATACTATTTTGTTTTTCACATCGGTCTCATTTATGATATGTATTTCAAAACCTTAATTAACTAGGATATTTAAATCAGGGTTTTGCTTAACTAAAACTTGGTTAGTTAAAAGTCCCTTTTACTTCTCTATTATCAATGTTTTTGTTCAATATTCTACCTTACTTAGTGTACTAAATATCATCAAATCATTTCTTTTATAAATCACCGTCCTGTTTTATAGGTCAGGCTGCCTGACTGAAAGGAAATAACCACCAGTAAGGATACTGATGACATACATTCCTCCACCGCTGTCGCCAGACTTTCCAACAAACTCTAGCTATTAAAAAAAAAAAAAAAAGGGGAGCACGTGTCATCCGAATGGCAAGTCCAGTGATTTTGTTTCCAACAGAGCAAATCTGTCCAAGAGTATGGAGCAGGTAGCCCTATCAGATGACGGGAGAGAAACTGTCTGAGCTGGCTAGATAGAGAATGAGGCTACAGAAGAATGATACTAGGTGTCAGTGGCAGAAATAAATCATAAATACAACAGAAAAAAAGAAAAAAGAAAAAAACAGACTTACTGGATCATCTGCCAGCAGAGTGAGATACTGATCAAGAACCTGCTTAGAGATGTTATAGCCAACAGGTAGGGACCTGAAGATCTATGGAACAAGAGAGACAGGGACAATGGGTTTGGGAACTTAGATTTGCTGGCATTGCTGAAATAAAGATGTTTTATTATACACTTCGACTAAAAAAAATATATATATATATATAAAGAAAACAACATTGTAAACTGACTATACTTCGATAAAAATTTATATATGAAAAAGATGTTTTATTAAGAATGAGGCTGAATTTGAAATATAAAATTTGACATGAAAAAAAAAGAATGAGGCAGATCTAAAAATATTGACATGAAAAGAAGGTGTACATATACTACCATATGAAAAAAGTGAGTTTAGAACACTGTGTAGCATACAATCCCATTTTTTTTTTCAGTTAAAAATATACATATACCTACATTTTTGTGAGACTCTACATAAGAGTCTGAATAAAGAGATGCACCAAACTATTAACAAGGATCTCTGGGGCTGGGATTACACAAAACTATACATACATTTAAACTGGGGTATGTTACATACAATAAGAAGCACAGATCTTAAGGGTTCAGTTTGATGAGCTGACAATTGTATACACCCACATAACTCTCACCTACAAGATAAAGAACGTGTCCTTCATTCCTGAAAGTCTGGGGACTGCAACTTTCAAAAAATTATACATTTCTATGCTGTTTGAATATAGATCACATAATTACTTTTGTCATCAGAAAAAAACCCTTGTATTTAAATTTTTGTTATATAAGTTAAAAAAATTTAAAATAAAGACTATAAAAATATAGTAACCATATTTAATATGAATAATTAGTATAATTACAAAAGTAACAGAATATAGATAAAACATTGCTATATTAAGTATTAATATTTTAAGAAACATATTTAAAACAAACTTAAAATATACAAAACATATTGAAAAAAACAAATATAAGGGCCCAAATAATGTCCTGAGCACTAAGGCTCAGATTCCAAATAGTGGATTCTTAGAACAATTAAGAGTAATTTGTTCTTTGACTAAGATAATGGTTTAGGTTTCTAAAGGCTGGATTCCCAGGAGACCAAATATTTCAGTACCTACCACCTGAAGGTAACGCCTGTCCCACCTCAAACAGCAAAAACCCTTTCTTTCAAGGCTCAGACCTCAACCTGCTCCCGGGCTCCATGTAGAATGATGATAACATCCCAGAGGCCATAGAGAACCAGGACAGAAGGTGAAGCTCACCTCATTGGAAGACAATGGCTGGGTGAAGGGGGCACTAGAGGAAGTGGTGATCTCACTCATCCGGAGCATGGTCCGCACGATCTCGCTGCTAGTCTGGGTTTGAAAAGTGAACTGGAGTTCAGAACTCACGCTGCTGCACTGGCAAAGCAGATGTTCTTCACAGCCACTGTCCCACCCACTTGGCTATCACCTGGTCCATCCTGTTGGCAACTGCACTGACAATGGCTTGGTCACGGAAATGCTGGTGGAATCTGTCAAGGTTGGCCTGCCAGTAAATCCCATCATCTGGAATGGGCTGAGGAGGAGAAAGGGATTAGAGAGAAACATTTAGATACAGTGAAGTTTTCTAACGAGGAGCTTGGATTTGACTGTTCACCATTTCTTTTCCCATACAGTAGAAACTAAATTGGTTGGAGGAAAATCAGTCATGTGGATTGGTACCTGGAAAATGACAAATTCACAGCCCCCAACTTCAGACTGATTCTTTTTTTCTTTTTTTTGAGTGAAAGATTTATTTAGAGAGATGTACATGGGGGTGGGGATGGGGAGGGTGGGGGGTGGGGGAAGTTAAAGTAAAGGTAGATAACACACTCCATAGACAGCGTGGGGGTTGTCTCAGGCAAGAGAGAGAGCGACCCAAACAGATTCTTGAAGCTGCAATCTTTAAGACTGAACCTCCAGTCCTTCTCTACTTTATCTCATCTCCAGTATCTTCAAATCTCCCATTTGCCCTTCCCTTCTCACTCAGCAGATGACCTTGCTTCTTCTTTCAGAGAGCAAAGAGAAGCCATTAGGTCAGAATTCATCCAATGTGGTGAACACATCCCCACAACATTTGTTTCTTTTTTAAAAATCTGTGTTTTTACCTACTTTTATCACAGTGGAACAGTGTCCCTCCTTTTACCTAAGATCAATGCCCATACGGGGGTGCTAGATCTCACCCTCTCCTGCATTCTCAGGGACTCAGGTCAGTCTCCCCTCTCTTCTCTAAATCTTTAGCCTCTCTTTACTGGCTTCTTCCTGTCAGCGCTGACCTTGTCCAAATCTCTTCTACCCTAAAAGAGTTCTCCTTTGAGAACTGCGCCTTCCTTCCTTTTCCTTTCTGTCACAGCTGAGCTTCTCAAAGAGTTGGTCATCCCAGCTATATCCCCAACCACAGATTTACTCAACCCATTTCCACCATTATGCTGAAATGACAAAGTTCCTGAGGAACTATTGCTAAGTTCAAAGAATAATGTCCAGTTCCAATCTTATCTGATCTTTCTGAAGCATATGACATGGTTGGACATTTTCTCCTTCTTAACTCTATGTGGCCCCTTGGACTTTATGACACCATTCTTTCTTGGTGTGCCTCCTAACCATTCTGTTACCCTTCCTCAGTCCCCACAGACTCCTCTTCCAGATCTCACCTATAAATGCTGGTGTTCCCCGGGGATCGGGCCATAGCCCTCTTTTCTTTTCACTCTACATATTCCATTTAGGTGATTTTATCTGCTCTTAACACTTCAGCTATTGATGTACTTCCAAATCAGCTACTTAGTTCTAGAACTCTCTATTAAGCTCCAGATGCACAGACTCAACTGCCTACTTGACACTTTCCACTAGTTCCTCAAAAATGTTCTTTTTAAGTTTTTAGCTAACTACACTACAACCAACCCAATTTCTCAAGCTAGAAACTTGAATATCATCCCTAATCCCTGCTCTCCCTCATCTACTATCCAATTACCAAGTTCTATGTGTTCTTTATATTTATCAGACTGTCATTACCTTATTTCAGGCTCTAATCTTGGCTCACGCAGATTACAATAGCCTCCTAACTGGTTTTCATTTTTCTTTTTAATATAGTGGACACTATAAAAAGGGTAACTGGGTTTGTTGCTTTTAATTTTGTACCTTTTGCATCGTTCTCCCCATTTCTCACAGAGAATGCACATGTGCACAACTACAGGTGGACTCTCTGAACGGCATCCATGGAGGTGCACAAGCTCTGAACCATGGTACTATGGTAATATTGCTAAAATGTAAATCTAGCCACTTCGTCCCCCTGCCTAAAATTCATCAGTGCCAGCCCCTTGCCTTCAGGATGAAGTCCAAACCTCTTAGTCAATCAAGAAATATTTATTGATGTCTTGCTAGAATTCCAGGTGCCAGGGATAAGATACTATCCTCAAAGAGTTTCCAGTCTTTTGGGAGTAGTAATAAATAACTTCAGATCTTACAAGTGCTATGCAGATGAAATGGGAAAGTGTGGTAGAGACTGGAGTGGAGGGTGGGCAATGATGCTTGAGCTCTAAGAAAACAGCATTTGAGCTGAGATTTGAACAATAAAAAAGAGGAAACTACATGAAGATCTGAGGGAAAAGCACGTGAAGCAGAAGGAATACTACAGGCAAAAGCCTGAAGACTGGAAGGGGTGTGACATGTTTGAGGGACAGAAAGAAAGGCAGAAGCCTGAACACAGTGAATGAGAGGAAGAGGAGAGAGAGCTGAGTCTGGAGAGCCTTGTCCCCATCAGACCACGTAAAGACCCAGCTCATATAAGGCTTAATAATCCACAGTAAAGACTTGGATTTCTTCTGAGAGTAATGGGAAGCTATTAAAGGAGTCTAAATCACTGAAGTACTGGGCTTTTTAAAAAAGAACAATTTAGAGTCATTTTGGTTCTCAAGTAGGTGAGAATGCCTGTAGGGAGGCCACTTAGGAGAGTACTGGCAAAGCACTGACTAGAGCGGTAGTGGTTTGGATAGGATGACAGCAGTGGAAACGGTGAGAAATAGTTGGATTTGAATTAAATTTTAGAAACTGGGCTGACGGTTTTACTGTGAGATAAGATGGTTCCCAGGATTTTGTCCTAAGCAAATGGTGTCCCAGGTAGCTGGCCTTGGAGGAGTCCCGTACTAAGACGAGGAAAGCTTGTCAGGGGAGTAGATGTCTGGGAGGGGAAACCAGTTACTCCGTTTTGGCCATACTCATTTCCAGATGCTTATTAGCCATCTTTACACGGATGCTGGGAAGGCGTTTGAACATGACAGCTCAGGCCAAAGTACATCTTTCTAGACTCATTTGTCACCACTGGCCACCATGGGTCTCTATGTTCTAGCCAGACTGAACAATTTACACATTTTCTAGGCCCTTTTTTGGCATAAGCTACTCCCTCTGTCCAATGACTGAAGTAAGTTAAACCTCAGAAGAGAGACAGCAATGGAGTTTACTCCATATTTGATGAAGTTCATAATCCTACTACTTCCCGACCCAAGAGCCTTCAAGCTCTTCTGGGGCTTGTTATCTCAGCGCTCTCTCTGGTTCGCCTCACGGTGAGGACTCCTAATCAGGAAGCCCCATTACCTCCTTGTTATCTGAGGTGTGCTTTGGTCTCTTGGCCTTGGGCTCCCCAGTAGCATCCTCGTCAGACGACCTCCTCCTTTTCCCTTTCCCTGCCAAAGTAAACAGTTGAACGAGTTAGGCTACATCTCATAAGATGACAGGAAATGACCGAACATGACAGCAGCTGTCTCTGTCCCAAAGACACGTGCAGTCACCTCTAAGTTAGAGTCGTGAGGAGACCGAGGAGCTACAAGAAATGCAAGTTAACCGTGAAGGCATCTGAAACTCTACATGTTCAACAAGACATTCATAATCTTTCTCCCTCAAACTGCTCCTGCTCCAATGCTTCCTTTCACCGTGAATGGTACCATCACCCTCCCACATACGTGGCACATAGATGTCATCCTTGACTTCTCTGTCTTCCTCACCCCTTCCATGTCTACATTTACCTTTGCCCCATCCTTTCTGCAGACAGAAAAATCTTTTAAAAATGCAAATTAGATCATGTCATTTCCTTTAAAATCCTTTAGGAGTTTTCCTTTGCTCTCAGGATAAAGAACAGATGCTCTATAAGGTCCTGCATGACCTAGCCCCCACCTATCTTGCTAACTTTATCTGATGGCTCTCCTTCCTTTGCTCACTGTGCTTTAACTACCCTGATCTTCTTTTACTTCCTCAAACATCCTCTTTGTTTGTTTTCTACTATGCACTATTCCATTTGCCAAAAATGCTTACCCTCTGTCCTCCGTCATACCTTACCTCACTGGTTGGCTCCTACCTCTGCTTCAAATCTTAGTACAAATGCCACTATCTCAAAGAAGCATGTGCCCTAAACGCCCACATAAATCTGGCCTCCTGTTACATATTTTCATAACACCTCATCCTTTTCCTTCATAGTACTTACCACAGTTTGCTAGCTGTAATGTACATCTATGACGCTACCTAATTAATGGAAGTCTCCTATTCTAGACATAAGCCCCATATGGGCAGGGACCATAATGGTTTTTTCATCACTTTACATCACAATCTCTGGAAGAGAAAACTCCTTGGTAACTGCTCAATTGATCCATTCATCCATTCAACACTCTTTGAGGAAGAATCCACAATTAGGGTGAGTCATAGTTCTAGGGCTCAGAATTGCTTACCTATCAAGCTTAGTTTAGGAACCAGGTACATGTCCTTTTCACTGATGACAAGAGTAGGGGCAGGCGGTGGTGGCCCAGGGTCTGAATTCTCAGTGGCAGGCACCACGGGGCACCGCTGCACAAAGTGTGTGTCTGCTAGTCGCACAAATGTGTTGGATACCTCAGCATAGTCCATGTTCTTGCCATCTGTACAGCAGGGGGAAAGAGGCAGGTGAGATAACCTAAGAGAGCTGAGGGTCCACTCCTGCAGTCCACCAACCTACGCCTCTGCTAACAGCGTGGCTGCAGTACTGACCCTCCATAGTCTCTGTGAGCCGGTCTGCTACTTTCTTCACAACAGCTGACATTGTCATCTTGCCATTCAGCAGCAGCTCTTCGACAAGCAGCTCTCCGGTGTCACTATACAGTGTTTTGGCAGTATAGATGTACCTGGGATACCTAAGCATTCGCAACACCCGGCTGCACTGGGCTTCATACTCCACCACACCCCGTTTGTGCACTCGATGTATCACCAGGTTGTGCTGAATAAGGACACAAAGGGCCTTTTTTACCTGGAGAGGACACAAAAGAAAGAGAAGAAATATCTGAAGATGCACCTCGTTATTGCTGGCAATTTCTCTCCAACAGTTTATGAAACATCAGGAGGTGGCTAGAATTTCTGTGCCTCTTCCCTCTCTCCATTGCAACAGCTGATCAGAATCGCATGTCAATGGAAGGAATCAGGAAGATTCCTTCCTACGATGCTCATATTTCTTCTGATCTTTACCTTTCAAAGTACAATTTACTTCTCTATTGTTCGCATCCCTTAAAGGTAGTACTGAAATGAACAGACGCAGTATGAATAAGTGAAGTGTGGCACAGGAAGAGCTCAGAGTTGCCTCAGAAGCCACAATGAGTCAGGAACGCTTTGAGAAGCAGAACCTTGGGCCCCCTACTGCCTCGCCCTGTCCCCAGTAACCTTATTCCGATCCTAGGGCAGGCTTCTCTCTTCTTTTCATTTTGTGGGGTGAGGAGTAACAATATTCAAAGATAGGTAAAAGACATTGATGAGATGAAAGCAAATTAACGTGATCCAAACATACCTGATCCAGTGATGTCCCTGTGTCATGGGCAATAACTCTCAGTGGCTGGCTGCCAGTTCTGATTAGGTGGACTCCAATTTTTTCTACAATCTCTCCAAAATGCTCTTGCAGCAACAAAGAACACAGTTTAATTTCTGCTTGAGTCATTGTACTGAGGAATCTCAGAGCTAGGGGGAAAAGAAAAACTGTATGATGGGAAGTTTCTCTTTTATGGTGGAAGTGGAGATGTGGAGTGTAAATTCATGTACTTTCTGGAGGGCAATGTGACAGCAGATACATCAAAAGCCTTAAAACCTTGCGTATCTTTGACCCAATAATTTTGTTTTGGATACTCTGCTCCAAGGAAATAATGAAAATATGCCAGTGCGATTCTCTTCAGAATACTGACATATACTGGGAACAATCTAATGTCTAGCAATAAGGGATTATTTCAATAAAGTATGGTATATTCATACAATAGGGTACTACGCCAACATTGACAATGAAGTATAATACGTATTAGTGTAGAAAACTTCATTAAGTGAAAGAAGCAGGCTACAAAGCAAAATGGAAAGGAAAGTTCACGTATTGTGCAAGAAAGAAAAATACATACGAATAGAAAAAAAGACTGGGAAACTATACATATCAGATTTACCTTTATGGGATTATGTGTGATTCTAATTTTCTTTAAAGATTGGGTGAGATGAATCTGTGATCTGTCACAGAACTTAAATTCTATGCTTCATTGTTTGGAGGAATTAAGGCCACTATTCACATCCCCCTGGGAGTGAACATTGGGAGACAGCGCCATTCCCAGCCCGTAATGGAAATAATAACTTAGCAAAAGAAATTAAGAGGTATAGGAGACCTTTCAACAGGGTGTTAAAAAAAGGAGATGAAGTATGTTGTTGGCAGGGAAGTGTTTAATTCTAACAGTTTTATTCCTTGACAAAGCAGACACAAGCAGAAACAGGCACAGTTCACTATATAATCACTTCCTTATTACCACGAGTGCTGCCAAACACTGGTTTGTTCATTTATTTCTCTCAATTCCTCAGAAGCCAAGACTTTGCCTTTCAGCCTCAGTATCCCCGGTCCACAGGTCTCTGGGAAAGCATCCCCAGACCCTCTGCCATCCCTGAATAGGAATTCCAAGGAGCGTGGCTCCTGGTTCTTCACTCCCTTCCCGCAGGTTCTGGTTCCGGACTGGATCCCTCGGTCCAGAGACAGGGCCGCCTGGTTCACACCGCATTTTCCACTAACCTCTGGGTCAACGCGATCTGGCGCCGCCGAGCTCCCCACGGCGGCCTCGCACGGCTCCTGCCTGCCGCCGGGGCGGAGGGGGAGCCCAAGGTCCTCCCACGCTGGAGCACGGCCCCCGAGAAGGGCCGGGTAGGAGGAAGAACGTGTGCCGCTCTACCCCAGCGTTTCGGTGGTTTCCGGGGACGCTCTCTCTCTCTTCTCGTTGGGAGGCTGGAAGACTGGCGAGGGGCTGTGTGAGGAGCCGGAGGGCGGGCGGGCGGACTCTCCTTCCTGCGCCTCTTTGGTGCCGGGAGGCGGGCCTCGAGGTCGCGGTCCGCGCCGCCGCCTCTCTGGGCCCGGCGGACTCACGTGACCCGCTCGGGCTCTGGAGCGGCCGGCCGGCCGCCCTGAGGAAGCGGCGGCGGCGGCAGGGGCGGCTGAGGCGGCTGAGGCGGCTGAGGCGGCTGAGGCGGCGGCTGCAGCGGGGAGGGAGCGGCCTGGCGAGCGCCCGGCCGGCTGCCCCCTCGGACGGCGGCGGCGGAAGAGAAAAATGGCGGAGGCCTCGGCGGCCGGAGCCGGGGCGGCGGTCCCCGCGCACCGGTTTTTCTGCCACTTTTGCAAGGGCGAGGTCAGCCCCAAACTACCGGTAAGAGCCCCCGTGTCCTCTGCGCTCGGGCGCCGGCGTGGCTTCCTTGCCCCGCTGCCCCAGAACGGGTCTGCGGCTTCCCGCACAGCCCCGCTTCCCCTGACCTCGGTCGGCCAAGAACCTGCTGCCCGCGGTGTCCGGCCGCTGGCCCCGGAACTCCCGCCTTGCCTGTTTTCCCACTCGGTTGCTCCACCTGCCTCTCTCCCCTCTCTATCTGCCCCCTTCCTTTTTTTTGGTCTTCCTTAGCAAGTTCTCCTGTGACACCTCCGCTCATTTTCTTGCACCCTTCTTCACCTTGTCTCCTTCCCACGATGACCTCTCTTTCCCCCACTCGATACTCTTTCTGCTGTTGCTTCTCACCTTTCTCTATTTCCTTTTACACTTTTCACCAGATCCTCCCCCACCCCCCATCCTCATTGAAGCAAAATAGCGGATTGCGGAGGATTGTCCTTATTCGGTTGTCTCTAGGGAAGGAGGAAGAAAGCGTGCAGAGAGAGGGTTTGAAGGTACCCGGGGTGGAGAGGGAGATTTTGCTATTCAGGAGTTTCCAGGGTTCTTGTGAAAGTGAAAACAGCAGTGTACTAATGACTTGCAGACTGCCTGCGCTCCCTGTCACTCCTGAAGGAAATGGCTTTAGGAAGAAGGCAGAACAGATTGTTTCAACTTGGTTATTTTGGTTGTCATGCTGCCAGTGTCTTTAGCACCACCTGCCTTACCCTCCCCCCACCCTCCTTCACTTAATAAAAAGATCTGGGACAGAATGCTAGGGACTGACGTAAAATTGATTTTCACTAGTTTCTGCCAGACTGCGTTAGCCCCTAGAGAGGCAGTGCTATCTATGGCTGTGAAAAAAGTGCTTCTGCAGCAGGCTAGCCAGCTACAGCACCCCGAACTCAGAGGCTGCTTGGGGTTGAGTTATAGCCACTGCAGGGAGGCCCACGCAGGTGAATGTTAATCCTGCCTTTGGCCAACCATCTTTAGAACTAGTTATGGTTGTTCCTTTCCTTAGAAGTATCTGTGTTCAGCCTTAAGACAGGGTTCCTGTGTCACAACTTACCTCTCTGTTTATAGTGGCAATCTGTGGGAGAGCCTACTAAAGTGTGATCTGTATATCTTATTCCCTAGAGACACAAATGGAGTCCAGTGACAAGTGCCTAAAGGTTATTTTAGGCTTTTCACCTAAAAGTTGTGCTTTTCCAGCATTTTCTTTCGTCTCTTTTTGCCCCCAACTTCATAGTTCTAGTTTCATCTACATACTCTTTAAGTTTCGCTTGCTGGTTCGGCTCTGTGTGTGTGTGTGTCTGTGTGCTTTTTGCCATGCTTCAGGGCTGAGAAAAGCAGGTGCCTTGTTTTTTGCCAGCGGACATCAGAGCCTCCAGAACTCTCTCTTACCACAGAGTGGGAGTCTGGAATTCAGCCAGTATGTGTGTGACCAGTGACATGTTGAATGTGATGCCCTGTTGAACAGTGTGGCCTTAGATCTTCTGATCTTTAAGTTGCTGTTCAATATTTGGCTTTAGGAGTGAGAAAACAGTCTAACCTTCCAGAACTTAATATATCTTTACTTTTTACCACCTTGAGCCCTCACTTCAAAATGCTCTTGAAAAGGGGTAATTTGAAAGACTTTCTAGGTATTTTTTCTAAGCCTGTTTGATGTCTGGAGGAGAAGTTACTGATCTTTTTAGTCTGATTTATTATCTGTCATGCCTGATTTGTAAATTGAGGCCCAACACAAATAAATATAACTGAATATTTCCTCCAGACACCCAAGGTTCTCAGCTGAATGTCCTAGAGGCGATACTGAGGAATATGTGGTTCCCGTCCTTAAGCACCTTACAGTTTTGTTGGAAAAAGTCACAACTAAGGTGAATGAGGACGGATAGTATATGCTTTAGAATTCAGAGAGAGGGAGGTATCACAGCTTGGTGATGTGAAGTTGGGGAAGAAGTGACAGATGAGATGGGATTAACATGATTTTTTTTTCTGATATAAAATGAGTTTTGAAGGATAGGTGGAATTCAGATTGAGGAGAATAGCATAGACTGAGGTAGGAAAGGAAGCGTGAGCCGAGGAAATGGGAGAAACATTTAGTAAATCACTGTTGCTGTGCATACTTAGAAGGTACAGTGAGGTCAGTGTAGTTTCGATCTGTAGGTGAGACAGTGAGTTTCATCTTGTTTCAAGGCCATCTCTACTTCCTTAACCCTAGACTGTCATCTTGAGATGTTGGTTGTAGGAGTGGCCAGGTTGGTAACTGGCTGGTTCAGTACAAATCTCTCTCTGCTGCTGAAAAACCAACTCAACACTGGTTAGTCAGTAATATGATTTTCATGTATATTGGACAACATTGAAAAGCTTTTTTAAAAATAATATTTTATGTGAACTTGAGATTCCCTCACTATGAGTACTCAGCATACATTAGGCATGCATTGTTTCTTCAGCTGGATCCGTGTTGCAGGAAACCTGGATGTCTTTCTGAGGATAGCCACACCTAGGCGATCTGGAATAAAGTTTTTCTTTGTCTTGAGTCAAGTTGTACCTCAAGAGGCTGCTTACTCTCTTGCTGACTCCCTTACCCATAAGTGTTGTCCTCTCTGAACACCAGAGGCTGGTGCTAAGTTTTACAGCAGCTTCTAGTTAGCTATTGCTGGGCAGGTTTCTTCACCCGGTCAGTGGGAGGGACTGCTGCAGAGCTGGCTCATCTCTTGCCAGTTTATTTACCAAATCGAACCATAATTATGTTCCTTGGGACTAGGCTGCAAGGTTTTACAACTCTTATTTCTTCTCCTTTCCCCAGTCTCTAGGTTGTAGTATTTCATTTTACATTTGTAAGTGTGTGCAGGCAATAGCCTACCTAGTGTTCATCCCGAAAGCTGCCCTTAGATGTTTGTCTATTGGTTTTCTTGTCAGCCTAACTAAGAAAGATTCACAGACCCAGCTAGCTTTAATGTCTGTATTAAAAAAATAATTTTGGTTATAACTTTTGAGAGAGATTGGAGTATGTCTAATGCTATGTAGGTTAAGACACATTCGGCTGAATTAATTTGATTTGATGAAATAACACTCCTTACGGCTAATCCTGATCTGTCCACCTTAGCTTTGTGTGTTTTTGATTTCAATCCTCCCAGATAGGAAGATAAAAGTTTTTTGTTTTTTTTTAAAGAAGAAACTAAGAGATGAGGGGAAATAGTGGAGGGAATTTTAGAATAAAAATATATTCAGTGATACTGTTATCATTAGGCTTCAAAAAGAGTCTGCATTTTAGAAGTGAATATTGACTTAGGAATTTCTTCTTATTAAGAGTGTTTTCCTATTTATAGTGAAAATAATTTTCGTAAAATTTAGGAAGTGTTAAACTTGGATTTTAAAATAAGAGATTTTGATTATATGGTCTGAAACTGTAGGATTTCAAGTTTATATATAATTAGGTAAAATAGCATTGTATATTTTTTGGTCACCAGATGACAGAAGAAATACATAAGTAACTTAAAACTGTTTTCAAAACACAGCAGAAGCTTCTGCCTCACCTGACTATCCTGTTGAGAGCTGCTGTGAAGCCGAGACTGGTGGAGTTACTGTGCTACACTGAGGGGTGACTGGGTTGTGCCCTGGAGGGCCATGTCGTGGAATGTAAAGGTGTCTTTCCATTGCCACACCACCCTCCCTGACTTTTAAATCAAGGTCAGGGAATATTACCTTAAGAGATTAAATTCAGTAGTCATTAAACACGTGAGATAAATCACATGCAGAATAAACTACTTTTGGTATTGATGAAATTAGGGTGGTTCTTAAGTGTTTTAGGGAGATCAGAGTATCCAAATCCAGACAGGAGAGTAGTCTAATTAAGGGCTGCCAGTGTATTGCTCACCTCTGAGGCTCTGCCTGAAGGAAGTAAGCAGGCTTCTCTCCCTCTTAGGTCTCCTTATTGTATCACCTTTGATCTAATAAGATGTCATCCTCATCAGTAAGAAATGTTACCCAGTTTGGGTCTTCATCAGATGCTGTATAAGTCATTGTCATTGTGCTGTACTTGTAATGACTCTGATACAGGAAGACTTTCTAACCATCCTCTGAGAGTAGCTAAAAAGTAGATTTCTTAAAGACTGTGACTCCTAAAACTCTTAAGCTCACTGACTTTGCTTTTTAAAGTTGCATAATTTTTTAGAAGATCCCAGAGCCATGTCTAAGTAATTTTAGTAGTTTTGTTGAATTGGGGGAAGGAATTTAGTGATTTGAGCCGGGTTTTAAAGGTTTTACTTACTAGATTTCTTAAATTCTGTTGTTGGTGACTTAACTAAAAGGTCCGCTTGATTATATAGCATCTTTTTGATGTTATATAGCAGTAATTTATTGACTTTCTTGAATGATACCATGAATTCAATACCCTTTAGTTTTACTTAAAAAGTAGTGGCTTTAGTGGTATGAGATCTTTATCTAAAAGGCTTCAGTGGTACAAAATGCAGGTGCTACCATGTTTGAACATAGAGTGTCAGTAATGTATTTCCTGCAAGGATCCAGAAGTAAGAAATATGTATTCTTATATGTGTAGAAGCTAGTTCTGGTCTTGAAATTCTACTGATAAATAGACATGTATGTCTTGGGGAAATCTATGGGATTTTTTTTTTTTTTCAGTATGAGGAAGAGTAAAAATCTTAAACTCACTGCAGATGAAATTCCTTGTATTTTGTGGGGGGAAGTACCAGCTGGTTGCTTACACTTTGTGTTTCTTTATGTTTACTTGGTTTTTTATGACCTTTACTTATGTTCAGGGAGAGGATGCTAAGGTCTCTCAGATAGCCATTTTATTAGAAGAGAAAAGAAGATGTGGATTGTTTCTTATTCTCTGTAGTCAAATTAGAAGGGGTCTGAGATTAAGAATCCTGTGGATGCGAACTTCTTTTCATCTCTCCACAGCTTAATATTGAGCAATAAAGGAGATAGTATAGAGCAGTGGTTCTCAACTGGGAGCAGTTTTGCTTCTTAGGAGGACATTTGGCAGTCTGTAGGCATTTCTGATGGTCACAACGAGGGGGAAGGGAAGAGCTGTTTCTGGCATCTGGTGGATAGAGGCCAGGGATGCTTTTTAGACCTGCTACTGTGGACAGAGCAGCTGCCCACAGCAAATAGTTATTGGGCCTAAAATGTCTAGAGTGCTGAGGTTCAGGAACCTGGTGTGGAAAGATAAAGGGATAGTCATTGTCTTCTTGTGTCAGTGGTGCTTCAGGTTTTGTTCTGGTGTAGCTTTGATTTCTAATTTTGGGATCCTTTTGAGAATTTTCAGTAAGATAATTGAGAGCATATAATTTTAGCCAAACTCCTAATGGGAGGACTGAAGGGATTCTTCCGAATAGTGGTTACGTGGCTGCTGTTCCATTACAGCAGTGTCTGCTGGGGTCACTTTCCCTCCCTGTGGTTGCTGAGACCAGAGGAATTGGATTACTCCTCTCACGTTTCACACTGTGGGGCAACTTCTAAAAGTGTCCAAATTTTTTTGTCAGTTGGGAATTGATTGAGGTAGTAACACCACATGTAACTTGGTAAGACATCTGGAAATTCTAGTTTGAAAACAAAGTAGAAAGCAGACAAGTCTAACTTTTAGTTTTTCTTTAGCTCATCTTAGCATTAATCAAGTTTTACTTTCTGTGTTTCTCTTATAGCTCTTGACAGTTTTCATGAGTTTAGGAGATTTTGTGCTTACACTTTTAGTTTCTTCAAGCTCTTGGTCAAGTGGGTGAATTGAAGCTGTCAATCCGTATTCTAATACTGATTCTCCATGTTACTGGAGTTGACTCATCTGACCCTCTCAGTTTACCTTAGTGTATCCCACCATAAGATAATACTGAGGTGTGCCTGTCGGAAGCTTGAGTGAGCATTCAGAGCAACGGAACTGTGTAATCTTTGATTGAAAGGTGTAGGAATGAGCAGTTCTTATTTGTAGAAAAATAAGGTCTTTATCATAGTAGAAACATTTTTGATAGTTCTTTTTTATTTTATATATATATTTTATTGAGGTCTAGTCAGTTTACAATGTTGTGTCAATTTCTGGTGTACAGCATAATGCTTCAATCATACATGAGCATACATATATTCATTTTCATATCCTTTTCCACCATGTTACTACAAGATATTGAATATAGTTCCCTGTGCTATATGGTATAACCTTGTTGTTTATCTATTTTATATATATTAGTTAGTATCTGCAAATCTCGAACCCCCTGTTTATCCCTCCCCACTCCCTAACCCCTCTGGTAACCATAAGTTTGTTTTCTATGTCGTGAGTCTGTTTCTGTTTTGTAAATAAGTTCATTTGTGTCTTTTCTTTAGATTCCACATGTAAGTGACATCATGTGGTATTTTTCTTTCTCTTTCTGGCTAGATAGTTCTTAAAGTTTCACATACAGAAGTTCGGGTTAGATTCTGAAAGATTTTTTAAAAATCTTTTTTCAAGTTCAGTTGTTAGTTCAAAATTCCTTAGAGGTCTCCAGATGTGCATGTAACAAATAGAAGTGGCTCTGATGATTTTAAATGCTTTTCTTCTATTGTCCAGACTTTTTTCCCAAAATAAGCCAGTTTTGTTTTCCTTGAAAATCTGTTAAGGTAGGTAATCTTTCTCCTTGACGATTTCAACAAGTGTCACTAAATTCTTAGTAGACAAGGTATCCTATGTTTATATCCTTGCCACTCCCTTTGATGCTATGCAGATTGGAATAGACTTTAAACCTAGAGGACCATCTTCCAATAAAGCTTTCACTATATTTACTTTTCAGCATGCTTAAAACTTACATTTTCAAAAGAAAGAAAAAAAAAATCCTGTAGTTAATCCTGTTCTTTCCCGTCTTTTTTGGGTTGACTGAGACCTGCGGGTACCTGTGGGTATCCTACAATGATGCTGACCTTCTAGTCCAGTGGGTCTCATACCTGTCAGACCCAGTGCCCTCTTTTTATAATAAACATTTTGAAATACCTAAGAATTTCATTTCATTAAAGATAGTAACACAAGTTTTGTACACATACGTTAAAAAAAAAAACCCTAAGTAATTCTCTAGCTTTAAGATAAAAGGATAAATAAAAAGAAAATAACTCATGACAAAATAATATACATTTCAATGTGTAAATGCTCAGTTGTTCATAACAGAAAGATATATATAATGTAGTAGAGATTGGCACAAAACATAGGCGTAACAGCTACCCAAGTAGACTGGTATAAGGGTATTTGTGATTTAAATACCATGAGAGGCAAGCCACCAGAATGGTGAACAAATAAAGTATATTTGGTAAAGGTACAAATATAACATAATTTTCTCTTGCTTTATTCAGTGGTTGTTTTTCTGGACAATAGTGCATATTAAAATTATGCAGAAAGATGTGACTTTTTATATAGAATGGAGTTAGGTCCTAAGCTCTGATAATTATGAAGATTTTTTTTTTTATCTACTTACCTATCCATACGAAGTTTAAGAATAGGAACATTTCTTTGTGCTAGAGTTTCCTATGCTTTTATGGACACTGCCCATTAAATGTTAGTAGCATTTCTTAATGGCTGTGACAACCAAAACACTTCAGTAGATGTCCAAAATGTCCTGTAGATGATTGTATTGTCCTCATTGAGAATGACTTCTACTCATACAGGAAAACATTTTCCTGTTTTATCATTCACTTTTCTTTACTCTTGCTTATTATTTACTACTTTAGCACAGAGCTTTTCACATATGGCAAGATTCAGTCTTTGTCCTTCAGATTTGATTTACTCTTCCTTTAGACAGTTCCTCCTATATGCTCTACATTTCTCATTTCCTCACCACCCTTACTTATCATTTGTAGCTGAATTTGTTGAGTGGAACTTAGCTGCTTCTAGTGAATCTCCTGTAATTTAAAAGGTACTTTGTTCTCAAATAAACTTACTAAGCTGTTGAGTCATTGATTTTATTTTATAGAGCCAGTTATTAGGTTCTGATCTTGTAATACGGTCATTGCTGAATGTTTAGAGGCATTAGTGTTCCTAGCTAAGACAAGTTAGGTTGAGGAATGGAAATTTTGTACCTTAAGCCTATTGATTTGAAAAAAAATTACTGTTATTTTGATTACTGATATAGTGTGAAAACTGTTTGCAACGGTATGCTTACTTTTTGTTTAATAACATGTAAAAGGCAAATTAGCTTTCACTGCTATTCTTAATTTGCATGTTTTAGTTTAAAAAAGTGGTTGGAAGTAATATTAACAAGTAAGAATCCTGAAAGTGTTTAATTCCCTAAATTTTTCGGCGTTATTTTACTAATCACAAAAATTGTTGGTTTATTATTCTGTACCAAGTGTAGGTGCTGATTCAATTAGGGAGACTTGTTTTACTATTATACTAGCATTTTTACTTATTTACTTATTTTTAGAAGTGGAAAATTTTATTCGAGCCAAGTTGAGGATTATGATCTGGAACAGCTTCTCTGAAAGCTCTGAGAACTGTTCCCCACTAGCAGCATTCTGTTTTAATGTACAGTAAGTATTAGCTGAGCAGATTCAAGAGTTCCCAAGGGTTTTAATAAGGTTAGCAGTGTAACATAGGTCTAGCTTATCCTGCAACTCTAGTGCTATAAAAGGGTTCCAGAAGTATGTCTGTTTTCTGTTCCTGAGTATAAATTAATTCTCTGAACTCAAGAAATATTAAGCAATTGTTCCCCTGGCTGTTAATCAGGAAGAAAATCAATTAAAACAAACAAACCAAAAAAACCCCCATTAAGCCATAGTTTTACGGTTATAACAAAGATACCTATACAATTTAAATACTGTTTGGAGAGCTGTGATTCAGTTCCAGGCCTATAAAACTGCCATTATGATGGTCTCACTCCCTAAGAATAGTAACATTCACAATCTTCATCATTCTGTTCCTTCATTCCAGGCCCTGACTAAACACTGACATTATCAGGGACTCCAAACAGGAATGTATACTCAACCAACCTTCTTTAGCTCATTGTGTGACAAGGCAGAAAATCAGGTCACAAGACAAAGTGTTACTTGATATAAGCTTGATCAGATGGACAAGAAGCCACATTTTCTAAGGAAAAAAAAAAAAGACTACAAGAATTATCAGAGAAAAAGTCAATATATCCAGAAAAGATTTAGTTATATATAGTGTTCTTTGCTTGCTTACACTAAAGGCAGCAGGAAGGGGCACAACCCAGTGGCATAGATATAAAATGGTAAATGATCCTGAAAGTTCTCCTTTAGAGCGCTCTGTTGTGTACATCATAGTTTGGGGGAAGTTTTTATCTTTTTACATAAACTGACGACATTCATTCATTCAGCATATATATATATTCTAAACTCTACATTCTAAGCGTTGTGCAGAAATAAAAGCATGCTTGATGGGGAAAGAAAAATAACATGGGATTAAAAGTCACTGAAATCATGTACAAAGTGTATGTTCTAATAAAATCACACTTAGGGAAGTAAGGCACTTAAAGCAAACTTCTCTAAGTATCCTAATCTTTAGTACTTAACCTCAAAATAAGAACTGAATGTGTGAGACTTCTTGTTTTCCCGAAGGAGAATTAGGGGAGACAAGTAAATGAGGACAGCATTTGTGCTCTAGTTTTACCGACGGAGAAACAGGTCTTCCCAAAGACCACGAAAGTAATGGTGGAATTGGGAACAGAACTCAGAAATTCTCTTTTCTCTTTCTTTTGGAGTTCATTTGATGTTTTTGAAAAGGGGGAAAGTGTAACCTGGCTTGAAAAGGGATAATAGGGGAATATGTGAAAAGTCCCAAGAAAAAAGTGGTATCTTTGATGTTAGAGATGTGAGTTGGTATGAAATTCAGGGTGTGGTGTGTTCTAGCCTAGGAGCTATGATGTGTTTCAAACAGTTTGTGTTCATAATCCTTCTAATTAGGAGTTTCTGAACCGTTTTGCCTCTGATACTCAAAAAGAATGTGAACAATAGGACGTGACTGACTTAATATTGTGATCTTAGATTTTTGACTCTGTCAAACGACATAGAAAGTAGGCTTCTATTTTAGATTAGATTTCGACGTTGATAGTGAAGAAGAGCAAAGCTGCGGAATTAGGAAATAAATAGTAGGTCTTTATATGATATTTCATATTCTGAATAAATATTGGATACAAATTCACTTAAAGTTCATGGGTATGTAGATTTCACAGTGTGGGACTTTATTATAAATAGTTCCTGGCTTGTAGGTCATTGTTCTACCAAGACTTCATATTTTGTGATAATTAACCCCTTGAAATATAAGAAGGAAAACAAAATGCATTAAAACTATCTTTTCCCTTTCTCTTTTGTATTCCAACTGCTTTATGTCCTCCTGTACCGTTCTTCTACCTGGGTAAGCGGCAGGACTAAGCTGTACTTAGGGAGTTGTCTCTGATTCAGACTGTTAATAGTGAAAAATGTTTCTCCTTGTGGGTATTTTTAGATGAAACAGGCAGTAGAACATCTGAAACAGTTTATTCAAGTATACCTGCTACTGAGTATCTTCACTAGAGTTGTATACAATAAACATTTCAGACGTTATGGGAAGGCAGCTTAGTTTCATGGAAACAACTGGGTCCCTGTTTCAGTGGTTCTGGGTAAGTAACTTAGGCTTGTTATGGTTCTCTTTTATAGATAGGGTGATAGAAATGACCTAATGAAATTTTTTTTTGTAAGACTTAGTGACTGTAGGGACTGTATACATTGACAATATTTGGGGGGAGGGATGGGTGTAAAGTTTGATGGATTAATATTTAAGCAGAGAGAGATATCCATAGTGCCAGACATGTAACAGACACCTAATTCATATTTCCTTGGTTTTGCACCACCTGCCCCCTGCCCCAAATCAGGTAGATTTACTTACTGAGAAAGACTGTGCTGAATAGTAAAAAGTATATGGGTCAGTTGATAACTCTTTCACTGCAATTAATTTGGCATTCTAAGTTTTATATATACGGCCTCTGAATTTGGTTTTATGTGAATCTTCCTCTAAGAGACAGTCCTTCTCTAGGTGCTAAGTTAGATTTCTGAGCTTGTAAGAGTGAAGGTCTCGGACTCTGGACTGTGTTCATCAGGGTCACGCTCCCCTGTAAGAGAGGGAGACGGCTGAATGGCTGCTGGATTTTCCGAGGCCTCATTTGGCCTTACCATAAACTTTTCCATTCAGTCCTCAGCAAATTACAGTTCTGTTCCTTTGTCTAAAAGGATAATTATTTTCAATCAACATAGTGTAACGAAAAGAATATACAGTTGTGAATTCAAGAAAGACCAAAATTCAAATCTCTTTTTCATCCCTTGGGCAATGTTCTGGTTTTCTGTTACTGCCTTAAAAAATCACCTCAAAATTTAGTGGCTTAAAACAATACTTTATTATTTTTCATGTTTCTGTGGGTTTGCAGAGTTCAGCCTGGCACTTCTCACTTGGGATCATGCGTTTACGTTCAGACACATGGAGATGGAACCATCTGAAGGCTCTGTTGGGATGGACCTTCAAGATAGTTTTTCCCTCTTACAGTGCAGCCCTTGTCTGATGTCTCAGTGCTCCGCTGCGTAGTCTCTGCCCAGCAGAATAGCCTAGACTTTTGTGGTTGCTCAGGCTCTAAGAGTCATTAAGCAGAAGCCGTTATGAAGTTAAGGGCTTTGTCTGGAATTGACCCAGTATTTTACAGGTAAAGAAATTACAGCCCCCCCGCCCCCGATTCAAAGAGGGTGGAGTGGAGAGCAGAAGAGCACATGGGTTGGGAGATTTTGTTGTGGCCATCTTTGGAAAATCAAATCTGCCGCAGGCAACTTCTTACTTAAAACTTGCTTCACACTCTTATCTATGAAATAAAAGCAACAATTTTCACCTTACAGAGTGGTTAAGAGGAATAGCAACAGTGTCAGGCACGTCATAGGTGCTTCATAAATCTAAGTACCCCTTCCCCGTAATTTTCTAATGTAATAGATGATTTCTAATCTACTTTTAATTTGGATCACAGTTCAGTGCATAGTTTGGTTAACATTCTCCTGACCTGTGTTTCTCAGACTGATGTAACTTAAAACAAAAAAACTTCTTCATGGAAAATTTCAAACATGTCGAAAGTAGAGAGAATAGGTTCGGCTAGCAGGGACCCACGCATGTTCAGCATGAGGATTGAGAAGCGTTATTTCTGTTCGGGGCCCATCTACCCAGGCCATGACGTGATGTTCATCTGCAATGACTGCAAGGTGTTCAGATCCTGTAAATCCAAATGTCACAAAAACTTCAAAAAGAAGCGTAATCCTGTCAAGGTCAGATGGACTAAAGCGTTCTGGAAAGTAGCTGGTGAAGAATTCACAGTGGATAAGTCATTTGAATTAGAAAAACATAGAAATGAACCTGTCAAATACCAGCGAGACCTATGGAGTAAAACTACTGATGCAGTGAAGAGAGTTGAAGAGATCAAATGAAACGCCAAGCTAAATTTATAATGAACAAGTTGAAGAAAAATAAAGAACTACAGAAAGTTTAGGACATCAAAGAAGTCAAGCAAAACATCCGTCTTATCTGTGCCCCTCTTGCAGGCAAAGGAAAGCAGCTGGAAGACAAAATGGTACAGAAATTACAAGAGGATGTGGACATGGAAGATGTTTCTTAAAACTCTTACTACCTGTAACCGTTAATTTCTGTAATCTCTTTTGGAGACTTAGAACTTCTAAATTACTGATTTGTTTTTTTTACATAAAGTCACTCAAATGAAAGGAAAAACAAAAAGTAGAATAGTATGAGAAACTCACATGTACCCAGCTTCAATAATTATCAACTCATAGCCAGTATTACTTCATCCATCTCCACTCTCACTCAACATCCTGTCTCCAGATTAGTTTGAAGCAATTGATTTAATTTTTGAGTCTTTAGAGTAAAGGGGTGGCACCCTTGGTGTAGCTGAAACTATAATACCTTCAGAATGTTATTTTGGGGTTTTCAGATTTCTAAGGGAATGGTTTTCTCAGACCAGACCTTTGTTCTGAGATCAGACTACTGATGTATGTAAAAGACAATTATGCATTTTTTATTTTGATAATTAGAGAATGATGAGCTTGTGATTCTAAAAAATTCTGTTTCCTGTAATGTTGATTAGAGGGGATAGTCTATGGCTGAGAGGTTTGTTTGTTCTAAAATAAGCTACTGTTATCAAGAGTAGTTCACAGAGGGGGAGGTGGGTATAGCTCAGTGGTAGAGTGCGTGCTTAGCATGCGCAAGGTCCTGGGTTCAATTCCCAGTACCTCAGTTTAAAAAAAAAAAAAAAAGAAAAGTAGTTCACAAAGCATGGAAGTTCATGGAAAAAGTTTTGGTTCTCTTCCCTTTAATCAAAATAGAAACATTCAATTGTGCTAGAATGGAAGGAGTACCTAGCAACAGGAAGAACTCCACAGTACTTCTATCATTTGGTTTATATCTCTAAAGTGTCCTGTTCCGTGAAGGAGCTGTGGTGACTGACAGCCTGGTTCCTGGAACCAAGCCTGGGACCGTGAAGAGGAGACTTGAACATTTCTCTATTCTAAATCAGTGTGCTTCTTACTTCAGGTCTTTTTTGTCTTCCCAGTTTGATATCTGCCTTTTAAAATTTATTTCTCTCCACCACAACTCTAAACATCATTTGAAGTTTAGTATCAATGTAGATGACCCTATCTTTAACCTTCACCCCTGCTCCACGTTAGCCAGCTACTCCCAAAGCTGTTATCTTGCTTGGACTTTGTGATCATTCAGAACAGTTCTGCCTCTGAAATCTCAGGCTTCACTATCCCAGGAGCAGCCACAACTTCTTTAGCTTCTAGCTCTTTTAGTTCTCTACTTTCACTCTACCCGTTCTCTGATTGTATTTGGTTCTGGGGCTTTGGCTCCTGGTTGTGAGGTGTGTGGCAAGTAATTTCATGTTTGTTTATTCAGTAAATATATAATTGAATACCTATCTGTCCTAGGGATATTGTGGTAAACAAAACAGACTTGGATCCTGCCATTATGAAACTTAGAGCTTACTGACTGGTGACAGACATTAAAAAGGCATTGAACAAACAGACAATTACAAATTGTGATAAGTGCTACAAAGGAACAAGAGGGAGCTGTAGAAGAAAATAATAAGAGGAAACCAGTTCAGACTGGGTGGTAAAAGTGGGACTTTCTGACATGACATTAGAATGGAGACCTAAAGGATTAGAAGTCTCTTGTCATGCAGAAACTTAGGGGAATAGTGTTTTAGTTGTAGGAGCAATATGTATGGAAGCTTGGAGGCAGGGATGAGCTTGATGAGTTAGAAGACTTGAAAGAAGGCCCTTGTGGCTGGAATTCACTAAGGGAGCAAGAGGGTAGCCTCATAGGAGTTGAACAGAGACCAGCTGAATCGGGGCCTTGTAAGTCATGTTGAAGAATTTGATTTTATTCTAAATGTTTTTGGAAATAGTTGAAAGGTTTTAACATGGGAAATGATTTGGTCCATTTTATGTTATAAAAAAGATTGTTCTGACTTCAGTATGCAGAACAGATAGGAAAAGGCTAGCGGAGAAGCAGGACAACACCTAAGAGGGAAGTTATTCAGTGTCTAGAGCCAGTGCTGGCTTGGGTTAAGATAGTTTGGCAGTGGGGCAAGGAGTAGGTTTGAGAAATGTGTTTGAGGTAGGAGTGCCAGAATTTGATGGTTGAATGTGGAAGATAACAGAGAGGGAGGTGTCAGGAATGACTTCTGGGTTTCCAGTATGAGCAAATCTGGTATGCCATCTCTTGATGGGTGTGTGTGTGTGTGTGTGTGTGTGTGTGTGTGTGTGTGTGTAAGAGAGAGAAAGTGCATCAGAGAGAATACATATGAGGTTAAATGAGACTGGAGTTCAGAAGAGTGGCCTGGGTTGGAGATACCCATTTGGGAGTTGTTCCATGTAAGGAATATTTAAAGCAATGAGAATGAGCAAGAGAGGAAGAGAACAGAAAGAGGAGGGCCAGGCACTGTGATAGTGACAAATCATAACATTTTGTAATTCTTTTTCCTTTTTAATTTTAGACATTAGAATACATTTAAGGTTAGCCTTCTAAAGACAATCTCATTTGGTTTCAGATAAACTTTCTTAGTGGGAGAGAAAGGGACAGAGTTACTGCTACCTGGAAGGATGGGGGATGAGGAGTAGGAGGAGGGGCTTAGGGATTTATATGGTCTTCAGATTGTTTCATTTCTGGAGTAGTTCACAGTATGCCCATTATGGGTGTTTCTCATCCTTCATGTGTGCGGTGGAGAAAAAAAGTTGAGAGCTTCTAATCCACAGGGTAAAGTTCATGATAGTCTGAAGTTTTCCACGCTCTCGTTTTAGCCTTCCTATCTCATCATACTGTATCCCTCCAACCTCCATACATGCTGTATTCTATTATTATGATCTTTAACCCATAATTTCCTTTTTTATTGAGCAAACAGAATAATATTTTAAGTCTCTGTTTCAAAGCCTCCCCTGATTCCTTCAGACAAACTTTGGCATTTGTTTATATTCTCAGTATGCGTTGATTAAACGAATTATTTTATTCAATTTTACTGTTTCTTGCATTGATTGTCTCCTCATAAAACTAATCTCCTTGATAGAAGGGATTGGTCTTTTGTTCTTTATATCTCTTTTAAGAAAGCATTTGAATGTTAGAGCTACCATTCTGTCTTTGAGTAGGCAAATAGAACCTAGGTTACCTTCTGTTTCTTTCTTTCTTTCTTTTTTTTTTTTTTTTTTGCAGGGGAGAGGTAACTAGGTCTACTTACTTTTTTTTTTTTTTTTTTTTAAATGGAGGTGCTGGGGATTGAACCCAGGACCTCCTGCATGCTAAGCATGCGCTCTACCACTTGAGCTATATCCTCCCCCCATTACCTTCTGATAACACAAACTTTCAGGTTTAGAAAATACAGAGAGCAAGAAAATAGTTGAAAATGTCTTTCCAAATCTATTTCAATAGGTAAACTATACTTTTTAAAGCTATGATAAGGCAGTCTTTAAAGTATATTCTTTCTTATCAGCCCCAAAGCTTAATATTATTTATTTAAAAGAAAGATTCATAATGCTGAAGGAAATAGAAGCTGATCTAAAGGAATTGTTCTGGTTATTTGAATTAACATTTCTGTAGACCATCCAAGAATATTAAGTTTTATTTGGAACCATTGATAATCAAAATAGATTAGAAATATTGTAAAACTTTATTGTAAATTCCTACTCTACAGATTGATTTATTCTATGATTTATTTTCTCTTGTATGTACGTAATTTAAAAAAAATTAGTTTCTGTGCCCATCAATATTAGAATTTTACTGCTCTGATATATTTAGTAGAGCTTTTTCATTAGATTTGAAGAGAAAATTAGATAATGAATTCATTCCAGTTTTTTAAAAAATCCAAATTAAAAAAAAGAAATCTTTGACATTCTTCCTTCAGCTCTAATGGAAACCACTTATGACGCCATTCTGCAGACATCTCATGGAATTCTTTATTTGCCAGAGCATAACAGAAAAAAACTATCCTGGGATTCAGCAAGTACATACAACATTTCACAGCATCAGCTTGTGTACTGCAAATTGTCCTGAAACTACACACTTAGCTTTGTACTGAAAGACTTTTATTTCTTTCTTCCTTTCTTTTATAGGAATATATTTGTCCCAGATGTGAATCAGGCTTTATTGAAGAAGTGACAGATGATTCCAGGTATTGTACAAGCTCATGAGTAAACCAGGCATTCTGTTTTCAAAATTGTTTTCTCTCAACAATGACTAAATGAATAGAAAGGAATTTGTTTTATAACTTACACTCTCTGCTAAGAGAGACAGAAGAAAAGTGGCAAGAGCGAAGGGGAAGAAAAATGGGGAAATTTGGAAAGTGATATGATAGTGGGTGTGATGAGACCCACTGTGGCATTCCTAGGAAACCTCTGTATCCATGTCAGAGTAAATCTGGTAAGTTTTCATTTATTTTCTGAGACTTTGGGGTTCTCTTGGATTATTGGTTGGTTTTTAGCGACTGCTCAGTTGTGTGAAGGTAAATTGCTGTTATACCTCTTTGTTGAGCTGGGGAGCAACTTCTGACAAAGTATCTATGACAATAAACAGGTTATTCTAGCCATGGAAGCTGAGTTATTCTGCTTTGAGGAAGCCCTTTGTTCTTGTTAGGGTTATTGTGATCAAACTTACGCTGTCTTACCACTGTAATATTAATGTATTGGTAATGCTTGGAATTGGCTCTTACTGCTCTTACTAATGGTATAAAACCTATAAAAAGTGGAAATATTTCTGAAAGTGAGGATATAACATACTACTTCTTGGTTAACATGAATAAATTATAAAGGCTTAAAAAGTAGAAGAGCGTTGATAGGATAGCATTTTTGAGTAAACATAATAAAACATTTGTTCTTTCGTGGCTATCTGGTTAAATATTGGTTGGATAGTTGAAGTATTGACTGGATGAAAGAATGTTACCTGAAACTTCTTTTAATCTTGGAATGACTAGGGATTTTAAAAGCAGTAAATAATTCCTTTACTGTTGCTGTTGGCAGAATATAGAGTTGGAGTTCTCTTCCACAACCAGGAAAAACTACGCATTTTACAGTATGTACAATTAGTTTAACATTATTAATGGAATCAGTGATTATATGCATAAATGAATGGGAGCTTCTGGAGCAGTAAATGGCATGGGATCTAGTTTGGTACAAACACTTAAATGTTCATCTAATAATCTTGGTTTTAAATAACACAATACAAACTCTAAACCTATAAGGTTAGCATGATAGCAAAATTAGCAATTTTGTGTGGATGGCATGCTAACTTGGGATAGTTTTTTATTTGTGCTATTATAATTGCATCACATACTTATTTTAAGAAGTTATGCTCTGCACGTGTTAAATAAAGAGCATATTGGTTAAAATAAAATAGTAATCCTGGTTTCTTTAGCCCTGTGTACAAAGTGTGGTTATAAAGGAGGTTAGTGATTTACTGCAGGATGAATCATTTCTAGCAGGGAACTGTGAATTCTCTGGATCCTGCTCTCATTTGACTTAATTCTTTATTTGTGCCTTTGTAAGTCAAAGGCAGCTGCTCTCGTTAGATACGCTAATGCAAAGATTATGTCTTTTGAAAAGTCAGTATTTTAAATAGTTGAAGAAATCTTTTCCGTAGAATCAGTGTCTTAGAAGTAGCATGGTGTTCCCTTCTGTAACGTTCATGAACATTTGCTGATTTGAGTAGTTAGCAATTACACTGGTAAGTAGTAGACGGTAAAAATGAGAGCAAGTCCTTGTAAATACACAAATGTAAATAAATAAAAAATAAAATACACATTCATCTAGAGGGGTATCTTGAAAGTTGCCTCAAGCTTTGTAACATTCCTCAGAACATTGTGGTTGTTCTTATTATCCCTTCTCTATGATTAACTCTATCTCTTTTAAAATACAAAGAAATTTTAAGGAAAGGGAATGCTGAGGGAGTTTCAGGGAGAGCAGAACCCCAAAAGATAGAGTTAATAGCATTAATTACCAAGGATATTTGAATCCCTGAAACTATGTAGTTAAGGCAGGAAGAACCTTGGAGGCCTGTCTAGGCTTGAGCAATGAAGTGGATATGTAATGGTAGTACAGTCATTTATTTAGCATAGATGTACTGGTACTCTGGGCTTGGTCTATGTTTGAAGTGCTTTTTGCAAAAGAGTTTTTAACTTCTGAAACCAATACAGTTGTTAAATGGTTTCTAAGTAGAGAATAAGGCCTGAGTATAATGACATAGAGAATGGCATAGCTTTGCTTTTTCATTTTTGGTTCTAGACTAACCAGGGTGTGGTTGTTTCCTCAGTGAGCTGAGCGCAGTGCCTGGATTGGTATTGTAATTCTGAAAATGAAAACTGTTTCTAGTAGTTTGTGGACTTTATGTCATTGGGGTGTGTGCATGCTTGTGCTTTTGAGTGTGTCTCTTGAAGTAAAAGTGGTATCCAGCAGTTCTTGTGATTCTTTCCATCCCCTTTTCACCAAAGTGTTAGCCAGTTTCCTCTTTGCAGATTGTATGGGGACAGTGGGATCTAATATTTCCTCCCAGTCTTTGGGAATAGGTAGTTATTCTGTTGTTTACACATGTGATAAAAATTCAACGTTTATTTGCCAGTTATCACTATAGGATATGGCATTGCAGGGCTCTCAGAAGTGATGACTGCTCTGTATAATGGCTGATACATAATAAATACTCTTCATATATTTGTAGTGTTAATAAAATACGGTCTTTACCCTCTAAATTTACATTTATGAAAGGAGGGAAAGGAGTAGAAGTGGATAAGACAAATTCTAGGTATTTATAATACAAGGTTGAATTTAGAATCAAAGTTAGAGGGCGCAGTGGTGTGGAGTAGTCTCCCTTGCTTGATGAATTTCAAAAAGACTTAGTGGAGGATGGGCCCTGAAGGGTAGGTAGGGTAATCAAAGAATGGGACTAACTACCAGAAGAAGAAAACATCCTTACTCAGCCCTTTACAATGTGCTAAATGTAGTGCCAGACCCCTTGCCTTACTACGTTTAATCATTCCCAGTACTCTCAACTGCTGTATTCATCTGGTGATTGAATGTTTGTTTGTTTGTTTGTTTTTTAGTGAAATGATTATTTTCAGAATCTTGTTTTATTTCTTAACCTCTGAGAATAAATGTTTTTCTTCTTTTGCTAGGTCAAATTTGAACTGCATTGCTGGCTGTGGGTGCTTCTTTCTCTGTGATGGTCTCTTTCCTCAACTTTTCACTTGACAGTCCTTAGTTTTGTAGTTATAATGTTTTTCATAGATTAACCCACATGCCTTTGTGGGCGTCCTGTTGGTATGAGTTATTTTTCCTTATTGGGCTTTGTTCTCATTGTGCCATTCTATATTTAGCTTCTGGGAGGGAAGCTCATTCCTGGGGTAGGATCACTACTCACTGCTTTTTCTCTTCAGTTTTTTAGGTGGTGGTGGCACCCGGATAGACAATAGCACATCAACACATTTTGCAGAGGTAGGTTTTCCTTTGGCTATAGGGATTCTTTAGGTAGTGGGTGGGTGTTAAAAAACCATGACAGGTTTTCACTTCCCAGTGCAGCAAAACATCAGAACGTATAAGAAAAATATGGGCAAGAGTAGCCCTAGAAAGATTCGTTTTCAGTCATGGGGCTTTGGTGTGGTGCTTTCAGTAAACCCTTGATTAGGAAACAGCTGAGCTGTTTTAAACCTAGTGGTGTTTTCAATTCTGTTTTCTGCTTCTTTATTGTATGTATAGTGTGAGAATAAAAATCTCGTGTTTTTGAAATAACAGTGTTACAGACTCTTAGTGGTGGGGCAGCCAAGTAAAGAGCAGGCCAGGATGAGTTGTAGTTGAAGTCACAGTGAGGCTCAGCCTTCAACTGTACGCAGAGGTACTGGTTTCTAGAGATTACCTCTAATGAATATGGTAATTTGGCATATGTAATTGGAATTAGGGGGCCAGATAGAGGTTAAGATATTTACTTGCCTTCCACATCTCAGGGTGGTACCTACAGTTAATTCCTAGCTCTTTATATAATGCAGTGTTCATATTTTTGGAGGAAAAAAGATCTTAACTAGGATTTGAGAATAAGGCATTAATCTGCATCCTTGAATACCATTTTATATTAAACTCAGAGTAATTTTCCTTTTTCATTTTATCCATTAACTTAAAATCTCCTTTTGGGGGGACCATTTTAACCATTTTTAAGTGTACACTTTAAGTCTACGCTTTTAAGTGGCATTAGCACTTTTTGTTTATAATCATTTAGAGACTATAGCCCACAAGGGACAGACCAGCTCAGCTGACCAAAAACGCTGGTTTGCTTTTGTTCCTATTGCCACACAACTTGGTTGGATCTGGAAAGCTAACAGATGCTAAAAGAAAAAAAAAAAGTTTAATTCCCTAATCAGAATTTCTTTATGTTTCAGGATCATATTAGCCTTTTTCAGAGATAGTTCAAGTGCCTAGAGAGCTAGCAAAACTTTTTGGTATTTATTTATGTATAAATTAAAACTATGTGCAGTGTATTTGAAAACTGGTATTCAATAAGAAGCCCATAAAACCCTAAGCTTTTCTCCTTTATCCTCTGAAAATTATTTTAAGACCTGTAGCTCTCAAGATTTTTATGTTGTTAGAGTTATAGTCAAAAAACTTGAAGAAGTGTTTGGGTAACAGTTCTGTTTTATCAAAGGAAAATTTCTTTTACTTCTGGTCTGTGGTACTTATTAATATCCAGTATTAAGCTTTTTGCTTAACTCTGAATTGCCTTGTTACATGGGTTGATTAGTGTGTTTCAAGACAGATCATGTCTTTGAACTCCAATTTTTATTTTCTTATTTTGGTGGATGGAAAAACATTACTTAAGATTTATTCCCCTTGCCAGGCTGAAAGCCTTTCTGATGTTAGTGTGTTTTTTTCCCTGTGTGCGCTATTCCTGATAACACAGATTGTCCCTTGCTGGTTATGCATATGCAGAAGAAACTTCCTCTGATTTTCCTTAAGTGTTAGTTCTCTTTTAGGAAATGGAAACACATTGGTCTGTCAGTTTTATGATATGACTCACCAGAAGGAGATGCATTAAGAAGAAAAATAAATAAATGTAGTCAGTTTTCTAACTTTAGTGACGCTAAATCTGACACTGACTGCATGAGTTACCCTTCAGGTGTTAAAGTAGTTTTGCTGAGTCACAGCCTTTGTCTGTGTTCTTTAGGCTTTGTAGCAAGGGCACGATTATGCCCAGTTTTTCCTTGTCATCTTGCCTGAATATTTCAGTTTTCGCCTTTCTAAACAATATTTTTCACTTAAAAAATAGAAGAAAAAAAAAACCCTGTCTTTATAGTGTTCTAGAAGTTGCCAGGGATTTAAAAAAAGCAGCTGAAAGTAGGTACTGAGTGCACTTCCAGGACTCTGCTAGAAGTAGGGGCAAGAAGCAAATCTCTGGTTGCCTTGTCTGCAAGGAACTTATAATTTAGTTGGAGAGCAGGTGCAAACATGAAACAAATAAAAAAACAAAGAGTGTACAGTGAGTATGATAAACTTATTGTGAGGGTATGTAACAAATACAGTAGAAGAGAGATGTTAAGTGGGTTGCAGTTTTGGGGAAGACTAAAGTCTTTAGGAAAAGAGGTCAAATGACATGGTGATAGGCCTGGTACCAGATTGCCTGAGTTTAAATCCTGGGTGTACTACTTACTGGCTATGTAACCTGGGCAAAATGACTTAGAATTTCTATGTGCCTCTGTTTCCTCCTTTGTAAATTGGGGAAAGTACAATACCTACCTCACAGGATTGTTGTGAAGATTAAGTGAGTTGATAAATACCAGGTGTGTAGGCTGGTGTGCCCGCATATAGTTAGTGCTTAATAAATTTTAGCAATTATTAATTGACCTAATGGAGAGGGTGAAACTCCTTCATTGGAGAGGTAAAACAAGGCTTCAAGTACCGGAGTCTTAAAGGGTAGGCAGAATTTAGATAAGCAAAGAGGTGAAAAAAAGTATCTCAAGATAGTATTCATAGACTCTAAGGTTTTATGCCTGTTTCCTGGAGGAAAAACTTAGGAAGAAAATTATATATGAAAACAAGTTATTTTTTCCTTTTTTATTTTTCAATTGATAATTTCATCAAAGGCTTATGCTCAGTTTTGCTCTATTTTTCTTCAGCCAGAGTTGCTTGTACAATGAAGAGGTTATTTTCTATAATTAGCTATAATTCTATAAATAGCTGAATTCCTTAAAAGCTAGATATATTAGAAGAGGCTTAGTCCAAGCCAAATTTCAACAAAATCAGTATTTTTTTTTTTTCCCAAGTAGGTCTAGGGTGGGGAGATAGGGAGAGTGGATGTGGATGGCGGAGGGTTGTCAGTTAAATGCGAACTATGAGTAATGAGTGAGGGTCATTGGAGAGTGAATCTAAAATGTTGCTAGCAGTTTGCAGAGAGAGGACATTCCCCTCTTGGTAACCTGGGGAATGGAGCCCATGGCTACCTGAGGGTTTCACTGATTACTTGAAAGCTTCTGACCGTGACCTGGTGCCAGTGAGACATCTGATCTGAAAGTGTCAGCTTACCTGAATAGTTCACTTCAGTGCAAAAGTGACTGTGGCTGCTGCCTCACATTAGCGGAAAATAAAACAGATGGTTTCCTGGAAAAAGAACTCCCAAGTATGCAAGAGGGTGGTGTGCTCTGAGCAGTCTGAGTCATATTTATTTAAATAAAATCAGTTTTGGTACATATGCAGCATAATAATGGCAATAAAAAAGGTATTAAAAATTACCTGGAGTCCCACTATTCTAAGAGTTCCCTTTCTTCATACATTTCCTTTCAGATTTTGTCCTGAGGTATAGATACTGAAAGATATTATAACAGCATTAAGAAGATTTTTTAAAAGTGAAAAATCTTCTATATTCCCATTACCTTATTTTCACTTTTTATTTTTGCATAATACTTTCCATTTCTCACATGCATGCTTCATAACTGTTTTCAGATACAATCATAGAATATACTATATTGTACATACTACTGTATATAAAATAGATTAACAATAAGAACCTACTGTATAGCACAGGGAACTGTGTTCAGTATCTTTGTAATAACCGATAATGGGAAAGAATCTGAAAAACAAATATGTACAACCAAATCACTTTTCTGTACACCTGAAACATTGTAAATCAGCTATACTTCAATTAAAAAAAAATTAAACCCAAGAAGACTGCTCAATGAAACCTGTGTTTAAAATGCCAAAAACTGTTGTCTTACTGGCAGTTAATCTGCTTATCCTTAATACATTAATTTAGTTTATATTCACCTTATTTGCTCAAAGATATTTTTTAGGCAAAAGCAAGGCTTATTTTCTCTAAAAATACCTGACAGCTTACTCTGAAGAAGGCGAAATAAATAAAAGTTACATACGACAAAAATTACATAAAAAACTAGTAATAGAGCTATTATTCCATACAAAGGAGTTTTATCATAAAAAGGGCACTCACTGAAAACATATGTCTGTAATTCACAGGAGGTCATTTTCACACACCAACTAGCTGTGTGACCTTGAGCAGATTACTTAATCCTTCCACGCCCAGTTTCCTTGTGTATAAAATGGGAGGGTTGGACTAGATGTTTTTAATAAAATGTTGCAACTCTTTAAAAAAAATACCATATTATATTTCTGATTTTTAAAATTTACTTAGGATTATAACACAAATCTTTTATGACTTCGTATTCTTTCATACCTGTATAATATTTATTAAACTGTTCTCCTTTGTTGAACATGTCTGGTTATATGTGATGGTTGATCATTGATCAATACCTCTTCCTTCCATCTCAGAGTCTAGAACATATTGAGAAATAAAACATAGATACCAAACAGATGGAAATAAAAATTTAGTTTTTATTTAGCTGAATTAGGGAGCGCAATTGATCTGTGGCCACATGGACATCGTACGTCTACACGGGATGATCCGGCTGAGAGTTAGAGACTGCAGAGCAGGCACACGTACACAGAACCAGCTCTTTTGCATTTGTGCAGCCTTCTCATACATGAACTCCATCTATTGGAGAAGTGTGAATCAGCGTATGTTAGGCTCTTGCCATTCACCAATCAGATACATTAGTCCTCTGGTAGGGAAGAGTGGTGAGGAGTGAATGAAGAGGTCAGAGGTGGACATAAAAGCTCTGATTCTTCCCTCTTCACTTGTGGGTTTAGTAATTTAAGCCTGTAGTTAGCAGGAGTCTGGGGCTAAGTCCTGTGGATTTGCTTCTACCTTCATTAAGACTCTGCAGTATCAAAAAAAAAAAAAAAAAAAGACTGCAGTACCAACTCATGCCCTTTTGTATGTGCTCCTGGGACCTGTGGAGGAGGCTCTGAAATAATCAAGAACAATATACATTTAAGTTAAATTGAATGAAATAAAATTGTTGATATTCTAGTGTTTTTGATCTACAAAAATGGTAATTTTAAATGATTCAACCTACTAAAAAGAAGTTAAAGATTTCAAACTGTCCTTCCCCAAGTAAACTATCCTTTACCTGTTTGCTGCTCTTCTCAGTCTCAGCCAGAGGGCATGTACTCAGATGCCAGGTAGAGTTTGGGTTCTTTGAGCAGTTGCAGCCAGGATTGGACCCTAAAGTTTGAATAGATTCAACCGAATCTTTCATCTGTCTCATTTTTAGTGTGAAGAGTTAAAAGAGCTCATTTCATGGCTAGCTGCTTCATATCCAGTCCATTTGGAAATGAGAAGTAAAACACCTGAACTCTTCAACAGTTGTTCAAAGAATAACTATGTTTCTGTGATTCTGTACATACAAAGTTCATGCCAGTAACACTGTTGCCAGCGAAGACTGTAACATCAACTCAATGGTAGCTAAGGGAAGAAGGGTAAAACAGAAAACATTCTTAGTATCATCCTTGCCAGTTTTTTGTTCAGTGAGTGCCTGCTGACCAGAGCGCATAGCCTATAAAAGTAAGCTCATTTGGGAAAAGGTGCCTTTTAAAAGACTGAAAATTATGAAAATCATGAACTTATGGCACAGTATTCACATTATTGGGAGGTGGAAAGGGCATTGTATATCATATTTTTTGTTTGTAAATCGCACTTGAATGCTCTGTATTTTGTAAAGTTTAGGAATTTGCCATGGTGGCAGCCATAATTTTGAGATTTGTTTTGAGGGCAATGTCTTGCCAGCCAGCATATTATAAACCTCTTAATTTCCATTTGTTTTTGAGCATTATATTCTAGACATCCCTGAGCTAATTTCAAGATGAGCATTGTTTTTATTTTTCTTTCAATATCTACTGCTCCTGATAGTCATTCTAATGCTTACTGTTCTTTTTAAAAAACTATTTCAGTTATCCTTTATTTATTGAACAAATAAATCTGTTTCATGGAGACAGATCTTTCAATATGTCGGTCTTTTAAATTGTCCTTGTAGTTTTTAGATTTGCAATAATTTTATTGAACCATCCTTACCTCTCAGTGGAAGCTTTATTTTCATGGTAAATGAGAGCCCTATGCTTTTTTACCTGTTTGCTAATAAAAGCTAGGATGAAGATATAGTCTAGGTTTCTAATATCTAAAACCACAAATAAAGAGTTAGCTTCTCCTAAAACTTCTTTTGGGTCCATGTGCAGTTCAAAATAAGGTGAAGAGGTGTTTGGAACAGCTAATCTAATGTCATTTAACTCTGCTGCCAATGGCAGTTTAAAGGTATAATGCTTCTATGGCTATTATAATGACATAATAACCATATAATTTATCTTTCAAAATGGGATACTTTGTGGAAAAAGCACACTAAAGATAATAAAAATTATATGATTTTTTGAAATATGTTTATTGACCAAAAAATTGGTTTTATTATGTTGGTGGGCTGTTAAATAATTGTATTTAAATGCTTTTCAAAAATAAAATTCTAAAAAATAAAAGTAACTTAGGTCCTCAAAACCTCACGGAGACATTACTAGAAAAGAAAACTTTTGGGGTTGATGTGGACCAGTATTCCCTCATGAACATACATGTGAAAATTCTAAACAAAATTTTATCAAATAGATCCAAACAATATATAATCAAGTGGGATTTATCCCAGGAATGCAAGGTTAGCTCAACATTTGAATGTCAATTCAGCATTTGAAAATCAACCAGTGTAATTCACCATAGTAACACTAAAGAATAAAAACCACACAATCATCTCAATAGGTGCAGATGAAGCATTTGATAAAATCCAACATCAATTTTTGATAAAAATTCCACAAACTCAAATAGATGAGAACTGCCTGAATCTGACAAAGAGCATCTACTAAAAACCTACAACTAACATCATAATTAATGGTGAAAAACTGAGTGTTTTCCAGCTAGATCAGGAACAAGACCAGGATGTCCACTCTCACTACTGTGTTCAACATTGTACTGGAGGTTCTGTCCAATGTAATAAGGTAAGATAGAAAGATAGATAGAGACAGACAGACATAAGTGGCGTCCAGAATGTAATGGAAGAAGTAAGACTGTCTGTTTACAATTGAAATAATCTTTTATGTAGGAATCTATTAAAAAAGCTATTAGGACTGGTGAATTTAGCAAGGTTACAGGATACAAGAAAAACATACAAAAATCAATTGTATTTTCTACCTATTAGCAATAAACAGTTGGAAATTGAAATTTTATAAGTATCATTTATAATAGTATAAAAATATGAAGTACTTTAAATTTCAGAGAAGATGTATAAGACCTAAACATGGGGAACTATAAAATATTACTTGGAGGAATTAAAGAACGCTTAAGTAGGTGGAGAAATATATCCTGGTCATGGGTCAGAAGAGTCAGTGTTTGTTAGGATGTCATTTGTAGATTTATTATAATTCCAGTCAAGATCCCAGTCAACTTTTTAATAGAAATTTATAAGCACATTCTAAAATTCATGTGGGAGTGCAAAGTACATAGACTAGCTAAAACAACTTTGAAAAAGAAGAAAAAAGTTGGCGTACTATATACTACCTTATTTCAAGACTTACTATAAAGCTACTATAATCAAGGCTGTGGTATTACCATCAAGATAAATCAAAAGAACAGAATAGAGGGTCCAGAAACAGACCCACATGTTATGGATAACTGATTTTGACAAAGGTACAAAGGCAGTCCAGGAGAAAAAGGATTCCCTTTTCAGTAAATGGTGCTGAAACAATTGGATATCCACAGTACAAAATTATGAGCTTGTATACTTTAAACCACATACAGAAATTAACTCAAGACGGATAATAGACCTAAATGTAAAACTTTATAAAACTTGAAGAAGGAATCATAGGAGAAAACCTTTGTGATCTTGGGTTGGGCAGAGTTCTTAGAGCCATAAAAAGCATGATCCATAAAAGAAAAAATTGGTGAATTGGGCTTCATCAAAATTAAAAACTTCTGCTCTTCTTCATGAGAATGAAAAGACAAGCCACCCAACCAGGAGGAAATATTTTCAAATCATTTATTTGATAAAGAACTTATATCCAGTCTATATAAAGACCTCTTAAAATGGAATAATATGAAAACAACCCATTTTTAGAAAATGTTGAAGATTTGAGCAATCTACTTCACCAAAGAAGTTATATAGATGGCAAAAAAAAAAAAAAAAAAAAAAAAAAGCTCAACATCATTAGTCATTAGGGAAATGCAAATTGAAACTATAATGAAGTAGCACTGAATGACTATTAGAATGGCTAAAGTTTAAAAGTCTGACCATACTAACTTTTGGTGAGGTTGTAGAGCAACTGAAATTGAATGTAAAAATGGTACAACCACTTTAGAAAACATGTTAGCTGATTTTTAAAAAGATAAAAGTACGTCAGCCATACGATGCAGCCATTCCACTCCTTGAAGATAATGTACACAATTGTTCATAGCAACTATTTGTAATAGTCAGAAATTAGAAACAACCCAAATGTCTGTCAACAGATGGGTGAATAAACAAACTGTGGTATGTCCATAGTGTGGAGTATTACTCAGCAATATAAAGTATATGGCATACAGCTCAATATAATATATTGATATATTGATACATGTAAAAATGTGGATGAATCTCAAAATAATAGAGTGGAGTAAAAGAAGACAGACAAATAAAGAGCGCGTACAATATGATTCCCTTTACATGAAATTCTAGAAAATCAAAAATTCTAGAGAATGCAAACCATGGAAGAATCATCAGTTGCTTGGGGGAAAAGAGGGGCAGGAGGGAGGGATTATCAAAGGGCCCTAGAAAATATTTGGAGGCATGGTTATGCTCCTTATCTTGATTTAATGCTTTCATAAAATTGCCTGTGAACTTTTTTCAAAATTGCACTTCAAAGGTTAATAAATTTGAAATTGTTGACCCTCAATTGACTCATCTCTGTAGACCGTAATATTTTTTTGAGACATAATTCACATTTGCCCTTTTAAAGTGTACATTTCAGCAGTTTTGGTATATTCACAAAGTTTTACAGCCATCACTACTATCTAATTCTAGAACTTTTTCATCACCCCTGAAAGAAATCCTGTACCCATTAGTGGTCACTCCTTTATTCTCCCCAGTTTCCCCAGCCCTAGGAAACCACCTGTCCATTTTCTGTTTCTATGGATTTGCCTATTTAGGACATTTAATATAAATGGAATCATACAATACATGACCTTTATGACTGACTCATTTACCATAATGTTTTCAAGGTTCATCCAGGTTACAGCATGTTATCAGTACTTCATTCTCTTGTATGGCTGCCCTATTGTATGGATGTACTACATTTTGTTTATCCACTCATCAGTTGATAGACATTTGCATTGTTTACCCTTTTGAACTATTTTGGATAATGTTGCTATGAATATTTGTGTATAAATTTTTGTGAACATATGTTTTCAATTCTTTTGGATATATAACTAGGAGTGAAATTGCTGGGCCATATGGTAACATTAACTTTTGAAGGAACTGACCATAATATTTTAAGAGGTGCTGATGTGATTGTGGTTAGCTTACAGTAGATTTTGCTAAATGGAAGATATATTGTCCCATCTTTTTTTATATTGAAATATGTAGACATTTCAGCCCACATTTTTTGAAGCATCATCTTTTTACCTCAAATCCAGAGTAACATTTTCAGTTTTTCAAGACAAAATTTGTCAAGTAAACTGTTTCTGTGATTCTTTTGAATGTTTCACCAAAACTTTATAGTAGTGTTCTATGTTTGTTTTTAACTTATGTAAGCCATGGCTTGAATACTCTGTTTTGTCGTATGAGCTATCTTTTCCTCTCCTGTTTGTTTAAGTCAGCTCAGAGGTAAATGACCTGAAGCTGTTCTTATCTTTAGTGTCGATTTGGTATAAATCTATGTGGTGTACTTTTTTATCCTGTGCTCTATAGTTAGTGTGCAATATTATTGGGACAAATACATTGACTGTTACTATCCATTTGCATTAATTTGCAGTTTCCAAACAAGTAGCAAAACGCCTAAAACTGATGTTGAAGCTGCTTCTAAGCTTGGGTTCCTTCAAAATTTTTATGTAATAGTAGATGTGATAATTCATGTAATTATCAGTGCACATATTAGTATTATGAGCTTGGTGCTTGATTTTTCTTCTAATCAAAAATTTTAAATATTTAGTTTTTACATTAGTTATAATGAAGATAATGATTGCTTTGAGAGCTCCTTTCTGTGAGCAAACATTGTAGAACTTTATTCGTATAGTGAAGAAATCGTAGATTTCTTCCTGTATGTTACCTAAGTGAGACAGATGATGGAGAACATGGAGGGGGCTGCTCTTACTTACTCACTTACTGAAGGCAAGTATAGTTTTGGATTTCTAAATGTTGAGTTTGCTTTGGAATTTCGGGTCAAGAAAAACTGTTGTAGAGCTCTTCTCAGACTAGAAACCAGAGAGATCTCTTAACAGATGGAGGCTGTTACTAGAAAACAAAGGGAAATAAGTCTGATATGATAAGAAGTACAAATGGCAGTTGAAATGAAAAGACATTGTTTGCTAGTATTTAAAGAAATCTTACTGATGTTTTTAGTGTGCACCTTTTTTTTTTTCTCTTTAGATTGGGTATTAGAATTAAAATTTTTTTAAAACAAGGTTGGCAAGAGTGTGAGAGAATGTATGCTGTATACTAGTTGGAGTATAAAATGGTGTAGCCCGTTGAGGGTACTTTCTAGCAAGATTTAAAGTGCTTTTACCCAGTGGTTCTATTTCTGTGCTACAGGATGTTCATATGAAAGAGAAAGAATGCTTTGCAGTACATTTTATTGAACTGGTATAACCTTGTACACAAACCAGACCAAGGATATTACACATAAGGAAAGTTACAGGTCAGTTCATTTATGAGCATAGATGTAGGAATTCATCCAAACACCAGTGTTTGCCCTGAGATTTCAAAGTTGGGTTAATAGTGAAGGCTAGAAGGCAGTGAGATGACATATTTAAAGTGCTGAAAGGAAGAAAACTGCCAACCAGGAATTCTAAATCCAGCAAAACTATCCTTCAAGAATGAAGGGGTCAGGGCGAGGGTATAGCTCAGTGGTAGAGTGCATGCCTAGTACGCCTGAGGTCCTGGGTTCAATCCATTAAAAAAAAAAATGAATAAACCTAATTACCCCCCCCCCAAAAAAAAAGATTTAAAAAATAGTTGGATAAAACAGTTTAAAAAATTAAATTAAAAAAAATGAAGGAGAAATTAAGACATTCCCAGATAAACAATAGCTGAGGGAATCCATTACTGTATGGTCTATACCATCTATGCAAGAAATGCTGAAGGGAGTCTTTCAGACTCACTGCAGACCTACTGAGTTTACTTTCTGGAGTAGGGCCAAAGAATACGCATTTTAAAGTAAGCCCTCCTGTTGATTCTTATACACAGAAAATAAACAAAAACAAAAACCTCACAATGAGACACCATTTTCTATCCGCAGACTGTTAAGAACTGAAAAACAAAAGCCCTATGATACCAGGTGCTTGCCAGGATTCGGTACAGAGGAGCCTCTTAAACACTCTTGGTGGATGTGTGAATTGGTGCAACCACTTTGGAAGACAGTTTGGAGTTACCTAGTAAAGCTGAAGATAGACAGACCATGTGAAGTTGTACAGACCATTAACAGAGAAACGTTTCTCTCTCTGTAGCAGAAGACATATAATAATGTACATACTTGCTGTTTGTAATGGCACAAAACTGGATGCAATCCATATGTTTACTGAGAGAAGAAAGGATTTTTGAGAGTGTGGCATGAAGTGTGTGTGAAAATAAATGCATCAACATGTGGCATCAAAAAAGCAATTCCTTTCATAAGGCACGTTTTATTTATAGGTATGTATGTTTGTAGTAAAGCTATAAAGAGAAGAAAGGAATGATAAAAAATTGAGGGTAGTGGTGACCTCTGGAAGTTGGGGGAAGGGAGAGACACAGGGTTTCAGTGGCTTTTGTCATGTGAACTAAGATGATTTACATGGGAGTGTGTTTTCTTTTCTTATACTTCATGTATTATGTTATTTTACATGCATCAAATACTATGTGTTATTATAAAAATGTTAAAGACTGTATAAAATATAAAACATACATGCAGTGCTACTGTTGAAAAGATTGATATGACTTTGTGTGTTCTGAGTCATTCATTGCAAGCCTTTTTTTTTCTTTGTAGCATTTGTCCCTATCTAACATACACAGTTTTCCCTTTTTTTTTTGACTTCATGGTATAACAAGCAACGACAAAATCAAAAAATTTTAAAAAGGCAAAAAAAGAGAAACCAACAAAAAATAAAAATAAATTCCCTAACTCTCAAAAAAAAAAATCTGGAATTCTGCATATCAAATCAGCATCTGGGTAGGGGGTTAAAATTAAGGGTAAGGACTGGTCACAGCTGAGTGAATGGAGGCTGTATTGCATTTTATAGTTTATATTCTGCACTTGCATTTTTATAATGTAATGATTGTGTATTCTCTAATTAAAAGGGGAGGAAGCATCTTTGAAAATCGAGAAACAAATTATAATCTGGAAAAATTAACAAAAAAATAACTACTGACAAACCTAAGCAAACTCCTTAATTTTAGGAATTGATGTGACAAGTTATTGGAAGGTAGATTGAGACGAGAGATGGTTCTGGTATTAGCTCAGCCTAATGTGCAGTTGGGCTGCTAACCCTTCCTCTGAGTGTTTCTAGAGGAGGCTGTTGTTAGTGTGGGTCTCTGGAAGAAAGGATCAGTCTGAAGTGGAGGTGCTATTGGGATTTTAAGACCTAAGGTCATGTGCTGAGCAGTTTTATGTCCCTGTTATTAAATATACATTAAATAATAATTTTTTGTTTGATTTAAAATGTTAAAACAAAAAGACCAGGATGTGACCAAGGTTATGCACTTGGTTGGATGGAGTGAATTAAGTAGTGTTCTATGGAACTCTTGAAGTATCTGATGTACAGATAAATAAAATTTAAATTATTTCAGAGGTGACTTGTTTTTCTCCATTTACTCTGATTAGTAATTCGTCGACCAAACCTAAGAAACATCACCCCACTTCCCATACACACTCCTCCCCTAGACTCCCCACCAATATACCCTTTTAGTGATAAAATAAAAGTGTACAACAGAATGGTCTTATCAGACATTCCTGCATTGCTTTGGCACAGCTTTGACACTCCCCCTTTCTGATAAACCTTCTATAAATCATAAGAAGTGTTATATGAACATTTGTCTTCATTTGTGATGATGATGCTTTTTTACAAATGTATGAATATTTAAATCTTGTATTATTCTATAGGGGAAATGTGGATGCCATTGTGACAAAACACAACGTTGATCTAAATGATTGATTATACTTAGGACAGAAGCTCATGATCACCTGTGGCTCATGTTTTTCATTTTAGCAAGGGAAACTGGTCAGAATCATGTGGATATGAACTCAGTGTGAAGGGTCCAGCTACTGGCTTGTTGTTTCCGTATGAAGGAAATTAAGTTTCTTGGTATATAAATTTCTTCCCCTACGCATGCACTTGAAAGACTTCTCTCCTCCATGAAACTGGAGGAACATTCACATCTCTGATTTGGAACTGCTGAATTCTGAAACGTTAAACGTTATGCCTCTCTTTTTTTCAGTACTTCTTCTTCCTGTTTCCTCTTTCCTGTTTCTGAAACCAGTAACATGTGTTTTATTTCTGGTTTTTACTAGTTCTGGGACCATTTGGACCCCACAATGTTTTTCCAAGATTTTAGACCCTTTCTAAGTAGCAGTCTACTGGACCAAGATAACAGAGCCAATGAGAGGGGCCACCAGACACACACCGACTTCTGGGGACCAAGTCGGCCGCCTCGGCTGCCAGTGACTCGGAGGTACAGGTCTCGAGGAAGTGCTCGTCCTGAGAGATCCCCAGCTTTTGAAGGGTGAGTGCGAGGGGTTGTTAGTTACATTCTTTTTAAGGGTCGTTTCTAGGAAGGACATATTTAATCTTTATAAGATTGTCATACTTACTACATTTGTGGACAAGATGGGGACATATAGACAGGATGAAAATGAAGCCAAATTGAATGTACTCAACCAGTACCAGCTAATGAGTGATGATAAACTGAAGGACAGCAAAACTAACGATACAGGTCTCTGGTTGACCTTTTCATTAATATCTTGGATTACTATATAGGTGATATGTTTATCAAAATTTCAGAAGGTACTGAGATGAGGTAGCCTTTCTTTTTTTCAAAGGAACTCCATTAGCTCACGTTCCTGACCCATTCCTTACCTATTTCTCCGGGGATTTTGTTTCATCCATTTTCTTCTGTCTGCTCCCTTTTCTCCATTTACTGCTTCCTGCGTTGTTCCCCCCACGCCCCCATACCCAGTGTGTACTTTAAAATCTTTATTATATGGGTCCATCTGAATGAACTCTCCATCTGGGAGGCTGGCATCTTGCTTGTACGTTAGCACCAAGATTTGGCCCCACCCAACAGCCTTTAGGCTCCAGAGCTGGGACACCCCAGCCCAAACAGCTAATTAGGTAGGGACACATCCCCACCCATCAGCAGACACTGCCTAAGGCTGAGTCCACAGCTGCCTCTAGACATGCCCCTAGACACATTTCTGCCCACCGGAGGGCCAGGACCCAGCTCTACCCACCAGTGGGCAGGCCCCACCCCTCCCACCAGGAAGCCTGCGCCAACCTCTAGACCAGCCTCACACACCAGGGGGCAGACATCAGAAGCTAGAAAACTGATCTCACAACCTGTAAAACAAGTCCTCAAACACAGGCCAGAATCTGCCCTGGGACCAGCAAGGCCATAGGCCCTGGGTGACGAGAGGGGAGTACACTGCAGGGTCACATAGGACATCTCCTACAGAGGGCCACTTCTCCAAGGTTGAGAAACAACTAACCTACACAAAAATACAAATAGAAATTTAGACAGAATGAGGTGGCAGAGGAACATGTTCGTGGCAGAGGAACAAGATAAAATCCCAGAAGAAGAAATAAGTGATGAGGAGACAGGCAATCTACATGAGAAAAGAGTTCAGAGTGGTGACTGTGAGGATGATCAGAGAACTCGGGAGGAGAGTGCATGCACAGAGCAAAGAGTTAGAACATGTAAAGAACACCCAGACTGAGCTGAAGAATACAGTTGCTGAAGTGAATAATACGCAGGAAGGGACCAAGAATAGACCAAATGAGGCAGAACTGAGCTAGAAGACAGAATAGTGGAAATCACTACCACAGAACAGAAAAAGGAATGAAAAGAAATAAGAGGCAGTTTATCTGTCCCATAATTTGAAGGAAAGAAAATCTTTCTCAGTGCCCCACTCCCACCTCTACACCTCCTGCCTAGAAAATTCCATTCACTGGGCACTGCGTCACATGCTCCCCACCCCTAGCTGTAAAGAAAGCTGGGAGAGTATGGATTTAGCTTTTCTGTCCTTTGTAGTAGGAGATGGCAAGGGAGGAGGGTGTTGAGAATGGATTTGGGGTCGGCCAGCCAGTGTCTGCTAATTAGCTATTTCATTAGCTACTTCAGCTGAAAGAATATTTGGCATGTTATTTCAGATTAATTGTAGCGTAGGGTTAATATTTATTTTATATTAAACAATGTTTCTACAATCTTTTGAAGATTTTGATCCTATCACTTGTAAAATATATTAGCCATGGGCACCCTACCTTCTTGTGTTGTGTGTGTGTGAGTGTCATAAACTCAGTGATTTTGGCTCTAAATCATGTTTTCTACATTTTAGTCATTTAAGTACTGTCTTGATGAATTTTTCCCTCTCTATCATCATTATTATTATTTAATGTTTTTTAGACCTGTTTTTTTTTTTTTTAACCTTATTTAAACATACTGTGAAAAGAAGCTTCATATTATTACCTGTGTAAACCTTGAGTATATAGTGATTAGTTGGGGTTTTTTTCCTCCACTCAAGTAGAGACCATCTCCTGCTATAGGATCAGAAAATGCCAGATCGTACTTTCCAAGGCTCTTTGACAGGTAGGGCAAAGGCATGTAACCCTTATTACCAGTGGAACCTAAAGGGTCTACTGGAAGGACTTCTGGAAAAAATTTCCCTTTCTTATTAAAAAAAAAAAATCTGAGGAGAATCCCACCTCTTTACTTACTGAGTCTTAGAGCTGCTATAGCCATCTTGTAACCATGTGTGGAAGACACAGCTGACACACTGAAAGGGGCAGAGCAGAAGGATGCAGAGTCGTGTTTCATTGAGTTGCTATACCAAACTTGGGACTGCTTGCCTCTAGACTATTTATTAATTAAGGCAAATAAATGTCCTTGCAGTTTAAGTCATTTTTAATCAAGTATCTGCTATTTGCAGCTGAATACATCTTTTAATTCTTATAGATTATGTAGATGGAAAGCAGTAGTAGAAAGTAACCATAAAAATAAATACATTAAAAATGAAGTACCATTATTAAATTTTAAAAACAAAATAAAACATTTTGATTTAAAATAAACACTGATAAAATCAAAGTGCCTTTTGGTCCCCAGAGTAGGCTCCTACTTCCCCAACTTCATTCCACGCCTCTTCGCCCTTTAGTCTCTTTACTGTCTTCAGTCTAGCTGTCCTGGCCTTGTAGTCGCCCGCAGTTGCCCTGTTCCCTTCAACCACAGGCCTTTGCACAGTTTGGTTTCCTGTCTAGATTGCTGGGATGTTCTGCCTCCAGCCTTACTTCCGCCCCTTCCTTAGGTTAACTGAGACCTAGCCCTTAGGTATCATCAGCTCAAGGGATATCACCTCCTCTGGGAAGCCTTTTCTGACACTGTTACTAGGTCCCTGTGCACATCCTCACCGAGCTCTTGTACTCTGTAACACTAGTCACAAAAGCAGTTTTATGTTTTGTATTGTTACTTAATGTCTTTCTTCTCCACTAGACTAAGTTCCAAGAAGGCAGGGACCATTATTCCTTCAGAGCTTAACATAATTCCTGGCACATAGTACATCCTGAAATTCTTAATGACTGAGACTGAATGAATGCAACATTGTCTATAATTTAAAACTGTATTAGCGAATTCATGCATTTCCTATTGAATGCAGCTTTTGCTGCTCTAAACTTTACAATTTTGTCATGAAGGCTGTATTAAATTGGATTCCAGTTATTGCTAGAACAACACTGGAGGAATAGAGATGAACTAAAGTTACTGACCATTTCCTCAGGCCATTGAATGTTATGGGGAGATTTTGAGATTCTGGTTTCTCCAGCTCTCCAGATCCTCAATGATACCATTTTCTTGGTCTCTGACTTTGACATAAGAATTTTGGCAGGCTTTTGAATTAAAACAAATGTATAACCATTGAATTTGTTTTTAAAATGTTCTGTTACGTGAAATCACCTCATGGTCATACACCTATCTTGGAAAACACTGCTCTAACATTTTCATTCTAGGTACACGTTTAGGAAGAAAGTAGCCAACCATTAGAGATGTATAAAATGTATTCAAAAATTTCTTTCTTATGTTTATATGGAAAATAAAATGTCCAATGCATGTACCTGTGTTTATACCTGTTGAAGTTTTTCTCACAGTTCCATGAGGGCAGAGACAATATCTAGTTAGATATTTTTAATACCTAATTTTCTTCATATAACCATGTATTTTGTCCATCTTTCCGTATCATTTTTTATGGATCTGCCAGATCTGTCACATGAATAGAATTCCATCTTATGAATGTACAATAATTAATTTAGACAGTTCTCTAATGAGGACCATTAGAGATCTTTTAGATTTCTTTTCATCATCATAAACCATAATGCATCGAGCAGTCCTTGTTTATGATTTTTTGTATGTCTATAAAAGTATATCTTTCCATATTTTCCATTCTTTTTTCTTTGTACTTAAGTTTGGACATTTTCTATTGACCCACCTTTGGTGTTGTTAATCTTGTTTTCTGCTGTTAAACCTATCAAATGAATTCCTTATTTCCGATACAGGATTTTTCATTTATAAAATGTCAGTTTGATTGCCATATGGCTTCAAATCCTGGGGTGAAATTCTCCACCTTTATTTGTAGATATTAGTCATAGGTAATTTAAAGTTCTTTTTTGTAACTTCAGTATCTGGATCACCTCTGGATCTGTTCTCTTTGTCTGTCTTTTCCTCTTGGCTTTTGGTCATTGGTCTTGGGGTTTGGCATGTGCATTTTTGGTTGAATGTACGTAGTTTGTATAACAAATGCTAGAGGCTCCAGGCAGTGTGACTCTTCTCTAGAGTGGGTTCCCCTTTCCTTACTGGGCGCGCAGAATGGTGGGTGGTCGCCATGCTTTTCAGCACCGGCTCAAGTCAGGGCTGGGTCACAGGCCTGGTGAGCATTGTCTCATTAGGGTTTACCCCTGGGCCTCCAGAGGTTTCAGTTCAGAGCTTGATGAATTGTTTGGAGCCTTTCTTACAGTGTAGGTCCTGTATTCTAACTTTGGTTTCATGACACCTCAATCTGTCATTGTCTCAGCAGCTCTCCTCTGCCCTCAAACCAATTACCTGGATTTTCTAAGTATCTGGATTTTCTAAGTTCTAGGTGTTAATACTGGTTTGCCACTAACTGCTATATCTCACTTGAGGGTGAATGTCTATGGAAATGTGTCTGTAGGATGAAATTCCAGGAGAGAAAGGTTATGACCATTTGAAAATTTATATTGTTAAATTGCCCTTCTGAAAGGCTGTAACTGTTACAGTCTCACCAAGAATATTTGAAAGTGTGTCAAACATCTTTATCAAACTAGATGTTCTCAGTCTGTATCTTTCTTAATCTGATAGATAAAGACATGCTAGTTATTTTTGTTTTAATTTGTGTATCTTTGATTTTTCACTTGATTAAAGTTATTTTCATGTCATTATGTGATATTAATATTTCCTCTGTGATTTGTTTATTAATATCCTTTGACCAATTTTCCTATTATGAAGTTAAAAAATTATTTTATAGGAGTTCTGTATGTAGCAAGGATATTAATCTTCTATATATGTTGCAAATACAAATTTCTTTCTATTCTGTCCTTTGTCTTATCCTTGGTAATTTTGTTGTATAGATGTTTTTAATTTTTAGGATATCAAATCTTTCAATCTTTTAGATTTCTCACCATGCTTAAGGAGTCTCTCCTTATTCCAAGATTTAAAAAAATTATTCCTATATTTTCTTCTAGTCCTTACTTTATCTGATATTATTTGGTTATGTATTTTGTTACAGGCAATAGAAGTCCAATTTAATATAACTTGAAAAAATAGTGTGATGATTCATGTAAGTCATGTGGTTCTTGGCTATATCAGACACATCTCCCCTTTGTAACAACTTTATTATAATGTCATCTCTTACTGTCCTGATTCAGAGTTCATGATATAACCTATAAAACATAGTTAAAATATGCATGCATGTCTATTATTATTTTCCAACCAATATACAAGAGAAATAAAAGGATAGTAATAGATAAAAATTTTAATATGTTTTGATTTATAAATGCTTGGCTGTGACTATTTTGGGAGACAAAGTGAAATATCAGATGCTTGTCTCTGTGGAGAATCACTAAGAAAGTGATAGTGCCTTTCTGTCTGGCAGCAGCCATCAGGTAAGGCAAGGTGGGCACTTACAAGTACATCCAGGAGCTATGGAGGAAGAAGCGGTCGATGCAATGCACTTCCTTCTCAGGGTGCAGTACTGCCAGCTCTCTGCACTGCGCAGGGCTGCCTGCCTCACTTGGCTCAGCAAAGTACATAGACTGGGATACAAGGCCACGCGAGATTATGTCATATATTGGATTCATGTGCACCTCGGTGGCTGTAAACACCCGTTTCCTAGGGGTGCAGCCTGTGGCAAGCCTGTGCATCATGGTGTTAACCAGTGACGGTTTGCTTGAAGCCTTCAGTCTGTTGCAGAGGAGCATGCTGGATGCCACTGTGTGACTGAGAGTCTCCACGTGCGAAAGAATGAAACTGAACCAATATCTTACTCCATACACAAAAATTAACTCAAAATGGAGTAAATAAAGACTTGCGCATAAGACCCTGAAACCATAAAACCCCTAGAAGAAAAGAGGCAGTAAGCTCCTTGACATCAGTCTTGGTGATGCTTTTTGGACCTGACTCCAAAAAGCAAAGGCAGGAAAAACAAAAATAACAAGTGGGACTACGTCAAACTATAAAAAGCTTCTGCCTGGCAAAGGGAACCATCAACAAGATGAGAAGACAACCTACTGAATGGCAAAAACTTTTTGCAAATCATCTATTTTACAAGGTGTTAATATCCAAATACATAAATAACTTATACAATATAATGGCAAAAAAACAAGCAATCTGATTTTAAAATGGGCAAAATATCTTAAGTAGATGTTTTTTCCAAAGAAGACATACAAATGACCAAGAAGTACATGGAAAGATACTCAACATCACTAATCATCAAGGAAAAGCAAATCAAAACCACGAGATACCGTGTCACACCTGTTAGAATGGCTGCTGTCCAAAAGACAAGAAATAGCAAGTGGTGGTGAGGATGTGGAGAGAAGGGAGCAAACCCTTGTGCACTGTTGGTGGGAATGTAGCCACTATGGAAAATATTATGGAGGTTCCTCAAAACCATATGATCCAGAAATTCCATGTCTGTATGTTTATCTGAAGAGAACAAAACACTAATTTGAAAAGATTTGCACTGCCATGATCATTGCAGCTTTGTTTACCTAGCCAAGACATGGAAACAACCTAAGTGTCCATTGATGGATGAATGGATAAAGAAAATGTGTTGTGTACACACACACACACACACACACACAGAGTGAGATATTATTCAGCCATAAAAAAGAGTGGAATCTTGCCATTTGTGGCAATGTGGACCTTGAGGGCATTATGTTAAGTGAAAAAAGTCAGACAGAAAAATAAATACTGTATGATCTCATTTATATGTGAATCTTAAATAACAAAAAAACAAACTCTAAATACAGAGAACAGATTTGTGGTTGCCGGAGGCAGTGGGTGAGGGATGGGTGAAATGGATAAAGGGGGTCAAAAGATACAAATTTCCAGTTATAAATAATCGGGATGTAATGTATAACACGGTGACTGTATCAACAGGGAAATGCAAATCAAAAGCACAATGAGATTATAGCTTTTTACAGTTAATTATAGTTCATTACAGTATTATAGTTTTAATGCTCTTGTGTTTTTGAAAGTTGCTAAGAGTAGATCTTAAAAGTTCACAAGAACATAAAATTTTGTAACTATGTATTGTGATGAATGTTAATTAGTCTTACTGTCGCGATCATTTGCAATGTATACAAACATCAAATCATGTCGTATGCCTGAAAAAATATAATGTATATGTCAATTATAATTTTTTAAAAAATGTCAGTCAGTAAATCCAAGCTACACCCAAGGGAGGAGTATAAAATTACTTGTGGGCATATTTTAAACAAACACAGAATGTAGTTAGCTATTGTTGAACCTTTTAAAAATGGCCCTTTAAATAACATCTTATACAATGTGTATAACATATAAAAATGGAAGTGCCCTTGTTACAGGGAGGTGGGCCCAGAGTCCCGCTGGCTTAGCATCCCTTTCAGCCTGTCATCTTGCTACCAGCTATCCAAGGATCATAGTTGGAAAACTAACCATACAATCAGATTCCTTTCCAGCCTAATTCATAAAAATCTCCTAATACATGTAATAGCAGAGCTCAGGAAGACAGCCGTCATTAGCAAAGGAGCACTCTCCCGTGTAGCAGACTGATTGTATAATAGTGAAAAACCATTGTGTTTTGGGGAAGGAACTGGTGATCATGCGGCCATGGATATCTATAGAGCACTTCCATTGGTCTGTTTTCTTATCTAACTTTTTTTCCTTCAACAGAATACTACAACAGATCTTTGCAGGATTCTTCGCAAATCCTGCAATTCCTGGATCCCCGTACCCTTTTTCGTGGTAAGTAACTAATTGCCTCCTGTCTTAGTCTCCTGGAGTAGTGTGATTTTAGGTACTTTAGTATCTGTGCCATAGTGAGAAAGAGAAAGAGCTGCACAGGTGAGTATGTAAGTGTGACTGACAGACTCGTAAAGACTGCCATTATCAGCTGAGCCCACGCTTAGTCAGAACGGAGTTTTTATTATTAGACACACGAGGGCCGTCCTGGTCCCACAGGACGCCTGGGCACTGGATGTGTCTGATTCTGTTCGTATTCAGGTCTGAGGATGGTGTTGAGGTAGAGAATGAGACGGTCCCCGCCAGGCTTGGTATCAGATTTGTGTGTTTCTCCTCTAGATCATACGGGAAGGTTTTAATCCTTGAGAATTTCTGAAATGGAAAACCTGCTGCTTAACTTCCTTTTTTCAAAGTAAGAAGGTTTTTCAGAAAAAACAAAAGGCTTTAATTCAGTATCAAAGTGGCACTTATGAATAGTAGAGGTTAAAGATGGAATTTCCTCTTGTCTAGACAATTGTTTGCTACTTCTGACTCTGCCCCACAAGGCTTCTTTGCTCAGAAGGACTTCAGTCCTCTCACACAGTTACCCTATTTTCTAGCCTCTAGTATCTTTAAACACATTCCAGCCAAAGAGTCTGGATAGCTGTCATCCAGGGTAGTGGAACCAGCAGCTCCAAGAACAGGTGGTGCCAAGTCCCTTTTGTAATTGCTCTGAGTTGTGATTCAGAGAGACTGCTGCGGCTGCTTCTCTGCTTGAAAGCTCTTCATTGTCCAGGACCACAGGCGGCCTCTTAGAATGAGGGAAGTCTGCTGTCGATTTTAGCCAGTCACAAAGGGAAAACTCTCCTTAAAAAGCGGCTCCATCTATGTTTAATGTAAGTGGGCCCAGAGAAGACAAACTTTTCTTAACCAATAGGCAACGAGTCACTCTCTTTGCTCTGGTGTGTTTTGTGATATTTTAGGTAGCTTCACATTTTTATGTTTCATTCAGTTAAGTAAAAATTCCTAGAGAATGAGAGACTACCTCTGGATAATCTGTTTGACCTTGAAGTTACTGAGAAATCCTTTGCCACTTGATTCTAGAGAACTAGTGACTTTCCAGCTCTGAGAGAGCAGGATCCCTCTGCCAGTTTTTTCTGTGGTGTAAGGCAGGGAGCCTGGTCACTCCATCTAATGCTGTCTGTCTCATCTCACGTATAGGAGCGGGATGCTGCACTCCAACCCTGGGGACTATGCCTGGGGTCAGACAGGGCTTGATGCCATTGTAACCCAGGTGAGGAGCTGCCTTTTGAGGGTGTCTGTTCAGTGTGTCTCATGGTTCCACAGGCTTCCTGCTTTCCTTCTGCTACTTTCTGAAATGGCAGTCACTCTGCTTTCGCTAATATTTAGAGCTTGTGGGTTTCCATTTTACTAAAGGGATAAGTGGTTATGGGTTTAGCTCAGCATCCATGTATTTTCTTGGTCCTAGGAGCTTTCTAGAAGATGGCTTCAACCCCAGAGGAAGAAAAGACTTCTATAACAAACAGTATCTTGTATTTTTGGCCTCTTGTTCAGTCCTGTGAGGATCCTATTAACAAGTACTTCACAAAAAAGAAGGGTCTCCTCACATGCTGAAGCAGGGATTTCTGCTGGATGGAGCAAAGTAGGGGAAGGAAGCAGAGAAAGAGGTGTTCCCATGCCGTGTCTGATTGCTTCCACTTGTTTATGTTTATCTTAATTGAGTTGGTTTTCCATTTCCCTTGTGGATTGCTGAGCATAGAGAGCATGTCTTTATATCCAAGACTCACAGGCAGTCGTTTAACTGTTTCTTGGCTTACCTTATGCTGCTTTCCATACTCCCACCCTTTTATTCCATTTGGCAGAGTGAAGTTTTTGAATTGGCTAAGTATAACTTTTCATTAAGCTGTAGTTTTATTCGTGACATCACAACCCTTTTGCTGCCTCTGAAGTTGCTTTATGCCCAAAGGTGGGCCTTTCAATGATGGATCTGTCTGTAGGCTTATGCTGATGTCACCTGGAAATTGTAAAGCAATTAGGGGTGTTCTGGCAGCAGGAAAGGGCAAGCCCAGGCCTTCCAGAGCCTTGCAGAAGTAAGAGCGACTAACATTTCTTCATGTCTGCACTGTTTGTCCTCAGCTGGAGCAGCTCCCTCCCTAGGGATAGTTAGACAGCTACTACTTTTTCTCTTTATTTATTTATTCTTTTTTTCTTTCTTTCTTTCTTTCTTTTTTTTTTTTTTTTTTGTAGCTTTTAGGACAACTGGAAAACACAGGCCCCCCTCCAGCTGACAAGGAAAAGATTACATCTCTTCCAACAGTGACAGTAACTCAGGAACAAGTTGGTAGGTTCATTTTCATACATATTGTCATCTTCTTATCTCTGTTCAGAATGTTTGCCCCTTCCTGATACCAGAGATCTTCAAGTGAAGCTGTAGCACTCCTCAAGTCCCCGCCTGGGTGCCAGATCTGGAAGGTACCTATCCTTTCTTTAGGGTTAGTTAACAGGCAACTCCTGAGCAGTTGCCGTGTGCTTTTTCTAAGTCCCGTGCAGGAAATAAAGAGGTACAAAGATATGTAAGGCTTGATTTCTTGAAGAACTTACTAGGGGGAGCAAAACTCACCAAATGATTAGATAACAGTTTAAAAAGTGGTGTTGAGCAGATGATACTGACTTCGGGGAAAGAGGAAGAGAAAAAATGGGAGGCTGGGAATTTGTTTCACATCTGCTTTATACTCGAGTACATTAGACATAGATGTTATTTTATTTATAAGCACTGAAGGAACTTAGTGATACGAGACGTTATTTTGGACTGGGAGTTTTTCCCCCACAATTCCAATTTCGAGTCAGAAGACTTTAAAGACAGGGTGGGCCATCTTAGAAAGGGCATTTTATTTATGGAAAAGTATGAACCAGTATAAGAATGTCAGCATGAACATGGTATCTGAATCAGGTAGAAGGAGAGTGACCTCACTAGACTTGAAATAGAATCTGATTCGGGGAGTAGTGGGAGGTATGACTGGAGGGGAAGGGTGGGTCCTTGTTATAGAGGACCTTGAAACTGGCAGAGTGGTTGGGGCAGGATATTTTAGGTAGTAGGTAAGTTTGGTAGTTGTAGACACTTACATTCCCTCATTCTGAGGGAGGAATGAGGGAATGTAAGTGTCTACACAGAAGATTAGTTTGGGAAGATAGTGTCAAATAGATTGGAAGAGGGAGGAAGGAGAAATAGTATAAGGGGCTGTTGCAGCATTTGATGGTTCAGGTGATGGGGTCAGTGCTAACAGAAAGGAAAGGGTAGACTCAGATCATTTTGAAGTAAAGCTTTCATCACCGACTACATTATGAGATGAAGGAGAGGAAAGAGTCAAAGATCATTCTTAGATTTTGCAGCTCTGTAACTATGGAGGTGGTGCTGACACCATTGCCAGTGGGGGAATTGTGAGTGGGCCTTGGTTCGAGTAAGGAGGTAATGTGACGTTTTTAATTTTGAATTTATTGATTTTGAGGGGAAATTGGCTGGTAGCAAAATGTAGGCTATATTGGGAAGGCCTTGAGTCAAGGATAGTACCTGAGAGGCTGTTACAGTAGACTAGGCAAGAGAGGTAAAAGCGAGAATTAGGGTGGAGGTGGGGGTGGGGTGGGGGGTGAATCTGTTAAGTGGTGTTCTTACTCCAGATGCCCTGAGTGCTGTGGAGCATGTAACATACGTAGCCCAGCTGCTGGAGAGAGAGACTGCTAGCTGGTATTATTAGCCAGATTTGGGAAAATTGGAATTTGCTGCCCGGTTTTCCCAGTTTACTTTGTAGCCCTTTCCTCTCAGAGAAGAGGGCTTCCTGTCTCTGGGCCTGGAGTCTTGGCTGCCCTTGGGCCTTGCAGTTCTGTGGCACCACCTCCTGGTAAAGCTTTCAATGAACAAATTGTACAAAAGGCTTCAGGGTAACCATGATGAATGGGGTGTGCAGTGTGGAAAACAACAGGGCAGAAGTCACTTGAAACACTGAATGCGAGCTGTTAACACTGCTGAGGTGAGGCCCGCTGGTTGTGGTGGGCAAATTGTCAGTGTTTTCTAAGTAGAAACTGCCAGAAGGCTATCACACATTTGGGAAGATGTCTTTCCTGTTTTACTTAACAGATCATCTAAGCCCCAGTTCTTCTAACTCTTTACATTGAGAAGTGGGCCCTGTATAGTTCCCGTCCAGGCCCTGTTGGAATAGGCCCATTCATCAGCCCTCCTTCTGACATCCCTGTCTGCTACCACTTCTATCCCCATTTTGAAATGAAGTTCATGCTCCCTGTCTGCCTCCACCTTTGATGCACTTTGTCTTTTCTTCGTGCATTCCTCTGGTGGGTAAAGACATTGGGCTAGTTTTTTCTTCCTTGTTTTCACTTGTTTACCTTAAAAGGCATTTTCTCCTCCAACAGATATGGGTTTAGAGTGTCCAGTATGCAAAGAGGACTACGCAGTTGAGGAAGAAGTCCGGCAGCTACCCTGCAACCACTTCTTCCACAGCAGCTGTATTGTGCCATGGTTAGAACTGGTAAGTACAGACAGCTCCCATCTGTGATGGGGCGGCTGTGCCGGTCACATCTTCTTTGGGGGATGGCTCACAGTAAGGGTGTAGTTAACAGTGAAGGAAGAGTCAGGCAGATCAGATTTTAGCACCTGGCTAACTCCTGGTGGCACCGTTACTGTTTTTGAGATTATCTAAAATTTTGGAGCTTCTCTGACCAGGGGTGAGCAGACTACAGCCTACAGGTCTCTGTAGCCTGCCACCTGTTTTTGTAAATGAGGTTTTATTGGAACACAGCTACACTCATTTGTTTACAGGTTGTCTGTGGCTACTTTTGTGCTACGTCAGCAGAGTTGAATAGTTGTGACATAGGCAGCATGGCTTGCAGTCTAAAATATTTACTACCTGTTCCTTTATAGAAAAAGTTGGTTGACCCCTTCTCTAGAGACCATCTCAGGTCACTGTTTCTGGTTAGTTCTGTTTAGTGGTATGTGTTAGCTGTTGTTAAGCTGCTGACCTAGAATTCTTTGTTGGTTCTGTTGAAAGTTCTCTTTGGAAGATATCTTGGTGTTACACCTTGGAGTCCAGCGTGCAGTCTGTGAGAGTGCCTGCCCTTTTTATTTTTCTGCCTGCCAACTCTTGGGATTTCTTAAGTGTTTAGTACTTCTAGCTTCTCAGGTCAGGCTGTTTACATGGACTGATACCTTTTCTGTTTCAGCATGACACATGTCCTGTATGTCGGAAGAGCTTAAATGGTGAGGACTCTACTCGGCAAACCCAGAGCTCTGAGGCCTCTGCGAGCAACAGATTTAGCAGTGACAGCCAGCTACATGACCGATGGACTTTCTGAAGCTGAAGACTGCATCTGAGCCAGGGCTGTGGTAGACTTCTTATCATGGCTGTTAATTGTATCAAAACAAACAAAAAAAATAGTAGGTGGATTTAGGAGTCACTTAAGAAACCCTAACCCATAATATTAATGCAATGAGTGTTTTTCTTTTCTAAATTTAAAGTTAGTATCTACAGATGGTATTGTATCTACAACCAAATGCCCCTTATTCCTGAATTCAGAGTGATAATTTTATAAGTGTGAAACCTAATTATGTGGATTTCCCCCACCAGAATAGAATCAGTTCCTTAAAGTCTAGCTAGGGTCCTGCTGTCATGTTACCTTGTGATGGATGTTTCCAGTCTCTACCCTACCATTATTGTATTTTACTGTAAGTATAGTGGAACCAGAGCCCTGAAGTCCTGCTGATACAAAGTCCTTCTGTTTTAACTGTACAAAAGCGTCTACTCTTGGCCACATTAGCCATGAATGAGGTCAGATTAATTCAGGAATTTGGGACTAATGCTTTTGTGTTTTCTTGAATCCTCAGAGAGCAAATCAAAGAAAAATCACAGTGGGAAAGAGAAAGTGGCTTATCATTGTACTCTTTGGTTTTCTCATTTTTATTTTTAAAGACTACTTCACAAGATGCAGCTTCTGCAGAAACCTACATGACATGTCTTAGAAGTCTTATGTTGGTAGGAATCTGAATCTGGTTCCTTTTTGGGAATGAGTTTAGCAGCATATAGGCACAGAAAGACAGATATTTGAAATATTTGGTTCTGAGGTTTTTTAATGATCCCCAGTTCATTGTTTACTGTCTTTTGTCCTGGGGACCTTAAAATAATTTCCCTCAGAAATAGAATTACTTCATTACTGCTTCTGTGGCCAATTCATTGTTTTCAGTAATTCATTGATCTTCAGGAATTGAGATTTTACATTGTCTCATTTTAATTTTTTAAGCCGTTTTATCATCTCTGAAACCTTTCTGTTCTGCTTGGTTTTGGCTGTACTTGGAGTCAGACTGTTTATTGTGATCATGCCCAACAACCTGGCTGAGGAAAGGTAGACCTTTTTTTTTTTTCATCTGAACAGTGTCCCATGCACATGCACATGCTCTTTGGCACATTTAAGTGTTTGAAGTTGAATAAATGAAGACGATTAAGAATGTTGTTGGAACTTCAAAGTCTCAAAAATAAATGACGGGGATATGTAACCACTGTTGGTGCACCAGAAAAGGGTGACAGAGGGGCACCGTTTGTATGGTCATATCAGCCATTCATGGTTTGGAATAGTCAGAACAAGAAGGCTCCTCTTTGGTGAGTCTCGTTCTTGGCTAAGGAACGTTTCCTCAGTTTTGGTTGACTGTCATTCACTGGTTTTGGGGGGTAAGGGGCAGAGTTAGAGATATCTTTACACTTTGGTAGAAGATAGAGGACTAAGGGAGGGAAGAGAGAAAGTGAGAAAGTTTAATTTAATTGCTGAATTAATAGCCTGCCTCTCAAAGTTGTGACCATAGGGTATGATTCACACTGGCCCAGAGAGAATAAAAGATGTTCCCTCATGTGCCTCTTATGTTACACCTCTGTAGAGAGCGCTTGTTTGGAGAATGTGAACTATTGACTGTGGCTATTGAAATGTAGCCCGGAAATACACATTGATTTTGCGTGGGGAGGGGTGAAGAGCCTGCGGGGAGGTGAGAGGTATGTTACGAATATTTGATGGCGACGACTTAGATGGAGAGGGCTATGCTGAAGTTGGAGCACATTGCGGTTTTCAAGTAGAACAGTATCAGCTGTCTCAGAAAAACTATTACAGCCTGGAAATTTGTGTCTTCCAGCTGGTGTCTGGAGATGCCAGGACAGGTGATTGTATCTTTACTTACAGCTGGAGCACTAGGAAGGATCTGAGTGGCTTCACAGAGGGATACAAACAGTGGATATCTGGATAGCGCTATAACTTTTCAAAGTACACAGTAGCAAGTGTCATCAGTCTGAGTTACCTGCAGTTTTCTTCACTTTTTTTGCTCTGTGAGATGGAAGACATGAGTCTCGGGGTGCTGTTTTTGAGACCTCCTACTTAATGAATCTGTAGTGTTTCTTGAAGCATTTCAGACTTCCAGGTTAATTGGGTAAGGAGTACATTTGTCAGGGTTCTTCAGAGAAACAGAACCAATAAGAAGTGTGTATGTATAAAGAGGTTTATTATAAGGAGCTGGCTCACATGATTATGGAGGCTAAGAAGTCCCAAGATCTGCAGTCAGCCAGCCAGCCAAATGACGATGAGGTTCTAGTCCAATTCCAGAGGTGTGAGCGCTAGGAAAGCCCATGGTGTAAGTTCTAATCCAAAGGTCAGAAAACCCAGTGCTTCAGTTTGAGTTCAAAGGCAGGAAAAGATGGATGTCCCAACTCAAGCAGTCAGGCAGGATGAGTTCTCTCTTGCTAGCAAGTATCAGCCCTCTTGTTCTATTCAGGTCTTCAACTGATTAGATGAAGCCCACCCACATTAGGGAGAGCAATCTGTTTTACTCAGCCTACTGATTCAGATGTTAATCTTATCCAAAAAATACCCTCACAGATACACCCAGAATAATGTTTGACCAAATATCCGGGTACCCCTTAGCCCAGTCAAGTTGACATATAAAATTAACCATCACAATGAGGAAAAGTAGAAATGATGCACACAGCAGAGTGATCGTCATCCCACTTAAGTTTTGCCAAGCAAACAGTGTGTCTTTATGAGAAATGTCGGCCTTGCTTAGCTAGGATTAAACAGTGGAAGAAATGTTTATGGGATAAAGACCAATTTGCTGTATGCATCATATCTGTTTTTCCTTCTTAACCTAAATTAACCCGGATGTCTGAGATGCCTCCTATTCTAGGAAGAAATATTGAAGATTCATTGGTTTAACACCAGAACACGACTGGAGCTGAAAGTTTATCTCTAGGAACGCCTTGCTCTTACGTGTTTCAAACACAGTTTAGATATAGCACCCAAGGCAGAGGGCTACATAACCCAGACTTTCAGGTGTTCTTTCCTTTATAACTGGAAGGCTTACAGACTCAGGAAACTGAAGCCTTACTGGGAGTCAAGGGGGAGATGATTCCGCTCTCCCTCATTGTCGGCGAGAACAGAAGACAGTTGCAATTTCAGATCTTGGGCCTTTAGACTTGAGACCTTTATATTCATACTAAAGGACTACCTTTGAGTTCTGTGCAGAGATAAACAGATTGTTTTCTTATTCATGAATGTCTTTTCTTCTTAATGTTCCTTTTGTCCACTATATTTGAAATAAGCGGGAATAACTTTGCTAGCACGTAATGAGGAGAGACTTCCTGGTAGACTTGAAAGTTGAGAGATGATATAGGCAACTCCTTGTTACCTCCAAGGAATTATTGCTTCTTGGGTAGTTTCCACAGGAGTTAGTCTAACCCATCGTCATATGGACTAGTTCTGGCTGGACAGAACTGGGCGGTGGGAAAGGCCATAGTGGTGAACGTTTGATTGATATCGCCAACATCTTTGAAGTTCCTAAGCTAATGAATTGGGTGGGAGCAGAGTGAAGGAATAATCCTGGCATTAAAAATTAATGTCCCCTCAGAGTTCCTGTTGCTAGTTCTCTGAAGAATTGAGAAACATGGAGAATCCAGAACGGCGTTTTGGTCCTGTTGCTATAGCTCCTTGATTCTTTGCTCATAGCATTTCAATTTAGAAGAAAAAAGATTTATTCTAGGTGGAAGATATGGAAATGGCTATAATTTAAATAACTTTCTTAGCTTATTATAAATTTTAATTGTCAACATTTGCTTCATAACAACTGAACAAGTGTTTGTTAAATGTTTTCCTTGATCAGTACTCTCTCTGGTCGAATAATTAGTTCTCAAGTTAAAAGGAAGATTTTGGGGGAAGAATTAGTTTTTTTCCCCCAACAAGTCTCACTTGGATTAAATAGTTATTAGGAGAAAAATTCCTTGTTTATGTCTTTGTATTGCACACATGTGTGTGTGTATACATTCATAGACACACGCATACATGCACACTTCACACTAGAAGAAGAAAGGGTGTGGTGGGCACTGAGGTAGAGTGAGCGGAGATACAGCAGGGGCTGGGGCCTCAGTCTGACTCTCTCCCTGTACCTGCCTCAGGCCTGTCTGTTTCTGTGCGTCTCTATTTACGGGGCACTGTTGGCGTGGGCAGGCACCCTGTTGTGTGTGGCAGAGGGATTCAGTGGAGGAAGAAGTCTTGTCATTTCTGAAAGTTGAGAATAAATAGCTTTGAGGAAAGGGTGTTCATCAACTATTGGTTCTGTATTTTAACTAGTTAAACTCAAGCACAGTTATCTATTGTTTTACAATATTTTTCTTGATAAATTATTGATGCCAAATTGACTTCTCACATGACCTTCTGCGTGCTTCAGTTTCTTTCTTCCTGGTGTCCAAGTGCTGTTTTCTCAAGCGATACAAATATACCCATCTTAACAAAAACTGATGGGGAGGGGATCATGTGTCTGTTTTAAATAGCAACAAAACAGTCTGGGGTTTGGGGGGGGTGAAGGGTACTTGAGAGTTAGCTGTTAGAGCCAATCTAGGTAGGCCATCTGTGAAGGCAGGGAGATAGATTTTAGGAGGAAAGGGTGCAAGGCTGGTGAATAGATCTTTGGATGTTAGGAAAAAACTTTCTTTGATCTCTGTGGTAGAGAGGTGGAAAGATAAGTATGCTCCTTACAAGAATAAACCAGTGGAGATTTGGGAGTTTGAGGGGACTAGCAAGAGAGAGTACACTTACTGAGAATTTCTAAAGTGAATCTAACATTAGTTCTGATGTAGGGAGTTGGGGGAAAGATTTGGTGGGGTAAACATCACAAATGGCTATCGTGTGGGAGGAAGTTGTAGCTTGCAGTAATGTCAGCATCTCAGCACGCAGGCTGGGAACCACAGGGCTGCTCCACCCATTTAAAATAGAATGAGTAGAAGACAATGTGTACAACTGGAGATCTTTTCCAGGATCAAGAAAGGATCAGACTGTCTTATCTAAAGGATATTATGAGGTTTTGATCTCTCATACCTGCCAGTGAGGTGGAATTACAGGCATCCAACTCACAAACATTTTATATGTATGAACTTCATGTTTTGCCGAATTACATTTAGACAGTGTCCATGGAATTGAGTCTATCTGTTGCCATTTCTCTTTCACCCGAAAATGTGTATCTGTGAATTATGGGATGTAGGTTTGTGATTCTTTATCTTTTCTAGTAAGATGTACCATTTTTAAGGTCCAAAAATCATTAGACTCCCTCCCAACAAGATTATAGTTGTATAGTATCTTTTGATGGAAGAAGACATATAATGCATAACAAAAAGCTGCTATGATTTTAGTAATGCTTTTAAATCAATTTGTCTTTATTAGTCATACCAGAATCTACATCTAGTTGAAATTTGTTATATACATACTTGTAAGATAGAATATTTATTCAGATGGAATATAATGCTTACAAAGATTTATTGTAACAATTTCATGGCCTCACAGAGGTTCAAATTCCTCACAGAGGTTAAATTCACTCTTACAGATTGAGGTTAAATGTGTGTCCAGGAAAATTATTCATGCATGGAAATTTATCAGTGGTATTGATACACTTTGAAAGCCAAGATATAAGTATTTCAAATTTCTATTTAACAAAATCTTGAGATAAGCAGAATAAATAAAATAAATTCTTTAGAAGTGGAACCTTTGACTGTTGTTGCTTTGTTTATTCTGCTTAGTTCAAGTCAGAAGTAATAGTCTGGTGCTTAATAAACTTGGCCAGCGATCGTGTGTCCTTTCTGCAGATTTTTATGTAGACTGTAATTAGCATAGCACGATGGATAAAAACCTTTTCTGTAGTTGGACATGACTTCTTTGTGAGACTTCCATTGATTGTATAATGTTGAGCAGTTTCAGAATAGTCTTTGAATAGTAAAAAATGAAAGACAACTCCACTTATGTAAGCTTAAAATTTAGTTAGTTAGAAACATAAAACTAACACATAAAATAGGTAGAGAAAGATTCAAGTGAATGTAATATAGTGGAGAAAGCTTTGGAGACTTCAGAGTCAGAATTCATATGGTTCTGGGTTTAAAATCCAGAGTCTCATTTGATTCTCAGAGCAATCCTGTGGAAACAGAGCATAGAGTAGGTAATATCCCATTTTATAGATAAGCAGATAAAAATAGCTTCTCAAAACTTCATTTGCCCAAAGGCACATAGCTGGTATGTTGCAGAGCCAGAATTTGAATCCACGTCTTTTGACTCCATGTCTAGTCTTTTTACCTCCCTCAGACGCAAAATCCAAAATCCTTAGTTTGAGGTTCAAGACCATCACTAATAAGGGTCTTACGCATCTCTTTCAGCCTTTCTCTCTGCTCCCACAAACCTTAGCTCCCACGTTTGGCAGGGCCTGGCCAAGGATCACAGGTAAGGTGTCTGTCTCCTTTTGATGGCTTGCCATTTAGCTCCAGTTAAATTCTCTCTGTTCCCACCTCTTTATTCATGTAGTTCCCCCTGTCAGGAATACCCTGCCCCCATCTCTCTGCTTGACTATGACAAGAAGGTCTCTGTCCAAAGAGAGAGACAGGAGGATTTGTGGACTTAGTGAGCAAAGGAAAGGCTGTGAATGTTGCTTTGACATTTATTTAAAAAGAGAGAGAAATGACCAAAGAGGCTGACAGGTACTTCGTTGAAACTAGACAGGATGTGTGGTGTGCCTGGTCCACACAAATCTTCCTCTCCCCCAGCAGTGCCACGTGGATGCTGTTGAGCACCAGGCTGTCTTCGAAGTTTCCTCATTTTCATGCCAAGCCAGTTGCTGGGTCTGGCTCTCTTCCTCTCCTGTCCTACCTGCCTTTGCTTGTTTCCTCTCTCTTCCCTTTACAGTATCCAATAAAAATTTCTTCCAAAAAAGTTGGTGTTCTCATTTTGCTCGACTCGCTGGTTTATTTTGCTGTGTTGGAGGGGAGGGAGGAAAGTTCTTCTAGGGCACATGCTTATTCGATGTTTGAGTAAGAACTATTCAGCACCTGCCTTTGTGAAATCAGTTTTCTTATTTACTGGTGACTGAGGTAGGAATAAAGTCAGGTTTACTCTGGCAGTGAGGAGGGGAGGTCAGGGAATGCATTCATTTGCCCACCTTACATTCCCTAGATTCTTGACATATTTACATCTGTTTTTTTCTTCTTTGTGCATATTGTAATGTGCTAAAGAGAGTCAGATTTATCTTGCTGTAACTTTTTTTTTTAAGTTTCTTCTGGCACAAGACTTACAAAGCTGTAGAAAGAAAAAGGGAAGTTTGTATTACTGCCACAAACCTAGAATAGCAATAAAATACCTGATGTAATTCATCCTGGGATGTATGTCTGACAGGCCCTTAGGACTAGAGAGGGAACGGAAAAGGAGGAAGGGAAGGTGTTGTACGTGTTGTGTCTTACTGCTGAAACTGTGACTTTGTGAAGTCCGCCTGATCCTGGTAGAAGTGGGAAGAAGCCAACCTTTGATCTCTCCTTGCTGGAAGACAAGACAATCAAAGAAGAAATAGATGCCACTCAGAACGTTCAAGGTAGGTCTTCCGTGTATAGCACTGGACGGCTGGCCCAGAGGTAAGAGAAGGGTACTCGCTGAAGTTAGTCTGATGCGCTGAAGGAATCCTAGAGATCCAGGAACTTCCCTCATCCTTGTCATCACATATGAGCATGAGAACTTGACCTGCGTGATTTCTCTGGGCCTGAGGAAATGTGTGTACTTCCGTTCTGCTGAACGCTACCACTTCTGTAATTCTGTTAAGCCTTGAGTTGGGGGAGAGAGAGAAAAGGAATGAACTATGAAAAGTTCATTGTCTTCACCTGACTAGGAGAAGGAAAGGAGCCTCGAGACTTTTTCCTCTAGCATAACTTGGGAGTCAAAGGTAGTAAATGGTAGTAGATTGTATGACTAGACCCAGTTTCCTCTTTAGACTTTATATTCTGCGTGAAGAAATAAAATTTATTTTGCTAAAGAAAGAGCCTAACCATCTGAGAGAATTTAGATTCAATAAAGAATTAATGTCTAAGGGGTCAGACTACTTGATACTTACCAGTTTCCTCCTGAAAACTGGGTGGCTTGCATTTGGTAGGTCCTCGCCAAGGATCACAGATAAGGTCTCTGTTTTCTTTTGATAGTTTGCAGTTAAGGGGCTAGAATAAGAGTGTGTCCGGTGGTCTGGTTTCTGGGAATGGGAGGAGGCAATCTCAGAATTGGTGAAGGATTGAGACAGAAGGTGCTTAGTGTATAGCAAGCAACTAATTAATTACTGAGAGCACAGATTTTAGAGTGAAAAGGTCCTATATTATTTCCTGTGTCCTGGAGCAACATTTAACCTCTTTAAACCTATTTGCCGGTGAGTAATGAGAGAACGTTTACTTGGAAGGGTTGTATGAGGTGAGAATCACCATATGTAGAGCCTACTCCCTCATACAAATTCTTTAAACAAATTTATTAAGAGCCTGCTATGTACCTGGTACTGTCTTGTTGGGGTAAACAAGACAAAGTCCTGCATTTATAGAGCTTATGTTCCGGTGGCACTCAAACAGTGGTAGTTACTGACTTGAGGAAAGCCTAAATAAAGCTTGGAATTAAGAATGCCAAGGGGAGGCCAAACCTGCATCAGGTACTGATCGTGCAAGCATGTAATGGCAAGTCATGGCAAGTTCTAATCTCTTCTTTTTATCTAGTGGGTAAAACTGACTCATACTGATGAGTGATGCTGAGAGGACTCAGCTACAAGTGTCTAATATATTCAGTCTGGCCATCAGTCTTTGCTGAAGCGTTGTATTGTTTAAAACCCACCTCCAGACCAAGTCTGTTTCTTGTCTTGGTCATCTGCACTTTGTAGCCAAACATCTGTTGCCTCAACTTGTAGCCCTCTGTTCATTCAGCAGGTAGAGGCATTTGTATTTGCTTGCCTCTACCACAGGCTTTCCTAACAGGTGTGACCTCCTACCCAGTGGAAAGTCTGATTCATTCATCTTCCCTTCATTACGAAGTCTTCAGTCCCTTTGGACCAGTTTTCCCCTCTTATTGGTATAATATTTTCCTGTCGACAGCCAGAACTTAAGGAGCATTTCCCTGTCCCACTCAGATTCCTTTCTACCCTTCACCTAGAGAATAACCAAGATGTCAAAGGTACAGCACACTCATTTGTTGGGGTGCTCAAGGCTCTTCTGAACATATCTTGAAGGGCCACCATGCCGGCGACCAGCGCCATCCAGACCTTTCCTTGCAGAAGGCCTGATCTGAGGGTACCTTCACTGTGGCTGAACTCGTGTCCTGTTTGCTTCAATCCTATCACTGTGTAGTTTCCTGTCTCTGGTTCAGAAGGGAATCAGTGGGTTAGGGGAGAGTTTGGGGAATTGTTAATACCTCCATTTGCATCATCTCAGGACATCGTTCTGATGATCTCCAAGGATACCTCGCAGTATAATTTGTTGCCCACGTAAGTATTTTTTTAACATTTGTGGGTGATGATGACGACGGACTTAGGCAGCAGTGAATAAATATAGAATTTATGTGTGTCTTGGGTGGATGCAAATAGGCCTTCCTTGAAGGAACTCTAAAGCCTTGCCAAAGAGACAGCTAAAATAGCTTCGTTACCTTGGAATTGGGTGTCCCCAGATCTCATTTGAAAACCATCTTCTGGAGTGGGTCAAACAGTTTCCCTAAGTTAAAATCTTGGGTTTTGTAATAGATCTGGATTTTTATCCACCGTTACTAGCTGAATGAACAACACAGATTATCTTTGAGCCTGATTTATCCCATGACAAGAATAGTACATACCTCAAAAGACCATGAAGATTAAATGAACTAAAACATCACTTAGCACAATGCCTGGCACACAGCAAGCACTCAGCAAATGGTAGACATTGTTTATTGATATTATCTGTTACTTGTCTGGCTTTATTGTTCTCACCATCCCAAAGGAACCCCATTTCTGCATTTAGTGAGCATCCACACGTACTGACTCTAATCCTTAAACATGTTGAGAGGATGAGAAATGCTCCCGGGAGAACCATCACAAGGAGAAATGCTTAGGGTGTGTTAGGAAAACATGAATACTAGATTATAAGGAGTAAAGGCTTTGTTGTACTCCCGTTCTGTTCTCCACGGCTTAGCACTGTTCCTGGGGTGCACAGTCAGTATGTGTTAGATGAATGAAAGGAGTTTCCATTAGTGAGACAAACTGGAACAGAATATTCACATAAGGAGTAGAATGAAATTTGATGGAGAGCTTCCAGTGCCAGGCTAAGGTAATTTAGACTTTTGTTACATAGACAATGAAAAGTCATTAAAACTCCTTGAATGGTATGTGGCATTACAAATTAGTATTTTAAAAGAAGCCTACTGGCAGTCTGGATTACAGGCAGAGACAGTGTTTAGAGTTGATGGACCATTTATTAGGCCAGTAGCTCAGTCCCAGGCCCTGAGGTAGGTGTGGGAGACATAAAGATGAATAAGACATGGGCGGATCTCATGGGGCTTCTCACTGAGGAGACTATTGGAGTATTTTAAGTGAGATGATGGAGACCTGGAAAACACCTTTGGGAAGAAGGGAATGAGTGTGGGAAAGAACTAATAGTACTTGATAACTGACTAGGGGAAGAGAAAAGGGGAGGAGTCGAGGTTTTGACCATGAATCGTGGGCAGAAGTAGGGTCTTGGGAGGTTGGGTCCGATTCTGAGTGAGGAGTTGGTAGGGCAATCGGGAGCAAGGAGTCCCATCGTCGGGGGACATGTTTAGTTGAAACTTGGGAAAGGTTAAAGCTGGAGAAGTTGATTTGTGGGTCACTTGCAAGGAGGCACAGGTTTAAAGTGTGAGAGTGGATGAGAACTTGGGGGATAGATTAGAGAGAAAAGATTGAAGGAGTGGGGAGTGAGTCTTGGGGAATGAATTTTCATATTTGAGAGGTGGGAGGAGGAAACAGAGGCAGAGAAGAAAAGAACGGCCAGAAAGGTAGAAAAACCAGAGTCACAGGAGCCAGTAAAGATGAGAGTTTGATCATTTGGATTAACTACTAACTAACCATAGTTGATGATGAAAATATTTGTTTAAAAAGGCCAGGTTTTTATTGTGGGAAGTAGGTGTAATTTATATCTATTTTTCATAAAGTCAAAAAGTAAGATAGTATTTGAAAATTCATAAAGAATAAAAGCAGTGTCCTTTTATCCCCAGACACAGCCGCTGTTAGCTCTACCCTTCTCTGTGTCTTTCAAAAATCATTATATCACAAATTTCAGTTAAACTAATTTTTACATAATTTGGATTTTGTAAATGTTACTTATTACAGAACCAAGTTGTGTGCTACGATTATGTTTCCTTTTGTAAAAGGTAGTGTTTTCCCTGGAGATAATGATCACCTTAGTTTTTTTTTAAAGGCAGTTTTCCGTATCCGTATCTTTAATCCTTCATCAGGTCTGTTGCAGGCCTCCAGAAGGATGATCTACCAACTGCATTTTCACCCCCTAGAGATCTTTCTCTTGCTCTCTTCAGGGCTAATTGCCATTTCTGGCCCTCTCCCATTCCAGAATTTCCTTATCCCCTTTCCTCTGTTATCCTGCATCCCATTGTGTCCACTCTGCTGGTTCACTTTATTTTGTTGAAGTACATCCTCTGGTAGCTTCTTAAGAAAGATCACATAGAAGGCAATTTTTTTTTTTTTTTGAATCATTGCATGTCTGATAGTGTCTTTATTCCTTCCTCATGTTTGATTGGTAGTTTGGGTGTAGAATTTTGGGTAGAATATAATTTTCAGTTTTGAAGACTTGCTCCATTGTCTGGGAATATGGAAACACAGAGTCACTCTCTGCTGGGCATATGAAGAAGTCATATATATAAAGCTGAGGCTGGAGTGACCATATTTAGACGGTGCCAAAGTAGTGATGTGAAGGAAAAGCCGGGGTGGTCTAACAAGATAACTCACAAGTCTAGGAATGTGAAGGAGAGGCTGGGCTGGTCTAACAAGATAACTCACAAATCTAAGTATTGGAACACTGATCTGAGTTCTGCTAGACTAACTTGTAAATCTAAGTTAATTAGTGTTGGTTTGCTGTTCATGTTTTTTGCTAGCCAGCTGGGTTTTCAAAGATACATATCTGGCTTTGGAATGTTGGTTTGCTGCCTCCCTGCCTCCACTTTTGTGATGATAATGCCGCTAAAGCTGTTCCATGCCTATTGGCCGAATACCCCAAGCTTGTACTTTACCCTATAAAACCTCATGTGCACATCTTGAAGGTGCTCAGAGCTTCGGAGCAGAAGCCCCTCTGAGCCCGCTGGCGTAATACATCTGAGTACTCCAACCCTCCGAGTGGTGCTTTTTTCTTGACGGGCCTGTCTTTTCTGTAACAGTGACAGAACAGGGGAGCGTACACAGAATGCAGTATACAGATGAGAGGCCTTCCTCCCCAGAGAGACTGCGACAGTGATTGTTTGGGGTTCTCTTGGCTTTCTCGTTTCTGATTCCAAAAACTGGAACTCAAAGGGCTAGCTATACTTCTTGCTTTATTGGTTTTCGCCCTTTTAATCTATGGCAGTTTGAGTGGGTTTCTGTTTCTTACGACTAAGTGCTCTTTAAGACAACCATCCATTTTATCTCAAGTCCGTCTCCCTGTCCCAGCCTGAAGTCTCAGTGCCTGTGTTTAGAAATATAGCCACGTCTCAGAGAGCTCTGAGCTGGGAATCAGGAGGCCTGAGTTCCAGACCTCTATCTGCTCTTCCTGGCACTGGTCAGTGAGTAGCTTTGGATAAGTTGCTTTACCTGCTTGCGACTCAGTCTCTTTGCCAATAAAAATGGGGTAGCTACCTCAGACTTTTCAAAGACAAAATGAGATTACCTTTGTATCCATGCTTTGAGGGAAGGCAGCACTTGCCAGGCGGAGTAACGGAAAAAGACTGTAATGGGAGGGACTCTTTTCCAAGGAGACTGCCTATCCAGGACCTGAAATAACTACTTCTGTTATTTCAGGTCATTAGTATTTCCTCTTCTATAAATTGCCTATTCATATTTTTCGCATGTTTTTAAAAAAAGTCAACTTCTAGGAATTTTATATTAGAGCTATTACCTGCTGCCATTTTTTCTTTTTTTTTTTTTTTTACCCTCTTTTTTTAACAAATATTTTCTCCCAATTTATTGTTTGTCTCTTGACTTCTGTTTTTTCCATAAGGAAGATTTATACCTGTGTGTAGTTAAATATGTTTATCTTTTCTATGTCATCTGTGTTTCCTTATTTTTTTTTAATTTATTTTTATTTTTTGGTGGGGAGGGAGGTAATTAGTTTTATGTCTTTATTTTTAGTGGAGGTACTGGGGATTGAACCCAGGACCTTGTGCATGCTAAGCATGCTCTCCACCACTTGAGCTATACCCTGCCCTCTGTATTTCCTTATTGTTTAAGTAAGTTTTCCTCACACCGAGGTTATAATTTTCTTCCAACATTTTAATTGTTTTGCCTTTTATATTTGTATCTTCTAATTTTAGCTAAAAGGGTTATTCTCATATCAGAAAACCCAAACTGAACAAAAACCAAAACCAAGGAAACACCTCAATTTTCATCAAAAGGGAAATGGTTGAGTAAATTTTGATTCATTTATACAATAGAATATTATGTACTTAAAAAAATTGAGTTCTATAAATATGGGCCTGAAGGCAGATGTCTGTAATATACCATTATGTCAAAAATAGGCAAATTGCACAGCTATGTATATAAATATTTTTGTTTAAAAAAATCCTGTGTAGATGCTTAAAAATATATTTAAACACTTTTGTACTTTATATCAAAACTACAATAGAATAGAATTTTTAGATAGATAATTACATTCACAGAGTTTAAAATTCAAAGAGTAGAGAGAGGTGTAGAGTTAAGTTTTTTTCCTGCTCCCACCACCCCCACCCAGTGACTTATTTATTATTGACCACTATTGCCTTGTTGCTGTGAGTCCTTATAGAGATACTCTGTGCATATATAAGTTGTTCCATATTTTTCATTTTTTAAAAAGCAATAGCAACAACAAATGAAGTTCTAAATTTTGCTTTTTTCACTTGCCAGTAGGTTCTGGAGGCCATTCCATGTCAGTACATGAAAAGCTTTCCCTTAAAAATTGTTGCACAGTATTTATAATTATGTGAATTTATTGACATAGATTCCCATTAACATTATGATTATTTCTAATCTTTTCCAAATCATATCTGCATTGAATACCCTTGCACATACATCATTTTGCAAGTGATGAATCTCTAGAAATGACGTTGCTGGTCAAAGGGTATATGTGTTTGGTATCTTGAGAGGTGTTGCCATGTTGTCCTCCCCAGGGGTTGTATTGGCATACTTTTCCACTGGCACGTGTGACATGCGTCCTCATATCCATGCCAACACCATGATGCTAATTTACATTCCCACCAACAGTGTAGGTGGGTTCCCTTTTCTCCACACCTGCCCCAGCTTAATTACCTTTCAAATACCAATGAAAATGATCACATGGTTTTTCCTTTCTCATACATTAGTATGATGGTCTATGTTAAAAGATTTCCTAAAACTGGTGCATCCTTGCAGTCCTAAAAAACAAAGGTAACATTTGGTCTTGGCATATTAGTCTTTTAACATGCTGCTACATTCTGTTTCATAATATTTTATTTAAGACTTCTGCTTTAATATTCTTCAATTAGATTTATTTAAGAAATGTTTTATGTTACTTTCATTGGTTTTTGGAATAAATATGCTCTCTTCACAAAAAGAATTTGGAAATTTTTCTCTTTTAGTGTCAGAGAAAATTTCAGTAGCATTGGAAAAACCTGCTTTTTAAAGGTTTAGTAAAATTCTCCACTGATGCGATCTGGGCAAATGTTTAGGGGGAAAGTTAGGCAGTGATAAATTTTCCATATTTCCTATTTGGCAATTATTCTATTTAGTATTTTCTTTTTACTGGAACTAGTTTTGGTACATTGTATTTTTTTTTTAGAAAATTATCAGCTTTACACATAATTTATATTCATAAAATTGAGAAAGGGTTTTTACGGTTCTTTAAATTTCCTCTGCATTCGTAGTTCTTTCTTTTTATTTTTTATTTTGTGTATTTATGCTTTCTCTCTTTTTTCTTGATTATATTAATTATCTGTTTTGTTGCTTGTTTTTTTCCTGAATAAATAGCTGTGGGTTTATTTATCAGTTTTATCATTTTCTATTTTCTTATTGATTTCCACATTTCACCTTATTAATTCTTTCCTTCTGCTTTCCTTAGATTTATTTCTCATTTTCTAACTTCCCAAGTTAGAGACTTAATTTCTTTTCACTCCTTTTTGTTAATATAAAAAGTACTACATGTTCTTCTTACTAATTCCCATAGGTTTTTACATGTGGTGCTTTTCATTTTCCATTTCTTAGATAATCCATACTTTCCTTTTTTATTTCCTCTTTGCACCAGAAGAGTGTTTTATGGTTTTGAGATGATAGTCTTTTTTAAAAAATTTCCTGATTTTGTTGTTAGTTGCTAGTTTTACTGCACTGTTGTTAGAGATTTCTTGTGTGTATGTATAGAACACAGAGAACAGAGTACAAGGACACATGGCAAATTGTTTATATTGTTTACCTCAGAGAAGTGTATTGTGAGAGAAATGGGAGAGCTTATCCACTTTTCTCTATACTATTTTAAGCTGTTTGAATTGGTAAGGTGAGCCTTGAATACTTCTCTCACTAAAGCATACTGCATTCAGAATTGATGCATGGGTCTGCATACTTGTGTATCTGTCTTTCTGTCTACACACACACACACACACACACACACACACACACACCTAGAACGAAATATGTCAAAATTTTAGGTGTTTACTTTGAGAATGAGATGAAGAATTTAGGGACCAATGAAAGGGACTTCCGTTATGTCTTTTATATACTGTATTTCTATTTTTACATTGACAACTTAAAAAAAATCCTAGTCAAACTGTAATGTGAGGTCAAAATTTTGAAATGTGTCTATTTGTGGGATCAATAAAAAGGACAGAACTAAAATGCTGGATGATACATAAGAAGAAACAAGAAGGCCAATCAGAATTAAAGTGTTCCAAGGCAACTGGTTTAGCGAACGGGACATTAACAAATGTGGTGTAAGCAGAATCTTGCAAAGTGCTTATGCGTTGGGGTTTGCCCTCTCTTGCTGCTTTTGGCACCCAGCCACTGTGACAAAGCTTACATTTGCCTGCTAGATGCTAGAAGCATGTGACACAAGTTCCTCTCGTCACCCCAGCCAGGCATCAGACCTGTGAGTGAGGCCACCTACCACGAATCAGCACCCAGCCGACCTCCAGCTGACTGCAGACAGGTGAGTGAGCCCAGGTGAGCCCAGCCCGAACTGCCAAACCACAGAACTGTGAGCTAGCAAATGATTATTATCTTAAGCCACCTAAGTCTGGGTGGTTTGTCGTGCAGCAAAGTGACTGACTCCTTTTTCTTGTTTTCATTTCCTTCTGTCTGGAATGTAGGTAGTTGGTGAATTGGCTTCAGCCATTCAGCCACGAGCCATATTGTAAGAAATGGGAAAGCAACAACACGAAAGGAACCTTGTTCCTGGAAAACGTCATGGAGCAAACGAAGTATCCTGCCTACCCTTGACCACTCAGGACCACTATGTGAGAGTAAAATAAAACTCCGCCTTGTTTAAGCCAGTGCATTTTTTTCTGCATTTCTTTGCAAGAGGGGCTTAGACTGTACCTAAGTAGTACATGAGCTAAGAAATCATTAAGTTGATCAATAAATGTATTTTTATGATAGATTACCATGTGATTTTTGCTGTTTATCATAGAACTTCAAAGAGTAGCGTTATATTGCTATTAAAGTTATTTCCTTTCATTCTTATCTACTTATTTATGTGAACGTTATCTCTCAACACAAACATCTGTTAAAAAAGAAAAATAGAAATGATGCTGAATCCTTTTTCATTTCAATAAAAAATAATATTCATCCACAGATAGAACTAAATTTTTTAAAAAGCCAGTGCATCACCTTAAGAGAGTATAAAATGATTGAAGTATTACATTTAATAATTGTTTACCAAAATTTGTTGTTTGATCAATCACACATTAGTAAGAGGAAATTTTTTTTAAAATACTTACAACTTCATGGTCATAGGAAGTTTAAAAACATCTAATTTCAGTTTACTTACATATATTTTTATTGCAGAGATGTATAAGGGGATATTCAAAGAATACTTTCAATTATAATATATATCACATTAAGATAAAAGTTTGTATGAGAGGTGGAATGGAAGAATACATTCAAAAAGAAAATGAAAAAAATACTTCCAATTCAAATATATTAATGACCATATAAATATACACAGGGCAAATAAACCAGTTAAAAGACAGATTGTCAGATAAGATTTAATGAAATGTAGCAATATACTGTATGCAAAAGACATATTTAAAGAATAAGGACATGTAACTGAGCAGGACCCTGTGGGGCCTTTCTAAGACAGCCCCTCTCCCATGTCCTCTGCCTAACTCTTGTTTGTGGGAAAGCTATAGTCTCCCAGACCACAACAGCCTGGCTCAAGAATTAATGATTGAAAGGATGTGAACATTTAGCGACAAAAATAGCAGTTGGACCAGGAGAACTGGTAAAAATTTAAACAGTAAATCAGCCATGTAGCAGTCACAGAATCTTTAGTTCCTCCCTGAAGTACCTAGATAACAGTATCTGATGCACATTTCCTGAGTTGTTTTACAGATGCTAAAACCCCCAACAAATGGAAGAAGTTGACTGCTTGATGACCATGAGCACATGGCCCCCAAGACCTACTGGAGTATGAGGATTAATAATATTATCTCCTGTGACACCGCCCTGTTACCTCACCATCAATGAATCAGAGAATTGTGCATGAGCTGATTACATACTCTGCAACTCCCCTCCCTCACCTTGCCTTTGAATATGCTTCCCTGAGGCCCATCAGAGAGATTTTGAGTATGAGCATAAACACTGCACTTTCCTTCACCACAACCCAGTGTCAGTAGATTGGCTTTGCTGCACATGGGCAAGCAGACCCAAGTTTGGTTTGATAACAGACAGAAAAAGTGAAAATAAAAGGATGGGAAAAGATATGAATTAGACATAAATCAAACAGCAAAAAAAAGGACAAACTATTTAGATATAAAAAAGTTACTGATAAAAGATTGAGTTCACCAGAAAGATACAGTACTAATCTTGCATGTACTTAATAGAATCATCTCAAATTATATGAAGCAAAGTTTGAAAGAATTGTAAGAAGAAATGGAAACTACAGGAAGGTCCACAATAAAAGCTACATTTCAAAACTCCTTTCTCAATTTTTGATAAACAAAAAAATGATATAGAGGATTTAAATAATAATAAACAAGTTAACTTAATGGACATACAGAGAGCTCCAACTAACCACTAAAGAATACATATTCTTTTCAAACACATTTGAGAGAAATTACAAAATTGATCATGTACTAGCCAATAAAGCAAGTCTAAAAGAGTCTTTCATAAAGATCATATTCTCTGCCATAATGCAATTGGCATAGATGTCAAAAATACATTAAAAATCCTACTTTTCGTAATTGCATTTTCTTTGCCTGTCAGTCTTTGTCAGCAGGATGGTATAGGGGAGGAAAGCATAGGCAGAGGGTGCTTTTGGTTATGTTCTAATTCTGTGGTTGTGCAGTGGGCTTGATTATATTGTTATGATTTATATTTTTAGATATATGTTATATATTTTGTACATATTAAATGATGTATTTAACATAATATATAACAAATACAAAAATCATATATATATATATATACATATGTATATACACACTACGATACCATGTATAGAAAATTGAGAACACAGATTTGAGAAAGTTTACCACCTACTCACCATTTATGAAGAAAAATACTCAAAGAGGAACTACATAGCCAAAAAGGAAGGCAAACCATAGTATGACCTAAGATATAAGAAACACCAGCCATTGAATATGGCCTGAAGAATGGAGGACATCTGGAAAGAAATCCATTTGACCTTGACATTTGTTACATTCTCTTTGAGGCAAAGATTGAATTAATGTTACAGGATTATATTTCTTTTTCTTTGGATCCAATCATACTGCTTGATTTAATTGATTTCTTATTTACCTAATTGTAATATTGTTAGTGTTCCTTATTGGTTTTCAACTTACAGAATAAACTTAGAGGGATAACAGTGTTATAAACACTGACAATGTAGAAATTTTACAAAAAATTAGGTGCATTGGAGTCAAAAGAGAGTAGGAAAGAAGTCTACGGTTTCCTCAATATTCAGAGGAGAGTAAAAAAAAAAATGTAAAATTTATAAAACAATAAAGATTTAAGTATTTAAATTTATGAAGATGAGTACTAGAAGGACTAAAACATTAAATATCCCTAACAAATACTAGAAAACAGGAGGTGATGTAAGGGTGTTAAATTCCTCATGAAAGAGGGCCAACAGATATTCTTTGAAGTATCAGAACATAAAGGTGTATAATTAAAATTATAACCTTAACCCTCAGATTAAATGAAAAATATTAAAAGCAGTGAACTTTTGGGGGGATTCTGTGGGTAGGGAGGGAGGTAAGTGTAAAGAAAGTTTTTTCTCATTGTGTGTTCTTTTGCTTGATTTATTTTATCTTATGGATATATTACTTTTAATTGTAAACGTTTTATTCAATAAACGTCTCCCTGTGAGAGTGCTGGTGGAAGAATGAGCCCTCATTCTCTCTCCAGGGGCCCCAAAGGCCAGATACGCCTTCTTCCCACCTCCTGAAAGCTGGAATTGGGCTAATGAGATGTTCCCATCAGGCCTTTGGCTCTTGAGGGCATGCCACAAAGATGGGGTGACAGAGGAATAACACTCCGTTGGTGAACTTCCTTGTTGTGTGACAAGCAAGTTTCTTAGGCTCCTGGGACAGGCATTACACTCACCCTTAATAAATGAAAATCTTTGACAAACACTGAGCAACTATGGTGTGTCAGACAACACAGGGCACAGAGAGAACTAAAACAGCAGAGAGAGACTTTCTCAGTGGTTAGACAGAGCCTTCAGAGTCAGAAGGACAGGCTTGTAATCTGGCTTTGACAATTATTAGCTGTATAGTGTTGGGCAAGTTTCTTAACCGCTCTGAAAATCAACTTATTATAGATCTATAAAATGGTGGTACTAACATTTTCTTCCCAGGGTTGTTGTGCGGGTTAAATGAAGAAATCTGTGTGAACTACTCAGTATAGCGCCTGGCGTAGAGTAAGAGTTAAATGTTAGCCATGATTATTTTTATGATTTCTCATATTTGAGGCAATTTACACTGTCCCAAGCACACACACACACACACGATTGTATTTAGTTCTTATAAAACACTGAGCTATTATGGTTATTTAAATATTTGTCATTTGAACTAAGCATATGGAGGCTTAGAGAGGCATTATGACTAGCTTAAAATCACAGCTTCTAAGTTGGGGAGGAAGGATTCAAACCCCCAAGTTATGGGGTCTTTTCCTTGGATTTTCCTTTCACACCCATCCAGCCATTCAGGAACAGCCGCAACGCAAGGAGGAGAGTGATAACAGTAATGTCACAAAGTACATCAAGGAATTGGGAAGGAGAAATTTTAAATGAGGGGTCTGGAAGGCTGCAGTAGAGTTAGGCCTTGATAGATGTTTGCGGACTTTGGAGAGCCGGTGCCTTGCGCACACAGCGGTGAGCGGTCTGGGGAGATTTGGCTTCCAGTCCTGGCTCAGCACTAGCTAGCTGTGAGACATTGAGAAGGTCGTATCTCTTCTCTAGGCGTGTTTCTTGAGGGACTGGTGCAGCAGGATGGGAGGGGGCAGGGTAGGGACCGCTTCCAAGAAGAGAGCGGCAGACAGGGCTGGTTCCCCAATTGGCTGCTGCCTCGCAGGCGCCGATGCAAGAGTGGCCGGGCTTCGCGGTGCCTAGGGCCGAGCTGGAGCCGAGCGTGTAAGTATGTCGTGGGCCATTCTGGAGGGCTGTGGGCAGGCGGGGGCCGTGGGCCAAGGATGCTCTTGAAAGAGGTGACCTTGGTGCTCAGGCTTGGGGAGCACCCTGGTGTGATGCGGTAGGGCCCTGCTGGTTCTGCACTCTGACCGCTAGAGAGCGCTGTCTTCCAGCTGAAGCCGGAGATGACTCTCCACCTCTCCCAGCAGTTCCTGACCCCAGCCTTTGGCCCCTTGAGCCGCCAGGACGCGAGGTGGAGCATGCGGGCTGGCCAGGGAAAACGTAAACTAGTGGTAGAGGTGTGGGGGAGGGGGTGCAAGACCAGGGCTGGTGGGTCCTGGGAACACAGGCTGTCCTGGTCTGCAGCCTCCACAGCAGAGAGGCGGTGGGAAGTCTGGGGCTTTTCTGGGTCCACTACGAGGGGCACGTCTCTCCCTCATGAAACGTGGCGAGCTCCGGAGCGGGTAAGGATGAGAGCACAGACCAGGTTGGTACCAGGTGGGCACTCTCACCCTTCAGCCTTCCCCGGGGGTTCTGAGCTAGTTGGCTGCCCAGGGCCCGTGAACTCGCAGCCGGCGGGAAACACCGTCCTTTCCCCGACCTCTTAGAGTGTGAGGCGCCTGGAGCCCTGCATTCAGATCCAAGCTTCGCGTGATTTCCGGCACGTTACTAACCATGCTCAGCCTCACATTCCTCTTGTGTTTAACGCTCCCTCTTGAGAATGTTGTGATGGTTAAATGACACATGAAGCTGTGCCCAAGGTTTTCTGGGCGTGTGGGCTGTGACTGGTGGGGACAAGATTTAAAGGAAGAGGCTCTATTCTATCTGCTACCAAAGCCCAGATCTAGCCCCTCAGAGGAGCTGGAAGGTTAGCGATCGGCTCCGCAAATACCTCTGTTTGCAGACCTCCCACCAAAATTGGAAAAGATGCCCCAGGCCCAGAGAGGGCATTCATCAGTCACCACAACCCCAGCTTACGTAAAGTAGAGCCAGATTTGTAGCTTACTTTTGTAGAACCGTGAGGTCTTAGAAATGGAAGGGACTAAAGCGGTCATCTAGCCCAGACCCCGGCAGGGCGCCGAAACTTCCACGCAGGCAGTTCTCAGACTTGAGCGTGTAGGGCGGCTTGTTCAAATCCGGGTGACTGGGCCCAGCCACAGAGTTTCTGCTTCGGTCCCTATGACGGGGCACGTGGTGTGTACGGGGTGTGTGCGTGCGTGCGTGTGTGTACGCACTCCATATAAGTCCCCAGGCGCTGCCGCCGCTGTAATCGTCCCTGCAAACTGTTTCGTGCAACACCTCGTGCATCCTGCATTCCTCTCTCCAGTGGCGTGTGGTTCATCACCACCCACACCACCCGCCTGACATTCTTTGTTGAACCCTCAAGTTCTTTAACATTTTTTCTTCTGTTGCCTTCAGCCCTGTCTCCCTTCAGCTTCCAACCATTGCTCCTAATTCTGTCCAGGGCCCCACACAGAACCTGCCTTTGGATGGTGGTTACATCAAAGGTCCCGGCTCCTCTCCTAACTCCACCACTAATGATGTGACCTGGGGCAAGTCACTCAATTTTTCTCATCTATAGAATGGGAATAATAATAGCACGGATGCTTGATTAAATGAGAAAATGTATGTAGAACAATTAGCACGGCGCTTGGCACGTGGTAAGTAGTCAGTAAATGTTGGCTGTTTTCCTTTTCTCCATGGGAGTCCATTAGATCTCTGAAAAAAGCTAATCATTCTAACTGACATTTCTCCTTTCTGGGCTAAATATCCTCAGATTCTTCAACTATTCCTTCTGGCACAGGGTCAATATTTCCTTCATGCTTGTCGCTCTCCTCCAGCAAGAGTCTGGTTTGTACAGTCCCCATGTCACGTGTGTATGGAGCTCAGACCCGCCACCTGCCTCAGCAGAGTCAGAACCTTGTCTCTAGCTTTTGTGACTAGTTCCCACGTTTCACTCCACCAGCTCAGGTTTTTAAGCAATGAAGATGCCAGAGGGCACTTCTGCATGTAGAGAAAATTCTGTTATTGTGTCACACTTCCCCCCTGAAGCTCGCCTGGCTGTATCCATGCATGGCTCCTCCTGTGTGTGAGTCTGCGGGGCACTGGTTGGGGAGAGCACCTGTGATCCTTGGCCTGATCTGAGGCTTACATTTGCTTTGCAGCTGGTGTGACAGTCAGCAGTCCAGGTGACAGCCCATGTGAGGAAGCACACTAGAGGCCGACAGAGGAAAGGCATCTAAACCCCTTCTCTGCCTTGGCCTCAGCCCCTCCTGGCTCCTTGGGCCTGGTAGGAGACTCAGTGTACTCCCTGGGGAAGGGTGAACTGACCCCTCTGGAACGGCCAACAGTTTCTGGAAGGAAGCCAAACCTCAGGGCCAGAGGGCACTTAGAGCAAAGCTGTGTAGGCATTTCAGCCACTGTCCCCGCTGGCTTCTTGCCCAGAGTTCTTGGTAATATCATATGAGGGGGGAGTCATATGAGGACTGTTTTATTGTGGGGCCAGGGTGTGGGTATCAGGGTGACTGGGCAGAGGCCCCGGGAAACAGGCCCCTCTCAGTGTCAATTCTAATTTCCAGTTTGGAATAGGTGGCTTACAGGGAAAATTGGCCTCAAGTTCTGTCTTTTTGAAAAGAAGGCAGAGAAAAATCTGCCCAAGTCACCGTGGTGTCCTGGAGAGTCTGTCTTATCTCTCCCTGGTCACTGAGGACACCAGGTTGCCCCGCAGCCGGGCCTCCCTCCTGCAGAAGTCCTGGCTCAGCGGCCCGAGCTCTGCCCTCTGCTCCACACCGATTCACACGGGGATAACCTGAGTTTCTCTGGGACACAACAGCCTGGTGGCGGGAATGGCTACAGTCACAGCTCTGTCTGCCCTCTGGGCTGGGGTGTCCCCTCACCACCACCTCAGAGGCACACTGTGATGTGTGAACAAACAGGAAGGCGACTCCACTCTGCAGCTCACTGCCTCTCGGAGGCCAAAGTCACACAGCACGTGGCTCTGTGGCTGCAGGTCCGTGTCCTCCCGGGCTGATCTCCTCAAGAGCCGCCCCACAAGCTGCAGGCCTGGGGCTCCAGCCCTGAGCACCCCTCTGAGGCTCCTGCCAAGCTCTGTCTTCGGCTGAAGCAGTTGAGCAAACCAGCCTCCCACATTTTGTGACACCCGAACTTCTTCCCACAGCCACTAGGAACCCCAGGCCTTCCTACTACCTAAGTCTTTGAATCCGGGACTTAACATTTTGTTCCCCGGAATATTTCCTGTCTGATCCAGGGGAAAGGAAAAGACAGAGTTGAGCAAAGACTCCGCCGCTGGGGCGGCTGCAGGCGCTCGCGGAGCTGGCTGGGCACAGACGCCGTCCTCGCCGTAAGGCAGACCCGATGGGGTTATCCTTCAGCTGACGTGGCCTTCTGAGAAGAAGACGTACTTTCTTTAGTGGAGAATGAAGGCAAACATTGTGGGGTTTTCCTGGCATGTTGGAATCTAAGCAATGGGGAACATCAGGGTGCATGTGGACTCGGTTCTTCTGTGAACTAGAGCGTCCGGGCGGATCAGTCTGCCCCGAGGGAGGCGACACTCTGAGGTGGGGGTGCCGTTTGTGTCCTGCCACAGACCCGGGCTCCCTAGGCCGTTCCCACTCTTGATTCCCTCTCAGTGACCCTTCACCCCTGGATGAGATGGTCCCCAGCCTCTGTGGGAGGCTGGAGTCAGGTTGAGTCTGCGGCCTTGAGATCCTGGCACTTCCCTTGCTGTTCTCCTGTCTCCAAGCTTGTCCCTTTGGGGCCCCTGAGAAGTTGACTCTTTAAGACAAGGTCCACATTTCTGAAGGACCATCAATCCTCCATTTCTGTGTCTTTCAGAAGAGGCAAGTAGAGACCCTAATCCCTGCACCAAGAGTGCCCAGACTTCGGTACATTCAGGAACCCTTGACATGGCCTGTTTTTGCTCTGCACCTCAGCTTTTCTTTCAATGGAAAAATACTGTGTGTTCTCACCCCTCGGTGGGGAAAAGGAAGAGGGAGCGAATGACTACTAAAGCATCCTTGCAGCCAGCTTGCAAGTGTTAGTAAGTCACAGCTCTCCAGGAGTGCTCAGGCCTGCCCTGACCTGCTACCTGCCTCCTGAAAAAACCAGAAAGTTTAGATCAGCAGTCGTGTGGGGCCACAATGTGGGAAGCAGCCAAGGAGCTTGGCTCTGCTCTTCCTCCTGCCCGTTGCCTCGTACTGCTGTGGCACGTTTATCTCAGGGCTGCACCTGGACCCTGGCCTAATAAATTCCTCCAAAGGTATGCAGACTACACAGACTGCTTCTTCAGGTGTTGGATGAGGCCAGGGTAACATAGGGAATAAAAGGGGAGATTGTCATAAACATTGACTCAGGTCAGGGACAGAAAACCACTGGAGCTTAAAATGCAAGGCTCTGAGTAAGTTAATGAGCTACTAAAAAGACAAGGCAATGCTACCATTATCAGATCTGAAGCTGGAGTAAAAATTTAGGCATATAAGAATAGGCCTCAAATGTGAAGGGGGGAGGCTGGAATTTTGTACTAAGCCAGGCAGACTGGTGTAGTCGGAAGGACATTAGACTTTGAATTTCTTTTATTGATTTATAATATTGTATTAGTTTTAGGTGTATAACAGTGATTCAATATTTTTATAGATTATACTCCATTTAAAATTATTATAAAATAATGGCCATATTTCCCTGTGCTGTAAAATGTATCTTTGTTGCTTACTTATTTTCTACATAGTGGTTTGTACCTCTTAACCCCAGACCCCTATGTTGCCCCTCGCCCTCCCCTCTCCCCACTGGTAACCACTGGTTTGTTCTCTGTATCTGTGAATCTGTTTCTGTTTTATACATTCATTTGTTTTAATTCTTAGATTCTACATATAAGTGATACTACACAGAATTTGTCTTTCTCTGTGTGACTTATTTCACTAAGCGTAATACTCTCTAGGTCATCCATATCGTTGCAAATGGGTGTATTTCACTCCTTTCCATGGCTGAGTAATTTTCCATTGTATATACTATGTCTTTTTCCATTCATCTGTGGATGGACCCTTAGGTTGCTTCCATATCTTGTCTATTGCAGGTAAGGCTGCTATGAACATTGGGATGCACGTATCTTTTCAAATTAATGTTTTTATATTCTTCAGATGTATGCCTAGTAGTGGAATTGCTGTATCGTATGGCAGTTCTATTTCTAGTTTTTTGGAGGAAACTCTGTACTGTTTTTCGTAGTGGCTGCACCAATTTACGTTCCCACCAACAGTGCACTAGGGGCCTCTTTTCTCCACATGCTCATCGATATTCATTATTTGTAGACTTTTTGTTGTTGGTCGTTTTGACAGATGTGATGTGAGATCTCATTGTGGTTTTGACTTGCAATTCTCTGATGATTAGTGATGTGGAGCATTCTTTCACGTGCCTGTTGGCCATCTATATATCTTCTTCGGAAAAATGTCTGTTCAGGTCTTCTGCTCATTTTTTAATCAGGTTGCTGATTTTGATATTGAATTGTATAAGCTATTTATTTATTGTGGACATTGATCAGTCATCATTTCCAAATATTTTCTCCCATTCAGTAGTTTGTCTTTTCATTTCATTTTCCTTTACTGTGCAAAACTTTTAAGTTTAATTAGGTCCCATTTGTTTATTTTTGCTTTTGTTTCTTTTGCTTTAGGAGACAGATCCAAAAAAAAAATATTGCTATAATTTATGTCAGATAGTGTTCTACCTGTGTTATCTTCTAGGATTTTTATGGTTTCAGGTCTTTCATTTAGGTCTTTAATCCATTTTGAGTTTATTTTTTTATATGGTGTTAGAGACTGTTCTAGTATCATTCTCTTACATATAGCTATCTGTCTTCCAAAGCAAAAGAATTATTATGTTAAGATATGTTCCCTCTATACCAACTTTGATGATAAGTTTTTTTTAAATTGAAGTATAGTCAATTTACAATGTTGTGTCAATTTCTGGTGTACAGTATAAGGCTTCAGTCATACATGAACATACATATATTCATTTTCATATTCTTTTTCACTGTAAGTTACTAAAAGATGTTGAACATAGTTCCCTGTGCTATACAGTATAAACTTGTTGCTTATCTATTTTATATATATTAGTTAGTATCTGCAAATCTCAAACATCCAATTTATCCCTTCCCACCCCTTCCCCCCCTCTGGTAACCATAAGTTTGTTTTCTATGTCTGTGAGTCTGTTTCTGTTTTGTAAATAAGTTCATTTGTCTTTTTTTTAGATTCCACATATAAGTGATATCATATGGTATTTTTCTTTCTCTTTCTGGCTTACTTCACTTAGAATAACAATCTCCAGGGGAGGGGAGTGGGAAGGGACAGACTGGGAGTTCAAAATTTGTAGATACTGACAGGCATATGTAGAATAGATAAACAAAATTATACTGTATAGCACAGGGAAATAATGTGTAAGATCTTGTGGTAGCTCACAGTGAAAAAGAATGTGGCAATGAATATATATATGTTCATGTATAACTGGAAAATTGTGCTCTACTCTGGAAACTGACACAACATTGTAAACTGACTATAACTCAATTTAAAAAAAAAAGAATAACAATCTCCAGGTCCATCCATGTTGCTGCAAATGGCATTGTTTAATTCTTTTTATGGCTGAGTAGTATTCCATTGTATAAATATTGCTAGCTCGTCAAGTTTCACCCCCAAACAAACATATAACCAAACAATCCCCATGGGAAGTTTGATTGGAAATACATTAATCTGTAGATCAACTTGGAGAGTATTGACGTCTTAACAGTTCTGAAGTTTCAATCCATGGATATGGTAAAATCTTCATCTACTTATGTTTTCTTTAGTTGCTCTCAAGGATGTTTTATGGTTTTCTACCGGTATGCAAAATACTGGTCCCCTCAGTTTGGGGGGAGTCTGGGCTGAGCTTGGGGCAGCTGGCCCTAGGCAGGTCACTCCAGCTGTGAAAAGCCTCGTCTGTTTACCCCAGTGAACTAGACAACTATTGTCAGTTTCTCTGTATGACAGGTGGGGAAATACTGGGAAGCACTGGGACGTCTTTCTAGTTTTCTGTTCCTGACCACTTACAATAAATTGCCGTGTCGTGTGCGGGAAAGAATGCCATCCATAACACCCACCAACCCCCTGAGTCCCTGAGCTGCCCACCATTTGCCCCAGCCCGTTTGTTTCCATGAGCTGGTTTGTACAATGTGTGCCCATAAGTTAAGAGGGTATAGTCTTGCAAAAACAATAATGTTGTTATGTACTGAGCATTTACCAGGTTCTGGGTGATCTACAAATGTCTTCTGAAGTCTCCAAGAAATCCTCTGAGGTTGTTAGTATTCTGTTTCACAGAAGAAAAAGCTGGAGTTTTGAGAAGCAGAGGAACTGCTAAGTGGTAGAAACATTTCTGGGAACATGGCAACTAGATCATCTGAAAACACTTTCTCTTCAAAGCTCACAGAAACACTGGGGAAACTAGAGCAAACTTTTTTTTTGAAATAGGTTGTTGAACTTGGAAGAAAGGAAAGAAATCACTAAGGTCCAGAGAAAGATCTTCTCTAAGTGAAGAGAAAGCTGAAAACCAGTTATCAAGCAGTTTGTTTTCCCAGGGTCACTTTGGGACAGGAGAGAAGGCCCAGGAACTGAGACAGGGCTTAGAGCCCGACCCTCAGGAGGCTACACTCTCAGGGAAAGGTTTGGGGTCAGATCCGGTCTTGTTGGCAAAAGGAGAGTCATTTATTCGCTCACACATTCAATGACATTTTGGAAAGCCTGCTGCTATAAATGCTGGGCTTGTGTTCCAGGCACTTGGGGTACAGCGACAACACAAATATAGATCCCTGCCTCTGGAGAATTTGTATTCTGGTGGGGAAGGGACAAAATAATTAATAAACAGAATAGGTAAGCATGATAAAAGGAGATGCGTTTATTGAAAAAAACAAAGCGGGGAGAAATGGATCAGGAATAACAAGGGAATCACTTACCTTGGCCTGGACTCCGGGGAGAAAGAACCCTCTCCTGCGAATTCTCAGCCACAGATCTGCCTTTAGGAGGCACTTTTGTGCTAACTGACATTAAGTACTTGCAGAACCTCAAAACACTAAGGCAAGTAAGGAACATAAATTGGCCCTAGGTTTTTGGTGCCTTTCCACATTATTCTAGGGGTATGGAGAGGCACTGCCTGACGAACACAAAAGGAACCCCTCCACCCAGGCTGCCAAGGGTTCTCCAGACAAAGCCCAAATTGAGCTCACGATGAAAAATATAAAAAACTCTTCATAGCAGATTCAGGATTCAATTCAGTGTCTGTTTGATCCCAAATCCCATGCTCATACCTTATCTCCATGCCCTCTGCAGAGGCACCCGGACTTCTACCACACATCCTGTGGGCCAGACCCACAGCATGTAGGCTCACAGAGCCTTAGGGTTGGAAGTGACCCAAGAAATCGCCTACTCCAATCTCCTGACAATGCAGGACATCTTTCTGTAACATGACACAGATCACCATCAGCCTCTGCTGAGCACCTGCAGGGAAGGAGCGTACATTCCTTCCCCGGAGAGTGGGAGGTCTCACTGCAGAGGCCAAACAATTCTACCTAAGGAGACTGACAGGCTCCTTAGTCCTTCTGGGCCAGGAGATCTCGGGCAGGATAATTAACCAGCTGAACTTAAGCCTTCTTATCTGTAAAATGGGGGTACTGTCTCAGAAGATCGTGCTGAGGCTTAACAGAGCAGTAGATACACGACAGATAATGTTATTCCCCCCTCTCTTTAATGTCTGTAAGTGATCAGTGAAAAGACTCACTCTGCTTTGCACGAGCCAGATCAGATCCACTTACAGGCATGAGATTTTTTAAAATTCAAATTTTAGGGAGGGCAATTCTCATTCAGTTCAACATGACAGTGGGAAAGAGTTTTGCATTAAAACAAACAAACAAACGATTGCTCATTTCTATTTAATTTTCAACCCACACCATCTCTGCATTTTGAGGCCTCTTCTGTGGCGGGTTTGAAAGCTTGTGGCTATTTATTCCATCTGGGATGGGATGCAGGGCGAGTCTGAGAGCCTTAACTGGGGACTAAGTGTAAGCTTCACTGCGAAGTCTGTCTGACTTCTTTTTTGGTCATCCAACTTTTTTATTTTACAGATTCAAGAATAAATTTTACTGACTTAGGCTCCTTAATTAAAAACTGAAGGAATTACTTAAGTGCAATATAACTCATGTGTTTTAAGTGTAGGGTTTGATGAAATCTGGTAGTCACAGACAACTGCACAGCCACTCCAAACTCAAGATACAGAACAAATCCTTCACCTTAAAAGTTTCCCTTTTAGGCCTCTGATTTTAAGAGGGACATTGGCAAATTGGCTGGGACCCAGGGTGAGAAGTCTTGAAGTCCTGGCATAGGCCGGTCACCTCAAGGAATGAGGGGCCTCCACTGACTCACCGAGGAAGGAAGGTCTGCAGGGGACACGGCGCTCAGACATTTGAGGAGCTGCTGTGCAGAAGAAACGGGAGACAGCGTAGCTCATAGGGGGCTTCTGCTTAGGGGCAGAAGCGAGAGATATTTTGTTTCAACATAAAACGCTTTCGAAAAACAACATAACAACTATTTACAGATGTGAAGGTGAGTGAGAAGCAGAGTTAAAAATCAATTACTCTAGACCCAGCACTTGGGACGTGGCGAAGTCAGAATGTGAACCGCAGCGTTCTGATCTTCATTCCAGATCCTCCCACCCACCCTTCCCCTGCGGAAGCTCCGCCGGAGGCCCGGGGGCCTGGGCTCGAGGCGGAGACTCCCGGATTGGGGTCAGCGGCTCAGATGTTTGTCATTTTCCACCGTCTACCCTCGGACTTGGGCAGAGCCTTCCCGGGGAAGACAGGAAGCCCTCCGAGCGTGGGTGGAGGAGGGCGAGGCGGCTGCGTCCTCCCTGCCGGAGCAGCCTCGTGCCCCGATTCGCCGTGTGGGCCCAGCAGCCAGGCCAGCGGGGAGCCCAGCGCTCTCCGCCTGCGTGGGCGCTGCTCCTGCCCCGGGGCTGGGGGCCCGGCAGTGGGGGGGACGCGCCTGCCACCCACGCGGCTGGGCTGGCCCGAGAGGCTGTGAGCTTGGGGAGGGAAGGCAACTGTCCAGAGGTGGGAGGACAGACACAGAGCCCCCTCGGGTGGGAGAGGAGGAGGGGCAGAGGGTGTAAGACAAGAGGAAGGGCTGGGGCGTCAGCGGCTCAGCGTCTGGGGAGCCCGCAGGTAAGAGCTCGAGCTCACAGCGGGAGGGGAAGGGTGGGCCTTGGGGGACTTCGCTCCATTGCATGGGGCTTCCTGGCTGGGCAGCACCGGTTACCGCTCCGCAGGAAGACCTCAGGGCGGGAAGATGCTCAGGTGATGGTCCTCCGCCAGGCCCTTGGCCTGGGGGCCCGGGAGGACCCTCAGGCAGTGGGCTTTGGCTGGGTGTGACCCAGGCATCTGCGGAGGAAGGCGCCTGTCCTCCCTGCTTCTCTCCCCTCCTCTTCTCCGGGAGGGGCCGGCCATGGGCGGCCCCCTGCATCGTTAGGCAGGTGGGCCAGAGTGTCGGGTTCACTGAGGGTTTTTCAGGTCCGCTCAGCTAGCAGGAAGCAGGACAGAGGTCACTTGAACTCAGACCACAGTCCCTGTTAAATACATCAGCTTTTAAATCAACCTTTGTTCAAAGTCCAGTGAGTTCCAAGACTAGACTCAACAGCAGAGCGAATTCCCCAGTGAACCCCGCAGCTCGTCTTCCTCCGGGATCCAGGTAGGAACTGACTGTGTCCCCCTAACTGAGGGCACTGGCCACCTGGGCCCGAACCACCTTCGTTTTTCTTTTTCCTTTTCTAAGCAGTAGTGGCTGTCCAGGTCAGAAGAGAGGCTCGTGGGTAGGGAGCCAGGCCCCTTTGGTGGTGGTGGGGTCGAGGCCTGAAGGATTGCTGCCCTCTGAGTTTCCCTCTGCTTGAGATGCCCCGACCCTTGCGGGTTAGGGTCTGCTTCAGGAAGGAATTGATAAACTGATTCTCAGAAAAAGCTTTCCCAGGATTGCACGGGGGGGGGGGGGGGGTGTTGATGTGCAGTCACAGGGAGTGTGACAACAGACCTCCCGGGTCACTGGGGGGCTACTTGCAGGGACTTCCCACTATACACAGGCTTTGGAATTAGGGATTTTCTTATGGAAACAGCCCTTAAAGGAGATACTGTCTCACTGGATAATAAAGACAGGGGTCTCTCCTCTTTTCATCACGTTGTAGCACTAAGAATTGAGGAAAAACAATGGATTTTTAGGCTGGCTGAATTTTAAAACCCAGATCCCCAGTTTCTACCCTTTGGAGTGTCAGGTTCTTTGGCTCTTGTGAGGTCCTGAAAAATCCTTTCTTTTTTTTTTTTTCTTTTGACATCTTCCCCCCTCCCCCGCCCAGGTGATTCTTGGGTGCAGGTAGTTTTGGGAGCCACTAGTAGCTTATTTCCTACACAGAGGAGGGGTCAAGGGACTTAAATGTGACTGTCATCTGAGGTCAGCTTCCCAGCTTAAGGAGACTCCCGGTCTGGGCTGGCTTTGTAAGCATACATTCCTGCTACAGTCCCTGCAGCGTTGCACCCACGAGCTCTCAGTCCCATATCCAAAAGTCATAGGGGCTCTTTGTCTCAGGACACGGTTGTCTAGTCATCTGGAGTCACATGTTCTTTCCTGCAGCAAATAACTCAGGGACTTTGAGTTTGTGTGTTATGACAGAGTAAATTGTTCTTATCTTTGACTCTTATTTATTCTTTGCACCATAAACCATGAAGTTGCTGGTAATGATGCCCTATGTTCATAGGCCCCTGGCGCGACTGCTCTTCCCCTCCCGGGGAAAGACCATGCAGCGGATTACAACAACCTGGGTTTTGACTGAGTTGTTAGTGACGGACCATTAGACAAGTCACTTCGTCACATGCAGCTTCAATTCCATTGTCTATCAAGCCTCTCGTCTTTTCCCCAAGGCTGAATTGAAAATGAAATTATAAATGTGTTTGAGCATAAACACAAATGTGCTTACATTGCAAATGTGTGGATCCAAAGACTTTGGGGAACAGTGGGAAGGAACAGCCTTTGGTCAGCAGGGAGATCTTGTCTTGTCTTTTAATCTCATTGAGCCTCTGTTTAGTCACATATAAATAAAGAGTTGGGATGAGATGATCGCTAAGGTCCTTTTCAGCCCACCAGGTATTATAGATCCTGGAGCTTTGAAGTCTGGACCCTTCTTCTCATCTGGGTCTGAATTCAGAAATGAGCTCCCCAGGAATGGCTTTGAAACTCAGCCTCCTCCTCCCTCCTCAACACCATATCGCATCGTTTGTAGCCTTTGTCATCAGCAATCATCTTGTTTACTTTTTGTCATCTTTGCCAGGTGTTACAGGCTCCAAGAGAGCAGGGGTCTTGTCCTTTGTGTTACCTCCTGTGATCCCGGCTCTTAGAAGGGCCCCTGGCATAGAGGGGTTGCTTAGATATTCTGATGAGTGGAAGCTGCTGTCGCAGGGAAGGGGCTACAAGAATAGAACCAGGATGTTTGGATAAGCTGCTCTTGCCAGAGAGAAGGCTGAAGGACTCTGATACTCTCTCAGGCCCCTGAGGTCCTGAGTCTGATGGAGGGGGAGTGGGCATCTATGGTCACACCTTGATTAAACGATTTTCTCATTTGTTGCATGGGAATTTGATGAGAGTAGCAAGTTAGAGCTCGAGTATTTTCCTGAAGATCTCAGCAGCTCTCTTTCTCGGACCTTCATGAGGGTCTCCCCAGATCTCTTTCATCTCTCTGCCTGGTGGGTATCACGGCTAAATGATTGAGAATGAAAAGCCTGAAACCCAGAGCACTAACTCACTAAATCTCGATTTCCTCATCAGTCGAATGGGCATCGTGGAACCTGATTCCCGATGTTACGAGGAGTCCATGGGACGATGCCCAGAGAGCCTAGTGCACGCTCAGCACTCCTGTTCTGATGATCTTCAGGCAGCTTGCTGATGGGCATGAGCCAAGGGAGGGAAGGCGCCCAGGCAGTGGCAAGGGGTCGTGATAAACACAAAGGATAGCCCCTATGGGGGAGGGTATAGCTCAAGTGGTAGAGCGGGTGCTTAGCATGCACGAGGTCCTGGGTTCAATCCCCAGTCCCTCCTCTAAAAATAAATAAATAAGTAAACCTAATTACCTCCCCTGCCCCCCAAAAAGATTAAAAACAAAAAAGACAGCCCCTAGTCTACTCAATGGCGTCTCTGGGAGGTTCACCCTGGTCTGAGAGGGCTACCAGCTCCTGAGGCTCTGTAAACCCTGCAGCTCCTCTGCAGAACGGAGTCCAAGGTGCTTCGGTCTAACCAGACCTGCTTCTTACTGTCAACATATGCCTGCTTCTGGGCTTTCAGAAACTTTCAGCATCCCCTTAAATTTTTAGAGCCTTTTTCTTCCTTTGAAGATGGGCCGTTGGGATTCCATGAGAACTCATAAAGGGTGCCTAGGCTCAATACCTATGATAACAGTAGCAAAGATTTTCTTTTCAAGATTCCAGCTCCTGTATTGGGTAGTTGTGTCTGAAACATTCTTCACTGTGCCCTGGGCTCTATGAGGGCAGAACAATGTCTAATCTGGGTTGAGCCTCGGTATCTGCCTCACAGGAGGGACTGATTTATGAGTTATTGATTATATAAATGATCCTTGACATTTAGAGGATGGAGTGATTCCTTCAGACGGCGCTGACTTGGAAAGGGTTGGTGTGTAACCTAACATCTGAGCTGAGCCTTGAACATGGGTAGGTCTTGGATTTATTCACTTGGAAAAAGTGTTTGCTTAGGCCCTTCTATGAATAAGTTACCAAAGGAGGGTGTTTCCGGCCGAGCATGTGGCGTGAGCGAAGGGCAGGCTGGGTGGGGGTGACCACACATAGGCTGGTTTCATGCCTGCTGGGAGCCAGAGGGGAATGAGGGGATTGTGTTGAGCCGCAAAGACTGAGCAAGGAGTCTGGACTTCAGTTTCTTGAATGACTTCTTGAAGTTATTTTTAGAGACTCACATGGTGAGAGCAAGATGAGGAAGTTTGTCTTGAGGCAGTGACTGCGGAAGACTGGGGGCTGGAGGACTCTGGGACACGGGAAAAAGTGAGGGAGTAGAAATGCAAGTTCACAGGGTCTTGTAAAATGAGGCGTCAGTTTCAGGAGACACTCTTGCTCCGCCCCCCCCCCCAATCCCTCGCGGGATGGTTTGGCTCTGTCAGCAGCACAAGGGTGACCTTCCTCGGAGGGCATGTCTGATTCCACGCGATGTCGACTCCGTCTCTCTCCCAGCCTGCAGAACCCTTAGGTAAGCAAGGAAAGTGGGGAAGGCCTTGAGCTCCAACCAGGAGTCCTGCCACAGGGGACAAAGTGTCATCATGATGGATGGTCAGGGGGAGCGGCATTTAGTACCAGCAGTCCACACGAACTGCGAGGTAAGCAGATGCCACTCTATCATAAATGAGAAATAAGAACTACCCACTGGGCCTGTGATCTCTCTATTCCATTGGAACACATGTCATTAATTTCCCACACCTGACATCGGCTGCTGGCTAAGGCCAAACAGTAACCGTCACAGGGGGAAATACAGTTAGTAAAAACATATTTTTGGGCCCTATTTACTTTTTCTATTTTTGATACTAATTTAAAACAAATATACTTGAGCGTTTGAATTTCCAAACCTCTTGCTTTTCGAAGGAGAAATCCACGTGGCTTAAATATTATCTGCAGCAAAAATACAGGATCTGCTCTACATTTTTGAAGGTAGTGTATTTTTGAAGAAGAATGAAAGTGAATTGCGTTTATCTCCTCCTTGTTCAAGACACCTGCCCATAGCAGCTGAGATACAGGAGGGTTTCTTTTATGATGTTGGAAGAAACAGCGCGTGCCCAGGCTCTGAGGCGCAGGCAGGAAGCCCACGGTCGGGGCTGACGGCTGCGGGGAACTCCGCCTATAGCTGCCGACTTAACATCTGTTGTGGGCCACGAGGGGGCGGCCGGTCCGTGAGCCAGTGACATGTGGGTTGCTAAAGGAATTTACCAGAGATGAAGTATGGGAGTAGAAAGGAGTTTATTAGGGAACACTGCCATAGCCCACAGTGGGCCACACAGACGAGAGAGGTCTGCGTGAGCCCTGAGGGCCTGTCACTGGGGGTTTTATAAGGTCGGGTCGCAGGGTGCCTGATCGGCTTGTGGGCAAGTCTGATTGGTTGTGGGTGAGGTGAAAGGTTTAGGGTGAGGTGCGGTGGGGTTTATGGCTCTGATAAGGTGAGCATTCCCCGGGGCTATTAGTTTGTTAGGGGAAACACGCCCAGCAAAGAATGTCAGACATCTGAGAGCCCAGTGGGGGTTGTCGGACTTTGAAGGGCATCCACTGGCACAGCAACATCCCGCCTCTAGCAACTGTATTTTTCCAACAAAAGCCTAGTGATGTCTTTGTGTTACTCAGTGAGCAGGTGTGTGTCTGCTGGAGAAGCTGCGTTCCTTGCGGGGCTTGATGTGCCGAGGCGCCTGGCCGGGCTTCTGGGGAGTGTTGCTTTCTCCTCGCTGAAGTTCAAGGTGTTTTCTAGACCAGCATGGAGTTCAGTGCAAAGCGAGTAACATTCAGGTTGAACGTTACCCGACAGCTCCTGCGTGCTCTTCCCCTCGTGCCTGGATGAAACAGAAACAATTTACCCTGTGGTTACATCCCAGGTTGTACAATCAAATATCCTTCTCCTGTGGCAGTCCCTAGGGTTAAATATTGTTAAACATTGTCTTGCTAAGTTTTTGCTTTTAGTTTTTCATGGCTCGGGTGTTGGTTGCATAAGTGCCTTGTGAGGAGAGGCTATGTTTTCTTTGTAGTCCGATGCTCACTGCATCATTGATTCCTCACTATTAGGTAAGATGGTGGTGGGTCCAGAGTACTCGTGACTAACGGTTGTGGGTTACTGGATTTATACCGTGATCCTACGGCATCCTAGATTTGAGGAGATAGGCAAAGAAGACAGTGCTGGGGTTCTTTCTTCCCTTACGGTAGTCACTGCAGCTGGCTGTCACTGGTGACCAACCCCTTCTGATTTTCCCCACCAAGCAGAATGTTTTGTATCCCACATCCTTCCTCTGATCTTTTGGAAATCCAGTGACGTTGTCTTCCCTGGTGAGAGAACCTGTTCACTGGTTCCTCCCTGGTGACCGGGATCTATGCATACAGACATGTGTCTCAGGTGGTGCTTCCCTCACTCCGTCTTCTCCACCCTCGTCTGTCCCTCGGGTCTCTTGACTGGTGTACCTTGTACTCACGTCTGTCAGAGCTGGTCTCTCCATGTGTTGGGACTCTCTGGCCAGCTTAGTTCTATAGAAGCTCCCGGGAATCCTCTACCTCCTGGATATGTGGCATTGGATTCTACTTTTGTAATTCCCTAGCTTTCAGACTACGTGATACTTCTGGATTCAGGGAAATCTGAGTTCGTTATTCGAGCTTGATTTCTTGGGGAACAGAATCTTCAGTCCTGACTTTTCAGCAACTGAAACAAACTTTGCAGAGGTGGTCCAGAGTGAGGAGGTGGAGAATCCCTGAACTGATGATCAAGACGCCTGCCTGTCCCTCGTCCGTCAGTCAGTCTCCTGGCTGCTTCACAAGGGAAACCAGGAGCCCGGCTCAAATGGTCTCACAGGACACGGCTTCTCATTGCAGCAGGCCTTCCGGTGTGTGCGGAGCGGGCTCTTCTGCTCCAGATACCATGCTGAGAAATTTTACATGTTTCATCTCTGGTAGTCTGTGCCTTGTCCACATGCGTTTCCTATTTTCGGTGTACTTTTATCTCCAGCTTGAAATTAAGGAAGTCACTCATGTTCTCACAGCTACCAGGTGGTGACACCAGAATCAAAAACTGGGTTTGGCTTTAAAACTCCGTTCTTTCTAATGTGCTTTACCCAGACTAGAAAGCTGAGGGAAGACGGAACTAAAAGTCCATATTCCCTTCACATCAGCCACATACCTGTATGGCTGCTTTAGACTTTTCGTTACAGGAAACTACTCTGTTCTGAACATCATTTAAGATGACTTTTCCTGTGTCAACCCATTGATTTTTTTTTTTTTAATGGAGGCACTGGGGATTGAACCCAGGACCTCGGGCATACTAAGCATGCGCTCTACCACTGAGTTATTTCCCTCCCCCCAGCCCCTCTATTTTTGAAACTGCTCCATCAGTCCCTTCTCCCTTCACCGTTCACCCTGCTAAGCCAGGCCCTGAAACACTCCATCTTTCCAACCTTAGCCTCTGGCTTCTCTTCCCCGCAAGTCACACTGGCCCCACAGTCTAACATTCTAATGAGCTCTGTGCTCATTGTGAGACAGGAGGAACGGGGCCAGGGCACGGCCGCTGAAGGAATGACGCAGCAGTTGAGGACAGGACCAACGGGTTAGAGCCAAGATGGCGGAAGACGCGACTTCCAGGAGACCTGGAGCCTCGTGGCGCTCCCACAGGTGCCACGACCGGTTCTAGGCTAACCTTAAAAGGTCAAAAAGTGGGTGGGGGCCTGATTCCTGGAAATCCCTGCCCATTCCCCGAAGTATTTGGAATAACCCTCCTACTCATGAGCGTGTGGAATTACGGAGCCCACAGAGCCTAACAGCCGCGCAGCGCGGGCGCGCGCTCTGCCTGTGGGGGCGTCTCTCTAAGTAAACTTGCTCTCACCTTGCTACGCCTGGCTCTTGAATTCTTTCCCGCGGGAGGCAAGAACCTATCCCCCGGCAGCAGGTGTACCCAGAGGCACTCTCGCCTCCCAGCCTTCTGGTTTTACGCGCGTCGTGCTCCAGCCTGGGGTGAAAGTCACCACTTCCTCCTTCTACTCCTGATGTGCGTCAGGGTGAGAAAAAGCCACGGGAGCCCATGCTGGTTGGTCTGTTGTAAACTCATGAGGTCTAGTTCTCTGTCTAATGAAAAAAGTTGTATTTAATCTAAGTTGTTTCTTAGAATTTTTCTTCTTTTTTTTAGCTGCAGTCTAGTCGATTTACAACGTCGTGTTAGTTTCTGTGAAATTTTGACTCGACCTGTTGACTCATCGTAGGGAAGCAATGCTGTGGCTTTGGACGGCCCTGCCACCTGCCAGCCCCAGGGTCCAGTCCTGTTTAGTTTACCTGAAGTTTCTTAAAACTTTGAAATAGCTGCCAGCTTTAAAAAAATGGGGACATTTCACATAAATCTAGATTTCTTGGTTCTCTTGAGGAGTCGGAAGACCCTGCACGCTGGGTCTCACTTCCTCCCAGCCGCTGTCTGCGAGGGAGGGAGGGAGCAGCGGACCCACAGGCCTCTCCTCGCCAGCTTCACAGGCTTATCAGTCTGAGCCCAGTGGATATTTTGGTTCATATTCTCAAAGTTCCCGATTTGTCTCAGTTCCTTTGCAGGAGTGATTGGAATGAGGTGAGTTGACCTCATCGTCCTATTCATCTCATTTTTCCCACTTCTCTCTCCTGCCTCAGGAGAAGTGTTCCGACTCGCCAAGGCCACGCCCCTCTCCCGTGTTCTCCGTCATCCCTTGCTGTGCCAACATTAAAAATAAAGCCATGCACCCGCCCTGCTTCCCCCTCGAGTGGCTGCCCCGGCTCCCTCACTGCTGTGTTTCGGATGTGTCTGTATTCACTGCCTCTGTTACTTACTAGTATCACTTGCTCCTTAGTCTTTTATCTGTCTCGAACTTCTGTTTTCTAAACTTAGTGGCATTTTCTGTTTTCATTCTCCTTACCTCTCAGCATCATTTCGCGTTAACTAGCCTACCTTGAAACTCTTCTTTTGGTTTGGACCACACTCAAAAGTCTTGGCCTTCTGACTGTTCCTTCTCTGCTTTGTCGTCTTGTTGCCTAGATACAGGCCTCACCACCCGGGGCTTTATCCTTGGCCCTCTTCTTCTCATATTCTCACTCCTGGGCGTCACCTTGCACAGCCACGCAGCCTCTAGTCCACCCTCTCCTGAGCTCTAGGCCCACGGAATTAGGGCATCCCTGCAACTCAGAACTGAGAGGAGCTGGAAGCACAGCTGTGTTCTGACTGAGCTGCGACCTCAGAAGGCTGAGTCGCGCGTGGCCTGCTCTGTGCAACAGAGGCCTCTTGCTCATGATCGTGAACCCACAAGGAAGCTGCGTGGGAGTGAGGGGAGCTGTAACTAGGGAGAGTAATAGGACCTGCTGTACCTCCCGGACACTAGTCACGGGCAGTGTAAGAAAGTATTTTGGGCACCTGTCCTGTCTGAGGCCATCTCTGCGTGGAGAAATCTGAGAGCAGGATCGAAGAGTTAACACAGTATGTCACGTAGTTCCTCCACCTCTGCCCTCATGGCTGCCATGCTGGGACAGGTTCTTCACTGCCTGTGAGGAGCCTCTGACCTGGCTTACCTCCAGTGTGTCTTCGCTCCAGTCCATCCCTCCTGCCATTTCTGGAGCCCAGCTCTGATCCTGTCGTTCCTCTGATTCTCAGCCTCAAGCGGTGCCTGCTGACACCGAACTAAGGTCGGATCCCTTGGGCTGGTGTTCAAGGCCTTTGTGGTCTAACTTGTCACCCATTCCCAGTGACATGTTGGCCCTCCTTCCTTGGCTGTTCTTCAGTCTCACTGGGTTGCCAGCTATTCTTTGACCAAACCCAAGAAGTCCCCACGTCTGTGCCCGACGTCCCCACTGCTCTCTGTGTCTACAGTGTCCTCTTCCTACCTCTGTGCCTGGTGAAATCTTATCCATCTGCTGTCAATGTCCAAATCAAATCTTCCCTAATATGTGAAACTTGCCTTAATTTGCCTCATGTTGTAGGTCTTATGGTATTTATACTCTGCTCATGGTGGTAGCTATTTTTGTATTACAACTTTCCCTGCACCCCTATTTAGCTGTGAAGTCCTTGAGAATAGACGTGTTGTTTTACTTTATTCCATCAATCATTTAACAGTGTTTTGCATGTAAGTGTGAGGCAAGTATTTGTGGTGTGGACAAGTGGAATTGGGTTTGGGGTAATATGTCTTCTTGATGTTCAGTAGAAAGTTGAGGGGCCTATGTCTGTGATCCTAAACCAGCTTCACCCACTCCAGGGTGCTAACTGAGGAATCTCATTGTTTGGCCCCAGACATGAATGGAACTTGGGTTTCCACTCATAGGGTGATGGAGGAGGAGAAAAGGCCTCAATTCTTAACGTGGTTAGGTTTGGGGGGTGGGGAGGGCCCCTCAGACTTAATTCATAAGATAAAGAGCCCAAGGGAACTGTTTTCTAAAATTTATTTTTCATCTTTTAAATTTTTATTGAATTATAGTCGGTTTATAATGTGTTAATTTCTGGTGAACAGCGTAGTGATTCAGTTATACGTGTATATATTCCTTTTCATATTCTTTTTCATTCTAGGCCACTACAAGGTATTGCATACAGTTCCCTGTGCTGTACAGTAGCACCTTGTTGTTTATCTGTTTTGTATACAGTAGTGTGTGCCTGCAAATCCTAACACCCACGGCGCCTGTTAAAGGTTGTCTGCATCTGCTTGATCCTGTTCGCCTGGTTCAGAACTAGAGCGTGGGGAGGGAGGCTGAGGCTCAGACTGCAGGTTGCCGCCCACTCCCGTGCTGTTGGCCAGGCAGGCCTGCGGGCAGAGCTGGATCCTGAGGACTGCGTGGGGTGACCAGTAGCCTCTCCTAACCAGGCTGTCACCTTGGTTCTCAGGTTGAGTAAAGGTGAGCTCAGGGTAGCTGTTAATAGTTCACCCAACCTTGACATTCTTCTCTGACCTGTGAGGGCGTCATCCCAAGACTGAGGGGAGAGGTGGGGCCCTCGAGCAGCCAAGGGTGGTTTTAAGCACTAGTTTCTCAAACTAGTGGGGAATCTAAAAATGCTTATGATCAGGTTTCAAGCCTGGAAACTAAGACAGTAGATCTGAGGTGGGGCCTAAGTGTCTTTTTTTTAATTTTTATTTTTTGTAAGTCTCTGCAGGTGATTCTGAGGGCCAGCTAGGATTGAGAATTAAAATTGTGAGGTGATTGTGAATTAAATGAGATAATGTAGCATGCCTGACATGGTGAATTTTTAAGTGGTAACATGATTCATTATTGCTGGCAGCACCTGATGGTCAGATTTACACTGTCAGCTAAGTAGACCTGTTCTCTCAGGTGAAAGCAGCTGGTGCCTTGGGGCCAGGCCCGACAGCTCCCAGGACCGAGGGGCTGAACGGAGGGCCTCCGGTTCTTGCTGGCTTCGCTCTTCGAGGAGTCGTCGTTTCTTTTCCTTCCTGAGAAGAACTTGCTCTTCCCCTGGCTTGTGCTTTATCTGATGGGTAGCAATTTCAGGGTTCTTTTACAAAATACCTGGAAGCTTATAGGAGTTAGGCAAATAACTCTGTTTTAGAGAAGAAAATAATTTGGAGCACACGGTGTTCCCTTCTGTACTGGGAAGTGCTCTGTGCGCTTGTCAGGTCCCAGTGTTCCTCGGGAGATGATGGGTTTTTGATGAATTCAGTGGCTTCAGGATGCCTTCCCTCCCAGCCCTGTCCCCTGAGTGGGGTAGGCTTATGAGCATCTGAGCCCACGGCAATTTTTAATTGGACATTTCCACATGTAGCAATTACTGTGGGACAGGGGACTTTTGGACGTGCTGGGTAACAAGGCAGACACGCTTCTCAACAAGTCCCGCTGACGAGGATCAGCTGAAACGGAGTCTCTTTCCCCAGTTAGCCCTGCTCAGACAAGTCCTGCAGGCTCCAGCCCCACACACTCAGACTGAGGGAAAATGAGGCTTCTTCTCAGCCTTGGCCAACTAAGCTGGACCCTCCTGGCCTTCTGAGTCTCACTGGTGTAGCCCGGATGCCTCAGGGACTGCTCCTGCTTCGAGTGGAGCTGCTGGGGACGGTGGGTGTTGACTGGGGACCGAATCCGGGCCCATGTTGGTGGCGGCCTGGGAGCTGGGGAACCTTGGGCTACCTTGGACTTGGAGAGTCCCCTGGGTCCCCCCAGCTTTTTCTTTCCTGTGGAAAATAGCCCAGTGGCTTCAGTTCTTTCTTCTCCGGCCACATTCAGAGGTCCAGGCCTGCCCTCCTTTGTCATTATCTAGCCTTCCTGATTTCTAAACTGTACCTGCTTTTCCCTCTTGACCATGGATGTACTATTCTCTTTCTTGGTAGCAATAATCTAATCCTTTTGGAAGAAGGTAGGGGTCCAAAGCTGCGATTAATAATTAAGGTTGATTAGGGAGAAGGTAGAGTTCAGTGGTAGAGAGCGTGCTTAGCATGCACGAGGTCCTGGGTTCAATCGCCAGTACCTCCATTAAAACAAATAAATAAGTAAAAACCTAATTATCTCCCGCCAGAAAAAAAGAAAAAAAAAAAAAAGGTAAAGATTAAGGTTGATTAAAAAAACCTCCTTGGCTCTGACCCCAGATTTTTTCCCGCCCACGGCCAGCACTTTGTTCTCTTTCCCACAGACAAGCGACTTTGTTGCCAAGAATTGACTTTTTTTCCTCAGAGCTCAGAAATGGTTATGGCTTTCTTTCATTCTCAGTATTTTATTTTGGCTGTTTGACCTGGGGAACAAAGCCTACAGAAGATCTGAAGGACTCCAGCTCAGATGACCGCTGCTGTGTTGTATACACCCACAGGCCTTCACTGGCTCTGTGTCTGTCCACCGCAGGGCTCTGGTCTCTGGATTTTCTCAGGAAGCTGAAGATGGGGCCGGGGGCTGAAGAAACAGAAAACAAGATCCTTTTTTTTTTTTTAATTGTTACTTTATTTACTTTTAATTTTTAAAAATTGAGGTATAGTTGATTTATATTACTTTATACAGGTGTACAATGTAGTGATTCAACATTTTGGTTGACTGTACTGCATTTAAAGTTGTTATAAAACATTGGCTGTATTCCCTGTGCTGGATAAAATATCCTGTAGCTTCTTACTTATTTTACACGTAGTAGTTTGGGCCTCTTATCCCAGACCCCTATCTTGCCCCTCCTTCTCTCTCCCCACTGGTAATCACTAGTTTGTTCTCTGTATCTGTGAGTCTGCTTCTGTTTTACACATTTGTTTGTTTTATTTTTTAGATTCCACATATAAGTGACACCATACAGTATTTGTCTTTCTCTGTCTGACTTGTGTCACTAAGCATAATACTCTTTGGGTCCACCCATGTTGTTGCAAATGGCTAAATTTCATTCTTTTTTTATGGCTGAGTAGCATTCCATTGTGTGTGTGTGTGTGTGTGTGTGTGTGTGTGTGTACACAGCATCTTCTTTATCCATTCATCTGTTGATGGACACTTAGTTTGCTTCCATATCTTGGCTATTGTAAATAGTGCTGCTATGAACATTGGAATGCATGTATCTTTTTGAATTAGTGTTTTGTTTTCTTCAGATATATACCCAGGAGAGGGACTGCCAGATCATGTGGCAGTTCTATTTTTAATTTTTTGAGGAATCTCCATACTGTTTCCCACAGTGGCTGCACCAATTTACATTCCCACCAACAGTGTACTAGGGTTCCCTTTTCTCTGCATCCTCACCAACATTTGTTATTTGTGGTCTTTTCGATAATAGCCATTCTGACAGCTGTGAGGTGATATCTCCTTGTGGTTTTGATATGAAAGAAGAGGAAGAAATCGGAAACACTATCCTTAAATACAAAGTCCCTTCCTACTTAGGTCCATAGTCCCAGGCATCCTTATCACGGAGCAATGACACAGCCTTGCTACAGTGACTGATCCCAGCTCTGATTCCAGGACCAGCGTAACCCCAGGACGTGGCCTAGACAGACCCAGGGCTGGAGCTGGCCCAGAGCCAGCCCTGCTGCCCCCTGGTCAGACCATCTCTCTACAAGATGGCACAGGAAACACATAGTTTTAGGGCCCCCAGGGTCCCATGTAAGGCCAGGCTTTGAGGTTTTGATCAGCTTTCTCCATTGGTATAGTTGAAGGTATTAAATATTTCATCAGTCTGGTGTGGGCACCAGCACTGATCCTTCAGTGGCTGAACTGTGGTGGGTGCAGACGGTGGAAGGAGCTAATCTAGGGCTGGGAGCAGTGACTGGTTCCCAGGCAGCCTGGGAGCATTTCTGTCAGCATGTTTGTCAGTGTGAATGGGCTCTGTCTAACTCTCTGGGCTTCAGCCATAGATGTGAAAATAAACCCTGACTTTAAACACCTGAGGCTTCAAAGCCGTAAGTGTAGACCAGAGTGATCGCTGTCTGGCCGCTGGGATTCTTAAAGAAGTAAAAAGACAGCTTGAGGTTTTGCCCAGAAATGGTGACTTGTGTTTTCTTTATATCAGGTATTCACGTCTCTATTGAGACAGGGGGCATCTTCGCCTCTTCTCTCCCCAGACACTGGACCGTCTTACTAGCAGGGAGGTTTCACGTTCCACCCTTGAGAAAAAGAAGATCCCCATGGCTGACACCAGAGAGCGTGAGATTGCTGACTGTTGGGGGGGGGGTACCTTAGAAAAGAGCATTCATACGCTGATCACAAACAGCCTCACCTCTTGATGAAAACATAGCATCTAAGGGCCTTTATTTTGATTATAAGGACATGTTTTGAATTCTGTAGGATTTGGATGAGGTCAGAGGGCTTTTTTTCCCCCCTTCAAGGCTTTGCAGGCCCATGAAATTGAGAGCTGTTAGGGATCTAGGAGTAAGTGTGGACATAGATGAGGATTCAAGCTGGGGGTGGAATTGACGCTTACAGCCTAGGGAATCAGCAGAAAGAGAAGGAAAATATCAGAGTCCGAGGGGCTGCGCCGCGGCGCCTGCCCGTGGGGAAGCCCCACTCTGGTCCTGCCCTCTTCTCCCCTGACTCGCCCCCTCTCCTCCCAAAGCAGCGTCTTCCTGGCGTTAGGTCATGATGTGGCGGAGCTGCTACGGTCTCCCAGGTGTGGGCACTGACCACGGGATCGTGGCTTCACTTTTCTCTTCCCTGGATCCTCAGGAGTGTGGGCGCAGGCCTCGGGCCCTGGTGAGAGATCACTTGAAACATTGTCTCTTTGTTTCTTCTTTCCTTGGCTGCTTAGTCATTCGTGTCCCTGGTGGCCTGGCTGCCAGACTTGGCTGAGACTTGTGAAACAGGCAAGCGAGTGGGGCGTGGGAGGCTGTCTGCCCGGTTTGTACTGTCCGTCTCTGTGGGCGCGGAGGTCAGAGATGGCTCTCTCCAGTCACCATGGCGTGGCTTTGAGGGAGCCCGGAGCACTTTGTCGTCTCCCCTCCACCCTCTACCCTGGACCCTGTATGGTCGTCTACTCCTGTCCCTCCAGGAGAGACAGAGGAGGTACTGGAGGTTGAAGACAAGGATTTGCCCTGCAGGCAGCTGAACCAGCAAAGTCTAGCCTTCTGCTCTCAGGCCTCCCCTTACGTCAGCCGTCCTGGCCTCCATTCTCAATCCCCTATGAAAAAAATAGCTTAAGCCAGGAAGGGCTGGGGACCCCTGGCAGGAATCTTGGCCTTAATAACTTGGGTGCCAGGGCCCCAAGCTGTTGGTTTTCAGACTTTTCCTTTCCTCCTCCATGGCCCAGGACCCGGCTCCTGCGATGGGGCAAAGGAGGGGCAGCACGTTTGGAAATGGAAGGGGCTTCAGGAGGGAGAGACCTGACCTGGCTGTGGGAACTCTCTCTCTACGGGGCATCTCTGCTCGGCTCTGACTTCTCTGTCTCACTTCTAGTGCATCAGGTCAGCTCTGAGGCCTGGCTCCTCTGATTTTTAATTCTTTGATGTCTTCCTTATCTTGTCCTACCTGACCACTCCTGCTAATTGTTCAGGTCTTAGAAAAGTCATTTCTCCAGGAAGCCGTTCTTAATTCTTCCCAGCCCCGTCCCCACTCCTAAGACCCTTTGCTGTGTTCTCCTTTGTCACTCGGGTCTCCCCTAGCAGGTCATCCACCACATGTTACTGTGAACGTATGTTTCCCTCATATGAGAGGCAAAGTATAGGTCTCTCTTGTCCACAGATTTACCTTCAGTACCGAGAACTTGGCAAGCTCTTCAAATATTTAAATGAAAGTGGACTTGGATTTTCTTAAAATTTCGAGGTAATGTATTTGGAACCAATTTCTTTTGGTCAGAGGACAGAGAGGAATTTGGTTTTGGAGCTACTGAAATTGAAGCAACTATGTTCAGTACCCAGCCAAACACATGGGTCTGAAACTCAAGTGCAAGGTCATCTTTGGGGGAACTAAATTTGGAAATTGTTAGCAAGTCCTAGAAGGTGGCCTCCTGTACCCTCACTGTTGCTACCCAAACAGTCTAGATTTGGTGCGATTAGAAGAACAGAGCTGTAGGAGATGAGGACAGATTTCTCACCTCAATTAGATTTTCTTTCCCATGCATTGACACATCTGTTTTTCATCACAGAAATGGCCTCCACCTTCAACCCCCGAGAATGTAAACTGTCTAAACAGGAAGGGCAAACCTATGGCTTCTTCCTGCGAATTGAGAAGGACACCGATGGCCACCTGGTCCGGGTGATTGAGAAAGGCAGCCCAGCAGAGAAGGCGGGCCTCCAGGACGGAGACAGGGTTCTCAGGATCAATGGTGTGTTTGTGGACAAGGAAGAGCACATGCAGGTAAACGGGGCATCTGGGCTGCTTCTAGGGTCTCTTCAGTCCCCGTATCTCTGCTGATAATAGTTTTTGGGGTCAGTGGAGCTTTCCTGGCTGCCACTGGCAAGACAGGACACCTTTATGGCTATACTCTCTGCTGGCTAATCAAGTCTCCTACAATTAACCAAGAACTGTAAAAATTATCCCTGGATTTGAACAGTGTCAGGTCTAATATGCGGTGCATGTTTGCTACATGAACTATGCTAGGCAATTTCACATTCACTGTTTTGTGAAATCCTCATCATAACCTATGAGGTACGTATTCCTATCACACAGATGAGGGGGTGCAGGCTCAGCTAGGTGAGGCTAGCTAAGGCTCAACTTAGCTAAGGTGTTCATGCAGCAAACATACGGAGGGTCTGACCTGGCCGCAGTTCTGCCTGCCTCCACGGAGGCGCTCTTTTCACCGTGGTGTGTTGTCTCCACACAGACCCAGGAGGATCCGCTGTGTTCAGGGGCAGCGTGCTTCCCTAGAAAGGAGCAGTCCTAGTAAGAGTCCCCTGGGTGGGGCTGGGCTGCAGTCTAGATTCCAACGGAGGCCCAGCCTGAGCTGTGCCTGGGTCTCGGGAGGGGCCAGCTGGAGATGGCTGCGCACTGTCTGCTCACTGGATGTCAGGGATCCGCCAGTGGGACCTCCAGAGCCAGATAATGAGCCGGATGGTGAGCCCTGCACCCCCTCCCACCCCCACCCCGGCGGTTGGTAGAGGGTTATTGGTTAAAGTTATCTTTTCCTTTCTTCCTCCTAGGTTGTGGATCTGGTCAGAAAGAGTGGAAATTCAGTGACTTTACTAGTTCTGGATGGAGATTCCTATGAAAAAGCCGTGAAACAACAAGTGGACTTGAAAGAGTTGAGTCAAAGTCAGGAGTCGAGTTTGAGTGATAAGAAGCCACTGTCCGTGATGAACGGAGGAGCACCGACTTGGGCCGAGCCACGGCTCTGCTACCTGGTGAAGGAGGGGACTAGCTATGGCTTCTCCCTGAAAACCGTCCAAGGTGAGCTTGAGGGCGGGGCATGGACAAACAGCTTTCCAGAAGAAAGATACTGCTACGACACTGCTGGTGGCTCCTGTAACTCACTTTCAGTTGCTGTGGGTATGCAACAGCAGCTTCTCTCTCTCCCTTCTGCCCTGGCCCTTCCTTTGCTTTGCACAGCTGTGCAAAGAGGGGTCAGGACATTGGACAGCAGCACCGTGGGGGACACTGGGCACTCCTGTCCTCCGGGGTTTGTTACGCTGCAGCTTTGAGGCCAGAGGGTTGGAGGGTTGATGCTTCTTTGTTACTCTTTTCTAGCTTCCTTAGGGTGAAGGTGGAGGGGAGACTGGAGAATCAGAGGCAAGAAAAAGGAGGTTCCTCATAATGGCTACTTTTAATAAGAATGATATCTCTTTTCATCTTTCAGAGTGCCCAGGTGGTCATTTATTCAAAAAATTCTTGAGCCCCTATTTAAGTATCAGACACTGTTACACTTGCTGAGGACACAGCAAAAGTCCCCACTCTCCTGTGGCATTTAAATAGTACCCTTGTTGTCGGAGAATAGTTCTTGCCTCGTGCAGGAAAGAATTCAAGAACAAGGCAAAGTGAAAGCAAGTTTGTTTAGAGAGATACACACACTCCATAGACAGAGTGCAGCCTGTCTCACTCAGAAGGGGAAACAGCTGAGGAGAAACATACTCCATAGGCAGAACGTGGGCCATCTCAGAAAGGTGAGAGGGAGAGCCTGAGAGGTGTGGGGGGTTTAGTTTAAAGTAAAAGTAGATACATGCTCCACGGACAGAGCGCGGGCCGTCTTGGAGGCGAGAGCGAGCGCCTGCATGGTGAACGGCTGTTAGGCTCTGTGGGCTCTGTAATTTCACATGCTGATGAGTAGGACGATTATTCCAACCGCTCTGGGGAAGGGGCAGGGATTCCAGGAATCAGGCCCCTGCCCACTTTTTGACCTTTTAAGGTCAGCCTAGAACCGGTCGTGGCACCTGTGGGAGCGCCACGAGGCTCCAGGTCTCCTGGAAGTCGCGTCTTCCGCCATCTTGGCTCTAACCCGTTGGTCCTGTCCTCAACTGCTGTGTCATTCCTCCAGCGGCTGTGCCCTGGCCCTGTTCCTCCTGTCTCACCCTCAGCTGTGGCCACGCTCTGAGGTGCCTCCCTGAGATGGAGCTGAGGGTTCCATCGTGATTTGAGAAACCCCAACCATCAGGAAGCAGTGGAAGCTCTGCTTCTGGAATTTCAGAGCATCAGGCTGACCTGCCCTCAGCTGACCAGGGTTTTCTAATGGTTTCCCTGGGATTTAGGTTGGAGCCATAGCTGTGTTAGACTTTTGGTTCTGTTGCTGAAATATAGGCCCCCGTCCCTGATGAGCCGAAGTGAAACTCAGAGAAGCTCTTAGTGCATAGGAGAAAAGAGGCAGCTTTATGACTTTGCCGAGCAAAGGGGGCTCACAGCAGGCTGGTGCCTTCAACACTGTGAGCCCCCTTTGGGGATGGGGTGGGTGGTTATACAGCCATGGCTCAAACAATAAAACATTGTTAACAGTCAAGAATCATTTTCTTGTCATAAGACTGAGAGTGGCGTCATGATGTCTCCAGGCGACCAGTTCTATAGAGGCTAGAGAGTTGGTTGTCACGTTTTCGATCTCTTTATCTCGTAAGCACCCACAGCGCGGTCTTTCTGGTAATTTAGCTTTACTTTGTAAGGTTACAGTTCCACGACCTTCTCCCAGGAGAACGACTCAAAAACCAAGCATGATTATTACTTTCAATTACCAGAATAAAGTAGAAACAGTAAAATTAATAGCTTTAGTTCTAGCCTGGAGCTGTGAGTAGCAACCAGTCAGTCAGGTTAGTTGACCGTTTTAAGGGCAAGCATAAAAGTAAGCCATCTGTTAGCCCAAGTGCGGCCATTTTATTAATTCTCCTTCAGACCCACCTCTAACGTTGTGCCTTCCCTGTCCTGTCTGGTACTGGAGAGGCACGGTGCTGGGTCATAATTTGATCAGTGATAAACAGCAGACCAATAGCAAACACAAAATAGTCTCCAAGGCTTATTTAACGTGTAGCAAGAGAAATAAACTGGCTATAAGAGGTGTTTCTCAAGTTTGTCAGCTATTAAAACAGTGACGTAGGTGGCCAAGGGAAGCTTAGCATTTCTTAGAGGCTCATTATCTGTAAAATGATAAAAAAAAAAAGAAATTATAATTCAGATTCTATTCATTTGGCCCTGGTGTAATGTACATGGGGAATGGTGGAGATTAGCTCTATGAAGAAAATGTTTTCTTCATGACAAATATGTAACAAGGTAACAGGAGAAATGTTATGTGTTTAAGGAAGCAGAGTTTAAATTACTGGTACTTTTTACAAATGATTTATCTGGTCATCATGAAGCTACCCTTTGTCCAGGCTGAGATATGAGTATCTTGAAAGAGTTGGTGGTATTTTTAAGAAGCACCTAGATCATACCACCCACTGATCCAAACGGCCTGTGTGTGTGTGTGTGTGCCTTCCTCCCCGTCCTGTGCCTCTGTCCTCATTAGCTGGTGTCAGTGAGATTTGCTGACTCCACTGGGATGTGATGGTTGGAGATGGTATTAATTAAAGAGGACAGAATGGAGCAGATGCCTCTGATTCTACAAACGTGAAGAGAGGGAGTGAGACCCCATGACGTAGCATGGGCGTGACCTGGTGCCTCCTTGTTCCAGAGGCTAGTGCCTCCTGAGGTCCTCCTTTGCATTTAGTTGGGGTCAGAAATCCTATTCACATTGACAAAAACCAACGAGTAATGGCTGTGTTAAGCTGTGTGCTAGGAGCTGTCACTGTAACTCTAGGTCAGAAGCCAAAGTCTATTTGAGTTAGCCCTAAAACAGAAAGTTCTACTTTTATATTATTGGGAGAAAACCCTTTATTGCTGGACTGTGTGTGAGGGAGTGGTGACACCTGTCCACCCCCTTCTCCCTCTCAGGTAAAAAGGGAGTGTACCTGACTGATATAACACCTCAGGGTGTGGCTATGAGAGCTGGAGTCCTGGCTGATGACCACGTGATGGAAGTGAATGGCGAGAATGTAGAAGATGCCAGCCACGAGGAGGTGGTTGAAAAGGTACGTCCCAAAGGAGGGCCCTTCTTACTTGTCTTTCAGTCCACTTACTGGGAGTGACAGGAAGCCCGGAGTGGTGGTTTATGATGGGAGGAGCACAGTAGTGAGGAGTTAACCCTTTGTATTAAGAGTGAACAGACTCACCAGCGGTGTAAGCAGTGTTTTTTTTAACTGAAGTTTAGTTGATTTACAATGTTATGAGTTCCAGGTGTACAGCAAAGTGATTCAATTATACATATACATACATATATAAATATATTCTTTTTCAGATTCTTTTCCATTATAGGTTATTATAAGATTGAATATAGTTTCCTGGGCTATAAGGTAGGTCCTTGTTGTTTATCTATTTTTTGGTGGCGGCGGGGGGCAGGTAATTAGGTTTATTTATTTTAGAGGAGGTCCTGGGGATTGAACCCAGGACCTTGTGTGTGCTAAGCATGCGCTCCACCGCTTGAGCTATAACCCCTCCTTGTTTACCTGTTTATATGCAGTAGTATGTGTATGTTAATCCCAAACTCCTAATTTATCCTTCCCCTCACCCCTTTTCCCTTTGGTAACCATAGTTTGTTTTCTATGTCTGTCTATTTATGGTTTGTAAATAAGTTATTTGTATCATCTTTTTTTCAGATTCCACATATAAGTGATATTATATGGTATTTGTCTTTCTCTGACTTCACTTAATATGATAATTTTTAGGTTCATCCATGTTGCTGCAAATTATTTCATTTGTATAGCTGAGTAATATTCCATTGGGGGTATATGTGTGTGTGTGTGTGTGTGTGTATATGTATGTATGAACTATATATGTGTGTGTGTATATATATATATATATATATACACATACACACACCACACATATTTATTCATTTGTCGATGGACATTTAGGTTGCTTCCATGTCTTGGCTAGTGTAAATAGTGCTGTGTGAAATAAGCAGTGTTAATATAGGTTTTGGAATAGTCTTTGCTAGTTCTATGTTGTCATGAAGAAAGTGTTTTAAAAAACCATTATCTTTTGGGTCTTATTTGTAACTGATTGGACTCCCCCTCTGAATTTATAATAAATTGATTGTTGTGCCAGTGCTACTAAGCTGTTCTAATACAAGCTGGTAGATAACCAATGTGGTGATGAATGTCCAGCTACACATGGGGAGCGATGGAGGACCTTTTAGACCCCAAATCTTATGTCTCAGAGTGGTTCTATGAGACACAGAAGGCACTCTGAGGTTTCCCTTTGAGGTCATGTGGAACCTTGAAAATTGACCAGCTTTACCTTCTCCTGGTAGAAGGATCTTTCAGGTAGATCTTTACTTTCGTTTCTTTTCCAGTTTTCACCCAAGTATCTTTCTGGGTTTTTTTTTTTAAATTTTGGGGCAGGGGTAGTTAGGTTTACTTACTTACTTACTTTTAGAGGAGGTCCTGGGGACTGAACCCAGGACCTTGTGTGTGCTAAGCATGTGCTCTACCACTTGAGCTCTTCCCTCCCCCCACCCTTCTGGGTTTCCTGAGTTCCAGCTCTCTCTCATCTTGGGCTCAGTTAGCATCTGTGTGACGTCATACTTAACAAAGGGAAACGGCAACTGTAGAAGGCTTACACTCAGGCCTACAGCCCGAACATCCTGTTGAGTCCAGAGACTGTGCCTCTGTGTGGAAACTTTCCCGTTTCCCAGCGTCCTTCTTGGAGGTTGATGTTGGTCCTCACCTGTGCATGCTGTTGCAGGTGAAGAAGTCCGGAAGCCGCGTCATGTTCCTGCTGGTGGACAAGGAAACTGACAAGCACCACAGTGAGCAGAAGATAAAATTCAAGAGAGAAACAGCCAGTTTGAAACTGCTGCCCCACCAGCCCCGGGTTGTGGACATGAAGAGGGGACGCAATGGCTATGGTTTCTATCTGAGGGCAGGCCCAGAAGAGAAGGGTAAGGTTGGCGAGGCAACCATCCAATTCTTCGTCCCAGTCTGACTCCAGAGTCCCAGCAGGCCCCCAGCTCCCCATCAGATCCATGATGGAGACAGTGAGAAACTAAAAGGCAGAGCTGGGCCAGTTTCCGTGTCATATGGCAGCCTGATTTTGGGCGTTCCTAGGTTTCCAGAAGCATAAGGCGGCAGAATTTGGGATCTGGGCAGTGATATGCTGGTAAATTGGCTCTCTGGGGGAGGGGAAGCCCTGATTTGTAGCATTTGTGTGTGTGTGTGTGTGTGTGTGGAATAAATACCCCCCCATCTCTGATTTCAAGTTACCCACATGCTGTCACAGGATGCAAAGCTGAGAAATACTGTGTAGGCCTGGTTCTCATGAGCTCGTAGGAACCAGCTCCAACACCCCACTAGGTCTGAGGCAGAGGTGTGGACTGGGGTCTGGGACTTGAATAGAACCAGGAGTCTTCCTGAGACCTTGTAATTCAACAAGTAAAGAACTCAGGTCCTTCCATGGAAGCAGAATACAGAAAACAATGTAGGTTCAGGCCATGCAAACTGTTACCCACCCAGAAGTTGCTGTTTTCTTTTAACTATATATATATTTCTATTAATTTATGAACTATTAATTTGGTTCATAATATGTAGAAACATCCTTGAGGCCTTTGAGAATATCAAATGAATCAGACAAAAATTCTCTAGTCAAGGAGCTTCCAGTTTAGTAGAGAAGACAGGACATGTGTGCCTATGACCGAAGCTAGACGGTCAGAAGCACCTTAACACAGAAGCAAACAAAATACTGGGGAAGTTCAAGGTTGGAGCAAGTTTTTCTCACTAAAAAGGTCCTGGAAGGCCTCATAGTGAAGCTAGCACCTGAGCGCAGGCTTTGTAATGGGAATAGAATGGACGCCCTGGGGTGCCAGTGGGAAGGGCAGTAGTTGTACTCAGCATGCCTTTTATATATATTTTACAGGGGTCTTAGGCTCCAGCAGAAGTCTCACAGCTTGTTTTTTAGCAGTCTGATTATTTATTTATTTGGGGGTAGGTCAAATCGTCAAGGACATAGACTCCGGAAGCCCGGCGGAAGAGGCTGGCTTGAAGAACAATGACCTGGTAGTTGCTGTCAATGGCGAGTCTGTGGAGTCCCTTGATCATGACAGTGTGGTGGAAATGATTAGAAAGGGTGGAGACCAGACTTCACTGTTGGTGGTAGACAAAGAGACGGACAACATGTATAAACTGGTAAGTAATACAAGGCCATATATTCATGAATTAAGGTTGGATTCATTCACTCAGGCCCTCAAACACTGGCTAAGTTACCACTTCGATTTTCAAACTGGAAAGGGCATAACGATCATCACTAAGGCTGCACTGAAGCTCAAACTGGTAGACAAAGGAGAATGCCAAGTGGTTAGTACATGAGTTTTAAGTCTTTAGATTCAAGACTTTGAAAGAATTTGCCAACATAATTGCAGAATTTCTCTTGGTGATCTAAGGAAAATCTATGAACAGTAGCCTGGAAATAAGGTGTAGCTGTGACTTTTTCCCACACAGGGAATGACTGGATTTTAAAGTCTAGACCAGTAAATCCTATTAATCCCAAGTCACAGCCTAGGAAGGGCTATGAAACGGCTTACAAGCCCTTAGCAAGGGAGTAAACAGACTCACCGAGACCAAGCTGTGTCAAAATACCTTACTGCCTCTTAACTCTTAAAAACAGCTATTGTCTGCATATTTTACAGTTTTTATAACACTTTTATCACAAGAACTGAGGTTCATGCTAACTTAGCAGACATTTGGGGACCTTCTAAAGTACCCTTTGCCTTGCCAGGTGTTGGTCACAAAAATGAACAAATATGAACTTGTTCTATGTGATACACTATAAAAGAAGCATCCAAAGGTATAGAAATGATACAGAGGGAGGAATGTTACGGGTGGTGGTGGTGGTGGTGACCCCTTTTGTAGATGTGACTTGAGCTTCGTCGCCCAGTTTCAGAAAGACAGAAGCCACTATTTGAATCCACGTTTTAATGCATCCCTCTCAGCACTGCATTTCGATTAAATATTTTAAGACATTTGTGTAAAGTAGATTAAAGAATGAACTGGATGATGGAAAAAAGAATGGGTTTTTAGCTGGTTGAACAACCGTGTCTAAAGCATCCTTGATACTGGAACAATGTCAGCCTGAACAGACGTTTCCCATGGCGGGCTGCCTGTTCCTGAGCTACTTTATCATTAGATGTGGACAGAGATATGGAGGATGTACTTAACAATGTGCTGATGGATAATTTACTAGACACTATAATTTATATTCAAAATATCCAGTCAGGATAGAAAGGAGAATAAAAACTAAGCTTAAGTTTAAACAGGAATAAATTTCAAGTACTATATTAGCTTAAAAGTAAATTTTATGAATATCAAATGGTGAGACCTGATTTGATGACTTTAGAAAAAGAGCAGAAACTTGATGATACTCTAAATAGCTGCCCGCACCCAAGAAAGGCAACTTAAGGTTACATTAGTTGGCACTTGGCTTTTGGAGATAATAGTATTACTGTACTGAGTTGGTCAGACTATACTTGAAATTGCTGGTAATGTAATCTTGGGTCAGTCACCCTCCCTGACCCTGTTTCCTTTGCTGTAAGATGGGGGTAGCTACTGTGAAGGGTGGCCATGAGTGTTAAATGAGGTAATATTTAGAGCACTTAGAATAAATCCCTGGCACATGGAAATGGTATTGTTTAAATATAATTTTATTTTTTATATTGAAGTATAGTTGATTTACAATGTTGTGTCAGTTTCAGGTGTATAACAAAATGATTTAGTTGTACATACATATATGTATTTCAGATCCTTTTCCATTATAGGTGATTACAACATATTGAATATACTTCCTTGTGCTATACAGTAGGTCCCTGTTGTTTATCTACTTTACCTATCTATCTAGCTAGCTAGCTAGCTACAAAACTGAATCACTTTGGGGTACACCTGAAACTAACGCCACGTCGTAAATCAACTATACTTCAATTAAAAAAAGACACTGTGGGAATATTTAGCTTGAATAAGCATAGACTTCGGGGAAGAGAGAATATTTTCAAGACTTTGAAAGGCTAAATGGTAACTATGTGAGGTGATGGATGTGTTAACTTGATTGTGGTAATCATTTCACAGTGTATATGTATATCAAATCATTATGTTGTACACTCTGAATATATACAATTTTGTCAGTTATTCTTCATTAAAGCTGAGAAAAAATATGAAGCAAAAATTGACAAAACTGAAAACAGAGATACAGTTATACAATAGTTGAAGACTTCAATATCCCATTCTCAATAATGGGTAGAACAACCAGACAGAAGACAGGGGAGGAGCCAGAGAACTTGAACAGCACAGGCCCTCTAGCCCCGACAGACAGACGCAGACACAGAGCACTCTAGCCAACAACAAAATACACATTCTTTTCAAGGGCACATGGGATAGTCTCTAGGAAAGACCGTACGTTAGGCTGCAAATTAAGTCACAGTAGCCAAAAGACGGAAACCACCCGGGTGTCCACTGACAGATGAATGGATGAAAAAACTGGCATATGTATGAATTAAAAAAAATTTGTTTTGGTGGGGGAGGTAATTAGGTTTATCTGTTTTTAGAGGAGGCACTAGGGATTGAACCCAGGACACACTTAGACGTGGTTACATGTTTATACTCATTACTCCATAACCAAGCTCAGTCTTCCTTTAGACCTGTTCTGTTTTGGGTAGTAGAGAATTTGACAGCCCATAATCACATGTATCTGAAGGAGAAGTGGAACATGCAGTACTTTGTAAACTACAACAGCTCATTTAATTAAGTGTGACTACTCATACTTACAATTAATGTTTTTCCCTTTATTTTCAAAAGGCTCGCTTTTCTCCATTTCTCTACTATCAAAGTCCAGAACTGCCTAACGGTTCTGTCACGGAGGCTCCCGCTCCTGCTCCCGCTCCTCCAGCTGCCCCTCTGGAGGCCTCAAGCCCAGACACTGCAGAGGAAGCAGGCGACCATAAGCCCAAACTTTGCAGGCTGGTGAAAGGTGAAGATGGTTATGGCTTTCACTTAAATGCGATTCAGGGTCGGCCAGGCTCATTCGTCAAAGAGGTATGCTGATGTGGTTCCAGCAGCCCACGAACACAGCCACGATCAGGAGGGTCTCACTCGGGCTCACATAAATGCTGTTATGGTCCCGCACCCTTTAAGATAGCTACTGGTACATCCTAAGCTCACACCTTTTGTTTCTTAAACATCTGCTCCACCTAATTGTCTCTTTACTTTGAAATCAGATAAACAGAATGAGTGGCATGACTGTAGTTGACAGTCACCATCAGCTCTGACAGGGAGTGACTCTTGTTTGCTTCCGTGCATTGAGCATAATGCCCCTGCCCTGTAGGGGTCGACAGAAGACTCTCTCCATAGCTCTCAAGTTGGGAATGAAGGAGGGGGACCTATAAAATCCCATGTCTTCAACCCATAAGACAGACAGTGGAAGTCAGCCGCTGTGACACTGCTCGTTTGAGCACGGAAGTTGTAGCTTTCATAAGCAAAAAAGCACGGCAGCACCACCCCCAACTTCCGCACCTCAAGGAGCAATAACATAATTAAGAGTAAGTTCTCCAACTCCCCATCTTGCCTCTGAAGAAAAGCTAGGCTAACATTCTTTTACCATGTTTGAAAGTCCTAACTCAGAAGCTCTATTCACAGGTGCAGAAGGGCGGCCCTGCCGACCTGGCAGGGCTGGAGGACGAGGACACCATCATTGAAGTGGATGGAGTGAATGTGCTGGAGGAACCCTACGAGGAGGTGGTGGACAGAATCCAGAGCAGCGGCAAGAGTGTCACGCTCTTAGTCTGTGGGAAAAAGGCCTATGATTACTTCCAGGCTAAGAAGATCCCTATTGTTTCCTCCATGGCTGATCCCCTGGACGACATCCCCGACTCCGAAGGAGGAGCCCCGGCGGAACCCGAGCACGACTCCCACCTGGCAAGGGAGCGCGTGAGTGCGGATGTGCTACTCTTAGCGGTGTAACTAATCAGAGCGTGGCAAGCCCTTAGCAAGCGCAGCACGTGTCTACGTTTGCCACAGAGTTCCTGAAATGCTAGGAAATGACAGTGTAGACAACTAGCAAATCCAGCTACCACGAGGGAGAGGAAGCAGCCTGAGGACAACAGGCTTCTTTCTCAGAGCATGGAGCTGACAGTAACTGTCTAGAATTGATAAAGCAAGAAATAAAGGCAGCTTATCAAAATTATAATGGGAACCACCCAGAGAAACTGAACCAAACTATTTACGTATAAATTCGGGATCTGCCATTTATCAGCCTTGGGCAAATGGATTTATTCTCTATGCCTCAGTTTCCCCACATATCAAACAAGGATAATTTGTAGGATTGTTTTCAGGATTATATTAACTAAGGCTGTTAAAGTGTTTTGAACAGTGCTTGGTTCATGGTAAGCATGAAAATGAATGACGGTGGTTAGAGAAAGTATTGTTTTTTTTAAATAACTGGCAGGCATTCAAGTTTTATTACCGGGTAAAAGTAAACATTGTTCTGCATGTATTTGGATTAGATAAATTCCTTGGTACGTCTCAATTTCTTTCCATAGATGAACTTGAGGTCCAAAAGTAAACTGGCCATCCAAGTTCAAAGAGCAAATGTCTGGCAAAGCCAAGACACTAAGTTTTCTATTCTTACTTCCGTTACATTAATCCTGATTGGTAATGTAAAACACAAACACTCACTCTTAGTGAATACATGCTAGTTCCGTCCACTTGGACCGCTGAGCAAAATGCCACAGGCTGGGCGGCTCGCAGACAACAAGCACTCACTGCTCCCGCCCCGAGGCTGGGAGGGCCACGGCTGCGCCCCCGACAGACCCGCGCCTGGGGGGGGGGGCCTCTTCCAGGACGCGGACCGCTGGCTGTTGCTGTAACTCCATGCGGGGGGACGGGCTGATGGCTGCGGGGAGGCACTGCCCTCATGACCCAGTCAACTCCCAAAGGCCCTACCTCCTAGTGATATCGCCTCAAGGAACTGGATTTCAACATACGAATTTTCGGGAGACACAAACATGCAGACCACAGCACACATGACAGTCACTGGCCTTGTAGTCTGGACTGTTTCACAGAGAGAGAATTCTGGTTGTCTGCTACAATTCTATTATCTCTCTACAGGAGGTCGATTACAGTACTGAGCTAGCTTTATAGGAAAGAAATGTGTGCGCGTGTGTGTGTGCGTGCGTGTGTGTGTGTGTGTGTATATATACAGAGAGAGACAGAGAGACAGAGAGAGAGAGAGACAGAGAGACATGAAGAAATGAGGGGGTAGGGCATAGCTCAAGTGGTAGAGCGCATGCTTAGCATGCACAAGGTCCTGGGTTCAATCCCTGGTAACTCCTCTAAAAAATAAAGTATGTAAACCTAATTACCACCCCCCCAAAAAAAATTAAAAAAAAATTTTGTTAGTGCTAAATAATAAGCAGGAAACAAAGCCAAGTGTAGAATTCAGGCACCGGGCTTCTCCTGAGCGACTCTACCCCCGACTTAAGCCAGGCAGCTCCAGGAGAACAGACCGCCAGCTCCTGATGTGCACTCTTACCACTCACAGACCCTGTGTTTCCTTTCGCACAGGCCCACAGTACAGCCTCTCACTCTTCTTCCAGTTCTGAAGATACGGAGATGTGATGAGCACAAGCAGCGGTTCTGGCTGATGGCTGTTTCTGGGTATTTGATAGGAGTCCTTTCCCAGGGAACGAGCTGCCACCCGTTTACTGTCTGTCAGGGAAGAGCTCCACTGGAAAGCAGTTCATCACGTCGGACTGTCTCCTGCTGCCGCCTGTCCTAGGGCGGCTACTGCAGACGGCTTATTTATGGTCACCTTGGGAAAAGCGAAGGCAGGAGCCAGGTGCTTTTCATGTGATCTCTTCCAAGCTTCAGGTTACCTGCATTTCTCTGTGTGGTGTTATCCCTTCTACAGGCCCCTAGAGCACTGACGACGATTCATAAATCATAAATCTATGTATGTGAGAGGTGCTGTTAAAGTGTCCCAGTAGACCAGCTTATTAAAATCATGCTTTTCTAAGACTGCTGTCATTGCTAATGTCAATGCCATTAAAAATGCTTTTTAAATATGCTTCAATTTTCCCTGATATAACCTTAATAGAGCTTTTGTTTTTGATAAACTTCCTATGCTTTAACCTTAATTTTGCCTCTAGAAACCTCAAACAAAATAAAACTCAGAATTATATCCTAGCAATAAAGAGACTCTCTGGTAATAAAATTCAAGATTTTTTAAAATTGCAGTTCTGAGTGTCCTACAGAATCTCCAACAGCTTCATTTTACAGATGGAGAAGCTGAGTCCGAGGCTGGGGAAGCGACGTGCTCCAGTTAACAGCTACTCCTCGTTTCACCCCACACGAGGAGCAGATGGAAAGAAAGAGACGTCATCATTGAATTGAACGCAGGGTAGTTCACTCTTAAATAATACTAAGTTGAAAGGAAATCAAGAAAAATGATGTACTTCGAAGTCTCTCTCCGTGGACCCTATTTCCGTCGCCATCATTCCTTCCCCAGAACAGATAACCCCTTGCTTAATTAAATGGGGCAGTGGTTGGGAGAGGAGGGGTGGGATGTCAGCTCACGCGAGATTACACAAGCATAATTCCAAGCTATCCTTGATAAAATGAAACTAAGGCCAAAGTTTTACCACCTCTGATTTTAATGATAGTCAATCTCAAGGGAAAGCTGTAACTTTCTCTATGTGATCCTCAACTTAAACAGAAACCCTGTGTGCCTGACCAGCTGCCTTAGATTTCTCCTATCCAGAATTCCAGGGTGCTCCCCCCCTGGTTTCTTGGCTCTTTCCTACCCCCACGACCTCCTGTGTGCACCATCCTCAAACCCCCGCCGGGCGCTCCGGGCCAGGCACTACCTGAGTTCCTTCTCTCGCTCGTGTTCCAGCTGATGCTACTGCCGATCACAGTATCATCTGCGAAGGAAGATGTCAGCTGGAGGTAGAACGTGCTGCCACAGCATGTTGTTTGTTTTAAAGATATTGGGCCCTGGTCCCCTCCATCTTTTCCCTCTTATATCCAAGTTCAGACTCCACTGGCTGGTAGCAGTCTGTAATAGGCATGAGTTCAAGGCGCCATATGCTTCTCCGGTGCCTGTTTATGAGCCAAGTAGAGGAAGAGAATGCTGGAGAGAGCACTGACCAGGAAGATCACGTCAAACCAGCGGTGGTAAAAGTTGAACTGCAGCTCCCCAAGGACCTCAGTGACAATGGTGCGGTACTCCAGGGGCATGCTCATTCGGATCAGCAGCACGGAGGAGACGAAGTACATGCCCTGAAGTGACACGGATTAACCCAGAAGTCACTGTGAATGTAGTGAGGGACAAGCCAAGGGAACTTGAAATATTGAAATGTGTGAAACACATTTCTGGTATCTTACGGCTGTAAACATGAAGCTAGTTCATTAAACTCACCATTATCTGTGCTAATAGCAGGACAATGACATTGGAAGACTTACTGCTGGAGATGGCATAAAAGAACTGTCAAGAAAGGGAGGAGAGATGAATTTATACAGAACTACTAGAGTCTTGTGTCAAAAACATTTTACTATGTAGTATGGCTAACGTTTAATTAAAAGTGTCTCTTCCATGCCACAGTTCTGTATAGGACGATTCCTGTGATTAAGGCTATAAATCAGAGGTTTAAATTGACTGCCCCAAAAGGGTCCAGTCATAGTTTTCCCAGACGGACAGCTGGTTGTTTTAAGAATCATAACATGAAAGGATTCCAATTGCCATCAAACGTTTCAGAAGCTATGTGATACATGTGACTTTAACATCATGATAAAACATTAAAACAAATTACTCCAGGCCACTCCAAGCCCTGGTAACTGTTACTAGGCTCCTGAGCTTTTTCTACAACTGCTAGGTGCCTGGAGATCCCTTCTGCCCTCCCAACCTCTGCTCTCCTTTCATTTAAGCAACTCTTGGAACTTGAAGTCCCTACCTCTTCTACCAGAGAGGAGTTACCTTCCAGCTCCATGAAGCCTTCCTGTGCTGATCAGAAAACAGCTGAACACTCTGCTCCTCTTACTTCCATATCCTCCTGACAAGGGATTCCCACGCTCTCGCTCATTCACTCCAGTGCCTGCCAAGTCCCTACCAAGTGCCAGGGTCTGTTCTAGATGCTGGTGACACATCGGCTAACAAAACTGCCGGTGACTCACTCTGTCACCTTCGGTAAACGTACTGACCTGACTGGTGCATGACGTAAATGCATCATCGCCTATTTTGTATTAGTTTAACTTTTTCTTTTCTTCCGCTGTATGTCTTTTAAATATTTATGACTGCTCTTCAAGATCTCAGAAGGCAGATATCTTAATCAGGTAAAATCATCTCACGGTGCCCCATGTACTTAAATAAAGTACTTTTTAACTCTGTGATACAACATACCTTGGTGAGAGTGATCAGCAATCCTCTGATGGATGTGACGATGATTATTCCAACCAGGATGAAGGAAATGTGTTGGGACCAGAACTTCACCTGCCACCATCACAGGAAGAAAAAATACTTGTTAAATCTCTGTCCAGAGAGATGAAAAGACTAAGCAGATGCATTCTGACTGCTTATGTGGCTACAAGAGGAAACTTCACTAGCCCCTACCTGATCTTAAAATAATTCTTAGGGAGGGAGGAAAATGAGTAAGTGGCAGCTGCAACACCTGTAGGAAGACTGCAGACTTAAAATTAGCAGACTTAAGACTCAAGGGGGGAAGAAAGCAGACGAAGGGAAGAAAATAACAGTAATAAACCAGAAGAAACAGAGCTAAGGACGCCGTTTCAATACAGTAAGTGAAAGGCACGAATTAAAAGGAAACCGAATAGCAGCGTGGTAATTTTTAATATATGTGAACGACAGTCCTCGGCTCACCCAAAACTTTATAAAGAATTTTTCTTTTTATAATAAAAGAATATACAGACAGTCTTAGCTACAGTCTAGGAATTAGCTGACGTCCATTTGAATCACATGATAATTGTTTCTCCTCTTGGACTGCTTCAGAGTGAGAGGGAGCTTCGGTACCCTGTGCCTGATTGAGGGCTGAAAAGCATGGGAAGGGGAGCTGCACTGCTAACATCTAGGAGACGTTCATTCAGGATGATGAAATGTGGAGCATGTACTGAGGTGCAGATGGAGGCAAACACATGCACATCAACTAGCCTCCATGCTGATGAGGAAGAGCGTTTCTAAAAACTCGCCCCAGCAAAAAATTTAAAAGAGGAAAACACATATGCAACAGCAGTAAAACATACTTCACTGTATACTTTATACACCACTTGAAGGAAAGACACCATGCTTCTTCACATGGAGAGGGTACACTATCGATTCATCATCAAAACGTACACTTTCAACTGTTTCTCGAGGAATGGAGGTCAATTTGCTCTGGTATATTTTCATTTTGTCCAGCTACCAGGGGCATGTCGAGCTGAGACGGATGGCTGGGGGAGCATGCAGTCTGTGGCCAGGATCCTAGCACAGCTAAATGGCCCTCGCAGGGACGAAGGACATGACATTGGTCTTGTTATCAAACTGCTAATCAGCTAGGATCACTGCCCTTATATATACTAGTCTATAAATAAGACATTAAACTTAAATCGGGACAAAGAGTGTGTTTAATGACAGTGGTATTATAAGACAGGTAGAAAGATGATTAAAAAGAAACTTTGTACACAGGTTATAGTTACCATTTTTAGCTCAAAGTCCCATTGATAAACATAATTTTTACAGCACAAATCATTTCAGTTCTAACACAAAACACTAATTAGTAGTTAATTTTTTACCAGAGGAATCAAAGGTGAGCTGTGTGTTTGAAGACCTTAAGCGTCACAGAGAGAAGTATGTGAGTATTTGGTGAGGGGTAGCTGGTGCGGGGTAGCTGGTGGGGGGTAGCTGGTGGGGGGTAGCTGGTGAGGGATAGCTGGTGGGGGGTAGCTGGTGAGGGGTAGCTGGTGAGGGGTAGCTGGTGAGGGATAGCTGGTGGGGGGTAGCTGGTGAGGGGTAGCTGGTGAGGGGTAGCTGGTGAGGGGTAGCTGGTGGGGGGTAGCTGGTGGGGGATAGCTGGTGGGGGGTAGCTGGTGAGGGTAGCTGGCTACAGAGCAGAGGAGGAACTGCAGAGATGTCCAGCATCCAAGACAATAAGTCCCAGGCATTACCTATGGTTTTATGCCCTTTACAAATCTGCCATATAAATATGACAAAATACACAGAGGTGAGTGAGAAGAACAGAAGCACAAACAAGGACTTATAGTAAGGAGTTAGAATCTAAAGTATTGTAATTTATAGCAGGTAAAATAGAAAGAAATAACAAACTAGGATTTTGATACAATTCTTACGTCAAATTGGATTCCCAGATAATTCACAGTGATTTCAATGCCTCTTGTGACAGGATCAGTTTTCCCAACTCGATCAAAAACGATATTAATGGTTGCCTGCAGAGACATACCCTTTTACATTAGCGGGTCTCAGTAATCACTATTTCAAAAAATGATTCAAAATAATGAATTAATCACCAAATGTATCTTGCAAGTGGATATTCCTAAAAGTGCAATTCTACTCTCAATTTAAATCATATATAAGATATAACTATCCTATACTTCTTTTCCATACAGAGTAAAGGGAAATAAGGCTACAACATGAAAACTTAATTTATCAGGAGCCAGAAAGGTAGCACTCTGGTAGATAGAGTCAGGGTAAGAGAATCAAGGAATTTGCAGGGTCATTCCCCGTGGTTATTCTCTGAAAGCTCCAGGAGCAACCACTCAAACAAGAAGATAGTTACAGCCGGAGATCAAATGGAATTATGAAAAATACCTCATATAACACAAAAGAATGCAGAAAAAAGAACACATGGGACAAATAACAACATATAGCGACATGACTGTTTTAAACTCAAGGTATCAATGGTCACTTGAAATGTAAATGGTCCAAACCAGCGGTTAGCAAGCTCTGCCACTGTCACATGACAGCAGCCACAAGCAATGTGTAGATAAATGGGCTCAGCCGTGCTCCAATAAAACTTTTTCAATAAAAGCATGTGGTTGCTGGATTTGCCCTGTGGGCTGCAGATAGCTGACTCCTGGTCCAAATATGCCAATCAAATGGCAGAGACTGGCAGATTAGATAAAAAAGCAAGACCCAACTATTATATTGCTTAAAGAAACCCATTTTAAATACAAAGATACAAATAGGTTAAAAGTAAAAAGATGGAAAAAGATGTATTATGCTAATGCTAATCAACAGAAAGCTGGAATGACTATATTACTATCAAAGCAGATTTCATAACAAAAAATACTGCCAAGGATTAAAAAGCTAATTTCATAATAATAAAATAATCCCTTCAACATGGGGTACATAATGACCCTAAATGTGTATATACCTAATAACAGAGCCTTAAAGTACATGAAGAAAAACTGGTAGAATTAAAAAAAGAAATAGACAAATCTACAACAATAGGTGGAAATTTCAACCTCCCCCTCTATAATTGATAAGTAGTCAGAAAACCAGTGAGAGTACAGACACTTTCACAGTACGATCAACCACCCTGAACTAGCTGAAATTATAGGCCGTTCCACCCAACAAGAGCAGAATACATGTCCACTCAAGTGCACATGGAACATCCGTCACGGCTGACCATATTCCAGGCCAGAAAACAAATCTCAATACATTTAAAAAGATTCAAATCATACAAAGTATGTTCTCAGATCAGATGGAATTAAATTAGAAAGCAATCACAGAGTGATACTCAGAAGATCCTCAAGTGCTTTATAACGTTCTTGTAAATAACCCACAAGTCAAAGAAGAAATCAAAAGGGAAATTAGAAAGTATCTTGAACTGAATGAAAATAAAAATACAATATATCAAAAAAGTTGCATTTGTGAGATGCAACTAAAATAGTGCTTAGCAAGAAATTTATAGCACTGTAACACTTATATCAAAAAAGGTTTCAAATAAACGATCTTAACTTCCACTTTAAGAAGACCCCCAAAAAGCAGAAAAAGAGAAATAAAAAAGATCAGAGCAGAAATCAATGAAATAGAAAGCAAAAAAGGAGAGAATCAACTAACCCAGAAGCTGGTTCTTTGAAAAGTTCAATAAAATTGATAAACTTTTATCTAGACTGATGAGGAGGAAAGAGAAAAGACAAAATTGCTAATTTCAAAGAGGAAAGAAAATTGTCAATATTAACGATGAGAGAGATCACTTCACATCCACTAAAATGACTATAATCAAAAAGATAATAAGTGTTGGCAAGAATACGGAGAAACTACAACCATCGCACATGCTGACAGGAATGGAAACTGGTGCAGCTGCTTTGGAAAACAGCTTGGCAGTATAGCAGTTTATTAAAAGGTTAGAGACCTGATTATCTATGTAGAAAATCCTATGAAATCTATAAAAAGCTTCTAGAACTAATAAGGGAGTTTAGCAAGGTTGCAGAATAAGAGATCAATATATAAAAATCAGTTGTAAATTTATATACTAGCAACACTCAGAAACTGAAATTATTAAACATTCTTATTTATAATACAATGAAAAAACTAAATACTTAGGAGATAAATCTGACAAAAGATGTGAAAGATCCATACACTAGAAACTATAAAACATTGCTGAGAGAAACTAAAGAAGATCTAAATAAATGGAGAGTTGTATCATGTTCATAGATTCAAAGACTAATTTTGTTAAGATGTCACTTCAAACTGATCTGAGGTTCAGTGACATTCTAACGCAAATTCCATCAGGTGTTTTTGTAGGCATTAATAAGCTGATTCTAAAATTCATATGGAAATGCAAAGGTCATAGAATAGCTAAAACAAGTTTGAAAAATAAAGGCAAAAAATATCTATCAACAGAAAAGAACAGAGTACAGAGCCAGCCTCACATATATTTGGTCAATTAGTTTCTGACAAAATTGCAAAGTCACCTCAATAAAGAGAGAACACTCTTCAACAAACGGTCGTAGAACAATTGGATACCTATGTGAAAAAAAGTGAACTTAGATTCATACTCCAATCTCATATTAGAAAATTAACTCAAGATAGATCATAGATGTAAATGTAAAACCTAAAACTATAAAATTTCTAGAAAAAAACATATGAAAAAAAATCTTTGTGACCTTGGGTTAGACAAAGATTTCTTAGATACAACACCAAAATAACCCATAATAGGAAAAAAAAAAAAAAAAAAAGACAAGTTGGCCTTCATCAAAATTAAGAATTTCTGTTTTTTGAAAGACACTGCTAAGAGAATGAAAAGTCAACCTACTGACTGGGAGAAAAACATTCTGACACACTCTCAAACCCAACAGAAAGGAAAATACACCTAATTAAAAACTGGCAAAAAAGTTGAACAGACACATCACCAAAGAGGATATACAGGTGGTGAATAAGCACATGAAAAGTTGTTCAACATCATTAGAGATCAGGAGCATGCAAATTAAAATGATTTGGTGCTGCCCAACACCTATCAAAACACCTAAAATTGAAAAGACTGACCACAAAGTGTTGGCGAGGATGTGGAACAACTGAAACTCTCAAACGCTGCAGGCAGGAACGAAAAATGGTACAACTTCTTTGGAAAAGTTTGGCCGTTTCTTCAGAAGTTAAACCTACATCTGCCACATGGCCCAGCCATCCTACACCTCCGTGTTTTCCCCCAAGAGAAAAGAGAGCATATGTCCATATACAGATTTGCACACAAATGTTCATAGCACCTTTGTTTGTAATATCCCCAGACTGAAAACAAGTATCTATCAGCAGGGAAACAGGTAAACAGATTGTGGCATATCCATACAATGGAATACTGTTCAGCAATAAAAAGGAATTAACTATTGGTACAATCAGTGACATGAATGAAACTTAAAATAGTTATGCTGAGTAAAAGAAGTCGGGAGGGGCTTCAAGATGGTGGCAAGGGAGGACAGGGAGCTTACTCTCTCCCAAGAACACATCAAAAGGACATCTACATGTGGAAAAGTTCTGAGTAAAAGAGGCCAGACAGAAAAAGGGTACGTACGATAACATTCCATTTACAGAAAATCCTAGAAAATATAAGAGTGTACAATGACTGCAGATTAGTGGCTGCCTGGGGACTAGGGCTGTGGGAGAGAGGTGTTACAAAGGGCCTTGAGGAGGCTTCTGGAAGTGATGGATGGATATGTTCTTTATCTTGATTGTGTCAACTTACCAAACTGTACACTTTAACTATGTACAGTTTACTGAATGTCAATTATACTTCAATAAAGCTGTTTAAAAACGATACGCTCTCCTAAAGGCTGCATCTCAGGAAAAACCTTTTAGTAGCTTAGCTAACTGAATATACTGTCTTCATCCATGCTCTCCCACTGAAGGAGTCAAGATTTTAAAATATCTTCTGAAAGGATATTAAGATCACTTTATTCGAGCATTAGATCTGTTGAATCCAGAAACCTCCATCTATCTACATTGATCAAAATTAACCAAAAAGCTGACAAAGCTCCTCTTTGTGCAAACACAGCCCCAGTAGGAAAGTCACCAAACCAGAAAGTCAAATCAGCCTTTTCTATAATCACACTGAAATCCATTAATACCTACAGATGAGTCACAAGTAAAGACAAATAATGCGGTGCACAAAATGCACATAAAGAATAGAGCGTTAAGGGGGAGCTACAAAAGACTCCGAGCTATGAGCACAGAAGATGGATTTATCAAACATGTTTCAGAATTTATTTTTTTAGGTATACACAAATTATTAAAAAGGACAGGTAGTTTCTGTTCTAAGCTGAAGGGAGGAGTTGTGTTACATACAGTCATACACTCATGGGTAAAATGGAACGCAGGGTTAAAATAAGAAACTTTTATGTCCACTTCACATATTCCATAATCTAAGACTTTACTAATGATCTCTGACAGAAGAAAAATGCAACCTCCCTTTTCTAGGTGACCTGAAAAGAAGGAGGGGGAAAGAACGAGGCTCAGAGATGTGAAAGATCACGTTCTCTGTTGACTCAATTGGATCTGGAATTTAGTTCAATGCCTCAACCAAACCCACTTTTCTTTTTCTGCCATTATCAGGGAAAATCACCTAAACCCTGACAACTAATAATATACATACCATGAAAATTTTCCAAACACAGTAAATAGAGAAGAAGTAACCCAGAAAATTAAAATATTTCCCCTTGAAAGTTTTGGAGTATTCTATTCTCTCCTGAGGGAAAACAAACACAAAACCTGGTTAGTCTCAGCAAAACGTAAATTTATACCCCACAATAATATTCCTGCCTCTATGAATCACCGTTCAGGCTGAGCCAACAATTGAAACCACACATGATAATATTAAAATAACAGCAGGAGTAGTGGGCAACGTTTACTGATTACTTTAAGCCAGAAATTAGGATAAACACCGTATATGCATTATCTACTTTAACCTTCATAACAACTTCTGTGAGATGTGTCCTGTTTTCTTTATCTTACAGGTGAGAAATCTGAGGCTTAGTGAGGTTACATAAATTGCCCAAGGTCACATAGCTAGTGAGCTGGGTCTCACTCAGGTCTGTCTGCTTCCGAAGCCTATGTGAACCTCTGTACTATATGGATATCCCTGTGAAGTGACTCTCAAAAAGGATCTAAATAGTCTGGACAATCTTAACTTAAGAGATTTTGCATATTTAAATTATATTGCATTTTAGACGTAAACAGGAAAGTTACTTCTTGCATTAGGTCACTTCTTGATCTGGATCCTTTAAAATAAGGCTAGACCATAGCAGTAGGTGTCTTATTGCTCTTACAATATTACTAACTTATACGGGAATAAGAAGCAATCAGAGGAGCTGCCGTCAGAGCCACCATCCTGGTCTCGGCTCAGTGGGGAGCGGTGTGGGCCACCTTCCTGGATGCTGAAAAGCTTCTTCTGACGATCCCACTAATTTCTATTTTTGAGAGTCTTCCATTAAGGATTTTGCTACTGGGAGGGGCAATGTCATGAAGAGTGAAGACACCTAGCGCTTCACGGCTAACACTGAAGCCATGAGGCGTCTCTCGTCCTGCTTGGCCACAGAGGACACTGAAAAGCTATTTAGTCTTGCTCTCTCTCTCCGATCATATTGGTAAAAATCACACTTCGGTTTCCTTGCTCTGTACCTTGGTAGCATACAGATCAGCTGTTTCCAGAAAAAGCTGCCTGCTTAGTTCTTCCAAAGCATCCACTTCCTGTTGAATAACAGTAAGATCTGGCACGAAATGGGCATTAAGGTTTAACTCACATAGAAGTTTCAAGGAATAGCAAAGATGAAAACATATGCTTTTTGGTCTCTTCTATAGTGGATCTTAGGAATTGCTCCTAGTTTCAATTTCCCATTTCACAGCCAGCAGCACTACAGAACAGATTGCCCAACCTCAGACACAGGTGTGTAAAAGATTCGCCACCAAGAGCATCACCACCAAACACCCACCACTCAGTTTCTCACTAGCTCAAGTGGCTCAGGTGGATGGCTCTGTTCATTTTTTGCTTTACCCACTTACAGTAAGGCAAATGTAACATTTGACATCTCGAATGGCTACACAGTAAGAAAAACACCTACAATAAAGCAAAGGTTTCTCCTGAATTAGCTGAATGAAACAATGTTAGGAACGGGAACTAACATTTGCTGAGCTCTAACACAGGCTGGGGTTTACAGACACTACCTCCTTGGTTCTTTACAGACATTGCCTCCTATTATTCCCACAACACTCCCATGAGATAGGTATTATTATCCATTTTGCAGATAAGGAAAGTAAAGCTCAGAGAGTCAAGTAACTTGCTCCAAGTCACACAGCTAGTAGGTGCGGAAGCAAAGTCAGACGTGCCCGACTCCAAGGCCTGCTCTTTCCATTACGCTGCGCCGCTTGCCGAGAACCCAGTGAGGTCGTTTGTGTGATTATTCTCTCCGTGTAGGAAAGGGCTCAGAGCAGTTAAATAATCCTGACACTTTGGCTGACTTGACTTAGGGTCCCTAAGATAGCTGAAACCTAAGCATTGGTTTTTATGAATTTTTAAGTAATAAAAATAGTAAAGATAGCTCCTTCTAAAAAAAAGCATGGACTTTCATCCAAATCCTCCCGCCTCTCTGTGATTTTTCCCACTATTTCCCAAATCAGCAAATGCCCTTCAGGTCCTTCCTCAGTGGTGAGTGGCTGCTGTTTGGCAGGGTCCAGGCCACTGAACCAAAAAAAGGGTTTAACTAGTTACATGTCTGCCTCCCTCATGAGTAGGCAGTGCGCTCCCTGAGGAGAGAGGCTGTCCTCTGCTCACCACTTTACCCCTCAGCACTCTGCCTGGAAATAGGAGATGTGAAATAACTGTTTCCTGATTAAATTAATTCAAAAGCATCCTTTCCCCCTCCTCTCCAGTGGTCATCCTACCCCTTTTTTCCCCCCTCCTTTTTTTGGTCTAATTCTCATCTGCATTTGACACCAGAAAGATATGTCATTATTTATAGCATAAATATGTTACATTCTTTCACTCCAAATGAGGCAAAATGGAAACTGTACTTCCTTAGGCTAGAGAAGGAAGCAGGAATATGCTATCTCACTCCAAGTCCCCCCAAACTTGGGCTTAGTAGCCTGGTAGCTGCAAAGAGATTTGGTTACTTAATTTGGGAATTAGCATAACACCGCAACCAGCTGGACCAAGAACCCAATCTCCTTGCTTCTTTAAAGTCAGTGGAGATACAGAATTGCTTAAAATTTGTTCAGGAAAACTGACTGCTTTAGAAATGGGCCCTTACAGTCCCATATACAAACCATCCATTCTGGGGAGCCATCGTTTTGCAGTGGGAAATATAATAGTGTAGTGGAAAGAACTAAGAAGAGACCACAGTTCTGGTCTTGTCTTTGCCACAAACCACTGTGTGACGTATGGGTCTATTTTCTCGTCTGTAAAATGGGACGACTGAGTTGTTAGGACCCCTTCGGCTCAAAGACAATGGTTTTATGCTCCAGTGATTTTCAGTGGCTGTTGGAAGATGATTCTGTGCACGCTGTATTGCCTAAGCCTAGCCCTGGCCAGCTGAGCTCTGATGCTGCCAGGGCTCTCAGAAGAGACTAGCCCAGTACAACTTTCTTCTGCTTTTGGTCCAGAGCTGAGAAAAAGAATCAAGCAGAGATAAAGGATACTTTCACTCCCTGGTGCTGAAGTGGTAACACTCTTTATCATTCCCCAGAATCCTGATGGTTTGTTATGCTCCTCCCCCTTCTGGAACATAGTTCTCCGTGTCATTGCCATCCTGAAATGAAAGAAAATAAAACCTCAGCAAGGGAAGCATGGACCCTCATAGTTCATTCTCATTCACCTTCCAGTCTCATAACTGCCCCTTTCATCTGCTGAGCTGTTCAGGGAAGGAATCAAATTCTGGAGTCACACTTTTCCACTATTGACAACTGAGGGCAGACTAGCCACTCCTAGAAGCAAGGCGGCCGAAGCAAAGGAGCATAGAGTTGGAGTGGGCAAAAATCTGAGGACTGGCTCTGCTGCCTGGAAGTTGTGAGACCTTAGAGTTTTCATTTCCTCATCTCTGGATGATTGTGAAGATCAATGAAATAATATATAAGAACCCATGTGGTCAACTACAAAGTGCTGTACACATATTAATAATTATTACTGTTATCATTTAAGGACGAAATACAATAATAGCTCACATGTCTAGCTAAAGGATAAGGTACAAGGTAGGAACTCAATAAATGTTTCTCTTCCTCCTTTATAAAAGTAGACAAAAGAAAAAAAAAAAACAGGAAAATCACATAAACCTGGCCTCTTCTAAAACATCATTCTCCCTCTAATGCCAATCTCCCCCCATGACTGAGTAAACCAACAAAAACTTGTCCTTCCTCTTGCCCTGTCAGTCTACGCAGGATCCACCGCCTCAGTGGGAGTGGCTGGCATGTCCAGCCCACCATGTAGGTATTAAGAACAGGGTCCTTGTGAGGAAAAATAAGATCATTTGTGTATACACGGTTACCTGAAGGGTATCATGGACCAAGGCCTATGGGCTTAAACCAGGATGAGTCTAACAAAAATAGCTGTAGAACTAAAGAAAAATTTAACTCAAGGTGGATTATTTTTGGGTGACAAGAGACAGAAGCGGTAAGGATGAAGAAGCAGCGTTGGTATTTACTGTTAGGACCAATGCAGATGGTACCAATGGTACCAAATACTGAATGATATTTCTGTGGGCAAAATTATTTAAGCCATCGGCTAAAATGATATTAAGAACAAAGAATATTGTGTATTGGTCATATTGACTTGACTGTCTCCTCCTTAAAATGACATTCACCTGGATACTTAGTGAATGAAATACAGCTCCAAGTTGTAGCTCTCTCTGCCTTTTCCTTTAATCACATGTGTTCAATGTAACTCAGCATTGTTGGAAGATGTCGTTAAAAACCAAGAAGAGACTCAGACCCAGGGAGATTTTGACTTGGCAAGACTCGTAAGTCTTAGCTTTCCTACTCTCACAGTTGGGAAGGCTGGAACGAGAAGGAAGAGGCTGTGTCCCACTCATCTGGAAGTGCACAGCAGCCCACTCTGCTGGACTTAAGGGAGGCAGAGGGAGCAGAAGCACAGACGCCCACCCCAGGCGTCCTTTGTTTCAACGTCTATAATACAGCAAACACAATGACAGTGCAGGGGAACTGGCTGAGTGTGTAAAGGTAGGGGACACTGTATTGTGGACTCACAACAGGCAGAGATGGAATCACTAGAAGAAGTGAAGGTTGGCTGCACACGGACAAGCATGGCCTTGTTATAAACAACTCACCTTCACTTTCAAACTTTACCACTTAACTCTAAACCAATTTTGCTCTTACCAAATAAGTTGCAGATGAAAAATAAATATTCCCATATTAAAAAAGGTAATAATAGCAAACTTCCTGAGACATGGTGAAAAGGAATAAAAAACAATGTGAGGTACTACAGAAGTAGATGACTTTTATCTTGAACTTTTCTTCACTGTCGTCACCACCGCCTTCATGGTCATTAATCATCACTATTGCCTCTTTATGATAAGCGTAGTCCAGGACAAGGAATCATCTACTCATTATTAGCTGCATGCCATTTAAAAATCCACATTGTGGAAAAACATATGTACTTGGCGGAGGTTTGGTGGTAGTTTGCAAGTGAAGAAGCTGAAAAACGTCTCCTGTGGTTTAAATATGCCATTCTGTTGTTTTCTGGCCCCCATTGCTTCTGGTGGGAAGTAAGCAATTACTTTTCTTTTTTAATTAAATGTTTCATTTTGAGGTAACTGTAGATTCACATGTGGTTGTAAAAAAAAAATACAGACATACCATGTACCATTTCCCACCTTTCCCCAGGGGACGCAGTTTGTGAACTGATGGTACAGTATCACACCCGAGGCACTGACACTGACACTAGATACAGAACGTTCCCATCACCACGAGGGTCCCTCACGTTGCCCGTGTACAGCCCACTTCCCTCCTCTTACATCCAACCCTGCTTTAACTTCTGGTGCAACTGCAAATCTGTTTTCTATTTCCATTTTGTCAATTCAAAAATGTTATATAAACAGAATCATACAGTATGTAACCTTTGCAGATTGGCTTTTTTCACTCAGCATAATTTTCTGGAGAGTCGTCCAGGTTGTTGCAGTAGCTCGTGACTTTTTTTTACTCAGCGGTATTCTGTGGAACAGATATACCACACTTCGTGTAACCATTCATCCATTAAAGGATAGCTGGACTATTTCCACTTTCGGCTACTATGCATAAAACTACTATAAACATTAATGTGCAATTTTTTTGTGTGAAGCCTAAGTCTTCATTTCTCTGGGATAAATGCCCAGGAATGCAACTGCTGGGTTTTGTTATTTCCATTTTACAGATGAGGAAACTGAGGCAAAAAGCGGTAAAGTCACACCATGAGTTGTAGGTCAAAGATTGAGACTCAGACCGTCTGAATCCAGAGCCTATGCTTTTACCCACTGTGGTAACAGATTTCTAGAAATGTCACTTTGAAGACATACACTTTAAAAGTATTTACTAAATAATAAAAGCAACAACAACAGCTGGAAGACTTAAAGGATTTTTTAAAGTAGTTGGAGAAAAGGAAGTTGAAAAGATTAAAACCAGGCATAAATAAGTTTGTAAAAATGCAGGACAATAGACTTTTAAAACATCCAATGCAGAATACCTTCAAATATGAAAGTTATTCTAATAATTTATCTCAAGAAAACTTATCCAAAGTCAGGAAGTAAGGCTAAATTTGAAAATTTTCTTTCACACAAGATTAGACACCAAGTCTTTGATGGTACCCTAACTTTAAAATGCATGAGCTGAAATTCCCCGTTAGCACCAATTCATAGTCAAATCACCTTGTTGAGAACTTCTAACATCACAAGTTTTTTAATGTGTTGATATCTTACCTTTTCTTTTTGCTTATGATCATGTCCATGGTCTGGAGCAGTCGCCGTTCCAGGGCTAAGATATCTGTGTCAGTCACATTCCTATAATAAGCACAAACTGTTAGCAACGTTTGGGGTTCTATTTTGGGCATAACACAAGGCAGCTGGAGAAACACATAAATCTCAACCGCTACCTGGTAGTTCAAGGGTCTGTATCTTTCTGGAGAATATTAAAATGACTATAATAAGCAAAAATGCTTTTGTTGTCATTTTTTATAGCGAATACTTCTGGGGCCTCAGGGAAGTGGAAGGTAACTAGCTCTCTCATAGACTTTCTTAGCTTTGATCCAGCGACATTTAGGATACATGCACACACACACGTTTAACTTCACATGGTCATCCACTGTTCTCCTTTTGGGAGGACTGATTGGCTGAAGTTGGGATTAGTTGACATTGCTGTCCACTAGAAACGTGCCTTAAAAAAATAGGGGTAAGGAGCGAGTGGAGAAGGTCAGACTGAAATGGCCATTTAAAAAACAGAAGACAAATAATAAGTGCAAGCGATGTAAGTGATAAAACTTATTTAGAAAGACTCCTAGGTCGATGCCCATAAGGACAGAGAATAAAAAGGCAGTGTCATAGATCTAACACTTAAACATTAATGACGGTGGCTAGATGTGACATATGTTTTCAAGAAGTAATGGGAAAAAAAGAAAAGAGACAAAGTTCTCATTACCTGAGGAAGTAGGACATGTAAGTGTATGGGCAGTTCACAGCACCAAATCCAGAAAGAAGAGCCATGAGAGTCACCCCAATCACACCTACCCGGCTGATGAGCTGTTCTATGGACAAGATCCCTAAAAATATCAAAACACATTAAGGCCAGGAGATATAGATAAAACGGCTTTCATTTGCACTGCAAAAGGACTTGTCACTGCAAATGGCAACCATTACATTTAATAACTTACATAAGCTAAATTTTAATTATTAATATGTAGATTTTATATAAAAATACATAAAAGTCTGTTGATTTTCTTCTTATTCCATATGCTTCCAGAATCATCTCTATTATTTGGTGATAGTAATATTAAAATAGCAACAACACTTATAAATAAACTTTTTAAAAATTAAAAAAAATTTTGGGTGGGGAAAGAGGTAATTAGGTTTTTATTTATTTATTTATCTTTAATGGAAGTACTGGGGATTGAACCCAGGAACTTGTGCATGCTAGGCACGCGCTCTACCACTGAGCTATACCCTCCCCTGCTAAATAAACTTATCGACTGTTCACTCAGGGTAGTGTGAAAGCTAACAAAGCATAGTACTTTCAGCAAAAAGCTTTGCAAAAAAAATTAAGAAAGTAAATCTTCTTGAAAAGTATCAATAGCAAGTAACACTTTTCACTGTAGTTACCTTCAATCTACACACTTTCCCCTCAGGTCATAAACTCTTTAGCTATGTCTTATTCATTTTTTCCACCAATAACCACATAATGCATCTAATAAATGAGCTGAATTTATAGATGAATGAGCAACTCAAAGGTAAATACTCAGATGTATTCCAGTTATCAACTGTTTCCTATATTTGAGAATGCTAAAAATCAACTCAGTAGTTAAAATGAATGCTGTTGTTCATGTATTTGGGGTAAGTGAGAGAAAGCAATGCTAAGGATAATGCAGGAGGTTTGGTAGCACAGGAAAACCCAGTTTAAATCTGTTTTCAATTCTTAGCTCTGGGTTAGAACCCACCTCAGCCATTCACTCCCATGGCCTAATACCAGAGCTGCCATGCAGGACTTCCGTTAGCTTTGAATCTGAACTTCCAATATTCAAGTCCTCTTGCTTCTTTATTTCCACTCCACCACTTGCGAGCTCACTGCGGCCTCTGGTCTCTGGTCTTTCGCTTCCTGGCCCCTCCCCACCTTCCATTTCCTTCTTCACAGAGCTTGGACTCAAAGCTTTTTCGCTTTAACTTCTCTCGCCGGGACTCTCAGTCCCCTACTCTCCTCCTGCAGCACCGAGACCCTGCAGACTCCCAACCCGGGGTCAGTCTAACACTCCGCCTTCCCTGTGCCTGTGTCTGAGCTGCCTCCACTGCTAGAAGCACACTGACATTGGCGCCATTACAGGCTTACGGCCTCAAGACTTCACAGAGCTCACAGCACTGCTAAGGAATCCTGTCTTTGCTCGTGGTCAGTCATCTCTCCCTCTTCCCCTCAGCAGATACTCTTTAATCCATTTTTCCAATCTTTTTTTTTTTTTTAGCTAATGCCCCTATTACATAAGAAAGAAGTTACTAGACATAAACTACCTTCACTCTACTGAAAATATTTATGTCCGCAACCATCCTCCCAACTTGCCTCCCTCAGAACAAGACAGCACCCAGAGCTGAAGACTTTTGATCTAATTCCCCTTCCACTCGCTCCAAAATCTTGTTCCGCTGCCTGTCCTCTCTCTCTCATATCGTCAATCTTTCCTTCTTTGCTGGTTCTTTCCTTTCCGTTTCAAGTCTCATTCCTGAGATAAAAAGTCTGTCCTTCGTCTTGATTTCATCTCTAGTTACCAATCCTCTATATTTACCCCTTAAAAGTCAAGCTTCTTTCACCTCCATTTATTCCTCAGCTGGCTGCAATTCATCTTCATTTCATTCATTCCCATTCCTCTACGCTGAAAGGCAGTGCTTTCACTAATAATCATAATGGCAGTGCAATAGGTAACATTTACCAAGCACCTGTTATGTACCAGATAATGTTTTAAATATTCTACTCGTATTAATTCATTTAATCCTCATAATAACCCTATGAAGTAGATATTACTGAATATTTCATTCTACAGATGAGGAAATGGAGGCACAGAGAGGTTAAGTATCTTAGTTAAGGCCACACAGCTAATGAGCGGCAGAGTCATGATTCAAACCCAAACAGTCTAGCTCCAGAGCTTGGGCTGTTAGGCATTATGATAATATGGTCATGAATTTTCTTCTTGTTGCAAAAGTCAGCAACATTTTCCAATTCTGGTTTTAGTCAATCTTTAATGACACTGAATCATTCCTATTTAAAATTATTTTCCTTTTTGGCCTTTTATACCACCATTTCCTTCAGTTTTCCCTTTTCCTTCTCTACTTGCTTTTTCTTGATCTTTTTTTGCTTTGCATGGGCCAGGATTCCCTCTTTCACTTCAGTCTATACATTTCCCTTGGGTGATTTTTGCCTATTTCCCCAGTTTCATCCAATGGCATTTAGCTGATGATGTCCAATTTTTTAGATTCCTGGACTTATCTCCAAGAAGACAGATAAATCCATACCTTTTGCCTAAGTTCCTGATTTGTGTATCCAATTGCCTACTGAGTATCACTTGGATGTGCATATGCAACTCAAGTTCAACATAATCCTAGCTCAAATTACGGTCCTTCTTCTGTATTACCTTAGAAAATGACACCATCAAATATTTAGCCAAATTAAAAAATCTATACTATTAGCCTCTATTCTGTCTCTTATTTCCCCTTGAATATATCAGTCTTTTTTTTTTTTTTTAAACCTCATGAGTTTATGTCTCTTGTGCCTTCTTACTGGGTCTGCCTTTGGTCTTGCCCTTTAAATCTCAGCTTGAAATACCACTTCCTCAGAAAGGATGACTCTAATCGCTTGCATTTAACGTGATACCCTTATCCGCATTATTCTCTATCACGGCAACCTGTTTGTTCCTTAATGACAATGACCACAGTTGGCAATTATTTGTTTATCTATTTACCTCTTTACTGTTCAGTCCCTCTTCTAGATTTTAAGTTTCAGGAGGGCAGAAACCAAGTTTATTCTGTTCATGGCTATATCTCTAGTACTTCATATTGATCTAGGTGCTCAGTAAATATTTGTGGCATGTTCAATGAATGAATAAGTCCTTATCCAAATTCTGCTGATGCTACTTTCCACATACCCCTTGAATTTGCATCCTTTATATGAAAAAATCATGTCTTATTGATCTTTGCTTTCCTTACTGCCTGGCACATGGAAGGTATTCAACAAATGTTTGTTGACTGTGGCTATATAATTATCACCCAATAATACTAAAAAAAAAAAAATCCAAGGGATTAATACAGGTTGTCAAAAATAAAAAACTGGAAAAATGTCCCCTCTACTTTTATTCTCTTTAAGGTGGTGTCCCTTTATTAAATATCTTTTTTTGGTTTAAAGTATTCTGTAGACACTATCTGCTTAATGTCAGCATTTTTGTGAAGAAAGGTCAATCGTTAGAATTCCTGTTTTCCAGCTCATAAATGGAAAGTCAGGTGGACGAGGCGGCTTGCAGAAGACATCTCACCGTTGCCACTGGCTCACACAGACTCCCTGCAGCTTCATACGCTTTCCCAGCCTCTCTCACTCTTTCCCACCACGGAATGCCTTCTGCCCATCCTAGGTTCAAGCACTGCACAAAGGGTACTTTTACAGACATTTTTTTCCCCATTGCAGGTAGGGATTAAGGCTTAGAGGTTTCTGGCAGAAGTTGTACTGGTTGTTGGAACTGTCCTGGAAAAGCTCTGAAAAGGCAGCATAAGCCCGGCTACTGCTCAGGCAGGGCCTAACCTTGCCCTCCCACTTACTTCCCTAGAGGATCAAATTAATTAGATACTTGAACATTCAGAAACAAAACCAAAATGCTTATTTACTGGAGCACAAAGGAAGGACTAAATCTGAAACTATCTCCCTAGCTCTTCCACTCAGTGTATTCTTCAGGATATTTCCATAGGATTTTTAAAAGGGATGAATGGAGGGACAATAATGTGATGATTCTCATCTCCCCTGGGGCATGGTCTGGCTGCACTGGTCACGTGAGCTGACTGCTCACAAAAAGAGAAAGGCACCAGTGTCACACTGCTGGGCCACCTGTGAGCTGTACTGTCACCGCAAGCAGCCCTGAGGTCCTTTCGTAACGGTCGTCCCTCGTTTCTAATACCACAAACAAATCTGTCTGGGGGTCTACTTGAAGTGGTGTATGTAAGAGTTACATTATCAGGGCCTCTCTGCTCCAAATCCTTCCACACACTGGCATGGGAATGCCGACCATATCAGCAGATCCTAAATTCCCATCTAGAGTATTACGTTCTTGAGCTCAACTACCACCTTGGAGAGACTCAAAAAATTTTTTCATTCACTAATTCAATAAGCATGTTTTAAACACTTACTATGTGCTGGGTTCCACACTAGGCACTGGGGAAACAAAGATAAATAAGATGTAATTTCTGACCTTAGGGAGCTCACAGGTTAACGAGAAAGTCAGAAAAGGAAACAAGTAATCGTTAAGTTTTAAAGGTGATATAAGGGCACTGAGGTTGGAGCAATTAACATCTCCTAACGATGGCCAGGGAAGTCTTCTTCGAGGAACTGACAAGAGCTGACTATTGGGAAACTAAACAGGCATTTTCCAGGCAGACAAGAGGTGAAGGATTGTCCAGACTAACGGAACAGTTCTAGACACTGTAAGTAATTTGGTAGGGCTGGAGGACTGACAGAGAGAGCAGCTGTCAGGCCTTGGAAGGTTTTATATGCCACGTTAAGAGTTTGAATGTTTTTGGTAGGCTCGTGTTTCTTAACTTTTGGGACCTTCTTTAATGTTATTTGAAATTTCAAAATAGCTATTTTTGTTTTTTTAAATACACAGCTATTTAGGATGTTGCATACGCTGTTAAAAACTGCACACTTCCTCTGATCCTCCTGCAGGAGGCTCTCATAACCTCTCTCCCCAAATCCCCGCTCCAGGCAGTGGGCAGACTCAGAAGGACGCATGGGAGGTATGGCAGATTCATGACACTGGTTCATTCAACGTTTATTCCAATGCCCTTTCACTACAGAACCTGGAAAGCCAGAGCTCTTTCCCAGATTTCCTTGAAACTAAGGTTTGAATGTTACCTAGGTTGCATCAAAATTCACATGCCTATGTCAGACCTCAAGTACATAAGTGAATAATGTGGAAGTGTTGACAGCACTTGGGAGCTGGAGCAGATGGGGCAGAGGGTCTGATGTCAGGTCCCCGATCACAGGCCCTGAGTGGCAGGTGACAACTTTCATGATTTTTCCCCTAATTTAGTATTGTGGTGTGGTTGGGTGTTTCTCTTTCCTATGCAGCATTTACGTTGGATGTCCTGCTCGCCTAGAAATTCAAAAAACTCCCTGATACACTATAATAAATCACTTTCTGCTTTAAACTAGTTAGATTCTGTTTTCCGTTATAAGAATCTTGATAGACACAGCAGGATAGTGAAATGAAAAGACGTGTATATATTTTTTTTAAAAGCTCCAGTATGAAAGTTCCAGTATATTTATTACAGGTGGGCTCTCTAATCAATCAATCAATCTATCTATCTATCTATCTACCTACCTACCCACCCACCCACCTACCTATTTCTGGAATAGTTCTAGAAGAACCTGCTAGCTGAGAGATTTTTGTTCATTGTTTTAAGCGCAGAAATTCGGGCTCTGTCCATGACCTGTTCTTGTATTTAAAACGAAATTTTTTGTGTGAGGAGAAAGGCACTGACTCCTAAAAAGCTTTTCATCTACTAATTATGAGTGTTTTATGTCATTGCTCTTTGTCAAATGTATACACTCCCTAAAGACGATCTTTATTGTCACTTGAACAGTGGCCATTTACCTTCTGGGTCACGTACCTCTTTGGGAATAAAAGCTTATGGATACCTCGCCTCCGAATACACAAACAAATTAGGAGTTTGGAATTAACATACACACACAACTATATTAAAAAACAGATAAACAACAAGGACCTACTGTACAGCACAGGGAACTATATTCAGTATCTTGTAATAACCTATAATAGAAAATAATCTGAAAAAGAATATACACACACATACACACGTAGAACTGAATCACTCTGCTGTACACCGGAGACCAACACAACATTGTAAATCAACTATACTTCAACTTAAAAAAACACACACAAAAACACATACAAATATATTCCCATAATTCTGCATATATCAGGAGGTTGAAGTTAAGGATATCTTTCTCTACCCCACCTCCCCTTAAAGTTTATTCACTAAAGTCAAAACTTCTGCTCTAAAATGATGGAAATCTGTTCGAAAACCAGCATTTGATACCTCCTAGTATGAAACAAAAATTCAGTTCAAAAACAGACATATTTTTAGAGAAATAACTTGCTATATTTCCCACAATCAGTAGTTGAAAAAATTGATTTTTTTCAAAATCAGAAAACTATAAATAACCCTTTCCCCTTCCCCACCACATATACACTCACCATGTTTTGGGCTGAGAATGGGAAATGGATCTCCTAGCTTCCAGAAGAAATACATGAAGGTCAACCATAAGAGACAGGAAAAAAGCAGTCGCTGTTTATGCACTAAGAAAGAGGAGACAAGATGAAACAGATTTATGCTAAAAAGCTTTCTCTACTTAAACATAGGGGACCATGCTAATTAGTATCCGGCTGGCCTACTCACTTGGTGAGTGAGTGATGGAACAATATAATATTTAGAAATTGCTTTCTTAACCTCTTACCATCATAAGAGAAATCTGGCTGAAATTAAGATGTGGGTTGCGAGTTAGGGGAGGCTTTTTTTTTTTTAAAGAATGCAAGAAGTCTTTTAAAATGACAGTTAATGGGGTTAAAAAAAAAGGTCACTTTCTGATAAGGTATCAATAACAATCCTCAGTACAAATCAAAAAGTACAAACAGTACCCTGGGTTGGAAAAATGAAAGAAGAGACATTATAGCAGAGACAGAACTAAAGCTGTGGCAGGAGGATAAATGACCTAATCATTCACACATTTATTTTGTGCCAACCTTTTAAAGATACTGTGTGTGAGGTGCCCCCAAAGGTAGTTACTGAAAGTAATGCAGAAATGAAGCTCTCCACAGCCTCAACCCCCAAGAATACTCATCTTAATCCATGTGCCGACACCAGAGGGCAAGATACTCACATAGTCGGATGTTGCTCACAATAAAATAGCCAATGTAAAAAGGCACCATGAAAACCAGGATCAACAGAATTACACACAGGTTCATTTTCCAGTGAAAGTAACGGGAGCTGAAATAAACGTCGAAGAACATCACTAGGAGGGGAGAGGGCAGTGACTCCCACACTCTTTAGTCTTTCAAAGGATCTCTTGCTCTTCAAACTCAATGCTGAGTATATCCCCGCTAATCATTCAACTAGGCTGTTACTATCTGCTCATTTATAGAGCTTATATTTATAGAGTTCTGAAAGGTATGTATGGCCATCTTAACCTTCTAAGAATTTCACCTATTAAATGGAGAATGTCAATACTCTAATTATATTCATAGGCAGAGTGTAATAATATATATCAATATATACTATTACTAATAGAATTCACTTACCACTGGGAGTCTTTTTTTTGGGGGGGGAGTCTTATTTCAATATAAGAGTTATAAGAAAATAAATGTTAATAACAACATGTGTTATAAAGACTCACCAATATGTCTGCATCCTCAATATAAACATCAGATTTGCATGACTATTTTACTACTGCTTATAAAATATATTTCATTTATTGATGAAAATAGTTTTAGGACTTTTTCTTTTTATAACAATTTATTGAGATATAATTCATCCATTTAAAGTGTGCAATTTAATGGTTTTTAGTATATTCACAGAGTTATGCAGTCATCACCACAATCTATTCTAGGACATTTTCATCACTCCATAATGAAACTAGTACCCATCAGTAGCTACTCCCTTTCCTTTCAACCTCCCCAGCCCTAGGAAACCACAATAGACTTGTCTCTATGGTCTTGAATACTCTGTTCATTTCATATTCATGGAACCATGTAATTTTGATCTTTTGTGACTGGCTTCTTTCACTTAGCATTATGTTTTCAAGGTTTATCCCCGTATGGCATCTATCAATACTTCATCCCTTTTTATGGCTGACTAATATTCATATCATTGTATGGATATACCACATTTTGTTTACCCATTCACTAGTTGATGGACATTTGGGTTCTTCCACTTTTTAGCTATATAAATAGCAATGCTATAAACATTTGTGTACAAGTTTTTGTGTGGACATAGGCCTTCATTTCTCCTAGGAATGGAATTGTTAGGTCATATGATAACTCTATATTTAATTTTTTTGAGAACTGTCACTGTTTTCCAAAGTGGCTGCATCATTTTATCTTTTCCACCAAAGCACATGAATGTTCCAATTTCTCCAGAGCCTCGCCAACACTTGTCACTGTCTTCTTGATTACAGTCATCCTAGTGGGTGGCAAGCCGTATCACACTGTGGTTTTGATTTGCATTTCCCTAACAGCTAATGATGCTGAGATCTTTTCACGTGCTTATTGCCCATTCGTATATCTTATCTGGAAAAATGTCTAGTCAGATCCTTTGTCCATTTTTAACTTGTGTTGTCTTTTTATTATTGAGTTGTAAGAATTCTTTATATATTCTGGACAGAAGTCCCTTATCAGGTAGGTGATTTACAAAAATTTTCTCCCATTTGTGGGGTATCTGTTCACTTTCTTGGTGATTTCCTTTGTATTTATTGATTTTAAACTTACTTAGGTCTTGTTTCATTTCCTTTGGATATATTCCCTAAAATGGAATTGCTGGATCACATGGTAGTTCTATTTTTAATTTCTGAGGTGCCTCCACACTGTTTTCCATAGTGACTGTACCAATTTACAATCCCACCAACAGTGCACAAGGGCTCCCTTTTCTCCACATCCACAACATGATTTGTTCTCTCTTGTCTTTTTGATGTTGGCCACTCTAACAGGTATGAGGTGATATCTCACTGTGGTTTTAACTTGCATTTCCCTAGTGACTAGTAATGTCGAGCATTTTTTCATGAACCTGTTGGCCACCTGTAAATCTTCTTTGGAGAGGTGTCTATTCAGGTCCTTTGCCCATTTTCAAATTGGATTATTTGGTTTTTTTTGCTATTAAGTTTGTATGAGTTCTTTATATGCTTTGAATATTAACCCGTATCAGATACATGGTTTGCAAATATTTTTTTCCCATTCCATACATAGGTTGTTTTTCTCTTTTTTTGATGGGTTTGTTTTTTTTTTTTTTTTTTGCTGTGCAGAAGCTTTTTAGTTTGTCATAGTCCCATCTGTTTATTTTTAATGTTGTTGTTTGCGCTTTTGCTGTGGTTTCCAAAAAATCATTACGAAGACCCATGTCAAGGAGTTTTTTACTGTTTTCTTGTAGGAGTTTCAAGGTTCCAGTTCTTACATTTAAGTCTTTAATCCATTTCAAGTTATTTTTTGTGAGTAATGTAAAACAGGGGTCAAGTTTCATTCTTTTCCGTTTGAATATCCAATTTCCCCATCACCGTTTATTGAAGACACTGTCTTTTCTTGATCGAGTATTCTTGGCTCCCTTGTCAAACATGAGTTGACAATATATGCTTTGGTTTACTCTGGGCTCTTGAATAAAATCCAGTAACTAGCGTGTAAAATAACACTCGCCTCGTCTCAACAGTCACAGATCTGCATCTAGCTCGTCCAAGAAAGGTTTGGATTGTTAAAGAACGTTTAAAAGTAGGAGTCAGAACATACTCCTGTTTTACCATATAAGTTCTTTATTTATCTCTCAAGAGACCATAATTATCAACTCTGATTTTCAAAAAAGGAATTTGAGAATATAGTCTCTCTCTAAGCCTCAAGTGCCAGGCGTCTACCATGAGTTACACAGCTTAGTTCAGCACTGAGTCCGGACTACAGAGCACATGCCACTTTATTCTTAAAAGACTTTTTCACGCACTGATTAAGAAGTGCAAAAGTCTGTAGAACAGCTAATGTACTCCACACACAAACCCTGGGCCCCCAAAACTCAAGTTTGCAGTTTAACAAGCAAGGAATATTTTGGATAGACTGTTCAATAAACTAGCAGGTCTGTTATTTGGAGGAGGACACGAGTTGCCTTTGAAAATTGCTTTAAAGAACACTCTAAGTTCAATCAGATTGGATCATGCCTGTGAAATCAACAGAAGTAACTAGATTAGTTAGGACTGGAGTTCAGTTTTCACAGAAGCCCTTAACTAGCTCTGAGGAATTCTGATCTTTTCAGATAGAGATTTTTCAATCAGCAGAACAATGTGAAGGGTCATTACCGGGATTTAGAGAGTAGCCTGAGAAAAATAGAACTTCTAGGAGTCAAGCCTGGGACCTGGGCTCTCCCAGCCTCAGTCTCAGTTAGTACCTCAGAACGAACGGTCAGACCTGTCCGCCTGCTATCTCATGATCTTTGTCAAACCAGTTACTAGGTGGTTGGGACCCATATTTGCTATGATTATTACAGTTACTGAGACTAAACTAACAACATGGTGGCTTTTTTCAGCTATAGGATCTTGGTAAACCCTTCCACCATAAAGAAAGTAAGATAGGTCTCTTTAAGAGGAGAGCTGATTGGTACTCTTACTCACCTGCTATTCAATACTCCTAAGATTTCAAAGATGATGAGCTCAAACATGGTGCAAGAAAATGCAAAAGTTACAGAGAAGATCACCTGAACCACGTACTGACGCACCTGTTAAAAGCCAAATAGAGACTCAAAGTCATTTCCTTTCCAGTGTGAAATACTGAGTTGATGATCTTCTGGTTATAAGTCAGAAAACTTATTTTGAAGAAATTCTCAAGTTATTAGAAACAGGTCCATGACAGTAACTTGCCGGAAGCTAAAGAAATAGGTCAAAGCAGGTGCTGCTCCTGAATCATGGGTCACTATCACCACCAACCTCTTGTGCATGAAGGATTTAAAGCACAAGAAGAGGAAGCGACAGAGTCAGAAGCAGCACTCAGAATTCCTGCTGCACACTGACAAAAAATGACACATCTATATACACGGGTTAGGGCTAAAAGGGTTTCTTCAACATTGCAGGCCTTGGGCCAGTTTTGGAACCTCCCCTAGGAGGCCTTAAAGTATTGAGCCGAACAGAATCTCCAGAATTCTGGGCTCTTTCAGACAACAACTCAAACTCCCTGGGGAAGTTTAATGGCGAACATCCTAGAAATGACCCCAAAGTGGTCCACAACCACTGAGCTTATTACTAAATAAGGAGGATTAATTAGGAATTAATCCTAATTCCTAATGTCCAGTGTAGTTTGGTGTTTTCTGAATTCAAGGCTTCAGGGTCAGACCAGCCTTAGGATTTTGGTATTAACTTAGGATGTAAGATTGGTAATTAACACTGAAGGCCAGATACCCAAATGAATGAACATATTTATGAGACAGTATTATTAAATTCTCTCCCAAAGAATAACCGTCTGCTGTTGGTATATATACTGATATGACTAAGGCATGTATTTCTTGCTCCTGGCTTCTGGGCTATACATGACTTTCCTTAAAAAAAAAAAAAAATCAAGTAAGCTTAATTATATTCTCCAATTTAAGAATTATATTGTAGAAAAAACTTACCATCTTGGAAGTGAACGTGATTTTTCTTTAATGGAGGTATTTTTCTCGCCCCATTTAAAACAATCTATATTCACATAGCATTAGCGTAATTAAAATGATTTCTTACCTCGTAGTCCTTAAACAGTTGTCGCATGAAAAAAAGCCACCCAAATCCAAAGAAAAGTATCTGGAGGAGAAAGAAGATAGAAGGTCAATGTGCACAATCTTTTGAGAAATGTCTCATACAGACTATTTTATGATAAAAAGTTGGCTAACTAAACAGCTTATTTCAGAGATGAAAGATGACAGCCACCCATATAAGATCTACTTATTAAAGTCTTCAACACTGAGAATTATTGTTGAATTGCTCTTTAATTTTTGAAATTATCCTTGTTTTAGAACATGTTTTAAGTTAGACAAAAATTAAAGTATGTATTTTTCCTGTAATCTTATGATAATCATTTTATGACCCAGACAAATTAGCAAATAAGAAAGGAGTCAGTGAAACTTGCTTCTTATAGAAGATCCCTGTTTGCAAGTATTTAAGAAACAAAACAACTTCAAGGGAAAGGAGTTAAGATTTAAAAAAAACAAAAACGAAAGCCCTGGAAAGACTAATTTTTTAATGCTTTCCTTCATGGAGCTTTCTCAGCCTTTCCACCATCTTGCCTAATCCACATAAAGTGGTTTCCATCCCAGTGTAACGCCGAGATGGCAGGATCCCACTTTGTCAGTTTTGGTTGGAGCTGGCATCATAGACAGTAGCCACAGGACAGCTCTGTCCGGTGGGTGTTCTAAAGCTCATTTGTTTTTCACTGGTAAACAGAACCTCCTCTGTATATGCACACTCTGACACATCTCCTCTTTTCTTCTTACATTGCCTAGGAACTTTATCAAAGAAAAAAATTCTTTTATGCCTTCCCACTGACTGCAGGAGCAAGTGTGAACTCCTGAGCACGGCAAAGCAGAGCCTCCTCCTCCTCCTGTGGCCCTCCAGCCACCGCACTCTCACTTTAAGCCACATGGAACTGCCTTTCTTCTTTAGATACAACATTCTTTCATACCAAGACCCCTGCAGGTGTGGTCCTCTAGCAGGAACTTCTCTCCAGTCCCCTCTCTACTTATTCTACAGATCTTATTACTACCTCTACAAGGCTTTCTCTGGCCTTCCAAATACAAGTAACTTGTTCTTTTTATATAATCCTATTCTATCCTGTATTTCCCTTATCAAAGCACTTACCACACAGTTTTTTAATGTCTAATTTACATACATACTTTTTTTTTTTTAGATATTAGACTGTTCTGGATCTGAAGGATCCAGGATCATGTTTGTCTTGTGAATCTGTGTATCCTCAGCACGCAGCACAATGCCTGGTACATAGCAGGCTCTCCATAAACATTTGCTGAGTGGATGAATGGTCCACATAAAAGATCGTTTATTCTTCAGGAACATTTAACCTCAATTTTTTGGTAATAATTTCTATGTGTTGTGCTAGGTGCTGGGGAAACAAATATGAGTAAGACAGTTATCACCCTCAAGGATGCAAAGTATAGTGAAGACACTGAATAATCACAATATAATATGGGACATGCCGTGACAGAGACATGCACACGATACTGCAGAAGGACACGGAAGAGGGAGACCAAACCAATCTGGTAGAAAGTTAGGACAGATTTTTCTGGGGAAGATAATACCTTACATGAAGGAGGTTTTAATTTAGGGTTAAAACCTGATTATCAGGTGCAAATTTGGGGATTATACGCATTTTTCTAGAAAGAGGATCCAAGGTATTCACCGCACACTCAAAGGTTTCCACCACTATTTAAAAATGTTAAAAACAAAACAAAACACTCTCTTAAAGGATGAAAAAGAATTAGGCAGGTAAAAGACAGGTAGGAGGGTAGAAAGACAGGACTTTCTTTCCAGACAGCAAAGAGCATGAACAAAGACACAGAGGTAAGAAATAGTATGGTATACCCTGGGAACTACACACAGTTTGGTGCTACTGGAAGGTCAAATTCAAAGAAGTGGTTAAAAATGAGGCTAGAGAGGAGGAGCAGAGGACCAATCACTGAAAGCCCTGAAGGCCACCGTAAAGAGCTTGGATCATAGTCTGTAGGTGATGAGGAGTCATTTAAATCGGGAAAAGACATGGCCAGGGTTGTTCTCTATAGAGCACTATGTGGAAGATGTGTTTGAAAGAATCAACACTGCAGAGAGAGATGCATACATAGGAGGCTGTTGCAGCAGTCCAGGTGAGAGGTGATAAAGGCCTGAATTAAGATACCACTGGCTAGAGAGAGGGCAACAGAGTTGGGTACTTAGGAGGGAAAATCAGCAGGGAGGAATCAAAGATGACTAATTTGGGATACAGGATGTAGAGTGAGGCCACCCACTTTGTATAAAGAATATCAGAGGAAAAAAGGCTTGGGAATGGGGGTGGGAGGTAGGAAGACGATGAGTTCACGTCACTCCATCACTGCAGGCTAAGTGCTGGAGGGCCATCCAGGTTGATACAAAAGACAGATTATATGTGCATCAACTATACTTCATAAAAAAATTGAAAAATTAAAAAAAAGAAGACAGATTATGAAGGCAGGGCTGAGATACAGCTAAGAGCTGAAACCACCAAAGAACATGAGATCACGCAGGAGTAGCCTGTAGGGTGGAGAGAGCACCACGCCAAGAAGGAAACAGCAGAGGGTGGGAATGGGAAGAAGAGACCAAAAAGGAGACAGAGAAGGAAGGATCAGAGAAATAATAGGCATCAGGAGAGTGCGGTATCCTGAAACCAAGGAATAGAGTTTAAAGGGGTGTTAATAAAGAAGAGACTGGCAATAAAATGAGGACTGAAAAATATTCAAAAGACTTGGTAACTTGGAGGTGAGTGCTGACCTGCAGGAAAACAGTGTGAGTAGTGAGCTGGGGGCAGGAGCCAGACCTCTGTGGGTTGGGGATGTGTGGGGACTAAGGCAGTAGAGACAATCAGCACAAAGCACCCAAGGGAGAGCCTAGAATGAGAAAGAGAAAACATCAGATAGTAGCCCAAGAAGAACGTGGAGGAAAGAGAGAAACAGGCTGAGGCGAGGAAAGCAGTAAAGAGATAAACATGAGAAGGAGCTCATGAAACACTGAAGGCGAGTCAATAATGCTATTAATTTATTATTATTAGTAGCAGCTACATTTTATTGACCATTTAGTATATTCCAGGGACGCTAGGTACTTAGCCTTGTAATCTCATTTAATCATGAAAACCTGATAAGGCAGGTTTGCTGGTCCTCATTACAGAGACAGCTGAGGCTTACAGAAGTTAATCCATTTACAGTAAGGGTCACAATCAGGATTCAAGCTGAAGTCTGGGGGGCTGACTCAAAAGCTTGTGCTTTTAACCACTTCACAATAAGCTGTGTCATGATCAATGGCACAAGTGGAAAGGATGGCCTCAAACAGGAGCAGGGGCACCTTGTTTTCTGACATGGGAGAAAGGAGCTGAGAATGGTTGTGGGCAGAGATAACTGTTTACATTAAGATGTAGGAAGTAGAAGGAGCTCACATCTTTCGGCCTCACTTTTGTTGATATAGTAGGAGGCAAGGTCATCTGCCAAGACTGGCAGAGGTGAAAATGGAAAAGGAAACTTTGAAAAGAGTGATAAAGACTCAGAGAAATTATGAGGAGAAGGGAAGAAGCAGGTGGTAAAGTCAAGGAAAAAAAAAAGGTTCAATGAGCTCATGGCATCAGCAATCTGCACAGTTGTGTGATTTTCTCTAGCAGCCTTCAGGCCCCTGAGTTAGTTAGTAGTAGACAAAACACAGTAGGGACCCAAGTGTGGACTTCCGTATGTAGGTAAAGAAACAAGAGGGTATGAGAAAGTAGCTTGGATCCATGAATCCATATTTCATTGTGAGCAACTTTCACGTTGACAAAAAAGCTTAAGAAGACTTTTACACAACTAATACGAAAAAAAAAAGTACCAGGAGAATCCATTAAGTCCAAGATAAATATGAATTCTGGCAAGATTATAGAGGATCTAAAAAGCACACAGAAGAAAAAGGAAATTCCAAACAGTTTTTCAAATAAAACAGAAAGCGCACAGCTTCTTATTCAAAAAAGAGAATATTTTTGAAATTGTGCAGAGTCTTGACCTTGGGACTTAAGATTGTACTTTGGAGCTGATAAGTCTTGACTGTAGAGAAGGCTCAACACAGGGGTTAGATAACAGTTGCTTTTACACACAAACACACACACACACACAAAAGATTCCTACATTGAAAATTAGCTACAGATTAAAAAAAAAAAGATGGCCATTGGCAGGATAGTTATTAAAGAAATGACTGGAAAAGATCCCTTTCTTGGATCATTTATTTGCCCTTTTATTCATTTAACAAATATTTATTAGTATCTAATATGTACCAGGTCCTAGGGGTAGAACGGTGAACAAGGGAGCACAGATACTGCTCTCAAGGAGTCTATAATCTATGGAGGAGCTAGACAAGTAACTATGAAACACTGTGATGGTGCTGTTATAAGGGAAGTGGGCAAGGGTATTAGAAGAGCATGTATGCAGACATCTAGTTCAGACTGGAAACAGAATTGAAGAGGTAAGGGGAAAAGGTCCAGAAAGAGAAAAGACTGGCGGGAATCCGGAAGCATGATAGCATCGCTAGGTTAAGGAACTGAAAGAAGTATTGTAAGGCTAGTGTATAAAGTGAAGTGAGAAATGGTGAGAGCCAGGGCTGAAGAGGTTAAGAGCTGGTGTCTCTTGAGACCCCTAAAACCGTATTAAGGGTGTGAACTTTATCCTGTGGCATGGTGAACGATCTCTACACCAAGATGTTGCCTGAGGAGGACCAGCTTCAATATGTGACCTCTGATTTCAGATTTCATTTCAAATAAATCTTTCAGTGCGTATGAAAAAAGGAAAATGAGAGGGAGGTGTTTCTAAGGTAATCACTTCTCTCCAGAAAGGTGTTTTTTTATTAAGTAAATATTTACTGGGCCTCCACTATGTGCCAGAAACTGATCTAGATGCTGGGGAATACAGCAGAGAACAAGAAAGAGAGTAACCTGGACCTTAGGGATAAACACACAAACAATAGGATAGATATAAAGAAGAAATTGAAACAGGGAAATGAGATAGACGGGGCTGAAATGGGGGCTACTATGGGGGTAGGGAGTCAGGTAAAGCCTCCCCAAAGTGACATTTTTACTGATGCCTAAATGATAATGAAGTAGCCACATACATATCTGAACCAAGAATATTCCACCCAAAGGATCCTTTAGGTCTTCCTCATTTGTAAAGAGCAGGTTTAAGAATTAAATTTAATATTGCATGTGAATGGATCTGTGAAAGTTAAAGTACTATATAGCATACACGATCAGAAACCACTTTCTTCGTTCAACTTATCAATAATATTCATGTTAAAAATCTTAGCGGTTACAATGCAATCCATTTTCCTCACTGATTTTCTTATTTTTATTCTGAGTGAAAAAATGCTACTTGAATATTGTCATTTTTCTTGAGTTGGTACTAGGATTAAAAATAACTCCGAACTGTCATAAAGGGCAACAGGAAGCCTTAGACCTAAGTTAGAAAAGCAAGAGAATTACATGTCCAGCATTTTGTAGATCGATACATTTGAATACTATGAAGGCAATATACATAGTAATTATGAAAACTTATAAAGAATGGTAAACTTTAAAAAAATTATTGTATCTGGATGTTCTTTGTTTCATACTCTAAAAATGTTTTAATAAAAGTTTTTCAAGAAACAAGGATAATGCTCTACTCCAAAGACAGAAGCATTAGGTTAAAGCAATACAAAAACAATAAAAAAAACCCCAAAGACTTAGTTTACTTTAAGCCCCCAAAGGAACTGTTTCTGTCATGTGCCACTTGAAAAAAAAAGACCAATTAAAAAAAATTCTATAAATTACTGGAAAAATGGAGGGTGGGAAGATAAGTACTTAGGTAGTTTGAGCTTCTACAAATTTTAACAGTTGGCCAACAAATATCTGAGTGCTTGCACGTGGAGGGGCGACAGAGCTATGAACAAGCCATTATCTCAAAAAATAAATTCATAAATAAATACACAAATGATATCAGTGCTATGAAGAATGCTGTGAAGAAAATAGAGTAACTCGACGAATGACATGGTAAAAGCAAGAGCTTCACTAGAGGAAGCTTCTATACAGCAGGGACAGTCAGTGTCTTACTTATGTTTTTATCCTCAGAACTTTATATAAATGTTCGATATAAGTTTGTTGACTGTACCAATGAATGAAGTTGGTCAATCTGGAAGGTAAGAGGGTCAGAAAAAGATACGAAGGGCCTGGGCAGCAAACAGAGGATAAAGGATGGAGGTGTGACTGTACAAACGAAACCTGAGAGTTTGAGGATCTCTGAAGTGACGACGCCAAATTCCTCCGCACCCGGATTCAGGATTTGACAACTACCCGGCAAAGCCCTCACGTGTCCCCAGGGGCCAGCCCGGATTGGCGAGTCGCGCCCTCGGCGCCCGGAACCACTGTTCCTTAGTCCGCGGGACAGGGGCCAGAGCAGCGCCCCAGGGCGCTCTGGGGACCGCTCCCTCCTCGCCGCGCACTCGGAGCGCGGAGGCCACCTGACCTCGGCTGCCAGACGCGGCCGGGAGAGCTAGGGCGCGGGGGCGCCGACGGCCGCAGGACGCCTCCTGACAGCGAGGGCGGAGGGGACCGGACGCAGCGAACCCCACACCCTCGCCGAGGTCTAGGCCCGGTGAGGCGGGCACAGGCCGCGGGCAAGCAAAGCGAGGCCCCGGGCCAGCCCGCATCGCTGAGGCCCGGAGAAGACGGCTCGGGAACGGGAGGCTGAGGAGTCCCGGGGTGGGACGCGGTGGCTCACCTGGGAGGTAATCATGATGCTGGAGTCGATCAGGAAACTCATGGCGAAGCGTAGGGAGGCCCCGTGCCTCCACTTGCCACTCCCCGAGGCCACAGCGCGCTCGGGCCGCCGGGCCCTTCACACAGGCCGCCTTCGCCCGGGGGCCGCCGCCGGCACCGCGGCTTAGCAGCCCGACGCCATCAAGCTGCGCGCCGGCCAGCCAATCAGCAGCTACATCCCCCGCTTCCCGCCTCGGGCTAGGAGTGGGCGGGGCGCCTGAGAGCAGAAGGCCGGGGGTGGGGCCAGGGAGAGGGCGTTCCGGAGGCGGGGCCCAACTAGAGGTGGCCTGGCTGAAAGGGGCGGGGTACGCTCATGTTTGAAAATTCAAAAGCCGATGTCATGTAAGCTAGTATTTCCATTTCTAAGGATGAAGGAGGTGGGGCCTGAACTCACACCGTATTTTAAATGGTAATTCTATTTCACAATGGCCATAGCTAATAAGATGAAGTTAATAATAATGATCATTATAATGAGTTAGACCATAAATCAGGCATTGTATTCTAAATGTTACAACGTATACCTGGCTCCACAAACAACTACATAATTATGGGTGAGGGAAGATTGGAAAGGCAGGTGAGATTTTAGCAAATACAGCTAACCAAATAAATTAGTGATGTGATAACAACAGCAAAAAGCGCACACTACCTGTAACAAGAGAGTGACAACCTCATTGTGCTTGGTGCCCATCAGCTCATACCTAGAGTGCTGCACTCTCGGTACCTCACTTTTAAGAAGCAAATAGTTGTATTGTGCACGGTCAGAAGTGAGTCACCAGATGAGCACAGAAGAACTGAAGAAGACTCAGGAACATTGACAGCTGTCTTCATGTAAAAGAATGGATAAAACTGATATGGCCCCAATAGATGGGGCCTTCCCTGGACAGATTTCCTGCCCCGCCCCCCGCCCCCTACCCCTGTCCTCTGTCTGCCTCTTGTCTGTAGAGAACTTTAGCCTCCTAGGCCTTCCCTGCGTTCCAAAGAATAAATTTAATCAGAGAAGTGAGAAAATGCAGAGAGAAAAGAAAACAATCAAGCAGGACAAAATAATAATGGTTTAGCCATTAAACAAAGTCAAGGACCTTTAGTTCCTCCTTAAGGGCTATATATAATATTCAGATCCATATCCTTTAAGCTGTTTTGCAGATACTGAAACCCCCACTAAGTGGAAGAAGTTAACTGTATGCTGCCCACAAGCAGGTAGACCCCGATGAGAAGGTTGATGATGTTGACTCCTGATTACCTCACCACCAACCAATCAGAAGAATATCCACAAGCTGATCACACCCCTTACCTCACCACCAACCAATCAGAAGAATATCCACAAGCTGATCACACACCCCACAACCCACTCCCCCCATCTTTTACAACCTTTCCCTGAAAGCCTTTGGGGAGTTTAGGCCTTTTAAGGACCAACTGCCTAGACTCCTGTCTCCAATCAACCTGGTGTCAGTTGATTGGCTTTGCTGCGCGTGGGAAAGCAGACTCAAGTTTTGTTCAGTAACAGTAGGACAAAGGACTGGAAGTTACATGAAAGTAAATTTAATTCAAAACAAGGAACAATTCTTTAAGAGTCTGAAAATGAGTTATTTTAGGAAAATGTCACCCCTGCCCCCCACCCATGTTGCAGTGGCTCCAATGTAGACTAAATCACTACTTCATCCATTCAATACTCATTTCCTGGAGGTTTAATGCACCGTTGTGGGGCTCATCCTCTCCTACCAGGGCTCTAGCTCGTCCTTGTACCTCCTGCAGTCTCACCGGCCTGAAGCTGACTCCAGCTGAGGGCAATCACCCAGTGTTGTCTGCATTCAAGTCTGCATTAAAAACCTGGAAGCACAACGTTGAATGGACCTGCGTCTAGGACCTGGTGCTTAGACGACTGCAATCTGAGTAACTGAGACTCATAGACTTAGTATACACGAGGGAAGATGTCTCTCTTTCTTAGACTTGAACTCTGCCCACATTAAGCAGCCAAAACTACCTGTCAGATGTCCAATCCCCGATCCAGAAAGCCAGGGAGCAGTGGAGGCAGCCCTACTAAGGGAGAGTCTTAGACCAGAGACCTTTGCATCCCTGGCTACACCTATCAGGAAAACAGGTGGATGGCCATGCAGATGCTCCCATGTAGGCATTGACCTATACACACTGAGTTAGAGTCTCAGCTAACTGGATCCTAACGCCCCAGCCAAGCCTCAGAGAACTGCAGGCCCTGCCAATATCTGACTGCAACCTCATGAGAGACCCCAAGCTGCTCCAGAACTCCTGACCCACAGAAACTATGAGAGATAATACATGCTTATTGTTGTTTTAGGTCACTAAGGTTTGGTGTGCTCTGTTACAGAGCAATAGGTAACTAATACACAAATCATCACAGGTAACATTTTTACTAAATATTTGCGTGGCAGAGCCTAAGGCTCTATCCTTGTAACCTTTGATTTTCATTCTTCACTACTCACTGTTCAGTTGTTAAGCTAAAGCCACGTACTTTAGGATATTGTTACAGGCGCACCTCTAGTGTGGGTGGTCCTCTAGTCCACAATCATTCAAAGACTCTGATCACCATCTTCAACATATGGTTTCCAGAGTTGCTCTGGGAAATGACATCCAGCAATTCATACAAAAATTCCTCCTCCTTCCTTTATTTCTGATAAAGCAAGCTGCCTGCCTTCAGCCCGGAATTCCTGGGACCTTCAGGGAATCTCTTCCTCAGATATATTCCCATGTAGTGTTGGCTGCTCCAGTGCTGGGGAATGCTGAGCCAGTTATCTCCCTCCTGCCCTGGGAGATGTCTCAGTAATATTCATTCATTCATTGATTCATTCATTCATCAGACATTACTCTGTTCCAGGCACTGTGTGATGAAGTACTGAATATTCGGAGGTATATAGTATGAATTCTCTTCTTGAAATCACTCTTGATAAGTGCTATAATAGTAGTGCTCACAAATACTGAGGGATCACAAAGGAGGGAGCAACTGCCTTTGTCTCGGGGAATTTGTGAAATTTTATAAAGAAGGAGGCAACTGAGCTGAATCTTGGAGAACGAGAAGGAGCTGACTGTAGGAAAAAAGGCAGGAAGGGCAGAGTCCTGAAATAACATGGAATTCATTCATCACTCAGTGCCAGGCCTGCCCATGTTGGGGACCAGCCAATGTTTCAGTAAGCCTGGGCCACGTGCGTGTAGGGACAGATGTGGGAGGTGAGGCTAGAAAGGTGTTGTACCTACCAGTCAGGGGCTTGTATGCAATAGAGAAAATTTTGGCTATGTTAAATTTTTTAAAAAAGGAACTTTGAGGGTAGTTTAGTGACTTAAAGGAAGGCTGATGAACCAGGATCTGAAAAAAGAAGAACTAAGCATCTTCCAGAAATCTAGGTAAGCAGAAACTAATTGTGAGTCTCTTTGAGGGCTTCTGTCAAGATAAATAAATTCCAACCAAGTTTTAATCTCTTGATTACTTCACTCAAGATTCACATTTCAGGAAGAGAGTATATGGTTGGCCCATATGAGTTTAAAAAAACCCATGACTCTTGACCAGGGGAAGTCAGGTAAACATTACTAAGAGTCCTACCAAGACAATATCCAATTGAGGAAGAGTATTTTCCAAAAAGTAAAACTGAGATATTAATATGGAAGAAAGGAGAATAGATTCAAGGCAGGTAAAAACAGACATCCTCTCTAGGTGGGTTGAAGCAGGTTAAAAAGGCTTTATAAGTCATGGTAAGGAACTTAGAATTTATTGGGTAAGCAACTGGGTCATTGAAGAATTTTAAGCAGAGAAGTGACACGAAAAATCTCAGACAGAATCTTTTGGCTAATTTTATCTATGTTTCTCTGTAATGAATAACTTTAACTCATTCCACAGTTTTCAATGACATGGAAGAGAACAAATCCTATTCTTATTGTCTCTTCCCAAAAGGCCAAACAAGTGTACTTTGATTTTTCCAGAGACTTGTGCAGAGAAAGGGAGAGGACAAACTGTCCAAACCTCAATTGATGAGGAGAGTTTTCAGGTTCTTCCTGAATCAGATTCTCCACCATTTCACCCAAAGGTGTGCTGGGGGTGGCTTGTACTGGCTTGTAAGAGTCATTTGCTAAATTTCCTGGAATTTTGTGACCCAGTCGTTAGGTATAGTCATTATAAACAATTAAACTACATAAACTTAAACAAAAATGAAACACAAAGGTAACACTCAAAGCTCATCACTTCTTAATTATTTTACTATTATCTATGCCCTTGAGGTTATTTATCGTACAGTGGAAATATTTTATAATGTTGTGCTGTTGCATATCTCTTCTCGGCTCACTGTCCAGGGACATTATATTGGTGGGTTGAAATTGGTGATGGTGGCAGAATTTACGCCAAGGAAATTGGCTAACGGGACAAACCAGGGCTTCTTTACCCCAGAAAGAACTGGTTGTTACACATTTACCAGCGTACCACTGCCCCCCTCCCCAGACCCCAACCCCCTTGTCCCACAACCCCTTAATTTCAAATGAAGAACACCAGAAACTGGGGGAGTCTTTTAAGGGGTAGCATGGCCGACGGATCAAAAGGAAAAAAAAAAATGATGGTGAAAAGTCAAGTTAGTTTTATTGTTTGGTAACAGTCTAACACATGACTATTAGCTCCGACATAAAGATGGGGAAGGCTGGAGAAATTCAGGGCTCAGTCCCAATACCGCCGCTCCCCTCGGCCGGAGATCTCCCCAGGAAGTTTGTTATGAATATATCTCTTAGCTGAGTCTTTACTAATCCTGCTTCATAGATGGAAAATTTGCAGAAAAAGGCAATGAAGCCATCTACTCTTCCCTCCAGGAGACTTGATCAGTTCTTCCAGAAGACTCTGTCTGCCCTGGAGAACTTCCAGAATGCATGGGGCTGGAGCCTCCAGTATACCCCACTACCTCATCGGTCACCGTGCAGTGGAATTCCACTCTCCTGGCTTTGGGAGCTGCAATGCCTAGGGCAGTGGGAGTGATGTGTCTTCCGTAAAAACCTTTCTTTCTTTTTATTTAACTACTGAACCTAGAATTTTATTTCCTTTTTTCCCTTCCTCCCTCAATTACATATTTAGTTATGATACTATAATTACAAGAAGGGAGAGTCTCCCTGCCTATCTCACTATCACTTCTAGGCACACGCTTATTTCCTTTTACAGTTTGTATTTATGCTTAGAGGAGTTTCCAGCCAACTAGGGAAACATTTTCATCTAAACTTTGCTAACCTGCGTTGTGTGATCATTTGCACATGATGTGCAGAGAGGGATAACTCAGGGTGAGGAGCAGGGGAGGGGAGGATGAGGGGGAGTGGGATGGGGGCTGCCGTGTGAGTGGCATGCTCATCCTGACCCCGCCAGCCCCAGGGACCCTCCTCAGGAACTCAGGAAGAGCAGCTGTCTGCACCAGTCTTGCCTCAGACCTTCTGCATGACTTGGGCTGAAGCGTTCCTCCATGCAGCTCTTGGAGGATCCATGAACTCCCTTCTGCCACGAGTCAGAGACCATCTCAGGGGCTGGAGCCTCTCTCCACACGAGCCCTAGTAAGCCGAGTACCTGCAGCACCACTCTCAGCAATAAATTCTTGCATGATGAAATATATTCTTTTTTTTTTTTGTAGTAAAATTCTAAGGACTTCAAGGCTACAGAAAAATTGACCTTTCTCCCGCCCCACCCTTACTTCCTTCACTTTACTCACTGGCTTACTTTTAATCAGCATCTCAGAAACCATCTGTGCCATATTTGAGAGTGGTGACTGTTACTGCTTCAGTATACATTTTACAATAAGGACTTGGGACAAATTTGGATAAGACCTTCTTCCCTTTCAATTTCCAAATTAGCGAATTTTTAAAAAGGCCCACTTATTTCTTCTAGTATGCTCCTAGTGTTTCTTGCGTATTGAGTCATTTGATCCACCTTGTGAAGGAGGGGCAGAACTTATCATTCACAATTAACCTACGGAGAATTGTTGTCTGGAGCAGGTAAATGACATCTCGGGGTTCCCAGCACCAGAGAGCTGCAGTCAGCACTTCTGATTTTGAACCTCAGTGTTCTTCGTGGGAAAATCTGATCCCTAGGTCTCACTGAGCTTCAGGCATATTTGTCCAATTCTGTGTTGCCGGCTTCACCTGGGTGCCAACTAACAAAGTCGCGATGAAAAGCAGATAGGCCTTTTTCTGATACCCCAAATGCGACGCCTACGGATTATGGAGCCAGGTTTGAAATTTTCTAGCTGAACTTTGAGTAACTCTGCCCCTCCTGGTCACAGATCTCCCTCGACGGAGGTGTCATGGCTGCTGTTGGACAAGCGGCCCTTTCCTTCGGGAGAGAGCTGCACTTGTGGTAGCCTGCTGTCCGGGGCTTCTTAGTACTGGTAGTTCCACATACCAGAAAGGTTTATTCTAACAAGGGGACGACCAGGATTAGGATTTAAAGCTGGGCTTTAACGGAGCCCAGGGGCAGTTATCATCTTGAGTCAGTTGTAATGATTTGCCTCAGATACTGAGGGACCCAGCTGTCCAGAGTAAGGTCCTCCACAGACACACAGCTGCCTGTGAATGGAGCCTGGCAGCTGTGTGGCAACTTAAGATGGGGCATGAAGGGACGTTTTCCACGGGATGACAGCAATTGCCAGTCTGTCCCCAGCCATCTCTCAAGGTCAAATAGGTTCCTATTAAACATATGAGGTCAAGAGTCTGTTTGGAGTCTTCTCTGAGAAAACTAATCTCCAGAGTGTCTATTCCACACTGAAAAACTCTCACCAGGTAACTGCAGGGCGGGATGGGAGGGTCAGATAGAAGCTACCCACCTGCTCTTCTTCCTGGTCTCCCCGGGGCCGCACCACTCTCAGGCACCGCTCAGCAGACCCCAGACATGGCATCCAACTCATTAGTCCTCATGGTACCCCTGGAGGTAGGTTGGTGGCAAATGCCATCTCCAGTTTGTAGACAGAAAACAGGTACAGAGAGGTTAAGAGATGACAATAACACAGCTACTAAATGGCTGAAATAGAAAAAAAAAAATCCTGGTCCCTTGATGGCCTGTGTCTGTTTTTTCCAAAACAGGCTTCCTTGTTTGTTGGGAAGACTGAGAGGCAAAGTGGCAACTTCCACAGCGGTGGGAGGTGGCAGCGGCGGGGGGAGGTACAGACACTGAAGCAGGATGCTGCTTCCTTCAGGGAAATACACTCACACACTTGTGCCCTGGCCGAGACAAGGAGACCAGGGGACTTCACCTACACCTCTGCTCTGGTCCCAAAGAGCACCAGCGGTTTCCACTCAGGACAGGGTGCAGGTTTTCCTTTCCTCTTTCAGAGGAGGTCCTAGTTGGGATAGACATGTTATTCTGGTAATGATGAAGCTACTCTCAGGCTCTGAGTCTACATCTTCTTAAAATGTGTCTTCAGGAGCAAAGCTGTAGAAGCAGTGGTGCAGCCGTTGGGGTGAGTGCGATGGTGCCTGGTTCTCAGGCCCTGGGATTTTGTTACTTCCCTCACCGCACAGAAGAAGGTCTGTCTGGAATAGTGTTGACTGCAAGGAGAAGGAAGATTCAAGCAGTAGCCAGCAAGTCACGTGTCTACAAGGCAAATATACCTCCTCTTCCATTCAGTTGTCCATCACCTGACACATTCCTTCATTGAGAGTTTGTCACTTTGGATTAATCTAGGTAAAATACACTCGAGGCTTTCTCTTTTCAAATATAACTTTTCCCTGGAGTGATTATCAAAAAAAATCATACCTTAGAAAGAATTTAATTTTTAGACCATTTTGCTTTAGAATGGAGCACCAAGGAATGGGAATACTGTCACGGGGAAGGGATCGTTTCAGAGTAGGCTTTGCTCTGGAAAAACATATCTAGAATGACTCTTAAAAGAAAGGTGGTAACCAGAGGGCAGCACAAGGCATCTGTGTTCTCTGGGACAGTGCTGGTTGGGGGGACAATAGCATGAAGGCAGTTTTTCTGGGTACCCTGGTGGTCTCCCGTCCAGAGCCCTGCCGTGTCAACTTGGTTCCTTTCCCTCCTACCTTAGCCTTGGCACTGCAGCCCAGGAAGCACAGCTTTGGTCTAGCTGAAGCATTTTGGTTAGTAATTTCTCCCTCTGCTCTGGGAATTGATTTACCTCTAGGTAAAACTGCTCCCAGTGTGAAATGTGTACTTACACTTGCGGTCTCCTCCAGCCTGGACTCTGTGTTTGAGGAGTGTTGACTGGGGAGACAAAGGGCAGGAGAACTTCCAGATCCCTCTTGTTCCCTTTAGCCTCTGCGTCCCTTCCAGGGATGAAGCCTGGCCTCGGGCTAGATTTTGGGACTCTGGCTGTTTGAGTTCCGCAACTGTAAGAGGCTCTCCCTCATGCCTCTCTGGCGGCCCTTCGGGTACCTGTCTTGCACCTGAGCAAGGCCTGGGGGCCGAGTCTCCTCAAGACCGGCCAGCAGGCGGGCATCCTTCAGCTCAGAACTGGGCTTGCCCCGGCCCCCGGTGAACGGTGTGTAGACATCAGGCTAAGACCTGATGTCGGAAGAGGACAGGAAAGGAAAGGACCTTCTTTGCTTCAGGAAGCAAACTGAGACCCGGCCTCGAAGCCTTTTCGTTCAGTGACCCAGGTGTCGGGGGTGGCGTAAGTGGAAGGTTGGGGTCTTGTTCTCTTTTTTTGATGCTGCCCAGAGCAGAATTCCCACCCATACAAGGGATGTAATTACATCAGAACCCAGGGGCCACAGTGACCCCAAAGAGAGACCAGTGAGGACTCCGGACGTCTCCTGGACTGATGATTTAACCCAAACACTCCAAAATGGTGAAACGAGGTTTGGAAGCCACAGAAACGAGTTGAGACAAGAAATAATATGACCGATTCCATAGGAAGGCTGGGCTCCCGGGGGTAAGTTGACCTTGCAGATGGGTGCCCCACACATTAAACTTGGCTTGCACACGTTTTCTCTGGCCTACATGGCATGTTTAAAATTTAGTTGGCAACATTCAAAATTGGGGAAGTTTAACTTAAAAGACTGGATTTCTGGCTCCTCTTGAAAAATCAGATGGCCAGGTAATGCTGCCTGGTACTCACTGCCCGGAACTGAGGAGCAGCTGTCGTGTGCTGTCCAGTTCTCACAGCTGAGTCTGCCATGAGACCAGAACAGGCCCGCTTCACCCACGTAAGCCACAGGCCTGATCCTGCAGGCATTCAAGTTTGAGACCCCAGATATGTGGTCACATGATGTCTGCTACGGCAGTGCTACGCTGATAACGTTTGTCTGAGTTTGTGAGCTTGAGATAAACAGGGAAAAAGCTATGAGGCAACCCCAATTCTGATTGGAAGGATTCCTATGGGGAAATGGGGATGAAAGCAGAATTCCCCGTGGCTGTTGGTGTAAGGGGCAGGGCAGTCATGAGACTGGGAACTCAAAAGGGACAATGGGTTTATCTGGGAGGCCTTTATAAAGGGGACAGGCAGCTTCCTAGCTTCCTAGCTTCCTTCCATGCGCGTTCTAGTGCAGTGCCTGTCTAACCAGGGGTGGGAGCCAGGGGAGGGAGCCAGGGGAAGCACAGAAGAGTCAAATCATGTTGGCATCTTTAGGTTTCACCTTGCCCTGTGTTAGCTCGGGTGTTTTCTTTTCTTTCTTTCTTTGGTATCACTTCAGACGGTTAGATCGTCCGACCTGGCCCGGCTGCTGGCCTTGCTCAGCCTGCTCAGGGGCCTGGTGTCATCCCCGGGCAGCTCCGGACACACCGAAGGCGCCTTCTCGGTCGGCAGCTCTTGCTTGGGTACCTTCTCGGGCTGCAGCTCTTCTTTCTCAGCCTCTTTCCCCACTTCGGGGGTCTCGACCACTTTCTCCCCCTCCAGCACGGCCACCAGCTCCTGCCCGGCCACCAGCTCCTGCCCATCTGTGCTCACTCTCTCTGCCTCCTGCCTCTTCTCGCCCACCTCTGCTTCTGCCCCCTCCTCCGCTGGCGGCTCCTCCCCCTCGCCTTCCCGGGCTCCCACCTGAGCGTAGGAAGGCAGTGTCTCTTGGTAGGCCCTGGACAAGTCCCCCAGGGGCCCGGCACCCATCTTCTCCTCGAACTGACTGAAAGGCTTGGCAGACAGTGGGCTCGTCTCCACCATCCCGACCTCAGTCAAAGGGAAATAGTGGGACACGATTTTCTCTTCCTCGAGGAGCTGGTAGCCCTTGGCCTTCTGGATGGAGGAGACAGCAATGGAGTGGAGGGACTTCTCAGGGACCTCCCCCAGCGGCTGCTCCGTGGGCTTCTTGAGGGCAGAGCGGATTCTCTTCAGGCCCAGGTGACTTATCTCCACAATGTTGAGGAACAGGGACACAGAGGCCACAGACAGCATGAACAGGATGAAGATGGTCTTCTCCGTGGGCCGGGACACGAAGCAGTCCACCACGTTGGGGCAGGGCCAGCGGCTGCAGCGGTAGAGAGGCAGGATCCGGAAGCCGTACAGGAAGTAGTGGCCCACGACGAAGCCCACCTCGAAGAGGGTCTTGAAGACGATGTGGCATATGTAGGTCCTCAGCAGGGTCCCCTCCAGCCGGAACTTCTTGGTGCCTTTGGGGTTGCTGCTGCTCTTCTTGGCGCTGCCCTGGTCGGCCGCCAGGGGCGCGCTGTCGCCGCCGTCGCCCGGGGGCTGCGGGCTCGGCTCCTCCGCCTCGCGCTCCTTGCGCTTCTCCTCCATGCGCACGTGGTGCACCGCGTGCCCCACGTACACCAGCGACGGCGTGGACACGAAGATGATCTGCAGCACCCAGAGGCGGATGTGCGAGATGGGGAAGGCCTCGTCGTAGCAGACGTTCTCGCAACCTGGCTGCTGGGTGTTGCACACGAAGTCGGACTGCTCATCCCCCCACACGAACTCGGCGGCCGTGCCGAGGATGAGGATGCGGAAGATGAAGAGCACCGTGAGCCACACTCGGCCGATGACCGTGGAGTGCTCATTCACCTCCTCCAAGATGTTCCCCAGGAAACTCCAGTCACCCATTTCTTACCCACCTGGAGGAGGGAGAAGGCAAGACTGAGCGGCCACAGTACAATCCTGAGTCTGTCTGTGCTAACTCTTGGGGTACCTCTCCTTTCTGAGTTGCTGGAACAGCCAACATGTAAACAGCCTCTCTGGGGTGCCTCCTCCGTGCAGACCAGTACTAGGGGATGAAGAGGCATTAAAGAACCTGCTTCCACTAGCTTCCTCTTCTGTGAAATGGGTTCTCATTCACTTCACAAGCCATCTGCAAGAATAAACGAGGCAGTGTCTATACAAGCCTTGCACTCCACCCTAAATAAGGATTCATTGATCACAAAGAGAAACCCATGTTTATGTGGATAATTGGATCAAGACCACAGCCTGAACTAAGGGTCAGGTGACATAACACTGAAGAAATACTCTAAACCGTGGGTGTCTGGGCCCCCAGCAAAATTTTTGTATGTATGAAATGGTCTGTAGCAACCTTACTTTTGACTGTGTTGAGATGTATAATGATTATATGTTGGAAGGGAAGTGGAAGGAAATTTGCATTTTGGGGATATCTATTTTGTGAGACCTTTCACATTACATTTTTTCATTAAATTTGATTCTGCTAAAAAAATTTTTGATTTTGCTAGACTACACTCTCCATGAGGATATGGACCACACCTGTTTTATAAAGCTATATACTTAATGCCCCTGTCACAGAGCCCAGCACATAATGAGAGCTTGTTAAGTGTTTAACTAGTCTGATTCCCTCATATGAGAAGACTGAGTCACAGAAAGGTGAAGTGCGCTGTCTGCGATAGGACGGCCAGAGAGCAGCAGTGCTGTCTGCCTGACCCCGAAGGCTGGGTTCCTTCCACTTCACCATGGGGATATATTGCCCATGACTGGAGCTATCCAGCTCTGGGACTCCTGTACTTAATTTATGTTTCCTCTCTTCTAGGGTGAAATCTGGAAACCTTTCTCAATAGCTTTAAAAATTGAGAGATGTATATATTTACTCTTTTAAACTCAAAGAATGGGGAGAGTGCTTTGGGAAGAAATCATGTTACAGGGTGAGGAGAGTCTACTAAGTCAGTTTTAGTGTCCCACAGAATGGAAAGGTTTTAGGGTCTGTAACATGTGGCTATTTTAATAGAGCTAAATTTTGGTCTGTAGGAAAAAAATACCATTAAACATGATAGTATATAACGCCCCTAGCAACAGCAATGACTAATGGACGTGGGATTGAACTGACAGGGGCGATGTGTGCAAACTGGGTCATTTGTCCAGGGCAAACCTGTAGTGCAAGCTGGTGATCTCTGAAAGACCATGATCGAAGCCTCCACCTCAACAGATGTTCCCCGAGCTTGGGCAACTCTGCAGTGCTGTGGCGTGTACTCGTCCCTGCACTCAGGCCAGGGTGAGAGCGCGTGCTGCGGGCGCTGGGCTGGGCTTCTTTCAGCCATGCCGCACCCTACAGGGTCAGAAGTCCGTGGAGCCAGAGGACTCTGCTCACCACATTTAATGAGGGTGGTATTTGCTAAACACCCGAATGAGCGGTGAGAAGTGGAATCTTCAGTTAGGTGGGGTTTTCATCTTTAGGAAAGGATAAGCAAAATGAAATGGAAAGCTTCTTCCCAGCCTGCAGTTTGGAGCCCGGCCAGAGTATTTGGTGGCAGATACTGAAGGCAGGCTCGAACGATGCCCAGCCTGTGCTCTCAGTTCTGCTTCTTGTTGTTGAAGAGCAGCCCCAGAAACTCCCAATGATGTCAGGCTTCTGACAGCAGCTTCTCTGCCCCGGGAAGGTGAGAGCAGCTGTGGCAGCCCCAGCCGTGCCTCCGCCATTAGGAAGGGTTCCTTTTAGGAATGGGGAATTGAGAGTTGGGGAGGGCCCTCTGCTCAAACCCAGCAGTTCAGAAGCCCAGTCACATGTATCTAGTTATACTTCCACCTTTAACAGACCTCAAACTACAGTTAAATCTAATATTTTCCCTATTAAGAGTGGTGACCATTCCCATCAGCTTCTGGAAAAAAGGTGGGAAACACCATCAGGTAAGCAGCCCAAGCATAAATCTGATTGGTGGCAGAGCCAGGTAAACCCAAGGGTTTTTTTTTTGTTTGTTTTGTTTTTCTCTTTAATCAAATAGTTCAATTTAAAATTCATGTCAAAACAACAATTTGTGTAATTTACTCCTATGAGATCAAGTCTGGCTCTAATGCACTCTAAACGTAGTGTTGCTAATGTCTTACCCCCATTGATACATCAGCTCAGTTTACTATGTTACTTGTACTGTACCATATTAATCCCTTTGGAATTTCAGGTGTATTTCACTCATGGACCCACGTGAATGTGTGTGGCGAGCACAAGCTCTCAGGACTGGACATCTACCAGTCTTGTTTCCCCCTTTTAGGATCCAAAGCTCTTGGAGGACAGGGGCCATTTTGTTTCCATCCTCTGTGAACTATCATGACACTAAACAAAGACCTTCACAGAGTAGAAGCTCCAAGACAACAGTGGATGGGACCAGTGGTCGTCATTTGAAATCTGAAATTCTTGATCCCTGAGTGCATGTAATACCAGTATTACATACAGGCTAGGGAACTCTAGTCTTCTTTGCTTCAGCTGGCAGGAGGGAGATTGAGAACTTGCAAAGAAATGGTAAATTCCAAAAAAGGACAGTAAATTGATCTAAAATTAGGTGTTTTGAGGCGTTGTTTTGTGTAAAATTAAAGACATAAACTGGGAGGCCAATGATTCTTGACACATGAGAGTCATGACACACATTCGTATCACGTGAAGACCCTCCTAACCACCCAATTAGTAGTTTCCAAACTAAAGCCAGACAGGGCTGTGTCCATCCACACCCCATCCTGCTGTGCTAGGACTGTTGGAGTGGTTTGCTCTTTTTTTTATGTCTACTTACAAAGTTTCTTGTAATCATGGAAGAAGGGAAACTAACTTAGGACAAAATCTTTCCAATTCCATGCTATCAAAACAGGCCAACTATACTGTTGAGAAAAACTTTAGAGGTGCTAAGGAAAGATGCCCTGGGTTTCTGACTTCTAAAACTGAAAATTATATTTAAAGGAAGTCAGATTAGAGTATATCTGAGCCAGCTGTTCCCCTGGAGCAGGGAGACATCTAAACCAAAGGATTTCTCATCTCTTCTTCAAAGAGGCAATTCCCTGTTTTATTTTGCTTGTGAAAATCTATTACGGGTGGAAAATAAACCCCTGGAGTTCAAGCCTCCACCCCCAGGGCATCCACCAGTGCACCTCCCCCGAGGACTGTGGTCTTAGGTAATGATTAGAATAACACCTGTGTTTGGGTAACTCTTATCTATTTATAAATGATACATTGTAGCACATCTTATTTCAGTCCTCATAACAACCTGCAAAGTAAGCCAGTGGTTCTCCAACTTAGAGTTCAGGGCCCAGTACAGTAACAACAACAAAACAGGGTAACCCTCATAGGGCTACCAGCTCCTTCGTTTGCCAAGCAAGGACACAAAAATAAGAAACTTATCAAACCATTAAACTAGCTATGACTGCAGTCTGTTTTCATCATCATTTCATAAAAGGGGAATTTTAATACCACAAACATAGATAAGACATAACTTCAGAATAAAAGACAGGCCTTTAGAGCAAACATGTTTAACTTGGTGAAAAAGTCACTGCATTGTTTACATTATTGTCACATTTTTGTCGCAGGCTGCTGAAAAATTCATCTTGACCAGAACTGACAGGTCCAGAGATGGCTGTTTGCGAACCAGTGAACTAGGCATTACCAGCCCCCATTACCAGGATGGGAGGCAGACTGGGGAGTTAAGTAAGCCTCCCACGGGGGCCCGGCCAGTGAGGACAGAGCCGTGGGAGCCCTGGTCTTCAGTTTCAAGTCCAGGGAGATTTCCAGTAGAGTATAGCCTTCTCCCGCCTTTGAAGATGCAGAACAGCACATACACAGCCGTGTTAGCAAGTTCCACCAAGAGGACTAGACCGCTTCCCATTCTGGTTGGTCAAGGGGTAGAAATGTGCCTCCATTCGTGTTAGAGCAGCCCTTCCAACCACCGGCTCTGGTAGGGACCACGGAGCCTGCTCCCAGGGAGAGTTTAATGGTCGTCAGCCAGAGCCCTTCCTGGGCAGCACTAGATGCCCCAACACCGAAATGCTGCATGTGAAGCCCCTCCCCCACCACAGCCCGACAACCACCACCATTACTCCTACTGCAGAGTTTGAGTGAAAAAGTGCAAAACTCTTTCATAAACCTCAAGTTTACATGGTTGAGGTCGCTCAGAATTCCTGTGGGCATGTTAATTCATTCGGGAAAATGAAAGGCCTTAAAAAAATCAAGTTGTAGTTAGAATTTGGACATCTCTACCCCCCACCCCCGGCTAATTCCTACATGTCTTTTCCTTCCAAACCTCTGTCAACTTAGGCCAATTCAAAGGAGATTTTCAGTACTGGACTCTAAGTCCAGCCACCCCCACTGAGGACCGAACCTTAGTGGCAACCTTTTTCTTTTTGGAGGAGCCAAGATATGCCCTGAGATTAGGCTGGGAAGGAAGTGGGGGGTGGGAGGGTGGGGCAGACCACACACTAATATCACCCAGGAGGAACTTGCCAGTAAGAGCAGGGTCCCCCGGAGAAATACAGGCTCTCGTCCTCTCTTGGCGCTCAGCAGCAAAATGGCAACTTCGGCCTCTTTCCTTTGGCACCTAAAAGCCCACCTCCCACTTCTCTACCCCGCCCCTCCTGTGCTGCACGGCTGAGCAGATATGACTGGATTGGCCCTGATGGGTAGGTTTTACTGTCCAGCAATATTTTAAGCTCCCAGCCAGACAGCTTTTATGAAGGGAGGGATGTTTGGAAAACAATAGGAGGGAGAGAATGGGAGAGCTGTGCTGGGCGCTGACGGGAGGGGAGAGGGGAAAAGCTGATGTGGGAAAGCTCAGCTGGCCCGTGCAGCCTCCCAAAGTTTCTTTTAGCCGCAGACCGGCCTCTACAACAGGTCTTCGGCTTCCCTCCGGAGGGCACGAGCCCGGGGGGGTTTCCCGGTGCCTTGTTATCAGCTTAGAGAGTCTCAGGGATGAAAGGGCAGTCAGAGGCCACCTGTGTGCATCCCTCGGCCCCAAGTCAAGCTGGCTCAAAGTCACCCCGGAAAGGCTGGTCCCTGCCAGAGGATGGTATTTCATCTTCCATGGGTGCTTTGTTCTTGCGTCTCGTAGCTTCCGTCAGGGCAGTCTCCCTCTTGAAAAGCAGTCTTAAGACTCCAAAGAATTCTGGCACCATTTGTCAAGGTAATGACATTCCCCACTTTGTTTCACTCGTAATTCCAAATACTCTCGAAGAGACACAAAATCAGGGGGGATCATGCAATGTCAGTAACAGACGTCAGTGCCTCCCTCTCTGGAGTGGGGGTAGGATGTGTTTGGTCACCAAGAGGCTCTTGGATGAAACAGCAGGATGGCTTAATGAGGGGTGATCTTGGGAAGCTAGCGTGGAGGGCACAGATGCATGTTCTCTGCCTCTCTGAATCTGCTCCCTCCCCACTGGCTAGGATTGTCTACTGCACTGGTATAAAAAAAATGGTTGTTTTGACCACATTTTCCAAACAAAAAATCGAGGTATTTTATTCTACAAGCTTGCTTGTGGAAACAATGGAGCCAAAATAACTGAAACTGGGATTGTTTTAGGAAATCTGCAACATATTACTAAATCGAAGGCAACTTTGACAGTGAGCCAGAAAAAAAGGCACGTGCCTCAGCCACACCCCTTATTTCCTGGCCTTTTTTGCCCATTCAGTGGTGGCAGTTAGAAGGAGGATGGTACTAACGTGTGGGGGTCTCAAATTCCATTTTTATTAGAATGTTCACTAGCCAACAGCCTTATTTACTTTTAATTCTGATTTCTTCTGAACTTCTGATTTTGAGGGCTCACACTGACAATGCCCTCTAGGGAATCCCTCAGTTAAAAACAGCTGGTCAAGTTTGTTCCCAGTATCAATAAGGCCAGAAGTCAGAGGAGAGAGGAAAAGAGACCCCATCATTCTTTCTTTTGACAACATTCAGTATGGCTGCAATATGGGTGCAGTGTCCTGCACACCAGGGTCACAGCTTAGTTAGGTTCTTTTCTTTTCTTTTCTTTTCTTTTCTTTTCTTTTCTTTTCTTTCCTTTCCTTTCCTTTCCTTTCCTTTCCTTTCCTTTCCTTTTCTTTTCTTTTTTAAGTTGAAGCATAGTCAGTTTTCAATGTTGTGTCAATTTCTGGTGTACAGCATAATGGCTCAGACATACATATACAGACATATTTTTGTTTTCATATACTTTTCCATTATAGATCACTACAAGATATTGAATATAGTTCCCTGTGCTGGACAGAAGAAACCTGTTGTTTATCTATTTTCTATATTGTAGTTAGTGTCTGCAAGTCTCGAGCTGCCAGTTTATCCCTTCCCACTTCCCCACCCTGGTAACCATAAGTTTGTTTTCTATGTCTGTGAGTCTGGGTTTGCTCCTAAGCATGCCTTGACCGAGGTTGTACACTCCCCTCTTCCCATAGGGAGTGTCAGAGCCAGGAAAGACCAGAAGGGACCACTGGTTCCACTCCCCCCATCTTACAGGCAGGGAACGCAGCCCCGGGGTGGAACGGCACTGCGGCGGGAGGGGCAGGGACTCACTAAGCAGCAGGTTCTTTAGGGGGGAGCAGGTGAGCCCCGGCAGGAGGAGAAGGGCGGGCAGATCTATGGGGCCTGAGGGGACCGTCCTCAGTCAGTCCCAGTGACGGGACTCGGGAGACTCAGAGTCTCCCTCTTCGCTGCTGAGCTGTGAGGGGAATAGGCCTTCGAGAAACCCAGGACCAGGGGCTGTGGGTGAGCCGGGTCCCCTCCCCGCGTGCCTAGGGCCTGGCTCTGACGTAGTGGGCCGTGTCTGGAGGTTCATGCAGCAGGGTCTGTCAGGCGCCCGCCCTCTGAGGCCCCTGGGACACGTGAGTAAGTGCAAGAGAGACCCCCGCCACAGCAGAGCGGGGGGCAGGCAAGGCTGACCGAACGCAAGTCATCCGCCAGATGTGACAAGTGCCACTCAGAATAGCACGACACGACAGGGTGAGGGGGTGGGAGAGCCGTGGAGGGAGGTGGTGCCGATGGGACGTCGCTGAGAAGGTGAGGTTCGAGCGACTTTCAGGGACGTGAGGCGGGAGGGTGTCCGGGGACGCTCTCAGCCGCCGACAGGCCGGCCGGGGGCGCGACACAGGGCGAGGGCCGGGGCTGCTGGGAAATGTAACTTTTGTCTCTTGATTGTTTATCTACGTAAGGCTTGTTCACTTCCCGTCTTTCAAACTCCAATACCATGAAGAACGAAGCCCCACCCCGCAGCCGACATGCAACTTGGCCCTTTCTCCCCACCACGCACTTCTGCTCAGCCGTCACTCCGTGCCTGGCGCTGTGCTGGGAACACGACAGTGGGGCAAGGCCCAGGCCCCGGTGTGATGCCAACATAGCTACATCTGCTCAAGGAGAGGGGGGACGGGGTGGGGGTGGGGGTCCTGGTCTTCCAGCCCCAAACGGCCCCCTCACCCCTGAATCTGGCCTCGGGGCCGGGACCTCCATCTTGCAGGAAACTGAACAGCCACGCGGCGATGCCAGGCTTTGGAACGGATGGTCTCGGCTGTCCCTGCAGAAGTGACTTTCCTTGTCTCTGCCTCAGTTTTCTTCTTGTGCAAAATGGGAACCGGCATCTGTGGCAAGGAGCTGTCCTGATTAAATAGAGCAACGTGGGCACAGCTGGGCGCCGTGCTTGGCGTTCAGGGAGCACTTGACATGCAGCGACCGCTATCGCCGCTGTTAGGAAGAAGGTTTGGAGACTACTGGAACGAGACCAAGGGTTCCCTGCCTCAGCAGCACAGGGCTCAGTCCTTGCCGCTTCTTGCTTGCGTCGCCCAGAGATGGAGATGGCCAGGAGGTGAGCCCTGGCCCTCTGCACCCGCGCCCTGGCCAGCTTGGTTCTTCTTCATCACAGCCATTTGGCTGAGGTTCAGGGGCTCCCGTGCCCTCAGGGGCACAGGGTGGGGTGGAGGGCGGATCGGGGGGCACTTTGACTGGGGCGAGGATTTCCCGCACAGACGAGTTGTCAGGAGGAGGCCGGGCTCTCTATTGACCGGAGCAGCTCATGCGTGAGAGCAGACCATGCCAGCTCTGTGGAGCACGACCCCTCGGCCCAGGCTTCTCCGGCTAACAAAGTTATCTTTCCCGATCTGCTTAGGCAGGAGGGGGACACACTTCCCGTCCCTGTGCTGAGCACACAGAGCAGGCAGGACCCAGGCCAGGGCTAGTGCAGGCTGTCAGCCTGCCCCCACCCCGCTCTTCCCCTCTCCCTGCTAAAAGTCCTGGGCTCTCCTCAGCGGCCCTGTCACCTTGGCTAGAGGAGCACAGATGCAGGAGGCGGCCACTGGCTGGCCAGGGGGTGGGGGGAGCGCCCTGGCGTTCCAGGTGCCTGGGGAGGGGCAGCGACAGCATCCCAGAAGAGGGGTACGGAAAGAGCCCGCTGCAGCCTAAAATGCACTGGCGTGGGAGCAGTTACTGATGCTCTGGGTCAGTGGGTCTTAAACTGCAGTTCTCAAAACCAGCAGCGTCAGCATTGCCTGGGAATTTGTTAGGAATGCAGACGCCCAAGCCCTGCCCTAGACCTACTGAATCAGGAATCAGTATGTTGGGCTTGGAGACCAACATACTGTTTTAACGAGCCCTCCAGGTGATTCTGACCCCCCTCGAGGTAGCCCCAGCCACTGGCATGGGTCACCCTGGCTCTGGTGTCCAGAACTTTCCTAGCACATCCCTCTCCCACAATTCCCGACACTCTGCTGCCAAGACAGGGCCCCAGAAACATGTCCCTGGTCCCTCCAGAGAACAAACAACCCTTGTAAGTTCCCGGCTGCCTCTCAGCTGCCATATCAGCCCATCCTACATTTGTCATATCATAAATCAGAAGGGGAGAAAAAAATCTATACTTTTCTCTCCATTTTTTCAAGCCCCAGTGAGGCTAAATAATTTGCTTGCAGTCACAGAAGGAAAGGGGGCAGGGCCAGGACTGGAGCCAGAGCTGCTGGACTGCAAAGGGTTTGCTCTGGCAGCCCACGTTGTCTCCTTTAATCAGGGGACTCAGTTCTGCAGCCCCGACCTTTTAGAACAGGTGGGGACTCCGGTCTTTGTGCTAACCAGTTAACATTTGGGTGTTTAAAATTTGTTTGTTTGTTCTGACAAACCAACATAGCTGCAAATACCTTCTGAGTAGATGAATTCACTTGTCACATATCCACGTTTTAAAAAAATTACAAATGTGTGGCACAAATACCTGCGCAGGGAAAAAAGATCAAACGATCCAGCAGCAGGGAGTGAAGCTCTCTCACTACCCATCCCCTTCTTCCTGTGCCGTCTCCACTGTGACCGCGCTGAACGGTTTGCTGTGTGTTTTTCCAGACCCCTTCAGCTCTTTTTCACTTAATGTATCGTGTTATCTTTGTGGTCTGCACACAGATCAGTGGCACCCTTTCAATGTCTGCGGTAGTACCCTGTAATAAGGACGTAAGGACGTCCTGTGCATTTGCTCAGTCTCTTCTCTGTTGAAGGGTGTTTAGGTTGCTTCTTTTTCTTCTTCTTCTTTTTTTTTTTTTTTTTTTTGCTATGACAAGATTTTAAAATGATAAACGTCCTTATGTATATATTTTTGAGCCCATGTAGGAATGTTTTTGTAGAATGTATTCCTAGAAGTAGAACTGATTTTTCAAAATATGAGTAAAATTTGAGTTGGTGGGGATTACCAGTGACTGCACCAGACTGTCCTCTCAGTACGGCTTGTGAGTGAGCCCTTCGTGATAGGTTCTTACGATCACTCGCTATTGTCTGTCTTCACAGTTTTTGACAATAGGCTGGGCAGAAAATATTTTTTTACTTTAATTTGCGTTTTTTCTGATTACTAGGCAGATGGAGTGACTCATTACATGTTTACTAGTCGTTTGCATTTCTTTTTCTCTGAATTACCTACTCATATCCTTTGTCCATTTCTTGGTGGACTTATTCCTTGTTGATTTATAAACTCTTTTTATAGACTATGGTTATTATTTCTCTGTCATCGTATGTTGTAACATTTTTTCAAACTACCACTTGTAACTTTGCTTTTAGTATGTTTTGCTATACAGAGGATTTATATTTTTACCTAATCAAATCTGTCATTAAAAAAATTATGGTTTCTTAATTTTATGCCTGGCTTAGAAAGGCCTCTTCAGTTCATTAAAATTCAGGAAACGATTAGAAGAAGTAGATTCTGTTGCAGCTCAGCATTTAAACCTGGATCCTTGAAAAACTGAATCATCAGAGCATTATGATTATTGCTGATTCTCCTCCTAGTTTTTAGCCTCTTTTTTCCCCACTGCTGGCCTTTTAATTTGAATAATAAGGGAATTATACAATTTTTTTTTTCATCAGCTTGCTGTAATTGGCAACGGATTTCATCACCATCACCATTTCAAGGGCCTGTTCTGATGTGCAAATCGGAAAATGAAACGTGGGAATCATCTGTGCCCTTTGCTTCCTGTGGGTGTTTTTGTTTTTGCCTCCTTCTCGTTCTAGATGCCAGAGTTGTGCTTATATTCAGATATCACGTGTGGGTGGAGAAAGAGAGAGCAACAATATTATTATCTTCTGTTTTACAGGCATATTTTCTAATCTTTTATGGGGAGGAGATTTCTCTTTTTCTTTTTACTTTGCCTTTTTTGTGTGGCAGAGAAAGGTATCATCTCAGCTGGTCATCCTGAATTCCAAAAGAGCCTGCCTCTTACGTATTCCTTGACCACTTGATTTATGTTTGACTTAAGCAAGGGGTTTGAATCTGACCAGATTCATCAGGAAGAACGTGGTTCTGGCGGCAGGAAAACCTCATTGTCTATGCCTTAGTCTAGCTGGTCTCTCAATCACTAAGGACTTCAGTTTCTCCAGCTTTGAAGTGGGATAATGCCAACACCATGTAGATCATCTAACACGGTTCCTAGTCCAAAGGAGACTCCAAACAAGTATGGTTTCCCATCCAGCCCTCAGTTTCCTGACCTGTAACATGGATGAACACTGAGACACACCTTGCTGACTTGTTCTGAGGGTTAAGTAAGAGAATAGAGAATTTTATAAATAAATGTGACACAAAGGTCATGCTTCGCAAGCAAGCTTGGTTCCTTCTGGGGTCATGCTGCGCTCAGACCACGAGATGGCGCCATCAACACAGCGAGCGGCCGAGATGGTTCTGTCTGAAGTCAAAGTGGAGAAAGGGGAGCCTCACTTCCTTTCCTTCCCTCTGAATATAGTAAGTTTAGCAACATTTCTCATAGTTTACTTTTCATTTTTGCTGTAAGTCATCTATTACTGTCAGAGCTTTTCTTAGGCGATAGACTTGCCCTGAGGAATGGCTGGGAGTGGGACCCAGACGTCAGAGAGTTCTTTCTGAAACACAGACCGGACCCTGTCCTTCCAGCACTTAAACCCTCCGCGGCTTGCTGTTACTCGGGCTGTTGTTCAACGTTTCTGTTTATTAAGCCTTGCTCTGGACTTGAGTATATAAAACAAGTCAGTCAGCCCGAGCTCTCAGGAGCTCCAGGAAACCAGGCTCAGGGTGCCGCTTGCAGCCTTAAACAAGGCCTGTAGGGCCCTCTGCCCTCTGAAGCCCGCCTTTCACTCCAGCCCATCCCTTGCCATCATAGCTTTGCACCTGTCCCTCAGCCTCCGCGATCTCCTGAGTTCCCTGTGCATGTCACCCTGGTTCTTGCCTCCATGCCTTTGTCCATGCTGTTCCCTCTAACTTAACCTCCCTTCCCTAACTCTGACTCATCTGCTAGGACTCAGTTTGGGCTTTACCTTCCCCAGGACTTCTTCTCTGACCCGATCTAGGTTGTTTTTTAATAGTTCACTTATGTATATATCTCCCCCACTAGTCTACGAGATTTCTGAGTGCGGGAAATGTGTCTTACTCATGTGTATTTTAGGAAGGCTGAGCAAATAAAAGAACTCAGTGGGTTTTTGGTAAATGAATAAGTGAGTGAGTGTTAAGCAGAGAGAGAGAAAACAGGCCGGGTAGATGAGATGGGAGAGATGAAGATGTAGATGTGGAAAAGGGAAATGATTTCAGGGATGGATGGTCTGACTCTGGGAGGAAGGGGAGTCCTTTTCGGGCTCCAGGCTGTGCCTCCCACAGGAGACCGGGGTGAGCCCTTTCCTCTCAAAGCCCCAGCGGTAGCCCCAGGAGGGGCCACCAGGGGCTGGGGGACTGCACCTCCTTCAGCCGCGCGGCAGCTGTGAGGGAGCCCCAGCAGTGGCCTGCTTCTAAGAGTCGTTGGACTCTGGTCTTCAGGGACCCGGGATTGAGGGTCTAGGGCTGGACAGGCAGCACTGAAAGGCAAGGACGCTGCCAGGGATGACCCCTGCCACAATCTCTTTTCCCTCTTCGTCTGAGATAGGAAGACACCTGACAATGTCCACTGAGGGCACCCGAGAAGGGTAGGAAGGGGCCCTTGGGGTGAGGAAGGTGACCTTTCTGTGCTGAGCTGATATAGGGGGAGCAGCCAGTATGGTTCCAGGAGGAAAAACCTGCAAGGAAGGAGTGACAGAGAGGCAGTAGGAGGTTCTGGTTCCTGGTGATTTTAGATCTGGGAATCAGTGCTGAGCCAATGGTGGGAGGGGAGCAAGAGAGCTGAGCACAAGCTGTCACCCTTTGGCCCCTGGACCTGTAAAGCACGAAGCCTTCAAAACACCCAGAGAGCTTTCCCCCTAAAAACAGCAATGGAATCGCTGTACTCCCTGACTGTGGTGCTCCCTAACCTTGATGCTCCCTGACCATGGTGCTCCGTGACCGAGATGCTCCCTGGCCGTGATGCTCCGTGGCCATGATGCTCCGTGACCGTGATGCTCTGTGACCGAGATGCTCCCTGGCCGTGATGCTCCCTGACCGTGATGCTCCGTGACCATGGTGCTCCCTAAGCAGCAGACTCACTCTGCCAGGTGGTTCCAGGTGGGACTTTTGAGGTGGCATGTGGCCTTCCCATTGCCTGGCCCCGAGCCTCTCCGGTGAGAATGGTGCCACAGTGTCTGTCCCCTGAAGCTGGAGTCTCCACGTGCTCACACTTGTGAGGTTCCGAAGAACTGAAAAAAGCCAGTTTGAGGGTCCATGGCCAGTTTGTACCCTGCCCCACCCTCCAAGGTGACACCGGGAAAGAGGCTGACCTGTTTCTGAAAGCTTGCTACCTCAGGGCTCCGTGCTTCCTCAGATACTGAGGCTTCTGGGGAAGCCGAGACTTCCCTCAACTTTTGTGCCTCTGACATGACTTGCCAAGACCAATGTCCGGAGGCACAGGTCCTCTTTCTCCAGGTCGTCTGTCCGCCAAAATTAGTCAAAGCCAGATCATACACCCCGGGCAGGAAGGGGCTCTGGACACGTACCAGGGAGGTGGGGGACCCCATGGGAGCAACTCCTAGGCTCCCGGCGTTACCACGTCATAGGGCTTCAGGTGTGCCCCCGGGACCCACAGCGGCATGTCTGTTGCTCCCCCAAACTGTGTAGGGGGGACATCCGGGTAACAAGTCCTGCTTTACCTTGGTGTGAGAGCTGCCAAAGGATGGAGAAGCATGTGGAAAGGGCAGAGATGGGATTCAAAATCCTTCAAAAGGAGGGATCCTGCTGGCTGTAAGTGCAGCTCATGGCCAGCTTGGCTCGCCTGAGCCAAGGCTCCAGGGAGGCAAATGCCCTCCTCTCTTAATTTCAAATGGGAACCTCCCTAGAGGGCACAGGGGGCTCTCGGCCTGAGACTGCAAGGAGAGCCACTTGGAATTTATTTTTTGTTGAATTGTTCCTTCATTTTCCTTCTGAGCGGGTCCCCAGGCATCCAAACAATGCCTCTCCAGGCCGCCTGGCATGGCTGTCATAAAACGCAACTGAAATCTGTATCTATGGAAACAGACTGGCGCCTTCTGCCCCTCTCACTCCCCGCTCCCGTGTGGGCCAGGAGGGGCCTAGACTCCAGGCTCCAAGCCTCGTCCTCCCTCCTCCTACCAGAGGCAGCGGACATGCTGGGAGGAGGGGACCTCAGGGTGGCGGCAAAGCCTCAGACAGTCCCGGGGGAGCCGGTGCAGCGGGCGGGGTATTTGTCTGCCAAGGGCTCCTGGGAAGACGAGCAGGGCAGCTCAGAGGGGACGGCACCGACCTGGGCGCCCAGGGCTCGGTGCCCCTCTCCTGGCTTCTGAGCGCAAGGCCCAGACATGTGCCCAGTCACCAAAATTATTCCCTGCCTCCTTCCATCCAGCCTAGACTTGGCTAGGATTCTCTGGGCCTTTCTTTCCTCTGCCTAAAAAGGTAAATTCATGGTTCCTTAGGGGTAATAGGAGATGGTGTCTGATTTGAGAGGTTTATTTGTTTGTTTGTTTGTTTTGGACTTGAATGAGAATCCGTCAGCTTCAACCTGGCAGAAGGGACCGAAATGGAAGCAAAGACATCAGCGCTCTTTTCCTCCCCAGCCCAACCCACGGGTTTTCTTTCAGAGGCAACCTAGTTTCAGAATAGACCCTGCAGACGGCTCTAGGTGGTCCGTGCGGGAACCTGGCTGGGACGGTAGTGGGAGCAGGGTGATGACATGTGGAGACCTCACCATTCAGGCAAAACGTACGTCATTTGACAGTCAGAGGGTCTAAGGAAGTCCCTTCCATTCCAGCGGCGTGCCTCTGCCTGGGCAGTCCAGGAAAGCTTCCAGAACACCGCCGAGATTGGCTTTGCGACACTAGGGGGCGATGATTTCTTCCTTTTGCTCCAGGCATGGTTTTTAGGACAAGTGAGCCAAAACAGTGGGTCAAGAAGAGGCCAATTATAGGTCTGCAACTCAATTGAGAAAGCTTTTTTTTAAATCACACCAGAAAAGGTGGGCACAGCCTAGTGGGAGGGGCTGAGATGATGGGAAATGCAAAGGGGCAAGACCTGAGCCATTATTTGGGGGACCTGGGCCGTTATTGTTTATTGTGTGACCACATTTCCTGGGCTGGTCTTCCTGTGCCCTCCCTGGTGGAGTTGGATGCCCCAGATGTCCCTGCTCCCCGCCTTTTCCTACTCACTAGCCCTTTTCATCACTGAAATATTTGCCCCGTGTCCCGCAGTGCCCCAAACCCCAAACCGCCACACCTGAGAGTTTCTCTGCTCCGTCTGCCTTCCCTCTCCCAGGCCTGTCCCCGTTTCCTCTGGTCCTGCACAAGGCTGCTGTGTCCCTGATTGTACCAGGGGCAATATTTGAGCATAAAAGGGCAAAAGTAGATTGTATAGAGTGTTGGTTCATGAGATGGCAAAACAGAGAGTAAACTCCATCAGACGGCAGACCCAGTCTCGGAGACTGGAGGCACAGGAGACAGAAACATTCTGGGGCTGCTCTGGTTAGAGCAACTGAGAGTCCGTTCTAAGAGTTATGGCTGAATGTGAATTTAACTCACCGATGGGAATGCCACCTGAAGCCTCTGTTGCCAGGGGCAGGGCTGGCGGAGCCCTGGGGCCATGGACAGTGGTTAGCAGGGGCCTTGCTCTGCCGTGAGCTGCTCACCCTTAGCCTTGCCCTCCGAACGCCTGCTGGCTGACCACAAGTGGTAGCCTGTATCAGTAGGGCCTCCAGGCTTCTCCTTGGGCGTTCATTCTCCCCTCGGCCTGTCTGCAAACCCACTAGAGGGGAGACTCCAGAGGAATTTCTCTCCTCACTAGACCCAGCAAGCTCGCTTTCCTGACCTTCTGAAGGATGCGGGGGTCTTGCACAGAAGACCCTGCAGTTAGAGTTCATCACTGACTTCCTCAGCGTGGTCTAGTATTTTCTTTGCTCTCAGATGCTGCAATCAGACAGCCTGGCTCTGAGCCAGCCACTCACTAGCTATGTGATATTTGACAGATTAACTCTTTCAAGTCTCAGTTTTGTCATCTGTAGATGGGGATGATGGTCATGGGGATTTAATGAGATAATGTCTGCGAAGTGCTTGGCCTAATGACTGGCCCATAAACGGTTGCTGCCACTATCTTGAAATGCAGTAGAGGGTGGTGGCTAAGCCAGCTGGCTGAGACCTGGACTCTACCACTTACTAGCTGTGTGATATCAAGCAAGCCATTTCACCTCTCTGTGCCTCAGTTTCCTGACGTATAGAATGCAGTTTGATAATAGCACCCACGTCATAGGGTACTTGTTAGGATCGAATAGCCAATGCACGTAGCGCGCCGAGAACGGCTCCTGGCACGTGGCAAGTGCCCAAAGGAGGCTGGCCCCCACTGCCCGCGGAGCTGTGGCTTCGATTATCCCAGAGTGATCTGCCTTGGGCTCTGGAATGCTATGGTGTGTGTTTCAGGAGAATTATTTTCTCGTCTGACTTACTTTGCACTGCGATGAATCTGTACTTGTTGCTTGTCCAACTGGTAAATGCCGGGGCCAGGGACTCAGAACGCGGACGAGGGAAGCTGGTTGGAGATACAAGACGTGGTGCAGAGGGTTCAGAAAGCAGATCACGCTGAGGTGCTTGCGGGGCGCCATTCAGCCAGTGGTCCTGGAGTTTGTTTTACTATGTATCAACGTGGAGGGGCAGATTTTGGTGTCATTCCAATTTTGCAAGTGGACAAATAGGTGAGAAAGTCAGATTATGTGTCTTGCCCCAAACTTGCAAAGGCAGGATCTGTACTCCACCCACACACCAATCGCATTTAAAAATAAAAATTAATCAAAGCAGCTTTTGGCATTGCTTGACAGGACAGGTCGTGGACAGTGTGTTTGACATGTCATTCAGCTGTGTTGGCAGCCTCGGGGGGTAACGCCAGGAACAAAGCACATCTCAGGGCTTCTGTCACACTGCCCGATTATTTATTTTGAGAGTCTCCAACAGGAAAATATTAAGGGGGGGAAAAAAAGGAAAAAGCTATAGGTAGGAATCAGGAAAGATCAATCTAGAATAATCTAAATTTTTCTTTAGTTTTTCAAAACATACACTATAATTTTTAGGATGCTTTCTAGGTTCTGAACCACTTTGTTAAGGTAATCTCTAAATTATCTTGCTGTCTTCCAGGAGGAAGATCTTGAAGAACAGAAAGATCAGAATGGGGGCGATGTGTCATCAATCTTTCCCCTAAAGTGAGCAGAATTAATCTGGAGAAACAACCTATTAGAATTGACAGCTGTTTAAGTAAAACTGGTAGAAGGGGACTGGGGAGAAAGGACTCTGCTGCCTTCTTAAACGGGCTGATGATTCCGTAGCAGAGAGAGCTGGGGGTCTGCAGTCCTTTGTTGGTGGTCTGTGGCGCAGGAGCCTGGATTATCCTAGAAGCTACTTACTTTGGACTTTGGGAAGTGTCATGACATTTGTTTTGGCAGTAAATTAATTTTCCAACTCAACATGTTAGCTTGATTAAAGATGTTTTATTAGAGTGATAGGCATACGTGTGCTGTAACTTCTTTTCATTTACAAAATATTTACTGAGTACCTAATTTGGGCCAGGCACCGGCCTAGGAGCTGGCAGACAGAGCAATCCCCTGCTGTCTGCTTCGTCTGGATTCATGCTTAGTCTCTGAATGAACAGAAGAGTGCTCTTGCTTAAAGTCTGGCCCGCTGTTTCTGCCAGAACTTTCTCTCCTGAAGGAGGCCAACTTCCTTCTCCAAACTCTACATGGTGAACAGGAGAAGTCCCCGGGTTGGGCGGGGTCAGGCTGAGAAATGGTTCTGTCAGTTACTGGAGCAGAGAGACAGGTTCAGCTCTATTAAGTCTTCATCCAGCTGGGTTGGAAATCGGATCCAAAAAAGGAGAGCACAACAACTTGTTGATCAAAGTTCTAAACAGGAAGATCACCACCGTCCATCACTCATGCAGTCAGAAATGGACACAAGGTAGTTTCATCTGCCAAGAACATCCTAAGAGTTAGACATAGGTGGATGCGAACGTCAATGTTATTATGAGAATGGAAACAGTACACACCGAAAATTCAAGAATCTTTTTTCTAGCAGTTAGCACTTACTAAATGTACATGACATGCTTTGCACCTTTACATATATCATTTCATTTAATCATGTAAGCCCTATAACGTAGCCCTTTTATTCCCATTTTACAGATGAGGGAATGGAGGGTAACTGTATTGATTGACTTGTCCAAGGTCACAGTGCTAAGAAGTGGCAGAATTGACATTTATACCCAGGTCCCCCTGAACTTTGAAGCCTGCGTCTTTTCCATCACGTGGTACCTCTCCTTTGGAGAATGTGGAGACAGGTAACAGCCGGAGTTCAAGGCTCTAGTGGGAATGTTTGCTTTCTCTGGATAAAGAGACAAGGAGGGGAGGAAAGAGTCTAGAACTGAGCCTTAAGCTGGGGGTTCGTGGAAGCAGGTCCCCCGTCGTTTGAAGTTCAGCATGTTTTACTGGGTGGGCCCTGGAGTGAAAGGCTCGGAAGCACGGCGTCTGCCCGGAGGTGGGGGTGGAAGAGCTCGCACTCTCACACGCCCGTGAAAGCCGGAGAGAAGATATAATCAGTCAGGAGGGGCCTTGGATGAAAGAAACCGAGACACGTAACTGGCAAATGTAAAAGAGCATAAAGGGGACCAAGACCCAGAGGAGCACAGACAAAAGGGCCACACAGCTCATCGCCACGCTCGAGTTCTTTCTGTTTAGACACCGAAGTCCTCCCCCAGCCCTTGTCCCTTAGTCTGGGGCACGTGAGGCTCTGGGGCTCATTCACGCGAACTCCATCCCCTTTACGGCTCCCTGTATAATTAGATCCAGCCTTTTAAGGAAGAGAGCTCTGGCAGATATGTCTCATGGTTTATGCATAGCCCAGTCCCTTTCATGTTTCCTGCTGTAAATTTTTGCTTATAAATTGCATTTTTGAAACCTTATTGTAACCAGCCCTGGGGGCGGGGACTCCCTTTGTCACCAGACCAGTGGGCTGCTGGTGGGCTGACGGCTGGAGCAGACTGGGAGGAGAGGCCGCAGAGGCGCTGTGTAGGGAGAACGAGGCAGGAGCCTCGAGAAGACCCGTGCCCCGGGGATTTTTGGTCTCAATCTTCCTGCATTTTGTACTGTCCATAAGAAATCCACCTTGGACAGCCGCCTCTGAGGCTCTCCAGCTGCCTTATGAGACGTTAAATTCCAATTGTAGGAGTTTTTGCCTGTTGCCATTTCTTTTATTCTTAGAAATAAAAAAGCTTTCGCCTCAAAGGGATTTTTTTTCTCCCTCATGTTAGTTTTAAGTTTAGCCATTTTTTATAACCTCTTTAACTGGCCTTTTTCCCACTAGCATCATCAAATTGAGTTTGTCTTTATACCTGCTTAGGCGTTAATTAGCTTAGTTTAAGAGTGGCCTTAATGCGGCTCTAACTGTAACTTGAGAAACAATCACCACAATAATGATAACACTGAATATAATCAATGAAAGAAAACTGTAGGTCAGTAGGGAGGGTGACTGATGATTTGTCGTATTCGTGTCAACACACTTATCTGTTGGTCCAACAAAGATCTAAAACCCATCATTCTTGACAACCTGTTCAAAGTCTGAGCGTTTACGATGAAGATGATCACTTTAGCTGCTTGAAAAACTTGAAGAAAGAAAAACAATGAAGTATGCCCTTGTTTGGTTGGAGTAATCCATCCTATCTATACCTCTGCTGTGGAATTTATTAAATTGCATTATAATTATTGGTTAACTTGGCTAGCTCCTCCAATAAAACCTAAGTTCCTTGAGGACATATTAATTAAAATTAATGTCAATAACAGCTTGCTGATCCTTGATTAAATAGTGTCAAAAAATTCACTAATACAAAATGAAGGGTCAAGTTAATTAGTTTAATGAAATAATTGGGGCTAGGCGGCATAGCTAGCCAGGTCCCACCCAAATTTATCACCACCCGGCTGAGTTTTGGCAACTCCTAGTGGCAGTTATCTTTTTGACCTTAAATATTTATGGGGATGCTTTGGGGTTCTGTTGGAATTTCCAGGGCAAGAGCAAGAATTCTAGAAGTCTTTTGGTTAGTGGTACCCATTTGTTGGCCAATTCAAATAATTAGGTCCAGAAGCTGCTGGGGAGGCTGGAATACACCCTTCACATCTCTGCTTCCAAAGGCTTCCAAATTTGTCCACAATTTCCCCAATTTCCCCCATCCTGCTTTCACCTTCCGTCCGCATTCCCTCTTTTTACCCCAAATAATCAAAATGGACTGCTACGTGTGAGAATGGGGGCTGGGTGGGGGACAGGAGCCAGTGTCCAGTTGTCTTAATTCTAATTCATCATCATTGCAGGAGTTTTACTGCACCAGGAGCTCAAAAACTGTTTGCTGAATGAATGAATAAATATAATTTGTTTCACTCAATGTCACCAAGCACTAATTTGAACTTCTTTGAAGGTTAGACAAAAAAAGGTATAAACAGCCAATAAAAGAGATCAACCTTTGGTCCCGCTAAATCTTGAGTATCTAGAGTACAGACCGGCCACTAAGGTGCCACGACCACTCGTAAGCCTAGATTTAAAAAATTGAAAGAACTGCATTGCACATATACCAGATCAGCCTGAACTTCATAGTTAAAACTGTGCCTAATTCTGGCTTAAAGGGAGGCTTGCATTTGGGTGAAATTGAAGGTGGGTGTGCTTGCGACTCAGGATTGGATAACTGATGCTGAAACAGGGCAAAGTGTACCAAAGCATCCAACGTGGCTGATGGTAGGAGCAGAAAATAAATGATGATGAAAGAAAAAGCAGACCTCTATTTTTTAAACATATATTATTAGGTTCTGGGACCACAGAATTCATCCAATTATGTTGGCAAAAATTGTACAGACATTTGTATGTAGTGTGTTGGAGAAAGCATGTTCAGATGTATCAGAACGGAGTCATCACAACATATCAACAAATCCTGGCCAAAGATGAACTAACCTGACAACTATAATATATAATAATGAGCCAGAATTAACGGTTACTATATTGACGTATGCTCAGGGCTGAGAGCCACTGTACTGGGCACAGTCATCCTCACAACAGCCAGGTGAGATAAGGAAGGAAACTGAGCTTCATCAAGGGAAAGCGTCTGGCTCATGGTTGCACAGCCAGTAAATCTGATTTAAAGCGCACGTCTTTCGATTACAAGTCCAGAGCTCTCGCCTCACTCAGCAAACAGTGGCTGAGTATTTTGCAAGTTCAAGATGCTAAGTTAGGTACTTGGAGGGATGTCAAGATGACAAAGATATGGTCCCTGCTCTCCAGGTGGAAAGAAACCTGGGCCAAATGCCTATTAGTTATATACATATTTTTTTTTATACACATCATCTGTTTTAGTCCTAAGAATTACTCTCTAATGGGGAATATTACTAACTCAAATTTAACACAAGGAAATGGAGATTCAGAGAAATTCAGCAATTCAGCAACTTGCCCAACTCCAAATAGAAGTAATAAGTAAGTGATGGAGTCTGGATTTGAATCCAGATCTCCCTGTCTCCAAAGGCTGTTTCACCAGGACTTGCACTTTGGTAGAGTAGGTGGGAAACATATACTACTAGCTATATTATAAGCCAGCATACAATTAACTGTAATAACGGAGCACAGTCTGGACTAGGGAAGGCTTCTTGAGGGACGCAGCCATGCTTTGGTATCTGACTCCTGAGGGATTTCCACTTCTGCCTTCTCCTGTAAAACGTATCTTCCAGGAGACTTTGAAGAGTCTGATAAATGCAATCATGCCAGTGGTTTCCTATAGAATTGGTGAGGAGGATAACCCTTTAGTATCCAGTTAGCAAATGGAAAATTATTAAAAAATTAATTTCCCCAGCAAATTATCTTGGGGGAATCCTGGCATCAGAAAGCAAGTTGGCTTCACCCCAGTCAGGGGCTTAATGTGCTGGCTTGCAGCCGTGGGAGGAAGCTGGCCCCAGCCAGAATGAAGACTTCCACGGCTGTAGCATCCACCCCTCATCGGGGCCTGCGGCTCAGTCACGTGGGGACATGTCGCTTGTTGGCCCCAGAGGCCTGGATTCTGCTGTTCTCTTTTCCAAACTGTGTAGCTAGGATCCCCCAGGTTCTGGGGCAAGACGCGCCTTCGCTGAGTGAGAGAGCAGGCCATGGATGTTTCCTGACCAGCAGAGCCAGGAGAATGACCAGCTCAGTCACTCCGTGTGCTTTGTGTGTGATCAGCCCACAGTACGCTGGTTCAGAGCAGAGGCTTTAGAATCAGACAGATCTGGGCTTGAGTCCGGACCCCGCTGCTCGCTGGCAAATTATGTTTACTCTCTGGGCTTCAGTTTCTCATTTTGAAGTGTTAATAATACTACCCAGCCCTAAGGTTGCTGGAAGGTATAAGTAATCTAATATGCTTGAGGTACCCAGGCCAGAGCACGCACGGCACACAGCAGCTACCCAGTAAATACCCGTGGAGGTAAAGTCTGCTTTTCTAAGTTTGGCTTTTGGTTTCAGGCCATCATTTCATCTTGCTCAGTTTCCCTTCTAAACAGAGGGAGAAACAGGTCCACCTCCCAAGCTTGGCTTAATCGAGACTGCGAAGTAGCATGAGGATCTTGAATGAAATGTTCTAAGTTGACACAATATATTCCCAAATGTTCAGATGATAATTGGTTCACAAGAATAGAAAAGATTTCAAGTGACTATATTCCTCTAAGTATTTCCCAATTACATTTTAAAATGTCCCAGATAGATGAGAATCTATTATATTTTACAAGATTTACGGGAAAGAGATACAAATTACAAAACTGCTGTGTTTAACAACTGAGCGAACCCTATTTTAGAGCTAACCTACAACCTTTGTGCTGGAGCCCAGATTTATTTCTTCTCTTCACTTTGCCAGAGGGGTAAATTCCTTAAGGACAGAGACCAAGTCTATTTTGCGCACTATGATATCTCCAGGACTTGGCACATAATAGGCATTTGGTATTTGTTGAATAAATGAGAACCCCAAATTCTGAAATTGAATTATAGAATACTAGAGTGCAGAGTTTGATGAAAACATCGCCCACCCCCCACCCCTGAGCCAAAGACAGAACCATCTTCTCCAGCTTCTTGGTAAGGACTTTTGCTGCCCCTACTTAAAATACTTCAGTGACAGTTAACTCAGCTTGTTTCATTATTAAACAACTCTGATTATTTAAATGACTTTTACTTAGGTGGAGCTAAATTTTTATTTAATTATTGTTACGTATTTGTATATTTTCTCGTCCTGAGTCCCTCCAGACATCTTATCTTCTAGTGTGAAAACACTTTAACCTTTTCTCATGGCTTTATTTCTCTACCTCCTTATTCTGGATATCGAATCCCAATCCTCGCCAAGGTGTTCAGTGCCTTCGTTAGCTGAGAAGCCGTGAAGCAGTCCACAGCATAATAAGAAATGTTTCAGAAGATTTAATCTGCAATCTGAACACACTGGCCCAAGTTCAGTGTTCCTCAATTCAATTCCTGTTCAGGAAATTACAGTGAAACTGATGAAAATCCAAAATAAATAGAAAATTCTCAAGCAGCCAGAAGTGGGGAGAGGGCACATTACATACAGGGGAACCAAGAGACAAATCAGAGCTGACTTCTCATAAGACACAATGGAGGCTGGAAGAAAACGGAATGACATAGGTAATAGGTGGAAAGAAAAACAAACCCTTTCAACCCAAAATTCAATGTTCTGCGATAATACAAAAATCTGAGGTGGAATAAAGCATTTTTAGTTAAATGAAAGCTGAGAGGATTTGTTGCCAGCGGATCTATATTATACAAAATGCTGAAGGATAGTTATTAGGCTGAAGGAAAATGATACCATATGAAAAGTCAGATCTACAGGAATGAATGAAGAACATAAATATGTGGGTAAAGATAGAATATGATCTTAATTTTTTCTGTTAATTTCATTAAAAGGTAAGTGACCACTGAGGATAAAACTATAAAAATACATTGTGGGGTATATAATATAGGTGAAAGTATAATATATGACAATAATCACACGGAGGATGTGGTAGTAAATGGATGTATAATGGTGTAAGATTCTTGCATTTCATGCAGAGCAGATCAATAGTAATTCTAAGTAGACCGTGGTAAGTAAGGATACTTATGGTTATATCTGGAGCAGCTACTAAGAAAAGAAAGCCCCCCAAAGAGCCAAGAGAAGAAATAAGTTGGAATGACAAAGAATGCAATTAATAGAAAAAAACTAAAAGGCAAGAATGGAGAAACAAAGGGGGAAAAATCCACATGGGACCAATAGAAAAGAAATATAAAGATGATAGATTTAAATCAACATTCTCAATAATTACATTAAATGAATATGGACTAAATACTTTATTTAGAAGATAGATTTTTTTTAGATGAGAAAAAAAATCAAGACTCAAGTGTATATGATGTCTACATATACCACAGGAGACACAGTTTAAATACAAACAATACACATGGAGGCCCACAGTCAAAGGATGGAAAAAAGATTAACCAATTAAAGAATAGTATAAGCAATTTGATATGGATACATTAGTACCAGTAGACTTTAAGTCAGGGAGTATTTCCAGAGATGAAGAGGGATATTTCACAATGATGAAAGGGTCAATTCATCAGGAAGACATAACAGTCCTAAATATAAATGCATTTAATAACAGAAGAAAAATGAGACAGGACTGAAAGGAAAAAAGCACACATATCCAATTGTAGCGGGAGATTTTAATAACTTTCTCTAAGTAATTTATAGAACGAGTGAAATAAGAAAATCAGTAAGGATCAAAAGCTTTGAACAATACAACCAACAGCTTGACTTAATTGACATTTATAGAGCACTCCACTCTTACCACAGCAGAATAAACACTCTCTTCAAGAGCTCAGGGAGCATCACCAAGCTGGACCATATGCTGGGCCATAAAATAACTCTCAGTACTTTCAAGAGATTAATATCTCACAGAATATACTCTGTGACTACAATAAAATTAAGTTAGAAATCAATAACAAAAAGATGTCAAGAAAAATCCTCAGATATTTGAAAATTAAATAACACATTTGTAAATAACTCGTGTCTCAAAAAAGACATCACAGATGTTATTAGAAAAAAGTTTTCACTGAATGAAACAAAATGTTGGCGTATTCCTAAAGATGTGCCTGAAGGGAAATTTAAAGCATTTTTTTTTAAAGAAGAAATGTTTAAAATCAATGATCTACATTTCTACCTTAAGAAGCTACAAAAAGAAGAACAAATTAAACACAAAGGAAACAGAAGGCCGGAAATAATACAAAGTTAAAGTCAATTAAATAGAAAGATAAACAATAGAGAAATTAATAAATCTAAAATTTCTTTGGAAAGATTAATGAAATTCGTAAATCCCTGGTAAGGCTGATCAAAGAAGAAAACTCTAAAATTAGGAATAAAAGAAAAAACATAATTATAGATGCTTCAGATATTAAAAGGGCAATAAGGAAAATTATAAGCAATTTTATGCCAATAAATATATATGACAATTTAGATTAAAACAGACAAATTCATTGAAAAAATAACTTAGTAAAATTGACTTAAAACCAAAAACTGAAAGGAAAAAAAAGAAAAAAGTCCTCTAATTACAAACCTTCTCACAAGGAAAACCGCAAATCCATATGGTTTTACTGGTGGATTTTATCAATCATCTGAGTAGGAAAAATACTATTCCTGCTTAAACTCTTCCTGGAAATAGATGAGGGGAGGACACGTGCCCAGATTACGTGATGAAGTTGGCATTACACTGATTCCAACCAGAAAACTGACTTTCAAGAAAAGAAAATAGAGGACTGTTATCTTTCAAAAACATAGATTAAAAAAAAAAATCCTCAACAAAATATTGGCATACTAATTCCAACAATGTATGAAAGGGATTTCTTAAAAAATTTATTAAGGATTATTTATTAAGACCAAGTGGAGCTTACCCCAATAATACAAGGATAGTTTAATATTTGCAAATCAATGAGTATAATTTACCACATTTACAGAAGAGAGAAGAAAAGCCATATGATCAATTCAATAAATACAGAAAGAACGGAAAAATCCCACCCTCATTCATGATTAAAATGCTCACCACAGTAGGGGTAGAATGTCTTCAATCTGATAATAGGCAACAATAAAAAATTCTGCAGCTGACATCGTATTTAATAGTAAAATACTGAATGCTTCTCCCCTCAGATTAGAAAAATGTGCCCTCTGCTTCTAGTTAGTATTGTATCGATGGCCCTCGCCAGTGCAATAGGGCAAGCAAAAGAAATAAACAGCATAAATCTTGAAAAAGAAGAAGTAAAACTATCTTTATTCTCCAATGGCATGATTGTCGTGTATGCAAAAAAAAAATTCTAAGGAATCTAAAAAAGGAAAAAAACCCTACTGGAACTCATAAGTGCACTTAGAAAGTCACAGAATACAAAGGCAGCATGCAGAGGTCAGTTATGTGTGCATCCACTAGCAGCAAAAATATTGGACAATAAAATTTTAAAATATTATTACAACAGTGTCAAAAACACCAAATGCTTAGGACCACATTTGATAAAAGTGCGAAATGTGTACAATGAGAAATACAAAACATCATTGAAAGAAATTAAAGCAGACACAAACCAACAGAGAAATGTATCATGTTCGTGGATTGGAAGGGTTGGAAGAATCAGTATTGTTAAGGTGCCCATTCTTTCTCTGCAAATTGATCTATAGATTTAATGCAATTTAATAAAAATTCTAGTGGATTAAAAAAGTGTAAATTGACATGTTGATTCTAAAACTTGAAAAAAAACATGGAAATGCGAGAGACTTGAATAGTCAAGATAATATGAAAAAAAAGAACCAACTTGGAGAATTCCCATTATCTGATTAAATAAATATTTTAAAACTATAGTATTTAACACAGTGTGCCATTGATGTAAGCATAGAAAAATAGATCAATGGAACAGAATATAGAGTCCAGAAAGAAACCCATATATATATATGGTCAATTGATTTTTGACAAATTATCAAGTGAATTCAGTAGAGGAAAGGAAAATCTTTTCCCAAATGATGCTAGAACAACTGGATAAATGTATGGAAAAAATTAACAGTTACTCTTACCTCACATTACATATAAAATTAGCAAAGGTGGATCATAGGCCCACACATAAAAGTTAAAACTATAAAAATTCTAGAAGAAAACATGAGAAAATATTTTTGTGACCTTGGGGTGGAAAATATTTCTTAGAGAGGTCCCCAAAAGCACTGGCCAAATAGAAAAAAAAGCTAATAAGTTAGGGTTACCAAAATTCAAAACTTCTACTTGCCAAAAGGCACCGTGAAGATGAGAAGGCCAGCCACAATCTAGGAAAAGCTGACATCTGAAAAACATGTATCTGATAAAGAATTTCTTTCCAACATATATAAAGAATTCTTGCAAATCAATCATAAAAAGGTAATCTAACAAATAGAATGGGCAAAATACTTGACACTTCACAAAAGAAGGTGTATAACTGACTAATATGCACATGAAAATGTGCTCAACACCATTAGTCATTAGGAAAATGCAAGTTAAAGCTGCAGTGAAATATTACCACATACCCACCAGAATGACTAAAACTATAACGACTGGCAGCACCAAATATTGGCAAGACGGTGGAGCAACTGGAACTCACATACGTTGGTGGTGGGAGTGTCAGATGGTACAACCACTTTGCAGCAGCGTAAGCTTTTTAAGAAGTTAAACATACACCTACTCTATAAGCCAGCAGTTTAACTCTTAGGTATTAACCCAAGAGAAATAAAATCATGTCGGCAAAAAGACTTGTGCAAGAATGTTCATAGCAGCTTTATTCATAAAAGCCAAAACCCACAAACAGCCAAGTGTCCATGAACAGGAGAATGACGAAACGAATGGTGGTCCATCCATACGATGGAATTCTACTCAGCAATAAAAAGGAACAAACTACAGATATGCACAACCTGAATGGGTTTCACAAGCATTATGCTAAGTTAAAGAAGCCAGACACAAAGGACTATGATTGCATGAGTCCATTTATATAAAAAACTGGAATAGGCAAAATGATAGTGATGGACATCGGGTCCATGATTGCCACAGGGTGGGGCAGGTGAGGGGACTGACTGTAAAGGGACTGGAGGAACTTCCGGGGGTGATAGAAATGCTCTGTATCTTCATTGTGGTGCTGATTATATGACACTGCACCCTTGCAGAAACTTAGCCCGTTGTATGCTTCAGTGGGTGAAATTCACTGTGTATGCAAATTATACGTCACTAAAGATGATTTAAAAACACAATCTTATGAGGATTGGCATTATTATCCCTGTTTTACAGATGGGAAAAGTGAGATCAGAAAGGTGATATTAACTTCCTTAAGTTCATGCAGCAAGTGGCAAAGCCAGCGTTTAAACTTCGATATGTCTTTTATGCCAAAGGCCAAGATCTTTCTGTTATGTAAAGAACTTTAAAATGATTGTGTGTGTATGTGTGTTTATTATTTATACATGCAGGCATGTTCTGTTTCTTCAACTTGGAAGCTCTTCAAAGGTAGGGGCTTTCCTATATTCCTACTTTCTGGGTCGAGCTTGCAGAATGCTCTGTCACAGAGTCAGACGTGTGCAGACCTGGGCTGGCCCACACTCCTGTGTGCAGTGACTTTGAATGGACTACTGGTGTGTCCACGGTTTTGAGCCCCTTGTCCCACCGGCATCTGGAGTCCCTGGGCTAGCTGCCCTGGCTGAGATCGGCTCCACATGTTTAATCCTATACAAATATTTTCTTCTGTCCCATGAAAAAGATTCAGAAGCACTGACGGAGACAGGGAGTGCTGCTGGAATTTAAAGGTGAGAGCAGGTGGAGGACTCCGGCTGAGACGCTCTGGGTCAAGGACCCATGGGGAAGAACTTGCTAATCAGAGAAGAAGGGAAGGGAGTAGGTGGAAGGGGAAGAGAAGGTTGGATTGGAGCAAGACTGGACTTGACACATGTTTGGGGACAGTGAGCTGAGCCACCAGCTTGGAGCACACATGGCTGGGGACAGTGAGCTGAGCCACCAGCTTGGAGCACATAAGTCTGGGGACAGTGAGCCGAGCCACCAGGCTGGAGCAGGGCTTACGGAGATGTATTTGAGAGGGAGATGGATTCTTTTCTGGTGAGGGCCTGGCATGGGGCTGAGGAGTCAGGATGGAGTTCCCAGTACAGAGCTCCCTGTTCAGATTTCACACGGGACTTAATGCGTGAAACTAGGGGTAGGGAAGGAAAGTGTGTGTTTTTAAGAATAATATGCTGTTCCTGGACTTTGTGGCCAAGGGTCCTGCTGGATGCTGGGAAGGGCCAGCCCTTCAACCTGGATCCTCTGGTGTGGAGTCCAGCTTTCCTTTTCACACAGCATTTGCTCCCAGCCCCTGGCTGCCCTCCCCGAGGGAGGACATCCGTGGGGACAGTTCCTGTTTCCCTGCCTTTGCAGGCCCTTGCCTTCCTGAATGTGATATGATTGTTTCTCTGGGCACAGTGAAAAGATGCCAGTGGAGAACGGAAGTATCTCATGCCTCAGCAATTTTTTTTTTAAGGCAAAAAAGAAAAGGCTATTGAACTTGGGAACCCTGGACCTGGAGTCCTCTCTTCCTGGTGTGGGAGCAGGGACATTGTACAGTCTATCAGTCAGCCCTGTGGGCCAGATATCCAACATGGGAACAGTTTGACTCCCATCCATCAGCTCGGCAGTGACAATAGCACTGAATTCCTTCTTGCTCTCAAACGGCTATATTTATGCTTTTCCCCTTGGGAACGTTGGGACATGGAAATGGAGGACTTTATCCTCCGCCTCCTCCTCTCCCTCCCCTCTCTCCACATCCTCATCCCCTTTAAATATTCTTTCTTTCATCCACTCCTTTATTCACTTGTTCAACAAATATTTCTTGAGTATCTATTATGTGTGAGATACTGTGCTAAATATTAAAAATACAGCATTGCTTAAGAGACCCCCATCCTTGACCTTGTGCAATTGTAGCCCATTAGAAAAGATCCTCCACTGTGTGAAGGCGTAGTTATACCAGGCGTGGAAAGACAGCAAACACAGAAAAAGAGAAGTGACAACAAAAAGGAGTAGATCGCAAAGCTTTCTGAAGGCTGGGTTTTTGTCTAATTGAACTTCAACCATCTTGCAGTACATACACACAAGGCGCATGGCAGGTGCACTATGATGGTTTGCAGAGTTAGTAATGACCAAGTGAACGAGAAGTCACACGGTATGAAGAAAACACAGGCCCTGGGGTGCCACAGACCTGAGTCTGATGTTCAGCTCTGCCACTGCTGCGACCTCGGGTAAGGGGCGTAAACTCTCTGGGTCGCAATTTCCTCAAAAACGAGGATCACGATACCATTGCTGATACAATACACTACTGTATGGTAATAATAACATCACTGTGGGAATTCTGTGAGGATTAATGAGTATGTGAAGCGTATACATATGTGAAGTACCTGGCACGTGGTGGTCAGTAAACAGCCTACATAGATCTTTGGTATCATTAATAAGGAATCATAAAGGTTAAATGAGCAGAAGAGGAAAAAGTTACGGAAATATGGAGAAAGGTGTGGTTATAGAGCACTGAGGCTCGCGTAGGGATGGGGAGGCGCTGAGCCGTGCCTGGAAGGTCCCCCGCACCTGGGTAAATGGGGACAAGGCAGCACGAGGGCAGAAGCAGCGGTGAGGTGCTGGACACATCATGAGCGCCTCTGGGACGCGGCAGAGGAGGCGGTGGACCAGCATGGAGGCTCCTCCAGGACTTGGCTCTGGACCAGTGGAGGCTTAAAGGTGGAGCTGGGATGTGCTAAGCGGTGTTGGGAATAACCAGCCTGGAGCAGCATGTAGGGTGCCCAGAAAGGGGAGGCGGGGGGAACAGTTAGCAGCTGACACAATAACCCGAGTGGCATGGGGGCCTCGATTCAGGGCACAACAGAGCAAAAAGGAATGGGTGGATGTGACAGCCCTTGTGGTGGAACGATCAGCAGGACCAGCTCTAGAGGAGCCTGTCTGGGACCCCGGGGCAAGGAGGGAAGGAAGACTCTCCTCTCAAAGAAACCGAGCCCACCAGGCCCTTCAGAGGCCTTTTCCAGAATCTCTGCTGTGTTGAGTCTGTTTCTGACACTTCTTAAAAGTTTGTCTCTTCAGATAACGTTTTTGTTGTTGTTTGTTTTATCAAACTGGTCTATCACTTAAGTGGTCACCCAATTCTTTTTCTGGGGGTGGGGAGGGGAGGTAATTAGGTTTATTCATTATTATTATTTTTTAATGGAGGCACTGGGGATTGAACCCAGGGACCCCAGGCATGCTAAGCATGTGCTCTACCACTGAGCCACACCCTCCCCCCACAGAAGATTTTTTTTACCTTTAAGTATGTCTTGTAATATTTGTTTTTGAAAGTCGGACGTGATATATATGGGGAAAAAGAAACAAGGCATCTGGGTCTTCAGTGTGAGGCCTTATGTTTATCTGGCCAGGAGTTAGGCCATGTTTACTGTTTGCTGGAGCTTTGGTGTCAGAGGATAAAACGTTCTCTAATGTCCTTATTTTTGCGTCTCCCATGGTCTTTGGGTTTCCTTGGAGACTCTTTCTTAAATAAGGTCATAGCAGGTTTGAAGGGGCAAGAGTGGGGCATTCTCCTTCCCCGGGTCAGTTAGGCTCTGGTGAAACAGCTTCCCTGAGGGAAGGAGAACAGAGGGCCCTGGGCACGTGTGGAAATGGCTGCTTTCGCCACCCTCCGCCCCTTTGCTGGGAGCGTGAGAGTCTTCTCTAGTGTTCCCAGTGAGAACCTGGTGGGGCTCCTGAAAGTGAAACTCAGGGAAGTGTGGGGGACCCCGTAAGACTGACATCCCTTCAGTTTTTAACTCCCCACCGTTCCTCGCTAACCCCCCAGCAGTTCAGCCGTTGTAATTTCAGCGTTGGCTGCAGCCGGGGGCTTCTGCTCCCGGGAGGCGGTGAGTCTGTGCCCGCCCGGTGGCCTCTCCAGTTTTCAGGGCAGCACTTTGCTCTGTCACTTCATTCCGTCATGGGTCTAAGGAGAAGGACTGATTTTTCACTTTGTTCGCCTTTTTTTTCGTGATACGAGGAGGCATGTGATGACTTCTAAACTCTACACGTTGGACCAGAAACTGGAAGTCCCGGGGCCTTTCCTGTTTGAAATGAACTTACTTTTGATTGGCTGGTCTGAAAACCAGAGGAAAGCAGTTACCTCAGTTTTTAGAGGTAAAGGGGAGGGTTGTTTTGCTTAGTGTTTTAAAGGAGTGATTATTCATCATTCACTCATTTATTCAGAAGCATATCCTGAAGGCATCAAAGGGCACCACGTTGTGCTGGGCTTTCCAGGAGTTAGAACAACAGTAAGACGGGGTTCCTGGTCTCAAACTGCAGGATAGCCTCCCAGCTTCGTTCTCCCCACCAAAAGCTGTCTTCCATATCTGAAGCGTGTTCTTCCCTCCATTTCAGCCAGCGTAGCGTGGGAACTAGCACATCACTGGAATCAGAGCTCTCAGCCCACATGCTGGTTCTGCGACTCATCAGCCGCGCGTCTCGGGCGCGTTTCTTGGCCTCTCTCAGGATAACAGACCATCTCAATGAATTTTCATAAGAATTACTTTACAACCACATGGCCTGTAGGAGGTAGTTAGTAAATGGTAGCTTTTTAATTCTATTCTCTGATGGTATCAGAAAACTATCACATAAAATACACCTAACATAAAATTCACCATCTTAACAATTTTTAAGTGTATCGTTCAGTATTGCTAAGTATATTAGCATTGTGGCGCACCCAGTCTTCACAGCTTTTTCATCTTGCAAAACTGAAGCGCTATGGCCATTAAACAATTCCTCATTTCCCCCTCCTCCCAGCCCCTGAGACTCCCATTCTACTTTCTGAAGCTATGAGATAGCCCCTTTAAAAAAAAAATAACATGAATATGAGTATTCATCTTAAATGGTCTCTGGAATGAGACCTGAAGACTTTACGGCACTCCCTGAGCTGCTTTTTGGGACATTCATGCAAGAACTACACACCTTTGTCAGGGCCCAGCTGAATCGGGGCTGAGGGAGCCCTGGGTTCTCCCAGCAAGATGCCAGGCTCCCTGGTACCTCCAGCAACAAGCCAGTGATCCCCGCAGGTTGTGATCTCCATGATTTTAGATGAAAAGGGTTGTGATCTCTGAGCCGCAGCTGGCCTTCTCAGGGTGTTAAGGTCGCTGATAGATCACCTGAGCTCCGACCTGTCACCCTGGTCCTCATTAGAAGCAGAGTCTGATCTCCACGCGGGCGACTCCCACACCTCCACACCTGGAGCATCAGACTCTTCTGGATGTTTCGCTGGTCCGAAGCTGAACTCATTATCTTTCCCTCACATTTTTGGTGCCTTTCTTTCTCTGCTCCTCATCTCTGTAAATGATGTTTCCATATTTCCAGCTTCCTATTCCTTATTCTTTGGGATTTTCTTTTAGTTTCCCCCCTCTCCTTCACCCTCACCTTCTACCCACAGCCAGGACCGGGTAAGCTGAATTCATATTTCCCTGTCTTCCCTCTCCTCTCACTCCATTGTCGCAGGTCATCATTGCTCCTCAACAGGGACTCACGTGCTGTTTAAGAGTTTTGTAGAGTTTCTTAGCCTGGGAGTCCCTCTTCATTTGCCAGCTCCTCTGTGCACCACTGCCAGATCAGTGTTTGAAGAACCTGCCTCTGGTTGCATCATTACTCACAACCTCTGATGTTTCACAGTTGCTATAAGATGTAGGCAAGATATCTCAGGCATCGGTCAGATTGATAACAGTCTGTTGCTGAATGTCCTCCAAAATTTGTGTCTAATGCTTTTTACATATATTAATTATCTGTTGCTGCATAACAAAATGTCCCCAAATTTAATGGCTTAAAACAGTGCACATTTATTATCTAACAGTTTCTGGGGGTCTGGAATCTTGGTGTGGCTTAAAGGGGTCCCCCAGCTCAGGGCGTCTCGTAGGCTGCAGTCATCTCATGGTTTGGCTAGAGGAGGGTCAGCTTCCAAGCTCACCTGGTGGTTGTTGGCAGGACTAAGGTCCTTGTGGGCTGTTGACCTGAGGGCCTCAGTTCCTCACTGGCTGTGGGTCAGAAGCTGCCCTCAGTTCTTTATTAACTGGGCTGTTCCATAGCGTAGTTCCTACGAACCATAGGTAATCCTCAGGGATTAGTCAGGGACTGGGAGCATCGTCAGGGACTGGGAGCATAATCAGGGACCGTGGGCTGCTGGGGACTAGAGGCCACCGACATCTGACCTCTGCACAGGAACTTGGGAAGAGTAGAGCCAGGCTGTCTTATTATTCCACTTAAAGAAACTCTCCTCCTGACCTCAGTAATGCCAATGAGCTAGAAGTCACACGGGACAGGAATTGAAATTTATTTAACCTATGAATTTTGCTAGCATTTAGTAGTCAGAAAATCCCTTATATAGTGGTTACTATACACCCATTTTAAAGATTAAAAAAACAAAATTCAGAGAGGAATAGTAACTAGGTGGAGCTTAGTAAATAGCTAGACAGTGACTCAAATTCCAGTGTGACTGCAAAGCATTTGCTCCATTATAGCCACTCAGTTCTGCCAATATCTGCGAGTAACTAGTATGTGCAAATCTCTGTGGTAGAGAATTGAAGATTTCACAAGGTATAAGGCCTGGATCATATAGCCTTTCAAAAGGCTATGATCTAGAGTTGAGTTTGGGGCGAGAGAGTTGGTTGGTGCAGGGTAACTGAATTTAATTCAAGACAGTGAACAGTCCCATCCAGACAGAGACAGGTGCAAACACACATCACACACACATACTCACATACATTTGTCTGTCGATGGGAAAATGGATTTTAAAATGATTAATTACAACTGGGAAGACTGGGGAAAGTTTCTTAGAAACCTCTTCTGACTCCCAGACCTGTGATTTTTGATTTTTTTTTTTAACTTACCTAATAATAATAGCCATTTTCATTGAAAGTTAGAACTTTTTTTTTCTTATTGTTACTCATCACACATGCAAGGACTGGCTAGCTGTATTTCCCCACTAGACTCGATGCTGCATGAGGGCGGGGACCATGCCGTCCTGTTCACATCCGTATCCTTTGCCAGGATGGTGGTTGGTACAGTGTATGTGCTTAATGAGTATTTGTCTAACAAATAACCAAATGACTAAACACAAACTATTATCTATAATGTGATTGTTAATAATAACAATTTGGGGGACGGGTAGGTTATAGCTCAGTGGTAGAGCGTTTGCTTAGCATGCAAGAGGTCCTGGGTTCAATCCCCAGTCCCTCCATTAAAAATAAATAAATAAAAAGAAAAAGTTAAAAAAAAATAACAATCTTGCAGGGCTAGGGTTTAAAATTGCTCCCTTCCACTAAGCACTGAGTAAATACAGCAATATGGCTACACTCCGTTCTCTTAATAAAGAACTCAAGACACCCTCCAAGCACGCTCTGTTTATCCCCACATACAGCTTGACAATAGGTGTGGGTTGACAATAGAGGTGCTATCATCGTACCAGCCACAAGAATAGAGAGATTCTTTATCTCACCCGTGGCTGCATAGACGTTTTCAGGAGCAGCTGTTAATGGACTTGATGTGTCTTTACATTCAGTCCATTGCCGAGGCTGCTAAATCCTACTAAAGCTGTCAGGTACCAGAGCCTTCTGCGGACTTCCCAGGGTCTACAGTGCTCCCCAGTAAATTCATGGAAATGGCTGCAGGATGGTGCAAAAACAGCTGGTCACCTCCCAGCAAAATTAGCTACAACTGGTTTCATCACTTGCTGAGAGAAAGCAGGAAATCTCATGCAAAAGTCAGCAACATTCCCCAGAATATAATAGCAAGTAAATCTGGTTCTGAGGAGCCCCAGGTGCCTGGCTGGTTTTGGAAGACTCAGAGGCAGACAGAGTTCTGTAGTCAAAAGAATGTGAGAGATTTGAGAGCCAGACCTGGGTCTTCGATTTGGTGACTCTATTCTAGACAGGGCAAATATTTTGAGAATGGTGAGAATGACTTCTCAGTGCAGTTAAAGCAGAAATACAGACAGATGGAAAACCCGGAGCCCCGCTCAGAGCAGCCCACCTCCCCAGCCTGAGATGCAGCAAACTGTCTCCCCATCCCCTCAGGTTGGAGACACTAGCAAGGCAGACGCAAGCCTGCCGGGGGCAGGCGAACCACGGCCTCGTTGTCAATAATGTACTTTTTTTTTTTTTTTAAGTGGAGGTACTGGGGATTGAATGCAGGCTAAGCTTGCACTCTACCTCTGAGCTAGACCCACTCCCTGCCTCAATGGCATACTTTTTTATTAAACATTTTTTGAAAGAATTATGAAGTTCCAGAAAAGCTACAAGTATAGTAGAAGTAACCATTTTTCCTTCACCACTTGGGAATAGTTTTGATAATTCTCTGATTCCATATTACCCTGAAAACTTTGGTATGTATTTCCTACAAATAAAGACAACCTTCTATATACCAGCAATACAATCCATAAAACCTTTAGAAAATTAACCTCAGTACGTTACTGCCATCAGACCCACCTCAAAGTTTGTCAAGTGTTGCGTAATTTTCTTTATAGCAAAAGGATCCAGCTCAAAATCACATGTTGCAAGTGTCAGCTCTCTTTGGTTAACTTCCATTTGGAAAGTTTCCTTAATCTTTGTTTGACTGTCACATCCTTGACACTTTTGAAGATTACAGGCTGGTTACTTTGTAGAATGTCTCTTCATTTAGGTTAGTCTGCTGTTTCTTCAGATTAGATTCGGGTCACTTATCTTCGGAAGGAATAACGCAGAAGTGATGCTGTGTTCTTCTTAGTGCATCATACCAGGTGGTACAAAGTTTCATTTTTTCCAGTTACTGATGATGTGAACTTCGGTTACTTACGATGATGTCTCGATGATGTCTCCCAGGCTCTCCAGGCTCAAGGTACTTAATTCCTCTTTGTAACTAAGAAATATTTTGTGTGAAAAATGAAACTATGTAACTATCCTATTCCTTAACAGACTTCCAATTTGTTTATTATCTTATATCTGTAAGGGTTCATTGTTTCTTATTTTATTAAATGAATTATAATTTCTTACTGTCATTATTTATTTTGATACTCAAATTGTCCCTAATTTGGCCACTGGAAGGCTCTTCATGCTGTCATTTGTGTGCTCCCTGTCATTCTTTGAGTACTTTCTTCAAAAAAAAGATGTTACAGGCACAACTTATACTTTCCCTGCCTCAGCCTTGAGCACAGACATTTCTCTAAGGAGCTTTGGTGCTTTTAAGTGGAGAATGACATTTAGAAGCCAGGATCCGGGCAACAGGTGTGCTTATTGCTGTCGGGGTGTTGCTGCTCCCAAGACCTCTCAATGGACATGGTTTTACACACACACACAAACACACACACACACAACTCTATATTTATTTCTATATATAGCTATACATGTTGCAAATTATACCTCCAATTCCAATCCAACATCACAGAGTTTGCTCTAATTTTCTTCTTTTCTTTACTTAGAACTCTGTTTTCTGACGATGGGGAACCTGCCTTCCACAGTCTGTAACATATTTCATTACTTGATCAATACCTCTGTGTGAAACCAGTCTCCCATCTCCAGGGCCCTCCCCTCCCCTGCAAAGATGCTGCCCTCACTCTACCCCAGCTTTTCACACCAGGCTTGGAGAGAGTCCTGAGGCAGGAAGGAGACTGATAAAGCTACTCAGCTGCAAACGTGTGCTACCTTTCACGAAAAAGGAAGGATGACTCGGAGGGCAGAACACAGAGTCCAGAGGGTGAAGGGCTGTGAAGGACTTATTCCTGTGCCTTGAAACCTAATCAAGGGGGCCTCTTCGTTGTGTCAGAATTGTGATTGGCCGGGGACTCTTTTTCACCTTCTGTTTTCCCCATTTTTGAACCAAAATTTCTGTGCTATCATCCTACGACTGTCCCACCATTGTGTGTTGGGGGCGGGTAACTTGTCTCTTGCGTTCCACATGTCCCAGATAGAGAGGAATTGTGCCCCAGAAGAGGTTCTTAGCAGGTTACACCCAGGATCCTTGTTGACGCCTGGTTTAAAGGATGAGATTTTGGACTTTGAGATGATGAGATTAAAGTTTAGATGAAGAGACTTGTTCATGATGCAGTGGGATGGAGATCATGGGGTGGGGTACCAGTCAGCTGGGGCCCGCAGGCACCGCAGGCTGGGTGGCTTCACACCAGAAATGAATTTTCTCGTGATTCTGGGGGCTGGAAGTCCAAGGCCATGGCTCAGCAGGGTCAGCTTCTCCTGAGGGCCTCTCCTCTTAGCTTGTGGAAGGCTGTTTTCTCTGTGTCTTTACACAGTCTCCCCCGTACATGCCTGTGCCCAGATTTCCTCTTCTAATAGGGGCACCAATCCTATTGCGTTAGGGCCACCCTAGTGACCTCATTTTAACTCAGTTACCTCTTTAAAGACCCAGTCTCCAAATACAGTCATATTCTGAGGTACGGGGTGGGGGTTAGGACTTCAACATAAGAATTTTGGAGGCACACAACTCGGCCCATAATAAACGGGCTATTTTGTATGTGGGAGGGACGTCAATCACTGGGGACTGTGGGGTCGACTGTGGTAGCCAGAATTCCAGGGTGGGTCCCGAGATTCCTGCCCCTTGGGGTATATACCCTGTATAATCCTTTCCCCCTGAATTTGAGTGGGACCGATGAATATGATGAGATAGTCACTGTGGCGGTTACCTTGTGTTTTACAAGACTCCATCTTAGCAGACTGGCGAGAATAAGCTTCTCCTGCTGTCCTTGAAGAAGTAAGCGGCTGGGCCGCGAGAGAGCCGCATGGCAGGGACCTGGGACGGCCTCTAGGAGCTGAGAGTAGCCACCACAGACCCACGGGCAAGAAAGCAGGGACCTCGGTCCTACAGCCGCAAGGAACTGAACTCCATGGACCGCCACACGCGCTTGGAAGGAAACCCAGCGCTGCGTGACATAGTGCGGCCCAGCCGACGCTTTGATTGCAGCCTTGTGAGACCCTGTGCCGAGGGCCCCGCTGAGCCACGCCTGCACTCCTGGCCCACAGGAACCAAGCGATACCGTGTGTTGTTCTAAGCTAAGTTTGTGGTAATTTGTTACACAGCAATAGAAGACTAATCCCACCGGAAGTGTGTCGCCCTCGTCTGCTACTGGCTGCCACCCTCTGCGCTTGCTGCGCTTCGGACTTCCTCCCAACTGACAAGCATGGAAACGAACCAGCAGCTTTCGCAGTGAGTGTTGGGGTCACCAAGCTCGCTTTTGCTTCTTGGGAACCTCCAGGGTTGGGCTTCACGGAAGGAGCCAGCAGCTGGCACCAGTTTGTTACCCTGTCTCCATGGTCCCCAGATTCGCAACTGAAGCTTGCCCTTCATTCTATGTGGTGAGTGAGTTGGCAAGGCCAGCTGCAGGGGGTCCGGTTAGGAGGCTGCTGTAGAAGTCCCAGAAAGGGATAGCAATGACGTGACTAGAGATGGCAAGGAATCGGGGAATGGGCTGGATTTGAGGAAAGGCAATCGAAGTCACGCTCAACTTCAGGGCCCAGAGACAACCAGCCACTGTTAGTATTATTAGCCATGTGACTGTTTCGGTGTGTTTTCTTTCTGTCTTCCTTTTCTATACCCACATATCTGTAATACTCTATTTTTACAGTGAGGGGATGACACTGTGTTTATAATTTTGTATATTGACAATTACCCTTATCTTGTTATGATCAACTATCTGAAGTATTAAATATTATTTTAAAACATGACATTTAATAAGTGATTGCCTTTTTCATGGTCCCTGGAGCCACACTAAAACATATTAACCTAGCAGAAATCAGGAGAGAAAAACAGAATGAGTGATGCTGAGAGGTAGGGGAGTGTACACCTGCAGGTACCACTGACTGTCTCGCTGGGGGAGAGGGTGAGAGGGCATGCCATCCGTGCCGACCTGGGAGCTGGGAGCGTGGTCTGGGGAGCAGGGCCTGGTTCAGCGGTCAGCCCCTAACAACAGCACACCCCATCCTCCCGCATCCATCCTAGCTCACTGTCCCCAACTACCAGGCGCCGGTTGGAACCTGCAGCATCTCATACAGGTCAACAAGCTTGTCGTGTTATAACTACTCGCTGGGCACTTAGCATGATCCGGAGTGGCTAAGGGTAAATTCTCAAATGGCCTTTCAGGAGGGAAGCAAGTACAAGCTGGGTATTAGGAGACCAGCTGGCTGTTAAATTTTTTTTTAATGTAAGTCCATCAAACAACAGATCAACCATCCCTTGAGAGCCTATACGGTCCACTCAGGCCTCACAAACTTCCCTGCAGTCCGCTTCCCAGGCGTCCTTACACAGATTACATCACACACACCCCCACCCCCGTCCCCTCTTCCACAGTATACGGCAGGTAGAGCGCGTGGTCAAGTTGTGCAGGCTTATCTTGGGTCTCCTCTGACAATTCTCTCCTCCCACTTGCATTCCCTAAACCTATCTCCACTCTTCACCTTTCCCTACCAGGGGCAAAGCAGGGTCTCTTTCCCACACACACACTTGGAAAGTTGTCAAATAATTTAAGCCAAGGTGTTTGCTGATAACAAAGGTGCTGTGGCTGATAAGGAAAGTGTTAGCTGATAGGCTTAACAGCCCAGAAATATTTACATTTTCATAGGGGCCTTTTGAAGAGAGACAGAAGCTGTCTGGGGCCTCAAAGAAAGAAGTAACACGTTGGGATGGCTGTGGGGGCCAGAAATTTGGGAGCAGGGTTCCCTGGCATAGTCTCACGCCATGCATGCTAGTCTTCGCAGAAGCGTTCCCCACCCACCGGCAGATAGATGCTTAACTGCTGCTGGATGGGTGGGCGGAGCCCCAGAGGCCCAGCTAGCCAGGTTAAAATGCAACTTGATCATGGAACTCTCCTGCAGCACAATATTCAATGGCTCCCTGTTGTTTACCAAATAAAACCCAAACTCGCGCGTGCAAATGCCTTTGTAAAATGGCATTTCTTCCTTCTAGCCTCATCTCCTTGCAGCCCCCTAGAATCTGACTACACAGAACCAATTCTAATTGTTTCAAATGTGCCCAGGGATTTTCCACTTGTGGGTCTTAGTTTAAGATATTTCCTTCTAACTGGAATGCTTTATTCCACCTCCTATCTTTCAATGCTCTTCTTAAATCTACTTTACTTTTGGGAGGCTTCTCTGATCCACCTGAACAATGACTTTTCTCCCTCTACTGGCCCTCAATATCTTATTTCACATCTGCCCCTCCCGTGGGCCTTAACACAGCCAGTCCTGTATTCCCTAGTAGGCGAGAGGGCAGAAACAATCTTCTGTCTCATTTTCACACATCCTGCAACTTCAAAAACAGTGCTTCATACACATAAAGACACATAATTGTTAGGAATCTTGACCTGACTTGAAGAGGACTCAGCTTTCCACATCAAGTTGCATTTTCAAAAGGACTTCAATGGGTGGAGTCCCAGGGCAAAAGGTGAATGAATCCTGCAGTGAGGTGTCCTGTCAGAGCCTTGTCCCCAGCCTGCTGGGGCCCCCCTCTGCCTCCCCCAACCCCACCTGCACCTGTCAATGTCTTCTCACAGCTTCCCCTGGCCTGCGCTCCACCCTGGGGGGAGCTCACTGTCTGGGGGGAAACTGTGAACCCGAGACCCTGAGACGTACCTCTTCGCCCACCCCACTCCTTTCTCTTCCTGATTCTGGCAGTCTTTCAACTTTTCCTTTCTACTCAGGTTCTTTCCTCTCTCTTTTTCTTTCCCTCTTCTTTCCCTCTTTGCTTCACCCTCCCCATCACTGTCCAGTGTTGTAAATGAGTCTGGGGCTGGGCTGGGGGTGAGAACATAGAGAATCAGACTCAAAAGGCTGTCCCACTGGGCCTCATCCTTGCATCCATTCCAGTGGCGCCAGGCTTCCCCCTTGTCACCTCGCTGCCCTTCTCACTAACTCAGACGCCTCAGACCTGCAGCAACCTCTCTCTGTCCTGCTGGCCTGAATTAACCAAGAATGGAGAGGATTTCAAAGCAACGGCTTTGTTCACAGACACCCGTGGAATGCAAAGTACTGTCTTCTTCCATTTTCAGAACAAACAGCTGAGCATCAGGCATTCTGCTCCCCACAAAGCCCTGCTGGCCATGCCCTTCCTCCCCCTGCTCCTCACCTCCAGGTCCCTCTGCCCCACAAGTGCACTATCATATGACTGTGGGCACCCCAGGGAGGTGCAATTTAATCTTCAACCTGTTTCTCCAAGGAGATTGCTTTTCTGGAGCACATTTTTGGGAGACCATAGATGTTTCAGGTCTGATCGTCCAGCACTCCTTATCCTGACACTCTATTAATGTGTCCCCTTGTTTTCCATCAGCCGTCTCTTTTCATCTCTAGCCACGCCAGTAACCCTTCCCTTGCTATCATGTTTCCTTAAGCCTGCTTTACCCCCAGATCACCCATGAGTGAGAGACCGCTGCGCTGGGCATGAGGATGGCTCGCTTGGGCGTGTCCGGGTGCACAGCCATCCCTGGTCTGTCATGGAAACGATCCCAACACGCCGTGCACTGCAAATACTCCCAGATAAGCCAAGTCCTCTAACTGCTTGTGAAGTTGAACTCTGGTTCTGGTGCAAGCACCTTCAGGAGCTGAGAGGACACTTTTTTAGAATATTTTACGCTCACGTGAAGTGTTTGTAAATCTCAGGTTTCCTTATATCCTTACCCCTCCTAGTACCCCTCAGCTCAGCCTGGCTTTAGTTCATTGGAGCAGCAAAGGCAGTCTTCCTCAAGTGCACCCGGACGAGCCGTGGTTGGATCCACATTTCTTGAGAATGGAACAAATGTCTAGAGATTTTGCTTTCAGAGCTGACCTCAGTGTATGCTGTCAGCAGCTCCCAGGGCCCTGGGGACATCCAGCTGGTGCAATAGTCATTTTTCCAAAGTGGCTGGTCAGCTGCAACCATATCCAACAATATGGGCCCAGCAAACCAGACAAAATATTGAGAGAAAGAGATAAAATGCCATACGAGCCCATGTTTTAACATTCAAAAGCAGGAAGATGATGCTAGGTGTCAGGCTAGTGGTTACCCTGGGGAGACAGTGACTGACACAAGATATGGGGGTGTCGTGGGTGCTGCTAATATTTCCTGAACAGGAATATTCACTTTGTGAAGTTTCATAGTGCTGTACATTTGTGATTTGTGCACTTTTCTGTATGTGTGGTATAGTCCAATAAAAAAGTTTTTTTAAAAAGTGGTTTGGCAAGGTTCTGGCTCCTGTGCTTGGGAGCAATGTGAAATGAGAACATTATGTTCCTATGTATTAAATTATCTACTTCAATGGCTCTTGAAGGTGGCAAGTCCCTTGCTACCCTCACACACGGCCATCACAGGGCAAGATGCCCAGTAAAGCTATATGGTGAAACTTGTAGGGAGGGTATAGCTCAGTGGTAGAGTGCGTGAGGTCCCGGGTTCAATCCCCAGTACCTCCATTTAAACAAACAAACAAACAAACAAACCTAATTACCTCTGCCACCCCCCCCCAATAAAAACAAAAGAAATACAATTTTTAAAGTGTATAGTAAAACCTAAGGAGTTCTAGGAACTATACTGGGCATTCCTCATGCTCTTGGATAGTCTACCTCTGAATCCTAAATAAGGGGGAGGCTAAGAAGGCCAGTTCTCCCAGTAGGAAAGCCAGAGGGGAAGGAAGTCTTCCTGCTCCCTGGCACTGGGGTGTGGCTATGTGGCTGGGGTATGGCCAAGCCTTTGAATCTTCAGGGGAGTGGAAAATGTTTAAGGCACCAGAGGCAGAGATTCAGATGCCTAGGGATTTGGGGTTGAGGGTCGAGTAAAAGCAAGAGTCCATCAGCAGTGGTGCTGCCACAGCTTTCTAGGTAACCTGTCTTCGTTGCTTGATCTAAGTGAGTTCCCAGGTACCCAGCCTTGCCTGGGTTCTGCCTGACTTTCAAGCCTACTCATCATTTGAGGATAACACCCGATACCTTTTCTAAGTACCTTTTCTGATTAAGGGAACCAGAGTATGTTTCTGTTATTTGCATTCAAGAACCTCGACCAGTACAAAAGCTCCCCTAGCAAAAGAGATTTTCAGTTCTGCTTGCAATCCTTTACCCCAGTTTTATCACATGGCTTCTCATTCACTTACTAGAGATTATTTGGAGTTAACTCTGTTCCTATTTCAAAAATACCAACATTCTTGCAGGGCAATTAATCATTCATACTTTGTTTCAAATCTAGCTGCTTTATCCCTTACATCTAAGAGGAAAATGTTAAGAAGACAGGATAAAATAAGCAACAAAGTCCGACTGTGTACACAGGACTGTATTTAATACCTTGTAATGGCCTCTAATGAAAAAAATATGAAAAGGTATATATATATAGAACTGAATCACTATGCTATACACCAGAACTTAACCCAACATTGTAAATCGACTATACTTCAATTTAAGAAAAAGAAAAGAAAGAAAGAAAATGGGGTGGAGGAGGGGGGGTTCAGGACAAGTTCATTTTGGAACGTGGGGCATTTCAGAGAGGGCGGGAGTGAGATATCAAGGTGGGGGCCTGGGGAGCTCAGAGGGTCTCATGAGGTCAGAGGATTCATACGGGGTGAGGAAAAGAGGGTGCCGTGAAGCAGGAAAGGGCTCAGGGCAATGTGTCGGAGAACCAAAGATAGATTTTGCAACTTAACTTCAGGCTGGTCTTCTGCATTGAAGTGTTTTTCGTTTTGTGTTAGGATACGTAATTGGGAGGTCCGGCCTGTTAAAGAGCTCTGGGAGCGATTACAGGTGATTTATCACGTTATCGCGAGTCCCAGCTTGTGTACAGGCACCGTCCGGAGAAGCCGTGTGGGTTCAGGATCCACCCCACCAGACTAATCTCTGTAAAACAACAGGAGCTCACGCAGGGCCAGTTCTGCCAGACTGAGCTCATTTCCTTTGTCGATGGGGCTACCAGGCTGCTGGGTGTCAGCAGGATGCAGACCTGTGAGGCCGGTACAGTTAAGTGGATTTGTAACTGGCTGAACAATCACACACAAAGACTAATGATTAATGAATCTGGGTCAGCTTTAAGGGGGGTCTCCAGTCGTTTGCTGCAGGGTCTCAGTCAACATTTTTATTAAGGATTTGGGTGGGTTCGCAGAACATACTGATCAAATTTGCTGAGAGGGCTAGCCCCCATGCTGGACGATCAGCTCAGGATCTAGAAAGCGCTCAGCCACCTGAAGGACAGCCCAGACATGAGGGGACGGGGTTTAATAGGGGTGAGTGGAAAGGCTCACACTTAGTCCTGAGATGCCAGCTGAACGCGGAGAGGCTGGCGGTGACTTAGCACAGCTGAGGGAGAACTACCCTGGAGCGGGGGCACGATGTGACCGAGGGCGCAAGAACTCTGCCTGGCTCGCCGCTGCTCAGGCCACACCTGGAGAGCGTGGCTGCTTCGGGGTGTTGCCTTGAAGAGCAACGGGGACAAAGTGCGACACGCTCAGAGGTGCGGGTCTGAAGCCACTTTGTAGAAGAGACAACAGCTGAAGGGTGTCAGGAGGGCTTGGAGTCAGGCCACCTGCTCTGAATGATCTGTGGGCTGCAAAGTGAAAGGTGAGTTAGGTATGTCCTGGTGGTCTCAGGGTCAAACTCACAACTGGGTGGATGCGGCAACTTCCACCATAATGATAAAACTTATGGACAGTTTCCAACAAGCAAGGAAGCAGGGGTGCGTAGTGGTGAGACCAGAAGCTTAGGGGTTAAGCCTTCGTTTGGGTCAGAAACATGCCACTGATTAACTGTGCCTTTGGGCACATTTGTTTGACTCTTATTTTCATGAGGATTAACTGAGATATCACAGCCCGATGTGTGGTCTGCTACACGCAGGGACTCAGTATGTGTAGAAACAGCTCAATGAGGGGTTGTTACTGTTGCTTCAAAGTCGAAGTGGCCTCAGGTGGGAGTGAGTTTGAGCACCGCTGGCAAGACGCACAGGGGATTTCATGGGTCTCACGTGGTGGCGGGGGTGGGGGGGTGCTGGCAGGCCCCTTCATGCTGAGCTGATGTCCTTTGCACAAGTGAAGTGGGTGTCCCGGCAGGTGAAGGGGTACGTGCGAGCCTCACCTCTGTGCTTTCTTTTAGGTTTCTCCCCAGAGCAGCTAGATTTTGTGGTTTACAACGCCAAACAGGTTGTTTGCTCCTCAAACTATGTCCACTTAGAACTTGATCCGTAGGCCAGGTATAGAGGGCAGCTCAGCGGGGCAGGCAGAGCTCAGAGGCAGGACGTGTGTGCAGCACGCGCGAGCTCGGGCCTGGGTTCCATCTCTAGTACTGCCATTGAATACATAGATAAAAACCTAATTATCTCCCCCCAAAATAAAGTGTAATTCATAATCTTAATAATAGCTTCTCTTTACTGAGTCTGGAACGTAAGAGAGTCAGTGTGTAACTCATCTTTCCATATATCTTTATGATAATGTTTTGATCTAATGACATAGGAATATTATATAATAAACATTTTAACATAACAACATGGGACTATTCTACAATAAATGTCGCAGGAACATTGAGAGGGAAGCAATTAATTCCAAGTGGAGGATTAGAAAAGGCTTCTTGGAGAAAGTGGCATTTGAGTTGGGTCTTAAAGAACAGACCTTAATTGATGGGCGTCACCGGGGGAAAGGCCTTCCAGGCCGAGAAAGGGCCTCAGCAAAAGCACAGAAGCAACTAGCAGAGACAATGAGCTGTCTTCCCAGGGAAGACTCTGCCATCACCCACGTCGTCATGATGGTGGGGTGTCAGTGTGAAAGTACAGGAAAGATTTTGTAGCCAGTGACTTGTCACCATTGCCCGCTTCCTGAGTTACCTTTGGTTTTCTTATTCAAATAGATGGAATGCCTAGAGCAGGTATGGGGACACCCGAGGTCCGAGGCAGATGGCCGCGGGCAGCGGGCAGCGCAGGGAAGGATCGCGGGCAGTGAGAGCTGCACAGCAGGAGAGGAAACTTGGATCTGAGCCGAAGTGGGCCTTCTCCATCCACCTGCCTGGGAGAGGCTTTGTGGCTCTGAGAAGGCCATTTCTGGCTGGGTTAAGCCCACCACCTGGAAGGGGCTCTGCGGGTGGGACTCCATCAACACCCAGGCCTCGAGGCCCTTCACTGCTTTCTCATGCCCTCCTCTGTCCACTGGGCCAGGCTGGGAAGATGAGAGTGACTGGGGGTCAATGTCAGGTCATAGGGAAGCCAGACCCAAGGCCTGGGTGGTTTTCCTATAAATGGAGGGAAAAAGACACCCTCTCTACCCACCGCAGTCTGCTTGCTCCCAGCAAGCTCTGCCCTCGGGAAGCAGCCGTACCCAGCTCTAGACTGGCCTTAGGACAAGATTGCGCTTGGAGCTGCCCCAGCCCAAGCTGACCACAACTGGTCTACCAGTGAGGGAGGGGCAGGGTTGGACCCCAGAATTTCCATAACAGTGGCACTTAGGGAGGGAAACCAGGTTGGAGGGGTGTTAGCCGCTTCTGCAGAGCAAGCACTGTTTTTACTTAGATTGCACAGCGTGAATCCAAAGTAATGTGATGTGTTAGAAAAGAGCGGGAAATGACCACGTCCTTATCAACGGGAGAGATGCCGATGGAGATGAGAAGGGCTGGACCGCAAGCCACCCCTCAGCTCACGGGCCGTGTAGACCCTGGGCTCACCCCTGGGCTTCGGGGTAGGGTGGGAAGTGGGATTCGGGGTGGGGCTCCGGCTATTGGGTGGAGAAAATGTTTAGCCTTCTCTGGAGAACTGGGAAGCCTGAAAGGAGCTTGATCAGAAGTCCGGGTGAGGAGGAGCCATAGCTCAGGGAACAATTCGGGAGCCCAGGAGTCGGCCCCTCTCCACCCTACCTAAGTCAGGGTCCTGGTCCCATTCCTTCACGCAGCATCCATTGAGCACTTGCTTTTTGTTAGATGCTGGGGTTGGGGGGTTACACAGGGTGCCACAGATGGACAAATTAAGATCCTGAGCTCAAAGAGCTGCAGGTTCAGGGAGAGAGTGATCAAAACTAAGTACGAGATTGAGGTGGGAGTTGAGGACTGGGGAGGTGAGAGCAAGGAGGTAGGAGAGATTGCTCAGTAATGACAGAGCAGTAACAGCCGCCGTTTGCGGGGCATTTACTGGGCTTCACACCTGGTACGAAGCCCTTTGTGTGTCTTTTCTCACTCGCTTCCACAATAACCCCAAGACATAGGTATGGATTGCACCCATCTTACTGAAAGGCTATGTGACTTGCTCAAGGCCACACAGAATGGCTGCAAAGCCTGTGTTTGTAACAGTCACACTCACAGCCTTGGGATGAGTCAGAGACATGGGGCAGGGCTAAGAATGGAGGGAGAATGGTTACTTAAGGAGCTAGAGTCTAGGAGGCACAGGCAGGAGCTAATCCACCCCTTCAGGCTAACTGGCGCTAACGGATGTTTACTTATCCAGTAGAATTTTATCTCCCCAAGAACTCATTCTGGTAAGAAGTGAGGGCACCAAAGCCATGGCAGAAGCAGGAGGAGGGCAGCCCATGTGGCAGGAAGATGGAGGAGAAAAAGGGCTTGAGACACATTTTGCTAAACTCTTAATTGTTTTCAAGGGACAGCCTGGCTCTCGAGAAGACTTGTCCAGCAACTGGGGAGAATCTGAAAACCGAGCCAGCTGAGATGGACATCACTGGGCTTCTCGGTCTAGTTAAGCTGGTCCATTTCATCAGAGGAGCAGAAGCAGCTGCAGAGAGTTCTCTGGGGACGTGGGGATTAGCTCCATGAAGGATGTTACTCCCCAGAGAGAAACAACTACACAGGTCACCCAGCCTGGACTTGGATGCAAATTCCTTAGTTAAGTCATTGAGACTTTCATCCAATCTTCCAGTTGAATTGTTTCTTGGAAGATACAGTCCTTGCCCTCAGGCAGTTTCTCTGAGATGGTGGGGAGGGTGGGGCAGAGGAGGATGGGAATAACCAGTCTTTCTTGGCTAAAAGATGTAAGAAGTGAGACAAAAATGAGCCATAGCATTAAACCACCAAAAGCAAAATACTGATACAGAAGTTTGACTTATTTCTCAACCTTCATCTTTTTATGTTTCTATTTTGGGAGGATTTCCCCCTTCCTTCCCATCACTTGAACGCTGACCTCTTTCCAGGCATCTCAGCTCAGTCACACTCACAGTGTATGTCATAAGATCTGTGGAAACGGCAGGACACACAACCAGAGACCAAAATGTCCCAGGCTGCTGGGCAAAGAAAGGTCAATCCATGGCTGAAGATGGGGACGTGGCATTGTTGGCAGCCACCCCCAGCCGTCTGTGGTGATTAGCAAATGAGGTGTGTCTGTGAGGACTGCGGTCTTGCACAGTCCCAATGTCAAACTATCAAGCATGTTTTTTCTGAATTTGCTTCCTTTTAATGTAATTTCGTTCTTCAAAAAGCTAGCTTTTTACATGTACAATGGAATGTGGCTTAAATTTTTTGCTTTGGAAAGACTTGCACATAAATAAGTTAACCTATCTGAAGTAGGAAAGAAAAAACCCCCAAACATCCACATGGTGAGGCCGCACATTTCAATCTTTGGTTTGGGAAACTATGGTGATGGGACAGTTAGGAAATCCACGTCCTTTTTCCTCCCATCTAGAAGGGGCAGCTCCTTGGCAGAAATGGAGTTTAGGGCAGAGCAGAAGTCAGGAATGAAATCCAGGGGTCTGGGTGGTGTAGCTCCCCAAAGCGAGTGCTGGGTTGGGAGAAACTGGAAAGAGAGCTAATATCCACAGTCATCTCCCTTGTGTGTGGTTCTGGCCGAGAATGTCACACACAGCCTCATCTCATCTTCACAGCTGCCCTCTGCGGTGGCGTCATTAGCACTGTCTGCAGATAAGCACGCTGAGCTCCACCGTTAGTGCTCCTCGAGAAGACCAAACAGAGGATTCCTTAAGTTCAAATTTTCTTTTCCCAAGCTGTACGTATAAAGAAACTACATTTTCCCAGCAGAAGAACAAAAGGAAGGGAAAGTTTAGTTTGCTTAGACGAGGTAAGACCTCCGTCCCTGCTCTGCTGGTGTCACGGCCCCCATCTTCCTCCAGTAAATCAAAGGGTGATGTGTCATTTGGCCTGCTGACAGCTTCGGAGATGCTCTTATATTTGCACCTTCTTCACACCAGAAAGGGAGCTTTGAATCTCCCCCGGGGCTCCCGTATCTTGCATGTGAGTTATCTGAGATAACTCTCTGGACCAGCAGGATAAATCTGTCCTGGAAGCTTCTGCTTTGACTCAAGAGAAACTAAATAAAAGTGCTCAGAGTGCCGTTGTGTATTATTCACACGGTTTCAAAGCAACCCCAAGTGGAGGGTACAATATATTGTTTTAATTACAAGGGGATAATGGCCTAAAGTAAGGAATTTTACCAAGAAGAAATGAGTCTCCCCAAAGTAGCAGTAAAAGCTGGTGCAGTTGTTTTCATTGGCTTTCCTCAGGGCCAGGCCTCGGGAAGCTGGGGCAGAGGCTGGCCTGTGCTCGAGCTCCACTCTTCCCTGGCCGGTTCCTCCTGTGCTTCCCGGGGTGTCGTTTCTTCCTCCTCCTTCAAAATCCTCAGCCTCCGGAGGAGCCCAGGCTGTTCTATTAGGAGGAAAGCATGGGTTGAATGCATTTATACAGAAGTAACAGGGAAGTAACGTGCTACTTCTCCCAGAGGCATTTACATTTAAAACCCTCGGCCCAGAGAGGGCAACACTTAATTCAAAGGAATAAGTCTCCAGTGGCGGCAAGCAGGCCTCCCGGCAGGGAGAATTCCAAGAGAGGCTGTTAGAGGGGAGGACACCAAGGGGATGAGGAGGGACAATGGCATCTTCTTACTGATCTTTAATGCAAAAGGATAATGGCCCAAGACAGGGCATGGAGGAGGGAGAAGTTCGTTCCTCGGTTGCCCACGCCGGGTTTGTGGTGCTGCCCGTTGGCCTTGCCTATAGCAAGGTGTGGCCCGGGCTTCATCAATCGCTGTCTAAATCAAAACGACTCATTTCAGAAGCGGCCAAGCTCAACTCAAGTTGATTCAGCTGAAGAGGATGTACGTTCCCTGTAGAGTGGTGATATGAGGGAATAAAACGTGGTCCTCACCTTCAGGGAGATTATAACCCCCTCCCCCGGGAGATGGGGGTGACTCTCCGCCATGACGCCGTCAGATAACTAGCTAGGGCAGTGCATCCTGGGGGGCCGTGAGCTCTAAAACAGGAATCTCCAAAGCAGCCTTCTACCCACCCCCCCACCCCCTCGCAGCGGGACGGCCATCTCTAACACACTGCGGGCAGGACCCGGGCCTCTGCTCGTTGCCACACATTTGCTGACACAGACGCATCGACTAAGAGGTGGGTGGTGTCCCTTTCTTGGCAACAGGCCAGCTCAACACCGTCAACATTTCTTCCATTTCTGTGGGATGATATTGTGGTTTGTAATAAGATACATATTTGGTCTTCCCCATTTCTGGCACAGAGCTCCCCAAATCTTCGGGATTTCCTAAGAGATAAAAGTGATAAAGGGGTCTTTTGTTATTCGTAACAAGCCCCTTTCAATGACACCTGAGTGTATGTTAATAAACTCACTTTTGGAAAGCCTCTGTCTGCGTCTGTCTCCACCTCCCATTCGCTCTCCCTGCCGCGTTGATTCAGGTTGTAGCCCCTTTGCCTCACCTTTCCTTCTGGACCACAGTGGACTGAACACTTCAGCCGGACTATCTCTGGGTCTCAGACCCTCTTTCACACCCAAATGCTGATTTCTTTTCTCCATTTACTCAATGATTCCAGCTGCAATGGCCCTGGATCCCTCACCCGGTTCAGGCTCCAGAACTATCAGGCAGGACAAGGCCCCGGGTCCGTTTTAGGAGGGAAAGTTCAGCACCAGGACTCTGTTTAGCAAGAGCAGCAGCAGCCACTGCTCTCTGAGGTTACTTAGATCAACGGATGGGGACTGAGTGACTAGGTGAGCCCTGGAGAGTCCCGAGACTCTAAAGTAGCTTTTACACCATGTAGTGTCTCTGTGACATATTGTGGAAATCAGGAGATCCCCCCACATCACCCTGGAGGGACAGAATGAAGAATGCATGTGTCTTAAGTGTAGAGGATGCATTGAGATTTGTACAAAGGCAGGACTGACGGTCAAAACAAAAATGAACTATGCATTTGAGGCATCCACCTGAATCGATCGTGGTCATCCATCTCACGGAAACGTAGTTTTCCCCATTCAGCTGGGATGTGTGCTATCTTTTTAGAGCCAAGTTTTTCAAAATACGATTCCTAGACCACCTGCGTCAGAATCATCTAGGGAGCTGGTTAAAACTGTCGATTCCGGGGTTGGGGCCAAGTGGGGATGCTCTCAGCGGCAAAGAAGAGAAAACTCAACTCAAAGTGACTCTAGGAACTGGTTAATTCACAGGTTCGATAATGTCTTCAAAGATATCCTTTCTATCTCTCTTCCCTTGTGTCAGCTTTGTCCTCAGGTTTGTTCACCTCCTGCTTGGAAGATGGAGGGTAGCTACTGTATCTTCTAAATGCAGCCACAGTGACGTCCAGCAGAGGGACAGACTCCTTGCAGGAGAGTTGCACCTTTTTCCAGGATCCTCCCTGCCAGAGCTGACTTCATGGGCACGAGACCTGGGTGGTCCCTTCGGTGCCTGTGTGGTCACCTCGGTCCCTGGGCAGTCACCTCGGTCCCCGTGCTTGGAAGGGCCTTGTGCTTGGTTTAATGCTTGCTTAAGACTGTCACTGTCTTGAAATTCTTGGTGACTGTATCTTCAAACTTGTGTTTTGTAATTGAAGTATGGGACAAGGGAGCTTGTACGCCAGCAGAGGAGCCACGTGTCTCTCCCCTTCCTGGACCCTCTGTTTGCATGTGGCGTCCGCAGTGTCGCCAGAGCACAGAACACGTGGGAGTTCAGGCATCGCACGTCGCTTCTGGGCTGGAGGCTGAACGTGCACGTGGCTTTCGCCCCGTTCTCCAAACCCTTTCCTCCTGCCCGTCTCTCCTAAATCTCACAGAACCAGTTCAGAAACGCCTGTTACGCTGACTTGGCTGCACTTCCTTAACCTGTCCCTCTTCCTTCAACGTGGTTTTAAGCCTCAGAGTTGTCTCCACACCCTCTTTTTTTTGCCTCCTTTCTCCTACTTACCCTCTGTGTTGTTTCCTCTCTTCCTAGTCTGTCATTTATACCTGCCATTCTTCTTCTGAAACATTTCTTATGAAGCAGATTTTTTTGAAAAAATTTGAATAGCTGGCATGAGAATTCCCGTTGGGAGGCAACTGTCTTTACTGACTTTATTTAAGAAAAATCCATTGATAGACTTGGGGATGGAAGGCGACATGCTGAGGTTGGCAGGAAACAGGAAAACCAAAGAGATCGCTAACCGCTCTGTGTAAGGAACGTGGGAGGGGGACGGAGCAGGAGGGAGACACACTGGGGGTCAGCAATTTAGAGGGAGGAAAACCGAGTTGCCAGAAAACTGCAGGGGGACTTTTTAAGAACAGGAACTTTTTTTTTTTTTGTAATTTTAATAGCTTATTTTTGCATATTTATTTATACCTTAGGAGATCTAAATTGGATTTTAGCTGACAAAAATACACAATAAGATGTGTACGTGAAGAAATCAAAGTAATAGGAAAAAGATGTTCAGAAAATAAGATGAAAACAGTACAAAAAATGCCGTGAGGCTCCATCCGTGGTTTAGAAGACGACCAAAGACTGAGCTGGAACATGGGCTTTTCAAGGTGAAACTTTAACTGGTTTGTCCTTGCTGCAAGGTAGATCCCCCTCCATTTTCCCAAAATGTCGGCAAAGGCTTTACGAGGCCTGTGAGGTCTGCTGAGGAAACGGACCAAGTGTCACTTCTGAGTTAGCGGAGGGGCCACGTGCCCAGGAAGGTGAGAGCTGATAGACTGAACTGGTTCCAGCACCAGAGGCGACCACAAAAATGTAAGCGCTCTGAGAAAGCACAGGCATCTGGGGGACAGCACTGAACTTTGCACAGGATGCGGAACAGAGATTCAAGCCACCCTTACCTGGATCTCAAGTGGCAGGGTGCCTGCAACAGACATTTGGGCTATGTTAGATTTTTATTTTATTTATGATATCAAATTCACTTCCTTGGCTTTCCATAAACTTGCCTCACCCAAGAAGCCAGCCTCAGCACAGAACCCCTCTCCTCCAGCTAAGATATATGTCTCCGTAGTTCTTTGCTGGTGGCCACTGACAAGGGAAAGACACCGGGGAGAGTGAGGATGGGGGAGAGGGAGGGACCAGCACAAATTCTTGCCATCAGTGACGTGGATGGTGACACATCCAGGTGTCAGCCTTGAAAAAGGCAGGCGCTGGCTGGGGCATACCCTGTGCATCCAGCAATGAGCTTCCTCAGTGAGGGTCAAGGACAGATGCGGCCTTTTCACAGCCTTTGCCCGTGGGCTGCTCCTTCGGGCTGAGCAGAGGAGAGGCTGTGTCGGGCAGGAGGACAGAGGGAGGCCCTAAGGAGATGACACTGGCTGTGGCATTTTGTCAGAGATGCTGTGCACAGAAGAGGTGAGGAGGAAGCATGAAAAGTCGACAAGGAGCTGCTGACATGCCCCGGGCCCCCCTCTTCCTGCCGGTCCCAGCCACGCAGAGCGGGCACCCCCTCCCTGGCGCCCACCTCCCCAGCTCCCAGGTGGAGGCTACTCTGTCCTCTCCCCTGCGCCCTCCCAGTGGGGCAGAGTGGCCAGGGCCCGAGGTGCAGGGTGCAGGGACCCTCTCCACGCTGCTGTCCCGATCTTGGGAAGCAGAAGAAATAGCGGCTGTGTCTATGCGGCAGCCCGCGGGCGCGGCAGCCCGCGGGCCTGGCTCCCCTCGTGTGGGGGTGTGGGCGGCCCGGAGCTGGGTGACTCGGGCAAGCTATCCAGTGATTTGAATTCTCTTTAAATATCCTCATCTATTAAGTGGAGATTGGCAAGACAGCACAGTTCCGGTAGAGTAAAATGAGATTAATTTATATAAGGTCTTTTATAATTTATAATTATATAAAGTCCAGAGCACGTATTTGCTCAATTTATTAATTGATTCAACAAATATTTAATGACTCCCTGTTAGGTCTCACCCACTGTTCAAAGTGCTGGGAATATAGAATATAAAGACGAATATATGTATGTTCCTGTATGACTGAAGCATCATGCTGCATGCCAGAAATGGACACAACACTGTAAAATGTGCTTCAATAAAAATATATATTTTAAAAAAACCTGCTGGGGATATCACAATGAACAATTCCTGCTCTCACAGAGCTTATAGTCCAAAAGGGGGAGATAGATAATAAATAATAACAAAAACAGGTAAATATACACAATGTCAGATTGTGCGAAGTGCTTTGGAGAAAAGTAAATCAGGGGAAGTAAGGGCCACGGAGGGTGGTGGGGCAGGCGGTTACTTTACGCAGGTTGATCGGGGAAGGTGTTACTGGCTAAACGTGTGTCTCCCCAGTGTTCACAGCCTTAGTCCCCAGTGTGATGGGATTTGGAGACGGGGTCTTTGGTAGGTAATTTGGATGAGATGCCAGAGGGCCTGCCTTCTCTCTCTCTCTCATGTGAGGACACAGCGAGAAAGTGGGCTCCGTCAGCCAGGGAGAGAGCTGTCACCAGAACCCGGCCAGACTGGCCCTCTGATCTCGGGCTCCAGCTTCCAGAATGCTGAGAAAATACATTTCTGTTGCTTAAGCCGTCCCATTTGTCTGGTGTTTTGTTATGGCAGCCCCAGTAGACTAATTCAGAAGGTCTCTCTGACAAGATAACATTTGAATAGAGATCTGAAGAAGTAAGAGGTCATGCCGGAGTCATGCAGGTTTTTGGGCAGAGTATTCTAGGAAAATGGAAGGGTATGTGCAAAGGCCCTGAGGTGCCAACATACTGAGTGGATTCAAAGACTCTCAAGATGGCCACATTGCCTGGTGAGAAGTAAGTGAGGGAAAGAGAAGAGATGAGGGAGTAAGAGATCTTAATATATTGTAAGATATTATCATAGACCCCTTTAAATAATCAATTTTTTTTCACCCATTCTTTTCCTGAGTTGGGAGTTTGGAACAACAGAATAGGTTTGTGGGAAGAAGGGTGGGATGGGGTGGGGGTGGGGTGGGAGCAGGAATGGGTTTTGACATGCCTTTCCTTTCTGCTCCTTGGACATCACCAGCCCCTCCTTCTCTAAGACCACCTGCGTCTCTGTTATCTGTGAGCTATTTACTGCCTCAAGAGCAGTGGCCACAGAAGACCACGTGTGCAGGACTACTTTCCTTGCTGACAAGTGCGTGTGCTCCCCTGTGTTCGCCATGCTGCTCTGTAGGTGACGTCCACCCATTGACATCGGGCAGGGCCACAGGGCTTCCTTTAGCAGGTGGAGGATGAGCAGTTGTGTCAGAGCTGCCTCTGTGCTTTGGCTCCGTCCCCTTTGAAGCCTGTGCTCTGCAGTGACAGCGGCCCCTCCGGGAGTGGCTGCGACTTCATCATGGGTCACTGAATGAGAAGACAAGTGGGAAACCAGTGGAGTCCACCCGAGCCACAGCCAATCCCCGGCCCTCAGGAAAGAAATATTTGTGCTTGTAAACCACTGAGATTTGGGTTTTTGGGTTGTGGTGGTAGCAAAAATGTGACCAATAAAATCAGATTCTGTACTAAGCATTTCCCAGTGTTATTTCATTTCACTCTCACACCAGTACTCGCCTGTCCAGGGGGCATTCTCATCCCAGTTTTGTAGACGACGAATCTGAGGCCCAGCAAGGTCGAGCAACTGGCCCACAATTACACGGTCGCCGAGAGGCAACCTTCAAACGCAGGTCTAGGTGACGTTCCAGGCCGCCCACCGCTTTCATCCTTCCCCACGGAGCCAGTGGCAGGTTAATAGACAAAGAGGGCCGGTGGCAACCCCGTATCCCCTCTCAGGAGGGCTGGCCTTCTCTCTCCCCCACAAGCCCAGTGGACCCCTTTCCTCTCTCTGGGTCCCCCTCCCCTACCCCGCCCCCTCCGCTCCCACTGTCTCACTTTCTTCCAAATGTCTATTGAGAAGCACCTTCTGGGGTGAAATCTTTCCTAAATGACAACAAACAAACAAACAAACAAACAAGAAGTTTGGTCTCTCTCGTCCTCACCACTTCTGAACAGACGTGAAAATCTCCTGGCTGTTTCCTCCCCCTTCTCCCTTCCCAAACGCTTTTCTCTTTATACTGTCAATCTGTAAACCGCTGCATTTAGTGAGCACCTACTGTGTATCAGCCACTCTACGGGGGCTGGGGAGTGAGAGGTGAGTAAGATACTTTGCTGGGAGAGGTTAAAACCTAGTGGGCACCTGCTTGGAAAGAGAGCCTGTTATTAAAAGTGCTCTAAAATGAATAAGAACAGGGCGATGGTCCCACAGAGGAATGCTCAGTGCTCAGCTCGGGAGGAACGATGAAGAAGGTTCTCTGGGGAAGCCGACACGGGAGCTGAGTCTTGAAGGGCAAAGGGGAGGCGGCCTGAGGAAGAGGCAGGCAGGGAACAGCACGAGCACAGGCTGGGAGGCGTCCTTAGGGAGCACTGAGTGTCGAGTGTCAGGCTGAGCTGACATGTGAGTTACAGGCTGTCTGCCTGGGGCTGGGAGGGGAGGGCGGGGAGGGGGCGGCAGGAGGCGGCCTGCGGGGCGGAGCCGATGCGACCGCTGGCAGCCTGTGTCTGTAACTCAACAGGTTAAGAGGCCCAGCGCAGGTGAGAGCCCCGGGCCCCTATGGCCTCGGTCAGGACGGTGCCGCCTGCCCGGGCAGGCCCCATCCTCGTACATGAAGCTCCCAGTCCCTCGCACACTCTTTCTTCCCCATTGCTTCCTGACCCCACAGCTTAGCAAAACCCTCCCTGACAGCCTCCTTCACCCTGGGGTGCAAAGTTAAAGCATTCCTCTTTTCAGGCCCGTCTGCGTTATAACAAGGGATTAACAGTACCTCCGACACCAGCAAACATTTCTCGACCCTTCATGCCCCAGGCTGTGTACCAAGCGCCACGCGGGCACACATGGTATCACTTGATCTGTACAAGCACCCTGTAAGGAAGGTAATACAATTACCCACACTTTTAATAACGAGCAGACCAAGCCCTAGGGAAAATCCTAGGAAGATGACAGCCAGAGGTGGGAGAATCTGGGGGGAGGTGAGGGGGCTGAGGAGGGCTCGGGATGTGGGAGCAATTCCCAGGTCCAACGTCCCATCACGCAGGCTGACTGGGGACATGCACTCCTGAGTTCACCGGTCCTTTAGAGCCTCCGTGCTCAGCACTCAATGTTGGGAGTGAGACGGGGAGGTGCTCCGGGCTCTGGGTTAGTGACTGTTACTTTCAGGCTCAAGACGCGGCCGGCGCTGTACAGGTCAGCCAGCACGAGCCGTGTAGCGGGACTGCTGTTTGACGCTGGTTTTCCTGAGAGGGAGGGCTAGGGAGGACCGTGTCGGCGCTACCTGCCTGCCTCTGGCCCTTTAAAACTTCCCAGCCCTGCAGGAACCCTGTCCCCGCCAGCGTCATAAAGGCCACAGAGGCCAAACCAGGAATTTGCTGAGATTACGCAGGGCCACCCTTGCTTGTACCCAAGTTGTCCTTGATCTGACCCCCTCCCCCAAGCCTCTAACTTGACTTACTCAGATTCCTCCTCCTGGTTCTTTGCGTTCAGTCTTCCCTACTTTCCCTGAGGGACTCTGACGCGCTTACCCCGGCCCTCAGCTCCAGCGCTGGCTGCAGCCGACTCTGCCCACTCAAGCCCAGCCTCGTACCCTTGGCGACAGGCAGACGGGAGCAGGGAGGCTGATAGAGGTGGATGCTCAATAAAGTCTCCTGATGGAGGAAATACGATAGCTGGCTAGCTGGCGTTTACTGAGAACACCTCTGACCAAGCCTCATGTGCATGTCAGTTAATCAACAAACCCCCCTGCTGCTAAATCCCGAGGTCAGTTCTCAGTCCTCATCTTGCTTTACACGACCTCAGGCTATGTCGACTTCCCACACTTGCTTTCCGAGATGCCACACTCTGAGTTTTCCTCCTTCTCAGTTTCCCTGGAGAATTACTCCTCTTCCTCCTGACCTGTTAGCGTAACCAGGACTGGTCCTTGGTCCTGGTTTCTATCTATACTCACTTCCTGGGTGACCCCATTCACTCCCACGACTTTAAAATCTCTCTCCTGAGCTCGTATATCCAGCTACTCACTTGACATAGGGAACACCCATCTCAGACGGACATCCTTCTGATCGAGCCTGCTCTGCCCTCAGTTGTCCGCATCTCAGTTGAGTACAGTTGATGGCAACTATATGTGTCTGTGGGGTCATCTTCTTCCCCTACCACCACACTTTCATTTATACTTCGCATCCAGTCCTTCTGTAAATTCTGTTGACTGTACCTTCAAAACATGTCTGGAACCTGACCACCTCTCACCATCCCACGCCTACCACCTCTGTCGCCTCCTGCCAGGATTACTGCAGTGGCCTCCTAAGTGGTCCTTCTGCTCCCACCCTTCCCCTCGGTGGTACATTATCAACAGAGTAGCCAAATAGATCATTTAAGAGCGTATAAGCCAGACCGTGTCCCTCGTCTGCTCAAAATCCTGCAGTGGCTTTCCTGTTCCTCTGGGTGTAGAACCCAAAACGCTCACAATGGCCTACAACACCACCTGGTCCTGTTGCCTTTCCAACCTCATCTTCTACCTTTCTCCTTCTCCCTTACTCGGCTCCAGTCACGCTGCCTTCCTGACGAAGGGGATGAGAATGCGCCAGTCCAAAATACGCTACTTCGGCATATGGTTTATTCTGAGCAGAAGACAGGTGAGAAACAGCAGATGCAGAATAAGCTCTCTGTCCTCTCTCTGTTTACCTAAAAGCGGGGTATAAATTGTTCCTTGCTGAAGGTGTCCCCAGTCCCCTCTCCCATATCAGGAAGAGGAGGTAGCTCTTCCTGGCGATGGCATGGACTTGAATCAGCATAAATGAACATCACCGAATAACTCTTATCTTCCATTAGCTTCCCTTGATGTATTTGCCTTCCCACAATCTGCTGCCCCTAGAAGCCAAATCCTTTCTCTTTGTCTTGTCACTTCTCCACAAATTGATTGTTCGTGTTAATGGCGTATCAGGTCTCAGGCCTAACAATTTCTTTGGGGTTTTACTTCCTTTTCTGCGAGACCCCTGTGTACACGCAAAAAGCATTAAAATATTAACATCAAATAAAATTTGTTTGCCTCTCCTCCTGTTAACTTGTCTTTTGCCAGTTTAATTTGCACAGCACCAGGAACAGAACATAAGAGGGTAGAGGAATGTTTTTTCCTCCACTACACTCACTATTCCTTGAACACGCAGGTGCACACCCACCCCAGGGCTCTCGTACCAGCTGACCTCTCTGCCACGGTAGCCTTTCCTCAGATATAGGCTTGACTCACTGCCTTTCTCCCTCAATTCTTTGCTTAAACATCACCTTCTCAGTGAGGTACCCTCACCACCACGGTGAAGGTCGCAGCCACCCCAGGCACGCTCAATCGTGTTCTCCCTTTTCTATCTCCCCCCTGCAGCACTTGTCACCTTCTAACATACGAACGTAATTTACTTATGTATGATTTTTTTTGCCCCTCCCTCCTGTCAAAATGTAAGGTTCAACCAAGAATGCAGCACCTAGAAAAATGGCCAATATTTACTGTACTGTGTTCTAGGCCCTATTCTAGCTAAACACTTTACCTATGTTAAGAAATTTAATTTTTATATCAATCCTATGAGGTAGTTATCTCCATTATATGGATGAGAAAACTGAGGTATGGAGATGCTAAATGGCTTTTCTAAAGCCACACATCTAGTAAGTGATGAATCCTCGGCCCAGATAATCTGACTCCAGAGTTTGTGCTTTTAACCCAAAGGGCATACTTCTTTTTGCTGCATAGCACATAGTAGGTGCTTAATCAATGTCTGTGGGATGAATACATGAGTGAATGATTAAAACAATCACTAAGTAATCGGTCCTGTGGTTGCTACCTCACAGATGAGGACACCGAGGGACAAACGGTACCTGATACGTAACTTTCTCACACAGTCAGCAGCAGGCAGAGCTGGGCTCTGAGCCCAACGTGCCGTGTCTACTGCCAGCACGAAACACTGCGGATAGAGGATGAATATGAACTGCTGAGAAGCAGCACTTTTCGTAGTTTCTCACTGTAAACCCTTCTTGCAGACGTTTTCCTTACCATATATGACCCGGAATTCTCATTAAATACGGCGAAGGAGGTGGGGACGAGCATCGGTCTCCAACATGCTAATGCTGGAAGCTAAGCTCACGCAGGTCAGTGAACGTCCTCCACCTCCGAGGGAACGCATCGCTCAGCGGCAGAGCTGCTGTTTCCCAGAGGGGTTCCAACTTTCCAGTAATCTACAGAGATGCAGAGGAAATGAAGACTGACTCCCAACAACTTAACTCCTTTGTCTTAAGGAGAATGCTGGAGTTGACACCTGCGTCATTTTATGACACCAGGTTTGGGTGGAGACTGGCCACACAGGGTCACTGCTGCTCCCAGTCCTGGTCTGAGAATCACTGAGTGTCTCAAAGTCATTTTTGTCAATTTTCCAAGTGCGTGTCGGGAACCAAGTTGTCCTGATGCCCGCCCAGCCGGCTCCCCATCTCATGGAGACATTCTCACTCTGAGAAACTCACTTACTTACATGTCTGCATTCCTGACTTTGCCATCAAACCAGTTAAGACGCATTGAAGGCAGATGTCAGGGATTTCAGGAAATGGGACTCTGAAAGAGCTTGTGTTGTTCCTGAGTGCTGACAACACAGGGAGAGAGGGCAGAAGCTAAAACCTCTCCTGGCTAGAACAGCATCTGACCCTCGGGTCTCATGCAGAATTGTGCTATGAAGGGAGCTACTCTTACAAGCCCTTCCATGTCAAAGTTTCTTCTTTATCCACAGTTCAGACTGTCCTCCAACTCTGCGGGCAATGAGGTGTCTCCCCTGGGCTCCATGCTAGCCCTCCTCAACTTGGACTGTCGCCGTCTGTTTACTGTGTCTCCCCACCTAACCTGGGAGACCCTCGAGGGCAAGAGTGGGTCTTATTCATCTTTGTATCCATGGAACTGAGTGCACAGCCCATTTGGGTCACACAATAGTGGGCATGAAATGGTGACAGAAATAAAACCCTATGTGCCTCAGTCAGAGGGAAATGGTGATCACGTGGAGTTTATGTTCCCGTCTGGGGACCCATTTTCAGCTCCACCCAACCTGTCAGTTACCCTTTTTAGAAGAGGCGTCCATGCCGTCTCCCGCTGCCACGTCACAGACAGGCTGCCACGGAACATGGGGCAGAAGGCAGGTGTCTGAGGGGCCCTCAGATGACTAAGGGACACTAGTGGGTGGGTTACCACAGGTATTGGAAAAGATCAAAAGCTTATTAATGGTGAGGATACATTCTCTGTGCTCAGGGTGTGCTCAGGTCAAACCTGGTGAAGAGGCTGAGACTTTCCTGAAAGCAGGGACAAGGCCACGACACAAGGAAGTGACCAGTCCCCCAGGCAGTGCTGAGACAAGGATGGTGGGGACACGGGAGAGGACCAGCAGAGTCCGGGCAAGGGAAGGAGAAAAGAAATCTGGAGCCACCCAAACCGAGGCCACCCTTTGAGTACTGTTGGCTGCAAGCTGTCAGCAACTCCTCACTGAGAAGGGACTGCGAGTCACCGCCAGGGTCCCGTTGTGAGGTGACAGCACCTGTATACACTTATGTTTGGCCATTTACTGTGCATGAGCCACACCCAGTTCCCAGCCCCTAGCAGGGATGAAATTAATCCTTCTACGGTTTTCTTAACTCTCTAGGCCTTGGATCTGAACCCTGTGGACCCAACAACTTTTTCGGTCCTGATCCCACAGTTCAGTTCGGGTAGGACTTGGTTCTTGACAAAGCACATCCTTGAACGTGTGTGCTCTGGTTAAACCTGGAATGTAGTAGGTGCTCCATTGTTGTTCAATGAATGGATGAACTGGTCTCAGGTGCCTAATGCCATCCCTGGTACAGCCTCTCGACCCCTCCCACCCAGGACCACTCTCCAAGGCCAGAGGCCCCTTCTCTGAACCTACCTGTCTCTGGGTTTTTTTTTAAACAGTAAACAAACGGCTAAGCATTAAGGACTCGGGGTTCAGCTCACAGTCCAACTCTCTGCTTTGTCACTTCACTGAAAAGAGAAAAACAAACCGACTCAAAGGAGTATCTGAATGGCTGGAATTTATTCCACCCAATCTTCTCTGCAGGTTCAAGCTAAACAGTGACAGATTCTGTTTTGGTTTCCCTGCTTTCAATTCCCCAGATAGGAAACCATCTGTCATGGTGAAAATGATTTCTCACCGGAATTGCGTGCAGGGGAGAGAGAGAAGCAGGGCCCACGTGCTTGGGGCTGACGATGAATTTCTGGAGTGAACCAACCACAGCAACGACTCAGCCGGAGGCACCACTGTTGGGAGTAGGCGCACGGCCAGCTGGCTCCACACTCTGGGCTCAGACAGCTCTGGATTTGAGTCCTGCCTCTTTCTGCCTGTGGGACCCTGGGCACGCCCCTCACTGGTTCTGAGCTTCACCTTCCTCACCTATATGATGGGGAATTACAACGCCTACACGACAAACAGCTACTGTGAAGTCGTATCCTTATGGGAAGGAATCTCATCAGCAGAGTCACCCAAAGGTACTGACAACGGACTTCAAAATCATGTACAATCTCCTTCCAAAGACATTTTAACAGGGCCCAGGACATTCCTCCAGGAAAGAAAGCTCTCTGACGGGAGCACAGGGCGCTCAAGGTCTTAGGCAAATTACACTATGTGAGTCAGAAGAACTAATCTTCCAAAATCAACAGAGCCAAGAGAGCGGGCCTCGGAAGCAGGGCGGGTAGGGTGGGCCAGGCTTGGCTCTTAGGACTGGAGACCCAGTGGTGAACGGAGACGTCAAAGCGTCTTCCTCACAGAGCTTCCGTTCTAGTCAGGAGAGACAGGTAATAAGCATATCAGTAAGTTAAATGTATGGTGTGTCAAAGGCGTATACAGCAAGGGACGTTTGGGGGGTGCTGGGGTTTACAATTTTAAATAAGATGATAAAGTATACTTTCCTGAGAAGGTGACATTTGAGCAAAAGCCAAAGGTGATGTGGATGTCTCTAAAAGACAGTAGGCAGCCTGGGTCAGGGTGGAGGGGTGGACAAGGGGGAAAAGCTTGGAGAAAAGGATGTGACCGGGCACCAGTCTCGGTCCTACTCTCAGAGCCTGGTGACCTCAGAGAGAGCAAAGCCTCCGTGCTCACATTTTTTGTAGGACCTGTTGGCAGGGACCCTTCCTCCCTCCTCCCCACCCCTGCCTCATTGGATCTCTGCCTGTCTCCAGCAGCCTCACTTTTTTTTTTTAATTGAGGTATAGTCAGTTTACAATGTTGTGTCAATTTCTGGTGCAGAGCATTAAGTTTCAGTCATACACATACATACATATGTTCGTTTTCATATTCTTTTTAATTTTAGTTTACTACAAGATATTGAATATAGTTCCCTGTGCTGTACAGAAGAAGCTTGTTGTTTATCTATTTTATATATAGTAGTTAGTATCTGCAAATCTTGAACTCCCAATTTATCCCTTCCCACCCCCTTTCCCCTCTGGTAACCATAAGTTTGTTCTCTATGTCTGTGAGTCTGCTTCTGTTTTGTAAAGAAGTTCATTTGTGTCTTTTTTTTTTTCCATTCCACACACAAGCAATATCATATGATACTTTTCTTTCTCTTTTTGGCTTACTTCACTTAGAATGATGATTTCCAGATCCTTCCATGTTGCTGCAAATGGCATTATTTTATTCTTTTTTATGGCTGAGTAGTATTCCATTATACATATATCCCACAGCTTCTTTATCCATTCAAGTGTCAATGGACATTTAGGTTGTTTCCACATCTTGGCTATTGTTAGTAGTTCCAGCAGCCTCATTTTAACAAAGCTGATGGATGAGCCCTTCTCTGAAGTAGGATTGCTGTGGATGGATGTGCAGGTTGAGCACTGCCCAGGATGACACATTGAAGGGGGTTCCATCGACATTTTAGACATTCTCAATGTGTATATTGTGATTTTCTGGCAGATAGCAGTAAAGTGTGTGTTCTAATGAAAGCAGTATGTTACAATGCTTCTCTAACAGTTGGAATAAAGCATCTCAAAGAAGGAGAAACTTTTTCTAATTCACATTAAGACACCTGGGAGCCAAATATCTGCCCTAAAGTTCCAGATTACCCAATGATTCCCGCCAGTGGTTTGTTGGGGGTAGATCTACTGGCAAAGTGAGTCCTTCCTCCGCTGAACATTCTACTGTGGTTCCCATCATGTACTGGAGAGAACTCCCCAGAGGGGCATATAAGCAGTGAAAATTCCGGAACTCCTATACTGAAGAGGCTTAAGGGAGCAATCTGATTGGAAGGACGAAGGATGAAGGAGCCAAGGAAACACAGGCGAAGCTGCACTAGCGGGGCCAGCGTGCGGTGTTCGCTGAGTTTCCGGAGCAGCACAGCGCACAGCTGCTGGACCCCACCGCTGCGTGTCGATTCCTTCTCCACTTGCTCTCTGCTCCCTTCTCCTGCCTCATCTCCCGCTAGCCCGACGCCGACTTGGTGGCCCAGCGGTGCGCAGCACCGGAGGTGGCAGACACTCTCACGCAGGGCACGAGAAGCCCACTCCCCCCCTGCCCCGCCGTGGCTGCGCTTCGCCATCGCGCCCTCTGCAGAGCCTTCCCTGCTGCCCCAGGCTCACTCAGTGCGCGCTCGGTCACTCTGTCCTGGTGCTCAGACACTCTGTGCTAGTTTCTTTTAAGTATTTTTCTCTCTGTCTGTTAAAAAACCCATTAAAACGATGGGTTCATCTGGCAGTATATCCCGCTAGGCCACAGACTCCTTGAAGCCTGGGCTGTGTCTTATCAGCCTCAGTAAAGTCTCCCTGACACTGCAGCAGCTCAATAAATGTGCCATCGAGTACTTTTCTCAAGTGCCATCACTAAGCATCTTCCGGGGATGATAGAGAAAACGGCCTTTTAAAAGTACACGTTTCAGAACTGCGGCCCACACCACGAGCAGCTTCTAAATCCTGCAAGTCCTAAGAGGCTGCTTTTTCCATCTGTCGTGTCTGCCTTGAGCCTGATAATTTCTCAGGAACTGGGATATAAATATGTGTCAGATGAGTGCACGTGCAGATAAGACCAACGCCTGCGATGACGGGGTTGTGAGTCACAGCCCAGGCTACAGGCTTCATACTCAGTGGGCTTGTTCATCCCCTTTTGGGGTTGGAGAGAAACCCCACACCCTGATATGGCAAGAACGGGTCACCCAGAGCCCTGGGTGTACAGCCAGGCAGCCCCTGGGTCTCGTGTCGCCGTTTCGGTTTCTGTCGGCCTCTGTCACTGGGGAAACGCACAGAGTATGCAGCCCTTGTAACCCCAACACAGAAGTCTCTTTGGAAAGTTACCATTCTCGGGCGTCAGGGACGTCGATGAGCCAAGTCCCCAGGGTGACTCTGGGGCAGAAATATCCCAGTTTAAAGATATTCTCCCAGTGGCTTATGAAATGTGTGCAAGTTCTCTCGCTCTCAGCCCCATGTGCGGCGGCAGCCGGCCTGTCTGCTTATTTCTCCCTCTGACTTGGGGTTATTCGGAGGGATGGCATTTGTCCCACTGTCTCCTCCATGAGAGACGGGGAGCCCCTCAGAAGAGAGGTCAGCAGCCTCAATAGGTGGTGGGCCCGGCTGGGACTCCAGTACACCGGGGCTGGAGATCAAGGGAGGCTGGGGCAGGCTGGGCAGCAGTGGGCAGGGCTGGGTACCGTCTGGCAGCAGCGAGAGAGGACAGTGTGCTTGTGTGGTTCCCGCGGGCCGTGGAAACCAGCCCCGGCGCCGCCTTGACTCCGCTCACCGCAGGTGGCCGGTCCCACCTCCGCTCCAGGCGTGGGGGCAGACTGAGAGAGTCGCTAGCCTAAGAAGGCACAGCGTCAGAGGACAGCCAGCAAATGCTATAAAATACGATTTAAACAACAGAGCCCACGCTGTCAAGAACAGAGGGCTGTCTCTAAATCCCCTCTGGCTGGCACGGCGACCGGGCGGCAGCCCAGCTAGTAGGCCGGGGCTGGAGCAGGGAATTCCTCCCCTAAGGTTGTGGGGGCATGTCATCCAAAGAAGACATCCAAACAGGCTGCAAAAAGAAGGGGGACTGAGCAGGTAAAATGGGGCCTGGCCTCCTTTCCTGTCGCTCCATGACCTCAGCAGCCCAGAGGCCCTGGCGGACGTGAAGCGGTCCTGGGCCCAGCTGTAACTACAGCTGCCTCAGGTGCTCACGGAGGGACAAAGGGGCCTATCGCAAAGCCCGCCTGGGTCAGGTGGCAGCTGATTCTCTGCTCCACGCCTCTTACCCCCTTGCTGGTATGGTCCTCGAACTGAACTTCCCAACCTTGGATTTCAGCCTTCGATGCTGGTGCCAGGGACGCCCCGCCTTGGGTCGGTCTGATTTATTCCTCGCCTTTATGAGGCTCACCGCTGTTTGTAAAGTCTTTCGCATTCTTGACCTCATGTGATCAACATGTCAACCTTCAGGGATGGGTAGAAGTACTAGCCCCATTTCATGGAGGAGAAAAATGAGGCTCAGAGAAGACAGGGGACATGTGCAAGGTCACCCAGCTAGTAAGCAGGGGAGCCAGAACCAGAACCCAGACACTGCAATTCTGTTTTGACACATCAGTTATGGACCTAAATCACCAATGGCCACATTTTTCCTTAGTGTCGTATGTTTGAACATGTCCTCCAGTATAAGTACGTTTAATAACCAATAAATTATAAAGTGCATGATGGTGTTAATATGTTAAGCACATTGCACAACTTGTAAAAACAATTTAAGAGGGGTTTAAGAATGAAATAAACAATATTGAAAAAGAACTCACAGGAGCCAACATTTGTTGATAGGAGCTGGGAACATGAGGGTTTATTTTATTATTCAGACTCCTTTTGCATATGTTTGAGATCTTCTGTAATAAAATGTTGGAAGAAAAACAAAAGAAACAAGAAAGGGCCAACCAACAGTCATGGAAGCTTTGGCCAGGAGCCTCCGACGCAGGCCAGGTAAACACTGCACTTAAGGAAAAAAAGGAATTTCGAATTTTAAAAATTGTATTAAAAGTCACATATGTGTCTGTATATGAACATAGATACTGGCATGTAGGTTGCACAGCCGTGCTCACTGCTGACGGTACTGACTTTGGGGGAGTGGCCTGCCAGTGCTTTTTTAATATTCTCCCTTATGGTTAATGTATTGGGAATTTGTTTTTTACACGGAGTATCTATTATCCATATACTCAGAAGAAAAAGTCCTTTTTATGGTGAAAAGAAGAGTGTATAAAGACACTGATTCAGAAACTGGTGTAAAGAGAACATTATTAAAGGGAGAAGTTGACAGAATGGCTGATGCAGTGACCGAACCTTCTGAGGCCGGAAGCCTCTAGCACACGCTTTGAGAGGCGACGTCTTGGATCTCTTCGCTTACGGTCCATCTCCAGGGCTTCCTGGGTATCTCCCAGGACCGACCGCAACTGGGAAATGCCGGAGATGCTCGGAGCTGAGGCAGCCTGGCCTTGAGGACAATCGAGTACCCTAACACTTGAGTAACACTCTCTCTGTGTGGACTATTAATTGTCCTTAGTTTTACTCAACTGTTCTATTCATCACATTTGTATTGGGTGTTTCAGTGTGTTAACAGGATGTCCTTACACTAGACCCCCATCTCAGTCTGCACCTCCCTCCCCACAGCACACACGCGTGCACACGCACACACAGCACACACACACGCGTGCAGAACTCAGTCCTCGTCTGGAAGAGAGCCCTCCCCAGCGGCAGCCCTGCCCCCGTGTTGAGCAGGCGGGCCGTCAGGGCAGCGGTCCCCACAGCCAGGCTCTGGGGACAGCGGTGAGGGCTGAACAGCAGCAAGGTGAGCAGAAGCCTCCCAGCCGTGGTGTCCGTCCGTCCGTCCGTCTGTCCGTCCGGGGCAGGTGAGGGGCCCGGGCTCCCTTCCTCCCCCATGGGCCTTGTCTCCTCTGCTCTGGGTCAGGTTCTTGGGGGGAACAAGGAGCTTCGCTGAGCAAAGTGCCTCGGTTGTCACTGCTCTGGGGGCGGGGGCGGAGGAGCTGGTGCCCAGGACTGCTCAGGACCCGCTCATTTCCCCTGTGGCCGCAGGTGAGGGCCCCCCAGAAGCCATTCAGGTAACATCCCATTCGGCTGGAGAGGAATTTCCCTTAACCCCAGGCACTCCTCTTGCCTGAGCTTACTCTCATTAAAAAAATTCCCCACAAAATACTCATTTAGTGCTTAATATAATAGTGAATATTTACTAAGCACTCAGAGAGTCAGGGATCAAGGTAAACGCTTCATGTGTGAGCTAACTTAATCTCCACAGTAGCTCTATGAGGTAAGAATTCTCATCACCCCATTTTACAAATGGGGAAACTGAGTCATGGGAATTACTTTCTTGAAGTCACACAAAGTAAGTGGCATGTTCGAATTCAAACCCAGGTCTGTCTTTCCCTCCAGCCCATGCCTTAACCTCTGCTCTGTATAGCCACACACTGTGTTCCAAGCTGTCAACAAGACAGGCGTGGTCCTTCCTTCATGAGCTCACAGTCTTAACAGGAAGAAAGGACAAAGGAAAAAAAGAGTTGGTTACATTTTGAAACATAAGTGAGAGAAGAAAATGCGGGGTTTGCAGCACTCACAGCAGAGTGCTCGCCTAGGCTGGCCAGACGGGTCACCTGTATTTGTGAAACCATGTTCTAGAATATTTTGTGAACATGCGTCTAGCTTAGAAAACATAGTCTGGCTTACCCAACATCTTGCCTGAGTCTTTGCTGTTAAGGGGTTGCAGGCACTTGGGTGATTCAAGGGTAGCATTAGTTGGGGTTGGCAGGTAAGAGCAAGGCAGGGTGAACGCATGCAAAGCCAGTGCAGCAACGGGGCCTCCTTCTGCGGTTCCTTTCCTTCACCTTGCCCAGCAGTCTTGAAATTCCACCTGGAAGGAGAGTGGGAGAGTCTTTTCTCTTCAAAACATTTCTTTTGGAAAACATTTGAAGCTTCTAAACTCAGTCAGTGATCTACTGGGCCTTTGAAAGGAGCCAGCACCCTCTCAGAGCAACAGCACAAGCACAGCCAGTCATCAGCTTCACCCCGACGTGAGGTGTTGTTCCAGATGGAGGCGCAAATTCAGGGAACAGGAGGCTCCCAGGCCCCCATGAAAGTCAGGTGCTGAAAAGAAACGTGAGCCGTAGCCTCGACTGTGAATAACACTAAGGCGAGTAAGACATTGTCTCTGACTTCAGGAACTAATTACAACACAAGGCAGAGGGAAGTAAGTGCAAAATTAGAGAACAAGCCATGTGCTGAGGGAATTTCAAAAAACAAGTGCTTGAGGTGGTGATATTTGAGCTTGGCGTGAAGGATGAAAGGCTCTTGCTAGACAAGGTAGGATGGGGCGGGGCGGAGAGGTCATTCTGGGCTGTGGGACTGGCTACAGATACGCACCGACTAGAACACAGCGGTGTTCTGGGAATTGAATCCACTTAACATCTTCTCCTGGCTCCAGCCTCTCTGACGTGTTACAGTTGGATGACAATGGCTGGGAAGGAGGAAAGTTGTCATTTATTCAGTGCCTGTCACATTCCCAGTGCTTGACAGGCATCACCCCATTTAATCTTCATCCAAGTGATCTGAGATGGATGTCACTATCCCCACTTTTTCAGACAAGGAGGTTGAGATCCTGGAAGTATGAAGACTGACCCCAGGCCCCAGAGCCTCGCTGGCATCAGCCGAAGCCAGAACCCAGGGCTCTTGACCGCCAGCCCAAGGCTCTGTTCCCTGCCTCCTTGGAGACTTCAGGGGGGAGGTGGTGGGCCATGGTTTCTGAGAGCTACACAAAGAGGAGTTCTTACGGGTCTGCGCTGGGCAGGGTGTGGTCTCAGAGCTTCATTTCCGGTGTCCCGCCATCCACTCTGTCAGACTTCCGGGGTGGTTTTCCCCTGATCGTCCACCTGTGTAGGGCCCCGCATGCCGGCCTTCATCTGCTGATAGTGCTGCCTTCCCTGGCCGCCCCCCGCAGGATGCAGATCTCCGCTGTTCTCGGGTCTCTGCTTATGATCCCCCCCCAGGGGCTGGTTCGAGGCCCCCAACCACAGGTGCTCCTGTGCGCCTGTCCCAAGACCACGCTGTGCTCGTGGGCGCTGGCATGGAGTGGTCAGGCAGCTCATATTTATAAGCACCTGCTCTGTGCCGGGCACTGTGCTTAACACACTCTTACACATCGTTTTCACCTCTCGACGTTCCTCTGACATTGGCATTATTCAAATTTTACAGATAAGGACCCTGGGACTCGGAGAGCTCATGTCAGTTTTCCAAGGTGACACAACTTGGTGGTGCTGGAGGCGGCACTGAATCCTGGCAGCCTGACTCCAAACTTCCACCCTGAACCACGGTGCTGTCCAGCCCCCTGTCAGGCGTCAAGCTTTCTCATCAAGTCTTTACCGTGTGCGAGCCGCTGCCTGTCTGCGTTTCTCCCATTAACTTCAGTTCTCAAAGTTCTTCACTATTTGGAATCTTTGCTTTGTTGTCTTTCAAGTTACCCTTTATAGGCATACCTTTTATTCTCTCAGAATTTGGTCGGTTGGCTGTTTCTTGTTCAGAAATTATTCCCATATATCTGTATTTCATCCATTCCTTTTGTTATACACCTTTTGCTATTCAGTTTTTTGGCTCCTTGCTGTTTTTCATCTTCTCCTTGCAATAGGCAGAGAGTAAGGATGGAAGCTTGAATGTGGATTCTCGGGCAGGAAGGCACCTCAGGAGACCTCCCTGCTCCCTCCAGCAGGACCAAGCCGTGAGAAGGCACCTGAAGGTCTTATTTCTTAGCGCCCCTTCCCCTTCGTCATCGACACTGAAATGCTGCTTTGGGGGACGCGCCCTTTCCCTGCTGATATGAGAGGAAGTACAGCGTGGGGGGCGACACGTTGCCTCGGCCCGGATCCCGGCTCTGCCACTGGACCAGCTGTGCAGACTTGGACTGGTGACCCAAGCTCGGTGGCTCCGTTTCTTAATTATAATCGCACCTGCCTCCCAGGGCTACTGTGAGAAGAAAACACGTGTGAGTACAGTGCTCAGGCCAGGGCCTGGGAGAACACGCACCCCACAGACAGCCGCGGTTTGTGTCATGACTCTTTTCCAAGGCTTGGCCGAGAGAACGCGCTTCCCCTGGAATTTGAATCTGGAGCAGTAAGACAAAAAGACCGAAAGCCAGCAAAGCTGACGTATTCGGATAATTGTGCCCTGAAAAAGCGGTTGATCGGCTCCCGCCCCCTGGTCCCAGGGCCGTCCGAGTGCTGGTCCTTCTTGCATCCGGACCTCAGACGCTTCTTTTACTCTGCACCCCACTCCCACCCTCTGCCACCAGACGTGTGCCCCCTCCTCATTCCGCTGCTCCTCTTCCTCCCCCTTCTCCTTCTCCTCCGGCTTAAAGCAGCAGCTTTGGTTTCTGGTACCTTTGGGGAAGGAACCAGCATCCCTTGGAAACGGCCCCTTAGCCTTGGCTTAAATACTTCCGTAAAACAGCGCTCCTTTTCAAATGCTGAGCTCTGAAGGCACCTCCCTACGGTGGGCAGAAAGCCGCTGTGGGAGTCTGGGGCCAGGACGCTTGCGTTTGGAGCCTGGCTCCGTCACTGACTTGCCGTGCGGCTTGGACGAGTTATTTACCCTGCACGCCTCGGTTTCCTCGTCTGTGACACAGGGGAGGATGGCCGTCACCACCGCGGGATGTTGCTGTGAAGATGAGCCGTCCTTGCACCTGTGAAGCCCTTAGATCCCTGATCAGAGTGAGTTCGTGTTCGGCCCCTTCCTCCTCCTCCGCGTTCCCCCCTCCGGTCCTAGCTCCAGCCTTTTGAGCTGCCCAGATGAGCCACAGCTTCCTCTTCATGCCCACTTTTCAATTACCAACGCGCTCTGCTCCTGGCCCGCTCGGCCCGCTTCCCCCGGCCTCCCTGCGGACCGCCTCCCCGCCAGGCCGCGCCCCTCTTTGTGGGCGACCTTGATCCAACTGGAGAGGTCTGAACCCTAGTCTGCAACCTGCCTGCCTCACTCCTCTAACAAAATAAAACACAGGCAAATATTTCATAAGGCTCTGGGCTGACATTTACCTTCCCTTCCCCGAGGGAGGGTCTGTGTCAGCAGCTTCTTGGACTCCAGGGCCTTCGAGCCGGACTTGGCTCCCCGGGCCTGGGGGTGGAGGCTGGGGTCAGCGCGAGGGTGACGCGGGAAGGCGCCGGGGCACAACGGCAGGGGAAAGCCTTCCCGCCTCCCCTGCCTGGCTTCGCCCAGGCTTGTGCAGAAGCGGCCACGCTCCCTGCACTGTGCCTTCTCTGCCCCAGAATCCCGGGCACGGCTCTGTGCTAAGAGGCTCCTGGTTGTTGACACGCCACCGACAAGCCTGAATGGCTTCCTCGCCCAGGAAGAGCCTTCCCCGTGGCGTGGAGAGCAAGCATCGTGCGGATAACGGCATCGGTGGTGTGGCCCTTTGCAGCCTGGAGCGCGTTAGTTCATTGCAGTATTGTGATGGGCTTGTCAGAGGCAGAGCAGCCTTTTTACAAAAGGAAAACATACCCTTTTTCCCATGAGCACACTGAGGCTCGGAGAGGATGAAGGACTTGCCCGAGTCGCACAGCTGCCCGGCGGCAGAGCTTGCGTTTGAGCTGAGCTGAGCTCTTTATGACAGGCCTTGCTCTGAAGGCCCCGGGGCTGCTGTTGGATGCTTACTCCCGTGACTGCCTCGCTTTGTCCTCGCGGCCACAGCACTGCCGGTAGCCGCCTTCTCAACAGTCAACAGAAACACCAAGAGGGAGATGGCCTGAGAGCCCTTGTGATTTGAAAGCCTCATCATGTCTAGTGAGGCTGCAGGTGTGTCCCGCAGGGAGCAAGGATGGACTGGTGAACGGGAAGTCAGGTCGTGGGGAGAGTCGAGTTCCATTGTCTATTCATCCTTCCACTTAGGAAAGGAGCCTTTGACTGAGTGGCTTATTCTTAGAGAACTTCCCAGAGATTCTAAGGAAAATAAGTTCTTTGCTGGCCTCTACTTGGATTTTCTTGGATTCAGGCCTCCCCGGGTGAGGGGAGGCCCAGGATTCTCTGGTGGAATTCTGCTGGGGTCTCCTGCCCGGCTCTGTCTTCTAGCAACTGCGCGTCCTTCACCGCCCAGCCCTGGACTGGCGACAGGACTGAAGTCAGAGCCCTGAGCTCTACCTGTAACCGCTTGGGCGGGGCACAGGGAGCGCCGAAACAAGGCACAGGCGGCCTAAGCAGAAGCGACTCTCTGCGTGTGATGCAGGCAAGGCAGCTGGAAAGTCATCCGATGACCCCTGAAGACTGGAGGCGAGTCCTGATTCATCCTCTTCCCTGGTTCCCTGCTGCCTGTGGAACAAATTAATGTGGTTTGCAAAGCTCTTAACAATCTGGCCCCAAATTTTGGCTTCTTTGCAAGCCGAGCTCCAACATCCCTTTGGGTCCAGCTGTGTAGAATTATTTTCTGTTTCTTCAAAAAATGCCAGTTTCCTTTCTCATCTCAGCCCTTCGCTCATCTCAGGTCTCTTGCTGCCAGGGACGTTCCTCCCCCATTTCTCTGTCTGGGGAACTTCTACTCCATCTTCCAGACATCACACATGTCAGCCCCTCTGTGGAGCGGCCCTGGTGCTTTTATTACTTCCTCCTTTCTCCATTCCCACAGCATTCTGATCTTAGTTCTACTGTAGCACTTCTGACATTTATTTTGGGTGTAATTGATTTTGTCACGTGATTTATTCCGTGGTTGAGTGATCAGACTTTGAGACCAGACTGCCCGGATTGAAATCCCAGCTCGCCACTCAGCAGCTGTGTGACCTTGGGCCAGGGCTCTGTGCTTGATTTCCTCCTACGGAGAGCGGGGCTGCTAACTCTGACCTCTCAGAGTTATCATGAAGATGAGATGAGCTAAGGTGTAGTAAGGACGTAGGTCACTGTCTGGCACTATGAATGTTCGTTGTTATTATTGTCATTACCTGTTTGAAATCACCTGTCACAGGCTCCTCCCAGGAAGGTCTACCTGTGCTGTAACCATCACACTTTGGCCACTTGCAAGCCCATGGTCAAAAAGACAGACATGGAAGTGAATGGGACTCTCTCTCTGCACCCTTGTGTGTAGGTGAAGAGATGCCGGCGTGCCTGGTGCCTGCTCTCCGTTCTGTGTTCTGTGAGATCAGAGCTCCAACTTGATCTCTTCTCTTCTATTTATTTATTCTTTTTAATAGAGGTACCGAGGATTGAACCCAGGACCTCCTGCATGCTAAGCATGCGCTCTACTGTGGAGCTATGCCCATCCCCCCACCCCGACTGCCTTCTCTAGTCCTTGCCAGCTCCTTCCAGCATGTACTGCCCAGCCCCCTCCACCCAGATAAACCCTTTAAATATCAAAATGTCCTTGAAGACTTGGCAGTCAAAACCAAGATAGCATTTTTATTCCAACTAGTTCCCCATGCCTGTGGGACTCTCAGCTGGTCATACCACTCTTCTGGCTCTCAGAGGGGTCTGAGAGCATCTGGAATTTTATTCACCCCTAAGTTTTGGTCTCTTTGATGTATATGCTATATTTGAGTCACCTGAATATCTAGCTCTCAGCACCAAACTCTGTGCATTTTTTAAAATGGATGGATGGATGATGGAACAAATGAGTAAGTAAATGGGTCGGTTATTAGTGGGCCACCCATCAGCGGGAACACACCCTGCATGTTCCCACAGTGGAGTGGCCGTGTGGGCGACTGCACCTGGATCCGCTGTTACTGACATGTGTGCTGTGACGATGAGCACCTGGATCCGCTGTTACTGACAGCTGAAAGCATCCTGTTAAAACACACCTCCGAGGTTTGCCCGTTGCTAGTGTCCTTATCCAGAGTACCCCTGAGTTCCCGGTACAGCGCTACCGTCTGGGATAAACGGTCCGAGCACGTATTCTGTGTTCCCCAGACTGCAGGACAGTGTGGGAGGCAAGCAGCCCCAAGAGCAGAATAGCTGGGCGCCCAAGACAGACTTCAGCTTCTTCCAAGCTCTGGCTTGGTCTGGAGAGAACCAAGTGCTTACAAGCATAGAGATACTGGATTTTAGAACTGGAAGGAATGGGTCAATGTAATTTAGCCCAGCTCCTTCCTTTTACCAAGACGTAAACTGAGGGCCAAAGAGCACGAGTGACTCTCAAGTCCTCGACCCTTTCACTGTCAGGACCTGAGCTGGGGTCTCCCGAGTCTGTGTGGAGTGCCTTTCCCCCCAGCCTCGCACTGTCCCGTCGGCCTTGGTCTTTCACACGTGTTCTCATCACCACGGGCAGAGCTGGGACCTCAATCCCAGGGACGCGTGGGGTGTCCCGGAAACCCGGGCAGGCCTGGAGGCAGGAGGCGCTGGTGATAATTGTTCTCAGGGCAGCAGGGTTGATTCAGGATTCAAACATCTACCGCTATTTACCCACAGAAATAATCTCCCAAGATTTCTGAAGGGTTTTCCCAGGAGCTGTCAAGGTCACCCTTATCTCCCCCAGTGTTTCACCACTCACGCAGCACACTTCCTCTTGTGTGCTGTGTCTGTGGTGGGGAAGGGGTTGGTTGAATGGGGCAGGCTAGGATTTTTTGTTTGGTTTGAATTGTTTTGTTCAGAAATTCTGCTTTTTCCCACGAGCTGTTTGCAAGGCTTTGAAACGAAAGCTCTGAATCACAAGGTAGCAACTTACTTGGGGCAGAGAGAGGGGACTGTGTCAGCAGCATCAAATTACTTTGTCTTAGAGATTATAAAAGGGCGCTACTCACCTTCCATGGTGATGTTTATATTAACAAAAAATTTAAATGCCCAAAAATGGGGCATTAAATGAACTTTGTTAAATCCATAGAGTAAGAAATTATGCAGCCCAAGGACTTAGCGGTAGTTGGAGGAGGCGTGTCTGCTGGCGTCAGCCTGGGGGCACCCCACAGAGGCGTCCCTGGGAGTTCCAGTGCAGTGCGACCATCCTTGTAGAGAGAAAGGCACGAACACATTGCATTGCCTCCGGGTGCCATTTCCTCTCGCTACACTCCTGATAATCATTAAAAAGGTGAAAAAGATGTATATGTATTGACACAGAAAATGTCCCTGACATATTGTTAACTTTAAAAAAAAAAGCAGAGTACAAAACAATGTTCATAATACAGCTCCAATTTTGTAAAAAAAAAATTGTAAGGATAAAAATGTGGTGGATAAAAGCAGTATTTTAACTCCTGCTTATACTTTTTCTGTATTACTAAATTTTTACAATAATACACTATTACTTTTTATAATTAGCAAAACACTGTAACAGTTTGAAAAAAGGAAGCTTTCTGGTTGTGGCTGGGCTGAGGGACTGGCTCGTGAAGGGACTATTGTTGAGGGCTCAGTCCCTGCATTCAGAAAGGTAGGTGATCAATAAATGTTATCACCCTTTTCTAGGAAGAGAGGGAGGCAGGAACGGGCTATCCTTGGTGGAGGTGTTGGGTAGAGAGGCTTGAATCTGAAACTGTGCAGAGGGAGATGTGCCCCTGGGGTCCCCAGTAAGAGCCCAGCATCATGGCTGCCCATCCCGAGACCGTCTTAACTAGGAGGGCCCAGCACTGGAGTTAAGCAACGTGAGTCCTCAAATAAATGTTTAGGGCTCAGCCTAGGAAGTGAACTATCCTTGACAACATTATTTCCATGGGAAAATGTGCTCCAAATTCCACACCATCAACTCACATTGGAGCTTTTAGGCTGCAGGCATTTTCCACCTGGAGACCTGCTTGCCCCTTTCCCCTTCCTTCACTATTTCAAGAATTCCTGCTAGTTTGTAAAAGATCACAAACTTGTGGACAAATCCTTTAGCTTGTCCTTCCTTTGTTAGTCCAGCACACAGTCAAAGGGGTTTCCAGACTGAGCGGATCTTAGAGATTGGCACCAACAACTAAGTTTGGAGTGGTTATCACTTCTCATTGATGAGAGCTGCCCGGGGATTGAGCAGGCGTGCTAGTGATTTGTGCCCCCCCCCCCCCCGCCCCCAATGCACACCTCCTGTTCTGCCTGTGATGGCTAATTCTATGTGCCAGCTTGACTTGGCCAAGGATGCCCAGATGACTGGTAAAATTACTCCTGGGTATGTCTGTGAGAGTGTTTCTAGAATAGGCTAGCTTTTGATTCAGTAGACTGAGTAAAGAGATTTGCCTTCACCAATCTGGGCTGGCATTATCCAATCTTTTGTGGGCCTGAACAGAACAAAAAGGCAGAGGAAGGTCAAATTCTCTCTCGTCTTAAGCTGAGATGTCCATCTTCTCCTGCTTTCACACATTGGTTCCTGAGCCTTCCAATTCTGGGGCTTATACTAGTGGCCCCCAGTTCTCAAGCCTTTGGCCTCAGTCTGGGAGCTACGCCGTCGGCTCCCTTGGTTCTCAAGGCCTCCGGACTCAGACTGAATTATACCACTGGCCTGCCTGGCTCTCCAGCTTGTGGTGGCGTGTTGTGGCATGTCTCAGCCTCCATAATTTTGTGAGCCAACTCCCATAATAAATTTTCTCTTTATCTATCTATCGATCTCGACCTCATTGGTTCTGTTTCTCTGGAGAAACCTGACTGATACTCTTACCAATTGCTGGGAAAGGCTTTAAGGAAAAAATTCTCTGTTTTAGGCATGTGCCTTCATTATCCCAACACATTTACAAATTCCTTGAGGTCAGAGCTGGGCCTTATAATCCTGAAGCTCCCCGAGCATTTGGGACAATTTCATGAGCATCTAGAAGGTGCTGAATAAATAATTGGGAACGTGACGAGGCAGGGGAAAGAGTGCTGGCTGGCCTGGGTGTGATGGAAGCCTCGTGCTGGGCTCGGCCAGCTGTGTGAGTTTAGAAAAGTTACAAAAGGAAGAAGAGGACAAGATGGCCTCAGAGGGCCTTTCCAGGTCTGACAGGTGAAGGGGGAGCTGAGAAGCTCACCTCATGGCAATGGGAGAGCTCACTCTGTTTGGCAAGAAGCTTCTGGGGACGGGGAGAGGCAGCACGTGCCGGCCTCTGTTAGGTCTGCCCGTTGTTTCCGTCACCTTGGCGATCGGTGGAAAATAACCTTTCTGGACCTTCTAGACCTAGAGCAATGTCTTTGACTTTTTCTGGAGCAAGAGTGTTTTGTGAATCAGATCAAGAACATGATCCCTCTTCCTCTAAAGCTTTGTGTATGAACAGAGGCATTTCTAGGTCCCATGAAGCCCACCATAAATTAATATACTATTGCATGTAATATAATATTGTAATATTAAGATCCTCTGACCAAACTCCAAATCATCAAGTTCATGATTCAACCAAAGATGTTTAAAACCGGCTCAAGAGCGAAAGTTTTGTGTCTCCAATGGACCTGCTTAAAAACCCTCAGGGTCTAGAGTCATCTCTAGCTCTTGGGAGGCAAGTTGTCCCAGGACCCTTAGAGGTCAGGAAATCTTGTCTTTTCTCTAGTTTTTAATAATTTGAAGCTCCCGGAACTTTCAGCCTAGTGCCCTAGCAGAGGTCAGAGGGTCTGTTATCAGTTAATTGGCTTGCTCAGCCCCAAGGGACGTAAGTCCCAGGCTTTCTCTGTCCTTTGAGGGATCTGGCTTCTGCTGCTGACCTTGGGCAAGCCACTTTCCCACTGTGGGCCGCAGTGCCCCCCCGGTCCAGCCACTCGTTAAGTTCTCCTCAAGCCCCCGTGTCCTGGTATCTGTGAGTCCTTGACACCTGCGGGGCGACTCTCTACCATTCTGGGATCCTAACTTTGGTCTGCTCCCGTTGCTGCGAGCCTGTCCACAAAGGAATTCCTAAAGCACCCTGTCTGAGAAGCGCTGACTTCCCAGAGGCCTCCATGGGGGAGGGCAGGGAGCAGGGCTTTCTTTCGCTTTTCTGTGCTGGGAAGAAGTTTATTAAGAGCCAGCTCGGAGGGCAGACGTCCGCTGGCACGTTTGTGTCCAAGTGAAACCCTCACCCCGAGGACCAGAAAAGGCCGGCCAGCATCAGGGATTTATACGGCGAAACAGAAACTTCTCCACTGCCAGGCGTTCTCCCACCTCCATGACTCACCTCCTCTCCTTCCAGACAGTCATGCACAGGACTGAATTTACGGGTCCTGCCCAGAGGTCCTTAAGTAAACAGTGCTTCCAGTCCTTTCAGCTCCCCAGACAAGTTTGATTCCAGGCCCCAGGGAGGAAGCTAATGACTTGTAGTTACTTTGCTATTGTTTTCCGAAAACAATCTGACTTCCTATCTGACAGCCTCAGAATTCCTTCTTTACAAATGAAGACGCTGGAGCCCAGGAAGGGCTGAGTTCACCAGCCCTGTAGCACAATGCTCCCGGGGAAGATCTCCTTTCTATGAAAAGTGACAGAGGCTCCTGAGAGGATGGGAATGGAAGGGACCTCTGTGCCTCGGCCCCTCTCCTGAGCGCTCACCTCCATCTCAGAGCTTGCAGTAGTAACAAACGTGTGTAGTCCGAAGAACAAACTTGTGAAGATGGTGTTACGATGACCATTTTACAGACAAGAGTGTTGAGGCTCAGTGGTTTGCCCAAGGTCATACAACAGGTAAGGGACAAGACTGAGATTTCATCTCCAGTCTTCTGACTCTGAACTACAACTTCCTGGAAAGAGGCCAGGCAGATGCAACGAGAGGCCATCTGTCCAGAGCTGGCAGGCTTTGGTCTGTCATCTGAGAACTGAGCCTTCATGTTAGATCGGAGTCTGTATTTGAGACCCACGGGACGTGGGGCTTAAGTGGTAGATTCCTGTCCTTCTCCTCCTCAGCCTCCGCACACTCCCTCAAAAGCGGGCGCTGGGTTGGGCCTGGTGTTGGGAGCTATTTCTGACCCTTCCTCCTGCTAGAGAGGCTTGATTGAGGTTCTCAGCAGAGTGACCAGTCCCTTCTTGCCATAAACAATGATCCCCACTGGCTTTCTCAGCAGTCTGGACCGTTACAGAGACATTTTGATTTTCTTATTATGGTGCTTGTGGGGACTTTTATTTTGGAAGGGAAGCAAACGTTCTCAGTTTTTTTGCTCCTGGTGATCACCACTCTGCCCCCTAGCCCACCATGACCACCACTTAGAAGGGAGGCTGGTCACCTCTAGTCTCCCGCACCCCGTGCGTACACGTGCTCACTTTGGCACTCGTTATGCTGCTTCCTGCTTATTGGCGCACAGGGCCTGCTCCCAGCCGTGGGGAACATCCAGGCAGGACTCGTATCTCCTTTGTCTTTGTGTGTCCTGTCCTTGCACATAGTAGGTCCTAAGTGTACCTTCACTGAATTAACGATTATCCAACGGGTGACTCTACAGAGCAGGTGCTGTTCCCCAGACTCGGGGAGGAGGCCGCTGTGAGGGAAGTGCAGGGTCGCCTGGAAAAGCAGTTGCCACGTGCTCTCAGACACAAAGGAAAGGTCACACGTGAATTGTACCTTTGGATGTGGGCAGTGCACCACCCGCGCAGCCATATCTGGTGGCCTTGCTTAAAGGAGGCAATAAAGGAGGCCATATAGTTATAGCTGTTAGAATAGTGGTGACACCGCGTTCCTTCTTGTTAATCTTTTATCTCTTCCCAAAGCAGCCTCCCATCTACAATGACCTGCAGAGCAGATGTATGATTCTCACTATGCTGTGTTTGTGTGTACCTGTCCATATCTGTTACCTGCTTTTCTCTATCTATCCATCTATCTATCTGTCTGTCTATCTATCTATGAAAGAGAGAAAGAATATTTGTTAAGCAGTCACTGCATGCCAAACATGATCTATATCTCATCCAATCTTCAAAACCAGTCTACAAGTTTGACAGTTACCATCATTATCCTTATTTTAAAAGTGAGCCAGATGCGACTGTAGAGAGAAACAAATCCTCCTCCATCCTTTTGGTCTAGTAGTTGTGGGGCGTGTGAACTAAACTCACAGAAGAGATTAATAGGAGAAAAAGAGATTTATCTGTATGCATTGGGGAGCTAAAAAAAAGCAGCTCACTAAATGGTTAAGGTTAGAGGCTTATATATTTAATTTAGGGGAAAGAGAGGAGGCGGGAAGGACTTCTATGGGAGGAACAAGTAAGTTTCTTTAGGAAAGACAAATGGGTTTTAGGAGCACAAATGGGAGGGAAGAAAGTCTGTGATACCGTGTGTGTATGCAAGCACAGTGGTCTTCCCATCTTCATGGCCACAAAACTCCCCTGGAGAGGGGATTATAGCAGCCTCATTTCCCAGGAGTCTCTGCTTTCAGTCACATAAGGGACGCTCCAAGAAGGCTCCTTCCTGCAACTGATGAATCTCAAATGTCTTCAAGTTAAAATAATCCTCATATCAACACTGAGGTTCCGGGTGGGTCCCCACATGGCAAAAGAGGTCACGTGGCTGCTGAATGGAGTCAGGATCTGAACCCAAGCACTCTTTTTTTTTTTTTAAATCGGAGTACAGTCAGTTATAACGTGTCAATTTCTGGTATACTGCATAATGTCCCAGCCGTGTGTGTGTGTGTGTGTGTGTGTATTCATTTTTATATGCTTTCTCATTAAAGGTTATTACAAGATATTGAATATAGTTCCCTGTGCTATACAGAAGAAACCTGTTGTTTATCTATTTTATATATAGTAGTTAGTATTTGCAAATCTCAAACTCCCAATTTATCCCTTCCTACCCCCTCTCTCCCCCGACCTGTAACCATAAGTTTATTCTCTGTGTCTGTGAGTCTGTTTCTGTTTCGTAAATAAGTTCATTTGCGCCTTTGTCTTTTTGTTTTAGATTTCACATATGACTGATATCATACAGTATTTTTCTTTCTCTTTCTGGCTTACTTCACTTAGAATGATGACCCCAGTGACCCCAAGCACTCTTAACCACAAGCTTATTTGCCCCAAGTCCTGGCTTAAAAAACAAAAATAACAACAAAACCCTCAGGGAACAGTCAATCTTCTAGATTCCTCTAACCCTTTGTAGCACTGTGACCCCAGGAGCGAGCGCTGCACCTAGACACTAATCTGGGAGGAGGTGTAAAACTTTCGCTTTTGAGTTAGGTTTTGAACGATATTGGCTAAATTATTAAGACAGGCAGGGGGGTATTGTGTCTCTATTTTACGTGCAAGGAAATGTCTCTACTTTGGAGTGATTTGTCTGAGAGCACTCGAGTTAGTGGCATACTGGACAGAAAGCTTCTTGACCTTGTATTTTGTATTTGCTGATAGACCACCTAGTACCCTACCTTGGACTTGATTAAATACACTTTTCAAAATAAAGGAGAAGCAAGCCCTGTTTAGTCCCTGTGAGGCGGGTAGGTGGGGGAGACCAGGGATGTATCATTTGGTAGAGGAGAACAGGTGCGCTCCAGGTGTGCTCTGCAAACTCTAAACACAGCTTATAGTTCAGCCAAAATATCGTAAGACTCTCAGTCTTCTTGCTTTCAAGGACTTCCATTTAGATCCAGAGGGCAAGTGCCATTCTAAGATGTCCCAGGAAAAGGTCCCAATTGTTGCCAGAGGATGCAGTCCCTGAACCTGGGACTCACAGAGCTCCGGTGAGGCTGATCCAGTGTTGCCTTCACGTCCTGACTTCAGTGGAAGAGAAGCACACTTGGCTGATACTGGATTCCCTCTCTTCCTCATCTCCCTCTTCTCACTTCTGTGGAGGCTGCAGGCAGTTCTTAAACTTGGGATCCCAAAAGATCTCACCTGCCTTAAGCCCAAGAAGAGATATGGATGTGACTTAGATCTTTTCTTTGGGGTTAAAACTTGAGATGTGTTGAGAGTACATTCACAGACCAAAGTACCAGGGGCAAGGAAGTCTGTGTTTCTTTGTTTTCTACTTCTTGGAACAGGGCGTTCTTTCCTACTCTAGCCACTGTCTGAAAAATTAAACTCTTAAAGGGGACAGCTTATGCCCGTGGTGACTGCATCTCCATTGGCAGGAAAGTGTGAGCTCAGCCCACAAAGTAGGGCTCCAATGACCATTTATGCCCTCCAGTGAGGCAGGGGGGCTCGTCACTCTGGCAAGTGGATGCTGACAGCACTTACTTGCATGTGTAATCGTCAGAGGCTGTCAGGGAGGTGGCTTTTTAATAAACATCTGGACCACAGCGTCTTGGGAGGGGGACACAGCAGGGTCTGCTCATTTGCCCTCTTGCCTGTAAGGAGAAGCTGAAAAGAGGCAATTTGCAAAGTGCCACCTTTAAAAGACTTGTAGAAAAGGTGGTTGTGTCTCTTCCTGGAGATCTCAGATGGGGCTGCACCACCTTCCGGGTCATGGTCAGTCACTCTCCTGCGAGGGTGGGAGCCCTTCCTTCCTGTGCCACTGCTGGGCTGTTTGCTCCCAGCTGACGCCCCTGTGCCCTCCTCTCGGACCAGGTCAACAGGTTTCCTGAGAACTTCCTCTATAGCCGTGGGGAGAACATGCCCGACCTCTGGCATCAGGCAGACCTTTTCCGCGCCTCATGACAGAATCATCTTGGGCACTTCTCTGAGTCTGAATTAGAAACGGAATAATGGAACTAATAACACAGTACCTGTTTTGCACTGTTGGGAGGTGAGAAGGCCTGGCACACAGAAGACCTTCAGTAAATGTGTCCTTCCCCTTCCCCTTCATTACGGCACAGTGAAGAGATCACTCTGTGTGAATCAGTTTTCCAAATGAGCTTTCTCCTCATATGATTAACACTTCATTGTATCACACGTACTGAGGACCAATACTCACAGTTACTGCCACTTACACGAATTGTTTTGTCTGAATAGTTCTTTTTCGCAACTAGAATGTCAGCTTCTTTTGGACAAGGGGCGGTCTTGTCTCCCACTCTGCATAGGCTGGGCCCATAGGTGTGGCCAGTGAATGCTCGTCCAGGAGACGCTGACACATGGCTCGGGTGATCTTTCCAAGGTCACTTTCTGTCTTTTCCTCTCCAAGTACAAGTACAATAATGTGAAGCATGCCTATCACAAAGCCCAGCACATAGTAAATTTTTTTTTTTAAGTAGTTCCGGGTTTAACTGCAGTCTTTTTTGGGGGTGGAGGGTGGGGGAGGTAATTCAGTATATTTATTTGATTTTTTTTAATGGAGGTACTGGAGATCGAACCCAGGACCTCATGCATGCTAAGCACGCGCTCTACCACTGAGCTCTATCCTCCCCCCGAGTAAATGTTGAATGAAGTCCACTTTGTCATCCCAGTTGCAAAGCCTTTCCTTACAGGCATTATACCCATTCTTTGACCAGATTTTGCTTCTTCTCTAAATCCCCACTGAGTTCTCCACGTGCTGTGGATCACAGACCTCAGCACCTCCTTCTAAGACCCTGTCTGAAGCTGAACGTGAGAATCCAGGGGTGGACAGGACAGAGCCTTAGTTCCCCCACTGGCTCTTGGCCCTACACCTCCTTTTCTGGGCCATCAGGCATCTGCTCATGGCACCCTTCTTAGACGTGTGTGGACAGCCAGACTCAGCCCCTTGAGACCGTCTCCCTGGATACATAACCCAGATGACGTTTTCCCATCTTTTGCCAGAGTCCTTACCTAAGACAGGGAGGGACCCAGGCGAGGAATGAATTGCCAAAGTGGCTTAGTTTGGGGCCATCAAAATACACTCTGTCCTGATGCCCTTGTGAGCAGAGCACCTGGCTGGAGAGCTGCTCGACTTCGCTGAGTTGGAACGACCCGAGTTTAAGAACTGTCTGCTCCCAGCCCTGACCCGGACTTCCTGGGTCACCTGTAGCAGCCCGTGCAGGTTCTTCACAGCGTTATTTCTCTACCTGCCTAGGAGAGCGGGACCATTTACCTTCTGGGCCCTGTGCTCGCTCTAGGATCACAGGTGTGCCTACATCACGGCAATTCTTCCCTTCTGGGCACTCAGAGGAGAATGGCATTGTCTCTTCTTCCCCAGCCTCATCCTCTGCCAGGCCTCCTTAGACAGCCAGTGATCTAGGAATCCACGTGCCACTAAACTTCCCCACTCTCAGATTATCTTTCAACTGAGATTTACAGGTTCTTTGACTGGCTGTCTCCTGGCTGGAGATAATAAGGTACATCCAGGAACCACCAGCCTTTTCGAGTGACTGGGACGTACATGCCTGGGCGTATATCTGGAGGGAACTCTAATTTGAAAAGATACATGTACCCCAGTGTTCATAGCAGCACTGTTTAGAACAGCCAAGACGTGGAAGCAACCGAAACGTCCATCAACAGATGACTGCATAAAGAAGATGTAGTGTATAGATACACACACACACACACACACACAGAGAGAATGGAATAGTACTCAGTCATAAATAAGAATGAAATAATACCATTTGCAGCAACATGGATGGATCTGGAAATTATCATACTAAGTGAAGTAAGTCAGAAAGAGAAAGAAAAATGCCACAAGACATCACTTGTATGTGGAAAAATGACACAAATGAACTTATCTGCAAAACAGAAACAGACTCACAGACACAGAAAATAAATTCATGGCTGCGGGGTGGGGGGAGGACAGGCAGGAGGAGACAGGTACAGCACCGCACTGTATTTTGCAGTCACATCCACAGCACTTACCACGTACCAGACGCTGTTCCCCCACGTGCCTCACACGCACTCGTTAGCCCTCATGACAATCATAGGAGGTAGTTATTCTTATCCCCAATTTACAGTTGAGGGAACTGAGAGGTAGAGAGTTTATGTTAACTTGCCAAATGTCAAAAACAGCTAGTAAGTGGTAGAGTCAGGGTTCGGACCCAGACGGGCTGGCCCCAGCATGTGCTCTGAGGTTACGGAGGAAAAGGCTGGGGGAATGCTGGCTAAGGCTTCAAGAGTCCTGGGTTTGCTTTCAACAGGGCTGCTGCCTCCCTGGACACAGGAAATTTGACCCCGTGTCCTTTCCCCTCTTGCTGATTCTAAGCTGATTCACCCATGAAAAAATATTACTCACTAAAGAAACAAATAGTTTTGCAAGATGGAGTATTTGTGAGTGGTGCTATATGTGAAGGTGAGGATGGGAGCGAAGGAGTGGCTCTGGGTTCTGGTCCTGCCTCAGCCACCTGCTTTACTGTGTGCGACATCGACAAGCGGCCTTGAGTCTTGGGGCCTCAGTTTTCCTGGCTGTCCCAGACGATCTCTGGGGACTTTTTCTGGCACTCACAGTCTGTGGGCTTTTGGTCACTGGTTGGTGTGGTTTTGGTCCGCTCGTGGTAACCTCTGCCGTTGACATTTCTCAGGCTCCACTGGGTCCATGGCTAAGCACGAAAGGTACGGAGTTGAGAAGAGGGGACTTGGCGGAACAGACGCCTCACAGAACTTGCTGTGCTGTGCGATCTAACAAGGGACAGCCTCACTTCCATCGGCCCAGTTCCAGCCAGGAGACCCGCATGCTTTGGTGGAAAGAGTGAAGAGGGAAGCCTTCTAATCTGGCCTCTCCCACTGCCTCACAGGGTCTCCGTGGTCACTTGACTTGCTTTCTCTGAACCTCAGTTTCCTCAGATGTGAAACGTAGAAAGGCCACCTTGTAGAGCTGGACCCTGGACTGATTATGTACAATAACAATGGTGTGTCCCTGTGTGTCTCAGCGCTAGCCCGGGGCCTGGCTCACAGGAGGAGGGGGGCGAGTGCGGTCCTGGGCGGCGGGGACGCCTTCTCCCTGTCCTCTGCAGCTTCCGGGTCACCCTCGGTGTCTGTTCTGGGTGCTCGTGGTGGTGACTTGTGAGACCGTGTTTTCTGCGCTAGCCAGCGCTCAGCTCACGGATGTGGACACGGCAGAAATCCCCCGAAGACTTGTTCCATGAACGAGCACTCTTTTTCCTGATGACGGGAAAAGGATGGGGAAGAGGGATCTCCCGGGTCGTGCCCATGTCCCTGCTGATGCCCCAGGACAGCCCTGGGCTGAGGAGCCCGAGGAGGCTCGGCAGAGGGTGGGCAGGCGAAGCCGAGGGAGGCGGTCGGAGGGAGAGGACCGGGGGAGGGCTGCGGGGGCGGGAGGGCTCGGGCTCGGTCCCCTGCGGGGGAGCGTGGTGAGGAGAGGCTGCAAGGAGGTAGGGGGAGAAAACTTTTTAAGTGAGCCAAGATTCTAAGAGCACAAAAGAGGGGCGGGGGAGGGAGGGATCCCGAGGGGGAAGGGGGAGGAGAGAGAAAGAGTAGGAAGGAGTGGGCGGAGGGAGGGTGACAGATACGATTGAAAAGAGGGTGGAAGAGGAGCAACTGACAGGCTCAAGAGCAGGAGGAGTGGGCAGCTGGGGACGAGGAGCCAGAGGGCCACGGAGCCGACGGAAACTCCAGGCAGGAGGGAGAGAGGAAGGTAAGGGGAAACTTGAATTTTAAGAGATAAAACCACCGGTTGATGCGAAAGAGCCAGAGAGAAAGCCTTGAATTCCAGGCTGGGTAACAGCAAAGCTTTCTCTGCACCTGTGGATTTATTCCCTACGCCTCTCACCGTTCCCTGTGACGGATGAGGTCTGGGAATATTAAAGGGGAGGCGTATGAAGCAGCAGATGAACCGCTCACTTGGTTTAGAAGGAGCTGTGGAAACATGAGAGCACGGCCCTTGCGGTCCGTCCACCTCTCACGGAGTCACTGCACTCCAGGGGCATCTCACGAACAGGACACCAGTCCATTTCCAAGCATTTCTGCTAAGATGGAATTGGCCCTTTAAAAACCAAAACCATCACTGTTTTATGATGCTTCCTCTGGGCTTGGAATCTTTTCTGAAATGCTTTCCACAGCATCTAGGAGAATGTTTTGATTTTTTTCCCCCTAAGGCATGTTGGATGGTTTAAAAATATTCCTGCAGCGTGTCACGTCGCACTGCACATGTGAGCGATCTGGCCACTCACTGTTGGAGAAAAGAGGCTGGTGAGACCCTGCGAGGATGCCCGAAAGAGGGACCCAGACGGCGCAGGGCTCCTTCCTCCCGGGCGCAGGGCAGGAAGGTCTCTGTCAGCGCCTCACTCTCTCTGCTGAGCTTGTGGTAAAAGACGCCGGACTCAGGGGCCGAGGGACCTGGGTTCCGGTGCACCCAGGGGCTGTGTGACCTGGGGCTAGACAGTCCCCCCTTCTGGGCCTCCGTTTCCTCATCTATCAGATGAAAAGCACGAAGTAGCAGGAGCCCTCTGGTTCTGTCAGCAGTGACCTTGTACAAGGCTGAGGCTCCTCAGGCGCCAGCACAGCTCAGAACCACTGAAAAGGAAGCTTGACGCAGGATCACAGCCTTTGTTCAGTGTTCCCCTTATCCCGCCTCTCGCACCCCCTCATAATGGAGGGACTCCCGATTCTGAGTTCTCAGCATCTTCCTGGACTGTTTGGCGAACCTGGCTTGGGCCCACTGGGTCCGACTGGCCTGAGAGAAGGACGGGTGGTGTGGGGAGCACGGGGCAGGCAGGCAGGCGGGGGGCCTGGGAGAAGCCCAGCCACACGGAACAGAGGAGAGGCCGAGGCCGCCTGCACCTGCCTGGCATGGAGGGCTCTTGGCTGGGGGCGCCAGCTGGCGTTCAGAGGCACCCCAGCCGGACTCACATCCTCCGGCCAAGGGGGCTCCATCTCTTCCACCCAGTGACCCTGGGTCACAGCCCAGCCCAGCCCCTGACTCACAGCTCTCCAGGGACAGTTCTGAACTTTCCACCCTCCTGCCAGGCTCCCCGGGGGCGGCATTGCTGTTGGGAGTCTGGCCCCCTCGCTGTCCTTCCAAGCCTTTCCCTCTCTCAGCAGCTGCCAGGGAGCAGTCCCAGCGACCACAGCATGCGTGGCAGGCACCCCCGGGACGGGCACCCCCTCTCCCGCACAGATGAAGTTCAGAGTCACGGCAGTAACGCTGTCGTGCTGCCCTGCTTGGCCGCTGCCTCCCCAGAGATGTTCTTGCTGGGCTGTTGAGACTGGTCGCCATTCTTACCTCCAGCTGCCTACCTCCCGCCCCCTCCAGGTGCTGCCCCAGAGCTCTAGGCCGTTAGAACTGGAGGAGGTTTCCAGAATGCCAGCCAACCTCTTCTTTGACAGATAAGGCAAACCCAGCCTAGAAGAGGGACGTGACTTGTTGGAGGCGACACCGTGCTTTGGGCCAGTTCAGCTGGGAGGACACCCCGCTCTGTGCACTCTCACCTCGGTCCCTTCTGCCTGCCGTCCTCGCCGCTGTGTTCTGAGCTTCTGTTTCTCCCCAAGCCTCCCTGCTTCTTGCAAGTACACATGTCTGCGGTCCTGTCTTCCGGCAGGGACACCACCTGCCCACCTGCCCCTCCTCACTTCCGCTGGCTGCTGGGGATGCGGGGCACAGGCAGGGGAAGGTTCTGGGCTACCACCGTGCAGCCTGGCCTCTTCGGTGCTGACTCATCCCACCTCTGGGCCCAGCCAGTTAAAACAGGACAGGGAGACTGTCTGTGTGGCTCAGTAGGGACAAGAGCTAGAAGACTTGCCGACCCCCCCAGGGCCAGGGAGACCTGCGGCCCAGGCTCTGCCCTCTGTCCCAGGAAAGACCTCGCCCCCCGGGGGTGAGCTGGCCCCACCCGGGCTCAAGGGTTGAACTGACCCAAAGGCAGAGATGCCCGCTTTTCCAGGAAAGCTCCGGTCCCCTAGGCTGACTCCTGTTCTATGGTCAGAAGCTGCTGGCTCCTGGCAAATGACAGCTTGACTCCGCTTTGTGAATCAGCAAGTCGTGGGCAAGACAGATTCAGCCTTTAATAGTCCACTCACCTTCGTAAGGAAAGGGGGTCAGGAGGCCTCAGAGTCAGAGGTCTTGAAATACTGCCGAGGGATCCTGGAGTTTATCGGATTCAGGGCCCAGGCAGCAGGCAGGGCCTGGGCACCTGGACTCACGTTCGGGTTAGAGGTTCAGCTGCGTAAACCTGGGGGAAATTATTTCGTGTCTCTGATCCTCAGTCTCTTCTTCTGCTAAAGAGATTAATAAATACCTTCCTTGCAAAGTTTTATGAAGATTAGATAAGACAATGCATTTTAAATGGCCGTCACATAGTAGGTGCTCAAAGAACAACAGAGTAACCGAGCAGAGTCCGGGCCACCTGGCCCTCAGCCCAGGTCCCTTGGAATTGAGTCTCATTGATGCAAAGGACTTTCCGCCGCGAAGGCTCCCCCGATGTGAAATTCCGAGAGGGTACTGCTTGGTTTTTATGACCACAGATTTTCTTTTTTCTGGGATGACTTATGCTGACCTCTAAGCTGGGAGTCAGAAAACCTGGATTTGCCTCTTGGCTTTGCCCCTAATTCGCTGTACTATGACAACTGGGTGAGTCGCAACCTCCCCAGATGTTCCACCTGAGAGCTGGAAGGAAGGGCCTGAGCACCCCGCCAGCTCGACCACTTTGTTTTACACACAAGTGGGTGGGGGCTCAGGGAGGGGGAGTGTCTGGTCTAGAGTCACAAAGAGATAGCTGGAACCAGAAAGAGTGTCTTCATGATTCAGAACTCCCAGAGAGGGCAGATGTGGTTGGGGTCAGGACGCCTCTTCTCCTTGGATCACAGAGCAGACAACCTCCTATTTCTCTTCTGAGTAGAACTGAGCCAGCTTCCAGCCTACCCTGGTGGATGTGCCCTTGGACTAGGGACCCGACTCCATGGAGCTGTGGCTCCACAGAGGGAAGGAGTCACACGAGGCACACAGTTTATAATGTGGACACGTACAGAGTCCATCTCCAGGCCCCAGCGCCTGAGTCACAGGAAGGTTCGGGAGCAGACTGGTCCGATTAGAAGACCGAGAGGGGCCCGACTGTAGCGGGACCCCAGCCCTCCCGTCCTCGCCACCCCGGCCTCTCCTCTCCATGCCTAGTGCAGTAACTGATTCATAGTCCAGTTACTATCCTTCCCACCTCCCCCCACTCTGCTCGCCCCCGCCCCCAGCCGGTGGCACGTGGCAGGTGCCCCTGGGTCCCTCCCAGCAGCCGGCGGCCTCTCAAATGCTGCATCGAGCTGACAGCTGGATCATGTTTGGGAGGAGTTTTGACTGGAAGTGGCAGAAAAAGAAAAGAAGGAACTAACATAATTGAGTGTCTACTATGTGCCAGAGTGTTCTAGACGCTTCCACCTACTCACGTGCTATTTCAGTCCCTGAGTAAACACCACCTCTTTTAGATGAGGAGGAAACTGAGAGGCTGTGACTTGCCTATGGTCATACAACCAGAGCGCGATGGAGGCAGGTTCCTCAGGAACCAGGAGCCCCACCACCTAACTGTTTCTGTCCCCAGGGCTCTTGTTGTGATCTGACACGGGTGGCGCGCCTGCGCCTGTCATCTGGCCAGCCGAGAACCGGCAGGAGCCACTGCTGCAGCCAAGAGCACTTACTGGCTAAAAAAGGAAATAACTTTCTATATGTGAATTCCGGCCAAATGGTGGCAGATGCTGGGGAGTCTGGGAATCCTGACTGCTGGGGGCCGAGGGCCTCGATGCAATCATTAATTCTAGGAACAGCATATGCAAGGGGTGGCTGGCCAACCAGCCAGAGGCAGAGAGGAAAGCCCCGGCCTCTTTTGGGAAAGTGGGAAAAGCCCTCCTCGGGGAGTTAAGACGTGGGCGCTCTGGGCACAGGGTTGTCACCAGTTGGCAGTCCTGGCAGTCCTCGGGGCCTCTTTGCTTTCCTTTCCCTTTTAGAGACACAGAGAGAAGGCGGGCCTTGGCATCAGGCTGACCAGGTTCAAGTCCCTTAGGCAGCATTTGCTACCTGTGTGACTTTGCAGAAGCAATCAAACCTCCAAGCTGCGGTTCTCTCCGCTGTGCAGTGGGATACGGCAGCCCCACCAGGGTCCCACCACCAGGGTCGGGAAGTAACGTTAACGTCACGTCAGGGGTAGGAAGTACAGCTGCGGCACGCCGCCGGCTTGGAAAGCGCTCAGCGCATTGATGATGTTCCTACCGTTACGTGACTTCCCGGCCCCTCGTCTTCCTGTACAGAAATGAGGGGTTGAGTCTGACTAATCTCTAAAGCCCTTCAGCTCTCCTGTGCTATGAATCAATGACAAGATATTGGCAGTAAAGCATTTCATAAATATAATTTTCATTAATAACTGCATGCGTGTTAAGGAGCCCCTTCAAGGTAACGAATACTCTCCCAATATTTCATTGTAATTGAATATCTCCGCTTGCCACCCCCTCCCATCCACTCCTTGTAAATATTTCTTCTAACATCTTAAGAAGAAAATTACTTATCCTAGCATAATTCTCTGTCTCCACTCTGCCTGCTCCCTTCTACCTCTTTGGCTTTGAAACAACTGTCCGCCGGCAGGATCTCTGTGTGGACTGCTCTGTCCTTGCCAGAACGAAATAATTACATTTAAAGAGGAGTTAATCATCTGCCCTTGGCTGGAGGAGGAGGAAGACTAAAGTGACTCTTGATCTCCCCCATCTGTCTCCCTCTCTCCTCTCGGGCTCCCTCTCCCCTCTGCAGGGATCAAGGTTCAGGGGTGCAGACCCCCCGGCTGGACTTCTAGTTCTGAGAAAGCTGCCCACACTGCCTGACTCGGTGGCTGTGGCTCCATCACACATCTGGTCGTTTCCCTGAGGCTGAAGGAGCCACCCCAAACCTCAAGGAGGAAAAGAATGAATATTCTAAATGTAAGAATTGCCCCCAGACACTCACAGATCAGCTCCCTGTTCTAGCAGTTATCTCACAGACGCCCTGCGGCGGTCACTTTACGTGAGAGGCCAGCCTTGGACGAGTCAGAGAGGCGCTGAAGGCGACTTAGACAGAATCTAACCCAGCTCTTCAGGCAGGGGCATCGCTGTCAGAAAAGGCAGGAGCTGGGTTTGATGCCAACTTCACCGCTCGCTGGCAAGTCGCCCTCAAGTGGTCTTGCTCACGACAGCCTCTCTGAGCCCAGAGAAGAGGCGCGGGGCCAGCCCCTCCGTCCTCGGGTTGGTGTGGGACGCAAATGGGAAGATATATATCGAGAAACTTGTGGCGTGTCTAGCACGCAGAAAGGTCCCAACAAGTGTTAGGTTTTCTTATAATTATTACCGCCAGGCTTCAGGTTCTCTTCTTGTGTAACTCTGGGTAAACTGGAACACGGAGCGGAGACTCTCCCAGGACGATGAAGATGAATGAGGCAGCCGAGGGCCGAGACCACTCTGCCCCGCAGTTCTGCCTCTGTCCCTTCTAGGGTAAAACCACTGGGGTGAGGGAGAATTTGAAAAATATACATTAACGAATAAGCTACAGAGGAACCCTGAGACGACGGGTGTAGTTGGTGCTCGGACGCCTGCTGGGGCCCAGGAGCTCAGCAGACACTTTCGGGACTGGCCAGCGGCTGGGACGCCGGCCACGCTGAGGCGCCCTGCAGGCGGGGCCCCGGGGCCTTCTGCGGCGGAGCCGCCGGCGCTGGGAAGCGCGGGAGCCCCGCGCTTGCCGCAGCCCGCTGGGCGGTGCAAGGAGCCCAGCACGGCCCGGGGGATGGGTACTGTTAGTATGAATAACAGTCTTTACGGAGAACCAGAGATCTGTTTGATAGTCTCCAGAACATGTGTCATTGTCCAGAATTAGACACAGACTGTGCAGAATGGTCTTAAAATCTAATTTTGACAACGTCGGGTGAGCTCCCGCGGGAGCTGCGGGGAGGGGGCCGAGGCGGACCGGCCGCGGCGGCCAGGCCTCTGCCCCGCCTGGCGGAGGGCTTGCTCGGGGCACGGGAGGGCTCTGCGGCTCTCGTCTCCCTGGGGCTCGCGGGCACCGCGTCGTGCAGGTGCCTCCAGGCCAGCGCCCAGGGAGGTGCCTCTGTGGCATTAGGTGCTCGGAGTGATCTAAATGCCGTCATCCACCCGTTGTTGTTCTAGCTAAAAAGTACATCAAGCAGCTGGCAGGTGCTGGGCAAGGTGTTAAGCACTGAGGGGAAAGAGAGGGTAGGGGGACTTCAGGGCGGAGGGTCGCTCATGAACGGATGTGGGGCTGGTCTGCAAGGAGCTCGGGGTTGAGCTGGAGAGAATACGTGGCTGGTAGAGCAAACGCTTCTGTGCGCGTGAAACCCTAGTGGCTTTACAGTCCAGCCCGAGGCCCAGCTGCCGACTTGGGAGAACACAGAAGTTGTTGTCAAATAGTATACTAGAACAGCTGTTATGTGTGGCTCCAGAGGACAGAACTAGAGCCAACAGAAGGAAGTGAATTTTCAAGGCATCCCCATCGTAGCTTCTGGCTCACTCGCAACACCTCTTCATGCTCGGGAAGACGAGGAGGGACGAGGGGGCAGTTTCAGCTGCGTGCTGGTGGTCCCTGTCGCCTGCAGCCCACCCAGTTTACCTGCAGCCACTACTGAAGGACTGTTCCGAGCACGGTGACGGCCGAGTGTGGTGTCTCACACTCCCCGCCCTACTGCGGGGCTGTGTCGGAGTCGTGCAGTCTTACTGCCAGACCAAACTTCTTCCCAATCATTAAGAAAACACTTACGCACTGAGACAACCTGATACCATGAAAATATAAAGCAGAAGACAGGGCTGTGGACTTTGAGACGTCTACTGCCCGTCCGAGGGCAGACGTTGCGAAATCCTCGAGGGCAGGTGTCATGCCTGATTTTATTATTTCAGCAGATATCACTGAGTGCCTAGTATATGCCAGGCCCGGTCCCTCTTGGGTATTACCTTCAGTACCCAGAACAGTGGGAGCACATAGTAGGCGCTGAAAAAAACTACTTGCCGGTTGGCTGACAGACCAGAAGCTCTTGGAGAACAAGTGTAAGACAGTGTATGAGCCAGTGTGGGAGTGGATCCTCCCTGCGGGATGGTAATTTGGAGTCTTCAAAGTTCAGGAGACGTCGGAGGACTGAGATCACGCCTTACTTCCACCTCAATCTGTGGGGTCAGCAGAAGAGGCCCTGGCTATGAGCTTCTGTTAATTCGGGTCGCTCTAAATGGGTTTTCTGTAACAACACTGGCTGCACAGGGAGGCCACGGGGACAGCATAGAGAGGAGCACTGGGCTGGGCACGTGGACACCTGACGTTTGCTTCTAGCCACAGAATCCCTGAGCTGAAGGAGCAAGATGATTCCTAGTCACTGTGCACAAAACCTTTCCTTTGGCCCTTTCCCTCTTACCAAGTGCCATGCTACTACAAGACAAGTTCCCTGGTGACCTCTCCAAAGGTTTCCTTTGTCCCAGAGTATGACAGGGAATAAAGAACATGCATGCAATAGCCTATAACGAAAAATAATATGAAAAGGAATGTGTCTCTGTGTGTGTGTGTGTGCAGCTGAATCATGCCGTACACCAGAAATCAACACAACACTGCAGATAACTATACTTCAATGTAAAAAAAGGACATTCAGAGTTGGGATGTTCCTCTCCGGGTTCTAGGGACCGCCTCTCCTTGCCTTGGGGATTTCAGAATTTGTTACCTTCTGGAAAGGGCTGTAGAACCCAGGGCTCCATGAAGGCCCAGGCTCAGCCCTGAACAAGGGTCCACCTCCTGCCACATGTCCCCGAGCCTCCTGTGTTTCCTTAACACACATTACACTTTACTGCAAGTATGTGTTTCATCTGCCCCTTAATTAGGGGAAGTAAAGGCAGCCAAGCCCAGCAAAGGCAAGGACGCCTTGCCTTTTAACTGCTGCATCTTCAGTGTCACCATCACAGAATGATGCCTGGTAACTGGTAGCTGCTCAATAAACGTATGAAGTGAATGAATGAAAGGGAATGACATCATAAGCAGAGAGAACATGAGGAGCCAAGATAGAGAGGTGAGAAACTGTAGGCCATACGCTCGTGTGTGGGGAGTTGTGGAGCTGAAGCATTGAGTGTGAAGGGAGCGGCAGGAATAGCTGGGGTGAGGCTGTGCTGTGGACGGTCTCGAGCAAGTTAACGAGTTTGGACTTTGTAAAAGGTAGGAAGTCAGTGAAGATCACAGATAAAGCAGTGGAGTATATTACCATTGTATTTGGCAGAATTTATTCATGGCATGGGCAGCTTCCTCTGCCCCTCCTAATCTACTTCCTGCCAAGAAACGGATAATAATCCAAAAAGTGTTTTATATGCCATCCACCCAGAAAACTCACTGAGGATCTAATCTGCAGGCTTCTTTGGCTGAGGTTGTGGGAGGCACAAAGGGATCCAGTGTAGCTGGGAAACTGACTTCAGCCTTTCCTATGATAAGCTGAGCAGCTGGCAATTTTAGGTTTCTCTGACCTTGATTGAGTTACCCAGGAAGTCACAAATGAGAGGTCTTTACCCTGATTTGGGGCTGCCCCGCCCCACACTTCAGCTAGTTTCTCTCGTTCCCTCCCCGTGAGGCGTCCTTCCTAAGACAGTCCGTCTTTCTGATCCTCTGCGACGTTCCTTCCTCGTCCTGCGCTTTGCCTCTTCCAGGTGGGGTTCCTTGGACCACAAGTGAGGGAGTCAGCAGTCAAGCCTCTTGGCAGCCAGACCAAAGCGTCACATTCTTTGCCTGGAACTATTTTTATACTTCCTGGGGGACTTGCAAGGAATGAGTGACAGAGTCAGAGACCAAGGAAAAAGTCTTCGGGGATTGAGGAGAGTTTGGAAGACTCGCCCCAAATCCTGGAAGAATATGACATGTGTTTCCCTCTTTCTCGTTGCTTCTTGTTTTACTTCCATTTTTCATTCCCTCTGGCTTCCTCCCCTTCTGCTCTCCCATCTGTTTCTCTCTGCTCCTTTGTAAGGCACATCTCTCCACCTTCGACTTTCTCCTTCTCTCTCCTGCTCCCATTCTTGTTCTTTCCCACCACTTTCCTTGCTATTTTTCCTGTTCTTGTATTTTGAGCACCGTGCTGATGTATCACCTCACGACACTCTATGAGCTAAGCAATAGAATATCCACGTAGCCGGTGAGGAAATTGAGACACAGCTCCAGTAACTTCTCCAGGCTCAGCAGATCTTACCAGGGGTTCCACCCCCTCACCCCGGCCAGGCATCCACATTATCTATTTGTTTATTCATTTGCTTACTTACTCATTTATTTATTGAAGTCTAGTCAGTTTACAACGTCGTGTCAGTTTCTGGTGTACGGCGTAATATTTCAGTCACACGTATACATACATACATTTGCTTTCATATTCTTTTTCATTATAGGTTACTACAAGATATTGAATAGAGTTCCCTGTGCTGCACAGAAGAACTTAACAGGGATTTGACCAGCATTTAGCTGACCCCCAAACTGTCATCTCTTAACTGTTACAACAGAGTCTCTTTCTCTCCATTTCCAGCTCCCCCTTGTCATTCCCCTCTTTTTGCTCCTCTTCTCTCCCCACCTCTCTGCTTCTCTCCCTCCCTTCTCTCTGACACTCACCACATCCTGGTCTCTGTGTGTGTGGGGATGACCCTGAAGGTGCTGAACACTGTGCACGTGCCCAGAAGAGAAGACAGGCCATTCAAACTCTTATCTAATCAGCCATTTTCCTTTTGGGCAAACACTCCAGAATTTTCCACATTTGGAAGCTAGGGAGGGGCCCCTCCATCACGTGAGGAAAAGGGTAGATGTCTGATCACAAAGCAGAGGAAAGGCCTCAAGACCTGGAAGGGTCTCTGACAGGGAGGGGAGCAGAGACAAGGCCCTTCTCACGGACCCTTGGACACTCTCATTCCCGGGGACTCTGAGTGCTCTCAGGGCTGAGGAGCAGGGGGCTGGGAGAATTCAGCGCCAGGAGGCTGGTCTCTGTCAAGGTATCAACTCAGAAGCCAAAGCAGTGTGGACCGTGAAGTGTGGCACCCCTGCTCTGTCCTCCCTCATCTGCATAAAGACAGGAGCCAGGGGAGGGTAGGAGTCAGGGCCACACCGGGGTTTGAATGTGGCGGCCTCTAAGGTCCCATCAGAGTCTGAGGGTTCTGACTCCAGGAAGGGAATATCTGTGTTCGGTTCCCTCTTTCTCCTTTAGTCATCCTATTGATTAGCACTGGCTGATTAAAGGCGTAAGCCACGGGGACGTTTCCTGCTCATCAGGTGAGATCTGAAGAGCCGATTCGGAAGCCTCGGCCACTGGTTGGTGTGTCTGGGATTCTCCGGGCGGCTTCAGACACCTTGGCTCATCACTTCTGTCCAGAGGCAGGAAGTCGTGGGGTGAAGAGGACTTTAAGCGAGGTTCCCTCTGTTGACTGGGGATGGAAAAATATTGTCTAGAGCACCCCCTCCAAATGAGACTCCTCTCCGCACCTCACAGACCAGAACTACCCGCAGCACGGGCTGAGAAAGCGACAGGGGCCTGCTCACCCTGCTACTGGGACGCCGGCAAGGAACGGGGGGTTGGCTTGCCGCCAGACAGGAAACACCAGTGCCCGCGATCCCCTCCTCCATTCACTCAGCTAAGGCTTACTAAGCACCCTCTTTGGGCCAGATGACGACATGCAGAGGACAAGACAGTCCCTGTTCCTAAGGAGCTCCGACTGGAAGGACACCGATAGGCAGAGGATCACAAAACAAGGCAGGCAAGAGCTAGGAGAGGACTGAGTGTCCCCAGGGCCACCACAGAGCTGAAGACACTCAGTTTGAGGAAGCAGGGAGGGCCGGAGAAGCAATGACTGGGTTCAGTTTTGAGGGGTAAATAGGATTCAGTGAGGGGTGAGGGAGCATGGAGGGGGTGGCCGGGAGGAGGGCATTTGGGATCTTCTGAAACTTGGCGTGGCTGGACAGAACTAGGGACAGGCAGGGAACGAGGCCAAAGACGCGTGCAAGGACCTGATGAGGGAAGGTTCTGTATGGGCCTTAAAGGTTTGGAGCATGTATCCTGGATGTGAGGGGAGCAGGTTCGTGCGTGGGTGCCTCCTGTACGCAGGGCCGGTGAGCTGCAGGCTGGCACGGCTGCACCGCCACGAGGTGCTGCTCGGCGCTGCCAGCTGCTTACCCACTGGGGAGCCTGAGCTCACCTGCCCTCCTTTAGCTGGGGTGACCAAGCATGTTTCTATTTGCCACCTCCCAGCAGAGCTGGTCCATGCTGGATGGTTCTGACTGGTAGAAAATGCTTCCCGAGGGATCAGACCTGCTGCTCCCACCCTCATTTTTCCTCCTCCACCTAATTCTGCCACCTGACAGCCATTCAAACATACAGAACATACGAGCTGTGATTTTCAGCATCTCGCATACCTCCTCTCCTAGAACCCTCAGAATCCGCTGGTGTAGCTATTCCACCCCCATTTTACAGACAAGGAAACAGACTCGGTGGAGTAAATGTCCGGAGTTGCATTTGCAGACTCCCCATCCTGTGCTCTTTCCAATTCTCCAGTGTTTCTCGGGTGCGGTTCTTGGACCGCCTGCATCAGAATAGCCCAGGTTGCTTGCAGCAAATCCAGATTCCGGGGGGCCATCCCGGACCTCCGAAGCAGAGTCTCTGCAGGTAGCAGCACACAGTCCCCACTGTCACACACGCCTCAGCTGGTGTCTAGATCCGCTAAAGTGAGGGAACTGTGCTCTAATCTTGCTGACATGACTACTTTGAGTCTTTCCTTTTTATTTTTGCTGGGGGTGGGGGAGGAGGCAGAGAGCTTTTTAAGTGAGTCTGAATTCTAAGCTGTGCTTTCTTAAGAACACATTGGTCAGGATCGGTGGAATTACACAGTATGACTGGATTTTCCAGACTTCTGCAGAAGCATTCCTCTGTTTTTCTCTCTTTCTCTCTGCCCCCTTTGCAGGAGTCTTGGTGTCTGTCTTCTCCTGGGCCAAGATGGGTGACTGGAGCTTCCTGGGCGAGTTCCTGGAGGAAGTGCACAAGCACTCCACAGTGATCGGCAAGGTCTGGCTCACCGTCCTCTTCATTTTCCGCATGCTGGTGCTGGGCACGGCTGCCGAGTCATCCTGGGGGGACGAGCAGGCTGATTTCCAGTGTGACACGATTCAGCCCGGCTGCGAGAACGTCTGCTACGACCAAGCCTTCCCCATCTCGCACATCCGCTACTGGGTGCTGCAGATCATCTTCGTGTCCACACCGTCCCTGGTGTACATGGGCCACGCCATGCACACGGTGCGCGTGCAGGAGAAGCGGAAGCTACGCGAGGCCGAGAGGGCCAAGGAGGTTCCGGGCGCCGGCTCTTACCAGTACCCAGTGGCCGAGAAGACAGAGCTGTCCTGCTGGGAAGAAGTGAATGGAAGGATCGTCCTCCAGGGAACCCTGCTCAACACCTACGTCTGCAGCATCCTGATCCGCACCACCATGGAGGTGGCCTTCATTGTGGGCCAGTACCTCCTCTATGGGATCTTCCTGGACACTCTGCATGTCTGCCGCAGGAGTCCCTGCCCCCATCCCGTCAACTGTTATGTGTCCCGACCCACAGAGAAGAACGTCTTCATCGTCTTTATGCTGGCTGTGGCTGGACTGTCCCTTTTCCTCAGCCTTGCTGAACTCTACCACTTGGGCTGGAAAAAGATCAGACAGCAGTTTGTCAAGTCCCGGCAGGGCATGGCTGAGTGCCAGCTTCCCGGCCCTGCTGCTGGCATGGTCCAGAGCTGCACGCCACCCCCCGACTTCAATCAGTGCCTGGAGAATGGCCCGGGGGGGAAATTTTTCAGTCCATTCAGTAACAAGATGGCCTCCCAGCAGAACACAGACAACCTGGCCACCGAGCAGGTGCGAGGCCAGGAGCAGATCCCTGGAGAAGGTTTCATTCACATCCGATATGCCCAGAAGCCTGAGGTACCCAACGGAGGCTCCCCGGGGCATCGCCTCCCCCATGGCTACCAGAGCGACAAACGCCGTCTCAGCAAGGCCAGCAGCAAGGCCAGGTCAGATGACCTATCAGTGTGACCATCCAGGGTGGGGGGACCAGGACCAGCTGGGAACAAACGAGGCTCAGAGAGGGAAGATGTGTCCCTTCTGACCCCAGCTCTCCCATTCTCATCACTGCTCTGCTCCTTCTGGGCCCTGGGTCTCAATGGCATTGCTCATTTATTCCAGAAGGTATGACCAGGGCTTTGCGAGGTCTGTCAGAGACGTGGCTACGCACTCAGGTTGCTGTCCTTTCCCCATCCTCTACCCAGTACACTCAGTGAAGCCTTTCAGGTGACTCGGTGAATGGGACGGAGGAAGGGAAGAGGACCGTGGCAATTCTGGCTTGGGAGGGACATCCAGAGGGACAGGGTGACTCCCTACATAGCAGCCCCAGATCAGATGGGCTCTCCAAGTCCCTGTGGCTCCCTTGGCCTGGTCACCCTTCCTCCTGCAACGAAGGAGCCCAAAGTTCCCAGCCAATGGGAGTAAGAATCAAGGAACTTGCATTAGAAATGCTCTTGAATCTGTGGTCTCCTAGCACCATGCCTTGGCTTGGTGGTGAGGTCACCACTGGCTGCTCTTACCTCTACCCAGTCTTACTTAAAAAGAGGTCCTTGAACTTGACCAGCAGCCTCAACTTTACAAGTGCCTTGGTATCTTCCTCTGGCAAACTTCTCACCTTGGTGAATCTGAAGCCTTTCCTTCTGCCAAGGTGTACAACCAGCCCACGGGGGTGAAAATCTCCCCTGGGAAGTCACTGTGCACACGACTCCGCTGGAATTCCTGCCACCACATGCCGTCCTGCAGCTCTGTTACAGTTCAACCTGGTGACAGAAACCATCCCTTGCCTTCCTCCCTTGGCTGTTCATCCAGCGCTCCCCTAAAAATCTTATTGACCAGAATGCCCAAGAAGCTGTCGCCCTCTCTCAGAATCTGACCAGACCACCAGCCGTGGAGGCCAGTGGAGTGGTCCCAGTTCTTATTAAAACAAAGAGGGCATTGTGCTTCTCAGATTCCCCTTGGGAAAAAATAATTCTGCTGTGAAGATAAAAATAAAAAAGAAGAGAAAATACTGGAAAATGCTTTTTCCTTCCTATTTATTCCCGTGCTGTCTGCCAACTTAGAGTGCCAAGAGGAAGTGTGATGACAACTGTGGAGGCCCCAGATCACTCCTTCCCCGGGGGAGGCAGCAGGGAATCTCCGGCTCTCTTGGCAGGGTGCTTGTGCAAGAGCAGAGGGACTCCTGTGTCTCCCTGGTGCTCCTCAAGACACTGCGAAGAGCAGTGGGGACAGCAGGAAAGCCCTGCCTTGCCGGAGGCTGGCCTGGCTTCTCTATGCAGTGCGTCCGTAACGGGTGGTTGCCATTTTGGTTGAAGGTGAAGGATGATCAGAACTGGGTGCTGACACTTACAGGGAGATGATTGCTTTTTAAAATGCACGTGTGTGTTTGTGGATGTATATGTACGCTGATAAGGTGGGTGAAGGGGAGGGGGTCCTGAAACGAGGACAAGATACCTTAGGGACACTTGTGTCCTGCCTTTTCCTCCAGATGCCCAGCAGAGGGGCCGAGCCTCACTGTTGTCAGTGCTGTCAACCTAAACAGGTAGACACAAGAGGTCGGGGCAGAGGGGGTTGAAGGCTCATGGGAGGCTCAGCCTCTGCCCCACGTGTCCATCTCCGGGCCCCTCCGCTGATACTTGGATGTAACTGGTGGGTGGAGAGAAGGGGGAGGGTAGACGGCTGGAGGAAACCGACTCAGAAGCCATTTAGGGAAGAACTGGTCATCCCAGGTCCCTGGAGGGGACACCTTTTAATCTACTGTCTGGCACTGGCATTAAGACTCTCTCTCCAAAATGAAACAAAGAAGACTCTCCTTCCATCTCTGAAGTGCATTTGTTTTCTGAAATGAGTGTTCTTGGATTAGAAATTCTCTGAGGTCAGACCTTGATGAGGGGGCTTTCAGGAAGGGAAAAGGAAATAACATGTGTGGTTTGTCCTAATAAAGTCAGGCCCTACATTTCTCTCTCCTTTGTGTTCCTTTCAAGCTGTGGCTACTGAGAAGGATGACGGAGCTGGGGGTGGGGGAGCCCTGCCGTCAGTTAGTCAGCGGAGCAAAGAGCTCTGGCTCAGACGTGCAAGGGTGAAGATCCCAGGTGCTGACTTACAGCCGGACCCCAGCAAGCCACGTAACCTCTGAAGCTCGGTTTCCTTATTTGTAAATTGAACCCAGACATGCCTGCCTCACAGGTGGTTAAATGAAATACTGTTCACAAAGAGCTTGGTGGAGTGCCTGGGAAATAGCAGCCTGCCATTGCCCGATAAGTGTTTTCATCATCTTCATTATTTTTGTTATTATGTTGAATACACAGTATTTGAGAACCTGGGATGCTGAGGGATGCTTCCAGCACTTCCCCTCCCGACGCTCACAGTCTCCCTAAGATGATCACACTGACCCACACAGAGGAAACAATTAGAATAGAATTAAATGGGAGTTCAGAGATTATCCATTCTAAGAACGATAAAGCTCCAGGAAGGACACATATGGGAAAACTACACAGAAGGGGAGAGACCGGACCTGGGCCTTAGAGGGGCTACATTTTCAGAGGAGTGAAGACCTCGTGGGTGAGGCCTTCTGTGCGGTGCATCCGCATTGTACAGACATGGAAGCTGAGTTCTGAGGTTCCCTGACAGCGGGCAGCTTCTCACTGGCCTCTTTGATTGGGATCATATCTCTTGGGAAGAGGAAAAATGATTTTTGTCTCCAAACAAAGGGTCCAGGAACCACCCAGTCCTTCACCAGCAAATGGGTGCCATTTCCTAGGGGAAGAAACAAAGGCTGGGAAGAAACAGAAGTATTATCTGAACCACCAGTTGGTCCTGTTTATCAGGACACAGGACAGGAAGGCCCTTTTAAAGGGGGCTTGCAGAGAGACCACTGAACACATCTTGTGACCGGTGTTGAGATTCAGGGGTGGCCCTGGCACCTGGCATCTGGTGGCCAGGGGTAAGGGGCTCAGCCCAGAGGTGCCTGAGGGGTCCAGCTGGAAAAAGCATCTGGGATCTTTTTTTTTGGGGGGGGGGTCCTTGAAAAACAGTGGTGAATCTCATGGTTTTATAAACATAACTATTAACATTTAGCATCTTCTATTGCACCGAGGCCGCAAAAGCCAAGGGACTTACTTCCTAGTGAGATTTCAACCTCCTGTATCTGCTCCCACTTCCCTTCCCTCCCCTCGAAACGGTCCCCGCTGAAGAGGTGAGCGGGGTAGCAGCGCGGCGAGCACCCTTTGGGGTGCAGGCCCTCGGGCTCCTTCCCAGCTAGGGGGTGGTAGACGGGGTCCAGACTCTCATCCCTCTCTCTCCAGGTGCTTCACGCAAGTGCTTGTCACATGTCCTTGGGTGAACAGGCGAGGTACAGCATTGTGTGTGCACCCCGACTACAGCGCGTCAAGCCAGTGTTCGTAAGAACAGAGACCTGAAGGGAGCAAACCAAAGTAAAGCCCGTTGTGCCCATCTGGCAGATCTGGGCTTTAAATCTCCTTATTTTCTAAACAATTTTAATGTTGCCATGTTATTTTTGTAATTAGAAAATTTAAATTATGTTTATATTCAACCTTTGGGCTAAATTTGGTGTTCCCCTGGGGTGGCTGCCAGGGCGGCTTCTCCTCGCTTCCGTGGTTCTCATGCCTGGGAACATTTTTCTTTGTTTGGGCTCTGACAGCCACCCTTAAATGGAATCAGATTAGCAGGAGGCCCCCACCCCAGGGTCCGGGCTGCCGCCTGCGCAGCGGCAGTGGTGCGCCAGCTGCGCGTCTGGAAGTGGCTGAGCGGCGGCGGGAGCGGGGCAGTCACCTCGCGCACCCACCAGCTCTTGCACACCCTCAGGGCGGTGGGTGTGGAGGGTGCCCGCTCCACGTCAGGTCAGGGCCATGGGCCGGGCGCTGTCTGGGTGGTTTAGAAGGAAATCGGTGGGAGAGAAGCCTGTCCTCAGAGGCTCAGACCTCTGAGGGGAGGAGCATGATGCCAGAGCAGCAGGCAGCAGCCCAGAATGGAGGAGCTCGGGATGGAGGAGCTCAGGATGGAGCTCAGAGCTCGGGATGGAGGAGCTCAGGATGGAGCAGCTCAGGATGGAGGGAGGAGCTCGGGATGCAGGAGCTCAGGATGGGGAGCAGGAGATACACGGTGGGGCTGGCTTAGACCAAGGAGGGGACCACGGGAGACGGAAAGCTCAGGAAAAGCTTCAAAGAGGAGGTGCCACTTGAAACCAGCTGTGAAAGATGAATACGATTTTATTGTGTCGAGAATGGTTTGTTCCAGCAGCTGGGAGGAGCCCTGAGGGGAATGCCGAGGGGGAGATGAGACCATGGGGTAGGAGGATTCTTGAAAGTGTGCCTTTCACTCTAAGTGGTAAGGGGCTATTGAGTTCCTTTGGACCTCTGGGGAGAGGGGTGATCCGCGGGGTTCTCCGGCTTGACTAAAGGAAGCAGCACGCAGTGGTCTGCAGAGGGAAGACCCTGGAGGCCGACTACCTAGGAGGCTCCCTTCTGGTCTAGGGATGAAGAGAGGGGACACAGACAGAACCCCCACCACTGGGACATGGTGACAGGTGACAAATGGGGTGGGGGATGGTGGGAGGAGGAGGAAGCTACAGGTAATAAGCGGTTTCAGGGCTCTGTGAACATTTATTCATTCACTCAACAAAATTCATCCCATTCGCATTAATTTATTCAACAAAAATGTGGTGTGTGGGCCTGCTGTGTGCCCCACATGGTGCCAGGACCCAGGGGCTGAGAGAGGAGATCTGGGCTCAGGGGTGCGTCTCAGTGGCAGGGCATCTGACTGCAGAGAGATCTGGTGGTAAGACAGCGACTAGCATGCAGTGGAGGGTAATGGGTACAGGAGATGGTTTTCTTTTTCTCTCTTCAGATCCTTTCGGCCTTACCTGTCTCTTACGGCAGCTGCCTGTGGGTGTGGGCCAACTCCACAGGGGTGCATCTGACCTCCCCCTCCAGGGCTCCCCTTCTGACACGGGGAGAGCTCTGCTCAGCACCTATGCCAGAGCCGGGGCATCCGTGCAACATAGGGTCAAACTCTCTGCGGTGGGAGACAGAAGCCCTTCCTCCACCATCACCACTACCCTGGGGGTCCCAGGCCTGGTTATCAGGGCTTCTCCAGGGTGCAGTCCTTTGGACAGAGCAGCCAGTCCCACTTGGCCGTGCCCAGTTGATAAACACATCTTCTGAGTGGCTCTGCCTCCGTCCCTGCCTCTGTACCCTTGCCCCCCTCTCTGGCTCCTGGGTCTGTACACCCTAACACAGTGTTAACACGCCAGTCTGCTGTGGGCTGTGCTCTCCGGGAAATCCAAACTGAACCAACAATTCTTATTTGAAATCTAGCTGTCCTCACTCAGAGTTGTATAGCACTCCAGCCAAGCTGGAGCATCAGGGTTGGTAGCAATCCTTCACTCCTAAACGAGTCTAGGTGTGCGGGTCACAGACCCCGGCATGTGCTGTATTATGAGGCGCAGCAGTTACAGGGATTCACAGCGTGTCTTGCGTGTTAGTCTTGTCTGCCTGGACGGATCGCTCCCTCCAAGACCCTGTGCCTCACCGCATTCAGGACAACGCTGGGCAGGCAGAGGACGCCAGAAAGCTTCTGCCAAGTTGAGCTGAAGTTGTTCTCATTTATTTCCCTGGATTCCCCATAGTCTTCAGCTGCCTCACTTCATCTACAAACCAGTTTCCAAAAGGACATGTCCCTCCCCTCCTCGCACCGCGCTCGTGTGTGGTGAAACGGCACCAGCGGGAACTCCCACGGAGCGCGGGCGTGCGACCACACTCCAGCGGATACTGTGTGATTCTACAGCGCTGGATCCAGAGGGCGCCCCTCCCCCGGCAGTGGATCTGCAGGTTCCGGCCGGGAACCATGCAGGCTGGGTGCTGCTGCCACGCTCCTGTGTCCCTTTCCAGGACAGCCCTGCTTTCCCACTGACAAACCGTGCCAGCTCCCCAGGTTTGTCTGAATTTTCACTAGGAGAGGAAGTTAAAGTGTAGAAAGAAATTCTCCACTCCCCAGTTAATCGAGGATGTCACTGCCACTGACTGCTCTCCCCTCTTCCCCATCCCTTATAGTCTCAAGATTTGGGGAAAATAAAAATTACCACACACACACACACGTATGTGCATGCACACGCATGTGCACATACACGCTGGGGGCCCTATTTTCACATTTCTAGCATCCCTTAATCTAAAGAGCTTTCTGGGGGAGGGAGGCAGCCACAGTGAGGGCGGTCTTTCTCTGGGTCTCCCCGGCGGGGCTCTAGCGGGAGGCTGGGAGCGTGGAGATGCGGAGTTCAGGAGCCAGGGCGCTTCGGCTGAGTAGAGAGAGAGAAAGGTGCCCTCTGACAGCGGGGCCTGGAGCTGCTCCCGTGGCAGTTAAGCTCTCAAGGGAAAACACCTCTGGCTTTTCAGACCCGCAGTCTTTTCTGCTTCCTTTTCCTGGCACCCACTTAGACCCTGCCATTCCGAGTCCCCGCCCATCCCTTCCAGCACTTTCTCTCCACCCTGCTGACCTTCCCTCCCCCCCAGCAGAGCCCTGGGTCGGGCAGAGGGATCCACGTGCACTTGACTAGTCTTCCCAGCTAAACCCGAGGACGTCAGGGAGGACATCTGACATTTCTCTTCTGTTGCCCTTTGTCCCTAGCATATGAATCACGGGATTTTTAAATAGGGAAAGGCCTCTAGCAATCAAATTTAACTCTTATTTTCCAGGAAACTGAGCCCTGGAGAATCAAGCGTTCTAGAGCCTCTGTGCTGAGCAGCCATTCAGCCCAGCCTCCTAATCACTCTCCACTGCCTGCCACGGTCACCCAGCTTCTCCTGGGCACTTCCACTGGCAAAGCCCCCGAACGGTTGGGTTTAGCTGGCCCGGCTGCCTGGCCCTGGGGTCAGAGCCCAGCTTTCTATTTACATAGCTTCTCTGAGCTCTTGTTCCTCACCTGTGACATGGCAGAATTGTGTCTAACAGGATTGCTGTGAAGCATAAATTAAGCACATAACACCTCATATCAAACGATTACTTAATAAATGTTAGCTATTAGTACGCTGTTTCCCAAGACAGCCCAGCCTATCTCCAGAAAGGTCTGTTAGAAACTTCTTAGTTGTCTTTCAGTCGATATCTTTCCCCATTTCCACCAACACCGCCTTGTTTCTTTACTTCTTCATCCTCATGCTTCTCTCAGCTCGTTGGAGGCTGCCCTGAGGTCATCTGAAAGCTGCAGACTTGAGCACAGAGGCGGTAAGCTCATCGTCTTCATAGACTGAGTCCCTCTAGGCAACTGTGAAATCCTAACGAAGCTTTGTTTCACAAGCACATGTTCATCTTACCATTGTCTGAGGCCGGGACGACTGGGCTTTTCCCATCGCTGCACAAGGTGTCACGTCTCTGTACTGTCCCTATCAACCACCTTAAACGTCCATCTCATCAACAGATCACTAAACCCAAATCATCTCAGTGTCTGCTTATAAGCTAAGATCCTTGTATATGTCTGTCTCCCTTTTAGGATGTAAATTCCACCATGGCAAAGACTTTGTCAAACTCATCACTGCATCCCAGTGCCTAGCCCGGCGCCAAATTACATCTGTTGATTGAAAGACTGGAATAGGCACATGTAAACATTTATTTAGTAAATGGGTGAAGCACACCCAGTGTTCTCCGTGAGAGACAGTCTGATAAACATATTTTCTTTCATTTCATTACATTCAGTGATGGTTTACAGCCCAGAAAGGTTTTAGCAACCCTTGTTTGGCACTTTGGAGACCTTCCTGGCTGGCACCTGCCCAGCCCTCACTGAGTGAATGAACGTGGTGTGTGCCTAAAACTAGGCAGGGCAGAGCACACACGGTGGGGGGACGTGAGCTAAAGCTGGGCTTGCCTACTGGGTGCAGGCCAGTTGGGGCAGCCCCTCCACTGGCAGTCAGTACAGAGAGAACTCTGCGGGCGGCCACCACCCCTCTAGGCGAGTAGCCGCACTTCCTCCTGGCCATGCAAGGAAGAGGCAGGCTCCTGTCGTAAAGACTGGGAGAGAAGGGAACATGGCAGCTGTAGGTGTTTAACCTCCGATAAGATGAACTCTGGGGCCTGATGCCTGGCCCCACTTTAACCCATAGCTCCTTCAGAACTTTGCAGAGGGTGGAACAGGGCTGGGTGCAGTTAAACTGGCTAAAAATAAACCCTGAAATAGACATTGTCTGTCGGGAACAGGTGCTTTGGGGAAGTAGAGTTTGGCTTCTGAAAACAAGTACCTCGTAGGGCCTTTGCAAGGGGTGGCTGGGCACCTGGTGGCAGCAATGAACTTTGCTTTCCTGTCCAAGGCTTATATCCCACCCTCCACGCCTAATACCACCTCATACCTCGGCCCCACCATGGCTCTCCCCACCCCCAATGCTTCACCACCTCCTGCCCAATATAGATTTACAAAGTCACCACCTTCTGACTCAAGGATTATAGTTTCTCAAAATAAGCTGCGCTGAACAACTGCTGTACCCAGAAACAGACCGAGTGGAAATTCCAGGGCCCTGGGACAGGGTCTCCTGCTCTCTCATGCTTAAGCCTCTGCCCCCGTGCCCCTGTCGGCGCAAGACCAGGAAGCAAATGGAAAGAGCAAGTCTTTCCAACCCTATGCTCCATTTTTACATCAAAAAGAGGTTGGTCAAGTCTAGGGCAATGTCGTTTAAAGCCCTTTTGAAACTCTTTAAATACAACGTCCTATAAGCGCATACAGGGAACTGGCCCAACCTAGCAGCCCTGCGTGGACTGCGGGGCAGGGAGACGCGTGTCTGGGCAGCACCCGCTTTGCTGCGTCCCTCCCTCCTGCGTGAGCTACGAGGACAGCCTGGGGACGAAGAGTGTGAGGCCCAGAGCGCCCCAGCAGGAAGGCACACGCTGAACAGAGCCAGGAACTGGGACTAAACTATACGTGGACCAGTCTTCCTGCCTTGCATCAGCGTTGTACAGAGGAAGCTGGGCCGAACCAAGCCCTCAAGCCTGCACACATGTGAGGGGTGCAGATGGGTGTCAGGTGGCCTCCCCTGAGGGGAGAGAGGCCTTCAGGGTCAGGAATGCAGGCAGGGCTGGAGACCAGGAGCAGACCGACCTGGAACTGCCACGTTCAGTGTTAGGGTTGGCAGACAACGGTGGGGAGGATGTCATGAAGGATCCAGTTAATGGACGACCTTGAAGGTCAGTACGGAAAGCCTGAATTTGCTCCAGCAGGCAGTAGGGAACCACTGTTACTTTCTGGGCAGAGGAATATCTCATGAAAGGGCTTCCAGAAAAACAGTGGCAGTGCTCACATAAAATCAGCTCTAAAGGGGCAACATCTGGACTGTAAAAGCCTTTCACAGGCATCCCACAGCGTCTCCTCTGCCCATCCGCCATTCCTGTCTGTCTGAGTTTGAATGCCCAAACATTCTGCCTAGCTTTTGCCTGGCCTTCTGACTGGTGTCCACCTTCCATCGCCCAATAGGAGTCCATCCCCCACCCTGATGCCGTGGTGACCCTCCTGAAACACAAACCTGGCCTAACATGGCACCCCCTCCCTCAGCGACTTTAGTGGGCCCTCAATGAATTAAGTCCAACTCTTAGGAGTTGGAGCCTGACTTCCAGGTCCTCCACAGTTTACAGGACAGCCTCCTGTCCCAGCTGTCTCCTCCATACCTCTCCCCACATCTGCCCTTCGTTGCTTCCCCAGGCTCTCCCACCTGTCTGGTGACTCAGGCTGCACCCTCCACCTGCTCCCCTTCCCTTCCGCAGCCACCCTTACCTTCTCTCAAGCCTTCTGCTGAAGATCTGTTATTCTTTAAGGTCCCCATTCTAATCTCACGTCCCCTGAAAACGCTGTTAAGATCCTCCAGTCCAAAGTAGTCTCTCAAGACGCTGTGTCTGTTTATCTAGTGTATCTAGTCTAGCACTTATCCGTCTGCCTCGTATCAGAGTTATTTATAAACATCTGTTTCTCCTATTATGTCGTGCGCTCTTAGAAAGCAAAAACAGAGTTGAAGTAAATACTCAAATACTTCAATGTCTTGTATTGGCTAGCAGGGTTTCTAAACATTTTTTGGAGCAGTTCTACAGATGCTGCGAAACGGAGAGCAGCCATTCTGAGCCCAGGACACTCTGAACTTTCAAGACCCAAACCCTGGTCCTATGGTAGGTGAGGTCAGCACTGGATAAGAAATGCTACCGAGTTCGCCAAGAACCCTTCACGCCCCTCCCAGCCCAGGGTCGTGTCTCACAGTGGAGCCAGGCTGGCGACTTGGAGACGGGCACGACCTCAAGGTCAAAGCACTAGGCTGTGACCCCCACACAGCTTGTCCCTCTGCTCCCGCCCTGGGCCTGGAACCTCAGGCTGACGTGCGCCTCGGTCTCTGCAGCCCTCGGGGGGACACAGGTTATTAGCAAGGAGGAGAGTGGTTATTTAAGAGAAGCAGCAGCCATCTGAGGTCAGGTATTGAGCTCGCCTATTCACTGGGCTCTGAACCAGAGACCGTGGGAGACACAGCCTGAAAGGTTAAGAATGACGGGTAAGTACAAGCCAGGGCCGTCTGCAGCCAACACGTGGGCTGTGCTCCTGAACCCCACTTGTTGAAACTCAGCACGCTGGCTTCACAGGAACTGTTAGCAGGAGGGCAAGTCTTCCAGTCTATCACACAAGAGCCAGCATTCTGTATTCCAACGTGGGATGCCACCTCCACCCAGCGTAGCCCCCGCGCAGGCCTGGGTGTCCTCCCCTCTACATAGGTCCACCACAGGGGCAGATGCCTTGTGCCCTCAGCCAGTGTAAATGGCAGGCAGGGAGAGTCTCCGAAGCTCTGAGTGTTTAAGTGGGTGCCTAAGTGCCCCTAGAAGCAAGGAGGAGAGGAGAGTTCAAATGCTTCCTTCAGAGATGAGAGCCCTTGGCTGGAACGGCCATCTGCACGGGGCGGGCGGTCGCTGAGCGTGTTTTGCAAGCTGAGAAGAGCCTGCGAGCTTAGTTAGACAAGCTGGAGAACGTCAGGCCTGAGGAGACCTTCAGATCGGCTAATACACCCCTCACACTGAAGAAGCTGGCTCGTCTGGGGTGACTCAAAATGAGTGACACAGCCTGGCTGTGGACCCAGACCTTCCCCGGAGCAAGTCATTTTGCCTGAGTTCAGCTTCTTCGTCCGCTAAGTGGGAATGACGATCCCGTCACCACTCCCAGGCTTGTCGGCAGGTGCACGTGGGAACATCCTTAAGAAACCGTTGTAAACTGCAAAATGCCGCGCGGATGGAAGCTGCTTGTATTTCCTCCACTCCCAACTGCCTCTCATTCCTGTCCTAGAATTAGTGATGCAATAAAGCGACACGGAAGCCAGGATGTGTGGTGACAGGACACACCAGAGGCAGCCCCAAGCCCTACGGGTCTACCAGCCTAAGAAGCCATGTGGTCTATTAACCCTTGTGCCCGGTTTTTCCTTTCTTTTATCGCCAAAGCTGGCATTTCTCTTTGGACAGGCAGCAAAAAAAAAAAAAAAAAAAAAAGGGCTCACTCTGCTGACCCAAGTAAGAGGAGCCCGATCTCCTGGAGAAGGTTTCCAAGCTTCAAATAAGATGTGTGCTTGCAAGGGACAGCGCTAGAAACACCCCCAGGTGCCTGTCAGGGTGGCTCTGGGGGGCCTAGGGAGTCCCCAGCAGAAGGCCCTCGGGAGACAAGCTCCTGCCCTCCAGGTGCCCCTTTTGCCCTTTTTTCTTCTTTCCATTTTTAAAATCAAAGTATAGTCAGTTTACAATATTGTGTCAGTTTTGGTGCACAGCATAATGTTTCAGTCATACATATACATACATATGTTCTTTTTCATATTCTTTCTCTTTATAGGTTACTACAAGACATTGAATATGGTTCCCTGTGCTGTACAGAAGAAACTTGTTGTTTATCTATTTTATATATAGTAGTTAGTATCTGCAAATCTCGAACTCCCAATTTTTCCCTTCCCATGGCCTTTTCCCTCCAATCTTGGTAACTATAAATTTGTTTTCTATGTCTGTGAGTCTGTTTCTGTTTTGTAAATAAATTTGTTTGTGTCCTTTTTTAAGATTCAACATATAAGTGATATCATATGGTACTTTTCTTTCTCTTTCTGGCTTACTTCACTTAGTATGACGATCTCCAGGTCCATCCATGTTGCTGCAAATGGCATTATTTTATTGTTTTTATGGCTGAGTAGTATTCCATTGTATAAATATACCACAACTTCTTTATCCAGTCATCTGTTGATGGACATGTAGGCTGCTTCTACATCTTGGCTGTTGTAAATAGTGCTGCTTTGAACATTGTGGTGCATGTATCTTTTCGAATTAGAGTTCCCTCCGGATATATGTCCAGGAGTGGGATTGCTGGGTCATATGGTAAGTCTATTTTTAGTGTTTTGAGGAATCGCCACACTGTTTTCCACAGTGGCTGCACCAAACTGCATTCCCACCCATCAGCAGTGTAGGGGGTTCCCTTTTCCCCGCAGCCTCTCCAGCACTTGCCGTTTGGGGACTTTAATGGCGCCCTTTGCCCTCGTAAATGTGCTGGGTTAGGGTCTGCCCAGATGCCCCCCCAACTTGCGGGTATTCTTGCAGTAAGTTAAGCGGTGTTTTGTCATTGTTTGCACCGATGGGTCACTTTTTTCAATTACCCTATGCCATTTTCACAAGCGTTCCATCCACTACCACCATTCAGTCATGGGGTTCCGGTAGCTGGAGGAGCCCACACATCTGGGTACGGATGGCTTGCAAGGAAGTCCTTGCTGAGTTCTTACTGGCTGATGTTCTCTGTGGCCCAGCTGACCCCAACATCTCCCTGAAGGCAGGTAATAGGAATTTCTCTAGCAAGTCACATGGCAAATATTGTATCTCTTGTAAAGCGCGAAATAGCAGTTAGTAAAAATCAGAGTGGGTGCTAAGATTTATGGAGCAGTGACTGTGCGGGCCCTGTGACGAACTTGTTACTTAAAAGGACTCATTTAATCCTCACAATAGCCCTCTGAGGTAAGCTGACTATTTTTACTTGCATTTTATAAATGAGGAAACTGAGGCTTAAATCACTTGCCCAGAGTCGCACAGACAGTAAGCAGAGAAGGGGGTCTGGTAATGTTCATCTAAGTCAATGCATTTGGTATGTGAAATTCCCAGACAATGACTTCAAAAGAAAGGTCTACTTCAACTGCTCACCTTATGCAGAGTGCTCTCGTGTGTGTGAAATGAAAAACCGATCACCCTTAACTGTTCTGAGCTCTTGTTTCAGGCCAGGACGGGGTCTGACATGAGTCCTCCAGTCTGGAGAGGACCTTGCATGTAGCGGGCTGTAGATGGTCACCAAATTCCAATGACAGCAGTCACCTCTGCTCACAAGTCTGCAATGCACCCAGAGGGCTAAGCGGGAGCCCCCCGGAAGGTCACGTGACTCTGCACAACAAGAAGAAATTGTGGGAACGCTCCAAGGAGTGCCGTCCTGCCCAAGTCACCACGTGGGTGACTGGCCGGTGTCCGGGCAGGGGCAGTGTGTGCTCCTGCAGGTGCGGGGCCTGAGCCACGCTGGACTTGCAGCCCATGTGACACAGCCGACGCAGAGCCTCCGCCCCCCCCCCCCCCCCCCCCGCTCCTGTGGCCTCTGCCAGCTCCCTGGCCTCCTTCAGGAGGCCGCTGCAGGGGATCTCTTGTTGGCACGCTCCCTGAGTAGGGAAGAGCCGGGAGAGGGGCGTGAGGGGGACCGGGGCCACCCCCCTCCCCCGTCGCCACGGGCACAGCTGACACTGGGCCCCTTCAAGCCGCACTCTTCACACCGGCTGCCACGGCAACCACACCCTCAGCTCAGTTTCCAAGAGTCAAAGTGGCTGTCCCCAGGGCCCCCCGGGCGCGAGAGAGCTGAAAACCTAGACTGAAAAGTGACTCAACAGAAAAGAGCCCGAGGCCGAGCTTCAGAGCTCTGCCCTTCCCAGCAGCCCCCTCCCCGCTCCTCTTCCGCTTCCATCTCTCCTCCTGTGGTGTTCACTTTCTGTCCCCGGGGAGGGTACCACACACACAAAGTGATAACGCTGTGACGGGCCTTCTCAGGACCAGACCTCAGTAAGCATGTTGCAGACACACAGGGAAGCCCGGGAGGCCACAGGCCTGTGTCACACAAATCGTGGGGTGATCACGTGGCCTCGGCCAGGCTCTGAGGTTCTATTAAATTTTAATCTACAAAAGCTCATTTCCCCTCCTTCAACGGGGCATAACATGGAAAAGACCTCTCCAAATATCCGAAGATACCTGGGAAGCAGAATACTGCCAATTACCAAGCAGAAAACTTTCACTTCCGGGTGAAACTGCATCTCCCTCCCACCCCGGCTGGCCCCACCCCTGCTTCCTTACCAGGTCGTGGTGGTGGAATCTATAGGCAGGGCTGAGAGTCTCAAGCAACCTGATCTCTATCTAACCTTGGTCGTGACCCTCCAGGCCCAACAGGAACAGAAGCCAGTGAGCCCACAGTTCTGTCCTCCTGTGACCTGGGGAATCCCTCAGTCGTCATGAGAAGCTGAGGCCACCGAGAGTCATAGACAAGTCTCCACGGAGGGGAACACAGCTGGCACCAGGGAGCCACTCGCCCACATTTTCTTCCTCAGGTGACTGCCTCCTGCATTGCTGCTCCTGTCCTGATGTGTCGGTAAAACAAGGTCAAAGCAGCTGGGTTCGGTGTGCACCACCACCCTGGCCAGTCCTCCAAGCTAGATTAGAAAGCATACGGAAGGCGAACTGAAAGGGCAAATGTGGCAAACACAGAAGCAGGGACCTGCGGGGCAGAGGTGAAGGCGAGGGAGGGCTGACGGGGGGAAACAGAGTACGAGTTTAAAATTGAAAAGGCCTTGAAGAAACCAATAGTAATGAGGAGCCATGCACTGAGGAGTGTGACCGGCTCAATTCACTGCCCCTGAGGTCCAACAGAAACGACATGAATAAATAAGGAAGGTGGTGTGTTTCAGAATTACACTTTGAGGAAGGGCTCTGGATTGAAAAGAGGGCACCACTCACTCACAAAACAGCCAGCCCACTGCAATGTTATATTTCCCTGTGTGTCTTCTTGGGCTTCAGACGTCCTGGAAGGCCAGGACCGGGACTTACCCGGCATGATCTCCCCACACAGGGCCTGGCACACGGTGGAAAGGCAATCAGTATTTGTTGAATAGATCTGAAGCACTTCTGGCCTGCATTTAGCATCTCTTTTTATACCTCTACTAACTAATGATGCCAACATGTGCAGTCGAAGCCAACCTGCCTCAGGAAGCAAAGGCCGAATGTCCGAACCCCTTGTGGTGTCTGCTCCGTCCACAGCAGTGAGCAGCCCCGAGCTCCCCCAGTCTCGTGTTTCAGTCTCTCTTTTCTGCTCATCTCTCTTCTGTGTTTCCACAGAAGTGAGAATGAGAAGAAAACCTCTAGTGCGTACTATATGAAAAAGCTAACCTACTGAAAAATGTTTTTGTAAGAATGCAATTAAGCTACATCTTATATGCTTCTGTAGCCCTCCCAGCAATGGGTAACACACTTCTTGGCTCAAAAAATATTTCATCTGTGTCACTTTTTTAGATTCCACATATATAAATATCATATGGTATTTTTATTTCTCTTTCTGGCTTACTTCACTTAGTATGACAGTCTCCAGGTCTATCCATGTTGCTGCAAATGGCATTATTTTATTCTCTTCTTATGGCTGAGTAAAATATATGTGTGTGTATGTGTATATATAATATATATAACTCAACGTCTTTATCCAAATTCAATTTAAAAAATAATTTTAAAAATTTCATCAATTAATACATGGTTTAATCAATGCTATAAAATATCAGGGAAATTTAGCTATTTAAGATAGTAAAAATGGTGCATAATTAGGATATCTTCTTTGCGGGGTACATACATGGAGTTAGGAGATTAAGTGCCTGAAAACCCTGGGCATTCCCTGTCATTAACCCCATAAGCTACTGGGAGCCTTGGCGTACGCTGTGGTGGTTGCAAACTTGTTTCATACACTCAGTAAAGACAGGCTTCCATTCAACCCATGAGAAAATAACACCAGTTTTGAATGACGGTATCAAAATGGACAGAGGTTGATCGGACCTTATAAAGAGCCACAGTCGGCCTCCACATGCCTCTTCTGGCTGGATCTCCAGCCTCTAGGCATTTCAACTCACCAACCATGTAAGGATGTCATACGCTTAGAGCATTTGTACAGTAGAAGGGACTTTAGAGATCAGCTAGCAAACTTTTTCCAGCCCAGAGACCCTAGATTCCCAGAGCTATTTTTACTATTTCAAAAAGCCCAGTGGGAATCATGCTATTTACCAAGAATCATATGACAAAAGGTCTCAGAAAGTCTGATTTATTTATGTTTGCTTTTCGTTAAGCTTTTGTCAGTTCTGTGTTATAAAACTCTCTTGCTGATTAAAGTCTCTGATTAATTACATATGAAGAAATAAATTAATTCTTTAAAACTCAGGGGTTTGGGGAGAAGATCAAATCTTTCCAAACATGACGTCCATGCAGAGAGAAACAATAAAAGAGGTCTGTGGTGGTGAAAAGTCTGAAAACTTCTGACCTCATCCAGCACTCTCACTTTAAGACGACCCGGGAAAGGAGACCGAGCTGGGGAGACTCCCCAGGGTCACACAGCAGGCTAGTGGCAGAGTCAGGGTGAAGCAGACCTGTTTCCTGCACCAACGCCCTCAGGCCCCTCACTCTGGAGCATTCTCGGCTCCCTTCCCTGGACCTGTCTGTGCCTCCTGGTTTTCCTAACATCGCTGGATGGCGCAGAGAGGCAGGAACACACTGCCCCCAGAGGGAAGGAGACCAAGAGGAGCCCCCAGAGCAGGAAAAGCTGGAGACTAGCGACACCCACTGCTCAGACTGTGAAGAGACATGCAAGAGTTCTGGGCAAAGGACCTCAGGACAGGAGTTCAGGGGGACAGTGGGGATGACGGATGGAGGTAGCCAACGGAAAGCACACTGGACAAGAGTAGAAGATAAAGATGGCTTCTGTTTTCTGGAGGCAAGGCCTTCCTTATCCAAGGATGTGAGACACACCACTAGCTCATGATGGCAAGTCACTGGCCCCGTGGGGTCGGAAGAGGGAGCACAGGGTGTGGGAGAGACCCAGGAAAGGCAAAGGGAGACCAAGGCAAAGGTACAGAATGACCACTAATCGGGCAGAGGACACTGGCCTCTTGGGATTTTCCTGGTCACTCGTCTCCTCCCCTGTCGCACCTAGCATCTGCCTCCAGAGTTCGCTGAGTGATAACAAGCACTTACGTGGAGTCTACTCTGTGCTCACAACAACCCTATAAATAGATATATTATCATCCCCATTTTATTGATGAAGAAATGGAAACAGAGAGGGTAAGAAATTTGCCCAAGGTCTCACAACTGGTAAGTGGCAGAGCTGGGATTCAGATCCAGGCAGCCTGGCCCGAAGGCTGCGCTCTTAACCACGCGCTGCGTAACTAGCATCCCCTGTTGAAATGCTCCTTTTCCCTCCCAGCCTCTGACTGCGAATTCCTGGTCACAAACTTGGTTTTACTCATGTCGTATCCACTCTGCTTAGCCAAGTGCCTGGCATATGGGACATTCTCAACAAATGTTCGTTAAACTGAACCAAAATCCCCCTCTTTCTTCTGAAATCTTCTAGATTCCTAAGGTCCCAGGAGGCCCCTAGCCGGCACAGATTTCATCCCACTACGTCCACCCCAAACTCCTACTCCCCCAACAAGCCTGTTCTCAGGAACAGTGCCCCCACTTAGACTGTTTATTTCTCTTTCCCTTCCCCCCACCCCCCAAAATTCCTCAGGGCCTCCCGTTTGACAAGATCCTACACTCAGCAATCAGAAATATTAATTTATGCTAATATTAACAGCTTATAACTTCTTGTTGCCTTTCTTAATGGGATTTCCTAACCTAAATGGAAAAATGCAAATCCATCAATTCAGACACTTCAACCATTCTTTACCGTCTGAATCATGGAATGTTAGGGCAAGACAGGACTTGAAAGGCCATCAGGTTCAATCTCCTAACCCTACAGAGGAGGCATCTGAGCTCTGGAGAGGGAAGCGGCTGGGCCTCAGTCACACTGCCAGTTAGAAGCAGACCCGCTCTCCTGCGCCTTTACTGATGGACAAGAAATGGTCCTTCCCTTCAAGAAGTCTGTGATGGAGGAACTGCTGCAGGTACTAGCAGGGGCAGTGTTGGAGTAGAAAGACCTTCCCAAATCATCCCAGGTGCCTGGCCAGCTACTTGGTTGTCTGCTGCTTTGGGCACCTAATGGTGGTTCCTAGCAATCTGGGCCGGAGGTGGGGAGCCTGTGAAAGTAAGGCAGCTGTAATAACAGCCAGAAGCCAAATATCGCGAGGACCTCACTTGACGTGTGCTTACAGCTTCAGTGCAAGAGCGCCGATTTTCTCCAAACTCATTTTAAGGTCTTTGACTTGACAGAACAGATGAAGAAGGTGGCATGGATTTGCTTCAAGTCTTGGATTTGGGGGAACATTCCAGTTCAGCCCATGTTTATTTTAGCTAGTCCTCTCTGTTGGCTGCCTGTAAAATGCTATTTTTCTTCATGGCTCCATTCCTCTCTTTCCCCATATACACTTTTCCTGCCTGATCTCATCCAATCTCATGGCTTCAGCTTCTAAATGGACCCTCAAATCCCTATCCACAGGCAGTTGTCTCCCCTGAGCCCCACATCATTATGGTAAATGCCTTCTGGACTTCTTCACCTGGATGGCCCACAGTCTGTTAGACTCCATAGCTTTTCAGAAGTCTTCATCAATCCTTTTCTCCAAGGCCTACCCTATACTTACTGCCCCAGGCTGATCAGTATCCTGTGATGCACTCTCATAGCACCCTGGGCTTACAATTTATTATTACTGATGAGAATTGTGATGGTTAATTTTATGTTTCAACTTGACTGAGCTATGGAGTGCATGGTATTTGGTCAAACATTCTGGGTGGTTCTGTGGGGTGTTTGGGGATGAGATTAACTTCAAAAATTGGTAGACTGAGTAAAGCCAGTTGCCCTCTATAATGTAAGTGGGCCCCATCCAATCAGGTGAAGTTCTGAATAGAACAAAAGGCTGCCCCTCCCCCAAGTAGGGGAGAATTCTCCCATCTGATGGCCTTTAAACTGGGGCATTTACTCCTCCTGGTTCTACACAGCCTGCTGACTTTGGAACTTGAACTGGGACATCGACTTTGCAGATTTCAGACTTGCCAGCCTCCACGGTCATGTGAGCCAATTCCTTATGATAAATCTCATATGTTCTATTGATTCTTTTTCTCTGGACAAATACAGTAGTATTTCCTGACTAATACAATATTAATTGTTATTTATTGCCTTGTTTTACTGTGTGCTATCAGCACAGACACATCCCAACTGCTCTTAACCTTCTCCACAACCATACATGGTAGGTATTCTATTTTATAGATGAGGAATCAGGCCCGGAGTGAGACAGCAATGTGTCCGCCATACTCTCATCCCAAGGCCCCACACTGTGCCGTCCTGATGGGACTGATCAACTTTCTGGTCACCTGTGTGTCACTCTCCCCGAACTGGAGGTTTCCTTTCCACTCTCTGCATCACTCAATTTCATTATATCCAAAAAAAGAGTATTTTCGCTTATCCTCCAAGTTGCTTATGATAGATATTCCAGTGATCTGAAGAGGAGAAACCAGGGAAGGTGGAGGATCGTGCTGGAGGCCCCAACTTTTGGATATGCTGTGAAGTGTTGCCCCAGAACTCTGGAGAAGGTGATGCAAACTTCCCACCACATTGCCTCAGGCCTGCCCACCATGTTAATGTCATCCTTGCCAAGGTTTTCGAGTCTGCCTGCTAATTAACTTTAAAATTTTAATCCTGAGAGCACACAGCTCCAGTTTTATGATGAAAGTCAGTGGGAAATAGAACGCACCTTCACTTGTTTATGTATTCATCCACTCATATCTACTGAGGAGCTCCCATTTGTCAAGTCAGGCTAGGTATCGAGGTTGACAGATATTTCTAAATTATACATATAGGTAGATCTCTTTTAATGAGAAGCATGTGCTCCTCTGTGTTACCAGGCATACTTTATTTTCAGGAATAGAAATGACAGAAGATGTGCTACACAAATACAAGATTGTTTCTAGGAAATGTGAAGCCACTAAAGGTTTTTGAGCAGTATTTGAAGTCTGGCAGCATTCTGCAGAATAAATTAGAGAAAAAGAGCAAGAGAGACCAAAGGCAGGGACATAAATTAAGGAGTAATTGCAGTGAGTTGGAAAATCTTGTAATTAGGCATAAGTTAATAATGTTCTGGCCTCAGGTACTGAAAGCAGAAATGAAGAGGGGTGGGGCAGGTGCAGAAGTGTTGCAAAGGAAGAATCGACAGGACATGGTGACGAGCAGATGTCAAGGGAAAGAAGAAAAAGTGACTCTGTGGGTCTGAGTACGGGCGATGGGAAGAACGGCACTTTGGAAGGACAGAACGATTTGGAGGAAAAAGCCCTGTGGTTGAGAGGGGGTCCCAGTGGGGGAGAATTTGTTTTTAGCTCAGATCTCCATCAGGAAGTCATTCACTCCCACAAAGGCACTAAATAGATCGGGTCGGAAGACAAAGCTGGGTCGCTGAGTGCTCGGAGAAGCATAAAGCGCCGGCTGGAGCTGCAGCTTCTTGCAATTTAAGACAGAGGCGCTGCTCCAGAATGATAATCGGGGGAGGCAGACGGGATTTCGGAGAGCTCCATATCCAGCTATTCATTTGACAAATGTTTGCGTGCCTACTATGTGCCTGACACTGTCCTAGACACCGGAGGTGTAACACCCTCAACAAAACAGGTCAAAATCATCACCCTCAAGGAACAGCGTGGGGAGACGGAACACAAACACCTGAAACACGCAAAGGAGGTGGTGCGCCAGGAGGGGATAAATGCTATGAGAAAAAGCAGACTCCAGCATGGCCCCCCGTGCTCCCACCTCCTGGAAACCCTCCCTGTGTTTCCTCTAGCTGAGTGGGGCTGGCTTGTGAACCCAGCAGGGTACTGCAGGAGTGATGGTGTGTGACTTCCAAGGCCAGGCTAGAAAAGACATTGACGTTTCTGCCCGCCTGCCCCTTGGCTCCCTTGTTCTGGGGGTAGCCATTTGCCGTGTCGTGAGGCGTACTCAGGCACCCCTGGGAGAGGTCCATGTGGGGAGGCAGTGAGGCTTCCTGCCAACAGCTATGTGAATAAGCCATGTTAGAAATGAGTCTTCTGGCCCCAGCCAGGTCTTCAGACGACTGCAGTCTGAGGGTCTTGTAACTGCAACCTCAAAGCAGATCCCAAGCCAGAAGCACCTCGCTAGCCCTCCCCATCCCCGTCCCACAGAAACTATGAGACATAAGAAATGTCTATGGCTGTTAAGCTACTAAGTTTGGGAATGATTTGTTACACAGCAATAGTTAACCAATTAAAAAAAAAGTCAGGAATGACAGCAAGGTGGGGTGGGAGCTTCAGTTTGGAATAAGATGGTCAGGGTACACCTTACTTCAAAGGAGACACTTGAGTGAAGATTGGAAAGAGGTCTAGGAAATAGGCAGGCAGATGCCTGGGAGGAGCACCTCAGGCAGAGGAGACGGCCAGTCCAGAGGCCCGTTGGGAAGGAGTGCCTGGAGGACTTGCGGAACAGGGAGAACTACATGGCTGAAGTGAGAGAGAAGGGGAGAGAAGCTGGAGATAAGGCTGGAGAGGTAATGGGGGCAGGGGCTGTGGCTGGTCACGAGAAATGAGGAATGACTATTGGATTGTGCTCCATAGAAGTTATCGTTGACCTTGATAAAAGCAGTTACAGCAAACTAATGGAGATGAATGCCTGCTTGGAGTGGGTTTAAAAGATAATGGGAGAAAGGAATTAGAGGCAGCAACTCTTTCAAGGAGTTTGGGATGGAGGGGAAAAGAGAAATGGGATGGAGCTTCAGAGGAAAGTGGGGTCCAGAAAAGAGTTATTTTTCAGACGGGAGAAATAACAGCTCGTGGGCAAGCTGACGAGAATGGCGCAGTGACCACAGAGGGAGGGAGAGATGCTGCAGTGAAAAGGCTTGGTCGGCGAAAGGGGATGGGACTGAAGGCGCCAGCGGAGGAGGTGGGCTTAGAAGACAAGGGGTTCGTCTAAGGAAAAGTCAGAAGGACAGAGAATGCGGAATAGGTCCTGGGAGGAGGGCATATGTCACGGTGGGAAGCGGTGACAGTTGATTTCCAGTGATTTCTCCTTGCTCATTGGAGGAAGTCAAAGACTTTCTTGGCAATACACCAATAAAAACTGTGCATGAAATGAACCGGCAGAGAGTAACAGCAGAATAAAGACCCCAGCAGAAGGAAACACATCCCAGTGCAGCCTGTCACTGAGGACGAGGCGGCACGGCGGCAGAAGGGAAGCTACGGAACCCGGGCAAGGAAGCTACGACTTTGACAGGAATACAAGTGACTCTCTCAGCCAGAGCTAAGAATTTTCACTGGTTCCTTTGTGAGCTTACTTCATATCCTTTAGAATTTCTATATGCACTTACACGTGAGTTAGCCATATGGTAAAATGTATAAAGTTTTGATTGTAGACTGAATTCAGTCATTTTTAATTCTAGCATCGTCATGAAATCTCAAGGTAAAGATTTTTTTTTAGGTCTTGTTATAGAGAGATATCTGGATTGGATGGGTCTTACCTGACTTGTGAAGTCAATATGCAGGCGTTCAGAGTGGCCAGAGCCAGGCAATGACAGAACCCCCTGAGTTCTACCAGGAGGCATGTACCAGGTCCTACATCATCATAGAATGTTATACTCAAAATCACCCTTCTCCTCACCCAAACAGCATCCTTGGATTGAATCGGTACTCTTTCTTTTTTAAATTGAAACATAGTCAGTTTATAATCTTGTGTCAGTCTCTGGTGTACAGCACCATGTTTCATTCATACATATACCTACATATATTCATTTTCACATTCTTTTTCATTATAGGTTACTACAGGATACTGAATATAGTTCCCCGTGCTGTGCAGAAGAAACTTGTTGTTTGTTTTGTATATAGTAGTCAGTATCTGCACATCTCAAACTCCCAATTTATCCCTCCACCCCCCTCCCTGCCCTCCCCGCTCTGTAACCAGAGTTTGTTTTCTATGTCTGTGAGTCTGTTTCTGTTGAATTGGTACTCTTGTCTGTCCCTTTACTCCAGGTAAAATGTTTTACTTTGGGATAGTAACAGGTACCCCTCTTACTGAAGTTATTAAAATGGGGACCAGTCATTAGCTCTGACTGGTCCCGACTCCCTCTCTCCCTTCAGGTCCAGTGAGCCTGCCTTCAAACAGAAGCGTGGCCAGCTGCCCTACACGCTCTCACATGCATGGACACGCTTGAGCTTCCTAAACAGGCGGGCGACTCGGCTCCCCCGCCCTGGACCCTCCCACACCCAGCTTGTGCCATAAACTGAGGGGAGGACAATTCTTTTTTTAAGAACCATCTAGAATAAGTTAAATAGCCTGCTGCTTTCCCCCGAAATAGCACGAGTGATTTTCAAGTCTCCTTAGGTAGCACTGGGGCGGCTGGTGGAGAAAGGGGCTGGGGGAGTGTGTGACTCATGTTTGAGAATGGTTCTATAATAAAGGAATTTAAAAAAAAATTAGATTCCTTCTGTATGTGACTTTCATTCAACTACAAAGCTTCTCTTTAAGTAAAAAAAAAAAAAATCCTTATTGTGCTTACAATTGTGCATTACCAAAAGTCTCAAATTAAATTGCAAGAGAATTGAGAAAATAGGGCTATTAAAATATTTGAATTATTTACTGAAACTGAGTGAGGAGGGAAAAAGACCGTTCTAGCTTCCTCCCACCTGTTGCCCCCCACCTACTTCCCTCCCTCCCCCACCCCCGTGCCCCCACCCTTGCTCTGTCTGTCTCTCACTCACACTTTGACAGGGGAAATAATTGGGAGAATAATGTGAGGGGACCTAGGGAACGTGGTCCTGCCACGGCTTTAACTGGCTGCCCGTGGATCCTTGGATGGAGAGCAGTTTGTCCTCTTCCCGCGTGGTTCTTCCTTGAATCATTCCAATTGGAATCATTATGGAATCACCACCATAGGCACTGAGTTCCCACTGTGTCCAAAGCACTATGGTCTGTACTCTGAGGGGAGGAGAGGCTTAAAGAGTCGAAAGATGTGGTGTCCTTAAAAGGGAAAATTATACATGAAGTAGGTAAAGCACTAGACTTTAAAAGTCTATAAATCTAAAAACACCATGTCACGTTATGAGGGGGAAGCGGAGGAGAACTGAGATCTTCCCTTTGCCTCCCGTCTGCCAGCCATGGTGCTGGGGGATTTATGCATAATCTCTCACTTCCTCTTCACGTGAAAACCACGACACAGAGACAGCTCCCTTTGTGGTCAGCGGGGAAAAGGCTCCGGACGGAGGAACTCACCCCAGGCCGCAAGACGGTAAGAAAGGAGAGGTCACGTTCAGTGAGACTAGATGGCTATGCCGGCACGTTAAGGACCGACAGGAAGAAGGGCGGAGGCTGAGCCCGGGAATTCCTGGAGCCGGCCGGCCGTGAGGAGCGGGAGGGTGTCAGGGAAGAGCCATCCTACCCCGATGTGAGCAAGGCCTCTGTGACCCCACCCGGACTTCCAAGTGTAGCAAGAGGAAGGGCGGACGGGGAAATAGCGATGAAACAGCATTTCTTCATTGCTCGTTAATATTATCCTCACATTAAGACTCTGCTGCTGATAGTTTCAGTGATTTTGTGAGACCTATGGTATGGAGGTATATATTCATACTTAACATAACTGGAAATGCTCAAATTCTCTGGCTTTTTAACACCCAAATAACCATAGCCCAGGCCCGTGTCCTACGGCTGCAGGAAGGCCAGCCTCTTACCAGGCTCACTTTCTCAATTGGACTCCCGTGGTCACTGAGAAAAGCTTACTTGTTCCAGAAATCCGCTCTGTCACATGTCATCTCAGCCAGAGCTCCTGCCCCAGAACATCAAGGTGCCAAGACCCTGCTTCTACGACTCTTATCATCTCATAATTTGATTTTCCAGGAATAGCAGCTCACTCCACACACTGTGTCTTAAGTGTGAGCACAAACATATTCCTTAACTCCCAAATATGGCTGACACTGATCTGAATGTGCAATAAACGCCCCTGGGACAAGGGACGTCCCACAGAGAGAGCAGCTGACAAACGCCACCGCCTCTCCACCCTTGGCATCTAGACCCGCCTCCACCAGACCCAGAGCTCTTCCCCTCTTCAGTCCAGAGCCCACCTCACTTCTCTGCCTCTGAGGATGGGAGCATCCGCTGTCTTCTGTCCTCTAACGGGGTATATTGTGGCCCCTGTTTGGTGACAAAAATAGCCTGTTTGGTACTAAGTAAAAGAACACCAACCACCCAGCCCAGTTTGTTCCTGTGGTGCAGCGAAGAAACACGCAGGCCTGTGTGGCACACTTGCTGCCCCCTGGTTGTAGAGAGCAAATGCTTGAGCCAAACCCCCGTCCGTGCTTCTCACGCACAATGTTCAGAGTAACACAGCTCAACTGCAAGTGTAACAGAAAACGCCCTAACACCACGGGTAGCAGCTCACACCCCAGACCCAGACCCAAACAGCACACTGCGCGTGTGTGAAGCAGCTTCCGCGAGGACAGGGGGCGGGTACCTGCCTTCCGTGGGCCTGGCCGATTCGATCGCTACGGAGCCCCTCCCAGGACGGAAGTGGGCATCCTCAAACACACGCCAGCTCCCCCACCCAAGACACAGAAGCCGACGCACGTCCCCAGCTGGCAGCTTTCCACCTCCATCGGGGTGAAGAGCCGTTCATTCTTGACAACCTATTCCCCCTTTATGATTCCTTCACTGTGTCTGTTTCTGATTCTGGTTTTCGCATTCGTTAAGGCAGCAACAAAACCTTAATATCTGAAAATGTCCAAACCTACCAGTAAATCTGGGAAGTCCAGAACAGACAAATCCAGAGAGACAAAAGTAGACTCGGGGCTGCCTGCGGCTGGGGGTGAGCGTGGGGACTAAAAGTGGGTGTGAGGGATTTTTATGGGGTGGTGGGAATGCTGATAAAACTGGATTGTGATGATGGCAGTACAGCTCTGTAAATGGACTAAAAATGATTGAATTGTACAATTTAAATGGGTAATATATTTTTAAAAGGAAGAAAACTTTGAAGAACATAGGACAAGCAGGTATCGGGAGCAGTCACTACCACGAGGGCTCGGCTAGAGCACCCAAAGAAACGCACTCCCCACACCACCAGTCCCACGTCCCCAGCACTCCTCCAGCCACCTCCCTTGCCTCTGACGTCACAGAAATTTGGAGCAATCCAGCATGAAATCCAACTTTCCACCTCATTGTCTGTGACCTCCTGCTCCTGTTTTCTCCAGACCCAGAGGGTGAAGGGTCCCCTTTCCCAGTCTCAGCTGGTCACGTGCTCTTCATCCCATCCTGCACTGACCCCCTGGGCTCTGTCCACACTCATCCCCCCTCCTTTAAGGTCAGCCTCTCCTTCTCCACTGCCCTCTGCAGCATATCACAATGCGCACACCTCCTCCACTGGGAGGAAAAGACAACGCCCTCTCTGGTTCTGCGACTCCTCCAGCTCCTTCTTTACCTTCTTTCTCTCTTAACCTCTCAAAAGAATAGCTGGCAACCACCTGTTTCCACTCTTCTCCTGATTACGTGTCAGTTCCCAGCAGTAAGGCTGCGGCCTCCATACCTATCAACTGCTGCACTCTGAAAACGGAACAAGTGTCCCCTCCCAGTTTCTCTGTCAAATAGATTCTTTTTTCAGACTTCATTTGGTTGGACCTCTCCAACCACTCCCTTCTAGAAGCTCCCTTCTCCCAGAGTTTCTCCTGAAGCTTGCTGTCCCCCTGCGATCGTCTCTTCTCAGTCTCCTGCTTCCTGGTGCTCCCTCGTCTTCTGACCTTGGCCCTGCATCTCAGGTCACATCCCTCTCCTGGGCCATCTCTCCACTCATGGCTTCATCAACCATCTCAGGGCTGGAGGCTCTGCAAACTCCAGACCAGGCCTGGCCACTGAGCCTGGTGTCAGAGATACTACTGCCTTCTGCATCTCTCCACCTGGGCGGTCTCCCCAGACCCACTTCTCCTCCAGGGCTCCCATCCCAGGAAATGTTGCCACCATCTAGCTAGCTTCTCAGCCAGAAATCTTGGCACCAACCTAATCTTCTTTCTCTCCCTCACTCCCCATAATCAAATCACTGAACTATTTTGCTTTTATAATACAATTCACAAATCTCTCTCTGTAACTGACCCCTCCTCCTTCCCATCCTCAGTGCCACTGCCTGGCCAAGGAGCAATGTCACTTGTGTGTGTGTGTGCGCACGCGTGAGTGCGTGTATTTTAAACCCTGATACGGAATCATCACCACTGAGGACCCTGAAGCTGGAGCCCCTTTTGTAACACTGATGGGGAGACTGATTTGGACCCTCTGACCTGGGTCAGGGTTTGTCATAGAATAAGAATCATAATTCAGTCCAGAGGATCCAGGCTGGCCACCTTCACCAGTGAAGCTGGGGAAGTGTGCTGACAGGGGAGAGGCAGGACTGAGTTGAACTGGAAAACACTGTCTGAAGGCAGCAATGATCCTCTGCTCCAGTCAATTGCCATGTGGAAATGCAGGCCTAGAGTTGCCAAATATTCTATTCCCCCTCGCCCCACAAAATCTAGAAATTCAGGTTTTTATCTAAAATCTTCATTTTTCAATGTTGGAAATTAAGTCAAAAAGTTTTTAAGGCATCGTGCAGTCAAACAAGGCCTATCTCCAGGACTGAAAGGACTTGTCTGGGACCTCCACCCTGGAAAGTTTTCTGTCTGGGGAGGAACATGGTAGCAGTATTTTGGGGAGGTGTTTCTGGCAGCCGCGTGCATGGTCCCCACTGGAAGAAGGGGACGAAGGCAGGGAACACCAGCCGCAAGCCCAGGTGCGGAGGAGCGGACCTGGCCTAGGGGACGGCGGTGGAGAGAGCGCGCCTCGGACAATCCCGCATGCCTGAAACCAAGACCCAACCAGATGAGGGCTTCGTGTCATCATTTTCCAAAGAACCCAGCACAGTGTGAGCACCAGCCTCCATCTCCAAGTCCACTCATCTACTGACATTTACCTGTACTCCTCAGCCCCATCCCATCCTCGTGAGGTGCCTGAGGGACCGTGGCGCCGTCCGTATGGCACTGATGAGGAAGTCTGCCCGCTAGTCCCAGAACTGCCATTGTCTCACTTCGTTACCTTATGCAAATGGCAGGCACGCAGAGCCCGTGTCTCCATCTGGATCCCCAAAGGAAAGCCTTCTGGACAACCTAACCTTCTCCGAGGCAGTGAAAGGAGCAAGGAGGAAACGTTTGCAAAGCCCCCGCACCCACCTGTTTGCAGAGGGAAGGAGAGTAGCTATATAAATTATGCAGGAGACCATCCGGAGCCAAAGGGAGTCATGGAAACTTCATCATTACGCGTGGTGTGTGGCTGCCTTTTGAATATGCTGCTTGCTTGGTTTCTAATTTCCTTTTCTTACGTGAGTCTTTCTCCCTCATAAATCTTTGCATCTCAATGTTCTGTTCTTTCTTCCTTTGTGTTCTAAACTGGGAGTTCTCATAACCCCTCCATGGTTTATCTACTCCTTCCAACACTGCTGTCTCCAAACAGCACCGTGCATGGTGAGGGCGGGGCCGGAGGGAGGAGCTGACGGGGCGCTGAGGAGGGCGCCGCGGGCAGGGAGTCCTCCCATCGCACCCTCCACCTCTCCCAGCTGGCCAAGGAAACACTCTCTAATCTTCTCTAGAACAATCCAACCAAGCACCACAAGCGCTGAGGCTGACAGCAGGCTGATCACAGAAGCAGGGCTTCCAGTGCCCCCAGGAACGGCACCTGGCCCAGAATCAGCAGCAAGCGCCCTCTAGTGGGAGTCGGAGGCGCCCTATCTGAGAGGCAAAGTCTCACGTCCCCTCTCAAACGGGCACTCAGAGCCTTGGGCATACGATGCAACAAACACACGAACAACCGAAAGTAAAATTGGTGTCATCATCACTAAAAGCTAGAGAGAAAGGCTTCCTTTGGTATCAAGAGGAATCTCGTCCACGAGCAAATGCGTGCCGCTGTCATGAGGCCACGTTCTCTGGCAGGAGCAGCACGAGGCGGAGGGACGGGAGTGATGGGGGGGGGGGGCGGTGCGAGTGTGTGCTCGAGGCTGGCCCGCTCTGGGAAACTGCCCCCGGCAACAGGGGGCCAGGCACGAACTTGCTCCCCCTTTGCCCTGGCTTTTGAAATGTGTTGAAGGAGCTGCAGCTGTTTAAACTGGCATCCCTGTTTATCCTTGTGTTCCCAGTGCCTCATAGTTCAGAGCCTGAACTGAGTTTAAATTGCTATAAGCTTGTTAATTGCAAAATAACAGAAAACTTTCAGGGGGGTGGCGGCGGGGCTGCATTTCTGCCGCTCTGCTTTCTCACACAGACAGCCCGCTCCCCGGAGCTTTTGCCAGATCATCAGAGGAGGACAGGTGGTGCTGGGCTTCACCTTTACGTCCTGAGGGCCAGCATGGTGTAATGGGGAAGAGCTCGCGTTTTGGAGTCAGATGCGACTAGATTTCAATAGGAGTTCCTCCACTTACTAGCTGTGGAGCCTGCAGAAGCTCATAAAACTTTCCGCACATCAGTTTCTTCACCTATAAAATGAAAATATCAGTACCTATTTCCGAATCTATATGGTTCATTTAGCATAATGCAAACTATTTAAATCATGCATAGACACATACTTAATGACATGAAAATTTTATGACATGCTAAGTAAAGAAAAAGTCATGGGACGTGCTATGGAAGGTCACCACTTCGTATAATGAAATAACACTGTTGTGTGGGTCTCCCGCTCTGTCTGCTGTTGGGGCCATTGCTACCACACACACATGGCATTGTGATAGAAACAGGGGAACCCATGTGGCCCAGGGGTCCCCGTCCACTGCTGCAGACTCTGCCCGTGGCCACCCCTCTGCGGTTGCTCATGGCTCCCCAGGGAGGAACCTCTGCGCCTTTACTCCCGCCACCTGCTCACTTCTTTCCCCACAGAAGCATCCCCTGAGGACTGGCATTCCATGCTTGAGAGTAAAGAACAGCGGTGAGCGATGGCAGGAGCTGCTTTACACTCTCAGGTTTTATACACATTTGGGCTAAAGAGACTTAAGCTAATCTAAGATTCAGGAGACTCCTCACTGTCACAAATTACTATTTAACCAGTAATTATCTCGTCTATAAAATGATAGGGAAAATGCCCTGAAATGGAAACCCCATTGCCATGCTGCACTCTGTTAATGACAGTAAAAAGCTGGTTCTACCCTTTGGAAAACCATCCAACAAGAGCCTTTAAAATGGCACACCCTTTAACCCAGCAATTCTGGGAATCTCTCCTAAGAAAATGAAAACCTTTATGCACAAAAATGTTTATTGCAGCATTATGTATGCTAGTAAAAAAAAAAAAAAAACAACCTGGGAACAATAATCACTCAAGAGAGAAGTAAATTATGATACAAAGGATGGAATAATTACATAAGATTATGACAAATGGCCTCCAAAAATGGCAGCTAACATTATGAGTGAGTTTTTTTCTTTCTACTTAAATTTTCACCTTATTCTATAATAAGTGAGAATAACTTTGAATTTGGAAAAAGGAATCTTCATTATTCAAGAAAGATAGAGTTTAGATTATCTAAGCTCTAAAGCTGGGTTCTTTGGAAGCAGATGTTGAGTTGGAGTTTGGGGAGATGTTTTGGGAGGATCAACGTTATGAAGAAAGAGAGAAGAAAAAGAAGCAGAGGAAGAAAAAACCGTAGTAAAGACCTGAGAAAACCTTCTCTAGGAAGCTGTAGAGCCAGCAAAGCCCACAGAGAATCTCACATTGGCTCAAAATGGCCCGACCTTTTCCCTCTCACTTCTCCTGGTCACCAAATGCAGGCTGTGCGCAGGAGGGCGCGCCCTCGGGGGCAGTGGCCAGGGCAGAGTCCGAAGGACCCGACAGCTGGAGGCTCTCTGCTGATTCCACTCCTTGCAGCTGGGCCTACAAGTCAACAACTGAAAATGAACGCAATTTCAAAATGAGCTTTTTGACTTAAAAATTTCTCCAAAGACAATACACAAATGGCCAATAAGCATATGAAAAGATACTCGATATCCACTACCTATTGGGGAAACGCAAACCAAAACCACAATGAGATGCCACCTCACCTCATTAGGATAGCTATTATAAGAAAACCAAAACCAAGGAAAAAAACCCAAACCAGAAAATAAGTTTTGGCAAGGATTTGGAGGAACCCTTGTGCATTGCTGGTGGGAATGCAAAATGGTGTAGCTGCTGTGGGAAATATTATGGTGGTTCCTCAAAACGTTAAACATAGAATCACCATACAGTCTAATAATTTCACTTTTGGATGTCTACTCAAAAGGACTGAAAGAAGGGACTTGAACAGACATCTGTACACCCATATTTATAGCAGTGCTGCTCACAATAGCCAGAAAATGGAAATAACAGATCAATGGATGAAGGAGAATATACACACAATGGAAAACCATTCAGCCTTAAAAAGGAAGGAAATTCAGATATGGGATATGACGTGGATTAACCTTGAAGACATTATGTGAGGTGATACAAGCCAGACACAAAAGGCCACATATTGTATGATTCCACGTATATGAAATGTCTAGAACTGGCAAGTCTACAGAGACAGAAAGGTGAGTGGCTGCCTGGGGCTGAGGGAGGGAGGGAGGAAAGGTAACTGCTACGGGGCATGAGGTTTCTTTTTGGGGGTAATGAATATGTCCCAGGATTACAAAGTGGTGATGGTTGCACAACTTTTGTGAACACACTAGAATTCACTGAATTGTATACTTTAAAAGGATGAATTTCATCGTATGTAAATTATAGCTCAGTTTTTTAAAAAGTCAAGTAGTTCCAACTTCCCTGAGCCTCCCAGTTAGAGTTAACCAGCCCCTGCTACGCACACCCTTCAGCTCCACCTTTATTGTGGACTTAGGTAGCTTTTTGTAATATACCAGTCCCCTCTGATGGTCTTGAGTACCTCTAGACAGGACTGTCTTGCCTGTGCCTCTATCCTCAGCTGGGCACGGTGCTTGAAACCCAGCACAGCAGACAGAGGGTGAATTGAAGAGACTATTTCCCAAGACTTTACAATATACAGAAATACTGAGCATTTTTTTGGATGTAATAAATGTTATGTATATACTGTGTGCAAGATTTTGGTGATATAAAACCAAAGATTCATGGTCTCTACCTTTGAGGAACTTACAAATTTGGGGTGAAAATGAGTACACTTACTTAAATAACTACAAGGTAGAAAGCAAGCACCGTGCGAACGGCGTCATGACCCACACCTCACAGTTCAGCGGGACTACCATGGGGCTGATGGAAGATTCTATGAAGGCAGAGGCATGGCAGTGAGGGATGTAACAAGATGTTAATATAGAAGTCTCAGCTGAGGCACATTCCAGAGCTCCCTGTTGGACCAAAATGCAAACACTTTGAAAGTAGGTGGTCAAAAAAGGGGAGGGGGAAGAGGCAGGTAGCTCTTGAACTGTCACCCACATTGATGGCACAAAGGGACGTTGAATTGGAGAGAGGAAGCTTTTTTGAAAAGGATTTCTTTGGAGATAACTACGGATGCGGGTGCATGCGAAGAATTCTACCCTCCTCACGATGTGGGAAGGGGGAGGAGGCGGGGCAGCTGCTCCTTACTTCAGACCAAAGGACAGGACTTTGAGGGAACCGTCTGCAGAGCTTACTGTGTGTCTCCTACCATTTGAGGGTCACAGGGCTGCTGCTGGGCTCCCGCCTGAGAAACCTAAACCTGGACGACTGAGGTGTGGGGAAGAGCTGCCCTCGCAGAGTCTGCTGGGAGGATGGTGTCTCCTGTGGGCCAGACGAGGCCCATGAGGGAGAGAGATGGTGTGGTTATGCTTAGCCCCCTGGGCAAAATGACCTCCTGCAGGGGTGACGGCTGGGAGGAACTGCTGCTGGGTACCTAGATGCTGCAGAAGCAGAGAAGGGGCAGGTCTCTGGGGGACCCGTGAAAGTCCCTCAAGAGAGCAGTTAGCTTCAAACACCTGCAAGGGCCAGAGGGCACCACCTCGAGCACTTCACAGCGCCGGTCAACTCAGAATTTTGTGAATCTGCTAATTCCCCTCCCCGAGCTCCAGACCCTGAAATGGTCAGAAACAGGTCTGTAAGGTGGGAGAAGAGAAGGAGCATGAGAGGAGCAAAGAGAGAAGCAGCCAGGAACCCCCTCTCCCTGACCTTCAAACTTCAGACTTCCAGCCCAGGGCCAGTCCCGGCTGGAAGAGGAGAAGCTCCAGCTCCAAGGTGAACTTACACTAATGCTTCCCTGAGACGGCCATCTTAATTCCTGATGGCCACTCCATGCTGTGCCTTTAAAAGTGACTGGGTAGTTTCATCACCTCTGAGGGACAGCGTTTGCCTTTTCTAAGGCTAAGGGAGAAAGAGCCTCTTGGTACAGGTTTTAAAAGATAGTGGGAGACAAAAATGAATTTGCTTTAAATTGCTCTACCAGGTGCGCTTGTTCAATGTAAACTTTACAGGCAGAGACAGGAGAAGGGAACTCAAACAAAAGCACAGAGGGAGCCAGATCCAAGCTCTACCTGGAAAAGGAAACACGGATAAACCTATCTGCCCTGGGATGGGGCTGGCGGGAGGGAGGCTGCAACTGCAGACAGAGGGCTGACGGGAAGGGCCTCCAGCGCCAAGCTAAAGAGTCACTTAGACAGTGGATAAAATTCCAGGATATTTTGGTGTTTATCTCACACAATACATATTAAATACTTGAGATCAGTAAAACTAAGTATTTAATACATTTCAAATATAAAAATTCATAAGCATAAATGTAAATATACTGAAATATTAAACATATCATTTTAATATAAAAATAAAATACTTCTTAAACACTACATAAAGTTTAATTGGGGTTTGAAATGAAGTAAAATTATGACTGTTTAAAGTGATATGGGTCTATCGATGATGTCATCACTGAGCTGTGGAAACTTCTGAATCTACGCCATTAAGGGAATGATAAGGAGATGTTATAAGGCGCTCTTAAATATTTTTTCTCTAGTCCGTTATCTTCACACAATCCTATCATCGCTTGGTTAATAACTTCGAGGAGAGTTTGGGATGGGGGAACATTTTCTTTGTGTGCAGGGGTATCTCTTAATTATAACAAGCCTTTTTTACTTCAAATAAAGTGTTTCCCCTTGTCTTCACCTTCCTGTCCCATCTCACATAGACAGATTTTAATGCTGAGATCATGCTGACATTAATAGTGTTCTGTTCATATTCCATTTGCTGGAAATCTTTGTAATAGGTAAGAATTATTCTTGCATTAGAAGCTGTGCTTTGGTGGTAATTACCTTCTTTTGCTCAAGGATTATGGAAGTACAGACGATGGCTTTCTAAACAAGCTCACTTTTATTTGACTCAAAATGTTAACGAGGCACGTCTCTGGTGTGTCTCAAGACATAAATGATTTAGGTTTTTTAAACTCCAGAGCTTCGTATCACACCACCAGAAGGGCCAGGATTCCAGGACCTGACGACAGCGTGGACTCCCAGAGCAGTGGACCACCGAGCACTGATACGTAAGTCATTCTTCCACGGGCAATGTGGAGCCAACAGAGTTGTCTAAACAAGGAAATGACAAAGATGGATAGATGCAGACATCGATGTACCCTGTTGGAGCTGTAAGGGTTGCAGAGAGTTTAAGCCCACTTCCCTGTGCCAAAAGTTCAGCGACTTCGGCGTGAGTCCCTGACAAGCACACAGGAAGTGGATCAATGAGGGAAGGGAAGGCGGGAGAAAGGCATGGAAGACACCTGCGGTCTCCTCATCATCATTCACCCCTTTTTAGTAAAAACAGTTCTGAGTCTCCTTTGAGGAACTGCCCACACCATCTGGCTCACGTAATGGGTCTGACTTCCCCCTCAACTCCAGAGATGGTCGGAAATGACTTGCCAGGAATTAACCATGTGTCCCAAATCTCACAGGTGATTCTGAGCCTCAGGACTTCTGTTTATATGGGGGGAGATCTTTGCTTCCAGAGTGTACTGAGGGGTAAGAGAGTGGAACTGCCATAGCCCTTGTGTGACCCTGGGGAGAACCAGGAGTCACCCGATAGAGTTTCAGGGAAAATGCAAGAGAGTGCGAAGTGGAGCTGGAGGCTGCAGAAGGAACCAGAAACCATTCCTGTCTGAGCTTCTACCTAGCGAAGCCTTCTGAAATTTTCAATTATGTGGGGTTAATTAATTCCTTTTTTTCCCCTTTTTTTGGTATTAAGCCAGCTTGAGTCAAGTTTTCTGTGATTTGAAACAGAAAGTTCTAAATGATATTCAAGGAAAAAAACAGAAAGCCATCAGTCAGGACTGAGGCAGTGGTAGGGAGGAGACTTACTGGTGAGAGATCACGGAGGAAAAACGGCCTCGATCTCCCTCATGAGAGGAGTATAATCAGGGTACAACATCACACAAATTACTGCTCCCCCCCCCCCCCGCCGCCCCACGATGAGTCTAACAGGATATATCTGTGGCCCACAGTGCAGGCTCAGACGTCAGACAGACAAGGGTTCAAATTCAGACCTAGACTCAGCTGCTGTGCATCCTTGGATAAGTTACATATCTTCTGTTCTCTAACCTCAGTTTCTTCTCCCATGAAATGGTGATGGGACCTTCCATTTTAGTGACCATGAGGACTAAGTGACACATCATTGCATGTAAAAAATTTAGACTTAGGTATAATATTATTGATAGTTTCGCTTTCCCAAGTTTGTTGGAGAGATCACTGGGGAGAATTTTTGTTGGGAGGGGGAACTCCCAGTGTTAGCTGCCTCCGTGTTTATCTTTACCTCTTTTCTCTTCTTTTTTTTTTTTTAATTAGAATATGGTCGATTTACAGCATTGTGTTAATTTCTGGTGTACAGCATAGCAATTCAGTTGTTCATATATATATATATATATATATATATATATATATATATATATTCCTTTTCATGATAGGCCATTACAAGGTACTGAATCTAGTTCCCTGTGCTGTGCAGTAGGACCTTGTTTATCCACTTTATATATAGTAGTTAGTATCTGCAAACCCTGAACTCCCAATCTGTCCTTCTCCACCCTCATTCCCCCAGTACCATTAGTTTGTTTTTCTACGTCTGTGAGTCTTTTTGTTTTATAAATTCATTTGCGTCGTTTTTTAGATGCCACAAGTGATACCATGTGGTATTTTTTTTTCTCTTTCTGACTTACTTCATTTAGTATGGTAATCTCTAGGTCCATCCATGTTGCTGCAAATGGCATTACTTTTTTTTTTTTAAGGCTGAGTAACACACACACCCCCCCCACACACACACACCACACCACAGCTTCTTTATCCAGTCCTGCTGATGGACAGTTAGGTTGCTTCCATGGCTTAGCTATTGTAAATAGTGCTGCTTCTATGAACATTGGGGTGCATGTATCTTCTTGACTTAGAGTTCCCTCTGGATACATGCCCAGGAGTGGGATTGCTGGATCATACGGCAAGTCTACTTTTAGTTTTTTAAGGCCTCCTTTCCCATTTTAGGATGACCCTTAATGAAGGAAGATCGAAGGCTCTTTCTGTCTAGGGCTGAGCTTAGTTGGAGAGGCGACATCTCCTGTCCAGGACTGACCCTTCTTCCTTTCTTTATCACAATTTCTCCCATTTCCTTAGGAATTTTGCCCTATCAGTTATTCCTTTTGGCCTTGTTTCCTCCCCATTGACAATATTCTCACATTTTTTGAAAAATTCTCCGAGACTAAAATAGAGCCCCCCCACCCCCACCCCCGCCTTGACTTTCTATCAGTAGATCTCAGAGTGCGATGTGAGGAGCTCCTGTTTCAGAATCACCTGGGGTGCTCGCTCCAAATGCAGTCCTGGACTCCCCCCAGTGCTGGGAGGACACATTGTTGCAAACACCCTAGGTGACTCTCATGCACCATAAAGCTGGAGAAAAGCTGCTCTTTATTGGGCCCTTAATGGTACCCAGCAAGCCTCTGGTTACCTTGTCATCCCCTCTCCCCCGTGTATGCTCTGGATATTTCGCTTTCCCAAGTTCCTTAAATCTCCAAAGGTACTAAACTTTATTCCTCCACCCCCACCCCAAACACAGATTTTTTTCAGAAGAAAAGAAACCTCCGCCCCCAAATCCTCTAAATCCCACGCTAGAAATGTAGCTCCACCGAGGCCTGCTCTTTCCTTCCCACCTGTCAACACGGACAACATGTATCTTCTTCTGGGGCTAATTATGACACTTAAGTTTTTCTTCTCATCTTTTCTTACCCTCCCTAAGCATGTCACTCTATCTGTTATCCTGTCTCTTATATTTTCAGCTTCTCCCCAAGTATAGCCTTTCTATCAACGTTTAAATGTACAAACTTCTATCTTCAAAAGACAGTTTGCCCTTCACTTCCTGAATCAGTCACCTCTCGCTGCTGGATTGTCCACCTTCTCTTCTTGGCTAAGCTTCTTGAAGATGTCGTCACTGAATTCCCACTCACTATCCTACTTCTGTGTAACCTCCACCCCACTATTTCACTGAAATTGCTCGCACTAAAGTGACCGAAGAATACTCTGTCAAACCCAGGAGACGCTCGGTCTGTTCATAAGTTGAACCTCTCTACTTCCGATTGACACTATTGTCCGTTCCCTTCTTCTTAAAACCTTTCTTCCCTTGGCTTCCTTAGTGCCTAAGCCTTTTCCCTCTCTGTCCCTCCTTCTCACTCTCACTCCCAGGCTTTTCTGCCTGAGCCCTAGACAGAGGTGTTCCTCACACTACTAAGCAAGGGCTCACTGCCTGATGTGCGTAAAAGCCAACACCATGGCACTGGTTTTTGGGAAGAGTTTTATCATGAGATCGACTGACTAAGAGACAGGAGGCAAAGCTCTCAGATCTTTCTGCCCGGCCCAGGGCCCAGGGTGAAATTTATAGAGGTATGGGGAATTTCAAACTTGGAAGCTGATTGGCTAGTCTTCAATTAGTCCATAAGAGCTACTCATGCTGCTGGAAGCCAGATTTTCCTTATTGAAGGAATTCTCACTTCATAAAGGGCCTGGTGGCAACATTTCTATTCTTTGAGTTCCATAGACTGGAGATTCTTGGTTCCAGGTCATCCTGGACCCATGGGTTCCCATCTTGCCCATGCACAGTGCTGTCTCTATAAAATAACTCCAGCTTTGACTAATCAACAGCCTATTTAAGGAGGCAAAGCCAGTTGAAGCCAGTCAAAGCCAGTCAGTGTTTTCTGTGCTGTGTCCACGCCCCCCTTTTCCTTTGTACATTTCTCAGTCTTGAGGGAAACAGGTCAACGACCAATCCAGCCACTTCCTGCTCATTGGGGGTATGAATTTTTATAAGAGGAATGAAATGGTTTTGCACTTAATTATAAATATTCGTGAGTCCCTCCTTGAACTCTTAAGTCTTGAGCAATCATCACACCAGTAGGGGAAGTCTTTTTAAATATACACGATAGACAATAAGCACAAAATCTGATGACTGAAAGGATTAACTCTAAGGTACACAGAACTGTGACTCTTAACACTCCTTCAGAAACAGATCTTCTTCCTTTAGGAACCCATGAAAACATGTTATAGTACCTAATTATTTTGCAACATGATTGTTTTCAAGCCTGTGCTAACACGAAGCCTCGGGGAACGATCTCCCACGTAACGTTTCCTAAGGGCTCGACTGGAGCTTGCTGACGGGGCCACTCTTACCCTAAGCAGGGCAACTGGGAAGACCTTATCCCAAGCTTGGTTGGTTTCTTGACATATTTTGGTGATTGTCTTTTTTAAGGTAAGATTCATCTTTTCAGTCTTTCCCATAGACTAAGGTCTCCATTAGCCATGTAACTTCCACTGTATTCCTAGGGTCTGAGACAACCCTTGAGTTACCTTGGCTATGAAAGTTCTTCCACTGTCACTGTGAATTGAAAGAGGCAGTCCAAAAGGAGGGATAATTTCTTTTAGTAAGGCCTTTGTTACTTCAGAAGCTTTCTCTGTTCAGCATCAACCTATCCTGTGAAGCTCTGACCCATCCTCTGAAGGTGTCCACAAATACGAGCAAATATCTACAATTCCCCGTCGCTCTTGGCATAACAGTTAAGTCTATTTACCAATCATCTCCTGGTTTTGTCCCTTGGGTTCGCACCCTTTTCATTATCAGGCATGGCCCAGCTTTAGGATTGTTTCTAGTGCAGATCAGGCAATTTTGCATTACCTTTTGGATCGTTCTTTGCATTTCTGGAACAATAAAAAGCTTTTGTAGCCAACGATAGGTTCACCCCTCCCACAATGGGCTCCTTGATGTAGACGAGTAATCATTCTTTCCACTAAATGCTCAGATATAAGCACTAGTCCCTCTGCATTATAAACCCAGCCTTCCTTGGTTGTTTGGTATCCATCACCATCTGAGTCTCGGGAGTCAGCATGAAATCCCCATTTGTCTGCTCTCTCTAGATCCATTTATGAATACTGAGGTTTAAACAGGGATAGGTCCACACTGGGAAAGAGTGCTCGGGCCTTAGGACCTGGGTTTTTGGTTCTGACCACCTGTTTTGCAGCCTGATTAACCAAATTATTTTCTTTAGCCATACAACTATGTCCAGTGGTGGCCTGGGCAATGTACCCCGGCTACTTCTTTCAGCATTATAATAGAGTCTAGTAAGACCAGTATCTCCTCTCCATGTTTAATTTCTTTCCTTCCTGATATTAGTAGACCTCTCTCAGCTGTGAGTCCAAAGTTAGGAATCCAAACAGGACCAAACCCAGCCATTCCTAAGAATCCTTACAATTGCCTTCTGGTGGTGGGTACAAACCACTCAAGTCAATGCGTCCCTTCCATCCAGCAATACGTTTCTTTGTCCTTTCGGTAACTCAAATCCTAGATGTTGTACAGTTGGTTGAGAAATTTGCACTTTTCCCTTGGAGACTTTATATCCCTGGTCTGCCAAAAAGTTTAAAGTTAGGACTGTATTTCGGTCTGAAGCTTCCCTTGTTTTAATACCAATTAGTTCATCATCCACATATTGGAATAAGATTCCTTCATTTAAGTGGAGATCCCTTAAGTCCTTGGCTAAGGCTTCCCTGAAGATGGTGGGAGCATTCTTAAATCCTTGTGGGAGTACCATCCAACAATATTGTTGTTTTATATTAGCCTTTGGATCATCCCATTCAAAGGCACACGGATCCTGGGACTCAGGACTTAGGAATATGCAGTAAAAGGCATCATAAACCAACAAAAGTCTCCAGATAAAGTTGTATGAGGATTTGGCACTACTCAATGTATATCCTCTCCAATTGGGTTAATGGCTCTCAAATCCTGTGCAAAATGATAATCTCCAGTCCTGGGTTTTGTGCCGGCAGGATTGGAGTGTTACATGGGGACTGACAAGGTCAGATTAATTGGGATTTAAGACAGGTGGTTATCAGAGGCTTTATACCTTCCTTCGCCCGCCTCTTCAAAGGGTATCGCTCTACACCTGGAGCACAGTCCCTGGAGGGAGTTCTGCTACTCCGAGATGGGCCGTCGTGGCTCTTCCTGGCCTCCCATCAGCCTGAGCACCTGCTCCTGTAGAATTTCTCCAGGGCCTTCTGGCTGAGGCTCATCTCCCATTTGTCATAGGGCAGCCTGGAGGGTGCAGGCTTGCTTTTCCTGGTGAGAAAGTCATTCAGTTTTGTTAGTAGGTCTCACCCCAGCGAGGGAGCAGGGCGTTCAGGCATATACAGAAAGCCGTGCTTTAAATATGCTTTTTTTCCAATTACACAGGTCAGAGGTAGAAAAGGGGGAGGACACATACACAGCTGCCCTGGGTTGACCTTGGTCATCTAGACCTGTGGGAACTAGTCTCAATGGATGCGGCCCTGCCTGAGGTGGAGGACCCCCTGGGCAGCAGTGAGTACCCTCTGGGGATGGAGAAGAGAGACCTGTCCCTCTGGACTCTGGGGAGGAAGGGTACGGGGCTGGGGCTGGACCGGGGGCTCTGGGAGGGCTGGTTTGGAAGCCTCAGCACCCCCCGCAGGGATGCCCCCATCGCAAGTGGGGGAACGGCAGGGCCGCGGGAGGGGAAGCCGATCCGCGTTAGGCTCCGGCTCAGGGAAGACAGGCTTTTCCCGAGGGTCTTCTTTCGAACCATAATTTTACACATCTTCTGCACATTCTTACTCTGATATGAAGGCTCAGTTTGGTTTTGCTGCTGAAAAGTGTACAAAATAAGTCAGAAAACCCAGTCGCGGTCAGAGGTCGCGAGCCCGCCCACCGAGCCGGCTCCGAGCGGAGGACCGCCGGCAGCCGCAGCGCAAGGCAGAGCTGATGGCAGGGCGGCCGCGACTCCTCCGGAGCCCACCCTCCACGACTCCTCCGGAGCCCACCCTCCACGAAAAGCAAGCCTCCAGCCAAGTCCGAGCCTTGAGGCTGGCTGAGGGACGTCCTTCATCACAGTGCGCAGGACAGCATGTACTGTACGAACAGCATACGTACAGGTGCACCCGCACATTTGAAAGCAGCTAATGCTAACTCCCTGTGAGCTTGGCTCATACAGAAGAGGGTTAAAACTCAGTCAGGAAGACCAAAAGGTATCCAGCTGTCTAAAGGCTCCTCCCTTGCACAAAAACAGGGATAAAGCTGATTTCGTCCCATTTCTCCTCTCTTTCGCAAAACCAGTCCAATTGTCAAATAGTCTTATAATTCAAAGACCCACTCTCGGGCCACTTTCCCCCTGACTCCAGTGATATTGGGGCCAGGCAGTGGGACAGAAGAAAATCATTTTCTTTACAACTCGAGTACAGCGGGTACAATAGGAAGTCAGCTAGAACACCAAGAACATAGTATGTTAGTAATTACAGAATGAAAACACACAGCTAGAAGACCCATCTAGTTATCCAAGAGGACAGACACAGGCAGAACGGGTGCAAAGCACAGACTTGCTGCTCGAGTTCTGTGTCTGGATAGTCTTAGACATTATCTGCATTAGAAGCATTATCTCCATCTTCAAAATACTTAAACTTTCTCAGGCCATTCTCTAGATGTATTTAACGTTTAATAGTTATTTTCCACAATCCCAGTAAAATTTTTCTGATCAAGTTTTGTTTGTGTTTTGGAAGGTTTTTTTGCTTTATTTTACAAGGCCAAGTCTGACTACTATATTTCTTACTTAAACTGCAAGTAATTATATAAAATCCCTGTTTGTCCTGTTACTACCTTAACAATCCCAACCTTCCAGAAATATCTATTTGCTGAGTAACAGTGCCCCACCTGTTCCGCTTCTCCTTAATCTCTGCCTTTCGTTATATCACTCTAAAGACCCAAAGCTGTGCTTTTTAATCCATGCTGACCTCCCATTTGGAAATAAATATTTCTCCTAGCTCCCATTTCCCCAATTTTACTCTTTATATTTCCTATTTATTCTTTACTGTGCTTACTCTATTTCTGAGACTGACTAATATGATCACGTTTTTCTTCATTTCTTCCCCCTTTCCTGTTAAATTAGCATGTGTGCGGTTGCCAGTCCCCATTTTGGAAGGGTTTTTTCCTCAGGATGACCAGAGCAAAATGATAGGAAGCAGATTCAACAAAGTTCTGCTGTGGTCATCCAATACTTAACCCCATCAGCCAATTCTTAGCAAACAAAATTATCACAGACAAACATAGATAAGCAAAGAAATCCAAAGACTCGGACTCTAACCCAGGGTCTGGGACTCAGTGAATGCGACCTTTTAGATGGTCTCCCTTAGGGTGAGATTCTAACCCACAAACTTGACTTGCCCCCAGAAATGTAGCTTACAGAGACCTTTGCAAAGTAAGAAGTCCTTTAACAAGAAAAATCTGGCTTCCAGCAGCACAAGTAGCTCATATGGGCTAATTCAAGACTAGCCAGTCAGAGTCCAAGTCCGAAATGCCCCGAACCCCTTCAATTTCTCCCTGGATGTTAGATGGAAGAGACATGTTTGAGAACCTCGCCTCCTGTGTCCTTGTCAGTCGACCTCAAGATAAAGCTTTCTTTTCTCAAAAACCAGTTTTATAGCATTGGCTTCTACGTGCACCATGCAGTGAGCCCTTGCTCAGTAACACTCAGAGTCCTGTCCTGGCCCTGTTTTTCTCTTTCCACTCTACTCACTCACCCTAGGAATCTTATCCACTCCTATTATTTCACTTAATAACTAGTAACAGAGGAGTCCCACCTATATATTCTTAGTCCCCATTTATCCTGAGTTCCAGATCCATGTAATCAACAGTCTAGAGGGCATTTCTCCTTAAATGCCTCACAGGTAACCTCCGAATGTACATATTCAAAATTAACTTGCTAATTTCTGTTCAACCTCCATCCAGGTAAAAGGTATCCTCTTGCAAGTTGCCCAATGCAGGAACTCAGAAGTCATCCTTGACACCTTCCTCCCGTTCACTCCCCACTGTTAACTCTACCTCCTAAAGGTTTCACGCCTGGAAGCCTGCCACAGCCTCCTAACTGACCTTTCCTCTAGTTCTGCTCCCTTCCAATCCAGGCTGATACCCGGGAGGAAAAGATTCCAGTTATACCAGCCGGTCGGTTCTAAATATTTGCTGTAGTTGAGTTTAAAATTAGGCTGCAAGCCCCCAGTCAGCCAAGGCAAAAATGAAGGAAAAGTAATCTTCATACATCTTAATGTTTGTTCTAATGCTAACACTGCTCTAAAACAAATTTCTCAAGATGAGATTTACATAGGGAGCAGTAAGTCAAGTAGTGGGCAATGTCCTCAACAGCATTCCTAGGATATATCCTACAATTCCATTCAGCAAATATTTACAGAGTACTTATGAGCCAGGCACCCTGCTCACTCCTGGAGATAAAGCAACGAATGCTGTTGCTTCTTATCTAATCTCATAATTCAAACCGAGTTGTATGATACTAAAGCAGCCGTACCAGGGCAGCTTGGTGGGAGCAGGGCTTATTTCCCAGCCACCCCTGCCGGATGGTCACAGTAACAGTTGTTCAGTTCCCCCACTGCCTGTGGCACCCGCCCCCCTCAGCCCCTACCACTCTGGGGCCATCCCCAGAGCATGATTTCAGGATTTCTAGCCTTTCTTTTAAACTGCAGTTTACTAACACCACCAGCACCACTATACACCACACACCAAATATTTATAAGATTCCCCAAGGGTTGTCTCACATGTGCTGACAAACACAGCTTTCAACCACCGCGTGGAATCTGTCACTTTCCAACCTCACCTGCTCTGGCTTCTGGCAGAGATCTGTTGCTAAGACATCCCCAGCACTGCTCCCCACCTCAACCACACCTGCACCCTGGCAGGGCCAGTTCACACAGGCCAAAGGTGCTGCTCACGATGCCTGGCAAGTCTGTGCTAAGGCTGCCAGGGTACAGGGTGTGGACTAGGATGGCCTGTCCATTACACAGAAGGTAATGGCACCCAGATGCCAGCATTACATTGTCTTAAGCTGCTCAGATGAGCTAGCACTCCCAGGCTGGTGGAGCTGCTCAAATACCAGGGCCCTTCTGCACTAAAGATATACCATATTTTCACTCAATTGCTGAGACCAGCTTTCCCTACTGAGGTTACATTTCATTACACAGGTTCTGAAACAGTGTTGTCTGGTACCAATACCTTACTTAGGCTAGAAAAACAGCTTTCAGTTTTTAATAATATCAGGACACACAATAAGACTCTGAGAAGTGAGTCCATGGGCTAGGTCAGGGGGAAAACTAAGACAATGTGCGGCGATCCAAAATGACCCTTCCCCAACAGTAGGGCATTCAGAACTTTCTAGGTTGGTGAACAAGTTGAAGCTCAAGTCAAGAGCCATACTCTGTAAGGATGTTGCCTTCACATTCTGGTCCAGTTTGACTCAAGGACAGAATCAGGAATGATGAAAGAACTGGTTGGGTGTTGTTTAAAAAAAAAAAAAAAAACACACACACACACACACAGGCCCCAAATGGCGTCACTTGTGCTAAAGCCCGTAATACCAAACCTAGATTGAGTATGGAGGTTTAGTACCTAGATCTAATTGCAATTTCAACCTCTCCCTGAAATGTAATGTTAATGGACTAGTCTGGAATTTCCTGGTTAAGCACCAGTAAGGTAATCTGTCACGAGGTCCCTCTCCATCATCTTACTCCCACCCCAAGAGCCGAAGAGGGGTCCCTTCCACTCTCCCACCCAAGTCCTGGCCTAAACACAACACTGTCTTTTATTAGTATCTTCTTGTTCCCACCTTCTGTCTATTAAAAATCTTCCATTTTGTAGAACCCCCTCCCAACACCCTTCTAGCTGCTATAAGAGATGCTGTCCAATTCATAAATAGTTGGGTAAAGCCAATTAGATCTTCAAATTTACTCAACTGAATTGTTTTTTCAACATCAATATATTTAGACTCTCCTCACAAATGTCTCTCCTCTCAACTTTACCTTTGCCTTGTGATGGACCCAGATGGTTTGATTGGACTCTGTTGCTGGAACACAGGCTTGGGGTAGCTGTATATTCCTGAAAAACCAGACCAGCAGGTGGTTAAGGTTGGCTAAGGTGCTTAGTCACTGGGACACCCACAGGCAAGGCAGGGGCTTTTCCACAAGAAATTCAGAAAGTAAGTAAATACATTGACGAGTTTAAAGTTCTATACGTTTGCAAAGTTTTAAGCCTCTTTAAACACAGAAGGGGGACAATAAATGAAGATTAAGTATAAAACACCCAGTGTCGCCCTTCGCAAATAGTAATCCTTCAAAAAGTAGGTGTCTCGCCTCTTAACTCAGAGCTTCAGAATCCCAGCCTCCAGAACCTCAGGGAAGTCTTCTACTCTCCGCAGACAAAAATAAGTCCACTCCACTACCCGATTCTACCCATCTTCCCCTTTCCTGCCCTATCAGCCCAGCAAACTGTGGGATTCACTCCCACACACTAGCCATCCAGTCTCGGAAACTTTGAACCCGCCAGCCCGGGCCCGTTGCCGAGGGCGGGGAAATACCTCTCAGGGAGGGCCCGGTGGCGCGCAGCCTTGTGGGACTTGTAGTTCTCACAACTCAGAGCCCTCGGACAGGCGTCACCGCGGGACTCGCTTTCCCGTGCTCCTCTGCGCGGGACCACTAGGGGCAGGTCTCGGGGTGAGTGAGAAAGTGGGTGGGAGCTTGCTCGCAGAAAAGTGGAGTCCAGAGATCTGTGTTAGTGGAGTCATTGCTGCCGAGGAACTCAGGGCTGGTTACCGTCCCTTCAGGAGTGCTGGAGACCAAACTTGGAATACAAGTTGAAGGTTCCCTAGGGGGCGAAAGCTAAGGAGCAGAGCCCTCCCCGGCCCAGTCTACGGCAGGAGCGCCAGCCCCGACCCGGCTTAAAACTCCTGGGGAGTCTTCGCTGTTCCCACCTCCGCTTCTTCTCCCTCCCGCTCCCGCTCGGGGTCCCCGCCAGGGCTGGGAGTCGCAGCGGCCGCGGCCCGGGGGGCTGAATGTGCGCGCCCGCCGCTTCCCGGAAACTTAGGGGCGGCCGCTGAGCCCCATCGCCGCGGAGGACTCGCGCTCGCTTTCTGCGCCCTCTCCCCGGAGGGCCGCGGCGGGGCTTCCACTATGATCCCCGGCGTCTTCAGGGTGCGCGTGTGGGCCCCCGTGGGCGTCCTGACCTCGCTGGCCTACTGCCTCCACCAGCGGCGGGTGGCCCTGGCCGAGCCGCGGGGGTCGGACGACCGGAGTCCCGTGGACCCAAGCCTGCTGGAGTTGAAGATGGTGCAGGTCGTGTTTCGACACGGGGCGCGGAGCCCTCTCAAGCCGCTCCCGCAGGAGGAGCAGGTGAGAGCTCGGCCGGGGCTGGCGGGGCGAGGACCCTGTGGCCAACCTGTGGCGGGCCAGCCGCCTCGTCCCGAACACACACCTTTGGAATTTTGCTCCCAGGGAGCGGGGTTCGGGCTGGGTCCAGAAGAAGGGAAAACTGTCCCCCCCCCCCGCCCCCCCTCCACCCCCCTCCACCCGGCTCTTGAGCAAAGGTGCCGGCCTGGCACTCCCGCCGCCCCCCAGCCCCTTCGGAGCCGCCCTCCGAGCGTAGGGCAGCCCCGGCACTTCCCAGTGACATCCCGATGGCTGTGCTGCGGCACAGCTAGTAGTAGTAGTGTGCTGCTTGCGGTGCGAGTAAATCGCCTAGGGAGCTTCCTAAAATGCAGATTCTGGTTCAGCAGGCGTGGGGCAGGGCCTGCGATTCTGCGTTTCTATTATTTGTGTGAACTTGAGCACAAGGGTGGAGTGCATTTCTGCGTGACCTTTTTGAAGGTTGTCAAAGGGTTGCAGGGACCTTTGTGACAGGAACCACCCTAATTAGGATCACAGAGATTAATACTTTGGGGAACAGGGTTTACTGCAGCTTTCTCCCAGGGTTTGCTGGAGACCATCTGCGATTCCTTGAAGGTTTTTTGGTAACAAGCGCTGTACCTTGGGGCTCTCCTTTCTTATTTTGGACTTCTGACCCTGTTGTGGAAGGGATTTGAGGTAGGAAAAAAAAATTTTTTTTAATTGATTAGTCTTGTGGCTTGGTCTTAAAGTCTAATCTGGTTTTGGTCAGGATAATGATGACTAAAGCACAATTAGTTTATTAAGTGATTACCCTTTCTGGATTTGATTCTTGGCGAGAGCCAGTGAAGATCTCTGGCCTCTCATAGCAGGCAGGCCTCTGATTAAAGACCGTCTTCCTAGTGAAGATAAACAGGCAACCTGAAATCCCAGGCCTCCAGGTGTCAACCTTACCTGCGAGGTGCTTTTGCATTTTTGCTCCTCCAGGTTGATGTTGGAGCAGTTTCAACAAAATGTCTAAACCTGTTTTTAGGCACGTTCGTGCTGGTAGTTGCTTTTACGAAAACCTCAGGGTTGTGTCCTCGCATAGTACGATTAAAACCCTAGTTGTTAAAGCTGGTCACACATGAAATTAAACCTCTAAAGCACTTTCCCACATAAATAAATACATTTTGGCAGGCACTTAATTCTATTTTCAGGTTTCTAGGTAGCCTTTCTATATGGCTGTACCACATTCTCCCTGATACCTGAACTTTTCCTTCCTTCCCTCCTTCCTTCCTTCCTCCTTCTCTCCCCTTCCCTTCTTTGATCCTTTTTCAGTCCCTTACTTTGCCCTTTATTTCTCATTTTTTCCCTCTCTCTTTTTTTTAATTGAAGTACAGTCAGTGACAATGTGTCAGTTTCTGGTGTGCAGCACAATGTCCCACTTGCTTTGCCCTTTTATATTAGGTCACTAAATTTCCCTTATGGTTTTGTACATAGCCCATCTCTTGTGTACTCCCCTTTCTTTTCCATTTATTCTTAGTACAGATAAGCTGTATGAAAAATAAGATACAACAATCGAAGACAAAGTTATCAGTAGTAGCAGAGAATCAAGGTCCGAATGTCTGGGCCTGGACCTCCTATAGACATTGTATGTACTCACTGAAGGACCTGGGAAAAGATTTAGTTTCTTTTGCAGCTTTCTCCTGAGCCAGTGGGTGTGTGATGGATATCCTCTGCCTTTATGTTGGAAGGGGCAGTTGGAGCTCAGGTAGAGTGCCAGCTTCACTCATCTTCTGTCTTGGTACACAGAATATAGAGTATCTGAGTCCTTGGGCTCATTTTGCAATTAGGTAAGGCACATTACCCCCCTCGTCTGCTCACATTCTCCAGCCTTTAGGCAGATGCATTAAGCGTCTTTGGTTATTGCATACAAATTTTTGTGCAGAAAAGCCAAGGGTAGAACCAGCTCTTGTTCAGCTTGGGCCACGAGTGAGCGCCCTGGCCTCCTGTGACTTGTTTCTGAATATTCTCTCTCAGGTTTTTAAATTTTTTTCCCCAAGCTCCAGTTTGATAGAAGCTATGATTGGGATTTTCCAGTCTTCCTCGTTCTGCTGTTATTATAGGCAGAAAGGACTACAGGGCAACAATCCTAAAACTAAAACTGCTTTGGGTAGCTGTTTCCAGACGTCTGGCTGGTTTATGGATATGTGACAAGTCACTCTATTTAGTTATCTCACAAATCCTCAGAGAGTATCATTGTTTAAAACTAGATGGTTTACTGAGTTTTCTTATGGCTTGATTGGCAGTTGAATTAACCTGTCCTCCTAAAAGTATTGTATCTTTGCTCTGGAAATAAAACCCTGGATCTTGATTGGCTATTTTTTTTCTGATCATTAGATTAGCTCCAAGTACACTTGCAAAAGATGCATTTGGTCCTGCTTTCGGATTTCTCTCCGCTTCTCTCTAGACAATGACAAGATGCCCCAGACCCAGGCAGATTCCTCAGTTTTTATAAAGTCAAGTCCAACCCATCCCAGCTCCACTGTTCATTGAGACATTTGGGTCCATCTTTGTTTGATAGTGTAGATGAGCCGGGAAGGACCATGTCAGTCTCACGGTTGATTAACACTTGTCCAAAGGGCGGCTAAGAGAAGTGCTTGTCAGGAAGCTTTACCAGAAGGATGTGCCAGTCAGTCCCTTCATTCCTGTGGTGCTTCTCAGCCTTGCTGGGACATTGGACTCTACCGGGGAGCTTTAAAAAATACTGATGCCTGGTCTCTCTCCCAGAGCTTCTGACTTAATTGGCCCAGAGCATCCAGACATGGTAAAAAGCTTCTCATGGTGAAGCTTTAGAATGATCTGGACTGGACAGCATTGAAAGCGCCGAGGCCGCACCCGCAGGAGACCTGGATGTGATTAGCCCTGGAAGGGGCTCAGCCATGGGTGACTTTAAATAGTTTCCCAGTGATACTGGGGTGCAGTGTGCAGGGTTTCAGACCATTAGTTTATTCTAAAATCCACACCTGGCAGTTTCTGTTTACTTTTATGTGGATTTTTTCCTTTTACCTGGAATGTAGCGTATCGATCCCAGTACAGTATTATCTTCACGGGAATGTGCGTTGGTGAGATGCTGTCATTCTGTGTTGAGGAAACTGAGAAACAATCCCGCAGAACTCACTGCTGTGACTACTAAAAAGATGCTCCTTGTGTTACTCCATCCTTTTTAGGAGGACCCTTGGGAGGAATTTGTCTGTTAGCGTGAGAAATGGTGTGCTTCTCCTGAACAGTTGGCTTGCTTTTATCTTTAAGCTTGTCTAGCTGATCAAATTTCTCCTTGTACATAAAAGCCGGGAAGCTCAGTGCTGAATCTTCTGGTCCACCTACAATAAGGATATGGATCTCTGTACTAGGAGTTTGGGGGACACTTTATTACTGTACCTCCCTTTTTTTTTTTTTTGTCCCTGTGCTCATTTGCTTTTGTCTTTCTTGCCTACGTTGAGTTGGTTATCTTACTATGTTTTAGGTGTTGCTGTCATCTACTTTAAGTTCTTGAAAATGGAGTATGAATAAATGAGTAATATTATAAAGTTAGTCTTGGTCACTAACTCCAAAGCTGAAGAGCAGAAACAAGAACTAGTGTGTGTGGTGGACACCACGTATGGAACTGATGTATCGTCCATTCTTGGAAATCTGAGAACGGGTTCTCTAGACTTGACGTGACCTGACCTCAGGAGACATCTCCCAGGAGACACCGAAGGCCCTCTGTTGGTGAAGGTGCCTCACGGGAGGAGACTTAGTGCAGCTGAGCAGGCCCCGTGGATCTGGTGTCAGGGCCTGCGCTTAGACACTGGGCTGACAGGGATAGCTAACTCATTCTCAGCTGTATATGAATTTATAATGTGATGAAGGAGAGAGAGAAAATGGATTCCAATGACGAGAATATGCTGGGAGTGCTGGGAACTCAAAGGAAGTGTCTCAAACTTAAAATGTACAAAACTGGATTCATTTTGTCAACTGTTCCTCTGTCTTGGCCTTAGTTTTAGTCAACAAGCAACTCCATAACCCTTGTCACCTTAGACACGCAGACCCCAAAATCAAAGTAATTGTTTTCTTGATTCTTCCTTGTTTACCTGTCAACACAGCCTCCAAAAAAAGCTTTTATCTACTCACTTGCCATGTTTGACCCAAATGTCTTGACTCCACCCCTTCTGTCCCTGCTGCCTTAGCTGAGGCTGGGCTCTCATCCACTGTTACCAACATCTCGTCATTGGCCTCTCTGCCTCTAGTCCTTCCGCTCCCACTGCGATCTGCACTGCTGGCTTCCCGACTACTCTGTGGCGCTGAGGGCTAGAGGGATGCTGAGTGGCTGGGGCTCTGGGTGCCCACTCCTGCTTCAACTAGAGAAGCTCCAGTTTTGCCTTGAAATAGACGAATCTAACTTTACTTGGTAATTGCTAATTAAAAAGTTTGAAAACCATTCCCAGGTTGAGGCAAACCAAACCGCTTCTTTCCTGTGGACATTTTCCACCCTTGCTGCTTTGCCCCAACTCCCTGCCTGTTCTCGGAATTCTGAACGCCGCCCTCTCATTACTTGCCTCTTACTCTCACGCCCAAGTCTCTGCTTGTCTAAACCCTATTCAGTTCAAATGCCGTTATCCCCATGAAACTCCCCCTGAATCCTCAGCAGAAGAGGTCTGTCTTGCCCCTGAACGCCTGTGGCCTTCCTCTGGTTCCCTGGAGCACGTAGGGTCTGTCTTAGTACTGCTCTCGTTTACATTCTCAGTGTTCCCGGTAGATGTAGCCGGTGTCCAGGTTCTTGTCCCGTCCCAGAAAGATTTCAGAGACAACACGTGGAGGTTAAGAAAGTAAAGTGGGGATTTATTAAGGGATGGATAGTACACTCTCAGGGGGAGAGCGGGCAGGCTCAGGTGAGTGGCTGCCCTGAGCTTTTTGGGGTAAGTTGGTTACACAGAGTGTAAAAATGAAGGGACGGAATATTCATTGGGGAGGGAAGGGTTTTGGGCCGTATTCCCTGATTTTCATTCCAACTCCATCTTCCTGAAGGGAGGAGGGACTTTTGTCCTTACTTAGTCTGGATCGGTGTGTCATGGTGTTGGAGCATGATGGATACTTCTGGGTGCCCACTCCGTACGGCTAGTTTTTTTGAAATGAAGGCATAATGAGCAAAAGGTTACATTCAGACACTGGAGATTCCTGCCTTTTCCCACCTTTCTTTGTCGGCCTCCAGGCCACTTGTCACCCCACAATGTGTGGCTGCTTATCACCCAGAGGGTGGCTGGCTTTTCCTTCTCTGCCCAGGGACCCCTGTTGCTCACGCAGTGTATGGTGTCCTGTGTTTGGCTGTTTGGCCTGTGCCCCTCCTGTTTGCCCAATTCCTGCCATTTGGCCTTGTCCCCCTTGCTCTGCCTGCTCTAACAATAGCTTGCTGTCTCTACTAACCTGAAAATCCAGAAAAGGCAATATCATGTTATCTCAATCTTGCTATCTTCCACAGAACCTAGCAGATTGCTAGAGCTATTAATTGTGCCTACTGTGTGCCAGGCCCTTTGCTGGACCTCCAAAAACGCAGAGGTCGATGGATGACGTAGTCTCTGTTCTCAGGAAGCTGAGTCTACTGAGCGGGGCAGACCCGTAAAGGAGCTCCTCCGATACAGTTTGGTAAAGGCCACCCAAGTGAGCCACTGCGGCTGCTGTGAGAGCACCATAGCCACAGCTGCTGGGAACGTGAGCTGTTTTGTGGAAGGAACAGACATCTTTCCAGATGAAAGGGAAAAGAAAATTCCAGGTAGAGGAAACATGAGGTGGAAAGGCCAGGAGGTGTGAGGATGGTGCCACAGGAAACAAAGTTGTGTGGCCAGAGGGGAAGTGTGTCTGGCAGGGAAGACGACGTGGTGAAGGGAGCGAGGCCGGTGCCATCACGCAGCTGTGAGCCCTTGAATGGTTTCAGGCAGGGAAGTTAGAGGATTAGAACTTGGAGAGAAAGAGCAGCGATTAAGATTCTAGGAAGAAGGTCTCTGCTCTCAACACCCAGTCTCCTGACCCTAGCTGCTGCAGCACCAGTGGGGGCAGAGGCTCAGGTGTTGGAGACTGGGTGCAGGTAAGCCGAGACAATGCCTTCTGGAAGAAGGTAGGGCTCCCTCTGTGTGAAGAGAACCAGAGACCCCGGCAGCGCTCTCCTGGGATGTTTCTGGGAGGGGCCAAGATAAATATAGTGGTCTGTGACAGAGCAGGTTTTCAAATGTTAGTTTTAAAACGAGATGAAGTAGTGGGACATTGAATTAAATATTGTCCTTTTGGTTGTAAATGCTGCCGAAATTCAGATAAGAAGACAGCCCATGAAAGCCGGAGTAGTCACTGATGGGGAGGTAAGACTTGAACTGTCACTGAACCTTGGAGAGAAGTTGGATGGGCAGATAGAGGCAGGCGTCCCCTCAAGAAAGGGAAGCAAGCTGAAAGAAGATGCAGAGGAAGCCAGTGAGCATGGTCTGGTCTGGGGAGGGAAGGAGAGCATCGCGGGAGGACAGCTGAGGACAGAGGCTGGGCCACGCATGGTGCAGAAGTCCTGGAAGGCAGATGTTTATCTCTTGAAACATTAGAAATGATCTGTTGATGTGATGAGAGTGGCTGTGCAAGATTAATCAGTGGTTCTGTATAGATGGACTGGGGGGGTTGGAGGGGAAGGAGTCTGTCACAGGCTTTTCCCAGAAGCGATGAGGCTTTACGTTCTGACGGTAAGCTAAAAGGACTGGGGGGGGGGGTCATTTTTTTCTAGCCAGTGATCCAGAGGGTTTGGTGAGGGGATGTGGAGCAGTGGGGAGCGTCAGAGGCTTGGGTTTTGGGGACCAGGAGAATTGGCATAGCATTGGGAGAGGCATCATCAGATGGGAGGAGGGGCCGGCTTATGGGATTAGGAGAAAAGATTCTGTCTTTCAAATTGAAATCATCACACCTGACTCAGTGAGTGTAAGAATCTTATGGGCAGTTGGCACTGTGAGACCTATGGCTATTTGTTACATTTTGAAAACCGTCGCGGTACAGCGGGGACAGGAGTCAGATTGCAAGGAAGGAAGGAAGATTTACCTTCTTAGAGGGCAGCTGCTTGTTTGAGAAACTGGATGAAACAAGGGGGAACACATAGTAGTTCCAAGGGCATTAAGTAGAGTCCTTAAGGGGGATCCTAAACCCTGCATGTTGACTCCTGAAAAAGTCTTACAAGTATATGGTCACGGTTGTGCTATGTTATATTCATTCATTTATTCATGCATTTGTTGATTCATTCATTCACCAAATGTTGGGCTGAGGACCCTTGGAATAATAAGTCATGGTCCTTTCTTCCCTTAATTAGAGCTGGAGTTAGTTTCTTTCCCTTCTTCCCGTAGGAAGGTTGCTGGTCTAGTGGTGTCGGCGTGATTCTAGCTACGTGCTGCTGGCTGTTAATGCTCTACGTTTCAAGAATCCTTTTTAAACAATGTATTGTTTTTTGTTTTTCTGTCTTTTGCGGCCACACAGGTAGAGTGGAAGCCCCAGCTATTAGAAGTCCCACCCCAAACTCAGTTTGATTACACAGTCACCAATCTAGCTGGTGGCCTGAAACCGCATTCTCCTTTCGACGCCCAGTACCGAGAGACCACGCTGAAGGTGAGCGCGCCGCGGCGGGCGGAGCTGTGCGGTTCCCGGGCTGAGCCTGGCAGGCTGCAGGTGGGTTCACTCTCTCCCGCTCCCCTCCTCAGGGGGGTGTGTTTGCCGGACAGCTGACCCAGGTGGGCATGCAGCAGATGTTTGCCCTGGGGGAGCGGCTGAGGAAGAGCTACGTGGAGGACGTCCCCTTTCTCTCTCCAACCTTCCACCCACTGGAGGTCTTGTGAGTCACTTGGAAAAGGGATGTTGCACCCAGTGCAAGTCCTGAGTGTGAGAAAACCTGCCTTGCCCGCCCCCTCCAAGTTCTCACACTCACGCAGGCAGGCTGGGGCAGTTACCCTTCTATGGTAGGATCCTGTGAACGAGTGGTGCGGGGCTGGGGGGGGGGGCGGTCACGCTTCCTCAGGGCCCCAGGGCAGCCGTCCCACAGCGGAGTGGACACTTCCCAGCCCCACAGCTCCCCTCACGTAGTCTTGAAGGCCTCCCAGCCGCCCTGGGGAGTGTATGTATAAATCTTCCTTTATGAATCTCTCTGCCTTTTTGCTTTTTTCCAGCATTCGTTCCTCTAACATTTATCGGAATCTGGAGTCCACCCGGTGCTTGCTGGCTGGGCTTTTCCAGCGTCAGAAAGAAGGTTTGACTTTGGGGTCTACAAGTCAGCCCCCGTCCCTGAGGCGCCTTTTCTTCTCACTTCCAAAGCCTCCCTCTCTCTGTCTTGGTGCCCGTTCCCTTGGTCTGTGTCCTCTTGCCCACGTGACTTCCGTGGTGTACTGACCCCTCTGCTGCGCCCGTCCCTGCCTGGCCCCCTGCTGCCCTTGTCAGCCTGACCCACGCGTCCGCAGCAGCGCACCAGCAGCTCTGACATGCCTCCGGCTCCTGACTTCTGTCCAGTGTCTATGGGGCAGCCCGAGCCAGGTCTTGTGAACAATACTGGGTGCTTTTTGTTTAGTTGAGACACTCCTGAAAAGGAAAGAGGGCAGAAGGGACACTTGGCTGGGCCCCAAGCCTGCTGCTGCTGCCCTGGTCTTGGGGATGACCCACAGCGTGGCCCACGTGGTGTTGCCTCTATTACGTGTGGCCCTTCCTAGTTCAGAAATTCTGTTCTGGGTTTTGACATATCCAGCCAGTGAATGCTCATAGCTCGTGGTTCTCAACCTTTTCACCACCAAGGCCTCCATCTGTTATTTTCCTCCATGGATACCATGTATCGAGGGCCTTTGACCATCAAATGAAGCTGCACTTTGTCACTTGTAATTGACTTAAGTTTATGTTTAATTGCTGGTCTAAGTTTCAGATCATCATGACCTCATCGGTATTAAATCACTAAAATGATGCCAGAAGACAAAGGTTCGTGTTGTTTTGTGTAGCTTCTTTAGCACTATCTCAAGCAGAGATAAAATTTCCATCAGGCTTTAAAAAAATGTGTAAACTACAGAACCTCCAGGCCAAAGGAGGCCGGCCTTGCCCCGCGCTGGGTTGGATCCTGCCGCTAATTCTGGCTAAAGCTGGCTGAACACCAGCAATGAGCCTAAGCAGCACAAAGCAAGCAGAACGGGCTGGGCCACCCCGTGCTCCTTGGGAGTCTCTGAGCTTAGGAATAGCCCACAGCGCCTGGCCTCCTGAAAGCTGTTTACTCGCTCAGCTTCCAAAAGGCAGATGTCCTCTTCTTAGAACTGCCTAAGGTATAGCTGAGATAGGAAAGATGTTTCTTGGTAACACCCTCTCCTACAGGCAGGTCTCAGATGGAGGCTGCCCAGGTTTCCAGTAGTGAAGGAAGTGGTCCCCTCACCAGCCCCTGGTGTGGCTGCCTGGGTGGCGGCTCCCTGCGCTGGACCCAGACGTCCTTACACTCCAGTTTGACTTCTGTCCCAGCCACTTCCATGCCTTGGCTCGTATCAAGGGATTTGAATGGACCAAAGGACCCCCCAGGATACTACCACTGATAGACGTGGTGTGACTTTAGATGGAGTAAAATTACAGGGACGTCCCAGAAGGCTTTGTATAAGCTGCAGGAGTCAGGCTGTGGGGGGAAGCTGGAGGTAACATTTGGTCATTGGTTTATTCATTCAACACATATCTGAGTGCCAACTCCAACGTGCCTTATTAATCATAGATCCTGGGAGGTACAGCATAGTGGTAGAGTGCGTGCCTAGCATGCGCGAGGTCCTGGAGTCAATCCCCAGGACCTCCATTAAATAAATAAATAAATTAATTAATTAACTAACTAACTAACCAACCTAACCCCTCCCCAACAAAAGAAAGAAAGAAAAAGGAACTGTCAGTCCAACATCCAGACACTAAGGTCAGGCACCAGATAGGAATTATCATGTGTTAACAGGAGATTTAAGTCATTGTTGTTATTATTCTAACATTTAAAGGACCAGATATTATTCTAAGAGCTTTGCATGTATTAACTTGTTTAGTTTTTGTGATAACCCTGTGAGGTAGGTAACATTATCCCCATTTTACAGAGAAGAGAACTAAGGCACAGAGAGGCTAAATGACTTTCTGAGGGACACAAAGCTGGTCCATGGAGGAGCTGGGGTTCAAATTCTAGCAGTCTGGTTGCACGTATTCTTCACCTTTCTGCTCTACTGCTTCTTGGAAGGCGTGTGTGTCTGGAGAGGGTCTATTCTGTTTACAGCATGTCCTCCAGAGCCCGAGCTCTTCAGAGGGGCGGGGAGCTGCAGAGAAGGAAGGGGCGCAGCATGCAAGTGGACTGTGCTTTGGACCCTACCTTGAAGCCGCCAGCACCTTTTCTTTTATTACCTGACCTAATTGTGGGAGGAAGGAAAGCTTCCTCTGCTTTAGAAACAGTTGAAAATTGATGCTATTAGTCTCACCCCTTCAGTTGACACATGAGCCCCAGAAGAGGGAGGTGACTTCCCGAGGCCATCCTGCTGCTTAGCTGTAGAATCAGGGCTGAACTCATGACCGTCAGCCTGATTTCCTTCTGTCCAGACCAACAAAGTGTGTCTGAATTCTGATGTTCTGCTCAAGTCACCGCAGGCTACTTTTAAAGTCCTGGGGTTTTGACCGTCAATCATTTGTTTGAGAATCATAGCTCTTTGGGGCTCAGATGCACCCAGTCACTCTATGGGTTGACCTCAGTGAATTCCAAAACCTGCTGATAGGAGCTGTTTCTCTTGCCATCAGAGAAGGTGAGCGTTGAGCCATGTGGAACAGGAGGCTGCCACAGGCCATTGCCATCTCTGGCACAGAGTAAAGCGTGGGAAGTGTTGGAGCACCTTCCGTGGGCACTGATCCTGTGAGCTCTGAGCAGAAGCAAGCTGCTGCAAGGTCTGGAAGGAACGCTGTTTGCAGTCTAACCTTTGGTTCTAGGTAGCTCATCTAGAGGCCTGGCTTTTCTTCTGGGCAAGGCTATGGGGTCTGAGAGGATGTGGCCCTGTGGCCATCTTCCTCAGATTGTCATGGAAGTCACCACATTGGCCTATAGGATTGGACTTTGGGAAGCAAGGAAGTCACCTAGTTCTGTTAAGGTCAGGGATGGCCCGTTCTTTATTAGAAGCCCAAATGCTGGCAGGCAATACCTTGAGGCAGACGTTTTTTGGAATGGGTCACGGAGGTGCCAGTCTGATCAGAGCCTGGACCTGCGTTGGCCTATAGGTGGCCCAGTGGGAGGGGCTGTGCTGGACCGAACAGGGCTGCTGCCCGCGCTTTCCGTTGTTCAGCCCGTAGGGGAGCACCTGTGGGCAAGGCCAGGGCAGGCGAAAGCGCTCGCTGTCCTTAAGGAGCAGCCTTGATGCCCTGCCTCTGGGAGCAGCTCCGTCTGTGTAGACGAGGAGAAGCGGGTGGAGATGTTGGGAAGAACAAGCTGAAGCCTCTTCCTCCTGTGCTTCCCGCCTTCCTTCCAGGACCCATCGTCATCCACACTGATGAAGCGAGCTCCGAAGTCTTGTACCCAAACTACCAAAACTGCTGGAACCTGCAGGAGAGAACCAGGTTAGTGCCCCGGGTTCTTGCTCACCAGTCGGGGACGGACAGCATTTTACTGCCTTTGCCGGCAGGCTCTGCCTGGGCCGAGGGCCTGCCCACACTGACCGCGCTGGTGGCTGAGGGACGGGAGAGGGTGCATCAAGCTCGGGTCCGATGTCAGCTGTCCAGGCCGTGAGGCCGCTCTCGCTCACAGTGAAGGTGCGGGAAGCCTGGGGAGGGCCGCGCGCTGGGCTGGAGAGATGGGTCCACAGCTGTGAGTGGGGCTGTGCTGTTCACCAGCATTATCCTCTCAATGCTCCTGGCCTCTCAGATGAGGCAGAAGAAGAAACTTACATACAAGATGAGAAAGCCAGTCATCGAGCTGCAATCCAGACGGACAAGCAGAAGACACGTTTCCCTGCTGCCACCAGCCTGCTGCCATGTAGGGGAGATTGGTTAGGGCTGATGGCACTTTCCAGTTTCCAGGTATTTCTGGGCCGCCCTGAGACCATGTAGTGTGTGTGCCTCAGAAGAAGGAGATGCTGTCTTTGAGCAGACCTGGCCATGCTTGCATTGATTTTGGTTTAACAGAAGGAAATGCTAGACTGGGATTTGGAAAACCCAGGTTATCATTCTAGCCTTGGTACTCACTAACTTACACATCATTTGATCTCATAGAGCCTTAGTTTACCCATCTATAAAATGGCAATGATACTTGCTAACTCAAGTGAGCTGTTGTTGAGGATTAAATGGGATCCCAAATGATAAATGTGATACACTTTGTAAACTTAATCACTATGCAATAAAAGGAATAACTTATTTTTTTGACAGAGGCCGGAGGCAGGCTGCTTGTTTGCAGCCAGGAATCTCAGAGGACTTGAAAAAAGTGAAGGAAGAGATGGGCATTGCTGGTAGCAATGGAGTGGACTTCCTCATCCTCCTGGACAACATGGCTGCTGAGCAGGTGGGATGGCTGCTCTCCTCGGGCTGGGGGTGGGCGAGCCTGGGGTAGGCTCGGTGGGCTGGCTCCTGGGTTAGAACCAGGTGGAGAGGAGTGGGGTGGAGGCCTCCAGGCATGGAGGCAGCTGCGATGGGACTTGCAGACGAAATGGATACAGGAGCTGAAGGACGGGGAACAGTCCAGGGGGACACCTCGCCGGGCTAGGAGCACAGACCTGTGACTCTAGAGCAGAGCTTTTTTTTCTGTTCTTTTCTCTTCTCTTCTTTTCTTTTCTTTTCTTTTCTTTTCTTTTCTTTTCATTGAGGATTTTTTAAAATATCACATTTTATTTTATTTTTTAAAGTGGCAGTTTCTTCTTATATTTAGTTTTGGGGTGGGGGGAGGTAACTAGGCTTATTTATGTGTTTTTTAGTGGAGGTACTGGGGATCGAACCCAGGACCTCATGCATGCTCAGCATGTGCTCTATCGCGGAGCTGTCTACCCTCCCCGCTCACAGGTTCTTGAAGCGTGTTCCCCAGGACACGCGTGATGTGAGCGTGTGCGCTGTGGGAGGCCGGGCAGGAGTGGGTGACAGGAGGGGAGGGGTCATTATCTAAGCTTTTGGATCCCTCTTTCCCGTAGCTCTTCTTGGAGAGTCTGTATGCACATCAGCGTGTGAAAGGATCTGAGAGGCCTGTAGTAAGGGGGCCTGGTTCATCTTAGAGTCTGTTTTTCTCAAACTTATTTAGCCATAGAATCTTTTTATCTAATAAAGACTGAAGACCACACAATGGGAAATGCTGCACTAGATTCAAAAGTCAGATGCCTGAAGGCAGCCTGGGTCCTCCTTCCTCCCTCTGTGAACATGGCAGTGCACCCTGAAAGCAGAAGTGCACCTTATGCTTATGTATAAAACAGATTTAAGGTTATAAAACACGGATTTATACATTTATGTGGCATACTTTTAGAAATCGCTTTGGGGAAGTGAAGGCTAAGTAGAAATTTATGAGTTCCCTGCCTTGTATTTTATTCAATTTCTTTTTTTATTTAAAAAAAACACTTTTTTTTTTTTTTTTTTTTTTTTACTTTGGAGTTGATGGGGAGCATCAGAAAGGGAGGAAAAACACTTTTTTTCCTGGGCCTTCAGATCTCAAGGAATAGCTTCAGCCCTTGGGTCTTGGGGACTGAGATTTCTGAGCTGTTAAGCCCTCCCCAGGAGCAGACAGGCCCCGAGGGCTTGGTGGCAGGGCTCGGCCGCCAGCCTGGGCAGAGGACAGGCGTGGCTTTCCTCAACGGCGCCTGCCACCCTTTCAGGAGCACGGCCTCCCGAGCTGCCCCACGCTGAAGCGATTTGCACGGATGATCGAGCAGAGAGCCGTGGATACAGCCTTGTACGTCCTGCAAGGGGAAGACAGGTGAGGGGCCTCTTTGGCTGGGGGCATAAAGTCACGCTCGGTCAGGCCTCCCAGTGTGTGGGGAGGCGGCTCCTCGGGCCCGCTTCCAGCTGCCAGAGTGTGAGAGGCTGAGATCACCCCATCCTGCTGGCCTTCCGAACGGACTCAGCACCAGCACCTCCCGTTTGTGGAGCTGAGCCTGGTGACCTGGGTTTTCCATTCACTGCTACACAGAACCAGGAGTCACCGCCTGGGGCTCAGTTTCTCTTAATCACTTTTTCTTTTGCTTCAAGTTTCAAAGGATTGGGTGGCGGCGGGAAGCTGAGGGAAGAAGAATTATTGCTCACTTACTTCATCACATTACAATTTACAAGTCATTTTTCTGTTCTTGCGTGAAGTAGGCGTCATTAGCCCTACAGGGTCCACAGCCCGGCTTTAGGGATGAAAAAACCGCACCTGGGGCCCCGCTAGCAAGTGGCAGGGGCGGGACTCGGACCAGATCTTCTGACTCTCAGTTCTGTTTTCTCTATTTCACTGGCATTTAGGGCTCTGTTCTTTGAAGACCTGTTTCCTGACTACCAGGATAGAGAGTTTCTCTCTGACCAGAGTTCAGAAAAACACCTTCTTCTGATTGGTTAAAAGCATTCAGCTCGTACTGAGAATAGGTGATGTGGGAGAGGTCCGGGGGAGGTGGGAGGAGAGGGCAGTCCCGGGAAGATGATGGGGAGGAGAAAGCAGCTCATGTTTCAAGAACCCACCTGGTCTGCTGTGTACAAGCCCCGCGGCTTCCCTCCCGAGCAGAGGCAGCCTGCCGCTCCGCACGTGCCTAGGGCACCTTGCAGGCTTAGCCACCAGACCTGGATTGTCGCTTACTGCCTTGCCCTCCACCAGGGCGCGCACGCGCACATACACATATGCGCGCACACACAATTTGGTACATGTTTCAGGCTGTGGGGCCCATGCGTTGTCTGCTGCAGCTACTCATCTCAGCCCACATGCACGACAGCAGCTGTTAGGTGACACGCAAACAAGCAGGCACAACTGTGTTCCAGGAAAACATTTGTTCACAAACACAGGCAGACAGGTTGGAATCGGCCCATGGCCACCATTTGCTTTCTCCTGGTAAAAAAAAAAAAAAATTTATACAAGAGCTGGTCCGTCCTCCTTTCCTTGAGCCCTGCTGTCATAAAGCTGAGCTTTCTTCAAGGACAAATGGTTATAACGTCACAAGGCTGTGCAGCCTGGCTTGGCCGGCGCACGTCCTTCTGGAGAGTCTGTGTTACTCACGGTATCAGTTGCCTGCTCCTCGGGACTGCTCCGGCCTTCCTTGGTCCATAAAGGTGGCCGTGCACCCAGGCGCCGAGAAGCAGGATCTGTCTAAGCCAGGCGCGGCAGCCCCGTTTCCTTTTGTCGGTGATGGGGTTCTGGGAGAGGGGCTTTTTCTCTTTGATAAAAAGTGAGAGGCACCCAAACCAAGCCTTTTTGCTGCTTCCTGGCCCCCATCTTCCTGCTTTGTTTGCTGCTGTGAGAACACACGCTTTGAGTTGAGGTAACCCCCTGTGATCAGGAGGTGACCAGCCTGAGAGAGTGTGGGGGCCACCGTGCCAACTGTGGGAGCAGGCCTGAGCTCCGGGTTACATCAGATAAGTGACAAATGTCCTTTGGTCTAGACTCCAAAGAAGGGGGCTGGCACGCGGGGCAGGAAGCGTAATTTGCAATGTCCTTCAGGCCGCCTTTCTAAGGGCCTTCTGGAACTTCTGGGATCCATCACACCTTGTCCTTCCCAGTCCTGTTCTTGTAGTGCAAAGGGCCTGGTTCTCCATGGCTTGTCCCGGTGACCCCTCCCGCGGCCCTCCCTGCTCACTGTGCTCACGCCAGGTCTGTGTCCGGGTGCTGGCACTGCTGGGGCATCTGTGCACGGAGGGCCCTGACACCGGAGGTGGTGCTGCTTCTCCCCTCGCTGCCTATCACTGTCCCTCATGCATTGCTTGGCCTTCTCTCAGCTCTGACTGGGCTTGTGAGGTGCAAGGGGGCAGAGCCAGCCTGTGGCCCCTGCGTGCCGAGGGACCCCGGGTGCTTGAATGTCGTTTGCTCACCGTAGGGAGAGTCTTCAGATGGCAGTAGGCCCGTTCCTCCACATCCTGGAGAGCAACCTGCTGAGCGCCGTGGACCCCGCCACCCTCCCCGGCAAGACCAGGTACGGGGCCCAGCAACACAGCTTTGCGCAGCTGAGGGCAGAGGGTGGCCTCTGGCTGCAGCGGGCAACGCAGGTTTTACGGGGGCAAGAACCAGGCTGTCAGTGACTGAAAGGGGATGTTTGAGGCCACGAGTCCCAGACAGTCACAACGTTTCTACCTTCCTTCCTGCCAGCCCTGTCCTACCATGTTTTGAAATTTTGATTGTAGTAAAAAGTATCCCTAAATTTATTTTTCCATTTTTTTTCTCACTAACTGAGCACGTGTCCAGCAGAACAGCTAACTGTGCTGTCACACAGATTTGGTATTATAATCACCCAAAACAATGATAATTGCTTAATAGATTGTTTAGTTTAAATACCTTCATTGAGTATATAGAAGGGTAGGATTTCTACTGAGCATCTAAAAATGCTGGAAGTGGCTCATGCACCTCCACTGTCCTGTTCATCGTGCCTGGAACCCCAGGTTAGGGGCCACGGGTTTGGACTGTTCTGTGTCCTAGGCACTTGCTAAGCCACGTGTGGTCTACAGATAAACAGCTTCACCATCACCTGGGGTTGTTAGATTTTCCGGCCTCAGCCGGACTCACTGAATCAGAATCTGCATTTCAACAAGACCCCCAGGTGGTCTGTCAGCTCCCTGGTACCAGAGAAGCACTGTTGTCCTCTGCCTTCTTGAGAGAGAATTGTCCATAGCTAGAAATATGCGATGAGTGTGGGAAAGGTGGAGGACAGCGAGTTGAAATAGGAACATTCAGGAACTTGGGGCCAAGATTTATAATAGCAAGTCATGTGAATGTCCTTCCTGGCCCTTCCCAGACCTGCAGTGACAAGGTACTTCTCCCGGGCCTTTGCCCCCTTGCCCGCTCGGCCCTGTGTCTGTAGGCTCCTGCAGGGCCCAGTGCTGGCCTTCAAGGCTGGGGGTCCACAGGTAAAATCCTGGCTCTTTCCCGAGACAGATACAGGGGTTTGGCAGGTGTAGGTGAACATGGCAACTTTATTACTGACTAAAGCCATTTGGAGAGTAACCGGGGGCCAAACAGGCTTATTAATATTCCTTTTGAATGAACTTCATTCCCCCAAACTGCAAGCTTCCCTAACAAGGAGAGCTTGCTTGAGGAGACTCGGTGCACGGCTGAGAACAGGAGGAACGTTGGCCGCAGGCAGACATCCCAGAGAGAGCAGGGAAGTGGGGCTGGGCCACACGCCCAGTTTCTTCTTCAAAACTCCCCAGGGAAGGGGTTGGCGGGTAGGTGGGCCGGGCAAGGCCAGGAGAGCTACTCCAGTGGGGATCCTTCCTGAAAACATGGGGCAGGGGCAAGGGTTCTCCCCACCATCTACTTCAAAGGACTTTTATACCAGGCTCCCCTGATTTCTAGTTGTCACCCGGTTTCCTCACTCAGAAGAGGCCGGCAGCGTGCTGGCCGCCAGAGTCCAGGTAAAGAATTGTGGAGAACTGTTCTCTTCCTGCAGAAAGCTGTACCTGTATGCGGCTCATGACGTGACCCTCATGCCTCTCTTACTGGCCCTGGGGATTTTTGACCACAAATGGCCCCCGTTTGCTGGTGACCTGACCATGGAGCTCCACCAGCACCAGGAATCCGGGGCGTGGTTTGTGCGGCTCTACTACCAGGGGAAGGTACGGCGTGTCCGCGGCGGGAGGGCCGGCGGCCGGGCACCCCCGCCCGCCCGGTTTAGCGCCACGTCCCCCTGCCCCGGCCCCGTGGGGCTCCACTGGTACATGAGCCTCTGAGTCCTCTCCTGGCTGTGGCCCAGGGATAAGGCGGAACTCGGCATGTAGGGGCAGGCTGGGATTTGGGCCTCATATCGTCCTGTTCCAGACTCCTTCTAAGAACAGGACCGCCCTCCTCTTCTCCTGAGTGTGTGCCAGGATGGAACATCCTGACTGTGAGGCCTGTTTTGAAAGTCAGTGTCGGTGTCTCTGGAGGGTAGTGTGTACTGTCAGTGCTCCCGGTGCCCCGGCTGCTGCAGCAGGGTGCTGTCCTGCAGGGCAGAGGCTCGAGCCCTCCGGCGGTTAGACCATCAGCCCTCGCGGCTCAGGGCTGTAGCATGGGTGTGTCTTCCGAGTCCGTTTGCCTGGTAGTTCTGGAGTGACTTTCACAAGCAGGGCATCGTGCTCTTCTTCTGGAAGCTGACTGATTAATGGGACCTTCCTTGCTGTTCTGTGTGGACACACACACACCACTGGGCCAGAGCCTTCCAGATCTCCGCGTGCAGCTGGAAGCAGCTGGCCAGGCTCCTCGGTGACCCTGCTGAGTTATGTCTCTTCCACAGGAGCAGGTGCCGAGAGGCTGCCCTGACCGGCTCTGTCCACTGGACAAGTTCTTGAACACCATGTCGGTTTACACCTTAAGCCCAGAAAAGTACCGCACACTCTGCTCTCAGGCACAGACGATGGGCCGTGGAAATGGAGAGTGACTGATGTATTTTACAAGCTGGGTGTGCTGATTTTTAAAATAAAATACCTTCACACAGTGCCTCTGGCTGTTGCGTTTAGGAGAGGCAGGAACAAGGGTTAATGGACTTGAGCACAAGGTAAGGGTGTTTCCTTCCTGCAGGTGTACTGAGTCCTCTTCTTGAAAGGAGAAGGGGTGTAACGTGGATACCAAAAGGATGAATCCTGTTTTGTGGCTTAATTTCCACGGCCAGAACACCTGCCGGTGACATTGGCCGGGAGCATCATGGCCTGTGGAATTGTGTGTGGTTTGGGACCTCAGTTCTTTTTTCCTGTCTTCCTTTCACAAACAGATACTGAGCAGCTATTAAGCAGTGCTCGTTATAAAGGTGAAAAGTTTCTGCCCTCAAGTTGTTTCAATCCAGTAGAAGAGGCAGGCAGGTGGATCAGTGAAGACAGAGCGGCCTGTTTCACTCTGTGATAAGGGACAATGGGGGCCATTTGGGGACAGAGAAGAAACCCTCAGCCCCAGCTGACAGGGGCTGGGGGAGGCAGTTAAGAAAGGCTTCTGAGGAGGTTCTGTCCTGATCCGAGGAGAGGAGAGAGTGACTAGGAGTTAAGCAGGTGAGCAAGGAGGAAGGGCATTGCGTGAAAGGTCGGCTTGCAGGTCAGGCACCTCGCCAGGCAGTGAGAGGGCGGACACTCCATCCTGGTGGCGGCAGCGCCGGGAGCGTGGGTGAGGCTCCCGCGCTGGGCTGGGGCCGCCCGCAGCATCAGCTCTAACCTGGACCTAGGCCCCTGGGTTCCCTGATGATCTCCCTTTGTCCTTATTAATTTTCTCATTCTTCCCCAGAATCTATTTCAAACTTTCTCTGATCTCAAACCACCAACCCGTTTACTTCTCAGAGAGAACACCCAGCACAGAGGCCTCTGCCTCCTGCTGCCTTTACATTGCCGACCGACCCCCGCGTCTGCTTCTCGAGCTTGGTTGCCTCCTTCCGAGCTTCAGACGCTCGCGTCCAGCTGGATGGCCCACAGGCACAGAAATTTCCCTCTTTCCTCACAGACCTGCTCCTCCCGCAGCCCTCCTTATTTGAATGAAAGACAGCCCCACTGTCCACTCAGTTGCTAAACCAGAGATCCATCCTTGTCTCTTTCCTCTCCCATCTTCCTATGTCTAATCAGTTAATTCTTTCAGTCCCACCTGTTTATTTCTTGGATTCATTCGTATCTTCTCATCCTCCATCTTCAATATCTCTTTGCCCTGCTAATTAGTTTCTTATTTCACTAAGGAAATAAAAGTAATCAGAGGAGAACTTCCATGTCCACCAACCTGCTAACCCAGTTGCACTGGTGCCCGGAAGGCCTGCCTTCCTGTTGCTGAGGATGAACCCCGCCCCCCCCATCCAAGGCCAACCCTCCAGGTTTGCATTAACTCCTACCATTATTTTTTTCGGTACTGTTAATTTTCTCTTCCTACCAATTATTCCCATTAGCTTACAAATACGCTGTGAAATCTCCTGTCTTAAAAAAGTGCTCCCACTCTTTGAACTACTGTGCTATTTTCTTCTCTCCTTGATGGCAAAACTTCTCAGAAGAGTTGTTTACCCTTGCCACTTCTGATTCCTCCTCCCTTCCAATTCTCTCCTGAACCCACCGTGGTTGGATGGTCACCCCTGCCTCCAGGGAGGCAGCTCTGTCAGAGCCAAGGAGAGAGGCCTCGGCAGAAGCCAGCCCTGCTGAGACCACGGTCTTGGACGTCCAGCCTCCAGAACTGTGAGGAAATAACGTTTCTGTTGTTTTCCCCCCATGACCTGTGGTACGCTGCGTCGTGGCCCAGGCGAAGCAGCCCGCCGCCTCCCGCCGCTTCTCCCCGCCGCGCGCCGCAGCGCACGGTGCCCCACGTCCACGAACGCAGGCTCCGGGAAGGCGCCGTGGCCCCAGCACCGGGAAGGGCGCCCGGCGCACGCTGGCGCCCACACATTGCGGGCACACCCCCTCTGCCCGGATCGCCGCCTGGGTTGCCCTCTGAGACGCGGCCCCCGCTTGCCCCTCCGGCCTCGTGCCTCGCGCCCCCTCCCGCAGCCCCGGCCAGGCTGAAAGGTCAGCCCCGCGCCCCTGGCCCTTGTGACGCACTGCTCCCTCCCTCGAGCCCTGACGCACACTCCCTTTGCCCGTCTGTCGCTTCTCATCCTGAGGCCTGCCATGTTTCTGCTTGTCCCTCGGTACGGGGGTGTCTGTCCTGTCCATTATTGTTTCCTCGGCCCAGGGATTTACTGAGTGGCCTCGCGGGCCCCGCGGCTGCTGGCCGGGCGGCTGCTGGCGCTCCCCCCGCTCACCACCAGGGGGAGCCAGCGGCGCGGGAGGGCGCGGGGCTTCTGCGGGGCTCAGGCTCGGGAGCTGGCGTTCTTTCTTTGTGACCCCCGGACGGGGTTCCTGAGCCTGTTTTTCCTCTCGCATAAAATGGAGATAGTTGTACCTACTCGTTAGGTTGTCGTGAGAATTAAGTAAATGTAAGGACCTTCAAGTGTTCTTTTTCGCCCTATGGCCATTCCTCCCCCACGGATTCTGAGCTGTGACGGGTTTCCTCAGCTGGTCGGAACGTCCCAGGCACCGTCCCGGGGCAGCGCGCCCCCTCGGCCCGCCCTGCGTGCGCAGGGGCGCTCCGGGGCCTCCCCGCGCTGTGTGCCTGTGGGCAGGTCCTTTAACTCCCTGAGCTTCTGTCTCCCCAGCTACAAAACGGTGATGTTAATATTTGCCTACCTGACGGTCTGTCCTGAGGACGGCCTTGAAAGGCACTTCATAGACTCCTAACTCGTCCTTGGCCTTGGCTCCTTCCTCTTAGTGCTTTTAAAATGAGTGCTGTTAAGGTTAAATTAATTTCCAGGGGGGCCCACCCATGGATGGCAAAGGAAAGGGGCTCCCGGGATAGAGCAGAGTGCTCACTCCTGTCCGCCACTCGGCTGGGCTTGCTGGGGGAGGCGGACTCCACCGGAATTCACCTGACAACGTCCCGGGGGCCTCACGGCCTGTCCCACCCAGAGCTCTTGGCTCTGGTGGGCACTGCTGTGTGCTGACCTTTAATAGTTTCACACAGATGGTTTAAAAGGAGGGCAGGAAGCACACGGAGACTCTGAAAGGTCCACCTTCCCATCCCACCCCAGCCCGTGCCTTGGCGCGCGGGCCCTTAGCGTGCTGGCCTGTTTGTGTTTTCTGTAAGAAACGCAGGTCTTTGCAAGTGATGCCTGGCACCCGTCTGCTCAGCCGGCACCCTGTAGGGCTCTGCCCGTCTGCCTGCAGAGGAGGCTGGGAGGGGCTGAGAACAAACGCTTTGTTTACCGTGTGCCTGGGAAGTATCGCTCTTCAGCTTTGGGGTCCGAGCTGTGTGCACCGTGCATGTGGGTCCACGGGGAGAGTCACGACCCCTTGGCTGGCTGGGGGATCTCTGGGGAGAGGGCTCTCTGCGCTCTGTTCAGACCCTGCCCTCTAGTGGCCAAGGGGACCGGCCATGCAGTCCTGGCCCTCCCAGTCCGCCCTGCCAACCTCTAGGGACCCGGTCCCTCTGTCTGAGGGTGAAGGCGAGAGGGGAGAAGCACGCTTCGCTGCGCCCCTTACCCCCCACCTGGCTTTTGAAATGTTCACTTCCCTGAGCGGGGGGCGGGGGAAGAGGGGTGGTGCCTGGCTCGCAGTCTCCGTCTGTGAAGCAGACATCCGAGCTAATGTGTGAGGACTCGAGCGAGCACTGGCCTCGGAGTCGCGCCACGTGAGTTCAAGTGCTGCCTGCGCGGGAACTGTCTGTGTGACTCCGGGCGCTCCGTTGACTTCCCCTTGACAAGCCTGGACAGCCTCGTGTGTAAAGCGGGGCTCTAATAAATAGTGCCTCCCTCACAGAATGAGCCCTCGCAGGGCTCACACAGAGTGGGCACGAAAAGCACTTTGTAGCAGGAAAAGCGTGACACAAGCGTGAGGCGTTGCCCCGGGTGTTCTCGGGCCGCCGAGGCAGTGGGCGCCCAGTCCTGGGTGGCCTGCCCGTTGGCGGGAGGATCCCGGCGACCGTTTTAGGGGCGCTTAAGCCACGCGTGGGGTGGAGCAGGCGCGCGCACCTTGGAGTAGAGTCAAGGACTTCAGTTCCAGCTCCGCCTCTTCCCCGGGCTCTGTGACCTCGGGCACGCCACTGGGCACTGCAGGGTCCGTCCTGATCTGTACGCTGAGGGTGACGGCGCGGTCGGCGGGCAGGAGGGGCCGGTGGTGCAGTGCGTGAAGCGAAATAACTACGAGGGGATCGGGAACACGGCAGCTGCTTAAGTACGGACTTTGAAGCTGCACCTTCATGCATCTGGGGCTTACAGAAACTAGAATTCACAAGGAGCTACATTAAATATCTCATAACAACCTATAATAGAGAAGAATCTGAAGAAGAATATATATACTTACATGTATTCTTTATAGGTATAATTGAATATGTATTCCATTATATATTATATACTCTTTATATATATTCTGTCTTATATATATTCTTTATATATATATAATTGAATCACTTTGCTGTACACTTGAAACTAACACAACATTGTAAGTTAACTATACTTCAATTTAAAAAAAAAAAAAACCTTAGAAAAAACAGAAAGAAACTAGAATTCGGCAGCTTACTATATGCCCAGAAGTTTGAGTCACTCCTTGTGCAGGGGATATGCAGAGAAGGCAGGCGTGTGCTTTGCAATCAAAGGTAGGGCCCAGGCAAACCGGTGAAGGAAGTATGCCGTGGGCCTGGGCCGGGGCTGGCGAGGCTGTTTATATTGGTTGGAAAGCAGGGCATTTTCCCCTGAGGCAGGCTTTCCACAGGAAAACCTGGATTCGAGAGAGATTAAAAGTCTCAAAGGTGAAGGGAAGATGTAAGGAAATGGCCTGCTCTGAATCACTGCAAAGGACAGTACTCATCAGAGAATTAATTTGGAAGGAAATAGAGTGTGAAATAGCTGCAAGGCTTTCAACTCTGGGCGCCGTGGCCTTAGAAACCCAGCCGGTGCCTCAGAAGCTCGCCAAGGCCCAGCCTGGGAGCTCCCTCCAGAAGAGCATCCGGGGATGCCCAGAGACCACAAAGTGCTGAGCTCGGGAGGAGCTGATTGAGTGTGTAATTAAGGGGAGGGTTGTATAACACTTGGGTAAGTAGAACTTGATGGGGTCAAACCAGCAGGGCTTCTGGGAGATGAGAGAGCAGTCCCTGGAGCTGTTAGTAACTGAAGCCGTGCACATTACATTAGACACAGCTTACCTGGTTCCTGTGGGGAGAGGGGTGGAAGGGATCAGGAAGGGGAAAGGGTGAGAGAGTGATTGCTCCCTAGATCAAAGTGTCCCCAAATACTTGATACCCTAGTGGTTCATTTCTAGGACTGGGGCAACATTATGGAGCAATGGGGAAGATCAGAGAGGCTGTGACTTGGCCAAGGTCACACAGCGCAATGAAGATGTAATGGCTGCTGAGACCTGATGGTGGTCCAGAGCGTGTCTTGATGTTCACCAGTGTTGGGACAGCTGGAAGGGAATGCTCGGACTGTAAAGGGGGCATCTCTGATCACGGGTAGGATTAGGAAAGGAAGTCATGCCTGGTTTGTTTGTGGACAAGGTGGGCGCCGTAGGCTGGCTGCCGAGGCGATTAGGCGTATTCCTAACTGCTTGAGTTCCTGTAGCAGTTAGGAACTCACGGCCTCACGTGATAAGCTCTCTGCCCACCTCGCCAGCCTCATTCCCCACCTCTCACTCCTCCCTCAGTTCTTGAGATGTTGGCTCCCTCTTGTCATTCAGACCTCAGCTTAAAGATGACTCTTTTCATATGAGAAAATCGCCTTACATGTTTGTGTGTACGTTTAACTCAGCGTCTATTTTTGCAGACACACAATAGAAACCTGGTGGTTAAAGACACAAGCCCTGGAGCCAGACCGCCTGGCCTGGTGCTCCACCCTTTTAGGAGCTGTGTGACCTCGAGCAAGTGTACTTTCTCCTCTGTGCCTCAGTGCACTTAATCTACAAAGTGGGAGTAACGATAGTGCTGCGTTTACTTCATAAGATTTTGTGAAGAATAAGCATGTTAAGTGTTTAGAGCAGTGCCTAGCACATAGGAAATGCGCAGTAAGCATTAGCTACGTGAGCAGTGGTAAACGTGTTCTCCTCTGCCCCCGACCCTGCTGTGATCAGCAGGACCCTCGTCTGGTTTGTTTATTGCTGTGTGTTTCTCTAGCACATAGATCACGAGCTGGCACATAGTAGGGCCTCAACACATATTAATCGAGTGAATTTGCTGAATTAATAAAGCAATTCAGTGGTCATTCTCCAGGGAGGTGTTTCGTGTTGTACGGTAGGCCTCTGCCCTTTGGACATATTTTTCAATGGTTTGCATAAAAATACAACTGAATAAACATATAGAGTGCAGGCTGGTCACATACACTAAAGGCGCAAGGCCGGGAGGAATAGCGTATGGGATGCCTGACTGACTGCGTGAATGAATGAATAGCTGCAAGCGTGTCAGATGTGTCCGTGTTACCTTTTGGGTCCTGGGCCAGATATTACCACATGGAACTTACTGGGGATGAACACAGAGTTCTTGATCTCACAGTCAGCTGCCCTTAACAGGAGAGGGGTCGTCGTGAGCAGTTTGCTCAGTGTGAATCAACAATATGCTGTGTTCCTCAAAATCCCGCATGTGCCGTGGCTGCGCCGGTACCGGGGTGAAGGGAGTGCTGGTCCCGCTTTATCCCGCACGGCTCGGCTCGGCGCACACCCAGACATCTGTGCTCGGATCTGAGAGCCAGACCTGATAGCCGAGGGAGACAGACATGCCAGCTGGAGAAGGACCATCGGGGAGAGGCATGGAGGGGCCGAGGGCACATCAAAGAGTTAATTTATGTGGGCCCCAAGGACCACGCTCAGACCAGTATGCCAGCTACTGGGACATACAAACTTTACATCAATATAAGGACACACTTTGGGCTAATCAGAGCTGCCATGGATGGACCAGGCTACCTCTAAGGGTTCCTGTCACGGGAGGATTTTAAGCTTACGCCAGCATTCAGCCAGAGTGTTGTAAAGGGTCACACCGCCAGCCAGGTGGCAGAGACTTTAAAGCCTCTGCCCACCCTGGGAATCTGTGGCCCTGTGAGGTCACAGCACCCTTCATCCCCTGTGAACAGCCTTAGTCAGAGCAGGACTCATTTTGTTTTTCATGTGGTCAAGGATGGGGTTTGGTCCTCTAATTTGATGATTCTGAACTTTAAAGAAGAGGGCAGTGCTTGAGAAACTGGTGACCTCAGTATAACCCTATTAAAAGTGTTGTTACCATTACCTGGGCCTGTCACATGGGACTGCGAGCCTCCAGGGAACAGCAGCCCTGGGAAGCACCTTCTTGCTGCTGCTCCCACCATCCCGTCTCGGAATCTCTGCTCTGGAGCTTTGCTCTCTAAGGCTTCTCTGTGTTACCTTTAAGTGCCAGGAGGGCGGCAGGAAGGCTCCCTGGGTCTTTCTTCTGAAAGAAGAAGCCCAATTTTCCAGCTCTAGCTAGAAGCTGCCTACTGCCCAGCCAGCACACATCTTGTGAGCTTTTGAATTTACTCACTAGAGCAGCCATTTCAGATATTTTTTTTTTTTGCATTGCAAGTCCTGGGATGAATCTCAAAAATGCTCTGGTAACTCAGCTTGTACTAGGCACATGCACGTATGTTACCTGGTATCAGTCTCATTAAAAACTCTGTGACATTCAGATGTAGAGCTGCTGGCTCACAGGGGTCCAAGTCAACGACCCAGGGAGAGGCAGAGGCAGGGCTCAGGCTCCCACCTCTGACCTCGAGGCCAGCTGGGTGTTCTCCCACATCCCCGCGCGCGTCCTCCGGGATGTGGCTTTCCTTTTGCTTTGCCTCCATCACCACCTGTGGTCCCGTCTTCCTCTCACGTTCCAGTTCCTTCCTTTCTCCACAGCTTCCCTCCACCTGCGCTCTGGTTCCTCTTCTGTTTCTTGTGATCTTCCTGCCAAGGATGGCAGGCGTCCCCTTGCATCCTCAATCCCTTCTACTCAATTGATTCCTTCCTTTCTGTCTTCAAATAGTAATATTTTCATTCTCTTAAACTTTATTTCTGCTTGCTTTCTGGCTGTCACCTCATTTCTCTTGCCTAGTACTGCCAGACCTACTGCGTGTCTGTAACTCCGTATCTCCTTGTCTCCCAACTCAGACCCTTTCCCCCGATACTTACCCTTGCAACCTGGCTTCCATTTTTTCTGCTTTACCAAAACTGTACTCTGGAAGACCAAAGTGTCATTGGTCTTCAGTCACTTCTGAGACCCGTTCTTAGCCTCCTCACGTTCCTTGATTCCTCAGTAAATTTGGCCCTGTGGCCCACCTCCTCTTTCCTGAAAGCCATTTGCCCACCCGCTCAGGATTTATACAACCCTGTCCCTTTGTAGCTACTCCAGTGACTGATTCTTTTTCATCTGAACAACCATCTCCTCATCAGTTACATGAGAGGTGGGCTCGACCATTTCTCAGCATTCTTCTTCTTCTGTGAATTTCAGTTTCTTTCGCTGGAACTTCTTCCCGCTTCTGACTGTGCCAGTCCTTCCTGACTTAGTTCTCAGCCCTCCACACGGCTCTCTTTTCCCTCACACCCACAGAGAGATGTTCTCTACTCATCTCCACTTGGAGGGATTCACATCTCCATAGCCGGTCCAGATCTCTCATCCGCTGTCCTTATTTCCAGCTGTCCACACACAGATGCCACATCGTCACTTTATACTCAGCACCTTCCTCAACCCCTAACAAGCACTGCTCCCCAGCTACCCCAGTTCTTATCCATGACACCTGAGGCTGGGCTGGGCTGGGCTGGGCTGGGCTGGGGTGCGGAGGGGAAGCCAAGGGCTTTTAAGCTGTATTCTGAGAAAAGAAATGAAGAAGTAAAATCTAATCCTAGGTATCTGGGGGAGAGGATTTAGTAGAGGAGACAGGCAGAACACCATTAAACTCCAAATCCTTCTATCCTTCCTTATAAGTCTTTCCTAAAAATGGAACCGAACCTCAAGTCAAAAATGGCCAAACATGGTTAGGAGGGATCAAGCCCTTCAAGAGGTGAGCACATAACACCTGGTTGCTTTTAATGACTTCAGCTCTTCATATCCAGCGAGTAATACCCCAAGGTACATAAGGAAGTTACCGGTGTCACTTCAGAGAATTATCTCTGAGAAATTAAGATGCTGTCAAATTTTTAGGCTCAGAGAGCCAACATACAAAGGCAAATGTGGTCCTTGTTGTTTAAAACCCATGAAACGTTAGACTCCAGAATCTGCAGACCACGAGCCCGTTGGCCTCCAGCAGAGCCAGAGTGGACTCTGAAACAAGTACAAGTCTGCGCGCACTTAGGGAGGAAAGCAGTGACGGCCGTTAAGAATGGGCAGTTGGGTGACCTATTTCTTTTTTGGTGGGAGAGGGTTGGAAGACCAGTAAGTCAGAGAGTCCCAAGAAATGAGATAAAATCCGTTTGGTCAGTTGCTGTTTCTCAGTCTCACATGTCAGCAGCTGCCTTTCCTTCTTTCATGCCAGAGTTGTGCTTGTAATCACTGTTCAGTGTCTGACTTCTTCAGTCAATAGACTACGAGTTTGGTGAGGGCAGGGTGGGACCTCTCCTGAGCAGTTCACTGCTGTATCCATAGCTCTTAGCTTTGTAGGCACTGATTAAAAGAATGAATAAAAGAATTAATTGCTCAATGGGTAGATGGAAAATGTGAGTTGGATGACAGCAGACTTATAAGTGATTACAAAAGTACACCGAAAAATATTAATGAATTACTGAATTGATGTCAATCTAAAGACTTGCTATAAAACTCTTAGAAGAAAACATAAAGGAAAAGCTTCATGACATTAGATTTGGCAATGATTGCTTGGATATGACACCAAAAACACAGGCAAGACATCATCAAAATTTTGAAACTTTGTGCTTCAAAGGACACTATCAAGAGTGAAAAGGCACCACACAAAAACTACTAGCGCTGATAAAAGAATTCAGTGAGGTAGCAGGATACAAGAGTAACGTACAGAAATCAGTTGCATTTCTTTATGCTAATAATGAAACATCAGAAAAGCAAAGTAAAGAAAAAGATCCCTTTTAAAAATCACATTCAGAAAAATAAAATACTTAGGAACAAATCTGACCAAGGAGGTAAAAGACTTATATGTGGAGAACTACAAAACATTGATTAAAGAAATTAAAGATGACTTAAAGAAGTGGAAAGATATCCCATGCTCTTGGATTGGAAGAATTAACATTATTAAAATGGCCATACTACCCAAAGCAATCTATAGATTTAATACGATCCCTATCAAATTATCCAGGACATTTTTCACAGAACTGGAACATATAATCCTAAAATTTATATGGAATCACAAAAGACTCAGAATTTTCAAAGCAATACTGATGAAAGAGAATGAGGCTAGAAGAATAACCCTCACAGACACAGAAAATACTACAGAGCTACAGTAATCAAAACATCATGGTACTGGCACAAAGACAGACATACGACTCAATGGAACAGAATAGAGAGCCCAGAAATAAACCCACAGACTTATGGTCAATTAATTGTTGACAAAAGAGGCAAGAATATACAGTAGAGAAAAGACAGTCTCTTCAGCAAGTTGTGTTGGGAAAACTGGACAGCCACATGTAAATCAGCAGAGTTAGGACACTCCCTCACACCAGACACAAAAATAAACTCAAAATGGCTTAAAGACTTAAACATAAGACAAGACACAATAAAGCTCCTAGAAGAAAACACAGGCAAAACATTTTCTGACATAAATCTTAGCAATGTTCTCCTAGGGCAATCTACCCAGGCAATAGAAATAAAAGCAAAAATAAACAGATGGGACCTAATTAAACTTATAAGCTTTTACACAGCAAAGGAAACCATAAGCAAAACAAAAAGACAACCTACGGAATGGGAGAAAATATTTGCAAATGAAACCGACAAAGGCTTGATCTCCAGAATATATAAGCAGCTCATACGACTTAATAAGAAAAAAACAAACAACCCAATCAAAAAATGGGCAGAAGACATAAACAAGCAATTCTCCAAGGAAGAAATATAAATGATCAATAGGCACATGAAAAAATGCTAAATATCACTAATTATCAGAAAAATGCAAATAAAAACTACAGTGAGGTATCACCTCACACCAGTCAGAATGGCCATCATTCAAAAGTCCACAAATGACAAATGCTGGAGAGGCTGTGGAGAAAAGGGAACCCTCCTACACTGCTGGTGGGAATGCAGTTTGGTGTAGCCATTATGGAAAACAGTATGGAGAGTCCTCAAAAAACTAAAAACAGACCTACCATATGATCCAGCAATCCCACTCCTGGGTGTATATCCGAAGGAAACTAATTTGAAAAGACACCTGCACCCCAGTGGTCACAGCAGCACTGTATACAACAGCCCAGACGTGGAGACAGCCTAAACGTCCACCAACAGACGCCTGGATGAAGAAGCTGTGGTGTATATGCACGGTGGAATACTAACTACTCAGCCATAAAAAAGAATAAAATAATGCCATTTTCAGCAACATGGATGGACCTGGAGATCGTCATTCTAAGGGAAGTAAGCCAGAAAGAGAAAGAAAAATACCATATGAGATCACTTATATGTGGAATCTTAAACACACACACACAAACTAGTGAACTTATTTACAAGAGAAAAACAGACTCACAGACATGGAAAACAAACTTAAGGTTACCAGGGGGAAAAGGGGGTGGGAAGGGATAAGTTGGGAGTTTGAATTTGCAGATACTAACTACTATATATAAAAAAGATAAACAAGTTAATCTTCTGTATAGCACAGGGAACTATATTCAGTATCTTGTAGTGATCTATAATGAAAAAGTATATGAAAACAAATATATGTATATGTATATGTATATGTATGACTGAAAACATTAAGCTGGACACCAGAAATTGATACAACATTGTAAACTGACTAGACTTCAATAAAAAAAGAAGCGTGAAAAGGCAGCCCACGGAATGGGGGCTACAAATCATGTATCTGATAAGGGATGGTTTCCCAGAATATCTAAAGAACTCCTACAACTGAACAGACACAAACAACCCAATTCAAAAATAGATGAAGGACTTGAATGGGTTTATCTAAATAAGATCCACAAATGGCCCATAAGCACATGAAATGATATTGAACATCACTACTAATCAGGGAAATGCAAACCCAAACCACTTCACACACATTAGGATGGTTATTTTAAAAAACAAACAAACAAAGAAACCCAGAAAATAACAAGTGTTGACAAGGATGTAGAGAAATTGGAGCCCTTCCCTTGAACATTCCTGGTGGAAATGGAAAGTGGCACAACCACTGTGGAAAACTATATGGAGCTTCCTCAAAAAAATCAAGCTTAGAATTATCATGTGATCCAGCAGTTCCACTTCTGTTCATTAAAGAAGTTGAATTACATTAAAGATTAATTAAAGAAAAAAATTTTAAAGGAAAAGTTAAAGTGGGGACTCAAACAGGTACTTACTTGTATACCCATGTTTATAGCAGCAATAGTCACAACAGCCAAAAGGTAGAAGTAACTCAAGTGTCCTTTGAGAGAGGAAAGGATTTTTAAAAATTGGATATATACACGCAAAGGAATATTACTCAGCCCTAAAAAGGAAGGAAATTCTCACACATGCTACAACATGGATGAACCTTGAAGAAATTACGCTAAGTAAAATAAGCCAGTCACAAAGGGGCAAGTACTATATGATAATTCCAGTTATATGAGGTACCCAGAGTAGTCATATTCATAGAGATGGAGTAGAATGGTGGTGGCCAGAGGCTGGGTGGGGAGGGAGAAATGGGGAGTTATTACTTATTGGGTATAGAGTTTCAGTTTTTCAAGATGAAAAGAGTCCCGGAGATGGATGGTAGTGATGGTTGAATCACAACGATGTACTTATTGCCACAGAACTATACACTTAAAAATGATTAAAATGGTAATTTTTTTTTTTTTACCACAGTACAAAGAAATAGGTTTAAAAAAAAAAAACCCAGTAATTCAGGATTTTATACTGGCCCTTTTGCCACTTGGATGAAAATCTTAACAGCTTTGCTTTTGATACAAAAATTAGAGAGAACCAAGAATGTTAGAACCAGTTTTTAAGGACTTTGAGATTCTGGAATAATAGATTAAAATTAATATTGAAATTAAAGAGGAATAACCGTAAAATTTGGAATTCAGGATAAAAAATAAGCAAGAATTATATAGGATTGGGGCAATGACTTATTTTACATGAAAAAGATCTTGGGGTTTTCATTTCCTGAAATTCCAAAGTGACCCCATAGCAGAAAAAAATTCTTTAAAAACATAAACTTTCACCTATTAGTAGAACTATGTTCAAATAAAAGGAAGTGACAGTCTCACTGTGCTCTGTGCTGATCAGACAGCACTCGGGCACCAAACGTTCTCTTGGGTTCTTCGTATTGTGCTTTCAAGGAGTTTATAAACTATAATAAAGCAGGATAAAACTGTGAGAGCTGTCTCTGAATAAAACAGACAAACAACAAAGTCATGCTGTACAGCACAGGGAACTATATTCAATGTACTGTAATAACCTATATTGAAAAAGAATATGAAAAGGAATATATATTTATAACTGAATCACTGAGCTGCATAAAAGAATCTAACACAACATTGTAAATCGACTATACTTCAATTAAAAAATAAAAATAAATTTTAAAAAAAAGCAAATTTAGAGACCAAAAGCCCAAACATCTCTTTTATATTTAGGAAAAAGGACCTGCAAGAAGAAATAACTGTAAGTCAACTTGATTACTGCTTTTGCTTAATATGTATTAAAGATTAAATAAAATATAAAATATATTAAATATTTAAAAAAAACTGTGAGAGCTGTTAGGGAACTCAAAATCAGGTCTCATGGGACTTGACTGATGGGCAAGGGGACTAGCCTGGGAAAAACAAAATTAAGGACAGAAGACCTTGTTTTCAACTATTTGAAAGACTGGCATCTGAAATAAGGACTGTCTCTATTCTGTATTTACCCCCAGGGGCAGAACTGGGATAGACAAAAAGCTAAAAGAAGCCTGATTCTTTGTGTGGCAGAATTTTCTAAGTATTAGAACAGATGACATTCACGTACCTGTCAGGAACACGGTTGACCCGTCGGTTGGTCCTTTCCAGCACCATGATTCTGGCTTGCTTCCAGTTTCTCAGTCTCAGAATCTCAACATCACTTTTGACCCCTCCCGCTCCTCCCCCCAAGTACCTAAATGACGTCTTAGGGTCTCTTCCATCACAGCTCTCTTGGCTCCACCCCTCACTCTCCATCGCGCCTGCCAGCAGCCTCACCTCCTCCACCCTGGACGGCGTGTGCAAGCCGCTACTCAGCTCTTCCCGCTTTGGGGCTGCTTCCTTCCATTTACTCTGCACGACCCTGCCAGACTCATTTTATAAAATATTTATCATGCAATTCCCCTGATCAAGACCAAACAGTGGCTTCCCATTTCAAAATGAAATTTCTTTCCTTGGTTTTGGGGGCCATTCTTCTTTTTCTCTCTTTTCAAGTTTCACATTCTGTGACTCAAACGATCTATTTTGGTTAAGCTGTTCCCTTCAATGTCAGCTGGCCTGTCTGTCTTCACTTGCTCATTCCCGTGCTCATTCCCTCATGTGTGTCATTCCCACGGTGTCCCGACCCCCAGCTTAATTAGAAGGACCGCCTCGTGTACCGCAACCACCACAGAATCTTTCCTGGCCACCCAAGCTCACACAGATCCTTCCTTTCTCTCATTCATTTACAGATACTTACTGAGCCCTCTCAGGATGCAGGTACAACGCTAGATGAACAAGCAGTGAGCCAGGAAACTGGTTCCTGACTTCGTGGAGTGGGTGAGAGGATAAATAATTGCTATAAATAATGACATAAACAAGACATTTTGCTACATAATGATGGGGTATGTGTGTGTGTCTGTTGGGGATGGGTGGGTGCTTTGACGGGGTGATGAGAAAAGGCCTTTCTGGGGAGGTAACAAAGATGCTGAGAGCTGAAAGGTGTGAAGGAGTCAGCCACCAGGAGGGCCAGAGTGGAGAGCATGCAGTGCAGGAAACCGGAGTGTGTGAGGGTCCCGCGGCAGGAGGAGCGGGGCACACTGGAGACCCTGGAAGTGAACAGTTTCGCTGGATCCTAGCAAGTGACGGGAGAAGCACGTGAGGTGAAACCGGAGAATGCCTGGGGCCAGCAGACCCTGTTAAAGACCCTGGATTTTATACAAATTATACTGGGAAGCCATTAAAGGGTTTTAAGGAAGGAATTGATGTATATGATTTATACTTTTTAAGATGACTCTGGCTACTATGTGGAGCATAGATTGAAGGAGAGCAAGAGTGGACGCGGAAGAAATGGGTGGTAACGTCAACTAGCGCGGTGGAGAGAGGCAGACGGGTTTAAGATGTGCTTTGGAAACAGACATAAAAGGATTTGCTTATGGTTTTATGTGAGGAGTAAAGAATTTAAAATGACTCCAGTGTGACAGGGTAACTAGGTGGATGGACATACGTCATTTCTTGTGATGGGGAAGTGGGGTGGGGGTGAGACTTGGTGGAAATTAGAAGTTAAGTTTAGGACTTAAGTTCGAGGTGCCTGCAAGACACTCCTGAGGCAGCGTCAGAGGTGCCAGCTGACTGTGAGTCTGGAGCTCCTAGGAACAGGCTGAGAGGGAGATAGAGAGTCTAGACTTGTGATCATACAGGTGGTATTTAGTGACTTGTGATGAGATGAGTTAGAAGAGTAAGCAGAAAGCCGGGACCAAGCCCAGGGCGTGCTTCTGTGCTGACGGGCATGAGCTAAAGGAAGGGGCGAGATGGACAGTGCAGGAAAGGTGGTGGGAGGCAAGATCACAAGACCAGTAACTTCGTTCGGTATGGCCCTAGTCTGTCTTTCTTGGCTAGTTTAGTTAATTAATTCAAAATGGACTATGAACATGGACAATGGCGATGCTGAGAACAAGAAGTGGCCGTGTTTTGCGACCTGTGTGCATCCCCGCCAGCGGACACCTCTTCAGTCAGAGGTGGGGCCCTTGCAGGCAGCTGTTACACTTCCCTTAAACTCCATGGTGCCCAGCACAGGGCGGGACACGCGGTGAATGCCCAGAGCTCCTTGACTAAGTGATGGCGAGAGCTTCTCCCGAGCCCTTGCTGAAACCATGGATTCCGTTAGCCGGTGCTAAAGGTGCTTGCTTTCCCTGGGCCCAGTGAGGCCTAGTTCATACTTTGTATGAAAGTAATTCTTATATTTCCTTATTGGTATTATTACACTTTTAAATAAAAATGAATATATTTAAAGGCCTTGCGGACACTAAGTATCACAGGAATGAAGAGAATTCTAGGGATTCTCCAGCTCATTGACAAGGAAAGAGCAGACTGATTTTTGCAGCAGTCTGTTGACATTTCAAAACTGCCATTTAGTTATTTACATACTGTGGTATATTAAAGGTACGTATACACTTGTATAAGTAAGTCTCTGTGTGTGTGTACAATTTTTTAATAGTTCAACTACTGACAGCTACAATAGAGAATTTCACCACAGCCTCGGGGAGCTTTTGCAGTTTGGAGAACAAAATAAATCAGTAATTCATGATCCCCTGTAACTGAGTACGTTCACTCTAGCAAGGCGCAGTCTGATGCCGGGGACTGAGCAGCCAGAGGCCAGCGCTCCGGAGCTGTTAACTCATGGCTGAAAGCACGTGCTTAGACCAGACTGATTCAGGGGGCGGGGTGGGAGTCTCTAGGCAGAGCAGCTCGTGGAGGAGCTGTGGGGTTTCTGTGTGGGAAGTGGGAATAATGAAAGCTCCTGAAAGCTTGGCCAAGATGAGAAATAAACACAGGCTCCCAGGAGTGTTCAACAGAAAGAACTTAGGCTGTGGCCAAAATAAATAAATAAATAAATAAATAAATCTTGAAAGTTAAATCCACCCTCAACACTAATTAATTGGACACTGAACACCACGGACTTTCATGAAGTCCTTTTTGCCTTTGACCCCAGCTCCAGCCCCGGGAGGAGGGATGAGGGTGGCCGTAGCACAGAGCTGTGGGCAGGTGGTACAGAATGAAGAGCTGAACTTCCCAGAGTCACATTCCCACCCAGTCCTGCCCAGCCCTGTCCAGTCCTGCCCAGTCCTGCCTCCCTCTCCCCGCTACAGGGCAGACCTGCACTTTCCTAGGGCTGGGTCTCCTTTTTTTTTTTTCACCTGTTCCCAGGTCCTCATAATTGCTTCAAGCTCTGAGAGGGGATTTTTCAAGGGAAGCCTGAGTTCTCCTGTGTGTTTGGTGAAATAGCTGAGTTTTTCCACGCTCTAAGTATGTGTGAAGAACTCACGTCTGTGCCGTCTCTTTACCTTCTTTTCATGATCACAGACTCGCCATCTTCCTCCAGCAGTCCTGGTTGCCAAGCACAGCTAAGCACGAGCCAGAAGGTGAACCGCTGAAGTGTGGTTACCTATAGGCAGAAGACGGAGCGCGTCTGCTACGGTGACCCAGATAAGGAGCCGCGTCAGGGAGAGAGAGGCTTTTGTATTTAAACAACCCTCATAGCATGCCTTCTTTTAAACTTAGTTCATTATTTAACTCCCTCCAATGGAAAATGGCCACAGACTGGTTTTTGTGCTTTATAAACTGTTTGCTTTAAATGTGTCATTAAAATTTTACCACCAAATTAAGATTCCATGACTTTTCTTAAATATAAGGGTTTGTGAGTTGGAAAAAAATTACTGGCCTAGGGACAAGAAAGGGGCAGGAGGCTCGAGCTATTTAAATGGCATAAGAAATATGATGCAGTTTCATATTTTTAAAGCAAAACTGATGAGCCTATGAGTTGAAAGATTTGGTAGAATAAGCGAGTTTCTACAAGTGATCTTCCTGTGGCTCCATCACCCACCCAAAGCCTGTCCTCCACCCCCGGCCTGTCCTCCACCCCCGGCCTGTCCTCCACCCCAAGCCTGTCCTCCACCCCCGGCCTGTCCTCCACCCCAAGCCTGTCCTCCACCCCCGGCCTGTCCTCCACCCCCAGCCCTCCCCCAGCACAGACATCTTTCTGCAGAGCCAATCTGATCACCAGATTCCCTGGCTTAAAACTTCGAGGTTCAAACTCCGTGGGTCACACCGGGTTCCCCTGTGACCTGCTCTCTCTCTCTCTCTCTCCCTCTCTCCCTCTCTCTCTCTCTCTCTCTCTCTCTCTCTCTCCCTGGGCTAATTTCTTATCTCCGCCTCCCTGGAAGAACCCACCCCACTTCAGCGGGCAGGGCTTTGCTGCCCCCACTTCCCATTTAAAAGCCCACCACCACCCTCCTTCCAGGGTAAAGTGAAAAACCAGCTTTGTAGAGGTCTCACTGTACCTTCCTCTCGGGGCAGTGGCACTCAGCCCACACCTTCACTGCGGCAGTGCTCGCATCTCATTGTACCGAGCAATTTCCACCTGCGTTTCCTCTGTCCGGCCTTCACAAAGTTCTTGCACACAACAGGCATCTCTCAGTGTTACTGAGTACATGAGCCCTTTGGTTGCATACAGCTCTCCTCTCCTCTCAGCAGTTCGAAAGCACTCAGAAAAGGAAAAGGAAGTGACCAAAGTGTAGGCAGCTTAAATGGAACACAGCAGCCACCCGGCCTGGGGCACCCCGGCCACTGGGAAGGGGAAAGCAAGAGACAGGACAGAGACCAGGACCCCAGCACCACTGCGGAGCTGCTGCGGCGTTCCTTGTTCGCAACAGCCAGGGTGGGGCCCGGTGCCAAGTGGACTTGTGGGGCCCCTGTTCAAAGATTATTAAGAATTCCAAAGGGTGACAGCAGAGCACTGAACCAAGCCCAGGAAGCTGCCCCGAAGACAGCAGTTGCATCACAACCACATCATCAAGGGTGTGAGAGCAGGGAGGCAGGGAGAAATTTGGGCTCAATTTTTTAAAGAGTAGCTTTAAAATATGTAAAATTATTTTAGAATTTATTACTTTCTCTTACCCCAACCCTTCTAAGACCCCAGTTATGTTTGCTCGTTTGTTTTCCTTTAAAAATACAGATTCTTTTAAAAAGTAAATCATTTGACTTCACATTGTTTTAGGGAAAATACTACATACTCATTAGTCCTTAAGAAATAACGCTATGATCCACACCTCACCACTTACCCCTGAAATGAAGTAACAGCACAACATTATTGCATTTCCTCCATTTAATCCCGAAGTTTCGGAGGGGCAGAGGTGGGAGAGATTGGCTGGCTTTCACAGGATTATGTCACCATGAAACGTCTTTATCACCCTTTCACTGATTTTTTTTTTTAAACTTGCATTATTAGTTCTCCATGCAAAAGCATCTGATCCCTCAAATGTGATTTTATTTCATAGCAAGATTAGCCAATTAGAAATTGTTACATTTAAACCCCAAGCGAACTTAGTTTGTCAGATGTCATCATGATGAAATGCTGGTATACGCTGACAATGTAAATGAATGAAGATTTGTGAAGGTGTCTTTTCCAAACTCAACTGCTTTGAAATGGGTAAGCTGACTTGCACTGCTGCAAGCTCTCCACCAGGGGGCGGCGCATGCAAAGTGCCATATCTCCAGCCTTTCCCAGCAGGGGTCCACAAGGCTCCTGCCAGCCTTTCGCTCCCTCCTTGGGACGGTAGCAAAGGGACCACACACCACCAGTGACCACAGCACTATTGGAAGCAGCAGGGAGGGGCTGCCCAAGAAGCCAGACCAGTGGACAAGTGCCAGGTCCCAACCTTCCTTAGTTATTGAGGGCTGTCATCTCACGATCCCCATGCTTCGCTGTTGCCCTGTTCTCATCTGTGTACTTCACAGCTGGAGAACCTAGGAATCGGGCTAAATTTATGAAACAAAATCCCTGTTTTACTCTTCTAACTTCTCCACAACATAAAATTTTCACTGCCCAGCACCATCTGAAAAGATCTGATTGCGTCAGGAATTCTTAAACTATTGAGCTCAGTTTTCTCATCTGCAAATGAGATGATTACTACCTACTTCCTAGGGCCCCTCAAAAATTAGCAAGAGAACGCACCTGGAGTGGAGGCGGCTGGTGGAGCAGGGGCTCAAATCAAATCTCCTCACTTTTGTGGTCTGGGGCTCTTGAAAAGGCAGGACTACTGAAGGAGGAAGAGACAATGACTCTCCAAACACTTCTTGGAGAGAGAAACACGCGGAGGTAAAACATTGCGTGGGACGCCCGCAGAGCCCGATCTGCGCGCTGCGGCCTGCAGCCGGCTCTGCCCACACCTGCCGTCCCCGCTCCCGCGCCCTCACCTGCGAACAAGCACATACAGACGCCCGCTCGCTCAGCTGGACGCCTGCAACCCAGAGAAATACACACATCGGAACAAATCTAACTGCACAGAACACAAACAGCTGGTCCCTCAGACACGCACCTTGCAGGACACACACCGCCGTGCTGGAGGCGTGTGCGGTGGGGGAACCGTGTAGACTGAGCGGGGCCGGCAAAGGGATGCTGGACAGGCAGCGACGGCGCGGGCCGGGGGGGGGGGGGGGGCGGGGCGGGGCGGAGAACAGACCACAGAAACCCACAGACGGTGGAAACCCATGATTTGCAGGTACTGGAATATTTTGCCTTCACAAGATCCAGGGACATTTCATAGCTTTTCAAATGACTAAAAAAAAAATCCCCCTGGCCTTCTTAATTACTTCACACCATTATATTGGCTCTCACATAAATTCCTAGTAAAGAATTGCTCCTAGAGGTAGAGTCCGGCAATGGGGAGCAGGGATGCCAGGATTTCACGACTGATACAGGAGCAGCGGGATCAATCCACGAGCGGGTCTTCCTCACCAGCCAGGAGTGCGCTTCGCCTGCAGAAGCACCTTCACACACACCCCCTCACCTTCACCTACTGACCAGCTCCAACACAGAGATGCTATGCTTCTGGGTTGCACGGCAACTGACATGCCCAACACCAAACAAACAGGGCTCCAAATGGACAAAAAAGGCGGTTCAATTTTGTAAGAAACAATATATTTTATTTTTCTGACACCACAGCTCTGGTGAGTGGTTTTGTACCAAATTTAATGGAGGTTACACAGAACGTTTTACGCATGGGAGGGGGAGGCAAGGGAAGGAACCACAAAATTAAAAACAAAAACAAAATCCTGGATAGCTTTTAGCATCTGTTCCACTCCCACATTAATAAAATTCACTTGGGAATTCCTAATAAAAGGAGAACAGAAAACCATGTGAGCAGGGAAGGGGAGGCTGGGGAAGAAAAGACGAGGGCAAAGAAGACCATGGAGCATCCCAAAGACAGGCCTTTCCCTCCCGGGAGCCGGGACAACACTCGGCAGGGAAGGCGAGGCTGCGCTAGATTTATTTCCCCCAAATCACGCCGTGTATTGCAGCTGCCAAAGGGAAAAAGAGAGGGAAGCAAGGGGTTACCAGTGGGGGCACCACAGGAGGAAACTCATTTAGCCCAGAAGACGGGGAAGGAGGGGGGAGGGAAAACAAGAGGAAACCGTGAAGGTGGTCTGGAGATCAGGAGAGGCGGACAGTGCTGAAGAACACTTGAACTGAAAATCGAATGTCCTAAGCGTCATTATTTTTAAAAAGAAAAATTTCCCCCCTCCCCCCACCCCTCGCTGAACTTAGTTCCTTTTTTTGTGCTTTTCATTAATACTCTGCTCTGAGGTCGTAGTTTGGTTTTTCTATACACTGGAGTTGAAAGAAAATAGTCCAAAGGTCTGAAGATGGATTCTCCACCTAAAGTAAACAGCCCAGCATTCCTGTTCTCCTCTTGTCCCAAAGACTAAAGTCTCTGCTAAAATCCCTTTTACAATATAGTACAGTACACAAAAAATAAAGCCCAAAGCAAAAACAGAACCAGAAAAGAATCCTGGGAGAAGCCAGTCCAAAGGACGTAAACATACAGAGAACGGTGCAACACATGACCGATGGCATTTCTCAAAGCACGGCTACAGATTCCCAAAAGTAGGTGCCATCATGGGATACCCAAGTCCACAAAAATAATTTTTAAAAAATAAATCTTAAAAAAAACACACCTGTTGATTAAATGAATAATTTGTTTTCAGATAAATCCATACATTCTCGAGTTCCCCCCTCCCCCAAAGCAGCCCTTGGGTCTCTGCTCTCCTATTGCATGACCAGCAGTACTCCTGGAACCCCCGCAAAGCAGCTCTCAGGACCTGGAATCTCATCTTGACGAGGATCGGCACATCCAATCTTAGCAGCTTAAAACATCATGTTTCCTGGGTTGCCAGGTCCTTGGCTAAATCCACCCATGCCCACGTCGGCGGCCATGCCCCGAGGCCTCATCTGTGGGGGGATCATGATGTTCTGTTGGGGTCCCATCATGCCCTGCATGGACATCATCATGCCTGGAGAGCCCACAGGCCCAGGGTGGGTGTAGAGCCCAGCAGGCCCCCGATCCTTGCCAGGAATCATGCCCACGGCAGCAGCGGGATTGCTCATCAGGGTGGGCTGGCCGGGCATTGTCGATTGTGCTGGTGACATCATCCGATGGTGAGGTCCCATCATGCCTTGCTGGAGAAAGGCTGGTGGTCTCATTGGGCTGTGGCCTGGCATGGATGGCGCTGTCCCGAGAGGGATGTCCGGAGTTCCCACTGGCCCTGGACCTCCCATGCCAGGTAACGCTAGTCCCATTCTGGGGGCTTGTTCACCCATCATCCCCTGCATGTGCGAAAACCCAGGTCCAGGACCCTGGGGCTGTTTACGGCCTGGGACTTCCCCTCGAGGGAAATATTGCAGTGTCTGGCTAGGCTTCTCAGATGGAATAATGCGAGACAGATCAAACTCAGGTATTCCGGTGGCTCCAGGTCGGATGACCTCCTGTAGATCTGGGTCTGTAAACACTGAAGGCATGCTGTTCCCCAGGACAGCAAAGGAGTCAGGACCCCCCGGGCCTCCAGGCTTGCAAAGTGCTGCATCTGCTGAACTTTGGGGCAGGTTGCTGGGGCGGCCAAGGGGCCCTTCTCCAGGGAAACCCATGCCTCCTGGGAAGCTGCCCTGTCCCCCACTGGGGCCATTGTGCGGGAACGGAACCTGCTGCGGAGGAGACTGCACTGGGGGGAAGCCCTGGGGGAAGCCCATCCGTCCTTGAGGCACCATCGGAGGATCCTGCGACCCATGCCCCATGACAGGGTTGTGTGACATCAAGCCAGGCCCCATCGGGACCCCATGAGGAGGTATGTTGGGTCCCATGGCATTCGGAGAGGGCATCTGATTGGAGTGAGAAAGTGGCTGGGTCATTCCCATCGGGCTGAGGGTTGGCATTGGAACCACGGGATTTGGACCTGAAATTCGAGGATTCTGTGTGTTAATGCCCATTCCTAGAAAAATAAAGATATCAGAGGAATCAACTCAACCAAAAGCAACTCAGAAACGTACAATTAATCAAAGTAACAGAAAAACTATTCTGGACCAAAGGCTCATGGTACTGTGCTGGGGAAACCACACACTGCGCAGCCTCTGCCCCAGTAAGATTAGAGTGCGTTCGGGAGCGCACAGACCAGCGGCTCCACAAGACAGTGTGCTACTGGGTCTTCAACCGTGTGGCACAGAGATGCACGGAAGACAGCTAGGAAGGGTCTCCCGTGTGAAAAGTTACACGCTGATATGCAAATGAGCAGTCTTCTTTGCTGGAGAGATTTAACATAGAGCAAAACGATCTGCCTGGACGACCTAGTACGGCCCTTTGCGGAAGAAGAGGATTAAACAGCCCTGTGAGCCCAGGAATCAGAAGTAACAGCGAGCAAAGCACGCAGTCCCCTTGCAGCTGACGTTCAGCTTCATCACTTCACACTGACTCACAGAGAGAGCACTTCAAACCCCAGGTCGTATGACGTGTTGAAGGAAAGCCAACTTTTAATGGAAAAGGAAAGCACACAGGTTCCACTCGGGCCTCTGGGACACTTAAATACTCAGTCTCTTCATGGAGTTAACTGCTGAGCACAGAAGGGACGGGGCCTGTGCTGGCCACGAGCTAAACTGAGTGATGGTAAGTAAAGGACATCCCCGACAATCAGGACGGAACTGGAACCAGAACCCCATGGCGGAGAAGTCCTGGTCTCCCCGCCGATCACCTTCCCCACCCCAGACGGCTTCCTGCCAGTGCGACCTGGGGAGGCGGGAGGTGCGGGAGCGAAGAAGGACAGGAGGAGGAGGGAAGGCAGGAGCCTTCTTCTCTCTCTAGTCCTAGAGAAAGTGCTTCTCTAGGAAACAGGGGCTTTCCACTGTCTGAAATCCTGTGGCTGCTTGCGGTTTGAGGCCGCCCTTCCAGGAAAATATTTGTGGACTAAAGACATTCCAATCAGCATGTTAAAAAGATACTGCTTTCAGTCTTGCTCCAGGAGACCCTCCCCCTCCCCTAAAAAAGCATCCAGGTACATGGAAGCATCAGAACTTCTATAAGAAAACTGTAAGAACTATTAAGAAACCTGCTTTCTTATCAACAAATACCAAATTAAGCTAATAAAAACTTGTTATCATTCACTTCCTCTAGTCAAGACACTAACTTAGATGCTGTACTTTTTCAGCTTGGTCAGTTTCCAGCTATTGAGGTCTACAGCCATCAAGAAAACACTTCGAGAAGTTTCTTCTTTTGTCGAGCACTAGCTCCAGATCCTACCATCCTGATTTCTTACCTGGCATATTATTCATTGATGGCAAGTTGGGAGAACGAGCTGGAGGGGAGTCGTCATCTGAGCTGGCCACAGTCTTGATGGCATCGTGGTACAACGGGGTAGAACTGGGCATTGCAAACTTGGACATTCGAGACATCATGATAGACAGTGGGTTCTGGGAAAGGGTCGGCTCTGGAGGCATGGTGTAGGGTGTACTAGAGGGCAGACTCCCCGGGATACTCACAGAGGCAGACTGGCTGGCGGTAGGAGGTGGGGGGCCACCTAGAAGAAAGCAAAATAAAACAAAAAAGGGGCAAGGAATTAGATTCCTCTTGAAAGCTACTGGGCTTATGATTATGAACTAGCAAGGCCAGGAATGAGGCAGATGAACAGGATAGACCCAGGACATGAATCATGCATCTTCCAGTCAAGCTCTGTGTGTGTGCAGAGGGAGACTGCAGTGTGAGGTGGAGGTGATGGATCAGCAGATGGGAAGACAAACGCACCAAGAATGCGTCAGAAATTTTAGTTCAAGCTCGGGAAAAACATGGGTCACAGACAACGGCTTCACAGAAGAGAATGGGAAATAAGTGGATCTCTCTCCCTTGCCAATCACCATTCAGAATTCGACTTGGGTATCAGTATGCCAGGAAGCCAGACTGGCCATCCGACCCCAGGGACTAACCGAATCACCCTACACGGGCTCGTGGTTAATTTCCACCACCAAGACAGCTGAACTAGAACGGCGAGGGGGCGGCTCCACCGCTCCGCTTTTGTGAACTGCTGCCCAGCAGAGAAACACACTGCAGCTCAGTAGGCTAAATCCCCCATCTTATTCTGATTCTGGTCTTCAAGTGGAGATGGCACAGACCTAGTGTTTACACCTCAGTGCTCATCTTCCCCTGACCACCTCTGGTCCCGTTCACAAAACCACCATCATCAGTGAGCGATTCTCCCAGGAAGAAAATACTTGTAAATTGTAGCCGATCTGTGGGAACAGCAGTCTGCGAAGGAGAAGGTTTTGGTAACTGTTTCCACGGTCAACACAGATTTACGAGAACCACTCGAGTCTCTCAGCAGCCTCCCCGCTTTGTTTGGGAAGACACTCAGAGTCCCTTGACGCCAAGGCAGCCCTTTGAAATGGGCGGGCCTAGTTAAAGCAGCCATTGATCCACCATCAGGACACTTTATTTCACCAATGTGTGCTCACTGTGCAAGTGTAAATCATTCAGTGAAATGGCACGTATTTCCCATTTGCCCTCCCAGTCCTATCTGATAAAACATATTCTGCACTAAGGGCCCACATCTCCGCCAGGACTGGGCACTGGTGCATAACCCCATGGAAGGACCGAGGACGCACCCTGCCACAAACATGTCCATCTTGGCAAAGGCCGCCTCCTCTGGTTGTGTAACAGGTTGGGACACCCGTTTTCTAGAAGTAAGTAAATCAGGCTTTTGCAATCTCTGGCTATAAGGTGAGACCGTGAGGATGAACGCATACTGACCTGACTCTACACTGCCCAGCATGGCTGGGGAGGCCATGGTGAGGGGTGCTTTATGGTTTGGAGGGATCCCGGGACTCTGAAGGGGAGGTTTTGGGGAGGAGGTCCATCCAGGTGACGGGGCGGGAAGTGATGGAGACTTGAGGTGAACAGGCGAGGCAGCAGCAGACCCCAAGACAGGGGGGGACTTAATGGAAGCAGCAGCAGCTGGGCCCGCCAGCACACCTGCCAGCTGCGATGGAGTCTGGGGGGACTTGAGGTTCCCCGAGGGCGAGCCCAGCATGGGTGACTGGACTTGGCGCATCGTGGGAGATTTCAGAGGGTTAATGCCTGGGGAATGCACCTGGCTGCCTGCCACAGAGATATCCAAGGGCTTGCGCCCCAGGCCACGCTGGACCGGAGGAGCTGAGCCGAGGCTCGCGGGGTTACTGGAGGGGTTGAGAGGTAGTGGTGGCATGTGGGTGAGCCGGCTGTTAGTCCTTTGGTCAGGCCCGATCGGTTCTCTGAGACTCCGCAAGCCACTGCTGCTGCCCGGACCCTGAGACGCGGGGAGGAACGGCCTGGGGCCCACGCCGTACTCTTGCTGAGGGTGCTCGCCGAATGGCAGGGGCACCATCTTCTGCTGAGCGGGCAGCATGTCTGCGGCCCCTGCGCGCAGCTTCAGCATCTCCTCGGGGCCCGCCCCAGCCTCTCGCATCTTCTGAGGTAACATCTGAGAGCTGGATCCCATGCTGACATTTAGGCTGACATCGCCCTTCATCCCGCTAGGAACCATCCCAAACTCCAGTTCCCGACCGGGGCCCATCTGTGGGGGCATCCCTTTCGGAAAGTCGCCCCTGGAAGGACTCAGAGGGCCCTCCACTGGTATTCGAGGGAAAATGGGGTTGTTCCCAGGCTCCATGTGTCGCTGGGAGCCTGGGATCATCCGGTTCATCTCCACGCTGGGCCGGATGCCTTCCATGCTCATGCCCGGGGGCAGACCCAGCTGCTTCTCCGCCAGCTGCTGTTGAAACATCTCTTCAGACAATCCCTGGGGGTTTGGGAAGCGCTCCCCTCGGCCGGGACCACTGAAGACGGCCTGGCCAGGCGGGAAGTTTCGACCATCTGGGATTTTTGGCACATCGTCTGGCCAACTGACTCCAGAAAGACCTGGTCTAGATGCCGGGTTGGGGACATTTGGCCCCTCCATTTCAGAGTTTATCATTCCTGCGAATCCAGGGAGGCGCATCTGGCTCCCGGGCATGCTGGGGTGGGGAGCCATGGCCCTCGGGGGCAGAGAATGTGGCACGTTGATCCCATCAGCAAAGGGCTCTGCAGCCCCCGGCCCCCAGGCCTCCCCGGGGGCCATCTGGTACGGAGGGGGCGGCCCTCGGACCACCCCCCGGGGCCCGTGCTGATGGACCATCATGTCCTGGAGGGAGCACTGCTGCACCACCGCCTGCTCCTGCTTCCTCCTCTTCTCCTCGTAGAACTCCTGCTGCAGTTTCAGCCACGCGATCTGCTCGGGGGTCATGTGATCCAGGTGGTCGGGTCCTATGGGCCCAGACTGGGAGTTCAGGGAAGGTGGAACCATCTCATCTGGAGAAAAGGGCACATCTCTATGTCCTTGAGGGCCAAATGGAGCTCCCACATCTGTCCGGGGCCCAGGGCCCTTACCGAGGCTTTGGGATTGAGCCATCATGGCCTGTATCGGCCCTTCTGCTTTTTTCTGAGGTCCATCTAATACCCCAGTGTTCTGCTGGGGTCCCCCGCTCTGTCCTCCCGTGAATTCTTTCTCATCAGGGAAAAGCATTCGCTGGATATCTCTGAGCGTTTGTAAGGAGCGCTCCCGGTGCTCCAGCTGCTCCTGAGACAGCCCATCGGGATTCTCGCCCAGCGTGGGGGGCTCCCCACTGGGCACTGGTGGAGGCGGGGGGGCTTTGGGATCTGCTGAAGAGCTATTGCTCCCCTGGGAGACAGGGGTCACTGCTCGATTGTTGGGTGTCGAGTTTGGCCCAGTACCGTCGGGGGGCAGTGGAGTGGAGCTGGCAGGACTGCCTACAGAAGGAATCAGCTTGTTTTCTACCCCAGGACTGTCCTGGTCCAGGGGACGTGGAGGCGCGGCAGGCTTGGGTGCTGGTGCCGGAACGGGTGGAGTTGGCTGCAGCCTGGCGTTCTGGGAGGAGTTCTGGTCCTGGCTCGCTGGAGCCGGAGGCTGTGGTGGGAGAGGTTTCGGATCATTCCGAAGGGCAGATATCGGCGTGTTCTGAAGATAAACGAGATTTTAAAAATCACTGGTAAATTGAACAAAAGGGCAATTAAAAGAGCAAGATACGTTCCCCAGGACTCGTCCCAGTCACATAAATCCATGCTGACACTTGCTGGAGAAACTGCTCGTGTACAACCTCACTTCGGACATAAAGACATCTTGATTTTTTTCTTACACGTTACTGTCAAACGGCATCCTCCTTCCCTCTCTGAAGATTAGGTTTCAATAACTATACGCTCGCCAAGGGAGAGACACTCTGCCAAAGTGAATACATCTGAGGATCTATTTCGAGGAACAGGTTCGCTATCACATGTCTACTATGTGTCTCTGATTCAGGGAGAGATTAGTTTCTTGGTAGGTGGCAGGCTGTACCTAACACCTTTTTCTATTCCCCGAAAGTGTAACTGGGCATGTAGACTTCTCATTGTCAATCAAAAAGTCATGTTTTCAACTGAAAGAGAAAGGACTTGTCACTTACAGCTCCGTGCTCTACCAGCCGGAGGCCGCCCCCTCTCAGCACCTCCTCTGGCATGGTAACTAGCAAAGCACCCCTCTCCTCGAGTTCCCGGGGGCCTGACGCCTCCGATTTCTGTCTGCAGTCTGTGATCACTGACTCCACGTGTGATAAGCATTTGTATGTGAACTACAGTGAGAGCGGCTGCAGGCAGCGGGCTCTGCGGAGCAGCATGAGGCCATCCAGCTCACAGGGCCTCTCGAGCTGCCCTTGCAGGCGGCAGCAGACCACCCTCTGTACAGAATGGATGACCGCCTTATCATCACTTACTAACCACCAGTGCTATACTGAGTCCTGGTGCAAGCATGCTCACCCACAGCGGGGGAAACAGATGTGGTGGTGCTTGGAAGAGGGACGGATAATGTCCTGGGTCAACTCCCGGGCGCCACTGAAGGTGCTGGGGCAACCCAGCCTCCCAGCTCCATCCCTGGGATCTCCCACCAGCCCCCTGCTGGCCGCCTGGTCCCTTTCTGATGTTCACTTGCTCCTGCTTGTTCACTTGATACAGTCTGCATTTCCAGCCCCCCGAGGCTCTTACTTACCTCCCCACCTACTCTCCCGAATGTTTATCAGGGTGCAAATCTGTACAGGAATAATTATGTGCCTCCCTGAATACGAACAGTTTGTGTCGCCTAAACACAAAGACGCCTCTCTGAGTGTTCATGTTCAGTGAGCACGTCCATAAACGTCTCCCTCGCAGGTGCCCTCCACACACACCCCCCCGCAGACCGAGACTCGCGTGGGTAAGACCGGCCGAAGCTGCGTGGCTCTGCGCCTTGCGGTGTCTCCCGCGCCTCTGACTTCTTGACTGCAGTGTGGAGGTCACCTTAATTTGCTCTCCAGCCCCATTTTAAGTTTGGTTTTGTCGGCCAGGCTTTGTTTGTTTGTTAAGGGTGGCACTGATTTCCTGTAAGGTGACTGTGATGGGAGAACAAGTCTAGCACCACCCTTCTTATTTTAGATTTGGAGCAGTGGTGACTGGACGAGTCCCAATTCCCTCCTTAACTCCTTCCCTATTTCATTTTAGTACCAGAGAAGGTGGAGGTAAAAACTGTATTAAGATCTGTCATTAAGTCAATAAAGTGTCAGTTTGAGTTGCAACGTACCTTGTGCATTCCAGAGCAATGTAAATTATGAATAAAGAAATATTTTAAAGTATAAATTTTAAAATACATACATTTACAATTATTATACATACATCTATCTTCTACCCTTGAGTAGCTGAGATGCAGAGGAACGTGAAATTTATTTTCTAAGTCTAGAAAAGCCCAAATTCTGCTATGTCACAGAGAGGGACTTCTGTGTTCATGTACAACTTGGATAAATGTCACTCATTCTACCTTAAATTGTCACTTCAGTCATTTATTGTCATCTAACTTCTCGCATGTTTGAGACTCATCCCAGTCTTAGACTTTGCACACTGAACCTCTTAGTGGCCCCACCACATTCAGCGTGACGCCTTGACAATGCAAGACACAAGAAATATCTTTTGGTTAAATTTGGAACACTACATGTGTAAGACAGCCATTGTATGCTTTTTCTAATGTAGTTCATAGTAGGTGCTTAAGTCCCAGAGAGAAAATAGTCTAACATTTACTATAATTTTGGAAATATCAAGCAATTAGAAGCATTCAATGGTCCTCTCACTTTGAAATAAATAAATCATTTTAAAAGTCACTGAGACCCTAATTATGGTGTTATCAGCATGTACTCTAGTACTGTAGCTTCAGCTGTTGCTTTTTCTGTGTTCTTCAACTAACTAAAGAGTGTTTATTTTTTAAAATTCTGCTCTGTACATAGGGTCTAAATTCAGGTTTTTCCCAGTTACGTGAAAGAAATGCTGAGATATCTATATATCTCCTTTTTTATTTTCTACCTCTTCCCTCCTAGTAATTCACCAATAGGTCAGCATGCTAGTGGGAAAGGCCAGCGCAGTGTAATATGCCTAAAACCACATGGTTGGGTTCAAAGCCCAGGATGTAGCTGATACCATAAAGCCTATCTCCCTATTAAACCCTCATGCACTGCTGGTGGGAATGTAAACAGGTGCAGCCACTTTGGAACAGTGTGGAGTTTCCTCAAAAAATTAAACTTAGCACTACTGCATGACCCAGCAATTCCATGCTGGGCATTTATCTGAAGAAAACACTAATTAGAAAAGATACATGTATCTCTATGTTCATTGCAGCATTATTTGTAACAGCCAAGATATGGAAGCAACCGAAGGGCCCATCAATAGATGAATAGATAAAGAAGATGTGGTCTACATACAATGGAATACTACTCAGCCATAAAAAAGAATGAAATCTTGCCATTTTTGACAACATGGATGGACCTAGAGGGCACTATGCTAAGTAAAATAAATCAGCAAGACAAATGTTGTATGATTTCACTTATATGTGGAATCTAAAAAATAAAGCAAATGAACAAATATAACTAAACAGAAAGAGTCATAGATACAGAGAACAAACAGGTGGCTGCCAGAAGGGAGGAGACTGGGGAAGAAGAGAGAAATAAGTGAGGGAGATAAAGAGGTGCAATCTTTCCATTACAAAAGAAATGACCCATAGGTATGAAATGGACAGAGTGGGAAATACGTCAACTATGTGGTATCTCTGGTGACAGACGTACAGACTTAGCACGGTGATCTTTAAAATGTACGCTCACATCGAGTCACTGCTGTTTATCAGCAACTCAACAGTTTTATAGGTCAATTATAATTCACAAATAACCAAACAAACTCACAGAAAAAGAGGTCAGATCTGTGGTTACCAGAAGTGGGGGGGTTGGGGGAGGCAGAATTGGAAGAAGGTAGTGAAACTGTACAAACTTCCAGTCATCAGATAAACAAGAACTAGGAACGTAATGTAAAGCATGATAAATATAATTAACACTGCTGTATGTTACACACAAAAACTGATAAGAAAGCAAATCCTAAAAGTTCTCATTACAAGGGAAAAAATACATATTTTTTCTATTTCTTTAATTTTATATCTATATGAGATGATAGTAATTTCTAGTAATGAGATCGTAATGAGATCCTTTCACCATGCCTGTAAGTAATCATCATGCTATACACCTGAAGTTTACACAGTGCTGTTTTCCAGTTACATCTCAATAAAACTGGAAGAAGGAAAAAAAGAGACTGCCTCCCTGCCAGCGGGGCTCACCGCCTCCTACCTCCGCAGCCTCTGCGGGGCCCTTACACCAGGGTTCCATTCCCAAAATGACGTACCAGGGGGGCTGTGCTTCTCTCTGTCTTGCTGCTGGAGACGTTCTGGATGTGGAAAGAGACGATAGTTTCCACCTGGCCCTTCAGTACGGCTTCTGCAGCTCTGCAAAGACAGGAGACATGCACACACTAGGGCTCATTTCTGTTTCACTGACTGTGATTCCAGAGCACTTCACCCCCAGATTAAACCTGTAAGGAGGAGGAGGAAGTACAAAGAACCACCAGCAATGCTGAATGAGAAGAAATAGAGAAAAAGATTTTCATTATTTATGTCTATCATTTACCACCAAACTTTTGAAATTAAAAGATAGCTAGTAACAAATCTCAAAGGACGCATTAAAAAAACCCAGGATTTTCTTCCTCACACCAATCCACTACAGCAGGTGTCATACAGAGAATCCGAGGTCAAAATTCCAACCCAAGAAGGGGAAACATCAATTCTTACAACACCTAATAATAATTTAAGGCTGTCAAGATTCATTTTGTACCTTAATTTTTAAAAATCTTAAGTAAAAGAAAAAAAAGTCAGAAAACTCTACTTAAGATATAGTCACATTTTGCATAAATAAAAATCCATTGATCCACCAGAAACATATATACCAGAACGTTCACAGTAGTCATCATTATGAATTCCTGAGATGATTTTCGTTTTAGTTACTTATATTTCCCAATTATTCTAAAATGGACATGCATCACTTGTGTCTTTTTAAAACGAATACCAAGCTGCAGGGAAATGCACGCTGTGCAGTCGGCCTTGCTGTGTTTAAAAAGGATGCGTATGTGTGTTTGCATCAGCTCCAAACCTTCTGGAAGGAAAGCCCAAGAAACGGCGCCAGGGGCTGCCCCTGGGGAGGAGGAGTGGGGGGTTCTATGCTGTATTTTACCTCTTTCTCTGTGTTACCTTTAAGTGGTAATACAAGTGGGCAAAAGAAAAGGGATCAACCTTCAATGGGACTGCAAACTCAGGTGGGCAAACACAAGCCGTGGTGACAGCAAGACACGGCCGTCAACTTACTTGTTGGCCATCTCAGTAGAAAACACGTACACCACTTTGGCAGGGGTCTTCTGGGCAGGCAGGGGCTCGGGGGCAGCGGTCTGGCCATGGGAGGGGGTGGCAGACCCAGGGGCGGTAGCGTTTGACGGGGTCATCGAGTGCGGAGTGTGCTGGGAATCCTGGGGCTTTATGTGGTCAGCAGAATTACATTCTAAAAGAATGAAAAGACTCGTGTCACAGGAAGAACAAGACTCCTTCTCTTCTGCCAGCATGTACAGCATCGTAACACAAACCCACCTCGAGGATTTCAAGAAGCAAGAACTTTGCTAAGAGGAAACCTCTTCTACTCATAAAAATACAAACACGCTTTTTCGTAAATGACTAATTATAAGGCATCCTCCCCCCCAGCTCCTCACTTCTGTTATGCATCCCTCAGATGTTACTGTAAATGTCTCCCCTTCCTGGAGACCTTTCTACAATCTCTTCAGCTGGATGCCCCTGCTAGTGACCAAAAGCCCCTTAACTTCCCTTACTTCAGCATTTATCAAATTTTATTGTAACTGCTCAATGATCTGCTGTCTAGGTGCACTCAAACCCTTGAGGACAGCAGCTGCTCTGTCCTGCTGACCATGGCACCCCCAGCACCCAGCACAGTGCTGGCACTCTGAACAGGCCTCCCCCAAACACCTGAAGGAGAAAGGACAGACAGGGGCCGACCACCCAGGTTTCCATTTCTAAGCTGCGCTGGGGAGTCACACTTCCACGCCCTGAATACTAGTCTCATGTTCTGGCCCACAGTTAAGAATTTTTCTATTTTATACTGGGAGACAAAAAGCCGAAAGCCACAGCCACAGGTCCCACACTCTTGCCCGCTCACTCCATTTGGTGCCTACTGTCTCTCCACCACATGTGGCCTCTCATTCCTGCCACACTGGAACTGGCCGTGACAGACCTGGACTAGCACAACTCTGGGAAAACGGCAGCCAGAGTGCACAAAACCCAAGTCTTCAAACATTAATTTGATGGAGGAGAGGAGGAGTTGTCAGAGAAACTGCTCCAGTGTGGGCCCTCGCAGAGATGAACTGGAGCCACTGGCTTCATACTCAAGTACCCAGAGCACGGAGGCCAGAAACTTCCATAACATGGGCTGGGCTGTGGAACATTCTACCAAAACCCCTAGAACACTCGCATCCTTGAGAGCAAGAACTCCTCATCAAGGTGGTTTCAAACTATTCCTCAGCGAGTAGGAAAATGGCCAGAAATCATTCCACCTTAAACTGAGAACTGCGCGCCCCGGGGCCTCTCTCCCCACCCGGCTGCCGCGAGGCTCCCCGGCACCCACGCCAGAGCCCTTCCCAGGAACACCTGCTTCCCTGGGTCTCAGCGATCGTGCAGACGTACCTTTCAGGTCAGGGTCATCGTTTGGAGTCCCAGGATCTCTCTGATCAAAGGAGTCGGCGGAAACACTTCGCTCCCTTTTCCCCTTGCCCTTGGCACCATTTCCAGCCCCATTCTTCAGCCCCATGCTCCCACCTGGGCCAGGGAGTGCTTTAGGGGTATGGCCCCCACTCTTGGAGTCACAGGGGGATGGCTGGGATTGGCTGGCTGAGCCCCCCGGTTTACCCTGATTGGAGAATTTGGAATCCAGCTGGGGGTTTCCAGATGGGGACATCACTGTAGGGGGACGGACCATCACCTCCTGCTTTGACTTAGGGCTACTAAAAGAGATAAACAACAACAGGAGATCAGACACTGGGTGTGGCTGGTCGGCACGAGTCAGGGAGCAGCAGTGCCGACCACAGGTCGAGGGGACCTGACTGAGCGAGCACCCCCTCCCCCGCCTCACCCCCGCTTGCTTGTTCCCTCCACCCCGCCCTCAGCTCAGAGCTCTCGGCAGAGAGGAGGACCAAGCAGAGTGGCCTGCCAGATCTCAGGAAGCCGAGAGCCACATGGGGACCCATCTCTAGGGCTTCTGTCAATAAAGGACAACGGTTTCTATGTACATAGAGAAATGACTCTCACACTAAGACTAGCTCAGAGTAAACAAACAGACATCGTCAAGATCAAAATACTACCCCCAGCCCCCACCCCAGCTGACAGCAAGGAACAGCTGTAGCCAGAGACTGGCTTCCCGCTGGAAAACACGAGCGGGTCCAGGAGAGCGCGAGGACGCCCGCGGGTGACTGGCAGGTGAGGGAAACCCCCCAGGACGCTAATCCCGCCAAGCAGGATCACGCCCGAGCAGACGCACTAACCCCTGCCAGGCAGGAGGAAACGGTTCTTTTGAAGCATCACTCTCAGTACCACGGAAGGGAGGGAAGCTGCATGCCCGGACCAGGGCTGGGGCCTTAGTTCTAGGACCCTGGGCCTCCTCGCCACTCCAGGCCTCAGTTCCCTCATTTGCCAAGTGCAGCACATTGTGCTGGGGGGTCGTTAAGCCCTTGTCTTGGTGTTTTGGTGAGGAGGGCGTGGTAGAGAGGAGCGGCCAGGCCATGATGGACAAGAGAACAGCAGAGGAAAACTCTAACCTAAGTATTCACACTATTCTGTCACTATTCACTTGTCTCTTCTTCCTTCCCCACTTGGGTCTCTCCGCCCTCTAGTTCAACACACTGCTCCTCCAATGAGTCCTGACGGTCCACCGGGACATCCCTGAGGGGCGGCCGCACCGGGCCCTGGCCCTCACCTCTGTGTGTTGCCTGACGGAGAGTTCCTCACTTTAGGGTTACTGGAATGCATTGATTGAGATCCTGAGCTTGCGGCCACGGACAGGGACGGGCTCACCGAGTTCCTCTCGGGCGGCAGCAGCAACAGCTGCTGAGGGCAGTGGCGGCGGCCCGCGGCTTGCTGGGGGCGTCCCTCAGTGCCGGCCACCTGTGCACCTTTTTCCTCTTTGTTTTTCTCCGCTGTGGAAGTGGGTCCTGTGCCCTTGCGGCTCCAGCATCCTCTGGGTGCGTGCCTCCTGCTGCCAAAGGAAAATCTCGCATCTCCAGGGCACACTGGGAACAAAAACAGAGACATCAACACCCTTACAGCAGGACCACGGCTAAAGCCTGCCAGCTCGACGGTGCAGAGCTAGACCATTCCTCAGCTTCCGTCAGGGTGGAAGGGAAGGCCGATGTTCATATTCTGGCCAGAAGGCTCTGGTGCTTAAGCTACTGAAGAGTGACTAAGACTTTCTGCCAAGCGCACAAGCCTCCCACCGAAGCATCACGCAGCAGGCGTTTGTAAGCAGATGAGAATAACATTTTTATCTTTAGCCATATATTCTACTTCCAAATACAGAACACTCAGAAAGTTGGGTTTTCTTTTTCTTTTTTCAAAACAATGCTTTGAAACCACAGGGTACTCCAAAGCCACAGAAACTAGCTGGTGTTTCACCTCCGATGGCCCTGAAATATAACAAACCCACCCCGATTGCAAACCATGCAACAGAGCATGTCTCTATTCTCAGGGCCTCGGGTGGGGAGACATTACAGGAGGTCCCTCTGAAGTCAACCAATACCCAGTGCGAACAGTTCCGCCCCGATTTCTACACTCTTTTTGTTCAATGATGCCGAGTACGTATCTTGTGCTCTCACTGCTCAATGACAGGGACTGTGGGAACAGGTAAGCATGGGGATGATCCATGGTGTTGGTAAAAGGTAAAAGAATACCTTTGGAGGCTAAGATATTTTCTGAGCCAATTTGCAAGGCTAATTTGAAGCATAAAGGTCAAGAAAATATTCCCAAACCCAGCCAGAGAACAAATGAGCAGCTCTTTATTTAGGGGAGCCTAGACTGGCTCAAGGAAACCAAGGTACACTTTCAGTCACCGCTCCTTCCAGGGCAGCTCCAATGTGGTTTTTTGTAACCACTGTCCCCTCACCTCCCCCCGCCTCCTGCTACCTCACCGATGGGGTGCAGCGCTGGAGGAGGGTATTAGACGCAGGATTAGTGGCTACAGAATCAAAGGGAGTTAGAAGCATCTCAGGTGTCACAGCTTACATGGACCCGGAGAGGCTCGGGGACCGGGCTGAAACTGGGAGGACCTGTTACCTTCCAGGATTTGGCACGGAGTATGATCACACTGTCAAGTGTCAAATGTCTATCTCTTCATTTAGAAATTTGCAAAAGCCACAGCTATATTCCCTGAGACCATGAAAGGAATTTACAGAAGTCCTGAGCGCACACAACCACATTTTTTTCCTTTTAAATGAAGACGTCGAGAAAAAGAACTAGAATAAAGCTTTACGGAACGTTTCTACGCCGACCTCAGGAGAAAGCACCCTAAAAACATTCTGGTCTTGATTATACTTAAGGATATATGTCTACCCCCACCACCTTTAGCTTTTTTTCCTTTTTCCCCCAGCTCTGACTATAAAATTGATTGTGGTTGTCAAGTTCAACAAATATGATCAGAAACCACTTTGCAGCCTTGTAGTAAACATCAAGAATCACTGGTGAAACAGAAGCTGCAGCAAAGGACTCTTGCCTGGACAAAGCCATCAGAGAACAGCCACCTCGGGAAAAGGAGTTACCACCTATACGGTCCCCTTCTGTAACTGCTGGTACCTTCTGTCTGCATCGCACATTCCAGCACTCAATCACGTGCTGTACTGAACAGTCCTACGTGTTATGTTCTATCTCCCTATGAAGACTATGCTCCTAGAAGACAAGAGCCTTGTCTTGGTTTTTCTGTAACACTCAGCACAATGTACAGAGCACGTGGTTGGACCCTGGGTGACTCGGCTGCTCCCAGAGCAGAAACACCTGGCATCCGTGTTGCACTCTCCTCCCAAACAAACTCTAAACATACTGCAAGTATCAGCTCACCTCAACCTGCCAGGCATTTCTGATGAGCTGGTAGCAAAGATTATTTCTAGTAATGATACTGTGAACAGAGAACACTTGTGATTTAAAAGTACTTCCCCACACAGTGTCTTATGCTCACAATTCACCCCACCTTCATCAGCGGGCATTTTACAGACGAATGAACGGAGTACACGGGGGTGAACGGCTTCTCCCAGGTTTCTGACCAGTGCTCTCTGACCCCCTCTTTCCGCTGAGCCACCTCCTGACCGTTCCTTTGCGGGTGGAGGGACAGCACAGCAGGCTAAGGCAAGCATGTGGGCTCACTCCGTGACGAGGAATAAAATCCAGGTGTTCTAACCCCTAATCCAAGGGAGCTGTCACCTTAGCGTTAGCCTGTCTGATACTTAATAACAACTGGGCAGAAAACCTGTCCCATGTCTCACACGCTGCAAAGAATAAAATGAGACTCTTTCAGCCCCTGGCATCTCCAGGTTAGCGCACACCTCTTCGCCTTTTACAAACCGGGAAAGGCCTCTCCCAGAACGGTTAACCACAGCCGGAGAGGGAGAAAGGACTTTTCCCCAATAGGACTAAATCTCCTAACTCGAAGATATGCTTTTACAATGTTCCTTTTCTTCTTAAATAATATTTAAAATGTTTGCTAACCATGGGTCAGGCACTGCCGTAAGCACTCTCCACACATACTAGCTCGTTCACAACAACCCCAGCAGGCAGGGACTACTATCTCCCCATTTCAGAGATGAGGAAAGCGAGGCTCTTGGTCTCCACACCACCACGTTTGCCCAGCTTTCCTCCCACCGCCCCTGCCCCCGTAACCCTTCACCTGCCTCCTCTGCAGGCCCCTTCTCCACCCAATCTCTACAATTCCAACTTCCTCACCACTCTACCCTGGGTCCTCTTCTCTTCTCATCCAGTAAGTTCTTTCCAAGCCAACAACTCCCAAATTTACATCTCCAGCTCAGCTTCTGCTCTGCTGACCTGTATACACAACTGCCAACCTGACATCTCACTAGATGTCTGCAACTGACCAAGGCCGAAGATGCCTTCTTTATCCCTATGCGGCCTCCCTCCCAAAAGGACTTTTCCTTCAGCCTCCCACGTTTTAGTAAAAGGCACCTTCATCCCTCCAGCTGCCCATGCCAGAAACTGGGGAGTCATTCCTGACACCTCTCTCCCTCACCCCTAACCTTTCCATTTCCAGCTGGACGGTTCTTGCTGAATGAAGGCGATCTCAGCTTCAGTGTTTCTCCGTCAGGGAGAAAGGACGCCAGAACGCCAATCTACGTGAAATTCTCCGTTACACTCTCGTCACAGACTCCTGTGTTTCTCCTTCACAGCATTTCCCACGTTATGTAATTAAGTGATCATCTGTGTAACAGTCATCTCTCTCACTAGGCTCCACGAAGGCAGGGATCGAGACTGATTTGTTTATCCCTCCATTTCTAGCATTTACTATGGCGTTGGCTCAAAAATATTTGTTGACTAAAAGTTGAAGCCTTCCCCCTGCTAAGTCGGGCGTGCCCTCAGTGCTATCAGCCGCAGGCCACTCACCGAAACCCCGAGGGTCACGAGACTGCAGTGCTCATCCTGGAGGCGAGGAGTGTGACGAGTCCAGGAACCCCTTCTCAAAGGTGCCCCTCACCTGGACGAGGAGAAAGCAAAGAAGAAGAGCTCCAAAGGGGATCAAAAAATCAACAGTATCATTTTGTTACTGAACATCTTGAGAGAAGAACAGGTTTCCTATTATTCTAGAGCATTAGTTTACGAGGAAGTTGTCGTCTCCCATGCACACAGAATCAGCTTCCAGTTAGTAAAGAGTATATTATCCAATCCGGAGACATTTCAAGGCAGGCCTTATGACTTTCCCTCCTTCCCAACTGCGTATTTCATTTTCAGAGACTGGAGAAATATTAAGGGCAAATAAAATCAATTTTTCTACCTTTTAAGTTTAGGAGCATTTAGTAGGGAAAAAACCCACACATTTTTGCTTCTTCTCATTCCTAATTAGAACAGAGAACTGGGAGCTGACTGTAAAGGTGGAAGAGGCAAAATTCCAGATACACATTTGAATTCACAAAGCGAATACCATTCATAGTTCCTCCCTACCTCAGCTGTAACTCTACATGGCCAGCATTCAGCAAGAAAATTCATTTTCACACACTTCTGGGGGAAGGTGGGGCTAACGACAGGGCCACATGAGTCCCTCTGATTGAGAGCCTACTATGTGTGAAACGCTGCACTGAGCTGAGCTGGAGAAGTCAACAAGCCACTGAGTAACACACCAGGCAGAACCACCTCCAACATCAGTCCTTATAAACTAGAGTTACACCGCTGAGCCTCCAGGGTTTATAGTTTTGAAATGGCAAGGAAGAACCAAGTTTCAGGCTGTCCTAAGGGCAAATTATTTAGGAATCTTTAAAAGGAGACTCTATAAAGTTGTTGCCACAAAGCTGTGAATAAATTCACAAATTAGTCCAACTTAATTCAGCATCACCCTACAATTCCAATTTCAACTCTTCCAATGACCTTTCCCCACTCTCCTGCTCTAAGAAGTCAAGTTTATTACAACTATGTCATGTTTAACAGATTTCATTTTTATGCTATGACCACTACACCATAAAAGGCATAGTATCAAACTTAGAATGTGGAACTAAAAGGTCTCAGGATTCCATTCCTAGCTCATTCTTAACTTCTGGCATGCCAACTACTCAAAGGCTTCCTCTCAGAAAAAGGACACAACAGGAAGACCCAGTCTGCCCCACACACGTGGAGAAAGGAAAACTATACTTGGGCGTGTACAGACGACCCCGATCCAAACAGAATACTAACGTATGTTTTCATGTACAAACGGTAACAACTCATCTACCGTCCTTCAAGCTAACAAACTTTAAGCAAGCAAATAAATAGGCATCAAACTGAAGAGTTCTGACAAAATTTAACCATTAAAAAATGAACTTCAACTGTCGTCACTTAGAACAATGGCTACCCAAAGTAAAATTTCAGACGAGTGTCCCTTCTTTGTTAAATTCTCCTTAATTCCAAACTACCCTCAGGAGTGTCCTCCACGACCCCATAGCATTACACTCGTGACACTTTTAAAACTGTACCCCTGTCATGTTCAGTCAGGGAGCTCCCTGAGGAAAGGGGCGCCGTCTCGGTACCCCACACCCAAAAGAAACTCAGTGGATGCTGGTTGCTCCGTTATTGTGACGAGCTTGGGGCTTGTGTATTGCTACTCCTGCCTCCTGTTCACACAAACCAATGATGACACAATAAATACCTGCTTAACTTCTCCCCATCTGCCTTTCCGAGAGAATCAGTTACTGCAGAAATCCTTGCCCACAGAAAAGCACAAGGTAACTGCACTCGCGGCTGTGACTCGCATTCAGCGTGCTGACCTCTGCTTGGGAAAGGCCACAACAATGAACACACGTAGTTCTAACTTACAAGAGACCCTGCAGAAGCAGAAACAAAATCTAATATGCACAGACTGAACAACAGAAGCTGGGCTCTTTACCTTCCAAGATGTCCAGTTTGCTCTCTCTTCTACATTGGGACACAGAGGAACTTTCCAAGATTGATCTCGGCCTCCCAAACAGAAAGGAATTTTTAGGTCAAAGTGGAGTGACACCAGCTAGTCTCACATTCAGTCCTACAGGAATGAGAAGAATGGAAAAGTTCATACCCCAATTCACACCAATGGCAAAGAAAACCACCCATTCCCCAGTGCTCTGTGGCCAGAACAATATTTGGAAGAAGGACTAGTAAGAAAATTAATTAGGTCAAAAAAGGAGGTGGAACCACTAAAACTCAAAATGCAAGACACTGGAGCACTGTAGCCTTAGTCCATCCCGCCGAAGACTGGGAAGTTTGGAAAAGTAAAGTCCATCAGACACAGAAGTCTCATTCTAATCACCAGCTTTAACTTGCTCCTCGACCAAGAACAGTCGTCAAAGAGTGCAAAATAGACTTTTACTTCATATCCTCTCTGTGCTCTTGTTCTTAGCATGGTGAAGATGCTTAAAAAAAATTACAGAGCCTAAAATGCAAGTGGCCATAATTCAGCTTTCAAAACAGCTGGTTCAGAGCAGGAGCTCCTAACTCGGGCTGCATGACCTCCCAAGGTGCCTGTGGAGACTCAGAGGAGGGGTAGCGGCTGTGAACTTGCTGGAGGAAATTTTGATCTTCATACTCACTAACCATTAAGTAAAACTTAGCACCGCCTTCAACCGTGAATATAGGTAACAGCCCACAGTAGTATTAGCAACCCTGTGACTGTGTCACCAAGAAACCACAGGACACTGCACATCACATTACAGCTGTTGAAGATATCTCAACATAATATTTACACTCATTGCCACTTCACAATTATAGTATCTGTTAGACCTGCACCTGCACATTACTTAATGTGTTATAAAGAAGCACATGAATTACTGTATCACAATTGTTTATCATCTTGATAACTGTTTCCATATCATCTGTAATTCTATATATTTTATTTTACGCATCTAAAAACCATGACTCTCAGAAGGGATCCTATGCTGAATTAAATTTCCAAAGGGGTACATGGGACATAGGTTAAGAAGTTCTGAACTAGAGCAAATAAAATTTCCACAGACCCTAACACAGTCACCAAGGCAGACAGACAAGTAAGTCATTCCACCAGCATTACTTCATAGTTGAAGAAAATTACGCCACCAGGAAGTCAAGAAACATGTCCAAGGTCACCCAGATGTGGGGTCGGCTTTGGCCTAGGTCAGCACTCACAGTTTGAATATTCCCACTCTTCCCTCGGGAACTTTGCTTACATTTCTACAATTGTCATCACTATTACTGCGTTGCCACTAAATAAGGAAGAGGTATCACCTTCCAAACGTCATATAAAACCAAAGCCCACACAACAGAACAAGGCGCTTGCATAAGGTACTCCTTTTTGTTCCTTGATCAAGCATGCTGCTAGAATTGTAACAAAAGCTGAATGTGGTCTGTTCCTGACAGAGTAGTTTTTAAGAAGTGAGGAAAAAGTTGAGCTACGTAAACTTTCATTCCCAAAAGTGTCCAAAGCACTTTGCAGATAAAGCATTAACTTGTTAAGGACTGCAATGCGTTAAGAGTGGTCAGGGCAGTGGTATTCCCACTTCATAAATGGGAAAACTAAAGAATAAATATGAGAGATGTGTTTAAAGTCACACATAAGTCAATGGGAAAACCAGCTTCCTGATTGTAAGTTCAAGGCACTAACCACCATACTAAATCACCATGATCAAATATTTAGTTGATTATAATGCTTGTGAAACCTCTGTACTTTTTTTCCCCTCCTTGCAAGCCAGGAAGCATTTTCTTTTGATTCACAGGAGCAGACACTTCTGAAGGCTATGGGGGAAATAGCCCATAGAAGAAATTCCAATGTACGTAAGTGCTTTTTCACTTATGCTAGTCATCAGAGAATCCAGGTCAGGAATCCTTAGCTCAGGAGCCAAGTTACTACACACAACTTGCCTTATAAAAAGAGAACAGCATGGAAACTGTTCCTTCATCTTTTAGTCAATGACCCCCTTATCGATCTGCCATACGTTTAGGAACTATAATCATTTTACATTCAGTAGTTATTACAAAGTAATATTCTAAGGGTTCAATACCATTAGAACTAGGTTTTAAACCTATGAAATGTCACCCCTGTCTCAACTTAGCATTAAATTTTCTCTTCTCATCCAAACCACCAATTAATGGAATCCTCATTCCTCAAAGCATCCTCATGTCATCTAGCCAATTGCCCCTTTTATTAACCCATCTCTGTCTTTTACAGACTGGATCTTTTTCCGTAATTAGAAAGGTCTTTGTTGAAGTCGTCCTTAGTACCATGACATTATTCACGTTATCGTCAACTCCTACTAAGACTTCCCAAATCATCAATATCCAGTCAAACCCCAAAATCAACAGGACATAGTGTACAATCTTCCATGAAGAGTCAAAAGTTCTTAATCCACACGTGAGTCTTAGCTCCCAATGTCTGTTCGCCCCCCGACCCCATACTCTCAACTATTTTACTACCTACCCTTCCTACCTGCTAATTCTGATTCATCACTTTGTGCTCAGGGTACAAGACTCCACATCTCTGGCCCAAGAATGAGCACTTAGTTCCTGAATATGTCAAATGCTAACAAATACTCCATCACACACCATTGATCAAAACGCCATTGATCAAAATGTAACTCTTTACACAGCCACTCACTCATTTTCCCACCGAAGTCACTACCAGTGACCTGCCCATTCGCCCTAACCAAAGTCTAATTTGCACCAATTCTATCCCACCTTAGTCTCTCTCTGCCAAGACACAATTGTGCCCAATTCTCTACTCCGTCTCAGAACTTTATTAGCCCCCAGTTGGGCTGCAGTCTAGGCTCTAAGTCACTTCTCTCTCTGCCAGGGCAGGGCTCTGGGAGGACAGATTTCAGGCCTCCTCATTCAAGCTTGAGAGCCTTCCCATTAGGCCCCCAGCAACACTATTACAGGCCTCTGGCCCTTCCCTGGGAACATAACAACCAACCCTGCTGTTTTTTTCCTTAGGATATCTCCATTTCACTAGGCTCACCCAGCTCTAACCAGTGACATCTTAATAGTCTTTGCAATGTTCAAAGGTCAATGACTAGAGCTCCACTTTGGGAATCACTGGTGTGTCCACGACCCCCACAATGACTCGGTGACCTCAACATCACCACCGCACCTGCTGGAGCCCTTTACTACACGAACCGCCAACATTCTTCTTAGCTTTCACTTCCCCCCACCCTTCAACAAGTCACTGGCCTGCAAAGTCCCCTTTGCCTCTCTGTCCATCTCCGGGGTCTTACAGACCCCACCAAACTCAACCCGAATTCCCTCATTGGGGTCTCCATCTCGCCCCTCCAATGCCCCTCCATCCCAGAACCCTGGGACCGTCCCAGCTCCTCATTTAGCCTCTCCAAGCACGGCTTGGGACACAACCTCTAAAAAGCCCGACAGATGCCTCCGTCTCTCCCCACTGCTCACTGAGCCGTGGGCAAAGGACACCCTCCTCCTCTCCCCACACAGGTTTCTCCAGACTCAACTCTAAATCCGCAACCTCGACCCCCGCCTCTTTTCTCCCCTCCCCCTACGGCTCTCCCCCTGCGGCTTTGACTACCCCTGCCCCTAAACCGGCTCAAAACACGCGGACACGGACCCGGGCCCCCCCACCCCCCGGCTCCGGTACTTCCCCTCCCCCTCCCCCTGAGGTGCCACTTACCCCCGCGGCAGGAGTGGGGGAGGGGCGAGGAGGAGCGGAGCAGGGGAGGGGGCTTCGGTCCGGGGCGGCTCTCAGCCCCGGGGGGCCGGGGCCGGGGCCAGCGGCAGCGGCGGCGCAGCGTCTCCCCCCGGCGGCGGCAGCGGCGGCGGCGGCGCCGTCCCACTCCCGCAGGCACACATAGGCTCCATTGTCCGCCGGCGCCACCCCCTTTCCGGCTGCCCCCTCCTGGTACCGCCCCTTCCCCCTCCCCTCGGCCCTCCCCCCGCCGCACCGCGCCACCAAAGGTACCGCGGGCCCCGCCTCAGACGCGGGCGGAGAAGTGCCCCCTCCCCGCGGCCCCCAAGTCCCGCCCGGCGGGGAAAGGGGGACTGCCCCTCCCGCTTGAGCGCCGGGACCAGCCGCCGGGAAGGGCCCGCCCCCCTCCAAGGGAATGTCACCCGTCCCCCTCCCGGAACGTGCGCAATGGTACCAACCCGGCCGCTTCCTCCTCCCCCCTCCCCGGCTTTCCCGGAGAGGCACCGCCCCCCGCGCCCCGCCCACCACGTAGCCTCGCCTTCTGGACCCCGCCTCTCCCTCCAATATTTTACTATGGGGCCGCCCCCCGCCGGCACCACCTCCTTCTTTGCATGGACACGCCCACCAGGTCCCCTCCCCAGTTCGTCACCCGGCCAGAGGTGACGCCTACTCCCCACCTTAAAGCGGCAGAGCCCCCTTTCTCAACAGAAAGAACCTCCCAAAGGGCCGGCTGGGTGAGAGGTGCGGCTAGGGAGGGTCTCTTCTCTCCCGCACCTTTCTCCCCACGCACACACTCACCCGGACCTCCCCACCGTCTTCCGCAGCACTGGGGAGCACCCCAAGGGGACTGAGACGGCGCGGAGGGGGAAGGGCAGCGTGGAATTTGGCCATCTTTGACAGAAACGATTTGGGAGCTGCCGAAGGAAGGGGTCTTTCCCTCACACTTCCCTGCTGTCCTGGGCCCGGCCTAGTCCTCAGTCTTTAAGGCGACCCCCGCCCACCTCCAGGATGCCGTGCCACCCTGTCCCATCCCCTCTCCCGACTCTTGTCTTCACCCCTCAATCTCGGCACTGCCTTTTCTGTTGCCGGCTTTCTCCCCTCCCAAGGGAGCAGGCCCCTCTCAGGGTTGCACTCTCCTCCACCCTCTCCAAAGCGCATTCTCGCCAGGTCCTGCAGACGCGGTGGCTGGTGCAGGGTCCCTCCTTCCATATGGGGCCAGCCCAGCCCCGATCACGCGTCGCTGCCCAGTGCCCATTGAGGACCTCTGCCCTGATAATCGAATCGCTTCACAACCGCTTTTTAAAATCGCAGTATCGCTTCCCTGATTTTTGGAGGGCCTGTGCTTTGGAGAGCTCAAAGCCTGGGCATCCCAGCACTGTCCCCTGTGAAGTGAGAGGCGATCCATTAGACTGCACTTTTTCTCAGAAGGAAAAATGACGGCATCGTGGTGAGCGCATGTTGCTGAATAAAGCTCAGATTCCGACGACTGTTTTATCTTCGCGGCCCTTGTTGCTGCCGTGCCCAACTGTTATTACAGACCTGTCTGCTCCACAGCACTCCCCGGAACACAGTGTTGTTACATCTCTGCATTTGTGCTTTGTAGAGTCTTCATCTAAGATGTTTCTGCAACTGTATGCACCGGCCCCACAGCTCTTCCGAATCAGTTAAGTGAAGACTGCCTGTGTTATAATGTGCTGCTTATTCCCCCTGAAGATAGATGGAGGCAACATGGCCAAGAGAAGTAGATAAATTTCCTTGTGCTTTTGGTCCTATCACCATGGTTTTAACCAGGTACTTATTTCTGTGTCAGTTTCCCTGTCTGAGAAAATAGGAAACCTTCCTTGGGGCAACCTTTTAACGGATGGTGCTGATTATAAAGGATGGTACAGGAGAGCCCTCAATGATAAAGCTTTCGAAACCACTTAAAACTCTTGGCTGGCCATGTAAGTTTTTATACCATGGCTCCCCAGCTTAGATCCTGTGAAAAAATGTTTTTTCATGGCAAGATGTTTTCTCTTTGTCTTCTGTTATGACTGAGCATATAAATAAAGAAAAAAGACAACAGTGGGTATAAATAATATAAATTTAAGATCAACTGAAGGATTCCAAATGGGAAATAATTAAAATAAGATGCTTTTTGGGGTCAAATTTTGGTGGTAGAGTATTTGATGTAACATAGGTAAGGACCTCTGTAAAAGAAGGCAGGAGGAAAAAAGTCAGGTATGGATATACGAAAAGACAGCTAAACCCAGGAATATGCAAGAAACATTTAGGATTGCTAATGTAGGTAGAAAGAAGGGGTACACAGACTCCCTGTAAGAGAAAACCACTACTAAAATAAGCTCTGGCCTGAGGTTTTCCAGACCAGATCACCTCTACTTAGAAAGCTCAAAACCAAGCTCACTATAACAATAATACACATGCAGGAAAGTCTTAGCCATTTTACTAGGACTTACACACTCACTCAACTATATGTGTCAAAGTTCAAAATTATTTACTGAAGCAGAAGAAGAAAGCAAATGAATATGAAATGTACAACACTAGGCTAAAAGAGCAAAAGTCCTGAGAATTTAAGCAAGCTGAAAGTCATGAAAACTGAAGGTTAGAGACTTCATAGTAACGTTAATTTAGCTACATTGCACATGGGATAGAAATGCCTCTTGGAATATTATTTATTGTATCAAATAGTTTATCTATTTTACCAGAATTTTGTCCTCTGAATTTTCTAACTTCCATGTATTTCCATCTCACTTGAAAAAGAATTCTATTTTGCTGTATAGTGATCTAGCATACTGTATATACATAAATATTAATGGATAATGATGAAATCCTTGTTGAAAGCATCCTATAAATAAAAACTTCAAACTGTTTCTGTTCCTCTAGAAATGCTAAGATAAATCATTTTTAATTCAAATGGTAAACATTGTTAAAAAATAAAAGCTTTTGACACTAGAGAGCCCTGGGTTTGATTTCTTCTTCTTCTTTTTTTTTTTTTTTTACTTTCTAAAATTTGCTTCTCCTAATGATGGTAAGCCTTCACTGTGATGCAAACATGGATGGTATGTTCAGTTTCTTAGTTCTTCAAGCAACCACAGCATCTGTTATTTAAGTTTGCCACCAGGCTTTTCCACCTGTAAACTCCACTTTCAGGTGCTTTTGTTCTCCCAGCTCTTGATAAACTTATACCTAAATTTTAGAGTTGGAAGGAACCCCCTCCTGTTCTTCAGATGAGAAGTCTAAGACATAGAAGTTTAATGCCTTCCCAAGATTATGCCCATTTTTAGGGACTGGAATTTAAGCCCAACACTCCACAGCACTGTTCTAACCACCAAGGACTGTTCATTCCGAACAATATTTACTGGGCTGGGAGAGAGCAAGAAGCGGTGCCTGGGGAAGGACGGAACTACGACTGAAAGGGTGCGCCCACTCAGCCAGCTGGCGTGAGGGCTTTAAGGGGCCCTGGCACACCTTCGCCTTGCTCAAAGCCCTCCGTTTGTCCATGATTTCCTGCTGCTTATACTGTTTCTTACCAATCAATTCATCCACCTCATTGTCCAAACCAAAACTGGCAAATTTCAACACCAAAGGACTACTACCAAGACAGTCATTTATGGCTGAAAATGAAGAGTTGGAATGGAATGGCATTTGGACTTCCGCAGTGCTGCTGCCCAAAGCTGTGACAAAATAGCCAGGAAGGAATTTCTTTGGGTCACCCATGAAGGAGAAGCAAGCCTCCCCACGCCAGCTTTCCCCAGTGTGTTTAAGCCAATGCGGAGACCCAGAGCTTCACCCTTGCCGGGAAGACTGTTTTGTAAGAAGTCAATGTTCCCACCACCTCCTTCCTTCCTGCAGTTCCCCCTGGGGCCACCAGCTCTCTGATGTGAGCTTGGGTCTTGTTCTGTGTCCCCACATATCTGCTTTCCACAACTTGGGAATCAGAGGCACCCTGTCTGTAAAAGCTCTGACAGATCTGTGATGTGACACTCAGATCCCCTTAGAAGGTACCACCAATGTTTCCCCTTTATTTTTACACTCAAACCTACATGGTTGTGCCTCCTGCCCTCATTGTCTGTCTTCTAAAAGTCAAGCTCCGCGGCATTCAGCCTAATTACCAAGCCCTAAATGGTTGATATAGGAATGCTGACCCCCTTCCCCGGTTTTCCAACTTAACCATTGCCCACTGCAGCTTAACAAGAAACAACCTGCGTGTTCCGCGTGCTCTAACCATTTCTCCCCAAATCTCTTGATCTTCACGCCAGCTCTTCACGTTTATCTTTACCGTCCCATGTCCCTTTTCCTCTTCAGTTTCCACTAACTTGCTATTTCATTTCTTATTCTTGGGGGGAGGGTATAGTTCAGTGGTAGAGTGTGTGCTTAGCATGCACAAGGTCCTGGGTTCAATCGCCAGTACCTCCATTAAAAATATAAATTAAATAAATAAACCTAATTAACTCTCCGCCCCCAAAAAAAATCACTCTAGCATTTCTTATTCTTAACCTCTTTCTCAACAATGATTCTGTATAAGTATTTCTACTACTTCATTCCATTTTCTTCTGCTAGACTTTTCTCTAGGAATTTTGTCCTTCAGATAGAGCTACCTTATTTTTCCTGGATTCTGCCTTCACTGCTGGACTCGTCCCCCTTCCCACAGTCAACCTCTTCCCAGCTTCTCTGGAGCTGCTACCCGATCACTGCAGCTTTCCCCTCACCTCCATGGTTTGCACCCAGGTTGCTCTCATTAACCACATTGCCTTTCTGAAATCCTTGGCCACCTACCATCATTCCAGCCATGGAAATTCCTAACGCTGAGATGTACCCACATTTCTTTGTTTCCACTCCTGGGCTAGCAGACATTACTAGAAAAACCCACGAAACCGATAAACTGGATCGTCAACAAAATTCAGGTGATGAAAATTTAACTGAACTTTATTACTTTTTACTTGGCAATCCTTTTACCTACCCTCATTGCCTCCTGTATCACTTCCCACAGCATTATTCCAAATTTTATCCACTACTTCTCCTACATCGTAAGACCAACCTTGTCATCTCACCCCACCTCTGAAGCATTTGGCTCAGTTCTCTTTTCTATTTTCTTATTCTTTGCTTTAGTATCTTCAGGAAACTCTTACACAAATAGTCTTTTTTCCCTTTTAGTCCCAATTTATCCAAAGAGTAACCTACATTCTCCACCATCACAATGTCTTTTCTTCCTCTGTAATTAACCCAACCATTCTACCAAAATTCTCTCTCCAATATGGCCAAACCTAATCACCAAATCCATCCAATAAATACCCCTTCCTTATTGGATCTCTTACAGTTTGAATTCCATGATACAATCATATTCTGGTTTTGTCTCCCTCCCCCACAATTTTATTGAGCTATAATTGACATGTAACACTGTATAAGTTTAAGATGTACACATAATGGTTTGATGCATGTATATATTGTGAAATGATTACCACGCTAAGCTCAGTTAACATCCGTCACCTCACATAGTTTTCTCATGTATTTTCTCAGTCACCAGTATCCACAAATTCCTCCTTAAACCAATCTCTTGTTTTCTATTCTCAAGTTGGGACTGTGACAATAGCTTCCAAATAGACGTCCCTGCCTCGGGCTTCTCCCTTCATCAGTCAATTCTCCATGCTCTTTTCAGATAGATCTTCACAAAATACGTGTGTGTGTGTAACATCATTTGTGCAGCGCCCACCTCTCTCTAATTACTTAAGCCCCACTGGTTCTTCTGGGCCCAACTAGGGCCCCTCCACCGTAACATCTCAACAGTGTGGTGCAGCAGGAACAGTACTGGCTTTAGTCACCTGGACTTGGGCTTGAATATTGGACTGTATTCTGTAGACTGAACAAATAACTTCAAAATTCAAAAGAAAAAAATGTTATTTGTTTACCACTCATTTCAGTAGTAGAGGTTTATATCCGCAATTTGAGAACACAGTCTAGATACGCATACTTAGTTACTGTCATCCGTCTTTTACCGTAGTTCCCATCCTCCCGTGTCCTGACGGCAGAACCTTACACCTCGTTGCGTTCTGCAGTCATTTACTCGTTGCTATGTTTGTTGATCATCTACTAGGTGCAGGGCATCTTGAGGGTTACAAAGAATGAAACGGATATCCAATTTTGTCCTTTAAGTATAATCAGACTTATACGGAAGATTCATTTGTTGAAAAAAAAAAAAAGAGTAAGTGCCTAATTGGTGCCAAAAATATATTGTGCAAAGTACTGAAGATTCAAATAAGGATAAGACACTCTCCCTGACGTTGGGATCTGGGGTCTATCTAGTTAGTAACACTGACAAGTCAACATTTATAATCAAGTGTAATGAATGCTATACTATGGATAAATACCAGGCGTTGGGGCCACACGGAGGAGAGCGTCTCACCCAGACGGGAGAGTCAGGGAACGCGCTAAGACCTGAGCGGCATCTTAAAGAACGCGCAGGAGTCAGCCAGGCAAAGGACCCAGCAACGTGCAGAGGCTCAGCTGTGTGACAATGTATATAAATAACCACAACACAAGAGAGAAAGTCATAAATAAGCGGCAGAGCAGAGGCAAAGAGTAAAACGGCAGTCGGAGGGGATACATTATTTGGGAGTTGTGTGAGGGGAGCAGAAACTGCTTCCTGGAAGTGAAGGCATCTGAAGCAACCTGAAGGGTTGAGGGGTCAGGTTCACACCTGCAGGGGGGCCAGATGCCCCTTCGTCTTCTCAGCATCCTCTGCAGTGCCCTGCACACGACGGCACAACACCTGTTTGCTGGGATGATGATGGCGACGGTGATGGTGACGGTGATATCTAGGGTTTTCTCATGAAGTTGCCTCTTCCATGTTCCCAGAATGTTTACAAGGAGAGACTCATGATTCAAAAAAGCCACTTCTGGATGAAGGGGCTCTCAATCAGACTGTTTGGCTTTGAATCCCAGCTCTGCCGTTAGAGGGCTATGTAATTTTAGAAAAATTACTTAACCTCTTTAGGCTGAGTTTTTTCTTCCACAAAGTGGAGTAATGATAGGATTTCTTCACAGGAGAGTGTGTGGGATAAATGAGCCACTGCATGCAGACATGTAGGAATAGTGTCGGGCACACAGTAAGTGCCCGATAAATGTTGGTTATTATTATTACATGTGTTCATCTCTGGATTATCCACAATGGGATTGGCCTTGGGGGAGATTTTAGGAGCACTGAGAAGGCCATCTCCTCAAGACTTCATTTACTCTCACATCAAATCTCACTCTCCAGTATCTCTTCAAATCTCCTAACACACTCCTTTAGATTCTGCCGTTAGAAATTCATACCTTTGGATTTAAGATGTTAAGCTCTTGGGAAGGGTCATAATAAGGGGTCATAATAAAGGTCATAATTTGTTTTAATAATTTATCTTCAGACTTCTATCCTTCTTAACTGCCACCTGTACTGAGGGAATATTATGGGGAAGAAAGAAAAGGCTAATTCTGAAGCTTGGAGAACCTTCCCCAGAGACTCAAGCTCGAAGGAGACACTCAGAAGGCTCTCTGTGGGCAGTAAGCCCTCTGGGATTGGAAGAAGAGGAGAGATTGGGCAGAGATGCAAAGAAGTAACAGGGAAAACAAAAACGAGGTCATCTGTGTCAGTAAAGACAAGCTTTACTGACTTGACAAACCTTGGCTTTGGGGCTCTTCATCTGCCCCCCCCCCCTTCTCCACTCTGTGCTGTGTTTGGGAATCAATAATTTTGCTCAGGATACATTTGGATTCATATTAATGAAGGAGACTACACAGGTGATCAAAAAACTCTTGGTTTTGAAATTTCATAATGCCTTTTGCATGTTTACTTTCTTAGTTATTGTTTATCAATCAAAAACTAATAAACACCTGCTAAGTGTCCAGTGTCAGCTGGAGTGGGGTAAGAGTTCCAGTAGACGCTGAAGACACAGGCCGTCTCAGGAACCTCACAGTCCAACTGAGGAACCAAAAAAATTTTAATAACAACTAATTCCTAAATTGTATTACAGATATGACACAAACTCTATACGTCCAGAAAAAAAAAAAAAAAAGCAATGAGTAGGGTCTGGAGTAGCAAACGATAATCTGGAGGATCAGACGTTGAACTGGGTCTTGAAGAAGAGGATTTGGGCAGTTCCAGGAGGGGACAAGGAGCCAAGCCAGGGACTGAAGAGAATAGCATAGGTGTGGACAGAAAATGGTGATGGGAAAGGTCATTACAAACAATCGTAAAGACAGCTGTTGCTTATTGAATGTTTAGTATGTGTATGTGCCAAGCACTGTTCTAAGCACTACATTTATATTGTCTCATTTAATTCCCATAATAACCTCATGAGCTATGAACTGCTATCCTCGTTTTACAGTTGAGGGGCTGGAAGTTTCGAGGAATAAGTAACTGCCCTAAATCATGCAGCTAATGGGAACTGAGATTAAAACCCAAGTCAATCTGAAGTGAAGGCTCTTAGTCACCCCACACCACAGCCTCTCTCCGGTGTGCTGTTGGGAGGCAGTGGGGCATACAACTGGTTAAATCAGGTAGGAATTTACTACACAAAATATGATTTAGAGAAAGCAAGGATACACTGTGAATTCAAAAAAAAGACAGAAAGAAAAAGCCACAGTTTACCAAACACCATTTGTGGAAGAGGTAACTTCCTTACAGTATCATCCTGAATGTGATTTATAATTATACCCATTTTACAGGTGAGAAAACCAAGATGAAGAGGTTAAATGACTTGTCCAAGCCTCACAATAGTTAAGCAACACAGTCCAGAGTTGAATGCTAGGCTGGCGCCAACACCTGTCCCCTTGCTGCTATCCTACGCAGCTTGTCCCCCTGAGCAAGGGGAAAATGGGTAAAAATAACACAGCGGCAATTTGCATGGTATTCTTCAAAGCATTTTCATATTCATAGTAACAGCTGAGCTTTATGATAACCATGTTATAGGTTTGGAAGATACCTTCATTATAGTGAAGAATAACAATAGTCATAACCGCCACGTAAGCAGTAACATTAGCCAGCACTGACTGCGCGCTCCTCACACACCCGGCTTTGTGCTAAGGACTTCACGTGGACTGCTGGTTCATAGCAACTCTGTCGGATAGGCTCTATTATGACCCTTCCCTTGCACATAAGGAACCTGGGGCTCTCCTAGCTGGTGTTAAGAGAGGTTAAGTAACTTAATAAAAGGGGCTGAGCTCAGACAAGTTACAGAACTAATTCAAGGTTATGTGACAATAAGTGTGGTTCCTGGACTAGAGCACAGGCCCCCTGGCTCCACACCCACGCATGCCCTTTCCGTGTTACTATCTTAACAGTGAGTCTGCAGCTACCAGAAGGACAACTGGAAGAAAGAACTACAAACAGCAAGCAGCGCAGCTGGAAGACTGAGCCGTGTGGTAAGTGTGCCATGGTGCACAGCCGGGTAGTGTGAGGGGCGATGGAGAGATGGCAAGTCCAGGGTTATCTGAGGAAGGTTGCAGCAGCTCACTTCAGCGGCAAGCACATGTAAGAGGAAGGAAAAATACCTTAAGCTTGGCTTCCAGCCATACGAGTGGTGGGGGGAGGGGGGTGGCACGTTGTGGTCAGAAATAGGAGTGGTTCAAAAACAGTACCCGTCCACAGTGAGATACGACCCACCAAGTAGGGGTGGCTATATTTAAAAAGGTGGACAGCATCAAGTGTTGTGAGCATGGGGAGAAGCTGTGATTTCTCATGCATTGCTGGTGGGAAGCTAAAATGGTGCAATTACCTTCAAAAACAGTTTAGTACTTTCTTAAAAAGTTGAACATAAGTTTACCATGTGACTCAGCAACTCCACTCTCATGTCCACACACAGACTTGTATGGAAATGCTCTACAGTAGCATTATTCTTAATGGAGAAAAAGTGGAAACAATCCAAATGTCCATCAACTGATGAACGGATAAATAAATGTGGTCTAGCCACACGATGGAATATATTCAGCAATAAAAGGGGACCAAGTAGTGACGCGAGCTGTAACAAGGATGCACCTCCAAATCACTATGCGAAGTGGAAGAAGCCAGATATAAAAGACTAAGCATTGTATAATTTTATTTACATGCAATGTCCAGAAAAGGCAAAAAGACAGAAAGCAGATTAGTGGGACTGGGAATGGGGACGGACTGCAAATGAGTGTGAGGGATCTTTTTGGAGTAAAGAAATTGTTAATAAAATTGGATTTTGGTGATGGTCGCACAACACTGTAAATTTACCCCCAAATCATTGAAACATACATGTATACTTACAATGGGTGCATTTCTGATATGCAAATTCTATCTCAATAAAGCTGTTCTTTAGAAAGGTGAAGCTGGTTTGGGAAGGAAGAAAGAGTTAAGGTTTAGACTTACAAGTGACCACTGGACACTGAAGTGGAGATGTCTCACCAGGGGAGGGGTAGGCTAGAGGTGCAGAGGAGAGAGCTAAAGCAATAAAAATGGATGAGCTCATAAAAGAAAAAGAAAAAAAAAAGCTTACAAGAGGAAAGGAAGAAAGAAAGATGCCAACGGCAAAACTTTCAGTATCGCTACTGTTTAGGGGCAGGGATGATGGTTTACCTGGGCAAACATGGTATTCACCCTGGTAGCAACATGTCCAGCTCATATTCAGATTTACTTGTATTCTCCAAGCCACCGAGAGCAAAGGTATGTGCCCCACAGCATGGCAAACAGCAGAGTAAATCTACCTGGGGGAAAACTGCCTCTAAGTGCCTAAAACACACAAGGATAACTGGGAATGGACTGAATGTGCTCCCTGTATTTTGGTGCTAAAAACGGAACTGCACAAACACTTCCCCAAATTAGAAATCACATCAGCACTAGGGAGGGCAGCTTTCTAGAGGAACGATGTTTCACTTAGTCACTGGCAGCCAAGAAGGATGGGTATTATGTTGGACCACCTCTGGAATTGGGCTCTTTGGCCCCAAAATTGACTTCTCAGTTTAGAAGGAGCCAGCAGAGACTCTCAGGTAAACTCTGCAACTGCTTCCCCACCTCAATTTGTGGACCCCTCCTCTTCCCCCCACCCCCCACCCCTACCCAAAGCTTAAAACTTTGGGGAGGAGACCCTCCCCGGCTAGGGACTAAAGTTCCCTCCTCTCCTCCAAGGCCTGACAGTCCTTTTTGTTTCTCCTTCTTTCACATTTCTGGTGTAAATGAAGCAAATTTAGACTACTGTCCTTGGCTGTGAAAATCAAGGATTAAAAAAAAAAGAATCAAAGAATCAGGGAGCTCAAGATAGAAAAGGAAGCCCAGGGTTGGAACAAAAATGGCTTCAGGACCACCCTACCCCCACCCATCTCCCACATCATGTCAGGGGGGTGTCAGCTAAGCAGGGGTCCTCAATCCTGAGTCCAGGGGAGACACTAAGGCTAGAATCTGGATGGAGGGAAAATATACCTGTATTACTTTCACTAATTCCTAACTGAAAGTTACCATTTCCTTCAATTAGGAATGTAGGCAATAGATGAGGGCAGAGCCATCCGGGACTGTCCACCAACAGAATCAGATCTTTCCCATCACCTTCCAGTCGGGGCAGACATCCCAGGTGTCACTTCTGCTCATTACTGTGACAAAATTACAGTACTTATTAGATTTGCCAGTTGACCTCTTTCTGAATGTTCTGATAAAGGAGCACATATATTACTACATCACAAATTCGATGCTTTGAATATTTTGATATTTCATTATATCTATTTTTGTAATGCTGTATATTTGATGTTATGTGTTTAAAATCATTACTCTGTCCATAGGCTTCACCAGACTGTCCAAGGAGGGGTCCAACTCTAAAAAAGGTGAAGGACTCGTGGGCTGGAAAAACTCCCTGGTCCTCATGCAGCGCCACCAAAACTGAGCCTCCCTGCTGTGCCTGCAGCCCCACCATTAGTGAACATTTCCTTTGGGTTTTTAAGATAACTATTAAATTGCAAATACCCCCAAAGGAGAAGAACTTCTCCAAGTGTTATTAACTAACCCTTTAAATGGGGCTGTTTAGCAGCTAGCTGAGCACAACACCCTACAACTCAATTAAGCCAACATTTATTGCGCTCCCGCCACGAGTAAGGAACCACGCTCGGGGAAGGAGAGCGAAAACCTGCAAGGTTGCCCCCCTCAAGGGTGCTTGCAATCTAGAAAGAGGCATAAAACAAGTTCAGAAAAAAACGAGAAGAGAAACGCTAAAGGAAAAGTGCAAAGAGCAAAGATCATTCTGGGGGAGGGATGGCTCAGAGGAAGAGCTCCCTCACGTTTGCATTCCAGAAGGAGTAACTGAGCAGCAGAGACTCGGTGCCAGGCCCTCAGGACACAGCCTGAGTCCAGGTCACCGCCTAGGGTTAAGGTAACCAGGTAAAACGCAAAGCAAGCCATTGGCGTTGAGTTCTCAATTAGGTAGAAAGAGCCGAGGACGCACAGAGGAGGGAGTGGCTTAGTGCCGGTGGGGGCGGGGAGAGTCCAGAAAGGCTGTTGGCTGTGATGAATGTGGCACGGAGGAAGTGACATATGAGCTGGGCCTACTAGGGTAAGTTTAAAAAAGAGAGAGCGAGAAGGGGGAAGGGAGGAGGGGGAGGGGCACCGCATTCCTGGCCGAGGTATGTGTAAGAGGGCCAGTTCTCAGAAGGCATTTTCAGTGGGAGCTTAGGGACAGTGGAGGGACCAGGCAGGAGAGGGGACTGGAATTGTGTAGCGGGGCTGTAGTGTGTGAATGGACCCCACATTTAATGGTGAGGAGTTGGCATCCTCTCCCTTTAGAACAATCAGAAAGGCTTCATGAAGGAGGAGATATTTGAGCTGGGCCTGAAAGCATGAGAAAAATTTCAACAGGTGGAGATGGGGCAGGAGACGGGGAGGGGAGTTTCAGGCTAAACGAACAGCATAGCCAGGCTCAGGGGCTGATAGCCTGCGACTGGGTAAGCTCCGTGCAAGAGCCGTGCGTGGTCCAGAGTGCACGGCACGGGGCGCACCTGGGGATGGGAGGTGGGGGTGAGGCTGAGCGGGGAGGTGGGGGTGGGGGTCGGGTGGGGATGGGGACAAGGGTAGGGGTCGGGGAGGGGGGGCGTGTTAACAGCTCAAGTTCCCCTCCCGAGAGTAGACCTGCCAAGGCCTCTCCCCGCAGGCGCCCGGTCACCAAGCTCCCCAGTTTTGATGCGCAATGAAGGCATTTAGTGACAATGGGAGAGAAGACTAAAAGGAAGGTAGACTTTGAGTCCCGGGAAAGAATCTGTACTTAAAATCGGAAGGCAACGGGGAGCTCCTGAGAATGGACCCAGACGGAGAGTGGTATTTATCAAAGCCGTGCTTACGGAAGGTTTACGAGACAGAAGAGTTTAGGGTGGAAAGTGTGGGGACCAGGTAAGGGCTCTTAGAGTAGTCCAGGCCGAGAGCAGTGCGGGCCTGGATTACGGCAGTCGTAGAGGGAAGAGGAGGGAAGGGACGGACGTAACTACGTTTGTTCGGGTGACACAATCCACGTGGCTCACCGGGCAACTGAAGAGGGTGGAGGGGCTGAGGCACAGGTGGCTCCAGGGATCTGAGCCGGGCAGTGAGGAAAACAGCGAGGCCTTTAAAAGAAAAAAGAGGGGAGGAAAGTGCCTCCGCTTTAAAGCAGGTGAGGAAGGCGCGGTGTCCAGGTGTAAGGAGCTGGCGCAGCCTCAGGGGCCAAAAATAGGGACGATCTTTATTTTGCGGGGCACCCACCGGTGAGTGGCGCACAGCGCGAGGCACGAGTGGCACACGCAGAGGAAGGCTGCAAGGAGACCTTTATCACCACTTTCTTGAGGATCCCCTAAGACGGCGCAGGGGACTCTGAGCTATCAACACAGACAAGTCCCTTCGCTTCTCAGGAGCTCCCATCTCCTCCCCGGTGGAAAAGCAGGTGATAATAAAACTTACCACCCACTCATCTCAGGGGAGTGCTGTGGAGAGCAACCCATCTACGTGCGTAAATAAGTCTAAGGCACTCAGCAAGCACAAAGTGTGCTAGCAACGCTAAACCGTAATAAACTCAGCCACCTCCTTCGCCAGGATAGTAAACAAGGTGTCTTTTTAAAGAAGCAGATGTGGTTAACCAGATACTAAATTTGAGGCTGTCTCTAACAACAGACAGACCCTCTGACAACAGGTAATTAAATCGGAACTCTTGATTTTTCAAGAACTCCTTCATTAGAGCGTCTCAGAGTGACCCAAATACCTCTATCAGACTGAGGCCTGGACCAGACAGCAGTGGATCAGCAGGAAAATTAGTTTATCATCCCCCTCCCATATTTAGTATCCACATGTGACTAATACCAGCATCCAAACTGCAGGCCGTCCCCACCATCCCCCTCAGCTGTCCTGTTTGTCACACCCCTGAGGTCCCTCTCTTGGCAGAATGGTGCCATATAAAATATTCAGATCCGAGGCAGGATGTGTGCAACCTACACGGGAAAGAAGGCTGTCAGACAGAAAAAGAAAAAAGAAAAAAAACTAAAAGAAAAAACAGCACTCCTAAAATGACAAAGATAGCAGGTCCATTTTAAGGGAACATGCCTCTAAATGCATGTTCCATGCACAGCAAATCTCTTAATAAATCCCACCAAAGTCTCTGCGCCCCTAAAGGGCAGGCCTGATAGGCAGTAACTCCCCTCCTCTGTGGTGAAATCCAATTTTCACACCTGGTAAATGAAATGACTCCACTGTGAACCAAGGTCGGGTGGGGTGAGCCGTTAACAGAAGGTTAGGGGCTGCGCACCATGTAACAGCTCTTCTGGGAACCCCTTCTCGAGATGTGCTCTTTTCATGCCAGTTGCTACTACTCAGCCAGAAAACCTCCAACCTCCTAGGTTACAAATGCTAAAGCTCTTGTCCCCCGGAGTGGTTACAAATGAGCACCACAGTCCACACGTCACCCGTGCGCAAGGCCCGGCTTTGGCCTTTATCTCTTGTTTGGTAGGAAGGCTCCTTACCGTTTGTGTACTTGTAGGAGATAAGCTTATACTGCATTCCTGACAAACTGACCGAGAGAGGCGGGGATGCTACTGAAAGGTACAGTTGTAAAGGAGCGATATACCAGGACAATAAAAAAGCAGAAATCCAGAAATCCAGCCAGGACCGGTGTGCCACACAGGTCTAGTCGGGAACAGCAGAGTGGGCACCCACAAGGAGGCAACAGTCACACACACACACACACACACACACACACACACATTATTAAAGACAACTGGAATGTGGGCCAGAAACATCCCAAGATACACAAGAATTTAGTAAAGGTGACATCACAGATGAGTAGGAAAAGGAAGACCTGCTCAAGAAATAATGTTGAAATCACTGTCCTACTGTTTGGAAAAAAAATTCAGATTCTCATCGCACATCATATAATAAAAAATTCCAGAGGGATTAAAGAGACAAATATAAAAATAAATTAGTTTAAAAAATAAAAACTAAAAGAAGACACAGATAAATATTTATCTGACCTTGGGGGTAGGGAAAAGATATTCTTAGAATAAAATCAAAGGAAAAAAATAAATAATTCAATAGATTTGACTGCATAAAAATGTAAAATTCTGTATGTGAAAAAAAACATAAAACTATAAAGCAAACAACCTAACAAAAACAAAATATTTCGAACAGATAGGACCAAAAAGAAATTAATATTCTTAGTATATAAAGGGCTCATACAAAGCAATAATGAAAAACGTAAATACCTGAGTTCAAATTTCACATACACAGAAAATTAACAGGAAAAAAAATCATTTGAACTTGCAGAAAAAGTCTTCTAACTTGTACTCAAAGAACTAATAGGTAAATTGTACTTTTCTATGAAGGCCTGGTAGATGGTAAACGCGTGGTATTTGTTGACTTGTTCAAACGAACGAAAAATAAGAAAATCCCAAGGTTCAGTGTGGTCAAATGAACACTCACATACAACTTGTAGGATGACATACGAACGCAGGGGTCAGCAAACTATGGCTGTCGAAAGCAGACAGTAAACATTTGGGCGTTTGTAAGCAGTGGTCTCCGCTGCAGCCGCTCGGCTCTGCAGTCGTGGGGCGGAAACAGCCGGAGACAGTGTGCGAATGAATGCACAGGACTCTGTTCCAAGAACACGCTGTTTATGGAAACTGAAATGAGAATTCCGTATAATTTTAATGTGTCATGAAATATTATTCTCCTTCAGATTATTTTCCCCAACCATCTAAACATGTAAAAACCACTCTTAGCTCATGAGCTGTGCAAAATCAGACCAGGGGCCAGACTGGCTGATGGGTGGTAGTTTGCCCTGTCCTCGAGCACCATTTCTGGAAACTAGTTTGGCACATCTATCAAGAGGTTTTAAGGAGGCTATACACAGGCTGGGCAGTATGAAAATAATCAGGTACAAATACTCTTTAAATAAAAAATGAGAAGTTTATGCTTTCTCCCTAATTGCCCTATAATTCCCTTTCTAGGGATTATTTATAAGGAAAAAGGAGAGGAGGAAATGCAGACAGAAATGTGTACAAAGGAGCATCTAACCACCCAGCAGAGTGGAAACGGTTAAACAGACCTTGGTACGTTCATATCACAAAATATGCACCCATAAATCTTTTGCAAAAAATACTTTATGACACTCGAAAAATGCTCATGATAAAGGCTGGATATAAAATGTATACATTGTCCTGGCCTAATCTTGCAAAACATATATGTACGTAACAATTTATATAGATAGAAATATAAATACACATATATGCATCAAGAACAAAACCGAAGGAAAAGCAATAAAATGTGAATAGTGTCTGGGACACTAGGTTCAAGTGATTAAATTTTCTTTATTCTTTTGTTCTAATTCTCTACAATGAAGTTTTTACCCTTGTAATTAGGAAGATACACTAATATTATATTTAAAATAAAATAAACTGAAAAAAAAGTCCAGAATCTGAAGTTCACACAGAATAGTTGGAGAAGGAAAAAAGAAAAGCCTTTCGAATGCAACCTAGGTGTAAAATCTTGACAAAATCTGCAATGAAAAACAGACCCAGGCAACTGAAAGTCGCCTGGGTCTAAAAACTCAAGCAAAATCACCACAGGAGGAAAAAAACGTTCTGATCAAAAGCAGCTGAGACCTGGAATCTACAGCTGACCCTACACGGAACAGAGCCTGACAAAGAAGCAGGAGACTAAGGGCTGCCCAGGTCCTCGTGCGCAGGCTGCCGGCGCACCCAGGCATGTCTTGCTCCCACCCTCCGGACAACCCCCCACCCCGAACAATTAACCAGAAGACAACCCTTGTCTCAAGCTTCAGGACAGAATTCTACCACTAAGCCGGCTTCTTAAATTTCTGAAGAAGTCCGGCTTCTCTCTTCCAAGTGTGAACTAACCACTTGCTCCTGGATGCGTCTCTGCTGGGGGGTGAGACGGGTTAGGGCAGTTTAAGGACATGGAAGATTCCTCACTCAAACTTCAATTTTTTCACAGTTTGGTCTAGAACCTGACCTACACACAATTAGAATAAGGGTATCTTTTGAGGAGTTGGCTGTTTTGCAGTCAAATATGCCACCCCTTTATACCACTGCATCGTTTAATTCTGATAAGCCAATAAGGAGGACTTTCCCCAACACTAAGCAATTGTTATACCGGTCAAGATGAGGCCTAGCGGGGCCAAATAATTTGCCCAGGATCATCTAGATAACGAGGGGCAGAGCCCGGTTTTGAATCTTACTTCCAAGTTTGTGGTATTGGTGGCTGATTTTAAGGAAAGGCAGGGTACAGCTCCAGTGTTACCATCACACACGCCTGAGTTCAAGGTTCAAGATCATAGTATGAGTTGATTTTTCTTAGCCTCAGTTTTCTCCCCTATAGAAATGGGGTCATAAAACCCATTTCTCAAAACTTTGGGGAAGTCAGAGATAATATAAGGAAAATGCCCTGCAGTTTTTAAGTGCTCCATGAGTGGCTGCTATTAGCAGAACAGAACGACTCCTCATTTCCTTTGCTAAGTCAGAGCTCAATTAGAGGTTCTCTTCCAGGCAGACGAAGGAGAGTGAAAGCAGGGAGACGGCTACGGTGACCTGGGAAAAGCCTTTTCCTCGTCTACATTTCCCGCAGAGCTTTAATTCTTTACTTTCCTATTTGAGATGAAAGGAAGCATGTTTGGGACAAGTTTGGAAATGGGGCTACTTTAGGGAATGTTTATGCTTGAAAAATCAAGTCTAAACTCTTTAAGACCACAAACCACTGCACACGGTGCTTTTCTAGAAGAGCAGGGACAAGGTGCATATTCCTGTGGGAAGACAGCCTCACAGGGCCCAGGAGATGAGCTAAGGGAGAACCTCCTACCCGCAAAGAGGAAGGTGGTAACGTCCTTCACTTCCCTTGTGGTTTTAACCCAAACCACAGCTCCTCCCTTCTAGCTCTGTCTTTTCTTTACATACATTCAGATGCACGTTAGCTTTCTTCCACCTAATATGTCACTCCCCTCCCCGCCATATGGAAAAATAGCATCTGCTTCTCTCCCTCCTGAGGAAGCGTATCCAGCACACAGGGATGGTTTTGAGCTGCTCTCACAACCCACCTATTCCAGCCAGGGCAGCCTGCTTGAGAGTCTGTTCCCAGAGACCTCTGAAGACCCCAGAGTTCTTCCAGCGCCCAGGCCTGTGGCTTGGAGGCAGAGGGATGAATCAATGTACTGTACGTCGCTCAGGCCAAAGAGGAAAAGCCTTGCTCTGAAAGGAATGAGAACATCAGTTTCCAGCTGGGAACAAATGGAGGAAATAGAATGTCTTCTTTGGGTTTTCTTCCTTTTTTTCTTTGGAGAAGAGAAGAATGAATGAAAGGGGAAATACGCACAATGCTCAAGCCAAGTCAAGGAAAATCAGGAAATACCCCAAAAGTGGTAGGTTCAGGAAGGTGGGCAGACGGCGGTCTCCTAACCGCTGCTGTGGCTCCTGAGTTAATATTTGCCAGACTTAGCATTCCTGTGAGTGCCGGTGGGATAATGGGCCCCCGCTCAGCATCACGTGAGTCCTCCAGCTCAGCCGAGGGACGGGATTTCAACCATATCACACACAGCTCTCATTACTTGTAAGGAAATGATCTTACTGAGAAAGGCAGCCCAAACCATAAACACATTGACTTAAAAAGGCAAAGCTGTTGGGGTCCCCCTCCACTTCATGGCTAGCACAGTGTGCTGGTCTGAGCTGCGGATGCCCGAGTCCAGACAGCATTTCCCAGGGTGGGCCTGGGAGCCCTTTCAGACCATGGGCTGCGACATGAGAGGGGCACGCTTGGGTTTAACTTTCTTGCCAGAGGAGTAGAATCGCAGTCATTTTCAAAGGAAGAATTTATTAAGCACCATCCAGGTCAAGCAGTGTATCTATTCCGTATCGTAGAAAAAGAAATACTTTGCCTTTGAGAAGTTTATCATCTTCTTAGGGAAACAAGATGCCAATAAATCAGAATTCTAAGGCTAGAATCATCTGATCCGTTCTCACCTTTTCCCTCCCCCCATCTTTTAAACAACCACCATAATAACATGGAAGCCTAGGGAGGCTGAATGACTGTCCTTGGTCACTCAACTAGTAAATTAGCAGAAGTAGAACCAACGGTTCCTAACTCCAGGTGTGGGTTCCATTCCCTTGTGATTCACTTCTACTTCAAAAGGAGCAACTAGAACAAATAACTACACAAGTTAATATGATACAAACCAGGGGGACGGAAGTATTGTGGAATGCAAAGTCTGAACTGAGTTAATCCAGAATGCTTTCTTTGGAGGAAGGTCTGAAGGATGTAATGGGTAGGAATTGTCAGAAATTCAGTTCAATTCAATAATCATTTTCTGAATGCCTAACATGTACAAAGCACTTGGCAGAGAGAGGAGGAAGCCCCAAAAGATGACTGTCGCATGGCGCATGCCCTGAAAGACAGCAGGACTGATGGAATGTGTTAATCGGAAAGGGGGATGACGGAAGTACGTCACACAGGCAGTGATACGCCAGCAGGAGGAGAAAGGCAGATTCCTGGAAACATTGTGATGGCAAAGTAAAGCTGGCCAGGAACCACGAGGAGATACACTTTAAGAGGGAGAATTCAAATTGTATTAAGATTTTACAGAGGAAGGAGTTTTTCTAAATTTAAGCTGGGTAAAAGGGAAACTTTTTTCAATTAACTTCCATTTCAAAAATATTTGGTGTCTGTGCTTACAGACATAATGTCTGAAGGCACCATACGATCACAGCCAGATTCATTCAGAGATTGATATCTTGAAGACATTTTTTTAAAACCCAATTAAAAAAAGACAATATGTAGAAAAACTTTGGAAGCACTGCTCCAGAGCTCAAACTAGCGAAATGCCGAAGACAAAGAGGCCTGCAAGGTCACTTGGGCCAACATCTCATAATGAATGGAAAGATGAAGGTCCAGAGAAACAAAGCAAAAACTTACCTTTCCACTAAGGAAAGCAGAAAGGGCTGGGGCCGAGACTACAGCCACTCTGTCCCAGCTCTAGTGCCAAAAAATTGGAACCCAAAATACAAGTGCTCGCATAGACATACTGGAACAGAATATTTAAAATGGAGACAAAAGGTTACTGTGGTGCTTGATGATACTTCCGGAACATTCTTCTGCACTGGTCCTTTTGTTTGCCACAGGCACGTTTCAGAAGGGAATCACAGCCTACTGAGAGTCGTGAGAGCCTTCCACGGTCATGACACCGGCATCAGAGTCTGTCTCTATGCAAGGTGAGCCCTTGGCGAAAAGAAACGGTACAGGGACTACAGGCAAGTCTTTGACAAACAGGATGAGACGATAAATAACATAAGACTATCAGTTCCCAGGGCAGCAGACTTTCTACCAAGCCTAGTATGTGCAGGGCTCAATAAATTCTAAATATAAACTGGAGTAAGCTGGGGACGCCTCGGCCAGCGCGCTCCTTGGGCAGCCTAAGATAGCCGTACTGCAGCAACTTTAACCCAGTTTATCTGTTACTTGCACAATCAGAAATCCAATTATTTTAATATCATGGTTAGATCATTTCTAGTTATTCAAAAGCCAAAACAATTTCCCCAAATATGAGTGTATTAACTGCAGGAAGCTTTGTGGATTATTCTTGCCCTAAAATAGCCATCCCAGATGTGCATCAGGCCTGTCCACACAGAATAACGTAACGATCGTGTCCTTGACAGACGGCTCTCTCCTGACGGTACTGGATTCCCATGAATTCACACTCACTTCCTCCCCTAACCCCTCTAGTCACAGAGACCTCCAGCAAGCTGAGGTGCTGACAGAGCCTGGAACCCACGGCGTCCGCCTCATTATGCTGGCATTGAGCAAACAGCCATACAGAAACGTCATCCTGAGAGTCAGAACAGAAAACCCAGGCAGCTTCAGGACTTGCACCTGATGATGCCATTGTCGTTGGTCACGCAGCATTTCTCATTCATTAGTTCCATATTTCAAATTTCAGTAAATCATCACGATGTTTAGTAATAGTTTCTAAGAAAACAGACTTAGAGAGCTTTGCACTTTTGGTTTCTATGTACTGAATTCCTCATTCTCACTTCCTGTCTTTGCCTTGACAAGGAAGTGAGCCAGTTCACCTTTATGATTCCGTGTGGACTATGCTGTTCTATCAAAAAAACAAAAAACCCCAACCTTTTAAAATGTATATATTTGCATACGCGTAGACTATCCCTAGAAAGGCTACCCCTGAAGTGGCTGGGGACGGAACAAGGTGGAAAGAGGCCTTTTCATTTCTCCCTTTTTATGAATTTTATGCTTTGTGTGAGTATCATTTACTTATTTAAAAAATAGGTTTAAAAATGTTAATGAATAAACAATATTCTCGTCCAAACTTCTTAATCTCTAAATACGTGGCAGCGGTGATCAAAACTGAATAGCAGTTGATTTCCAAAGTGCTAAAGGCGTTGGCCCCTTTCTGATACAGCCTGCCTCTCACTCCCCACAGTGCTTTATAAGCCACTTCTCCCTTTAAACATCCAGCAAAGTTCACTTTAAAAAAAATCCCAAGAATTGTGTGTCACTGTTCAAAATAACCAGACATTCTTGGGATGAGCCAAAACTATAGCCAGGAATCAATGATACACAGATTCTGAGAGTGCTAGTTACATTTTTAAAAATCTGCAGAATCCGATAATATATAAACGCACATAAATTTTATCTGGTTTCCTCTGATTCTCTTGGGCTTATTAGATTCAATGACCAGTCATTTGAGTATGAGCAGAAAAACCTCTAAATTGTAAGATCAGGTTGAAGCATTGAATGGATAAATATGGTCAGGGGTTCAGGGACCTGCTGCAAAACTGGAGTGCTGCATTTTAAAGTGAGAGGAAAGAAAGCACATCCTCCTGTCCCTCCCCCACCCCCACCTGTATCCATGGTGCTTGTGCTACTGAGAAACTTAACCTGGGAACTTTAAAACCTGAAAAAAGGAAGCATGATGCAGAGAAAAACACACAGACCGCAGAACCACACAGCTAAGTTTGCTCACCCAGCTCAGCACTGGGGAGTCTCTGACAATTCATTCAGTCCTTATTTGTTAAGTACCTGCTACACTGCAGGCACTTCGCTGGGTGCTGGGCACTGGGCAAGGAGCAGAGAACCAGGCAGAAATGAGTTTATCCCATTCGGTGCGGAAGATGGACACGGAGATTATAATTAAGTCTGCGAGGGAACATGACCAGGAGCTAACCTGGTCTAGGGTGAGAGATGGCCTTTCTGGAGGAGCGATGTTCACGGTTAAGTCCTAAAGGATGACCTGGAGTTAGCCTGGTGAGGCCACTCCCTCATCTTCAGGTCCTTGTCTGGAGAGCAGGGATTCTGGTCGCTTCCTCAGAACTTTTCTCTGCAGATCTGATCTCTAAGGCTTTAGTGCCACACCTGGTACATAGTAAATGCTCAATAAATGATAGCTAGTCTGTTTATTTTGTACAGTCTTCTCCCATTTGGGTCCAAGCAGCCCTCACAAGTACAGAACTTACAGAGTGAACCTCCAGCTACATACTTCTGCTCTGCACGGGCTGCATGGGCTGCCCGGGAGTAGGAGGGTAACAGACCAAGGGCACATCCTCTGGGCAGGAACGCCCTCGGGCTCAGGACAGCACACACACCCCGACCACGGAGGCAGGGCCCCCAATCTTTTTAGTCACGGGGTTAACATGTTCCATGAGTCAGATCTAACGTCCTGGCCCCCTCAAAGGCTGCTGGGTCTCCCTGTTTAATCAGACATGAAACAAATCGCGTGCTGCGGCAGAGGCGTACAAACACGCTTTAATTACAATATTGTAACACCAATTAGAGATCTATCTAATCGAGGACTCGGCACTTCCTGCTCGGATATTACTCCCATGTTGGGATAATTACTGCTAATTAAGCTTGGAACTAATTAGGCTAAATGATCTCATTTATACCAACAAAGATGACTTCTAGGAGTTCATAAGAAAAACTAGGGTGATTTTATCATTCCTGGACTATTTGGCATTTCACACTGGAAATAAAACACCATCCCCCGCCACCAAGGTGCACAGCTAGCTGACTCCTGGAACGCTGGTCCCAGATGGCAGAGGCTCTCCTCTTGTCTACACAGAGTCTCTTCCGCAGTGGAACAAACACTGTAAAAACACCGTCCACTCAGATCATACGGCGTCTTTCCACAGAGGACAGCCACAGCCTCACAAAGGGGCAGTCGGAGAGCAGTGATAGCAGTGAAGGGCGACCGCTCGCAGCCTCGTTCAGAGCCCCTCTTGTTTACGCTCACCTTCAGCACACCTCAGTAGTCTAACCAGTGTTCACGCACAGGGCAGGGCAGGGATCTGAGGGTCAGTGAGACCTGGGTTTGGTCAAATTATTTCTTCTCCCTAAGTTTCAGTTGTCCATCTCCTGTGAAGGCGTAATGATAACGCCACGCACGTTCCCGTGAGGGCTAATGAGGTAACACAGACGGGACGCAGGCCAGGCCCTGGCACACAGCAGACCCCGGTAAGTAACAGGAAGGCTTCTTTCCTTCAGGGCATCCTGACACTCACTTCTGGGCTGAGCCCCGTCTTCCGTGGCCGGCTCCCCTTCTGGCGGAGTGCGGTGGCGGTGGCAGTGGCAGTGGGGAAAGCACCCGACAGGGGGTTAGGAAACCCAGTTCTGTTCAGTTGTATCTCTAGCTAGCTGTGCGACCTGAGCAAGTCACTTCCCCTTCCTGGAAAACAACGACACCTGCTGCGTGTGCCCAGCCAGGTGCCGCGCCAGCTGTTGCACGCGCATTTCCTGGCTTCACCTTTACAGCAATACTCCTCATTTTAGAGATGAGGAAACAGACCAAAATCAATATTTTTCAAAAACAAGAACAAAAAGCTGTCACTGCTGGTACATGACAGGGTCAGGAATGGGACCCATGCCCCACTCCAGGGCCTTCCCTCTTCATCACTGTTACACTGAGTTGCCTTTTGTTCCCCTTCCCATTTGTAACTGAAGGAACAAGAGAAGGCATCCCCAAGGCCCGCTCTGGCTCTGGGAATCGGTGTTCCTGTCCTAGGGGGTGAGACTCTCAGCCTTACTCCTAGTCAGCGATGCCAGTCAGCTGTGAAGCGCTGGCCGCGCGCCTGCCGCGGGCTCCACGGCAGGGAGAACAGGACGCCCCGGGCCAGCGCAGACGCCCGCACGCGACACCCTTAGACGGCCTGCCTTAGGGCTCCTACGCTTTAGCAAATACTGCCCCATCAGAATTACACATTTTAACTCTTTTCACAACAATGAAACTAACTTCCAGCTTGTGGGAAATCCGGACTTCTGCTCTCTTCTCTGGGCCCTCACTCTTGGGCTTTGTTATTTTTTCCTTCTGAGAAAAAGTTCTAGGGACCCTGGTTCTCTTTTATCTTCAGAGTCTAATTAGAGTCCACAAGTGCTGGGCGTGCACACACACACACACACACTCTTTGCTGGACTGCTCTATCAGGGGAGAGAAAAATTAAAAATAAAGCCCAAACCTCTGTTCTTAAATGTGAGGAAGAATTAAAACCTTCAGCCCATGCAACTTTTCTTCTAGAGAAGTGTTACGGGGACCAGTGCAACACCAGTTGGCCACTACGGTCAGCTCAGATCAAGAATTTCCTGCAGCCTGACCTGGAAGTGATTTCCGCTGACGCCGGAAAAGGCTAGAATAGAAACACACTGGTCACCTGACTCCGAGGGGACTTTGCAGCAGAAAGCCTGTTGCAAGCCTGGCCTCCAGGCTACACCCTGCTAGAATGTAGACTCCTGGAGGACAGAATTGCTTTGTATGGTGTTTCATCTTCAGGACCCAGAACAGGATCTAGCATACAGTAGGTGTTCAACAAATGTACGTGGAACAAATGACCAGAGTACTGGGTTCCAGTGCAGGAGTTTGGGACAAAACCTAGAAGCTTCTACAAAATACAAAACAGAAACAGACTCATAGACATAGAATACAAACTTGTGGTTGCCAAGGGGACGGGGGGTGGGAAGGGACTGGGATTTCAAACTGTAGAACAGATAAACAAGATTGTACTGTGTAGCACGGGGAAATATATACAGGATCTTGCGGTGGCTCACAGTGAAAGAGAATGTGACAATGAATGTATGTATGTTCATGTATAACTGAAAAATTGTGCTCTACACTGGAATTTGACACAACATTGTAAAATGACTATAACTCAATAAAGAAATGTTTATATAAAAAATAATAAAAAAAATATTTTTAAATCTAGAAGCTTCTACACTTTTTCAGACAAGCGGAGGTCTGGGAAGTGCACCTTCCCTCCCCTCGGGTGCAAGTCGCAGGTGGCACATCCTCAGGAGGTAACCCTAGGTAGTCTGGGCTGTTCTTTGGCTCCTCTGTCTGAAGGGCTGCCCACAGCCACATCCTATGGCGAAGGCAGTCCTATCCGATTCCCTCATCACTCCAAGGTCTCTCCGTGGAGGAAAACACTACAGGAGTGGGGACAGGATGCTTTCTCACCTGTTGAAGAAGGACCCAAGGACCTAGCTAAACACCACCCTGCGGAAGGGCTGCTGGCAGACCTGCCCGAACACCCGGATCGCTGAGCCTCTCTCAACCCAGGGGCTTGGCTTCGATGGAAAAGAGGGGCTCTGTCTGCAGCTAACTCTTTGGAGACTGAAAAACGCTTAATCACCTTTGCCTCTGTCTGAAATCCACTGCCTAGGGGCAGGGTCCAGGTGGTCCCTCACCTGCAGGGTGGAGCCTCAGGGATGCCTGGTCAGAAAGCACAAAGAGAAGGAGGGAAGGAACAATGGATCTGAGATCAGAAAGCTCAGGCCTCAGACTGGGTGCGCTCGCTTTCCTCCTGTGGAAAATGGGAATAAAAAGAGCAGTCATGTCAGAGTGATACGGACCAAAAAGGAACAGGATGCCACACCGACTACATGCGGCCAAGGTCATGTAACGGTGACGCCTGCCCCCTGATGAATTGTCTCCAATTGTGCGGGGCCCTGCCTAGGAATGCTTGTGACCCACTGCGTCCTCGGGGACACCTGGGTGGGCTCCGCAGTGCACGGCTGGGGGTGGGGGGCACTCAGGCAGTTTCCCTGTGACCATCCATGAGTTGGTCTTTGCCCCTAGATTGCTCCCGGCACCTCATCTGGCAGGATGGCTCGAGAGCTTTACGCCTAAGCGGCAGGTGACACACATAAGACATTCCTGGCCTCCGTCTCTTACTCTGCTGGAGATGGGTTTATATGGATGAAGCCCTACGGCAGCTGAGTCCTGCCTTATTTTCTGCTGGTCATAGGATTGGTTCCTTACCATCTGAAGAGCATCGGCAGCCCTGGCAAGTGAGGGACTCAGGGAACGGCCCTTGGTCACAGGGAACCCCAGTTTGACATATTAGAACACAGTTTTAAAGAATCCGGAAAGGGAGCAGGAATTGGCATAGCCCTTAAAACATAACAGGTGATGAATTTAAGAGGACTAAAAATGAAGAACTGTATTAATGAGTAAATGAATATTTTGGCAAAATGAAGAAACTTTTTATAAGAGGAATCATGGTTCTCATTCTGCCTTTTGGGTGAACACAGAGGTTCACTGTATCATTTTTGCTTCCTGAACAGAGCTGTGATAACTCAGCTTCCTGTGTTATCTAGGGCCGGCCAGACCGAGGGCCAAGGGCCTCTGTGGCCAGGGTGCTGAGGAAAATATTGTGAATCCCCAAATCACAGCCTAGCAGGTCTGAGGGAGAATTTGGGGAGCCAACCAACCACTTCAATTTGACAGATAAGAAAATTGTGGCCCAGAAAGTCTGCGTGATGTGCCCAAGGCCAAAGAACTGCACGCCCTCTGAAGACGGCATGTTGGGGTACTTGCCTGAGAAAACATACCAGTGTTCCTCGTCTGAGGCAAGGGAAAAACAAAAATGTTCTACATTTGCTGCTACAGAGGGAAAAAATATCAATGAAGTTGCCAAAAAACAAGACCTCCCATTTAAAGGCATGGGAGAAAAGGCCCGGTGAACATGGGACTCTGAACAACCCAAGACTGGCTCCTGCAAGCCACAGCGGTACCGGCAAGTCACCTGAGGCAGAGGCGTCAGCGAGTCCGTGTCCTGTCCCTTCTGTCACCCCACTTGGCCAGGATAAGCCCCAAAGGGGGCTGATTTCTTCAGGATGATGTGCACCCATCCGTTCCCGTGTAAGGAGTATGCCCGTCCCTGAAAATACCACCCACTCTTACTTCTGTTAGAAGAACATGGTCACACACGTCGGGGCGGGCGGACTAGAGTCTCCCTAGTAAGGGCCTCACCACGAGGCCCCACTTCACGACGGGTCATCCTAAAAAGGCCCCAGCGCCCGTCCTCCCTAGGGGGACGGAAGTGGTTCTTCTCTGCGGTTGGGGGTCTGATTCACATTCCTCTGCATTCAAGCTTCTGCTCATTCATTTATTCACTTGTCCAACTGGCATTTGTTGGGTTTCTATTCTGAGCCACAAACTTCAGTGAAGGAGCAACTACCCTCACCTCTGCACCCCTGAAAACTAGATTCTCTATCGCTCTTCTCATCTGTGACGTGTTTTCCTCTCTTGGAGGGTGAAGAGGAGCAAATTCACAGCTGCTTGGTTTAAAGCCTCTGATCTTCATCGGGCAAAGGCCACGTGCCATCCAACTGGAGCCACAGCGAAGGAGGAGGCTGGCAGGCAGGTCAGAGAGCAGCAAGGTGGACCAGAGGGAGAGGGAGAGGTCCATAAGCTTCTGGACAGTAAAGCAAATGTCAGTGATGAAAAGGTTTTACCATTCATTCGTTCAACAAACATGCGTTGAGCATCTACCAGGTGCCAGGCACTATACTTGGGGCAGGGTTACAGATTAAATAAAGGAACCACCTTATTCTCAAGGATCTCAAGGTGTAGAGGAGGAAACATGAACACACACACAAATATGATGAAATAAGTCCTACAAGAAGTACGTGAACAGTGCTAGATGGAGAAAGAAAGCGCTGCGTTTGGAGACATTTCTAGGTGGAGTCCATAGGTCCCCCTGACTGGATGCAGAAGGAAAGGAAAAGAATGCGAGGAGTTCAAAGTTTCTCGCTTAGGGGGCCGGATGAGAAGCGGGACTATTTAACCAGGAAAGGGAGTACAGGAAGAGAGTCAGGCTTTTCAGATGAAAGTGAATGAGTTTTGTTTTGCTCGCAGTGTCCACTGATGGTTGTAAATGTGTCCGGGATTCAGGACAGCAATCAGTCAAAAGTGTTGCTTTGGGGGTGGGGGGAGGGGTGGTCCAAAGGGACAGGACGAGGAAGAGGAGCAAAAGGCCGAGCATAAACACACAAGAATTTGCAAACATGATCCCTGCCCCCAAGAAGGTGATAATGCAAAGCTCCCACCTGCCCCACTTCGTAGAAATTGCTTTCATTCAGGCCACAGATGGCTTCCAGTGGTCAACCGGGAAAGGCACTTTCCAGCCTCCACCCCGCCTGACTTGCAGGATTCGCACTGTGGGATGCCACCTCTCTCATTCTTCTCTCACCTCCCGCTCTTTCCCAGCTCTCCTCTACTTGTCACGAAGCATCAGGGGTCCCCAGACTTCCATTCTAAAACTTCTCTTTTCACTCAGCGTGCTCTTCCACGGTGATTTCCCCTAGTTTCAAGTGCCACTTGCAAACAGGTGGTTCTCAAACCAGTGTCTCTAGCCCAGACATCCTGTTGAACACAATAGTCGATGTACAGAAAGTCCGTAATGAACATTTATCTGTTGACACTAACTGAGCGCTAGCCAGGAGTTTTCCAACCACAAGCTCCAGTAGGACATCAGAATGTCGCACAGAGTCTTCAGATTCAGTGTAAACAGAACCAATCTTCTCCTGTGGCTGATCCTCCTTTTTTAACCCCTATTCTGTTTTTCATTCAGAAAATGGCACCTTTAACACCCAGGTGCCTAGACCGGAGGCCAGACTCTGCTGTCTCACAACCACGTGGTCTTTCAAAGTCTACCTCCAAAAGGTTTCAAACACACCCCTTCCTCCTCATTCTCACTGCCAGCGACTCTGCCCACCCCTCTCCTGTTTCACTGTGACAGCGCTGTTTAATATCTGACTCTGGTCCTGCCCTCTTCCCAAGTTCTGTCAGAATGATCTCACAGGGTGAAGTGGGACAGATCCTTCCTCTCCTGGCCCCTTGCTCATTTCCTTCTACTCTCGCCAAAAAAGAATCCTTTTCAAGAAAATAACTATTTACTAAGAAGGCTTGGTTCTTGAATGGCTCTATGCCCTTGCACGTTCTGTTCCCTCTTACTGGGTGTCCTTCTCCCACTGCGTCTCCCCCCCTTTGCTCCCCAGAGCCCTCCCCCAGCTGTGAAGCTCGGTCTAAGCGTCCCCTCCTTCCCCTGCCTCCCCCGGCTCTTTGGTGCCCACCTTCCCTCCTCCAGGTTCCTGTGTATAATTTTTGCAGCCTTATGTTGGACTGTTTCTTCATCCTTACACAACACAGTATGTTCCCTGAAGGGAAGGCATTTATCTTGCGATTCCTAGGGGTCCCTAGCACCTGGGACAGAGGTAGGTCCTCAGGGAATGACTGCATAAATGAATGAATGAATGAGAATGATGGGAGAAACAGGCCCGACGTGCAAACAAGCCGTGGGGAGAGGTAAGCATGGATACAACGACACACACGTAAGGAAAGCCCCCTTCTCTTGCAAAACCTCTGCTCTGGCCCTGGATAGAAGATGTCCTCCAGTCTGACTATTTCACTACCTATGTCTTTTAGGAAGACCCGTGGGAAAGAAGGAAGCAGGTAAGAGAAGTTGCTAAGAGTCCTCTTGAAGTTGCCCTATTGTTTCATCTGAGCCCTTCCTCTAGTTGAAAAAAAAGTGAAAGGTTCCCCTCAGATAGGTGTATAGAAATCACAAAGTACTAATTTTTGTTCTGTTTGGATCCAAGTGAAATAACAAAGAAACTGGTTGATTTTTGCCTTTTTTTCCTGGCAACCTGTCTGGTTCAGCATTGCCCAGGTATGACATTTACTGAGAGAAGGGATTTAAGCATTCAGTGAGATGTTGGACCAAATGGAATTTTGTGATTCCACAAAGTCCAGGTTTCTAGGTTGTATCAGAGAACAAGGTATCTGTTACCAAGAATTTGCTCTGTTGGGCTTTAAAGCCTCGACAGGCTGTGCAACATACCTTTTACGAGATAATTTGACCACAGTTTTGCCCTAAAGCACTTACATCCTCAAACAGATCCTCACTGGGAGAAGTAACAGAACTAGAACCTTCTTGCGATGGGCTTGGATGTCTAAAACGATAAGACACTGGCTACAGAGGTCAGGGGGACTGTTCACACACCTAAAGCTTGATATACAAGGCCTTCCAAAAGGGGACCACCAGCTCTGTGGAGGAGAGTGGGTGCGCTCTGCTAGTGTCTGTGTGCAGGCGAGTTACAGAGCAGTATGCATGCAGTTTGAAAGTGTGATTATTAGAGCTGAGATGAAACAGAAAATTTGAAATAGATAGCCAGCAGCCGAGCAGTCAGACCTGCTGGGTCACCAGATAAGGGGCCCTCTGCATTAGAAGGAAGGAGACATTGGTTTCTGTGATTGGGGCGGGGGTGGGGGTCCCAGGACAAGGACGGATTTAGGCTTCGTTATGCAGGAACACTACTTGCTTTCACTTCTTATAGTCTCATTATTTCCTCACATGTTTTCCTTCAACAAAGTTAGGCATTATTCCCCCAGGGGTGTCAGTTACAAGCCAAGTTTGATGCTTTAAAAAGTATATCAATTTTTGTACCACTAATTGTTGAACATAGCTGGTTTTTAAAATAAAATATTTTTTCCTTGCATTTACTGGACTCAAAAATAAATGAAGGGGTTTCATTTTGTTTTCTAGATTTCCCTTAGGCATATACCTAGTGTGTGTGAGATGTCCACTCAGTTAGAATATTTTGGAAATGAGTTATCTATGATGGTGAAACGCAGGTCAGAGGAGAATTCTCTTCCTCAACTTCCTGATGATCCTGCTGTTATCAGGGTCTCATGTTAAGGAGAGTTCTAAAATCCTGGTTTCCTGGCTTCTGTGCAGTCCGTGAATTCACTCTTACAAGAAATCATCATCAAAGCCAAGGGCTTGTAAGAGCCGCCTGTTGGAGATGCGTGTGTTTGCGCCTGTGTGGAGAGAGGATTGGGAAGGGGGTGCTTTTCGTAGAAAACAAGAGAGGAAGAAAAGGATACAGCATTACTTCATGAAGTCAAATACGACTGCAGAGACAATGTGAGCATCGGAGCGCGACTCCCTCCCCATGTTGGGAAAGGTTCTCGTCCCTCTCTGAACCACTCAGACTCTATTTCCCACAAGGCCCAATTCAACTTTTTCCCTAGCTTCCATACACGATCAGCGAATAAAACATGCCTGATGCAATAACGTCACACACCCAGAATCCTTCTATGATCAGCTTCCACTTAGCATCCCTGCTGCGCCTTCCCTCCCCAGTGGGGTATCGGACACAGAAGGAAACCCTCATGTTGGGCCTAAACCTATAAAGAAAAAAGACAATGACGCTCTAACCTCTCGTTCACAGCCCTCCTCCAAGGTCCTGCACCGAAGTCATTGTGAATATCCTTTTCTTCAGGAGGGTCCTCCAAACTGAATACGCTTCAGGCTCCCCCAAACCTGGACCCGCCTCTGCCTGCAGGTATATTTTGTTCTCAGGTACCCAGCTAACCCCTTTCCCAATAAGGCCCCAAAGGCCATTTCACCTGACGAACGACCCCCACAGGTGCTTAGTCCACACGCTTACACTCCACACACACAGCACGGATTTTCTGGCACACTTCCTACTTCAAATGTACCCTGTTGTCTCTAGAAACGCTTTTATACCAACTAGATCCTTTGTCTTGATAAGTTTGCAAAGTACGCTCTTCTCTCACACCTTTACAGTTAAATTGTTCCTACCCTGGACCCAGACTTGTAGGCTGTCAGTGAAGGTTAATCAAAGAGATGAGAACACATCAGGAATGAACACAACGTCGTAAAGCAACTACACTTCAGTTTTTAAAAAGGGATAAGAGTTTAAAAAAACAAAAAGCAAAAAACAAAACCTCGGGGATTGCAAGTGTTTTATGCCGTGATCTAGGGAAGGGCCGGCAGCTGGTAAGAGGGTCGGGGTGGACGCGGGCAGAGCCAGAGGGAAGGGCGTTCACCTTCTCCTGGGCACCTACTGCACACCACAGGCTGTTTAGCACTTTAATCCACATTGCATATAACCCTGGGGAACCACAATCCCCACTCTACATTCCCGAGCAGTTTGCTTAAAGATCCAATATTTCATGATTTAAATGTGTGTAAAGAGGAAGTGAGGCCAATCTCAGGGAATTTAAACTGATCTGGGGAATTTATTCAAATTCTCAATCACCAAATACGAATACTCTGTTCTCAAGGCAGCCGGCCTTCTAGGGCCCTGGGCACTTAGCGAAGGCAGCTGTGGACCGGAGAGCGGCCCAGCTTCCAGCGTGCCTCCGCTGGGACGGAGCGAGAGCCCGCAGGCAGCACTGGCCAGGCGGGAGAAGGATGCTGAGGGACACCACCAAGCGGCGGGTGAATTCCGTCTTGGGCGTATTTCCTTCTGAGACGCATGGTATTAGCAGCCCTGCAAGAGGAACACAAGCCTACTCTTTACTCAGGTGGCCACAGGGACACTGTGAGCAGAGCAGTGGCACCCCACGGAAGGGCTGCAGAGCTCGAGCAAGGGACTGATTGTACTTCCTCGGGCTTCAATTTTCCATTGCGTAACATTAGGAAGTTGGAGGAGATGGTGGCTAACATTCTTTTGATTCTTGATATTCTGTCATTATAGCTGTTGGGTCTGTACAGGTACGTTGGGTCTCAATTTCCTCATCTGGAGAACAACTAGCTTGGTTTTATCAAGGCTATCGCGCCATGAGAAAGGATGGGGAAATGGAAATCAAGAAAATCAACAACAGTGCTGTCCAACAGAACTTCTGCAAAGATGGACACGTCCTCTCTGCACTGCAAGATTTGGTGGCCCTTCGCTACACGTGGCTGTTGAGTTCTTGAAATGAGGCTAGTGTGTGACTGAAGAACTGAATTCAGTTTTATTAAATTAAATGTAAATGGCCACATGTGGATACTGGCTACCATATTAGGTAGGGAAGGGGTCAACTTTATTTAAGCCAGAACCTTAAGTATAAAGATAAAAGAAAAACATACAAATTCTATTTACAAACCAGAAATAGACTCGTGGACATAGGAAACACACTATGGTTACTGGGGGGGGGGAAGTGGGGGTGAGATAGATTAGGAGTTTGGGATTAATAGACACACATTACTATGTATAAAATAGATAACCAACAAGGACCTGCTGTATAGCACAGGGAACTATGTTCACTTTCTTGTAATGAGCTGTAATGGAAAAGAATCTGCAAAAAGACATATGTATATATGTATGTATGTGTATAACTGAATCGCTTTGCTGTATGCATGAAACTAACATTGTAAATCAACTACACTTCAGTAAAAACTAAGAATAAAAAAGTATAAAGATAAAAAAAGAATGAGGGAGTGGTTTGAGAACTGTTTCAATAGAATAAAGGAAGGCACGGGTTTAATTTAGGCAACTTACAAACAGAGCACGATGACTGTCTTAGACCTTCTACAAAGAAGGACGGACTCTCATTCCGGAAGGACAGCAACACTGGCACCTTACAATTGCACATGACTTCATGCTCTTTCTCCAAAGCTCTTTCATGGCCATAATCTGCTCCTCACAACCACCCCATGATGCAGAAGACAAGTGATATCTCACTTTGCAGATGAGGAACTGGAGATCCGCCTGCTTGCCCACAGTCACAGACTGCAAACAATGATGACGTGGTAACTTACGTCGATCACTTCAGACTTCATTTCTCCGGTTCCCTGTACGGACAGTACAACCTCCAATCCTTCCTCTTGCCTAACTCCTTGTGGAATTGCTCACAAATTATATACAGTCCTCCTAGGTCTGACAGCAGACAGACAGGGAAAAGCAGGGGACCCAATGCTCCACCAACTAGACCATCAGACACTGAAAGAATCAAGAGTTAGTTGTGTCTCTCATGAGAAAATGAAAGGCAGGAACAGCTAAGTCCCACTGTGCGCCAGGTGTTTTGTGGACTGCACTTGGCAGAACACATTCTGTGAGAACTGCTTTCTCAGCAGCGTTTCATTGTCACGACAGAGACACTGGTGAGAGACCCCACGCCTACTGAGTGGCACAGCCGGGACTCTGTTCTACTCCTCCTGGCTGTTCCCAAAGAGCGCATTCACGTCAGAGGAAGAGGAGGGTTCCCACCTCCTCCCCACCCGCCCACAAAGTCCAGGTCCACGCGCCTCACCACAGAGCAGGCTGCCAAGTGGTTAAGCGTGCAGGTTTCAGGATCTCTCAGACTGAATTTGAACTTCAGACCGAACGTTGTTCAAGGGATTTAATGTTTTGGAGTCGCAGTTTCCTCAACTGCAAAACTGGGGAATCTTTTTACCTACTTTATACGGTTTGGAGGTGGATTAAATGAGATAATGTGTGAAACACTGAGGACAGTACCTGCACAAGTGCCTAGTGAAGGCAAGTTATTAATATTTTGCACTATTATGAAGGTGCTGCAGACTCTGTGGGTAATTCTAAAACAGGAATTCCAAAACTATTTCAAAGTAGCATTTTTGCTCAAGTCTACCAAGTAGACAATCTCTGGAGGACGAAAGACACTTGTACACTGTAGGTTACGTTGGAGATCCGTTAGTATCCGTGATGGAGGCAGAAACATTAAAGCGAGGCCTTTGCTCAAAAAGACCCAGGAGCTGTAAGGCAGACGTCAAACCTGGCCCTCTCTCAGCTCCAGTCCCACATCTCTAAGTGTTTGTCGCCCACCTCTACCTGAATGTGACACCTGCATAAAAAGCCAACATTCTCCAAAGAGAATCCATTCACCCATTCATTCATGCATTCATTCATAAACTCCTGTGTGCTGGGCTTGGTTCCAATAATTGGAACACCGTTATGAACTAGACACAGTCTTGGAGCTTACTTTTGTTAGAGGGACACGGATACAAAGTAAGCAAATAAATAAGATCATTTCAGACGATGGTTAAGTGCCATGAAGAATAGAAAGCAGGACGAGGGGCTAAAGAGCAGCTGCAGGCGAAGGGCGCGGTAGCTGATTGGTTAGGGAAGGCCTCTCTGAGGAGACGACATTGAAGATGAGACCTGACTGACAAGAAGAGCCAGATATTTAGGGGCAGAGTGTTCTGGGCAGAAGGTACAGCAGATCCAAGGGCCCTGAGGCAGGAATAAAGTTGGGGCGTTCGAGGGACTGAACGAAGGCCAGTATGGCTCAAGCTGAGACCCTGGAGAGTGCTAAGAGATGAGGTTAGAGTGAATCAGGGGTCAGGTCGTGGAGAGCTTATGCTAGGCCATGGTGAGGAGTCTGGATTTTATTCTAAATGTAGTGGAAGGCCATTTGGATATTACTAAGCAGTGGCACAATGGGATCTGATTTGTCTTTTAAAAGGATTACTCTTAATCCTGCCATCCCCTTGCCCAAACACAGAAATATAAGTACACAGGTGGATGCACCCAGTTTCTCTTAAGAGCATCATTTTGCCAGTTACCTGTCCTGGGTGAATCTCTCCCCACCCCCGTTTAATCTGTTGCCAAATCCTATCAAGTCAGCCCCTCCTTTGCATTGCCACCGCCGTCCCCCTAACTCAAGTCCTCACCACTTCTCACCAGAAGTGTTCGAGTGGCTCTCGAACTGCTCTTCCAGCCCTCGTCTGATCCTTCCACCCCGCATACCACTGATAAATCTTCCAAAAGTAAAGGTCTGCTTAGGTCACTCTTCTGCTCAGGAACTTTCACTGGCTCCCCATTGCCCAAGAAATTAATTGTAATTCTCTCAGTTTTTTGGGTCCCCCACCAGGTGTCCCGAGCTGCTCTTCTCCCCATACTTCCTACATTCTTCCTATGCTTTGGCCAAACTGGTTTATTTGCTCTTCTCAGCACACGCCTTGCTTTCAGTTATGCTGTTTCCTGGGTCTGAATTGATGCGTCCTCCAATTACATCTGTGAGATGCCTTATCCTGTTCAATCCCTGGAGTCAAATGATACCATCCACATGATGCTTTCTTTGCTCTCTTTGACTAGATGTGAACCTCCCACAGGATTTGGTCCGAATCTTTTTAAAGCAGTTATTTAATGGTTCTTTGTATTATCGTTATCCGTGTACACGTCTTACTCCTCTACTAAATTATGAGCTCCTTGAGGACGGTGACTGAACCTTATTCATTTTTCATGCTTGTTCGTCAGCAGCAGAGAACACAGTGTCCAGGAGGTGCTCGATAAATATTTGTTGAATGAATGAATGAATGAATGAATGAATGAATGAACAAGTGAACAAGTAGACAATTCGATAGAAAATTCATCTTTAGGCGGCATTGCTCAGTAAGATGATTTTAGAAAATTATGAATAATCATAAGAGGGAATAAGAAGGACCAAGCCCTTTAATCTCCACCATGGCATTAAGGGCTCCCGGGAAACACAGATAAGCATGGAAATAGGTTTCCATTGTTTCACATGGAGAGGCTGTGAGAGAAGGCCACTCGGGAACTGCTGGAACCTGCGCACTGTGTTGGCGGTGCCCTAGGACGCGGCTTCCGTGTCTGTGGCTCCCACTACCCACAGTCCTTCAATTCCCAAGGCAGGTCTACGGGAAATAATGTTGGACCATTTCCCTTAGCAATTAATTTTGAGTGGAGCAGTTCCTTTTTAGAAAAAAAAGATAAAAGTTTCAGTGAATTCCCTAATTCTTCGTTGTACTATGTTGGCATTCCACAAAGACTGAATTAGCGTGCTGGGGTTTGCCTCAGTCAGTCGTGTTGGTGAGTTCATTTATCTTCTGTGACTTTGCTTTGGAAGAAGGGTGCTGAATGAACTTCCTCGTGGAGCAAAGGCTTCTATTTCGGTAGGAAATGGATACAACTGTGGCTTAGTAAGCCACAAGGCAAACTTCCCTCCTTCACCGTCTTTGCTTCGTGCCCTGACCTTGACTCTGTGAAGGAGGATAACGAGATGCCGCCGTTGCTGTCTGAATTATGCATATTGTTAGTACATTGTTCAGTTGCAAACCTTCTGTAATTAATTATGTCTGAGACCCATGAAGCCCCCGTGAACTCATGGTGCCTTGTTTGTATTACTTCTTATTTATTTTTATTTTATTTATTTTATTTTAAATAAAATTTTGTTTGGGGGGAGGTAATTGGGTTTATTTATTTTTTGATGGAGGCACTGGGGATTGAACCCAGGACTTCGTGCATTGTAGGCATGCACTCTACCACTGAGCTATACCCTCCCCTCTTGTTACTACATAATATTTAAAAAGACTCCTCCTGGAAGATTAAGGAATCCTCCAAAGCTCAGTCCCGCAGTGAAAGAGAAATGTGGCAGTCAGCGCCCCCTCAGAGTACGGCTCGCCGCGCCCCAGACCACAGCCCCTTAGGAGTCCCATCGGGGCCAACACACCTTCCTGCCTACCACCCAGCTGGAAGCCAGTCACGGTTTGAGTAGTGGAGGGTATTTTATATATTTTTTTAATTTACATTTTTATATTTACATATATTTTATATTTATAACATTTGTTTACATTACAATTGTAACTTATTTTGAGTATGAAGTCCTCATAGCTTGTGCTGAGGAAGGGAGAGAAAGGCTAACTCTGGTTTCTAGAGAGAGAGTGTGTGTGCGTGTGTGTGTGTGTGACTTTGCTACCAAGAGTTTAGGTAACTAGCTTTTGCCAGCTTCTTTAAATTTCTGTTTTCTCTGGGCCTAGGTCCTGGCCTTCAGGATCAACTGCTGTTGCATTGCCCAGAGGATCCAGGAAAGAGAGGTCAACAGGAAGGAAAGGGCGGGAGTCCTACCCTTGGAGAGGACTGAGGATCCACTCTCTGGCCAGAGACGCTCTCTTGTCTCTCCTCCGGGGGAAGGAGGAAGACAGGGCATTTCTACAGTGACATTTGGCTCCTTGAGGTCAGAAGTGCTCTCCTGTAGTTCAGGAAAATGAGATAAAATACATTTTCTGGATTTCAGCAAAGTAATTTGCAGTGGGTGGAGCCACGGCAGAGAAGGGATGTGAAAACATGGGTGCAAATCCTGGTTCTGCTTCTAATAAACAGGTAATCCTGGGCAGCTGCTGTCTCAGGCTCAGTCTGCCTAACTATAAACCAGGAACAATAGTGTCTGCTACACGGAGGTTTTGCCCAGGTTAAACGGGAGGGCATATGGAAAGCCCCTGGTACGGTCGTAGACAAGACAGAGGAATGCAGGGCGTGACAGAAGAGTTCGGTGGGCTGAGAACTGAACAACTAAAAGATTTCCTATGACCTCCCAAAGGGCTCTGTCTTTGGCCCTGTCCTGCTCAAACTGTAGAGCAATGATTTTGTTAGAGCTATAGAAAACCACTTTTTAAAAAAATCTCACTTGTGGATGTTACAAAATTGAGAGAGGTAAGTGTCAAACGCCAAAAAAAAAAAAAAAAAAAAAAAATCCAACAAAAGAAAACAAAAACCCAAAGTGAAAAAACTTCAGAATTTCAACTCTAACAAGGTGAATTTTGAAGTCCAGTTTGCCTACATAGCGGGTGTTTTAAAAAAAAAAAAAAGAGGAGGAGGAGGGGAGGGAGAGGAGGGGGAGGAGGGGGAGGAGGGGGAGGGGAGGAGAAGGAGGAGAAGAAGAAGAAGAGAAGAAGGAGAAGAAGAAGAAGGAGGAGGAGGAGGAGGAGAAGGGGAAGAGGAGAAGGGGAAGGGGAAGAGGAAAGAAGAAGAGTAGGAGAAAAGAGGAGGCGAGAAGGAGAGGAGAGGAAAGAAGGAGAAGGAGTCTACCCTCTGTGATGCGGTGCTGGAGGTATCAGATGTACCCACAGGTTGTACCAAGAGAAGTGTGGTACCTGAAACAAGGGAGGTGACGGTTCTCTACACCACATGGAACAAAATGATCAATTCTGAATACTCCTCTTTAAAAGACACATCAGTATAGTGGCCAGACAAAGAGGTTTCCATACCATGTCCTATAAGGAACTCAGAATGTTCAACTCAGAGAAGAGAGTCTTGGAAGGACCCACCTAGTTGTTTTCAAGTGTGGGAAGGGCCACAAGGTGCGCAGCGAGGCCAGCTCTACACGTCTCCACACACAGAACCAGGACCAGTGACGAAGAAAAGCTCACAAAAGGTGCACCACGCTGCCCAAGGGGCCCTGCTGCTGCTTCTCAGGGGCCCCAGGGCTCCTGGGGGGGCGGGTGTGGTGGTGCTGGTGTTGTCGGAGTTCAAGCACCAGACAGAGATGGGAACAGAGGAACTCAGGCTGTCCCTCTACTCTTAGAAATCCATGCTCTCGTTGACGTCACTGTCGTTCACAGTTTTCCCCCCTTTGGAAATGTTTTTGGGCGGTAAGTCCAAAGGTAAGTGCTTTTAATAGGATGCAATGTTTGTATTATGTATTTTCTAACCGCTCTGAGTCCTGGGCCAACACTGATTTCAATCAGCAGCAATCATGAAAAGAGCTTTTACTATGGAAAGAGCACGGGATTTGGAGATGGACTAATTTGGGTCAAACTCCAGCTCTGACACTCACCTGCTATTCGACTTCAGGCACATTGTTTGACTTCTCTGAGCCTCACTTTCTCCATCCAACAATGCGACTACTTAATTTAAGGGTTTGGGGGAGGATTAAGTGAGACACCATAGCTCAGTGATTCTAAGATGCATATTTTTCACATTTTAATAGCTCTGAAATAAAGATGTATTTTCACACTGACGGTGTGCCGTGGTTAACTGGGAGTGGTTTGTTTTTTTTTCTTTCATAGCAGCACATAAAGTGAGATGGCTGTTACAAAAATCAATTGCAACTTATATGCAAAGGAGAATGCTAACATATACTGAACACAGCATAATGACTGGTACACAGTGAGTGCCCAATACAGTGTTAATTCCATTCTTTTCCAGACAACTGTTTCATAACCTCTTGAGGAACAGGAAGGTCCTCAAGAATTAATTATTGAAAGTGGCCCACAGACTCTTAATATGGAAAATTAATGAGAAGGTTCACACCAGATCTTATCCTATCGAGGTTATTTCTATTCTGTGCGTGCACACACACACACACACACACACACAATATATAAAATTCCTTCTCGTTCCATTTCCTTGTCATATAAACTTTCTGTAATTTTCCAACTGTGCTTGCTCAGTTTATTTTGGTTCAATCATTTATTGAGCACAAAGCTAAATGTTTTTACCAGCTTTATCTTAGGAAAGAAGACATCCCTGCCATTACCAACCATCTACCCCCACTTCCCAAGCCAATCACCGACCACAGAATGTCTCTGTCAAGTTTAATATCCCTCAGACCTGACTTCTTTCCTCTTCTGGTGCTCAACTCCAGATGCCTTACTTTGTCAAAAGACGCATATCATAAATGAAATGCTGCAAGGACGTATCAGTCAGGGAGAATTTTTCCTCACCCGGCTGGTCCTGAACGTAATCATCAGAGAGGTTTTTGTAGTCAAACACTGTGGTTGTAAGTGTGGATTTTTCCTCACAGAAGAACCCTACCTGGTCCTTCGTAAGATGCTATCACGTGTACTAGCTTGCTGTTTTTGTGTTAGTGAGTTACCCCGGTGAATTACCTACTACACAAAATTCACTTCTTTATGTTTAACTGCTTAATGGTGTCTCTTATCTCATCTTAAGGCGATGTGAGGAGTTCGTTTGCTGTCTGTTGCTCTCTGATCCAGCTTCTGGGCAGTGGACTGTTGCTGAGGACCCTCACCAGGAGACATGCAGTGGCAAAGCTGAGCTTTGTCTTTGGTGGTACAGTCAGTTAGCTGGTTAGTCAGCGTTTCTCGAGGGCCCACTGTATACCCATCACTGTGCTGGGTTCCGGAATACAAGCTAGACCTTCAAGGTATTTATCTTCTAGACCAGACACAGAGCAGGAGCCGTACTGAGCAGGAGCTCTTAAGTGGCTGGCACTGAACCGACTGACCTGCGGCCTGCATTTCCTCTGCACATGTAAAGACACGGGGCCCATGACGTGCTGAGTGACTGCAGTCCCGGGAGGCCGCTCCAGGGCGCCTGCACCCTGCGACTCCCGACCCCGGAGCTGTCTGCCCACCACAAGCCAGTGTGTTGCTTCCCAAAGCTGCTCATGCTAGTTCTTCCTATTGTTGTAATTACACAAGTGAATTAAAGTTACTTAAAGTAATGAAATACGAGTGCAAAAGAGACAAGTTGTTTCTATACGATCTCAGCTGAACGTGTGGGAAAGGCATGTTAAAAGGGAGATACTAAAAAATATAGTGGCAACTTAGGTGTGGGAGAGCCAACGGTAAAACATCATTAAATCTGGGGGAAAAAATCTGATTGCCTCACAAAATGTCTTTAAGATCTCGCTCCACTTTAAAGAAACCGAGAGGAGATGATTGCGAACGCCTCGGAGGGGCGGCTTGCGCCAGGAACAGGGCGGCAGAGCGCTAACGCGAGGCCCTACACTCAAAGGGCGAGACCCCGGCCCCACAGCAACAACTCGAGGAATGTTTTAAGTTGAAATAACGGCTTAAAGAATGATTCTATCATTGTGTATGATTCTTGCTTTAACTCACTTGTTCAGCTAAATCAACTATTAACCGAACAGGGTATAAGGGTCTACCGCTGTTAACACGGCAGTATGCTAAGAGCTGCAGTTCCGGGCGCGAAGGCAGGCGGGGTGACTTCGCTCAGGGCAGGCGGGGGCCCTGGCCGGGCTCTGGCGGAGGTGGGGGCCGAGGGACAGAACTCCGGGGAAGAGCTCGGTACTGTCGTGTGAGTCAGTTGTCCAGACTTTTAAAATCAACCCAGAGGCAGGACAGTGTTGGCTTCACTCTTTATTCCGCCACCACTGTGTGTCCCCAGCACGCTGTCCAGCCTCAGCGTCTGCAGCCGGGAGGGGAGGAGGTTGCAGCACACGCCTCAGAGGGCCACGGAGGGAACTGCAGGGACGACCTTTAGACAGTCCTGCGTTAGTGAAAGCATATGCCAAATCACTGCAAGGCCTTCTGGGAGCTAGAGAGGAGGTGTGCTGCAGATGGTGCTGGGATGAAGGAAATGTCGCTTTACGGCTCCTAAAGTCTCCTGCCATGAGCAGAAGCAGCAGAAGCTTCAAGACAAGGGACGGAGCGGTGTAAGGCCCCGGCGCTGGGGGCCACGTCTGCTCTCGAGATGGGCAGGTCAAGGGGGGCAGCGGGCACCCGACAGCCAGCTCTCAAACTCACACATCACAGCTCACCAGCCACTTCCCATGAGCTCACTTAGTTCTCCCAACAAGCCGCTAATTCTACAGATCCCTCATTTCACAGACGAGGGGACTGAGTCTCTAGAAGCTAAGCTTATCACTCAAGGTTGTGCAGATAAACAGAGATGATAAACTAGAACCTTGGTCACCTTATTCCAAATCCTGTCTTCCCAGCACCCCAAACTGCTTTTCTCGTGGGCTGTTTGGTTCACAAACCCTGGGCCGCTGTGTTCTGTATTTGTTGGTCTGTTAAAACTTTTCACAGGACAGGCTGCTGCAACTAACAGCTAAAATGAGGGTTGGAGATTATCGGGGATGTCAATTATCCTGCCCATCGCTGACCTCCATTACCAGGGGTAATCAGAAGCAAGGTCTAGCAATTTTCTGAAACTTTCATTAATTTTAAATAAATTTATACAATGTCACCCCCCCCCAACCCTTTATCCAAATTAAAATGTCCTTGTCTTTTCAGTTTCTCATTACAGGCAAATCCCTTGTATGTCTTAGAGACAGTGTGTTGTTTTTCTCCAGATCCTTTGTATTTCTGCTTTGTTTTCTTTGAAATGAAAGGACCCAAAGCCGAATTCTGATTTTAAGGTGAAGTCATAATATCAATGTATATCATTAAAATGTTTTATTGTAATTACAGAAATAGTCAATGCCAAATTACATGCAGTATATTATTTTCTGCATTATTCTTTATCCCATTCTGAAAGTTAATACAGCCCATTATATCTCATTCATTCTCCCGACTGCTGCTGCGCGGCGAGCAGATGTCTCCATTGAGCCATCCACAAAGAATCCGAGATCTCTTTCCTGAGCACTTACAAGTAGAGTAATTCAGAGCCTATCAGTGAGCGTGAGCTGTTGCAATTGTTCCTTCCAGTGTACATTAGCTTGCACTTGTCTGCATAAAATTTCAAAGAATCATAGATATTAGAGATGGAAAAGGCCAGTTTGTTTATCAAGACTGCCCACTCCACCAGCGGGTAAAAGAAAAACAAAACAAGCAAAGGAAATAATTCTATCAGTTCATGCTATTTTAATGATGCTTATTAATAATAATTACAATGACTGTTTCTCTTATGTGGTTTCTTAAATCCTAAAGTCAGTTAAGATGATGCTTTTTTTTTTTTTTTGAAAAAGCAACGCTCCTTTTCCAGAAGGGAACTGGGGCTCAGACATCAATGTTAATACCCAAAGCCGATCGAACGAAGCCAAGAATTCAATTCAGATCGGTTCAATAAACATCTCTGAGCACCAAACACTTGTAAGGCAGGGACCCTGTTGGGCATTTTGTGGGACACACAGGTAAATTGAAACTAAAGCCTCTTGTTTATTACCTGTTAAGGGATTTGTGACAGTGAGCACAGAGAGCCACTATGATCATTCCAAGAAAACTGCAAGATAACAGGGACACCATGGAGCTGGAGGGATTTCTCAGGCTCTGGGGATAAAGACTTTGTGGGGAAAGTGACATGAGCCACTTTCCTGAGCCAGGCCTTGAGAAAGGATGAGCATGACGTCCACTGGCAGAGTTTGGGAAAAGGGGACTTGGGCAAAGAACCAAAACAAAACAAAGCGATAGGTGTCTTAGCTGGGTTTCTACCTCACAGCGTACAGACAAGGACAGATATCCTCAGTGCAGGTGGACAAGGTCCTTATGCAGGAGATGTCTGCTTGGCCTCTTTAAACAGGATCAGGATGTGGAAACTCACCTTAATTGACAACCGGAACACACAGACTACCAATCATGAATATACTTATGGAGACAACACAAAATGTTTTGAAATAGGACTGTCTCAAAAAAAAAAAAAAATTCAGAAAGCCTGGTATCGTACGTAAGGGAAACTGGGAATTCCCAACTACAGAGTAAACTCTCCAATCAAAGTGTAGACAGACAAATGGCCCGCCTGCCGGCGCCTTAGTACAAGTCAATGCCACACGATACAGCCGAGAACAGGTACTGGTGTACCACCTGGCCGCCTGAGGGATTTGTAAGGCCCTTGTTGGATGCCTGGACCCCTGCAGATCCCCAGCCTAGGATGCACAGAACAGAGAAGGCCGCTTTCTGATTCCTTCAATAGAATTGTGCATAGGTGCAGACCAGAAAAATGCCGCTCTAGCCCTACGATTAACAAGAGTAGATATTCCTCCACTTTTAGTCAAAGAACCTAATCTTTGAAAATATCATTATTCATCAATATATTACCACAGTACGTAGGTACTTTTGCCACCCTTTATAAAACCACTGGTGTGAAGAAAAAGGGAACTCTAGCAGGCGTCTAGGGACTTCTGTCCTCGCCCCCTGAAAGACTACTGCAAACGCCACCTCGTGCATGAAGCCTTCCCAAGTTCCCTCCACCACCAAACGAATGTCTCGCTCTTGCCTCCATAGCTCTTTGATCCACTGCTTGTATGCTTTATAATTAGTTGTGTGAGCATCTATCTCTCTCCACCAGAATGAAAGCACCTTAAAGGTCGGGGCTGAGCCTTACTCATCTCGCGTTTCCACAACGCCATGCCTATTTTTCATTGCCTGACACAGGATAGACATTCAACACAGGTTTGTTAAATCATTTCACGAGGCCTGAGAGACCTTATTTTGACATAATTTAATTACTAAAAATTTTTTCTCTTTGTACCCTTTCCAAAATTTGCCCTTGTCTGTCTAATCACTCAGATTCAGATGCAGATAAGTGTGTGACTGCCACTGTGCTTCACTCAGTCAGCTTGCGCCTCCGGGGGTGGACTGCAGAACCACTGCCCTCAACAAGACCTGAATCTTGACTCAGTCACATTCACATTCGTCCACTGCGTGACTTTGTAAAGCTCTGGAGTCACACTGACCTAAGTTCAGATAAGTTCACACACAAGCTCTGACTGCCACTTACCAGCCATGTGACTTTGGGCGAGTTAAACTCTCTAGACCTCGGCTTCCTCAACTATGAGATGAAGACATTAATATCACCTATCTTGGTTTAAATATGACAGCACATGAAAGGGTTTAGTTCAGGGCTTTGCACATAGCACATTACCCAACTGAGTATTATTATTGTATCCTCATTCATAAAGTAGAAATAACACCTGACATTTATATAATATTGTACCTAAGCCCCAATAAAAAATAAAGTAGAAATAATACAGTGTAACAATCCTGCAGAACTGCTATAAGGAATAAATAATATAACAAGCGAAGACTATACCCAGCACACTGTCTAGTCAATGTCTCCTTCCTTCCTTCCTATGTTCTAGAATATCTGTTACATTCTAGGTAATGTGCACCAGTTACTTTAAACATGTTGTGCAATCTAATTTAATTCATATAGTAAGCTACTGAAATAATAATCATTATCTCTGTTTTACAGATGAGTAAATTGAGTTTCAGAGAGAATAAATAACCAGCCCGAGGTCACATCACTAGTTCATGATGGATTGTTCCAGAAGCTAAATACAAGAAGGATCAAGTACAGAACAGAGAAACAGAAGGAGAAAATACAAGAAGAAAGTACAGGCAGACCCGCACTAAGAAGCTCAGGATTCCTTTTTACTCTCACCCTGGCCCCCAACTCCAGGATTACGCTTGCTTTTTACACTACCTCTGGGGTCCGTGTCAATATAGTCTCACTTTCGCTATTCACCTACTTTTGCTTTTAATAAATACATGAAATACTGTCATTCACCTAAGAACTAACTCTAATACACTTCCCTCTCCCAATTTCTTTCCTGGTTATAAATTTGCTATTTGTTCCCACAGTCTTCTTATCTCAGTTATACTAACTTTCATCCATGAAACATTTTAATTTTTAATAACCTGGTCATCCTTAATTTCTTAGACTTCCATAATGGGCTTAGATCTGTCAAGTACATTTGTTGCCAGCTACATGGAAGGGAAGATGGTCCTTCCACAGTTCCTACTAAAAGGCAATCCAGTTTTATATCAAGCAACAACCCCAGCCCACCCCACTCCCACCCACCTCCCTTTGCCACAGCGTCCTGGACTAGAGGTGACCCTTGGGCAACTCCAACCGTCGGCTGGGTAGAGTCCCATAAGACAGGACGATGAAAAGATGAGCTGGGTTCATTGGATTCTCTCTTGGGAAACTGAATCAGGGAATTCTGAGAGAATGAAGCGATGAACAGCAAACACCATGAATGAAAGAATATAAGGACAGAAGCCATGAGGAAGAAGCCACAAAGGAAGGGAGGTGGAGATGGTAGAGTTCTGGACATGAGGGTCTTGGCAAGTCAAGGAAGCGACACTTAGGTGTAAGCAAAAGCTACGAGACAGAAACTCCTCTTCAGCTCCTACCTAAATATCAAGACAGGGGGTGGGGGGGATGTTATAGCTCAAGTGGCAGAGTGCATGCTTAGCACACACAAGGTCCTGGGTTCAATCCCCAGTACCTCCTCTAAAAATAAATAAACGTAATTACCTCCTCCCCGCAAAGTAAAAAATAAATTTATAAATAAATAAATATCAAGACAAACTTCACCGACTCATTTATCATCAGTGATTCCTTGACATAAAAAATCAACTCTTAGGTAAGGGAAGCACAAAGGTCCAAGAACGGGAAACAAGACAAACAAGCTTTAAGGGAGAAAGACTGGCCATAAGAAATGGGAGGATTCAGGGGTATAAAAGTACTTTATTATGGATGTGTAATTTATTCTTTGCAAAGGGGGAGAAGAGTGAATACACTAATCCAAGAAATTTCCTTTTTTAATGTGGGATATAAGGTTGAAGAATTTAAGATTTTGATCTGTCATTCTTCTTGTATTTAGTTAATTTATTAATAAGCTATATTTCAATATAAGCTGTCTATTCATTCAACAACATTTATTGATCACCTGCTCTATCTCACCCCGTGCTTGGCATTTTGTGGCGCAAAAACTAAAGACAGTCCCAATCCTTGGGGGGGTGGGGGGGCTCACAGCCCAGAGTGGGAGGCAGATGATTCCAGCATAATAAGGGCCACATAAGCGCACACCCAGCCCAGGAGCGGTGGCGCAGAGACAGGGTGGTTTGGGTCTAAGATGCTTTCCAGGAGAAATGCCCAGGATGTGTCTTGAAGGAGCAGCGGGAGTTGGCTTCGAAAAGACAAGGCAGAAGAATGTTCTAGGCAGAGGTGGCAGGCAGCCTGGGCACTAGCACAGGAGCTAAAACACTGCATTCTTCAGACTGCGGTTGCCTTAAACAGCCCAGGATATCATGGATTTCTGAACAATAAATCACCGATCCAGGCATCGTTTGAGCACGTATGCCTTGACCTGCATTCCAAAAGCTCATTGTCCATAGACTCTCAGAAAAATTTCCTCTTCAAACATATACTTAACTACAGAAGCCCCAAGGATGATAGTCTGTCCAGTATATCTGGTATTAGATAAAGCTACCTCAAGATCCACAAGTTTCTCTTCTGAGTAAATGATGGCTTGGCTTGGCTTCTGTCAACTGCCATTACTGTTAATTTTGAGTTTGTGTATTTATTTTTCAAAAAAAAAGAGACATTATGGTTTTCATGGAAATCACTAAAGCTCTCCAAAGTTTTAGACTGAGGCATTTTGAATCTTTAAGTGAATAGCATAAAAATGCTTTTGATAATGATTCACATCATAAAAAATTAGATTGACAGCAATAATATACAGAATATGCTTTTCTCTTCCATTATAGTTCAGCATTTATCAGTAACCAAACACCTCACATACTTCTACAGAGTATATCCTTACATTCTAAAAAGCTTGCTGGAATACTATTTCACAACATAGTCCTGTTTTCCCATCTTTAAAGTCAATAATGCATTTCTCTTATGTGTCTACTTCTAAGGATTGTTATGAAATTAAGCAAGATAGCCAACATTAGAAACTGTAAGCAACCAGGAAGAAAGGACTAAGTCAAAAGCCATCACATGTGGTTTTCAAAATTCTCTTTCCCAGTTATAATTATATCTTACATGCTATTTTTTTTTCCAGATAGAAATAAGACCAATTCAAAGAGTCAGTGGTTTTCCTAATCGTCAAAGCTGGTCCCCCTTGCTGCCAGCAAGATGATATTTCTAAAACAGGGCAGGAGGACTTACTCTGGGGTTCTAAAAATTGCGTTAAAAGCTACCACGTACAATTTTTAAATTATATCTTTTCAAAGGTTTAACCAATTTCAAATGAATAGTGCTTGGAATTACTCATAGAAAACATGATTAATAAAAACGTCATTCACTCTCGACTCTCTTTGTCCCACTCTTGGCCACATTTCAGAAGCAATTTATTACTCACATCCTAAAGGTATTACACACACACACACACACACACACACAATTTACTTATCATCATATCAGCAAAGCTTCAGCAACATCCTCCAGGAGTTCCATACCACAAAGATGGTCAGTCCTGTCCTCCCCAAAAGCACAGTGTTGAGCACACAGCATGTTTTCTCAGCACTATAATTGCTGAAACTGGTCCCTCGCATCCTCAAAACAATATGTAAGCATAATCCGAAAAGGAATAGCACAATTTCTGTGAAAAAGCAGTGAGAATGGCGAAACTCAGAGATGCACCCAGTGCCTGTCCATTTTAAATTCATACTTATTATACAGGAAGACATGCATTCAAAACAGCCTATTCTCTTGAAAATAAGTCCCCCTGCACATGCGCCTGCGCACTGACTGGCAAATTCCCTTTTTAAAATCCATGAGTTAAAACCCCACTTTTTTCTTTTGTGCTTTTCACTTCAAAATGTCAACATAGTTTTGGATGTATTGGGATGAATCTCATATACCCACAAAACTCACAACATTTCCCCTTTGAACTGGGCTTTGTGTAAGGTGACCTAAAGACCAGGCTCATGGAGGATCCTATGCACAGAATCAGGGAAATACTGAATAACGGAGCTGGGAGGAAACTTAGAGATGATTTAGTCCAATCCTTTCATTCTAAAAGAGGTTCACGGGGTAGAATGGGGTCACAGACGGGCAAAACCAAAACCAGAAGCTGGGGGGTGGGGAGAAGCTATATAGCTCAGTGGCAGAGTGCGCGCTTAGCATGGATGAGGTCCTGGGTTCAATCCCCAGTACCTCCGTTAAAAATACCTAATTACCCATTCCCTTCAAAAAAACCCAGAAACTGGATCAATGTACTTCATAAAAAAGACATGCAATTATTAAATTGGAAATGGAGCTCTCTCTCTTTTGATTAACATTCTGTATCTTCATCTGTAGAACTAAGGCAAATTATGTGAATGCCATGTCAACACAGCACCTCTGGCCTGCACAGCATGCTGCGTGCCTCATCCCTCTGCTTCTCATCTCTTGAAGAGATGTCGCCTAATGCAGAGATTTAGTCAGCTGGCCATCTTGCCCCTTATTTTCTTGAGAGTCCTTGGGTGAGTCACATAAACTTACTCAAATATAACAGACGGCTAACAGTATTACTTAACTCAACAAGATTATTTAATTATAAGAGAGGACTAAGCAGGTGTCATTTGAAAGTGCATTAAAATGTCAAGACTTACAAGAAATGTAGAAAATTTCCATTTTACATCTTATATTTATGTCTCTTGGTGGGGGTAGGGGCACAAAATTCCCCTCAGTAAAGCTACATGCTAAGGCAGTGTTTGTAACCAAGGAGCCATGGGAACGCCCCACACGTTGTGCTGGTTTTCCCTTCCGCAGGACCAGAGGCTCCGGCAGTTTTATTTACACAAGGACCCACACATCGCACCTTTTTAAATGTCATCACAGTCTTCACCTTTATTCCCCGAGTTAAAGATGACCTGGCTCATTGCTGTCTGGCTCCCCAGTTCCGTGAAATCTTTCCTTGTTCTAGTCACTTCTGAACTCCCCACTCGGATTGCTCCTCTCTGGATTACACTTCCAGGGCGACTCAGATTGCCTCCCCCAGAGGCCGCTCCCCAGTGAGCAGCCCACGAGGGAGGGGGAAGCGTCTCGGAAACGATCAAAGACTTGCAAATGAAGTCATCCAGCTCACAGGAGAAGAAGGCGATGGCCACAGGTGCCAAACGCAGACAACTATGGCGCGCTCCGGATGGGGCGACGGCGTGGGGGCTGGCTACTTCACGGCGTAGTGACCACGGTGGGCGCACAGAAGCGACTCTCACGTTGCTCGGCACACAGCTTTACCACACAACCTGTGCGGGTTCCCAGAGTACAGACAGCAAATCTAAGACCTCAGTGTGGGTGGGCGTATCTGCCTGCCTTTTAAACTACTACGTTCATCTTGAAAAAAAAAGGTGAATTGACAATATTGAAGACAGCACTGCTGAGTACCAGAGAAAGACACAGAGCAGAAAGTGGGCTACAAGCATCCACACAGATCGGCCTCCAAGGACACGACAGGCACTTCAACCACACGTTCTCTCCGCACGAGACCACGAGGCGGGGTGGGGGCGGTTCTCCTACCTTTGACCTCATGAAACCAGCAAGGTTTTAACAACCCAATTAAAAGGGAACCTGCTGAAGAGATTTTTAAAATTTTTTCCCTTTATATATATGCGTCCTTGTTGAAAGGGATGGATAAAGCCATTTCATTACACTATTATTGTCCTTGGAATTCCAAGGTGACTGGGATAATGGTGGGGTGTCCTGCTGAGTGCTTAGTACCCACTGGAAGGCCCACGGAATAAGCCCAGTGAGACCAGAGCCTCACGAAGCACGCGGCCCCCCCAAGGCCCACGAGGGCTTCACGGCGCACAGAGGCTACCGCGGACGTGACTTGCCCAGTCACCCAGACGACGACACAACACAGGCTGGCCCAAAGTGAGTGTGAGGTTATTACACAGTGCAAGTGCAAAGGGTTAGCAGACATCATTTGTATCCATGCTGTATTGTGTTGAAGAGGGGGGCGGAGAGAGAGAGGGGGTTCCCTGCTGTCTTTGGAAACACTGGACTCTGTGAGTCGGGGTGCTACCAGTGGAGTGAAGTTGGCCAGGGCGAGACGGACTCAGCCGCAAAGGAAAAAGGACAGTTAGCTTATGTCTGGTTACCAACTTCAGATCAGTGATGAGGACGACTTTATGCCCCATGTTACCGCATCCGCATGCTGTGCGATCACGTTATCAGTACTGTCAGCACCAACTTGCTGCTGTGGCTAATTTAGGGGATTATACCGCCAAGACTTCAAGCTCCCTGAGAGCAAGGGTGCATCTGCCTTTTTCTTGCCCGCCCTCAGGGCTCAGGAAGGTGCCTGGTACATAGCAAGTGCCCCTAAAATATTGCTTGAATAAACAAATGAATGCATGTGTGAATTCATGCAAATTCATGTCGTGACACACGTCTGCCATGCTTGTGCCGGGCCCAGCACACCGCTCGAATCCAGCACAGTGAGCGGAGCTCCGAAAGCGGCGCATCTCAGGCTGGCCCAGTGCTGAGGTGGGCAAGACAAGTGTGGAGGCCAGGCGAGGGTGGCTCACAGTAACAACTGACCCTCAGGGCACTCTGAACCCCAGGGTGTGGTCCAGATGCGGCCGCAGCATCACTGAGTCCCCTCAGATCATGCCGGCCTTTCCCCGCCTTTGTGTACTCATGTAAAATCTGAAGGATAACCTTCCTCTTCCCCGGCAGTCCTGAAATTCTAACCTTTTAGGAAGATATCTGGACCCTGCAATCTTGCCAGAGACAACCCATGGTGAGACCTTCTGCTTACAAAGTAGAAAACAATTAAGTTTTAAAATATGAAGTTCAGTCCTGTTCCAGTGAAACATGATGGGGGAGGCGAGGGGAGGGCTTCTTGCCAGATCCAGGCCAGTTAACACCTTCCCCTCGTCTCCTCCCACACCGAGAAGTCCGGGTCTCCAGGCCCCAGCGGGAAGAGCACAGATGTTCTCACCCAGGGCTGGCGCGTTGCTTCAGCGTCTGGCTGCCACAGGGCGTCGGTCTGATAAACGCTTGCAGTTAATGGAAGGAGGCACGGCCTCCTAGACTTTTACAGATTTTTTTGGACAAGCATCAGAGTCACAGAAAACCTAGAATTAGCTAAGAAAGCGAAATTCCCCCAGAGAATTCAGAGAGAGCTACAGCTGACGGCCTTCCAACAACTGCTGTCCAAGAACAGAAGACAGGAAGCCCCACAACGCAAGAAAACAAGCCGACATTTTTTTTCTTAAAAAAATTTAAGATAAATATGAGGCACTGATATTAGTCCCCGACTTCCATCTCTCAAGATGTCACTTTAAAAAGCACAGGTTTTATCCACAAAACCACCGGTGAGTAAACAGCCTTCACATTCTTAGCCTCACACACACGGTTAAGGTATTTACTCTCTGATAAACAGCAATTGTAAATAAATCTCATTTAATCTCTAAAAGCCACAATAAAAATCTTTAGCCTCCAAGGCAGAGTTTACAGATGTGCCTGCACACCCTGCCAGCACCAGCAAGCACAAGGTCCTGAATAAACTCCTCTGACGGGAGGCACATCTCTCCCAAGCATCTTACACTGACCTTTTTCAAAAAAATATGTACAAGGGAGGAGGGAAGGGGCAACGCCAACCCCTCCCACCCCATTCTCTGTACAAATCGGCCAATAAATCTAAGGAAGAGACACAAGAGAAAAGGACAGAAGCCAACAGGTGGAAAAAGGCTTTTTGTTTCCCTAGAAATGCTCAGACACTTGATCGGTGCTCCCGGGTCTGTCTGTCTCAGGGCGTCTTAATGACGGTTTTATTATGATGATGATGATGATGATGGAGAACAATGATAGCACTTCCACTTTGTGATTTCCCCCGCATTTCTAGCGGCAAGGTTTCTCCACGCGTTTGAGACAAAAAATAAAATGCTGGGCTTCACCGGATCCCAGGGAGGCGGGCAGCAGCCCCAGGCCTCTCTCGGGGTTTTCCCGATGGGGAAGCGGAGGCACGGGGCACCTCACGACGCCTTCGCAGCGTCGGCCACCGGAGAAATCCCCGCGACGGGAAAAGTTTCTGGGTTGCCTGGCGGCGGAGTTCTCTCGCCCGCCCTCCGCGCCTGCCATGCCGCTCTTCCTGGGAGAGTCTGGGCTCGGCGGCGGGGACGGGGACGGCGGCGGGGACGGGGGCAGCTCCCCTCTAGGACGCGGCGCGCCAGGGCGGGGAGTGGGGCGTGCGCGCACACACTCACACACACACACACACACACACACACACACACACACACACACACACACACACACACACACTCACTCACTCATTCACTCACACAGGGCACCCTCGCACACACAAAGCTCCGTGCAGCCTCTGCGGACACTCGGCAGAGCCCGGCTCAGCCTGAGAAGCGCGGCTCGGCGCGCGGGGAGGCCTCCGTGGGCTCCGGGCTGGGGCGGCTGGAACAGGGCTCTGCCCTTCCTCCTCTCCCTGTCTTTCAGGCTTCGCTCCCTCTCCCTCTCCGTTTCCCCCTCGCCCCTCCACGCTCACACCCCCCTCCCATCCCTCTCCATCCACCCCTTCTCCCCCACCAACCCAGAGGCACACACAGATCGTGTTACTGGGGTTCCCTAGAAAGAGGGGCCAGCCGGCCCCGAGCGCCGGGCCGGACTCCAGGGGCCAAGGCAGCGGCTCCGACCGCAGGACCCCAGCGCCCGTGCGGGGCAGCGCAGGAACGAGACCCCCACTCGCAGGCGCGGCGGACAAGCCTGCCACAGACGAAGGAACCGTTCGGGCTCTTACCTTTTTTATGAGGAGAAATGCTGGAGAATCATTTCAGAAACTGAGGGGGGAAAGTGAATGAAGACAAAAAAGACCCTTTTCCTGCAATCCCTGGCCTCCTGGTATCAAGACACTAGGACAACATCAAAGCAACTTAGGGGGAACACTTTAGGGGCCTATTGTCTGCTCTGGCCTGATCTGTTTTTCTTCTGACTCCCCCTCTTGCTGCGGTGACACTTGGTACGGCCCAGGCATTCATGCCAAGTAGCTTTCACACATGGAAGCTTGTCTCAAGCAATTGCTGACAAGCCACAAACAAGACATTCTCCCTCCCTTCTCCGCGCCCCCCCTCCGCCCCCCTCCACCTTTCCCTCCTCCCTCCACCCCTGGTCTCCCCTCCTCCTTTCTTCTGAATGCAAACTAAAACTCTCCAGTGACTGGCAGGCTCGCAGGCTGGGCCTAGCTGTGCACGCAGGCACACACACACTCACACACGCGCTCTCTCTCTCACTCACACGCAAGCAGCTCAGCTAGTGGCTGCTGCACTGGTGGAGTTAAGAGGCAGGAAAAAGCCTAGGCTGAATTGGGGGCAGGGAGAGAAAGAGGGAGGGAGGGCGAGCGGGAAAGCCACCGCCTGTGTCCTGGTAAAAATGGCAGAAGAGAGGTGAGCCCTTTGCAAAAACAGCAGTGGCCACACACGTGTGCACACGGACACACACTGGGAGGCAGTGTGAGCTGCAGGAAGAGTGAAATAAATGACTCCACAAAGGAAAAAGCCGTGGCCCATCAGCTTCAGACGAGGGTAGTGGGGAGATCAGAAGGTGGTGGACCAGGCCTGGGGTGGCTGTGGAAGATTTAGGTGGTTTTCTTCTTCATAGGAGGAAAAAAAAATTTTTGTTCTCTAAGGATCTAGTCTTTCTTCCCTGCCGAATTGAGCCTAGACCTGAGCTACTAGTTAAAATAAAACTGGCAAGTGTGTAAATGTGCAAGTAAACTTAATTGTGGGTTCAACTTGTACCCACAATATTTTTAAGTGGATTTTTTTTTCAGCAGAAACCCTAGAGAGCAGTAGTAACAAGTAGTGTAAACTCCAAGAGCGTGAAGTGTGATGCTAAAGTTACTGATGGCCAGGCTGCTGGAATTTATGGAGGGTGGGCACTGCGAGCCGGAGGGGGGAAGGGCCAGTCTCCCTGAGCTGTTTTCTAGGAATGAGGGGGGATGAGGTAGGATAATGAATATGGCCAGAAGCAAGCAGGAATTTGATTGGTGTGGAGGGAGGAGGAAGGTGGGGGTGTAAAGGAGGGAAGAGAAAGAGAGGAGAGAAAAAAAAAAAACACTGCATTAAAAAGGAAGAAGAAAAATGGAAGCCCAGAGATTGAAACGTGCGGAGTGAATGAGATGGCAAAGCAAGGCATAAAATGTGAGCAAAAAGGAGCACAAAGGATGTGCAGATTTGCAGATGGCATGAAATCAGGAGAGCCAACTGAGATGGGGAAGGCCGACAGGATGGTTACAGACATCCGTCTTTGGGGCGGGATGTGGAGTCACAGACCTGGCAAGGTCCCCTCTGCTGCCGGGCCGGCTACCCCTGTACCAGCAGGGTCTGAAGGGGAGTGCAGCTCCTCACTGGCGCTACCAGGTCTGTGCTTTTGCAGGCAGGTTGCTTGTACTCTACTCCTCAGAATCTTCCTCTACAAGGTGCAAATTATGAGAAACACACATCACTCACTCCTTCGTAGGGTTGCAATAAGGAACAAATTATGACTTTTTCCATATAATACTAACTAAAGGGCTTGTCACTGCCTAAAACTCACGTCAAAGACAGATTTTTTTGTTCCCTTAGTTTGTTCCCGCATCAGGGCTGATCCCTAGAACTGTCTGTTCCTACTACCACTCATGATGATAAGAGTGATGATAAGGATCATAATTGCTTCTGATTGCGTATGTACTTGATTCTCAGCATTTTTCCCCAAGCATTCATCCCACGGAGTCATTTCTGTTAAGACCATCTCCATTTGCAGATGATAAACAATGAAGCACAGAGAGGTTAAAGAACTTGCTGAGGTCACACAGCAAGGTAGAGATGGAGCTGAAATCAGATTCAGATCTGTGATTCTACAGCTCCAGCATTCACCCGCCACTTTATATCCTCTGACCTGACCTGAGTAGCCCGGGTCCTCCACGGCACCCCGAATCCGCTTAGCCAGGCAGGCACACTGTTTCTATACCCCAGAGCTAGGTTTGGATCCTCTCGCTTTGAGCCGGGGACCTTCTGACCTCTCCTTAACAGGCTACTGACTCACCATCCACTTCTAAGTGGTGGTGACTCACTCTATACAATGCGGCCTCCTAGGCAAGAATTGCATAAAGGGTCAACCTGACCTTTAATGACCACGTGATTTACAGATTGCCAGGCAATGGAGAAAGGCAGCTAAGACCAGGAAGGCTTCCTTCCTTAAAAAAAATTTAAAAAGCAAACTGAAAACACCCACCAGGTGTTGATGATAATGATGATGACGACAATACCTAACGCTGATTAAGCTGGTATGTATATTAAACCACCCCATAAGGTATAAACTATTATTGCTCCCACTTTCCAGATGAAGAAGCTGAGGCACAGAGGTTCGGTAACATGCTAAGCTCAGTCAGTCAGGAGGCGCCCGGCTGAGGGGTGGTCCCAGGCAGCCGGCCTCCCCAGAGGCCACGCCCTCCACCACTAGGCTGTGCTTTGGAGGGACTGAAAAGAGTAGTTCTGATTAGTAGAGTGAAAATCTCAATGCTCAGCGAGAGAAGGAGGAGGCAGCAATAGTGACCGTCATATTTTCATGTGATCTCCACGAGCAGCTAAGGAAGAAGAATGCATGTACCAGGGCCCGCCAACAGCCCCAATTCCAGTTCCTCTGCAGTCCCACTTGGCAGAGGACAGAGAATTCCCAGCCTCTGGGTCAGAACATGTTGGTAGGAACAGCAGGTCAGACTATCTTGCCTCCAGCAGCGATGGCTTCTACTTGCCAACTCCAAAGGGAGAAAAGAGAACCCATGTGGATAAGCGAGCGAGGTCAGTGCATGAGTGTTTCTAAGTTTACGTTGCAAGACCTCTGGGTGCTAAGCCTGAAGTGTAGAAGAAAATGCCCTAGATTCTCAGGCAAGAGGCATGGACTGTAGTGCCAGTCTGACACTCACCAGTGTGTGAACCCATCCTGTGTCTGAGCTTTGTTTGCGCGATTATAAAGTGAGCTAATCACATTAGCTCTAGAACCCTCTCCAGCGCTGAAACGCTATCATCCCAACAATTGTCCACCTGATGAGAAAAAAGATTAGCAGCCAAGGTAGCTGGTGCAATGTGTGTGTGGGTGACGTATGCATGTGTGTGCTGGAGAGGGTAGTGGCATAGAGTACAGAGCAAGAAAGCCCCTTGCTGGGCTGGTCTACCCATCGGACGGCACGTCACTTCCAAATACCTTCTTCATAATAGCCATTGTCACTTTATTTTGTTTCACTGCTAGAATTTCCACCAATTTTACACATTTACATGTGATACTAATAATCTTTTTAAAAAGCAAACCTCTAGAGGGGATAAGGAAAACCAGCCTCTTGGACTTCTGTGAGAATTCTTTCATTAGGCTGTTTTCCTCCAAAGACCTATCAAACAGCCGTTTAGATTAGCAAGTGGAGTGCAAAGACCAGGGGAGGCAGGTGGGTAGGTTTAGAACTTAGAGGACGCTTTGGTGTAAGACAGCCCTGATCTGGGGTGGGGGTGGGGGGGGCAGGGGTTGCTCGGAGCCAGAGAAGATGAAGGGAACCTAAGAGATGGCACAAACTAGGAGAATGAGAGGAAATGCTAGAGGCAAGTAGACTGTTTCAAAATTATATCTGGGGCAAACCTGGAATTAAAGGCAGGAGCAGGCCTTTGCTTCATCTTCTTCCACATTCCCTTGCCTCCTCTCCTGCATCTGGTGCATATCCCTGACAGGCTCCTATGGGGGCAGGATAGGACCTGCGGGGTCATGATGGGTTCCTATGGGGTCATTATGTGCCTTAAAATTCCATCTAAAACATGGCTTTTGTGAAGGAAAAATGCTCAGCTTTCCAAACACCCAACTTACAAATTCACCCTAAAAACCCAGCCCGTTCACAGTTTGATACCTGTCTACCCGTATATATTTAACTGTGGGGGGAAGTGTGGGAGTCAGAAAAAAAGAAGCTTTTCTCTTCTCCACATTTCTCCAAGGTGAATTGTCTGACATAAAGGAGACAGTCAAGCAGAAAATCAAGGAACAAGTTTCAAGAGTTACCAAGACGAAGCAGCAATTTGGAGGCAGGCAAACTTGGAACTCACCTAATCTGGAAATAGGCACCTCCTGTAATAATAACTGAAATTAATTATATAAACATATAGCCCCCTCCATGATTAAAGGCAGAGTGAGGTTACTGGGTCCTTGAGTTAAAAGATCCGAGTTCCGACATCAGCGTGCTTATGAACCACATGGACTCGGCCAAGTCCTGAGCCGCAGCTGCATGGCACTTCCCATGCTGTCATGAGGTACCATCGCTATGGTACAAGGTCAATGAGCTTTATAAAGAGTAAAGTGCTACACAAATTGTAGCTGGTCGTAGGTAATCATACACGATGCGAATAAGGGCACTGACTACTGCCAGGCACGCTCTTCGCATGCATGATCTCGTTGACTCCCCACAGCTCACCTCGTAAGAAGTGTGTACTGCAGGGACACGACCTAACGCCGCGTTTATGTACTTGGTCTCAGGAGCCAGAAAGACGTGGCGCTGAGTTACAGACTCTGCCACCCTGTGAGTTTGGACAAATTACGCCGCCTTTCTGAGCTTCAGTTTCTTCGTTTGTAAACGAGGATATTAATAGTACCTTCGTCATAGGATTATTTTGAGGATGAAATGAGATAATGAATGCATGTGACATAATTAGCCCAGTGCCCAGCACATAAAAAGTGGTCAACAAACGTTAGATGTTACATTTGTTCTCATTTTACAGACTTGCAGAGATTAAGAGCTTTGCCCAAGGTCACACAGCTCATAAATACAAGGGCCCCAAACCTGGTTCTGTTTGATCCAAAGCTCCTGCTCTTTACTGTTCTTTTATGTCGTCTCTCTTGCCATCGACTTTTCTGAACCAGAGATAATTGAAAGGACATACTAATTGCATCATCATTTGTTTTACCTTTATTAGCTCCCGCTTGAACTAGTCTGTAAACATAAGCTCTCAGGGAAAATATTTTCCATGCAGAGCCTCTTAGAGACATAATGTTATTATTTAAAAATACTACTTGAAAAGATCCTGCGAAGTAATGCAGAGTGAAATTCAGGCATCTTAGAAAACCATTGTGACAAACTCATGTTTTTAGAAATTAAAAATTATTTGTTTAAATTTCATCTGCTTTTCTTAGCTAAGCTTCAGGTCAATAAAGGGCATGTGGTGGCCAAAAGCTACAGTATAGAAGAAGAAAGAATACGGCAGCCAGGTAATCCACAAACTGTAACATGCTTCCCCCCAAACTTTAATAAGAGATGGGTAGAAAATAGAGAACGATAATTTTTAGAGGCCAAAAAAAAAAAATGTTTAAGGGAACACAACTAAGGTAAAATAAATATGCATTAACAAGAGATTCACATTATTGAACTCCAGCGAGAGATGGCAGATAAAAATAGACTGCTGTTGTAGTGGGAAATAGAAACTCCCCTCTCCTTCAGAATAAATGAATACGGCTTCTTCGTTCTTTTTAAGCGACAACAGACCAGAAGAGTGGACTCACATGTGGGTAGGCTGAGAGGATTACCATTCTGGAAATGGCCAGCAGATGAAGTGCCCCAAGGTCTTAACACATCATATTTTACAGCAGTTATTTTTTTCCTTTTCCAGGCAACTTTCTGAAAAAGCTCTAATTGTTGCAAAAGACCTATGGATGCACTTAAAGGAGTCTGATTAACTGATAAAGGATAGAGATCTGCTTGAGTTCATGTAGATTTGACTTTATTTATAATTGTTATTTAAGTGGGTTAACTAATGGTAAACTGGAATTCTATGCATTCCATGAGGAGATGTGGCACGTAGGTGTGTGCCCCCTCACACACAGCCCTCTTGGGAGAAATACCAGCCTTGAACTACATTAAGCACCCCAACACTGAAAGTCTCGGAGCACCTAGTATGAACGGAATGCAGACATAATAATATAGCTGGCATGTTGGTGGGACAGAAAAGCCATTTTGTCTTGTCTCCTTTCGCTTTTCATCAGGATGTAGAAGGGAGCTTGGAAGACCCTGAGTAAGGCCTCCGGAATCCATGTCAGCCTAGGCCAGGGAGGCACAAACTAGAACATAATGCATTTGCCATGGGCTGCGTCTGTAACGCATCTTCCCTGAGATCTGCTTCTGCACGAAGCTTGCAGCTCATCAGAGCAGAAAGAGGTAGCAGAACTACCAGTGGGAGCAACTGGTTTTGGTAAACAATGAGCCAGCTTCTCCCCCAAGGGAGCAGACCAGAGGAGATGTAATAAATGAGGAGAGAAACCCCAGCAGGTACCAGACAGCCGCTCCTGGCTGCCCTTGGCGGCTGCAGCGCCTGGGCCTCCCCGGCCCTGGGGACAGGGCTGTGGGATTCGGGTGTGACCCGGGCGCTCCGCAGCTCCGGGGCCTGCTGGGAAGCCGGTATAGGCAGCCGCTACCTAGGCCACTGGCCACAGCTAAGCACTTCTCTGCTCAAACCGGCCTTGAGTTCAGATGGGGCTGACTCTGAGAGGGATGCATATAAAAGGATTTCTTACTAGCCTGGCTCCGGAGTTCCAGTTGTTCCGCCCTGCAGAGCTGGAAGCAGATAATTGCTCTGAAACTATTATAGTTGCAGTCGTAGTCCGTCTGGACCTGAGGTTATTTGACCTCTGAAAACCTGGCATGGAAGTAATGCAATTATCTGAGCTAAAGACAATTTAATAATAGTAAAAAAAAAAAAAATACTGAAGCCCGGAAAAGAAAATGTGTCTTTTATGCCACACGTCTTTTGCCTCGCAATGGAATGTGTACCTTTCACAAAGATGAAAGACGCATAAAGACCAAATAGAGGCGGTGTTTTCAATTCAATTCGGTGAGCGTTTGCTCTTACCTGTTGTGTGCAAAACACTGTACTGGAACTGGGGACACCGAGATGAATGGGGCTCTGCCCTGTTCCAAAGGAGCACGCTGTCTAGACAGTGCACAGGAGAGAGGTGTACACATGTAAACACAGCACGAGTCATCATGAGGCTAATGAAGCCGGCAAGAATCACAGGCATTTTGGGGTGTCTGCCCAACACACTCCCTCCTTTCTGGGAGAGTAACTCCCGGACTGCCCACTCAGATAAGCTTCGGAGCTGGTGTGTAGCTGCAGCCAGTTCCTCTGGCCAATCAGATTCTCTCTCCCAGAAACGTCAAATTAGCTAGTTGATCTGTTAGCTCCTGAATTGAGAGGACTGCTGAGAAAAAAAAGAATGAAATCAGCCTACTCAGAGAGGTAGACATGAAAGTCCACATGGCCTGAAACAGAAAGATGGTTGGTCAGCTTTCCAAAGCTTTTCCATGGTTCTAGCTCTGGTGGTGGCGTCCTGAATCTGGGCTCCTTCAGATGTTCCTGGTTCTAAATAACCGCCCCCTCTCCCCACTCCCAGACCAGCCCTAACGGGTTCCTTTTTCTTGCACCCAACAGAGTGAGAGTGACGCTCGGTAATTTGGTTCAGTCCTTCTCAGTTGCCAAGCACTTTGCTGGTTCCAGATGCACATCAAATAAACTGAGCTCACAGGAGTTGGAGGCCTTGCAGGGATTCTGGTAGCGGGAGAAGTACAGCATGTAGTACTATAAAGGAAGCGCGAAAAGAACCCGAGGAGGGAACAGCATTGAGTTCTTCAGGGGAATTTTGGGGGAGGCTTCACAGAGGATGTGGCACGTGATCTAAACCTGGAGCGGGATTTTAGCAGATTTGGTGGGATGATGCATTTCACACAGAAGAAAAGGTACTTCCTACTGAGAAAACAGGAAGGTTGTGTTCAGACATTACTTCGACACTGCACTGCTGCTCTTATTTTCAGCCAGGCTCCAGAACGGTGCACGCACTTGCTCCCTGTGACCCGGGGGCCCGGCCCAGCCTGTGGCACTTTTGTACGGCCCAGCCTGTGGTCTAAGAGTGATTTTTACATTTTAAAATAATGGTTGAGAAAAAAATTTAAAAAAAGAATATTTCATAACATGTGAAAATATATGAGATTCTATTTTTGTGCTCTGTAAATAAAGTTTTATTGGGACACAGTCACCCTCATTCCTTCCCAATTGTCTCCAGTTGCTTTCACCCTGCAACCATGGAGTTCAGTGGTTGCGATGGAAACCATATGGTCTGCAAAGCCTAACCTATTTCTATCTGTATCTGGCCCTTTGCAGAAAAAGGCTGCTGACCCGTGCCCTATACGTCAGCCTCAGAGGTTTCCTTTGAAAATTTGGGATGGTAAGTTGCTGCCTTCAGAGAGGGAACATCAATTATCCATTTATAGACAAAATGGTATATTGATATGTACTTTGCAGGATTGTTTTGAGAATCATCCCTAATATTTGTCAAGTGAACACAGAGCTGTGAAATAGTTTGCATATTTTGGATCTTCTGTTACATACAGATACAGACACAGAGGTATCAATGTAGATAGAAAAAAGCCTGAAAAAATTTGCAAAGAGCTATCAATATTGATTACTTCTGAGATATGAATTATGGAGAGCTTTATTTATAAAACAGCAACATTAATACTATCAATAATAACCACCTTATAGTGACTGCTTACTATGTGCCAAGCACTATGCTCAGTGCTTGATGTACATATCATCTTATTTAAATTTTCCAGGAACTCGAGGATACAAGAAGTATTGTTGCCCTCACTTAACTAATGAAGAAACTGGGGCACAAAAGAGTTAGGTAACATGTCTAAGATCACCCAGTGTCAGTAGCGCCATCATGCAGACACAGGCGGTCTGAATCCAGTGCGTTCCCTCTTTCCAGCACATCATGTACTTCTTGTCAGAATTTGTAGCATTGACCATCTGTTACTTTTGTAATCAGGAAGAGCATCTACTTTATACATAAATATGTACGTACGTAGCACGGTACCGAGGCACAGAGTAACCGCTGCTGATGGCGATGAAGAGGAGGATAAGAAGGAGGAAGATGATGACGACAGCTTACATTTATTGACCTCTTGCTATGATCCAGGTTCTGGTGCAATGTACCAGGCACTTTGTGTGCTGATTTAATTGAGGAGGCATCTGATAACTTTTTATTCCTGCCCCCATCAGGTGTTTCTTAGAACCCCAGAAATGGGCTGGGGCTCTGTGGGTCTGGGATGGAATGTGGCCCATTCTAAGGGCTAGGGAGAAGCTATTCATAATACTTCCCCCACTTGCTTGCCATTTTAAATGGTCTGAGAATGAATGAATGAATGAATGTAGACAGGTAGACCAGATGTCTGCTGGGGTACTGAAGGAGGGTCCTACGTCTCTGCAGTGTTGTTCCGGGCCTTACGTTATCATGGTTGCACATATTCGTCTTGTTTTTCCAATTCCCCCCTTGTGTAGCAGATAGTAGGTGTTTAAGGCAACTGGGAAGGCCCTGTCACCCTACTGGCAGTCCTCCCATAGCCTGAGAGTCTCTTATGAAAGATTCAAGCCACTGACACCATAGCGATTTAATTTCATGGAATCATAAAATGTTAGAACTAGGAGCCACCTAGAGTCTAAAGCCTTATTGTTCCTACATCTAAACCCATTCTTCCCTTTCCCCATCTACTACTGGGTGGGGGGTGTCCCTGCTCCCGTCTAAGCTAATCCTTCGCTCTCTACTCTGGATCCCACCCACCCTCCTTCTCAAAGACCTCCCTCGATCCCTTATGCCTTCTCTCTCCAACCACCACCCCTCTCCCTCTGCTGGCTTCTTTCCAGCTCAAGTCTCTCTCATCCTAAAAAAATAAAATAAAAAGCCTCCTGGGCCTCATGCCCCTCTCTAGGTGCTGCTTTGCCTCACCTCCTTCCTTCTCAGCCAAACTTCTTACAAGAATTGCCTGTAAACTCTGAGGAGCAGACCAGAGAACTCCAGGTTTTTAGGGCAGGCATACGTTTTAGGGGGCCCAGTTCAGCCTGAAGGAGGAAGAGCGAAGTGGCATAGAACTAGGTTGAGGAAAAGGAGAGGAAAGCAGGCGGTTCCTGTGGGCACACTGCCCATCTCATACTTTTACTTAAAAATCAGTCCTAACCCCACACCAATGAATAGTTCATACTGGTTTGGGTACCTGCTCCGAGTATGCCGCTTACATGTTGTGTGTGTGTGGGCAGCGACAGTCCAGTACTCACCACATCACCGCCTTTGAGTTGTTCACAGTTTCATCTGGGACGCAGGATGGATGAACACCCTCGATTAAGATACCAGTACAAGCAGCGGGTGACTCAGGCTCAGTGAATGGTGCAGGTTAGTGGTCCTCAGGCCACAGCATCAGCATCACTGAGGAATTTGTTAGCAATGCAAATTCCTAGGCTCCACCCCAGGTCTACTGACTCAGAAACTGGGAGCCCAGCCACCTGTGTTCTAAAACGCACTCCGGTGAGCCAGTAGACAATTTCAGATCATTTCCAAACTTAATTGTGCTTCTCGGCTGGTTGAAGAAGAGAAAGGATCTGAACTGAACTGCGAACTGGGTTGCTTATAACACTCAGACTCTGGTATGCAACCAGGCACAGCAGCGAAGGGCATGGGAGCAGGAGCTGTCACTCTGCAGTGACTCAAGTTTTGTCCAACAAGAAGTCGGACCTGAGTTTAAGCTAAATGGAACCAACCAGTTAGAGGAAAAAAGAAAATTCTTAAATAAATAAATGAATAAATAAATAAGTAGCATGCCCTCCAGGTGCTCCTGCTGCAGCCTGGAGAGCCCGTGGTGTAGGCAACAGAGACCCTGGGGCCCGAGGTCCAGGTCAGACTCATGGGGCGGTTGGCACTTAAATTTGATTCTGATCAATGAGATAGAGCAAAGGGTAGAGGGTGATTCAGGAGCTTGAACTGGGTGAGTGGGTGTATAGGGGTTGGAATGCATGAACCCCAGAAAGGGTGGGGGGAGAAGGTGCTGTGGGTGAGGTCGCTGAGGGACCAGGAGCTACGGCCTGGCTGAAGGGGAGGTTCCTGCAGAAGATGAGGGTGGGGCCAGGGAGCCTTAAATACAGCTGTCCCCAGGGAGAAACAGACAGCTAGCTCTCCTGGTTTTCTCTATGGAGAGGGCTCCACCTACCACATCCTGCTTCTTTCTCTCCTTTACCTTCACAGGCATTCTCTCCCAGCCTCTCATCTCCAGAAGGAGGATCACCCCTCTCCTTTGATCTTTGCTGCTCTGATCCCGAATGGTGTCTCTTTCCCTGCCTCCCCCATCAGTACTTCCTCCTCCCTCCTCTCAATCCACCCTCTCACTCCTTCTACAGATGAGAAATTATAAACCACTCCTTTGAAAAAGTGTTCCTAGAGAGGCTACATGATTTGAACAAGCTCCTATTGAAAGCGTCAGGGGAGCTACACCTGCCTCTTAGATTCTGACAGTGTGTACCAGAGATTCATTCAGCATGAATCCGAGGACGGTTGTCAGAGCCGGCTTTACACTGAGCCTCGCAGTTAAGTGACACGGGGCCCGCGGAAGGAAGGCTGCGGCCGTGGTGTGGTTGGAAGCCGCTCTCTGTGGGAAGTCCCTTCCAAAGCCCTGAGGAATGCCTTCAGCAAGGCGGGCCAGGCTTCCCAGGGAAAACTGCTCTCACGATAGAGCCTCCAAACGCACCTTTAGGCTCTGATGTCTAGAGCACCTTACTCCAGGGGAGGCAACTTGATGTGGCGGGATGTGCAGTGGGTGCTAAGTGCACAGGGGATTTTTCCTGTCTGAAAAGCGTTCTTCAGGAGACCTAGGTTCCAAGCCGGAGCGCTTCGATTTGCTGGCCGGGTGATTTTGTCTAACGTGTTTATCCTCTCTTGGTTGCCTTATCTGTAAAATGGGGATAATGAGCACCACCTGACGGAGCCGATGAGGCTCAGATGAGAGGGAAGAGGGCACCACAGTGACACGGTCCCCTGCGACACCCACCGCGGCGTGATTGCTCAGTCGGTCTCCTTTTCCTCTGTCCTCTCCTCGCTCCATTAGATCCCGTCCGATGTTATGAACTCGGTTCCCCAAACTGGTATTTTTATTATGTGGCAGAATGATATTTCAATACATTATTCTTTCCCACTCCATTTCACCTCCCAACATTTCCTTTTGTCCTTCACCTTTCAGTCGCTTAGTGGTACAAGGAACAAAAAAGAGGAAGAGACACGCTGGGACTCCTGCCACCTCGCACCACCTCCAAACCAGGAGGCATAGCCCCCCGACAAGGAGCGTGTGGCTCGGCCCCTCGTGGGGTGGGCCCGCAGGAGTGGAGACTCTCAGGGGCCCCAGCGTGGAGGGTGACAGCGGCCGAGGACCAGCTCCCGTCCCCAGTGTTGGCTGGGCCCACAGAACTTGGTCTCTGCCCTGAGCAGGGGGTACTACAGCCCCTTCTCGCTGAGGTGTCTTATTGTCACCACAGAGCAGAATGGGGGCTAGAAAGAAAGTTCTGTTTTGGGTCTTGAATATTTCAGTTTAACCCTGAATACTTAAAAAGCTTTTGCCGATCACGCTGTTTCCCTAATCTGAGGGCCTTGGGCACTTTGTACTGTCTTCAAACTCAAGCCCTATATGACCCTGTCATCTAAGCTCGCCCCTGTCTAATCTGCCCTCTCCCGACCCCAGCCAGGCCATCGGCTGCCCCGGTCTCTTCCTCCGGCCCCGACCTGGCTTCTGAGCGCCCGCTGGGTCTATCCCACTCCTCATGGGGTCACTCGGTGCATCGTCTCACACACGCCTCTTTTGCTTCTTGTGGCTCCACTCGCTGCTGCTAACCCCCAGGAAATGCAGTTATAGAAGCAGGTTCCTCGGTGCGGTGCTAGTCCTCCCTCCCCTTTACTCTGCACATCGAATCAGTCACAGCACCCAGTAGGGCCTATTTCCTAAATGGTTTTGGACTCTGTCTCTTTCTCTCCATGCCGGCTCCTATCACTTTAGCTCTGACCTCATTTTGTTTTAAATTGAAGTGTGTGGTCAGTTTACAAGGCTATGTCAATGTCTAGCGTACAGCACAGTGATATGAACACATATATATACTCCTTTCCATATTCTTTTTCTTTATAGGCTATTACAAGGTGTTAGATATAGTTCCCTGTGCTGTACAGTAGGATCTTGTTGTTTATGTTATATACAGTAGTTAGTATCTGCAAATCCCAAACTCCCAATTTATCCCTTCCCACCCCCAGTAACCATAAATTTGTTCTCTATGTCTGTGAGTCTTTTCTGCTTTGTAAATAAGTTCATTTGTGTCATTTTTTTTATATTCCACGTGTAAGTGATATCATATGGTATTTTTCTCTTTCTGGTTTACTTTGCTTAGTATGATGATCTCCGGGTCCATCCATGTTGCTGCAAATAGCATTATTTTACTATTTTTCATAGCCGAGTAGTATTTTATTGTGAGACAGATAGACAGACAGACGGACCACAACTTCTATATCCAGTCATCTGTCGATGGACATTTAGGTTGCTTCCATGGCTCTGCTATTGTAAATTGTGCTACTATGAACATTGGGATGCAAGTATCTTTTTGAATCGGAGTTTTCTCTGGTTATATGCCCAGGAGTGGGATCACTGGACCATATGGCCTCATTATCTTTTATTCTGACCACAGCTCTGCCTGTTCCCCTGCCATCCACTCCCCAACCACCCCAACCCTCCTGCATGGCAGTCAGAGAGGTAGCAGAGTGTCAGGGTTAAGAGTTTGTCTTTGGAAATCAAAATCCTTTCTGCTCCTACTACTTGAGTGACTGTGGGCAAGTTTGTTCCTCCCTCTGGAGTTGATAAAGGCCGTTGTGAGGTTGAGGCTTATCAACCACAGTTGGCCGTAAATAATGTGAGATATGGTTATCACTGTCTTTCAAAAATGCAAATGTGGTAAGTCAGCTCCCTTGAAATCTTTCCCTGATTGCCCCATCCTCTGAATAAAGCCCAAGTCCTGTGGAATGGCTTCTAAATGCCTTCTTAATCTGACCTCTACCCATCTCACTACCTTATTTCCCATCATTCTTCATCTGCCCTTCTACACTGGCCTCCACTGTGCTTCCTAAAAAGCCCTTGCATGCTGTCTCTTGCGGCTGCAGGACCTGGCTCCCTTGTGACCCACTGAGCCCCCACGCTACTCCCCAGGACAATGACACCCTCTGCATGCTACTTTCCACACTCCTCTGTCGTCGCACTCATCACATCTAACCTACTTTTTTCTTTATGTGTCTGCCTCCCCAACTAGACTACAAACTGTTTGAGGGAAGGACTGATGTCCTATTCATCTTTCAGGTGCAAAACAGAACTTTCCCAAGAGTTTGTTCAATGCTTTTGATGAATTAATGAAATAAAAGCCATGTTCATCCCTGCTCCTGTGAGTTTCCACCTAGTGACTTCCTGCTTGGCGTGCCACCCCCAGGCCCTATCCATTTACATGATACCAAGCCTTCAAATCAAATCAAGTCCCATATCCTGAGAAAGACACACAAGGCTGCTCAGTGAGCCCCTCGGGGAGCACCAAGCGGGCCTCTGGGGTGCGATTCTGTCCTGCCCTGCAGTGGAGCTTTTCTCATAGAGACCACCCCCAGTCCCTTGTCAACGTGTGGGCTCCCTGAGGGCAGCCACGTAGCTTCCTGAGCTCCCTGCCCTTCATGGCCTTCGGCACAGTGGGTGTTCAGTGTCTGCTAAGTGGTGAGTCAGTCTGTGAATGCATGCAGGAAGGAGCAGATGAGTTGATGTCTCCCCTGTCACCCACTGTAGCAGTTACCTGCTTTGACCATTTGGGGATATATTCATATATGATCTTGGGGTTTTTGTGTCGTATATTCTCTCCAACAGAGATTGCAAGCCCAAGCCTTAGACTGCTTTATGCTGCTTTTCTGTTTCCCATAACCCTGATCACAGCGCTGAAAGCAATGGTACAAATTCCGTAAATCCTTCTTGAGGAACTGAATCAACCCCTCTGATTAGTCATGGAAGTAACAGACTGTACAGAAGAAGAAACTGGTCTGCGTGTCACAGCAAGTTCCACCCGGTGTCCGTGCTCCCTCACGTCACTGTGTTTCCCCTGTTCCACTCTTGTTCAAGTCTGTTTCTCTAGCCTGCGGCTAAACATTACAGCCAGCTCGGCTCCCGCCACGCTCGCCCTGCTCAATGCCAACAGCAGCTTTCCTGGGGCTCCTCCCTCCGTCAGTGCCTACCCTGCCGTCTCCTATTCTAAGTTGACCCTGAACATGAACCTTTGGACTTGTCATCAGCCTGCAGGCCTGGTGAGATCAGAAGGATTTTTCTATAACAAAACCAGCAATGACAACGGGAACGGCTACCATTTAGTGAGAGCTTGTGACGTGGCAGGTGACAAGCTAACTGCTGAAAATATTTTTATATTTAAAAATACTTGACAGGAGGAGGGTATAGCTCAAGTGGTGGAGCGCATGCTTAGCATGCATGAGGTCCTGGGTTCCATCCCCAGGACCTCCTCCAAAAATAAACAAATAAGTAAACATACTTACCTCTGCCCCCCCCAAAAGATAAAAATAAATAAAAATACTTAATAATAATATCTGATTGCATTTCATCATAGGAGAGTTGCATAGTTCAGGATTATATAAAATAACACATCAAATGCTGAGCATTCTTTCCTGGATTTTGTCAATTAATTCTCCTAATAATAATAATAGCAAAGAAATATACAGGCAGGCACTATTTCATGCTTTCCACATATATTAACTTATTTTAAGCTGCACCACAACCTGTTGAGGTAGAAGGACTGTTATCACCCCCATTTTGCAGAAGGGGAAACTGTGGTACAGAGGCACAGAGGGATTTACTACCCTGGCGAAGCTGCAGTGGTGAAAGCGGCTGCATCTGAACTCAGGTTACGGGGGTCTGGCTCTGGTGTCCGTGTTCTTCATCACGGTGTTTGATCGCTATGGAGCAGCGCTAGTATTTTTCTCATTCTCATGTTACAGGTTTTTTTTCATTCATGCAGCAAATATGTATTACCAGGGACCCTAGTGACACCACAGCGATAAGGCAAAGTCCCTACCCTCATGGGGTCTCCATTCCCCACGAGGACGCTGGCGCGGGGAAGCGCTCGCCCAGCGAGTGCCGGGGTTGCGGCTGAACACAGCAGCGCTGGGGCCCTCGGCGTTGACGTCAAAGCGCGACCTGAGCCTGGAGCCGCACTGCTGCTCTGAACGGGCTCCAGCCCAAGGCCCCGGAGGACTGTGAGGATTACTGGAGGCGGCAAAGGGTGGGGACGCTCAACTGTACTCACAGCAATTACTTTCATCCCTCCTTTTCCACTGTCCTCTCTCCCTCCTCCTTTTCCTTATCACTTTCCTGCTCCTTCAGGCGCACAAAGGTAGATTTTAGTCCTGAGGGAGCACTCAGGCCAGAGAGCCTGCGGAGGTGAAGCCCACCACCACCTCCTCCACCCCCTCCACCTCCACCACCTCCACCTCCTGCATCACCATGACCTCCTCCTCCACCTCCACCCCCTCCACCTCCACCACCTCCACCTCCTGCACCACCACCATCTCCTCCACCACCACCTCCTCTTCCACCTCCACCCCATCCACCTCCATCACCACCCCCTCCACCACCACCAACTCTGGGCATCGCTTACTCGTCCTTAAACTACCTTCACTCTTTTTAATATGACCAGAAACACTATTTAATAATCTTCCTCTCTTCTGTCTCCCTGACAGCCTTCCTACCCCACCTCACCACCACTTCAAGACCTTCACGTTCCCAACAAGGGGGAGGTTCTGTCCAACCTCAGTCTGTCCTATGATGTCCCCCTCCTCTGGTCTGCCTGAGTCACTGGGACAGTTGGCCTCCCCACGCATCTTTCCTTTTCATTAATTCAAAGCACCCCTGCTCCTCTAGACATTCATCCTAGATCTGTTTCCCAAACTCATATATTCCTGTGACATCCTCTCTTGAGTTCTTATTATTACGCCTCCACCTGTGGGGCACAAAGCTCAACGCGTCTGCATTCAGGAAGAATCAGTCTTTCTGCCAAGACTGGGCAAGTAGGTCTGATGGCCCTTCTGAGCACACTTCCTGGTGAGTGGTCTGGGGAGCCTGGCTGTCTGCATTCCAAGCAAGTGCTGACCTGAGGATGGGCTGGGGGTCCTGGGGAAATCCCAGTCTTTATTCCCAGGTGCTGAGGTCCGGGGACTTGGAGAGGGAGGCATTCACCGGAGTCCCACAAAAAGCACTGTAGGTCGGCTGAGGTCCAGCTCTCCCCACCCCAACCCCGAGACTGGGAAAACAACAATCCCTCACAGCTCTCACAGACATGGGGGGGAGGGGCACAGCGCACGGCCACTTGCCCTCAGGGAAGTGCCCGGTGCCACACAGATGTGGGATCCCCCATCCCTCAGATCTCAGGCGCTCTCTGAAGGCCCCTGCTGACTCTAAGTCAAGCCCCTATAGGACTAACCCCAAAGAGGGAGTTGCTCAGAGGCCTGAGAGGTGTGGCAGAGAAAACCCACATCCCCTCCCTGGTCATGTCGTGTGACTCACTCCCATCTCTGGAAGAGCTCCTTTTCAGGGATGTACAGAAAAAGCAACGAGGTCATTCTTAACCTTAGTGTAGAGGCCCTCCAAGACAAGGGCTTGTGTCCAGGTGGTTAATTTGGGGAAGTGATACTAAGGAATAGGACTGGGGGGGTTGGGGTTCTGTGAAGATGGAAACAGGCAAGGAAGAGCCCATCCGTGATTACTTTATCGGATCATCACTGTGGGCAACCAGAGCTCAGTCCTACTTAGGACCCTCTGAAGAGCCCCCGTGCAGTGCCTCTCAGACCTGGCAGCCTGCAGGGTGGAAGAGGGAAGTACTGGTCCACCAGCTTCTGCTCCCCGTTGATCAAGTGTTGCTCCTTGGGTGTTAGCATCCACACGCTTCCAGGTTTGCACGTGCATCAGAGTGGCCGAGCAAGTTCCTGCAGGCAGCGAGGGCAGAGAACACAGGAACAGAGAGCCAGTGCTGCTCCAGGCACCGTTAGGTGGGCCCAGAAACTGTGGCTGGGGCCCTGAATTCAGGAGAGGAATTCTCTTTCCACCCACTGTGCCTTCAGATTCAGATCCCCAAATCCTTCAAAGTTCAGTTCAGTCCTCTCCCGTGAAGATTTTCCAAAGGAATCTGGTCATAGCCAACTCTTCCCCTTAACCTCCCAGAGCACATTCACTTCATTAGCACTTATTTTTTGCTTGATTTATGTTATAAACTACAGTGGTTTCACTCCTTGGATGATGACTTCAAGGCAGAGACTTAACACACCCCACTCCTAGGGCCTTCAGAGTAGTGGATGTAAAACAGGCCTGTCAATCAGTGCTCACTGAATTCAATGGTATAAACGTTATTAGCAATGAGAGCTCTGTAGTTCTCAAGCAACTGTTTGAAAGTGTTTGCTTTTTGTTGGCGTCACAGACTAAGCTGCAGCGACGGAAGGGGTGAACTTGGGTGAAGGTTTTGTTTGAGGCTCTAGATTACAAATGTAGCCGCTGGAACCATGACACTGTTCTGCTCCTCAAAGTCGGAGTTATCTCTAGCAGAAAATGTACTCTGTGACCTTCTCTTTGACGTGACCTGCGCTGGACTGAATGTCCCAGCTGGTCATTTCTTCCTGTGCCCTTGCTCCCACTCAGCCTGGCTCCCCCCGTCCTTCGTAAAGCCTGGTGGGGCTAGATGCACTCAAGTCACTGAACGTTGACCCAGGGCCTTCCACGGGCAGTTTCAGCAGTTCTCTACCCCTTCTCGGAAAAAAAATAAAAATAATAAGATTTTCTTCCACATGCTCTCTAGAATTAGAATTAGTGAAGTTTTGCTCTGCTCTGTTCAAATTCTTTGCTCATTCCTTGTTGTTGACTATGGCACTGGCAGGCAAAATGGCTGATTTGGGGAGTAGCCTGTTACCACTGGAACTAACATTGCTACTGTCTTGAGACAGAGGTAACTGGTCTTCTGAAAATTGAACCAATGACCTTGACCTCCCTGACACGATGCTTTAGCTGACACTGACTAGCCCATCACACACTCCTTGTTTTCTATACTAAAGAAGAGGAGCCCTGGACACGAATAATAGAAGCCACAGGTAATTCAATTCAAAAAATAGCTAATGAGGGCCTATGGCATGCCAGGCCCTGTGTTACGTGGGAGGGCGCTCTGAAAAGACCATCATATTTGGCAACAAGAATCCTGGGTTTGAATGGTGGATTTCTGCCACTTCATAGCTATGTGACCTTGGGTGAGTCATTTGACCTCCAGTTGTCTTAGTTTCCTTGTGGGCACAATGGGAACAATAATTTTTTGCCCACTGGGATTTTCGTGAGGATCAAAAGCGGTATTATACATGAAAGTACTTTTAAACAGTTAAGTGTGAAATATGATTAGTTTTTATGTAAAGATGAACAAGACCCAGTCTCTGTCTTTAAGGCTGAGTCTGATTAGGCTGAATTTCTCCCAGAGAGAAAAATGTCCCTGGGGAACAACGTCAGGCCCCCAGCCCACTTGAGCTGAGGGGAACTTCTCATGGGAATAATTCTTCCTCACTCCACAGGGGTCTCTTTAGTGTCCTAGCCAGGGAAGGGGCTGCCTATGGAAGGGCATCTGAATGAGCAGCAGCTAACTACTAGGTAAGGGCTCCCAAGCCTGGATAACCCGTATACAAATTATGCAGAATTGACAGATATATTAGGGTGGACCCCCAAATAAAATATACATAGATATTCTGGAGTAAATTGTTCTAGACAAATGGTTCAAAAATCAAATTTGCCCGTAATTACTGGTATGACAGAAACCTTCTCTCCTCAAATCCTACTTGATTTGAGAAGATGTAAACATTCTGGCTTGGGGACCAGTCAGACCTTTTGCAACTGGTTAAGTTGTAGAAATATGCAGTCGTGCACATGTTTGGCTAGTACCTAACAAAACCCATTAAATGAGAAATGAGAGTTTCCCAAGTTTGGGGCCCTGTAAAGTGATTAGAGTTTAGAGAAGGTTGAAAAAAAAATGGAGACCTTCAAAAAAATCAAGATTGAGAGGATTAGGGGATTTAATTCATTAAAAAAAAAAAATCACTCAGCCAGGGATAAGTGAAAAAATTGCGAGATGAATGAAAAAGCCTCATCATCTAGTCCTCTGACATTTACTGAGTGTGATGTGGCAGGATGTGTGCTAGCTGTGGGGGTGTCCTCCTTCCCTGGAGCGAGCACCCACCTGGCAGCCACGAAGGACTCACAGATGCGCTTTCCTGGGGAGGGGCAGGCGGGCAGCACTCCCCGCAGGGACACCTGGGGGGTTGTCACCCACCCCCCACTTCCTGCCCATCCCCACCCCCACGTACACATACTCGGGCAGGGCAGCCGCAGTGATGACCCATCGTTGGGGGCAGCAGTAAAAGCTCACCCCTTGCCTTAAGGTGGGACAGCCCTGTGGTATCATTGCAGATCCAGCCCCCGCCGGAACCAGGCTCAGGCTGGGCTTGGGCTGGGCCCGCGGCTGCTCTCCTCGCGCCCACACGTCCCACCCACGTCCCACCTGAGGTGCTCGCGCGACGCCGCGCGGGCCGGGACCCTCCGCGCCAGGCTCGCTTTACGGCGAAGCGCGACACTGCGGCCCCGCGCGGCCCCGCGCCCCGGGCGCTGGGTCTAGGGGCGGGTTCCCGCAGGCAGGCAGGCGCCTCCGCAGAGGGCGGCGGCCACACTGTCGGAAGACACGGCGTCCTGGGACGGGCGTGCTCGCAGAGAGCTTCTTTGGAGTAGAAAGCTTCCGAGCTGAGGAGCGGGGTGGGCCCAGGGGCCGGCTGGGCCGAGGGGTGGGGAAGGAGGCGGCCAAGCTGAAGGAGAAGGCGGCACAGAGGCCCGGCCGGGGCGCCGCAGCGTTCGGCCGCCAGGCTGCACGTGGTTCAGTACGCCTGACGCCGAGGGGGCCGGTGACGAGGACAGAGACCGGAGGGGTTAGTGTGGACCTGTTGCCGGAGACCCTAGCGAGCTGCTAACCAGTTTATATTACGGCAGAGGAAAAACAATGAGGATTTTTAAGCAGAGGATACATGGTAAAACTTATGTTTTTTAAAAAATTCCTGGGCTGTAGAATGGAGGAAGGACTTAAAAGGGCAAGGCTATTGGTAGGGACACAACACCAGGCAGTATTTCAGGTTTAATGTAATGGCTGAGGGCTGGAACATTAGCATTATAGAGATGAGGGTTTAAGTTCCAGCTCCAACACTTCCCAGCTTGGGCAAGTTACTTATTCTCTCTAAACTTCAATTTCCTGAGCTGTAAAATGGGACTGTTAACAGTACTAAACTCTCAGGGTAGGCGTGAACATTGAGGGATCTGATGTATGAAGAGGATTTTATTATTATTTTTTATAACTCTAGGCACCCCAAAACACCATCAGAATTGTCTATTATTAGCCACGTGGTCTGAACCAGGGCAGTGGCAGTGGGCATGGGGAAAAGTAGATGGAGTTAAGAGTTGTGGGACATGGAATGGAAGGAAAATGTAAACTGGTTGGCTGTGGAAATAAAGTAAAGAAGGTGTTGAGGATTTCTGGTTTGGGCAGCAGATGGACTGCAGCACCCCTCGTTGAGGTGGGATTTCAGGGGAAGGTGAGGATTCTGAATGGAGGCTGTGTCCTGTTCTGGGCATGTTGCTTTTGAAGCGCCTATGAGATACCCAAAGTAGAAATGTCTGGCAAGTAGCTGTCTATGTGACCTGAAGTTCAGGAGAGAGCTCTGAATAGGAGATGTTCTGGTGGATAGATGAGTCCTGAGAACAGAGGAGAGGGTCGGGCACTGTGCTGGACCTGAGAAAAAAGGTGGGGAGACATGACTTAATACACTCAGGGAACTCACAGTTTCACGGGGGAAGCAGATCATTAAACATTATTAGAATACAATGGATATGTTTTTGAACTGAAGCTATGGGGTGGGTCCCAGGGGTTGAAGGAACTAAGGATGAGACAGAGACTCCAAAGGTCAGAACCAAAAATGGAGACAGCCAAGGGGGTAGGGGTGGGGCAAGGAAGGAAAGGGTGGAACAGCTTGGAAAGTATTTTTTTAATATGCTTAACTCAGAGACAAAGTAATTGTAACATCATAGCATCAGGAAGAGTTTTAGGGCTTTTAAGTTCCATGCCTCTCAGTCTGTGCTCTCACGGAATCCTCAGAGTTCCGGGGGCCCCTGTACATGGAGGCCGCCATAGTGTGGGGAGCTGAAACCAAGCAGAAAGCCCCTGTTGAATAGAGTGTCATCATTGTTTTGGAAATTGGGACTTTGGGATAGTGTGCAAGTTTCTTTGGGGAAAACTGTTGTACAAAAAAAAAAAAAAAAAGCAAAAAGCTATTGACTTAGGTCAGTGTACAAGATAAGGAATCTGAGCCCAGAGAAGTTAAGTAATTTGCTTAAGATCATAGAGCTAATTAGGGGTCAAGCTGGGCCTAGAATCCAGATTTTTGATTCTCAAGCTAGTGTTCTTTCTTGCTGTATCTGGGACCTGTTCTTCTCGTGCGCCTAGTCTACATTTAATTGTATCTTCCAATTTTTCTGAACTGTAGTAAAAGAGATGGGTGTGTGGTTTCTTTCACAATGAAAGACTTTTCACAGTCAAAATCCCTTTCCTATCAGGGCAGCAGGAAGTTAACCCTGGAGGAAGCCCTCAGCCTTGCTGGGGACCCAGACATCACTGCCCTTTAAGGGAGCCCATTTCATCAGAAATGGCCTAAGTTTGAACAAACACCACCACCTGATGGTGGCATGAAAGCTCTACTATGATCTCTGTGAAAAGATTGTTCTCAATGAAAAGTAGAATCATGACTCTCAAACAGATTTAGAATGAACAGGCATAGAGGCTTTATTTAATTCAGTCAGTCAGGGAGCTAGGTAGATGGTACAGCTGGTTCAAAAGAGAATCCAAAAAGAACAGGCCCATTTCTAGGTCAGGATTTGGCATTAATGTGGAAAAAGAGGCAAAATTGGTTTCTTCCTCGGGGGCATGGGAGTCAATTGATCCTCCACCAGAGGGGACAGAAATTTGCTTGTCTATAGACGAGAATTGTTGTAGAATGCTGTCAGTTATCTATAATGTGCAGAGTTGCAAAATAGCTCCCATTGAATCAAAATCAGATAACACAAAATTGTGCTACAGGTAACACATAGTTTTCCAGTGATGTGAAAATTTTTTCCGACACCTAAGAGAAAAGCAGGGACACATGTTACAAACATGCGCATCCGGGGTGCCCTTTCTCTGTTGCCTATGTATATATACAAAAATCCACGCACACACTTGTTTGCATATGCTTTTTAAAAGTCTCACAAAGCAACACTTATCCTTACAACATGCAATGCACCCTGATATTTTCGGCTCTATTCTCGGGTTAATGCAGGTATCTACACAGATTAATTTCATGCCTTATCAATGGGTTGCCACCCACTTATGGATCAAGGATTCACAATTTGAAAATGGGGGACTAGCTCCGTGCTATTTAAACCACCTGTTGTGAAGAACCCATTAATTTTTTTTTTTTTTTTTTTGCAATTTCCAGTCCTTCATATACAGCTGACCCTTGAACAACGTCTGAGTTAAGGGTGCCAACTCAGCTCAGTTGAAATCCAGGTATCACTTTATAGCCAGCCTGCCCTACCTGTGGTTCTGTATCCAAGGAGTCAACCAGATTGTGTAGGACGTAGTCATATTTACTAAAAAAAAAATAGCATGTAAGTGGATCCACACAGTCCAAATTTGTGTTGCTCAAAGGTCAACTGTACTGGTAATTTTGTAAAACACAATAAAAATATGTGACTAGAAAAATGCGCTGGAAAAAAATGGCCAATTTACGAAGTGCAAGCTCAAATTTTTTATTATGAGCTTCAACAGACATCAAATTAGATGTTGAGGCAAGGTCACATTCCTATTAAAGTTTTCAAATGCTTACTCAGTTTCTACTCTTAGTCCCCGCACACTGGGACAGCGGTGGGCTCCACTGGTCCTTGGACCACCCTTTGAGTAGCACCAACTAGGTGAGCCCTGACCAGCTCTGACAGTCCCGGGATTTTTTGTTTTCCAGGAACCAACTCTCCCTTAGCACACCTCAGTCAGTGGGGGCTTCCTGCGGTGTGCCTGTGGCAGTAAGAAGAGAAACACATAATAAGAGCATCTGGCAGCGGTGGCCTCGCAGTGAGTGAAATGCCGGATGGGCCCTGGGAGGCTCTGGCCCTGGGGGTGGGCCTTCATCTCTGGGCTGTTCACCAAAAGCATGACCAGGCTGCTCTCTCAAGCTGTGTTCATTTTCTTGATGCTTCTCGTGGTGCTGATCGATTTTTGTTTTTGGAGTTTCTCCGTGCAAATTCCTGAAATAACTTTAATGCCCTGTCTAATCGTCGCTCCTGTTGTGGCAGAACTTTGTGTATTACTGGAGTTACTTGACAAAATTCAGATGGCCTGCCTTTATATAAGAAGTCAACTATACATCCGATCAGAGGGCAGAGAGAAGGCTCTTGTGACAGGAAACAGGGTCATCCTTGTTCAAGGGACAGCCTGGGGCCACTTCCCTCAGCCCAGCCAGGAATGGGAGGATGAGGCCAGCTGTCCTCTGAACAACTGGCCCATCCCAAATACACTGTGTCGTTCTCCATTCCAAATTCTAAATAACACTGAGATGCTACTCCCCAGGAGGCTTAGGGAGGGCAGAGCTGCCACGGCCACCACTCTAGAGTAACTGCAGGTGCAAGTCCCTCTGACTCTGCTACTATCCTACCGTGGAACTAGATAATAAAAAGACATTGGAGATTTACCCATACCAATGGGGTATTTCCTCCACTCTAAAATCAGGAGACCCTTTGTCTTTGTGAAGTATGCTTCTGAAGATCTTTGCAGGTCTGCAATCTCTCAGCGTCAGTTCAAAAGAATGACCAACTCAATGAAACACTTAGAACAATGAAGTTGTATCGAGAGGTAGACAGTGGGCAGGGGACAGCTAAGAGAGCATCACTGCCCACCGCAAGTCAGTCCTGCATCTGAGAAATGACAAGTCAATCCGTGTCCTGCACTCTGAGGGCTGCTCGTGAACAGTCACAACCAGTTACGTCAGATCCTTGAGTGCAAGCTCTTACACCTCAGATCCATATCCTTTCATTTACTTCGCTTCATGCCAAATGAACAGGCATGTGACTTGATGTTTAGATCTTCTAGGCTTGCCCACGCTCCCTGCACATAAGACGTAATGTGTATAAAGTGCTTAATGCTGCATCTGCCACCTGGCGAGCACTCAGTCAGTGTTAATGCTGACATACGTGTGTATTAAGCTTATACGATGGAGATGGCTTGAGTTATTTTTTGTGCATGTGGTGGTTCTGCTGCCTGCTTCGGTTATAGCTGTCTTCGTTATTCAGTACGACTCTGCCTTCTCTTACGTTCAGAGATGTTTTCCTGGGGTGGTCTCCTCCACTAGTTTTCAGGTTCATCTTAGAGGGTCCTTTACAGTCTGGCTAACTCCCTGCAGTTATTCGTACCCAAACTGCTCTGCGCACAGTGGGGACCCAGCAAAGGTTGCTGGCTGGCTGGCTGGTTGATTTACTGCCGCCTCCCCTCCGGCCCATTATAAGCTTTCATCACTGCAAATGTAAGACCCTCCTTATCCACATCTCCTGCCATCCAGAACAGTCTTCCCTGATCTCCCTGCCTCATTGACTCACCATCTCATTTTACCCTTTCTTCCTTTTCCTGGACCTTCTCACTTCATTTTTCTCCCCAGACTATCATTTTAACTCAGCGCACACATTATTTAGTTCTGGAAAATGTTCCGCATTTGCTCTTGTGTCTTCATTTGGCTGTACCCATTTCTATGGAGCCTCCCAGGATCATGAGACCATGGCTCCAAGGGCCACTTGTGAAAAATGAAAAGCTCCATGCGGATGGTCGGGGACATTAAACATATACTTGAGGCCGGAAGCTGAATCTACGGGAGAGAAAGCTTCCTTAGCTCGTCTTCTCTGTGAAGCTGTGTTGGGGTGAATGTTGTAAAGGAACTCTCTGAATATGGACAGGGGTTGGGGTGGGGTTGGGATGAAGCCTTGGCCATCTGGATGAGAAAGATTCAGATTCTGAAACAGATCTCTGGAGTTAATGAATTTCACAGCCCTTTGCTCTTACTGTGCTTCAGTCTCAGTCTAGGAACAGACACCTGTTTTGCGCTCGTTAAATGGCAGGCATAAGTAAGGAAGTGAAAAAGAGGTGAAGCAAACTGCTTTGCAAACCACTCTCCCTGTGAAATGAAGCAGGTAGCTTGAGGAGTGAAGGTAACTCAGCAGCCTCCTGGCTCCGTGCTAGGCGTAGCACCGAGGTTCACACGCGTTTACACACCTGCAGCTTTTTTTTTTTTTTCTAAATCAAGTCTGGGCTAATTACAGAATTTCACTGTATTTTCATACATATAATAATCTAGTTTACCCTGTAAATGATTCATTTACAATTTCATTAAACAGCCAAGGAGAACAAAATTTTAAAATAAACATGTATGGAAGTAAGATACAATATGTATAATTAGACATAGCACATACCCATGTCTTCGTGTTTGATGTGCACAGTAAAACAACAGGTCATTTGAGGCTATGCCAAATAGCAGGGATTAGATGACCTTTAAGTTCCTGCCAAGCTGGAGAGTCTATGATTTTGTGATCTGAATGAAAAATGAAAAATTCAGTGCGTCATCCAAATGTTGACAAGAATCCAGCTGTTTGATGTCAGGTAGGCAAAACAGCCCAGGCAACTGACAGAGGCATTTCATTTCCATCCAGATGTTTTCGCGTTGTGTTGATTTAGCCTGACACATAGCTAAGTTCAGCGACTTTCTCAAGATCTGTGACAGAAATCTTCTCCACGTACTGGCGGTAAATTTGTTAGAGGTTTGCCGTTTTGGCGTCCGCAGCACCGATGCCTTGCTCCTGCCCCACTGATAGCTTCTGGATCCATGTGATGAAAAGCGTCAGTTCAGTCCTCTGCATTCTCCAAGTCTTTGCTCTCCTCATTCCCCTGCCCCTTCCCAACGGAGGTCTGGTTAACCTGGGCTCTGACCCATGACAAAGTGGGCTCCTCCGTCACAGGGCTGTGCCTCGTGGCCTTTGTCTTTGAAACAGCTTCTGTTCACGGTGATCACTGTGTCTCTTGGACGTTGTTATCTGGCCAGGGGCTGGCCCGATCAAAATTTCTAGCCATCTTAAAGGTTGATTGCAGTGCAGACAATCCCAGCCACCATTCATCCTCCCATTACCATGGTCAGTAATACAGCTCATCTAGATTTGGCTGTGATTCACAGGCCTGGCTGAGGTGGCTGATGCCGACCAAAAGTCCTGTCCACACTCCATAAATCTAAGTGCTGTCCTTGAGTTGCAGCTGCGGCTTCTGTATGCAGAGCCCTGTGCTGTTTGCAAATCAGCCTCTTTGACTCAGCTTCTTCTGGTTGCCTTGACTCCCAGCGAATTTCCTGATTGCTGCCCATTCCTGGTACATCTGGTCCCTCTCATGCCCAGATGTCTCAAGCTTGACCATTCAGTTGAAACTGTGCTTCTGCAGCACCTTCCTCTGCCACCTTTCCCGACTTCTTTGCTTCCAGCCCCCTGCACCCTCATTCCCTTGGCCATGGCCTCCCTGCAGCCCTCTGCGCAGATGCCGCTGCGGATACTCAGGCCCTGCCTCATTGTGGACAGTGTGGCCTTGATGTCCAGAGGGCGGTTCTAGACCAAACTCCCTGTGTGACCTTGAGCAAGTCGTAACACCTCCCTGGCCCTCACTGTCCTTATCTTAACATGAGAGCATTGGGCTAAATCAGGTCTGAGGCCCCCTCCAGTTCTAAAATTATATTATCTCTCTAATACTGTTAGACTGGCTGCCTTCCAAGGTGTCACTGCTCATCATTCTATCTCGTTGTTATGCAGGGATTTTCGGGGTGAAAAAAATGAGGCTCTGGGACTGATACCTTGAAAAATTATCAAATGCATCTGCTACCCTTCTCATCTTCGTGAGCCCCCTCCTCTTCTTCTCTGTTGAATTGAAAACTCAGAGACTTAAACAGACACATTATGACAGCTCTGTCACTTCCCCAGTTGCACAGGAAAAACAGAGAAAGGTGCAGGTAAGCTTTGTGCCCCGAGTGTTACACAAGCCGTGCTGCTTCTGGGCCCCGATGGATGTGGGGCGGGGAAGGCAGAGGGGAGTGAGAGCAGAATGAGGGAGGAGAGACAAAGGGGGACTGCGGGAGGGTGGGCTCTCACCTGAGTGTAAGGGAGGAGTGCTCACCTGGAACATCCAGTCAGCACTTTGGAGTTTAGATATGTTAATTTCAAATGACTGTAAGACTTTCAGAAAAGACATTTAGCACATGCACAGTGTTTGGGTGCTTCCGGTGTTCAGACTTTCAGATAAACAGTCATCTCTGGTAGTAAAAGCTTGTCCATTCCTGGAGTGACTGGTCCAGGGAGATCACGCTAAGCGCTCTCCCCTCACATGTTTATGCAGGTGAAATCAGGTTAGTGGACATCTGGGGCAGTTTTCACGAAGTCACAGAGTGTTAGTCTACGGAGGGGGTGCTGACGTGGAGAAGAAGGCTCTTTTATACCCTCTCTTTATGTGAATGAGCAATAGGGGTTTTGCTGTGGTGATTGTGATGGTTTTTATCATTTGAAACCACCAGCTGATCACTGATTTTCCCACAACATCCCCCTGGTGGTGACTTTAAAAAAAAAAGTCACTTGAGAGTATCCTTGATTTTGGCCTCTAGGCTCAGGAATGGTTCTGAACAGCAACCCTGTTTCCAGATTAAATCACAGGAGATCAAATGTACGTGCTGTGTAGGTAGCCCAAGAGGAGAACGGGGCCCCTCCCTTTGGAGCTGGGAAGGGGCATCGTCCTGCTCAGTGCAACGGGTCGCTGTCAAGGGATCCTAGTGCGACCAGGGAGGGAGGAGTCACTGTCCTGTTTACCCAGCGACTCCTTTACCCTCACATATACTCCTTATTTCTCTCTTTCTCCCTTTCCTCATGCAATTTCCAACCTCTCTCCCCTGTAATCCATGGATTGAGGGTTTGCTGTAAAACTCTTTCAGCATTGTCTCCTTTCCAAGTCAGCTTCTCCGATGGCCAGGAGAACCTTAGCTCAGGGTTCCCCCCTCCCACAGTTTCTGCAGTGAGTGAAAGCAAGAGGGGGCTGGCAGGGTGGTTAGGAACAGAAATGCTAATCCTTCGTGCACAGGCAGTCACTAAGACCCCCAAGGGTGGGAGGACTCAGCCCAAAGACCTGAATTGGACCGAACCAGCACTGAGCTATAGGTGTGGAGGGGTGAGTGTAAGACCTTGGCTCAGCTGCTGACTGAGCCGAGTTGGGGGGCGGACCCGGCAGAGACGACGTGGAAGACATGCTGAGCAGCTCCTGGGTCAGAAGGGGGCGGGTCTTAGCGGATGGCATGTTGAGACATGATGATCTTTTGACTGTTGAGGAGATGGTGGGTCCAGAAAGAGGATGAGGAATCTGGAAAAGTAGGGGCGATCAGCCACACATAATTTGTTTTTATTGTTGTAGGGGTTTGTTCTACGATTTCACAGCTTACAAAGTACGATCACAAATACTATCTCATGCAGCGTCCACAATTACCCAAAATAACTGAGAAGTAGTTATGATTAACTCTATTTTGCAGTTCATCCCTTCATTCAGTATACTTTGAGAGCCATAAGATGCCCTGCTAGGAATTCAAGATACTACAGTGAGAGGGAAGGGTGCGAGCTTAGCATGTCGAGCTTACTACAACTCAGCTTAGCATGCACAAGGTCCTGGGTTCAATCCCCAATACCTCCATTAAAAAAAGAAAGAAATAGAAAAGATACTACAACAGACAAGACTACACCAACAGTTGAACAGTGACTGCAATGAAGTGTGATAGATTATGTTTGGGGGAAATAAGAGTGCCAGCAAGATTTAATCTGGTCTAGGGAAGTATTTTCAAAAGAAGAGACATTTAAGATGAGACTAGCAGGTAAGCAAGGTTGAACCAGGTGAGGGGCAAGAGATGGAAAATATTACAGTTAGAGGTGCAATTGATTAAAGAAAACAAAAACCAGAGACAGGAAAGGCAGAGAAAGCAAGTGAGTTTGGCTCATTCTAGGAGCTGTAAAGGAGTGATCACAGCTGGGTAAAGATTGTCAGGGGATGAATCAGAAGAAATGGAGCCGGAAGGAGAGGCAGGAATCAAGTCCCGAAGAAGCCTTGCAAGAAGCCATTGTTAGGGAGAATGAGAAAGATGACACTGAATTTTCCGATTTGTGCAGTTGGTGGACAGTCATGTGATTTTACTGAAATAGGGAGTTTGGGAGGAAGAGCAGGTTTTGAGGGAAAGAAGACGTGTCATGTGTGAGGCATCGTATGTTGCTGTGCCTTGGGCAGTTGGAGGAAAAGGTCTGGAGCTCAGGAGAGGAGCACGGGCTGAAGACAGCAGGGTAGCAGTATTTCTACATGGACGGTTATTAAAGACAAAGAAGTGGGTGAGGTTATCCAGGGAGAGTTGACAGAGAGAGGAGAAACAGGCCCAGGACAGAGCTCCACGGATCTGTAAAAGGAAAGGTTGGAGTAGGAGAAGAGAGCCTATAAAGGAGAGTGAGAAGCACGTTGTTTCTGTTGAGGGAATGTGCCCTGGAATCAGACAGCTCTGGCCATGTGTCTCTGGGCAAGTTCTGTCACCTGTCTGAGCCTTGGTCTCTTCTTCTTTAAGGGGCCAGTAGTAGTTCCTAGCTTGTAGGACAGAATCTAGGAAGTTGAGCATAATCTTGGCACGTAGTAGCGTCAATTCAGGCTAGCTAGTATGTTAGCTATTTTCATAAGAAAAATAAGAATGAGAACAATCAAAGGAAGCAGCAGCTGGAGAAGTCAGATGAGTAGCAGATGAAGATGATGTCATAAAAGCTGAGGGAAGAGTGTTCAGGGGAGACTGGTCAATGAGGACAAACTTGCTGAGCTGTAGGTCAGACGTGGATGACCTTTGCAAGATACGTGGTGCAAGAGGGGAAGGACCTGGAGATAATGACTGCTGGAGCAGCGGGTGCTCAGAAGAGCCGATGGCTTAGCCAAGGTCAGCGCAACCAGCAAACTCCATGGTCGCATAGTGACCAAAACTTAAGATCATGAGAATCCAAATGTGGTTTGCTTTCACTTGGAGGACTCAAAGAAGATGATTTAGCAAGTAAACATGACTCCATGACTTGTGCTGAGTTTGCTGAGGAAGGGAATGAATGAAAAAATACGAAAGGATGGGAAAGGGCGAAGGTGGGGGTATCCAGCAAGGGACAGAATGTGCCAGGAGGGGTAGTTAGGCGGACCCTCTCCCCGAAAAGGGAGGAAATTGGATATAAAACCAACAAGTATCTACTGAATACCTATCAGATGCGTCAAGCGGATGGGCCCTGTTGATGGAACCGACATAAGACGGGATTTCTGCTTCCAGGCACAAGTCATACGCATGTAAGAGCTTTAAGGGTTAAATAATTGTTAAAGGCAACAGTAGAGGAGCTATCACAAAGCAATATATGATTTATTGTCAGATGAATTGTAGCATTCAGTGAATGGACAGCTTCTTCAGACCTTGCCAAGGACGGCTCTCCCAGTGGGGGTGGAAGTCTAAGCTGCTGGTTTCGTGTAGATGAACTGGTGCCATTAGCAGGGAGCAGGTACTGAGGTCTCTGGGAGCTGTGTGATGAGAACGGGGCTGGGAAGAGGTGTGCAGGAAACAAGTCTCAGTGGGGCAGAGCCCAGAACCACAGCCCGTACCTGGGCTGTGGGATGAAAGCACTTTCTCCCCCTGGCTCAGGGGCGGTGCGCATCAGAGTGAAGTCAAGAGACAGAGAGACAGGAAAGCAGACACTGGGATACAGAGAAGACTATACAAAAAAAAAAAAAAAAGAAGAAGAAGAAGAATGCCCAGCACACAGTGGGTACTCATGGGATAAATGAACAGAAAATCGCAGGAGACACAATCCAAAGTTTATGGGAATGACCGAGCCACGTACTGGGAAAACTTCAGAGCCAGACTCAATCCTGACTCTTCTGATCTGCACACATTTAGACAAGTTTACTTAACTTTTCTGGGCCTTTTTTTTTTTTTTTTTGCCAGAAAGCAAGGCAGACAACTTCCTTGCCAGGCTCTTGTGAGGCCTGAATGAGATAATACGTACATAATGTGTACCATGCAGTCCAAAGTTGATGCTCAGTAAATATCAGTTGCCACTGACAGCTCAGGGTGCTTACAGATGGTCACCTTTTGCTGAAGAAGTTCAAGATGCTTTATAAATATTAGAACAGGAAGCCTCGTAAGACCCTGGAAAAGCGGATCACAAATGTTACCATCCCTCCTTTATGTGTGGAGAACCTTGGCTCTGAGAACCGGAGTTTTGCAAGAGGAAAAAGCAGTTCTGTGGGAGGATGGGGAAAAGAGGAGGAGGAAGCAAAGCATCCAGGAAGATTCTGGAAGCCAGCCCGCCTTCCTTCCCTGCTGCCCTCCAGCCAGCAGGTGGTGGGGTCAGATTACACTCTCCCCAACCCAGCCACCAGCCTTGACTGGGGCAGGCCGGCTGTGGAGTTTGCAGGGATGCAGTGTAACCCTGGGCATTTATTTCTCAAAAAATCAGGCAACATTAAGAGAATGAGCTCTGATCAGACCAACATTGGCTCCTCCTGAGAGCAGCAGTCGACGAATCAGACTCTCTTTGGCAAGCTTCTCCCACCTCCTCCACAACAGCTTGATAATAGTCCGTCCTGGTGGAATTTTCTCCCCCAGGACATTCCTGCAGCTGAGTTTCAAAACACGAGCCAGCAGAGTTCAGAAACTGAAACAGCCTTCTGTCTCATTAGCGCGCTGTGTTTCCCTGTTGTTCGGATTTGCTGTTGTGGTGCCTGTGTGAGAATGTGATCCCTTGTTAAAGTGCTCTATTTATATGGTTCTTCTCTTTAATTTCCCCCCGTTACTCAGCACCTGAGAAATAAAGAGAAGTCGGTGCATCGCACTAATGATTTGGGGGCTCTGGTTGCTCGTTGCAAGCTGGGAGATCCAGAGCCTGAGGAGGCTGTCAGCATCTGACCGGGTCCCTCCACCTCCGCCAGCACATCACATCCACAGGCGCGCGCCCCGGGGAAACACATCGTGGTCAGACGACTTGAGCGCATGGCAGAAGCAGGCTCCTGGAGGACTCCTGAGAACTGAGGTTGCCCAGGAGCTGCACACTCACATGCACGGTTGTGGTGCTTCAGAGCGGCCGGCAGGGAGAAAAGGCCTAGAATATAAATGAGGTGTGGGAACTCCAAGAGGGGTTGGCAAGCAGTAGGTGCCCAGTCACTAGCGGTTAAATGTGGAAAAAAATAGAACCGAAGCAACCAGGAGAGCGGGCCCAGTGCTGGGGTCTGAGGCCTGGGGCTTGGCGTGAACCATCTTCTGCTCACCCCGGGGCCTTGGCGAAGCTCTCTCTTCAGCAGGATCAGAGTTTATCTGTTTACATTTTAAAGTTCCCCAAAGTAGGAAACAGGAAGCCCTCCTCCTCCCTGAGCACTCTGTTCCTAACCCTTGATCAGGAAATTCTCCCCTCCTGTATGAAGCAGTCTTGTTTCCTCTGGCTCTGTCCTCAGACGAGGTGGAGAGGTAGTTTGCTGGCGTGATTTGAGGAGCCCCCTTCTGCACATTGCACGTCATGACTCAGGCCCTGACCTTTTCTCCTCCGTAACAGCGAGTCTCAGTTCCTTTCGTGTTTGTCAGGGCTCTTACAGACTGACAGTTTACATCCCCCTCTTGCCCCTGCCACAACGTCTGTAAGAGTAGTAATCAGGCTGAATATGGTGCAAAGACTGGACTACTTCTCGTCTGTCCCATTCACACCATGTTTGGATTAGTAACGATGGCTAAATTCATAGAGCCCCCTACCTTGTCCCCGGGCGACAGGTGTATTACCCTATTGTACCTTTCTGCGACCCTGTGAGGTAGGTGCTAATTTTGTCCCCAGATACAGACAAGAAAACCGAGGCACAGAGTGGTGGGGGACTCGCCCCAGGTCACAATTCAGAGTGGCAGAGCCTGGACTTGAACTTGAAGTAGTCTCATGCCCGAGCGGGCGCTCCTGGCAGCCCTCCCAAGAAGCCTCAGTGTCAGTGTCTGTCTGTCCCTCCCGCTCTCACCCAGCTCTGCCACTGGCTGCACACACATTGTGCTTTTACTTTCTTTTCTGTGCAGGCTTTTTCCATCCCTGAGCGAGCATTTTATTTTTCCTCTACAGCTTATTTCCTTCATACACTTATTCGGCTCAACAGGTATTCCTTGACCACCTCCTGGGCACAGGCTCTGTGGCGTTAACCCTGGAGATGCCGTGGCCTCTTCCAGAGCCCTGCTAGCCCTAGTCTGCCTTCCTCCTTTTTGCCACTCTTCCTGTCCTTACTTTATTCCATAGGAAGCAAGGTTAGGAGGGGTTTTCAGGATGTGCCACTGAAAGGCTCTCAGAAATTACCCTCCAACCCATTCACCTTGCCCATGGAGACCCAGGTCTGCAGAATTAATACGTGGCCGAGTCTTATTCAAATTAAAACTTGTTCTTTTTCCCTCTACCCTCTGCTTTAACCTCAGCACCAGGTACGTTATAAATGGTAAGTATTACTTGGCCATCTGTATCATTCTGTGACTCAAGTTTTTAGTCTGTAAAGTGGGAATAATAGTAATATTTACCTCTAACAGTTCTAGTGAGGACTAAATGAGTTAATACATGTAAAGAGCTTAGATTAGTGCCAGAGTTAATAAAGGTCAGTTTATAATTGTTTTATTAATTCCATGTCAGCACTTTTCATTACTACTTATAAGCCAATATTTCTAAATATTTGTCAGATTAAGATGTTTTTGTCCTAAACATGGGCTTAAAAAATGAACGTCTTTAATTGATCTTATGATGCTAGCAGTGAACTAATAGAAGATATTGTATATAATTTAAAAAGTACTGTGAAGTCTTCACAGCCCCCCTTCTCTATCTAGAGACTTTGGCAAGGTCAGGTCATGCATTTTCCTTTGCTTCCAAACACCCCGAACGTTAGATCCTTACTGCTTCCCACTCCCACCCATGCTAATCTGTGGGAGGCCTGAGGGCATAGCCTCGTCCTGTTCATCTTTTTATTGTCGCTCTCAGCACTCAGCGCCGGCACACAGTAGGTGCTCAGCACAGATTTGCTGTGGAATGAATGAATGCGGCATCTGCATATTTGTGTCCTTCCCTCCCTCTCCCACAGTCATCCTCAACTTCTTTCTAAGATATGTATGTATATTTTTTCTTGCTTGAATTTTTTACTCCAGTTTACCATTCAGTTTAAAACAAAAATACAGATTGTCAAATGCAGCCAGATAGATGGCTTACATAGAGACCACAGACGGGAGCAGTAAGCAAAAGTTAGTCAGAAGTCCCCAGTGCTATAGAGGGGAGAAGGTGGGCTGCGTGTGGACAGAAAAGGCCAGCTTTCAAAGCAGCCCTAAGCTTAGACAGAGAGGACAGGGACAGGACAGGGTGGGTGGTTGGGAGCCGTCAGCTTTGTAGTTAGATGTACCTGGACTTGAATGAGGGCGCTGACCTTGCTCTCTAAGCTTCTGCTTTACCAGCAGTAAAACGGGGCTGATAACTGGTACACTGCTCCTGTGGCTCTTGCAAAGACTGAGAGCATTTCTGTCCAGTGCTTGGCACATTGAGAAGCCTTGATAAGCCTCAGCTGCAGAGGAGAGGCTGTCCCTCCACAGTCCTCACCCCCTCCCAGGCACCCACAATAGTTCCTTGAGAACATCTCATGCCTTTTATTCTAAATCTGTGGTCACAAAGCGCTTGGTCTCTTGACAGGGGGCTGACAACTAATTCTGGGAATTGGTGAGTGATCTGTTCTGTTCCATGTGAATGTCTTTGCATTCTGGTGTATCAACCATTCCTAAAAGGGATTGCTCACCTGATGCTTGAACCTAACTGACAGAGGTCAGATCCTGGACCTGTGGTGGGTTTCCCTCACCCCTCCCTCCAAGCACACAAACGAGATGCAGCCACGTGGAGAGAACCTGGCAGAAAGAGCCAGGCATCTCTCATCATGCAAAGAGCAGCAGCAGTCGTTCCCATCATGGTCATCACCATTGTAATAGGTTAACAGGGCACAGGTGTATTAAGGACAAATGTGAGCTGTAAATATAAGAATAATTTAAAGGAAATAAAATCATTCATTTTAACTCTCCTCTCCGCTCTCCTGAGCTTCGCCGAAACTATACAACCAAACAAGCAGCAGGCAGACACCCGGCTGAATATGGTTACCAGAAAAAAAACTCCCTGCCTTTGCCTTGTGATTGGCTGAGCGTCTCCTGAGGGCCGAGAGCTTTTTAAGCAGCTGGTGCAAATGGATGCCTTTCTGAAATTAACCAGTTGATAAATGTCACAGGCATCAGGCTTCTCCAGGCTTTGGCCAGGCTGTGCTCAAACTGCCTGTCTCCCTCACGGCCTCCAGGGCCTGGGACTGACAAGGAGATGATGGTCCCATGCGGGCGGAGTGGGATGGGGGCGGGGCAGTCAGAAGGGAGCTGCTCAGCCCTGGGGGCAGGCGCTTCTCTCCCTCGCGCATCCTTGGATCTGTTGGCCGTGTGATTTCTGGACGTTTGTTCATACGAGGCCTCAATCCAGGAGGTTTACGTATGTGATACAAAGACCTGGTCTGAGCAGGTGGACTGACCCTGGCTCAGTTCTCAGTAACTGTGTGACCTTGTGCAGTTATTACCCACTCTGAGTTTGTTTCCTCACCTGTTTGTGGAGAAAATAAAACCTGCTTCATATGGGCATTAAATGATAATGTAAAAGCATGCTTCACCCCACCTGGAACATACTGGGTGCTCAGTAGATGGTAGGTCCGTGATGATGGTGATAATTACTGTTACTGAAGGATCCAAGAAGGTCAGCTAAATCCAGATATTACAGATCAAAAGTGCTATTGTCAGAGACTTAAAAGTTTTTTTCTCCTGGTAGGTCCTTTTGAGAAATGGATGTCAGCTGGAGCTGCTAGAAATGCATGCTAGTCACGTGTCTACACATAGCTGAGCTCCTGGCCTGGAAGAGGTGAGAGGTCACAAGACTAGCTTTGCTTACATTGTGATTTTGCCAAAAGTTGGACCCATGCCCAAAGGCCACTAAAATGAGTCTGGTGGAATACTGTGTTTAAAAAAAATGAGTCTGGTTACTGTGAGTCCCTCTAATTAGCCGATGGAGTGGGATCTACACACGCAAATGCTTTATAGTCCTGGTTGTTTCTGTCCTGCCAGAGCACTGGGATGGACCAGGGGGCTGGGCTGGTCCTGGCTCTGCCACCCTCTATTTGGCTTTGGCCACGTGTCTCTTTGGACCCCAGTCTCCTCACTTGCAAAATGAGAGGGTTGCATTTTATCGGTGACAGACACCAGGAGTGAGGAAGAAGAGTGGTGAAAGACAGAGATGAGTCCAGGCCAAAGCTGCTGAAGGGAGAAGCACAGGGCAGCTAAATCCGGGTGGGAGAAGTGATTCCTGCTTCCCAAGGACCAGCACTTGGGACACCAGCCTCCATACCTCTGAGGCCACCTCAGGAAGGTTATAGCCCACTGCTGGGTAGGCAATACTGGGTGTGTAACCCAGAGAGGCACAGGTTTTATGAGGCCAAACAGCCGCCCAGAGAGGGAGTTAGATTTCAGAGCCTCCGAGTTTGGCCCACTGCTTAGACACATGCAGCACCTGCCTCCCTCTTTCTTTCTCATAACACAGGTGCCCCTCAAACACCTACTGACTTCTACGTAATGGCCAGCATGTCAGCCGGCCTGCTGGTACTAACTGCTGTGCACAGCCTGAGCGTTTATGCAGTAAGTTGTATTCTTCTTAGGGGTCGTTAACATCATCCCAAGGCCAGTTGTTGAGCCTGGCAAGGTGAGCTTCCATGTATCTATTACTATTCTGGCCACAAGGCTCTGTTGTCTAGAGAGTACTTAGTGAAAGCAGTTACACGCACAACCAACTGACCAGCACAGGCCGGCTTTTAAGGACGCTGATGGCCATCAGCTTGTTGATGGACGTTCGTTGTGACAAGCAGGTCCACCTGGGGCTCTCCCCGACTCATCCTTTCCGCTCCTGACCCGGCTGTGGTGCAGTTGGATGTCAGCGGAGCGCCTTCTTAGTCTGGTCCCCTGTGTGCGGTGCTCAGGGATGTGGGAGCGGGAGTCCTGGAGTCAGAGAGCCGAGCTCCCGAGCCTGCCCTGCGGCTCCGCTGCTGGGTGACGCTGGGCAGCCATGCGCTCCCTCTAACGCTGCCCCATCAGGCTGGCGCTGCAGACCAGTCAAGGTTACCTGCTGGAGAAACACGCTGCAAACTGCAGGGCCCTGAGGAACTGTGAGCTCCGGGAGGCCTGGTCAGGGAGCCGGGCTTCTTCGGGTGGCGTTGAATATGCAGCGCCCAACGCAGTGGTTCTCAGCCACGTAGGACTCAGCCAGAGAGCTCTTAAAGGACACCAGCGCCTGGGCTGGCTCCCAGGTGTTCCTATTTAACTGGTTTTGGGTGGAGCCCTGGCAGTGGTACTTTTAGAAGCTCCCAGGTGATTCTAATGTGCAGCCAGGGCTGAGAACTACATTTGGCTCATGGCTGGAGGCTCAGTTCTGTTGGATGAGTGAATGATTCTAATTATGTCTTCCTCTCCCTGCCCCTTTGGAGAGGTGTGCTTTGTCCCGGATGGAAGGACACTTCCTGTGTCGGGTCACACTCAGGTGCCGGGCTATTTCTGGACCTGCTTTGTGAGATCATCTGGGCGTTCATGCTCAGAAGGTGCTCACAGTGACCAACATGCTGGTGGGCGGCACCTCTGAAGTCCAGGTTGGGGGCAGCCTTGCAGCTGCCGCCCTTGGCCACCAAGCTAGCATCCTGAAGTGGCCGCAGGCCAGGTCAGGGGTAAGCGGAAGGGAGCCGGGACTCCCTGGCCTCCCATCTCCTCCCGCCAACTAGGTCAGGCCAGCCCTCGGCTGTGCTAGCGCTCTGGGAAGTTCCTGGAGCTTTTCCCTTTGCTTTCCTTGCGGAGACGCCTCTGTCAGTGTTGTTTAATAGAGCGGCTCAACGTAAAATTCGTTTCCTGGGCAAGTGGGCAGTGGGGCTCACTGCTGGTACAACTCCAACTTTAGATTTCTCACTTCGGCTTTTGACGCTACTTCCTTCCAGGAAGTACTTTCTTACAGAATTCTACCAGCCTGTGTGTGTCTTTCTCTCTCTTCTACACCAAATACACCATGTTTCGATGTATCAGATTTACTACAGACAGATGTGTCAGGAATTCCTTCTTCTTTTCCCCACCTCCCCACCAGTCACTTTGGGCTTCCTTCAGAATTCCTTTCTCAGCCCCTCGGTGCCTGCCTTTTATAGCACCTCCCACGTTCTGATGTTTTTACATCATAAGCACCTCAGAGAAGATGGGGGCACCGTGAAAGCACAGGCAGAGCTGACCTGAAACTCCAGCATGGCCACTTATTTGCTGGGAGAACTTGGACACGTTACTTAACTTCTCTGAGCCTCAGTTTCCTCATCTCTAAAATGAGGCCAGTGAAGCCTGACTTTCAGGCTCTCAGGACTACTGTGGGAATAAATGAGATGAGATTAATACTGTGATAGAGGTGACGCCTGGAGTGGAACGGTGGTTACTGTTGAAGGCAGGATTCGTGTGTGTGTGTGTGTGTGTGTATACACGTCCTCCCACAATCCTCAGCACACTCCTCTGCCCATCAAAGGTACTCAACAAACATCCCCTGATTTGGGGTAGATGAAGAGACCTTGGGGACCCAAGTCCTAGGACAGTGGCAAGGAAGCCACTTTTCCCCCCACCTCCTAGTTAAGTTAGATACACACATCTCCTGGGGTTCTGTTTGTTTGCTTTTCAGTGGTATTCGGTGCCCTCTGTGCACCTCAGTGTGCAGCAGAGTATTGTCACCAGATGGGATTATTTGGGTTCATTACTGAGAGCTGCTCCACGAGGCTGAGCTAGTTCAGAGAGGAACCAGGGCCTCAGCAGAAAGGGGAAGGCCTGGTCAGCATTGAGTAAGTGCCAGGCGTCTCGACTGTGCTGTCTTAACCGGTGTGACATGACGCACGGCATGGCAGAAGCACCATCACCCACAGAGCAGACGAGCAGCGGGGAGGGCACAGCTTAGTGGTAGAGTGTGTGCTTAGCATGTGGGAGGTCCTGGGTTCAATCCTCAGTGCCTCTATTAAATAAACAAACAAACAAACAAACAAAAAAAATATATATATATATATATGTATATATATAGATGAGGACACTAAGGTTCAGACAAGTTAGGAAATTTGACCAACGGCACAAAACGAGACACAGCAGAACTGAAGATTCTTGGCTCTAAAATCCATGTACTTGCCATTATATCACACTGAAGTTTAAAGCCGAGGACCTGCGATGGAACTGTGACTGCCCCAACCAGCTGGGTAGCCTTGGGAGCAGCGCTTCGTCTTTCTGAGGCTCCAGTTTCCTCCGCTTAAAGGGAGAGTCAGACCACTCGGTGGTGGCCGGCTGTGCCCGTCACAGCTAGTCTCTGCAGCCCTCTAGTGGCGCTTTGCAGGTCACGGAGCGGCACCTTACCTTTCCCTCGCCATATCCGCAAAGGACCGATGCAGACTCCCAGGGCTGGTGGGAGCCAGGCAGCACTCTGACCTTCACTGATGACCAAGATAGACGGGGCTCAGAGGAGCCTTAGAGACAGAGATGAACAGACTGGTTCCCAGAATAGCTTTTAGTCCTGTTTGTTCTATGCTGTACCTAGAACTCTCACTCTTGAGTGATAAAGAATGAAAACCTCAAATATGGATTAAGATTTTGACTCTAAAATCACCTGTGGAATGCACACACACCTGATTTTGTCTGCATCCCACCGGTTCTGGTATCATCAGGCCACCTTGGCTGCTGGAGGGAGTGCTGAGGGGACACTGCTGGGGGCCAACATGCGTAGGTTCAAGCTCTGGCTCTGCTGTGTGTGTACCAGCTGTGTGACATCACTGGTCCAGTCACCTCTCTGTGCACCAAACTCTTCATTGATGAAACGAGGGGGTTGGTGGCAGAGCCCTTGCAAAGTCCGACGTCTTACTCATGAGCCTGGAGTCGCCTCTTCTTTAGAATGGCAGATTTTTCACATTCCATCCAATCTTTTACTTTGCTATTTTTGCCAATGGAAAAATGCTTTCTGGGAGCTGGGATAGAGGGTGTCAGGTAAAGGTATCATCTGAAGCTATGAAGCAGAAACGTGGCCTCCGGTAGCACCCACACCGGCGTACGCCTGCGTCTGATCATCTACATCTCATGATGCTCTTAGTGCCGGCTGGGCTTCCCTGAGATCCAGACTTGGAATCTAACTCTCTGTTCCCTTTGCAAGTCTAACAGATACTTCAAACCTATCATGGTCAAGTAGAGCTATCAGTACCCCACTCCCAAATACACTCCCCCACCCCTGCCTTCCTCACCGCAGCAGACGGCATCACCAGCCATCTCGTTGCTCCAGGAGCCCTGTTTGATTCCTCTCGTTCACTCATGTCCCCACATCTGGGTCTTCAAGAAGCTCCTTGGCTCTACCTACAAAATAGATCTCAAAGCTGGCAGCTCTTCCCTCCTCACTGTCTGCTACAGCACACCATCCTCTCCACACCTCAGTTACAGCCGTAGCCTCTTAAGTATCTCTGACCTGCACTCTTTCCCGGGTAATCCGTCCTTTACAGTGATCATTCAGAAGAGCTGATTGTGTTGCCCCCTTGCTTAAGTCCCTCTGGTGGCTTTGCCGTTGCACATGCGATCAAATCCAGATGCGTTACTGTGGTCCACCCAGCACTGCCCGGTCCAGCCCTGCCACTCTTGGCAGCTTTCCCCTCCTGTAACTGCCCCTCACTCACCTGGTGTTGCTCTGGCCACCTTGGCCTTCCCTCTTCCCTGAGATACTGAAGGCTTCCTCTTCTTGGGACCTGTTCTGTCCTTTCTGCCTGAAATGCTCCTCCGCGAGATCTTGGTGTGGCTGCCTCTTTCTCATTATCCATATCACCTCCTCTTCTCAAATGTGACCTCCTGAGGGACCCGCCCTGGCCACCCTACCTAAGTGGTGCCTCAGTCACATCCCCATATTTTATGTGCTTTCTAGCCCTTACTCATGCATGATTTTACTTACCTGTTTAGGAGTTAATAGGACTCTCTCTGCTGTAGAGGAAAGGGTAAAGGATGTATTTCTCTTGTTCACCACTCATTCCCTGGAACCATGAATGGTACCTGTCACATGCTTTTGTGATTCAGAAGAAAATGTCTTTCCAGTCATGGCACCTTTGCTTCATTGTCTAGTCTTAGTTGAACCCAGTGCCCAAGAAAATCTGTAGGTATGATTTATTTTGGCTCTGATGGTAGCGTTGGGTGGGATGGAAAGAAACAACCCGTGAATAAATGGAGGCAATAAGGGAGAGCACATATGCTGAGTGTGCACTTACATGTGCCTGCCTGTGTGTTGGAGGGCGGGATTTTTTTAATTGAAGTACAGTCAGTTACAGTGTGTCTATTTCTGGTGTACAGCATAATGTTTCAATCATACATATACATGCATCTATTCACTTTCATATTCTTTTCCATTATAAGTTGTTATAAGATATTGAATATAGTTGGATTTCATTCGCTGGTTGAGCATGGTGAATGGTTTTCAGTTGCACTCTCTACTGCTGTAAGCCTAACTTAGTGTAAATAAAGCACCAGGTGGCAGCAGGGCAGTATTACTACATTTTCTTAGCACTTAAGACACTTTCCCAGTGGATTAGCTGCTGCATCAGATGGACAGTTAGACACAGCCCCTGCACAGAGAGCTTGCAATCTACAGATGGACTGGTTGTCATTATATAAAGGTCTGTATCTTCACTATCAAAAACATGTATGCTCAGTGTCCTTCTCTGCAAGATATTAGGCAAAGACTGAAGAATCTTAGCAGACCAGGGAGAGCCTTGCTTTGTTGAAAATTCTAGTAGAAAAGGAAATACAGACGGTTGCACAAGCCCTGAACGAGTCAAGGCATGATCATGTATTGCGATTATTTGCCTACTTGTTTTACAGTTTATTGTTTGTCTCCTCCTCTAGACTGAACGTCCCTGGAGGGCAGGGCCCAGTCTTTTTCATCTTTGAACCTTGAAACACTTAGCAGAGAGCCTATCACATAAATGGGACTTAATGAATGTTTGTTCAAAGAATTAGAAAAAAGTTTTTTAAACGAGAAGGAGAAACAATAAATGTTACTGCACAGAAGGAAATCAGGAGCATGCCTTGTAGGAAATGTTTGAGTTGCACACTCTTAACCCCAGTTTATGATCACGTTCATCTTTCCTCCTCTTCTCCTCTTAAGAATAGTCAAGAATCCTTCCATGCCTCACTTCAGTGGAACATTAACCATGTAGGGCTCTTTAGGACAGGAAATCCAGCTAAATGCATGAGATTACTGTTCAGAGAACACCTTAAGACATACTCCCACTTAGCTGATGAGCATTGCTCACCATTTTTATAGCTTAAGAGCATTCAGTGTAAACTTGGAGACCATGTTCTGTGTTTTATAAACTTCAGCATCTTATTATCACCCAAGCAATGAAAGACAAAGACCATGTCTTGCTTCTTGAGTTTCTCTTGAGATGAGGCCCCCTTTTTCTTTCATGCCAGCCCGCAGCCTCCCAGCCCCACGGCAGAGGGGTCCTAGAGCAATTTCCCCCTCCTTGGGTGCAGAGGTGCTGGGATGGGAAGGAGAGGACTGATAAGCCTCAGAAAGCGGAATGGCAGAAAGGAAGACAGCCCCAGGCCAGAGGCAACGATGGCACAGGGCAGGGGACGGAGGAGGACACTGTGAAGAAGGGACTTGGGGTGTCTGGAGGCAGGTTAATGCAGGGCTGGCTTTCTCTAGGTCGCACTGCCTAAGCCTGCAGACGCCGCTTAGATTTCAAGTCAGATTAGGATTATGTTAGATTTCCTCCCTGAATATAGCTTAAATTCTGAGAAAATCCTTTTTATGTATCTTCTCCATCTCTAAATCCAGATCTGCCACCAGTCCAGGGGGGGTCTGAATCTAAATTTCCTTTCACAGAGGGAAAGTCTTTCTTTCCACAGTGACAGATTAAAAGGTTTAAAACTGCAAATGGGCATAGCATGTGGTATGACTGAATGTCAGAATATACCTGAGAGCTTCTCTCCTGTTTTGTTGGAGTGGAGGGGAGAAAACCACAGAAGGGACAAGTGGGGGCTGGAAACGTCAGTCAAGCTGGTTTTTTCCCTTTCATCCTTGTGCAGACATGAGAGGCTGTCAGATCAGCTCTCGCTGCCAAGATCACTACAGATACTTCCACTCCTTCTAATCTCTAACTTCCCATGATCTGTTCCACCTTTATGATCATCTCTAAAAAATAATATAAATGTATTCTAAGTTAATTTAAAAACTGACTGTGGCCTCCTAGTTTTGGTGTCAGAGTTCGTGTCCATTTATGATCATATTCCTGCCAAGTGAAGGCCAAATAATACCCCCAAGTCAGCAGCAGATGAACGTTTTGCATTAGTTCAGGGGAGTGAGAGTGCTGGGAGAACCGTCATCACTGTCATGTGACAAAGAAACATGGAACGTCAGCCTCGAAAGAATCTGTACGGATCACAGAGTGTGACGTGTACGGTATTAATACTTTAAGTGTTTTACTTGTATTCTTTGTCCATACCAACTTGCTGCAGTTCAATAGCAGAAAGCAAATCAATATGCAATAAGTAGTTTTTTTGCTTAAAAGAAGTTTTTTTAATTATAGTATTTTATTTGGGAAAGGTACACCCTTAAATTGATTGACCCATCCAAAAAAAAATCTGTGGTTAAATGAGCTCCTTTTTAAAAAAGGAAATGATCAACAATGATATGACAGTGATTTAAATGCAAGTTCACTGCACACAGAACCAAAAGAACCAAGTTAATAAGATGTTATGTTTTTATCAATAAACCCTGCATTGGCGATTTTGCTTAAAGAAAATAGTATTACATGTCACATTAACTTAATGTGGTCAATTTGAATTTTATTGGTTTTGCTTATTTTAATTTGTAAATTGATTTGGTTTTATGGTTGCTTACATAAGAGCTCTTCATATAAGGAGTGGAGTTTACATCTGGTTTTATGATTGTACATATTTATGTAACTTTATAATAAAAGAAATCTAAGCCAGTATCTTATGGGTCATATATTAAAGTTTGGGAAACACTCTCTGGACTAGCATTTTGCAAAGATTGTTCTGTGGTATGCTAGTGCCGGGAAATGAGCAGCAACAGCAGAATGCATTTGTCAACCAGTAAGTTTAAGAAATGCAATATAGCCTCCTTCTAGGAATTATAGTACATGGTAACATACCTCAACATGAAAAAACTGTTTAATTTTGCCCACAGTTTTCCAAAATTATTTGACTATATAAAGACATTTTTCATGGAACAATCATTAAGATCGTACAAAATTCTCCCGAACACAGTAAAAATTGCTCTAGACTAGAGAAAAGCAGGTCACATACTTTTCATTGAGGAGAGAAGATAACCAAGTCAGAGGCATAAGAAGAATGTAGCTCCAGGAGGTGAGAGGTACTGAAAAACAGAAATTCCTCCTGTGCAAATTCTAGTGATCTCTATGAGGAAGAAAGGTTGGGGAGCACATTAAAAGTGACCAGAGTGGCTGCACAGGGTGCTGTCTGGTCTACAGTCAAACCTGAAGAGGAACATTTGGAAGAGAGAGAGACGGCTACACAGGGTTGATTTCTTCACTGTGACCTAAATGAGGAGATGTTGGTGAAAGTTAGATTTTTTAAAAAATCTTTTTAGCCGTTCTGTGTCTTTTGATTGGAGAATTTAGTCCGTTTATGTTTAAAGTATTGTTGGTAAGTAAGGAATTACTACTGCCATTTTGTTCATTGTTTTCTGGTTGTTTTGAGGATCCATCGTTTCTTGTTTCTTATCCTGCTCTTTTTTTTTCCCTGTTTTCGTGTGTGGTGTTACCCAGGCATCCTGTTTTGACTTCTTCATCATGTTCCTTTGTGTAGCTACTACAGGTTTTCCCCTTGTGGTTACCATGAGGCTTGCAGAAAATTATGACAACATATTTTAAACTAATAACAATTTAGCTTCAATAGAATTCCTAAGCTTTGCACTTTTACTTCTCCTCCCCTCACATTTTAGCTTTATTGATGTTACAATTCACTTATTTTTAAATATGTAACTAAGAACAGATTATTGTAGTTGTGGTATGTATTTTACTACATTTGTTTTAAACTTTAACCTAGAGTTGTAAGTGACTTACGCACCACCATTACCATGTTACAGACTCTGTTTGAGTATGTATTTACCTTTACCGGTGAGTTTTTACACTGCCTTCTTACGTTTTTATGATATTGATTAACATCCTTTTTTACACTCAAATAACTCTCGTTAGCATTTCTTGTAAGGCAGGTGTAGTGGTGATGAATCCCCTCAGCTTTTGTTTGTTCAGGGAAGTTTTTTCCCTCCTTTATTTCTGAAGGACCACTTCACTGGGTGTAGTATTCTTTGAAAATTTTTTCTTTCAATATTTTGAATGTATTATCCCATTCTATTATTTCTATTGAGAAAGCCACCAATGGGCATTTGGGGGTTCACTTGTGTGTAACTTCTCTCTTTTCTCTTTCTGCTTTTAAAATTACTTTTTTTTTTGGTCTTTGACTTTGACATTATAATGTGTCTCGGTGTAGCCCCATTCAGGTTCAACCTGTTTGAGGTCTTTGGGCCTCTTGGATATGGATGTCTGTTTCTCTCCTCAGGTTTGGGAATTTTTCAGCCAGTATTTCTTGAAATATACTGCCTCTCCATTTCTCATTCTCTTCTCCTTCTGGAATTCCAATCATGTGAATATTGGTTTTGTTTCATTGTGTTCCATAGGTCCTGTAGGCTTTCTTTACTCTTTTTCGCTTTTCTCCTTTTTGCTCCTCAAATGTCTCATCTTCTAAGTTGCTGGCTCTTTCTCTGCATGACTGAGCCTGCTTTTGAGGCTCTTTATTGAATTCTTTAGTTCAGTTATTGTATTTTTCAGCTCTAAGATTTCTGGTTTATTATGGCTTCCATTTCTTTTTTAAACTTCTCATTTTGTTCATCCATTTTTTAAAAATTTCATTTTGTTGTCTCTGTGTTCTTATAGTTCACTACACTTCTTTAAGATTATTCTGAATTTGGCAGTTCAAAGATCTCCAGTTTTCAGGTCAGTTTTTAGAGTTTCATTAATTTCCTTTGATTGTGCCACATTTACCTGATTTTCCAGGAGATTTGATTCCTTATATTGGTATCTGCACATTTGAGTAAGTGGTCTTCCCTTCCAGACTTTGCAGGCTCGCTTTGGCCAAGGTGGTTCCTTACCAGTCAGCTCAGTTTGGTTTTGGACATGGCTGCTGGTAATGTCCTTGGGCAGGTGGGACCTGCTACTAGGGTCTATTTTGGGTGAGGCAACTGTTTCAGCTCTGAGGTCAAGAGCAAGAGGGTATACCACTGGCTGAGAACAGCTGGGTAAGACTGCTGGCTTGGTTCCCTGCCCAAGGAGGCTGCAGAGTGGGAGACCTTGTAACACTCTTAGGACACAACACAGTGCTTTGGTATTTCTGTACATTTCAAAATGGTCACCATGGTGAGTCTAGTTACCATCTGTCACCATACAAAGATATTACATAATTGTTGACTCTATTTCCCACACTACACATTTCATACCTGTGGCTCATTTATTTTCTAACTGAAAATTTGTACCTCTTAATCGCCCTCACCTATTTCTCTCCTTCCCCCATCGATCTGCTCTCCAGAAACTACCTGTTTGTTCTCTGTATCTATAACTCTGTTTCTGTTTAGTTATGTTTGTTTATTTGTTTTGTTTTTTAAATTCCACATACAAGTGAAATCATACATTATTTGTCTTTCTCTTTCTGACTTGTTTCACTTAGCATAATACACTGTAGGTCCTTTTGTGCCGTTCACATGGCAAGATTTCGTTCTTTTCTTAGACTGAGTATTATTCCATTGAATATTGCATTGACGATACCACATCTTCTACTGATGAGCACTCAGTTTGCTTCCATATCTTGGCTATTGTAACTAATGCTGGAATGAACATAGGGGTGCATATACCTTTTCTAACTACTGTTTTTGTTTTCTGTGGATAAATTCCCAGGAGTGGAATTGCTGGATCATGATAGATTTGTTTTTGTTTGTTTTTGTTTTTTGAGGAATCGCCATACTGTTTTCCGTAGTTGCTGCACCAATTTACACTCCCACCGATAGTGAGTGAGGGTTCCCTTTTCTCCGCATCCTCACCAACACTTGATGAGCATCTTTTCTTGTTCCTGTTGGCCAACCGTAGCTCTTCTCTGGAAGAATGTCTGTTCAAGTCCTCTACCATTTTTTGTTGTTTGTTGTTTGGGTTTTTTTTTTTTTTGATGTTGAGTTAAATGAGTTATTTGTATATTTTGGATATTAACTCCTTATTGTATATATCATTTGCAAATATCTTCTCCTTTTCAGTAGGTGGCCTTTTCATTTTGTTGATCCTTTACTGTATAAAAGCTTTTTTTAAAATTGTTAATTGAAGTATAGTTGATTTACAATGTTGTGTTAGGTTCAGGTGTACAGCAAAGTGATTCAGATATACATATATATATATGTAAATATACATATTTATCTTTTTCAAATTCTTTTTCATTATATGTTATTACAAGATACTGAATACAGTTCTCTGTGCTATATAGTAGGTCCTTGCTGTTTGTTTTGTATATAGTAGTATGTATATGTTAATCCCAAACTTCTAATTTATCCCTTCCCCCTTTCCCCTTTGGTAACCATAAATTTGGTTTCTATGTCTGTGAATCTATTTCTGGCTTGTAAACAAGTTCATTTGTATCTTTTAAAAAATTCCACATATGACTGACATCATGATATTTTTCCTTCTCTGACTTACTTCACTTAGTATGATAATCTCTAGATTCATCAATGTCACTGCAAATGGCATTATTTCATTCTTTTTATGTCTGAGTAGTATTCCATTGTATGTATATACCACAACTTCTTTATCTAGTCATCTGTTGATGGATATTAGGGTTGCTTCCATGTCTTGGCTATTGTAAATAGTGCTGCTGTGAACATTGGGGTGCATGTATCTCTTTGAATTAGAATTTCCTCCAGATATATGCCCAGGAGTAGGATTGCTGGATGATATAGTAAGTCTATTTTTAGTTCTTTGAGGAATCTCCATACTGTTCTGCTTAATGACTGCACCAAACTACATTCCCAACAACAGTGTAGGTAGGTTCCCTTTTCTCCACACCCTCTCCAGCATTTATCTTTGTGGATTTTTTAATGATGGCCATTCTGACTGGTGTGAGGTGATACTTCATTATAGTTTTGATTTGCATTTCTCTGATAATTGGCGATATTTAGCATTTTTATGTGCCTATTGGCCATTTCTATGTCTTCATTGGAGAAATGCTTATTTAGGTCTTCTGCCCATTTTTGGATTGGGTTGTTTGGTTTTTTGTTTTTGTTTTTGAGTTGTATGAGCTGTTTGTGTATTCTGGAAATTAAGCCCTTGTCAGTTGCATCATTTGCAAATATTCTCTCCTATTCCATAGGTTGTCTTTTTGATTTGTTTATAATTTCCTTTGCTGTGCAAAAGCTTATAAGTTTAATTAGGTCCCATTTGTTTATTTTTACTTTTATTTCTATTGACTGGGTAGACTGCCCTAGGAGAGCATTGCTAATACAATCTTGTAGTCTTCATTCTCACCATAAAGGTCAATTGCAGCAGTAATTTGGCATTTCAAAGACTGGTTTTCAAAAGATGTTTTATTTTAAACAATGACTGTTGATAATTCTAAGAATCTGTTTTGTTATTGAGTACCATGAATGATCAGATTTCCTATTTTCCATTGGCTATGATGTCATCAATGCATTCAGACTCCATCAGGTCAGATATCCAGTTCCGGACTTCCACCTCTGAAGGTCTGTTTCCTAGAACCTCTCCTGATATAAAATGCAATAGCAGTTTGTGTTCACAGAGGAAATTTAGAAAAATACTCTCAGTATTTCAACCTTCAGGAATTTAACACAGGAAGTAAGTGACAAAGGTTCTGGAAGGGCTGTAAGAGCAAAAAATGGGGGAAGGGGAGTAGGTAATATTACCCTCTGTGGAAGCTTCTACTCTTCCTATAGAGAGATACTCCTTCCGTACTTCAGTGACCTTATGTTTTAAGGACAGCTGTTACAGGAGACTGCAGACATCAGCTGAAGGCGCCGCAGGAGTCTGTTCCTGCCGCTGCAGTGCTGGTGTTGCTGCTGACAGATCCAGAGGGCGACAATTTCTTCTTTATTCCTTTTTCTTCTAATCTCTCGTGTATGACTCTTACACTGACAGAATCTAAGACGGAAAACTGCTGGCAAAGGAGTCTGAAAACTAAGGTTTCCAGACTTTCAGCCCCTGCGATGTGGGGAAAACTTAGAAGGATCTAGATGGTGCTGAGAACCAACACATGGTATCTGACACATCTTGACTTTGCTAAGTGGGAAAAAAGCACTTGTGGAGAGAGAGGAGAGAAAGGAGTTCTTTGGAAGATCAGTTTTAGGAACTAGTATGTATGTAGGAATTGAAGATCTGAATATAGACTTTCTAAAACTACGTATGTTACAGACACCTTGAAATTTTTTCAGGTGGTCGCATACCGCAGTTTGAAGACCATTGATCTAGACACTGATGTTGCCAGGGAACCCAGACCTTCCTGACAGCTTCTTCAGTGCACATTTGACCTCCTTGTTTCTCAGGCTGTAGATGATGGGGTTTAACATGGGGGTCATAACACAGAAGAGCACAGAGACTAGAATGTCCACGTCCAGGGAGTAGCCCTCTCTGGGTCTATCATAGTTGAAGTTGGCCGTTCCATAAAGACCACCACCACAGTGAGGTGGGATGCACAGGCAGAGAAGGCCTTGCTCCTGCCCTGAGCAGAGGGAATCCTAAGGATGGCAGAGATGATGAGTATGTAGGACACTGCGGTAAACAGGCAGGGGCTCAGGCCGATGGTGGCACTGGCCACATGGAGCACAGACTCATTGAGAGAGGTGTCTGAGCAGGAGAGCTTCAGAAGCATTGGGATGTCACAGAGAAAGTAGCTGATCTTGTTGGGCCCACACAGAGTGAGTGTGGCTGCCAGCACTGTGTGTGTCACAGAATTCACCAGCCCACATAGCCAAGATCCAATTACCAAAAAAACATAGACTTTCACACTCAGGAGGACAGGATATTGAAGAGGGTGGCAAATGGCAAGATAGCGATCGTAAGCCATAGCAGCCAATAAGACACCTTCAGTGCCAGCACAGGTCACAAGGAAAAAGATCTGGGAAAGGCAGCCCTCATAGGAGATGGTCGTCTTCTCCCGGAAGAAGTTTCCCAGCATGACTGGACTGGTGGTGGACGCGTAGCAGATGTCCAGGAAACTCAGGTTGCTGAGGAAGTGATACGTTGGAGTGTGGAGAGCAGAGCTGATCTTGGTGGCTGTTATTATGAGCATGTTCCCGAGGAGTGTTGTCAGGTAGGTGACCAGGAAGATCAGGAAGAATAAGCCCTGTAGGTTGGGGTGGTTGGAAAATCCCAAGAAGACGAATTCAGTGACGTCTGTTTGATTGTTCACTTCAAGTGGCATCACAGCTACAAAACAATGAGGAAAAAGAAGCCATAATGAGAATGTACAAAGAGCACCCCACGTCGGCATGTCTCAGGGAGACCGTAACTTCTCACAGCAGATCTGGCCAGCTCAGGCCCAGGAACCTCCCACATAGTTTTGTGTGGCTGGTGGTACATGGAAATACATGGAGATTTGGTCCAAACCTACAACAAGCAGCTGACCCCTATGTTACAGTAAGCTCATTTCTCACTGGCTTTGCGAAGTCTCCCTCCTAACATTGTACTTCACTGCATTAAATTCTTTTTTGCAAACATTTTATTTTTTAAGTAATACATTTTCACTGTGAAAAATTAAGAAAAATGCAGAAAGATACAAAGAGGAATAGAACCATCCACAGAATTAATGCTACCTTTCCGTGTATTTCATTTTAGATTCTTTTTCTATACACGAATCTTAATTTCTATAGGCTTAAAATATTGAGAGCACAAATTCCTAAAAGTGCATTATATATTATATTACACAAAATAAATTTAATATCTCTTTGAACATTTAGATTGCTCCCATTCATTTTGCTATTATAAACCCTAGAATGAAAAATTTCATATACAGATATCTGTGAACATCTCTCATTTATTCAGAATAAAATTTTGTTGGTCTACTTTTGAATAAATTAATCTTTTTTCTCAATAGGAACATTTATCTTTTAGGATTTATAGGGTATAAAGAAACTTAAGCAATCATATATTCTTAGGTATTTTTTCTCATTAAGGTAATCTTTAGTAGTCCAAAATTTAACCTCAGTCAAATATTACATGTTTTCTGGTAAGAGAATTAATATAATTATTAATTTTCTATTAAAGTATCTGTTCTAATCTCTGAGCCATTGTTACAAACTTCAATTTCCATTTTATTTTCAATCTGGGAGGCAAGATGATATGGCAGAACGAGTGAGCTCTTGAGTCAGACAGATGTGAATTATAACCTTATATCTGCTGCTTACTAGATGTAGACAGTGGATAAATTAACTGATCTCTGTTCCTTAGTTTCCTTATTTTATTCTTATAGCAGTAGTGCCTATCTCATGGCTGTTGGGAAAAGTAACATGAGATAATATGTCATGTGCCTGGCACATGTGTGCTCAATACCCTTTAGCACTACTTCTATCCCTACTTTACTAATAGTTTTAATCATGAATGGAGGTTGAATTTTGTAAAATGATTTTTCTGCCTCTGTTGAGATTTAGTATGTTAATATGGTAAATTATATTGATTGACGTTTTGAATGTTGAACTAGCCTTGCATTCCTGGGTTCAATCTCAATGGATTTTGATGTATTATCCTTTCTGTATATTGCTGTATTCAATTTGCTAATATTTTGTTTAGGAGTTTTGCATAATGTTCATGGGAAATGTTAATGGTCTGTAGTTTTTTTGTATTGTCTTTGTCTAGTTTTATTATCAACTATCAGGGTAATGCTGGCCTTATGAGATGTATTGGAAAGTTTCTCTCCTTTTAAATTTTCTAGGAGAGATTGTGTAGAATTTGTATTATTTCTTCCTTAAAGCCTGGTCAGATTAAACAATGAAACCATGTGGGCCTGGACTTTTATTTTTTGTAAGGTTTTAAACTAGAAATTTAGTTTCTTTAACATACATAGAATTATTCAGGTTATCTACTTCTTGAGTGAGTTTCATATTTTTTGGTGTCTTTCAAGAAAGTGGTGTATTTCATCTCATTGTTGAGTTTATAAGCATAGGGTTGTTCGTAGTATTCCATTATTATCCTTTTAATGTGGGGTCAGTATTGATGTCTCTTCTTTTACTCTTGATATTGGTAATTTGTACCTTTTATCTTTTTTGCCTGGTCAGTCTGGCTGGGGTTTATCAATTTAATTGTTCTTTTGAGTGAACTGGTTTTTAGTTTCATTGATTTTCTCTATTGTTTTTAATTTCATTGATTTCTTCTCTAATCTTTGTTATTTCCTTGCTTTTGTTTGCTTTGGGTTTAATATATTCTTATTTTTCTACTTTCTTAAGGTGGAAGGTTAGGTCATAATTTTATATATAAGCTTTTCTGATATAAATGTTAAATACAAACTTTGCTGTAAACCCTATTTTAGTTGTATCCCACAGGTCTTGATGTATTGTGTTTTTAGTTTCGTTCAAATATTTTTTCCTTTCATTGAAGACTTTCTATTTGCCCCAAGAGTTATTTAAAGCTATGTTGATTAATATCCAAATACTAATGAATTTTCCAGACATCTTTCTGTCGTTATTATTCTATTATGATCAAAGAATATGCCTGTATGACATTTATTATTTTAAGTTTGTTTATTTGTTAATAATCAGAATGTGATCTATCTTAATGAACATTCCTTGAGCACTTGAGTAGACTGTCTATGCTGGTATTATAGGGTCAAGTATTTTATAAATGTTAATTCAGTTAAGTTAGTTGATTGTTGTTCAGGTCATCTGAATTCTTTCTGATTTTCTGCCTACTTGTTCTCTCAGTTAATGAGAAGAGAGTGTTGAAGTCTCCAACTGGAATTATGCATTCATTTATTTCTGCTTTCAGATCTATTAGTTTTCCCCTTATGTACTTTGAAGCTCTTTTTCAGGCATATATCCATTAAGAATTGTTATGTATTCTTGGAGATTTGACTTTGTCATTATGTAATATTCCTTTTATCTCTGATAATCTTGCCTCTTCTGAAGTCTGTTTTGTTTGAAATTAATATAGCTACTTTGTATTTATTTTGGTTAGTGTTTGCATAGTATTTCTTTCTCTATCCTCTTACTTTTAACCCTTTTCTTTCCTTGTATTTAAAGTGGGTTTCTTTTAGACAGTGTATAATTGGATATTGCTTTTTTAAAAATTCAATCTGACAATTTCTGCCTTTCAACTGTTGTATTTGGAGCATTCACATTTAAAGTAATTACTGATATGTTTGAATTAAAATTTACTGACTTACTAGGTGTTTTCTGTTTGTTCCATTTACCCTTTGTTTCTTGTTCCCTTTTTCTGTCTTCTATCTACTGGGCTGAGCATTTTAAAAAATGATTCTATTTTATTTTATAACCTTTATCTACTTATTATTTAATTCTTTGTAAAAAAAAATCTGACTGTTGCACCAGGAATTGCAAAATGCATTGTAAATAATCTGAGTCTGGATTCATATAATATATACCACTTCAGTGTAGTTGTTAAGACCTTACATTTCCAATTTCTCCATCACTTCCTTTTTGCTGCTGTTGTCACAAAGTTTGCTTTTACATATGCTATGAACATGCACTACATTGTTACAATTTTTGTTTAAACCACCAATTTTGAGCATTAAAAATAAACAGTAGTTTTATTTTACTGTACTAGTTTCCTATGGCTGTCATAACAAATTACTACAAGCCTGGTGACTTGAAACAAAAGAAATGTATTTACTCACAGTTCTGGAGGCTTAGAAGTCTGAAATCAAGGTATCAGCAGGGTCATGCTCCTTCTGAATGCTCCAGGCGAGAATCCTTTCTTGCCTTTTCCCAGTTTCTGGTGTCTCCTAGAAATCGCTGGTGCCCCTTGCCTTGTAGGTGCATCACTCCAATCTTTGCCTCTCATCTCATGGCCTTCTTTTCTGTGTGTCTGTCTGTCCTTTCCTTTCTTTGAAGGACACCAGTCACAGAATTTAGGGCCCACCCTAATCTAGTATGATCTCATCTTAAATAATGACATCTTCAAGTGTAATTTGGAAATAAGATCACATTCTGAGGTTCTTGGTAGACATGTATTTTGAGTGGACACTGTTCAACCCAATACATTTACCTTCATTTAGTCCAGTTCTAATATTCTTTGTTTCTTTGTATGGCTCCAAATTCCTGACTTGTATGTATAATCATTTTCCCTGAAGAATTTTCATTAACATTTCTATTAGAGTATTTCTGCTGGTAATGTACCCCCTCAGTTTTTGTTTGTCTGAAAAAAGTGTTTGTTTCTTTTAATATTTGAAGGATATCTTCTGGGTTGACAGTTTTTCTCTATCAGCACTTTGCACCATTGTCTTCTAGGTTGCATAGTTAATGACGAGGAGTCTGCTATATTTCTTATTTATGGTGATCTGTCAGGTTGAGTTTTTTCCTCTAGCTGCCTGCAAGATTCTCTTTTTGTCTTTACAGAGTTTGAATATAATATGCCAAGGGTATTATTTTGTTTTATATGAATCCTGCTCTGTGTTCTCTGAATACCTGGATCTGTCATGAATTTTGGAAAACTCTCAACCATTATTTCTTCCAATATTTTTTTTCTCTGTTCATCCTGTCTCTCCCTTCTGGGGTTCTAATTATGGGTATATTAGACAGTTTGCTATTATTCCATAGCTCTTGGATGCTCTGTTCTTTGTTTAACTTTTTTTTCTCCTTGTGTTTTTGTTTGGGTAATTTCTATTGACCTGTATTCAAGTTTAAATTCTTTCTGTAGTTGTGTCAAGTATACAGATAACCCTGTTAAAAGGCATTCTTCATCTTTGTTATTATGTTTTTTATTTCTAGCATTTCCATTTGATCTTTTCTTACAGTTTCCATTTCTTTGTTGAAACTAACTGTCTGATCTTACATACTGTTTACCTTTCCATTAAAAATATCAGCCTACTAACCATTGCTATTTTAAATTCCTTGTCTAATAGTTTTAATATTTCTCTCATATCTGGGTCTGGCTCTGGGGTTTGTATTGTCTCTTCAGAATGCATTTTTTCTTATCATTTTTGTCTGTATCACAAATTTTTGTTGAGAGATGGACATACTGTATAGGTTAGTAAATACTGAGGTCAAACTTTTCTTCTGTTTGAAGAAGAGTACGTCTTTCCTTCTACTATACCTTTAGTGTGAGGGTTAATCTAGTGAGCAGCTGGACTGAGTTTGAGTCTGTTTTCCTATGGTCACAGGCTTCAAATTACTCTAGCAGTGCTTTGTATTTAGGGTACGAGCAAGTGTGCCCACATTTCTGCTTCTTGCCTTGCTTTGGGTTTTCCTTTTTTTTTTTTCTTGTCTTGTTCTGTAGAGATTATCTGTTTCTTCAAGATCTCCTAGCTGTATCCCACTGTTATTTGTATTCGAAGCTTGTTAGTGGGCTGGTGGGCGACAGGGGAGGAGTGTTTGCTGCAGGTCTGGTTAAGCGTTCTGAGCTCTGCTGGAAGCCCTCTCGCCTCAGTTGTACCCCACACCTCTGGTGATTCCTGCCAGGTTGCGGGGAGCAGGTGGGGCGAGCCTAGCTGGGTGCTGCCAAGCTCTAGCCGATTAATCCTGAAGAGCCCAGTGATTTCTACTTCGAGTGGAACCTCATTAGCTACCCCAGAGAAGGTGGCAGGGCACTGGCTGCCACTGGGGCACAGTCTAGGTTGTGTGAAGCTATTCAGGCCTGCCTTTCTGGGCAGGGTCTTTGGGAATAAAAGTAACTGAGTGCTTCTGCAACAGGTGCTTAATAAAATACCCTCCACCCCTCATGGGCTATCTGAGAGCCCAGCTGACTGCCTGGAAAGCAGGTTTTGGTGTGAGAACGTGCAGGCACGGTTGCAGAACATCAGCAACGGCCCACAGAGCACAACCTAGGTCAGGGCAGACTGGAGTCAGGGGACGTCTGGAGGGTGATGAACTGGGTTTTAGAAAATCGCCAGCTTTGAAAAACTGGTAAAAACCTATAGATCCAGAAAATGCACATATACCCACGCTGAGGGTCTTTTATGCAGCTGCAAATTGTGAAACCCATCCCCAAAGTCCATAATAGGCTGCGTGCCTTAGATTAAAACACCTTTGTTTAGTCCAAGAGAGTAGTGTGAGAACTGAAGGCAAAACAAAACGGCATATTGTGTAACTGAAGACAGTTTCAGAGCTTGGAGAAAATGCCTGAAGCAGTAGTTCACAGAGGAGGAAATGTGTTTGGAGCACTTTGAAGGTGATCGATGGTGAAGACACGGTGAGGACACCGAATCAGCGTGGGCAGGCTGGGAACCAGAAATAAACGGGGTACAGCAGGTTTGGTGAGAGGAGAGAGTGGATTAGATTTGAATAATATTGAATACTGTGGGATATCTGTGCAGAAATGCCCAATAGGCAGTTAAAAATAAATAATTGGTCCTCAGGAGACAGACTAGAGCTGCAGATGTGGATTTGGGAGTCATTGTGTTGGAGATGGCTTTTGAAGCCATAGGTGTCCATGAAATCAACCAAAGATATAAAGTGAGAAGAGAATAAGACTAAGGCAGGACCCTGATCCTCAGTGTTCACAAGGAATGTGGTGGAAGATGCATCCAAGACAGATTCTAAAATACTCACCACCCTGTCTAGGTTAGTGGTAGGCACTGCTTCCCCTAAGTCTTATTAGCTTTGATTTACAGTAAATTGGTGCTGGAATTGAGTTGGGAATCTGTGAGTACCCTTAGAAAGTTCTTATGTTATTGCATATGTTTTATTGCCTGTCTTGTCTATCAACTACACAGATGAATTTCAAGTCATTCAAAAATCAGTGACACGTGTATCTTTTTAAACTCCTGATGTCAAAAAGGTAGATACGACAATCTCTCTTAGAGATGTCTTGAGGTATTTACAGAAAGAAATGAAATTCCTTATGGAAGGTGGTTCCACAAGAGTTTCCTCTGGGAAACTGATGCCCGGTCTGTGGACATCCACACTGTGAAACTGAATTTTCAGTGGTTGGGGATTTAAAACAACATGGTTTCTGAAGTTGCATATATGGCTTTTAGCATAAAGCCCTTGAAACATGACTTCTAAGTACTTGAAGTCAGTCCCTGAGGAACGTATCCGTGAGGGGCACATACATATGCAGTGGAATCAGAACCATAATAAAAATTGTCATTGGTCTGACTGGCTAGACTAATTGCTCGTGGGCCCGGGGACTGGGGTGGAGTGCGGAGTCACATCCATCCGTTTCCCTCATCCGTGATGCTCGTTCTGTCCGTCTGGGGCGACTGTGTTAGATCCTCCGCCTCCTCACCGCAAACACCAACATCAAAATCTACCGCTAACCAGCACCACGTGTGCGCTGCACTGTGTGTGCCGCAGCAGATGCTTGTTGTTTCTGTTACATGTGAATAGGCAACCTCGGCCAAACCCTTTGCCGTATAGTAATGACCTTATTTTCTACATGTGGAGAAGACTTTATAGGGAAAATAGTTTAAGGGAAAGTTCTTACCCTAGGTCTATACACAAAAATGTCTGGCTTTTAAAAAATATATTGCTTAATGTAGTTTTTTAAAGGTATGTCTTTCTTTAAAGATTAAGCTGAGTTTAGTATAACCCATTCAATCAAAAAAACAAGCAAAAAGCCAATGAGTTACTTTGAAAAGATGCAATGTTTTTACATATCTGAACTCAATCAGGATTTCCCAAGCTGAGTAATAGGTAGAGACACACGTTAGTTAATAATAGCTAACACTTACTAAATTATGTGCCTATTATGTGCTGGCCTTTTACATGTATTACATCTGAGCTTTTTATATGTATTAACTCACTTGGTTCACACAATAACCTATAAGAAAACCTATTACACCCATTTTGCAGATTGAGAAACTGAGGCCCAGAGAGTGTAAGTCATATAATAATAATTGTTACTAATAATGACACTTTAGGTTACCTATAATGAAATCTTAATATTTGTAAAGTGCTTTATAGTCTTCAAAGCTCATGCATTCTTACCTTTTATTCTATAAGTCAAGGCATATGATTAATAGGCATGCATAACTTTCATTAAAAATTCCAAATCTCATAGCTTTGCAGTGCCTAAAGCATTTAAATTTCATTAGAAAGTTGGTACTGAATTTAAATATAATTTTAAAAATATAAACTATAGAAAATAAAGACACTAGAGGTCTTAAAAGGGGAAATTTTTTTGATGTGGTAATAAATAAAGTGTTCTGCTGACTAACCTTAAGGAGTTTGTTTCCTCAAAGGAAACTAAATGGGGATAAACTAAACCAGAGTAACTGGTATAATTGTGGAAACCCTTACGGCACGTAAAGGAAACATCTATTCGTATTTGATTTCAATGACACAAAACAGTGATTAAGATTTTTAAATCTAATTTTCCTGTGCCCAGCAAATTGCTTATCTACTTAAAATGCATGCAACACGCACACAGGAGAATTTATCTAAAAGAAAGTCCAAACAATCTTAGGCATCTGTGGCAAAGTTAATTGATTGGTGTGGAATATATGAGCTGTTTTCACCTGGTCCGGATTTCTGTTTGTACAGTGCCCCATGATGTGGGCACCTGGGACCGAGTGGAATCATCAGAGGCCATTGTACAGGACAGTGCCACTCCAGCTGTAATGTGCACGTCGGTCACCTGACCTCCAGCAGGCTCCGGGGTGATGTCCAGGCTGCTGATCCAGGGACCATGCCTCAGTGGCAAGGGTCTAGGCTGCTCCCACCTAACAGGCAGAGATGCCCTAACCCCTGTCTATGAGGTTCAAAGTCCTGTCTTAACAAATTCACCAGGAGAAACTGTATCTTATCTCAGGTTTATTTCAGCATTAACATTTTTTTCAGCCTTTTGCATCTCACCTGTTTCTCCTAGTGTAGAGAGGAAAGGCAAGACGAATTACTACCTTAAATTCTTCACGCTGTGAAGCTCTCATTTCCTTTCAGTATTTTCCAAGAACCTTTTCTTAGTAGCGGCTAGTTTTTAATTCAAACCAATCTAATTCCTCTGTGGGGTCCAGTATAGCCCTAGGCTAGGTATAATGAAGGAGTCCAAAAGGGAGTGAGACCTGATCCCTGTCCTCAACGAACTTACAGTCTCCTGGAAAGATAAACTACAGCCTGAGGCAGAAAGCTTTGCCACATTTTGTTTACCTTTAAGATTGTTATTATTATTTTGCTTGTCTTTGGTTGGATAGCCTCTGCTTGAACAGCTCCAGGAATAGGACACTTACTACTTGTTCAAAGTCCCTATTCCATCTTGAATATGAGTTCCTTGAAGTCATGGTCTAGGTGTTTCAACTCTGTGCTAAACACTAGTCGGGGGCCTTGCCTAGAGTATGCCCTTAATAAATGTTTGATAAAATAAAGACTAAATAAATGTAAAATAAAATAAAGGGCTGTAAGAACATCCATGGGAGTAGACATCAAAAAAAATTTTTTTAAGAGGTGGCATTGCCATGGCCCCTAAAAGATTTAAGCGGATGGAGATTTGGGAATGCGTATTTGAGGCAGAGAGCAGGGAAGCAAAGGCATGGAGATTGAGTGCCCAGAGCTGGTTCTTTTCTCCTGAACTGCTCCAAGTTTTGTTCCTCTCATGTTTGCCCCAAGTCATACATTCCTTTAAAAGACAGACTTGCTTTTCTTAGAGCATGATTTCAGCTTCTGCTTCATTATTTCCAAAAGAAAGACCCAGACTGGTAGACCCGTGAGATCTCTCCCCTCTCAAACCGCCTCTGGTGGTGATGGAAAGATGACCTTGTTGTCACCTGCTTAGTTTTAGAAACCTTTCTGCCAAATTTGTGAGTAGCCAGTCAAAGCTGCTCCAAAGTTGGGCTCGGTGCTTCCCTGTCCATTTGTACATGTTACAAATACCAGTCCTGTGCCTCTCATTTACTACTTGCTGAGCACATGCTATATGCTCAGCACTCTTCATGGATTAGCCATTAATTCTCAGTGCACACTTGAAAATGTAAATTCAGTTATTAATCTCATTTTGCAGATGAGAAAACCAAGGCTCTCAAGCGGTTATACCAGTAGTCTGAATTCAAAGCTTCAGTTTTGACCACTGAGCAACACTCCCTGTACTAACGTGTGAATATTCAGGTCTGCTCACAACTCTACTTACTTGATTGGTACCAAGCACTTTGTGGTAACCCATTTGCCATTTTGAACTGAAATCTCTTCACCTTTCTGCTTAATTGAGGTATGTAAATAGAAGTATCAAGGCCTTATATCGATTTTTCTTTGTTTTTTAACTTTTGCAAACTTAATTTAAACTAGGTAAGTTTCATAATATAGAGTAACGAGGGCCCATTACTGGAGATGTTCAAGAACAGTCTGCAGTTGCTGCATCTCCTCCAAAGAGGGTTGATTCAAGTCTCAAGTAAAGATCATTTGAGTTGCTTCTACAGTTCCTCTCAGCCCGGAGATTCCGTGGCTCTGCCAGTGTCAGCGCCATCTGAAAACACGGCATGACTGAGACCATGAAAATCTCCTATTTCATGTGCCTGGGTCAGGCCCAGTCTATCGGCGCACTCCTTACTGTTCACCTGCCTTGAGGAAATTCCCTTTTGGCATTTATGAAAATCTTTTAGGGTAGCAAGCATTTCGCAATGACTGAAAGCCCCCTTGGAAGTATTTAACTGGAGTTTAACGCAGGTCTATCTGGGTCTGAGAGCCATACTCTTTTCAATTTACTGTCCTGCTAGAACATTTCATAGGGTAAGAAAAGAAAGAAACAGAAAGAGGGGCAAGGGGAGGAAACCAAATAGGGAAAATATCTATGCTTTTAAAATTTCCTGAGAGTTCCTTCAAATCAGCTTTAAAAAATGGGGGGAAAAAAACCCTCAAGTTGATAGTGACACCAGTCAAACCCATTTCTTGGAATTCTTCAGACAAAAGGAGTGGAATTATTGACTGTTTACTTTTCCACCAGCGGCCTCTACCTGGGGGCAGCCCCTGCGTGCGAGCAGGAGGGGCTCGGCTTCCCAGCAGCCGTGTCTGCCTCGGTGTGATGTAGGTGGTCATTTCTCAACCAGGGTATTTAGTCTCAGGTCTGAGCAGAGGGTGGCTCTGCAGGGATGGGAGACTGTACCTGTCCCCTAGCCTATCCCGTGGGCTGCCTAGAGCCACGAATGTGAGCATTTCAGTTCCTTCTCGTGAGCGTGACTGTCAGAGCAGAGGAGGGCGGGCCTCACTAATGACCTGCTGGGGAGAGGGCACTTCAGCTCCGTGACCGACCCGGCGGCCTGGTACTCCCAGTGGCATCTGAGCCCCCCGCCTGCGGAAGCTGAGTGGGGAGCCAGACCTTGGGTGCAAAGCCCACTCACTAACAACTCAGGTTAAAAACCAACGGAGAAGGAAGAATGCAAAATGGAGCCGTATTGTCAGGCCCAGAGAGGAAGAAGGGATTGAGAAGGGCCGTCACGGCTGAGCACGGGAGGACGCGTCTGCTCGGCGGTTCTGACCTGAGAACACTCACGTTCCGTGGGGCCGCGGTGCGGCGTCACGCCCGCTTGGCCGTGGGCGCTCCGTGTTCTCCTCTCCCGGGAGGGCAGAGGCTCCGGGGGAGACCGGGTGATGGCTCTGGCTCAGTGCCCAGCCAGAGAGCAGCAACCCAGCTTTACTCTTTCCCAGCCAGTAAATCATCGCAAAGGCAAGTGAGTGAGAATGCAATTGGATAGGAATAACCTGAATTCATGAGATTTCGAAAAAGAAAGGGACTGTAAGGGAAGCAAATGACTCAGAAGCTACAAGGCTTTTACTACAGTTAATAAATTGCCTCCAACGTATCTCCCAAACATCAGTGTGTTGCAGCATAAAGATGAGAACCCCTAGGTTAGTGAACAAAAAGAGTTTCCAAATATGTTTTATGCAAATTTAATTACATTTTATTTAAACATATTTTGTGTGTCCTGAACGTCATACTATAATGTAGCCTAGGAGACAACACTCTTCCCTGAAAATTATTCCTTTCTGTCTTGCTTGTCAAAATTAGAGTAGGGGTAATACTATGCATTATAAAATATTTACTGTGAACAAATTTCCCCTCATATCACCTTACTTAAGGAATTCAGGCATCCCTCAGGCTTTCAAATACATAACCACTAAGGTTATTTAAACTCTAGTTTTATTATTACTATGTGGACATGGGTATGCACAAAAATGATTTTAAACCTATGTTGTTACATAACTGTCATGAAATTGGTAATGAAAATAGGTTTAATATTTTACAATATGCTCTTAAGAAGTAGGTGTCTTCAGACACTGGGCAGTTTTTCTCAGTTGTGCTACTTACTGCTGACTCTCACTGAAAGCCTTGGATTTCTGGCTTTGGTGGCAGGGCTCGCTGCTCTCACTCTAGTTTCTGGACTGGAAAGGACACTCTGTGCAGCAGGCTGTTGACTGCTATGCGTCATGACGGAGACCTTCCATTCCGGGAGCTGCCTTGAGCGTGCTCATCGCCGAATGCAGGAGTGGAAAGCCTTCTCTGATCTCTCCGGGAACTCGTTTCTCTAGAATGGACAGTTATAGATGCCGTGGACTGACCTTTGGGGAGTACCCATGCAGTCTCTCTCTCAGCATCTGCTCTGGCACTCCTCAGGGTGCAAGTACCGCTCAAGGGCAGAAGCCTGAATAGATACTGTAGAAACGAGGATCAGTTAATTCTCTCATGGATTCATTAAAGTCGTGGTGATCGTCTTTTCCCGGCATACAATGAGGAGATCAGCTTCTTGTCCCTTTTGGGACGTTTGTGGGTGAATTTCTGTACTAGATTTTTTGTTAGGCTGCAGGTAGCTAAAGCCTGGAAGACTGCCTTCTCCTTCCCATTATGGAGAGAAGGGGGATGTGTGGATGTGGGCTTGCTTGGTTGGGATTCTACAAAGCACAAGGACGTTTCCTCCGTGGGTTCTGTAGGCATGGCCTTGGATCTTGGAGGTAGGCTCCTGGTGTTTCATGCGCAGTCAGACGTGTGTGTGGAGCTGCAGTACTGAGAGTGCCCCGCTCCCTCAGTCCTGAGTCACCGAGCCAGGCTCCTCGCCTAGATGTGCTGCTTCCCTTCTTCCACATCGACATCTTTATGTTTTCACGTCCCCTGATTTCTGGTCCTGCTGTTGCTCATGGCCTGGTGATGACACTGTTGATCTGAGTTCTAAAGGGAAAAAGGCAGAGGCGCCAAACAGCTCTTTAGGGCACAGAAGCAGAGAAGGCTGTATGTTTGAAAGTCTTGCCGTATTTTACCTCACTAAAATTAGAATATAAACATTAGACAGGGTGAAGAGTTAAGTCTCTAAAGTTCAAAAAATCCCCTTTGCAACATGGGTTTTTCTGTACATGGAGGAGAAGCACAGAGATGATGCTTATTAAAAACCTCAGAATCATTAGCCATTAGTGAAATACAAATAAAAACAGTGAGCTACCACTTCACCCACTAGGCTGGCTGTCATCAGAAAGACTAATCACAAGTGCTGGTGAGGATGCGGAGAAACTGGAACTCCCGCACACTGTTGGTAGTAATAATGTAAAATTACACAGCTGTTTTGGAAAACAGTCTGGCAGTTCTTTAAAAGTTTATGTACAGAGTTACCATTTGACCCAGCAATTCCACTCACAGATATACACCCAAGATAAATGAAAATATAAGTCTGTAAAAACTTGTACACAGATGTTAACAGCAGCATTATTCATAATATCCCAGAATTGTACACAACCTAAATGTCTACAGCTGATGAATGGATAAATAAAATATGGTTATACCCACACAACAGAATATCATTTGGCATAAAAAGGAGTGAAATACTGGTACCTGCTATAGCATAGATAAAGCTTGGAAATGTGACGCTAGAGGAAAGAAGCTAGACACAAAAGGCCACGTCTTGTGTATTTCCATTTATGTTAAATCCTAGGATAGGCAAATTCATAGAAATAGAAAGTAGATTAACACTGCCTAAGGTTGGAGGTTTGGGGGGGAACTACGAGTACCTGCTTATGGGTTATTGTGCTTGTCTTGGAGCTGTGGACTGTTCTAAAATTGAGTTCACTGGCGAGAACACAGTTCACCTGCGATTACAATGTGTCAAGTGCTCAGCACAGTTGTAATTTTTTGCCTTGTTGGAATGGGGTGCCACAGTTGTAAGTAAAGAGATGCTTTGTTACCTTGCAGCCAGAATGCCCATGTTTTTCTCCACGTGAATTCTCCATAGTGAAATGCATCACTACTAGACTCACCTTACAAGAAATGCTAAATGCATTAAGTCGAAATGAGAGGATGCCAACTAACAACATAAAAACATATGAAAGTATAAAACTCACTATAACGGCAAAAATATAGTCAAATTCAAAATGCTCTAATGATGTGATAGTGGTGCATAAATTACTTTTAACTGTCATAAAAATAAAAAGACAAAATATTAAAAATAACCATAGCTACAATAATTTGTTCATGGACGCACAATATATAGAAGATGTGAATTGTGACAGCAGTAACATAAAATGCGGAATTATGAGAAATTAAAGTGTACAGTTTTTATATGTTGTATTGACCTGTAAGGAAATTACAGGTCAGTATCCCTCTGAACATAGATACAAAGTCCTTCAACAAAATACTAGCAAACCAAATTCAACAACACACTAAGAAGTATTATACACATTAAGCAAGTGGGTTTCATCCCTGGGGTGCAGTGATGGTTCAGTATATGCAAATCATTAAGTGTGATATACCGCATTATAGAATAAAGAATAAAAATTATATGGTCATCTCAATGGATGCAGGAAAATCATCTGACAGACTTCAGCACACTTTCATGATAGAGTTAGCAAGTTAGGTATGGAAGGAATATACCTCAAAATAATGAAGTCCCTACGTGACAGGCCCACAGCTAACATCATACTCAATGGTGCAAAGCTGAAAGCTTTTCTCCTAAGGTCAGTAACAGGATAAGGATGCCCACTCTCACCACTTCTATTCACTGTAATAATGGAAGTACTAGCCAGATCAATTAAGCAAGAAAAATAAATAAAAGACATCCAGGTTGGAAAGGAGGAAGTAAAACTTTCTCTGTTTGCAGATGCCATGCTCTTATATATACAAAGCCCTGAAGACTTCACCAAAAAACTCTTAGAACTAATAAGCACGTTTAGTAAAGATGCAGGATGCGAAATCAGCATAAAAATTAGTTGCTTTTCTACACACTAATAACAAACTATCTGAAAAAGAAGTTAAGAAAATAATTCCATTTATGATAGCATCAAAAAATACTTAGGAATAAATTTAACCAAAGGAGTGAAAGATCTGTACACTGAAAACTATAAAATATTGATGGAAGAAATTAAAGACACAAATAAATGAAAAAACATTTTATGTTTATGGATTAGAAGAATTAGCACTGCTAAAATGTCCCTACTATACAAAGTGATCTGCAGATTCAGTGTAATCCAAAATTCCATGGGCATTTTCCACAGAAGTATAACAAATAATCATAAAATTTGTGTGGAACTACAGAAGACACCAAGTAGGCAAAGCAGTCTTCCACAAAAAGAACAAAGCTGGAGGCTTCACACTACCTGATCTCAAAACTAGGCTACAAATTTATAGTAACCAGAAGAACATAATCATAAATATAACAAGACATGTAGACCAGTGGAACAGAACAGGGAGCCCAGAAATAAATCCATGCATTTGTGGTCAGTTTGTCTTTGACAAATGTGCCAAAACACACAGTGGGGAAAGGATAGCCTCTTCAATAAATGCTGTTGGGAAAACTGATTATCTACATGCAGAAGAATAAAATTGGACACCTATCTCACTCCATATATAAAAATCAACTAAAAATTATTAGACTTAAATGTCAGACCTAAAACTGTAAAACTACTAGAAGAAAACGTAGGCAAAAGCTTAGTGACATTGGTCTGGGCAATGATTTTTTTTAGATATGATCCCCAAAGCACAGGCAACAAAAGCAAAATAGGTAAATGGTATTTTGCATGAAGATAAAAGTACTTCTGCACAGCAAAGGAAACAATCAACAGAGTGAAGAGAAAACCTACAAAATAAGAGAAGATAGTTGCAAACCATACATCTGATTAGAGGGCTCATATCCAAAATATATAAGGAAGTCATACAACTCAGTAGCGAGAAAAGAAAAAAAAACTGATTTTAAAAATAGGCAAAGGACCTGAATAAACATTCTCAAAAGGACGCACACGAAGGGCCGACCACTGCATGACAAGTGCTCCACGTCGCCCTTCGTCAGGGAAATGAACAGCAAGAGAACAATGAGATGTCACCTCGTGCCTGTTAGAATGGTTGTTCCCGAAAAGACAAGAGATTACAAGGGTAGGCAGGAATGTGGAGAAAGGGAGTCCTTGTTCACTGTTGGTAGAAATGTAAATTGGTGTAGCTGTTACGGGAAACAGTGTGAAAGCTCCTCAGAACATTAAAAGCAGAACTGCTATGTGACGCAGCAATCCCACTGCTGGGTCTGCATCCCAAGGACGTGAAAACAGCCTCCCAGGAGATTAACATTTTTAGCTTTATTCCACAGCACAGTAGAGGGTGCACAACTTAGTCTCTAAGTCCGAGAATGGCATGAAACTAACGGGGAGCTAAAAATCAACCAAGATGCTGAGAAAGCCCTCAGAAGCACTTCACATGTTCTTGCCAGTGTGTAGGTTAGTCAGTAACGTATTACTCTTAGGGAGAAGCACCTAACATGTGGCGTAGTCCAAGAGGAGTTTCCAGAAGCAGTAATTCTCTAAAAACTCATTCCATACTACTTTGATTTTTAAAATAAATAAATAAAATATTGATCATCAGCAAAAAGGGAACCAGAAATGCAATGCTATAGCACTTCCAGGGGCAGTAGTCCGCAAGAGTACATGAGGTTCTGACGGCTGGCTCCCAGCAATGAAAAGTGGAGTAAGTGAAAGGCAAGAAGGATGAGCAGGAGGATGAGCAGACAAACCGAAAAGATTCGGAAGATTAAGGAAGAAAAGGGACACAACTGAAAGTTATCAAACCATGAACGGCATGGTAAGGTAAGCGCAGACTCATTTAACGTTTGTGGCTTCCTTACAGAAATCCTGCAAGGAAGACAGCCTAAGCGTTATCAACTCCAGTTTACAAATAAGGCGACTGGGGTTTGGAGAAGTTAAGTGAATGGGGTCACACAGCCGTCAGGTAACACAGCCAGGACTCCTCCTGCGGCACGCTGCGTATTACACTCCTCAGGCTCTGTGACTTCGTGCGGCACATGATAAACTCATCGCCCCCCGAAAGAGCAACACTTAAAGGAACTGTAGATAGACAAGATGAAAAGGAGTTAGAAAACTGATTTTTAAAAATTGAATCTTAAATCCTTCCTTGTAATAACCAGGATATACTAACTGAATAAGGCAGAAAAAAAAGGAAGTCTAATGTATTAGAACCTCTGAGTTGAGAACCAAGAAATAAAGGGGAAACACCATCAAGAGAGAAAAGGGCCAAAGAACGAAAACCCTGCATAAAGCTGATCCTCTGTGTGCGAAAGATGCAGCAGGCCCCTTGGGGAGCTACGCATCGACTGTAACAGCATTTAAAATCGGTTTTCAGAGGCTGCAGTCTTTGAAATATTGGGAGCATGTGATTCTTTGTAAATGGATGATCTTTGGAAACATCTCAAAGTTATTTGAAACAAGTTGTTTTTAGAACAAATCCAGTGAATCACACGAGCAATAAAGTTGGGTGACACCATCTGGGTGTGTGTGGTTCTGAGACTTGTGTTCTTGTGTGGCTGGAAAATTGGCTTGAGAGGAAATAGGGCCAAGCCAGGCCTCTCTTTAAGGCTTTCTGCTTGGGATTGTGGTCCCCTCCCTCCACCTCATCCGTCTCCGGGGGCGACCCAGTTGCTGGGTGGCTTTTCTGGGAGAGAGTGGGCGTGTCGTGACTCCCTTCGCTGGAGTGAATAATTGGAAGTGGAGAGTGATACGTTAGTGCTTCTCTGAAGGATGTAATTAGGTAATATCATGCAAGAAGGGAACTGTCATAAAGCTAATAAAATGCAAATGAGAAGGAACTGCAGCACTGCTCATCTGCAGCATCTCATTTGCAGAATTTAAGATGAAACAATAGAGATGAACCAGGAAGTTACATATATTCATCAGAATTGCTGGAGAGTTGTGACCCCTGGCCATCCATCGCAGGGGAGCACTCACTGCTGGAAGCTGGCCTTCACTGTACTTGGATGTGCAGCAGCGAGGACGAGGGATGGAACGTGGTCTGCTGAACGAATCAGAGGTAACTTTGTTATTATACCAGTAGTTCTCAAACTTCCCTCAGTCATGAGCTCTCTGGGAGCATCTGGCCCATCCATACCTGAATTCCCTTGCTCGCAAAGATGTCACAAAACTACTTCTGTTGCCCCTTCTGAAGCCATCTAATTCCAGGAGCTGAATATACCTCAAAGACATTAATAACTGTATTAGTCATAATTTATCCAAATGCTTTTGAAATGCATTTATTCTTCCTTGGGCCAATGAATGTATTTAATATACTTAAAAGTTGCCATCTCCCTGTCCCAGGACTTTGAGTTTAGTGAGTAAGCATGTCTCTGCTCACCTATTCATATTACTTACTATTACATAGATTTAATTACTTCCAAGTCATTAGATTTCTCATGTACAGACTGAGAGTCTAAATCTAAGCTGAAACAAAGGCTCCCTTTCACTCCCAGTGTCTCCAGTTATCTGGATTCTTCTCTGGATCTTTTCAAGTTATGGCAAACTTGTTCTTGAGGCACAGCAGTAAGAACTACATTGATCCTTTCAAGCAGAGACATACCAGGATAAAGCTTTGTTTCCAGTGTACTTTTTAATTTTTTTCATTCTCTAGGCTTTTTTGGCTGATGCAGAATATTGGGTCCATATTTTAGGGTCGATCTGTAATGACCCCAGGTAGTTTTCTTGAGTACAATCTGGTAAGGGAGAGTCTTTCATTTTGTGTATTTTAGATCAGTTATTCCCAAATTCACTACTTTTCCCTTACATTCATTATTATAACATCTATTAAGGATCTGCCCACTGACACTGATAAAATTATTCTGTAGTCTCTCTTTCTCTCCCCTCTGGGTGTCTCTCCACTGTCTGGAGAGATTTGTTCATCTTCTTCAACATCTTTTATACACCTACTTAACAATCCCCGCCCCGGTACAGATAGTTAAACAGTCTTACTCTTCTTTATCTAGTGATGTGTCTGCCTTTATTCCTTATTCCCTGATGATGAAAAACAATTCCCCATCAGCAAGTGATTCCACCTTGAATTGTCTTTGGATATTTAAATGAGTTTCCAAGATACTGTTTCCGGGAAAGCAAGGATGGTGGGTGTGGGTGGTTACTAATAATCTCTGAAACCTAATATACCAAACCTATGGCTTGAGAAACTCTTAAAGGGGAACAGAAGAGCTCCAGGGGAATGCGACAGTTGCCTCCAATGGCTCTAGGTTGAAAGCCCAAGTAGGAGTAAAAATAAATCTGCTGGATTTTATTTCCTTTATCAATTTGTTCACCTGAAGAATTCAGAGACTGTGTTGCCAAGGTTAAGTGGGTTATTTTTGTTTTAGTTTTGAATCATGCAATTTTGCCCAGCTGGCCCAGTATGGAGGGGAGATTCACCAGTTAGTCCACCTGGAACCTTTCTCATGAGTGAAAGGCACACCTGTGATGCTCTGGCCTCGTGGTCCAGAAATAGGCCGTTGTCTTTCATTGTCACCCTTGGGGTCCTGTGGAACTGACAGGTGGAGCTGGACGGCATTCAGTCCTAGGGAGCGATCTTCCTTTGTCTTGCCAGTTCGTGGGTAAGAGTAAGTTGCACGCGCTGCGAACATGTTGGATACGTATTCCTCCATGTATCTTAACCCTCTCTTCATAGCATAACTTCTCCTTTTACCTTCCAAAAGAGAGCGCCTTTTAGGTTTCTGGGGGTTTTAGGAGGCTAAAAGGAGTCGGTTTTGTTTGTCCACTTTCAGAACTTACTCGTGTCATTTATTGACCACCTACTGTGCTGGGCACAGAAATAATCACATTTTCTCCTGAGGAGGATGTGTGATGATAGAATTAGTATCAGTGGAGAAAGAGGCCCACACAGAACTGAGAAGAGTCGTCAGTGGCGGTGACAGTGAGCTGGGAGGGAGGCAGTCTAGGGAGAAGTGCAGGCAATCATCACATTCCAATAGAGCCCAGGTGTTGCTCTCTGAGTTTCTCCAGGCGTGGGTTTCAGTCGTATCAGGTTTTGGAGCCCATCAATGACTGCTCGTACCAACAACCCTCTCTCCTAAGACTGGAGACGTCCTGTTCCCCGCCTTATATTTTCATTAACTTCTCCTGAGACGTAGAAGAAACGACCAGAGTCAGTGTGCTGTCTGGTGCTGCAGCCTTGTTTCAGCTCTTGAGTGAGTGGACTACTTTCTGAAGCTGACATTGGGAACAATTACATGCAAATTTGATAAATCAGGACACAAGAGTGCTCTTTTCAGGTGCTCATCACACATATCTCACCTTCAGGAATCTGATAATTAACCTGAAAAGGTGATTGACATGGCACTTACAAGCACCAAAGATTAAATGGAAAAGTTACTTTTATTTGTTTATAGTGTAAATAGTAATAGCTAATTATTCTGAGTGCTTTATATCACTATATTATTTAATCCTAAGAACAACATTACGAGGAATATACTATTACTATCCCCAATACATAGATGAGGAAACAGGATGAAAAAATTTGATCACACGACAAGTGAGTGATTAGAGCCTCCATTTAAACTCAGCTCTACCTGTCTTCTAGATGAAAGTCTTGGTTCAACTGTGTCAAGTTACCAAAAAAAAAAAAAAAAAAAAAAAAAAAAAGATAAACTGGTTAGGTGAAGAAGAGAGTATGATTGGACCAGAAAATTAGAATTGGGTTATGGAAAGTGTCAAAAGCTGGTGACTTTGGATGAAAGCAGTCATCTCTTGTCTGACATTTCCCCAGGACGTCGGTAGATCTAGAGGTGTCTTGAGCTTCCTCTTCTAAGAAATGTTCTGAGTTTCAGTTTCTGATCACCATGGTCACTTACAACATTGTGCAATCAGCAAAGGTGTAAGAGTTGTTCTAATCATATTATCTATCATGTGCTGGCTGTTTTAACTCAGAGTTATCGAAAATATTATTTTTTAGAGCCCTGATGGCACGTATGCAAATTACCTGAGTGATTTTCCCAAATGAAATAGAAGCTATTATACGACATTTATTATATATTTTCCTTTTATTTATTTCTCCATGATATTTTTAATTTGGGGGTTTCAGCCCCATTATACTTCTTCCCTAGAAGATGTCTGTGATGGCAGTAATATCCATTCTAAAGACTTTGGTCGGAGTAGTTAAACAGAAATGAATTGTTTGATGAAAACAGACATGTAAAAAGAGACGTTAAAAGTGATTAACTGCTCTGTATTAATTTGGCAGTAAATGATCTGGAAGCAAGTATCTCTAAATTCACTGGCCTTGAGTTCATTACAACTTTATTTTAACCCAACTTTTGGTGTAAACAACTTAATGAGGAAAAAGCATATTATAGTCATATGAAACAACCAGTTGATGGAATTCTTGCTTTTAAGCTCATCGTTGAAAGCCATGGAGAGTTGTTTGTTGTTTGGTTCAGGCTACAAGCTGAGTTGGTCATCTTTGTCCCTAGATGTGGGGTTACCCACACGGATTTTGCTCTGTATTGATGCTTAACTATAAAATATTACAAAGGAGACTGGTCATACCTCATGGAGAAAGAAAGTGTAGTGTGTGTGTGTGTGCGCGTGCACGTGTGCGTGTGTATGTGCATGTGTGTGTCTAGGAGCTCATTCCAAGAACTGGACTCCCAGGAAGCAAGCCACAGCTCACAGGGGTGGGCACATTGTCTGTGCAGGGCAGCTGCTCATGTAGAGAGCACCCAGGCTTAGGAGTGGAACAGCACTGGGTTTGAATGTCAGCTTCTCTCTCCTACAACTGCATCATTCATACAAATATCAGAGGGAGCGTCGTCCCTAATCACCGCCTGGCTGATGATTGAAAGTTGCCCTTAAAAAGAGATCTAGAGGCTGCAAGGAGCTGGAAAGCAATAGAAAGACCATCCCACTCTCAGAGCATTGCTTTCCTTCTAAGAAAGAGGAACCTTACGTTGTTGATCGACAGCCTTGCCTTTTTACCAAGTCAGGATATAAAATATCATCCACCCAACTGATTCCTTGCTCATAGCTGGGTTACTTTCATCCCTTTTCTTGAAGTAAAAATTGAAATAACATGGAATCTCAATATTATGGACTGAATGTTTCTATGTTAAAATTCATATATTGAAGCCCTAAGCCCCAATTTTATGGTATTTGGAGGTGGGGCCTTTGAGAAGTAATCATGTTTAGATGAGGTCATGAGGATGGGGTCCCCATGATGGTATTAGTGTCCCTGTAAGAAGAGGAGAAGAGACCAGAGCTCTCTTTCTCTCTTCCATATGAGGATGTGGACAGAAGAAGCCGTCTGTAAGCCAGGAAGAGTGTTCTCACCAGGAACCAAATCCGCCGGTGCCTTGATCTTGGACTTCCCCGTTTCCGGAACCATGAGAAACAGCCATCCGTTGTTTAAGTCACTCAGGCTATAAAATTTTGTTACAGTAGCCCAAGCTGTCTAAGATACTTAGTTACATATTATTTTTCTGGAGAGTAACTTCCCAACAACCTCATACATCCATACATAACACATTGGAGGAACAGAAAGTGTTTTTTAATAAAAGGAAAGACCAGGAAAATTTCCTGCTACTACAACCACTCCCCTCTGCCAAAAAAAAAAAAAAAAAATTGCTTAAAGAAATGTAGAGTTCTGCTGGTTGCAGGTGCGTCAGCAAACACATGCAACAGCTGGCAGCATGAGAACAAAGTAAGAGCCAGAAGCACTTCAGAGACAGGGACAGCTATTTTATGTTTTTTTCTAATTAAAATATAACTGACATATAATGTTATATAAATTTAAGGTGTACAACATGTTGACTTGATACATTTATGTATTTCAGTATGATTACCTGCCACTACTATCGAGAGAGAGCTAACACCTCTATCAAGTGACATGTTTCTTTTCTGTGGTGGGAAGAATCAACATCTGGTCTCTTAGCAGCTTTGAAGTTTATAATATAGTGTTGTTGACTATAATCACTATGCTGTGCGTTAACTCTCCATGACTTATTTTAATCTACCAATTCCCAGTTTATACACTTAACATATCCCCACCTCCTCCACCCCCCAGTCTCTGCTAACTGCCATTCCACTCTCTGTTTTTATCATTTCAGGTTTTTAAACCCCACATATAAGTGACATTGTACAGTATTGTCATTCTCTGTCTGACTTAACTCACTTAGCATAATGCCTTCAGGGTCCACCCATGTTATTGAAGACGGCAGGATCTCCTTCCTTCTCGCGGTTGAATAGTAGTCCGTGGTGTGTATGCGCTACCCCTTCCTTCCTCATCCGTCTGTTGGTGGGTCCCACTTAGGTTGTCTCTGCGGCTAGGCATTGTGAATAGTGCTCAGTAAGCACAGGAGTGCAGGTATCTCTTTAAACTCCTGTTTTTATTCCCTGTGGCTATGTACCCAGAATTGCTGGGTCAGTGGTAGTTTCATTTCTAACTTTTTGAGAAACCTCCGTATTGTTTTCCATAGTGGCTTAATCAAATTACATTCCCACCAACAATATACAAGGTTCCCTCATCTCCACATCCTCACCGACACTTGTTTTCTCTTCTTGACATTAGCCATTCTAATAGGTGCGATCTAACAGGTAGTATCTCACTGTGGGTTTGGTTTGCATTTCCTTGATGACTAGTGATGTTGCACATCTTTTCATGCATCTGTTGGTCATTTGGATGCCTTCTTTGGAAAAATGTCTAGTTTTGCTGCTCATTTTTTTTTTATTGAACTGTTTGCTTTTTTGTTATTGAGGTTTTTGAGCTTTTAATATATCTTGGATATTAACCCTTTATTCAGTCTATGGATTGCACATATTTTCTCCTGTTCCACAGGTCTCCTGTTCATTTTGTCAGTTATTTCTTTTGCTGGGCAGGGGCTTTTTAGTTTGATGTAATCCCACTTGTGGATTTTTGCTTTTGTTGCTTGTGCTTTTGTTGTCATATCCAAAAATTATTTCCCAGTCTAATATCAAAAAGGTTTCCCCTATGTTTTCTTCTAGGAGTTTTATGGTGTCAGGTCTTATGTTCAAGTCTTTACTCCATGTTGAGTTAGTTTTTATATGTTGTATAAGACAGGGATCCAATTTCATTTTTCTACAGGCGGTTATCCAGTTATCTCACCATCATTTGTTAAAGAGATTGTCCTTTCCCCATCGAGTGTTCTTGACACCCTCATCAACTGTTAGTTAACCATATACACAGGGGCTTATTCCTGCATTCTCTGTTCTGTTCTATTGGTCTATATGTCTATTTTTATGCCAGTACCATACTGTTTTAATAACTATAACTTTGTAGTATAGTTTGAAATCAGGAACTGTGTTGCCTCTGGCTTTGTTCTTCTTCGTCAGGATTGCTTGGGCTATTTGGGGTCTTTTCTGGTCCCATACAAATTTTAGGATTGTCTTTTTCTACTTTTGTGAAAAGCACCATTGGAATTTTGACAGAGGTTGCATTGAATCTATAGATGACTTTGTGTAGTATGGATATTTTAACAATATTAATTCTTCCAACACAAGAACATAGAATATCTTCCCATTTGTTTGTGAGAGAGACAACAATTTTCTAAAGCAGAACAATCTGGGCTACTCAGTAAAAAACTTCCTTACAATTAAAAAAAAAAAAACTTCCTTACACAACTCAATAGTGATTATGGACATCACTGTATTATAACAGAAGGTATAACTTTTTAAAAAAGATAATCCTTCACCTTCAATAAATTACTAAATTGTGTTTCAACTAATTTGCTTCAGAAAGAAGTGAAATGCCTAACTATTTTTAGAAGATCACCCATGGAAGCAGTTAAAATTTTTAAATATTTTGGCACTTGAAGGAATAATTTCTCAATATATTGAAAATTAACTTATGCTGACCACCTTATTCTGGGTTAATAGAGGCACCCCTGTCTTTGATAGGCTGTACCAGTGAATCTCACATTTTTAATGTGACCTCTTTTTCCTCTTATATGAGTGTGGCTGGAAATTTTAGGCTTAACATTCTGAATACTCTTTAGGTGAGAGCCACGAGTGTTTCTTCGTGTCAGTTCTAACCGCCTGAACTAACAATTCAGTTGGTCTTTCTTGTGATCTTACCAGGCTCCATCATCACTGGTTTATCTGCAGCACGTAGAGTGGCTGGAGTGAGTTCATTGACACCCCCCTGGTAATCTGGACTATGTATGATTAGAAAGAAGAGGTGTAACTGCATAGCATCAGAACGGGAAGGGGCCAGAGGTAGCTGATCCAAGAACTTTATTTTGGAGATGGAGAAGTTGAGGTCCATAACTTGCTTAGGATACATGACTGGTGACTCTGCAGCCAGAATCTGCTTCCTAATTTGATTCCCAGTCCAGCCCAACACCCGTCATATTTCCCATCAAATGTGAGATAATGGTGAAGTATCTGTAGCAGCTTTGAGATATCTTTAAAAGTACCCCAAATCCTAAGTCAGTTGAAAAATCACTATTTACACTTTTAATGAAAGCTACAATAATAAGAATGCAAAATGATCTTTCACTAACCTCTCTAAATGTGCTTAACTAAGTGCCTAGTACTGACAAACCACATTACCTAGTGGAAAGTCAGTGAGAGAGATAAAGAAAGCATTTCAATTCATGCTCATCATTAATTAGTAGGTTGTCTCCCAAAGCATGTTCCCAGGTGCAAGGTTCCAAGACAGTGAAATTGTCCAGGGGCTCCTGCCCAGGGAGCAGCTCCTCGGTTCTCTGCCCTCCCCTTTAGAGTTCTGCATGAGGTTTCTTTAGTAAAATATAAAATAATCTGTGGCTAGAAATAATCTCTGAAAACCAAAGAAGTGCTGGACCCAGCTCCTCAGCCGAATTCTCTTGCCCACTAAGCCTCAACCACAATCCGGTGTTCCCTTGGTTTTGCTTGTGGTCTCTCTCAGTCTGACTTTTTTCTCCCCTGCTCCTTCTCTGCCTGGGCTGGGGAGGGAGGCTCTTTGAGGATTTTCCTACCTTATTGGATCAGGGTGTTTCTTTAGGGGAGGCTTTAGGTAGGGATTTCTTGTCAAGTAGATGTGCAAGTTCTCTTTCATCTGGTTCTGGTGCTCCGAGTAGTCTCCGAGGAATCAGAAGTTTGTGCCCCTTTACGAAAGCCATGAATAGTGATCGCCAGTCTAGCTACTCCAGAAGTTGCCTTTGTGATATCTACCTGAGACATTGCGTTTATCTAATAGTCAGCACTCTATGAAGACTTATACAGACTATTTTAAAATATTTTTTTTGTGGTAAAATGCACATAACATAAAACATACCATTTGAACCATCTGTAATTGTACAATTCAGTGACATTAAATTTGGTCACAATGTTGTACAGTCATCACCACTATCCATTTCCAAAATATTTTGTCATCCCAAATAAAAACTCTACCCAGTAGACAGTATCTCTTCATTCCTCTCTTCCCTCAGTCCCTGAGGACCTCTATCCTACTTACTGTCTCTATGAATTTACCTATTCTAGGTATTTCTTATAAGTGGAATCATAAACTATTTTCCTCCTGTGTCTGGCTTATTTCAGTTAGCATAATATTTCAAGGTTTATCCATGTTGTAGCTCATATCAGAATTTCATTTCTTTTTATGGATGAATGATTTTTATTACATGGATATACCACATTTTGTTTATTCATGTGTCTGTTGATGGATACTTGGATTGTTTCCATATCTCGACTACTGCTAATAATGTTGCTATGAACTTTGCTGTACAAGTATCTGTTTGAGTCCCTGCTTTCAAATCTTTTGAGTATATACCCAGAAGTAGAGCTGATGGATCATATGGTAATTTTATGTTTAACTAGTTGAGGAACCAACAAACTGTTTCCTTTTGTGGCTACACCATTTTATATCCCCACCAGCAATGTACAAGGGTTCAAATTTCTCCACATCCTTGCCAAAACTTGCTGGGTGTTTTGTTTTGTTTTGTTTTGTTTTGTTTTTGGCTGAGGGGAGGGGAGTTGTTTGTTTGTGAGCCATTCTGATGGTTATGAAGTAGTATCTCATTATGGTTTTGATTTGAATTTCCCTAATGACTGATGATGTTGAGTTCCTTTTCACATGCTTATTGGTCATCTGTATAAAAATGCACTTTCAACTTATGATTGGTTTATCAGGACATAACCCCATTGTAAGTTAAGGAAGATCTGTATCAGTAAACTAAATTCAACAGCATGTTAAAAGAATCATGCACCATGATCAAGCAGAATTAATCCGTAGAATACAAGGATGGTTCAACATATGTAAATCCATAGATGTGATACACCACATTAATAAAATGCAAGGTAAAAATCATGATGGTCTCAATAGATGCAGAAAAGCACTTGACAAAATAAAATATCCTTTCATGATAAAAACCCTCATAAATGGGTATAGAAAAACATACCTCAGCATAATAAAGGCCATAAATGACTAGCTAACATATACTCAATGGTAAATTTGAAAGCTTTTCCTCTAAGATCAAGAACAAAGACAAGGGTGCCCATTCTCATCACTCTAATTCAACATAGTACTGGAAGTTGTAAATATGGCAGTCAAGCAAGATTAAAAAAAAAAAAAAAGCATCCAAATTGGAAAGGAAGAAGCAAAACTATCTGTGTTTGCAGATGATATGATCTAATATATAGAAAATTCCGAAGACTCAACCAAAAAACTGTTAGAACTAATCAACAAATTTAGTAAAGTTGCAGTTAAATCAACATACAGAAATCAGTTGCATTTCTGTACATTAACAACAGAATATTTGGGGGAAAAACATTCCATTCAAAACAGCATCAAAAACAAAGAAAAACTCTAGAATAAATTTACCAAGGAGACGAAAAGGTATGAAAACTGAAAGACTTTGATGAAAGAAATTAAAGAAGACACAAATAAATGGAAAGACACCCTGTGTTCATGGATTGGAAGAATTAATAATGCTAAAATGTTTCTACTACCCAAAGCCACTTACAGATTCAGTGCAATCTCTATCAACATTCCAATGGCATTTTTCTTAGAAATATAGCAAACAGTCCTAAAATTTACATGGAACCACAAAAGACCCTGAGTAGTAAAAGCAATTCTGAGGAAAACAAATCCACTAACACTAACCCTAACCCTAACCCTAACCCTAACCCACTACATAGTCTAAGTGACAAAACCAGCTCTCATTGTCAAATCAGCCAGTCAGAAAAAAAATTGTGATTTCACTTTTTGATTCAAATAAACATATTGTTATGCATTCCTATCACAGTCCTCCAATTGCTGACTCTTTATAAGATAGCTAAATATATCAATACACAAAATATACAGACTTTCCAAGAGTGAAACAAGGCATTGCTGCCTTCTTGATGCTCTTCTTGTTTTATTCTTACTGGTCCAGCCCTCAGGAATGATGTGTTCTTGGTCAAGGAACGGAAGAGGCGAGATCATATTGAAGAAAAATTGTGGTTACTTCCGCTGCAATCTGTAATATAGACATCATATTACCCCTTAGATCACCTTGCTAATGAGGGATCAGGCCAGGATTTAAAATCACCGCTCCTGATTCAGTGATACAATAGAGCTTTTCATGAGAATTACTGAAAATTTTACTTAAAATAATTTTGTCTCAGCTAAAGATGATCGTGACAGATACAGATCTGAATTTATAACACCTAACATGGGTCAAAATGACACTGTTTCTAATGTGAAACTTCTCCCTGAACAGAAATTGGGAAAGATTGGGAAAGACAGAGTCACAGTAAGGTGCCTTGAATAGGAGAATTTGCTTAAGTCAATATTGTAAATCATCCTCTTGTTTGGTACCCTGAGGCAATGAGCTTATTTGGGTTTGGGATGGGTGAGAATTGTGTCCCTTCTTGTAAAGTAGAGGAAAGGCAAATGGAAAAGTGGAGATGAGAAAGGAGAAACAACAGGGGACCTCCAGCCTAGAAAAACTGACCTAGCACAGTGAAAGTCATTTCATGAACTAGGTGGGTCTTTACCTTAAAAGAAAAAAGTTCATATGGTATATGACAGGCCAGAGGCAAACTGATTTGTAAAGGACACAATTATTAATTGCAAACAATTGAAAGGACAAGGTCTGAAAGACTGAAAAGGACTTGTACTAAATAGTACCCCTAAATGCTACCATTAAGTGGATGGCTTCCAGGTTCAGCAGGTGCATAACTAGTGGCTCCCTAAACACTCGTTGAAATTAATCAGTGGAAGCGAATAAAGGATGAATGAAAAAGTGGTAGATACAATTCTGATTCATGGTTTCAAATGAACATACTGGACTTCCCCTACATGTTTTAATTAAATCATTTCCAGCTCTTTTAAAGGACAAATGAGAAAGAGTGCAGAGCAAAACTAATTAATTAGTCAGAAAAAAACTATATCACCATAAAAAGTTGAAAGAACCCCCCAAATGATCAGTGCAGTGGTCAGATCTATAATCAGTCAAGTTCTCTATATATCAGCAAGAACTTAACTCTTCTTTCCATTTGCCTGTATCCACAGATCCTGCCTAAATGCATTTTTGACATACTCTTCTTTCCAGTTTCTCCGGTGTTCTTTCCTTGATGCTAAGAAATTTGCTGAATCTGGAGTTTCATCAGTGGTTCGTTAAGGAAAAGACCAGCCCGCCCTTACCCCCATTTATTTCCTGCTCCATTAACAATGCCTACAGCTTTCCTAAAATCCAGCCTGATTATTAGTTCCATTACCTACTGTTATTCCAAATCAAATATGGATGACGTGACAAGATTTTGATGGGAGGATGCAGTGGCTTTCCTCTTCTGATTTAAGCTGCTGAGCCCATTGAAGGTTTGGCTCTGAAACTGATGAGTGGTAAATCAGGACTAATGAGACTGAGGCACAAAGAGGTAGAAGTTAATGTTTTTAAACTATAAATACAGTGTCAGAATTTAGGTTAAAATTATGTTCTGTGCTTTTCTGCTCTAGTTTATAGATTTCTAACAGGCTTCTGAGATGAGAATAAATAAAAACCAAAAGTAAATAAGGCAGATCTTCAAAAAACAGTTCCTGAGCACTTCATGACAAATAAGGTAGCGGGAAGACAGAGATGAGGGAATTATTTGTTCTTCACATGATCTTAACCCAAGACGGCTGCCGTCGGTCCTTCGCATAGCCCGGCTGCATCCCCTAACAGCCTGCCTCAGGAAGCCTTGACGCTAATCAGAGGCAATTAAAAGTTTCATTGGGCACTATTAAAACTTTCAAAGTCAATGAGTTGGAGTAGCAGTGGCAAATGAGTGGCAATGGGGATTGTTAAATAGTCACCGTTTGCAAGATACAGTGGTGGTAGGAGTGTGCAAATTAAAAGATTCCTCCTGCGACACCAAGTCACTGGGAAGCTCATTTAATCACATCCCTAAATAATTAGAAGCTCCGTGCCTTCATTAAGAACCAAAAATAAGTGCTTGCACCATGTGCAGGTAAATGACAGCAGGGACATGGAAAAGTTGTTTTCTAGTTCAGACTCAGAAAAATGTGTCATTTTTATTGGTTGAAGAAAAAAATTCCCTACAATAATTCTGCGATTATGCTCTCATTAGAAGCCGTGAGAGAGCACAGGAAGCCCAGAGCTCTCATCAAGTGTCCTGCTATTTCATCTCCTCCTCCATAACAGTTTTATGGTAAAACTAACATAATGAGACTTACTACTCTTCAGTCTTTGTAGCTGGGGATTGTCAGTGACATTAAACACATTAAGGTTAAAACGAGCCTCATACAAAAAATATCAGGTGGCCGGAGATCTACACAGCTCGCATTGAATAGATTTTTTTCAAAGAAATTATGCCTCAATTTCTTTGGAGGCTTGTTTGAAAAGAAGGAGTGCATAAGGAGTTAGGAAAGCCATTCTTTAATGGGAAGTAATGTGTCCACTCAACAGCTGGTGATGGTCTCTTGTATCCAGGTGTCATCTCTGCTGGGATGAGCCTCTGATACAGATACTAAGTTCTACACAAACTTGATAAGAGCTGGACACTCCCTTTGCAAACAGGCACTGAGCTCCCACGAGGCACAGAGCCCTGGGATAAGTGCTGAGGGGGATACAGTGTTGGATCACTTGCAGATCTTGACTCAGGAGCATTGATAGAGAGCATAAAGCAAGTTCCTCAACATTGATACTGCAACATGTAGAGAGAGGGGTACTCAAACGCCTAAGATACTTCTGGAAGATTACAGAAAATGTTGTTAAAGTTGTCTGGGAAAGGGGCTTAGGGACCAGGGGAGAGTGCATGTATCATCCAGAAATAGCAGATCACACATTCTTGATGAAAACATTCACCAAGATAGACTACATTCTGGGCCATAAAACATACCTTAACAAATTTTTAAAATAGAAATCGCACAATATCTGCTTGAAGACCACAATGGAATTAACTAGAAACCAACAACAGACATTGACTGGAAAATCACAAGATATGTGGTGATTAAGCATTATTTTATACTTTTAAATAACACAGGGATCCAAGAAGAAATCTCAAGAGAAATTTTAAAATATTTTGAATTATATGAAGATAAAAACCAACTTATTGAAATTTGTGGCATGCAGTGAAAATAGTGCTTTGAGGGAAATTTATAGCATTGAATGCATATGTTAGGAAAGAATAAAAATCTAAAGTCAATAATCCCAAGTTTCCATCTTAGGAAACTTAAAAAAAAATTATATCCAAAGTAGGCAGATGAAAAGAAGTAATACGAATTAGAGCAGAAATCAATGAAATTGAAAGCAGGAAATCAATAGAGAAAATTATTAAAACCAAAAGCTGATTCTTTGAAAAGTTCAGTAAAATCAATAAGCCTCGAGCCAGGCTAACTAAAGAAAGAGGCGTGGGGGACATAAATTACTAATATCAGAAATGAAAGAAGGCAGATCACTGCAGAGTCTATGGACATTAAAAGGATAATAAAGGAATACTATGAACAATTCAGTGCCCACATATTTGATAACCTAAATGAAACAGACCAATACCTTGAAAGGCAGAAGCTGCCAAACTCACACAAGAAGGAACAGACAATCCAAATAGGTCTGTATCTATTAAAGAAATTTAATCAATAACTAATAATTTCCAAAGCAGAAAGCAGCAGGGCCAGATGAGTTCACTGACAAATTCTGCCGAGCATTTAAAGAAGAAATTATACGAATTCTTAACAATCTCTTTCTGAGGATAGAAGCAGAGGGTTTGCTTCCTAGCTCATTCTATGAGGCCAGCATTTCCCTAATACCAAAACCAGACAAAGGCGTTATAAGAAAAGAAAACCTTAGACCAATATCTCTCGTGAAATTAGATGCAGAAGTCCTCAATAAAATATTAGCAAATCAAATCCAACAATGTATAAAAAGAATTTAGAATTTAGTCTCCTAGAGTAATGGCCATAAAAACAAAAATAAATAAGTGGGACCTAATTAAACTTAAAAGCTTTTGCATAGCAAAAGAAACCATAAGCAAAACAAAAAGTTAACCTGTGGGACGGGAGAAAATGTTTGCAAATGATGTGATGGACAAGCGATTTATTTCCAAATATACAAGCAGCTCACACAACTCAATATCAAAAAAATGAAAGAAAGAAAAACCCAAAAAAACCAACAATAACAACAAACCAACCCAATCAAAATGATGGGCAGAAGATCTACATAGACATTTCTCCAGAGAAGACATACAGATGGCCAACAGGCACGCAAAAAGATGCTCAGCATCACTAATTATTTGAGAAATGCAAATCAAAACTACATCGTGGTATCGCCTCACACTGGTCAGAACGGCCATCATTAAAAAGCCTACAAATGATAAATGCTAGAGAGGGTGTGGAGAAAAGGGAACCCTCCTACACTGTTGGTGGGAATGCAAATTGGTGCAGCCACTATGGAGAAGAGTATGGAGGTTCCTTAAAAAACTAAAAATAGACGTTTTGTGATCCAGCAATCCCACTCTGGGCACATACCCAGAGAAAACTCTAACTCGAAAAGGTTAGTGCACCCCAGTGTCCACAGCAGCGCTTTTTACAATAGCCAAGACATAGGGGCAATCTAAATGCTCATCGACAGATGACTGGGTAAAGAAGATGTTTTGGGGTGATGAAAATGTTCTGGAATTAGACCACAGTGATGGCTACACAGCTTTGTGGATATAGAAAAAAACCATTGAATTGCACACTTTAAAGGGGTGAATTTTATGGTATGTGAATTACATTGTCAGCAATTTTTTAAAACAGTAATTAACAGCCCTTGAATTTAAACTGATTGGCGGGGGTGGGGGGAGGGTGGAAATCCAGCAAATGACTTACTCAGTTCCGTTATCTGGTTATCTGGCTCGTACTGTCTTGGCTGGTCAGTTGGGCCAGTCAGCCCCATAGCATCACGTAGTTTTAGTCAGAGGCAGGAAAGACCGGGGTCATCCTGTCTTTGTCTGTTAGACTCTAAGCTGTAATGGCTGCAGCTGTCTCTTTATATTGCACTTGTAAATATGCACTGAGCCTCTCAAATAATGGACAGAACCAATAAACATAATGAATAGATTAATAATAAAACCAAATTATGAAAGGAAAAGAGCAAATGACTGGCATGCCCTGTTGTCAGAACAAATTCACTGAAGTGAGAAAAACAGCCTGTTGGATTCAGCTGTAAAGGAACGGCAATTTATTTAGAAAGCAGCTGCCTTTCCAGAATGGATTATCTTCCGATAAAAGTAATGAATATGTATGTATGAACAGGGAGGAGGGCTGGTTAAAGATTGCACTCAGGATAACTCAATTGATTCTTTCAGAACTGTGCACCTTGGCAATGAATCAGCATCACTGGCAGGGCGTTTGCTTTTCTGTAGCAGCGTGTGACTGAACACTTTTCTCTCTTGCCCTCCGTGTTATACTAGCGAACTCTAACCTGCAAAGTGACAGGAAAGTCTGTTCCCATAAGGATTTAGGACTGGGTCATTTTCATATTGCTCTCATCACGAATACATTTTATGAATGTAAAACAGTCATCATATTCCTTTGAAACCCTCAATTGAGAAGGGTTTTCAAGAGCAGGTCATGCATAAAATCTCTGCAAAAAAATCAAAAACAAAAAACCTAAAACCACAAAATTAACAATAAGCATCCACCACTCCCACCAAGGAGTGAGTGAAGTGGAGACATGACTGAAATTGCTGGCCTTGGGTAAGCTGTAAGGAGCCTCTTCTATCTTCCCGATTCCTTTCACTGCCTTACTCACCTTTAGATAAAGGGGCAGGACCCTCAGCTTCACCTGGTGGCCAAAGAATCCACCTCCCCATTCAGCATAGCCTGAATATCGTGGCTCAGAACCAGAGACCCCCACCCTACCACCATATCCAGCCAGGAGTTATACATTGCTGAGCAAGGATAGAACAGAGAAAGGGCCTTATTCCAGGTCTGTGTCCCAGTTCTAAGAATTATTTGACCTTGGGCAGGTCACACACTTTTTTAGGTCACTCAGCTTCTCATCTGTATAACAGAGATAATAATAGTATTTAATCTCAGGAATACATGCAAATCTGGACATAGAGTGCTCAGTGATAATGAGCTATTGTGGCTGATATTTCTCTCTTTACCTAAATATCCCCGTACATAAATGTAAGGAAAGAAACTGAGTCACTCATTTAGAATATCAAGAGGTAAGTATAAATCACTAGAAAAACAATGGGTCTCTACCAGTAACCTTTGACTGTTTTCTGAAAACATGGAATTCTATTGAATTGATGAAAAGAGAAGTTTTTCTTTCTGGAATTCACCTCCTCTGGCATCATTTGGCTCAGGTTAGTAACCCACAGGGCAGGTCTGGGTGACTGTGGGACCTGTGGGTCACGTCCTCCCCTGACCCATCCTGTGGCACGCACAGGGGCGGGGATTCCAGGGAAGAGCTGGGAAGAAGGAGGCTGTCACGCTGTGACTGATCCTGGTTGCAGAGGAGGCTAATCACAGTTTCCCAAGGGCCGATCCACGGTTCACTGACTCAGTGGCCCAGCCAGACATTTTGCTGGCAGCCCTTGGTATTTCTGCACTTCTTCGAGCTGGGGAGAAAAAAAGACCTTAGATACCAAAAGAAATGCCATGAAATGACCATAGCACGTGAGTTTGCCTGAATTTCTTCATAGAGGATTGTGGTTAGAGAGAATTACCAAGAATATTCATTGTACGGTACTGCTGAATCTTCAGTTTGTGCATGTGTCTGTGTGTATGTTTTCTTAAAACTTGCCTTATATGAGAAGGCACACCATTCCTTTAACTGGATGCACTTTGTTTCTGCCACAACTTCATAGAGCAACTGCGACGAGAAATCATTTTCAGTGACCGTAAGGGCTTCCTGGTGAGGAAAAACCGCGTCAAAGAGGAACAGCTCCTCATATTTTTCTGAGGAGAATTAAATACTATTCCCTTATCGTGAAAAAGAGAGTCATGGAGGTTCATGCTAGTGATACAATCAACTAACACGACTAGTTAGCTGTTCTCACGTACGCCGTTTACAAGAGAAGCAGCAAGACTTCCTAAAGAGAGGGACGTTTCCGTGAGACCTAAAGTAGTCTGGTGAAGAAGAAGGTGAAAAGATTATCAGGCAGCGGGAACAGCATACGGAAAAGCCCAAAGGTGAGAGAACTCCAGTGTGGCCAGAGACTGGCGTGTGTGCGCGCGCGTGCGCACAGGAGCTGGGCGGAGGGTAGGGGAACGGGAAGCGTCTCAGGCACAGCCGACCCCCCCACTTCTTCCTAGACGGTCCCCACCGGGCGGTCCTGAGCTGTGGGACGTGGCCGCCACCTCAGCGCGCACAGCACATGCCGACTGGCCTGCACCGCCCTCGGTCGCCTCAGTTCTCTCTCGACCGGTGGCTGGCCTCTGGTAGGTACGTGAAGAGACCGGCCTGCCCTTGAGAGGGCCGCTGGGAACTGCTCGCCTCTGGGGAGAACCGGACTTCAGCTAAAGCCTGAAGGAGGCCGAATGCATAGCTAAAGATGCTTGTCAGTCGTAGGACAGAGCCCACGGAAACTGGGTGGGAGAGCAACAGTGCGAAACGGGGGCAGAGCGCCGAGCACGGGGGTGGGAGGAGGCGTGCGCGGCAGGAGCAGGCGGCGCGCTGGGCGGCGAGAGGCGGCGGGTGGGTATGCGGCACGGTGGGCCTAGCTAATTAGGGCCCTTCCGGCCGAAAGTAACAGAAAGCCCCTTGAATTGGTATATTATAAAACAAGAAGTGCAGGGGAATTTGGTAGCTGGATACAGAGGTCTCTCATGTAACCGAGGGTAAGAATGTAGCCGGACCTGAGGAAGGAGCTGGAAACAAGAACCATTACATCTTTGCTTTTCTCTGCCCCTTTGCTGCTTTCTTATCTCTCCATGCAACTTTTTCTCTGCTTCTTTGTCCCCAGAGTGGACCAGATCTCAAATTTACATATTCTCTTTCTAACCAAATGAGTTAGCAAGTTGTAACTAACTTCAGACCCAATTACAAAGTCCCGGGAGAGACAATCTGATTGTCACAGCCTGGGTGGTGGCCAGGAGAGCAGAGTCACATGGGACAAATATGACAGTTAGCCCTGAGCTCCAGTGAGTCAGGAGCGCTGCCCCAAATTGCGTTTCAGGAAGTTTGACTCTAACACACTCAAAGTAATTCATCCTTACAAGTTGCTTTTTTGGATATACAGGGTGGGCTCTCTGGCGTTTCAGAGATTAGCTGACTCCTGGGTAGGTTCTCTTGCTCAGGTAGATCAGAGGTCCGATGGCTGTGAAGACCCCAGTTTCTCTGTGTGGTATCCCTTATGGTCCAAAATTAATGCGAATTCCAAAGTACACAGCTTCCCAGAGGGTGACCTGAGGCCTACAGTAGATGTGCATGAAGGTCACCACGGTGAAGTTCCCCCTCTTTTCTCCATGCAGGGCTGCCCTTTGCCCTTCAGGCACCCACTGAACTACAGGGGTTCTCAGTTTTTCATGGACACCAGAATCAACTGGAGCGCTTGTTAAATTCGTGTTCCCAGGTCCAGTCCAGTGATTTGAAACAATATCTAGAAATCTTCATTTTAAACAAGCATCTCAGGTGATTCTAATGCACGAAGTCCTTGAATCACACTTTGGGAAACTTGGCACTGCTGGCTTGATGGCCACTTTCTGGGCCCTGTTAATGCAGCTAGTTGAAAGTCACTCCGTAAAGCTCTATGCTTAGCTCATTTTATATGGCTGCATATATAAGTCACCAAGTTATTTCATTTGTTGACTCAAATTTGCATTAAATGCCAGACTTTTTTGGCATCGTGTTTTATCTTTCTTAATTTCACTCCCAGCGTTGAAATTGCTGCTTCTTAATAATTCTTGATGAATTCTTCTGTTTTCTTAGCAAACTCTTTTCCTTTAGTAAGTAATTTCCTGCTGGTGACAGTCTGATGGCTTGGTGCTTGTAGCACTTGGCTAACACAGTCGTGGGGGCGGGTAAGGACTGTTTTGCCTTTTGAGCTGTTACTTCTACTCCTTTTAGGTTAGAGGCAGGGTATAAAAGCATGCAACAAATAAAAATGTCAGGTTGAGTACTAAACTGTGAGCCAGGGATTCCAATGACCTGTTTATCCTAAAAAATCATAAAACCCCAGAATACTAGAACTGGTAGAAAATGTAGTTTGTCCAGTTCAATCCATCATTAGGTTGGCTGTTATAATAGAGCTGTTTATTAAGTAACTATTATGTGTGGGGTATTCAAAGTGCTTGCATCATTATTTCATCTAATCTTCACAATAACACAAGTAAGGAAGCATTATTCCTAATGGAGCCAGAGTTTAAGAAGCATCTCAAAAAGCTTGATCAGCAGGGACAGTCAATTAATAGGGATTAATATAAAGCCATTTACCTGGTCTCCAAGCCCACTGTACAGGTTTGAGTTGCGCAAGATCAGACTCCACAGCATTTCATGTGAGAAGACGTGTGTTCCCACTGACTGAGTTAAATAGGATTGAGTGGAACCACTGCCAGGAAAGCTAAGTGTTCCTAAGTACGTGAACGGAAGCTCTGTCCTCCCTGTTCTCTGCTCATTTTATGTCACTGTGGTGTGGGGTTGATTCCAGCCTCCACAATATATGAGAAATTTTGAACAACCAGAGCCCCACAGGAAGGAGACAGGGTCTTGAAAGACATTTCCTCTGAAGAGCATATCAAGGACTGGAGGCTATTCAAACGCAGATAACATAAAAGCTGCTTTAAATTCCTGAAGAGCCATAAGATGCACTCGGGAAGGGCAATGCATTGGCTCCAAGAACAGCAGGAGGCATGAGGGGTGGGCCTCAGAGGGAGAGAAATTTCAGCACAAGGTAGGGGAGAGCTTTCCCACAAGGAGGACTGTCCAGCAAGGGGCTGGACCCCTGTGTGAGGCATCGGGCTCCCCATCCCTGGAAGCGTCCATGGAGAGGATGAGTACCTCTTGCCCTGGAGCTTCCGGGGGAGATTCGTCCCAGGATGTGGGATTGTGTCCTGTGCCTTATCAGATCCCCTTCCAACTTGAAGAATTTGTTATTCTGGTGCAACAAACAGGTATTAGAAAGCTGCCATGCAAGAGACACTGAAAGTAAAATAATGCTGCAATATCTCTAGATTAGTCCCCCCATCCCAGTGGCCTCGGCTGTACCCGAGAGAAGTTAGATTGGCTTGCATGGCTTGGACACAAAGCAGCCTGTTAGCTCTCTGTACCTTCCACATCCCCACATCCCCATCCCAGATCCTGCAACTGCAGTGGGCGGCGAGGGGAAGACAAGTCTCCGCGGCAGCTCCCGTGTGGGCATGGCCTCCACCACCCGCCCTGGGTCTTCTCCACCCTGAGTGCTCGATGCCACCCTCACGCGGGAAGAGGGAAGGAAAGGTGGCCAGACGGCTGCCTGCAGGGAGCGGGAGAGAGGAGGGAACGCCACATTCGTGTCTGCTGAGAATGTTCTCTGAGAGCGTCGCCTGCCCGTAACTGGCCCATCCAAATCTGGGCCCCTCTGTAGGGGAGAGACTTCCTCTGGACCCCAAGTCCTCCTGCAGGAGGGCAGAAGGCAGGAAGTGCTGGGTGAGAGGGGCCAGGAGGGGCTTCGACTTTCTTCTCCTAGGGATCAGCATTGCTGTTTTATATCATGAAGTTCAAGGTGCCTATTTCTAGTTTACCTTCTAGGACGTTTTGGTGTGTTCATCAGACCTTTTTAAGGGCTGTGAGCTCTTTGAAGAAATGTTCTCCGTGCCTTGGCTTAGCACCGAACGTTAGTTAGAACGTGAGACTAATTTTTTGAAATATCTAGATAAGAATTTACTGAACATAAGCTATGTAATAGGCACTCTGTCAGCACCTACTAATAAATTATAGAATTTATTCTCATAATAATCCTGTGATTTAGGGCTTAGTATTAGAGCAGTAAAAGGTTTTGCTTTCCATCACACTTAAGTTTCACACAAGCATACTTCTGTTCATTCTGTGGCAAACTGTTTAAAAAGCTTCTGAGAACGTGGTTCTTAGGAATCTGAGGTGTGTTGCTGTTTCACAGGTTTGTTTGGTCTACACGTACTTCATGTGTCTTGTTTGCCAGTGCCCAGTCCTGGGTAGTTCCTTCTGCCTGTTTTCTCTGCTGCCACCGCCAGGCTACTGAGGCTTTCTGTGAGGAAGCACAAAGCCGTCCTCCTGGGGTCCACTCAGACACAGACTTTCCTGGGCTGGCCTCACGCTGCTCAGGCAATCACCGTGCACCTCGCTGTTGGCTCCCTGACACATCCTTCTCAGTTTCTGTTCCAGTTTTTCCCGTATTCCTTGCTGTGACGCCCTCCTTCTCTAGGACCACTTCATCCTCAGCAGATGGCTGTTCTGCTGTAATGTGGCTTCCCCATTCCTTCAAATGGGTGCTTCCTTGAATTCACTCCATACACTTGATCACCATGGCAACCACTGCTAGCTTTGGCTCATTTCCTCAGAAACCCCAACTGGCAGAGATGGCTAACTCAGGGAACTTTTGCAAGGAAATCCTGGGAACCCGTGGTACGGGGGGCTAAAATCTCAAAGGCAGCTCTAAATTTAACTAACCGGAAAGAAACAGATCCTTAAACACAAAGGAGAAGCAAAGGGGGCCTGGAAACAGCAGTCTCTTGTCCTGCCATCTTCTTGGAGGAAGCTGAAGTTCTGTGGAAAAACAGGGGTAGAGGTCAGCTGGAATTTGAGGTCCTGATAGCAAGACATTATGCCTTGTTTTATTCATTGGTTTGAATACATTAAAAGTGTGAACTTTAAGGCAAGAAAGTGAATATCTGACATTGTTTATTCCTTAACTCTAGTTCCAAAGCAGATTTATGGAGTTAAGGGGGTAGAGTGATAGTTTAAACCTATTTAGCAAACATTTGTGGAAAAGGATGAAAGATGATGGAAAAGAATGATTACAGTATAGACTCAGTCCTAACAGGAGATACATACACACTGGGGGGAAACAAAGAATTTTCAAATTCAGACTGAGGTCAGCTCTTACAGAGGCATTTCTGTCACAAAGTGCACGCGTGCCTGCGTGGGATCTCCGTGAATCTGGGAATGATGTCCAGCAGAGAGTGCTCAGCCTTCACGGCGCATCCAGCTGTCACCAAGGCAGTTCATTCTCCTTTGAATCAGTTCCCCGTGAGGTGGCAGCTCCCCGGTAAGGGACTCATCGTTCAGTTCTTGGGTTTTTTAATTTTCCCTTTCCTTCATCACCCTTATCCTTGCTTGTACAGCAGCTGAAAAAGCAGCTCTCTCGACCAAAATTTGAGGACGACAAATTTAAGTTACACAACAAAAAACTATGATAAAATGTAGTCACACTGTAGCCAGGTAAGGACGAAGTAGAGTGGGAACACAAGAAAGGGGGCCTGGGAGAGGAAGGGTTGGCAAAAGCCGCATAAAAGAAAAAAATATTTCATCTGTACTTTGTCCTCCTCCTTTAGTCTTAGGTGATCTTTAAATCATATTCTCCCTTTGGGAAAATTAAAAATAAAATGTCACATTACAAAAGAAACATGTATTCATAGAGATTAGAAAACCCTGTGACAGCTGTGACTCCAGTCCTCCACTGTGTTTGAGGGGGTGATCGTGAGGTTGAAGAAGACCCGGGCAGTAATTTTGAGTACAGAGGGTCTAGAAACCAAGTGGTAAGTTAAACATTTGTTATAATCAGACCTTTAAAAAAAAAAAAAAACAACTCAAAGCAACACTAAAGAAGAATGAGGAAGCTGGAAGAGAAGGGAAGCTATCCAGAAAGACAGTTCCTTTGTAATTCTTCCCAGCTCAGCCTCGACTTGCCGGGGTATCCTTGCAGGTTGTGGACTTAGGTGCTGTTATTAAGGACTGTGTCCACAGAGCCTTGTTCCCTCTCTATCCCAGAAGGCAGTAAACTGTTACTGATTCACTTTCCATATCCCTTAAGCTTGCATTACTTAAATTTCTTTCTTCCTGTTAGATTAGAATTTTAAAAATCTCTTATTAGTTTCCTCAAAGATCGAGGAAACCATTAAGTCTGAAGAGTGTTGGAAACCTTCGGGACACACAAGGCATTCAAGTGCTGGAGATGATGTCTAATGATGCCATTTTTAAAATCTTTCATTATTTTTGTCAAGTCCTGAAATCCCATAAAAGCATAACAGCAATGGGCTTAGGGATTGTAATAAATTAAAATTTGTGAAGGAGGAAGGACAGGAATGATGGTTTCCTTGATTTGCATTATTGTTTATCCCAAATTCCAGGAAAAAGCAAACTATTAGTCAAAACTCACGATTAGATGATTCTATACAGGAAGCCAGGGCTAGATGTTCACAATTTAACAGGGTTGATGATAGTAGGAAAGAATCACATCAAAATCTCGTTTCCCACTGGCAACACTTTCTGTGCCACTCCCAGAACGTTTCTAGGGCTCCCCTCGTTACACTTAGAATCACCCACATTGCAGAAAGCACTCTACAGGTATCAGCTATCTTACCTACTTTCCTAATTAGCTGTCGGGCACATCTCTGGAGACCTGGAAGGGGGTGGGTGTCAGGAACCCCTTGTTGACAACAGGAAACCAAGTGACAAAAGAGGTGATTTGTCTCAAGATATTGAAAGGCAAATTGGAAATGACAGCCAGACTCAAGTTTAGTTCAGCCTAAATAAAGAAAAATGCCTCCTTATTCACTGACACCAAAATATTCACCTTCACCTACAAAATGATTTTTTTCTGGCATGATTTTTTCCCCTTCGTTCAGCCTGAGAGATAATACTAATGATTACCAGTGATGGTAGTGAAAGCCAGGCTTAATCACCATAATTGACAATTAAGCTGGGTAACAACACAGAGACAGGTGATTTCACACAGGGCTAATGAAAATGGGCTATTAAAATCCGCACACGTTTGGCAGCAATTATGAGCTCCTGGAACCATTTGCTTTGAAATGTGCACATTTCACAGGCGGCTGCCTGCCAACGAGACAACCCTGAGCAGGACCAAGAGAGAAAGAGGGAAAGACAAGAATCGCCGGAGATTCCTGTAGGTGCCATTTCCTTTCAGTGTCTTGCTGGATCTTTATTATTACCTGCCTGATATTTTAAAGCCAAAGAAAAATGCACAGTTCACAGTTTTAGGGACTGATGCCCCATCTTCCTGCAGAACCACAAGGGGGCTGTCAGAGGACAAGGGAGAGGGCGCTAACAGCTGCACGGGGGCAGAGGAGAGGGTCTGTGGAGCTAAGGGTGGGAGGAGGCTGGGCTTCCTGCTAGGGTGCACCGAGGCCCTGATTTCAACAGTTTTCACAAAATGTCAAGTAGAAGTAATAATCCTTGTTTTCCAAGGATGACAGAGAATAGTTAGGTACGTTCAGTCCCTTAAAGGCACTGGATTCCGAAGGCGAGGCCACTCTACTGCGGTTTCTCGTGTTCCCTGGCTCACCCCCGCGCCTTCTCAGCACCTGCCACCGTTCTGCTGAAAGCGGCCCGCGGGTAAGCTCATACCACCTGGAGGGGCCCAGTTAGTAGGGAAGGTAACCAGCTCATTTCCAGTAACAGGAAGCCAAACGGCAGGAGCGGGAAGTAGCTGTCTTGGGGTCGCCTGGGAGTGACACCTGTGACCAGACGCGGCAGCTCAGCCTTGTCCTTTACGCACTCTGACTCCGCCTGTGCCCTTGTCGGTGCGTTTAGGCCGTTCATATGTAAAACGATTGTTGGTGTCATTGGGTTATGATTGGACCTAGTATGTTTCTTATTTATTGAACTTGTTATTTGTTTGTCTTCCTCTCTTTTCCTGCCTTCTTTGGTTTTAATTGGACGTTTTATATGATTGTTTTACCTCCTGTTAGCACAGCAGTTGCACTTTGTCAGTATTTTAGTGGTTGTTCTCTAGTTCACCACACGTTTACAACTGGTTTGTCTACTGCTTCATGTGTCGTGCAAGTACCTTATAACGGAGTTCCCCATTCCTCCCTCCCATCTCTTACAGCATTTTTCTCTTGTGTTTTATTTTATCTTTTTATTTACTAAATTTAGTATGTGTTGCTTTTTTGTTTAACCCTTTACATTTGTCCCCAGCTGATACGCACAGAGAAAAACTGGAAGGGCCCAGAGTGCTAAGGGAGTTAGTGAAGGCAGGTGAGAAATCTCCTGAAGTAACAACATATTGTCCTGATCTAGAATAACTTTGAGTAACTTTTGTATCAGAATATTTAAAACTTTGTGAGCCACATAAACAGGCAAAATATGTGACACCACATCCATCCATTTTCTGAAGGAAGAACTTGGTGGTAACAGAACATTTCAAGACCTAAGTTCCTCGCCATCTCAGTAAGCAGGGTTTTTAGATCAATGTTTATGGTACAGGCTTCTCCACGAAAGTTCATCAGTAAAAAAAAACAAAAAAAACCTGTGGTCCTCTTGGCCCTACCTTCACCTCCTCAGAGGGGAGGCTGGATGGCATCCAAGATGCTGTAGAAGAAGTGGCACAAACCCTTGGGACAAACAGCATGGGCAGCTTCTCTCATTCATCCTTCCCAGGGGGACAGCCTTGGATGCAGAGGCTGAAGGGATTCCAAGACAGACTTACCAAGCTACGGTAGGGCGGTGTTTCTGACTGGCAAGCTGGGAGAGGTAGAGAGGGAAGGCGGGGGGCTGCCGCTAACACGTGAGCCCACGTTGCAGGGAGAAGGTGCTGCATGAGTTTGCTGACCTCCTGTGCTGTTCTGCCCAGCCTACAAGGGGAAGACCGGCCTGGCCCCCGTCCTCCATCCAGAGCAAAGGCCCATGAGGCTGGAACATGGGGGACAGAGTGTAGGGTGAAAAATCACCCTCTTTCATAAAAACACCTGTGCCCCTGAAAAGGCCAACTGTGCTCCCTTTGGGAGTGAGTTCCTGCTCTGCCGCCCCTCAGATATTCATCCAGGGCTCGCCCCTGTGCTCCGCTAGCTGAAGGAAGGACAGCTTTTCAGGAGGGTCCATGGCTGTCACATAATCAGGTTTTCTTTGCATCTGCTGGTACTTCATGGGCTTTGGCTGCTTTGGGAGGCATGGCAATTACTCGTGCATTAGGTTAGGTTCCTCTACGTTCTCCCTTTTCGGAGTTCCAGTTCTGCTTCTAAGACTTATGACGCCAGTCAAGAGGTTAAAGTTATAATAACCATGTGTCAAGGGCTGAAGGGAAGAGTAGCAGATAGGAGGCAGTGAAAATAAAAGTACATTTTAGGAAAAACAAACTTGGGAATCATGAATTTAGGGTCTAATAGGTCTTCAACACAGATGCTAAATCGTGAAGGGCCGAGGAGCTGGGGAGAGAGGCAGATAGAACAACCCAGGTGCTAAAGGCACCGCCTTCCTTAGGAGGTGATGGTCCCAGCTCTGAGGCCTCCAGTAGCCAGGGTTCCCTGCATCCAAGGCCCAGGGCTGAGGCTTTGGAAGAGGGAGGCCTTTGGGCATCCCAGGTGTTGAGGGCCTCAAAGCAGCAATCAGGCTGGTTGAGGACAGTCGGCCAAGACTGAGACTTCACATACAAAAGCATGAAAAGCCATAGCTTGTGTGGTGTCTCCCCCTAAGACTCCTTCTCCGGGGGCTCTGAGCCCCCTGCCCTCCCATCTGACATTCAGTGTCAGCTCTGTGCCATTCCCACAATCCCTTTATTTCTTGGAGCGGAACTGAATTTGGAGGGAAGGGGAAAGGAGATCCTCTGATTTCTCTGAAGTCACATATGACAGGCCTCTGGACCACTGTGTGCTCTCCAAGATCTGAATGCTGAGCGGTATGAAGAGAAGGGTGGGGGGGGAGGGGTGGCGCTCCACTTCTCTGGGTCAGGATCCCTTTTCTCAGCCTCTGCCCTTCAGAGACCTGTCTTTCCAAGGCACGAACTGGCTGAAGGTGCTTCCTTCTCGGAGTCACCCTGTCCTCCTGTGACCGCTCATTTCTCCTTAATCCACATAACTTTTTCACCACAAACAGGTCAGTCTGATGGAGGGGAAGAAAGCTAGAGAGGAAAGAAAGCAATGAAACCACTAGAGATGGGAACTTTATTATTATGCAGATAGCTATGCAAACGGGCCCAGGCACGCTGCCCAAGGACCTTCTCACACAACCTGTGCGTCCCTGTACCACAGGCACCGAAGCAGCAACACCGAAAGAGAGCAACGTTAGAACTTCCAGAAAACAGTATCTCAGAGGCCACCGGGCCCTGATCCCAATGTGAACTGCTGTTACAGGAGCTCTGAGCAGACGGCTCGGCTGGCTGCTGAGGGCTGGCCCTGACGCTGGGCCAGCGGTTAAGGCACCAGCTGTCGTGAGGATGAAGACGAGGGCTGTGAATGAAGGCTGGCAGCCCTGCTTCTAGGAAAGTAGTATCTGAGAAGGGCGGTCAAGGAATATGTGTTTCATCACTTTAAAGTCAACTTCACTAAAGCTACGCGGTCCCTGGTTTAGTCATGATCAAAATAAGCAGCCCAGGAGCCTGGACCTCCTTTCTCCGTACCAGAAGCCCTTCCGACGCTGTCAGCGCCCACGACCGCTGCTCCGGCCTGCTGTGCAGAGGGCTTCTGATACCGCGCGTGCTGTGAATACACATAGAATACAACGTCTCTCTTAAGGTTCACAGTGATTTAAATATCCTGAAAACCACCGACTGAATTAACTTCAGTAACGAAGTAAGAGGATGAAGTTTCTGTCTGACCGTAGCTCTTGGGGGTCAATTCAGCTTCTTCTAGTGACTCTGGACTTAGTATAAGTTCCAGCAATGCTAACTCACACAGCAAGCGAGTCATTAGAAGAAAATACTAGTCTTGCAAAACTAGATTATACCCTGAATGGTCAAAATTATTTTCTCATTGCTCCTTAAGAACACACTGAACAGGTTCAGAAACACAGCAGCTCACTTGTTTTGCTGCGTGTCTGTCAGCAAACAGAGCGAAGCTACCAGCGTCGGGCCTCGGTCTGCCGGCCTGAAGGGGGAGACGCGGTGTGACAAGATCCGACACGTGCCGAGCGCGGCTGCCCTGCAGATCCCCCTCTTCAGGCGCCTCTAGCCTCGCTGTGGGCGGGCTCGGCCCCGGGACACACACAGGTCAGCCAGTCCATCTTAGTTCTTCCCCACTGTAAAGGGGCAGAGTGAAAAACGTGGCAGAAGAGGGCGTGGCCTTGGGTTAACAGTGACACCAGAAAACACAAGACGTCCTCCTTTTTGAGCTGCGAGAGCACACGATGAGGACAACGAAAGGATACATGTAAGTTGGGATGCCTCTTGCGGCCAAGTGTTTCCGAATAAGTCGCTCAGTACCGTACCAGTTAAAGTCTCTCGTGGAGTGTCCGATGCGTGGAAGATGGACACTTGCTGTTACAAAAAGAACACATCATGATGTCTTCATTCATCTGAAACTGAAGGGTACAGTCTATGCAGAGAAGGTACTAATGTCCTCTGAGTCACTCTAGTTCCCAGTGGACAACGTGTATAACCATGAGCGTCCCACTCAGAGCGCAGAATTATAATGTCAGAAATATTCTGGGGAGGGGCCGTAAGAGGGAAAATTAAATAATTCTATTGAACATGAGGATCTACAGGCTCTGGAAATAAGCAGGTATAATGGAAATAGAATATGACTGATGGTCGAGATACAATTCTTTAACAAATCAAGCAGTTCAACAAACCCTGAGATGCCCTGGGTTTGGAAACAAAGTGTAACTCTGGTCTTTGGCAGAGAACTGTCTGCTGATGTGGACTGTGACTCTCCAAGAGGGGACAATGATAAACAGCATTTCCCAACTGCACCTCTGGTCCTCTGCCTCCTCGTCTGTGCTCATGATACAAACACCCCAGTAGAGGCAGATAACGGGTACAAAGGAGATTTAGAAACGAAAGGGGCTTTACAAACAGGGTGATGCAGTCATTACTTCTGTGGTCTCCCATGTGGGGGCTTACCTTTACCACGTACACTGAATGGGGTCTTGACATCGCTCCCCTCCCTTTAAAACTCACATATGCTTAGAAATAGAAATTCACCTACTCCCGGGCACAAACGAAGAGATTACCTTTCTTTTTCTTTGCTGCGAAGAATATCTTCTTCAGGCCCTCTTCCAGGGCTGCCATCTTAATGCCAGACAGCACATTGGCGCGGTCGCGGTGCTGGGCCACAATCAAGGCCAACTAGGAGAAGCAGTCATTAAGTGGGTGAAGAGACATGAGATGCTCCGCCGCCAGCTAAGGGACCTGCCCCCGGAGGGCAGGCACAGCCCCTCTGAGGTTACCCGGACTTTGGCTTCACCTCTTTTTCCTAACTCTTTATTAACGTATAGTCAGTTTACAGTGTTAGTCTCAGGTGGACAGCAGAGTGTTCCGTTACACATATACACACATGTACTTCTCAGATTCCTTTCCATTATAGTTATTACAGGAAACTGAATGCAGCTCCCTGTGCTGCGTAGCAGGCCCTGTTGTTTACCTGTTTCTGGCCTCTCTTTGGAACGCGCTGCCTGGACAGCCAGGTCCTACGAGATCCATGACTCCACGCCCCGCTGTAACTGTTCAGTCTTACTTAGTGGTAATTTTATATAAGCTTTTCTTCCTCTTTTTAAAGATATGTTAAAACCTGAGTCCAAAGCACGCTGTCCTTTCTAAATGCTCTCAAGGGGAAAGAAAGAATTCTTGAGAATCTTAGGAGCAGGGGGAGCTTTAGAGGTCCTTGTACCCAGCTCTGGGGCTCCAGTCAGCTCTGAGGTCCCAGAGACAAGCAGGCACCCCAGCCCTGCTCAGACAACTCCCAGGAGGACAAAATGGCCAACACCACCCACCCAGTCCTAACCCGAGTGCAAGGGCAGCGCCTGGGACGGACGTCACCAGTTGCACAGCGGCTGCGCTGCTCCACGCACCCTCAGCTGTTCTCTGAGTCACTGGACTCCGAGTCTCTTAGGCACGACCACTGTGTCCTCCTCGTTTTTTAGAAATGACTAGATGACTGAATAAGAGACCACTCTGTTCTTAGTCGTGAGGCCACCAACCTCAAGAAAGCGCCCCTGTCTTTCAGCCAGATTTCTAAATTTCTTCTTTTCCTAAGTCAGTAAGATTTGGCTCGAAATTTAAATATGAATTCAGGCCTTGGAGAAAACTAGGTAGGTGTGGTAAATAAAACATCTTACAGGAATTCCAAGTGACAGGCGAGTGGGAGACACTTAAGGTGTGAAAGGAGAATTCTGATGCTGGCAGAAGTACGCACTGGTTCACCTCCTCTGCTTGTGGCTGGCAGGAAACACGACCTGCCACAGGCTTCTTCATGTGATAAGTGATGAGATCTTCAGAGCTTTCACTCATGTTTTCTTCTTCATTTAGTAAATGTTTATGGAGCATTTCCTATAAGCTGGGACTGCATGAGGCACTGAGGATAAGAGGACAAAACAAGAGCCCTTGCACCTAGGAGGGGCCTGCCATCTAGGCCAGCGGAGGGAGCAAACGGGGGACAGTGCTTCCGGGGCTGTGATGGACGGGGGTGGGGGGTGGGAAGAAAGCAAGGCCCAACCTGCTTGTTATGGGCTGAACTGTGTCCCCCAATTTCCTATATTGAAGCCCCAACCCTCAGTACTTCAGAATGTGACTGTATCTAAAGACAGTGCCTTTAAGGGAACTGAATTCAATATCCTGTAATACCCTTTAATGAAAAATACAAAAACAAATATATGTATATGTGTATGTACATGCATGACTGGGACACTGTGCTGTACACCAGAGACTGACACACTGTAACTTACTTCAATTAAAAAAGAGAAAAAAAGTGCCTTTAAGAGGCGGTGAAGTTAGAACGAGCCTTTAGATCTGCACTGCACAGAGGAAACACCCTGTGGGGACGCAGCAGGGAGGTGACCGTCTTCAAGCCGAGGAGAGACCCCAGAGGAAACCGGCCCTGCTGGAGTCCTAGTACTGGACTTGCAGCCTGCAGGCCCGTGGGAAAATAACTTTGTTTTTCAAGCCACTCGGTCTGCGTGTTTCGTGGCGGCAGCCCACGCAGACAGACACGCTGCTAGAGGCCAGCGCGAGCAGGAGCGGTCCCAGCGGGAGGTGACGCGAGCCAAAGTTCAGCTCTGATAAAAGATGTGATCTTTTTTACTTACCAGATCTTGCCCTTTGCTTCTTGACTCTTTGTCATCAATAGGAAATAAAAGGACACTTCCCAAACTCAAGTCTGAGGTAAAATAAAAAGGGGCAACAGAAAGAGCATTACATTCACGACGGGATGCGACCCCCAAGGAAGGACTGTCCTGAACCCCTCCTGTGCGTGCCCTGCCTCTTCCACAGCCTCCTTGGCTCACTCTCCTGGCCAGTGGTCACTGCCTTCGCCAGGTACTCACTTCACTTGTGAATTGTTTTTTCCTCAAAAACATTTATTTTTAAAATTTTTAATTGTAGTAAAATACTCATAAAGTTTACCATTTTAGAGGGGAGGGAATAGCTCAGTGGTAGAGTGTGTGCTTAGAATGCAGGAGGTCCTGGGTTCAACCCCCAGTACCCCCATTAAAATGAATGAATGAATAAGGTAGTTACCTGCCCCCCCCAAAATTAAAAAGTAAAATTTGCCGTCTTAACCATCCTTAAGCACACAGGTCTGTAGTGTTAAGCACATTCACCCTGTTGTGTAACCCATCTCCGGGACCCTTTATCTTGCAGGACTGAAACTGTGGGGATGAAACAGCCCCCCCACGCCCTCTTCCCCCAGCCCCTGCAGCCCCCCTTCTGCTTTTCTCTCGACTTTGACTGCTCCAGCTATCGCAGATAAGCGAAATCACACAGTATACAGTCTTTCTGTGACTGGCTTATTTTGCTTATTAGATTACGTCGCTATGGTTCTTCCGTGTTGTCGCATGTGTCAGAATTTCCTTCCTTTTCAGGCTGAGTAACATTCCACTGTATGTACATACCATTCACCCGCTGATGGACACTTGGCTTGCTTCCACCTTTCGGCTGTTATGAATAATGCTAACATGGGCATTTAAATGTCTGCTCAAGTCCCTGCTTTCAGTTCTCTTGGGTACAGACCCCTGCGCGGGATCGTATGTAATTTTAGTTTTAGTTTTTTGAAGAGCCTTCACACTGTTTTCCATAATGGCTACACCGTTCTACATTCCCACTATCAAGTTCCAGTTTTTCCATACCCTCACCAACAACTGTTGTTTTGGGGATTTTTTTGTTTGTTTGAGATAAAACTGACACATAACATTATGTAAGTTTAAGGTGTACAATGTATTAATTACCCTGATACATTTACACTGCACTGTGATTGCCACTGTAGCATTAGCTAACGCCTCAATCCCTCACATAATTTATCATTTCTTCTAGTGGTGGGACAATCAAATCTATAGTCTCTTAGAAAGTTTAACATTTAAAATACAGTTTTGTTGTCTGTAGTCCTGGACTGAGTATTAGATCTCCAAGACTTGCTCCTCTACCAGCTGCAAGTCTGTTCAGTATCTCTGCCACTCCCTAGCCCTGAGCAACCACCACGTTGCTGCTTTTAAGATTTCAGTTTTCATAGATTCCACGTTTAAGAGACTTCATATAGTAGCTGTCTTTCTCTGTCTGACATCTCACTTAGCATAAGTTCTCAAGGCCTCCATGTTAACACAAATGGCAGGATTTCCTTTTCTTTCACGGCTAAATAGTATTCTGTTTTGTGTGTGTGTGCGCGCACGCGCGCATGGGGGTATCCTGTATCTTCTTTATCCACTCACGCACTGACAGACAGGTGGTTTCCGTATCTTGGCTGTTACGGGTAATGCTACAGTAAACATGGGGATGCATATGTCTCTGTGATAACCTGCTTTTATTTCCTTTAGATTATACCCAGAAGTGGAGCTGCTGAATCGTATCTTAGTTGTAGCTTTAATTTTTTGAATAATGTCCATACTATTCTGTCTGCTGTTTGGACCAGTTCACAGTCCCGCCAACAGTGCACAAGGCTTCCCTTTTCTCCACACCCTGCCCAATACTGATCTCTTGTCTTCTTAGTGGTACCCACTGTTACAGACATGAGGTGATACCTCACTGTGGCTTTGATTTGCGTTTCCCTGATTAGCAATGTCATGCACCTTTTCGTGTACCTGTTGGCCATGTGGATGTCTTTAGAAAGATGTCTATTCAAGTCCGCCCATCTGAAAATCAGACTTTGTTTTTGCTATTGAGTTGTCTGAGTTCTTCACAAATGTTGGATATTAACCCTTAATGACACGTGGTTTGCAAATATTACTTCCCATGCAGTAGGCTGCATTCTGTTGATCGTTTCTTTTGTAGAACATACGTTTTTAAGTTTGATGTAGCCCCACTTGTTTTTCTCCTATTGTTGTTTGTGCTTCTGGTGTCATATCCAAACAACCCACTGGCAAGATCAACGTCAGGAGCTCCGTCCCTGCATCCTCTGTCCCTCCAGCCAGACCCTCCGCTCCAGCCTGACGGCCCGCGCTCCGCTCTCCAGGAGCACTCGCTGACCGCCCCGTGCTGGGGAGGCTGGGATTACAGGGGCACCAAAGAGAATGCGGCACGGCTAAGGGCTCTCTTGCCCTTTCTCTCCACCTATTTAAATTCAGCCCATCCTTCCAGGCCCAAGAAAACTTCCACCGCTTCCATGAAGCCCTCCATGGTAATTCAAGCCTATGTTTCATCTCTCCTGCTCCACCTTATTTCAGTCCTTCTTCAGAAGAAAGTACACACTCCCGTGTGTGCTTCCTTGCTGACCACTTGCACCTGAGCTCTGCAACCAGGTTTCCCGCTACACTCTCCTCAGAGGGCTCCGCGGCTGTGCGACTGCCCCCGGGGCGGACCCAGCGGGCTCTCCCCAGTGCCCGTCCGCCCGTCAGCACCTGGCGCCGGGGACCGCTTCTTGACGCCCTCCCCCCCTTACGCCTCGAAACCCCACGTTCTCAAGGTCCCTTATTTTTCTGACTGTTCCTTCTGTCTCCTCTCCTTGCCCCTGCTCCTAACTGGAGGTGTTCCCAGGTTCTGTTCTCCAGCCTCCCGCTTCTCCGTCCTATCGCCTGCAGGGTTTTAAACGAGGATCCAAGCGGGGACCCCTCAGTCTGTACCTCTAGCTCCAGCCTCCCCTGGAGTCTCTCCTTTCCAGCTGCCCACTCAAGATCTGGATCCGGGTGAATTGCGTCAACACACGCTAAACCCTCTGTTCAGTCGTCGGTTTTAGCAGGAAAAGTGCTCATTCTAAGTCTTTACATCCCTTTCTGCCCTAGAGAACTGAGGAGGGAAGTCAGGGAAAATCAACCTTTAAGCAATCTGGAGGGCCCTTCTCTATTGGACAACATCCTTTAGCCTCTCAAGCTTGGAGGAAATAATCACAATAATCACTTACTCCTCTCGCCACTGTGTGATCTCCACACGTAACAGGAGGCACCCCAGCCCCGTCTCCGTGCCGGCCTCCCAAGTTCCCCCGGCCCCAGACAGCTCCAGCCCAGCCTGTGCCCCCTGCATAGCATGGCCTCCCCCTGTCAGCGCCCGGCTCTCGTGAGCACTTCAGTGGTGTCTGATTTCTCTCCCACAGGTGTCTGACATTTTCATGAGACAGTCCCTCAAGAAGATGGGGTGAGTTGGGTAAACAAGGAAATGATCTTCAAGCCTGTCCTTTAAGGTGCACGCAGGCACTGACATTTATCAGAATACCTGCACGTTCATTATCCTCATTATAGTCCCACGGGGCGGGTGGAGCGAGTATTGTTCACAAATTACGAATGAGAAAACAGGGTTGCCTCAGAGTCACACATCGCCTCGCTAACTGAGGACAGAACTCAGATTCCAGCCAGCTCTTCTGCCCCTTCACCTGGTGCTTTTAACCCAGGTGAGCCTGTCCTAGGTGTCCTCCCCCCCGCCCCCAACCCGGACCCTCCTCTCTGGTTTGTTTCTCACCTTTCATCCTCCCGGCCAGCTCATATATTCTTCTTGGCTCGGCAGACCTTGTTTCCAGAGCTGTGAACAAACCCCCTCGGCCCCAGCGGCCAGAGTCATCTGTCAGAAGAAAGAGAAAATTTTTCTTCTATAGGAGACAAAATCCAGTCCACACTTTAAAAAAAACAAAGGTATGCCCCAAAGACTCAGGGAGAATGATTTTTCAAAGGGCAGGAGAAACTAAGGTTTTCTGGAATCTACCTGGTGAACACAACAGGAAAGCATGGGAAGAATTAGTGCTTTGAAAGCGTGAACTCTCTGGTTCTCCTGCAATTCCCAGGAGACAGCTGGCGGGACGGGGAGCAGATGCAGTGCAGGAAGGGCCGGAGCTCTGCCGGCACAGCCGCACACAGCTCCCACTTCCCAGGAGGAACGCGGGGAGGCTGAGTGCCCTGCTCAGGCCGGCACTGACACGGCTGGTTAGGGCCTTGTATTCAGAGTCAGTCATTCATTCAGTCATACTACAAACATCTGTTTCTGTTACATGTCAGGCACTGTTTTAGGCACCAGGATTACAGCAGTGGATAAAAAAAAATCCCTGCTCCCGTGAAGCTTATTTTCTAGTTCAGTGAAGCCATAAGCAAATACACACGGAATTTGTCAGGTGCTGCTGGGTCGTCGAGTGAAGTAAGGCAGGAAAATGGAGAGAAAACCAGAGCGGTGAGGGTGGGGTCTGGCGCTCAGGGGAGGCCCCGCTGAGGCACACACAGATGAGTAATGTTTGATGTGGCTACTTAGGGAAAGAGGGCTCCTGCAGAGAAGTCAGAGGTACCCAGGTCACGAGGAAAGAACATGCTCGGAGTTTCCGCTTTTGCTCAAAGGATTCACTTGCTTTGTAGATAGTGCCCCCTTTCACCCTCATAAAAACCTTGTGCAGAGAACAGAGCAGATATTATCCCATTATAGAGATAAGGCAGTTGCGGCCCAGGGAGCTTGGGCTGCTCAACCAGGTAAACAAGAGAGAGAAGAGTCAAATCCCAGTCTCCTGGTTGTAAAATTCACATTTTTTTGACCACATAAGTCTGCACCAGGCCCATTAATCACCCTGAGGTCAGGGTTCTGCCTCACCTTCCCCAGTTCTTGGCACCATAAAGATGGAGGCCCCCACCCAGACCCCCACCACGTCTCCTACCTACGCAGTGCACGATGACCGCATCCTCCGCCCCGGCCTGCGGGTGGGTGACGTCACCGCTAACATACTTGATGGAGGTCGAGTCTGGGTCTTCATAATCCAGCCGGGCAGAGTTCTCATCTTCCTCTTCCTCGAGGTCCTCTGGTTCGCTGTCCCCAGGAGGCAGGCAGAAGGACTGGTAATTGTTGGACTGCCACCAGGCCATCCTTCACGGGGCCAGAGAGAAAAGGACATTAACTGGGTCTATCGCCACGTCCCTCGGAGCACATTTCACATTGCTGTTCACAAACAGTAAGCGCCAAGTAGAAATGCAGTCAGAAACTCACCCCGACTGAGGTTTCCTGCCTACCTGTAAGTAAACAAGAAGTCTTACCAACGAGCCTGTCTCCTGACTACACGTCAATAATGAGCAGCCACCGGATGCCACTGTTCTTAAGGACATGTGACTAAAAGGGACTGTTCAAACTCCTCTTTGTCAGACAATGAAATCCTAAAATTTTCTGGCTTCAGTTGAATGCATCTTCTCTGCCTTCGACACTCAGGACTGCTCTCTTAAGTAGACTAACTGTTAAGGTTAAAGTTTAATCTTTAAAAAGTATTCTATTACCAGTAGGAACCAGCAGCTTCACAGGGGTCTTCTGCAATTTTGAAGTGCTGCTCAGCTGGGGACTCACGATACGGCGGTGCTGCCCTGACCGACCGTGGCCCTTGGCTTTATTCACGACACAGTCAAATGCCACACACATACCTTTTCTTACGTTCTGCTTCCTCCTTTTCCCTCCTCTTCTCCTCTGTTAGTCTCTTTCTCTTGGCTGCTGCTTCTTGTCTTTTCTTCCTTCTGTCCTCCAGCTCTTCAGGGCTCAGAACCCGCTTACGTGCGGTAGACTCCTCGCTGAGGCCTGGGAGGAGAACCTGGAGGAAGGACAAGACCCGTGAGCAGGGAGGCTGGGGGCTACCTGTTCCTCCGTGAGCTTCCTTCATCCCTAAAACCACTCTGCATGGAAGCAGCGTGCTAAATATTTCACAAAACCACGCCAACTTGTGTGCTGGCAAGACACCACCATGCACACGTCCTGGAGGCACGGTAACCAAGACCCCGTGCTCTGCACTCTGCCAGAGCCCGGGCACAGCCAGGGCAGCAGTGCGTCGTTTTCATTCATCTCACTGGGAATAAGCTACTTCAGAAAATAGCTTTTTTTTTTTTAATTGACAGCATACCTTGTAGGATGCCATTTTAGGGTTAACAATTTTTAGTGGAAATCCTCCTCACTGTATTATGTCATTCCTTCTTAAAAAGAATGTTTCAACATCATGATCATCTGAACGGTAACCAGCACTTACTGAGCACATACTAAGTGCCGGGCCACTGCGGATGCCACGCAGACCACCTGTGACTGCCACCGTCCTAACAACGCAGGGTCGCGGCCGTCAGCAGCAGGGCGCAGGAGGCTGGTGCAACACAGCGATGCCTTCAGGGGCCCCAAGGGACGGCTGCCTTCACGTGCCCTAAGTGGTGAACATACTCTCCTTGATGGTGTTTCTAATGCTGTTTTTACATCGCTTTTACACTAAGGTACAGTTAATTATACCTGCATTTCAACAAATACTTGCATACTTATTTCTTAACAAATCACTACCAGTATCATTTTTTGCTCTCTTAGGATGAAAGTTTGGAAGAATGTACTCTTCCATAAATGAACAGTTCTTACACGGCCTTTATTTCGGAGTAACCGGCCCTCTTGCCTGGTTTTCTCCAAAAGGGTTTTCTGAAGATTCACCAGTTGTTCAAACGATTTTCTGTCTTCTTTACTAGGCTCCTTAGAATAATCTTTACCTTCAAATAAGTACATGTGGTTTTCTAAGGACATAAAACACAGAGAGAGACATGTTAGATACTAAAGACAAATAGACCAATTCGATTCAAAGCAATAACCAGGGTGAACTAGCAAACAGCCTGTGTTCTAAACGGGCTGAGACTAGCTCACGAGGCAGGCAGTGGATGTCTAGTCCCACTGACGCTGACGGGTTTGGGATCCACGTGCAGGTCTCACGTGTTCACCTTTGAGGGGAGAGCGTGGCTAAAGCCCTCCGGTCCATCTCTAGATGGTCCGTGGGTCTCTGCCGGATGCCCCCACCCCACGGAGTCTGGCATCACTCATCACCCACTCACTCCACACTATTCCCCCGCATGAATCTCCCTGACAGTAAGGTTCACTAATAACGGGTAACGAAGAGCCTATTTTTTTAATTCTAAACACAGTTTTAACCCCTCTATCCCTTTTCTGCAATATTAACAGGAACGGGGAGAATCTATGAGAAAGTAAAGAATCTAACAATCCCTTAGATTTACGACGGTCTTTACAGACCTCGTGTAACACCCCAGTCCTGGTGCAACCGACCCCACTTAGAAAGGGAGAACTGAGGCTCCAACGGGGGAGAGACTCCCCAGTCCTCGGTGCTAATACATGAAGAAGGCAGGATTTGCTGACTCGAAGGCCGGGGGGCTCTTTTCGGCATACTACTACGTACAGGGGGATGGAAGGCTAGCGGGCAGGGACACTCATGACAGCGACAACAGCGATGACGGTGGGGTAAATGTGGACAGCACCTGATGCTGTCCGAGCCCTTATGTGACCACACCTGGCTGCTGTGACTGCGGGAGAGCAGAGCGGGCTCTACCAGCGCCACTGTACAGGGGAGGACACCGCGGCTGAGAGAGGCTGCTGGATGGCCTGCCAGGATCATGAATCACCGGACGAAGAGAAGCCGTAACAAGCCAGGACTGGCAACCAGGGAGCGGTGACACAGATATTACAAAGTCAAGCGTGTTTAATGTAATACACACGTGTTACCAAAGAACGTGTTTTCACAGCATTAGTAAAATCAGCGATAAGTGTGTTTTCCCTAAAGAGTAAGAAAGCAAACATTTTCATTCCCAAGAGATCAAGTGCTTCACACTTGTACCCAAACCCACCAGCTGCGGTTCTAACTGGCATCTGCTAATTAAATCAGCGGGGGGCTTTCAGTGAGGCGCTCTATCAGCAAGTGGAAGAAAACACAGCGCCAAGAGGCGTCAGACGTGATCGGCACAAGCAGCTTCACAGTGCAGTTCTCGACTCACGGACGTGCTTTTAAAAAGATTCCTGGCGGTCAAGATACAGCAGCGCTGTTTTTCCTTTCACTCTGGCGGGGTGTGCTCTAATTACCGCTCTTGCACACTCAGTTACATCCCTTCAACCGCGCTCCCTGTTTTCCCTCTGCAGCCGAGAGGAGGCGGGAGACCACGGGCTCAGACCCTCAATTGCCTCCAGCCAGGGGAGCCGCCTGCCACACAGTGAACCCACGCTCACTGATCAAGGACAAAACCCCAAGTTTTAATACAACAGGGGAATTTTTCAGGCAGCTTGGCTGCCTGAAAAAAAATAGAATTTTTTTTGGCAGTTGGACTGACGATATAATTATCTTTTTGGAAAACAGTGAAATTTTATTTCGTTCTGGTAAATGTTAGGCAAACAAGCTGAAATTAATCTAGATGAAATGGGTGCAAGCTTCAGCGCTTAATGTGATCAAAATGCAACTGAAAAACAGGACCACATGCATCTGTTTCTTCTCCCATCTAACAGAAGTAAATGCCAGTGACGGGATTTTTAAAAGATATGAGACAACAGTGAATGAAAAGTTCAATAACTTTGGAAAATGGAAAGTGGCTGATAACAGATTTAAAAGAGCAGTGGAAGCAAAACACAGGTGCCCAGTCAAAGGGTGATAATGAGAACAGGGACCCCTTCAACCCTCCAAAAGCGCAGAGCATACAAGGACGAGGACCCGTTGGGGGAGGACTGAGAGAACCTGCACACCAAGGAACAGGAGCGCCGGAACCCCTTCTCACGTCACCCCCTCAGCGTGAGCAGATTTATTCCAAGCTCCTACCCAACCTTTTCCAAGAATGATCTCAAGCATTCATCTCTGGAGAAACAGCTGCCCAGAGAAGAGGCTTCCTTCCAGACACAGACATCTGGGAAGGCCCCCTTCAGTGAGGAAGGCAGCTCGCCAACCGGTGACGCTGCAATAAGGACCCAGAGCCCAGACACCTGCCCGTCAGCTTTGGCGTTTCGCTGGCACAGGGGCCAGCCAGAGCCACCAGGTGTTTCAGGGAAACCTCCGGCGGAAACGAGACAGCGTTTTTAGAAAGGAGAAGCAACTGGAGGGAAAAGACAACACAGAGGCTGGAGGAGTTCTTTTTTCTAAGATAATAAATACCCCCCCCCCCGGAATACTTTTTAACAGCTATGATAAGAGAGGGCGCGACAGCCCTGCAATGAGAGCAAGATACAGGCAAACAGCAAGCAGAGAAAGGGCTCTTTAAAAACAGAAATACTAATATTAAAACATTTTTAAACTAAACAACTAGAAAGGTCACAAAGCAGCGTCCTGCCGAGTAACGCCGGCCGCCTGCGGGCCGGGCTCCCCACACACCCTGCGAACCCCACACACGGCAGCAAAGCCACAGCCGCGGCGGAACCAGGAGGCGGAGAGCATGGCACCCTCAGCCCGCAGGTGCGAGAGACGCGAACGGCCCAGGCCAGCCGAGTCCGCTGCCGGGCCCAGCCCGGAGAGGCAGGCAGGGGCTGCGCAGAGAGGGCAGCAGGCTTCTGCCAGTGTCAGCTGCAGATCAGACCTGTCCCCCAAAGAACGCCACACCCCAAATGGGAAAATAACGAGGGTCAGTCTGAGACCGGGCAGATCAGAGCAGTGACTACTAAGGAACTGAAAGGAAGGGACTAGAAAGGACTCGCAGCCAGCAACTTAGGACGGCACTGCTTCTGGGGAGAGAGGCGCCTCAGAAGGAGGGACATGCCTTGGCAGTTTGGTGGCAAAGGGAAAGAAGGAAGCAAGGGACGGAAAATCAGGGTCCCACGGAAACGGGAGAATCAGACCGCCACCAGTCACGCCAACCCCACCCTCCACCCAAAAGAGCAGCAGCCTGTAGAGACGCTGCACTTCTCCGTGAGTGGAACAGGCGCTTCTGAATTAAGTAAGACGACCAGTCAGACCTTCCGCCCGAGTCCGCACCGAATCTCTGGTACAGGCAGAGTCATTTCAAAACAACCCTAAGACGTCAGAAGACATCCTTACAAAGCTACCAAGTGAAAAAACACTGCAAATCAGAAATTCAAGTACTATAGAAACGGACAAAAGACAAATGTTGACCAAAAGCAAAAAAAAAATGACAAAAATCATCTTATGATTTACATGTATCGCTTCACTTAAAAACTAAAATTAATGGCACCTCACCTCATGGTGAAGATTAAATGAAAAAAAATTAGTACAAGGCACGTGACAAGCAGACTTCTGACTGAACACAGAGTAAAGGCTCAATCGGTGTTCACTGCAGTTTAAAATAAATCGTTCCACCATTCAGAGAAGGCCTCACCACGTGCAGCTCCACACCAAGGACAGAGGACTAAGGACAGACAAAGGGGAACACACCTGCAATCAAGGGAGGAAAAATACGCATTTACATCCTTGAGACGGATACCACCATAAGCACTGCTACCATCAACGTGGTTCAAAGTTCAGCCGCATGGGACAGTCCGACAACCTCTGAACCGCGTGAGTCTTAAACAGTGAGCCCACGGCGAGGGGCAGGCAGGGGAAGGGTGCCCGGGCAGCAGCACCAGGACTCTCCACGGGGACGCATCGCACTCACGTCCCCGCGGGGGTGGCAGGACCACCAGCTCTGCTCTCGCCCCCACTTACTTTCTTCCTCCTGGTCTCTGCTTCCTTCCTCCTCTGTCGGCAAGGCATCGGAGAGCCACTGGCCGTCTTTTGTTTCTCCCAGGATAGGCTCCAGGTCTATTTCATCCATGGTACTCCCCTCAGAAGACAGCAGTTTATCCAAACCGAATTTGAGGATCTCACTCAGCTTGAATGAGAAAACAGAAAAGTCCAGTTGGCTCTTGTGAAAACAAACCCTGGGGTATCAGTGATTTGCTAAGCGGCTTATGGACACCAGGCACGTCCCCTCCCTGACGGTCAGCGTCTCTTCCCTCCCCACGAAGGATGACACCACCAGGGCTGTTCCGAGGATGGATGATGGGTAACCAGAGAGGTAATAAATGACGGTCAGAGACGCTGACTCTGGCAATTCTCAGTAACCAAAAAATTTTCACCTGAAATCTTTCCTGAAGAATAATCATAATTTCCTGCGTTATCTTAGCACCTCTCGCACAGTCGCTCTCACAGGCATCCCAGCAGCCACATGAGAAGTCACAGACCCTGTTAGCTACTCTCCCCCGACTCCCGCTGCCAAGCTTCTCAGAAAGAGAAGGCTACACCGGGCACTCTACCTCCACTACTGACTGACTGACTGCTTTCCTTTGGCAATTTCGTTCCTGCCGCAGCGCTCTATGGAAACCACCCTGGCGAAGGCCAGTGACAAGTCCTGATCACCGGGCCTGAAGGCCATTTCTCAATTCTAATGCTCCTGGACACTGCTCTGGGCCTCCACGGCCCCGCTTCTCTTCCCTTCTCTCTACTGTGCTCTCGGTCCGTTTCCTAGGGATGCAGGAACCACCCAAAAAGTTCAGATCATCTTTCCTGGCTTTAGCGTCCCACCTTCACCTGTGTGCTTCCCTATGAGCTAACTGAGATGCTGGGCCAAGCTGCATTCACGTCTTGGCTCCTCATTTGCATCTTGTCCTCTTAGACTGGGTCGGTTATCTCTAGATGTTCTGTTTTGTGACTAGGAAATTCTCTGGTAGCTGCAAAAAAATTCAGATAGTTCACCGAAGCAACACACCGGGCTATACTGACCTTGAACCCTGATATACGTGTGACAAGGTGACTGGCTGCAGCAGCTGGCCCCCAAAATAGAAGAAAGCCAGCTATGTATGAGAAGGACTGGTCCCAATGGGACACTCCCTTTGGTCCATCTCATATTCATGCTTTCACTTATGATGAGTCTCAGCCATCAAGGGACTACCCGTGTTTTTACAGAAGCAATATTTTACAGCAATTAAGGGCAAAGGGATGTGCCTGGAGGTTAGAGAGTACCCAGACTGGAGTCCTAAACCTGAACGTCCCAGGGAAAATTACTTAAAATGGAAACAGCGCCTACCTCGTTCTCTGGTAACTTACATTCACGGAAACAACGGGAAGGAAACACTGCATGTAATACACAGCACACAGCAGGCGGTCAGTAGACGCTGCTGCAGCTGCTCTGCCTCACTCTGCTTCTGCCAACTCCTCCCTGCAGGGTGACAAGCCCGCTTCCCTCCTTGAGGGCGTCAGGAGCCTGTACTCAGACTTACTAAGCCACAGTCACTATTTTACTGTTGGATTCTTTTTTATTTTACAGACAAATAAACCCTGCTTTCTTCTGAGACGAGGGCATTGGGTTGTCACCTTTGTTTTCGGCCACCAAAGAGATAAGCTGTCTAGTCTTGGCAGGGAAGACAGAAATCCGCCATTAGAGCCAGAACGGAACCTTCCGACAGAGCCCGCCTCCAACAGCCAGTGGCCTACATCCCCACCAGGATTTGGCCCATGGCACAGAGGCATGTCTGCACGACCGCACGGATGTGCCCAGCAGCCTGCGTCACAGGGACACCGACTGAATCCCCTGAGCTCCTCCCCACGGGGGAGAGCTCAGACTTCTTACTGGCAACTCCTCCTCCTCCTCCGCGCACACCCAGAAGGGGGCCTCCGAGGCTCTGCCATTCATGCCCTCCACCCCGCAAGGCGGGCTCGCCGCCCTCGAGGCTGAACAGAGGACAGGCGCGTGGAGAACCACACTTCAGAGCTCCGCAGGCTGCCCGACCCCTCTCTTGAGCTTTCAGCTTACACCTGTAGTGGCCCCTTAGGTAGCGTTAAGACAGCGTCGAGCCTGCCCCGCCACCAGCATGGGTGAGCTCGCACACGTCAGCCGGGAGCCAAAGGAAGAACAGAAAGAGAAAAAAAAAACACTTTGCACCTTGAGGTTAAACAAAAACCAAACAAGAAGATGCACAGAACCCAGGGTTACTCTTTCTCGTTTTGGCCCCAACACAAAGGAAACCTTCAGCCTCTCCCGCAAGTTACTAACTCCCTGACAAAACCAGTGGGAGCCTCGTCTTTTGCAAGGCCGGGCGTAAAGGCCGGCGCTGCTCTTTGTGGACATGAAAACCACGTGAGAAGACGTTGTTTTTAACCAGACTAACTGTAGACCAGTGGCTCTGTGCGTAAGTGTGTAGCTTTTTTCCTTTTAAATACTTGTTGTATTTCCTGCTTGACAAACGAGACCTTTTAAAGCCTGCTCTTTCTTACAAACTTTTGCAGATGAAATTCTTGTCTCAGTTTTCCTCTAACAGTAGCTTTGTGTTTTTTTTACTGCAAACTCTGTTGACTAAAGCCTAAATTATCTTTCTAAACCTCTGTTCTACCTTCCACCTTCCTAACTGCTACCGGACTCATCACCTGGGCTTCCAGCCTCACAGCCACCTGTGAACTGTCCTTCTCCCCAGCCGTCCGCCTCTGACAGCCAACTCCTGTCACTTCGTCTTCCGTGCGCTGCTCACGCCAGGCCCTCGCACTGCTGCTGCCCTGGCAGAGACCCGCTACCCCCGGCACGCCTGGGTCTTTCCAATGTCCCAGGAGCTGGTCTTTCTGCTTCCAGCTCCTCATGCCTGGGTCAGAATGGAAGGCCCTGGGACACACGATCACATGGGTTCTAATTTTAACCCCAGGGCTGCTACAGAGTGTCTGTAAGCCCTCTTGCAGATAAAAGCTTTCTCTAAAATCTTCCAAGCCAGCATTTCTTCCCTATCCAGTGTCCCTGTCTTCAAGCAGTTAACTCTAATTCTTTCACCCACTTTTCCTATGTATGGCATAATTCCGAATTCCCAGTCTTGTCCACCCTCTTGTGAGCATGAAGAAGGTGATGTGAACTGACCAGAGGGCCTGGGGTTCAGGTGGAGATATGGGAGCAATCACTGTTTGTTACACTGCGCTCTTTATTTCACCTCGTTCTCCTAGCGGCCCTCAGAGGCGGCCCGCGGCAGCCTGGCTTTCAGAAAAGCAAAGGTAAAGCGAGACGCCTGCTCAGAGCCACGTGGCCAGCCAGCTTCAGGGCCTGGGCTGGAGTGCAGTCAGAGGGGCCCAAAGCCCGCCGCGTTCTAGACCTGCCGTCTGGACAGAGCCCGCTCGTCGCAGCTCCCACCGCGGCCTGCGGGAGGCGCGCCGGCAGCAGGACTCTGGCCTGGGAACAGATGTGCCGTTGGGGGCGGATTAATGCCAGTTCTTTTCACTTCCTTCTCATCCCCAGAGAGCACTGGCTACAATCACGACACTTTCCAAAGTGAAGAACGACGTGTGTTACCCGGAGGTCAGCATCCGCAGAGGGTCTCGGGGCTCCCAGGGTGAAGCGGCCCCCTTCCATGACCGCGCTGGTGAGCTGCAGCTTGGAGGCGGCCTTCCTGCAGACTATTTCTTCCACAGTGTCTCGGCCAACCAGCCGAATAACCTTCACAGACCTGTGCAGACGTCCGAGGAGAGGAATGTGCTGTAATAAGGGGCCTGCAAAGCCGGGCACAGGCACGCAAGGCCGACAAGTCCAAAAGGAGCCTCAAAATGCCGTGTCTGGGGCACCACTAAAGGGAGGTGGCCGTCAGAGATCTGGCCTCTCTCACTGAAACTTTCCAAAAGAGTCAAGGGAGGGACCATGAGGGGTCGTCACTGCGATTCCTTACCCGTGGCGGCAGCAAACCCCGGGTAGATCTAAATCGCCCTCAGGTCAGAGGGCAAGACCTATCTTCTGAGCTTAGTTCCATAAACCTGTAATTTCACTTTCAGCTGAATTAGACTTCGACTCAGGAAGGATGAGTTAAACGACCTCTAAAGGTTCCTTCTAGTCCTTTCTCAACTTGATTTTGCTCTTTTAAACAAAGCAAGTCTGGAACAGTCACGGGCCCAGCCCTGCACTACTCTGGAGTCACCAGCAGGGCTGGGCTCACGCCTCGCGGCCCCTCGCCCCCCAATCCGCGACCGTCCCAGCCCACGTCCTTCACCTTCCTCCCCAACCCAGAACCGCTGAGGAGCCAGGGCAGTGGGGCCGCGCCGGCGTTTAGGGCTCTCACTTGTTCTGGCCGATTCGGTGAGCCCTGGCGGCTGCTTGCAGGTCATTCTGAGGATTGAAATCACTGTCAACAAAAATAACAGTATCTGCTGCCGTCAAGTTCATGCCGACGCCACCTGCAAACAGCGCAAAAAGGAGCGTCAGCTGCAGCTCACGGGCGGGGGACCTGACGATCAGGATGCAAGACTACACTGGTCAGGTTGATAAATGGAGACCATCAGAACTGGCTTCATCCTCCACACGGACACCCCCTCCCCAACTGCAGACAGAGTCTCATAGGGGGCAGAAGTCCAACCCAGGCTCATACTGCCTGACTTGGAAAAATTTAACGACCAAGATAACAGAGTGAGGGGAGCAAGAGTAAGCGGCAAAAGCGGGTGTTAAGTGAGCGCCCTGAAGCCATTTTAAAATCTCTTCTGTTTAACAGTCTTCATTGAGTTTTGTTTAGAATAGCGTGTGGGAGAGGACACGTGGTCTTTCGGAAAGCAGCTTTAAACGTGAGCGAGGCCTGTCGCGGGCACTGTGAGAAGAAGAGCTCTCGGCGTCCACCGCAAGCGGCAGCGGGGCAGCAGGGCCCCGGGCGCAGGGGGAGGAGGAGAGGGGACGCCCCCGCCCCCGCCGCGAGCAGAGCAGGGAGGCCGCCTCCCTCTGACTGGAGAAGACTTCAGGCTTCTTTGAGCCTGTTTCCAAGTTCATCAAGGAGACGGTAAGAAAACCACCCACAGGACAAGAACGCTGCGCGGGACAGCTCTGCGCTTCCTCCAGCGCTGCAGGACGGGCCCGGAGGCTTCTTGGACTACGGGAATTAATTAAGAGAACCATGAAGGCAAATTACAGCCTTCTCTTTGATTAATGTGGAAACAAGTGCAAAACGGACTCCCTCTTGCCAGGGTCGTTACAGCTCGTTGCTGAAACAAGCAAGCCTGAAACAGCTTGTTCCAAGAGCCAGAATTAAGGACTGACTTTTGAGACGGGCTGCTGACTCCAAGCTGGATCTCAAGACAAGTCAGGCTGGAACATTCTAATTAAAGCCTTCATATAAAATTAAAGCTGGAATAAAGAGATAATAAAGACCGATTACTGAGAGATGCCAAATTACACCTACTCATAAGGCCAGCTACCCCGGGGCTGTGCTTCACTCCTTGCCAGGCGCCGTTCTAATAAGCGTCGCATATATTAACTCCTTTAACCCTCCCAACAACCCTATGCGTCGTTACTCTCACTATCCTCGTTTTACAGATGACGACATGGAAGCACAGGGAGGTCACGGGGTTTTTCAGAGCGTGCGCAGCTGAGGGTGAAGGAGCCGGGCTCAGTGCCCCGTGGTCTGGCTCCAGAGCCCACGCGCTATCCTCTACCCCACAGTCCCTCTCGGGCCCTCGTGTCACTAAAGCGCACTCATAAAATCTCTGCTTCTTGGGTTAATGTCATCTAAGCTCAGCTCCTCGTCATCGAGGGGTGCTATCTTACAAATAAGCCGTATCTGGGCTTGTTTGGGACGCATTCATGTGCTATTACTGCCACCTGGTGGCAATATGACTCAATCAGAAATAGTTCAAAGTTGGAGGGTAACTATTAAATAAATAATGATGCAAATCTACAGATAAAAAGAGAGTGAACAAGACAGTTAGTGTTTGGAAAGGCTCCTGTCCAGGACTGCTATGGCTCCTAAAAAAAATCACTCTGTTCTGACTAGTTCTGAGTACTCCAGGGAGGTAGGCTGAAAAGCAGAGCTCTAATTTTAGATGTTTCAAACCATGCCGCTCTCTCAAAACGAAGGCGATGAAATCAGTAACACGTCAGCGGGCTGTTTTCCCAACAGTGAGGATGTTCTGCGCTGCCCCTTTCAGTGTCTCCTAACAGCACCCCTAAGACCACAGATGACACGAATAAACGGCTGAGACCCAGGGTGCAGCCTACGACCCTGAGTGAACGGAGCCGAACTAGCCTGACTCTCCCTTTGTGCCGCAGAGACGACACACACACAGGTGAAGCGCCCTCCTTACACTCAAGGGTTACAGCTAACACTTCCTTTCATACCCTCTGGTCAGAGGCACTTAATAAATGCTTCCTAAATACGACTGAACTCTCTTTTCATAAAGACACTGGTCTCTTTATAGCAGAGGACACACATCCCCTTAGAGCTCCCGCATCTATTCCATCAAGATTTAGGTCTACGAAAAATAAAATAAAATAATGAAAACTTAAGACTCTGTGAGTTCAAAACTAATTTAAGGTCTGCTTGTTCCACGACATGAGAAAAATTTCATCTCCAAGAGTGGGTTTCGTATTATTGGAGTAAATGAAAGCATTCTGTAACGGGTAAAGCACGACAAATGCCATACACGATACTTCATATGTAAACAGTGTTACGAATAATTCTAAAGAGCTGCCAATTCCATTGTAATCACATGGTTTTTAAACCAGATTTTTACCTGTAGGAAGGACAACAAGCAGACAGGCTGCTATCCCATTTCCCAAACTCATGGTTGGGAGGAGAGCTGCCTCTACTGAATGTGACTAAAACTCTGCACAAATTCTAGAAAGCTTTCAGGACGATCCAAGGTCAATGGTCAAAGCAGGTTAGAATTACTTTCCAACAACCCCAGGTTTCAGCCTTACTTCTCTGATAAGATGAGTGCTTAGGGTGGACAGAAAAGAGCACCCCACTAGAAGTCCAGTGCCTTGATCAACCTACATCACACCCACCTCAAGTCCCCTTTCTTTACAGTCCTCAGTAATAACCTCACCTTTCAGAGAAGTAAGGGAAAAGGTACTAATGGTTAGGATGTAAATGCACAGTATCGTCCCTTATGTGTCTGTTTCTGTCAGTGTCTCTGCGGCCCACCTGCCCTGGTACTCAGGAGAAAAATAAAAATGGGCTGCTGTCCAAAGTTCTTAATGGCCAGGTGTCTCTCTTCTCCTCTCACAGAACCGTCCACACGCTCGTAGCTGTAGCCTTCACACAGAGGAAGAAAAAGGAGAAATATTAACCCTTTTCAAGTACTCTTTGTGGAATAAACTGCTGTCAGCTCAAAACCAAACGCTAATTTTGTCCCTTTCCAGATGCAGGCAGGCCCCTATTATAAGTAAATCCCACGGGAAAAATCTAAATCCTGGGGATATTTCACTGTTTACAAAAGAACTCACCATAATAAACTCCCCTGGGTTTTCTACACACATACGAGAAAAAAATACATAGAGCTGATGTATTGGCACTTGTGGGGTTAACACTCAGTGCTGACAATCCCAAGTCAGCCTGGAGGCACAGGCACGCTGGTCCCCACTGTGGGGCAGCTCCAATTCCCAGGCAAGTCAGACCAGCACTCGGGAGCGAATGAGCCCGGCCAGATGGCCCAGCGCTGCCTTTCAGTGAAGTTTCAGGGTTCTCCACCCGTCACCACAGACCCGCGGTCGGGGAGGGAAATCAGATGCTCAAGCCCTGCCTATGACCTGAGGACGCCTCCTCGACACGCCAGTGCATTCCTGCGAGCGTCCAATGGACCAGCTACCCTGCGGTGCTTGGGGGAATCACACGGTTCTAAGAGACCTCCTCTGAGTTCATTTTTTAAATAGTTACAGTCTGGAGCTGATACTTCACCACTAATCTCAAGATCAACCAATATTACAGCCTTTTTCCCCATCATCCCACATAAATTTTATTACGTATTAAACAGAGTCCCTAGGTAATAACTTACATTCCCCACTGTCTATGTAGAAAAAAATGTCCTTTGCTTTTCCTTGGTAGGTAGGTGGGATCTCTGTGATTCCCATATTCATCTTTCTACCGGTCCTGAACAAGTCCTCAGCTGCTGAGCTGAATATTGCAGGACACTGAAAGCTCGTATTTTCAAAAACACTCAAAATTTTGCAACACACATTTTCTCCAGTACACACAATTTTTTCTCCCAGTTTTTATTGAGCTATAATTGACAGCTAGCACTGTATAAGTTTAAAGTGTAGAGCACAACAGTTTGACTTACATACCTCATGAAATGATTATCACAGTAAGCCAAGTGAACATCCATCATCAGCATCCATCGTTTTCAATCACATCACTGACGGGGCTGTGTGTTTATTTCCGCCCTCCTGTCTCTACCCTCCTGTCAAACCCTGCGTCACACATCTCTCTCCTTACTTTCAATCTTCCTTTGGTTCTGAATAATGCCTTTCACTGCTTTCCTCTATAACATCCCCGCACCCCGGATCTCTCCTCATGGACCTATCTGGACTATTCTGCCTAAAAGTCTTGAGCGATGCAGTGGTCAAGGGGTGTCACCTCTATAATCCATGTAGTCCTGGAGAATATCCAACATCTGGGTCATCTGGGAGAAAAGTAAAACTCGATGGCCCCTGGCGAAAAAAAGAAAAGGGACAACTGCCAACCCCAGCAGCACAGAAGGTGGGTTTCCCTCAGGTGAGACTTACCAAAGAACGCACATCTGTGAAGCAGTGAAGTCCTGACGCAGAAACATAAATGTCACACTCGTTACAGAGACTTTCTGGGAAGTGCCAGACGCTTTACATAAGAACATGGCCCCACATGTGGGCTCTGGGCAGCAGCTCTCACCCTGGAGCGGGGGTGTTCCCAGAGGCGTGTGTCAATGCGCCAGAGGGCACAGGAAGCCCTGGGACAACAAGGCCCGTCTTTCTAGGGCATCAATGACTAAATGGAAAGAAAGACATGCTCTTCACAGCAAAATACATTTAAAAATTCAAAGAGTAAAATGCAAAATTCAAAAGTACGAAAAACAAAACAAAAACTGGAGAGCCTGAAGAGCATGAGGTCAGCCATCGACGGCTCATCTCCACGTGGAGGTGAAATCACTACCCTCTCATCTACAGCAGGATTGGCTGAAAATTCCAGAAGCGTCACTTCAGAGAAGCAAGGGGCAGGGGGCATCTCATATCCCACATAACACATGAGAAAACCTCTGTATGGGGAGAGGAGAGAGGAAAGGAGGAGGCAAAATGGACCACGTCAAGAATAAGGTCAAGCCTAGAGTCCCATGCTGTCAGCTGTAATTTTAAGTTTGCACAAAGAATTATGGCACAGTCAAAACAACACTCTCATTAGGAACGCTGATTTAACCTGAGTTTGCAATGGGTATAAGAGGAACAATTATGAAAAACTCTTTTAAGACTCTAGGCCCAACAGGTGGAAAGGGCACTGAACTTAAAGTTGAGGACCTTAATTCTAATCCCATCTCTGTCATTTGCTGGCTGTGTGACCTTAGACAAGTCACACAACCTCTCTGGGCCTGTTTCATCACTTGTGAAATGAAAAGGTTGGAGAGAAGATACTTATAGGTCCTCCAACTGTAGCAAACTTGGAGTAGAAACACCATAGCCAATGAACTACAGTGAGACATGCAGTTATTTGTCTCGCACATTCCTAGCACTGGGCGATTTTAGTTGGTTTAGGCCTACTTGGCACAACTGTTCCTAAGGGGCAACTTTGAAATCCTTGGGAAACTGGGGTTCTTCTAGACTGCTCTGTCCCTCTGGGGACCAGGAGGATTAGATACAGGTTGGACACCAGGCACTAAACATCAGTGGCTCCAGAAGTGACTTGGTCTTCTGATGCCCAACTCATGTCTCGGGCAAAGAGCCCCCCACGTTCTTCCTGGGTTCAAACTAAACCCCACAAGTTAACAAACGTGCATACTGACTAAGTACTTACTATATGCCAATTCCACACAAGGTACCAGCAGGCAAAAAAGAAATGCTTTCTGTTATCTCTGTCCTTGTGGAACCAAACAACCGGAGTGACATGGTTAACACACAGTAATCAACCAGATAGCAGATAAGGCAGTGCACTGCCAAGTGCTGGACTGGGAGCCTAAGGGCTGAAGGAATTCAGAGAAGGGAAGGATGATTATGGAGGGGATGGCGTGGGACAGAGTGGAATTGGGGGGTGAGTGCAGTTGCAAAGAAGGCAGAACCTGAATCAGGGTCTTGAAAAAAGGAAAACGGGGATAAGTTTCAAGAAATCAGTGAGTTGCTCATGACTCTGGTTTTTAAAGTCACCAGCTCAGAGCAGAAGACACGAACCTCCCACCTACTTAGAATACAGGAACGCCAGCAGCTTATCCAGGAGGTGAAGCTTCCCGCTGGCCTCGATCAGGTGGTCTCCAATTTCAAAAGGCTCTGGTTCTACACCTGGAAAAGAAAGAATCCCTCCCAGTAACGGGCCCCGAGCCGGGCAGGCCCTGACCGGAGACGCCGCTGGCCAGGCTACAGAGGCCAAGCGCCCTCACTGGTCACGGGCCCGAGTCGCACACCTCTGAAGCGTTTTCTAGTTACTTGTCTGCATGGTATTTCAGAGCTGCCTAACACCAGTCACAGAGCCTGCACACCCAGCGTGCCTAATGTCTACCCAGGGGTCAGAGCCACACTTTAGGAAACTGAGGCACAGGGAAGTGCTAAAGACCAAACAGTCCCAAACTGAAGTCTTGAGGCTCCCAATCTAGGAGACAAATGAAGAAACAGGCTTGGATGTATAAACAAGTAATTCTTAAGGGGGCAGTGGCAGAATAACCCGGGGGGCTTCTTTTAAAATCCACATGTTCCCAGTGCCCCCTCCCTTAAATAAAAAAAGTCTTGACTGGCACCTAGTTAAGAGTCTAGGACACTTGAAAATGCTTCATAGAGCTACTTGGCTGGGACCCCCTTGAAATGGCCGCCGCAAACCCTCCATGCTGAGCCTCAGTGCCAGACCCCTGCAGCCACCGAAGGCCTGGAGCTGGCCCAAAGGCTGCCAGTCAGAGTGAAATGAAAAAAAAAAAAAAAAAACCGTTTGGATGAAAATGAACACACTACATATCAAAATGTGTCAAGTGTGGCTAGAGCAGTGCTTCCAGGGAGCTGCAGACATCCACGAGACGAAAGGGAAGCAACAAAGGAGGCGGCGAGGAGCAGACGTGAGGCAGATAGAAAAGCAGGAGAAAGAACTGTCCCAGAGCCAAAGGGAAAAAGTGCTTCAAGAAGCGATCGACCGACACGCACGACGGAAGCGTTGTGCTGCGCACCAGAAACTGACACAACGCTGTCAACCGACTGTACTTCAATTTAAAAAAAAAAAGAAAAACAAGAAAAAAAGAAGAAACCAGATGCATAGGATAAACAACTTCGCTTCAAATAAAGAAATGCAAGCTGATGACTACCTTTTAATTTGGCAAAATTTCTAAAGGATGCCAATACCCATTACTGGCAGGCATGTGGGCTAACAGGCTCCATCCTACCCTGCGGGGTGGCCTGGGGCTAGACACCGAAAGTCTCAAATGGAATTTTCCCTTTGATACAGCATTGCATTTCTAAGAATCTGTCCAAGTGAAAGTAAACACTTTTTTACCTACACATAGAAATATGTGTGATTGTTAATTATACATACAAGTAGGTATAATTGCTGGTTGTCATTACACAGCAGTGGAGACAACACAAACGTCAAGAGATGGGAGGGGCTGTTAAATTCTTATGACACATCCATCCAATGGAATGTTAGCCATAAAAATACAATTCTTGATGCGGAAAGTCAGTCAAGTTGTGTAGCTGAGTATTAAAGAAAAAAAAAAAAAGCATGTTTCAAACACCATAGGTAATATATGATAAATGAGACTTAAAACTGATCCACAAGGTTACATATCCAGGGTTATAGTCAAGGTAGAATTATGAGGCTTTCAGGTTTATTTCTGCTGATCTACATTTTCTTATTTTGCTACAATGAATGGTAGTATGTAAAAACAATTAAAAGTAAACTAAAATTATATATGAAAGAAAAAAGTGATCAGCTGGATCAAAGGTTTTGAGAGGTTAATTAAAATGTGAACCACTGGTCGAGCGTCTGAGAGTCCGCTCGTGAAGCAGGAAGGGCGGGATAAAAGGCTGAGAAAAGGACATCCGATCATAAAGGAATGCTAAATCCAGATTATAAAACATGCCATAAAATAACCATCCTTAAGTCTTCAAAACTGTCAATCTCATGAAAGACCAAAAAATGGCCAAACAAACAAACAAAAAAGCTACCCTAGTTCCGTCCGGGAGTGTGTCCACCAGGCGGCTTCAACCACCCACCCCAAGAAGTGCCCCTGAAGCCGTCTCACTGGCCGTCCACCTCCACCCGCAGAACAGCAGCACCCAGCCGGCCTCACAGATCATCAAAAGGAACCAGCTGATCCCTAGAGTGAAAACTCTCTGAAATGAGAAAGAAGTCAGTGTCTCGGCCTGTCCACCGGATCCAGCCCATCCAAATGCCGGCTTCCACTGTACAGAGAAAGTGGTATTTTGCTCTTGGAAGCCTGTTACCTGAGACCCAGGGGAGTATCTACAAGGCCTTTTTGGTTGCATCACAGCAAAATGAATAAAAGACAGATGGTAAAGGGTGCTACTTTTGAAGACACACACAAAAAAATGCTAGGTTTTAGGAAAATTAAGAGATACAACCCAGCATCTATGACAGGATCTCGAATTTAAAAAGAAAAAAACAAAATCCTGAAGGACGGAAAAGGGACAACTGAAGATATGAGCAATATATAGGTAACACTGACATAAAAAAGTTAACACAAGAAAATAGGGAAAAGCAGACCGTAAACACAGGCAAAGCTTTGGAAGAACTTTGCTACGAGGCTGGCCACAGAAATGTGAAAAAGTAATGTCAGAAAAATGGGCACCGCCTTACCATCAAACAGGTACGGGTGACCCACGCACTTTCGAAGCTGGGACAAGACGTTCTGAAGTTTAACTTTCTTTGCCGTCTCATTTTCAAACGCGTCTGAAATTTTTTAAAGAGACACAGAGAGGTACTACTGAGCAACAAAAAACCCTCAAGTTTCCATAAATAACTTTACTCATTTCAATAATACATCTTTCAAACCTGTATTAACCTCCCAAATTTCACTGAATTGCATTAAGAATTAACAGCACATCAATATGCAGATTTCTTAACCATCATCTGGTTTTTAAAATCCACCTAACTATAAACAGAACTCAGCAGTACTCTGTTAGCCTTCTGCAGAATCCTGTTTCCTTCTTTGACAGCTACTGCAGAGCCAAGGAACAAAAAAACACAAAACTGAAAGGTCTTTCCACTCTCTCCCCCTTCCCAGTCCCAATTCCTCCCAGTAAATTTGATTCAACAAAAATGTTCTGCAATGTGTTACATACATGACATGGTGGGAAAACGCAAGTCATGACTGGGATACCTAGAAGTGTCCGCTTAACTACAGGCAGTAAGGAAAAGGTGGGGGGGGGGGGGCGGATTTCACAAACGCAACAACCGAGAAAGTCTGAGTTACATTCAAGACACTGCCAGTTTCACAGCAGCGGCCCTGAGTATTATTCAGAACACAAAGTTCCATCCCATATTCTCGCTACATAAAGCAAGCCTGAGTATAAAACACTGCCTTGCATGAAAATCATATCTTCATTTAGTTTCTAAACGGACAGGTGCCCTCTGATCACCTAGGTCCTTCATCAGAATGGCCCTGTAGCACCTCCTCTGCAGCGCCGACATGCCGTGGTACAGCACCACTTCCGTCTTCCTGGGAAGCTCTGCAGCCACCTCCGCTTTCACTCGCCTCAGCAGAAACGGCTGCAAGAGTGTGTATAGTTCACTTGCTGCACGAGGGAAAAAAAACACACGTAGCGTGGGACAGAAGCAAGACCGAGGCTTTGCACTACTAGAGAACACACAGCACTTTATTTTTGTTTCCCGTTTTCATGCCAATTCTGTGTTGTAGGCCAGGATGGTAATTTTTCATAGTATTTCTTCCTTTATTGGGTTTTCCCTTCCAGCTCTTCTGATTCTTACCAGTAATCTCATTTGCACTGAGCTATTTTGTTTCCGTGATACTTCTGCATTTGATCAGCGTAAAAGCTTAGAAATGTAAGGCAAGTAGATAATATTGTCCCCATTTCTAAGGCTGAGTGAGGCTCAGAAAAATTAAGCCCCTTATCCAAAGACACACAGCTGGATGCTAATGTTGCCAGCATTCAAACTTACAATCCCTTTGCTCCTTCCCCGGGTGTTGTGAACTTCAAAACCTAGCCTACACTGGAATTACACTGCATGTAGGGTTGCCAGATACAGCAAATAAAAATACAAGTGCCCAGTTAAATCTGAATTTGATAAACAACAAACAATGTTTTAAATATCAGTACATCCTGTGTAATATGTGACTGGGTGACATATATTTATCTGGCAACCCTGAACATGGGAGCAATCAGAGCAGTTCCCCAGGTAATCCTCAGCCTGCGGTGGAGGTGTTTCTGCTGTGAAAAGCCCTTCCAAATCACACTCACCTCGCACATACAGACCACACACTGGCATGCCTGCCATTTGTTCTGCATCACCATCCCGGCATAATATCACAGAAATAGACAGATAATTCCAGGAGGCAGAGGGGCACAGGTGTGAGAGGAAGAAGACTACAGATGGCCTGTGTGAACGACGTAGGCCTCCCCCCTTCACTTCCACCACCCAACCGTCCAGACTTTGGGTTTTGTGCAGTGTGCAAAGAAACACCAGTGCTGTGGAATGCTGGACAGTAGATTCAGGCTACAGCACCCACATATATTTCTGCCTCGGGAAGCAGCACAGAAAGTTTACAAAGTCCTTATAGAAATTACATGTTGGAAGGAAAAAAAAAAAAAAGCCTGCAAATCAGCAGTCACCATTTCTTCCAAAAATGGCCCGGTGAGCACTACCACAGACTCACGTAGCAAACAAGCAAGAGAGTCACCAAGAGCAGACACGGAACAGCATGAGGGCGCTGACGTCGCCTCGTCTGTGTGCGGCGCCTCCCCTCCCGGAAGGTGCCCTCTGATTATCAGTTCCCTTTCTTTTCTCTCCATAACCGTTATGCACAAGGGCACCTTCTGGGCCCAGGCCCCTCGGGCGTGGTTTGCGAGAAGGGAACTTGCCTGACTCCGATTCCTTCTCTATGTCCTGGTACCGCTGAACGAAATCTTCCACCTGCTCCCTGGGAAAGAGCTCCGGCTCCGCAAAACCGAGGAGAGAGTAGAGTTCCTGGAGGCTGTTCTGGATGGGAGTTCCGGTCAGCAGCAGGCTGAAGACGGCTGAGAACTCAAACGCATGAACACCCGAGGTGAAAACCCGTAACCCTGGGGGGCAAGGCCGAGTCCCCAGCACAACCATTACTCGTGCCCAGAGACGTGCGGTTTAACGAGAGGACCAGAGGGGCCGACACCCAGGGGCACGGGCGCAGGCAAGGGCTCCGCCCTGGCTCCAGCCCTGAGAGGGGCTGAGGATTCTCTGAAGACGACGCCGTTACAAAGATGCAGGTAAACTCACTTGTGGCTCTAAAGCACCGCGTGAACATTGAGGCCGGCTGCCGGGCTGCAGCCCGCGTGGGGATGCGCGCCGCGCTATCACTAGGCAGGGCGCCCAGCACGCAAGGCGGAGGCAGCGCTCTCCTACAAGAGCGCCCGTCTGTGAACCCTCACAGGTGCAGCCAGTGCAAGACGTGAAGACTTCTGGACTTTTCTGGACCATAAACAACCCAAAGTGGAAAGAAGCTCTAAACTTTGAGCAAAAGATGAGAACACCAAGAATAAGAGACTAATGAAGTAAAAGGTTAGGAAAAACAGTAACAGATACTAGTCAAAGGACAGCCTCTGAACTGACATCAACAAGAGCACACACTACTTGAGTTAAATAGCGCAGCACGCGCGCGCGCACACACACACACACAAATACAACACAAAGAGAAAGCCACAGCCTATGAATATATATCAAACATCGAAATACATTGTGTGTATGTAAATACATATATACACATACATAATCACTGCACTTTTATATTTAAAGTAATACATCTTGATTTAAAAAAAAAATACACACGCGTGCTTCTGTGTGGGCGCACTCATGGGCCGCAAAGGACGTGGCAGCGCGTACACTAAATGTTAACATGCAGCGCAACAGGGTCACTGTTGCCTTTTACTCTTCTTGTGTGTCTACGTTTTGATTTGGGAGGGGGGTCATAAAAAGATACTGCTTTTGAAGGAAGAAAAGGTAATGGGTGAAATGATGTAATCAGTTAAAACTGATTTGAAAGTCTTTTTTTTTCTTTTTGGCATTCTCCCTTTTCTGTTTTGTTTCTTTTTAGACTGTCTAATCAACGCCCACCCATTCATGCCTGCTATGCCTGTAGGGCAAAGTTTTCAAGCATTTCAAGCACGGGAACTGGTCACAAATAAATGTTTCTAGTAATCAAATCACATTTTTACAATATGTGCTCACCAAGCAAAGGGCTAAAGTGACCCAAAGAATATGAGGTCAACGAAGACAATCAAGGTTGTCAGGTACTAAAATCAGCTTACCCTACCACCTGAGTTATTCACATTTTTACTCAAAGCCGTGTCCATTTTGCATTAAAACTTATCAGGGAAAAAACTCCAGAGATAATCTCTGTTTGTGTGTGTAATATTCTGTAAACACTTTGCATAAAATATTTTACAAATATTTTCCATGTTACTAAACACCCTTCTACACAATTCTTCGCAGCAGCCGTACTCCGTAAACGCACTGTATGGACAGAGCATAAATTGTGTGACCACTTCCCGGTGTTCACATTTAGGCTGCTTCCAACTTCAACAAACAAGCTGAAAACAGTTTTAGGAAGCGGGGAAAAAAGGCAGCACCTTTCTCCCCTCCCTCGGCCCAATCAGTAAATATGACTGTTTCTTTCCGACCAGCCAGCTGCCTGCAATTCCAGCCTCACCTAAAAAGGAACCCTCGGATGACGCAGAGCAGTTCTCTCACTGAGTCCCTCCGAGCCTTAGTTTCCTTACGAGTAAGAAGAAAAGGCCCTGGAGCCAGGGGCAGAGCTAGCCTCCCCACTCCAAGCCCGGGGCCTTTTGCTGCACGTGCTCCTCTTCCCCGTCGCAGGTCAGGAAGCTGGCACGGCAGTTTATGAAGCAGGCTCTCATAAGGTTAGGTGCCAGGATGTGACAACCTCTTGGGAAAGAGATGCTATGCAGAGTCCCTAAAAAGAAGGCAAAGGACACCACAGAGCAGAGGGGGCCCACTAGGGGACAGCAATCCTTAAGACTGGGCCAATAACAGACAGTGGCCATATCTGCATAAAAGCACTAAAAACTGGACTTTTAACCAGTAAATACACAATTCAGACCTAAGACTCTCCTCTGAATTCCCTCTAAATTTATTAGCTGATTTATTACAGGATAGGAACCAAACTTCAATGATGGTCACACACATTCACACATGTGGTCTCACGAATGAACAAGCCTCTTTACTAGGTCGATACGGAGAAGGGCCCTCCGTCCGCACAAGCTACTCCACTAGCTCCTCAGAAAAGAGGGCAGATCTAGGGCTCCAACGACACGGCTCGCCTGCTGCGCCAGAGAGCAAGAGAGTGGAGTAAGGTCAAGGGTGTGACACTCAGAAGAACGACAGAGACAGGAGAGGCTGGAGGAAACGTTCTACGGCAGGAGATCAGGCTCCTCGTGGTGAACCGTCCAAGGTTTTAAACAGGTAAACGGAGAAGGGGTACAACATGTCAGATGCGGTCCTCACTGCAGGCAGAAGAACTACAGTAAGACTATTTTTAAAGAAACTGCCTCTTTGAAGAAGACCAGAAGAGAGCTGAAACGTTTCCAAAAATACAATGTGTTTTACTGGGGTAGAACCTCAGTCACTTGGTAACCAGATTTTAGTAAATATCACCCCTGTAAACGACAAGAGGAAGCAGTTAGGCCATAATAAGCACTCCTTCTGTCACCACAAAATGTTCATTTAACTGCAGAAATCTGACTGGAAAAAAAAAGTTTCAACTTAATTGGCTCTGTATAGACCTAAGCTAATGTCTCTGAAAGGGGGTTACATGAGAACGAAGGCTGCCCTGCGAGCTCACCTCCGAGAGCGTCCGATGCAGCAGGGAGCTCTGGTTCTTCAGCCGGTGAGCTTCGTCCACGACGAGCAGGCTCCACGCGAAGCTGCGGGGGGAGAGCCAAGCCTTCAGTCTCGTGTGACTCAGACACGTACCTCACCGCCAGGAGTCCTACCACGACACCACGGCGCTTGCTGGGAAGGCGGGTATCAGGCCCCCTCTGTTAGAAACACACCCACACTGCCTTCTCATCTGAGACTACCATGTACATACAGTTTCTGGATATGGCAATAAAATTAAGGGAATTTATTTTCCAAGATTGGAAAGACCATTGAAGGCAGAAAGGAAGGAGCCGGAGACAAAGAGCAAAAGGAAACATTTACAGTCACTTACTATGTGCCAAACACTCAGCTTGGGGCTTTAGGTATGTTACTTAATCCAAAGACTAAGGTAAGCAGACATCATTGAGCCCATTTTACCAACAGGGAGACTAACGCTCAGAAGGTAGGTAACCTGGTCAGGGGCATATAGCTAGCATGAGGCAGAGCTGAGATTCCGACCCAGGAGAAAAGCCAACAGACGGTGATATCATAGTAGCTAAAAAGGATGGTTTTAAAATGGGGAAGCGGTGCACAGGGTCAAACGTTACAGACAGGAAGCTTGCTCACTGGCTCTGTTCACCTGGAAGTCACAGTGGTGGGACAGAGCACTTCTGTGGCGTAATAGTTGTGACCACAACTTCCCAATAGGTTGCAGTCGTAAAAGGATACTCTTTGCAAATACTCCTGGGAAACTGTTTTTTCCCATGAAAACATTCAAAATTTGGAAATACATGCATGTATGAGTATGTTCCAAGCTGCATTATTTAAAAAAACAAAAAGCTTAAAATACTACCAGGTCCAAAATGCATGATGAAATATAGCATTTTAAATGATAAATGATTACACTGTGATAAAAAGCCTATATAACTAAAAATATATAAATATTGTATCTTTTTCAAAAGTGTGAAAATCATGCAGAAGATAATAAAGTGAAAGTTTAAGATTTTTAAGTTGATATTTCATTTGTAAACACTCTGTTTACAGTCCCATTACATTATTTTTATACTTAAAAAACTAAATGTATATACAAGTAAAGCAGAATATTGGGAGAGTAGTAGGTATAGAAATAAAAATCCTTCAAATACTAAGAGTAAGGTCTTGAGCAAAGCTTGGCCTTAGAAGGAGGGAAGCCTCTTCCTCTAAGGTCACACAGAAAACCCAGAAAACAGGCGCAGAAGCAGATGCCTAGCACCACTCACTCTCCCACCGAGGGTGGCGCAGGCAGAGGGAGGGAGAGCAGGAAGCGGGGCCACCCCCGCTGAACAGCAGGGGCCGCACCGAAGGACCACGGAGGGGAAGAGCGCAGCCGAAGCTGGACACACGCCATGAAATGAGGTGTGGAAGTGGCCACCGCGCAGTGCTTGGCTCCTGCCTGAATTACCATACAGAACAGAGTTGGTCCTGCTCCTCTGTGAAGAACTAGATACTCAGGTTTTGGCGCACAGCAAGCATCCAGTACAAAGCCTGTTCAATGGAATGGCTGCGGGGAGGGGACCTGGGCTCACCGAAAGGAAGGAGGGCAAATCACTCATCAAAGGACACCCTCAGGGACACTCCCCGAGAGGACGAGGTGGAGGGAGTTCCAGCAGTGGGTGGACAGTGGGACAAAGTAACTTCTAATCCTCTTGAGCTAAAGATTTCGTGTCTATTGTCAAAAAAAAATTTCCTATCTTTCATACATGCACAGCCTCAAGTCTCCACAATAAACCTCATTAGGGCAGAGATTACATTCCACTTTCTGGCTGTTCTCAGAGTGTGCGGTACAGTAACACACAATATAACCTTGCCAAATACATCAAAAGCAAGCATCCGTGTTCTTGCAGCCTATACTGAGTGAACATTATAAATGGCCCTTTATTACTCAGGTTCTTAAATTCACCTGGAGTGGATTCAAGACAGATGACCTAACACAGAAAGAGTGTATTTCTGCTGAATAACGTGAAACTCCAGTGCACCTAGACACTTTGACACGCTTTCTTAAAAAGCAGATCCACAGCACTGCATGGTGGGTTTGGATGTCTGCTTGGCCGTTTACTACCAATGTACCCCAGGATGGGTCACCTAATCTCTTACCTTCCTCATTTAGAACGTGGCTGAGAATCCCCACCTACTAGGGTTTTCACCAAGATTAAACAGGATGACGTATGTAAAGTCCCCAATAACATTTATGTCCCCATCTCCTCGTCTTGTGAGACGCCCAGGCACTGCCCGGCAGTCTGGCTGTCCAGGAGCTTCTCATTCCTCTACCAGAGTCTGTGTGCTCTCAGGGCTGCTCTGTGGTTCACTCTCCTGGTGCTGCTGCTGACTCCCCGAACAGTGCGTTTCCGGGGGAGAGATCTTCAGCACGTACTAAGCTGGGCATCGATCGCAAAAGAGAAGCGAGAAGGAAAGCATCTCTTTTTCTTAAGAAAAGTAATAAGGTACTGTGCTTACTTAAGTGACACTTAAAACAAAACACTGGGTGGAACTGCATCATAACTACACACGCTACGGAGAATGAAACCCTGTCAGCATACCTTCCTTTTCACCTACAATCTCGCTCGTTTCATTTGTAAGGTAACTTTTGTCTTGACTACACACTGCAACATGTCACCCCTCCTACCAGGTGGTACTAAGAGTTAAATCTAACTTTCCTGTATTTTGTGAGCTGATATGAGGCCTGAAAGCTAATTAATTAGAAAGAAGTATACTTAAAAATCCCCTTCTAAAAAGTTAATTTTACAGCACTGACTGCTACTTTAGGATATTCCCAGGAAAAGGCTGAAATGATTCACCTCCTGTGATGCAGTAAAGCCTCCACACGGCAGTCCTGAAAGGCGTCTATGCAGCTGCGATGTGAAGGCCCACCGTGTACACCAGATCTCATTTCATCCTCACAACCGACATTCAAGGTGAGAGATTTAATTATCCCCAACTTACAGATGAAGAAGCTGAAGTTTGTGGAGGTTAACTAACTAACCCAAGGACGTGCAGTTAACGAGCAGGGGGTCGGGCTGTAAGACTCCTGCCACGTCCCACACAGATGAACAGGACTCCCAGACGACGCACCAGGGAAGAAGCAAAGCACTGCAACGTGAAGGAAAGACACGGCTTTCACGGTACGCTAGACGTGAGCCCTGAACAGCATACTCACGACTTCAGGAATGATGCGTCTTTCAGGCAAATCTGAAAAATTAAAGAAGACACCTTATAAAGGCTGACACCGACATAACTCGGATGTCAATAAGCTAGTTTGTTATTAACTCTCCCAAACTACAGGATTTAGTTAAGTCTTATTCATTCACTGTGTAAACAAGCCCTGAGCATAAACCTAAGCAGCACCATCTGACAGACAGACACAGGCAGGCAGCAATGAGTGGACGGTCTTGCTTCCAGTGACCCAGGCAAGCTTAGCGCAACGAGCAAGGACTTAAACAGAGACTTGAGCTAAGTGTCCTCCTCTGCCATCCTCCAGTGACAGAGACGACGCCTCAGCCCACCGCCCTCCCCTTGCCGCCTGCCTATTGCTGCCCACCATTCGGGGGGCAGCTGCCCCCTTGCTCCACCAGGAAAGAGAGGGAGAGAGAGCTAACTCATGTGAGCACGCTTCTCTCCGAGAATCTAATGAAAGCAGACTTTCTTCCCAGAAAAATACGAACTCTCAAAAAAAAATTAAATATGATTCCAGTGGATTCTACGACCTCTAAGGTCCCAAGTGAAGAGCTCTGACTCCAGGGAAACACACAAGTACCTCGTAGGTAGTCAGCAGCACGTGGAAGCGTGACTCCTGTTTCAGGTCCTGCTGCAGCCGGGCCCGCTCCTCCTTGTCACCCGCGTATGCTACACAGGAAAGCCCTGGAGCCAATCTGAATCCACGAAGAGAGGCAGATGAACACACAGAACGAGCCGCGGGAAGCGGGTGCACGTCTGGAGGATCACACCTCACGGAAGGGCTGCCCTGAGGGTACCCTACGGCCAGAGCAAGCCCTGGGCCCTGGGAGCTCGCCGAGACTGACGGGTAAACCCGAGGGCGAGTTCTCGTGTGAAGATGGAAAAGGGCTGAGTGAACATCAAAAAGGGCCTTGTGTTAACCTAAAAAGAAAACTTTCATTCCATATTGGTTACTTTCTATGAAGTGTCACTATGTCTTTATGAAAAAGCTGGGTTTTCCTTTAGTTCAGCAAAATTTACTAAACATGAGTACTGACTTTTCAAAGTACCAAACAGTGACAAGAGCATCCCTAGGCCACCCCGCCCCAGCCCTCAGTCTCTGGCGGCACGGCCTTGGGTCACACTTTTCTGGAAGAAACAAACTCACTGCTTAGGGCAGTATGTCGTTTTATCATAGTTCAGATAGCACCCCAGAAAAAAACAATCAATGTAAAAAATAAAATTTCAGCTGCATCTACTCTGTACCTCTCCATCTCTTCTTTCCAGTTGCTCAAAACAGACAAGGGACAAAGAATCAGAAATGGTCCTTCATCATTGAGTCTTCCTGTCAAGTAAAGGAAGAGAGCGATAGTCTGAAACAGAGAAAAAGGAGGCAGTGTTGATCACATTCCCACATGAGGAACACAGTAAAGTTCCCACAACCTCGTAGAGAACACTTACAACTGCATCAAAAAGATAAAAACAAATGCAAACTGTTATAGAGGACTTGCTTTAACAAAACCTTGTGTACAGTCTCCACCCATTAGGAGGGTAATCCATTCCCGGGGGGGAAATCACAGCCTTAATACAATCGCCAAAGAAACGTGTGGTGCCCAGTTTCACCAACAGTCAATAAGCAATGGTGCTCAGCATCTATGCGACTGAAGCTCTAATACAAAGGGAAACATCAGGAAAGACAACAGGAAACAATGGGAACAATGCAAGGAACGTGCAAGATCAGGGATGCCCTGGAAACACAAGGCAGGGAGTGCCGAGACCTGCTGTGCAGAGGGCCGGCCGCGCGGGGCCCCACTGCTGGCCAGCATCTCCTAGGGAGCATGCCCCCCCTCCCTCCACATGCACTTATGGGGCACCTTCTATTTACCAGGAGCTATTCTGAGCTCTGGAACATAGTAGTGAACGGAACAGACAAAACTCCCAGCTCTCCCGGAGCATAAATTCAGTGAGGAAAACAAACAGTAAATAACGTCTCATAAGCTTACATCAGGGTCTACACTGAAAATCTTTCAGCGCCTAAGAGACTACTTCGGGATACAGCTGCACACACTTTGGACTAGAACATCTTCTTTGAAAAGTTGCCGTGACATACAGAGAACACAGCACTCTTTTACGAAACAAGAAGTCTGAGGGCCCCCAGCCCCACCTGCAGAGCTGCTTCTGAGAAAACCGCCCCTAAGGATGTAACCCCAAAATCCTGACAGAGCTGCACGGGCCCGGAGACGCCCACACCGAGGCTAGTGTCAGGACCGCGGAGAGGGAACGTCTGCACTCGTCCTCTGGAGAGCATTTAAGTAAAGTACGATCACTTCCCTTGACGGGTGTTACGCAGCCAACAGAAAATCATCACGGTAAAGAACATAATAAATGGAAAATAACAATGACTGCCAGATTAATAATATACAAACTACATGTGCACTATAATTTCAACCATGTAAAGCACACATTGCTCTCCGTGACTATGGTCAGCGTGCTGTGGTGAGGAGTTTTAACTGAGGTCACATTACTTTGATAACAGAAATAATTTTCTTTTTCACTATCCATAGCTTCCCAGCCCAGATTGTGCCCAAACACCCAAGAAGAACTTACTGAATTAAAACCATTCTGTTTAGTTTTCGCTTGAGGATACTGTTTAGAGAAAATTTATCTTTTATTGCCACGAGATATATTGACAAAATAAATCTGGATTCACTAGTGGATTCTTCCAACCTTCTAAGGAAGAAACAATAACTACACAAACTCTTCCAGAAAACTGAAAAGGAAGAGCTACTTCTCAGCGCAATTTACGAGGCCAGACTTACCCCAAGACCAAAACCATACAAAGGAAACTACAGATCAATGTCCTTCATGAACACGGATGCAAAAATTATAAACAAAATTTTAGCAAGATGAAATCTGAGGTGTGATACTGTCAGGGCACTTAAAGCTGGGCTATGTGAACACTCTGGGAAAGGCAAAGGACACATGGGATTTGCTGGCTCTGGATGGAGTCAGGGCGATTTCAGTGTCCCAGGCAAAGCAGAGGGCTCTGCTCCCGAGTGCAAGTCTTTTATTACCTCCCAGAAACATGGGAAACGTATCTCTACTGCACAGCTCTCAGTGCAGGAAGGTACCAGGACCAGGGTCATCTGCCTGGGAAACCCAAGGGTCATAAATGAGGTACCTGAGGGGACACACTCAGAGGTCGTACTGTATTCTGAATAATCCCAAGACTGATGAGGTATGCCTGGCTTAGAGCAAGGAGTCTCCAAGACATGGCCAGACTAGACTATGAGCAGAGCTGCTCCAGCGCAACATCTATGTACGTGGGTTAGACTTAAAAGGACTATGAGACCTTGACTCATTCTGTGTGCTCACTGGTGAACCCTCTTGGTATCCAAATATTTACACCTTCGTGTTTCAGCTCCAATTGCCTCTTCTGTGCATCCTGACTGCACTGGCTTCCTTTGGCATCTTACAGATGAGGAAACCTTGTGTAATTAACCCCAGGAGCGTCTGTGTCTGGACTGGCCAGAAATCCAAGCCTACTGCTAACATCTGTCAACACGGACTGCTATTGGTGATCAACCTACTGGAAGCGTTGACCTTAACACACCACTCACTAATCGATGCTCAAGGAGGTTACGTCTGATTCTCCAGGTCTCTAGACTGCAGCCTACCACTGTATGGCCAAGGCATTTCAGAGAACACAGGGCACTTTCTGTGTGCTTCTCTAGCAGGGCAGAGAAAAGGGAAGTAGCCCCACCGCCCACTGAGGAAGGGAGACTGATATTAAAAGTAATCCAGTTAACTAGATAAAGTATGACTAGGGAGGGCAGAGTCAGTTTGAGCCCTGGAACAGGTGTATTTGCTTTACAGAGAGAAAAACTCTATCCATTAATTTTAATTCTACGTCAAGGGCTAGATAAAACAAAGGGAGTGCAAAGTTCAAAACCGTCCCCATGGCTAAAGAAGTCAAGACCAAGATCACGCTCTCTTAACAAAGGCGCAGGCATTTTACCTCCTAGTATAAAAACACACGCCAGTAGCTGGCAGCTAAAGACAGTCACAAGCTGTAAGGAGGTACTGCAGTGGGAGCAAACAGTGTTCACTCCACAGCAACGTACCTGACAGGTCTTACCCAGGCCCATCTCATCTCCCAGGATGCAGCCATTCTGACAATGGAAACGCTGGGCTAGCCAGTTGACTCCCTCCAGCTGATAAGGGCGGAGACGGATCCCTAGAAATAAAAAACACGGCAGCCGTTTCAGCACACACAGGCTGTGTTCAAGACTTCGCTGAAGAAGGCCGCCTGAGTCCCCACACCCCCAGCCTTACCGGCCACATCCCTTGCTGAGAAGTTACAGACACGGAAACATTTGCTGACCTCCAAACTATGTTTTGAGCAGCCTTAGTCACCACTACACTCAAAGCCCTAACACAGCCCGTCGGTGTTAACAGGACCGCCTTGACAGACGAGAACGTCAACCTGGGATTTGGCCTCTATACTGCCTGAGTCTCACATCAGTGTCCATTCTAGGAAACGAGGCATTAACTGAGGCACCACAGCAGCACACAGCAGCACGCGGACTGGACTTGTGTCTGCTTGCCTGATCGCAGCCACTTAAACCTGCCATCGAGTGCTAAAGGAAAAAAAATCAAGACAGGACTAGATTCAGTTATGCTTCCATAGAGATGCAGTGCTGTTAAGAACTGAAATGATGCTGCGCAGGAGTTTGCCAGTGCACAGGGACCGCAGAAAGCGTGTGAAATCCACACGGAGCTTCTGCTGCCTCTCTTTTCTCTTTCACTTGAAAAAAAGTTCAATTTCAGAGAACAGCTATAACTTGGGAAGAGGGAAGACCCCAAACACACTTTACACAAGAACTATTCACAAATGCAAAACTTTCTGGTTTGAACTCATGCCCTTTAAAAAGAAACTACACAATATACAACTGTAGAATATTAAAAATATTAAGAAGTTATCTTTACTAAGCACTTACTAAGTACTGGGGAGAGGAGAGAACACTGAACCTACGTTATACCATTTAACGTGACAGCAATCCCGTGCCCTAGGTATTATCCCCACCTTATAGGTTAGAAAACCCAGAAAATCAAAGATTAATATGTGAAATCTGGAGACTTCTGCTGCTAGGAAGATGGAGATGTTCTTTTCCCCAGTCTTCTTGCTAATACAACTAAAAACCCTGAATATTACCAAAAAAAAAAAAAAAAAGAAGAAGAAGAAGAAGAACATAGAATGACTCTGAAAAGGTGGAGTGAGGAAAGCAGGCTGGTTAGTGCCCAGAGACCCAGCGAACAACAGGGTGATGAGTTAACCGGTTTCCTTTTGCCTCATATATCCCAGGCTTAGAGGAAACTGGCCACCCAGAAATGTCAATTGGCATAGAAAGAAAGAAAAAAAAAGGTCCAATAAAAGCCTGCCCGCATATGAAAATGAATATATGTATGTATATGCATGACTGGGACACTGTGCTGTACACCAGAAATTGACACACTGTAACTGACTGTACTTCAAAAAAAATAAAAGCCTGCTCCCACTAGCCAAAGGAAAGGGGCAGCCTAGCAAGACAGAAAATTTATATTTTTAGACAGTAACCAGTCTGGTTAAGCCAAACACCATAGGGGGAAAAAACTGTGGTCCAACCCACACCAGCAAAGGCCAAGTGAGGGTCTAGATTCTGCCCTCAAGCAGCTGTAACCAAGTACCCCAACACCTCCAGAAGTGAACCCACAAACTTTAGGTCAATTAATCTTTGACAGAGGAGGAAAGAACATACAATGGAATAAAGACAGTCTATTCAGCAAATGGTGTTGGGAAAACTGGACAGCTGCATGCAAATCAATGAAGTTAAAATACTCCCTCATACCACACACAAAAATAAACTCAAAATGGCTTAAAGACTTAAACAGAAGAAAACACAGGCAAAACATTATCTCACATACATCTCAGCAATGTTCTCCTAGGGCAGTCTAAGCAATAGAAATAAAAGCAAAAATTAACAAATGGGACCTAGTTAAACTTAAGCTCTTGCACAGCAAAGGAAACCATAAGAAAAACAAAATGACAACCTACGGAATGGGAGAAAATATTTGCGAAAGATGAGGCTGACAAGGGCTTGATTTCCAGAATATATAAACAGCTCATATGACTTAAAAAAAAAAACAAACAACCCAATCTAAAAATGGACAAAAGACCTAAACAAGCAATTCTCCAATGAAGACAAACAAATGACCAATAGGCACATCAAAAAATGGTCAATATCACTAATTATCAGAGAAATGCAAATCAAAACTACAGTGAGGTATCACCTCACACCAGTCAGAATGGCCATCATTCAAAAGTCCATCAATGATAAATGCTGGAGAGGCTGTGGAGAAAAGGGAACCCTCCTACACTGCTGGTGGGAATGCAGTTTGGTGCAGCCACTGTGGAAAACAGTATGGAGATTCCTCAAAAGACTAAAAATAGACTTACCATATGACCCAGCAATGCCACTCCTGGGCATATATCCAAAGGGAACCTTAATTCAAAAAGACACCTGCACCCCAATGTTCACAGCAGCACTATTTATAATAGCCAAGACATAGAAGCAACCTGAATGTCCATCAACAAATGACTGGATAAAGAAGTTGTGGTGTATTTATACAATGGAATACTACTCAGCTACGAAAAATAGTAAAACAATGCCATTTGCAGACACATGATGGCCCTGGAGAATGTCATTCTAAGTGAAGTAAGCCAGAAAGAGAAAGAAAAATACCGTATGATATTACTCGTATGTGGATCTAAAAAAAAAAAAAAGGCAAATGAACTTATACATAAAACAGAAACAGACTCACAGACATAGAATACAGACTTGTGGTTGTCAGAGGGGAGGAGGGTGGGAAGGGATAAACTGAGAGTTCAAGATTTGAGGATACTGATTGGTATATACAAACTATAAAACAAGTTTATACTGTATAGCACAGGGAAATATATTCAGTATCTTGTAGTAGCTTATGGTGAAAAAGAACATGAAAATGAATGCATGTATATTCATGTATGACTGAAGAATTGTGCTGTACACCAGAAACTGACACAACATTGTAAACTGACTATACCTCAATAAAAAAACATTTTTTAAATGGGCAACAAGCTTAAACAGAAAAGGAAGAAAAGGAAGACGAATACCCAAGTGTCCAACAACATTAGTAAACAACAGACATTAAATTAAACAATAAAACAGCATTTTTACATTCTCAAATTTGAAAATATCAGCATTGGAGAGAGTGTGGAAAAATGAGCAAAAATTCTATATACTCTTCTCCCAGAAATGCTGCCTTTGAAGAATTAAAAATTCACAGCTTTTTATAACTAGAGTTACTGTGGTGATCATTATGCAATATATACAAATATCGAATTGTTATGTCATACACCTAAAACTCATATAATGTGACATGGCAATTATATCTCAATTTTTAAAATTCATAGCAATAACAAGTATTTGGTTACAAGAGTATTTATTAATATTATGTAAAACAGGCAAAAAACCCTAAATACCTAAGTGAAGGGGCTGGCTAAATTATGGCTCACCCACACACTGAAGTACTAAATATAATACTGAAGAAAACTAAATGATAATAAGGAAAAAAACCATGGTTTCCAAAAAGTATGTACATGAATCCCCATTGTTGCACTTCTGCCTCAGTCCCTGCCCAGCCCGGGAAAAGAAGGGAAAAAAGAAGTTAGACATACACACGTATCCATGCACAGACCGAGGGCTGGCAGGAATAGGTAAAAACGCACTACCAGCAGTAGCACTATGTATGTAACTATTTTTTCTTTATGCATAGACTATTACCCTAAATGCTGGGTTTTTTTAATTTAACTGTTTTTTTTTTTTTTGAAATTAAACCTAAAAGATATTTGACATAAAAGTCAAGTTAATAAATGAGTCTGCTGTGGGCACTCAGTGGGGAGATGCTGTGAGGGTGGGGGATGGAGAGAGACAGAAGAGGAGGATGGGTGCCCCCTGCATGAAGATGCTGGCATGACCCATGCATCCCCCAGATGCGGCAGTGGTTACCCTAAATATTTCACTTGTGGAGTACATTTACTACCTGTTAATAAGAAAAAAAAAAAAAAAACTAGTAAGCATTTTTAACCAATTCACAAAGAACAGTTTCTCAGAATGTCAATTTATTCTGGCAAATAGAAATTTCAAGTTATATTATTAAATGGTTATTCCTCTGAATATATGCACTTTCTACTCATTTTCTTTCCCTCCACTACTCATTTATCCGTTCCCACCAAGCCCCCACATTTGTCTGTTTATTTCACTCACTCTAATTCATCCAGGCAAACTTGCAATCTCTCATCTATGGTCTCAGCTTCACTGACACAGCGCTCATCCATCCATGTGTGCATTTCTCCAGGTATATAATCTACAGTCTAATGTCAATGTGAACATTTGATCTAGCCTCCTCTCACACATGTTCTCAAAGTACCATACCCAAAAACACATGCAAGGAAATAGGCAAACATATAAAAACGTTAGCTTTATAAACATATAAACTACACAAACGTAGAAGCATCAGTCCATAAATCCATATTTAAGTTGGATACACACTCCTTGCAGACACAGAGCTATCATGCTCGTAGTCTCAGAGACTCAAGATGGGAGAGGTCTTTCTCTTCCATGTCTGTGTCCCATCCATTCATCTTTATCCATCCCTCTTCCAAGTTAGACACAGAACCGCACCTTTTGTCTCATTCACAACAAAGCCTCACACTTCCTTGGTATTTAGCACACAGTATGAGTTCAATAAATACTTGTTTATACTTTTGAAAGCACTCACAGTCCCCAGGCTAGAAACCCTAGGAAAGCAGGGCCCACATGGGTATCCTCACCTCTGTACCGAACACTTTATAGTATGTGGCTCTCAGAAACACTCAGTAAGTAGTGAGTTAAAAACTATACCATTGCTTATTACTGATTCAGGGTTCTGTCATACAGTTAAGGCACGGCTGCTTGTTCCCATTTTATAAAGAAAGAAAATGAGGATGGGAGAGGTTAGGCGGGAAGTTAAGTGCAGGCCGGGAAGTAGAGAAATGGGATTTGGGTGTCTCCAGTCCTACGATCTCCACGCAACAATGCGGTCCGCCTCCCTACCTGCTGACCTCAGGGAGACGCACAGTTTCGTGCTTCGAAGATTCTAGGGAAGGGCTAGTATACATAAAATAGTTACGCGCAGTAATGAGCTGATGAACTTTTCTTAGCTGCATATTTCAAACTCTAGCACTGGGGGAGAACTGGTCAGTGGAGAACTATCCCAGAACTGCGCGCGCACGGTGAACGAAGAAAACTGAAGCTTGGAGGAGAGTCTGACAGGTTTACAAAAGCAACCAACCCCCCGCCCCCCACCAGGCCAGGCCTCCAAACCCACCGCAACAGAAACTTTAAACTCGCATCCTCGCGGCGCCAGGACGACCCCCGCTTCCTCAGGGAGGACGGTCTCACCTTTGGGACAGGGGCCTCCCCAAGCCCCCCCCTCCCCGGGGCCGGAGCCCCGCTCCTCCGGCGTCCGCGGGCCCCGCGCGCCGCGCAGGCGGGGCTCCGACCGCCCGTCCCCACCGCAGGGGCGGGGAGGCAAGGCCCCGTCGTCCGCACCCGCGGCGCCGCCGGACCGGCGCCGGCGCGGGCTCCCGGGCCCGGGGGACGCGAGTGCCCGCGAGGCGGCCCGCCTGGGCGGAAGCTCGCCCGGAGCCACTGACCTGTCAGGCCCCACTGCCGCAAGTCCTGCTCCTGCACGCGCGCCCGCGGCGCCTCGGCTCGGTTTTCGCCCCGAAGAGCCAGCAAGAAGGCGGACATGCTGCACTCGCGCGTCTCGGCGCCCGCACGCTGCGTCCATCCGGGAGACGCCCCGCCCCGCGCGCCGCGCGCGCTTCCTTCCCGACGCCCGCGGCGCCGCCCCGGGCGCAGCAGCCGCCAGAGGGCGTGCGCGGGGGCTGCGGCGCGCGGAGGGTGTGCGGAGGGGCCCTGCTAGCTGCTGAGCAGCGCCTGCAGCCCGCGCACGTGGGGCCGCCGGAGTCCCACTCCTGTGCCTCTGGTTGTGCCCAGGCCCGCTCTAGGCGACTGATGACCAGAAGAATGGGAGGAACCAGAAGAGACGAAGAGGAGGAGCCTACGAGACTGTGAGAAGGAAGAGCGCAGTGTCCCTGAGCCAGATGAAGAGGAATTTCAAAAAGAAATGATGGTGTCAAATGCAGCTGAGAGGAGGGGTAGAGACAGTGGTGGTCATCAACGACCTTGGCAAGAACGATTTCTGTATACTGGAGTGGGTTTTAAAAAGAGAACAAGAGGAAAGAACGTGGAGACAAATGTCTCACACCTTCTTCAGAGCGTTTCACTGCAAAAGGGGACAGAAAACTGGGAGCAGTTAGGAGGGGAAACAGGGTCAAGGGGAGCGGGGCTTTGTTTTCAGATGGGTGGTATTAGAGCATATTGAAAGCTCCTGGGAACGGTCCAGTAGAGAGAAGAGCTGATGCTGCAGGCGTGGTGTCCTTGAGTGAGAGGAGAGGGGACCCGGTGCACAGAAGCGGGGTTGGCCTAGACAGGAGCATGGACACACGGCGCAGTGTAAGCGCAGGCGTGGTGGTGAGAGCGTGCGGATCTCTTCCAATTCTGTTGCTTATGCGGAATAAGAAAGAGGGTCATCAGATGAGCTTGAGGAAGGGGAAAGGGGCTTAGAGGTTTGAGGAGGGAAAGGTGTGAAAGAGTGGTCTGGGGACGTGGGAGAGTGAATTGACTGGAGAAATGCGATAGCCAAGCAGGAGCTCGGGACACTGGTGGTTTATGGTTGTGAGACCCGTCAGCATAGCGCATGTTGGGTACGGGTGAGGGATAAGTATGGGCAGAGAATCGGCTTTTACTAGGCTGGATTTTTGCCAGGTGAGTACTATAGAGAGTGATTATACGGGCCGTATCCCCAGTGTTTAGAGTGGCGGTGAACAAGGCAGAAAATGTCCCTGCACTTACAGCGCTCAGATTCCAGTGAAGGAGACATATAGACAAAATGGGGGAGGGGGTAAAAGCCATCAGGCAGTATCTGTGCTGATGAGACAGGGATGAGATGAAGGGCAGGCTGGGGAGCAGTTCTGTGTAGGAACAGCTGAAGAGCATGTCACTAACAAGATGACATTTGAGCTAATACCTGGCTGACGAGAAACCAGCTATGTGAAATCAGGAAGAAGAGTGTTCGAAGCAGAGAGACCACAAGGGCAAAGACATTGAGGCCAGGTTAGCAAGGGAGCAATGGACTCCCCAAGCTGGTGAGGCTATGCTTGAGAGGGCCTGGTCATCGATTGGGATATGGGGCTGAGGGAAAGAGAAGCACTGAGGCTGCCTCCCAGGGATCCCTGGCATGGACGACTGAGCGGGTGTTGCGGGGAGGGCGCAGCTCAGTGGTAGAGCGTGTGCTTGGCATGCACAAGGTCCTGGGTTCAATCCCATTTAAATAAATAAATAAAATAAATACCTAGTTACCCATCCCCCCAAAAAAGAAAAAGCTTGGTGAGTGGATGCTGATGCCAGAGAGTACAGGAGATAAAAAAGCTGGTCTTGACGCTGGAAAACAGACATGGGGTGTGAGGAGGGCCGAGTCCCAGGTCTCGGCTGAGCCCCTGGGACGTGCCCCATCAAGTGTGGGTCCTTGGCTTCACACAGGATAGAACTCAAGAGCAAGCCACCATTGAGTTAAGGTAGATTTATTTAGAGATACATACTGCATAGAGTATAAGGCAAGAGAAAGGCAAGGAAAGAGGTGTGGGAACTGGGTGCTCAGGTTGAAGTGAAAGTAGGTACACACTCCATGGACAGAGTGCAGGCGTCTCCAAAGGAGAGAGAGTGCAAAGGGCCACTAGGCGTGGTGGTGTCACTTTTTATGGTCTCAGTAGCTTCATACGCCTACAGGTGGGATCAATCCAACTGCCCTGGGGAAAGGGCTGGGATTACCAGGAATTGGGCCCCGTCCATTCTTTGCCTTTCTCGGTCAGCCTTGGGGCTGTCATGGCGCCTGCGGGCATGTCATTTGATCACGCTGTTACGATGAGCATTTGAAGAAGTGCAAGGTCTGCTAGAAGTTAAACCTCTTAATCCTTAAGGCCCACGAGGAGGTGAACCTTCCACCATTTTGGTGTTAACTGCTGTCCTTCCCTGAGTGGCTGCGCCCTGCCCCCCTCCCTCCTGTCTCAGTCTGAGGAAGGGAAGAGAGCGATTTCACTTTTAGGATACGTTGAATTTGTACCTAGAACACTGCCTGACACACAACAGGTATTGTTGAATGTTTGAAGGAGTTGTCTGTAGAACAATTCTAAAGTCCAGGACCTATGGTGGTTGTAATCTTGAGGCACAGAAAAGATATTTCCCAGGTGAGGAGACTAAGGCTTACCTACCTGAAGTGTGGGCAATCTGTCCAACGTTTTCTAGTGAATCCGTGGTAACTGCCAGAATAAAATATAACCCCAACTCCTTTTTCATTCTTGCTCAGGTTAAATAATCGTGGCGTCATGTTAATTTGTTTTATTGCTCCACAGGGAGGGCACACACTCTGACAGCAGCAACCAGTAAGGTTAATGGTAACCAAGTCATGCCATTGACGGGCCTTGGCATCTGCCAAGCGTGACTGAGCACAGGCTAGTAAACAAATCGTGTTTGCTGTCCTTTGGGTAACTGCTCTGTTGGGTAACAGATATGGATCTTGAGCAAAAGTTGTGACCACGGGGGGAACCTCTTTTCGGGTACATGGACTTAGACCTTTGGGCTCAGGTTAGGATCGGGTCAGTGCCCCAGAACAGAAAATCACTGTACCGAGAGGAAAGGGACTGGGTTTTCTTTCTCCCAAGAAAGGAAAAACTGTATTTTTCCTTTTGATACAATTATACATCTTTGGCATCAAATAACATGTAATAGATTTAAAACCCAGAAAGCCGAGGTGGGTCAGGAATTACATCAAAGAGAGTTCACATTTTAGAATATCAACGAAGTGAGTCTGCTTTACAGGATTCTTGCCCAGTCATTTCAGAAATCTCTACTAGCCGTTAACAGCAAAGGTAGCTTGACTATTAGCAAGTAAATCTTTGAGGACAAAGTTCAAAGACCGAAGATGTGCCTCCATGCACCCAAACTTCCCCACAGACCTCTTGTTCGACAAGACTGTGTTTGTTTTCCCTTTTAATTGCACACCTTTGGACTGTCAGTGACTTGTCATCCAATTAGTCACATGCAACTTCACTCTCTGTTCTCCCCCCAGCAGTGTAACGGTTATGCAATCCGTCTAGCTAATCTCAAAAACTTCTCGAGTTTCCTAACTCTGAAATTTAACTTTTGTGACCTATTTCCACAGAAGGAACAAGACATCTCAATAATAAAATCATGAAACCCAGATATTCTCCATGACTCAGCCTTACACTGAGATATCTTTAGACCACGTGAACGTGCTGTCAGGGACCTAACCCTGAGCATTTGCTCCTGCCGCGGCTGACAAAAGCCCAAAGCCGTTCTGTGACCGACCCCTGCAAAGTCTTAGGCTTGAAGAACGAGCACGCCTGTTGTACACGTGTCTGTATTCCTGGGGCACTACTACAACTCTGATGCAAGGGAGCTCTCCTACCTCCATCCCCACAAACTGCTCCAAATTGGCATGCACAATTAATCTTTGTAATCAAAGAGTTAAAACAATATGAGTGTTTCTGGAAGGCCTATGATGCACAGTCATTTATAATGAGGATAAAACAGCTACTGTAGAGTGATGTTGTGAAAATTAAATGAAATAGTTTTTTATGAGGAACTAAACACAAATTTGAATGTCCAGAGGACTGTGAAGGACCAAGACACTTAAGATGGGAGTGAACCTGGTGACACCCAAGTGTCTGTATCTTCCCAGTGGAGACGCAAGAAATCAGGAGTTAGCCCTCACTGTCAAGGTTCCATCGTCACCTCATTTGCTCAGGAAATCCACAGGCACCGTTCCGTAGTGTTGTCCTCATATGTGTGGCCCACAGAGATGGGTTCTGGAAGTAAACAGAAAACGCATGCACACAGAGCGTGGGATATCCACTCAGCCTTCTCGGTGACTGGGTTGTGACAGCCAGCTTTAGTAGACTGCACTCCTGTTCCCAGCTCTTCCCTGTCTCCCTATAAGATGGTTGTACACCCATGCTCTTGGCTGTATGACTCCAGTGTCTGCCAACAAGCAGAGTCTGTATCAGTTGCTTTAGTCAACGGAATGCAAGTGGAGGTGATGTAGTGTAGAACGTGGGCTAAAGCTTTAACGTGCTGGCTTAGACTGTTCCTCCCCTTTGCCACGAGAACTATACAAACCAAACAGGCTGTGCTGGTTAAAATCTTTCCTCATCTTTCCATGTCAGTATAAATTCATCTAATTAAAAATGAATTTTTAAAACCTTTAAATACATGTATGTTAGCCCACAGTGTGATGTTCCACAAGAGTGTCCTTCCCCATCTTAATGAGCATTTGTGACATTATTTCAAATTTTTCACTATTAACGTCAGCTAACACTTGAACTGTGTACCAGACCACGTGCAAGCACTTTACATCTATTATCTCCTTAGTTCCTCACAACAACGTCATAGGGTAGATCATAGTCTATTCCTCATTTTACAAATGAGAAAACTGAGCCACAAAAATGTTAACTTCCCTAGGGTGAGGAAAACAGTTACTGGTGGAGTCCACATCGTCTGGCTCCCACACCTAAGCTGTGCCCCAAACAACTCTGCAATCACATTTTTGTGACTATGCACAACTATTTCTGGAGGAAATCCTGCAAGGGAATTGGTGGTAAAAGGGACTTACAATTTTGGTAAAACTGTTGCACATGAAGGCTTCCTCAACTTACCTTCCACCCACAGGGGGTGAGCGTGCCCATTTCCATTACTTCTCCAGTCCTGAATGTGACCAATTTTTCTGTCTTGTCTTGTTTTCCGATCTGATGAGGAAAACGGATATCACATTGCCTAAAATATCTTTGGTTAGGTGTCTTACTGAAGATTACTTCATCGGCTAATTGGCCAGTTTTTAATTCCTTCTTTTTTAAATGGCTGTTCATGCCTTTTGCTTATTTTTCTATTGTCTTATCTTTTTGTAATAGTCATATGAAGCTCTTCACATTTTGAACTTTAATCTTTTGTTGAATTCCTAGTTTTGAATTCTTTATATAAAAAAGTTTTGAACTTGCATGTGTAAAATTCTCCTTCACTGTTCTTGGATTTTGTAGACTTATAGATGCCTTCCATTTCTCCCAGATTATACAAATATTTTCCCACATTATCTTCTAGTATTTTCTAGTTTTCTTTTTTACATTTATCTCTGAAACTTGTTCTTCCGTACAGTGCAGTCAGGACCTAACTTCGGCTTTTTCCCCTAAATCAATAACATCATTTATCAATAGCTCATACTTTCTTCCAATGATTTGTCTACTTATTTTTTATTTGGGGTTAGGAGGTAATTAGGTTTATTTTGTTTGTTTGTTTGTTTATGATGAAGGTACTGGGGATTGAACCCAGGACTTTGTGCATGCTAAGCTTGTGCTCTGCCACTGAGCTAGGCCCATCCCCTCCTTCCAATGATCTGAAATAGGATCTTTATTGCAAACTAAATTCCTTCGTATATACAGGCTATCTTTTTACCCAGTACCACGGTGTTTCAATCACTATAATGTTACAGTTTGTCTTGAACATTTCTTTTAAATTTTTGTCTCCGTTTTAATTTTTTTCACATATTTTCTTTTCCAGTATTCACTATAAATTTGAGAATCAAGTCATTAAGGTCCATAAAAAATTCAACCAGAATTTTGATTGGATTGCCTTGACATCACTGGTGCTGGGAGACTGGGAGAGTCGATACTTTTACAACACGAAGGCTCCCTGTCTGGGAAGAAGGTATTTATTCAAGTCATATTTTAGGTCTTTCAGTCAGGTTTTATTGCTTTCCTTAAATAGGTCCTACATATTACTTTTTTGTTTACTCTTAGGAAATGTTTAATTTTTTCCTGCTGTTGTTAGTGGGCTCTTTGATTCTATAACTTCTTCTAATCGGTATATAGGAAAACCACTGGTATACAGGGAAACCGCTGGTATACAGGAAAACCACGGGTATACAGGGAAACCGTTGGTATACAGGAAAACCGCTGGTATACAGGGAAACCGTTGGTATACATGGAAACCGTTGGTATACAGGAAAACCGCTGGTATGCAGGGAAACCGTTGGTATGCAGGGAAACCTTTGGTATACAGGGAAACCGCTGGTATACAGGGAAACCGCTGGTACACAGGGAAACCGCTGGTACGCAGGAAAACCGCTGGTATGCAGGGAAACCATTGGTATGCAGGGAAACCATTGGTATGCAGGGAAACCGCTAGTATACAGGAAAACCGCTGGTACACAGGGAAACCATTGGTATACAGGAAAACCATTGATATATAGGAAAAACATTGGTATATAGGAAAAACATTGATTTGTATATGTTGATCTTTTATTCTGCCTCTTTATTGAACTCTCTTTTTAGTACAGCTACTCAGTTGATTCTTTTGGAGTTTTTAAATTTCCACCCATGAAAAAATGTTACTTCATGTTACTGTGATCTTTATCACATGGTTTAAAAAGGTAAAAAAAAAATGTGTTTTCAGAGTGAGAATGAGTCAGTTATGCCAGCACAACCATGAATAATCATTAAAAGATACCGGCATACGTGGGGCCAGAGAGGAAAAAGAGCAAACATCTTGTTTTATGGCCCTACTAGCCATAAAACTGTGGATTCAGTGAACTTCTAATTTGACCCAAGATGATGAGGAGTCCAACCTCTAATATATGTCAACTGATTTATTTACTATTTTAAAGTTTACATATAGCAAATTTACTTTTTTTGGTTTACTATTTTATGAGATTTAATACTGCACAGATTCTTATAACCACCAACACCACAAAGAGGATAAAGAACAATTCTAACCCTCTTAATGGGTCTCTCAACCCATCCCTAACCTCCTAGAAACCACTGATCTGTTCACCAGCACTACCGTTTTGTCTTTCCCACAACATTACAGAAATGGAAATACACAGTATGTGACCTTTGAGACACTGCTTTCACTTAGCATAATGCATTTCATGTTCATCCATGCTGCTTGTGTATTAATAGTTTATTCCTTTTTGCCAATGCGTAGCACTCCCGTGTATGGATACGCCACAGCTGTTTTATCTGTTCATCCACTGAAGGACATTTTGGGTCGTTTGCAGGTTTTGACAGTCGTGAATAGCACTGCTATGACCCTTTGTGTGCAAGTCTTTATGTGGACATGTGCTTTCATTTCTCTACAAGAAGTAGGATTTTACATTGTAGGCATTTGTTTAACTTTATTAAAATTTACCAAACAGTTTTCCAGAATGACTAGTCCATTTTGCATCCTCACAAGCTGTGTAAGAGCTCTGGTGGTGCCAGGCCCTTACCAGCACTGGATAGTGGCGTTATTTTTTATTTTAGCCATTCTAGTAGGTGTGTCCCAGTTTCCCATTTGGTTTTAATTTTCATATCCCTGCTGACCGTTGGGCTCATCACGTGGCTTCTGCCATCCATGTATCCCCTCTGAAGTGTCTGTTCAAATCTTTTGCCCACTTTTTAAAAATAGGGCTTTTATTTTCAAGTTTTAAGAGTTCTCTATGTATTCTAGATGAAAGTTTTCTGTCAGGTATATGATTAAGTCAACTTCTTCCCAGCTAAGGCTGTCTTTTTATTCTCTTAAAGTCTTTTGAGAAGAAAAAGTTTTAACAAAGCCTAACTTATCAATTTGTTCTTCTGTGGATTATGCTTTTGTATCCAAGAAATGTTTGCCCTACCCAGTCATGAAGATTTTCTCCTATATTTTCTTATAATAGTTCTATAGTTGTACATTTTACACTTAGGTCTATTACCCATTGTAAATTAACTTTCTATATGGTGTAAGATATAGGTCAAGTTTCACCTTTTTTTTTTTTTTTTTTTGCCTTGGATTTCGAATTTTTCCAGGATCATTTGTGCAAAAAGACTGTCCTTTCTTCATTGAATTGCCTCTGTACCTTCATTAAAAATCAATAGACTGAATTTATGAAGGTCTAATTCTGGAGTTTATTCTATTCCACTGATACAAACAGAAATTAGAAAATATTTTGAAAGTAATAGTAATGAAAGTACAGCATGCTGAAATTTCTAGGATGCAGCTACAGTAGTTCTTAAATGGAAATTTAATGAATTAAGTAGCTATCTCAACAAGCTACAAAAAAAAAGAGAAGGTAGAGAGAGACAGACATAAAATCAGACATTAACGAAACAGAAAATAGAGAACAGAGAAAGTCAACGAAGCCAAAGACGGTTGGTTAAAAAGATTAATAAAATTGACAGAATTGATTAAGGAAAAAAAAGAGAACAACAAAGAGGCAACATCACCATAGACGGTACACACACTAAAAAAAATAGTATGAGGATTCATGAATACGTCACATCACGACAGTCATTCTACCTCCAAACCATATACCAAATCATCTACTCATGATCTCCATGGTCCCCACCCTAGGCCCAGTCTTGATGGTCTCTGATGTGCATGCCAGAAGAAGGACCCCTTGCCCGAGGAGTGAGTGGGAGGACAAGGACCCGCAGACATCCATCAGATCTGAGCGTTCTTCTCTACATGAGTGAGGTGGAGCCACTACCACAAAACTTCCGTCCCCTACTGATCCAGGATTTTACCTGGTTTTCTTTTGTGCTATTTTAAGGATTCAATAGGGTTTTACATTTCCAGTGCCTTAGCCACGGAAAATGACGTTGTTTCTATGGGAAAATGTATTTTGATGTTCAACAATTGATTAAAATTGTTAAAATTGATTAACTTTGGAACCCAATCATTTCTTCACTGGAGATTTTCCTCTTGCTTTTTATGGTGCTTTAAGTATCTTTAAATCTTTTTAATGGGTTTGTAGTCTGTGTTCCCAATCATGTTTGAAAATCAGGAAGGGCAGGGTCTTTCCTTGCTTGTTGTTGTGTGTGAGCGTGGCAGGCAGCACTGGATCCACAGGAACATAACCAGCAGGGCTGCTTGACTGACATTTCATCGTAAATAAACTGATTCACAGAAGGTGTCTTTCAGGTTCGTTTGCTTTTGAACAAGTCCCTGTATCCTCATCTTGTGCAAGTGTTTATCCTCTCTGAATGGGTTTCTTACAGCTGCTCTAACAAATCACCACAAACTTAGTGGCTTAAAGCAATGTAAATGTATTCTCTTACGTTCCTGGAGACCTGAAGTCCAAAATAGGTCTCTCTGGGTCAAAATTAGTGTCCACAGGGCTGTGCTCCCTCAGAGTTTCTAGGGGTGAGTCTTGTTTCCTTACGGGTTTTGGCTTCTAGAGCTGAATTCCTTGTATTCCTTGGTTCCTGAACCCTTCCTCCATTTTCAAAGCCAACAGGATAGCATCTTGCGTCATTGTTCAAATGTCCTCCCTCAACACTCAAATCTCTCTCACTCTCCCTTTTATAAGGATGCTTGTGATTACATTAGGTCCATCTGGATAACCTCCCCATCTGAAGACCTCCATTTCATCACGTCTACAAAGCCCCTTTGGCCGTAATAAGGTGATGGTCGCAGGTTCTTTGCACTAGGAGATGGATCTCTTTGAGGGCCGTGTTTTCAGCCTGCCATAGTGTCCATGATTTGCTTCCTCTTTCTCTTCAATGTGAGTTTTCCCCTTCCCTCCTCTGTGCCCAGCAGTAACACCTAGCACATAGCAGGCCTGGAAGAGAATCCACACTGTGGGTGGCTCCTGCACGGTCAGGTCTGACTGATGCAGCCTTCACTACTGTAACAAGCACGTCCTCAGATGTTAATTCAACAGAAGCGTAGTTCTCACTCACGCCACGCACGGTGCACGTCAGGCAGCCTTCCTTGGCAGCTCTCCTTCAAACAAGTTTCAAGCTCATTCTCTTATAAACCCGCCATCTTAAAAAAAGGGGGGGGGGAATATTTATTGAATTAATTTTTATTTATTTATTTGTTTGTTTGTTTTAGGCGAAAGGCAGACTTAACAGAAAGAATTAGGAAGCAGGAGAACCCCTGAGCAGAGGTGAGCCTGTGCTGCTCAAAAGCCCCTCCTGGTATGGACCTTTGCAGAAACTCATCCATAAACACAATTAGACATGCCTGTACACTTTGCACGCACGCACACGCGTGCGCACGCACACACACACACACACCCCTTCGAAAGTCTCATATCTACTTCCCTGGAATCAGCCCTCATCATCTGTCGTTTGTCTTAACTGCTCCTCCCCAGTCGCACGAGCAGCTTAGCGGGGTCTGTGTAGTGATTTGTGTGCGCTGTGACAGCCCCATGAAGAAATGACTCACTTGCAAATTTGCAGTTAGCCTAGACAGAGAGAAACTTTGAGTCAAGGCTGCAAACATTTTACAAGTAATCTAAAAACAAAACAAAACATATTTGCCAGATTTAAAAGTAATTAATTATAAAACACAATTAAAGTAGTAGAGCATTAGAATAAAGTGACATTTTGAAAGATGGTTTTAAAAGTGATTCTCGTATTGTTCTGAAACTGTAAACCTGATTCCGCAGGGAGAGGCGAACATTCAGGTTACAAAAGTATTTGTCAGTTTTCCTATAACTAGGCATCTCTAGTACATTCAAAATGATCCAATTCACACATAATTCATTTATAGGTTAAACTTCCAGTACGTAAGATGGTTGCATTGAAACTCTGTTCAGAATTTTACTTTTAAAACATACTATTATAGTATAAGTTCACATTTACGACTGAAAGCTTTTATGAAAGACATCAGCCTTAAAAAAGGTACAGGCCCAAAGAATATTGATACTAATAGTAATTAGAGTTGCCTAAACAGCTGTAGAAAGCAAAATTTAAAATTTAATAGCACCGCAAATAGCAGTTTACTTACCTCTAATACAACAGTCCAAGATTAATAGACCCAGAGGAGAAGATCTAGTCATTTAGGGCCCCAACCTGATGGCAGACCTACCTCTTCAATAGAGTTTCCAAAGGTCTTCTGATTATCATCAGTCTAGGCTACAGGAAAGCAGAATGAGCAGAGGTCTAGGGCAAACCATTGCCTTTTAAATAGGTGAGGCAGAACTTGCCTACTCACCTCTTCTTAGATTCCATGATGAGAACGTAGTCACTTACGTGGCCACGTGTAGCTGCAAGAGAAACTGGAAAATACAGTTACTATTGTAGCCACAGCTACAGTCCAATCATGTTGTAACAGGAGGAAAACAGATTTTAATGAAGAGTCAGCAGTGTCTGACACCCCTCTAGCCTCTGAAATTCCAGTTTCTTCATTCTCCTGATGCGCTCATCCCCACCCCAAGGGAGACAGCTCCAAACCCCGCCCAGGTGCTGCCCACAGCTCAGATTCTGGGGTCTCTGGGCGGCTTGTGATCGTCTTCCTTAGCCGCAGATTGGCTTCTTGCGGCCCAGCAGCTCATTAACTCAAACGAAGTCACCCAGTAAGCCATGGTCTAATAGAAACAGGGTGATTGTGTGAGATGTTCTTGTTCTTTAGTATCCAGTGGCCTTCCTACTACCATAAGTTTTGGTGAGGAATAAGATGAGAAGTTAGTATTTTTGAGGGAGATGCATTTAGGTAACTGAAAAAAAAAACAAAACCTGCTCTTACTTTCTAGGAGAGAGTAGCATTGGACAGGAGGAAAGACATTTGGCAATAAAAGACATTCTCTTTCATGGTATTTGGTGGTGAGGACACTAGTTAAATAAGGGGTTCTGGAGCAAAGGGAGAAGAGAATCCAGAACAAAAGTATTTAGTAGCTTTTTAAAAAAAAGAAAGAACTTTTTTGTTAGACCATCTTGATGTCACTACTGAAAGAGTAATGACACTTTGACAAAGAAGAACCACATCAAAACACTGTTTAAAAAATCGCTGAGAAATTTATAACTCCATCCTTTAGCTTTTTCCCTTTTATTCTCCCATTAGTCTATGTTGATGTTGTGTGTTCCCCACTGTGTGTGTGTGTGTGTGTGTGCGTGTTCATGTAATTCAGATCATATATCGAGCAGTAATCTTCCTGAGGTACCTGAATGATTCCCCTAACCAAAGATCTATTTTTAAACATATTTTGAGATAGTGGTAGAAATAAGGCAAGCTACACTCAGCTAAAATTAGTTCAACCAAAGTGTAAACTGTAAAGGCAGGAGTTAGGCAAAGAAAAGAGATGCAATAGCGGGAGGAGGGTATAGCTCAGTGGCAGAGTGCGTGCCTAGCATGCACCAGGTCCTGGGTTCAACCCCCAGTACCTCCATTAAAAACTAAATGAAATAAATAAGCCTAGTTATCACTTACCCCACCAAAAAAAAAAAAAAAAAAAGATACAATAGAGAGATGGGAAACGGACGAATGACTTGTGGCTAAACAAGATGTAAAAATATCCTCATAAAGGAGCAGTATGTATAGTGATCGGACGCCCAGGTCTGAAGCCAAATTGCCTGGGTTACCTCCCTGCCTTTTCACTTATTTGCAAAATCACTAGTACTTTCTTCACAGGGTTGCTGAGAAGACTGTGTCTATTCCAATGAAGTCTTGCACCATACAAGATAAACTCTTGAGAAGTAACCATTGGCCTGAGGGGTGGGGAGATACTTTTCGGGAGAGGTAAGTCAGTCAAAACCCACGGCTGGTATTCTTGGCATCAGGTCACCTTCAGCGAAGTTGCCTGAGGAGTTCCAGTAGGAGGTGGCAGAAGATGCATGACATGTCACAACCTACCTCTTAAAGAACCCCTTGTTTCTGTCAAAATGCACTTCTGGGTTGGACGCGCCCTGCGTCTGACCCAGTATGTGAAATCCTATATCCATTATATCGGTCTTTTCTGCAGGATATTTGAAAAAAATTGTTACATTTTAAAAGTGGATATTTTTTGCTCCTGATTACACACGTAACTGTGAGAGAAAGCACTTTCTAAAAGTATTTTTATTTCATTGAAATTATCAGTTTGTGTTTGGTCTTCACTGAACTATAACCTCCTCTGAGTAGGAAATTTAATCCATTCCTCACTATCCCCCAGCACCCAGCTCAGGGCACCGGTATTTTAAAGTAAATTTCTACCAGTAGCACAGAACCAAAGATCTGATTTCTGAGGCGGGGATGGGGGTCGAGAGGTGGATGAGGGGGCCAGGATCTGTTTTAACAGAGCTCTTAAAAGGTAAGTGTACTCCACTTTAAGCTTTTGGAGCAAGACTTGCTTTGGGGTTATTGACAGTGCCCCTTCGTCGGCAGGAGTTTGTCACTTTAAGGCAAAAACACACCAGGAAGTTTTAAGTGGATGGGAGGGGCTGGCGACGGAGTGACGGGTTTGCTCTCCGGAGAAAAACAGTTTCGAGTTCGGAGAACTGCAGCGGAAAAAAGTTAAGTTTTTTGCCGGAAGCAGGCTTCCGCCCACGTTTTATTCCTACTGTGCGGGGAGCGGGAGCCGCCCAGTGGGCGGGGCGCTGGCTGAAAGGGGGCGGAGCCGAGCAGCCCAGCCCAATTGGCTGTTGCTGTTGTTTGCACTTTGTGGCTTTATATTTCACCGAAGAGGGCCTAAGGTGCTGCGTGGCCTCCAGATCGCAGCTGAAGGATCTGCAGGTGTCGCCGGGAAGGCGGTAAGGTCCGGCACCCCAGCAGACCTCTCAGCTCTGGGTCTTGCAGGCGTGGGGTTCCCCCATCCAAGGTGTAGTCATTCCCCGTAGCCAAGAGGACACTGGAATCTGACACTGGAATTTGGATGCCATGGCCAAGGTCTTCCCTGAAAGGTGTTAAATGATATGTGTTCTCTGTCTTTTGTCACCTCTTCTTTAGGACGGGTTACACTGACACAGTCGGGTGAAGATCTCCGGAGACCATGACCAACAAAAGAGTTGCGGTGATTGGGTCAGGTGCGAGCGGACTCACGTCCATCAAGTGCTGCCTGGAAGAAGGCTTGGAGCCCGTCTGCTTTGAAAGGTCGGATGACATCGGAGGGCTCTGGAGGTTCCAGGTAAATCTCCTGGTTCCTTAATATTTGGAACCCTCGATGTAACTAGGTGCATGAGATATTCTATCTCGTGTCAGGAAATATGATGGGCTTGACTGTGATTAAACCTCTTAGATTTCAGTCTGCTGACAGCAGCAGCCAATACCTTGCAACACCATGCAGGTTCCTCTTTCCCTAGGCTGGCAGCAAAATGAAACACAGGTATCACTTGTTTTTTCCCTTTATTGATGCCTGTGAAAATGGCACAGAGATCACCTTCATTTACAGAGCTTCCTCAATTTACATTTTGGTAAGCCTATCATAAACTTAAAATATTCTAAGGTGAAAATGCACTTAATACACCTAACCTACCTAACGCTATAGCGAAGCCTCACCTACCTTAAACGTGCTCAAAACACTTAATTAGTCTACAGTCAGGCAAAATCATCTCACACAAAGCCTAGTTTATAATAAAGTGTTGACTATCTCATGTAATTTATTGAATACTGTACTGAAAGTGAAGAACAGAATGTCTGGGTACAGAGTGGTTGTGAGTGTATGGGTTGTTTACCCTCCTGGTGGTGTGGCTGACTGGGAGCTGCTGCTGCCAGGCATCACCAGACTATGGTAACAAATATTGCTAACCCCGCAAAAGATCAAAATTCAAAAGTCTGGGGTGGTGCCAAGAGCCTACAGTTCTAATAAGCCCCAGGTGATGCCAATACTGACCTGATAACTGCACTTCAAGTAGTAAAGTTCTCCAGTGTGTATGTGATACAAAGATACCGTAAGGATACAATATAATGTAAAATGAGGCATGTTGGGTAAGTGTTCATTTAAAATATAAAATTAACTAATAATCACCCTTAAATGAAGAGGTTTTTTAAAAATTCTTATATATATTAATCCCCCCCACCCAAAAACAAAACAACTGAATGGATGCAAAAACACTTAAAAGAGGGTAACTGTAGAGCCATGGCTGTCAGCTTTGGCTGCACCCCTGAAGAATCATCTGAGGAACTTTAACAGACGCTGGTATCAGTCCATCCTGATTCTGGCTTTACTGGCCTGGGACGCCAATAAAGCTGTGCACTAGTTATTTGTAACAGGATGTGCACATGGAAACCCTTGCCCTTTAGCTTTTACCCCAGCTGTCCCAGGTGATAAATGAGGATGACACTGCATCTTTGAAACAAAACCAATAATATTTTATTGAACACACATTTCTGGACCTCAGACTATTAGATATTATATAACCTCCAGCCACCGCCCTCAGTCATTCTGCAGTTTAGCTAAGGATGTGTGGAGAAAGGACTTTGAGTGGACGGGATAAACTCTGGTGCCCTGAGCTTTCTGGGGCCAGCACACTACCTCTTACCAGCAGATCCCAACCTTGTCTACCATTAGATAAGGAGCAATTAAAACAAGGTCTCTGGGAGCAGAGAGCAAGCATTAGTATTTTCTAGAGTTCCCCATTGATTCCATTGTGCAGACAACGTTGAGAACAACCATCCTAAGACAGCTTCTGTCCCGTGGGGTGCTGAGAGTCTGTCAAGGAACAGAAGACCCACACTGTCCTCACTGCTCCCACTGAAGGGGAGTCATGCTTCTCCTTCCTTCTGCCCTCACCACGGCTGCAACCTCTTCAGCTCCAATTACACCACCCTAGGTCCCCTCTTTTATTATATGAACTTCCTACTCTAATGCGAGAGTCGCGTGTTTAAGCAGGAAATACAGCCAAGGCACGTCTGTAGAGGGCAGATTTCTTCACTGACGATAGGAAGTATTCAAATGCAGGAGCAGAAGCTTCTTTTCCCACCCACTTACCCAGTGCTGCCCGGCTCTCGCTCTCGCTCTCTTTCATACAGCAGTGGGTTGACCGTGATAAACCCTATCTCTGATCCAATCAGGTGTTTAGAAGGGCTTGAAGGATCTTGCTGACCCGTGATAACACTTTGTTGTGTTCGTTACTTGGAAAAGAATACAAATATATGAGTATTGTCAGAGGGGTAAGATCTGTGATTCATTTAGCTCAGTGGACCCAGCAGACCTGCCGCGGAAAGCGTGGCTCTACTCCTTGTCTACACTTTGAACCCTGAAAAACCAGGGACAGAGTTGTATTTTTTTAGCATTTAATATAGTTGGTTTTTTTTATTATTATTATTACAGAGGTACTTTGGAGATGTCTGCTGAACAAATAAAGTCAAATTTAGAAGTTAGGAGTGTGTCGACCCCTGCCCCCACAAACAGCTTAATTTCAAAATGACCCTGCCACTCGTTCATTTATTTTAATTAAAAAAAAAGCCATGTACAAACATTTTATTATTTATATATATATACATATACACATGTGTGTATATATATCCTTTTTTCCTTTTTTTAATACAACGGATACTATTGATTTTTATTTTTTTTACTTTACTTTTTTGTGGGGGGAGATAATTAGGTTTATTTATTTTTCAGAGGAGGTACTGGGGATTGAACCCAGGACCTTGTGTGTGCTAAGCATGTGCTCTACCATTTGAACTATACCCTCCCTCTAAACAACATGTTTAAATAACCTTTTAATTGAAGAACAGCATTAGATTTACAGAATTATTAGGAAGACAGTAGAGTTCCCGCATAATCCACGCCCAGTGTGCTCTATTATTCACAACTTACATCACTATAATACATTCGTCATAATTAATGAGCCAATATTGATACATTATTATTGTTGCCGAAAAGCCAGCCTCTGTACCCTGATCGCCGGACTGAGAGTTGGAGGAAGAGTTCTGGGAGGAGAGAAAAGAACAGCTTTATTGCTTTGCCAGGTAAAGGGGGACCCAGCAGGCCGGCGCCTTAGAGACCGCGAGCCCGTCGTGGGGTTGGGGTCTTGAGGTTTCCTAGAAAAGTGATAAGAATCAGGGTGTTTTACAGGGGCTACATTCCTCTTCACCTCAGTGAATCTTCAGCAGGAACTTGGAGGTCTGTACACTCTTCTGAGATTATCGGCCTATTATCTCTGTGCTGGAGCACAGCCTCGGGGTTAAAGTCATTCTCAGTAAACAATCAGTCCGCAGGTAGTTTTAGCATCAGGGAAGTCAGTGTGTTAGTTTTGTTTACACTCCTTCGTTATTAACTGAAGTCCACACTTCATTCAGATTTACTGTTTTTTCCCTAATGGCCTTGACCTGTTCCAGGTGTTCCCATCCAGGACCCCACATTGCATTTAGTTGTCTTGTCTCCTTAGGCTCCTCTTGGCTGTGACAATTTCTCAGACTTCCCTTGTTTTTGATGGCCTTGACAGTATTGAGGATTACTGGTTAGGTATTTTATAGAATGTCCTTCAGTGGGGATTTGTCTGATTTTGTTTTTTAAATCATGGTTAGACTGGGGTGATGAATTTGGGGGAAGAAGACCTTAGCGATAAAGTGCCATTCTTGTCACATTATATCAGTGTTAAAGCTTATCACAATGATGTTAACCTTGATGACTTGGCTGAAGACGGTGTTTGTCAGGGTTGCCACTGTAAAGTTACTCTTTTTTTCCTCCCCTGTCATACTGTACTCTTTGGAAGAAAGTTACTACGCACAGTCGACACTTAAGGACAAAGTTGGCTATTCTAGGTCTTTCGTCTTTCCACATAAATTTTAGAATCAGTTTGTCCACAAAATAGCTAGCTGGGATGTTGATTGGGGTTGCATCGAATCTATAGATCAAGTTGGGAAAACTGACATCTTAACGCTATTGAGTCTTTCAATCTATGAGCACAGAATACCCTTCCCTTTGTTTAGATCTTTGATTTTCTTTATCTGTGTTTTATAGTGTCTCCATGTAAGTCTCCTACATACTTTGTTAGGTTTTTACCTAACCATTTAATTTGGGGGGATGATTATAAATGGGGCTTTTTTTTTTTAATTTCAGAATCCAATTTTTCACTTCTGGTATATTGGAAAGTAACTGACTTTTGTATACTAACCTTGTGTCCTGCAACCCTGCTATAATTGCTTATTAGTTCCAGATTTTTTTTTTTTAATTCTTTGGGATTTTCTACACAGACAGTCATATCATCTGTGAATAAAAATACTTTTATTTATTCCTTCCCAGTCCGGGTACTTTTATTTCCATTTATTATCTTATTACACTAGCTAGGATTTCTAGTAGTCCTGGGTGGAAGTGGTGAGAGAGGATGTCCCAGTCTTGGAAGCCCTTCAGTACCATCCCAGCTGCGTGCTGTTGGTCAGAAGCAAGCCATAAAGACAACTCAGATTTAAGGGGAAGAGACCACGCGAGGGCGCAGATACTGGGAGATGTGAAGGGGTGTGTGTTTGTGTGTGTGTGTCACTTTTTTAAAATTGGTATTTCTTTCAGGAAACTTGTTCAAATGTTTATGGGCTGTTTATAAACCGTGACCTTAATTCTCAAATGGCTATGCAAGCTTTCTATTTACCGCAGGAAAACCCAGAAGAAGGAAGGGCCAGCATTTACAAGTCTGTGATCATTAACACTTCTAAGGAGATGATGTGCTTCAGTGACTACCCCATCCCAGACAGCTACCCTAACTTCATGCACAACTCCCAAGTCCTGGCGTACTTCAGGATGTATGCCAAAGAATTCGACCTTCTAAAGTACATTCGGTTCAAGGTAGGGGATTTTGTGGTTATCTTTGTGTTTGAAGTTGTTTGTCAAGTAAGTGAATGATGTGGCTTCATTTGCCAGTGCTTGCAGGTAGGCTGGCATGCACATGTGTCTGTCCCACCCGGACAGGCTCCACGCCATGTCTTCTCTGTGAAGGAAAAATCTTCATGGAAAGGTCTCTCTTCTATATATTCTGGCTGCAGATCCAGGAAGCTACCTTCATCTCATGGCCTTCACTCTATGTCATTTGATTGCAATAAAACAAATGGGGGGAACTGACAGCGATGGGAGCTTTAAAACCTTCTAGTTCCACAACTTGTCTGCTACCGCTGAGCCCGTTCATGCTTCCTGAAGCACTTTTCAGTGCATTATTTTATGTGATCACAATGATCCCGTGAAGCAGTTACTGAAAAGTTATTGAGGAAGCAAAGAAGATAACTCTGGTGTAGAGAGAAGAACGCTGAATTGGGGAACAAACACTTGAGTTCTAGTCTCTAGTCTTTGCTCTACCACTAGTCAACTTGTGACTGCAGACAACCAAGCTCCTCAGCTTTGCTGTGTCTTAATTTTCTGGTTTGTAAAACAAGATGATTATCGTGGATCACTTCAGTGGTTCTTTCCTGCTGTAAAGTCTTTCGTGATATTTCTATCATTTTAAACCACGACCATAAAAGAATATATATTTCTGACAGCTGGCAAAAAGCCCAAATCTTCTTCTACCTTCTGATCATTCTACTAAATCATGCCTTTTTCTACTTAACAACAGAAATAAAACGGCAATATCCAGTGACGGCTCCCAGAGTCTGTCACGTACAGCCCAGCGGTGCTTCTCTTACTTGTTTAAACGCTTACTGAACAGACTTGTTACCATACCAAGTGGTGAAGAGACAAAGACAAAAAAAAAAAAAAATCTGTGATTTCACAGTCTAGTTAAGGAGATAGAAAAATGAAGCAAATTTCCACTGTAAACATAATCAATAAAAATAGTTACAGGGTGAGAAATATCATAGCGCTGTACACACTGCGGCTCAGAAGAGGGGTGCTAGCCCACCCAGGCACGAGGCATCAGGCACTAGGGACGTTTGCTTAGAGGAGGGAAAACCGAATTAAACGTTGAAGGTTGAGCATCTCTAAATGAAGAAGGTGTAAAAGCGTGACCCAGGCAGAAGCACCAGCCGAGATCCTGACGGAGAGGAACTATGAGCAGTCCAGGATGGCTTGGTCTACCAAGACAGTGTGGTCGTAAACCCTAGAGGCACACAGGGACACATTATTAATGTTTCCTCAGGCTGTAGAGTAACCCATATTTACTATTACTTTTAAAAGCTAAAAATTGTACCACTGACTATCCCATCTCATGCCTTCTTTCTTTATAGTCACTTGTCAAATGGACATTTATAGGTGTCAAAGGGGCTCATTTACATAAAATGGGAGCCACTGAGATGCTTTTCTCCTCTACTGGGAAACGGAGCCCTGTGGCTCCATCACGTGTTTAAGGCTGAGCAGTGAGCGCAGGAGCGGGGGGCAAGAAGACATCAGAGAGTCTCAGGGTGTCTGGGGGTCTGGAGAGGAATAAGCATGTAGTGCGTGGAGTGTCTTAGAGGCACTAGAAAAGCCCAAACTTTGTTCAAGTATCGTGTTGCCTTGGGGTATGGGCCAAGAGAACTGGTCATTTGCGCTCTAGAAGCAGAGGAGAGTGCCACTTCAGCCCACCAAGTCTGCTATATTTAGCTTGCCTCATGAAAGTTTTCTCACTCTGACCACAGCCCCGATCAAAAAAGTTCTTATCTGTGGAGTGCAAAAGTCAAGCATCCTTGTGAGAGCCCTGCGACGCGGCGTCCGTCCTCTGGGTGACGCTCCGCAAGGAGAGTCGTGTCAGGGAAGACATCTGCTGCACGGGCTGTGGCTGCAGTCCCCCATGGCTGTCCCTTTTTTCCTTAGACCACTGTGTGCAGTGTGAAGAGGCAGCCTGATTTCTCCACTTCAGGCCAATGGAAGGTGGTCACGGAGTCTGAGGGGCAAACGGAGACAAACATCTTCGATGCGGTCATGGTTTGCACTGGCCATCACACCGATGCTCACTTACCCTTGGAAAGCTTCCCTGGTGAGTAGCCTACCAGGAAGGAAGGCCCCGATCCCTGCCCGTGACCTGATCCCTGAGGAGTGGGAGGACCGCAGTCCGAGTGGTTCCCTGAGGAGTGGGAGGACCGCAGTCCGAGTGGTTCCCTGAGGAGTGGGGGGACCGCAGTCCGAGTGGTTCCGAGGAGTGGGAGAACCGCGGTCCGAGTGGTTCCGAGGAGTGGGAGGACCGCGGTCCGAGTGGTTCCCTGAGGAGTGGGAGGACCGCAGTCCGAGTGGTTCCCTGAGGAGTGGGAGGACCGCGGTCCGTGTGGTTCCTGCCTTGGGATTAAACAAGGCTTCTATCCCAACTCTGCACACTCCCCTGAACGATGCTGGGGACCTTGTATGACTGCTGTCTGGGAGCAGAGATGACGGTAATTTGGGGGACTAGAGGAAAATTAGAAGGCTCTGTATTTAGTCTCACCATGACCTTGGTTTTTCTAAGAATCAAAAGAAGGAATGTGGAGTTGCTGCATTAGGTTGAATGAGGGCTTTTTTAGCAACTGAGGAAACAAACAGAACTATTAGGTTTCTATAGAAGAAAATAAAGCTTAAAGAAAGTTTAATTATAGTCTTTGGCCTGGATTTTCATTTTGAGGGAAAAAAGCACTCTATACTCTAGATCATAGAAAAACATATATGCTCCAACTAAAATGGAAGTAGGGATTTACAGACGATGCAAGAGAGGGGTGGGGGGTGGGCAAAGTAGGTGAAAGGGATTAAGAGGTACAAACTACCAGCTATGAAATAAATCTGTCACAGGGATGTAATGTACGGCCCAAGGAATGTAGTCAAAATGTTGTAATAACTTTGTTGCATAGTCTATGAAAATGGGCAAGGTATAGCTCAGTGGTAGAGCATGTGCTTAGCGTGCATGAAGCCCTGGGTTCAGTCCCCAGTACCTCCATAAAATAAGTAAATAAATAAACCTAATTACGTCCTCCCTACCAAGTCACTTCAGATGTCGTACATTTGAAACTAATATGATCAGTCAACTCCACTTCAACGTGAAAAAATAAAGACGATGAAGAGACAGAAGAGAATGGAGGTCTTCTGAAGCAGTTTGGACTTATGAGTTCACACGTCCAAAATACAAACAGATCCTGATTTAAGCAGACAGCTTATGATAAGGAAATCACAAGGTTCTAGTCTGAGGCTGTGGGAAAAGAAAGCAGGCAAAAATAACCAGAAAGGCAAGAGTGAGCGCAGCTGAATAAAGGGGGAACATACGGAGAACATGTGCATAAACTCCGCACACTGCAAAACAAGGAAGGATTTAACAAGTGATGTCAGGTGAACCATCGCCCAATAAGCACTTTCCCTTCTCCTGCAGGAATTGAAAAGTTCAAAGGACAATACTTTCACAGCCGAGACTATAAGAATCCAGAGAGTTTCGCCGACAAGAGAGTCATTGTAATTGGCATTGGGAATTCTGGAGGGGATCTGGCTGTGGAACTCAGCCACACGGCTAAGCAGGTTTGAATTAGTAAATTATTTACTTTGCTTCACCAAGGAAGCTGCAGGTAGACCCAACAGAGTGTATGGATGCCTTCACATAGCCCATCAGTGCCAATGGCAAAAGTAGGGCTTGGTTTCACTGCCTCAGTTGGCAACATTGTAACTGATGATGCCATGGAGCTAAGGTTACCAGTTAGAGTCCCATCATTCATCTGGCCTCACACCAAGGATTTGGTCGTGATCACAGGCTGTGCTCATAATCTCACTCAGCTGTCTCTTCAGAGTGTGCCTCTGGCTTTGAAGAAGACCAGGCGATTGCTGAGAGAACTTGTTGGAAGGCAGCATTCGGAGCGTGGACCATCTGCTGGCCAGCAGAACTAACATCGATGCTCTGCTGTGAAGGAAAGCCTACTGTGTCATCGACAGCTTTTCACACATAGGCTGGTGGGGGGGCTTTTCCTCTTCACTCCTTACCACTCCCCAGATGGAAAAAAGAGGCAATGCAATCTTTCCAAAGACAACACACGAGTCAGTGTGAAAAGCGTTCACACCACAGCACACACAGTCACCTCTCCTCAGCCTCTGTGTACAATTAGGTGACACGGAGTGACATTCACTCTAGAGCAGTCTTTATGTCCTTGAGGTTTTTTGTTTGTTTGTTTTGTTTTTAATATCTTAGATTTTGAACTGAGAAGAAAGTATCTTCATTATAAATTCCTAGAAAAGGGATCATTGATATATTTTGCTATTCATGTCTTTATTGAATCATAACTTTGTGGCAATATGTAAATGCCTGGTTGTTCTTCAGTGACTTTAAGTTGCGCTCCTCCACAAATATATTTTAAATTATCTTAAAAAAATAGAAGTTTATTGCCACAACTTTGTTACATGACCTTAGCCAAGAAACCCATTCAAAACCACATCTTCGCAGTACTATCCACATCTATCACCACAAAACTGATTTAATATGTTACTCTGTGAATTAATTCAACAAGCATATATTAGGAAATAAGTATATAAAGAAGAAAGGGTCAAAGTGTGTGTGGGTGTTATGATAAAAGAATGTACAAGGTATGTGGTGGAAACCAAGGCCTGAGCCTTCTTTAATATCAGTGGCTTGTTAAATGGTCAGTTACAGAGGAGCTGGGCCTTACAAGCACTGAGGAGTTGGAGACTGCCAGGGAACAAAGCGGTGAGAAAGGGTGGAGGAGAGGAAGCGGCTGTGTCTGAGGAAGCCTTGTGCTGTGTTTTACTGCCACGACTCTATCCACGGAGAACTTTCAAACTGAGGCTCTGCGCATCTATAATATTCACACACGTACATAACGGAAGCTGTGCAGACTACGCCCAAAGGCCATCTGGTTCCTAGAACCATGCATGCTGTTTCAGCTGTGACATGCAGGAGTCAGCGCTTAAGGTCGCCGCCAGTGAGAGGCACGGACGAAGCACGTGACCATCCTGCGCGGACAGGTCACCTTCTACTGTAAGCGCTTAGACTAAAGCCCACAGAGCAACGTGCTCATGTACCTTGCAACTCCAAGAACCATCTCCAGAGAGTTTTATAATGCAGCTGAAGTGATGCTTTTGCCAGGGAATTGAATATTAAACTTTGATCGGCTCTGAACGTGGACTTCAGCCAGCGGAGGAGCAGCTCCCTGTCGTCCTACTGGCAATCTTCAGTTCTTCCACTAAATCAGTGACGAAACGTTTCTCAAGTACAGACTGTGGAGCTAATCAGACCTAGGCTGGAAATTCAGCTCTACCAGTTAGTGCCTGTGTGCTCTCAGGCAAGTCATTCATACTCTCCGCGCCCCTCATCCATAAAGTGGGCACAACGATAACTTCCTCAACAGGTGGTCGTATTGATTAAATAAAAATATAGAAAAAGGACCTCGTACCGTGGCAGGTTATAATTCTTAATAAATGGAAGTGATGATGATGATGATGATGTGCTGGGGAGACTAAAAGATGTGCTATACCTCCGCCCTTGGAGAAAGCACATTTGGAGAGACAGAAATAAAGAAAAGGAAAGGAAAGGAAAGAAAAGGAAAGAAAAGAAAAAGAGCGTATAGTGTTAAATATCAATATAAATGATTGATAAGTTTTCTTTTTGTATAATAATGCAAATAATGTCAAAGGCAAAAAAAAAATACTGAAGGTTTTGGATTAAATGATCTCCAGTTGCTTTCAAATGTACTGTCCCATGATATTAAGTGAGCTGGAGAGGTGGTAACTGCTAGGGGACTTCAGAAGACGGAGAGGAAATTACCAGCCAGAAAGGTCCGTGGCGCCTTCATGAAGGAGGTAGACTTGATCTAGATTTTAAAAATGAACAGGCTTTGGAGAGTTCAGAGGATAAGAGCTTTTCAGGGAAGCGTCATGACATTAAACAGAAATGCAGTGGTGGTTCAGAGTAAGACATATTCTTGGTCAATGAATAAGTCAATTTAATTGTAAGCTTAAGTGTTTGAGAAGAAAATGGCAGGAAAAAAAAAAGCCAGACTAATGAGTTTGAACTTCACCTTGAAGAAAATGGGGTCCCATTAAAGAACTATGAGCCAGAGCATGACAAAAGCACACGATTTCCCCCCCCCCCCCCCGTGCTCCAGGTTTTCCTCAGCACCAGGAGAGGGGCTTGGATCTTAAATCGTGTAGGAGACTACGGCTATCCCTTTGATGTGGTGCTCTCTTCCCGACTTAAACATTTTCTGCAGAAGATTTTTGGTCAATCAGCAACAAATACATTTTTGGAAAAACAGATGAACCAAAGGTTTGACCATGAAATGTTTGGCCTGAAGCCTAAACACAGGTATGTTCCCAGGATGGGCGCTGGGCAGTAACGGCCAAGGCAAAGAATAAGGACTGTTCACGTAGGCTGGTAGTGGAGCTCCCTCTGCATGTAACATTGAGCAAGTACACGGGATCTGAAGTCAGATTTCTCCTTTGCCCCCAGGGAAGTCCAAGATCTACTATCTATAATTTTCAGCCTGTAATTCTCCTTGGCATTAACCATTTTATCAGTCCCCATCTTTTTACATGATGCCCAACAGCAACAACAAAATGCTAGTAGATGGCAGCACATCATCCATCCATTCATCCAGCAAACACCAAGCATCCTTATGAGCCAGGCATTACACTGGCACGTGAATGCACAGGCTGAAGACCCAACAGTAGCATAACACAAATAATGACAGCCTGCCTTTCTGGGGACTTAGTGCAAGAGAAGTCCTCCGCTGAGTGAGTTACATGCACTATCTCATTTAATCCTCACAACAGCGCTAGGAGGGCACTGTTTTTATCTCCATTTTGCAAATACAAAACCGTTCTTCCCCCACTTCTCTAACATCTTCCTTTCAGTGCCATCCAGGGTCCAGTTTCTACTCTGAGATCCTTATCTGTATCAAGCTGGTATACGTTAGACCTTTCCCAAATTTCATGAAGAGACGAAAAGGGAGACCACTGACATATTGTTTAACCATGTCAATCAAAGCAGAATTTTACTTACATGGTAATGATCTCTCTCTCTCCACCTCCACCCCCCGCCCTCCTTCCCCTCTACCCCATGATCTCTCTTGTTTCTCCTTCTTCACCGTCACTCACAGAGCTCTGAGTCAGCATCCAACGGTAAATGATGATTTGCCAAACCGTATCATTTCTGGCATGGTGAAGGTGAAAACGAACGTGAAGGAGTTCACAGAGACAGCTGCCATATTTGAGGATGGCTCGAGGGAGGAAGACATCGATGCTGTTATCTTTGCTACAGGCTACAGCTTTGACTTTCCTTTTCTGGAAGATTCTGTCAAAGTAGTTAAAAACAAGATATCCCTTTATAAAAAGGTCTTCCCTCCTAACCTAGAAAAGCCAACTCTTGCAATCATAGGCTTGATCCAACCCTTGGGTGCCATTATGCCCGTTTCAGAGCTCCAAGGACGCTGGGCCACTCAAGTATTTAAAGGTAAGTGACCATGCAAATTGACTACCTAATTACTTAGTGGTATGTTTAATTATGTTTATGTTCTTGCTTATAGATAGCCGAGACAGTATGTATGACTGTAACAGTGCCTGGCACAAAATTAGTACTCAAAAATTAATTTGTGAGTGAATATGAAGTAGTAATTTATAACCATGGACATATATCAAAATCTCCTGGGAAATTTTCCCCAAATAGGCATGCTTTGCCTGGTGGTGTGTATTTAATAAGTCTAGGCTGGGGCAGACATAAGATCGTTGTGAAAATGTTCCCCAGGTGATTCCAACATGCACTCCAGATTAGAACCCACTTATCCAGATTTTAGACAACTGATACTATTTGTGAAGCAAAAGAATTGAATCTTCTTGCATTAGAGTTAGAAAAAAGTCAAACAGAGAAATGCTGTGATTTGATTTCAGCCAAAAATTAAGACCTGGTTGAAGATTAGTGCAGAACGTAGATTTAACCACTCAAATTCTCACCTTCCCCCTGTTATATTCCCTCTTTCAGAAGGTTTTGGCTAGGAAAGCATGAGGAGAAACTGTGGGGTTTTGGATAGTAGGCTCAATATGAACCAGCAGAATGACGTAGCTTCCAGAAGACTTAACTCTATCTAGCATCGTTGAGAAACTACAATGTCCTGGAATTTACAACCATTCCTCTCTAAGCTGGGTCAGACTACACCCAATGATATTTTAAAAAGTGAAACTGGAATACATTAAAAGGAGAGGGGCAAGAATGGTTAAGGGATTTGAAAATGAGCCATGTGAAAGTACAATTTAAGCAGCTGGACAGGTTTAGTCTGGAGGAGATAAGATTCAAGTGAGATAGGAAAGTTCCTTTCAGTTATCTGAAGAGATGTCCCATGGCAGAAGGGTTTTATTTGCATAGTATCACTTCCGAGGGTTGAAGCAGAACCAAGGAGTGAAACTTTGAGGGTTGCACAGTATCAGCTTAACATTAAAAACAAACAAGCTTTGGCCAGGCTGGTATGGAGTAGATACAAGCCTCAGAATAGGGAGAAATCAGATGACCTTTAAGGTTCCTTCTAACAAAGAAATTCCTTGATTCTATGCTTGTTATAATAAAATTTGCTACCGTTACTAATGCTTAATTAAAACTATTCAAAGTTCTTGTTCAAATTACAGCTTCCTCTTCCTAGTGAAGATCCTCATGGTAGCAGAGAAAAGAAAAAAAAAAAAGAAGCAATGGTGTTAGAGTTGATAGATAAAAAAACCTTTACAAATTTCCCCAAAGTTCTATCATTTCTTAATTCCTTTTAATTCTGTTCAGTAGATCATGTACTCCTTGAGCACTGGACAGCAATCAAATGCAAGTAACCCGATAAACTGGCTTAATTCCAGCCATATTAAGTGGATCTTTTAATTGGGTCAGTTAAGTAAGAGGGGAAAGTTGCATTTAAATAGGCCACAGCATTTTAGTGTACTTTAAACTACTGAGACTCTTTTCTAGGACCAAGTGAACTATTGAGAGGATAAGAGAAAAATGAGTGTTAGGAAGATTCTGCATCATGGCTGTGGGATTGGGGGATTTTAGGGGGAGTGCACAAAAAAGCCCGGCTTCCTGCGCTAACAAAGCTTAGTGCCAATTCCTCTAGCTTTCTTCTGACACTTGGAAGGAATCATCAGGAGAGTCCCTATAACTTTATCAAACGTCCAACAGGAACCCTGAGGTTTTTGTTCTACTCAGAGCCCTACTGTCTGCCTACCACATTCTTGCCTTTCTCATCTCTGAATTCTACCCTCACTGTGCCAATTTTAAGCTCTTAGGATCAGCTAGTTTCCCCCATTCTTTCACACCCGCCCAACTCAGCCTTTCCTCTTCCCTGGCCTGTCCTTTCCCTGCCAAGCCCCGCTTCCCTTCTTCCTCTGTTCTCCGGAATCACTGTTCTCTTGTCGAGAAAATATTCTATCCTTTTCTAGCACGCTGAGCCCACTTGCTTGCCTTGACTGAAATCTAGTTTTCTTTTATCTTTGCTTCTTTTGTTGCCCTGTAAAGAGCCCTTACAAGTGTTCCACTTTCATTCAGCACTTTCCCAAATTCTATCAATTCTCTGGTTCTCAAGAAGGCATTATGTCACAGCACGGCATTCAAGTTCCTTCACAAATTGGATTCCGGCTGCTTTTCTAGACCTACCTTTTACTAGTCTTCACATAATCCTACCATCTTCTAGATGCACTGAATGACTTACCCACTAAGCGGCCGGCACAGAAGGTACACGTGTAACCCATGCCTTTGCTGTTCTCTCTCCTTGGCATGCCTCCCCTTTACTCCTTTTCTGTGCAGAAAAGGCCTAAGTTTATCTCCTCCCTCCCTTAGTAGTACGGTGAAAGCTCTTTAAATGAAAGATTCATGTTTATTCGCCTTCGTGTTCTGAGGCTAGACCGGTGCCTAGTACACGGGGCGCATCTAATAACTCTCTATTCAATGAATGCAAGTTTACCTTCGGAGGTTTTCTAAACTCTACAGTAGAAACTTCTTATCTGAGGATCTCAGCTTGTGAGCTACCTTCCCAATTTCCAGTGTTGACTGAAATAAAATGTACAACCTAGAAGTTGAGAGTTATGTTTTATTTGATGGACTTCCTGAGGACTTGAGCCTGGGAGGCAGCCTCTCAGATCACTACCAAGAGATTGTTCCAAAGTGGCAAGGTAGAAGGCAGGATATGTAAGTTTTTGCAGCAAAGATCAGATGGTTGGAACATCAAAAAATTACTGTTAACTAAAGGAAACCAGACATCTCAAGTTAAAGAATTCAGTGCTTAGAATCCTAAGCATGGGAAGGTGCAAAGGTAGGGCTCATTGAAAGCATTCCTTTGACAAGCACCTAGTTTTCTAGGGCCAGTATAATGCTCTCCCACATCCTGAGCTGCCTCAGGGTGCACAGTTGGGGGCGGCTGCAGAGGCCAGGCTGCCTGCCTGTCTGCTTCCCAAGTCCCCTCTGCTCAAGCAGAATGGCAGCCACATCTCTTTTCTCTTGTAACATTATCTTTACATTAAAATGTGCAGGGACAAGTCAGAATTACATGAGTACAACCTGCCTGAGGCCTAAGAGCAGAGGGAAGCAGGCTCACCTCTTCTGAACCTTGTCTTGAGACCCTTAGAGAATCTCTGCACTTCAGCTCCTCCCTGTTCTTCAACAACATTCTTCAGCCAGCATTTACTGGTATCAGTGCATGCGAGGCCCTCTGCTAGGTGCTGGAGATGCAACTGTGACCAAACAGAAAATTCCTATCTTTATGGCACTCAGAGTCAAGCAAGGAAGACAGACAAGTAAACAGAGATTTAATGTGTTAATTGTTAATAGGATTATTGTTCCTACTGAGGTAATTTTACATTTAAAATTTTGATTTTTCTCTTTAGGACTAAAGACATTGCCTTCACAAAGTGAAATGGTAAGAGAAATAGCTGAGGCTCAAGAGAAAATTGAAAAAAGGTAAGAAATTCTTCCAGGAAGATATGTAGTCAACCTTTCCACTTAGTTCTTAATAAGAGCAACGTTGTACTGCATTTATTTCCCTCATGTTCGTTTAAGGTTTTAGATTATATTTGGAAGGAAAAGCAAATAATAGTTAATGACAATAGAATGGAAAAGTACCACCAAGTGGTTTGAATATGGATGGAGAAAGAAAGAAAAGCTTATGTTGAGCGCCTACAAGAAAAGTCAAGGATGAGGAAAAATCACATGGAGAGAAAGCCAGGTATATTGTTTTTGCAAGGATTACTTGAAGGGCTAGGAAAGCTGCCAGAGAAAGGAACGGCGACAGTGAATTCATGAGAGCTTAAGTACGGTTGAATCACAGATCTGTGGGTAGATGTAAAACCTGCAGAGGCCCCTCTGTTGGCTGTCATGTGAGGGCATGCGCAGGGCCCAGTGGCTCGTGGTGTGAGTGGGCTGTGTGACCTGGGAGGGTGGGGCTGTCAGCCAGCGGCCGCAGTTACTTAGCAAGCTGAATTTCAGAACCTGAGCTTGTTCACTAGGTGGCTTATTGGACAAAGTCGACATTGATGAAGTTCCCGAATTTCTGTGGAAAAGTCAGAGGCACAATGGTCCCGTGCCCAGAGATGTGGCTTTCTTCAGGTGATTACACCTGCACACCTCTCCCTTCTGGGAGGGGGAGAGAGCAAGTTTTCATTTAACCCTGACACCCTCTCCAGGTGGTTTCCTATTTCCCCTCTTCCCTTCACTGCCAAACTTCTACAATGAATCTTCTACGTTATATGCTCTAAGTTAGCACCCTTCCTCCCTCCACTGTGACTTCTATTCTTACTCCTGCAACTGCTCTCTTAAAAGTCACCCACGACTGACTTGATTTTCCCTCCTCTCACTGCTGCATTTGGTGCTTTTAAACATCTCATCTTCTGGGAGTGCTTCCCTCCTTGCTTTTCTGGCACGAAACTATCCCATTTCAACTTGCCTCCTCTCTTTCCTTTGACTTATTTTCGTCTAGTCATCTTCCCAAGGATACAATTTAACCTCTATTGAGGGTCAACTTTGCATAAATACTGAGTGCTTTATGTGCATGAGTTTATTTAATCCTCAAAACAACCCTACAAGGCAGGCACTCGTGAATCTCTTTGTGAAAACTTCATGAAACCACGGCTCTGGACCCACGACGACAGCACAAATGCTGTAAACCCTCGAGCCAGCATGACATCCATAAGGGAAAGCTCTCAAATTCTTCCGTCTTACCATCTTCTCTTGTAAACTTTAGTTCCACTTCAATAAATTCCTATTTGACCATCTGTCAGTTCCTCTGGAATTCCATCTCACCAGTTGTACCTCCAATTTATTTTCTATCATTTTTTTCCTATCCTTCTTTTTGGATTCCTCTAGTAAACCCATCTAATCTCAGTTAGCTTGACTTGGCTTTTCTCTTATTCCCTTTCTGTCCCACTGTTCTTTCTTTTATTTTCATTGTAGAAAGCAAAACGAGAAAGTCACCAGTCAGCTCTTTAAATCCCGATCCTTCCACGCAGGTATTACATTGTTCCCGTATTTTCCCTCTGACAAGTCCTTTTAGCTCTGTCAGGCCTGCACTTGGGACAGTCGGTCCATCCAGCTCCATCCTCCTCCCTTCAGGGTTCCAAACTAACACTGGCCCTGGGAAGTCCTGCTCCTAGGACCCCACCCCCACTGCCCGCATAAGGCAGGTGAGGATCCCAAACTCGAGAATTTTTGTGGTGGGTTCTCTCTTTCTGGTAACATCAGAATCCTCTGTGTGGGGTCCGCCGTGCTTGCCTTCTTATACCCGTCCTTGTCTTCCGCAGCGCCCTCTGCGGGAGGGAGGCCGTGCCCCCCGGGGCTCCGGACGCTGCGGGTCCCAGGCTTGTCATACTTTCCGCTTTCTTCTCAGCTCGTCTATTTCTTCCACATCCTTCCAGGGCTTATTACAGCTCTATTTTAACTACCCTTTTCTACATTTACTATTTAGCAATCTAAAACCACATGATTTTACCCAAAGTCTTCCATTCTCCTCCGTTTCACGTGTATCTATCTTATCTACTCCAGCAGGTTATAAGGCCTTAAGGACAGAGACAGTGTCTTTTCTTCCTTTTCTATTTTCTACAGCTCCTAGCCCAACCCGGAGCCAACACCCTGTACTCAGAGAGCACTGCTTAACTGACTGATTGTCTGAACTGTTAAGAGGCCACAGCTTCTGTCTTTGCTGCAGGTATGTGGGCAGCCCGCGCCACACCATCCAGGGGGACTACGTGAACACCATGGAAGAGCTCGCTGAGCTGGTGGGCGTCAGGCCCAACCTGCTGTCTCTGGCCTTCACCGACCCCAAGCTGGCACTGAAGTTGTTATGGGGACCCTGCACCCCAATCCACTATCGTCTCCAAGGCCCCGGGAAGTGGGATGGAGCTCGGAAAGCCATCCTCAGCACGGAGGAGCGCATCAGGAAGCCGCTGATGACCAGGGCAGTGGCGGGGGGTGACTCCACGGTGTCGGTGGCCACAGTGACCAAGTGTGTGCTGGCCGTTGCTTTCTTTGCTATGATCATGGCCTATTTTTAGCTGTCCCATTGTCACTGCCCCAGTGTTCTTTGGAAGCTGGATCTAGAGATGCCTTCTAGAAACCCGACGAGATTAAGCACTGCTCAGCTCCAAGTTGCCTAGAGATCTGCTTTTATTTCTCTTTCCAAAGCATTCATCCTCTTTCTTCTTTTCCCTACAGAGAAATCACGGCTTTTCACTTGTGTTGGCTTACCTCCCTTCCTCTCACGCCCCATTGCTTTTTCCTCCCAGTAATCCCCAGACCGGTGAGCTCAGATGCCCTTTTAGTCATTTTGTATGTCCCTAGCACACTTCTTGACAGGTGGAAGGTGCTTAGTGTTTGCTGTCATTTATCAGATATTATGGTGGGGAGCAGAAGCCAATATTTGTATGAGAAAGGGGTGATCAATGTAACTGTGCTTCTGGCAGGATTTGGTTTTCTACTAGAGGTTCACTCTTTTGTTTGTTTTCAATATTGTAACTAAATGTATTTTTCCTGAGAGGTAAGAGAAATGATGGTCTTATAACAGTTGGAGAGACCTAAGACAAGATACATGGGTACTTAAGCATTTTGTTTCACTAGCTATTCACTCGTGTCTCCAATACCTGGTCATTTTCTCTTTCCCCCTAAGCAACATGTCTTTATTTTTTTAACTGCCTTCAAATTTCTAGGCTCATGGATCATTCTCACAGTCTAGCAGCTGCCAATAGGTTCAACCTGGTTGAAAAAATGGGGATTATAAATTAGCCGTCCAGTCTTTTTTTCTCTCTTCGTTCCCGTATTAGGACACAGCAAGACTTCATGCCAGGAACTGTGACAATTAGCCGTGCACCGCTGCAGTGGGGCCTATAAGTGTGACTGGGTTTTCTCCCCCACTGCTACTGTCTCTCCTCCACCCCCTCCCACACAGAGAGCCTAAGGAATAAGTATTTGAAGAGGTCATTTATGTAATTAATTAGGACTGGTAATCACTAAACATAGGGGGTACTCCATGTGTAACAGTTCTTTTTATGTCATACGCTGTAGTTATGAAAAACAAAGCAAATGAGATGAAAACCAGGGCCGCCAGTTTCTGTCCAGCGCTGCTGTTGACTGTTTTCTCATCTGTAGATGTTTTGCTCTGTTCTTGTCTCTCAGAGAAGTTAACTAAGAGTTAGCTGTCAGGGACACTGAGTTCCATGAAGAAAGGTCCTGGATGGGCCAGCTAGGTGTGTACTCATAAATGAGCTGCTGTGCAAGACATTTTGGGATTGTTGACAAAAGAATATATTTGCATAATGGAAAGAACACCCTTCGAAATGATTATCTTTCCTGGTATAAACAAGAGAACCAGAAATGTGAGGACTGCAGCTGCCTTCCGTCACATAAGTGTTTGCACCATCCCCCGCTCTTTGGCAGAGTTTCCCTGGGGAAGTGCCTTTTGAGAATTAGGTCTTGGACTTCTTCCTTCCATAATCCTTGTGCTACTGTGATTTATCCTCTGCTAAAATGGATCTAGTATCTTTTAATCTACATATTACTCTAGTTAAAAAGTAAATTGAAAGCCACTTCTTTTTCATTTCCTTCTTTTAACGTACAGGTTTGCCTCTTTTAGCATACAAATTTGTTGAATTAACAGTCCTTTGACAATATAATTCATAGCTATCAGTTATAAGTATACCAGTTTCCTCTTTAAATAAAAAGTATGTAATTCTAAATTCATGGACTCTCTTATTCTACTTATAATATGCAAGGTTACAAAAAATATCATTGATTAAATTCCAAACCAAGCTAAAAGTAAGATGTGCAAAGGAAAGTAAACTCAAAATAACTCAAGATACAAAGGCCAAGTTACCGATGAATGTGTATTAATATTCATCAATTTATCATATCTTGCCTTTGTAATTATATTAAAAGGTTATATCATTTTCCCAATTATATTATACAAAAAAAAAAAAAAAGCTTTCCTGTAGTGCCAGAAAGTAAGGAAGTGCTCAAAAAGCAAACTGGGGGACACAGGGACCAACTGAAAGTGGCCCCAGCGGCCAAGGATGCAACAATTTGCGCAACGGTATAAATGACTTAGTATCGGATTACAATATAAAGTATAAAAAATACCCATGAATCCATACTGATATAAGTAAGTGACTGAGTAATAAGAATTCCATACAGAAGAATTCCAAACAATTTATTTACATAAGTACTCTGTCCTCAAGGAGTTGGAGCATAACTCCCCACTCCTTAAGTGTAGGCTGCAAAGAGTGACTTCCTTCCCCCAAAAAACAGCATGGAAAGGGGGAAAAATAGCTTCACAGTGGAGAAATCTGGCAAATATTATCTCAGCTGGGTGATCAAGATTAACATCAAGAGTGAGGTCACGCTGACAGTAAGTACTCTTAATATAAGGTGATGAGAAGGACACTTTACCTCTGGGGTCTTCCTCCCAAAAACCATAACCCAGTCTAACTGGAACTGAGCAGAACCCTGCAGCTATTCACCCCACCCCCCGCCCCCAGCCAAGTACAAAACTAAGCAGTTAATGATGAGGACAACAGAGTCAGAGACGCAGTCAGTGTCCGACGCACATTCCTGAGTTGTTTTACAGATACTATAGCTACCACCAGAGGGGAAAAAAGCTAACTGCGTGATGACCAGCCTGCAGCCATGACATAAGCTGCTCCACCTTGAACAGTACTCAGTCTATGACTAGCACAATTCCAAGAACTGGCCTCAAATGAATGGTATTAACATTATCGCTCATAATAACTTATATCTCTTTGGGCATCAAAATAATTGTAGTCTTCTTTGCCTGTGTATGTAAGGGGGCAACTAAAATTGTCAGCAAAGAGATGCTACAGACCCATGTCAGTATCTTCCACTCTGAGAATATGGCACCCTATGTCAGCATGAAGAAGTTACAGAAGATGGGCCTTTGCCCCTAATCCAGTAGAAATGGAATGACGTTTAACAGTGGGGAACTGAAAGCAGCTTTTTTGCCCCTTTCCTGTTCTCCCACTTCTGTTCCCCTCTAACCTGGAGGGAACCTAATTATAGGAATGAGACCACTAAGCAGTTTAAAGTAACTCCTGGCTTGTGCTCTCCCAAATGCACATCACACCTCGTCTAACCTGCTGATTCTTTTCCTAGATCAAAAGAAGTAAGAAGGACGAATCAAGTAGTTAAAGAGCGATTAGCTCTGTACCCTCAGCGCCCCCTTAACAACCCTGCAGCAGGTCACACAGGCGAGATAACGTCTGAAGAGTCAGCCAGTCTGCACACAACGGAGAACGACTCAGAACCCAAACCCCTGCCTCCACAATTCACTGAGATTCTTCATCTCCCCACCCAACCCCTCTTCCCCTTTAAAAACTGTCATGGACTAAAGCAGAATCTTTGGAGGTGCTCTCTGGACACAAGTCCACCTTCTCTTCAGATTGCCATCTTTTCTGATTAAAGTACCTTTCCTTTCTATTGACACTTGCTTCTTGGTCACTGGCCATGAGTGGCCAGCAGCCAAGTGTGAGTTCAGTAACGTAACCACGAGGAAAACATCAGACAGACCCACATTTAGGCATCTCTTACAAAATACCTGACCATCTCAGACGGTCAAGATCATCAAAAGCAAGGGAAGTCCGAGACATTGTAATAGTATAGAGGAGCCTTTGGAGACCTGATGTCTAAATGTAATGCATCTTGGATAGGACCTGGAATGTAAAGAGGATATTAAGGAAAACTTGAAGAAATGTTCATAAAGTGGGTTAGTAACAATGTACCAATTGGCTTATTAGCTGTGACAAATGCACGACAGGAATGTACGGCATTAACAACCAAGGAACTTGGGGGTGGGATATACAGGGACTCCTGTACTGTCTCTGCAAGTTTTCTTAAATCTAAAACTATTCTAAAATTTAAGATTTTTTTTTTTAAAGATGTATTCTTGTGGTTCAGGATTTGACCCACAGGGGATAGTCTAGTGGGATTTTCTCAGAGGAGGAAGAATATTGGATAACCATTCACTTAAATTACTATCTTTTCCCTTGATTCCTCTACAGGTTAAGTTGTTCTAATAAAGCATCCTGTAACTTCCTGTAGCAATTTTGTTCCTTTGCTGAGTAAGTACAGACTACAATTGTAGATGGGGAGAAAGTGGTAATTTAAGGCTAAAGACACATCTTCTTAAAACACTTAGGCAAGTTCTTTCTTGTATCTGAGCCAATAGTCTTCACAAGCAAAATGTATGGTATATTAATGACAAGTGTATTCGTGAATGAGATCGTTTTACTCAATACTGGGTCTGTGCCTGGTTACTTTTGTCAATAGTAATATAATATATAACACTATGTAAACATTTTCCGCACTGCCTACTTGAAATTTCCCAAAGGGCTGTTTCTCCATGCATATTCTCCATGAACATTCACATTCTCATGCTGCACCCTCCTCTTGGCTTATTTTTCATTTGCCCAAGATCTGGCCCCACCCAACAGCCTATATGCTTAAGTGCTGGGAAGCCTCCCTCCATACAACGTACTGGGTGGGAACACAGCCCCACCCATCAGCAGACTTCCTAAGCCCACAGCTGCCTCTAGACATGCCCCTACGCATGCTCACCAGAGGGCCAGGACCCAGCTCCAGCCAGCAGTGGGCAGGCACCAACCCCTCCTGCCAGGAAACCTGCGTAAGACTCTAGTCCAGCCTCACCCACCAGGGGGCAGATACCAGAAGTAAGAAAACAACAGTCCTACAGCCTGAGGAAGGAGTCTGTGAAGGCAGGCCAGACTTTGCCCTGGGACCAGCTGGGCCCTGGCTTTTGGGTCAGCAGAGGAGAGTGCACTGCTGTGATGTATAAGACATCTCGTGCAAAGGGCCACTTCTCCAAGGCTGAGAAATGTAACTAACATATAACAATACAGATAAAAATTTAGCCAAAATGAGGTGAGAGAGGAACATGTTCCAGGCAAAGGCACAAGATAAAACCCTAGAAGAAGAAATAAGTGATGAGGAGACAGGCAATCTACCTAAGAAAAGAGTTCACAGTAATGACTGAGAAGATAATCAGAGAACCTTGGAGGAGAATAGATGCACAGAGTGAAGTTTTCAGCAAAGAGTTAGAAAATATAACGAACACCCAAGTAGAGTTGAAGAATACAATCACCAAAATGAACAATACACTAGAAGGAACCAAGAATAGACTAAATGAGGCAGAAGACTGGATCAGTGAACTCGAAGACAGATCAGTGGAAATCACTACCACAGAATAGAAAAAAGAATGTAAAGAAATAAGGAAAGTTAGAGGCCTCTGGGACAACATGAAGCACACTAATATTCTCCTCATAGGGGTCCCAGAAAGGGAAGATAGAAAGGACCTGAGAAAACATTCAGAGAGATAATAGCTGAAAACTTCCCTAACTCGGGAAAGGAAACAGTCACCCAAGTCCAGGAAGCAGAGAGAGTTCCATTCAGGATTAACCCAAAGAGGAGCACACTGAGGCACAAAGTCATCAAGTTGACAAAAATTAAACATAAGGAGAAAATATGAAAACCAGCAAGAGAAAAGCAACAAGTAACATATAAGGGAACTCCCATAAGGTTGTCAGCTAATTTTTCAGCAGAAACTCCACAGGCCAGAAGAGGGTGGCACAACATACTTAAAGTGCTGAAAAGGAAAACCCACAGCCAAGAATACTCCACCCAGCAGGACTCTCGTCCAGATGGGATGGAGAAGGCAAAAGCTTCATAGGTGAGCAAAAGCTACAAGAACTCAGAACCGCCAAGTCAGCTCTACAGCAAACGTTAAAGGAACGCCTCTAGGTAGAAAAGGAAAAGGTACAACTAGAAACAAGAAAAGTAATAGTGAGAGGAGGAGGGTATGAATGCAGGGCATCTAAAATGCATTTGAAATTAAGAGATCAGCAACTTGAAACAATCATGTGCATAGACAGACTTCCACACCAAAACCTCATGGTAACCACAAACCAAAAAGCTGTAATAGATATACACATAAAAAAGAAAGAGGAATCCAAACGTAACTCTATAGTCATCAAACCACAAAAGAAGAGAAAAACAGAATAGAAAAAGGCCTAAAAAACCAAACCCATAACAGTTAACAAAATGGCACTTGTCAATTTGTTCAACTCTTTGCAGAGCAAGATAGCACTGTGAATCACAAAAATATAGGTGCACCTACCCTTTGACCCAGCAGTTCCACTCAGGAATTTATCCTACAGACTCACCCATGTACACAAAGATGTTTGCACTTGAGTATTTACAGTAGTATGTTTGTAGAAGCAAAAAACTGCATCACCCTATCTGCTGTCAATATATTAAATAAAGGGTGTTACGGGTATTACTAAGTCTATGGTGTGAAATTGTGTGTTAGTGTGAAAAAGAAGTGGGGGGATGTATACGCTTATACGTACACAGGATATCCTGGAAACATGCAAGGGAGAGGTCTGTAACTTAAGTTTTTAAACCATGTACCCATTTTTAAATACATAAAAATTAAAAATAAATGAGATGACTCAATAAAACAATTGGCAAAACACTTGAACAGGTAGTTCACAAAAGAATATCCAACACATGAAAGAGGGCTCATTTTCATGAGTCATCAGGGAAATGCAAACTTAAACCACAATGAAATACTCTTGACACACCCACCAGAATGACTCCCATGAAAAAACACCAAGGGTTGGCAAGTTTACGGAGTAACTAGGATTTCCATTCCCTGCTTCGCCGGTGGTGGGAATGTGACTGTTAGACCGCCACGGACAACTGTGAGGAGTATCTGCTGGACCAAAAGACTTGGGCTAGAATGTTCACACGGTATTACCCACAACAGCCCCACCCTGCAAACAACCTAAATCTCCACGAACAGCAGAATGAACAGTGGTGCACCCATTCAATGAAACACTGTGCGGGAGGAACGAACGTGCTCCACACAACAGAACAAATAAATCTCACAAATGTGATGTTGGGTGAAAGAAGACACAAAGGTACACACTATATGATTTTATTAATAAAATGCTCAAAATTGGGCAAAACTGATCTTTGGTGCAGGAAGACAGGGCGGGGCAGTGGTTAGCACAGAGTGGGGATGTTAGGGTCCTAGTAACAGTCTACTTCTTGATCTGGGTGCTGGTTGTACTGTGTTCACTTGGTAAAAATTCATCCAGCCATGTCCACTTGTGATCTGTAGGCTCTACTTCAAGTAAACAGTGGGTGAAAAAGAGACACTTCCAAGGGTTGCACAATGGAAAATGCGAAATTCCTTCAGAAGGGAGTTTGGGTTGTTTCTTGTTTTTTTCCCCACCAAGTTTGAGGTGTCAACTGCATCAGCCAGGGAGGAAAGCCACCAGGCTGCAAAGCCACACCCCAAAGCTGAATGATGTGTGCCTGAATTCCTTTGCACTGGGCCACCTCACCTCCAGCTGTGGGGAAGGGTCTGCTGGGGCCACGGGGCCGTGCTTGGCGGGGAGAGTGCATGGCTAGGGGACATGTCTGGAGCTTCAGTGAGTGCAGAGCTCTGGGCGTGGTGCCTGCATCCCCTGGGTATCCCAAGCTTGCTCCCGTGTCCTTCTTGTCTCGGATACATCTCCCTCCCTGGCCCCCTGTCTAAAATTTCTCCCTCTCTCCCATTCCTGCAACATTTCACTTCCCCCTCTCTGCTTTGTTCCTTGTCCCAGCTCATCCTCTGTCTTTCACCTACTTATCCTATCGTTTATCCCTCACTGCAGTGCAAGCCTCAGGAAAGGCAGGGAGTTTTGCTGGTCTTGTTCCCTGGCGAGATGTAGGCACTCGATGACTACTCATTGAATGTGTGAATGAACACGCTCTGGTCGGCCCCATTCTCAGAGGAAGAAACGGGCCCAAGGGGTTTCAGTAGTGCGCGGCAGGTCACACAGCTGGGGGTGGGTGCCTCACAGACTCGCTTCGCCCTCCCGTCCCTGTGACAGTGGCATGATACTTTTGTACAGCTGAGAAAAGAGGCTCAGAGTAAAGTGATCGCCCCAAAGAAGCAGAGCACAGCCAGCCTCCAGACCTCACTCTGCCTGGTTCTGAAGATCCTGCTTTTTGTCCTTAACACCCTCACTCTCTAAGGAGCCAGAGGCCATCCCCTCTACCATCCCAGCTCTCTACCAAGTCCCGAAGGCAGGCTGGGATGTGACTCCCCTGCTTCTGCTGCCAGGACCCGATCCACCGAGTGGCCTGGAAGCAAGTCCCTGCCCATTTGCGCTCTGACTCCAATAACTCAGTCCTCTTCTTGTCCTCCACTCTCCCCTCCATCCTTATCTTAAACCTATATTGGTTCATTCAACAAGTATTTAATGATTACTCTCGGCTTGGCACCATGTTAGGTGCTGCAAACATAAGTGAGCAAAACCAGACAAAGTTCTCTGCCTGTTACGGAGCTCAGAGCTTAACTGAACAAATACGTGTACAGTTACAAACTGGGGTGCTCCTCTAAAGGGGAAGGACGTGTGCGGTGAGGGAGTATACCTGGGAATCTGACCTGGTCTACGGGTCAGACAGAAGGCTTCCCTTAGGATGTGATATGTGAAGGACACGTGGGGATTTGATGAGTAAGGAATGCAGGGGATGAAGGACGAGAGTTCCAGACAAAGGGGTGGGTGGGGAGGCCCTATGGTGGAAAGCAGCATGGACTGTTTGAAGTTCCGTAAGGAGCCCAGTGCAGTGGGCGTCGGGGGAGTGGCTGGAGACCAGGCTGGAGACCAGCGTGGAAGGGTTCAGGTCATGGAAGTTCCCAACAACCATAAGAGGGAGTCTGGCCACATCTGATGGCAGTGGGAAACCACTGGAGAGTCTGATCACATTTGTGGTTTTAGAAGGTCATTCCAGCTGCTTACTAGAGAACAGACTGGAGAAGGGCAAGGATAAATGCAGGGAAATGTCAGCTAATAAATGCTGATGGAGGAACCGAATTACAACACTCAACATTTTGCAAACATCATCGCATTATCATTAATGGATGCTAAACCACTGGGTGAAAGTTCATTGGAAAATAGGATATTTACATAATCTTGAAGCATCTTCCCCACAGATAACTGATTACTTCCAAAGGGAAAGAAGTACCTTTGCAATGGAGAAACATATCACCATCTCAACCTTTGGTTAAATAAAGTGTCAGGAATAATGAGACAAACTGATGTTTGTGCCTCATGGTAGGATGCACGGAGGACACACATCTGTTACACGGCACCGCTACCCAAAATATGTGACCTGATTCTACACAGGAGCAGGCTGAAAAACATAACTGAGACACACAACACCAGCCTGGACTCTAAATACATGTCCATGTCTTGAAGGACGAAAAAGCTGAAAACTACTCCAGATTAAAGGACACTTACTTTGAAGTTGAAGGAAGAGATCTCAAGCCAAGGAAAAGGCAGTCTCTAGAAGCTGGAAAAGGCAAGGAAATCATTCTGTCCTGAATGTTTCCCAGGCCCAAAGTCAAGTTCACTGCTCTGTGGTTTGCAGAACTTACTTTCTTCTTTTTAAAAATGGCCATGTCATCTGCCTCTCTCCAACGATTTGGCAAGTTCAGTAGATCTGTTATGAGATATGGAGAGACAGCATCCATAGGACTCTCTTGAAGAGAAATGGTATTTCCCCCAGTGGAGTCTTGCCCTGAATGAGCTCTCATTTTCCAGTTTTCCTGAGTAGCTGGTATCACCAGAGTCAGAGTAAGGCTGCAAGACTCCATGCCTGGAACCAACTTCACTTGCTGAACCGAGGGAGGATTTCCTCCAGCTGCAGATGCAATTCTTTGTCCCTGTAAAATCTTCAGGATGGGCTTTTATTCTGCTGGACACAGGGCATAACTTCACTTCACAGGGACCAAGGGCATGCCCACCTGTCTGTAGTGCCCACAGAAGGAAATGAACACCACGTTCACTCCTTCCCTTCCTGAGTTCCCACCAACCTTGAAACACCGAGAGATCCAGTTGCTCACACATGATGGCTACACCAAGCTGGTCAAGCGAATCTGGAATGGACCAGAAGCAGCTGTGGTTTTGAAGGCCCCATGACTCTCATGGAACTGCACTCCCAGCTTTTCCCTTCAGGTTGTTCCCTTAAACTTTTCCAAACAAGTCTAAAGTGCAATAGGCCATCTCCCCAGGGACAAGCAGCTCCATGCTTGGGGCACAGGAAAGACACTCGATCATCAGTCCATATGTCATCTTTTCTCCTAAGTTGCAGGATGCCAGTTCCTCCTACATAACTCCTAGGACTTCAGAGAACCCCGTTTTCTAAAATTGACACTCTGCCCTAGTTCAGATACCAGGGCATTTATTTAAAGGTAGACCTTTATTATTTCATACAGGCAACCACCAGAAGGAACACTATAGCTCTGCAGTGTTGCTCTGAAAATGTCTTTAAATAATCAGTTCTCTATTTTGCTAGGTGCTGGAACCAAGTTCGCCATAACCCTAAAATTATTGGGAGAGAGTGTGTGTCACTTTATGTTCCTATACTTGCTCTAAAACTGAAAAAGCTTTCATAGGAGACACATATTTTTCACCTTTTGTGGGGTTTTTTTTTTTTGCTTGTTTTTTAAAGAAAAACCGAAACCGGATGGCCTGAATGTTGTGTTTATTGCATTTGGTGAAAAGATGCTGACTGGCCTAGAACTTTTGGAGCAGAAAGTGGACTCTATCAGCTTTTAAGACGCCCCCTTTCAAAAAAGCATGTTGCCCTTCTGTTCCGTATATCCTTGCCTGCCTTGTTTTACAGGTATTTTCGTTAATGTCAAGACTTCATCCTAACTCTGGAGGAGGCGAGCAGGAAATGTGAAACGGCATCCTTGTTCTAAAGGTGCGGACACCTGGGCGGGGACGCAATCAGAATCAGGCTGTATTTCCTGGCTCCTTGCAGGGGCTCCCCACACCTTCCCACCCAAATCACCGAACCACTCACTCATGTGCTCGCGGAACGGCCTGCCCCACCCAGCTCTTCCCTGCCCGGGAGAACACCCTCGTTTTGAGCAGATCCAGGAAACGGGTTCCCGGGACCTTCTGCTACAGCAACCCACCAGAAGTCCCCACGCGTGCTCCTGGGGGCTGGGGGCCGGGGGCCGAGGGCCGAGACATCCCGCCGAGGGGCGGCCCTCGCGCGGGGGAACCCGGGCCCTAGCAGAGACCGCCGGAAACGAGCGGCCGCCCCGCCCCTTCACGTGACGCGACTCCCGGGCCGCCCTGCGCCTGCGCAGACGGGGCCGTGTTTGGGGGCCGGGCACGGCTGCTGACTGACAGCTCGCGCGGGCCGGCGCCTCTGAAGGACCCGGCTCTGGGGCCGGCGCAGTGGCCGCGCCACCGAGCCCGACCGCGTCGGTTCGCTCCCCGGTCCCCGCGGCCGGCCGGCCCCCGCCGCGGTGAGAAGGGTCCCGCCGGCCCCCGTGAGGGGAGGGCGTGTCCAGGTTCTCCTGGCCGCGCGAGGGCTCTCCGAGGGGCGACAGCTGGAGCGCCCGGAGACCGGCGGGTGAGGGGCCGTGGAGTGGGTGGGGGTCGGGAGATCAGGGCTTTCTGCGGGGCCCGCGCGTGCCGGGGCTGAGGAGATGGGAAGGGGGGCCCGGAGCCCACGGTGTGGGGAGCAGCGCGATGCCTGAGTGGCGGGGCTGGACAAGGTGTCCCCAACCCCCGGTGGCTGACTATGTCGCCAGGTGGCTTTGGGATGGAGCTGGTTCCTCAGTTTGGGGGAGGAAGAACCCCCCCTCCCCCGACTCCTGGAGGGCATGCCGGGGAGGGGTGCCTGGGACTGGGCGGGGAGAGACGTTTGCCAAGTTGTGCTGTGTGTCGCGTTTTAAGTTTGCTGCCTCTCTGCTCCTGGGGTGGCAGCGGGTGGGGGGGAAGGTGTGGGGACCAGGGAGAAGGGGCGCTGCCTGTGCCTTCCCAGGGCCCCCTCCACCCACGATCAGGAAGGAAGCGGAGCTTTGCAGAGCGGACAGCGGTACAAACGCAGGGTTAGAATCTGTTTAGGGTGGCCTGGACCGTCCAGAGTCTTTGAATGGACAAGATGTGGTCTCCCTGGAGCCGGGTGTGCGTCTTCTCTTGGGTGAGGTTTGTACTTCCCTAGGTTGCTCGTTGATTAGATTTGAGGAGAACAAGACTTGGCAGCGGGCGCTGGCCAGCTCCTCTAACTCTGGTTAAGTGTGAGGTGAGGGTGGCAGCCTGCAGACTGGGCAGGAACTCGCCTCTGAGCTGGCACAGGTAAGGCGCCCTGATGTGGAGGTTGTTGCGAATCAGTGTTAGAGGCAATTTGACAGCTGTCAGGGACCAGGCTGCTGTAGCCAGGCTGCCTTCCAGACCACTGTCACCTACTGCTAAGGTTTCAGTTCATTTGACTAGAGGCACCCCCTCCCTAATGCTAAACCACAGCAGCCAAGATGCCTAACACTGAATTAAGCAAAGAAAAAAAAATTCAGTTGTATTAATACGTGAGCGCTTCCTCCTGTCGTTTCACATTTCTAAGTGTATGTTCCCCCATTGTTCAGTCTCTGCCTTCGGCTGTCACCGTTTTTATTTCCACTTTGTTCAGAAATAGGACTGCTTATGCATTTGAAGCTCAGGGCGATAGGCTATTGAGATCAGCTCACAATTGAAAAGTTGACTCATGAGATCCTCTTTTTCCATGGAAGAAACAAAGATCCTGAGGACACAGGCAGGGGCACTATATCTCTAGCCTCTCATTTGGTTTGGAGTACATTCCCATGGTTTGTTCGTTTGGTGTTTTGTTTTTTGGGGGTTTTTTGCAGTGTTTTTCTTTTGTATGGCATGTGCCTGTTAATGTGAGGATAGTTTGTGTGATCTGAGGACAGTGAAAAGCTCCCAGGTGATGTGAGTAAATCATGAACCTTAAATAACTTGCTATGGAATTCCAGAGAGTGGAGAATAGCCGTAGGTATTAGATGTGGTCCTTTTTTTCATGACAATAGCTTTGGTTCTTCGGAGGCAAATTGCTTTACGGTGACTCCACATGGCTCTGAGGGCACTTCTTTTAGGACAGTCTTTAGGAAAGGTTTAGGGTGGGATGAGTCATGCCTCTGTCTCTCTCCCTCCCGCCTCCCTCAAAAAAGAAAATAATTGGGTTAAAAGAAACATCAAAGGTGGCCTGGGGAGACAAAAAGTCAGGAAAAGTCAACTAGCAGCAGGAAGGACATGCAAAGGGGAGAGTAAAAATTCTTATCACCAGTGATAACCGCTCAGTTTTACATGACAGAGTAATTTGCAAAGGGCTTCACACACAAAATCTTAATTGATGTTCCCAATAAACGTGGAGTGTAGGCAGTGTTGTCATTCCCATGTCACAGATGAGGAAACTGAGGCTGACTTGCTCAAAGCCACTTAGATACTAGAGGCCAGAGCCAAGTGGTAAGCCTCACTGTCTGACCCCAGATGCAGCAGCCCATCACCCATCTGGAGAATGGGATGTGGGAAGGATGTGGGTGGATTACACACACACCACAGGGCCCTAGTGCTTTCCCAGCATCCTTCTCTCCCACTGCTTCCTCCACCTAAGTCAGCATAGCGTGCAGGTGTAGACTCGCCTTCACCATTTCCCCTACCCCAGGCTTGAGAGAGGCTGTGACAACTCAGATTTGTTTATAAGACTTTGAGAAATCTAGGAAGTGTGATTGCAGGGAGTGTCTTTTTGCTCAAGCACTCAGGGTTTCCTAATAGTCTAAGTGTCTTCAGCTGTGTGATGCAAGCGGCCAAGGCAGTGCTAGGGAAACTTGCCATAATAACTTTCCTTGTTCTCCACCCGGAAGAGAAATGTAGTGGTTGTGAAACCTAAGGAGTTGACCCAGTAGTTTTGTTTTATCCAGTTTTTCATACATGGCATTGTTTGGATTATGGTGACACTTTTTTAAAAAAAAAGAAAAAACAGGGCACAGCTGTTCTCATTAGGGAGAAACAAGCTTTAATCCTGTTTTCTAGATCTGAGCATCTAGGTCTGAAAAAGGACATCAGGGGAAGTTGGCTGAGATGTGTTTCAGCAGGTCCATGGTGCAAAACAGAATTAAAAGCCAAGGCAGTCCTGGCACACATCAGTACATGTATAGATCTGGAATGAGAAAGTGAAAGTTCCAGTCTATTTCGTGCTTGGAAGATGGAGTTCATTTTCTGGGCATTGTGTTTGATGAAGAACACAGAAAAAAATCAAGCATATTTGTTGAAAATTGCTACAATGGGGAATGAGTTAGAGCTGGTGAGCCTGAGAATCTTGGGAGCCATGATTCCAGAAGGTTCAGGAATGTCGTTGATTAAACTTGTCCTGTGGAGGCGTAGGAGCCCAAGAATGAAAGGACAAATGTAATACTTAGAAAGATTTCGGTTTTAAGAACTTGACTGTGCCAGAGTGACCTTTTAAAACCTACAGATCAAATCATGTCTCTCCCCAGTGACTTCTCAGTAGTCTTGGGATCAGAGTCAAACATCTTACTTGGGTCTCCTCTGTGAGTACTGGCCAACCTTCCTCGTTTCTTCAGCTTTATCGGTGACCATTCTCTCACGAAAACCTCTCCTTCTTTCTGTGCCTGGAGTGTGTCTAACTTGCTCTGCCTCAGAGCCTTTGCACTGGCTGTTCCTCCTACCAGATTTTCCCATGGCTGAATCCCTGTCACTCAAGTCACTGATCCAGTATCACACGCTTAGTGGGACCTTCCCTAACAATCTAAATGATGTCTTCCTGGTCCCCAGCACGCTCACGCATATCACATTGTCTTGCTTTCTTCATCACGGTGTCAGAAACGGCCTTGCTTGTGAATGCCTTTATGGTCCGCTCCCCTTTTACCATTGTATCAGCAGTGCCCCAGGCAGTGCCTAGCATACAGTAGGTGCTCAATAAATATTCGTTGAATGAATGATTGTTAGGACAGACGTGTTCAAAGATGGGAGGGATTGCTCCATTGGCAGATACCAAGTGAGTCGTCTTTTACTACAGACAGTCATGCAGAGGCTGGCTCGCCGACCATCGGGCAAGAGAATTCAAGCATCAGACGGTAAAGCCAGGTGACTTTCTGTATTAGCTTCCTAAGGCTGCTATAACAAAGCACCACAACCTGGGAGGCTCAAAACAACAGATTTTTATTCTCTTACAGTTCTGGAGATCAGACATGCAAAACCAAGGTGTCGGCCGGGTTGGTTCCGACCTGGGGGCTTGGAGGGAGAATCTGTGCGTGCCCCCTCTCACATCTGGGGCTTTGCAGCCATCCTTGCTGTTCCTCGGCTTGTAGCTGCATCCCTCCCCTCCCCACCCCCAAGGTCACATGGCCGCCCCGTGTGCATGTGTTTTCTCATTATTGTCCCTCTGCGTGTGTCTCTCCGTCTCTCACAAGGACTCCAGTCAAAGTGGATTTGGGGCCCACCCCCATTCCACTATGACTTTATCTTAGCTAACTGCATCTGCAGCCACCTTGTTTCCAAATAAGGTCCCATTCTCAGGTTCCAGGGCTTAGAACTTCACCGTATCTGTTTCAGTGTTCACTTCAATGCATAACACCTTCTAACTGCAAGGTCCAGTGACATTTTAAAGGGAAAAACTGGCAGGAGAGGCTGGATTGTTTTTAGACATAATGCCATGGATTTGGATGTTTGTGCCTAAAGCACCTGTGATCCTTACAACTTGCAGGGTAAGTGGGGATCTGTATGTGTTCCAGGTGAGGAGAGTGAGGGTCCGAGTGACTGAGTGACATGCCCAAGGTCGGGCAGGACCAGACGAGCCTCCTGACTGTGACTGCAGAGCGCACGGCCTCTCCACCCCTCCCCTGCCTGCTAGTGGACAGGTCTTCCTCGTGGCTCAAACCCAGGGCAGGACGCGGGGTTTCTCCGACAGTCCTGTGGGGCCCTGGAGGGGTTGTCTCCTTCCCCAGCATCTTGCCTTATGCTGTCCTCGTGGTGGAGGGGCCATGGCGCAGCCCTTGTAGCTGACGTCCGCCAGTGACATAAACAGTGCAGCTGGGCGCGAGGTTCCAGCGTCAGACCTCGCGCGGCCAGCTTTGACCCGGGGCCACAGAATTAGAGAAGTTGCATTTTCCCTTCGTTGGGCTTTTCCAGTGATTCCAAAGAGCTTTTAAGTAAGGTTTTGAGACTTCTGAGTTTCAATGTCTCAGATTTTGACCCTGAAAAAGTACTGCTGATGTTCCAGGAGTGAGCCGTGCAGGAGTTCGTAGAGAAACTTTCCTGATTTAGGGGTGGCAGGGTGAGAGCAGGGCAGGCTGCCGGCCAGATAGCCAATGTGACTTACTCCTTCGCCTTTAGGGACCTTTTTATTTCTGGCTCTGTCTCACCCAGGTCCCCCTTATCCCCCCATCTCCTCCAGTTTCTCATGTCTCCTTCCAGAGACCTGGTGTCCTTGAATGTCCTCTGGATGCCAGCCCCCACGGGCTGTGCTTCCGTCCCTGCTTTCCATTCTTCCTTCCTCCTGCCTTTTCAGACCCTTTTCTGGGAGGACCTGATAGGCTGGTCTGTTCCCAGGTCCTCAGAGCTGATGACAACACCTCTGCCAAGGGCTTTATATTTAGAAGGAAGGTGCTCGGAAGAAATGAGTCTATAATGGTGAAATGTGGGGCTTTGAGGCTAGGGTGTGGGGAAAGCTTTTATTTATGGCCTGATTTTCAGGTCAGGTTCCTTAAACTTCAGGGTTAGCCGTGATAAGGAGGCGAAGACAGAGCGCTCAGGGAAGAAAGGCGGCAGGGACAGTAGATGTTGTGTTCCTGAGGGCATCAAGGTGGTGGTGTTGCAGCTCCTGTTTATTGTGTGAGGTGCTCTGAGGGGGTTGTCACTAGCCCTCACAAGAACAGTGATGGGGTTGCTACTGTTGCCCTCCCCATTTCACAGATGAGAAAGCCGAGGCAGGGAGAGGCTGAGAGACATGCCTCCTGTCCCAGCTTGTAAGGGCAGGGCTGGCGCACAGACCCAGGCAGATCCAGTCCAGGTACCACGCTGTACTCCCGTGCCGTCTCCCCACCTCCTGATCCAGGACGGCTCTCATCCTTCCTTGTTTCATGTGTGGTTTGGTGGCATCTTCGTAGCTCTCAAAAGGCAGCGTGATCCCAGTGCCCAGTGTGGGGCGCTGGGGATGCTCCACGTTGTACGAGAGAGAAGAACCTCATGGAAGAAAAGCCTTCAACCCTGGGGCTCCCTGGGCTCCTTCCCCTGCCTTTCAGGGTCCAAACAAAGGACCCAGACATTCCACCAAAGGAATCATCTCCAACAGAAGCTGAGAGAAATGGTAGGCTTGGAGGGGAAAGAAGCGGAGAGCAGGGGATTATTTTTCCTCCTCATCACCGAATCCACATGGGGAAGCCTGTGAGTGTCCCCCTTAGTGACAGCCTTTTGTAGACCAGGTGTGCGCTGAGGCGTCATCCTGGCCTTTGCATCACAGCCAGGCATGACTCAGAGCCAGTGACTCACCAGTGACAAAAATGACCAGTGAGCTGGGGGAAAATGAGACTCTAGAAACAGCAGAGCAAACGGAAAATGCCAGAGTAAATGAGCTGGGAGGGCTGCTGTTCCGCTGACGTCCTTGAGTGAGTGAGGGGCTTGGGGGCGGGGGCGAGCTGGGAAACTAAGATACAAAAACAGGGCCCAAGAAAAGTGAGTGAAAACCTCACGAGAGAAGAAAACTGAACTGGGAGTTGATAGTAAATACCAAGAATGAAGTAAAAGAATTAAATGGGAACAGAACAGCGACAAACCTCAGGCCCCTGCCCCCTGATTTTAAACTTAATTTGGGCGGTTGTACAAAGGAAATAGGAAGCCAGTTAATGGAGGAAAGCTGCTCTGACCCCCTGAACTTGATCAGGCAGCAGAATCACTCAGCATCCTGAGGCCCGATTTGGGTAATCAAAAAAAATACTTACCTGCCCTCGTGGGGGAAAGAGGTCTTCTACATAATCAAAGTGTAACGTAAGGGGAACTGACGAGGCTCCCATACCCCACGGGGAAAGGCAGCATCTCGGACTTCACCTCTGAGGACACCTGGAGTGGCTGACAGCTGAGGGGTCCCTCAGGGCTGACGCCTCCTGCCCAGGGGTCCTGCTCTGTCCGTGCCTGCATGCCTGCCTTCTCTCCAGACAGCCACCAGAGCGCAGCATCTCTGTAAAGTCTAAGTCTGGTCATGGTGTTCCCATGATGCAGACCCTCCGGTGCTCTCCCAGTTGCTCCTGGGAAGAAATCTCAACTCCTTAACTTGGCCTCCAAGCCCCTGCTTAGTGCACAGCCCTCAGCCCTGCCGTCCTCAGCTGGGCCGAGTTCATTCCCACCGCAGAGCCCGGGAACTTGCCATTTCCCCGGGGCCGGGCGCTGGTGGTGGAGGTCTCTCAGGACGAGGGAACAGGAGGACGGGCTGAGCCACGTGCATGGGCTGAAGCTTCTAGCAGCCACAGTGAATGAGTAAGCAGGCCCAATGATCAGTATAAACATGGTTCACGAGGCAGCTTACTTTCTCCTTCTGCACCAAGTCTGGGATTGTGGTCAGCACGTTGCCATTTGGATGAGCCACGTTTCCTGGCTCAGTAGGCACACGGGGCGGGTGGCTATGGAGGGACAGCGCAGCGCTAACCCGCACGTGCCGTGGCTTCACTCAGAGCCTCTACGACAGACTGCAGCGATGTCCGCTTTCCTCTGTTCTCCGACGAGAACACACACTCCCTGGAGCCTGGACTTCTGTTTGTCCTGTTCACCAGGCGCAGCGCCTGACACACTGTATATCCAGAATATTTGCTGGGTGATCACACGAACATCTCACCAAACAAACGAAACGCACCTCCATCCTCTCCACGTCCTGGAGACAGCTGAGTACTAGTGCCGTTTGGAGCGTCCTCTCATCAAGGGAATTCCATGCACAAGGTTCCCTGTTTCCTGTAGGTCCCTAACTCTCTCACATCGGGACTCGTGTGTTGTCAGAGACCCATTGTGACTATTCTTTTTTGGGCTTCTTTTGGGAGGTAGCAGCAATACTAGCAAGAAGGATTTTCAAAAGGAAGCAGTTAGCAGGATTGAGATGCTGGTGGTGGTACTGCTCGAAGCTAATCCAGATCAGGGATTTTCAACCGGGAGCACCATCTAGGGACAGTTTGGGGTCACGACTGGGAGGTGCTTCCCGCCTCTGTGCTGCTAACCGAGCTGCAGTTGGCACGCGGGACAGCCCTCCCTGCAGAGAAGCATCAGCCCCGCCGTGGGTCTGCCTGACTCACGTTGGCAGCTAGCTGCCTTTCTGATCTGCCTCTGGTAACGTCAGGGAGCTTGTTAGTTTCCGGAAACTTGACAGGTTCTGTGTCGGCCCCATCTTTTCATTCCCTTCTCTCTGTCCTGTAAACCTGCTCCTACTTACCATTTCCTCTCCTCAAAGAATGGGCCAAACAGGGGCTGCCTCTGGCTGAGCATTTGAGATGAAAGAAAATCAGCTCCGCTTTCACACCGTAGATTAGAATTCTGCAGAGAAGCCATCTGGAGCAGCCGGCACCTGAGAGCCGTGGGGCGGTACACCTGAAGCAGCCCTGGGACGCTGTTCAGATGCCTTTGAAGCAAAGCAACAGCAGAAACCCATTTCTCTTCACTTACATTCAGGTAAACATCTGTCAGCTACGCTTTTTAAAAAACCACGTATTTATACTAAAAAGCAGGATTGGAGTGAAGAATTACATATTTCAATCCTTGTTAAATATTAACCCCCTGCCCCAAGTATTAGAGAATTCAGCTCCCATTTTATTGAGGGTAGAAAAGGGACTGGTTTTGTGTTTTAGTTTTAGGGTTTTAGGGACTACTTTCAAATACAAAGCGAAGTTGTGCGCAACTTGGCACTGTTTTTTTTTATCCTTCCCAACCTTCCACCGAGGTCAGAATAGGCCTGAACTAGCTGGACTAGGGTCGGGGGTGTCGACCGCCTCTTGCCTGCTGCTTCATGCCGTTTTCTCCAGAATAGCTCCCCCTTGTCTGACTGGCAGGCTCCTACCAGATTTGACCCAAACCAGGCAATCTTTAAAGTTTCCCCAGGCAGGACTGAGTACTCCTACTTCTGGGCTCCCGTTAGCATCTGCATCCTGGAATTACAGCACTTGTCACTTGCTATAATCATTTACTTGTGTCTGTCTCTTAGATGGTGTTTGGGAAAGGAAGGCCTGGCTCCTATTTATCTTTGTGTCCCCAGGACTTAATCACAGTTCCCAGGACACAGTAGTGGCTCAATAAATGTTTGTCAAATGAGTGACCTGAACTCTACAAAATAACACCTTTTATCTGTCCACGTCAGCACAGCCTCCTTCAGAGAAGGAAAGAGAGGCAGCAGCTCCGTTCTTTGGCCTTGGAGTGGTAAAATGCTAGGCCTTGGCACTGAGCGGAGAGAGGACTAACCAGTCCAGGGGCAGGAGTGGTCCTGCATTGTCCCTGGTTCTCCGGTTTGCTCATTGTGGGCAGGAAGTGTGGGTTCCAGGCGAGGTTCTGTATGAACCAACGTGCGGCTTTGCAGACACGCCACCCCTGTCACTTCTCTGCTCTGGGTCTCAGTTTCTCATCTCAGATCTCCTTCCGTGAGTCTGTGCCTTTCCCCTGAGCTCCTTGTCTGCTTCCCCTGGCCCTTTCTTGTCTACCTTCTGGCCCGCACCGTCTTCTGGACCCTGACATCTTGGGATTTTACTCGAGTAAAACAAAGTCTAGAATTATTTAGTGTGTAACAGTTTTGTTCCCATTCCTGGGCAGACATCTCCTTTACTCTTTTGTTATTATTTTAAAATCATTCCTTTTTCCCTTAAGGGAAATATTATATTTTATATTACTGAAAAAGTAATATAAAAACCTAGCATTTGTGAGTTAAAAGGGCTCAGCCCTCCCTGTTTGTCTGTCTCTACCAAAACAGAAATTAGGAAACATCTTTAAATGCTTTGGAATAAATGTCAGGTGGCTAAAGCAGACCTTGCTTGCATCACTTCCAAACAGGAAGACCTATAGACTGCTGTCTGCAGTAGGGAAGTGTTCATCGACTCCAGTCTTTGGCAGCTCTTGGAGCATCCTTCTCCGGGCCCGAATGAGCACGGTCAGCTCCTTACATCACAGCGAGGCTGCGCGGTCAGACTGCGTGAGCTTATCTAGTCCGTTCATTTAGCTCCGTGGTTTAGACAGCTATGTAAAACTCTCTCTCTAAAAAGCTACTTAAAGAGCTTTTCTAAGCCTTAATATTTCTTCAGCCATAAAATGGAGATGATGATGACCTAGCTCCTGTGTTACGAGAATTAAATCAGGTTATCAGCATGGAGTGCTAGTGCAGTGCCTGGTGTGTGGTGAGCATACAGTGAGTGTTGGTTGTAATTATCATTTAATTATTCAAAAGTACTAAATCATGGAAATAGTTAACCTTATGGAAAAGAACAGCCCAGACCAGCCCAGCTCTCTCCCAGGATTGTTGTTGGCTGAAGCAGCAGTAGGGAGCGGTGGCTTTGACCTTCTAAAGAGCACGTCATACCAGGAACCACGGCCACGCTCAGGGGTGGCAGAAGGCCTCAGGCGAGTATGTGGGAGGAGGGAGCAGTGACTGTTTTGAGATGTTTGAAAATGTCATCCTTGTATTCAAATCCAAATTTGTAAGGGGGGGAAATGTTTAGAAAAATGTGATTGAATGTGGCTCCTGCAATGAGTGGCATAAAAGTCTTTAAAATGTTTGATAAAACACCTCATTTCACACCTCAGAGCACTTTGTAGACTTGATGGTGCTCTGTCATTGGACCTGGCAGTGAGTTTTCCCCCGACCCCATGTCTCTTTTTCTGTCTCCGTCTTTCTCGCTTTCCCTCCTTCTGCCCCTCTCTCTGTCCCTCCATCTTTCCCCCTCTGTCTCCCAGGGAGCTAGGACAACCGAGCAGGTACGGTCTGATCAGAGGCACTTGGTGAGATGACACTCACTCCCATGGGGGAGTAATGTTTTGGGGGATTCTGAGTCCAAGAAGCATATGTGATCTCATGCTCACACTGAGAGTCTGGAATGGGATCTTAGGAAGGTATTCGCATTTGCTCAGTCAAGGGAAAGCAGTGGGGAACTGGGGTAAATCACTGTAGGACAAACTCACAAATCCAGCCATGGAGGTGGCGGCCTGGGAGCCAGTCCCCCAGAGGACCCAGAGCCATCACCCTTGGTTCTCCTGAGCCTCGGGGTGCGACTCTCTCCAGCCCCGATGACTGGCAGAGGTTTGGGTCAGGCGGTGGCTGAGCATGGGGAGCGTGGTGCCTCCCTGCCGGCCACATCCTTCCGGAGAACAGCGCGCTGCCCGCGTGACTTGCCTTCTGGCCTCTTCTTTTCTCTGCTTGGGTTGTTCTGCTCTGTATGTTGAGTTGCCTGGAATGCTTCACATGGACCTTGCTGTCCTTAGAGAGGTGTGAGCTTTCCCACCTCCGTTTCCTAAAAACCAGCATGGCTCAGAAAGAAGGAAGCCTCAGTTACAGAGGGATACTTGGCGAGGTCTCCGCGGCTCAGAGCCTTTGTCCAGTCAGTGTGTGCATAGTGTGAGTTGGAAGGAAGGAGGTGACCTGTGCCAGAGTGCCTGTCAGGGGCCAAGGGTCCCCAGGAAGGGGTGGGGGTGGTCTCCTCTGTCACCCAGGGAGGTGACTCAGAAGCCAGCCCTTGCCCTGGTGGCCCCAAAGGAGGTTTAAAGAAAATTTTTTTTTATTGCAGTATAGTTGACTTAACCATGTTTTGAGTGTACAGCAAAGTGATTCAGTTATACATAAATATATCCTTTTTCAGATTCTTTTCTAAGTTATTACAAGATATTGAATGTAGTTCCCTGTGCTATACAGTAGGTCCTTGTTGTTTATCTGTTTTATATATAGTAGTGTATATCTGTTAATCCCAAATTCTTAATTTACCCCTCCCTCCCTTTCCCCTTCGGTAACTATAAATTTGTTTCCTGTGTCTGTGAGTCTGTTTTTGTTTTGTAAAAAAGTTCATTTATATCATTTCTTTAGACTCCACATGTAAGCAATCCTATGTGGAATCTGTCTCTGTCTGACACACTTCACTTAGTATGATAACCTCGAGGTCCATCCAGGTTGCTGCCAATGGCATTATTTCATTCTTTTTTCGGAGGGGGAGCTCTGACTGCAGTTACTTTCACTGGTATGGAAGAGGGAAATCCCAGATCTCCCACAGTTCGGGAAACAGTCTCTCTCCTCCCACCACCAAAAGGCGGTGCTGCCCTTAAAGGAGGAGGTGTCTGTCCCTTGTCACGTCCATGGTCTGTAATGGACAGATGCGTATCTGGACATTTCCTTGGCAGGGAAGAGCGGGAGGAGAGGAGGTCAGGGCTGCACACGTGGCTGTTCTGCCGGCAGCTTCTTACCTGGTTAGCTTTAAAACACAACTAACTGGATCCAGGGCACTTCCTGCCTGCGTGACCCCTCCCTCCACATGGGCAAAGGAGGACAAAAAATCTCAGAAAACCTGGGGACTCTGGTACCGAGGACTCCCTCAGTTCCCCACCTCCTTCCCCGTGTGTCTGATGCTCAGCCCAGTCTAATAGGAGTTCGGACGCCCGCCCACCGGAGGCCCTTCTTCTCTGCGTTCATCATTTCTAGCCGCTTTCTGTCTACTGGACTCTTGATTGGTTTCTGTTTTCTTTGTCTCCGGGAGCAGTAATTCTTTCCCCAGGGGAGTGGCTATTGGCGAGTAAACTGTGGAGGAAGGAGGGCCTGTCCGTAGGCGGGGGCCGTCCTTTAAGGTTGGCTGGGACGGAGATTGAAGTGACCTGTTTGGTGGCCCTTGTTCTCCAGGGATTCAGGCTCAGGACCTGTTTGTCAGGAAGGGTGTGTGATTCCAAATGGACACTGGTACCGGCCAAACCAAGAAATCTGGGATGCAGCTGGGGAGTCTGGGTCCCTGGGGCCCCACTTTTTATAAGAGAAGGGAGCTACTGTTGACTTAGCCGCTGTTCTGGGCACCTTAGCACCACATAGGCCCCTTTATTCTCTCCCCTTTGTGTGTAGTTTTCATATGTATTACATCGTTTAATGTTGAAAACCTCATCAGCCAGTATAACTTTGGCTTTGAACTGTCAAACACATGTTAAAGAACTCAAGAGGAGGAGGATGGCCCACTTTATTTACCCAGAGTTTTTCCCTTTTCGCTTGCACCTCCCTCATTACTGGTGTTCCGTTTCCTTCTGGTATTACTTCTCTCTAAGGAAGTTTCCTTAACGCTTCTTGCAGAACACGTCCACTGGCAGCAGATTCTCTTGAGAATGTTTTCACCTTCATTCCTGAAGGTTGTTTTGTTTTGTTTTGTTTTTTTGTTTGGTTTGGTTTGGTGCATATAGAATTCTAGACTGGCAGCTCTCTTCTTTCAGCACTTAAAAAGTGTTTTACACTTCATTCTGGCTGCCATGATTTTTTTTTTAACATTTTTTATTGATTTATAATCATTTTACAATGTTGTGTCAAATTCCAGTGTTCAGCACAATTTTTCAGTTATTCATGGACATATACACACTCATTGTCACATTTTTTTCTCTGTGAGTTATCATAACATTTTGTGTATATTTCCCTGTGCTATACAGTGTAGTCTATTCTACAATTTTGAAATCCCAGTCTATCCCTTCCCACCCTCCACCCCCCTGGTAACCACAAGTCTGTATTCTTTGTCTGTGAGTCTATTTCTGTCCTTTATTTACGCTTTGTTTTTGTTTTTGTTTTTTAGATTCCACATATGAGCGATCTCATATGGTATTTTTCTTTCTCTTTCTGGCTTACTTCACTTAGAATGACATTCTCCAGGAGCATCCATGTTGCTGCAAATGGCGTTATGTTGTCGGTTTTTATGGCTGAGTAGTATTCCATTGTATAAATATACCACATCTTCTTTATCCAGTCACCTGTTGATGGACATTTAGACTGTTTCCATGTTTTGGCTATTGTAAATAGTGCTGCTATGAACATTGGGGTGCAGGTGTCATCCTGAAGTAGATTTCCTTCTGGATACAAGCCCAGGAGTGGGATTCCTGGGTCATATGGTAAGTCTATTCCTAGTCTTTTGAGGAATCTCCACACTGTTTTCCATAGTGGCTGCACCAAACTGCATTCCCACCAGCAGTGTAGGAGGGTTCCCCTTTCTCCACAGCCTCTCCAGCATTTGTCATTTGTGGATTTTTGAATGATGGCCATTCTGACTGGTGTGAGGTGATACCTCATTGTAGTTTGATTTGCATTTCTCTGATAATTAGTGATATTGAGCATTTTTTTATGTGCTTTTTGATCATTTGTATGTCTTCCTTGGAGAATTGCTTGTTTAGGTCTTCTGCCCATTTTTGGATTGGGTTGTTTATTTTTTTCTTATTGAGTCGTATGAGCTGCTTATATATTCTGGAGATCAAGCCTTTGTCGGTTTCACTTGCAAAAATTTTCTCCCATTCTGTAGGTTTTCTTCTTGTTTTACTTCTGGTTTCCTTTGCTGTGCAGAAGCTTGTAAGTTTCATTAGGTCCCATTTGTTTATTCTTGCTTTTATTTCTTCTAGGAGAAAATTTTTGAGATGTATGTCAGATAATGTTTTGCCTATGTTTTCCTCTAGGAGGTTTATTGTATCTTGTCTTATGTTTAAGTCTTTAATCCATTTTGAGTTGATTTTTGTATATGGTGTAAGGGAGTGTTCTAGCTTCATTGTTTTACATGCTGCTGTCCAGTTTTCCCAACACCATTTGCTGAAGAGACTGTCTTTATTCCAATGTATATTCTTGCCTCCTTTGTCGAAGATGAGTTGACCAAAAGTTTGTGGGTTCATTTCTGGGCTCTCTCTTCTGTTCCATTGGTCTATATGTCTGTTTTGGTACCAATACCATGCTGTCTTGATGACTGTAGCTCTATAGTATTGTCTGAAGTCTGGGAGAGTTATTCCTCCAGCCTCTTTCTTTCTCTTCAGTAATGTTTTGGCAATTCTAGGTCTTTGATGGTTCCATATGAATTTTATTATGATTTTTTCTAGTTCTGTGAAATATGTCCTGGGTAATTGGATAGGGATTGCATTAAATCTGTAGATTGCCTTGGGCAGTGTGACCATTTTAACAATATTGATTCTTCCAATCCAAGAGCATGGAATATCTTTCCATTTTTTAAAGTCTTCTTTAATTTCCTTCATCAATGGTTTATAGTTTTCTGTGTATAATTCTTTCACCTCCTTGGTTAGATTTATTCCCAGATATTTTATTACTTTGGGTGCTATTTTAAAGGGGATTGTTTCTTTACTTTCTTCTTCTGTTGATTTATCGTTAGTGTAAAGAAATGCAAGTGATTTTTGAACGTTAATTTTGTAACCTGCTACCTTGCTGAATTCTTCAATCAGCTCTAGTAGCTTTTGTGTGGACCTTTTAGGGTTTTCTATATATAGTAACATGTCATCAGCGTATAATGACACTTTTACCTCTTCTTTTCCAATTTGGATCCCTTTTATTTCTTTCTCTTGCCTGACTGCTGTGGCTAGGACTTCCAGGACTATGTTGAATAGGAGTGGTGATAGTGGGCATCCTTGTCTTGTCCCAGATTTTAGTGGGAAGCTTTTGAGTTTTTCACCGTTGAGTACTATGCTGGCTGTAGGTTTGTCATATATAGCTTTTATTATGTTGAGATATGTTCCCTCTATACCCACTTTGGTGAGAGTTTTTATCATAAATGGGTGTTGAATTTTATCAAATGCTTTTTCTGCATCGATTGAGATGATCATGTGGTTTTTGTCCTTTCTCTTGTTGATGTGATGTATTACACTGATTGATTTGCGTATGTTGAACCAGCCTTGTGTCCCTGGGATGAACCCCACTTGGTCATGATGTATAATCTTTTTTATGTGTTGTTGGATTCTATTTGCTAAAATTTTGGTGAGGATTTTGGCATCTATGTTCATCAGTGATATTGGCCTATAATTCTCTTTTTTTGTAGTGTCTTTGCCTGGTTTTGGTATCAGGGTGATGGTGGCTTCATAGAATGAGTTTGGGAGTATTCCCTCCTTTTCAATCATCTGGAAGAGTTTGAGAAGGACTGGTATGAGTTCTTCTTTGTATGTTTGGTAGAATTCCCCAGTGAAGCCGTCCGGTCCTGGACTTTCACTTGTAGGGAGATTTTTAATTGCTATTTCTATTTCCTTTCTAGTGATCGGATTGTTCAAGTGTTCAGGTTCTTCTTGATTCAGTTTTGGTGGACAGTATGTTTCCAGAAACTTGTCCATCTCCTCTAGGTTATCCAGTTTGGTTTCATATAGTTTTTCATAATATTCTCGTATGATATTCTGTATTTCTATTTTGTTTGTTGTAATTTCTCCATTTTCCTTTCTTATTTTGCTAATTTGTGCTCTCTCTTCTTCTTTGTGAGTTTGGCCAGAGGTTTGTCGATTTTATTTACTTTTTCAAAAAACCAGCTTTTGGTTTGGTTGATTTTTTCTATGGTCTTGTTAATCTCTATTGTATTTAATTCCTCTCTGATCTTTATTATTTCCTTCCTTCTGCTGCTTTTTGGGGCTTTTTGTTCTTCTTTTTCTAATTCATTCAGGTGGTGGGTTAAATTGTTTATTTGAGATTGTTCTTCTTTTTTGAGGAAGGCCTGTATCGCTATAAACTTCCCTCTTAGCACTGCCTTTGCTGTGTCCCGTAGGTTTTGAGTGGTTGTGCTTTCATTATCATTTGTCTCAAGGTATTTTTTAATTTCAGCTTTGATTTCCTCATTGATCCATTGTTTTTTCAATAACATATTGTTTAATCTCCATGCTTTCCTTTTTTTCTCCTTTGTTTCTCTGTTGTTGATTTCCAGTTTCATGGCATTGTGGTCAGTAAAGATGCTTGAGATAATTTCTATCTTCTTAAAATTGTTGAGGTTTCTTTTGTGCCCAAGTACATGATCGATCCTGGAAAATGTTCCATGTGCACTTGAAAAGAATGTATATCCTATTTTTTGGGGGTGTAATGCTCTGAAAATATCCACCAAATCTAGTTTTTCTATTGTAGTATTTAATTTCTCTGTTGCCTTGTTTATTTTCTGTCTGGAAGATCTGTCTAGTGATGTTAATGCAGTGTTAAAATCTCCAACTATGATTGTATTCCCATCAATATCCCCCTTTATCTCTGTTAGTAATTCTTGTATGTACTTAGGTGCTCCTATATTGGGTGCATATATATTAACGAGTGTAATATCCTCATCTTGTATCACTCCTTTAATCATTATAAAATGTCCTTCTTTATCTTTCTTTATGGCCTTTGTTTTAAAGTCTATTTTGTCTGAAATCAGTACTGCAACACCTGCTTTTTTGGCTTTTCCATTTGCATGGAATATACTTTTCCATCCTTTCACTCTCAATCTATATGTGTCCTTCTCCCTAAAGTGGGTCTCTTGTATGCAGCATATTGAAGGTTCTTGCTTTATTATCCAGTCTGCCACTCTGTGTCTTTTGACTGGAGCATTTAGTCCATTAACATTTACAATAATTAATGATAGATGTGTGTTTATTGCCATTTTGAACTTATCTTTGCAGTTGAATTGGTATATCCTCTTTGTTCCTTTCTTCTTCCTTTTGTGGTTTGGTAATTTTCCTTTGTATTATCATGGATTTTATTTAATTTTTGTGACTCCTTTGTAAATTTTTGGCTTGTGGTTACCCTTTTTTGTAAATCTATCAACCCATTACTATAACTGTTTTTATTAAACTGATAGTAACATGATCTCAAACCCATCCTACTGTTAAAAAAATTTAAAAAAGAAAGAAAAAAATATTCTATATTTCCCTGCCTCCCTCTCCCATTCTCAGTGATTTGTATGTCTTCTTTTATAATTTCATGTTTACTTTATTTGTAATTCATGAGTTATCACCTTTCCAGTTGTGTGTTTCTCATTTCTGTAGCATCCTGCTGCTTTTCTATTTAGAATAGCCCTTTCAATATTTCTTTTAGCATGGGTTTAGTGTTGCTAAATTCCTGCAGCTTTTTTTTTTGTCTGTGAAACTCTTTATTTCTCCTTCTATCCTCAAGGATAGCCTTGCTGGATAAAGGATCCTAGGCTGCATCTTTTTTTCATTCAGGGCTTTGAATATATCTTGCCACTCCCTTCTGGCCTGTAGTGTTTGTGTAGAGAAATCAGCTGAGAGCCTTATGGGGGTTCCCTTGTAACTTACTCTTTGCTTTTCTCTTGCTGCCTTTAGAATCATTTCTTTATCCTTGACTCTGGCCATCTTGATTATGATTTGTCTTGGTGTGGGTCTATTTGGGTTCTTCCTGTTTGGGACCCTCTGAGCTTCCTGTACTTGGATATCTGATTCCTTCTTTAAGTTTGGGAGGTTTTCAGTCATGATTTCTTCAAAAACCTTTTCAATCCCCTTTGATCTTTCTTCTCCTTCTGGGACCCCTATTATGCGAAGATGGGGACGCTTTATATTATCCCATAGGTCCCTTATGCTATTTTCATTATTTTTTATTTGCTTCTCTTGTAGTTCTTCTGAATGGGTGCTTTCTATTGCCCTGTCTTCTAGATCACTAATTCATTCCTCTGCATTATCTAGTCGGCTTTGCACAGCTATTAGATCATTCCTCATCTCTGTCAATGAGTTTACCCATTCTACTTGGCTCTTCTTTATAGCTTCAATTTCATTTTTGACATATTTTATATCTCTAAACACTATCTCTTTTAATTCCTTCAGCAATTCGATCACTCCTTTTTTGAAATCTTGATCTAGTAGGCTATCGATGTCTATTTCGTTGATCTTTCTTTCAGGGGATTTCTCTTGTTCTTTTAATTGGGAAAGGTTTTTCTGCTTCTTCATCTTGCTCATACCTCTTTGGCACTGTGGTTTATGGAGTATCAGTTGTTTATTTTGGTTCTTAAGGATTTTATCTATCTAATGCCTATTTAGGAATAGAACTTAGGAAAAAAAGAAAAAAAAATAAGAGAGAGAGAGAAAGAATTTTAAAAGAAGGGAGAAAGAGGGTTTGAAAACAGTGTATAATGAATAATAGAAGAGTGAGTTGAAGCAGAGTATTAATCAGGTTGAGACGTCCTTTTAAAACCTTTACAAAAAAAGGGGGGTGGAGATGAATAGATGTATTTGAAACCTGTGTCTAATCAATAGCAGGACATCAAAACCCAAGAGAAATAGAAATGAATTAAGAAGTAAAGATTAAGAGAGTAATAGAACAGGTAAAAACAGATTTAAAAAAAAAGGGGGGGGGGTTGTCGGTGTTCTCCTGGAGTCTGTGTGCTTTTAATGTGAAGTCTTTCTGTCTTCGTCCTGTTTTGGAAGCTCAGCTTGCTGTTTTCAGAGGCCCTCCGTTGGCGCCCACTTCTGTGCTGCTCCCAGCACCTGTCGGCAAGCAGATCGCGCCTCCTCCTAACACTGGGTCAGGTGCAGCTCTCTGCTGTGGGCGGGCGGGTCGCTGCCCCTCCGGATGCCGCAGTCAGATATTGCAGACTGGCCGGGTAGGAGGGCAGGTCGTGCCCCCTCCCAGCACCTCGGTCAGGGGCTGTGTTCCTGCCCGAAAGGCGGGGGGCCGCTCTCGCTCTACCTGCGCCGCCGCCGGTAGCTCCGCTGCTCTGTGCGGCTGCGCGCTCCGCCCTGGTCGGCGCTCCGCCCTGCGGCGCTCCGCAGGTGGGCTCGGGGAAGACCCAGGGGCAGCCCTGTCCCTGCTCTGAGCCAAAACCCAGCTCCTTGTCTGTCTTTGTGGAGCAAGTTCTATGAGGGACCAGGATGGAAGGATCCTATCTGCCCCGGGCTGCAGGCCAGTCTCAGTCTGGCCTTTGAGGCTGCTAAGCCCTTTGGTGCGGATGCAGGTTTCGCCCCCGCCCCCGCCTGAGTGCTCAGCGCGGAGGATATGGCGGCTGTGCCTAAGCCCCGCCTCTCTTCCCCCAAAAACTTCCCGCGGGTTTTCAGAGATGGGGGTGTGCACCCTTCCCCCAGAGCACATCAACCTTGCTGTTTTATGGAGGGCCCAGGTTGTTCTGCCCTGTGCACCCACAGCCACGGCGCGCAGCCCCTTGCGTTCCCCCGGGGCTGCCTCCGTGCAGCCACTTCCGTCCTCCGCCCGGCTTGTGCAGCCTGGCCATGCCCGCCGCTGCCCGCCCGCGTCTCAGGCTGGGTGTCGGGGGGGACGCTCTGTGCCCGTTTAACTTAGTTCTGTTAGTCAAGGGCTGCTCTGTACAGATCCGAGCCTCGGAGGCTCCCCCTCCGTCCTGCTGGCCTCTCAGTTGGAGAGGGGAGACCCAGCGAGAGAGCGCCAGTCCTCCTTTGCTGTTCCCTCCCCGCGGGACCCGTCCCGCGCTGCTTTGCCTTTTGTTCTTTCTTTTTTCCTTTTCTCCTACCAGATTTTTGGCGTCTTTATCTTTTGAAGAGGGCGATGTTCTGTCGGAGTTCCACAGGTGCTCTGGTTGGCTGAGTGGGTCTGTAGATGTAGGTCTTGGTGTATTTGTGGGAGAGGGTGACCTGCGAGCTTCCTTCTACTCCGCCATCTTCTGCGTTCCAACCTGGCTGCCATGATTTTTGTTGATTATAGTCATTTGAATCCTTATTTCCCCGAGAGTAATAGATGTTTCCCTGGTTGCTTTCAAGATTTGTCCTTTGTCTTTAGTTTTCAGCAGTTTCGTTACGATGAGTGTGGGTGTGGGTTCTTTGGATTTATCTTTTTGGCATTCGCTGAGCTGCTGAGATCTGTAGGTTTATGTCCTTCACCAAATTAGAGGAGTTTCAGTCATTATTTCCTCAGATGTATTCTTTGCACTGTCTTCTTTCTCCTCTCCTTGTAGGACTCTAATGACACAAATGGTAGATCGCTTAAGATTGTCCCACAAGCCCCCAAGGCTCTGTTCACTTTTTTAAAACCTATTTCCCTCTCTATTGTTCAGAATGGACCATTTTTATTGATCTGTTTTCATGCTTACTTATCTTTCCTTTGTCGTGTTCATTCTGCTTTTGATCCTATTTACGGCTTTTAAATGTTTCAGTTACTGTATTTTTTAGTTATAAATTTTTCATTTGATTCTTCTTCATCTCTTCTGTTTCTTTCCTCAGACTTCTTAGTTTTCCCTTTATTTCAAGAATGTTCTCCCTTACTTATTGGAGTGTTTCTTATAATGACTACTTCAAAGTCAGTTAATTCCAATACTTTGTCATCTTGGCCTTGGTGTAAATTGATTATCTTTCCCTGTGGAGTTGAGGATCTTCCTGGTTCTTTGTATGTTGAGTAATTCTGGATTGCTCCTGAATGTTTGAATGTTACATCACGAGACTCTGGGCCTTGTTTAAATCGTGAGAATGTTGTTATCTTTGTTGTAGCAGGCACTTGACTGGTTTAAGTTCAGGTTCTAAGTCCCCAGCGGCCTTCTCTGGATTTCAGTATCAGCTGTGTTCTCAAAGCCTTCGTGGTGCTCTTCAGATCTGCCCCCGTGTGTCACCGTGTGGCCAGCATGGGACCTGGGCAGTGTTCTCTGCTGACGTTCAGGACTCACCGTCTGCAGTCTGCTGGTTAGGATCATGTCTACACGGCCAGTGGGGAGCCCGGGAGCTCATACACAGCTTTATGGGCTTATTCCCTGGAGCCTGCCTCTCTTTGCAGTCTCTGTTTTTTCAGCCGGAAAACAGGGGCGTTATTCCTGCTGCTCTGCTCTACTGTTCCTGCAACTTAGCTCACAACCATGACTAAGCAAGAGGACGACCAGGAGAGAAGAATCCAACAGGGTTTTCACTCTCTCAGACCACAGCTCGTCCAACCAGAAAGGAAAGTTCCCTCCCTCCAGGTTTGAGGCATCTGTGGGCCCCTCTGCTGCTGTGGAATTGCTGGGTCTGGGGCATGAGAGAGCCAAGAAGACAAGCAGGAAGAAAGGAGACCCCTGGGTCTTGGCTCAATGTCTCTGAGAATTGGGCGGCCTCTTCCCTGCTCCTCGGCTTGGGCCAGCTTCTCCTGGAGCTCTGCGGATGCCTATGGCTTGGGTCTCAGGCTGTATTCAGTCCCGGCTGGGGGTCTTGGAGGCGGGGATGGCAGGACCACTACCACTTTGGTGATGCTTCGGACCCTGGGTATCTTCCCTCACCTGCCTGCTGCTGCGTACCCTTCAGAGTCCTCAAGGAGCTGCTCTGTCCATCCTGTCAGGTTTTATAGCCACATTCAGTGGGTAAGACAGGACAGAGGGTGCTCACTCCAACTTTCTCAGAACCCGAAGGAAGCCAGAAGATGTGTGTTTTAGAGGCATTCAACAAAGAAATCCGATCAAAGGAAGTCAGGCTGTCTCTGGTGCCGGAGAACTGTGGTTGGTTTGCATCAGGAAGGAGGGAAATTAAAGAAGGTGGGAGGATTAGGTGGATAGTAACAGAAGTGCCTGGCACGCAGCATCACGCAGAGGGCCTACCGAACCCTCTCGCTGGAACTTCTCTCACCCCGTCCTTACAGGCCTGGCCTTGCGGAGTGAGAAGGAGCTCCAGGCGGGCAGGTTGAAGGGACTGCTTTCTCTGTCAGCAGATGGGCTTTATCCCTTTCCATCAGGGATGTCAGGAAACGTATGTGTGGAGAGTCAGGAGTCTTTAATTTAGGATGTTGAGCATTTGTATCCAGGTAGTCACTGCCGCGTGCAGCCTCAGGCCGCAGAGCCTGGTCTGGACCTGACAAGGGAGCTAATCTCTTACAGCAGATCTCCCTCTCCCTCAAGTAAAGCGGAGCCTTCAGCCTTCGCTGCGAGAATGCTCTTGCCTTGCTCAGAGGTTTTCTGGCTGAGAAGAGACCGTTGATCCCAGTGGCTGCTGCTTTCCATCTGCACACGTTGAAGCAAATGCAAGCAAAGCCCGCCTGAAAGCCCTAAAGCAGGACTTGCCAAGCGGCCGTCTTCTCCGGGCTCTCTGGCGCCGATGTGACCGTTAAAGCTCCCGTCGCCCAGTGGGTTTGTGGCCTGAACGTTCTTCGAATGCCTGGTATTAGCACCGTTCAGAATTCGTGCAGTGCTTTCACCTTCTGGCTTTTTCTTCCTGGCTTGTTCCCTCAGCTCACCTGGTCCTCACAGCGGCGGTGCGGGGCAGGCGAGTGGCCGTGGCGCCGTCCTTCCTGGGCTGTTTTTATGTTGTAGTTACAGGGGGAGTAGGAGTTGACGTCTTGGTTTTCATTTTCACTTTATTTCCATTTAACATAAACATCTTCACGATGCCATGCTGTCGTTATTGCTCTGGTGTTTCAGTGACGCGCTGGAATTATGTAGCAGAATTTACGTAACTCTCTTCTTGTTGAGACTTTAGTTTGTTACCACGTTTTTTGCTGTTGTAAGGCAGGCTGCATATAGGTGTTTTGTTCATGTCTTGGATTATTTCCCTAGGATGGATTAATTCGATAGACTAAAAATATTGTTAAACACGTTTCAACATTAGGGAGGATTTCAAAAGACCACAAATGACCTAGAGAAAACACCAGCTTTCACACAGTAAGAATTTCCAGATTTCTCCATTTTGCAGGGCAGGTTTTGGATGTGCCGAGAGATCTAGTCAGAGGGAGGCGGGAGTGTGCACAGGGAAATGAAGAGAGCAGCAGCAGAGGCCCAGCAGGTGTCAGAGAGGGGGTGCTGGCCGGCGCGGGCAGACGTTCTGTCTTGAGGAAACCAACAACCCAATGCTCATGTGAGGCTCCTTCTGAATGACAGCAGTGCCCGCTCTGCATGTGGCCGTTGGAAAGCTGCGTGGGCAGCCTTACCAGCTGCACCTTGGCCACCAGCCAGAGATGACAGTGTCCTGGCTAACTGGTGACGGACACTGGTGGTTTTAGGCAGAGGGCTTACTGTGGCCTCCAGGTGATCCCACGTCCAGGAGGAGTCGTCCAGAGCCTTCCCTCCCGCGGAGGCGCAGGTGTCCCATGTGCGTGGCTTTTGTTCTGGCCCTGCGTTGGGCGGAGGGGAGCAAAGCGCCAAGCCCGAAGAGGATGGACGTTTGTTCAGCTCCGTCCCTCACTGCCTTGGGTTCTCAGAGGAGGACCAAGTCCCGGCTCTTTGAGGGAGCCTGTCCCAACCCAGGGAGGCATGGCTGTCTCTGAACAGTGGTCAGGGGCAGTATGCCATTATTTTGCCAAATTACCCGAAAGGCTGGAAGGCCAAGCCGGTCTCTGTCCAGATTGACTCCAGCTGTCCCCAAATTGTCAGCTGTGTCCTTCTTATACTAAAGCAGAGTAACTGCTCACCAAGGGAGGCTGTGCCCAGCGGTCAGTTCTGACGTTTGGTTAAAGCACAGCCAACACAGTGAGTTGTGGTGAGACTTAATGGGGAGCACCTGTCACCAGATACCCCCTTATTGCCTTTAACTCGAGGGCTCACCAAGTCGCCGAGGGACTACCTGGGACGAATTAAACATCAGTAGAGTGCAAAAGGTATAAAAGCATCCAGGTGCTTGTGGGAGGTGATTTTTGCATTGAGACTTGGAACAGCTTTTGAAAAGCTAAGCAATTTCAGAGACTTAGTCTGGGGAGGACCAATGATTTGTCATCATACTGTATCTTTCCCTTCCTCCCTGATCCCCTCGGAGCTGGGTAAAACCCTGGACCCCTCTGATTTGGGCAACGTGGTGAAATGGGGTTTGTTCTGGAGCTTTCTCTGCTGCAGCTGAACAAGGGAGGCAGAGCCACTAAGTTGTAGGGAACCTGTCTCTTCCACGGCCCTATTTCCTGCCCTGAGCACAGCACTTGGCCCCTTGTCGTGGTTTTAAAATTGATGCAGCAGGTGGGGAGGGTACAGCTTAAGGGATAGAGCACATGCTTAGCATACACAAGGTCCTGGGTCCATTCCCCAGGACCTCCTCTAAAAAAATAAATAAAAAGTCAAACCTAATCATCTTCCCCCCTCCAAAAAATTTTTTTTAATAAAACTGAGCCAGCGAGGTCACAGATTTGTTAGGAAGTCTTTGTGGAGAACCTGTCAGTCTTACCCTTTCACTGCGTGGGGGAACAAGCAGATGGTCCCTTATCTCTTTTTCCTGGGAACTGTGAATATTTTAGACATTTCCTTCTTCCCGGAGGTCATAAAATAGGAGTCATCGTCGGGTATAACCATCCTGACAGCTGCAGTGGAGAAAATCCTGCATTAAGTGTCATAAAATGTTATCGGGATAGAAATGGCATGAAAGCCTAGAGGTCCAGCGGCCTCGCCCACTAATGACCTGCCCACATCTGCGTCCGGCTTCCCTATAAAGGGGAAGCTCAAGGGACCCTCCTGGTGGGTGGAGATGGCCACCTTGCTGGGACTCTGCCGTTGGACTTGGTTCTTCCCTCTGGAGCCGTAGAGAACAATCTGATCCCTCGGTCCCATGGCCACGCCTCACAAATTTGAGCCCACTCTCCCATCTTCCAAGTTACTCACCCCTCAGCAAACCCCCTCAACTTACTCAGTATTGCTCATGTGACCAGTTACAGGTGGCTGTTTGTTCTCGTGTTTCTTTCTTTGGATGTTCTCCAGGTTCTCAGCAGCTCTCTCCTTTTTCCTCTCCTTTTTAAAAAGTCTTATAAGCATTTATGAAATTAAAATACTTTTGCCAGTTTAATAGTTTTTCTGAAGCAATGGATCCCACTGGGTTGCCTCGGGCCTCACGACTGGGGAGATCTACGCCTGGGTTCTTGGGCGTGTTTACCCAGATCTGCTGCCATCAGAGGAGGTGGCTCCTTCCTTCCAAGGTGTGGGCTTGGACAGGATGTTCCAGGAGCGCCTGGCCAGCAGAAGCAGAGTGGAGTGAAACCACCCCTCCTGCTTTGCATCAGGTCCTTCTGTCCGTGCAGCTGAAGGTCAAGTTCTGGTGTATTGTTGTTGTCAGTGTCAAACCCCCTGATTTGCAGCTTGCGTACTGCGAGCAGACAAGCTGCCTCTTGGTATTGACCTTGTCTCTGGACAGTGACAACTGTATCTCCATGGGCCTGGATGGGAGCAACGTTAAGACGTGTCTGATTTCACAGATCTTAAAATGCAAAAAAAGTGCATTTTAGGACAATGAAATACAGTATTTATGAGTCCAGCTAACTATGCTGCATTCGGGCCATATTTTTCTGTCTTGTCCTCAGAGCTGTATTGCATTTGTCTAGGACCTTGCTAAAACCCACGTACGTTTCTACAGTGTCCCCTTGATTGACGAGTCTGTAACAAACACGCAAATGGCTCTAGAGCTTTGACATCAGATTCTGACCTGTCTTCACTGCCTCCTGGTCTGGGTGGTCATCTGTTGGTGACCTCTAGACAGTCCGCAGCGTCGCTCAGGGAATTCCCTCACTCAGTCTGTCTCACCCTCTCCCATCTTCCCTTTTGAAATCTGGCTACACTGGTCCCTCTCCCACCTCTCCCCTGCCTATCATCTCCGCTTCCTCGGAGAGGAGAGATTGTGATTGGGAGACCCCCACCCCTCCACCCCACCCCCTCCCCGCACAGGCCGGGAGTCGTGATTGGTCACCAGGGGCTCAGCTCCCACCTCCTTAACCAGTGCAGGCTCTCCATCCTGATTAAAACCCATGAGCTGGTGGCTTGGGCGTCAGGGCATCATGTGCTTGCTCTTCTTCCCAGAACCTGCTGGGGCTCCTTCCCCGCACTGTTCCAGCTCTTTCAAACCGTTTTGATCAAGAAATCAGAACGTTGGCACCGCACGTGCTCTTCAGAGAGTTCAGCCAGGAACGGGTGGCGGTTGGTGCTAGCCAGAAGCCCTTTGGGACATCTGATATTTGAGGAAGAGGGACCTTCGTGGGCATATTAACTGCAGTGTTCCCAGGTTGTGATGCCCTGTCCCTGCACCACCAGGGAGATCTTATTCTCACCTCATAGCACACTCTCACCAGACAAATCCCTGTTCCAAATGGATTTAACATGTGCCTTCAGATTTTTGGAGACTCATTTTTTAAAATGTATATTTCAACATCTCTATCTTTTACAGAACCTTATTAGAAACTTTCATTATAATAATCAGTGTCTTTTCATATGAAGACCTTCTTGACAAATTAATTTTAAAATTCAGCATCTGGATAAAGTTTATCTGTGGATGAATTTGTCAGAATGAAAAGAATATTTTATGACCAGTGAGATTCCCTTTTTCACTTTGGCTGCCAGGAAACTCCACTACATTCATTGTCCAGCTTTAGGAGTGGGTTTCTTTGATTCCACTGTCCTGAAGTTGCCCTAGATCCACATTGACTGGATATAAATCTATGATGGAACAGCTGCCCAAACACACTGACATCTAAAAGGACAACGGTGACACTTCTTATTTGATACGTATTCATTCATTGGAACGACTGTTGCCTCATAGCCCCAAGTGGCCCCAAATTTCTTCCTGGTTCCAAGGCAGTGTCAGTTATCACCCAGCCAGAAAGTGCTGAGTGGAGTTATCTGTCAGCAGCCATAGGGCTGACAGCTCCGCCGCCGGCAGAGGCGGATGAAAGCCCTTGTTGTGGTCTTGCTGTGGGAGAGGTTCTGAGCAACAGGAAGCCGGTTTTCACGAGGCTCAGCTGGTGGCTGTGGTCTGGCTGGGGTGCAGTCTGGCTGGGGCTCTGCTTCACCCCAGCTGCCCTCGGCCAGCGCACGGGGTCTTTCTGTGACTTGTGACTGCGGGGGGGGGGGTGCCCTTGGGGACCAGATGCCAAGGAGCCGCAGGAGGAGCCTGTGCGCTGTGAGGCTGATCATCTGTGGCAGGCAGGCTGGGGGGTGTGGAATTAGTTCCTGCCCCCCATCATGGTGATGCTGAGAGCCTGCCAGGGCGGCGACGGCTCATGGGGACGGGGAGAGGGTGCTGTGCTGTGGGACCTTGAGGGTTTACAGTTCATCCACCAGGTCCTGCGGTCTCTCCACAGGATGACGGAGCAAGCTGTGTGCTGAAGGGCATCTCTTCTTCCCCGTCTCCTCTCCAACAGCTGTTTCCGTGTGGCACAGTTTTCCTGGAAACTGTTCATTATTTTGTCACTTAATAGCTGACCAGACACAGATAACAGCAATCTACTAATTGAGCCAAGGTCACCCATCTCAAGATAGCCCCAGAGACCAGAAGTCTAAGCCAGGGGTCTGTCTCCCCAGGTCCCTGCAGCCAAACCCAGGCGGCCTGTCGACCTTCCGTTAGGTCCCTTTGAAATAAAACACTCTTCAAAGGACTGGAGAAGACCCTCTCCAGGAAGGTCGCCTGCATGTTGTAGATGTCATAAGAGGGTGACAGACAGACGTTCAGATTTCTCTCAACATTGAAATGGTTAAAAAAAAAAAAAGTTTGCTGGTTGACCAGAGGAGAAGGGAATCCACACAAATGAAGATGAATTTTGTTGGCGCCATGGGACCAAGAGCTTTTTCTCCCCACCTTCTATTTCCGAATATTTCTCTCCCAATACATTTACGATAAAGGGATGTGAGAACTAAGTAATCTCCACAAACTTGACTGAGTGCTGGAGAGAACCCATCTCGCAGATCCATGTGAAGTCTACATCAGGTGGCAGAGAAAGGGTTTATCAGGCATGGCCCTGGCCTGCCTTCTGGGCCAGAGGTTCCCGAACTTCCCAGCACGTTAGCATCTCAGTCATTTTTTCCTGCCCACCCCTCGACCCCAGCCAGGCTAAAACAAACACTGAATAGTCTCAATGACTTAACAGGTATTTATGTCCTGACAACATCCTAGCTGTTTGTATCAGTTTCCTATGGCTGCTATAACAGATTCCCACAAACCCAGTGGCTTACAATGAATATTTATTCTCTTCCAGCTCTGGAGGTAAGAAGATCAAAATCAGCCAGACAGGCTAATGTCAGGGTGTCGGCAGGGCTGGTCCCTTGTGGAGGACCCAGTGGAGAATCTTCCTCCCTGGCCCTTTCCAGCTTCTAGATGTGCCTGCATCCCTTGGCTGTGGCCCCTCCCTCCACTTCAAAGCTGGCATCATAGCATCGACCCATCACCTTCTCTGACTCTGACCCCCCTGCCTCTCTCTCCCGCGGATCCTTGTGATTATGTTGGGCCCACCTGGAGAATCCCAGACCAGGCCCCCATCTCAAGGCCCCGAGCTCAGTTGTATCTGCAGATTCCCTTTTTCCTGTAATGTATGCAAAAGTTCTGGGAATTAGGAAGTGGACATCTTTGGGGGAACACTATTCAGCATACCACACCACTTGAAAACATACTTTTATTTCATTCTCAAATAACCATGATTACTTACTAATGGGACCTCTGCACCTTTTGTGTTCAGTACACCTTCTTGTCCTGGGAATCAGATTGGACTCAGCCACTCTCCTTTCCCGCTCCACGTTGATTTAAAAAAATTTTTTTTGTTTTGTCTTGGGGGAGATAATTAGGTTTATTTATTTATTTTGATGGAAGTACTGGGGATTGAACCGAGGACCCTGTGCATGCTAGGAGCAAGCTCTACCACTAAGCTATGCCCTCTCCCCCCTGTTGGTTTTTGTGCAGTGCTTGATCTCTGTTGTGGTAAACTGCTGAAAATACAGCCTCAGAAACAGGTGAGGTCATCAAAAGGTCTGTAGGCAGACCTTGTTTTACCGCACCTCACAGATACTGTGTTTTTCACAAATTGCAGGTTTGTGGCAGCCCTGCACCAGGCTGGTCTGTCGGTGCTGTTTTTCCAACAGCATTTGCTTGCTTCACGTCTCTGGGTCACATTTGGTAAATCTCATGATATTTCAAACTTTTTCATTATTATCTTATTTGTTATGATGATCTGTGGTCACCGATCTTTGATGTCACTATTGTAGAAAGATTATGACTTGGTGAAACCTCAGATGATGGTTAGCATTTTTTAGCAATAAAGAATTTAAAGTGTGAACATTGTTTTTTTAGACAATGCTGCTGCACACTTACTAGACTACAGTATAGTGTAAACATAACTTACCTGCACCAGAAGACCAAAAAATCTGTGTGACTCGCTTTGTTGCCGTATTTGTTTGATTGCAGTGGCCTTGAACTAAACCTGCAATATCTCCGAGGTCCATATTCCTGTATAGCATGACCTAATGGTGAAACTGTGAAATACTTGGAGCTAGTAGTTCGCTCTGTGTCTGGAAGGTGCCAAATATTGCTGTTTCCTTTGAAAAACTGAAATACCCCACAGCACCCCCTGTGAGTTTGCTCAGGAGTCTGGGGTACCCTGGCACCAGTTTGGGAACCACAACTTTAGGTTAAAAGCATCCTCACTCAGCTCCTTGTGGTGAGGACTGGGGGTTCCCCCTTAGCCAGGCTGCCTCCTCTAGTTGTGGGGAGCAGCCAGCTAAGACCACCAGCTAAGAAGATGCTGTCAGACCCAGAAGTCTGCTCCTGGCTGAGCCCTGGCCCCATTCCTGGCCAGTCAGACCGACGCTTCCCTTCCATCACAGGCCATGCAGAGGGAGTCAGGCTCTTCAGAACACCCTGTGGCCACAACCACTGAGAAGAAAAGACCTAACTTTTCTTGGGTTCTTTGGGCATATTTTCTGAAAGACAATTACTGAAAAGCCATAGAGGGCGTTAAATTGACTAATAACCGTGTTAGTCACAGCAGGTTGCGTGAGTGAAACAGGTGTCACAACAAGGGAGTGAACTGCCCTTCAAGGGTTAAATCTGAGTTCACATGGGTCCGATGACAGCTGGGGGACAATCATTAATACTCCTGCTTCCCCCTGGAGACCCTCACCTTCTCTGTTTGGAAGTACCTTTGCATGGAGTCAGGTGGGGTTGAAAGTCTTATGAACTGGAGTCTCAGGATGGAGGGTGTTTTCCTACAGTAATCCACACCTGGATTACAGGCGTCTGTGCATCTTTGTCACTGACCCTCTACCACATTTCAGCACAGCACGGTAGATTTTCTGTAGGGATGTTGACTCTCGGCTTTACAAGAGGCCCTGCAGAGGATGTTCAAGTTGTGGTTGGAGAGAGGTCACGTGTAGCAGATGCTCAGGCAGCTGGTGTGAGGGACCCTGTGGTCCTGCTCCGCACCCCCGCGGGGTACCCTCCCCGGCACATGCCTCCCTCCCCCAGGCCAGACTTCTCTCTAAAGTAGGAGTGAAAACGCAGCACTGCCCCAGCAGCTTGACAGAGTGGTAGAGAAGGAAGTGTCTTGATGTATTTTTGTGCCTTGGGAAGCACCAACTGCTCTGTTCATATTGCCTCACGTGGCCACAGCAGGCGCCTCGTTCAGCTCATACCACAGTGTGTCATCTCCTTTATCTCGATCATAATCCAGATGATTAGGGACAACGAAAATTCAAATTCACCTTTTCCAAAGACAGGAGACCAGTACAGATATCAGGTATTTTCCCAGTCTGAGTCTGGTTGGAGCTGAAACTCAAGGGAGGAGGCTGGTTTTTCTTTGGGCAAGTCGTTGGCAAAGCTGTCACACCAGATGCCATAGTCAGAGGCTGGGGAAGGGCACTTCTGGCCTCAGGGGTCCTGGTTCCTCGTCTGCAGGACGAACCTGCACTTTCTCACGTGGTGCTGCCACTCCACCCGAGGGACAAACGGGTCTGGGTTCTGGACTGGGGGGGTCAGACTGTGTTTTGACCTTTCTGTTGCAATAGAGATGCCCCCATAAAACCCCTAAGTGCAAGGGGCCACAGGACAGACTTTGGGAACGGTGATCTGGCAGTGCCATCTTGGCCTCAATGACGTGCAGGCCTCTGACCCTGAAGCACTGGAAACGGGCCCTCAGGACTGAGGATCAGAGAGGCTCCCTGTTGACCTGGATTCTGTGCCCCGTTACTTCCTAGCTGTGTGCAAACCCCCTGCTTCCTCACCCGAGCCTCGATTCTCTGATGCTGCGAGAGGGGCGAGCGGATGGAGAGGACCGGAAGCCGGCATGCCGGGCGTGCCGTGCGTGCCGTGCATGTCTCAGTGCTGTGCGTGCGTGCCGTGTGGGCTGCGCGTGCTGTGTGTCATGCGTGTCTGCGTGCCAGGCGTGCCTGTGTGCCATGCGTGCTGGGAGTGCCTGCGTACCATGCATGGCACGCATGCTGGTCCAGCAAGGTCTCTTCTTTTAATGGTAGGAGCAGCACATGTGGTGGCTCGGGGACACTGAAGAAACAGGAGCTGAGATGGATGGCAGAGGGCAGAGTTACAGAACTTTCTGGAGTCTCTCCAGGGGCCTGTCTGATCGCCCAAGGTCAGCCTGCTAAAGAAGTGCTCACTCTGGGTGCGCTGGGTGCTGGGGAAATCAGGGTTTGAGCAAAGCCCCTGGAGACATGGCCCGGCAGCCACAGAAGGTAATGTCCTTCCGACTTCCTGCCGCAGCTGGGGCCGCGTCGGGGTTGGGGGAGGAAGTCAGGAAACCTCCCACCAGATGTGCCCATCTGGCCACCTCCACTGGCCCCCTCGCTCTTGTCCCGTTCTTCTACCTGCTGCCAGGGCTGCCTGCCTGTCACCCTAGGAACCCAGCCCGGGCTCCTAGTGCTGGCCCTGCCTGCCTTGCCAACCTCTTCCCGTGAGCAGTCCCTGAACTCTACAGTCACAGCTGCTGAGGGCCTCTGTGCTGGCTGAGCCTCCACCTAGACCTCTGTCCTCGAGTCTTCTGGGCTGGTCGTCCCTCCATTTGTCTCGGCTCACATATCTGCCTCCCTGACCCTCAGGCCAAAGAAGCTGCCTCTCAGTGCTGGGAGCTGTCGCCGTGAGACTATCTATGTAGCACTCAGTGCCCCTGAAGTTCTGGCTAGGGTTTTTATTTTATTAACTGTCCTTTACCCTCCCACTGTCTTCCAGCGCGCGCGCACACACACACACACGACCAGTTTGCCGCATACGGTCTTATTCAGGTCTGTATTTCAACTCCTAGTTGGTGCATAGGAGCTGCTTATTAGTAAATAACTTGTATGAATGAGTGGTTAAGAGCTTTGGAAGTTATAGACTGACTTCGAATTTTGTCTAATTGTGTTGGTAGAAACTTCTGCCATAGGGCCCAGGAGGTGAATTGTAGAGATGTGGTCGCAGGAAGGTCTGTTTTGCTGCAAGTCTGTAGAAGTGCACTTTTAACATCCACTCTCTGTATTTGGAGAGATTCCACCATGATTTAAAACCCTGAGTCTCAGAGTCTGCAGACCTTGCAGTGGCTCTGGAGACCTCCTTGTACACAGAGGAACTGGGTGTAATCCACAGACAGTTTTTCTTTGTCCTATGATGTGTTTTGAAATAAATTTAAATTAGTTGCCAATGTTGAAGAATTGGATTTCATGTTGTAGATTTCAGTGCCCTTTAGAAAGCTCTTTAGATTGGGACCCACTGGGCCCTTGATCCTGAGTGGCAGCATGTGGTCAGTCCCCACTGGGCCCACTTCCTCTGTGTTCTCCAGCTGCTAGAACACAGGTGGTCATGTGAGGTGTGTGATCCTGGTGTGTTGAGAGCGACCGTCACCTTGTCCAGTGTAGAAGCCTGTAATTACGTTTCCTTCCTGGAGGAAAAGGCTGGGGTCACTTCCAAGGCCCTTAGCACAAGTGGCCACTTCACACTGGCATCTTGGCTCCACAAATGGGCTTGGCTATGCCACCTTTCTCCTGAGAGGGGAGGTCCCTGGGCTGAGGGGCCTGCATGCCCAGGACTGGGCCCTCCTGCCATTTCTACTTCCTCTCCTGCAGTACTAGGCCTGTCGCTCTGTCCCCCTCCTCCTGAGCCCACAGAGGAGGCTTCTGGGAAAGGATGACTCATGCACGCCCCAAATTTCCGAGCTGGAAAGGCGCTGGGAGAGCTTCCTGCCAGCCTCTGAGAGCGCCTCAGGCCGAACCAGAAATAGCCATGATGGTTTTCTCTGATCTGGAATCTCCTGTGTTGTTGTGTTCTGCTCTGGTAAATAGATGCAGCCCTTCAGACCAGCCACCTGAAATGTTTCCAGATACAGTAACTCGTTTTCTCTTCCTCTGGATTTTTATTTACTGCAAACTACATTGTTATGATAAAGGATAAAACAGAAAGAGGAAATTCTCTCAGTGCCAGCACTGTAGTACATTTCTGTCTTCTTTTTCAGTCCTTTTTCATATGTACACATAACTGTAATTACAGTAAAATTAAAATTCATTCACTTCAGTGTTTCCGGCACCCAGAACAGAGGATAGCTTGCAGTAGAATGATTCAGTAAACATCTGTCGATTGTAGAATATTTGTTTACTTAACTATGAAGTGAACATTTTTCTAATTGCATCATACACTGATTGCTCTTACATCAAATTGTTAGAATCTGTTTGCCACTTTACTATATTTAGATTTTTTCCCCCAATTTATCAAGATTGTCAATACTGTTGCAGTGAGCATTTTTCTCCATATAACTGTTTTTGAGTGTTTTGAATTTTCTTAGGATAAATTCCAAGCATTTGAATTCCTAGGTCAGAGGAGAGAAAAGTAGGAATTATAGAAATTGATTTCTAAAGTCTTATTTATCCTTCTTGCTGGGATTGTTTGAGAATATTAGCTTTACCATAATCTCATCTACACGTAGGTTATAGTGTTTAAGTTTTTGCTTATTGCATAGTGTAAGCTGGTACTTAATTGTTTTAATTTGCATGTCTCTATGTGTGGTTATTAGTGTGGATTGAAGAATTGCCTAGGCACTTAATAATATTTCCTGTTGTCTGTGTTGCCTATTTGAGTAGTTTGAATATCTATTAGAATATAGATTTTTTTTAGTTGAATTTGGGCGAATTTACCATATAGACATGGTTAACTCAATTTTCCTATCGTAGTGACTATGAACAATGTCCTGGTGTGTGATTTTCCGTTTTTAATATCAGGTGAGTCATTATAGGTGTGATTTTCTGTTCTTTAGAGAGCCTGAGAGCGTGTTTGCCAGAAGGACCTTAGAGATCCAACCTGACCTCGGTGTCTCAGACGGGGTCCCCAGCCCAGAGCACAGAGGCCATAGCCCACCACCCCTGCTGGCAAGAGGGGAGCCAGGGCTGGCCCCAACCACGACCCTTTCATCTCGAGCTCTCTGAGCACCTGAGCTCCTGCACGCCCCAATTGCTTTCCTGGCCCAGAAAGTTCTTTTGAGCTGAGGTTAGTGCTTCTCTGGTTTGGACCAAGCCAGGCTTCGTAGGACTGTCTCTCCTGAAGATGGGCTGTTGCCACTCCAAATGATGTGGAGCCAGCTGTTGCACCTTTCTGACTCAGGGCATTTAAAAATATCCCAGGCTGGGGAATTTGGAGGCGCCCATGATCAATTCATGAACATTAAGCTCTCAGGAGGCAGTAAATGCAGTTCTGATACTGAATCACCATCAGAAGATGCGCTAGTTCCACAGTATCAGCGACTAGCTGCCCACCAAGTGTTGTCCTAGATATTTGAGGTCCGTGGAGGTAGAGGAGAGGGACATGGCCCGGGATCAAGACGTGCCCCTGCCTGGAGGAGCTGATGCATCCTGCTTAGCTGTGTGCCCCTCGTCGCTGGGGAGGGAGCCCCACATCTGGCATGTCACCCCCAAACTGACCAGGAGACCTGGTTTAGAAGGGAGGAGCCTAATCCAGCTCTGCCTACGTCGTCAGCGCCCTAGACCCTTAGAGCAAGTTCACGGTCAGGTCTGGTCGTCCCTCAGCAGTAACACCGTGGACACTTAGGCTCTGCGCTGGGCGCTCAGGTCGCTACAGAGGGGGCTATGGTGTGGTCCACTCCTCAGGGGATTACACTTCACTGGGATGAACAGAAACGCTAACATCTACCCATCACACAAGCAGACTTAGAAATGCGTATAAACAAAATGCCACTGGGGCCACAGAAGAATCAGTAAATGGTCTGCATAGCATGGAGCAAAGCTTCTCAGAAGAGCTGGTGCTAAGCTAAGCCTTGAGGGGCGAATAGAACTCCAAGTGGGGCTGAGGGAGGAAGATGGGGGAGAAGGGAGAGGACTGCCCTGCCTTCAGAGCAGAGAAACAGGGTGCCGTCACGCAGGGTGGCCATGGTGCGGGGAGAGGGCAGGGAGGAGAAAGTGGGTCCAACCGCAGATGTCACTTAGAAACCATTGGCCATCAGGAGTTGGAGGGAGTGGTGAGAGGGGACACATATTGGACAGCCGGGAAGGTTCTGGGTCTTGAGTGGGAGAAGGCTAAGAAAGGAACCAGGAAGGAAGAGATGTGAGCCACGTGCCTGACAACACAGTCTTCCAGGTCTGCTGATCTCAGTGACAGTGGGTGGCGGGTGGCCATCCTGGTGATTTTCTGTTTCCAGTAGCCTCAGTCTTTAGGCCAGAGTGGGAAGAGGTCCTTCGGATGCAGCCCTCTTAAAGTCTGTTTGCTTAGTTTGGAGAAATCCTCATTGATGGTGTTTGTTCATTTATTCGACAAATATTTACTGGCTGCCCACGACATACAGGGTATTTAGCAGTCAGGTAGACACAGGAGGACCGTGTTGGCATAGATTCTGGAAGTTTGGAGCCTCTTCTCTTTACAGGGGGTTTGTGCCCTACTTCATTCAGCTAAGTCTGGATCTTGGTGCCAAACTTTCCTTATGTGAGGAGTTGCTCTCGTGGTGGGAACGATAATGTGTCTCTGCTTCCATTCCAGAAGCCTTAGGGCCACGTGAGCAGCCCCAGAGGACTCCTCCCCAGTGGCCAGCAGCAACCAAGCAGCTCACACGCGCTCAGCCGCAGGCTCCCTCTGACTTGCCTGGGAACCCCATCTGCCTGCCTCCCCACCCGCCCGGCGTCCTCGTAGCCTGCCCACCCGAGCCATGGAGGCCCCTGAGGTCCCTGTGGGCTCGCTGATTGACTTTGGGGCTGAGCCATCCTCCTCCTCGCCCCTGGAGGTGCTGCCCCCAAAGCTGCAGGATGGGGACAGCTCCCCGGGTGAGGGCGCATCAGAGAGCGAGACCACGGAGTCCGCGGACAGCGAGAACGACATGGGCGAGTCGCCCTCGCACCCGTCTTGGGGCCAGTACCGCCGCTCCTCCTCCAACGAGTCCTTCTCCTCCAACCAGAGCGCTGACTCGGCCAAGGACGAGGAGCCGCTGGAGCTCCGGGAGTTCATGCGCAGCTACGTGGAGAAGATCTTCTCCGGAGGGTAAGCCTGGCTGCGGTCCCCCTGCTCCCCTCACAGGGCGCCACCCGCCTGGCGCCACCTCTCACCAGCCTGCAGCGGCCACCTCGTGGTCTCGGTCCACCCTCTGCCCATGGACCCCCCTGGGGAGTTTCCCCGACTCCTGCCCTCCACTCACCAGCACTCAGACCTCGTCAGCACTAAATCCAGGCCACTGGCTTTGCTCCCATAGCACCCAAGCCCCCGTCAGGTCCGAACTACTAGGTGACAGTGAATTAGGGCCATGTTAGGCAAGGAGGTTTCAGTTACCCACACTCTTTGGGATGCTCACGGGCAACTGAGCCTTAAGCAGGACAGGGACCACCTCCCCTTGCACCTCTTTCTGGCCTCTCTTTGGTGGTTCTTGATGGGGTGAATAAGAAGCAGTGAAAATTGCAGCAGGAAGTGGAGGATGGAGTCGAAACGCGGACCGAGGAGCCAGGAGTCTGTCTCACCGCTGTTAACGTCTCTGCAGTGGAAGGGAAACCTGCGACCACAGATGCAGTCCATGGCCTCAGGTCTTGACAGCTGGTCCTGTGTCACTCACAGCAGCAGGTTAAGTGGTGCTGGTCAGGTCATCTCTGCCACTGGCAGCTTCAGCATCAGGGGGAGCTCGTTAGAAATGCAGAGTCCTAGGCCCCACCAGAACCACTGAGTCAGAATCTGCATCTGAACGAGGCCCCTGGGTGTGCACATACTGCATTCTGCCTGAGAGGACACTCTTCCATTTTCATTAAAGTGTGAGAAGAATTTCTGCCAGTTGACACCATACAAGGAGTATGTTGTTTCTGCCATGGTTTAGGTCCCTCGTTTGCTAAGTGGCAGGGCTGATTTCCACCTTTTTCAGGTGCACTTCAGTTTTCTATGTGGTTAGAGAGGGGAGGAGTCCTAGGACCCAAATAGCTGGCTATCCCCAAAACGCTTTTACGTTTGGTCCTGTGCACTCTGGGAGAGCAGTAGATGTGGCTTCCTACTTATTTTGTTTGACAAGCACTGAAATTAGCTTTCTCTGCGCACACCCAGTTAATAAAAAGGGGAGAAAGCCCAGAAGCTCGCTAATTTGCCAGGGAGGCCAGTCTGCATTTGTGGCAGCCAGTTGACGATATGGATCACGGACAGCCGAGTTGGAAGCATTTTCAGGAGCTTTCCAGAAATCCCTGCAAATGGCTGGCAAATTATCACATTTCATCTGGTGTTGGTATTTTGGGATAAATGAGACCAAGATGTTTTCTGCAAAACCTTAAATAAATGAAATTGCACAAGCCAATTAATCTTCAGCCTTCTGCTTCCCCTTTTCTGCCGTTAAATCTGGGGTAGAGTATTGGCTTCCTTGGGAAGGTGATCGGAAGTGGTTTGAGATCAGGTGAGCATTTTGTCCACCCTGGCAGTGGTGACCCCCAGGTCTGGGGCCCCCATAGTCTTCACCCCCCACACACACAGCTGGGGATCATCAGGGAGGTGGGCAGACTGGCTCTTCAGAAGGGCAGAGGAAGACGCAACCATGCCCTCCTTCTGATGGGTGGAGGTGGTGTCAGACCCCTCAGTGTTCCTTGGCCTCGCTGGGTCCTGCTGAGACTGAGCAAATTAGGAATTCTTGAATCCAGTGGGTGCCTCCTTGCCGACCTCAGCAGCAAAGATTAGCAGGAAGTTGGATGAGCTGGAGAACCAAGCCCTTGGAGGGTCGTGGAACCCTTGTTAGTGCCCGGACCTCGCTGGGGCAGGAGGACGAGCGTGCAGGGAGGTGAAGGCATGTGGGCCTTGGAGCTGGGAAGTCTGGCTGGAGCGCCGGTTCTCCACTCCCGGGCTGTGTCTGATCCTCCTAGCCAGTCTCCTTACCTTTGAAACAGAGATAATACCATTTCCTCACAGTCTGCCCGGAGGGTGAGATGAGCTGCTAGAAGTCAGGTGTCTATACCTGGCGGGGGAGCAGGACCCAGGGATGGACACACTGTGGCCACTGAACCCCAATGGTCCTGCACCCACGGACACCGACCCACTGCACTCAGGAGTTCCTCTCCTTCCTCTTCCCCGACTCTGAGCTTTTTGGTTCCAGAGGATTGAAGGTTTCTGCTTTTCCCCCCTGCCCTCTCTCTCAGGGAGGACTTGGACCAGGAGGAGAAGGCCCGGTTTGGAGAGTACTGCAGCAGTGAGGACGGGAAAGGCCGGGAATGGTTCGCCCGGTATGTGAGTGCCCAGGTGAGGAAGGCGGTGAGGTGGGGGCTGGCTGTGTGGCCATTCACCTGCCCTGGGGAGCGAGTCAGGGAAACGCCCCTGGAGAGGTTCCGGAAAGGCCTGTTTAGAATAGTGGACAGTGCCTCCCAGAAGGGAAGGCGTCTGTCCTCCACATGGAACTCCAGAAAAGTTCGTCTTGTTTGAGACAAGCACGTGGGCTCTGTCCATGGATATTTTTATTAAATAACCCACAATGTTCAGTTTTCATAAAGGTAGAATGTTCAAGACGATGACAGCCAAGTAAGTTCAGATAAGAACCAAGTTTTGTAAATAGCCAGCAGGTTCTTTTTCTTTTTTTTCTGTAAAGTGTATTAAATTCTTGGTTTTTAAAGTATTTTTGTCACAAATAATTAATTCTTCAAAGAAAAATTAGAAAATGCAGATAAGCAAAATTAGAGGAAGTGTCCAGAAACCTACAGTCTAGGAGATAGCCGGCATTGTCACCGTGGGGTCCTGTCCCCCCACACTTTCCCGTGCGGGGGTGAGCATGTGACATGGCTGGTTTTTAAGATCTCCTAAGGAGACACAGGAAGCACCTGCTTGCGCTCCACTGAGTGATGCTCGTGTGCAGGGGGCCAGCCCTCTGCTCGGTCCTGGGTCTGTGGAGTGGGGCCGTCCTGGGCTCGCATCCCGGCTGCGCCCAGTGATGCTCGGCGGGGCCCGCCCGCCGGCCACCTATGACGTGCCTGCCTCTCCCCGGACAGCGCTGCAACGCCAGGTGCGTCTCGGAGCCGGCTTTCTACCGCCTGGTGCAGTCCTTTGCGGTGGTCCTGTTCGAGTAAGTGACGCTGTCGCACAGAGCCTCTGTCCTCACAGCTGGCCCTCCCTCCCTTCCCGCCTGCGACACCCCAGTTGTGAGTAATGGCCACAGGCGTCATCAGCTCCGATGGCTCCGACGCCCCCGGCATCAGCTAAAAGAAGTCGTGACCAACATGTCACGAGAGAGTTGGCAGTCCCCACCTGGCAGTGGAGATGAGAGGCCCACAGCTGGGTGTGAGTAAAGCCTTCCATGCGGGTCCCGGGACAGGCTGTGATGACACACGGCCCCCGCCCTCCTCCTGGAGATCTGGAGTCCTCTTGGTTTCCTGTTGGGAAGTACTTCACACTAAGTCACCGCCCACTTAATGGTAGGGTGGGGTGACGTAGCCCGCCCTGAGTACCAGTTAGGCACTGCGGGAGCCTTTCATCACGGAGGGCGTTCTGGACAGTGTGGGGTGGGCGAACGGGCCCTCCCCTCGGTGTGGCCGTGGGAGGCAGGCCATGTGACCAGCAGGGCTCCTGCAGCCGTGGCTCTAGGACTGCCAGGCCCACTTGAGATGTCCTGACTTGCATTGGAGCTGGACACGCCCTCCAAAGTATGACCCAGAGGGGCTGTGTCTTCCTGGGGGGAGCTGAGCAGTGGCTTTCACGGTGGGGATGGTGTGCGTGGGAAAGGGAGTGCGGAGGGAAGCCCTGACCCTGATCTGACTGTCGTTTGTGCCCACTTGCCCCCATCACCTCCATGTGGCCTCGAGCAGGTCCTGGTCGTGTGGCTTATGCCATGGCCACTTCACCATGTCCCCATGGTCATTGTGTCCTTCCAGGATGGAAAACTCCTCCCTTACTGTCCCTTCCCCGTCTTCTCCAAACAGAAATGTGGCTGCTCCCTTGACCTTAATTCCTTGTGTCTTAGTGTCTCCCCACCTTTCTCTGTCCCCCCATGAATGGGGGGCATGTCCTGGAGGAAAATGACCAAAAGAGAGGAGCTCCTGTACTTCCGGCTCAGAATGTCCCAAGTTCAGGCTGCGCCCAGCAGGAAATCTGGGTCTGGGAGCCAGCTCAGGTGGACGGGTGAGCCCTCACCGGGGGAGGTGGAGCGTGCCCACGCTGGCTGGGGCACGTCGGGAGCTGCTCCGAAGTCCCCCCGGGTGGCAGGGCCAGCGTGCTCTCTTGCCCGGAAGACATCTGCATCCACTGGGATTTTCACGAACCCGTATTCGGGTAGGTGGTGCCTGTCCCACGTGATAACGTACTTTCCTAACTCTAAGTTTTTCTTTCAATTTGTCCTTAAATAAGTAAAACTTGGCGGTGGAGAGGGCAGTTAAATTCAAGGTCCAACTCTTTCACACTCTTGCCTCTCACTTCCGGTCCATCTCCCAGTGACAGCCACTCTTAGTGATGCACATGCCCACAAGTACATGCATTTTCAAAACAGGCAGCACCATGCATTTGCGTACAGTGCTGCGTCTGTAACAGCTGCGAGGCGGGCTAGTGACCGTGTGAATGGGCCATTGTTTATCCAGCACGTGCCCTGTTGACCCTCGTTTGGCTGACTCCCCATTTCCTCGCTCTCACAGTGCTGCACTGGACATCACTGTAGCCTTTGCAACTGTAACAGGAGAAATTCCTAGTGGCAGACAGGCCCTCTTTTTGAAGTTTTTCCCCCTTTTTTGTTTGCGGATGTGAATGGACCCACGTGCATCTCATAACCGTAATGTAGTAAGTGCAACGTATGTAGCGAGTATCGCCCTTCACGTTGTGGAGCATTCTTTAGCCTATCGGAGTATGGAATCATTTAATTTGATTTTCAGCAAATGACATAGGGAAGTAGGTACTTGCATTCCCTCGTTCTCAAAGTGCGGTCCTCGGGCCGGGAGCAGCAGAACCTCAGTGTCACAAGGCAGTTTGTTAGAAACGCACATTCTCGGGCCCTGTCCCAGACCTGCGGCCCCAGAGACTCGGGGGTGGGCCCGGGGACACCCTTCCTAACAGGCCCTCGAGGTGACCCAGCTGCTGCGCCCGTCTGGGGTGTGTCACCTGAGTCACTGCTCGCTCCTGAAAAGCAGGGGCTAGAAGGTGGCCTGGGGCCTGCGCCCGACCCCCAGCTTAGTGCAGCTTCTCGCTGTGGGGCTGAGCTTCCTGGGCCCTGGCTGTTCCACCTTGAAGGTAAAAGAAGCCCAGCTGACGGACGGCGAGCTCCTTCCCGTCCGGAACCAGACGCTCTCCCAGGCCGTGTGCCTGCTGATGACCCAGTTGTTGGACCCTGGGAGGAATTTCTGTTGCTTCTCCCACGTGGCCCCTGGGCAGCGAGGTGTCCTGGTCTCGCAGCACGGTGCTCGCGCAAGGTGGGCATCAGGTGGGTGCCTCTCCAGCCTGTCACCTTGCCCCTGCCAGGTGCCACCAGATGGACGACTTCGGGCCGGCCAGGAACCTCATGACCATGTGCTTCACCTACTACCACATCGGTAAGCCCCGGCATGGCTCACGGTGCGGGGCACACACTCAGGGCCTGAAGCTCAGCTTCTGAGGCCACATCAAATGAGGATTTCTTCCTGGTCCAGAAAACAAAGGGGTCTGCTGTCAGGGAGGGAGCCCACGAGCAGTGAGTCCCCTAGAGCAGGAGGACAGGAGTGGTCCACGGCGCCAGTCAGGAGGCTGGCGGTCCTGGCTGTGGACACACAGGGCAGGACGTTTCAGGGTCGACACACGGATTGCTGGGTGTGAGGACATCGGTCTCATGTTTTAGCCAAATGGAACACAGGATTGGCTGTGGAAGGGGGCGAGGAGGGGCCGTCCAGGGTTTTGGACGGGCTGGGGGTGCCTTGGTGGGGCATGTGGATTGAGATCTCCTGGCTCATTGCACCAGAACCTCCTGGTGCATCACATGTTCCGCTCCTTGGGCTGTGATGACAAAGACGCGTTCTGGCACCACAGGGACAGGGCTGCTGGGGGCCGGCATGGGCCGGGGCCAGGGCTGGGTCAGGGCATTGTGAGCCCCGGCCTCCCTTCCCACCGGTGGGTGCACTCTCGTGGTGCATCCCCTTCCTCTGCAACCAGGCTTCGTCCTCTCCTCGCCCCAGCAGCCTGCCCTCTCCGTACTCCTCTGTGCAGAAGCCCTTTGCCCTGAAGGGTGCCCTTTGGCCCGTAGGGGTGCTGGGCCTGCTCCACACACTGCCCTGAGGAAGAGATGTTCCTCCTTCTCGTGGGGGCCCTCCTCCCACTGTCTCCCTCGTCCAACACCCTCCTTATTCAGGACCAGTCCAGGGGCCATGAATCTGGAAACTGCAGGCCCCTCCCTCCACCGGGAAAGACTCCCCTCTTCCTCCATTTGTGTGCTGCGCTGTCCCCGTGCACTACTCACCTCGCTCCGGCCTCACTGCTTCCTTACTGTTGGGTCCCTGCCTGTTTCCTCTTTACCTCCTGTGGCACCTGGCTCACTTCTTGTGCACAGTGGGTGCTTAGTGACTGCCCTCTGTCTGCTCTCGGGCATCCTTGGGCCTCTTGCTCCTGCTGTGGTATCTGGCGACTGCAGGAGGGGGCGGCCCCACCATCCAAGCAGCTCTTCCTGCTCTCTCCTGCGCCCTCCAGGTAAACCACACCTACTCCGCTCAGAATCCAAGGAGAAGCCGGCTGGGAGCATCGACTCCTACTTGAAGTCGGCCAACAGCTGGTTAGCTGAGAAGAAGGACATCGCGGAGCGGCTGCTGAAGAGCACATCGGGCAAGACAGAGAGTGTCAAGGGCTTCTTTGGGCTGGAGACCAAGGCGAAGGGGCCCTTGGCCAGGAGAAACGAGTAAGTATCGCCTTGGCCTGCATCCCTCCCTGACTGTAGGACTGACAAAGGGCAGAAGCCAAGTTAGCCTGCGGGTGGTGGTGACAAGGAGGCCGCTGCCTGGCCTGGCGATGGGCCCTCGGCCATCCCTGAGGCTGGAGCACACTCCCGGGAAGCACAGCCTCCAGCCCAGCCTGCTCCCTGGCCCCAGAGTTTTCCAGGGTTTCCCAGCACTGTTCGGTTGGCTGACATGCAGGGATATTCCCCGTGGGTCCATGTTTCTAGGGCTGATGAGGAGCGTGTGGAAGTTGTCAGTAGGCGGGAGGGAAATTATAAACCCTCCCTCCTGCTCCTCCTCTAAGTGCGGTGCGAGCTTGTGTCACGGAGCAGGTGCAGATGCAGGAGAAATCATGTCCCCAGGATGGCATTGCTCCGGCAGTAGCTCGGGAACCTCTGGGGGCTGGGCACTTTAGAACAGTGTAGAAACTAGGACTTCCATGCAGCAAGAGAGAGCCCTGAGCCCTGGATGGTCCCTGCCATCACCTCCGATGACCTGGCTACAACCGGGTGACTTGGCTATATTCCTTCTCTGGTCCAGACAGTATTAGATTCAGAGAAAATGGCACAAAGAAGCTTAAACACCACATCTGTTCAATTCTAAAAGACCGGCAATTGGTAAATAAAGCCTTGAGTTCATAAACATGTTCCCAGAGAAAACCCCATTAAATGTACATATTGGTTACGAGTCATAATCCCATTTCAGCAGCGTAGAAGGGTTTCTTTGATTAACCGTGGGGGTCGTTTTGTCACTGCTGCGGTTTCTCTCCCCAAGGGAGGATGAGGGCAAGCCCCAGGAGAAGCCGCGGAAGACAGGTGAGTGCCTCCCTGTGCTGTTGGGCCCGGGGGCGCCAGGCCGGCACCCCAGCAGCCCCACTGGGGTCTGGCTCAGCCCACGACTAACTAGCAGCACCTCCAAGCAGGTTCCCCGGCGTCAAGGGCTCCAGCTCCCCTGAGGCACAAGGCGCTGCCGTACGTGATTCCAGGGTCCTCTCAGCTCTGGCCTATAATCTCTTCTTGAATTTCCATGAAAACCCACTCCTCTAGGGGCAAACGCCTCACCCCAGGGAGGCCGAGGGAAGTATCACCAGAGGTGGGGGAGCCATTACCCCGTCCTTCCCTCGAAAGGAGCCCTCCTAGCCAGGCGTGGGCATCACCACGGGCAGCAGAGCAGATGCCGAGGAACTTCAGCCTCGTGTCTGTGTGACCCCCGGGGGGACACAGAGCTGGCCGGGGGCAGTGCCGAGGGTTTGCCGACACCTGATGCAGGCAGCGCCCCCTCAGTCTCCTCCCCCTCCCGCAGTGACTGTGTGCAGCCCGGAAGAGGAGAGCAGGGGGGAGAAGATCTACCTGTACACGCACCTGAAGCAGCAACCCATCTGGTAAGGCCACCCTTACGGTAGCGAGTGCTGGCGGGGATGTGGAGACACTGGAACCTTGCCCACAGCTGGTGGGAGTGTCATATAGGGGGCAGCCACTGTGAGCAAGGGCCTGACAGTTCCTCAGAGGCTGAACAGAGTCCCCCTGGGACTCTGCAGTTTTGCTCCTGAGTAGATACTCGAAAGAGTGGAAAACAGGTACTCAGAGAAAAACTTGTGCACAAATGTTCATAGCAGCATGATTTTTAGGAGCTAAAAAGTAGAAATAACCTGAATGTCCATCTCCATGGGCATTTGATGTCTGGATACACAAAATGCAGGCTATTACTCAGCCATCTAAAGGAACAATGCACCCACACCTGCCACAACATGGGGGTGAAACATTCTGCTAAGTGACTGCAACCAGACACCAAGGACCACACAGTGTATTTATGTGAAGTGTTCAGGATGGGCAAACCCCGGGAGACAAGAAGGTTAGTGGTTGCCAGGGGCTGGGGGAGTGAAAATGTTCCATGAGATGGATGGTGGTGATGGTTGCACAATTCCACGAGTAGACTAAAAGCCATTGAATTTACTTTTAATCTTTTAGAATTATAGTTGGTTTAAAACGTTGTGTTAGTTTCAGGTGTACAGCAAAGTGCCTTAGTTACATGTGCGTGTGTGTGTGTGTATATTTGTATATGCTGTTTCAGATTCTTTCCCACTACAGGTTATTAGATGATATTGAATACAGTTCCCTGTGCTGGGCTGTAGGTCCTTGTTGTTTATCTGTTCTGTATATAGTAGTTTGTATCTGCAAATCCCAAACTCCTAATTTATCCCTCCCCACCCTCTTTTTTGGTAACTGTAATTTGTTTTCTATGTCTGTGAGTCTCTTTCTGGTTTATAAATAAGTTTATTTATATCTTTTTTTTTAAGATTCCACATATAAGTGGCATCATATGATACGTCTTTCTTTGCTGACTTACTTCACTTAGTATAATAATCTCTAGGCCCATCCATATTGCTGCAAATGGCATTATTTTATTCTTTTTTATGGCTGAGTAACATTCCTGATATTCCATTTTGTGTGTACACACACACACACACACACACACACCCCACATCACCTTTATCCGGTCATCTACCAGTGGACATTTAGGTTGCCTCCATGTCTTCACTGTTGTAAATAGTGCTGTTGTGAACACTGGGGTGCATGTATCTTTTCAAATTAGAGTTCTCTCCAGATAGCTGCCCAGGAGTGAAGTGTATACTTTAACAGAGTGAATTTTATGGTGTGCAAATGATATCCTAATTAAAGCCATTTCACGTATGTGTATAAATAATGTATACACATGAAGGCCGTAGTGAAGCAAGAGACCAGCGGTCGGGGAGCTCCCGCCCTCTGTCTTGCTCGGAGGATGCCCACTCGTGCTGCTACCATCCCTCCGAAGCCTCTCCATCAGCATGCTTTATTTACCCACAAGTAGGCAGCGTACTAGCCCCTGAAACCCAAAGGGTCTCAGGCGTGCCCCTCCCTTGAAGATCACAGTTGAGCAGTAGGAGAACTTGGCCACGGCAGAGCAGGGCACATGAGGTGTGTGGCCAGCAGGGGCTGGGGTGCAGCTGTCCGGAAGCCTCTGAGAGGGGCCCCACCTTGCAGGGCCGGGCTCAGTGGAAGCAGGGAGAAGAAGCCGAGCAGCCCGGTCCCACCAGGCCAAGATTTAGCTCTGCCCCTCTGGGCCGGGCCTTGGCGGCTGTCTTTGCATCTGCAACAGCACTCAGCACACTTCCCTGTAAAGAGCTGGGTGATAAACATTTTAGGCTTTGCAGGCAACCACTCTACTCTGCTGCTGGAGTGCAAAAGCCACCTTAGACAGGACGTCAGGGAATGGGCGTGGCTGTGAGCCCATAAAACCTGATTTACACAAACGGGCAGCAGGCCGAGTTTGGCCCACATGCCGTAAATTTGCTGACCCTGGTCTTTGGGAAGAATGATTCTGTCTTGTGTGTCCCTATAAATGTGTTTTCTCTCTGCATATGGCCTGTCCCCACCAGGCCCCCATTTATGTTTCTAGACCCAGCTCTAGAAAAATAGGTCTCCCAAAGCCTCCGATTCCCTTTGGGGGCCTCAGCAGGAGATGCAGCAGAGGAAATGGTCCCTGCCCGCATCCTGCAGGTGGCGGCTTCAGCTTTGACCTGATGAGTCGGGCTGACCCAGCTCCACCCTCCCCTTCACGCCTGCACATCCCCAGTGATGCTCTTCCCTCCTCGGGAGCCCAGGGACCCAGTTCCAGTGGGATAAAGGCGCATGCTCGTCTGTGTCCTCCGTCTCTGCTCTCTGAGGCTCCCCATCCCTATCCCTCAGGCGGACCTGAGACCGTCTCTCCCACCTGCTCTGTCCGGCAGGCACACGCTGAGGTTCTGGAATGCGGCCTTTTTTGACGCTGTCCACTGTGAGAGGAGGAAGCGGTCCCCCACGACCAGGTAGGGGCAAAGTCCGGGCCTGCGCTGCCTCAGGGACGAGGCCCAGGGAGAGGCTTCCTTTTCCCGTTTCTGATGAGGAGAATGGAAGAACAGAACGGCTGAGTCGATGCGTCTGTGTTTCTTCCTCCATCCCTTCCGGTCCCGGTGCCCTGCAAGCTGCCTGAAGGGTCCTGGGCACACAGCTTCGTGGGTGGGGGGCTCAGCCTGCATGAGCGCTTCCTGCCCTGGGGCTCTGGCATGACTTGGCCTGACCCTTCTAAAAAATGCAGACTCCCACTGAATGAAACCATCGGGACCTCCTGAGACCCCCTCTGCCTGTCTCTCTAAGAAGCCAGACTCCTGGGTTGGGGCCATGGCAGTGCGGTCTTGGGGTGCGGGGCTCACGTCTAGGGAAAGGCAGTTGCTACGTTCAACTTACTGCTCTGTGCTGCAGTCTGAACAGGCCTTTCCAGCTCCTTACGGGCAGTCTTGCCACCTTGGAAGCCCTTTTGTAAACCATTCCACAGAGCACGTAGTGGCCGCCGGCGGGGGCGCCAGGCCCAGCTCTCTCTGGCCACCGCGAGCTGAGGTTGCCGCCCGCTGTGAGCGGCGGCTGCGCGGGGAAGAGGCAGCAGCCACCAGGCCTGGGTCGCCGTGTTGGCCCCTCCAGTCCCGGGACTTTGACGTCTCTGAATCTCTCCTCGTTCATGAAACGAGTCCTCTCCTTCTCCAACTCGGGGAGACCCCTTCCACTTTCTCCGGGCAGGGGAGTAGGCAGGCACCTGCTGCTGAAGACTTTAGTCCCCAGCACGTGGCGGAGCTCAAGCGAAAGCTTTCTTTCTCGGGGGCAGTAGACCCTAACCGGGGCGGGAGGGCCTGCCTCGCACCCCGCTGCAGCCTGCTGTGGCTACGTTTCCTTGGGAGTCGGGAGCATGTGAAGGGGGGGAGTCGTTGGTACATTCCTGAGGATTCTAGAGAGAGAGTTCTCCGCTCTGCCAAGAGACACAGAAAGGAAGTGCCTGCAGGCGAGCCGGGTTTCCTCAGACTCCTAGGCAGCTGTCCCCTGGCGCCCCGTCTCCACCTCCGTTTCTGCTGGGATAGCCCTCTTTCCCGCTTGTTCTCTTGTCCGTCCACACATCTTGCATGACTTTGACATGTTCCTCTGTTTACCTGTTTCTGCTGCCGCTCCAGAGGGGATGCTGGAGAGGAGGAGAAGAAGAGGTGTGTGTCCACGTGGCTGTCCGCGGGCAGTGCGGGGCCCTTCTGGGGCCACTGGGGTGGGGGCGGGTCGCACCCAGACACGCGGGGACAGGCTGGTGACGGTGGGAGCTCACCCAGGATAGAGACCTGTAGTGGTCAGGGGGCAAACACCGCACCCGAGACCCCCACGGGGCCCGGTGTGCATTCCCAGAGGAGAGAGCAGTGAGGTCCAGAAAGTTAGCTCTGACCGTGAGCGAGTCTAGCCTCCACTGGCCGCTCCGGCTTCTCCGAACAGAGCCTGGAACCACACATTTGACCCCGACTCGGAAGCTACGGGTTGGGGCAGAGGACCTGTCTCTGCAATCATGCCCGGAGGCACGTGGGCTCTGGCAGACCCTCACCTGCTCTGACAGGTTTGGGGGTGGGATCCCGGAGAAAGGACAGCTGCTCCCTCCTCCCAGCTGCTGTGTGACGTGGAGCCTGTGTGTGTGAGGGGGTCTCTTGGAGAGAAGGGTCTAGAACAGGCTGTTTCCTGTGAGCCCATGGTGGGGGTCTGACTTTAACTGTTTGAACTTTATATTTGTTAGATACCTTTGTAAGATATTTTTAGAGTTAAAGGCTTGCTGATTCAAAATATAGTTTCTGATACAGTGAGTTTTTTTCCCAAAAGCATGTTTCCTTTAATCAGTGGTATATTTTTAGCTCTTATTGTTTTATGAGAAGTCTTGTTTTTTTAATGCAGCCTTATTATGGCTTTAAAAGGCCTGTTTAGGCACAGCAGATACCTCCATCTGTAGAAAGCCCCCACGCTCCCACAGCCTCTCTGAGGGGGAGGGTGATGAATCAGCCTTCCTGGAGCAAGGCTTCCCAGCACCACAGCCGAGGCCCGAGCGGGCTGGAGCATCACGGCCTCTGAGCTGGTCCGTGCTGAGCCCCGCGAGGGGAAGTGAGTCTCTGGGCCTCACAGGCCATCTCACCCAGAGCAGATGTGGTCTGGCCATGCACATCCCAGACCTGCCCCCCGGGACACCCTACATGACCCAGCAGGAGGGCAAGTGTTTGAGATTGGGGACTAGGGGCGTTGGCTCTGGGTCCTTGGCAACTTTGTGCCTCCAACATTATTGCCCTTTGGTAAACTCTGCTGCAACACCATTAGTACCCTCTCTGTTCTCAGAGGCGGAAATGTCCCCATTTCAGGAGGCTTCCTGTTCTGTAAGCTGTTGGTCACATCCCAGTTCCCACTGTGGCAATTTAGACACATGTTCTGCTCTCTTGTGTTATTAGACATTGACTGGTATTCGGCACTGAACTCAATTTTAAGGAATGGATTTGATCGTAGGCAGCCTGTGATCGCTGATGACCTTCTACCTGTTTCTTCAGAGGTCAGATTAAATGTCCCAATTTTAGTCCTAACCCCAGCAAAACGAATCACCTCCTCCGGAGGAGTAGGGGTCAAAGCTGCTGTGCTACATGATGGCAAGGGAGCCATTTCCATGTGGTCTGGGGTTGTGCAGTACACAACCTGCACAACTGTACACAGCAAGCCTGGTACTGGTGTGGGGATTTCTGTGCTTGGATACCTAAGGGTGACCCCTAGGGGAAAGAGGATGGGAAGGAAGATGGGATGGGATCGACGCAGTACCTGGAAGCACAGTCTGGGTCTCTTTGTGGGTGTCCTGTCGTTAGTACAAGGAGGCTGGGAGTGACGTTTCCACTCTCCTCTGTCGTGCCCTGGCGTCCCACAGCTCCCGCTCAGCTGCAGCGGCACCAGTGGCCTCCCTGGGCCAGGAGGGTAGAGAGGAGTTAAGAGTTGATGTTCATGGTTCTGTGCTGTTCCCTCGGCTTCTCCATCACCCTGACCCCGCTCCTAACACTGCCTCTTCTCTCCCTTTTATCTTTTCTTTCAACCCTGTTTTAGTCAGACTTCTCATCCAGAGTGTAATTTTTAAGGGGAAATAGGCTAAAACGAGCTTCTCTTCCATGTCTGCATCTGCTCACTTCTTAGTCGCACAGCCCTGTGCCCTGAGGCGGGGGTGGAGTGGTACAGGGGCAATGCCCCGGCCCCCTGGGACAAGGATGCTCTGCCATAGGGGAGGGGCCGATGCCCTCCAGGAGCTGGTAGAATCAGTCCACTCAGGGACACAGAGCAATTACAGCTCAAAAGAGAACCCTCCCCCTGAGCCTGTTTCTGCCCAGAGAACACAGCCCTGGAGCCCACGGGCCAGGTCCTTCCTCGTCGGGTTTCTGAGCTTTGCTTAGAAGCTTTGTGCTGTCCTGATGGCGGGTCACGGGTTGCAGTAACAGGTCCTATCCATGCACTCTGGGAGGGAGCAAGCAGGATGAGCCTGGAAGGAGAGTGACGGTGGCAGAGCCAGGCCGGCCTGGTAGGCAGTGTGTGGTCAGAGCATTTCCAGCCCCACAGCCGGGTGGGCCTCGCCAAGGAGCCGTGAGGCCTGGGGACAAGCAGAGGTCCTGGGACCTCCTCACTGGGTCTGCAACACTCACTCCCCACAGATGGCCTCCTGTGGGGCCTTGCCCTCTCCGCGGGTCTCCGGGCGGTCACATGGGCCCTGTGACCTCCTATCCTTGAACTGTAAAGGATGGCGTGGTGGCGGAGGGATGGGCAGCATTCCTGTCTCCTAAAGAATGTTCTGGGAACCACTCAGCACACATCATCTCTGGGTCCCAGACCTCCTATCTCCAGCAGGACCGTGTGATGAGTTTGTGTCTCGGCCCTCGGGCAGGCAGCAGGCCTTGGGCAGCTTCTCTGGAAGCAGAGCCAACAGCTCCTCCGCGGAGGTGCCCTTGTGTCAGAGAGGCCACACCCGTGCTGCCAATACCTGTAGTCAGAACAGGGGAGGCGCACGGCGGGGACATGGCCCAGGCTCTGAGGACCCCCTGCTGCTCCTTCTGTGCTTGCAGGGAGAGGTGGAGCCACATGACCCAGGAGGAGCGGGATGACAGCCTGCGCTTCAACGAGAACATCACCTTCGGGCAGCTGGGGTGAGAGCAGCGGCTGGTCTCCCCCCACCCCCACCCTGCGTGGGTGCTGATGGGGGCCCCGCTCCCCACATCAGGCCACCTGGGGATGAGAAAGCGGGGCGGGGGCACTGACACTGATGCCCAGACTCAGTGAGGAGGGGCTGCTGGGTGAGATGCTCCTGCCACCATACGATGTCACACGGCCGTGACTCAGGGCCAGACACTGTGCGCTCTCAGCTCAGAAGCACACGATTAACTGCTTTCGGCCTCAACTCCAGTTCCTAATCAACCCGCCCCTCAGCACCACCCCTGCCGGGGGCAGTGTCACAGGAAGAGTTGCCGGCTGGCTGGTGAGGCCCTCCCTCTTTCCTTCTCTCTAATGAGTCCCCGCAGGCTGCGTGTGGGGCCCCGGCTCCCTTTCCCCAGGAAGGCAGCACGGGCGCCAGCTCACGGCTGTTTTCCCGCAGCACGTTCACACACAACATGCTGGCGTTCGGGCTGAACAAGAAGCTGTGCACTGACTTCCTGAAGAAGCAGGCAGTGATCGGCAGCCTGGACGAGGGTGAGTGGCGGCGAGGCCGGCAGGGCTGCGGTCTTAAGAACAAGTGTGCTGCATGTGGGCCTTCCCACCCTGCTCTGAGGGTCATCCCTACTGTGGTTAGAAATGTGACTTTAAACGTTCCTGCCTGCCTCTGTGCTTTTCCTCCCGTTTGGAACTCCATTTCTACCAGTAGGATTTGCCCAGGGCTGGGGCAGCCTGCCAGGTCAGTGCCCACAGACAGGGCCAAGTAAAGGTGTACCTTGGCACTCAGACCCTGACCTTGAAAAGGGGCGAACTCTGGCCATGAATTGCCCCTTCTTGTAAACGGCCACCATATGGCCTGCCTTTGTTTCCTGGACCACCCTGCCGTGGGAGGTCCAGGAGCAGGGAGAGGGGGCAGTCTTGAGGTGTTTCCAGAATCTCTGACTTCTGTAATCGAAGGGGACACATTGCTGGTGGCCTTCCTAATCTACACCTGCCCCTGATCCCACCTGCTACAAGATAGTTCTTCTTCGTGGCCTAGAAAGCCTTCCACTCAGACATGTAATTGGACAGATCAATACTGTTTAAAAATAAAACTCCATCTTGCACCAAGTTAAAGAGGGTGGTGGACAGGTGGCCTCAGGAGGAACCCCCGGACGATCTCAAAGTCCTGCCACCAGCCCCCCACCTGGCAGAGGGCAAGGACACTGTCCCCTACCATGTGCCCCTCCATGGTCTCCAGGACGCAAGCCTGGCTCCTGTGATGTGGTTCATCTGACCACACCAGCCCTTCTCGGGGTCCCCAGGGGGCCTGTGGGGCTGCCCTCCAGAGCATCATTTCCACGGTAAGATGCATCTGGTTCCGAGGAGCCTACTTCTGGTACGTGTCTGAGGCCAGCATGCAGCACGCTAGCAGCTGAGGGCTCTGTGTCACCACGTGCTCACCCTTCCCTGGGAGGTCCTACTTTGTCATTGCCCCAAATGAGAAGAGCGTGACCGGCCTGTCTGCATCGCCCTCTCTTCCAAAAAGTCACGCTGTGTTCTCTTGCAGAGCAGTACAAGCTGCTGAGCGACCACATCGAGCAGACGGCCACTGAGTAGCCGCGAGAGGTGGCCCAAGACACCCTCAGGACTGTGGCGCACGCCACTCTCCTGGGCCAGCGGCTGGCCGTCACTCCCCTGCATGGCATCGGCAGCACCTGGAGCCGCTCCACGCCGCCCTAGAACTAGCGGTTAGAAGATTCTGGTCGCCCGTCCTCCCCGCCTCCCCTCTGCCTGTGTCTGCTCCCCCGTCCACGTGCCAAAGTGTCCCTGGGATTACACGGCTAAAACCGAGGTGACTGTCCACACCTCTGGCATCAGGCCTGTGGCCGAGACAGAGGAGGAGAGAGGATGCCTGGTCCAGGGCAGGCGCAGTGTCAGTCACAGCCTCCTGGGGGAGAGGGTGGGGCGTCCGTGGGAAGGAGGGGTGAAGGCAGCCGTGAGCCAGCACATGCTGGTGACTCGGGGCAGTCGCGGGTGACGATCCGGGGTCCTCCCCTGCAGGGATCTGGGGTTCTTCTCACAGTCAGGGCTCATGCAGAGGCGGCAGTGGGCCTCTCTGCATCAGTCTAGGGCTGGTGCTGGCTCTTCCCCGGCTCCCCCCTCCATGTGACAGGGACTGGAGTGACAGGATCCTCAAGGAGGAGAGAGATGGGGACAGAGGACACTTTTTCCTGTCTACAGAAGGCCCGGCCGCAGTTGGGTGTGTGTGAGTGCTTTGGAGACGTCACAGGGAACCTAGGGGCCTGTGTCAGGCCATCTGAGAGGTTCCTGGGCTCCTGGTAGCTTCCTTCTGAGCAGAGGAACTTCTGCCATTCGATCCTGGGGGTACCCTGGGGCTGTGCACCCCTTGACGAAGCACAGAAAAGTTTTTTCAGCAACTTCAAGACAGCCGCCCTTTATGAAGCACACAGTGCTGCTCTTGATTTCAAAAAAGACAGAAAGGTCTGTGTCAGTGCTACAGATGGCGGGGCAGGGGCGGCTTCTGGCGGCGACCGCTTGAGATGGGTTAGTAAGCGCTTGGGAGCCTCCGCCCCCCGCCCGGCGGCCCAGGGCCCGGAGGCTCTGAGGACTCTGCGGATGCCCCTGGCCGGCTTGTGCCGGTGCCCGGGAGCCGGAGCTTTGCTCCCTGGGGTTGCACCGGGCACAGCCACCAGTCTGAGGGCGCTGGGTCTGACAGACAGGCTTCCAGCATGCCGGCTGCCCTGCTGTGGATACTCCATCTGCCTGGGTCCCTCTGTCCGCCCCCAGCTCGTGCTGTCCCTCTTGCCTTTGTCCCCGTCCTGTTCTCCCTCCCACCTCCCCCGGCTCGCCGTCCAGTCGCTGTGTCCTCTGGAGCACAACAGACCATGCCTGGTCCTCAGCTGTCTCCAGTGCTCAAGGTCTCCCTCGTGCCCCGCTGGACTGTTCCTGGGTGTTGAATGAGCTGTAGGACGTGTGTCTTGGTGATCACAAGAGAGGCGACATGAAGCATGGGTGTGACGTGCTTCTCCAGGAGGACTGGGGGGCTGGGGCTTCAGAAGCTCCACTGTTTTTATGATGATGTGTGCGTGTGTGTGTGTGTGTGTGCGCACGTGTGTGACGTCAGCCTCTCTGGCCCTGTCACTAAACAAAGCACAACTGTGTCACCAGTTTGCCAGTCCCGCGCGGGGGCAGGTCACGCAGGGAGGGCACCCCCACCCTGATGTCTGGCCCAGGGATAGTGCATGTCTCCAGTGAATGCATTTCAGAGAAATCCCATCCAGTGGCCAGGCGTGCAGGCCTGCATGCCTCCTGCAGGTAACACAGCCCCTCCTGAGACCTTCAGCTGTAACCCCTGGGTGCGCTGTGTTCCCTCCAGCACCCCAGCAAGCCCCTCGGGGGGCGCTCTCCCCGGCTTTCCTCGTCATTTCTTAGTGGTTAGTTGAAATGCATTAAGACTTTATTCTAAGGTGCCCAAAAGACTTATCCTTGTATATATCAGATTTTTGTATGGATATTTGATTCGGTCTGATTTCTCGGGGAAGGGATTCGGTTCTGAGAGTCTTTGCAGGAGTGCTGGGGGGTGCAGGGCAGCTCTCTCCCCCCTGGGGGCGGGGGCTGGGAGGGCCCCCACAGCCTTGGAAGGAAATGCAGCTTTGATGTCTTCAGTTTTTTCCAAGCACTTTAACTTCACAATGATCTTGAGACTTTTTTTCCATATAGGCCTCTTGAAATAGCAATTCAAGTAGAAGCAAGGGTTGCCATGGGTTCTGCCCCCTCCCCTTGTTTGTGTAGATCTAGCTGCTCAGAGTGGAATTAGTCTGACCTCTGAGGTGCTACCTGTCATGCTCAGCCCCACGAGGGGACACTACAGAGTGACGATGTCGAGGTGGCTTGGAGGCTGCTCTGCTGTCTGTCTCCTGTTGGCAGCTGCCATTGGCTGGACATTTCACTTTGGAGTGTCTGGCCAGTGTCACCAGAGGGGACACGACATCCCGAGTGGAGGCCAGCAGCTTGCTCACTGAGATTTCCTCTCTGTGACACAGTCTCTTCCCCCCGGACCTGCCAGAGCAGACCCGGAGCATGCTTTCCAAGGTCCCAGTGCGCAGAGAAGTCTCACCTCGCCAGACACACAGGAGGCTTTACAGAAATAGCTCAGAACTCTGAGACTCGGTGCAGGATGTGTTGGGTCGTATTCAAGAAGAGAGTTTCCAGTCCCAGCAGGTTCGGTGTCCCAAGCCAGGAGTTTCGAAGGTCTGCATTAGCAATGGAATTTCGGGTTTCCTGCTGTCTGTCCTTCAGGGCAGTGTGAGTCGTAGGGAGCCAAAAACAGTTCACTCTTCCAAGTAAAAAGTCCCCTACTTTGGAAACAGGGTGATATTGAGATGTGGCTTTGTATGTTTTAGGCCATTATTAACAGTTTTAGCAATACTGATAGATGTTTAAGAGACCACGTTAATGTTCAGATTGTATCTACGGGGTGTGTGTGTGTGTGTGTGTGTGTGTGTGTGTGTGTGCGCGCCTTTAACCAAAGGCAGAAGAGAGCCAAGTTCCAATATTGTGAGTTACTCGTAAAGTGAAATGGAGTAGACCATGATTTTCCATTTGCCAAAAAACAAAGCAGGCCCAGGAGCCCTTACCAAAAGGAGGACTAGGAAGAGTCCAGTTGCTGAGTTTTGTGTCCAAATAAACCCTGAGATGGTCCGGGTAATGGGCAAGCCCCTGGGGTTTAGGACAGAGACCCTGGGTGGGTGTCAGAGAAGCCACCTGGCCTTTCTCTTCCCTCCTTCCTGGGAGTGGAGGCCAGGGGAGCCCACACCCTCCTGCCCTCCCCGGTTGGACGGCAGGGTTCACTGCTGTGCAGAGAAGGCGACAGCCCCGAGGTTTGCTTTTCTGTGAACTGTTTCCTGTGGGTTAAGCTATCATCCCGAGCACCTGGTATCCCAGCCTCCCGGTGCGAGCAGCACGGCGCCCACACCACAGAGGGGTTTGGCACGGGTTTTGTTTAACCATAACCAGAGGTCAGGCAGCTACAAGCCTGACCCTCCTGGCCCTGACTGCACCCTGACTAGTTGGCTTTTTAATTAGAGGGGATCTGGACAGAGCCGCATGGTTAGATAGCTGTATTTACCTGATTTAGATAGTGTACCAAATCACCTTGAGACAGCTGAGCAGCCAGGGGGCCGAGTCATTTGCCAGAACAGCGGGGAGTTCGGGGAGCAGGGGCCGAAGACAGGAGGTCGGCGAGGCCCAGTCCCCACCGCGGGAGAGGATCCAGCTGGGGGTCCCAGGGCGGTCTCTCGTCTCGTCTTCCTCAGTTCTTCTCAGCCCCCGAGTCCTTCTCGACCTCCCCTCCCCAACCTTCCAGTTCCCTTGAACCACTGCCTGTCCGACTTGGCCGTCTCACCCCACCTTCCTGTAAATCATTTCTTCCTTTTTATGACTCTCGAGGGTGGGTTTCACTTGGAAGGCTTTCAGCTGAGCTCCCCCAGGAAGGGGACTGTACTGGTGAGAAGCAGCCCTGATTGACTGGTGTGCAGGGTGCAGACCTGGGGCGGAGCCAGGTCTACCCAAGCCACACAGGCTGCACATCCCATGTACTTGAACTTGTCCTGGTTGCCGTGTGGCCTGAAGCAGGACTGTAGGCCCTCCAGATAACAAACGGGAGAAGCATCTCCAGATGGTTCATGTCCAGGAGTCCCCTCGATGCTGAGGCTCTCCCGGGGGCAGAGTTCCCCAGGCCTCGTTCTGTGCCAGGCCTCCCTGCTGTCCTCGGGGAGGGAGGCACCCACAGTGCGCACCCAGCCTGCCTGGGCCCCTGGGTGACCTGGCACAGGCCTGTGCCCCCAGGTGGCTGATCCGTCTGAGCTCTGAGCTTGAGGTGAGCAAAGGGCTCAGGAGGGGACCCTCCCCCTGGCTGTGTCCTGGGAGTTCAAGGAGGGCAGTGCTCCCACCAAAGAGTTCTTGATTACTGTTGAAAGGGGGAGCCTCATCATTTCCAGGAGAGAGCCAGAGGGTCTGGCTTTGCCAGTCTCCCATCACTCCCCGCAGGACCTCTGGCCTGTGCTGCAGGGTCAGACCCAGGTGCTCTCCCGAGCAGGACTGGGGTGGGGGCTGAACTGGAAGCAGGGCTCCTGATGGTGAAGCCCCTTGGACCGCAGTCCACCCTCGCCCTGGGGGCTGCGATGTTCCCTCCTTGGTCTTGGATGATGTGCTTGTGAAAACGAAAGGGTAGCGTGCGGCGGGCTCAGTTCCCACACACATTGCTGTGCTGGAGGCTTCAGTTCTCCTCCCCGCAGAGCCGCCAGCCAGCCTGGGGCCGCCCCTTCCGTGGACGCCTGGAGGAGGACAGGTCAACACTAGGAGATGCTAGAAACCCAGACAGCAGACACACATCCCCTTAAAACGCGTGAGCATGGGAGAGCTTTGCCACCCTCAACTGAGGCTTCTGGCACTTTCTGCAGGGCTCTCCTGCGCGCGTCCTCTGTTTCTTTCCTGTCATCTGTCTCGGACCTGAACCTGCCGTTGCCACACCCACGGTTGCCCTTAGTGGCCCAGAAGTAGGGGTCAGTGATACAGGTACGTGATGTGTTATGTGGACAGTTATGCAATTCCGTGTCCCATAGGGTGGTGTGCTACAGACTATATTTTAAGGTGGAGAAAGTGTCAAGGTTGAAGATCTCAGAACAGTGCTAAAATCAAAGCTGTCTCCTGTGAAGAAAAAAAGTATGTCTATATATTGCACCTCAGATTGTCAGAAGGTGGAAACTGAAATAAATTATCTTTAAAAAAAGAAGTCAGCCTGTTTAATTTTTGTTTTCACATATCCTTGAGGGCTTTAAAAAAAAAAAGAATTTGCAGTCTTAGTGACAGCGGTGGCTTTTCAGAAGAAAACATCTTTTTCTGGGGTCACATAGATGCTTCCTCACTTAGGCTGAGCGGCCAGGTCTTGTGCAGACGTGTGTGTGTCTTGTGGGAAATCTGGAAAGGGAGTGCCCCCGATCAGCAGAGTCCCCTGAGCTGCCGCCAGGGCCGGGCCTCCAGGAGGCTCTCACCTCTTTCAGCTGGGACCCTGATCCTGCCCCTCCTCTGGGCCCCGCTGCCTAGCTTCTTGCTTTTGGGGGCTGCGGGTGGGCTTTAAGTAGAACTAGATTACCGCTCCCGCCAGACACAAACAGGACACCTTTATCAGTCCTTCCTAACTTGGTTGATAGGCAGCTTTTGTGAAATGCTGGCTTTCTCTTTTTCTGATGATAAGAGGTCAGTGGCCCCACGGTCATCCCTGCACCTCATGTCCCTATGTTGTGGGTAAACTGAGTACCCCCAACACTCACATGTTAAAGTCCTAACTCCCCGGACCTCAGAATGTAGCCTTATTTGGAAATAGTCTTTGCAGATATATTCAGTTAGGATGAATGGGGTGGACCCTAATCCAATATGACTGGTGTCCTTATAAAAAGGGGACATTTGGACACAGACATGGGGAGACACCATGTAAGGATGAAGACAGATCAAGGTGATGTGTGTACAAACCAGGGAGCACCGAGGATGTCTGGGAAACACCCAGAGGTCCTCCTCACAGACCCAGAAGGACCCAGCCCTGCCAGAGCCCTGATCTCGGGCTTGGGGCCTCCAGACTGTAGGGGAATAGATTTCTGTTGTTTGAAGCGCCCAGTGTGTGGTGATTTGCTAAGGCGGCCCTGGAGACTGATCCACTGAGCTCTCAACGTTAACACAGGCTTAAACACCCGGAGCCCCGGTCATAAGACAGGAAGCGAGACCCGGCACGAGTCAGGGTGAGATGCACCCACATTTATTGAGCACCAGCTATACACCAGGCACCCGGCTGGCACCTTGATCCCCAGAGCGTCCTGAGAGTGATACTCTCCCTGTCGTACGGATGAGGAAACAGAGGCTCAGAGACACAGCAGAGCCCCCAAGCAACCAGCGTCAGCCCCGTTCCCCCGTCTCGGGAGTTCTCGTCCTAGTGGTGGAGGCCCTGCCCCTGCCCCCTGAGGTCCTCCACGGGGTCCTCGGCAGAGCTGTCCTCGCTCTCTGCTTCTTTTCTCTGGCTTCGCATGGTGCTCTGAGCACTCTAAACAACAACAACAACAATATCACAGCACTAATCATAATGATGGTGACAAGTATGGATTTCTAAGTGCTTCGGGAAGGTCTGTTCACCTACCACCACGATGCTTTGAGGGGTTACTATCATTCGCCTCACTTTGCAGGTGAGGCATCTAAGGCACAGAGAAATTAAGGAACTTTCCCAGAGTCACCCAGCTTGGGAGCAGTGGGTTTGGACTCAGGCAGTCTGGCTGGGGACCATACTTCCTTCACTGCCTTTAGAGAGAATTATCCAGAAAGCATGAGACACCCCTTGCCCCCTATTCGCTGGGTGACTAAATCTACCCTGACTGGCATGATGCTGCTTAGCGCCCTGATTTATCCCACCTGGTTGAGCACTCAAGGGTTTCCCTGCAGGAATATAAACGTGCCTGACCACAGGCCTTGCTGGGGCTCATCAGGTAGCAGGTAGTTCGTGCACCGCATTTCTTTCCGAAAAGCTGAGACGTTCTGAGCTCTGAACACGCGGGCGGGGCCCTGGGAGGCAGGAGTGCACACGCCCCCAGACGCCTCTAGGGGGCGCTCGGGAGCCGCGGCGGCCACAGGCACGGGGGCGTGGCTTCCTGAGTCCGGTTCTGGCCGGTTCAGTCCGCCTCAGGCCGGTCCTCTCAGCAGCTCTTTGGATTCCGGCTCTTTGGTGGCCTCTGGACCCTTCACTTTGTCACAGGCCTGACGCCCCACTGCCAGTGCTCACCTGGGCGAGAGACCACGGAGCAGCCGCGGCCGGGCCGGTGTCCGTGAGCGGCCGAGCGTCGCGAGGCCCGTAAGGCCTGTGAACTCCATGCATCTTGGCTCTAAAATCCTGCCGGGAGGGTTGAATCCGCTCAGGAAACAGAAAGGAGTGTGAACGGGAAGGAAAGAGGGCTGGACAGGATGGCGGGCGCACAGGTGACTGCCGGGCCCCCCACCCGCACTGGGAGCCTCCGGTTCCTCAGTCTGTTTGAGCTACAGCAGCCTTGTAAGTGGGCGTTATCACCCCATTTTACAGATGGGAAAGCTGAGGCCCAGAGAGGCTAGGTAACACGTCCATCGTCACATAGGAAGATTAGAAATCACCCTCCTGCCCCCCAAAATAGGGTAGAGATGAGTGACTGCACCGCAGCTTATCCAATCTGCATTTAACGTCTTATGGTGGTTTTAAAGCTCATCCACAAATTCTTTGACACTTTCTCCCATCAGGAGCTGGACTGTAATTCTCCCCTTGAATATGGTCTTTGTGAAGCTCAGATACTTCTGAGGTTAGGTCACAAAAGGTGACACAGTATTTCCGCCTGGCTCTGTCTCTGATGCTCGCTCTTGGAGCAGCTGCCACGGTGGGAGAGGCCGTGGTCAGTTACTCCGGGTGCAAACCCCACTACGGACCCAGACGGGGCGGGCCTCGTCGGGGTACATCTCATACCACTGCCCAGGGCCCCCAGCTCGGAAGGACTCTGCCGTCTTGGAATTCTTAGTAATTGTTGAACAGAGGGCCCATGTTTTCATTTTGAACTCTGAATCACATCGCCTACTGGCTACCCAGATGACAGCCTTCATCAACGAGACACGAGTGGGAAGCCTTGGAAAAGACTCAGCCCCAGCTACAGGCTGGCTGAAGGACCCAGATGAGGATGGCGCCGCTGAACCCTCCAACCCCAGAACCAAAGAAGACAAACACGGTGATGTTGGCTGACTTACACCACCAGGCTTGGCGCGTCGCGTCAGAGGTAACTCAGACAGCTTACTCTAGATCGCGCTCAGATCAGAGGAGGAGGATGAGCACCTTGTCTATATGCAGAGTGCAGCGAGCATCTCCCTGGACGTGCTTGTTGTTGTTGATTCATTTGTTTTTAAACACCCAGGTGACAGTGAACATGGTGATATCCCAGAGAGACAGTGCGGGGGCCATTACCTGCCCCTGGTCTGGCGCCAAGGGCCAGCTATTTAATGCACTTCAAGAGAATGAGCCTTCAAAGTTAGAGAAACTGCAAAATGTTGCCAACAAAAACTGCTTCTATCAAGACACAACCAACTTCAAGGTCAACCCCACACCCCAAATAAAAGATGGGGTGTACATGACCCACCTCCAGATCTCTCTCCAGATCGTACCTCTCCAGAGTCTGGAAGGCGCTGGAATATACCTCCACCGCTTTGGCATGGAAGACCATCTCAATGGTCACGAAATCCGACAAAATTTTCTATGGGGAGACAAGCCCGGATCAGCAACGCTGTCAGGACAGCCCTGGGGTCACCTCAGGCATGGACAAACCAGGAGGTGGGGGCTCAGTTGTCCTTGTGGGGCAGGTCCTTGGCAGGGAATTTCAATGTATTATTTCAAATTAGTTTATTTTTGTTTGAACACATAATGCATCTCCATAGTTCAAATGCTGCCTTGCACAGGGATTGTTCCAGAAATGTGTGAGGCCTTGTTTCTTGGCAAGGACTTTCTGAAGGGCATCCTGCTCTCAGCTCTGTCATCCTGGGCTCATCCACTCAGCCTTTGCTTGTCTCACTCTGCGGACAAGTGTTTGCAGGCTGATGCCTACAAACCTTCAGCCTCTGTCACCCACAAGCTGGAAGTGGGTCTTACCAGAGAGGGAGGGGTTACTGCTGGTAGACATTGCTCGGCCCAGAGGCCCCACGACCTGATCAGCCAGCTTGTCAAAACATTAGTGATAGAGAGGTAGGCTTCTCTTGATCAGATGGTTCAGCATGGCTTAGTAAACTCTTACAGAGATCCTACTGCATGCCTGCCTCCAGTGGGGGGCTTCTACTGTGTGCAAGGTCTAGCACAAGCTCCTACTGTGTGCCAGACCTGAGAGGAGATCCTACTGTGTGTCAGGTCCAGCACAGGCTCCTGTTGTGTGTCCCGCCCCAGTGTGGACTTCTTCTGTGTGCTGGACACAGCACAAGCTCCTACTGTGTGGGGAGCCTTAGCAGGACACAGGCTTGGTGCTAGGGGAGGATCCTGCAGTTTGGAAACGCCCTCTTCACGTCACATGGGAAGTGCCTGGGTAAGGTGGGCCGAGGAGGTCTGTAAGCTGACCTGGGAGAGGGAGTCCAAGGCTGTGATGGAAATCCCTGCCTCCCCGCTCCTCCCCGCCTGCCCTGGGAGGCGGTGCTGGCAGTAACACCTGTGAAACAAGGCCTCATCCTGCCCTTTACTGGCGTGTGGCCCGAGTCAATGACTTATCCCTTCAAGCCTCAGTTTACTCATCTGCACAGCAGAGACCAGAGCGGTCCCAGTTCACAAGGCCCTCCGAGATTCAGTTACTTCAACACCAGCCTCACCCGGGAGCTTATCAGAAATGCAGGTTCTCCGGCCCACCCGGGCCCACGGGATGGGACTCCACGGCAGGCTGGTCATCTCCATTGTAAGGAGCCTTCGAGGGGACTTCTGATGCCTGCTCAGGTAGGGGAACCCCTGCATGAGAGTATTGCTTACATTCTTTTATAGGAGTCAGAGAGTTGTTTTGTAAATGTGATCATTTTCTTAGAATTGCGATCTAAAACCAATATAATGATAATCATTATTTCAAGTTCTGGTTTTTATTTCTTTTAAAAATTTGGAGGTTTGGATAAGTGTCTCTTATCAGTTTAACCCCTGGATGTTAAAAGATGCTGGTTTTAAACTGCATGTTCTGTTGGCCCCTGACCGTAGAGAATGTTGGGTGCTCTCGCTGACCCCCCAGGAGTCCTGCTTTTAGTCCTCATGAACATCAGGTGTTGGACACTGGTCTGCTGTTGGACACTGGTTTTAGGTTCTGCCTGGACATAACAGCTCGGGCACTAATTACCACTGTTTCACTCACTTCATTCGTTCGTTCATTCTTTTGTTCATTTCTCAAATATTTACTGCATGTCTGCTGAGTGCCAGGCCTGGGGCCTGGTACCCAGGACTCAGTGGGGAACAAGACAGGCAGGGGTCTGCCCTGTGATGCTGACATGCAGCGTGGGAGCCAGGCAGGGAACAGTGAGCTCTGTCCCTGCTCTTATGGGGTCTGCGTGATCTGTCTCCCCCAAGGGTGTCAGCTCTATGAGGACAGGGCCTTGCTTTGTTGGCTATGGTGTCTCCAGCCTCAGACATAGCTCCTGGCACATAGTTGGTGTGTATTTAAACATCTGTTAGATTCAAGAGTGAATTAAAGATACAATGAATCCACCTTCTAGGATAACTGTCCCCCGAGGGAGCAGGGCAATGTGTGCTAACAGTGGGGTGGACCAGGTCTGGGGGTCCAGGCGAGTCTCCCTGAAGGACAAGGAGGTATTAATTTGATGCAGAGTAAGGGCAGAGCCCTGCTGGTAGAAGGCACAGCTTGTGCAAAGGCCCTGAGGTATGAAACGGCTTGGTGCGCTTGAGCTTGGAGGGGTATGTCCAGATGAGGCTGGAGGGCTGGGCTGGGGCTTCTGGAGACTTGGGGGGAATTTCAGCCTTTATCCTTGGAATGAGAGAAACCACGGGATGGTGTTAAACCTAGGAGTAACAAATCAGAGCTGTCTTTTGTGAGATCCCTGGGGCTGCAACTTGGAAAATGGACTAAAGGGGGAGTCAAGAGGGGGTACAGGGGCCTCTGTGACCATCTTGCCCTTAAAGACCCTGACTCCCTGAGGCCTCTTGTAAGAGAGGGGCTCTGGGCCCAGGATTCTGGGGGCATCGGGTTGGGGTCTGGGTGACTGGGGCTTCACAGAGGGGAAGAGGCAGTCAGGGCTAGTCCTATGCAGACAGGAAGGGGGCTAGGGAAGACAGACCCTGCCCAGGTCTCCTGGATGGTGGGGAGCCGTGCTGGGTGTTGAGAGGGCTGGGCTGCCAATGCTGGCTTCCAGGCAGGACAGCTGTGCAGGACAGCTGCCCAAGCAGCCGGCCTCTTAACCCCCGCGGCCAGGATGAAGCCAGGATTAACTGTCCTAGGAGCCTGGGCTCACACACACACGCACACACACACACACCATGTGCACACACACACACCATGTGCACACACACATGGGCACACTCACCAGTTCTCACACAAGAGGCAGCCCAGAAGACTTCCGCCTGGGGACCTCCCACCTCTACCTGTAGGTCCTTTAGCTTCTGCTTCTGGAAGGCATTGACCGTCTCCTCCAGCTGGTGGGTGGTACGGCCGGCATCCACCGAGGCTCTCTGCACACAGGTCTCCGCCTGGCCCCGGAGATAGAGGGTGTCATGGGGGCTCCATTCTCGATCATTTTCTGTCCCTTCACCCTACTTTGGGGCCAGCTTTCCTGTGTCATGGGCATCTCTTGCCAATTTAGTCATTGACCATGGCAAAAGGGGCAGGTGCCGCTTGGACAGACTCACTTGTCAGCTGTGTGACCTCGGGCAAGTCACTTAACCTCTCTGAGCCCCAATTCCTGCAAACAAGGGACAGTGATGAGGCCTGCTTCTGCAGGATCGTTGCAAGAATTAGAGTGGGCACCACCGAGATATTATTATAACAGGTACTCCACATTCACTGATCATGAATTCCTGCAGGTAGAAAGGTTTTAGGTAACTAATTTATTGGTTCCTTTGATTGACATCTGTATGACCGACTCCACGGTAGGCCGGCAGATGAAGGAGCTGGATTTCAGAGCCAGGCGCCCTCAGGGCTGAGTTCCAGGTTTGTCACTCAGCTCCCTGCGTGACCTAGGGTGAGTCACCTCTCTTGGTTCCCTCACCTAGACGGCCCGCCTCGTGTGAGCAGTGAGCACGTTACAGACCCGCGGAGGGGAGTGACTCCCTGACTTGCTGCGTGGTGTTGCTGTGGGGAGGGAACCCAGTTCTCTCAGACCCCAACCAACCGCTTTCCCAGCACCTCAGACTCCCGGCTCGAACTCAGGGCCCCGCACACACCTGCCTGGGTGAAGCTCACCTCACCATTTTGCGAGGCCATTCATTACCTTCCCCAGACAGACGTGTCCTGCTCACCTGGGACTGAGAAAGGTGCTGTTAAGGAGCCAGGTTAACCCGCAGCCCCTGGGGTGGCCCCTGCAGCCCCCCTCCTCCCCGGGAGCACGCGGTGCCCGGCCTCATGGAAGGATACGATCATCTGTCTGTCCGAAGGGGACTTCTGTCTCAGCTTCTCCAGTTTTTCCAGTTGTTTGATCTCATGGTTCCGGACATGTTTGAATTTCTTGATCTCAGCCTAAGGCAGGAGTTGGGCTGTTTCCTGGGGTCCCAGCCTGGCCAGCCTCTGATGCGGCCCACCCGCAATGCTGGGCCCTCACTCACCTGGGTCTGCTTTATCTGTGTCCCGTAGAGTTTCAGGGGGTTGACGACCTTGAACTCCAGCCTCTCCACCTGGGGGACCATGGACACACAGAGAGTCAGAATGGGCAGAGCCACGGAGGTGCTGGGAGACTTCGCGGCCTCTGACCTGCATTTATAGTGTGCCATCTGCATACCCGGAGCTGCACCATGGGCCCATGGGGGACAAGGCCAGGACCGGTTACCCTTCCCCTACCTTAGGGTTGAGAGCACCAACCTGGGCTCAGGGTGCTGCCTCCCAAGGGCTGGGGCGACACATTTCATATCACTGAGCCCTGTTTCCTTGCCTGTAAAATGGGTATGACTGTGCCCAGGGTTCATGGCAGCTCAAGGGGACCCAGCACTATTTCAGTTCTCGAAACTGCCTTAAGGCCTTCCAGGGGAGGGTGACACACCCGCCTGGAACGTGGACTAACACGGAATTCAGAGGTGACTGCTCTGTGCGGCCCCTGGGACACGGCAGGGTCGGCCAAGGCAATGCCTCGGGCCCCTGCATCAGTGCCCAAATGCCCAGCCTAAGGCTAGACACTCGAGTAAGCATGTCAGTAACAATAACAATGGTCACAATGACAGCTGGTGTGGATCACACACTTACCCTGTGGGGGTCACACTAGAGCAGGTGTAGGGGTGCCCCCAAGGGTTCCTTCAATCACCCATCGCCAGGCCCCACCCCAGAGGTTCTGACTCAGCAGGTCCAGGGAACCTGCATTCCTAACAAGTTCCCAGGTAAGGCTGATGCTGGAGGATGGTCTGGCCTGCCAGATGGGTCAGGGGGGCCAAAGTCCCCACGCAGTCCCAGCCTCCTCCTTCATCAGCACTTATGGTGCTTGTAAATGCAGATCTAAAACTCATGAGAATAATAGCTTTCCCAGGTACGGAAAGGGAAGGGGACTTGCTCCCTCCCTTTGCTGGCAGCGTTTCCTTTAGAAAACTTAAAATTGTAAATCCTTTCTCTGTCCCTTTGGGATGGATGTCAACCTTTTGACAAAGACGGAAAAGCCTCTGGCTGGTTTTACACCAGGAAAGATCAGTCATCTCTGCAAACGTCAAGGATAAGAGCGTCTCCTGGGGGTCTGCCTGGCGCCGGGCTCCTCACCTGCCTGCCTGCTTGTTGAGGGAGACAAGGAGTGTTCATTTTCTTTGGATAAAGACAGCCAGCACAGGTGGCCACCCAGTCACCAGGTGGAATTAGGAAGCCCTGTGTGACAAAGGGTGCTGTCCCCTTCCCAGTCCTCGGGGAGGCCCCGTCCCGGAGGACAGTTACCTCCCGGCTCCAGAACGTGCCCACAGCGGCTTCCTCCTGTGTGGCTGTCAGAGGAGCGCGGTTTCTGCCTTTGCCGTCACTTGTCTGATCCCTGTGACGTGCACTGCCTTGTGGTTTGATGCTTATTCAGTAGAAAAGGTGTTTCATTCTTTTCTGCCATCACAGAGAGGATTTTTCTGGGCTGGCTGGAGGTTTTTATTTTTCATTGTTTCCCTAACTCCCTGCAGCCCCCTTTCCCCCTGCTAAGCCTTCGGGCTCTCAGTCCTATAAACCGAGGTGTGGCCCTGGGGAGGGAGTGGTGTGAGTGTCCTCCCTCGGGGACACCTTTGCAGGAGACATGTCCACTGACTGTGGTCCCCACCAGTCGGCTCCATCCCTCAGACCCAGTCAGGCGATGGGGTCTGGCTCCTCTGGGGCAACCCACTCACCTCAGCCTGCCGGTAATCCTGTACTTTGGCCAGGTCCTCTGCGAAGTTCCTCAGGGTGGTCCGCATCTCCAGGTTCTCAGTGTTGGCGAAGTCGATGAGCTGTTTGACCAGCTTGTCGGCCTTGTCTCGCAGACGGGCCGTCTTGCGGGTGTAGGCAGCCAGCAGCAAGCAGAACTGGCCGAAGTACTTCTCGGCATTGGTCACCGTTTCCTCCATCACCCTCACCTGGCAGTCCCTGGGGAGTCGGGGGCCTGAGGGCCCGTTCTGGGCAGTGACGCTCAGCCAGATCAGGACAATGACGCAGGGGTCACCCACCTATCGCCCCCCTCCTGAGTGGCAAGCCCTAGGCCAGGTGTCTCTTCCCCGGGTTAACGCTCAGTTCTTGGGTCAGATGCGGGAGACTGGCAGGGTCACAGGGCTGGTCAGTGGCCAGACAGGAATGCAAACGTGGGTTTGACTCCTCACCCAACCTCTTCCACCCTGGGACCCTTTAGAGGGGCTTTATCGTCCCCACGGAGTTGGGCCAGATTGCAGCCATCCTGGCGGCCGCAGTGTCTTCCGTCTGAAACCCCCCGATTCTGTCTTTACCCCCAGCTGTTGAAATTCTCTCCTTTCTCTAAACTGTAAAGCTATTTTTTTTTAATTAAAAATTGGGGGGGGGGGGCGGGGGAACCGGTTTTAGGTTTACAGAGAAACTGAGTGGAAAAGACAGAGAGTCCCCAGATATCCTCTCCCCAGCACCTGTGGTTCCCCTGTTATTAACAGCTGCCCTCAGGGGCAGTGCCTTTGTTACAAAAGAGAAGCCAGTTGTGATATGTTCTTACTAACTAAAGTCCCTCCTTGACATGACGATTCCATCTCTGTGTTTTACGTTCCATGGGTTTTGACAAGTGCTTGAGGCCCTGTCTCCATCGTCACAGCGTCACAGAGAGAAGTCTCATGGCCCCAAAGACCCTGTGCTCCACCTGTTTGTCCCTCCTCCCTCCCCCAGCCCTGAACCTTTAGCTTGTCCCCCTGGCTCGAAGCTTATCACTTCCTGCCGAGCTTGGTTTTTTCGGGGTAAGGTGGGCTGGAGCTGGCTGACACATCTTTATGTGCTGCGAACCCAGTGCCTGCCTGCCCATCGGAGGTGTTCCATGAAATAAGATAGAGTGAGCGTAGGGCCTGTTGGATTTCATCTTCCCGAGACAGCAAAGGGAGCGCAGCCTCAGGCCCTCACTTCCCTCCCACCCCACTGCACCTCCTTCCAGGTGGTCACTGCCCCTGCCTGTCTCCATTTGACCAGGGCGCCATCCCCCTGCCCTCTAACCATACCTCTAAAGCTGGAAGCTGGAAGGAGGGCCCTTGTCCTCCCCCTGACAAACCCTAACTGCCCTTCATGGTTTGCAATGCACACGGCAAGCGTTACTCTGCAAGCAAAGTAAACGGAGGCCAGAGAGGTAAAGCGTATTGATCCAGGTCACATAGCCGGCCGCAGTCTCTGTCCCTCCAGCTGGGGTCCTGGGACCCTTCAATCAGAATCACCCTGGGGCACAAGTTAAACCTGCAGATTCCCAGTACACCCGCCCCCAGACTTGTGAACCATACTCCCTATGAGTAAGGCCCAGGGGGGTGCATTTTTAAAGAAGCACATTGGGTGGTTCAGAGGTGCCCTTGGTATTGCAACCTCCCAGAAGAACCAGGCATGGAAACAGCCAGGTAAAAAGCCGATGAGATGAGAGGTAGAATCAGGCTGCAGGCAGTGGGGTCAGGGATGATTCCACAGAAGGGTGGTGCCTGATGCGGCTTTGAGGCATGAAGAGAGGTTTCCCAGGTAGAGGTGAGCAAGGAAAGTTGGATACCCCAGAGCTGTGGGCAATAATGCTGGAAAAGCAGTCAGAGGCCAGATTCTGGAAGCCTCCATGGTCCCGGGCCCTGTCCTCCCTAGACCTTGAGGTGGGCTTGGTGTAAGTGAGAGAGCACCCTTACCACCGCCCCCTAGCAGTCCAGGCTGCCCCATCTGTCTTGGTGCATCCGGCCCTAAATACCTGGCCGCCACCTCCCTCCCAGCCGGGATCAGCGCAGGGCCACTCACCTGAAGAGAACAATGTTCATTGTGACCAGAGCTGGCAGCTGTCCTGGTCTTAGGGAATAAGGACAGAGCCCCAGGGGTCCTTCCCAAAAGCCTGGGAGAAGCCGCACAGGGCTGGGCGCAGCTCTGTGGTCCTGGCTCCAGAGACGCTGCCACCTGGTTGCCAGGCAATGTGGCCACCCACAGTCACCCTGGGAGGAGCCTTGGCTGGTTGCCTGGGCAGCCTCTCTCAGGGCCAGCCCCCGAGCAAGCGGGTTAGGAGGCTACCCCAGGTGGGGTCCCAGAGGCTCCTACTTTCCACATGGAGGTGGAGGTGCTTGTGAACTTGGCAGTGTTGGGGTTCGCCAGGAGGTGCAAGGACTGGATTTTGGGCTGCTCTCCTGGGACTCAGCCCCGGGCCCAGATGTGCTGGTGGATCTATCGCTGAGTCTCCTTCTCCCACAAGGAGGTGGCCTGGCCTCCCCAGGCTCCTCGGAGAGCTGGCTGTGCGGGGCAGGTTTGTGAAGAAGCACAGAGTGAACCTGGGGGGTCCCGAGGCCTTGTGACTGATGGAGGGGATGGCACTCACCCACAGGAACATCTTAAACATTTTTATCATCATCTTATTGGTTTTGTCCCCTTATGATAAAAACTGTCTGCTCATTATTAGAAAAAAAAAACCAAAGAGAACACAAAAAGGAGGAAATATAACAGCACGTATAAAACTGTACTAACTTAAGATTAAGTACAATCCATTTTGCTAATTGTAAGATTTGTGCAATTCAGTGTGCCTCCACTTTACCTAAAGAAAAGAATATGAAACTCACAAGCACAGCAAGCATGAGAGATGGGGTGGGAAGAGGGGGAGGTAGAACAGCAGAATGTTGGTAACTGTAGCCTCTGATACAAATCTGATACAAATTTAAATAACCTATAACGAAAAACTGTGTGTGTGTGTGTGTGTGTTTGTGTGTGTGTGTGTGTGTGTGTATAACTAAATCACTATGCTGTACACCAGGAACTGACACATTTAAATCAACTCTACTTCAATTAAAAAAAAAAAAAAGTGGGAGTTGGGAATCAGGAGGACAACAGAATCTGAGACATTTCACTTTCAAACCTAACCTTTCCAGTGAGCCAACTGCAATGGTCAGTTTTCCATGTTAACTCAGCTGGGCCAGGGTATCCAACCATTTCATCCAACGCAAACTCACGTGTGTGCATTTGGGAGATGTGGTAGCATCTGCAGTCAGTTGGTTTTAAGTAAAGAGGCTGCCCCTCAGTAATAGGGTCGGGGGAGGCTTCACTCAATCACTGGAAGATCCTAAGAGCAAAACAGAGGAGGGTTCCTGGAGATGAAGAAATTCCGCCTCAAGCCAACAGCGTGAGCTCCTGCCAGAGTTTCCAGCCCGCCCTGTGGATTTGGGACTTGCCAGCCCCCACATTGCATGAGCCAATTCCTTAAAATACATCTCTTCATGTATCCGATTAATTGATTCTGTTTCTCTGGAGCCCCCAGCTCTTCTAGGACCCCGAGGGGCTGCAAAGCCATTTCAGGTTTCTGCCGCTCTGGGAGGGTGGGCTTGGCATTACAGGCAATGGCCACGAGAGGGCAGCAGAGACCACCTAATGGGGAATCCCCGAGTGGCGGGCCGAGGGGACTGTGTGACCTCAGGAAGCACATCCCAGAGAAAACTGCCTTTACCCATGAGGGGAGAAAGAGCAGCGGGTTGGAGAGGAAGGGCAACGGGTAATTCACATCTTGAAACTTAAAGAACTAAGGAATGGAAACCACCTTTTGTAGGGCCACGTGGAGACATCTTGTGGCCAGAGAGGGAAAAGCTGAGGTAGTGGGGAGAGGGGAAAGTCGGGGAGAGGGATAGGGTGCAGGGGCTGAGTGAGGACAGAACTGGCCCTCCCTCCCCCTCACCCACCCCAGGCCCCTTCACTGCCCTTGGCCACAGGGGCAGGCAGGTCTGTGTCCTTGAGAAAAACTGCACAAACCATGTGCACCCCTCATTTAGAGCCCATGACTCTCTCTCTTTCCTACAAGTTAATTTTGCTGAACCACGAGAGAGACAATTGCAGACATCCTGACCTTTTCTCCTTGCAGGAGAAAGTTCATTCTCCTGCAAGACCTCAAGTGACTACACACCCAGGAAGGGACAGGGACGCAGTGCTGGCATCCAGTACTCTCTCCACTGTCAAGTTTTCCCATCAGGTGCTCACTGAGTGTCTCTCCCACCCCCAGGCCTGGGCTGCTGGTGGGGACGTGTCTCTACATAGGCAGACAGGTCCCTGCCATGTGAAGCTTTTGCCCAGGGGCCCAGTCCAGGCTCTTCCCTCCTAGCTAGACCCCAGGGCAGGCCAGGACTCCTCTGAGTGTTGATTTTTTTCATCTGTGAGGTGGGGACAGTAGTCATCCACCCTCATAGGGTCCCCTCAGGAAGGAAACGAGATGGGGCTGGGGAGGGACCCTTGGTGTCCGGCCTCCGTAGGATGAGGCCGGATGGGTAGGATGGGCAGGATGAGGGTGGCTACCAGTGCCTGGAGGGACCCCATCCCCACCTGGGGGTCTGCTCCCAGATCCAATGCACCAACATTTTTTGTGTAGCTCAGAAATGAATTAGCTTTTTTTTAGCAGCTGCATCACAGCGAGCTGGCATTCTACAGGCTTCGCGAAGCCAGCAGGCGGGCAGGTGAACTCCAAAAGGGGCACTGAGTTGGGGCTTCTGCAGACCCCACAGTTGGCAGTGGCTTTGCAGCCCTGTCGGTCCCCAGGGTTTCTTGTAATTCAGAGCCCGGCTTGGGGGATGTGCTCAGGCCCCACTGGGACTGGGGTCAGGCAGGTGAGTCTCAAGTGGTGGAAGCGGTGGGGTGGACTCTGTCCTAGATGGGCCCGCACAGGGGGCATCAGGGCAGCCGGAGAGGTAAGGCTGGAGGGGGCGATGGGGAAGGTTCCTCAGTCGTGCCAGGCCTTGAATTGGCAAAGAGCCCCTCACACCCCAGATTCTGCTTTGGCTGACTTCTGACCTCCAAAATACGAGATAATAAATGTGTGCTTTTTCTAAGTGGACCAGAGGACTCATGGGCCCACTGATTGTGGAGCCCTCTGCCCCCCTATTGGTCTTTCTCACGCTCCTCACTCCTGGGCCTGGGGCCTAAGCTCCAGACGGGACCCCTGGTGCCTTCCTGAGTGGCCTCTGCTCCTACTCTTCCCACTGCCTGAGCCCACAGACCCCCAGACAGGAGGACCCCAGAGCCAGAGTGCAGAGTCCAAATCCGGCTCTGTTGGGTGATCTTGGCGGCGGGGTTGAGGGTGGGGCACCACCCTCCCCGAGGCTCAGCACCCTCCCCGGGTAACGAGGGTGGCGTGCATCTACCCTACTGGGTTCCGAGGGCGTTATGAGAAATAATGTCCGTAAAACTATCCAAATAATGTCTTCGTCACGGTGTCTGATGGTGTCAATGCTTACCAGTCGTCCTCTTCTGATTCCTATCTTTGGGTCATGTTCAAATGCCTCCTCCATCTGAGCTGTGCCCTCTGGCCCCAGACAGCCCTGGTATCCCATGGACCAAGGTGGATGGTGTGATCACCTGTGATGACAGCGTAGTCACTGACATTCACTGGGCTCTTATTCTGAGCCAGGTGCTGGGCTGAGTGTTTTATGCAGACACACAGCGACTGTCAGTCTCACCTCCGAGCCCCCCAGCCTCTCTCATACAGCAGGCGCCCTACAGCCCCTCTGCAAACGACTGCAAGCCACTCTCCAACCAAAGGATGGTGCATTTCTTAGGAATAGTTTGGCCACAAATCAAAGGAAACCTCAAATAACCATGGCTTTAAGAAGATGGAAATTTCTTTCTCACTGTAGGAGGCTTCATGATGCTAGGGCCCAGGTCTCTCCTATCTTGTTTTTCCTATTTCTAGAGTTGCCCCTGTGTTCCAAAGTGGCAGCTGGAACTCCAGTCATCACATCTACCATCCAGCAAAAAGAGGTGGGGCAAAGAAGGGCATGCCCCCTTCTTTACTTAAGTTGTACACATCACTTTGTGTTCGCATCCCACTGGCCAGAACTTAGTCACATGGCCACGCTTAGCTGCAAGGGAGGCTAGGAAATGTAGTTTAGGCTGCAGAGCCCACATCTGGCAGGGTACACCTCCACCAACTCCCCATGGATTCACAGCCACTAAACCTCAGCCTCGGGAGACTCGATGTGGACTCCCTCAGACTTTCCTGGCAGGGCCCTGACATCGGGGATCTGGGGAACTTGGCAAACACCCAACCCTGTGTCTCCTAGAACTCAGGGCTCATGTGCTGAGCAAGCACCAAGGACAGACCTGATGTCCCATCTTTCTCCAAGCTGGCGGTGGCCTCGGGTTCCTCGGGCTCAAGATCATGTTTGTGGCATGCCTCGCTGCCTGTCTGCAGTCTTGACCAAACAATTAGAAAAGGGCTCTCAGATTTCTTCAAATGAGCAGAAGGAAAGAAAGAATCAAAACTAAAATATGTTTCTCTTGGAAAACCCAGGGGTGATTTCGAAACCGGGTGATGTAGGAAGTCAGGAAGGGGTTGGAGTAGTTGCTATCTGAGTCTACCAAACGGAGAAAAACTCAGGAGCACTACTGAGAGAGGGCCCTGGAGGATGGTAAGAGGGGTTCTGGGGAGGAGGACTCATGAGTCACGGGGTCAAGTCCTGCCTTGGCTGCAGGATGCTGTGTGACCTTGGGCAGGTCACTTCCCCTCTCTGAATCTCAGATTCTTATCTGTATAATGAGAGGGTGGGACCAAGTGTCCTCCCATTTCTGCTGCCCTGGGGATCAATTCCACATCCCGGAACACCCTGCGCTCTGACCCTGTGTAGCTTTCTGATAAGCAGAAAGTCCTCAGCCTGTAGCTCAGGCTGCCTGGGGAACCGTGGCTCCTGGAGCCCAGCCCCAGCTCCACGTGAAGGGGCCTCTCTCCTCTATTCTTTCTCATCTGCTGGACTCCTGGCAGCACAAATGTTTCCTGAACAGGAAAGCCTTGTTCCCTCCCAGGCAAGGAGAAGACAATTTAGGAGCAATTAGCAGCTCCCCAGGAGAAGAGACACAGGGAAGGATGGTGGGAAAGTAAAACCCTAAGATGCATCTTATTCATATATTTTACACAGCTTTTCCCCCCTAATTACAGAAAGTCCAAAAACATAGGTAGAAAGTGTGGATGGAAAAGCCAATAACCCGCATCCAGAGATGCCCCTTAGCTACACCGGGGTGCATGTCCTTACCATCCGTTTGGTAAATAATTTATACCATTTCGTGATTTCTACATATCACAGGCATGCCTGGTTTCTTACCAACTCTGTATTGGTCTAATTTTTGTTATTTTTTTCGGCTTTTCGTTAAGAAAGATTTCAAGTACACAGAACAATGGGAAATATAGGACATTATAAATTGTGTACCCACAGTCTCAGTTCAAATACCACGAACGTTTGCCAGTCGTCAGCCTTATTCTTGTGGTTGTATACATTCCATGACAGCACTTGTACTCGGACCTGGTCAGTTACCGAGCAAACATTTATGAAGTGGCTACTCTGTGCGCAGCGGTCTCCTAGGCACGGGGACCACACCAGGGAGCAATAGTCCGGCATTTGCCGAGTGGATATTCAGTGGGGAATCTTTGAGATCACGGAGCCATCAGCCAGCAGGTGAAGTGGAATTTCTAACATGCAACCAGCCTTCCTGGGAGCTCAGGGCACCCTCGAGATGGGTGAAGGTTCCCTCTGGGGACTTTTGACCCATCAGTTTGAGGCCCATTTCCTCAGTAGGAGGGAGTCGCCAGGGCCTCCCCCAGCCAGTGGGAAACCAGTGCCAAGTGGTCCAAGGCTTTTATCAGCCATGTCTCCCCAACAGCCACCAGCCATGGGTAGGATGTGACCACAGCAGGACCCAGCCCAGTGGCCCCCCAAGGCTGACCACATGGCTTAGCATTTCACAGTCCAAAGCCAACAAACAGGAAGGGCCACAGGAGAGGCAAAAATGAACTCACAAAGTGGGGTTGATCCCATTAAGAAAAAAGTGCCGGACTGTTGATTTTCTTTATTTTGGTGCTCAAGTGTCTCTTGTGCAAAACGTCAGTGGTTGTAAGTGGCATTTTTTAAAATGTCCTCACTTGGCAAAACGAAGAGTTGGCAACCCTTTGTTGGTTCCCAAAATGGGGAAAGAGAAAAACGACTAACCTGTGACATCGAAGAGCTGGGAACCACCATCTGGTGCACCTCTCACACTCGCAGAGGGTGGGAACAGCCAAGGCCTACATCAGGGTGTGGTGACCGTTTGCACCTCTCTGACCTGCAGCTTGACTTTCTCCCTGTCCAGACTGTCCCCGTGTCCAAAGGCCCCAGGCTCGAGGGAGAGGGGCAGCATCACCTGGGAGAAGGTGAGCCACTGGCGTCAGTGAGGGAGACGGCTCAGGACGCTCAGGGCTGCTGGGGGTACGGTTCCCTGGGACGTGTGACATGTGCACCTATCTCCCAGCCCTCTAAACAAGGAAACGAAGGCACAGAACGGGGTGGGGTCTGTGCCCAAGGAGATTGGAGCTGGGCCCCAAAGTCTCTGCCTTCCATCTGCTCAGTCCTGATTTCACCCATTAGGAAAATTTAAACATAGTTATTTGGGGGAACTGATGCAGATAAAATGCCTTTTTATTTGGCCAAGCCAGAAACATTTTTAAAAAGCCTCCAAAATGAAGAGCTCCCTGTCACAGCATTTTATTCCAGGAAAAACACTGTAACACACACACACACAGATGACCTCGGGGGTGGGTGCCAGCTGTCCCCTCACGCTGACACATTCTAAACGCTCAGCATCCTTATTTTGCTTTTCTGTTGAGTTCCCGTTGGCCTAGGACTCCTAGCCTACCTTTGGGGGACAACCTCAGCCAAACTGCTTGGTTTGAATCTCAGCTCCTCTGCGCCCCAGCCCAGAGGCTGTGGCAAAGGTCTTACCTGCCGCGGCCTCAGTTTTCTCATCTGTGAAGTGGGAACAGTAAGACAGAGCTTCGACAGGGCCTGGTGCATGGTGACTAGTCCGGAAATGACAGCCGCTTTGCTTCCCGGTCCTGGAGCAGGGGCCTGGCTGGGCTCAGCACCGCGGGGAGGAGGGGGAGCGAGAGCGAGGAAAGTGGGAGGGCGTCCAAGATCAACTCTGCTGACTTCAGGCTCCACTGAGGCCGCGGCCACCGTCCAAGCCGCCTCCATCAGAGGCACCGAAGGGTGACCGCCCCTCGGGCTCCCTGATTCCACAAGGACAACTCAGCCTCTTCCCTGGGGCTGCACAGAACTTTTTCCTCTAAACAATAAGCGTGGAGCTCCTGTGCTTCCTCCCTCACAGGGCGGCATCGCACATCCGCTGCGTTTGGCGGAGGTGGACACTGCAGAGGCCAAGGTGCGGGGGCCGGGCCCGTCTGGGAGCAGAGAACTGCAGTGGTGGGGCGGGGGAACTGAGACCAGGTCCCTCCCAGGGCAGTCACTTTGAGTGCGCCACCCAGCCCGGCGGGGCCTGCGGTGACACGTTAATCAGAACGTGACGAGAACATGGAAATTTCCACTGGATGCCAGTTTGGGTTTGGTTCCTTGGACTTCTGAGTGATAAAAAGTCTTTAAAGCAGTTGTGCAGTCAGGATTTGTGTTCACATGTGGGTGCTGAGGGTGGTCATAAAGTCATCCATTCATTCAACACAATTCTTATTGAGCGACTGCTCTGGGTTGTGGGCCAGGGGACCACGATGGACAAGTCAGGTGTGTGCCCTGACTTCCTAGAGTCTCAGTCTAGAGGGAGCCCCCAGTTACACAGGGGCATGGCAGGCCCGTGGGCAGTGAAGACTGTGTTCAGATGATCTGGCAGAAGAGGGAATTAAGAGTTAAGAGCCCCCACTGGGATGGCTACTAGCAAAAAGATGGACAGTCACAAGTGTTGGCGAGGATGCAGAGAAATCAGAACCCAGGGAATGGAAACTGGTGCAGCTGCTTGGGGAGATGGCCTGGCAGTTCCTCAAAAGGTTAAACATAGAGTGAGCATGTGACCCAGTCATTCCACTCTAGGTCTCTCCCCAAGACAAATGAAAACGCCCACACAAAAATGAGTACACAAATGTTCACAGCAGCACTATTCACAACAGCCAAAAAGTGGAAACCCAAATGTCCATCAACGGATGAATGAATAAACAAAATGTGTCCCTCCGTGCACTGGGAGATTATTCAGCCCTAAAAAGGAATGAAGCCCAGGCTAGGACGTGGATGAACCTTGAAACATTGTACTTGTGAGAGAAGCCAGTCGCAAAAGACCCACATATTGTATGATTCCACTCAGATGAAATGTCAAAAGTAGGAAGGTTCATGGAGACGGCAAGTAGATTGGTGTTTGCCGAGGTGGGGGGTAGGGAGTATTGGGGTGACACTAAAGGAAATAGGGTTTCTTTTGGGGGTGGTGAAAATGCTCTGGAATTATACCGTGGTGATGGTTACATACCCTTGCGAATATGTTTTTTTTTTTAAACTGCTGAATTGTACATTTTAAAATTGTGGATTGTGTTGTATATGAATTCTGTCTCCATTTAAAAAGAAGCATAGAGAAGGGCCAGGAAATGGGAGATTTCAATCTTTCATGGATCTCTCCACCTGTAAGTCCTGGAAAGTATATAGAATATTCATTCCTTTTAAATTTTCTGGGTTTTCAAAGGCCACATAGCTGTGGCCCCTTCTTCAAGATCTCTTTTGCTCTGGGTTATTTCTGTGGCCTGGGCTGTCCAGGGAAGGTACTGGCACATTCTGAGCACTTACTGTGCTCAGAAAAGACAGGTACATTAGAAGCAGCAAGGATGTCTGTCTTTCCTTTGGAGATCTAAACACCATTCAAATCCTCTGCGCTTCAAAGCCAGCCCTTGTTGGACCTTCTCAGTTTAAATGTATAGCCTTTGAATGAAAAGGAACAGAGAGGGGACTGCCAGGTACTGTTGGGCAGGTTGTTCACTGTGCAAGCAGCATTTATTGAACATTTACTATACACCAGAAACCATACTGAGCTTATTTTCTATAATGAACTTTGTTTAATTTTCACACTCAACCTTGGGTGAGAGTTGTTATCCTCAGTTTATGAAGGCAGGAGCCTTGGGAAGATTCGTGATTCCCCCGAATTCATGCTCTTTTCACGGTTGTGCCAGGAGGGATGCAACTCTGGCAGGAGCCTGGCCTTCCTGCAAAGCAGGGCCTACCTGACTCCTGGGAGGAGCCAGGAGTTCTCCACCACCCAGGGAGTGCAGGGAGCCTGAGGTCTGTCCAGAGCTGGCCTTGGCCGGCGGAAGTGCAGTGGTTAGACATGCGCATCAGAGGTCAGCAGGACCTGGGTTCAACCTTGCCGGTTCTGTTCTTGTGCAAGTTGTTTAATGTCTCTGGTCCAGAATCCTGTGCTGGTCCATTAGTCCATCGGGGCAGGGGCCCAGCTGTCCTGTTTGTAGCAGTACCTGGCGCCTGGGACAATGCCTGGTAGGGATAATATTTTTAATATTTTTTTGAACAAATGAGTGAATGAATGAATGAATGAATGAGTGCTACTTAGTGCCAGGGTCTGGGCTGAGACTGCAGGATGGGCCTCTGGAATTCACCAGACCCCTCATAGAGGAGGCCATAGCCCCCAGGTGCCCCATCCTGGCAGAGGTCGGATTCTCCATGGGTGGTCCTGCGCTGGGGTGTGATCAGCACAAAACCCAGAAAACACTGCTGGAGGGGCCCCTACGTGGCGGGGGAGTGCTGGCCTCTCCCCTTTCGGCCTTGCCGGCGCCGTGACCTTCCGCACCTGGCCCCGTCCATCTCACTGGCTGCCCTGGGCCGCCAGGGAGCTCGTGGCTGCCTGGCTTGCCTTTCACACTGAGAGGGGACCTTCTCCGTCTGCTCAGCCTCACCGGGACTTTCCTCCCCAGCTCTCAAGTTACATTCCATTCACAAAAACAATCTAGATCTTAAGACGTGTGAGCGCATTATAAGGGGAAAAGCGAGGTGGAAAAATGTGGTCAGGGAGCGAGCGAGCTGGGACTGGGGCACAGGAAATGGCTGCGCCGCCCCCCTTCCACCCACCCACACACATGCCAGCTGGGGAGCCTTTCCATCTGCTGCGTGGGCTTCTCGGCTCCGGCTGCCCATGCTGTGGAGGGGGCAGGGGCTGAGCCGGAGAGGCAGAGACATTCAGAGGTGAAGGCCCTTACCAGCAACTGTTCCGGTCTTTTTTCTCCACCAGGGCTGCCCAGTACCGTTGGGCAGGTTGCTTACTCTGCAGCAGGACCTGGCTGTGTCCAGTAAGTCCTGTGCCCTGGCACACGGCTCTGTCGCCCAGCAGGGAAGCTTTTCCTCACACACACACAAAGGCACTCATGGGCTAGCGGTCTTGGTTCCTGTATCTTTACTTCTAAGATGCCTAAAACAGAACTTTGCTAAGTGTGATCCCCCACCCTTCACTCTGAGACTCTCCATGGCTCCCACTGACCCACAGTATAAAAATTAGAAGAAGATGAATAGCATTCACATATCCTGACCATTCACTATGTGCGCAGACTGTGCTAAGGGTTTTGTCTGCAACGCCTCTTTCCCCATCACACACAATCTTTATATTACGAAGCATAAGACACATACGGAAAACTACACAAAACATGTATGTACTATCTAACAATTTATAAGCACTTTTAACCCTCACAGCAGCCCCATGAGGTAGTCACTATTACCTTCCCATTTTCCAGATGAGGACACTGAGATACAGAGGGTAGGTTGTAGGCCTGGGACCACACAGCAAATGGGAGAGGTAGGATTTGCACCCAGGCCTCTGGTTGCAGAAACCCACGGGGTTCGTGCTCCCCTGTCTCAGTGACACCCTGCGAGGGCTTCTCATTGTGCCCATTTTCCAGATGGGACACTGAGGTCCAGAGGGCTCAATTGCTTGTCCAGGGCTCGAGCGAGGCCCAGTGTGGAGGAGGCCACACTTATACCACACACAGTACCCTTGCACACAGTAGGTGCTGAATAAATGCCTATTTGAGTGAGGCTTGGGTGCATTCAAGTGCGCCAGCGCCCAGCCCCTCTCCAGGCAGTTTTGTGAGAGGCAGTGGGGGTGGGGTAGAGAAGGCTGCATTCCCTGGGATGCCGGCTCAGACACGGAGTCCTATGGGGGGGAGGCCTTCACCCCTTCTGGTGCTCCCCGCCAAATATCTTTGTGCCCAGAAGAGGCTCGTTTGAGGACAGAGTCCCAAGGTTGCCAGCCTTTGCTTCCCCCTGGCCACTGGTGCAGCAGGAGCCTCACATGCACCCTCCTTGCCCCGTGCGCTCTGCACACAGTAGGACCTGAATGGACTGGAATTCCAAACAGCATGGTCTCTGCTGCTGGGAGAACCAGCGTTCAACTGTCAGCTTGAGACCTTAGTGTCCTCACCTGCAGAATGGGGTGAACACCTTGCCCTTGGGTCTGCGGTGCGGCTTGAACCACCTCCTCTCTGCTGCCCGCCGGGGTGTGTGCTGGTGCGAGCAGTGGCTGTTTTCTCCCTGTCTTCACCTGGCAGGGCAGGGGCCGAGCCTGGGCACAGGCAGATCTGTGGCTTAAACAAAACCAAGGGCTGCTGTTCACATGAAATCCTTATCCACGGGGCCCCACAAGGCTTATTCCTGTTCAGGATTTTTTTTCCTGTTGCATCTGTCGGTATCATAAATACTTGCAAGAGGAAGAAAAAAAAATTCCCCCAGACTTTACGTCAACACAAACAGCCCTAATTGGTCCTGGAGCCTCATAATTCTCAGATTGTCTTGACCGCGTGTATCTAGGAAATTCACAGCAGCAAAGGTGAAGGGTGTTTTCATTTGTAAATTGAAGTGGAGGCTTTGTCTTCAGCTGAAATTTGGCTCCAGCCCCTCCTCGCCTTGGGGCACTTTCTCTATGTATGTGCAGAAATCTGACTTATCACTTTCTTAAGGGAAGGAGAAAATACATGAATATTTAATTATTTTGCTGCCAAGAGGGGAGGGTTGAGAGCAAAATGAATAAAGAGCTGGATTTTTCTTTTCAAAGGCCATGGCGGGATCCGACCGAGGCTTTCGGATTTCTCCCTGTCCTCCCGCCCCGCCTCGTGTCAGATCGGGGGCCACAGCTGTCGTGTTCCCACTGCCCCGGCATCTCTAGTTTTGGGAAGGATCAACCGTAGGCGAGTTTGGGTAATTTCCGGTTGGTTGTTCAGGGCTCCTTGGCATTTTTGTTTGGCTTGCAACAAACCTAAGGGTGGGGAAAGGGGAGGTGAGGTCCTAGCACGTCTTTGGCGGAAGAATTGCCAGCCAGCAGAGGAGGAGGGCCTGTGGCTGATGAGGCTAGAACATTCTGCAATGTGCAAGCCAAAAAATTCCAAAAGAAACATTCTGTAGTTTCCAGCCTGTAAGAGGAGGAAGAGGATTTCCTCTTTGGGCGGCTTCTGGGGGCTCTGGGGAGGGCCCCCATCAGTGGCGGCCCTTCTGGCGGCCAGCACGGAGGGGCAGCGGCGGGGGCGGGGGCAGGAAACAAGGTCGAGAGTCTGAGCAGGACCAAATTTGGAGAAACTCAGGGCCAAGCATTTCAGCCCAGGCAGGAATAGGCCTCTCTATGCAGGCAGAACATCCTCCCCTAATGGTGGTCCTGGGGAGGGCTGCGTCTGCTTCTTGGGGGGAGGGGTGCTTAAACCAAGGCACCAAGGTACCTTCACTTTGCTGAGCAAGTTTCCGGGAGGGCTGCATGTTGGATGAGAACGACCGAAAGGACCACCTGCTGGGTGGGCATCACAGGCTTCCAGTATATTCCCTGCGTCCTCAGCAGACCCTGCAAGGGCCTGGCCACTAGGCCCATAAGACAGATGTGGACCGAACTGATGCTTGGAGAGGAAAACGGTCTGGCCCAGGCTCCTTACATACAAAGAGCCACCTCTTTCCCCATTAGATAACTTTAAGCTGAACTATTATCTTCTTAATAACAACAGTATGCCAAACATAAAGGCATTCTATATAAACTGTTGAACATAAAATAATGGGGAATTCAAAATTTTCAGAATAACCTTTAGGAATAATTAAGACAATTGTGCTACGCCAACTTTGTTATAACGAGTTGGACAGAACATTGGCAGATAGATGTGCCACTAGCCTGTCTTTCGCATCAATAAAGCTATAATAAAAATACAATAATGTCTCTGTGTGAGCAGCATCCCCTTAGATATGGCACCTTGTGCAACGCACAACCTAAACAACTGAACACAGCAGCCCTGATGAATAAGCAGATTTGGGCTTGAGGCTGTCTTCCCAGAGCCTGGGCCAGGCTCGTCCCGTGGCTTGATTGGCTGATTTGGCCCCATCCCAGCGTCTAACCGCTAATGATAGAGAGCACAGATGAACCCTAGAGGAAGGGATAGAAGGAACAGAGGTGCAGGGATTAGAGACAGTTTGTATCACTCTCCCCGTGGTCCAGGCACAGGGCCTGGCTCCCAGTGGGCATCCTGAATGCAGACTGACTGAATGACTGTAGGAACAAAAGCTCAGCCCACCTCCCTTCCCCTCACTTCTTGTCTGTATCCCCCTCGGCACTGAGCTCAGGGACGTTGGCCAAGAGAGGGGCCACAATCTGAAACCCCACTGAGCCAGGGAAACAGGAGCCAGTTCCCACGGGCCCTGGGACACAGTGAGCTGTGTCAACGCCACCGGCCAGAACCTCTTGTGATCAGGGACAATGCTTGGCCCTCAGGCCCGAAGGACATCCCGGGGTCTCCGGAGGCTGGGCCGGTCCTGCCAAGCGCCCTGGCCTTCTGCCCACCCGGCGCTGCCTGCCGAGGGCGGGGCCCACCTGGCGACCCTTTCCTTCCAGCTGCTGGCTCCAGGGGTTCCGGCCACACCTTTCCTGTGGCTGCCCCTTCTCTTCCCGGCCCCCGCCCTGCTGGCCTGGCCGCTCCAGTGTCTGCCCACCACCACCCCTGCCTTCCTAGAATATTCCCCTGGGGCACAGGGCTGGAGGTCTCAGCCCCCAAGGAGGGGAGGGAGTAATGAGGCCTGGTGGGGGGTTGACAGCTCTGGCTTTGTGCAGCTGACTCATGTCACATGCTCGCTGAGGGTGCTTTTGAGACAGAGATGCTCATCTGTGTCATGGCCATTGTGTGGGTGCCCTCCACACTCACTCAGGCCTCGCTCAGCAGTCCTTGGATAGGCCAGTGTCATCATCCCCACTACACAGGTAGGGAAACTGAGGCTCTGAGAGGTTGAGTGACTTGAGGAGGTCACACAACTTTTACCAAAAGTGGGCAAGGTTGAGCTCAGGCGTGTTTGCCCCCAAATTGGGAGGGTCTAACCACTCTACCAGCCTGCCCTGTGGAGGCTGCAAGCCCCAGGACTTCAGCCCGCTCGCCCAGGCTGCATCTGGGATTCTCACGCCCGGTGGAGATGCCTGGGACTGTGTTGGAATCAGAGAGAACATTCCCCACCCCCACCCTTGCCAATTCCTGGCTCCAGTAACATCCAACAAAACCGCCTGAACAAGCCAGAAAGTTGAGTGGACTTTGCCCAAACAGCGGTTCTTACAGGGGAGACCAGAGCGGTTGTGCTGCTTCCTTCTGAAGTTTCTCCAGGACAGTCGGGGTGTGTGTGTGTGTGTGTGTGTGTGCACGCACATGTGCACACGCACGCGTGTGTGTTACCACCTACGCCTGGAGGACAGATGTCTCCTCAGAGCCTGGCTGTCAGAGCAGAGATGGGAGCAGACGGTGGGAGGGGTTGGAAGGAGAAGAGAGGAGAAGGCAGGCAGGGAACACAGTCAAGCCACAAGACCAGGGGGGTTGATGAGAGAGAAGGCATGGCTCTTCAGGTGGGGGTTCCCCAGGGCCGAGGGACGGGTCTGCCTGCAGATCCCGGATCTCCAGCCCTGTCAGTGGGAGCCACGGGTGCGGAGGAGAGAGAGCTTTGGCTCCGGAGTCAGGAGAGCCTCAGTCCTGCAGTTGTTAGCAGTGGTGTTTCTGGGCAGATGTATCACCACTCTGACCTTCAGTCTCCTCATCTGGAAAATGAGCAAAACATCGTTCCTAGCTCGTGGGTGGTTGTGAGGAATAGATAAGCTATCAAGAGGAGATTAGGGTGCTTCTTGGTGCTCATACACATTAGAAAAAAAAAGTAAGACCGTTCAGGCCATACCAAAAGGTCAGTTTGAGGGTTGAGGGAAAGAATTCTCTATTTCCTCCAGGGCCTGGCCTTGGTTTGGCCCCACTTCCTGTTCCAAACTGGCTGGTCAGGCCTGCCCTGATTTAACCCCTCCCCTGCCCAGAGTCACCTCAGCTGCTTGGCCAGGGCCTAACCTGGCCCAGTTGGTTTGATTAGCCTCAGCCTGGATTTTAAGGCAAAACTCGGTCTCTCCCCTCACAACCCGGGATGGCCCGCTGCCCACCCTGTGCGGCTGCAGCGCTGCAGCCCCTCCAGTGCTCCGACTTCATGGTGCTCTAAGGCCCCAGGTCAGTGGGTCGCTCAGCATGGTCCGCCCACTCCTGCTCTCCCCGCAAGTCAAGCTGAGGAACCAGGCACTGGGAGGCACCGCAGCCCCCTCGAGGCCGCTTCAGAGACCCTTTGCCCAGACCAGCACGCTCTGCCGCCCACTTGCTGTGCGAGCTCCGGACCCCATCTCCCTGTCCAAGGAGCAGTTCCAGTGACCTCAGACATCCTTCCAGCTCCACCTCTCACAAAGTCCACCTTCAGGGTGGTACTTCCCTCCACCTCTGTCCACATACAGAAGTCTCAGGGAAGGCTTTTGATTGGTCCTGGTTAGGTCACATGCCCATCCTTACACCAATCACAGAGCTAGGAGAAGGGGTGAATGTGATCAGTCAGGACTGGGTCACATGATCTCCCTGGTTGCCAAGGGGCAAGGGCAAAATACTGTATTTGTTACCTGCCCCCCACCCCCCCAATCTTGGGGTTTGGGTGGGAGAAGCCACTCTCCCAGGTCAGGGATGCAGTTCCACGGGGTAGGGAGTGGGGCTGTGGGGAAAATCCAACTGCCAGATGTCCACAGTCAGGGTAAGTCCAAGGTCGGGTGGGAGCAGGGTGGGACGGAGCCAAGTGGGCGGGACCGGCAAGGGGAATGCATGGGGACCCCACCCCCTTCCGCCACATGTCCAAGGAGAAGGGGTGCAGTGAGATCCCCTGTGCAGTCCCTGTGCCGGCCCTGGTGCCTCCGGCCTCCCTTCCCTGCCGCCAGAGCACACATTGCAAACATCTGCCCTGCTGACTGCTGGGGGTCGCCCTCCTGGAGTTTCCTGCTGCTGACAGGAACCGTTCGCCTTTTTATTACCCGCAGTGCACATCTGGGAACACTCTCGGATCAGTCTGGCTAAGCCGTGGGCTGAAGAGCCTACTCCTAGGCCAAGCTCATGGGAGCGGGGGAGTAGGGGCTGCAGTGGGGGCAGCCTGAGTCTGGGAAGCACCTCCCCCCACCCCCGAAGCTGCCCCATGTGACTGGCCTCCTGGACAGCGTCCACAGAGGGGTTGTGTAACCAGCCTTGTCCAGGAGGGAGGGGACCGCCTGGGCCCAGGGTGGGGTCCCACCAGTAAGCCTGGCCTGCCAAGTCCAGAAATGGGCCTCAGGGGTGGCTTTGGGACAGGGGACAGTGGGGCTTCTCTGATTAGGGGTTGAGGTGTTAATTCTCCCCCTTCTTTTCCTTCCTTTTCTTTCTTTCTTTCCTCTCTCTCTCTTTCTTTTTCTTTCTGTCTTTTTTCTGCCTTCCTTCCCTCCTTCCTCTCATCCCCCTTTCCTCCTTCTTTTTCTTTCTTTATTTTCTCCTTTGTTCTTTCCTTTTCTCTCCTCTCTCTTCTCCTTGAAATGACTGTTAATTTTCCCACTCAAAGAGCACATCCTTTGAAACTGAGCTGAAAGCAAGAGCCTGAACAAATAGCATTATTTTAGAGAAACCTGGTCTTTGTGCTTAAAGATAACTGGATAGGTAGGGGAGCTGGCTGTGTCTTGCCCACCTCTCTCCATCATGTGTTGAGTGCCCTTCTCCTTGGGCCTTTAAAAGTGAAAAATGACCCTTCAGCCTTCAACTACAGGCCCAGAGCTTTCCTGATGCTCATGAGTGGCAGATGCTTGCTTCGGAGGCAAACACGGGTGCGGAAAGGGCTGCACAGATCTCAACAGAGCCGTGAACTAGGCTGAGGTGCTAAGGAGCCCTTCCAGCTGTAGCCACAAACCCACCAGCCCCAGCTGGTGGGTACCAGGCAGCCCCTAACTTGGCTGACCCTCTGTCCATCCATCCATCCATCTGTCTGTGTCTCCCTCCATCAGCCACCTGCTCAATCCTCCATCAACACCAGGAGGCTTTATTTATTTATTATGACATGTTTATTTTGTATGCAAGCGTCAGCTCTTTCCAATGAAAAAAACCTCACCAGGGGAGTCTGGGTGGCCTTCCTATGGCTGGGGGATGGGATGCTATTGGTCCCAGGTCTTCTCAAAGCCCAGAGCAGCAGAGAAGCCCTGAGGTATTACTGAGGCTCTCAGCATCCCCAAAGCTTGGCCGGGAACATTCTCTGTGTCCCTTTAGTCATTCATTTATTTGTTTCACGAATATTGACTGAGTCCTTCTGGGCATCAAGGCATGTATCAGATATGTGGATTATAAGAGTGTGCAAGACGAAATGTCCCTACCTCCTTCATTTTAGCAGAATGTTAGAAATAAACCCAAGTGAGTAAATGTAAGTGATGACAATTAGGAAGGAGGGTGAGCCAATAAAGGCACCAGAGCCCATGGGTCCAAAGTTGACCTGCTTCAGAGCAGAGGCTCCTTCAGCCTGGGCTGGGTAGGAAGACAGGGTCCAGTCTTATAAGGAGTGGGAAGAATGTTCCAGGTAGCAGGGGCAGCACATGCAAAGGCCCTGAGGCAGGAACAGCTTGGTAGTTTCTAGGATCTGAATGGAATGCACAAGAAGGATAGAGGGACAAGAGGATGTTGGGGGTTTGGGGCCTGATAACTGGTCCCCTGTGGGCCCTGGCCAGGACTTTGGGCTTTGTTCTAAGAGCAGTGGTAAAGTCACTATGTAAGCTTACACAGGGGAGCATCATGATCGGCTTACCTTTTAGGAAAGGAAGACCCCTCACCAGGTGGTAGGAGTGGTGTAGGAGGGGCAGCAGAGAGCAGAGAGAGCCAGGAGGAGTCGACTGTAAACATTTAAGCAGAGGTGATGGTGGCGTGGATGGGTGATGCCCTGGATGTGGAGAACAGCAGCCTAAACCTAGAGAAGTCAGAGGGTCCCCCCTCGTAAGGGCTTTGGTAGCAAGCAAGGGGAACAATTAAATAAGCATTTACAAGACAGAGTAAAAAACATAAAATATAGAGGCAGCTCTGAGGAGTCATTCATGAGGGGCATCCAACCCCATCTTGGAACAACCAGGAGGGCTTCCTGGAGGAGGAGACATTAAAGCTGAAAATGGAAAGATGAGTAAGAGCCAGGAGAAAAGGGGGTTGGGGCAGTGGGAAAGTCCTGTTCCAGGCAAAGGGCTGAAGACAAGAGGAAGCATGTGCGTTTGAGGACTCCTGCAGGCCAGTGCTTTCAAAAGCAGCAGTGAGGAGGTGAGACCTGGGAGCCAGGGCTGGGCTGTGACTGGTCTATGGTCACGGAGTGGGTAGGACTTTGTTCTGTGGGCTCCAGGGGACACTGGAAGGTTTAAGTCTCAGTGTCATCATCAGTTTTGTGGTTTTGAGCGATCCTGTTGGCTGCAGATGGCATTGGTATGAGGGAGACATGCCCAGAAGAGGCAGTTCTAACTCTGCTGCTTTTTCTGAACTGCTCCCTGGAGAATCAGCCACCGAGCAGCTTAGCTCCAACAGGCCTCACCTGGAAGGTGGCAGGTGGCATGCAGGGCACAGTGGGTTCAGGAGTTAGGCAGACCCAAGCTCACACCCCAGTCCTGCTCTTGTCTGGCTCAGCGACAGATGGGTCGGTTGAGTGAGGTGAGATGCGGCTTCAGGAGGGTATTTCTGTTTTATGGTCTTGGAGTTCTGACTGCTGAATTTTTCCTCCTGGGTCTGGTGCTTTATGGTGGCCTGGGTCCAGCCCACCTGCATCCGACTCACCCGGCTCCACCTCAGAGCATCCCAGAGATGTGGGTGATGGCATCACTTGCCATGTCTGGTGTACTAGGAACAGGATCTTTTTAATTAAAAGAGGAACATATAGAATACGTTTTTCCTATGCAAAAAAAAAAAAAAAAGTGACAATGAAAATATGTATGTTCATGTATAACCGAAAAATTGTGCTCTACACTGAAATTTGACACAACATTGTAAAATGACTATTACTCAATAATGTTAAAAAAAAAAAGTAAGAGAGATATTTCAATACAGCAAGGCTACTTAGTAAGCATCATTTAAAAAAAAAGAATACGTTGTCCATTAAAGTTCTTGCATGAGTAACCTAACTTTTGAAAAAAACTTTAAAATATTTAAAGCAATTAAGTGCCTCCCTGTGGGGGGCTTTGGGAGCAGCGGTTGAGGCTGGTTGATGATGTGGCCCCTGGGTCATAAAAAGCAGGGTTTGGAGAAGCGGATGAGATGGAAGGAGAAACACTGATTACAGGGATTAGGCCCACCGATGTTCACGAGGCTCATCGTTGGCACCCCGTAACTACAGCTTTAGCATCATGAGCCCGCCGAACTCAGCGTCAGCCTGGGGTCCGCCAGGGGCCTTCTCTGGGGAGCAAGTGCTGCTCAGACTGCTTGGGGGATAAAGATTCACACCATCTATTTCCATTCTTAACACTCCCCCCCGCAACAGCCTGACCTGGGCTATGTTTGAATCAGGATCCAAATAAGGTCCGCACTGTGAAGGTTTAATTTAATATATAGACTCTGATACATAGGTTTCCCCTCCGCTTCTCTCTGCCTCTGTCCCCCTCCATTCACTGCTGTCTCTTTGTGTGTGTCTCTCTCTGTCTCTCAGTCTCTCCTCTGCCCTCTTTGTTGCATTACACTGTATTTATTGAAGAAACAGGGTTGTTTGTCTTGGAGAGAGTCCCACCGTCCTGAGAGTCTATTACTAAGTAATGTTTATGTGTATTAATATACAGAAGTCCAAAAGCCCCTGGGCTGTCTGGCCTTGTCAAGCTCAGGGCTGCGGGCAGCAGGGCCACTCATCCTCAGCAGTGGACTGTCCTGTGCCCTGTAGGACATTGAACAGCATTCTTGACGTCCCCTCTGGGAGGTCGCTGATGTGTAGGTGTTTTTTGGAGGGCCTCCTGGGTCAGCACCGCAGGTGGAAGAGGGCGGCTTGGCCGCCCCTACCCCCACCCCCAGGGAGTTGTGGCACTGGAGTGGCCCTTGCAATTGACCCCAGCTTAGCTGAGATGGCTGGGATTTTATGCACCAGCGTTGGTAGGTCACTGAGCCCGGGACACCTGGGAAGGGCCTGACCCGGGTGCAGCTCGCTTTAAGGGGCGACCGCTAAGCTGTCTACTGACAGCACTGCCCGTCATCAGGACACATCCACTTTGAGGGGGTCTGGGCAGCCCAGCAGGTCACCGGAGTGAAAGGACGTGCGTGTGAATGATGGGTATGTGTCTGAGGTGTCAGTGAGGGCGGCCGCAGGGCCACGAGTGCCCGGGAAGAGGCCCGGGGAGAGGCCTGGGGAGACGAGGCCAGTTCTTTCGCTCCTGCTCTGAGTCCCTCCTGAGCTGGGGCTCACACAGAGGTGGGTCTGCAGAGGTGAGAGGCATAGTCACTGAGCCCAGGGCCATGGGAGCAGGGCAGGTGATGGGGGCGTCGTTTGTCTTAGAGAACTTCACAACAAAGCAACTAAAAGGCCATCTGCTTTTTAATATGTAACAGTCTCATTGCTGTATAATCCACATACCGTAGAGTTCACCCGGTACAATTCAGTGTTTTTAGTACATTCACAGATTGTGCAACTGTCACTACTACCTGATCCCAGTACATTTTCACCAACCCAGAAGGAAACTCCTTTCCGGCAATCTCTCCCCATTTTTCTCAAGTCCCCACCCCTAAGCGTCTGCTGATCTGCTTTCTGTCTCCAGGGAGTTGCCTGTTCAGGGCATTTCCTGTAGATGGAATCATACAACGTGTGGTTTTTCGTGACTGGCTTCTTTCACTGGATGTAATGTTGTCAAGGTTCATTTGTGTTGTACTTCATTCTTTTTTAAGGCTGAATAATACTCCAGTGTATGAATAGACCATATATACTGATCCATTCATCCATTGATAGACATTTGGGCTGTTTCCACTTTGGGCTATTATGAAGAAAGCTGCTCGGAACACTTGTGGACAAGATTTTGTGTGGATGGGTGTTCTCAATTCTCTTGAGTTGATATGTGGGAGTGGAATCACTGGGTCATATGATGACTGTATGTTTAGCATTTTGAGGAGCTGCTGGACTGTTTTCCAAAGCAGCTGCCCCATTTTACATTCCCATCAGCAGTGTGTGAGGGCTCCAGTTTCTCTGCCTCCTCACCAATACTTACTGCTCTCGTTTTGATTCTAGCCATCCTCGTGGGTAGGAGATACTATCTCACTGTGGTTCTGATTTACATTTCCCTAATGACTAATGATGTTAAATATCTTTTCATGTGCTTGTTGGCCATTTTTATGTCTTCCTTGGAGAGCTGTCTATTCCAATCCTTTGCCCATTTAAAAATTAGGTTATTTGTCTTTTTATTGTTGAATTGTAAGAATTCTTAATTCTGCCTGGATACAGATCCCTCATCAAATATGTGAGTTGCACCTTATTTCTCCCATTCTGTGAGCTGTCTTTTCTCTTTCTGGATGGTCTCCTTTGGCGTGCAAAAGGTTTTCATTTTGACAGAGTCCAGTTTCCTTGTTTCTTTTGTTGCTTGTCCTTTTGGTGTCATTTCTGAGGCCCACTACCTAATCTAAGGTTATGAAGAGTCCCCCTATGTTTTATTCTAAGGGTTTTATAATTTCAGCTCTTGTATGTAGGTCTTTGATTTATTTTAAGTATATGGTGTGAGGTAAGGGTCCAACTTCATTCCTTTGCATGTGAATGTTTAGTTGTCCCAGCCCCATTTATTGAAAAGACAGTCTTCTTCCATTGAGTGATCTTGGCCCCTGTCAAAAACCAGTTGACTGTAGATGTGAGGGTTTATTTCTGAACTCCCCATTCTCTTCCGCTGATCTCTGAGTCTGTCCTCAGGCCAGAACCACACAGTCTTGTGGACTACAGGTTTGTAGAAAGTTTTGAAATCAGGCAGGTGTCCAGTCCTCCAACTTTGTTCTTCTTTTTCAAGATTGTCTTGGAATTTTCCAGATGAATTTTGCATTTCCATATGCAGTTTAGGATCTGCTTGTCAGTTTTTGAGTTGCTTTTTATTCCAAACAAATGATAAAATCTTTCTTCTACCACCATGCCCTACTGGGGTCCTAAGAGAGTGGACTGAAGAGCTAAGTGTCTGGGTTGAAGCCCTGGCCCCACTGCTTACTAGCTGTGGGACCTTGAGCAAGTTGCTGGACCTCTCTGTGCTTCACTCATTTCAGGTGTGTAATATGGGTGATGAGTGTCCCTACCTCATGGGGTTGCCGTGAGGATGAAATAAGCAAATACAGGTGAAGGACTTGATTGTATATAATAAGTGCTCAATAAATATTAGCTGCTGTGATAGGCGCGTGTTGCTTTTTTAAGCCTTGAAACAGTTCCAGAAGGTGGAGGTTCTCAGCCCCACTAGGCACAGGATGCTCCTGTGGACTTTAAAACATGCTCTTACCAGAAATTCTGATTTGATGTGTTCAGGGTGCAGCCTGGGAATCAGTTGTAGTTTTTTTTTTTTTTCTCCCAGGTAATTTTATGTTTTTCTCTCTCTTTAAAAAAAAAAACTTTAAACTTCTTTTTTGGGAAGGAGGTAATTAGGTTGGTTGGTTGGTTGGTTTGTTTATAATGGAGGTACTTGGGATTGAACTCAGGACCTCGTACATGCTAAGATAAGCATGTGCTCTACCACTGAGCTGTTTCACTCCCCACACCAGGTAATTTTAAAGGAGGTGGACTAAGGACCTTTGTTAGATTGAACACAATCATCTCCACTTGGCTGGTGAAGCACCTGGTGTGCACCCTCCCACCAGTCACATTCACGGATCCGGGGGGACACATCCTGCCCCCAGGCTTCAGGGTGCAGCAGGCACATGCCATGAGGAGGCTGAGTGTGGCTAAAGGGCAGGTTGTTGGCATGACACGACATGTGACATGAAATACAAATACTCTTATGAGCAAAGGTTCAAAAACAAAGCAAGCTCCCAGGGGTGGGCGGCACGGGGGGACCATGGGGTGCGAAGCCGACCAGGGAGTACTCACCCCATCTCCATCCCAGGACTGCTCAGAGGCCCAATGAGCTCAGCAGTGAGGATATGACTGTAATTTCCTGTGGCTACTGTCACAAAATCCCACCAATGCCGTGGCTTGGACCAGCACAGATACCTTGTCTTGTTCGTCTGGTGGTCAGTCGCCCTGATGTGAAGGCGAGAAAGGGGCTTCGTTCATTCTGGAGGCTCTAGAGGAGACGGCTCTCTGCCTTTCCAGCCTTCCAGAGCCTACCCCAGTCCTTGGCTCATGGCCTCTTCCCCCATCTTCAGAGCCAACAACGTCATCTTGCAGTTCCTTTCTCTCTGACCCTGCTTCTATTGTCCCATCTCCTCTGACCCTGACCCCCACCTCCCTCTTCTGAGGACCCCTATGATGCCTCCTGGATAGTCCAGGATCATCTCCTGTCTCAGGAGCCCACTTTGATTATCCCTGCAAAGTCCCTTTGCCATGTTAAGATCACATATTCCCAGGTTTGAGGGATGAGGGTGTGGACATCTTTGGAGCTGTTATTCTGGTGACCATGATGACAGTAGTTAACATTTACTGATTCCTTCTGACCCACCGGGCACTGTGCTTTTTGTACCAACCACATGGCTACCCTCAGAGAGCTAGGGGTCCCATCTCATCAGTGGGGCATCAGAGGACAGCAGAGGCAGGACCAGGACCCCCACTGGCTCTCTTGACCACACCATGCACATCTTCCCTGTGGGAGCAGCTGGGGCCACGTCCGGGACCCAGGAGGTTTCAGTCAACATTGGAGGTGGAGGAGCTATCATAATTGATCACAATTAGCACTAAATGAACTGGGCTGACAATTGGTGCTGAGATGGTGAGAGGAGTGACAGTCTCCCAGACAAAGGCCTCAGTCAGGCCTGGAACACTGGGTGTCTGAGAGGAGCCTAGCTGGGGAGGAGGCTCCCATTGGTGGAGAGGCCTGAGAGAGCCCTGAATGCCGAGTTTGTGTGTCTAGACTTGATTCCTTAGGCAATGGGGAGCCATAGAAGGTGAGTGAACAGAGGAGGAACATGAGAAAGAGGGTGTTAGGAAGGCTGCCCCTCACAGGCTTAAATGCCTATCACCCTCACCCAGGGCAGCTTTTCTGTCCCCTTCTCAGGCCCATGGAGTTCCCAGGGGCCACCTGGCCCAGTCCCTCTGGAAAGCACCAGGGCCACCGGCACCTCTTTCCTGTGCCCAGGGCCCCTCGGTGGCCGGAAGCAATGCATTGTAATGCTGGCCTCCAGGGTTTCCTGCAGCAGCCCAGGGCCTGGACGGGTCTTTGTGAAAACCCTCCCCAGAGAGCCCCGTGCTGCTTGGCCAGGGTCAGGCCCAGGGGCGGCCGGAGGGGAGTTTGCTCTGGGGCCTTGGGGAGAGGGTCTCACAGGAAGTGGATGCTCTCTGCTTACTGGGCTGAGGGGGCCTTTGCAGCCCGTCCACCAGCCTCCTGGCTCTGGGTGTGGGTCACCTCCTAGCCTCCCCTGACCCGGTGGTGGTGGCTGCCAGCTCGTGACCCCAGGTGGCCGTGGTCGCCTCCATTCAACAGAAATGTCATCTGCGATGTCAGGGACCTTCATGGGGGCCGTGTCCTGCTCCTTGTCAGCCTCACTTCCACCTCCCATGGGCTGGGGCACGATCCCCTCCACTGGAGACGTTGGGGGCAAGCTGTCAAAGGTCACCCTCGACCCCCCCCGCCCCCTCCTGTGACAGCTAGATCTTGTCACTCCTGGCCTCTAACCAGCCTTTGGCTGAGGCAGAGACACACAGGCCAAAACAGAATTTTATTTATACAAATAGTGTCCACCCAGTGCTGAGCAGACAGAGGGGGCTCAGTAAATGGGTGTCAGGGGGCCAGGGAGCACAGTGTTCAAAGGGAGGACACCCTGCTGCCCAGCCCGGCCAGGGGCGAGGGGCCTCCCACCCTGACTATGGCCTGCCACCTCTCCAGAAGGCTCTGCAGTTTGAGGCCACAGTACCCAGAGGCACAGCCTGGCCGGAGGCAGCCTCCAAACCCAGCCAAGGTCACATCGCACTTCCTGTCATTGACTCCTGTGGCCAGGATGTGTTCCCCACGGCCTGGATCCAGCCGGCCCCAGATTGCAAGGGGTTGGGGCGGGGCCTGGGCTGCAGTTGGGTGTCAGGGACCTGATTTCTGCCCTGGGGTGGCTGGAGGATTCTTTCTCTGAGCCCCCTAGTCTCTTTGGTCCCTCTGTCCCTGCACCTGGAGCACCTTGTCCCCGCTCTGCCCATCCACACCTGGCCAGGCTGGGAAACTGAGCTGCCCCTGGGATCCTTGTTACTGCAGAGCCAAGGACAGATCAGGATGTTTCCATCCACCTACAAAATGCTCCTGAACCCTGCTGTCTTCCTGCGGACCACAGCGATACTCCACGGGGGAAACTAGACAGAGCTGGCTGGAAGTCTGGATGCATGACTTTGAGTTCCGTGACCTCACCTAGAAAGTGTCCTTCCCCCTGAGAGCTGACACCACTCAGCTGTGGGTCTCCCCTGGCCCTCAGTCAGGCTGCAAGGAGGAAAGGGCTTCCGTGGGCTGTGTTTTCCATTGCCAGAGAAATTGACCACCTCCCTAGCCTGTGGATCGGGTCACCTTGGTGGCCACTGAACAGTCAAGGGAACGGAGTGCTGCTGTTAACTGAGCACTTACTGTGTGCCGCTGTTAACTGAGCACTTACTGTGTGCCAGCCTGTGCGGGGCCAGCACACTGGGCGTCTTGTTCAGCCATCAATGTCCAGAGAGGCAAGTGCTGTTATTGCCACATTACCGGTGAAACACCCAGACTCAGGGAGGGGTCGTGACCCATTCAAGATCACCCAACTGGTCAGGAGGGCTTGGAAGTAAGGACATCGGTCTTCACCTTCTGTGAGGGCTCTGTGGATCCTTCTCCTCAGTGTAGGCACAGTGCTGGCCTCAAGAAGATTCTAGAACAAAAGCTGAGCAATAAAGGAAATGATTTCCAAGTGTGGGGCATGCCATGTGAGCAGACCTCTGATGGACAATCAGGGAGCACTTCTTGGAAGAGGTGACATCCTCATTTCCGCCTTGCTGAGCCCTGGGAACAGGCAGAGCTTTGCATTGAGAGGGGACAAGCGCTCCAGGAGCTGCTTGGGCAAACACTCTGCCGAGAGGCTGAAATAGGCCACCCGCCTGGAGTGCGGTGATGAGGAAGGGGAGGGCAGACCCCCTGGGGGCCAGGAGGGTAGCTAGACCATGTGTGCTGTGGCTGAAGCCACACCACGCTGGGTGCTGTGGGACAAAGATGCCTAAATCAGGTTTCCTGCCTTTGAGGAAATTCCAATTAGATTTGAGGTGAGATGCAGAAGCGTGATAAGGTGACTAACAATGGCAGGCAGGCGAGGAAAGTGAGCAGGACCAGACAGTGAGGGTGCAGGAGCCCAGGGCAGGCGAGGCCCTGCCTGAGCCGGGTGGAGGTGGGGAAGGCATGGGCAGGACCCCGACAGCAAGAGGGGACGTCCAGGGCATCATGGGAATTTCTTGTGGCCACTGAAACAAATGACCACAAATGTGTTGGCTTAAAACATCACAGGTTTTTCTGTTACTGCTTTATAAGTCAGAAATCTGACGTTGGTCTCCCTGGGCTAAAATCAAAGTGTCAGCAGAGCTGGTTCCTTCTGGGCGCTACAAGGGAAATCTGTTTCTCTACCTCTCCGGCTTCTCAAGGCCACCACATTTCTTGGCTCGTGGCTCCTTCCTCTGTCTTCAAAGCCAACAGTACAGCGTCTTCACATTTCTCTCTCTGGTTCTGACTCTCCTGCCTCCCTCTTCTAAGGACCTTGTGATTACGTGGGGGCCACCCAGATAATCCAGGACAGTCTCCCCATCTCAAGATCGTTCTCTTCATCCATCTGCCAAGTCCCCTTTGCCATCTAAGGTCACGTATTCACAGGTTTCAGGGAGCAGGACGTGGACGCCTTGGGGGTTGTTATTCAGCTGACTGCAGATCAATATCTAGGTGGAATTTTGGGGGCTGGGCATCCAGGACCCCAGGGTCAAGGTGGGCGACAGGACTGAGCTGCTCCCTAAAGGGGCTGGAGAGGGCTGAGGAGCCGCAGAGAATCGCCGCGGATGTGACTGTTACATGCAGCTTGCACAGACAGCTGAGGTTGGTGGGGGTGGGGAAGCCCTGGCTTGGTCTCTTGCCAGTTGTGTGACCTGGGACAGGTCACGCTACCTTCTGAGCTTCAGTCTTTGCAGGTGAAGAGCAGGGGGCATGAGAGGGTTAGGGGAGTGCAATGGGATTGCCGACACAGTGCCCAGCACACAGGAGATGGTTAACCTGCAGGGGCAGCTGACCCCACGGGCATCTTGTGCAGGTCCTGAGGAGACTGTGCCATGGGAGTGTGCTGGTCAGGCCGCACCTGGGTGAAATGATCCATCCCAGGACCGTCTCACAAGCTGAGAAGGTAAAGGGTGTCCCAAGAAGAACAACTCTGGGGAACAGTAGGTGCTTAATGGTTGTGTGTAGAATGAACAAACAAATGAGGCGGGGGGCACCAGTGTTGGGACCTTGGTCCAGGCAGGGGAGAGGGCCTCAGAGGGGAGAGGTGAGGGCCGCTGAGCTCTGCCCGGGGACGGAGCCACCGGCCGGGGCCCAGGGTGGGCAGAGGCCTGGAGCTCAGCTCAGAGGCCCTCCTCTCCCGGAAGTGCCCCTTCCACCGTAAGAGCCCTTTGACCTGATGAACGGCCTGAGCGAACCCGACTTGGGAGGGGCAGCCGCAGAGCCCGCAGACCTGGGCGGTGACCGCCGGGTGGGTCCTCCCGCCCCAGGGCCACGGTGCAGGGGACAGTCCCAGGTGCGGTCAGGCTGGCCTCCTGGCGGGGGGCACGTGACCAGGGCCATCGGACTCCCAGGAGAGACGTGACTAAGTGCAGGACAGTAGCTACAGTGAGAGGTGAGTGGAGGGGGTGCTGCCCTCCTGCTCGGGGCCCCAGGAGTCCTCACAGAACAGCCCTCAAGGGAGGCCCATGAGCCACCCGGAGTCACCACGGGCCCAGTTCTTGCCACATGCACCCGCATACCCGGACAGGCTGTGATTCACACCCGAGGGACCTGTGCGTTGACAGAGCACCTGCTGTGAGTCCTGCCTCTTCGTGTGCTACTGAGTGACCCTTCACCTCTTTGTGCCTCAGTTTCCCCACTTGCCAAGTCAGGGGAGAACAGTACCTACCTCATAGGATTGTGACGGTGATTAAATGAATCAGCCTGTGGGACACCCTTAGAAGTGGCCCCGCCCTGGGGCCTGGCAGAGCCTCTGTGAGCGCCCACTGTTCTTTTTCTGTTGGCACAGCTTGCCAGTCCTCTCTGTAATGCATGGAGCATGGAGTGGAAGGCGGGAGGCAGACGTCATAGTGATGGGGACAGCTGTTTGGGGCTGGCCGAGGACGGCCAGATGGGGGCTGTGCCTGCTGGTTGGCTGGGGTGGATCCAGGACACCCCAGCCTCGGCCAGACTAAGAAGATGGACTGCCTCTATCCCCAGGATCTGTAATTCTCAAAAGGACCAGCTGGCTCTTCCTCTGAACACTCCCCACGGGGTGTCAGCTCATTTACTCTGCCTGTGACTTGGTGTGGGAAGCACCATCCTTACTCCACTGTACAGTTGGAGAGAGTGAGGCGCAGAAGCAGGGGGGAATTTATGATGTCACTCAATTTGTACGGGATTTGAACCCCAGTCCCCTGACTATAGAGTCCTTCCTTTTTGTCAATTTCCAAACTGCCTCTCTGGGGCACTAGGGAGCCACAGATGGCTTGAGGGCAGGGTAGTGATGTGAACAAAGTGGAGTTTTGGCAGACTGGGTGTGGAGCAGCCTGCTGATGGGCTGGCTGGGGCACCTGGGTTTGTGCGTGGAGTGGGGAGAAGGGGGAGAGCCTCTAGGAGACACTGTCCTGCAATCAGGCAGGAAGTGGTGTGATGGCCCAGGGGAGCGGTCAGCAAGGCTGGGACACAGCCAGGAGCCAGGTCTCAGGAGAATTTCAAGATGGAGGATGAGATGTGCCCATGCCACTGAGGGCTAGGGATGAGAGGCCAGTGGCTCAGGTCACGGGAGACGTTTGGCTTCCTGAGGACGGAGACCCACCCAGGCAGCTGCAAGTGGGTCTCCCTGGCTTGTTGTTGCTGCATTTTCCTTACCTCCTCTTTCCCTTCCAGTCAGAGCTGACTTGGAGTCCCTGGGAACACCCTAGCGGCCAGGCCTCCCAGAGGGCCTTCTACCTGGTCACTAGGGACCCCAGTGGACCACATCCTGCCCCTTGCCGGGAGCCCAGGCTCTTAGGGATACAGTGTGGCCTCCCTTCCCCCCAGATCTATTAAAATCTGGCCTGAAAGTCAGAGAGAGGCAGGTCCTCACTCTGCAAAGACGGCCAAGGGTACATCTGCCTGCATGGAGGCCCCAGGATGAGTGTCCTGGGATGCTGGCCTGCTGACCGACCATGCTGTGTGCTCACCTGGCCCCGAGGGCTCGGAAGTCTGCTAGCCTGGTGGCTGACCTCGGGCAGGTTCCTTAACCTCTCTTGATTTCTTTCTCTGTAAACACGGGGAAATTAATAACAATAAATGTTAAAAGATTCCCATCTGATGGGATTGTTTTGAAGATTTCTTGAAGAATAATGAAGGTCAGAGTAGCAGCTGCAAACAGGCTCATTACCATTCCACCCCCACTGGCAGGGCTTTACCTGGGAAGCTGGGGAGATCATGACATAAATCTAGGCTTTCATGAATTGAAGACTGTTTGTTGAGCACCTACTGTGTGCCAGGCAGTGTTCCAGGCATGGGGGAGAGAGCCACATCTGTGAATAAGTGGACAGAACCCCCAAGCATCTCCAGCTTTCAGTCTGGGGATTGTGAGCCCAGCCCTGGGCTCAGTCCTTCCACGTAGTATCTCATTCCCCTTCACAGAAATCCTGCAAAGAAGCACAATCATAATCAGGCTAACTGTCCCCCCCCCCTTTTAAAAATGGAAGCAAAATGCACATCACATAAAATTTACCAATCTAACCATGTTCAAGTGTACAATTCAGTGGCCTTTAGTATAGTCACAAGGTTGTACAACCCTGACCTCTAATTTCAGAACATTTTCATTACCCCAGAAGGAGACCCTGTACCCATTCGCAGTCACTCCTGAGCTCCCCTGCCCAGCCCTGAGCAGCCATTAATCTCCTTTCTGTCCCTCTGTGTTTTTTCTGTAAATATCCGGGACGTTTCTTATGAATCCTCCGTTTCGTGGCCCTTTGTGTCTGGTTGCTTTCACTCTGCGTGGTGCTTCTTGGTGGTTTATCCCCGTGGTAGCCTGTGTCAGGACCTCATTCCTCTTTAAGGCTGAATATAACTCCGGTGTGTGGACGGACCGCATTTTGTTAATTCAGTCATCTGTTGATGGGTATATGGGTTATTTCTACTTTTTTTTTAATCCTCATTTAAATACAAGGGAAGTGGGACCAAACCAGCTACTGGCTCAACACCTGCCTGGGACCCAGCGAAGACCCTATCTAAGAGGAGGGGGAACCCATTTGCACACCAAGAACTGCTAGTCCGCAGCAGCTGTGTTCACAGTAACCCAACGCTGGAAACCATTCACATGTCCATCGACAGGGGACGGGTGCACAAACGGGTGTCATCGGACACTGGAACACCTCCCATTAGTATGAAAGGAGGAGGGACCCATGCACGTGGCAACTTGGAAGACTCTCAAACACTTCCTGGGCATGAGAACACGCTGTATGGCTCCATTCGTCTGAAAGCCTAGGAAAGGCAACTCACAGTGACAGAGCACACACTGTGGTTTTCAGGGGGTCGGGTGGGGGGCCAGCTGGGAAGGGGCACCAGGGAGGGTTTTCGGGGTGATGGAGATGTTGATTATTTTGATCTGAGTGTTGCTACTCGGGTGTATATATGTGCCAAACTTACTTACATGGATGTATTTCATTATATGAGCTGTGCCTCTGTAAAGGCGGTTTGAGAAAAGAGCTGTGTGTCCCAGCCTCTCCCACCTGCTGTCCTCCATGCCCCTGCTCTCTGGACCACACAGCCTGGGTCTCTTTATTCGCATGGTCCCTGAGTTTGTAGCATCTTTGAGCTCACCGGTGCTTGGCACACAGTAGGCCTGCTGGAAAGCGTGGCTGTAGGCTGACTGAGGTCTGTGGACTTCCCACCGCGTGCCGTGACTCTGCCTGGATGCGGGCAGAGCCCAGGACTGCGAGGACTCTGTTCAGAGCCCAAGCCCAGGGCCGCGTGGCTCACTACTGTCCCCCTGGGACTGAAGGCCAGGTCCTCATCTGGACCCCGCAGTTCCAGCTGCCAGCTCTCTCTGCCCTGGTGGTGGGGACACATGTACCCGGTGGGACATCGTCTACCCAGGGCACCCACCAAGGTTCCTCACTTTTCTCCTGCACTCTGCAGCCCTCCTCCAGTCTCCACCCTCTACCTCACAGCTGACGGAACCCAGGCTCAGAGAGGTGATGTCCATGACCCGGGTCTCGAGGAGGGATGGGGGTAGACCCAGGACTCAAATGCAGGCTGCTGCCTGCTGGCCCCTGTGTATCTGCCGCTCCCGCATTGCTGGAAGCATTGGCCCTGAGCCGTCTGGCTGGGTCAGGACATAGGACACTGATGTTGGCATATGAGGTGCTGGGTGTCTGGGGCCCCATGTGTTCTGGGTCACTGCCGGAAGGACAGCCCCAGTGTCTGCTGGTCTGCTCCAGCTGCTCCACTAGGAAGCAGCTGATTTGGGGTGATGAGGCTGGCAGGCTGAGAGGGCCTTGGGGGGCTCTGTGTCTCTGACTCTATCTTTGTGTCTCTCTGTGTGCAGGGTCTTGTATACGTGTCTATGTGTGTATGTCTCTCTGTCTCCTTCTGTCCCTGTCCCTCTCTGCCTCTGTGTCTATCTTTGTATCTCTGTGTTTGTCTTTATATCTCTGCCTCTGTCTCTCTCTGTATCTGTCTCTGTGTCTCTCTATCTCTGTCTCTCTCTGTCTTTCTTTATATATCTCTGTCTCTGTCTCTGCCTCTCTGTATCTCTGTTTCTCCCTGTCTCTGCCTCTCTGTATCACTATCTCTCAGACTCTCTGTCTCTGTCTCTATCTGGTGTTTCTGTCTCTGCATGGTCAGAATCACCACGTCCCCTCCTGCTTCTGGCTCCGGTGGGAAGAAAACCCTTCTCAGGGCGGGGACTTGAGGGAGGGGGACAGGCCCGCCCTGACCTGGCGCGGCTCCTTCCCAGGCCTGCTCTGGCGCCTCTGGGCCGGCGGGAAGAGGCATTCAGCCCAGGGAGGCCAGGGCCTGGCAGGCAGGCCTTTCCTGGGACAGGACCGCCCGCTCCCCGCCCACTGCAGCTGGCTGGCTTTCCTCTTTACGCCTGTAGGATAAATTCCCTCTCACTGGGTCTCTGGGGCCCTGAGTGCTTGCAGGGGAAGGACCTGCCTGCTGCCCTCCATGCAAGCACCCCCAGCCGGCAGACCTGGGGTTCTGAGGGAGGGGAGGAGAGTGAGGACTGGGCCTCCCCCCTCGGTGCTGCCTTGTCCTCCTGTGCCCTCCTGGGACCCTACTGGTCACACCCCGGCCATCCTCCCACACCGCTGTCTGCACTGCTTGGCTCCTGTTTGGATGAGCTGCTAGGTAGCCTCTGACAGCTTTGTGGGGTGAGGCCATTGGCAGGACCCCGAGGTCAGAGCGGTCAGGACAGGGCTGGCCTGAGCTGCACTACAGCCCACCCAGAACAGCTATCTGTTACGAATACAGAGCCCAGTGGGCTAAACATGGCTTTGGGATCCACCAATCTGGGTTCACAGCCCATCTCCCCAGTGTCAGTTCTACATGTCTCCAAGTTCAAGGTCACCATCTCCCAGGAAAGCTGAGATACAGACAGGGCCCCCAGCCGCATGGACATCAGCTCCTCATTGCCCACCTACCACCCTGATGGGAAAGGCCAGCTCTGCCCTTAATGAGGACAACACATGCTCACAGCCTTTCAGTGGATCTTCACAAAGTGTCCTTCCAACTGTATTCGTGAAAACCCACCTGTACTGACAAGCCCCCACATGGCCCAGCTCCATCCCAGGCTCCTAAGATTCCGTCAGGGGCAGGCAGTGCCCATCCTGGAACGGGAACTCTCCATGAGTGCCGTTAGGCCAGTGCAGGAGAGGTACCTGGCCTGCGGGAGAAAAGGTGTCAGGCAGTGCCGGCTGCCTGGAAGAGGGTGCCTGTTAGAGAGAGCAGGGGGTAGCGCAGGGGGTAGCGCAGGGGAGAACACACTAACTGTGGCTCCTGCTGGCTCACTGGGTCCCCCTCCCTGCCCCTGATGGGTCAGAAGCTGTGTGTGTCTCCCGGGCCTCCGCCTGCAGGCTGGCACGGGGCACCACACACCAGGGTCCCAGCAGCTGGGAGTGTGACAGCTGGGCCCCACCCTGGGGACAGATTCCAGCATGTTCCCTTCCAGGGTGGAGGCAGATTTAGTGAGGAGGAAGGAGGGGGCCCTAGGAGGGCCAGTGGTGGGGCAGCTGGGGAGCCAAGTCCAGGCTTGCCCTGGGCAGACTGGCAAACGACTTGCCATGCCCCGCCCCTCATGTGAAAGGGCTGTTGATACTGACCACACAAGGTCACGTGAGACTAAAACAATAGCATGTGAGGCTAAAGTCGAAGAGATTGGATCCACGGCGTGTTGTGCGCTACCTCCTTCCACACGTCAGCTCTGAGAGGTCGGCGCTGTCATCATTACTCTCACTTCACAGGTGAGGGAGTTAAGGCTCAGGGGGCTTCAGGCTGTCTCTCAGGGTCTTGGCCATAGAGCTGGGAAGCGCTTGCATTTTAAAACTTTCGGCGTCTATATGACTTGTCTCCTCAATGGGTTTACAGGCTCCCCAAGGCCCTATTTCTGCACTTGGCACGGAGCCGGCTGGACAGTTAGAAATCGACGAGTGAATCAATGAATGTTAAGCTGTGTGGCCCCAGGCCAGCTCCTTCACCTCTCTGGGTCTGCATTTCGATACCTGTCAGGTAATGGGTGGGCGCATCCAGTTCTAAAAAGCTTTTAGATCAAACTCCAGGGACCCAGTGATGAGAAGGGCAGGGCCGGGCCTGAGCACAGGGACTTTCCAAGGTCCCTGGTCATTTTTAGCTTTGCTTCCAGAGGACAAGTGACCCTGCTCTGTCCTCGGCCCGGCCCGCTCTCGGCAAGTTCTTTTTCTGGCTGTATGAACTCAGGCTGTGTGCAGAGCCAGAGTTAAACTCAAGAGGGCCGGACACGTGGCCTGGGCAGGGAGCCGGAGCAGATGGCAGGCCACCTGTTGAGGGGTGGCTGTGAATCAGCGGCTCCTGCCCAGTGGCCTCTCTGCCGCCCATGCCGCTCCCCTCCCTCCCTCCCACCTGCCTCCCCACTCCACTCTGGGCCCCCAGGGCATACATTCCAGGCCTGGGACTCTCAGAGAAAGGGGAGACACTGAGGCTGGTTCCCTTGAGAGCCTGGTTCTCTGGGCTGGGGGAGGGAGAGGTCCCTAGCAGCCAGGCAAGGGGCTTTGTCCACCTTCTGACAGGACTCCGAGAGGGGCTGTGGCTAAGCTGTCCCTGAGTCTCCTGATACTCCTGCCCCACCACTGCCCCCTGAGGGGGTCATTTCCCCAAGTCTTTGGGCAGTTAAAGATTTTGGAATTCTAATAATTGGAATATTATTGGGGAAAAAACCACGAAGCAGTATATATTCATGGTTCAAGGTAGAAACTTTTGAAAATACCCATAAGCAAACCCCCCCCAACCCCACCATCTGTAGCCCCCGGTGTCAGGTGTGTCTGCTGCTCTGGTCTCTTTTCCATGTACACATGTGTAACTTTTTTTCCTCTTATTTTACTTTCACAATATGGCATTCATCACCTTCTCAGTCCATACCGACGTGGCCAGAGCATTATTTTTAAAACTTTTCATAGCATCATTTTGGATGGCTACCTCTTTATACAGGGCTCAGTCCCTTATCCAGAGTTCTAAAATCGCAAAAGCTGGAAAAACCAAGGTTTTCTGTAACTCATTTGGCCACAAAAACCTGCCTTGAGCTGACATGAGGGTATTTATAGCCTCCACGGCTCCCCCTTGGCATGAAGATTCATGTATTTTGCTACAGAGATCTCAGCGAGCTTGGTTAAGGGTGCTGCGCAGACCCCACTGAGGTACATGGTCATATTGGGCATAGGCAGCATTTTGTGTGTCTGGAATCCACAAAATTCCGAATTCTGGAGCTCCTCTGCTGGATGTACTAGACTTTAACTGAGTTGGATGTGTTCAAATGTAGCTTACATTTGCTGGATGTAACACTCTGCGGGTGTTTTGTGCTTAATACTCATGTCAGCAGGGAGAGATAAAACACTGGTGTTGTATGCAGCTTGCAGATGGAGACACGGAGGCTCAGGGAGCTCCTCCATCCAGACTGAACCCAGATCCTTGGCTGCCAAGTTCTAGCACACACTGCCTCCCTGCCTTGTGCCCTGCTCTTTCCTGATGTGATTTGAGACGGCACCACTATCAGTGTTTTTCAAACTATGGGTCACGAGCCGCCTGCATGAGAATCCCGGGATGGTCATTAAAACAATGCAGATGCCCAGGCCCCGCCCGGCTGGCGACCCAGATCCCGGGGAGGGCCACAGGCAGCAGCGTGCCGGACGGGCTCAGGTGGTGCCGGGACTCGTCAGGTTTGAGCCTGTCTGGGTCCCAGGGACTGGGGGGAGGAGAAATGCTGCCCAACTCCAAGTGGACGTGTGCTCGGGGGCTCCCAGGGGCTCAGCTTTGCCTCTATCCCCTGCTACCAGGGACAGGGCAACCCTGGCTGCCAGCTCAGGAACCTTGTGTCTCTGGGGCAGCCCAAGGCTACCGGGCACACCCTGTTGGTCTCGGAGCCATGGCTGGGAATGGGCTCTCCAGACCGAAGCTGTTAACCTTGGTTACCATGAGGGAGTCGCAGCTCCATTCAGAAGTTACCTTCCCTGCCTGCTCCTTTCTCAGGACGTGACCTTCCTGTAAATTTCAGCACAAAATTCCCATGTGAGCGCTGCCATTCCCTGCCCCTCTGCTTCTTCTCAAAAGAATGGTTGTGTCATTTATCTTAATCCAGCCTGCCTGTCTTCCCTCCTTGCCTTCTTTTTTCTAAGAATAAATCCTTCTTTCCTCCCACCGTCTATTTTTCTATTTATCCATCCATCCACTCTTCCTCTCTCCTACCATCCATGCATCCATCCATGTATCCATCCATGTATCCACTGATCCATCCCTGTATCCATCCATGCATCATGGCACCCAGTGAGTACCCAATAAATCATAATTGAATGAATGAATGAAGTTTCTCCAACCAATTTACCCAGTAACCTTATGAAAGAAGGAAACAAGATTCATCTGGAACAAGTGGTTCTGGCTGAATGAGTTCCTCACACCCCTCCTCATTCATTCATCCATTATTCCTTCTGTCAGCAAATGTTTATTGCGTGCCCCTAGGTGCCAGGCATTATACCAGGTTCTAGTGCTGGAGATACAGTGTTGAGCAAAACCAGATGTCTGGCCCTTACCCTTGTGGAACTTGCAAATCTGGGGGGAGACAGATGTTAATCGAATAACCACACTCATGAATTCATAATTGCAAACAGCAATAAGTGCCCAGAAGGAGAAGAAATCACCCAGCATATCCCAGAGGTTTCCGAGCCAGGCCAGGGGCAGGGAAGGCTCCTGTGGGGCTTGGATCCTCATGCAGGAGTCAAAGGATGAGCCAACAGCCGCCAGGAAAGTCAGGTGGCTCGAGAGAGGGAATCAAATAAAGGGACCTGGTTACAAAGGTGGGAATGTAGTTGATAGAGCAAGTAGGGGAGATTTGGAATGGCAGGAAGCTGTTGTCACCTTCAGGCTGGAGGGACAGAGAGGAGACAGTTACTGGAGCTGCTGCTGGAGCCACAGAAGAGATACAGCCATTCTAGAGACAGTGCCCGAAGAGGGAGGGGAGGATGGAGAAGTGGAGAGGGATAGATGTAGGGGGAGAGGTTGGGAGGAGAGGTGCAGAGGGGAAGGGAGGAAGGGAGAGGGGAAGAGAGAGGAAGAAATGGCTTCCCCCTCCTCCCACCCTTGGGTCTCCCTCCAGTGCCTCCACTGGCTGAACCAAACGGGAAGGCTGAAGGCAGGGGAAGCTGCGGTGTGTTGTTTGCAGGGTTGGCCTGCAGAGCGGGAGGAGGGTGAGGAATGGCTTACATCTGGCACAGCAGGAATTAAATAGGCACAGAGGGGAGGGCATCAAGTTCCTGTCAGCCAAAACAGCATGTGCAAAGGCCCTGTGTGATGCAGAGTGCACAGGCCTCTTGGGAAGGCCAAGGCACCAGGAGGGCACGAGAGGCCTAGAGGTCTTGAGGTCTCCTGGAGCCCTGGGCAGGGCCAGAAACAGGGAGCTCCATCTTCCACCTGAGAGCTGTGAAGCCTGAGGATTTTAAGCAGGATGGAGACCACCACCAGATTTGCACTTTGGAACAGATCATGCTGGCCCCTGGGTGGAGAGCACCTGTGAGACGTCCCCAGAGGGGAAGCGGGCAGGAGGCCATGGCTGCCCCTCCAATCCCACCCACAACTCCCAGCTTCTGCCCCAGGCCTGGCACCCCACCCCGACCCGGTCTCCCCACCCTCTGGCCCAGCACACCCACAGTAGGAGAGCTCCACCTTCTTATAATGATGCGGCTGCTTCCTTGATCTGCTGCTTCCCCCAGATGAAGTCCCCTGCTCAGCCTGCCTCGTCCACCCTCGCACCCTCCACTAAGCCCCCCAACTGCCTGTGGCCTGGGCTGGGGTGCCCGCCACCAAGGCACCTGTTCATGGCTGTTTTTTGCTTCTCCAGCGGCTCAGCTTTCAGATCTGATAAATATTGATGGCTGAGCAGTGTCGAGGGTAGCCCCGCTGGGAGATAGTCTTTCTGCAAGGCACTTCAGGGTGCCCGGCCAGGGTTGCAATGGGACACTGGGGCCTCACTTCCAGCCTCCTGGCCTGCCCCCACGCCACCCCTAGCCCAGCCCACTTGGGGGCGAGCCTGGAGCCCGGGAAGCCACCCAGAGCATCAGACTTGCTCTGTTCTCTCTGAAAGCTGGAGCTAGTCATCTTGTGAGCTGACCTTTGGGGTCTTGAGGAAGAGATGGGTCAGGAAGAATTTCTTGAACAACTGGGTGAGGGAACCTTGGCCTCAAAACCATGAACCCCCATTTCCTAAGGAGTGAAAGAGCTTTAGGCTGAGCATTTCCCTCGAGACTGCATGAGACCTCGGACAAGTCAGGGCTACCCTGCACCTGGGACCCTTTACCTGTTAAAGGGTGGGTTGGAGAGGGTCTACGGTCTCAACTCTCCCCAGAAGTATGCACTTTTTTTTTAAACTGAAGTATAGCTAGTTTACAACGTTGTGTTAAGTTCTGGTGTGCAGCACAGAGATTTAATTACACATATATACATTCCTTTTCATATTCTTTTTCATTATAGGCTATTACAAAGTATTGAATATAGTTCCCTGTGCTTGACAGTAGGACCTTGTTGTTTACCTGTTTTATATATAGTACTTCGGATCTGCAAATCTGAAATTCCCAATTTATCCCTTCCCACCCCCTCTACCCCTGGTAACCCTAAGTTTGTTTTCTGTGTCTGCAAGTCTGTTTCTGTTATGTAAATACAATAATTTGTGTCATTTTTTAAGATTCCACATGTAAGTGATATCATATGGTATTTTTCGTTCTCTTTCTGGCTTACTTCACTTAGAATGATGATCTCCAGGTCCATCCATGTTGCTGCGAATGGCATTATTTTATTCTTTTTTATGGCTGAGTAGTATTCCATTGTGTAAATATACCACCGCTTCTTTATCCAGTCATATATTGATGGATATGCAGGTTGCTTCCATGTCTTGGCTACTGTAAACAGTGCTGCTGTGAACATTAGGGTGCATGTATCTTTTTGAATTAGAGTTTCCTCCAGATATATCACAATGCATACACTTCTTGAAGGCGGGAATCATTGTGGGGAGCTACAGAGGGCAGAAAGGGGCAGCACCTGCTGTGTTCCGGGTGCTTCTGCGTACAGGGGTGTTTTGCTCTCCCCCAGGCCATGAGAGGTGATAAGCATGGTTATTCCCCATACTTGTATTGACTATGCAGATATGCCTGAGAAGTTCAGTTGCTTGCCCAAGGCCAGGCAGAGAAAAAATGGCAGGGCTGGGATTTCCATCCAGATGTTGAAAGCCAGAGGCAAAATACTGCAGCCCTGAAGAGTGTGGGCTCTGGAGCCAGACAACCTGGTTTGGAACTCTGGCTCTGTCACTGAGAAGCTGTGTGATCCTGGGCAAATAGTGTAGCCTCTCTGGGCTTCCGTCTCCTCATCTATAAAGTGGAAATAATACTTGTGCCTCTACCTCATGGAGCCAGTGGAAGGATTAAATGAGAGGATGGATGCAGATTTAGAACAGAGAGTGGCTGGCTGAGGGTCTGGGATGACCTCTCTCTAAGACCCACTTTCTTCCCACTGCACCATCCCGCTGCCCGTTTGTTTGGAGCCTTTGCGGCGTCTAACCCAGCCCCCTAGGTGGGCAGGCGCTCAAGAAATGCACTTTGAACCCAGGAGGGAGTGGAATCAGGTCCCAAAGTGGGAACCAGGGACTGTAAGTCACTGTTCCTGGTGAGCGCTGTCCTCTCGACAGCTGGAATGTTCTAAATCATTCTAAGACCTGGGCAGATTGGAATTTTAAAATGTGTTTCCCCTTTTAGAGCAAGCCATGCCTAAGTATTTCTGGCCTGTGAAAGGAACACAGTTTCAGAGCCAGGGCAGAGAAACCACGCGTGCTCACACAACCCAACAAAAATACCAGCCACCCAGCCCTTTTCCTCTGTGGCCCATTTGGGCTGCATGTGGGCTTCTGGGGGCTGGCAGGGGGTGGGTGCCCTGCAGGGCGACAGCCCACAGGGTCAGGCTAGTGGGTGGGCACCTGAGAGGAGGGGTCGGGGACTAGGGAACCCTGGGAGTTCCACAAGCCACCACGAATGTAGTTTCAAATATCTTAGTGTGCACTGAAATCTAACATATACCCACCCCATGACCAGAAGCTCCTGTGTTTTCAACAAAAGACCTGGACGAAAATTTTCAGAGAACAATATTCATGTTAGCCTAAGATGGGAGCTCCCGAAAAGCCAGTCAACAGTGGAATGGTTGAATATATTATGGTATACTCATCAATGGAATACTATATAGCAATGGAAAAGAATCAGGTACTCCTAGGTGCAAAAACAGGGAAGAATTTCATAGATGTAAAATAGAGCCACAAGCCAGACTCAAAGAGTACATATGATGTACTTCTATTTATATAAAACACAAAGACAGTCTGTACTGACACAAGCTCTAATATGGATAAACCCTGAAAACATCACGCTAAGTGAAAGAAGCCAGTCACCAAAGACCACATATTGTATGATGCCACGTATATGAAACCTCCAGAGTGGACAAACCCATAGAGACAGAAAGTAGACAGTGCTTGCCAGGGGCTGGAGGGTTGGGGAGGTGACAGCTAATGGATACAGGATTCCTTTTGGGGGCAATGAAAATGTTCTCAAATTGATTCTGGTGATGATTGCACAACTCTATAAATATGCTGAAAGCCACTGAACTGGTGGGTTGTGTGGTATGTGAATTAGATCTCAATAAAACTGCTAAAGAACAGTTTGGCGTTAGAAGTCAGGTTGCCCGGGGTTCTGGCTGTAAGTCATTCCCCTTAATCGGGGGTAGTGCCTGGACGAGGATGCAGGGAGGCTCCTAGGAGGCTGGACATGCCTTGTTTCTGGGTGCTGATGACGCAGATGTGCTCAATTTGTGAAAATTCCACAAGCTGCACCCATAGGACGAAGCACCCGGTTCTCTGTACATGTACACGCTTTTCTGTAGGTAAAAACCTAATGAGAGGTCTTAAAAATCACTACACCCTGGTGTAGTGCTGGACACACACTCCAATCCTGCTTGACAGCCCCATCAATGAGTCCAGCACAACCCACGGCAGAAGTGAGAGACCAGGGCAAGTGGGCTGGCAGTGGGGTCTGGAATATCCTTCAGTGACTCAGAGGAACAGCTGGAAAGAATCTGTGGCTGCTCCAACCACCCCCACCCTGCATTAGCCAACAGTGGGGACCTGCCGCAGCCCACCGAGTATTCCAGGGCCTGAGACCTTGGGCTGCTAAGGGTCCAGGGACACTGGGCTGGGCTGTGGCCACTGGTGGAGCCATAGGCAGGACTCGGGGGTGTCCAGCAAGCCCTACCGTTAGCCTCCCTGGCAGGACCCAGCCAAGGACAAGAACCAGAGGAGGCTGGCCTGGCAGTCCAGGAGCTGGGCACCCAGCAGGGTAGATAAGAGCAAGGCTCTGGGGCCAGACTGCCTGGATTTGAATCCAGCCCTGCCAGCTCATCTCTGTGACCTTGGGGACGTGTGTTCACCATTCTGAGCCTCAGTGTCCCCATCGGTGAAATTGGGTAAAGACTAATACTTATTTTGCAGACCATCATGAGATCTAAACTAGATGATGATATGAGCTCTGAACACAGTACCTGGCAGTCAGCATCCAGTAAACCTTAGCTACCATACACACTGGTGGACGCAAACTGGTTTGTCTTGAGCGCCTACTGTGTACTTGCCTACTGGCAAGGCAGTTGGAAGTCGCTACGGTCCACTTTTGTTTCTACCACCTCCCCTTCCCTACATTCTCCAAAACCTCCCTGGGCTTGGAAGCCTGGGAACTAACCACATGAATGATTACTATGGATTTTGTGCTGCAAATCAGGGGTCTATTGAGAAGCCAGCAGCAAGGGAGACTTTGAGTCCCCTCAAGATTTATGTGGAGTGTCTGTCTTGTCATTCCCAGAGGCAGGTCCACCCCAGTGATCATTTATCAAAGGAATTCTGCAAGGCCCTGAAGTTCACAGCGATTGGGGTCTCGAGATGGAGGAGTTCTGGGGAATGGTGTCACAGGAGGGAGAGACTGGGCTATTTGCTTCTGGAATGTTTCTCAGGTTCACAGGAACCAGGCAAGATTTCAGGAGCACCTAATTCTGCTCTTAGACTCTATACCCCATGCCCTGATCCTTAATTGTATAACACAAGCGGTGATTTTTTTCTTTTTAACAAAACCCTTTGTGCCTTACAAAATGCTTCTGCGTAGGCTGCGTCAAGCCCCGGAGATGGAAGGTGGTCCTCTCACTTCTACCCTCTGATGCTCCTGTATTTTAAAAAGGAGGGGGGGATGCGAAGCCAGGGTCATCAGACACACCATATATTTTTAATATTTACATGGAACAAATCTGCCCAATGTGTAAACATACAAATGCAAGGAAATTTCATCAGCCCTGGCAGCTGGGAGCTTATCCCGGTCTTAGGATCTGTGCCTTCGAGCCTCAGTTTCTCCATCTCTGAGATGGAGCTGGTGAATCCTGCTTTGCCCCCCTAGATGGCTGTGTCATTCGAGCTAACGGATGTGAGACGGCTCATAAACCCAAGGCTTCCATAAATCCTAGGGATTTTTTTATTATTATTATTGTTAACGGTTACATTCCTTCCCTCTGAGAAGGAGGATATGCTTTTGCCTGTGGCCTGCCATGTTTCAAGCTTTTTCTGAGGACAGCAGAGAAATGCTTGCTTCATTCTTAGGGGGAAAAAAATGGAAAGAAAGAAAAAAATAGGACAGTCAGATGATAAATTTTGTTTTTCTGGTCCCCAGTGAGCCAGAGGCCAAACACACAGTACACGTAGCCTCTAAAAGAGGAACGATGGACCAGCCTATGAAGGTAAATGGGTCCTGGGAGGGGTGCCAGAGGTGCACGCACAGCCTAGAGGGAGGAGGAAACAGGCAAGGGTACCAGTGAGGAGGGAAGTTGGGTTTCAGGGTCGGGAGAAGCTGGGGGCACGTGGGAGGGTCTGGTCTGGATTGCTGGCACTTGGAAGAATGAAAGATTGGAAGCCGGCAGGAGCAGCCGGGCGATTCTGGAACTTGGCAGCTGCAGTGAGGTTTTGGATCGAGCCTGGCATCCCATGTTCAGGCACAGACTGGACCCCTACCATATCCCAGCCTTGTGGTGCTGTGGGATGGCACAAAGGGAGCCACCCAGAGACAGACACACAGAACAACGTGTGATAAGTGCTCAGAGCCTGGAGGCTTGCTCTCCCCCGCAGTGTGAGGGCAGATTCCTGCGGTTTCTGGGCCAAGACAACCCTACAGGAAGCCGCAAATTTGAGATGTGCCCAGATGTTCCACGCTGACGGCCTTCTGGTCTCCACATGACCCGGGGTGGGTGTTTCTCCCCCTTCCCAAGGCCAGGGCTGCCTGTGAGCATCAGTCAGTGCTTTTCAAGCCTACTACACTTGAGTCCGAGGAACGAAGGTGGAGAGAGCCGGGTGGTGATTCATGTGGCCTCAGGGGGGCCTGGCACCCTCTCCCGAGCTGCAAGGAGGACCGCGGGGCTGGCTCTGCTGGGGTCGGGAGGCTGTGGCTCCGACATGAAGTTAATACGAATGAACCTTGAGATTTCACCTCATCTCTGGCCTACGCTCAGCCTCTTTTGGGTCTCAGTCTCCTTAGGTGTGAAACTGGGGACACAGGTGAGGACGAGCTGGCATCACAGGACCCTGGGCAAAGTTAATGGCTGATAAAGCCAGGGAGTGACAGAGACGTGATGCCTGGGCTGTGGCCCCAGCTCCCCCAGCGGCGGGCCCTTGAGCCTTTACCTCCCTCTCTGTCTCCTCCTCTGGAAATTGAGGACATAGCAGTACCTATCTCCCTGGCTTGTTGCAAAAATTTGGACATTTTGCCTCTGTGCGGGACAGGGACCCCTGTGTGATTAATATTGAATCGCTGTGCACAAGCACTACCGTTATTTCTGTGTCTGGAGGGTGTGCTTCGCCCGGATTGTCTCCATGCACCTTCCTCCCAGCCCTGTGGGGTGCATCCTTTCCTTATCATTGTTTTCCAGACAGGGAAGCTGAGGCTCAGAGAGGTTAAGGAGCAGGCCAAGGCTGCACAGCTAAGAAACGACAGGGCTGTGATGTCAGTCTGGTGTGTCAAGCTGCACAAGTAGCCCCAGCCCTGTGTCATCCTCCTACAGATGACCGTCCATCGTCACATGCCTCCTTCCTCCTCTGATCTGTGCTCTCCTGCTCCCTGGCTCCCCAGATGTGTGCCAGGGGGCTCTCCTGAGTCACCAGGTCAATGAAGGAAACCAAAACATCCAGCCCAGTGCCTCTCTACTCCCACTCCCGGCCCACTTTATACACAGGCACACACGTGAACACATGCATACACAAGCACAGGGATGCATGCACATGTGTGCACACTTAACACGTGCATACACAAATGCACACTCACGTGAATGCAGGCACTCATGTGCCCACTAAGATGCATACGCACATGCACACACATAAGTATATGCACACACCACACATGAATACACACACTTTCACACATGTGGCACATACTCAGGATATTCCCTGGATGATTCTAGCTTGGCCAAGAAAACTCCATCTCCCTCTTGAATTGTTGACCCCTGTGGCCCTCCTCCTTAAGACCGTGTGTGATCTCATCACAGTGCTCCCCTCACCTAGGAGTGCAGACAGGCAGGAGCAAGACCTCGTTAACCGCTGGACAGAGCTAGGAAGGATCAACACACACACACGCACACAGAGTCACCTACAACATGCCAGGCCCCTGTGATCCGTGCAAAAAAGCCCGGTGAGGATCACAGCTCCATTGTACAGAGCAGAAAACTGAGGCTTAGGGAGCTAAGAGGTTTGCCCAAGGCTCACATAGCTAGAGAGGGATGGGACAGGATGGAGCCCTAGGTATGTGGGACCCAAGCAGTGAGGCCTGGATGTACACGGTAAGACAGACCTGGTTCCCACAGAAGGGAGCACCCGGGCTCCCAGGGGAACTGGACAGGGAAAGAGTCAACAGGAAAAGAAATAAAATCATTGGTAAATTCCTATGCCAACGAGCTGAGACTGAGAATAACAGGGGAAACTACTTTAGATGGAGAAGGCAGGGAATCCTCTGGGGGAAGACACTGCAGCCAAGACCATAAAGATGAGAGGAGTTGGCTTCACAAAGACAGACTGGAAAGGCATTTGAAACAGAAGGAACAGCATGTGCCAAGCCTTAAGGGACCCATGTGTAGTCCCGCAGCAGACCTGCCTTTCCTAAGCCAGGGGTTGTTTTACCAGCAGCCTCTTGCACTGTGTGGGGCTTGAGAGGTGTGCTAGGACACAGACATCACCCTTTACAGTTTTCCTAATCAGGCCCCCTCCTCTCAGCAGGTATGAAAAATGCCAGAAGCAGGGAAAGCCCCTCGCCCAGCCCCCAACGTTCCTTTGGGACAGTTTTGCTGACACAGCTTTTCTCTGGTCTGGGTGAGAACCCGAAGTCCTGCATTTCTCGCCATGATGATGATGATGACTTTCCTGTTAACCCCTGGACTGTGATCCCTGCAACAGCCACCCGGGATTCCAATGAGGTGGCCCTTTTCTCTTATTCCATTTATTTATAATGCATGGCCCTCCTCCACGCCAAGAGGAGGCCTAATTTTATTTACATGTCAGTGCCCCAGAGGGCAGGGGGCAACTTGGCACCTTTGTCCTCATGACTCTGGGCTCCAGCTGGCAGGTTAGGACAGCTGTCAACTACTCAGAAATCAGAGACATAGAATTTTCAAGCTGGAAGGGGTGGCATTTTGCAGATGGAAAATGTAAGGCCCAGAAAGGCCTGGATTTGCACAAGGCCTCCCAGTCTGAGGCAGAGCAGCAGAGAGGATGGAGAGGTCCTGCCTGTGTCCCCTGCCGTGGACAGTCTCCATCAGCAGATGGATGACAGAGACCAGATGTTCGCCTAGTGCGGCTACACAGGCAGGCAGTTGTGAACAGGGGCCTGCAACTGGCTGCCGGGGTCTGAATCTCAGCTCCACCACTCCTGACGAGTACCTTAATACTCAGTGCCTCCTCTATCTCGTCTGTAAAGTGGGCTGACCATGGCACTTAACCCAGAGTTACTGGGAGGAGTAACTGAGTGGATATGTATAAAGTGCTTAGATTCTGCACCTGGCACATGCTGAGTTCTCTCTCCTTTGTTTAATAAATGCATGTATCTATACACATGTGCAGTAAATACATGGAAACAGTTAATCCCCTGCCAGAGCTTCTGTTTAACAAGAGGAAGAAAGGGCCCAGAGTTGTTGAATCTTTGCCCTGGAACACACAGCCCAGACACAGGACCCTTTCTGCCCTTGGCCAGTGTTGGGTAGGGGTGTGGCAGGCTGAGGAGTCTGTCCCCTGGATGGTGCCTTCACTAATGTGCTCCGGGAGACTGGAGACAGCTTCTCTTCCCTCTCACCAAAATTAGAACCCTGGGCCCTGAAACGTGCCCCCAACCCGCGGCTCCTCAGGGCTGTAAACGGCCCTTTAGAATGCGGAGGGGGTCAGAGCATCCCAGCTCACTCTGCAGCGTCCCTACTTCTGGGCTGAGGCTGCCCCTCTGGAGAGCTGCCCTTCCTGGTCGGGCTCCTGGGTCTCTGGGGATGCAGGCTGCGTCCTTACCTGGGTCCTCCCGCGTCCTGCTTGACCTTTACTTAAAGACCAGCTCCAGCGGCTGATGGGTTTCCGCGGGTCCCTGAGGAGACCCTTCAGACGGCTCGAGCCTGGCGCGCAGGAGAAAGCCCCTAATTGGGGCAATGAATCATCGAGCTCGGCTCCCGGCTGGACACAAAATAGATAGAGGAGCCGGCGAGCTATTGTGCGCAGTTTGGGACGCGGGCGGGGGGGGGGTGGCGTGGAGGAGAGCGGAGGAGGAGAAGAGGGAGGAGGGCGGGCAGGCGGAGGGGAAGGGAGGGGAAGCGGCGCGAGGGAGGGATTCCCCCGCCCGCCGTGCTCCTGCCCTCCCGCCCTCTCCTCCCCTCCTCCCTCCGCGCCACCCGCCGCCCCGCCTCCCTCCTCCCCAATTAAATGACCCAACGCTTTGGCAGGCGCCGGAGCTCGCACATGCGGCTGCCGCTCCAGCCGCCCGGGGCCCGCCGCCGCCGCCGCCGTTGCGTTCCGGGCGCGCTCGCCGCGGCGCCGCCGGGGGCTCGGCCGGCCGGGGGGGCGCCCCTGCGAGCGGCCGAGCGTTCGCGCCCGCGCCGGCCGCCCGCCGCCAAACTTTGCGGCGCGCACACATGCTCCAAGTTGGGCGCGGCGGCGGCGGGCGGTGAGGGCGGCCCGGGGCGCGCGGGGGCCAGGGCGGGCGGCGCGGCGCGGCCATGAGCGGGCGGCCGGCGCCGGTCTCCCGCAAGCAGCGGCTCATGGCAGCCGTGGGCGAGCGGGCGGCGGGCGGCGGCGCGCCGCTCTCCTGTTTCATCTGTGGCGGCGGCATCGGACGCGGCAAGGAGCTGAAGCTGCAGGTGAAGCAGCCGGCGGCGGCGGCGGGCGCGGGGGCCCCGGCGCAGCCCTTCTTCCCGTTCCTGCAGCAGCAGGAGCCGGCGCCCGGCGCGCGCGAGCTGTCCCCGGCCGACGGGTGCGTCCTGGTGTGCGCCGTGTGCCGCTGCTTCCTGGGCGAGCAGTGGGCCGCCTTCGAGCGCGCCCGCACGCCCGTGGACAAGCGCATGTACTGGCTTAAGAGGCCCCACCAGTGCGACGCTGGCGCGGGCGGGCGCCGCGGGGGCGCCGGGGCTCCCCGTGAGTGGAACGTCGCCTACGCGCTGGGCGGTGGGGCCGGCGACGACGACGACGACGGTAGCGGCGGCCCCGGGTCCCGCGCGGCTGCTGAGGAGACTCGAGACTCGGAGCTGTCGGAGCTGTCGGACACCGATCCCCTCTCTGAGCCCGACCCGGCCCCGCGCGACGCTGCCAGTCCCCACCAGGACGGGGCCCCAGCGGCGCGGGCTGCCCCAGGGCCAGGGCCTCACGGGGGCCGCTGCCCGGAGTGGAGGCCGGCGCCGGGACCCGCTCAGAGACAGGGCGTGGAGACCTCCACACCGGGAGACTTGGAGGACGAGGGAGTCCCTTCGAAACTCCACGTGGACGGGGAGCCCAAGACCGGCATCCGGCGCCGGCGGAAGGGCACCGGGAGGCACTGGGTCTCTGAGGCCCGGGCCAGCGTCCTGAGGGGCATTCAGGACCCTTGGCAAGGGCCTGCAGTCCAAGTGGCCCCTGCAGAGGGCGTAAAAGGAGCTCCTTCGGTGAGGGCCGCCAAGACTCCTGAGAGCAGACCGCTGAGGGAGACCCGAGGGGGCTACTGCATGTCTGAGGACAGTGACATCAACATCACCAGCGAGGAAGAGGACCGGAAGGAGCAGCCTCTCCCAGGCCCCTGCCGCCCCAAAGAGAAGGAAAACGGTGGCGGCCGTGCCCCCAGGGCTCCCCTGGATAGCCGGGCTGCACCACCAGAGGGCCTTTGCTGCTACATCTGCGGGTCGGCACTGTCCCCGGCCTCGCAGCACCAGATCCACGTGCAGAAGCAGGAGAAGCTGGCCCAGGCTCCCTTCTTCCCCTTCCTGTGGCTGCACAGCCCGCCCCCCGGGGCACAGCCCATCAGCCAGGGCGGCAGCACCCTGGTGTGTCCCTGCTGCTTCTCATCCCTCATGCAGCAGTGGCAGAGCTTCGAGCTGGCCAACGTGCCTGTCCTGCAGCGGCTATACGTGGTTCCGCTGAACAGCCACGCCCCTGGCATGGCCTCCAAGGGCAGGAGGCTCCCGAGGGAAGAGGGCCTGCCTACTGGGGCTCTGCCAGAGGCCTGCTACCTCTGTGGGGAAGACTGTACCCAGGATGCCCGGGCCGTGGCCTCCAGGGTCCTCAACGGCAATGCCAGGGGCTCCATGCATTTCCCCTTTCTCAGCCTCCTGCCCTGCCCCCCCAACGCCCAGGGCCCCAACAAGCGCTGTGAGGTCCGCAGCTGCCCCAAGTGCTTCAGCGTCCTGGAGGATGTCTGGGCCCTGTACCGGGCCTGCCAGAATGAGGAGCTCATCACCTCCGTTCAGGGCTTCCTGGGGAGGTACCACCAGGCCTTCTCTGCCTCAGACCCTGCTCTCTCCGAGCCGCCCACATTAGCCCAGGGCAGCCCAGCGTCTGTCTGCTATATCTGTGGGGCTGAGCTGGGCCCTGGGAAGGAGTTCCAGCTCAATGTGAACCCCTCCAGCCGCTTGGGTGAGAAAGAACCATTCTTCCCGTTCCTCACCGTCTACCCGCCCGCCCCGCACGCCAGGCCTGCTGACTCCACCGGCCTAGTGGCCACCTGCGTTCTCTGTTACCACGACCTGCTGGGCCAGTGGCTGCAGCACGAGGCCCGCAGCACCCACCACGCCATCAGCCCCTGGTCTCGGCAGTACCAAGTGGAGATGTTCGTGTGCTTCTTCTGCCAGCAGGAGAAGAAGCGGTGTCTTGGGCTGAAGGCTGTGAGGGTGGCCCGGTTACCCTTGTTTCTCTATACCCTGCGAGCAAGCCACAGCCTGCTAGTGGACGATGGGCGGCAGCTGATCATTGGCGCCTGTGTGGAGTGTGGGACCCTGGTGTGCGCTGGCCAAGGGCTTACCCGCCAGGGACCCATGGGCTGGAGCTCCCCAGTGGCAGTGGCAAGGAAGGTAAGCAGCAGTGCTCATCTCTGAAATGTGAGCAGGGAAAGCAGAGATGTTTCTGTGCCTCTGCTAGGAAGGAGTTTGCCCTGATTCTGTACTGTGTGTTCCAGCAGGAGGTGCCCTCCCCGGGTCACCTGGCTGGTGCTCAGTGTGTGTGTTGGCCTGGCTGAACTCTACGTGCGGCAGGTCAGAGGAGTTGGGGGGCCCACTGTGGTCTCGTAGAAGCATAGGGCACTGCTGAAAACAGCAGGCATGGGCCTGAACTTGAGTGTGTTTGCAGCGGAATCTATCAAACAGAGGAAGTTCGGGGCATGTCTGTCATCCGCCTGATAACATTGGTAATTAGTCCAGCCATGCAGGTCACCGAGAGGTCTCTGCACTTACCCGGTTTGAAACACATAAGCGATGGAAGTTCCTCTACACTAGCTCCCACTTGGCTCAGCTTTTCCAGAATTTTCCACCCAGGTTCACACTTTTCCTCCGAGGCTCTCTGGCTGCTTAATAGCAGATGGAGACAGATTTCCAGACATGGGGGTTCAGGACCCAGGGGAGAGTGGCCTAAACAGACTTTTCTCCCTGTGGGAAGAGAGTCTCTCTTCTCTGCAAGTCAGCTGTGCAGGGGGAGGGCGGGAGGCCTGGTGTGTGCCCTGTTTATAAGGCGCCTGCCTTCACGCTGCCTGCCCGGGAGCAGCCAGACGGGGCTCAGTTAATTTTGGATCTGGCTTTGCGAAGACTGAAGCAGGAACAGCCCCCGGTGGGTCTGGGGAAGAAGTTGCCTGTGAGTTGTGGTCTCCACCATGGCCACCAGGGCCAAGAATCCTAATTTCCACCAAAGCCACTGACACTGACTTGTTTTGGCCAGACGCCAGTAGTGGTAGCTGCTGGCGAGGGGCTGGCAGAGGGATGTGTGAACAGGCGAGGGTGTCTCCTCCTGATCAGGAATGGTGGTGCCATCGGCTTGAAAGTTTCCTAATCCTGCCTCCCATGTGTCCATGCGTGTGCACATGTGCAGGGTTCCTGGGTTGCGTGTTCACTCACAGTGGTTGCCGTCTATAAAGTAGATGCTATCCCCTGTGCCTTCAGGCTCTGCCCAGGGTTCCTTCAATGCCAGTGTCACCTTTGGACTCAGTGCTGTCTTTGGGGGCTTTGGTCTGGTCCGGGGCTTTTGTCTTTAGAGCTGTGTTTGGGTGGCCTCTCATTTAAAGTGGCCAAGCCTGCCCCGCCATCGTGGATGCTGACCCTCTCGTTTGCTGTGTGTGGTGGTCCAGCCTGTCAGAAGGGCCAGGACCAGAGAAGAACCCCGCTTTGGAGCAGGACAGAGCCGGATTCCAGTCCTGCCCTTTTTCTTGTTAATTGAGTTGCCGAGAGTACACTTCTCATCCTCCCTGAGCTCATTTTCTTGGCTGGGGAGTAGCAATAAGTATCACCTGCCTCGTGGGGCATTGTGAGAATTAACTAGATCGGGGCATTTGAACGCTTCCAGAAAGTCAAGGACTTGGCTCACAGTTGGACCTTCACGTGAGCCCGACATGTTGGGGCAGATTGTTGTAGGGTGCAGGGGGATTGTTTGCAAGGCTTTGGGTTTGCAGGATGGGTGCAGATTTGGGGCTTGGTGGTGATAGGCCTCGGGTAATCAGAGCTCCCCACCGTGAGGCTTCTCACTGTTTTTCTGCGGAACATGCAAATTGCGGTGAATTTTCTCACGTTGATTTGCTCACTCATCAGGAGTTGATGAGATGCCAGTGTAGGCCTTCACTGATAGAAACTTGAAGAAACAAAAGAAGCTGCAGTTCCCAGTACAGCTGGGAGTGGGGGACCAGAGGGTAGCCGGGTGTGGATGAAAACGCAGACTAGTGTCTGCCCAGAAGGAGTCAGCAGGAGTTTGGAGGGCTGAACATCACACTAACTGTTGCACCGTTTCTAAAGCAACTTATTTCGGGTACTCCTTACCATGTCCCTGTGAGTCCTTTTTATTCCCATTTTAGAGGTGAGTAAATTGAGACTCAGAGGTCAGATGACCCTGGTGACTGTCACACAGCCAGTAGGTGGCTGAGGTGGGTCTTGAACCCAGGTCTTCCTACTTCAAAGTCTTAATCCGAGCTGACTGCCTGGCAGAAGTGGAGCCTTGGAAGATGGGGAGGATTTGTTGAGGAGGGTGGAATTCAGGAGAAAGGGGAGTAAGGTTGGTGTAAACTAGAGGTTGGGTTTAGATACAGCGGAGCAGTAAAAAGTTCTTGAAAGAAGGCTTGGAATGGGCTGGGAAGAGCTCCACCCAGGGCCGGGCTATGGCAACAACCCAGGTGGCCGATGGGGCCTCGGGCGTGTGTGTGGCAGGGCAGTGGTGTGGGGCTCAGGCTCCTTTAGACAGAGGGAGAGAGGAGCCTCAACTTCTGCTTCTAAGAGGGCCTGATTGAAAGTCGGTGGAACGCCGGAAATGCAGTCTCTGCGCCTCCCCTTTCTCCCCCTTCTCCCCCTTCTCATTCATTTAACAAATATTTGTGGAGCGCCTGCTCTGAGCCAGGCGCTGTTCCAGACACTAGGGGTCTGGTGGCCAGCACAGAGCCTCCGGTGTTGGGGGAAGGGGGCACAGAGTCCGCAAAGAGTACAGCTTCCTGCAGAGCTGTAAGCAAATCAGGATGAGGCTAAGGCCAAGTGCCAGGGTGGGCACAGGGATGAGAGCGCAGGGTCACAGGAACTGCAGACAAACCCAGGGGACTCCAGGCAGGGGCTGGCAGGGGCAGAGGAATGGCTGGTGTCACCAGGGAAGGGGCCAAGGCCCCCACACTCCTTTCCTGATGTCAGCTCCTGAGGCCTTGGTTCTCATATCCATATTCTGTGTCTCTCTTTGGTGTGTAGTTTGAGAATTCGGGTGTGAGTGGCTGGGGCATTGGAAGGTGGTGCAGGGAAACGGCTTAGCTGGGACATTGTGTTCCAGAACCTCGTCTATCCCGCCCCCCCGTGATGCCTCAGTTGTTTCCTGTGAAGTGTTCATTCGTTATTCAATCAACTTTAACCACTACGAAAGAAATGTGGAAGAGAGAGGAAGGAAGGAAGGAAGGGTGTCACTGATGCCCTCTGTTTAGATCGTGTTTGTGGCTTTTCTCACCAGCTGGACTCCTGGCCCCTAGGAGGGCTCCCTGCTTTGTGGCCACCATATCTGTGAGCTGGTTCTTGAATAGGGCTGTGTCAGGGGGTGGGCTGAGGAGGCTTCAGTCCACCCTTTTGGGGATGCTTCCAGGGTAGGAGCCCCAGAACAGGAAGCTCTGCAGAGCCATAGGAAGACCCTGCCTTGGCCTTAAGACCAACCTGGCTTCAGTCTTTGTTCTCTAGAGAGCTGGCTGTGTGTCCTTGGGTAAGACTCTTGCCCTCTCTAAGCCTCAGTTGCTGCCCTTGAGAAGTGCAGATGCTCCTTCCTCTGGAAGGTTTGAGATGTGAGAGCAGCTGTTGGGCAGCAGGGGTGCGGAGCACACTCGCTTCTGTCTCTTCCCCGAGGTACTTGTAACAGAGGGCTGGGTCTCTCGTCGGCACCCATGGGCTCTAACGTTGCAGCCTCTGCCCCCACTTTTCTGCTGCGGGTGGGGAATTGTCCCTCCCTTCGGAGCTGGGAGGCACAGCTGGCCAGGCGGCTGGCAATGGCATCTGGGGACATAATAATGATGAGGATATAGAATGTTCTCTGTGTTCTAGGCTGTGCCACAGGCTTCACCTGTATTCACGCTTAACCGAATCCTCACAACAACCCCACATAGGGAGGTGCTGCTATCCCCATTTCACAGGGGAAGAAACAAGTCCAGAGAGGTCAAGGAGTTTGCCCAAGGCCACTCAGCAAACAACAACAGGGCCAGCATCTGACCCAGGAGCCCGGCTTTGGAGTATGCGTTCCAACCCTTGACTCTTCCCGGACTTTCTGTCCCGTCGGGGCTCCAGCTATAAAGGTATCAGTGCCCTGGGCAGGGGTTGTGGGGGGGTGCCTGGGTCCCAATTTCTTCTGCACATGCCTGCCCCCCCGCTTCAGCCAGCAGAGCAGCTGAGATGCAGGAGGCAGCTTGCAGAGGCCAGAGGCCCCCGAGAAGCCCCCACTGGCTGCCTCTGCTGTCCTCCCCCTACCCCACCACGTTTCTCCACTCGCTGATAAGTGGCTCCCTTGTGTTTGCTCCCCCAGCATTGCTCAGGTGTTCAGATTTCAGCCAGGACCGCCTTCTGCTGCTGGGAGAAGCTGGCTCCCGTCGAGGGTGGGTCTGCCGCGTGATGGTTCTGCTTTCCCTGCAAGCGAGTTGGCCTCCAGGCTGCCCTTCCCTCTCACGGCACTCCGTCCGTCCATCGGTCTGGGGAGCGCTGCGGGCGATGGAGCGTGCAGCTGTTTACCTAGCGGCACCCTGGGAGGTGGGGGAGCGCCCGCACAGGGCTGCCCCCAACCCCCAGTGTGGCCTCCAAGCCTGAACAGGTGTTGCCGCTGGGCTGCCTTTCTTTTTTCCGCTGACATCTGAGGCCTGCAGAGAGCGTCTGTCATCACTCGCCTGTCAGGGCCGCGTGCACATCTGTTTCCTGTGTTCCCGGCTCTCTGCACCCACTGGGCTCCCTGTTCTTCAGGGAGGGCCTGGCAACCCCCTCCTCCCCGGGTCCAGGCTCCAGGGGGCACCTGGGTAAGGCAGTTGGATGGGGGAGCCTTCTGGAAGGTGCCGGAACAGGCCACCTGGCTGGGCTGACACTGGCATCCTCTCCCTGTCAGCTGCTGGGAAGTGACTGTTCTTTGGGCCTTTCTCAAGCTCTGACCACCTCCAAGGGGAGGGCTGTGCTTTCCTTGGTGGGTTGGGAACCATCTGCTCAGAGGAGTAAACTTTCCAGATGCGCCTTGTCTTAAACCTGGAGGCGATCGGAGACAACTAGGAAGGCAGAAGGTCTTCAAAACTCAGCCCTCCCTGGAGGCAGGGAAGAGGCAGGGGCCAAGCTGCAGAGGTAGTTTGCCCAGAGCTTTCTGGCCCCTTCTCTGCTTAGGTCTGTCTGGATCTGACCCTTGGGAAGTTAACTTTGCCATGACTGTCTTTGGAGGGATCGAAGGTTCTGGACAGATTTGCCTCCCTGGCATGTTCTCTCGGCTGAGGAGGAGCCCACGTCTGGAATTCAGGTCCATCTCCTGCCCCAGGTCTGGATCCTGGAGGGGACGATGGAGAGGGATGTCACTTCTGCCCTCTGGGAGGAGCGTTTGGGACCTTGGCTTTTGGCCGCCACACAACCAATGGGAGGCTCCCAAGGGCGGCTGTGGAAGGAGCTTCTAGTCACCATGTGACCTTTGCTCATTTCCCCATCTGTCAAAATGAAAGGTCCCGTCTTCAGGGGTCGCAGCGGTTTGTCTCCCACGCATGGTATCTGACTGACTGCTAGCACTGTGTTGAGAAGGATGCTGACGCTGTGTCCGGACTTGCTGGGAGAAGACCTAGTGATTTATTAGCAGTTTTCTTTTTTTTCCCCAGCCTTATTGAGATTTAATTGGCATAGAATGTTATGTAATTTTAAGGTGTGCATCATGTTGAATAGATGTATGTATGTATTGCAAAATGACCTCAATCCCACTACATAGTCACCATTTCTTTTTCGTGGTGAGAGCATTGAAGATCTACTTTCTTAGCAACATTCAAGTATGTGATACGGTGTTATTAACTGTAATCTCCATGTTGTACATTAGATCCCCAAACTTGTTAATCTTGTTACTGGAAGTTTGGCTTTTTTTTCAGTGTCTCCTTATTTCATGGGCTCTGGGTTTTAAATTCCGTATGTCATGCTGGGGCCCTAAAACACCATGATGTTCCGTCCCGGGGAGGATGATACGTTATCAGATCCTCACTGATCATCACTTTTCAAGCAGCTGTACCAGAAGGACCAACAAATCCACAGCCTAAGGCCACTTTTGCTGTTTTATTTTTTCAGTAGCACAAGTTAGTTAGATGTATATGTTTTGAAAGAAGTTCTGCCAGTCCTCTTTCAGGGGTGCTGCTGCAGTTATGTCTGCTGCCCTTGATCTGGAGAAACATTCGTATACATTCTGCCCATTAGCGAAAGAAACGTTTGCACGTCTGCAGTGTACCAGGTGCTCTGTGAGCACTTGGCGCTCCAAGGACATGGTATAGAATCAGGCAGGCCCTGCCTGTGGGGGATGGGGGGATGTAAGGACCTGGCTATGGTTGTGCAATGTGTTGAGTTCTGTGCTGGGGTCTCCTGGGAGCCCACAGGATGGTGGGAAACGGGGATGTTCAGGGAAGGCTTCCTGGGGGAGGTGACACCTAAGCTGTCCCAGAGCCTGGAAAGGAATCAGCGGGGTCCACAAGGGGGTGATGTGCTTCTGGCAGAGAAGCATGTGCAAAGGCCTGGATGTGGAGGGTGAGATTTGCTGAAGAACCTTAAAAAGTTCTAGTGGAAGTAGGAGGAGGGGATGGAGTTGGAAGGTTCAGCAAGGTTTTGAATCCCCGGAGGCACATTTGAATCCACTAGCCCAGCCTGTTAAATCAGGGTCTCTGAGTCGTGGCACTGGTGTTTAAAGCGTCCGGAAGATCCCAGCACTAGGGGGGACAACTGCTGAGTGAGGGCTTTTTGAGCACAGCCTAGGAGTTTGGGGCTCTTGTCTTGAAGGTATGGCATGGCGGTCGTTAAAGGAGTTCTATTCATTTGTTCAGTCTTAATTAAGTGCCTTCTGTATGCCAGGCACTGTTCTGAGCATCAGAATCCAGCAGTGAGCAAACCAGGCCCGGGGGGGGAGGGGCTGTGATGGTGACTCCAGGGTGGCGGAGAGAGGGCTGAGTGGGCGCTGTCACCTGAGCAGTGAGGAAGATGGGAAGCGGCCTGAGGTGGGACTGCGGAACAGTGAGGAAGCCAGGGTCTGGGGGGCGAGGGTTCATCTCAGAGGCCAGCAGGGGTCTGTTAGGTGGGCCTTGCTGGGAAGTCAGGACTGTGACCCTGAGAAGACATTGTTTTATTTTATTTTTTTTGTTTAAAAATTGAGATGTAATTCACATACTGTAAAATTCACCCTTTTAAATTTTGGGGGACATGGGGGAATTAGGTTTATTTATTTATTTATTTATTTACTTACTTACTTACTTACTTACTTAGGATGGAAGCACTGGGGATGGAACCCAGGACCTCGTGCATGCTAAGCACACATTCTACCAGTGAGATATACCCTCCCCCCAAAATTCACCCTTTTAAAGTATACACTTAAGTGGTTTTTAGTGTATTTGAAGAGTTGTTCACCTGTCACCACTGTCTAGTCTGTCACCCCTGAAAGAAACCCTGTCCCCGTTAGCAGTCACTCCCCCTCCCCCAGCCCCTGGCAACCATGCATCTCCTGTCTGTATAGATTTACCTGCTTTGCATTTCTTAGGAATGGAACCATACAGTATTTGTCTCCTGTGTCTGGTCTGGCTTCCATCACTTATGTTTTCCGGGTCTCCCCCATGTTGTAACATGAGTCAATACTTCATCCCCTTTGATGGCTGAATAGTATTCCACAGTATGGATGGAGCATGTTTATCCACCCGTCAGCTGATGGACACTGGGCTGTTGTGAATGGTGCTGCTGTGAGCATTTGTGTACAGGTGTTTGTGGGGACCTGTGTTCCCACTTCTCCTGGGTAGGTACCCTAGAGTGAATTGCTGAGTCATCTGGTAATTCCTCGGTTACACTGTAAGTTCTGCTTTCCCATTGAGGGTTTCAGGCAAGCAGATAACATGGTACAACTTAGGCTTGAAAAATTCACATTTGCGACTCCTTGAAGCTTTGTTTGGTCCACTCACCGACCACAGTTGTACCTCCTGTGCCTGGTCTCCATCAACAGATATGTGTTTGAAGGTGGGAGTTGATCTCCTCCTCCCTGGGACTAGGGGGAGCTGTACTAAGGATTAAAAATGGGTTGCACTTGCCCCTAGGGTGTTTGACTTGCTCCAGCTATACCCTTGGAAATCAGAAGCCCCGGATTCTGGCCCCAGCATTCACAGTGGGCAAGACCCTCTACCTGTCTGGGTCTCAGTTTTCTCCTCTGTAGAATGGGATATGACGGTGGACGAGCAGCTGAGCCCCTCGGCTCCTGCCTAGCTGTCAGGCACTAGCTGCCTCATCTTTCTGCACCTGTTGGCAGGAGTGGGCTTGAGAGGAGGATGGAGAAGACCCTTGTGAGTCCAGCGGCTCTGAGGTTCTCTGCCCCATCCCTGGCTGCCCCAGCTACTTGCTACCTGACCTGTTCAGTGTGGAAACCTGTGTGAAATTGATTGCTGGATTGGATTGCCTTTGAGAGGTGCCAGCAACCTTGAATGAATGGCACAAAGGTCGAAGTTGGTATCTGGCTCAGCTGAGCCAGGCAGGCGTGCCAGGACCCTGGGCAGGAGCAGCTACCTCCTAAAGCTGTTTCTGCCTTGCGGGCTGTGGGGTGAGAGTAAAGTGGGGAGAAGAAGCCATCCAGGGTCCAAGGGAGGCCCTTTAAGGTCAGGGACCACCAAGACCACTGTTGCCCACCAGCGAGTATCAGGTGTTGGCAGAGCTGCTGACAAGAAAGGTCATTTCGGTTTTGTCCTAGTCCTGATGAAGACACAGGTCTAAGGAGATGGTGGTGCTGATGACATTATGGCACTAGCAGATGACATTGAGAGCACTCACTCTGTGCCTGTATAACCTCATGCAACCCTCTGTTAGCCTCATGAGGTAGGTTTTCTTATTTTATTGATAAGGAAATTGAGGCACAGAGAGGGGAAATCACTCGCCCAAAGTCACACAGCTGGGAAGTACCAAATCTGATTCTAACCAGGCTGTTTGGCTCCAGCATTCAGAAGCTTAACTGCTCCCCCACATGCCTCCCAAATGGGTACCAAGATGTAGCCACATGGGAGATAAAAGTTTGCCCAGTTAACAGTGGACCATGGTGTGTATGCTCAGTGGGGGAGACAGCTGAGGGCCCAGCCAGGACCTGGCCTAAGGTAGTTGCCAGCCGATATTTGGTGGCTTGGAGCGGATGGGAGTCAGGGAAGGCTGCATGGAGAAGGAGTCGTAGATGGGGGTCTTCAAATCGGCAGGATTTAAATAAGTGGTGAATCTAGAAAAGGCTTCCCCTTACAGGATTTATATGCCAGTAATGCCATTTTTCAAATTTTAATTTTTTTATTCTCTAAATGTATTGCTTGGATGCTGCCTGTCAACTGATTGTACCGTGGGAACCATTTCAGTGTTTTAAAGACATTTTCAAATTGTACTATATTTTACATCAAAAAAAAAAAATATGTGCTTCATGATAGAAAATTTGAAAACTTAGAGCAGGTAAGAGGTGGGTCATATGCAGGTTCAGCTCATCCCTGGCCTGTGGCTCCACTCTTAGCTCCATTTTCCACAGCTGCCACCAGCTAACTCGGTGACCTAGAGTAAGATGCCAACTTCCTCCCTAGACGGCACATCCTTCTCCAACCACGGAGGGTGGCATGACCTGCCCTGTGGGAAGATGGCATCAGCCCCATTTCTCAGATGAGGAGGCCAAGGCTCAGGACCCTGAGAGTTTTGGATTAAATGGCAGAGCAGGAATGTGTGAGAGCGGGTGGTCCCACACCCGACCTTGGCCTCTGCCCAAGGTTGAGCGGCACCTATGAGAGAGGATGTGGGGCTGGCAGGGGCCCCACAAGGAGGCTGCCCTGGGACTCCTGCACGAGCTTCCAGAGGGGCCTATGGGAGGAGGGGTGGGGCAGGGCCTACTGCAGCCGCGTTTTATAAGTCTTCCCAGACCCGTAAAGTCGTCCTGGCTTCCAGACGGGAGGGTTCACAGATGGGGATTAAGAGGCTTGTGTGGGTTCTGCCATCCGGGTAGGGTCGGAGGCAGGTGGGAGGCAGCCGTGGGCCTTGCAGACTCCGAGACACAGCAGCACCAGGACGGGGCTCAGGGGTCCTGGGGTCCACAGCCGTCGGTCCAAGACAGGGGAGGCGGGAGGAGCCTCTGAGGCTCAGACGGCCCGAGAGGGTGGCCTTGGATCGGCGTTGGCAGCTCTTTTAATCCTGATTCCTCTGACAGCAAGATTTCTCCCTGTGTCCTTTCCCTTCCAGAAGGTCTTGCTCAGTCCTGTGCTGTTCTTTCTCTGTGTGATTGTGTGATATCCCAGGCCTTTTGGACAGGGAGGCCAGGATATTTAGAACGAGGCTCCCGGGACAGGAGTCTGCACCGAACCCCCTGGATGCTCCGGGAGAGCAGCTTGGCTGGAGCCACCCAGAGGCAGAGATCAGGCAGCCTCACTGTGCACCATCCCCTGGGTCCTGCAGGGATGTTGGGTTGGGGGAGGCAATGCCACCCTGGAAACAAGGCCCTGCTTCCATCTCGTACAGGAGCCAAGACTCCATCGGGACCCACGTGTTGTATCCCTGCAAAGGGCGGTCCTGGAGCCCGGCCTGCGCACAGTGTGGCCCCGCAGCAGTCACCCCAGCTGCTGGGCGGTGGTCTGGCCCTTGGCAGGGGGAAGAGTTGCTTCTCTTGCCCTCACCCTCCTTCTCTTGTGAAATTGCGCTTTCTTTGCTTTTCAAAACCGTGCGGGGAAGCAAGGCCTGGCTTTCGGAGCTCCCTGCCATGGGGTGGCTGGAGTCCTTCCTATTAGTGGATGCAACCTGGACCCCGGTCACCGTTTACCTGCCACTCGCTAGGTGATGGGGATGCACCAGACCTTCTCTGGGGGCAGGTCCCCGGGGGCAGGCAGAGGAGGGGGCACTGGAGGCCCTGAATCGGAGGGACAGCAGGTGGTGGGGGTGTAAGAGGATGGAGCCCTTCCTCCCGACACCACCCCCCCTGTCCCCACTGACTCATGCAGACACCCGACACACTCACCTTCTCTCTCACACCCAAGTTGACACGCTTGCACTCTGACACCCACCCCTCGTGTGTGTGTGCGCGCGCTCCTACACCAGCACGCCCCCCACCTCTGCCCCACATTCTCTGAGAGGGGGTGTTAATATCTGTCAGTTTTGGATTTATTTTTTATTTTTTCTCTCTTTAATTTGGTCAGCTTTTGCTTCATGAACTTTGAGGCTCCTGCACGTTTGTGATCTTTCTGTCTTTCTGATGGATCGGCCCTGTCACCACAAAGGCTTATCCCTCTACCTCTGGCAATGTCTGTGTCTTGAAGTCGTCCCCATCTGAAAATCTAGGCCCCCGAGATTCAGAAAGGGAAAGTGACTTGCCCAAGGCCACACAGCTGTCACTGCTGGGAGTACAATTCAAAACCGTCTGTGGAGCTCCAGTAGTTTCTCCACCCCACTGGCTGCTTTAGGGCAGTGGGTCTGAGAGAATCCCCTTCCTGCTAACTTTCTGGGCGCCTGCATTTTGATGTCATGATTGTCAGGCGGCCAGAGCTGTGTCCCGGCCCGCCCTCAGCAGAAGAGCCCCCAGGAGCCCCAGAGGTCGGCCCCCACTGGAGCTGAGCATCTGGCCTGCAGCCTGCGGAGCTCAGCTGAGCATGCTTGGAACACCCTGTGGAAACTTCTGGCCAAACTCTGCTCCACAGCTTCTGGCCCCTCCCCACCCTGCTTGGTGAGATTGTTCCCAGCATGATGGGCGGGCCTTCCCAGGACTCACATGTGGAATTTCTCCGGGTGGCAAGACATGTCCCCCCTCCACTGGCTTCTCTGGTCTGTGTGGGCCTTTTGGAACTTGTGCCAAATCCACTTCCTGGCGGCTTCACCCCAGCCAGGCCCACGGCCTGGAGCTCCTTGGGGGCTCTGCGCTGGCAGCAGGCCGCTTGCCAGTGGTCCGAGTCATCCCAGCCAGCCCTGCTCCTGGGTCTGGAGGAGCGCCGCCTCCACCTCCCTGGGGCATTGTGGGAAACTCCAGTGCCTGCAGGGGGCCTGGGAGGGTTGTTGCCTAGGAGACATCTGTGGGGAGAATTGACAGAGTGAGGGGACATCTTTGCCTTAAGCTATAAATAAGAGCATAAACAAGGATGCTGGGTTGGTTCATCAGCAGAGTGTTACTGAGCCCTACTATGCGCCAGATGCTCTGCTCAAGAGTTATGGACCGTAAGTGTGTGAGGTGGAGGTTGGGAATGCTGTTATTTATCTAATCCTTGACACGGTGCCACTAAGCAAGAGAAAAGTGCTTCTCATGAAACCAGTCCTCCACCCACTGTAAGATTCGTCCTGATTTCAGAGAGGTTAAAATATAAAACAGGTAGTCCGGGTCTTCAAGTCAATGAGATGCAGTAAGATGGGATGATGGCAACGAGCATGGTGATACGGAAACAGCAGTGACAGCCACCACACGTTAGGTGCTTGCAAAACTTCGTCTTACTGACCCCATGAATAGGACCTAGGTGGGTGAGTGAGGAAAGATGGCACCTGTCTTCCCTCCTGGCCCCCTTGGGTGACTTTGCGGTGACTGGTGGGTTCTGCTGAGCCAAGCCGCGTTGGGGCTGACCCAGCAGCGACACGGCTGTGTGGAGCACCATGGTGGCAGCCAGCCTGGAGAGGCCTCTTACCTCTGCCACCTCCTGGTTCAGCACTGGCAGCATCAGGGCGTGACTCAGCTGATAGGCTGATGCTGTGGCGTTCTGGTGCCCAGGGCTCTGCGCCCCAAGGGGCCTGAGAGAGCTCTCGTGATTCTGGCTGCCGTGGTGCTGGGGCTTTAATCAGGTGGAACAGAGCATCAGCAGAAACTGGCCGCCGTGTGGCTCTGGGGCCCTGGCTGGTGGGAGGGGCAGGAGCAGGAGTGCCAGTGTCCCCACCTTCCATGTCCCCGTCACCCTACTGGGAGCAGCTTCAGGCCAAACCAAGCTCCTAGGGAGGGTTCAGGGTACCTGCCAGGAGCCTGAAAACTTAGGAGACTTTCTGCTCTGGGAAGAGAGAAACAAGAACATCAGAAATTTGCTTCCTAGACTTTCCCCATTATGAAGCACTTCTCCACTGAGTATCACCCAGCTCTCTCAGCCGTCCACACAAAAGGAAGTTGGAAGCCTTTGATACCCAGGAAACCGTGGGGAGGCCATGCTGGTGTGCTCTCCACAGGCATATGGTGTGGTTTGGCCAAGGGGATTCTGAAGTCAGACCTTGCCACCTTCCCCCACCACCCACGTGGGCCTCAGCATCTCTTCACCTTTCTGAGCCCCAGGCTTCTTGCCCATACGCAGGAACAGTCTTATGACGTCCCGCAGGGGCACAGGAGGCAGGTGAAGCCCCTAGTGGGGCTGGCAAGCAGTCAAGACCCCAGAAATGTTTGCTGTGGTTCCTGGGGACAGAGGAAGGAGGGAGAGTAAGAATCTGAGGCTCCACTCACAGCCCTGGCCTCAAAGGCCTGTGGAATGAGTGCCCCTCACCCTCAAAAAGCCCCACTCATGAGCCCCCTCTCTGAGGCCGTCCTGGTAAGTAGCGGGAGCTCCTGGTCAGTCTCCCATGAAGCTGGGCCTTGTTCAGAATGACCACCACCAAGCCGTGGCTGCTGCTGTTCAGAGGAGGGGGGTGGGAAACCTGGATGTGGGCAGAGGTAGCTGGCATCTGAGCTCCTGTGGTCCCCTCCCTGAGCTCATCTGAGAGGTGAAGGGGGCAGTCAGGTGATGGTCCTTCACGTGACTTCTGGCCCTGAGAGGAGCTACTTTGGTATTTGGTGGCAGTCAGCAGGCACGTGCCATCTGACTGCTTGTCTGTCTGTCTGTCTGTGGGCCTGCTTCCTCATCTGTATGTGGGGATGCCTGTACTGGGTGTGTCCCAGGGCACAGTATATATTACACACTCAGTAAATGTTGGCTCATCAGTGTTGCAATTTGTCATTTAATTTCCTCTCCAGTGCTGATGGTGCTGGAGAACTGACCTATGGACCTCAAAAAAACGGGAATCTGGACCCCATTAGTGAGTTGAGACGAACCAGAAGGGGGCACATTTTGGGTCAGGTCCTGAGGCAGAGGCACACTCTAGAGTCAGGAAGTAAGGGAATTTACGAAGATCCATCATTCTCAATGCTGCACCCCAACTCTCATATACAGGTTTCTTAACCTCAGAACTCTATGCGAAACCTGGTGCCTGTGGTGCATTTTTCTCGGGAGGGGATCAGTGGCTTTTATTAGACTCTCGAAGGGGTGTCTCCCCCCTAAAAGGTAACGAGCCATGTTCACATGCACCTGTCTGCACACACACTCACAGCGCCATGCACCCGAGCTGACTCCTCACCGCTCCTTGAAACTGTCCAACTTGTCCCCGCCACCATGTCTTGACACATGCTTTTCCTGCCTGTTTTCCCACTCCAGGAAGCCTTCTTTGCTAAATCCCGCCCGCTCTCCTGGCTGGTTCAGGCCCTTGCCTGTGTGCAACTTTTTCACACTTGGTAATAATTAATCACTTTATTATATGTGGTTTCACGTTGTCTTCTGATTGCTTCACATCTGTAAGCCGTCTCTCCAACTAAGTCAAGAAAATAGCTAAACTTGGAATTTTTATCCTTTGACCCTCCGTTGGTTTTCCCTTTGTGTGTTGTACACAGCAATTCCTTGCCAGGTGTGGGAATGCATTCCTGAAGAGCACCGTGGTTGGCAGAGCCACAGTTGGCAAAGTCAAACTCTCAGAGAGAATGCATTAGGGAAAAAAACAATAAAGATGGCATTAAGTATATAGCTTTAAAAACCACAGTGAATAAAAGTTCTAGAAGACATCATTGCCAAAACAAACCAGCTTCGTCCACATTTTGAAACCTGCTCCAGTCATTAGCCTTTTCCTGAATTACCTTCTTCAGTGGGTGGTTGACTTGGCTGTCATCTTGAGGTGCTGAGGGAGAATTCTCCCATGAGGTTTGTTTCTTCTTGAAACAATTTTGGTAATTTATGTTTTTCAGGGAACTTAATCATTTCACCTCGGTAGTTAAGTTAATTGACATAACTCCTCCATAACGTTCCCTTATTAGCCTTCTAATGTCTGTAGGCTCTGTAATGATATCCCCTCTTGCATTCCTGATAGTGGTCATTGGTGCCTTTTTTCTTTTTTCCCTTGATCAGTCTAGCTGGAGGTTTATCAATTTTATCGATCTCCCAAAAGGTTTATATTTAGAGACTGTGCCTCTTTAATGTTTTGAACCAGCCCTTTTGGGCTTGAAATGTAATGTCTTTTTACACTTATATCCTCTCTTGTTCTATTTTTGCAGGTATAGACAAAATATTTGTGAAACTACCGGGCCTTTTCCAAGTTATTTATGCTTAAGGGCATGTTTTCCAAGCCTGACTTTCTCTCTCTGTGTTGAGCCAGTGCTTGTTAAAATCATTTCTGTTAACCTGCCCTTGTGACCTCCACAGGTGAAGTCATGATGATATGTTCTTTTGCTTGAGGGGATTTTATCAAACCTAAGATAAGTAAGAAAAGGTACTAGACTTAAATTTTTTTATGCAAAATGTAAAACTACATTATCTCAGTACCACAGATTGTGAAGGATTGCCAGCTTTTTTGTATGTTGGTGGCTCTGTTATTTGGAACATATGTATTCAATAATGCTACGTTTCACTTTTTGTTAAACTGAGTATCCACTGTTTAAAATGTTTGTGTCCATTTATGCTTTTGCTACCGAGTATATTTCATCTGTAACCTGACTGAAACTTCTGTTTCTGTTGTCTTTGCAATCAAATCTCAGAGTGTCTCTTTAGAATCAGACTTGGGAGGAAGTTTAGTAATCCTTGAGTCCAACCTCCCTCCCTTTGTCAAAGAGGACCCCAAAGCATAGGGAGGGGAAGGGACTTGCCCATGAACACAGAGCATGTTCGAGGCTGAGGCAGAATGCCAGTGCCCTGGGACGTTTCCAATTCATCAGCTAAGGCTATCTCTCCAGTGACAGATATCTTGATATTTCTTGCATTAGCAATTTGAGGGGCTATGAGAGGCCAGTCCCAGCTGCTAAACCCATGTGGCATCCCCAGCACTTGGTACAAAGGAGGGGAACTCACAAAGGTGAGTGTAGATGGTGAACAGCACCCTTCTGTGAATCTACTGCCCCTCCATCTTCAGGGAGTTTTTTTCTGGGTGAGTTGCATTCTATTTAAAAGAACATTTTAATAGCATCTTTATTAAGATAAATTTGCATACCATAAAATTTACTGTTTTAAAGTGTACAGTTAAGTGGTTTTTATTCACAAAATTGTGCCACCAACATCACTATCTAATGTTAGAACATTTTTCATCACTCCTTAAAGAAACCCTATTCTCCCCTCCCCCCAACCTCGGGCAGCCACTAATCTACTTTCTGTCTCTGTGGGTTTGCTTGTTCTGGACATTTTATGTAAATGGAATTGTAGACTAGGTGGTCTTTTGTGTCTGGCTTCTTTCACTCAGCATAATGTTGTCAGGGTTCATCCACGTTGTAGTGTGTGTCAGTGCTTCGCTCCTTTTCATGACTAAGTAATAGTCCTTTGTATGTATAGGCTCCGTTTTATTTGCCCATTCACTCGTTGATGGATATCTGAGTTCTTTTCATCTTTCAGCTGTTATGAATAATGCTGCCATGAACACTCACGTACTGGGTTTTGTGTGAATGTATTTTTTTCTCTTGGGGTACACTAGAGTGGAATTGCTAGGTCATAGCATAACTCTAGGTCTAACCATTTGAGAAACTGTCAGGTTGTTTTCAAAGAGGCTGCACAGGTTTATATTCCAATTGGCAAGGAATGAGGATTCTCATGTGTGATTTGCTTTGAAAAGAGGAACAAAGTGGGTAGACACATTATGTTTGTATATTGAGTAACAATACATATTTAATAAATAGTAAAGTTCTTTTCCGTCCTTGAGCTCTCATATCAAAGGATGATTTTAATACTTTTTCATTGTTAAAGATGACAGATCCCAGCTCTGGCACTTACTGTGTGGTCTTGGGCAAGTTAAGTAACCTCTCTGTGCCTCAGTTTCTTCTAATGTAAAACATTTGTGGTGGTACCTATCTCCAAGAGGGGGGTTAGTGAGTTAATGTGTATAAGGTGCTTGGTATCTGGCAGTAAGCCCCATACAAATGCTGGCTATTATTTTCATTATGATTGTATTACTGTCGTAGGGATTTGGGGAAGTAAACAAAGGAATAAAGGAGAACTGGTTCCCCAGCCCACCCTCAGTACCTGCTCCCAACACAGCTCAGAGGCAGCTACTGTTAACATTGTCGTATGTTTCCTCCTGGGCATTTTCAATGTTGAAATGAACCTCTGTGTACAGTTGGACAGCTTGCTCTTACTCACTTAATGAACCAGCACAAACATTTCCCAGTGTTGCTGTAAACATAATTTTAATGTCAGTGTGATAGACTCCCAAGCAGGAAGGCCGTAACTTACCCACCCCCAACCCCCCCCCGACTGCCAAGAGTGAACATTTAGGTAGAGCAGAGAATTGATGCCACTGTAAAGTGCATTTCAGGCAATGCTGTGTAAGCTTTTTGGCTTGAAAAGCTTTCCCTGACCTCATGGCAGACCTTGGGGGCGGGTATGGTACAGTGGCCAGGAAGGACTTAGACCCTGAGCAAAGTTTCCAGAGCTCATGGGCCTGGGTGGGAACATGCAGAGGGAGAGCACCTGGAAAGGGGAAGGAGGTGACACTAGGGAGTCAAGGGCAGCTGACTTAACAGTTTTTTGGGTCTTTTCCTGAAGTTGAGCATGTTCTATGTTGAAAATGTGGACAGTAGAGGTAAAAGGGAAGTAATGAAAGTTACCCATCATTCCGTGACTCAGAGCTTCCGGCCGCTTCTGCACATGTGTGCACACACACACGTTCCTGTAGGTGGATCATACCTGTGTGTTGTGCTTTCTAGTCTTTTCTGCCTAGAGCATCATTAATATTTTTCAGAGGGGCTAAGACTTCGGACTGTGGAGCAAGACGACTGGGTTCTCATCGGGGCTGCACCCCTTACTAGCTGTGTGTTCTTGGGCCAGTTACTTGACCTCTTGGTGCTATAATTTCCCCATCTGTAAAGTGGAGTCATAGCAGTGTTTATATCAGGTCGTTTTGGAGATTAGACAAGCCAGCATGTGTCAGAGCAGAGTGCCAGCTGTTATCCTGTGGTTCCCACATCACTCAGCATCCTTTGAGAATAGGGATTTTATGGGCAATGTGGTGACCCCAGAACACCTGTTGCTGAATACCCAGCTTGTTTCTGGATTTTCACAGATGTGGCAGCTCTGCAATAAGCCTTCTTGAACCTCAGCTGCCTCCACCCTGGGCCTGCCCCCCCCCGCCAGCTATTACTAAGTGACCTCAGGGGCTGCCCTGGCCTGGCCTCATTGGGCAGTGGGGAGCCTGGGGGTCTCCAGCGTCCTTGCTAGCCTTGCAGCAAGTGGCCAGAGGACTGGGTGACCAGGAGCGGGAAGTTTTCTTTGGCAGCCTCTGAGTGGCTTCCCTGGACCAGCTGTAGGAAGGGGCTGGGCAGGAGGGGAGCCAGCATGGGGTTTGGGGTGGCCTGTCTCACACCTGGGCTTCCGCTGGAAACCATCTCAACCCTTTTGGGAGAGAGGTGGGATTTGAATAAACGCCTTCCCCAGCAAGAGTGAACCCTATTCTTGGTTCTGCTGGCAGTGCCTGTACCCACGCCCCCAGTCCCCGCTGGCTTCTGGCAGAAAGGCTGTGGGACGGGGAGGAGATCTACTCCCTTGGCAGCTGGCAAGTTTCAATAAAGCCTCTGATGTGGGGAGACCTCTGGTTGCAGCGGACCCAGCAAGCAGACTCCAAATGAGTTCACTTCTCTGGGCTGATAAGACCTTATCAAAAGAGTAAGGAAAAATTTTGATCACCTACTGTGTGCTCCTTATCTTCCTCCACTCAGTTCATCTGTTTCCTGAAAAGCCGCCGTGTGGTTTGGTTAGGCAGCGTGCAGGGAGTGAGAAATACACCGTCTTGTTGGGCCTTCGCCATGTCCCCAGGATATAGGTGTCAGCCTGCTTCATCTTAAGAATTTGTTAGTTTGAGATGATTGTAATTTCACATATAGTTGTGAGAACTAACCCTTGATCCAGTTTTCCCCAGTGGTAGCATCTTGCCTAATTATAGTACAACGTCACAACCAGAAGACTGACATTGACACAACCCACCCCTCTGACTCAGATTTCACCAGTTTTACGTGCGCTTGTGTGCACATCCAGGTGTGCTTGTGTCTGTGTGTGTTTACATGTTTCTCTGTTCAGTGTCATCTCTGTGTATGTTGGGGTCTCTGTGTCCTTGTGGCCTGCTTCATTTTACAGGGAAGAAGTGAAGCTCAGGGGTCAAGGCCTTACCCAGAACGAGGCAGTCAGGGCACAGCAGAGCTGAGCCACATGTCCGGACACTCTGAATTACTGTAGGGAAGAAAATCACCTCTACTCTTTGCTGCTGTTCTTGGACTCAGTAACCCCACTGGGTTTCTGCTGCAGCTATGAGCTGAGACCCCTATTCAGGCTGGAAACCTAAGGTGCTGGTGCTGAGCTGCTGGCTCCTCCATTTCACAGATGAGAAATCTGAGGCTCAGAGAAGTTAATAGGTTTGCCTAACATCACCCATCTGGGCAGGGGCTGATCTGGCTCTATTTCTTCCAACTCTGCACGTGGCAGCCACCCCAATGGGCTTCTTTTTCCAAGAGGTGAAAGGACAGAGGACACTGTTGATCACAAACACCAGGCTCCAGATTCAGATCAGTTACCAGGGAGGCAGTGGTAGGGGCCTTTGGGAAGGTTTTTGAGCAGGAGATGACTCCGGAAGTGTGCGCGGTGACCTCAGATACTTGGAGTGCCCCCAAGTGTGTGCCAAGGAACACTAATGACTCGAGTATTAGGATGATTTTTTTCCTCACATGCATTTGGGAAACAGTAGACGAAAGAAAGCTAAACAGGGTCGTGTGCTGCAGGACTTATCAGTGCCTTTAATGCATTGATGTGCACTATGACCCTCTTGGCAGGGGAAGGACTTTTGTTCTGCACAATGTATTTCAGGAAATGCTTAACAAGATACTCTGCTCCCAGGGCTCCGGTGGGCAGAAGTGCCCAAGAAGCGGGATACAAGGGGCTGAAGTCTTTGTATTTTTTTTAAAGAAGAGGCTGGTGTGGTTGCAAGTGAGCATTCAAGGGGCCACTTATAGGGCCTTCACTCTCAGGTGAACATGAAGGCCCCAGCCCAGCCCAGGAAATATTTAAGAGAGGGCAAGTAGTGGGATACAGATCTGTCCACCCACCGCGATCCAACCATGTGCTTTTGTGTGTGTGGATAGGGGAGAAACACGCATAGATGACGCCAGCTGTCCTAGGTGGACAGAATTTCGGGTGATTTATTATTTTTAATATAAGACTTTTTTTTCCCCTTAAGCCAGCAGAGGAGGTTGGGCTGCATTCACTGGGGCAATAAAAAGCCATTGTGTATTTGGAGCACGGGTTGAGAGCAATGTAACGAAAGTGGTTTTAAAAGAAGGATTTTTCTGATTGGCTTTAGGCAGGCAGGTTGGGAGGAGAAAAGGAAATAGTTGTCAACCACTTGGGAGGTGGCTGCTCTCACCCAGGCCTAGGCAGGGGTGGGAGCTGAGAAGGGAGAGCTGGAAGCAGCCTCACAGCTTCCGATTTTCCTGAGGCCCAGAGAGGTTAAGCCATTTGCCCCGAGTCATGCAGCTGCTGGTCTGCAGACCCGGGACTTGGATTCAGCTCTCTGATTTCAGCATCTTGGAACATTGCCATGTGAGACATAGCTGTCTTCACCTGCAGCGTATCTTCACCACCATTTGAGGTATGCACTGCTGACCCACCATGTAGAAAACAGGACTCGTGTGTGTGAATCAGGATGTCCACTGCAGCATCGCTTGTGGTAGCAGAAATTAACCCTGTGAATTTCTCCATGACGGAGAAGATTCAGGATGTCCCAGGACACGGCACTACTGGGAGTATCACGGGGAGGTTAGAAGGAAGGAGAGCTCTCTGTCCTTGTAAAAGTTAGCAGCTGCCGTCCATGTTGCTTCTGGTCCACATCCCTTGTCGGATGCCTTTAGGACCAGAAGTGTTTCAGAAGTTTTCAGCCCCTTAGGCAGATTTTTTAGTGCTGATGCTGTATTTCACGTAACACCCCAGCGGGGGAGGGAAGGGGCAGTACCCTGGAATCGAACCCTGTCCTGTTTCTGGGGCAAAATGTGAACACCCTGGTGGGAAAAAACCCAAGACTGTAAGTAGCCTCCAGGCAGGGCAGGTTTTGCTGGCAAATAAGTCAGGGATACTTTTGGCTTCCAGAACTTTTGGATTTGGGGCTTGTGGGTAAGGACATGGGCATCGGGGTTAGGACTGCCTCCACTGGAGCGACGCCTGTGAGATGTCAAGTCCCAGGTGTAGGAGAGTCTTGGTTTAGGTGACGGGGAGAGAAGGCCACTCTCCTCTCTGGACTCTTGTGTTTATGTGAAGATGGAGAAAGCCGAGGAAGGAGCTGATCTGATTGTATCCAACACCCACCCCCAAACAGGGGTGGATGGGAGACACGGCCGACTTCTTGTCCATACACCCCTGCACAGTTTGACTCATGCAGTGAGTGTGTGTTATTTTTTTTTCAATTTTAGGAAAAAAGGCAAAAATGGCCCCTGGTGTGCCCGGGGCTCCCCTTGTATCCAGTGCATTGGGGGTTTTTCTTGATTTGATCTGAAGCTTTCATAACGTTGACTTGTTTCCTTCACGAGGGGACCCAGCCTGTGCTCCCTGTGCTGCTGGCAGCCAGGCCTGCCCAGACCTTGAGCAGCTCCGTGAATTCCCCCCGTGACATGCTACCATCCCGCACAAAAGCTCTCAGGCAACGCTGGGAGGGAGTCCCGGACGAGGCGTGTTTAAATGGGGTGGGATCTGCTGGACTTTGTGTTCCCTCATTCAGAAGCGAAATGGATCTTTTATGAAGGTTAGCAAAATCCATTTTTAACCAAATTTGAAGGTTACTTTATGCTTGGGCTTCTCCTGAGGATGCTGAAAGCGACCGTGTGGCCACAGCATTTGAAAACGGGCCATGCATCTTGGAGATGGCTGCACTGCCTCGGGGCCTGAGCAGTGCACAGAGCTTCTCAAGACCCTTTTGCAGGACCTGTCGGCTAACTGGTCACCTTGGGCCAGCAGCTAAACTTCTCTGTTTCCTCGGGGTCAGAAGAAGGGGTGGATGTGGCTCATTCATTGATCAACCACTTATTGAGCACCTACTGTGTGCAGTGGAGAGTACTGGTCCCAAGGAGCTAAGAGCATGGTGGCGAAACTGGACAGACAGGCAGGTGCTGCCAGGACAGTGGGGCTGGGAACAGGAAGGCCCTCACTTACCTCGGGAGGGGCAGGGAACGCTTATGACCCCTAGAGCCCTTCCAGCTTTGAAATCTTGAATCTATATCTCATTTGAGGGCCTCAAACCCAAAAGACATCAGCTCACCAAAGTGCAGTTCAGAAGGATAGGTAATGCGAGCTGTATTTCTCCAGTTGCCGATGGTCACTCGGGCATCGGCCCCTTGGCAGAGCTACAGTAAATACCTCTGTTCGCCTGGTCACTTGGCACTTCTCTCCCAGGATCAAGGCCACGTGTCACCTAGTCTAGGAACCTGGTCCTGCTGTCCCTGTTCTGGGTGCCTCTGTCTCCTGGTTGGCAAAATGGGAAAATTCCGAGAGCTCCCAGAGTGGTGGTCCTGTGCCCTCGAGTAACCGCCTGGAAGCCAAGAGAGAAAGGGCGTGCGACATAGCAAGGCCGGCCCAGGGCTGACCCTCAGCCTGGCAGCTGGAGCAGAGCTGGTCCGTGTGATTGTTAAAGTCTGTTTTGACTCTGCCGTCAGTGTGTGGTGAGGGCAGGGGGCAATCTCTAGAGCCAATCAGTGACAGGCGGTTTTCCTCCAGGGGGTCAACATTTCTTACTTCCAACTAAGAATGCCTTTGTGACTGGGCGCATCCTTCTGCGTGGGCTGGTGGGATGTTCAGCGTGGTCCTCAGGGTCCTTGCCCCTGGAACCTGTTTGGAGGTGGGAAGGGGGGAGGAAAGCAAGAAACCCTGGCCACTTCCAGCCCATGCTCTCCAGCCCCCAGCTGTCCCGTCACCCTGGGAGGCCCTCGGGACCACAGAACAGGTCACCCCAGCCCCTAGCCATCGGGGTCAAGGGTTCACAGAGAGAGGAGCTCACAGGTCCCTGGATATAAAAGGGAAAGGAGTCTTCCTCTGCTGGTTGGATGAATGGATGAACAAGAGGCTGGCCAAGTGCATGCAACACATTCACTGAGCAAACACTTTCTAAGTGCCAGCTGCTGGCCAGGCCCTGTCCAGAACGGGGCGGGGGGCGCACAGCCATGAACAACACAGACAAGAGTCCCTGTGCGCCCGGAGCTGACCCTGCAGCCAAGAAGACAGGCAGTAACAAAGTGGGCGAGCAGAGCAGGCAGCACGTCTGACGGTGGCCTGGTGGGAGAGGTGAGGCAGTTGGGAGGGGGTGGGAAGGTGGTGGCCCAGAGTCCTGCTGGCCAGAGGCATGGCCTGGGGAGGGACACTGACGCCCAGAGGAGGCCCTGGTGGCTTCAGAGGTGCCCCCAAATTCCCCTGAACAACCCTGGACACCACTGTGTGCTTCCGATGAGCAGCACAGAGGCCCCCACACCCCCATCACACACCCCCGAGTGCCTCGCTCCATGGGCTTGGGTCCCGGCACTGCAGCGTGCCCAGGCCTCCTCTGTGTTGGCAAAGCCTGAGCTGAAGTGTGGGGCTTCTCCATCCCCCGGCCCTCTGGCTCATGTGGAGCAGAGAACAGACATCAATCCTTTGGACCAAAGACTCAAGGGAGGGAGATGTATTTATTCTGAAGTGTAATCACCCTCTCCAAGAATATACAACAGAGGTCCTGCTGTGTTTATGTTGTCAGAGGCGTGTTGGCTTAACTGCGAAAAGAGACAAGTTTGTTCACTAAGATTCCCCGCCTTTATTTCTGTGTAAATATGCAATTTTTTCTTGTCTGTCAAAAAGTGCTTTGGGTGGGAACTCAGAGTTTGCATGTCTGCCCTTTTTTTTTTTCTCTGAAATCTGGAGCTCAGGATCCAAAAAGGATTAAATGGGGACATTCTTTCCAGAGAGCACACTTTGTCCACTTAGCTACGGGCAGCAGGGAAGGCTTTTGAGCACGGCCTTAATGTGACCAGAGACAAAGTCAACCCCTGTGTGGAGGGCCGGGTGACCTCAGAGGCTGGCAGCTGGGAGAGCAGGGAGGAGGCTACTGCAATAGTCCAAGCACAGATGAGGGGATGGCGTGGATGGTCACTTTGGGATGCAACAGGTCAGGCCTGAAGACTGACTTATAGGCCAGAAGACATGCTCACCAAGTCTGTCTGACTTTGCCCTGCTCTGTTTTCCCCTAAGTAAAAATAGCAAAGACTGTCACCCTTCCCTCTGCTGTCTGAGGACAACCCCACCTTCTTCCTCGCCTGCTCCCTGACACCTCGTCACTCTTCTTCCCATTTACTTCCACCTTCAAATATACCTAGGTCTCATTCTTGTCACAGATGGTCCTGTGGGCCAATTTTATCTTCCCTTCTGGGGCTCTGAGTTCCCTTGGGGCAGGGACCTCTTGAAAGAATCCTTGGGCGTTTTCCGCATCTCCAGTCGGGCAGCCAGGTCAGCATCACTGATCTCTGTGGTCCTCACGTCATTATAGGGCTGATTGATATTTATGGATTGTTTCCTGAGGGTTTTGGTCTCCTTGTCTCAGAGGCTGCATGGACTCTGTTTCGAGAGCCAGGAAACGAGGAAACTTTACTTAGAGAGGTCATTTGACTTCCCCTACATCACACAGCTGTACTGTGGAGGCCAGACTTGAACTCAGGATGCTGGTCTCTGGGTCCCGAGCTCTCTCCTCTGGACCAGCCTTTCCCAAGTGTGCTTGGTGCTCTCACACTGGCCGATGTCTTGTAAGGGGCCCGCAGGTGCGGCATTAACGGATTGGGAATCACTCGGAGGGAAAGCTGTCCTCCTGGGCTCCACTTGTAATCTTACCACCGGGAGACATCTCAGGGCTAGCATCTTATTCAAACCACCCCCTCTCTTTCTCTCAATAAAGAAACAAACAAACAAAATGTATTGGGATCACATGGACATAACATAAAATTTGCCACAAACTTGTGAAAGGCGTTGCTTTTAGTCTTTAAAGCCTTTTCAATTTCAGAATTGAGGATGAAGAAAAATGGTGCTTTAAAACCAAGTCCTTCCTAGATACATTTTAGCTACTACCTGTGGATGGTGAATGGTGCTGATTTTTTTGAATCTTTAAAAGGTTTTTTAAAAAATGAGTTGAAAAGGAAATCTTCGCTTAAATGATAGCCCCAGTGGGGGGTATGGGGACTTAACCGAGCTCAGGGAAGTTGGGAGGCAGGGTGACACCCTCCATCTAGACCCCCCCATCCAATGTCCGTGGGCTCCGTGGTCCACAGTGTGGAGGAGCTGGGTTCCAGAGCTGAATCCCAACAGCTGTGGAGTTGGGTGGTGAGGGGCAGGAGCGGGCTGTCCTCATCCCAAAACCTCTCCTCCCCAGGCCCCGCTGCCTTCTGGAATCCAACACCTTCCCAGGAAGGGGCGTGAGGGCCAGGGTCTCAAGGAGCTTCCCACGGGCCCCACCTCCCTGCAGAAGCCTAGGTAACACCCCACGACATCAGTGCGGGGCCTGCTGAAGGCCCTGCGTGGCTTTCCGAGGCCAGGAGACAGCTGTCTGGCTCTTAGGGAGCTGGTGGGGTGGGGTGGGAGGTACTGATGGGAGAAGGAGGCTGACACTCCGGAGACTGCCCTGGAGAACACAGATACCCCAAACCAGGCTGTGGGTCCCCACGGGCAGAGCCCCCACCCCAGAAGCACTTGTAAATATGAATGTTTTCATTGTCACAATATTGGGGCCCCCAGCCTTCAATGTGCCCTGTGAGCCTCAGGGTGGACCTGCAGAAGGAATTGTCCCCCAAGAGTGCCAGGAGTGTCCTGATGGGGTCCCCCATGCCCCTTGGAAAGACCCCTGTGATCCTGGCGGCCGAGTGTGCGGGGAGATGACTTTGCTGCCCACACGGGAACCTTGGTTTGGAGTCAGACAGAAATCACGCCCAGTTCCCTGTGCCTACCCTCGCCTGAGTGCCCTCCCCACAGCCCAGACGTGGTCTTCCCAGGCCCGGAGCGGAGCTAGGCTGGGCCTCGAGGCGGGACAGGAGGCCAGGGGTCTGGCCTCGCCCCGCCGCCGCCCTGGCGACAGTCTGCAGGCCTCCTGGCTGTGCCCCAGCTCCTTGGGGAGGCCGCCAGCCCTCGGCCTCTCCCTCTCCCGCCAACTGCTCTCCTCCCCTCCTCCTCCTCCCAGCTCCTGCAGAACATCTGTGCGCTCCCAGCCCCAGCCGGCCCTGCAGGGGACTGCTCCCCAGATGCTCTGGCCCTAGTCCTCTCCTCTGGGAGCCAGTCCTCAGGGACACCTGAGCTGTGAATTCACACCTGGCTTTAGGGCCCCGAGCCCCCGCCTCTCCCCTAGGACCCCCACCCCATCTTCCCTCCAGCTGCCCTTCTTGGTGCCTGGTTTACAACGGCCACCCACACAGCCTCTCCCAGGCCTGCCTTGACCTGTGGGTGTTCTCAGCCTGCAGCCCCACTGCAGGGGGTGAGCGTCAGGCCTGCTCAGGTAGGGAGGGTCCTGACAGCCATGCACACACATGTCCACAGCCAAGGAGGACTTAGCAAAGGCCCTCTGTGCCCAGGTGAGGGCTGGTGTAGGGAGAGGAAGGGCGGGAGGCTCCCTGGGCTGGTAAGGGCAGCATTGGGGACCGAGGGAGGGCAGCCAGGGAGGTCTGTGAGCAGCGCCATGGATAGGACACAGGATAACAGACGGCCCTGCAGGGAGGGCCTGGGTGACGGACGCAGAAGCTACCCCGTTCTCTCCTCTGCCAGCCCTTCCCGCCTGAAGCTGGCAGGCTGGGCTCCCCATACCTATCACCCAGATTCATCTCGAGGAATGCAGATGGTGGGTGGAGCAAGCATGAGAGGTGGTCCAGGAGCTGCCCCGTTTTACAGTTGAGGAAACTGAGGCCAGGGACTGGAGTTGTAACAGTTTTGTTGAGATAGGATTCCCACAGCACCCAGTTCACCCACCTAACACGTACAGTTCAGCAGTGGTTGGCACGTCCACAAGGTCATACAGCCATCACCACTATTTCAGACCATGTTCATCACCCCAAAGGAAACCCTGTGCCCATGAACAGTCATTCCTCACTCCCTGCCGCCCGCCCCCTCCCCTCCCATAAAGTGACCACTAATCTTTCTGTGGAGTTTTCTTTTCTGGACATTTCGTATGAATGGAATCATCTCATATCTGGTTTCTTTCACTTTGCATAATGTCTTCAAGGTCAATCCGTGTTGGAGCCTGTGTCAGGACTTCATTCCTTCTTATGGCTGAGTAACATTCACTGTATGGATGCATCTCAGTTCATCAGTTGATGGACATTGAGGTGTTCCCACTTTGGGGCTGTTATGACAAGTGCAGCTTTGAACATTCATGTCAAGTTTGTTTTTAATTCTTATTTTTTTATGGAAGTGTAGTCGATTTACAATGTTAGTTTCACACGTACAGCCACGCAATTCAGTTATACATCTTCACTTCAAGGTTTTGTGCAGACAAATGCTTTAATTCTCTGGGTACATAGGAGTGGGATTGGCAGGTCACATGATAACTGCCAGACTGTTCCACGGCGGCTGCACTGCTTAACATGCCTGCCCGTGGTGCATGAGGCTTCCCATCTCCCCTCATCCTCACCACTGCTTGTTACTGTCTCTCTGACTCCAGCTGCCCCTGAGTGGGCACAGTGGTGCCTCACTGTCAGGGAGGGGTTTGAGCTGAGGTCTCTGCCCTCAGAGGCTGTGCCCTCTCCCCGGCAGGGCTAGCCCCGTGGGGCTGTCCCCCCTGGGGCTCCAGCACCTGCAGCAGCAGGCTGAGCTCCTGGACGGTGGGGTTGTGCAGCTCCTGTGATGCCGAGCCTGTCCCTCCCCTGCCCCTCCCCTGCCCCCAGCCAGCTGGGGGCACTGTGTGCTCATAGCTGCTTACAGAGTCCTCGGGCTAAGACCTCAGTGGGGTGGGTGGACCACAGGCCCAGAGTTCTGGAGTCCAGGAGGTCGAAGCCCCTGGTTGGGGCATTCCAGAGAAAATCCCTGACACTCCCCCTCCAACATTCTGGACGGATGGCTTGCCCGAATCATAAGGCTCTCGTTTGTTGGACTTCTCCCCATCTTAGCTCACTGGTCACTCACACAGCCCATGAAGAGCTGGGCACTGTGATCAGCATCTCCTTTTTGTGGGTGAAGAAACTGACGTCCAAAGAGGTCAGACCACTGGCCCAAGGCTACACAGCAGAGCCAGGACTTGAACTCAGCCAGCCAGTCCGTGCTCAGCCCACGGTCTTCAGAGCCTTGCTTTTTCTGCCTTTGTTTTCCCCTAACCCACTTCATCCTACAGTCCTGACAGTCAGTGGTGGGGGGTGCTCTTGTCTACGGCGGATGCAGGCCTCTCTCGGGGCCAGGAGATGTGCAGAGCTCCAAGGAGCAGGGGACACGGCCCGCGTGTGAAGGCTCCACTGACCGGGAGGGGATGTGAACTGAGCCTGGGTGACCTTTCTGCATGACACTGCCACTCCCATCATCCCTTCATTCACTGATTCATTCATCCAACAAATATTTACTGAGTGCAGTTAGGAACCTGGCAGTTAAGAAACTGTGATGTGCAAAACCAGACACAACCCCTTCCTCACAGAGCTTCCAGGCTGGTGGGAGAGAGACAGGTGCTCGCCACCAGACACGCAGACACCTGTGAACTTGCAGCCGGGACAAGGGTTTGGAAGGAGAGGGATGTGGTGTGAGGAGAGGAGGTAACGGGGGCCTTTGACTTCATGAGGGGGTGGTGTCTGGGAGGCTTCCTAGAGGAGGTGACTGTGGATCCACGGTCTGAACAGTAACGGCAAGTGGACAAGGCCTAAGGGGGAAAGGAATAGCATTCAAGGTGGAGGGGACAGTGTGTGGAAAGGCCCAGAGGCAGGAGAGAGGCTCATGGTGGGGAGGCTGTCTGGAGGGGAGGCTGAGGAGGCAGGCAGGGCTAGAAGTACCATGATATGAAGGGCAGGGGCCCTGCTGAAGGGTTTCAGCTGGGGGCAGTGTGGCTAGATTTGCCTTTTGAGAAGCCTTATGGTTCCGGAGCATGGAACCAAAATGAAGGGAGCAGGTTTTGAGCCTGATGTGAACCAGCAACAGGATCCGCCCAGGGGCAGAATGAGAGGGGCTGCTTCCCAGGGCTGGTGTGAGCTGTTTCTCAAGATGGTAAAAGGTTCTTCTATGTGACCTGGGCATCTCTGCACAGAGCTCTCTTGCCTTCCCAAGATCCAGCTGGAAGCCCCAGGTGGGGCTTGGGGTGCTAGAAAAAGTATCTTCCTCCCTTGGCCAAGGCCGGGGCCCCCAGAGAAGGCCTCACCCCTCCCCTGTCCCCTCTCCAGCCTGCGGCCGGCACTGCCCGGCTGGGCCTCCCAGCAGCCACACCACAGCGCATTCATTCATAGGCTCCCACTGCCTCCTCCAGAAAGGGGGAACTTCCAGGGCGCGAGGATGGAGGTGCTGGCCCTGGGCCAACCCAGCTTCCCTGCCCACCACCCCCTCCCCAGACACCCCCACCCTGGCCTGCCCTTTCTTTACGGCAGGCAAAGTGCTAATTCCCAGCGCAGAGAGGTGGGCCAGAGTCTGTGGCCAAGAGAGAGACTGTTTACAGCCTCCGGCGGTTCTTGGCTCCAGCGGTCCGGCGGGCTGGCCTTGCCGTGACATGTTTATTCTCCAGGCCCACTGCTGGCCCCGGCTCTTGGCAGGGCCGAGCGGAGGGTTCCTGGTGATGGGGACAGGCTGGCGGCTGGGGGGCTGTTTGTGTCTGTACTTGCCTGCTCCCTCCCTCCCTCGCTCCTATTTTACAGTCAAGGAGGCAGAATGTGGAGCTGAGGCCCAGGGGCCCCCTGCCCTCCCGGAGGGCACTGCGCCCACCACAACACCTTTGGAAGCTGCACCCTAGCCCCCTGCTTGGGCTCCCAGGAGGCCCTGTGTGGGCCAGGGTTCCAGAGCCCCACTGGGGAGGTCATCAGGGCCCAGCAGCACTTTGGGGGCCCTTTTGCCTGCTGGCTGGGTCAGCCTCAGTCACTCAGTCACTCTGCAGAGTCCCGCTGAGCACCTGGCATGTGCCAGGCCTTAGGTGACAGCAATGAGCAGGACAGATGGGGCCCCGGCCTCTGGGGTGGCTGCCCAGCTGGGCGGGTCTGGTGGTCCCCTGGCAAGGGCAACTGAGGCTCCTTCAGAGGTCCCCTCCCGGCCCAGCTGCAGTGCCTGCTGGTCCCTGTTACCCCTGAGGCTGGCTGCAGTGAGGGAGCCGGGCTTTGGAGCCAGACTGCGCCGGGTCAAATCCTAGCTCTGCTGCTGACCAGACTGTCCCAGTCCCTCTCCCAGCCTCTGCTCTCTCGTCTGTAAAATGGGAGGAGGAATGGGACACTTTACAGCTGACCTCATGGAGCTGATCACTTTCTCATTCAAACATCCGCTCGGGGTCACTGTGTGCCATGCTTGGCACATGATGACAAATGAACACGGGAGTGGCTTTTAGGGGCGGTGCAGGAAGCAGGGTCAGCTTTCCCAAGGGACCAGGCTGGGGAAGGACAGACGTGATGCAGAGTGTAGCTGGGAATGAGGTTGGTGTCCCTGGGTCCCCATCCCATGGCCTCACTCAAGGAGCACCCTGTCCAGGCCAGGGTGGCTCCATAGAAAGGGGTCCAACCAGGGTCTGTGGGGACAGAGGAAGTTCAGGAGGGTCGCAGGTGCCCAGGCCCCTGGGCAGTGTGGAGCATCAGCTGGGGGGTTGACTCACCTGGATTCTCGTCCTTGACTGGCTGGTGACCTTGGAAAAGCCGTACTGTCTCGCCTCAGTTTTCCTGAGGTCCAACCCTGTGGCATCTCAATGTTTGTCCAGATCTGGGTTCTGAGCTCCAGTGGAGAAGGGCCATACCACATAGCCAGGTCCCATCCCACAGTGGCTGCTGCTGTCCCCACTGCAGAGGCAGCACCGTCAGCCCAGTTCCCTGCTGGACACGTGCCCACTGCTGAGCCAGCACTTTCTCTGACCTGCAGGTCCTTACGTGCCACCCTCTGCTCAGCCACCAACATCCTGCTGCTTCCTCTCCTAACTCCTGAGGCCTTTGTGCCCTGCTGTCTGTCCCCTCTCCGCGATTCCATGGGGAACTTATGTGGCCCTAAACCAGGCTTGGCAAACTTTTACTCAAAGGACCCGGTGGTAAATATTTTAGGCTTTGTGAGCCAGTCCGGTGTCTATTGCATATTCTTATTTTTCACAATTCTTTTAAAATGTAAAAGCCATTCTTAGCTCAGGGCTGGCCAGTGGGTTGGTGGGTTACAGTTGGCAGCGGCCTCCTCTGGTCCATCCAGGTGGGGTGTGGGCTGGCTGTGCATCACCCATGTCCGAGGTTTTTGTTTTCTGAGCACTGACTGTGCCCTGGGCCTGCTGAGCTGCATACGTATTGGCTCCATTGACTCTGGCAACAACCCTGTGATAGGCACTGTGATCCCATTTCACAGATGAGGAAACTGAGGCCCGGGGAGATTAGCAAACCAGCCCATGGTCTCATAGCCGGTCAGTGCAACAATGGGGTTTGAACACAGACCATTAGCGTCTGTCTTAACCACGGTACCTCACTACATGGCTTTTGGCAGCTAGCTTCTCTGCCTTCTACCCTACCCTGATTATTTTTAATGTAAAAAGAGCCCAGATTCTGTTCCTGGCTTTTTCCCCACCACTGGCCTGCGTCCTCATTCGCATTCACCTCCACCCATCCTATTCCCACCACCTTTACCTGCCCCCAAGTTCGGGAGACACCCACTGGAGCAACTTAAATTTCCATAGACAGCTTCTGCAGCACCTGCTTCTCCATGGCCAGCCCTCAGGTCACACAAGGTCCCTTCAGCTGCTCCACCTGCATTCTGCAACCCTATATCAAGTCACATGGGCTCAGCCACATTATGTGACCGAGGCGGGGAGTAGGAGCCCAAGGCAGTCAGCCTGACACTGCCCGCTGGACTTGCCCTGGCAGTGGAGGCCTGAGGAGAAGCTGTCTCCTGTCATTGATCAGACGCAGAAAGTCACCCATTGGTGTCCTGAAACTGTGGACCACCTGAGGCTGGTTCTGAACTTCCTGGTCTCCCAGGCTATAAAAAAGAGAGTTTTGGACAGGTAGTTCAAATGAGAGAAAACACAAATAATACATATATGGGGAAATAGATACATGAAAACTATTAAAATACCAGAAAAATGGTAAGACTTGGTGCTGATGAAGGTGCAAAAATACGGCTCATTCGTATTGCCGATGGCAGCACAGATCTGTATCATACTGTCTTTCCCTCAAACCATTGTCAGTAGGTATCAAGGGCTTTAAAAATACTCCATACTTTGACCCAACCGTCTCATTTCTGGAAATGCATCCTAAGGAATTAACTTGCAGCAGTGAAAACGATGAGGCACACAAAGATGTTCTTTGCACTGTTATTTATAATAGTGGGGAAATTCTGAATGTCCAACAATTAGACACAGTTCAGCAAACTGTTGAGTGTCCCTTGTGTGGAATATTATGTGGCTTTAAAATGCATGGAGCCCTGATGACACAGAGACAACCTGATGATCTAATGCTGAGTAAAAATAGTTAGAACACAAAATTGTACATGTGTCTTGATTACAACCTTCAAGAAATATGTCCACCTAAGTTGCAGCTGAAAGAGAACCCGAAAGGCTGATGCGGCTGTGTTCAGCAGGGGATGGGATCCCCATCCCATTGAGACCTACTTACCTGTTGTCACCATGCTGTCTTAGCATTAAGTATGAGGGAGGCACTTTTGCCACCTCTGTGCTGTGTGATCTTGGACAAGCCACCAGACGTCTCTGAGGCTCCCTTCCATCATCTGTGAAATGGGCGGGCACCTCCGCCACTGCCCTTGGGGCTGAAGGACCCAGAGGACTTGCCTTGCAAGGCCTTCACGGTGACAGCCGTTATCCTGTATGGAGTTGGGTCACTGCCATCTAGCTTGGGGAGGCCAGAGTTGGGTAGGATATTGAGGGTGGAGGGGTGTAGAGCAGGCCCCAGGGAGCTTGGCCTCTGATACTGAAGACCTATGAGGCAGGTGTGAGGTGGCTCGTCTAAGGCCACATAGCTCCTGAGACTTGGAGCTGGGAGCTGACCCAGGCCCTTTCCTTGACTTTGATGTTGCCGCTTGGGGTAGAAGGTTTCAGACAGGATTTCCTTCCTGGGAGCCAGTAAGATCTTTGAACTCTTGGGTCTCGTGCAACAAGGTGGCTGAAAGCCTCTGTGTCACCTTGGTGCCGGTGTCACTTGCAGCATGGCTTCCGTTTGGTGGCGGATGCCTGTCAGGGTCTGAATTGTGTACCTCCCAAATTCCCATGTTGAAGTGCTAACCCCAGCACCTTAGCATGTGACTGTATTTGAAGACAGGGTCTTTACAGAGATGATTAAGGTAAAATGAGGTCATTAGGATGGGCCCTAATCCAATAGGACCAGTGTCCTTGTAAGAAGAAGAGATTAGGACACAGACAACACACAGAGGGAAAACTGTCTGTGAGATACACAGACAGCCGTCTGCAGGCCAAGGAGAGAGGTCTCAGAAGGAACCAAACCTACCAACAACCTTGATCTCCAAATTCCAGCCTCCAGAACTAGGAGAAAAGTATGTCTTGTTTGAGTCTCCCGGCCTGGTACTTGGTTGCAGCAGCCTGAGCAAACCAACACACAGCCCCGTGGACATCCATGAGGGGTGTCCAAGGGTAGTAACTGAGGATGTTCAGCAGCATGTGAAGGGGGATGTCTGGGTTTTATTAATTGTACCTTATTGTTGGACACTTAGCATGTTTCCCCCACTATTATAAATAACAGTGCAAAGACTATCTTCCTGCACCTGAATGGTTTTCATTCTTATACATTTCCAGAAATGTCCCAGGGCCAAGGCTGCTGCACATAGCTCTGCACCCACCCTGAGTGCGTTAGTCAGCAAGACTGGTGGTGCTGCGTGAGGAAGACACTCCCAGGCCTGGGGTGCCTAGAGCCTGGGCTCGCACCTGTCAGGAGTGCCCTCAAGGGGAGCACATGACCTTGAAGATTGTCTGCTGGGCTCAGACTCTGAGTTGGGGTTTTCATAGGCAGAGGGAGCACTGGAGGATCCCCACAGCCTGGGGCGGGAAGACAGGCGGCTGCAGGCGGCTCAGGCTCACAGGCTCCGAGGGCGGAGGTCAGTGGGCTGTTGGCAGCTGCGCTGAGTCAGTCGAGTGGGAACAGAGGTCTTGGTCGTCCCCACAAAGATCTTCTGTGGCTGGTTCTGTGTGAGAGGGAGGGGCAGAAAGAGAGCGCTGTGAAGTGGGGCAGAGGCCATCCCAGGGCGCCTCTTGCCAGGTGGGGGTGCTGGCACTGACGCCCTTCCTTCGGGTACATAATATCCCATAGTAGGCTCTGGCTGTTAGGAGTCCAGAGACAGAAACAACGTTGACATCGTGCAAGTGTTGGGTTTGGTGAGCGGGATGCCTGCTGGCCCCTTCTCTTAGCGTCTTCTGTTCACTTGATGAGATCTGCTCAGGTGCCAACACTTTAGGGGACCGTGCTGGGGGGATCCCCCAGATTCACGTCCACCTGAACCTGTGAATGTGCCCTTATTTGGAAATAAGGTCTTTGCAGATACGATCAAGTTATGATTAGGTCGGAATGGATTAGGGTGGCCCTAAATCCATTGCCTGGCGTCCTTATAAGAAGGGGGGAGTTTGGACACAGGCGGGGAGAATGGTATGCAGAGACAGACACGCACGCGGAGGCCACGTGAAGGTGGACGCAGAGATGGGAACGATGCAACTACAAGCCAAGGGATGCCACGGATGGCTGGTGGCCACCAGAAGCTGCAAGAGGCAGGAAGGTTCCTCCTCTAGAGCCTTAAGGAGTGTGGCCCCACCCACACCTTGATCTCAGACTTCTCCAAACTGAGAAAACTAATTTCTGTCATTTAAGGCACCTGGTTTGTGGGACTTTGTCACGGCAGTCCTGGGGCACCAGTGCACACACCCACTGCCCCTCCTCTGTTTTCCTCTCCCTCCTTGTCCCGTCCTGGCTTCTGGGCTGTGGTGGAGAGGGCAGCTGTGCCAGGCCCAGCCCCAGCCAGAATGCTCGCTGCTCCAGTCCCTCTCCTGCTTCTTGCTGGCTCTCTGGCTTTGGGCAACTTACCAGACCTCAGTTTTCCCAGCTGTGAAATGGGTCTGCAGTGCTGCTTCTCTGAGCGGCCTTGGGGAATAAGTGAGCTGGCCCATGGAGGGCAGTGTGCCTTCTCTGTCTGTCATGAGATAACTGACTCTACCTTCTCTGTCTCAGTTTCCCCATGTGGAAAATGGGGGTGATGAAAGCACCAACCTCACAGGTGGCTGGGTTTGAAGGAGTACAGGGAGCCTCGCACAGGCTCTCAAAGCCTGCACCTCAAGCCATAGTGGGAGACAGCATGCTTGGGTGCCTGACAAGGACAGGACACACCATGCCTGTGGAATTGGCTTGTCTTCATTTCTGGGCTGCGTTTGGGGCTGAGGAGCAAAGTTTTGTCCAGAAACCAGAGGAAGCTTCTCCGTACAAAAGCCTTTGCATCTGAATGTTGGTTGCCCGAAAGGGCCATGCAGAATGTGACAAGGTGGGGGCTGGCAGGTCCCTGACCTCCCACCCACATCCCCGCCGGCCGCGTGCTTTTCAGAGGGAACAGGACTTGGGTGTGAAAGGTGGTACTGGTCCAGATCCGCATGCTCTGCCCCTGCCCTGGTTTACGTACTGAGTCTATATGAAATTGGGGTTCCCCTCCACCCGTGCACCTCCCTGCTGGGACCCAGCACATGCATCCGGAAATATCTGGCAGGAGTCAGAGGGCTGTCTGCACCGTGGAACCGAGGCACCCAGCTGCAGGTGGAGACCTGCCTCTGCCTGACGGGGGCCTCGGGCCTGTCTCTCCCATCCTGTTATCCCTTGGGCTGGGAATGTGCAGCTCCCCAGGATGGCATCTTTTCCTGTGGTCACGTCTTCCCTTCCCATGTTTTCCAAGATGGCAAACGAAGCCCCCATGTGCCAGCTGCAGCCCCAAGATCGTAGGACCCCATCCTTGTCTCCCCAAGACCACCATAAGGGCGGCGTTATGCTCACTGCACAGATGGGCTCACTGAAGCCGGCCAGGCTGGCGTTTCTCTGTTCTGGCCTGGGTCAGGGAAAGCAGGCTTCCCTGGTCACCAGGCCCTGTGGGTGACGCGTTTTCTCTGGGACAGGTGGGCAGCGCTTCCAAGGGTGGCCCCAGCCTGAGGGGGGAGAGCCCTGCTGCTATTTTCAGCCCCTCCAGGGTGAGGGGGCTGGGCTGCTGCCACCCTCAGTGGTTCATGGCTGCCTGGACTTGGACCTTGGCTCCCGAGTGATGTTGGAGCATCCTCCTGGCCCCGGGGGGGCTAGCACCCCCACACTCAGCCCCTCACCCCTTTCTTGGAGGCAGAGGGGGGAATCCCAAGGCGTGTCCCCCACCCCTCTGGGCCGAGGCAACTCAGCATAACCCCGTGCCTGGGTTTCCTGAGCCCTTTTCGGGCCCCCCTCTCCAGTGGGTGGCTGTAAAAATAGCACTTGCTTTCAGTTAGGAGCTGGGGGTGGCGGGGGTCCGGTTTCCCTGCTCCTGGAGGAATTACCGGCCCACATGTTGCCAGGAGCCTTGGCTGGGAGAGGCAAGCGCGGCTCCAAGCCGGCGAGCGGGCGGCGGCGCAGATGGAAACTCGATCCCGGCTCAGCAGACTGTTTGATTTATTTTAAAATCAAGCAGATGGCTGCTGCAGGGGTTTGTTTAAGTTCAGCTCTGAGCCGGGCCCGCGGCCAGGAACCTCGGGACAGCTGCGCCAAAAATTTTTCAATGACTTTGGTCGTCAAACCACCTCTTCCCTCCCTTTTGAACTTCAGCCTCACCACACACATGTCCGACGCTCGCGCCTTCTCCTGCGCCCCGCGCTCCCTTTGTCTTGCTGCCTCCACCTTTCTTTGTCCTCCAGTCTGTCTGTGTCTGTGTCTGTGTCTCTGAATCTCTGTATCTCTGTGTCTCATGGCTCTGTTTCTCTCTCCCATTGCTTCCTTTTTCAGGAAACCGTCCCAGATTGCCCTCCCGGCCCCTGGGATTCCTGGAGCATCTCCCTGCCCCGCCCCCACCCCGCCTGTCCCCCCACAGCAGCCCTCCTCCCCCGTCTAGCCCACAGGCATATGGGAGAACAGCCAACCTTTGTGGCCACTCAGCATCCCCTGGGCTGTCCCCTCTCTGAGACACTGTGGCTGGGAAAACTAGGCCCCAACTGTAAAATCCTGGCACAGACCAGCCCTCTGAGGTCAAGTGGCTCAGCCCCCGCCTGGGGCAGGGAGGCTGGGGCGGCCCGCAGCTGTGCCTGCTGTGGGGGCGGGTGGCCTGGGCACCCTTAAGGAGCCCACTGTGTGGCTCTGTGGCTGGGAAAGTCAGCTAGGGGCTGCAGGCAGGATTCATGCCCCCCCCGATGTGCCGATGGTGAGCAGGCCAAGTCACCTCCCCCACACCCCCAAAGGGATTACTTGGTCCCCTGTTCAAACGGCAGCAGCAGGCTCGCCAGCCCCAGGACCGCCCACCGGCCCCAGACCCCCAGCCTCATCCCCTAAGAGGCCAGCACACACTGCCCGCTTCCTGAACAAGCCAAAGCTTTAAATAGCAGCCAGCTCTGTAAATAATCCCAGGTCCAGGGGGAAGCTCTCCAGGCCAGTGGGGCGTGGCCCGCAGCCACTCCTGCACCAAGGGAAGGGGTTGCTGATGGCCCCTAGCCTGGGCTGGGGGCCGGGCCCCATGGCAGGCCCTGGTTGGAGCTGGCCGGGGTGTTTTTCTGCCTCCCCTCTGGTTCATCTGGTGGGTGCTGACTTAGCTGCCCATCTCAGCCTCTGTTCCCCAGGGTCACCTCTGACTCACTGGGCCACCTCGGGGAGGTCAGGAGAGGCCTACACCAGCCTGGGCACAGGGCAGCTGGGGGTCCGCCAGGGATGCCTGGCGGAGAGGGAGAAGCCAGGATGCTAGTTCCATGCCTCCCCTCCTCTCAGCTGGGTCCATGCTGTCAGGGACCTGGCCTGGCCCCCAGAGACCCTCCGTCCCCGCTGGGGTCCTCAGTGGAATGACCTTACATGCTTTAGGGTGGAGGCCTTGGCCTCTTCCTTTGTCAGACTCTGCCCTGAACTGGGCCCACAGACACCTCGGGAGCAGATCTGTCCAGTACGGCAGTGTGCGGAGCGCCCCCTCCACTGGTTCCAGAATGGGACTCCTGCATCCCTCCGCTGCCGGCGAGTTGGTGAGGTGGGACCACAGGTTAAGGTGGAGGCAGCGCCCTTGGTCACAGGACCATGGCCTCCACAACACCCCTTGGGGGATATTTCCACATTGCAGTGCTGTCGCATTAGTTGGCTGGGGAGTCGTGGAGGGTGGAAACCAGCCCACCAGCAGCTATAAATCTTGAAAAAACCCTCTCAAAAGGTTTATATTTGTTTTTCAAAACAGCTGATTCCCACCTCCCTTAGCTGTGCACCAACATCTCTGTCAGATCAAACAATTTGAAAATTGTAACCATCTTAGAGCCTTCTGGAACAGTCCAGGAGGCTGAACATGTGACCCAGTTAAAAACTGCATAGACTAAGGGAGGGGAGTGATTCTCGTGGAAAATGCTCCCTCGGAGGTGGAGGTGGGGAAGCTTTCATATGTTTATTTTCTGTCTCCCTGGTCTTCCGCCTGTGCCCACCATCCCCGAGCAGAGCTCCATCCACACTGTGACTTTTCTTCTCCTCTTTCTGTTTTAACTTCTGTGTAAGAAAGAGGAAAAGAAACATTTGGAAACTACTATATATCCCAAAAGCATGTGTGTGAAACTCTCTGAGTTTCACTTTGTAGGTGGTTTTTCCAGGTGGACGTTTCCGTTTGTCTTCTGGCGAGCTGTACAAAGGCGCAGCCGGTTCACTGGGCAGGCGGGAATCAACAGCTATCGCACCCATGTGTTCTCTCTCAGGAAAACACAGAAAAATGCCTTGAAACCCACCAGTGTTATAAATGATAAAATCTTCAAACTGTTAAACTTAATGGCCAAGCACCGTTGGGGCCAGCACCAGTTTTTTACAATTTTTTGTGTGTGTGTAAAAAATAAACACCATGTAACTTTTACCATTGTTAAAAGGTTTAAACCATTTTAAAGGGTGCAGTCTATTGGCGTTAAGTGCATTCATTGCTGTTGAGCAATGGTCACTACCTTCTGGTTCTAGAACTTTCTCATCACCCCAAACGGAAGCTCCATCCCCATTTCCAGTACTATTTTTATGATGTTCTGGAGACAGAGAGACTTCCCAGGCAGCACAGGGCACATCTCTGAGGCCCACAGAGGAGGACTTATACAGAGGGCTCCTGTGTAGGGGTGACAGCCCCTGACGCGGCAGAGAGGACAGAGGAGCAGAAAACCAGGGCAGAAATCAGTGAGCCACTGACAGGAGTGAGTCCAGAGAGCGAGAGCAAGGAGGGGAGAAGCAAGGGAAGGGGGGTGAGGAACAGAGACAAGAGGTTCCTGGAGCCAAACTCATTAAAATAAAAGCCCTTGGTCTGGTTGGCAGCCGAGAAACAGCGTTATATTTGGGTTGAGCTGGAGGCTCTACGGATTAGCACGGTCTGTTCCAGTTCCAGCGTATGGCTTAGTTCATTTCGAGTCTGACTCCCTGGTTTCCTGGATGATGAGCCCTTGGCAGGAGCCAGAAACGCCATCATTCACTCCATGAAGGTCTGTTGAGCACCTACTATGTGTGGGGCACTGTTCCAAGTAAGGCAGGTGCTGTCCTGAACATGGCAGACTGCCTCTGCTCCCCCCATGCCTCCCCAGTTGCTCCTGACGTTAAAGAAAACAGGGAACAAATACACAATATGGTATCACGTGGAGATGGTGAGGGCTGGAGGGGGTCTAGGAGCAGGGGCTATGTGTGGATCGACTAACCGATGCTGTAGTCAGTGGCGGGGGCTAGGGGTGGCGAAGCCCTGACTGGAGTGAGGGGCAGGCCAGGTGAGGAGTGGTCCTGGCAGGAGGAACAGAAAATCAGTCAGTGCAGAGGTACTGGCTGGGGAATGAGCTTCGGGTTTTGTAGATGAAGCAGGAGGCTGGCATGGCTGGAATCGATGAACAGGGAGAAGGGAGAGCCTAGGGGAGATCTGAGAGGTCAGTGGGGCTGGAAGACATGGGGCCTTGGGAGTTTAAGTGGGAAGGGGATCCACTGGGGAAGTTCCCCAGGTATTTGTGACTTGGTTCATGTAACCCCCATTCCTGTGGCTGCTAGGTGGAGAGCAGACTGGAAGGGGCAGGCCTGGACATGGTGACATAGCATCAAGAATACAGTGAGTACAGTCAGGGTCCACTTACTCCCCTTTCAGTTGCCCTTTGATCACTGATTACTTCACAAAGAGTCTCAGCTTGGAATTGCTGTCTTTAATGCCTCCCTGACACTTGCTGTGTAAGTCATCTAGTGCTGTGTAACAAAATGCCCCAAACACTTGCAGCTTAAAACAACAAATACTTATTACCTCACAGTTTCTGTGGGAGGTGGCTCAGGGAGGGTGGTTCTGGCTCCAGGCTGTAATCAGGATGTCAGCCGGGGGCTGTGGTCTCACCTAAAGATTTGACTGGGGCTGGAGGAGCAGCTGCCAAGATGGCACCTTCACATGACTGTTGGCTAGAGGCCTCAGACCCTTGCCATGTGGGTCTCTCCCAAGAGGAGCTGGCTTCGCCCAGTGTCATCGATCCAAGAAAGAACCTGAAGGGAGCTTCTGTGCCTCAATGACATGGTCTCAGAAGTCACACACTGTCACTTCTGCCCTGTTCTATTCATCAGAAGCGAATCACTAAGTCTGGCCCATATTCCAGGACCCCGCCTTTTCAAGGAGGGCATGTCAAAGCATCTGCGGACATGTTTTTAAACACTTGCTGATCTCCCTTTTTAATAGAGAGAGAATAGGTGTTGGATCCAGAGCCTTCACCTGGGAATAGTATTTGGCTAAAATGAGTAACGTTGCTGCGTGTTCACAGTATATGTTTTTAGGGTTACCTTCTATTTCTGTTGTTCAATACTGATTTTCCTTTTAGGGTTGTCGTATACATTCAAACCAATTTAAACTTAAGAAGTGAATGGACTTAAGGAAAATTATGAAGTAAGAAATGCTAAGTAAATACTAATTAAGTTGAAGGACCAGAGAGTGCAAATCCCAAGTGATGGCCAAGTCTGGGGCCTGCTGTCAGCGGTGGCTGAGGGTGCGGGCTCTGGAGCCAGGCTGCCTGGGTTCGAGTCCTGGCTCAGTCCCTGCAGCTGTGTGGCTGTGAGTAATGATCTCACCTCCTGGGGGTCTCCTTCTTGATAAAATGAGGGAGCAGCCTGTGGAGCTCAGGTGGGGTCTTCACGGAAGGCTTGGCACAGAGCTGGATAGGCAGTAAGGGCTCAGTGAGTGTGCTCTGCAGGGAGGTGGCACAGTGCTTTCAGCCTCACCACGTGGTCTGCAGGGCTGCTCGTGACAACCGGGGTGTGTGTGTGTGTGTGTGTGTGTGTAGATGGACAACTAAGGAGATACCAGACACACACTCCCCCCCGACCCCGCTCACTCAGAGCAGTGGTAGCACTTGGTGAAGATGGAGAAGATTCCTTTGTGGGGGTTTCTCATCAGGTCAGGAAACTGAGGTTACCCACGAAGGGGTAAGTAACCCAAGCAGTGGTCATCCTCCCCACCCAGTGGCTGCCTGACCATGCACCCATCCATCCATGCATCCGTCCTTCCTTCCTCCCACCCACCCATCCACCCCTCCATCCTCCATCCATCCATCTTTTCTGTCCTTCCAACCCATGCGTGTATGCATCCAATCTTCCTTCTTTCCATCCATTCACCCACCCATCTATCCATTATCCACACATGCATTCATCCATTCATCCATGCACCTTTCCTTCCCTCTTCCCCCCCCATTCATATCTCTGTCTTACCCAACTCCTTCATTCCATTCATCCATCGATTCATTTCTTTTTTTCCCCTCTGTATATCCATCCACCAATCCATCTACCTATCCCTCCATCCATTTTTCCTTCCTTTCTTTCATCCATCCATCTGCCCATTCATGTGTCCATCAGTCCATCCATCCATCCATCCATCCATCCATCCATCCAACAGGCACTGGATTTTGCACTGAGGACATAACAGTGAACGAAACAGCCCCTGCCACCAGAGAGTTCCTGTCCAGTCAGGGAGGACCGTACATTGTGAAGGATCTGAGAGGAGGTGGTTAGTTATTCTGTAACAGTGTAGTGAGCACCTGCTGTGTGCAGCATGGTGAGCAGTGAAGGCCAACACATGAGGACCTCACGGTAGGTATGTCCACAGGACAGAGGGTGTCAAAAGGGGGCGTGATCGGATCTGCCTTTCGAGGGATGGAATACCTGAAGGGCTCTTGAGGGATGTGCAGGAGTTGGCTGGATAGGTGAGGGAGAAAGGGTGTTTCAGGTAACAGGAACTACACAGGCAAGTCTGGGGAAGTCTATGCAGTGAGGAGCGTCTAGGAGAGTCATGGAGGATCTTGGAGGTTGCAGTCAGAGTCGGGAGGTGGGGTTGGGCCCCTTGAGGGAACTCTTGAGTGTTGGGGAGGATGAATGTAGACAGAGAACACAGGAGCGGGGTTCATTTCAGGCCAGCCAGGACTCCAGATCTATGCTGGCTCTGCAGTGAGCCCTGGGAGAAGGGAACTCATTCATTCATTCACTCACTCATTTATTCACCCAGCATATCCTGAACGCTGGCCATGTGCTGGCACAGGGGCTGCAGCAGTAAACAAGACAGGCAAAATCCTGCTCTCACAGACTCACAGTGTAATCGGAGGCATCAAACACTAAACATAAATCAATGCCAAGAGCATGCCACACTGGGTAGTGAGAAATGTGGTGGAGAAAATCCTGCAGGAGAAGGGAGCAGTAGGGAGCACTGCCTCGGGGAGGGCCAGGGTCGCCTCTCCGAGGAGGCGACACTTAAGGAACAGCATGCGCAAAGGCCCCTGTGATGGGTGTGGGCCTGCCCTGCTGGAGGAGGCAGTGCGTAGTCCCTGCTCTCAAGAAGCTCTGTCACTTGGTTTGTGGTGGAGAGTGGAGTAGTGGAGTGATGTCAGAAGTTAGAGATGGAGAGGGCTTTCCAGAGGATTGTTTTCCTGTGGGTGCTGGGAGCCACTGAACGTTGTTGAGCAGGGGTGGCTTGTCAGCCTTGTTCTTGGGCAGCGATGTGAAGGATGGCCAGGAGGGGGAGGGCAAAGCTTGGGACCGGAAGCTTCTGGGAGTGCTGAGTCAGCGCAGTTACTGCCCAGGCTTTGAGGTCAGTCAAGCCTGGCTCTGAGTCACTCCCTTGCCATGAACTAGTTGCGTGACCCAGGCAAGGGACTCACGCTCTCTGAGCCACAGTATCCTCGTCTGTAGAATGGGAATAACTATGACACCTGTCTCTGGGGTCACCAGGGATTCGTCAGGGGGTGTGGCATGTGAGCAGCCCAGTCCCGTCTACGGAGGAGGCTGCTGCTGGGACTTTCGCCCCTCGGGCCAGTGAGAGCCACATGAATCATGGTAGCAGGCAGGCAGCAGGGCAGCTCAGCTGTGCCCGATGAGCTCAAGGAGAGGAAGGGGGTCAGCGGGCACACATTCTTGAGCCCAGAAGACCAGTGAGCAGAAAGGATCGGCTCAGAAGAGGAGCCGGTGCAGAAGGAGTTTATCCTGCTGCCGAGGAGCCTGGGGCCTCCACCCTCCTGGGAGACAAGAACATACCCGAGAGAGTTACGCGGCCCCCAGCCCAGCAGCCTGTTCTGAGCTGCGCAGAGCCTGGGCATCCGACAAGCCAAACAACTGTTTTTGAGTCACTGCAGTGCGGCTGCCAAGTGGAATCGCTTCCCCCGTTGGCTCTGGCGGGAGGGGTGGAGGAACCCCGCCTTCCCCACGAAGATGAGGCTAACTGGCCTGGGCTGGAGGAGCCTGGCCTGCAGAGTGGGGGGTGGGGCATCTCTGCACCCGGCTGAGGTCCCCCCAGGCCCGCTTGGCGCCCACCTAGGGGTCTGCCAGCCTGGTTCCGGGTCGGCAGGGGCGGAGGGAGGCGACCGGCTGCGTCATGGGGCGTCTCTCCCTGCAGGCGTCGACAGGCTGGAGCCAGCTGCTCTGGCCTCGACAGGGTGAACCCGGAGCAAGTCAGCACAGCCTCCACAGTGCCAAGGCTGGGAGCAGTCTGCGGCTTCTGTTCGGCTCCTGCGGGCCTGGGCCTCTGTGCCTGCCCAGCTGCCCCCAGGCCTGGCCTGGCCCCCCACAACCCCCACATTCTCTGACAGCGATGGCTAATTAGAGCTAATGTCTATTGGGCACTTTCTTTGTGCCAAGCACGGTGCTAAATAAATGTTTTCAGGCGTACTAAGTTATTTAACACTCACAAATATTATTTACCTTTTATGGAGAAGGAAATGGAGGCACAGAGAGGTTAAGTAACTTGCCTAAGGTCGCACAGCCAGCAAGTAGTAAAGCTGGAATTTGAACCCAAGAAGGGTGACTCCAGAATCCATTGCCCTTAACTGCTTCATGAGACCAGCTCCCACAACCAATAGTGAGAGTGTAAACTGTAGCCTACAGCCCCAAGTATCCAAGAGATGATCTTTTCCTGAAATCAAAGTAAATCCAAGTATAATTCTCTTGTCCCTTTCCTCATGGTTGCAAGCTGCCTGCCGCAACTCCAGGCATCACGTGCTCAGGATAGCATCCAAAAGCAGGACAGGCAGGGGCAGGGGGCTCTCTTGGCCTTTTCTCTTTGGGACAATGGTGTTTTACAGAAGATTTTTAGCAAATTTGGGCCTACTTGTCCAGTCTGGGTCATGTGCCCATCTGTAACTGCAGGGTACTGGGAACACGAGTATTTGACCTTCTCAGACTTTATGCAGTGCAGGTTGTGCCATCAAAAAAAAAAAAGAAGAGGGTAGGACTGGCTGGTGGGTGAGCAGCCCAGTCAGTCTGCTCCGTCACTGACAGCCTTGCACTGTAGGGGGTGACGTCTTCATTTCACAGACAGGGAGGCTGAAGCTTAGTGATAGGGGCTTTGTCTGGCCTCTTTGGACCCCATGCTGGCTTCCAGCATCTGGGCTGCGTGGCTTTCCTCCTTGTTTGTGTTAGAACTACATCTCCAGCTGGGGGTCAGCCTCTGGCAGGTCAGAACAGGGATTGTTTGTCTTTTGGGCATCCTGATTTGACTCAGGAATGAGCATCTAGAAGGTTCTAAACCACCTTGTACTATATAGGAAGGGTTTGTGTTACTCACACCCGTTTCTGTTCAAAATGCCACAAACCCAACTCCAACTCTAGCAAAAGGGGGTTTGTTGACTCAGGTAACTGGTGAGGGTGGAGCTGGCCCCAGACTCTTGCATCGAGGCTCATCAAATGTCTCCATTCTCAGCTCTGCTTTCTCCCACGTGGGGTTCATTCTTGGGCAGATTCGCATTACATGTCAGAGATGGCCCCCAGCAGTTCTAGGCCAACGTCTAGTGACTCCAAATTGGGGGGGAGGGGGGAGCAGTTCCTAGCAAATGTCCCAGGGAAGATTCTGACTGGCCCACCTTATAAAGGGAAAAGCAGTGTGTTGATGGACAGACAGCCCCACTGGGTGGGGGAGGGACAGACTAAAAAAAATGAAAACGTTGCTTACTACAGATGAGTGAGTGGAAGGACAGAATGATGGAAAGACGAAGGATGGATAGAAGGATGGATGGATGATAGATGAGTGAGTGGATTGGTGGAGGGACAGCAACATGGAATGACAGTGGATAGATGGATGATGGATATTTGGATGGATGAATGGTTGGATGGATGGAAAGATGGACAGATGAATAGATGCATGGTTGCATATGCTGATGGTTAGACAGACAGATGGATAGATGGATAGAAGGATGGATGGACGATGGGTAGATGGGTGGATAGATGGATGGTGCATGGATGGGAAGACGGACAAATGAATGGATGCATTGTTGTGTGTGCTGATGGTTAGACAGACGGATGGATAGATGGACAGATAGATGGACAGATGGAGGGATGGATAGATGGATGGATGGTGGATGGATGGAAAGATGGACAGATGAAGGGATGCATGGTTGAGTGTCCTGATGGTTAGACAGACAGACGAATAGATGGAGCAGTAGCTGGATGGATGGTTGGAGTTGGGGGTGGCTGGCTGGCTGAAGCAACCCCCCGTTCCCTAGGGGCTCCTAGGGTAGAGCCACCTGTGTGGGCAGTATGATGGCTGCATTGGATCTTCCTCTCAGGCCCCTAACTCCCCAGGCCCCAAAGCCCATCTCAACCTTCAACCTTTCACTGCTGTATCAAGGTCATTTCTGCTCCTTCCTCCTATGAGTGTTTTTAATAACATTTACTCTTCCCCAGCATAAAACGATGCCTGGTCATCTCAGAAAATGTGGAAGATACAGAATAACTTGCAAAAGCAAATGGAGAGTCAGCATGATAGTGGCCTCCGGGGCCCCCAGTGCCGACAGCTGGTGGGTGTCACTCCATGGCTCTTTTCTGATGGCTGCCAGGGCCAGTGATGGTGTCCCCTCTGCCCTTGGTTTAGGGAGTGCCGGGTTCATGGGGTCTGGGCCCAGCCAGACTTGCTTCCCCACGGTTGGGGGTGGGGGGTGAACAGTGATGACCTTTTTGGGCAGGCAGACCAGAGCCAAGACGTTGGTCTTTGGTACATCTCTTCAGAGGTATCTTTTGCTGCCAAAAGGCTACACAGAGCCAAGCATTTTTATGACTTCTTCCTTGGGAGCTGCCTTCTGAACCCCAAAGAACATGCAAATCCCGGAGAAGCCACGTGGTGCTTCCCCAGGGCACACTCTGAAGGGGCCAGCCCTTGCATCTGAATGTGAATGTTCTGCCCATTTTAGCACCAGTCTGTTCCCCTAGGGCAGGGAGCCCAGACTACCAGGTGTGACACCCTCAGAGGGGTGGGCGGGTGGACGGGCTGTACGTGTCTGGAGTAAAGAGGGACAAGGCTGCTCCCAGTGCTTTGTCCTGCTCAGGATCTGGGCTTGGGGACAGAACGGACAGATCCTCAGGCAGGGTCTGCAGTCATGGAGGCCCTTGCAAGGGCCAGCTGAGTTCCTGTGTGAGGCATCAGGCAGGGAGAAGGTGGTCCTCTCCCCCAGCCCTCGCTTGGTGTTCCTTCCTAGGCTCTGGGGGTGGGGGTTCCTGCCCTTCTGCTCAGAGTACCAGCTCTTTTTCACTGAATGCTCATGTCACCTCCTCCTGGAGGCCTCCCTGACTACTCCAGCTGAAGAAAGCTTTTCTGCACCCTGGTTGCATCTTTAGGATCTAAACCATGTGTTTGTGTTCTTTCTGATATGGATGGATGAATGGACAAATGGCTCCAGGTTCCAGTGCGTGACGCACACAAGCCTGAACAGGACACCCACAGCTGGGCTTCCGGGTGTGGGGTGTGGGTCCGAGAGGGTGGTGGGCAGGCAGCAGCGAAGGACCTGCGCTGTGGTCCTAGGGCCCTCCTGGGGACCGCTGGCTGTGGATGTCCCCCACCCTCGCCCTGGCTTGGTTCTCATCAGCGAACTGCATCAGAAGTACAGTACCAGCCTTCTCGCCCCTAGAATCCAAGTAGTTACCGCCCTCCCTGCTGCAAAGGCAAGGCGTCAGCCAAACTACGTTTATCAGTCAATTGTTAATTCATTTCCTCATTTTTTATTAATCACTCTGCCCACCAGCCAGAGCTTCGGATGGGGATGAAAAGCATGGGGGAGGCAGCTGGTTGTCAGAATTGCTGCTCCAAGTAAAGGAACCAGGAGTTGGAACCTGGCTTGGGCCCTCAAATTGGGGCTGCAAGGGGCTGCTCCACCTTTGGGGATATTTACCAGGGGCCCAGTCTGTCTCCTTATTGGGTGGGAACTGCTCTGACAGCTACGTGCATGCACACATGTATCTGTGTGTTTGCATGTTTGTGTTCCTGTGTGCATGCATGTGGCGTGAGTGCAGTATGTTTTGTGGTGCACATGGGGGAGGTGTGGGTGTGTGATGTGTGCACACACAGAGCCTGCATGTATTGTGTTTTCTTGCATGTGTGGTGTGTGCCTGTGGGGGGGTGTATTCATGTGTGTGGTGTGTGTGTCTGTGCAAGTGGTGCATGTGTGTGCAGTGTGCATGGGTGGAGGCGATGGGAACAGACGGACTGATGGGGAGTTTCTCTGGATGATTAATGGGCTTTGGAAGGAGGCGCCGTGTCCATCAGACGCTGCTGGCAGGTTCTGAGCTTGGCACTCTGCCCACCTCTGCTGAACCAGCCCAGGTGGAGCTATGTTCCCAGCCCAGTGGCCAGGGCTGGTAGGCTGAGTCCTGGGGGGTGGGGACAGAGAGCCCCCTTCAGAGCTGCTTTCAGCTTGGCCTGCCCTAGGCCCTTTCAACCCATCCCCCTCATCCACGGCCCAGACCACGTCGGCAGCAGCATGGAAGGCAGCTCCTCAATCCCCCTCAACATATTTATAATAAATGCAGTTCCAGGGCCCCCCTCCAGGGACTCTAGTTCAGTAGGGCCAGATCAAGGCCCAGGAATCTGCATTTTAACACAAGTATCACAAGGGTCTGATTCTGGAGGGCTTCAGACCACACTTTGAAGAACCCACCTAGTGCTACAAGGAAAGCAAAGGCTAGGAAGGTGCCCTCCCCTGCCCCCTCCTCTATTTGCCCCTTGGGCATCCATTCTCTCGGCCTCTCATTTGCAGTGTGACCCTAGGCAAGGCACTTTACCTCTCTGGGCCACTTTCTCTTTTTTTTGTATATATATTTATTGAAGTATAGTCGGTTTACAATGTTGTGTCAATTTCTGGTGTACAGCACAATGCTTCAGTCATACATGAACATACATATATTGGTTTTCATGTTCTTTTTCACTGTAAGTTACAAGATACTGAATATAGTCCCCTGTGCTATACAGTATAAACTTGCTGTTCACCTCCTCATTTTTAATAATAATCCTATCTCTTACTAGCTTTGGGATCTTTCTGAGCCTCAGCTTCTTTGTCTGCAATGGGGTTAACACTAGTGCCAGCCTCCTCAGTCTCAGGTTCTTGGGAGGAGTGAATGAGCCATGTCTGAGGAGTCCCATAGGCACCTAAGTGACTGTCACTGCTGTCTCACGCCCTGGGGATGGGCTGCGTGGTTAGATGGGACCATGTGCGCTCAGTGGGTGGTCAGGAAGGTATGAGTTTCATTCTAGGTCCTAATAACATAGTATCCGGGCTTACTGAGCCCTCCACAACCCACGGCCTGTGTTCTCAACATTCCCAGTTTATAGACAGGAAAACAAAGGCTCAGATAAGTCACGTGACTGGCCCATGGTCACCAGGCCCAGGAGGGCATGATCCCCAAACCAGAGATCTTACTCTGCCCTTGGCCTTCAGGTGGGAGAAAGTGAGGTTGAGGCTGCCAGGCCACTGTGCCCCCCTTCCCCTGGCCCCCAGGCACCCTGGGAACGCCAGGCAGAGGGGCACAGCAAGACGGGAGGGGCCGGAGGGACTGGGAGCCGTTGGAGCCACAGCCGCAGGCAAATCCAGCCCAGCTGGGGGATTAGAGTGCATCTGGCTCAGTTTACACCCGAGAAACAAAGGCGGCTGCCGGCGCCTTTATCTGGTGGGGAGGGGCGGGAGGGGGCAGGAGCAGGCTGCCCCCAGCCCCGTGGGGGACCTGGGTATTAGGGAGGAGGGGACTCTGGGCCCTGATCAGAAACTGGCTCCCATACCCACCCCATGACCCTGCAGGGTGGTGACCTCACTTCTCTGGATGGAGGACAGGGTGTTCCTGGGGAGGGGTAAGGTGGAGGGGGTAGGCTGGGGACAGTGAGGTCCCTCGTTGGGGGGACAGGGAATCCTAGGAGCCCTGGGGTCCCTGCAGCTGCACTTCCCAGGCCCCCTGCCTGGCCCACAGAGGGGATCCCCAACCTGGGGGGCATGGGAAATGCAGTACCTCAACCTCAGGCCACAGCCCCAAATGTAGCACTGGGTCTCCCTTTTCCATCACAGAAGGGAAACAGCCAATAAAACAGAAAATCAGAATAAACTCCCAGTCCCCCCTTCCCCACACAAGCGTCGAGAAGTGTTGGCTGGGGCGGGGCTGGGTGTTTCTGCCCCCCTCCCACCTGCAAGGGGTTCTGGCTCCCAGAGGGGTTCGTTCTTACCCCTCCCTCCCACCACAACTATGGGGTGGGGAGGTATTCTGGCCCCTCCCCCGTCACCACAGAGCGGGTCTGGGGATCCCCCTCACTGCAGCAGGGGTGGAGGTGGGTCCGGGCCCTCCCCCAAGGCCCCGGGGACGAGGGTAGGGGCGCACCTCCCGCCCCAGGAAGTGAGGCGGCGCGGGTGCCAGGCGGGCGGAGGCCGCCGGTGAGTGCGCGGCTCGCCGGAGCCAGGAGCTGACCTTATTAGCCGGGGGCAGCTGTGCGCGATGCACATCTGGCAGCGGTCTGCCGCAGTACCCCCGCCCCCCTGCCTGGCCTGGCGTTACCTTCCAGGAATGCTGGCAGCGCCTCGTGCATCTGGAGCGCGTTTCTGGGGGCAGCCGGCGCCCCCTCCGGCGCCTGGCCTGGGGCTGGGGTGGGCGCCGCCCCGCCCGGATTTCCTGGCTCCTCCCTCCTCTGGCAGCCTGTGTGGCTCCCGGGCAGGCTCCCTGCTAGGCCCCCCGGACGGAAAGGGCAAAGGGATGTGGCTTTCTCTCCAAGGTGGGGAGACTTCGGGACCAGCTGCTTGGCGCCCATTGTAGAGAGGGCGAAACTGAGGCCTGGCCAGGCGCCTTGTCCAGGGCCACGCAGCTCCCCTGTGGTGTGGGCAGTTGTAGGGCAGATGCTGATTTCAGTGTTAAAATGGTACAGATCCGAGTCTGATAGAGCCCACCGAGGTTCATTATCACGCCCCTTCTGGCTAGGGCTTCACCTCTGGCTGGCGGGGCTAGAAGCTCTGGGGTTTGGGGCCTGGCCGGGGGCACAGTAACGAATGAAAGGCAAAGCAAGGTCCCCAAGGCCAGTGCTGGGACAGTCCTAGCTGTGTAATGCATCCTGGTTCCCAGCCCAGCACCATCACTTTCCAAGCTATATGACCTGGGCATGTGACTTAACTTCTCTGTGCCTCACCCTTATCTGTAAAATGGGCTAGTTTGTGTACCTAGTTCAAGGAGTGTGCCGCCACTGTGGAGGTAAATGGCTCAGGATTTGAGAACAGAGCTGGATGGGAGGGAGGGAGGAAGAAGAGGGCTGTATAAACACACACGCACAGTCAGATGTGGAGCAGAGAAAGGGGCGTGTTTTGCAAAGAGACCAGCAGGTGCATGTGCCTGAATCTGGAGTGGAGGCAGGCGGGTAGTTTGGGGCCAGCGTGACGGCTGGGAATGCTCGCTCCGGGAGCCAACACCCAGCATCTCGGACTTCGTGGCCAGGCCATGGGGAGCCCATGAAGGTTCATGAGCAGGAGAGTGGCCTGGGACACCCAGGCAGCAGCTCACTCTCCAGTGCCCCAGGGACCGTGAGGGAACCACCCCTACTCCCTGTAAGGCTCCCAACTGACTCCAGCTCCCACCAGGCCCCCCGGGAACTTTGCCTAGCTGCCCCTGCCACCACTTCCTCAGGCCCACACCCTTCTCCTGCAAGGCCTCCTGTGAATCACATACACCCCGAGTGCTTTGGTCACCAAGACCTCACACTCGGGGGTCTTCAGTTTAAAGCTAGTCTCTGGTGGAGAGGATGAGGGAGACTAGAGAATGGGACCACAGACAGAGGGACTGGTGTGGACAGAGGCTTGGAGGAAGGGGTGAGCTTGACCAGGTATGCACTCCGGGGCTTGTCCCAATGACCTGAGGGTGGGCAGGGCTGGAATCCTGAGAGGGGAGTTTAATCTAGGAGATGACAGCTTTGAATGCATGCTTGGGGATTTGCCTTATCCTGAAGGTATGGGTTGGGGGGAGCCATTGAAGTTGAGTGAATGAAACTCTTTGGGGCAAGATGGGTCTCTCTGCTGCTCCAGCCCCAATGCCTTGAGTAGGCTGGGCACATCCTAGGAGTCCTCTAATTACTGGCTGAGTGAATGAAGATAGGGTGCCGAGGAAGGAAGGCCAAGGGCTTGGCATGGACAGGGGTCATGGAGGATGGTGGACAGCAGGGAACTGGGGCCCAGGGTCCTGGCTTGGGCCATCCAGCTGACGGTGCTGTCAGACACAAGACAGGGGGAGGACTCCTGGGCAGTGGTGTCCCGCCAGGGACACTTTCTCTGCCAGGCCCAGCCGGAAAAGCCTGGGGTCCCAACCCTGGCCTGGCGCCATAGGGCACCCAGGGGGGCCACCCTCCAGCCCAGCCACCCGCCAGCCTGCCCTGACCTCCCCCAGACACTGTGTCTCTCCTGCCAGCATCTGCTGCCTGCTTCCTCCCTGCCCCCAGCGCCTGTTTGTTTTTCTTCCAGAACCATCGCCTCCCACAGAGGCAGTCATCCAAGGGAGGTGGTGTTCTGGAGACATCCCTCTGCCCTCCACAGCCCCATCATGCCTCACAGCCCTAAAGGGGATAGTGTGGGAGGCTGGGGCCCTGGCAGGCGGGCGGCATCCTCAGGCGCCCGGGGTTTTGTCAGCTCTGGCTCCTGGTTCTGCTGGTGGAATTCTGAGCATGCGTGAGAGCAGCCCTCACCTCTGTGCGTCCTAGGAAGGGGCTCTGGAAGGCCCTCTGCTTGTCTTGGCCCCTCTCCCTGCTCCCCCTCACCCCTTTGCACCCCCTCAGGCAGGATTTGGGTCAGAACTTTGGCAGGGGAGGGCTCTAGGCCGGGATGCAGGGCTCTCCCTTGTGGCCCAGGGCCTTGGGCCTGATCAGGGCAGGGACCTGTGCAGTGTGCTGACTCCTGTTCCTCTCCCCACACCTCCAGCCTCATTCCTCCTTCCCACTTTTGACTTTCATTTAGTCAATTCATCCAGCAGACACTCTGTGAACATCTACTATGCGCTGGCTGGCAAGACCTGCCAAGCAGGGCCTAGGACTGGAGAAGGCAGTGGAGCCATAGGAGGGCAGCAAGGAGGGTGCGGAGACCAGAGTTGCATGTGTGACAGCCCACTGTGACTTGCGGAGAAAGGAGGTGAGGTGGCTGATGTGCGTCCACGGGGACAGATGTGTATTGAGCAGTGCGGGGTGTGAGCAAAGCAGGCAGAAACGCCCCAGCCACTCCCCGAGCAATTTGGACAGGGTTGGCAGGGGTGGGGAGAAGTGGGTTCTGGAAGAGCCACAAGAAGGGGCACCCCTAGCTGAGATTCCCGCTTGCCCTGCCGCTCCCTCCAGCCTCTCCAGGAGCTGGGGCTCAGGCTCCATCAGGACTAGACACCGCACCCTTGAGCACTGTGCGCCCTTGAGCTCTGCTGCAGCTCTCCAGGGAGGCCATGGCCACTGTGCAGAAGGTGGGCTGGGCCCTGGAGAGATGGGAGGCCCAGAGCCAGGAGGGCTTCTTCAGGGTAAACGCTTGAAACAGGGCTGGGGCATCACCCCAGGGTCTGTGATTTTCCGTTTGTCATAGTTCAGCAGAAATCTGTTCTCTGCTCTGGGCTCCGCTGCACCACATCCTGAAACCTCACACTGGAATCCTGAAGATCCCAGATCCCAGAGTGGGGGGACTTCAGGCTGGCAGGGGTGGGGGCCAAGCATCTGTTCCACTGGCTCCCAGGACGGGCAGCCAGCCCATCCAGACAGTGATGAGACCGGTCAGTCAGGAGAGAACACGGAGATGCCCTGGGGGCTGGAAATATTCTCTGTCTCAAGCTGCTGGGCACAGGGTCCATCCAAACGTACCTCAGCACTGGGCTGGACGTTGAGCTGTGTGCACTTACCTGTTTGTGAACGTCTGTGGCCCAGTGGGAAGACACAGGCCCCCGGGCCAGGGCACCACCACGGAGCTGGGTGACTTGGTGTGAGTCACGGCCTCAGTGTCACTGTCTGCAAAGTGGGGGCATAGGTGCTGCCTTCCTTGGGTTCCTGGGAGTGAATTAGCACAGGTGCAGTGCAGTGCTATTCTGATGAAACATACGGCCCCGGGGGGTTTCCATGCCACCCACAGTCACCCTGTTGTTGCTGGGCTGGGTCCCTCCCCAGCCCCATAGATGGCAGATGAGATGTTCCAACCCTGCTTTTACCTGTTCTGGCTCCCTTTTGAAAAATGCCTTATTAATGAAAAGCTGCTGTCTGAGGTGCTGAGGTCCTGGAGCCTCCCTCCAGCCGGGAGTGTGTGTTGAAGCAGGTCCCCATCTCCCTGGTGGGGGTTGAGGGCCCTGTTATAAGCCCTCTTCCTCCCTTTTGAGACCAACAGACCTGGGTTTGAACATGGCTCTGACACTTCTAGCTGTTTGCCGTGGGGCCGTTACTTTCCCTCTCTGAGCTTTATCTTTGCATTCGTAAAATGGGGCTGGTGATTTTCGCCCTGAAGGGCTGTGGTGAGGACCCAACCCAGGAGCCCCAGCCCAGCGCCTGGCACTTGGCAGATGCCCACTTTGGCTGTGTTCCCTCCACCGCCTCCCAGGTGTGCCCCTGCACACCCCCTCCCAAGTCAGCTGTGGTGGGAGTATTTATACCATGGAAATCGGCAGATGCTACGAATCGGAGTTGTTTTGTTTTTGTTTTTTTCAGAAAGCTGATTGTTAAATGTTTACCACACACCACTGGGGAGGGGTGTCTGAGTCTCTGAAAGAACTGTGTCGTTTACACAGTGTGTCCTCCCTCCCAGGACCCAGTGCCTGGATTTGGGAGCATGTCACCTAGCTAGCAAGTGACAGAACAAGGAGTTAAGCTGAGGTCTGCAGGAATCCAGAGCCCTTTGCTTTAAGTTCTCAGCCTGCAAAGATGGTCAGGGAGGGCTTCCTGGTGGTGATGGGGCTCCCAGCCAGGCTTCAAAGGGTTCTCTCCCCCAGATCTCTCCTCTCCTCTGGCTTTAGAACTAAGGCTTGGCCAGACGCCCTTTGTGGCATCCTCTCCAGCCATGAACTGGCATCGTGCCCATCGTTTGTGATGGGCAAGGGAGGGAGCCAGCCCCTGGAAGGCCGGTAACGTCTCCCAGTTACTGCCTGCGCCCCCAGGTCTGGCCAGGTCCCTGTCTGTTCCCCTTCACCCAGCGCAGCTCCCACCCTGGCCCACCTGATCTGCCACCGTCCTGATGCTCCTGCAGCCCAGATTCTCAGAGCTGTGTGGTCCTAATGCCTCACGTGATTTCCTAGCACTGAGGTGGAGTTTGATGCCCTCCTCATCACATGCCCAAATGTCCTCCCATCCCCTCCCCTCCTTCCTGAATCCCACAGACCTCAGTGGTCCCTCCTGCTGGACGCAGCTCTGCATACACGTCTTGGTCACGTGTCCCATAGGTGAAGAAAGAGCTGCTAGGGCTGCTGTGTGGGGCTGGCACCTTGCACACATTGGATGTTCAGGCACCAGTGGCCACTGGACCGGGAGGATTCAAGGTGTGGGAGCGGAGCCCTGAGCTGCCTGAGGCCCCCAGGGTGAGTAGGGACCAGGATGCCCCCAGTGGCCCCCCACCATCCTCTCTGGGGTGAAGGTGACAGCAGACTGAAGTCAAGACACCCACGTGTCAGGTGTCCGCTGCTAGGCACCTGGCTCCTTATTTTGGACTCACAGCAGCCTAGTACAGAGGATGCTATTACTGGCACTTTACAGATGGGAAAACTGAGGCTCAGAGAGGACAGAGCCCCCTGCCAGGCACGATGGGGAGCGGGGTCTGCAGCAGCAGCAGATGTCAGGTTGGGGAGGAGAACTGCTTTCACAGCCCAGGCTGCGGCTCCAGGAACAGGAGATCTGGGCCGCATCCCCACCCTGGTTGCCCCTTAGAAAAATCCAGCTGCCAGCACTGCCGGGGGCTCTGATTCAGCAGGTCTTGGGTGAGGCCAGGGCATGTGTAAAGTGCCCCAGGTGGGTCTAGTGGGCGGCCAGCGATGGGCCACACGCGGCCAGCGATGGGCCACACGAGGGTATCAGTTTGCTGTGGCTGCTGAAACAAGTAAACACCAACGCAGTGGCTTAGAACAAGACCCGTTTATAATCTCAATAATTAGTGTGTCTGGATAATATCTAAACAGTAATGTCTGGGAGCCAGAGGTCCACAATCAGTCTCACTGGACTCAAGTCAGAGTGGGCAGGGCTGGTTCCTTCTGGAGGCTTCAGGGGAGAATCTGTTCATTTCCTTTTCCAGCTTCTAGAGGCTCTCCGGGAGGACAGACGTGGGAGGGCAGCAGGGCTATACTAGATGGGACGCACACCCCTGACCTGACAGTTCTGCCACCAGGACTGCATCTTCTGCTGTCGGGGGGGGGGGGGGGCACCATGTCCCAGAGCAGCCTGACACATTCCAAGAAGGTGGGGTACATGATGCCAGCTATGGCATCATGTACCCAGGCCACCCATGCCCTGCTAGGATGCAGGATGGTGAAATCAACCCAGCCCTCTGTGCAGCATTTGTGCATGATGGGTTTTGGAGAGATGCTCACGAAAGCACGGACAGGGGCTTCTCCTGGAAGTAACGGTGCAGTGTTCTGTGCTGACTGGCTTTTTAAAAATCACGTGTCTCACTATTTAACATTTTACGCCTTCGGTGTAAAGCGAAGTGTTACCAGGGGCCAGGGGGCCATCACTGCTTCACAGGCCGGAAACTTGGAGGTGGCTTTTTCTGGTTAGACATTCCCTTAGGGTGGCGCTGGACGAGGAGGGAGGGCCCGGGAGACCTCGGGTGGCGGATGCACACAGGTTGCTGTGTCCTTGAGATGTGTCGAGCTGGCAGGGCTGCCCGCTGTGCTTTGCCCTGTTTCACTGCTCAGCCAGGGGTCTCCTGGAAGGGGCTTGTGTGAGGGGGTGCTGCTGGGTGTCCAGTCTGGACAGAGAAAACCTCAAGCGTCAGGTGTGAGAAAGGCTGCAGTGTGGATGAAGGGGTAAACTGAGTCACAGGCACACTGATTAGAGAGGAACCCAGGGGCGAGTGTCCCTGAGCGTTGTGTCTGGCGACAGTCAGCCTTGTGAGGGCACCTCCCAGACTTCGTCACACAAGGGGGATGAATTGAGGGCCAGGGGACCACTTCGTGTCCAGAACACCGTCCTGGTTCAGATGTCCAGCTCTGCCAGGCCATCCATCAACCTCCTAGGGCCACTGAGTCTTCCCGAAAGACAGACACAACACACAGCCCCCTTGTGAGGAGGCCTCCGGCACCACCTTCTGCTTGGCATGTTCACCCTCACATGACACTTATACCAGTATTCACTTCATAATTTTATTTGCATAAGGTCCCCCCTTTTAAAAGTAAATTTAGGGAGGAGGGGATAACTCAGTGGTAGAGCACGTGCTTAGCGTACTCAGGGTCCTGGGTTCAATCCCCAGTACCTCTATTAAAAAACAGAGAGAAAAGTAAATTTATTGTAAAAGGAAGCCTTGCACTACAGTCGTGCTAGGCAGCAGTGGCCCTGGCTGGAGGGAGGAGTAAGGACTATTTTAAGAACTAAATATATAAAAATTTTAATGTAACTGCTTAAAAGACCAAGGCGTGTAACTTTATCTCAATAATCCAACCAAAAGGGGCCAAAAAGGGGTTTTTATCACAGTCAGGAAGCTCCTTCTCCAAGGACAACAACGATAATATTAAGGGGCCAACTTTTTATTTACACATGTACCAGAATTGGTACAGATGAGGGGACTTTAATACAAAGAAGTTTCCTCCTCTGGCAGGAGGGAGGAGATGAGGGTGCGGGGGCTCTGCCTTGTCCAGGCTGGCAGTTCCAGGAGATGGGCCCTAGGTGGCGCCAAAACACCGAACTGCAGTTTCCTGGTCCTCACTGGGGGGACCCTGTGTGCATGTGCCTGTGTGTGTGTGCATGTGTGAGTTTCAGGGAACCTGAAACCACACAGTCTCCACCGGCCCCCCCCACACCCTTGCCAGGAGCATGGTGGACTTGGGGTGTGTGGGCCTCCCTGCAGGAGACCCCAGATGCAGGGACCCTGCGCCCCCACCACACCCCACCCCACCCATCCTCAGGAGACTTGATTAGCAGATGTACAGGGCCAGGCCATGATTTATGTTCCTGGTTGCCTAAATTATTCCCAGCCCTGAAGGAGGAGAAAGAAAATGCTTTGCTGAGCTGGGAACCTGAAATCCCAGCGGGGACTCGGGGTAGCCAGGCCTACCCCACCCCCACCCTCAGTGGCCCCAGACCTCCCACAGCCTGGAGAGGGGACTGGGTGGGCAGCCAAGGGCACTGTGCCTCGAAGTGATGAAAGTGGGGGTCTCTGGGGAGCAGACTGGGGCAGGGGACATCGGTCGCCTCTTCTGAGTGCTGAAGGGAGTCGGGGCTTGGGGGATCCCCGAACTCAGCCTCCCTCTCAAGGACTTATGGCTGGTGTGTCCCCCACACTCAGCCCGAGCAGCTTTGTAGAGGGCCCAGCTTGGGTCACCCTCTGCTTGGATCCATGAAGCAGCATCCCAGTGCTCTTAAAAGGAAATTCTAGATCTGAGTGCCCCCTTCCTGTCTGACCTCATTTTGTAGCCCCCCACCCCCCAAGGCCCGCTTCCCCCGACCACTGGCTGCTTCCCACTTCTCAGACATGCTAAGTCAGTTCTCCCTCCGTTTTTGTGTCCTCTCAGGGCTGCTGTCACCATGGCCTTCCTTGACCCGTGTTCTTGGGCCCTCGTTGCTGACCACAGGTGCCCTTTGCTCCATGCAGGCAGGGTCCGTGTCTGCCTGTTCCCGCTGTCCCCAGTGCCTGGACAAGCACCGGTAGATAGAGAGAGCTCAGTAAATATTTGTGGTTTGGATGGACAGACAGATGGTAAGCCCACAGCCATGCCAAGAGGCCAAGGCTTGGGGCAGACATGACCTCAGGGCCCAGAAGCAACGGGGCCTTGTGAGTGGGGAGAACGGAGTGGCCTTGGAGACTGCTCAGGACCCAGAGGGGTCTGCTGCCAGGGGGACCATGTCGTGCTCATGGAGGAGTCCTGGCCTTGGCCAAGCACACAGGGGTTCTCTCTCCCTCCTCCTCTGGGAGACTGGCTCAAGCCCTCCGCCCCGGGGACTGTGTTTGTTCCTTAGCCTCCAGCAGGAGACATTCAGCCCCCAGAGGCAGTGTACCAGGGTTCAGGAGCGTGGCTCTGACCTTGGGTTACTGGCCTTGAACACTCACATGGCGTCCCCGGCTGGGTGGCTTTGGGCGGGCCAGTCACTCAACCCCCGTGTGTCTTTCCTTCCCATCTCTGCATAGGTTGTCCCACAGGGTTGGTCGAGGGACTCAAAGAGGGGTCGCAGGGAGAGGCTGGGTGCATGGCAGACATCCCGGGGGGCTGGTCTGTGGTTGCCAATGGAGAACTCCGACCCCCGGCTTTCTCTTCTAACCAGTGTTGGGCACCCACTGTGTGGCTTGCAGCTGGACTGGACAGGCACCCGAAGGCCTTTCCATAGAAAGGTCTGGGGCTCTGTGCTGTGATGACTCTCACCTTTTGGCTGTAGGAATCCCTGGGGGATAAATCAGGTGTGGGGTTAAGGCCCGCTGTGGGCAGCCCTGGCCTTAGAAGGGCTTTCTTGGGGCCTGCCTGGTGCCCTCTAGCTGGGCCTGCCTGCCTGCAGGGCCAAGGGCAGCATGGGGCGAGCCCAGCTGCAGGGGCGGGCAGACAAGGATGGGCAGGGCCCTGCCTGTGTATCCTGCAGGGGACCCTGATGGGCAGGTGGGCCTGGGCCCCTGGATCCCCACACACCTGGGAGAGCTCACAGCTGCCTCCTCCCTGGCTCTCCCTCCAATGTCTGTGTCTCTGACTCTATGCTGTCTGCCCATCTCTCCCTGCTCCTTGACTGTCTGTCACTGTTTGTCTCTCTCCATGTCTCTCTGTCATCCTTGCTGTCTCTGTCTCTTTCTCTCCTTTTGTCTCTTTCCCTTTTTCTGTCTCTTACCTCTCTCCTTTTTTCCCCTCCTCTCCCCCTCCCTCTCCCCCTCCCTCCCCCTCGCCCACTTTCTCTCTCTGAGCAGCTGTTACCTAATAGGCTGTTAATGATGATACAGTAAGTGGAAGGCAGAGTCCTGCGGGAGCCACCATGATCTGTGTAATTGGTCTCGAAGGAGACAGAAGTATCTAATATTTACACACCAGCATTAGTCCTGTGGGAGCCTTATCTTGGCTGGAGCCGATCTGGGAGAGGCAGTTCTGGCTGGTGCCATCTCCCCTGTTGGCACCCGCTTGGGAGTTCTTTGGTCATTGGGCTTGGAGATGCCAGGGCCTGGGCTGATGGTCCCAGAAAGCACAGGCTCAGTGATGGGGATGATCTGATTGGACCAGCCTGGGTGGTCACTGGGCACTCAGCATCCCTTCCAGTTAGTGCTCTGGGGGCATTGTATGGCAGGAGTCCCCCAAGTGTGAGGCCAACATCGAAGAACTCAAGGCCAGAGGGCAAGAGGAGAAGAGACAGAGACAGACAGTAGGCAGCTCCTAGGTGATGTGTGTATGAGACTCTGGATCCAGCTGTGCCTGAAGTCCTTCTACCCCAGACTCTTCACTTACCACATCAACAGAGTCCATCTTTTGCTCAGCCAGCTTGAGGCACAACTGAGAAATCTTGCCTTACCCAGGCATGAAAGGTTTTTAAGCAGCAGTGGTATTTGTTCAGATTTCATTGTACCCAGTAGCCCAAAGTACCCAGTCAGGTGGAACAAAGCTGCTGTGGAGGGAGGATGCTAGTCAGATCCCACTCCCACAGGGCCCCTTCGCTAGGTCCCATGGGGCAGTGGGGAACCCCTGCTTCAGACCCTGCCCTTGGCCTTCCAGAAGGAGGCATGGGGCCTGGCCAGGTGCAGTCCCAGGGAGAGCCAGGGAGCTCCTGCCGTTGGAGGACTTAGCCCGCCCAGGCTGGGTGCCAGTGTTTTATGGGCCTCCTCCTCCATGGGAGGACGGCGTTAGCCCGTTTCAGAGACTGAGAAACTGAGAGGCACAGCTGGGATGCAAACCAGGACTCCCAGCTCTGGGGGTGGGGAGCAGTTCTCTCTAAGGTTGCAGCCTGCCTCCGGGCAGGGACCTCACAGGGCAGAAGTCACTCGCTGGAAACAACAGGTCTTCAGAGCCAGTCTCTGGGCTGCCTGCCACTGGATGGGACAGGCTGGCCTCCAGGCCGGCTCTCAGGGCCCGGGGGGGCTGGTCGGGGCCCCCGCTGCCCAGCTGTCCACCCAGCAGGATGCTGTGGGCCTTCCATGTGGCTGTCCCCACTGCAGTAAACCAGTTCCAGTAAGTTGTGCTTCCTGGAGTTCTGTGAGCCTTTCTAGCAGATATCAGACCCAAGGAGGGAGTCATGGGAACCCCCGACTTAGAGCTGGTCAGCTAGAAGCGTGGGAGCTCCGGGACTGGTGGTTGGCGTGGAAGTGGGGGCCCCTCGCGGGCCTGAGCCGTTGTTCACCGTGGGGTCTGTGCTAACTCCGGTAATTAGTGTCAGAACTGAGTTAAATTGTCGGACACCTCGTCCTATGAGTAGAGATGGATGGTAGTCGTGGGGAAGGGGGTTATGCTGGGAGTCCAAGTGCCAGGCTCACACTGCGATGGGGCGGGAGGCAGGCAGGCGCCCCGCAGCCCGGCGCCCTGACACCCTCCGTGTGGACGGCCAGTGTCGTGGCAGATGTCACTGCTGCAGCAGCTGCAGGTGCTGTAGGACTGAGAGATGTGACTGGGGCCCCTCCTTGCCTCGGTTCCTTGTCTGTACAACAGGGGTGACTGATTCCTACTCTCCGGCTGTTGTGGGTTCGCTGGGGCAGTGGGAGGTTTGCGGAACAGCACCCATGGGAACATAGGCCACGCGCTCTGTGATGTTGTGATTATATTGGCCGTGGCCTCGGGCAGTCTCTTGCTGATCCTAATTTCGTCCACCATCCCAAGGCCAGGCCAAGCCCCTCCTCCTGCCCTCTGCAGAGAGAAAAGATGGTGGCCTTCCCTTTCCACGGGTCCTGGTGTTCAGGGGGCCTGGTGGTCAACCGAATACCGCCCGGGAGAACCCCCTGCAGCGGAAGTCCCCAGGGAACCCCTGCCAGCCCAGACATCTGCCCCCACAGCCAGGCCTCCACGACCTGCTGACCGTTTACAGACAGAAGCCTCACAGAAGCCTCGGGGCGTCTGTTCTGGGTCCTCCCCACCACCTCCCCCGCACCAGCTGGTTGTCTCCAGGGCTCCTGGAGAGCTGGGCTGGCGGGGACTGGGTGCCGCCCCTCTCCTGCTGCAGGCCCGTGCTGCCTCCTGGGGAAGCTGGACAAGGCCTCCCCTCCCTGAGCCTCCACAGCCCTGCCCGGAAAACCCCTTTGCTGCATAAAACAGGGTGCCCACAAGCACCTGTGTTATATCTCTGACCACAAAACAGTATGTGCTCATTCCTTTTAATTTTTATTATTTCAAAATGTATGAAAAATGGTACTTTAAAGTGTTATTTTAAGTATAGTTTTTAGAATAAGAATTTTATAACAATGTACCCATTTAAAGCATACAGTTCAATGGATTTTAGAACAGTCACAGATGTATGCAACCATCACCACCATGTAATTCTGGAACCTCTCATCACCCCGAAAAGAAATCCCTTGACCTTAGCAGTCATTCCCCATTCCTCCCTCCCCCAGCCCCTGGCAACCACGTATCTACTTTCTGTCTCTGTGGATTTGCCTCTTCTGGAGATTTCACATAAATGGAGTCATACAATTTGTGTCTTCTTGTATTTTAACTTCTTTCACTTGGGAGAATGTTTTCAAGGTTTATCCACGTGGTAACACGTGTCAGTGCCACACTCCTTTGGATGGCTGAGCACCATCCGTGGAGTAGATGTGCCACATTTGGTCTACCCGCCACCACTGGTGGACATCTGGGCTGCTGTGAACGCGCAGGTACAGAGTGCGGGCATGTGTTTGCGTTTCTCTTGGGTTCACACCCGCAGGGGTGGAATTGCTGGGCGACTCCAGGCTCCGGTCCGTTTTCACCAGAGAACCTTTCCTAGATCTTCTGGGCTCTGCCCCGATGTTATTCAGTCTGGTCCTCTCAGGGACTGCCCGAGAGCAGTATAGCCTGTCCCTCCGGGGGAGGACTTGGGGCTTGTCTGCTTCTGTGTCTCAGTCCTGAGCACAGCAGTGGCACTAAGTAGGTGTTCAGCAAACATGGGGTGGCTGGCTGGGCCATGAGAATCGGTGTGTCAAGCACTGTTCTTAACTAGTAGATGGATGTTGTGGGCTGGATAGCGTCCCCCCAAATGCCTGTCTACCCGGAACCTGAGAATGTGACCTTATTGGGAGGGAGGGTCTTTGCAGATGTAGGTAGTTAAAACGGGGTCATACTGGATGAGGGGAGCCCTGAATCCAATGATTAGCATCTTTATAAGAAGAGCAGAATTTCAGATACAGAGTGGCATGTGGAGACAGAGACACGGGGAAGGCCAGGTGAAGATGGAGGCAGAGACGGGAACTACGGTGCTGCAAGCCAGGGACTACCGGCCACCCCAGAAGCAGGGAGAGGCAGCAGGGACCCTCCCCTAGAGCCTCCGGGGTGAGCATGGCCCGGCTGACACCTCGGCTGCAGCCTGCTGGCCTCCTGAGCTGTGTTGTATCCAATCCATGAGCTCATTCACCCACACTGTCATCCATAGGTAGGAACTGTCTTTGGCTCCATTTTGGAGATAGAGTCTCTCACCTGAGCCACACAAGCTGACAAGAAGCAAAGGCAGGATTTGAACCCAGGGATTCTGATCCTGAGCCCCCGAGTTAAGCCCTGCACGTGGGGTTCAGTGACCCTGCCGCATGCTCAGTGATGCTGATAAACGTCTGCTGCTGATGAAGGCTCCCCGTAGAGCTGTCTCTGCCGGGCTCCTTGGCGCTCTGGGGCACTGGGCCTGTTATTACACACTCAGTATTACCTCCCTCCCTCTGCAAGTTTCCAGAATCTTCCTCCCCTCCCCCATCACTCCAGACTGTGTCCCCATGGGCTTACTGTGGAAATCAGCTCTAGACAATTTGTGGTTTAAGCGGACAAGCCCATGACCCCTCGATTTTCCGCCAGCTCCCCAGGCAGGCCCCAAGCCCACCTGCAGAACACGGAAGCTCTGGGAACGCAGACTGAGAAGCATGAGTCAATTTCAGCCTCCAGGCTAAGAGTGCCCTGAGACCCCTCTTCTGGGATCGTCAGAATAAGAGGAGACCGGGGAGGCCGAGGTCTCCAAGAGGGCCCTGATGCTCCCATGGGGAGGAGGAAATCCTGGTGTGGGGACTCACACAAGCAAAGCTTTGAACAAACCCAGCCCCAGTGACCAGAGAATTCCACGAGGCGTTGTCCCACCCAGCCCCTCTCAAGTTACAGATACACAGTCGGAGGCTGTGGGCCACAGGACTTGTCCTTGTACGCTGTGTGGCCTCAAGCAAAGCGCTCAGCCTCTCTGAGCCTCCATTTGGCGGTCTGTAGTGTGGGATCGCAGACTGGCCTCCTTCACCGCGGGCTGGCCCTCCTGCGAGCAGCCCCCTGTGCAGCTTGCTCCGTGTAGTAGTTGGGGTGAGCTCCAGTTTAGAGGCACCCCGCCCCCGCCAGCAGGCTGCCTGCAGGCCCGCCGAGGATGCTGTCGCAAGGAGAGCATATGGCGGGCATATGCCACACGGGAACATGGCTTCCCACGGGAGGAGGCAGCAGGCGTTCTGAGAGAGGGAGCTGAGACCTGCTTTGGCGCCAACGATGCGCAGTGCTTGCTCGAATTCCTGGCGCCCCTCACCCCAGGTCTACCTGGAGGGTGAGCCTCCGCTCTGTTTGGTACTTAGGGTGAGCTGGGGCACCTCCTGGGGTGATGACCTCTGCCCACTAGGTGTCGCTGTCCTCTGCAAGATCCTGCGGACCACAGCCTAATCAGGCCCTGGAAACGGGGTGGGGTCTCTCTCAGGGGGGCTGCCTGTGGACCCTCGGCCTCGCCTCCTTCCTGGAGTCGGTGGGGTGTGGGTTGAGACCTGGAGGGAGACTGTGAGTTAGCCAAGTGGTGATGGAAGGTGGCCAAGGGTGTTCCCAGCAAGGACCTGCATGTGCAAAGGCCAGGAGGTGGGACTGGGCCGGGTGCTTGGGGCGGAGGCTGGTGTGGTGGGAGCCTGGCCAGGCGTGGGAAGGTTGGCTGGAGCTGGAACAGCAGCCTTCTCATCGGCCCACAGCCTCCCTCGTGTTGAGCACCTGCTGGGTGCCAGGTGCACCTCACCCTGTCCTCATAGTCACTGTAGAGTGGGGTGCTGTTCTAATCCGTGGTGTGCTTGGCACTCAGAGAGGCCAAGTAACTGGCCTGCAGTAACACAGCCAGGAAGTGGCAGAGCCAGCATGGAGCCCTCCCACAGGGTCGTGTCAGAGGTGAGGGAAGCGAGGAGGGGTCCTGGGGTGCCCACTGAGCACTCCCCAGCCCTCAAGGCCCAGCTCTTCTGCCTGTAAAGCCTTACCTGCCACCCTGTCCCTCCCTGTGGCCCCCTTGGCCCACACACCCTGCAGGCCTTGTCATCTTGGCTGCCTGTGTGGAGACACGTGTTGACCCTCAGAAGTTGTCCTTTTACCTCTGCCAAAGTGCCCTGTATGCAGCAGGCACCCAGTACCTGTTCTGTTCTTGGTAGGTGGCCCCTCAGTGTGGCTGTACCATGGGGAGGGGTCCGCTGAGTCCTCAGGAGGCCTGGCAAAGGGTGGTATAGGTTGAGACAGACTCCTCTGGGCCCTCATCCTCCCCGGGCCTTTGCCACCAGCTGGGGAGCCGCAAAGGTCCCCTCCCACACATGCTGTCCGCCCGCACCTGGCTTGTCCTGGGTCTCAGTCGCACAGCAGGTGGCGAGGAAAACTGTATTTCTGGGACAGCAGGAGATCTTTGTAGTGGGAGTGTTGTGGGACCCGTGGCCCTGTGGTCAGAAAACCCACAGAGGGAGACACAGGAAGTGGTCCCAGGTATGGGTGGAAGCTGGTTCAGAGCTCGACACCATGTCGATGGTGTGTGCTGTGCCATCACTCGTGTGACAGGGAGGTGAAGGGGCATCCAGCTCACTGTGCCCACCACTCTGTCTCCCCTGGGGGTCCCCTGGCCCAGGAGAAGGGGAGGGTGGGGGGCCAGCCCCCACTACGACAGCAGCAGGCAGTCTAAGCAAGGACCTGACGCCCACCCCGATCCTCTGCGGGAGCAGATGGGCAGGGAGAGGGGAGGAGGTGGCAACAGTTGGTGCTGCCAGCTTCCGGCTCCCCCGCAGCGGCGGGTGTGAGAAGCAGGGATGGGAGCGAGTGGCAGAAGCCTAGCCTGCTGTTGCCACCTCTCCCCCACCCCCATCCTGCCTCCTTGGCCCTTCCAGAGGCTTCTCCCCAAAACACCCTGCCTCAAGCCTGCCTGGGAGGCCTGAGAGCCCAGTGGTTGGAGCCTGAACGCAAGACGCCCAAGTCTTAGCTGCCAGCCCGGCTAAGCCTCTTCCTGGCTACACGACCCAGGACCACTGAGGATGCCCCTCCCAGCCTGTTTCCCCATCTGTAAGATGGGGCAACGTCAGTGCCTGCTTTTGAGTCCTGGCTGTGCTATGTGGAGCTGTGTGGAGAGGTAGGTCCCCTAACCTCTCTGTGCCTTGGTTTCCCCATCTGTGAAGTGGGGAGAGTTATAATACCTGACATGTAGTGTTGTAGAGCTGAGAGGAGTTTATTCTGGTAAAAGCATGTCTGGTGGGTGGCCACTTAATGAAATAGTTAGAAATTCCATTCTCTGATCACACTGGCCGCATTCCATGTGCTCCATGACCACACGTGGCTGGTTGGTGGCTGCCGTATTGGGCAGCACAGATCTAGAACATTCCATCATCAGAGAACATTCTGTTGTAGAGTGCTGCTGCTGCCTCCTGGGGAGGCTGAGGGGTGCAAGGTAGGTGACATTTGCTGTTCTTATCTAAGAGGCAGGCGGGAACCTAGTGGAACCACTCTGCATTTTATGCCGTATTTCTGCAGGAACTCAGTCTGTTACGTTTTACCAGACCTCAAACTGGAGCACACGGTCTGGGGAAGGATAATCCTTGTATATTTGTCAATTGATTTATAGATGTCTTAAAAGACATGAAAAATGAAACCACATTTGGTTAAGCCTTTTTCAGATTGCCTCTATTGAAAAGAAAAAAGACACTAAAATGACACATCTCTCTGAACATCAGGGACGTTTGTCATCATTCCTTTGGGCCTCAGTTTGCACAGCTGCATGAGAGCTGATCTCCTGGGCCCCTAGCTTGGAGATCCGGGGGACCTGGCATGGTGGTAGGGAGCACAGGGCCTGGACTCTCATCCTTGCTTTGCCCAGCGACCTTGGGCAACTTAGCCCACTTTCGAGGCCTCAGTTTTCTCATCTCTAGAATGGGCAGAATACCCCTGGCTGAGCTGAGGATCTCACTGGGGGCATGTGCAGTGCCTGGGGAAGGCCTGGCGGGAGCCACTTTGAGAAGAGGCAGAATGGACAGAGCTGGGCTAAGAGGCCCCTCTGCCTTGCTGCTGGCCACTGATGCCACGCGGCCCGGCCTGAGTTAGGCCATCTGACTGCAGGCCCATCACACAGCCCAGAATAGCGCGGCTCTCCCGTCGTGGGGTGGAGGGAGGGAAGTGGGCCCCAGAGCTCCCTGGGAACACACATTCTCCAGGCATTGTGTTCTCGGAGCAGGGCTCTGAGTTCTTCCAGGGGTGCAGATGAGAGCAAGAAAGGTGCAGAGGGGGTGGGTGTTGCCCCCCGCGTCCACAGGGCAGGGGAGGGAGGAGTCAGGCAGACTGAGTTTTATCTCAGCGGGTCTTTTGTCTGCACTCAGCAGCCTCCTCCCACCCTCAGCCACTGGCGGTTGTGAACATGCTGTTTGTTCATCCTTCCGTAGGCATATCTCACTGGGTACCTACTACGCGCTGCAGAAATAGGGAGCACGGCCAGGGAAGCCCTGCCTCCTGGACCCCACAGCCTCTTGGCCCCTCCTGGCTGGGAGAGGGGTAGGGGGCGGGGGCTACTGGGGCGCCCTTTGCCTCAGAAGGCATCAGAGAATTCCAGCAAGAGCCCCCACCCCTCTGTGTGAGGGGAAGGGAGGTGGGCTTCCCTAGATGTCACCACACTGTCCTCGGAGAGGACATGGCCTTGTCATGTTGGCCCTTGTGAGGCCCCTGCAGCCCAGCCCGACCCGGCCCTGGTGGGAGGCCAGGCCCGTTGCTCTGCCAGACTCCACTCCTGCCAGCTGGCCCGCCCTACATGGTTGCCATGGCAACCCCTCAGCATGTCAGCAGGGCCTGCTGCTCCTCTCCATCTCTCTCCGGGTTCAGAGTCACTTTGGGGAGGCCCCAGGGGCTGCTGGGCAAAAAAGGGGGTTCCCCAGAGGCCAGACCTTGACCCCTACCAGAGGAGGGTGGAGGGCACCAGACAAAGAATGAGGGTTCCATGGGTGGCCAGGGAGTTGGTGGGAAGCTGTGGGTAGGGGGAGGGCAGAGAGAAATGAAATAAAAGAACCCTGAGGTGGGGGGGGGGGGTGTCCCTGGGTCTCCAAGGGCCTGGCTGATGCCTCCCAGCCAGTCATCTGTGCAGCACCCTGTTCTGCTGTGCAGCACCGGGAGGCCTAATCCAGCCCCACTGAGTGACCCCTCTCACTGTGTGGTCCTCCCCTACTGTGTCCCTCCTACTGTGTGCCCCCACTGTGTGCTCCAGCCCGCTCCACTGGGGGCCAGGCACCAGAAGACTCTTCCTTGTGTAAGGAGCCAGACGGGCGTGTCCGAATGGAGACCACAGTCACAGCTATCCCAGGGGATTGGTGGCTCTCCGGGAGGCACAGAGAGGGTAACTGACCAGTCGTTAGCTGCGCAGGGATGTAGTTCGACCTCCCTCCTAGGGTTGTTCTCACTGTGTGGGAGACATCAGTGTGGGAGATGGGGGACCCAGAGAGGAGGAAGAACTGGGGGAGGAGATTCAGAAGCAGAAAGGGGTCCAGTGCAGAGCTGGGAGAACTCTCATAGTGGGAGCACCGGAGCAGCTCAGAGGAGGTGGGGCCCCTGATCTCACCCTCATGGAGTTTAGTCTGGCTGGAGCTGAAGGAACGGGTGTGGAGGGCGAGGGCTGGTAGAAGTGGGGGTCTAGTAAGGGATGGGGCAGGGCCACGCCCCTCCCCGCACAAGCTCCTGAAAGGACCCTGGATGGTGGTCCCAGGCTGGGGTGGCCCATGGGAGGGGGCCCATGGCAGCCCACCTGCCCTTCCAGCAGCACCGGGTTGGGGCAGCTCCAGCCCCACCCCCTCCATCAAACCCTCCCAACCACCTAGCCTTGCAGTCACCTCTGGTCTCAGGGGGTACACTGTGGCTTTAATTTCAGTGACCTTGACGCTTGTCAGGTCAAATATTTCAACTCAGTGGACTCATCCAGCAGGAACAGGTTTCCATGGCAATGGGGGCTGACCCACAGGAGCCTCCTGGCCCCCTGGGCCCTCCCGGGTCCAGGAAGGCGCTCTGGGCTCCTGCCGGCGTGTCCGCCGTCAGAGCCCTTTCTGCAGGAGCTGTAACTGCTCTGGGCTTGCTCATTGCCCCTGAGGCTGTGCTGTGCAACAGCCAGGATGGTGTCTGGTGGAGCCCCCTCGCCCCTTCGCCATATCCTGTGATATGAGTGCATGGGCTATTGTCTGCGAGGACTCAGAGACTCAATCCATGTGTGGCCTTGGTTATCAGCCTCGAGGTGGGCTCTTGTTTTTTTCCTGGGGACATCCGTTGACCCGCACTGCCTGGCTGCAGAAATAAAGTGGAAAGACTTGAGGCCTTTCGGCATTTCGGCAAGGATTCAACCAAGACGGCCCATGTCCCGTGGGAATCGTCCTCTCCCAGGCGCGCAGGCCTCGCGGGAATTGGGCTCTCAGCCAGCGTCGTCAGTTCCCAGCCCTCCCCTTCACCCTCATCTCCCCTCCCCGTGATCCCGGCTCTGTCCTCTGCCCTGGGAAGCCCCGTCTCTGCTTGTGTTCCTGCAGCCTAGGCTCAGAGCCAGCGCTTTCCTGCTGATTGTGCTGCCTTTGTGGCCCCATCACCAACCAGCATTTATTGAGTGCTTGCTGTGTGCTCCCATGTGGAGCCCTTTATGTGCACGACTGAATCCTTGTGACAACCTATGAGGGTTCTTGGGGGACAGGAATCCCCGTGCCACCACTTACTAGGCGTGTGACTTTGGGGACGTGAGTTTGCCTCTTGGGGCCTCAGTGTTCCCATCTGTACCCTGGGCTGATGCCGGAACTCTGTGGGAGAATTCATGTAGAGTTTAGAACCATGCCTGACTTCCGGTTAGGGCTCAGGGAGGGGCAGCAAACCTTGTGCTTCTCCCTGCCCTGCAGAGAAGGGGAGCCCAGAGAAGGCACTCACATCTCCAAGGTGGCACAGCTGGTTCTGGCCACCAGGCAGCACTTCCAGCAGGTTCCACGGGGGCCGCATGGGAAAGGGGAGAGCCGGCTCAGGGTGAGGGATTAGCTGAGCCCGGTCTGCTGGAGCCCTGGCCACCAGCAGGAAAGGACTTGACATTTATTGGTGCCCCTTATCCTGAGGCCATCCACCTTTGATGGTGTCCATGGGACCCAGCCAGTGCCCTTGAATGGTTCATCAAAACAGCAGCCGTCTACTCGGGCATGTTCTAGGCGTTTCTGCTTCTTTTATTCATTGAGTTCTCCTGAGAACTCTTGAGATCTGAGCTGTTGTCATCCCCATTCCAGAGAGAAGTCAAGGATTTGAGCATCTTTTCGCTCAGCGGGGATGGCAGCAGCATAGAAGCACTTACAACGTTCCCGTGACGCGAACACTTAAAATGCACTCATCTCCCCTAAACCTTATAATGTAGGGCCTCTGATCACCCCCTCTCTACAGAAGGGCAGACTGAGGCCCAGGAGCCACTTGCCCAGGGTCACACGGTGGCAAGGACAGAGCCTGTTCTGAATCCAGAGCCCAGGCCGTCCGCCACATTGCTGGCACCTCCCAGCCAACTCTCAGTGCACCCCAAACAGGAAGTCTGCTCTTCAAGAATAACTCCTTTCTGCAAACTGACGAAGACAAATTATTTTTTTAATGGCTTTAATTTATCCCTCTTTCCTCAGAGAGTGTCAGAGGCAATCTGCTTCTCTCTGCCTCTGCGAGTGTCCCCGTCTCTTGTTAGTGGCTCAGCTTTGAACATATTTCTTTTTATCATGTGGTGACATGCAGTGGCAGAGGGCAATTCCAGGAGAAGCTGTCGGGGAGGGGCCAGGCTAGAGTTTGCATCACTCCTGACAGCTAATTAGCTGTGTGTCTTTGCACCAGGGGGTCTCTCATATGGCAGGCATCAGCCTCAGGGCCTTGAAGCCGCACACCAAGGCTTCAGAGGCACGCCATGGCCTCCCACCTGCATCCCCGGATCGGAGGTGCCCGGGGTGGCGGTTTCCATTTTGGTGGTGCCCTTGGACTGTGGCCCCTCTGGGGCCTGCTTGTTGACCGGGGTGGGAGGGTGAGGCTGGCATGGCTGATCCCTGCGGACCGAGTTTGCCACTAGTTAGCAGGGTTCTGTATTAGGACCCAGACCAGAGTGGGAGTCTGAGGCTCCGGGTGACCTCAGGCAAGTCCGCTCCTCCCCGAGGCTCAGTTTCCTCATCTGTAATTTGAGTGTAACTCATTCTGGCTCCCTGACACCTGCGGCCTGCATCCTGTCAGAGAATGTGTTGCACAGTGAGCCAAAAGAACTAAGCAAGCGTCTGGGTTCCTCCGTTCAGGGATCCAGTATGTGCTGAGCGCCTACTGTGTGCTAGGCCCCATTCTAGGCACTGGGGGTATAGAGCAGTGAACAGAACGGTGGCTGACCTTCTAGAAGGGAGGAGATAATAACAAACCGAGAAATAGACTATGTAATCCCTGCTGTTGTCAGGGAGGGGGCCAGGCTCGCTGGCATTCTCCTGACAGCTAATTAGAGGTGATTAGAGGCCTGGAGGAGAGGGAAGCATGGGGTGGGTGGAGAGTGCCGGGAGGGGAGAAAGTTGCCATTTCAAACTGCATGGTCAGGAAAAGGCTCGCCATCAGCATCGATCATTATTAGTATTGTGCTTGTTTACGAGGATGAGTAACAGAGATCATGAACCACCCCCACCTTTTTTTTGGCTTGTTAGAAAAGCACAGTGTATTACTTTATGTTTTTTAGGGCAGGGTTGTCACACTGGAGCAGTGTCAGGATTCCCTGGAGGGCTTGTTAAACACACAGCCGGGCTGTCCCCAGAGGTCCTCATCCAGAATCTGCATTTATGACAAGGTCGCAGGTGATGCTGATGCTGCCGGCCTGGGGACCCCTGGGCTGGGCCGGGAATAAACTTGGCTCACATGTTACAGCTTGAACCAAGAACCACTGATTCCGGGGACAAATACATCCCAGATCAAAGTGTATGAAATCACCACGTTTTCCATTTCATTTGGTTCAGCTCCAGATGTGCTGGGTCTAAACAGCTGTTCTGGTCCTCATGGAGCTGCCAGTCACCAGGGAGGACACACCTATGGACCCCGTGTGCTGGAATAGAGCCAGCCTGGGCCTCAGGGAGGGCTTCCAGGAGGAGGTGACACCTGAGTGACAGTTCCATAGGCTCTCAGTACCACCAGGTGGGGAAGATGGGATGGGTGTTCCAGGTGGAGGGGAGTTAGGAGTGAGTGACCATGGGGCACAGCCTGCTGGGGAAGAGCCTGGGGACTAGATCAGGGTGTGGGGTCCCTCTCCAAGGGCCTCAAATGTCCCACCAGGGACATTTCTTCCTGGAGTTTCATCCTGAGGGCAGAGGGGGGCCCTGGATGGATGATGTGTGACATCTTTGTGCAGATGTGTGTCCCGGATGCTGAGTGTGATTCTGCCTCCCCCAAGATCCTTTCTGGAGCACAATGAAACCACCAGGGGGACCCCATCTCAGACTGGCCAAGTGCAACAGCATGAACCAGGCCCCTACCCCACGGGCCTGGCACTGCTGGCGGGGAGCTCGTCCAGGCAGAGAGCCTTGGCCTTACCCCGAGCTGGCTTTTGTTGGGGTATCACACACCTCCACTCTGGGTTTCTGGGGCCAATCTTTATTTACTTGAGTCCCCATGACCTCACCATCTCCTTATTTTTTATTTCTGACCTGGTGGTGCTCAGAGCCTCTCCCTCCCGTCTCTCCCCACTTTCCATCTTTGGCTTTAAGCTCTCACAGAGACCTGAGAACTGCCTTCAGAGCAGCCTCGGGCAGGAGGAGGGAGGGAAAGGACTGGCCGGTGCAGCCCCAAGAACTGCACTTTGTAATGTCCATCTGTGTGCCGTGATCCTGGGGGCTCGAGCCCTCTCTCCCTGCCAGCTTCCCAGCAGCAGCGATTCCAACATGTGGAGAGTCAGGGAGAAGGATGTGAAATTGGTCCCTCCCTCTGTTGAGAACCCTGGTGTATGATGTGTCTGGAGGATGCCAGCGGCTGGGACCAAGAGGGCCAGGGGCAGTGGGGTTAAGCCCTTGCGGTTTGAGGTCAGACAGCCTAGGTCCTGACTTGGGTTGCTGTGTGATGCCAGTCTAGTGATTTGGCCTCTCTGTGCCTCCACTTTCCCCTCTGAGAAATGGGACAGTAACAGTGCCATGGCCATGTGGGGCTGCGGTGAAGAGTAAACAGGCAAGTGTGCTTGGAGTGTGTCTGGAGTGTTGTAAATGCGCAGTAAGCATTTGCTGTTACCACTGTACAGTTCGTGGGGGTGGGAGGGCTTCTCCCCAGCATCGCCAAATTGGGAGTGATGTGAAGGGGGAATAAATATCATTTTGGTTTTCTTAAAAGCAAATGAGCAATGGAATCAGACAAACAAGGGCCTGCGGGTAGATGCAGGGGGTACAGATGGGAGCTGAAACCAGCTTATATTTGCAGCAGGAAAAGCTTGTCACCAGTCGTGGCTGCCTGGCGCGCCAGTTTCCTAAACAAAACAGAAAGGAGCTTGCGGCCATCCTTTGGTGGGTGGAGGCAGTCATGACTGCTGCTAATGGGAGCTGACTGCTCAGAAATGCCGCCTTTCCTGCTGAGTCTGACCTCTGGGGACCCCGTCTCCAGAACCCCCACCCCATGTAGACCCCCCGAGCTCAGACCCCCTACTGGCCGCCTCCAGAGTATGCCTGAACTGTCTCTTATAACTGGGATTCCCCGCACCCCTCCTTTATTCTCTGGGAAAATTCCTCATTGCAGGTGTCACTTCCTCCAGGAAGTCTCCCATGATAGCTTACCAGTAGCTACAAATCAGCTTCCTGGTAACTGGTTTCACATCTGTCTCCCGCATGTAACGTGAGCTCCTCAGGTCAAGGCCTGTGTCTCCAGTTTCTCCTGTGTGATCAGCACCACTAGGGCCAGGGGCTTTAAGTTTGATGAATGAATGAATGGTATTATCCTTTGCCCCAAATTCTCCTGGGACCGACTGGACCCCAGCTGGGCTTCCCTCCCCATTCATTGCTTTCTTCCCCTCTGAGTAACAGAGGACCCCGGGCCCTACAGTCATCAGCCCTGCTTACCATAGGCCCGCTGGGGTGCTGGAAGCCAAAGTGAAGACAGCCATCCCTCTACCCAGGGGCTCCCTCAGAGCTCCCTCCAGGGGTGGGAGTCTGCACAAAGACGGGGGCGAGGCCTCTACGGACGCCCGGGGCATCACCACCTGCCCCTGCCCCGACCCAGACCTGCTGGAATCCATCTCCATATGCAGAGAGTTCCAGATCACAGATGCTGTCACACTGTGGCTCCCCTCACCCTCTGCCTGGGCCACCTTCTCTTCTCACTGCTTATCTCTTTCCCAGGCCAGCCTCACTCCCCCTCCTCCAGGAAGGCCTCCCTGACCTCCCCCATCCACTGGACGCCTTTATTTCTTAGCCCTGTGCCTTCCCCAGTGGCCGCCCCTTGGACCTGGGGTGTAGGTTTCCACAGGCCCTTATGGGGATTCATAGTCCCCCCAGGGCTGCAGACCCCTTCCTCCAGGCCCCATGTCCCCGGCGTGTGGGAAGTTGCCCCGTGATACCGACACAGACCCTGCAGTGAGGGCGGGGGGCAACCATTCGCCCTGGGCATGTGGTCCGGCTCCAGGGCACTGCTCACCCCCGCCACCGAGAGCCACACGTTCAGGTTCTGATTTTCGTGAGGGAGGCATGTTCTGATCAGGCCATGGGGAGCTTTCTGCTACACATGGGAAGTGGGGTGCCTAAGTCCCTAGCTGCACCCTAGATGTTCGGGGCTTTTGGAACCTGGGTGAGTGCGTTTTTCCAGTAAGCATCCCAGGGTCAGGAGGTGAGGTCCCAAGTCCACGATCACGGGGCAGGTGCGTGTCCAGGTGTCAGCACTCAGCCCTGACATCCTCCAGGCCCTGGGCCCTGAGCTGCCTGAGGACGCTCGCCGCGCCCCCCAGGAGAGTGTCCTGGCAGCCGGCGGAGCCCTAGACAGATGACACGGAGTGATGGATTCCAGGCCTTGGCGCCGGCTCCAGAGGGAGGAAGGGAATCGCTCATGCTGTCAGGGGAAGGCCATTCCAAGGAGCCCGTGGTTGTGGGGCTCCTTGGGGGCCATTTCGACCCCTTCCTGCCGTGGGGCGAGGCTGCTGGGAGGTGTGCAGTCTCTCTCCGGGATGCCCTCTGCTGTCAGGAAGGAGTGATTCGGAAGGTGGGTGGGGAGGACCTTGCTTGTTGCCCAGTTAGGGAAACCGAGGCCTAAGGAACAAGTTAATGCTTGCCAGCACGCACCACGGAGGCCTTTCCCCCTTCTCACCTGCTTTTTCACCGCTCACAGCGGGCACCCAGAGCCACCTGGGCCGCCCCAGAACCGGGCCGGGGTGACAGCATGCCTGGAAAGGAAGCAGTGCTGGGAGCCGAGCTGGTGCTCCCATTGCGTGGTCCCGGCTCCCCCAGGGGCTCCCAGGAGCCCGGCGGCCTGGGCCAAGGCCTCCACATCGGGGCCTGTTTCCTCCCAGCCTCAAGGTGGCTTCTGCTCTGCCCACTCCACAGATGGCGAGACCCGGGCCAGCGATTCTCCCGTGCTGCCTGTCACAAGCCAAACCCGCACCCACCCGCCTAGCTGCTGGGCCCCCACCTCTCCAGGAGGGAACGGCGGTGGTTGGAGACCTGGAAGAAAGAGGGAGAGCAGCAGAAAAAAGGAGGGAACATGGGCTGGAGGTGGGGTAGGCAGGGATCTAACAGGGACTTACAGGTACTGGCCACTTTGAGTCTTGAGTGAGTCCATCCTGGGAAAGACCGTAGGCGACCCGCGTCTTTCAGAGGCCTGGGGCTGACATCTGACCTGAAGGCACACAGCCAGCAGGTCGGGGAGCAGAGATTTGAGCCCCTGCCTGTGTCCTGCCCCCCCCCGCCACCTTGTCCCCTCCGCTGCCCGCCATCCGGTGCCTGCCAGGCCGCTCTGCCCTCAGCCGCAGGTCTCAGGCCCTGGAGCAGCCGGCTCCTTCTTGCCTCAGAGGAGGGATGCGTCTCCAGCTCAGCTAATTATGTGGAAAATTGGAAGAAATTGCATGGGCCTCGGCAGGAAATGAGGTCGGGGCTGAAGGTTATCGGAGCAGTAGTGGTGGCCGCCCAGCCAGCCTCCCTTGAGACTCCTGGCCTCTGCCCAGGGCCCCCTCCCCACCTAGAGCTCAGATTCCCAGGAAGAGGGGGCAGCAGCGGGTGGCCATCCTCACTTCCCCACTCCTGCTGCATCCCTGTTCACCGAGTCCCCTCTCTTCTCATCTTCCCAAGGATGCTTGGAGTTGGGGGCAACGCAGGGCAGACCCGGACAATTCAGGGCCACCACTGGGGATGGGCAGGAAGGAAGTGAGGGCAGTGGGGGGGGTGCATATGTGCACACAGGTTTGTGTGTGTGTGTGTGTGTGTGCAGGATAAAGCCAAACGCCTCTGCCTACCCCTCCCAGCCTGCTTCTCACTGCTCTCCCTGCCTCCGGTGCCTCGTTCCATACCTATTTATTGAGCACCTATTGTATGCCTGGCGTATAACTGCTTTTCTCCACCTGTACTCACTTCTCTCCAGTCTCTTGAGCACATGCACACTTTCCCCAACCCCTGAGTTGTTTCCTCTGCTGGCCAACCCCTATTCACCCTTCAGAATCCTCTGCAGGCAGCCCCTCCTCAGACAGCTGCGCACTGCGTTGACATGCTCTGCTGTACAAGAGAGACGTGTGCCGGCTCAGTGGGGAAGGTGGCTCCAGGTGCCTGGTTCAGACTCTGCTTTGCCACAGACTAACCAACAACCTTGGCCAAGTTGCCTCTCTGAGCCTCAGTGTCTTCCTCTGTGAAGTGGGGACAGCAGAAGCGCCTGCATTTAAGGTCAATGAGTCATACGTGGAATGAGCTTGGTTCCCACCTGCCATAGCCCAGGGCTGTCATGTCAGGGTTTGTCACTGGTGGTGAGGAGAAGTGGTTTTCCCAGCCCCTTCCCCACCCCCCAGCAGCCTTCTCTCTTGCCTCTGTGTTCACACAACGCTGTCCGTCCTGTTGCCAGGGTGGGTTGTGTGTGGCTGGGCCTGGGACGAGCTGTGTTCTCTGTGTGCAGCACAGAGCTGGGCAGCGGGGCCCCAGAGGAGGTAGTATAGTGTGACCCTTTAGCACAGAGCGTCTGTCAGCTCTGACGCCTGGCAGCTGCTCCCTCGGGTCCTCCGCATACTAGTGATGGTGATGACCGTGATGACCATCCTACAGGGACTGTGTGGCAAGCCCCTTAACATACTCTGCACCTTGCACACGACACTTCCTCACCTCCTGTCCCCACCGGCCTCCTCCCACCACGTGGGTCCTCGGTGGGGAGCACTGTGGGCAGCGGGTCTCCCCATTCTGGGAGGTGGCCTCTCCACACTCAAAGCTGTCCAGACACTGGGTCTAAAGCAGGAGACCCATTTCCACCCCAGATGTCTGTGCCAGCTTTCCCCCTTCTCCCACTAAGCTCTGATTTTAATGACCAAGGTCCAGGTCGGGTGGGGAGAAGGGGAGGCTGCAAGAAACTCCAGCATGGGGAGGGACTGCCCTGACATCCTCTGAGCCAAGGGCTCCCTGTAGGGTGGCCCTGGGGTGGGCACAGGCCCCCCATTGTACAGATGGAGAAGCTGAGGGCTGGGATGTTCAGGAACTTGTCCGAGGCCACAGTGGAACCACACCATATTTTTTTTTTTATTGCCATGCTATTTAATATGGAGGTTGAGGGATGAAAAGAAATGAGCCCCCCCAACCTCCAATTTCCTTCTGATTGACAGGTGGTAGCCTCCTTAGGGCTGGGGGGCCTCTCCTGGGGGAGCATCCCACGTCCTTCTGCAGTGTCCCAATGCGGTGCCACGGTTGCCCCCAGGGACATCAGAGGCTGGCAGGGAGGTGGGCGTAATTGACTTGTAACATACAGACCGTGACAGGCTGTCATCTGTGTCAGGCTTGGGGTGGGAGTGAGTGTGCGCGCGCATATATGTGCTGTGTGTGTGTTCTCACCTCGTGTCTTACGGCAATAACAGTATTTCCTGATTAGGGAGAACCTGACCAACGCGGCGTTGGTGGCACACAGGGCTGGGGACCAGGATGGAACAGGGGACTCCTGACTCCCCAGAGCTTCCTCCCTTGCTCTGCCTGCCCAGCCCCTCTCTTGGCCCCTGAGAAGTCCCTCTCTCCAGCCTCCCTTGCCCACCTTCAAACCCAAGCCATAGGAAAGGACTCCCAGGTCTTCTGAAAAATGGCCAAAGTGTTCTTGCACCCTGGCCTGTGGCAGCAGGTCTGCCCGGGGTCTCTGGGCAAGAGATGGCTCTGTAGTCAGGGTGCCTGCGTTTCACACACTCGATTTGCCACTAACCCATAAGTGGATGCTATCGAACACTTTGGGGTTTGCATAGCCAGCCCATTTTGCAGCTTTGAACCCTGACGCCCAGAGAAGGCAGGTGACTTGCCCGAGGCTGCACAGCTGGTAGAGCTGGCATCCAGACTCAAGTCCACTGGACTCCACCCCCATGCCCTTCCTGTGATGCTGCTGCGTTGTCTTCTGCCCAGGGCCTGGTGTGGCTTTGCTCCTCTAGGGTCACTCTGGCCAGAAGGGACCAGATAGGTGCTCAGTCATGACCTCCCTGGGCCACCAGCTCCCTGTGCAGACTCCTGGGGCTCCAGTCCCTGGTCCTGCCTGCCACAGCACAGCCCTGGGGTCTCTGGGGACCGATGGGGCACTGCCTAGACCCTCGTTGCTCCAGGGCTCCCTGGCAGGGCGATGACCGTGCTGACCAGCTGCTCTCCCGCTGACATCACTCAGGAGCCTGTTCTGACGGATAAAGAGGTCCTCCCCTCCCTGTGTCCCTCTCCTCCTGGGCCACTTGTCTCAGTGACATCAGGGTCTCACTCCCTCTGCCCAGGTGACTCTGGGGACGCAGCCCATGTGGACATCCAGCACAGCGAGCTCCAGATGCCCGGTAGCCAGAGGTGGAGTTTTCCATTTGCATTCTCTTTTCAAATATTTTCAGAATCTGGAAACAATTAAAGTGGCCCAGTGGGGGCCACTTTTATTAAATCAAAGCTCGCAGACTGTTCTGTTTGTTGGATTGATGCTGCCCTGGGCTGGCTGCTTTGTTAATGTTTGGTCCTGCGTGCGGCCTTGAAGGAAATACACACCAGAGGGAGGAAAAATCCATTTAATAACCCTCGGAAGCCCAGCTTCCACGAGCTGCAGAGAATGTCGCCCTGGGTGTTTCCGGGGTGGGAGCGGTTCTGTATGAGGTCTTGCCATCCGCTCCAGAAAGAGCAGTTTCTAAATGTGCCTGTCTGCAGCCTCCGACAGCCCATCCATCCTGGGCTCGACCAAGGCAGGAGGAAGGGAAAGCAGGCAGCCTCGGGGGCAGGCACGCCTGGCTTCGGAGGTCTGCCTCTTCTCACAGTGGCTCAGATGGCTTTGGTTTCTCTGTTTCTTGACTGCAGCCGGTGTTCCTGTTTCAGGGTTTGTTTGGAGACACAGCAGAGGAGTCAGGCCCGCCCGTGGCCCCATCTCCCTCCATCCCGCAGGCCTGGCCCCTGAGTGCTTCTGAGCGCACCTGGCCTGTGGCTGGAGATGCTGGAGGTAGCGCCCTTCCTGGTGATTGCAGGGAACTGGTGTATTGACCCCCCCCCAGCCCCCTCCTGTCCTGCTCCCAGGACAGAGCTCCTGGTGGGATCAGTAGGCTTGGGGGTCGGGTGACCTGCTCCACATGCCTCCCTTCCCTTCCCTTCTCCCTCCCTCTTGCCTGCACTCCCACATCTCTGCTCACACTTGGGTCCTGTCTCCATCTGCCCCTGGAGCTGGGTGGGGTGCAGAGTGGCCTGCAGACACAAGGTCTGGGAGCAGTGGCGAAGTGTCATTGAGGTTCTTGGTGTCAGCAGCCTTCTGGGGGTGAGTGGGGAGGCACCCCGAAGCCTGATAACCTCTCCAGGCTAGAGAGGACAGCCATGAGGTGTCTTTGACGTTTACAGACTGCTTGCCTGTCACTCGCAGAATCAGTGCCGTCCCATCCCGAGAGGCAGTCGGAGCCTCCAGAACCAGCCCCGGTTTACAGCTGGAATAAGGCCCAGAGGGGCCGAGGTTGCCTGCTAGGTCCCAGGCTAGCGGGGGTCTTCTGACCGCATGCCCCTCTTTCATGGGTCCTGGGACAGAGCCCCAGTGGAGAGGGCAGCAGGGGAGGGAGGGGATGATGGAGAGGGAGCCAGGGGAGGGTCACATTCTGGCTAAGACATGCCTCGTTCTGGGGAAGCAGCCGGAGGCCCCAGGGCTGGGTGGGGGCCTGGGAGAACCTGAGGGGCCTCGGGGCCAGGCCGCTGTCTGCAGGGCATCTTCTCCGAGGACTTCTTCCAGATGCCCTCCCGCCTCGCCCCTCCCCTCTATGGAGGTTGCTCCCCACGTACTGCGGGTGGGTGATTCCGCCAGCCTGGGCACAGGTGTGCAGGTGCCCTGTGCTCTGGTGTCCCCAGGCCCGGATCCAGCGTGCTCATCACTGTCACCTTTCGTCCGCCGGGAGCCGAGGGACAGACAGGCCCCGGGCTCTGTTCTCCTACACGATTCTCAGCTTTTGGCGTTCCCAAGTCGGGAGCGCTCCATCCTCCCCCACGCTTTGAAATAGCCTTCAGCCTGGGAATGATCGAGGAACCACGTCTGGCCTTCACCATCCTTGGAGTAAATCCTTTGACAACTTTTTCTGTTTCTTCCCGGGTTTGACGTCTGTTCATGTTTCTACTGCTTCCTGGATCAATTTTGACAGTTTTTAGTTTCTTGGAAAACTGTCCGGTTTTGGTGAGATCTTCCTCTGGTCTGCCGTTCAGCTACACGTGGTGTTCCATAAACCCTCAGAGCGTCTGCCTGATTGGTGCCTTCTGCCCTGACCCCCCAGGCACTTGGCACCTGTCTTGAGAAGCCCCCAGTCGGTCTCGTGCTGCAGCCGGCAAGCCAGACATTAGGGCGGTGAGACCGGCTCAGCAGGCCCCCCTGGCCGTGCGCAGGGGCTTGGTTTAGGGCCAGGAGGGGGAGCAGGAGGGAGCCCTGCAGCCATATCTGTGCCAAGCAGCCCTGCGCCTTCTCAGGCGAGAGTGGAAGCCAGGACTGTCTGGGAGTTGATGCAGTGACAGCCTGGAGGTTTATGGCGCCTGCTTCACGGCCACACCTGCCTGCTCAGACCCCAGGTGCACCCCCAGAGCTGGGGGACCCCCGGGCAACTACTCAGCCTCTCTAGGTCCCAGTGTCTGCATCTCTAACATGGGACAAACATCACCCACTGTACAGGGGTGTGAGGGCTGAAGGGGAGACATGGGACCATCGAAGGTCAGTGAAATGTCTACTTGAGAAAAGCAGATTTTACTGCATGTAATTGCACCTCAACAACCTGACTTTTAAACATTTTAAAGGAACTTACACATGAATATTCATGGCAGCATGATTCACAACAGCCAAAAGGTAGAAACAGCCCAGATGTCCATCAACAGATGATAAACAAAATGGGATCCATCCATCTCATAGAATATTACTTAGCCATGAATAGGAACGAAGCACTGACAGACTACAATGTGGGCGAACCCTGACAACATCATACAGAGTGAAAGAAGCCAGTCCCTGAAGGCCACTCCATGTATAGGAGATGTCGGGATAAGCAAATCCAGAGAGACAGAAAGCAGATTAGTGGTTGCCAGGAGCTCGGGTCTGGGGAAGGAGGATGAGGACTGACAGCTAATGGGTACAAAGGGTCTGTTTCGGGTGATGAAAATGTTTTGGAATTAGAGAGAGGTGGAGATTGCAGAGGAAGATACCAGAGCACCAGGGATTGGGAGGAGGGTGGACAGGTCCTGCAGGACAGCTGGCCTGAGCCCCAGTCCCAGCCACTCAACACCAGACACGCAAGCCATGTAGAGGGCAGGCAGGGGGCTGGGAGAGGAAGCCCAGGCCCTGGGCCCTGCGAGGGCGGAGGCCTGGGGGTGGCCGAGCGCAGGCTCAGGGAGGGCCTTGGGCCCGGGCCCTGGCCCTGGCCCTGGCCCGGGCAGGAGCATCTCGAGGAGAGGGCCTGGACCTTACACACAGAAGTGCCGTGCTGTGCGTGAGCCTCCCCAGACTCATTGTAAATATCCAGTGAGTTTGAACCATGCCAACAAAAGGAGAGAAGTTTCTAGAGCCCGCACCTCCAGTGCACTGCCAGGTTCATGGGCATCAAGGCTGAATCCCAGGGGTCTGTCCTGGGTGGGGAGCCAGTCAGGTCACAGGGACTGTAGAGGCCCATCATGGGTACATTCAAGTCATGACCCCACCCAGCCAGGACCTAGGTGTGAGCAGAGCAGAGGAGTGCGTCAGGGTGCCAAGCCCACTACCCCCCAGCAGATGGTGCCCTTGGCCCAGGAAGGGAAGAGGCAGATGGCTGAGCTGCTGGCCTGCCCACTGCCCTCTGGCCCAGTTTATTTCTGCACATGTGAGTGCAGGGCCTGACAGAGGCCCTCCCTCAGCTCTAGCAGGGCTGTGGGCACAGCCAGAGGGGGTGCTGCTAAGTTCATAGGCCCCAGGGTCCCCATCCCAACAGTGGGCACATTTCCTGCCTTCAGAGTGGGAAGCCCAGAGATAATTTACCTATGTGTTAGCATGGCACCTGGTGGGTGGCCAGAGCTGCAGAAGAGGTGGTCCCAACTCTGAGATTGCATTGGCAGGGTTCAATCTGTCCCCATTTTGCAGATAAGGAAACTGAGGCCCAGAGAGATTGAGTTACTTGCCCAAGGTCACACAGCTGGGAGGTCTAGACCAAGCCAGTTGTCTCCACCTTGCTGGGCAGCTAGAAGACCGTCCTGGTGGCTGCTGACTTTTGCTGCAGGCTTGCTGTATGCACTGTTGGAGCACTTTATGCAGATCTCCTCACTTAATCCAGAAGGAGACTGAGGCAGAAGGAGCTGAGGAAGGTAGCCCAGGAACCTCAGAGCTGCCACGTGGTAGACCAGGAGGTCTGGCTCAGAGCTAGACCAGGTCAGACTCATCCATTCACCCAGGATTTTCTGAGCACCTACTGTGTGCCAGCACCCTTCCCCATGCCCCTGCAGCCTGCCAGGGAGGACACTAGTGAGGTCAGCTGATGAGTCACTGAGCAGTTTCAGCCACGGCAGGGCCCAGGAGAAGACTGCCCAGTGCCTTGGCGCAGTGTTAAGGCTGTTGGATCCTGAAAGGGCAGTGGGGTCAGGGAGGCCTTTGGAGCCTGGCGATGAGGAGTGACCAGGGGCAGGTGGCCCAGAAGAGGGTGCAGAGATGGGGTGGGGAACAGCCTTACTCCAGGTCTGGTCCAGGGCAGGGGACAGTGGGGCCAGGCAGCCGCACGGACGTCACCCAGACTTCTCAGAAATGCACTCCTGGGCCCATAGAGGCCCAGCCCCAGGTCTGTGCAGCTCAGATGTGCTCGCCAGACACCAGGGCTCTCATGAGTCCAGGGCAAGGCCTGAGACTCTGCATTTTGAACTCCCAGTGATGCCTGTAATGCTGGTCTAGACCTCACTTTGAGCCCCCACCTGGAGAAGGCCCTGGGGTGCAGCTGGGCAGCTGGCAGGGGTCAAGCGGGTAGGGGTCTGATGGGGCCCCTCCATCAACCGGGCCCCCCTCATGGACTATCTCCTCTCTCCTTTGTGTCCATCTCCAGCAGCTCAGGCCTAAAGTTCTTTCCCATCCCTGGTTTTGACCTGTGTCCAGGCCGGCCAGTGCCTCCCAGCTGTGTGTGCCTGGGGGAGACCCCTAGTGACCCCAGGATGTCTGGCTGCAGGGCCTGTGGCAGGGGTGGCCTGTGATTTCCTCTGGGCCTCCTCCTCGGGACTTCTTCCTGCCTAGGGGACGTTGGGACCCCGTGGGGTCTCTGCACACAGGGCGGCCGTGGGCAGCGAGGCAGGCGGCCTCAGGGGCTGTTTCTGCTCCGTTCAAGGGAGGGAGAGTGATCGCTGCTCTTGCTCTAACTAGATGGTCCCGCTCAAACCTTACAGCTGCTGCGCTAGGAAAGTGATGATTGTAACCCATTTTTCAGATGACAGAACTGGGAGAGAGGTGCCCAGTTCCCTGGGCCGGAGTGCAGGATCTGCTCCCAAGCTGAGGCCCCATCACCTTGCCGTGGAGCAGTGGAGCCAGGCGGCGGCCGTGGTGGTCCTGACCTGCTGCTTGGGGGGCTCTGCGCCCGTTACCAGATGGCACTTTTCCTGTTTTTGTTTCCGGGTGCTTGCTTCCCCTTAGCTTTTTTGAGGAAGGTGACATTGCATTTAATAATGCAGTTTTTTTTTTAAAGCACTTGATTCTGGATTGACTGGTGCTTCTCTGATGAGCATGGATTCCTGAAGGGCTTGTTGCTGTTGTTTTACTTCAAATGTTTTGCACATTTACCCCTAATTTTTAAAAATGCAAATGTTACATGGTATCGAAGAGAGGCTTTCAGCCCGGTTCGTTCCTCCCGCTCAGGTGTGGAGCGTAGTGGCAGAAGGACGAGGGAGGGAGGGGGAGCGCCAGGTCTGAGTCCCTGGCAAGGGGACCCATGTTTTCGGGTTTCTGGCCATGAAACGCCTCTGCCAAGCCTGCCCTTATCCCACTGAAGGTAGCTCCACAGCCTGGAGCCTGTGTCCTCACTTGTAACCAGGGTCACCCCACCCCTGCTTGCTTCTCAGGGTGAACAGGGAGCAGAGGAGCCCCTGCACCTGAACACCTGTGCGTCTGCCCAGAGCCAGGCCAGCGCTGGAGGTGGTTGCTTTCTGAACTCCAGCTTCTCCTGTCTTCACTCAAACCCTGGAGCCTCCGAGCCTCCTAGCCTCTCCTGCCCAAGTTAGGATCTGGATTTTGGGAGAAGCCCATTTCTCGCTGGAAGGAACAGCATCTCAGAGCAAATAGGGGACTTTACTCCAGGGAATCGTGAGCTGGGGAGATGGCCATTCGTGGAGTTAAAGTGCGTGACCCCAGGAATCGCTCAATTCTTTGCACCCACGGAGTTGAAGAGGGAGAAGGAGCCCCGCCCAGGCCCTGGAAGGCACGCCTTTCACCCAGGGCTGCGTAAGCCAGCACTTCCGCTGGCCATTTTCCCAGAGCTAGAAGGTCTGCAGCTCTCACTCCAAAGCCCATGTCATTTAAGAGGAGATGGAACTGGCCCTTGGAAAACCAGCTTCCCTGCAGGTGGAGCCTGAGGTGGGGGTGGGGGTGGGAGGTGGGAGTGCGGAGGGTGTAGGGAGCCTGCACCCAGCTCCTGCGTCCACCTGCTCCGTGACCTTGAGCAAGTCCCTTCACTGGTCCAAGATGAGGCTTCTCTGCCTAAGAGCCTTCCCAGCACCGTAGCCTCTGACCCTTGGGGGCTAGTGCCTGGCTGAGGTCCCTGGGGCCCATGATCTCCCCCTTTTTTTTCCTCATTTCTTTTGGTTTGGAGATCCTCCCCCACACATTGTTCCTGCAAACTTATAATCATTAGTTTACAAAATGTCTCCCTTGCTTCCTTGTATTTGCATAAACGTTTTTCCTTTTTCAAAGCCCACTGAGGACGTTGACTTGTGTTACTGCATCTGGCTTCTCAGGCAAACCAGGCAGAGAGAAGCGGAGGGGCTGGGGACAAGGAGTGGGGCCCGTGGGCCCAGCTGGTGCGGTGAGGTTGGCTCCCCAGGGCAGAATCATCATCACAATTCCTCAGCCCATCCTGGTTGACTTTGCTCTAGCAGCAGGGCCAGGTGAGAACTCCCCTGGGAGGACCAGCCCTGGTGGAAGAGCTTGGCCAGGTGCCCTTGCTGTGCTCCTGTCTCTGGTCGCTGTGGGCGAGTTTGGGAGGAATGGGCCTCCTTGCTCTAAAGCTGCTTAAGGAGAGACCCAGAACGTGAAGGAGCGGACGCCCTCTCTTTCAGCCCAAGCACCATTAAACTTCCGAGCTGCAAGGGGTCTTAAGGGGTCTTACAGGACGTCAGTGCTGAACCTTGGTAGGGGATGGGCGACATCCAAGGCCTGGGGACTTGTCCGAGGTCATGAATTCTTGACAGCAGACAAGGATGGCTTCTTACTGGAACCTCGGGGTGATGTTCACACCCTCCAGTTAGGACGCGGAGTGGCTCAAAGCATTCCAGCCATGAGTTAATTAACCCTCCCAGCACCTCTCCAAAGGGGATAATTATTACTTGTATCCCCTCCGTAGGTGGTTAAACCGAGGCCCACGGGGTTGGGCGAGGGTATGAAATGCCAAATGGAGAAGTTTCTCCACGTCAGAGCTTAATCTAACCTGCCTCGTAATTAGTCGGGGCTATTCGTTACCAACTACTTTCGAAGACCCTGTGTTTGTTGTCTTCTAAAAACCATATGCAATGCTCCAGCAAAAGAAAACCTCCAAAGAACATAAATCTAAAGTCTGTCCCACCGGGTCTATCCCAGCAGACGCGATGGAATGGAAGTGGGGTTGGGGGCAGTGACTTCCCAAGGGGCACCTGTCTTAGTGCATCGGCCCACTGTCCGGGCAACGGGCGGCGTCCTTGTGGGATAGGAGCCCGGGGCGGGGGCTCCAGGGGCTGGGGGGGATTAGAGTTCCCTTTCCTGCTTCCAGAGGGCCCTGCTGGAGGGATTCACGTGTCTGAGTGGGCGCGATCCCCGGGACACGCAGGATTGTTCAGTCAGAGATCACGGGGTGCTGGGTTCGTGCCCCGTGGAGCCCCGGGGCTTGCATTTGCCCCATGTAGGGCCTTGGGTGCACGGGCTGTGCTGGGGGCCACATCAGGCCTGTCATCTGGTCACCCTGCTTTTCCACTAGTACTCATTGTCGACTTGCTGGCAACCTGCTTCCCACTGAGGTTGACTCATATTAAAGTTCCTCCCTCCAGGTTTGTGAAAGTTGCTTTTCCAAAAGTCTGCTCCAGACTTCTTGGGTCTTCTGGGGACCCAGGGTGTTTGCAGAACTAGGTCAGGGCTACAAATCCCAGACTGCTGAATGGCCAAGTCTGAAAGGTCCAGAGCAGCATCCAGGTGGCCGGTCGGTTTGATGACAAGGACACAGAGCCCCTGGAGGAACGGGCTTTGCAACAACACACATTGCTCGAGCCAGGGGGACCCCAAAGACTCTTGTTTTTCCTGGGAGGATTTTATCATGACTGTGACTTCCCTTCTTTCTGTCCATAATTTTATGTTTTCTACTTCAAGGTTTCTTAAGTCCAGATTCACCTGGATTGCCTCCTGCAAGGTTTTGTTTCCCAGTTAACTTGTACAATTCAGTCACTGATGCGAGATCACTCATCTCCCTCAAACCCAGTGGCCTGAACCACTGCCAGCATTGACTGCCTCTCATGGTTTCTGGGTTGGGATTTCAGGAGTGGCTTGACTGGGTAGTCCTAACTCAAGGCTTCTTGAGTCGTCAGCTGGGGGTGGAATTGTCTCCAGGCTGGCCTAGGGTGGGAAGATTGGCTTCCAGGGTGATGCCCTTGCACGGCAGGGGAGCTGGATCCTGTCCACGTGGGGCGTCCCCCCACGGGGCGGCTTGAGGGGCCTGGCAACGTGGCGGCCGGCTTCCCCAGGAGAGCAGGAGGGAGGGGGTCTAACCTGCAATGTCCTGGCCTCAGGAGTCACAGGCTGTCCTGTCCACCGTATTTCACTGGCCACACAGGTCCCTGCCCTTGCTTCAGTGGCCTTCAACACCTGCTCCTTGCTCTGGCCTGACCAAGCGGCTGAATTGGCAGAAGCTGGAAATGCCCTGTGGGGGCGGGGGGGCCATAAAAGTGGGAGATGAGTGTGTGCCAGCCCCGTCGTGCCCCACACTTCTTAGTGCCACTTGGCCTCCAGCTGGGTCCCCCCTTGACTTGTGGGGCTGCAGCCGGGCTGAGTCACACGTATGTTTATTTTGGGAGCACAGGGGGCTCATGGGCCACACAGCCCTCATGCATCCAGTCCACAGATAGCTGGATCTTCACCGGCTGTAGCCAGAGTGGGGTGGGGCCAGCGCTGAATCCTTGGATGCCCTCCCAGCAGGCTGACTTCCACAGCACTGCACGAGGACTGCGAGAGGGACGGGTACCTGGCCGAGGGGGAGAGGAGCACCGCGGTTGTGTGTGCCATTGTTCTCAGTGCTTCCCGAGTGTGTTAGCTCATCTCATCCTCCCTAGGGAGTACAGACTATCGTGGGCCCCATTTTACAGATAAGGAAACTGAGGCCCAGAGAAATTAAATCCCTTGCCTAAGGCCACACAGCTAGGAAAGACTGGAGCTGGAATCTGAGCCCAAGCAGTCTGGTTTTCACTCTGATCCAGTTCTCTGTATCCTTCCTGCCTCAGGGCTGTTGGGCGGGTCTCTGTGCCTCTGAACCTCGGTTTCCTCCCATGAGCTAAATAGAGTTGGGGCGAAAGGCAGGACTGCACAGGCCCCGTGCTCCCTCCCGCAGCTCAGTGCGTGCCTGTGACTGCGGCTCTCCCTTGCAGACAGCCGCCTGCCAGCCCTCCAAAGCACGGTGTTCTGCTTTCGAGCTGCCCCCGGCCCAGGAGAAGGCCCCGCGGGTCAGGAGGCCGGGAGAATTGAGGATCTGTCCAATGGGTTGTGCTTTAGCTGTCGCTGCGGGATGACTCTTGGTGTGTAATCACAGTATGCAGCTCGGGGACAAAGACATGACAGCAGAGGATGATCAGACACAGAGAAGGTGGGAGAGGGCAGAGCAGGTGGGGGCCGGGCCTGGGAGCCTCCACTTACATCTCCTTCACGAGAACTCGGGGAGGTGGCCAGGGAGACCTGCCCCGTGCCCTTCCCTCTTCTCCTGCCCCAGACACCTGATCCCTGGCCCCAGGATTCTGTCATTGCTGCACACAGCTTGGTTTTTTCATGTCCACCAATTAAGGGATTTGCTGGGTTGATGATTCTCAGGAACTTGGTGCAGATGTATTCGAGCCAGCGAGGGGGTGGTGAGGTTCCACTACCTGGATATTAAACGCCTGCTGCTGGGAGAGTCGTGGTCCGCTGCTGGAGGGATCATGGAGGAAATGGTGACCCGCGGACTCATAAAGGGAAGGCTGGCACACACGGCCACCGTGCACACAGAGGCTGCCTTTCCACAGTGGCAGGAAACAGGCATCGCTAAGACTTTAGCACAACTGTATCTGAGTTTCTTTTTGTATTAGATGTATAACAACAGACCCAAATTTGAATCAGAAAATTAGTAAGCACGGAGAGAATGAGGGAGATAGAAGAACGCCGTTTGCAAACAGCGCAGGAATCATTTCAGGCAGGAATCATCAATGGATGACAAAATCAGTGGGCACGAGGCACACGCTCTCCAAACAGGAGGTAACATGGTGTCCTTCGCGGTGTGTAATACCAGGAGGCCCCTCCACGTCACTGGTACTTTTGTGATGGTAACACTGAGCGCTTGGCACAGGGTTAAAGTGACCACTTTCCCCTTCAAAATCCATAAAGATCTCCAGGAGAGATACTTTGAAACGACATCAGGATCCTGGTTCCCAACACGCGTCTGCCCACTGATTTCAGCAACCGTTGTTGACGTGGTCTGTGCACCAGCGGCCCCCTCCCCAGACTGTGGAAGAAATACAGATCTCGGGCCCCCCGCCCCAGACTAGGACCTGCACTTTGACAAGACCCCCGGGTGCTTCACATACACGATGAAGGCTGCAGAGAATTCTATTGCACCTTCCAACTCTGAGAGTATAGGTTGGATCCAGTTCGTTTCAACATCACAGGGAGCCACGCAGGAAACCAGAACTTTGAGGCAGGACCCTGGCAGATGAGAGGAGGCAAATGGGGAAACCAGGGCAGGTTACTGGGGAGAATGGGTGGCACAGGGTAGGGGGGCAGGCGACGGGTGCCACCCCCAGCCGTCTGCTGCGGGCCCCACGGACTGTTCGTGCAGAAAAGGAGATGTCCTGACACATCTCAGCCCCTCATCCTGAGCTGCTGAGTTTACAGCCCAGGGCCCACGCTGGACCTCCTTCCACCAGGAGGAGGTCAGGAGACCCAGCCATGGAAAACAGGCACAGGCAGAGGGCTCGTGTCCCAAGCTCATTACCAGGAACACAGCGGCCACTTGGTGTTTTCTGAGGAAGGGTTCAGGCGGGTCAGCCCACGTGTTGGCATCGGCGCCTGGTATCTTTGCCAAGTGACTCACTAGAAACAGAACATTTATTTGAGGGAGTGTGTGACAGCACAGCTCTGGAAAATAAAATGGGGGTTTCAGTGTCTGCGTGCCTGGCCCATCTCCCCTCAGACCGCTGTGTCACCACCTCGCTGAATGGGGGACTTGGCATGCCGGGGTATCGGTCCACAAGGTGGCTTCCAAATGCTGGTCCTCGCACCAGGAGACATCCATCCCAACAGTAGATTATGGTGGAGAGCCTGGCCCGGAAGGCTGGGTCCTGTTACAATAAATTAAGAGCAGGCACGTCTGAGCTATAATCAGCATCATGAGTTCCCCAGCTTGCCAAAAATTGTCTGGCGCTGCGGTGCACACATCTATTAGTCCAAGTGCCCAACAGCTTCAGATTGGATTGGGTGGGGTTATTTTTTGAAAGATGAAAGATTAGGGGGCTATTGGAACATCTGTTCTGCCATCACTTGGGAAGTTTAAAGTCAGGCGAGTTTATATTATCAGCCAGAATGGAATGTTTTATTCCCTGTGTAGGGAGTTTCAAAAAAAAAAAAAAAAAGAAAGAAAGAAAACAGTGAAACTGACACAAGCATTTCCCTTGTCCTGCGGCGTGGAGCTCGGGGTTCCCGGGCTCCGGGGCCCTGTGGGAAGCAGCCCACTTAAAGAGAAGCTGTTGCAGAGTATGCCTCCGCTCCGAGAAGAGCCAGGGCCTGCGGGCTCCGGGCGGGCGGTCCCTCCAGCTTCCTCGGGGGTGCCACTGCCTCGCCCCAGCTGCACGCACTGTCTCCCCTTGCGTCTCAGGGGACAGGGACGGCAGATGAGTGTTCTGTGGTGTCACTGAGAGCTTTGGCTCGTGCGAGGGACCAGCTGGAGGCAAGCGCTGGGGTCTGTTCGAGCAGATGGCGCTGTCAGATTCGGCTCCCGGAAGTTGTGCAAGACACGCTGCACCTGGCGGGGCTGCAGGGGCCTGTGCTCCGGGGCGGCCTCGGGGCCGCCTCCGTGGGGCCCGCAGCAGACGGCTGGGGGTGGCACCCATCGCCTGCCCCCCTACCCTGTGCCACGCATGCCAGGGTTTTACGGGAGGACCTGTTGGAGGACCTTGAAGCCTAATGACAACTCACAACCTTACAGTGACCCCTGAGCTGCCCACACCCCTACCTCTGGCCTCCTCTCCTCTCCTTACTCACTCTGTTCTCGCTCAGCTGCTCTTCTTGCTGTTCCTCAAATACACCAGCTGTGTCCCTGCCTCAGGGCCTTTGAACGTGCTGTTCCCATTACCTGGAATGTTTTCTGCTGATACCTGTGTGGCTGGCTCCCTTGCTTCCTTCTGGGGACTTCCCTCAATTGTTACCTTCCCCTAACCACTCTCTCTGAAATTCCAGCTCCCAACTCAGCCACTCCTCTCCCACCTCCTGAGCTTTATTTTCCTTTACCATGTGTGTCCCCAACATACTGCTTTACTTGTTTGGTGACTATCCGCCTCCAGTCCCTCCAAAACCTGAGTAGGCTCCACTGGCCCCAAGACTTGGCGTGGGTGGTTTGGGACACCTTGAGCAGAGGAGGTTGGTGAGAGAGCAGCAGGGTCTGGCTCCTATGAGCCTTTAACGCTGAGGCCACCCTTCCTGCCTCCACCTGGGGGGTCCGTGCCGTGGCAGCCCTGACCATCTCCCTCAGAACAATCAGACCCAATCTCAAGATTAATTTTCTTTTTTGAAAAAACTTCAGCAAAGCCCCGGTGTCTGGCAAGGCATGGCTTTGACCTAAACAGATCGAGTGCAGACCTACTGTCCAGGTACACTGGAGCATTCATCCCCCAAACCCCTCTGGTGAACTCATTTTGACCTTGTCTGTCTCCCTATGAATGCTGGGGCTTCACCTGGGCCCAAGAGGCCTCATCTGTCAGGTTACACAAGCAGGTGTCCCTCAGGACACACTTGTGCCCCGGTTTCCTGCGCCCAGCTCCACTTCCCACAGCTGCACCCAGGCCAGCCTCGTCCACCTCAGGGCGTGTCCCCTGCGTAGCTCACCCTCAGTTGTCAGGCTTTTCACAGTGCAGTGCGCGAACCCCCAGCCCTTGCAGAAATGCAGGTCTGTGCTGGAGCCTGAGACTCTGCGTTCCTAACCTGTTCCCAGGGAAGGCCAGCGTGCTGGGCCACGGATGTACTTCGAGAATCACCAAGCTGGGCTGTTTGCACAGCTGCTGCCCACTGGGGATACCTGCAGAATACTGATGCCCCGGGCCCTGCCTTCAGGGATGCTGGGCTTAATTGCGCACATCACCAACTTTTAACGGCACAAGCCCTGGGGTTTTGTCCGCCCGCTTGGTAGATGTTGGGCAGATGTTGGGCGGTTGCAGAGAAGGAAGTGAGTGTTAGGGGGGAGCCACCAGGGTGGTGGAGACAGGAAGGCGTGGGGTTGGTGGCGGGAACCCCACAGCTGGTGGGGGACGTGGCGAGGTCCTGGGGAGATGGAGTGTGTGAAAGTGGGGTGAAAAGAGTAAAGATCTTTAAAACTTAATTTTGGCTGTTAGTTCCATTACAGGTAATATCCTAAAACCCGCTTTAACCCCCGTTTCATCGCCGAGGTGTTTAGCAAACATGTTTGTCCGGGCCTGGGAGCAGCATGTGGCTGATTTGATTTACGTTGTCTGGCTCCAGAGTAAGATGAAGGAAAAGGCCTCATCCCGCCATTGGAATTCCTGGTGCTGCAAAGGGGCAAAGGCAGGACAATGCGGGTGGCACTTCTGTGGGAGCAGTGATGGTACCAGTGGGGACCATCAATCCAGGAAGGCTTCCCGAAAGAGGTAATATTTTAGACGAGCCTTGACAAGCCTCTGTCTGATGGAGGAGGACAGGGCGCTCCAGGCAGACAAAGAAAGAAAGCCAGTGTGTGACTTTGAGCAGACAAAGTGAATTATTCAAATAGTCACATGGCGCTTACAACACAAACACTGCTGTCCCCCTCCCAAGTCAGACCCAAGCTTGGTGACCTGCCAGCACTCATAGGCCTCCTCTCCTTCTGTGGCAACACTGGGAAGCTTTGCATTTCCTCAGAGCCCATAAGGCTCTCACCTTGGGGAGGTGGGGACTGATTTTTTGAAACAGCCAGCGGTGATTGCCAGTGAGCCTGGAATAAATGAGGAGTAGGTGCCATGTGGAGCCAGGCTGAGAGGCAAGTGTCAGGTAACAAGGCTCCTTCTCTTATGTGACCCCAAAACCAAGACCAAGTCTCCATCTGGGGTGGAACCTGCACTCTTCAGATCTTCTGAGTCCTCCTGATGCCACCTCCTGAGAAGGGCTTTCTCATCCCTGTTTGCTTGATGAGGACCGAGGCCCAGAGAGGTTGAGAACTTGCCCGAGGTCACACAGCCAAGAGGCATTGGACTAAATTCCATATCCCCTACAGTAGGCAGAGGTCCCTGTAGGTCAGCCCATGCTGTCTTTGTCCCTTCTGGGATACGGAAACCTCCACTTTCTTTTCAGCTGTCAGGTGAGGCCTCTGTCTAACACCGGCAGTGGGGGAGTTCAGGAGATTGGCACTCATCATTTATTGCTGTTGTTGGATAGCATTTTCTGAACGCCAGGCCAGGGTCAGTTGTTGTTGTTCTCAATGCTTTACAAGGATTGTCTCATCCAGTTCCTCACCCCATCCTGGGAGGTAGAGACCAATACTGTTCCCAGGATACAGAAGGGGCAGTTGAGGCCCAGAGAGGGCAAGTAACATGCCCAAGGCCACACAGCTAGGAAGTGATAAGCCAAGATTCAAACCTGGCAGCCCGACCCACTGGGGCACATCTAATGACCAGGGCTCAAAGGACCTCACAGGGCTTCCCAGCACCTACTTCCCCTTCTGGAGTGTGTCAGGCAGGGAGAGCAGAATTTTTGCTGTCAGGCCCTCAAAACCTTGCTTGAAGCTTCTTTGGAGTCTGTTCCTGGCCCTCGGAGACTCCTGGCCTCTCTGAAGCCCCCATGCAAAACAAAGCAAGTGGTGTGGGAGGGGCACTGGGAGGGAGCCCAGGCCCCCACTGCTCCGCTCCGCTGCCCAGCTGGCCCTGCTGGCCCTGCAAGACGAGCTGTGACAGCTGCTGAGGGATTTGCATGGGTAAGGGCTGGAGAGGTTTAGGGGTGCTGAGCAAGTCCCCCTGGGGTCCTCATCCACCAGATACCCCCTTTCCACAGACATGGGTAAAGCTCAGAGTGGCTCATTTCTGCTTCCCAAAGGGGCCCTCTTCAGGAGGGGCCCTGAGCCAGCCCCCTATTCATTTCGGTTCCAAGTCCTCACGTGGCAATAACAACTGTGCCTCTGAACATTCAAGCCTGAAGCCAGCCTGGGCCCCAGGGCTCCTATCAGACTGGCCTCAGCACCCCCACAGCCTTTCACGGAGGGAGCGCAGCGCAGGGTGGCAGTGGGTCAGTGGGCAGGGGGATGTGAAATGGCGCCTTTCTTGGCCTATCTTCCCACCACGTGGGCCCAGGGGCTGGCACACAGCCATGCCAGTGCTGGCCAAACCATAGGACCTTGAGTGCTTAGTGTGACCCAGGATCACCTAGTGCCCTTGCCAGACTGGTCTGGTAGCTGCGTGCTGCACCCAGGCCCAGGAGGTGAGGGTCAGGCCACTGGGTCCCTGGGGCTAAATTTAGCTGTTCTGCACCTCGGCTTCCACATCTGTAAAATGGGAGGGTTACATGGTACTTATGAAAGCACAGAGCACTTGCCTGATGCCGTTATAAGGCTAATGCTGATGTGGTGGATGGTTACCAAGGGCTGAGTTAGGTGCTGGACACTGTGGGCTGGTCAGAGAGGGCAGCTGACATCCGTCAGGGGCTTCCCGGGGTAGTGACGTGGCATTTAGACTTACAGGTCCAGGCGGCAGGGGACGTTGGCTTCTGGCCTGATTTGATTACAACTCTGAAAACTGAGTGAGAAGGGAAACCACTTGGCTTCCCAGGCTCAGCGTCCCACGCCTGGGTCCGGGCCAGCCAGGCCAGAACCATGCCTGGGGGGCTGGCTTGTTCTCAGGGCTGAGATAGGGGATGTTTGGAGAGAAAAAGGCGAGTGGAGACCCCGGGGGCCTAGATGGGCAGAGGCTGTTTGTGGGCGAAGAGCCCTGGTACCCAGGGAGGAACCGAGGGCGATGGAGGTTCGGGCCTCGTTGCCAAGTGGGGAGCCCTGAAGGTTTGGGGTGAGGGGCACCTCCAAGCCAGGGCCTGCTTGGTCTCCTCGGGCTGGGGGGGTGGGTCACCATCAGAAGCTGTCCAGGTCTTTGGAGTGGGGAGGGATGGCACCCCCGGGGCTGTGAAGGGAACAGAGACCACCTGCTCACAGCCAGGACCTCCCTCCCCTCCCAGAGAGGCTGAGGTCCTGTGGCCCCAGGGCAGGCTGCCAAGACTCTCCATCCAGCCAAGATTTTTGCTGACTCAGCTGACCACCTGCCTGCTCTTCTTCCCTTTGCTAGAGTTTCTTCTTCCTCGTGTGTGTCATCTCAGGTGAAGGTGGAGAGGAGGTGTTTGGGGACAGGGCCAGTAGCGGGGACCTGGTGTGCAAAACCGCTGGATATAGGACTGAGGCCGGTCTGGGGTCCGGGCTGACCCTGTGGGGAAGTTAGAGGATTCCTGTCCCTCCCAAAAGTGCCATGTGGGTTTTCCTTGATGCAGAGGGGAAGTGGTTTGGATACCCGTTATTGGACAGTTAAGTCCTTCAAGAGGAAAGGCCGTCTTCATGTCACACCTGAGGATACCTGTCCTACCCTTGGGCCCAGCCCCAGCCTCTTTAGCTGGCCCAGCTTGTCCCCTAGCTGTCCTCTGACCACTCAGCCTTGTCCACGTCGCTCCTCTTGCCTTGCCATTCTACCAGGAACACTCTGGCCTTCAGGGATCCTCCCCACCCCAGGCTTCAGCACCACCTCAGTCTGTGCCGTTCCATCAGGTGCTGATCATGTGCTGCCTCACATCATTAACTGAAATGTGAGTCTCTTTCCCGCACCTAGATGCTAGGCCTCTAGAGATCAGGTAACGTGCCTTAAACCCTCTGTCACTCATGTGGCTTTCTGTTCATAATTCCAGGGCTCCCATGTGCAGTTGTGCAGGTTCCACACTGCACAAGGACACCAATTGAAAATCTAGCCTATGCACCACATACCAAACTACATGTCTTGGAGCAAGAGCACATTTTTTTTTTCTAATGTAAACCTTTAATATACACCTTGCTCCTCTTTTTGAAATAATCTGTGATGTTAACAACTCTGCAAAAGCCTTTTCGGGGTCAAGAGGGACACGAAGAGGATAGGAGGCAGCCACCTCACACCCTGTCTGTTAGTTTCTGAGTTACTTTGTGTTCTGACCAGATGACAGTCAGGGACCACTCCTGTACTTCTTTGCCCCTGCTGCAGCCACCGCCAGCTGGCACAGTTCCCCGAGAGTGGGCAGCCTGGCAGTGTCTGCTTAGTGCTCTGGGGCAGGGGAACCAGGAGGCATTTCTTCACCGTTACAGCCAAATCAGCAAACTCAGCAGGGCCGCCAGCCCCAAACAACCGCAGGAACAACAGCAGACCCTTCTATGGCATGGCTTGTCTACATAGGGTCTGGGGCGTGGGTGAGAGGCCGGGGTCGGGGGACGGGGGCGCTGTCCCTCCCCAACCCCGGGGCAGCACAAGCCCAGCACAGTGGCCACTTTGCAGAAGAGTGCCTTTGTGTCTGTCTGGCTCTTGGTGTATTTTTTCCTTCCTGAGGCAGTCAAGCGGCATTTTCCTGATTCTTCCCTTCCAAAAGGCCTGCTGCAGCCCTTGGAGAGGCTGCCGTGCCTCCCGCCCCCTCCCCGGCCCCCACGTGCCCTGGCATCCTGGGGCGCGGCGTGGAAGGCAGACGTGCCCACGGGGCTCAGGGCCATGGCGCGGGCACAGTGTGTGGCCTCTGCCCAGCAGGCCGACCAGGCCTCATCCCAACCCTTCTTCCTCTGCCAGCCCCAGCTGCTGACCAAGCTCCTGACCCCGGGGAGACCATCCCCACACTGTCCTCACCATACAGAAGGCTGGGGGTGCAGGGCAGGGATGGCACAGCCCTCTAGTAGCAAGAGGCTACCCGCCTCCAGGCCTCTCTGTGGGGTCGTTAAACTCCTGGCTAGCTCTGCCCTCCTCCCCTTCCCAGCACAGAACAGTATGCTTGTCACTCTACCCACAAAGGGCCCTTATTTCCCTCCGTCTTTTATTAGATCTGGCTTTGGGTTGACTGGGTCAGGCTATGGGGACTTAGACAGAAATAGGGAAGCCCTGCCCTTGACCCCTCAGGCAGAGAGGTAAACAGAATAATCACCCTCAACCTGGGAGGTGCCAGCATCCCACACCAGTGGCTGTTTGCTGTGCATCTTTGGGTGAATTACTTAACCTCTCTGGGCTTTGACTTCTCATCTATAAAATGGGGGTAATCATAGATATTACTTCTTCTGTGAAGAATAATTTTGTAGTGTGTGCATCTGCAGATTAATTTGTTGTATTTTTAACATTTTGATCAGCTTTATTGAGATATAATTTATATATACTAAAACCCATGAGTTTCAGGTATCTAATTCAGTGAGTTTTGACGAATGTTTGCAGTCATGGAACCGCCACCACAATCATTTCGCAGAATGTCTCCATCACTCCAGAAAGTTCTGTGTGCCCTTTGGTCATCAGGTGAGCCCCGTCTCCCTGCCCTACCCCTGGCGGCCACAGGTCTGTTTGCCTTGATTAGCTGGTCCTTCCCTGCTAGCTGCTGGGCAGGTGCTAGGCCTGCAGTAGTGTCCTGGGGCCAGCATAACTAATGCCCACAAACTTGGCGGCTTAAACCAACAGAGGTGTATCCTCTCAAGTACCAGAGGCCAGAGGTCTGAGGTCAAGGTGTTAGCAGGGCTGGTTCCTTCTGGAGGCTCAGCGGGAGAATCTGTCCATGCCTCTCTCCCACGTCTGCTGGCTGCCAGCCATCCTCAGTGTTCCTGGGTTTATAACTGTATCACTCCCATCCCTGCCGCCCTTGTCACAGGCCTTGTCTGTGTCTTCACATGTCCTTCTTATAGGGATACCATCACTGGATTTTAGGCCCACCCAAACCCAATATGACCTCATCTTAACTAATTACATCTGCAAAGAACTATTTCCAAGTAAGGTTGAGTTCTTTTTTCTCCCTCTTAATGGAGGCACTGGGGCTTGAACCCCGGACCTCGTGCACACCAAGCACGTGCTTTACCACTGAGCTATACCCCCAACCCCCGTGGTCACATTCTGAGTTTCTGGGTGGACATGAATTTTAGGGGGACACTATCTAACCCAGGACAGCACCTCTCTGCTTCAGTTTGCCCATCAGTACAGTGGGGATGATGGCACTAACGCCTCTTCCCAGGCTATTGATTAAATGAAATAACAGAGGGAAAACCCCAGAGCATGGCCTGGCTGCCAGCATCAGCCGATTCAGTTGCCTGTTCCTGCCGGCATCTCTCCAGCAGCAGCGGGAATGCCCTGTGTCCTCTCCACCCCAGAGCAACCCTCTGTCAAAGTTTGAAAGTTCAGACTTTCAGGACAGGTGGCTGTAACCAGAGACCTCCTATGGCTTAGCTTGGCCTGATTCTAAGCTCTGGATAAATGGTTTCCGGCAGTCTGTGCCCTTCAGAGCCGGCCTTTAGGGTTTGGGGTTTATTCTCAGGGTCGTGTAGATCTGGCTGCTCCTTTCCCCAGCTGCGTGGCATTCCATGATGACGTTCATTGGTTCGTGTTCTGCCGAGGACAGGGCATTGGCTCCTTCACCTCCTGTTACAGATGCTGCCTGGTGCCCGTTTTTTAACCTGTGCTTACAAGGGGGCGTTTCTAAGGGTTTGCAGCTAAATTTCAGGCTGAAGTGCTGAGGTCACCTTTCGCTTTTCTGGACGATTCAGATGCCGCTGGTTTGTGGGAGGGTTCTCCGAGGTCAAGAGCCTTGATCCATTCAGCCAGATGCCTCCTCCCCTAACCCGATATGCCCAAGAAGAAACTTTTTGTCTTTAGCCCTCTGCAGCCTGCAAGGCTTTAGCCCTCTCCAGCCTGCAAGGGCGCCGCCCAGCCAGGCCCCTCCCTGGAGTGTCCTGCTGCCCTGTCACTCACCTCACCCCACCTCAATCCCACCGCCAGCCTGCTGGGATGATTCTAGAATGTTTCTGACTCCATCTTCCTCTCCCCACCTCCACGCAGCTGTGGTTTTGACTACATCTGCTGAGGGCTTCATGGGAGACAGCCAAATCTTAGCTAAAACACTTGCAGGCAAGACGTCACCTGAGATTGTCTGTTATTTCCAGCCAGGCAGGAGGGTTCCCACCCCAAACAGATGGTTCTCTGGGTGGTGGGACGTGAGCAGCAGCCCCCAGGGAGTTCTGGGGGTGCAGCGTCCCCCCTGCAGTTGGGCAGGCAGGTAGACCTGGCCCCTGCATTTTCACCTGGTTGCTGTCAAGGCGGGGGAGGGAGGGTGAGTGGTTCCACCTGCCTGAGTGTCCCTGACTTGGGCTGCCGGATCCTGGGGTGCAGATGGGTGGGCGGGAGCTTCTCTCCGATGTCTGTGGAGGTGCTGTCACTGTAGGTCCCAGGCAAGGGCTCCCGGAACTTGGCAAGGTCCTCCTGGTTTCCCCTCTTCATGGATATGAAAAGGGGTGGGAGGGAGGGTAGAGCTCAGTGGTAGAGTGCGTGCTTAGCATGCACGATGTCCTGGGTTCAATCCCCAGCACCTCCATTATAAATAAATAAATGAATCTAATTAACTTCCCCTCCAAAAAACACAAAAAGAAAAAAGAAGAGGGGTGAAGAGGTACCCAGGTCCACACGACAGGCCCATGGTCCCTTAAGCCAAGGACGAGGAATCCCTCTCCACCCTCCTCATTTTCTCTGTCTGAATGGGTTTCACGGAGTGCTTTTTCGTGCCCCTGATGAACAGCTGCTTCTCAGAAGTATGAGAAGAAAGAGCGTCCTGGTCTGGAAGAGGGTTATGGTCTGATCGTGATATTGGTGCCGAGCTGGTCCTCAGTGATGACCCCTCACCTGCCGGGCTGGACTCGCTGCTCCCGTGGGCCTGAGGGGCTCCTGGAGGCAGGACAGATGTTCTTGATGCACCAGAGGGCCCAGCTCTGTGCCCAGAGGGTGGGCTGGTGTGTCTAAGATGCAAGGCTGGCCCTGGGAGCCCCCAGTCGGGGTGGGATATGGCCCCGGTGGTCCTAGGAGATGATGCTATGGGGGTGGGGGCTTCAGTTGTACTGCTAGGTTTGGTTTGGGTGGGATTTGGGTGGGTGGCTGCACAGTGGGCTCTGGGCATGGGGAGGGGACACTGAGATTTCAGCAGCAGGCCCTTATGGAGGGGAGCAGGGGAAAATGTAAGTCGAGGCCCTGTCGGAAATTTCCTGGTGGAGTTGATTCTGTGGACAGCAGGCGGCAGTGATGACTTTTGACAGGAAGTGACACCAGGAGAACTCTTCCCATAGACATGTATTAGTCCCCTGCCAGGGGCCAGCACAGGGCTGGCGTTTAGCAGGCAGCCTCCACATCTTCTCTGCCCTCCACCTGCAGACTTGCCAGGATGCAGAGGGAGGAACGGCCCTCACGCCGGCTGAGCGGCTGTGGCGTGGCAGAGTGTGGACCTGGATGACCAATACCAGGGCTGTGCGTGACTTGGTCCCTGCATGCCCCACCGGGAAGCCATGTGGGAAGAGGGGTTTCCTTGCAGGACCCCGCCTTGTGCTCAGATGACCAGCAACTCCGTTCTATCTCAGCCACTCGAGGAGAGACTGTGTCAGGTCACACAGTCATAGGTTCTGGGGATTCAGAGGACTCATCTTTGCGGGACCTTATTCTGACCACCATACCCTGGATGACCAGTTAGTCGGGCAGGTAGGGGCCAACAAGGAGGGACAGGAAAGAAACTAGAGCCCAGGGACCCAGGGCCCCCCCCCCGAGAAGAGGGAGGGGGCCAGCTGCAGCCCTGCCACAAGGAGCCGAGGGGACATGGCTAAGGACGGCCTGGGGTGGTGAGGGAGGGTGGGTGAGGTGGAGACCCACCCCTGGGCGAGCATGTTTCCATTTCTCAAGGTCAGTTGGCCCAAAGGGAATCTCTGTTTGCCACACTTAGCAGCCAGCCTGGGTGATGTGCCCCCTCTGTGGATGGAGGACCCCAAAGCTCCAGGCAGGTGCTTTGTTAGGGGCTTCTTTCCGTGTTGCCCTTGGGGTCTGGAACGCCCTCTTTGGCTGGTCAACATCCTTGGTCCCTGAGATGGGCCTCTGGGAGGGACATCTCTTTGTCTAGCCCTGATGAAGGAGACCACATAATATTTTAAAATAATTAAGTGGATTGGAGCCATGTTAATGTCATGGGCAGGGCGCGGACTTGGTGGTGGATAGGCTAGAACTCACTGCAGTGGCTCAGGGGAGTCAGGTCTTTATGCACCTGGTGTCGGAGAATTTTCCTTCTTGGCCAGCAAAGTCAGTCCTGCCAACCACCTGTGGTTGTGGGCACACCTCCATCTGTCTGTCTGTCTTCCTGACATTCCGCAGACCTGTATCTCAGCCCGCCATGGGGCATGGCCTTCTCGTCAGCAAGTTTGTCCAGTGAACGTGGTTCCAATCAAACCTCGTACGGTTTTACGTGTACCTTCTCATCTTCAGGGAGGAAGACGCACTGGGGTTGACCTGGAAAGTCTAGGAAATACACTGGTCCAACAGGGCCTTGTTAATGGTTTGGTGCAGAGTCTGGCATGGCAGAATTCTTGTGTCTGTTTGAGAATCCGCCAGTCTTAGGACAGCGCGTGGCAGAGCTGGGGACGGGACCAGGCCTCTGGGTCCTGGGCTGCCTTCCTGTGTGCCTCCGTCCAGCCAGCCCTCACCTGGCTTCAGGGAAAGCCGGGGCAGGTCCACACCCACTTCCCCCCTGCAAACAGTTGAGGCCTGAGGCTACAGGGGGCGTGTCCAAGAGCTGGCCTGCCTCTAGGCATCCAGCAAGCTCGACTTGCTCTTAGGGTTCAAGTGCAGCGCATTTCTGCCTGAGGCCTCTGCCCTACCCCTTCCTCTGCAGAAATTAAAATGGCTTTCACTGTAGACTGAGCAATTACATTTTTTATTGTGTTAGAATATAGATAATGTAAGCTTTGCCGTTTTAATCGTTAAGTGTACAATTCAGTGGCATTAAGTGCGTTCACTGCGTTGTACCACTCTCACCACCATCTATATCCAAAACTTTCCATCTTTCCAGTAGAAGCGCTGTCCCCATTCAGCAATAACTTCCCGTACCCTTCCAGCAGCTCCTGGTAATGCTGGTCTCCTTCCTGTCTGTGAACCTGCCTGGTCCAGATGTGCCCTATAAATAGAATCAGACAACATCTGACCGTTTGGCCCAGCCTTGTTCGCTCAGCAGGACGTTTTCCAGGTTCATCTGTGCTGGAGCCTGTGTCTGTGCGCCATTCCTTTTTGGGGCTGAGTACTATTCAGAGCGATTATATTTTATTCACCCACTCATCTGTTAAGGATGACTTTTCTGAGCCGTCACTGTGTGCCTGGCACCTACCTCAGTTCTCCCAACAGCCCTGCGATCTAGGCCCCAGCCTCACCCCAGATTGTGGATGGGACTTAATACAGGTGAGCAGTTCGGCCTCGACCACCCACCTTGCACATGTGTGGCTGAGCTGGGACACCCAAGGGTGGTTGCCCATCACACCCATACCATAAGCCCCCCAGCCGGCCTGCCTCCTGGAGTTTGAGGGTGTGGTGGGGCTGGAGGAGGGGGAGACACCGGCAGAGTTGCAGCCGGGCAGCTGGTCCCGTGAGCTGGTGTTGCAGGACTAACTCTGCTCTCTGGCCCCCTTGAGTGCAGATGGGACCTTGTCTAGCTGCCCTCCCCCCAGGGCTCCGTCTTCCTGCCTCCTCCCATCGCTCGGAATTCCTGCAGTTCCAGCTGCCTGCTCTCTGAAGTGGCACAAACCTTCCCAAAGCCACAGGGCCTGGCTGGGACCCCCCCTTCCCTCTCACCTCACATGGCGCCAAGCCCGCTACAGGAATGTTGATGGTTAAACCTCCCAAGTCGAGACCGTGTTGATTTTATGGCCGTGTGGGCCCAGCAGAGTGGTGCCCTCTGTGAATGTTTGCTAATAACCCAGGCAGCTGGCAGAAGCAGCCTTCACTTGGGGGGATGTGTGGAATTCCTGAGAGCAATTGGAGAAGCCCCCAGAATGGGGAGGCCCCTGGGAGGCGGGTTCTAGGGGTGATGAGTGGTTTCCAGAAAACACAATCTCCTCCTAAAAATCTGTCCCCCTAACACAGATTCTTTCTGTCCTCACCTGTACAAGCCACCCTTCAGCAGGGCCTGGGATGGGAGCGATTCGGTTTATCCCGAGCTGCCCTAAATGGGCAGCGGAAAGAAAGTTCACCCAAGTAACGTCGTGGGGCCGATGACCGGCCTCTCTGTTTTGTGCATCCTCGCTGGGGACGCTGCTTCCTGACGCTCATCTGCCTCTCGTCGCCAGCTCTGCTGCTCTCTGTGTCTCATCTCTGTGCTGTTGAAGCCCGGCCCCGCCTCCCTGGGTCCTCTCCCAGGGCAGGGCAGAGGGGTCCCCCTGCAGGCAGCAGCCCCAGTGTGGACCCACCCTCCTTCTACCTGGTTCAGAGGCCCTGGGCGTCAGACCCTGCTGTTTGTCTCATGAAACCAACACAACCTACGACCTTGTCCCCCTCCAGCCTACACACCTCCAGGCCCCAAGAGTCCAGCCCTGCCCGGGAGGGAAGCCAGGTGCAGGCCAGCCTGAGCAGCTGGGGGAGGGAGCAAGCCACTCTGGGTTCTGTGACCCAGGAATACAGCTCTGCCTCCTCGGTGGGTGGAAACACTCACACAGCAGCAGAACTCTCCAGGCAGACACCCTCCCCGGACCTCCCCGCCCGGCTGAGCTGCTGAACAGCCCTCTGAACAGCCATTAATGACTGCCCCAGATCTCCAAATCCTCCACTTCCAATTTCCCGTCGCAGAATGTCACCTGGGGGAGGAGACACAGCCCAGGAAGGGAGAGAGGAAATAAAAGGGAGAGAGAGAGAACTCGAACGCACACTCTAATCTTCGCTCGGCGCCTCAGCGTTCAGGAGCCCCAATTAATCATTATTAATTTAATCCAGGATGACTCAGAGTCGTCCTGACAAGAGATCAGCCACGATTTATCCCACCTGCTAAGGGACGACCTTATCAGAATTCGATGAATTTGTCATTGCGTTGAGCAAGGACCCTAATGAATCTCTTGTCTGCTCAGTTTACTGAATGACCATCGGCCGCCTGTGACTCACGGCCTCCCCACCCCCATGGTGCTGCTGTCAGGGCTTTTCTTGGACAGCATTATGGGGGTTAGCTGGGCTCAGGCACGAGGACCCAGCTTTTCCCTTCTCTGGCATCAAATGAGAGGTCATAATTTTCTGCTCTGATGCTGGCAGTTCTCACATGCATTGTGCATCAGAGTCACTGGGGGTGCTGGCCTGAGATGTGGGTTACAGGGCCTCCCCCAAGCTTCTGATTCATAAGGCATTGGCTGGGGCCCAGGAATCTGCATTTTAACAGGCACTCCTGGTAATTCAGATGCAGAAGGCCCATATGGCTCTCCCTAAGAGCGCTGTGAATTCCTTGAGGTAGGATCTTGGCCTTAGCCATTGTTGAAGTTCCGTGTATTAGGCGGCGGAGGGGGGAGTGATGCTAGCTGCTGTAACAAATAGCCCCCAGTTGTCAACGGTTAATGCAGTAAAAGCTTATGTGCATTTACATCATAGTTGGATAAGGTATTCCTAAGGTCTTCCGTGAGATGGTTCAGGGGCCCAGGCACTGCTGTCTCTTGGGACCTTGGCACCCCCACTGCTAGCCCAGAGTGGCAAGGGGTGGAAAATATTGTCTAGCTGTGTGTCCAGAGCTGTGAATCAGATTTGGTGAGTATTGGCCAGTCTCTGCCTCATCCAAGGCCTGGCGGGGTTCTCAGCACATGCGTGACATTTAGGTGAGGTGGCCGAGTGACTGGAGGCTTGCCATGTGGTGGTCACTCAGATTTAGCTCGTTTCTGGGGCTCCAGGACATGCCTTAGCCATGGTCATGCTAAGATCAGGAGCACCCAGAAAGTGGGTGCTTTGGGTTTCAGGCTTGTGCTTCAGTGCTGAGTCACAGTCAGTTGTTCCCAGAATAGAAGCCCATCCTGGTGTCACCGCTCACCTGCGGCCAGTGGCTGGGGGCTGCACATCTCTTCCTGCAGGAGACCTCCCTGTCACCAGAGGGCGCTGAATGCCCCATCCTCTGAACTAGAACTAGGACTAGCACTTGTGGTATTCCTAGTAACTGGCCCTTATTGAGCGCTTGCTGTATGCCAGGGGTTCTTCCTGGGCTCATTCATTTGACCCTCACAACAAGCCCTGGGCAGCAGCTCCCATTGAGGCCCAGAGAGGTGAAGCAGCCTGCCCAAGGTCACATAGCTCACAAGCTGCAGACTAGGTGACAGATACGATAGCCAGGAGCAGGGCTGTGAAGCCAGGCCACCCAGGTTCACAGCCGACACGGCCTCCTGTGCTCTGGGGGGCCTGCGAAAAGTGACTTTAACCTGGCCCTGCCTCAGTTTCCCGGTGAGTAAAGTGAGGGTGAAAACAGGCTGCACCCCACAGGACGGCTGTGAGAATGACAGGGGAGAACGTGTGTGCATTGCCCGGCAAGCATGCGAGTGCGGTGAGCACAGCCCTGAGGCTGCCGCAGCTCCTGCTTTCTCGGGCGGGGTCTTCAGTCCCGAGGCCCCAGGGCGCTGCGCCCTGTGCTTCTCCACGCACTCCTCGGGCTCACCAGGCACACTAACTGCCTGACCACAGGAAGTGTCTGCTTCCCTGCTCCAGGCGAAGACAGCGACTCAGACAAGGAGAACAGGACCAGGAGAGGTCCTGGGTGGAGAAGATTCTAGGAGAGAGGACTAGACAGGAGGAGATGACAGAAAGTGCCTCCGGGGTGACTGTCCAAGCTCTGTGTCCTTTCTGCACCTGACACCCCAAATCATGGACTTTCTGAGCACAGAGGGACCTGGAGACAGCCTTCCTGTTTCATGATGGGGAAACTGAGTCCCAGGAGGAGGAAGGGACCAGTCATTCTGCTGTTTTGTGTGGAGCTTAGAGTAGCCCCGTGGTTAGCAGAGGTTAGGCACTCAGCAGGGTGGAGGCCCCTCTTTCTGGAGGCCACCGGGCATCTTCCATGCCAGGAGGAGCCCCAGACTGTGTCTTCAGAAAGGAAAGGGAAAGAGGGCTTTGGGGGTGCCACTGTGGGCAACCACCAAGGTGGGGGTCCTCTGTCTCGAGTCCATCAGACCCGGTGTGAAAAACAGCCCCTGGCCACTGGGCTGTGACATTCCCAGCAAATATAAGCCACGCTCACAGACGACAGACAGGGTACAGAGGGCACCTGTGGCCTTGCTGGCAACAGGCAGCCTCAAGCCACTCTACAGCCCTGGGGGGCTGAATGTCTCCTCTTCCACCAGTATCATGGCTGCTGCTCCTTTGCCAGAGGCAACTCTAGCCTTCTAGAAAAAATTAAGATCCCCTAACACCAAACAGCCCTACTTTAGGACAAGACCCAGCCCGGAGCAGGACCCACTTCCTTAAAGCCCGCTTAGGGCTATGCTGCGCAACCCAAGTCCTCTTGGAAACCTGTCCCTCTGCGGCCCATCAGGTGCTGCAGGTGCATCCCAGTGGTGGTGGCGGGGTGGGCCCTGCCCTAGCAAAGCTGCTCCCTGGGGGTCCCAGATTCTCCCCACCCAGCGTGGGCTCGGGGGCCATGGTCATCGACTCCACCTGCAAATTACAACCACCCATGGAGCTTTAAACAAAATGCTGGTGCCTGGGCCTCCCCACCTTACCCCAGACCAACTAAACCAATCTCTGATGACCGTGGACCTCAGGCATCAATATTTTGTGACGTCCCCTGGGGATTCCAGTGTGCTGCCAGCATCAGGGGTTGCCACTGTAGAAAACGATCAAGAACCTTCCTCTAGTTTATTGGCTGCCTGCGTCCGTGAAGCACTGCCAGTGGTCTCCAGCTCTGGCTGCGTCCTTGCCCAGCTTTGATTCCTAACCCGCCCCACTCAGGGTGGGGAATGGGAGGGCAAGTGGCAGCGCATTGGAACACTGGCCCGGCTGGGCAGGTCTGGAGCGGGAGGCCGACCAGGACGCAGGTGCTGGAAGCCACGCCACTCCAGGTCAGGGTGAGTGGACTGCAGGTGCTTAACCACAGGCCGCCAGGCGGCTGTTCTTGCACAGTGGATTCATCATGTCAAGAGTGAGCAGATTTATTCTGGATGGAGCTGAGGGCCCCCTCAGACTGGAGGTAGTGTTCCAGAGGGCTTTGACTCAGTAGGAGAGGGACCTTTCTAGCAATTTGGGGCCAACCAGAGAGCTGGCTGCCTCTGGCCCTGGGCTCGGCCATGCAAAGGCAGATTTGAGGGAGCCGTGGGGTTGACAGAGTGGCTTTTTAGGCCAAATGTTTTCCAGAGAGGGGAGCGGCCCTTCAGAGAGACGCTTCACAGTGGGAGAGGTTGGAGGGCCCCCCCGAGCACCCTGGTTCCCGGCACCAGGTCTCCTGTGCACCGGGGCACAAGCTCTGCTTTAGGGGAGGAGGAGGCCCAGTGTCCAGACCCAGCTCACGCCATCCAGGATTCTAGCCCTGCGCGCCAAGGTGAGGGCAGGTGAAGGCCGGTGAGGGGCTCTGCCAGGCCCACCCAGCAGCAGAGTTTGGGCAGAGTTTGTGCTCAGGTCAGAGGGACAGGCTACGGTAGACCCGCTGCCCCCTGTGGTGGGGGCGGCTGGGGCCTGGCTCACCTGCTGACATGTGGCTTCTAAGGGACTTCAGTGGTGTGTGTGGGTGGGGGATGCTGGTACCCCCCACCCCCGTCAGATCTCACAGCTCCTTGCCTCCTTTCTCCTGTTTCTTCTCTGCATCGTCTCTGGTTTAGCCATCCGCAAAGTTCAGAGGTGGCCCACAGTCTGCCCTCGCCTCTCCCACCAGTGTGGCTGTGGTGAGGTCCCAAGGCCACTGTCAGGTTCGAAAATCTGCCTACAGATCTCAAAGCTGAGAGCTGCTACGCTCACAGTTGTGGATCATGACAGCAAGAGGATTCAGATGAAAATCAGCCAAGAAAAGAGGCCTCTGGGGCAGGTCCAGGAGGGGCCCATACACTCAGCTTCCAGCTGCCCCTCCCAGCAAGTCAGGACAGCCTTTATTCCTGCCAGCAACAGTGGTGATGTGCACAGAATCTCACGACAGGGACGCTCACCTGAGCCTCGGTGTCCAGAGTTTATATCAGGGCTTGGTCACAAAGGCCTTGGCTGACCACCCACAATGCTGACCTTCATCCCCAGCCCGCCCCACCCAGAGGTGGCCAAGACCCTCACTGTAGTCACACCATTCACATAGACAGTGCTGTGGCTCAAGGCCCCAGCAAGCTATCCCAAGGGCCTGGAGGTCGCCTCCTGGGAGCCAAGGGCCAAGGCTGGACCTCTGTGGACATGGTCCACTCTTCGCTACTCACCACTGCCTGGGAGTTTTGGAAATTTGGATTCAGCTCTGTTGAAGTGGATGACATGTTCCTGATACACGGGAAAAGAGGGGTGTTTCCTCTAGTAAGGCTGATTGCTTCCCCTAGGGAAGGGCGGTAGGGCTCAGACATGATTCAGGGGAGGCCCTGCATCAGTGCCTTGAGGTTTGGATTCCTCACACTTGAACTAGAATTTAGAGCTATTTCCTCTCTAAATTCAAAGGACGTGTCTAAAGGAACCCTCAGCTCTGGCAGCCTCACTGCACGTAGCTGATGTGTCCACAGTGAGAGCCAGTGGGTGGGAAGGGCTGACGGGTCCCCGCTGTCTCTGGACCCTGTGTCCAGCCTCCAGGAGGACTCTGAAGGGACATTTTGGGACACTAGATGGGGTGTCAAAGCAGTCTCTTGGCTTCCCAGGCCTGGAAAGCCTCCTCGAGTATCAGCACACACTTTAAGCCACAAATGTGATGCCAATGATAGACTAAGGCACTGGGGCTTATTTTAAACTGCTTGAGAAAACAAGCTCCCCAGGAACTTTTAAAGTAACTGTCAGCGTACCTGCTGCAGTCAGTCCTTAATGAGAAATCTGTCTTATGAAATATTTCTTGTAAAACTGGCACCCACAAGATCCTCAAGGCAAACGGTGTCTACCCAAAGTGAATGAAATATACATATTTTAAATGCTTTGGCTGCGGAAGGCTCTTGGTAAACAGTTCTTGAGTTCTGCAAGCTAGACAGTCTCTCTCCATTTCGTTTAAATCAGAGGGGTTTTGACCAGAAGCCCTTTGGAGGGACCAGGGCAAGTTCAGCATTCTGAGATCATGCTTTCTGCCACCGTGACCCACAGGAGTAACTTCCCCTCGCTGAGGCCTGAGCTGCCTCGGACGGAGGGGAGGGCATTTCCGCTGACTTGAGGCCTGCAGGAGCTCAGATGGGCGCGTGGCAGTGCGGGAGGCCTGATTCAGTTCGGAGACAGGTCACAGGCGCAGTGGTTGTGGGGCTCCAGAGTTGGCCAGGGGACACAGGTTTGATTCTGCAAGCCTAGGTGGGGCCTGGGAGCCTGCATTTCTGAGACGCTGCAGGGGAGGCTGTCAGCTGTGGGTCTGGACCACTGTGTTTAGCGCAGCGCTGGACCCAACTGAAATAGACCGCCAGCCACATATGTAACGTTCAGTTGTCGAGTAACCACATTGTAAAGGTAAAAAGAAGGCTAGTTTTAAGAATGTATTTTATTTAACCTGGTATCTGAAATAGCACCATCGTGGGCTGTAATCAGCAGGACCAGGCAGGAGGCAGTGTCCCCTTTGGTGGCCCTCCAGGGTGCAGGTGGGGAACAGCGTCTGCAGCTGCCAAGGCCTGCCCGCCCACTGCCCCCTTCTCCGCGGGCTCCGTTCGGGGCTAATGATCCGTCTTCAGCTGCTGGTCTGCGAGCTGGCACTCAGGCGCGTGGCTCTGCTGCAAAGCTGGGCAGCAGGCTGAGCCAGTTTGCTGGGCCGGCTGGCGGCCTGGGGCTCCCGGTGAGGGGTGGACGTGCCGGCAAAGCGTCCATTGTGCCCGCAGCAGCTGAAGCACTTACAGCTGGCGAAGAGACGGCCGCCCCCGCCCCCTCCGCCCCGGGCTCAGGAACAAACATCTCTTCTTACAAAAAAATAAAAAAGGAGAAGTGACAGGGGTCGTGGCTGTGCTTTCCACATGACCTGCTAGGGAACAGAGTGCGTCTTTGTTAATCCAGCCGTCTGTCTCTTGGCCTCTGCGCGGAGGCATAAGCCACTTAGCGCCGCCTCACCCCTGACCCGCCAGCGGGCGCTCGGCTGGGCTTGGGGGGGCCCCACCCCTCGGCCTTGGCCTGTGCCTCCTGCTGGCTTCCCCACCAGCGCCCCCCGCCCCCGGCAGAGTATTCCAAGCAGAGCTGTGCTGATGGTGAAGGGGAGAACTGGGGAGCAGCCCTCTGTTCTGGTACCCATCACTGCTGCAGGCCTCAGTTTCCTCCATCAGGGAAATGGAATGATAGTCATGGCAGACCTACTGGATGGCTGTGAAGACCAGCTGGCTATTTTTATTAAACCATCATTTTTTATTAGTATTATCATCATCCCAACCCTCGTTTTCATAATGACTGGGATTAGCCTTCCTTCCTCCCTTCCACTGTCCCCGCCCATCCCCCTCCTCTCCCTCCCTCCCCCCTCCCTCCCCAGACCCTCCCACCTGTACCCCTACCTTGTTCCTTCTCCCGCTGTCACCCTCCTCCCTGCTCCCAGGCACCTGGGCATCATTTATCAGCCACTCTGTCCAGTGTTGGGTCAGGACTGCCGAGGCCTCCCAGGGTGAGATGGAGACAGCTGGAGGAGAATGCCAGGTCAGGAAGGGGGCTTCCAGCCCCACCTGTAAAGGGCAGTGTGTGGGGTCACCCAGCGAGGGTGCTTGGAGCTGACTCTGGCCCGTGTTCTTCTCCTGGCCTGCCCGGGGGCTGCCCAGCCGCCCATCCAGAGCTCCAGGTCACGTGGCCAGGTGGGCTGCGACCCTGCCCCTCTCCTGCCCCCACCCGGTATCCTTCAGCGCCTCGGACTTCACAGCCCCCAAGGCGAGAGCAATTGGAGACTAAATATAGCCACGCCAGCCTCTCCTCTGCAGTTGTCAGGAGTCAGCAATGGTGGTGGGCTGTCAGGGCGGATTAGCTGGCCTTACCGCAGGCAGCAGCTCTGACAGCAGCGGGGGGCAGCCGGGAGGGGAAGCACAGCCTGCTCCTTAGCCTTAGATTCCAAGGCCCAGTAGAGGCCTTGTTTCTTGGGCTCTCTCCCCCAGCAGATGGGCTGATACCTAGGTCCCCACTGACGCTGGCACGAGCTGGGCAGGCTGAGGGTCCGAGCAGGTGTCCTGCCCTGGACACCAGGCAGAGGGCTCCCCTGCCAGGTCTGGTGGCTCCTCGTGCTCCTTGGCTTGTGGCTGGCCCCCTCCAATCTCTGCCTGCATCACCACGTGGCCTCTCCTCTGCCTCTCTCTTATGGGCCCCCTGCCATTGGATTTAGGGCCACCCTAGTCCCATCTGACCTCTTCTTTACTTGATTGCATCTACAAAGATCTATTTCCAAATAAGGTCACATTCACACGTTCTGGGGGGACACGCATATGGGGGGCACTGTTCACCCCAGTACAAGCAGGAGGAGGAGGAGAGGTCTTGTCCATCTAGACTGAAGCTGCCCTCAGAGGTAGGGCGGCCGCAGCCCCTTCCCCCGGTCGTCCAGGCCTGGCTGGGCCAGAGCATGTCCCAAGGTGCTGGGCCAGCAAGCAGGGGATGAAGCAGGCATCGGGCCAACCAGGCCGCTGTCCACTGAAGCACAGAGTGAGGCCTGATACCCCAGCAGGCCATCAGCCCCTAGACCCCGGCCACGGGGGCAGAGCCCCTCCCACTGTCCTGACAGGGCACTTTCTCAGGGCGGGGGGCGGGGGGAGGCCCAGCAGTGCTCTTGTCCCTGAGAAGGGGTGGGCTCTGGGTTCCAGTCCCTGCTCTGCTCCTTCCTGGCCGACCTCGTCTTCCTATCCAGGAAGTGGCCACCCCAGCAGTGGCCGCACCTCTCTGGCTGACACCCCTGCTCTGTGTGTCTCCCCTTCAAAGCCCCTGGGGCTCCTTGCTCTACCGTAGTCCTGTGATTCTGTGTTTGGGGGGCTGCCCCGCCCGAAGACCACCCTGGAGGACATCCCAGGAGAGCCTGCCTGGCTGGGCTAGGGCCAGGCCATCTTGGCCTCCGGTCTCTCTGGTAGACAACGGGCCCTTTCATATCAGCTCTGAGGAAGCCAGGCAGAATAATCCCACCCCTGCCCCCAGTTCTCTTTCCTGCGCCCCCTGCATCCTGTCCTTTGCCATGAGAGGGTTTCCTGCCCTGTCGGTCACCCCAGGACAGCTGGAGCAGCCTCACTCGAGCGGCCTCAGGCCGGGAGGAGTGAGGCCTCAGCCCAAAGCAGGACTCCAGGGCCAGTTCAGCAGACCCTGAGGGCAGAGCCTGGGCAGGCCCCAAGGCCTGGGGGCTTGGACAGTGGTGGGGAGAGGGTGTGGGAGCTGCTGAGCTGCTCTCTTGTCCCAGACCTGGCTTCTGCCACCCTCCAGCCAGGCTGAGCTGGCAGTGTCCACCCTGGGCCTGCTGGACCCCCACACCTGCCCACCTTGGGGGCTGAGAGTCTGGGAGACCCAAGAGATGGGAGCAGGTCCTGCAGCAATGCGACAGTGCACTAGGCCCAGCCGTGTGTGTGTGTGTGTGTGTGTGTGTGTGTGTGTGTGAGAGAGAGACTGTGTGTGTGTGACTGTGTGCGTGTGTGTGTGACTGTGTGCGTGTGTGTGTGTGACTGTGTGTGTGTGAGACTGTGTGCGTGGTGTGTGGATGCAGTCAGGGCAGTGTAGGGCACGGGGCACACCCGGAGTGTGGCCGTCATCGGGGCAGGCAGTGGCAGTGGTGTTGGCCATGGGGCAGGCTCTGGAACAAACCGCCAGTGAGGATGTGGCTTCTCGGCTCCTCCCTCCCCCGCAAGCACCCCCAGAGCTGGTGCCAGGAGACACAGGGCGGGATAGGGGGGACTCCCAGGACTGACTGGGCCTGCTTAGCCCTGGGCTCGAGCCGTCGTGTTGAACTGTCGATAAATGGCCTTGGGCCTTAATGTTCTCACCTCTAATGGGCCCAGCAGCCTCACAACGTGGCTGATTCTGGTTCTTAGGGAACCAGCCAGGCCAGCAGGGGGCGAGCCCTGAGCTCAGATGGCGCGTGGCCCAGGGTCTGGGCGCCAAGTTCTCCGGTTGGAAAGCCAGGGTAGTTCTGAAGGATGGGAGGGGTGACACCCAGCACAGAACTGTGGAGCCCGGCACCCAGGAGGCGCTCAGTACACCCACGCCTCTCCTCCGCTCCCCTCCTGCCCTGACACTGAGACCAAATCCCAGGGGGCGGCCTCAGCTCTCAGAGCCAATGAAAAGCCCAGCCCTCCTGTCAGTGGTCGTCTATTTGTGAGGGAAGCACCGAGAAAGTGAGCGTGTGACCCATGTCTCTGTGCGACCCGGAGCACTTGTGGGACAGGGCAGCAGAAATCCTTCTGGAAGCTTCTGGATGGAATGGCGTCCTAGCGGGGCTGCCGCAGGTGGGCCTCGTCCTCCCACTTCCCTGGACCTGGCTGGTGGGGGGGGGGCACCGGCCGTGAGCTCACTCGTGGGTTAGAGCCTGTGGGTACCTTTGGAGGCTCAGGCAGCCGCTGTCACGACCGCGTCACAGATGAGCCAGCAGAGGCTCCACCCAGAGCTGAGTCTATGGGGCTGCGAATGCCGGCCCCAATGGTGTTTCACCCCGTTTCCCCAAACGTCCCTGTGACCTCTCAGAGGCCTGTGTCTTGGTCCTTGTTCCCTCTTCACCTTCCTTGACCTTCTCACAAACTGCACACACTCAGTAAAAGACCGTCGGACTGAGCTGAGGCTGCATGTGTGGGAGCAGCAGACGAGCGGTCGGGGGTGGCCTTCCATCTGTCCTGTCTGCGCCACCTCGTCCTGGGGCTCACCACCCGCAGAGTGTGTAGCCAACATCCCTAGCTGACTTGTTCCTCCTTAGGGGCTGTGCGCCCTTAGGGAAAAACGGCAGGTTCTCGAGATACACGAGGATGGGTTCCGGCTTGTCCGAGGGGGATCTCTGGGAAACTTTAAATAGGGCAACAGGGAGAAGCAGTTGGGGCCAGCCGATCCATGTTGCTTCTGTTCCTGGGGCCCAAGGCCCTGGAGGGGCCCGGGTGGAGAACAGCGCCCTGGTCACCCCCCACTGAGGGAGCGGGCCCTGCGGTGTGGGTGGCTGAGCAGACTTGTCACTGGAGGGCTCTCGGGTGAGCCCAGGCGCTGAGTGGTTTTCCTCTTCTCCCCCAGAACACCGCCTGTTAGCTTCCTCTGAGACCGAGCCCGATGCAGTAGGCAGTTTGATGTAACACAACCCCTTACACTGCCAGTCAGGTAGCGCCATGCCCCCGCTCCGTGTCCGTGTTGACCCCCACCTCGCCCCAAATAAAACCAGAGTCCGTCCCTGGGTGTTGGGGGTCCTGGGGCTGCCACCACAAATGACCACCAACTAGGGGCATACGCATCAGAAATCTATTCTCTCGCAGTCCGGAATTCGAAAATCAAGGTGTGGGCAGGGCCAGGCTCCAGGGGAGGGTCCCTCCTGCCTCTTGCGGCTTCTGTGGCTCCAGGCGTCCTTGGCCTGTGGCCGCCTCCCTTGCACTCCTGCCTCTGTCTTCACTTGGCCTTTCCCCATCTATGTCACTGTGTCCTCTCCTCTTTTTATAAAAAACACTTCTATTGGATTTGAGGCCCACCCCATCCAGTGGGACTTCAAGTTAACTAATATACATCAGCAGAGACTCTATTTCCAAATAAGGCCACATCCCGAGGTTCGGTGGGGGGACATGGACTGGGGGGATGCTGTTCAACCCTGTCCACTTAGCCTGCCAAGGTGTGATCTGACCCCTTAGCTAGCTCTCCTGCCTCCTTTCTTCCCACTCTCCTCGGCTGCCTCAGCCACACAGGCCTTCTTGCTGTTCCTCCAAAGCGCCAAGGGTGCTTGTGCCTCAGGGCCTTTGCACCTGCTGGTCCTTCTTCCTAGAAGGCTCTCAGAGCCCCTTCCTCTCTTCCCTCATGAGTCTCCTCAGGTGGGCCTTCTGGAAACAACACACTCCATCCCTCTTAACCCCCCTTGTGTGGTTTTAGTTGCCTTAATTTCTCTCACCCCCTGCATCTCATATGTTTGTTTCTGGTCTTGCTGCCTCCAGGAGTCTGGAAGACTCGTGACCTGGTTTGTCTTGTTCACTGCTGGATCCCCAGCCCCTAGAATAGTTCATTGCACATAATAGGTGCTCAGTTAATCTGTGGCCTAAATGAATGCTCATGGATCTCCGGTGTTCAGACTTCAAGGATACTATGGTTTCCTTAAAATAATGATTTATTCAGCAGTGAGGCCTCGGGGGGCCACAGGACAGGGAAGAAGGAGAGGAGGGGAAGCAAAGAGGTCATCTCCACACCCCCTTATGCCCAAGCTGTTCTGCCTTTATCTGTTTCTTATTTGAAATGAGAGGCCTGTAGCCAGTCGAACCTCCAATCTAGATGTGTAGCCCAGTTTTACAGATGAGGGCACTGCGGCTCAGGGGAGGGGTCAGGGACAGGCCTGAGGTTCCTGAGCCAGTCGAGGTAGAGCCAGACCTGGAATCTGCTCCCTGACCCCAGGGTGTTGTCCCCACACCAGGCCAGACCCCAGCTCCTCCTTCCCCGGGCAGCTGCGGGGGACTGTGGCTCAGGGCTGGCCCTGGGCTTTTGTGGGAAGGCGCCCGGGGCTCTGCACCAGCTACTTGCTGGTCAGAAGGGCCAGACCCTCCCAGCTTCCAGAGCACCGTGTCTCTTTCCAAGATCAACATCACCGTCTGCCAGAGGCCAGCTCAGTGTCACGTGGCCCACATTCCAGGACACTGTGTGTCCTCTGCCGTCCCTGGCAGCCAGTCCCGGTCTGATAGCACCTGACGGGTCAGCACCCTCATAGTGGGGGGTGCAAGGGTGGGTAAGGGCAGCCCACCCAGAGCGAGAGGCTTCTGGAAACAACGTAACCGGCCACACTGTTTGCACTTCCAAACCCTGTTGCAAAGAAAAATAAATACATAAACCATATCAGATGTGAATTTGCCACATGCAGTGACCAGGGACTATTTACATGGCCTCTGTGCCAGCAGCTAACATCTATGGGGTCTGTCGGGCCCGGGCACCGAGCTCTGAGGACGTCTCTGCCAGGGAAGGGCTGTGTCTCCAGCTTACATTTGAGGAAGGCAGGGCTCTGACAGTCCTGAGGTCCTCTGGGGACAGGGCCCTGGTGGGTCTGAAGTGAACCCCAGGCTTGTTCTGCTCTGTCTTCAGCCTCCCGAAATAGCCTTTGAAGGGAACAGCCCCAGGCGCCATGGCTTGTCGCCTGTGAGCATCTATGGCTCAGGGAAGAGACAGAACCTCGGAGAACAGCCCGAGAGTCAATCTCAGGTGGGCCTGGGACTCCAAGACCACTGTCTCCAAACCAAACACGGGGTCACGCAGGCCCAGGGGCATTTTGTTTGGTGCCAAAGACTTAGCATTTCAGGAACCTTCTGCTGGTGGGTGTGATTGGACCCCCTGCCCCCCTTCAGCTGCCCTTAGAAAGGGCGAAAGGTTAGAGGTCGGGGTGATGGCTGACCAGAGTTGTGGGGGCGGGATTCCAAGGAGGCTGTAAAGTTGAGCCAATTCTGGAAGAAGCAAGAAACTTTCCAGAGGCAGGAGGTTCTGGGAGGGAAGGTGCCAGCTTGGAGACGGGTCAGTGGCTGGTGGAAAGGAGGGGTGTGTACCCGAGACCTGTAACCTGGGACCCCAATCCCCAGGCCTTTGTGGGTGGAACCTGCCAGAACTCCTAGAAACACTGCCCTGTGGGTCCCCACCTCCCGGACTCCTCCCCAGCTGAGCAGAGCAGAGGGCAGAGACCTGGAGACAGCCTTTGCCAAGGTGCTGTCCACGTGTCCAGGGCCAGCTCTGTGGGTGTGCCACTTGCAGTCACCCAGGGCCCCACACGCACTTTGGTGCTGTCGCCACCCTGACGTTCCTAATCACTGTTGAACAAGGGCCTCCTTTGCATCTTGCTCTGGGCCCCACAAGGGATGTAGGCTGTGTGCTGGGGAGAGGCTATAAAACCTAAAAGCTAAGGATGCCACTGGCCTGGTTTGAATCCCAGCTCCACCACTTCCTGGCTGTGTGACCTCAGGAGAATTCCTTAACCTCTCTTTGCTTCAGTTTCCTCATTTGTAAGTTGAAAATGAATGCTGTTAAGATGAAATGTGTTTAATGCTTAGAACAGTGCCTGGCACTTAGGAAGTACTCACTGTCTGAGTTTATCTCACGTTTTAGGGCTGACCATCAGCCAGCCTCTGTGGGCACGTGACCTGCGGGGCCCCAGGCAGGGGAAGGTGCCTCGCCTGCCTGGAGGTGTTCTCCCACTAGTCATCTTGCTGTGTGACTGGCCACCCCAAACTCGGGAGCAGGAAACGATGGCAAGCATTGCTTTTGCTCATAAATCCACCACTTGGGTGAAGTTGGCAGGGAGGACCGGTCTCTGCTCCGTACTCCCAAGATGGCGCACCCACCACTCACAGGGCTGGTCCTTGGGCGGGCTGTGGGCTGGCAGCTCAGCCCCATGTGGCCTGGGCTCTGTCACAGCACGGTGGCTGGGTCCCCAGACCAAGTGTCCTGAGAGAGAGAGAGCTGGGCAGAAGTTATACCACCTTCATGACAGGACCTCCTTGGTCCCCTAGTGTCTACTTCGGCCAGACCCCTTCACTGGAGGTCATCACCAAACCCCTGCCCGCTCCAGGCTTCAGGGAAGGGGACACAACTAGAAAGTTCTAGAGGGCCTCTGGGATCGGAAGTACCTCTCTGGCCATTTGGGGAAATGTAATCCATTCATGTGACATGAAAGGTCAGGGCTGGATGGATTTGGAGAGGGCACCCACTTTAAAGATGGGGAAAACTGAGGTGCTGAGAGGAAACTGAGTGCTCAAGGTCCACAGATTCTCCCCTGTCGCATATCAGTTTTGGAAGGATGCCATCTTTTCTGTTTGATAGCAAATTGCTGGAGAGGAGGAGCGGAGTCATCTTTCTCCTTATACCCCCCTGCCCTCCCAATGAGTTGCCTCCCCTGAGTTGGGCATCAGATTCCTGGCCACCTGAGTCCAGCTGACCCCCCCCAGGCCAGGTCCCAGAAGGCCGCTCAGACCTTCAAGGTCTCCCTCTCACGTTGATCTCTCAGTGCTGCATACATTAAATGCTCAGTCAGTGCTTTAGAGTCTGCTCATGCCTGACCAATGTCAGGTACCTCAGGGCCTGGCAGCCCCCTCCTCTTCCAAACTGAGCCCCGAACCGCCCACCCACCACGGGAGTCAAGGGCCTAGAGGTGCTGGCCTGCCTGGGGACCCCCACCCTATCTCAGAAGGGAAGAGAGGCCTGGAGGGCTGGCTTCCTGAGCCCCCTGCTGGAGGTGTCTCTGCGGCTGCAGGAAGAGCGGGCAGAGCCAGAGAAAGGCCCAGCGGGGGCCCTTTCCCAACAAAGGGAGCCTGCAGAGGCCTCTTCTCTCCCGCCTGAACACTCCAAATGCCTTTCAAGCTCCCCGGCTGACTGGCGGGCTATTCAGAGGCAATGGGAGGAGGTAACCACAGCACAAAATGGGGAGGGAGGTGCCTCTGCCTTCTTCCAGCAACCCAGAGGCAGATCCATTTATTTTAAAAGAAATAAACAAAAAACCCCATGTTCTAGCATATTCCTTCTCAGAGAGCAGTCCCCATTCTGGGCCCTGAAGGCCGTGCACTGGGGAAGGAACTGGAGAGAGGCCCTGGGCCTGAGTCCCCCACCGCCCTGCCATGCCTGCCCCTCCCACCTCCTTGGGGTTGTTGATGGCTCCGCCTCTCCTGTGATTTACGAGGCTGCCACCCAGCCCATGGCTGGCTGTTCCTTGGTGGGGGTGGGGGGGGGGCGGGGGGGGGGCTGGCGTCCCCACCCACCCCACCCTGGGCCTCCTGCAGTTAATTGGTTGGATGAGGACGGAGATGTCCAGACCTCCCTGCTGCCCTACCCCTGCTCTCGCCCCCAGCTTCACAGGAGGAGACCTCTGCATCTGCAGGAGGTGGCTGATGATTCTCCAGGATCGAACCCTCCAATGAGACAGGCATTCAGTGGTGGGCTAAGGGAGGTCATTGCCCCTACCCACAGTGGGACCAGAGGTTCTGGCGACATCTCTGTGTTAAGGTTTGAATTCTGCCCCCTGCCCCTGCTGCTACCCACAGCTCTCTGGGTTCATCAGAAAAAGCTGCAGTCTTGGAACCATACCAAGCCTAGCTGGAGTCCCAGGACCACCCTTTATTTGCCAGCAAAGGCTCCATCTGTTCTGCACCTTGGTTTTCTCATCTGTAAAGTGGGGGTTAATATTGCCTGCCTCCCAGGGCTGGTGAGTGAAATTAGTTCAGGAGCTGCCTGCACAGTGCCCATGTCCCTGCGTATACAGGTCTCATCTCCCCTGGGCGCCCCCAGGGACCAGGGATAACACGGGACGACAGTAGGGTTGGTGTCAGGGTATCAGCCACTTGGACAGGCAAAGCCTCAGAACAGTCTGGGCTCCTGGTCTAGCTGGTGCTTGTAAAGGCAGGGGCCCTGCTAGCTCGGGGACACAGAGTGGCCTGCAGGATGCCACTCAATCTGGGCATGCACTGGTCCCCGAGCCTCAGTCCCCCCTGCACTGCTGGGGCATCTCCTGGCAGGGCTGAAGTCGCTCAGTAACGAGCCCCAGGGGCGCTGTGGGGCACCTGGGAGAGGGCAGGACAGGGTTCACTGGTGCCAAGGCTCATTAAGCCTGCTGTTCAGATGGGGATTAGGCGGGAGCCAGCCCGCAATTCCTTGGGTTTGGTTATTAAAGGCTCCTTGCAAGGTAAACACCAGGCGCTTCCTTTCAAAGCCGCACCTGCTAATTAGAGGGCAAGGAACTCATTAAAACTGTAACTCAGGGCTGCCTGGGAAGAAGGGCGGGGGAGGGGAGGCTGGGCTGTGTGTGGACAGAACCCAAGGCACAAAATCCTTAATGGGCATTGGAGACAGACACTCTCCCCATCATGGCACAGCCAGGCTGCTTGAGAGGCAGGTGCAAGGCCCCCTTCTCCAAGGGGCTTTACCCAAGAGCCCAAGCCTGGACCCCTGGCCCTTCAGCTGTCATTCCTTTGCTTCCACCCCCACCTGCCTGTGCTCTACCATCTCCTCGGTGGGCTCATCAGGGTCCACATGTTCTTCCTGTGACAGTGAGGAGTGGGGTAATGATAGGGGCAAAGCCATGTTTATTAAAGCCTGCAGTGCCAGGCTGAATAACAGTCCTCAAGATGTGCCTGTTCGAATCCACAGAACCCATGTGTATGTGACCTGACGTGGCAAAAGGAACTTTGTGGACGTGATTAAGTTAAGGATCTGGAGAGGGGGTTCTTGGATTATCTGGGTGGGACCAATGTCATCCTTGTCCTTATTCAGGGTCCTTATTAAGAGGGAGGTGGAGGAGGATTCTACAAGGAAGGAGGTAGGACACTTGACGGCCAGAAGTGTTGGAGTGAAGTGAGGAAGTGGCCACAAGCCAAGGGATGCAGGTGCCTCTAGACACTGAAAAGACGAGGAAATAGATTCTCCCCTGGAGCCTCCAGAAGGACCCAGCCCTGCGACACTTTGGTGTTAGCCCGTGAGACCTGTGGCAGACTTCCGCCTTCCAGACTGTAAGAGAATGAATTGACAATGTCTGAAGGACCCAGCTGGTGATCATTGTTGTAGCAACCATCTATAGAGACCGAGATGCCTCTGCCAAGTGACAGCCACCCTGCATGAGTCACTCCCCTCAAGTCCACGACAGAGGCCTGGGCCAGCCCCACTGACGGGCGAGCGGGGGCCTCTCAAAGCTTCCAGGCAGGGATACTGGCTGCACAGTGGTGTCCATCGCTACTGGATTGTGGAGGGGGTACATGTGGACAAGAGATGGGCACCTGCATGCTTGCTACATTATTTTCTGTTATGTTTGAAATATTTTATAATTTAAAACGTTTCTAAGGGACATCTGCCTGGTCCCAAATGCTGCACTCTCTCTCAGACTCCTCTTGCCCCTCTTTGGCAAATATTAGTGGCCAAGTATGTGCCCTTGGGGGACTGGAACCAGATCTTCCTGTGCTCGGACCAAGCCCCTGGAGAGTCTGAGGGTCCGCAGGGAGTTGGGTAGCCCCGAGCACAGAGGAGCTGTTATTGGCTCCCCTTTCCCAGCCTGGCTGCGGGACAGGAGTTAATCCAACCAATCAGATGGGAGTTAGAGAGACCAAATTCATACCCTGCTGTGAGACGCTGGGCTAGGCACCTAACCTTTCTGAGCGCAGCCTTCTTCTGTAGCAAACAGGGAAATGCTTCTGATCTTTGAGTCTCTCTTGAAGATGTTAAGACCCAAAGCAGGCGCCTCCTTCTCAGGTGGACTCCTGGGACTTCATGAGCGTGTGTGTCAGGCCCTGGGGCCTCTGGGTGAAAGAGTGTGCCCACCTGAGTCACCGTGTGGTGATTTGGTGCCCCTGGGTGCTTCCAGCCTTGATGTGGAACCTCAAGGTGGAGGACCAGCTTGGCCACATCTGACTGTCTCTCAGCTGCTCTTCTCCAGGCTCTGGGCATCTGACAGGGACCCCTGGGACCCCTCTCCTATACTAGCAGCCCCGGGGGCAGCCTTGGGCACAGGACGGGGGCCCAGACTCTCTGTCACATCCAGCCACTGGGGTAGGTACCAAACACGGCTCTTACCTAGAGGTGGAAAAACGCAGTGCTGCAGTGCGCTGTCTTCTAGGGCCATGTCACCGTTGGCCACCAGAGGGGCCACTGCTCTATCCACCCCTGGGTCTATGCACTGGGATATCTGGGTTTCTGGACCCACATGTGTAATTCCTTCTCCTGCATCCAAATAATGATAAAACTAGCAGAAGGGGATGAAGAGTACACACCGTGTACCTCTGAACTCATAGAGTCCTCCAGCAACCCCGCAAAATAAGGACCCCCGTTGGCCCTGCTTTCCAGACGGAGCTGCAGAGGCTCAGAGAGGTGAAGTGACTTGACTGAGGTCACACAGCAGGATTCACAGCCAGCTCTGTTGGGTTCCAGAGCTGAGCTCCTAATGGAGACCAGTTGGTGTCTCCCCTCCCCTTCCCTCCCCTCCCCTCTTCTCTTCTCCCCACTTCTCCCGTCCCCTCCCCTCCCTCCCCTCACTTCCTCTCCTCTCCCCTCCCCTTCCTCCTCTCCACCTCTCCCTCCTCCTCTCCACCTCTCCCCTCCCCTCCCCTCCCCCCTACCTCTCCAGGCTGACAGCAGCTGAGAAGCCAGCGCCTTGGTGTGTTCTGTTCCAACTGTGGAAGACATCTCCTCCTCTCCATTCTTAATTTGCGTAGCGGGAGAGGAATGTGTGATTTTTTTTCCCGCATGCTGTATTCACTTGTTTTCCTTTCATAGAAACCCCTGGTTCTGCCTGCTCCCCTCTGTTTCTCTCCGAAACCCCCATCTCCGCGCTCAGTCCCTTCTTCCCCAGAAGTTATTCTCACTGCTCCCCAGTCCCAGGCAGGCCCGTGCTGAGGACTCCCAGCCTCAGAACTCTCTCTCCTCCCCGCCACCACCCCTGTCCTCTCCTTCCCTGCCCAGCCAGTCTCTGCAGGGTGGTCTGCACCAGGCTTCTCCGACTGTGGGAAGCATCTGAACCCCCAGGTCTTGGTGAAGTGCGGATTCTGACGCAGCAGCGCTGCGTGGGCCTGGGAGTCTGCGTTTCTCGCAAGCCCCCAGAGGTGGCTGCTGCCCACTGAGGCCCCTGAACGAGGCTTTTAGCTCTGCTCCTAGGCTGTATTTGCTTTCCGAGGCCACCAGCAACTTCTAGTGACTGCTAGTGACCAGTCTTGGTCCACGGCCCGCTTTGGCCCATCTACCCATCAGGGTCTAACCAGAGAAGCAGGGCCAGCCGGAGATGGATGTGAAGACATTTACTGTCAGGAACTGACTGAGTGCTGGTGGGGCTGGTGGAGCGAGTGTGGAATCTGCAGGGCAGGCCCCCAGGAAGGGCAGCTGGACCTCTGCTGCCGGGCTGGAGCTGCTGTCCCTGAGCAGGATTTCTTCCTCCTCGGGGAAGCATCAGCTCTGCTCTCAAAGTTTTCACCTGATTGACTCAGGCCCATACGGAGAATCTAGAGCCATCTCCCTTCCTGAAAGCCAACTGATTATGGACTGTTATCACATTTGCAAGACCCAGAGGAGTGTTTGAATCACAGTAGCTTGCCCCCTCCCGGGCAGGGTACAAGGGCTCCCTGGGTGAGAGTGAACTCACAGAAGTGGAGCTGTGCAGGCAGCCCCTAGGACTTGGGGAGGGCAGCCCCTTTCCTCTGGGGCCACACCTCTGGCTGCTTCCTGCACATCAGTTGGTGCGTATCCTGTGGGTGCCACTTCCCTTGAGTTCAGGGGGCTCACAGGCACCTCCTCACCACACCCCCACATGCCCACACCTTGTCCTTCTCTGGGCTGAGGGTCCCCTGGCCCGGGTTTCTCAGCCTCCACACTGCTGCCATTTGGGGTCAGATCATCCTTTTCCAGGTGGAGGTGCTGTCCCCTGCATTGCAGGACATTGCGAGCATCCCTGGTCCCTCCCCTCTAGATGCCAGGAGCACCCCCAGTCGTGATAACCCGAATGTCTCCAGACAGGGCCAGATGCCGCCCCCTGCTGACAGCCCCTGCCCCCACCCACCCAAGGGGGTCAGCTTTGGATTCAAAGCATATTCCTCCTCTAGGGGCTGGGCCCCAGGCCTCTGTGGTGCCCAGGATCTGGCTTCTTCCCAGTTCCAGTTCCGTTTCCCCCCCAGGACCTCATTGCTTTCACTGAGCCTTTCCCACCACTGACGGCACCGCGGCCCTCGCCTCTTGGCCCACCAGTGTGGCAACGGCACTGCCCTTCCCTCCACCCTCCCTCGACTCCCCACTGCCCACGGGGTAACTGGCGCCACGGGAACCCAGCAGGGGGGCAAGGGTGTGAATTCTGTGGCTCGAGCAGCTGCTCCCCATCTGGGTGGCCCTGGGCCTCTTGGCGTCACTTTTGCCCTCTGGAAAATGGGTGTCATGGTGACAGTTACCCACACTTTGGAACAGGGCCTCAGTAGCAAGACAGGGGGGAACAGCCTGGGGGCTGCCGGTGCCCTTGGCCCCTCGTAAAGGGCTTGTCTGGCTTTATCTGCTGTCATTGTCCCCCTGTGCCTGGGCTGGGCAGATTCATGCCTGGTGAGTGTGCCCCTTCTCAGCTTCCCTTCCCTGGGATCCCTTCCTCTCATCTGTGTCCTCAGAGTCCTGCTCATCCCAGGAGACTGAGCTCCCGCAGCACTAGTCTCACTCTGGCATCCCAACCAGAGGGGCAGGGGCAGCATGGTGGCGTCGGGGCACTGGGAATGGGGTGAGCTGCTCATGGAGGAGCCCTTATTTGGGGCTGTGGGACACCAGCCAGCTTCACAACACCAGCCAGGCACCAGATACAGGTCAGCCCGTCCCCTGAGCTGGCCCAGAGCTGGCCTGCTGACCCAGCCCCACGGCCGCAGGTGCCCCAGGCAGCACTGACGGGGTCTCTGCTCTGCGAAGCCGGGCAGAAGGAGGGTAGGGCTCAGAGGCGGAGGGGAGGCGGACATGGCACCGGCTTAGCTTTGTTTCCCAGGGAGGCAAGCAGGCAAGTTCAATCCACTTTTTAATAAACGAGGCCTTTGATCTGCAAAAATGAGTAATTAGCAAGGAGCCAGTGAGTTGGCACCTTGGCAGCCTCGGGGGCTGCAGGAGGTGGAGGCTGCTGTACAGAGCAGGCTCCAAGGATGCTGGGCGGCTGTGTCTGGGGGTGCGTCACCAGAGACGGAGCCACGCACCAAGGGTGGGTGCCTGGCTCTTCTGCCCCCACCCCAGCGGGGACGGCTCTGTGCTGCTCTGAAGCTGCCCCTCCCCACCGTTCCCTCCCTCCCCAGGGCACCTGGAAGCCTCCCTCTGCTGGCCATGCCTGATTTCTGTGATTTCTGTGATTCTGATTTCATGTCCATCCTCAGGGCATCCCCGCCTTGTGAGCTGCAGAGCCAAGGAAAGGCTTTGGGGGCTTTAGTTCCCCTTCATCTCCATCAGTGCCTCCAGGTGTCCTAAATAATCGAGTGTGGAGTTTAAAACGAGTGTTTGTTGGGCCAACCTGACTTGCAGGCAGCACCCTCTCCAGCGGATGGGCTCCCCTCTTAGGGATGCGTGGAGCCCCCACCGCTCGCTGGCTGGCTGGATCCTGGCAACAGGGTGCGGGCCACCTCATGCCCCTGGGCTGTGCTGGGAGGACGGCCAGGGCACAGCTCACGGGCCTTGATGAGGCAGGACCCAGGCCTTCCTGGGGCCCCAGCATCTTAGGACTGTGACAGAACAGGGCATGGGGGTTACTTCTGACTCAGGTGTGGGCTGGGGTCCTTCTGGAACTCCCTGTGCCTCGGTTACTGGTGATCACCAGGGTCATTTGGGAGCATTTATTAACCCTTCTCCTGTTGTGTGGGACTCAGTGGTGTCTGGGGCTTGGCCACTGGATTTTGAGCCTGTGTTCTTTCACTTATTCATTCCACAAACGTTTATGAGGCCTGGCCCTGGGCCAGGAGGTTGGCAAGGGTTTGCTCAGGGAGCTCCCAGTCTGAGCATCAGGCTTTGAAGACAGTCTCCGAGGTGCCGGCAGCAAGGGAGCCCCACAGGGAAGGCGCGGCGTGGGATCAGAGCACCCAGCCCCTGGCAAATCGCGGTGGACCTGGCAGCCATCTCCAGCTGCCACACTGTGAGCTACTGAACAAGGGCAGTACATCACACACATGCACACCCCTACACACATGCGTTCACACATGCACACATACACACGTGCACACGTGCGGGCTGACACAGTGCAGTTCACATGTGCACATGCTTGTTTATGGGTACGTGCATGCTCATGCACACACAGGCTCCGGTGCACACACGCCCACGGGCACACACACTCCAGGTGCAGACCTTGGTGCCTGTGGGGCTGCTGGGGACAGTAGACAGAGACTTCCCGCCTGGCCCTGGTTCCCACGTGGCACAGGGCTCACACACGTGGACACCTGGCCTGCTGGTCCAAGCTCCAGCCGTGCTGCACCTTGGCCGCCCTTCAGGAGGACAGACTGGACGAGGAGGGGACTGGGGCATGCAAGCAGGGAGACACCGGTCCTGAAACTGTCTGAGAGCAGGGTGGCAGTGGGGTGTGGCACCCCCTTGGCCCCACAGACTCCTTGCCTTTGGGGACACTTGAGGGAGGACCAGAATGGGGGTGGACTCTAAATACAGGGTCTGGAACAGGGGTCCTGGGTGTCTGGGTCTGAGGCAACGCTGACATACTTCAGTAACCGGAGGATAAGTTTCACAAAATGATGTTTTTACAGCAGGTGGTGCATTCCAGTATTTTTTTTTTTATTCTATTCCATTCCCTTTTAATAAAAATTGCTCTCATATGGGAAACATCCCGGAATTTGAGAAACGCGAGGCAGACGACATTTCAGGCTGCCCCCGCTCTGAGGTTTGGGGGTGCTGGAGACTTCCCGAGCTCCCATTCATCTTTGCAGTGAGACAGAGATTACTCAAACAAAGCCGGCTCCTCCGTGCCTCCGCAGCCCGCTCGCTGCCCCCGCTCGCGCCAGCCCCTCTGCCCACCAGGTGCCGGTGGTGCTTTTCCTTTTTCATGATGATCAAAAGAAGCACAGCATCAGAATAAAGATCTGGAAAATAGACGCAGGACCAAGGGAGGCCCCTTCCTGCTCCCAGGACCTCCTGCTCCCAGATGCGCCCTCCCCCTCTCCTCGCTCGTGCCCTGGGGTCACAGACCCTTTGCTGCCCCAGAAGGGCTGACTCACCCTTGTCGCCCCCTCCCCGTTTCATGTTCACTCTGTTCCGCTGTCTGATTGTCGTACTGTGAGATCTTTATCCCACTGTGTCTCCAGACTTGCCTTCATCCAGATCTCACTTCACCTCTAACCAGCTGTTTGTATGAAGTTGCTTGATGTCCTTTGTACGATGGGGGTAACCTGAGTGCCCTCTGAACTTTCTGGGCTGTTCTGGGGGGTGCAGTTTTATGTGGAGGTTAAAGGTACAGACTAAGGATGACAGCATGACAGCACTGGGGTGCAGAGCCGACTCTGTGTGACCCAGGGCAGCTGACCTACCCTCTCTGTGCCTCAGTCTTCTCATCCACAAAATGGGTGTGTGACACAGCAGAGCCTACCTCATAGGCGTTTTAGGAGGATCTAGCAAGTTAGGATGTATAAAGTATTTGAACAGTGCTTGGCACATAAATCAATGACATTGAGTAATTATCTGAAGGAGTGGCTGTCAGGAGAAATAAAATCTGGGCTCTCTTGAGCAGCTCCTAAGGGCCAGGCGGTGTTCTAAGCAGCTGTGTCTGGGGTCTTTTTCTTTTCCTGTGAAGTGAGGACTGTCATGACCATTTTACAGGTGAAGAAGCTGGGGCCCAGAGAGGATTCAGTAACTTCCTTGCAGCCACACAGCCCACAGTGAAGGAGTTGCTGCCTGAGTCCAGGCACGCTTTAATAGGTGGAGGCTGCTGTCGACCTCCTGCGTATTACTGATACTGGTGCTCGAGAATGAAACGAGGTGATGTGTGTGGAACACAGCCGGGTGTGAAGTGAGCTAGGCTGCTTTTCCCGTTGGCGCTGTCGGTTTGAGCAGTCAGGCAGGTGACTGTGTGAGGTCACAGCGGGGCATCTGTGCCTCAGGTGGCCCTGGCCTGACCCAGGTGGCTGTCGTGGGCTGAGTGAACACAGTGTGGGATCACGCAGGTCCCCCCGCGTCTGCTTCCTCGCCCACAGAAGGGATTCCACTGGCTGGGCTGCAGTGCCCCTCCCCGCGCCGGGCTGGCAGCCGCGGAGTCATCCTGGTGCCCTCTTACGGGACTGCAAATTGATTCACCACACCCGCCCCCGCCCCCCGCAGCTGCCCGACGATTTGTTCTAGAGTCTGCGCCGGTATCAGTGCCAAGCCAGCTGGCCTGTCATTTCCCTCCTGGGAAAGGGGCGCGTGTCTGTGCTGTCCCCGGGGTCAGCTCTCACGTCTCCCGTGATCTCTCTGAACAAACAGCCGGCCCTGGCGTGACTCGCCCACGTCATTCCCCATTTTTACTTTTCCCCTTTCCACCTCTATCAGGACTCGCTCCAGTCAATTATTCCCCTCAGATCTTTTCAGGGAAGACAGCAGTGCCAGGCTTTGAAAATCACTCCTCAATGTTTCTCCCATTATTAGATTTCTTTCCCTGGAAATGGGGTGTGTGCATGTGTGCCCACGGAGAGAGAGAGAGAGTGGGAAATTCTTCTTTTTAGAAGAGTAAGCTTAAAATCCTTTGCTTGTCAGACTCTTAGATTTTTGAATTGTGTCCTTACATCAGGAGACCATGCTTGGATTTTCATTTTTGATGACTTTCTTTTTCGCCTGTGGGCCCAGAGTCAGCGGCTGTGCTATTAATGTCTTCTTCCAACCTGAAACGTCAGTGGCAAGAGGCCTGGAACTTTCCCCATCTTGCTCTGAAACCCCAGTGCCTAGAACAGTGCCTGGCCCAGGGCAGGGGCCTGATACATATTCTAAAATTAATTCCTAGGTGCAGGGAGAAGGGTACAGCTCAGTGGTAGAGTGTATGCTTAGCATGCACAAGGTCCTGGGTTCAATCCCCAGTGCCTCCATTAAAACAAAAATAAATTTAAAAACCTAATTACCTCCTGCCCCCGAAAAGTTTTTTTAATTAAAAAAAATTAATTCCTGGGTCTGTTGGTTCTTCGACTCCCCTCCTCCCCGTGGACACCGAGCACAATTTTGAGCCACTGGCGGCCATGGGAAGTTTAGGTGAATTCTCAATCCCGTAGGTGAGGGTGCAGCCAAAATAGAAGTAAACTGCGCAAGCCATGTAAAAATGTGAGTGTGCGGGACTGGCCCCAGTGCAGCTGCGTATGCTGTGTTCTGAGTTCAGTCGCTGTGCGCCTGCAGCTGCAGGGGCCCAGCCTCTGCTGGGCTCAGAGGCGCCGGGCATGGGGTTCGGAGGGCAGCTCTAGACGAGGCTTAGTGGGCTCAACCCCTGCTCTGCCCCTGATTGTCCCTCCAGGCAGGTTACACAAGCTCTCTGGGCCTCCAGACGCACTTTCTCATCTGGAACGATGCTGATAATGACAGTGTCTAGCTCCCTGGTTGTTTCGAGGATTAAGTGAATTAAAATGTGTGGGAAGTACTTAAAACAGTGTGGAGCGCAGAGCAGGTGCTATGCCTATGTTTAGCCATATTTTATTGCCATTATATTTATCATTCCTTCATATCTCGAATGAAACCTTTTGGCTGCCAGGAGACGGTTCACTGCTGTGACCAGAACACACAGATTCTGTCTCGTTGTCTGGGGCCCCTGTCATTAACATGTTTGAATGGGTGAATTTCAAGTCGGCGTCCAGCTTGGTGAGCAGGGCCCCGCAATGACAGTGGTGTTGGAGCACTGGCTTGGCTTACTAAGGGCTGGTGACCTGTGCCCCCGGGCCTGCAGGATGCCAGGACACCCAGGCTTCCCAGCAGTGGAGTTAAGAAGGGCCCTGGCCATGTCCTGCCCGCTGTCCCTCCGTAAGGGCTGGGCGAGCGGGCCAGCGTCTCTGCAGGCCCCCAGGCGCCAGCCTCCAGCCCGGCCTGCCGCCCCCTGACACTGAGGGTCGCTGAGCCGTGACCCAGCAGATGTGATGCCCTGGGAGGCTGTTTGCTGTGGCTGTCACTGTGTTTCCATGATCCTGTGACAGAAACCCTGCCCCGGCATTAATTTACATTATAGCCAGTGCACCCGGACGTGTTTTTAAAGGGTATAATTTCTATCAACTTCAATTAGAGCTATTTTTATTTTTGTCGCCCTGAAGAATTTCCCTGCGGTTAAGCTGCCGTTTCTCACTGTAATACCCCTGGCAAGGGCTGGGGGAAAATTAATAGTCTAGCGATCACTTAGCTAATGCACTGTCAACGCTTGATAAACTGACTGCCCTGGGTGAGACAGCACGGTTCCCTCCACAGGAATTATGTCATGTTCACCTGCAGCGGCCAAGGCCCCTGTGGTGAGGCCCAGGGCCGAGCTAAGCCCCGACAGAGCCCAGGGCAGGGACCCCTGCTCTCACCCTCTTTTCGGGATCTGTCTTTACAGTGATTGAGGTGCACCAGGATGGGCATCGGCCCATCTTCCTGCTGTGTGGCGTTTGGCAGGTTGCTAAACATCTCTGATCTCTATTTGAATAGGGAGCGCTCCAAAGGGGTTACTGCTGATAAGCCACCTGACCTCTCCAGTTTGGGGCATCAAAGGAAGCCATGTAGAAGGAGGGTTGTGTGTGTAGGTGGGGTGCATCATGCCTGGTGAACAGGGCTGTGATTTATGATCGGCGAGAGGTGCAGACCCTCACTGGGGATTTACTAGGTAAAGCCTGGAAAAGTGCAGACCCTGAAGACAGGAGGAGGGAGCTGGGACAGGGCTGGGGTAGGATGTGAACCTGGGGTGAGGGCAGAGGGAGTAGCTGAACCTGCAGGGAACCAGCTTCCCTCCACCTAAATCAGGCAACAGGCTACAAACTGTGGCACAGCCTCGCCAGGGACGACTCCTCCGGAATAAAAAGGCACAAACCACCGATATGCCCAACAAGCTGGTGACTCTCCAGGGAATTATGCTGAGTGGAAACAGCTAGTCCCAAAGGGTTACACACTGTGATTGCATTTACATAGCATAGTTGAAATGACAAAATATAGAAATGGAGAACAGCTCAGCGGTTGCCAGGGCTTGGTGTCAGGGGCAGGAGGGAGGTGGATGTGCTTACCACAGAATGTCACAGGGGTTGCTCAGGATGGGGCTGTTCTGTATCTCAGCAGGGGAGGTGGGTACAGGAACCTGCGCCAGTGATAACACGGCACAGAACAAAATACACACATGGACAAGTACAGGTCAGATGGGGAAATGTGCATAAGATAATGAGGTGTCCTGTTGGTTTCCTTCTGTGACCTTGTGCTGTAGTTTTGTAAGATGTTACCATTGAGAAGACTGAGCAAAGTGTATGCAGGATCTCCCTGTATCGTTTCTCACAACTCCATGTGAATCTAGAAGCATCTCATTGTAAAAAATTTCAATTAAAACAAAAATAAAAATCAGATCACATCTCTCCTTGGCTCAGAACTCTCCCAGCTCCTGTCTTACTCCAAATGACAGCCAGAGTCCCTTAGAGGCCTGGGAGGCCCTCCATAACACGACCCCATTACTTCCCTCACTCTTCAGCCACATAGGCCCTGTTGCTGTTCCTCAAACATACCAGGGACTCTGCCACCCCCGGGCCTTTCCACAGGCTATTCCCTGTGCCGGAAACACTGTTCCCCAGGCCACCACATGGCTCCTTCCATAACTTAGATGTCTCCTCTCTGCTTTCGTGGAGACACTATGCCAGGCCCTGGGGTTACTGAGTGCTGTGGCTCAGGTTACTTTTGTGCTGGGGAGTGACAGTCTGGGGGAGGGGCAGAATCAAGGGTTCTCAGATGAGGGCACCAATGGAGGTGGTCCAAGGCGGGGTCTGGCTCTGCCTGGGAAGGAGAGCTGCGGAGAGTCCAGGGGAGCAGGGCAGACCCTTGGCTGAAAACAAGGCAGGAAATTGGGGAGGGGCGGAGGGCATTTCAGGGTGAGAAGAGGGACTCACGGGCATGACAGTGGCTCATGAGCAGACCTCTATGTTGCTTCTACTCCGAACCCTGAACCTGGGGAGCCCTCGCCATTTTATAGATGAGGAAGCCAAGGCTCAGAGAGGTAGAGTCACTTGCCTGAAGGCACACAGCTCATGGGCAATAGAGCTGGGATTTGAACCGGGCTTGATGATTTCTGCATCTGCCCTCAGCCCCTGCAGGATGCCCGGAGGGGTGAACGGAAGGTGGTGAGCCCAGCAGTACAGGCGCACGGATGGGCGCCCACATCCTTCTGTCCTTCCGCAGTCCCTCCCCCACAGGTGGATCTTAGTAAACAGCAAGCCTCAGCAGTGCTCCAGCATCTCCCATTTCTGGAAGCCTCTCCTCTGCTCTGAGTCATGGCTCGGCTCCCCTCCTCCCACAGACCCCTCCTCCCCCAGGTGTGTTCAGGAGTCATTCCACACCCACTTCCACCCTTCCAGCCACAGACCTCCTTGCTGCTTCTAGAACAGGGCTCAGCAAACTGCCCACAGGCCACATCCAGCCTACAGCCTGCTTACATACCACCCAGGAACTAGAAATGGATTTTACATTTTTAAATGGTTGCCAAAAAAAAATCAAAGGAAGAAAAATAACATTTCACCACATGAAAATTATATGAAATTCAAATTTCAATGTACATAAGTAAAGTTTTATTAGAACAGCCACACACTGTCCATTTGCATGCTGTTTAAGTCTGCTTTGGTGCTCCAAGGCCGAAGCTGAGTAGTTCTGACAGAGACCACACAGTCCATCAGCCAGAGATACTTACTATTTGGCCTTTTCAGAAAAGGTTTACAAACATGCTCCTTGCCTCAGGGTCATCGCGTTTGCTGTTCCCTCTTCCTGGAACACTCTTCCCCCAGGTATCTATCCCTGTGGCTAGCTCCCTTGTTTCCTTCAAGTCTGCACAAATGTCCCCTTCTCAGTGGGGCCAGCTAATGGAGAATTCTACCTGCACTCACCCACCCTTCTCCCCATCCCCTTCTCCAATTTGTCTTTCTGGCACCTCCTACCAACTGACATGTGAATATGTATTTATCGTCTGTCTCCCCCAGCCAGCATGCCAGCTCCTTCACGGCAGGAAGTTTAAACTGTTTTGTTTGCTACTGTATCTCAGGCACAGTGCCTGGCAATAGCAGGTGCTTAATAAATGTTTATTGGTTGAATGCATAGTTGCATGGATGGACAGATGGATGGATGGATTGGTAGACAAATGGCCAGCTGGATGGATGGATGAATGGACAGACAGGTGGATAAGTAGGTGGGTGGGTGGATAGACAGATGACTGGATGGACGATGGATGGATGGACAGGTGGATGGCTGGGTGGATGGATGTGTGGTTGGTTGGGAAGGTGGGTGGGTGGACGTGAGGCATGACAGATGTGTGAAACACTGGGCTGGCCTAAATCACATGGCTCTTAGATGCCACATGGAGGGCTCAGAACTTCCCTGAAGGGTTTTATGTAGGCAGATGAATGTGGTGTTTTGGACAGTGGGCTCAGGCCCAGCCGTGGTTCAAGTGGAGTGAGCAGAGCTGTGTGCCCAGAAACCCTTGGGGGGCTCTCTCCCTGGGAGGCAAAAAGAGGTAGGCACAGTAGGAGGGAAAGGGGACCCCAGGAGAGCTGGGGTGTCGGGCAGTGATTGGTCTGGATTAGTCTAGCTCCCCCTTCCGGCCTCCAGGAGCTGGCCTTCCAGGATAATTCCAAGGACTCTGGAGCCCCCATATGCCCAAGGGTTCTCTCCCTGACCCTGGCTCTGAATTGGGTTCCCCCAGCATCCCCCACATGCTCTGTTGCCTGGCAGTCATAGGGAGGCATGCTGGCCTCTGGAAATGGTGAATTCCTCCATCCAACCCCCTGCCCTGTCCCAGGCCTTATGAGGGAGTCAGCCGGCTCAGAGGCCTCCCTTGAGAGTGAGGGCTGGGCTCATGCCTCCTAGAATGTTCCTTTTAGCCACAAGAGCACCAGAAGCTGGGCATGCCTGCCCCTGGCCAGTTCCTACTGGCCTTGCTGCCTGAATATCCTACCGATCTCCCTGTGGCCCCACCCTTCCCAGCGGCACCTGCCTGCCCGGGTGTCTCTCTGTGCTCTGGGTGCTGTTAGCAGCAGACTCCAGCTTTGTAATAATCTCCCAGGGACATCATGCTCCACCTACCCATCCCACACTGTGTCTCAGTTGCCCCATCTGTGTAATAGGGCCTAACAGTTCCGACCCCCAGGAACTAAGGCTTAATGAGGCTGACACCCACAAAGGCTGACCTGGGGCCTGGCACTCAGTAGGTACTATCAATATATATTGAAGAATGCTGAAGCCTCTGCTTTAGGGTTATGGCCCGTGACCCTTCTGCTCCAGCCCTACAGGGACAGACAGTGGCTCCTGGCTTGGAGACACTGCCTAGTTTCAGCTGAACCCAGAGAATCTTTCTTCCCGGCAGCCCCAGGTCTTGAACCAGGGGCTTTCTGGTTCTCTTTATGGAAAGTGGGACTGGGTTCTCCCTCTTTCTTTTCTTTTCTTTTCTTTTTTTGAAGTATAGTCAGTTTTCTATGTGTCAATTTCTGGTGTCCAGCATAATGTTTCAGTCATACATATAAATACATATATTTGTTTTCGTATTCCTTTTCATTATAGGTTACTACAAGATATTGAATATAGTTCCCTGTGCTGCACAGAAGATCCTGGGCTAGGATGCATGAATCCAGCCTCGGGTATTTAACCTCCTCGCACTGTGGCTGGAACTCTCAGCATTCCCTTTTTAGATGAGGAAGCTGAGGCCCAGGGGCGTTGAGCCCAAGATCACCCACCTTGGAACCCAGAGTGTGTAACTGCCTTTGGCCCCTTTTCTCCACTGAGCTCGGCCACTGTCTTCCTGAGAAACACCAGTGCCTTTCTCCTTACCAGACACCCAGGGGGAGGTGTCCTGTGCCTGCTGGAAGGGGAACCAGGTTGGGTGATCTCTGTCCACTTCCAGACCTCTTAGCCTCAGTTGCCCCATCAATAAAATGGGCTGGTCAGACTCCCCACCAGGCTTTACCCGGCAGGACCTTTGCAAAGCTCTGGGAGGTGCCTGTGTGCACACGCTTTGCAAATCATTCAGATGGAGAATTGTGACTGTTCCCATCCCCTCAGGTGGCTGCAGTGAGTCTTCACCTGGCGGGATATGAAGCCAGGAACAAAACCTTCTTTTTATTTTTCTCAGTCCTGGACCTTGTGTCCACTTGGGCTTCTCAAGGCTGGATGAGCCTGGCACCTCACTCCACCCCTCCCTCCGGCCCCTGAAACGTGGGGGCACCTGAGGGGACTCGGCTAGGGAAGAATCTGATTGAGACCCCCGGCTGTGGCTCTGCTGCCCGAGCCGGTGACCCCCTCCCCACGAGCGCTGCAGCCGGAGTGCCCTAATTGCTGTCACAGATGTGCCAGCCACCAGCCTCTCCCGCGCGATCTGCTGTGTCGCATGAGCTTAATTAGTCCCTGATTACTCATTTACTGGGTGCTGTGTGTATTCCATATCTAATAACTTTCCAATTACGCCCGGGCGCACCGCACGTTTAATAACCCGTCGTTGTCTGCTTATCGGGGCCTCTGTATTTGGCAGCTCCATCTCCCCCTGACCCGGCGCCTTATCGTTCTCTTTATTGTAGTATTTGGAGTTCTCCGCTTGCCATTACGGGGCTATTACAGGGAATTAAGGGGCATAAAATACTGTTTTTCGGCCTCTGACGCACCAGCTTGTAGTGTGGAACAGGAAATGTTACCAGAGGGGGTCGAACACATCTTTGTGGGTGGGTTCTTGTGGGGGCCCAGAAACGGGGAGGAGGGGACCTGTGCAGGGCTGGCCCGAGTCCTGATTTCCCTTCTTGACAGACAGCGCCAGGCCTGGACCCACGTGTCCCCGGCAGGTGGCAGAGGTCTCTGGCCAGAGCCGGAGGTACACCCCCGGCCGTGCCCACCCAACCTCCAGCCAAGGCAGGCAGCCAGCCATGGCTGCTTGGGAGGGAGGTGGCTTTTGTCCCCGAACTTGGCTTCCTGCCTGTGTCTGATTTATCCTCAGGGCAGAGGGCAGGCGATGCTGTGTCCTTTGGTGCCATCAGGATGCTGGCGTCTCCTCCCCCCTCAGCTGCAGCTCGGTTTTGTCTCTTCCTCCCTCCTTGCTCTTGAGGTAAATCAGTCGCCACCCATCAGCAAACCCACTGCCCCTTCCGCACGGCCTAACCCTTCGTGCTGGAGACCACAGTCCAGTCACTGTGTGTCTGCTGAGGCAGCGAGTACAGAAGCCAGGCCCTGCTGGCGCTCAGTGAGCACCTACTAGGGGGTGAGCACCTACTGGGTGCCGGCGCAGTAGGGGCTGGGTACTTGACAGACGACTGGCCTGGGTTCTCGGCTCTGTGATGCCTCCAATTACCAGGGTCCCCAGGCAGGGAGCAGTGTATGTCCCAGGCCTGGTCCTAATGGCACTGTAAGACGAGCTGTGAGCTTGGAACACTTGGCACTGGTAGAGACTACATTGGTTCAAGAGCCTGCTTTTTATTAGTCAGGAATTGTCGTAAATTTGTCCTTGAAGGGTGAGGAAAGGCGGCTCTCTGCCTCTGTGTGATGGTCTGGCTCAGAACCTTTGCCTCCACCTAAGATGCGGCCAGCATGAGATAATCCAGATTCAGCACACCACGTGTGTCTGGCAGCCTCCCCCGTCCATTAATAGTGATTGAGCCCCCAGGAGTCCCAGGCAGCTGCTGACAAACGCCAGAGAAGGGGCTAGAATCCTTTGACTTCCAAGGGGAGTCAGCATAGGGGAACAGCTAGACCCGGAGGGTCTCTGGCACACGGAGGTGCCAGGGAGCGTGTATTTCCGGGCAAGCCTTGTTCTAGAGCTTTTTGATTGTATTAGTTATTTACTGCTGCGTAAGAAAGGACTACAGGTAACCAGCCCGCAGCAACACACGTATGACCACCCCCTCAGCGGGGTCTCCTGCCAAGGGCCCCACAGGCTGCCGGTCCAGCATCAGCAGGACTGTGCTCTCAACTGGAGGCTCGCCTAGGAGGAGCCCACCTCCAAGCTCACTGTGGGCAGGATTCATTTGTCTGTGAGCTGCAGGCTGCTTCGAACATTCAGGTGCAAGTTTTTGCGTGGACCCACATTTTTGGTTCTCTGGGATATCTACCTAGGAGTGAAATTACTGTGTCAAATGATGACTCTGTGTTTGACCCTTGAGGGACTTCCCGGCCGTCCGCAAGGCCACTGCACCATGTACAACCCCACCAGCAGCGCATGAGGGCTTGCTTAGTGTTTCAACCCTTAATAGTCATGAGAATGCAGCTGTTAAAAATGGATTCCCAGCTTTCTCCAGGAAAGTTGGACCTGACAGCATGGGGCTGGCTTCCCTCCCTGTTGGGAGGCCGGTGCTGGGTGGGACTGGGGCAGTTCCCCTCGTCTTGTCTACCCAGATCCTCGTTTACAGTTTACCCTCCTGGCTTCCACGGGGGTATGTGTTGGAATCTCTCATCCTTCCTGTCCCCCCTCCCTTTCAAAGCCTGCTCCTCCTGAAGGCTAAGTTCAAATTCCACCTGCTCCGGGAAGCCTGCCTGGATTTCCTAGCCCTTGGGGGATTTCTTCCATCCTCAGACTCCTTTGTGCTTGTCTTCTGCACCCCCTCCCACTCAGTAGCATTCTCTTTTGCCATCTGCTGTTCTCCACTTAAGAGCTATGTCCTCTGGTTGCTTCGTAACAGCGGAGTCTTCTCCCAACTGCCTGAGTTTGAATCCCAGCTCCTCCAATTACTGTGAGAGCTCGGGCTACTTTGCCTCTTTGTGTTTCCATGTTTTTGTTTGAGACAGGACTGCTGGGAGGATTAACAGTGGCACATGGTAGGTGCTCAGTAAACGGCATTCTCGTGCCCACAGCTCCCCATCCGGGAAGCCATCCCCACCCCCATGAGGCGTCCCCCAGCCACCTTCCCCCTGCAGGCCCCTGGAGGACAAGCAGGAGGTGGGCCTCAGCCCCTCTCTCCTGTCCACCAGCCTGTGAGCAGGGTCAAGGCTGGGGCACAGTGCTGCCCTACCTGGCTCCCCGCCAGCCCGCCCCCAGGGGGTTGCAAGAACGCTTCCTGGTGACCAGGTGCCACCCCATAGACAGTATCTGGGGGTGGCTGGACAAGTCAACCTGTGACTAGTGGGGGACCCAGCAGCCCTACGTCTGGCAGTTTTCTGAAGAGATGGGGGCAGCTGCACGAGCAGCTGAAACCCGATGGGGAGGGATCTGTGGGCTCTAAGGTCCCCCACGTGCTGATGGGCCCCCGACCCTAATCTACCCAGTGAGTGAGTGAAGTGAGCTGGACCCAGGCGCCGCCTCCTCCTGCCCCCGCTGAAGCCGAAGCCGCCAGCACCCCTGAGGGATTTGCGGAGGCTGCGGTCTGGGCAGTGTCAACATATGGATCCCATAAATTAAAGCGTTCCCGGAAACAAACAGTAGATTTATCTGTCTCTCCCATGTGGGGCTGGGGGAGCCTGGATGGAGGGCCATCCATCTCTCTCGGGCGCTTTGGTTTTAAAGCACTAATCCCGGAATAAACAGGATCAACATGAAGTTGCTTTTGCACAGCCAAGAGGGACCGGAGCTTGTAATTGTGGAGTTGGGGGTTGTGTCCCCAGGACTGGTCCCCAGGGAACTGGAGCCCTGGGAGGGGCTTCCCCCGACGTCCCGCCCAGGCCCTGAGGTCAGAGGTGTGGGCCCAGGGTGGGGAGCCCTGCTGACCTGGGTTGACCCTGCCTTGGCGTCTGGTCTGTGACGTGAGGCTCCTCCCGCCCCCTCTGAGCCTCACTTTCCGAATCCGTGGAAAGAGGCTGGGAGACCAGGATGGCCACAGTCACCGAGACAGAAAGTAGGAAGGCGGTGCCCAGGGTGGGGGAAGGGGTGTGGAGCTAGTGGTGAATGGTATGGGGTTGCCATTTGGGACGATGAGAAAGTTCTGGAAATAGATACACATGGTGACTGGACCTAATGCCACTGAGCTGAACACTTGAAAATGGTCAAGATGGTAAATTTGATGTTATGTGTGTTTTACTACAATTTAAAAACCTAAGACAAAGCGGGAAGTGCAGATGGAGGGACTGCCCTGCAGGGTGGACTGAAGACTAGCTAGGCTAATCGTTACAGTTGTAACTAACTAGTAGGTAACCGTTACAGACTTCCGTGCAGAGCTGAGGGGCTCAGGCAGCGATGGGACCCAGGGGGAGATCCCCAGTGCGTGGTGGCTGGCCTATGTCCCCAGGCAGGGTTTGCTGGGTGAGTTGGCCTTCTGGGACCAGCTCTGCCGCTGCCCTGAGCCGGCCACGCTGAGTCCCTGATGACAACGCCAGGCCTTCGCTGGGGAGGCGCTGCCCAGTGGCCCACGGGGCCCACCCACTGGGCACCTCCAGGCAGGCGTGGCCAAAACTTACCATGTTCCCCTCCTGTCCTTCCAGGTCACCTCTGTATCTCTTGAGGCGTCAGCGGCCATCCACCCTCCTGCCCGGGAGCTTGAGCCCCGGCCAAATGCCCCAGCAGAGAGCCTGCCCAGGGGCCCCCGGACCACCCAGGAGCAGGGGCCAGCCTGGTGTCAGCAGAGCAGCCAGGACGGGGCTGGACCGGACCTCACCAGCACAGGTAGGTGCCGGCTTGTTACTATGCCTGGGTACTAGAGTGGATCAGGCCGCCCCGGCAGTGAGGGGTCCCCAAAGCCAGTTCGGACGCAGACTCCCACCCCACAGTCGCTGCATTCTAGGGGAGAGCCAGGAAGCTGAGTCTCCCTCCTTTACCCGAGTCTGAATTTTTTTTCATGCTTCTCAGGAATTAAACCAAACTGTGGTTTCACCAGAATTCCTGCTTCTCGACACTCTCTCATCCTCGATTCACAAATCGCCTTTGTTGTATTTTTTTTAATCTCTGTGTGCATCATATTCATTCATTCATTTAAAAAATAATGTCGGGGGAGGGTATAGCTCAGTGTTAGATAATAATAATTTAAATAACTAAATAAATAAATCCAACTACCTTCCACCCCCCCAAAAAAAATTAAAAATAATTTAAAAAATAATGTAATGGCTCTCCATGAACCGCTACCCAACCCAAGCCCCAAATCGCTCCATCCACCTGGATGCCCCACCCCACAGAGGGATCCGTGTCTCCCATTTGCTCTTCTGTCACACCTGTGTTTGCCTGAACACCCCATCACCTGGTTTCTGGGGGGCTGAGCTTTGAGCTTTGCCTTCTGGGCCTGGCTCAGCACTGCAAGGTCCGTCTGTTGTCACAGCTGCCGCAGCGCTTGGTTCTGCCGCCACGTGCTGTGCGAGGTGCAGCTCTGCCCGTGCGGGTACCCGCTCTCCTGCCGTGTGGGTGCCCCGCACACGGCTCTCGGTGTTAACCTTACCCTGGCCGGGGGGACGAAGGTGTACGACCGTTCTCCAGGGTGGGCATTTACAGCCCCCCCGGCCCCAGCCACAGAGACCCCGTCCGCCTGTCTCGGCCCCGTCGGACGCATCACTTTCTCCATGATGGAGAGGCTGGCCCCCTCCTTGGTTGTTGGGCCCGTGAGTGTGAGTGTGGAGCTCCAAGGTGTTTATGGTGGGCCATATGGGCCCTGGGCTGGGAGCAGTGTGTGGACTCCTGCGTTATTACCTAGGGAGGGTCGTGGAGCAGCCCCGTAGGCCAAGACCCCTCAGAGTGGGTCCCTGTGTGTATCTTGCCCCCATCACTGTCCCTGAGAGTCCCAAGACCCCCCTGGTACCAGCCCTCTGCAGGGGCAGCTGGCAGAAAACACTGCTTATTAGTGAGAGGGCCTGGAGCCAGCAGGTAGGGGGAGTGAGTGATGGAGATGGGGGTAGCTGCACTCCCCCTGCCCCCAGTCCTCAGGTCCTGGGCGTCCATCTGGGGCATCCATCTCCAGGGAAACAGCAGTATTCACCTCTTTCTCTCTGCAGTATGGACTCGGGAAGGGAAAGGGCTGGCCAGGGATGGAGCTGGCTAACCGGGGGCTGTTGGGCCACCCGGCCCTCTGAGGGGCTTCCAGACCCAAGCAGATGGGGACGGGGTGTCAGGGAGCAAAGGGGACATGCGGGTGGTGGGCAGGGATGCCCCCAGCACACTCAGAGCCTGGGACAAGTGACTTCTTGCTTTGTGCCTTGGTGTCCTCATCTGAGGGATAGAAGTGAAGGCTAACGAGAGACCCCGGCCCGCGGGGCAGGCGTGAGGACTGAATGCCTGGAGAGGAGCCCGTTCTGCGCAGGACCCGGCCCCTCCCCTGCCCTGCCTGAGTGCTCGTAGTTCCGGCTGGCGTCAGCGCTATTGTTTGTAACTGCTAGTCACCCAGCAAGGTGCCTCCTCCAGGCAGCACAGAGGATCCCTGAGGCTGTTCTCCTGATCCACCTCCTTCACCCCGGCTGCCCCTCAGCTCTGGGTAATAACCTGCAAAACCGTGACCCTCGGGGACCCTCCCTTGCCCCAGTTGGCACATGCGAGGCCCTGCCCCCTGCCCTAGGGCCACCCGGGGCAGGGCAGTGGCACAAGACCCACGTCTGCCAGCTGCTCCCTGTCAGGCCCCCTGAGGAGGGGGGTGGAATGCAGCTCCACAGCTGGAGACCCGCCAGGAGCACCATCCCGCAGTCAGGCCCTTCCCAGGGAGGCTGCCGCTGCTGCGTGGAAACGTGACAGTGACTAATGGTTTATTACACACCTGCCACCTCTCATCGGGCGGGCGGGTACAGCCCCCGGGGCCAGCTGCGCACTGCCAGCTGGATGGCGGGGCGGGAGCAGCGGGGCAGCACTCACAGACACATGGACACGCACGGGCTCAGGGACACTCAGGACAAACACAGACGGGGGAACACATGACACACAGGGTACCTGTGCCGAGGAACACGCAGACACACACATACAGACACGCATGCACAGATGGGCCCCGGGACACTCTAACACGTGCACACAAACACACGTCGCAGACAAACACCTGGGAACACAATATATGTGTGCACACATGCTCCCCCCCGCGCACACGTGCACACAGCCCTGTCGCTCCCCCTCTCTAGAGCTCTGAACCCCCTCCCGCTCCCTGTGTGGGAACGTTCACCCCAGCGCTGGCTGGGGCGGGGGCCTTTCCCAGAAGGGCAGGTGGCCACGGGCAATGATGCCTGGAGGGACAACTACCCATTGTAGTCCATTTCTGACTGCCAGTTCCCTGCAGACCTCTGGAGTGTAGGGACAGCAGCCTTCACCATGTGATGGAAGCTGTCACACCAGCAGCCCTTGTGCCGGGCTGGGTGACTGGGTCAGCTCCCCCGGAGAAACACATGATCAACCTTGGTTTCTCCCAGGGGAGGCAGCTGTGTGGTTCTTGAGCACCGCATTTGGAGAGCCCACCTGGGGAGTAGTCACTTGCTGGCTGCAGGGAGAACAGCTCCAGGGCTGCAGGGGAACCAGGGACCCACAGAGCTGGGAGGCCTCTGGCAAGCGAGGCCTGAACCTTGGACTGACCAAGCTGCTGGGAGAAGGGCACAACCCCAACCACACCAGAGGCAGCCTTCCCTAGTTGGCGGCAAGCCCCTAGGTCCAGCTCTTCCCAGTATTCTTAAGCCTTTAGTCAAAGGAGGATCCATTTTTCACGTGCCGCTAGCAGGCAGTATAAAACCTGGCGAGAGGACACTCCTAATTCATCACCAGCTGCTGGGGACAGGCGTTCCTAAACAATTATCTGTGTGCCATCACAGCCTCCTTGGGAGAGAAGCAGCACCATCTGGTGATAAGTGAGGGTGTGGCTTGGTGTCCTAGACCCAAGTCCAAGTCTCTGAGTCTCAACACTGCAACTTCCCAGCCATGGAGTCTTTGCAAGTTTCAGAATCTTCCCAAAGCTTGGTTGCTCCAACTGCCAAGTAGGTGTGATAACAAAAGAAGTCTTCCTTGTAGCATAGTGTCAGTGACTTGGGAGGAACACCAAGGAGGCACCCAAGGCTGCAGTGCAGAGTTGTGCAGGTTGCACACTGCACAACTCCAGGGAGTGCCATTCTGGCTGTGGTCTCTGTGACTGTGCTCCCTGCATGGCCATCAGGAGGACCGTGTTGCACAGCTGAGCAGCCGCCCTGGAGTTCTGCCACATGGGCCCTAGACATCCCTCCTGAGGTGCGGAATGGCTTATAAAGTGGTTAATAATATCTTCACTAGTAGAGACAGTGGAAGCTGCAGACCCCACTGATGGGTTTGGGATGGGGTCACCAGAAGCCAGACCAAGATTGATTCTCCAGGCATGGCTGTGTTCCTGGGGCTCCTCCCTTTCTCCCTGGCCATGTTGGGGTGCTGGGGTGAGCCACCCGTGTTGGGAATGGTCTGTGCATTCCTGCTGTCCTAACTGCTGCAGCTCTGCTCCCACCCAGAAAGCCTCCATTCTCGTTAGTGCTCGTTCCAGGATTTTGGAGACCACTGGCCCAGTGGGGAGGGGAAAGGAGGAACAGGGCTGGCAGGGTGGGGTAGGAGCTGACAGGAGAAGGCACAGCGCACCTTCTCTCTCCTTTCTGAGCCGGCCCAGAAGGCCCCTCCCGTCCCCTGCTCTTGTCACCACCGTGGAAGAGTTGGGTGTTAGCTCTTGCTGCCGCCATAACAGATTATCAGTGGCTTAAAATGACACACTTTTAGTATCTTATTGTCCCAGAGGCTGAAGTCTAACTGGGCTAAAATTGAGGTGTGGGCAGAGCTGCATTCCCTCTGGGGGCTCTAGGGGAGATTCCGTTTCCTGGCCTTTTCCAGTTTCTGGAGGTGCCCACGTTCCTTGGCTTGTGGCCCCTTCCTCCATCTTCAAAGCCAGCAGCGTTGCCTCTCCCTGCCCCGCTCCTGCAAGCACAGCTCCTCTGACTCTTTCCTATCTCCTCCTGCCACTTGTGATTCCGGGGACCCACCTGGACAATCCAGGAGACTGTCTCATCGCCAGGTCAGCTGGTTAGCAAACTTTGTTTCCCTTTGCCAAGTAAGGGAGCATCACCCCTGGTTCCAGGGATTAGGACCTGGATATATTTCATGGCCATTGTTGTGCTGACCGCAGAATCCCTGATAAAGTCAGTTGCATTAGTCAGGGCAAGCACTGCCAGGTGCTGTAACAGGGAGCCCCACGCCCACTGTGGTTCCTGGTTGGGTGACACAGGGTCTCCAATTCCCTTTAGCCTTTGGTTCTGCCAGCTTGTGGCTTACAGAGTTTCCTGATTCCATCACTGGCAGACACAGGGGAGAAAGCCACTGGACACTCCCACACCTTGGCCTTGAGGTGTCTTGTGTCCTTCCATGGGCCTCTCCAGGATCGAAGGGCGCTGGCTAGTGACAACTGTCCACTGCAGGAGGGGCCAGGCATGGTGAAGGGTTGGCTGGCCATCTCTACCCGGCCGTCCATCCCACTGGGCAGTTCATCCACGGCTTCCTGAGCTCCGAGAATGTAGGTCTGAGTCTGTCCTGCTGCTCCTGGACACCTGGTCCCTGTGTGCTTTGGGGAGGGATTGGGACTTCTCATCACCTGCAGGTGTGGGAGCATGAAGCCCAGCCCCTCAGCTTCCAGCAAAAGAGCAACTTACCATCCGGAGCTCCCCTGGGCCGGGCTGGGGCTTTACCTGGAGTGGCCCCTGCTTCCTCATCCTGTCCTGTCCCTGCTCCCTGGGTGCTCTGCCTTATAAATCACTTGCACACACGTCCTTGTCTGCTTCTGCAAAACTGCCTAAGACAGCGTGGTTCCCTGGGCTGTGTACTCGGCACTATCTGCAAACAGCATGGCAAATGCATGTCCCGGGCCCCGTGTGTAACCGGCCTCTGCCTGGGCTCCTCCTCCGCTGAAGCTGGGGGCTTGGCCGCAGGTGCTGTGGCTTGGCCAGCTCTCCCAGGAAGGGTGCCCCCGGGGTTAAGCTGAGTGCATGAACAAAGGGCACCCAAGACCACCGAGAACTAGGCAGCTTCCCAGGAGCTGAGCCCCTCCAACCCGGGCTGAGTCTGTGGGGCCCCGGCCACGCCAGGGAGCTGTAACTGGAGGGCTGTGAGGACACAGCAGTGTGAGGGGCTGGATGCTGAACCACGAGAGGTGCCAGCGACGGTCCTCGGGCTGCTTCCTTTTTCCCTCTTGTCTTTTCAAGCCCTGAGTTTAAATCAAATCAGTGTTTGTTGGGTATGGACACCCTTAAGTGTTCTGATCCAGACTGGTGCTCTCTGAATTCAAATCCAGGCCTTGTTCCTTCTGAGCTTTTGGTAGAAGGCAGACAACCTCTCTGGGCCTTGGTTTCCCCTGCGATGGCTGTGAGGGTCTGAGAGTCGATCCATGTCCCTTGCTGAGCACAGCGCCTGGTGCTCAGGAACACAGGGGCTGGCCCTGGCCCTGGCTCCTGCCGGGGGAGGGAGCTGGTGACCGCCGGAGCCCTGGCCCCCTCTCAGCTTTGTCTCTCCTTCGTTGGGCATGTGGGCTCCCAGACGGCAGGGCTGGGCCTCCATGCCAGGAAGGCAGGGCCTCCGCTTAGGTACTTGGCTCACGCCCTTGGCGGGCCTGGCCTGGAGCGGGCAGGTGAGGGTACTGAGCGCTTGGGCGGGAGGCGCTCGGAGGACTTGTGCCCCTGTGGCCAAGCGGCAGCTGCTCGGAGGCGCCAGCAGCCGGGTTTGGCGGCGGCTCTCCCGGCCCTCTTCCCGGCCCGATGGAAAGGCGTTCTATGCAGCAGGAATGCCTCTCCGCTCCCTTCGCCCCGTCTCTGCCTTTGTGCGTCTCCAGCTGAGCTGGGGTCCAAAGTCTGTTTTCTCTCCAGCTAGTGAGTGTTGGCCTTCTGGGGGACTTCTTGTAACGCTTGGGAGCACAGAGCTCGTGAGTCAGGGCAGGAGGCTGAGAGGCCCAGGCAGCCTGAGAGGCTGTTGGCTTGTAAGTCGCTTCTCCCCAGAAGCCTTGGAATATTTCGGGGGGCCTGAACCCCTCCTGCCTCTCTCCTGCTCACCAGGGTCTGGTTGCTTTCAGCCGGTCCCTTGGCTGGTGTGTGACTCTGTGTGCCTGTCTGGTTCAGATTTCTGTGACATGAAAAAGGGAAGAGAACTTGGGCAACCTAATTAAACGATAAACTGAGCGTTGACTTAAACGAAGCTCAAAATGGCATGAAGATAAATGGCCAGGTCTGGCAAAGTTCGGCCAAGAGGGTCTGTTGCCCTGAACTCTAACCCCTTTCCAAATAAGTGTGTGATCAAGACTTCAGATGGAAAAAAGGAGAGATCAGCTTAGCTGTAGAAATGACTGTTCTGGGGCTCAGGGTGTGATGTCCCGGGTGCAGTGTTGGGGACCCCAGGGAGCTGGAGGTGGCACAGACCACCCCCCAGGGGCTACTGCACCTGGGGTCCACCTGTCTGCCATACTGGCCATGGCCTCCACCCAGCCACCCACCACCCTGCTTTCCCCTCAACAGGGTTCAAGGTGGTAGATAAGCTGGCAGTCAAGGGACCTCGGCTATCCCGTTTGGCACCGTGTGGATTTAACTGGCTCGAAGAGCATCACTGTAAGACTCTCCCTGTGTCCACAGCAGCTTTCACCCACAACCTTCGAGGTTAGAGCAAAAACCGTTTGAAAACTGGGCATCTCTCCCAGCATTTGCTTGTGTCTTCACCATGGCTGCCTGTTTACACCTCTGTCCCCACTTCTACACAGCCATTCACGTGTGTGCATCAGTTCACAAGTATTTATTAATTACGTGCTATGTGCCCAAGACTGTTCCGGGCAGCAGGTGTGATGCCAGGTGCTGAGAGGTGCCATGAAGCAGAACAAGGGAGGGGAACAGGGTTGCAACTTTAGCTGGGCTGGTCCCAGAAGGCCTTGCTGAGGAGGAAGCATCAGGCAGAGAATTCCAAGCCAAGGGAAGTGCAAAGGCCCTGAGGCAGTCTGTGCTCAGCATGCGTGCTCTCTCTATGAAGGCAGGGACCATATCTTAAGGGTCCTCTTTATCTCTCCAGTGCTTGTTGCAGAGCACAGAGTAGGCGCTTGATCAATGTTTGTTGACCGAATACAAGTTTTTAAGTCAGCTTGTGCTAGGGGATGGGACAAGGGGAAGGTAAAGAGGAAATGAGATTCCTGTAGGCATCGGGGATGGACGTTTACCCCAGCTTCCTGGGCTGAGAGCTGATGTTCTGAGCAGGTCCTTACTCCATTCTAGGACTTTTCTTCCCTCTCCAGGGCTTTGCTCTAAGGTAAAATTCCAGCAACCACAAGCTGCCTACTCTTCCTCGAGGTTTCACATGTGATCATGTTGGGGTCAAGGACACTTCCAGGCCATCTGTGAGCGATTGGTCCTTCCTCCGCCTCGGACTTGGCTGACTGGGGAGGGGCTTTGGGCGCCTGGATCAGCACCTGGAAAAGAGTGCCTATTGAGCAACTGTTGTACGTCAGGTGCTGCAAGTCTGGGAACAGGTTTCTTCCTGGTTGTATTATTCTCCTCCGGCTGCTGTGACAGACCCCCTAGAACTTGGCAGCTTAAAGCAACACAAGTTTATTACCTTGTAGTCCAGAGGTCAGAGGTCAGACACAAGTCTCGTTGGGCTAGAACCAAGGCGTCGCATGGCTGGTTCTTTCTGGAGGCTCCAGGGGAAAATCTGTTTCCTTCCTTTTCCGGCTTCTAGAGGCACCTGTGTCCCTTGGCTTGTGTCCCGAGTCACTCCAGCCTCTCACTTCTGCCATCGCATCTCTCACTCCCCACCCCCGCCTCCCCCGTACAAGGACCTTTGTGATGGCATCGGGCCCACCTCAGGGTCCATGACTCAATCACACACCTGCAAAGTCCCTTCTGTTCTGTAAAGTGACACATTCACAGGTTCCAGGGATGAGGACGTGGCCGTCTCTGGGCCCATTATTTCACCTGCACAACAGTCATTCTTGCTGGGCTGGGCTGACCATGTGCTGCTCATAGGGCTTGGGGCCCATGCCCATGACTGACCCAGCCTGCCAGGCCGGTGAGGTCTGCATGGGGATACAGGAATTTACTGCGCACTGGCCCTGCACCAGGTACCGTTGTGGGCGTGTTGCCAGGACTGGCCCTCGGGCCTCACGGCCGTGCTGCCAGAGGACCTGAGATGGCTGGTTCAGCCCCAGCAGGGGCACCCTGTCGCCCTGGGTCAGTTTTCTCCCCTGGAACATGAGGGTGATGGTGGAACCTTTCTCATGAGGCTGTGGCATGAAGATGACCTCAGTCACTAATCACAGCATTTAGAGTAGGGATGGGCGCCCTCCTGGGGGCTCCCCAGGCCACCCTGGTTGGGAGGTTTCCTAGGAGAGGCTGGATTCTCTCCCATCCTAGGAAGTTCTGGGTGCAGTTTGGCATTTGCCCAGGAGATGGCGCAACAAAGCACCAGAAACCTGTCCAAAGCCCCAGCCTTTGGGTTGCTCCCAACTCTGGTCCCTCTGCCTGCAACCCACCTGGATACAGGGAAGGGGATTGACCCCAGAGACCCAGACGTGGCTCTGCCCCTCCCCTAGCCTCTCACCACTGCACCCCAGTGGGAAGCCTATGGGCCCACCTTTGTGCATGTCAGGTAACCCTCTGGACCCGGCCTGTGCCCTAAGGCAGCTGAGTTGTGGTCCCCACCCTCAGCAAATGTCCAGCCCTTCTGTCCACAAATATGCCAAGATAAGCTCTCACAAGGACTGGATAACAGAGAAGGCTTGTGTATCCAGGAGGGCTCCCGGGAGGAGGCAGCATTTGAACTGGGCCTCTGGGCCCTTGTAGGAAGGAGGGGGGCCAATCAGGGAGGAGACCCCAGGGGCTGAGACCCCTGTGACAACAGGCTCCCTCCCTTCCCCTCGTCCTTCCTCCCTTCTCCCCATCTGTGAGTCTCCTATGAGAGCTTCGTTATGGGTCACCAGCAACCACAGCCCATGCTGGGGTGCTGCCCACACCCCCAGCTTCTGGAATTCCCTCTGAGCCTCGGGACCTCACCCGCCCTTGCCTGTTCAACAGCCCCCTCCTCTCCAACAGAGCCCCTCTGTTCCAGCCTTCTCCTCGCCACTCTACCCCATTACAGCCCCTCCTCCCACGGGCACCGGCCTGAAGCCGTAGGTCCAGGGCAGGAAGCCTGCACCCTTCCTCCCCTTGAGCTGAGCTCTCCTGGGCCCTTTCTCTCCACGAATGCCCCCCAGTGTGGCTCCTGCTGCCTGAAAGATTATCTGAAGGAGCGAGGGCGGCCTTGGTGGAGGGTGTGACTCCCTTTGGGACCTGGGGTCTCCTCTGCTACCCAAGGCATGGGTCTCCCATGGGCAGTAAATCCCTCGGGCCCACCGGGTCCTGCTGAGGAGAAGAGTGCCGGAGCGCGTGGGGAGGCAGGAAGTGGCCGCCTCCCTCCGGGGCATGGCTCCTGTCTGCAGCTGGCAGGGTGTGTGCCAGGGCGGGAGGGGGCTGGGGGCCGGAGGAGGGCCTGCGCCGCGTGGTTGTGCTGTGGCTTGCTGGGCAGCCCTTGCTTGCATGCGCACGCTCTCTCTCTCTCTCTCTCTCCTGACTTCTCGGGAGTCTGCTCCTGGGGCTGGTCTGCAGACCTGGGAGAGAGGCTTCCTCTGTCTCCCAGCCTTTCTGCTCCACCCCGCAGCCCTCCCCCAGTCCAAAGGGAGCTGCTCCAAGGTGGCCAGGCCAGGGGGCCAGGGGCTGGGACAGCCAGGTCTGATGGACCAGAAGAGCCCCAAATGGCAAGTTCTCCTACAGGGTGAGTCCCCGGGACGGCCCCATGCAGGGCTGTGGGGTTTGGACTGGGTCCTGGGACAGTGCCCAGACTCGCAGGACAGAAGACAGAGATGGGGGAGCAGATGCTGGGCTGTGAGGCGGTGAGGGGTGTGCATCCTGGCTGCAGGGCATGGCGGCTCATGCATGTGTGGAGCCTCATGGCCCAGGGGACAGACAGAGTGTCCCCAGAAGCCAGCATAATGGCCCCAGTTTGAGCCTGGGGGCCGAAGGGCAGGCATTGGGACCCTCAAGGGGCCCAGCAGAGCGTTGAGGTGTGGCAGCCAGTGCTGCAGCCCCGAGGCCCCCCTGGGCATGTCCTCGGTGCCCATACCAAGGGCAGCTCCTCTTCCCACTGTGCGTTCCGGGGCACAGGCTGTCACGGGGACTAGTGCTGGGCCCCCGAGAGGCCCCCAAGGGCGAGCACAGGTGATCCTGCTCTCCTAGCTGGTGGAGGTTAAGTGCAGAGCCGGGTGGCCCACCAAGGTCACTGAATCCTGCCCTCCTTTCCTACACAGGGAGCCTAAGGCTCAGAGGAGGGAGCACACTTGTCTGTCTCTGCCCAGCCACCCAAGACAGAGCAGGGTCTAGAACTCAGATGACCCTTCTCCCAAGCCACCTCCTGCTTCCAGAAGTGGTGGGGAGAGGAGCCAGGAGCAGGTGGAGAAGGCCAAGGGACAGCCTCCCAGAAGGTCCTGGGAGGGACACAAGTGTGCACACGCAGGTGACGCTGAAGCCCCAGAGCTCCTGGTCCCATACCAGGTGGGGTTTGAGGGCTCTTCCCCCTCCCTCCACCATGGCCAGCTTCTTGGACGCTCAGGTGACATGCAGGGCCCTGGACCGGGAGGCTGGAGGCACAGACTAGTCCTGACCTTCCACTCCCTGGTTTGGATGTAATCTGATTATGGAGGAATGCACTGACAAGGGGGGCACACACCCCTGCCGGTCCACAGGCCGGTCAGTGGTTAGGTAGTGAGCTTCCCGTCATCGATAGTATTCAAGGAGGAGCCTCCAACCCATTGGAGAGGTTGTGGAGGGGCAGTGGTCAGACGGGACAATATTTTTTCCAAGTCTCAGATTCCAGGTCTCTCCTCCTCTCTGTGCCCCATATGTGCAGCAAGAAGGACTACAGCAGCTGGCGTTTAGCGAGCACCTACTGTATACCAAGGCTCTTTGCCACCCTTAGCTGGCACCAGCTCACACACCCTTTGCGTAGTTGCCATTATTCTCCCACGTTCAAGATGAGAAGACTGAGGCATGGAGGGTCAGGTGACTTGCCAGTGGTCACCAGGCTGGCCAGTTGAGTGGCAGAACTGGGATGAAAAGTGCGGCACAGAGTGTGCATTCTGACCCACCATGCAGGATAGGATATATCCTCAATTATGGGAAGTCCAACCCCATTTAGCAAAATGTTTCCTAAGCTTTGGGAAGCCCAAAAGTTTCTTCAGAATCACTGCAAGGCTTTGGCTGGGAAGACAGTGGGTGGTGCCTTTCCAGGCCCCAGGTCCTCCGCCAGGCCAGGGACAGCTCCGGTCCTGCCAGGACAGGCAGGTGCCCAGCAATGAGGCACCTGTCGGGTTGGGAGGTGGGGCACCTTGTCCACCCAGTGGGGCGGGACACTGGGTGCCCAGGAGCAGGCCCAGGCCCAGCCTGCCTTGCAGGTGCTGGGAGGGCAGCCAGGGGCTGCCAGAGCCTTTGTTCCCATCACAAAGGCCCAGCACCAACTCCAGCCTCCTCACATCCTTGGCAGACAGGCGGGCCACACCCGCCAAGGCAGCCCCAGGCCCCGTCTCCTACACTGCCTGGTACTCAGTGTCTATGCTTTCAGGGATCCTTCAAACCAAAATGTCCTTAAACAGAGGAAGGAAGCTGAGCCCTGGCCTGGGTCATGGGCACAGGATCTTGGTGGGTATTGTGCCCCTTTCTCCAGGTGCAGCTCAGCCCTGCCTCTTCCAGGAAGCCTTCAATGATTGCCCCATCCTCATAACCGCCCCATTTTTGTTTTTTGGTTTTTTTTTTCCTCTCTCTCTCAATTTCATCTTTTCCTCAGCTCCAGAGCACGAGAGGAGCTCACTTGGCTTCACCCAGGTCTGAACCAGGGCAGGTGTTAGGTGGGGACGTTAGCTGAAAACTGGGACTGTCCCGGGCAAACCAGGACACATGGCTGCCTGGCTTAGACCACGATTGTTGGCCATTAGAGTGTTGCCTTCTCTGGCTCTCTTTCTTGTCAAATAAGATGGACAAAAAACTGGAAGGGGGAAAGAGGGAGAGGAAAGAAGGAAAGAGAAAGACTCAAAGCACAGGCTCTCGTGTCTGCTCCTGTCTAGCGGAGCCTCGGTTTCCTCACCTGTGAAGCAGGAGTGCTGGCAGCAGCTGCCGCAGAGGGTCTGTGTGGTCTGAGTTTGTGGGCATGTGTGGCTCGGTGTGCATGTCACTGTGCATGTGTGTGAGCCCAGCAGGCCCAGAGGGCGAGGTGGCCTCTGTGGCTTTGGGCTGAGGGAATTAGTGTGCAGACAGTGGCTTTGGCAGGCGCCAGGCCCACAGTCCCTGAGGGGTGTGAGCAGCATGGACGTGACACACGTCTGACCTGCTGGTTCGGTGGGGCCACAGAGGAGAAGGCCCCTGAGGCTGGGACCCTAAGTCCTCTCCTACTGGGTTGCCCACTGCCACCCAAGGCTGGAAGAAGGCCCCTGTCCTCTGTGGGGTGAGGACAGATGAGTGGACAAGGGCCAGCCTCTCTGCCCCTTCACCTCGGTGGCAGTGGCACTATATCTTCCCTTATGGGGACCGAGAGACCATTTCAGGCACCCCTTGGGTCCCAGATGTGTGAAAAGTGAGGCTCTGGACCCGGCTGGCCTGGGTTCAAATCCCAGTATTGCTGCTTATTGTTGTGTGCCCTGGACAAGCTGCCTGACCGATCTGGACCACTTCCTGATGTGAGCCTCGCTGGCCAGGGCCGTGAGGGTGGAGCGGGTCCTAACCTGAGGCCCTCAAGACAACACAGTTCAGCAGTGTGAGCTGTCAGCACCCTGACTGTCACTGTCCCCCTCGTCATTCTGTTCTTGTCTGGGAGTATTTGAGTCACAGTGTCACCCCCCCATCCCCTCCCCCAACCACCCACAGCCCACTTCCTCCAGGTGGGGAGAAAGGCAGGAATCTCAGGACCCTGACTGGGCCAGGGAGGAGCCCATCAGGCCCGGTGGGGGGTGGGTAGGCAGCCCGCCCCACCATGCCCGCCACGGTGAGACACAAAGTCCTTGTCCAGAGTGAAGGAAGTGCTCGGAAATCACAGAAAAGCAGTATCCTGGGAGCAGCTTCCAGGCGCCCTTCCCCTCTCCCCCCGCATCCTGGCCCTCTCTCCCTCTCCCCCAGCAGCGCGCAGAAAGGGAAGGAGCATTTATGGAGCACCTACTGCATGCCAGCTCTCAAGCCATTAGCCCTGTTTTATAGATAAACTGAGTCTCTGGAGGTGGGAGGTCTGCCCCAGGCATCCTGAGGCCTGGGAGCAGCCCAGCAATTCCACAACAGGAACTCCCACCGGGGACCAACCTCCACACTCTGAGAGGGCCTGCCTGCCTCCTCTTTAGATGCGAGCAGCTGCTCCCTGAGCCCTCCAGGTCTCCGGGTGCTGCCCCCCTAGCCCTCTCCCCACCACCAAGCTGGCATACCCTCCCTGGCTTCCCCACCTCACCCCCGGGAAAGCAGAACACGGGGAGAAAGCTGACTGCAGTCTCAGGAATCAGACCCTGCCGGCAGACCTGTGTACTGTCTCTGAGCCTCAGTCTCCCCAGCTGTAAAATGGGGACAACTGAGGGTGTTCATCTTCTCTGGCATTGGGAAGGCCAGGCCCCTCAGCCACTGCCCGAGGCCCCATCCTGGAGGACCGCCCTGGCCCCCAGGGGCTGATCTGGGGTAGGCTCAGTGGCTGGGTGGGCTGGTCTGGCTGCCTCACATCTCCCTAATGGCAGGTTTGGGCACAGACAGAGCCTGTGGCCCTGCGGTGTGGGGTGGTGGCTCTGCTCCCCCACCCTTCTGCCCTCCTGCCCGCCGTGTGGTCCCGGCAGGAGACACGTGAACACAGCCTGGCTCTGTTCTCCGAGCTGTGGGAGGCGGGCTGTCACCGCGGGAGCCGGGAGCTGGAGGTGCGCCCAGGAGCGGGGGAGGGGCGGCGGATGTCTGCGCCTTCCCTCGCCCCTCAGCGCCAGGCCCTGCCAAGCCACAGGTGCCCCCGCAGCGCAGGAGGTGGGTGGGGCGAGGGAGGAGGTGTGAAGGGGAGTACAGCATGGAGGGGGTCTGCTGGGGAGAGAGTTGCCCCACTCCGTTCTGGGGAGAGAGGTATCCAGGCGACATGGGCTGGTTTGCTCCGCCACCATCACCAGGGCTGCAGGTCCCACTGGGTTTCCGAGCAGCTCCTGCTGTTGTGCAGGCTGTGCACTGCGCCATCCTGGGGGCCCTTAGGTTAGAGTTGGCAGTGTGTGGTGGCCTCGGCCTCCCTCCCATCTTCTCCACCTACCACATTTTGATCTTTGGTTCTGGAATTCTGATCACCTTTGATCAGAAGCCTGGAATGTTGGTGCGGGTGATGTGTTGAATGATTGGGGGTGACAGGGCACCCATCGTGGGCTGTGCATGGTGTGGGGCTTGGGGGTTGCAAGAAGCTGGGTTTGTCCCTCAGAGGTCAGAGGGATGTCTGTGTGTCTGAGCGCCCCGGGCACCCCATTCTCCACAGGCATCTGTGTACCATCAGAACGTTGTGGGTACTGTGCCTCCCTACCCGCTGTCCCATTCTCTCCTTTGCCTCCTAGCCCTCCTTGCCGAGACACAGCGTCTTAACTCGAGGGTTCCCTGTGGGCTGCTGGCCAAACAGAATCTGGAAAGAGAAACGCCGACCAAAACCTCTCCCAGCTATGTGACCTTGGGCAGGTTCCCTAACCTCTCTGTGCCTTCGTTTCCTCATCCGAAAAGCAGAGGTAACAGGGTTGTGGGCAGATTAAATGAGATAATGATGGAAAGCGCTCCGATCTGGGATAGCATGGAGAAAATGCCAGTTGCTTTCTCACTCCACGTGCTCTTGGTAGAAACTGCCAGCTTTGTTCTTTGCTTGAGTGCTTGGAGGTCCTGGGAGGCTGGGGTTCACCTCCTTTGTCCCCCTGGGGCGGCTGACACCAGGCTTGGCACAGGTGAGCCCTGGATTCATAAGCAGCTGCAGGGTTGCAGGGGGAGCCCTCCCTCTCCTGGAGCTGGGGGAAGGGTGTGGGCCCCCATCCCTCCGCCCACCCACGCTGCCCTTGCCCCTTTGACCATGCCCTCCCCGCCCTCCCCCAACCCCATGAGGAGGAAACCGTGGGCTCAGCACTGCCGCTCAGCTTTATCTCGGGCCCTCTGCACACAGCCCTGTCCCCAGGAAAAGGGTTTATCAGCCTGGTCATCTGGGCCCCAGCAGGCTTGGGGAGACATGTGGTCAAGTGGCAGGGGGCTTGGAGGGGGAGGCCGGGGGGGCGGGGGCACACCCACGTTGGCCTGATAAGGTCCCCTCCTCCATGGCGGGCTCTGCGCACATTAGGAAGAGCCAGGAGTCCAGACTCCCTTCCCAGACTCCATGACGTTCAGACCCCACCAACCCCATCCCCAGCCCTCGGACTTGGTGCCCTCCACATGGTTGCCCGTCCGCTAGGGCCTTCTTGGGCTGAACTCCCAGGGAACAGCCAGGGGAGCCTGGAGGGTCATAGCTGGGAAGCCCATTTCAGGGAGATGAGCCAAGAGAAGGCTGCCCAGCCTCCCTGGTGCCCCGCTAAGGACCAGGAGAACGTGGTTCTACCCCCTTTAAGAGCAACAGCTCACGTGTGTGGAGCGCTTACTGCACAGGGCGGCCCTGCTCTCCGTGCTTTGCACAGATTCACACTGTGAATCCTCCCCACAACTTGAATGAGGCAGATGCGGTGTTATTAACCCATCTTAGAGACCAGAAGACTGAGGCCTGGCCACCCTGTGCCCTGTGGCCTTGTGTACACCCTGGGTCTTGGGGCACACCAGGCAGCCAACTTGAGATGGAATATGGTCCCTGTGGTCCCTGACCATCCTGCTACCCTAGCACCATTCTGCCGTTGTCTCCCCCTGTTGTGGCTCTTGTCTCCTCCCCGAGGGAAGCAGTCTTCCTAAGCCAGTGGTGGGGGTAGCAGAATTGGACCCTCCCCAACAGCAGGCATCCGGAGAGGCGACTTGAGAATTTAAACATCTGAGTTCAGATCCCAGCTCCAGCACTTACTGGCTGCCAACCTGTACCAGCCTCCTAGCCCTCCGGGGATGTGGGGGGCCACGTGGTCAGGGGGCATGTGTCCCTTCCATGCTCCCCGCATGCCCCCCCAGGCCTTGGCCCTGCTGCTGGCTGCTCCCAGAAAGCCGAGGGCCCTCCCTGTCTTCCCTCAGGTCTGAGGGTGAAGTCACACCCTCCACAGCCTCTTCCACATCACATCCTGTCCTTCCTTAGGCTCTCCTGGACACACGTCATTACCTAGTGATGGATTTCACTGATTTTCATTGATTGTTGTCTGTCATCTCCACTGGCTGGGCAGCTCCAAGAGATCAAGAATTTCCATCTGTTCTTGTTCTTCTCCGTCTCCTCAGCACCTAGATCAGCACACAGCACGTAGTAGGCCCTCAATAAATACTTGTTGCAGAAATGAATGGCTGATCAGCAAGACAAAACAAAGAGCTTCTTCAGGCTTGTCCTCTTATTGATCAATTGATTGTTACTCTCAGCTCGCTCCCGAAGAGACTGGTGGTGCTCCCAGCACACAGTAGGTGCTTTTGAGTCTTGGCGTCCTTCCCCACGTCCAGACTGAGCAGCTGCTCCAACCCCGGGGCCTCTGGTTCTTGGGACCAGTCAAGGTCTCACCAAAACAGAGCCAGGAGCCCCATATCCTGGCAGGCATTTCCTGCTGCCCCAGCCCGTGGGTGTCAGTTCAGACCCCCGCAGGGCCGTGAGGGTCCTGGAGTCCCGCCACTTGGGTGTGTGCTCCATCTGCTGCCTGACCCCCAGCCTGGCCAGAGCCCTGTGGCCGTGGTCCAGGAGGCATGGGAAGCAGGTCACTGCAGTCACCCTCCCGCTCCAACTCCTTGGACATAAGACCCTTTGTAGGTCCACAGCATGGCCATCAAGAGGGTGTCAGGCCTGCTGGACTTCCTGTCCAGTGCACACCTACTGGGTGCCCCAACCCTGCCAAGCATGGTGGCAATGGGGCTTATTTTCCAAATCCAAAGATAGGACATCAAGTGTTTGGCCTTGGGTAGTCAAAACACTGTCATTTCCAGAAAATTCTGGTGGATTATAAGGACCTCAGGACTGGCCAGGAAGTTCTACCATGGACAGTCAGCATCTCCCTAAATGACAGCAGGAGTTCAGAGGTAGAAATCTTGTCCTCAGGGATCTTAAAGTCCAGCTGGGCACCGCAAAGCAGTTTGGGAGGGCTTCCTGGAGGAGAAGAGACAGAGCTGTGACTTGAAGGATTCCAAGATGCAAAGAAGGGTGGTTGAGGTCTTCTTGGAGACACAGGGAGACTATTCTAGCCAGGAGGGGCGGTGCTCCAGGGCCTCGTCTGAATTGTGGGCATGTTAACGCCTCGCCCATCTCCTCCCTGAGCCCTGGAATCAACCCGTGGAAACTGAAACCCAGGATGCTGCTTCAAGGTCAAGGTCATAAGCAAGCCGAGGCGGAGGCAAAGTAAAGTGAGGAATCCCCATGTCTGCTGCCCAGGTGTCCCTGCCTCCCAGCCCATTACCATGATTGGGTTAAGAGTTGACACTTAGACATTTGGTCTGTGCTCTTCCTTAAATGGTAGTGGTTTGAAATCCTGACATAAACATGGTTAACAAATTGGCTCCATTTGGTGTGGCCCCATGTCTAATTGTATCCAATTAACACTCACCGGGGGGGTCTGAGTCGTCAGCTCCTGATCCATCATCCAGCCTCACAAACCAACCCTCCACTGCTCCTCCATCAGCCAGGAGGTACCATCCTGCCCAGATGGGAGACACATTCCTCCCAGTCTTTGCGTTTGGTTTGGGGACCTGTGAATTTCCGAATGGGTGTGGGAGCCCACTGGTTGTCTGGTAAAGTCTTGGCAATGTGTGTTAATTTAAGTTTTTTCTATTGAGATAGAATGCACGTAACATAAAGCTACCCATTTTAAAGTGGATAATTCAGTGGCATTTAGTACGTTCACAGTGTTGTGAGACCATCACCTCTTTCCAGTTCAGCCCCTGGCAACCACTGATCTGCTTTCTGTCCGTAAGGATTTGCCTATTCCAGACATTTCATATACATGGAATCATATAACATGTGATCTTTTGTGTCTGGCTCCTCTCCGTGAGCGTGTGTTCAAGGTGCATCTGTGCCGTGGCTGTGTCAGGACTTCATCCTTTTTCATGACTGAATGGTATTTCACTGTGTGGCTGGCCTCATTTTATGTATTCATTCTCCCGCTAACGGATATTTGGGCTGTCTCCATATATCGGCTGCTATGATGAATGCTGCTGTGAACGTTCATGTACACACTTGACTTGTGTTTTCAGTTCTTTGGGGTATACAGTTGACCTTTGAAAAACATGGGGGTTAGGGGCACCAATCCTTCGAGAAGTCGAAAATCCACATGAAACTTACAGTTGTCCCGCCACATCCACGGTTCCTCCGAACTAGTAGATGCAGCCAACCGCGGACTGTGCCGTACCGTAGTCTCTCCTACTGAGAAACACCTGAGTGTGAGTGGACCTGCTCAGTTCAAACCCGTGTTGTTCAAGGTTCAGCTGTATGCCCAGGAGCGGAATCTGCTCGGTCATACTATTAATTTAATTTCATAAAAATGTGCAGTGCTCTGATTAGGTGCCACTCATATTCACGGCATCCCTACGAGGTAGAGACTGTTGGCCCATTTACAGATAAGGAAGTGGAGGCTTGGCAGTTAGACCAGGACCTGAACCTGGCAGTCAGAGCTGGTATCTCCCACTATACAGAACTGAGGCCAGCAGCTCCGTCTGGCCCTTGGGATGGTGACCACACCTCAGGGTCACCCAGAACACCAGACAGGCCCGGGAGGACTCACCTGTGTCAACCACCCTGAGAGGCTGTTGGGTAAGCCTGAGGCTGGCGTGTCTGTTCATAGAGAAGTGTCACCAAGAACAAACTGGAGGTGGGTACCTCTCCTGGTCCAACAGCAGCCTGGGGCCTCTGCGCTGACCTGGGAGCTGGCTGGTACACACCCCCCTGGGGCTCCCCCTGCTGCTCACCCAGGAATAATAACAGCAGTGCAGGCTCTCAGTCAGCTCCGCTCTCCAGGCCCCCGACTTCCTCAGCGCCCCTGCCTCTGCTGATGCCCCCTCCTGCGGGCAGTCAGCTCGCCCACTGTGCATCAATCTCGCGGTCCAGGGCCCTGGCCTGGCCGCCCCCTGAAACCTGGTTATCCCCCCACCACACGTGCTGTGGGGCCTGGGGGCGCAGGCAGCTCCGATGGCTCGTCCGTCCTGCCTGCTGCTCCCTCCCCAGTCCCTCCGAGTCGGGCTTTATCTTGCTGTTCTGGGCCCTTCCTTTACCCACAAGCCCTGGCTGCAAGTGGGATGGGGGTTGGAACATCGGCTGTCCCGGACCCTCGGGACAGGGTTTACGCCCCACACAAGGCTGATCGGGCAGGAGGCCCCCACTGTGAGCACTGTGTCTGAGAAGACACATGGTGACCCCTAAACCTTCCAGACACTCAGACCCCATCTCTGCAGCGTGGGTGACTGAGTAAAGCACCTCCCAGTCACCCAGCCCCAGGATAGCAGGGCAGGAGGCCAGCCCCTCGATTTCTCTGTGACCGCGGCCTGGACAACCAGGGGACCTGCTTGTGGGCCCTCAGCCGGCACCCAGGCCGGGGAGCCCACCCTGGACTCTGGGTGAGTTGGAAGGACAGATGGGTGTGGGGGCAGAGCAGGTCAGAGCGCTTCCAAATAAGACCAGAAATCCTCAAAGCCCTCCCTCTTCCCGAGGCTCATCTGGGAGCAGGGCAGACTCCAGCCCGTCCAGCCCGCGGCTGTCCCTGGGCCTTCCACCTAGCCTCGTGGGCCTGGTGTGGGTACACGGACCTCTGGTCATGGGTCTAGGTGTGTGTGCAAACGTAGCCAAAGTTCCCAAGTGTACATGCCTTCACACACACACACACACAGCCTCAGTACATAAGCACACACATACACTCATACATGCACACTGGACACACACACACAGCCTGTCTCACGCTCAGGCATGCACATAGAGCCTCCAGCATACGCACGTGCGCGCGCGCGCACACACACTCATACGGTGTCTCTCTCTCTTTCTCTGACACACATGCTCCTCCCCCAAGGCCAGCCTGGGTGACTGTGAGTTTCCTCAGAAGCTGCCCACAATTGACTATTCATGCTTCCCTCTAATTGCCTCGTGGGTGTTTGTCTGCTTGGCCGGGAGGATCTTAAGCCACAGGGTCTTGAGAGTGGGACTCGGGTAAGAGGGGTCTGCCATTAAAGGGACCCCCCAAGGGCAGGAAATCATCAGGCCAGGGGTGGGAGGACCCCCATGTGCCTCCTATTTGCAAAGCCTAAGGTCAGAATGGACCACTGGTCTCTAGGCCACAGGGATGTGTCTTTGGCCCAGAGGCAGCTGTCATCCATCCTTGGCTGTTCCCTGTGAGGCTTGGCAGCCACCCCCAGCTTTGGTTCAGATCCTGGTTGGTTTTTCCCTCAGAATCAAGTTAATGCCAACCATCCCTCCACATCGGAGGACACTTCCTTTGCCAAAGCCGCTTCCCAGAGTGTCCCTCCCCAGAACTCACTCCCTGCTGAGAAGCAGAATCACCTCCCTCCACAGATGAGGACAAGCTCAGAGACGGGCAGCGATGAGACAGTGGGGACCGCCCAGCCCAGGACCCTGATCTGGGGCCCCGGAGGCCCCCCCAGGAGAGAACAGGGACTGGGCCTCCTCACACCGGCTCTGAGGATGTGGTGGGTGTTGCAGGGCTGTCCCCTTCATCCTGTGAGGGCCGGGCTCGGGTTGGAGAACCTCTTCCTGGCCCTGAAACGCAGCCGACAGGCACAGGGTGCTGGCTTCCCTCCCAGCCCTGCTGTTTACTTGCTATGTGACCTCCAACCATTCTCTTCACCTCTCTGAACTTTCACCTCCACACCATAAAACGGAACCAACAGGATCACCAACCCACAGCCTCACCAGGAGGGTCATGTGAACTCCTGCTGGTGGCTCAGCCCAGGGCCTACAGAGCAGGCACGGAACCAGTGGTCTTGAATATCATGGGAAAAGATTTCGTTTACCTGTCCCCCTGTCCCCTGGGTCTTGCTCTCTCTTCTCATACAAGCTGGAACCTGTGCGGGTGGCAGCTCAGCCCACAGCAGGGCCGAGAGCTCACAGCCAGGCGCGTGGGTGGAATGCTCTGAATGCCCAGCAGCCCTCGTCTTCCGGGACCGTGATGAGCTGGTCTAATGAAGCCCCGGCCCTCCTGCGGGGACACGTGTGTGGACAGAGGAGTGGGGCGACTTAAAATTGGCCCCACAGGGGAGAGGCTGGGAGAGTGCACAGAGCAGGCCTGTCCGAGTCTTGGGGTCCTTTTCTGTGTCCTGAGGGCTCGGAGCCTCCGCTAGGCCAGGCTAGGGTGCTGGGCACCTGCCCGGCTCCACCCAGCCTCAGCTCAACCAGATACCTCAAGGACTACTTCCTCATAAAGGTGTCGCTGTCTCCCTGTCACCTGTCCCAGGCCCCGGGTTGTTCTGCCATTCAGGAGGCAAGCCCATTCTCGCCCAGCAGACCCCTTGTCCCACGCAGGGCCCAGCAGGACAACCTCAGCAGGTGTTTTTGGGTGGGTGCCAGCCAGTGGCTGCTTGTCTGGGGCAGGGGGCCTCGGCAGAGATAGGAAGCGTGTCAATGCTGTGTCTGGCAGTGTGGCCCCCACTGTCAGAGTACACTGTCCAGACACCTGGACAGACTCATGGCTGCACAGTCGGGGCCTGGTGGGAGATGCTTGATCCTGCCCCCACCGCAGGCTGTCAGCTCCTTCCTGGTGTCCCTGGGGAACGAGGCAGGAGGCAAGGCTGAGCTGAGCGTTGCAGCTTAGAGGGGGTGTCCACCCCCCCACCCCCCGGGGTCGGGCTGGCTGCTGATGGATGGTAATGAGACCCGGGGAGTCTGATGAAGTTCATTTTTCACCTGCCTGTGTTTTCGCCTCCCTGCTCTCCCAAGGCAGCCGGTAATCCATCCTGGAGCCCTTGAGAGGCCTCGGCAGTAATGGGGTCATAGATCACTCCCTTGTGGAGACAGAGCTGGACAGCAGAGTGGAGCCATTAAGGATGACCACCAGTGACCCCCAGGCCAGGCCGGCTCCAGTGCGGACTCCAGATCCAGACGGGGCCTGCCACGCCCTGAATGTGGGAGTGAGTGGGAGAGGCCCCGGACATCTTCAGGGTTGGCGCAGGCCCCGTGGGTGGTGAGGGGGCACCAGGAGCGGATGGTTCTTCCTAACTGGAGGGCCGGACCCCCGTGCCCTGGGGACACCCAGAGTGGGCATCACTTTGCAACTGCCCCTTTGGTCAAAGCCTCTCTGTGACAGGTCAGGGTGGAGGGGATGCCAGCTTGGAGACCACCCTCACCTCCCACCCTGTTTAAACCCGGTAACTGCAGGTGGAATCCTTCGCATGCCCGCTTGCCCCCACCAGCTCAGCAGTGTGGCCCACAGAGATTGAAACAGCAGCAGATGCCTGGCCCCCCCCCACCCCTTATCAGCCCTTCTGCTCCCAAAGCAGGATAGGGGGCAGTTGGTTCCAAAGCAGAGCAGGAGCCCTGTCCTGCTTGGTTCAAACCCCGGCCTCAGCATCTTAACTGCTGTGCAAATGAGCAAGTGCCGACCCTCCGTTGCTTCAGTTTTTCCATGTGTAAAATGGGATAATAACTAGTGGAGTTTCGTGATGATAAAGGGCATTATAAGCGGGACGTGCTTTTGACAGCGCTGGGCACCTAATGCCTCAGAATTGAGATGTGTTACTATTATTGTTGGTGACAGCAGCATTAGTTCACGGCGCAGGCTCTGATCCCAGCTGTGTGACCTTTGAACACATGCTTACCCTCTCTGGGCCTCAGTTTCCCAACTTGTAAAATGATAAGAGGATTGAACAGGCTACTCCTGAAAGGCCTTAGAAGGAAGCCTCCGTGGAGTCAGCACTCAGGAAAGACTAGCCCCAGTTACTGGGTGCCAGAAATAGCCCCCCACCCCATGCTGCCCTCCTGGGATCTTCCATAGCACACCAGAGAGGGAGAAAGGAGGGCTCCCAGTCACAGGCCCCGACGGTGAGACTCTGGGCCAGGCCCATGGACAGGAGCCAAACACTCCTTACAACACAGGGGCTTGGGGACCCTTGGGGCCACACAGGTCCTCACCCAGCTTCCCGAGTTCTCAACACTTTGAGACTGGGGCACCAAGAGCCCCTTGAAGGCCATGGGGAGCCTTGCTGGGGTGTCCCCACTCCCGTCTGACAACTCTGGTCTCTCAAGACGGCTTTTCTGGTCCAGGATTTGGCAGGTTTTCCATGCACGCTGCCCAGGCACCTGAAGGCTGCACCTCCAGGCCCCGCCGAGCCCCCACCTCCACCAGTTTCCCAGAATCACTCCTTCCCGAGCACGCAGCCTCCTCCCCACCCACCCCTCACCCACCCCACTTGAGCCCCATTGCTGCCAACCCCCTGTGGTCCCTTCTTTCCTGGTTCTACAACAGGGCCTTTGCACTTGCTCTTTCCTCTGCCTGGAACACCCTTGCATGATTGGCTCCCCTTGCCTTTCCGGCCTTAGCGCCAATGTCACCTCCTCCATGAAGCCCTTCTGGATCACCCGATCTGATTGCCTCCCCCGAGGATCCCTTGTTCTCAAATGCCTTGATTTGCTTTCTTCCTCACACCGGCACTAGTCACCCCAAAATCGTCTTGTTCATTGGTTTCCATGGTTTTTAAAATCTCCCTTGGTTAGAACATACTGTTGTGAGAGCTTGTCCATCTCTTTTGTTCACTAACGTGTCCCCAGAAAGAGGGATAGTGCCTGGGGCATAGTAGGTGACTAGTAAATATAATTGGCTGCACAAATGGGTGGAAGGAAGGAAGGACGGGTGAGTAGAAGGAGGGGGAGGCAGGGAGGGTACTTGGGTGGATGGACGAATGGTCCCCACCCAGAAGGCAGACAATACCTGGGCCTCTTTCCTTCCTTGACCCGGTTCTGCCCATTGACGGGGACAGTGGGAGATGGCTGGTGGCTCCGTATTGGTGGCTGGGTGGTGACAAGGTGGGCGATAAGATGGGTTAGATGAAGCACCTCCAGGCAAGGTCACAGGTGCGTCATGATTTCTAAAAGGTGGAGAAAATCTCTGTGACGTCGAGGGCCCTGTCGGAACCTTGGAGTGGCCGTTACTGACCAGGAAGGGGAACTCGGCCCCGGGGCCCCCCAGCCAGGTGCTGGGGAGAGAGGCAGTCAGCGCCCGGCACCAGCCAGGGCCCGCCTGGCATTGTCTGGAGCTGTGTGGTTGAGCAGAACCTCTCCAAAAGGCTGCCGGGCTCATCCCCGGCCGGGGCGGGGGGGTGTCGGGGCCACGGTGAGGGGAACAAGTGCATTTGCATCAGATTTACGCGCAGGTGGCGTCAAGCCTTGTTGTTTAGAGCTCCTTCAGGTGGTCACGTCTCTGCTTTTCCTCCTGCACCCCACCCACCCTGTTTCAGTGTCCCAGAGACCCTGAAACAGGAGGAGGGCACCCTGTGCTGCTGGCCGAGCCTCCTGGGTCCCCTCTTCAGGGTAAATACGCATAATCCTGACACATCATTGAGCTCTCCCTGCAGCAGCCCGACACCTGAATTAACCGCCCGAATCCTCACAACCTCTCGGGGTGGTGCAGCCACTGCCCCCGTTTTACAGAGGAGCAAACTGAGCCCCAGAGGGCGGTGTCACTCACAGGCAGCCACGTGGCGGGTAGGCTGGGGCTTGGCACTTTGTATGGATCAGGGCACTGAAGTCTCACGTGGACCCCACGGACAGAGGTAGGCTCTTCGCCCATCTTACCCAGAAGGCCTGAGAAGGGGTGGAGAGAATGAAGCACAGCTGTGCTGGGGGCTGAGCTCAGATTCACCCTCAGGTCAGGCTGGAAAGTCTGCGTTCTTTCCCGTACTGCTGTGTGCCCAGAATCTGGGACCATCGCTGGAGAGTAATAGGTGCTCAGTAAATACTTGGTGCCTGGCGCTTTGGGAGGCCGCACACCTGGCTCTGCCCAGGCAGGCAGGGGGCACATTCGGGTGACCAAGGGGAGGTGCCCAGCAGGAGAGGAGGACGGGGCTCTTCACAGCAACACCAAGGTTGGATTCCTGCCGAGTGAGGGGACCCGGGCCCAGGCTGGCAGGCAGGGCCACGAGCCCCTTTGAGCCCTAATTCCAAGAGCCCGCTTTGTGTCCCGCTGTATAACAATATGATGGGTTAGGGTCAAGTTGTGGTCCCATAACTTGTGGGAAGACATTTCAGAACAATAAAGGCGTCTGGCTTTATATCTGCCCATATTTTATCCTTGCTTTAGCTTCTCCCGCTTACTTGCCTTGGATTTACTGTGCGAGTATTTTAAACGGGTTGAGGTTTGATGCCTGCCAACGGTCCCCCGGCGGTGCCTGTCCCCTCCCTCCTGCCCCAGGGAGCCTGGCCCTGGCCAAGCCCCCCGTGCTGGCCTCCGCCTGCTGAAATACTTGCCTCCAGGCTCCTCTGACAGCCGGAGCTGTCTCCTGAAGCAGAGGTTATTGGACTGCGGATGTTATGACATTATATTTTGTGTCTGCGCTCTCGAGATGCGTGATGCTGGCAGAATGATAAGCTTGAGGTTGGGCCGGGCGAAGGGGCTGGGTGCCGCAGGCGACTGATAGTGGATGAGTTCCCAGCCCCACCGCTGGCGCCCCAGGAGTTGACAGAACCAGGGCACCAGCCTCCCCGGCTGGGGCTGCTCACACAGTTTGTTGCTGTCAGTGCTGCTTACTCCAGAGGGGCTGGGACAGAACAAGACAAAGCCACACCAGCAGCCCTGCCTCCGCTGTGCTGGCCAGGATTTAGGTTCTGGGCACCGTGCTGAACGCTCTGGTTTATGAATGTGCTATGCCCATGCCACCAGAGGAGACAGGCGTTTTTATCCCTTTTGTTAGTGAAAGAGACTGAGGCACAGAGATAAAGTGACTTGCTGTATCCGTGTCCCAGGGCTATAAAACGGACCACAAACTGGGCAGCTTCAAATAGCAGAGACTGGCCCTCCTATGATTCCAGAGGCCAGAAGTCCAAGATCAAGGTGTTGCAGGGCCGTGAGCCCTCGGAGGGCTCCAGGGGAGGGTCCTTCCTTGTCTCTTCCAGCTCCTGCTGGTTTCCAGCCATCCTTGGCGTCCCTTGGCTTGTGGCTGCATCCTACTGGTCTCTGTCTCTGCTTTCACACAACCGTTTTCCCTGTGTGCATCTGTGTCCAGATTCTCCTGTTCCTCTAAGGACCCTGAGCATTGGATGAGGGCCCACACTGGTCCAGTATGACTCACTTTAACTTGACCCCCTCTGCAAAGACCGTCTTTCCGTCAGGGATCACACTCTCAGGTTCCAGGTGGACGTGAACTTGAGGGGACACCGTTCACCCCAGTATGCTTGCCCCAGTCCCTGTAGCGGATGCTCCTGGGGCCCCGCTAGCTTCTCCTCCGCCCGTCCCGGCGCCTACCGGCAGAGAGCTCCAAGGTCCCCGTGGCTTCCAGATCCCTGTGATTCAAAGCGTGAGCTGCCACTCCAGGCAGGAGGCTGACATCGCACCAAGAAGGAGAGGCGTTGCTGAAAGACCCCGTCCTCCGGTCCTCCCTAGGGACCTTCTCTCCCAGGCTGTCCAGCAAGACGGTTCATCGTGGCCCCTCCCCCCTTCCTCAGGCGCTGCCTCTGGGGGAACTCGAACGAAGGCGATACAAGTAGTAAAAATAATAACAGGACAGCCAACACGCACATCACTGGCTCTGTGCGAGGCAGTTAACGCATTTAATGTCCACAAAAGGCCTGGGCGGAGGGCTGCCAGATTTACAAAGAAAAACAAGACAGGATGCCCCACTGAATTTCAGCTTCAGATAAACAAAAAACACATTTTTGTACAAGTGTGTCCCATGTAATATTTGGAATATGCTTATGCTGAAAACGTATTCATGACCTAGGGCTGGGGGAAAACGGAAGTGACTGCTAGTGGGTAGGGGGCTTCGTTTCGGAGTGATGACTATATTCTAAGATGGACAGTGGTGGCAATTGCCCAACCCAAGAATGTACTAAAAACCATTGAATTGCATACTTTAAATGGGTGAATTGGGTAGGGTGTGTGAATTATATCTTCATGAAACTGTTATATTTAAAAATGTATTCATCGTTTATCTGAAATTTAAATTTCCCTGTATTTTATCTGGCAGTCTTGTTAAGGTAGAGGTTCTCCCACTGTCCCCAGTTCACAGATGAGAAAACTGAGGCCCAGCCAGATAGCACAGCCAGAAGGTGGTGGAAGGGGCTAGCCAGGCAGTTGCCTCCCTGACCTTTAGGGCAAGGGCTCTTCGTTAGAGGGGGAGTGACCCTGTGAGCTTCAGCTGTGTCCGAGGGCCTCCGGGTGCACAGGGGCAGGGGGCAGGCAGTGGCCTACACCCTCCCGGGGGCTCCAGGCCAAATGAGCTGTGGTGTCTTGATTGCATCACCCTAGGCCTCCTGTTGGCACTCGTGTCTGCTGCTGGTACAGCGCAGTCCTGCCTGGCACCTGGCACACAGTAGGCACTTAATAAGCGCTACTGGCATTGACCGTACTTTGGAGCTGCAGGGCTACTGAGGCAGCTGGGAGGATGTTTTGTTAACTTCATTTAGCAGAGATGACTTCTGAGACCCAAAGGGCCACCTGTCACTGAATGAGACAAGCCTGGAGCCTTCTGGATCAGTCTTTCTTCAGGCTGCGGTGTGATATGTGGTCCCACAAAGGCCCTGGGACCCACACCCACGAGGTAGCAGCCGACTCCAGGCTTTGCTCTTTCTAGGAGTTCTGGTCTAGAACCAGGCAGTCCCCCAGCCTTGGCCTGAGCCAAGGGGTTTGTGGTCAGCACCGCCCCTCCACAGGCAAGTGGGCCTCATCACCGCCAGGGGGCAGCAGGGGCTTGGTTGCCACCCCAGCCCTGCAGTCCTGATTCAGGGCCCCTGGGACAGAGCTGGGCTTGGGGAACTTTGGTCTTGGGGGTTGGTGGTGGGGTGCGGGTCTGTAGGCATCGGTGTAATGTCCACCCCCGTCCCAGGGGCTGGCTGTCCCAGTGCTCCGTCAACCTACCTGTGAGCAGAGGGACTGATGAAACGCCACCTGCCTTGCATCAGACTGACGGTTACTGCCGGCTGCTCGCTGCCTGTGGGTGGTGATTGTTGAGTTCTGCTGTTCCTCCCAGGAGGAGGAGTATTTAGTCCCTGGGCTCAGGGAGCCGGCTGTCAGGTGGTCCAGGAAGGTTCCCACCCTACCTGCTGCCCGCAAACTTCTGTGAGGGTGGAAGTCGGCAAGAGGGTGGCAGGAGAGGGAAAGAAAGAGGTCAAGGCCTGAGAAATTAAACGTTCATAAATGTAGGCCCGGCACTCACAAAGTAGGGCAAAGCCATTAGTGCTCATTAAAATTTAATACCTGCCTGTGCTCCCGCGGCCCCGCTGGACACTCTAATTCAATGGGTATAGAGGGAGAATTCGCAAATCATGGTGGAGGTTGGGGACTTGCTTTTCTCATGTTAACGTGAGGAGGATGGTCTGGCTTTGAGCTTCACCTTCAAAGTGGTGACGTGGGGGGTCCTCGGATTAGCAAATCCTCTGTGCCCATTCTTCGTGGGGTGGCTCTCCCCTCTGCAGGTGCACCCCAAGCTTCCAGGCCCTGCTGGGAGCCAGGTGTGGACCTCCCCTCTGAAAGTCCCTGGAGGGGTCAGTATTGCTCTTTTGTCTTCGTTGGAGTGAAAGGCCCCCCTCCCCCCAGAGCATCTTTTCCCCAGCAAAGTAAGCCTTTCCTGTCCAGTTTCCCGCTGCCTCCAGAAAGCGTGTCTTCCCTAGGCACTGTGAACACCCTCCGTGCCAGCCTCAGCTCTGTTGGCACAGTTTCCAGGCTCAGCATTGGCCCAGGTCAGGTACTCTGGAAACTCTACAAGGTGTGGCAGGCTAGAAGCATCCCTGGAAGGCTCCCTGGAGGAGGTGATGCTTAAGTCCTCAAAGGACATGTATAGGAGTTAGGCCAGTGGAGGGAAGCGGCTGGGCATTCTCTATGGGGGGGGGGGGTGAGCTTGTAGGGAGGATGGGGCTTGGGTACCTTAAAAAAGGGAAGCTGGAGGTCAGGCCCTGGCAAGGTGGGAGATGAGCAGGAGGGAGGGTCTGGGGTAAACTGGGGCAGGGCCTGCATGCCAGGCTAAGAGTATGGATCTTGCCCTGAACCACTGGTCTGAGAATGGAATGGATCAAGCCGAAGAATCTCAGCCTGGGGCAGCCCGGGCTTCAGGGCAGCTTCAACTATGGAGTGTGTTAAAAGGAAGAAAAGGGGGAAATTGAGATTATTGCATCCCTGCTGTGTGCCAGGCTCTTCCATGTGAGAAGGACAGCACGAATCTCCCCATTTTATAGGTGGACAAACTGAGGCCAGCGTGTGGGCCAGGTCTGCCCAAGGGTGGAGCAGGAATGCAGAGGGGCGTCGCAGAGCCTGCAGGCCTGGCTGGGCTAGACACAGGCTGGCATGTACGCTGGTCAGAGACACTTCCCAGGGCCAGTGCCCAGCTCTGTGGCTCCAGCTTCGGGCTGGGCACCACGCCCAGCCCTCACCACAGTGGCTCTGAGCCTCCCTTCCCACCAGGGCTCCCACGAAAACCCTTTGCATCTTTTGAGTCACCCTTAATAAACGGGCCTTCCATCTGTCACCTCCGCCCTCCCCTGCCCACACTCTCCAGGGGCCTGCCCAGAGCAGCTCCTAAATTATCCACGCCTGCCTCCTCCCGGCTTCCTCCAGCTCCCCGCTGCCCTCCCCTGGCCTCAGCCCCTTTCCCAGCCTGGCCGGGAGCAGAGCGAGCCCAGAATAGATCAGGAAAGAGGAAAACCACAAACACCCCGGCCCTGAAGCAGGGACGGCTGGGGGAGTCCCACCGGACTTGGGGCTGCCCCAGACCAGACTCAAGACCCCCGTCCTGGGGCCCGGAGGGCTGGCGGGCTGTCCCGGGGCTCCTTGCGTCCACTGAGCTCAGGGGTGCTCAGGGGTTTTCCTCCTTTTTACCCCTGGCTTCCTTCCTGGAGAAAGTTCTCACAGATACTAGTAAGGCCGTTGAGAGCATCCTCTCAGACCCAGGCTGCCCGTTCCCAGCATCAGTCTTTCCTGCTCACTCAAAGCTCACATCCCATGTTGGAAAACCCACTCAGATCCCATGAGAAGAGGAGGGATGTACACACTGCTCCCCGGCCCCACCCCCGCCACTCCGAGCCTGTGGGCAGTGAGGGAGATAGATAAAGTGCAGCCTCTTCTCTGCCGGCTCAGCACTTGGCGGTGGGGGGTTGGGGGCGGCTTGGGGGTGGGCGGGTGTCTCTTGTTTTAAGAGACAGGAAATATTCAGCCACAGGCCCTAACACAGACAGGTCCCGGCTTGAACTCCAGAATACAGCAGATTCACTGCAACGGTGATGCGAAGACACGCCCCTCCTCCAAAAGCACCACTTCCAGCTCCAAGTGGGAGAGACTGCTGTCCTGGGGGCCGTGGGCGGGCTGGATGTGGCCCCTGCTCACTGTCTCCCTCCACGCCTGCGGTCTGCCAGCACCTTCCGATGCCAGGCCGCTGCCAGAGGCGGGCTGCCCACCACCAGGCGCCAGCAGAGGAAATCAGTTGGCTCGGGGCCCGGCGGCTCCCTCCTCTCCCCAACTTGGCAGGGGGGTGGCTCTGAGCAGTTTGGGGCGTCCAGGCCATGTCCAAGTTCTCCCAAGGGGTCAGAATGGACATCCAGAGGCTGCCCAAGTGGAACAGCGCCCCTTGGAGGGCCTGTGGGGACTGGAACCAGGGGTGTGTCAGGAGGCCACATCTGGAAGGCCCTAGGGCCGGGAGCACTGGCGTGGCTGCTGCCTGGGAGACTGCTGTGTCCCGTCTGTGTGGGAGCCTGTGACCCCACAAGGCTTGGGACCATAAGACAAGGGAGAGACAGGCAGAGAGAGGGAGCAGGGGTGGGTGGGCAGGGAGCAAGAGATTGTGAGAGAGGGGTGGCCCCTCCAGCTGGCGAAGCTGGGAGAGGATGCCAGGATGCAGGGGAGGTATGGAGTGGATGGACGCAGGCAGAAGCCAACCCCGTGGTGCCCTCCCTCACTCCCAATTCCCTGTGGAGTTCGGTGAGGAGGAAGGGAAGCGATGAGGCTTGGTTTCAAATGCCTGGGTCGGGGGTTCAAATAAATACCTTCTCTCAGTCCCTGGGACAAAGCAGAGATTTTTCTCCCCTTTCCCAGATGGAGAAGTAAATTGCGGCTCAGAGAGGCAGAGTGCTGGACCAGAGCCACACAGCAAAGCCCGCTGGCCCGAGACCCGTGGCCCTCCGCCTCTGCACATGCACACACACCTGTGTCCACGTCCTGCTGCAAGTGCTGCTCTGCCCCCGCTCCCCGGCCGCTGCACGGCCTTGGGGTCCCCTTCCACTGTCCCTGCTAGGAACACATGGTCTCTGGTGGCCAAGGCTTGCAGAGGGGCTGGTTCTGGAGAGGGGCCCTCCTAGCTTCTGAGCTGTCACGTCTGAATTCACAAGGTTCCAAAGTCACCTTCTGGGCAGGGAGCCTGGGCTTCTGACTGAGCCCCTGGGCCTCCCCGGAGCCTCTTGGCAGCACGGGCGGCACCACCTGCCCGCTGAGCAGCCATCTGGCCCCGCTCAAGGACACCCGTCAGCTTCACACCTTGGTCGTCTTCGCAACCGCTTCTCTGGGGACCTGCTGGCCTAGGGCGTTGGGACCAAAGTGACGTGGGCAGGGAGCCCCTCCTGTTGTCTGATTTTAATTCGGGCACCTCCCCCGGGACCCTCCCTGGGGCCCTTGAGGAGGGAGGCAGGAGGCTTCCAGAAGCCGATGAGCCCCGGGGAGCTGCCCCCCACCACAGCGTTGCGCTTCCAAAATCCTGAGGCCCACCTTCCACCCCACAGACCAGTTCACTCAGAATCTCAGGGTGGGAGGACCCAGGAGTGGTGGATTTTCCAGGCTCCTGGGTGACTCCATGGGCCACCCCGGTGAGAACCTTGGTATAGCTGCACCCTGCCCTGCATTCGAGTCTTCAGGGTTCAGACCCCGGTGGGTGGTGTCACCGCCTATACCTCAATGTCCTCATCTGCAAAATGGGCCTGACAGTAGTGCTGACTCCACAGATGGGCCTAGGGGCTCAGTGAGTTAACGCAGGTGAAGGGCTGGGCGCCTCTGGAAATTGGGGCGGAGTGTTAGTGCCATCTGTCTGCAGGTGGAGGAGCGAAGGCAAATGTGAGAGCTTCCTCCCTCCCGGTCGGGAGGTGGGGGCTCAGAGGTGGCAGCCTGTGTCTCATCCCAGCTGCATTGCTGGTTGTCTTTGGGTCATTGGTTGCACACCCCCCCCCACCATGTCTGCACTGTGGGGACCTGTCTGCCACCTGCGGCTGTGGCAGGAATAGAGGTAACGTGTGAGAGCTGCTGGGTTACCAGCATGAAACTAACCAGTTCCCTTCCTCTCAGACAGATTGCTGGGCAACCTGGTATCTCCATGTCCCCAGCTGTAAAACGGGGGAATTAGGCAAGAATTGAGGGGCCAAGTTCAGGTTCCTGCAACTAACAGGGGAAACCAAACCTCGCAGCTGGTGCCAGGTTGCTGAGCTAGTGGACAATGTCTTTTCTGGTCACTTGGTCCTGCTCAGGGGAACATGTGTGCACGTGTGTGTAGGTGTGTGTGCATTTGTGTAGGTATTTTAGATGGGGGGCTGTGTGCATGTGTAGATATGTGTGATTGTGTAGTGTATGCATACTCACATGGTGTGTAACTATGCATAAACATGGGTGATATTGTGTGGGGCACACACGTGTGCATGTGATATGAATGTGTGTGGGTGTGTGCTTTCATGCACATGTGGCAGTGTTTGCTGCATTGCTGTGTGCACACACACTGATGAATGCATTGCATTGTGTGTACAAACAATGTATGTGTGTTTGTCGTGCTATCTGACTGGTGTAAACACGGGTGCAGTGGGCGTGCACTCGTGGGGTGCTATTGGGAAACTTCCAGAGTCGTGTCAGCCTCGGCATCTGGCCCCGTGCTCACAGGGGGCTGCCTCGTCCGAAGGCCCTGGGGGTCCCCCCAGCTGCCCCCCCGACCCCAAGCAGGACCCCATGCAGTCTGGAAAGGTCTGATCCCATGGGGTGGGGTTCAGTCCACAGGGGCTGCAAGGACTTTTACGTGTGTCAGTGTGACTACTTGATGCGCGCAGAGAAGTACAGAGAATGGAGCCCCTTCTTTCACATCACGCACCCAGCCTCAGGAAGGAACTGCTGCCAGCGTGCTTCCTCTCCCCGCCAGCCCCCTTGGGCTTGTTAGAGCCCCTGCAAGCCCCTGGGGAGACCCCCCCCCCGGTCTCTCAGCCCTCCTGCCTCACTTCGTTGCTGGGAAGTGGACGTAACAGCGGCGCCGAGCTTTGCTAGGCGTGCGTGTCTGCTGAGCGCTGGCCGCGGGCCAGGCGCCCTGAGCACTGGGGCTGTGTTGGCGGTGGACACACGAAGCCCCCGCCCTCATGGGTGCACATTCCAGGGCGCGTTCTCCCTGCTCCCGCTCGTTGACTGCTGGCAGGTCACTGCTGGCTGGGGGACAGACCTGGACCAGCCCGGCCTCAGCCGGCTCTGCCCGGACAGCACACCTGGCTGAGGAGCAGCGGCCTCGTGCTGCGTCCCCACTGGGCCCCAGCCCATAACGCTGCACTCTCCTAGCCAGGCCAGCACCTTGAATAACGAATGCAAATTCTTTAAAAGTCAAGACAAGAGGCAAAATATGGGATTATCCACCAAAGTTTCGGCCAGCCCCTCCCCATTCTGTCATCAAAGACAGGGGAATGTGAAATTGACACCACATTGGAAGCTGACTATCCTCCAACGGAACAAAAAGATGTGAGAAAACAAGGTGTGACTGTGTGTTATGTATCTTGTGCCTGTGGAGGTCTCATCTCTGTCTGTGATTGTGTCCATCCATCCGTGTGTCTGTGTGCCTCTGGATGTGGTAAGGACATCTACGCGTGTCTGTGTGGCTGTGTGTCTTACGTCTGTGTGTGCGGGATTGTGTGTATCTGTGTGTGTCTCTGTGTTTATGTGGTTGTGTATCTTGTGTGATTGTACATGTGTGTGTGATTGTGTATGTCTGGTTGTGTCTGCATGTGTTTGTGTTCTGTATGTGTCTGCAGCTGTGTATTTTGTATGATTGTGTGTGTACCTGACTGTGGGTATGGTTGTAGCTGTGTGTCTGTGTGTGTGTCTGAGCACCTGTGCTTGGAAGCGGGTGTAGCAGAGACCTGGCTTGGACCATGCAAATATCTGTTTGCAAGAGAAGGCGGCTGGGTCTGAGGCCTAGTTTGAATATCCAGATCACTAGGGTGTGGACCCCAGACCCCGTGCCCCCAAGTGGCCCCAGAACACCTCCCCCAAGATCGAGTCTAGACCTTGAAAGACTGGATGGGAGCAAGTGTGCCAGGGCCCAGGAGCTCTAAGTCTGAGCACCCCCTACCCCCGCCGGGATGCAGTCTCTGGGGGTGTGGGGACCCCGCCCAGGCAGGATGGGGAGGGGAGCCAACATCATACATTATTCAGCAGCTCCTGAGTTCACATTCTTCTCCCTGATACTTTTACAACCTGTCAGTAAATAAAAAGATTCTACATTATTTATAGAAATGGAGCAGAATTGGCCATGAGGATTTAGGATTGCTGTTATTAGGGAGTCCTCAGGACCACTGGAACGGGCACCGAGTGGGAGGGACAGGAGCTGGCGAGCTGGCCCAGAGGCCCCGGCTGTCTCCCTGGCTGGCCGGGGGCTCCTGGGGGAGGGCATGGCCAGTCCTGCCAGCTGAGCCCACTCCGGGCCGGCCTCACTCTGGGCGGGCGGCCTGGCTGTGGCCAGAAGGTAGTGGGCGGGGACCACCCACATAGGATGAGAGCAGGGGCAGTGGGGGACACCCAGAAGCCAAGTGCTGAGCGAGGTGCCAGGGAGTGTGCGAGAGGCCCTGATTACCCCCAGACAGTGTTCATGGAGCACCTGTTCTGTACGCAAGGCCCTGCACGGCGTCCAGGGCAGGGCCCACCTCCCCAGTCCCTTTGTCCTAAAACTGTTGGACCATCAGCCCAGTCAGGGTTTGGAAATGGTGTTGTGCCCTGGCCTGATGCGCACACCCCCTGTCCCACTTGTGGACGCCACGTCCTGCCCTGCCGGACTGTTCTTGCCAGATGAGTCATGTGTGGGGCCGAGTGATTCTCAGCCTGGAGTCCCCCGGTTCCCTACCAGAAGTTTTTAACTTTGCACTCTCCACTTTGATGGCAGTCTAAACATAACCAACATGAGCATGTTCTGTTGTTGGACGACCACCCTTTGAGCATTTCTGGGGACTCGGGGTGTGTGTCTATGTGCAGTTACATTCACACAGATCTCTCCTTGGGATGGCAGTGAGTGCCACACCCTGGGCTTCTCAACGCTGGACCCCAGGCACACTAAGGTCTCCCGTTGAGAGAACTGTTTTCTCACAAGCCCTGCAGTCCCCAAATCTGAGAACTGATGGCCCAGAGAGGGCAAAAATCCTGTGCCGTTTGTCTGTAAGCCCAGCTTCCTGCACATAGAAGGTGCCCTATGGTGTTGAGCTGGTTAAGAGTTATTCATCCTTAGGAACCTTGCTGTCTGGGGAGGAGGCGAAACAAGCCATGGACACTGAGACTGGGGAGTAGCCTGTCATGAGGACCATGGCATTTTCTAAGCTGAACCTAGAGATACTGAGGGGCCCAGGGGAGCGGGGAAGTCAATGGGACATGGTTGATCCAAGAAGTCAGCCATGAAGGGGAGACTGGAGGGGGCCTGGAGGAATGAGCTGAGTTTGCAGAGGTGACAGAGAGCGGCCTCGCAGCTGAGAATATACTGACTGGGACCTGTCATCTTCTAACTGAGGGCTGGGGCCAGGCTGCACTGCAGGAGGTTGGAGATAGGAGTGTGGATGAGGAGATGGGGTTCTGACAGCTCAGCTGAGTGTGGGCTACAAAACCACAGGCCAGCACTTCCCAGAGAAGGTGCTGAGGGTGTGTCTGGCTGGGTGTATCAGCTATCTACTGCCGTGTAACAAATTATCTCAAAACTTTGCAACTCCAAACAACATTTATTATCTCACAGTGTCTGTGGGTCAGGAATCTGAATACAGCCTAGTGGGATCTCCAGCCCTCACAGGTTGTGATCTGGGTGTTGGCCAAAGCTACCGTCTCATCTGAAGGCTCACTAGGGAAGGACCCGCCTCACAGCTCACTCACAGTCATTGGCAGGATTCAGTCCCTGGAGGGCTGCTGGACTGAGGACCTCAGTCCCTTGCTGAAGGTTGGCTTGAGGCCTTCCTTGATTCCTTGCCACGTGGCCCTCTCCCATGTGACAGCTCACAACGTGGCAACCTGCTTTATCAAAGTGAGCTGCCAAGAAGGCAAGAGCATGTGTGCTGGGGGAGAGGGAACCAGTCTTTTAAACAAATCTCTTGAGTGACATCCCATCCTTTCTGCCGTATTCTGTTCATTAGGTGCAGGTCCCTACGTCCAGTCCATGAAGGGGCATGAACACAGGGAGATGGGGTCGCAGGGAGTCACAAGAGAGGGATAAAATTAGCGGTCTTTCTCCCGAGTGACCATCTTGCGAATCATCCAAGGTTTGGGGGACTGGTACGTAAGGAACAGTGACAGTCTGAGCATGGAGTACGATTGGGGTGCTCCCCTGAGCTGCTGTGGGGAGGGGTGCTCAGGAACTTGCTGCACTGCTGGGTGCAACACAGAGCAGGGGGCACTTGTCTAATCCCCTAAAACATCTCTGCTGTGACCCTTGGCTCTGGCTGTGGTAGAGGTGAGAACAGCTACTGGGCAGCCTCCCTCTGCTCTGCAGGTCTGGGCACTCTGAGGGGCTGGTCCTGGCCATGATGCTGGGACACTTCTGAGAAAGTGGCCCAGGTTGTCTGGGCTGCCATCCCACTGGTGCATCTGGACCTCTGGGTGTCATGGCCAGCTCCATCATCTCTGGTCCCCATGCAAGATGAAAGTCAATCTTGCCTTCCCACAGGCCTGGCACCCTGACCCACCATAGATGGGTCCTGAGGGATCACAGCCTCCACCCCGGAATGTGCTGAGTACCCAGTGAGGTGGGAAAGAGGGGCCCTCCCCAACACTGCTATCCCAGTGACACCTACATGGGTGAAGTCAGGGTTCTGCTTATGGAAGACCTGGCAGGGAGCAGGGCACTGATGGGACTCATGCAGAAAGATCAGGCACCTCCACAGGCCAAGAAACCTGGATTTCAGGAACCGCATGGCTTGCCAAATGACTGCTACAGACGAGTGTTTCCCAGACTTCTGCATCTGTGACTCACAATGTGAATTTTACATTTTACATCATGACCCAGCCTCTGCGCATGCACGTGTGCCCTTGGGACGGTGCTCAGATGATGCTGGTGTCTCCTATTTTCTTTTGGGCAGTGGAGAAAAGATCCTTACCCCAGCCACAGAATGATTTCACGGCCCCTTCTTGGATCTTAACTTGCAGTTTGAAGAAGAAAGGTGAGAGTCAGTGCCCCAGAGCTGTTTGGAAATCAGATAGGCATAGATATCAGGATAGCAGGGGGCGACTGTCACACCTGGGGGTCCTGTCTTCTCAACTTGGGTCTTCTTGAGGGGGGAGTGTGTCCTCTTCACGTCCACACGCGACCCAGAACATAGAAAGTGCTGAATAGAATATTAACGATGGATGAATGAATGAATGAATGAATGACTACATGATGAACCCACTGTGGAACCAGGTGGTTCCTGCTGGGATCCTGATGTCCCATCAAACTCACATCTTAGAGAAAAAGAGTCTGCAAACCAGGGCAGGAAGTGACTGGGTCCCGGGTCCCGCCCCCGCCTGCAGCCGAGGCAGCCAGCCGTCTCTGCCAGTCACATCCCCCAGCAAACCCTTCTCCCACCACCAACCTCTGTTGACCCCTGTAATTGGGATCTGCTATTTGAAAGAAGATTCATTCCCTTTGCAGTTGACGGACCTGCAGAAGAGGTGGGGAGGATGGGAGGCGAGGCCCCCTCAGCCTCCAGAACTTAATGGCTTGCCCCCCTGTCCTGAAGGTGCTTGCTGCCAGCCCAGCAGTGACAGTTTTATTGGCAGGCGGGCCTGCTAGAAGGATTGTGGGCTATTTACAGTGTCGAGGCCGTGGCTTTGCGCAGAGACAGTTAACATAAATTCACATGATAGATCCGTTATCACTTCATTGAACTTCTGGCGGACCCATCGAAGGCCGAGCGATAACACACTGTTTCCTGGGCTTGCACAGCACTGGGATACATTAAATACACTTTATTTACGGCTCTCCATCGTGGTGCTGTGGGCAGGAGAATGCAGCTTTTGCAACTACCGTCTAATTTTATGATGAGCATTAAAGCCGGGCCTATAATTTGCACCTTTTTATTCATTAGACAGTGGTGCAGCCATAAGTCAAAAAGGCCCAGGGATTTAGATGCAGATCCAGAAGATAAACTATTGACAAGCCAGATGTATTTTTACATTAGAGCGCCTTTACAATAGTTTATGTTGAGAGTGGAATATAAATTGCGTTATTAAATATGAACCGCTCTTGGAGCCAGTGCTCGCCAGCGAGAGGAGGGAGGGGGCTTGGAGCCCGGAGCTGGGAGGGGCCGCCTAATTTCTCAAGGTTGAATGTATGATTCTGCTCTGTGAGTTTTGTCTGTTCGGAGCCCCAGTCAGCATGATGGGGTGGAGGCAGCGGACTCAGACTAGCCCACCGCTGAGCAGGCGGGATGTCCAGGGCTACGCTTCCCACCCAGCTCCTTCCAGGAAGGAGGGCTCGGTCAGCTGCCAGGCCAGGAGGGCGCATGCCCACTAGCTCTCTGGAGGGGGCTGGGGTGACACTGGTGAGGTATGGTGCCCTTCTGACCTGCAGGACGCCCAGCAAACTCTTCCAGGACATTTCAGCTGCTGTGCAGAGTTTGGCAGGAATGGGGGCCTGGCACATGGCCTTCTGTGGGGTCACCGGTTTCCTGGTCCTGGGCTGGCTTGGGGGCCCAAGAACCTGAATACATCCCAGGGCTTCTCAACACCACTGCTGTTCAGGGCTCGATCACTCTCGGTGAGGGGCCCTCCTGCACACAGTGGGATGTTGAGATGCCATTAGCACCCCCCCCAAGTTGTGACTACCCAGAACGTGTCCAGGAGTTACCAGCTGTCCCCCAGGGGCAAAACAGTCCCCAGAGGAACCCCTGATATAGTCCATCAGGCTCTTGACTTAACATCAGAAGACCTGAGGTCACATTCTGGCTCGGCCGCTGGCCACCCCTGGGATTTCAACTTTCCTGGCCTCCGTGTTCTCACTGATGGAAGGATGGGGTCGGAGCACTGGATTTCTGACTTCCTCCGCTTACCTTCCTGTGGTTCTAGAAGGGCTGCACAGGTGTGTCAGGACAGCTGTGGGATTACCGCCGTTGCTGCTGGTCCAGAGCATCTCCGTGACTGGGTTTGCAGCTCTGTTCCCCTGGGTGGCCCAGGTGACTCCAGCGAGCATGCACTCAGGTGGCGTTCCTTGGATGGAAGGGATGGGCCTCCGGGTCCCAGATGTCCTCAAGCTTCCAGTGGGGCTAGATCGAGGTTCTCGAACTCCTGCAGCATCACCATCCCCTGGAGGGTGTGTGAACATCTCTGGTGCTGCGCTCTGTCCTAGCATTTCTGACCCAGCAGGTCTGAGCGGAGCCAGAGACTGCATTTTTAACAAGTTCCCAGGTGACGCTGACGCCGTAGGTCCAGGACCACAGACAGAATCACTGGGCTAGAGGAAGTCAGGGTGGGGAAGGGCTCCTGGGAACGGACTGATCAGGAGTCTCGTGGCAAAGTCATAGAGGTGGGGCTGACAGGCTCCAGGCTTCGAGGCTTGGGGCCCCACGGCTATCCGAGGCGTGTGCTTGACAACTGGATGCCTCAGAAGCGGAAGATGAACCTCACTTGCTGCCTTTCCCAGCAAGTGGCTCATCTCCACTCCCATTCTTTGGACAAGGTGGACTGCCTCGCTCCCTCCTGGCTGCCCATCCAGATTAACACTCAGCACAAAGCTCACCTTCTCCAGGATGCCCTCTCTGACTGCTCCAGCCCCCCAGTGCAGAGAAGCCACTGCCACTTGTGGGATGTCGGTGACAGGCACCACCACGAGGATGTGGTCCAGAGCTGAAAGGACTCATATCCCCATGTCATCCCTTCCAGGCCCCAGCCCAAGGTCCTCCGGCCGCTGGGTGGGGAACGGACAAAAGGGGCAAGGACAGAGGCCGGGAACTGTTAGGAGTTTGTTGCAATAATCACGGCGAAGACATGATGGTTTCTGGGTCTGCAGTGGTAGCTTTGGAGGGAGTGACTGGATTCAGGGTACGTTTGGAACTCGGAGCTGTCGGGATTTGCTGGTGGATTGGAGGTGGGATTTGAAAGAGGACTCAAGAACATGTCCAGGGTTTTGACTTGAGCAACTGGAAGGCTAGCGTTGCCAGGAAGAATGGGTTTGGGGAGAAGAGCTGGGGATCCGTTCTGACTGCATTAAGAGATGCTGTTATGCACCCAAGTGGAGATCCAGTTGGCAGTTGGATATTTGAGTCTGGAGCTACAAATGCAGCGCCCTTGGTGCACAGATGGTGTGTGAGGCTGGGAGCCTGGGGGAGACACGTTGGGAGGGAGTGGTGTTTGGGGAGCACTGGGCCCTGGCAGACTGACAGTTTCGGGGTGCTGTCTTGGTCACTACAAGGACAGCAGCGAGGGTGCATGGGCCCTGCCTCAAATAGACAGCTCCCCCAGAGAGAGTGCTGTGGACCGTCAGGGACTCCATCTAGAGAGGGATCAGAGTTTACGAATACACCAGCCTTTCCCTTGGTGGTGATGCAGTGCTTCTCAGCCTTGAATCCTTGTTCCCATCACCCGGGAAACTCTAAAACACCAGATGCCCGGGCCCCACCCACAGAGATCTGATAGAAATGGGCTGGCTGGGGCTTCTGTGGGGAGGGTTTTGAGACCTCCCAAGTGACTGCGAGTTGTAGACGAGACTGAGAGCCGCTACTCTGGGAGGGCCAGGGTCGTGGGGCACTGGGCTAGAGCAGGACAGGGCATAGGCAGGGCCGGGACCTTTGCTGGAGAGTCCCCTCTAAAACCCAGCTGGGACTGTTCTGTCGTTCCTTCTGCCGGCAGTTGTCACGGGTTTGTGAAGTGCCCAGGCCCGTGTTGGGATGCTGACCTGACCTGAGAGATGAGTCCCCTGTCCTCCCTCCTGGTGTCTAGAGGGGTCTGACAGTTACCTTGGCAAACACTAAACAGCGTGCTTGTCACAGTGGCTGGTAGAAGTGCTGGGAGCTGAGCCTGAAATCAGGGAGGGCTTCCTGAAGGTGGTGATGCTTGAGCCGGTCTTTGAAGGCAAAGGATGTTCCCTATGTGGAGAACTGGAGACGGGCATTCCAGACAGAGGGAATGGCATGGGAAAAGGCTTGGGCTGTAGGGGGCGGATCTCCACACAGCTGGGACAGAGGATGAGGTGCTAGCGGTGGGACGCAGTTGTGGGGAGCAGCAGGGGCCAGGTCAGCTTGGGCGTTAAGGTGAGGAGACCGGACTGTGGCCTGAGTTGTTGCTGAAGACGGGGCTGTGCTGGTTGGGTGGTGTCCCCCAGGTGCACGTCCACCTGGAACCTCAGAATGTGCCCTTAACTGGAACTATAGGGTCTTTGCAGGTGTAGCCAAGATGAGGTTATACAGGATTAAGGCGGGCTGTAAACCCAAGGCTGATGTCCCAACAAGAAGGCCCTGCGAAGGGGCCAGGGTTGCTGGCAGCCACCAGAACCTGGAAGAGGCAGGAAGGCTCCTCCCCCGGAGCCTCCTGAGAGTTGATCTCAGACTTCTGGCCTCCAAATCTGTGAGAAAATACATTCCTGGTTTTGTAGGTCACCTCATTTATGGTGCTGGGTTACAACAGCCACGCAGGACTCATACAGGGCCAAGCAGATTTTGATTCTCACCTGGTTTTATCCTCCCCCTCAGTTCACCTCGAAGGAAACCAGGGAGAGGCCCTGAGAGTCCCAGGTGGTCCCAGGGCTGACTGTGCACCTGCGCTCTCTGGTCCCACCCGACCACACCTCCTACTGCTGGCCAGTTGGATTCCCTGGTAATGGAGATGGTAACAAGTGAGCCCCTGGTGACCCGGTACACCTGCCCACGCCCCGAGGCTCAGCATGTCTGTTTGCCTGTGATCAGTACGTGCTGGCCCAAGGATAAGGGGGCTGAATGGTGGCTTTTCAATGTCCTGTTGGAGGTTTAGGGCCTCCCACCAGGGCCCCCAGAGAGGGTGGGGGCGCCCAGGCTGGAGCTTCAGTACTGCAGTGTTGCAGGCCTCCATAAGGGGGCGTCACTAGGATGCAGCCCGCCCTGCAGGGGGCGTCCTGGAGGCACCTGCTGCCTCCTGTGCCAGGCATGTCTCCTGACCCTTTGGGCCTCAGTGTCCTGCTCTGTCAAATAGGAGTAAGAACAGTACCCACCCCAGGGGTCCCTGGGAGGATTAGAGTGGCATCTGCAGAGTGTTTAGAACAGCACCCAGCAGGCGGTGAGTGCTACAGAAGTGTCTGTGAAAGAAAACCCAGAAGGGAAGCCAGGCAATGGGGATGAAAGCGGAAGCCTGGTCTCTCCTTAGCGAGGCCCCGCAGCAGCCTAGGCCCAGGACAAAGGTGTCTGGGGGTCTCTCTGGCCCTGGCCCCGGCCCCGGAGTATGGGAGGATGGGAACCCAGGACATCCTGCCGGGTACCTGCTTTCCATTGAGTCACCCAATTCCCCGTGCCTCTGTCTCATCCAGCCCTGGGAGATGCACCCCACCAACGAGCGCAGCAAGCAGGGCATCCAACCCCTCATTCAATGAGAAGCAAACTGAGGCACAGAGAGGGGCAGAGCCTGGCCCAAGGATGCACAGCTGGCTGAGGTTCTGACTCCACCCACCCTGCGATGCGCTCTCTGTGGTGTCTCATTTAATCCTCACCTGTGATGCGAGGGGTGGAGATGTGAATCACCCCAAGGCACAGCCTGACCCTGACCCAAGGAGTCTCATGGGCCCAGGTCTCAGAGAGACCTAGAGGTAGAGCTGGGCCTCCAGCAGTGGCCCCCGGCTAGCTTATCACTTACTCACTCAACAGACTCCTGGACAGCTACTTTCTGATGGGCAGAGGGGGGAAGGCAGGTTTCCTGACTATCTGCTGCTCATTCTGCAGACATGGCCTGGTGAATGGTCTCCGTGTGTGTGTGTGTGTGTGTGTGCGCGCGTGTTGTGTTGGCTACATGTCACTTTTCATCCTACCTGCTTTGCCAGCTTCAGAGGTGGGGAGAAAGCAGGTAGCTGTATTCCCATCCTTAATGTTTCCTTTAAGAGTGGCCTATCTGGGGGTCCAGACTCAAGGACCTTCTTCCTAAGAGAACCCATATTAGCTGACATTCACTGAAGCTTCTTCTGGGGCAGGCCCTGCTCTGTTCTTTCCACACATTACTTGCTCAGCCCTCACCCCACCCCACGAGGTGGGCCTTTGTTGTCATCCTGGGACCTTCTTGATGAACACCTCTTGATGACACCCTTCCTGATGTGGTTTTGATAAATGCGCAGACCTGACCGTTCATTTTTAAATGGATGACCCAGCGTGGGGAGGCGGTCCTGGACCCCAGGTGGCCCATCTGTGGACCCCTGCACCCAGCTGTCCCCAGGGCACCTGAGGCCTAGGTCGCCCCATCTCTGGTCCCTGCCTCCCGCATCCAAGGCTGTGACGCAGCAGCAGCTTTTTCTAATGGGTTAAGTGACTTTGCTCCAGACACAATCCTGCTTATATTATCGGCATGAATAAAAGATGAATTCGGCGGGGGTGGCTGTCAGGACCCTCCCTCACACATGCACAGAGGCTCTGGGCAAGACTGACGGTAAGAGGCTTCTGGGGAAGGAGCTGGGGGTGCCCCCACAGAGCCACTAAATGAGGGATGTCAGCTTCCTCCCCTGGGGGACTGGGGGCTGCACCGGAAGTGGGGGAGGGGCGCTGAGGAGGGAGGGGCAGAGGGGCACTGGCTGGGAGTCCAGGCCCATCGGACACATGTTTATTGAGCTGCCACTCTGTGCCTGGCGCTGTTCTGGCCAAAATAAATGGGGAGGGTGTGGGGGAGAAATGCAGACAAGGTCCCACCCTGGGGAAGGGACATGCATAGAAAATACACTTGTGCTCAAGTGAGTACATGATGCTGGGCAGAGTGTGATAAGAGCTGTGGAAACAGTGAAGCCAGGGAGAGAGGAGAGGGACAGGTGGGAGCTGAGGTTTCAGGAGGTGACCTTCCGGCCTGAAGGGGTGAGGAGGAGGTGCATTCTGGGCAGAGGACACAGCAGGTGCAAAGGCCCTGAGGTGGGCATGTGCTTTGGTGCATTTGAGGCTAAAGCTGGAGAGCGAGGTGGGGAGGGGCGGAGGCCATGGAGGAAGGATTAGGGCGGGTCCTGCAGGGCCTCCAGGACCACTCAGGGCTCTGGCTTCTTTTCTGAGTCGGGGTTGGGCTCAGCAGACTCTGGCAAGCTGGCTTAGAAGGAGGGGCTGCTGGAGTCCCCAGGCTGCTCGTTAACCAGGCCTGGTCGCTCTGGGCTCTGGCAGGGCAGAGCAGGGCAGGGCAGGGCACCCTGCTCTCCTGCTTGCCTGCTTTATCTTGGCAACAGATTGCACAAACCCCTGAGCTAATATTGAACTTGCCTGGATTTTAAATAGCAGCTGTAAACACCACTGCTCCCAAGCCCCAGCCCTCTGATGCCTGCCCGAGGAGGGCATTCAGGTGCGGCTGGCCCCAGGTGCTGCCTGGGCAAACACTGTAGAGGGTAAGGGGGGCAGAGTCATTTACCCAGGAACCAGAATCCTAAACATCTGACCTGCTCCTGAGTGTAGATGTCCCTTTGTCTGGAAATGGCCAGAAGGGACCTTTCTCTAGAGAAAGGGGCAAAGGTCCCAGTCTATCTGGGGAGCCATTTCCAACCCTGTATGGACACCCTCGCTGATGCAGAACCAGGCTTCTGTCCTTCTGCACTGCCTGATTCCACAGGCCTGTGCTGGGGTCAGGCCCCTCAGCAGGAGGCCTGGCCACCCTCCCCCACTGCCCAGAGGCTAGGTCACTGCTTCTGGAATGTGGTCACCGTCTGCTGAGCCTTAGACCCCTGGAATCACCCTCGGGCAGAGTCCCACCTGCAGGGATTCCCATTTAATCTGTCTCAAGCAGCCAGTTCATGGGGGGCTGCTATGCCCTGAATGCTACAGGCCCTGAAGGGTGGGTTCTGTGATGCACTGGGGGTCGGGAGGGGCTTGGACAGAAGAGAAAGTAGATCAAGCAGGGGGGCAGGGTGCCAGGAGGGGTGGGGCAACATCCTTCCTCCACCAAGCTGACAGAGCTGCGGTGAGAGTGTGCACCTACCTGTCGTCTGTCTGTCTGTCCACCCTCCCTCCCCCACCGATGCTCCAGCTCTTCTTGTGCCTGCAGAGCTCCCCCCAGATGTCTGCTTCCTGGCCTAGCTCACAGGGCGGGGCCCCCGGCAGCCCCAGCATCATCAGGAAGGGGCTCCTGAGCCCCTAGTTGGGGTGTCAGTCCCAGCTCTTCTCCTGGCTTGGGGGCTGACCTGAGGACACTTCCAGAGCAGAGCTTCCTGCTCTAATTCCTGTCCAGGCTGAACCCCTCATGAGACCAGAGCCCCTCTCCCCAGCGCCCCACGGCTCGGGCACATTGCTTGTTCAGACAAAGAATATTCTAGGGTCTCCTGAAGGAGCCAGAAAGGCAGCTCTTGTCTCCCTACTAACAACTGTCCCCATTCATCAATTCACTCATTCATTCATTCATTCATTTGTTCACGGAGGACTTACTGAGCACCTCTGTGTGTCCTCAGCACTGGGGTGGGCAGTGGACCCGAGACCCTCTGCACTCACAGCGCAGGGAACAAGTGTTCTTATGTGAAGCTGAGCTTGAGATGTGATGTCAGGGTCACTGTTCAAGCTGCTTTGCCTGGTGTGCCCCAGGCCCACGTTTCATTATGGGTCACGGGGAGACGCACTTTCCTGTCACGAGGCCAAGCCTTCTGGAAGCAGCTTGCTGGGACTTGGGGCCACAGGATGGAAGAATGTCAGTGTTTTTACAACTGGCCCAGCTGGACTAGCGACTACAAGCTGCACATTGACCCACCAGCTGGTGGGACCCACTTGTGTCCTGCGGTCCAGCCCCCCACCCACCTCTGCAAATCCAGGAGGCTGATCCCTGGGGACATGGCCAGCCACCCAGCCTCCCCGCGCCTGGCTCCTTTTCTCCCAGCCTCCAGGATCTTGCTTGAATACTTTAAAACAATCTAAAAGTAATTATCACGAACAGGCTGCTTGGGAACACCTGCTCCATCCGTCCCTCGGAATAGCTAATGTGCCTGCACGGAGCACTGACAGGCGTCGGGCCCGCGCGTGTCCCGAGTCGCCAGATGCTCCTGCGCGTGGCGCCCCCATCGCCACCCCGCCGCGTGGCACCGCGAGGGCCACCGAGCCCATGTTTCCAGCGCTCCCTGCACAGCTGTCACTTACTGCTATCAGTAGGAAAATCATCATCCCACGAAGTCATACATATGGAACATCATATTTGCAGAATATTTATTTTAACACGTGTCAGGGCCTCCTCGGGTTGTAGGCAGAGCCTCAGCCTCACACACAGGCAGCTGGAGTGGGGCTTTCTTCCCAGAGAACAGCGGGGCAGGCAGAGAGCCAGGTGGGCAGCACACACCAGGGGGGCTGGGCTTGGGGACCCCAGCCTCCTACCCAAGGCTCCAGAAGGCCCACCCTCGGTGCTCTGGAGTTGGGGGTCAGCAGTGCCCCCATCCCTGGATCTGCCACATCATCACAGCTGTTGAACAGCTGTCTGTTCTGAGCCATCTCAGCTGGGGGCCGGCCAGAAAATAGAAACCACAGCGGGTATTTCAACAGAGAGGATTTAATACAGGGCATTGGTGAAACAGGTGTTGGAGGACTCAAATGGCAAAAAGGGGACACGCAGGTAACAGAGAGGTAGTGCCTGCAGGAAGCAGCACACCCCCAGGGCCAGGACAGAGGCTGGGGCTGCTGGGGGCCAGATGTTTGGCAGAGGAGGGACCCCAGAGCTGGGAGGCCGACCTTGGAGGACGGGGAGTGGCTGGGCAGGAGCTGGGAGTGTGGGGAGAAAACAGAAGCTGGAGAGAGGAATCGCTGATGCTCATGAGACAAAGCAAATCTCATGGTGGCAAAAGGGGCAGGTCTGGGCACTTCCTGCTGGGAACTCAGGGGTGGAGCTTCACTGCTGCTGCCCTGGGAGATGCAGGGCTGCAGGGACAAGGGGTGGTACCAGACACCGCCACCCCCACCCCCTCCAAGGCCAGCCTGCCTTTCCCACCTTCCGTTTGTCAAGCTGTGCTGGCAGTCTTACCTCCCTGGCTCTTAAAGCTAGGAAGGAGCGACTCTGCTCCCAAATTACCGATGCGGAGACTGAAGCTGAATGGTGAAGTAACCTTCACCTTGGCCAAGAATCCACAGCAAGTAGGACGCCGGTAGGCATCTTATAGATAATACCTTGTAGACAGCTTAGTCCCTTCATCCTTTCTCATAGATAGGGACATCAAGGCAGGGAGAGGTGAGGGTACCAGCCTAGATTCGCTCAGCTCATCAGTAGCAGGGCCAGGATTCAAACTTCAGACAGTCCTGCTCCAGAATCTACACTTTTAGTCACCACTGCCTAAGAATTTGTTGGAAATGAATGGATGGATGGATGGATGAATGGATGGACAGATAAATCGAAGGATGGATGGATGAGTGGATGGATGGAGGGAGGAAGGGAGAGAGGGTTGGAAGGAAGGAAGATGGATGGATGGGTGGATGGATAGATGAATAAACAAACAACAGAATATTATCCCCTTGGCCAGAGGCATCTGCAGTCACTGGAAAATGTGCTGAATTAATCCTGGCTTTAGCCCCCTTCTGGTGGCTCAAAGATCCTCATCTTTTATTTTCTAGTGAGAGGTGCAAGAAGAAGAGACTGGGGAGGGTGGGACAGAACGTGGGCTGTGATGTGTGGGCTGTGGTTTGAATCCTGACTGCACCCCTTACTGCTCAGTGACCTTGGAGCCTCAGTTTGCTCCCCTGGGAAATGGAGTGGTGAGGCTGTCTACCCCACCTCCCCGCAACCTATGACCTTACAGTGGGAATGGCTGGGCACGTGCTTTCTCTCTGTATATACTTGACCCACCAGCAGCTCGGAGGCCATACCTACACAGGATGCACACATCCGATACACCACGTAACTTCTGAACACACACGTGGGAGCAGCAGACGCTCATGGGCACTCACGTTCCTGCAACACCACCCTTGAACAGAACATGCAGAGCCACACACACAGAGAAACAGCACAGGACTCCTGCCCCGAGCACATATCCAGGGCGCCCCCAGAGGACACCCTGCAGGGCCACATGCCCACCATCCCATACAGTAACAGGTGCGTGTGCAGCACACCTGGGGCACAGGGTACCCCTAAAGGGACAGGGCCAAACTGCCACCCAGGCAGGAAGTCCCCCCGGGAAACTGCATGCACAGGGCACCAAGGACCCAGTGTTTACCCCAAGGGGCTCTGGTGGTAATGGGTGGGCAGGGGGCAGCTTGTGCCATGTGACAAGTGTAGATCTGCGAATGAGGTATGGTCATGTCCCTCCTTGCCCAGAGCCTTCCGTGGCTCCTGTCACTGGGTCAAAGCCAGAGCCCTTGCTCTGGCGTCTAGGCCTGGGGTGATCTGTCCCACACACCCCTAGCTCCATTACCCCCTGTCTAGTCTCCTCCCACTCTGTCCAGCCACAACGGCCTCCTCTCGACTCTTAGACATGCCCCAGGGCCTTTGCACTTGCTGTTTCCACTGCTTTTTTTTTTTTTTAAACAATTCAGGAGTGTTCCAATGAAAAGTTTTTTTTTCCCCATTGCCTCTTTCCACTCTTCTCACTCACACGTATCTGCATGATTCGTGGCCACCCTTCCTTTCACAGCAGAGCCTCGGGGAGGCCTCCCTCCCTTCTTCCTTCCCTCTCTCAGGACTCTGCACCTACTCTGATGTTTTCTCCAGAGCTCTGCACCACAGCTGATATACACATGGATGTGTGTATTTACTAAGTTTCTATCTCCGTGCTGCACTGTCAGCTCCACCAGGGACTTGTTCCACTCAGAGCGCTATTCCCAGGTCTGAAGACAGGGCTGACACCTGGCAGGTACACAGTAGAAACTGTGGGGAGAGCAAGTGTCCGTGGATTTCATTCATTCTTCTGTCTCTTCTTCTCCTGGTCCTCCGTGAGCAGATGAGGGGCTTAGGCTGCGTCCAGCTCTGTGCCAGCTGTAGAGCAGAATCGTTAACAACATCTAGCGCTTCCTGAGCACTCGCCGCGCCCCAGGGGCTGAGCTAGGGGCTGCACGCACTACCTTGTCTAATCTTCACAACCTCATGGCTCATGAAGCACGTTTTGCAGCTGAGGAAACAGACTTATGATGAGGATAAGATTTAGCCCCTCGCAGTAGTTTGGAGCAGTCAGACACAAATGAAAAGGTGAACGATGACGACCAATGATGGTAACTGTCAGGACACAGGGTGCGCCTCCTGTATGGTCCTAATCCATAGTTCATGGGTGCGGGGAGAAGCTCACACAGAGAGAGCAAGCAATCTGCCCGAGGGCACCCAGCTCAGCTCAGCAGGACCAGCTCGGCGGACCCTGGGAGGGACACAGGCAGAAGCTGCACTGGGAGGGCAGCCTGGAGAGTGGAAGGAGGTGGGAGAGACTGGGGGGCAGGCATCAGTCACAAAGTGGCTCTCAGGCTGGGCTGTACGTGGCAGTCACCTTGGGAGCTTTCCACAATACAGACACTTAGCTGCTACCCCCAGGGGTTCTGGATGGGTTACTGGGGAGCAATCTGGAGGTGGTGTGGAGGGCAGTCACCTTACATGTACAGCTGGGGGGACTTATGTGTGTGTACACCTGGGTTATCTCCACCCAGACGGAGGTCTAGCAGTGGTTCCCGGACTTGCATGTGCCTCAGAATCCCCCCGGGGGGTCCCTTCAGACACAGAGTGCCGGCCCCAGGCCCAGGGTCACCCACGCAACAGGTCAGGGGTGGGGCCTGAGAACCTGCATTTCCAACAAGCTCTGCGAGATGCTGCCGCCGCATGGAGATCCTGCTTTGAGAGCCACTGACACAGCGTGCCCGGTCTGTCAGAGTGCGCTGGGCACGAGGGTTTCTAGAAGCCCTCCTGAGAGACTCTCCGGCGCAGCTAAGGTTGGCATCTTCCACCTCAAGGGGCAGAGCCTTTACGTCTAGTGTGCAGAGCCAGACTCAGACTCCAGGATCCTCTCGGGGCGTTTGTGTGCAAAGCCTCCGCGTCTGTCCCAGTGTGGCTGAGGGAAGCACGCACGGGAACCAGAGGATGGGGGAAGCAGCCTGGGTGTGCGTGGAGGGGTTTTCGGCAAAATCTGGCATTTGGCCACATGATGGGGCGGCAGGGGCGTGGGGGCGGCTTGCTCAGCCAGGCTGATTGTTGCTGCAGGATAGCGTATGGCAAAAATCTTTGTATTTTTCCAGAGAATCCGGAAGTCCAGATTTTTCTGTCAAATCTGATTTTTAAAGTTGGCAACGAATGCACCCATGCCATTCTTACCACCTAGCGAAAACCACACCAAACCCCAACTGCGCTGGCAGGCCAGAGCACAGGTGCTCCATCCAAGCACCCGCTCGCCCCTAGTCTGATCCTTTAGGGAGATCAGGGCTGGAAATTGGCCTCTGGGGGTGGGTGTGGAGTCTTTCTTCTGGCTCCCTTCTGACACTCGGCCAGCCTGTCTCCTGCCCAACTCCAAGCCCACCCGGGCAGGGGCGGATCCCTGACACCCTAAGGGCCTTGGGGGTGTCTGGGCCCCCTCCGCCTCCAGCGGCCCACGCACCCTCTCCTGACAGCTTTATCAAGCCTCCAGCCTCCCCATTCCCATTGTTCCTGACATCTGTTTCGGTAAGTGATTAATTGCAATTAGCGAGCGGTTTGAAAGCCCTGGAAGAATACTCAGCAGAAAACTCATCAAGATTAATGAGTGGCAGGGCTGTCAGGAGGGGGCATCGCCGCCATGCCACCACGGTGGGACCCAGCGGAGTCGTCATCACCTGCGCAGGTGCCAGGAAGCGACTTGGAGGTGACCCCCCTCCACTCCACGCCCCCCAACTTGCCCCGAAACCCTCCTCCCACATAAACTACCACTAGATGACTTCTCATCAAAATGCATGAATTACCCACTAATAGGCTATTAATAAAACCCTTAGAGTGCTATGCGGCTCTAAGCATGCAGACTGGATTGCGATGCTTCCAGAACACTCTGCCAGTGGCTGACGTGGACACGCCCAGGTGGGGGAGGCAGGAAGGTGGCAGCCTGTACACTGCCGTACCCCACCACCCCCATCAAGTGATTGCTAGGAACTGGGGAGGCACCTGAAATCCAAGTCCATTGCGAACTGAAACCTTCCCCCTTGAGATGGGAGTCTCAGGGGCATTCGCCTCACAGGCAGGTGGAGACCAGGTGGGAAAAATGCAACGAGCAGCTTGAAACTGAGACCCAGTTTTGGCATTGCAGCCATGTTTTTCTGCTCTTCCAGGTGCCCCAGCACCTGCGTGCCATGTCGCAGAACGCACGTCTCCACGCGGTTGTTCTCATGTTTGCACGTTCCCTTCCAGGTCTCGCCCACACGTCTGTATGTTGCACCTTGTACGCACATGGTACACGTGTGTCGTGTGTCGTGCACACTGTTGTACATGTGGCAGGTATCACTCGCGGGCCATTGCACGCCACCTTTGCTGTCCTGCCCTTCGTGAGTCTCCCTGGTTCCCTGCATCCCCTCTCTGTCCCATTTCTAGTGATAACAGGTATTTATTGATAGACAATTAGATGGTGAGTGTCTTACAGTCACTCTCTGCAATGCTTCGAACGTGCCTGAAGTGCCCCTGGTTTACAAATGAGGAAACTGAGGTTGGACCTTTAAGCAGCGTGGCCCCGAAGACACCGTTAGTGATGGAGCAGGGATTTGAACCCAGGTCTGTCTAACAGCACAGATTGAGCTGCTGTCCCCAAGGTCTAGAGGAGTCACACTGGGTATGGATGGAAAGGCCCTGCTTTTTTTCTTATGCTTTTTCGGTTCTGCTGTGGAGCCCAGGTGGTGATAAACACCCCCAGAGACTTTTCTGGGGAAATTGGGAGGGACCTGGAGGTTCTGGGGGACCCAAGGGCTTGGCAGGCTGAGGCATCCACCCGGGCAGGCACTGTTACTGGCAGTGGGCGGCGAGATGTGAACAAGGCATCCAGCGTGCTTTGGGTTAAACACATTTTCTGGCTTGGTTCATGTTGTCATCTTCTTTTCATTTGGTCTGCACACAGCCAGAGGAGGAGGCTCTGTGCCCTTCATACAGAGAAACTGAGACTCGGGTAGGTGAAGTCACTTGGGTCAGGTCACCAGACATAAACTGGAACTCTGATTTGATCGAGCTCAGATCTGTCTGACCTCAATCCCTTTTTCTGTTGTTCTAACCCCCAAGTCACTTGTCCTGCCCTCTGTCAGCTGTAGAGAAGGAAGCTGAGTGTATGCATGGACTTTGACCGCTGTCCACTCCCAGGGCCCTCTGCTGCCTGCTCCTGGCAGGATCTGGGACCCTTCCACTTGGCACTGATACCTGTCTCTCTAACCAGATGAAAGTTGTGTGGATGGATGGATGGACGGATAGATGAGTAGATGATTGGGTAGATGTTGGATGGATGGATACTTGCATGGAATTGGAAGAATGGATAGATGGATGGTTGGTTCGATGGATGTTGTGAATGTTGGATGATGGATGGCTAGATGTTGGTTGGAAGGATGGATGTTTGTTGGATGACTAAATGTAAGGAAAGGAATCTCTGACTCTGGGAGGGGAAGGAAGAGCCATAATTCCTCATCTCCCTTGTGGAAGGGATGACTTGAGCACAAATTCTGCAGCGTCAGTTTGAAGGACTGTGGCCCAACCCCTCACTATACCAGGGAAGAAACTGAGAGTCAGAGACGGGTAAGGACTTGCTGCAGTCACAGGATTTATTCACGGCAGAGTTGGGAACCCTGGCGTCATTCTTATAACACAGTATGGTTCCCACAGGACACCCATGGTCCTCTCCTGCTCTACGAGCCTCACCTAGCCTATGACCCAGGTCACTAGGGTAGTTGCCCATAATAACAAAGGTTATAATAATCAAAAGTAATAACATTCGCATCACGAGTATTCTGTGCCAGCTCTTTACATGTGTATGTAACTCTGATTTCTCCCAAAACCCCAGTGAGGAAGGGGCTCTTATCTGCGTTTTACAGATGAGGAAACTGAGGCACAGAGAGATTGAGTGGTTTGCCCAAGGCCACACAGTCAGGGAGTGTCAGGGCAAGAATGACAGACTGGCTGGGGCCTGTGCCTGCTCATCCCTGCCCTGCCCCGTTGGGGCGGGCGCCCTGCTCCCTGATCCCACAGCAGGGGGGACCTCGTAGGCATGTGACCTGTCCAGTCACACGGAGCCCTAGGCTTGGTTCCAGGCTCTGGTGTTGCCATCTTGATGCTCAATCCTTTTTGAACAAGGGGCCCCACATTTTCATTTCACACTGGACACTATCCAGCTCAGGGACGGGGCCCGAGCCTGCTGAGAGGTGGCAGCAGGCCTGGGATGCTTGGAACCTTGGGCCGTGTGCAGAGGCAGGAAGGCAGGCTCTGGCCAGTGGCCTCCCAAGGATGGGCCTGGTCTGGGTGCTCCCTCTGCCCAGCCCTCCCCCCTTGCGTCCCCTCCCCCCACTGCAGTGGGGCTCCCCTGGGGCTCCATGTGCTCCAGGCCCACGCCCTAGATCTGTCAAAGCCCCCACAGCAGGTGCACAGAGCCTGACCTCTGGGCTGGGTCTTGTGGGAAGGCGTGAGGCCTGCTTGCTTTCCCACTGCCCTGACCCCCAAGTGCTCCAGCTTCAGGGGGTCCTGGTGGGTAATCTAGGCCTGGCAGTGTGTCTGAGAGAAGAGGAGAGGGAGGGAGTGAGCTGCATGTAGAATGGTCTAATTGTGCGGGGAGCCCTTTAAGTCCTTTTCCTTAATGCCAGGCCCCCCCAGCTGTCTCTGCCAGTGTGTGCCTGTTCTGTGCAGTGAGACCTGGGCTGGGGTTTGACAGGGGGCCACGCACCGGGTGAGCCTTCTCACTGCTATGGGCCCCATTTCCCTGTGGGGGAAGCTGAGGCCAGGGGGTCACATGTGTGTGCTCAGACATCAGCCAGTGGGATCAGGCCACATTCCACCCCCAGGTGGTGGGCTCTGAGGCCCCTGGTGTCCCCCAGCCGTCCCAGAGGACAGGCACAGTCTGGACTTCCCAGTCCTGAATCTCAGGGATGTGCTTTGGAAATATACTTAAGGCTCTGTTGGTTCCCCCAACTTCTGCGGCCTTCCAGGGAGGGGCAGGGAGCCTGGGGCAGGGCTGCTGAGCCTCTCAGGCCCTGGGTTAACGGGAGGGCAGTTAGAACTCTCCTTTCCCTCCTCTGCGCTTGGTTCCAAGGAGGTGTCAGAATACATCATCAGTTCTGCAAGGTCGTTTTTTCTTATCCTGATTTTGCAAATAGGGAAACTGCCCAGAGACCTCAAGACACTGGCCTCAGTTCACACTGCTGAGAGTTGGCTCAGCCTGTTCAGAGCCCAGATCTTAGCTAGGCGTCAGCTCGGTCGGTGGTCACTCCAGGGCGATGACATCAGCTGCGCCTCTCCCTGCAGTCCTTACAGCTCTGGCTTGCTGTCCAGTGGTGGTATCGAAGCCTCTGCTGGGGCAGGAGTAGGGGTTAACCGGTCATGTTACTGGGGCAATTCTTTATCTAGAGTGCAGACAGGGTCCCTGTTAGAGGGAAACTCCCTTCCTCAGTAGGGGTGAAAAATGAAACTCTGGGCCCAGAGGGTTAAGGCCTGGACCTCTGCAGCCCAGAGAGGGGAGGATCTAACCTCCCGGGGAGTCCCTGGGAGCCAGCTCCAGCCCCAGGCCTGGCCAGCTGGGCGCGGCCCAAACCCCGGAGGGCCCGTGGGCGCCGGTCTCCTGCCTGAGGGGGGCGGGATGGCTGCCTGGCCGGGGCCCCGCTGGCCAGGCGCCCGGTTCCCGGGCTGGGACCCCACGCTGCGGCCTTCCCGGGTTGGAGAGAGAGCCTGAGGGCCTGAGAGTGGGCTGGGCTTGGTTCCCTGCCCCCGGCCGGAAGCCTCCACCCCGGGGGTGGTGGGGTCCGACTGGAACGAACCTCCAGCTCATCAATGGGAGACATCTGCTTTAAAAAGTGGGGATGAGGAGAGGAGGTTAACACCGAGGTCAGAGCAACGGAGCCCCCAGCAGCGCCCCACACCTCCCCCGGCGACTTTCGGCCTCTGAGCAGATGGTGGGGGCGGGGGGCATAGGCGCAACCCTCGGGTCTCACGTGTTACCACACCCATTAAATTTCCCATTGTAGGGGGTGGGGGCAAGGAAACGGCTGCCTCCCCTCACCCCCGCAGCGCCTCCCCCTCCGCGGCCATCTGATCTCCCTCCCCGCGGACAAGCTCCGCCTGGATCCCTGAGGAGGTGCCTGGGGTCAAAGAGGCCCCCTGCGCGCCCTCCACACAGTCCCCGCCCCAAGAGGAAGTGGGGGAGGGTCGGGGAGCGCCGCGGAGAACTTTTTACATATAAATACAAGAAGCGGCCTCCTAGAAAGGCTTTTGTTCCTCATTTTTATTTCTGGAAAGCCTGAGGTTGCCAGGGCCCTCCAACTGGACCTGGAGACTGGGACGCGGAAATAATGCCGCCTAGGGGTCGTCGCCCATGCCCCCCCGGCCCTGGGGAGGGGGGTGTCTACACAGCCCGGTGGGCTCTGGCCCGGAAGTGGGCAGGGAGGGGGAAGCCACAAGGTCTGCTCGGGATCAGAGCCCAGGAAGGGATCTGGGTTTGCGTCCCAGTGCCGCCACTAACTGCCTGTCACTCTAGGCTGCCCCTTCCCTCTCCGGGCTTACGTGTCCACCCCCCCAAAGTAAGTGTGCTTTTCACTCCCCTGGTTCCCAGTTTGGGGCATAAATTCGTTGCTGGGCCCATCCACTAGGACAGGTGCCACTCCTAGAGCCCGCTGGATGACAAGTCAGGGACAAGACTGTCTCTGGGTTGAAATTCTCTGACCCTTTAAGGTGTGTGGTCTTGGGGCAAGTCGCTGAACCTCTCTGAGCCTCCAGTTTCCTAGATCCTAAAGGACCTGCCTCACATCATAGGATTTTGTGGGATTCGTTCAGTTATGGGAGTAATATGCTGGGAAGTGGTGAGCACGCAGAAAACAGCCCACTGCTCTTAGGACTTCCATCATGTGGCTCAGCGTCCGCTTCCTGGGTAGCTGTCCCAGGCTTGGAGGAAGGGGTTCTGTCCTGAGCATCCTCGGGGCGCTTACCTCTCCATGTGTGTATCTGCCTGAGTAGGATTCTGTGTTTTCTGCTTCTGCCTACCCCATCAGCCTGTGAGCCCCCGTCGTTCCTGTGCACTCTGTAAAATGTGTGGAATGGGCCTGCGAATGAATGAACAGCAGAGGTCATGTGGTCTCCAGGGGGCAGAGGAGGGGGAAGAGTGTGCCTTCACCCCATTACTATTGGTACCCCCAGTGCCCACCCCCTAGGACCTTAATGGGTAGTTCATACTGGGTCCAGGCCCTGTTCCAAGCACTACCTCATTTAATCCTAGGGAGCCTAGGGGTAGGTGCAAGCATCCCTGTTTACAGATGGGGAAACTGAGGCCCAGAGCAGCTGAGTCACTTGCTCAAGCTCAGCAAGTCAGGAAGAAAGATACCAGAATTCTAACCAAGCAGTTGGTTCCATAGCCTGCCTGTCCAGCCACAGCCTGTCCCGTTTGTTGAATGACTCTAAGAATGACTCTTAGTCGTGCTGAGGATTCTTAGGGGACCCATATAAAGCCGGTGTGAAGACACGAAGGTCTAGGTCACTCAGCTGTGCCCAGGTCCCTGGGCCATGCCTGTGCTGCCCCTTACAGTGTGCTGCCGTGTGTAGAGGTCTGGACCGAGGCGTCGGCTGGTGCGGGCAGCTGCTTGGGGCCGCCCCGCGCGGCCTCCTGCTTGCTGCCCGCAGAGGCCGCCTGGGCAGGTTTGACCTGAGTCTCTGGCCCAGGGCCTGTGGTCAAAGGCGTCCTCCCCATGCGGTGGGGCCAGCCTCCATCACCCAGAGGCCCAGAGCAACCTTGGACCCTCTCGACCTCCCCGCTGGCCCCTGGATGTCCCTGGCCAGGGCTGTCGGGGGTCTTTGGCAGCCACTCTGTCTGGGGGCCCTGGGGGCCGTGCCCTTTTCTGCCCTGCTCCCTCTCCTGACCCTGACCTGGAGGGTGATTTATGCGACGGTGGCAAAAGGCCACTGGCGGTGAGGCCCAGGGACAGGGGTCAGGACAGCTAGGAGGCGCCGAGGATGAGGGTGGTGGCCTGGCCTGTGACCCAGGTGGCTGGGGGGCTCAGGGGAGGGGGCAGCAGCTCTGGCTCAACCTCCCTTGGGGGAGATGAGGCCTTGATTTCTGCCATCTGGCTCCCCCAGCCCCGGAGGTCGGGGGGGGTGCCCCCCCACTGGCTCTAATGGCGGAGCCCAGCAGGAGGGGAGAGACAGATGGCGGCGGGCCAGCTAGAGAGGTAGAGGGTGGACTTTGTTCAGAGGCGCTTGCAAAGGGGAGGACAGGTCTCTCTCACACACATGCACGAACGCGCCAGGCACCACTCTGGGGTGCTTTGGAACCCTGGGCCCGTGTCATTGCCGGGGTGGGCTTCTGATGCGCCTTCAGATCCGGACTTACCTGTTGAAGACTCTCCCCAGCACACAATCACAGACACGTGTGCACATGCGCGCACGTGCACAGAGATGCGCAGACACACGCGCACACATGCTCACCCCCTGGCTCTCGCCTTCAGGGTCGCGGCGCACCGGGAGGTAGATTGCTGCCCCTGGGCTTCAGAGGGGACTCTCTCTCCTGCAGGGCACTTGGCTGTCACCCATGTGCTCTCCCCACAGCAAAGTCTCTTCCCCGAGAACCAGCCTCTCTCTGCTCTGCCCCCTCGTGTCGTGTCGCTATGTTTATCTGAACCTCCTTATCATCTCTTTTACACCTACATGTGTAACCCTGAGCAGACGGCCATCCCCTGTCTTGTTCACCAGCATACTCCCTGAGGCTTGGCATAGTACATGTTTGTCGAAGGAGTGAATGAATGAACGGATGGCTTGGGGCAAGTCTGGCCTGCAGAGATACCCTAGGCCGTCGGAGTTTAGAGCTGAGGGTCAGGAGTCAGTTAACCTCTGCTGGGCTGTGTTCTGGAATAAAACCCCAACCCTTTAGGATGGCTTAGAGGCCTTGGGTGCCCTGGCCCTAGCAGCTCTCCCCAGCTTCATCCCCTCTCTCGCATGGAGCCCTGCTGCAGCCACACTGACTGCCTTGCTGGTCCTCAAGCGCACAGATCTCGCTCCTGCCTCAGGTCCTTTGCACTTTCTCTTCCAGCGGCCTGGTGTTCTCTTCTTCCAGATACTTGCAGGATTCCATCCCTCCCTTGTTTCGGGCCTCAGCTCAAATATCACCTTGACAGAGAGGCTTTTGCTGGCCACCCCTCCTTAAGACAGCCATCTGCGTCTACCTCCCTTTGAGCAGGCCTCAGGGGCTGAAATGTTTGTTACTTGTCTACCTCTTTGCTGACGGTCTCCACCACCCCAGCACCAGCCCCACACAGGCAGGACCTTCATCATCTTCCCTGCTGTATTTTCAGCACCTGGAAGAGTGCAGGTGCCCAGTAGTTGGTTGATAAATGTTTTTTGAATGAAAGAACGAAGGGCGGGTGTGATCAGAGCCAGTTCAGAGTGGCTAATGTGTTGGGGAGCAGGAGGTTGAACCTAACTCCAAAGGTAAACAGGCTCTTCTGATGCACAGTATCTGATGCTACACGGTCGTCCAGATTTTTTGATCAGGAGAGAGGCATGATGTGATGCCTCCAGATTCCGTACCTTGAACTTAGAGGGTAAGTTCCGTGGGGAGTCCCGGTCAGGCGGCCCATCGGGTGTGGACCCTTCCTCAGTGGTGGCTGCCCGGCTAGCCCCCCATGTTAGTGTCCTGGGGCTGCCATAACCCAGCATCACAGACTTTGAAATGACAAAAGCCTCTTCTCTCACGATTCTGGAGACCAGGAGTCCAAAATGAAGATGTCCAGAGTGAATTCCTTCTAGAGGCTCTGGGGGAGGGTCCTTCCTGACTCTCCCAGCTCCTTGGCGGCTCCGGGCTCTCCTCCACTGTGGCTGTGGCACTACAGCCTCAGCCTCCATCCTCCTGTGGCCTCTCCCTGTGGCCACCCTGCCTGCTGAGATCCGACGTCTCCCTGGTCAGTTTCCTTTTTGGGGGGTAGATGCAGCTTCCATCTCGGGGGGTCCAGGACAGATCTCCTTGTGTGGTCTCCAGCAGGCTGGCCACCTTGAATTCTTGGGTGACGAGTGGCTTGATACTACCTTTTCCCCCTGGACCATAAGAAAGCCTCAGCTGGAGCCCAGAAATCTCAGTTCCCTGGTGTCTGGACCAAAGATGGTCCAGGCAGCCGTGACCAGATAGTATTGGAGATGGGCCCATCAGGGCCGTGCAGTGCAGCAGGTAGTCAAGAGCATGGCTGGGCTGCTTGAGTAGAGATTTGAATCCTGGTTCCCGCTGTGTGACCTTGGCCAGTTTCTTTACCTCTCTGTGCTGCTTTCCACATGTAAGACAGAGGGAGCGTTAATACCTTCCTCCTAGTGTTGTTGAGGGGATTGAATGAGGACGTGTATGTGAAGTGCTTAGATCTGGGTCTGGCCTGCAGTGTTACTTATGTGAGTGTTCGCTGTTACTACTGGCCAGAACTTAAGTGTGGTTACAAGGAGCAGAAACCTAGAGGCAAATGTGGACAGCAGACATGGTGTGTGTTTGGCGGGGACGTGAGGCTGCACAAGGGAATACTGCACACGTACCCCGGCCCTGCTTTCCTCTTCACTGAGTGCCTAGGACAACAGGGGCTCTAGCACTTGGAAGATGGAGGAAGCAGCCCTGCAGGGAATGTGGCAGGCTGGGTGACCTTGCCTGGGTACTCTGACCTCTCTGAGCTTCTGCTGACAGGGTGATTGTGTCCACTTGTCCCTCCTCCGCAGCCAGCCAGAAATAACGTCTGCGGAAGGCCCGGAGCTCCTGCAATTCAGCGAGGCCTTGAAGGGTGGGGATGAGGAGGGGGCTTTCCAGGCTACAGGAAGGGCACAAGCCACATTTCCCGGGGGCAGACAGGAGCGACAGCTCAGGGCTGGGGGGACTACATCAGGATGGCCAGAGCCTCCAGTCCTGGGGGAAAGATCAGAGAGTTGGCAGGAAGGCTGTGCAATGCCTTTTCCAGATCAGAGGCCCCTCATCCAGCTGGATCCCCGAGGTGCGTGATGCAGAAGGCCGTTCGTTTTTACAGCTGCTGAGTCTGATTGATTTGGAGAACGGACACTCAGAACAGCCCGGGAAGCATCGGGGGTGGGGAGTTTTGGTGGTTGTTATGTTTCCTGGGCTACCACCCAGAGGACAAAGGTCATGACTTGCAGTGCCCTCGTACCCCACATCACAGGCTGGTTGGGGTGAAGCCTTCGGCCCCTGCACCCCCACACACAGATGTTCCCGTGCTCACACGCTGCAGCTGGGGCTCTGTTGCTGGAGAAAGCTGCCTTGTCTGGACACAAAGCTGTGATGCTAGGAGGAGTGGAACCAGCACCTGGGTCAGGCCTGACCTCTTGTCCAGTGTGGAGCCGGGGTCCTCCCTCACCCTCCCTCTAATCCCAGCTCCACGTGGGCTTCAGATGTGGACACAGAGGCTCACGGAGGCTCGGTGAGCCCCCTGGAGTCCTGCCCCACCCTTCTGGTGCCACCTCTTCTTGGGAGGCCCCAGCAGGACTCTTGCTTTGCAGCAGAGTGTCAGCCTCCAGTGATGTCGAGGCAGCTTCTAATTCCTCGGGCTCCCCAGCCACACACACGCCAGGAGGCTGCACGGTGCTGTCTTTTCTGCACGGCTCGCCCTTGATCTGCTCAGGCTTTACCTTCCTGCCTGAACCGCCGGCGGCGCCCCACGAGGCCCCCTTGTTCGGCCGCCTGCCCGGAGTCGGGCTTGGGTGCTGCATGCTCTGCAGACGGCCCCCCTCCACCCCTGCTGCCCCCCAGCGGGGCCCCTCGCCACTTCCTCTCCCCTCCCAGGAGCACCTGCCATGTGTGGTAATTAGGGGCTCGACACCAGGTGTGGCTGGGCCTGGGCCGGCTTGGCAGAGGGGTGCACGCTCCCTGCCCCACTGGTGATGCTGCAGCACCAGGCTGGGGTGAGCGCACAGAGGAGGGAGAGACGGACGCCGCGTGCCTGGGTGGCCACCTCTCGTGGCCCCGCGCAGGTGCAGGCCTGGATTCTGCTGAGCTGAGCTTTGCGTGGCGGGCGGCTGGCAGGGAGCTGCCGAGCCTTCCCAAGGTGGCACCATCTGCACTGTGATAAAAAGCCCCGAGGATGATAAATAGACAAGTCGCGCTTTTATTGGATTTAAGCTTGGGCGCAGCCACTTTGGGTTTGGCACTGTGCTAACGACAGATTTCTGCTTCCCTTGCAAGGCCTGGCCTCTCAGGGAGAATGCCAGCCGGCGGCCCTCTCCTGGCGGGAGGGAGAGCGCCCTCCCCACTACCCCCAGCCCGCGGCGGCTGGCCTGCTCCCATCACGTGCCTGCCTGTGGGGTTTCTCCAGGGGCCCCCATGTCACAGCCCCTGGGATCAGATCAATGGTCTCACACCCGGGCTCTGACACCTAATGGCTATGTGCCTCCGGCAGGCCACCTAACCTCTCTGTGCCAGAGGCACCCCATCTGTGAAATGGGCAGATGATGGTGTTCCCCGCCCACACAAGCTTGCGAGGTTCTGTGAGTAATGGTGGGGTACGTAGGATTTGGAACAGTGCCTGGCGTACATTCGGCGAGCGTTATGTAAATATTAGCTGCTGGTATCCCCACCACCACCATCATCATTACTATCAGCGTTATTGCTTCCAGAGAGCCTAGCCTGGCCCAGCATCCTGCTGGGTGGGGAGCTGTGTGGGGTCAGATCTGGGAGGAGGGGACCCATTCCTGGGATGACCCGGGCTCTCCCGGGACACCAGGGCTGCTGTTCATCCCTCCACCCATTGGGTAAAGGTGGGAGCTCTGGAGCTATGCGGTCTGGCCGCCTCCCAGTCCTGCACTGACAGCTGTGAGGCCCAGGGCACGGCTGCAATACCCTGGGTCTTGGCTGCCCCCGCTGTCACGTGAGGACAAGAGCAGAGCTTGCCTCGCAGCGTGGTTGAGAGGCTGAGATGCGCTGACCCTCTTTAAGCTCTGGGACCATATAGTTGGCATCAGTAAACATCGGCTCTTGGTGTTGTGGACGGTTCCCTGTGTTGGACACTGTGGGGACAGGGAATCAAGACAGGAGTGAGACGGTGGCCGGAGCAGGGGGTGCCTCCAAGGGTCCTCTGTACACGGCCCACCATTGCTCTTGGCATGTGAAGTGGAGATACCCACTGTGCCAGCCCTGGTGGGCCTGCAGCTCAGCCCAAGGAAGGAGGGAAGGCACAGCGTGTCATGGGGACGGTGGCCCCTCTGTCCCACTTGGCTTCCTGTGAACCATCGTGCAGGTGAGCTAACCTCTCTGAGCCTTGGTGTCCTCGTTGGTGTCTCCTCAAGGACCCCCCCTGGCCCGGCTGCCTTGCTCCCTCGCCTGCCTGCTGTCCCCACCTGACCTCCTTTCCTTCTGCAGACACAGGGCTTCCTTTGTTGTTCCTTCCTTCCTTCCTTCCCTCCCTCCCCCGACCCTGTTCCTCCACCAGCCTCCCTATACCATGTCAGGTGCTGTGTGTCCTGCAGCCCCGAACTAGGTCTCTCTGCTGCTCCAGGCACCAGCCCCGTGTAGCCTCTCACCCTGGGCCCCCCTTGCCTCTTTCTGGGCCCCCGTGCCTTGCCTGCTGTATTCCCCGACATCAGTGGTGGGCACGGGTGAGAGTGTGCCCCCTCCACCTCCTTCATGGCCCAGGGCCCTATGTGTGTCCCAGTGGCCCTGGTGGGAGAGCCCAAGACAAGAGGAGGCACCAGAAGGAGGCCCACAGGAGTACGTGGGGGCCATGATTTTGGGCTCACAAGTTTGAATCCCAGCGTCACCAGTGGACCTTGGGCAGGCGACATCTGCAGATCTCAGCTTTCTCATCTGGAGAATGGGGCTGCTGAACAACCAGCCCCGCAGGTGTGTTGTGAGGTCTCAGGACTCAGGACACGCTAGCTGTCACCATCGCTGGGCCAGGCACTTGCTCGGTGCCTGTTTTGCTTTCATAAGGACCTGTGAGGTTGTTCCATTCTTCCCACTTCCCAGATGAGGTGACCGAGGCTTTGCAGGGCTCAGAACTTTTAGCATCGTCCAGGAATCTAGTTTCTGAATTGAAACCCCATTTCCTGAGGGGAGGATATGGCTCAGCGGTAGAGTGTGTGCTTAGCATGTACGAGGTCCTGGGTTCAATCCCCAGTACCTCCATTAAAAAAGAAAGAAAGAAAGAAAGAAACCCCATTCCCTCACCACATTTCCCTCCAGACCACAGAGAGCTCAGAAATGCAAGAAGAAATGAGGCAGGATTTTAGTGTGAGGCCAGACCTTAGGGTGCCTTCCAGGCACAGCTTTGAGGCTGTCTGTACCTAGTCAGCACCCAACCTTGCCAGCAAAAGTCCAGAGAAGTTAAAGAACTAGCCTGGCATCACACAGCTTCGCACTGCCAGGCCGACATGCTCTCTCCTGGTGGAGTGAGCTCGGGGAGCAGTTCCCTGTAGCTCTGGGCCTGCTCTGTCTCCGTGTCGGAGGACAGGAGGGCTGGCAAGGAAGGGCAGGGCAGCCTGGTGGCTAGCGAGGGCTGCCTCCTGCGCCCAGCTCCCCTCCTCCTGCTGCAGCTGGCTCTGGGCTCCACGTGCCCTCCAGATAGTTCTAACACAGCCAGGGTGTAGAACCCCTGGCTCCCGAGCTCTTTAAATAACTGTCCGGTGTTGAACGGTGGCATTTCAAAACCACTGGGAGGCCAACTGCGAGGGCAGAGGGGAGGGAGCATTTATCGAGCATCTGCTCTGCACCCGCAGATGCGCCAGGCCTCTGACACAGGTGCATGTTAGCCCAGCGAAGTGGACGTGAGACCCAGGGGAATGAGGTGGGACCCCGGGGGAAGGGGTGCCTTCTAACAAGAGCAAGGCCCGGATCTGTGGCCATTTCCTCTCCCTCCCGCTTACTTATCTGGTCCCTCTTCTTCCCTCCATCCACTGAGTTAATGCAGACTGGCAGGGGTGGGCGGGTTTGGGGCACCACTGGCAGCCCGCCCGCGCCTGCGGCCCCCGCTCCCTGCCCCCGCAGCCCTGGGCAGGAAACCACCAACGTGCTCGTGAAAGAGGCAGGCGCAGCTGCTGTTAACAGGTGAGCCCTTCCCGAGCTGGCCTCTCCCCGGGCCTCCTGGAGAAATCCGTAATGAAGTGCAGCTGTGAACTCCGGTTTTGGGTCAGAAAGGCAATTTCTCATCTCTCCTCACAGCAATTGAGTCGAAAATCCGGGAGTCGTTTGCCTCTCCGGTGCCTCCGCCCCTTGGCCCTGGCGGCCGAAGCCCAGGCTCCGGAGGCGGGCATCAATATTGCCGCTGTCAGAGGCAGGTGGCCGGGCGCGGGAGGGAGCGGCCCTGCGGGGCCGGCAAGGTGGGAGCAGGGAGCAGGGAGCAGCTGGCCGGGGTGCTCTGGGGGATCCGAAGGCTGTTTTTCCTCTCGTTTTAATTGGTCTTTGTGACTCTAATGGTGCCCGATTCACCTCGTGGCAGCGTGCTGGTCGGGGGCTCCCGCCGCGCCCGCGTCTGAGACTTTCGGGCCACGCCAGGCAGCTGTTTCTGGCCTCATGACATTCCTGGTGGTGCTGGGCCAGAAAGAGCCTAGAAAAACAAACCCCGGGTGGCTCGGAAACCTAGGGCCCTCCCTGGGATGGGTGGCAGTGGTGGCAGTGGGGAGTGGGGGGGGGCCTGGCTTCCAGATCAGGCCCTGTCACTCCACCTTTGCTGCAGGGTCACTGGAGAAGCCAGTTTCTGTAAGGCCTGGATGACTGGAGAAACACTTGCCAAGTAAGATTGATTGAAAACGTGAGCCCAGCAGTGTCTCCTCTCCTCTCGGGAACAAGGTTTCTGAAGCCCCATTGCCTTGTTTACCTGGCTGAGAATCATGCGGTGAACACTGAGCACCTGAGCCTAGCGGTTGTGGGTGCTGGCTCTGGGGTCAGCGTGCCCAGCTTTGTATCATTGCTCTGTGACCCTGGACAGAGAGCTTGACTTCTCTGATCCTGTCTCCTGTAAAATGTAGAGGTTGGATTTGAAAAGCCACTTTGAGGATCTGATGATGACCACAATGACAATAATAATACTGTGGAAAGACAGAAAAGTGTGCCACATCTGGCAAGTTACCAGTTGCCCCCTTCCTGCCACCCTGCCCATGAGGGCTCCCTGCTCAGCCTGCTGAGGGGCAGGGTCTCAGCCCCAGTGGCCTTCCCCCTCCAGCCCCTTTGCTGTGAGTCTGAGTTGCCTGGCTGCATCCCACCACTCTCTCATGGGTTCACTTTGTGGCCAGCTCTATTGTGGGTTCCTTACTTTTTTAAAAATCAGGTTTATTAAGACCTAACTTACAGTTGGGGGGTAGGATATAGCTTAAGTGGCAGAGTGCATGCTTACTAGGTCCTAGGTTCAATCCCCCAGTACCTCCACTAAAAACGAATAAATGAACCTAATTACTTCCCCCCTCAAAAAAAAAAAAAAAAGACACAACTTACATTCAGTAACATTCACTCTTTTTTTTTTTTTTAAACGCAGATACTGGGGTTTGAACCCAGGACCTCCTGCATGTGGTATGCGCTCTACCACTCAGCTTTACCCACCCTTTTTAAGTGCACTGTTTGGTGAGTCTTCACAAATGTTTGCAGCAGTGAGACTACCACCACAATGAAGATACAAAACACCCCCCGCCCCGGAAAAGCCCCTTGTTCCCCTCCCCCACCCCTGCAACCACAGGTCTGTTTTCTGTCCCTCTGGCTCCGCCTTTGCCGGACTGCTGGACTGTCGTAGGGGGAAGGCGTTCAGCGGGAAGACTACGGGTCTGGCCTTCTCCTCTCCGCACGCTGTTTTTGGTGCCTGTGTCGTGGTCGAGACTGGGGTCCTGTGGTCAGGATGCACCACAACCTGTGTGTCCACTTGCCTGTGGAGGGACACTGGGGTGTCTACTTTGTGTGTTTTAATTCTGCCACAGCTGTCTTTGCCTGCTCAGGCTGCTGCATTGGAGTGCCATGAACCGGGGCTTAGCCAACAGCTGTTTATTCCTCAGGGTTCGAGGCTCGAAGCCCGAGCCCTGGCACCGGCAGCCTGGGGCCACCTCCTCACCATGTCCTCACGTGGCTGCTGCTTGGCGCACTTGCAGAGACCATTCTTGAGTCTCACTTCTCACAAGGATGCTAATCCCATCGTGGGGGCCCCATCCTCACGACCTGATCTAACCCAAATTGCCTCCCAAAGGCCCCACCTCCGGACACCATTGCACTGGGGGCTAGGGCTTCAACAGATGAATCTGGGGAGGACACAAACATTTGGTCCACAACAGCAATTCACACGCTGCCGTGAAGCCTGTGGCATCGTCCCCCCCTCACCGGTGGATGGCGATACAGAGGCCACGGAATAGGCCCTCCTTGCCTGCCTTTCTCCCCTTTCTGGTTCCCAGCGAGACTGAGCAGGGCCCATGTCCCCTAAGGAGTAAGTCTATGCACCCCCGGACCCGTCTCCCAGAGTCAGGTCTGACCTTGGCTGAAGATGCCTCTTTGTCTCTGCCAGAGCCCCGTGGCCAGCTCGAATAATTGGATTTTAATAAAACGGATGGGAGTGCGGGAGCAGTTCACCACCCTGGCCTGCGCCGAGGCCCTGCAATTAAACCGATTATGTCTTGAGAGTCAAGCTGTCTGACTCCGCATCCCTAATTTGGTGGTGCTTGCCCGCCCTACCAGCATGGTTGTTTATTTATTTATTGGATTTTCACGAGCTGGGACATGCAGGGGGGGTGGGGGGGCGGGGTAATTAGCATGAGGTGGTGAGCTGGGATCTGGACTTTGGGTGTTCCCACCCCAGCCACCCACCTCTCCCTCCCTCCAGTTTCCGGGTCCTGGCAGCTTAGGGGATCACTGGGGACTTTCAGATACTGATGCTGGACCACCCCTCCCCCAGGGTTGTGATGTAGGTAATCTGGACTGTGGCCAGGCCATGGGGAGTTTTCAAAGCTTCCCCAGTTGAGTTTGACCAGCAACCCCTGGAGACAGATTCTTCTGGATGCTACCTCCTTCCTGGACCCACTGTGCTCCCATGGGCGCAGGCTGTCCCCACACGAAGGCTTGTGGTCATCTCCTCCTTATGGGCTCGTGGAATCCCGTTAAAGGGTCTGAGCTCAGGGACCCTTGAGATAGACATTGCCAGAAAGAAACATCTGGTGGGCAGGACGCCTGGGGGCTTTTCCAGGCATTTTCTCTCCCCCGTTTATTTTGTTAATAAACACTGAGCGCCTCCTTTCCGCCAGGTGTTCTGTTGGTGCTGGGTGGGTGGAGACCCCTGTGTCGGGGCTGGGGTCTGCTCTGTGGCTTCCACCCACCCTGCGGGCACCAAGGGTGGAGACCTTTGCCTTCTCTGGGAGTGTGTTTTGGCTGTAATTACCCCCATTGCCTGTGTATTTTGGGCTTCACAACCCCTAAGAGGTGCCCCGATGCTGCTGGTCGTTCTGGCACAGACCCCGGCTTAGCACCTCAGATGAGGCCCAGACCCCAGAGCCAGGCTCCCTCTGTTACCTGGGGTGGTAGTTGCCCACCACAAAGCAGCCCCTCTTGTTCCCACGTTGGATGAAGGTTCTGGATTTTGGCATCAGCAGAGCGGAAGAGGGAGTGAGGAGAAGCTGTTTGGGGGAGCCCTGCAATAAAATCACCAGGGTTTGGGGACCCTGGGCAGCTTGCCCACGCTCTGCACCCCTTTCTTTCACAGCCCCTCCAAGAGCAAACGCATGTGCAGGAGGCCGGGCCCTGAGCAGTCAGTGTGCTCCAGGTGTCTGATAATTATGATTAATCGGGAAAGGGAAGGCCACAAAGTAGGCTGTGAGCCAGCTATCTGGAGCGACTGGGGCTGAGGGGCTGCCTGGTGGGAGCTGGGCCCCCAAGCTCAGGTGGGAGGACAGCCCCTTTAATTAGGTGAAGTCAGTGGGTGGCCATGGGGCAGGTCCCATCTGGTGGCCGCCTTGTGGGCTGTTGGGGGTCCTGGAGCCCCAGCTGCTGAGGACTGGGGTTAACCTGTGTCCCTCAACCCCCAAGGCAGCCCCGCAAGGCTGAGCTCAGACGGGCAGTTCCTGGCCTGGAGTTGGAGGGCCAGGGAAAGGGGGAGCCCTCACCTTTCATGTGAGTGACCCTGCCCAAGTCCTCTTCCCTCCTGACACCTCATTTTCCTTACCTGCAAAACGAGATGACACCCCAGCCTGTTCTGGGAAGATGCGTGTCCAACTGAGGGAGACCCCTAGGACCGACCCCACCGGCTCGGTGCTCTGCTCTGAAGCCCTCTTGCCCCTCAGAGCCTCTAAATAGCTGCTCCAGGACCCTCATCCCGAGCCTGGAAGCCCTCATGGTTGGCTCGTGCCTGCCGGGAGTCCTGCCACCCGCCTCCCACCCCAAGCTGAAGCACTCATCCCCCACCCTCAGGCTAGGATGAGCCTGCGGGTCAGGCCCTGCTCCATGTGCCTTACAAACCCATGTGAACTTGTGTCATCCTCACCATAAGCCTACAAGGAGATGCTTGAAGCATATGCATTTTCTAGATGAGAAAACTGAGGCTCAGAGAGGCTAATGACTTGCCCGGGGATGCACAGTTGTTAAGTAACAGCTGGGATTTGAACCTGGGCAGTTGACTTTCCCCCTGGACTCAGCTTCCCCTGGCCTGGTTCAGGGGAGGCAGGTGTCCCGCTGAGTTAACACAGGCCTGGCCTCGGGGAAGGTCAGCGGAGGGCAGGATGGTATTTTGGGAGATGCTGTGTGCCAGTCCCATGGTGTGTTGGACGTGTGGTACACTGTGGACTGTCGTCAGCGTTCTCTTTGTCTGGGTTTGGGGACCGATGGTGGAGTCCAGGAGAGAGGGCATTCCAGGAGGGAGGGACTGGCCATAGGACACGTGCCAGAGCAGTGCTTCCCGTTTTCTGCTCTGGAATTAACAAACTTCTGGGACCTCAGCACACACAGCCCAGCATTGCACACTGTGTGGAGTTTGGTGGGGACCGGGAACCCCTGCAAATCCCCAAAGACCCCGAGGACAGGAAAGGGAGTGCTTTCTGCCTTGTGTGTGTGTGAAGCACTCGAGGTGGCTAAGTGGTATTCAGAGAAGATTCAGCTAGCATCTGTAGTAGGGAAAATTGGAGTAGGGTGTGTGCTGGCATCCGAGAGGCCTGCTGGGAGGCTGTTGTAAGAACCCAGGCCTTGGAGGGAAGACCTGCCAGGCCCCCTCCCCAGGGGAACCACGGGGCAAGCTGTGTTTTCCAAAGAGGATACCATTCCGCCCTTCACCGCACGAGGACAGAACAGCCCCTTCCCTGCTGAGCCACAGGGAATCACGTGCGCCCAGAAAGGCTGACAGGGCTCCCGAGACGCCTTCTGATACAGGAACCTCAGACGTCGGTGTCCCAGGCTTGCCATCAGCCCGGGGTGGCTGAGGAGGTGAGCCTGCCGCTCCTGCCCCCTGCTTTCCTCTGACCCCAAAAGAAAGGGCAGCTGGGTTTGCCCCCTGAGCCCTGGGAATATACAGCCAACAGCCAGATAGGGGCGGGGAGAGGCCCTGTCGGGCCTATCTGGAAAAGGTCAGGCCCCCGGAGCTGGCCAGACCCAGGGTGGGAGGAGGAGGGGCAAGTGTGCCTCGACCTCAGGAGCCAGGAAGCAGGGGCGGGCGGGCCTCCCCTGAGAGGCCTGGGCTGCAGCTGCCTGCTCCTGAATCCCAAGAATTTGGCGGCCACAGGGGTGAAGGCACCTCTGACCTGGGATGAGGATACAGGCCATCTTGGGTTTCTCTCCTGTCCCTGAGAGGGTCAGCCCGGCAGACCTTGCCGCCTCCCTCACCGGGATAAAATGTGTCATCACCCCAGGAGCCGGCAAGCCCCCAGCTCTGGGCATGTGAGGAGTGGGGTGAGGTTCAGGGGTGGGCTGGGCTCCATCCCAGGGTCCCCCTGGCCATCTGCACACGGCCCCTCCCTCCTGCCCCATGTGAGCAGGCCAGTGAGGTCCTCATCCCCCAGGAATCAGACTGGGGGTCATTCTGCCTCAGCCCTCCAGGGGGTCCAGCTTCGGCGTGGATGGACGGGGGACAGATATGGGGGCCGAGGGAGCATCCCTGAGCCGGGAAAATATGACCTAAGGCTTGGTATTGCCCCCTGGTTTCCCAAGAACAACAATAATAATAGCAACCAGCATTTATAAAGCCTCGCTGCACAATGGTTGCATTCTGAGCCTGTCTGCACATTGCTTCATTTCATCCCAGGACGGAGGGTAGTACTAGTGGCCCCATCTTATAGATGAGGAGGCTGAGGCCGTGCCCTCTGGCTCCTGTCTCTGGAGCAAGGTGGTGTTCAGGTTTGCTTGTGCCATTTTTGGTCCTTTGTTTTGCTTCCATTTTGCTACTGTATGCGACACCTTGCTGCTGGCTTGGTGGTTTCAAGTAACGCCTGAACGCATTCACCCTGAAAGTATGGCATTGGGGCCAGGTCAGGAGGCAGGCAGGATCTATCTAAGGTAACAACCCTGCCCACCCCAAACACTGTCCTGGTGCTCTCCTTTGTCCTGTTTACACCTGCACCTGGGAACAGATGGGAATCAATCATTTACCACTTTGAATGATTTTAAGAGTCTGTGTCCTTCCTGGGAGGTTGTACTCCCAGTCTGTTCTCTCAGAGTGCAGGGGAAGACTATCCCTAGGAAAGGGGTTCAGAACCAGGAGGGTAGGACTTAGCGAGCAGCGGTAGAACCACCACCAGCCCGCACAGATCTTCTGTACAAATTAGAAAGTGCCTCTTTCTCCAGGCAGATAGAACCCATTCCCAGGTTTGTTTTATGAGCAGAGTGAAGGCTAGGTTTCAGCTCTCATTTGCCATTTCAGCCAAATACTCTTGTGCAGTGAACAACTTGAACAACTGTACTTGAGGACTCTTCTCCCAGGGTTCCTGTTGTCTCCCATCATCACCACCCCCAGTTGGCTGCTAGGGACTCAGCACAGACCCAACACCACCCACCATTCTTTCACCCTGGGGAGACCAGGGTGGCCCTCACCACTGCCCTGGTTGATGTCTTTTGCCAATGTGTTTAGGGGGACTTGGCTGAGACCTGTTAATGTGGGTCAAGGGGTGGTTTAGAGGCGGAGGATTCTAAAAGGTCATTTAGCCCAGTGTGCCCATTGTACAGTTGAGAAAACTGAGGCCCTGTAGGTTAATGTGACCTTGAGCACATCAGTTCGACTTTATCTTCTCTGTGGGATGAAGAGGAGGGGACCCCAGGACACAGACAGGACACAACTTCACCCAGTTCCTGGCCCTGTGGCTGGTCTCCCCATGCCTGCCCTGCACAGGATAAGCAAGGGCAGGCACCCCTCCTGCCATCAGCAAGGCAAGGGTGGTGGGGTGCTGCTGCCACCACTGGGAGTTCTAGCCAACTCTGGGGGAAAGCAGCCCGCATCCCTGGACCAATAGGCTACTCTGCCACAGCCATTCCAGCCAGCCTTGCAGGGACCTCATGTACCTCCCACTAGGTTTCCTCCCAGCCTGCCTCCCTCGCCTCCCGCCCCTTAACTCTCCTCTTCCACCGTGGGGTCTGGGCCTCTTGCTCACCTCCCCCACCTCCTCCTCCTCTGGGAGACTTTATCTCAGCCCCTGGCCCTCCACTAGCTCCTGAGAGCCAGCCTGAAGCCTGGCGGCCCCTCCTTCCCCCTCTCCTCCCAGACGGTGGCTCTCAGCGCCGGCTTGATTTAGTAGGCGTTGGAGGAGAAAGGCAGCTTGAAGAGTCACTAAGAGATTCGATGCTCCATGCTCGCCAGCACTTATCTGGAAAGGAGAGGCCAGCAGCCCCTGGGAGGGAGCTGGGGTGTAAGGAGGAGCACACCTCTCAGCCAGGGAGGGGGCTTGGCAAGCCAGTCTCTTCCCAGCCTCTGCAGGGTTATTAGCACCTGGGCTACAGTCCCCCCAACCCCCAGCACACAGCGTGGGGGCTGTCCCTCCTTGCCACAGTCCCAGAGGGTGGAAGGGAGGCGAGGTGGGGTGTTCCTGCAGTGGCCTCCTGCGGGTGGGGCTCAGCTCCTGGCAACCCCAAATTGGGGAGCTCAGAGACCCCTGGGTTAGAAAAGATGTCAGGTGGGCTCAGAGGGAGGTGGCCTGTGGCTGCTGACTGGCTGTTGAGGGGCAGGGAGGGCCCCCTTCGTGGCTCCCCTGCACCCCCACCTGCCTTTTGCTTGTTTGCCTGCCCTCCTCTCCTGGTGCCCGTCCTCCTCCTTCTCCTCTTCCCTGATGAAAAATACAAAAGGAAAATGCGCCAGTGCCCAGGTCTGGGGAGCCCCAGCCCGCGGGATGGAGAAATGAAAAGCGGCCCCAATTAGAGGCTTTGGTTCTGCAAACTTGATGCTCGGCACTTGAACTGTCACGGCGGAGCCTTAATTAGCAGCGGCGGGGGAGAGGTCAGGAACAACTCAGCAGTCTTGACAAGCGCGTTATCAAGTGCAGGGGAGCGGGGGCTGCCCGGGGAGCGGGCGGGGCGCAGGGGAGGGGAGGGGAAGAGAGGAGGACGACGGGGGCGCCGCGGCGCGCGGGAGGTGGCGGGGAGGAGGCGCGCGGCCCCAGCCGAGCGGGAAGGGAATAAAATGGTTGCTGCCAGGCGGCCGCGCAGCCACGGCTGGCGGTGCATGAAGCCGCGGGCGAGGGGGCGCGCGGCGCTCCTGAGGGCCGCGTGAGAGGCCGCGCGGGGCTCCCGGGCGCCCCGGGCCTGCCCCCCCCCGCCCCCTCCCCTCGCCACAGCACCCCTCCCGGGGCCCTCCAGCAGGCAGACAGGCGTCCCCGGGGGCTCCAACCCCTCAGTTCCTGGGCCCCTCTGGGGGCATCCCGGCTGTCCCGTGACCGCCCCCCTCCTCGGCGTCGCCCCCCCCCCCCGCCACCTCCCTGGGTTCCCAGCCCCCGGCGTGCAGCGGGCGGGAGGAGCGCAAAGCGCGCGTGGACGCCCCGCCGCTGGGTGACTCCGAGCCCACGCCGCCGGCTATGCGGGGAGGCCCCTCCTAGAGTCCCCCGGTCCCCGCGGGCCCCGGCGAGGGCGGCACAGCATGCTCGGCATGAAGACCTGGTCGTCCCTGCTCCAGAACCTCAGTAAGTGCTGGGCTCGCCGCCCACGGAGAGGGAGACGGGGAGGGACTGGGCTGGAACTTTCTGGGGCTGACTGCCGACCCGGATTACCCCAGGTCATGCACGTGCCCCCAGGCGCGCCGCCTGCCACCTCCTCTTCCTGTCAACTCAGAAAAGAAGCCAGTAGATTTCTTTTTTAAAGTAGAAAAGCCCCGCCTGTCTGGCCATACCTGGGACATCCAGGGTGTAGCGGTGAGACCATGGAGAATCACCTTCAGATTTTGTCCCGGGGAGGTGGTCGGCCTGCACTAGCCTTGCAGGGGTCTGCGATATCATGGCTAATTAGCAACCCTGGGATGAGAGTGTTAACCTAGGCCTCCCCTTGGGGCCCGCAGGAAACCAGGGGGCTGAGATCCAGGAAGAAACAACGGGGGGAGGGGGGAGAGATTTCTTACCCTCTTGCACACAGGAGGGTACCAAGGGTGGGATGTGTGGCTTAAACTACGTTTCATCCATCTTGTCCCCTTCCCAAGCTGTGCTAGCATCTCCCTGGGCCCTCCTCGTGAGGGAACTTTCTCAGGGTATCAAGGCTGTGACCTCGCATTGCTGTGCACTAATTAGTCAGTGAGAGGGCCAGCGCTGTCTCGGAGCCCGCTGTGGGCAGTGTCCGCATCAGTCTCCGCTGAAGAGGGTTTAGTACGTCTCCAAGAGATACCTAGAGCATCCCTGCACGCTGAGGGTTGAAGGTGGTGGTGGGGACAGCAGAGGCCCTGAGGCCCTCGGCTGGAGGTCAGGCAGAAGGGGTGATGGAAGTCAGCCACGGACAGTAACTCAGGTTGCCGAGGTCCCTTCACAGTGGTGCCAGTGACAGAGGGCGGGTAGGAGGATGGCATCAGCACAGCTCCCCCCTCCCCTGTAAGGCTGGGCATCCTGACCTGCTCCTCCGCTGGTGACCCTAAGGTGCCCCTCCTGCTCCCCCACCCCACCCCCTCACCCACCCTGCTGAGGTCCCCAGCCCCTCCTCCCCGCCTCGCCTCCCTTCCAGCCCCACGTCTCTGTGTATGCCTCTCTGCCTGTTTGAACTGAGGCTTTTAAAGGTTTTTGCCTTTTGAAAACTCAGGGAGGGGAAGAGTCGCTCATGGAGAGGTCGTGAACAGTGGATGATTACAGTGCAGTGGGTAGAAAGGGCTTAAAACAAATCCCATCCGTCAGATGTCGGCTTAGGCGGTTTCCCGTGCTCCCCGGGGGGGCCAGGTGGGGGCAGCAGCTTAGAGGAAGGGGGAGGCTTTTTCCCTTTCAGCTGGGCGAACCTACAAAACTCCCATCTCACTCAGGTGTTTTGTCATCATTCCCTCTGATCACCCTTCTTCCCAGGGCTGGCAGAGGGGGGTCACGGAGGTCCCACCCCGAGGGACCTTGGCAGCCCCAGGAGGCCCCTCACCGGCTGTGTGCCCTTGGCCAGGTCACCCAGCACGTCACACCTGAGATTCCCCAGGGTGAGCGGGGATGGCGGTCACGCGGGTGTGCGCCACCACCTGCCAGGTGGACCGGGTCCCGGGCCCACGGTGCTCGAAGGTGAAATCCCCGCTGCCCCCAGCCCCCAGGTAAAGAGTCCACCTCCGTGGGGTTGAAGGGGCCTCACCTTGTTCCTGAAGCCCAGCTGGAGGGGTGGAGGGAGAACCTGGCCAGAGGGACCTGTAGAAAAAGCGCTGCATCAGCTGCCGGGGCTCAGAGACCTTTGCTGGCGGTCACACCTTGAGCCTCACAGCAGCTGCAGGGGGGAGGCGCTGGCTTTGTGCTCTCTAGTTTCTCCAGGTGAGGAAAGAGGCTCAGAGAGGTTACCCTCACTGCTAAGAGTCACACAGCTAGTAAGGGGCTGAGGGAGAAGCGATGGGAACCCGGGCAGTCCCACTTGGGGGCCGTGTCCCTGCTTAGCCATCTGTGGCTGCCTGGCGCCCTTTCCTCTGGCAGGATCTGGTGGCTGCTCCGTGGCAGTCTTGGACGGCCCCTCTGTGCCTGTAGGATGCAGCCACCACGTGAGAAGTCTGAGCTCCACTCTGGTCCCGCCTTCCCCAGCCCTCCGGCCAGCTGACTCCCACGTCTTGTCTGTGCCGTGCCCAGCCATTCCTCTCTCTGCCTGATGCCTCGGCCACTCGGGAGGCAGGGAGCACAAAAGCAAAGAGGGCCAGACCCCCGAGTTCCTATCCTCCTACCCCCCTCACTTCTGTGTGACTTTAGGCAGGTGACCTAACCTCTCTGTGCCACAGTCTCCATCGGAGCATGGGGATAATGGTTCTGCCCTCTCAGGAATAGATGCATCAACCAGGTTACTGATAGTGACAGCGTGCTGTCAGGTAAATAAATGTCAACTGCTACTATCTTCTTCCTCCATCTGGAAAGCCCTTCCAGTTTCTCTCTGCAGTCTACCCAAACCTCAAGGCCACCTCCTCTGAGAAGCCTTCCAGTTTCCACCCAGCCATTAATCATTTCTCTTGCCTCCTCTTGTCCTCATGGCCCATGTTATTTTTTTCTAGGTGGAATCCATACCTTTGTGCGTGTTTTCTCTCTACTGTCAGACAAGAGTTTTGTGAGGAAAGATCCTTTTCTTCTCATTTCAGTCTCCTAAGATGCTGAGTATGCCATAGGTGTCCAATACATGCTTACCAGATGACTAGAGGGCTGCCATTTTTCTGGCGAGACCAATCGGTGTTTGGACCCACTTCCTCCATGCACAGTGGGCGCTTGGCTCTCACAGATACTGGAGTAACATCCAAGTCAGTGTGGACCCTTGGGGACACCTTCAAATGGCTTCCAAGTCTCCCCAGGGGGACAGCTCACTGGTCACAGTGGGGAGGCCCTGGCCCTGAGAGCTCCCTCCCTCCTTGGGCTGAGAGGTCAGGCTCACATCTGGACAGCTGGACAGCTGTGGAGAATGTTAGAACGGGGCACTCTGGGGGGACCATGTGGTCAGCTGTTGAATGTGGGGTCACCCCCAAAGCCAGGTCGGGGTAACCCAGCTGCTGGCCACTCTACAAGGGGCCAGGGGCTGGGGCGTCAGAGCACTGTCCTTGTGTGTTGAGATGAGAGCCTGGAGGTAGCGGCACACAGTCTTGGTTGTTGGATTATTCCCGAAGTGGGGTCCCAGGTGAATGGGAACTCCCAGAGGGTGGGCGGTGGCTGTCAGAAACACTGCAGGCCCTGGAGGACCTGGACCAGGCTTCTCCCCTGAGATTCTGTGGCCTCAGAGGGCCCTGAGGGCAGACTCTGGCAGCAGAGCCTGTCGGTCCTCGGGTCAGCAACTGTGAGAGGTGGGGTTGGCGCTTGCAAACCCTTCAGAGAAAGCCAGGTGGCAACACGTCTGCCAGCGGTGCAGGCTCCTTGGGGGAGGCGATGGAAGGGACATCATTCGTGCTTCTGTCTTTCAGTAAGTAAACCAGATGTGCCATTGCCAGGTTCGCATACAAGTCTTGCCCTATTTGAAAAAAACCTCCCTAGAGACCCTCCACCAGGAAGGAAGAACTGAATTAAGAAATGGGGCAGAGCAGGTAGCTTAATTGCCAGGTCCTGGGCTCCGGACAGCCTCAGCAGCCAGGTGGCCATGCTGGCCGCTGCTGGTTAAGGTGGGGCACGTGCCTCTGCCCGTGCCTGGTCTAGCAGTTCAGAGTGCCAGTCTGGAGCCAGACAGCCTGGATTTGCGTCTAGATCTGCCTCTTATTGGGTGTGTGCCCTTGGGCAATACAGTTAACTGCTCTGTGCTTCTGTTTCCTCCTCCATAAAAGGGGAAATAACAGTAGCGCCTGTCTTGTTCTAGTTAGCTATTGCTGTGTAACAAATTGCCCCAAGGCAGTGACTTTCAGACACGTCTCAAATCTCCCTCCTCCATGTTTCCTAAGGATGTTGGACTAAGTGGTTAATACGTGTAAACTGTGCTTAGAACATGGCGATTACCTTGTAAATGTTAGCTCTCCCCAGTGCTAGGTCCCTGAGAAATTCTTTGCATCTAAAGTGACACTGGGTGCTGGAGGAAAGCATGTGGAAGTGGTTGTGGGAGGGTCTGGGGTCCTAGGCCCGCCTGCTTTCATGATACCATTTCCTCTCTGCCCAGCCTCTGGTTTTTGAAGTAACCCTTGACCATTTCTCCCACCTTGATTGGAGTCTTCCTGGTGGGCTGCCTCTCACCTGCCTGGTCTCCTGTAGGTCCGTGTTCAGGGATCCTGGGGCCACAGTAATGGGGGGGATGTCCTGGAGGAACAGGAAGAATCCAGGTGCACATGTGTGTCCTTGGACAAGCACTTCCCTTCTTGGGGCCTCTGCCTCCCCAGCTCCATGAGGATGGCTTGGACTGGCCCCTCCCAGGCCACAGTGCCAGAGTCACGGGCTCAGCCACTCAGACCTTGGTGCAGGTAAGTTGAGCCACTTCAAGGCTGACATCCCTTCCAAACCTGTGGGAGGACCCAGTCCTCGGCCTCACCTCAGAGAGCTTCCAGCCAGGGAATGGCCCTCTCCTCCTCTGCTCCCAGCCCCCTCCCTGCCTCACTGTCCTCGAGAACAGTGACCACCTCTCCCACCTCCTGATGGCGAAGAGTCAGCTCTGGAAGGAAAGTAGGGGAATGTGCATGTTAGCGTGCTGGTGACGTTGCAGGTCATCTGTACTGGGGTGAATGGTGTCTCCAAAGATTCATGTCCACCCAGGACCTTGGGTTGGGACCTTACTGGGAAACATGCAATTGGCTAAGGATCCTGAGAAGAAATCAGCCTGGATTTGGGTGGATCCTAAGTCCAATGACTGACATCCTTATAAGAGAAAACAGACACAGAGGCAAGACAGCTGTGTGCAGATGGAGGCAGATTGGAGGGGTGGGGCCACAAGCCAAGGACACCTGGAGCCGCCAGAAGATGGCAGAGCCAAGAAGTGTCCTCCCCGAGAGCCTCTGGAGGGAGTGAGCCCTGCCCACACCTGCATTTTAGACTTCTGGTCTTCAGACCTGTGAGAGAACACATGTCCCTTGTTTTAAGCCCCCCAGACTGTAGTCACTTGTTCTTGCAGCCCCAGGATACTAGTACACCATCATCCCCCCCTTTATATATTTTTAAAATATATAAAAAATACCGAAGGCCCCCAGTATTGTGACATGGCTGAGAATACAGACCTGGCTTTGGGGACCTGTATCCCCCAGCCCTGGAGGCTAGGACCTCCCTTTCCCTCTCTGGTCTCCAGTTCAGACAGGAGAAATGAGCTGGGCTGAGGGAAGGAAGGCCTGACCTGTCTAAAGTGGGCACAGCAGAAGGCGGGCTTGGCCCAGTAGCCGCCCTGGCCGCAGCCCATCTGCAAGAGACAGGGACCCCGGAGGGCGAGGGCGAGGCGGGGAGCGGAGCCAGGGCCGCCGCCCTGTGATTCTTGCACAGCTCCAGCCTGAGATGCTGCCGCTTCCCCTGCCCCCACATCCGCCCTTGGCCTCACTGCGGGGCGAGGCTCCCGGGTGCTGGAGCCAGAGTCTGCAGGACCCCCGTCTGCGCTCAGCTGTTTATCGCCTCCCGCTCTCTTCTAGAAAGTGAGCCAGCTGGTTTGTTCACCGAGGTATCCCCAGCACCCAGAACATGCTGGAACCTGTAGGTGCCCGAATCCTTGACTTGAAAGGACCTGTGGGGCCGGCGAGGTGTCTGCCTGCCTCACCCGACCCGACCTCACCGCCTGCGCACCCAGCCCATTGCTCCGGAGCGCCAAGCCCTGCAGATCTAACTCACGCCTGTCCCAACGGCCATCCGACCAACTGCATCTGGCCCCGGTCAGACGTAGGAACTGAGGCCTGTGCAGGTCAGGGCTTGCCTGGGGCCCGGCGGACAGGGCTGGAGCTGGGATCTGAGTCTCCTTCCCGGGTGAAGCTGCCATTCCAGGTCCGAGCTGCCGCCCAGATCTCTGCGCCTGGCCACTGCGCCCTGGGACGCCCCAGTGCTATCTTCACCCTGGCTGCCTCTGGTTGGGATGCTGAGCTCATCCTGCTGGTGACCCACGCCCGGCAGAGCTCGAGTCTCTCGGGGCAGAAAAGTAATCCTGCCAAGCATCAGGAGTGAGTGACAGGGTCTGTGTGGACTGCTGGGTGCCCCCGCGGAGGGCGGCACCTCTCTACTCTGCTCCCCGGGGGTGGGCGAGCTGGCAGGGCCTAGGGCCACCGGGCTGCCCCCCCAGCCACCAGCGTGGAGAAACCCCGGTGACCCAGCCAATGTTTCTTTTAATTAGAGACAATTAAAACAGTGTGGCGGGTGGCAGTTTGGTGGCTTCTTTAGGAGGAAGCAGAGAGCCCAAACGGAACCTAAAAAAATAAACAGGGAAAATAAAACCGAGTGAATTTTTAATAGCGATTATCTCCTGACACATAGCGCGCTGCCATCTGGCAGACACACAAGCCCACTGAAGCTTGATGCTGGTGGGGGAGGGGGGCAGCAGGAGGGAAGGGTTCCTGTCGGCAGTCTAGAGCAAGGTGCTCCCTCCTTGAATGGTCCCTGTGGCACGTCGGTGAGCCCAGCCACGTCGGAGGCCCCTGCCTGCCCTCCCTGGGCTTTCTCAGCCCGGCCCCTTGGCTTCATAGACCTCACCCTCAGCTGAGCTGAGTGGAGAGGCTGGGTTCCCAGCATCTTAGCCCACTGTACGGTTCTGCTGCACCGTGGTGGCGTTCAAAGAGGTTGTGGCTCCGTCTCAGTGGCCACAGCCTAGGAATGGAGGTGGTACTTTTTGTTACTCCCTGCTGCACACCGCTCTCTCAGATCATTCATTCAGCCCACGTGTTTCAGGCCTCTGCAGGTGGCTGGACCTGGGATGGGCCCTGATGGCTCAGGAATGAAAATTTTGTCACGCTGTCACTTAAGCTTGGGGGAGAAATCTTCACATGGGTAGTTACATCTTAAGGTGTTTGGACACCATTGATGTTTGGGGCTGGAGGCTTCGTGGTGGGGCTGTTCTGTGTGTTGTTAGACGCTGAGCAGCCCCTAGGCTCTGCCTGCTGCATGCCAGTAACATCCCCCAGTTGTGACAACCAAAGATGTCTCAGACCTTGCCCCGTATCCCCTGGGGAGCACAGTGGCCACAGCTGAGAATCACTAGCTTAAGGTGAGTGTGAGTAACAAAAACCACAACCTGAAGGTCTTCAAACAACAGAGATGTGTCTTCTCATAGCTCTGGAGGCCAGAAGCCTGAATCAGGGTGCAGGCAGGGCCTTGCTCCCTCTGAAGGCTCTCAGGGACGGTCCTTCCTTGGCTCTTCCAGCTGCTGGTGGCTCCAGGCACCCTTCCAGTCGGGAGCTTCTGTTCTAGGTGGTAAATGATGGAAGCAGCACCTGCTGTGGTGTGGTCTGAAAGTGCAGGTGCTGTGAAAACCAAGTTGGGGGCGTGGGGCACTGCCGGATTCAGATGCAGGATGATGAGCTGTCCTGCAGCGGCAGTAATGAAGCGCCACAAACTAGATGCTAAATAAGACGTTTATCCTCTCAGTTCTGGAGGCCAGAAGCTGAGGCCCCGCAGGCCTGCTCCCTCTGGCTCCGGGGAAGAATCCTTGCCTCTCCCAGTTTCTGGCGGCTGCTGGCGTTCTTTGGCTTGTGGCCTCATCTCTGCTCCATCTTCGTAGGCCTCCCCTCTGCATCTTCTTCCTCTTATGTGGACACTTCTCATAGGACTTAGAGTCCACCCAGCTAATACAGGGCGATCTTATCTCAAGATCCTTACTTAATTACATCTACAAAGACCCTTTTTCCAGATAAGGCCACATTTGCAGGTGTCCAGGGGTAAGGACATGGGCCTATCTTTTGGGTGCCAGAGCTGGTCGCGCTGATGCCTGGGGGAGAACTCCAGGCAGAACAGCTGGGGCAGAGCCCTGAGCGGGGAACTTGCCCAAAGTGTTCAAGAAACAGCAAGGAAGCCAAGGCATGGGGACAGCGGGGTGTGGAGAGAATGAAGTGTGTGTGTGCAGTGGTGTCAAAGATTGGCCTTTCCAGGGGGTGAGGTGGGGGCCTGGAAGTGTTTGGGCAGAGGGGAGACATGAGCCAGCCCCCCTTCTCATGGGGTCCTCTGGTGCCTCATGAAGCATGAAGCATGGGGCCAGGACAGAAGCTGGGGACCAGCAAGTTAGTTGGCTACTGCACAAGTCTGGGTGAGAGGTGTCAGCTCGGCTGGAGAAGGTGACAAGGGGCCTGGGTTTGGCTCCCCTTCGGGGAAGAGCAGGCATCTGAGTGCAGCTTCCCACCCAGGGCAGCCCGCTCTCGGATCAATTTCTGAGTGTCTTGTCTTCCTAAACAGCCCTCCCGCCTCCTCCCTCCGTCCTCCTCCCCACCCCACCACACCACGCTGGCAGCTGTTGTTCCTGGGAGCAGGGAGAACGCTGGAGGTGCGGGAGGGAGGAGGGTGGGGACCCTGGGCCACAGGGACGCTGGAGGGGCTGTGCCAGCCCAGAGTGCACTTCCTCTCCCTCTGCAGCATTTCCCACAACTAAACCTGAGTGCTGGGTGCCAAGGCGTAACTGTGACCCTGTGACCGTGACCCCTGCTCCCCATCCCTCCCCCACGTCCCTCACCGGCCCTTGCCCCCTCTCTCCTTTCCTCCAACTCCCCTCCTCCTGCTCCCTCCCCCTCCCTCTTCTCTCCCCCAAGGCTGCCCTCTGCCTGGAAGCTGAGCCTCCAGGCCCCCCCCCAGGGCTGGGGGAGCAGGATGCTGCCAGGTCCTGTGCCAGTTTCCGAAATGATGCTGTGCTCTTACTGCACCGTCCTGCCGTCCTGCTCTCTTCTGATGTATCAGACGTACCCCTGGCGCTGACCGACTCCCTGCTCTGACCTTGGGTCTGAATTTCGGTGTAAGCTCCCTCTTGGCTCTTTTTCCAGACGGTTCTAATTTATCTCCTGATTGAATCAGGGGCGACCCCACGTCCCCCATGCCACAGCTAATGTGGCCGAGGGACAATTAATTTTAACTTGTCATAACCTTCCCGAGGGATTCATTGACCCGCCTCTGGGGTCCCGCTGACCTCTCTCTTCTCAGCCCCTCCTGGACCGTGTCCCAGTTCTTCTACCTCCATCTTCCTCATCTCTGCCCCTCCCAGCCAGGTCCCCAACCTGGGGCAGCCAAGGCAGGACAGTTTGTAGGGGAGTGCGAGCGTAGACAAGAGTATTGCTAAATCTTTAATCAGCGCTGGGAGCCCCACGGTCCCTTGACCCTCTCCGGCCGTGGTCACCAGGCCACAGGGGGCCAGGCCCAGAGACTGCTTTGAGGGGGCTCTTCCTTCCCACAGGGAGGACTATTTCTGGTCACATCAGACTCATGGAGGCCGAGTCACCTGCTGCCCCTTGAGACACGGAAGGGTGAGTGAGGGCAGGAGGCTGGGGGCCTGTCTTCCAGCCTGCCACGCTGAGGGAGACAGGCTTCCGTCTCAGAGCCTGTGATTACGCTGAGGGGTGATTGTTTATAACACCAGCCCAGCCGTCGGAAGCTGCTTGATTTGTAGCATACCATGGTCTGTCTGCAAAGACGGGCAATTTGGGGCCTTATAAATCTGGGGCTGCTGGCTCACATCTCTCTGTGGCTGCAGGAGCCCATGTCTGGGTGCCTGGGCCTGTGGCTTCCCGGATAGGAAGCTCTCTTGGGAGGGAAATAGGGCATCTCGCTTCTGCTGGGAAGGGAGAGGAGGCAGCCCAGTGGGAATTATCTCTTCCTGAGGCCTGTGAGGGTTCCTGTCAGAACATGAAGGCCTGAGATGCCTGGAGGGGGCTCCTTGGCAGCTTGGAAGGGCCTGGCAGGATCGCATGACGTTCAGAGAATCGCAAACTGCGAACAGTTGGGTCTCCTGTGCTTTCTAATCCTCCAACTCACACACACATCTGACTGTCCCCAGTGAGGCGGGCAGGCTGCAAACCTGGGCAGCAGGTTTTGCTTTCAGCTCCATGTTGTCACGGTCTGGAGGGGACACCTTGAGTGTTCAGGGTGCAGAATGGAGCAGGGAGATTTCCATCGTCCCAGACTTAGGTCCTCACAGCTGCCACTTGCCCCCTGGGTCCAGCCTCACCAGCCATTTTTAGTTCATTATGTTCCCATTTGCCTCACAGCCTTTGCACATGCTGGTCCCGCTTTCTGTAATGATGTTCCTTGCTGACTCCAACTTTTCCTTTGGGTCGAGAGTTTCCCAGCCCGTTTTCTGGGTCTGCTTGGTTTGGGTGTGTTCACATGACACCGTGCTTCCGGCTGTCTCCCTGCTAAGCTGGGCTGCACCAGGGCAAGGACTGGGTCAGCTCTTTGGCTCGGGGCCCATCATGCCTAGCAGCTGGAGCATGTATGCAGGAGGTGCTCAAAAATGATTCCGGGTAGATGTTCTGTTTTATGTGCTTCCTGACTCTTTAGCCAAAACTAAAGCTGGGAGATCTTCTACCAAGTGCTGCCTGCTTGTGAGCAAGGCTGTCCTGGCCAGGGGCCAACTTCCACCCTGGTCAGGCCATTCCCCATGTGAGTGCCTCTGCCTGTTCCACCCCTGCCCTTGTGCCGACTGAGAGGAGTCACTCCTGGGCCCTTGGGAGTCACTCTCCAGGCAGAGAACAGGCTACAAGAGTTGGGCTTTCTTAGTGGTTTTATTGAGATCTAGTTCGCGTACCATATAAACCATCCTTTTAAAGTGTACAAGTCAGTGATTTTTAGGACATTCGCAGAGTTGTGCAACTGTCACCACCATCTCATTCCAGAACACTTTCATCACCCCACAAAGAAACTCTGTATCCATTCCTCCCTCACCCAGCCCCTGGCAGGCACCAAGCTACTTTCTGTCTCTGTGGATTTACTAGTTCTGGACATTTCATATAAACGGAATTATAGAATTGGGGGCTTTCTGTGTGTCTTCTTTCACTGAGCATAATGTTCTCAAGATTCATCCAACCTGTAGTGTGAGTCAGGAACTCACCCCTTTTCACAGCTGAGTAATAGTCCAGCATGTGGATGGACCACATTTTGTGTATCCATTCATCCGTGGATGGACATTTGGGTGGTTTCCACTTTTTGGCTCCTGTGAAGAGCGCTGTGTGAATGTGTGCGGACGCGTTTTCAGATCCCTGGGCCTCCCTGTGTTTACGTCACTCACTGCCCCTCCCGTTCAGTAGACTTCCTGTTCGCGTTGAGTGCAGTGGGGGTGGCTGCGGGCGTCCAACTTCACCGTGGAGTGTCGCTGTGTGCCCAGTGCTGGTTGGAGCCAGTTCACAGAGGCCCGGGCAGCTCCAGGCCGGGCTGTTATCATGCCGAGTGCTCGGCGGGGAAACTGAGGCCCGGGGGCCCTCACTTGTGGCTACAGCGTCAGGGTTTGTTTCCTGTCGCGGTTCTCCAGGCTCTGTTTCCAGATGGGAGGGAGGTGGGGGCAGGGGCTGGAGATGACATGCAGTGATGGGTGGTACTTCTTCAGCATCTCCTGTGTCCCCTGGCCGTCCTGAGCCCTGGGTTGAAATCTCTAGCCTCTCATAACACCCTGCTGGTGTGCGGACTGGTGCTGTTCCAATCTGACAGATAAGGAAACTGAGGCACAGAGAGGCCAAGCAAATGCCATGGTCGTGGGCCTTGAGTGTCAGGGCCAGGAGTTGAACTTGGACACTTTGGCTCCAGATGCTGCTACCTGAACCCTGACATGTTGGGGCTCAGGCAAGAGGCAGATGTTTGGACGGGGACAGAGAGAAATCTCAGGGGCCCACTGGGCAAGGTGAGATGCAGTCTTTCAGAGCCTCTGTCTTGGTTTCTTACTGGGGCAAGTCTGGAATCTCTGCAAGTCTCCATCCCCACCCCCACCCCCTGCCTGCTCACAGGTCCCTGGGGATCCCTACTGCTGCCCCCCTATTCCTAAGCCAACCTCTCTAACTTTGCTGCTCCTGGGAGGCCCAGCAGGGCCCCCACTCCAATCCCCAGGCCCCCCCGCCCAATGCTGATCAGAGGCCTGTTGCCTGTTCCTGCTCTGTGTGTGGTGTCCGATTGCTGTCTCAGGAGGCAGAGCAGGGACCATTCACCAAAAGGTGTCATTTTCACAGCAGGTGTGTCAGGCGGTGACGGCGGCCAAAGCTCCCAGGGAAGAGTAGGGGCCAGATTGGGTGGCGGGCACCATCGGAGGGGTCCCTGACCCCCAGTCTGATTTTTCTGCTTGGCACCTCCAGCACCCGCTCCCTGAGGTTTCAGCTTGAGGCCCAGAGCCCTCTACCCACCTCCCTCTGCTTCTGAAATAATAATCGCCCGGAGCAGCTGGGTTCCCTGCCGAGCAAGCACTGGCGGGTCTCCCAGGGAGCAGCGCGTGCAGGAACCACAGGTCTCTGCCACCCATCTCCTGGGACAGCGTGCGCTGCCTCTCCTCGGATTTCAGATTTGTGTTTTGGCTTGCCCTTGCTTCCTCCCTAGGCCGAATGGCCTCCTGCCTCATTTCGGCGATTTTCCCCTTGTTGTTTCACCAATTCCAGCCAATCCTGACACTGGCTCTTCCTGAAACAGCGCCACCTCCCTGAGATCAGAGCTAGACTTCCTAGGTTCAAGTCCAGGCTCTGCCACTGGCAGGCTGTGCAGCCTGCATGTCAGTTCCCTTATCTGGCAGATGGAGAAATGGCATTTCCCATTTTGAAAGATTGACTGAGCCACATAAAGGGCACATTGTAGTGTCTGGCTCATGGTCGGCGGTTCTTGTGATGAGAGAGGCACACATCAGGCTCAGAGATGACAAGCAAGTAGCAGTGGTAACTCGGTGTCAGGGGTTGCAGAGGGATGTGATGCTTGAGAAGAGTTTTGAGGGGTGTGTAGGAGTTTTCTTAGTGGATAAGGAGAGGATAGAAAGATACTCGAGGTAAAAGGAACCCCAGGCAAGAAACTCAAATTAGTCCTATGTAGATGGACTCCTCTTCCTTCAAAGTGGGGAGCTGATCAAGATGTTCCAGCTGGGTTGAAGTCCTCTGGCCTGCGCAGGTGCCGGATTTGGAAATTCAGTGCGTTTGCTGAAAGTGCTTGGTGCGGTCAGTGTCCAGGAGCTGCGAGGAGCTGGCGGAGACAGGGCCTGGCAACCTCCCTTGGCCTTGATGCCGCTAATTCTGCTGCTGGAGCCAATAATGCGTCTTGGAGGACACCCACCCTAGATGCTGGCACTTGGGGAGATGTGCTGAGAAGCACAGAACAGGTGCAGTGAGGACGGCCCTATGCTGCGTGCTTCATTTTGCACTTATATTATTCTTATAACGACCAAAACGAGGAGGTGATTCTGTTTTCATCCCCATTCTACAGATGAGGAAACTGAGGCCCAGAGTCATGACTTGTGGCTTGCCTGAGGAGAACAGCTGGGAAGTGACAGAGCTGGGGTGCAATCTGACCCCCACCCCAACATCTGCATCCTTAGCCACCATGCTTAACAGCCTCCTCAGACAGGCTGGCCCTTCGCCCTGTGGCCTAGTGGCCTGGTGTCTGGAGACCTGGTCCCTGACTCTGCCCCTTGGAGGCAGGGGAACTGGCCTGAGTCATTTCACCTCTGGATTTCACATCCTCACCCCAAAAATGGAGCTGCTGTTGCTGACAGCCCTCCTGGTTGTCCCATGCATTTGGAGGCCCTGGTGGCTGCAGAAGGGCTTTGTAAACTCAGTTCCCTCCCATGCTTCTGCTGTTCTCCAGAGAGGTGAGTGGTCCAGGCCCAGAACATGCCAGAAGTCTCTGCCCATGGACTGCGTTTACTCTGGGGGCTGCCTGGGTGGTACCGTTAGTCCAGGTAAGAGGGAGAAAGTGTGTGCGTGTTCCTTCTGGAGGAGGGACACTGCTGAGCTGGGCCTGGCAGGTGCCGGGTGCCTGGGTATCAATGCTCAGCTGAGGCTCAGCTCCAGGGCAGGGCCAAGGCCAGGTGGCTGGGCTCAGATCTCCACCCCAGCACTTACCACTGAGCCAGTCACTGAACCACTCTGTGCCGCAGTTTCCCCCATCTGTGCACTGGAGAGGCTAGGGGCTGGGTGTGAGGGCCAGAAGAGCCCCGAGAGGCTGTCCCAGGCCCAGCACCTAGTAGGTGTCCCGTGGACAGTAGTTTCTGTGCCCTTTCTCTTCCACCAGCCAACGCCCGGCCCTGGGCCACTGTCCCCGCCTGCTTGGCAGGCCCTATGGGATCGAGTGTCCCAGAGGCGGCGGACCTCCCGGCTGCACACCTGAGAAGCTGCTCCTAGAAGTGTTTGCTTAATTAATTGACTTTCTGAGAAGGAGCCTGTCCCCGTGTAAATCTACCAGCAGGCCCTGGTGCTTGTCGCCGCCGGATGCAGCAAATGCAAGACTAGACTTTAAATAAAGGTGCGGTTATTGTTTGAATAATTGAAGAACATCGGGGAAACAGCCCTCCTCCCGTCCGTGGCCAGCTGGCTTCTGGGCCCGTCTCCGCTGCTGGTAGCCCCTTTACCCACACAGGACAGAGGGGCTTTCAGACCTGGGGGCTGGTTGAAACCCCCCAACAGCCAGAAGGAGAGGGATAGATCGAGTGCCCCCATTCTCCAGACTGGGCAGCTGAGGCCGGGGCATTTCAAAAGCAGGGCCCCGGCCTGGAATCCAGCGTTCCGGGCTTGGCGGAATGAAGGGAGGAGGTGGCCCAAGTCTTAGGGATTGTGACGTTGAACCCATGAAGGCCCATGGATTTCCAGAAGGTGGCATCCCATGCCATGCGATTTTCTGGGGGGCCTGGGACTGCTGTGTGTCCTACAGGAATGTAACCTTAAGCAAAACCACCCTGTGGCTTCCCCCGCTCTGCTGTTTCCTCCTGATCCTGCGGTGAGAAAGGCCGGCAGGTGTCTGTGGGCCCCACACGCTCCAGCCTTTGCTTAATCCCCTTTGAACAAGCTGGGCTCAGCCAACAGGATCCGGGAGGATTCAAGGACAGGGTGGTGCCTTTTCTTTCCCCTGGTGATTGGCAACTTCCTTCTGGACATAAATTGTTTTTTAAAAAAAATCAGTTGTTGTAAATTATCCCTCCAGAAACAGAACAACTGGTTGATCTGAAGGCGTAATAAGTGTGTAACTTGGGGGTGTACAGGCGTGGTGGAAATCAGAGCAGTGGCCCTGAGGGACAGAAGCCGGGGAGAGGCTACAGCTTGGATGGTGGTGGCTGATGTGGCTGCAACCAAGAGCCGGCCCTGTTGGAATCGGCTTCATGCACATCCAGTCACCTTTGTGACACTCCGGGGAGCACTGTTACTTGCTGTTTTACAGATAGGGGGATGGAGGCACAGAGAGGCTAATTAACCTCCCCACCTCACACAGCAGAGTGGGGACTCACATCAGGCAGTCTGGCCCAGAACCCCCTGGAGCCCCCAGCCCCTCTTTCTCTGCAGCCACCTCTCCTACCCCTCACCTCCTCATCTCTCTGGGCAGTCCTTCCAGCTCATGGGCTTTGCTTGCTCTGCCATGACAGCCTGTGGGGGGTGCCACCTCCCCTGGGCCCGCCCCTGGGGCCTAGGGCACCTGCAGCTGCCTGGGCACGGCCGCATCTGAGCCAAGCCTGAGGCTTAGTCAACCTTGACTCCCCAGCACCTGTCTTAGGCCCCTTGCCAGGGCACCCACTGCCCAGATGGTGTGGTAGGGTCATTTCCTCCATCACAGGCCAAAGTGAGATTTATGGTTGTCAGCAAACCATCCGGAACATTCTGGGTGATGTTCACGCCACCATACGCCTCCAGACAAGTGAGGGACAGCCAAGCCCGGAGACAGGCACCCCAAGGCCGCCCACTCATGGTTTCCTGTGCCCTGTGGGCATCCATACTAGCCCCAGCTTTTCCCCAGAGGACGGTCTAGGCCCAGAGAGGGAAATCCACTTGCCCTCAGTCACCTAGCAGGAGTATGGCCAGGTCCCACCTTTGCAACTGGGTTCTCAGATCAGAGGTGGGGGCTCTGTCCTCTCTTCCCCTGTACCTGCACCCCTGCCTTCATTTCACTTTTCAGACCAGGGAAGGAGGGAGCGAGGGGCGGCCCCTCTGAGCGTTGTGCCCGCCTGCTGTTCCTGGGAGGGCATCCTTCATCCCGCAGACCTGCGTCGCCACCGCCGCATTAAGGACAGATGGATTACAGCTAATGAGCCTGCTTGCACCATTAACACTGGAGAGCCTTCCCGGGATTAGAGCCGGCTCACAGCCCGCCGGGGGCCAGCTTGTCACTCTCGCGGTGGCGCCAAGGCGGCTGGCTGTGCATCCGCGTGCCCTAATTGTTCCTGTAATTGGGAGCCTGATGCCACCCTCCCTGGGGACAGCCGGCCAGCAGGAGCTGCCCTCTGCGCTCTGACCCCTGCCCTGCCTTTCCTACCCACCCGACCCCTACCCAGCTTGTCCCTAGGGGGCTGGGGTCCTAGGAGCTGTGGTTTGTGGCCCCCCGCCCCTCACATGCCCACTGAAAAGGGGAGGAGCCCCCCCAAGGCCTGGATTCAACAAGCCCCTATTCTTGCCCTGAAACCGGCTGGGGAGGGATCGTGGCCCCATTTCACAGATGAGTGAGGGGGTCTGCCTGACAGTGAGGTGCACCCAATGGGACCCACCCCCGCCCAGCCCCCTCTACACTGTAGTCCCCTCTTACTCACACGCATTCCCTTACAACCCCCCATGCACCTACATTCTCACACTCATGACCACACGCAGGTGCACACACTGACACACTCACCTGTACTGTCACAGACATCCATGTGCACGTATGCTCCCGTCCACTCACACTCCTCTCACACACGTATGCACACGAGTCTTGGGAAGCCCCCCAGGAGCGGCACTGCCTCTCCCCCACTGTCCTCGGTGTCACGTGGTCTTGCACGAGTCACAGTAGCCCTCGAGTGCAGGCGGCTCAGTTCAGGGAGATGATGTTTCTTCCGTCTGAAAAGTTCGCGATTCTGGAGTGATGTCGCTTTGCCTCTGTGCGGAACCCTCTGTGGCTCCCTGTGGCTGGCTGGCATGGGTGCGCCTCCAGGGTGGGGGTGAGGGGTTTGCCAGGTGCTAGCTGAGCGCCCAGCACAGGGGCCCTGCTGAGACTCTGGGAGGTTCTGAGTCCACTTGGGAGGGGACAGAAAGCAGGGAGGGAGCAGCGTGAGTCATCACTTCCTGCGTGAGCCTGGCTGCCGTCAGCACCTCCACCCCACACCCCCAGGGAAAGTTCTTGTGAACTCAGACCTAGTTTTCCACCCAGAAGGAGTGCATTCATCTTGCCTCATAAGCTGTACCTTCCTGCTCGTCCAGCTGATCCCACGTGGCTGGAGAGAAGTTGTTTAAACCCTGACTTTGCAGACCTGAGTTGTGGGGGCTGCAGGACTGGCCCCAGCTGTGGTGAGGCCAGGTCTGTTGGTACCCTGGGCGAGTTGATTTAATGAACACTTGACGGAGGGCTCTCTGTGAGCCGGGCACATCTGAGTGCGTCCAGGTCCCATGGCAACCTCATGGTCCCTCCCACTTTATCTCTGTTAGGCCAGGAAACCGAGGCACAGAGAGGTTCGGCGGCTTGCCCAGGAGGCGTAGCTGGTGGTGGCAGGCGGGGCTTGAACGCTGCAGTCTGGCCCACAGGGGGATCCCCGTGCAGCCCTGAATAGAACAGAAGCGGGAGCCAGGCGCTCAGAGGCCAGGGCTGTGCCCCTGGGAGAGGAGGGAGGGAAGTGCGATGTCATAAGGAACATATATTTGGTCTCTGCCCTGGTTCCGGCCCAGAGCTCCAAAGCCCCTTGGAGTTTCCCAGGTGATGGGAACATTTTTGTTCTAATGAGGCGACTCTGGGTGGGCTCGGGAACAGCCTCAAGGTGGGTCTGGTCACCAGGACCAGGATTGGGAGTTTGGGACTTTCAGCCCCACCCCGATCCTCCAAGGAGGGGAGAGGGCTGGGGCGTGAGTTAATCATCGATCGTGCCTATGTGATGAAGCCTCCACAAAAATCCCTGATCTCTAGAGTTCCAAGAGCTTCCTGGTTGGTGAACACGTCCTCTGTCAGGAGGTGATGCACCCAGAGAGGGAGTGGACGCTATGTGTCTGCCCCCAGACCTCGCCCCAGGCATCTCTTCCATCCGCTGTCCCAGAGTTGTATCGTTAGTGATAAGTGGGAAAAGTAAAGTGTTCCCCTGAGTTCTGTGAGCCATTCTGGCTAATGGTGGTTCAGTCCCTGAGGCTGTGGTTTCTAGCTGCACAAAGTGTTGTTCAGGCTGTGGTGACCCGTCCCCAATGCCCTCTGTGTCCCCGTCACTTCTCGGGTCTCTGTAGGGCAGTGGCAGCATCAGTAGGATCAGGAGGTAGATGGCGCTGCTGCCCGGCCACCGAGGCTGCAAGCAGGAGCAGGCAAGGTGAGCCTGGAAAGATGACCCTCAGTGATACAGGGAGCCGGTGCCCAACCTCACCGTGACCTTGCGATGGCCACCTGGCTGTCTGCGCGTGGACAGAGGCAGAGGATAAGCAGAGCTGTGGAGCAGGCTTCCCAGGGAGGGGTCTGTCCTCCCAGAGGACGCAGGCCCCACCCACCTCGTTGTCTTAATGGTCCTTCTAGCTCTTGTTTCCTCGTCTTCTTGCATTCTTTTCCCCACTTAATTCAGCCTGTCTGCTGCCCTCCGTTTATGAAGCTCCTACTGTGTGCTCACACATGTGCTCAGCGTCTGGAGGGAGGGTGTAGGACCTGACCCCTGGACTCTGTTTGCCACTCATTCATTTATTCATGCAGCTGACACCTGTCATGGTCCTCAGGGCTCTGGGCAGGGTTAGGCTGCAGGAAACTCTGGGTCTAGTTGAGAGAGAATTCTGGTTTCTTCCTCCTACAGCACATCCAGACCCCCTGCTCTCTACCAGGCATTAAACTGACGAGTTTGGTTACAGCCAAGGAGAGGAAAACAGGTGCACAAGTGACTCAGGTTCGTGGAGGGAGACATCATGAGAAAGGGAAGTACAAGATGTTGTAGGAGCGGGCTTCCCAGAGGCCGTGAATTTGATGGGGTTTTGAAGTATGCCTAGGAGTTTGTGAGGCCGAGAACAGAGGATGCAGTTTTTGAAACTGTGGAGGAGGGCCTTGTGGAGGAGCTTGAGCAGATCAGGGAAATGGGCAAGGGCAAGAATTAGGGAAGAGTAGGGAGCGGTGGGTGGATGACCTCTTGGAGTCGAGCCAGGGGCTAGACCCTGGAGAGTGTGTACAGTTCGGTCAGTGATGGGAGGAAAGGTGAGAACACTGAGTCCTAAAGCCCCCCAGGGTTTGGACTTGGAGTACTGGGAAATCAGTAGCTCTGTATGCGTTCGTGTTTTTCACTATTACCTTTTTTTTTAAATTTGCTTTGATTCTTTTTGCCCGTGGTACAAAATACACAAGAAAAAAACAGTCTGGCATGCCCGTCCAGTATAACTTTCTACATGGTGGGAAATGTTCCACGTCTGTATTGTCCCACGTGGTAGCCACTAGAGCTACACGTGGCTCTTGTGACCAGGGAATGGAATTTCAAATTTTATTTAATTTTAATTAAATTTAACTTTGAATTCAAATCACTACCTGTGGCTAGGGTGTTCTGTCCTGGGCAGCAGAGCTGTGGATTGGAAATGAAGCCACCTTCCTGCCCCCAGAGGCCCCACACCCTGTCTTGATGAGCTTTGGAGCAGGGCTGATGTGATCATTCTAAACAAGGACCCTGCAGGCAGGTGCTCAAGGTGTTTCCTGCCCACAGCTGCCCTTGCGTCTCAGTAGGTTCCGTGGGCTCCTCCCAGCTGCCGAAGGAGCCTGCCAGGGAGCCAGGGGCTTGTGGCTCGAGCAGCCGTCCTGCCTCTGTAGGTGCTCAGAACAGGCTGCAGAAGCCCCGGGGCAGAGATGGGGGTGTCACATCACCTCTCCAAAAAGCAGGTGCAGCCCTCGGACCTGCTGTGAGCCTGGCCTCGCGGGTTCAGTTACTAAGCGGCCGAGGGCCTCCTTTAGAAAAGGGTGGACCCTTCCCAACCGTATCCCTAGTGTTGTGGCTCAGAGCCCATCTACACTGGGATGAATAGTGTCCCCTCAAAATTCATATCCACCCAGAACCTCAGAATATGACCTGGTTTGCAGATAGGGTCTTTGCGTATGTGATCAAGTTAAGATGAGGTCGGGCTGGAGTAGGCCCAGATCCAACGACTTCCTTGTAAGAAGAGGAGAGAGACACAGACACAGGGGAGAAGGTGGGAGGGAGGCGGCCACAAGCTAAAGAATGCCCGGAGCCACCAGAAGCTGGAAGAGGCAGGAAAGATGCTCCCTAGAGCCTCCAGGGAGGGTGTGGCCCTGCTGAACCCTCAGTTTCAGACTTGTGGCCCCCAGAACGTGAAAGAATGAATTTCTGTTGTTTGAAGCCCCCAGCTGGATGTTGCCTGGTGGTCCCTGTGCTGGGTGTCCCACTGTGTCCCTTGCTCCATGCTGAGTGCCCCTCACAGGCTGGGGCTTCCAGGAACACCTCGTATTTTCCATCTTTGCTGGAAGAGACCACCACGGCTCCATTCAGCGTTCACTTGGGGTGGGGAGGCTCTAATGGAAGGATTGGGTGGCCCGGGAGCCAGGAAACCCGTCTGTCCAGGACTCTGCTCACTGGTTTGCGTCCCTTGGCCTCGGTTTCCTCATCTGTGAAAAGGGGCCATGGGTGGGATGTGGCAGGCGGTATCCATTCCAGCAGCGTCCTTGGAGGCCTAGCTTACGAACTTGCCCCCCCAGAGATCCAGAGGCGGGTGTCACGGACAACAGGCGCTCAAGGCTGTTGCCGTGTTGATGGCAGCCGGCTCCCAGGCCTGCCCACCTGGCCCACCTGCCCTTGCTGCCCTCTTGGAGGTGCCAGGTCAGCCCAGCCGGTGCTGCACCGTCCAACTTCGATCCCAGGGCCGGGCGGGAGAGTGTTGCTGACACCCCCGCTCTAGCCCGGAGCACGGTGTCCATCAATACAAGAGGAGGCTCTGTGCAGTAATAGCATGGGGCCTGCCGGGCAATTGATTTAGATCATTTTATAGAGAACCTATGTAAAATAAAAGGCCTTTAATCACATTTGTATCCATTTCCAGGCTCAGTAAATCAATTTGAATTGAGCTGGGTGCCACAGTTACAGCTGATTAGCGTGTGTATATATGGTCAAATTAATGCCGGCCAAGTCTGCTGGATGGGGCACAGCCATTAGCTCCTGCCTGAGCCTGCCCGCTCTCGTCGGGGCGGGGCCGCACCCTGGACCCGACCGCAGGGCAGGCTCCTCTCGGTCTCCCTCCGGCCGCCCGGTTCCCCCAGCCCTGCTTCAGGTGGTTCCCGTGGGTGCCACATGCTGCCACCATCCTGGGGGAATCTTCTCTGCTGCGGGAGGAGCTTTCTCAGCCGCTGTGTGGTGGCTCCCCCTGTGTGGGGCCTCCCCGCCCCTCCCTGCTGAGCCTCGGGTGGGCTGCCCGGGCTCCTTCATGTGGGCAGCAGGCGCTGATTGAGGCCTCCTCTGGGTGCATCCCTGGGGCCAGGAGAAGGGACCCAAGATCTGTTTGCTCCTTACCCGGTATTTGTGGAGCACCCAGGACACATCAGACTTCACAGATAGCAATCTGTGCCCTCAGAGACAGGTAATAAACCCAGTGCATCCGCAGAAGAGGTGGAGTGTTGGAAACTTGGATGCTCTGGGGAGGGCGTAGATGGGTTGCAATTGTAGACGAGAGTGTATTGGGGAGGTGGTGTTTGAGCAATGATTTGCAGGCGGTGAGGGGGTGGCAGAGGTGTGGGGAGGGGTGGGGGATGGGGAGGGTTCTGGGGGCAGAGGGAGCAGCCAGAGCAAAGGCTGGGGAGGAGGACAGCGTGGCGATGGGGACGAGCAGGGGCACAGACTGTGTGGCAGGTGCGTTGAGGAGCTGAACAGGCATCCTCGGAGGGTTTGGGCAGGGCCAGGCGTGACCCCTCTGGTTGTTGTGCAGAGGGAGGAGGGGAAGGGCAGAGGCAGGGAGGCCTAGCAAAGGAAGAGGTGAGAAAAAGGCTGGGGGTGGGGTGGGGTAGGATCTCCTGCTCCTGGGATGGGGCAGTGCGGTGCCCTGGCCACGGCCACATGGGGACCCTTGAACCATGTGTGGGCTGAGCAGGGGCAGAGAATCGGGGTTGAGGGGCATTTTGGGCCTGGCTGCATGCAGCCCAGACAGTGTCCCTCACTCGGGGGACACAGTCCCCCGCTATACCCTGTGGCCCATGTGTACAGGAGGTGCTTTCTGTCCTTTGTCCTTGTCCCCACATGGGGTCTCAGGTCTGCTGTGGACAACCCGGGGCGGGGCTGGGGCATCTTCCTGCTTGCCAGGCGCCACCAAGATGCAGGGACCTGGGGGAGGGTATCGCTTAGTGGTAAAGCGTGTGCTTTGAGTGCACGAGGTCCCAGGTTCAATCCCCAGTCCCTCCATTAAGAAATAAATAAATAAAACTGATTACCTCCCCCCCAAAACAAAACAAAACAAAAATGGGGGAGCTGACCCCTGGGCAGAACCAGGCAGAGAGAGCTGGGTCCCTCTGGCCACCGGAAGCTGTGCCCACACCTTGGAGGCTGCAGGTGCCAGACGGGCTCAGCCAAAGCACTGAGTTGACTTGCTCCTGCTTATCAGAACTAGCTTTTCAGCTAGGGACACTGCAGTCTTGCTGTTTGACCCAGAAATAAACTGAGTCTGACTCTTTTAACGAGTTTGCTGCTCCCCAGGGGCCACCCAGATAGACCTGTGCAGGGGTCCCTACGATCTGGCCCAGGAGGCCCCCATCCCAAATAACCTAGTGGGTGTCTTCCATTCAAGTCCTGCCCCTCTGATGGAGTCTCCCTGGTGTCTCACCTCCCCGGTCTTTCCCACAAATCCCCACCACAGCAGCAGCATCAGTAAATGCTTACCTGGTGCTTAGGAAATGCCACCAGTGTTCTCAGGGCCCCATCCCTGTTAACTCATGTAATACACACAGCAGTTGCATGAGGCAAGTACTTTTCTATCCCCATTTGGAAAACTGAGGTTCAGAGAGGTTCAGTAACTTTCCTGAGGTTGCACAGCTTGGAAGTGGCAGAGCTGAAATTTGAGTCTAGGTCGTTTCCAGGTACTGAGCCTTTAACTGCCAGGGCAGCCTACACCCCAGAAATGATGCTCACTTGGGCATCTTCTCAGAGGAATCTGCCCTGGAGCAGTGATGCCATAGGACCTCTCAGTGCCTTTCCTAGCCCTTCATGAGGTTGCCTGCCCTGGTACTTGGCCCACGTCACCCAGGTGTATCCTACCAGTGTTTACTGAGCACCTGCTGTGTATCAGGCTCTATGCCTGGAGTTAGGAACACAGCAAGAAGCCAGGTAGACACCTCTGCTGGGGGAGCTTATATTCTGCTTCTGTGTTGGAAGGAGGGGCGGTGTGTGTGACAGAAAGCACACAGATAATGGTCAGAAATCAGTCCAGGGGGGTTACGCCCTAGGAAGAAAAATACAGCCAGGGGCAGAGTATAGAGAACCAGGGGCTGATGTCAGTGGGGTGAGCAGGGGAGGTCTGTGTGCATGTGACTTTGAGCAGAGGCCTGAAGGAAGGAAGCAAGCAAGCCCTGTGCTGTCCGGGGAAAGTGTTCCAGTGAGATGGGGTGGCATGTGCAAAGGGCCTGAGGCAGACCCTCACCTCAGCATATTCCCAGTAAACCTGGTCTGAGGTTTCAGACTCTTTTAGTTTCCTAGGGCTGCCCAGCAAATTACCCTAAACCGGGTGTCTTAAAGCAGCAGAAGTGTACTCTGTCCCAGTTCTGGAGGCTGGAAGCTTGAAATCCAGGTGTGGGCAGGGCTGTGCTCCCTCCAAAGGCTCTAGGGGAGTGTCTTGACCGCCTCCCCCAACTTCTGGCGCTCCAGCAATCCTTGCTGTTTCTTGGCTCACATCACTCCTGTCTCTGCTTCTGTCACATGGCCACCTTCTTGTGAGGACACCAGGCGTATTGGATCTAGGGCCACCCTAATCCAGGATGACCTCATCTTAACTAACTACATCTCCAAAGCCCCCATTTCCAAATAAGGTCACGTTCTGAGGTTCTGGATGGACATGAATTTGGAGGCAATGCTCTGACACCCCAGCACAGACTTGGATTGTTACAAGGAGCTTTGGGACACACTCAGCAAGACCCTCTCATCTGATGATGAGGAAACAGAGCCCAGGTGGGTGAGGTGCCTCGGGGGCCTCCTGGCACACAGTGAGGAGGTGGTAGGCTTGGCTCCACGCCTGGTCCAGGCTCTCTGCGTTGCCCAGCCTGAAAGCATTGCATTGTGCTGCCTGGAAACAGAGCTGGATGGTAGGGAGGTGACCGCAGGGTGAGTGGGCCGAGCTTTGGTCTGGCCTGGCTCAGCCTGGCTCAGAAGTTTCTAGGTCAGGCCAGCAGCCCTCCTCCTGGCTGTGATCACGGTGGACTCTTTCTGGCACTGCATTATTTAGAACATGGCCATGCCGGTGTTCTGTGGCCCCTGTTAGGGGGTGGAGAGGAACTGGGAAAAGTCCAGAATGTCAGTGACCCATCCCCCAAAAGCCACTGTCAGGCTAATTTTGGGAGATCCTCTCCCGTGGGTTCTGAGGCAAAGGGATTCATCAGGAGGGCGGGGAGCACTGGAACCGGAGTCCAGGCCCCTGTCCTAGTCCCAGCCATGAAACCCCAGCCCCCTGGCAAGTTGCTCACACCCTCAGGGCTTCTAGACCCTTCACTCTCAGACTATTGACAAAAGACAGCCCTGTCTCCCTGGGTTTTGAGACTTGAATGAGGACATGCTTTGAAATCTTTAAACTGGTGAGAGAGTGTTAAAACCAAATTGTAGCCTCCAGGAGGCTGAGGGCAAGGAAGCCGAATCTGTGACCCGAGGGGGCTGGCTGGAAAGGACACCTGAAGCCTGGAGACCTGGGGTAATCCATCCAATGTCCCCGAGTCTCTGATCCCTCATTTGTCAAAAGCTACGGCGGCACCTGCCTCAGCGCATCATCAGGCAGCCCCAGCGAATCGATCGTCCTGGAGCCAGAGTTGGAACCCCCAGTACACAGGCCAGCCAGATGCTAGTATGTGGGAGGGCGATAGGGCACTGCCCCGAGCAGGGGTCTCCTGCTTCATTTCCCTGGGGGCTGGGCCCACGATGGCAGTGACTTGACCCTGCTCCCCGGAGGTGAGAGGTCCCCACTTTGCAGCCGCCAGTAATTCCCAGAACCATCCATCTCCTGCCACCCTGCTCCTCCGAGTACCACCGTTGGGGATGAGTGATGGGGCCTCTCGAGAGCCTGCGCTGGGAATTGCTACAACAGGTTTATGCCACGTGAATGATGGTGTTTGCACCGCTGACGCCAGTGCCACCAGGACCCGACAATGCCAGGGACAGGACTTCACAGAGAGCAGAACAATAAACGCCGTGAGATGCTTCCAAAGAGGGAGCCATTACCGTGCCCAAGAGACCACTAAAGGGCACCGGAACAGCAGTTGGAGCAGGAAGGCTGGGCCCTGGGGTGTGTCTGTGAATCGGCCACCAGGCCTGCCCTGCAGCACATGAAAGGCTGGGCGGTTTTGGCAGGTGGGGGGCAGAAATGGAACTGGGGAGAAATTGGCTTATTTGGAGGAGAGCTGGGACCATGCTGTCAGTGTTTGAAAGACTCAGAACCTCTGATTTTGGGCCAGGTTCCCTGGAGTGTGTGTGAGTGGCTGGCCGCGGGGGAGGGGGGCGGGTGGGAGCAGAGACGGCTGTTGCCCGAAGACTCGGGACAGCCTGCCTGGGAAACGTCCCTTACCTGCTGGCTGTCACCCGGCCGTCTGGGGGTTCAGGATGGCCCTTGTGGTGGAGTGTTTCACAGCCCCCTTTGTGTCTGGACTTTTCTAGTCCCACCAAAGCTGTCACTTAGCATTGTTCCCTGGGGCTTACCTGGGGACCCACCTGGTCTGCTGAGGTCCCCTTCCCCCTCTACTTCCTATTTACATTGGGATTTGGGAATACCCACACCTGTGTGGCTGAAGCCGTGAAACCAGAGCCAGAGCCTTCAGTCTTGGGGCCTCAGTTTCCTCATCTGCAAAGTGGGGCTGCAGGTCTGTCAGGTAGGATTGAGGACAGTCAGGACAAATGAGATCATGTGCGTGAATTCTGCAATCCAGTGCCAGCACGACATTCCCTGGAAGGCATTGAAGACATCTGGGTGTTATTTTCTGTCGCTATCCCTAATTTAAATATCTTCTCCTGGCCTCACACTTCTGCGCGGCGGTATTGTGAGGTGGGTAACACCTCCGTGTCTTAGCTTACATCTCAGTCAGAGCTGCAGAGACACAATCTCCAAATAAGGTTTGCTGGGAGGTTCCAGGGGTGAGCACGAGGACACAGCCCACAACCAGGTCAAGGTCATGGGATGGGGGGCCCCAGGACTGCGCTTGTCCAGTGCCTGCATGGTCTCAGCACCCAGCGTGGGCAGCGTTTGAGCCCTCAAGGCCTCCTGGGGAGGGTGGCGCTCTTGTTCTCCCCATTTTGTAGATGGGGAAATGGAGGCCCGGGGAGCTGCCGCCACTTTTACCTGAAGTCTCTTGGCCGGGAGCTGGGGGAGCAGGTGACCCAGGCTCTGGGTCGTGCTCTCCTGCCTGCTGTGTCTGTGCTGCCCATGAGTGCCACCTTCAGTGGATGGGCCAGGGTACCTGGGCCCAGAATCCAAGGGATGTGTGGGCAGGGGCTGGGCCGCCGATGGAGAAAATGGTGGTGGGCGTGTGGGGAGGACACAGTGCACGCCCGCTGCTGCTGCCGCTGACCAGGCAGCGATTCCCCTCCCAGGGTCCTCCCAGTCCTGCATGTCCGCAGCCCTGACCTGCTGGGTTGTCCCGTGTTTCCTCATTCCCACCCGCAAAGCACATTCACACACAGATGCACAATCACACACAAGCACACGTCCACACACATGCATACATGTGGACACACGCATATGCAAATATGCGTGCACACAGACACACTACACCTGTGCACACGCTCGTGTACACGCTACACACGCGGCGCATCCACACATCCACACACACATTATGCACAAATACACACAACATGCACATACACGTATCACATGCATACGCATGGATGTGGGCCCTGAGGGGCAGGGCCTGGGTCTGCCAGCTTCCCAGACTCCCCATGGGTGGCACGTTCACAGCCCCTCCACGTCCTGATGACAAGGAGGATGCCCGGCGCCAGGGGAGGCCCGCCCAGCGGGGCGTGGTGCCCTGTAGGACGCTTCCACCTTGTAATTTCAACCCGGCCGCTCCTGCTGACAGCAGCGAGGTGCGACAGAAATAGCAGCAGGATTCATGCAGCGGTGACAGCAGTGGTGACAGCCGGAGTCCCCACAGAGCCTGGAGCTCTGGCCCCTTTGGTTCAGGGCAGCCAAGGAGAGAGAGGCTCTGCAGCTGGCTGGGATGCAGGAGGACCTGGTCAGGCCCCGTCTCTGCTGAAGGGACAGTGTCTGGCCACCCACGGGGCAGCAGGGTCAGTGTGGTCCCTGTACCCGCTTTGCTTGCAGAAGGGTAAGGAAAAGCAAACACTTGCTTGAGTAATTGGAAACCTGACATCAGGGGGCCAGTGGATGGGTCTGGGGGCCCAGAGTGACTTGCACTTGGTGGACGGGGGGGAACAAGGCTTTTCTAAAAGAAGTTGAGATCTGATGGGCTGGGCAGGCGGAGGCACTACAGGGTTTTGAGTAGGGGAGGAAGCCTCCTTTCTGAGCCCGGTGTACCAGTGGGACTGGAGCATGCTCCTGAGAGGTAGGCCTGGGCACGTGAGGTGGGCACCAGTGAGTGTGCAGCCAGCTGCCACAGAGCCATCTTCACACAGGTGGGAAAATAATTTTTGAAAAATGCAACTTAAGGTAAATGTACTTAATACCACTGAACTGTGCACTTAAAAATGGTTAAGGCAGTCAGTTTTGTGTTGTATGTGTTTTGCCACAATTAAAATAGTTTTTTAAAAAGTTCACCTACACCTACATTTAAAGCCACCCCCCACCCCTGAGCCGTTTTATACCTGCTGAGTCAGCTCCCAAATGCAATAAAACAATAACATGCATTGCTGGCACAGTTGTGGTGAAATGGACAGACGCCTGGAGTCTGGCAGTAGGACAGGAAGAGCCCTTTTGGAAAAGCAAAAGGGCGGGTTGTAGCGAGACTCACGGAGATGCTTCTTCGCTCGGGTCCCAGAAATCCCATGCTGGGATTTATTCTAAAGAAATCAGTCTTCACAAACAAGCAGGCAGCAGAGCAGCAGAAATGAAGATGTACTTGCTGCTGTGAGAAACTGGGACCACCTTCAGTCCCCCCGACAGGCACTGATGTCAGCATGGCAGAGGATTAGGGTGTTCTCAGGACGATACTCCCAGAGACAGAAGGAATCGGGAATAAATAACAAGCCATCAGGTGCACAGAGGGGTCCACACGGCCTGGAAGAGGTTTGTTCTTCTTCTCCTCCTGTCCTTCTGGGGACGGGAAAAACAGACACGGATGTGCTATGTTGTTCCCATGGATTCCCTGAAAACCTCCAGAGAAGTGATAAACAGATCTTTGCATCCTGGTGCTGGCTAATTTGTTTTCAATAGGTTTCAATCAATTACGTGGGGTCCTCAGGAAGGGGAAGTGGCCCAGTAATTGGCTAATATAAATCACTCGGCACTTCAAAAGCAGCTCTCCACTGAGATGCAGCAGCCCAGCCTTCGATTCTTAATAAACAGGCGTGTTTGTCCCTCACCCCTTGGTCCCCCAGGCTCAATGGGAACCGTGCACTAAGGGTCCGGGAGGAGGGACACATGTGGCAGTGATGGATTTGGCCACCCCGCAGAGGTCACCGAGTCTGGCGTGCTCCTCTCCTGTGTGCCTGCAGGAGTGTCCTGGGGCTGCCTGACAAAGTGCCAAAATCAGGCAGCTTAAGCAGCAGAAATCCGTTCTTTGGCGTTCTGGAGGGCTGAAGTCAGCCATCATGGTGCGGGCAGGGCCGCGCTCCCTCTGAAGCCCCCAGGGGCGGATCCTCCCTGCTCTCTTCCAGCCTCTGGTGTTGTGGCCCCTCCTCTGTGCTCCTTGGCTTGTGGCCTCATCCCTCCGGTCTCCGCCTCTCTTGTCATGTTGCTTCTTCCTTGTGTGTGTCTGTCTCTGAGTGTCTTCCCGTTTTGTGAGGACCCCAGTCACACCGGATTAAGGGCCCACCCTGGTGCAGTGCAACCCTTTCTCATCGTACATCTTAATTATGTCTGCAAAGACTCTGTCCAAATTGGGCCCCATTCAGAGGTACCAGGATGAGGGCTTCGCCGTATCTTTTGAGGAAAACACAACTCGGCCCACACACCCCTTTTTGGGTGGGGACCTCAGGGGGCGGGCTGCCGCTGACTGATGCCATCTCCTCTGTGTGTGGTTTTGGAATGGACATCTGTTCCCTTGTGGGGCCCTGGCCTCTCCCCTCCTTCTCCTTTGCCGGCTGTCTTACCTGGGCGGAGGGTGTGGGGTGGGCATGAGGCAGGCAGAGGGTGGGATGGTGACGTTCTGCAGTGGGGGAAGCACCTGGTGGTGGCCCCGTTTAGCGTTCATAATCATCCTCCTTCAGCTGTGAGATTGCCCTGTGCTCATCCTGGGAGGCTCAGTGGGGAGCCGGGGGCCAATGGGGAATTTGCTCCAGCAGGAAGATCTCAGGAATGAGGAGTGGGCAGAAGTGGGGGCAGCTCCGTGGGGACAGCAGGGATGGGGTGTGTGCACTGCTGGTACTGAGGCAGGGGAAGGGCAGCTTGAGGCGGGGTAACCGAGAACCCCCAGCCCTGGGCATTGAGAGAGGCAGAGAAATGTGTGGGTCTGGGGGCCCAAGGGCTGAGGCTCCCAACAGCCACGCTGAAGGCTCATGCCCCGTGGTTACGAGGACCTGGAAGTGCATCGTTCACTTTGACCCTGGCAGTCGCCCAGGGAGGTCAGCCTGACCCATCCCCGACTTCCTGGGGCGAGGTAACCGGGAAGTCCTCCAGGCTGTCCTTTCCTAAGCACTGCCCATGCTTCAGCTCATCCGCTCCTCAGAACTGCCTCTCGGTGGGGAGAAATAGGACAGTCCCCATTTTCCAAACGAGGAAAGCAGGCTCGGCAGGACGATGGCCCGGGACATCCAGGCAGAGAGCCGTCTGGCCCCAAGCCCCTGCTGTTAACTGTCTCCGAGGAAAACTGCCTTCCCCTTGGCCGGTCAGCCCCGAGGCCGAGCCAGAGCCCAGGTCTGTAGGTCCTCTGACCTCAGGGTCTTGCTCCAGCCTGAAATGCTTAGAGAAGTGGGAGAAGGAGCGCTAAATGCTCAGAGGCAAGCTGCTTTAGACCCCCAGGGGAGGGCACACACCTGGGGTGGAGGCCCAGAGGTGCAAGCTGGGCAGGTGGTGTTGCAGGGGGTAGTGGCCCCAGGGGACTAGGAGGTGGCGTGATAAAGAGCCATTCATTCCAAGAAAGGCCAGGGCTCAGTCCTGTTGGAAGACAACACAAGCCAGGGCATACACTCATAATGTGGCCTCAGAGGTGATGGGGGTTCAGAGGGAAAAGACAGGATGCAGGGGTGGGCACTGGGGGTAGGGAGGTCAGGGAAAGGCCCCCCTAAGGAGGTGACTGAGCTGGCACCTGAACAAAGACATGGGGAGGAAACTGTGTTGGCATATGGGGAAGCAGGGTCAGGGCAGAGAGGGCCACAAGTGCAAAGGCCCTGTGGTCTGAGCTCGCCTGGCCTGTGCAGAACAGCAAGACATGGAAACCACAGACCAAAGAGCCAGATTTCTGGACCCAGGATTCTCTCTTCCCTACTGCTGTCTTTGGCATCCAGGGGTCTCTTGTCTTTGTCATCACACTGCCTGCCAGGGTGACCCCAGGGGAGGCAGCCCACAGCTGGGAAGCACGAGGGCAGGTGTGGTCCTCTTGCATCCCCGCCCAGCCTCCACCTGCCCCTGCACGAGAGCTCGCTCCTCTCTCCTGCTCACAAATCACTGCCGCCTAATGAAGTACCCTGCGCCTTGAAAGAACTCCAGGGCCCCTTGCTCTGAGCCAGGTCAGAGCCCCCGCGAAATTACAGCTGTAAGACACGGCGAGGGGGAGCGGGGCCTCGCGCCCTGCCTGTAATTACGGCCCACGGAGTGCTGATTGCCGCAGTCCAATTAATTAAACACGGCAGCGACCCAAATTATGATCCCTTGCCTCATACCGAGCAGTATTTTTAACCTTAACTGTCGCGGCTGAGCTTAAATTTCCTATCTGGACGGGAGTGTCACCCGCGGGAGAAGGAGTAGTGTTGAACCAAACCTCGCCGGTGACAGACCCCGTAATTAGGAACTGTAGTGTCCCCAAGACTGGTCTTTAAAACTGTCAGAAGCCAAACGGCCGTCATTTGACAGAAGACTATCATTACCCGTGAACCTATTAGCTGCAGGTAAATAACATATTATGCTGGGGACGGGAAGCAGGCAGGTTAGGGAATTTGCTGACACTTAATTAGGACCTGCAGCACCAAAGATGGATGGTCACCTTCCCGCTTCCTTCATTAGGAGGAGGGACAGGTGTGGTGGTGGTCGTGGGAGGGAGCCCAGGCTGCTGACTGCAGAAAGCGCAGCCTCCCTTGTCCTCATCGCCTCTGCCTCCCGCTGCGCTGTCTGCACTGCCCTTCCAGACTGAGGTCGACGCTGATCCCTGTAGGGTGAGAGGATTCAGTGAGACAAATGTGTGTGCACCCTGGGGCTGAAGGAGGATGGTGGAGCAGACCCCCTACTCGGCAGAGGGCATCTCAGTGTGGGGCTTGGGGACCTGGATCCTCCCTGGGATCTGAGAGGTGTGGGCTGAGAACGACACTTTACAGTTTGTGAAGCCCGTCCCACTCGAGTGCACTGAAGCTTCCTGATACTCACGCGTCTCTCCCCTCACACTTTACAACTGGAAAGACCTTCAGGCCCTGCAGGCCTCGTTTCCCAAGGTGCACGGTGGATTCCAGTCCCGCCCACAGGGCCGTCACAGGCGGTGTGTGGATTCACGTCTTCAAACTTAAGGGGGACCCAGCTGTCATTCTAGCGTGTATCCCGGGGATGTACAGTAACAGTGAAGCCAGTGGCGTCTTGAGTGTCCGGGCTTAAGTGGTGACTTGAGGCCGTTTAGACAAATATTAAGTAAATGGCTCTGCGGGGTGTCTGGGGCTGCAGGTGTCAGGGGGCCTGACTCCACCGGCTTAAGGGGACTTTAATATCCCAGGGCAAGGGGTGCAGAGGTAGGTCAGGTGGGCCGTACCCCTCGGTGGGCATCAGCCTTGGGCTTGTTTGGTAGATAAAGGAAGAATTTAGGGAAATGGAAATTGAAAGGAAATTAGAACTAGTAAATCACTGGAGAATTCCCGCGGTACCCAACCATCCCCCCACACACACACACCCACACACCCACACACCACACACACCTGTGTGTACCTCCAACAGCACACACGTGCACACATATACCCACATGCACCTATGTGCGTGGACACACACACAGGGACACCTGATGCCATGGGCCCCTCCCCACTCATTCTCCAGGTTGGATCCTGGTTTTTAAGTGTTCGCTCTGTACCTGCTCCATCCTCATGGCTCCAAGTGGAAGGACTCCTGGGCGCTCTCGCCACTGGAGGCCAGGCCTGCGCTGAGCAGGGTGAGCCATGGGTGACGAAGCCGTGTGAGAGATGCCCAGAGGCATGCATGGGTGGTGCCCGTGAGTGCAGGGCGATGGGGGTGGACAGAGAACAGGTGTCTCCACATCCACGTATTAGTGTTACCTGGGCCTTTCTGTCACCTGTGGGGCCCAGGAGGGATGCGGTGGGACCCACCAGGGTAGGGAGGGTTATTTCAGGAGAAGGGGATGGGGCTGCAAAGGGCAGGACTGCTGGGGTGGGGGAGACTCCTGGAGTGGCCGGTGTAGCGTGAGGATGGCCCCGATGGAACCCCTGGAACACCCTTCTCGGGTCAGGGATTCTGTGTGGTGCAGGTAGGTGGTCCGCGCTGATGCAGTTCTGGGCCTGGGAGGTGGTGGAGGTGCAGTGGCACCGATCGCAACAGCTCACGTGTGCTTCCGTGTGCCTTGTGCTGTCATTTGTTCATTCATTTGGCAACTATCCAGGGAGTTCCCGCTGCTTGCTGGGGAGCAGGACAGGCAGTCCTTCCTCTCCGGGCTCTGACAGCTCAGTGAGGGGAGAGAGCGGTGAAGCCCCCTCCTGTTTCCCCTCCTCCCCGTGCACTCACTTTTCCTGAGTCAATACCCCTGTCCTCCCAATTCCCAGACCTGATCTGCATGCGCACTGTCCCCACACTCAGAGTCCGCAGCCCTGCCAGCCCTCCTTCCTTCCTTCCTTCCCCCCCGAGGTCCATGCGTGGGGGCTGGTTTCCCGAGAGTGTGTCTCAGTGACATATTTGGTGGGCCCGGCTGCCTGGCTGGGAAGATCCATCAACTGGCGTCCTCGACGCTCGCCAGCCCCAACCACGGTTTAATTTGCCAGTCTGTGGGCTTCCTATCCACGCATTCATCTACATTTGTGTCAGACGAGATTGCCTTTGTCTTCTTCTGCCTGCTAATAAATCCCCTGTAGATCTTGGCCGAGGCGTTCTGCTTACTTGGGATCCGGTTTGGAAATTGGGTTGGGGGTGACTCTGAGGGAAAACAACCCTGTGAAGCCAAACCGAGCAGTCTCTCCCTGTCAGAACCCCCCCGGAGGTGGCCGGGCTGACCGCAGGGCCCGCGGCCCACAGACGGGTGCTTACTGCTTGGCTCTGGACCCTGTAACAAAGCACCAAGGACTCAGCGGCTGAGACAACAGATGATTAGTGTTTTCACAGCTCCCGAGGCTGGAGGTCTAAGACCCAGGTGCTGGCAGAGTCGGCGCCCCCTGAGGCCTCTCCCCTGAGCATGCAGACAGCCGTCTTCTCCCTGTGTCCTCACGTGGTACCCTCTCTGTGTGTCTGTGTCCTGATCCTTTTTCTTATAAGGACACTGGTCGTTTTGGATCAGGGCCCCACCCCATTGACCTCATCTTAACTTAATCACCTCCTTGAAGATCCAAATATAGTCACATTCTGAGGTGCGGGGGGTTAGGACTTCAGCACAGGAATCTTAAGGACCACAACTCAGCCCGTAATGGGCCCCATTTCCCCTTTCCAATCATCTGTGAAGTATGATGAGCATCAGAAAAGTGCATAGAAATGCCCACCTCATGTGTGTTTACCAGCTGAATTCCCCATGTAACCAGCACCCAGAGAAGAAATGGAGTGTGGCCAGTCCCCAGGAGCCCCCTCCGGCCCCTGGTCAGTCAGTGTTCCCCTGGGGAAGCCAATGCCCCAACTTCTAAGCCCAAGAGGTAATTTTTTAGAACGCGTGATGTTCCGAAGTGACATGTTCTGAGTGGCTTCTGCACCACCAGGGGCAGAATGGGGGAGAAGCAGAAACAGCTCCAGGAGTGGGTCGGGCCATCCCGGGACTTGCAGGCGGGCTGCCTGCGGGAAGAGACACGGTCCAGCTGTCCCCTTGACTGGGCCCTGAGTGTGCCTCGGGGTGGGGCTGGCCAGCTGCTGAGTTGTCCGGCAGCTGCTTCACGGACATGTGGCAATTACCCAGAAACACAGGCCTGAGGGAAGAGGTCGCCCTGCGAACTAGACGTGCAGAGGGATGTTGGCTTCTTGGTTCGTTTTATCCCCAGAGTGAAATTCGCAGGAACTTTGTAATGTTTTTTGTCTTTTACCTGCGTCCTGACACCCCTGAACTTGACATTCAGAGAAACAGCTTATAAACATCTCGTGTCCAGCCTCATGTCACATTCTGTGGGATGGATCGTGTGCCCATCAGCTCTGTGCCCTGGGACTGTGTGGCTGGCACTCGGACCATGTGGACAAGGCAGGCGCAAGTGTCTGGCGGGGCAGTAGCTCCGAGGGTAACTGAGTACTGGCTGGTTGGCACTCATTAGGTATGACCATGGATATTGGAGTTCCCAGAGGTGGACGGCGGCAACGAGGGTAGAGGGTGGACTTGAGCCAGGACCCGAGGGAAAGGGGTGTGGGGAAGACCTCAGCAGAGGAGGGGAGGCTGTGATGGGGAGCACACAGTGCAGACAAAGGCTAGAAGGCTGGACCACGCAGAGCTACTCATGGAAAGTGGCCATTCCACGTGACGGGAGCCAGGTTTGTGTGGGCACATGAGGAAAAGACGGCAGCCGGAAGGGTTTGAGCTGGGCCCGTGGACAGCTTTGAGAGCTGGACTTTGGCGAGATAGCAAGAGTTCTGGCTGTGGGGAGGCCGTGTTTGTGGGGGTCTGAGGGCCCCAAGTCCCGTTTCTGGGCCCAGTCTTGAGGCTGCCTGGGCCTTACTCAGAGCAGTGGGGTGGTGGCCGGCTGGGTGACCCCATGTCTTGTTCATCTCAGGAGCCCAGAGCTCCAAATATGGGAGCTGCTGTCCAGGATCCTGGCACATGGAGGGGGAGGCCAAGGGCCTCTTCAGGCCATCAGCAGCCTCCTAGCCCTGCAGGCTGGCTCCGGCTGGAGGACACCCACCTAGAGGGCACCTCTGCTCCAGACCCTCGAGTCCTGCAGCCACGGGTCTGGGCTCCCCTGGGCTGCCTTGCCTGGGCCACCACCTACCATCAGCTTCCCTGGCAATGAGTGGGCACCTGAGCACTGTGGAACCCCGTGGAACTGGGAAACAAGGAGGCCCCGTCTAAGGTGGAGCAGGGGCAGCCCAGCCAGGCCCACACGAGCGTGCTCACGAGGACGTGGGCACGCGCACCCCTCCTCGCCCAGTCCGCGGCTGCTGGCGGCTTGGAGGTGTTTGGAACTGGACCCCCCGCCCCCGGCTCTGCATCCTGATCACCCCTCCTGATCTCTGCGTCCCTTGCAGACGGTCTCCCTGACAGAACCTGACAAGAGCCATTTCCAAGATGGATTGATTCAATTTAGCACAGATTTTTGCTGGATTTGGTGACGTATGGCTCCCTGTTGGAAGCGCATCGAATGTGACTCCGAAGAGAGAGGGTTTATTAGGCCAGGCGGCACCGAGCAGGTGGGGCCCAGGGGGCGGGTGCTTCCCACCCAGCTGCATCTTGTGTGCTTGCCCTGGGGTGCCTTGGGGTCCCCACCTGCCCCCAGCCCTCCTGTCATTAGGGGGCCGCAGTCTGGCCCAGCTCGGCCCAGCTCAGAGGGAAACGCCTTGTGAGCCGGCTTTACATTGTACTCCAGGGGCCAGGGGCTGAATTTCCATTTTATTCCCAGAAGTAAAGTTTTGCTACTGCCGTGGACCCCACCGCAGGAAACCCAGAGCTAAAGACTTCCCTCTGGGCTGATAAATTTTTAATGGAGGCCGCAGCTCCAGCAGGCACAGCATTGCCCACGGCTCACCCCCAGCCTGGGACCAGCGCTGTGTGTGTGTGTGTGTGTGTGTGTGTGTGTGTGTGTGTCTGCGCGTGCGTGAGTGCGCATGTACGTGCAGCATGCATAGCCTGCCTTGGCCAGGGCATGCACGCCACAGCTGGTGGCCTCACCTTGTGCCCACAGTCGTGTGCATGAGCTCAGGCTGCTGGACTAGATACTCGGCAAGGGCCAGGGGTGGCTCCTGCTGGTCGCTGCTGGAAGAAAACACTGGAAGGGGGAGAGAACCCGTCTTGGGTAGGGAGGCAGGACCCCAAGTGTGGGTTCATGTGGCTTTGGCCTTGTTGTAGGAGCCATCCCACAGGAGCAAAAGTCAAAGTCATAACTAGAACTATAAACCCTTCCTTGACCCCCCAAACCTACTCCCCTCTCCTGTATCCACCTCCGACTCCCCTTCATCTGCTTCACTCCAGCCACGCCGGCCTCCTTGCTGTTCTCTGAACCCTCCAAGCACACTCTAGCCTCAAGGCCTTTACACCTGCTGTTCTCCCTGCTGAAGTGTTCTCCCTGAGACCTCCACCCTGCTCATGCTCCTGGCTCCTTCAGGCCTTTATTCAAGAGTGAACTGCTCCATGAGGCCGACGCTGACCACCCTGTCGTAACACTGAGTTCCTCTCCTGGCTTTGTTTCACTTCATACTTATCTCTCTAGAACCGCATACACACAGATGCTGTGTGAAGACGGGAGCCGCATTCTGTTCCCTTTACTGCCGTATCCCCAAAGCGCAGATCCATGCCTGGCACTCAGGAAGTTGTAGACAGGTCAGAGTTCCTGAATGAGGGTCTGGCTTTGGTGGTCATCTGAGCTGGATTTGCAGAAGCAGGAGCCTGGCTTGATTTTCCCTTTGTGCATGTGGCCCCCTCAAAGACATCCTGTCCTGATGCCTGGAGCCTGTAAATGGGATGTGATTCAGAAAAGGGGTTTTTACACGTGTGATTAAGTTAAGAACTGTGCAATGTGATTCGCTTGGATTATCCAGGTTGGTCCTGAATGCAGTCACAGGAGAGGTAGAGGGAGATGTGAGATGTAGACGTGGAGAGGCCAGGCGACCGTGGAGGCAGCCCCCCAGCCAAGGCACACCCGCGGCCGCCAGGAGCTGGAAGGGGAGAGAAGGATGCTCCCGGTGCCCTGTCGGGGGCACGGCTCTGCCAAGACCTCGACATCAGCCCAGTGACACTGATCTCCAACTTCTGGCCCCCAGTGCTGGGAGGGAGAGAATAAATGTGTGTTGTTCCACTCCTCCAGTTGGAGGTAATTTGCTGTGGCAACCACAGGAAACTGATGTGGCGTCTGGCGCTATTTCACACAGCACGTGGATAAGCCCCAACAGCGGGGCAGGGGCCGGACAGGCAGCTCGAAGCTCACCCTCTCCCCGAAAGGCCAGCCTCCCTCCGTGCTCTGAGTCTGGGTCTCTGCCTGTGGGATCTTCTGGGCTGGGGATGGTTTGGACGGTGGGAGAGAGGGTGAGGGTAGGTAGGAGAGGAAAGGGGAGGGTCTGCACCAGGATGTGAGAGACCACAGGGAGCACAGCCCGGCCGTGGGGATCATTAAACTCGGCCATGAGGCAGGGGCGCAGGGTCTAACTCAGCCTGGGGTCACCCTGGGGCTCAGCAGAGTCCTGGCAAAACCGAGCCTGCCCCTCGAGCACGTTTCTTGGAGTTGTGGCCCCGAGGGACAGAACGAGGGACCAGGGTGGAATCAGAGCAGGTGGTAGGGCCAGGCGGCTGAGGGGAGGCTGCTGGGCCACCTGGCAGCATCCGGGACCACCACCTGGGTTTGTCGGGAGGGACCCGAGACCCGCCCCGCTCCGAGGGCCGCAGGCGGCCTGGTGATGATTTCCCACGTCCTGGCAATCGCCGCTTGTCTGTGTGGTTGGAACCCCAAGCTTCAAAGTGCGAACGTACTAACCCAGACCCCTTCCAGTATGTTTTGGGGGGCTGCTTTTGAAATGTGCAGTGTTTTCTCCTTTCTTTTGAGGCAAATGGCTGATGGATTGCCTTTCATCTCCTACTTTGAGGAGCTGTAAGAGCTACTTTATATAAACATCAATTACTGGCATGTAATAAATTAAGGGTCCCTCACACCACACGCATTAGAGTCCAGCCCAGTAACAAAGCGCTGCCATCACCCAGGAACGGGAGGGCGGGGGCTGATGAGCTGCGCGACGTTGGTGGAGACAGAACGCTAATTTAATTGCAGGTCTGCAAGAGGGTCAGGGACAGAGGGACCTGGAGCTCACCTGCTTGTCCCCCGCCTGGCGAGCACAGGCAGTCGGGCAGGGCGCTAGCCAGTGTCTTGGGAAGTCTGCCCCACGCTTTTCCTGACCTGAAGCCCAGTGTTCAGCATCTGGGTCACTTCGGGGACCTCTGGAACCCTTTGAAACCCTCCTCCACCCAGACCTCTGTCTGCTTCCTCCATGGCTCTGCTCTCTGGCCCTTTGGCCCATTCTGGGCAGCTCCTGGCCATCGCCCAGTCGGTACTCCATGCCATGCCCTGACTCCTGACTCCCAGATCTGCCTGCCACCACCCCCTCGCCCCCGTCTGCAGAGAGGGTGGTTGAAAGCGTGGACCCTGACTCTGTGCCGGGTTCGCTTCCCTCCCCGCTCAGCCCCTTTCCAGCTGGGTGCCCTTGGGCCACTGACTCGCCCTCTCTGTGCGCTCATTTGCTTCTGTGTGTAGTGTGGGAGGACTCTGCTGCTCAAGTGCTTAAGCCAGCCCGGCACCGCGCTGCAGCAGCTGTCCTGCCACTGTTGTCGTCACGGGCTGCAGCCTGAATTGGGGCTCTCCTAGGCTGCCCCACCAGCACTGAAGCCCCCTGGACCTCACCCCGTAGGAGCCACTTTTCTCTCTTCCCACCCCTGCTCCTCAGCCTGAGCACATCCCCAGGTGTCCCCGCACCTCCCCTTCATTGGGCCTCCCCGTCCCTTGTCTGCCCGACTTCTAGAAGGATTTGGGGGCCACTCCTGCCTTGAGCGTCAGCCTCACCCTCCCCTAGGAAGCAGTGGGACCCTCCCTGCTTGGACTCCCACAGCTCTCCTCACCCGGCCCTTTCCTTCCTCCTGAGAGCAGGTTGCTCTTGGAGGGCCCCCTGGCGCACACCCCAGGTTGGGGTCCGGCCCACCCTCCACCCAGCATCCGCATCTCCTGGACGGATTCTGTGGTAAAAAACGGCTCTGGGGAGAGCCCGAGAATCTGCATTTCTGCTCCCAGGTGCTGCTGCTGACGTGTGGGAACCCCACTTTGAGAACTGATGCAGATTGGAATCCTTGGGGGCTCCTGGAAAAGCTTCCCAGGTGATCCCAGGGTACAGCCAGGGCTGCGAAAGCCTTGGAGGGCTGTGTTTGGAGAAAGAGGGGCGCTCACCCTTGGGTGCTGAGGTTAGGGCTGTGGCTCCCGAAGGTTTCTCCTGGGGATGCCCACGCGGCCCCTCCCCTGTTCTCTTCCCCTCCTAGCTTCCTTCTTCCCGCCTCCCTTCTCTCCCCAATCCTCCTCCCTTTTTCCTCTCCCCCTCCCCTCCTCCCCTTCAGTCTCAGAGGTGGAAGACCAGGGACCCAGGCCTCCACTCTGGCCAGGAGCCCCCAGGGCTTCCCTGGAAACAGACCCAAACTGCGAGCCCCCTCCCCAGGGTGAGTGCTGCCCCTCTCCAGGGTGCTCCCTGCCCTCAAGCCTTCCCCCGAAGAGTGGCTCCTGGAGGAGGGGTGGGCAGGCCTGGCTTTGCAGCCCCTGGCCCAGCCCTGTGGGGAGCAGAGGGCCAGCTGGAGGTTTGGCACAAACCCCACTTCTCACACACCACACATTTGACTTGCCCAGACTCGTAGCACACAGGCGCCCGCGGAACTGAGAGACTCCAGCCCATGGTTCAGGGAAGGGCCCCTGTTGCCAGAATCTATTACGGGATGGAGATTTCTCAAGTCCAGACCAAGAGACCTGGCTGTGAGCGCCCGCTCCCCTCCCCACTGTTCTGTTATGGAGCCCCCAGCCCCTGCTCCTCTCCCCCAAGCCCCACCCTCCGCCTGGGTCTGCCCGCAGGCCTGCAGATATCCAAGGAGCAGAGGTGAGTCAGAGGCTTGGCAAGGATGTGTGCATATGTGTGCTCCTTTATGTGTGCACTTATGTGCGTGTGTGCACATGTACCTCTGTGCATGAGTGTGAGCGTGTGGGTGTGTGAGCACACGTGAGTGTGTGCTTGTGTCTACATATGCATGTGTGTGCATGTGTGCACCTGTGTGTATCTGTGTTCGTGTGTGAGGAGGGCAGGAGGTGTGTGTACATGCTCCATCTTGGGGAGCCCAGGAGCCCCCCTCCAGCTCCCAGAGCGCCTCCCAGTGATGAATGAGCAGTGATGTTCCCCAAGCAGCATTCCAGCTTTCTGAATAGTTCCCATCTGCAGGCACCACTCTACCCCTGCTCCATCCCTGTCCCTGTCCCCAGGGGCCTGCGCTCCAGCCTGGGGGTGCCCAGGGATCCAGGGGCCTCCTGGCCTTGGTCCCCCTCTTCCCCACCCTCGCCTTGCCCGTGGTCTCTCGTGCCAGCCTCCAGTGGGCTCCCTGCTTGACAGGGTTAAGTAGGGAGCTGGCGTTGCCGGGAAGAAGCACAGCTGCTCCTTCCAGCTCCGGGCAGCGGGATGGGGGTGCTGGGGGAGGGCAGCAGCCTCAGAAGGAAGGGCCAGAGGCTGTCCTAGTGGCTGTTCCCAGCTCATGCCTGTGTCTCCTCGGGGCTCAGAACTGGTATTTCTGTGTATGGGCAGATGCCCTGAACAGGTGGGGAGCCGAAAGTGTCCCCACATTCTCCCAGGTTGCCCTGTGGCCGGCTGTGCCGCAGTGGGCTCTGAGGGTCTAGTGGGGTGGGGAGGGGACAAACATGCCCACAGCAGGGCTCTTTGGTGGGGCCCCCAGCACGCCTCAAAAATATGGAGTGGGGAGAGGGCTCCCATCTCTTCTGCCAAGACCTTCAGCCAGCCTGCTGCCGTGCTAGTCCTGTGGCTGGTGGATGCCCCCTACCTTTGGACCCCGGAACCCCACTCCTGGCCCAGCTTTCTCCCCACTGGGCACACAGGATAGTGGTGGGCAGAGGCTGGATGCAGAGAAGAGGGAGAGGAGGCCCTGGCAGCAGGCTAGGCTGGAAAGAGAGGCCGTGGGGCTTGGAGCACAGCGCCAGCCCTGAGGGCAGCTGCCCTGTGGGCATCCTGCACCTGCGCTCAGGTCCCTTCTTCCTGCCAGAACGTCATCAGAGCAACGTCTAGGGTCCCTGCCTGGGGACAGATCATTGCACATGCTCCTGGAAGGTCACCAGCCAGCAAATGCTCGCTCCTGGGAGGAAGGCAGTGCAGACCCCGAGGCAGGAGACGGGGGAGCTGGGTGGTGTTCTGGCTGTGACCCCTGTGACCCCTGTGTGACCTTGGGTGGGTTCTGTCCTACCTGTGACAAGGAGACAGTGCAGGCCCTGCCCCTAGGAGTTCAACGGGGTGATGATTGGGAAGTCAGCCTGGCTGAGGCTGGTAGGCGTTCCTCTGACGGCTGGATGTCCTCTGAGATTCTGTTTCCCTGGCTGTACAATGAGGGGCTGGACCAGGTACTGTAAGGCTGCTCCGCCATTTTTCTGCCTTGATTTGAAAAGCCATGGTGGCACGAGTGGGTGGGCTTTGCTTCCTGACGCTCCTGGTGGGTGGGAGGGGGCAGGCTGTGTCCCCCCCGGAGATGCAGAGGCAGCCTGGGGGTCTGTCTTCTTGGCACCCAAGGGGCCTCAGACGGGGGCCCTCTGGGTCTTGGCTTGGGATCTGATGGGAGGAGATGGAGGCCCCTGAGGACACTCCCAGGGGCTGGGCTTCCCAAGACCTGGGTTCCAGCCCCTGCTGCACTGTCACAGGCAGTGGCCCCGCCACTTGACCTCCCTGTGCCATGACTTCCTCATCTGGGAAGTGGGACCGTGGGGCTGGCAGTGATTAAGGAACCCATCCACGCAGGTAAATGCTTCCAGGAGATCCGCAGGTGCAGAGGGACCACCCGATGACATGTTAGCATCTGTGTTGTTTGTCTTGGAACCAGTGGAGCCATCCTGACATCGGGCCACAGCCCAGACGCTTCCCCTCCCCGCTCTGAGGTCTTATGCTGAAGCCATTTGCCTGGAGAGAGAAAATGGCTGTGCGCACCCCCTACATCCTGTGCTCCCCTACGAGCCCTCCTTTCGAAGCGGCTCCCTCGCTTCCAGCCCTGAGCAGCTTTTTCTCTCTCTTTTCTTTTTTTTCAATCTTGCCAGCAGAGCATCTCCCGGCCGGTCATTCCATTTCATTTCTGGTCTTGGGAGAGTGACATTTACATATTAATATTTTCCGAGGGAGCCCCACGCTCGCCGGAGCAAGTGTCTGCCTCGTGGCCTCACATAATGTGAGGGAGATAAAGCGCCTGGCTCCTCCATGAATAACGACAAATGAAAGCCGTGTGGCCATGAAAGGCCTCACATCTGCCCTGTCAGCATGTGGTACATCGGCTCAACAACTGATTTAGCGCCCGCTCCCTCCCAGGGTTTATCTCCACTTACAGAGGACGCGCTCTTTGTGAGGGGCCGTCTCCCCACTTTGCCTCCCTGTCCCTTCCCGCTGCTGCTGCCGCCGTCTCCAGCCCGGTGCCAGGGCGGGCTCCCACCCGGGCTCCCACCCGCAGGGCTGCGTCAGGTGCTGGGAGCGGAAGCCAGCCGGTTATCGCGCCCCTGCGGGGCTGCCCGTGATGCCCCCACGTCCCCGGCCGCCCAGGCAGCTGTGCGTCCCGGTCCAGAGTGATCCCACGGCGCTGTGCAGGCACGTGCAGGGGGCTTTGGGAGGGACTGATGGGGCGGTTCTCTTGAGGTGTGAGGGTCCGGGAGAGAGTGTGGGGGGGGTGTCTCTGGGCAATGAGGATGCTCCAGTAAATGGGACAGAGCCAGCCACGGCGGTGGTCATGGAAGGAGCCACGATAAAATGGCCATGATACATGGGCCACCTGGGACCTCTGTGGACCTCAGTTTCTTCTTCTATGCAGTCATGTCCCCTAAGCCCCCTTCCTGCTCCCTTGCATTGCAGCGTGGGTGCACGATGCGTGCTTGTCTAAATCATCTCATTGTCCATTAGGCAGGGACATAATATCAGCATTTTACGTCAGGGGACAGGGCGTGGTGAGGACCAAGGCACAGGGAGGGAAGTGGCTTGGCCAAGGCCACACAGCTTGGAGCCTAGAAGAGCTCCAGGTGGCCACATTCAGGTTCCAGCTCTGCCTCAGACCAGCCGCTGCACTGAGACTCAGTTTTCCCTGCTGTAAAATGGGGACAGCATACCACACAGGGCAGATTCAGAGTTGGTTGGAAACACAATACACGGTGTGCAGGGAATGACTCTTGGGTATAGACAAAGTGGTTGATGTGTGTTCAGGACACGTCGTCATCAACGTGAGGCTCTCCCCGGCCTCATGAGGTGCTCACCCAGAAGGCACCCACCCTGCCTCCCCGCTGTCTGGAGGGCCTTTCCTGCTCTATCTGTGAGTCTGTTGGTCATCTGCCCCCAAGTCTCCAGGCTTGGCAGAGTCTGGCTGAGAGGTCTTTGCTCCAGGGTTGAGGAAGGTTGGGGAGTGAGTCTGAGGTCTTCAGCAAGGCCTTCAGGAGGAACACAGTTACAGCAGGAACTCTGACCTTGGGGCTGTGTGCCTGCCTTGCCCAGTGCTGGTCTCCCACCCATTGACTGCTGACTGCAGTCCCGGGTGCTTCCTGGGGTCCTAGGGCAGGGTGCAGAGGGCACAGGGCCCTGTGCCCAGGCCTGGGAGCAGGTTTTCTGTCCAGATTGAGAGACTTATACCCTAAGAATGTCCCAGGCTCACCTGTTCAGATGAGGAGTTGGAGCCCAAAGCGAGTTTGTGCCTCAGCCAGAATCATGTTCCAAGCCTCCTGCCTCTGGGCCCAGCACTGTCCTTCCTGGCCAGCCCTCTGGGTACTGTGGCCCTCCCTCCTGCCTAGTGCAGAGGCCTGCCCAGGGCTGGCCTGTGGGCATCGAGAAGCCTGAGCTCCAGGCCCATCTTCATCTGCTGCAAACTAGCTCTGGGCATGTTTGGGACCTCTGTGGACCTCTGTTTCTTCTTCTATGCAGTTATGTCCCCAAAGCACCCTTCCTGCTCTGGCATCCTTCCCTTGCATTAAGCATGTGTGTTTGCAGCTTCCCCGCCCTCAGCATCTGAGAGCAGGCAGGAAGGGGTTTGCAGCCCCACCCCTGCAGGAGGAGTGAAGGACGTGCATGGGGGCCAGGGGGTGGGGGCGGCCTGGCTGTGCACTCGGGCCACCCGCTCCGAAGAGGCCAGCCTTTCCGTCTCAGTGTTCTCAGCCTGTAAATCCCGGAGCCTGCTGGCACCCAGCCCGGGGGGTCTTGAAGGGTTTCCACATACTGTTTTAAGATCCTCTGCTAATGAGGGCCCTGGCAACACCAAGTGTTCCTGTGCCTGTGCGTGCCAGCGAGAAACTGGGCACAGCTCACAGAGGCGAGTGGCGTCTCCTAGCTGGTGAACATGATGGGGGAGCAGCCCTCACCCGCCTTCCTGTGGAGCCTCTCCAGGGCCTCCTCGAAATTCCAGGAGCCCTCGGGGAAAGAGGGCGTTTGGAAGCTAGGCCTGGCCCTGCCAGCCGGCGGCCTTCCCTTCTCAGAGCTTTCGTTCCCTCATTTGCAACAGGGGCTACCTGAACGGGGGCTGGGAGGGCAGCGGCTGTGAGGATTTAACTAAGCAATTGTCACACTCCCCTCCCGTGCCCCTGACCTCAGAGCACCAGGGCTGGCCTTCGCTAGCAGAGGCCCCAGACATGCTCTCCCCGTACCCTTAACCACGCCCGCCCGCGGGCGGTGGTCAGCTGGGTCAGGGTGTCAGTGGGTGTGAAGGCTGAGCACGGCCCAAGGCCCCCCGCATCCCAGGCTTCCCTTCCCTCCGGGTGGCCAGCCCCCACCCGCCTTGCTTCTCGGTCAGTGCGGCGCCCTCCCCGGCAGGTCTTCAGGGCTCACCCCGCTACCCCATCGGCCTTCACCGTGTGCTACCTGGGTGGGGTATTTCAGGCCGGGAGTGGGGACAGCAGAGGTCCTGGGGCGGCTGCCCAAGGCAGCACTGACCTGAGCCCCTTGCGGCGTTGTGCAGAGCTGATTTACCACTCCCAACAAGAGGGGTGACTGTGCTCGCCCTACAGATGGAGGAGTGGAGGCACCTTGTGCACACTGCCCGCCCGGGAGCTCGGCTGAGGGGTGGGGGGAGGGTTTGAACTCCAGAGGGCTGGCCCCAGAGCCTGTGTGTGTGGTGTGCATGTGCGTGAGTGTGTGTTGTGTGTGGATGTGGATGGGTGTGTGGTAAGAGCATGACCCCACCTTCCAGCACAACCCTGTCTTCTGCTTTTGTTAAAATCCCATCTCTGCCCTCTGAACATTCAGGAAGGTGCTGGGTAAATATTTATTGACTGACTGTCTGATGAAATTGTCTCGGGTGGGCCAGAGTTGGGAGGAAGAGTCTTTGGGGACTGATTAAGGAGCTGGGGAAGGAAGTGGGACTGGGGGACTCTGGGGGCTGCCTCCTGCCTCCCCTCCAAGACTCCCAGCCCTGGGGGCTGGAGCTGATGCAATTCCAGGCAATTGAGCAAGGAATGGGGCCCCTGGCTCTTGGCTGCCTGCACCCTAGACCTTTCCATAGGTTCCAGATGTCACCTCATGCGGGGCTCCCTGGACATCAGGAGAATGGAGAATCCCAAAGGTCCAGCCTCGGTGTTATCTAACCCCTGGGGAAAGATTTACCCTCTCCCCACCCAGCTTTTCCTGGCTGGTGAGACGGCAGCACAATAAGCAGGTGGGCAGGCCTCTGGGAGGGGGAGTCTGGGCGTAAACGGCCCAGGCAGAGCAGGGGTCCGGGCTGCAGAGGCGCTGCCTGCCCAGGGCTGGGGCCAGGTTGCTCACTTGGTTTCCAGGCTCAGTGACGAGGCTCTGGGGGGGGGGGGGGGGACTGGGGCTTTGAGGGGGTGACACTGTCTCTATCACACCTGAGTACCTGGGACGGGGGCCTGAGAGAAGCCGCTCACCCTCCTGATTCCCTGGACTGGTTCCCGGAGGGGTGGGGCACCCCCATTTCCCAGCCTCCCCAGCTCTCTAAGGCCAGGGCTCGCAGCAGCCCGCAGGTGGCCTGCCCTCTCTGGCTGGTGGGGGTCAGGCTAGATGGGCTTTGCCCCTTGGATGTCAGCAGAGTAGGCGATGGGGGCAGGGGGCAGGGGGCAGGGAGCAGGGTTGGCGCTCAGGCCTTGAGACCCAGTCCGCCGGGGATCTGATCCCAGTCACAACTCTTGCTGGCGGTGTGGCTTCAGGAAAGGAGGTTGGCTTCTCTGGGCCTCTGCTCATCTAGCAATGGGGGCTGCTTGTGAAGCACAGGAGATGGCCTGTGTAGAAAGAGGCTTCCAGCCCACCGGAGGCCCTCGCCAGGCAGGGTGGTGCCCGTTTGAGGGGGCTGGGAAGCAGGAATGTTCATAACGCTCTGAGCTCTTCACTTTTCTGGGCTGGGAAGCCAGAGTCAGGCCTGTAATTAGCAGACGGAGAGAAGAGGGCAGGGGCCAGCTGGCTTCCCCCCACCACACACAACCCTGGGGAGATCTGTCGGGGGCGGGGGACATGGGTGGGGCGGGGCGTTCACACGCTGGGGAAACTGACACCCACTTAACACCTCAGGGTTTGTCCAGGGCAGCTTTACCCTCATCTGGGCATTTCTGCGCTGTCCCACCGCCCCTGGGGGTGGGGAGGCTGCCATTTGTGAATCCACAGCAAGATTAAAGCCAGTGAGTGACCACCGCCCTTGCCGATTCCCCTCTTGCAAACAAACAACTGTTCCCCTGGGTGATCCGGCTGCTTGCTGGGCACCCGACCCTGAGGGTTAAGTCTCAGCCACTGCTGGCCCTCGCTCCTTTTTCCCTGCCTCCCAGCCTCTGTGGAGCCCAGTGGCGGGGCCAGCAGCCAGTTGAGGGGGCCTGAGAGGAGCTGTTGGCCGCCGAGCACATCCCTACTTGCAGCTGGGCCCCTCTGGCCCACTTGTCTCTACCCCAGACTAGTGGCACAGACGGCCCCTCTGCTGGGATTTACTCGCCCTCCCACCCCCGAGCCCTCTCTGGCGGAGACCCCCAAAGGATCAGCAGGCAGAGTGGTGACCAGCCCAGCTAGAGGGCAGGACAGCTGTGTAGAAAAGCTAGCAGCGTCAGGGGCCCAGCTGCCTGCCCAGTGGTCAGCTCTGCAGGGTGTGGGAGGCACAGCCTAGGGGTCAGAGTCTCAGACGGAGCCCAAACACAGCCACACAGCTCTGGGGGCGCTTAGACTGTGAGCTCTGCCCCCGAATATCTGGGTTTGAATCTCTTCTCCACAGTGGCTAGCTTTGTGACCCCAGGCAAGCTGTTTAACCTCTCTGGGCCCAATTTCTTCCTGTAAAGTGGGGCAGGAGTGGTGCTTCCCTGCACGGGGTTGCCATGAGGCTGACATGCGTCCGTGTCAGGAAAACTCTTAGAACAGCACCTGGCGGAATGCTATTGGTCACCTTGGTCATCTCACCACAGACCTCACGTTCTGCAAACCTGTAACCCAGGGGCAGGCGTGCGACAGGAGATGAAGACCCCCAAGCTTCTCCTCAGTCCCCCAGTCCCTGGCTCCAAGGCATGGACGGTCCCAACCAGGTAAGGTTGCCTTGAGACAGCCAGTCTCACTCTCCTCCTGTCAGGGCAGCTGGTCCCTGACTCTGCAAGCCAGGCCCTTGGCACCCCCACCCTGTGCAATAGGAGACACATTGGCACCTGCTGCGGGTATTAAGCACCTACTGTGTTCCAGGGCCTGGTCCAGGCACTCCCCAGCGGTTACTCGGTGAACCCTTGTCCCAGCCCCCTGAGATGAGCCCCAGGCAAACACAAGCGTGTTAGCAGCCTGGCCAGCTGGACGGAACTCCCGAGGAGTGATGCTAGTGGCCGAGGCTGTGGGCTGGAAGAGGTGAGCCCAAGGAGAGAGGCGTGGTGGCTGAGGATGGCCGGAGCGTCTCCCCACCATCGTGGGTCCAGGCCCAGGTAGAGGCAGGGCCTGCCAGCCCCGGCCACCCTCTGGCTGGGAAGGCAGAACTCCGTTCCCTTCTGATGATGGATAAAGATGTGCGCACTCTCTCACAGGCGACCAGAGCTGATAATTAGCTTTTAACCTGTCCCCGCCGTTAACTCAAAAAGGCCACCATTTGTTCCAGGGAACTGCTAGTGTATAAAGAACCAAACATGGCCAATTTTGTTCAGGATGAATTAAGACTTGTAAATGTAGAATGAGTTCATCTATTTAATTAAGTAGCGGCAATATGGACGTTAAATTAAGTTCACAGCGGACGTGCCAAAACTGTGTTATAAAAATGTTGTCGGGGATGGGGGCAGGGAGCTGGGGAGGGGTGTGGCTGGTCCCTCCCGCCCCAGAGTGGCCTTCTCCCCAGGGGAGCTGGTTGCGACAAAAATGGGCGCCTCGTGTTCCTTAGGAGGGATCATCTGCCAGGCCGCTGCTGGCTTCCCCTGATTCCCAGGCCCCGGCCCCGCCGCTGTGTGCACACGTACCAGAGGCTCTGAGGCCGCCTGCCATGTAGGCAGGTGATTTATGGGAAAAGTGGTGCCCATGCTGTGGGCGGGGGAAGCAGAGAGGACAAAGTGAAGGGAGAGGTTTGCTACAAGAAGGACCCTCCCAGGGAGGGCAGAAGGAGGAGCCGGCCCAGGCTGAGCAGGAGGGACAGGGTGAGGATGAGGGTAGCTGCCCCGCGCAGAGCTGCAGCGGGGCCTCCCAACCCTCACTCCCAGCAGCTCTGGCATCTCAGAGAACGGGGGTCACTCAATGCCAGAGAGCACAGAGACCATCCGGAAAGCGGTTCCTTTCCTTTCACCCACAAATCAGGCTGCCCTGGGGAGGGATTGTGGCAACAATGCAGTTTTCTGGGGACCGTCAGCTCCCCTGGGTTGGAAGTGTGGAGCTTTGATTGACCGCAGTGGGCTGACTGCAGAACACAGCAGACTCCTCCCTCAGAGACGGGCGCAGTAAATGCCAACGCAGCACCTGTTGGAGTGATGACGGGAGGAGGGGTTAATTGTAGTCGGGAGTGAGGGCTAAGTCAGGGAGTGTTTCCTAAAGGCGGGCACTTTGTCACTGCGTTTTAAAGGATGAATAGGAGCTTGCCTGGTAAATGGGGAGGAGGAGGGCACTCTGGGAAAAGAGAGAAGACCATGCATAATGTGCTGAGCACACTGCAGGGGCTCGTCGTGGAGGGAGAACTGGGAATACAGCTGGAGGGATGGGCAGGGATGCGAGGGGCCTTGAACAGCATTCTGAGCAGCTTGCAGGGGGACCCTGAAGGAAACGGAGAGACATTTAGTACTGTTCCGGCCTGGGCGCACATTAGTTAATGAGCCACACAGACAAAAATCCCTGCCCTCACGGAGCTTACAGTCTAAACGAGGCCAAAGATGAGAAACAAACAACAACAACAAACAGAGAAATAAGGCCAAGGTTTGATGGTGAAAAGTGATGTGGAGAGGACGTAACAGGGTGAGGGTGATCAGTGCAGTGGGGGTGGGGACTGCTTTTTTTTTTAATGGGGTGACCAGGGAAGGCGTTTCTGATACCCCTTAGCAGAACCTGGAAGAAAGAAAAGGTGTCGGGGACGTCCTGTTTGCTGCAGGCGGTCCCAATTTGTGCCTCTTGTTCCGACGTGATTAATAATAGAACCTCATCATGGTCATGTGGAAGTCCATTGGAGGAGGTGGCCCAGGTTACAACAAGGGAAGGGCAAGTGCAAAGGCCCTGGGGCGAGAGTGAAAGCCAAGAGGCCAGCGAGAGGGAGAGGTGGGCGGGAGGTAGATAGCACAAGATCCCAGAGAGGGTTTTAAGGGCGTGGCATTTACTCAGAATAAGATGGGAGCCAAGGAGGGTTCTGTGCAGAGGCGCTAGCATCTGCCTTTGGTGTGACAGGCCCCCTTAGGCTGCTGTACTGAGAACAGACTGCAGGGGGCGCGGGTGGCAGCAGGAGGTACTGCAATAGTCCAGGTGAGCTAGGACAGGGTGAGAGGTAATGCAATTGCAAGTATGTTTTGAAGGAGGAGCTGAAGGGCAGTGGATCATGCTGAGGGTCAGAGAGAAAAGGCAGTTGGGCTGAGGGAAAGTTTGCGCAGAGAGGCAGCTGTTCCAGGACGCAGGGGCGGCGCAGGGGCGGCGCAGGGTCAGCTCCGCGGCAGGTGGATAGGAGGTCTCTGAGAAGGAGCAGAGCCTCCTGCTTGTGGCTGGTGGAAGACCTTGGACGGCTCAATATTTGGCCTGCAGCTGTGTTTTACTTGGTCCCCACACAGTGTTTTATTTATTTTTAAAAATGTATTGCCAATATTTAAAAACCAGGAGGTTTTTTTTTTTTTTAAACAACTAAATTTCTACCTGTCTTTGAAAAGCCTGAAGCTCTGGTTCCACCAGGTCTGTGTTCCCCTTGGCACCTGTCAGTGGGAGAGGAGCAGCCCCTGCCTGTGTCGGGAGGGGCACGTGTCCTCCCATTCGCTCCAGGCCCCGGTGTCAGTGCAGGAGCCACGAGACCTCAGCCTGCTAGGCCCCTCCGCCCAGCTCCTTGTACAGTGCACTACCTGCCCACATGTGCCCAGCCTGCTCGCCCTGATTGGAACCTGCTCCTAAGGGCTGGTGGGAAACAGGAGATCTGTCTGAAAATCCCCATGGGTTGTGCCTGCCCTCCTGTCCCCCCGGCCCCCCAGTTTCCAGCTCAGCTGTCTGCCTTGGCTCCTTGAAGCCTGTGGAACCATTTAAAAGGCTTCTAAAGATATTGATCAATCTCTCTAAAATGGATTATCCCCATTGCCTCCCAGCCTGACTGGGCGCCCTGGGTGAGATCAGAAAGGAATTATGTTAGCCCGAGGCCAAGGGAGCAAGGGCGAGAATGTGTCTCCTCCCCAGTGATGCAATCTTATCAGAGCTGAAGTTTACTCTCCATCTTGGGATATAGGATACTTTGGGGCTGTCGGAAAGAAAGAATAATCTCACGATTTGCAGCCTGCTCGACACGGAGCCAGCGGTGGGGGCAGGCTGCGGTGAGGACCATTTTTCGATAGCTATTCTCTGGAGGAATCAAGCCCTGGCAGAAATCCCGTTGGAGCCCCAGTCTTGGGTGTCGCGCCTGCGACCCGCTCACAGCCTGCGCCTGGGGCCCAGGGGACAGGCGCGTTCATTAAAATTTGAAACACAAATGGAAAATTGCTACCTGAAGCCTCAGCAAGCAGCCAGCCTGTGGATCTGAGTTCCCGTTAATGGATGGAATAGGGAGGAAGCAATTACAGCCACCACCCCACAATTCCTTTGGAGATAGTCGGGTCTAATGGGAGGAGAGAAAATCCAAACCCGTCTGAGGCAGGAAGAAGCCTTGAGGTCCAAGTGGGGACAGTTCTCTTCCTGTCCCCTGTCCCAGGGCTGAGCCCCAGGGGCTCTCCTCTCAGACACTTTACTGTTCTGGCTTCTCTCCCCCCACCCCACCCTGCACCTCTGTTGTCTGGAGGGGATGAACCATGCCTGGGCCCTGTTGGGTTTGTCGTCCCCGCGGCCCCCCCCTCCCCATGATGCTGGTAGCGCAGGGCTGTCTCTGGCTGGGTCTGGTTTTCTGGATCCAGGACTTGGGTGCAGGGAGGTGATCCCAGGAGATACCAGTGGGGATAAGAGATGCGGTTATGAAAGAGCCCCCGTGTAGGCCTCTGGAGCTTGGCTTTGCTGCGGACCCCTGAGAGATGGACCCCTGAGAGTCCTGGGGCGGAGAGCGTCAGGTGCAGCGTAACCCAGCCGGGGCTGCGGTGGGGGCTGATGGCAGCAGTGGCTTCTTGTAACCTGGGGCAGTGGGCAGCCCTCACCTGGCACAGGCCCTTGCTCTCACACCCAGACAGCCTCTGACTCTGATGCACAGATGTCCAGAGAATGGAGAGGCCCGTGTGCACGGGGGCCTTTGTGTGGGTTTGGGTAGGAAAGAGGCAGGAGCCTTCTGAGGGCCTCAGCTATCCAGGCTGGGTCCTCGGGCAGCTCTGCCAGCAGACCCTTCTGGGTGGGCTCCAGCTCCTGGGGAACCAAGGGCTGGTGGGGTAGGGGCCCCCCCAAGCCCAGAGAGGGCCCTGGTGGCATCATCAATGGAATGCTCTGGGAGCTGTGCCCTGCCCGCCCCTTCCGCCCTCTGGTGCTGCCCCTCACTGCCCTGAGGCCTGTGCTGGGATGTCTTTTGTGTGCACTGCTGTTTATTGGGCCAAGGGCTGGGTCAGGGACTTGGAGTCCAGGCCAGTGTGAGGAAATGGGGGTGGGGGGCTCCCTGGTTCTCCCCCAGGACAACCGGATGGCCCTGGGTCCTGAGACAATGGGCCCAGGGAGGGGGCCAGGTGCTGGGCCCAGGGCAGGAAAAGGAGGACTTAAAGATAAACACAGACCCGCCCCGTGGACTTGAACTTGAGCTGCAGAGCAGTGGCCAAGACACCCCTCCCTGGTGCCCCATGGAGCCTGCGGGAGACAGAGGCAGAGGGGGGGAGGGCAGAGATCAGAGACGGTGTCCAGATGAAGTAACAGCCAGTGGTGGCCAGCGCTTGGTTTGCTTCAGGGGCTTCATATGTTAACCTTTAATTCCCACGAGCACCCCACAGGGGAGTACCATCATCTCCCTTAAATACGGGGAAACTGAGGCACAGAGGGGTGCATCCAAGGCCACATGGCTGGACAGTTGGCAGAGGGGGATCTGAGCCTGGGGACTCTTGCCCCATCCTGCCTCTTGAAGCTGGGCTCCCCCTGCCCACCTTGTGTTTGGGGTTGCCCCTCCCCCGAGTTGCTTCCAGCTGCCACCCTGGGCAGAGCCTGAGCCCCCCCAGGAAAGGTAGGACACACCCATCCCTCTGGTGGGGACTCTGGACTCTTGAGGATCCTGGTGCACTGGCCCATGTGGGTATTTGGAACAGGGCGTGTCACATCTGCTCTTTTTTTTGGGAGGGTGAGTAATTAGGTTCATTTTTTTAACGGAGGTACTGGGGATTGAACCCAGGACCTAATGCATGCTAGGCATGCGCTCTGCCACTGAGCTCTACCCTCCTCTCGGCACATCTGTTCTTACACGTGTGGGTGGGAGAGAGAAGGGGTATGTGGCACCAGTCTGACCCCCCTGCACGTCCTGTGCCTGTGGCCTCAGTCTCCTGGTATCATCAACAGAGCACAGAGCCTTGTGATTCTCCGCAGAATGTGCCCCTGTGCCCCTGTGCCCCAAACCAGTCCCCACCCCCCAGCTCTTCCTCCTCCTGCAGACACTGGGCGTCTCCCACAGACTGCCCCTGACCGCTGTTTTCCAAAGGAAGGCCGCGCAACCCACTAACTCGGGAAGAATATGCTAGATGTCTTATTTTTCTCACCTCTAAAAAATCTTTCCTTTTACATATATTTTATAACATTATTAACATAGAATACATAAAAATAATTTGTAAGTATACGTGTATTGAGATGAGTGTTCAAAGTTTTTTTTTACGTTTAAAATCGACTTTATTGAGGTACCGTTTTCATTAAAATGCAGCCATTTAAGGAGTTCTGTTCATTGGCCTTTGACACATGTGTGTATCTGTGTCATCAATAGCTCAACCCAGACATAGGACTTTGCTGTCATTCTAGAAAGTCCGTTCCCAGGCGTGCCTGCCCAGACTTACCTCCACCCCAACCACTGACCTGCTTTCTGTCACCCTAGGTTAGTTTCTTCTTTTCAAATTGTGCATCTTACCTATTGTGCACATCAAGTTTAGCATCTTACCCATTTTCAAATGTTCAGATCAGTGGTATTAAGTGTGTGGCCAGTGTTGTACAAACATCACCACCATCTGTCTCCAGAACTTTTCCATCTTCCTAAACTGAAACTCTGTCCCCAGTCAACACTCACCCCTCGTTACCTATCCCCCAGCCCCTGGCAGCCACCATCCTACCTCCTGTCTCCATGAATCTGACTCTCCTAGGGACCTCCTATGAGTGGGACCCACGGTGTCTGGCCCTTTGTGACGGGCTTCTCTCATCAGCACGACGTCCTCAGGGTTCACCCACGTGGTAGCAGGTGTCAGTGCTTCATTCCTTCCTAAGGCTGAATGATAGTCCGCGGCGTGTCTGTATCACAGTGTGTTTATCCACTCGTCCGTCAGTGGGCACTTGGGTTGCTTCCCCGTTTGGGCCGTTGTGAGCAGCGCTGTGCACATGGGGGTGCCAGTGTCTGTGTGGGTCCCGCCTTTGGTTCTTCTGTGTCTGCGCTCAGGGAGCTTCGCCTGCGCTCGAGTGAGTGGAGCTGTGCCTCGTGTGCTCTGAGCCTGGCTGCCTTTGTGCGACATTCTGTCTGTGACACTCGTCCAGGTTGCTGCGTGGTGTTCCTTGGTGAGTCAGCACAGGTGTCGTTCTGTTCTTTTGCTGATGGACAGACACTCGGGGCTGTTCTGGATAGAGAGTTAGGGGCTGTGACCTGGAGAGCCAGGTGTTCGCCACGTGGTGCTGGCTCCTTGCCCGCTGATCGGGCAGGACTCTCACTTCTGCCCAAAGTCCACGCCTCTCTGAGCAGTCCCTGGACCAGGCTTCTCTGGGTGCTGGATGCAGATGGAAGTGAGACCCAGCCTCTGCCCCTAAGGGCACCGGGCACCAAGACAAGGAAGAGAGGCTGCCGTTAAGACAGGGCGGGGGGAGTCTGCTTCTGGCTCTCTCCACGGTTCCTGCTTGATGCTGCCAAGATTATAAACCAGCAAGCGAGCTAGGCCTGTAAACAGGCCTCCTCGCGGAGGCCCACCAGCTGTCAGGCCTGGCTTTCCGCCCAGCACACCCCCTTCCAGGCCACCGTCTTGGCCTCCTGGGGCCACTGCGAGGTGTCCTGGGGTATGAGGTTCTTCGGAATGGGGAACTGGGCCCTCCCTGCTTCCTTCTCCACTCCTCCCAGGCTAGGGATGGGGTCAGTGGAGTTAGCCTCCAGAAGCCCCAGGCCGCATCCCACATCCTTAATGGGGAAGCTTTTCCAAGTCACCAGGGGAAGCAGGAGAGGGTAAAGGTTGGCCTCCTTATCAGGGCTCCTCTGAGGGAGGGATGAAAAAACAAAGCCACCGCAGCCCTCTGGGCCTCTGGGCGTGACAGCTGCTGATAAGAGGAAGGCTGCCTGGGTGGTTTGTGGTGACACCCAGTGAAAGCAGAAGTGGGTGGGACCCTCGCTAATCTGGAGCTGCATGTGGTCAAGACCCTAGCCCCAGACCCAGGGACTGAGAGGTCAGAGCAAATCAGCCCCTGGCCCAGGGCCCTTTGGGAACCATTTATTCACCCCTACTCCCATTTTGCTGAAAGGTACTGTGTGAGTATGGGGCCTGAAGATTGGTTTTCCAAATTCCTTCAGTTGTGGGCCTCAAAGACCCAGCCCTGCCTTGGCTTCATGCGGTATCCTGACATGCATTCATGGAGCACCTGCTGTATACCAGGCCAGCATTCAGTGATTACCTTCCCTGGGCCTGGACTTCTGGATTCAAAGATGGAAGACACAGTAAAGGCTGGGTCATCAGGACAGTGGTGACAAAAGGGGATCATGACGATACAGACCCCCAAGGGCCGAGAGAGAGACTCAGGGGGCACTTGGAGGGGCTGTCTAAGGGGAAGTGTCCCAAAGAGGGAGGCCAGGCAACTGCCTAAGGACTGGTAGAATTGGCCAGGTCACCAGCCAAGCCTCCTTGGGTCTGGCTAAAGGCCAGGACACTCTGAGTTCTCCATGGGGCCCCACTGGCTTGTTTCCTTTAGGGAAGTGGTCTGATGCTCAGGCTTAGATCAAGACTCCTTTGAAAAGGGGAAGCAGAACCTTCTCGGTGAACCGACAGTGAAGTTGGCTATGTGGGGCGGGAAGAGGCGAGGGCCCTTCCTGAAGCTTTGGGGGCCAAACCACCTCTATTACCAGGGTGGAGGGGGGGATCCCGAGGTGTCTGCCACTTGCCAACCACATGCTCTGGTGGCCCCTCCCTATGTCAGCCTTGGGCAGGGGCCCATGACACAGAGCCATTAGCCACACTTTACATACAACAGGATACGTGAGAGGGTGGGGTGGTGGAATGTCCTACACTTTCCCCCCACACTCAGTGCTGGGAGCTACCTAGAGGTCACCAGTGGCAGGGGGATTTGGACCCAGGCCACCTGGCCCCCAGGCTCCCCCACCGGGAGGCTACATGTCCCCCCTGTTTCCCTCAGGGCCTGGGAAAGGTGGGGAGTTTGGGGGCTTCCAGTCGGCCACCAGTCAGACATCGAGACTGCTCACCGGTCACGACAGGGGAAGGTTCCAGAAACTCAGAGACTGGCACGGTTGGGGGCCGGTGAGGTGAGGACTGTACTGTGTGGAGCAGGGCACGTGCTCCAGGAGTTTGGAGAAGCAGGAGACAAAGGGCCCGAAGCAGTCAGTGCCCCCCACCCCAACAGCAGGACCCACCCCACCAGGTGGGGTGAGGAGGAGGCCTTTCCATCGCGGCTCCTGGGAAGGCCCCGTTAAAGCAGAGGTGGGAGGAATTTTAGGGGGAATGAAATTCAAGCCTGCTCTTTGGGGACCGAGCAACAGCTGCGGGCGATGTTTGCTGGGGCAGAGGGTGCAGGGCCTAAAACTGGGGCCTCGGTTATCAGTGTGCTGCAGTGTTCCCTGCTCCCGCCGTCCCCTTGACAACAGATACTCGCGGCTTGGTTGTAAGGAGGAGCCAATCTTGATTTGGGTTTTCATGGGCATCTGCTGGGAGCAGCAGGGCAGGAAGAGGGTCAGACGGAGGCGTGAGGCTCTGCTCCCGGGAGCTCAGTAATTCTTGGCACCAGGTCAAGCTTTAAAAATTCAAAGGCTAAATGAGGAGACATAGGCTGCTCGGCCAGACCGACCTGTGGTCACCTTTGCTGCCCGGGGCCACAAAACTGCAGGAGGGCTGCAGCCAGAGATGCCTTCCAACTCCAGCTCCCGTGGAGAGGTACCCTCACTCCTTGGAAGCTTCCAGAGCCACGTTCCCTATCGGGTTTCTCGCTGGGCTCCTCTTCTATCCAATCTGGGCATCGTTCATTCATTCATTCATTCACTTATTCAGTATGGAGTCCCCACTGAGTGCTAGCATCACACTAGGCACTGCAGGGACTTGGTGGTGGGGATGCCAGGTAAGCCCCACAGAGAAAGATGTACAAGATGACAAGGTGTAAGTTCAGGGATGAAGTGCTACAGAAACCCCACTGTAGAGGGAGGGATGGGGTGACCAGGAAGGGCTGTGTGAAGCTTCTTTTGAGGGCAGTCAGGGCAGGCCTTCCTGAGGAGGTGACATTTAAATAGGGGGCAGCAGGATGGAGGAAGCTGTGTGGATAGCTGAGGGAAGAGAGTTCCAGGCAGCAGGCACAGCCAGTGCAAAGGCCCTGAGGCAGGAAGAGGCCAGGCAGGCTGATGTGGCTGGAGCAGGGGTGAGGCAGAGGCGGGGCTGGGGCCAAGTCTTGTAGGGACCGTGGCACCAGAATCCCAGGCTTGAGCCTGATTCCTCTTGGAGCAGAATTTCCCAGTGGTTACCTGCCTGCCTCCCAAGCCTCTCATCTCCCTCAACCGTAGCTGGAAGAGGAGGAGAGAAGGCACACTGGCCATTCTGAGCCCTTGCTGGTCTACCCTGAAGCCACCTGTGGCCACCCGGCTGGCCCATCGGCAATGGGTTTTCAATTATCCAAACATTGCCTGTGCCCTTTGCTTCCAGCCGGGACTGCTGAGCGCTGCAAAAGGCAAATGGCTTTCAGTGGCGCTGAGGGGGGAGCGGGGGGCTTTGCTCCCTTGCGTGATTGCAGCGTCTGTAATCTGCTAGGTTTTATTGTTGAGAAACCATACAGCAGCGTGGCAGGGAGTGTAGGAAGTGTGCGGTGGGGCTGGTGGGGGGACCCATTGTCACCAACAGCCATTTACCCTCTGGCACTTCCTGGTCTCATCCCTGGCCATGTGTGTCCACATAACATGGGTACGGTTTGTGGCTGGGGAGGCTTGGCCAGGGCCTGAGTCTCCACTGAAGGTGCCTTGAGGGAGCCAACCTTGGAAGCAGGCAGGTGATTTGATTTTGGACCTCGCCACCCTTCGGAGGCCCTGGGGAGGAGGAGGTGGCAGAGGAGGAGAGAGCAGATGTGGCCGCTTTCAGGGAAGAGGTCGTGTGCCAGGCCGAGCCAGCCCGTGGAAAAGGACAAAGGAGGCTCAGTCCCGTCCTGCTGTCCCCTGGTGGTAGAATTTCTGCCGCCTTGACTGCCTTCCCTCACCCAATCTCCCTCTCGCCCTGGGGTGCGTCTGGAGACCCCTCCCCCTCCCCACCAATCCTCCTCTAGCCCCCAGGTCGGCCCCCATGCCCGCCAGCATCCCTTGGCTGAAGTGGTCTGCAGCCCCCAGTGATGGATGGAGACCTCCCATCCTGGTGCCGCCATCTTGGCCGGAATGGCATCGGCGTCCTGCGTCTCCAGGCCGGGCCACGGCCTTCCTTTCCCCCATCTCCTCCAGCCTTGCCCACTCCTGTAAGTGGCTTAATTAAGGAGCTGTGTGGTTTATTTATGTATGGACCTCGCCTAATTGGCGTGTTTGTCTTTTCTCATTATTCCCAGCTGGACAGAGCCGTTTGAGCAACAAATGGAAAGAGGCTGGATTTCTCCAACACAGTGTCTATTTTTGAAAGCCGGCTCGGTGCCCCCGCTATTAGCTGCGTGCACATGTTTGCCGGCTCCAGCCACATGCCCATAAGCACTTAATTGTGGGTGCAGTTAGTCAAGGCGGGCGGCTCTCTGCAGATTTCAGGGGTGAGGGAACCTAATTACACCTGCAATTGAGTGCTTTAGCAGGGACAAAAGATGCCTGTTCAGCTAATTGCAGGCACCAAAATTGCCCCCACAGAAAGATTCCCTGGTAGATGCTTTGAGAGCCAAGGCCATGAATCGTAATAAAGAACGGATACTCGAAATTATAGCGGTGGGGGGGTGCTTGTTTTGGCCTCCAGGATTCAGCGTTTTTGCAGTAGTCATTATCATTACACTTCTGGGGTGTTTTTTCCCACTGTGAAGGCCGTTCTGTGACTCAGTTTGTTTTTTCATTAGCACCTCTACCTTCACACAGAGAAATGTCACTAGTGAAGGAAAATTTGGGGTTAATCACCTTCTCTCACCTATTTGCTCACTGACCACAATGATTCACCAGATCTACCTGGAGCCAGCCTGGATCACCACGCTCTGGCCTCCCTGAAGGTCTCGAGTACCATGTGCGCTCGGTGCGCGGTCTGCAGGTACCTGCGGTATCTCCTGAGCTCGGGCTGTGGGGCCGGCGCGGTTCTGGCGGGTCAGGGGGCAAGGAACAGGCAGAGGCCCTGCCCCGGTGGAGACTGCAGCCTGGCAAGGTCTTAGATGTGATGGTTCTCCAGGTTCGGTTTCCCATTCTCTGCAGGGTCCTTCAGGCTCATCTTTTCTCCCTTGACCGAGAGCTGCGGACGCTTTGGTAAGTCCCACCCCTGGGGCCGTTGCAGGTCTGCTTCTGTCCGCCGTTGCTGCTGCCGACTCCCTGCCAGGAGTGTGCACTTCTGATGCCTGGTCATTATGGGTTGTTTTTTGTTTTAATTGAAGTATAGTCAGTTTACAATGTTGCATCAGTTTATGGTGCACAGCATAATGTTTCAGTCACACATACACATATATGTTCCGTTTCATATTCTTTTTCATTATAGGTGAAGTACAAGAATTGAATACTGTTCCCTGTGCTCCGCAGTAGGACCTTGTTGTTCACGTATCTTATATATAGTTAGTATCTGCACGGTCATTATGTTTCTTTCAGACTTTGCCCGTATAAGTTGAAGCCCAGGATGGAGCTGATTTCCTTTGGGAGGGTGTGTATTTGTTTCCAGTGGGTGCCTAGAGACACAACCGCTTTGGAGCCTCCTTAATCCAGCCCAGAACTTGATGTTCCCGGGGCGCCCTCGACTTCAGTCTGACTGAGCTTCTGCATAAGGGCTGGCTGGCTCCCCCATCACTCTCACCCTGACTAGGTAGTTCTCCGGGGCCCTGACTTATTGTGGGGAGGGTCTTCCTATTAGACCCCTGACTAGTACAGAGGGACCCAGGCTTTGCTTTCTGTCCTCCTTAACCTTCAAGGCCATAAAAACCTAAGTTCAAATTTCAGTGACTCTGTCCACGCCCTCAGGGCCAGTGTGGCCTCAGGTCAGCTCTGACGATTCCAGTTTCCCCGTCCCTATTGGCCTGGTGGTTCCTTATTGTCTTTTCAGCTCTTTGGTGCGCTGAAGGAGCTGGAGGGATATTTTTATGTGGCTCCCTGGGTTGATTTTATTGGCCATTATGAGAAACAGGAAGTCCAGGCCACTTCTCCAAGCAGAGTCTGGGAGCAGTGGGCAGGACTGGGGACACAGCACGAGACGGACATCTGTGCTGGGCGTGGAGAGTGGCCAGGAGTGGCAGACGCTGTGTCCAGGGTGGTCAGGACAGGAGCAGGTGGCCAAGTGCAACAGAGAGAGTCTGAAGACCAGCTGGCTCCCCAGGGGCCACCCACAGCCAGAGAGCCCTCTGTGGGTGGCCCCCTGAGTCTCAGCCGATCGGAGTCACAGACCCTGGGTGGGGGCTTTCCTAGGACCCTCCTGTGCAGGCCCAGCCAAGCAGGACCTGGGCAGTTGGGGGAAGCCACAGAGTGGGCCCATCAGAACACCTAGCTGCTACGTGGCCATCACTGGTCTAACCATGTCCTCGCTGCCCAGGCTCAGCTCTGGGGCTTGGCTGGGTCTCACCTGGCCCAGAATGTCTCCTTCACTTCCCTCCTCTTGGCTTGGCTTCAGGTGCTGGTGATCATAGGCCACTTGGTGGACACAACAGGGCCACTGGCGTGGCACAGAGGGTCCATGTTCTGCGTCTGGCAGCAGAGTGGCCCTGTTACCCATTTCTTTTGCACCTGGTGTTAGAGGTGAGGCCACCTTGCTTGAAAGGCCATCAGTAGGACATAGCCTCGGGGGCATCCTCTGTGATGAGCCAGGCTGTGGGAACTTGCCTTTTGTGGCACAAACATGTGACATGCATGTACTCTGCCCAGGTCACGCCCCTGCCACCCTGCTTGTCATCTGTATGCCCTCAGGGCAGACCCTTCCCTTCTGGAGCTCAGTTTGCCCCCGTCTGTGAAGGGGGCAGCGATTCTCACTCCCCAGCACCGAGGAGGAGCTGAACCAGTGGGAAAGATGAGTCAGCGCCAGCTCAGCTGTGAAGTTTGGGGCTGTGTTAGCAAGATGCATGTCTCGCCCGCCGTCCAGCCGGAGAAGGCATCATAAAGTGTGCAGGGCCCAGAAGGGGGCCAGTGGTTCAGCTTTACCGGGGCATCAGCTGACTTCTGCATCTGTGACCTTTGCGGAGAAGCGGAGGAGATAGCTCTGGGTGTGATCGTGTGTGTGTCTGTGTTGAGATTTTTCAAGTCAGGGCTGGGATGCAGGGAGAGTGTGAACCCACACTTGATCAGTCGGCAAAGGAGGAAAAAGCAAGCTACACGGGGCAGTTTTCTCTTGGAAACCTGTTCTGTTTCTTAAATGTCAGAGTGAGCAGATGGTGTGTCTGAGTTCTATTAATCATGGGCTTGCGGAGCTGGAAGGCCTGTGGGATCATTTAGTTTGAGCATCCTACCAAGGAGGAGACTAAAGGCCAGAGATGGCCACAGCCACACTGTACCTTCAATGGGGGTGGGTGGAGCTGCACTGGGACCCAGCCGCTCTTCCGAACCCACACCCCTCCCACTCTATGGGATTAAATAGGTGGATGCTCCCCCTACCCTAGGAAGTCATCCTACCTCCCAATCAAAAGCTGAAGCAGAACTGATTCGGGGATAATACACCCCCACAAACAACCGGAAATCCTGTCTTTGAGACCCATGGGTCAGGACTGTGGTCACCAACTGAGAATGTTCTGGCCTTGGTGCTTTGTTCAGCTCAGCGCAAGCTGGTGTTTTCCAGGTGCTATCAGGAGACTGATGGTTGTGAAGCCTGGGGCACCTGGCCGCTCAGTGCTGGCCACTCAGCGCCTGGTTTGGTGGTGGTCCTCCTGGACCTGCCTGTTTATCAGAGTTCTTCGGAGCCGCATAACTTCTCCCAACCCCAGCTCTTGACTGATGCTGTTTCCTCCCCCGTGGCAGCTGTTGTAACGGGCCATAACACAGGGAACCCGGAAGTTCACCTCCTCACATGATGTTATGAAATTGAAACCACCATTTCAACCCAAGTGGGCAGAATGGCTCCTTTGTCCTGCTTTCCCCAAATATATCCCACAGCTGTTTTCCAGTTAGCCCTGAGATGGCTCCAATCAGGGCCATAGCCTTGGTTTTATGATGATAGTAAAGTGGGGCTAAATCATACTAGAGTGTAAATGACTGATAGCAGGTACTTTTTTTTCAGAGCAGGCTTTGTTTAGGTTAGAGAGAAAGAGGACTGTGGAAGAAAGGCCACAAGGCACCAGGGTTGCCCACTTAACATACTGGCTCCTCCCTCCTCTTTTTCTATATGAACACCACAACATCACTGGATTCCTTTCCTTATGATCCTTTTTCCTGAATCACAAGCTCAGCCCCACTTTGGAACCGTTGGTTCTAAGCAGCATCAAAGAATCAGAGACAGCTGGAAGACCACAGCACCCCATTCAGCCCCTCTAATTTTTTACGTGATAAAACTGGGGCCAAGAGCAGGCATTTGTTTGCCCGAGGCCAACGGTGGTGCTGGGTTTAAAACTCAGGTCCCTCAGCGTCCTGGCTGGATCCTCTGTGCTACATCAGAGGCTTTCAACCAGGGTGATTTTGGTACCATCTCCCACAGGTGAGGCATAAATTTGAACTTGTCTCGAGACATGTTCATTGTCACAACTAGAGTGTCCCATTGGCATCCAGTGGGTCGGGGCCAGGATTGCTGTTACACAGCCTACAGTGCGCAGGGCAGCCCCCTCAGCAAAGAACTGTCTGGCTCCAAATGTCAGCGGTGCCACATGCATGCTTTGCAAATGACTAGGCAGAATAGCTGTTCTCCGGGCGGGGAGAGTCTCTTCTTGGGGGCATGTCAGGAGTTCCCTCAGTTCAGACATGACCCATTGGAGGATAAAGAAAGGGCAGCTCAGTGGGGAGGTACAGCTCAAGTGGTAGAGTGCGTGCTTAGCATGCATGAGGTCCTGGGTTCAATCCCCAGTACCTCCTCTAAAAATAATAAATAAATAAATCTAATTGCCTCCCTCCACCGAAAAAAAGAAAAAAGAAAGAAAGAAAGAAAATAGAGGGCAACTCAGGCCACGGAGGACCGAAGAGAGATGCTGGGCAGGGGAGGGGCACAGGGATAGGAGTGGCGGGGCCCGCCCAGGATTTCTGTGCAAGGTAAAGGCGGAGAAGAGTAAAAAGGGGGCCCAAGGCTCCCCACTTGGATTCTGTCCCACTGAAAAGTGTGCCCAGCGTGAGGGGAAGCTGGCAGAAGCCGCCGTTCAACACCATGTCATGTCAGCCAGAGGGCTGCACGGACCTGGAGCGGCTCGGCCCAGGGGGAGGCGGGAGGTCTGTGCATCATCCACAAACAGGTAATTACATCCCGGCGGTGACTCCTTCCTTCCCGGCAGACGCCAGCGGCAGGCAGCGGGAAAGGCTGTTCACAGATGCCTTTTTCCCTTGAACAGGCTTTTTCGCCTGATCCCTGGTGTGCAGGCACCAGTGGGGAGAAGAAAGCCTTGTCAGCTTGCCCCCAGGCAGCCAAACAGGACAGCGGCTGCAGCAGGATCTGAAGAGGCAGGCCACACGTGGGCTGTCGCCGTGTCCCAGAAGGTGCTGCCGCGCCGACTCCCGTGTCTTCCCTACCCCCGGAGACCTTCCTCGGTGCTTTCCAACAGCTGCCTGCCAGCCCTGTGCTTGCTGGCTCTGCACGAAGCAGAACGTTGACAACCAGGGCCATCCGAGGTTACGAATAGTCTGCCTGCAGAAGCGGCCCTCCTGCACCCTGCGGAGCGCGCGAGGACAGGCAGAGGGCCTTCTTGCAGGGACATGCTGTGTGGCCCTGGCAGTCCCAGATGCAGTCTCTGTCTGATTTCACTGGCATCCACGCAGCCCACAGGGAGGGAGCACTTTGGCCATATCACAGTGTCTGTCTTGTAAAACCATTATTGCAGAGTTCCCCAGTTGTGAGCTTGCCGGCAGCCTGCTCCAGTGGCAGCCCTAACCTGGAGGTCAGATACACAGTTCTGTGTGTAGACAGCAACGTGCAGTGTTCTTGCCCTTCCTGGTGTTTTTGTTTGCTTGCCTGGCTTTTCCTTAAAAAGGGTTTCCAAGGTTGGAGGAGGGTAGAGCTCAGTGGTAGAGAGCATGCTTAGCATGCCCAAGATCCTGGGTTCCCTAGCACCTCCACTTAAAAAAAAGGAGGGGAGCACAGATTTCTGGGCAAAAGCCCCTTTGCCAGCTCCTGCTAGCTTGGTTGTCATCGAGAGCAGTTTAAAATGCAGGGTCTGGGTTCGAATGTGAGTTTTCCTCTTACTGGCTGTGTGACCTTAGGCAAGTCACTTTACTTCTCCAGACCTCAGTTTGCTCATCTGAAAAATGGGATGATAGATTTATTTTTATTGTGAGGATGAAATAAGATAGTGTACTTAAAGCATCCAATGCAGTGAGAGTCATTAAGTAAATATCCATAAAGGAGACCTATTGGTATGTGTATTAAGCTACCACTCGCTGCTCTAACAAAGAGGCCTTGAGAGCTCAAAGACTTCTGGCACTAGAAGTTACCCTCCACATGCACTCCCAAGGGAAGTTACACAGTAGATGTTTATTTCTTAATCACATCCCAACATAATGTATAATTGACGGGGAGCCAGGAAGGGGCCTCTGCTTTCACCAACACCTGGGGGTGCTTGATGGAGGTGCTGCGTCTTCTATATGTGGAGTCAAGGTCATCCTTGTTGCTGACCCGGAAGGGGAATGCGGAGGCTCATGCATGAGGCCTTTCTGGGCCAGGCCTGAAAGTGGCAAGTTCTTACTTCAACCAGACATTCTCTTGGCCAGAATGTGGTCATCTGGCCCCACACATCTGCGTGGGGGGCTGAGAAGTGTAGTCTGGGTATGAGCCCAGGAGGAAAGGGAAACAGGTTTGGTGAAAAGCTGGCCACCAGGCTTCTGTAGTTTGTTGTTGTGGCCCCAGGCCTTGTGGGGCCGGCTGGGATGCAGAAGGCAGGCAGAGCCCTCAGTTCATAGGATAATGTGGCTGGGCTGGCCAGCCCTCTGTTCACCAGCAGATAGCCATACTCAGTGATCTCCTGCCACCCGGGCTGCTGCCCATTCCCCAGCCAACACTTGTGTGTCGTGGGTAGGGGAGACGAGAGGGCCGGTAGGTGACCAGAAAGCCCCCTAGTCAAGGGGGTTGACTTCAGCTTCACCTAGAGCAGGCAGCTTGAGCACACACCTGCCCTTGGGCCCTTCATCTTCATCCCGGCCTTTCCTGTAGGCCTGAAGCTCAGATCGACCCAGCTGGCTCGAGGCCTGTGGCATCCAGCCTTGGACAAGGCCCAGGGCCTCCCTGGGCTGGCAGGATAGAGGGCTTTCCGTTTTCACAGATGTGACAGGATGTATGAGTTTCCTGTGGCTGCTGTAACAAATGACTGCAAACTGGGTGGCTTAAAACATCAGAAATGTAGTCTCTCCTGAATATTTTGAAGGCCAGAAATCTGAAATCAAGAATGTCAGCAGGGCTGCTCTGCTCCTTCTAGAGGCTCTAGGGGAGGGTCCTTCCTGCCGCTTCCAGCTCCTGGCGACTCCAAGTGTCCCTGGGCTTGTGGCCACGCCCCTCCAGTCTCTGCCTCTGTCTCCACGTGGGCTTTTTCACTTGCGTGTCTTCTCCTCTTTCTCTTTTAATAAGGCTACTTACCATTGGACTTAGGGCCCACCCTGATAATCCAGGATGATCTCATCTTGAGATCCTTAACTTAATTACATCTGCACAGACTCCTTTCCCAATTAAGGTCAAATTCATGGTTCCAGGTGGACATATCTTTTGGTGGGCCACCATTCAGCCCATCATTACATGGGGCAGGTGGAGGAGGCTGCGAGAGGCGCAGTTAGACCCCTGAGACGGGACAGCACTCCCTGGATGGGGCGCGCCCTGGAGCCCCTGGGTACGAGGAAAGCAAAAGTGAACACACCAAGATGGAAACGAAGCCTGGGTCTGCAGACGTCACCCTGACGGGACATTAGTTCTCCCTTTCTCTCCCAACGTCAGACTTGCTTATCTTGAGACAGAACATTCACACACGTCCAGTCACCTAAAGACCAGAGCCGGATGAAGGGAGAAAGTGGGTGTGTCCGCTCCCTGCGTGCCCTGGGGTGAGTGACTTCACCTCTTGGGGCCTCAGTGTCCTCATGTACAGAATGGGGTGATGGTCGGTGTAGGTCTGCCCCGGGGGGTGGGGGCAGGTTCCAGGTAAGATAACATCCTTAGCAACGCACGTAGCGCGGAGCCCTGGGTGTGCCGAGGCCCCCGCCGTGGTGGCTGCTGTTTTCGCTGTTACCACTGTTACCCAAAACATTGGCATAATTTCCAGGTCTGTTTACAGAGTCCTCACTCTGTGCTGGACACCAGAGTGGTTACACACCCGCATCTTCCTGGAATGCAGCGGCAATTTCATCCCATTTTCCAGGTGAGGAAACTCAGGTGGTGACATCACTGCCTGAGGGCACACAGTGGGTGGGAGCCCAGCTGGAATTTGAACACTCTGGTCTGTCTGACTCCACACCGCGGATGCATGTGGACATGGACTCTGGACCCAGCTCAGCTTCAAACTGCCACTTACCCACTGTGTGTCCTTGCGCAAGGTGCTCAACCTCTCTGTGCCTCATCTAGAAAATGGAACTCCTAATGGTGACCTTGAACACAGTTGTTATGAGGATCCAATGAGTTATCCATGAAAAGTGCTTAGAACAGCAACTGGCGCAGACTGAGTGCTCAGGGAACATCAGCTGGCATAATTATCCTAGAGAGGGAAGTGGAGGGGGCAGTGAAATGCCCAAAGGGGCATTTCAGGTTAGCCATGTGGTCTCCCAGACTCCCCTCTCCTCCCTTCCCTGGAATCCTTGGGGAGGTCGCAGCCTGGCCCAGGCAGCCACAAGTGTTTCAATGGGTAGAGAGAGGCAGTGAGCTCTGGGGCTCAGAGCCGGACACCCCATCGCTGCACACTCCAGACCCCGTCCGCAGTCTGTGTTCTCAGCACGTGCTGCGAGACTATTTTTATTGCATTCAGCTGATGCTCTTGGCTGGCTAGGCTGTCTCCATGCTGTGGCAACAGTAGCCCCACTAGAGGGAGTCTGGGGCCCCTCCATTTTGAAAGTGCAGCTGGGGAGAGTGGGAAGGAGGGGGCCCCCCTGCACTAGTGGGGGTCTAGTGGGCTCCACGCCACCTCCAGGGAAGCAGCCAGCCCCCGGCTTGTTTCCCCATCGAAAGATGAAGTGGTTTTCTTTGCCTTTCTTGACACTGCTTGGAGCTTCCCTCTGACCCTGGGTTGGCTGGCAACCTGGGCAGGGGTCTTCGGAGAGGTGGGGATGAGTTTGCCCTTCGGTGGCCTCAACTGTCAGAAGGGACACTGGAGACTCAGCTTGCACCGATCGCTGCCTCTTTTCTGTAAGTGCCCAACTGCTCCCCAGAAGTGAGCTGACAGAGCAGGAGGACAGGGTATTGCCACAGCCAGGCTCTGAGAGAGAAGAGGGGATGGAGATGGTATTCCAGCCTTGCAGAGAATCCCACTGAGCTGAAATCCCCAGAAAAGTGTTATCCTTCTCACCTGGGCACCTGACAGCTGGTCCAGGTTGGCCCAGATTGGCTGCCCCTCCCACCCGCAGCCAGTCCATAGGCACCACCACAGGAGGGGTGACTCCCCTGGAAATGAATGGCCTTAGTGATGGGTTCCAAAAACTCCAGCCAAGCCACAAGGGCCGGTGGGAAAGGGAAAATCCTTCCAGCTCCCCCGTTCAGCCACATTATGGCAAACAACCGAGCCATTCAGTGGGGAGTCAGCCGGTTAAGCAGGCTGCTTGGCACAGCAGGGGTTGCTTTACATTTTTCAGCTGTTTTGGCATCGGGTTGGGAGCTGCGGTGCAGCCACCCTTCCATGGCAGAGCTCATATTTTCCTCCCTTACGCATGTCTCTGTCACCAGGAAATGTCACTAACCTCCTTTGAGCTACCCAGACCCAGGGCCCAAGGAGGCTTAGGGTATCACTAGAATCTTAGTGCTCACCTCCTTCCCAAGGGAGTGGCCAAAAGCAATTAGGGCTTGGCCTGAGCATTTTGAGATAATTTGATGCAGGCGTTCAAATACTTACTGGTGGGGGGATGTTTGCCTTTTGACAGGGAAGCAAAGATAAGCGGTGCTGGTCAGCCAGTGTGGGGTCTCCCCTTCTCTCTGCCTCCTACTGCTTTTAATGTTCACCCACCAGCAGCGAGCCAGGCCCCCATGCTCTCCAAGGCTCTGCCATGCCTCTCCTCCCACAATTTCAGTCTTGGTTGGCCCTGGAGCAGCTGTCTCCAGAGGGCCTTGCAGAGAAGCCGGGTCGTTGGAATTCGAACTAGAGACCCCCATTGCCAGCCCCCAGTCTGGGAGCATTCTCCACAGGTGGCTCCCAGAAGGCAAGCTTCTTTCTGACACCATCTTCTCCACTTTAGTAGGGGAAGGGGGGCGCCCAGCAGATTGGGGGACCATCCCTCCCTCTGTACCCTGCCTGTGATTGGCCCATAATTACAGGTTTATTGCCTGTACAGCTATTGTGTAATGACATGTTTTCAAATTAATTTTTATGGCTCCTGCCATTAGCATATACAGTAGAGGAAGGTTCGGTATTAATTGCTACTGTTGTTCCTGTAATCCCCGAGAATTAAAAACCAATAAAAGAATGACAACAGAAACTGATAGTTTAGGGTCTTTAAAAAAGTTATATTTTTCTCCCCCAAGCAGAATCAGAGATTCCCTATGTTTCTGAGGGGTCTAGGGGGTGGGGCAGCTCACCCTGGCTGTCTGATGCGCGCCTTGGTGTCCCCTGCTCCCAGGGAGGCGCAGATTATCAACTGGACGGGTGCTAAATGGGTGCTAAATAGCTGGGAGGTGAAAGTGGGCACTGAAGCAGAGGCCGATCCGGGGGCGGGCGGCAGGTGTTAGACCCGGACCCTGCCGTGCCAGGCCGTCGTCTCCCTCGCAGGGCCGCCAGCGGCGACGGGCGCAGGGCGGGGGGGGGGGGGCGCAGGGAGCGCCGAGCGCGCCGCCACGCAGCCCCGGAAACAAAGGGCCGCCGCCGCCGAGGGCCGAGCGCGACCTGCGGGGTCAGCGCGGGGCGGAGCGGCCAGATGCTGGCGGCGGACGCCGGCGGCCCCGAGCGGCCGGTTTCCTCCAGGTCGGCAGCCCCGGGGCCCTCCCTGGTGCCCTTGCGCGCTCGGCCGCCCGCGGGGAGGGGGCGCCGGGCGGGGCGCCGCGGGGAGTGGGGCATTAAAAGACGCTCCTCGCACCAGCGGCGGCCCAGCGGGCGGAGAAGGCAGCCGCCTGCGCGCTGCACCCACCCAGCTGTTTGGTGGTGGCGGGGAAGAGCGCCACCCCTCCCCTTGGCTCCGAGCGCTCCGCCCAGCCCATTTAAGATTTTCTGGTGGGGTGGACGTGGAGTGGGGGTGTGGTGAGTGGCATAAAGGGTCAAAGGACACGCGGCGTCCGCCCACCTCCTCCAATTTGCCCTCCTGAGCTCTCCTCTAGAGTATCATATTCCAGGAGTCCAATTGTCACCTGAAGCCCTCGAGTTTAGCAGGGACCCCAGCTTCTGCTTGGGACCCCTAATTTACGCAGCGGCTGGAAAGCGTTGGCAGGAACCCAAGCCTGGCGTGACCCTGGTGCCCCTCGGTGGGTGCCTGCAGGCTCAGGTCCGTTCCTCAAACGAAGGTGATTGTACCTGGGGTCAAAAGGTGACCCCTTAGTGTTACCAAGTCGTGATTCCGGCTGGTTGTGCCACTGAGGAGCCCTTCAGAAGGTAAAAGGGCTTGAAAATAAATTGTCACATCAAGAGGCAGCTGTGCAGCGCGCGTTGAAGTGTATGTGGGGCGGGGCGTGGGTAAATGGATCCTGTCTCTTTAAAATCGCTGGGCTGGACAATGAGTGCACAGGATGTGGTTTGGCGGCAGGGTTTTTTCCCCTTCGATTTGGGGAATTATCACATGGGGCCTTCTTGAGCTGGTGTGAAAGAGAGGCGGGTGGGGAGGAGGGATCCAGTCTCCACACTCACTCACACACTCTGTACAGTTGGTCGTTTTCTTAAACCAAATTAGCTAGGGCTCTCGTTACTATGGTGCAGCCGGGGCTTGCAGAATCCCAGTAATAGCATTTATTAGGTCTATTTGCCTGGAAGCATGCCTTTCCCGGATCTGATAATGCACCAGTGCAGGGAGAGTGTGGGAGATGGTATCAAGCATTTGATTACACTTGCAGCAGGGATTTTTAAGGGGTGGGGTGAGGGGTGAGGAAAAGAAAGGGGAGAAAGAAGCTCCTCGCCTTAGGAGCTCACCCTGGGCCGGTGCAGTGTGTTTCCGCAGCCCGGTGTGGGTTTCACAAAAGGCGGGATAGAGCTCCCGGGGCACGATTTGGGGATCCTCCTCCCAGGCCCCAGCGGCGAGTGAACTCCTCGCTCCCGCAGCTGTCAGACGTGGGTGGGGAGGGAGGGAGGACGCACGGGCGGGCGGGCGGCCAGAGCGCGGAGTTGGGCAGCCGGAGGGGGGGACCGGCGGCGCCCGCAGCCGCCCACAGTTTGCAAACGGCCCCTGCTTTGGGGCAGAGGGGAGCACCCCGCCTCCAACAGCAGCACCCTCCCCGCCTTAGGAGAGGGGAGCCCAGCTTTCCGCGCCCCGATCCCGATCCGCATGGATCTGCTGCCCGGCTCGGCGGCCGCGCGGGGGGAAGCTCGCAAGTGAAACTATTATTATCGCCCTGTGAAGCGTGGAGCTCTTGGAAGATGCCGAGTAGAGACGGAAGGAGCCGCCGCCGCCTGCAGCCGCCCCGCCGCTGCGCCCCTACCCTTTCGCTTTCATTAGGGGAGACAAATCTGCTGTCAGGCAGCCAGCTTTCCAATTTACCGATAATGATTCTTGCATGAAAATTGATCGAGGGTCTCTCCACCGCCGTGCGCTCTCGCCTGCCCGCTCTCCTCCTGGCTCCTTCTGCCCGGGAGCCCGAGCCCCCGCGAGTTCTTTCTCCTTCCCCCACCCTTGCTCTCTGAGTCAGTGGTGGGACGCCGGGCCAGGGAGATAACCAAAAAAAAAAAAAAAAAAAAAAAAGTGGGGGGAGGTGGTGTTGGTGGCGAGAGGGGGAGGGGAGCCGGCTCCTCGGCCTGCTTTCTTCTGCCCGAGACTTGTTTGCAATCGCTGCCTCTTTTATTTACGAGAAGAAATCTCCCCCTCGGTACTTCTTGGCTGTTTGGGTATTAATTTTCTCCTCTCCCCTCCCTCTCCCCACCCCCTCCTCTCCCCCACCCCGCCCCTCCTCACCCAGTAGCTAAGGGGAAACGAAAACAAAGCCGATTTCTCCTTGGCAACAAGAGATACCCCCTCCCGCCGCCCCCCCTTCCTTTTTCCTTCTGGTTCTGAACGTGAAACCCTGTTGGAAACAGGTCCCTTGACCCTCGCCCTTGACATTCAAATGGCTGAATGGAGGAGAGATTGCTACTCGCACGTTTTGGGGGCTGCTTCTTTCTCTCTCTCTCGCTCTCTCTCAAATGAGTAATCCCTGAAGATCTTAACCCCCCAATTTCCTCACCCTCACCTCCCCCCTTTATTTTTCTCGCGCTCCTCTCCGCTCTCCCGCCTGCTTCCCTCCGCCGTGCGCCCCCTCCTTCTTTTATTTGCATCTCAAGTCCAAAAGGCAGAAAATACACACGCGGCGAAGACACCGGGCAGCCGTGGAGGCTCCAGCCCTTCCCTGGTCGTCAGTTACCTCATTGTGGATCTGCCAGGGCCAAGGTGGCCGAAACTGCTCGGGTGCTGGCCGGAGAGAGAGCCTTTTGATCATTTTAGGGAGAGAGGAAAAAAAAAAAAAAGACTGATTTTTTTTTTTCCGTCGCTGTCAGGATCGCTCTTCTGCCTTTATTTTATTGTTTTGGACATTTTTGAGCGCCGTGGCTCGGACGGCGCTTTTTGTCTCCTCACTGGGTTTTAACATTTTTTTCCTTCTTCATCCCTCTCTGGCCACTATGGAATTCTAATCTGAAACATGTTTGGATTGAAGCCTCCTCTGTATTACTTACCAGGTAAGCGAGCTCTGTGCGCCTCCCCTGGTCCCGCGCGGCGCCGGCGCGCCCCAGACCCCCACCCCACCCGACCCCTCCAGATCCCCCCGGCCTGGGTCGGGGCCGTGGGTCCGCCGAGCCCCCAGCGGACCAGCAGGCGCGCGCGGCCCCCGCTGCTCCCGCTACGGTCCGGCCGGCGGTGTGTGCGCTACGTGCGGCGAGGAGCGCCCACCCGGCCTGCCGCCCGCTTCGCGCCGCCGCCGGGGGTTGCGCGTCTCGCTCCTTTTGTCTGCCCGGAGCCGGCTCCGTGGCGGCGGCGCAGCGAGCGGCCGGGGCACTCAAGCCTTCCGAGGTGAATTAAGCACCGGGTGTGAAGTTACTTTCCTGCAGGCCGCCACGATCGGGTAGCATGCGCCCCCCGACCCCCGCCCCGAGTCCCAGGGCTTATTTTCCTCTCCCTCCAGCCAGCCCCTTGCGCGGTCTCCGCGTGAGCGTGGTGTGTCTTCCCCCCACCGCCCCCCTTCCTGCCTGGGATTCCCTGGAAGGTTTTGTGCCTGCCGAGATCGGAGGAGAGGGCCGGGGGAAGCTCTGGAGGGTGGTTGGCGTGTCTTCCTGTTTCCCTAACCTTCCTGAGCGCTGACAGCAGCCTGCCCTGTAACTTTCTGTTTCGGGGCGAGTCGCGCTTGCAGCCCAAAGAGGAGGAGCGGGGGTGACAGCCGGAGGTTTGGGGAACCCCTCTTCTGTCCACCTTATTTGGACTTTGAAACCTTAAAAATAATTACATGTAGGCTGAAGAGTAGCTGGTGAGCCACAGTTCCTGGTGAGGGGGTTGGGAATCTTGGCGATCCCTGGGGCCCTCCCCGCAGCTGCGCTGTCACCCCCCCTCAGTGCCCCATGGGTCGGGAGTAACTCACCAGGCCTATCCCTGGTGTGCCACGTGACCCCAGGTCAGGCAGGCTGGTCTGCGTATGACCGCTGGTCCTAGGAATGAGCTGTTTTTATTTCCCTTTCCTTCCTTTGAGAGTTTTATCTTCCCTGGGCGTTGACACACATTTCCTATAGAAGTTGGGGCGTCTGTGGATTTGGGGGTGGGGAGACGTTGGGGTGCTGTAGGGGAAGTTCCTGGGCTTTTCATGTTGGGGCTTGGAAAATTCTGCAGAAGACACTGCCGGTAGAGGTTTATTTCTGAACTGTTTTGCTGGGGAAAGGTGCACGTGGCTGGGTGCTGGGTTTTGGTTTCTTTCCCTCTGTGTTCAGAAGCCCCTGTCACTTTGGCTGTGGCTCCCAGTGCTGTCCTGGATCCCCCGGGAGGACTGTGGGGGAGGGAATGGGCCTGGGCAGGACCCAGATCTGCGAGATTTGGTCCTGAATCAGGGCAAATATTTTTACCAAGTTGAAAGAGTAGGGGGAGGCTAGGAGGGAAAAGAAAAAGTGGGAAGGACTTCTCAGTTCTGTGTGAAGTCCGCACGTTTACCCTTTGTGAGTTTCTCTGTGGCTGTTTTGGGTCCCTAGCCCTTCCCAGGAACTGACAAGGTCTGTGTCTCGTTCTTGGTGTCTCCACCACTTTTAAAGGAAGAATATTCAGGGGCTGCACTCCACCCTTGATCTCTTTTTTCTTTCCTTCACTGCCTGAAATGCAAATCCGGCCCCTTGCTCCCCTCTGTATTACCCTCTGCAGATCCGGCCCGAATTAGAACCGGAATCCCCAATTTACAAAAGGGCTGTGTTCTAACACAGGGCCCAGTCCTTGGGCTCAGAGCCGCCCCCCCCCCCCCCGCCCCCAGTCTCTCCCATAGGAAGACCCCAGGTGGCTGAAAGCTGGTGCCTGGTGAGATGCCCCAGGGCCCTTTGAACCCAAGCTGTGGCCCGGCATTCCTGCTCTGGCTGGTGTCTCCAGGCGGCCTCCCCCTGGCCTGGGAGCCGCTGAGAAGCTGGCAGGATTCTTTCCTCTTTGTACCTGCAGCGCCGCCCCCAGAGCTGCGCCTTGCCTTGTAGACACTCAGTGCATTTGTGGCAAGAATGAATCTTCTTAAGTACAGGGCGTCTTAAAAGCACAGGTGCTTGTAATCTACACCCCACTTCACCTGCCATTGGGTGGCTGCTGGTGCATATTTATTCATCAGGTGACCGATTTTCTATTTACACTGGAAGCCTCAGAGAGAAAAGGAGGAAGTGTCAGGCTAGGATCCAGAGCAATTAAGCAAAATCAATCCTGGCTGGTGTGAAGTCCTGAGCGGCAGGGTGAGGGCTGTAGGTCGGGACCCCAGGGAGGTCAGGGCCCGCGTCCTCTCTGCCTGTGGAAGGAGGTTTGTCCTCCCTCCACTAGAGTTTTCTTTTTTTTTTTTCAATTGCCTCACTAGGATTTGTACTTTATAATTTTGCTGTAACAGTGTAGAGGCTTAATTGGGAAGAGCTGTGGTCAAGTGCTTTGCTTCCCTGGGCTTTGGCCAAGTCCTCTTAGAGTAGTGGAGGGAATAGTCAAAGGAATGACCTGGTTCTCATGAACTTTCCCAGCCCCCTTGCGTGTGCTTTGCGGGAATCTGTCCTGTAACTCTCATTCCCACTCCTGAGCTCAGTGCTGGTGTCTGCCCATTTCACAGATGAGGAATGTGAGGCTCAGAGGAACTAGCATTTGGCCCAACTCAGAAATGGTGGAGCTGGGACATGAAACTGGCTGCTGCCCGCCATGCTGGCCTGGGAAGCAGGGGCCTGGACACGGCCAACCTGGTGTGCTGGGGCTTCATGGCCTTAGAAGGCTGACACCCAGGTGCTCTCGAGCCTCTGGGACCCTGTTCTGTCCCCTGTCACAGTATCTGTCACCCCAGGGAGCCAGGGCCCAGAACCTGCCTGTACAGCCTTTCCTGGGGGCAGTCCATTCACAGCCAAGCTGGCTTCAAGCATGGCTCCCCCTGCTTCGCAGGCCTGAGGCCGGGCACTGTAGGTTTGAGGTCCTGCTCTGCCTCTTCCGAGCCATGACCTTGGGCAGGTGACTTGAGCTCTCTGGGCCATCTGGGAAATGGGGTCTATAATTGTATTTACCTCAGTATGGACATAAGGCAGGGGGTGGCCATCTGCGTCCCACTGCTTGATCTTTGTCAATAAAGTTTTATTGGCACACAGCCATGCCCGTTCTTTTTTGTATTATCTGTGGCAGCTTTTGAGCTATGACAGCAAAATGGAGTAGTTGTGACAAGGCTAGCCAAGCCTAAAATACATTATCTGGTCCTTTACAGGGGAAATTTGCCAACATCTGGTGTCAGAGATTAGAGTGAATCCTTGCACTGCACTCAGAATGGTGCCTGGGGTGAAGTTAACACTTAGCAAGTGATAGCTATAATAATAACTATTATTATTAAGGTGCAATTATTTGTAGAAAGTCACAGGGCTTCTCAATAGTAGAGCTGGGACTGGAACTCGGGTGTTTGGACCAGGCCTATCACCCCAACGATGCAGTGTCTGGCCTCTGGTGCTCATTCACTGGTGGGAGGGTTGGGATCTAGCAGAGGACACTTCCTGTACCAGGAGAAGGGGACTTGGGCATGTGCGAAAGGAGCTCAGGACCAGTGGGTGGCTGGGATCTCTAAGGCTTCTCAGAATTCCCTCTGTGTGCACATGCGCCCTGCTCCCGCCTTTCCTGAACTTCACCAGGCTGTGAGCTCCATGCAGGGGGGACTGTGTGTTTCTTAAAAGGTCTGACTCAGCATCAGACCAATAATAACAATAATAAAAATGATAAGGAGGAAGAAGTGGCAGCAGTCACTTTTTATATGGTGCCCACTCCATACCAGACATGGTGTTAATGGAATCCCACTTGTCAGATGAAGAAACTGAGGCACAGAGAGGTGGAGGTCACACGGGCAGTCAGCGGTACAGCCGGGCTTTGACCCCAGGCAGTCTGGCTCCAGAGTCTCTGCTTCATAAATATTTGTTGAACGAGTGAGGGAGGGAGTTGCCGTTGGTGTTGGCGGTGGCGCGCTGCCGGCCCCCTTATCTTGTTCCTGGAGTTCGTGGAGGGAGTACTCCTCGGCTGTCAGCTGACCCCACCCTGGCCCCATGCTGAACTCTGGGTGACCCGGGCTTCCCCTGTAGATTTACTGTCCACTGCTGGGAAGGACACTCCAGATTTTCCAGTGAGGAAACTGAGGCTCAGAGAGGGCTGGGACTTGGCCCAAAGCCACACAGCCCGTTGGTGTCTGCTATCAGAGAATCTTGGTCTCCCTAGAACATTTTCCATGCCCCCAGGTTCCCCCCAAGGGTCAGCTGGCCCAGACCCCGCTCTCCACATCCTTGGACAGAGCTTGCAAGAGGCAGGCTTCCCCTGCTGGGGGCTGAGGGTGCCTGGGAAGGTGAACTGAGGCCCAAGTGGCCTGTGAGGAGCTGCCTAGGCTTTACTTTCACCCCCCAGACTGCTTCCAGGAAGCCCTGGATGAGGCTGCAGGTGCGAGCAGGCAGGAACCGTGGGCCTCCAGCTGCCGGCGCCCAGATCCTGGGGTGCCACCTCAGGAGCTGAAGCTGGGTGGGGGGCGGGTTGACCACAGTTGCCAGCGGTGACCAAGCTCATGCCTGGCTTTGGCTCACTGTCGGAAGCTGCCGGGCCACGAGCAATGGGCTATGGCTTTGGGGGCAGCTCTGGAACCATCCAGGGCCTGCTCTGGGAGCAGGTTGGGCCTAATGGGGTCTGATTTCGTCTCCCATCTAGCACTTTCCAGGCAGTCACCAATTAACCTTCCGACACCCCTGAGAAATGGGGAGGGGCCACCACATTTCCATCTGTCGGCTGGGAAAGCCAGGGGCCCTTTTGTCCCAGATGCGGCCCAGCCCTTCTCCGAGGGGCCTGGTCTGGTTCCCACCCCCCTTCTCAATTTGGTTCTCATTAAGATTTTTTTTCTTGCTTAAATGTGTCGCTCTGACTCCATGGGTGGGAATCTGATACAGCCCAGTTGCAAACTCTCCTACTTCTTATCTCCTTGACTCTTGGAGTCTGGAGAAGTCTCTTTTATGCTCTTGGAGCAAACAGTCATTATGCTACCTGGAGTCCTGCCCCAGAATGGGGCAGGGGCAGGGAGGATTCTCTTCCTTCTCTGCCAGGGGAGGTGGAGGGTTGGAGGGCAGCTGGCCAGGGCCACCCAGCTCCAGAGACAGAGCCAGGGGAAGGATGGAGTGTCTGGACCTGGGCTTGTGTTCCAAGTCCAGGGCTCCATGTCGCTTGTCCATCTTACCCCTGGACGTGGACATGTGTGAATGGAACAGCCCCCCTGTGCTTCCTTCTCTCCACAGTCAAGTGCAAATGGACCCCTCCAGTCATCTAGTCTGCCCTGCATTTTGCAGCTAAGAACACGGATGTCAGAAGACCTTAGGGACCTGTTGACTTCTAATTCTTAGATTTTTGGTGAGATTGGGTTGGTAGATGTGGCCTCTTCTTCTGCTGGGGTACATCCTATCCTAACAGATAGGGCGTTTATCTACTAGGATATTCCACTTTGCAGGAAAAAAATGTCAAGCTTTCATGGCCCCCAAAGTAGCCTTTCCCGAAGGACAGTGGACCCCCCTCTTGGGGGACCTTAGCAAAGCAGTTCCTCGTCTGTGTTTGGAATTGTCTCTCCTTGGTGGTCTAGCTATGCAATCAGCAGAAATTTCGAAGCCACCCAGGCGGGGGGGTGGGGGTGGAGTATATTAGAGCGGAAGGGGGAATTTGGGGGTGAGGGAATAAAAATAGATGCAGTGCTTTTTTTTTTTTTTTTAAGAGCTCCATATAGATTTAAAGTCCTTTTGTTAATTTAGGAACATAAAACCGTGTGATGTATAGCTTAGTTTGCTCGTAAAATTACTAAGTGTGGCATATTTAGAGCTGTGAAAGCTTGGGGTAAAAGGGAAAAAAATCAGTGAGAATTTTTTTTACAAGTCTTTAGGGGAAGTGCATTTTTTTTCTGGCTTGTTCCCATCGATGCCAGGCCCTCCACAGTCTGCGCTGGGGTTGATGGTTGCCCTCAGCCCGGATTACAGCTGGGCAGTGCTTGCTGGGGGTGGGCTGGATTTGAGTTAATCTGGGCCCAGGTCTCACCCCCAGAGCCTTAGCAACCCCAGCCCTAGAGCCCAGGCCCCCGGCGGAGGCCCGTGGTCTTGAAGGATCAGTGCCTCCGTGTTTTTTTCCCGGCTCCTCCTACAGAGAGACAGGAAGCGCCCTCTGACCAGCTCTGGACCGCTGCCCAGTGGGCATTTGGCCACTTGTTTAATGGCCTGCGGGGTTGGGAGTCACAGAAAATTGGACTTGGAAGGGATCTCTGAGGTCAGATGGCCCAGCCCCTCTCTTCTTTCGATTTGGTGGTTACTGAGGGTCAGACATAGCACTCCACCATGGGCCATTAGAACACTGCTTTTCACAGGGAGCACACACATGCATTTGACCTAGTTCTGTCCTCCTGGGACACAAAACAAATCTGGTCCCTCCTAAGTATCACCACCAGAACTGGGCAAGGCTTGCCCCATGGGGAGCTGGGCCCTGTGTTGACCTGTCAGGAACAGTGAAGGAGGTCTGTGTCTCATTCTCAGGTTGCTTCAGGAATACACAAGGAGCGAGATGAGCAAGGACGGAGTGCTCTGAAGTCTCCCAGGATCAATCACCCTGGTGGAAGAAATCCAGGAAGGCTCTGTGGAGGAGGTGGCATTGGAGGCAGGCCTTGGAAGTGAGGGGTGCAGAGGTTGAGACTGGGTAGAAGGAGGCTATTACAGTGAGAAAGAATGAACAAGAATAGGGAAGCCACTGTTAAGATATTTGGCATGTAGAGTTCACGCCAGGCATGCTAAGAATGGGGCCCTGGGCTGTCCCTGCTTTGGTGGTAGTGGGGGACGCGGATTGAGTAATTCAGGGTGACAAATGTTGCCCAGGGGTGTGTGTAGAAATTTCTAGGAGTGCAGAGGAGCCAATGATTGGTTTTGAGGTAGGGGTGGCGTCAGTATCCAGGAGGCCTCAGAGAGGAGATGACGTTTGTGCTGGCCTTTCTGCTCTGAGCACTTGGAAGGGAAGGCTCCCACTTCTGCCCTGATTCTTAGAGGTACCCTCTGGTGGCAGGGCTCTGAAGCCTGTGCGTCCTTTAAAGAGGATGAAGACCCTCCTTGCGGGTGTCCAGACAGCAGGGCCCCTTTCAGACTTGGTGGGTCCTGGACGGGAAGCATGGGAAGGAGAGAGTGAGCGGGCAGGGTGGGGCTCACACAGAAAGCCTTCCCTGGCCGCCCAGGGGGCTTTCAAGCCTTTCTCCCTTCTCTGTTCCATCCCATGTGCCAGACCCCGGAGGCCAGGCAGCAGCCTTGGGACCAGCCCTTGCCCTCAGAGTCTGGGCAGGGTGGACAGGACCCAGCTGGTGGGAAGCAGAGATGACCCCGGTGGGGCTGGGCCAGGCCCCTGGGAGATGGTGGCCCTTGCACTGCACCCCAGGGCCAGAAGGGATAGTTTTTGGGGAGGGGAGAGCTTGACGAGGAGGGATGATGTAGTGTGGTGGGAAGAGAAGCCAGTGGGTGGGTTGAACCGCATTGGGGCGGGGCTTGAATGTCATGAGGCCAATGCTGTAAGTGGGTGGGAACCCAGGGCTTTAAAGTAGCCAAATTCATCTGTTTATTCCATACATGTTTATGACATGCCAGGCACTGGCCCAGGCACATGGAAATACAGCCAAGAAGCTCCCAAGAACCGTGCCCTCTGCTTTAGCAATGAGCATGTGGTTCTGTATCCCACAGTGCTGGCTGTGGAGAAGGCAGGGGGTAGCCAGGGTGTGGGCAGAGGGTGGCTAGAGAAGCCAGAGACCTGAAGACAGGGAGGTGTTAGCCCTGGAGAGAGCTGAAGGGGAGATGTCCAGGCAGAGGGTCCAGCATGTACAAAGGCCCTGAGTCCTTGAAGGGCATGAGCCATGGGGAGAGGGTGGAGGGGAGATGGAGCTGGGAGTTGGGGGGTGGGGTAGGTGGTACAAATTCAGCAGCTCCTCTGGCTGCAGAGCTAAGAGAGAGTCCAGGTGGTCAGAAGGCAGTAGGGAGACCAACGTAGAGGTGACTGCTGTGGCCTCAGGCCAGACAGGTGGCAGGCTGGACCAGACTGGCAGCCTGGAGGCAGTGAGAGGTGGGGGGGATCTGGAGATGCAGGTGGGTCAGATGGTGGTGTGCCTTGTCCCATCTGTTTTAGGAAGGTGGCCCTGACAGCCTCCCTCGTGGAAGCAAACTGTCTGCAGAGGTTCCCCTCAGAGTGATGGGGTCCTGCAGGAAGAGAGCAGGGCAGGGGGCCTTTGAGCCCGGACTGACTCTTCTGTGGTTCTCAAAGTGGGGTTCCCAGGCCAGCAGCATTAGCATCAGCTGGGAGGGATTCGAGCTGCAGATTCTCGAGGACCCCTTCACAAGACCTACCGAGGCTAACACCTCCCTGTCTTCAGGTCTCTGGCCTCAGTGGCCCCCCTCTGCCCACACCCTGGCTGCCCCACGCCTCCTTCTTCTCTGTGGCGGGGTCCGGCAATCTGTGCTCGCGAGCCCTCCAGGAAACTCTCATGCTCGCTCAAGTGTGAGAACTGGTCTAACACTTCGGCCTGCCTGTGGAAACTGAGCTGGGGCAGCTGGTCCCCGGGACGTTTGAGAATGGGGTTGTGATTATCACCGGGGCCCTTAGCTAGACAAAGGTCAGGGGAGGCTGGGGGCAGAGGGTGTAGAATAACCAGGAAGGGCCTCCTAGGAAAAAAGTGTGTGGGTTTCCAGGGCCTGCACTCGGGAGGAGGCAGGTAGCAGCCGGGAGCTGGGGTTCCGTGGTGGCCCTGGCGGCCTCGCCGGCCCCAGATCAGCAAACTTCTGATGCTGCAGCCCTGGCTGGAACAAAGACTGGGGCGACAGCACTGGGGGCGATCCTGCCTCAGCTCCTGCCTGGCCATGTGAGTCTGGCAGGTTACTTACTTTCTCTGGGCCTCAGTTTCCTGTATTGTTTGGATTCTGAGAGGCAGGTAATTGGGTTTTTTCATTGATTCCTGCTTGGAGCAGGTACTGGCGATTGAACCTGGGACCTCTTGCGTGCTGAGTAGGCGCTCTACCAATTGAGCTATACCCTTCCCCCTGGGCCTCAGTTTACTTATCGGTTAAACCTGGCCAATGGCGGGCCAACTTCCTCGGGCTGTCATGAGCATTCGATGGTTCCAGGTTCATCCGTGGAAGCCCAGACCACGTGCTGTAGAACCGTTAGCTGCGATTACCTTTGGATCCGTAGTTCCCGGCCGTGGACTTTGTGCTGCCTGTGTTAGATTCTGGATGGGCGTCAGAGGAGGCCCTTCCCGAGGGGCCTGGCTGAGTCCTGCTTGATGAGGGCAGTGGCCGGGGCAGGGAGGGCATTGCCTGCGGCCCCTGGGGCTGGGCAGGCTGCTTTGCTCAACTTCTTGAAATGGCTGTCGGCCAGCTGGGGCCGTGCATAGCGCTCTGGTCACAAGATGGCAAGTTCTAACTAAGTAAAGAAGAAATGGAATCGCCTTGATTAGATCGCCCTGGCCCTTTTCCCACTGCCCCCCACGTCAGAAAATCTATATTGGGTAAACCCTGGGCCCTGAGTCTTACTGGATGGTAGGTGGCATGGCCAGATCGTCTCTGGTGGAGAATTTCATTTTAATGAATGCCTTCTCCGACCTCCCCACCCCCAGCGGACTCCAGTGTCACCCTCAAGCCAGCAACAGAGCCCACCTCCAGAGGCAGACGGCACCTTGTCTCGTACCTTGGGGCCTTCTTTGAAGCTGCCCGACACTGGTCCCCACCCCCTTGTCACTCTTGTCCTATAATTCATTTAGGATTAGCTTTCAGACCTCCTCGCCGGTCCTAACTTCTGTTGTCTTGGTAACTGTGTCAACCGTTTGCTGGTTTCCCGTGATTATCTGACAAGAGAAAGGGGGGGCAGGCAGGAAACATAAAGGAAGGGGAGGAGGAGATAGTGCTTGGGTCTTAATTGAACTCACTGGAGGGGCCCAGCGGGGTGGGGCTGCCTGCCTGCGAGCAGTTGGAGAAAGGACGGGGTGAGGTGAGGCAGGGCTGGCAGCTCACACGGGCTTCTCACCCACTCTGGGAGTGAGTGTCTCAGCCTTATCTGGGGCCTTAAGGGCCCAGGGCCAGGATGTCCCTGTCCCCCCACCACTTCTCTTTTGGGAAGGTTCATGCACAGGCAGATTTTAACCCATCCTTACTTCTGTATTAACCACAGGGTCCTGGCCGTGGGTGGGCGGGCCATGTCAACAGTTGGGTGGCTGGTGGGTGGGTCTGCAGGGGACCAGGACTCCCTGGGAGGGAGGGGGACTTCTTAAGCCCATGTGTGGTTATAAAACAGCATAGTTTTAATATACTCATGGATGTTGTGAGGCAGGAATTCAGAAAGGGCAGGTTGGGAAACCACTGGTCTCTGCTCCTGAAGGCCTGGGGCCTCAGCTAGGGAGACTGGAAGGCTGAAGGCAATTTGGTGGCTAGACTCTGGAATCATCTGAGGGCCCGTCTCACTCTCCCGTCTGGCAGGTGATGCTGTGGCTGCTGGCTGAGGCCTCAGCTGGGGCTCTTGGTCTGAGCGCCCCCGTGGGGCCCTTGCACGTGGCTGGGGCTTCCTCACAGCATGGCTGCCTCTGGGGAGCTGTGCTTCCTATATATGGGGGTTAGGGCTCTGAAGACAGGGGTCCTGGCTCACAGGGGGAAGTGGCATGGCCTCCTAGACCTAGCCGCAGAAGTCACATAGTGTCACTTACGCCACATTCTGTTAGTTACAAGTGAGGGATGAGCCCCCGAGGGTCAGCTGGGGGAGGGTGAAGCCTGCTGTTTTGATAGGGGCACAGCAAGGTGCTCGAACAGCACGTGGGGTGCAGTCTGTCGTGCGCACGCCACCCCCCACCATCTCCATGTCCAGTTAGGTGGCAGCCTTGTCTTTAGCAGGGGAAGGATTCCGTCCTCCTCCAGGGACAGCTTCCGAAGTGTCCTAAGGCAGATCTGGTGGAGCTCCACGCAGAGGCCTCGGTGGGGGGGGGAGTGCTCAAACCTGGGTGGCCTCCCATGGCAGCGGGAGCCCCCAGTGTCGGGTTCACCAGTCCTGTTCACATAAGGGTTGTTTCTCGAAGTAACAGCCTTGTTACTTGTCACAGAAGAAAGACCGGCCTCTCACCAGGACCGGTGAGGAGCCTGGAGTGACTTTTGGGGAGCTGCTAATGAGCTATGTCTGATTTTTATGAAACTCCATGGTAAATTATTAATTTGGGCCAGAAATGAAAGTGTGGAACCAGACAGGCTCATGAATATTCATCCTCGACTTCAACACGCAGGGATTGCTCAGTGGCTGGAGCAGCCAGCGAGACTTGTGACCCAGAAGCGGGCGAGCCGCCCGGAGAGGAGGCTCTTGGGAAACCGCTCGCCCTTCTCTCCCTCAGTTTCTCAGTCCACTGATGGGGCTGATAACTCACATCTCATCAGCACAGTTGCAGCGAGGCCAGCGCCAGGACTGGCCTGAGAGGGGAGCATTAGTCAGAGGGCTCCTGACCCACCAAGTTTCACAACAGAGACTGGCATCGCGGAGTCACCGACAGTGATACACCTGCCAGAAGGGAACCCGAGGCCCACGCTCCTCTGCCACTGCTGCTCTCCTGGGATCTCCCAGGAGTCATTGCTGGGGCGCCCCAGGGACATGAGATGCCCTCTGATGGGCACCCTTTGGTTCTGGCACAGCATCCGGTTGGTTTTATGGAAACTGCCTCTGAGATGGACTCTAACAGGCCTCTGCCATATTGAACCGCTCTGTGTAGTAGGTTAGCGTTTCCAGAATGGTTCTGCTGGGATCTGCTCTTCCTTGATGGAGACTGGCTTCTGAGCATGGGAGGCAAGGCCGTTGGGAGTGAACCCTCTGCCTGTCTGTCTAGCCTGACCTCTGCCCCTCCGCCATGCTTAGTCCGGGCTCACCCATCAGCACTGGGTATTCCTTTCTCTGTGCCTCCAGGTTGTGATGGCAGGAGTGACCCCCCCCCCCCCGACCAGCTTGTCACATGTAAGGGAGCACAGCCTGCTAGTTGAGCTCGTGGACTCAGAAGCCGGGTGGCCAGGGTTTGAATCCTGGCTCTGCCATTTTTCCCTTGTGAGACCTCGGGCAGGCTCCTGGAACGCTCTGTGCCTCAGTTTACTCAAGTGTAAACCGTGGGGGATGGCACTTCCTGAGCTTGCTGTGAGAAGTAAAGGGGCCTGTAATTTCCAGCGCCCAGCGGGGCGCACGGTGCGGAGCGGGCCCTCTGCGGCTGTTCGCCTGCTGTTGGTATTGCTGTTAGCGTGCTTGTCACCATCATCTCGTTTCCAGCTGGGACCGGAACTCCGGGCAGGCTCCGCAGGCCTCCCCAGCCCAGCGCTGGAGCACAGGCGGGGGCCTGTGACTGCAGTCTCGTGTCATGTGTGCCTTCCCTGCTTCTTGGGAACCGATGACTTCAGATCACGCTGTCGCCACAGTGTGCCGCGGGCAGGGCCTGGGAGCCCCGGCGGGCTCGTGTGGCTTTGGGTGAGTCTCTGGGGCTTTGCACCTGCCCCCCGCCTGGACTGGCCCGCTTGTGTCGCAGACCTCAGAGACGGCCTGTGTGTGGAGCTGAGGCCACTTCCTGCCTGAGCCCCGGCGGGTGGAGACGGGGGTTTCGATCCCCCGCCTGGCAGAGGAGGACACAGAAAAGCGAGGTTTCTGGCGGCTTCCGGGGTTAGAGCCAAGATATGACCTGCGGCCCTGGGTTCCCAGGCTTCACAGGCGGCTCCTTGCAGTGAGCTTTCAGAGACACGGCTCTCGGGGGCAGGCCGAGCTGCCAGATGGGATTAAATGTGGCCTGTCTGAGTCCCAGGCACACAGGCCTGTTTTGGGGCCTTGTCTGGTCAGCGTGGGGGAGTTCCAGGCAGCCTTGGCTCTCGGTCAGCATTGGTCTTCAAGGCCTTGGCGTAGGGGGAGATGCTCAGAGCCCAGGACTTAGGGGAGGCTGCCAAGTGCGTGGTGGGGAGTGGGAGCACCCTGGAGGAGGAGAGATCTCGCCCTTGACCCACCTCTGCCAGCAATGCTCGGGGGCCTCTGGGGTCCCGAGGTCCAGATCTTGGAGGGCTGACACCTGCTGTGTGACAAAGCCACGGCACTCCTCCCGGCTTGCAGAGAGGGTCATGAAAAGCACATGAGGCTTTGCTTGGTTTATTGAAACCAGTAACTCCACCTGCCTGCCTTTCATTCTGGTTTTGGTGCCTTTGACTCAGGGCTCTGTCACCTCCCAGGTGCTTGGGCTCGGAGAGAGGCAGCCAGCGGGTCAGACCGGTGGGGTGAGCCTGGTGGAAGGAATAATAAAGCAAATAGCCTGCAACCAACTTTGTTCTCCTTGCCCTGGTTTGGAAAGATGTTGGCTTCTTGCAACTGCAACTGCTCAGGCAGTTTCTGAGCACCTTCTGGGTGCCAGGCCTGGGAGGGGCTGATGGGAGGATCGAAAGTAAGTCACAGGTCAGGCTCTGAGGCCCTCCTGGCCACCTGAGAAGGGGAGAGGCTGAGCCACGAGCTGGCTGCAAGCTCTGGGGCCTTAGAAGGATGCAGGCGACTCCAGGGATTTGGAGGACGGGAAGTTCCCCTTTGGCTGGAGCAACCTGAGAGGGCTTCCTGTAGGAGGTGATGTTGGAAAGAGATTCTCAAGAGTTGTTGGGTTTTGAAAGGGGAAGATGGGGCAAGTGTGAAGGGAGGAGGCACAAAGTGTACTGTGTACTCAAATGATCTGGGATCTTAAGGGGCAGGTTCTGATTCAAGTGGGTCGAGGTGGTGCCTGACAAACCAGATGGGGACTTTCCCTCCCTTGCGCTCCAAGGTCATCTGCATCCTCCCCAGGCCCGGGTGGCACTGCTGCAGCTGATCCACTGGCCACACTTGGAGTAGCGAGGGGCCAGACCCAGCCACATGCGGCCACAGAAATGGAAAATTAAATTAATTAAAATGAAACAAAATCAAAACTTCCATTCCTCTGTCACACTGGCCTTACTTCAAGAGCTCGATGGCCGTGTGGGGCTAGTGGCCACCATACTGGACGGTCAGGAAGAGAATATTTCCATCATCACAGAAAGGTGCATCAGACAGTGCAGGCTTGTGACCTGGGCCGGGGTGGGGGGGTGGGAACGCCAGCAGGGGCCTGGGAAAGCCTTTGAGTCTTCACAGGGAGGGTCTCAGAGCCTGGGGCAGGGGTAGGGGGTGCTCTTTGCTGTGTTGGGACCATGGGGAACCCCTGGACCTACCTGTAACATTGAACACAGGAAGGATAATTCGGAGGTAACAGGAGCTCAAACAGGGTTTCCCAGAGCCAGAGCCATTGTGGAGTTCAGGCTGGCAGTGTCCCTTGTGGGTGACAGGGCCAGGGAGGGGTGTGTGGGAGCTGGAGAGACGGTGTCAGCGCCCATCAGTGGGATGGGGAAGTGAGCTGGGATGGAGGTTGGGGCCAGAAACCACCAAGTGACAGTTTGATGAAGGAAGGAGTGATCTCCGTTGTCAAGTGGCATTGGCTTTGGGGGCCAGGTGGGCCCCGGAGGACCACAGCTCTAGTGATTTACAATGTGCAGATCCACACGCACTTCGTCTCCTGAGCGGGATGTCTCTTTAGAAGGTCTCCAAACGGATTCTCTGTTTCACGTACATGCACGCTTTAGTCCATCCGTACTACTCCCTGGGAGGCCCAGGAGGATGGGGAGCTTTATTTTCCAGAGCAGGTGAAACGATGTACCCGGAGCACAAACCTGAGAGAAGCTATTCTGGAACCCAGCTCCCCCTCTCCATCCCACTCTGGTTTCTGGGACCGCCCTCAATCCTAGGGGTCCCCGCAGCCATGAGACCTCAGTGACCTCTTCCAGGTACAAGCGAAGATCCCGGAAAGGGACACCTCTGCGTGCCCAGGAGGCTTTCTGTTCCGTCTGGGGAATCTGCGTGAGAGGGATCACAGGCAGAAGCCTGGATGTCAAGGAGGGGGAGTCCTGGACTGGGAAGAGATGGTTTTGACTGTGAGTGTTGGGCCTGCCTGTGGGGGTGCCTGAAGTCCCAGGCGAAGGGGTTTAAGGGGCTTCCCATGGATTGGTTCCTCCAACGTTCACATTCGCTCTTAGCCAGGCACTGCTATCACCAGCCACATTTACAGAAGTGGAAACTGAGGCACAGAGAGGTTAAGTGACTTACCCGAGGTCACACAGCCAATAAGTAGTGGAGCCCCTGACATTTGGATTCCAGAGGCAGTAATGACCCCCCTGTTTTCCAGCCTCTCAGTTGTCACCCCCTCCACCTCCCTGTAGGATCATGGCCCCAAACTGTACATAATGTCAAAACAAGACCCCCACGTGGAGTCCTGCGCACCCAGGGATCCCCTCCCAGGCCTTGCCACCTTGCACGTCTCTGAGTTTCCACTGGCTTTGTAAATTATTGAGAGATAATTCACATACAGCAAATTTAAAGTCTGCGCTTCAGTGGGTTTTAGTACAAAGTATGCAGCCATCAGCACCATTTAGTCCCAGAACATTTTTCACCCCAAAGGAATCCTGGACCCATTTTATGCCATCACCCAAGCCCTGGACAACCCCCACTTTCTATCTCGATGCATTTGCCTGTTCTGCACAGTCCATGTATGTGAAATCATACAGTACGTGGTCTTTTGTGTCTGATTTTTTTCATTTAACATAATGTCCTCAAGGTTCATTCATGTTGTAGCAGGTGTCAGACCTTCATTCCTTTCCGTGGCCAAATACTGTTCCAGTGTGTGGCTGGTATACATTTGGTTTATTCATTTGTCCACTGATGGACATTAGGGCTGTTTCCACTTTTTGGCTGTTGTGAATAATGTTGCTACGCTCCTATGTGTTGTGTACTATGTGTTTGTGCGGACATGTTTTTATTTCTGGATCACATGGTGGCTCTAGATTTAAGCTTTGGGGCTGCTGAGCCTGCCAGACTGTTTTCCTGAGCCTCAGTTTTTACTGCTGTGAAATGGAACAGTGTCCCAGGGACCCGCTGTTTTTCTGTCTCAAGCAACTCATTCATTGGAAACTCTATGAAACTAAAAGATGACTTCCACATCTGCTATTCATAGCAACGCCAGGGCTGCCCGGCAGGAGAGGCCAGAGCAGGTGGCCAGCAGCACCCCGGCCCTCGCCAGTCCCTTCCTGGGAACTCCCTCCCCTCTTCTGGCCGTCGGTGCTCCACGTGGACTCACTGTGAGCGAGTGTCCCTCCTGCGTTTCTAGGGAACTTCCTAGGAATTTGAGAGACATTTCTCCAAAGCTGAATTCCATAGAAAAAGGGATGAGGGCTGGGACATGTGGGTGAACTCTGCCACCCACCTCGTGGTGGGGGTTTGGGGGAGAACTTGGGCAGATGTGGTGCTGCCTTCTTGGCTGAGGCAGAAAGACACCTTGGGCCCACCAGCTCCCGGAGAGCTGGTTCAGAGAGCCCCCCGAACCCCCCTTGGGGTAGGAGCGCCCAGGCCTCCTGTCTGGCTCTGACAGGCAGCCCCCGAGCCTGAGTTTTTCTTGGAGGACGTCCAACTAGTGCAGAGCTGGCTTGGCCCTGGTGCTCTTGTGGGAGAGAAAGGAAGCTATTGAGGGCCGGCCGTGGAAGTTGTAAAATGGATAAATGACCTTCCAGAATGCTTTTCCTCAGCTCTGCAGTGAGAATTCAGCCTGGGAAAATCCCAGTGGCCAGTATTCAGCTGCAGCCCAGAGAGGGAGAGTGACTTGCCTGGGTTCACACAGCAAGTTCAAGCTGAGCTAGGAAGGCTCCTCCTGAGAGCAGTCTGTGCCTTTCAGCAGCTCTGAAATCCTCTCTTGCCCTCTGACATAGCCTCTTCTATCCCATTAAAACCCGAGGCTTAATCCCCGCGGGTCAGCAGCAGCCAGACTCTACAGAGCTGCCCCTCCCTGTACAGGACTTGGGGTCATGAGGCCACCAGAGCGACCTGACCGAAGAGATGCCCAAACCAGTTCCTTTCCAGGCATCTCCATCCTGCCTCTAAGGGGCTGCCCGGCCACCCTGCCAAGAGCTCCCAGGGGAGCAGGTTTGGGAACGTGGCAGGTTCACCTTCCAGAAAGCACCAGGCCAGCCTGTCCCCTTTGCAGCTCTGCTGAGATTTGGGTGGGTTTCTCTCATGCTTTCTAGATGCCACTCGCCCTAAGGGTTTCCTTCTCACCCATCTGCACAAGGCGGGAGGCGGCCTGGCGTCTGTCCCTGTCACCCTGGAGATCTGCGGGGGCCCCTCGAGGGATCTGGACAGGGTGATGGGATCTGCTGTGTGGGGGACCCCTGAGTGCCCCTGTTTCCAATTTATCGTGGTTGTCTGTGCTCTGCTCTCTCCTGACAAGGCCGAAGCCCCCCTCGCCCCGCCAGCCACTTGCTTAAACGGTTAATCCCCAGCTCCCTGGCTGCTCCCCACACCCCCTCTCCCCCTCCTCCCAGCTTTTTATGTTCCAGTTAATTAAATGGGGCCACCTATTGTCAGAAGACAAAGTTGGATATTTATTACACTTCGGGGCTCCCAAATGTCAAAGGTGCACACGGTTTGAAGAAATCTCGGCAGGGAGTAAGCCTGCGCACATGTCTGCAGGGTCCAGGGCGGGCGGGCGGGCGGGCAGGCAGGCAGGCAGCTGCCACCTTGGGTGACCTGAGTCCTTCCAGATTTAGCTGCCGCTGAGCGCTTCCCACAGCACGCATCTGACTGTGCGTGTCGACTGGGGGAGCACGGGCAGAATGGCCGAGAGGTCTGGTCCCGGCATAAACCCCCTGGTTCCGGAGATTACTTCATTGGAAGGAGTGAAAGATGCCGTTAGAATGTGTACAGCTCCCCCTTACACGTCTCCCGCTGCGGTGGGCGCCTGTCTGGCCAAACGCCCCGTGTAGACCCAGGCGAGGGGGACACGGCTTCCCCCTCCCTGCCTGCCCTTCGGACCCCCTCCTTGGGGTGTCGTTTTATTTCCCCATTTTCACCTGGGTACTGCCAAAGCAACGTGGCTCATGGTGATGTTTTTTTTCATGGGGTTGGGGGAGAAATACGGATGTATTCACTTTATAGAGTTTTTTTCCCCCTTAATAATAATGCATTAAAGATGTTTGACATCTGTAACTAACAGCTGGCATCCTGTTATGGAAGACTGTCCTTTTATTTCAAAGCAGGTTGAACTGTCATTAATAGTATAATTAGGTGATTATCACTATATAGCAGAAAACTGCTTAATTGCAGAGATTGCTTTTCTAGGAATCTAGTCTTTTTATGGTTATATTTGTTTTAGCTGTTTGAATTTTCATGGTATTTTGGCATTTGGTATGGTGCCTCGTTTTGTGTTTGTGTGTGGTGTGTGTGTGTGTGTGTGGTGTGTGTGTGTGTGGTGTGTGTGTGTGTGTGTGTGTGTGTGTGTGTTTTCTTCCTGTTTTATAATGTGTCTGACAGCTGTCTTCAGGAGCATTTGGTCCCGAGGAGTCTTCTGGTATTAAAGCAGTGGAGGGGGAGGAAGGGGAAGCATTACCTGGAAGGGGTTTCCTACCCGAGGGCCCTGTTTAACCCGCTCTGTGCCAGGCTGGTGTCCTGCGGGAGCAGGCCCAGAGTCCCAGGTCCCCTTTGATGTGTCTGATCTCACTGTGGATAATGGTATGAAATTAGACATTTAACCCCAGAGCCGAGGTTGTCTGTTAAGAGGCCCCTTTTACAATGCAATTTATTTTTATGGCACGTCCTTAATACACAATATTACCAAATGCTTCTGAGTCGTGTGGATTCTGGAGAGAAAGGCACATTCTACAGGGATGTGGTCTCAGATATAACTGGAATTTGAAAATCACTGGGTTTTACAGAATCCAAGAGGAAAGAGTTTATCTACCTAAGAAGAACTTTGAAAGAAAATGAGTCCAGAGGTGAGGTTGCCTTTCAAAAGCCAGCAGAAGCCAGGCGCGGCCTGTCTCCTTCCTGGGCTGGGTTCCCCGGTGATGGGGGAAGCTGGGTTTGCGGAGCCCCAGGGCTGACCTCTGAGCAGCTTCCTTCATCACACCCCCAGTAGACTGTTCCAGCCCTGCTCCCAGCGGGAAGTCCCTCCATACTCTTCCTTCCAAGAAACCCAGTCCTCCCAAGAGCAGGGCTGTGTTATGGGTGTCACAGCCCCTTTGCTTCCTTTGAGGCCCAGGGAGAAATTCAATGGCAGTGGTGTCCTGGGGTTGCGATGTGGGTCCCAGGATCCCTTGGCCATGCCCACATGACCTTGGGAGCCTCGTGCTTCTGCCTTGCTATAAACTCTGGGGACGGGCAGCAGGGCCCCCTGGGCTGTCACTGGGCCACTAGGGGAGCCCCCACCTACTTTGGGCTGGTTGGTTTGTAAGAGCAAGCAGGTCCCTCCCTAACTGCAGGCCCTGCGTGATATCACTCCACCCCCTTGTCCCAGACAGGAAACTGAGGTCCTGGAGGTGGGGTGGCCTGCCTGCGGTGCCAGCCAGAAGCTCAGCAAAGCCCTTCAGAGCAGGGGGACAGGGGACCCCGTGGTGACCACCCTCCAGAGAAGTGGGCTGTGCATTCAAGACACTTTCATTTTTTATCTGCTGTCAGGAGCAGACTGCCCTGCTGACCGTGGTGGAGGAAGTGGTTCAGGGCCCGCCCTCCCGCCCCCAGCTCTGCCCCGACAGCGACAGGGGGCAGGGGTGTGGGGGGGCCCTCTGAGCACCTGCTGTGTGCCCCGTGCCCTGCAGTTCCTGCGTATTAGCTCGCTTAGCCCTCTGCCCACCCCGGCATCATCCCCACGCATCATCCCCACTGCACAGGCGAGGAGGGCAGTGCCGCCTGCTCAGGGTGCGACAGTGGCCCAGAGGTCTGCGTCGCTCACCCTGGGAGCCACACCTTCAGAAGGCACTACCTTTGACTTGGAACTGATGTTTCTTTCCACCTGTAGTTTTCGGGAGAAGTCGGGGTGCCCCCCACCCAGCCCCCTAGGTCTCCAGCACTTTCTGATTCTCAGCCGATCCTGCCAAGCTGGTCGGAAGCCCAGTGGCCGACTCCTCTGTCCAGCAGGCGCCTATGTCCGGGGAGCCTGGGGTTGGCAGCTGGGAAAGACAGCAGACCTGTGCGGTGTAGCTGCAGGCTAGCCCCTTCCCCTCTCTGAGCCTCTTGCTGAACTGTCAGCCACCTGGTGTTAGGAGGCTGCTGGCCTTTGTTCTCCTGGAGCCAGCGAGGCTGGTGGAAGGCCCTGTGAATCTTAAGATAAGCTCTGGCTCCTCCCAGCCCCTCCTGCCAGGGCCCAGCAGGCTGAGGCGACTGGCAGGAGCCTCTCCCAGGAGGCTAGCGCAGCCCCAGACTGCGTGCTGACACCTGGGAGGGTGGAGATGAGACAGCTGCTCCTGCATGGCGGCCCCTGGGTTTATGGCCGCAGGGTAAATAATTCCTAGTCAGTTTTTTCACCTTAATGCTGTTGATACCGCTGACAGCATAGCTGCTGGGCCCCTGTGTAGATAAGGGGGACGGGAGGTCTGCTCTGGGTCACCTCGGGTCCCAGGTGAGGGGCCAAAGACACAGGTCACCCTGCCCCTGGTACCCATTTTACAGATGGGGCAACTGAGGCTCCAAGAGCTTTCTCCCACTGCCCCCTCGTGTGCCAGCCCGTTGCTTCTGTCCTCTCTCCTGTCCTGCATAGTGAGTATGTGGTAACTTTGGCTATTGTATTTTGCAGAGAGGAACAGAGGCTTAAAGAGCTAAGTGACCTGCCCAAGGTCCTGTGGCCAGAAAGTGGCAGAAGGATTCCTATCTAGACTGAGCCAGCACTTAGATCAGATCAAGTGGCTCCTGCTCAAAACCTCAGAATAAAGCCTGCAATCTCCCCTCACCCACTTAACGGAGGCACTGGGGATTGAACCCAGGACCTCGTGCACACCAAGCACGCATTCTACCACTGAGCTCTACCCCTGACCCCCAAGCCTGCTGTCTTAACGGCACTGCTGTGCTCCATGCCTGCTTTCACACATGGCCCTGCGTCAGGGCCTTTGTGCATGCTGACCCTCTCCCACCCTGCATGTCTGCCTCACACACCTACAGTGCATTTTTTGTGTATTTTCTTGTGTGTCTCCCCAGATGGACTGTAGGCGCTTCCAGAACAGGGAGAGGTTGGGTTTGTCTTGTTCACGGTAGCAAGCTGGCGCTAACACAGTGCCTGGCACACAGTAGGTCCTCAAGAATACCTATTAGTGGGAAGCTCCGCCTCACTGCAGGTCACAGCCAGCATGTGGCTTGGGATTTGTGGTTCTCTTGCCCCTAAGAAAGAGGGCTCCGTCTGAGGAAGAGGAGACCCTGGTGATGCCAGCTTGGAGCCTCCAGGGCTGGAGGAATTCTGGGATGGAGCTTCCTGGGTGGGGCTTGGGCTGTGGAGGACCCTCCCCTTGGGGCGGGGCTTAGAGACCCTGAGGGCCCTTCCGTGGGCAGGGCTTCTGCCTTAGGGGCAGAATGGGATTTCTGCGAAGTCTCATCCACCCGCTTCTTTTGAAATTCTGGCTGGGGCCAGCTTGGGTGGGGATGGGGGTGGGTCAGTCACAGACACAGCTGTGCTTTGTATTCTTGGAATACTTCTGAAGCCAACTTGTTGGGGAGGGCGCTTTGCATTGTAAATTTCCACGGCGTAATTGTGTCTTAATGTATGATAATCCTGCCTGGCCCTGCTGCCAGGCGGCCTGTGTCAGCCATGCCTGCGCGGGCTGTGTGCTGGGCAGGCCGGGGCAAAGTGACATGTCCTGGAGGCCTGGGGGCAGCAGGGTCTGGCTGGGTCCTGCTGTGTCGCTCCTAGGGGGCCTAGGGCTGAGGTTAGGGGATCTCCCCAGACCTGAGCGTGGGAGACTGCTGGAGGCTGGTTTTCTTGCGTGGTCTCCAATCCCTCATACGGGAGCAGGGTTTCTCAAGGAGCCCGTCTCAAAAACTCACAGAACTGCCAAGTCTTGGGTCAGAACCGGCCCTGAAAGATCATCCATGCTTGGGTTGAATACCTCCATGGACGGGGCACTCATTCCATGTAGTCAGCAAACATTTATTGAGTATCTACTGAATGTTGGGCACTGGGGATCCAGGACTGAGCTAAGCAAATGAAAATTCCTGACTTCCTGGACCTGACAATAGTTGGGGAGGTAGACAACAGACAAGATCGATAAGGTATGTGTTAGATGGGATTACAGAGGAAAGGTACAGCAGGGAAAGGGGAAGGCCAGAGCAGGGCGAGTGGTGGGCAGAGTTTTCCATAGGATGGCCAGAGGAAGCCTCTGAGCAAGGGCTTTGATGGGAGTGAGGGAGGCAGCCCAGTAGATTCCTGGGGGAAGAGCAAGCCAAGTGACAGGAGCAGCAAGTGCAAAGGCCCTGTGGCTGGAACCGGGCTCAGCTCCTGCACTAAGTTGCCAGGTGTCCCGACTGGCAGCCTTCTGCTGATGTGTAGTGAGTTCCTTCAAGTCATAGGGAAAGCAAAGAGGAACAAGCGGTGGCTTGGGTTGCAGATACTATGGCCCTGCAGTGGAAAAACGTGTGGTGAGAGGGAGAAATAGATGAGCTGAGAAAGAGCAGCACGTGCAGAGCCTTTGGAGGGACACTTCCCAGAGATGTGAGAAGGACCTGGGAGGAGGTGGTGAGCCTTGGAAGCTGCGCTGCGGCTGAGCCCCCAGAGAAGGAGGGCAGGGCTGGTGTCTCTGCCTTGCTATTGAATTTGGGCCCTCCTGGCCATCTAGCCTCCAGCGGGGAGGTGCGCAAGGAGCCTGTCAAACCTCATCTGGACCTGCCTGCCCCTGCCAGAGAGACTGTTATCTCTGTTTGACACATGATAACCAGATGATGCCCAGAAGTTCAAGTGTCCTGCTGGCCACACAGCCTGGTGGCGGTGGCTGATGCGTGTCAAGGGGTCGCTGTTATGGCCTGAATGTGTGTGCCTCCCCCCCCAAATTCATATGTTGAAGCCCCAACCCCCAGTGTGGCTATATTCCGATATTGGGCCTCTAAGGAAGTAACTAAGAGATAAATGAAGGCGTAAGGGTGGGGCCCTAACTCCATAGGATTAGTGTCTCTTCTAAGCAGAGCCACAGAGAGCTGGCGCTCTCTCTCTCCACCATACGAGGACACAGGGAGAAGGCAGCTGTCTGCACCCCAAGGGGAGAGCCCTACCAGCACCTTGATCTTGGACTCCCAGCCTCCAGAACTGTGAGAAAATACATACTTGTTTTTAAGCCCCTAGGCCGTGGCGTTCTGTTATGGCAGCCCGAGCGGACCACGACAGTGACTAAGGCCCCAGATACAACACCTGGGCATTGTCTCCTGGTCCTGCCCGGTGGCAGAGGAGTGTGGAGGTGGGCTGATGGCCTCCGGGCGGGGCCGGGCCCTGGGCCTGACCTGGAGAATGCTTTTAATAAGGATTTGGTGAAACACCTATGGCCTGTTTTGGGGAGGGACTCCCCTCCTCCCCTCCTGCCTCCCTCTCCTGCTGCATTAGGAGCTGGAGTCAGGCAGATGGAGGCTTCCTGAGAGGCCGAGAGATGAAGACTCCTTGTTTCCTCCCACCCCACCCCCCTCCCCTGCCCATGCTGGGAACTAAGTAGGTGACAGTGTTGACAACTGAGGTTGTGGCTTTGACAGCAGACTGCTGGGAGCCAGAATGGTCAGTGTGTCTGGTGACAAGGGATTCCAGGGAACAGACACCAGCACCGCCTCGACCAGGCCCGGGCCAGGGCCGCGTGGGGTGGTGTCGTGGGAGCCTGCTGGGCCCAGGGGCCGGGCCCAGGAGGCCGGGAGCTGAGGAGGCTGGGCTCTCTGCTGCATCTGAAGGGGACGGGCACATGAGGGCCAAGACAGACCTTGGAGTGTGCCTTGTGGGATTAGGGTTTGGGGGAGCTGGGGAGGGCAGGGTTGATGGGTCTTTCCTGTTTCTGTACCACTGTTGTGAGAAGGGACACTAGGCAGGACGCAGGTGAACTGTTCCTGTGGGGCCCTTGCTCCCTGACTCCACGCAAGTGTGTGTGCGTAGGGGACAGGGACAGGCATGGCCAGGTAACTTGGCTGTCCAGTGGGGACTGGGCCTGTGGTACCTCCTGTCTCTGATCCCAGGGACTAAACGCACCGTGTGCACAGCTGCGTGGACCTTCCGCACTTGGTGAACTGGGCTGACCTCTCACCTTCGCTCAGTGTGCAGCCCCTCCAGTGTTGTAATTCGCTGGCTGAGGTTCCCAGCCCCAGCTGGCTGCATCTGAATTTCACGGAGTTAAAAAAAACACAGACTCCCCACCAGTGCCCCCGCCAGGCCCCCTGCCACCCAGCACATCTGGTTCAGGGGACCTGGGCTGGGGTGGAGGGGGCAGGGTGTCTGCATTTTTCGAAGCCTTCCACCCCAACTGGATAATGAGTCATATTCAGGAAGCAGACAGTGCCAGTGTGGGGATGCCTAGGGTGGGCTTGGCTCAGAATTTCTAAATCGGTGGCTAGCCTCTGTTTGGTTTGTGGGCTATTGGCTGTTGGCGCGGAAATCAGGAGGCAAGGGGGTGGGAGTAGACAGACACGGCCGCTTCTGCATGAGCCCTGGTGTCATCTCACTTAGAACTCTGAACCTGGCAGATGTAAGAGGATGCACTTAGCACCCCAAACAGGGCTCTGCAAACACTGCCCCTCCTCCCCTGGAGGTGTCAGCACCCCATAGATTAATGTGTCCCAGCAAGAAGGGAGCATGCCAGGGTTCCACGTGACCTTGGATCCTTGGCGCCTTCGGGGTGGAACTGCGCTGCAGGAGTTGGCCGGGGTTCAGAGGGGTCGGAAGCCCCCCTGTGCTGGGCTGCTGTGAATGCCAGGTTTGAGGAAGGAGATGGCATTCTTTGAGCCTCTTTGGGGGCTGGCCAGAGCCCAGTCCCTTGGGAGAGGGCAAAGCTCCCCTGGCCTGCAGTCAACCAGGGCCAGGGGAGGGGTCCTTCCTGGCTTGATTCTGTCTCTGGGGGAGCCTGTCGAGCACGGTACCCCCAGGTACTGAGCCCAGGTCTCCCTCCCAGCCCCCTGTGTTGATACACTGAGCTTCTTTGCTCAGTGGTTCAGGGTGTCAGGTGGGGACAGGCTGTCCTGTGCAGGCCCCCCGACACCCCCCACCTCCTAATGCCTTTTTACCCCCAGAGCCCGTCTGCAGAGCCTGCGGTTGGTCTGCCGCCTTGTCATTTAGCTGTTCCAAGTCAGCGATCGGGAGGCAGCACAAACTGTGGCATTTGCTGAGCGTAAAAATTCAATTAATTCCAGAAGGCAGATTAAATATAAGTGAGTTTTAATAATTTGCTGTAAAGTCAGAGGATTACCGCGGGCACGAGGAGGGAAACCACACATGCGTGCGTGAGCAGGTTGGCACAATCATGGGGATGCCAGCCGGGGACGCTTCCTGGAGCCCCTGATTCCTCCCAGTGGGGCGTGCCGCTGCTGCCCAGCAGCCGCCTTCCGGAGGGTGGTGTCATGGGGTCTCCGGCTGGAATTCTAGAAGACGGCAGGCAAGGCTGGCACCCCTACCCCACGTGCCTTGTAGCCGGGCAGCAGGCAGCTGAGGAGACAGGTGGCGGTTCTCAGCTGGGGTCTCCTGCCAGAATCCTGAGGAGTGATGGTTGTGCCCAGCGTGGGCAGCCCTGGCCACGTGTGCCCTGCAGTCTGCAGTTCTGCCAGCAGCCCCAGTGCCCCCTAATCTCACCTTTCTTTGTCTGCTTCCAGGGTCCTCAGGGGCTGAAGGTTTCCAGTTCTGGGCATGGGCTGGTTTTGTTGTCTTAACTTTTAAGGAAGTACATTGAGAGCAAGAAAGGAGCTCAGAAGCCAAGGTTCTCAACACCTGGGTCCCCCCATCATACACATACGTATACACACACTGACACATCTCACATCAGGCGTGGGGAGCTTGCATGCACACACAGTCACACATGCACTCGTGCACATCCTTGTGTGCACACATGCATACAACCGCACGCAGTGCATGCACAAGCCACACAAGGCATCACACATGGTTACAACACATCCACACCCATGTGTGCACACAGTCACACACGCGTGCATGCACACATGCGCACAGTCCTGTTCCAGAAAGCCAGTAAGTTCATCACCTTCCTGAGTTCCCTCTAATTCAGAGGCATCTGGGAGACAGCGTGCTTTCCATGCCTGCCTTTTGTCTTTTCCCACCGCCAAAACACACACGCAGACCAGACCGAAAAAGGAGGACTAACCCCCTCCCCACCCCGTTCCTTGTCATGCCACCAGAGATGAGGCCTGACCCCAAAAAGGCAATTGGTGGTAGGTGCTGTCTGGAGCCAGCCTCCCTGGCCGCCCTGCCCCAGGGGAGGGAGCGGGAGAAAGGAGGCAGGCAGCTTTTATGTAAAGACAGTGATGGTCCAGTGAGTACAAAATGCTATTTCAAAGCCAGCGTTCATCACTACCACTTCCCACTGTGATCTCCATAGATTTCTTTGTCTCCTTCAATTGGCCCTAATTATGGAACTGGAGGCTGCCTGATCAGTTTCATTCTTGTCATGAAATCCTGAGGGCACGCATGGGGACGGGGACACAGGCTCACCAGCTGCACAGCCCACAGACTGGCCTTGGGTCTTTGTGTGCGTGCCTGCATTTGTGTGTGGCCCTGAGTATATGTGTGCATATGCGTGTGTGCGTGTGCTTAGAGACCTCTCTTCCCCTCTGCTGGTTCCCCCAAATGCCTGGCTGGTTCGTGGCCCCTCTTTTTGGGCAGGAGGGAGTTCCCAGTGGACCTCCCAGCTGAGAACTGGCTAGCCGGGATGTGCATATGGTAAGCAGGCTGGGATGCTGGCTGCCATCGAGATGAACACCTGCAAAGATGAAAGCCACAGCCAAGTGTGGCATACCCTGCCTTCCCTCCACGCTCCCTCTAATGCCCTAATTATGCCATGTTTGTTTCAGTAATTTACACTCTCCGGGTACTGATCCATCAATAATGAATGTATTACCTGTCTCTGGTAAGGTTTGGGAGATCCAGGATGCTGCTTTGAAAATGTCTGCAAAGCAGGAGGATCAGGGAGGCAGAATGGTTCCCCCGCCCCTGCACACTTTTTTCTCTCCGAACGCTCGTTCTTTCTCAGATGGCATCGTATTTGGCAAAAGCCGTCTGAGGCTGGTACTTGGTACAGCTTTTCCGTTCCCCTTCCGTTTTACGCCTTTTTAATATTTAAAGCCATCATTGGGCTGAGCGATAAAATTCTTTCAAATCAAAATTTATCCTCCAATCTCATGCTCTGGCTTCCCTCTGGCTGGAAAAGTTGGTGGGGGCAGCGCTGGCTGAGCTGGGGTGAAGGTGGGGCCGTCTGTTTGGATGAAGCGCGTGCCAGCGTGGAGGCTGCTGAGACCCCCGCCAGCTCCCTGCCTGCCCGATCCCCTCCCTCCCCCTGACTCCCATGCACCATCCATCCAGAACCCTCTTGGAAATATCTAGTGCTGTCCACATTTTCTGGGCTGACACCAGTGACAGACCCACCCAAGATAGGCTGGGGAACGTGTTCCAGGGCCGGATCCCGCCGTGTGGGGCTGGATCCTCCCTCCTCCCTTTTGCGGGAAAGAAAAGTTGCCGGGGAGTTTTTTTAAAAGGTGTGGGGGTAATGGCGTGATGAACAGTGAGTGGTTTGCCGGGAGGGATAGAGGTGGCGGCCTCCACCTGCTCTGGTCTCAGCGGCTGGCCAGGTGGACAGGACAATGAGATATGCCTGGCCTCCAGGTGCCAGCCTCCGTGGCTCTGTCTTTCAAGCCTGTGTGCCGCCGGCATCCTGGGGTGTCCAGAGGTCTCTACCCGTCAGTCCCCAAGGGTGTGTCTGGAATGCTCCTCGCTCTGCCCTGCTGCTGTGGCTCCTGAAATGGCCGTATCCATCCACCTGAGGCTTCCCTTCTCCCCCTCCCCTTTTTGGTAGCCCTCCTCCGTGGCCGCCCAAGTGGCATTTTCAGGATACCAGGGATGGAGCCCAGAGCTGGGGTAGGGGGACACATTCCAGGAGACACCAGCAGGGGCGCCTGGGACAGCAGGACCCTCTCCTGCGTGGCCGGGAGCTTCTCCAGACTCTTGCTTTGTCCCATTGTTGGTTTGGGGATGTTTCTCTCCCCAGCCGCATCTCTGTTGGTGGTGGGAGGAGGAGCGTCTTCTGCCCTTTCCCAGCCCACGTCTAGTACCCTCCTTCGTAATTGCTGTCTGGCATCCCGAATGGCCTTGGGCAAGTCACCTCTCCTCTCTGGGTCTCAGATGCCTCCTTTGTAAAGCTGGCGGCGAGGACACCAGCAGTGGTCTTTCCTGAGTGTTTCCAAGCCAGGCACTGAGCCAGGTTCCTGGGCTACACCTCTTCTTGCTCAGGGGTGGGACGTGGTGAGTAACACGGACCCAGAGCTGGCCTGCCTGGGTTCATTTCCTGGCTCTGCTGTTTACTAGCTGTGTGACCTTAGGCAAGTTACTTTACCTCTCTGTGCCTCTGTTCTCTTGCTTGTCAAATGGTGGTAATAGAAGAACCTACTTCACGGTGGGAGGTGGGGCTTTGCAAGGACTGCATGTAAAGTGCCTAGAACATCAGAATGCAGTTATTATCACTAATGAATTTTCTGTTACCTGTGAAGGAAGACAGTAATGATCCCCATTTTATAGATGAGGAGCCTGAGGCTGACCTAGGTGGCCACTGGTTTCAATTCAGATGTCCGAGAAAGGGCTGGTCAGCTGACCTAGGGCTGCCACAGCAAAGTACCACAACCAGCGTGGTTTAAAGGACAGAAATGTATTGTCAAAGAGCTCTGGGAGCCAGTAGTGTGAACTCAAGGTGGCTCTCAGCAGGGCTGGTCCTTCTGAGCCGTGGGGGGAGGATCTGAACCAGGCCTCTCTCCTGGGCTGTCTTCTGTCTGTCTCTTCACATTTTCTTCCCTCTACGTGCATCTGAGTCCAAATGTTCCCTTTTTATAGGGACACCCATCGTTGGATGGGGGGCCCACCCTACTCCAGCATGACCTCATCTCAGCTAATTAATTACATCTACAATGACTCTCTTCCCAAATGAGGTCATACTCTGAGGTCCTGGGGTTAGAGCTTCAACACAGGAATTTGGTGTTGGGGTGGGGGGGACACAGTTCAGCCCATAACTGAAGCCCAGCGTGGCCTCGGACTCAGGAATCCTTCTGGCTCTCGGTGTGAGCATACCCTGGCCTTGCTGGGGGTTGAGGACCTCACTGCCCCGCTGGGCTCTCTCTTCCCACTCCTCTCTCTCATCGTGCTTCCCTGTAGGTGCCCCACCAGCTGGTGTCAAGGTGTGGGTCCTAACGGGGCTCCCAGGATGGACTCCTTCCCTCTGGGAGCCCAGCCACCCCAGCTGTTGCTCTGCCAAGGTTGCATGCTCAGGAGTCATAGCTGCTCCTGGAAGGTGCTCACAGTCCCGCTGAGCTCTGTTGTCGTGCCCACGGTCCCGCTCTGTGGCCTTGCATACGGAGAGCATTCCCAGTGCACACACAGAACCCTGGGCACACAGCTGGGTGCAGAGAGGCTGCTTTCTCTGTGTTGCAAGGAACCTTCGAGCTTCTTTCTCCCCCCTTTCTCTGTGCACGAGTCATCCATGCCCCCAGGCCCCTCTGTAGCCCCCGAGACCCCCAGTCCCACATCACTCCTCCTGCCTGGTGGGAGCTCAATGTGGAATGCACAGTAGCTAGCTTTTTAATTTTAAGTAATTCCAGCAAGCAGCAAGGGAGAGATAAGTGCCCACGGCTGCCAGGGGTCTTGATGTAGCTGGATTTTATTGAGCTGCCTCAGTTCAGTGTGTGGGTTGGTTAAAGCCTGTCTTTCTTGTTGGGCTCACGTCATCCCTCCAAGGCATGGAATTGGGGGACACCTCCATTGCTCACAGCCTGGAGAAGACAGAAATAGGGATGCCCCTCGGTCCAGGCTGGCTGCTGGCTGCAGCCTGGATTCTCTAGTGGGATGATGAAACCCCCACCTCCGGGGGCATCTGGAGGGCCCGCCTGCGGAAAATGAAAAAAATAAATAAAAAAGAGCGGGCAGGAGAAATAAAGGGGGAAAACGGCGATGTAGAGCCCCAATTGCTAGCAGATGGTGCTGGTATTAGGAAAATGAAAATACATGCAGTAAATTTGCTATTTGCCAGTGTTAATTTCTTATCCCAAGGTAAAACCTTCCCCCTGGCCCTAGCCATGCCATCTGCATGTTCATAAAACACATTACAGCAGAATTGATCCAGCGGCAGCGCATGTGGGGCTCTGGGTGGTCGGGCTCCCAAGGGGGGAGGGCAGGAGATGAGGGCGCACCTGCTGGGGTCCTGGGGACGATGGTGTGCGTCCCACCTTCTGCCCAGGTATGTCCAGGGACACACCTGGGTGCAGCAGGGCTTCTAGAATCAGGCCCCTGGTAGGTTTTGCCCCATCACTGAGCACAGGCCCAGGGAAGGGTAGGGGAAGGCTCTCAAGACCCCAGGAAGGTCTCCCACGGGAAAACTGGCTCTTGCCCGAGTTGTCCTAGCAGGGCTATTGATCCCCATCACCCCATCCCCATTCCTTCCTCGATGCTTCCTTGGGCCCCCGACCCCAGACCTTCCCATATCAAGTAAAGAGTTACAGTTTTGCAGGATAGGCAGCCTTGGACCCTGCTTCAGCCTCTGGCCTTGCTGGACTGGTTGCAAAATTGTTCAATGTTATTCCTGTAGCTGTGCCCCTCCAAGCTGTCTCCTCTGGTCCTCCCGGCTCTCTGCAGAGGAGGCCGTGCCCCTTCCCTCTCCAGCCAACCCTCTGCAGTTGCCAGGAGGTCAGCTGGTGAGCCCATCCCTTTGGTGGTGGGTTCGTGTCCACTGTTGCAGGTCACTGGGGCCGCCCCTGCTCTGCAGCTGACTTCCTGCATCCCACTGAGTTCCCGGCAGGAGGGCAGAACCCGGCCGGCCCACTGGATGCACCCAGGGCAGCTACCATGGAGAAAGGACCCCCTTCTCCGCAGTTTTAGGATGTAGTGTTCCTTACTGGGCGGCAGGTCTCAGTCTCCCTACATTGAGGGTGGACTCTGAGCCTCTGGGACCCCTGGACTTGAGGGGACACTGCACACGCTCAGTGGATGACCAGTGCCCCCCCCCCCCCAGCATCCGGTGCTCTCCCTCCCTCTCACTGTGTGCCTTAGGGGGCCGGTGGCCCAGCCTGGGCTGCTCTGTGTGCTAATTACCAGTGTGGGAATGGCTTTATGGTCCTCCGGGGCCCTGAGCGAGCCCCCCACATCTGGTCAATTAATGCTGAATCTGTAATTCGGATGACATACAACCCCAGCCTGCTCTCCAAATGAGGCGATTAAAAGGCTCTTCTCCTCCTTCGCTGAAGAACAAGCAAAACCGGGACCTTCTTTATTTCGCGGGATTGATGGGCCCTGCCCGTGACCTTTGGTAGGACAAGAAGTATTATCAGGAATACTTCTGTATTTCCCGACTTTGCAGGCTGCATAAATCTCCTATCAACTCAGGCAGGCGGCGGAATCTGCCGCCGCTGCGTTATTAATACGGTGCACTTCCCCAGAGGAAGGCAGGCCTTTGTCAGGAGGGGCCCCGGGGTGGGGGCTTGGGCTGCAGGAGGGGAGGCAAATGCCCGCGCCCCTCCGCGGCCTCCCCCAGCCCACGCGCGCCCGGAGGGCACGGTCGTCCTGACCCCCCTGGCCCCCGTCGCCCCCTCCCCTGGTGCTCCCCCCTCCATGTGCCGCCAGCCTCCAGGCAAGAGCTAAAAGAGCTTTTTTTTTCCGCCCAGATTCCTCATCGGTTTGAGTGTGGTCAAGAGTGCCAAGGCGTGAGACCCAGGCACGCAGTCCATACCTGCTGGGGTGGCTTCTGGGTCAGGTAGGGCCCTATTTCCGAGTGGCAGGGGTGGGTGGGCTCACGTCCGCCCCGACTGTACTACAGACTCGCTGGAGAGGCTGAACTGGGCGCGGGTGGAGAGGGCGGCGGGCCTGTGATCCCGGGCAGCGGGTGGGCGGGGCCGGGGCAACAGCTGGGTAGGGCCGTGAGGGCGGGGCCGAGGGTGGGCGGGGCCTTGCACCTGGTGGGTGGGGCTCTGGGCGTTTCTGGAAGAACTCTTGGAGTTCCTAGTGTTTGAGTTGCCCCGGGGTCTGTGGAACGGGGTGGGTCGCTACTGTTTGTTTACCAGCTCTCCATGGAAATAACATTTAGGAAGCATCAAGTGTGAGGGTGTGAGTGCCAGTGTGGAAGGGGTGTGGGGGACAGAGCAGGGACCCAGCAGACCCCCAGCCGCCTCTTCCAGCTCAGGCCTGGCTTACACCCCGGCCCCGCCCACCGACTCTGTGGGCCTCAGCAGTTTGCATGCCTTCGGGAACCTCTGTTTTCCAGCCTGTGAAATGGAGACAATACTGTCTCCCAGGGATTCCGCACGTACTGCGTGGCTGGGCAGTGAGGGAGCTTAGGACCAGGTTCTTAGAGGACGGGACAGGCTCACAGAGCTGGACTGGCGCGGTGGCCCGCGGGCGAGTGCCCTTCTCGGGACAGTGAGGGCTTCTGCCAGCCCTCTGCGCTGGCATTGGAGGTTGGGGCCAAGGTCACAGCCTGTGTCATGAAGGCCACCTGAAGCCCAGCTGGAGCAGGGACCCCACCACCCTGCGCCTTCGGCCGAGCTGCGGGGAGGCCAGAACTTCCCAGTGTGTGCAGACACATTAGGTCACAGACCCCTGACGCTGCAGCTTGGTTAGGGTTATCCTGACAGTCTTTGAGCAGAAAGTCCGATGCTTTCATCAGATCCTCAGAGTGCAAAGTTCTTACTGGGCGGCACTTGCTAACGCAACCCCAACACGCGTCTGATCCGAGGGCCCTGGCTCAGTAAGGGAGGCACTGAGGATGGCTAGTTCAGAGAGGAGGCACCCCTCCCTCCGCCTCGGCTCCCCGGGTCTGCGTCTTGGTAGGGAATGGGCTTATTCACAAAGAACCATCCCTCCTCCCCACGGCCTTGCTGGGTGGGGGTCCTGGGGAGGTCGCCTGGACATCAGCTGCGGTTGGGGGCCAGCTGGTCAGCATGCAGACTTCACCGGGACTCCAGCTGCTCCTTTTCCACACCAGCACTTCAGTCCTTCTTAGGGGAGGCATTGCATTCACTCACTCCTTCCGTAAGTGAACAGCTGGGCGCTGCTCTAGATGCTGGCAATTCATCTGTGAACAAAACAGACGAAAATCCTGCCCACCCATACCTTACCATGGAGCAGTGCTTCAGTGCAAGATTTCACTGTGGTGGAATGTTCTAGATCTGCGATGTCCAAAATGGTAGCCACTGGCCACATGTGGCTGTTGAGGACTAGTTTGAGGAACTGAAGTTTTTGTTTGATTGAATTTTAAGTAATTTCTATTTTAGTTTGAGAGGCATTCTGGGCCAGTGGCCACCCCCCTAGAAGGTGCAGATCAGTGGGAGAAACACCCGTATTAGGAACTGATTTTCGATGTGGTTCTCCTTTTCTGACCCCCTTCCTGTGTCATGGGGACCTTCAAATGGGTCTGTGGGAGGAGGGTTTGCCCCTCACTACAGGAGTGGGAGGGGAGGAGCGTTTCTGGCAAGTAGCCCCCTCCTCTGCTTAATCACAGCAGATGCAAAAACGTCACTCCACCAGAACACAGCTCCTTAAGAAAGGGGACCTTTTTCTAGGTTGCTTTTTATGTGTAACTTCCAGCCCCAAACTTGGCATGTCAGGGTCTGCTCAAATATCTGTTGAATGAATGAATGAATGAATGAATGCATGCATGCATGACCACCCCAACTCTGCTATTTGCCGGCTGTGTGACCTTGGGCAACTTACTTACAGAGAGGGTTCTCTGTGCCTCAGTTGATGGAAATAACGCTAGCCCCACCTCTCAGGGTTGCTATGAGGCTTATGGGGTAAGACACCCAGAGCCTTTGAAGCAGGAGTTATCGTGGATGTTCTGCAAGTTTTTGCTTTGATTAGTAATAGAGGAAACTGATGGTGGTCCCTGGACATCCCCATGGGCACCCTGTCCCTCTCCAGGTCTCTCTTTCATCTGCTCAGCTGCCTCTGGGAGCCCTGGATCACATTTGGATGTTGGTGTGTATCGCAACAATTTTAGAGTAGCAGAGGGACGGAGGAGCCATCATCTGTGGTCCCTTTGTTTGGAAACTGAGCCTAAAGACAGGTGACCTGACTAGGGTCACACAGCTGCTTGGTCAGCCCCGGAGCTGGGACTGATCCTGGCTGTCCTGAGTCCTGGTCTGGAGGTCCTTGTTGGTGGTCGCCACCTCTCTGAACAGACCTGTCCTCACCAGGCAGCTGGCTGAGAGGCGCTCACTCGGAGTCAGCCCGTGGAGGGATGGGCTCAGGGATTGACAGAAACACCCTTTCTGTCCCCTCCAGCCAGCCCTGGCCACCTGAGGGCTCAGCACAGGTCCAAAGGCTGCCCTGGCCAGCCACATCCACACCAGCCCAATGGGCCACCTGGGCAGAGAGCCTTGCTAGGCCTCAGTTTCCTAATCTGTAAAATGGGGCCACTGGTGCTGTACCTCCAAGGTGGTGGTGAGGAGCAAACAAAATAATTCATAGCAACCTGCAAAGCCTAGGGCTGGTGCTCAAGAGAGCCTCGGGGAATGTCACCTCATCAGAGGGCCCAAGTCCCCTCCCCTCATCCCCCTGCCCTGAGACTCCCCGGCTGCCACTCACAGTCCTGGAGTGTGGCTGCCCGTGGGCTTGGTTCTTGGATCCTCAGCTTGACCTGTCCAGCCAGGCCTCAAGTCACCCTGGAGGTGCCTCCCCCCAGGCCTAGCAACACCCGGGTCTCTGCAGCTCCTGTCTCACTGGCTGCCCTGACTTCCCTGTCTCCCCAGGGCCTGATGTCATCCCAGGGGCAGCCTGGAGGCTTGACGGGAGAGGGGTGATTCCCACAGCCGAATCTCCTCCCCTCCATCCCCTTCCCTTCCATTCTCTTCTCTCCTTCCTGCTCCCCATCCTTCCTGACCACCTCTCAGCCCGGCCCCTTAGCCTCCCCCCCACCAGCCCCTCCACTCCCCCCTCCCTTGGGGGCTGCCCTGTGCCAGCTTCTGCCTGTGTGAATGTCTAATCTCCAATTTTATTCGCTGGGCTCCAGCCCATTTGCATAATCCACATAGTCACCCTGGTTTTAATTGCCCACAACTCTGCAGAAAGATCATGTGGTTAAGTGGTAAATCATAATTAGATAAATAATTGGTTTGGCCACAGCAAGCTGCTTTTGTTACACCTGCCATCTGCTGGACCCGTTTTTTCTTCTGGCCAGAACAATGCGGTTCTGATGACAGAGCATGCTGCTTCTCTCTTATGGGGAGCGGGGTGGGGGGGGGTGCGGGAGCCGGAGGAGGGGCCGGGTGGGAGGAGGGTTGAATGGAGGGGCTCAGAAGCAGAGCCTGGAAAATTGCCCGGTTGCTGGGGTCTGTGCCTGGCCTGCGTCTCTCTCTCCCTCCAAGCGGGCACACCACACAGTCGCCATTCATTACCGGCTTGGTTAATGCATTTGAGTGGCAAATTTGACTTCTTTGCAGAAAAGGGAGGGAGGAGATGAGCCTAGGGGAGGAGTGGACCAGCACAGGCTGCCCAAGGCCTGGCCTGCCTGCGGTTTGTTGAGAGGCCCTGACAGCTAGGGCAGGAGGCCCGCTGCTGAGGGCCTTGGCCCCATCCCAGGGGACTGGTAGGGGCAGGTGGGCAGAGGTTAGAACCTGCAGGTCTCCTTGCCCACTGCGGTCAGCTTCTCCATCTGCTCTTCCATGTCTCAGGCCCTATCTGTGAGCCCAGGAGTCTCCCCAGGAACTGGGGATCCTGGGCCGGCCAGGACTCCTGTGGGGGCCTTCTGCAGGGCCTCCTGTGGGAGCCTGCCTGCCTTCACACTTCTCTTGCACCCAGCCTCAGTCCCCTAGCCCACCGGGAACTGCTTCAAATGGTCCGTCCTTCACTCACTGGCTCATGCAGTCATTCAACAAACACACAGTGTGCTTCTTCCTGCGTGATGAGTGTAAGTTCGAGCCTTTGTCCCTTTGAGCCCGACCTCCCTGGGCAACTTGAACAAGCCCCGTGACCTCTCAGAGCCTGTTCTTCGTTTGTAGGGTGGGGATCATGATTGTCCCTGCCAGTGGGCTTGGGGGAGCATCAGAGGACATGACAGGGATAAAGTCCACCAAGCGACGCCTGCACTAAATAGATGCTCAGGACGTGTGGTCACTGGGGGATGTGGCCGCCCTGAGCTGTGCTGAGGGCCCTGATGGGAGAGGCCCCCAGTGCCATGAGCAGGACCCAGGGAAGACAGGGCTCGGGACAGGAAGCCCAGGTGGTGCACAGAGGAAAGGCGGGGGCCGCCTAGATCTGGATATCCCTGACTCCAGGGCATCTGTGCTTCTGCTTAGGACAGACCGGCCCCGGCCCCAACAGCACAGCCCCTTTCCCAGGCCTCACAGGCAGCCTGCTGGCCTTGTGTGTCTAGTCTTCTGGGGTTTGCGTCTCAGACATCCAGGATGCCTCCTTCCTCTGTGAGGGCTCCTCTTGTCCTTTTCAGCCTAACAAAAGGCAGCCTGAGAGCGCCAGCCCCTTTCCGGAGACCTAGTGAGGGAGAGAGGAGGTGGCCTCCCGGCCGAGGACCCCTGGGGGCAGATTGCTGGCTCACTGGCATCATGATCTTACTGACCAGGGAATACTTGTATCTTCCTGAAAACCCACTGAGGCCTGTGGGGAAAACTGGACACAGTCCATGTGGCTGGGACTTCTGAAAGCAAACGTCTTCTGTTTTTCCATCGGTCTGTCCATCCATTTACAATCCTTACACTTGGTCCAAAGGTGGGACTCTGCGTCCTCACTCAGTGCACATCACAGCTCCCAGGACGGATGCATTACCTCGTCTGACACGGTCACAGTGGCCCCCTGCCTGGTGAACCTTAGCTGCAGACCCCTGTCACTAACTAGAGAAATGAGGCCTTAGCACAGTTCCCTGGGGAGGAGTGTACTCAGACTCCAGTGATGACTCTAGACTCCAGCTTTCCAGGAGACCCTCTCGAAGGCAGCCGGGGGTCTGAACTCACTAAAGATATAAGCTTTGGATTCTCCCCAAATTAAATACTCTGCCTTGCTTTCTCAATGAGCCCACGTGTCCCTGTCAGGCCCAAATATCTCAACCTTTGGCTCAGAAAATGTGGTTGTTTTTATATTCTATGTCTCTGCCTCCCAATATGGTAACCACTGGCCACATGTAGCTATTAAAATTTAATTTTTAAAATTTAAGTTAGTTAAAAGTAAATGAAATGAAAGATTCAGTACCTTGGTCGCACTGGGCATGTTTCAAGGGCTCAGTGGCCACACGTGGCTAGGGACAACTGTATGGGACAGCTCAGATACAGAACACTTCCGCCGTCACAAAAAGTTCTGTTGGACAGTGCTGTTTTAAGTGTTTACTTATGCAGAGTCTTAAATAATTAAAAGATGGTCCGTCCTCAGCTGTTACTGGTCTCAGGTTAGATTTTCCTGGATTCTCCTGATAGAGGAGGGAGGACTGGGCTGGGAATCAGATTTGAATTTCCGTCTTGTCTGTGGTGCTGTGTGACTTGGATTTGATCACTTAACCTCTCTGGGCTGTAGAGATCAAATTTGGGGACCTTTGGGAGAGGCGGTGTCCTGTCTTTCAGAATCATAGAGAGGAAGGTGAGATGTGGGACAAAATAGATTTGTAGTGTTCCCCAGGCTAGAAGAAACCATACTTGTTAGTGACAGAAAACATAAAAATGGCTGTGGTTCCTTGGACCAGACCCTAGGCATTTTCAGGGCAAAACAGTGTGCAAGGAAAGATGTTTTCCTAGCTCTCTCTCTCTTTCTCCTCCTGGGCCTGTGTCCCATCTCCTGTTGCTTCACTATCTCATCTCTCAGAGGGGAGGCTGGACACAATGGCCCAGAAGTTTCTTTGTACCAGATGCCTGCTTTCTGGGTCTCTGGGGGCTGCCCTTGGGTTTGTCAGCACCAGGCCTGGGCTGGTCACTCCCAGGTGTCCCCGCCCTGCCTCTTGTCCCCTCTCCGTTGTAAATCATTGCCCTGACCACGAAGCTGCTGGCCCGACTGCCCCGTCACACCTGGCCACCGTGGGGAGGGGGTCAGTGTGCTCTGGGCCTCGGTCATCTCCAGCAGCAGGCATCAGCTCTCACAGAAGGACCCCTATCCCCAGCCAGACCTGGCTTTCTGAGCTCTGTGTCCTCACTCCAAACCAACTTTGATCTTTCAGGAATTGCCCGTGTAATTTACAAGGAGCTTAAGAAAGCCCTAGCGCTGCAAATAGCTGGACAGGGACTTCTGATCCCCCTCCCTGGACCCCCGCATGCTCAGCCTTCTCGCAGAATCCCTGCTAAGGCCGAGGTGTGTGCCTCCTGGGCGGCCAGGCAGGGAGGGGGCTCCTGGGCAGCCTGCATGCAGGGTGCTCAGGGCTAGGGCCGCTCCCCCACCTGCTGAGTGCCGGGAAGGGGAGGCTCGGCTGGTCAGAAGGGGCCTGGAGATTCCTTCTGCCCAAAGTTCTGTCCTGACAGGCTCGGTGGCACCAGCCCCAACCCCGTCCGCATGTGGGGTGCCCGATGAGACATGCCCAGAGGGGACCTGCCACCCACGGTCAAAGCCATGGGAATTCTGGGGGGAACTTTCGGCAGCGAGTGGCACCAGGAACCGCAGTGCCCGTGGGCCCCTCCCCACACCCTCCTTCCTCCTACTCCCCTAATTATTTTTCTTGGATGTTGTGAATTAAATCTTCCAGTAACCACAGGAGACATCTCTGGGTAAGGCCCTGCTCACATCTCCATGCGCCGATAGAAGTTGTTAAATGAATAATGTTGACTTGCGCTGGGGACCCAATTCTTTCTGAATATAATTCCCCTTTGAGTTCCGGGGAGCTTCCTGCAGAAACCATAAAAATAATAAACACGTCTCCATATCAGAGATTGGTAATGCTGCTTCGAAGCCTTTTGGGGGAGAGAGGCGGGGAAGAGATAAATTAAAATTAATTTTTAAAAGAGGATCACGCCACAAGTCAGATGATCTGTCAGCTGGGATAAAGGGGTGGTTCTCAAAGGGGCAGCCCCGGGGCACCCCCCCAGGAGAGGGAGCCCGGGTTGCCTGTTGAAAAGGCAAATTCCTGGGCTTCACCCCAACCCCACCCCCAAATTAGAATGTGGGCAACGGACATCACAGCTGGGGAGTGACACCTGCGGACCTGGTTGAGGACAGTGAAGTTTGGAGGTCATGGGTTAAGAGAAGGAGCAGAGGGGTGGCTTTGGAGAGCCAGCTTCCTGTCCAGGTTCTGCCCTGGCCAACTGTCACCACAGCTCTTGCGTTTCACCTCTCTGGCCTGCTCTCTGTCTGAAGCACGGCCAGAAGTGGGTGGAGGTGGCCGGAGGACTTGGAGAACCATGCCCTTCCCCCTCCTGGCTCCTCTTCCTCCTAAGATCCCAGCCAGACTGTAGGAGGGGTGAGCTTGTCACCCCAACCCATGGGCAGGGCTCCGAGATGCTCCCCCAGTCACAGAGGATGGCCGTCCTCCCTGCTGCGATAGGGGTCTGGCTCCGGCAGGCAGGGTCCCACCTCGGGAGCATCTGAGGCTGCGGCTGTGTGCCCCCGGCCCCCTGTGCCTCGGAGGCACAGTTGGGTAAGCATTTCCTCCCCCAGGAGAGATGCAGGGTCACCTCGAAACTACATGGCTTCCAGCAGAGCCTGCTCACAGATGGGGTCAGGCAGCGTGGGGACTTTCCCAAGGTCACGACGCAATTTGCCGGCTGAGCCAGGAATAGAACTCCTGAGCTGGCCTGTGCTCACCCTGGGCTCAAATTGCTAGCCAGGCAGGTCTGCACGGGGAGCTGGGCGCCTGGGGAGGGAATGGAGTCCTAGATGTGGGCCAAGGGGAGGGGCTGGGAGCTGTCACCCTGAGTCGACAGGAGGGCCAGGCTGAGAGCTTTCTCCAGTGTCCCTGTCATCCCTGGGAGAGGAGACTGAACTCTAGGTGAGAGGCTGGTGCTGGGTGGGGCTGGCTGAGTTTGAAGCTGGGAAAGCTCTGGTGGTGTGCCTCTCTGCGTGCTTCTTTTAAGGTCGTCTGGGAGCCTTAAAAACGACAACAACAGAACCCCCGCGTTTGCTGCCCTGGCGCCTCTGTGCAGAATACTGTACTTTTGGGGGAGGGATGGGCAGCCTTGCAGATGTAGGCTTCTGTAAGGGCTGTTAGGAAACACCCGTCCTCGTCTACTCTGGACAGGCGCTGAGCATTCTAGGAAGAGAGGACGTACATTCTGGGAGGTTCCTGGGTCCTGAGTTTATTTTGGGGCAAGAGGGATTCGTGCAGCATTTGTTGCTGATGAGGGCTTGCGTCCTCCCAGGGGCTTCTTAAATTCATTTAGATGAATTCAGCGAACAGTTATTTAAGGGCTTGTGAGGGTCCAGAAATAAGGAAGGCTGTTTTCTCTCCACCATTGGCTCAGCCTGGTCAGCACAGGACAGAAAGGAAAGAATTCCAGTGTGTCTAGACTCTTCTAGAAAGGCCTGTGTGTGGGAGGGTGGAGACGTGGGCTGGCACCTGGATTTGTAAGTTGTGGCAGGAGAGGTGGGCACGTGAGGTCCTGAGAGGCGAAGGTGTAGACATCCAGTGGGAGAGGAGCCCGAGGAGGTGAGGTCACAGGGCAGCCCAGGAGGGGACCCTGGAAGAGGGGGTCTAGCCTTTGGTGTCTGTCAGGAGAGCACTTGTCCCGAAGCCCCTGACCTGGCCGTGGGGGCCGAGGCTGGGTGAGGGCCAGTCCTCTGCCCACATCCAACTTGTCCAATTGGCCAGCGATAAAGGCAACTGGGATTTCATTGTCTGAGTGATGGTTTAGGACTTTAATGGCAGGCAGTGGATAATGAATCCAGAAATGATCAGGAGCTCTGCCATCTGGAAAGGATGGGGGTGGTGCGGGGAGAATGCAGGGGGAGGGGAGAGGAGGGTGCAGTTCTAGAGTGGAAGCTGGGTTCAAACCCCAGCCTTAGCCTCCTGCTCCAAGAAGCCAAAGGCCTGGCACATAGTAGGCACTCAGCAAATCTCAGCTCCCAGAGCCCTGCTGGCTACCTGGCGGGGGGGGGGGGGGAGCGGGAGCAGCCTGCCGGTGCAGGCGTGGGCGCAAACCCACGGGCCCCACGGGTACGCTTCAGCATGGCTTTTTGATACATAAAGAACTCTGAAGGCTTTTAAATGTGCAAGGAGAATCGGGGAATGTGGGCCCCCACATAAGTTTCTGGGGGTCCTTTCAAGTTGGTGCTGTTGGGGACCCCAGGGGCCTGGCTGGCCCGGAGCCCTGTCCAGCCCCGCCTGGCCCGGGGCCTGGGGTGACTCGCCGCCCCAGGGCTCTCCTGGGCCGGAGGCCTGTCTGTGTGGCCACTTGGGTGGGGGTCCTGGCGCCCTGTCCTCTGAGCTGACTGATAGACCGAGAAGAAAGGAAAACCCCTCACCGGGCTGGAGGACAGCGGGTTAATTTTTACAGAGGAGGGTTGTTCCTGAGAAGCTGAAGAGGGAACCACCCGGATTTCTGCATCTGCTGGGTGTCCGGGCTCAGAAGGCGGAAGTGTGCCTGCCCCCTGGGCACATGGGGCAGGGAGCTCCCTGGGCGTTCCGGCTTTCGACCCCCAATGGGCCACGCTGGCCTCAGGTCAGGGGTCCAGGATTGGGGTCTCTCCTGCCACTGGTGATCTCTGGGGGCCTAGCCTCCCCATGCCACCCCACCCTCCACTCCCTCCTTGTCCCCTAGGCCTGCCCAGGTCACAGCTGGCTGCTTTCCAGCCCGGTGGCCAGGTGGCGGGAGCCAGCTGCAGTGCTGCTCCAGGACAGGTGTGTGCCTTTCAGTGTCCTGACCCCCAGCTGCTCAGAGCTCACGGGGCACGGCCTGCCCGCCCCCGAGGCTGGAGAACTGTTGATGGGGGTGAAAAACGCAGTTGGGGGAGGACAGTGCCAACCCCCACCTCGAGGGCTCAGAGGTCCCGTCTGCAGGGACAGCACTGAGTGTGTTCCACGTTTGTGTGAGTGGTGGGGCTGAGCATGGAAAACGCCCTGGAAGCAGAGAATGCTCGAACCTGACGAGTTTCTCTCGAAATACCCAAGGCGAACAGCATGAAAGGGAACTCCCAGGGGATGCTGGGGTTCTCTGGAAACTTGTGCCCTGCCCTGCGTCTCCCAGGACCAACCTAGGGGGCCTTCAGATTGGATCTTTTTTTTTTTTTAAATTGAGGTAAAATTCACACAACGTGAAATTAACCATTTTAAAGCGAACAATTCAGTGGCGTTTAATACCTTCATGAAGTTGTGCAACCAGCACCTCTATCTCGGCCCAAGACAGTTTTTCACCCCAACAGGAACCCTGTACCCATTAGCGGTCCCTGCCCCGCCCCTCTGTCCCTGGCCACCACTGATCTATTGTCCTTATGGATGTATCTTCTGGATGGACCTTCCCGTGGATGGAATCACACACTAAGTGGTCTTTTGTATCTGGCTTCTTTCCCTTAGAATGCTGTTTTCAAGGTTCATCCGTGCTGTAACACACTCAGTATTTGCTTCCTTTTCGTGGTTGAATAATATTCCACTGGGTGGACAGACTACATACAGGTTTTTAAAATCCACTGTCAGTTGATAGACAGTTAGGTTGCTTCCATTTTCTGGCTGCGCTGAACATACTGCCAAAAGCATCCATGTCCAAGCTTTTGTGTGGACATACGTTTTCAAGTCTCACTGTATTAATCCACGCTGGAGCATGTATCAGGACTTCACTCCTTTTTATGGCTGAATAATAATCCTTGGCAGAGATGGATGACACCGTTGTTTATCTAGTCATCCGTGGAAGGACACTGGGGTGGCTGGATGATTTTCAAAAAAAATTTTTTTATTGAATTGTAGTTGATGTACAATCTTTCTTTCTCTCTTTCTTCCTTCCTTCTTTCCTTCCTTCCTTCCTTTCTTGAGGTACAGCACACTGAACCCAGGACCTCGTGCGTGCTAAGCATGCACTCTACCACTGAGCTAAACCCTCCCTTCCCAGGTCATTTTTAAGACACATCTCTGAGAAGGAAGTCCTAACTGCATACTGTCAACATTTTAAAAAAATGACAAACCCAAGAAATTTGGTGGCTCTCTCTTGCTCTCCTCCTGTCCATCCGGCTACCCACACCCTGCAGGTGACCGACCAGTAGTACTGACCCCGAAGCCAGCATGGGGCTGTGCCCGGGGAAGGGCTGGCGTGATTCTCGGAGGGTCTGTGATGCCCTAAGGCCTCTAGCCAGACCCATGCTGCCCTGGCCCACGCCTCAGTCCCCCTCCCCCAAAATCGTGCCGGCGTGGCCTCCCTGCCTGCCCACCTGCTTCCTTGTAAAACTGTTTTATTTGCTGCCTCCTTGCCATCCATTTCCTTCTCACACCAAATGTAAGTAGTTCTCTTGAGCTCCAGCTGTGTTCCAGGCACTGTGCAAGGCTCTTTCCGGTTTAGTGTCATGTTTCGTCCTCACTTTAAAGCTTGGGAAGGGACTGTGTTGCTTGCATGTCAACAGCTGGCAGAACTGGGGCCCAGTGAGCGAGGAGGCCATTTGCTCCGCCAGGCCGCAGCCCCTCAGGCTTAGCCCAGGGGTCTTTCCTCGGGCCCGCTCCCCGCCCCACTCCCATCCCTCCCGAAGGCCAGTGGGCTCTCTCAGAAACCGTGTTTTCAATTGGCTTTGTGGCTGATTCTGGAATGAGGTTGACACAAAGATGACCGGGCAGTCGTGTTTAGGAAGCGACGGTGAAAAAGTCAGCTGAGGCTGTGGGAGCTCAGCGGCTGGAGAAGGTGGGTGGGTGGGGGGAAGGCAGTTTCACCACAGCTGCCCGAGGCCTTGAACGCCAAGCCAGGAACTCAGCTGGCACTGCTGGGACTGGAAATACTTTCCTGCTGGGAACAGAAGTTGTGAGGACAGGCTGCTCCGGAACAGAGGGGATGTTTCTGGTTGGTTTTTGCTTACTTGACATTATTGAAAATGGCGCGTGTGCTGTTGATTTTGGCCACGTTTTCTGCCACCACCCCTCCACCCTGGAAGTTTCCGCTGCTGCCCGGGAAGGCAGAGCTGGGAGTCTGCACCCCGTACCCCCTCAATGTCAGCCTGCCAGTAGACAGGACGTGGAGCTGAGGCTCAGAGTGCTCTACGATGTCATGAAAGCCTGCTAGAATAAGACCACTCAGGGACATGTTCTCTCCCGGCTTTACACTGCAAATGTTGACAGTAGGAAAATGTGGCCAGGTTTCTCTCAAATATGAAAAATGGGAACTAGGCATGTGAGTGCGGAAATGAAAACTGCCTCTCCCCCCAGCAGCAGCGTGGAGGGGGAGGTGCCTGCCAGCCCCTGGCAAGCAGTTGACTTCTCTGAGCCTCTGTTTCTTCACCCAGGCAGTGGGGTGGCGCTGCCCCAAGGGGCCCTGAGCACAGCAGGGGTGTGTCCTCCCACAGCTGCACATCGGAGGTGAGCACACACGAGTGGGGAAGCCCTGGGCCTTCCTTGCAAACTGTCTTCTTGCCAGAAGCTGCACCCTGGGGGCCACTTTCCCCACCATGACTCAGCCAGCAGCCAGGGGGAGGGACGGGTGACGGGGAGTGGCCTGAGGCTCTGCTTACCTGGCAGGGCCCAGCCAGGCCCACCACGAGGGTGTGGACTCCGGCCTCATGGTCTTGACCTGGAAAGGCCTTGCGACTGCCATTAAATGCCTGGGCCCCTGTGTGGGTAGGGAGCCAGGAGGGTTTGTGCTTGATCCGTGGTGAGGCCACCAGGCCAGGGTCTGCCAGTTGGTATCCTGCAGGGAACAGCAGGCGTGTTGTGGGGGTGGGGTCGCGGTCGCGGGTGGCAGAGAAGTTCAGAACTACCAGCCTCAGGCCCTCCGTGGACCTCTGGCAGCCTGGGCTGCCTCCTCCAGGAGCCGCTGCCCCCCTGAGGGTCTGAGCAACCCCCTCATCCATCCACCCTCCCCTGCCATGGCCTGGCCCCGCTGTATAAAGTTTAAAGGTTTTAAATGCAAATATTTCTCTTTTATAGATGCCAGCTGTCTCCAGAGAGCGCGTTTCCTCGCTGCTCAACTTTATTGTCCAATTAGCTTCCCATATCTGGGTACTGGAGAGCCTAGGGGGCTGGGGGGGCGTGGGGGGAGGGGAGCACTGGCTCCAGCAGCGGCTCCAGGGCTGGAAGCTGCCCCCAGGGGACTGTGTCTGGGGGAGGTTGTGGGGCCCGGGTCAGAGTGGGGAGGGGGTGGGCATCCCTCCCAAGTTTGGGGGGGCATCTTCAGATTCCAGGCAAGGAGAGGCAGGAGCTGAGCCGGGGCAGTTCGTGGTGGGAGTATTCTTTTATTAAAAAATAAAAATAAAAGCAGCCAGCCCCGCGCACACTGGCTTCCTTTTAGTCCCTCTGGAGCGTCCCCCCTCCCCGCCTGCTTTCTAGCCGTGCGGCGGCTTCCCCATTCACCGGGGCTCAGCGGCTCACAAAGCGAGGCAATTAGAATTGAAAATCTATGCAAAACAGCTGTTAACTGATTGTAAAGGAGTGCAGCTGTGAGCTGGGTGCAGCCTGGAAGCCGGCGCTGAAAGGGCAGGAAATGTTGGGGCAGCCCAGGGTTAAGAGGCAAACTCCTGCCACCTTGTCCACAGGGGTCGTCTGGGCCTTAACCCTTCCTGCTCCCTGGAGGTGACCTTGGCCGCTGGACAGCCGGCCGAGATGGCGAGGCCAGGCCTAGACGTGCCCCCCTCCCCAGTCCCTGGAGAGCTTGGCTCCTCCCTAGGAGGGCAGGCCTGGGGAGGGAAGGGGAGGGGGAAGGAGAGGGGCTGCCAGGGTTTTCCCTCCCTTTTTACCCTTTCTGCGGGTCTGCGTGAAATGTGAGTGTGCAGAGGCCGGCTGGAAGCTGGGGCTGTGTCACTTCCCCGCTGGGCACCGACTCTCTCTTGGGTGGGGGGAGTCCAGGGCTCCAGTCATCACAGGGAGGCACAGGACCCCCCACCCCCCCACCGCCGCCCCTAGCTTGCTAAGGATGCGCTCCCTGGCCCTGACCCAGACTGTAGGGTGGCCTGGGAACCTGTATTTCGCACACTCTTCTCCCACCCCTCCTCTCCGTTATCTGAGACCCGCTGCCCTGTGCGATCTTTATCTAAGAGTGGGACGCAGTCCCTGGAGAGATGAATTCTAGAGGCAGGGATGGGAAAAGCCTTCTTGGAAGAGATAAGATTTAAGCTGGGCTTTGAAGAATGGAGAGGATTTCTGGACCAGTGATAGCTGGCTAGAGAGAGAAAGGGGACTTCAGTGTACAAGTGATGGAGGTTTGGCCACAGGGCAGGGCAGGAGGGGCTGGGGATGGAGGGGGCGGCTGGGCAGGCCCCTTGCCCCTCAGCCCTTGGTGCCCCTGGTGGTGCCCTCTACATCGGTGGCCTTGGGGTGAGTGGACCACTCATGCAGAGGGATGGCACAAATCCCAGGGTGCTGGGCTCTGGGTCCCTCAGTCCCCTGGAAGGGAGAATGGTTTCAGACACTGGGACAGCCAGCAGAGATGCTGCAGCTACCCCTTCCCCGTGTATCTGCAGCAGAGGCTACGGAGAAATGTTGCTAGGTGTAGGCAACACCCCCAGTCTGGATCAGGCTTGGGGTCGAAATTGTGAGCCCTAGATGAGTCAATTAACCGTCTTGGGTCTCCTCACTGGGCTTTGTGATGGAGATCAGGAGGCCACCTTGCAGGGCCTGAGAGGATTAAGTGACAGGAGCTGAGCTGCCTTGGCACATGTTAGGTATCTGGTAAACAGCAGAAGGGAACCTCCCTTCCCACCCACACTGAAGTCCAGGTCCCTGATGCTTGTCTGCCAATTCAGATGCTGAATGGAGTGTCTGGGGTGATGGAAAAATGATGGTGACATGCAGCCCTTATGTGCTAGGAACAGCTGGTTAGGGTGGAGGACACTGTTAGACCATGAGTCCTGTGGATCAGTGGCAGGAAGATAAAGAACAGGACTGCAGAACCCCCGTCCCTGGCATCCAGGGCCCATCATAGACCAGGGGCTGCACCTGTGCTGAGACTCAGCGGAGGACAGTGGCAAGTAGTGCCTCCAACTCCTGGGAACCTTACCTGGCCCAGGACGGTCCCTGGGTGGTGGTGGTGGTGGTGAGGGGTAAGTTGCCAACACGCCCTCCTGTCTTCTCAATTCCTTGCTGCCTCAAAGTACCCCTCCTATCAGCACCCTCCCCCTTGGGCCTGGCATTTTCAGTTGTGTATCTGGGAAGGCTAGTGTGTTTGTTGAGTGACAAATGTCCACCATGTTGGTTAGAGTCAACCCTTTCTTCCCAGGAGATCCCTTGTCAGTCCCGGGCTTCAGTGGGTAAGTTTAACAGGGTCCTGAGGCTTTTCCTTAACTGAGGGCTTTTTCATGCCTTTGGCTGGGTAGGCTTCCCAAGTCCCAAGCTCCTGGATGTGGGCTGGATTTCACAAGGACGCACCTGAGTAAGTGCTCAGGGCCTTCTGACCCCTGCTTCCTGCTCCAGGAGGCACTGTTCACTGACCTGAGTCTGGGGGTGCGGGCAGGCACTTGCCAGCAATCTATCGCCTCTGGTGAGCAGGGTCATCACGGCAGGTGTCCTCAATCTGGGAAGTGTCCCCCTACAGCCCCCCATAGGATTGGCCCCAGCCTTGGGTAAAACTTGCCCTCTTACACTGGACCTCCTCTTTCTGCCAGGTTTCCAGGCATATGGGAATGAGGGAGAGGAGTGCAAGGAGGGAGCACTTTGCCAAGGAAGAACTCACGACTGGCTGCGGGGTGGGAGCTGCCAAGGAGGAGAAAGAACACGCCTGGAGGGAAATGGAGGGTGGCCAGCCTGAGATTAGGAGTCAAGCTACAAACCTCGTTAGTGAGGAGTGCGCGGGCTGTGGGAGAGCAATTCCCACCCTTAAACTCGGAGGCCAGCTCCCGGATTACTAATTTCCTCCGGCCGGGCGCACTGACAGTGAGTGTCATCCATCTTCCCCCGTGCCAGCCCGCCTGGTGGCTGCCAGCATTTTCTAGCCAGGGCACGCACAGCCAGCTCGCTGCTGCCTCCCGGCGGTCGCTGGGGTTTCCTGCAGCTCCCAGCCGCCTCCGCCGGCTGTGCTGCGAACAGGGAGACTCCAGCAGGTGCGAGCAGCTCCCAGCCAGCAACAATCGCACCAGTGCCTACGTGACCTTGAGCAACTCTGGCCTCAACTTCCTCATCTTTGAAATGGGGCTCAGATTGCCCGTCTCGCAATCCAGTGGAACCAGATGTCTATAAGAGAGGGATCGGCCAGTTCTAAAAATTAGCCAAATGATAAACCGCAGTGGCCACCCCACAGATTTTTTGTTCGACCATTGTGATCCTTCTTAAACAGGTGGAAGAACTTGACCTTTCCCCAACACCACCACCGGGGGCCCCCCAAGGAATAAGGGAAATAATCGCGAGCCCATGTCCTGGTGAGAGAGATTTGGAGGTTGGGCGTGGGTGCCCAGACTGGAGACTGGGCTGGGAGGAGACTCCTGGGCAGGTGCGAGTTGTTTCATTTGCAAGTTACTCCCCTCCCCCCACAGCCTGTAATCTAGGTGGGAAAGGGCTGGAACCGCCCCCAGAGGTTTTTAATTTTGTTTTTCAGGCCCTAGGCCGGTAGTTGGTCTCTCAACTCCTCCCTCCCCTCCCCCCACCCGAGACTCTAGACCGGGATGGAGGCACCCCTTCCCCCACGTCCTGGCCGCCAGGGCCGCGGTGAATATGCCGGCCACTGCTGGCGATAAATTACCGGAGGCCGCGCTGCGGAGACACCGTGTGGTGCCTAAATTACAGCGTCGGGCAGAGGCCTAGGCCCCCTGGAGGGAGGCTAGGCCCGGAGCGAGGCGGGTGGTGGAGAAGCGCCCCTCCCACATGGTGCCAAGGCCGGCCAGCGCCCGCAGGTAGGAGCCAGTAACGGCCCCCGGCCTCGCGAGTCCGTTTCCCTTTTCGTTTGTGGTCGGCCAGGAGACTTGTGCAAGGAGAGGGGCCGACCCGCGGTGGAAGGTGGATCAGGGGAATGAGTGGTTTGGGGGCGCCTGTCCGGGCTCTGCCCCTCGGCCCCCCGCGGGCACACAGGCGGGTTCTCCTCCCTGCTGGCGCGGGCTCCGAATGCTCCAGGCCCGCCAGCGTCATCGGGAACAGATGGATGGGGGGTGGCAGGCGCCCAGCGCTCCCTCCCGTCGCAATCCGGACTGGCGCGAGGAGGGAGGGAGAGGGAGGAGGGAAGGCGGGGGAGGCTAGGCCCGCGGGGACGGCTGCGTGCGCGCCTGCCAAGCGCGGCGCGGGCAAGTCCCGGGGCAGGTTTGGGGCTGGCAGAAGCGCGGGCTGGCACCGGTGGGCGAAAGTTGAAACCCGCAGCGCGGCGCTAGGGCGGCTGCTTGGGGCGGTGCGGGAGGGGGCGGTGGGTACTGGTTTGCCTCCGGGCTTAAAGGTGTGAAAGCTGTAGGTTAGAGAATTTTCAAAAGGAGTTGTACAGGGAGAGACCCGGGGGCATCTGAGCAACGCTGGGAGCTTTGGACGCCCGCAAGGTCAGAGCCCTGGGGCGCCGGAACGCGCCAGGGCCTGGGGCGTCGGGCGAGGCCTGCCCCATTAACCCGGCGCTTCCTGGAGACGCGGGCCGCGTGGGGGGTGGGCTCGAGGCGGGTCGACGGCGCCGCTGCTGGTGGGGGCGGGGCGGAGCCGGGAGGTGGGGAGGCTGGGGCCTCAGTCCTTCGCCGTGCCGCCTGTGGGTGCCCAGGAATTTCAGGACGCTCCCTGAGTCATTCCAGTCTGTCAAGTGCCTGGGTGAGGTAGGGTGGGGGGGGGGGTGCCAGGAATGGGGAGGCGCTGCTCCGGGGCCAGAGGCCCAGTGGGTCGTGCCAGTTTCTGGAGGCGGGCGGCCTCGCCTCTGACCGCAACCCCAGCTACTTAATGATCCCCCTGGCGGAGCGGCGCCTCCGTGGACTCTCCAGCCGCTGAGACATGGGTTCTTAAAAGAACTATCCCCGCCCCTCCCCGCACTGTGGCCTTCCGAAAAGTTACTTAAAACAAAACGAGAAAGGGGAGTTCCTAGAATTTTGAGAGGAAGGCACGTAGGCCCGAGTTCTTAACATTCAGCCATTTCAAGTTGGGATAGTAAGGGGTGGGGGTGGGGAGGATAAACGCACAGCCTATCTTGTACTACCCTCCCACCCCCAGCACACACACTCCGGCTCCGAGAAAGTTTTCCTCCAAAAGGCCTCCAGGAACACGTGAGTTTATCCGTTCATTCCTTGTTGGGCCTGCTTGTTCCAGACAGTTCTAGGCGCCGGGGAAGCGGTCGTGAGACGCACAAGGGCTCTTCTCGCTTGGCGGGCGTATTGGAAGTGACTGCTCCCTACTTTTGGACTCAAGTGGCTAGGCTTGGACACCAGTGTATTGGGGACCCCTGACCAGTCGAGCCAGGGACCCCCGAGAGCCTGAGGGTGGCACTTTCCCTACCAGCTGGTGTCCTCGGCTCACCTGGCCGGCCTGGCTGGGGAGGGGCGTGTGCCCGCGCGGGTGTACCCGGGCGTCCGTCGGTGCGCGCGCGCGTGTTTGCGGCTGAAACCCGACACCTCCCGCTGGCTGAGGTCAGGGAGCCGGGAGCGAGCCAGTGGCCCGGGAGTGGGCGGCGTTGCGCTTGGGTGTGTCCTCGGCGGCGGCGACAGCAGCAGGTGTTTCTTGGCCCGGGCCCCGGAAGCTCCACCTCCCCAGCGGGCCCAAGTCGTCGCTGCCGCCGAGCAGCCCCGGGTGAGATAAGCAGTTTAGACAAACACTGGGCGACGGTGGCTCCAGCATGTGTCAGCCGAGGCGGAGCTGCGGGGCCCTGGCATGAAAGGTGAGAGCGCCGCTCCGGGCAGGGGGCGGGGGGGGGCGGTCTCCGCGCTCCCTCCCTCCCCAGCGCCCCCCTCTCCTCCAAGTTCGCGGGTTCCGCGGGGGCAGCCGCCAACGGCTCCAGGGCAACTTCCCCCAGAGTGTGAGCGGCGATAAGAGCTGAGCGGACAGGCAAGCGACCAAAGCACCCCCCCGCCCGCGGCGGGTCGCAGCCTGGGCCGCCTGGCTCCGGGCGGGGGCTCGAGCCGCCGCAGGCTCGGGCTCGGTGGCTGCGTTCAGCGAGGGACGCTTAAGAGCTCGCGTGTGGGGAGCTGGGGGGCTCTCGGTGAGCTCTCGACACTCTGAAGCCGGAGTGAAAACTTTGCGGCGGCGGGGGAGGGATCGAGGGGGGCGGCGGTGCGCCCCCGCGGCAGGTGCTGGCGGCGGCTGGGGAGGGGGTTGCTCGCCGCCTGGGGCCGCGCCGTTTGGCTTTTTGTCTTGCTCCCCTCCCCCTTCCCTCGGAGCGAGGGAGACTGCCGGGAGGGCGGGACTGCAGCCTCCCAGGTCTCCGACCCCCACGCCCTGCTTCCCAAGGGCGCGCCCCGGGCTCCGTCGCTTCTCTCCTCCCTCTCTGCCCACCCCCCCCCCACCTCGCTGGAGCAGTTCCCCTGCCCCTCCCCCTGCTGAAGATGGCTGCCCCGGCCTCGGAGGTGGGAGGTGATTGCATCCGCTGCCCCCTACTCGCGCTGCCTTTTTTTCCTCCCCGGCCCTTCCTGCCTCGCCTGGATGCGCCTCCCCACCCCCAGCTCGGCGGCCGCGCTGATGGGCGGCGAGTGGCCCGACTGAGTGGAGCCGATTCAATTATATTGCAGCACCAGAGACACCTCCTCGGCCGCCCGCCCGCCTCTCCAGCAGGCTAATTAAATTCCCTTCGTGGAGGCGGAGCGGGAGTTGTGCTCACCCTCCGGAGCTCTGGAGGGGGGGCCGGGGACCACTTAGGAGTGCGCAGTGGAGGTTGAGTCGCGGGTCTTGGGGAGAAAGGGTTCCCCGGATTGGGTGAAGGGTTGCTGCGACGCCCCCACGTGATGTGCCGGGGCTCCTTGGTCGAGCGCCGGCTTTAAGTTTGGAGGGCTATGCGCTCGGCGGGGAAGCACCTGCTGGGTGGTGGATACTAGCCGAGTTGAGTCGATTTGGCTCTTGTTTTGTAAACTAGCCTTTGTCTGCGGAGTGCGTCTAAAATACATTAAACCCTTGTTAACCCCTGCAGTGCCTTATCTGGGGCCCACACAGGCTGTGGTTTGGAAACAAAAAGCGGGACCACCAGACGAAAAAAAAAGGGCTGCTTTTGTGAAAGACTGGAACAAAGGGCCCAGCGGATTCTGGGTGGGAACCTCCCCGCTTAAGCCGATTTCCAAGCAGAGGGACAGAAGGTCAGAAGGTCTTGGTGTGAGGCACTTAGAAATGTCCCCTGGTTAGCTGGCTGGGTCCTCTCCCCTGGGATTCTGCGCTGCCACCCCGCCCACCCCCCGTGGAAAGTGAAGGGACCAAGGTGAGCAGGCTGCCTCTGGATGTTACTTAGGTTTGGGACATGTAAGTGTTGCTCAGCCTGTGTTTACGGGCTGCCTCCACCCGTAGGGACGGTGGAACCTGACTCAGCTGGGCCACGCCACAGGTGAGGGGGCCCAGGGCGCAGGCTCCGACTGGCCGCCTGTGTGTCATCCCAGCTGCTGGCTGTTCAGGGGAGTTACCGCCGTGCCCTGGCCCTGGTGGACTAGGAAGCTCGCAGGCCAGGCTCAGAGATAACAGCTACATGGATACTTCACATCAGCCCCTATCAGTGCAGTCCTGATGCCAGGGTGAAAGAGGGTGCTGTGGGATTGGCTTTTGTCACATTGTCTCAGAGCAGGAGTAGACCCCGCACTGCAGTGAGGAGGGAACGGGGCCTCAGGAGCCAGCCAGCCAGAGTTTTGACACTTCAAGCTTCCTTTATGTGAACTTTGGGGGCGGTGCAGAGTCTGGAGCTGGTGAGCAGCCAGGGTGGTGACCCAGGGTCAGCCCCGCCTTGGGAAGGGAGGCTGGGAGGCCCATCCTATCTGTGGGGCCAGGCTCTGAACAAGGTAACAGGCAGTCCTTGACAGCGCAGGCCCTGACCTGTTGGGTACAGCTTCCGGAATCCTGAAACTCCTTGTTGCAGTTGAGATGGGTTTATAGATCCTGCAACCTGGTTTTCTACAGTTGCAGGTGGCCAGGCCTCCCCAAGCCCAGTGAAGCTACTGCCTCTGGGTTCGCGGCCCCTGCCTGGGGAGTTCTCGGGGGTCCCCAGGTGATTCTACTGTGCAGACTGGAACTGAGAACCAGAGCCTAAGCTCACAGCTAGAAGCAGCTGCTCCCTTTGGAGCTCAGATTCCTTTGTCAAGCCATGCCCTTATGCAGTCCTTTGGCCTCTGATAACTTCCCTGCCTCTGCGGGAAGATCAGGAGCTGCAGTTCCGAGAGAGCCTTGGGGTTTGGGAGCAGAAGCCTCCAGCCCCTGGGTTCAGCATCTCTGGCCAGAGGAGCCAAACTCTGCACAGCGCCACTCTGTGGCCATCGTGGGTCTTGCACCTCCAAGCCTGACACCTCCCCAGTCCACTCAGTCCCTAACAGCCCTTGACCCTTTGGCAGGAGTTGTCTCTGCTTCTCCTGCTCTGAAGGAAGAAGGACTTCTGGGCTTGGAGCCCCTACCAGAGGGGTGGGTGCCTGCAGCTCTCACTTCCCCAGAAGAACGCGGGTGAGCAAGACCTGGCTGCTACCTCTCTCCTCTTGCCCCAGGAACTCGTAGGGGCTTGTGGAGTCAGCCAGCAAGGCAGGTTTTTCCTGGCCCCATCCGAAGGCTTGGAATTCCCAGCCTGGGTTACTCGAAGTCTGTGCCGGGCTGGGGCTGGGTGGTAGCTCGTCAGTTCCCTCTGTTGTGGCAACACAGCAGCCTCCAAACCACAGGGCTGCCTGAGGCCGGCCCGCCCGGCTTCCATGCTGTGCTGGGGGAGCTGTTTTTCCAACCTGCAGGGATCTGTGCTTCGGGTGACATTTCAGCTTGGCCACTCGCTTTAATTTCTCTCCTCTTGCTGAGTGTGGTGCGGGTTGCTGAGCCGCTGGCTCCACTTTCCAGCGCTGGCCTTTCTCCTCAGCCGAGGCCACGGGCGGGAGGTGACGTTTGGGAGCATTCTAGTCAATGAGAATTTATTGAGCTGGGACGTGCACACACAGATAACACTCTGCCTGCCTGCCAAAACGGGGGGGGGGGTGGCTTTAATCTTGCCTCTGTAGCGTCTTTCCCCCACTGGCCTCTTGGCTTGTGCCCCTGCTCCAGCAGGATGAAACCTCAGGGGTTCATACTCAGTGCCTTGTCTCCCTGTCTTTGCTGGGGCTCTCCTCTGCCTGGAATTCTCCACTTAGCTCCACATCCCGGGGGTCCCTCAGACCAGCTGCCCCTCCCTTCCTGATGCCTTCAGCGCTTTCAGAGAGGAAGCCACTGTAGGGCTGGGGGAAGTGAGAGCAGCCTCTGGAGAGGGTGGGATGGAGGCCAGGCCTGGAGAGAAGGGGAGGGTACCAGAGTTCGCACACATCTGGGGGGAAGAGGGGAATTTGGGTGAACTTGAGGCTTGGGGGGGGGTCCCTGTGGGACTTGGAGGTCTCCAGGAGGTGACTTTTAACGGAGGAAGGAGATGTATGGGGAGCAGGAAGCCCCCAGCCCAGGTGCTTGCCTACACTTCAGACTCACCTGGGGAACTTTAAAACGCCCAGGCTGGGTCTGTGACCAAACAAGACCCAGATCTCTAGGGGTGGGGCCCAGACATCTGCGTTCTGTAAGCCCCCAGCTGAGCTGAGCTGAAAGGGCCTCCTGCTGGGGGTTGGGAGGAGGAGATAGGACTTCCTTTCCGTGGGGAAGGTGGGGGGCGGAGGTTTTAAAATTTATTTTTAACTTAAGTATGGCTGATGCTTCTTGAGACGTGGGGTCTCACTGGGAAGCTGGAGTCTGCCCTGTGTGCCCCAGAATTGCATAGGGCCGAGCACCCCTCCCCTGGCTGGGCAGGCAGTGGATAAACAGTGCCGGAGACTCCGTTACTGGGTCGCTGGCTGCCTGGGGCTTTGCATTGACCTCGGGTAAAATCCTGAAGGTAGGTGTCCTTCCTGCCCCAGGTGAGCTGGGAGCCCCTCTCCTAGTGAGGCTGTCCAGTGCAGAGGTGGATTTGGATGGGTGGCTTCTGTGTCTGTCTGGAGCTCTGGCCCAGCCTTCCCGTTCTGGAACTGGTTCCTCCAGCTGGAGAACTTGACCTGTGTGAAGAGTTGCACGTTGCCGTGACTTTGCTGCCAGGCCCAGGACAGGGGGGGCATCCCGCGTGGGCAGGCCGTAGCGTAGGTCCTCCCACCGTAACCAGCTGTTTCCCACCTGTAGACTGGGAGTGCAGAGGCCTTTTCGGAATTGAGGATTTATGACGGAACGTAAACTGCATGCCTGCCCTGAAGGGGTCCATGCAGGGGAAGGGCTGAAAACCTTGGGGACCTGGCATGATCCCCTGGCGTCTGCTCTTCCTCCTGTGGATCTGTGGGGCAGTCCCTGGCCAGGGCGTTAGCATTCACCTGTGGCTCAACCCCCACAGCCTTGCGCGCTTTGCTTCTGGGCCTCGGTTTCCTCATCTGTCAAGTAGGGATGACGGGCGCCTCATTCTCGGGCTGTTGAGGGTTAAATGCTTTCTCTCAAAGCACCCAGAGAGAGCAGCGCCTGTCACTGAGGGCTCTTGTGTCCAGGTTTGTCAGAAACAGCACCAGATCATCCCCGTCCTGTTGGCTTTAGGATTCCTAGGATTTTAACTTCAGAGGCCTGGAAGGATCTGTTCCCCCGCCCTGGCAGTGTCCGGTGTGGGGAGGGGCTGCGGCCACTTGTCCCCCCAAGACCCAGAGGCTCAAAGTGCCAAGTGGGCCCCTGCTGACCCTCTCCTGTTGGGGCTGAGCGGGCGGCTTCTCCTGGGGCCTCGCCTGCCCCCAGGGCCTTGAAACCACGAATTCTTACTGTGTCCCCCTCCCAATGGGGAGGGAGGAGGGCGGTGAAACGGCAGCCCTCCCCTAGCCCCGCCCTTCCTGTGCTCAGTGCTCAGAGTGGGTTGTGGCCACAGGCAGCAATAAAAGGTACCGACTGGCAGACTCTCGTTCCGGGTGGTGTTGACGTGGGACTGGTTAAGCCGTCCCAAAGGAAAACACGGGAAGACCCACGTGTCACGCTGAGGAGGGCCAGGACTGCGGGGGCCTCCTTCGTGTGAATCCGTCTCCTCTCCCCCCAGCGGAGCCAGAGCTTGGGGCGCCTCCTACCACGCCATCCTGCCTGTTTAGGGGGCAGGAGGGACAACTGCCTCATGCGACACACGTGACATGGGGATGTGCTCTTACTTTGCTGTCCGTCTTTGCAGGTAGGGATTGACCATTAGCTGGGAGAAATGGAGGCACCACGGGGCCTGTCTGTCTACCTACCCTCTGTATGAAATGGAAAACCAAGGGACATGAGCGAATTCATCCTCCTGAATTCTGGGTGTCCGTTTATCTCTGAAGGCAGTTTTGTAACTTTTTTACGTAGGAGGTGAGGCCTTCCTGTATTCCCTGAAACACATGAGGGTTTGCTAGACTAGACAAAGTTGGATGTGGATAAAGCTAAAATTCTTCGTCAGATGGGAACGTTGGAGGGACTTCTGCCAGAGGTGGAAGGGCTGCGTGATCATTAGTTGGTTGGTTGCTCCCATTTAACAGGATAAGCAAACTGAGGCCCCCAGTCAGCCCCCGTGGCCTTGCCCTCTGGGCTCTCGGGGCCCTGTCTGTTGAAGAGGATTTCTGGTTGACCCTGCTAGGACATGGAGGGGGACGGAAGCATGGGCTGAGGTGGTGTGTTTTAAGTCAGATTGATGTCCAGGCCTCTCCTTTCTGAAAACATCAACTTAGCTTTTTGCAACGTGCAGTTTTCACCTAAATATGTGTCTTTGTAAGACTAAGGAGGGGTGCCAGACCTGGGAAGCTGTCACATGAGCACAGGGAGTGCATCTTAACCAAACAGCTGGTTTCCGAGTGGAAAGGGGCAGGACCACGTCTTCCTGATGTGGTAGTGTACGCGGCGGGGTGTCCGTGCCGGGCTCTCTCCTGCCGGGGCCCTTGGCGGGCCTCGGGGTTTCGTACTGCAGTCACCAGCAGCGTCCGTGCCGCGTACGGGGACCCCCACGGGTGTGCACACACCTCGGGACTGATCTGTTGAAGAGATTTCAAGAGGGGAAAGGGCTGAGTGACGGATCTTTAAAGATGTTGCCAGATTCCTCCAGAAAGAATGTCAGGGACTCGCTCTTCTGCCCGCCTGTACAACTCAGACATTGACGCACCCGATTCTGGCTAGTTGGGGTGCCTGCTGTGCCCCTCAGCCCTTGGCCTCCAAGGTCGTTCGTTCCCCCCCCTACAGAGGAGTGAAAGCCCTTTGATCAACCTTGGGTTTTGTTGCCCCTGCAGCGGGTCCCAGGGGTAGACTGGGTCGCTCCTTGCCACGTGGCCTGGCGTCCTGGGGGATGAAGCCGGTACCCGTGGGAACTGGTTTTGGCCTCAGCGTCCTGCCTGGAGCCTTACAAGTTCCCAGTTGGCGCTGTGGAGGGGATTTTGTTCCTTTTGAGAAGTTAGGGGTTGTGCAGGCTAGGCTGGGCAGCAGTTGCTGGAGAACGGTTGTGGCCAGAGGAGGGTGACCAGCTTGACCCGGCGTGTGCCAGGGTTGGGACGAGGGAGTTCGTGGCTGGTGGCTTGTGACTGTTTCTGCAGGCTCTTCCCTGGTGGCCCTACTTGGAAGCCCATTTTGGCTGCAGGGTAGTTGTTTTTTTCCAATGGGGTGTTTACTGATGTCTGGAAATGGTACATGGGACTTTGAAGAAGGTACATAAGCCCAGAAGAGGAAACACCGTTAGAACTTGGACCGTGGAAGCACCATTAAGGACTGAGTATCCTTTTGGCCCAGGTAGAACATATTGGGGAAAGGTGTTAGTGCAGAATTCAGTGGGGTTTTTTTCTGGGGAGTGGATCTGATCTGCCACTTGGAACCATTGTGAGAATGGACCTTTTGTAAAAGCAGAGAAACCTTTCTTTCCCCTCTTGATGGAGGCACTGGGGATTGGACCCAGGACCTTGTGCACGCCAAGCATGTGCTCTACTGCTGAGCTATACCTGCTACCCCAGAAAAACATTTTGTAATTTGAGGCAAGTCCTGGCTTTGATTCAAGTGGGACCCGCCTGTGGTTGACACGCACCGGGATCACGGCCTCCTTCCTGGTGGGCCCTCACCTCTGAAGCTAAGGGTGGATGGGGTTACCTCTTCCTGTTGAATCTGGATGAATTCAGATGTTACTAGCACCTGAGTGGAGTGTCCTGGTCGCGCACGCATTTATTAAGCTCCTACAAACACTGTTCATCGCCCAGGCAAACCCACGTCGCTTCTGGACTGGAGAGACCTCCCGGCGTTGGGCGAGCTGACCAGCCTGAGACAGTGGGGTGTAGTGGGGCCTCTGGCAACCTGGGGACATAGGGACAGATTAAGGGACAGTTGCTACTCTTGGGATTCTGATTTGGTGGCTCCTAATTTTTCAAGAGAAACTATGTTGTCTTTTGACTTGAAACTTCCAGTTTTAAGATACTGTCCATTGATTCACATTTAAACATGTCTTGACTTCAAGCCAAATCAAACCAGGTGGATGGATGAAAGGAGGCCAGCTTAGCCTCTGGCACCCCCTGTCTAGTCCCCCCTCCCACCCAAAGTACTGATGGGGGAACCAAGGCTCAGACCACATAGTGACCTGACAGGACCGCACCGGGAGGTTCAGGGGGAGCCAGGCCGGGGACCAGGTCTTCTGGCTGGTTTTCCAACCAAGGGTGCAGTCCTTTGTCGTAACCGCCGAAGTTACCAGTCTGCCTGAGCACGGATGCCCGGTGTCGCCTTTCTCCAGGTTGAATCTGGTCGGCTGTGCACCTGTGAAGATGTAGCTGACGTGCCTATGCAGGCTGTGGACCTACTGTGTGCCCTTCGGGTCTAGGGATGCAGGTGGGATGCCTGCCCTGCACAGACAGCTTTTGTCAACATTCACTCAGTGTTGAAGGGGCAACGCTCTTGAATCCTCCGTTCCTGCCACTTCACCTGGGGAGCGGGGCACGAGCTGTACTAACACCCAGTGTCCTGCTTCCTCTTCTCAAAGTCTGGTCCCCCACTCAGGTTTCCTCCCTCTGTAGGAAGGACCTGGTCTTGACCCCTGCCCTCCTGGCCTGTTTCCCCACCTGCTGGCCCTAGCCTGCTGCTCGCTCCATAGAAACTTGAAGGCTTCCAGTGGCCATCTCCTGGCCAAGTTGGGTTCCTGTCCTTTGGGACCTCTGCCTTGGACACCTCTGACCCCCACCCACATCTTGCACCCTGTGCCTCCAGGCTCTGCTCAAAGGGCTCCTTTGTGAGTGAGGCTCAGCTTGGAGGTGGCCTGGTTCGCTCAGGGGCCTCAGGCACACAAAGGAGTCACTCCTGGGGTTGTCCTGGGTGCCCTCCAGCCCAGGCTGCCAGAATGTGGGGCGCGGGGGTCGGGTGGACCCCGAGGTCAGTTGTATTCCTCCTCCCTGGCTGGGTGCTCACAGCAGCCTGCAGGATGGGAGGTGACCCCTAGTAGGGGGGTCCTTTCCAGTGTCTCCTCATTTAAAGGGAAGTGGCCGGGACAGCAGCAAGGAAAACTGTTTTCCCGTCCCTGCTCCTCAGCCTCGGCTTGCAACCAAAGACAGGGGTGCGACTCTCTTCCAGCCTCTGTTTAACCGTCTGTAGAATGGGGGCAGGGAGTGGGTTGTATAGAGGCTCCTTGGGTGACCTGTCTGCTCAGGGTCTGTTCCTAAAGTTGCTACGAAGGGTAACTGATGCTCCGGGCAGAGCCAGGCCATGTTGTTGTTACTGCCCGCACTGTTTAGGAACGCCTCAGTGGTCCTGGGCTCCAACCTTGACCCTGTCTCTCAGCCTCTTTTGTCTTAATTGTGCGCTTCCCCGAGGCTGCAGGTTTTCTGCCTCTTCCCACCCCGCACCCCTCCCAGGCCGCCCAGCCACCCCCTGGCTGCCGCCAGCCCTTCATCTGTCCGTCCCAGGCTTCTCCAGACGCAGCAGCCCTTAGGATAATCGCCGTCAAATGTCGCTGCCATCTGTTGCCTGACTTCCGTCCTTTGCCTCCACCGGAACCTCCTGGACTCCTGGCTGTCTGCAGCCTTGAACCTCAACCCCTGCACGGGCCTCGATCTCCTCTCACCTCCACCTGCTTTGCAGCAGGAGCCCGAAATGTGGCTGCCCTCTCTTTGCAGCTGTGGGGCATTGCTGGACCTGTTGGCAGTGGCTGCCCAGTGACACCAGAAATTAGCTTTGCCAACAGCTCACCCGGAGGTGCTGGCGCTGGGCGGTGGGCTCACACCTGGGCTCCCATTCTCATTGACTGGGGTCCTGTTGGACAGTTCCTGCAGCTCATGGGCTCCTGCACTCATTACTCTGGAGTGACTTAATAAATGCTGCTGATAGATAGGTCTGCGCGGGGGAGGATGGCAGACTCCTTGTAAAATGAGCTGCCTTGTTACTCATTTCACTCCTGGGCCAGGGTCCCCTCTGGTCGCACAGGCTGGCCTCCCCCTCCTCCCATTTCTTCCCCTCCCCTCCCCCCCTCTCTCCCACCCTCCTCTCTGGTTCCGGGTCAGGATCCAGGCCATCTGCTAGGGCCGGCCCCTGCTCCAGCAATTAGCCGTGGCTTTGGCTCTGCCTGCCAGCTACGGGCTGTAGCCTTAGGGAGTACGTCCAGTTCTGGGACTCAGGGCCAGAAGAAGCCCCGTCCCCTTTGAAACCTACAACCTTAGTTGAAAAGAACGTTAAGGCGGACAGCAGGCTCCCCTGTGCATCTAGGAACAAGAAGACCTTCCCCGACTCTTCCAGTCGCCTCCCCCGCCCCCACCCCCAAGAAAAACTGCTTCGTGCGGGTGAACTCAGAACAGCCGAAGACAAATATAATAATGAATTTATTATGAAGCTGCTCAGGCTCCCGGGATCACGTGGTGCCCCACGCCGCTGCTGCCGCCTTCCAGGGTCTCTGCTCAGGTGACCTCCGCCTTGTCAGGGCTGCAGAACCCTCACCCCTTTGCAGGGGGAGCCGGGGCATGGGGGGCTCCGAGCTGGGGGACGCCCTGTATTTGTTCACAAACATTTCTTTCTGTGGTAATGATAAATTACCAAGAGGGGTGATTAGAGAAACCCAGTCCAGATTGCGCACGCGGGCCTGGAAGTGAAGCCCTGCTGGGCCCAACCTCGTGGGGTGTAATTACCCCAGGGGGGGCCGTCGGGGGAAGGGGCGGATTGGTGCTTGAACCGGGAGCCAGCAGAAAATTCATCTCAGCTATTAGCTTGTAATTACAGAGCATGGAGGGAGCAGGCCTGAGGTCTGGTGCCGGGGAGAGCGGGATGAAAGGAGGCAGTAATTACAGGAGCCGCGGGGGGCTGGAGGGAGGCCGCTGCGTGCTGATTAGTAACGCCCTCCGCCAAGCGCAGAGGGGGCGGGAGCCGCAGAGGGGGCGGGAGCCGAGGCCGTGTTTAATGGAGTGTTAGGGGCCTGCCCCCCTTTTCATGTCCTGCTGCTCGGAGCATTCGGACAGCAGGCACCCCGATCGATCTAGGTCTGTTCTGAAGCATTGGGAACAAGGTGGTTCTGGAAAATGTCCTCTGTGCCACCAGCTGGGCTCACCATTCTGCCCTTGGATTTTTCTTTGCTCCCCCCCCCCCAAAGCTTTGTGCTGCTCCTGGCCGTGCTAGAAACTTAGGCAGAGACGAGAAAAAAGTATGATGGAAGCCACCACACTGGTGGAAGGAGCAGGGCGGCTGAGGGCCTCCCTGGCAGTGCTGGACGGGCGTTAGGCCATTGCCACCCGAGGGACACGGTCTGAGGGGCCGAGTTGATTTGCGGGTGCTGCCAGGCTGGGGGCTTCTCCTTTCCTGCCCTCGGCCTCGCGGCTGCGTTTGCCTCTGGGCATCTGGCTGTGGCGGCTCTCTTCTCCTGGGGGGTCGCGGGGGCAGCCAGCGGTGGCAGGAGGCACCTGTCCAGAGGAGGTCAGCAGCATGTGATGCAGATGGAAGGCCGGGAGGCCATCTGAGCTCTACACATGCTGGGGCTGGTACAGCGGGGAGGGAGCCCCGTCCCTGTCCCTGCCCTGGGCCGCCCCAGCCCCCGGGCCTCATCCATCACTGGCCTTCACGCTGTGGAGCCTGTTCCCAGCTGTTAGGATAATGAATTTACATGAGCTGATAATGTAGACACAGCTCAGCCCATGGCCAGGCACCGCAGAAGTTAATAAATACCTCTCTAATGAGGGCGGGGTAGGGGTAGGCGCCCCTGCTCTGGGGGCTGCCCTGAGGCCCACTGTCCCCCTTACTTGCCCCTGGGGTGTCCATTATGTCATGGTGGCACCTGCCTGGCTTCAGTGGTAGGACACCTGGGTGGGCAGGGGGCAGAGCAACCCTGAAGTGACTCCGAGCCTGTGACTAGTGGGTGAAGCACAGAGGTCGGGGTGGGCTCCCGGAGGCTGTGTCAGTTACCAGCAGGTCCAGGGTGACCCGTTATGGGCTCTGGGTCCCTCGAGTTTGGCCTTTGTCCTTCCATGTCCTTTGTGCCAGGGAGCTGTCACCCCGGCTGCCGGTGGTCCCGAAGCCCCCGCTTCCCCTCCCCGGCCATTCTGATGCACACTTGCTGAGGAGGAATGCTAATTTTAGACTCCCCTAACGAAGCTGTTCATTTGGAATTCTATTTTAAGTGACCTGACATCAGCAGAGCAGCTTCCCCAGCTTGAAGCTGCTCCAGGGCCCACAGCTGACACCACAGCAAGAATGCTGGCTTTGGGGGACCCCTAGGAGGCCAGGGGGGCTGTACACCGGGTGCTGCAGGCCTCTGGTGGGGCCTGGGCAGCAGGTTCCAGGCTTGGAGGAGAGGGAGGACAGACTCTGGGGGTAGAGTGTCACTGGATGCCTGTAAGGGGTGACAATGACATTCGGGTGGTAGCTGACCCAGGGAGGCAGGAGGCAGAGATTGGACCCTCCTGCTGAGACCCTGGTCACCCAGGAAGGGCTAAGGCCATTTGTGGGGGTTGGGGGCCAGCCCCAGTTCCCTGGGCTCCTGCGACCGGCCAGTGGGAGGCCCCAGTCTGGGGGGTGCCCCGTGCTCCTGTTGGTTATACCAGCCACGTGAGGCAAGTCTTTGTCTCTTTGAGGGCCCCCTTTTAAAATCAAAAACAAAAAAACCCTGGTTTGCTACAGAAAAGGTAGAACATAGGGAGGTAAAAAGGCCAAAAACGAGGAAATTGCGCCTCTTACTGCCACCAGAGCCCACCCCCAACAGCCTTGGGGGCGTGTGGTGTGTTGGAGTCTGGCCTGCGACTTGCTCCGTGGCTGTCCCCTGCTTATTCCAGCACCTCTGTACCATCCTGCCCAGCGCTGGCACTTGGCCACCACAGTGTGTCCACCCAGGTCCCAGCTGGCCAGCCTGTCATGTGGCCACTAGGCAGTGACCTCACATCTGCTCCCTGGGCTCGGGGGACAGACGGGTCACTGGGAGGCGGGAGGACCGCGTGGCCTGGGTCACATCCCTGCTCCCCCTCCCCCGGCCATCTCATGACAGCGTGTAGTGGGGGCTGTGGGGCAGAGTAGAGCCAGCCCCTCTCCCACCGCCCCAGAATGGGTGTGTATCTGGGACCTGACCAGCTATATGTATGGTCAGGTAATCCCAGCCCTGCTGTTGACTGTGTGTTGGCCCAAGGGCCTAAGCCTGGATTCTCCCATCTGTAAAATGGGCACAGTAATGCTTTTCTCTTAGAGTTGATAGGATTTGAAGGAATGCCAGGAAGAACGGGGAGGTGGTTAATGGCCTTTGATGGCATCAGAGGGGCCTGTTTGGAAGCTCTAGGTAAAGACACAGGAGTATATGGAGATGGTTGAACTTGGGGTCCATGAAGAAAGAAAATAGAGATTGAGGGTCTTGATGGAGGATGCCGTGATGCTCACTGGACCAGTTATCTGATGCTGCGTAAAAACCTGCCCCAAAGCCAAATGTGGGATTTGGGAGTGGCTTGGCCAGGAGGCTCTGGCTCCGTCTTTGATACCATCTCGTCTGATGACTCCCGGGGTCAGAGGAGTGAGCACCTGCCAAGATGGTGCCCCACATGGCTGCTCAGTTCCCCAGACGTGGGGCTCTCCACAGAGAGAGGAGTCCGAGGAGCCCAGGGAGGTGGCCAGGGGCTCTGATGACCTCACCTTGGCAGGCACACTCCATACCTCTGCTGTACCCTATTCAGCAGGAGAGTTGAGACGTCTGGCGCACGTTTGAGAGAAGAGGGTTTGTCTCCACCTCTTGAAGGCATGAGTGACAGACTTTGGACGTATTTCTGAACCCCCATCATAAATCCCAGCTCTGACGGTGTTTGCATCTGTGGTCTGGCATCACAGGTTGGCCTTGGCAGGTGGTGTCATGAGTGGTGAGGACGTGTATCTGGGCCTGGGAGTCGGGTTTGAGTCTTAGGTGTGCTGCTGAACTGTCCCCGGGGCAGCCCCGCATGGTGGTGCCTTCCTCCGAGTGCTGGTGGGACCTCCAGGACCTGGTGCGCTTTGTGCCGGGACTGGGTCTCTGCAAGGGCGGTGCTTCGTTGTATACACCCTCCCCCAAAATAGAACCCCACTGATCCACTGAGGGTGTCTGGTCCCAAGCGAGACTTGGATGACTCCTGGGCTGCCCAGATCAGCTCGTGTTGGGGTCATGTCCTTGTCCCTGCAGGCAGCAAGACGAGAGCTCTGGTCCCCCTCTGTCTTGGGGTGTCCTGTGTGTTAACTTCCACCAGCTACTGCCACTCAGGGACGTGGAGAGCTGGGCTGTGCAGCTCCCGGCCTGGTCGGAGCAAGGGACAGTGGCAGGGAGGGCTCTCAGGTTGGGGTGAGGGGTGCCCATCCCAAACAGCACACGGACTCCTGACACCGAGTCACCTCTCCTCATCGCATCTCTGGTCCCCCAGGTTGGGGGGGGGGCTAGTAGCAGGTGGCACAGATTCATCAGCTCGGGTCCCAGTTTGCTGAGCCTGACCTGTATGGACTCGCCAAGCCCCTCACCCACCCAGACCTGGGTTTGTTAATGCCCTCGGTAGCTGACTAGCTGTATGACGATAATAGTGGCCCCTGGCGTGTGCCAGGCCTGCTCTGAAGCCCCTCATGGGATTAATTTCATAAGGGACTCTGTCTTTATCTGCAGCTTACAGATGAGGAGGCTGAGACCAGAGGGGCAGAGTAACTTGTCCAAGGTTGCACAGCGAGAGGCCGCAGAGCTGGGACTCGAGCCCCGGCGTCTGGCAGCCTGTTCGGTGTAAGCCCTGACCTCTAGGCTCCTGCTGCTTCCTTGCGCTGTGGCCAGCTGTGCAAGTCCTGCGCTCTCTGTCCCTGGGAGAAGAGGGCACCGACAGGGGCCTGGGGCTGCCCTTCCAGAGCTCGGTGTCCGTCGTGCTCGAGGGTCTTCCAACAGCTGGCTGGGTGCCAGGCTGGCTGAGAAAGGACTCTTGTTAGGAACCTGCATTTTCTAGCCATCGGGCGCCTGGGGCAGGGACCCCCCACCCCACTGGGTTGTTGCGTTCCCTGCTGGGCTTGCGGTGCCTGTGGGCATGTGGATCCCACCCCCGCTCCCACCTTCTCCCCAGTTCTTCCAGAAAGAGGAAGACACACAGGGTCAGCCTCCGGTCAGCGCTGCCCCAGCTGCTCAACGGGGTTGCTGCTGCCGGCGCCGTCCCCCTCCCCCTCCCACGTGGCACCGCCCACGTGGCCGCCAGCAGCTGGGAGGCCAGCCTGCTGGCTGTGGGCGCAGGGGCTCTTGTGGGGGCCCTTTGTTTCCGAGGTACAGACCCTCTCCCAGGAGAATGGTGTTCCCTCGAGCTTGCGCCTGCCTCGGTATTGTCTTTTATGCCCCAGCCCCCACCCCCCACTGCCATGGCCGTTTACCTGGCCATGCCCCCAAGATTTCTTTTCCCACCTGCCTGGCAGGAAACTGATGGCGACCTTAGCCCGGCTGTCCAAGAATCAGTGTTTGGGATGTGTGTTGGGGCCTGCAGCCTCTCCTGGCTAGTTCTGGGGGCAGCAGATGGGCAGGGCAGGTCTTGGGGCCCACCTGTGGGGATCTCCTGTGCTCACCTGGCCACCCATGGGGATGGGTGAAGAAGCAGGTTCTAGTTAGACTTCAGATGGACTGAACACAGAACCCTGCAGAGATGAGAAGGGCTCTGGGGGGTGCAGAGAGCCTCTTGGGGTGGGGGCCTCTGCCGGGGGAAGCACACGTTCCTGCCACGTTATTTTCTTGAATGTTCTGTGTTTGTGTCCGCCCTCCCCTTCCATGCCTCCCCCGGACCCCTCTCCAGGTGACCCCATGCTCTTCCCTGGAGCTGCTCCCCTGAGGTCTCCGTCTGAGGCTTTGCAAGTTGGTTTGCCTCTCCCTGCGCACGCCCGCCCGTTGGCTTGCCCCCTGTGAGGCCGTGGGCCTGGGTTCACGCCCCTCGCATGTACTCATGGTGAGGGAACGGGGACTGGGCCAGTGCCCCCGAGAAGGCAGGAGATGTTAATGGAAAACTTATTTATGGTGCTGCTTGCGCCCGCTCACAAGGGGGCCTGGCCGGCCTTTATGATGGGGCGGTGAGGCTGGAGAAGGTCCAGCCTCCTTGGGACTTGAAAGGATGGGGGCTCCTGGGAAGGCGTCTGATGTCACCCCATGTGGGAGGCAGCTCCTCGGCCAGCCAGCCTGGGGGAAAGGGGGCTTCTCCGCGGATGGCAGTGCAGACCCACAGTTATAGTCTTTTTTGTGTGGGCGGGGCCCCGGCACAGTCTGCGGGCAGCTGTGCTCTCCGCCTGCTGCTGTCCTCCGAGCTGCCTTCTCAGTGCAGACCTGCCGGGTCCCTGGTGGCTTTGAGATTCAGCGGGGTGTGTTGGTGGCACACAGGGCTCTGGCCAATCCCCTGGAATGATCCTAGATCTGTGCTGCCTGCCTGTGCGAGTCTCAGTTTCCTTTTCTGGAAGATGGGCACAGTACAGAGCCAGCCTCCCCAGAGTGCCAGGCAGGTGGCCGGGCAGGCTGTGCTCTAATGTGAGCTGTTCTCGTGATCAGCACCGATGCCGCCCTTCTGTCTGCGGGTGTTCCTGCAGTTCTTGCAGGAATGCGGGCCCGCACCTCGTCTCCCCCGACCCCTGTCAGGAGGCGCTTTCCAATCTCCATGCTGCCCTGGGGAGGTGGTGGGGTCGTGCCACGGGTCGTGCTGGCACGAGCTGTTTGGCCTCTAAAATCACCAGGGTCCTGGGCACAGGGTTCTTTGTGGATGGATCTTAGAGGGTGGGGATCGCCGGGGCGAGGCTCCAGTCTTTCCGCAGCGCTGGCTCTGTTCTGCTTCACCTGTCCTGCCGGGTTGCCCGGGTCTCCTGCCGTCTCTGCATGCCGCCTGCTGGTGCCGGTCCCGGGCCCTGCAGACCCCGCTCTGGTGCTGGGCCCTCCTGCTCTCTGGGTGACCTCTGGTTCTTCTTTTCCTGTTTCAGGCATGAGCCATGAGCCCAAGTCCCCTTCACTAGGGATGCTTTCCACCGCGACCAGGACCACCGCCACCGTCAACCCCCTCACCCCCTCGCCGCTCAATGGCGCCCTGGTGCCCAGCGGCAGCCCCGCCACCAGCAGTGCGCTGTCGGCCCAGGCCGCGCCGTCCTCCAGCTTTGCCGCCGCGCTGCGCAAGCTCGCCAAACAGGCGGAGGAGCCCAGAGGTAAGAGGCGCGCCTGCCAGGCTGCGGCACGAGGGAGGGGGAGAGAGCGAGAGCAGCCCCTTCCTTCCTGCCCAGGCCTCGCCAGCTCCTGCGAGGAGCAGGTGCCCGGGACGCAGCTGTTCCCACGAGCCGCGCCGCCTTTGAAGGTCTCCGGAGGCAGGGCCGGCCCGCCCACATGCTTGCAGCCCCGTCTACTCTTGTTTCTCTCGGGCTGCTCGGTCCCGGCGGGGACAGCGCTGTCTGCCTGCAGGCCCTCCCGGGCCCCGGGAGCCTGGGAGCCCGCCATCCCCGGCACCTCTGCTCTGCTCCTGCTTCTCGCGCGCTCTGCTGCTTCTGTCTTTCTTGGGCTCCGGGAGCCACTGCGGGGGTGTCCGGTGGCCCGTGGCTGAGGCGGTGGGCGTGCTGGGCCACGGGAGCCCCAGGCGACTTCGGAGGGCGTGCTGGGCCCTGCTGCCCGCCTCAGGAGCCCCCAGCCTGCTCGGGGGAACCTCTTCCCAGGCGTCATGTTTCCCGGGAGACCAGGAACTCCAGGCCTTGATACCCACCTCAGACGTGGCAGGGCATGCTGTCTCTGGAAACGTTCCTTGTCCCAGAGTGGAGGGGCACAGCTTAACCCCCCAAGGCTGGAGTTTTGGGTGGCGTGGACAAGTGTCCCCCAGCAATCCAGAGCCCTATCCCGTGGTGTCACTTGGGCAGTGATGTGCTGTGTGACTTTAGGCAAACACGGACCCTCTCTGAACTTCAGCCTTCCTGTTTGTACCACAAGACTTGCTACAGCACTGGCTTTGAGCACTTCTAGGGGTGACGGTCAGCCTGTCTTGGTGAAGGGCTGCTGGTTGGATGAGTCAGGGTGGCAGGAGCAGTTTGCTGCCAGGAGGCCTGGGTCCTTGCGGGTTCTGGTGCAGGCCTCTCAGACACCCTCTGGGCTCACTGCCTAGAGGCAGGGAGTCGACCTCCCAGGCAGAGGAAGAGGGTACCCTGGGTGCTCTGCTTGCCCTGAATGTTCGAGGCTTGATCCTGGGCTCCGCGGCCCTCTTGGGCACCCAGAGGACATGAGTGCGGGAACTCTGTTTTCACAGACCCCAGGCCTCCAGCTCTGCAGAACGGACATTGGTCCTGACTTGGGTGGGCTCGGCATCTGCCAGTTTCTGAATTCCACCTGTTCCCAGGCCCTTCCTGCTTCCGTGGTTACTGGTGGAGGAGGAAGTGTTGAGGGAATAGGCTGGAACTGACGGGCAGAGTGGATATCGGCCCAGGAGGAAAGGCCATGCGCGGGGCCTGCTCTGCTAGGGATGGGCTTTGCCACGGGCATCCGCCTGCAGTGGGCTGCCCCGTCCACCCAGACAGACAGGCCTTCCCTGTCCCTGCACACGCGCCTCTCCTCGCCTCCACGCCCACCAGGGGACGCCCTGACCGCATGTGGGCAAGACCAGCGGCAGGAGCCCCGCTGGTGTCCGGAGACCCTGCCGTTCCGGGCCACCGCACACCACACAGCTGGAGAGCAGAGAGGCAGTGAGCACCCTGCCTGGCCCGGTGCAGCCCCCCCCCCCCCCCCCACCGAGCACTCGTCCCAGGCTGGCCGCAAGCCCCACAGGAGAAGTGTCTGCAGTGGGAAACCTGAGCCGGGGTTGAGACCTGGGGGTTTCTTCAGAGTCTGCGAGAAGCCCCCTGGGGCAGAATCTGCCCAGCAGACTTGACTGACTTCCTCCTTGGCATCCCAGGAGGCAGAGACACAGGGCCGGTGCGGCTTTCAGAGACGGCCGTCAGCACGTGGGAGGACGCTGGCTCCATCTGGCTGAGTCACCCCCGAGTGTCAGGGCTTCATCCACCAGCTGTGTCCACTGCTGGCAGCTGGGCTCGTCCCGGGGTGACACCCCTCATGCACAGAGGATGTGGCGGTGCAAGGGCAGGCAGTGGCGAGTTCTGCAGACATGGCTCATGTGAGGGCCTCAGGCACAGAGCAAAGCTGCCTTGATGGCCTTTGTCCCCTCTCTGCTGCCCCAGGCTGGCTCCAGTGTCCGGCTTGAGTGACAGGCCAGTGGGCAGCCAGTGTGGCAGAGGCTGCCGTGCCTCACTGGCCAGGAACAGAGTGTGCCGCTGGGAGGGCCCTGCTCCCCCAGCTGTATCCGAGTGTTCTGCGTGGTGCTCTGGGAAGGGTGCCCAGGGACTTTGCAGCAAAGGGTCAGGAGAAGGAGAGGGGTGAGCCACGCTGGCCCGAGCTCATACTGTCTTCAGAGGGTGGTGTCTGCCGCGGGCTGACCCAAAGTGAACCCCATCATTCTGATGAGAAGGCCAAGGCCTGGGGGACTCAGCACCTGGGGAGCAGTATTTGGACCCTGGGCCGCCCTGGTATGAAGTCGTGCTGTGTGTCCTGGGCACGCGCCATTTCTGGCCACAAGCAAAGTCTGAGAGTTAAAAGTAGCAGCAAAGAGCGCTATTTGTGATGCTCCATCTGGTCAACCCCACTGGGGCCTCAGGTTGAAGACATGAGCTCAGTCACTCCTTGGAGCATCCTCTGGGCCACACCCACACCTGGTCCCCGTTTTTCGCACTGAGTCGCCCCAGTGCTGACTGGCCAGCTCACCTGCCTATAGATTGGGCTGGCAGCCCAGAGTTGGCCCATTGTACAGATGGAGAAGCTGCAGCTCAGAGAGGTCAAGGCGTGAGCCTCAGGTCACACAGGTGGCAAGAATGTGCCCTGTGTGTGTCCTTTGCTGCTGCATCTTAAGCCTTTCCAAGTGGACATAGCTGGACTCAGGACGGCAAGCCCGAGTGCATGGCCCTGGCTGGGGGAGGGGTGCCTCGGCCCCACCCCCAAGCACCCACCACAGTGGTGCAGGGTCTGTGCTTGGTGGTGGGGTGGGGGTGGGTGCAGAGAGAGGTGGGGGCTGTCAGCTTCTGGAAGCCTGGATGCAGTCAGGGCTCGAGGGGAGAGCCAGCAGGCCCCAGACCCCGTGCCCTGCCCCTCCAGAGAGCCCAAGGGGGATGTTTGCTGGGCTTGGTGATGGGGGAGAAGGTGTGAGTTTTTTAAACCTGTTAATTTCTTAAGATATCATTCACATCCCTTGAAACTGATCTTTTAAAGCATACGATTCAGTGGGTTTTCCTGCATTCAGAGTTGTGTGACCATCACCCTTAATTCCAGAACATTTTTGTCACCCCTAAAAAGCACCCCGTCCCCACACCCTTGCCCAGCCCCGGCAGCCACGATCTGTCTCTGAGTCTGCTGTCTGGATGTCTGCCACCTGTGGGCTCGTGCAGCCCCGTGACCGGCTCCCGCGCTCAGCCCGGTGTCTCTTTGGTTTTGGTGACTGAATGAGCTGGCGGTTGGACGGCACCTCACACCTGACACCAGGTGTGTGAGGAGGTAGCCCCAGTGAGGGCTGTTCCCTCCTTAATCACGGCGGTGATGGCCTACTGAGCGCCTGCTGTGTGCCAGGCAGTCCCCCACTGCGTCCCCAGTGCAGGCCTGGCCTTTGCTCTCTATCCATCTTGCTGCCGCTGGACAAAACCTAGCTTTCAGCTTCTGGCTTCCTGAGTCATAAGCAGCAGAGGGGAGACTGGAAACTCCGCGAACCTGTGTCCCGCCCCCACTAGGCCCCCCCACGCCCATGTCCCCCTCCTCATAGGGAGGGAGCCAGGGCCTCTGCTGAAGGCCTCCCTCCTGTGAGGGCGAGGCCTCCTATCTCTTTAAGGTGCCCCAGGATGCTGGGGTAAAACGCCCCTGTGCCCCTAGAGGAGCTAGCATCTTAGTATCTGGAGGCTGAGGTGACCCAGGACCCCATGACCAAGCCCCAACAGCCCCGTCCTCACGGGCAGAGCGGTCCCAGGTAGAGCCAGCATCGCTCCAGACCTGTACAGGGAGGTGGTGGGAGGTGGGCCTGACGGTGCAGAGGAGACAGGCGAGGCTGCGGGCCCCCCTCCTGCTGTGGGGCCGTCCTGATCGGCTGCACACCGCCCGGGCTCTGGCTTCTGCCCTGGGTGCCTCCGGCTACCCGTGACCCTCCCCGCCCCCTTCCCCCACCGCGGAGGCGTCTTACTCTGAGCCGCGAACCGGCTCTGCCCTCTGCTTCCCAGGCTTGTGTCTATCCTCACGTCGTGTCTCCGGGGCGCGGTTTAAAAATTCAATTCCGAGGAAGGAATCTACACGCCGCATCACTTGCTCTGCCCCCGAGAGAGGACATGAGGAGGTGGGAATTTTACCTTTCCTGAGGCTCCAAGACACGTTCTTTCCTATATAGCCACACGGCCCTGCTCGGGCCCCCGTCGGCCTGCGTGTCTGCCCCTGGGGGACTCCTGAAGGGACTGCATGCGCAGGGGGACGCCTGGACCCGCGCGGCCCTGTCACCCACTTCCAAGTGGGCACTCAGCCAGGCGGACATGGGTATTGGCAGGCTCTGGTCATGTCCTTGCTGTGTGTCCTGGCACGGCGCTCTCCCTCTCTGAGCTATCTTCTGTTCTCAGGGTGAGGATAACATCCTGCCTTAAAGATACTAATGACCCGGGGGGAACACGAGCTCCAGGCACAGCGCTGCATGCAACAGATGAGGTCCACCAACCATGGCCACCCTGTTCCCTGCCCCCACTGCCTTCCCCCGCCCCCAGCAGCACAGCCCGGGGCTCTCGCTGGGAGGGGCTGGGAGAGCAGAGTGCTGCGCATGTGTGCGTCTTGAGACCCAAATTGGCCCCATTTTGAGGGAGAACCTGTCCCGTCTGGGCTGAGGTGGGGGGTCAGCCCTGGCCTCCAGGGCTGCTGCTGCCTGTCCCGACAGCGTGGGTGCTTCCAGGCCCAGGGCAGCCCCCGCCACAGACCCTCGTGCCCCTGAGACCCTCGTGCCAGAGACCGTCGCCTTCGGTCTTTGGAGAAAGGGGGTCTCAAGACTTGACCAGGCCCACGCTGCACGTTCTGCAAGGAGCCTTGGGGTGCAGTTTGGGTCTGACCCCACGTTGGTGGTCCTGGTTGTACCCATGAGACCCTTTGTCAGTGCCAGGCGGGGGCTCCCCAGCTGCAGGGCAGTGTGGGAGCCCGACGTGTTGGCCGCTGCTCAGGGATGGCGCGTGAGACTCAGGGCCGTGCTGCCTCCCCACCCCCGGGAGCACGTAGGGCAATCCTGACCGGTTCCCCTCTGGTCCCCATGAGGCCAGTCTCCTCTTCTGGGGGCAGAGGGGGCAGGGCGGGCTCTGGAGCCACAAGGCCTATTTGCATCCCACATCCAGCCCTCCCAGCGGGGCGTGGGGGTTGCCGAGCGGCCTCACCGAGCTGGTCTGCCAAGAGCACAGGCACCGATTCCACCGCCTGCCAGAGAAGTGACCTGTCAGCCCCGAGCGCGGTTGGAGGGGAGCAGGCGGCTGCTGTCTGCAGGCCTCGTCTTGTGGCTGGCTTTGCAGTTGGGTCTGGTTTCCGTTGGGCCCCCGGAGCCTCCTAGACCGAGGTCCTGTTCCTGGGAGGCCAGGGAGCATGCCCCGCTCTGTCGAGGTTGGGGGTGTGACTGCCCAGCAGTGGTGCCGTCACACAGCCAGCCGGAGTGAGGCGGGAGGCGGGAGGCGGGGCTCTCCTGTTGGGCCTCCTGAAATCTGCTTCTTTTAAAGAAAATAGCTGAACAGATGAGGGGAGAAAAGATCCCGCCCGGCATGCTCACGGCATGTGTTTTGGGTGCGTGGCCGCAGGGCTTGGCGGTGCAGCACTTCCTGGGGCATCTGCAGCCCCGTCTGTCGTGTCGCATGGGTGTGAGCTTAGGGGCGTCTTGGCACCTTGTCCTTCTCTGTCTTCCAGGCCAGGGATTTGGAGGAGAGCGAGTCCTATGGAAAGGAGCTGGGCCTGCCCTCTGCAGGGAGCCAGATGGGAGAGGAAGGGTTAGTGGGTGATGCCTGGCTCTGGGGCATTTGGACAAGACACCTCCCCAGGCCATGTTGGTGCAACAGTGACTTCCCCTGACACCTCCCAGAAGCCCCCTCTGCTTCCCCTCGGCCCACCTTCCCCCCTTCTCCCTCGTGTACCCCCTCTCTGCCCCTCATGTACCTTCACAGGCAACACGGGAACCCACCATCCTCCCAGCCCCAGTCCTGCTCATTGTCAAATAATTGGCCCCTGAAAACGCATCTCATGATAAAGATCACCCTTGCCTTTGCTGGTTGGGGCTTAGTGACCATCACATGATGGCGCGCTGGGGACAGGAGCGTACCGCTGGCTGGAGGCATGAGGCGGGGTGAGAGCTCCACAGACAGCGTGGTGGGTGGACAGGGCCCCGGCTGCTCCGACCGTGGAGAGGCTGGCAGGCCGGCCGGGAGTGTCCCGGGCCAGGGAGGGAAGCAGGCCTGTGCAGCCTGTGGGGCTCTTTCCCAGGGGTTCTCCCTGAGCTGTAGGTTGGTGGAGCCATCGACCTTTGTGCGGCCGAGGGCAGCCCTGTGCACACCGAGTGCCCGGCTGGCCCCTCTGCCAGGCCTGTGGGGAGTCCAGGGGGCTCTCACCCTGCTCCCTGCCTCCGTGGGCTGGCGGTGGGGACTTCGTCTCTGTGCCTCACACGTGGTTGTGTCGGAGGGTCTCAGGTGGCTGCCTGCCCTGCTGCTTGATCCCCACCCTAGACCTGTCACGGCCACCTGCAGCCAGCACCCCAGCTGTCTCTGCGGCGTGGGCCTCTCCAGCCCTGCGAAGCCTGGAGTGGCTCCGGCCACAGGAGTGGGTGTCTCAGGAAGGTGTCCCAAGGGTCCAGTTTCAGGGAACACATCAGGTTGTCACTGTCCCTCATCTGCTCTCTGTCCCTGCCCTGAGTGAGGTGGCCTGACTCACTCTGCAGTGTGACTGAGGCCTGGCCTTGCCCCACCACCGCCACCCACCAGTGTGCCAGGCGGGGGTGGTCCTGGCACAGAAGCCCTTGTTAAGGGCATCCAGTAGGTGCTCAGTGGCTGTTTGCATGGCTGGTCGAGCAGGCGTCTAGGAAGTCCATGGGCGTCTGTGTTGCTGTAGTTTTATTTCCAGCCTTCCTCCTGCTCCCCTTGCCACGATGTTGGGGTCTCAGCTGTTAATTACATGTGCCCAGGCGGCCTCGGGCGCTAATCCGTGAGGTCAGATGACAGAGGTGACGCCCTGCCGCCTGTCATCTCCCATCCACACGCGTCTTGCTGACTCTGGCCACATACCGCCAGTTAATTACTGCCCTCGCAGTCGCCCTGAGAACGGGGGTCTGGCCGATCACACTAATTGGCGGGTGCATGGTAAGGGATCGATCTGGCCGCGGAGTGACAGCCCGTCTGGCCCACCCCCAAGGGGCGAGGCTGCTGATTGCCCGAGGCCTCCGCGGGCGGGCACACCCGGCCCCTGGGCTCCCGGTCTCTCGCCGGCCCCTCCTGCTTCCTCACTCCCCCGCATTTAAAAACGAGGGGAATCGGAGAGACCGAGCTAATGGCACGGGGGCAGAGGCTGGGAGGGTGGGCTGAGAGGTGGCAGGGTGCAGCCAGGCGGGAGCCAGGTGGCCCTGAGTCCCCACGTGCAGATGGTGTGACCCCTGAGCCGTCAGACTCTCCTGGTTGCGAGGCCCCAGGGACTGGTGCAGGCGGGGCTCTGAAAGGTTTGCTCTCAGCCTCCCCTCCCTCTGCCCGGCCTCTTAAGGAGCAGAGCCCCCTGACCTTGACCCCAGCTTTTCCTCCAGGCACTGCAACCTCTGTCTTGACTGCTGGGGGCCCTTGTGTTTGTTTTTGTTTGTTTCTTTACTTTTTTAGCTTCACAGTACTTTCCTCCCCCCACAAGCAGAGTTTCCACGGGGCAGTCCGGGGTGCAGGCCAGGCACACAGTAGGTCCTCCAAGGCGTCCATGCACCTGGGGCTGAGGGTGGGGGGAGTGTGAGCAGCAGTCAGGGTAGCACCCTCCCCAGGAGCCCAGAGGTGGACACACCCCAGTGTCCACGGACAGATGACCGGTTGAACAAAATGCAGTCGGTCCGTATGGTGGGATATTACTCGGCCAGGAAAAGGAATGATATCCTGACTCAGGCGTCCCCGTACACGAGCCATGAAGGCATCATGCTGAGGGGACAAAGCCGGGCCCAACAGGCCATAAAATTCCGTTTCCATGAAATGTCCAGAAGAGGCAGATTTATGGGGACAGAGAGCAGGTGGGTGGTTGCCAAGAGCTGGCAGAGATGACAGGGACTGCTGATGGGGACAGGGTTTCTCTTTGGGGCGAAGGAGAGGTTTGAGTGTTGACTGGTGCTGGTGGCACGGCTGTGAATGTACTAAAAACTGGTGAATTGCGTACTTGATGTGGGTGAGCGTCAGACGAGAGAGTTACAGCTCAGTAAAGCCATCATGACTGAAAAAAGAGCAGTGGGAATTCCATGGAAGTTCCTTTTTTAAAGAGAAAGATTTCTCACCTGGTTCCCCCCTCCCTTCTCCTGAAATTTAAAATGAGACTATTACCAAAATCTAAGTATCTGCGGGAAAGTACATAGACGTTAGTGTCCGGCAAGGCAGATTTTCAGAGTGAACCACGCCTGATAAGGAAGTGGTGAGGCCCTGGCCACCGTTCTGCCCGCACTGGGTACAGCATCTGGATCCCATTTTTTGTCTTCCTCGCTCAGTGGCATTTGTGCCACCCACCTGCGTGGCTGAGGGCTCTGGTGGCTTTTTACTCCCCCCACCCCACCCCGGGGCCCCCGTTCTGAGTTTCCCTTTAGAGCTGCTGGGCCTGTGTCTTTGGTGGACGGCAGCCAGGTCCCCGGGCAAGGGGTTACCTGGCCCTGGTGTGGGCAGAGATGGTGCTTGGGAAGATGTACCCAGTGTCCCCAAGTTGAGCAAACCTGGTGAGGGAGCAGGGATGCCCTGTGCTGACTTGCGATGGATGGCAGCGGCCAGCTCCACGCCCCAGGGCTGGCCGGGTCAGCTGAGACCCGCCTCCTGCTGCTTCTCATCCGCTTGTCAGGCGTAGCTTGTTTCAAAATCTCGGGGGCTGCCCCCCTGGGAAAGGAAGGTGGCCTTGTTGTCTGCCATTGGCTATCTGTGGGCAGTAATGACATCTGACCCAGAGCCACGGAGCTTGCCCCAGCCACTGGGCGGCATGGCTGGGACCTGGACCCAGGGCTCGGTCTCAGTGGTTGGCCCTGGCCACTTTGGGGTTGCAGAACTGCTGGTGCGTGGGCTGAGGTTGGCGAGTCCGTCTGGGGAGTTGGGTCACACCTCAGGGGCAGCAGCCTTCAGGTGACGGCTCACTGCCCTTGTTGCCAGACGCTGATGGGTGGGAGCTGGGAGTGAGGGGGTGCCTGGACTTGGTGGTGTTCCCGCGGTCGCCGAGCAGCTCGGCTGGGGGCAGATCTGGCTGGACCTGGTGTCTCTTCGTGGGGCTGCCCTGTACAGTGTGTGAGCCGTGCACAAGCCTAGGGAGTCCACACTGGAGCTGCCCAGCCGGGAGCACCCTGGCCAGGGCAGAGCTCTGTCCAGACAGCTGTGGGCCCTCAGTATCCGTGCTGGCCCGTCTTCCTCCCCAACCCCCAGGGTTGCAGGAGCCCCCAGTGGGCCCCCTCAGAGGGGAGTATTTGCAAGATGGGGGGCCTCTGTAGCCAGATCCGCCCACATCAAGGCTGGCACCCACCCCAAGTCAAAGCCAGAAGGAGGAGTGTTCAGGTCCCAGTGCCGCCACCTCTGGCCACATGAGCCCACACAGCCCCTGTGACTGTGGGCAAACGTGGTGCCTAGAATTTGTTGAAGCTGTGCTGTGGAATAGAATCTGAAGATCCCCTATTTGGCCTGCCCCAGACACAGGGCCCCAGGAGCTCTCCGTGGCTCTCAGATGAGGTGGGGTTTGCCTTGGGTCTGGGTCGCGGACCTGCGTGCCGGAGGGGCTTCTGTGTGAGTATGTGCGGGGGTCCCTTCCACCCCCAGGCTGCAGCCCAGAACAGTGTAGGGTGTGGGTATGCCCACACCTGAACCTTGCTGGGCCTGGGCGTGGCTCTCAGGAAGCCACCCCAAACAGCAGAGCTCCAGGGGCCACTCTGCTACCCCTCTGCCAGGATATGCCTCAGTCACGGACCAGAGACACGGCAGGAGGCATCAGGGCGAGCCTGGTGCCTGCTGGGCTTGGGGGAGCCGGCACACCTAAACCCTGTCACCCCTTCCTCACACATGGCCCCTCCTCTTCGCCCCTTGTGCTGCTGGCCAGCTTGGCTTAATATGGGTGCCTTCTTTCTTGGGACCCAAAATGAATTCCTCCCAACCCCTAGGGCCCTGCCTCTCCCCCCCCCCCCCGGAACTGCCAGGAACTAAACTGACCCCTGCCAGCCTGGAAGTCCCCAGACCTCCCTGGGGGGACTACACATGGGAGTGATGCTTGGGGCTGGGGACACCTGTTCAGGCTACTGTGTCTTTCTCCCGCAGGGTCTTCACTGAGCAGCGAGTCGTCCCCCGTGTCCTCTCCAGCCACCAACCACAGCTCCCCCGCCAGTACGCCCAAGCGTGTGCCCATGGGCCCCATCATTGTCCCCCCCGGGGGCCACAGCGTCCCCAGCACACCCCCCGTAGTGACCATCGCCCCCACCAAGACCGTCAATGGCGTCTGGAGGAGTGAGAGCCGGCAGGTGAGTGCAGGGTGTGTGGGTGGCGGCCAGATACGGCCACAGCTCCTGGGAAGGCGGCCTTCCGCAGAGCAGGCCTGGATTTGGGGTTGAAATCTCTCCCTGAGTCCTCACGTGGTCGCATTCTGTGCGTGTCTGTGTCCTGATCTCTTCTCATAAGGACAGCAGTCCTATTGAGTCAGGGCCCACCCTAGTGACCTCATTTTAACTTAATCACCTCTTCAAAGATCCTGTGTCCAAGTAGGGTCACTTTCCAAGGTCCTGAGGGTTAGGACTCAACCTCATGAATCTGGGGTAGACTCAAAGCTTAAAACGGTGTTTGCACATCATAAGCACTTGGTAAACAATAGCTGTTATTATTTATTGCACACACAGGATTAAAGTAGCGAAAATGCCAGCCCATATTTTCACACGTCACGTTTTCCTGTTTCTGTCTTAACTTCTGGCACCTGCCCACCCCAGGAGGCCCTTTCCCACACTTGGGGGTCCCCAGATGTGCCCTGCCCAGGTGACCTGGTTGAGCAGAAGGAGCCAGTGGCCTTGGGAGCGGTTTTCAGTACCGGCCCCGGGGCTGAGCCCGGCCAGCCTCCACCCGCCCCGGCTCCCAGGTGCTCCCAGCCTGCAGGGGCCTTTCCTAATTGAGAACCCTAGTGCTGCACTTCTCTCCTGGATTTTTCTGCCGAGTTCCCAGAGGGATAGCACCACTTGGAAATACTAATTAAACCACAAAGAAAGTGGAGGAAGGGGGAGGGGGGAACTCTCACCTCACCCCAACCCTGCTCTCTGCCCTGCTGGCTCCAGTTGGGGGACGGGCACCAGAGCCCCACCTGGTCATCACTCAGGGTCTCTTTGCCCTGGAGGTTGGAGGAGCCAGCCTCCATCCACAGAGGTGGATCCCTGGATTCCTGGAAATAGGCCAGTACCCCCAGCTGAGTGTGGCCCTAGCTTGACCCCCACATCAGAGGTGACGGGCCTTCCCAGATGGTCACTTGGCCATGGCCCCGTGCCCACCCAGAGGCTGCTCTCCTGGCTTTGTTGCAGTTGGGAGACGGGGCGGCAGGGCTGGGCCTGGCGGGCAGGTCCCGGCCTGAGCCCCCCCCAAGTCCTGGTTTGAGGTCGAGGACAAGAGGTCTTCGCCGGAGCCTCCTGCCTCCAGAGGGTCCCCTGGCCCCCTGGCAGTCAGCCTTGACCGCAGGACCCTGACCACGTGACCCTCGTGACTCACTGGGCCCAGGCGGGTTCTGGGTCCTGATGCGTCCCTGGGTCAGCCCTGGCTGGTGATGGTGCCCATGGCCCGAATCCTCCCTGTGGTCCTGCACACAGCAGCTGCCCCTCCAGACCCAGGAGCCTCCCAGCTGTCTCCCTCCTGGACGCTCACATGCCTTCACGGTGGGCCTCCTACCCCCCAGCACGGCCCTCCCTCCTCGGGGGTCCTGACTGCCTTAGAAACACTCAGTAACCCCAGAGGAAGGGCCGTGGTGGGTCTGCCCCGCCGTTTACCGAGCCGGCGGTTCATGAAACACTGATGCCACCAGGGAGGGTGGGGGGGGACAGAGCTGGATTAGCGGATGATGTACGGCTTGTCAGCTCCCGCACAAAGGCTCAGCGGAGAATTTAATCCTCCTGGGGAGGGGAGACGTGAGGACAGGAGAGGGAGTCACTTCCTAAAGTCCCGGCACGTGAGTCACGGGGGTGGGGCTCCTGTGCAGCAGGGAGTCGTGGGGGGCCTCGGGGCCTCTGCGCCGGGGTCACCGGTATTTCCCGGGTAGCGGGAGCCATGAGAGGACAGATGAAATGACAAATAGTCTGTTTTAAAGCTCACAGGGCATGTCTGCCCGTCTGCCTGTGGAACCCTTCCTAATCACCAGAGAATGAAGGGTTCTCCCGCTACCCTCTCCCCCCCACCCCCCATCCTCCCTCCTTCCATCTCTCCAGCTGCGCCTGAGGCCGCCTGCCACTCAGAAGCGAGAGCCGCCCGCAGATGCCCCATGGTGCAGGCCTGGCCGCCGCAGTCAGGGGCCTTGGGGGGGCCAGCTGAGCCTCCCAGGCCTGGCCAGGACTGAGGGCTGCTGCCCCAGCCCACCCTCCTGACCTCGTTCCCAGGTGCCTGTCACAAGCTTGGCAGGGCGCCAGCCAGACGGGAGACGCGTGGGTCTGGCACTGGACTCCCTGCCCGCTGGCCCTCCCCGCCCCCGCCCCCCCCCCCCCCCCGGCTCCGTATTTGTCCGCAGCTAGCCGGGAAGGTGCCATCTGGCCCAGCTGCCTTCAGGCAGGGCTTTGTCCCGCCAAGGGTTGCGGGGGGCTTCTGAGGACGTCTCTGGGCTGGGGGCGGTGGTGCATCCAGGCCCTTCCTCTGTGGCAGGGGCTGCCTGGGCCCCCCCCCCCCCCGTTGGATTTAGCAAACACAGTCAGAAGCATGGGGAAGGGGGTGATGGCCTGGTTTGCCTAGAGCTTCTCCCCAGATTTTATCCTCAAATTGAGATCCCCTTCCAAGGACTCTGCTGTCCTGGGCTGAGGGTAGAACACCTTTGGCTGTTGTCTCCCAGCCACTCCTGCCCGAGGGGGAGTGGGGCCTTGCTGCCAGCGTGGAGGCAGAGCCCAGGCCACCCGGCCTGTCGATCAGCGCAGCATTTGTCAGAGGAGCTGCGCTGGTACCTGGGGGCCCTCAGGTTCCAGCTGCTGTGTCCCCTTCTGGAGAATGTCTCAGGGCCATGCTGTTCCTTGTTTAGTCCACCCCAGACTTTGGGCACAGGGCCTCTCCACCCCACAGTGGCCCCTGTGAGGGGCAGTCAGCCCTGTGCTGGTGCCAGTGGAGGGAGGGGTGTGGGGGGGGCCCAGTACTGACCTGGGAACAGTCCCTTGGATAAGGAGCACAAGGAGGGGGCTCGGCTCGGTGGCGCGGCTGCCGTGCACGCCCCGCTTCCCCCTTATATCTGTCTGCACGCTGTCCCCTCTGCTCTGTGAGGGCTGCTGTGATGGCCCATCTGACAGCCAGGGAAACCGAGGAGCAGGCACTTGCAGGACCCGTCCTGGGTCTCCAGGACCAGACCGCAGTCCACCCTGCGCCTGGCCCAGCCCGTGTAGGCGTCTCCTGAAACCGGGAGGTGGGAGTTCTGGGCTCCCCGCCCTGACCCGGGATTGGTGCGCCTGTGTGCCCCACCCTTGCCACCTGCCTCGTGAGCACCCCTCCTGGGAAGGGCAAGTTGGGGTTCACGCACCGCAAGGACCCCGCCGGGAGACTGGAGGGGCTGTGCCGACGCGCGGGGAGGGAACAGATGTTGCCGCTCATTAAAAATTCCAATCAGCGGCCTGTCTCCTTCAATTAACGGTCGCTGCTGTGTCTCCTGGAGGACTGAGGAGGGCGGGGTGGTGGCCCGGCCCTGGCTTGTTTGGTAAATATGCCTGACGGATGGGCCCTGCCTGCTCTGCGGCGTCACCCCTCCTGACATGGAGGACGGGTCACGGGGGTGGGTGCAGTCCGTCCCTTGTTGCCCACGAGGGGAGTTAGGTCAGCTGGGGGGCTCTGCTGCCCCGTCTCCTGACTCTGACAGAGGGAGACCATGGGCAGAGCTGGGGCTGCGGGGGCTGGAGGAACCAGGGGAGGACGTCCTCTTGGGGACGGGCTCTTGTCGCTGCCTTGTGTGCGGTGGTCGTTCCTGGGTACGTGCCCATTCAGAGAGGAGGCAGAGGCGTGTTGGCCCCCCTCTTTCTCAGGGTGTTGGCATTCCGGGCCGTGGTGGAAACACCGCAGGTTTAGGTGGACAGGCCTGGGTTCGTGTCCTGCTTTGCTGCTGTCAGGAGTGGCCAGACCTGACCCCGGGCGGGGGGTGCTGTGCGATCCGCCCCAGGAAGGGCCGGGCTCCGGAGCTCTCGGGCTCGGGGCCGCCGGGGCCGGCAGCATCCTCGCCGAGGCTGTGCAGGGCTCTCGTGGTGATGCAGCCTTGGCTGCGGTCAATGCTCTGCACCTTACCTCGCGGCTCCCGTTAAGCCGCGTGAATAACCAGAGCGACAGGACCTTTCGACGGTCATGGAGCTACACGCTCCTGCGGATGGGCATGCAGAATGTTCCTTTGTGTGGCCAGGGGTGACGGGGGCCGACTTTTTCCCGTTCCTGCCTTGAGCAAGCCCCTTCTGTTTCCCCGGTGTCTGCCTCGCCGGCCAGGCCCCAGGCCTCGCCCTCTGTCCAGGAGTCTGGGGGGGGCAGGGCACAGCCCTCAGCACCCTCAAGATAAGTCTGGCCAGTTGAAGCCCCACAGCTGCCTGCTCTGGCTGGTGCCAGGGCCACCCAGGGTTTGATGGCAGGGCAGGCCGGCATGTTCAGCCCGGGGACAGCGCCAGCTTTTTGGCCACGTTCTCCATGGGCATCGGGGGCGAGGTATCTGTGATGCAGGCCAGCAACTGCCAGCACAGCTGATGTCCCGGCCCCTCGGGTGCCTGTGCGCACCTGGTGATCAGCAGGCAGGGCCTCCAGACGGTTCTGTGCACGCACTGTCGGCAGAGCTCTCTTCCTAGGGTGCTGGAATCTTCAGTTTGGAGCTGGCGTGCCCCTGTGGGAGATCGTGCTTGGATGGGCATGGGTGCGTGTGCGAGGCGGGGTAGGTCCCTGCGTGGCTGTGTTCCTTGTGGGCACTCGGCTTGGGGACCTGTGTCCGATCCTGAAGGGTCTATCCTTGCCCGTTGACTGAGGAGAGCGCAAACCCGTGTGTGCTTTTCTTCCTGTTGTGCCTCCCACGCCCCGCATACCACGGGCTTGGGCAAGAACCCTGAGAAAAGGCCATCTCTGGAACGTGCGCTAAAGGAGCACCCCCGCCCCGGGGGTCTGGGGGATGGCCCAGCCCGTCCTTGCTGGCAGCAGCGCAAGCTGGCCGGCTGCCTGCCTCCTCGCCCCGCCCTGACCGCTGCTCTCTGCCCTCCAGCAGGACGCCGGCTCCCGGGGCAGCAGTGGCGGCCGGGAGCGCCTCATCGTGGAGCCCCCGCTGCCCCAGGAGAAGGCGGGGGGCCCAGCCATCCCCTCCCACCTGCTCAGCACCCCCTACCCCTTTGGCATCTCCCCCAGCTCGGTGGTACAGGACTCCCGCTTCCCACCGCTGAAGTAAGTACAGGTCGGAGGCCCGGCAGTTGGGATGTGCGGGCTGGGGCCTGGGCTCCTGAAGCCGGCAGTGTGAGTCCGCACCAGCTGAGCCGAGAGCCGCCAGATGGTGGCTCAGCCCTGGGCCGGCAGCCCTGTCTGCACCCACCGGCCGTTTCCCCGCTGAGCTGATGGCTGGCTCTGCTGCCCACCCAACAACCCTAAACGCCCAGCCTGGGCTCCTGGGCCGGGGGTCTCTCCAGGCTTCAGGTAGCAGGCCTGCGCCCACTGGTGAGGACAGCAGCTGCCCACCTCTGTGCCCAGGGCCTCCTGCCTGGACCTGTTCCCAGAGACTTGTCTTTGTGAGGGGTGCGGGGAGGTTGGCCTGTTTCCCAGCCTGGAGCAGGAGCTCCGCTCACCTCCATTGGTTGCTCCTTCCATCCTGCTTGCAGCCTCCAGCGGCCTGTGCACCACGTGGTGCCCCCCAGCACAGTGCCCGAGGACTACCTGAGGAGCTTCCGGCCCTACCACACCGCCGAGGACCTCCGCGTGTCCTCCCTGCCTCCCCTCGGCCTGGACCCGGCCGCTGCTGCTGCCTACTACCACCCTGGCTACCTGGCCCCGCACCCCTTCCCCCACCCGGCCTTCAGGTGAGGGGCCCCCAGGCGTCCCCCACCCACCCTCACCCAGACACTGATCGGGGCCAGCTTCCTGGGGAGGACCGGGGGCTGCTCCTCCCAACCTTCCAGATTAGCTGTTAAAAGTTTGCCCTGGTAGAAAATTTGCATTTGAGCTGCTGGCCTTTCCCACTTTTGTTTCCACTGGCTCCATTGGTGGCATGTGACTGTCACAGAACAGAGCCGTAGTTTGTGTGTGACCAGGAAGCCCCAGTGGGGATGGAGCGGTGCCCCTGCTGTGTGGAAGCTTCCTGAGTCCCACCTGACAGGCCTGCAGCTACGCTGTGGAGTGTCCTCCACGGAGGCCTCCGCTGGGCCTGGCGCCCCGAGCTGCTGATACCTGTCGGCTGCTGTGAGGAAGGGGCTCTGCGGCTGGCTGTGGGTGTGGCCTCCGTCTGCAGGACCTCTGTGGAGGTGCCCTGGCCGGAGCACCTGGTGGAATGGCGGGCCCTGCCTTTTCCCTTTAACGTCGGTGCTCACTGGGCCCCATCTTCTCGGCACAGGATGGACGACTCCTACTGCCTGTCAGCGCTGCGCTCGCCCTTCTACCCCATCCCCACGCCCGGCTCCCTGCCCCCACTGCACCCCTCGGCCGTGCACCTCCACCTCTCCGGGATCCGCTACCCGCCCGAGCTCTCCCACTCATCCCTGGCGGCACTGCACTCAGAGCGGATGTCCAGCCTCGGTGCGGAGCGGTAAGCCGCGTCCCGGGCTGGGTGATCTCCGCTCCTCCAGCCCTGGCTGTCAGAGCAGGAAGAAGCCCAGGCCAGCCACCCTGGCCTCGGTCTGCCCGTCTACAAAAGGGACGGTGACAGTGGGTGCTTGGAGCTCCTGGCTGGTGCCTGGCGGGGCTCTGTCCTCAGAGTCACGGAGTCACCAGCCCCCGGCTGTGAGCTCTTCGTGGCTCTAGAGCGTTTGTACACACCTTTTGATTTAATGGACTTTGGGTTTCTTTACGTAGTAACAGAAGCAGAACCTGGCTTACCTCCCATCAGTATTCGGATGGGAATGCTGGGTTTTCACGAAAACCTTGGGCTCGGGAGTCAGCCTCTCACTTCTGGGCACGCTCCCTAAGGGACCGTCCCGGTCCCTGCACACCCTGTGCGCTGGAGGTCACCGTCCCCGTCTGCTCACCCTGCAGGCTGCAGATGGATGAGGAGCTGAGGCGGGAGAGGGAGCGCGAGCGCGAGCGGGAGGCTGACCGAGAGCGGGAGAAGGAGCGCGAGCGGGAGCGGGAGAAGGAGCGCGAGCGGGAGAAGGAGCTGGAGCGCGAGCGGGAGAGGGAGCGGGAGCTGGAGCGCCAGCGGGAGCAGCGGGCCCGCGAGAAGGAGCTGCTGGCCGCCAAGGCGCTGGAGCCAGCCTTCCTGCCCGTGGCCGAGCTGCACGGGCTGCGGAGCCACGCCGCCGAGGAGCGGGCCAAGCCCCCAGAGCAGCTGGCCCCAACCAGAGCAGGTACCAGGGGGAGGGCTGCGCCAGGGGCCACGTGCCGTGGCAGCTCCCCGAGGACGGGGCTCAGCTGTGTAGGCTCCGCCCGAGGGCGTGGTGCGGGCTCAAGGCCTCCCGCTGTCAGGCTGGGGGGGGGGCGCGGCTGGGGAGAGAGGCGTGTGATACAGACAGCAGTGCAGATAACTTAAGGACGTGCACCGCAGGAAGGTGTAGCAGAAGTCTTAGGAAGGGATAGTTTTGAGTATTTGTAACTTTTTTTTAAAATTATAAATATACAATCTTAACTTTTAACAACATGTTTAACAGTCAGCCTTGGTGCCCCATAGTCCATTACTTGGTGGCAGTCTCCAACTAAACAAGGGCCAAGGCCAGTTCCTGAGAGCATCCATGCCCCTCCGGCTGTAGAGAGAACCCTTTGAAGGGCCCCCGGGGTAGGGGGGCTGAGAGGGAAGGAGCCTGGGGCCAAGATCCTGCTGTGACGGCCCTTCTCCCCCACAGAGAAGCTGAAGGACGCGGGCCTGCCGGCGCCCAAGCCCGTGCAGCACCCACTGCACCCGGCGCCCGCCCCCCACCACGGCTTGCCCAGCCTCCTCTCCAACCACGGCCTCTTCTCGCTGCCCGGCAGCAGCGCGGCCACGGCCCTGCTGATCCAGCGCACCAACGAGGAGGAGAAGTGGCTGGCGCGGCAGCGGCGGCTGCGGCAGGAGAAGGAGGACCGGCAGTCGCAGGTGTCCGAGTTTCGGCAGCAGGTGCTGGAGCAGCACCTGGACATGGGCCGGCCGCCAGCGCCCACAGAGACGGAGCACAGGCCGGAGAGCACCAGGTGGGGCCTGGCGAGCGGGGTGGGCCAAGGGTGTGGGAACTCCCTGAGGTTAGCATTTATTGAGTGCCTACGGTTTGCCTTATTTCTGCTGAATGTTGTCACTTCTTATTTCCTTTTGTCCTCTGACCCCCATCCTGCTCGTGAGGGAGCAGTGCGAGGACAGGAGGCAGTTGCCCGAAGGCGCCCATCCTCAGGTTGCCTTGCCGCCAAGCCCGTGCCCAGAACCGGATCCTTCCCATGCAGCCCAGCTGCGCCCCCACTGGGACACCCGTGGTGCCTGCAGAGGGCAAGGGAGGATCTTCAATTACTAATTCCATTTGTTCTTTCCGTTTCTCTCTGCCCAGACTTTTTTTTTTTTTAATGAGAAGGGGCTGCCTTTAATTTTTCTGTAAGCAAAAAATTAATTCTGTTTTCATAATTTAAAAAAAATTCCCATCTCCTGGACTTGTTATGAAAGCGTTTCCTAGAGGCCTTTGTGCCTGACCCCCAGCTGCCAGCGCTCACCCTGTGAGCTCACGGCTGTGGCCCCGGGCCCCCCAGCCCACCCTCCATCCCTCCAGAGCTCATTCTAAAGGGCTAACCCTAACCCTCAGGTAGAGTGGGCGGAGAGAGTCCAGCCAGCCCTCAGGGATGCTGGACCCTGCTCCCCTTCTCTGGGCCTCGTTTTCCTCAGTTGTGCACAAAGGAGGTGGGGCGGGAGGCCCTCTGAGCATCCTTCCAGCCTTCAATGTCCAAAGTGCTGTCTGGGGACAAGAAACACTAGGGTGTCTGGGTCTGAGGTGTTTTAACGTCCACTTCTTCCGCTCCCTGTCTCTCATTCCTCCAGCTTTTTGCTGACGGGTGGGTCTTCTCGCTGTGTCCTAGGCGCCACTGGCTCACCCAGCAGCCACACGTCTGCACCCACTTAGGCCCCAGAGAGATTCCATGGCTAATTGGGTGTGACTGGGAGTGAACTGTGGCTGGGCTCTGGCTGGGTCTCCGGCAGCCTCCGGCTTGCCCTGCTCAGTATGGCTGCAGTGAGTCCCCTCTGCTGCAGACTGTCCCCCTGCTGCTCTGGGCCCACCCCAAGGCCACACAGGGGCTGGCTTGTCTGCTTGTGAGCTGCCCTCTGCTCCTCCAATCCCTGCACACTCGAGACCGAGAGCGCAGTCAACATCTCCTAGCATCACACGTCTAGCATCTCTGGATAAATCTGGAGTCCAGCTTTGACTCCAGAGGGTGTCTTCCTCTCCATGGGGCCCCCAGAGTCCCAGCGCAGCTGTCAGGGCCTATGTGCTGCTGCCCCCAGCAGGGGTGGCCTCTGCCCAGATCCTGGTGGAGCCCTGGGTGGGGAATAGGGCCCTGGCCCGGGTGGTGCCTGTGGCTGCTGGCGGCGTGCGCGGCCCTCCAGCAGCACGAACCTGATGCTCTTTGAAGCCGTCATCCTCCAAGCTAGAAAGCCACCCTGTGCTTGGCTTCAGAGCATGAAACACTCACTCTACTGATGGGTCTCATCCCTTTGCTCTTTACTTAATGAGGGTCTGTCTGCCCATTAGAGGAGCAGCGGCTTCGGGGCTGTCTCCCAGCTTGAGCTGGGGAATAACTCAAGGAGCCTTGGTGGCTGTGGTTACCGTCCCCTCCTTGGCCTGGCAGGGAGGGCTCTGAGAGCCTGGGCACGCGCCCGCCGTGCTCTCTGCACCTTCCGTCCCCTCAGGCCTTGCCCTGGGTCACCTTGGCGGCATGGGGCTTCTCTTTCAAAAAATAGATACTAACTTTGGAAAAACAACACCCAGATTGTCTTTTGTAAGTTGAATTTTGTTTTAAAGGCACCAAGGAAAGAGTCATTTAGTTTGGCTTCCGGCAAAGCTGCTTGTCTGATGGAAGGTCCCTTCCAGTTCCCTCCCTGCCTGGCTCCCCGGTCAGGCACTCCGCCTGGTCCTTGAAGACCCTTTGGGTGTAGCTGCTGTTTTAGGGGCTTGTGGGGTTGCTGCAGTTCTGCCGGGGACCACTGGGGGGCAGCAGCAGCCAGGCCTGCCCTCGCTGTCGGGGTCTCTCCAGCAGCTGCTCTCTGGCTTCTGTCCACGTGCAGTGGGGAGAGGAAGTTGTGGCCACACCTTAGGCGCCAGAGCCATCTTGTGTCCCTGTGGTGGGTCTGCCTGTGGAAAGTAAAGATGAGGCTCTGTCCTCACGGAGTTGATGGGAAGTTAGGGAGTGGTGGGACAGGATGAGCCACTGCCAGGTCATGAGTGAGAAACAGGACAGAGCGGGGCTGCGCCTTCAGCAAGCAGAGCCCACCTGGAGTCTCTGTCTCCTCTCGTGAGCGGGCTTGCGTGTACCTGCCTTAGGCTGTCTTCGAGGAGGTGTGGTCCCTCCACTGTGGGGTAGGGGCCCTGGATGGGGGCCTACAGGAGGCCTTTACTCCCCTCCAGCTCTGGCGGGCTAAGTGAGTTCCCATCTGGGCTGCCATAGAAGTTGTCCCTCGCTGCCAGGTGCTGGCAGGTAGCCGGGGGCCAGTGGGTGGCTGATGGCAACCATCCTCTCAGGACTGATGGCTGGTTCTGTTCACTCCCTAGGCCGGGACCAAACCGCCATGAGCCGGGAAGCCGAGACCCTCCACAGCACTTTGGAGGGCCCCCACCCCTCATTTCGCCCAAGCCCCAGCACCACTCCGTGCCCACAGCCCTCTGGAACCCGGTGTCCCTGATGGACAGCACGCTGGACACGAGGCGTGCCCCAGAGGGCCATCCCCTGCACAGCCACCCCACCCCATTTGAGCCCAGCCGCCAGGCGGCCGTCCCACTGGTAAAGGTGGAGAGGATCTACTGCCCGGAAAAGGCAGAGGAGGGGCCCCGGAAGCGCGAGGCCACCCCCCTGGACAAGTACCAGCCGCCGCCTCGGGAGGCAGGGAGCCTGGAGCAGCCGGCCTTCCCTCACGGGTCCGCGCCCTTCCTGGCTGAGCTCGAGAAGTCCACGCAGACCCTCCTGGGCCAGCAGCGGGCCTCCCTCGCCCATCCTGCCCCCTTCGGGGAGCTCACCGGGCCCCTAAAGCCAGGCTCGCCCTCCCGGCCCCCAGCTTCTCGGGGCCCCGACCCTGCCTACATCTACGATGAGCTCCTGCAGCAGCGCCGGAGGCTGGTCAGCAAGCTGGACCTGGAGGAGCGCAGGCGGCGGGAGGCCCAGGAGAAAGGTCCGCTCTCCCCAGGTGGCCCTCGCCCCCAGGACCAGGGGGCGGTGGTTCTCGCCTCTCGGCCTCTCTTCTCCCACTCCTGGCTTCTGCTCTGAGGTTTAGCAGCTCCAGGGAGCAGGTTCCCTGTCTTCTCCTTCGCCTGTCTTGCCATAGTGCAAAGCTGACTCAGCATGCACAGTTATAAACGATGAACTGGGGCTAGTAAGACAGTCCTAAGTATTAACAGTGCAGCACAACAAGCAGGAGGCTGTTGGGAGAGCGGGCCAGGGTCCAGCGGGGGCTTCTCACTGGGGCCAGGGTCACAATTGCAGGCAGGTGGCCCCAGGGCTGGGGTGGGGGTCGGGAGGTCTGGTCACCTCTCATTCCAGCTCCTGCTAGGGCTGGGATGGCACTTAAACACCAGTTCCTCGGGTTCCCCCAAAGAGCCAGAGAACAGGTGAGCCGGCACCCACCTGCACCCCCCGTCTGCCCAGGAGGGATCAGAGAAGTTCCAGACTAGTTTCTTCTGTGGAAAACTCAGGTTCTGCACAGTGCTGAATTCAGTGTCTTAGCCAGAAGCTGGGGCCGAGGCCGAGTGAGTCTTGTGTGGTTGTTCTAGGCTAGATTTAGGGCCTGAGAAGGCTGTCCTCTATTCACCTCGTGAGGAGGAGCGGGGAGCGCGCTGGTGCCCTCAGGTGCAGAGGTTCTGTTTTGCATGTGAGTTTATGTGCATGCTCTGTGCCTTTGAGAGAGCGGGGAGCTGAGGGTGCCTGTCCCCTCCTGAGTTACGGACCCAGATGGCCACAGCAGACAGCAGATGTGCAAAGACAGCTTTGGGCTGCCTTGGACACGGCCCCAGGCCTGTGCGATGAACGGTCCCCTGCCGAGGGATCAGTGTCAGCCCAGGGACCACCTGACCATTTGGGGGCTGTGGATCCAAGGGAAGCCTGGTGCCTGCCTCCTGCCCCCCACTTCCCAGCCTTGAAAAGCCCTCGGACTAGGGGTTAGTGTGCGTTTCCACCTGGGACGAGAGGAATCTAGGTTTGGGGGTGTTCAAAGGGCCAGTAGGGCCAATGGGTGGGTTTGCACACTCCACGGGGTGCTCTCTATACATCCACTGGAGGATTGAGGCTCCCTGCCCAGCTGAAGCAGTGTGTTCTTGCTGCCAGGATACTACTACGACCTGGACGACTCCTATGATGAGAGTGACGAAGAAGAGGTCAGGGCCCACCTCCGCTGTGTGGCCGAGCAGCCGCCCCTCAAACTGGACACATCCTCTGAGGTATCTGGGGTTTCGTGGCCACTGTCAGGCTGTGGGCTGGATGCTGGCACCCTCCTCGGGGCCCGCCTCTTGGCTTTCCCGCCGTCGGGGTCCTCCTCCCTCGAGGCCCGGCACAGAGTGGCCATGGCACATGGGCTTCAAGGACCCCAGGAGGGGCCCTTGGGTCAGTGGAGGCAGACCACTGCCAGTGGTTTCAAACTCATTTGTTTTCTTTCCCAATCTAGAAGCTAGAGTTTTTGCAACTTTTTGGCTTGACCACCCAACAGCAGAAGGAGGAATTGCTGACGCAGAAGCGGAGGAAGCGGCGGCGGATGCTGAGGGAAAGGAGCCCGTCGCCCCCGACGGTTCAGAGCAAGCGGCAGACGCCTTCGCCGAGGCTGGCGCTGACCACCCGCTACAGCCCCGATGAGATGAACTGCAGCCCAAACTTCGAAGAGAAGAGGAAGTTCCTGACCATCTTCAATCTGACCCACATCAGCGCGGAGAAGAGGAAAGGTAAGGCCTGCCTGGACCTCGTGGTGGGGGCGGGGCCGCCTGGAAGGCCGAGTGCCCCTTGGGAAGCTGGGGGGGGGGCCTGGGCTCCCCAGGGAAGCAGCCCCTCTGCTCTGACCTGCCCCACTGTCTCTTCGCCATCATGCTCCTCTCCGCCCGAAACTCAAGTCGCCCCATTCGAGGCCCATCTTCTCTTTCTCCCCCCGGGCGGAGCTGAGGACTCGCCGTTGTTCTCTGTAAAGCCGCCGTAAGCTTGATGGTTGCTCTTGGCCCTTTTCGGCTCCCCCAGTGCCTTCGACCCCCGGGCGTGGGGTGGAGGTGCGCCTTTCCTCTGCTGGGCGCTCCAGGCTCCTCAGCTCCGGGCTGCTGCCGTGGCCGCTGGGCTGGGTACTCTGACGCCAGGAGGCGGTGGGTGGTCCGTGGCAGCCAGGCAGAGCCGACACCCACTGTGAGTGGACGGCTTCTCCGAAGAGATGCTTCCAGATCAGTCTGGCCACCAAGGGCCGTGCTGGGGCCGGTTCTTGGGCTGGAATCCTTGGTGCAGAAGAAGTGGTGCGTTCTGCACGCCACCTGGGGCATCCGCTTTCACTCACTCAGTGCCAGGATGTGGCTCGGGGAGAACTTGGCCTGTGTGGGGCACACACCTCCGAGTCCACCGCACTGACACCGGGTCAGCTCTTTCTGGAGGGACGTCAGAGGAAAGCAGAAGTGCTTATCGGTCATTTAGTTGCTTTCCTTTGTTTTAGGTGGGTGTGGCAGTTTGGTTTTTGTGTTTAACCGGCGAGCTGAAATTCTTGCTTTGCCTCAAAGGGGCAGTGGCACGTTGTTCTCAGTACAGATCCCCAAGAATGTGTGTAGTTTTGTTTGTAAAAAGCATCTTTTTTCCTGACTTAATTGCTAGAAGCCACCAGTGACGTGGCCACTTAAGTTTGTCAGCAAGAGGTACCTGAAGTGCACCAGGAATTTGTGGCATCAAATGTCACAGGGTCTGGGTCTCTTTTCCCCAAATGGCAACCGTCGTGGAAATCACACTCGCGTGACGTGAGCGGTGGAAAGGAGAATGTGCCTGGAAGCGGCCTGTGCTTCCGGACAGTGGGGTGTGGCTCTTCAGCTCTTCAGGGTTGTTTCCTGTGTTGGGGACAACTTTTTCATCTTATAAATAAGGACACATCCTCAGGAGATACCTCAGAAGATCGTTGATACCTGTTATTTCGCCATACACGCACGGCTGTTCTTGGAATACATCTGAAATGTTACATAGTAAAAGCCAGGAAGAATCTAGGCTCGCTCTGAAATGAAGCTTCTTCCTTTAAACCCAGGCTGTCCCCCTGGCTTTGTTTCTCCTTTTAAAGGACTTAACTGCCTGCCTGCCAGTCATGGCCTGGGCTAGACTCCTGCCCCCTTCCCTCTCAGAAATGATGCAACCATCTTGTTAATCTCAGGCTGCTTTTCTCATAGACAAAGAGAAACTTGTTGAGCTGCTCCAGGCCATGAAGCAGAAGGCACTGTCAGCAGCAGTGGCAGACCCGCTCAGGAACTCTCCGAGGGACAGTCCGGCTGTCTCCCTGAGCGGTAAGGCCAGCCCATCCGCCACTGACCGGGACTGTCCACTCCAGGTCGTCTTCCTCCTGGAAACAGCGTGCGCTTCTCTCCGTCTCTCTCTTAAGCTTCCTGGGCGTGTGAAGGACCTCCTCGGCCAGAGTCAGGGCTCGGAGAGCTAAGGGGGGGTCCCAGCTTCGGCAGAGCCCCGCCCGGTGGGCAGCATGGTTGTGGCCGTTGTCCATCGGTCGGCCCTTGGTTGGCGCTCTCCTCCCGGCGTCTCTGTCTTGCTCATTCCGCCTTCCAGGCCTCTCCGCCACCTGCTGTCACTCCTCTCTCTGCTCTGGCTCTGACTCTTGACTCCACCTCGCTGTGCTGCTAATGGAGCAGGAGACGTTGATGCTCCGGCCCTGTCCTCGACTCCTAACGCGGTCTTTCTTGTCGGGTTGGGCTACATCACTTTCTGCCTTCTGGATGACCTGAGGCAACTTGCTTCTTCCTGCAGATTCTTCTTCCTAGATGCCTTCCTGGGGCAGCACCTTTCAAGGATGGACTTGCTGCTAAACATACCACACTGTGCACTGACATTTAATTAAATGGCTCCCAGTTCTTGGTCCTTTGCACTAGATCTCTATTCAGTGTAAGCTCTAGAGGTCAGGGTCTGCCTGTTCACTTGCAGCTCTTAACACATTCCCTACTTTCTCTAAAAGAACCAGCCACGCAGCAAGCCTCTCTGGATGTGGAGAAGCCTGTGGGTGTTGCTGCTTCCTTGTCTGACGTCCCGAAGGCCACGGAGCCTGGGAGACTGGAACAGCTCCGGCCCCAGGAGCCGTCGCGAGTCCAGGAGACGGCTCCTGCCAGCGGCGAGAAGGCCAGGCTGAGTGAGACCCCCGGGGGCAGGAAGAGCCTGAGCATGCTTCATTACATCCGGGGCCCCGCGCCCAAGGACGTCCCCGTGCCGCTGTCCCACAGCATCAACGGGAAGAACAAGCCCTGGGAGCCCTTCGTGGCCGAGGAGTTTGCACATCAGTTCCACGAGTCCGTCCTGCAGTCCACCCAGAAGGCCCTGCAGAAGCATAAAGGTAACGAGGCTACCTGGGCCCGCTCTGCTGCTTTGTTCTGGAGCGCCGCTCAAACCTCGGGCGGGGTGCGAGAGACACCTGGTGTTCTTATTAGAGGCAGATTCTGCCTCTGGGGGTCCAGGATGGGGACCGAGGATGCTCCATTCCCAGGAGATGCTGGTCTGCTGGCTGACTATACTTGAAGGAAGTTTACATCTGAATTGAGTAAGGCCCGCCCTTTCAGTAAGGGCAGGCTAGGTGCCTTTCCAGCAAAAATAGGATCCATGCTTCTCGAGGGAGTCATTTTCCAGAGTCCCCCACACAGACTCGCCTGGAAACCTGCCTTTCCTTCGATGATCAGACACGGCGAGCACTGAGTGACATAATGGTTGCTCCAGCCCCACGTTTGAGCCCCCAGATTCATGCCTCTTGGACATTCTGGTGGGAGCCCCTGCAGGTCGGAGGACAGAGGTCACTACATTTCATTCCCACCAAATCAGATTAGGCTGAAATTGACTAGGAAAGAACCCTTAGTGAATATGAGGGATCCTACTGAGTATAAGTGAGGGTTGCGCTCCCCAGGAGCCAGAAAGAGAGCTTGCTTATCACACCAAAACCGTTGACAGTTTTCTGTGATAACGTCTAAGAGCGGAGGAGATAGGTGAGCGTTTTTAGACATACAGGTCTGATGTCGTTAGCGTCCTTCAGGTAAGTTAATGCTGTCGGGAGAGAAGAAATGATACCCAAAAAGGAAAGAAAGGGCAGTGGGTTTTGCAGTGATTTTAAAAAAAGAATTCCCCAGGTCAGGAGGAGGGCTTTACTGGGTGTTTGTCGTGACGTTCCCTGAATCATGTTTTTCAAGAAGGAAATGTTTTGACTAGATGGCTAGGTTAAACCCCTCTGTGCCCCTCTAGGACACGCCCACAGAGGCTTTCCTGTGGCCAGTGGACACGTTTTCCCTGCTCCATTTCAACCCTTCTCCGGTATTACATTTGACCATTTCCTCGGGATTTTAAAGTCGTCCAGCCCCTGCCAGGCTGAGCTGTCCTAGTGCGGTGACTGCCGTCCACAGGGAGGCAGCGTGCACCTGGTAGGCCGCCTCCAGCAGGGCCAGCACAGAGCGGACCTCGTCTCAACAGGCCCCAGCGACAGCGGAGTCCTGGTCAGGGCAGAGCCCTGGGTGTGCTCGGGACTGAAGGGCCTGCATTTCATGAGGGAAGTGATGCTTAGCGAGGGCCGAGCTTAGACTCCAGAGCAGCTGAGACTCCCGTGTTACAGAGCAGGGCATGGCAGCTCAGAGACCGGCTCAGCTGAGATCACAGACATGTCTGGTCAGTGGGAGCCCAGAGCTGCCGCTGTCTTCATGACTCCTCCAGCCACTTCTGATGGGGCCGTCTTTGGTGTGGGAAGGGTACGGGCCTCTCTTACTTCGTCTTGTCTGCTGGGAGACCTGTAGTCATGCTGTCGCCCCTTCTCCTCCTGCTCCCTGCCCCTCCCTCCCCCAGCACGCGGCCCCCACAGGCCCTGTGACGCGCTTGTCTTCCCTCCCCAGGAACCGCAGCTGTGCTGTCTGCAGAGCAGAACCACAAGGTTGACACGTCCGTCCACTACAACATTCCTGAGCTGCAGGCCTCGAGCCGGCTGCCCCTGCCCCAGCACAACGGGCAGCAGGAGCCCCCTGCTGTGAGGAAGGGCCCCCTCCAGCAGGAGATGGACCAGGACTCAGAGGACGACGACAGCGATGACGGGGAGGAGGACGATGAGGACCCCCCCAGGCGCAAGTGGCAAGGGATTGAGGCCATTTTTGAAGCTTACCAGGAACACATAGAAGGTACGCGGTGGGGCGGGGAGCAGGCTGAGGGCCCAGTCGGGAAAGTGCAAGAAAGCTTAATAGACTGGTCGGTGCAAGATTTCCCTGCCACTGATGGAGGCTCCCGGGACACAAGTAGAAACAAACACTAGAAGGTACCTTTTCTTCAGCACTATTTCCAGAACTATTCCTCCGGCTTCCTTATGATGGAAGTCCTCATGGACAAAACTGAGGCCATTCTCACTGGTGGAATTTAAGCACCAAGCTCCTGTCCCCATGCAGTATGACAGTGCGAACCTGGGCCTTGCCCTCTCTGCTGTTTTCGCTGCGCTCCTAAATATTCTGTCAGTCCTGACACTTGTGGCTACATACAAGGGTCCCAGAAAATGCAACGCTGATTAACTTCACAGAGCCCCCAGAGAGGCAGGCCTGTCACTGCCTGAGCCTGTGCCGCACTGGAAGCATCTCAGGGTGGTAGCAGACTTCCCTCACAGGCACTGCGGTCCTGGATCAGCGCAGACTGTCCTCGCTCAGCTGCGAGTGTGGACCCACCTGGCCTGGGGCAGCCCACGCTGGCAGAGCTCAGGCACTGTCACTGTGCCTCCAGCACACCACCTCCTGTCTCTGTGCCTGTTAGACAGAGGCTGTGGTCTAAGTCTGGCACAGGGAGAATTGGAGGTCCCCCCCTCCTCTGCAGTGAACCGGGCAGGGGGCCCTTTTGGGGCAGAGCGCTGACGCAGGCACCCCACGGGGGCCCCTCTGCGCTCACCATCCTCAGCAGGTTGGCGGTGCCAGGCATCGCTCCGACAAGAGTTGGGAGGTGCCAGCCACCGCTCGCAAAACCTAGGCCGCCACCGCCACCTTCTGTTTATTACCATATTGTACAGGAGTGTTCGTTTTTATCATGATTATCGTGATCATTTAAGTAATACTTTGAAATAAGCATTTACAATTTTTTCTCCTTTTCCAGTTTTATTAGATAGAATTATTAGTTTGACTGCACCTAAAACAAGCATTTTAAAACCAGCTTATTAGTACAGACGAAAGGAATGTCCCTGTAGCCACAGTCAGAGCATCGACACCTACATTTTGCTTTTTCTCTTTCAGTTAGAATCCTCATTTTGCATGTTACCATATTTTATTTTACTAGAGTGAAGTTTCTCTCTCCTAGGTTGGCTTTTTGGGGTCTTGTTGGGAATTCCTTCCTTACCCCAAGGACATACTCTCCATTTCCTTCTAAGTCTTCAAGTTCTGCTTTTCTTAGGCCTAGACTCCATTTCCATGGATGGATTAAGGTAGAAATCTAGCCCCACCTTTTGCACCTGGACACCCTGTTATCTGGTGGGTTTGGGGCGCCCTCTCCCCACGGGGGGCTTTGCGACACCCCCATTGCCTGGGGCAACTCGCCGGGACTTTTCTGATGGCTCAGCTGTTCTTGGCCCTCGGCTTTCCCCAATGAATTTTATGATCACTTTATTTGTTCCACCCCCAAAAAATCCCACTAGATTTTTCAGTTGCATTGAATTTACAGATTTGGGGAGGTTAGACATTTTGGGGGGGGTTAGGTTTGTTAAAGGAGATACTGGGGTTTGAACCCAGGACCTCGTGTATGCCAAGCACGTGCTCTACCCTCCCCGAGAATGGACATCTTCGATAGTGCTGTCCATCTACAAATATGGCATTAAGTTGTGATAGATTTTTGCTGTTTTTCTCAATGAGCAGTTTACTTTTCTCAGATTTAGTTTAGGCATCACCTCGTCATTGTTATTCCTTAGATAATCATAGATGATCAGACCTGCAGGTGAGAACCTTAGTTCTTTCCTTTTGAATTCGTACTTTTTCTTGTCACACAGCACTGCCTAGGATCTCAAGGCTGTTGAATAGGGGCACTGGTGGGGCCCTTGTTTGCAAAGCTTTCAAAACACTCCACTAAGAATAAAGGTTCCTGTTTGCTGCTGGGTTTACGGTTGTGTGGCTGTTGAAAGTTCACGTGTATTTTCTAGATGTATCAAGATGAGGACCTTACTTGTTTTCATCTTTGATGTTTTTTTTTTGACGTTGCTTCCTCTTAGCTGAATTAAGGTTTTAATCTATGTTCTTAAGTGATATTAGACTGATTTTATTGTACTTTATTTTGCTATCATGATGGTTCTGGCTTCTGTAAAGTCAGTTAGGTAGCCTTCCTGGTTTTCATTCTCTGAAACATTTCATATAAAGTAGGCATTTATTCTTGAAGGTTTGAAGTCCTGTTAAAACCAGGTTCAGTATCCTTTGGAAAGGCAGAGATTTTACTAACTAAAACTATACTTGATATTTCTTAAGTTTACTTGGGTCTTTTTCTAACAGTTTAAAAGCCTTCAAGCCTAACTCTTATCTTTTTATCTTTCTTTCTGAAAAATCCTTATTAAGGCCATAAATTTACCCTTACTTCCTAACCTGTATTTCTTAAATGCCTTTTGACGCTAGATCCTTTAGTCTTTATTCCACTGGGCTGGATTTACTTTAGTGGCACTCAAGTATTTCCCAGCACAATTGAAAGGGCTGGGAGCAGCGTGGCCCAAGGAGAGGACTGCTGGGAGGGGAACGCCCACCAGGCCGTGGCCCCTGCCTGCAGAAAATGTGTCAACATTGCTTGACTTTTCAGAGCAGAACCTGGAGCGGCAGGTGTTGCAGACGCAGTGCAGGCGGCTAGAGGCCCAGCACTACAGCCTCAGCCGCAGCGCGGAGCAGCTCTCCCACAGCGTGGCGGTGAGTCTCAGGGCCCTGCCTTGGCCGGAGGGGCTGCCGGTGGGCTCCTGGGAGGGTCTCCGAAAGCAAATACATGCTTTTTTTGTTCATCCTTTCAAGTTTGGGTTCGAGAGCGCCCATACAGGCAACTGCTGAAGGGAACCCTGCTCTTGAGAGATCAAAACTTGTAGTCTTAGGGGGAGATTCAAGAATCAGTTAATGACCCAAGATACACCTAAGGAAGGACCTGTCTGCCATTAATTCACAGAATATTGATCCTCAAGGGTGAAGATGCTCTTTGAGGGAACTGTTTACTTCCTTTATCAGACTCCCCTACTGTGCTTCGTTAAGAAGGATGGAAGGAGGAAGGCTCTTGAGGCAGGACAGGCTCCCCTCCCCCGCTGCGGCCTGCCCGACAGCCACACAAGCTTCCTCCCCACCCGCATCCCAGCCCTCGTCACCTGTCTTGGGCCAGGTCTCGCACACCGTGGCCACTCCTGACGCAGCAGCTGTTAGTAGCAGGGCTGGTTCTCGCAGGGTTGAAGCCGAGACAGCAGCAGACACGGGTTCTGTGAGAACCCAAGGCTGGGGGCCGGCTGGAGCTGGCTTTCCCAAGGCCCCTGCCAGAACACCGAGCTGCGAGGGCTTCCTTCCCACGGGGCCTCCAGCGCACGCCACACATTTCCTCACAGCGTGAGATGAGTTTGTTTTACCTGAACCTCTCTCTCTCCAGGAGTTGAGGAGCCAGAAACAGAAGATTGTTTCAGAAAGGGAGCGACTCCAGGCAGAACTGGATCACTTACGGAAGTGCCTTGCGTTGCCTGCAATGCATTGGCCTAGGGGCTACTTTAAGGGCTATCCTAGGTGACGGTTTCCCTTGCACTAGGCCGAACCTATAGTATAGAAATATTATCTATTTTATTACCTTGAATATTTAATATTTTTCACTGGGAGGTTTGAAGCTTAAAAAAAAATGAGAATGTGCCATGCATGAAGCAAAGGATTCCAGGCTCCACAGAAAAAGAAAGAACTCGCCTTGACTTCAATGCAATTGAATCACCTTTGTAATTCAGCGAGCAACCAATGTAGGATGCCCGTAGCTTTTTCTTTTTGAAGGCGGTTTTATTCTTTTCCCAGGCCATCATTTTTTAATCTGAAAACGAAGGCTCTATTACCAACACTAAAACTCTCGTTTGTAGCCCCTGGGTGCGTCAGGTCGGACCCCACGGCTTCTGTGCCCTTCCTTGCCGTGTTCCCAGGCCTCGAGAACCCAGTTTGCTCTCGCTGCAGGCGGGGCCGGTCTCGTTCCTCCCCGGGGCGGAGGAGACCTGCTTCAGCTGGAGGAAGGCGGGGTGCGTTTTAAGTAAAGGGCTTATTTGTTTGTTTCAGTTATTTTTCTGCAAAATTCCCTTCAAAGCAACAGGTCCTTAAAGCACACAAAGCAAGAGTACTGAAGCCTCACCCAAAGGCTTTTCCCTGGAAAAGCTCTTTACCTAAAGATAAAGCAAATCAACAAACTGAAGGTACCTTTTTATTACTCTGGGGCGGGGGGGGGGGGGGGAGAACGTACCGAGCTCTGTGTATACACATACTCACCCCGCGTTGTTACTGCAGTGGGTGGTGTTTTCATACAAACGTAAATTTTGAGAGAAAAGTCAAAGGTGCTTCAGCCTTGTACTGTGTATATATATTAAAAAACAAAGTTTTGTATGTTTTTATTACTTTAATTATTGTTATAAAAAAGCCTGCCATTTTTAATATGTGGTTTGGGGGGATTTTTGTTGTTTGTTTTCCTGTTTGGGGGTTTTATTTGTTTTTGTTTTTTTGGGCAAAAACTTGCTTTTAGTGTTTGTACTGCTGCTGGTCAGGACATTAAAATACTGAAGCGTTTTTAAAAATTAAAGAAGACGAAAAGTAAAAGAGCTTACCACTGGCGCCTATGCGATCACTTCATTTTTGAGTCGCACCAGAAGGTCATGTAGAAAGCCCTGCGCTGCTTTTTACCTCCGCCTGTGCCCCTTCCCCACTCAGGACAGCAGGCGGCGATGCTAACCAGTCGCTATTAAGTGAGGAGAGGCTGGTCTGCAGTGGGAACACCGTAGCTACTGTGGTGCACCTTCACGGGCACACGGGCACACGGACACAGGGCTTTGGGAAGTGAGCAGTTTGTGTGTCCAGTCTGAGAGCAGCTGCAAAATAGCAAGTTTAGGGGCTTTAGATGCAAAGCTTTTTTAACAGCCTAAAAGCAGGATAAATGGTATCTGAGCAGAACTCCTCTTGAACCTACTGTGACGGCACAGCAGCAGCCAGGAGCAGGCGTCACCCTATCAGTGCAGGGCCCGGGCAGAGAGAGCTTCCTTCCCGTCCCACTCACCGCTCATTCAAGCAGTGCTGAATCCAGATCAGGAGGGGCTCTCATGCCCCAGTGGGCCTGACCAGAGGCCACAGCAGCCAGTGGTTGGTCTGGCGGGAAAGAAGGGGAGGAGCCCCTTGGTCCTGGGCCAGGGAAGGGCTGGTTGACCTTCAGGAAGGCCATTCCCTGTGACCGGTGGCCATGCCCTCAGCCCTAGACCTTAGCTGTGTGGAACAGCTTGCTGGCAGATGGCAGCGCGTGGCTTTATCTGTTCCCACACAGTTTGCTCTGTATGCCTGCCAAGACTCTTCCCGTTATTAGCAAACTCAGACAGAAAGTGCCGCCAGTATTACCAGCAGTCAGCCAGCACCTTCTTCTCTGCAGACATGACTTGACTTGACAAAAACTAAGGGCTGTTCTGTGGGCCTCCTTACCTGCGAAGATGCAGGGCACTGTGTTCCACAGGTGGGCACAGGTGTTCAGAGGGAGCCCCACGGCCGACCATCAGGGCCAAACATCATTGAATTTCTCTATTAATAATCTGCTTACTGTTCCTGGTCTGAAGGCTTGAGTTACATCTTACACTTCACCCCCAGTCCTCTTCCTCCATCACAGGGGTCTGGCCGCCTCTGCTACTCAGCACTGAGGGAAAAGTAGTCCATTTAAGTTGATGGGGAAGAAAAGCACAGACCAGCCCTTCACCCGAGGGGAGCCCCTCAGCTGGGTTTTGGTTACGGGAGGGTTCAAGGGATGCCTGCCCGGGGCAGGGAAGCTGTGTCACCAAGAGCTAAACTAACGACCTTTTCCCTCTACACGAGTGACACCCCCCCCACCCCCCGGAGCTTCTCCATCGCTCTGCCGCACGGTACCCCACCCATCCGTGCGGCTCTCTGAATGTGCTCGGGCTCAAGAATATGACAATCAGAATATGATGTAAACCAGTGAGGCAGCATGAATAAACTAAGAAAAAGGTAAGAAAGTGTCTTGAAAACAGAAGTGCACCACTGAGACAGTACCCAGTCGTGGCTTCTTCAGTTAATAACCTGAAAACACTTGATTCTGAAAGAACGCAGGAGCATCTAAGTCTCTCCAGCCTGGGCTTAACAAAAATTCACAAATAGGGAATCCCTGCCACTGTCCTCAGCTGGCTCACACTGCAATGACAACGTTCAGAAACACCACATTTGCCCTAGAATCGAATCGATTATGGAACTTTTGCCAGTATTTTCGTGAAGACCTCAGTGCTTCACGACCGCGCGTCTTCCCACAGCACCTGGGAGAGACGCTGCCATCTGTCCTCCGAAGGCGCTTTCACTGACCCTTGTGAGGCATTTCTTCCAAAGCTGAATCCCGGGCTTGTACAGTTAGATTGTCAGAAACCACCCAGAGCTTTCCCCCAAACTTGGCACCACACAACCTGATCCTTTGAAAATGAGGCTTTCTTTGTTTCATATAATCAGAGCCAAACTGACATAAAATAGCATGATCTTAATCGATTATTTCAGACAGGTGACCAAGATAAGACTTTCAACAGCTTAGTCTATATTCTACAGTAAATAAAACACTTGATTGGCATTGATTATGCCCTCAGGGAAATTCAGACTATTAAGAGGAGCCCACACCTTCAGCAGCAGAGAATTGTTAACAGGAAATCTTAAAGTTCATACATGGGATGGTGCTTCAAGTAGCTCACAATGCTACCACATCTCAAAAATTAAATCAGACCCCCCTCTTTCCCTCTGAGCCATGGTTTGAGGTGTAGAAAGTTCCAAGGACCCACCATCAGATGGAGACGGTCAGCACCGCCCATGCTGTGACTCCTCAAGTGTATGTTAGCCACTTGGCAGCAGTCCCTGTGCTCCTTTCAAGTAACCAAGCTATTGACTTTCTTACTACTTGCATTAGTCTGTCCCCAACTTTTTGATCCAGCGCTTCACTTAAACCCCTTAGCTCTGCCTTGACCTGAGGAAGCCCACGCTGATCGGTTGTGTTGCTCTGTTTGTGCCCTGTGCTTACCTGCTAGAACAGTGAGCCAGGACGGGAGGGAGGAGGGACGGTGCCTCGGTCACTCTGGGGGCAGTTTAGATGCTGTGAAATTAAACCTGTTCTAAGTGTACTTGTTTGAATTAATTGTATTGTAATATTATTTGTTGAATGTAGTAATTAGATATTTATGAATATATTGCTGTAATTTCTGACAACATTCAAAAAATAAAATCTTCCTAAATCATGTTGAGAAAAAATCTTTTATGTTATAATAAAGCCCCTCAAAAATAAAAGCTCAACAGTTCTATAGCTTTACAGGTAAAACATGCAGACTGGATTGTACCTCAGCCAAGTTTTAAGAGAAGGGTATTCGGGGTGAGATCTGAGACACGCGCAGCTCCCGAGCTGCCACAGTAGCTCGTTTCATGGTAGAAGAGTCTCCAAAGTACATCTGAAGGACTCTGCGTAAGAGCGAGCTGAAGAGGCAGGACTAGGTCTTCTGGGTCCTGATCCCTCCACATCTGGCCCTCAGTGCTCAAGTAAGAGCCACCAGCTGTTTGTTGGAGGGACAGCTGGGCACCAATCTGGGCTGGGGAAACAGTGCTTGAGTAACTTTAGGCTTGTAACTTGAAACACTGAAGGGCAGAGACCAGCAGGCACTCTAGCCTCATTTGATCAAGCACACCCACGCCTCAAAAAGCCCCCGAGCTGGTGCACCGCTGCCTCTGACCGCCGCTGCGACTGCTGCCAACAGCTGCTCACTGAACCCACACGCGCGCGAGTAGACCATCACTCCCCTCTCCAGGTAAGGCGCTTTCTACAGGGGACGTAGCCATTCGAGAATGCTACAGCTACATGGTTTTCTCCTAGGGAGAAAGTAAAATACCTTTCAAGCCACCGCTGCCTGTAATAGTCCGTCCAGCACCACGTCCCCACTTTCCCTCCTGGTGTCATGTTTCAGCTTCACCCTCACACTCAGTAACACGGGATTAATTTTTCCCCGACTTTCCCCTTGATGGCGAGCCACCCTTTAGACCCGACCCAGGAGCAGACCAGAGAATGAGACGTGCAGAGTCCTGGGCTGAAGCTGACGGCCACCTGCTACCTACCTCTCTATTTGGTCGATCAGGCTGTTTTAGCCACCTGGCTCGCCCCTGTCGGGGGTAGTTATGCAGGAAACAAACCCAACAGAGATTTGGGCCAACCCATCTTTACTATGTCTCAGGGCTCAGATGGACATGGCTCGCTGTCACCAGCCACTCGTCTGCTATCCTCTCTGTGAACTACCTCTGTAAGGAAATTCTGAATTAAATCCAAGTGATCAGTAGCAAGAAAGAAAAAAGGCCGAGGCCACCACTGCCACTCCTACTGTGGCTCTATCTTTTAAAAGCAATGCCTGACATCAGTGAATACTCACCTGCCTGTGACAGTTCTGTGCAGGAGACCTGAGTCTCTGCTGGGGAAAATAACTTGTTTTGCCAAAGCTCTTTTTCTCCTCCACCCCTATAAAAGGACAGCTGGCTGCTAGATACAGACGGGGAATTAATGAGCACCTTGGGGACTAAGCACAAGCCTGTTGCTTCCCAATGTTATAGGTCCATTCCTTGCTTCACGGCGCTTTTTTTCCCCTACACGTTCAGAAGTAGTTCTTGCGCTCCAGAAATGTGAGTACCTTCGTCAAGTCCTGAGCACGCACTCACCAGCTGGGGAGCCTCCTGCCGGCAGACACGAGGCCTTTACAAACCAGAGTCTCCCTAGAAATCCTGAGACTGGGCACCTCCAGGAGGCTGCAGGTTTGTGCGGAGTTTGTACATGTGATTGAGCACTTGTGTGAGGAAAGCCCCACTGGTGTTGATCTCCATCAAGGTGAGGTTATCCAGCTAAAACAGAAGGGAGAACAGGCTGGGTTGGTTTGAGTTTCTGCCTTCGAGAAAAAGATCAAATCTACTGAATAAAAATAAACGAGTAAATAATTTTTTGAGAGCCCAGCACAGCCAGTAATCTCTTCCTGCGACGGCCCCCCCAGACGAAATGCAGATGTCAGGCCCTTGTGGGCGGGCCCGCTGTGCACCCACCTTGGCATGTGACTCTTGCTGTCTCACGAATCTGTCAGCAGACACCCGGAGCTTGGCTATGCGAGTGTCCCACACATCCTTGATCAGGGTCCGGATCTCATCTGCTTTCGGGATGTTGTCCGAAGCACTAAGGGAAGCAAAGGTGACATAAATTGCATAAGGAAGCACTCGGTGAACTAAACCAACATCCAGGTGGAAGTGGTTTCTTTTTAAATGTTTCTTTGGATTTAGGCAAAGTGCACAAGCTGTTCTAGACTCCAAATTGGTTATGCTCTGTTTTTCCCATTTTAAAATGTAAGGATTTCTAGCGGTTAAGCTTGGTGCCAAGAAAATTCAGCCATGATCCACACCGAGTTATCTGGGTTCCTGTTTATGGTCCCACGGCAGGTGCGGTGCCAGGACTTGAAGCTCACCTAAAAGAGAGTTAGCTCTCCGTTGGTCATCGTCTGTCTCAGGATAACTGAGTGTTCTGTGCTGTAGAGTTTCCATCTAGAATCAGTTTCTTTCAAGGGCTGGCTCAGAGGTCATGGCTTCTAACGCTAATACCCCATCGGTTATCCAAGAGGGTAGCAACCCACCAGGGAGAGAAGACCACACCTCTGCCTGGCACTGCGCGGCACTGCACAGCAGTCCCACCCCACAAAAGCCCTGAAGGACAGGCGGTGTCCCACTCTTCAGGGAAAACAAACACAGATTTGCAGAAATCAGGAGAAGTCCCAGCTGAGCATCTGCAGCACAGCAGCAAGCGCTGGGGGCAGGTCCGGGCGGGGGCAGGTGCGGGGCACTAACAGCCTGCCTTCCTGGGTGACACACTTTAGTTTAAAGCTCATCTTTAAAGGAAGAATGAAACTAGAAGACAAAAGCAAAAGCCAGCACGTCTCATCACCAGACATTCTAGGAGAAGCTAGAGATGGATGGTCTTTCCACATTCGAAAATTAGCTCGTGATTTAGTAGATGGAGAATCAGTGGTGAAAATTTATGTCGCAGATTTTATTTGAGATCCAAACATTTGGATCTTAAGCTCTGAACTGCAGGTTAGAGAACAAAGGACCCGGGGTTCTTGTTAACAACTGCAGAACAAAGGTCTCCCTGCTGAGCGAATTACTGTAAGGAATTATAAAACAAGGGCTTCAAAAGGAACAGCATACATAACGTGCTGAACTGAAAAACCAAACATGAACAAGCCTCACCTCTGCTTCTGTATTCTCCCCTGAGTTGCCCCCACCGCCACAGTGGTCCTCTCAATCCCCCGTGACACCCGCCCAGGGACCTTACCACCACAGGCTTCCCTCCCGCACGGCTCACGTGTCTGGGTGTGTCCCGGCAGCTCTGGTCCCCCAGACACACCATGGCCTCTCACACTTCTGTCCTTCTACCTACGCTGCCCCCTCCCCTAGTAAGTTATCCCTCCTCCTCTAAGCCAGGGATCCCCTCTGGCACCGCCGGGTGTTAGGTTTGCATCCAATGTCCTCCGAACAGCATTTATGACACTGCAGGGTAACTACCTGCTAACAGGGTCACAGCTCTTCCCCACAAAACCGGGACTCAAGCCTGCATGACTGTCTCCACTACCTAGTGCAACACTCAGTTTAGCACACTGTACACTCAGAATGTTGTGAACTGCAGCCCTGGATCAGCTTAAGGACAAGTCCACATTATGCACATTTTTATCTGAATTCCGCAGTGCTGCTCGGCGGACGCCTGACCCTCGCTGCTCTACGGCAGGCAGTAGGGAGCTGCCAATTTTTGTTCTAGTTCCCCTCTTGAATCCATCAATGAAAAGGTACTCAGGGCTTCGAAAGCTTGACTTCTTCCAAATTACATTCCAAGTATCTCCTAATGTGACAACCACAGAATGAAAAAGGAGGCCCCGCGCAACAACAATCAGGGCAGGCTCTGATCACGGCACCAGCCACACCCCCAGAGGGGTAACAGCCAGCACGCACGGAAGAAAGACGTGGTGACCATCCATACTAAGAACAGCCCTCATGACAAAACTATTAAGACACACAGTCTACACAGGAATGCTCCCACTTAAAAAAGAACAGCCCTTTAAGACCACAGTAGATAACATACTCCAAGTATCTCCTAAGCAAAGTATCCACAATTGCCTGCCCCCTCCACAGATTTTCATTCATTCATTCAACAAACAGCAGCAGGCACTGTGCTGGCACGCACAAGACACAGTCCCTGCCCATTAGAACTGGGGGTGGGGGGACAGCACAGGCATACAATAATTAGAGAATTACAACCGACAAACGCTGCAGAGGTACACAGAGCTGCCAGGGGGACAGGCACACTCAACCTGGGAGGGAGGACCTGTTACGTGAAACCAAAGGAGGAAGCAGAGACGAGACGGACTAACTGGGCAGAGGGACACACAAGCTCTGCGTGTGTGAAGAAGTGAAAGAGGCCAACGTGAGCCTGGAACTTGGACAATGAGAGGGAAGAGCGGGCCACAGGAGGCTGTGAGAAGGCAGGAGGGAGACAGGCTCTGCGGTGCTTTAAAGACCGTCATGAGGACCTCAAACCCTGGAGAGGCTCCCAGGAGAAGGGGAGATACATGGCAGCTTTACCTTTGAAAGTCCACTCTGGCTGGAAGGTGGAGAATGAATTAGAAGCTGATGGGGAGCCTGGACTGGACGAGGGGACACAAGAAGTCACTACAGCACATTTTTGCCCCCAGTGCACTTTCCTTAGAGCTCAGGGTCGGAGGCAACTGTGAGCCCTGGGCCTTTCCTATGAAAGAGATGCAAGAACTCCAATGCACATGCCCAAAGGAGAAAGGGGTACAGCTTTACAACAAAACATGTGCAGTTAAGGAAAAGGCTACTGCTAGGGAGGCAGAGGCCCGTCCTGGAGTCTGGTATCAAGTGGCCGTCGGCACGCAGAATGGAGACCCAAGGGTTTACCGGGAGAGGGAAGGGTGGAGAGAGGGAAAAGGGAGAAAGGAGAGAAAGGCCCCGGGGCAGTGCGCGCATGCCCACAATGACTCCCAGATCACTGACCGAGGAGAGGAACGGGGTGGCCAAAGATACCCCGTGCCTCGGTAACAAGTGTGGAACACGGCAGGAGGGGGTGAGAAATGCGAGCTCCAGCTTGCGTGTGGGTTCCAGGAAGCGCGAGGTACTTACTGGTTTAACAGGAGTTTGGTGAGTTCCACGTAATAAGGGCTGGGCATAGGGGTGAATGTTTCTTCCTTTCGTTCATGATCCCTCATCATCTCCAACTTTTCTGAAATTTAAAAGTAAACACAATTTACCATGACCATAACCAAAACAGTTTTAAAACCTTCCAAAAGTTACCAAGCACCTATGTTACTTACTCAATCAACTAACAACATGAGGGGAAAACTTTAGAATAACATGTCTGTCGCTAACTAGGTAATTCACGGCCTATTTCCTCAAACACTTCTCTTAGAGAAGGTGGTAAATTTTTGCTATTGTTGTTGCTTTTTTTAAAATTATTTTTTAATTGAAGCATAGTCAGTTACAATGTGTCAATTTCTGGTCTACAGCACAGCGGCCGTCATGCATAGACACGTATGCATTTGTCTTTTTTTTTTCATTAGAGGTTATTCTAAGGCATTGAACATAGACCCTCATGCTGAACTGTCGTTGCTCTGGCCTACAGAATACATTAATGAAAACAGTATGTCCGAGCCAGAAGTTCTTTTTTTAGGGAAAGAGCAAATTATTCTACCTACACGCAAGCAGGGATGAAAGGAACCAGTGACTGGAGAGGCGTATTTATACTGAACCTTGTTCCGAAGAGAGCAAGACAACTTACAGCTAATAGGGGGCTGGCAGCCACACACCTGAAGAAAACAGCAGAGTCCAACTCCACCCAGCAGGAAACGCTCCACACACTGCAACAGCCTCACTCCCACCCCTCTGTCCCTCCCCCACGCCTGAGAAAACCCCAGTCCTGAGTCTGCGCCCACCATGGCAAAGGGCCACACAGACACCACTGTGCTGCCAAGTCTCACCTTGAATGGCTGGCCACCCTCCCCCTCTGCGCGGTCCTGCCCCTGACCCTTCCCGGCCCTGCTCACCCTTGGGGTCTCCATCCTGCCGCCCATCCTCCCCCTCATCTCTCACCTGCTGCCTCACTGGGCGCCCACCCGCCCCCTCTGGCCACATCGCTCAACCCCCTGCAACTGCCCCCGCCCTGACCCTCCTCTCCGACTTGCAGACCACCGCTCAGCAACTGTCTCTCACTCTTTAGTGACCAGTATTTCACTATTTGACCATTCTATCAAACTCTATGTAACATCTTTCATCAGAAAAAGAAAAGCCTCCCCTGACACCAAATCCTCCAGCTACCAATTCATTTCTTGTGCCCTTTACAGCAAAACTTCAGGGCTCTCTGACACTGGTGGTAACTGCCTCTCCTCAACCATTCAGGTGGGTGCCTGTCTCACCCTCTGAAACAGCTCACACACACCACCTCTGCTCAGCCAAACCCAATGGCCACGACTCGGGCCTCATCACATCTGACAGGGGTCAATCCTCACAGTGTATTTATCACTTGGCTTCTGGAACACCACTGTCCCCGAGTCCTCTTCCCACCTCCCCACCTCCTCCAGGCCCTCCTGACCTCGACACACTGGAGGACAGAGCTCAGCTCCCGGCACCTCTCCGCACCTAAACCTATATCCCGTGTGTTCTCATCCCACATCATTTAAATGCCATCTATTCACTCGTGGTGGCTTCCAAATTTGTATCTCCAAGACCAGCCGCTCCCCAGAATTCCTGACTGCCCACACTGTCTCCACTTGGGCAGCTAACAGGCACCTCCAATGTCACATGTTCAAATCCATCTCCTGGCTCCCCCTCCAACCCTCAAACTTCCCCTAGTCTGCCCAGTCTCAGGGAACGGCGCCTCCCCCTCCTTCTGCAGCTCGAGCCAGCAACCCTGGTGGTCACCCTTAACTCTCATCTCTCAGGTCCCACAGCCTGTCCTTTAGCAAATCCTGCTGATCCTTTCTTCCAAATGCGCCTAGACTCCACCCAACTCTGTCAACTAACTAGTCAAGTCACTCTGAGCTCTTGCCAGGGTAACTCCCTACTGCCCTCTCCCCACACTCATCTTTTCTACACAGCAGACTGATTCTTTTCCTTCCTAACATCTAAATCGGACAGAGTATGAAATACCTCTGTTCAAACCCTGCAATGAATCAACTGACAACAGCCAACGCTGGCCAGGAGTGGAACAACAGGAACTTTTTTTTTCTTTAAAACGGGAACTTCCTTGCATTTCTGCTGGGATTGTTATGAGAGTGGCTCAAGCACTCTGGAGGGCTGGGTGGCAGTTTCTAACAAAGTTAAGTACAGGCTGCCCCATGACCTGGCAACTCCACAGCTCTAGGTATTTATTTACCCAAGAGAAATAAAAACACATACCCACAGAAAGACTCAGCTGAGACTGTTCAACGCCGCCTCATTCACAGCAGCCTACACTATGACCCAGATATCCACCAGCAGAGGAACGGGTGACCAAACTGGAATACTCAGTGAATGAAACACGACTCAGTGATAGAAGAATGCTGCAACCACACGCGCAACAGGGCTGAATCTCAAAAACATTGTGTTAAGAAGTCAGAAAAGTCAGCTGACACGCCAGATGGCTCCATTCAGACAAAGCCCAGGAACCGGCAGATAGGAGGAGGAGTGGCTGGCTCCCGGGCAAGCCTGCGGGCTCACCAGTGATTTTCACTACTTCTCACCAGAGTACGGCCCAGGCCTGTGAAAAGCTCAGGCTGACTCTCTCTGCACCTTCTCTCTGACGCTGGCAGGTTCATGTGCCGTATCTCCTTGGGTTTGAATAGGCCAAAACTGCCAGACAAGGATGCTGTACTAACAGAACCAGAGTCTGTTGGAGTTCCTGCTAAAAAAAAAAGCCCTGCAGAGTAGAAGGAACTGGACTTTCCTGTTATGTCCGAGCACCACCAGATTCACTCATCCTAATCGGACAGGGATGAAGACAAATTGCGCAAGCAGTCTTTCTTAAACTATACTTGAGTGTGCCTGGCTCCCCATGTCCTTGCTTCTAGGAGGGGGACTCCAGGTGACTCCCAAAGTGAAGGGGACAATCAAAACTACTCAGGCTTTGTAAATTCTCTATGCTCCCCAACCCCGACCCCGAATAAAGTTAATTTAAGATTGTTTACCCTAAGGAGCCACTCATACCTCCTAAGTGACAACTGCAAAGTTTCAGGATAAGTCTGTCTGCATCTTTGATGCAGTATTGTTTGTTTCCAACAGTTTTACTGAGGCATAATCAACCTACCATACAACTCACCCATATAAATTGTACAACTTAGTGGCTTTTTAGTATATTCACAGAGGTGTGCACCCATCACTTCAATCAATTTTAGAACATTTTCATCACCCCAAAAGGAACCCTATAATTGTTCCTTCACCCCCCCAAGCCCCCACCCCTAGGTGACCACTAATCTACCTTGTCTCTGTGGATCCTCCTGCTCTGAACAGTTCATATGAATAGAATAATACAATATGTGGTCTCTGTGTGTGGGGTTTTTTTTTCCTGCTTAATGTTTTCAAAGGTTTATCCATGTCGTACCATGTGTCACAACCTCATCCCTTCAGGTGGTCATATAATATTTCCTTGTACAGATGACGCGTTATTTTCATGCATCCTCTGTAATGTAAGATAATGACACTACTCTTCAGCATGCTTGTGTGTGTGTGTGTGTGTGTGTGTGTGTGTGTGTGTGTGTGCGCGCGCGCGCGTTGTGCAGGGGGGCGGTAATTAAGTTTATTTGGTTTTTCAGTGGAGGTACGGGGATTGAACTCAGAACCTCCTGCATGCTAAGGATGTGCTCTACCACTTGAGTTATACCCTCCCCCTAACTCAAAAAAAAAAAAAAAGTTCCTTTAATGTTATATAATATTTAAAATTTTAAGAGCAAGTCGAAATGTCTTAGAATCAAAATCTGAACTACAATTGGTAACCCCACCCCAACGACCATCAGTAACAGTGGCTCCCAGCAGACTCTGGGAGGTGAGGCTGGAACCATTCACTGATTTCAGCTTAAGGACCCCGTGCCCCCACCAGAGAGAGGGTGTCCCCCAGCCCCCAGGGCCCCCTCTCCTCCCCCACATCCTTACCCACGTCCATCCACTCGGGAGGAACCAGCCGACACTTCTGTCTTTGTTTCAAGTTGATGGCCAGCCACAGAGGCACTTCCACGGGTAAGCCGGGGTTGAACGGCCCCAGGTCGCCCTGCCCAAGGACACACACCCCGTCACACGGCACAGAGCATCGCCGCCGCCCACCAAGCTGAAGCCCAAATACAAACAAGAGCCCGCGCGCGACCTCGGCCGACCGCGGCGTTTCCCCCGCCCCCCGCGCCCCGAGCGCCGCCCGCCGGCACCTGTGGGAGCCGGGCCCGGCTCCGCCCTGGGAAGGAGAACCGACCGCACGAGTCGGAGGCCGGGCGGAGTCCCCACAAGCCCCGACCCCGGCCTCTCCCCGGCGCCGGCTCCTCACCCCGATAAGGTAGATCTTGTCCAGACTGAAGTTCGGGATAATGGTGACCAGCTCCTTCTCGGCCAGGAACTCCACCTCGGCCGAGTCCATGGCGGCGCCAGCGGCCGGAACGGGACTCGCCGCGGCCTCCGGCCCCTCAGCGTCCGGGAAGACGCTCCGCGGCCACCGCTTTCCCGCCACCACGTGAGGCCCACCCCTTCCACGGCCGGAAGGAGCCTCAGCCGGCCTATAGGAACGCAGCGCTCTCCGCGGGGTGGCGGAAGGTGGGGATCGCGGCTGCTGCGAGCCCGCCGATTGGCAAGCTTGAAAGAGGCTGCGCGCAGACCCCGCCCTCTCGTGGATAGGCCGCGCCCTCTCCCGTGTCCCCGCACAACCCAGCTGTGGGCCGCGCACCTGGCGCCGCGGGCGGGCCCTCCTGCACGTGGAACCACTCTGAGCGTCCCTTTCCCTGCCCTGGGCGCCTTCCCGCCAACACCACGAGTCAACCTGGGGGGTGGGGGGTGGATTCGGAGCCAGGAGTAAGTGCATTTAATAGGTCGCAGAGTGAGGGAAGGCATTGTTCCTTCTAACTTTACAATCTTCAGTCCTCCCTACACACATGGGTTAATATCTAAAAAAAATGCTCATTCCTCCACCGCACCCACATCTTCCAATTCAGAAACTGTGGGAAAGAGGCTCAGAATTTGCACATTGGCAGGCTCCCCAGGTGAGACTTGTACAGGGGCATGTTTGTTCGGTTGCAGCAAATACTATTGAAGTGCTCATTTCCTGGTTGGTCCAGGTGCCCCCTGTACAGTGTGAAACCTAACAGCAGTGGTTCTCAAACCCTCCCAGCAGATTCCCAGTGTGCACATGCACACGCTTGGGGTCCAGGGTGGGGACAGAGGGTTAAACTTTAACCAGAGATTCTGATGGGTCAGTAATAGGCTAGGAAAGCTTCCCAGGAGGTGAAGCAACTAGAGGTGGACTGGTGGAATCAGGCAAGGGGCTGAGTTTGAAACCCTGATCATTAGGCTCTAAAACAAAGCACATGTGACGCAGGATTTCGGGGTTCTGTATTCCTACAGGAAAGCTGCCCCACCCTAGAAAACCCCACTCTTTCCTCTCTAACCCTCTGAAACCTGCCCCAGGTCAGGCTGTTGGGATGACGAAACCATAACTGAGGTCTGCCCCTCACATCACCTAGAAAGCTGTCTGTTGCTTGCCTGCACTGGAAACTGCCATTACAGACCTGGAGATTTTCTTCATTGTGTCCTTTATGAAGACATTACTTTAAAAGAAAATAAATAAAAGATCTCTCAGGAAGCTGTGTGACCTCTGAGCTTCGGTCTCCTCATCTGCAAGCAAGATAGGAAGAGAAAGAGCCCCGGATGTTTGGGGAGGAGGGGAAGCTGCAGGCCACCTGTCCCTTCCTAAAATAGAATCTCCCTCAGGCATCTGCAGAGAGTCTGTGCCAGCTTGTCTGGGTTTTGATTGATGGGGGAATGTTTTCTTGATTGGCAAATATTTGCGTTCCAGAGTTGGCGAGGCTTCCCTCCCTGATTTTCACAGCCTGGAAAAGAGCAAAGGAAAAGAGCTGGTGGGAAAGCTGAGGTTGGGAGAGGCCTCGGCAGGCTGGGTAGGAGAGCTGGCAGAGCCTGGTGTCCTGGTGTTCTTACCTGTAAGATGGGGACAGTGTCGCTTGCTGCTTGCCTGGCAGGGCCTTGCGAGAACCAGATGCAAGGGCTACAGCCTTACACTCCGCAAAGCGGTAGTGTCCTGGAGTCTCAGACCTGAGTGTACATCAGGGTCCCTTGGGGGGGCTTGTTAAAGCAGCACGATTCACAGCAGCCAAAAGGTGGAAACCATCCAAATGTCCATCAGCTGAGGGTTGGATGAACAACACGTAGTCTCTACTATGGAATATTACTCGGCCATAAACAGGAATGAAGCACTGATTCATGCTCCAGTGTGGATGGATGAACCTTGAAAACATTACACTATATGAAAGAAACCAGATGCCAAAACCATGTTTCTATTTATAGGAACTGTGAAGAATATGTAAAATCCATGGAGACATTAACTAGATTAATGCTTACCAGGGTTGGGGGAGGGGAGTGGGGAGTGACAGCTGATGGTCATGGGGCTTCTTTTGAGGGTGATGGAAATGTTCTGGAATTAGTAGTAGCTGCACAACACTGTAACTATACTAAAAACTACTGAATTGCAAACTTTAAAAGGGTGAATTTTATAATATGTGAATTATTCCTTAATAAAACTTATTTAAAATGTCTCTTCCTAAGGTACACACTCAGACTTTCTGATGCAGTAATCACACATTTGACATGCCCCCTACTCCCCAGGAAGTTCTTATAATTGGGAAAACTGGGGAGGGGAGTGATTTGCCCCAATCCGGTCCAGCTCCCAGCCACTCCAGGACCCAGAGAGGACTTCTGAGAGCCTGGCCTCTGAAAGTGGGGGAAAGAGAGAGTAGACAGACAAGAAGTAAAGTGGGGGAGGGGGGAGTATGGGGTCCTGCTTTGGATGGAGCAGTCAGAGCCCCCACACCATGGTCTCCTGTTGTAAAACCTGCCTCCCCCTAAGGGGTCAGAATGGCCCATAATGAATTAAGAGCTGGACACAAAACAAATGGGGAAGAGTCCCTGGGGCAGAATTCCAGATGGTGTGTATGGATGCTCACCACTTCCTAAAGTCTGGGCCGCCTGTGGCCACTTCCTTCCACAAAGGACAAGACGGAAACAGGGAAAAACAGAGAAACCTGACCAGCACGCCCTCAGCCAGGTGACCAAAGTCAACATCAGCCATGACCCGCCGTGGTGACCGCAGGCACCCCCGGAAGGGTGTATGAGGAGGGTGCTTTGTCCTGGGGCTTCCTCCCCGAACCTCCAGTTCCAGGCTAATCCTGAGAAGAACATCAGACAAATCCTACTAGAGGGACAGTTCCAGACAACTGGCCAGTCCTCCTCCAAACATCAGGTCGTCAGAAAGTCTACAAAACCATCCCAGTCCAGGGCAGACTGAGGAGTCTTGACAACTAAATGTCTTACTTGGATCCTGGATGGGAACCTGGAGCAAAGAAGAACATTAGGGGAAAACCGAGAAAATGTGAATAAAGTATGGATCTTAGTTAATAATCATGGATCACAATTGGTTCGTTAATTGTGACAAATGGACCAGCGTAACACAAGATTAAGGGTTAATGACAGGTGAAACTTGGCTGGGGGTGCAGTATACGGAAGCCTCTGTTCTATCTTTGCAACTTTTCTGTAAATCTAAAGCTACTCTTTAATAAAATGTTTAAAGAAGCCTCCTCTGCCGGTTCCAGGGCACCTAAATCACTGAGCAGCCGTGAAACGCCTGCCCCATTCAGGGGGTCAGCACTGCGCATACCTTGTGGTCACAGTAGAATTTAGGCTGCAGAACGGAACAGAACAGCAGCAACCTGGACTTCTGATTTTAAAGGCATGGATTCTTCTGCAATGCTGGAAATGTCCTGTAGTCATGGTGTCCAGGACGGCGGCCACAAATCCCAGGTGGAAACAGTTTTGTGGGGGACTGGGATCCTCTGAAGGGCACTCACTCCTGCCTTCGATGCACCCTCGATGAGTCCCAGGGCTGAGCACATTTGGGAAAGACCCCGAGCACCTTCGTTCCATCCCGGATCAGTCTGCCTCTTGCTCTGAATCTCTGCCACGTGGGAGCGGTTTTCTCACAGTGAGGAGGCTGTGGTCCAGGAAAATGAAGAATCGAAGAGGTGACTGAGAAGCTCCAGGAATTCTCGGCCCTGCCTGTGCATGAGAATCACCCGCTGGATGCCCTGGCCATACCTGGACTGAAGGAATCAGAAACTCCGGGTGGGGCCCAGGCCTCGGCCACAGTGGATGGTCCAACTGCTCTCCCATGGTCTCCGGAGGACATTCAGGGAAGCAGTGACTTGCGGCTATTGGTGTCTCCTGTCTAAGGAGGGGCTAGAATTACAGTCATAGCAGCAAAAGAGAGATGCAGGATGGAAAACACCTCCTCCCCAAACCCTCCCATCCCTTGCCCTGGCTGAGAGAGGCGACAGGCTGATACCGGGCAGGGCCCTCACAGTAGGACAGGATTGCCTCCCTAACTAGACCCCTACCACGTCCAGGGGCCTGAACGTCTGTGGGCGCTGCCTGCGCCTCTCCGCACCTCTTCGGTCTCTGAGGTTGGGGTGATCACGACCCCTGCAAGCCTGACCTCACCTGCTGTTTCTGGCCGGCAGCAGCTCTGATGGGTGGGGCCCAGCTGCTCCAGCTGTGACCTGTCCTGATATCCCCGTCTCCTGGAGCCCTTGGAGGGTGGGCGGGATTGACGCAAGCAAGGTTCTCAGCTGCAGTGACATAGCTGGGCCCCAGAATGGAAGTTCCACGCCTGGTGATATTTCCACGACAGCCCTCAAGGTGTTCTGCCTGCTGGGTGCGTGGCAGGTGAAGCGAGACAGACAAGCAGCGGCCAGCTCTCCAGGGCCGCTGTGTAAGCTGCTCCCCAGAAACTGGACGAGATCCTGAGCCCAACGGGAAGCCGTTTGAGGGACACAGGTGGGGGAGAAACATGAACAGATTCGCAGTTTAGAGAGAGAACTCTGGGGGATGGAGTGGGGATGCGGTCTAGCAGCTGGAGACTCACCTGGAGGCTGGTGGTGATGGCTGGACCTAGGGCAGCAGCCCCGGGGACCAAGAGGAGGGACTGCTGGGAACCAGAGCCATTGACTGCCTGCCGGTGTCCAGAAAAGCCAGGCCGGGGATGCCTCCGGACCCCACCAAGGTGGCCACAGGTCTTCCCCTTCTACCTGTGACGCTGCACAGCCCAGCAGTGTCCCCCCGCCCCCTTGCATCCCGCTGGCCACCAGGGTTTGGTGGGGGAACCATCACGCCATCCGCATGGCGCCCATCACGGCTGAGCCGGCCGCTCTCAAACGGCTCCAACACGGTGCGAATACACCCGTGTGTCTTTTCACCATCTGCTGCTGTCATTAAAAAACTACATTTCCATCTGTTTTCATGCTTCTCTCCCCTCCAGCCCTCCCTCCTGGAGGCAAACAGCACAAATCCCAAGTCGAGGACCCCAACGTTCCCCCACCTCTTGGGACCTGGGAACTTCTCCGGGACACACCAGGGCTGGGGTCATGGGCTTGCTTGGAGCTGTTAACTCCTCTTAGGCCACCATGGTCTGTGACCTCTGCCCCACTCCCTGCCTCTCCACACACACTTTGCCGGGAGCCATTTACCAAGCTTTTTCATTGTGGGTTTTCATCAGTGTGTGTGGCTTTGGCATTAAAAATAAATGAAAAATAAACTGCAGACATCAGTAGCCATTCCCCCAGAATGTATTTAAGGAAGAACAGACTCAAGAAAGAAGAATCAGGGAGCCATGTTTGGGGTTCAAAATAAACTGTCATTCTGGAGCCCCCCCGACCTGTACAGCACCCCTGACCTTTCATGGAGGGTCACGTTCCCGTAGAACCCAACAACCCCAAAAGGCTGGGACCACAGATCTTCTCAAACACGGCTTTGCAAACATCAGCTTAATCGCCCACATCCTAGAGGAACTTTTAGACCCTGTGCCAGGCATGATTCTAGGTTCCGTAACCACCTAGTTGCTAGCCTCATTTGAAGACTGAAGCAGGTGAGGCTCAGAGAGGCAAAGTAACTTGCTCCAGGTGCCCCAGCTGACCAGTGCGAATGCAGGGATGGATACCCACAGGCTGGGAAGTGGGCCTCGAGGCAGGCTTTAGGTGGAAGTGGCTTCTTCGGAAGGAAGGCAGGCCCAGGAAGTCCTGGGAAGGTGGGGATACTCCAGAGGAGCTGGTTCAGGTCAAGGAGCAGATTTCTCCTGCTGCCCCCAGGGCTCAGACCCCTGGAACCTCAGGCAGCTAGGAAGTGTGTCCCTGGACCCACATGGCTGCCCTGGGAGCTTGTTAGAGACGCACCATAGCAGACCACCCCCCCACCTCCCCAAACGGAATCTGCATTTGAACCAGATCCCCCCTGAGAGCACATTCGAGTCTCAGAAGTCCTGGGTAGACGAGAATATTTCTTAGAGTGGCCTCACCACCCCCCAAGGGACTGGGAAGGTGGGGTACCTATCTGCTAACTCCCATCCATAGGGGTCAGGGGGACTGCCAGGTGCCGTGAAAGCCCCCCTAACGCTGCAGCGGCTCTGGCACCAGAGGAAGCCCTTGCAGATACGGGTGCTGTGGCACAATCCTGCTGTCACATAAACCGGGGCACTGATGACACCTCTGCGGATGTGGTCCCAGGTGCTCTGCTCCAAAGCCGTCGCTCTAGCCACCTACCCCACATTCACACCCTCAATGTCATGGATTCCTCAGGTCCCCGTGGTGCTGTCCCCATTCCCCAGATGAGCAAGCAGAGGCCCAGGGAGTTAGGTGACCTGCCTGGTCATGGCTCCCATTTATCGACCATTTGCTCTGTGCTGGGCACCATGCAGGGTTGTACATGGATTATTTCCCTTAATCTACAGATGTGCCCCACGTGGGAGGTCCTGTTATCCTCACTTTACAGGTGCAGGAAGGGTTCAGAGAGCTTGAATAACTTTCCAAAGTCACACTGTACAGTGCAGGTCTGGCTGACACCAAAGCCCTTGCTCAAACCCACTCCCTCTGTTGTTTCTCCTAGCTCCTAAGAATGGTGCTGGGCTGCAGCGGGGTGCTCTGCCCCTGCTCTCATGCCCTCTGTGGTGAGCGCTTGCACTGAGCAGGGCCCCTCCACCTCGCCCTTCCTTTATGGGGAGATAGAGCTTGCTAGAAGCCAGAACCTCAGGGACAGGTGCTGGACAGCGAGTACTGTCACGGGGTTTCCTGCAGCCTGGGGCGCAGATATCGCCAGGAAGGGTGTCTCTGCCCTCACCCAGCAGGCACTGTCCTGGGGTGCATCCCCAGTGCTGGCTTTACTGGGGACAAGCCCTCCAGATTCAAGAAGCCCCAAAAGCCCAAGACAGGTGTGGGTGCCTTGGGCCCCAAGGCCTTTCCCCAGGAGAGCAACGGGCTCGTCTGGGCCCTGCAAGAAAGCCAGGTCCAGCACCCTAGGGCTGCACAGCCTCCCATCTCCAGCTCACAGCCCTCTCCCTGTTGCCATGGGCACTAACAGCCTGGGATGAAGTGGTAATTAGCCACAGCAGGTTGCTGAGTGGGCTAGAGGTCTCTGAACAGTACCCACGGAGCTATGGGGGCTCCCCACACCTGTGGACTGAGCCAGCCTTCAGGGCGAGCACCCAGCCCCAGCCCTGAGACCCAGCACCCCCCGAGTTCCAGAGGAAACAGGACTGGGGCAAAGTGCCAGTTCACTTGCAGAGAATCCAGGAGGAAAGGGATGGTTTGCCTGGACAATTAACAAGAGATATGTGCTGGGGGCCATCGGGGGAAAGCTCAGTAGAGCACATGCTTAGCATGCATGCGGTCCTGGGTTCAATCCCTAGTATCTCCATTTAAAAAAATTGGGGAAAAAAAAAGAAATATGTGCTTGGTAAGTCATCCAACCTCTCTGAGGTTTGTGTGGTTGGTAAGACTATGGGGTCTGGGTTCAAATTCTGCCTCTGAAAAAAAGGGAACCCTCCTGCACTGTTGGTGGGAATGCAGTTTGGTGCAGCCATTATGGAAAACAGTATGGAGATTCAAAAAAAAATTTAAAAATAGACTTATCATATGATCCAGCAATCCCACTCATGGGCATATATCCAGAGGGAACCTTAATTCAAAAAGACACCTGCACCCCAATGATCATAGCAGCACTATTTATAGTACCCAACACATGGAATCAAACTAAATGTCCATCAACAGATGAATGGATAAAGAAGTTGTGGTGTATTTATACAATGGAATACTACTCAGCCATAAAAAAAGAATAAAAATAATGCCATTTGCAGTAACATGGATGGACCTGGAGAGTATCATTCTAAGTGAAGTAAGCCAGAAAGAGTAAGAAAAATACCGTATGATATCACTTATATGTGGAATCTAAAAAAAAGAGACAGACGAACTTATTTACAAAACGAAAAACAGACTCAAAGAGATAGAAAACAAACTATGGTTATGGGGGTGGGAAGGGGACGGGAAGGGATAAATTGGGATTTGGGGATTTGCAGATACTGACTACTACGCATGAAATAGGTGAACGACAAGTTCACACTGTATAGCTAAGGGAACCTCGCGGTAGCCCACGTGGAAAAGAACATGAAAACGAGTGTCTGCGTGGTCACACATGACTGAAGCGCTGTGCTGTACGCCAGAAACTGACACGTAGCACACTGACTGTACTTCAATAGAAGTATGTACATACCAAAAAGAGAATTTCAGGACGGCAACAGCGGAGCAGGAAACCAAGCGTGGGGCCTCCAGAATGTGGGCTCTGTTGGGACCTGCAGGCTGTGCACCCACGGAGCAGGCCCTGACCGTGTCAGCGGGCCAGGGTGTGCCCGTGTCTCCTCCGCAAGCCCACTGTCCACGGGCAGCCCGGCAGGAAGTGCTGGGGGTCCCGGGGCGGCCCTCGGCCAGCAATCAGTGGAGGTGACGTGCGCAGACCCCTTCCTCCCCTCGGGCAGCGGGAGCACGGACGGACGGGAGCCCCACGCTCCCTCCTTCCTGTGTCCCCCGAGCTCTGGTCTTTGCCCTCCGCTCCTGGGCGGCGACCTCTCGGCCCTTGGAATATCCCGCCTGACAGGAGTGTCTTTGTTTGCCTGGGGCCTCAGCCACATGGGACAGTCTGAACAGTGTACTCTGTGGTGGGCCTGGGTCCCGCAGCATCAGCCTGACCTCTGGGGAAGCTGGAGACTGAAGCCACCGCACGTCTCCGTGGCCAACCCCCGGTGAAAATGAGCTCGGTGCGCGTCCCGGAGGGGTGACCCCCATGTGTGCTGCCTGCGTGCCTTTGCTGACACTCATGCCTGCTGTCACCTCTCGGTCTGCATCCTTTCACTGTCATAAACCATAAACTCCACTATAAACTACGAGTTCTGTGAGTCCCTCTGGTGAATCACTGGGCCTGAGAGGGGCCTTGGGGCCCCGATCCCAACCCCCTGTACCCCAGGATCACCTCCCAGATACATTTCTTGCTTGCGAAGGCACGGCCCAGGCCTGCTTCAGGAAGAATGCTGAGAGAGTGGGCAAACCAGGACCAGGAGAAACAGCGGAAAATAAACAGAAACACATGTGCACGATCAGAGCAGTCTATGAGGAGAGGGCGACACCAGCAAGTTCATAAAAACCCCACCACCTCCCATCCTAGAGACGCGGCATCGCCAGGATGCTGCGGCTGTGCGCAGGCATGGCGGGGCTGGAACTCGAACGAGGTCCATGTGACTTCAGAGCCCGTGCCCTTGGCCACACACACCCAGGCCTCCTGGGCCATCAGCAAATCGAGGCGCCAAGACCATCCAAAGACCCGTCACCAGATGGACCAGCCCCTCCGTGACAAGCAATTCTCAGAAACCTACCTCCTCTGTGTGCCACCTCCTCTGCCCCCCCAAGGAGCAGGGTCCACTGCTCGTGGCACAGGGTCTTTATTTATAATAATGCAAAAAGGAAATTATAAATCACTTTTGGACTGTTTCTCTGTCTGTAAGACAACTTGTGAAAAATGGAACCCGTCCTTTGTAAGTTCTTGTGTGTGCTGACCTCCTGGGCAGCCATCTGCATGGCCCAGGGCACTGGGCGTCTGTGTTTGTCCAGAAGAACGCCTCTCCCTGGCACCCTAATGGCCGTCACCGTGACCCCGGGGGTCAGCAAGCACGTGTAGGCGTTAGAGTCTGGCCCACTTAGTGGGGCCTGGGAAACGTTGTTCTGGAAGCGGGCAGGGCTGACTCCCCGTGCGTCTTGCCACTCCTCTCTGGTCAAGTGCCAGAGTCGCTGTTCTCCCATCCGGCTGCTCAGCGCATCTGTCCCAGGCTCCCGGGCGCGTGGAGTGAAGGGCAGCCAGAGCAGGGGCCGGTGCGGATGAATCCCCAGCCCACGCCTCCTCCTCAGGCCTCAGGGTCTATCTCTCCATCCTCCGGGCACGACCCCGTCTCATCCAGCCACACTAGGAGCAGAGGGAGAATCAACATCTGGATGGACCCCCCACCACATCCAGGCCCCCTTCCCGGGAGCTCCAGGGCCGCTGCCCCTGGGCTCCCTGCCTTATAGCACGGCCTCGAGCCCTTCCACATATGGGCAGTGATGTTGGCAGATTCTGAGAGGGGACCCCAACCACACTGGGTCTCACGGGACGTCCCTCCCATCCTCTGCCCACACCCAGTGCCGAGCCCCCCAGATCTCTGGCTGAAGTCTCTGGGATTGCTGCCCACCCCCCCGGGGTCCCACCCTGGCTCAGCCTCTTCTGAGTGCCATCCTGGAGATGCCATCAAGCCCCAGGCTGGACAGGAGGTCAACACATCCACCTCCCATTCTAGATGGGAAGTGGAGGCCCAGAGATGGGGAGACCTGCTTCTGGTCAGCAGGGTGGTCTGGGCAGGCCTCTCCCCAGTCCCTCACTGTCGGGGGACCCCCAGGTATCTGATCATCACTCGGAGCCCACAGCCCGGAAGGAAGCACCGTCCAGGTCTGGGGGTCTTTGCTTCTCCCCTAAGTATCTCTGGTGAGAAGACCAACAACACAGGAACCGTGCTGGGTGGGAAGCCAGGCCCTCCTTGTCTCGCATCCTCACGGCCTCTCTGGGGCGCTGTCGCTCTCTGTGCGACGGGGGGGCTGAGCTCAGGGAGGCAAAGCCCTCTGCTCACAGCCATGCGCTGCTGCCTGGCGGGGCCAGGGTCCCAGGTCAGGGCTCCCGACTCTATGGCCTGTGCCCTTTCTCCTGCACCCCTTTCTAAACGGGGAAGAGCAGAGCATCAGACCTGAGCTCTGCCACCGACAGGACAGGAGGCCGATCCCCCTGCACCAACCTACTCCAGGACCGCTTACGCGTAAAGGGGTTTAGGAGTCTCCGTGGGCACCAAGGGCCTCTAGGCTCTCACCCCACAGACTGTGTAGAGTAACCATGAGCCCCCTCTGCACTCACTCCGGCCCTGGTGCAGGGAAGGTGGTCATGATCCAATTTTACAGATGAGGCCACTGAGGCTCAGAAAGGAAAGGGAGCTTAGTGTCAGAGCCAAGAGCCTGGGCCTCTGCTGCCTGTGCTGAGCTCTCTCATTAGACACTGAAACAAGAGCCCAGCTCTTCTCCCACCTTGCTGTGTGACCTTGGCTGAGTCTCTGCCCCTCTCTGGACCTGTTTCCCTATCTGTAAAGTAGAGAGAATGGTGATCCTCACAGCCCATAGGGTTGGAATGAGAATTAAATAAGACTTGTGAAAAGCATTTAGCCCAGTGCCTGGCACTTGAAAAGGTGACACAGGAATGTGACCCACGGCAATCAGTCACTACTGAACATGGCCCAGCCCCAGAACCTGCAGGGGGCCCGGCCCAGAGCCCATGGCTTCCTCCAGGTCACTCACCCTGGTGGGCATCCAAACTGAGAACTTCTGGAAAAGCCTACCCGAGTTCCCCACCAGACCCCCACGAGCCCCACGCCAGCCTTGTTGGCCTGTGTCCCCTGCACAGGCCAGGCTGGGCTCACACCATGACGGTCAGTTGGCTGAACAATGGTACACTGAGAGGGCGTCTAGCCTGGGGTCTGGAGGACAAGTTCCAGATCACAGCACCTGGGTCTGAATCTCAACTTACCAGCTGTGCAGTGAATGAGTCTCAACCTCCCTGAACCTCAGTTTACCCATCTATAAACCGGGATGAAAACTGGACCTAACTCAGTTACTGCGAGGCCTCAAGAGAAAAATACACTTACTGCTACCATAATCACTACTTGTTACTATTACGATTACTGTTCTTACTAACACCAGCAGCCGCAGCACACAGCACAGGTCCCGCTCAGTAAATCTGCTCATGAATAAAAGCAACCTGAAGCCCCGGCTCCACCGGTGTCCACAGAGGGGCCAGTGGGGTCCTCCCCCTCTCACCCACTCCCTGGGAACAATCCCACCTCCTTTCTTCTCCCTGCAGCGAGCTGCACCTGCCAGGCCCGGAGACCAGCCCTAGGCGGGGCGTGGGTGAGTTTCCAAGCCCGTCTTGTCCAGCTGAACCACTGCAGCCAGTGACATGGAGCCCCAGGCCCCTGGCTGCAGGGTGGGGGGGCGCCCGTCAGTCACCTCAGCGGCCACCCAGCCCCAGCCATCACTCGGCCGGCTGCCGGCGGGGGCTGTCTGGCTAATTACTTAACAGGCCATGTCTTGCTGAGGCTGGTGCCACAGCGAGGCCCACGGGTGAAGCATATGCAGATCCAAGTATAAATTTTTAATAAACTGGAGATGGGGCAGACATGCAGTCCAGATGTGGCCCGTGTGAGCTGTGCCCAGCCAGACCCCCAGACCCGCCCCGCCGCCAGAGGTCCTCACCTGCCCTCCGGGAGTCCCTGGGCAGCATCATGCCCGTGGGCGTTGGCGGGGTGATGATGATGTTAGGTACATCCAGGTGCTTGTCGCTCAGGACGGGGGCTTCGTCGTGGCTGCCGCTGCTGCTGACACACATTTTTAAGCCTGAGAGGGCAGGTCGTGGGACACACATGTACACACATGACAGAGACAAGCATCAGTGGCCGCTGGGAACTGCCCGCCACCACCTGCCCCCTCCCACCACCTGCCGCCTCCCGCCACCAGCAACGTGGGACCCGAAGGTTCCACGTCCCCACTTCGCAGGGGTGGAAAACCGAGTCTCAGGAGGGCGAAGTGATCCACCCCAGCTCGCCTAAGTCTCTTTCCTCTGCTTTGTTCACTCACGTCACCTCCATGTGTGACACACAGTAGGTAACTCAAGACAGGACTCAGAGTGGATGAAAGAAACAGGGCCGGAAACGGAACATGGGCCCGGGTGACTCGGAGCCGTGCGGGGAGCCGGCGCCCACCACTTATTTTCTGGGAGAGGCCGTGTGAGATCAGTGTTGCTTAGTCCTTAAGTGTTGGGCTGAATTCGGCAGAGAAACTGCCTGGGCCTGGAATTTTCTTTGTGCAAAGACTTTGGATTACAAATTTGGTTTCTTTAATAGAGATGGGGATTTTCTGTTTCTACTCGTGTCCGTTTTGCTAAGCTGTACTTATCAAGGAATTTGTCCGCTTCAAGATGCTGAATTCGCTGTCCTATGGTCTCCCATGAACTCAGGGCAGATAACCCGGCCGAGCCCAGTTTTGATCTCCGGCTGACATAAAAGTACTCGCACCATCTCCTCCGTGGACCCCTTCTTCCACTCTTCCCGTGTGTCAGTGCCACCACCATCTGCCAGAAACCACAGCCTCGGCCACAATTCTTTCCTGTCCTCCTCACCCTCCAGCCAACTTAATCAACCACCAAGCCGGCAGATCCCACCACTGTGGTATCTGTGACATCCTTCCTCTTTCCTCTGGCCTCCAGGTAGCCTCTGCTCCTGGCTTATCCCTCATCCACCCACTCTCCAAATGACAGCCAGAAGCTGCAAATGTGATCACACCTTGTACCTGCTTAGAACATTCACTGGCTCCTGACAGCTAGCTACAAGCAGCATTTTCCAAAGTGTGTTCCCTGGAACACTGGCCTCCTCAGGCTCCCTCAGGAAGGGGATTCCATGATCAAATGAGTTTGGGAACCCCATATATTTGACTATTGGCTGAATCCCACCTACTGTATTCTTCTCTTGGAGATCCTCATGCATGTTCGAGAATTAAAGGCTCTGAGAAGTCCTGCAGTAAGGAAGCTGCTTTAATTGTGCTTAACCCTAGGCTTCCTGAACTTAAATAACCTCAAGTCCGTTTTTGGAGGAACACCTGTTAACAGCTCACAAAACCCTGAGTCATGAAATACACTTTTGGAACTGTTGATCATAAATTAGTCAGCCTCAGCCCAGCTTTCAGCCTTCACGATCTGGCCCAAACTCATTCTGAAGCCTTATTCCCTGCCACCTGCCCACACTCCCCAAACTACTCACAGATATCCAAGTGCCCTGGGCCCCCCAGCCCTCTCATGCCTTTGCACGGGCTGCTCCTCCTGCCTGGAACACTCCTTCCAGCTTTGTCAGGGTGGTGAGCTCCTACTTATCCTTCAAAACCCACTAAGGCTGCTGCCAACTTGATTGAAGGCAGTGGTTTTTACACCTTCTTTAAAGCAGTAGAGCCATTTCTTCCTGCCATCTTACACAGAAACCCGGAATGTAAAGCAAATAAAAAGAAGCCACTTGGAGGAAGCCATCGTGTTATCCCTGTAACAGTCGGCATTTAACGATCATCTGACGCGTGCTAGACATGGGGTGCCCCCAAAGCACTTCCTCCTTCAGTCTTCACGGCTGCCCTGTAAGGTGCGAACTCACAGATGTGGCAACTGGGACCAGAGAGGGTAAGAACTTGCACAGAGTTGAACAGCTAGTGTGTGGCGGATGCAGGATCTGAACCCAAACCTGAGTCTGTCTGACCAAAAGCTGGTGCTTCTTGCAACCACGACCCTGTAACAGAGCCGGGAGCCTTTCTGCAAAGGCCGGACAGTAAATATGTTTGACTTTGGGGGCTGTGCAGTCTCTGCTGCGACTTCTCACCTTTGCCCTTGAGCGCAGAAGCAGCCACAAACAATATGTAAATGAGGTGGGGCTGTGTGCCAATAAAACTTTATTTACAAAAAAACAGGAGTGGCAGCTAGACTTGGCCCATGGGCTAGGGTCTGCCAGTCCCTGCTCTATAACACCCAGGAGTTGGAGAGTTTGGATCAGGGATATGCCTGGTGCTCTAACAGGTAACAGTGGAACCTGGAAAGCCTGAGGCCCATTAATGCCAAAAGCAAACCCCACATCCCAAACTCGGCTGCAGGGGGGTGACAGGCAGTGGGCTTGAGCAAGTGAATGTAATGAATGGAATGAATGAATTCCTGGGAAGCACCTGCCCAACAAGCCAGGGGGGCCAAGAGGGTGTTCAGTTCTTGCTAGTTTCCTCTAGAATCATCCATAAGGCGCGTCTCAGAGCACCAGCCACAAAAGCCAGCTCTGATTATTGATATCTGTGACAGGGAGCCTCCCCCCTCTGTCTCCTAGGACCCTTCCTTGTTGAATATTCCCAAGTCCTAAAATAAATGCTAACAGAGAGAAGCCACCCTCCTCCCAGGGCCCACATCTGCATTTTAACCTGTTCTGGGAGTTCTGTGGCAAAGCCCACATTCTTAATCGGGAAGCATCAGGTCACTTGGTGGGCCCTGGAGAGACATTGGAGGTAGAGAAGAGGGAGGGGAGGGGAAGAGGGGGGAGGAGGGAGGTGGGGGAGGGGAAGAGGGGGAGGGGAGGGGGAGAGGGGAAGAGGGGGAGGGGAGGGGAGAGGGGGAGGGGAGGGGGAGAGGGGGGAGGAAGGAGGTGGGGGAGGGAGGGGAGGAGGAGGACAGGGAAGGAAGATGGGGAGGATGGGGAAGAGAAGGGAGGAGAGGTGGGAAAGAAGGATGCCGGGACCCCAGCCCCTCTCAGTCCTCCTGGGCGGCCCAGCCTCAGAGCAGAGGTGGCTGAGCAGGAGGAAACAGCTCTCAGGAGATAAGGCCGACTCTGGGGATTAAAAACAAATGCCAACCCTGTCCCAGACAAGAAGTTCATTTGTGCTAAAGCCGGAATTGTTATTTGTTAATTATGTGCTGGTCTTGGGCCATTAAGAACCCATTTCCTAAGGGGAAGGGCTTGGCTGGGATTCCAGGGGGCCAGGCCCTGAGGAGGGAGGAGGCCGGCAGTGAATCCCAGATCCTCAGAGCTACTGAAGACAATGCAACGAGGAGCTTGCACAGGAAGCTTCTGGGCTGGTGGCTGTCACCAGTCCTGACCAGGCCCCTGCTCTGGGGCACACACAGTTCTCCATGCTGGAGACGGAGCCGGCTGGGCCAGACAGCCCTGGCCTCCTGGAGCTGGCCTTCCTGTGACTGGAACACAGAGGCTTTGTGACATAAGGTCAGGCGGAATCCCTCTGAAACCTGGTTCTGCCCTTGCCCGGCTCCAGGGCAGTGGTTTTCCACCGTGGCTGCCTCCTACAACCATGTAGGAAGTTGAAAAAATATACCAAGTTGGGGGGACCCTGCTCCCAGGGGGCCTGATTTCACCGCTCTACACGGGCCACCAGGACTTCAACAGGCTCTGATGGGAGCCTAACAACCGGAGCTGGAAACCCAGAGCGAGGGTGCCTGGGAACACGAGGCCGTCCTCTCCCAGCCGCGGCATCCCTGGCTGGGAAAGTGGAACTATGACACCAACCTTCTAGGAATGCAACACTGGGCGTGGGGCGCGTGGCTGCCCAGTGTGTGAGAAGTGGCCAAGGTGAGCCAGCTGGCTGGGGCTCTGGGGGGTAAATACCGGGACAGGTGAAGGTTGCTGCCACCTCCCAGAGACCAGCCGCCCCTTCTGAAGCATCCCCCATGCTGGGCTTTGGGCTGAGTACGCCATTCCCCCTATAGCATTAATCCTCACTCCATCCCTCAGGGCAGATGCTGGGGCCATGGCCACTCTCCAGTGAGAAAACTGAAGCTCAGAGAAGGGAGGTGACGTGTCTGAGGACATGCAGAGGCCAGATGGTTCAGGGCCTGAGCACCCACATCACCTCTTCTGGGATCAGCCACACCACTTCTCATCTTTCAGAAGCTCTCTGTTCAGGACACCCTAGGCTCGGAGGACAAGGCACCATTCCTGGCCCCTAGGCCACCCAGAGGCCACAGCCTTGCAGGGCTGGAGCCAAGAGCAGGTGCAGCCCCTCTACAGGCAGCGTGGCTTAAGGGCGCCCTCTGCTGGTTCTTTCCAAAATGGCGCTCGATCAGCACCCTGGTGCCAGCTCAGAGACCACGTCCTGGGGACCACATCCACTCTCCCCCACAGCATCATCACACACAGTGGTCCTGCTGAGCCCACAGTGCAGCAGGAGGCCAGAATGTACTCCTGGGCTTCAATGCAGCCAGGGCCTTCTTTCCTCACCTGCAAAGTGGGGTACTTAATAGTCCCCACCTCCAGGGGGCTCTGAGAGCATTAAGAAGAGCCAAGGGGTCTGACTGCTATTTCCATTTAGCCGGTGAGGAAACCACAGAGCCAGCCTTGCCGTGCACGATCCACGTGAGCCGTTATTAATAGCATGAGAGCCCAACCTTAGCACTTAGTCACTGACTCAGCCAATACTGAGCACCTACTGGGTGTTGCCCCCCCACCCCAGTGCAGGTCAGGGATCTCGTCTCACCCCTGCAGTCACACAGCTGGCATCAGGCTCAATGCTGTTTGTGGGGTGACTCTGACAAGATATTCCTGGGTCTAACTTAACACTCGGAGATCCTTTTCCTCACTGAGTTGGCATGGCCACGGGCTCGGGAAGGAAGAAAAACTGAGTCAACTCCCCATCGTCCTGCTGCCCTGCTGACTTCGCTCCGCTGGCTTGCTCACCTGCACACTGAGGGATGCCCCCTTCCCTTGCTGCGTGGGGATAAGCCCCCAGCACAGAGCTGGGCCCAGGGGAGGTGCTCAGTCAACAGGCATCTGTTGTGCACCTACTGTGCGCTGGGCATTGTTCCAGGTGCTGGGGACACAGCAGAGCACAACACAGTCTCAGCAGATGTTTCTCTGCTCCCACCCCCACTGCCTTCCTCCACCTTTTGCTTCAGGCCCCAGCAGCAAACTGGGACCCCGATCTCAGAGGAGGCCAGAAAAATTAATAGGGAGGGTCTCCTATTATCCAAGCCATTGTTGGGAGGGGCCCCTGCTGCTGAGCTGGGAGGACAGTGCTCACGGGAGCCTGGGGGCTGCGTGAGCACTTCGCAGGGATTCATCATTTGGTCCTCCCAGTGAGGCTGGCAATGTGAGAAGCCCATCTTTCAGATGGACACACTGAGGCACAAAGAAATCGCAGGGGATGTGATGCAAAGCCTGCCCTCCTGGGGGCCAGGAAGCAAAAAATACTTTCCAGAGCCTGGGCCAGTGATAGGAGGAAGAAGGAGCAAGACCTGGGGAGTCAGCAAAGGCTTCCCCAAGGGAAGAGATGGGAGTGGCAGGAGCGGCGGGAGAGACGTGGAGAGGGCACTCAGGTCAGTGGCAGCATGCACAAAGGCCCTGGGGCTGGGCGGAGGCTGGGGCTGGCACTAATTCCTCAGAGATGATGGAGTATCTGGATTGGGTGCAGGTCTTTCAAAACAACAAACTGACAAATGCCTCTGAGGGTTCCAGATGCACATAATCTTTTTTTTTTTTTAATTCCAATTAAGGGAAAAGCTTTGCATTATTACAAATGAAGCCAGGGTGGGAGGGGGTTTTACCTTTTCCAAGCAGCCAGGGCCTCATGGAGATGGCAGTGGATGTTTTAAATCTCTTTTTAATTAAGGAAAAAGCCCCAGCTTGCGTCAGGGATGAGCTGCTGGAGAGAACCTGGGAGGAGGAGCCAGAGATAGAGAGACGCTTCCGGCCCAACAAGGTGGGGAAAGCGTTCGCCTCCCTGGGCTGCAATTGCTTTCCTGCCTCCGCCTGGACTCGGGCAGTCCCTCCCTCCCCGCCAGCCCTTTTTGGCTCCGGCAGATGGTCCTCACTCCTCCCAGCACCAGCCCCTCTGGAAGGCTACTCGGGGTCTCGGCCACACAGGGTGAGGGCTCAGATGAGCCAGATCCGGCTCCATCACCTCTCCACTGTGTGCTGGGCCAAGCGGGCCTCCTCCTGGCCCTCAGTCTACCTGTCTCTAAAATGGACTCGGGGATAGACCTGCCCTCAGAGGATGACGGTGAGACCTGAAGTCAAAGAAAATCCGCAAAGCACTTGGCACCTGCCTGGCCGGTGGGAAAAGCGCGATGTGCGCAGCTCAGGGTCCTAGGCCTTCGTGCCGCTGGCGTTTGGGGCTAGGTTATTCCTGGTGGCGGGGCCGTCCCAGGCACTGGAGGGCGCTGAGCGGCATGCCCGGCCTCAAGATGCTGCAGTTCCTGTCATTTGTGACAAAAAAATGTCTCCAGACGTTGGCAAGGGTCCCCTGGGGGCAGGGTTGCCAGGTAAGATGCAAGACACTTTTTTAGTATAAGTATATCCCAGGCAATATGGGGAACATACTTATCCTTGACAATGAGTTCATGTTTATCTGAAATTCAAATGTAACTGGGCAGCCTGTTTTACAGTATTTTTTCCTCCGAAATCTGGCAACTCTATCCAGTGGGGGGCAAGATCCCCGCAGAGCTGAGAACCATGGACAGAGCCATTAGTGACTGAGACCATATCTGGGCATTCAGAGCAGGTGCCTGGGAGCTGCTGGTTTCCTCTGTCCCGAGTGGCCCCCCCTGCACACCTACATGGCTGGAGCCACGGGAAGGGGCTTTGGGATGGCCTGGGCCAGAGGGGCTGGCCTCCCCAGTCTGCCCTTTGCCAGCTGTGTGAGCTAAGCAAGCTGCTGACCCTCTCTGAGCCTTTGTTTCCTTGGCTGCAAAGGAGCTACATGTGGTTGGCCCCCTGCCAGAAGAAAGATGTGTAAGGACATGGGACATCAGGCGGCAGGGGTCTGGGGCAGCATGGCCAGTAGCAGGTGTTTAGTGGGGCCATATCGTTATTGCTACTATTAACAGTTATTACTGCTATGAATAGAACATTACTGTTATTACTGTGCAATTAAGCAAGTAGATTCCAGTTAGTCCCAGAGGAAGGAGGTGAGTGGTGCTATCCTGGGGGTGCCTGGATCCCGGGGACAGGGACGTGTCCACCCAGCTGTGGGTGGCAGAGGCCTGAGAGCGGTGCAGCCAGACAGCAGAGCGGACCAAAGACTGGGAGGTAACAACGACTGCTTCCAAGCAGGTGGCTGGGAGAGAGGAGAGTGCAGGCTGACCTTTTACTACAGATCCTTCTGCACATTTTACGTTCTGTACCCTGAAGGTGGTTTACACAGTCAAAAAAATAATTAAAAAGAGAAATAAAACATTTTCTGAGGAGATGTTGACACAGACGGATTTAGTAGGTGGAATGGGGAAAAGTGGAAGGTAGGGCACTCCTACTGCAGGATAGGTTTGATCAAGGTGAGGAGGTGAGACGGTAACAAGCAGTGAGAGGGCTGCGGGAGAATTCAGAGCATAGGCCTGGAGAGACAGGAAAGGGATGGGAACACCACCAGGAACACTCCTTCTCCCTGAACCACTCAGGACCGCCACCCAGGGTGTGGTCGCGGGAGCCCAGGGAAGCCGGGAGTCCAGCCCACAGAGTCCCGAGGAACGGGATCAAGCCAGCCTCCCCAGGCCAGAGACACAGGCAGCTGGGAGAGACCCAAGTCCACCTGAGTCCTGCTCTCACCTCACTCCCCAGCCACCCAGCTCCTCTTCACTTGGAGACAGCCATGATTACCATGTTCTTGTATTTCCTTCTGGAATATTCTGTGTATATATGTGTACATACGATCATAGGAATATTCCTGTTCTCTTTCCAACACCAGCGGCGGCATCAGGCCCCGTTCTGCACCTTGCTCTCTTCCCTTCCCTGCCCGTGTTGGAAATGGCTTCCTACGCGTTCAGTGGAGCTGCTGGTCCTTTTTCACAGCTGTAGACTATTGCCTTGCACCACTCACCCTTCTGACCCTCAAGTGGGAAGCCCATGGCTGGGCTATCAGAGCGTGTGACCTGGAGCTAAGGCTGGCTGTGGTGGGTGGCTGTGACTGGGGTCTCTGGCTTAAAGGTCAGGGGTCCGCAGGGCCAGGCCTGCTCTGCGTCTTCGGCCTGAGTACATGCTGGGCTGTGCAGCCCAGACCCACCCTCCTGGCCCAGGATAGTCTCCAGCGGCCCAGAGCGCTGCCCGCTGATGGCTCACGGCTAAGCCCCTCCCAGGACCTACCCTCCGCCCAAGAAAGCTGTTCATCAAGCTGGGTGGGCCTGCAGCGGGACAAGCAAGAAGCTTAGGGGGCACTACTTCCCGAGGCACCTGCTCGCAAGGCCAGATCCGTGCCTCACTCTCCTTGCCCTGGTCTCAGCCCTACCCTTCCAGGGACAGCTCTCCCCATGTCCGGGAGATGCCAGGAAAGAGCCCTGCCCCCTGGACCAGGACAGCTCTGCAGGGTCATCTCAGCTCCTGAGCTCCTGGGACTGGTGGAGGTCCTGCCACAACCACACGGAAGCCCAACCCCACCCGTGGGAGCCCGGCTGCCCACCGCCCACGTGGGCATGATGCCACGAGCACTCCCCAGGCCACGGTCTGCCCTGCCACCTGGGACAGACTGAGGACAGCTACCTGTTTGTGTGCGGGACTCTTGGCTGAGTCAGTGACCACGGGGTGGGCGCCAGGACTATCGCTTCAGCCATGGAGGGCCTGGCTCACGGGCATAAATGCAGCTTCAAAGATGTTTCAAAAGTGAGGAGAGTGGGTGGGCACATCTTAGCAATAACCACGGCCCCCAGTGGCCACTTCTGCACACACACCACGCCCCAGGCCCTGTACCCAGCTCCCGACGCGCGCCCTCCCATCCCAACAACAGCCTTGGCCCAGCAGCGCTAACTGAGCCCATTCCACAGTTAAAAACAAAAAGCACCGATTCAGGGAGGTGTAGGCTCCAATACAGGTCTCTTTCTAGAAACTTCTGAACAGATCTTGGCCCAGGAGACAGGGGCTCGCTGAAGCAGATGGGGCTTAGTTTGACCCCGCCCCTGCCCCCACCTCCCCCTGCCACCCGGGAGAGCTTGCAGCCCTCCTGGCTCTCTGCAGGGATTTAGCCCCTTGTCAGGCTTAAGCTAAACCCAGCACCTGCTGTCCTCCCGAAGGAGGGAGGGAGGGCCTCAAGTCTCCCAGCAGGTGGGAGAGGAGTCGTGGTCCCTAACCACGGCACACACAGGATTAACCTCCCTTTCCTCTCACTCTCAGGCTCCGCGGGGTCAGGAATCATGCTGCCCTGCTGGTCCCAAGCTGGCAGTGAGGTTAGGGCCCTCCCCTCCCCAGGATCTCCATGGGCAGGAAGCCCCTGCCCATTTCACAGATGGGCACACTAAGGCTCAGTAAATTAAGAGATTTGTCTTTGGTCCCACCATGGGACCTTCCCTTCAAATGCATGAAACCCCTAAGGTATGCTCAAAATGTATTAGCCAAATGAACACCTTTGTGCCTCCCTTCTGTGGGGGCCTCCCGTCGCGCTGATGTAAACCCCAGTTCCCTGTCCCGCATCTGGCCCCTGCAGTTCTCACCTGGACCCATCTGCAGGATCCTGTCTCCATGGTGATGCTGGAATTGGCAGGAGCTGGAGCTAGCATCCTCTGGGGACTCCCAGAGACCACACCAGTGCCCTGAGGTGGCTGCAGCGGGAAACCCCACACCTCCAGCTGAACTTTCCCCTGCTAGGGTCCCCACACAGCTGGGGCTGCCTCTGGATTGGCAAGGCGCCAAGGGCCAGGAAACCCAGGGCACCGTCTCTAGTGCTCATCATTCTTGAAACTTGGCCCAGGAGATGGTGCCACTCATCACTCCATTTCACAGACGGGTTTGGGCAGGGCAGGGAAGTGATCCTGCACAAGGTTGTAGTTGGTTAGGGACTGAACTGGGATTTGAACCTGGATCTCTAATTCCAGAGCTACTTCACTAGTGGTTCTCAACCTTGAGCGCCAGAATCCCCCAAAGGGGATTTCTTAAAAACCCCCAGAGTTTCTGACTCAGCAGGTCTGGGTGGGTCCTGAGAATTCTCAGTATCTGTCTGGTTCTCAGGTAACGTGGAGGCTGCAGGTCCGGGGACCCCTGCCCACTGAGAACCACACAGCCCCACCGTGCTGTTCCCTCGGCAGGGCCACCACTGCTGACGGGGACAGAAAGTGCTCACGAATCAGGGAGACCATGCGCCCTCCCTGCCGTCCACCGAGCCAAGCCCTTCCTGACCGGCAGTGGGGCATGGAGCCAGTGGGAGCTCCCTGTGCCTTGGTCTCCGCTCCTGTGAAGTTACCTCCGCTGCCCAGCTTTAGTGAGGATGAGATGAGTGACTCAGGGGATGTGGCTTAGGGAGCAGGGCTTGGATCACAGGGACGCCAGCACACGCCCACCTTTACATGGGAAGGCATAAGGGGACGCTCTCTGGACAGTGGACCAGTCCCACAGGGCACAGCTGCTACTGCCAGGCCCGTGAGCACAAGGACCCCACTTAAAGTGCACCCCTGTGCCCGCCCTCCTTTGGAACCAGAAACAAAAGGATTTCAGCACAGCTGTGGTCCTCTCCCCAGTGTTACACTGTCGTGATTTCCCGCCTGGGGCTGACACTGCACTGGCAGACAGGCAACAGGACAGAGAGGAGCCTTCTCATCTCACGCGCAGGAGGCTCCGAGGTGAAGGAACTTGTGGTGGGTTAAGCGCCCCCCAAGTCCACATCCACCCGGAACTTCAAAATATGGCCTCATTTGGAAATAAGGTCTTTGCAGATATAATGAGCTAAGGATCCTGGGATGTGATCACCCTGGATTTAAGACGGGCTCTAAGTCGAAAGACTGGCATCTTCAGAAGACAAAGGAGACTGCGATGTCTTCCTAAGAGACAGGACACAGAGAAACACAGGGGAGGAGGCCATGTGAGGACGGAGGCAGAGGTGGGAGGGAGGCGGCCACAAGCCAAGGATGCCTGGAGCCACAGGAGCTGGAAGAGGAGGGGTGGGGGGCCTTCCCCGAGAGCTCCCAGAGGGAGCCTGGCCCTGCTGACACTCTGATTCCAGACTTCCGGCCTCTAGAATGGAGAGAAAATAGATTTCTGTGGTTTTAAGCCCCCTAGTTTGTGATCATTTGATACAGTGGCCCCAGGAAACTAAAACACCATCTTACAGGTTAATGGGAAGACTTAAGAGATGACGTAAACCAAGCTCCTGGCTACCGCGGTTACTTCAAAGGTTGAATTAAAATGTTTTCCTCTAAAGAGGCCACACCAGCAGTGACTGGAGCGAGGCCTCTGGGACCGCCCTGCCTGGGTTCACACCCATCCTGAGTCCCAGCTGTGTGGCCCCAGGCAACTGCACTGCCTCTCTGTGCCTCAGCCTCCTCCTCTGGAAACCGGGAACCCCCAAAGCACCCACTTCATGGCGGGAGAAGGGACGGATGAGTGGACCAGCTCAGAATGCCCGAAACCAGGCCTGGCCCAGGTGAACTCCCCAGTAAGAATTCACCGCCTGTCCTTATTATTGGACCAGGTCATTCCGATTTCTGGAATTTATCCCAAAGAAATAACTTTTAAAAATCAGAAAGCAAAGATGTTCAAAATGGCACTATCCACAAAAGCTCCATGTGGTGAACAGTCCAAAGCCCGACTCTTGGCGGAACGGAATAGAGGCCTTAAAGAACCAAGAAGGGGCTTCTGCCCGGAGACGTGCAGCGCTCGCACCCACACGTTAAATACAAAAAAACACAAGGCAGCGCACAGAACTGCACTACCCAGCGCCGACAGCCAGGTGGAAGCACCGGGCAGCAAGGGACGGGACATAGACAGGGTGACCATCACGGGGCACAGCTGTCCAGCCCTCCGCCACTTCCCGTCCGGGGCAAATCCCGAAAAAACAAGGCTCAGCAGAGCAGGATGCAGGACCCCTGGGCTGGTGGGCCTGAGTCCTCCCGGCTAAGCACAGGGAGAGCGGTGAGGGGTTCTGTGCCCCCGCCCCCCGCCCATGCCCTGAGTCACACCCAAGCCTGTGCTGACTTCATCCCCTCCAGAGACCAAGGCTGGGGTGGCTGGGGGTGGGAGAGGCCAGTGGGCCGGCCCCAGAGAGCCAGCAATAAAAAATGCATGCGCTCCCTGGCTTGGTGCCTCAGGCCCCGCACCCAACCCAGCACTTAGCTCCTCCAGGGCCTGAAGGTGGTCGTTCTAAAAGCTCCCTGCTGCCTGGGCATCAGTCCTGCAGGGGTGGGGGCGGGGGCGGGGGTGGGGCAGGGAGGTCTCCCAGGGACTCTCAGCACCTACAGCTCCTGGGTCTCCTCCCCTGGCCGAGCCCCCGGTCTTGAAAGGGAAGGAAAGTGGCCCCACAGGTCCCTCCAGGATCTTGGTTTGTTAAAGATGTCCTGACACAACAGCCAAATGTGGAAGCAGCCCAGTGTCGGCTGAGGGGTAAATGGATAGACCAAATGTGGTCTGCATGCATGGTGGAATACTATTCAGCCATGAAAAGGAAGGACAGTCTAACAGATAAACAGCAAGGTCCTACTGTAGAGCACAGGGAACTATATTCAATGCCTCATAATAGCCTATAATAAAAAAGAATCTGAAAAAGAATATATATATATATATGTATAAATGAATCACGATGCTGTACACCAGAAATTAACATAGTAAACCAACTATACTTCAATAAAATACCTCAAGAAAACAAAAGAAGGAAGACTATTCTGACACCTGCTACAACATGGACAAACCTTGAGAACATTACAGACACAAAAGGACAGAAGCCGTATAATTCCACTCATATGAGGCACCCAGAGGAGGCAAATTCAGAGACAGAAAGTGGGTGGTGGGTGTCGGGACTGGGGGAGGAGAAGGGTGAGTGAGTGTTTACTGGGGACAGAGTTTCAGTCAGAGAAGATGGAAAAGTTTTGCAGATGGATGGTGGTGATAGTTACACAACAATGTGAATGTACTTAATGCCACTGGATTGTACACTTAAAATGGTCAAGATGACAAATTTTACATTGTCTGCTTTATTACAATTAAAAACCAAAAAAAAAAAAAAGCTTGTCCTGAATGCCTATTCTGTAGGGAGATTCTACAGCAAAGTCTAAGGGAAGTCGGTCCTTGAGCTAAGGGAAGGGCTGGGGCTCTGGACCCAACCACAGGCCCCTAACCCTCCTGGACGCCCACCTGCTCAACAAACACCTCCCCCCACTCCTCCAGGGGAACCACTGCTTCCCACCCTGGAGGAGCTGTCCATCAAGACGCCCCGCCCCCTCTGAGGGCCAACCAGACTCTCTCCTGGCGTTCCCTCATCCTGGCAAGGGGACCTGAAGGCTGGTCCCTCATCCCAGGTACCTCCTGACTGCCTGTGGCAGAGGGATGGAGTTGGGGCCGGCCTGAGACAGGCAGGTGGGGAGTCAGGGCTGGGGGGCACGCTGCACGTGGGCGAGGGTTAACAGGGCGACTCCCAGATTCCAGGCTGGGGAGACGCTGGGTGGGAGCATTTGTCACTGAATGATGGGCTTGGAGGGCCAGGGGTCTGTGCGGGCCATCTTGGTCTAGGATGTCCCCAGGTCTTTCAGATGCTGGACAGAAAGGTCCGGAGCACAAGACAGAGGTCCGGGCTGCCTCGGCCACCACCTACAGTGCCCTCAGTGACTCTGTGTCCTTGTGGAACTCTCTCCCAGTGGCCTTCCCTTCTCCCAGTCCTCCTTCCCCAGTACCCGGCAGGCAGGCAGGACTGCCTGCCTTGGTGATAGCAGGCCCTCGGGGCGGAGAGCGAACACCTCGGTGTGTGCCTGGAACCTTCCTCCGCAGCCCTTCACCCCCTTACTCTGCACAGCCTGGGAGCAATCCCTCCACAGGGGGAACCGAGGTGTGAGGGGCGTGGTGACGTTCCCCCATCACCCGACTCCAGTGAAAGGGAAACCCTGAAGGAATGCTCAGTCAGAACACGCACTTACGCACAGCCTACTGTATACAGGTGCTGCCTTCAGTGGTGGTCCCCTCTCCCCACCCTGAGGCAGCAACACTGGGGACTCTGGGTCTCCCCTGACTCCTGCCTCCCTCCCTCACCTCCACGCCCCTGCCCTACCCCCCACAAGAGCTGGAGGGGAAGAGCCAGCGCTTACCTTTCAGGCAGGTCAGCTTAAGCCCCATGTCGGTGCCTCTGCAGCCTGGGGAGACAGGAGAGGCTTGTTTTGTACGGGCCGCACACGGCCAGGCCCCCACCCCCGGACTGAGGGGTGCACAACAGGAAGTAGTGGCAGAGAGAAACCGCGACCTGATGGCGCCCACTGACTACATCTGGGCTGAATTTGCTCACAGACGGGTGTGTGCTGGTAGAAAAAACTTTCAGGCACCTCCTCAAAGCTGAATATATCAGAGGAGGCCGAGTGCGGCGGCCAAGCCAGTGAAGTTGCAGGTGACGGCTTGGCCGGGGCCGATGAGGCAGAACCAGGACCACCTGCCTTTCTTTCAGGGAAAAGAGGACCTTTGGGCGAGCTGTGGAGGGGCCCTGAGCCCTTATGATGGGCACACCTTCTGTTATAATGCTGTCCCTCTTCCAAAATGCAGGCTCTTTGGAGATCTAACAGAGGAAGGGAACCCAGCCCCTGGCCCATGGGTGTTAAAGTGTTCCCAGGCAGCGTTCCCATGCTCTTCCTGCAACGTGATGGCTCCTGCGCACTGAGTTACTGATAAAACAGGCGGCCCCTGAGGGCGCGCCTGACTCTCCAGCCTCAGTTACAGTGCTAGGAGGTGCTATCACCATCCCCACTTCACAGAGGAGGAAATCAAAGCTCAGAGGGTGGTGGCAGCTGCCTGAGGCCACCCAGCTGACTACAAGGAGTGGAGCTGGGATTCCAACCCAGGACTGCCCTGACCCCTGGCTGCGGCCCACCCCAGAGGCTCTGCAGGCCCTTATTTCCACCTCGGAGGGTCCTTGGGTCTCTGAGAGGCTGCGGGCAGGGATCCCCTCACTCCTGGGAGAACCAGTGTGCCAGGCTGGTGGGTGAGGGGGTGGGGACGGCCACAGGCAGCACCCCCAGACCTCTGATGTGGGTGTGATGGAATGGGAGCCCCACCCTTGCAAGTTTTTTCATCCTGCACGGAGGCTGGGATCTAAGGCAGGTCAATACTGGGAGACACAAGCGCCCCGATGGCCAACTCTGGTTTTGCCAAGGGTCCTCGGATGCCCCCTGCTCCTGCCTTCTCTGCCTCTGCCATTCCTTGGGCACAGACCTCCCAGCCCCCATCCCTACGTCCCTTAATACACTTCTTGCACACCTCCCATCCTGGCATCTGGTCCCAGAAGACCCAACACAGGTGGATATAGGGCCAAATGGGGCCCTGTGCCTGATACAGGCTGTTCAGATGATTGGGGGAGGGGTGGAGCAGCTGACAGAGGTGTGGTGAGCCCAGGGAGAGCCGACTGAGGTCAGGAGGACAGAGGAGGGCTCCTGCCCCAGCCTGGGAGGCCTAGGGACCATGTCCCTGAAGACAGGCAGGAGTGGACCAAGTAGGAAACAGCCTCCCAGGTCTCAGGAACAGAATGTACACAAGAGGGGCGTGGCCCATGGGAGGAACCAGGGTGTGGGCAGTCCAGGCAGCAAGAGGCCACAGAAGGGTCAGAACTGAGCTGGACAGAGCCTGGTTCCGTAGTTGAGAAGTTACTCTGAGCGCACACAGGAGCGTCTTTATTCCAGGGGCCCATGCGGGCCAGGGCTCCCCAGGCCCTCACTACCAGCAGCCACAGTGCAGCACCCAGGCGCACCTGGCTGCACGGAGCCAGGCTAGACATTTGACAAAGCCCCTGGAGATCCACGTGCTGGTCAAAGTGGGAGCAGCTCTGCTCTGGGCCGGAAACTAGGAGCCTGGGCACCTGAAGTAAAAAAACTGACGCCTGGGCCCCTCCCCTAGAGATTCCGGGTAACTGGCCTGGGGTGTGGCCTGGCACTGGGATTTTCAAAAGCCCCTGGGGAGGGGAGTCTAATGTTCTAATGTGCACGATGAGATGCCAGGGAAAGTGTGTCCTCCCTCAGGGGAAAGGTGGGGGATGCTGGCGCTGCAGAAAGAGAGCCCCAGACCAGGCCTGGGGGAGTAATGGGCGCCTCTCCTGAGCATCCGCGTGTGCCCAGCAGCCTTCTGAGCTCCTTCACAGAGACTCACGGTCACTTAATCCCTACAACAGCCCGTTGAGACTGGACCATTCTATCCCCACTTTGCTGATGGGAAAACGGGCACCAAGAAGTCAGTTAACCTGCAAAAAGGTCCTATGGGCAGCAGGTGGCGAGGTCAGGATTCGAAGCCCATATTTCCAACCTCAGCTTAGCTCTCTCTCTCTCCCTGACCCCACCCGACCCCACCCAGCCTGGGTCTCCTGCCAAGGGGTCTACAGCTCTGAGGTCAGGACCATCAACAGATAAAACCCAGGACCCGATGGCCACCCTTAACATCACAACCATACAGACGCTGCGTGTAGCGCACTCTGAGTTTACAGTTTGCTCTCTTCCACTTGGTCCTGGGTAAGTGTTGATCACAGCCCACCCAATAGATTTTACGACATCCCACCCCACAGTTTGTAAAAATGATTTATGCTAAAGTCCTCACTGACGATGACGTGATGAAGGACTCTGCTGTACAATACTCCAGAAAAACAACAACAGTGAGGGGGAGGGCACAGGGTGCTGTCCACTGCTGCAGCTGGGAGATGGAAGTTCATCACATACTTTTGTGTCAGTTGGAAAAGTAATAAAATGGTCAAAAGAAAGACAACTGTCTAGGAGGTGACAGTAGGGGGCCAATGTTGAGTTTTCTAATTTTGATCATTGGGCTGGATTTTTGTAAGAGAGGGTCCTCAGTCTTAGGAAACACACTGAAGTGTTTGTGGCCAAGGGCCATCATTTCTGCAACTTAACCCTCAAAGAGCTCAGCCAGGGATCATTAACACGCAAGCAGGCAGACAAAGAAAACAACTGCGGGGAAAGCTTCATGTCTGGTGGAGGATGCTCGTCGCATCTCCTGTTCTGCAGCCTTCCTGCAAGCTCAAAACTATTTCAAGAGAAGAACTCAACGGAGGAAAGAAAAGTGGAGTCCCTCTGCCTCTGCTCGGCACCGCCGCCCCCCAGCGGCACCCAGGCTGCGGCTTGCTCTCCTGCAACCTCTCCCACGGGGCTGGAGGGGCGGCCGGGACAGGGCTCTGGCTCGGGGGAGGCTCTGTGTTACACTGTGCCTGGAGCAGCACCTCCCAGAAAATTGTCCCAAATGCATAGGTTTTGCCCCCAAAGCTGCCTAGTGACTTAAGAAAAAAAGCTATCTCAAAACACTCAGGGAAAGAAGGAAGTCAATAAAGGAGGAGGACCTGGGAGTGGCCGCAGTGTGGATCAGGGGACACCGGGGGGCAGGGGCAGGCAGACTCTGCATTTAGAGGTCACGTCTACGTGGAGCGCTTCTATTTCAGGTTTCTAAATTTCCTGAATGGAGCTTTCACAAATTGACTTTTCTTATCCCAGTGCCTGTTGCTGTAACTCCCCACAAGCACAGAAGGAAGGCGGTGGGCGTGGGAGTGGCTGGGAGGAACCGGGGGTGTGTAGGAGCTGTGTGACCTTAGGCGAGTCACTGCCCTCTCTGAGTCTGAGATGCTGATGCTCTGGCCCCCAGGCTCCGTGTCCTACCCTGTAAAACAGGCATCTTGACCCAGCCTCCAGGACAGGGCCTAGGAGAGTCGTCACTCTCATCACCTCACTATCAGCATCCTAATGTCACGATCCAGTGCTCCTCTGCCGGTGCTGTCCTGTAGTCCCTGATTCCGAGGTGCGGCCTCTTGCATCAGGAGGAAGCGCTTCCAGGGGCAATTTATGTAGGATTGTGGACAGAGCCCTGCCCACTCCACTCCCTCCATGAACAGGGCTTCGAGAGGATGGTACTGGGGCAGGGCCAGCCCCCTGCAGAGACGACAGATGCTTTCACAGGAGAAGCCCCCTCCTGTAAACGGGATGAGATGTCTGGGAAGGAGGTGTGAAAGCGTGATTCTCCCTCCGTCCGAATGGAAGCCAGACGCCTAACTGTGGGGACGGAGGTGACTACCCCATGAACTTCAGTGGCACCACCATGACAGCTGACAGATATCGAGTGAATGCTTTCAACAGGTGGAGTCCTGGCTGAGTTCATCACAGAAATTTAACCCTAACCCTAACTCCACCCTCCGAGATACCATGATCGTCACCCCTGCCTCTCAGATGAGGGAATGGGGCTCAGAGCAGCAGCTCTGGGAGGCCGAGCCCCCGACCCCTCCACCGCTCAGTGCGCCAGCATTCCACATGCACTGGTCTCTACTGTCTGAATTTGTTACCAAGATACACATGTTTACAATTAGAAAATGAAGATTTAATGGGAGGAAAGAAAACTTAATGAGAGGGCCCCCTTAGCTTGGCAAGATGCTGAGAAAGCAGTGGGGCCCAAGAGAACCGTGCGATTAGGTATAAATGTTCTCTTTCTTTCACACATTTGCAGGGGGTGAGAATTTCTCTTTCCTATTGAATCGGGCTCTGTTTACGTCCCCTTCAAAACATCAGATTGTTAATTATTTGCACAACAGCTTGAAGGAGAACAGGTTCTTTCTTGTACCCGGTAAAAAAAAAACCCTCCCCACCGCCAAATGGCCACTTTGACAGGCTCCTCTCAGTCCTGGGCAGAGATAAACCGGTACTTCCTCCTGCAGGGGTCTGCCCCTCCCCAAGCCGGCGAAATAAATGGAGAGCTGCTTGCACACCACACAGCCTCTCTACAGCCCCGAGCATCTCCAGGGGAAAGGACCCACAGGGCCAGGCTGTCTGTTACAGCCTGTATAGATGCCTTGAAGGTAAGAGCCGCCAGCCCCCAGCCCGCGGCAGGGAGTGCTTACCAGCTCTCTCCCCCACCCCCCGCAGGCCTGCCACATGAAGACAACAGCCAACTTACGTGCTCTCTGCACAAAGTAAAAAGTAATTAAGATGGAGCCCTGCATGTGGGAGACACAAGAACCACTCAGGGCCAGAAGGGACACTGCTTTTAGAATTCTGGCTCCAACGCTGGCCAGTTCCCTGCAGTTTCTCTTTTTGGGGCTCCTGAAGGTTGGGCTCTGGGGGACGGATTGAACCCTTCCCGGAATGAATCACACAGATCTGGAACTGGAAGTGGCTGCCATATAAAACACGGGATGCCCCTACAGCATGGGACATACACTAAAAATTACCCACCGCTGATCTGCACTTCAAATTGAACTGGGCACCCTGTATTTTGCTCTGCTAACCCTGGTGACCCTACCCAGACGAGGGGTTCCCAGATGAGACCATGCAGGCCTAGGGAGGGAAAGCGAGGGAAAGGCAGGGTCAGGTGAGAGATCTGATCCTGGTCTCTGCAGAATCAACCCCCAGATGAAATCAGAATAGCCCCGTGGAGGTCATGGCTCAACACGGGGCACGGAGCCTCACATCCTTACCAAAGACCCCACTTGAGGACCAAGGAGAGGGCAGGGGTGAAGAGTCACAGCTGAGGAGTGTGACAGTGTGCCCGGGTGGGTGGACCCACCAGACTAAATGGAATCAGCTCCCACGCCCAGCTGGGGGACTCTGGGCAAGCTCTCTGTGCCTGTTTCCTCACAGCAAACACCAGGAAGGTGGTACTGGCAGAATGGCCAGTCGGGCCTCCCAGCAGGCACATGGCACGTTTTGGTTTTCTTTTTTTTTTCTTTCTTCTTTTTTTTTTTTTTTTTTTTTGTAGAGGGGAGAGGTAAATAGATTTATTTGCTCATTTTTAGAGGAGGTACTGAAGATTGAACCCAGAACCTCATGCATGGTAAACATGCACTCTACCACTTGAGCTATACCCTCCCCCATTTCCCCTTTTTTTTTTTTTAAGGCACTTTCTTTTTGCCACGGGATCAGAATCCCTACAATAACAGCCAAAGGGACTGTGCAGGGAACAGATGCTACAAGCGTTAACTCGCCTCCCATCCTGGTACAGAGTGCAAACCCCAGCGTCTCCCTGGCTTTAGCCTACAGACCTGCAGGAGGCTGCTTGGGGAGGCCCCGCAACTGAATGGCCCACAGAGGCCCAACAGGAAGAGAGAGAGGGTGGGGGTGGGGTGGGGCAAGGTGCCCACCAAAATCCCCACCTGCTTTGCTGTCATTGGGCAGGGTCTTGGGCCACCTGGCGTCTAGCTGTGGGCTTCCACTGATTAGCCATGTAAGCCTGAGCTAAATACTTGCCCAGTGCCCCTCTGGGCCTCTGTGAGATCCAGTGCAACACTCACGGTTTGTGCAACTTTCCATACATTATAGGTCCATAAAAACGTTTTTCAGAGTTTTGTTCTGTTTTTTTAATGGTGGTACTGGGGATGGAACCCAGGACCTCATGTATGCTAAGTATGTGCTTTACCACTGAGCTATACCCTCCCTCCCCCAAAAATGTTAATTTAAAAATAAAGGGGTATTCTATTGGAAGTTGGGTTAATGGTTAATTAATCATGGGGTTAATTAGGAAACATGTCATTGTTTTTACAGCACCCTTGAAGTCAGGAGCCACAAACTACCAGCCCTTAGCAGTGAGGGCTTGCCAGCTCCAACCAACCCCCCACTCCCCCACCCTGCCACGACAGGTTTGCAACGCAAAGAGAAAAGACAACTTGTTCTCTGCACCAAACAAAAAGTGTGGCACTGTCTGTGGGAGACCCAGCACCACCCCCTGGCTCCCAGGGGAGACTGTGGCTGCAACGGGCAAGAGGGAATTCTGGGGGAATTTCTGTTTCTTGATCTGAGTGTGCACTTTCAATGTGTGCCTATTCTTGTGTGTATATCTTAACAGTATTTTCATGGGAGGATGTGTGTACTTGGTGTACCTCCTACACTATGAGGGCTAGAGGTTCAAGGCCAGGCCTTGCCACATACCCGCCCTGTGACCTGGGATCAGTCACTGTATCTTTACAAGTCTCTGTGCCCTCATCTGTAAAATGGGGATAACAACAATGTATGGTCAGAGAAGGAAAACAGAAAACACAGGTGATGGGCACCAGCGTTCAGTGCAATAAACGTTAGGTATCGCTGTCTTTCCGTGTCCACTGAGGGGAAGTTCCCATTCAAGTCTCCAGGGGTGATCTAAACCTTGGGCTCAGGGCCCACTGAGAGCGCCCCACTGGCAAGAGAGAGGCTTCCAGGGAGAGGAGATTAAACTGGCGGAGCTTTCAGCCTCCTTGGGCCTGGCCGGGGGATTAAGTGTTTCCATAAATACACTGCCTCCCTCCCATCCAGGGTGGGGACCCAGAACCCAAGGTGGGTGTGGCCTGGACAGGTAAGGAAGTGCTTTGTGGAGTTAGCCCAGCCTGGGACGTGGGCTCCGCAAGCACCTTTGGGGGCTGTGCAGGAAAGGCCATAGCCTGCCAATCCAGGTGTGCCTCTCTGAGCCTCAGTTTCCTCATCTGTAAGATGAGGTGTTTGTTCCACAAAGACTGCTGTATCAGAGAAGTTCCTCCATCAGGCTGCCTTCCACTCCCCTCCTCCCTGTTTCTCAGTGAGGCAGAGGTGGCTCAGCCTGTACAGACTTCTCTGATTCCGTCGCGGCCTAACAGCCTGGGGGCACTCTGAGAGAAGTCCCCACGGCCCTGACCCTGCCCACCAGCCTGGCCCTGTGGGGCGGCGGGTCCCACTTTGCCATGAGTGCCTATCCCCGGTTCCGCTGAGCTCAGCCGGCTGAGAGAAGTCGCGAGCGCGTTCACACTGGTCGCCCTTTGCGGTTGCAAACCCGCTTTGATGCCCTGGGAGCGAAGGGGGCCCCTAAGTGAGGCGGTGCATAAATAATACATTATGAAATACTCGATAGAGGGGAAATGGTTCCTCTTGAGGCCTCCTGCCCCCACCCCCAGGCCGGGCTGCTTTCCAGCTTTCAGGAATGGCGGTCTAGTCCATTCCCCAGGAACTCGTGACAGCGCGGGGCGCAGGTGGAGAGTAGGGGGCCAGAGCGTTCCACGCGCGGGGACCACCCCCCCCCCCCCGCCCAGTGTAAGTTGTAACCCGGCCACAGAGGGCCTAAGTTTCCCCAAATCCGCGTCTCCGCAGAAAAGTCTGCAAAAGTTGAGGGGACGCCCGAACCCGCGAGGGTCCCGCACCGCTCCCCGGGGCGCCCCTCCCGCCGCGGGAGCTGGCGGGGCGTGGACGCTGCTCCGCGGGTCTGCGGCTCTCAGCAAGAGCACCGTCTTCTAGAAGGGGTGGGGTGGGCAACGTCCTGCCAGGCACCCGGGCGCGCGGCGCGGGGCACTCACCGCTTCCTGATAGGCTCACTGCGGGGCCCGCCCGGGAGCTGGTGGAGGCGGCGGCCTGGCTCGAGGGGCCGCGGCGACGAGCCTGCAACAGAGAGCAGCGGGGGTCATGGCCCGGGCCGGGCAGTGCGCGGGGATTCCCGCTCCGCCGCGGCCGGGCTCCGGGCCGCAGCCGCCGCCGCCGCGCGCACACCTCCCCCCGCCCGGCCCCCGGGGGGCGGAGCTGACAGCAGCCCCGCCCCGCCCTCGGGCGCAGGATCGCACTGGTCGGGGGCGCGGGGGGCGCGGCGCGGGCCCGCCACCTCCCTGGGGAGCAGCCAGGGGCGCGCCCAGCGCCCGGCCTCCGGCTTCTTGGAGTACCCCTGCCCTCCTTAGTTTCCTCTCGCCGGCCGGGACGCGGGGTGCGGGGAGGGGTAAGGTTAAGGTGGCGGGTGAGTTTGAGGGGTGAAAGCCGGGGCAAGTTTGCGCCGCGGCCGGGGAGGTGGGGGGGCTCTCCACAGCGCGCCCCTCCCCAAGGCTGCGTACCAGGCTCCGGCCGTGCACCCCTGGGTGGTAGAAGGTGGGCCTCGGGGGTTCCCCCATACCAGATGGCCGTGCTTGAGAGGGCCCCACCTCCAGGCTGCAGAGAGGGGAGGGGAGAAGTGAAAGGCTCCACCATATCGCCACTCCCCCTCCCCCCGCCTCCCACCCCTGCCCTGGGCCCCTGGGGACACGTTAGCAACGCGCAGCTTCCCCCACCAACCCCATTTAGTCGCAGGCTTGTGGGGCTTCAGATGGCCTGGTGTTAGACTCTGGCCCTCTGGCTCTGCACACATGCTTTTGCCCCCTACTTCTGGGGGTGAACCAGACGGTGCGGCCCAGCTTGGGGTGTTAGGACTTGCCTCCTGGCTGCGGGCTGGCTTCAGGTTTTGAGGACGCCCAGCTGATAGTAATTCCCTGGTTCCCGACTGTGTGGGTGCAGAGACCTTTTATCCAAATGGGTTCTTGAGGAGGCCTCCCACGGAGAGGAGGCCTTTGCAGGCACCTACCCAGCTTGCCAGGAATAACAAAGCCATCCCCTACCAAGTGCTTTTCATGTCATTGTCACAAGCCTGTCACACCAGCTCCATCTTACCAGTCCAAGGTCACCACACCCTGTGCTCTGTGTCCTTCTGAAGGCTTAGGAAGGGAAACTGAGTCTCAGAGCAAGACAATGACACTCCTTTGGGGAGCACAGGAAAGAATCAGGTTGCAGGTAACAGAGTCAGCACCCCAGCTGTGTTCTCCCTTTGAGTCATTCCTAAAAATATTGCAATCTTTTGGTTCCCCTGACTGCATCAAGGTGAGAGTGACAGGCAGGAAATGTCTCCTGTCTCCCCTAAGCAGAAGGACAGAGTGGGACAGGGTTAGGGGCAGGGTGCCCCACTACCCATCCCCACCCCCATCATCCTGGGGGAAGGTGGGGTGTGATGGTCCTCGTCCATGTTCCTCCCCAGGGAGCTGTAGGGCAGGGCTGCTCTGCATGGTCTCCTGTGATGGTAACAACAGAGGGGTAGGGAAGCCCCCAGGGACAGCGGGCACAGCCACCCATCTTCCTGTCGCGGAAACGCAGCCCTTTCCGCTGGCGGAGAATCCTTGAGCCGGCTGAGTGCTGGGAGCTGGCTGTGAGCTCGGCCTGTCTCTGGGCCCAGGTTTCCACAAGGAGAAGTGGGATCCATTAATTTCTACAAGCACCTTTTGAGCACCTACTCTGTGCTGGGCACCGGGTACCACAGGGAACAGCATAACTGGCACTGACTATCACCTCTGCGCTTGGCCCCATGTCACCCCTGCTCAGGATGGCCCTCCTCTCTGTTTCCCAGGTGTGGGGCCTGAGGCGCAGGACAGTCACAGGTCACCTGGCAGGTGAGTTGTGAGTTCTGACCTGTGCCCTGCTCTCCTGTAAGCAGAGAAAGGAGAGGCCAGTCTCACCAGTCTCTTGAGGGAGCCTGGCCCAACTCAGCACAGGGGACAAGGGGCTAATGACAAGAAGCCCCTGGATCATTTTGTCAGCTGGGGTTGAGAGGAGGAGTGGAAAGAATCCAGTTTAATTTGCTTCCTCTCCCAGGAGGCCTCTGCCCCTTGAAAACAGTGGAGTTTGGGCTTCAGTATCAGAATTTCTCCATGTCAGCACTTTGACGTTTGGGGCAGGTTCATTCTCTGCCATGGGGGCTCATCCTGTGCACTGTAAGATGTCCAGCAGCCTCCCTGGCCTCCACCCCCTAAATGCCGTGGCATCGCACCCCTCAAGTTGTGACAACCACAAACATCTCAAGACATTGCCACCTGTCCCCTGGGGGGCACAGCTGAGAACCCCTCAGTGTATTCCAGTAGTACCCAGTCCTGGTGCTTAATCGATAAATGAATAAAAATGAATGAAGCGAACACCCAGACCCAGGTTCACCCTGGGGACCCTGACCTGAATGGTCCAGGTAGGGCCCAGGTATGGGTGTTTGGTAAAAATTCCCAGGCAACGTTAATCGGCTGCTTGTGTGGACATGTAGAGTCAGAGCCCACTTGGAAGACTACAGACTTGAGCCACGAATCAGCCAAATGCCATGCGGGAAGCCTGGGCAGATCCTGATTTGAACCAACCAACTAGAAAAAGGTATTTGTGACACTAGTAGAAAACTGAACACAGTCTGGGTATTAGACAATATTGAGAAATTATTATTAATATTGGGGGGGTAGGTATAGGTCAGTGGTGGAGCACATGCTTAGTGGGCACAAGGTTCTGGGTTCAATCCCCAGTATCCATTAAAAACTTAAAAAAACTTAAAAAAATTATCACTAATATGAATAGATGTGACAGTGGCATCACTTTTTTAAAGCCTTGATCTGCGATCTGTCAGTAATACCTATGGGAAAGCATTTATGAGTGAATTAGTGTGATGATGAGGTTTGCTTTAAGACTTAGGAAAATGAAAAGGTGGCAGAGTGAGAGTGGGAGGAGTAAAGGGAGATGAAAACAGTGGAAAATGTTAATTGTTGAAGTTCAGTGATGGGTACATGGAGGCTCATTATACTAGTCTCTCTACTTTTCTCTGTGTTTGAAATTTTCCAAAATAAAGTGATTTTTTTGTGTGTGTGTGGTTTTTTGGTGAGAGAGAGCCCACTTGGACACTTTTCCTGGCAGCCACTTGAGGTGCCCACCCTGAGGAAGTTGGTCTTAGTTTTGGGGTGGGGGCAGGGAGAGGAAGCTGGGGTCCCCAGGGGCTCTGGAGGAGCGTGGAGCTCAGTGGGTTTACCACCCACCTGGAAGCAGCTGCAGCGACTGGAGAGGAGGGGGCAGCCTTGAACCCACAGAGCCTGGAGATGAAGGCAGGGCGGCAGCCCCATACTTGCCTGTGAGCAGAATCACTTGGAGCTTTGGGAAAAGGCAGGTGCTGGAGGGAGGATTCCTGAGGTGTGGGCTCCCGGGAGTGGTTTGTGAAGTCAGGTCCCTGACACTTGTGCCCAGCACCCTCCCTTCTGAGCCCCTGGGTCTGCAGAGGAAGTAGGAGGAGAGTAATTAGAGCAGTTCCACCCCTCCCCTCCCCTGGGGGCTAAAGGCTTGGAGAGCAACTTCCTGTGTATGATTCATCAAGGATTCCAGCGGTGACAACACCTGCCATGTACCAGACACAGTTCTAGGCTCTGAGAACCCAGTGAGTGAATGAGACAGTCAGAAACCCTTGCCCCTTATGGATGTTAGAGTCTAAGTGCTAAAGGAGAATAAAACGGCAGAGGAGGCTATAAAGGGTGGGGAGCTAAAGCTTTAGACAAGGTGGACAATTAAAGACTCTGAGAAGGTGGCCTTTGACTAAGCCCCTGGAGGAGCGGGGAGCCGTGTAAATATCAGGAGAAAACACTTGCTGTGCGGGGTTCTGGGTTCAGGGTGCGGCCCAAGGAAGGCAGAAATGACCAGATCAGTAGAACGGCGCCTCCTCCTGAAATGCCCCTCCCCCCACCCACCCATGTCCAGTGAACTCCTCCCGACTTCACAGCTCTGAGCAGGTGTCCATTTGCCAGGCTACCGCAGGCTGCCAAGGGCTCACACCGCCACTACCGGTGGTCTGTCTCACTAGCAGGGAAGAATCCATAGCTAAGTAGGTACTAGGCACTGTTTTAAGCACTAACTTTGCATGGCCTTCTGAGTGGGTGCTATCGTTACCCCCTTTTTATAGACGAAATGATCGATGCCCAGAGAGGAGCTGTTACTTGCCCGGGGTCTTGGGCTAATGAGGGACAGAGCCTGATATCCTCACTCTGCTGGGTGCCCCCCTCAGTGCTCGCTGAGTGAAAATCAGGGCCTTTGCGTGAGTGAGAGAGACAGCAAAACACAGCCCCAGGAAGGCCCAGGTCATCACGCCCAGCAGGAAAAGCAGTGCCCACCAAGAGCTGGAGGGTCACAAAAATCGATGGCTGCTTGATCTAAATTAAAAACTTCAAAAGACGCCGTTGAGAAAATGAAAAGTCAAGCTGCTTGCAGGGAGAACACATTTGCAAATCATATACCTGGTTAGGGACTGAATACATAAAGAACTCTCAAAACTCAATAACCAGAAGGCAAAGAACCCAATTAAAGCTGAAATTTAAATTTAAAAATTTTTTAAAAGATTAGCATAGGTATTTCACCAGAGAAGAGGTACAGATGGTCAAGGGGCACATGAAAGGACACTCAACATCACTAGTCTTCAGGGAGAGGCAAGCCAAAACCACAGTGAGACCCGCCCTCACGTGCGCTAGGACGGCTATAACAGAAAAATGAAAGGAACGTAACAAATGCTGGTGAGGATGTGGAGAAACTCTTACTAAATTACTACAGGGAATGTAAAATGATGCAGCCACTTTGGAATCCAGCTTGCCAGATTCTTAGAAAGTTAAATATTTATTTACCAAATAATCCATCAATTCCCCTTCTAGTTACCGGCCCAAGAGAAATGGAAACATGTGGCCATGCAAAGAAAAGGCCTGTATAAGCACTATCCACAAGAACCAGAAGCTGGAAACAACCTGACAGCCCCCCGCTGAGCAGGGCTACCTACACCGTGTCCCTCCGGACGTGGGATACTACTCAGCCTTAAGTCGGAAGGAAGCAGTGACACCTGCCACGGCATGCGTGCACCGCAAAACCAACATGTCAGTGCAAGAAGGCAGACACGGAAGGCCACACTGAGGATGATTCCCTGTATAGGAAGTGTCCTGACGGAGAAATGCATAGAGACAGAAAGCAGACTGGTGGTTGCTTAGGGCCGGGGCTGGGAATGAGGAGGGACTGCAGATGGACAGAGGGATCTGTACATTTACTAAAAATGATTGAGCTGGGCACATAAAGCAGGTGGATGCTACGTGTGTAAGTTACACCTCATTAAGGCTGTAACATGACAACAGCAATGACACCAGCTGCCGCATTAACACCTCCTGGGCTCGGCCACGAGAGCTGATGCAGGAAGAGGCACGGCCCGCCAGGGACCAGGCCCTGGAATGACTGGGCTTCTGGAGCTCTGGGCTTTTTAAGAGGTATGGGTGGTTGAGCCACACCACCAGCCTGAGGGCAGCTCTGCAGCAGAGCAAGCGAGCCCTGGAGTCTTACGGAGGGGCTGGAGCACCCGTAGAGGGGAGCGGGAAGGCAAAGGTTGGGCCCCCACAAAGAAGGGTAGGGGGTGTGGAAAGAAGAGGGAACACAAAGCAGGAGCGCCTGGAGGAGAACGGAAGGAGACAGAGGAGGAGGAATGGAGGCAGAGAGGGCGAGGAAGAGGAGAGGGCGGCGGCGCCCGGCACCTCGGAGAGCACCCCCGAGGCGCCGCAGGCTGGGCAGCCCGGCCCCGAGGGAGGGGCACACGAGGGCAGAGGAACCAGGTCTGGTGTTTCCCAGCCCACACTTGTGCCAGAGAAGAGCTGGGGCAGCCGCCCATTCCTTCAGCTCCTCACGTGCGGAGCACCTCCCAGGTGCCCGCACTTTTCGGTGCTGGTGGTATGGGGGAAAGACAAGGAGGACCCTGCCTCGTGGAGTCTGCAGGCTGAGGGGAGAGAGCCCTGCCATGTGTGGGGCAAGCACGATGGGAGCTATGGGGGCAAAGGTCGGGGGCGGCAGGGCAGATGGCAGGGTTCAGGGATGAGGTAAGAAGGCAGGGAAGGTGGCAGGATGGGAGTGACCACAGGGCGGCCCTGCCTTGAAGTCCCTTGGGAGGCCTGGCGGAGGAGCCCAGAGTGGGAGGGCAGCGTGAGCCATGCCGAAGGTCAGAGGGGCCAGACCAGTTGGCCCCCGGGGGTTGAGGAGTTTGGCAGCGTTCTCAGCCGGGTGGTGGACAGACTAGAGGGCTGCAAAGCTGGCCCCACTCTGCTGCAGGGAGGCTGGGCTGGAGGGGCTGGGAGAGACACTGGTCAGGCGGATGGACCAGGGCTGCACCAGGCCCAGTGGGCTCTCCATGACCTACGAATGGTTCCAGAGCTGGAGAGAAAAACAGTAAACGAAAACAAACAAGACTGCAGCCACAAGAAAGAACGGCAAAGCTCTTCAGGTCTGGAAGTGGAAAGATCTTCAAGTGAAGAAAAGCAGGGGTCAGAGGCAAGACTTACTTCACATGTTCTCGAATAAGCTTGGCTTTCCCAGCTCAGCTTAGTAGAAGCATTTCAAAGCCAGGGGGCAGTGAGCTGGGGGGATGCGGGAGTCAGGGGCCCTGCTGGAGCCAGAAGCACCAGCTGGTGAAGAGCCTGGTACCAGAGAAGGAGAACAAAGACCCAGAAAGTGTGCCCGTTGGGGACTGCGGTGGAGGGACAAACAATCCTGTGCTTGACAGACCCTGGGGGTGTCACCATTCATCACAGAGAAAAGGATAAACACCATTGTTAACTATTTCCCATCTAAAACCATTAAAGTATGTTTAAGCGCTGGGCCTGAAGGGGTCAGATTCAGTGACCTGAAACCTTAGCTTAAGTGAACTAGACTTTTCCCAAAGATTCCAGATGGGAAAGCTTTCCTCACATCTTTGGAAAGAGAGGGACCTCCCCCCCAGTTCAGCCTGGGCTCCCCATCTGCTCAGGGGCAACTCCTCAGAATGCGGCGGGCTAGAGCCTTAGGGCTCATTTTTCAAGCCTCGCCTGGCTCAGCCGCCTGGACTGGCATCTTCAAAGGTAACCTTTCTGAGGCATCAAAGTGGGCGCCTGGTGCGCAGGGCTAGGGCACTGTGCCCGGGGCTGAGCGTTCTTCCGGGAGGACTTGGGTAGCCAAGTGCTGGCTTGCAACCCTCAGTGTGGTCCTGGCCTCCCCAGGGCTTTGGATGAACCTACAGGGGACAGTGCCAGAGAGTGGGGTGTCACATGCAGCGGCTGGGACGGGGCAGACTCCAAAGGCGCCGGAGCTGTTCTGCAGAACATTGTTTCTCTGGCCAATATGGGGCTTTCCGGGAGGCCGTGCTCTAGGGGGCTGGCCCAGCAGATGCCTAGTCTTCCCTCCACAGGCTGTCGGCTCCTGCGGTCACTCCCTCCCTCCCCTGGGGTCTCCAGTAAGGGACCAGCTGCTCTGCACAGTCTGAGAACACCAGGAATGGGCCACAGGGGACTCAGACACACCATGGTTCTGTTCTCAAAGCGTTGGTCACTCACTTACTCATCAAACTTTCCCAGGCCCTGCCACAAGGCGCTAGCCTGGCTCTGCTCTCCAACAGAAATCTCACTCAAGCCCCAGGTGCCGTTTACGATTTCCCAGTAGCCTTGTTTAAAAAAAGTATAAAGAATAGCATATTTCATTTAGCCAATTTATCCAAAAATTATTTCAACATGTGGTCCATATAAAAATTACTAATAAGATAGTTTTATATTCTTTCTTTCCATGCTAAGTCTTCCAAAGCCCATGTGTATTTTACACTTAGAGTGCATCTTGATTTGGACTAGCCACATTTCAAGTCCTCAGAAGCCACGTGTGGCTGCCGCCTGCCATATGGGACAGCACGGTTCTAGAGATGCAAAAAATAGTAACATGGAGACCTTCTGTTGGAGGGGATCACTGCCCCAGGGATGAGGGATAAGGGGGTGGTGGCTGCAGACTTGTAAATAACCGATTATGTAAATCAGAGCTTGGTAAGGGCTGCAGGAAGGGGGAGCAGAGACCCTCTGTCTACAGTCTCCCACGTGGGATCCTGGGCTCAGGGCACTGGGCTCCTGGTCCCTGCTTTGCCACGTGGTAACTGTGTGCGGTGCCTGGTGAACTCTGGCTGCTGGTAAGCACTTAATGAATTAGCTGTGAGGAGATGCCACTCCATTGAAAGCTTACAAGTGCTGGTCCTGGCCAGAGAGCTGAGAACTGCCTTCCTTGCTCAGGGAGTAGAAATGCAGAGACTGTAGGGCAATGTGCACCATCTGGGGAAGCTCACCCCTTGCTCTGTCAGCCACCCCATGGAAGGATCTGTGTCCAGAGAAGCCTGCACATGTGAGCATGAGGAGGGGCCTGGGGCTGTTCCCTGCAGTGTCCTGTGTGAAACAGTGAGCTTGGAAATACTCTGCTGGTCAGAAGGACAAACAAACAATCTGTGGCATATTATTAGGACCTATTCGTCCGATGGAAGACCGCCCAGCAGCCAAGGGCAGTGAACTACATCTGCCTGCATCTACACGGGGAACACTCGAAAGCACACTGAGTGGGAGAAAGCAAAATCATATGGTGTGAGGTCAGTGGGAACGCCTTGAGAGAGAGAAAGCGGTACCTCACTGCACATGTGACCGCCCAGGACTGTCGGAGAGGCACGCCCACCGGCTTCAGATGAGCAGTGGATTCTGGGAAGCGGGGAGGAAAAGGGGAGTGGGACAGGAGGACCAAGGGGGTCTTATCTCAACATTTTCTCTGTTAGGAAATCCAGCAAATACAGCCAAATGCTAAGACAGGTGAGGCACCTGTGTACAGGTTAAAGCGGTCTCTGTACTTTTCTTCACTTGAAATATTTCATAAAACAAAACTAAAACCGTGCTGAATGAAAAATATGAATGGCTGAAAGGCCTTGAGAAAGTCACCTGTCCTCTCTGTGCTTCAATTCCCACAGCTCAGAGATGGGATAAGAGTACCTGTGTCACTGAGCTGATGTGGGGCAAAAATGTGGCCACTTTCCATGACCAGCAGCTGGTAATAGGAACTTTGAGTCAGTCACAGTCGTGACTGTTGAGTGCTGGCTCTGTGCCAAACATGAATGAACTGACTTAATGACATCAAGGGCAAGAGGGAGGCATCCTTGCCCCCATTTTACAGATGAGGACACTGAGGCAGAATGGTTAAGCCACCAGCTGGTTACCAGTGTCACCAGCTAGTAAATGGTGGAACTGGGATTTGAACTCAGCCAGCCAGGGTCAGAACTGGCATTTTTACCCCTTTCGTATATGCCTCTGATCAGTGCAGATTCTCTTTCGTTTATCCAGAGACTGAAGGTTATTTTTCAAGTCTGCAAGTGCCAAATCAGTGCCCAGTGCTCAGGGCGCCGACTACTCCCTGGAGAGCAGGTGGTGCCCACTCTGGCAGCAGGTGGCTCACAGGGGAGCCTCAGTGCCCGGCCCTCGCCCCGGGACAGACGAGCCCGTCTGGAAGAGCAGACGTTAGGAGACCTCCAAACACACCAGGTCCAGGCAGCTTAGTAAACGCAGGCCCATCATCACGACTCCCACCTACAAAGATACTCAGCTGCGTGGGGTCCTCACAGAAGAGGGAGTTCCGAGTCCAAATCCACCTTCAAGTTGCCTTGGGGCCCAGAGTGTAGCTCCCTCCCTGGAAGCCCCCGGCTACCTGAGCTGGGGAGTGAGGGGGTCACAGCCTCCCTGCGGCCCAAAGACAAAACCTGGACGATCGGAGAGTCTCTCCTTGGCAGCGAGCTCTCCTCCAAGAAAAAGTGATCTGCGCGGCTGGGAAACACCATCCTCCCTGCAGGCGCTGGCAGCCAACAGAGAGAGAAAGTCGACTGGCTTTCCCACGTGTCACTTAATTTCAATACCTCGTTTCATTGAATTTGGAAAGACTGACTTTAGTTGGTGACGTGGGGTGGGGGGAGTGGGAAGCAGCGGCACTGCCACCTCTTCCTGACTATGAACGCCTATAATCTTTACGTTAAAAACAAAAGCACAAACCCAGGAGTGTCTTCTGCTATTAGAAAATAAAGGTGGTTTTCAAAATTCAAGAGAAGAGAACAGGAAAGTGCTTGCACAAGGCTGGGCATCTGGCAGGAGTTCCCCAGTGAGGACAGAGAGGGGCTCCCCCAAGCCTTCTGGGGGTCTGAGGGGCACAGCAGGGGGGCCAGGCTGCTCTCCCTCCACGCCCTGCGCTGAAGCCCCTGCAAGGCTGCCGGCGCCCCAACTCTTACCTCTAGGAGAAGAGGTCGGCGGCCGTCTCGTGCCTCCGGCTGGGGACAGTCACTCGCTCTTCTCGGGTGGCCATCTGGGCTGTGGCTGCTCCCGGTCCCTGGCTGGCCAACTGTTTCCTGACTCTGCCCATTTGGACTAAATGCCTGGCCTTTGCAGAGAAGGGAAATTATCTTTAAGCTCAGGCCTTCCGATGGCCCCCATGGCTTTCGGAAGCTTACTCCGTGCCATTAATCCCTGGCTCACATCCCCAGTTTCTGGCCTCGAGGACAGAGGGTTGGGCCAACCGGGGCCCAGGCATAAGGGCATCCAAACCAGACAGGGGAGGAACGGGAGGGAGGACGGGGCGATTTCTGGAAGGCTGTCCTGGGACGGCAGCTGTGGGACTCTCGTGGGGTCCAAGGGGGTGACGCTAGGGTCAGCGTCGGGGGATGCTGGGAAGTGGTTCACATACAGAAGGGGAGATGTCTGGAGGTTGGAACTGGGGTTCTCAGAGTTTGGGTGTGTCAGGCACGCTGGTCACCACATGGGGTTTACAGGCAGGGCTGACCTGATGACTTGAGAGCCTGGGAGGGGTGGGAGGGTCGCCCGCAGTCTCAGCTCTCCAAGCAGGCAGGACCTCAGGGAGGAGGAGCAGAACGCAGCCCCTCACAGCACCCCCACAGCAGGGTGGGGGCACCCCTGACCATGGTGATGGGAGGGGGCTGTGCTCCAGTGGAGCCCACGTGAGATGCCAGACAAGCAGCCCCAGGGCAAGAACGCAGTGCTGATCCTGGCCTGGGCGCTTCAAACCGCCGGCAGGCCGCCGCCGGGACCGGATGGTTGCGTGGCACTCGGGTGGAGGGTGCAGGGTCTTCACGTGTGGCCGAGAGCTGTGGCGGGGCTACAGCACCAGCCTGGCCGAGACAGACCAGGGGTTTCCAGTAAGCTGGTCAGACCCGAGTTAGCCCTGGCAAGGGCATCTGCTCAGACCGGGGAAACCCACCCGGAGCCACCGTTCACACCAGTTCTCGGAGAGAAGACGGGCCTCTCCTCCCAGCAGTTCGCAGGCCTAGTGCCGGAGCCTTCTGGAGTTCAGATGAAAGCACCACTGAAAGGCTCGACTCTGACGCCCTCCACCAGGAGCAAAGGATGCTCCTGGAATCAAAGCCTGGAGCCTGGGAGGCAGAGGCGGTGGAGCTGGGCGTAGAGGGTACAGTGTGTATGGGTTCCCACGCTGAGAACACAGCGGCCCCGAGTGGGAGAACCAGAGGCCTTGGCGTTGTTGGCGACTGGGCTGGAGAGGTAGCCACACCCAGGGGCTGCTGCTCGCACCAGGAGCCTCCCTTCCAGGTCCCAGTGCAGGCCATGGGGCGCTCTGTCGCCGCTGTGGGGCAAACTTAGAAACTTTCTTCCTAGAGCTGCGTGGGGCTCTGAGAGCTGGAATGCTTCAGGAAGCCACGTGTGGGGCTGCGCAGTCCTCGGGGGTAACTAAACCCTGGTGGCCGAGCCTGGCCTCTGCCCCAGTATCTCCACTCCAACCACTTCCGATAGATACCACATCACTCTTGTAACAGAGCTGCTCTAATGCCTGGAGCGGAGGCGGAGCTGAACCCGAGGAGGGAGCCCCAAGGCGCAGCTGGAAGTCGGGAGGGAGATGGCCGTGGTGGCAGTTTTCCCAGACTTATCCTGGCTTCTAGAATTCTGTTGTCACCACACGCATCAAAGCGCCAGGACAGTCCTGGCACTGGCCCAGCTCCGCTGCTCCTCTGGCCCCTCTGCTTGGGGTGGGAAGGGCCAAGTAAGGACACGGCTCTCTCCTCGGCCTCTCCAGTGGCCGGCAGTCTAAGTCTCTGGGGCCAGCAGCCTGGGGCCAAGCCATGAGTGTCACCGCAGGCCTGGCCGAGCCCCGAGCTGGCGAACCAGTGGCTGTGCTGCTTCCTGCCGCAGGCGCCCCTGGAGAAAGGAGGCCCCTCAGCTTGGGGGTTTTGTACCGTCAGAGCCTGGGTTGGCAGGTGGTCCAGTGGGGTCGGTAGGTCCCAGGGAAGGGCCCCGTGGCCACACCTCCTCTTCTGTAGTTGACTGGGGAGGCTTTGCTTGTCCTAGGGCCATGGAAGCTTCTGGCTGGTGAAAGTTAAGGGTGCCACATGGTTCTCCTGGCCCTGAGAGGGTGCATGGGGCAGGTGGATGGCGAAGGCCGCCTCTCCGAGGGGTGGAGAGGTGATGAGGTGCTGTGGGACCCACCCAGGTGGTGGTGCCAGGACCCACCCAGCCCTGTGACACTCCTTTCCAACGACTCAGCAAACAGCAGTCCGGGCGGGACCGTCTGCGGAGCTGGGAGGTCTTGCCCCAGCTAATTGCTCCCTGTGGAGTGGGGACCATAAATGACAAGATTTATTCAACTCCAGGCTTAGCCAGTGACCCTCAGTCTCCAAGTCAGCCAAGGGCAGTGAGACAGACGGCCGGGCTCTGTTAGAGGCGCTTGTCAGAGGCCTGTATTTCCAGGGCTTTCCCCTCAGCGTCTGCCTCCGGGGGGTCTGGTGTGGGTCCGACAGGTTCCCCCCGGGTGGCGCAGGGAGCCGCAGCCGTCAGAGGTGTCTCGTGGGAGCTTCTGGGCGAGGTGGGAAGTGGGCGGGCACATGCTCCCAAATCCACGGCCTCTCTTGTCACGGGGAGCCCGTGCCTGTTGGCACAGAGGAGGGAGACCGGCACGGAGAGCACTTCCCTTCCCTCGAGTCACTGGGCTGCTCCCTCTCTTCCTGAACTCCTCTCCTGCCCCGTGGAGCCTGGACAGACAGCACCCGCACTTCCTGCGTGCTGCACGTGGGGGACGCTGCCTGGTCTGGATGTCCAGGTTCGTGAATCACAGATGCACACAAACGCTGAGCCAGCTCTCACGCTGGCTCCCAGGCCTGATCCCTCGCGCTGACGGTTCCCACACCCGCTGCCAGGCCCCGACACCGACCCAAACCCCAGACCCACAGGGATGGGGCAGTGGCGCTGTCGGGAAAGCCCAGCAGTGGAGAGAGGCAGCGGCCAGGGGTACCTGCCCAACCCACTGGGGGCTGGTCCCTCCGTGCTGCCACGCCCTGGCTTTCTTGTGCCCTGACTTCCGTGCTCCCCGGTGTTTCCACCAGGTGGACGGCCCTCACCTGGGGACTCAGGCTCATCCTACCCGTGTGCCTGCTCTGGCACTGAGAGCCTGTGGGCAGGCCTGCAGCTCACTCTTCTCTGTGCCTTCTGCTCCCTGCACAGTGTCCAGAGGCCTGAGTAAAGGAAGGACCAGCAGGAGTCAGCTGGGTTAGAGGCTGCGGTGGGGGGAGCGGCTCCGAGCACTCACCCCTGATCTTTCTGCAGGCCGAGGGAAGGGGTGGGGCCCACAGGGTGTCTGAGGCCGTGCCCACATGGGCCTGGTGCCCAAGATGGGCTGCTTGGGAGACACATTTGGGAGGACCGCCAAGGGATCCCTTGCTGAAAACAGAAACATATTTAACCTCCTTTGTGTCCCAGGCTTCTCCCCATCTGCTTTGCCTCCCAGCCTCCCCAACCAAAATGCACTCCCCTTTTCTCTGCTGCCAGCTTGCCCCACTTTCTCAGGTTCAGCCCTGCCTCAGTTTCCCTCTCCCACATAAGAGTGACAGCCCGGCGCGTGGCTTTGTCTGCAGGTGCATCAGCTCACCTAGGTAATCACGCTCCTATAATTGTGAACACTGTCCCTTCTGGATAATCCCGTAATGCCTGGACGAATTGTGCCTTTTTTCTGGGGCTCCAGCCAGCACAGAGCCTGCTGGTAAAGGCACCCCAGGTCTCGGTGAGTTTTGAGAACTGCCTCTTTGCCCAGAAGTAATTTAGCAGAGAGCTCAGCTGACCACGGGACAGCCATTATACCAGCAGGATCTGCAAATGGCTTTGAGCTCCTCAGAAGCAGGTGCTGAGTAAATTCCAGGCATTAGGGGTGACTGACAGAACAATTCAGCTCTGGCAGGACCGGCTCTGAGCTGCAGGGCAGGATGAGGAGGGAGGCCAGGATGGCAGGGGCAGCCAGTGACATCGATAGTTTTCCTTAAAAGTCTCACAGAGGGACACGTCCTTAGCCACAGCTGAGCGTCTCAAACCAAGCACTGCAGCTCCCTGTTTGTGGAGCCCAGGGATAAAGCCGAGTCTCAAGAACACGCCGCCCCAGCACCAAAGGAGCTGCAGAGGCTGCCGTGTCGGGTGCCCCTGGCGCCACCACGGCGTGTGGGGCTGTTCTGGGAGGCCTGGGACCTGTGAGCTGCGGGCGTGGAGGGCGCTGAAATTCTGCTTCGTCACACTGTCTTCCCATGACAAAACGGACTCTCAGGTTTTCAGTGTGTTTCTCCTGATGACATTAGTTGAACACATTTTCATATGCTTACTGGCCATTTGGAAACCTTCTTTTGGGAAGTGCCTGATCAATTGGGCTGTCTTTTAAAAAATCTGACCTGTAATTTTTAATATATTTGGATGGATATTGGATAGAAGTCTTTTGTTGGGTGACTGTATTATAAATATCATCTCTTGCTTTGACCTCCCTTCTCCTAGTCATAAATTTTTTTTAACGAACAAATGTTCTTGACTTTAATGTAGTATAATCGATCACATCTTTATGTGTCTTGTTTAAAAATCTATGCCAAGCCCAAGGACATGAGTGTGTTCTCTTGTTATTTTCCGGAAGACTTATTTTACTTTTCCTATTTAGACCAATATTCCACGATACCACTACACACCACCGAAACGTCTAAAATTAAAAAGACTGACCACACAGGGTTGTTGAAGACATGGAGGAACTGGAGCTCTTACAACTGCGGGCAGGTGTTCAACTGGTACAACCCACTGGTTCAACTGGCAATGTGCCCTAAAGAGCTGAACGCACAGCCCCCAACGAGATCACTTGTGCACATAATCCTGAAAGAAACGTGCACCTATGTACAGAAAAAGGCACATACAGGAATGTTAACTGCAGCAACATCTGTATCTGCCCAAGTCTGGAAAACATCCGGATGTCTATCAACAGTGAAATGGATAAACTGGGGTACGCTGATACAACGAAATAACACACAGCAATGAAAATGCACGGAAAACTGCTACAGGTAACAACATGAATGAATCTCACACAGTTCGAGTACATGCTATATACTTCCATTCATATAAAGCTCAAAAGCCAGGCAGAACTAGCCAAGGGCTTGGGTACGAGGGCACTCCTGGGTGCTGGCAGGGTTCTAGTGTTCTGTATTTTGAACCTGGTGGTGGTTACAAGAGCCTGAGCCCACCCGCTTCATTCACTCTGTGAAAATTCACTGAGCTACTTACTTGTGCTTTGTGTGCTTTGTGTATACATGTTGTACCTCAGTAAGTAAGTATTTAAAAAAAAAACCTCTTGGGGGAGGGTATAGCTCAGTGGTAGAGAGCGTGCTTAGCATGCACAAGGTCCTGGGTTCAATCCCCAGTGCCTCCTCTAAAAACAAACAAATAAACCTAATTACCCCCCACACACCAAACAAAAATCCTCTTGCAAAATATGCCTGAGATGGGAACACAGAGAACATAGGATGTGAATACAAAAGGCAAATGTAATGGTTCTGGAAATGAAGTGATTAAATAATCCAGAAAATATAAATTACAGTTCTTTCAAAAAATTTAAATCTAGGACTTCAAAATTCACAAATGAAGAATTCTAACATGTAGGGGAGAGAGGACCAGGATGTTCAGCGAGTGGGGAGATCCCAGATGATTCTGCATCGTAGCTTTGACCAACGGCAGGGCCCTGGGAGCATGTCCTGCACTCATGGGGGCAGCTGGACAGAGAGCTCCTGCCAGAGCGCCTCCGGAAGTGGGGAGTACTGACAGGGCCGAGGTGGAAAAAAAAAACAAGAATAGGCCTTCCTAGGCGTTAAGGAGCCAGACATCGTCCTCGCCCTGCAGTCCCGGATCCGGGGCCATGAGCCTGCTCAGAAGCTGGCAGTCTGGTGTCAACCTGTCTGCTTCCCGTTGCTCAAATGTTAAAGGCGCGTTTGTGCATTTTGTGCGAACACACTTTAAAAGAGAAAAAAAAGAGCTTCCTGCTGAGACTGAGTTCACTCAGGAGACCTGACTCCTGCCAGGCTGAACCCTATGGAACCGTGATGCTTGAGCTGTTAACCTGCTGACTTGTTGACCTAGCAGTTTCCCAGGGGTCAGCCTAATGGTCGGAGTCCTCTGGCCAGATACATACATTGGGGAATTGCTTCAGTTCTGAGGATCTTAAATTCTTAATAATAAAGCATGGGTTTTGGTCAGAGATCTGGGTTTTTTAAAGTATAGGCTGAGTCCACCTGCTGAAAACTGACTTTTGGGCCCAGAATCTCAATGAACTTGGATTCTCAGGGCCTGAGCCCAGGAATCTGCACAAATTTTCTAACGTTTACTTGTAGTTATGCCTTTTACCTCTTCATTTGTAGTGTAAGCTGCTCAGATGTAGGCCCCATGCTTCCCACTTCCTTGCATTTCAGTATTTGAGACATTACAGGTCTCAGGAGATCTTGACAGAGGCGACAGCTTTCCCCCTTGTCTTCGTGAAGAGGGTGCCAGGAGGACGGTGGGACAGGGGAGTCTTCAGTTTCTTTTTGCTTGTCCACCATGATCACACGCTGACATTGTGGTTTGTAGTTAGGAAGAAAATGCATTAGGACTGGGGTGGGGGGCAGGAATGAGGACGGGGGGTGTGGAAAGAGGAGGAATCCTTTGCTCCTTGTCTCCCAGGGGAGGCCATACCTTCTGGTCTGGTCGTGTGAGCCCTCAGGAAGCCACTTCTGCAGTCCAGGCCTTGGTTCCCCACCTGTAAAATGCAGACCATAATACCCTGACACACCCCCGGCTGGTTGGGAAGGCCAGTGTAAGTGAAGGGTAAAAGAAATGTCAGCTCCTGTTACTTCTGAGAACAAATGCTTTCATTCATTCACTTATATTTCGATAAACATCCACTGAGTGGTCACCATAAATAAGCACTTAGGTCTTTCTTAGCAAAGGACTAAGCAGTCCTTCGCCGTGGGGGTCAGCCCGGCAGACAGTACTTTCTAGACCCGTTAAAACATTAGTAGCTAAGGACCTTTCTCAGTGTAGCCCAAACACATCCTACTAGGAGCTGGCACACGTATTGCTCCCTCTGGTCTTCAGGATGTCCCTGCAAGTAGGTGTTATCACCCTGCTTTTCAGATGAGACATGAGAACCCCAGCTGGGGTTCACCACACACACCTACTCCTGCTGGGGGACACCAGGCATGGCTGCAGTGTGGCGGAGCTGAGGCGGGGGATGAGCACTACCGCGGGCAACAGGAAGACTAATTTTTGAGAATGTCCAACTCTGAGGAATGATCACGTCTTCAATAATGAGGTGAACACAGCAGAGGAGGGAAGCCGGGGGCACTACAACTGGATCCATTTCACACACTTCACTTAATCCTCAGCGCCCAGGTGTACCCAGGGCTCTTGGCAAACTTGGCTAAGTGTCTTGACTCGGGGCAGATTCCCCAACTATGCGGGCTGTGCCAGGCCAGCAGCCTTGACCGGAGAACTTGACGACTACAGGCAGATCTCATTTGATTGCACTTTGGAGATACTGCATTTTTTTTTAAAACGGCAGGTTTGTGGCAACTCTGTGTTGAGTCTATCAGTGCCATATTCCCAACAGCATCTGCTCGCCTCAGTCACATTTTGGTAATTCTCACAGTATTTCGAACCTTTCTGTTATTGTTATGGTGATCTTAGATTTTACTTTTGTAACTGTTCTGGGGCACCAGGAACCACGCCCACATAAGACAGCAAAGCTAATCAATAAACCGTGTGTGTCCTGACTGGTCCTCCGACCAGCCGTCCCCCCATCTCTCCTCCTCGGGCCTCCCTGCTCCCTGAGACACAACGATGTTGAAATTAGGCCAATCAATGACCCCGCAATGGCCTCTAAGTGTCCAAGTGAAAGGACGCGATGGACGCCTCTCACTGAGAGTCAAGAGCTGGAGACGACGGTGCTCAGCGAGGAGGCGCGTCAGACGCCACGGCGCCTGCCGCCCAGGAGGAGTCCTCGAAGGGGGTAAGCGCTGCGCCGGCGGGCGCGCTGCAGGAAGGGGGTCCGAGGGGCCGGGACACAGCTCCCCCTTAAGCCGGCGCCCCGCCCAGCGCCGGGCCCCGCTCGCTCCGCTCCGGCAAGGCCGCGGGAGGGGAGGCCGCCGCAGACGGCGTGGGGCTGCCGGCGCCCGCCTCCCGAGGCGGCAGGGAGGCCGCCGCCCCGACGCGCGGCCGAGGCTCCGGCGCCGAGCCCGCTCGGCTCGTCCGCTAAGGGGCTGGGGCAGCACAGCACCCACCCCCACCCCCACCCCCACCGCAGGAAGACGCCCCCGGGGCTCCGGCGGCGAGAGGAGGGGTCGGGGCCTGGCTTCGGAGCGCCCCGGGCCAGGCGGCCCTCCCGCTGGCGCTGCCGCCGCCGGTGACCGGAAGCTGAAGCCAGTGCCCGCCGACCCTTCCGAGACCCCCAGGGCCCTAAGAAGGGCGCTGAATCTACCCTGCCTGTGCCCCAGAAATGGACCCACGAAGCCTGGACGACAGCGCGTCTGTTTACAACATGGTTTAGTGCAAGGTTTTGGTTCCACTGTTGAGACCCGAGGCTCAAATAAAAGAGATCTTTTCAAAATATTACTGCTCACTGACAACACGCCTGGTCACCCAGGAGCTGATGGAGACGTACGAGGCTCATGCTGTTTTCATGCCTGCGACACAGCAGCCCCGCAGCGCCCAGGGATCGGGGAGCGGCTCTGCCTTTCCTGTCTTATCACTTAAGGGACACACCTCGAGAGGCTGCAGCTGCCACAGCCAGTGATCCCTCTGATGGATCTGGACAAAGTAAATCGAAAGCCCCTGGAAGAGGATTCACCGTTCTAGATGACATTAAGAACATTTGTGATTATGGGAAAAAGTCCAATTATCTACAAAGGAATCTGGAAGTTGACTCCAACCCTCAGATAACTTTGAGGGGTTCAAGACTTCAGTGGAGAAAGTAACAGCAAACATGAACATACTGAGAGAGCTGAGAGAACAAAGAAATTGGTTTCTTGAGATGAAATCTACTCTTGATGAAGATGCTGTGAAGACAGCTGAAATGACAACAAAGGATGTAGAACATTACATCAACTTAGTTGATAAAGCAGGGTTTGAAAGGACTGACTCCAGTTTTGAAAGTTCAACTATGGGTAAAATGCTTTATCACACAGCACTTCGTGAAGAGAGATTGTTTATGAAGTCAGTCCATGCAGCAAACGTCACTGTCGTCCCATTTTAAGAAACTGCTGCAGCCACCCGAACATTCAGGAGGCACCCTGATCAGCTGGCCACCAACACTGAAACAAGAACCCTCCACCAGTAAAAAGATTATGACTCGCTGAAGGCTCAGAAGATAGTATGTTTCAGGAATGAAGTATTTTAAAATTAAGGTACGTACACCGTTCTTTTCAGGTACAATGTGTTGCAGACTTAACAGACCACAGTATAGTGTAAACATAACTTCCGTATGCATTGGGAAACCAAAAAATTCACGTGACTCACTTTATTGTGGTATGTGCTTTATTTCAGGGGCCTGGATCTGGACCCACAACATCTCCGAGGTGTGCCTGTATTGTGAGACACACTTGTTTACTATAGCCTTACTGATAGTATCTGGAACTTTTTTCAGACAGCACCAAATAAACGATGCTCATCTGCCTTATTTGGCAACACAAGTTCAAGCCGAAGGTTCCCTCCAGTCAAGCTGACGTGGATGTTCTGCTGGCACTTGTCACATACTTTGAAAGCAGAAGACCAAGGAGAACACAGCTTTTGGCAGTTCTAAAGCTGGACTAGATCCCAAGAAGTTAATCTTTAAGGAAAAAAAAAGCTCTGTAGAAGAATGGTGATTTATTTCAGAGAAACGCAAAACCTGATCAGACTTTGTATCCCATTCAAGGATATCTTAAGCATTTCAAGGAGTAACATGTCAACATTACGAGGACACAAATATTTAAGTTATGCCCTAGATTCTGAAGTGTCTGGAGGTAAGTTAGAGTAACAAACCACCTCTCTGAGAGTTGTCAGGGGGAACACAAACTGACATTTGCTGCCAAGCTTTCTAATGAACTGAAGGAAAAACCCAGTGCTTGAGAGGCACTGAGTTGATGGGAAGTCTCAAGAAATGTCAATTAACAAAACCAAAGTCTATTTTAAAATTCAGCTCTTTTCATTAAAAGGGCTAAAGATGTCTGCAGGGCATGGAGATTAATGTGCAGGCGATTTTTCTTGCTTCCACTCACCACGATGTCATAAAGCAGCTACTATGTTAAGACAGACATGAAACTAAAAAGGGGCAGTTTTAGAAGCAAGTATTTTTCTTTTGAAGGCAAAACAAAAAAGGTAGGTCAGAAAAGCTGAAAATTACTACATGTAGGAACAATAGCTTTCCAAGTACATCAATCAGAAAAATAAGCTATCAAATCAAAGCTAATTATACAGAACTTTTTACACTGAGGAGGCTTAAAAATACCAGATCCCTGGAAGATTTAAATTGCTCAAGATAGTTCTAAGTCGTTTTTTATTCTAGGTCAATCTAATTTCATTAGAATTAACAAGATCAACTTTTCCTTAAGACGCACACTGCTTTTCTGTTCTTTATGAAGTCACGGCCTACTTTTTCATGTTTAGTATTCTCAGTTCTTAAAGGCAACCACGATTAGACATGGAAAATGGCATCTTTATGTAAATCGGTAATTCACTTGTCCTACTCACTTGTGACGGATGAATGCCATGGGAGAAAAATGACCACCAGTATGACTTTAAGCACATGGCTGGTTCTAAGGGGAGGGGCATCTCAACACCCCCCCACCCCTGGCCCTCCAATCCCTTCAGAGTTTAAGTACGGAAGAAATATTTAGGAACATTTTGATTGACAAAGATTTCTTCAATGCACAAATGTACTTTGTGCTGTCCCTTTTTAAGTCTTTTCTATGAAAAGGCAGAGTATGAATCCATTCCAGTGGCTATCTGACAGGCTCTCATTTTTATTCTGGGTGGGGAAAGTGAAGACTGTCTCAGGGCCAAGGAGACTGCAGGTCCAGTGCCCACACAGCAAGGCTCGGGAAGAGGGCTGGGGGCTCGGCAGAGGCTTTTGCTATTTTTACAAGCATCCAGGAGCAGGTATCTGCACTTTGGAAATCTGCTTTTGTTTTTTCACAGATGCATTCTTCCCTCTGGAGTACTTAATATGCTTTCTTCTGAAAATGTAAGCCTGACTCAGCCATAGAAAGGGCACCCAGTTCCAGGCTGAAATCCAAACTGGAGAAGGACACATGTTCCTGGGAAGCTGGTGGGAGAATCAAGAACAAGAATTCCACAAAGAGATGAAAATGAGGGAAAATAATACTCTATGTTTGCAATGCCTCCAAAACTAGCCTTGGCCACACCTTTGATTCCAGATAGCTCTGCCAGTTCCCTTTGACCCTGAACTGGAGGGAGCCCATGTTTGTTTTAAATCCAGGAAAAGACAGCCTTCTCTGTGGTAAATGCTGGAGATGATTCTTCTCTTGTTTGAAACAAACACAAACCCATCTGGAATGAGACTGTCCACCGCACTCCATCTGTGGTGGTCCTGGCACCCACAGCGAGGAGAGTGAAAAAGATAAAGTGCACTGACCCACCACCCTTCACATGTGTTCCCCACGTGAAATATAGTCAGTTTACAAAGTTAAAGGTAAGAGGTGTTTGAAGAAAGAGAATTTGGTGGATCAAATAAAGTGCATGTATTATAACCAATGTCTGAAATGTTTTTCCTACTTGTTAAGAAAAAATAATGAATGCTGTCATAAACCCTTTCAACAGATCACGCCAATTGTTACAAGGTATGGTTCTGTGAACTCTGCACAAAATAATTCATATAAAAGAAAAAGCTGCAACGGAACCATAACATTTCCCCATCAATTTCCTATGACTGGGTTAAAAAGCCTGACCAAATGTGTCAAGTACAGTTCCCGACAGCGTGCTGTGAAACTCATGGAGCCTAAGTTCTGTTTTGCTTCTGTTGCTTCAAATACAAAACAACTGTTTTGAAGACATAAATTAGAACCATTTGGATAATCATGCAAGTCAGTTGGGAGTTAGGACTGAGTCTTGCCTTTTTAAGATAATCTTAGCGTAGTTCCATTTTTCCTTTCTGGTTCCGAAGGTTTCCCAACTTTCTGGTTGAGAAGCATTATACTGGGCTCCTATCCAAGCTGCCTTCTCAACGATGTTGGTTTTTACCCTGAACGATGAAGGTTTCTCAGGCAACAGTGGCATTATTCCCACGTGTAGAGTTGCAGCAGCTACGAGAGCCTGGCACCGGGTGGGGCAGTGCTGTCTGTGGCTGCAGCCTCTGACACCAGCACACGGGTTCTCAGGCACAGCTCAGCACCGGCGCACCACGCGCCGGCCCGATCCCAGGACTGGATGACGTTAACTCAAACAGGATGAAAACTCACAATCTCATTTGGGTATAAGACGTGGGTTTTTTGTTTGTTTGTTTAGGTTTTTTAAAAGATAGTTCATAAGCTTAAAAAGTATTCTCTCCAGATTATAAAAGGTTAGTTAAAATTGTTTAATAGGAACAATCTTGGACAAGCAGAAATAGCTTTGATTTGGAGAATTTTAGCAACGTACAGCTGGGAAGGACTCCACAGGGATGGTCAGATTGGAGACTCTGTACCTGTTCTAGAGACTGCATTAGAAAGATGACTGATGGGACATTCTCCCCTCTTTCAAGGCACAGGCCACTTCTGAGAACTGTCAGCTTTCCACACAGGCTATGAGATACTTTATTTACATTTAAAAATAGCTTTTCTTCTTCAGTGTAGTGGAAGTGCCTAGAGACCAGTCACTGAAACCCCTCCCTAACACAGATGCAGAACAGCTTTATTGATCTCTGGGTTTGTCCAGTCATTCCGAATGTCATCCAGGTGGTTATCAAAATCCACGAGCGTTTCGTAGGACCGGCTGTCCAGGAGCGATGCTGAGATCCTCTGGGCCTCCGGCCAGTCTTCACAGTAATCACTACGAGGTGAAACAGGAGAAATCAACCCCTTAATGAAAACAGGCGGCTTTCAAAAGAGTACCACACCCAGAGTGGTGCAAAGGAAGACAACAAAGAACATGAGCAAACATGTCCAGTTAAACACATGAAGATGTACATAGAGATATAAACATGAGATGCCCTCCAAGTGAAATTCTGAAAAAAAAAAAGATGACTGATGCCTCCTGACTGATTACAAATAAACCAAACCAAATGCCTGGAAGGAGGTATGGCTTGGGGAGAGGCGCCCTGGGGCTGGGGAGGGAAGACCCTTGAGTAACATTCATTTTCTCTTTACCGCTTGGAAACCCTACAGGCCTGTCTCCCAGGAGCCGGGGAACATGCATAGTTTCTGTGTCAGTTTGCACACTCCTCTAGAGAACACATTAACTTAAAAACCCAGGAGGCTGGGACCAGCTTTCCTGCGCGAGATGGGTGCCTGAGCGGCCATCCCAGGCGCGCGGCACTCACTAGTGCGGGTCTCTGCAGCGCCATTTGTTTTCGTGGTGTTCGTACACGTGGATCGTAGGTACCACGCAGTCCATCGTAAACTTAGTGTTGTCTACCTGTGACAAGACAAAGGACATGCTTGTGAACAGAGGAGGCACCTTTCTGCAAGTCGCAGGCACCTCCTTGTGGCTCTCCCAGAGCAATGTCAACACTGCCCACGGCGCAAACCTCGGCTCAGTGCCCGGCGCTGCGAACCTGACGCCACGGCGCGCCAGCGGGGCCTGCCGCATGGGGTGCTGGGCAGGATAAACGCTAAGTACTTTATTGCTGTTTCACAAACGTGAAGCTTCCATGCGTTACTTTGCTTCCCTGTTAGAATTCCACCTGAATGGAGATGGACAAGGCTCTGACATCCATTACCCACCCACCCGACTCCCCTCCTCCCACCACTGTGCCAGCCCATCTAATCCGACAGTCCTCACACTGGAGCATGCATCAGAATCACTGGGTCGCTTATTAGAACAGGCCCAAGGCCCTAGAATCTCCATTTCCAACAAATCTCCAGGCGGTGCTGACACTGCCGGCGTGGGGACCTCGCCTGGAGAGCTGCTGGGGTCGAATGACCCCCACCTTTGGAAATCCGTGTGCTGTGGCTACAGTGGCCTATGTCCCAGCAGCTTTAAGCCTGCAGCCGGGAGGGGACGCAGGACGCAGTACGCCGAGTGGGCCACGGTCTGAAGTCCCCGCAGAAAGGAAGACCACTCACATGATAAAGCCTCCTGCTGGCAAGGGGCCGCTCAGCAGCGCCCCGCACACGGAAGCCCGGGGGGAGGGACTCACCATGATGAGAGCTGTATCGCTGAAGCCCTCGGCGATCCTGGAGGCCACCTTCTCTGCAACCTGGTTTGGACTGTGAAAGAGGAATCAGCGAGTTTACCGTGTTCTAGTTAAGGCTGCTCAGCTGTCTGCCTGGCAGAGTTAGCAAGGATACAAAGACCAACAGTGCCGATAAACTGCCTGTACTTGTTACACCCATTTGAGTAGCTTTTGGTGACCTCGGTCCTGCTGCAGTGACTTGTGGGGGCAGGGGACGCTGGGAGGGCAAGCACAGTGTAGCAGCTCCCTTGCCCTCCCTCACCAGGAAGCTGAGGTGGAGCGGATCTTGAAAGGGCGGCTTCTAAACAGAAACGCTCCCTGGAACCTGGTGGAGAGCGCCCCCAGGGCACACGGCCCTAACCTCGGAGCCCTCGGCCCCCCACCTCCACCTGCGCTCGCATTCACTTCTTACTGTGTCACTTGCTTTTTAAAAAAAATTTTTTAAATTCCTAAGCCATTCCAAAACTTCTCTGTGCTTGTCAGCCCTGGCCCTGTCCCCATCCCAACCCTGACAAATGACAACTTTCCACCATAAGGCAAGTTGACAAAGTGACCTGGAGACTGGCTCCCACATCACCCCCGCACGACCCTCCCGACACAAAGTTCTGTCTCTGTCCTGTCCAGGAAGAGGCCTCCTCTCCCCAGAGGCCCATCCACACTCAGCCTCCCCCTCGGGGGCCTTTTTTATACCCCACCTTGTCCTCCGCCGTGGGCCCAGCTGCTGTCACATCTAAGCCTTTTCCTCTTTAGGACAAAAAAAATGTAACTAGTTCTCTCCAAGCCACCATCCAATGTCTCTTCTCCCTTTCAACCATAGTTCTTCAACTTAATAAGCTGGCATCTTGTCCCTCTCACTCCATTTCCTCACCACACATGCAACCTGGTGTCCGACCTGCCCGGTCAGCTGAGGGTCAGCGCCCCTGAAGCCCCCCTACCACCCGCCACGCCCCCAAGGCCTCCCAGCTGGAATCCGCTGCAGGCAGGTCTGCTTACTTCCAGTCTCCCTGATCGAGGAGACGTCCCACTTTCCGCCAGCCCCCCAGCAGGTGCTGCAGATTCTCCCCCTGCCTCTGCTGCCTTCATTCTCCCTGCCACCCGTTTCCTCCAGGCTGTCACCATAGGCAGGGGTTTCTAAAGTTGCTTCCTACCTGCTCTCAATTTCTAGGCTCTTCTTACATGAGGTATTCTGAAAACTGTCTCTAGAATCATTTTCTTGAAATGAAACTTCCATCATGTTCCCCTGGCTCTCACCATCAGCTTCTAAGATAAAAGCCCACTGTCCTCAGCCCGGCAGATCTGGCCTCTCTCACCACTGGACCAGCCACTGTTCCTACTCCCAGGAGCAATGCTCTGTGTGCCTTCAATTTCAGTAAACAGTTTACACAGCATCTCCCTCACACACCCTTCCCTCCCTCATCACTCATACTGTTCCCTGTTTGGAATGCACTTCTGTGCCAGTCTCTGCTCACTGAATTCCTTCCACCTTTAATGCCCAGAAAACACCATCCTCTCTGGATGTCTTGCCAAGCTATTCCAGATGGGGTCCATTTGTCCCTTCTCTAAACACTTACTCCTTGGTATGCAGTTGTCTTTTGTGTGCATCTTATTTTCCATGTACAAGCAGAGTCTTGGCTTTTTGAAGCAGGACTGAGCCATATGTATTTTCGTGGCCATAAAAATACATTGATTATTCGAGTTTATTTAAGGAAACACACTATATAATTATAATCCTTTCCTTGTGGTTGAGGTGAAAAAAAAAACAGGTTTAATGCTTTATAAAAATAAATTATCCATTATTCTATTTTCAATTTCAAAATTGAGAACTTACAGAGAGAGATGTGTGAATATATATTTGCAGTACCAGTTTAATATAGGAAGGGCCCCAGGGATTCGTGTCCCTCAGGTCACCCTAGAAAGCTCTCAAAGTGGAGGCACCCCTTCCTGGAGTCGGCACAGCTGCGTCCCCACAGCTCAGACGGCTGGCAGCGAGGAGCAGAAACAGAGCTGTGGGAAGAGACCTGCTTATTCGTCCGCCAATGGTGGAAAAGGCACACCCCGACCGCTCCTGCATCGCTGTGGGTCCTCACTCACTCACATCTCAGGTGCAAAGGGAAACAAAGCCGGCATTTGCTGAGAGCACGCTCTTCCCCCTAGAGGCATCTGCCATGAAGAACCTTGCAAAACTACTATCCTAACATTATAATTATCACAGTACATGGTGATTTTATTGGGAAGAGGATCAAAAAACATTTATTAAAAACAACCACCATTTCAGATGCCCCCCAAACTCAAATTTAACATGTATTCCTTTGAAAGAAGTTAAAACTTATAGCTAATGACTTGCCAAAGTATTTCAAAGAATTACCAATTCTGTTTACTCTTTGTGTTACACGCTTAGTCTCAAACACCAACCTGCTCTATTCCTAACGCACACTCCTCACGTTATGGTACTCAGGTCAGAACTTGGCTTCCTCCTAGGCTGGACAGAGCCTCGTTCACTGAAGAGTCAGCTCCCAAGTAAGACTGTGGGGACCCTGGAGAGGGAAACCTCTTTGCCAGTCCCCTTCCCAACCAGCACAAACTCAGGCATTAACTTGTGATTGAGACCTCACGTTGACATCTAAAAGCTCTGTGCTGAGTGTCTTCTTCAGGCCAGGGTACTGCACCTGTCAGGGACATCTACCCACACGAAATGCCAGCTGTGAAGCAAAGCACTAGCAATTCTGAAATGACACAATAAAACTTGATGGGATGACCTGAAGCTTAGGAAATGAGTACAACTTTAAACACCTTACATTTCTTTTTATCAGATTAAAACACTGAGTGATCCTTTCTTTGAAAAAAAGTAATCACAGGACTAGGACTAGTCTCAGCCTCTACTCTGAACCAAGCCCAAAGCTGAACACGCTGCGTGTGGCTGCAGTCTCCCTCCTCACGACCACTCTCTGAGGGAGGAACTCGTGGTTCCATTTTACAGACAAGACGACTGAGGCCCAAGGAGGTGAATCAGTAAGTCACCTAGGACTTGAATCCAAGTCCACCTGGCTCCAAAGCTTATGCTATGAGACAATGTTAATTAGCTGTTATTCCTAGAAGAGGAACAAAATTTTAGCTCGGAGTGGCTGGAGACAGAAGGCAAGGTTTGCAGATAGAAGCAAAGAGTGCTGAAGAAGAAAGCTGGCTTGATCCCAGCTCCTGAGCTTCCAAGCTGGGTGGCTTTTGTGCAGGGAGCGACTCTGGCTGGGGTTTCTTCAGCTGAGTGTCCTTGTGAGGATTCAGAAGGATGACACCAGTAAAGCCTGAGGCTGGGCGCGGTATTAGGGACTCGAGGTTCCCTCCAGACACACTGGAGGGGCGAGCTAGGTCCTGAAGTGTGGCAGAGGCTCCCGGTCAGCAGGGATGTCAGGGTTACTGGGCACACCTCTTACCACCCAAGCATCCTCTACAGCTCGACTCCCCTACGGCTGGTAGGTACTTAAACACTGACTTCAGTGACAGAACGAAGACATACTAAGCAGAGCAGGTGAGGGAATTGGGAAGTTCTAGAAGGTGTGACTAGTGTGAAAATGGTGTCTGAGTAAGGTAATTCCAGGCTGGGCTGGAATGAGGTCCAAACAGAAGAGGGAAGATGAAGAGGCCATGAGCCAATTGAGGCACGTGGACCAGACAGCCTGCGCAGGTGCACTCGGGGCGACCGGGTGAGGCGTGGATCTGGGGCTGGGGGAATGGAGGAAAGGGAGGCGTCCACACTCACTCGACAAGCAGTGCTATCACCTCTCGCCTGGGCTCCTCTCCCTGCGCGAACAGCTACGGGGAAGTACTTGCTGGGTTCAGGAAAACCTACTGGGACGACTCCCCACCACTTACAGAATCACGTGGAAGGCCTCCCTCGGATCACCCCCTCCCGCCGTGCCCCACTCCGGCCAGTTTCCAGCCAGCGTCTTCATCACGCCGCCCCCTCCCCAGGCACTCTTCCCTCCTCATCTCTATGTCTGCCCTCGACCAGGCTCTGCCCACCCTCAAGCGCCCAGTTCAAATGACACCCTTCCTTGAAGGCTTGTCTGGTCACCCCAATGAATTTAATTCTTTCCTGTTCCTGCGGGCACAGCCCTCCACACTACCCTCACGGCACAGGGCCCCTGTCCCGCACCACAGTCCTGAGTTTCAGTGCCTTTCATACACAATCTGACAAATTGGAGGCCAGGGCCAAGCCTCTAGCTTGGCTCAGCACAGTGCCCGGCCAATCTCTTTCATGTAACAAAGACCAAGCCCGACATGGCTATGAACAGGCCCGAGCGCATCACCACACGGGAGGCAGGTGGGATCAAAAGGAGAGAAGGTCCCAGAAGGAGAAGTTAATAAGAGACGCGCCAGAGGGGAAATTAGCGGCCCCTGGGGTGCAGACGGAGAAGAGCCAGAGAGGGAGTGGGAGAAGCTGGAGACCCGGGCTCCAGAGGGCACCGCAGCTGCGGCCCAGCAGAGGCTGTGAGCGGGGGCTTCGTTGCGCCCAGCTCAGTGCTGGTGGCCCCGCTGCCCCGAGTCCTGACTGGGCCCAGTCCTCCAAGGGTAACATGGCTTACATCCCGGAAGGGCTTCGTCACTTTCTGTACTGTTTCCAAAAATGCCACTGAGCCCCATCTCTTGCCCAGGCTGAGCAGGGGGACACGACCCCAGGAGGCACTGGGGTCTGGGCTCCTTCACTGCACGCCCTCACCGCCTGGACACGGGACTCAGGCAGCTCTGGCTGACAGCGGGAGGGTGTCTAGGCGCGGGCCTCTGGCTGGAGAAAACCAGAGGGCGGCCGGGGTGCTGATTCCCCTGGGACCCTCCCCGCGGGAGGGCACGTCAGGCCAGCTGCTGGCCGTGTCCCTCGACCGAAGGGCACCGCTCTTCCTGAGGTGGCTGCTTGCCCTGCCCCCTCCTCACCCCACCAGGCCAGGGCAGGCCCCGGCTTTGGGCCGTGGCTTTGGGCAGCACGCCGGCCTCTCCCAAGTCCTTCCGCGCCCTTTACACCTTTGGAAGCCATCGGCTTATCAAGCCCTCTTCGAATTATCCTTGCTCCAGTGTCCCACGTGTCTTCCTGCTGGGACTTTGACAAAGTTCTCAGCTTGGCTCATTAGTGAGACCCACAGTGGAGGCAAACAGCTGGGTAAAAGAAACAGGACCTAGCACGAAAGAAGCAGCAAACACCGTATTTTCATCCAAGCATCAGACCCTAAGAGCACCACACCTAAAAGTTGCTTTATTTACCCCAAAAGAGAGTGGTGTTCTTTCCTAATGCTCTGCCCTGCAGGAGGCCTAGTTTGGGAATGGGAAGCAGGCACAGCTGAGTGGGGACAGAAACTGGAGGACCTGATTGTTGTTTTCACTGTACGAATTCCCTTCAAGCAAAATAAAGAAGATACAGAACAGAATCCCAACATTAATATAAATGTTCAGAATTTGCTGTTCTGGAATCACCCACACCCTAGTCCCCCTTGAACACTGTAAGTAAGCTCAGGGGCTAGGAGGGGTTCTGTTCTCAGATTCACACCACGAGCCTACAGAGGTTGAAAAGCACATCAGAGATCGTCTCGGTCACAGGATCACCGTGTCAGACCACAGAGGGTTCTGCATGGACATACCTGGCATCCTTTACTCGTTCATTAGCTTGATAATAACCAGCAATCACATAGCTATTATCTTTGCACCATGAATCAATCTGAAAGAAGAACAAAATTTGAGAAGAAAAGATGAATGATCTTCCCTTAAATATCAAGTCTCAATAAATACAGAGCACCCCCCCCAACCCTCACCCCAATGCCGGGACAAGACATAATACAATCCCTGCAAGAAAGGCTACAAGAATGAAATGGGTGTTCACGGGGAAGATGGTCACCCCAATCTGCTTTCCACAGTCCACGTGAGACCAGAGAAAGCACAGAAGAGCACGGGCCCCTCACTCGCACTGAGGTGGGATGTCTTCCCAGACGAGGATGCCAACGGCCAGGAGGGGTGGTGTTGGACACGAGGAGGACCTCCTCCCCCTGTCCCAGCAGAAGGCCCCAGTGTCAACACATTAAATGGGTGCAGTGCCATGGGTGAGGGGACAACAGCGTAACCCACATTTTCTTACAACAGGAAGCACTGAGGCACTGGGGCTCGAACAAGCCTCAGGACCATTTAAATCCATCCTTCACAGACAGGCAAACTAAAGCTACGAGAGGTTCTGAGTTTGCACAGCCAGGCAGCAGAGCCAGGACAGGAGTCTAAGTCTCTTTCGAAGCCAAGTCCTTTAATACTATACTTGAGGATTCCTAGCAGCATAGCATGAAAAACGTGCCACGCCGGGACACGGGGCAAACAGGCACACGCACGCAGGCGGGCAGGTGCGGGCAGGGGTGCACCTGGCACACCCACACCTCTCTGCAGCCTGCTTTTAAGTGGGAGCATGGCGGCAGACTTTGAAAGTTTTTTGTTTTATAATGCCACTCTTCTCTCATCAGATTTAGCTTCCTGCAGGTCTAATGCTATTATTAAAAACAACAAAAGGTCATCCTGTTTTTGCCATAGTGGAATTTTAATAATACACTGAAATAAATTCTATTCTGTCTGCAGAAGAGGAAATAAAATTGATCCTTGATTTTTTTCAGAGTGAATAAACTGGTTAAAAATGTTCTTCCTTTCTTTTCCCTTCTTAAAGCATAGCTCTATTGCTCTTTTTCTCAAATTCTGGTTTGGGCCTCCAGCAGCCTCCTTTATGACTAAAGGCAGACATTACAAAATAGTTTCAGTCCAAGGTTCCCTGGCTCACACAAGGATTAGAATAATAATTCTGGTCTCCTAAGAGCCCACAAATTACCATATTGGGACAAAACCAAGACTCATTGAACCAATTAGATGTTTTGGTCAAAAGATGAGGACTATGTCTCCAAAATATTTCTAATAGCTGTTTCACTGTCACTTTGATGAAAATTATTTCACAATTACTTACATTTTGTTTCTATCACTTCTTTTTTTTCATTTTTTTTGGATTTATAATCATTTTACAATGTTGTGTCAAATTCCAGTATAGAGCACAATTTTTCAATTATACATGAACATATATATAGTCACACTTTTTTCTCTGTGAGCTACCGTAAGATCTTGTATATATTTCCCTGTGCTATATAGTATGATCTAGTTTATCTATTCTACAATTTTGAAATCCCAGTCTGTCCCTTCCCACCCCCCCATCACCTCTTAAAGAAATGGGTTCTAGAAACTTTTACTGCTGCTTACTGCAGCAAATTCTTTCATTTTTTTCTAAATTTATCTCTATGTGGTATCAAAGGGCATAGCCTAGTTCTAAAATTTGGCATGTGGCCCCATTCCCTGAACTCCAACCTGTATGTTTATTTAGTGTAGCCTTCTCGGCCTTTGTTTCTGATCAAAGACCAGCCTCCGGAGTGCGTCCTCACTCGGGCGACCTCACCTCTGAGCACTTCAGCGCTCCTCTCCCAGCTCTTCAGTGTGGGCTACTCTTACAGCCAGAGTCAACTACAGCTTGTAGCCTGAGTTTGGCTACTGTCTTAGCAGCCTAGTGCCCTCCTTGTAACAAGTTACAAAAACATAGTGGCTTAACAGTACAGGTCAGAAGCCTAACATGGGTCCACAGGGCTCATTCCTTCTTCAGGAAGGAATTTCTCCCTCGCCTTTTCCAGCGCCGAGAGGTCTCCACACTCCTTGGCTGGTGGCTGCATCGCTCTGACTCTGCTTCTGTTGTCACAATCTTCTTTGACTCACCCTGCTGCCTCTTACAAGAACCTTCTGGGCCTATCAGATAATCCAGGATAATCTCCACGTCTCAAGATCCTTAACTTAATCTCATCTGCAAAGTGCCTTTTGCCCTGTGAGGTTACATGTTCAGAGGCTCCAAGAAGTAGGATGTGGACATGGAGTGGAGGGCACTTTTTGGCTCACCACAGCCACTGTTAATACAAAGACAATAAAACTGTTTGCTCATGATGATGCCCTGACAACCCCAAGCAGTAGTCTTTAGTAAACAAATGTCAATGGAACCAGACATCCTGAGTGGGAGTGACCTGGTGTGGAGTAAGTCGGTGTGTGGAAGGAGACAAGCAGTGTGGACAGCAGGTGGGGATGGGACAGGGCAGGCAGCCCAAAAGGCTTGCTAACGAAAAGCCCTAGTGGATTTAAGTGGCAGCTTATACAGTAAAGGCAACTCGCTCCCTTCCCAGTGGGGCAGGACAAGGCCAAAGAACTGCAAAGCTGTCTGACCTCTGTTCTCAGTGAATCCATTTCCACCTCCCTTACCTTGCTGCTATGACACCTTCCTCCCCGGACGCATCTTGTGAACAATCAAAATGAGTAAGCTCGGGACAACACTCTGAAACTTGATGTCAACTTAGTAAAACTGATTCTGAACAAAGGGTCCAAACTGCTTCTGCTTATGCAGTTTTCCTTTGGAGAGGGAAAGGAGGTCACTTTGTCCTTGGCAGGAGCCCACTCCTCTGCTCAGTGCCCTTTCAGGCTCATTCCATTCCAGGCACGTGGAGAACTACGAAAGGCTCGGGCCCAGCTCACCTGTTCCCAGTTGGACTGCACGCAGACGGTGGCTGCTCTTGGCAAACTTGCTCCTATCTGCATGTGTGCGGCACTTGTAATTTTCAAAGCTCTATCACCTACCTCCCGGGACAGTACAACAGCCGTAAAGCAGGCGAGGAGGGGAGCTGATAAGAGCCCCCTGAGGAGGGCACCGCTCCCATGCCTGCCACTGACAAGCTGGGGGTACCCGTGAGCCTCCAGGCTGCAGCAACACGCAGGCCTTGGTGTCTAAAAGTAGAGGAGGTGTTCGTTTTGCTGAGAAGAAAAGCTCCTCCTCAAGCCGGCCGCTGGGCTGCTGGCTTTTCTACGGCATGGAAAGGGCTGGCTCCATGGGGGAAGAGCTCTGGAGGAAGTGGCATGGGGACAGAGGGTGAAGGTCGGGGGAAGAACTGAAAGGAGAACCCAGAGTGGCCACCTCCCCCTCCCTTATGGTCTGGAGACAAAAGAGGCAGAAGGAAGCAGGGAGCTTAGCAAAGAGCCAGAGGACAGCAGCCTGTGTAAACGAGCACCGAGAAGGCTCCCACGGAGGCAGCAGAGAGAGAGTTCCAGGTCAAAGCCACGGTGACTAAACCAACTGGCGAATAAGGAAGTCATCTGAGCAGAATGTAATGGAAAGCTGCTTCACAGCACTAGGAAACCAACGAGGGGAAAAGGACAAAGAGGGCTTAGAGACAGCAGGTTTATGCTAATTTCCCTACTAACATTTTATGGGTTTTTGCTTTTAGAAATAATTCCATCACTACCTACGTCAAAGGGCTATAAGGATAAATTAAGATAACAGGCATACGCACTTAAAAAATAGAAAGCACCTACAAATGCAAGGCCTTTTTAAAATGGAAAATTATAATGAAAAGCCTTTCAAAGGAATCCGATGCTGCCCTTTGACAGACTGCATAAAAGTCAGTCTTTCCCACTTACCAACGATACCTCAATACAAAATTCCCTGAATAGAAACAAAGTCATAAGAATCAGGTCTCATGTATACTGTTTCATGGATTTGATGCTTTATTAAAACTACATCTTCTACAGCTGATAAACTACGGCTCTGTACACTGAGATTTTTCATTGCCTTCAGATTATAAAGTTGCTAAGCCAAAAGTTGAATGATGTAATCATAGAAATCTTAATTGTAATACAAAATTTGCGGATAGACTCAAATTGCAAATCTTCCTTTATAACTTTATTCTGAAAGTTATTTAATCTGTATTCAACTGATGCCTTTCTCATATTTGTCAAATGCTAAGTCTATGGTTCAAAGTTTGGGTCAATGTAAGCGAGAACAAACCATCACTGCTTGGCAAGGACAGAACTTTGGCTGTTTGTTTGCAGTGCCCCTGTCTTGAGAGTCAAGGTCTCCCCTGGGCATCTTCCCTCCCCAGGTTAATGGTGGAAGCAGCCCTGCTCCTTGGGGAAAATTCATGTAAAGTGACTCCAATGCAGTTGTTTATAGTCAGTATATTTAAATCACAAGTACTGCATTCATATCTTATAATAGGAACATAATCCTTTAACTCTGTAAAGGTTACTTAAGAGTGAGAAGAATTAGTCCTATTTTGACAAGTCCAAGTGAGTTTCAAGTTCTTTTAAGATGCTCCTAGATATTTCTGATAGGATTTTCTATGGATTTAAAGCAACACATCTTTTTCCTCCTACCCTCTGTGGCTACACCTCGGTTAGTCTGCTGACTCCCCTTCTTCCACCCACTCTGTAAAAGCTGGAGTTCCTCAGGCTTCTGCTCATGGTTCTCTACTTATTACACACAGCCCCAGCCAATATGATCTGCTTTCATGGCTTCAAAAATCATTGAGAAGCTACTGGTTCCCAATCTATATCTCCAGCCCATCCATTCTCTAAGTTCCAGACCCATTTTTCAACTTTCAACAATAGGTCGTCTTCATTTTCCCTCAATGAATGGTACCATTGTCCTCCTAATGCATAAGTCAGAAACCAAGGTATCTGTCACCCTTGTGTCCTTTCCCTATGTCCACACAGGATTAGTCACTGAATGCTGCGGATTCTCCCTCCTGGCCCTGTCTGTCTCCTCTGCATCTACAGTGCACTCAGTTTAGGCCACCTCTCTGCCTCTAGTGTTACAGACACTCCTGTTTCCAACATCCTCTTTGGTGCAGGCTGGAGCAATCACACCAAGACACAAATCTGACCGCACAACTCTCCTCCAGTGGCTTCCTTTTGTCCTCATGACGGAGCCCAAACTCCTCTGTGTGATCTGCAAGGCCCTCTACAATGCATCAGGCCACTGCTCACCTCTCTCTACACTCTAGCTTTTCCCTAAACACCCCTCCCCCTATTTTCTTCTGGTCTTTGCACATGTGGGTCCCTTTGCCTTGAGTGCTGTGCTCTTCCTCCATCCCCACCCCTTGGGTTAACATGGCTGGCCTCCTGCATGTCCCTTTCTCTGGGCGGCCTGCGTTCCCTTACTCTACAAGCCTGGGTTAGCGGACCTCTCACCACTTTCTGCTTAACCCCACGTGTGGCACTTTCTCTTCAGTATCGTACTTGTCCACCTGGTACAGTTGCAACTTCACAGCCATACCCCTCCCGCAGCAGCGGCCTGGCACTGTTGGAGAACTGAATAATCCTGCATTAATGCTACTGGTTAATCTAGTTCCCTGCAAATAAATGCACTTCACATATCCAGTCACCCTGCAAGTCCCTTGATAACAGAATAATCAAGACAGTTGGTTGAAAAGACGTGCATTAAGTGGGGAGGGTATAGCTCAGTAGTTGAATGCATACCTAGCATGCACCAGGTCCTGGGTTCAATCCCCATTACTTCCATAAAAAATAAACAAACCAACAAATAAATAAATAAACCTTCCCCTCCCCTCTGCCTAAGAAAAAAAGAGAAAAGACATGCATGAAAACATACGTGCATGCCCCAGTGATATTTTGGTACCAACAGTACATTCCTTCAGGAGCTACAATGGTTTACTTCATAAATATCTACTTCTTATCTATCTCCTGCCCCAAGATGATATGAAGAAATTCACACAATGACTCAGTTTAACAGGCACTCAAAGATGTGCCCTGTAAGCTTAGGCCAGGACCATCTGTCTAAAGATACTTCTTGTTTACCAAGAATTTACATGGGTGTCATAAACAGCTAAATTATGAAATAGATTCATTTAACTTGTTCATGGGTACAGAGAAGGATTCCTCCCTACATCTTCTCAAACTTACCTATTTTTTTGCAGAGATAAACTAACTTTTTTTCCCCCCAGTATTAGAGTTTACATGTCTATGAAAAACAGTACCTCAGCCCAGGTACTGAGGCAGGTCCAAAGCTATAGTTTATTTCTCCCTAAGGTTTTAACTTAAATTTATAGGTGGTCTTTTTTCCTTCATTGGTTACCAGACCTCAAAAACCACTGCCTAGAATTCAATGATCAGCCAGTCTACCCTTATGCGACATCTTTTCCCACTGTACTTCATTAACGTAGTCGAAAGCAGACACAGCAGTGTGCGGGCTGGAAGTCATGTCTGCTCCAGCTTTAAAATTCCAGTCTTTAGCTCTTAAAACCAAGGGTGCGTTCTAGATAAGTTACCAAGGAGAACAGGCAAGTTCTCCATACATAGCGCTCACGCGCGTTCTAGAGCAGCAGTGTCCTTGATGCCAACGCTGCCTTTCTAAACGTGTCTCGAAACTGGGATTCTGGAGCACTAACATCGGAAGAACCACAGCCTTTACACCCACGGCCCTGGGAAGGTATGAAAGAGCCAAACCGCAGTATCAGAACTTCCCGCGACTCAAAATCCCACATACAGTGTCGAATCATCACTCAGTTAACGACGGCTTGTTTCTATGAAGACTACCGGTCTGAGGAAATTAATGTATAATGCGTCGCCTGAAGCACCTCTAAAAACACCCAGGACGTTAAGGTCGCTCCTTCGGCCGCTGCGTGTACGAGCTGCCATCTGCGGGGCGCTTGCCAAGTGCAGGAAAAGACCCACGCGCCCTCGCGGGTCATCAGTCCATGATCACCGCGACCTGGCGGTGGGTCTAGACTCCGGCTGGACCACTGTGAGTCCAGTTGGGACTGCTTGGAAGCCGATCGCCAGCCCGTCTCCTGTCCCGCCGATTCGCAAGGAGGCCCCTTCCCGCGCTTACCAGGGTGAGGGCCACCTCCAGCATGGGGGCGAGGGCCAGGGTGCCGTGGAAGAGGGGGATACAGTCCACGAAGAGGGTGTGGTGGGCGCCTGGGCCGCCCAGGGGGAGATGCTCCTTGCGCGGCTTCTGCTTCTCGGCTACCAGCAGTCCGTTGACGGCGCAATGCGGGTACTTGGCGCCATGCAGCACCATCTTACAGTACGCCTGGGTGGTCAGCTTCACCCCGGGCATGCTGAGCCCGGGAGGGCCCCGGAGGCCCGGCGCCGGCCGAGGCCTGGATCTGCTGCCTGGCTGCGGGGCGCCTCAGCTGAGAAGCGGGACGAGGCGGCGACTGCCTGGCGCAGCCTCGCGGCTGGCGTAAGCCCCACAGACCCGGGCCCTCCGGGAGCGGCTCCTCGGACGCCGGATATTGCCCGGGAGAGGCGACAGGCACGCCTCAGACTCGACTAGCGCTTCTCCCCGGTCGCCGCCGGAAAACGGTCTCCCAGCATCCGCCGGAAGGCAGCCCGGCCCGGCATTTTACGACGTTCGCCGCACACCCCACTTCCGGTCCTGTGACCTCCGGCTCAGCTGGGCGCGGGGTGGAGTCCTCTTCGATCCCGTGGTGCTCCGCGGCGCGGCTTCGTTCTCTTCCGGTCGCGGGCAGCCGGGGCGTAGAGGGCGGTCGTGGCGGGCACGGTGCGCAGCGGCTGGGAGGCTGCGACAGGTGAGGCAGGCGGAGGCTAGTCCGCGCCGCGAGGCCGGGGAGGGGTCGGGCGCCGGGAGCTATCGAGTCTGCGTGCCCACCGCCTAACGCCCGCAGGAAGCGGCGGCTGGGCCTCAGAGCCGGGTGACATTGAGGCCGGCCCCCGAGGCTCCGGTTTTGGGGGCAGGCGCATCGTGGCCTGTGTGCCGTCAGGACGCACCCGGCTTATCCCATCTGCCCTGCCGCGCCCGCAGGCTGCCGTCGGGCTCTGACCTTGGAGTGCCCGCTGGTCGAGGGCGCGGGCCCGAGGGCAGGCCGCTTTGCAGGCTCCCGATCACCCTTTCAAACGGTGTCTGCGCCACCGTCTAGGATGTAACGGGGCTCCCAGGGGAGGCATCCGCTTCCAGGACTGGAAGAGGCTCGGTGTCTGCCCACAACACGGTACAGGCTGAGGGAGAAAAACACGGGAAACGGGGGCGAGTTCAGCCCTGACGTCATGCTTCTGTTTATTCTGCCCCTAATGGGAGTATTTTCCGAATGCATTCGTGATCTTTTTCATCGTCAACAGTCCCCTGAAAGTCTCAGTTTTAAGGGAGGGGGAGGTGGGGGAGATGGGCCTGACTCAGGAAAGGCCCAGGTGAGAGGTCGGTCATCCCGGTCATCCGTTGCCCTGCAGGGATTGGAAGTGGACCTAGGCCGTGTTTGCAGCCTTTCTCCCGTATTTTCTCTTCCTGTCCCATGCACATATTAGGTGTTTAACCAAATAGTGGGTGCAGTGCATGACGCAGTCCCTTTGAGTCGTTTACGTTTTTCCTCTAAACAGTGGAGGCCATCAAGGCAGCACAGTCTTGCTTTTCCAGTCTCCTTCAGAATTTTTTTCTCTTTGCTTTATAAGAAAGCCCGTTTTCTACGAATTGCCTTAAGCGTATACATACTATGGTGCTTGGTTTATAATGAAGCTCCATTAAAATGTACTGACTACTGAGAAGAAAACCTCGTCCTGGGTGGTTTTGTGAATTCAGAGCTGGTAACGAAGAACGAATCAATTATGTTGGGGGGGAGAAGAAAAACAAATTGCATTGACTTCCAAAATGCACTGGGGCAAAAAGAAGAATCATTCCTAATAGACGTTAACCCACATTCATAGAGAAGGGGTACATTTTTATCTTTCAGAATGTTGGCTACCAGAGTATTCAGCCTAATTGGCAGGCGAGCAATTTCCACCTCGGTGTGTGTACGAGCACACGGTAAGTGTAACTTTTCTTTTTGTTCCTGCTGTGTGGAAGACCCTGTGCTGGATTTCAAACACAGAGGGCTCAGATGGTTAAGGTCCTGATCATGTTGAGGTACTTTAGGAGAGGCGTAAATGTTTTAACAGGGCGTAGTTCTAGATTAAAGAGTATTTTTGAATCATACTGAGTACTAGTCTGGATGTTTGCTTATACTGACATTTTCTTCCTTTTCCTTCTTTCCCATGTTTTCGGATTCATGTTAAAGTTCCGTCACTTTTAAGAACTCTCCCCCTCCAAAAAACTCCCAACCACTTACCTTGAATACCATTTACATTATTGATTCAGTGGAAGAGAAGGAGCTTGACTTTCTAGCCTGAACTGGGTTTAATCTCATTTCTGTCTTGGACTAGCTACTTAAGTTTAAGAATCTGTTTTCTCACCTGAAATATCTGCAAAGAGCTTAGTTCAGTCCCTGGTGCATAGCAGGTTTATTTTGCGTTTATCAAGCATTTTCTTTGTACCTGACACTTAGGCACTTACAATGAAAAGAATATGAAATATGGAATCTTTCCACAAGAATGTTTGCAATCGGGAGAGGGACAGATACCTGAGGACAGTGTTTCAGTAAGAGATGGACCCTCAGGAGAAGTATTTGGCCTGGCCTGGGGTACAGGGGAGGCTTCTGGAGGAGAGGCCTTTATACTGAAGGAGCAGCGGGGTTAACTTCACATTCAAGAGGGGAATGGCATTCCAGGCAGAGGGAAAGTAAGCAAAAGGAGGAAATGGCAATCAGCTTGGCAAGTTGTGTTACCGAGGGGTCAAGTGCAAGGCTGGACTGGTGGGTGATGGAGTCGGGGACCACGCTTATGTACCCAGGGACTCAAGAGCTGTTACCTGAACTGCTTTATGTGTGAGTTTCCCCTTGAAATTGTGTCCTTTAATTGGTGATACTGTTGTCTTAGTTTTCTCTATATTCCTTATATTGCAGGGTAACACTATGGACACAGACTCTAAAACAAATCATTATAGTAAGAGTGTTACTGAAATATGTTATTTAAATGAGTAGATAATAAAGAAAAATTAGTTGTTTGCTTAATACATACAGAAACATTCCTTCACTAAAAGTTTAGGAAGTCACCACAAAGGATAAATTTTGTTTCCACTTTGGCCTTGCTAATGTATTTCCTTAGCTCTTTATTTGGTTAATTTAGTTTGAAGTATAATTTACAGAAAGTAAAATTTATCTTTTCTAGGTGTAACGTTCTGTGGATTTAGATAGACTCATACAGTTGTACAACAGCGACCCCATTCACAACATACAGCATATCCATCACCCCAAAAAGTTTCTTCCTGTCCCTTTGGTCGTTCTGATCTGTAAGAAGCCAACTTCTATTTCCTTTAGTGGCTCTGGCCATGACTTATTCTTAGGTATTGATTTTGGCATAGGAAGTAAGAGCTTGTCAGTCCCTTCTTAAAACCCTAGAATAAGAACAGCAACTGGCCTCTCTGATTTCATCACATTGTACTCAGAAGGGCAGATAGCAGCCCAGACCAGCCCTCCCTGTTTGCTCACCGTCCCAGCCCTGCTGGTGTTTTGTTCCTCAGATACACCAGGCTCGTCCTCCTGTCTCAGAGCTGCAGAGTTGTGGATGGTTGCTGCTCTGTAATCACGCTTGGCTCTGACCACTGGTTCTAAAGATGCTCCCTCCTTACCCCACCCTGCCTTGTTTTCCTTAGAGCACCAACTGGTGTGCTGTGGGTTTCTGTGTAGCTCGTCCTCTGTCTCTGTCTCTAGAATGCAAGCTTTTGGAGACCAGGACCTTACCTGGTTCATTCACTGCTGTGTCTCCAGCACACAGTAGGCAGGTGGAGAAAACTGCAGTCCACTAGATGAGTCTTGTCCTTTCGTTTTAAACGTCTGATTGTTCAAGTCTTATCTGAGTACATGAAGCAGTTCACAAGTAAAACAGGAACACAATATACTGAGTGCTGTTGGTAGCCACTGTCGGCAGCTTGGATGTTTGTGCGGTGACGCGTCTAATGAGGGGGATGCTGTAATTCACCAGGTTTCCTCAGCAGAGACTCCCGAGTCCATCGAGGTTGAGGATAGAACTGGTAAAACATTCAGCAGAATGCTGTCTTTGCTCTTCTCTTTTTAAAAGGAATAGGTGGTGCATTAGCCACTATGTGCCTGTGGTTCTCCCCCCACCAGTTTGCTGGGGGCCAGGCCCAAGGTACTGAAGAGTCCATGGCAGCCCTGAGATTGCGAGTTGGCCACTCTTGGTCTAGAAAATGCAGTCTTGTGCTTAGAGTGCTTTAAGGAGATGAGCATTCATATCTTTATAACAGCTTTATCGAGATGTGATTCATGTAATACATTGATTCACCCATTTAAAGGGTACACTCCAGTGGTTTTTATGTCTTCACTGAGTTGTGCTGTTATCAGTCAATTTTAAAACATTCTCATCACCCTAATTAACATCTATTTTTAATAACATGCATAAACTTGAGTGCTTTTTAGTCCACTCATCATTTTAATAGAATATTAGAATCTTAAAATTGTAATTCTAGTCATTTTCATCTCAGATCCTTTAGGGATAAGGTTGGGTATGAACGTACAAGTGTGCTAGTCATTTGCATGGCACAGATAAGCATCTGGAGAAATTATACTGCTTTGTTTAAGACTTAATGTTTGATTTCAGTACTGTTAACGTGATTTGGGAGATGTTAATCGTTGGGACTAAGCTAATGGAGGTGAAGCATTTTTGTAGGACTTCATACCTCCAGACCAGTTTGGAACACAGTTCTCTTGCAGGCACAGGGTAGAACCAAACACAACTTAGGAGGGAAAGCCCTAAATAAAATTTAAGACATTCCTTTTGTTGTCTGCACCTTTTCCCTCTTTACTGGAGTAATCCATGGATACGTACTCATTTTAAGGCATGAAAATTTCTATCTTTTTGAGCAGAAGTCCCCATTTCATCCTGTCTTCTTTCTACTGATAATGTAGGGTTTACTTTGCCAGGAGTTTTATGTGTTTAGTTACATATACATGTGAGTATGTGTAAGTAACATCTTTAAAAAGAAAACAACCCTGATCACGTTCTGTGACTTGGTGGGCACACACACAACTGTCCTTCCATTTTGAGCACACGGCTCTCCCTCATTCATTTTACTGTTGTAACTTGTTTCCTGACACACGTATACCCTTCATTCCCTTTCTCTGCCCTGCTTTTTCTTTTTTTCCAGAGCCTTCATTTCCCAACACAGTGTCATTTATTGTTTGATTCTCACTCCTAGCCTGTAGACACCGGCAGGAACCGTTGCTGTGCTCACTGATGATCCTAGACTCCAGAACCACACTTGGCATACAGCAGGTGCTCGGTCAGCGTTTGTTGACCAGACGAACGAATGGTTCCGTGATACCCCTTTCTAAGGAGCGCAGTTTCTAAGTCCAGCCTCTAGTGGACATAGCTTATTTGACATTTTGCCGTAGTAAGTAGTGCTGCAGTAGCCATCTTGTGCGTCTTTCTTTCTGAAGTTTGAGCCCTTGTATGTTTTTTGAGTTTATATTGCGCTGGTTCTTCCTCATTAGTTGGAGTCACTTGCAGAAGGGACTTCATTTGGTCCGGCCTCCAGTCTGGGGTGGGGACCTGAGAGCTGTGTCTGACCTCTGCACGAACACGGTCGGTTACAGCAAGTGCTGCCTCGTTAGCCGTGCCCGGAGGCTTCTGGTTGGCCGTGGAGAGGGTGCTGCGCCGTTAGCCGGCCCCCGGCGGCCCAGCCTGCTCCCTGTTTCACGCTGCAGCCCTGCAGCTGTTTGGAGTGGTGGCCGCAGCCCCTAGGCGACTGAGGATTTCGGGGTGCACATACTTGTACTTGGGGTTTTAGAAGTGCCACCTTGTGTGTAACTCTGAACCTATGTGAATTTTCAAGTCTTTATCCAATGTGTTTTTTAGGAAGCGTTGTGAAGAGTGAAGACTATGCTCTCCCGAGTTACGTCGACCGGCGTGACTACCCCTTGCCCGACGTGGCCCACGTCAAGACCCTCTCTGCCAGCCAGAAGGCCTTGAAGGAGAAGGAGAAGGCCTCCTGGAGCAGCCTCTCCATTGATGAGAAAGTTGAACGTGGGTATTGCAGGGAGGCGCAGGCAAAGCCTGGGTCAGGAGAGAATCCTCCTGGGTCTGGGCTGCGAGCTCTGGGCTGCTGCCTGGAGAGCGGTGTGCTGGGGAGCGGGGCGGGGGTCCTGGTTCTGTGGGGCTGTTCTGGGCCTGGTCCCTTTGTCTGTGCTTGTGGGCTCCAGCCCCGGGAGGAGCATGAACGCGGACGCAGAGGCGCTGAGTGCATAGCGTGTGAGTGCACCTCCTCGGGGCTCTGCTGGGTAGGCCTGGGCGTACTGTAGGTTATCGGCGGAAGACCAGGGAGCACCGTCAGGTAGGAAAGAGGCATGAAAACACTGTGCTTAAACAGACCCTTCTGCCTCAACTTAGAGAAGAAAGAATGTTTTTCTTTTTTGCACCCAGAGCCAACTCCATGCATTGCCTTCCTTCCCTCACCCCTTGCATGTGTGTGTGTGTGCATGGGTATGTCAGGGCCTTAGGCATGTATTGTGTTCCTGGCTCCATGTGTGCCCCGTGTCATGGGGAGGGAAGTTGGGGCAAGGAGGGTCTCCGGGCCTGCGAGCGCTGTTCGTCTGTCCCCAGTGTATCGCCTTAAGTTCAAGGAGAGCTTCGCAGAAATGAACAGGAGCACCAACGAGTGGAAGACGGTTGTGGGCACAGCCATGCTTTTCATTGGCTTCACTGGCCTCGTTATCATCTGGGAGAAGTGCTACGGTGAGCGGAGCGGGAGGAGGGGCTGGCGCTCAGAGCCTGGAGTTAGCCAGCATGGCTCCATCTCAGTGCTGGGGTGGCCGGCGGGGTGGCCATCACACACCTTGGCCACCTCTGTTCTGGGCTCCATCCAGGGGTGGTTTGCCAGGTTTGGGAAACTGGCTGACGTGGACTGAAGTGGTGTTAAGCCAGAATCTTGAGTTATTCAGAGTGGGCCTTGCTTGGTAGTGAATGACTTAACTCTGGACCACACACCGCATTTCCAGTAGTGGTTTATCACTCAGAAGAAGGCGTAGTGAAGGTTCAGTTGTGGCAAAGGGAACTCTTACTCATCTAAGGGACGTTTCAGCTGTTCAGGACTGTAGCTCAGTAACCAGAGTTCTGGGTATTGAGACCTAACAGTTACTGCATAGCCAGGGTTGGGGTGGCCTGCCAGTTCTGGTGCTGCCTGTCCCAGGTTCTTTGTTTCCAGGTGGAGTAGGTCCAGTCCCCTCTGAGAGGTATAATGTGTCCTCGTGGTCTCCCGTGGACGGGGCTCAGGAGCAGACCCGGGCCTGTCTGACCTCCCCCAAGTACCCTGTGGTTGTGTGTGCTCTCCACTGGCCTGTAGACCCATTATCTGTATCCTAGAGAGATGTTCTGCTTTTAGCTGAAGTATTTTATTGCTAACTTTTACAAACAAAGGAATAATTTGGAAATATCAAGAGCTGTCAGTGCATTTGTGTGGCTGAGGGTGTCGAGTGGCGGGTGACTTCACCACTCGGGTGCCAGGGAGACGGGGAAGACCTAACCCATGTAGCTTGTTGGCTTAGAAACAACTTGCCTCATGAAGTTGTTTTGGACTGTAGTGTACGGCCCCATCCCGCGCACCTTTGACGAGGAGTGGGTGGCCAAGCAGACCCAGAGGATGCTGGACATGAAGGTCAACCCAGTCCAGGGCTTCTCGGCCAAGTGGGACTACGACAAGAACGAGTGGAAGAAGTAAGAACCTGCCACTCGTGCACCTGGCCTCCCCTTGTTCTGTCACCTCCGTGCAGCTCGGCCTACTTACTGGAAGCCGTCCTCACAGCATCAGTGCTAATAAACGAGCCGTTTACGTGAAATCCTTGTGATCCGTTCTTTGATAACTGAGTGAAATGAAAGTGTCATCTAAACACAATGGGTTTCTCCCAAGTGTCTGTAGTAAATACATTTCGGGTATAAATGAAATGGCAAAAGTAAACTATAAGGTGATGTATGAAAACTAAAAATACAGAGTCCTGTGGTACGGTAAGTTTTAGATTTTTGACAAGAGGTTTTTATGGGCATTGAATCCCATTGTAGTAGCCAGACCGACAGATGTCACCGTGGCCACCTTTCTCTTGGGATTGTCTCTCTCCCCTTGGAATTGTCAGTGTTGGGGTGTGCGGCCCCGAGACTGGGGAAGGCAGGCGGAGTTCTGAGCTCCCCAAGGAGGTCCGGGTGATGGACTCTTCCCTGGGCCTGCTTGTGGCCGGCCCTGTCCCCTGGGTACTCAGCCTTTTTATCTAGAAGGCAACAAGGAAGCCGGTGCCAGGTCGGGCAGTGGTTGAAGGGTCCCTACCCTGCCCCTGGCAGGCTCCCCGTGGGGCTCGTCCCACTGTCCTGTCCCCTACCCCGCTCGCTCTCCAGTCTCTGCCCCTCACTGGCCGTGGGCCGCAGCATTGGTACAGGAGCGACACCAGGACGGGGGCTGTATGGGAGGAAGTTGGCCCCTAGAGCAGGACCAGTGGAGTGTCACAGGAGGCCTTCGGGAGGTCGTGGGACAACTTGAGCTAACCCACTCAAAATCCAGAGCAGGTTAAATACTGTCTCTGATGGTAGTGTCTTCCTGCGGCCTTAGAAATGCCCTTGACCGTTTGTTCTCAGAGGGCCAGCTGACTCCCGTCGGAGGCCCTCTGGTGGGGACAGAAGATGCTGGGAGCTGCGGGGCAGGAGTCTGCCTGTGAGGCCCAGTGTGCCCCTGCATGGCTTCGCCTACGAAACTGGGGCCTCCCACTGGGTGATGCCATTTTGGCTCCTTCCCAGGGTGGGTTCCTGGGGACCTGGCTCAAGGTCGCCCCAGCCCATCACCTGGCTCTTCCGACCCTTTGATGATCGTGAGTGGGGCCCTAGTCTGGGCCAGGGGCCCCAGTACCACTGTCATTCCTCAGAGGACCCGTAAGAGGAAGGGGCCCTGCCTAGGATGGATGGTGGGACTGAACTCCGCTGGAGGCAGAGGGCTCTGCCTGAGTGGAAGTGAGAGGTGGGGACTGCAGGTCCCTCTGACCCCTAGACTCGGCTTCTACCCACACGGAGTCTCCCTGAGCCGGGGGCTTCCTGTGGGGGGATCAGGCTCTTCCGGCCTCACCACCGCGCAGGAACCACCCTCTTGCACTTGCTAAGAGGACTGCTGCCACCTGTGTCCGTGTCAGATTCCAAGCTGTGACTGTTGTCCTGTCATCTCTGTTTTTGTGTGTGTATGCCTTCAAAAAAATCCCTCTACTGCCATTTTAGTGGGAATTCAGGAGGGAACAGAGTTAGTGCTGGGCCTAAGCCCCTCTATCCTCCATCCTCAAGCTGGAGGCCCGCTGACCATTTGCGGGTCATCTGCATGTCATGGGGACATAACGGTGAAAAGGACCCTGGGGACCACAGGAGCGCCGAGGACAAGGGAAACAATGGAGAAAATAAGTTTTAAGGGCACTCTGAGGGGCCGATGGAGGGGCGTTTTGGGTGGGGATGGGCGGCCTCACCGAGGAGGCGGCACGTGAGCTGAGCCTTGACTCACACCCAGGCTCGGCAGAGGCAGGGACAGTGGGGTGCAGGCGTGGGTGGTTCACACTCACAGGACTGTGGGAAAGGCCAGGAGGAGGAGAGAGCTTGCTCTGTTCAAGGACCTGAACGATGACCAAGGGGGCTGTGAGGGAGAGGGAGGGTGTGGGGGCAGGTGGAGAGCTCAGATGCCCAAGCACAGGGGCCTCATGGGCCCCGGAAAGAGGGCAGGCTGAGTCCTCTTGAGGGGCACGTTCTCGTAGCCCCTGATGCCCCCCACCCAAGGGTGTTCTGGGAGAACCTCGTCGTTCCTTTTGTAGCATGAAGTTGGGGGCAGGACTTTGAGAAACACCAAGAAGGCTGATGGTGCAGCCCAGAAGGCTCCCTGGCCCCCTAGGAGTGGTCCTTAATGGGGGTCCTCAGAGTGGGGGTCCCTGCCCGGCCCCGGCACTACACCTCTACCTGGGACCATTGCAGAGCCCTGTAGGCTGCTCCTCACCTCGACATGCAGCTGGCCTGTGGGAGGGCCTTCTGAGCACTCAGGTGGGCCCTTGGGTGAGAACGGGCTCGAGGGGAGGGAGGGTGTCTTACAGGGTGCAGTGTATGACTTCTTTATGTCAGTTTTTTATTGTGGGAGAATCTATGTAACAGGAAGTTTACCATTTTAGCCATTTTTAAGTGTACAACTCTGTGACATTAAGTATTTTCACGGTGCACAGATCACTATCCATCTCCAGAACCTTCTCATCGTCCCAAACTGAGAACTCCGTACCTGTTACACAGTAACTGCCCGTGCTTCCTTCCCCAGCCCTGGTAACCACTCTTCCCCTCTCCGTCCCTGTGAATTCGATGACTCTGGGGAGTTGTACTGTGTGTGGCCTCGTGTGTGGCCTCGTGTATGACCTCGTGTGTGACTTACTCCACGCAACTTGACCTCAGGGTTTGTTCATGTTGTAGCATATGTGTCAGAATTTCCTCCCTCCTTTTTCAAGGTTGAATAGTTTTCCGTTGTATGCATATGCCTCATTCTGTTTACCCCTCTGTCCACTGATGGACATTTGGGCTGTTTCCTTTGGCTACTGAGAATAGTGCTGATATGAACACGAGAATACAGATAACTGTTTGAGTCTCAACTTTGAGTTCTTTTGGGTCTATACCTAGAAGTGGGAAAACTTTCTTTCCTTTCAAACAAACCTGTGCTTTTAATCAGAGACGAATATGTGGTTTTCTCTTTCCCTTAGACTGAAAACAGGGGTCAGAGACCTGGGGTGGGAGGGGGACTGGCTCCTTTCACTTTCAAATCTAATAAACACCACACTGCAGCGTCTCTGTTTCCCACTTCTGAACATGCTCTAGGTTGGGAGGTCTGATGCCCTAGGGAAGCAGTGATTCCAGCAGGAGACACAACAGTGGCTCCAGGGGACTGGAGATTGAGTCCCCCGAGATGGGGAGGGGCTCCTCATGCCTCAGACCAGCAGAGGTAGGGCTCCTCGTCCTGTGGGATGAGTGGTCCTGACTTTAAACGGGAGACGGCTTTGTGTTTCACAGCTGGCTCGAGGAAGGCTGTGTCTGGAACCCTGGGGATGCTCTTGGGGGCCTCTTAGAACTTCCAAGTCCAACAGTAAAAGTTAACAGAAAACAATAGGACCACCAAGCGTTCAGATCCTATGTGAACGAAGGTCGCTCCAAGAGGTGAAGAACTTCAGCCCACTGAGGCCTGGGGAGGGGAAAGGAAATACAGAGTGGGTGGTGGGTGAAGGAGGCGACAAATGCCGGCCGGGGCTCCACGACTGCCCCGGAAGTGAGGGCTGTAGCAGCGATGCCGTTCTTTTTCCCTGCTTGTCGTGTGTGGCCGTGTGCGTACTAACTTTCTCTTTCCTGCCTTCCTGTCCCTTACTATTTTATACAAGTTTGTTGGAGGTTGATTTGCCTTTTTAGTCCCTAGGTGACAGAGTATTCAGATGGCACGGTGACTGAATTTGAGGAGCAAGTCACATGGCTCAGGGATACCCCTCCACACGGACTTCTGGGACTTACTGAGTCCTCATTTTGGGGTGAGGGTCAGAGCGTCTTCCTTTGTATGAAGGATGTCTGCGTCTCGTCTGGTCAGGTCGTAGAGTAGTTTTGATGCTGTCTGGAGGTGCCTAACTGTGCATGATTGCAGAGCAGCCTCTGAGATGGACTGTGCCAGGTGAGTTACTGGCTCTCAGCCTCAAAGCCCCCTTCCGTACTGGCTGACGGGTGCTGGGGCCGGGGTGCTGCACCCCCCGCCTGGGCTTGGCCAGCTGCAGTAGCCTTTGCTCTCGGGGCCCTCAGGGAGCCGGAAGGCTGGAGGAGAAAGGAGCTCTTCCCATCTGCCGCTGCTTCCTGTCTGCCTGCTGCCTGCCTCCTCTCACTTCCTGGGAGCGTCCCCTCAGCACGCCCCTTCACGCCAGCAGCGGCAGCTCCTTCCACAGCAGCCGCGGAGCCTGGCTTTCAGTAGCTCCCGCTCCTGCAGGACCGGCCTAAGCGTGTTTCTTCGAGAAGCCCTGGCACAGGTGCAGAGCTGCGTGCAGCAAGTCCTGGCGTGTGGGGGAGTTTCTGGGGGACCTACAGGCCGTCAGGTGGGGCTGGAAGCCTGAGGTACCCCCGGGCCCCACGGATGTCACAGCACTCTCCGGAAGGGACTGTCACCATGGGAGACATGGTTAATTATTATTTTGAAAAGAACAGTTGAATAAGTTGAACACTGAACACTTATTTTTAATTTACTCTCGAGATTGGTGTCTAAGGGGAAAAGCTGTTACTTAGGAGGAGGTCCGCATGTGCGCTCTTCTCCTTCCCTGTGTGACATGCAGCTGAGTGAGTTCCAGGCCCCGCGCAGCGCCTCACGAGCCTCGCACTTAGCGGTCTCCCACCTGGCAGTCTGTGCCTCCGACCCCCTTCCTCCAGCCCCCTCACCCAACTCTGGTAACCCCCTGCCTCTGGTAACCACAAGTCGCACCTCTTTTTTATGAGCTTGTTTTTGTTTTGTTTTTCAAGTCCACATATAATCGAGATCATACAGTGTTGTCTTCTCTGTCTGACTTACTTTGCTCGCATAATACTTTCAGGTCCAATCATATTGCAAACGGTGGGATTTCTTCATTGTCTACGGCTGAGTAGTATGTATACCACCTACTTCTTTATACGTTCATCTGTCGATGGACACTTAGGTTATTTCCATGTCTTGGCTTCTGTAAACAATGCTGCTTTGAACTGGGGGTGCATGTATCTTTCTGAGTTAGAGATTTCGTTTCTTTTGGATATCTTTCCAGAAGCAGAATTGCTGGGTCACATGGGAGTTCTATTTCTAATTTTTTGAGAATCCTGCATACTGTTTGCCGCAGTGGCTTCACCAGTTTATACTCCCGCCAGCAATGCACAGGGGGCCCTTTTTCCCCTCCCTTCCCGCATTTGTTGTCTTTTTTAATGATGGACATTCTAACAGGGGAGAGGTGATACCTCATTGTGGTTTTAATTTGCATTTCCTTAATGATTAGTAATTTTGAGCATCGTTTCATGTACCCATTGGCCTCTTGTGTATCTTCTTTGGTCCTTGGCTCATTTGAGGTTCGCTGACTTGGGCTCACGTCCTTTATCACCCCTGAGCTGAAGTTCCCGCCCCAGAGATGGGGCTCACGTGCCTTCTAAAGGGCTGTCTTCAGCTTGCAGGCATCTCAAATTGAGCACTTGGGTCTGTGTCTTTGAGAGGGAGACTTAGTATTTCAGTGGGCCGCCTTCGCAGGTCTGCGCAGCAGAGGGGGAGCTGAGGCCTCGTCCGCCCTGTCTGACGGGTGGGGCATACGGAAAGTGGTCCTGGCAGAGTGAGCGGGGCTTTCTCCTGGGCTTCCTTCAGGGTCAGGGCACAGAGGCTGAGGGTGGGCAGCATATGTGTGCGCACACCCTTCCCTGTCTCTGCTTCTCCCACAGGCAGGGCACTTGCAGGGCGGCTCTGGCCAAACCTGTCAAAACCAGGCCATGTCCCCATGTCCCCATGGGCGGCGATATTCTCTCCTCCAGCTGCCCTTTCTCTGTCCTGCAGAATCCTCTGGCCCGTGGGGACATCCTGCTGCGGGTGCCAGCTCTGCAGGCTGGAAACTTCATTTCACTGCCAGGGATGCTTTGTGTGGCCTCTGACTTGGCACAGACCCCAAAAGAAAAATGCAGTTTACAAGGGTGTCGACTTACAATGACCAAGACCCAGGTGCTTCTGGCACTGCTGCTCCCTGGGTTGAAATACCTAAGGGCTTCATCTTTGAAGTAGGCTGGCGAAGAGTGGTGTACCGTCCCCAACTCAGGCTGCCTGGGGCCCAGCTCTGGCTTACTGCCCTATGTGCATTATTTCCTCTTTACAGATGTGAGGTTATTCTCCCATTTTACAAGTTAAGGGATGGGGCACAGAGAGGTTAAGTGACTTGTTTAAGGGCACATGGCCAGTGAAGGCAGGGCTGGGATTTGAATTACAGTTGGCCTCCTCCAGAGCCCACTCAATGCCTCCTGTGTTGATGTTTTGGCTCGAGTACCTTGTACAACTCCTGGCATATAGTAGGTGCTCAGTAAATGTTTATTGAGTAAACAAACATGTCCAAACCCTACGAATGGGTCAATCTCTAAGGGTCTTGCCAGCCGATTTCCTCATCTTCTGCCCTGTAACAGTGATTTCTCCCCACCCGCCAAACCAAAGCAGAAGTCAACAGCAAAACCAGCTACACGCAGCCGTCCACTGCTGTCCGGCCGACCGACAACCTCCTGAGCCTTCCCTTCTGGACCTGCCCTGTGGGCAGCACCTGGTCTCGAGGTGGATGGTAGGAATCCTGTTTCCTCCGTTAAGCACAGTTATGCCAGTGCCAGATTCAGTCTGGCACACGGATGGGGCGTGCATTGTGGATAAGCGACGAAGGCAGGCTTGCCGTCCTTGGGGATCACAGACCCTTCGCAAACCTGGGGCCGCTCTGGCTGCTGCTCTCACAAATGCACACAGCAAGGCCCAGCCCCAGTTACTGCCGGCCTGAGGCAGGTCTGAGGGTGAAGGTGACACTCTTAGTACCTTGTTTTCCCGGGATTGTCCCGGTTTTAGTGCCCAAGCCCTGCATCGCTGCTGTTGTCATTTACCCACCAGTTACTGTGGCAGAAAATAGCTCAAACTGTGCAATTTCTGTGATTTACTGAAAAAAGCTGAAAACAGGACACTTAGAGTGTCCTGACCAAGTCCCAACAGGAGCAGGATATAATCCCCAATTACAGGACAAGTCCACACAGTCAGTCTACACATCCCTGGACCCCTTGGTCCCAGGATAACCAGAAATGCTGCCACCTGACCGAGGAGTGGGTTCACTGCTCGGCATCCCTCCCAAGGGCGCTGGAATCTTACGGAAAATTCGTGGAATGCAAGCCTTCGTCCCAGTCTTTCTCAGCCCAAGCTGCACGTAGGACCCCCTGGGGCACTACAGAAAGGTGCGAGACGTGGGGCTTACCCTAGGTGCAGGGGCAGGGTTTAAACTCTGCCCCAGGGGGTTCAAGTGCAGGTTCAAACCGCTGCATTCATTCCCAAATTGCCTGGAAAACCAGCTGAAAACACAGACCTCTCTGCCCTCTCCCCAGGCTGCAGGATCAGGATCTCCAGGGGGGCGAGGCTGGGGTTAGTTAACAAGTCCTCAGGTGCTCTTGAGGCCGGGCTCAGGGGAGGCTCCCCCTCACCCAGCCTATTAACTAGAGGGGACCCCAACTGCTGAAGTGGCTGAGAGGGGAGGGGTGGGGAGGTCAGTAAATGCGAGGTTCCTCTAGGAACCACCTTCCCTCACAAACACTTGAATCTGACACCTTCACAAAGCTGGGTGTCAAATCCCAAGTGAACACGAGGTGGCGTCCAGTCTCCATGCTTGTCCTGGAGCCCCCAGAGACTAGCTCTGCATTAAAAAAATTTTCCCCTTGTCAAACTTGTGTACTGAAAAGTTGGCAGGAGTTTGTGCAATCTGGATTACAGGGCAGTGACCTGAATTGTCCTTGAGTGTGCGTGACGTCCCCTGAGAAGCCTCGTATTTGATCATGAAAATCCATGGAAATTTTGTATTCTGCTTCATGATATGGCTACATTTGTTTTAATATAGAAATAATGATTTCCACAAATTACGAGTAAAACTGGCCCCCCAGGAAGATACACTGGCTTTTGCAGGCTTCTTGGCACCACACACCTCAGATCTGGGTGATGGGCTGCAGATCTGCCCCCTGACATGCAGTGGGTGGTGGGGAGCGAGACAGACTGTCTCCCCCTTTGTCCGTTTCCTGCTGTGGGAAGGAGAGGACCTCCATCCTCAGGGATCAGGTGACAAGCATTTCCGTCTGCTCTGTAAAGTCCTGTTTACTTCCAAATGTGTCATTATCAAATCGCTCAGGAGCTTTCCCCCTCCATGCTCCGGAGGATGCATGTTATGTAACAGAACCAAAAAACATCTGACAGATGGTGTCGAAGATGCACTTCAGAAATGGGGAGCTAGAAACTTAGGGAGCTGGGAGGCAGTGAGGAGGCAGGGCGGTAGGGAGGGGGAGCCAGGCCCTGAGTCAGGTTCTGGTCGGCTGAGTAGCCTGGCAGAAGGTCCTGGCCTCTTCTTGCCTGTTTTTATGGTGGGAAAGGCTGTCCCTGGGGAGTTGTGAGGCGCCCTGAGCAAATCCTGAACTCTGGCCACACGGAGTAGCCGCCCCCTAAATGCCCCGACTCCCAGCACCCAAGTTGCCACTTTGTCATCCAGAGTCCGCCTGGTGGCTATGTGGCCCTGCGAGGGAAGCACCAGGTTTTATGGGGAAAACAGTTCCCAGAGACCTTTTCAGAGCCTTCGGCTCTCAGCACAGTGTCCTCACCGTGGGGAGCGCAGAGCAGTGCTGAGCTGCTCCAGAGCCAGCGCCCTGCCTGCTCTGCCCGAGAGACACGTTTTCTCAGAGGCCTGACAGCGCGGTGCTTCTGGCCCTGCGCTCGGCCCAGGGCGGTGTGTGAGTGTGTGTGTGTGTGTGTGTGTGGTTAGTGTCTCAAGAGCCACAGGAGTAAACAGGGCATGTTTTCTTGGGGTATCATTTTCACTCAAAGTTTTGGAAAAAGGTCCTTGTTGTTTACAAGTACAACAAACATGGACATACCACAGAGTGGAAGGAGAGGTTCAAGCCCATTTTAGAGCTAAAACACACGATCCTAAAAGGACTCGCGCGGTGGCTGGTTTGAGCTGCCCTTGGAGGAGCTCTCCTCTGCCTAGAGCACCTTGACGAGTAAGTCCGCCAACAGCACCTACTTCTGGAGCGCCTGCTGCGTGCGAGGTGCCGCGGGCCTGGAGGGGCGAGGGGCGGGTGACCGGCTCCTGCGCCTGAGGGCCTTGCGGTCTAGAGAGGGGTCTTGGCTCCATCTCCTGCACTCTCCTCCTCCTCCCCTTCCTCCTCCTCCTCCTCCCCTTCCTCCTCCTCCTCCCCTTCCTCCTCCTCCCCTTCCTCCTCCTCCTCCTCCTCCTCTTCCTCCTCTTCCCCCGCATCACCACTATCTCCAGCTTCAGCATCATCACCGTCCTCATCACCATTATCCCCACTGCCACCGTCTCCTCCTCCTTCACCTTCATAAACTCCAAAACATGTGTGTCTGCTCTGCTCCCTATGGTGACCCTAGTTTCTGGGATATCACCTGGCATGTATTAGGTACTCAATAAATATTTACGGAACGAGGGCCTTGTCATCATGTAGTCACGCTAACAGCTGTGTTATTTGTTATCTCAGGGACTGCTTACTGTAACCCTAGGATAGGGACCCCAGGTGGGGACACTGAGAGGCTGAATGACTTCCAAAGGCTGTACGCCAAGGAGGTGTTAGGGTCAGGATCTGACCCCCAGTCTGTCCACCTTCAGCCCTGGTGGCCTGAGGCTCCTGGCACAGCCGTCAGGTCAGACTCCAGCCCAGAGGGCATGAGCCCTTGGGGATGGCTTTGGTTTAGTTTCTCCTTTGGATACTGAGATGATTCAGTGTTCAGAAACCAGAGAGCACGAGCTGGAGGTGACCACTTGTGTCCAGGAGGTGTGACCAGTAGGGGATTTGGGCATCATGGTCAGTGGCCGCGCTGGCCTCTGGTGCTTCCCAGGTACTCCTGTACATGCCGTGGCCACGCTGGCTGGAGGGGGCGTTGAGGGGCTTTCCCTTTGATCAGGAGCCTGCTGGGGTCACCTGGCAAAACAAGTCACAAGGCTGCCCCAGAGGACTTTCCCAGCCACTGGGGCCACCACTTCCTCAAATCTCCCTGAGGCCCTGCTGGAAAACACCAGGTTGGGATGTTCATGAGTGTGGGAGAACCACTGTGCTGGGGCTGTAGGGGAGACAGGCTGGAGAGGCTGAGGACCCATGTCGGGGCTGGGCGCACTGTTAGGTCATAGCCAGATGGCAGAGTTGGGCGGTGTCCTGTGTTTATCAGAACGAATTATGCCAAACTGGGGGCTTAAAACAATAGGAATTTTCTTCCAGTTCTGGAGTCCAGAAGTCCACACTTGCACACAGGGATGCGTGTACACCTGCGCACGCATGCATGCACGCATGCGCAAACACACGCCCTGAATACTGACAGCTTCATTTAAATCTCTAGACCCCTTCACACCAGAGCTGACCAGGATTCCCAGTTACGTGTTTCCATAAACTCCTTTTCCTTTTGCCCACTGGGGGTGGTGGTGGGCTTCTGTCACCTTCAGTACATTTCATGGGCTTGCCTGGGGGACCGTGCGGATCTGATCCCCTCCATCCCGAGTCGTAGACGGAAAGCTCAGGTTCAGAGAGGTGAGCTGTAGAGCTAAACGCTCTCCCGCCCCTGTGCAGGCACCTTGTTTTATTGTACTTTATTGTGCTTCAAAGATAGTTTTTTTTGTTTTTTTTTTTTACAAATTGAAGGTTTGTGGCAATCCTGCTTCAAGCCAGTCCATTAGTCCATTGGTTCCATTTTTTCAACAGCATTTGCTCACTTTGTGTCCGTGTGTCACATTTTGAGAATTCCCACAATATTTCAAACTTCTTCATTATCATATTTGTTGTGGTGATCTGTGATCAGTGAACTTGGATGTTACTGTTGTAATTGCTTTTTGTCTTGCTTTTTAAATTAAGGTATGCACAGTCTTTAGACATAATACTGTTGCATGCTTAATAGGCTCAGTATGGTGCAAACATAACTCTTACATACACTGAGAAATGAAAAAAATTCATGTGACTCGCTTTATTGTGGTGCTCTGGAACCAAATCTGCAGTATCTCTGAGGTCTGCCCATAAAAGTGTTTTCAACTCGAGGCAATCCCAGGAAAAAACCCTCGGAATCCAGCTGTACCGCAACACCTTTGGCACAAAAGGGAGCCAGTGGGCAGGCGCTGGGATGTGGACCCTTGGGGCCCCGTGTCCTGGCCCCGCGTCCAGGCTTTCCCTCGTTTACTCCACACACCGCCTGTCATCGCCAGGCTTCTGCTCATGGTGACTGAGCTTTGGTCACTGGCCACAAAACCCTCCACGAGTTTTTTGAAATAATATGTAACCAGGCACTGGAGCAGTGGAATGCTGAGCTATTTATGTTGCAAGTGAATTATGTATTTTTGTCCATTTGCAGAGAACAGATCCTTCAGATGTTTACGTAATAATATCCCTGTGAGTCTCAGAATCAGAAAAGCCAATGTTTGTTTCAGATGTCTGAGCAGCCTGAATTTTTCTTTCCTTGGGCTTGAAAAATACAGCAGGTTCCTCAGAGGCCAGGAGGCTGTGTGAGCACGGTCGGTGGTCTCCCTTGGGGTTCTTATAAAGGAGGCAGGGGACCGCCTGGGCAGGCCTGTCGCAGGGGCTGGGTCAGGGGGCCTCCCTGGGAGTCGGAGGAGCTGTGGGCAGCCCCCACCAAAGCCACGACCCCATGGTCACGGAGGGCTTGCTCTGCTCTTGTTCTGTCTGCAGGACGATTCAATCCCGAGGGTCCGTCTTGGGACAAATGGTGGAGCGTCACGTCTGCTGCAAAGACCACCAGCCTTTGCTAGAATTCTTCAGCGTGTTGATGAGTCCGTGTAGTGGGCTTGTTTGCCTTTTGCTTTACAGTGATTATAAAACATTTCAGACCCAGAAATGTGTGTGCAGGACAGCACAGTGAGCCCTGAGGACTTGTCACGTGGTGTGAGCCAGTGTCACCGGGGACCCCTCCTCAGCCGCCCCCACCCCCCGCAGCTCTGGTGCCTTCCTTGGCGCAGGTCTTCCCTTGTGGGCACTTTTCTCTGCCCCTTGAAATCTCCTTCCAAAAGAGGAGACCTCGGGGTGCTTATTCACTTTTCCAAAGGACCCCTGAGGCCTCGTGGGGCTGCAGCCTTCAAGTGGCCTTGGGGGCCACTGGGTGGACCTGGGACAGTGCAGGTGACCCACAAGGGTGAGCAGCTGAGTCCTGTTCTGGTCGGCCCCCACCTGCCTGGCCCAGGGCAGCTGTGTCACCGCCCTGCGACTCCGCAGCTTCCTGCTCTGAACAGGGGGGTCACAGGGGTTCGCCTCAGAAGGGCTGTCGGGAGGATGGAGTGGGCCAGTCCCCTCTGCTGGTTGACCTTGAAGCCTTGGTTGGTATTAGCTATTAGTATTATGCAGCCTCTGGACACATCTGGCCCCATTTCTCAGGGAGCTGGAGAAGGGGAGCTGTCTCCCCCTGTCCTTGGGGTGCACCAGCACCTGTTCCGCCATACTGGCAGGATGTCACCGCCTCTCGGCTGGATGTCACCGCCTCTCGGCAAACAGACAGTGCTGGATTCCTTCCCCAAAATAAAAAAGCAAAAGAAAGGGGTTTCATCATAAGCTGTTTAGCAACCCAGGGAGGGAAAAAACAATCAGAGACGTGGAAACAGTTTCTGGGGGGGCCCGCCGTGCAGGGAGCGTGCTTCCCTGCGGTGAGCCCGCAGAGCCGCCGGACCACACGCTGCAGGGGCCGCCGCTCGGGAAAGGGGAACAGGAAAAGCATGGCGGGTTGAGCAACTGGAGCCCAGATTGGGGCCGGACAACCACAGCCCCTAGATGCCGCAGCCACCGGGTGTTTGCACAGGAAGTGCCCCCAGCCCAAGACCCTTGGGCCCTTCCGTGCAGGCGGCGCCTTGGGGTCAGGCCTGGGCTGCCACCGTCCTGCCCACGGGCCACTGCACACCTCAGAGGAGGGGGCGCCGGGGGAGGCCCAGCTTCTAACACGAGGGTCAGACAGGCAGGGGCCCAGGGCTGGGGGCTCTCTCCTAAATCCTCAGGCCACACCTCCGCCGGCCTCTCCCAGGGAGCCCCCGGAACTCTCCAGAAGGACTGTTACCTAATTAGTTGGCCCCTTCTCATAGCTTGCTTCTTAACAACCTCTCCCCTATGACTGCCTTGGGGTATATGTTGTTTATGTCCAAAAACTAGACCAAAAACTCCATTAGAGAAAGTTTAGGAAAAGAAAATAGAATTTACCTCTGATCCCATATCTGCACACTATAGCGACTGCAATTTTGCTGTATTGCCTTCCAGACTTTTCCCCCTTAATTCCTATTTTTGCCTATGATTTAAACACAGTGTAGACATAGTTGGAGAGTCAGCTTAGACCTGACAACCCCCCCCCGAGCATTTCCCCATGCTGCCCTGGCTTTCATACATATCCTCATCAGCACCGTGAGTACGTGGGCTGTTGTTTTATTTGTAAATTTTCAAGAAAGCGTTTCAGTAGGGAAGAATTTCAAACATATGTAAAAGTCCAGTGAGTAGGAAAAGGAAATCTCCAGGTTCTCATCATCCAGTTTCAACAACTCCCAGCACGTGGCTCGCCCTCTGGTATTTTTTTTTTTAAATTATGGTAGAACATACACGTAACATAAAACTTAGCATTTTTAGCCATTCAGAGTACTCGGTTCAGGGTCAGTAAGGCCATTGAGATTGTCCTGCAGTCGTCACCACCATCTCCAGGAATTTTTTATCATCCCAAGTGGAAACTCTGTCCCCATTAAACACTCGCTACCCACCCGCCCCCACAACCTCTATTCCACTTTCTGTGTCTATGAATTTGGCTGTCTAGGTGCCTCATTTAAGTGAAATAAAAGTATTTGGCCTTTTGTGTCTGACTTCTTTCACTCAGCTTGTTTTCAAGAGTCATTCACGTGGTGGCAGGTGTCAGCCCTCCATTCCTTTTTAAAGCTGTGTAATATTCCTTTTTAAGGCTGGGTAATATTCCGTTGGACATGTATACCACATTTTGTTTATCCATTCATCTGTCGACGCACATTTGTGCAGGTGTTTTTAAGCAAGCTCCAGACATCATCTTGTTTTTCCTCCGGACATGTCTAAGTGCTCTTAAAGATGAAGAATTTAAAAATAATTATAGCAATAGCTTGATTCCATGCAGACAACTTGATATTTCCTTATATTGTCCAATATCCAAGCAGTGTCTACACTGCTTGGGTTTTCTCATGAACGTCTTTCTGAAGTTGGTTCGCTTGAATTAGAATCCAAAAAAGCCTGCTGCACCTTTTAAATCTCCTTTGATCCTTTTTCCTCTCTCTGGCCATGTGTTCGTTGAAGAAACCAGGTCGTCGTCCTGGGGAATGTCTCCCCTGCTGACGTGGGTGGTGTGTCCCCGTGCCTCCCTCTGTCCCCTGGCTGGACCCAACTTGGGCTCAGTTTTTGGCAGGAAGGCTTCCGAGTGCACCGAGTCCTTCTTATGACATTGACTCGAGTGGGAGGCATGGGCGCCAGCTCCGTCACTTTGTGTTTTGCTTGTTTTTGTTTTTTCTCCTTTACGTGTATTATTGCTCTATTTTGAAACCTTTTCAAACTTATAGAAACAAAAGAATATTTCAAGGAATCCTGTGCACCCTTCACCCAGAGACCCCATTCGGGTTTCCCAACAGATGGGACCCCCAGTCTCCTGCTCTCTGGGGCAGGACCCCATCTAGGGTCACATGATGACCCGTCTTCAGTCTGGATCTGTTCTTGAGCCTTTCCTTGGTGTTCACAGCCTTGACATGTTTGAACATCACAAACTAGTCCATCAAATGCCTCTCAGTTTGGATTTGTCTGATGTTTCCTCTCAATGAGATGCGAGTTTATTCATTTTGGCTGGAAAATCAAAGAAATAATGCTGTGTTCTCCAGGAATCCTATTGAGGGGGAGAGGTGTGCATGATGGAGGTGTGTCTGTGTTTATTCACTGACATCAGTGTGCTTTCAAGGATTCCTATTTTATTCAAAGCCAAACCCTGTTACTGTCATTTATTTTCATCCTCAAGCACACATGCATTTCTAACATTGTTTTTGTCACTGAACTGTACAACCGAGCTTGTCCCATAGCAGGACCTCGAAGCCCCAGTTCCTACTGACTATGCCTAGTTACTCCATGAGACGGCAGTTCTATTGATGGTTCCTTAACTGCCTCCACTTTCCCCCGAGGACACTGCAGTGAGTATCCTTATGCAGGGACCCTGTTCCCTTGCGGGAGGCATTCCATTTGAGAAAGCATGAATTGCTAGAAATTTCTTCCTCCTTTTGAACCCAAATCCACCTCCTTGCAGCTTCCACCCGCCACTGGCAGAAGCCATGAAGCTCTAAAGCACATGTTGTGCCTGATAATTCTGTGCTGGGTGCTGTCGAGAGCCCTCTGGGCTTGCCCAGGCCTTCAAGCCTCTGCACCCACAACCCAGCAAGCAGAAGCCAGCAGTGGCCCGTCAGCTGCCCCGAGTCCCAGGCCTGCGGGACAGAGCCTTGACCTGGACTGGCATGTCCACCTGCAGACCAGACCGGAGCAGAGATGCGCAGGCCAAGAGTCAGACGTGTCCATCCTGCGCAGACTGACTGGCGCCATGGCGGGTGCTGGCATAGCAGAGGAAGACCAGCTTTCATGGTGGATGGAGGGACTTGGCCTGCTGTGGGAGTCTGGAGAAGGGAGAGTCCCAGAGGCCACTGCCCCTCCAGGCGGTGCCCAGGGCAGTGGGTATCAGCTCTGCCCCAAAGGGGCTCCAGGCCCACTGGTTGCGGATGCTTGTCCACCGAGGGACGGGCCCAGACATCGCAGCCGGGGCTGGGGAGCGTCTGCTTCGTGCAGACCTGGCTGTCTGGCCCAGAGCCCACTAGAACATGCGTGTTTATGACTCGGCTTCCTATGCAGATCCATCTGGGGGCGGAGACTACAGGGAATGCTGACAAGAGGATGCCGCTCCCCCACTCAGAATTTAGCGACAATTAGTGCGGCAGCCTTCTGGTTCTCCTTCTGGTGCTAGTCTAGCAAGTTGGGGTCTGCATTAACTCTGCATCTTTGAGACCGACAGACCCCGGGGAGCAGGATTAACGGGACAAGGGGATGGATGCCGCCTCATGAGGCCTCCTGGAGAGGGCCCCCTGGTCTTTTCATGTTTTCCAGTGAGCAGGGCAAGATTGGAATATAAGAAGTGGTTCTCAGAGAAGCACTGCTCTACAGAACGAAGCCTTTGAAGCCACTACAAAATGACACTTTGCTGTCAAAACTCGGGCTTTAGAAACATCAGCGGGCGCAGCAGCCTGGGTAGGGCTAATGATGTGTGTGGGCTTGGTCCCTCACACGTGACATAGCTCTGCCTGGAAGGGTTTGAAAGGCAGGTAGGTCCCTGAGCCTCAGCTGACTCTTTGGTCATTTAGGGATCATAACCCTCAGCCTCAGATTTGTTGGGAGAATCAAACAGAATCAAATGCCAGTGAAACACTCAACATTAAAGTTTATTTAAAAGGTCACCATTAAAAGCAGGCTGAAAGGCTGCGAGTGGTAGCACGAAGCTTATGTGGTCAAAGTCATTTACAAAAACAAGTTCCTGGCTTTTGAGGTCAGTTGAGTTTCTATCCTCAGAAAAAAATAGTGACAAGGTCAGAAACGATTCTGTTTTCAACTCTGGAGTCCAAGCTCCTTTGACAGGTAGGAGTGAATGTTCTAAGAATTCATAATGAAGTAAAACGTCAAATAAGGGAATTATAAAAATTCCGTATTTTGGAGAAAGAGGCAAATTATAAGAAAGTTGGATGACATAAGGCGTTAGAAGTGGCCAAAGAAAGCTCAGCTTCCGGGGCCGTCCTGGGGCTGGTGTGGGTCCACCCCCATCGCAGACACCTACATGGGCTGGTTCTTGACGTTTCTAGAAGCGGACGTGCTTCAGGGTCCTAGGAAGGCCTCCGGCTCAGATGAGGAAACGGCTGCAGAGCTTATGTGAGTGAGAACTGTCCATCTCAGCGCCCAGGCACTCGGGAGACCTTCAGCTCCCCTCTGCCCTCCCCGGCGAGGAGGCCTCAGTCCCCCAGCTCCATGGCTCAGCCTCCGAGCCACAGGGGTGACTCACCCAGGTGACAGCTGATGAATCACCGGCTGGATGCAGGTGTTCAGTGTCTTAACACGGCCTGGGGTCCCTCCTGGAGGCCGTCGGCAGCCCTTCCACCCCCTTGACACTCAGAGACCACTGAGCTAGGCTCACATGTGGCTTCCAGGCAGGGAATGGGGGCGAATCCCTAGAGAATAGTGGTCAAACTAGATTAAAGCCAGCATCAGGTCGGGGAAGCAGCTCAAAACACATCGGCTGCCCTGGGGCTCAAGCATTGCCCTGCAAACCCTGTTCCTGACAAGACGACCCATTCCCTCTCCCGTCTATGCAGGAAGGAATATCACAGCTGGAGCGGATCCAGAAACGTGCTGAGAAGATGAGAACGCAGTTGGCGTGGTGTTAAATGTTCCAGCGAGACCAGCTGGCAGAGATTTCGCAGTTATGAGGTGGGGGCGAGGCATGGATGGAAATCTCGGGACGGGGAGGTCAAATGTGACTCAGGAAACACCTGAGATGCAGAGCGCAGGGCAAGGGAAGCCTCGCGAGAGCACGGGCCGCACAGGCGGGAGCAGGTGCGGCATTTCCCGCGGCGCCCCGCACTTAGGCACCGAGGCTCGGTGCGGAGGATGGGTGAGCCGCTGGGCCTGTCCCGGTGCCCCGGCTCTCCCTCCGCCCTCTCCGGGCGATGACCCCGTCAATGGGCTCAGTCTCCCTCTCGGTGGCGGCGCACCCCAGCTCCAGCGTGTCGGTGGATGAGGCAGCCGGCTGTCTGCTGCTGGCGGAGCTCCGCATGGAGCCCGGGGACGGGCAGGTGGGTGCACCGCGGAAACGAGGAGGCAGTTGGTGGTCCAGAAATGAACACCGAACAGAGCAAACCCAGTGTGGTCTTGCCCTTGTCCTGGCCTGGGCCCTGGGAACCGGGATCGTGCCCCAGCTGGGTCAGGCCGTGCTTTTTCAGTTCCCCATCCGCCCTCATTCCCAGGGCCACTGCCGCCCAGTGCAGCTGGGAGCCTGGCCACGGGGCTGCAGTCCCTCCCCTGCGGTGGGCCAGCAGCTGGGAGCGGGGCTCTGCGTGCCAGCGCCTGTCCCGCCCTGGATGGGGACGCAGGTGTGGGCCCGTCTGACTGTGTCAGCTCTCAGAGGGCCGTGAGGTGCAGGGGATGGCGGGGGTCACGGCCGCCCAGCCTGAGCTGGATGCTGTTTTTGGGCAAGTCACCAGCCCCCTGGAGCCCCTCTGTCAACTTGTGCGCTAAGATCTACAGTAGAGGGTCCCTGGGGGCTCACATGGGCCCCATGTGTAAATGCCATCAGGCTGCTTGGGACTCAGACATGGACTGCACCCACCTTCTCTTTGGAGGCCCCTCTCAGGACCTTGCTTTCCCATGAGGGACACCTCATCAGTCTCCCCACATCCAGGACAGTCCCTCCTCTTCACTTCTGAGGACACTGGTGTGGGTCCCTTTAGTTCTGCCCCCTCTCCTCTCTGGGGACACTGCGCCAGGTCAGACATGGAGGGTTTCCAGCTTTCTACACTGTCGTCCTAGAGCCCATGGCTGGGACCCCGTCTGGTGTCGGGTGGGGGGCGCTCACTACATTAGCTGAATGAAGGGATCCCAGTGAGGCACCCTACTCAGGGCTTGTGGGTGGCCTGGGCTGGGGAGGGGCGGCGCCTTCCAGCAGAGTCAGTCTGGCCTGCCCCCTCCCCCTCCCCAACAGGAGGCCAGCGGCAGCCACACAGTGGGAGGTCAAAGCCAGCAGCTCCCTGCAGGTGTCCCTCCCTGCAGGTGTGAGCTCAGGGACAGTGCTTTTACCAACAGACTGGATGCAAAAACCAGCCCTGAGTCCCAGGGACAAGCCTCTCCTGCTGTTCTTCCCAAGCTGCTCTCTGTCGGAATCCGTTCTAGAAACTCCCAGCACCTCACAGTGTGGCGCCCAAAGCCCAGGAGCCCATCCCCGGGTGTGCAGAGGGGCTCAGGGAGGGGTGACCTCCCACGTGCACGTGTGGGTCAGGGCAGAGCCAGGACTCGTTCCACGTCCCGTCCCCTGGGTCCCCACAGAGAGGGGGAGCCTCTACTCTATGCCTTTGGAGTTCAAGGAGGCTTGGTGGTCCTGCGGTGCTCCTTGAATTCTCACGGGGCCCAGGAGCCGGGCCTTGGCCAGGCAAAGGCTAACATCTGGATAGCCAGGGCTGCTAGGGAGACCTGGCACCTCGCCCGGGTGTCCCCTTGCAGCCTTAAGGCTCTTAGTTCTTCCCCAAGGTGGCAGCTGGGGCGAGCCCCCCAGGCTGAAGGGCCCTGACACATGCCCCCAGTCCCCATACCTGCCCTGCCGCAGCGGTGAGTCCTTGGGGAGGGCTTTCTGGGTCTAGTTCATGAGACACATTTCTTTTCCTTCTCTTCCCACTCACAGAGATGCCCTCCAACGCTTCAACCCAGCCACAGCCTCCCCACCCTCCAGAAATCAAGGAAAAGCTTTCTCTCACCCATTCCCCTGCCGCCAGCTGGATCAAGTCCTTCCCCCCAGAATCAGAGAGGTGGTGATGTACCAGGGGGTGGGGGCTGAGCGGGGCCTTTGTCCCAACCCCACCACTGGCTAGTGAGGATCCTGGGAACGTGGCTTTGCCTTGTCCAGCTCCTTTTCTCACCTGTCAGCTAGGTGACTGCAGACGTGCACAGGGCTCTCACGTGGATCACAGGGCCACTGGCCACGTGAGGGAGCCCCAAACTGGCCCTGCCTCTCCCTCCCTCCGTGGCACTCTGGGAGAGTGACTTCACTTCCCTGGGCACAGAATCTCCTGCCCCTTCAAGTGTGGGATTTGGAGACTCTAAAGTGCAAGGTCCCTGCTGGAAGGCGCCCGGAGTCTCTGAGGTCGCTCTTGCGGGGCTCTGGGTGCTGGATAAAGCGGCTCTTAGGCTGCGACCCCTCTGGCATTGATTGCTCCCTGCACGTGCCTCCTCCGCTTACCTGTCCACGTCTCCAGCTTGGCCCAGGCCAGCGACCCTGTTGTGGCCTTTTTGGTCCTCCCAACATGCATGTGACTTAAAATCTGCTCTGGGGCGTTAAGATTCCAGTCTGTCTCTAAACTCTTAAGCACCCTGGACAAATGCTTTGAGGGAAAAGACTCTTCTTTCAATTCTAGCACAGAGAATCTAAACGTATTTTCCCCACGCACAGCCAGCCCCTTTCACAGCTCTCTGAGTGTGATTGATCCCTCCCCACGGCCAGAAGGCTGTGTTCTTACGGGCTTCCCTGTCCCCAGCCTCTGGGGACCATGACTGAGAACAAACCCACCTGTCAGGGAAGGGTGTCCTTTCACCATCTACTGGGACTTGATTTGAGCCACCTGCCTTCGACTGAGAAGCTGGGTGTCAGAGGCTCTGCCTCCCCAGAGCAGAAGGGGCTGATTGATGCATGGATTTGAAAGCTGTGACTCATGCCGTTGTTCACTGCCCGGTTCTCTGCTGCACAGGGTGAACAATTTTGAGGTGTGTATAAAATACCTCTGGTGTGGGTAAAACTTTGGCTCATATTGGGTGATACAAGATACGTTGCACTCGCGCTGCTTAGCTCAGTGAGTGTGTTAGTCCCCTGGGGCCACAGTAGCGAAGTACTGAATACTGGGTGGCGTAACACAGTGGAAGTGTATGGGCTCGCCGTTCTGGGGACCAGAAGTCTGAAGTTAAGGGCAGCGAGGCTCTGGGGAGGGCACCTTCCTTGCCTTTTTCTCCTCTTCTGGTGGTTCCCGCAGTCCTTGGCTTTCCTTGTCTCGCAGAAGCACGCCTCTGACCCTGATCTCCATCACCACGTGGCCTTGTCCCTGTGTCTGTGTCCAGACCCTTTCAGCACCAGGTAACGCATTAGGGCCACCCTAACCCAGTCTGACCGCGTCTCCACTTGATCACATCTGCAAAGACCCTATTTTCAAATAAGGCCATGTTCACAGGTCCCAGAGGTTAGGACTTCATGTATCTTTTCAGGAGACACAATGCATCCACAATAAAGAGGGAAACGGTGTCCTGGTTTTTGTTTTTGGAAATCAAGCTAGCTTACATTCAGAACACATTAATTTTGGAAGTTTTATCAAAGAGTGTGGCACAGCTTGTTTTATTGATTTAATTGGCTTTAACTATTCCAGGATAACTCAAACCCACCTAGGTCTTCCTCGCTCTCATTTGTTTGTATGTGGCCTCTTACTGGCCTGTGTGTGGCTGGATTTTTAAGAACGCTGATCTCTACTCTCCTAACCTGGAATGCCCCTTCTCCCTTCCAGACGTGTAGTTCATGGATAAAGCACGAAGCTGGGTTCCAGAGCTGGTTTAGCCACTGGAAAGGGAACGGGTGTGTAGGGCAAGGTCGAGGGGAGCCTGGCTCCAGCCTCCAACTCCTCCCCCGGGGAGTCGCACAGCAGCACGCCGTGACAGCGCGTGTGCGGCGCTGTCCAGCAGGGACGCGTCAGAGATTCAGTGCCCCGTGTTCTTATTGGAGGCTGGTCACATGAGCGCCCTCTTCCTGACACACACCCAAACCCCAGACTGCAAGGGGGACAGCAGGGCTGACACCAACCATACTGTTAGTGCACATGGTTTAGGCACAGAGAGCCACTCGTCCATCCTGGGGATAAGGGGACCCTCCCCCAAATCAAGTTCCCTATGCCAGCCGAGGGCCAAACTTGGAAGCAGGCCCTTCTGGGGACCGAAGAATCAGGCCTGCTGTTAGCCCTGCTGTACACAGACATTGCCCCCAGTCCCTCCACCGCTCCCATCCTCATGACCACACTTCAGGGTTTAGATATTTGGAACTTTCTAAGGATCCCAGCACCTCTCCCATTACCCTCCCTGTGCTCTGCATTAGCCCGGCATCCCCCAGCCACCATATTTGTTTTGAATTTTTATCATTTTTTGATCACACTGAGCAAACTCACTGCATTGTGTCTTTGCTCAGGTACCCCAGGATAGGATTAGTTCTTTTTCTTTTCTTTTCTTTTTTTTAAATTGAAGTACAGTCAGTTATAATCTGTCAATTTCTGGTGTACAGCAGTGTCCCAGTCATGCATATATATACATATATTCATTTTCATATTCTTTTTCATTAAAGGTTATGACAAGATATTGAACATAGTTCCCTGTGCTATACAAAAGAAACTTTTAAAAAATCTGTTTTTATATCTAGTGTCTAACATTTGTAAATCTCAAACTCCAAAATTTATCCCTTCCCACCCCCTTTCCCTGGTAACCATAAGATTGTTTACTACGGCTGCCAGTCGGTTTCTGTTTTGTAGATGAATTCATAGCGTCCTTTTTTTTTTTAGATTCCACATATGAGTGATATCATATGGTATTTTTCTTTCTCATTCTGGCTTCACTTAGAATGACAATCTCTAGGTCCATTCATGTTGCTGCAAATGGCATTATTTTATTATTTTTTATGGCTGAGTAGTATTCCATTGTCTAAATATACCACAGCTGCTTTATCCAGTCATCTGTCGATGGACATTTAGGTTGCTTCCATGTCTTGGCTATTGTAAATAGTGCTGCTGTGAACATTGGGGTGCATGTATCTTCTCGGATTTAGAGTTCCCACTGGATATATACCCAGAAGTGGAATTGCTGGATCATAGGGTAACTCTATTTTTAGCTTTTTGAGGAAACTCCATACTGTTTTCCATCATGGCAGTGCACCAAACTGTGTTCTCACCAGCAGTGTAGGAGGATTCCCTTTTCTGCACAGCCTCTCCAGCATTTATCATTTGTGGACTTTTGAATGATGGCCATTCTGACTGGTGTGAGGCGATACCTCATTATTGTTTTGATTTGCATTTCTCTGATAATTAGTGATATTGAGCATTTTTTCATGTGCCTATTGGCCATTTGTATGTTCTTATTGGAGAATCGATTGTTTAGATCTTCTGTCCATTTCTGGATTGGGTTGGTTGTTTTTGTGTTATTAAGTTGTATGAGCTGTTTATATATTCTGGAAATTAAGCCTCTGTCAGTCACATCATTTGCAGATATTTTCTCCCATTTCATAGGTTGTTGTTTTGTTTTGCATATGGTTTCCTTTGCTCTGCAAAAGCTTATAAATTAACTTAAGTCCCATCTGTTTATTTTTGCTCTTATTTTTATTGCCTGGGCAGACTGGTCTAGGAGGACACTGCTGAGATTTGTCAGAAAATGTCTTGTCTGTGTTTTTGTACAGGAGGTTTATGATGTCTTATCTGCTATTCATGTCTTTAAGCCATTTTTTGGGAAAATTCATAAAATATTAATTTTGGAACTCTGTAATAGCAGATTGTGTTTCCTTTTTTTTTGGTTGCTTATTCTCCTTGGAATAAATCTGTTCTTTTTTAAATTGAAGTGTAGTCAGTTACAGTGTGTCAACTTCTAGTCTACAGCACAATGTCCCAGTCATGCGCATATATATATATGTGTATATATATACATATATAAGTATATAATCATTTCGTATTCTTTTTCATGAAAGGTTATAGCAAGATATTGAATATAGTTCCCAGTGCTATACCGAAGAGACTTTTAAAATCTATTTTTATATATAATGGCTAACATTTATAAATCTCAAACTCCCAAATTTATCCCTTTACACCCTCTTTCCCGAGCAACCATAAGATTGTTTACTGTGGCTGTGAGTCTGTTTCTGTTTTGTAGGTGAGTTCACAGTATCCTTTTTTTCCTTTTAGATTCCACATATGAATGATATCATGTGGTTTTTTTCTTTCTCTTTCTGGCTTACTTCACTTGTAATTATGATCTCCAGGTCCATCCATGTTGCTGCAAGTGGCATAATTTTATTCTTTTTTATGGCTAAGTAGTATTCCATTGTATAAGTATACCACAGCTTTTTCATCCAGTCATCTGTTGATGGACATTTGTGTTGCTTCCATGACTTGGCTATTGTATATAGTGCTGCTATGAAAATTGGGGAGGACAGGATTACTTCTATCCTCAGCATTAGCATTTCATCTCTCGGCCTGTAAATATAGAATGCAAATGCCAGATCATTTGTAAGTCAGTTGATTTCTAGGCAGCATTTCACCCTGTTTAGTGTGTTAGGTCATGGTAATGTCTATTTGCTGTTCTTAGGCTGTTGTCCATGGTGAGGGGGATATACCTGTGTTTCCGGATCAAGCCTGTCCCCGCAGCGCCACCTCATCTTGGTCTCTGCTGGTTTGCCCCCGTGTTATTAACCGGACCCCATAAATGCACTCCTTGCCTGTGTGTTTCTGGATTCAGGAGCACTTTTACTCTAATAACATAGCAGAAGGCAGCTGTTGGAAGGCAAACAGGCTGGGGCTTGTGACTAACGTGCACTGTTTAAGGGACATGGTCACCTCCTTTCTGAGGTTCTCAGTGACTCCCCTTAAGAGCCGCCACCTCCGGGCTGTGTCTTACCTCCCACCATTTCCACACTGTGGGTGTTTGAAGGTGAAGTGTGGTTGAAGCTGTCCATGGCACAGGAGTGGCCGGGTTCCGCGTGGTGGGGTGAGCTTGTGTTTCGCCACTGACCCCGTCTGACAGGCTCAACATCTCAACATCCACCATTTGGTGCAGCTTCCAGAAAGTTCCAACTTCTGAATTTCAGCATGTGACGGAAGAATTGGGGAGTGTGTGTGTGTGTGTGTGTGTGTGTGTGTGTGTGTGTGTCTGTGTGTCTGTGTGTCTGTCTGCCCGTCTGTCACATTTCATTGAAAAAGGTTGACCCTGAAAACAAGTCCGGCATATGGATTCCTTCTTTTGGTGAAGAAAGGGCCGTGGCCAGGGCTCAAGCATCGCTGCTGGTTGGAGCCGGTGCGTGTGCTCTGTCGATTTACCAGAAGTGCAGGTTTCTCCTCCAGCCGAGCTGGGTTCTCCGCACCTTTGCTCATTTTTAGCACAGGGTGCTGCTCTTCAGCCTGAAGGAGGCCCCTGTGCCCAGGTTAAGGACGCTGAGCTTCTCCCTTGAGGCAATTTGTCTGAATCTCAAGGGAAAATATTGCATAATCTTGGAATGCCCATTATTTATACGTTGGCAAGAGAAACACTGTCCTTGAAGGAGGCCTCGGTCTCCGGTGATTTTCCTTCCAGGCTGCTCTCACCCTCCCTGCCCTCGCCTTCCCCTCCTGCCACAAATATTTATCAGAATGCTCCAGTGGGCAGACATGCTGGGCCCCACACTGCGGGGAACAGAGGCACAACCAGGAGTAGATCGTGCCCTCAGCCAGCTTCCGATGTGTCAGTGGAAGGAAGACATGCTCACAATGATCCCAAACCCAAGGTCTCGGGAAGGCTGGCTGCTAATTTGGGACGAGTTCTAGCAGGACCGGGCCCATTGTATCTGCTACATCAGAAACTTTGCCTCGTGCCAGTCACTCAAACTGCCCGGTCCAGCCTCCATCCAGAAAGTTGCAGGACAGGTGGGATGGCAGGATCCAGCAGCAATCTGAGGATGCCAACAAAGCTGATTTGGGACATTTGGTGAGTCGAGCGCTGTTGTAGGTGTGTGAGCAGGGCTGGTGCCTTGTGAGGGTCGCAGGGGCCCAGAGCAGGGCTTTCTGAGAATGGTGACCAGAGACCACCTTTGGATTCAGTGTTCACGGATGGCCTGGCTATTTCAGTTAAGCCCCAGAGCTGGCCACTAGAGAGCAGGGTGGGGAGAACGTTCTGGATCACAGGAGCGACACACAAGAAGACCTGAGTCAGAGGGGTGATTGCTAAGGAGTGTTTAAAGTCGAGAATACCACGGCAGTGCTACTCTGAATGCAAGATTTGGCAATTTCACCACCAGCCGAATGGAACCTGGAAATGTGATATTCCAGGAACCTAGCATGGAGGAAAGGAGAAACCTATCAGCAAAATCTGTGGGGCCTGGATCACGTGTCTGGGGCAGGAGGTTGGCCTGACTCCAAGGCCTGGGGGGAAGCCAGGCGGCAGAAAGATTGGGTGCCCAGCCTTGGCTGCAGATAAGGGGGACGGGGAGGCCACAGAGGGCCGTGAGCTGCGGGGAGCTGGACGCAGCTGTGGCCCTGCTCGGAGGCTGAGCGGCCGGCGTTCCGTATCCCCAGGGCAGTGGCCAGACTGAGGAGGCTCCCTTTCACTCCCAAAGGACTGCCCGTTGGTGCAGGACTGGACAGAGCATCTGCATAACAGTCAGAACCTGGGAGCAGTCTGGGTCCCACCAGTGGAGGATGGAGGAGAAAGGGCAGTGCTTTGTGCATCAGAATGCCCCTCAGTGGTAGGAAGGGACAGACTGCTCACAGCCACGTGGCTGGCCCCCAAAGCAGCGCTGCGTGGAGGAGCCCCGCTCAGGAGCGGACTCACCACGCGGTTCTGTTTCTCCGACGGTCTAGAACTGGCCAGGCTGCTGTGTGGTGGAAAAAAAGTGGGGGTGGTGGTCAGTGTTGGGGGGGCAGGCTTGAGTAGAAGAGGCATGAAGGAACTTTCTGGGTTGAAGGGAGCATCTCTGTCTTGACAGAGGTTTGGGCTGCACAGCCATACACGTTTGTCAAAATGCAGCAAATATGTAAGTAAAATGTATGCATTTCATTATTGGTAAATCTTCCATGAGAAGAAAAAATGGTAAAGAAATGTTAACAACATGATATTAAGGCTATTAAGTCACTTAATGTCTCTAGGTTTTAGTTTCCTCATCTGTAAAATGAGTCAATAGAACCTCCATCACAGGAACGGCTGGGAGGAAATAGTGCACAGAAAGGTTTGGCAGTTTCAGTAAAATGCTCCACTTCCGTTTGCTCAGCACCCAAAACAGCGCTCGCCATGCAACCAGAACCTAACAGCATTCAGCCGAGCGCTTTGTGCCCTGGGTCCTTGCAGGTCCCCCGCACCCCCTCACTCCAGGGGCGCGATCCTGGCTGACAGCAGCCCCACGGCCACTTCGGCCCTTGTCCTTGCCTTTTGCCCTCAGCCAAGCATCTTCAGTGTCTTCCTTTCCACAGACTGTTTCTTCCAAAGAAGTGACATAATACCAGAAAAGGGTGCTTGAGCTGGAGTTAAAAAAAAAAAAAAAAAAAAAAAAAACTGGGCTCAGAGCTGTGAAAACTTCAGCCAAGTATCTGACGGATAAATAGCAGCCATCACGTCTCACAACTGAGTAACAGCAGTGGTCACAGTCATGGCACCAGGATGCGGCGTGTAGCAGGTGCCCGCGAGGCTGCCCTGCAGGCCCCGCCTTACCCTCTGGGCCCCCGAGCCTGAGAAGGTACACAGCCAGGCTCAAAGCTGGTCCGCCCGACCCTGGCGCAGGTGCCCTTAACCTCTTGCCTTACAGCGTCCCGGGACTTGGGCGCCGCTTCTGCCCCGTCAGTTATAAGAGGATGAAAGACGGCAGTCCTGCGCACCAGGCTGTGTGGAGGAAGGAAAGAGCGGTTGACTGAGTCCAGCTCTGTGACATTCTGGAAAAGACAAAACTGTGCAGATGGTAGAAAGATGCGTGGTTGCCAGGGGCTGGGTGGTAGGGATGAACAGGTGGGGCGCAGAGGACATGGGGGGCAGGGGAACTAGTCTGTACGGTACTTTAACGATGGATACTTGTCCTTAGGGATTTGTCCAAACCCATAGGATGTGCAACACCAAAAATGAACCGTGTGGTAGCCTCCAGACGCCGGGTGGTGATGTGTGGGCATCAGCTCTAACAGACAAACCACGCCGGTGGGGATGCTGATAGCGAGGGAGGGTGGGGACAGGTGGGGGGACATGGGGAAATCCCTGTACCTTCCTCTCACATTTGCTGTGAACCTACAACTGCTCTAAAAAACGCAGTCTTAAAAAAATCTAAGTGACACAGTCTAATCGTAGAAGTACTAGAAATACAAATTAAAAGCCACCCACAGCTCCACCAGCCAGAGGCCATCGCCAGAGGTCATCGCTGTGTCAAATTTTGCTGAGTGGCCGCTCAGAACTTTCGGATGCGTACGTGCAGCCGTATTAACATATTAATATTTACTTTAAACAAAGACAGAACGTGATGCAGCCTCGGCGTGGGAACTTCCCTTTCCTCTCAATCCTGTATGGTGGCCTCTGGGTGGTGACTGCCCCTAACTCACTGAGCTAGCCTCCCCTCCCTGGCATTTATGTTGTGCTTGCTGTTTACTCTCCTTTCCGTTTTATTCTTTGCTCCAGCATTTTGCTTTATCTTGTACTGATCTTTTTATATTCCCCCCACACCCCACTCCCCAGGTTTTCTCATCTGCACGTCTGGAGGATGTACACTGCTTTCCTATTATTTTAGTAGGCACCCTTAGCTTCCCCCTTTTATTGTGTTATGTTTTACAGAAAAGTACATGAAATATAAAAGTGTCCCTGACATGTTCCTAGGATGCATGCCCCCCACCAAGCCCTCCTCCTCGGAGCAGACACTGTCCTGGTGTCCGGTGACACTGTCCTGGTGTCCTGGTGACACTGTCCTCAGGGCCCAACTTGGCTTCCACTTCCACTGCCTGTGTCCCTAAATGTTCTGTTTTCATTGATTTCCAGCTTGGTATCAATGGAACCATATCGTGTGCATTCAGGGGGTGGGGTGGGACTGGCTCCTTTCACTCAATACTTCATTGGAGATTCATCTATGTTGTATGTAACCCTAGGCCATTCATCTTCATCGCTGTATTTTATTCCTTTGCATGAATATACCACAATTATTTTGTCCATTCTAATGTTGGTAGAAAACTTCCCCCAGGCTTTGGAAATTACCACACAAATACACACACACACACATACACGCACACACGCACACACACGTATGTATGTGTATATATACTTTTTTTTTTACATGTATTCAGTGTTTGCATCTCTATTGGGTGTGTACTAGATGTAGAATTGTGGATCATAGAGTATAAATAATTGAAGCTCATTGTGGTTTTAATTTGTGTTTATCTGATTATTAATGAGGTTGAGCATGCTTTCACATGTTTGTTGGCCTTCTGCATTTCTTGTGAAAAGTGTCCAAGTTTTTTCAGTTATGGTGTCTGTCATTTTCTTGTTAATTTGTAGGAGATCCTTATACATTCTGGATAAGAACGATTTGTTTAGTACATGTGTCATAAATATCTTCTCTCTGTGAATTGCCTTTCACCTTTCTAATGGCATCTTTTGATTAATAGAATTATTGAATTTTAGTAGAGATGAATTTATCAATCTTTCCTTATATGTCTAATGTCTTATTTCCATCTTAAGGAAAGCTTTCCTACCCCAAGCTCATTAAGAGAGACTTCTACATTAATTCTAAAGACTTTGTAGTGTTTCTTTCACATGTAAGGCCTGTAATTCACATAGAATTTTGTATATGGTGTGAGGTAGGGGTCCAACTTCATTTTTTCCCCCTTACAGATGCCCAGTTCTCTCAGCAGCCTTAATGAAGCAGAACACAATAGAATAGTATCTTCACAGAGATGAACAAAAATAACTGTCCAGCTAGAATCTCAACCTGGCTAAATCACCACTCAAGAGTGATTGTGAAACAAAGAGCTTTCAGTTGAAGACTAAGAAGGTTTACCACTAATGACCTGTACTGAAGGACTGTTCAAGGGCTGGATGCAGAGTGGAGTAACTGAACACAAGTGGAAGATCTACCCACAGCTCAGCTTGACTCAGTAGAAACGCTGTTCATTCCATGTTTTGAAGTCATTAGAAGTGTTCAGATAGAACCCAACTAGCCAGGCCATGAACATAGCCAGTGGTGAGGACTGGGGTTCGGTCTGATCCACCCTCAGTGTCATTTTCATCCCTAGGCTGGGCAGAAGGTTGCTGGCTTAGGTGCAGAACCCTCACTGAAGCGAGGTTTTCTTTGCCTTCACAAGTGAAGGAAACCAAGGGGAATCTGCTTGTTCATGTCCTCTCCAAGTGGAAGGGAGAAGTTTTTTACAAGAAATAACTTTTTCAGCAAATCCAGTATAGTTTTTTTTTTTGACCCCTCATTTTTTTCCCTGCAGTTGTGACATGTCTACATGAAATTGGCCACAGGAAGGAAGCCTCGTTCAAGAAGTTATTTTCTGAACATCCCTCTACACCCGAGATTTCACAACATGCATGCATTTAGGTGGGGAGATGGAGCCCTCGTGCCCTCGCTGGCAGCTGCAGTTTGGGAGTCAGAGGTGATCAGGGAGCTCTCACAGCTTCTGTGGATCCCCTTGCACGGACAGGGAAGGTAAGAATCGAGGGGGTAATTCAACATTGCCTTTAGAGAAAGAGACTTTCAGAGCAGAGGATCCAAGCAGTTCTGGAAATAAGCCTGAAGTGAGAGGTCAGCTCAGTGAGACTCTCCAAGGGGGAAGTTAAGAGTTTAGAGAAGGACTAGGAAAAATAGACTGACCCACAGGGAGGTCCCAGTGACCCGGGATGGCTGCTCTCTTTTTGGTTGTTTGTTTGAATTCACATAATTATTTTTGAAAATCCTGTCAAACGCTGATTTCTTTTCCATTGACACCACCCCCTCCCCATAACTGGTCAGTGCTAATTGTGCAAGTTTGGCTAGATGTCTGTTGAGCTAACAGTAGGCAGATCCTAGCGCAACACTTGGGGAACACTGTTCTCACGGAAGCGATAAATCCTTTTCCTAGAGCAGTGGTTATCAAACCCGTGGGTGCCTTAGAATCACCTGGGGGCTTCTGTGAGGACTGCTGCTCTCAAAAGTACCCTTTCACTTAAGATGGGGAGCCTGTGGTCATTGGTTTATGGCCTGAGGCACATGCAGCCACCACTGGCATCTCGGAGAGTGACTGACTTCAATATTTGCTCTGGTCTGTATACTCAAGGGAGGGCTACCCTCCAGTTTCCCCATCAGGCTGGCCCCTGTGAACTGGGTAGACTTTGCATCCAGTCCTGCTGCACTTACAGGCACTAATCATTCAAGTTACAGGCGTGACCGATATCTCCTGACTTCTGGTCCTTCCCCTCCCATCATCATGGGCGTCTCCACGCACAGCCGTGTTGGGGTATGGATGCATCTTATAACTGCCATCTTCAGTGCCTGCCAGGCCCTGGCTGCTTCACGTATCCCATTTCAGCTCCATGACAGCCCTTTGAGGTGGACACTTCTCTCTGCAGTTTGGAAAGGTAGTCACAGGCTCAGGGTGGTCCAAGGGGCTCTGGGCGAGGGCGCGTGTGGACTGCACCCTCAGTGGCCAAGCTCACTTTGCTCGGCGCCGCATCCTGTGCTTCTGTGAGGGCAGCTGCAGTGGCCTTGCCGTCCTCTTTGCCAGCGTCTTTGGAATGGGGGGGGGGACTCCAGCCACGAGGAGGCACTGCTCACTCCTGGGCGCTGCTCTTTGACTTGGCATCTTTACCACTGCTTTAGTTATTAATGTAGTTTCAGACAGTTAGGGTCCTAGTGATAATCAAATTGAGACTCAGGTTTTCAACGAGGAAGCAGATGCACAGAGAGGAATAAATGGACTGGGGTGATGTATCCAGTCAGTGTTGCTGTGTAACAAATCACAAATCACTCAGTGGCTTCACACAGCAATGACTTCTTATTCCTCATGGTTCTGTGGGTGGACTGGGCTGTTGTTTAGTTGGTGTCACCTGGGTCATTCACATGGCAGCAGCCAGCTGAGAAGCTTTTCGTCCTGGGCATCTGCAAGTGATGGTGAGTGTTCTGAGAGGGCAAAAGCAGGGGCTGCCACGCCTTGGAGGTCGCAGGTCATTTCTGCTCTGTGCTGTGGTCAGAGCATGTCACGAGGCCCTCACAGAGCAAGGAGTGGGGAAATAGTCTCCACTGTTGACGGGGGAGCAGCAAAGCCACGTGACCAAGGGGGAGTGCACAGGACGCACAGTCTATGGCGGGGTGGGGGGTGGCGATCGTTATGGCAACAGTTTACCTAGATGGTGTGGCCAGTTCCTGGCAGAGGCAGAACTTGAGCCCAGGACCCCTGATTTTGTTCTTTGCTCTGACAGCGAGCTGCTCAAACATCCCAGGACTTTCTAGAATCCCACGGGTTCCTCAGGAGTCTCCCTGCTCACCGACAGGCTTCTGGCTCTGACGAGCGAAACTGTATTGCATATTTGAAAGTTGCTAAGAGAGTCCTTGAAAGTCTTCATCCCAATGGAAAAATGTTTGTCATTAGATATGGGGCCGGATGTTAACTAGACACCGTGGCGATCATTTCACAAAGCACACAAACACCGAACCATCATGTTGTTTCCCTGAAACTACTATCGCGCGGCGCGTCTAGTCCACCTAGGTCGAAAAAACCGCGCAAACTTCTTTTCCTACAGTTCTTGAGCCAGAAGTCCGACACGGCTCTCACGGGGCCAGCTCAGGTGTGGGCAGGGCTGGCTCCTTCCTCAGGCTCCGGGGAGGACAGTCTCCTGGCCTTCTCCACCTTCCAGAGGCGCCCACAGTCCTCGGCTTGTGGACTCTTCAAAAGTCTTAACAGCTTCAGATTTCTCTTTCTTGCCCTCTCTGACTGTGTCTGTCGTCACATCTCTTTCTCTGACTCACCCTCTCGCACTCCTCTTGTAAGGACCATTGTGATGCCGTTGGACTTGCCCGGATAAGGCAGGGTAATCTCCCCATTTCAAGGGCCTTCTGTCTCTCCCCGCCCCCCTCCCTCCTTGCTTCTTCCCTCCACTGGACCTGCACAATTTGTAATCCTGTCTGTGTCTCCCCCACCGTTTTAGAAACTGTCTTGTTCAAGCTGTATTCCTGGGACCTAGAAATGTTGGCTGGATTACCCTTGAATTGAAAATTTCCTCCTTTGATCCACTCCCGTCCACTGGCAGGCCATGCGTTTTTCCAATGAGAGAGGAAGACGTCCATGCGCCGTTCCCGCCCCGGGGCTTTCCGGCCAGTGCTGGGGCCCTGCGCGCGGGTAAGCATCGCGGCCTCCCCACGTGGCCTCGCGCTGTGGGCAGTGCCAGGCCCGGGGAGTTGGGTGCTGGGGAAGCAAGCCCTCCTTGAAGACCCTGACTACAGGTGGACCTCGGCTCCCATCCCTTGTCTTCTGGTCACTTCTGTCTTCTCAGTGAAGTGGGAACAAGATCAGGGCAGTGCTGGAGGCTTGAGGAGAGAGAAGGCATGAGGCGGCTCCCAGGAGAAGGACCAGGATGGAGCAGTGGGCCTGGGCACCAGGCAGCAGGAGGGCTGAGGGCTGGATGAGGAGGGAGGTGGGCCAGCATGCGCGTGCCCTCCTCGGCTGGGTTCTGCACTGGGCACAGGCGTGGGGAAAGCTAGGTGTTTGCCGAGGAGGTAACACTGAGCGGGAACCGGTTCCCCTTCCTTTCCGGCGGAGCAGGTGGGACCTCCCACTGTGGACGGAGGGCAGGTCTGGAGGTGGGAGTGGTGCTCGTGGACACCCAGAACACGCTTCTCAGAAGCAGGTAAACTGCAGTGGGTTTTCCCTCAAAGCTGTCCTTACCTTTGAGCTCATGAGCACGTGGCAGGAGGTGAGCACAGGTGAGGGGTGAGCATGAACAGCGAGGGCCCTAAGGCCGCTGTCCCGGACCTGCTGCCCCCACTGGGGACTGTTGTCCGAACAGAGGACTCACCTGGAAGGCAAAGTTCAATCATCACCATCATTTTCAAGCTTATGGCATGAGCGTCCACCACGTGCCCAGCAGATGGGGGCCATGAAAGTATAAATCCTGAGGGGAGTGACATTCTGGCTGTAACAGATCAGCTGAGACCAGAACACAGTCATGCATGGCACTTAACAAGCTCAGAACTTATTTCTCATCCATACCTGGGGACTGTGGCCCAGGCTGGTTTGAATTTGCCCCTGAAGACAGGCAGTGGGAAAAAACCAGGGGCTGGAGGGTTGACGACCAAGTTTCTGCCTGTGCAGCGGGCGCTCCTGACAGGTATATTCTCAGTGCCTTTTATGGGCCACGTCTGGGACTCAGGCAGCCCCAGGGACTCCCCCGGTTTCCCGCTGTGACAGGTCCCGCTGATGGGATGTGGTGCCCGATAATTCAGTTTCCTTTCTTATCAGATTCTTTTGAATCCCGTTACTCTGACACTTAAAGATGGGTCAGGAAAAGCCCTCCCTTGGAACTTCTGGTGCCATGGGCATCTGCCCTTCAGACTGCCCAGAGGGCCTGGGCACTGACAGACAGAGCTCGGGCTCCCTCAGGCCGGGAGGCCCCAGCTGGGGAGAGGGAGCGTGGGTGACGCCCAGCAGGCAGGTCTTGGCCACTCCCTGCTGACTGCCACTCGCCCAGGGAAAACAGCACTCAGTCGTTTTAGAAGCCACCGTCCTCTCCACTGACCCTGTGCTGGGTCACGGACCCTTGGGCAGTGTCAAGGGGGTGAGTTTGGTTTTGGGGCAGATTTGAAGGTTGGGGAGCAGAGGCAGGAGGGAGTGGAGGGGAAGAGATTTGAAAGATTCTGAAGCAAAAGGAAGAAATATAACTCAGTGGTTCTCAACCCCCCAGGGGACACTGGGCAGTGTCTGGAGACATTTGCGGTTGTCACAACCAGGGGAGGGGGTGCTACTGGCATCTGGTGGGTGGAGGCCAGGGGTGCTCTCCATACCTGCAGTGCCCGGGACAGCCCCGGCACGAACGGTGACCCAGCCCCGACTTGACTCAAGGGACCAGCTGAGGCTGGAGGGCGAGGAGCCTGAGTGTCTCCACCGGAGTCCCGCAGGGAAACTCATTTGACTGGGAACTCCTCTGACGGAGAAAGCTCCAGTTTTTCTCTTGAGCTGCAACTAGTGTGTGTGATGCGGCCTCTGGCCAATTGTGGAAATGGAAGAGCTTATGTTCCGGCTCTGGGGTCTGATTCTGGTCTTTTCCCTACAAAGCATCCTTTCTGATTTCCCCGATCCAAACAGGAGAGGGTGTCACTAGCCATTGGCTCCTTGATACAGATATCCACCCCACCATGCCACCCCCTTTAGATAGTCGCCGTGGAACTGTTCCTCTAATGGGCTGGTTTTAGGAGGTCCTAGGTACCCGGGTGCGGCAGATGGCGCTACTGGTGACGGCTCCCTGGGGACTGCTCCCCCCAGCCGAGCCTTCCTGAGTGTGTTCCCCACTAATTTGGCTCTCGCCTCCGAGGATGGCACCTTGCTGACCGGGACCTGTCCTGTGAGGGCTCAGCCCCGAACAGCCTGCCTTGGGGGTGGAGCACAGCGGGGCTGGCCGGCCTCCCTGCCTTGTCTGACTCATGCCTTTCCAGGTGGATCTGAGGGCCTGGCTGCTAAGTGGTGAGGAACAGTGGGGGCAGAAGTGATCAGTAAGGGGAGAGTGGGGTCTCGGCATTCAAGGGGGCACATGGGTGAGGACCTGCTGGGTGTGTGTTTTGTGGGGAAGAGCAGAGAAGCCCTGGCTGTCCCCGGTGAGGTGATGGCAGTGCAGTGACAGCAGCGTCAGCTCCTGGTGGGCCGGGTGATGGGGCCACTATTTCTGAGGCTGTGACTACTTCCCGGGAGCTGAGGGCTGAGCTGTGCGCCTGGCGGCGACACGTCCTTCTCCCACCCAGGTGTGTCATCTCGGGATGGGTCCACAGAGGACCTGTCTCTCTTCAAGACCTCCCCTGGTGTAAATGTTAGCCAAGTGTCACCGGCCACTGAAGGATGAGGGTAAGGGTGAGCACGGTCAGGTGACCGAGGCGCCAGGTCCGGGATGTCCACCGGGGAACACAGCTTGGAAAGTACACACCGACATGGCAGCTGAGAACCAAAACCCCTCTGAGCGTGTGGTCAAACCCCTCTAGAAAAAAGAAACCAAGAGTCTCGGGCCATGTGCCCAGACTGTCGCGTGTTCGGGCCGGGGCCTGGGGTGGGGGAGGCATCAAGAAAACTCCGGAAATTCTGTACAATGTTTTGCTTTCAGTCACCTAAATTTAGAGGAATCCTCTGGCAAAATGAAACTGAAATCTCCCTTCCCCGCTCTAGTCCCCTGGGGACTGCAGTAAGTGGACTTGCTCCTGATCACAGAGTGGGTGCTCCCGGGGGTTCGGCCGTGTCACCGTGTAATTTATATACAATTACAACCCACCAGTTTTAAGCCTACAATTTGATGAGTTTTGACAAAGGTGTACCGTCCTGTAGCCACTGCAATTACCAGACAAAACGTGCCCATGGTCCCCCGAAGCGCCCTCACCTCTTTATCACTAACTCTTGCCTCCTCCCCCTGCTCCCTGGCAGCCACTGATCTGTGTTCTCTCACTGTGGTTTGGTCTTTTTATATAATTGCACAGACATGGAATCTTACAATAGGTAGTCTTAATGTTCGGCTTTTTAAGCTTGACGTAATGCTTTCATAAGTCACCCACACAGTTGTGTGTATCGGCAGTTTGTCCTTTTAGCTGAATGCTGTTCCACGGCCTGGAGACACCCAGTTTGTGGATCCATTCGCCAGCTGATAGACGTTTGGGCTGTTTCCCGCTTTTGGAGTCTCAAGTAAGGCTGCCATACACCTTTGTTTACAGATATTAACGGGAGCGTATGCTTTCTGTTTGTGTGGTTAATACCTATGGGTGGAACTGCTGGATCAGATGGTAGCTTTACATCTAACTTTTCAGGGAACCAACCACCGAACTCTTTTCTAAGGGTGCTGTGCCATTTTGTGCTCCTACCGGCAGTGCCAGAGGGGGCCCGTTGCTCCGCATCCTTGCCAGCGTTTGGCGGGAGTGTTTGCGTTTTAACTCTCCTAATGGCCGCGTGGGGGCGTCACTCTGTAGTCTTCATGTGTGTTTCCCAGGCGGCCAGCGATGTTTTCATGTGCTTATTTGCCATTTGTTTATCTTCTTTGATGAAATGTCTGTTCAGAGTGTTCGACCACTTAAAAGAACTGGGTTGTTTGTTTTGTTATTGCACCGCGAGTTCTTTGTTTTCTAGATACAAGTCCTTGCTCAGATATGCGTTTTGCAACTCTTTTGGTGGCTCGCCTTTTCATTTCCTGAGCAGCGTCACTTAAGAGCAAAACTGAAAAAAATTTTGATGAAGTCCAATTTGTCAAGGATTTCTTTGATAGTTTGCACTTTTTCATGTCCTATTTAAGAAATCTTTGCCTAACCCAAGGTCACTAGCTTTTCCCTTATGTTTTCTTCTAGTAGGTTTATAGTTGGAGCTCTTACATTTACGTCTTAGACTTACTTTGAGTTCATTTTTGTATATGATATGAGTCATGGTTCTTTTTTTCCTCCCTGTATAGATGCCTAGTTTCAGCTGTTGGGACTGCCATTAATTGAAAAGATGATTCTCTCTTAAATTGCTTTGGCACCTTTCTAGAAAATTGGCCACGTGTCAGTGGATCTGTTTCTAGACTCTACTTTGTTCTGATTTTACTACAAAAAGTAAGATAAAAGCACAGTGCCTCTCATGAAAACACATTCATACTGTATCCAGTAATGTTTTTATCTAGGACGCCAATTAGAGTATTTCTATTCCCTCTGAAAAATACAGTCCATTTTTGTGCAGGTTCGTAGTGTGCTTTGGTCAAAAGCATTAATGGTTGGGCACAATTTAAATACCGTAACTCATGAAAACAAATGGTCAAAATGGTCTAATGACTTCTTTTTTAAACGAAGTATAGTCGATTTAAAATGTTGTGTTAGTTTCTCGTGTACAGCATAGTGATTCAGTCATACATACATACATTCCTATTCTTTTTCATTTTCTTCTGGGTAATGATAACTTACCACAGTTATTACAAGGTACTGAATACAGTTCTCTGTGCTATACTGGAGGACATTGTTGTTTGTCTGTATTATATGTAGTAGTTTGCTAATGACTTTTGAGAAGGAGATATTAACTAATCTGAAACACACACCCTGCCCCGACTTCTGCATTTCTTTATCTTGCACGACACCCAGGCCGATGAGCATCCAAGAAGACCTCTGCCTCCAGCCTAGGAAAATGGGAGCTGGTCTCCGTGTGAATGCACCTGAGTGACATTTCCCGGCTTCCGGGGCTACTTGAATTTTCTTTGGTTAGTCCAATGTCAGGCGTGAGACTACCTAGGTGAACTTACGTTCCTTTGCTCAGTGATTAATACAAAAGTTCATTAGTTGGACATGATCGCGTGTTACACAACTCGTGCCAGACGCGCACCACACAGGGTGTGGTGGGGGGAGGGGAGAGGGAAAAAAGCACTTACATTCTTGCCACCACAAACCCTATTTTTGTGCTGGCATTTATGTATCACGTGCACAGAAAAACAGGTAGTCTGATGTTGTATTCTGCTTTCATTTATGACATGTCTCATCACATGCAGTGTTCTCTGGGGCTCCTTACTCTTGTGTTTCAAAGACTAGTAGGAAAAACACCTGTGTCTCTTGGGGAGTTGATGCCTTAATTTTGTAATAGTCACTTAAAAAACCAGCTACCATTACAGTAGTGTCATTTATTCATAAAGGAAAGGATATTTTAGCTCCAAATTATGAAGACCCCCTCAGACAGGCAGCAGTATCCGAGACCTGTCGTTCAGACCCATGGAAGGGACGCAGGGCCAGAATCAGGCAGGCTCGGGGTGCCAAGGGTACGAGAGAGGGGATTCCTGCCAGGGCTGGCGAGGAAGAGGATGGCCAGTGCAGCTGCGTGGTCGGCAGGGTCGGCTGGTGGGGCAGCTGGGGCACCCAGGAGGACTCTTCCCCACCCTATCCCTGTCAGCGACTGGCTGGGGGACCGGGGACAAATAGACTCCCAAACCGAACTTCTAGGGGCACCTCCAGCCCTAAAGTCACATATCTGTTTCTTTGGCAAAACAGGGCAGCTGGGCTGAGGGCTGGGCCATCAGAGCAAGAGGACAGAGAAGCAGTTCCAGGTTATTCCACATCATGAGATCACCTGCTCTTTGTGTTGGAAAGGACCGGGGGGGTGACCTAACACAACTTCCCCCTGGCAGGAATCCCCTCTCTTGTACCCTTGGCACCCCGAGCCTGCCTGATTCTGGCCCTGCGTCCCTTCCATGGGTCTGAACGACAGGTCTCGGATACTGCTGCCTGTCTGAGGGGCTCTTCATAATTTGGAGCTAAAATATCCTTTCCTTTATGAAAATAAAATGTGGAGTTGCTTCATGTTGTTTTCGAAGTGTTAGTCATCGCAGTTAAAAAGGGATGTCAGACTTGCAAATGGTGGGAAAGGACAGTCACGACTTGTGGGTGATGTAAGTAAGCATGTGTGCCATCTACTAATTAATAATGGATATTGATCCTCGCAGGGAGGGCACTGCGGAGGCCAGTCATAATGAAGCTCTCAGAAGCCTGCGTTTCCTTTTAAACAAAGGTCATCTAGAAACGGTCACGGGAAAACGAGTTCATTCACAATAACAAAATGTGTGGAAAGCAGGAGAATTTTCACAAGAACAGGTAGGATCCCAAGTGAAAAAAGTCAAAGGGCGTAAAAGATGACTTGGGTGTTCTTGGATAGAAAGACCTACTATTGAAAATAGAACAGCTCTTCATAAATTTCCTATAATTCAGTCCAGTTCCAAGCAAATTATTCATGAGCTTAAAAAAAATAGTTATTCTAAACGTATCTATAATAAAGCGCACAGAGAAGGATGGCCAGTAAGTGTGTGTGTCTGTGTTTCTAGCTTCTATAAAATTTATTTTAAAGTTTACATACAATCAGTCTCACTTTTTTTGAGGTCCAGGTCTTTACATTCTGACAACTGCATGGGGTTCTGTAGCTATGACCGCACCAGGATTCAGTTCCACCCCCTCCCCCAACCCCTCATCCAGGGCAGCCGTGGACCTCTTCTCTCCCCGTCTCATTTTGCCATTTCAAGAACGTTGTGTAGATGCAGTTGCACAGAATGTCATCATGGGTCTGGTTTCTTTCATGTCATGTATTTGAGGTTCATCCATGTGGTGTGTGATCCATAGTTTATTCCCCATTTTTTCCCTCTTTGGCTGAGCAGTATTCTGTTGAATGGAAACACATCACATGCTATATCATTGCATGGAAACAAACATACCACAGTGTCTTTATCTCGTCATCCACTGAAGCACATCTGGGTTTCTGATTTTTAGCAATTAGGAGCAAAGCTGCTGTGAGTTTTGTGTACAGATTTTTGGGAAGATGTGTTTTCAGCTCTGCAGGGTGAGGGTGCATTTTTGCTTGCCTTAGAGCTGAACTTGGGGAAAAGCGTTCAGTTTTTGACATTAGGTATAGTGTTAGCTGTAGGTTTTTTGTAGATGTCCTTTATCACGTTAGAGAAATTCCTTTATATTCTTAATGTGCTGAGAGTTTTTTCTTTACTGTCATGAATGGATGTGAGATTTAGTCAGATGCACTTTCTGCATCTACCCAGGTAATGATGTGGTTTTTATTTTTTAATCTGCTAAGACAGTGGGTTACGTTGATTTTCTCACATTGCTCCAACAGAGCCTTCCAGGGAAAGCTCTCCTTGGTGTTGACTGGTTTTCTTACGACTGGCTATGGTTCCGCGACACTCTGAGGAGGACTCTGCACTGTATCCGTGAGGGATGTTGGTCTGCGATTTTCCTTCCTTGTGCATTTCTCTGGTTTGGCAATCAGGGTAACGCTGGCTGCGCAGAATGGCTTGGACATGGTTCCCTCCTCTTCTATTTTCTGGAAAAGACTGTGTAGGATTTGTATTGTTCTTTTATTAACTGTTTGTTGAAGGGCTTGGGATTTCTTTCTTGGAGGGCGTTTTAAAACTTCAAACTCAGTTTCTTTAGACCTAGGACTGTTTAGATTATCTGCTCGTTCTGAGTGAGTTTTTGTAGCCTGTGTACTTGAAGGAATTGATCAGTTTCATCCAAGTTGTCAAATTTGTTACAGAGTTGCCTATAGTGTCACTTTGTTCTTTTAATATCTCTGAGATCTGTATGATGTCCCTTATCTTGGTAGTTTTTGTCTTTCTTTTTTTCCTGGTCAGTCTGGCTAGAGGTTTATCAATTTTCCTGATCTTTTCAAAGAACCACTGTTGGGTATATTGATATTATCTATTTTGTTTTTAATTTAATTCATACTTATTTGTGTATTTATTTTCTCTTTTATTTTGCTTTGGTTTAATTTGCTCTTCTTGTTTTCTCTTTTCTTAAGGTAAAGTCTCCGATTATTTATTTGAAAACCATCTTCTTTTTTAATAAAAGCATCTGATGTCTCTAAACTTCCCTCTAAGCACTGTTTTACTGGCATCTCACGAATTTTGTTAAGTTGTATTTTCATTTTTATTCCATTCAAAATATTTTATAATTTCCCTTATGACTTCCTTTTTGACCAGGGATTACTGAGATGTATGTTTAAATCCAAAATGTTCAGGGAGGGGTTCTGAGCATCTTTTTGTCATTAACTTGTAGTTTAATTCTGCTATGGTCAGAGAAGATACTTCATATGATTTCAATTGTTTTCAATTTTTTAAGGTTCGTTACGTGACTGAGGACATGGTCCATCTTGATGAGAGTCCATGTGCACTCACGACCGCGTTCTGTCATTGGATGCAGTGGTCCCTATATGCTGACTTGGTGGAGTGGTCCCTATGTGCTCACTGGGTCAAAGCTGGTTGCTGATGTTGTTCAGGTCGTCTGTATCCCTGGTGACTTTCTGTCTACTTGTTTTATCAATTACTGAGAGAGTGTTTACTTCTCCCAGTATCATTTTAGAATTTGGCTGTTTCTCCTTTCACGGCTATTATGTATTTATTCATGTGTTTTGATTCTATGTTGTTAGGTGCATACACATTTAGGATTGTTACGTCTTCCGGATGAATTTTTTATCATCATATATTATTCCTATTTAACTTTGGTAATTTTCTTTGTTCTGAAGTTATGTATATATCCCTTAACACGGAATGATCACTGCAATGGTTTGTTGAGTGAAAAAAGAGCAAACATAATGGTTTTATTTATGTAAATCTAATCTATCATCCCTCCGGCAATCAGTCAGTCATTTATCTACCCTTCTAATCTATTTAGCCAATCTACCTATCTCCATCCGTTAGAAGAGCAAGGGACTTGGAAAAATGTTAACCAAATGTTGATGGTGGTTATATTGAGTGGTTTAATTTTGGGGAATTTTAATTTTTTTCCTTATGTTTTCCTACAGTGTGGAAATTTCCTACAAGTATCTTTTATCTTTATAGAAACTAAAACCAGTTTTAATAGGGGGCTACCCCGAGTTTAGTCAACAGTGCCGAGCAGGAAAACAAAGGTATCAGTACGTGGAAGCAAGCAACTTACGGAGTTACATGGGAATCCATCTTTATACTCGCTCTCAACTCCTCAAAAATTTTACTGTATTTTTACTACATTTTTAAATACATTTTTACATCCAAAATATATATTTCCATTTTTTTTTTCTGCACAAGTTCAAGGAAATAGCAATCTCACTTTTCCCCCATCCTGCCTTCCCTGGTCAACTGCCGAGTCAACGTTTCAGAGTTGGAAAGTTTTCACTGTTGTAAGGTTACTAGTTCTCATCCAAAGAGTACATCTAATCCATTTTTTCCTATTGCTGAAAGTGTTAAAAATTTTTTTTATACATAACGTAAAACGTACCACTTATCCACGTTTGAGTGTACAGCTCAGGGGCACTAAGCACATTCACACGGTTGTGCAGCCCTCACCACCATCTGCTTCCAGAACTTCTCCATCTTCCCAAACTGAAGCTCTCTGTGTTGAACACGAGTGCCCCTTTCTGCCCACCCAGCCCCGCTTGACCCCATTCCACTTTCGCTCTCCGTGGATCTGCCTGCTGTCGACACCTCATGCAAGTTAAACCGTGCAGTGTTTGTCCTCCTGTGTCTGGCTTCTTTCATTGGGCTTCATGTCCTTACCGTTCATCTGTGCTGGAGCAGGTGTCAGAATTTCCTTTCTTTTTTTAAGGCTGAATAATAGTTGTACGGACAGACCACATTTGTTGATCCGTTCTCTGTTGATGGACATTTGGGTTGAATCTGCCTTTTGGTGATTACAAATCATGCTGCTATGAGCATGTGTATACACATCAGATAATCAATTTTTAAAAGGCAAACACACAGGGGAGTGGCGGGGGGAGGAGCTTCTAATCCGAAGCACAGGATGGACTCAGGCGAAGGCGCCCAAAATTAGCCACGTGAGACACTGGCACGTTAAAACCCTTAATAAGAATTAAAATATGCAAAGGCTCCAAGGCAGAGCCATAACTTTTGTAAACAGAATTTCAGTTCATCTCCACTGTGAGAAGTATCATAAGCTGCTTGTTGAGCTCCTGGGACTTGAGGGGACCATCTGTCCCTCCTGACCCACAGTTACCCCTGTCGGGTCGTGTGATGCAGAAGGAAGCACACCCTCCCGGGTCACGCTCAGCCTATCCTGGGATGTGCAGGAAGGAGCCTAGATCCTTGCTGGAGCCACGGTCCAGGTCAGCGAGGTCAGCATCTTCGGAGCAAGATTTTTTGAGAAGTAACAAAGAGTGTCACATGTCATGACCAAAACCAAGTAGAGAATGGATTTCAAAACATAACCCTGGAGATCCCCCTACCAACACCATTCCTCCACCCCCGAGAACAATCCCAGGAGGTCTTCTGGGAGGCGGTGTGCTTGGCAGATCTCTGCAACCTTGACGAGAGGCGTGGCGATTATAATAATAGCTTTTCTCAGGGAGGAATTTGGAACTCAGCATCCTTGACACCATGAACACTGAGTTGTAAATGGATTGAACTGGCTAAGAGGGCTTGCAAATTGAACATAAATTGAAATGGGATACTAAAAGAATGTAATGTATGTATGACAAGTGTCTTGGGACTAGTAGACAAGGAAAACGGATGAATGGTGAGTGAGCGCGAGGGACTGGGCCACATCCTTAAATCACCAGGCTCTGAAATAACCTGTTTCTCCTGGTGTCGAGGAGGACGCCTGCCCCCCGCCTCCTTGAGCACTGGGCTCCAGGGCACACGGAGGGACTGCCTTCTGCAGTTTTTCTGCATCTTCCTAGAGCACAGGCCGCCACTGCCCTTTCTGCTCTCAGACTGTGTCCCTATGGGATGGAGCGGCTGCCCGTGCCCCTGACGGGCAGGCTGCCCTGCAGCTGCGACCCGGGTGATGGGAAGGATAGTGGGTAGAACTTGCAGAAAGGTAAGAGCACATCTTACTTCTTTGTTAGTAATTCAAATGCTAGGGCTTATGCAAGGCATTTACAAAAATGGACCGTGCCGTATGGGTCGTAACCTTTCCTTTCTTGTAGCATGTCCTTAGCATGGAGAAGGGGACCAGGAACCCCCCGTTTCCCTAATGACTGCTGTATCGCTCGCTTCAGTGGCCCAGTTCCCTGGCCAGTTCCTAGAGTATTATTTGAAGCACCACGAAGTGTCTCCCTCTACCCCAGAATACTTCCCTAAATCGACCGGGTTGTGGTTTTGTCCCCATCTATAGCCGTTTGTTTGGTTTTAGACATTCGTGGCCTCTGTCAAAAATGCAGACTTTTGTTGTTGTTTGAGAGGGTGGCCCACCAAGCAGTGGGAGAATGGGCTTTGGGCTCTGACAGCCCCGGTCCCCATCCCAGCTCTGTCTGCTCTCCCTCAGTCTCTGATGTTGAACACCTTACTTTACTCTGCAAGGTCTGTTTTCTCCTCTGAACCACAGGGTAGCACCCACCTTGCAGGGTGGCTGGGAGGGTTACACGAGGTGATACGTAGGCCAGTACTGTCCAGTTGAAACGCAATGTGACACACAAGCCTAACCTATCGTTTTCTAGACGTCACATTAAAAAACTAAAAAACAGGTGCAATCAGTTTTTATAATATAGTTCATTTGTCCCAACAGAGTCAAACATTATCAATGCAACGTGCAGGCGATTCAAGAAGTATTGATGAGACGGTTGACCTTCTTTTTTCTCTTACTGAGTCTCCAAAATCTGGTGTATTTTCCATCTCAGTTCATACCAGCCACATTTCAAGTGCTCGCTGTCGCCCTGTGGCTGGTGGCTGCCGTGCTGGATGGAGCAGGAGTGCACAGGGCCTGGCATCACCACTTCCTCCCCATGCGAATTTGCCAGCTCCGGCCGCCAGGCTGCTGGCACAGCCCTGATGGAATGTGACTTGTGCCGGTCTCCTGCTCCTGCACGCTGAGCGGTCACAAACTGAGTGGCTTTCAGCAACACCCATTTGTCGTCTTGATTCTGTACGTCAGAAGTCCGCAGGGACCTAGCTGGGTTCTCCACTCAGGGCCCCAAGGGCTGCGGCCCCGGTGCCAGCCGGTCTCCCAGGGCCGGCTGCTTCCAAGCTCACTCTGGTCGTTGGCAGGCTTTTGGTTCTTGAGACTGCGGGACTGAGCGTCCCCGTCTCCTTGTTGGATGTCATCTGGGGACCCGTCTTTGCTCCTACACCACCCACATCTCCCTCGTGCTTTCCTGGTGGCCCCTCGTGCTCTGACCCTCTGACTCCCCCTTCTGCTACCAGCTGGAGAGAACTCTCTGCTTTTGAAGGGCTCATGTGATTAGACTCACCCAGGTAGCCTCTCTTGTGATTTGCTCAAAGCCAACAGATTAGCAATTACACACACACACCTTTTTTGCCGTGTAATGCAGCATAATCAGCGTGACATCTCATCACCTCCACAGTCCCGGGGTTAAGGCGGGAAGTCATCTCACCACTAGAAGTGGACGTGGTGGGAGCACGGGGCAGGCTCACACGCCCGCCTCGTCGGATGGCACCGCCGGGGTTACGGGCTGCTCTGAGGCCATGGTGTGTGGAGGAGGGGCGGGAGGGTGCTGCGGGTGACGAGGCGCCTGTAGATCCCACACGCCACTGGGATCTGGTGCAGATTCCGGCGCCTGCTTCTGGGAGTTCGCTCTCTTTCTCTGAACTAAGCATCTTCCCAAGTGGTAGACCCAGGCCGGCTGGTGGACTGGTTCCCCACTAAGTACATGGGCCCGAGGACACTGTGATTTGATGCTAACACGTTAGGCCCTTCTGAGTTTCTGAATGCAGTGGTGATGTTTGGGACAAGATTATCTTGAATATTTCAGAAGCAAAACAGTATTTGTTGAGGGGCTGGTCATCACAATCCTTTCTTCCCTCTGGTTGTGAGAGCTGGATCCCACTGCGGGAAGAGGAATGCTGGTCCACGGCAGGAGGTGCGGACTGGCCCTGGGTGCAGCCGGGGTTTGAGCAGGTCCTGCGCTGGAGGCCAGTGGGCCTCTCGAGGAGCCAGCCGTCTCTGCCCCGTTGCTGATGTCACTGTGGTGCAGAGCTTGTGTGTCGCACAAGGAAGCTCAACAGAAGATGTGCAGCAGAACTGGTCCGTGTGCCTGTATCCCCGTGAAAAGGCGGCGTGTGGGGTTTTACTTCCCACACTGGTCGCATGGCCCTGAAGCCGGGCCTTGCATTTCAGTCAGGATGTCCTGGGGAGAGAGTGTGGGGTCACGACTGCTCTGTGGCAGAGCACACAAACGGCCAGCGGCTGTCCCTAAGGAATTCTGATACACAGGTTGCTCAATTGGCAGGATTCCTGAGGTGTCTTCTGTTACCAGATAGGGACCAGCACCAGGGAGTTCTCTGGTGAGAGCCACAGCAGTGTCTCCCAGCTCTTCACCTGGGGCCCTTGGGGCCCATGGAGATAAGTGTACTTCCGTACAACTGGGTTTTATTTTTGGCAGTCCTGTACATTTCATCACATGCATTTCAGAAATGTCGTCCTCGACAAGGGGCCTCGCCGGATTGCCGTGGAATCCATACGAATTTCCTGTGGTGGCTGTAACCAATTGCCAAAAACTGGGTAGCTTAAAACAACAGAAATGTGTTCTCTCACAGCTCTGTCTCAGGCTGCAAGTCTGAAATCAAGGTGCTGGTGGGCTCTGAAGGAGAATTTATTCCATGCTTCCTTCCCAGCCGCGGGTGGCTGCCAGCAGCCCAGGGTGGCCTTGGTCCCTCTGATTTCTGCCTCCATCTGCATGTGGCCTAAGGCCTCTGTTCTTCAAAAACACCCTAAATCCAAGATGTTCTCACCTGGAGATCCTTAACTTAGTTACTTTTGCAAAGACCCCTTTTCCAAATAAGGTCACATTCCCAGTCCTGGAGTTTAGCACGTGGCCATGTCTCTGGAGGGGTCACCATTCAACTCACAAGGGAGCCCACGGCAGAAAGAGGCTAAGGACTCTCCTCTCCTTCCTGGAGGGTCACTGAGCCTTCCTGTCAAAACGTCCTGGCTTTTACTGCTGTAAGTTGCTTGCATTCCCAACTTGCAAATCGAAAGTAACAGTGCACTCCCCTGGCCTCTTTAAAAAGTTCAGGTGAGGGCTGACAAGTGCATTTTTTTCACTCTAAAAATGATCGGATCAGGAAAGCACTGAGTGGACGTCTGTTAAAGTCTCTCCCGTGTACGTTCTACAGCATGAAACTTCCTGAAGGCTTCCTGGCAGGAGGGAACTCCCGCAGTGCTTGGGACAGGGCTTCTGCGCTCTGGGCTCATCTGTTTCGTGTAGGTCAGTCTCACGTCGGACGCCCACGTCCCCGCCACTTCTCTCGAGAGGCTGGGAGCCTCTGCTGGGTCAGAGCTGGCCAGGAGCCGCGTCGTTTCCAAACCGCTTTCGCCCACCCGACATCGGCGGCTGGGGCGCCTGCTCCCTCTGGCTCACGTGGCCGACCTCTTTGCTCTCGGGTCGCAGCTTAAATGTCACCTCCTGAAGGCTGCCCGGCCACCCTCTCTGCCCCAAGGTCCCTTGCGTTTTCTCTTCCCTTTTTTCCTGTGGCCTTTTGCGGGTGGTGTCTGCACGGCGAGGAGGCAGGCCACCCTGATGCCTCAGGATGACATAACTTTTAAATTTCTTCCAGTCAAAACCAGAAGAGAGAGGTGGAAAACCTTGGGTGAAAACCATGTCCTTCAATAGCTTAGGCAGAGTAAAATTTTGGTGATTTTAGTTTGAAGGTTCACTTAGAGTCTTTCTGAAACAGCACAGTAGCTAAAAATTGACCATCACACAGAGCTGGGAACGCTTCCATCCTCAGGCCCACGACTACTTTTTTTATGCTGGTTTCTCTTTGTTTCTTTTTAATGAGTTAGAATCCACACTCCATAAAATGCACGGTTTTAAAGTGTGCAATTCAGTGGATTTAGCACCACCACAAGGCTGACCCAAGTGATATTTCGGATGCTTGGCTGTTGCAGAAACAAAGTGTTTTAATGTTTTCTGGTGTGGAATTTGTGTAGTGTTTATTAAGAACACCCCACTGCACAGAATTAAAACCCCATTTAAAAAAACTGACGAGATGAAGAATGGTTTTCTGCGCAGAGCGTGTCGGGTTTGGGGAGCTGAGTGTGAGGGGTGAGCCGGTGGACGAGGTGCTGCCCCGCTGGCTGGCGACAGGGAGGGCGGCCACCCCGGAAACCCCCAGATCCACGGTCAGGGAGACCCAACGCCCACGGAAAATTTTTCCGAATGACACAATGTGTCCTTTCATCCTGGCAACAACCTGACATGAAGATGCCCACGGAGGCTCCCTGTGACTGGGGATCTTCCTGAGGGACCCTCCATCTGTGTCCCAGTGCCGCGTGGGAGCCCGCCTGGTCCTGGCCCAGAAAGCCCTTCCTGCGTGTCCCTTTCTCTCCTGTCTGTAACCTGCACACCGCCCACCGTGACACTGCTGTCCCCGCACGCCCACCCGAGACGATGCTGCCCCTCACATGCAGGAGGCAGCGTAGGTTCCAAGGCATAAAACCAGGCCCCCTTGTGCCCTCTACCCTGCCCCGGGGTCCCCGGCACACTTCTCTCTCCTGCTCTGGTCTTTTCTTCCTGGACCTGTGAAAAGCCTTTCTCCACCTGCTTCCTCTGTGAAGTCTTCCTTGAATGTTCCAGCTGGGGGTAAATTCTGTGCAGGGGGTCAGCCCCACTCCTTCATGTCAGAGGACCTGAGCCTTCTAACCACGTGCACGTGTTTTATTTATTTATTTACATGTTTATTTCTGTATTTGTTTGCTATTGAAGTATAGTCAGCTGACAGCGGTGTGTCAGTTTCTGGCGTACAGCGTGATGTTTATTTTGCTTTGAACTATAGTGATTTGTGCTCCCGTCCCATCTTCCCTCCCCAAGAGGCCCCAGGCTTCCTGAGAGAGGAGATATGGCTCCTATTCTTCATTCCTCCTGATTATGCAGCGTGTGTACATTTTCTAAGCAGCCAGGTTAAGAAGTCAGTCGTGGTTCACGGGCCAAGGTGGAGCCCCTCCCTGTCTTCCCTGTGCCTGTCTCTGTGTTTTAGGGTGAGCACGCGGATCCCGCCAGACTCTCTCTCTTTTGCACCTGGAGCCCATCTCTGGGTTTATCCTTCGTTGGATTTCTGCTTTTAGCTTCAGCTGTTCTGGCTGCTGCCTCCTGCGCCCAGACCCGCCCCTGCCTGGGGTCTGCCTGCCGGGGCCCCGGCGCTGTGCTTCTCTCTCCATTGCTCTGAATTCTGAGATTCTGGCTTCTGCTCTGCCCAGCAGCACCCCACCCCCACCCCCGCCATCTGGACCCTGGGCCTCGGCAGCCAGGCTTCTGGTCTTTCTGGGCCTTTCTGGACACCACCTCAAGGAGGTTACCTATGGGTCTCCGTGGTAACAAACGTGTGTTCATGGGAACATTTCAGGGTAGCAATAGATGCCAGTGTGTTTTGAAGCAGATAGAAATAGCCACCTCCACTTTTATCCGTTAACACAACCAGATGTCCACTCTGGCTTGTTTGCATCATCCAGCCTGTTCCAGATCCAGCCCGGCCTGGCTGGGCTCACAGTGACCTCATTTCACTTCTTCCTCCTCAGAGGCAACAACCAGCGTGAACTCAGAGTCCGTCATCCCCATGCAGGCTTTAATTTTATTTTCATATGTGTGCGATTCCGTAACAGCACACGATTCTGTTGCGCATTTACTTTCAAACTTTGTATAAATGATGTGACGATGCATGTGGTTAGCCTGCAGCTTGTGGTTTTGATTCAAAATTAGACTTTTCGGGTCTGTCCTCTGATCTGCGGCGTGGCATTCTCTCGTGTTCACGTGCTGCAGCTCGTCTGCCCGCCGTGGGACGGACATCCGCGCTGCTTCCGCGTTTCACCTGGAGAGGCGTCGCCTGGGTCCTTCTGTCTGCTGAGTGCGTGCGTGAGGCTTTCTCCAGGGTCTGCCTGCAGGTGGGATTGCTGACTCGTAAACCGAGCATCGCCATCCTTCCTAGGCATCCCCGGAGTTTCCTGATGTGGGTGTCTGATGCCCCGTTTCTCTGTCTACTTTCTTGGCCGTGCTGGGTGCTGCTAGACTTAGAGATTCCGGTTGGTGTGATGAGTATGAAGTTCCCCCTCATTGTTTTGACTTGCATTTTCCTCGTTACCATTGTAGGTGAGCATCCTTCAAACGCTAATCGGCTTTTTGGCTTTTTCTCCTCTACAAATGCTCTATTTAGATAAACATATTTAAATACAGCTTTACTGAGATATAATTTGCATCCCATACAATTCACTCATTGACAGTGTACAGTTCACTGGCTTTTAGTATGTTCATAGAATTATGTAATATCACCACCATCAATTTAGGGCATGGATAAAAAGAAATTCCTCACCCATTTTCCTCCAAACTCCCCAGCCCCAACCACCGATCTACTTTCTGTCTATAGATTTGCCTGTTCTGGGCATTTCATATTAATGGAATCATACAATATGTGGTCTTCTGTGACTGGCTTCTTTTAATTAGCATGATGTTTTCAAGTTTCATCCATGTTATAGCATGATCAGTATTCCATTCCTTTTTAGGGCTGAATAATATTCCACATTTTGTTTATCATTCATCAGGTAATGGACATTTAGCTTTTCTTCTTTTTGGCTATCATGAGTAATGCTGCTGTGAACATTTGTGTACAAGTTTTTGTGTGAATGTATGTTTTCATTTCTCTTGAATAGACACCTAGGAGTGGAGTTACTGGGTCATATGGTAACTATATTTTATTTATATCTTTTGCATATTTATCTTTTAGTTGTTTGCTTGTTTTTTTGTTTTTTTTTTTGGTTCTGTTTTGTAGGATTCTTTTCCTTTCTGGATAGAAGTCTGTCTATACTGTTTGTTACAAATATCTTCCAGGCTGTGGTCTTGTCACCTTTTCTTTGTGGTGTAGAAAATGTAAATCTATTATTTATTTCCTGTATGCTTTATGCTGTTTTGTGTCTTGTCAAAAAAAGTCATCCTCTATTCTGAAGCTATAGAGTTATTTCCCTATATTTTCTTCTGAGGACTTTATATGTTGCCTTTTACAATCAGACCGTTAATCCATCTGAATTTTGTTGGATGCTTGTGCAACATGGAACTCATTTTCTTTTATTTTCTTTATGGATAGTCAGTGTCCCTGCTCCATTTATTATTACCCAGCCCCCCTCCCCCCCAATGATCTCCAAGGCCTCCTCTATCACACGTCCAGTTTTCACATATTCAGGGAAACAGTTTCTGGACCGATCCTGCTGTTCCATTAGTTTCAGCTCCTAACCTGTGCCACTACCACATTCTCTTAGTTCCAACAGGTTTATGATAAGGCTGGACACCTGGTAGGGCAAGTCCTCCCATACCGTCCTAAAACTTGGCTTTTCTCTGTGGCATCGAACTTTCCAATCCATGAACATGGTATAGTCTCCATTCAGCTTTGTTTTCTTTTGTAGCATCCAATAATCCTGTGAAATTTTTTTGGGGGGGACACAAACATTAATACCATAGCATCATTCAAGGAAACTGATGTGTTGAAACAGTAAATAAGCTAATTGAAGCATCAAAGAGGAAGTAAAAGCATAAGAATCATATTTAGGGAAAAGAGATCTGACTTGCATGGCTTGTGTAGCTGCCTAGTCCGTGTCGGGGAGTTGCCGCATCGAGAATCCTGTGTCCTGGGATGAAACAAGCAAGTTTTCCATTCACTTAAGCCCAAAAGAGAGTCCCTGGAAATGATTCTAGAAAGGGATAATCTCAAACCCGTGGGGACTCTGGGGGCAACCCAAAGAATTGGAGCCGAGTGAAGAAAGAGAACTGATGTGAACTGACATGACCCTCACGCGAACTGACCCTCATACAAGAGTAACTTTTATCCTTGGTCCAGGAGCAAGGCACGAAGCAAGCGTTTGCACAATCTCTAGCTTGACCTGCAAGTGGTGATGCATTTATTTGCATGAGTGGGTTACAGGGTTAAAAATGAAGAGCACAGACCAAGAGGAAGGCTGTCAGGAAGGAAATGACTAACTTGTAAAGAAATTTCAGCCATTTGTGTGCCCTGCCTGGTGCCTCCCCCACCAAGAGTTCCCGGTTGGTTTGTTTTTAAGTTTAGCATAACTCTGCCTGGAGAAGTGAGCCATTTCGATCTAGAAGAAACAGAAGCACCCGACCGGCTCAGGCCTTTAATTTTCCAGAAGAGGAAACAGAGGTGCGAATGACCCTCAGTCTGCTCCAGCTGCACCCTAGCCCCTGAGCAAAGCAATGTGAAGGACTGGAAAGAGCCCTGGTGTTGAAGTCAAGAGGCTCCAGCCTCCACAAGCCTCAGTTTTCTTACCTGTCAAATGGGGACAGTCCTACTCTTCGTGCCTACAGGGTGGTTTTGAGAACCAGACAAGAAGATTTGAGAACAGTGTTTTGTAAATGAGAAAGTGAACGACACACTGAAGCTGTCCTGGCTGGTCTCACCTGAGGCTGCACAGTGACTTCTTCCGTCCCCTTCGTCTGCTGTGCCAAGTTCTGTGATGCAGCGCTGGGAATCCATGGGGCTCATTCTGCACCTTGGCCTGGGAGCCAGCTCTGCTCTGCACCTCCCTAGGTGGTCGTGGGGCGTGTCACAGCCAGCCACGCGATTACCGCGAGAGAAATTATGACCTGGCGTGAATTTAGCTGCCTCCGTTCAGGAATTATGCACTGAAGACTCACAAAGTGAAAATGAAGTTGAACTGGAATCACGGAATCTTAAAGTCGGAAGGGACTTAGACCTGATGGCCTAAGCACTGCACTCTTCCAAGCGACACAGGAGCATTGCCGGCAGGAATCTTTCACAGGCGACCAAGCCCTGGCTCCTTCCAGGGAGGGGCAGCTCCCCCTCACTGGGTGCTTTGCCCCGTTTTTAGAAAGATTCTGAAAGCACAGCTCATTACTAAGTGGACTGTCTGCCCACTGACACAACCGCCATAGGCCACGTAAGTCTGAAATGAAGATTGTTTACAAATAAAGACCGAGTCTGCAGTCCTGCTTCTTAGAGCCAGTGTAAAGCTAGAGTTCTAGCATCCTAGTTTAGAAGTTTCTTAGAATCCTCAAAATGTGTGATTGTTTAGAGGTAAACAATTATTACTGTGCTGATTTTTTTCTGCAATTAATCTATACATTATTAGAGAAATATTTGTTGAGTCACTCGGCGATGGATATGGATAAACATTTTCTGGATTATTCAGCACAGCTCATTAAGTGTGCACGTCTCTGGACCCCACCCCCAAGATACTAGGTGCCCCAAGTTACAGATGCAGATTAAAATTTAAAACCACTCATGTATGCTACATGTCAGAATTCATGCGTCCGGTAAACCAGTATTTCCCAGCAGTAACCCTAAGTGTCGCAGGTACTTTTGATCTATGCTTAGTATCCTCTTCCTGTGAAGAGCTGTTCTTTTCCCGGACTTTTTCAAGCTCTTTCCCTAGGAATCAATATGAGTAAAATTTACATTTGAAAGGCAAAAAAAAAAAAAAGCTTAATGAAATTCTTTTTCTTTACATTAAAGTTGTATATGCTTTGACCTCCCCCCACTTGGGAGTCTGGTTGTGAATCAGATACATAGCACATTGCAGGAATTTAATAAGCATCCAATAAACGAATGAATGATGCCTTTAAAAGTAATTTTAGGATATAAACAAACATAGACTTAGATCTTTATTATGCTTCTGAAGTAAAGAAATAGATTGGGGCAGTATTAGCAGCTATAAATTATCCCCTAAATCCGTCTAGAACAAACAGAGAATTGATTCAGTTAAAACTGCACCTAAACAAGTGGGATTAAAGGTCACATCTTCAGCGCAAACAGGTTTTACCCAGTTTCTGAATACTTCTCTTCCCCAGGGCTTTCAGTCAGTTCCAATCCAGCACCTTGAAGAAACGTCACTTTTTCCTGGAAGATTGCCTCTTACATGAAAAAGTTGACCGTTTGTACACACGGACGGACACACACACACACACACACCCACCCCCATACCCATGTGTTTAATGGCCTGATAAATAGTAGCCATTTGTTCTGTGCTGGATAAACTAACGAATGAATCTTCTCCTTATCTGCCACGATAAACTGCCAACTTTCAAGAACTACTTTTCCCAGGTGAGTCATACCTGCCCGCTCCTGTGGGCCCAGGGCCGCCATGCCTGGAAGCGGGTCTTGGCTCCCAACCTAGCGAAGGTAGGCCAGGAGCCTGTGCTTGACTCGGCATCTTTGTCAGTTGCCATTTTTCGGTACCAACCATAGGTGTCCAGCAGGATGACACCTGTGCACGTCCGTGTGCAACCCCCAGCTGAAGCTGTGGAACATTCCAGCCCTGGAAAGGCTCCCTGGTGGCTCATTGCAGTCAGTTCGCATTCAACCCCCCTCTTCCCACTCGAGGTGACCTCTAGTCTGACCTCTCCCACCTTGGTTGTGCCTCTTCTTGAACTGTGTGTAAGTGAAGTCGGAGGCCTAGCTGTTTTTTTGCCTTGGCTTCTTCCACTCAGCACAGGGTCTGTGGCTTCAGTGCTTGCGCTGAGCTCAGGGCTGGCTTATTCTTTGTTACTGTCACACAGCATTTCACTGGCTGTTTACACCGGAGGTGGTTTACCTGGTCTCCAGCTGGTAGCTGTTTGGGCTGTTTCCAGTCCAGCATTCGGAGTGACTGGGAATAAAGCTGCAGCCAGGTTCCCGGAGTGTGTCTTTTCGTGGAGCTCCTGCCCTCGTTTCTCTTGGGCATGTATTTAGGAGTGGAAGCACTGGGTCTAAGATAGGCATAGATTTAACCTGTGTTCTCCAAAGTGATGGTACCGGTTTGCCCTCCTGCCAGCACTGTGTGAATGGTCTAATCTTTTAAAGTTTAGCCATTCTGGGTGTGTAGTGATATCTTGTGGTTTTTAATGTGCGTTTTCCTGAATAGAATTTTTATCATCTTTTCACGGGCTTCTTGGCTATTGAGTTAGTGCAGTGGTTGTTCAATCTTTCTATTTACTTTTCAAAAATTGAAGTACAGTCAGTTACAGTGTGTCAGTGTCGTGCACAGTGCAATGTCCCAGTCATGCATATACATACCTATATTCGTTTTCATATTTTTTTTCCACTGAAGGCTATTAAAACATATTGAACGTAGTTCCCTGTGCTATACAAAAGAAACCTAAAACGATCTGTTTTTATATATAAAACATTTGTAACATTTTCATGATATCATATGGTATTTTTCTTTCTCTTTCTTAATTCACTTAGAATGATGATCTCCAGATCCATCCATATTGTTGAAAATGGCATTATTTTATTATTTTTTATGGCAGAGTAGTATTCCACCATACAAATATACCACAACTTCTTTATCCAGTTATCTGTTGATGGACATTTAGGTTGCTTCCATGTCTGGGCTATTATATATAGTGCTGCTGTGAACATTGGGGTGCCTGTATCTTTTCGACTTAGAGTTCCCTCTGGATGTATGCCCAGGAGTGGGATTGCTGGATTATATGGTAAGTCTATTTTTAGTTTTTTGAGAAATCTCGATACTGTTTTCCATAATGGCTGCACCAACCTATATTCCCACCAGCAGTGTAGGAGGGTTCCCTTTTCTCCACACCCTCTCCAGCATTTATTGTTCTTGGACTTTTGGATGATGGCCCTTCTGACTGGGGTAGGGTGATACCTCATTGTAGTTTTGATTTGTATTTCTCTGATAATTAGTGATATTGAGCATTTTTGTCTATTGGCCATTCCTATGTCTTCACTGGGAAAATGCTTGTTTAGGTCTTCTGCCCATTTCTGGATTGGGTTGTTTGTTTTTTTGTTATTAAGTTGTATGAGCTATTTATATACTCTGGAAATTAAGCCTTTGTCAGTCATATCATTTGCAAATATTTTCTCCCAATTGGTAGGTTATCGTTTTGTTTTGGTTATGGTTTCATTTGCTGTGCAAAAGCTTGTTTGTTTAATTAGGTCTAATTTGTTTATTTTTGCTCTTATTTCCATTGCCTAGGTAGACTGCCCTAGGAGAATGATGCTAAGATTTATGTCAGAGAATGTTTTGCCTATGTTTTCTTCTAACAGATTTATTGTGTCTTGTCATATATTTAAGTCTTTAAGCCATTTTGAGTTTACTTTTGTGTATGGAGTGAGGGAGTGTTCTACCTTCACTGATTTACATGCTGCTATCCAGTTTTCCCAACACCATTTGCTGAAGCGACTGTCTTTTCTCCATTTTATATTCTTGCCTCCTTTGGCGAAGATTAATTGACCGTAGGCCTGTGGATTTATTTCTGGGCTCTCTGTTCTGTTCCATTGATCCATATGTCTGTTTTTGTGCCAATACCACGCTGTTTTGATCACTGTAGCTCTGTAGTATTGTTTGAAGCCTGAGAGGGTTATTCCTCCAGCTTTGTTCTTTTTCTTCAATATTGCTTTGGCAATTCTGGGTCTTTTGTGATCCCATATAAATTTTAGGATCGTTCTAGTCCTGTAAAAAGTGTCCTGGGTAATTTGATAGGGACTGCGTTAAATCTGTAGATTGCCTTGGGCAGTATGGCCTTTTTAACGATATTGATTCTTCCAATCCAAGAGCATGGGATCTCTTTCCTCTACTTACTTTTTAAATTCAAGTATCACAGTGTTTACTGATAGACAAGAGTAGGTAAAATCAGGGCATGAATAAGACTTCATCATTTCAGCAGACCTAATTTCATTACTCTTATAAGAGGGACCAATTCAAATTTACCATTGTTTTGCACCCACAAAAAACCTCTTCAAGGACATTAATGATCTCTCAAAACTGATCAGCTTTGTGCAATTCTATCATTTTTTTTAAAAAAGTCTAAGCACTTGCCGAGGCTCAAGGCTATGAACACTTGGCACATAAAAAAGTACGGGAGATAAAAGTACGGGCAGTGTACTATTACAGCAACAACTACCAATTACAGCTGAGAACTTTGCCATAACAGCCAAGTGGATAATTAAATACTGCAGCAACTCAAATATGACAGAGCAAAGTGCATTCCTATAGTAGCCACACCTCCTGTTCTATTTTCTAACTTAAAATTTCCGCAAAGATCCAGGCAATAAACTGCCTCTGCCAGAGAATTTAGAATGGAATCTTTTCCCTTACTGATTCATAGGATCTCCTTGTATGTCTGGGTATAAGCCCTTCCCGGGGAACGCGTGCTCTATCTTTCCCCCCGTCTCAGCTTGCCCCTGCATTCTGAGTACTGTCTTTACTCAACATAAGCTCTTGCTTTTAATGGAGTCCAATCCGTCTGGCTTTTCCTTTCCTGGTTAATACTTCCTCCATCCTGTTTAACAAAGCTTTGCCCCCCCCCCCCCGACCCCCCACCCCGACTCTAATGTCTCCTTGACCTTTAGCTTATTTCTCAGCAAATGTTCTGCTTCATCTGCTTTGTGTTTCTGACCTACCAGCTGCCCCGACCCCATCGCACTGATACTCCTCAAAGCCCTTCTCATCCATCCAGGCCAACGGTCTGCTAACGGGTAGCCCTCTCATTACCTCCTGTTTCTTGAGCCCATCTGTCCAGCTTTCTCTGGTTTGCCCATTCACGGTTTCAGCATTAGTACCATTCTTAGCATTAACTATCGTTTCTTTGATTTGGTGTTGCCCTTCTTGAAGGAAAGCAAGTGTCATTGCATGGACGTGGCCATAGGTTGAAAGTTCAATTTCGAGTCAACACAACACATCAGAGGGGATCAATTCCATCAGCGCTATCCTTTATCGGTCTCTTGTGGAAACAGGCAGACAGGAAAAATTTCCAAGATGTACGTTTCTATGCCCAGAGTTGTGCTCGGAGGACACCGGGGACAGACTCGGGAAGAGGGGAAAACCAGGGGCATGTTGAGACCCCACGTGGCTGGCAGAGCCAGGAGCCAGGAGGCACCGCAGGGCACACGTGGGCAATCTGGAGAGCAGAGACAACTGGGAACTGTAAAGCCTGAAGAGGGAGGAAGAGCTCCCACTCCTACGTTTTCGGTGTCTGGCGAAGTCAGCACGACTGCTGTGGCTGGGACGGGCCGGTGCTGCCAGGTGGAGGCGCGGCCGCGGAGCTGCTGCGGGTGGGGGGAGGCCCCTCCCGGGAAGACCTGGCACCCCGCCCTCCTCCAGATGCTGGTGGCAGCAGCTCCCTTGTCCTTAATATGAGCCCGCAGCCTCAGGGAAGCCGAGAAAACTCCACTCACCCTCGTTAATGGCAGGTGAACGCAGGTACCTGATGGCAGGTGGGGAAGCCACAGTCACCTTTAGAATAAGTGTAGGACGCTTTGCATGTCAAAACCTCCTCAGAATTAGGAGCGCGCGCAGCAGAGTTACCACAGCAGGCGTGAGACTTCGGTCCTCAGAAAGGCCTGCTTCCAAGGTTGGCCCTTGGCTGGCATCTGGGAACTTGATTTTGGGGAGGGTCCCCCTAGTCCCAGACTGATGATCAGTCCCAGACTGATTTTGGGGAGGGTCCCCCCTGTACCTAAACCGTGTGTACAGTGTGGTTGGTGTCAGAGTCCTGCTGTCCCCCTGGGAGTCTGGGGTTCGGGTGCGTGTCAGGAAGAGGGCGCTCACCTGACCAGCCTCCAGTAAGAACACGGGGCACTGAATCTCTAACGCGTCCCTGCTGGACAGCGCTGCACACGCACTGTCAGGGTGTGCTGCTTGGGGACTCCCTGGACCTCACCCCACACACCCGTCCCCTGGGCAGTTCGTGCTCTGCATCCTCGCACTGTGATAAACCCGCTGTGGTGACAGCCATGTGCTGAGTCCCTGAGTCCCCCTAGTGCATCACTGAACCTGGAGGCGTTCCTGGAGGCCTGGCTCATACCCCCAGCGCGTCCTGAGCCCAGAAATGAACAGGTGTGCTCCCAGCTCCCCTCCCGCTGCTTCCCTGGGGATCGCCTCTTGCAGTGAATTCACCCTTGCTATCTGACACCCCTCAGTCAGCGCTGTGCTAAGTAGGGGTACTGAACTAAAATAAGATTTTACCCTTTATCTAAAGAAGAATTCAGTGAAATAATTCACATATTCATTGAGTCCTAAATTATGTTATAAAGACTTCAGTGTTGCTGGAGCCTGGTGTTTGTGAAATGAGGGTCAGTGAAGGCTGGGGTAGGAAAACAGTGACCTGAGGTGGGTCTGAAGGATGGCGCAGCAGGCAGAACTGTGGCCCTAAAGACACCCACATCCTAGTCTGGGAACGTGTCACCTTACGTGGCAAAGGGGAATAAGGTGCTGATGGAATGAAGGCTGCCAATCAGCTGACTAGAGGCGGGGACAGGGTCCTGGACTGTCCAGGTGGGGTGTGTATAGATGCCCAAGGCAATCACAGGGTGCTTAAACATGGAAAGGGGAGATCTTTGTTCAGGCTGCTGCAGGAAAAAACACAGGCTTGGGTGCTTATGAAGAAGATGAATTTATTCCTCACAGTTCTGCAGGTTGGGAAGTCCAAGATTACAATGTCTGGTGAGGGCCAGCTTCCTACACGGCTGTCGTCCTGCTGTGTCGTGGTGTGGTGGGAGGCGGGAGGGGACCCCCCGTCGTGCTCTAGGTTTCCAGGGCAGGAGCTGCTGCTCTGCTGTCGGGGGCCTTGGCCTTCTCAGGATAATTAACCTCTGTCCTCTGAGCAAACACTGCAGAGCCCTTCTGAGCCCTCTTGCTAAGGCTGGGCTTGGGAAGTGTGAAGGGAGAGGTGTGGACTCGAAAATGGAAAAATTCTCTCCCAGGAAACCTCTTCACCAATTCCCTTTACCTAGTCCCCAGCCTCCCTCAACCCACACGATCTCACTCAGTCCTCACTAATCCTAAGAGGCAGGAATGGCTAGTTGAACATCAGAAACTGTCCTTTCAACAAACCCAGCTGATATTGCCAATTTCAAACAATTTAACTTGATGTTATCAACACCATTACGTGGATGAGAAAACTGAGGCCCAGGAAGGTTTAAGTCATTTGCTGAAGGTCACACAGACAAATAGTCGGAGAATTTAGACTGGAACAGGGGGCCTGACTCCAGAACCTGCTGTTCTAATGGCAGTGACAGGCTGCTGTCCACGGAAGGGGTTCTTGCTGGATGATGGTAAGAGAGAAGGTTGAAAGAGTTTGACTTTTAGACACGAGGGGTGAGCATCTGGGCCTGATGTGGCAGCCACGGAGAAACCACCGTAGATGGAAGGGCTTAAGCTGGGGGAGCAAAGAGCAGGCTAAACAGGGTGGTGACATGGAAGCAGAAGGCCAGCTGGCTGCTGTAGGAATCAGGATGCTGGCGGTAACTGGAGAGGAAGGACTGACCAGAGATGCTTTGCTTTTTGGGGCTTCTTTCCTTGGCACCATCTCTAGCACATAGCAGTTGCTCAAAAAAATGCTCATTCAGTAAGAAGTGAACTGAGCAGATAAGGGTAGAGATTGTTCCTAGGCAGCGAGGATGCACCACGTTGAAAATATGGCGTTTCTGGAGCAGCTTTCATGCCGGCCAGTGTGCTGTGAACAATTCCTGTCATGCCTACAGTGACACCTACTGCCAGTAACACGTGCTGGGACCCTCCACTCCTGACTTCTCTATACTCGTTGCTCCTGTCTTTGCACCTAAGTGGAGCGCTGAGCAGAAATTTGACTACACATCTTTGTGTGGTGGACAGTGTTTGGAAGTGAGTAATCTAGTAGGCTTAAGGGGCACGTCTGTGAAAAGATAAACACGCACACAGGCTGTTACAAGAACCTCTAAGGTCCCAGGCACCCTGAGCTCTGGACACTGATTCCACATCATAACAAACATGTTAAAATACTCCCACCTATGTAAATACTCTTAGAGAAGTTAAAATTAAAAAATTTTTTTTTTGAGGGGAGAGGTAATTAGGTTTATTCGTTTATTTTTAGAGGAGGTACTGGGGATTGGACCCAGGACCTTGTGCCTGCTCAGCATGCGCTCTGCCACTTGAGCTATACCCTGCCTCGGAGAACTTATGCTTTAAAAGAATACTTTTCACTTGAAACTACTTGGCGATAGGGAGCTCCTTTAATTAATGGTTGCTGCGACTCCCCCGCGACTGTTGTATTAGGAAGTTCTAAGTGGTTTCTCATGTCATTATATTTGAAAACCGTGTATATCAATCAATACATTACAGGTATGAAGTTGACATGTTATATTTTGGAGATCTCTGAATATTTATTCATTTCAAGTTTGTAGTGTAGTTTTTGCATTTTGGGGCTAGTAAAATTTCTTTTTCAGTCGCAAACCTTTTTCATAGGTCCTTGAAAAGCCTAATGAATAAACCAGCCGGGTGAACACTGCTGCTTGTGTAGGATTGGCCAACTCGACGTAAAAGTCAATGAAGACTCACTTTTCTCTATTCTAAGGCTACCCCAGAACAGAACATGGGAAAACGTATCTTTTTTTCTCCTGTTTCTAGGGTGGGCTTTCTCATTCCTGTCACCAGTGTTGTTCCCCAACTCCACTCCCATATTTAGAATAAATGCCAGCTAACATGCAGGAGAGGCTGGACACTGAGCATAGACACACAGGGGACCCTTCCTGAGCAAACCCGATGTTTCCTGGGGAAAAGAACTTACGATGAAAATGTCCCTAGTTGGATGTACTAGCATTAACAGGCTGGACACTGCCGCTTTTATTTCTGACGTTTAGTGGGCAATGGTTTCAGACAGGTCTTCAGCTGGCTGTTTTTTTTTTTTTTTTTTCCTGACACTCTCGGTCAATTGCAGATGACTGGTCACCTATGACTGGGTCTGTAACTGGCTGGTTCTTCCCTTGACCACATCTCAGGTGGGCGATTTGCCACCGTCTAGACACGTTACCAGAGACTTCGTCTGGATGAGTGATGCTTCCCACGCAGCCTCACTGGGCTCGAGTGGGGACCCGGGGGTCAGTCTGCGGGGACCACAGCATTGGCCTCTGAGCCCCCACCATTCCCGCCTCGACCTGCACTATCTGGCCTCCACGTTGGCCCCGACCTCCGCCATCTGACACCCACCCCGCCCCCCGACTGTCCTGACCTGCGCCATCGGGCACTCACCATCCGCCTTGACCTTGACCTGGGCCGGCGGAAGCCCCTGCGGCCCTCGGGAATTCCGTGGGCACTCCGAGGACCCCTCGGCGAGGACCCCGGAAGACGCCCTGACCGTCCGGCCACCGACGCCTCTGCGCAAAGTGATTTCTCGGAAAGCGGAGCTCTTCGAAGAAGGCGGGCCGGACGCGCCCCGCCCCCTGGGCGGTCCCGCCGGCCCTCCAGCGCCCATTGGCCAGCGCGACCGTCACTCGGCACGCCGGGCCCGTCCCCGGCCTTAAATCCCAATGCCTAAGCCTCCCAGCCCGAGCGCAGGGGCGAGCGTGGGAACGCGGGCGGCGGCGCGGAAGGCGGGCGGCAGCCCGGCCGGTGGTGCAGGTAGGCGCCGGCCCGGGAGGGTTCGGACTTGGGGCGCCGACGGCGGCTGGTGCGCGGAGGCAGCGGCCGTGTGGCCTCGGCGGGCGCGGCCGCCGCCCAGCTGCTTTCTCCCGCCTCCTCTTTCCCCTGAATCTGAAGCGAGCGTCCACGCTGGAGGTTACTGTGCGGCTGCTCCCGAAGATGAGCTGATGCTCTTGAAAAGAATACCGTTTTCTTAAAGTCTGGTTTGCAAGGAAGCCTTTAGCAATGAAGGGAAATATTGATCCGTTTATTGTAATACCTGCTCCCCTTCGCGCTCGCATCCCGCTGCAGGGAGTAGGGCTGGAGAGTCCTGACTGTGAAGCCGCTCCGGGGCCAGCTGCCGTCTTGGGGGGGGGGGGGCTGTGAGGCGGGGCGGACTGGATCTTTTATTCTGACTGGGCACAGTTTTTAAGATTTCTGATTGGGGTTGGAGGTCCTTTGCTTCCATTGTAGCCCAGTGTTCCTGGCAAGAAAGTCTGTCTGGGGGTCACAGCTAGAAGAGCATTTTGGTGTAACGTAAGCCGCAGGGCAAAGGGCAGACTTTTCCAAGGTGCCATGTGCTCCTTACCGAGGGTGTGACAGTGCTTTATGAATGGAGGCTGAATTTTCCAGTTTCAAACTATCCCACAACATATGGGTGATGTAAGACACTTTTTTTAGGGGGAAATCTAAGTTAGGATCCATTCCTTAAACGATGGTTCTGAGCGTCCTTTTGGATTATGGCAGGTTCCTCCCTGAAGAGATTTGGGAGAGGTTTAGGCATTTTAGCAAGATTGAGACCAGAGGGAGAAATGGCTTTCATGCTTTCAGTCCTTTTGGTCCCACGGGCCGCCCTGAGAGGCGCCGGAGAAGGTGAGTCCGGCGCCTGCGCCACCCGTCAGGCCCTTCCTGGAAGCCGGGTGGGTGGGCCCAGGGCAGCCTCTTAGCGCCTCCCGCCCAGGAAGCCTGACCCGATTTATAGGGGTGCAGATTAGCTCCAGAGAGCACTTGGCCCATAAAGAGCTATCACCTAAAAAATCAAGGAAGAGGAAGTTATAAACATGTGACCGGGTTTATAAATTTTTCCTGGCTTGGCATTTGGTGGAATTAATTTGTTAGTGTTCAATAAGTCGTTCTGCATCATGTTGTGAGAGAATCTTAGGCTTTTAATGCTTAGAATCTTGGAGGTGATCTCAGTGACAGTTCAGCTGTCCACGTGCTGAGATCTCACCTAACCATGTCTTTTCTCCGCAGAATTAGTAAAATGAGATGCTGCTGGGGGGCTGGGGGCTGAAGTGCCTCTCTGGGCCTTAGTATTTTCTCTTCTGAACAAAGGGTGTGAATTAGATGATTTCTAAAGTATTTCCATGTTCTGTGACTCACTCTTCCTCTCCATGCCGTCTTTCTTACTTTCCTTTTTCTTTTTCTTATAAATCGTCAAGACGTTTGTCCTTAACAGTTTTGGGGTTATGAATCCACTATGAATCCTGATGAAAAGGGCTTGAGCTGCTTTCTAGAAAGATGTCCATACAAACAAAATTTTGCTTTTTATTTCAGGAGCCTCCTGGAGCACGGACTCTAGTTTATGAACTTTGTACTCAGGGGGTGAGCTAAATAAATGCTAACAAGCGGAAGCATCTCAGTAGGTCCGCAGACACCAGCCTTCTCCCCCCCCCCCCACCCCGCCCCCATTCCTGGAGTGGAGCGGGGGTCTCTGTCTTTCCTCCAGGAATGCTGTGTAGGAACCTGTCCCCTGCTGAGTTATTTTCTGGGGAGTGGGGTCGTTTTCTCTCTCTCACCAGGTGCCCTGGCCAAATCTGTCCCTTCTTATTTAAAAACACGAAGGACTGTTTCAGAATTCTGGGACTTGAGATCCATTCACTGCAGATGAGGAGAGGCTCAGAGAGCTGGTCAAATGACTTTCCCAAGGCCTCATTAGAGGAAAGCCTTTGCTGGAGTCTGCAGTTTCCCAGTCGAAGTCCAATTCCCATTTCACACACTTCACTCCTTTCTGAATCCACAAATGGGCAGCTCGGGTTGTTGGATGAAAAAGTTAAGAGTTGGCACTCCCGGGCCCTCAGGTCCTTCTCTCCGGGACCTGGACTCCTTCTCGACCTCCCGGCCGTCTGCAGGGTGGCTGGAGTCTCCAGAACACACACTTCTTGCTTTATGGACCAGGGTGGCTCTGGATGTGACTGTTCTTGGGACATAATGTCTTGTCACTGCTGATTGTTTCAAACTTGTTTGCCTGAAAAGGTCACATTTTAATCGGAAGAACAGAAATGCTTTTTTTTTTTTTTTTTTTTTTTTTTCTGGGTGGGCGTCTGTCCAACTGCCTAGGGGATTTCCACCGTTCTTGTAAACGGGCTGGAGTCAATACGGTGTGGTTGTTCTCTCTCTGTGCCCCTGGGAAAGCCATCTGCTCTGGCAAGGATATTCTTCCCAAGAATGTCTCTGAGCGCCCCAGGACGGTGAGGCCCCTGGATTCTGGTGCCTTCTGGAAGAGGCTGGCTTCGCTCTGTTCCGTCACTGTGGTTAATTTCCTCACTCTTGTTCACTGTCTCCCCGTTGGTCATGAGTTCCCAAGGAAGAAAGGAGGGATGTAATGACAGCTTCTGTTGTCTAGAGAGAGTCCTCCAGGGTCCAGGCACTATCGCAGGTGCTTCGTACTTGTCGTCTGAGTCCTTGCTGCCATGACGCCCAGCACCAGCAGTCATCCTGGTACGTGTGCCTGCAGCGCAGTGATGATCCGGGTCACCCAGCTGGGAGGTGGCAGGGCTCACGTGGGCCCCCAGCTCTCTCATTCCCAGCCCTGCTGTGAAGGAGCAGTCTAGAAAAGATCCTCTTTCTCTGAGAGCACAAATGTTGTATTTGCTCACGCATGCTGGCCCGGCTGGGCATTCAGTGGTGGAAAGGGCTCTGAGTGATGGGCTGCTCGCTGAAGGGATCTGAAAAGGTCGAAGTGATTCCCCCATCTCGTGCAAAAAACAGAATGATGAACGACGCTCTCAGATGCGGTTGTGTTTGCCTGAAAAAGAACGTGGGGTGAAAGCTGGAAAGAACGCAGCCAGGTCTGTCGGTGGTGGCTGTGGGGGTGCTGTCTGGCCCACGCACAGCTGCGGATTTCCCAGGGAGCTTTCAGTTTTCGCTGGGGCTGGAGGTCCTGGCGGCAGGCATTGTCTTCTCACGGCAGGTGGCCCAGAGTTCCCGGACCTGTGGGTTTCCCCCCACCGCCCCTCCGGCCAGGCACCTGGGTCGCCACCCTCTGGTTTTCCTGTTTGCAGTATGTGGGGTGCTGGGAATAGTGAGACAGAATCTGTAACATCACAGGACGTGCCTTTTCTCTCCAAGGATGTGTGACCGAAACGGCGGCCGGCGGCTGCGGCAGTGGCTGATCGAACAAATCGACAGTGCCATGTACCCGGGGCTGATCTGGGAGAATGAGGAGAAGAGCATGTTCCGGATCCCGTGGAAACATGCCGGCAAGCAGGACTACAACCAGGAGGTGGACGCCTCGATCTTCAAGGTAGCGCCTGGGGCCCCCCACCCTCGCGGGCACAGGGAGGCGTTAAGCGATGTCTTCCTTGTTTGCTTGACAATTAATCCAATTTTTTAAAAACAAATGGTGATTGAGTGCCAAATGGGTCTCAAAAAATAGACTAGGCGATTTTACATCTATCGCATGATTTAATCACTCTGAGGTCAGTTCGATACTGTTGGTCAGTTGGATACTGTTTTTCCAACAAGGAAGCTGAGGGCACTTTCTTCTGCACTACTGGTGGGGACAAGAAAACACAGAGAGAAGACACTTCTTTGAGGCCCTTGAGACTTAAGACCTTTTCTCCTGAGCTATCACCTAAATTCCATTTAGAATTCTAGGACAGGTTTCATTCTTCATTCTTCCAAAGTTACTGCCTCTGCTTGGCAGCGCAGGGTCAGCTCCGATGAGGGAGATACCATCTGCCATTGCTTCCGGGGCCGGGTCACGTGGGTGTCCTGGACCTGCAGCGGGCGTCTAAAAATAGTCCCCTTCCCTTGAGAACCGTCAGTCCCCCATGCATGGAGAGACCTGCTGTTTAGTTCCACCATGTGCATCCTGCCAGCCAGCGCTGACGGGGAGTCCGCGCCGCGACAGGCCCGGCCCACGCGCTGTGTCTGTCTGCCCCCCGTGGCCCAGTGCGGGAGGTGCTGCTCCCGTCCTTGCTGTGGGGAGGAGAAGGGGCTTGTCCAGGCTCTCCCGGACAATGGAGCCACTGTGTGAACCCAGGCAGCCCAGCTCCTAGCAGGGCTGTTCTCCTCGATTCAGGCAGAGGAGCCAGGAGTCAGGGCAGCCCCGCTGGTTATCAGAGTCCCCTGTGGGCTTCCTGAAGGCTCCAGGTGTGCAGGCCCCACTCCCGGGGGGATCTGGAGCCCCAGGTCAAGGTGAGCCCAGACTTCCACATTTGCAAACTGGCAGACCAGAGGTGGTCTGGCTCAGAATCTGGGGTGCAGACCACTGCTGTGTGTGCCTGTTCTGCTGACATTTGGGGGCCAGAGTTGAGAGGGGTGAGTGAGTGAGTGTGGGGAAGAGTGGGAGGCTGGGACTGGGGGCCAGGACAGACCCCAGGTGTGCATGACTGAGGAGAAAGGCTGCAGACCCAGCACAGCCTCTGACTCTTAGCCCAGATGACTGTCCTTGACACACAAAACCCAAATGACAAGAGATCATACTTGGGCCTCAGAGCGGAGCACAGATACGTCTAAGCTGGCTTATGAGGCATCTCAGTTCGTCAAGTCCCTGCCTGATGTTTGCTGGGGGGCTGCATGTTGTAGCAGTTCTGCTGATGTGTAACCCAGGTCTCAGAGCTCTCAGACAGCTGGATGCCAGGTGCTGGCCCCTGCAGGAAAGGTGGGTGCACACGGCATCCTGCACTCACCCTCCAGGGGGCCTGGCCAGTCCTCCCGTCAAGGAAGGACCGGGGCAGGGGCCTGGGCATCCATTCTTGGTGGCAGTGTGGACTCCTCTCTTGTAGAAGTTTCTTGCCTTTGGCATCATGGGGAGCTTCCGTTGGGAATGGCTAAATTTTAATAGTGCCCAAGGTCTACTTGGGAATTCTCGATCATAGCCGGCTACAAGCCAGGTCTCCTGCTCCTTGGCACCATGGACATCGGGGCCAGATCATTCCTCGTGGGGCGTCCTGTGCTCCTAGTAGGAGGCTAAGCAGCACCCTGGCCTCAATCCACTAGATGCCAGTAGCACCGTCTGCCCCACTATGACCACCAGAAAGGCACCCAACATTGCCGGGTATCTGCCCCCCCAGGGGCACCCTCTCCCTGACCGTGGAGAGCCCCGCTGGGAGCTGAGCCCGACAGGATGAACAGATTTCAGCAGGGGTGGGTGCTGAGGGCCCCGCACAGTTCTGACCACTACAGCCCCCTCAGCAGGCTGGACCTGCGGCTGCACAGCCCTGGCTTGGGTCTTGCTGGTGGAGACGCGAGGCCTCTCCCTTCATCCTGCTCCCTGCTCCAGCTTTTGCTCAGAGGATAATGAAATAGAGCCCCAGATTTATACATCTTATGCAACGTTCTTCACGGCCGTTTCAACAGCATTGAGGAAAATGTGCAAGATTCCCAATGTTTCCGTTGATTACGCAGCCGCTCGGTGTGGCAATCTTGGTGAGTCCACAATCTCAGCAGGAATGGGCGGCGGGCCGGGGCCGGGTGTCCCCCTGAGCCAGGCGGCCAGCGAGAGGGCCACAGCGGGGCTGGTGGGGACACGTTGGTGGGAGGATCGGTCTGCACGTCCCTGAGTCCAGCTCCCTTCCATCCTCCGAGGGGCATGTCTCTGCTGCGTCCAGCCAGCAGAGCTTTGCTGTGGGAGGAAGCCAGCAGTTGGGCCTTGAGCCACCTTAGGGGTTTTCTGGTCGAGTAGAGAAACTTTTGTTTCAGACGTTGAAAGAAAACTTACCAAAATTTGAGTTAAGGAAAAAAACACGAGCCCGCTTCCCTGCCTTAGTGAGTGGGCTGTAAGAAGCCGCTTATACCAGAGTGTCCTTCATTGCCTGCTGGTGTCGTGCTGCAGTCAGCTTCGTGGCGTGGACCAGAGATGGGCGATGGGGGAGCCGTCGGCTCGCAGTGTGCTGTCCCTGAGCACACGGAGACTTATTTTTAAAAAGTACTCTGCCTTCCTCCTTTTCATGAGGTTAGGGGTGTGCTTCCCGGGCTGTCCCTCCACCGACAGGCTTGGTGACATCACACAGCAGCAGCTGTTTCAGGGTCAGTTGGCCTCCGAGGAAGCAACTCGCATTAGGTTTTTAAAGCACGAGGATGGACAGTGTTAAACGGGGCAGAGCCGTGGTCCTGGGCTAGCTGCTGGCTCCTGGCGAGCGTGCGGCAGTGCGGACAGGGGCCGCCGCCTGGCTGTTAGGGTGGGCCTCCAATGACTCTGTTCTGTCTAGTATTTGCTATGAAGGGCTTTGAGAGATCACCCAAGTAAGTCGATATTTTCAAGCCACCCAGAGAACCCCAAAAAGGCCTTGGCAGGTCGGCAGTGGGGACCCTGAGGCCAGCCTGGTACACGTCCCGGCCACGGGGTCCTGCTTTCCTCTGTGGATGTCCTGGCTTGCTTTACGGGCTGAGACTGTGAGCTCTGAATGGGGCAGTGACCACGCCAGGGCCCTGCGGCTGTGCAGTTCTGCTCATGCGCTGGCTGGCGCCAACACGGCCCCCACAGGCAGGCTCTCCCGGGTCTGCCTGTGATGTGGGTTAACCAGCCTAGTGGTTCTCAAATGGGACTGTGCACGTCAAGACCTTACTTCCCTGGGGGACACATGGCAACGTCTGGAGATGTTTTGGGTTGTCACCCCCAGGAGTGGGGGTGCTACCGGCATTTAGTGGGTAGGCCAGGGGTGCTGCCAGCCTCCCCATAGTGCCCAGAGCCCCAAATGTCCGTAGTGCCTGGTAGAGAAACTGATTTAACGTAATACAAATTTGACATTACTGTTCAGGGTGTATGTGGTTTACTCTTAAATTTGTGTGAAGAAATAAATCAATGCATGGTCTGCGATGCAGCTGCTAGATGAAGGAAAAAAAGATTGCAAAGGATTGAGAACCGTTTACTTCTAAGCCTGTTTTTAAAGGGGACTGTGCACCTGCGGGAGGAAGGCGTGGCTCATGCTCATTAGGAGGAACACCCTTCCAGTCTCTCTCCCTCGGGCAGAGATGCAAACTCTGAGCTCAAGGCATCAACAGAGGAGCGACCACAGGCACTGGACTGTAAGGTCTTGTTCTATCTGGGGAAAGCGCCAGGACTCACAGTGGGGATGGGACTCACAGGGCCGCGACCAAGTTTCTGGAAGCGTGGCCTCCTAAATCGCAGTCACTGGGATGCTGGCTAATGGTGCAGATTCCCAGGCCTAACCCACAGCTCCGCAGGGACTCTCGAGGGCCAGGGCCCGGGCCTGCATTGTACCTAGCTTCCCCAGGGACTGGTGTGTGCCAGAAGCTGCGAAACACTCGCTGCTGACCGTAGTGTGCTGGACATCCCTTGGAAGTCAGAACGGCTGGTTTTCAATCCCCAGGCTGGGTCATGTTGGGAAAGGCACCTCTCGTAACTGTTTTCCTGAGTGGGGTTGAGAACTCCCTCCAGGCCTCGTATTATCTTAGGCTGGAAGACACACCTGCTGCTGCCTGACAGCAGCCTGCTAATCACTCTGTTCCAGTTTTGAAATCTGAAAACTGTGCCCATACACAGGTTTAATTTTTTTTTTTCTAATACTGCCCCATCTTACCTTTTAACTTCAAGTTTCCAGCTGGAAACATGTGGTCCTGGTGTAGATTCTAAGGTTTGGAGAGGTCAGAAAACAGACCTGTGAAAAACCCACAGTTTTAAACAGTACCCTGGCATAGGAGGGGATGTGGGTAGGGAGGGTTAGAATAAACGCCAAAGTGCAAAACAAAATTGCTGCTAAAAGTAGCAAGGCAGGGGATGACCACATTCAGACTTTTTTCCCCTACAAATAAAATCTTTTATTTGTCACCATTACACATTCAGACTTTTTGCAAATGTTCCCTTAGCCAGAGGTTGATTTGAAAAAGCAAGTGTAACTTCCTCTTTGTGTTGTGTTTCTTGCTTGCCCTGTCTGGCACGGAGCGCAGCAGCCTCCTCCTCCTCCTCCTCCTCCTCCTCCTCCTCTCCCCCCCCTTCTCCCCTGCCACCCAGTGGCCAGAGAAAGGTGACTTTCAGGAGGGCGAGAAAGGTCTGCAGATACTGTCCATCGTGACAGCTGTATATATCATGTGCTTCCTTTTCTTCCCTCAGGCCTGGGCAGTTTTTAAAGGGAAGTTTAAGGAAGGGGACAAGGCCGAACCTGCCACGTGGAAGACAAGACTCCGCTGTGCTTTGAACAAGAGCCCAGATTTTGAGGAAGTGACCGATCGGTCCCAGCTGGACATTTCTGAGCCATACAAAGTTTACCGCATCGTCCCCGAGGAAGAGCAGAAATGTAACTATCCTTTTGGTGCCCTCAGCCTGAGAGTCTGGGTCTAAGTCGCCACGCACGGGGTCTGGGGCAAGTGCTTTTAGCTAAACAGTTGCCTCCTCTGTACCAGCAGAGGCCGAGGTCTCCTTCTGCAGTTTCCAGTCGAGTGAGAGGTGGCAGTTGGGGCGGGGGGCAGGGGGGGTGGCTGCTGGCTGTGCTGCTCAGACCAGGAACACGTGGTGGCGCCTCTGGGAGGCTCAGAAGTGGGTGGCGCAGGGCTCCTGCAGGTGTGGATGAGGGGCTCCTTGTCTCCCAGCAACTTGCAGGGCAGCCAGGGGCAGCGGACAGTAGACGAGGACCGGCGGGCTTCCGGGGCGGAGGGCAGAGGGTGACCGCGCCCGGCCGGCTTCGTTGCTGGAGGGCGGATAGGCTTCGCTCTGTTCCATCCTGACCACTGTCCAGGAACTGCAGGACAAGGTAATTCCTGCAGTCTCCTCCCGCTGTAAAATCACGAGAGCGATTCTGAGACGACTAAAGCAGAAGAGTGGACCCCTGGCTCACAGGCCCCCATCCTGCTCCCCACGCTCTGATCAGGCATTGCTAACCAAGCAGGACTGCCTGAGTTCTGCTCTGGCCTCGGAATCCCTTCCGAAGCATGCTGAGCAGCTGCTGTAGGTCAGAGCTGGCCTGGGAGATGAGATCCAATCACTGTCACTGGTTTAAAACATTCCTTTGATTTGCTGATTTTCTGGCCATTTGATGTAGCCTTAGAGTATTGGCCCAACATCCTCTTCTCCTTAGAAGCCTATTTACTAGCCTGATAATGTGGGGCAGAAATAGAACCCTCGAAACCTGCCTCGGGCTGGGCATAAATCCTGAGATTCTGGGGGTGCTCTCCCCACTGCAGGGAGGTCGAAAATGTTGACATGTAATTCTAAAAAAGTTAAAATCGTGGCTCGAATGAAGCTGGTGAGCCCAGGTTGGGGAGCTATTTCCCTCGCTCACAAGGGCACCAGCACGACGACAAAGGCTGCTTGATGGAAGATGAGATGTTGGTGCCCAGGGTCAGTGGGAGGCGGAAGGCCGAGCTGAGCCCATGCGTGTCCCCCCGGGTCACAGAGCCGTGCTGGGGCGGTGATCTTTCCTGCTGATCGTTTGTAGCTTTAAATGCCTGTGAACTAACACCTAACTGTGCTGAGTTGGAGCCCTGACCCATAATCAGGGGTAAGTCAGGCTGGCCTTCCGCATGGAGAAGCAGCTGCCCCGCAGGGACACCGCTGCGTTCACGCTCGAGGTTGCCTGCTGCCCCCTTCCTTCCTGCCAGTTTTGGGTAATTTCTCCACCTCACAGAGTAAACTGTGATTTGAAAGAATACAGAAGTTTCTCTTAATTCCCTGCCCCCAAGATCAGCCGAGCCTGAACTGGCAGGTGACCCTAACTTGTTTACAGTGTGGCGCGCAGCCAGCATCACCTGCAGGGGCGGTGTTACAGAAGCAGCAGGTTCTCGGGGGCAGAGAAGCGCTGTATTTGCATAGTGTCTAGATGGATACACTCTCCTCTGTACTTCAGTGGTTTGCAGGCTGCACTGGGGGTGCCCCCACGTGCCCCCTACTTCCCCACCAAGAGCTGCTGCATGAATTCTCAAATCTATCAAAATGGAATCAAAATTCAGTCGGGATGAAACAGTGGGTCGGTTCATCCCAGTTTAGATGGTTGGGACTGATGAATTCCAACAGACAAGTGTTTGCTGGTCATAATGCGTCTCCCACTAGGCTAGTCTCTGCTGGGGAAGAGGCTGGGGGGGAGGGGCAGGTCCAGAGTGCTTGAGGTGGAAACGCTCCTGTGCCTGTAGACGGCTCCTGATGCAGGCGGGTCCAGCCTGGGCCTCCGTGAGCCTCCACGGCGCGCCCACCGTGTGGGCGCCACAGATGCACACGTGTATATTTGGAAAGGCCAAAAAGAGATTTCCTGCCCATTAACTTAAAAAAAGAAGACTCCGAGCTGCAAACACACTGCAGGAAACCTCTGCATGTCTTTAGATGCCCCTGCCTGTAATTCTCACCTCTGTCGGGTATAGAGCCACTCTGACAGGAGCTCATTTTCATCTCGGCCAACAGAAGGCAGACACCCGAGTGCTCCCTTGTCCTGTGCGTGCGGGACACAGTGGCCAACTTCTCTTTTGACTTTGCTGATCACACGGCTGTGGCAGCCTGGGAAAACGGCATCTAGGCCTTTCCCCAGCCCCCAGAGCCGCGTACGGACTTTTATTTCCTTCAACCTAGCCTTTAGAAAAACCACTGACCGTGGCCTCGGGGGCGGTCGTGATGCCTCAGCGCTCTGTCATGCACTTGTCCGGTTTTCCATAGGCAAATTAGGCGTGGCAGCTCCTGGCTGTGTGAGTGAAGCCCCGGAGATGGAGTGCGGGCGCTCCGAAATTGACGAGCTGATCAAGGAGGTGAGTGGGGGCCGTGCCTGGGGACCAGCTCTCCCAGCTGGGAGGTGAGGCCGGGCGGCCTCCACCCGCTCTCAGCCGCCTGTGCCCGGCAGCCTGCCCTTCCCCGGGGGCTGGTGCGGAGCCGCCTGCTCTGCATGGCGAGGCTCCCTCAGGCTCTGAACTCTTTCTGTTGTCACCATTTTGAGTTGGCATCGCATCCTCCCCTGCCTTTTTAGGCAGGCAGGCGGCCGTGCAGTGATGCTGCTCGGGTATCAGCGTACTAGCTGGCGGGCTGCCTGTCTTGTAAGTTGCAGCGTTTAGTCCTTGATGGGTTGGAAGGCCATAGAAGCAGGCTTGTTAGAATTATACACAAACTCATAGTTAACAGGCTGTAAGTAAAGGCTTGATGGGGTTTCCTTAGGCAAAATGCGTGGGTTTTTGAACACTAACTTAGCTGCCATTAGCCTTCTAAGTTTTCATGAATAGTCCCCGGCCGGCACTGCCCGGCTAAAATGATCCCACAGCTTTGGCAAAAGGTGGTTTGGTGCTCTAGCAAGTTTCTCAGTTCTCACGTGGCAGTTGTAGAAGCCTTCAGAGTGGCCTGATGTCAGAACAGGTGACGTGACCTAGCCCCCGTAGGCTGCCCGACTTCCCTGTCGACAGCAGCCGTTCAGTTTCCAGGTGGGCTTTGGCAGCAGACCCGGCGAATTCCTGGCTTCATTTCTTTCCAGCAATGTCCCATTTCCCGTACAAGGCTTTTCTGCCAACTCAGTTGGACTGGCACACCAGGGTCATAGGAAAATCAGAACTCAAAACGTTTCCTAAATGGATTATCCACCTCCTTCAAGGAACTGGTCAGAGTGAAAATCTCGACCCGTGGAGTGTGGCAGAGTTCGTCCAGCCTCCCCATTCACTGGTGTCCCAGGACTCGCCTGCTTCCCCTGGGTATCAGGGCAGCTGGATGACCTGGCCCTTTGGTTATACAACAGGCAGGTCCATGTCAAAGGCCCATGAACCTACCGGGGCCCTGAGAGGCTAGTGACTTGGCCCCATGGTCTAATTGCTAAGCTGGGTAGAGTTACTGTCCTGGATGTTTCAAGATGCAAAGTGAAACGTTCCTTCATCGCGTGTGATAAGAGATGACACCAAGGTTTTAGTTAAGTCTGTACCAGCACTGGCGTCCCAGTCACAGCACCGCTCTTCTCGGCCCTGCCTGCAGCCTTCCGTGGACGAGTACATGGGGATGGTCAAGAGAAGCCCCTCCCCGCCGGAGGCCTGCAGGAGTCAGCTCCTCCCAGACTGGTGGCTGCAGCAGCCAGGCGCAGGTGAGGGTGGAGCCCAGGGCTGGCGAGTGGGTGCCATGCACATTCAGTGGTTATCAGCCTTCAGTCCTTTCTGCCTTACGGCCACCGGGGTTGGTGGGGCAGTGGGGCTACAGTAACCCGTTTTACTGCAGGTGACTGAGCCCAAAAAGCTGCCATGGCTTCTAACCCCCAAGGCAGAGCCCATCCACACCTCTGCCCCGACTTGTCACCACCCCCTGGAAGGCCCAGTGTCCTTCCCACGTAGTTGGTGGCGCTCCCCACTGTGCTCCTGGGAAAGGTGGGCGGAGGGGCGGGTCCGCCTTCTCCAAGGCCAGAGGGAAGACGCAGCTCCAAGCCACGTGGGTCACTGGCCCATTTGGTCAGTCATTCACAACACAAAGGAGCCCTCAGAGCCAAGGGCAGCTCAGGGTGTCTGGAGAGGGGGAGAGCTTGGAACCTTGAATTTAAATCCCAGGTCAGGAAGTTGCATGTCTTATTCAAACCTCCGTTTACTTGTCTGTAAAATGGGCACACCAAGACCTGCCCACTGGGTCATGAGGACCAAACGAGGCATTTGCCCTTTGATTAGCTTCTGATGCTCCCCGCCCCCTCCCTGAAACGACCCTCCCTCCCTCGGGCAGGGACCCCTCTGCTTCCTCCTTTACCTCTTTCCCCCACTGTCCGCTGTGGGAGGCCGGGAGGTGACAGCTGGCCCAGTGGCCTGAGGCCGGCAGGCTGTATGGGGCAGAGCTGCTCCGACTCTGCTGCAGCGACGGCTCCAGGAGCGCTCGCTGGGCCCGGCTCCCCTCCGACACCAGGCCTGGGTGGCGGGCACAGTCCTGCCGTGTTCTGGTAGCAGGCCCTCGGCTGGGGAAGAAGTGTAGACCCAGTGTCACCGCCACACGGTCAGGAATCTTGCCACTGGGTCGGGAAGGAAGACACTGGATGCAGCGGAATCCTGTGGCTGGGTCTGGCTGGGTCTGAACTGGTTTTCGTCCTTCTCCGCAGGCTTGCCCCTGGTGCCGGGCTACACTGCCTATGATGCGCACCACTCAGGTACGGAGGTGCTGGGGGTGGGGTGGGCATCCTCTAAGGACACAACTTGAAGGCCCCTTGTGGGTCTGCGAGGGCCGTGGACGAGGGTGATCTGGCGTCCGAAGTTGGGAGTTGCTTCCTCCTCCTCACCGTGTGGTTTGGGAGTTAGCACGTGGCTGGTCTTTTTGAGGCTCTTCTTGGGTTCGGCCAACAAATACATTCAAAGAGCTCTTTACAGGCGTAACTAGGGGGAGAAAGAGTATGGGGACAGACCAGCTCCGCCCCTCCTGTGTGGCCCCAGGGGGAGTAACTGAACCACCTGGAACCTCAGGCGCCTGATCTATGAAGCGGGAAGAGTAATGACCACCACCTCCGAGCTTGTGACGCGGTGTTATTATTACAGCTTTCTGGGAGGAGCACAACTGGCCAACGAATGTCCCTGGTGTCAGTTTCCGTTACTCTCTCCCAAACCCAACTTTATAATGACAACGAGAATAATGATGGTGTTGATGGTGGTCTTGGTGGCCATGGTGCTGGGGGTGATGGTGGTGGCTGACATAAACGCACGCTGGCTAGCTAGGTGCCGGGGTCACTGCTGGGACCTTCGTGGCCTCGTCTCCTTGCTCCACCACCTCTAGGTAGGTGCCATTATTATCAGAAGCCTTGGGTCGCGTACCTCATGGGCGGCAGAGCCAGGCTCTGGCCCCAGGCTGTCCCATCCGTGCTCCCGGCCACATAAAATGCTGGAGACAAGTGCAAGTTAACACACCTCACTGCGCGGGCAGGTGCAGACGCCCTGTGGCCGCCAGCGTGCACTCTCGGCTGTACAGAGCCGAGGTGATCGGGGCGGAGGCGATGTTTGGAGCTGGTGGTGTGGCTCGGTGCCGAAGAGCATGGCCCCGCCAGGCGGGGTGAATCCAGGTGCCCCCCCCACTAGCAGTTGTGTTGCCAGGGCCTTCACCTGTCTACACCTCAGGTTCCTGACCTGGGAAATGGTGCAGTTATGAAGTCTCTCCATCGGGGTCGTTGTGAGGCTTAAATGTGCTAATAGGTCCAGAGCTCCGGCTTCTGGCCCACGCTGGAAGGCCGGGACGCACTCTGTAGCTCCTCTTTTGTCTGTTTTCCCAATGTGTCTAACAGCCGCCTGTGCGGTGCCCCCATGTGCCCAACACAAAGATGGGCGCTCGGCCCCCTCACGCAGAGGTGCGGGTGCCATTGTCCCCACTCTGCCGATGGGAAGACTGGGTACAGAGTGGTGGGGCCGCCTGCCCTGCTCCCCGAGCTTTGGAGTCCGCACTCCTGGGATCTTCGCCGTGCTGCCCCTGTGGTCAGACCGTCCCAGCAGGGCCGCCCACGGGGGGCGAGCGCCTGGGACGGGAGCAGGATGGGGTTGCTGTGGGCCGCAGGGAGAGCTGACCGGGGCTGCCTGGTGGCCTTGGTGAGTTGCTGCTGCTCTGCCATTGGGTGTGCAGGTCATTGCTCAGGCCCTCGAACCTTCTCTGAGCCCAAGCTGTCCTACAGCAGGAGGGGCGGTCACTACCACAGCCCCCAAAAAGCCAGCCCCTGAGTTTGGGAGAAAGGCAGGCTCTGGATGTTTGCACAGAAGGGACCTGCTGACCTGTCCTCATCTTCCCACAGCCTTCTCCCAGATGGTCATCAGCTTTTACTACGGGGGGAAGCTGGTGGGCCAGACCACCACCACCTGTCCCGACGGCTGCCGCCTGTCCCTGAGCCAGCCTGGCCTGCCTGGTGGCAAGCTGTACGGGCCCGAGGGCCTGGAGCTGGTGCGCTTCCCGCCTGCGGACGCCATCCCCAGCGAGCGGCAGAGGCAGGTGACTCGGAAGCTGTTCGGGCACCTGGAGCGCGGCGTGCTCCTGCACAGCAGCCGCCAGGGCCTGCTGGTCAAGCGGCTGTGCCAGGGCCGCGTCTTCTACAGCGGCAACGCCGCGCTGGGCCGGGACGGGCCCAACAAGCTGGAGCGCGACGAGGTGGTCAAGGTCTTCGACACCAGCCAGTTCTTCCGAGGTCCGTACCGCCGGCCGCGCTGCCCCCAGCCTGGAGGGCCCCGCCTGCTCCCGCGTGTCCTCCGCCCCTGGAGCGCGGGCACGTCCTGGCCGGGCGCCGGGGGGACCCTCCCTTGCCCGCGTGTGCAGTGTGCTGGTCGCTGCCTCACGCAGCCGACGGAGGATTTAGGAAGTGAGCGCCCGCTGCTCTGTGGTGGGCTGTCCCCACGCCCTGGGAGCCAGTTAGAAACGCAGCCGCAGGCCCCACCTCCGGCATCTGGCGCGGTCCCTGCATGGTGGACGCGCTGAGTGCTGGGACCACACCCGTGCGCGGAAGTGCTGCTGGTGGCCGAGGCTGCTCTGTGAGGCGTGTGGCTTGGACCCCGTCCTGCGAGTTTCTCCTGGAAGGTCAAAACGTGACAGCAGTCAGCCTGGCTCCAGTCAAAGCTGCCAGCTGGCTCCCTCCCCTGTGCCCCCAAAGCTCTTTGCTCCTCTCCCTGTAACGGCAGCAGCTGGAGCTGGTTTCAGGCCTCTCCTACCACCTGGCTAGTGCACTCCTGGGGGCTTCCTGGAGGAGGCCCTGGAAAGGTGGGCAAAGTGGTGTGTGTGAGCTCAGGTGCGAAAGCCCTGAGGCGTCTACCTGCTAGAGCGGGTCGTGAGGCTGGGATGCCACCCCCTCCCCTGGTGTCAAAGAGGGTCCTGAGCTGGGGACGCCGCCCCCTCCCCTGGTGTCAAAGAGGGTCCTGAGCTGGGGACGCCGCCCCCTCCCCTGGTGTCAAAGAGGGTCCTGAGCTGGGGACGCCACCCCCTCCCCTGGTGTCTTCACAGAGCTGCAGCAGTTCTACAGCCACCAGGGCCGGCTCCCTGACGGCAGGGCAGTGCTGTGCTTCGGAGAGGAGTTTCCAGATATGACCCCCTTGCGCTCCAAGCTCATTCTCGTGCAGGTAAGAACGGGCAGCTGCAGGGCTTGTGGCCAGATCTTGCCGCCTGCACATCTGGACCCAGTTCATACTTGGTCCGGAGAACAGGTGGCCAGGACTGGGGACTCTACTGTGTGCAGAGGCAGGCCTTGGTGAGACCTTCACGTGGGGGACATAGGTTCTTTTTACCTCTGAGCCCTCTTCTCCAATTCTGGGACTCTCACAATCTATGTGTTTCCACTCTTTTCTGTTTGGTTTTTTAAAAAAATCAAAACCTCTTTTTCAGAAAGAGTTCACCTTTTCAGTTGTCTTAAGGTCTAAGTGACTGATTAGGGCTTTGCTAGCCCTTAACTCTAGTCAAAGGAATGAAACTCTAATGGTGGAATTCTGGACCTCAGCCAGAACAGAACAATCTGGGGAGAGTACTCATAGGAGTCTTTGCAGGAATACTGCTTGCTCTTTCTTTCCATCTGCCTATTCTGGGTTCACTTGGGACTCACGTGGAGGTTCTGAATGATAGCTTTGGACTGGGGTAATCAGAGAAAGCCTTACCTCACTTCACACCTCCAAGTCTGGCCTTGTGCACTGTCCCTCCAGGTTGAGCAGCTCTATGTCCGGCAGCTGGTGGAGGAAGCAGGGAAGAGCTGCAGCGCAGGCTCCATGATGCAGGCCCCCGAAGAGCCCCAGCCAGACCAGGTCTTCCGGATGTTTCCAGATATTTGTGCCTCACACCAGAGACCTTTTTTCAGAGAAAACCAACAGATCACAGTTTAAGTCTCTCTCTCGGTCACCCCACCCGCATCTAGCCTTTACCTTATTGCAATTACTATCGTAATTATTTAAGGAGGTGGACCACTCGGCCTGGGTGGAACGCTTCCCTCTGCCCTTAATCTGGTGAGGGTGTCCTCTGAGGACGTGACAGGGAAACACAGCCGAGACCCACTTCTGAAATGCAGACCTACACGTGGAAACTCACACCAAGTGGTTTGGATGCTCTGACTGTAACCTGTAACCAAGACATTTATTTCCTGCGTTTCCCCCTATCATTAGTTGCTATGATTCTTTCAGCATTTTGAGAAACTTGATATTTCCAGAGATTTGGCATTCAATTTTACTGGCAAATAGCTGTTTCCAGTAAAGAAATATGGACTGGAAGATCACCTTTGGTTAGAGCTATAGACTTATGATTTCAAATGCTTGATTCAATGTGAAGTGTCTTTTTACTTTTAAGCATGTTAATAGGATTTAAAAATACTTGGATACTAGGCTCCCTTTAATAAGTGAAAGCAAAACTCTTGGACTGTTAGAAGACTGTACATTCTGCCTAGAATTTGGCGCCAGGAGACCATTTCCATCGCCAGGTGAGCTGGTGTGTTTTCATCTTCACACAGGGAAGGCTTTTCCTTTCGCCTTAAGGAAGCTGAGAGCTAAATTTATGTTTTCATTTCTGTAATTATACCTCTCCTTCTCTTCTAAATGATTTCGACCAGTTTTAAAAATATTTGTACTTTTAACTGACCTATTTTAAGTTAATTGTCCTGTTGTAAACTGCTTAAAAAAACATTTTTTTGATAAAGTGGGCCAGATATAGACCACAAGCTCAAAAAATAATTGCAGATTGTACAAGCATGTTGATTGTGCCTTAGATTCAGTCAGCCCCTTCCCGGGCCAGTGGTGGGCACCTCGGGCGCAGCCCCAGCGGCCTGGCCACACTGCGCCGTCCTCTCCCCGCTCACTGGGCCCCAGCCGTAGCGCGCCCTGGGGCGCACCGGCTCCCACCCTTCAGAGTGGGACGCTGGGATTCCAATGGACGTCCCAGTTTCAGCCCTGGAAGAACTTACCCTATTTAGCAGCAAGTAAGATGCAACTACTACCCAAAGCTGTGTACAGATGTTTACCCTAAATCATGGAACTAATCAAAAGCTGGGCAGAAGCCTGCAACAGCGGCTTGGCTAACCGGGTCACGTCACCCCACTGGCCTTCCGATGTGCGGTGTAACACACGTTGTAACTTGCACGGTTAAAAAGCACCAGGACATTTTTCTCTGAAAAACAAAATGTCTTACCTGCTAGATCGGGGCCTCTTGTCAGTCTGTACGACGCCCCGGGGCAGGCGAGGGCTGAGGGCCTGCAGGCTCGCTGCTCCTCATAGTCTGTGGATTAGGCTGAGTCAGTGCCACAGTCGGTGTAGACTCCTGGTGGGTTGGCGAGGGTCTGTCTGCTTCTCTCCCGCCTCGGGTGGAGAGAATTTTTTCTCTACTTTTTCTCCCAGCCTGGTTCAATGCCAGCCCTGGCCCAGAATCTTGCAGTCAGCCCTCATTTGGAGAAGTGGGAGAAGTTGGGGTTTGGGGGAGAGGGTTGCCCCAGCTCAGCCAACATGGTGGCCTTGTAGCTGTAAGAGTCCCTGATTTAAAATCTGAAAAGCCAAAGAATAAAGGATGCCCGTTTATCCTTCCCACTGCCACTCCTGCAGAGGGGCTGGAGGTGTGGCTGCAGCAAGGCTCAGCCCTGTGTGTTCTTCAGCTGTGTTTGAATTCACATGGGAATATGATAATGCCAGTAAAAGCGACTTGCTCTCGAGCCAGCAAAGCCAGCCTTACGTTAAGGATGACGTACCTGTTCCTGAGGTTTTGCCCGATAACAGTGGGCTTTAGTGCGTGGCGCAAATCCATGTTAAGCGCACATCTCTAATATGCTGAGTGAATATTTATTTTTTGTATCCATTATAGATGTTTATTGATCTCTTTTACTTTTATTAAAATGCTTTTCTAAAGCTGATGTGTGCCTTTTTTTTTTAAGTCACTGTCAAGTATCTTATTTTCAGCAGATTCTAGGTTCTTTAAAGAGGGAAATGCTAAACGATGCTGCGCCTCACCTGGAAGGGCTTTTGGCTCTTTTTCACCCATTCCCAGAACAAAAGCAGAAAGGTATGGGGACTGGCAGATCATACAGAATTCTTTGGAGAAAATGTGGGGGCACATCTTGTTTTTACAAAACCTGAGGGGTTTTAAGATCACGTTTGGGTTTCTGTGAGCCAGCTGGAGGGAGAAAGCAGGAGGCTGGCGCTCAGCCCCTGGAAGCTGCTGGAAGAGCCCCGTGGGAGGGCTGCCCGTGACAGGGGAGTGTCTCCTTCCACGCACGCACACGTGCTGGGCTTCAGGGATACAGCGGGGACGCCAGGGGCCTGGTCTGAAAGGGTCAAGGGGATGGCTTCATGGGATGCGCCCCCGGACCACCCAGGACAGACTGACCGACTGCAGGGCGGCGGACCCAGCCCGGGACCGTTCTTACTCCGCTTGCAGGCGAAGAGACTGAGGCACAGGTCTGCTGCCCTTTGTGTCCTGGGGGAACAGCTCGGTCTGCGAGGCCTTTGGACAAGCTCGCACAGCATTGATTAAGCTCCCCGGCTGGCTGACAGCCCGGGGAAACGCAGCAGGCAGGCGAATCGCTGGTTTCTTGGAAGTGAGTCACATTCATTCCCACACACGGCAGCTAGGAATTGTGTTTACAAGCAAGTCCATTTGTGTCCTGTGGATCAGGGCCAAATGTGGACACGTGACAAAGTCTGCTTCCCCCTAGACTTCAAGACCCTTATGCAGACAGCTGACAATCCTTCCTGCTCGAGTTCTCGCAGCCACCTCAGAGGGAGAGGAGGGGGCTGAGGAGGGCTTTCGTCTGCAGGGGAAAGAATTCAGGGACAAGCTGCTTCAGTCTGGGGTTCTAGAAAATGCCACTAGGGTCCTAGATGTGAACTAAGTTTTGAGGTGCTGACCCTCCTCTGCACAGTTAGCTTCTGGGATCTTGTATTGTGGGAACGGATCTCATGAGACATTCCAGAAAACAAGCAGCCTTCACTCTTTGTATTTTAAAAACATCGTTAACAAAATTAAGATATTTCAACAATTGCTTTCTGAGTGATGGTCACTTATCACAAAAAGGAAATTTAAAAAAATCCCTTTTAAAATTGCATCAGAAATAATTAAGTACTTAGGAATAAACCGTACTAAGGAGGTGGGGTAAGTATTCCACGAAGAATTCCACAAAGAATTATAAAACATTGATTAAGAAAATTAAAGGTGATTTAAAGAAAGGAAAGATACCTGGTGCTCCAGGATTGAAGAATCAGTATTCCAAACATGGCCGTGCCACCCAAAGCAACCTACAGATTTAATGTGATCCCTATCAAATTATCCAGGACATTTTTCACAGAACTAGAATAAATACCTAAAATTTCTGTGGAACCACAAAAGACTCAGAACTGCAAAAGCAACGAAGAAGAAAAAGAACAAAGCTGGAGGCATACCACTCCTGGACTCCCTGCAATAGCACAGAGGCACAAAATCAAAATGCTGTGGGGCTGGCATAAAACCAGACAAATGGATCATTGCAACAGAACAGAGAGCCCAGAAATAAATCCACAGACCTATGGTCAATTAATCTTCACCAAAGGAGGCAAGAATATGCAATGGAGAAAAGACAGTCTCTTCAGCAAGTGGTGTTGGGAAAACTGGACATTTGCATGTAAATCAATGAAGCTGGAACACTCCCTCATGCCATACACAAAAGTAAACTCAAAATGGCTTAAAGACTTAATATAAGACAAGACACGATAAAACTCCTAGGAGATAACACAGGCAAAAGATTTTCTGACGCAAATCTTTGCAATGTTCTCCTAGGGCAGTCTACTGAGGCAACAGAAATTAAGGGCAAAAATACACAAATGGGACTTAACCTGTAAGCTATTGCACAGCAAAACAACAACAAACAAACAAACAAAACCATAGGCAAAATAAAACAACAGCCTTTGGAATGGGAGAAAATATTTGCAGATGATGTGACTGACAAAGGCTTGATATCCAGAATATATAAACAATTCATACAACTTAGTAACACAAAGCAAACCACCCAGTCCAGAATTCGGCGGAAGACCTAAACAAGCAATTCTCCAATGAAAACACACACATGCTCCATATCACTAATTATCAGAGAAATGCAAATCCAAACTATAATGAGGTTTCACCTCACACCAGTCAGAATGGCCATCATTCAAAAGTCCATGAATGATAAATGCTGGAGAGGCTGTGCAGAGAAGGGAGCCCTCCCACACTGCTGGTGGCAATGTCATTTAGTGCAGCCATTACTGAAGACAGTATGGACTTTCCTCAAAAAACTAAAAATAGACTTAGGCTATGACCCAGCAATCCCACTCCTGGGCGTATATCCAGAGGGAACCTTAATTCAAAAAGACACCTGCACCCCAGTGGTCACAGTAGCACTGTATACTACAGCCGAGACACGGAAGCAACTTAAATGTCCATCAACAAATGACTGGATAAAGAAGCTGTGGTATATTTATATATCAGAATACTACTCAGCCATAAAAAACAAAATAATGCCATTTGCAGCAACATGCATGGACCTAGAGATCATCGTTCTAAGTGAAGTAAGCCAGAAAGAGAAAGGAAAATACCATATATTATCACTCATATGTTTAACCAAAAAAAAAAATGATACAAATGAACTTGTTCATAAAAGAGAAACAGACTCAGAGTCATAAAAAACAAACTTATGGTTACCAAGGGGGAAAGGGGGTGGGAAGAGATAAATTAGGAGTTTGAGATTTGCAGATAATATGTAATATATAAAAAATAGGTAGACTACAAGTTTGCACCATGCAGCACAGGGAACTATATTCAATCTCTTGTAATAACCTTTAATAAAAAATAATATGAAAATGAATGCATGTATTTATAAGTATGACAGAAACATCGCAGTGCACACCAGAAACGAACACAGCATTGTAAACCGACTGTACTTCATTTAAAAAACCTTCAAAAAAGAGGGGCATTTCTGAGACCAAGCCGCACGGTTCCTGGCTGTTTACGGGCTACACGTGCACACGGAGTGTGTGGTACATACAGTCACCCCTTCCCTGACCTCGGTATTCCATTAAGAGGACCAGAGTGTTAAAAAGAACAAAGAATCTTGAAAATAAAACTGTCTCAGAGAAACACAAGAGGGAGGGGCTCTGCCTGTTTTCGTTAAGTTTTGGGGGGCAAATCACAGTGCATTTAACAGATGGAGGTTCTCTCTCCCCTCAGGAGTTTGCTTCCTGCAGCTTCTGCAGAAGCCCTTCCTCTGACCCCCTGCTCCTGTCTGAAGCGTGCATTGAGCAATCCAGGCCAGTTAGAAATCCTGAAGCCAGAAATAAAGTGACTGTTGCTTTGCTGTCCCTGCACGTTTGCTCTGGGCCCGGCAGAGGCAGAAGGCAATGTTTGGAGGAAGCAGATGGCTTGGTCTACTGTACATTTCAGAACATTTCAACTGCAAGGCTAGCTGGGGCTGTTGCATCACTGGGCCAGACAGGGTCACAGGACAGAGGCAGGGACCCCTGGAAGCCAAACCGGTGGGCTGCAGGCTCAGTAGTCCAAAGGCAGGGCTCGAGGGGAGGGGGCAGAGGCTGGAGAGGAGAAAGGGGTAAACCAGTTGGGAGAAGTGCCTGAATTTTTACCCAAGTCCAGCACAGGCTGATGCAAGGGCCACATATATGGGCTGCGAAGCTGTGTTCAAAGCCTGCTGCCGCTGCTGATTCGCTGTGAGACACTGGGCAATGACCTCCCTCCTCTGAATTTCAGTGTCCTTGGCTATGAACTGTCCATCATTCCCACTTCACGTGGATGCTGTGAGGATCCACTGCCCTGATCTCATGACGTTGCTGGGAGAATTCACTGAGGTCATTCAGGAGCAGGTGACGTGGGCAGCAGTCTGGGAGACTGAGTACTGGGTGTGAAGCTGAATAGGGAGGCAGTTTGGTTCTGAGCGAGAATCGGCCTGGGCACACACTGTTCTAAGCCCATCACGCTGGGTGTCTCCACTGCCCCCAGAGTCCACCCTGCTCGATCTCCGGGAGGCTGGGCGCCGTGGACTACTACCAGGCTCCCCGCCTCTGGCCTCCGGCTGAGCGCAGCCAGTGGGACCCCAGCAGGAGACGAGAGGGAGGCGAGAGGTCAGGGCGCTCACACCGTGGTCTTCTCCCTGCAGGCCCGAGTCAGCCATGTCCCTCCCAGGGCAGTGGACTCTACATGACTGTTCCTGGCCCCAGTAACCACTCCCTCCCCTGTCCCTTTGGGTGATGACAGCTCTGCTGCTGCCTGTCCCAGCTCCCGTGCTCTCTCTTCTGGTGGCCTTAGACCAGGTGTCAGCAAATCTGGTGAATGCAGCCCCCTGTCTGTTGCTGTAAATAAAGTTTTATTGGAACCCGGGCAGGCTCGTTGTTTACACACTGTCTGTGGCTGCCGTCACACTTAATGACAGAGCTGAGCAGCTGCCACACGGCCCCCAAAGCCTGACACGTGTGCTGCCTGGTCTTTAGAGTTTACAGAGCAGTCTGCAAGCTCCACCTTAGAACCCCACCCCGAGGAGGTGGGTGCCTTTGCCAACGCCCCACGGCGTCTGGCTGGCACTTGATCATCCTCACACCTGTGAGACAGGGAGTCTGGTTCCCTGCATCCTGCAGAGGACGACACTGGGGCCGGGGGAGGCCAGCTAACGACGGCAAGGCAGGGCTGAGACGCGAGCTGGGAGCCCAGCGCCGGCGCACCCGCCGCCTGACGGCCGCGCTCCGGGCAGCTGCGCGCTCAGCCGGGCCGCCCTCGGCAGCGCGGGCGGCGGCGCTGGCCTGTGCTGGTTCGGCCCATTCCTGGGGCTGACACACCCTCACGCCTTGCTGGCCTGGGCTCGTTCGGACACTTCTCCTTCGCCACACCAGGCGTGGATTTCACAGCCTAATCTCTGAGGGAACCCTCTCGGGGATTTCGACGTTCCTGGGGGAGAGGGCCCCTAAAGCCTGCACACGTCGATGACACCCCTGCCTCTACCACATCTCCCCACGCAGCACCAACAGGGCAGGACCAGAGGCCACGCGAGGACCCTGGTACCGCCTCCTTGTGAGTGTGAGCAAGGCTGGGGGCACCTCTGGGCCACCTTCTTCTCCCGGGGCTGGAGGACTGGGGTCTGATGGGAGTCTGGCAGGTAATTACACGTTCCTCTTGTCACGGTTTAGTCAGTGCCCTCATCCTCTTTACCAGGGTGACTGTGCCCCTCAGGGACACTTGGCCATGCCTACAGACATCTTTGGTTGTCACCACTGGGGAGGTGGGTGTGACTGGTGTCTAGTGGGGAGAGGCCAGGGTGCCACTCAGTGCCCAGCAGTGCACCGCCAGCCCGCTCCCAGCTAGGACTGTCTGCCCCCAACATCGGCAGCGCTGATGGGAGAAGCCCTGCGGCGGGGGGAGGTGTCTGCCTTGCCCACTATCAAGTCTCAGTGTACCGCACGTGCTCAAATAATAGTCCTTGGAGAGATGAGCAAATGCTCTCAGACCCACGGGAACGGGGCCATAAACGCTTCCTAGACCTAAGGCACCACATAAGCCCCGTGCTGGCGGGGTCTTGGCACTGGGGTCTCAGAGGATGGAAGCGGAAAGCAACCCGGGGCAGGGGGACTGGTGGACCCCTGAAGGAGGAGGAGGACTGGGGTGTCCCGTGGGGAGGCACTTGGGCTCAGAGTGGGTGGGAGATGGGGGCCCGTCTGAGTCTCTGGAGGCAAACCAGGGCCTTTGTGCAGCTGGAGGGAAACAGCAGATTCCAGACACTGCACCTGCTCGGCCCAGCCAAGGCTGCAAGGCTGTCAGCCAAGACAAGGCTTTACTCAAGACGAACCTGCTTTTCGGAAGTCTCGGACGAAGGTGTGGGACTCCGACGTCCTGAAACTCAAGGTAATTCCGTCAACTGCGCCTTTCGTTTCCTGATTGTGAAGCGAGCTGGGGTCACTTCCCTCCCCCTTGGGTGTAACCTGCCAGCACCAGAGGTCAGCAGCACCTGCCTTTTGGATGCCTGCCCACAGACCAGGGGCTCTGCCCCACCTCTGCCACATCTGTGACTGTGTAACCTCTCTGACCCTCAGTTTTCTCGTCTAGCAAATGGGTGTGAAGCCACAGAGTTCTGATTTGCTGAGGAGCTTTGGATGCTGCAGCACAAGCAGGAAGACACGCCCTCACTGCCTGGGCTTGGCTGGTCCTGTCCGTGTGTGTCCAGCTGGCGTCCTTTCTCCCAATGGGGTGATGGGACGGAAGGACAGCACTGTCTTGACTTTCAGGGTCAAGGTAACTGCTTCCCTGATTTCCTTTATGCTTTTACTCCCAAGCAGCCCCTGAACACACGCCTGTTTTGGGACGTCCGGCAACAGAACCTATAGCTTGCTTTCCTCCTTGTCTGGCTTCACTCGCCTGCCATGTGGGGAGTGCCACCCGCTGCCTGGACTGTCCTCATCCAAGAGCTCGGGTGGCATTGCGATGCTCACTGGTGGCACGTTAGTAACCTCTGTGCCCCCAGACTGCACTGCTGGTAAAGCTGCTACAGCACCTGCACACAGGTACCCTTGTGGACACCCAGCGCAGCTGCCAACTCGGCGGTTAAGACTACGTGGGGCTGTGCGAGAAAACCGCCCAGCTGCCTTCCAAACTCCACACTCCCACCAGCGGTGAGTGAGTGAGCCCTGAACTTGCTCCGCAGACCTTTGATCCCTGTTACTCAGTGAGATAAGCACAGTTCCCGCCTCTGACACCAGAGTGGCTGTGACGGATGTGGTCAACGGCTTGGGCTCGGGCAGGAGGTGGGCTCCCTCACCCACGTTGGCTGTTCACGTCCAAGTGCCCATGGACAGAACAGTTACCACCCCACAGCCCAACCCGTACCGTCCTCGTCTGTGGACGGGAGATGTGGGTAGGACCCAACTCAGGGGACACTGGCGGTTTGGATGGGGCACTGCAGTAACTGGGGGGATGGAAGGCAACCATGAATATTAGCCACCAGCTAAGTATTAGTGATACTAGAATATGAGTTGTAACTGGCAGTGAGCTTCACAGAAGACTTCTCTTACCCAGATGCTTAGAAAGTTCAAGAGAGAAGGAACTGGTTGAAGGCGGGATAATGTCCCCCAGAACGTCCACATCCTAGCGACCTTCACGGCAAAAAGGACTTTGCAGATGTGAATAGGTTAAAGACCTTGAGATGCAGAGATGGTCCTGGATTACCCAGGTGGACCCCTGTCATCACAAGGGTCCTTACGAGGGAAGGCAGGAGGGTCAGAGTGAGATACTGGAAGATGCCACCCTGTTGACTATGAAGATGGAGCCAAGGAAAGCAGCGCCTTCAGAGACTGGAAAAGGAAACAGGTCGTCCCCTGGAGCCTCGAGAAGGAACCAGCCCTGCGATGCCTGGATGCTAGCCCAGTGAGACCCATTTCAGACTTCCACCCTCCTGACTGTGAGAGAATGGATGTGTGCGGTTTTAAGCCCCTAAGTTTGCGGTCATTCGTTACAGCAGCAAGAGGAAACGGATCCAGAACCTCCGTAAGGACACCAAGGCTGAGAGGCTGTCAAGGGGCTGAGGTTCCCGGGCAGGGACGTGGCCCTGCAGGGACATCCTCCTGCCTTTGCTTCTCCGACTTGCCTTCTCTCCCGTCCTGAGTCCAGGGCTCTGTTGGTGATATATGGGAGCTACCCTGCCCAGAACACTGGGGACAGGGGTGAAAAACCCCAAGGTTGAAAATAGCTCTGTACCCGGTGTGGTTCGGTTTCTGCTTCTCAGCTGGCTGTGAGGTTCGGCAACTCAAAAGCCACTTCCTCCTGCCTCGCTTCTGCCAGCCCGTCTTTGCTGGCACTTCCCCCGCTCCCATTCCCACTCAGCTCAAGCTGTCTGAAAGCCAAGCCCTCGGCCATCCTGGGGTCAGGAATGTGTCTTTCCATGGAAAAATTCCTGACACGCTTCCCGGACAGCCTGCGACCCGGGCTTTCTGGTTTGGAGGATTTGCTTTTTTTCTCTTTTTTTGGTGACGATTATGGTCTTCCTCCTTTTGAGGTTAAAGTCAGTCTTCCTTTCTCTAGTGTGAAATTCAACCATGATGCTTTTACAGTCAAGATTATTTCCATTCAAAACCACTGTTAGCACAGTGTGAAGACACTTTCCTTTGCTTCCACTGAGTTCTTGGGCTTGACCTACAGGTGCCGGGCGGCTGGGAAATGTGAGAGTCATCTGACGCCTCGCCTGAGCTGCGTGGGAGGGAGGGGATCATTCTCTAAATGAGGCTTACAATTTCTGTTTCATTTCAGATACGAACACTTCAAAAATGCCGAAGATGTTATAGGAAAAGCCTGTGTTTCCCATAAAGACTCAACCTAACAGCAGCCAACTAGTTGTCCAATTTACTCCCTAGCATGGAGGTGGTCCTCAAGGGATATCTGCTGAATGAATAACCAAATGAATGAATGTGTGAGTGGGGTGGGGGGCAATGAATCCTGGAGCAATGGAGATGTTCCAGAGTTTGCCCTCACATTCAACCTCTTTTTGAACCCTTTATCAGGTGAACAACCCCGAGAGTGGCTGTAACATTCGCTGAATGGAGACCAAGATGAGCCAGAGGGCCAGGAGGGAGCAAGCCTTCGGAGTCTGGAAGAAACAGAGCCAGGCTTTGGCTCACTAAGTGCACGAACGACGGCAAAGGCTGAGGGGGACTTAGTGTGCGGGGAGGCGCGTGTGTATCACATGGACGACAAGGTGTCTTCCTAACTGCGAAAAAACTCACTGTGAAGAAACGCACAGCTGTTGAGGACCTAACAACTCATTTACCCACCTTCTAAGAGCATCATTCCCATTATCCAAATGAAGAAACGGAGACTCAGCAACATATAAATAAGCAAACTGCCCAGGTCTGGGTGACAGACCAGAATTTGCCTGGAGTTTGGTCTGGGAAAAGGACACCATCCACTTGCTCTCTTCTTCCTTGCTCAGGAGCCCCAGTTTTGTTCGTCTATGTACTCCTCCACGTGATTTATAGTGAGGGGTCCCCACCTTCAGACCCGGCTGCAATTCCTTGTGCCTCTCTAAGACAATACTGTCACCCCTTGCCCTTGGCACTGAAGGTTCAGGAAGGAGCCTGTGACTGAGTAACGGCAAGGAGCTGTGAGGAAAAGACCTGCTGGAGCTTCTAGGGCGTCTCCCAGAAGCAGGCCCCTCCTTCCTCGGCACGTGACCATGTGTGTGTGTGTGGGAGGGGTGACAGCATTGCTGCTGCCATCTTGCTGGGGGCCCGTGAGCAATGCAGACACCTGGGCGCCGCGGGGTGCGGCAGAGGAGCGCCAGACCCAGGCTGCCTCAGTTAAGCATTGTTTATTTTCAATGGCAGATATTCCCTTGAACCTGCAGTTTTCTGCTCCTGACACACTGGTTCCTCCTCCTCATCTCCTCCCAACTTCCTTCCCTCACCAGCTAGGAGAGCACGAGGACGCTGAGGCCTCCTGCTCCTGGCCCAGCCCCTTCATTTACACAAATGGTCTCTCTGGCCCCCCCCCACTTGCTCAGCTGTAAAATGGGACTCTCCTGCGGTGTTCGCTTCCCAGCGTGACCGGAGTGTAGGTGAAGAATCACACGTAAAGTAAGGCACCCTCAGAACTGTCACCGCGCAAAGAAACGCTGGCAGTGTCGATCCACTTACCCGCCGCGCCGCCGCCGCGCGTCCGGAGGGCCGCGCCGCTGTGGACGGCGGTCTCCTCCCAGCGCTCCCTCCCCGGCCCGCGCGCTCCTTCTGCGGGCGGACTACCGTTAGTGAGAGCCGCCGGGCCCCGCCGGCTCCTCCCCGGGAGAGGACGGCTGGAGCAGGCCGGTGTGGGCCCCGAGGGGTCCAGGTCCGCGCTCTCCGGGGACAGGGCCGGGATGTATGTGTGTGTGTGTGTGTGTGGCAGAAGCCTTAGTTGTAAACAGCAGACACCAACTGCTACAGTTAAGCGTATAGAGCGCTCACTGGGAGGACGTCAGGCGGGTGGAAAATAACCCGGAGGGCGAGAAGCCGGCCTCTCGCCACTCCTCGTGCTTCGAACGCATGTGTGGCCGCATCTGATTGGCGAGCCTGTGTCACATGACTGAGCCCCGCCTACCAAGGGAGGCTGGGAAGTAAGGGCTAGGGCCTGATTGGCTAGATTGGGTCACATGACTGAGCCCTAGCTGCCAAGGGGGTGCTGGGAAGTGAGGGCTAGAGAGTGACTGGCCAGACTAGGTCACATGACTGAGCCAAGGAGGCTGCTGGGATCAGTGAGGACTAGGGCGTGATTGGCCAGCCTGGGTCACATGACTGAGTTCCACCTGCCGAGGGGGTGCTGCTGGGAAGTGAGGACTAGGGCCTGATTGGCCAGCCTGGGTCACATGACTGACATGGTAAGAGGTGAGGACTAGGGCCTGATTGGCCAGCTTGGGTCATATGACTGAGCCCTGGCTGCAAGGGAGGCAGGGGAGTGGGGGACTGGCGTTTTCTTTTCCCCTTTCCTGGGTGGGAAGGTCCCTTGCAGCAGATAGGCGTGAAGGCTGGGTAGCCCAGGTCAGGGAGGAGTGACTGTCCTCTTCACGCGGGTGTGCCATCTGTATCCCGTCCATGCCGACTGGCTACATGGGCAGGAATGATGACTTAAACCCCTAAGACGCCTCAGTTCAGCTGGCTAGTCTCTGAGGGTGGGAGAGGGACTCAGACCAGGGCTTCTCAGCATTTTTCTCTCGGCACCTTGCGTTTGAACACTGGGATCTGTGGCCAATCAGCTGAAAGATTAAAAGTGTCAAAATAACAGGTCAAAACAGCACTGAGGGCCAGTGCAGGTGGAGTGTAGACTCACATCTAGGTCTGGGTCCATGTGAGCCCCAACCTGCAATTATAGGCATTTGGCTGCGTTTCCTTTTCGATTGATTGTGTTAGCCACCAAATGACGGAGTTTTCAGAAGTACAGTTTGTTCATTCACCCACCCAGCTGTTCACTCTCCATCCACCCACCCATCCACCCATCGTCCATTCATCTTATCACCCATCATTTGTCCACTGAGCCAAGCTCGGTGCCAGGCTTGGGACACAGTCAAAGGAATCACCCCTGCCCTAAAGGCACCCACAGTCTTGGTGACCTCACAAAATGCCAGGCAGCTCCCATTTGGAGTTTCTGAGACTTAAAGGACTTGGGCAACTCTCCTGAGTCTCCCCGGGGCTGCCGTGGGTCGGGCACATTCAGGTAATAATTGAAGGTTGGACCATCAAATTTGCATTTTTTACCCTTTTGGTCTCAGTATTGCAGAGGAAACTTTTCTGGAAGTCTTAAAAAAAACTGAAGAAAAAAAAAAAAAAACACAGGAAGCCATGTCTTGTGTTCTTTGTAGCGAGTCTTGTGCTAATTTTGAACCAAGCTTTATTTTCTTTTATTTTTAAATTCAGAGTCTGTTGTGTGAAGAGAGGTTTCCTCCAGTAAAGTGGCAAACTCAGCCCTGGACCTGCAGTGGGCAGGAATGTTGAGAGGGCCCTTTGGAGTCGGGCAGAGAGGGTGAAATGCACACAGACACTCCCAGCTCTGCCACCTACCAGCTGTGTGACTTTGGGGGAGCAGCTCTGTCTCTCAGTGCTCTAGCATCCTCATCCCTAATCTGGCAGCAATACTGGTAGCACCTACTTGTCAGGGTCCAGTGGGGGCAGGAGGAGTAAACACACACACACACGCTACTCCATGGGGCATGAGCTCCCCGGTGCCTCTGGCCCAGGCAGCACAGCAGACGAAGATGGAGGGAGAAAGGGGTGAGGTGAAGAAACGCAGGGCATCCCGCTGCTGCTGCCAACGGTCCAGGGTGAGCACGGGGCCACAGTAAGCACTACAGACGTGCCTGGGGTACACCCACTCCTCTCTGAGGTGCTCCAACCTTCTCAGGTTATGTTGGTGTCATCGCCAGGTGGGAATTTATTACTTCGTCTGCCACCTCCTTCGTGTGACATCTCTTAGCAGCTTCTCACGTGACAGCCACGCCACTGGCTGAAAATGTCCAAATCCACATCTTTAGCACCAACATGACAGATTCCCGAACCGTCTAATGAACACCCCCTTGACTTCTCTGCTAAGATGGCCAGACGCCTCAGACTGAAAATATCCCTAATTCCTTATTTCAAACACTGCCCTCCCCCCGAAAGCCATTCCCCTTCCCATCTTCTATGTCTCAGTTAAGGACAGCTGCAGAGTCTAGAAACCTGAGTGTCACCCGAGCCACCTGGCTCTCTCCGGGCCCCCACCATCTCTTGCCGAGATAATTGCCCTGGTGGGGTAACTATTTTCCTGCAAACTTCTGGCCACGAGCCACACAAATCTGATCACACCATGACTCCCCAGCCTGAACCCCATGGTGACTTAGAGCTATGCTGTCCAATATGGTGGCCACTCACCCACGTTGCCTATTTACAGTAATAAAATTAAGTTGTGACTGCCACCCAGCTGGCCTCCAGACTGCCTGCTCTGCTCCATCATCCACACAAGAGCCAAAGAGTACAGCCTACAACCTGGGTCTTAAGAGACCAGTGCCCAGCTCCTTCCCTCTGCTTAACCATCACTTGCAGCCCATTCTGTGGCTCATGCCCCTGGCTACCCCTCACCCACCTGTCTGGCCTCCTCCTCCCTGCCTCCTTCCACACGCCTCACTCTCGGCCCCCTCTCCACCCTCTGGCTCCCTTGGCACCTCTGTGGCTCCAGCCTGCCCTCCATCCTCTCCCTTTCCTTGCTCCTCCCACAGGGCCCCAGGCTGACATGTAGGTCCCTCGCGTGAGGAGGAGGCGGAGGCCCAGTGCCGGGTGCCCTGCTGTGGGGATGCTGGCTCCTCGGCAGGCGCCTCGGGCCTCATGAAACTGATGTTCCAGCACTTCTTTCTCACGTGGGCGTTTTACTGGGCTGTGCGCCAAATTTTGTATTCTTTTCTTTTAAAATATTTTAAAATTCGATTTATTTTTGTTTTCTTTATCTTAAAGAAAGAGGACCTTACATTAAGGCCCACAAACCTAGATCCACTCTGGGCAAGCCGTTTGGCCCAAATAACCCGTTTCCCCCAAATAACCCGTTTCCGCATCTTTCAATTAGGAATAAGAAGACCTCTTCACGGGGCTAGAGCGCCAGCATGATGGTGTAAGAAAACGGGGTGGCGCTCAGCACCATACCTGGGGTACGATGGGGTGGGACAGTTAATGTTGGATCACGCGGTTTGATTGATAGAATGAATCAGTGTTCACATTGTTAGAATTAACAGGTCCAATTTATAGGCATGCTGACCTTGGCCTCGGCCTGTACAGCCTGGTGGGGTGGGTGTCACGGTTGCTCCATTTTTCAGATGTGGAAACTGAGGCTTAGAGAAGCAGAGTGACTTGGGGTGTCAGGCAGTGGCCCACTGGTGGGGCCAGGTCTCTGTGGCTCAGAAGCCAGGCTGTTCCTGGGCGGGTGCTGTTCCCCGGCGAGGCGCTGGGAGTGGGTTCTGCCTGTGGAGCACACCCGCCCGGTGCAGAGACCCTGGCTGGGGCTCCGGAGCGCGTGACCGGCTCAGGCTCTGTGCCCCACTCTTCTCCTTTCTATTTCAGCTCTTCTCATTCTGAATTTCATTTTGGCTCGGGCTCCTACCTTGACATACACACCCAAGAGCGGAGCAAAGTTTCGAGGACCCCCAGCCCCAAGGTAGTTCCACAGTGACAAGGTGCCCGGCTCACGGGATGAGTCATGCACCTTTCTGATAAGAAAAGTGAAAAGGCGAAGTTGCGACCTGAAGACGCCCTGCAACTTCCTGAATCCAGCGCTCCACGTCCTGCCCCAAGGAACAAGCGACTCCCCGAAAGGAGGCACAGGTGGAAGTCCCACGTTTCGCTGCCGTTGGAAGGGGAACTGGTCGGGGAGGCTTGGTTTCAGGATCTCACCTCCCTGCCGGTCGGGGGGTCAGGGAGTGTCCCCCGGAGCCCCTGCGGAGCAGCGCTGGGGCGGCCTGACCCCTCGTGGCACCTGCGCCCGGTGGCCCACGGCTGCACCTTCTCCGTGCGGCAGGACCACGCTGTTGCGACATGGGCTGCTGAGGGCTCTGCGGCCCCTCTGGTCAGAAGGCAGCCCAGGTGCTGTGGGCGAGGCCCCCTTGAGGAAAACACCAGCTGCCTCACTCTCCCCGGGGCTGGTCTCGGCCCTGCACCCCATAGTGCCTGCACTCGGCGGGTCAGCAGCCAAGAGTCTAGGCTCTTTGGTTAGACGTCCCGGGTTCGGGTCCTGCCTCCTCTATGTACTTGCTGGGTAATTTCGGCAATCTACTTCCCCTCCCCAGGCCTCAGTTTTCTCATCTGCATGATGGATGAACTAATAGTATCTGGTTCACAGGGAGGCTGGAAGGACCGAGCACATTGCATGTCAGGAGCCTGTCGTTGCGAGAAATGAGGCACAGAATGAAGGAAGGAGGTGGGGGCCCCTAAAATGCTGCTCACTTGACACAGGGGAACCTGACACCACCCTGTGAAAAGCTTTTACTTGGGAAACAATTTGAAGTGAAGCAGAAAAGCTTTAAGAATTGTGCAAAGAACATGCTCATACTTTTCCACCCAGACTCACCTATTTTTTTAAAAACTTGAGGTATAGTCAGTTGCAATCTTGTGTCCAATTCTGGTGTACAGCATCATGTTTTAGTCATACATTTACATGCATATATTCATTTTCCTATTTTTCATCACCTATTTTTTTGTAATAGCTCTGAGACCTTAGAGCATACAATTTGCTCATCTAAAGGCTGCCATTCAGTGGCCTTCAGCATCTTCAGAGATTGTGCAACCATCACCACAGTCAATTTTAGAACATTTTCACAGCTCCCTCCTCCAAGAAACCCCACACCCCTTGGCTCACCCTCATCTATGGTTAATATATATATTTTTAACTGTTGATACTTCTATGCATCCTTTTGACTGGTGGCTTCCAACATTTTTGAGTCTTAGAGACCCTTTAAGTGTTAAAATAGTCTGCAGAGGCCTAACATTCATTTATTCACTCAACACGTGTTTCTTGAGCGCCTGCTGTGTGCCAAGCCTGGTTCTAGGAGTTGTGGCTGCAACAGAGAGCAAATCCCATGCTGAGAGAATCCACGTGAATCACAGCATGGAGAAGAATGAGGAAAGGGGCACTGGAGAATGCAGCAGGGGAGTGGGGGCAGGCTTCTGTGGGCGTCGTGGAGCTGGGTGTGTCCGGACAGAGAGAACAGCACATGGGAAGGAGCTTGCTCGAAGGCAGAACGGACAAGAGGCCGGTTTTAACTGGAGGGTAACCTGAGGCCACAGGGGCGTTGTCGGGGGTGGGAGCAGACCACACAGGGCTTGCAGAGGGTTTGACATTTCCATCTCCATGCACTGGGAACCTCCATAATTATCAGACACTGCGCTGAATTCTGTAACATGCTTTGGCCCACAGGTTTGTCCTTAATCACAGCAGCCTCTGCTCTGTCTGAACAGTAGTTATGTACACGTGCGCGAGAAAGAGCGGGATGGGAATGCCTTGGGAGGACTCCCTGCTGCTCAGGAGCCCATGTCCTACCAGGTAGCCGGACACCACTGCTTTAGACCCTCCTTATTTCAGCATTTTATAAACTCCATTCCACAGGTCACTGTACCCCATCCCCCCCAAAACCAAAAGAAACCCCAAGCGTTCACAAGTTTTGGGAGTACCCCAGTTCTTTCTGGGCATTTCACAGTGCACAGGAGCATCTTTAAGGCTCTGAAAAGTCTCGCAGGAGAGAACCCAGGGATTGCCAAACTCAACCGCCCAGGGAACGCTTTTATTCCATTACTCCCATGAGACTAGTGTTATGTGAAAAATGCTTTGGGAAAGATGGCTTAATTCTGCAAATGAGCCAGCTGAGGTGTGGAGGGGGGACGTGTCTAAGACCCAGCTAGAGCCTGCACAGAGGGGAGGCTGCTGTGAAAAGCGGAAATTACAGGGTGTTTTAAGAAGAGTTCACTCTTATTACTCTTAAGGACGCAAAAGCCCCCGACACCTGGGCACTGGCCTGGCTCCCGGCTGGGCATAAACCAGCTCCCAGCACACCAGCCTTGGGCAAGGTCATGGAAAAATGAGGCAACAAAGATTGCAATGGAACCGACAACGCCATCACAGGCGCTCCTGGAGGGGCTCGGCTGGGGAGCCTCGACACGCTCAAAAACACACAGTCCTCCAAACTTGCACACCCGCCCTGCGCTAGACATGAAGCGGCTTTCTGAAAATACATGGAATCGTTTTGCAAAGACATTCACTGCGATAAGGCTTGACTCAGGGTGACTGTGTCTTCCAAGCGAGTCATAGACCAAGAAGCACTATATCATGATTAAGAGGGACAAACAATCAGGTATAAAATAAACTACAAGGGTGTATTTTACAATGTGGGGAATACAGACAGTATTTTATAGTAACTATAAATGGAGCACAACCTTTAAAAATTGTGAACCACTATGCTGCGCACCTGTAACATAGAATACGGTACGTTGACTATACTTCAATTTAAAAAATGTGATGTTGTAAAATAAACATGTAAATAAATTAAAAACTTAAAAAACGCTGACATAAAAATGCCCAGTCAAAGTGCAGGGAGCTATGACGGAACATAGCAAGGTCTTCACCTAGGGTGGGAGGGTCAGGGAGAACTCGAGCCAGCGGCAAGCAGACTGAAGGTGGACAAGTGGACGTGAGAGCCAGGCAAAGAAGAGTGGGCGAAGAAGCTGGCAGGTGCCCCTCAAGCTGACAGTGTAGCTCTTTGGACGGCTCTGAGCCAGGGAGGACCTGAGCCTATTGGAACGAGAAGAAAAAGCAATATTTTCGTGGGTGGGAAGTGTGCAGTGTGGGGAACAGTCAGCAACTACGTAATAGCTTTGTATGGTGACACGTAGCTAGAATATCGTGGTGGTCAGTATGAAATGTACAGAAATATCAAATCGAGTCACTATAGGTCAATTATATTTCAAAAACAAACTCATAGAAAAAGAGATCAGATTTGCGGTTACAGCGAACTGGATGCAGGCAGTCCAAAGGTGCAAACTTCCAGCTGCAAGATAAAACAAGCACCAGGCGTGTGCGGTACAGCGTGGTGACTGTGCTTAACGCTGCTGTATGTTACATATGGAACCTGTCAAGAGAGCAAATCCTAAGTTCTCATCCCAAGAAATGTTTTCTTCTATTTCTTTAATTTTGTACCTGTACGCGATGGTGGATGTTTACTAAACTTATTGTGGTAATCACTTCGTCATGTATGTAAGTCAAATCGTTATGCTGTGCACCTGAAACCTGTACAGTGCTGTATACCCGTTACATCTCAGTAAAACTGGGGGGAAAACAATTTTTTAAAAAAGAAGTACTATATCACAAATGATGGAAAGATACAGTTTACTCCCCTCTCCCCAAGTCCAAGCTTAAACCCAGGCCTCTCTACACCAGAGTGAGCCTTTTCCATCGCAGGCCACATCTGCTGTCAGGGCACTGGAGGAACTGGGCGAGGTACCCCGCAGCTCCACACGGAGCTGGGTGAGGACTTCCACGCTCCTGGCTAAGGGGGAAGCCGGTGATGTCTGATGGTTATGATCGCAAATCCAGGTCCATTCCTTCTGTAACCCAGTGACCTTGGGTGAGTTTCTCCATGTTCCTGAACCTCAGGGGGGTCTGCTAATATTAGTGTCCACAACTCATATTTGCTTAAGGATTTAGTAGAAGGCATGTATGAAGTGTTTAGCCCGGCGCCCCGTCAAAAAACGGTGACCGGCATGGTTGTTGTCACCGTTACTAACTACCTAGTAGAAGATGAAAACGAACATACTTACATATATGCATGACTAGGACACTGTGCTGGACACCGGAAATTGACACCTTATAACTGACTGTACTTCAACTTAAAAAGAGTCCCCGTGTAGACCTGCGGGCAGCATCCTTTCTAGACTAGATCAAGCTCCCAGCTCTGGCTCTCCACAGGAACCACCGGAGGAGCTTTGACAACTACAGACGCACCCCCCAACCCCGAGATTAGGAGTAAGAGAAAAGCTGGACATGGCCTCCCTTCCATGAAATGTATAGAACTCTGCTGAGTGAGCAAGGACAGATGGTTGGACGGTCTGTTCCCTGCAGCCAGTGCCCTGTTTTGCAGCCCTGGGGCCATCTTTAGAAGATCGACCTTGCTGGCTGTGCCCAGGGCTGCTGGAAGCCCAGGAGTGGTGGGCGTCACAGGGAAGTGGTCGGCACCAGACCCTGCATCACTCCCCCGCGCGCTGAAAATAGCTAACATGTGTGGAGTGCTTCCAGCATGCCCAGTGCCGCACGTGCACACGCGGCTTTGATGCCCACAACCCTGCAAGGTACGTGAGTTAGTTCCCAGTTGCTGCTGTACCAAAGGAGTCCAAGCCTGCTGGCCTAGAACAGCACAAACGTCTCTTCTTACGGCTCTGGAGGAGTAAGGTGTCAGTGGTGCCGTGCGCTTTCTGACGGTGCCGGGGCAGGACTGGCCTTCTTGACTCTTCTAGATCCTAGAGGCACCCACATCGCTTGGCTCATGGCTCCTTCCTCCATCTTCAAAGCCAGCACTGCCACGAGGAGTCCTTCCTGCATCACTTCCCCTTGACTCCCTCTTCTGCCTCCCTCTTCCACTTTTAAGGGCCCTTATGATGACATTGGATCCACCTGGATAACCCAGGCTAATGGCTCCATCTTGAAGCCAGCTGATACATGGATAACTGAATCGCTTTGCTGTACACCTGAAACTAACATTGTAAATCAATTACACTTCAAGCAAAAATAAAATTAAAAACAAACGTGATTAGCAAGCTTAACAGTAATTCCCCTTTGCCGTGTACCCTGACACACCCACGGGGAGCTGGGGTGGGACACCTCCGCGGGGACCGCCGCCTACCGGTCTGCATTCTATTCATTGTTCCCGTAACAGAGATGAAGACACAGAGGCTCAGAATGGCTACGTGGCTTGTGACCGACCACACAGCAAGTGTGGGCTCCAGCCAGATCCCCGGACCCTTCGCTGGGGGTCAGGGGCCCGCCCTCCTCCTTCTGCAGCCTCTGCAGGCCTAACTCGGGCTATGGGCTTCCACGTGGTCGTTCTCCATGACACAGAGGCTCGTCCCATTCCTGCAGCCTGAGCAGATGCAGAAACCACATGCAGAGGGGGGAGGCCCCTCGCTTCCCACCCCACTCCCAACCCCCTTGAGTCACAGATGGGCTTCAACCCAGCTCCCCACCACACCCTTTCCAAGCCAGTTTCTGTTCATTTAATTGGACCCATTGCGTGTGGAGCCGAGCCAGCTGGGAACATGGAGGGAGGTAAAAATAAGAAGCCGTTTAGACTCTAGAAACTTTTGCGGCCTCACAGGGGCAGCGCCACATGCTGGGGGCACCGGGTGGGCTCGTGACCATCTCAGAAGGTGCTCCCTCCATCTCCCCGCTCTCTCTCCTGAAGCCCTGCCCCGCCCCCCAGCTTACCCAGCGGTAAACTCTGGGTTCCTGGACCACTGGTCCAGCCTCTCAGGGGCCTTCGGGGCCTTACTGGGAATACGCACCTGGGAGCCCATTAGCAGGTCCCATTGCTGCCTCTCTGGAGCTGCGGGATGTGGAACCGTAAGGTCCCAGCACCTGCTCCGCTGGATTCTAGAGTCTACATGGGGCCCAGCGAGTGGAAAGCTCCCCGGGTGACTCGAGTGTGCGATGTGGCTGAGAATCCCCACTTAAAGTTCTAAAATTTCTAGACCCTTCTGACGACGGGGTTTCGTCTTTGGATTTTTTCATCTGTTCTGAATTTATTTTTGCAATGAGCATTAAAAAAAAATAACAGTAAGACACAATTTATGTACATAAGTTTCCATTTGAGAAAACATAAAGCCAAGACTCTCATCGCATGGAAGGCTGAGTGTGAGGCCGGCAGAGGAAACCCAGTCTTTTCTACAGTTCAGGCCCCATGGGGGACCTGGTCAGTGCAGGGCTCACCTGGCAAACGCCAGGTCCCTTCCCTGCTGGGGGGTGTGACACTCCATGACATGGAGGGCAAAGGGACATGGAGGGTGGGGGGCTGGGCGGGGCCGGCCCAGCCCCTCCCTCTGGTGGCTGCAGGGGCTCCCACTCCTTCCGAGCTGCTGGCTGCCCGGCCTGGCCTGGCGACAGGGCCCTGGCCCATGACTCCGTGGCTTTCTCAGCAGGGGCCCGGGCCGGCACTCCCAGGACAGGCACAGAGCTGGGCAGGCAGGATGCTTTAAGTCCAGGTAGCAGCAGCATCATTTAAGAGACAGCAGTCGGTGGGTGGGCTGGCCCTAGGGAGGGGACAGTCTGGGAGAGGAACAAGTGAAGGGAGCAAGAGGGGCGGGCTTTCCTTGAGTCCCTCGAGCCTCGAGCCCCTCGCCGAGGGCGGCGGGCAGGCACATGAGATGGTACAGGCAAAGTGGTGCAGGGCAAGGCAGCCTCTGATTTGCCTGTGAGCCTGGGGACGGACGGCAGGAGAGGGCTGGGGGCTGCTGAACTCGCGGGGCCAGGGGCAGTGAGCCTGGGCCTCTCTGGGGCCGGGGCTGGCCTGGCCTTGGATTGAACACAGGTATTGAGGGAGGGGAGGGCGACTTCCATCAGGGGTGAGAGGAAACCCCTGGTGACCCGAATGAGTCCCACACAGCGGGATTTCAGGCAGAATCCAGGCAGGTGTTCGGGGGCGATGTTTTTCCAGCTGTGAGAACACACTCCTCTTACACCGCCTGTTCTAGACACGACACCCAGTTACGCCCTGGGCCAGGCGGCCCCCCGAGGGCAGGGTTCTCACAGGCCTAAGCTCCCTGCGGCCCTCCGGGGCTGAGTGCGGCGTCCCCCGGGCTGGCTGGGCTCCAGGAGGCGGTGGTGGCAAACCTGAAACATCGGGGCGGGGGGCGGGGGCGCTGGTATCATGAGGAAGAGAAACCAGCCTTTTTCGTTGCCCACCCTGCCACTGGTTTGGTTGGAACACATTTTCCCCTTTAATTTATTTCTAAAATTATAAAAATAATGCAGCAACCGCATTATATAAAATTTGAAAAAGGAAAAAAAATCCTGTCCCCCCACACCCCCACCCCTGCCACCCCCCCCCCCCAGCTCCTGGTCTTCGTTCTGGTGTGAGACTATCTGAACTGTGATGTTTAAGTGCGTTGTATCACGCACGCTGTCCTCACTGCTCCGCGCCCCTCACGACTGCCTGGAGCGTGGGCGGCACCCACGTTGCCAGTGTGCTGTCCTCTGTTCACCTGCCCCCGAGGGGGTGGCCAGCGAGGAGGTTTGGCAACTTCTGATCCTTGGGAAAGCTGCTGCCAATGCTGTGGGTGTGTGTTTTTGCTCCTTGTTCATTGTTCTTTTAGGATAATGTCCAGGAGTGGCATTACTGGGTGGCCAATGTAATCCAGCCCCTGGTCACTTTTCCGAGGCGTCCCCCTTCGCACCCTCCCACCCCTTGGTGGCCACAGGGAGCTCCTTGCTGTCCTCAGGTGTGTTCATCATGGCCCCACCTCATGGCCTTTGCACGGCGGCCCCAGAACCCTCTTCTCCCAGCCGTTCGAGTGGCTTCCCTTTACCTCACCTGGGGCCGGCTGGGATGCCACCGCCTCAGAGAGGGCCGCCTCCCCTGTGTCCGCCACAGTCTGGCTTTACTTCCCTTGCGTGCACTTGTCACCGTGTGACACAGTGCAGTTGGTAGCCTCCCGCTACACAGTAAGCGCCACGTGCACTACGTCCGGGGCATCGCCAGTTTCCCGTGGTGGTGCTGAGCGAACATTCGAGTACACGGAGAGTTACGGCCCTTCATGTCTCCTGATCGGGGTTTCTGGATCGTTTACAGGACGTGTGGACGTTTCCCAGCCCTTGTTAAGGGCTCCTATGACGGTGCTTGGGACCCAGGGGGCAATTTCAGTTGGGGATTTTCCTTTGCACATTTGTGCCTCCAAAGAGTTGGACACGAACAAGTTCTGGGTGTTAATTTGGTTCTGGGGTTGGCCCCTGATAGAAGAATAGGTCTCTGCCCTTAGAAGCAGCATTTTAGGCCCTGTTTGACCATGAGAGCCCCGGAGGTTCCAGGCCGTTCACTCCAGCGGGGGCTGATGCTGCTCCAGGGGCCAGACCACTGTGGTCCAGGGATGCTGGCCTGTCCCCGGGGTGGCCTGCACCAGACTCAACCCAAACCCAGACTCCGATGTCCCAGCTCTGGGGAGTCCACCCTGAGTGTGGCGCAGACGACAAAGCAAAGAAGTGGCTCAGTCCATGCTGCCCGAGCGTCTGGGAACAGAACTCACCTGCTGTCACAGGAAGCTGGCTGGCTGGGTCCAGTGACCCAGGGAACAAGCAGAGGGCAGTGCAAGTCTGTGCTCCCACACGGGCTCTGATGCCAGTGTGCTGTGTGCCCTTGGGCAGGTCCCCACTCTCCCTGAGTCTGGGCGTCCTCCGGTGTAGACGTCCCAGGTAGGATGGAGGTCTGTGCAGAGCTCGCTGTGGTGGGGAAGGGGCGCCAAGATACATGGAAACCCAACTTCTCAGCACCCCTCCCCCAGTGTCCCTAGCATGGAGGACAATCCTGACCCAGTAAGATGACCATGGAAACCCTTACACACAGGGACTCTCGGTCCTGGAAGGGGCCAGTCCCCTGGAGTTTTCCTTGTGGAGCAGCATCCTGGGGTTTATCTTAACGAGTCTGTTGACCTGGGAGCCAGACCACCACAGGGATGGTTAAAGGCGTGACGTGGCTTCCAGGCCTGGCTCAGCCGCGTGCGGTCTGGGGGGCCCAGGCGCGTGGCTCGCATGACCCAGGACGTGCATTCTCACCTCCAGGATGGGCGCACTGAGGGACCGGCCCTCCCGGAGCACAGTGCCCGGGGGGACTCGTACTGTCAGGGTTGGAAGGGGCCATCCAAGCGGGAGTGGAGCTGCCTCTCTCTGACCTGGTTCACGTGGGAAGCACCCAGCTTGGGTGAGGGGTCCGTGTGGTCCATGTTGCTCTCGGCCCCCCCCGGAAAAGGGAACCGACTCTCTCCCGCGAGCAGTTGGTCTGGTCTCGTAAAGACTCCGGCCCCATGTCACAGGGATGAAATGCCTGCCCCGAAGCCCTGGGGCAGCTGCCCGTGGGCAGTGAGAAGGCCCCACGAGCGCCAGGTGGGGGTGCACCCAGCAGTGCACGCACGTACTAGTTTAATTCTCCCCACAACCCCTGGGAGGGAGCATCAGCCCCATTTTACAGCTGAAGACACTGGGGCTCATTACACGGAAGGTGCCGCAGGGGTGCATTTGGCCCCTGGGGCTGCCTGAGGCGGGAGCCGGCACCTTGACCTTGGTTGGGAAGGACCGGCCCCCGCGCCCCGCGGTCCTGCTGCCCGTGGGACAGCCCCGCTGGGACGGCCCCGCCTGGACGGTGGCGCAGCGCCTGCTGCCAGCGGCGCTCCCGCCCAGGCCTCGTCCCAGACATGTCTTGGCGGGGCCTGGGGGTCTGCATCCTAGCCAGCTCAGCAGCTGCTCCGCGGGCAGGCAGCTGGGCATCTGGAGAGACCACAGCACTGGAAGAGTCAGGCCTCCGCTCCCCACACCCTGACCACACGGGGAAGACACTTTGCACCTGGGGGGCCGGCGCCTGGGCGGGCCGCGGCTTCCCCACCACTGGTGCGAGGAAGTCCTGCTGCACGGGCGCTGATTAAAGAAAGGAGACAGACCCTACGCGCTCTTCGATCTGAAAGGACACCTAGGAATCACGCAATGCTCTGGGTTTTTCTTCCTTTTTAATTTTGATGTTTTGGAAAAATGACTGTGTTTTTAGAGCAGTTTGGGGTCCACTGCAATACTGAGTGGAAAGAACTGCCATTAACCTCTGCCCCCTGCAGTCTCCCCACAGTGTCCCCCAACCATCAACACGCCCACTGGAGTCGCACGTTCGAAATGTCATCACCGCCCAAAGTCATGGTCGACATTTGGGTTCAGTCTTGGTCTGGTGCCTTCTCTGGGTCTGGTCAAACATATAAGGGCAGGTATCCGCCATTAGAGTGTCATGGAGTAGCTTCACTGCCCTAAAAACCCCCTCTGCTCCGCCCACCCGCCCCTCCCTCCCCTGTACGCTGCTTTTTAAACTGCAACATCCAGTTGCAGGCAGGGGCGCCCCAAGACACAGGACAAACACAGCCATCCCCCTGAAGCACACGTTACAATATACTCTTTGGGGAGAGGGAATAAAGTACGACGTTACAATCATTAAAGTGATTTACTGGAATGAAAAATAATGTTTTCTGAAATAATTGCAAAATGCACAGGAATTGTAAAGATAAGACCTGATACTTCCAAGAAAGTGGGCCCATTTCAAGTGGTTAGCTGCTAAAACTTCCGGCTCTCCAGAAAGAAAAAGGCACTTGCCAACTTCTGTGGTGTAAATGCTCCCACTACAGCTGATTTAAACTGCCAATGCGACGTCCCTGAGCACAGTTGGCTGTCACAGGCTGGTGCGAGCTGGCTTCCACACGGCACGGGTCCTGCAGACCTCGTGGGAGTGAACTCAGATTTCTGTGTGGACAGAAAGCACGGGTCTAAGAGGCTGGAGAGGTGGGAGCATTGGTTACAAGTCTCTCAGGAAATCAGTAACGAAGCCAGTACTAGAGCCCAGCTCCTGACCTGCAAACAAGCGGGTTCTTCATCCGCACGCTGCGTGCCAACTTCTCCAGACTGGTGTGAACAAAGCCTCGCCGTGGGCACCACAGCCACAGACAAGCTCTCCATCTGAGTGTTTTACCCACTGATCTCCTCATCTTCACTTCTTCACCAGCTAATTAAGGAGCCATTGACTGAACCCTGGCCCCGCACTAGTGTTATTCCAGGTGCTGCAGGAGTGAGCGAGATGTCTATGGGTGCTCCTGGGGTGGGGGGGACCCCTGTGTGCTCACGGCCTCATGAGGAGGGGAGCCAAGGAAGCTGCAATGGAAAGCAAGACGCAGCTGGAGTCTTCTGGACTTTCCCAGGTCTCATCACGCGGCTTGGCAGATGTCTGGTGACTTCAGGGGCTTCTGGATTCCTGGTAACCGCACACCTGGCCCAGGACCGGCACAGCACAGGTGCACAGTGGATGTCCATGGGACGAATCGGGGCTGGGTCCACAGAGGGCTTCTCCCCGTGGTGGTGGGGGGCTTTGACTGTCATTTCCACCTTCGCTCTGGTCTTCCTGATCTCACCAACACCGCCCAGTTCCAAGGTGGTCAACCGAGGGAAAGTCTGGTCATTTACCCAGAAGCTCACTGGGTCATGGAGGGGTTGAAATGAAGGCAATTTATGGTAAAAGGTTGAGTTTGGAATCTGACCAATGTGGCTTCAAATCCCATCTCTTCTACCCACTTGCTGTGTGGCCTTGAGGAAGTCCCTTCCCCTCTCTGAGCCTCAGTTTCCCCATCTGTACATTAGGGATAAAATGGCCCACTTCCCAAGGTTTGCTGTGAGGATTGGAAATCATATATTGATATACTATATAATAATACAACAATAGCTTGTGTCTAGCACAGAAAAGGCACATAGTATTACAAACAATGAAAGCGACGGACATCAGATCTCGCAGAAATCTCAGCACGTTGAGGGCAAAGGGACTCTGGGATTGGTCCAGCTTTTAACTTTTCAGATGAAGAAACTGGGAACAGAAAGGGGAAGTGACTTGCCCCAAGTCACCCGGCGAGCTAGTATCAACACTGAAACTCGCCCCTGGTGACTCTCGGCTTTCGGGGTTTGTGCCGAGGGTTCCGGAGGCTGCAGGAAAAGGAGACGGGCTGGGGGTTAGCCGAACTCCTGCTTCAGGGGGCTGCTCTGCCTTCTGAGCCAGAGCCACAGTTCTTCAGGGAGATGAGCCAGCAGCTATGGAAGGGCTTTGCAAACTGTGAAGTAATGTGCGTTCTGACCAATAACTAGACTAACTGATGTCGACTGGGTGCTGGGGGTATGTCAAGTGCTCTGCGTGTTAAGTCCTGCTGAAAGCCCCAGGAGGGAGCTACAGTTACCCCTGTTTCATGGACCAGAGGGGTACAGTCACTTGCTGCAGGTCGCACACCTGGAGCAGTCAGAGCCTGTATCCAACTGTCCCCGTCGCCTGGTCCACATCTGGGTCCTCCAGGAGCCTGAGCAGGACCCTCGCAGCCCAGCGCACTCCCCAGTGGAAATCACCCCGTCTCCTTTTCAGATGAGAAACAGAAGTTGAGGGCCTGGCCACCTCCTGCATGGAGCCCCAGGGGTCGAGACCAAAACACTCCCCTGGCCCTTGAACCCATCTGTCCCCACGTCCCTTGGGTCTGCCCCACCGATGCCCATGCCCTCGTACTTCCCAGGTCACAGAACCCAAGTCCTGTGAGAGGCCAGCAGGGCTGGGGCTTGGATCCGCTCTGGAAACATCTGGCTCCTGACGACATTTCGTGGGAAACTTGTACCCACCCACACACCTGTGGGTCCTCGGCTGAGCTGAGAGCAGGCGGCCACCTGGACTTTCCCCTTGGCACCTTTGGGCTGGGTGGGGGCAGGCGGAAGGGGGAGCAGCAGCCCCGCCTCCAGGATTTCCATTGAGGGCTGCTCAAGGGTCACTCTGGTTGGGAAGGAAGTGGGGGTGGGGTTTGAAGCAACGCTTAAATGGCACTTCGAACAAGAATCGAAGCAATGTGACTTGTTCAAACAAAGTCTACATGGATGGCTGCTTGAGAAGCAGCTGGGGGCCACACTCACCCTCACGTCCCCCCGAACTTCTCGGAGGCCAGAGCCCTCCAGAAATGGAGGGCGTGAGCTCTCTGCTGGTGGGCCGGCCTGGCAGGCGGGCCCTGGGGCTTCTGCGGCGGGCCTTGCCAGGTGTCCTCCATGACCGCGGTGTGGGTGTTCACTGAGTGTGGGCTCCCAGAGTCAGGGCAAGTTGGGGTTGGAAGCCAGCTGCATCCTGCCCCTCAGGCTGGGAAGGGACAGCTTTCCTAACTCAAGCAAAGGCAGCACTGGGTCAGCTTCCTGGTCCGTATCAGTAGCAGGCATGGACTCCAGCAAGCTTCCAGAATAAGGACGTTTGTGATTTAACATAACAGCGAGTTATGGGGAGGCTTCAGGGCTGGCTGGTCCCACGGCTCAGGGCTGCCCTCAAGGAGCCAGGTCCTTTCCATCCCCCTGTTCTGCCAACCTTGACGTAGGCTTTGTCCTCGGGCTGGTCACGAGACGGCAGCAGTGGTTCCAAGCGTCCCGTTCAGATGACAGAATCCACCCCCTCCGTGGTACTCCCCGGAGGCGAGGAGACCTCCCAGGAGGCCCCTGGCCGACCGACACCGCCTTACACTTCACTGGCCAGGACTGGGTCACATGCTCACTCCGGAACCAGTCGCACTGGAGGGACGCGATTGATGGCTGACCGAGACTAATCATAGCGGGTGGGAGGCTGAGGGTAGTCAGCTTAAATGACCGTGATTCCAGGAGCCTGTGGGGCTTTTTCCTCTGGAAATCCAGGTCTCCCTGTTCTTCTGAATGAAGACGGACAGAGCAGACTCCCCAGACAGAGCAGACCCAGAGCAGCTGCCTTTGAAACTCTCAGAAGCCCACCCGGCCCCTGCCACGGATCAACATTTAACACGTCCTTGGCTGGCATCTCACGTCCTGAGCTGCAGCCCGCGACCCCCCACCGCCCCACCGGCGTTCCGGCTGCGGCTCAGCCGGTGCCCAGCGTTCTCTCCCTTTCCCATCTCCCACTTCGGTCCCTTGCCCAGAAGCCCAGGCTTCGGTCTTTGTCCCCATGAGCCTCCGTTCTCTGAGGGCTTCCTTCACCTCGGATGGTCCCTCCAGTCCATCCAGTTGAGTCTTGGCAAAATGATCAGTGGAATTCTTTTTGCTTCACTTAACCATCTTTCCTTTTGCACGCCCCCCACAACTTTTTACTATGAAAAATTTTCAAACAGGTAAATTAAGAGCGATGAGCGCCAGTATTTCCCCACCACCCACATTCAACAGCTGTCAGCACTCTGCCAGAGCTGCTTTAGGGGTCTGCGTTTATGCTTGTGTTTTTGTTGATCCGTTTGAGAGTAAGCTTGCAGGTGTGTTCACAGACCACACACAAAGACATTAGACCTTCTCCTCTGGAATCCCAATGCCGTTATCACATCAGAGAAACTTGGCACCATCTTTCACATCCAGCCCTACTACAGTTTCCCAGCGACGCATCTGTCACTGGCGTTCATTTGAATCTGAAAAGCAAGGAAATTTATTCCAGCATCTGAGGGGTTAATGAGTTTACTCTAAAGTGACCAAAAAATACACCGAAAAACACGTGCAATTTTCCCAGAAGTCCTCCTTATCCTTTCCTCCACTCCCACTTACATCTCTCAAAGTGTTTTTTTTTATTTTTTTAGGTCAGAGATAGGGCAGAAACCAGATGGCATTTTAATCAGCAACTCAAGGGCCTTGTCCTGGGAAGGCTCCTGGGTCTTGGCACGAGACAAGGTCTCCCTGGTGTCCAGCAGCTTGCTTGGAAGTGGGCTCCCTTCCTCCTCCTCAGCATTTGCTGGTTCAGATTCTCTTGACTTTTAATAATACCACAATGGCTGCCGCCTCTGGCTCTGCCTTTCCTCCAACGCTGAAGCGACAGTTCCTCCAAATTAGGTTTCTCAGTAAACTGTGTTGACTGACCCTTTTAGGGAAGTGACCACAGGGTCCGTGGCCACAAAAAAGTTGGGGGGGGTGGTCAGCCAGAAAAACAGCAGACGCGTGTGTTTCCCAAACAAACGTGCGAGACAGCGGTGATTCTGTCTTCTAGTCTCAGAGGGATGAGCAGCAACTTCTGTCCCTTCTTACGTGCTCCCAGCCACCTCCGGTACAGTGTTAGATAACTAGTAGCATTGTCATTTTTAATTCAAGTACAGTCAATAACACTGTCCCAGTCATGCATGTACATACATGTATTTGTTTTCATTTTTTTTCATTGAAGGTTATTACAAGGTTTCAAACACCGTTCCCTGTGCCGCACAGAAGAAATTCACAGTAATTATTATCGAGGCAGCTCACATTCACGAAGCAGCGGCCGTGGGTCAGGCGTGACTTGACCCACCTCACGGGCAGTGTGGTGGGCTGAACGACGCTCTTCAAAGAAAGCCGTGGCCTAACCCTGGGCACCTAGGAACGTTCGCTTATGTGGGCAAAGCAGGACTGTTCAGAGGTGATTAAATCAAGCATTTTGAGTGGGGAGATTCTGCTGGATGATCTGGGTAGGTCCCAGTGCAATCACACGTGTCCTGAAAGGGAGGGAAGGGGGAGATTTTACACAGTTTGGAGTACAAGCCATGTGGTCATGGAGGCAAAGGTTGAGTGATGAGGCCACAAGCTAAGGAAAGATGACAGCCATCGGAAACTGGAAGGGGCAAGGAAACGGCTGTGGCAGACGGGGGCAGGAGGCTGAGGACCAGGCCGGGGTCCTCGGGGCTGGATGAGGTTGTGAAGAAACGGGGTTAGGTGCCAGGTGCTCTGGATTCCACCTGGCTGGCTGTGCGGTCACACACACGTTTAACGAGAACTTACTCCGTGCTGGGCACTGGGGACACACGGCAAATGAGACGCAGGTCCGGACCCGGGGAGTGTGCAGTCTGGTGGGGCGGGCAGAGCAGCGAGCCCACGCGGACGGCTCAGAGCTGGGTGCTGCGGACGCCGTGCGGACGGCCTGGCGGGGGCGGTGAGACGCCTCGGCAGAGGACGGAGCAGGTGCAGACCAGAGTCGGGGAAGCACAGCATGGACGAAGGCTTTCGGCCCCGGCTGCACAGCAGACCAGTGGGAGCCACTGGGACCCCACCCCAGAAGTCTAGACTGACTGGGGAGGGGCCTGGGGGTCTGTGTTGGAAACCATCTCCTCAGATGACGCCAGTGTGCAGTCAGGCCTGGAGGGAAGTGGCTCAGGGGTGGGGGGGCCTGCTCTCATCTTGAGGGGCTGGACACACAGCAGCTTCCTGGAAGAGGTGGTGTGATGCCACATGCGGTGTCTGCTTTCCCTTCTACTAAAACCAGAGATGGTTGTGCCTCCGGGTCCCGGAGGTCCAGAAGCCTGGGGACACCCTGCCTTGCTGCTGGCGTGTGGCACTCAGCCGAGGCTGGCGGGGCGGCCAGTAAAGGCTTCAAGGCTGGGTGCGCAGCCCGCCCCTGGGCGGTGGGCACCAGGAGCACACACTGGATGGGGTACTTTTTATCCTCCCCAGGGAGCAAGCAGGCATTTTGAGAGACGCAAGTGTTCAAAAAACCATGTTGTGTGAATGGATGAATGAACAGCGGTGAGGGCCGATGATGGGCGGGGCCGAGACGGCGCACCTCCCTCCAGCCCCGGGGGACCCCGGTGCCGGTTACAGGCCACGCTTCGAACAGCAAGGGCACAGAAGAGCCTTATTCGCCCTCGAAGGGGAATCATGTTGGGAGTTTTGAGTGGGCCTTAAAAAAAGACAGTGCCTGAGGTTGGTCCAACGACGCTTGAAAGATCAAAAGCAAATACTTCAGCAGGGGAAGAAAGCACTGGGCTGACAGGCAGGTGTCTCTGGGTGCCAGTGAGGACAACTTTAGCCTCAGCCCCCCTCCCCCTGCCCCGGAGCAGCGTCTGCCACGCCACCACCGCCTCTGGGCGTGAGAATTCGATTCAAGAACAGCACAGTTCTTTTACAACGACGCGTGAGGCCCGGTTCTGTGTTCAGCAGTGTTCTGTTGGGGGTCGTGTCTCACGAATGATGCGCAGCACAGTCAGAACAAAGTGGCAAGACAGCTTGTTCAGAACGAGTGAGTGCGGGTCAGCAGAACTTTACAGATGAGAAGAGACGCCGGGAAGCACTTGGTTTTCGGTGTGTGGTGATTATGGTTGCTCAGGAGGGAGGAGAGAGTGGGGGCGGGGGGAGGACAGGGACGAAACCCGAGAACATGAGAGCGGACCTCGCACCTCACCCCTCTGGGAGGGGGAGGCCCATAATTAGTTCTGCTTTTTAAAGAAATCACCTAAAATATGAAACTTTCTGCTGCCCAAAGGCTGCTTTCTCTGGCTTAATCATTTCATTACTTTTGGTTTTCCATTTACCTTTGTGGTTGGAATTTGGGCCCTTGGCTGCTGAAAATAGCCCCCAGGGTTGACTTCCTTCTGAGGGGCAGCATCCCGCTTCCACCTGTTCTGAAAGGCTGGGGCTCCTCCCGCGCGCTTGCCTGCGGCCCACCTGCTGGACAGGCCCCTGCCGTCCTGAGTCTCCCCGGGGGCGTTCGGGCTCCTCCGCACCGTGAGGCTGGGGGGCCCGCATGCGTGGCCCTGGCCCTGGCCCGTCCTGGCTCCGAGAGCCGCATTCCTTTTGTTACTGGGCTCATCGGTCACTGTCCCAATACTGTGACTCCAGACATCAGAGGTCAGAAAGCGCCAGCCGTCCAGAAAGTAGCCGTGAAAAGCAAAATGAGGATGAAAAGTCTCAGGTCCACCTTGTGACCCAAAGACCCGGTGTTCCCGCCCTTGCCCTGTGGTCGGGGGGCAGGACCTCTGTGTTTTGCTCAGTTTACACACAACAGGATTATCCTGAGTGCACTGCCTGCGCCTGGCAGCGTCTGGATTCCGCACCTGGAGGAAAGTTTACGGTTTTTTTTCACGGCAGTGGGACCTGAGAGTGACCTGCTGGCTCAGCCCTGGGTCTAGGATTCCTGCTGGTGGGGCAGCGGAGTGAGAGCTTGTGCCGCGGGTTGCCTTCGCACGGGACGGCCTTCTCCTGGGACAGAGGAGGGTGTGAAAGCAACGTGTGTCAGGTTCCCCTCTCGGAACACCCGGTGTGGAGATTCTGAGCCGGAGGAGGTGGTGCTGTTGCTTTGGGCAAAGTCTCCACGGCAGGACACCAGGTTAGATGGGGAGGAATTGTGCCCTGGGTCTCAGCTTTTTTTTTTAGTGCCACAGGCTAGAGCCATTCTGGTTGAGAATAATTCTGAGGAAAAAGTGCTTCTGAATCAGTATAAAAACAGTTATTTTGCAAAAGGGCAAAACTGAAAAAAAGTTGTTTTAGAGGGCATTGCAGTCACAGAATTGTGTCGCCTAAAATACTCTGTAACGGTTTGTGGGAATGTTCGCAGCCACATTATGAAAGGACCCTGCGTGAGAGTTTCCAAGGGCAATCTAGAAAACCAACGCCGAGCCCAGGAGCTTGGCCGACCCGCCCTGGAGATGTCACAACACAGGGCTCTCGGGGCCACCCTGATGCTGGACCCGCGGGGACCGGGCCGTGGCTTTCCAGCCTCCGTTAGGAGGGACAAGGGGAGGATTTGTTCTGAGGGCAGCTCAGCCTGCCCCCTCCGGCCCCAGCACACGCGCTGAAAAGTGGGAATCTTAAAGGAAAGTTTTGCACTTTGATTAAGAAGGGAAAAAGAAAGGTCCACTCACCACTTCCTCAATTGTCACAGCTTTTTCACCACTGGGAATGGTGGAGGTTAGGCAAAAATAGACACGGTCATGATTTGTCACTTAGCAAGGAATCCCAGGCCCTGCTCAGGGCGCTCCCCTGGATTTAGTCATCAGCTTGTCCTAGAGACTCAGACCCCTACCCCTCTCCTGTGGGCCAAGCTCCACTAACTCTGCCCCAGCCCAGCCCCCGCTCAGCTCTGCTCCCAGACCTCTCTTCCCTGGGAAGATGGAGACTGAGCTGCAAATTCCTAACCTCAGTGGGTGCATCGGGGGTGGGGCGGATACAGGAGCGGGCCAAGCTGCTTGATGAATTTTGGTACCTTAACGCTCCATCTGTGATGGGGGCTCCAGACCCACACTCCTCCCTGAACTTATAGCGACACTGCCAATGACCCTGCTCACGTGTGTAGGCGGAGGGGGGGAGGTCGGCCCCTCCCTGCCAAGACGGTGGCAGGGCAGCATGTAGCTTTAGCTGTCTCCCCTACAGGCAACTGACTTGATCTAGAACATGATGGTTCTTCTCGGGCCATTCACTGGCTGTGTGACCTGGGCATTCTGAATGACCTCTCTGGGCTTTAGTTTCTGCATCTTTAAAAGGGGGACAGGAGTCCTAGCCCTTCCTAACATACAGGGATGACGTGAGGCGACTGCACTCTGGGCAGCTGCTAAATGCTCACCGTGACCCCCACACACCGCCACGCGGCCTACAGATCCACTGACCCCTCCTCTCTCTCCGTGCGCGTTTCGTCTTGATGGGTGCAGCCCCTGGCGTGTGCCTTGGTTTAATTCTCGGTTACCCGCCAGCTTACTGTCCACCCGGCATGGAGCTGGGCACTGGGTGGACAAAGAGATGTGGCCAACATTCTGGATGTGGAGACAGGAAACCCATGACTAACAGACGAATGTAAGTGACAACCTGAAATAAAAAACAGGGCTCCCTCTGGAGCAGTGGGCTGCCTGTTTCAGGTGGGCGCTCAGGGCGGGCTTCTTTGAGGGCATCCTGGAGCGTTAGAAGAAACATGCAAAGGCGGGGTGCTGGAGGTGGGGGACAGGCTGTCCAGGAAGACAGCACAGCCAGTGCAAAGGCCCTGGTTACCAAAGGGGCTCTGCGTGGGGGAGGGAACAGGAAGGCAGGTGTGGCGGAGGGGCTGCTGAGAGATGGGCCCGCTTCCTCTCCTTCTGATTGGAGCCTTTTCTATAGGATTAGGAGATGCTCACTGTGTTCATCCCAGGGACACTGGGCTGTTTTTAATGCTATGGTGGGAACGCTGGTTTTCACTGAAGGCTCATGAAGACTTGTCATGTTCTAGATCAAGGTGGCTATCTAGAGGGGAAACAGTTAGAGAGACACGTGGAAGCCTCCCTGTAGCACAGTGACCCTAATTTATATTCAACAAACTCACACGCGTAGCGCTTACTACATGCTGGGTGTGACTGGATAAACTATAAATACGAATCAATGTAATCCTCCAGTAGCCACACAGGGGTAGGTACCACCATCATCGTCACCACCATCACCACCATCACCACCATCACCATTACCACCGTTATCATCTCCATCATCACCATGAGCATCTCCATCAACAACACCATTAGCATCATGCTCAGTAAGTTGCCCAGGGCTGGTGTGGTTGGCAGAATAATGACCCCTGCAGAGATGTCCCCACTCTAATACGCAGAGTATGTGATCTTACATGGCAAAAGAGACTCTGCAGATGTGATTAAAGATCCTGAGGTGAGGAGATGACCCTAGATTAGCCAGGTGGCTCGACGTAACCACCAAGGTCTCATACGAGGGAGGCAGGAGGGTCAGAGCCAGAGGGATACGTGAGGATAAGAGCAGAGTCAGAGAGAGATGGGACCTGCTGTGCTGCTGGACTGAAAGATGGAGGAAGGGGCCACGAGCCAAAGAAAAGCAGGTGCCTCTAGAAGCTGGAAGAGACGAGGAAACAGATTTTCCCCGGATCCTCCGGAAGGCGCACAGCCCTGCCGACACCTTGGTTTTAGCCCAGGGAGACCCCTGTCAGGCCTCTAACTTCAACAAGGCTGAGATCATACACTGGTATGTTCTCAGCTGCTACATTTGTGGTCCTATGGATGGCGGCTCCAGGAGCCGATGGATGAGAGAGTGATTTACAACCCAAATCTCCAGCTTTGTAACATGGTGCCCCTCTCGGAGCAGGGATAGGCTCACCGCCAGGCTCACCACGATGCCAGTCACCCAGTGTCTGCACGCACCTCGGGGCCGACCCCCCGCCCACCGCACCCCCCCAACCCCGAGGAGGTTGTGCGAGGCTGTGTTCTGGCTGCATGCTGTGCTGCGGATGGTGCTGTGCTCAGTCTGGCAGCTAACTTTTGAATTGTGAGCTAGTGGGATGTTGGAAAAGTGACTTTCGCAAACTTTTGGTGTGATTGTGCGAACTGTAAATATGAATCAATTTAATCCTCCCAGTAGCCACATCGGGGTTTGTGCCACCATCACCACCACCGCCATCGTCATCAACACCACCAACAACATCGTGCCCAGGAAGTTGCCTGTTGGAAAAGTGACTTTGAGCAAACAGAGGAAAACGGACAGGCTTTGGATGTAGGATGCGGTCCAGCCCCCACTGCTGGCCCAGAGAAGGAGGCACCAGCCCTTACGACGGATAAAATGAATGTCCCCTCTTGGCTCACAGCTGGTGAGACCTTGATCTTTCACATAGAAAAAGTGCAGAGAGGACAAAAAAAGGAAACCAGAAGCTGAGGGGGAGGGGGCAGGGAGAAAATACAGTGCTTCCCAGAGCGCCTGGTCTGAGCTTGAGGGACACGGGGTGCAGGGGGCCTGGTGGGCACCCCCTTGTGGAGGGTGGAGGATGACTTGGCAGCAGTGGTGACCTCTGTGATTCTGTGAAGCCCCTGCGAATGGTGGGGCCGAGACCTTCATGGCGTGGGGACCCGCCAGCTCCAGGCAGAATCTGAAGCAGAGGAACTTGGCAGAAAACTAACTTCTCTAAAAATATTAAAAGCCTGCAGCCCACAGAGGCCTGATTGCGAGGCCCCTTGGGCTCCGACAGCCAGGTCCCTGACCGTTGATACCCAGCGTGGTCCCTGGCATTGAGCAATAGGGCTCTGCCCTGGCCCCGTCCCCACCACCCGCCCCGCCCTGCTCCCACGGAGGCTGGGGGGAGAGGCCGCTGCCCGTGTGCCTGGGTGTGTGCACGCGGGTGGCCGTGTGTGTGCATGTGGCTGGACAGATGTGTGCGTGGGTGTGCATGTGTGGCCTCATGTGCCAGTGAGTGGCCCCACAGCCCTCCTGGTGGCCTCTTCTCCGAGGATAGTCAGAAAAGCTCGCCGCAGGGCCCCAGCACGAGTCCTGGGCTGCAGTCTGAGTGGGGTGGGTAGACAGAGGTAACAGAATAACGAATTAATTGAGCTCTTACTATTTATTGAGCTCTTACGGCGCTGGGCCCTGTTCTAAGCACTACATAGCACCAATCCACTGAACCCACGAGCCCATGCGGTAAGAGCTACTTTTAGTCCCCTTGAATGGAGCATAACTCAAGTCCAGAGAGGTGAATTCATTTTCCTGACGCCACACAGTATTGGGGCAAGGAGCAAGGAAGCCTGCCTAGATACAGGGCTGAGGCCCAAACACCTTACTCCACGGCCTCGTGGAACAGTAACAGCCCGAGCCCCCGGGCAGGTGTGGCCTCAGTGGGGGCGGGAGGGCACTTCCTCTCGCCCACAGTTGGACTGCGAGGTGGCCCCTTGGCCCCCTTGAGGCTTCTAAATCCTCTGGCAACTTTGCAGGGAGGCCTCCTCCCAAGGCCTGGGAGGGTCCTGGCAGCACTGAAGGCCCCGAGGGACGGCAGGCGCGGCGGCGATGGGTGGGGGGCTGCGAGGCTCTGAGGCCCCCAGTTAGGAATTGCTCGAGTACGGCTGAAACATTTGTCTGCCAGCCTCTAGAGTCTGGTCCCAGGGCATCTTGCTGAGAAGCCCCAAATCTGAACACGGAGGCCCAGGAATTACAGGGGATGCCTGCCCTTGCAGCCCCACTCCTCGCTGGCCAGGGCCCCCGGCCCCGCCGGAAGGGCAGCAGGCGATCTGGCTTTCCTTCCTGGTGTCTGGCTGTGCAGCTGCCCCAGCGCGGTCTCCAGCCCCGCCGCGGCTTCCTCCCACACGGAGTGGGGCTGTGCCCTCGCTGGTCACGTAGGAGCACCCGCGGGGCCCCTGCCCCTCTGCGCCCGGGAAGGAGGGAGACCTGTCTCCCCTAAACCTCGCTGCCTCCCTCCTGGGCTGCCTGGCAGTGTCAGAGCACGATGAGGACGATGACACGCATGGCCCCGGCCCCTGGGGACCCGGCTTGGGGGGGTCGTGGTGTGGCAGCCCCAAGCCCAGGTCCTGGGGCCCCACTGCGGGGCTCACCTCCTAGCCCCCCAACTTCCTAACCATGGAAACTACCAGTCCTCCTGGGGCCTCAGTTTCCCCAATAGGGACGCGGGGAGAGAGTAACAGTCAGTGTCCACCTCACCAGACAACGGCGAGGATTAAGGTGTTGCCTGCACGACGGGCTTGGCGCCGGGCCGGCGCATAGTAAGTGCTCCCTGTGTGTAGCTGTGAGTGTCGCCTTCTCAAAGGAGGGACGAAGGTGCTCGGAGCTGTGCCTTGGCCGGGAACCAACAGTTGTTGTCAGTCGTGCCATCCCATTTTGCAGACGGGGACGTCAAGGCTCCGGTGCTCAGACCCCAGGAAGGATCAGGCTCCGGGCTTATGCGCTGAGACTCTTCCCTCCTCTTCCTGTACCCTCCTGAACATCAAGGAAGCAGTGTGCCCTGCATATTCCACTCGTAGAAAATCCAGTGCGCACTTTCGGCACCAACACCACTGCATCCTGGCCCAGTGAGGGTAGATGAGGCCGCGTGACCGTCGCTCACTTTGGACACATCCTGGGCCCTGCTTCTTTCCACTGAGGTGAAGTCTGGAGCATGACCTTGAACCACTGGGGCCACTAAAACCTGCCAGAAGCAGACGGTGTGAGGGCTGGGTCTCAGGCTCCAGCATCAGAAGCCCTAGGTTCAAATCCTGACCCTGCTCAGGGGTGAAGCACTGTCTCCTAGATGACTTAATCATCTTCTGCCTCAGTTTACCTGTCTGTATAGGGCTCCCGTGAGCATAGCAAGGCAAAGCTCTCACATTGGGCAGCTGACCAGCCTCTAATAAGGGAGGAAAAGACTGTGGAAAGGAAAACACAGAGGAGTATAACCGAACCACTGGGTGAGCACCAGAAGCCAGCACGGCGCCACATGTCAGCTGCACCCCAATTTAACAAAGTTTAGGTCCCTTCACCTTCTTTTATAAGGGATTCGCAACTCACAACACACGACTAGTTATTGCTAGTACTTTCTTGACGGACCCGCATTTTGCGGATGGAGAAACTGAGTCCTGGACAGAGGAGGTGACTTCTGTAAGTGCAGCCTGTCCCGGCAGCAGAGGGGCCGGTGGGGCCGACACAGAACCGCACTCCTTGGAGTGAAGGGAGGTGTGCCTTCGGGTCTGCTCCTCGGGAGTCAGAGTGCAGCTGAAGGCGGCCCCCACGCTCGTTCAGCAGAGCCCGGAGAGCAGGGGAGCGGCCTGGGTCCCCCCACCCCCCGCGGTGAGCGCGGGCCCCGGCCGCGTGGCCTCGGGAGCAGGGCTAACCACTCGGGGTCCCGTTTCCCCGCCTGCAGCACCACCGCCGACCTCCCCAGCGCTGCCAGCCTGGGCCATGTTTTCAAGCCGCAATGGAGGAAAGAAGTTTCCTTGGGGCCACGACTATCTAGAAAATACGCTGACACAGGGACACAGCTACATGATGTCGACCGCTTGCTTCCCTTACCCCAGCAGTTCCTTCTTCCCTTGACCTGTGGGCTAGAGATAGTGAGCACTTATTTCTCTCCTGGCATAAAGTAAACGTTACACGGGTGTCATGCAGAACACTGAGAAAGCCCAGGAAAACACAAAGCTGGAGGGAAAAGCAAACAAGAACGCAAGGTGGGGGGAGAAACCCAAAACAAAAAGAGAGTGAAAAGCAAAGTCAAGCAAAGGCTTACATCAAACGTGGTGCTGCCGTAAACCCTCCACATATCCGGAACGCTGCCCCAGCTCCCAGTATGAACAGCTTGTACAAGTTCAGGGTGTTCCTCTCCCAGAAGCCATCTGGGAGCGTTTTCTAGAACCTTCTGCCTGCCAGATGCCCCGTCATCCACGAGGCGGCCCGGGTCTGATCCTGGCCGAGCTGGAGGTCACAGAGTGCTCCAGGCTCAGACTCCCTGGGCTGCCCCCTTGCACACTAGTTTTCTAGGTGACCTGGAGAGAGTTCCCGCCCTCTCTGTGCCTTGCCTTCCTCGTCTGTGGAACGGGGCTCCTTCCACATGGGTAAGTCTGACGTGCTCAGGATGGAGGGGCCACGGTGGTGGCCACCGTGATTTTAGATCCAACCCGAGCATCTGTTTCATAAAGAGCAGCTGCTTGGAGAACACGCGGGGAAGCTGTATGGGAGGAACCCCGGGGAAAACCAAGCAGCGACTGCCTCGCGGACTCGGTGGAGCCAGGCAGGGGCTGTCGGGAGCTGACGGGGGCAGGGCCACTCCTGGTTTGGTTGGTACTGTTGGTCTACATTTTAAAGATGAAGAGATGCCCAAACAGTTGCAGAAACAGACAGAAGTTCAACCTTCTCCGGTGCACATCCTCCTTCAGCAGCCACCGCCGTGGGCCTGCGGCGTCTCCGGGTCTAGCACAGAGACCCTTTGCGACGGGGGCACTGGCTGCCCCGTTGTGGGAGGCCCCGGCCTCGCGGCCACGCCATCTCCAATGCTAACACCCTGCCTGGGGCATAGCAGGGGCCCGGAAAACACTGAGTAACTGAATGAAGAGATGAACGGATGGACAGGATTCAGTCTTCATCAAAAGAGCAAAGATGAGGACGCTTTCTGGTCTCCAAGCCTAGGGAGCCTAGGGCTCCCCAAGGTTCCAGTGGTATCAGCACTCATCACGACAAGGGGACGGCGCCCCGGGCCCGCGCCCCAAGCCGCTGGCACTGCTGTCAGGGTCTGCTCAACTTTCTCTTTCATTTTCACTTTCGGTCTTACCTTTGCAATTCAGAGTCCACAGGCCACGCTCGCAGGGCCACAGAGGGGGACACGTCTCAGCCAAATGTGTGGAGGCTCCTGGCTGGGAGCTCGGGTTTTGACCTCTGACGTGCTGGGCTGGGCCCCGAGGTCTCTCTCACTGTCTGCTTTCTTTTCCTGATGACCAAGTGATGGCAGAGGAGGACATCTGGGTGTGTGAGGTGTGGGGAGTCCTTTCTGCCCAGTGCATGCCCGTGACCCTTCCTCCCCCGCCCCCAGCCCCGCCAGTGGACGACCCGGGGGCTCAGGCCAGCTCCAGCTGGTGCCTGGGGTCACTGAGAAGGCACAGGGGCTGCTGGGACCACAGCCACAGAATGGCTTCTCCAAACTCCTGGGACCCCCTGGGCCTCCAGGATCCCAAGGGAGGCAGCACCCCCTGCTGGCTGGTGCACCCCTTCCCTCCAAGTCCCCTGCCCTGAACCGACCGGATGTTTGCTGACCTCTTGGTCCTCTGGGGCTGTGGGCATCGGTGGGGTGGCTGATTTTCACCCATGTGGCCTCCTGAGAATACACAAACAACCCCACCATTGCAGCCCTGGATATAGGCTGCTGAGATAAGCCCACTCGGGCCCATCAGGGGGCACGGGAGAGGACTTCAACGCAGTGTAACCTGTGCGGGAAGCCCAAAGCCGCCCGGCAGGGTGGGCAACACGGAGGGCGTGCCGCCCAGGGCTGTGCAGCGTGCAGACAGGGTGGGCAGGTGGCAGCACAGACTAATTTCAAAACAAAATAACAAACCCAAACAGAATGAGGGTGTGATACGTTACCATGTATCGACCAGAACAAACCTGTGGCTGCAGGTGGGGGGAGTGGACGAGGGGGGACGAGGGGGGACGAGGAGGGTTCTATGAAACTGACAATTGTCTCGCTGCTTTTGTTTAAACCTACAAACAATGAGAATATCCTATTGTGTGGCCTCACGAACTGCAGTGTATTTACAGAGAAGAGAACAGAGCGATGAAGAGGAATGTTCTACACCACAGCTGACGGCGTGGACGACTGGCCAAACGGAACACTCAGCAAAACACCCAGAAACAGGACAGTCCATGCGACTCCACTTCAGAGCTCAGAACCGGGCGTGGTGCGTCTCCGTTACTGGAAGCCAGGGTGGGGGTTACGGTTTGAGCACTTTACTGTGTCTGTGTCACCTTCAGGAAAGGCTCAGGAGTGCCCGCCTCTAGAGTGACCATGCGCTCTTGCAGGAAAGCCCAGGGATGGCGGCTCTGCGTGCGGTGGGCTGAGGGGCTGCCCAGGATGCGGAGGGCAGGGGATGGGAAAAGGCCTGGCCCTTTCCTCCACCTCCTGGGCATCCCAGGCAAACAGCAGGGGGCGCTGGCGACGGCAGAGCCCCCCGCCCCTCCCCAGCTCCCCCGGCACCCCTGCACCACGGGCCCAGCTCTGGCAGCGGGAAAGGAGGAGAGTCCCCGCTGGTTTCTTTTCGTTGCCACCAAACAGGCTGCAGGTGTTTGCTCCTGAAACCCAGGACCGAGCTAGTCTTACGTGGTGAGGGAGACGCCGCAGGGAGAAACGGAACTGGTGGCTCGGGGGTCTGATCCGACGGCTGGGAGTAATGCTGGGGGCTGCAGAGAGGGCCCCTCTGCTGGCCTGCAGAGAGGGGGCCACAGGTCTGTCAGACACGGGAGCCACCAGCCCCCTGGGCCTTCATTTACAGCCTCAGACTGGGATTAAACTACTGGGTCGGTTTTGGCCTCTGTCATTCGCTGGGTCCTTTGGGCCTCGGTTTCCCCATTTCTAGGGGGAGGGGGCCCATCAAGTGATGCCTAAGGACCCCAGAGAGCACATCACTGTGTCCTATCTTTGCTTTCCTCTGCCATTTTAGGGGACTGATCACATCCCAACAGCAGAAAAAGTCATACTGTGTTTGAATTTGTAGACACACTAAAACCAACAGCACAAGCAAGCTGAGTACTTCCTAATTAGCCTCCCATCAGACCGCGAGCGCATGCGGAGGCCGCCCAGGCTCCGGGGACAGGACACGCTGCAGGAAGCCGGGGAGGTCACTGCCGGGTCCCTCACGTCAGGTGACACTGTCCAAGAAGACCTCACTTCATGATCGCTAATTTGTGGCTTGTATACCCATCCCAAGCGCTTCCAAAGCTCTCAGCCAAAAGGCATATGAGATTTTGTAAAGATTGGGAAGCAAAGTAATCAGCCACACTTCGCCCCACCCAGAGAATTCCCCTTTCTCTGGGTGGCGGATGTGACTGTGAAGTTGAGAAGGAAATAAATGAATTCTCTCTGAAACTCCTCTTGGTGGTCAAGAGCCCTGGTGTCTCACTGCATTACTCAGAAGCTCCCACCGTTCCTGAAAGAGAAAGTGTTATTTCTGATCTTATTTTTTCCAGAGGAAGGGGGGTGATTCATGTGCTTTTTTCCCCTTATAGACAGTAGTTAAACTAGAAAAAAGACTTGGGTCAACAGGAGCACGTCTGATGGCCCTGTGTGGACAGAGGCCTCCCCAGTGTCCTTGGGATGCTGGGAGTTCAGGGCGTTGAACTCTGTGGCTGTAGTTGTAAATCATGGAACCTCAGCTGGGAATGGAATTGAGCAAATGAGGAAGGGCGGATGGGAGAGAAATGAAGTGCCTTGGGGGGCTGGGGGCCCTAGGGAGGCCAAGGACTAGGTGTTTGGCAAACACGTGAGAAGAAGAAACTGTGATCTGAAGTCTGGGGGTGTCTGAGTTAGGGATTCTGGAGAGAGAGAGAGAAGGCACCTGTGGGTCCCCGAAGCACAACGGAGAAGGAGGTCAGTGAAAGGAGGAGATTGAGACACCAAGCATGAAATTCAGCTCTGACCTTCCTGGCAGCCATGGCAAAAAGGGAGCAGGATAAACACCTGTCTAAGAGAAAGTGCATGGGTCTTCCCTGTAGGTATGGAATCCACCTTGAATGACAGGTGGAACGGGGAGGAGAGAGAGTGAGAGGGCTTGTGAACTGGGTGTCCAAACCGTCACCGAATGAGGGAAGTATCCAGGAGTTAGCAGCTTGCACGACCAGAGGCTCAGGGGAGGGAAAGCGCACAGACAGCTGTCGTGTTGCCGTCCCTGCAGATCTAGTAGAGCGCAGTGGGAGTGCCGCCAGCCCTGCTCAGGAGCACGGCCCCCTCCCCTCCTGCGGGGATCGGTAGTCTGCACCAGGGGCCGCACGGAAATGAGGTTTGTGCTCAGAGATAGTAGCTTCATTAGCCCAAGTTTTCTGGACCTTTTCACTTAAGGCTGGTCATGTACCATTTCTTGAAGGGCTCCTGATCTTTGACAGTTATTTGGTGGTGGTGGGTGGGTAACCATTTAATCATGTGAGCTGTTCTTTCACAAGATGCGGCTTCCAGGTCTTTCTGCAGGTGGGTGGGTCAATACAGATCATTTCAAAATGCTAGCTCTCTGTTGCACGGGGAGACACTGAACTGGGAGAGACACACTTGACGAAGGTCCCTTCGGTCATAAATGGCAAAGCCAGGACTGGGGCTGGACTTGGAGAGGTCACGACACCTGCTCACTATAGCACAGGACGCAGGTGGCAGGGCTGAAGCGCAGGCCAGGTCTGTCCAGCATTCAGTGCTGTGACTTCACCAAAGACCGAACCATAATGAACTCCCCAGGTGACGTCCCAGGCACAGGCCTAACCTTTTGCACTGATGTCACGGAATGCAAAGCCCATCCCTGGTCACAAGATGTCCCTCGTTACTGCTGTCAGAGGCCATCAATCCCTGGGGCACCAAAGGTCTAATTCAGCAGGTGCTTTCACATGCCCTTCAGTTATGTGTGACAGTCACTGAACACTTCATGAACCTTCCTCCCAGCAGGGAAGTGCAGTGCTCTGTTGACCCTGGCAGGGGAGGGAATGGAGCCCTGGCCAGGTGTGCGTGAGGACAGCAGGACCACGTGCAAACAGGCCATGTGCCAGCTGCAAAGAGGGGTCTTGCCTTTGGTGTCCCCTGTCCTCAGGCATCCCCCTGGGGGTGGACGGCGGACTTGCCTGGGATCCCAGGACATAGGGTCCCCTCTCCGCCGGGCCTATCCTAGACCAGATAGGGAGGTTGCTCTCGATGAAGCAGAAAGTACATTGGTTCTTTGATCGAAACGGAGCGACCATTCTCATCAGGCAAAGAGTCAAACCGAAACACCGACTCGGGCTGCAGACTGGTCTGAAGGGCAGGTTTTGTTCTGGGTTATTCGTTTGAGAAGACTGGAGGATCCCATCCAGTTGCTTTGAGGGGTTGGGGGACCTAAGTTTCTACCATTTTGTTTCCACTTGTGGCTCACTGAACACATACACATACACACACACGCTCATGCTCACACACACACATTTGGGTTTTATTCCTCTGGGATTTGGCAAGGGGAACTGTGGGCCTCTGGTCTACTTAAAAACTCAACAAACATTTAAGGTAACCTACTGTGTGCCAGATAAGTATCTGGGATATGAAGACAAAAGACAAACTAAGTCTGCGGCCCAGCCACGTACATTTCGGGGAACACTCAGAAGCCAGTGGGCCTGGAGCAGAAAGTCAGTGGCGGAAACTGGCGGATGGGACCCGGCTGGTCCTTGCTCCTGAGACCAGGAGTCTGAGCAGTGTCCTGCAGGCGGGGAGATGCTGAGCGCTTTGCTTGGGGTCAGCCAGCGGCACAGTCGGTGACATCTGAGTCCTGGTGGAACCCAGGCATCAGCACTGTCCGTTCTTCAGAGGACAAAGGAGGAGCGGCGAGGATTTGGAATGAAGAACTGACCCAAGGGCCCACATCATCCCATCATCCCAGGCAACGGGAACCGAGCGCCTGTTTTCAATTTCCTGCACAGGAGGTGGCATACCCACCCCTGCCCTGTTCAATCACATAAACACTGTTCTTTAGAAGTTGGAAGAATAGAGGGTGGGGTGAAATCCAGAAACACAGTATGTGGCTTGAATCAGAGACAGAGTACTCGCTCTGTCAGGACAGTCCCATCCAAAGGCCCGCAGTCCTGTAAGAACCGTCCCCTAGGAACCCGTTCGCTGCCCTTTCTCCCTCTTGCAATCAATAGCGAGCTCCTCTCCGAGGCGGTGAGTCTCTGCAAGGCGGGGCTTGGGCTGCTCCTTTCCCTCGGTCTACATGTGGCCCAGGCCCACCACCCCGGCCTAACCGCGACAGCTCCCCCGTAAGAGCACCTACTGTGTGACTGGCATTGAGCCCAGCGTCGGTGCTTCGCAGGAGGGGCGGCCACCATCTCCATCTGACACGCGGGGAGACGCAGGCACGAACGATGGAGTAACTTGCCCCCTGGCTGTGAAGCCGGGACGGCGGGGTCTGGGAATGGAGGCCTTGAAGTCTCTTAAATCACTTCGAGATTGTGAGTGTGCTAAAAACCACGGAATGGCATGCTTGAAATGGTGAACTCTATGTTACGTGAATTACAGTATATAGAAATATATATTAAATATGTTATTAAGTATGATTATTATATATTCATATAGATTGTTACAAAATGCAATAAAAAAGAGAATTCCGGTGCCCCCCAAGCAGGCCTCCTGCCCAAGGTGGCAGAGGTGCCCATCCTGGCCGCGGCCCTGGGTGCAGGCCGAGGGCGCTCCCCGACTACCAGGAGGGGGGGGTGTGGCAGGAGGGAGGAGGGACAGAAAGGCAGGTGGGAGGGAGGGAGGGAGAGCACCAGGATAAGCTTGAGCCGCAGCTCAGCCACACAATCCCTTTGAGGCCTGAACTTGTCGCTTCTCCCTGGGTCTCAATGTCATCATTTAAAAAGTCCTCTCTGCCCTGATACTGAATCTCAGCGCCACCTCTAACATGTCTGGTCACATGACTCCCCCGCCGAAACCGAGGGCGAGCCTGGAGGGACTTCAGGAGTAGATGTGCCCCTGGGTGTCTCCCACCTGGAAGAAACCAGGAACCGCCAGGCAGGTGGGCCTTCCCTGCTTCTGCGGGTCTCCCTGGGGGCCCTGTGGTCTCTGGCCCACCTTCTTGGAGCCCGGCTGCTGTGCCCAGGGCAGGTCTGGGTTTGGAGATGTGATGAGCCTCCAGAGGGAACTGGCTGAGTTCTGTCAGTCTCATTGCAAGTCACAGGTCACCGCAGGCCTCCCACACGAAGCCACAGCGGCCGCCAAGCCGCCTCCACTCAGATCTCACCCCGCTTTGGCTCAGGTAGAAACTGGGATGTGGACACTATCTTCTACGAAACCAACTTGCCTCATCTTCAAAGAAACCAAGCCTACCTCCCTTTTGGGCAGATGAAAACCAGAAACCATTCTCGGGTGTGGGCCGTGAGGGTGTGGGCCCGCTCTGCCGTGGCCGCTCAGAGCTGGAGCCGGCCTGCCGGGCTGGAGGGCGCCGCTGTGGGCATCCCTGCCCCGCTTGTATCTGTGACGTCCCGGAGCAGCAGGGACCAGCGGTGCTGGGTGTTACCCCACGGGGGCCGGCGGACACGAGCCCAGGGTCCCTCTCCCAGAGCTGGTCGCCGAGCGCCGAGCACCAGTCATGCTGAGGTGCACGGGCATTGCCTCGCTGGCTCATTGGCGCCTCCCGGCTCGGCCTCTCCCTCGGCTGCCTGGTTTCTGCTGCCTGCTGGAAATGTCCACCCGCGTGCTCCTCTGGCTGCAAGGGTTAAAAATCTCCAGAGTGAAGCCAGCACCCTGGTCCTCCCCACGGCGTCTCTGGTTTTCTCTATTCTTGTTAATGACACCAACTCGTCCTCCAGTTACCTAGGCTCCAGACCTCAGAGGCACTGCCAACTTCTCCCTCACTCGCCAAACCGATCGCTGGCTCTTGCTTTTGGCCTTTTCTTTCGTGTCCAGAGTCTTTCTTTACACCCTGTCACTTCCCAGGCTCTATCTTCTGCAAACTCCAAAACAGACCACATAACTCCTTCTGACATCCCAGAAGCACAGCTTTAAACACAACAGGTTCTCTGGTCAGAACGACCGTAGCCATCAGGCCGACGTTCTGTTGCCTAGGGAAGTATTCAGCGCCTGCTGCAATCTGGCTCTAAGTGCGTCTTTCCCCTCCCCTCCTCCGTTACTCCCTCTTCAGCGCTGAGATGGTATTTCATGGGCCAACTGTGACTGGTTGGTGGTTGTGGGTCTGGAATGTTCTACAGTGGAGCTGTGTGATGATCACAGGGTTCATGAGGCTGCCTCTGGACTCGCTGCAAGAGTGCTGCAATCGATTAGTGATGTCTGCTACGGGTGAGGGATAGTGAAATGTGCCACATATTTGCCAAACGACTTCTCACCAGCCTGGGCTTCTCTCTACAGCCCATGCCAACCTTCCTTACACTTTCCTACATCTGTGCTTTTCCTCCAGTGCTGTCCCTCTCCCTGCATGCTCCACCCCCACCAACTCCTTAAGAGCTGGCCTAAGTCTACTCTTTTCATGAAATATTCCCTTGGTGCAGCTGATGTTGAATCAGGAGCATACGTGTGACTAATCCAGCCAGAAAATGATGAAGGATATGATTGGCAAAGCAAGGGTTCCTGAGCACAGGTGTGGGCTGGCTGAGCCTGCATCAGGGGGCAGGATCTTCTGAAGTCCAAGTCCTGGGCCGAGCCTTGGATCTCCTGTGGTTGGGCCAGAGATCTGCATTTGAAATAAGCCCCCAGTGACCTTAATGCACTGTCTGTAGGTGAACCGCTGTGTAGGAGGCCCGAGAGTAAATTCTGCCCTCTTTCACAGACCTGAGACCTGAGGCTGTTAGGGAAGGGCCAGTGATTAAAAATGCCTTGGAATAATGGGACCTAAAACTGAAACTGAAAGTATCAGTGGCCCCTGTCAGCAGTCAGGAGGCCAGCACCTTATCTCAGCGGACCCTGAATTTCTCACCTTTGAAACGTCGTGAGCTGTTTACTGCTCAGAACTCCGATCAGCAGGCCAGCGTTTTACTGGTTAGTGCTGGATGTGAGGTGCTCACTTTTTACCGGATGAGACAGACTCAGGGTCGTCTGCCTGCCGTTGGTTTTATACGTGCGACGAAAATATATCCTGCTCTGTTCAGTGGAAAATTCATGTTTATAATTTTTCTTTGGCACTAAACACACACAGCGATCATTTACCTGGTAGGCTAGAAGGTTGAGTCTTTGTTGTTTTTAAGGAGAGACGCTTTCCAACTGAAAGTGATTGATACAGAGAAATGCTTGTACCATATAAACCCTGTATGTTTGGCATTAGGTGATAAAGCTTAAAAAAGGATGGGCGGGAGGGTACAGCGCGAGTGGTAGAGCGCATGCTCAGTGTGCACAAGGTCCTGGCTTCCATCCTCACTACCTTCTCCAAAAATAAATAAAGAAATAAACCTAATCACCCTCCCAAAAATACTGAAAAAAAAAAAAAAAAAGAAGCTTAAAAAAGGATGGTTGACCTCTAATGGATATATTGGGAGCTGATCCATGAGAAAAACTAGGAAATTATCTTTCAGATTAAAAAAACCGAATCCATTGCACACTGAGACTTTTCCAAATACAGTAAATGTGAATTACTAGAAAAATAAAATAAAGATACACGAAATACAAGCCAGGGTTGGGGGAGGGTGTAGCTCAGGGTGTAGCTCAGGGGCAGAGCATGTGCTTGGTGTGCACAGGCTCCTGGGTTCAGTCCCCAGTATCTCCATCGAAAAACTAACTAACTAACTAAGTCTAATTACCTCCCCCCCAAACACTAACAACAACAAAAAAACATAAGCCCCAACTTTCCAAGTGGGAGACTGAAAAGCACTCTGTCAAACTGCTACGTAAGTGTCCCAACCCTTCCTCGCCATTGCTTCACCGGACAGCGCGTGGACTGGCAGCTGCAGCACATCTGGAATCACACCGGCTGGATCGATGTCCTGAGCTCCTGTGGCGGCTGCCCACCCCTCCAGGAGTTCTTCCCAATAAACACGCGAACACAACGCAAGTCCCGCTCACATTACGGTCACCAAAGTACTCGAGTGCACTCCGGGAAGCGGGAGGGCTGGCGTGTGAGGAGACACGTGAAGGAGGCACACGGCCTCCAGCGCGCCTTCTTCTTCCTAGTGCTCCCCCTCCAGCGCCCTCTCCTCTCCAGCTACAGCCAGCTTCCTTCACGCCCCTCTGCTCCCTTAGCAAAGCCCACTGAGCAGACCAAGTAGTCACCCCCCCAAAAGTCAAGAGGGGAAGGACTGCCCAAGACACTTCGCTGCTTCTGGGAAACCTCCCCTCACTTACAGACTCAGCCGGGCCTCCGTCGGCGCGCACGCCCCGAGCGCCTGCACACAGGTTGCAATCCTCATGTGGACCTTGGAGGATAAAGCCTCGGGAGTAACCAAATGAGTGTTTTTAGGAATTCACGTAACTCCACTCTAGAAACAGTACTCTGGCAGTGGAGCTGGAGACTGCTTACCTGTCTACACAAACAAACAAACATCTAATTTTGGTTGGGACCTTGAACCTCAGACCGTCAAGAGGACAAGATATGCAAAGTGCACATCTCCACCCTGTTAAAAATACATCTGGGCGCTGGGCCTGGCTTCCTCTGTTCACTGGACGGAGGACCTCGTCTCAGGTGGGGTGGCTTGGCCACTATTTGCATAAACTGTTTACTTCTGAATTCTAAGAAGTGGGGTAGCCAGTGGGCATCCAAAGAGGTAGTTCTCCGTGGCCAGATTCAGACTTGTCAGGAGCTGTGTGACCTCAGTTAAGTCCCCCAAGTTTTCTGATTTGGTTTCCACGTGTCTCAGACAAAGCAGCCAGACTTGGCAGTGACGGCCACCTTTGTGGACACCTTGCTGCATCCCAAGACCCTGCTAAGCCTGCCCCGTGCATCACCCTGACTTCATAAGCTCAGCATGGTGACTGAGCCCATTTCACAGATGAAAAAAACGAGGCTGGAGGGATCATCACCTGCCGGAGCTCACACCGTGAGGATAGGACTTGAATCAGACTTGACCCCCCTGGAGGTTTGACTCCAAAGCCTGCATGTCCCGCCCCACCCCCAACTTTTTAAATTATGAAAACGTTCAGAATATTATGAAATATGACATTATTATGAAACTGTTGGCATACTTATGTTTTCTCTCTCTCTGTGGACTGTGTACCCCGTTTGAGAGGACTGCCTTTTAGCTCTGGCTGTGCTGAGGTCTAATTGAGGTGCATGAACCACACAGACTTCGGGTGGACAATCTGATAAGCGTTGACACACACATGCACTCATAAAACCACCTCCACTCTCAGACTGCAAGCATACCCGGCACCCCCGAAGTTTACTCTGGCCCTTCGGTCACCCCTCCCACCTATTTTTCCTGGATGCACCCCACCCCCCACCGCAGCAGCTACTGAAATGGTTCTCATCACTACAGACTGCATTTTCTAGAATTTTGTACAAGTGGAATTGCATACTTGGTATGGCTTTTAGGGGGAGGCTGGCTTCTCTCATACAGCATAATTACCTTTAGGTTCATCAGTATTGTGGTAGGCATCAAGAATTCATTCTAATGCCTGATGCACAGCATTGCATTGTGCAGACAGACCTGGGTGTGGTTTCCAGCCTTTGTGGATTACAGGTAAAGCTGCTCTCATTTGTGCATAAGAATTTACACAAAGAGGAAACAACCCAAATGTCCATCGACAGATGACTGGATAAAGAAGCTGTGGCATATTTATACAACGGAATACTACTCAGCCATAAAAAAGAATAACATAATGCCATTTGCAGCAAACTGGATGGACCTGGAGATGGTCATTCTAAGTGAAGCAAGCCAGAAAGAGAAAGAAAAATACCATATGATATCACTTACATGTGGAATCTAAAAAAAAAGACACAAATGACCTTATCTACAAAGCAGAGACCGACTCACAGACATAGAGAACAAACTTATGGTTACCAGGGGGTAAAGAGGATGGGAAGGGATAAACTGGGAATTTGAAAATTGCACCTCCTGGGGAGTGATGGAAGCGTTCGCTGTCTTAATTGTGGTAGTGTTTCTATGGGTGTACACATCTATCGAAAGTCATCAAATTGTACATTTGAAATATGTATAGTTTACTGTACAGGAACCATACCACAATGAAGGTGTTAAAAAAAAAAAGAACAAAAGTGAAAAAAATAGAATTTACATGAATATAGGCTGTGGTAGGCAGAACGAACACCTTACCCAAACCATTCATAGCATTTTCCTTAGACTCTGTGACTATGTTACGTTATACAGCAAAAGGGATTTCTGCAGGTGTGCCTAGGGCTAGATACCTACAGCTGGATTATGCTGGGCGGTCTGGGCGGCTCCGACTCCGGGCGATCACTGACCTGCTGATGGACTACAGCTTTGCCTTGCCCAGAGCAGACTTGGAGTCGCCCGGCAAGCGGGCTTCAGAACCGGCCTGTAGGTACCTGCAAACCAGCGGGCTGCTGTCGGTCGGGACCACTTGGAATCCATGGATCAGTTTTGGGAGAACTGGCATCTTGGCATGTTCTCAGCAGGTTTTCCAGTGAAGCCAAGTTCTGGGTCTTGCACAGGTGTAACTGCTGTCAGTGTCACGGGCTCACACGCCTGCAGGGAAGTTTGGGGCTCATCTCCCTCAACCCCTTTGTTTTACATACAATGAACTGCTTCTGGTGCTTATGCGGACGGACTCTTGTGGCCCTCATCCCAAGTCTATGCCGGAGGCAACGACGGTGCCCATTTTGCAGATGGGGAAACCAAGGCACAGAGAGGTTCACCAACCCACTCAAGGTCACTCAGCACTAAGATGTGGCAGAGCCTGGTGGTCTGGCTCTGGAACCCCTGCTCTTAATCACCCTACCCTGTGAACCCCACTTGGCAGACTAAGAGACTGAGGTCCAGAGAGGGGAAGTCACCCATTCAAGACCAGAGTGAGCTCGCACTGGAACCGAGGCCGTGGCTGTGGTGGCATCTGGCTGTGCTGGGAGCGACTCGTCCGAATCGACCTGGGTGTCTGTGGACTGTCCTCTCACTGGTTTGACGGCCCCTAGAGGGTGGAAATCAGGGCTTCCTGTCTTCAAAGCTGTGCGTCGGGGACAGTGTTGGACGCACCGGAGGCTCTCCTTAAGGGCCTCGGGCTGGGATCCCCCGAGTGTCACACCATGTCCTTTAGACTGAAAGGTGGTTGCACAGGTGAAACGCAGAGCTCAGAGTCTGGGGCCATGTTGAACACAGTGAACAACAAAAACAACCACAACCACACAGTGAAATTCTTCTGGTTTCCCTGGCTCCACGGAAGTCTAGGTCTGTGTCCTCGAGCTGCTGCTCTTACTTCCCTTTTCTCATGGTCTGCGTGCCCTTCACGGAGCAGACAGGCCCAGCTCCCTCCGCACCATCATCACCGAAGATTAAACCAAACCAAACCTGAGGTCTCCTGCCCATTTCCCCCTTCAAAGGTGCAGAACAGCACAGCAAAACCAGAAGATGAACCAAAAGGTTGCTGGTGGGTTCTAGAAAACTCCAACCACAAGGATGAGGAAGGATGCACTGAGTTATATAAGAAGTCGGTTCAGATGTGCTTTGGTTTGGGGTGTGGGTTCTGCGGGGCCAGCCGTTGTGAAACAGCCCTTTCCCGGAGAGCACCTGGGCCCGCTCCCCTCCTGCTGGCGCCGCCCAGGGGGCAGGGGCGGGGCCAGCGCGCTCCTGGTGCCAACACCCTCTAGCATCTATTTCTGAACATCTGGAATTTCACGAGATGACAGCACTTCAAGGTGCTTCCTGGAGACGGTGCCTGTGGGAACACTGGCTCCCGACCGAGATGGCGGGGTCGGTGGCATGCGGGGCTGCAGACGTGACAGAGACCCACCCACTTACCCACCCCCGGAGCGCCGCCCGGCTAGCTGGCTGTGCGGCGTGTGCAAGCCCTCCCAGACGCACACCCCAAGATGGTTTGAGATTTACAGCAAGATGCTTACAGGCGCTGCGCTCCTATAATACGCCAGGATGCTGGTTACTACATGCAGTGAGAAATCAGCCTTCCCCTCCACCCAGGGTCCACCCCGGGGGGAAGCCAGGTCCCTTCTCCTGAGTGCTTGGTTACCTACAAAGCCCCTGACCGGATGCCATCACTGCCGCAGGTCCCCTGGGTGCTCGGGCTGGCGCAGGTGGCCCATCGGGCTACCTCTCCTGAGAAAATGGACACAAACCCACTAATCCGCTGGCAGAAAAGACGCCACGGCGTCTCTCCCTTGGAGCTGTGGGATCGGATCCTTCCAGGGGCCTGTTGTAAGTGTGGAGCCTCTAGAGGCCGCACGAACCCTTTCAGGCTCCCTGGACTGGGCGCTGATGGGTGGGTTTGTCTGACCAATGCCTGCGAGGGGCCGGGGCCAGGCCTCCGGGCAGGGCCGCAGCAGGCGCTGGAGCAGACGCAGAGCCTCCCTCCGGAGCTTCCAGTCTGGGCGGGGGACAGACTCGAGCGAGCACACCCCATACCCCGACGGGGACAAACGCCAAGCAGGGAGCGAGGTGGCCGGGCGCGCCTCTGAGGGTCTCCAAGGCCCGGAGAGGGGTTCTGTGGCGGAAGGCTGTCTGTCGGGAGGGGCCGTCCGAGCGTGGGAACAGACTGCCGCTGCCCAGGGGCGACAGTGCTGGGACCGCTGGGAACTTTGCCCTGTGGTTCGGGCACCTTCAGAGGTTCCTGGAGACTCTCCCTGGTTTCTGTGGTCTCACCTCTGCCCTCACTGTGCCCTGGGCGCCGCGCTGGGCAAGGTGCAAAGAATCCGAATCCCAGCCAGCACCCTGGGAGTGTGGTTGGGGAGGCGAGTGTGGACAACAGAGGAATCACCCCCTGAAAGGGATGGGGCCCAGCGAGAGGTGTGCACCTCGGGGGTCAGCCTCTGGGGTCAGGCTCTAGGGTGCTGGAAACAGGGCCTTGCTCTCTGCTGCTCCCCTCTCACGATTTGAGGCCTTCTCCAGATAGGACGTGGGAGCCCAGAACCCCGTGGACCTGGGTGTGGGAGGAGGGGGGCATGAGGCTGTGGCCAGGACACCTGCATTGGCGTTGCCTTTGCCACTAAACAGCTGTGGGGCCTGGTGGTCCCTTCTCCTCTCTGAGTCTCAGTTTCTCCATCTGTAGAGTGGGGATTGCCCAACTAGCCAGCTGGGTGTGCACAGCAGCAGCCGCTAACCACTGAACCTGTGAGTCTGAACTGAGTTGCATCCTAAGTGTGAAATGCTCAGCAGACTTCAAAGACTTGGGACAGGACGTGGGTGTGAAATGCCTCGCTGATCATCTTTCAGTACCGGATAAGCGATAACATTCTGGATCTATTTGGGTTAAATAAAATATATTATTAAAATCAATTTTTCTTGTCTCTGCTTACATCTGTTAACGTGACTAATAAAACTTTTAAATGACACTGGGTCACATTACACTTGTATTGGGCAACGCTGGTCTAGAACACAGGCTGCACGTCGGAACGCCCTGGGAGCCGTACAGACCACTGATCCGTCCTGGAGGGTCTGCTCTAACTCTCCTGGGGCAGGGACCAGGCATTCGAAGTTTTCAAAACTCCGCTGGGGATTCTTATGTCAGCAAAGCTTGGGAACCCCTTCTGTAGAGAGATCTGCAAGATTCCATAGCAGGCGTCCTTACCTCCCAGCGACAAGGAGGATTACCTGGCATGCTGTGTGCAGCCGGGCCAGGGGAGGAGAGAACCTGGGGGGCATGGGTCAGGTGCATCTGCCGCAGCTGCCTGCAGCCACTACCTTGTGCAATTGTTAGTTACCCCCTACGATAGGGACTGTGTTGCCCCCATTTTACAGATGAGGAAACTGAGATAAGAAGTCACTTCTCAGAGTCACAAGCCTAGGGAGCAGAGAGACTAAGATGTGAACACGTGCTTTCTCCATTGCACACCCCCGTGGGGAACGCTGTGCGCCCCAGCTCACGGATGCACACACAGTTGAGGAGGCATGCTCCTCAGATCCCAGGAGGCGGCCCGGGGAGGGTGAGAAAAGCAAGGCAACGGCCACAGCGCGTGGCTCAGGGGCTCGCACGCCGTTGGTGCGGCACGGGCTGCGGCCGCGGCTTCTACCCTTAACCTCACCGCTCCCGCCGCCACCGCCGTCACGGAGCCTCGGCCAGGGCTTCTCGCCTTCCGTCTTCCCGGATCAGCTGCGTACGTTCTTCCGTGAAGAGTTCACAGGGACGAGTGGGGCAGGGTCGAAGCAGTAGGAAAAGTGACCCAAGCTCTTAGGCGCCATGGTATTTAGAGGGTGGGGGGAGGCAGTTTTTTGGATTCTGATCCCTGCCCCGGATTACAGCTAGGTCCACAGGTAGCAATCCAGGGCTCGGACCATATTCATGACTGCCCTGCAACTCTGCTCAGGGAGAGCAAAGCCCTTATTTCAGGGGATATCTGATGATAGGTTTGCAATAAGATAATTGCTCTTTTGAGGGAGCCTTGGTCCTGGCATCTTCAGAAATAGCTCCAGAGCTGCGGAGTAACTGGGTGTTGTTTTCAGAAACAAGCAGAGTTCTTCCCTGAATTCTAACACTCTTTCTACTCCATCCACGGGAAAGAAGGGCAGCAACGGCAAAACTCCAAGCCTCTTTCTGAGGAGCAGGATGAGCATAAAACGAGAAGCCGGAAGATCAGGGTTCGAGTCCTGGCTCTGCTGCATCCAACCGTGCATCCTTGAAAATCAGCCTCCTCATTAAAACCGAGGATAATAACATATTGATTCAAATCTGACAGCGCTCTTGTGAGCACAAACAGGGATGGACAAAGGCTTCTGAACTTAGAGCTCTAGTGTTACTCAGTTATTCCCACAGAGATGTTATGTATACACACGTTTGGATGTGACCCTATACACTATCCAAAAGAGCGCTAGGGCAGTGCCGCCCCACAGAACCTCCTGTGATGACGAAATGTTCCGAGTCGGTGCTGCAAGTCACAGTCACCCACAGTCTCGGGAGTGCAGCCGTCCTTGTAAGGCTGGAGCGGGTATGCAATTCCCCGAAGGGAAGGGTTCCCTCACAGGCGGGTGAGCCGTGGCCTGCGTGGGTTACGGAATCTTCTTGGACTTACTGAGGAGGGGGTGGGCTTGGTAATGGGACACAGGAGGGACCCCATCATGACTACTTGACATTCACCTCCAGGACACACTCCCTGGTGCCCTGCACTCTGACCCACAGGGAACTCTGCAATCACAGAGGACTTATTGTCCACCCCTCCCATCAATTCCCTCCTTGTGACCACTTGGCTTGCTGTCAACTTCCCTGCCCTCTGTCTTGGCTCTCTGACCTCACTTCCCACGGCTGGGCCTTGTTGTCCAAGGACTCCCTCTACCAGTCTGTCTGTGCTACACATATAGGAGCTGTTGGCACAAGAGAGTCCCTTTTCCTCGCCAGCAGGCAGACAATTGGTCAATATGGCAAGACAAGCAAGCTGGATGGAATGCTTTTAGCTGCAAACCACAGAAGGCCCAAGTCCAGCTGGAGTAATCTACCCGGGGACACATTAACTTACCTCACAAGTTCTCTACTCTTACCTCACTACTTCTCTACTCCAAGGTAGAGAAGTTCCAGGGTTGACTAATTCAGTAGGTCCCGACATCATAAAGGACTCAGGTTTATTCCACTTTTAGCATTGCCATCTTCAGCCTGATTTCCCCATGGGCCCAAGATGGCTGCCACAGCTCCAGACCTCACATGCAGGCACAACTACTTCCCACTGCATTCACTGGCTGGAGAGCATGTGATTCACGGAGATACACCAGAATGCACATGGAATCACAGCAGACTGTGTGACAACACACCTCCTGTTTCCTAACGTTTTACGGACATTAACATTTCACAGCTTTGTAAAATATCAAGGCTGGGGTTGGGGACTCTGCTCTGCAGAGGAGAAAGCTGACGTTCAGAGGTGAAGGGCACTGCTGAGGCCGCACTGTGAATCCACCGGTGACGGGCCTGGAGGTGAGGGTCCAGGTGCAGGGCATGGCATCTGAATTTGGGCTCCTGCTCCCATGTTAAGTGTTCCCTTTCCTAAACATCTCTGACTGGTGTGACCTGAGGATCTTCCCTAAACTGCAGCCACGCTGGACCCACCAGGAGAAAGAAAACTGCTGGAACCTGCCATCTCAGAGAGGCCTCAAGGCTGCGTCTCTGGGGCGCTGGCTCTCTCTAGTGGATAATCTCAGAATTGCAAGGTGTTCTGTCAAAGTCCACAGCAATTCCCCAAGGGAACCTAAGAAAAACCTGAAGGGCTTGCTAAGATGCAGATTCCAGGGCCTCATCCTCAGGGATTTGCATTCCGCAGCCCTGGAAAGGGGCCGGAAATATGCATTCTAAGTAGCATCCAGGGTGACAGGGATGCTGCTGGTCCACGGACCGCACTGAAAACCACAGCTCCCTGGCAGTTTGGGGTCAGAGAAAGCACATGGATGCATGTGGAGTCTGAAGACCTGAATGCTAGTCATGCTGTGTGACCTTGGGCGAAGCCCGTTCCCTCTCTGGGCCTCTGTGTTCTCATCCACAAATCCAGCAGGTTGGACTGGAGAGGGAGGAACAAGATTTGGACTCACTAGTCACTTCCTAACTATGGGGCTCCACCTTTTTAGGCATCCATGTCTATACCATAAAATGGGTGCAGCAGAGCTCGCCTCCTGGACTCTTAGGGCAGCCGTTCTTCTGAGCTCTCACCTCTCAGGATCTTGACAAACTGCAGATTTGGATGGAGGAGGTCTCGGTCGGGGCCTGAGACTCTGCATTTCTAATCGGCTTGGAGGGGCAGGGCTGCTGGTGCATAGGTCAGAGGGTTTAAAAGACCAAAGGAGACAGCACAGGGAAAAGGCAGCTTGTAAATTTTAAGGTCTGATCATCAGGTAACTGTCTCCCTCGGTCAAAGAGCTGGGGAAATTCTCCTGGGGACTCGCAGTGGCGAACGGCCTGTGAAGTTAGCAAGCTGAAAACAACGCCGGGACGCTGCTCCCGCCCGCTGCCTGTTTGGCTCCCTTGATGCACCTGCCCTGTCTTTGCACCGGCTGTTCCCTCTGCTGGGAAGACACTTCCTGCCCTCCTTGCTCACCCTACTCCTCTTGCAGGTCTCAGCTCCCTCCTGGAAGCCTTCTGTCTTCCCGAAACTGGGCAGGAGCCGGAACTATGGGCCTGATCACCACATGTTGGGTCAATGAAGGAACAGCAGGGACAGGCGTTGCCTGGGAACAGAGGCCTGGGCTGAAACTGGACAAGGAGGACACACGTGCACGCACACGTGTGCCAGCACGTGCACATTCAGCACAGAGCACTGTAAAGTGTCAATCAAGAGACCTGAAGATCATGCCTCTTTGAAAAGGTTTTTTGGCTATCTAATCCTGGAAAAACAGAATTTTCAGATTAGCCAATTCTGAAAAGATAAACACTATATCTGTTGGGACTGAGTCCAGAGAGAGAAAAAAACCCGGAGAGACTTCTCAGCTCCCACTGTCCACCAGACAGGCTGGTAACCTGGGCTCCAGAGACAGACGGATGTGGGTTTGAGTCCCAGCTCCCTCACTTACCAGCTGTGCGACCCTGGGAGAGTCGTTTCACCTCTCTGGGCCTCTATTTTACCAGCTCTAGAATGGGGACAGAGAACAGTGCCTCCGTCCAGAGACTGCGTGGGGCCCACGTGAGGCAGGGCAGGCAAAGCTCTCACACGGTCCTGGTGCTCAGCCGGTGTCTAAGGAACGCTCATTATTATTTCATGTATTGTTATTGACCAGCAGATTGCCTGCCTTGCTCTGATTTCTAAGGGAGGTTTAATTGGACAAGACTTCGTAATGTGGAAACTGAACTGGTGCCTTCTGCCCAGTAGAAAGGATGAAAGGATTCTGGGCTTGTGCCTGGGGTTTTGCGTACGGCCCATCTCTCTGGCCTCAGTATCCCCGACACCAGCCTGAGAGGGATGAAAAAATGGCTAAAACGAGAAAGGCAGACAGTACCAAGTGCTGACAAGGATGTGGGGCAGCCGGGCTCTCTCATATCATTTGGTGGGAGTGACAAAAAACTTGCTACAAGTATTTTGGAGAACTTTTGGTGACCGCTCCTGGATTCATCCCATGACCCATCACCTCCGATCTTGGGCAGACACGCAAGAGAAATGTCAGTCAACATACGTTTACCCGAGACACAGACAAGCAAGCTCACATCAGACAAAGCTGGCAACTGCCCCGATGCCCATCAAAAGTGCACGGAGGAGCAAACTCTAGGCCATGCACACAGCGGGCGAGGCCCCGGCAGCGAGAGTAGGCAAACCAACGGAGTGTCAAAACACAGTTCTGCCTCCAAAGAGCACCCACTGTGTGACTCCACTGACATCAGGTGCAGTGGCCGGTGGAGCACATCTCTGCCGTAGAAGTCAGAGGGGTGGTCACCTTTCTGCGCATGGGGGGAGGGGAGTGACCCCAAGGGGATGCAAAGCGTGCTTCTGCTGCTTAGGACGCATGCCCTCTACATACCATCCGTGACACTCGGGTAAAGTGTTTACACGGAAAGAAGGAAGGGTCAGGATGACATGGTTCCAGGGCCATTCTGGCTCCCGCACGCAGCCCCGCTTCCTCCTTTCAGCTGTGCTCAGCTCCCAGGGAGAGGTCCCGGCAGGAGGGAGGGGACTCCTTGCTTGGGGTTTGGCAAAATTTTCTGAGGTCAGGCCAAGAGGCGGCTATGGATGGAGAGATGAGTAAGGGCTGAATTTCCCTGCAGGGAAGACGTGGGTCTGACTTTGGGCTCCACAGTGGTTTCCTTGGCAACCAGCTGTTGTCCAAAAAACAGAACAATGTGAGAACACGGCAGGGCCAGGCAAGGAAAGACCCTCCGGGCAGCTCACGCGCAGAGAAGAATGAGAGGAAGCGTCAGGGCAAGTGGCCCCAGAAGGCAGACCCACCCCCCGTCCATCCCGGGAATTTCTGCTTTAATCAAATGTGTGCCAATCAAATATTCTTTTCTCATTGACAGATAGCAGACATTATGGTCCCAAGGCCGTGTTTCCCAAAAAGGCAGTCGTCGGGGCTGTGACGTGTCACTGGGTCTGCCCAGCTGTCCCCAGTCTGGAGGTCAAATAGGACCCCCTGACGTGTTTTAAACACAGTAACTGCTTACGTTCAACTTGTCCTTATTTGCTCCTAGTCTAGTCTCACCTCTTAAAGACCTTACCTCCCTCTTACCCACAAGCTTTGGAACGGCCCCTGCGCCAGGTGGAGGTCAGGCTGCCCACACAGTGCAGGCTGGGGGGCTGAGTAGGAGCAGGCCTGGTGCCCCGCCCGTCACAGAGCTGCTGCAGAGGTGGCCACACGGCGTCACTGCTGAACACTGGGTTTGCACAGCCCGTGGGACCCTCACCTGCTGAAGTGGGACCCCCACGTCCGGGCTAGCGCTCTTGTGATTCACACTCCCAGGCTCAGATTTTGTTCTCCCAGTGCCGCATGCGCCAGGGTGACTGGGTCCAGAGGTGTTTCTAGACTCCCCAGAGAGGGGATGCAACCACCTGGATGTCACACAGCTCAAAGGACGAGGCTCCTGAAACACGCACACGCACACGCACGCCCGCACGCGCTGAGGGTCACCTGGAATTGTGAAGTGGGAACTGACTCTGAGGTACGTTAGGGACGACGTTGCTCCAGCTACAGACCCTGCGAAGACCCCCGGTGGAAACGCAGGTGGAGCCTCCAGGAGGTAGAGGAAAAACTGGACTTTCGAGTTACTTTTGTATTACAGCCCTGGTTCTGCCAAATCCTTCTGGAAACTCCAGGCAAGCTGTTTCACTCTCAGAGCCTCAGAAAACGGGTATTGGAAGAGTCCCCACTGGGGAGGGCCGGAGGGAGGAGGTAAGGACTGACGTACACAGAGCGCCCCTAAATGCCCCTCCTTCAGGCGCCCAGCTCCTGGTGCCCTCACCCCGCCCCAGACATCCTCCCTCAGGACGGGCTCCGGGCTCCTCCTGGCGCTCCCTGCGCAGCCTGGAATCAGCCACTTCTGCAAGGAGCTTGGGTTCTGACACTCGTGGTTAAAACCTCCCCAGGTGGTTATAACGGGAACCGGTGTCGCGAGGCCTGGGTGGGCTCCCATGTTCCTTCCGTTGGCTTCACAACTGCGTTTTGTGGACATTTACTCTGCTCTGGTGCTGTTTACAGATCATCATACGTGACCTCACAAACAGCCCACGTGGGGTAAGTTGTTAACCAATTCTGCACGTGAAAAACCAAAGGCTCCCAGAATTAGGCACTTTGTGGGGGCCACACAATTAGTGGGGAGCAGAGGCGGGATTTGAACCCAGGTCCCTCTGCCTCCAGAGTCCCTTCTTTTCCCTGTTCTGCCTCGAATTCCTGGCTTTCCAGCCCTAAGAGTGATGAAAATCTTCCCTGCGCGCCCAAGCTTGCCTCCTCGTCCCACCCCCACCAACGACGTTCCTCCAAGGAGTTTTATGTTTTAATTTCCATTCTTTCATTCCTTGCAAAGCCACAGGGTAGTGAAGCGGAAAGTATATTCTGCACGTGGAGCCACACAGACCCAGAGCAGGCAACTGGCTGGCGTGCAGGGCGGTGTGGCTGGCGGGGCTGGTGGCCTTGCCGGGATGACCTCGGTCTCAGTGCAAAGGGACAGTGTATCCTGCAGACCAGACACAACAGGCAGCGCAGGGAAACGGTTCATACACGGAGGCAGCAAAGTTACAGCCGTCTGAGTACCTCTGCACAGCGGCAGGGGGCTACACCGGCTGTAAACACCCGGAGGACCCGGTGAGAGCGGCGGCATCGTGACCCCGAACAACCCAGAGTTTCTCCAAGAAGCAGAAGGAGAGGGCCAGCCACCGGGCCCTGGGCCTGCTGCGTGGGCGTCTTGTACAGTTTATTAGCTTCAGATTCTTCATTTAAAAAGGGAATACAGGTTTATTAAAAAAGACTTTGGAAAATACATTAACAAAATAATGAAGCTTCTGTTGGCCACTCGAATTCACGATGGCATCTGGTGTACTTCCTTCCAGAGCCCGTGAACTGTCCCTGCACTGCCTCCTGAATCCATCTGCTGTTACGTCACAATGATGATGATAACACAACCGCGGGCACTGCCAGGCACCGCCGAGCACTGCTCAAGTCTTGACCTCATCGGCTCACCGGTCCGCACAGTGCCAGGTGGAAGGACGAACCTTCACTCATCCTTGTTTACAGATGGAGGCACACAGCTGGGCCTGGACTCGAAGCCGGGCGGTGGCAATTAGACGGTCGGCACAGACGTGTCTGGATGCCTCCACCAACAGCACCCGAGTTCCTGGCATCTCAGGGTTCTATCCGAAGCTTCCAGGATGCTGACAAAATCAAAATTACATCTCTGACAGCTCTGTGAATTCCTTCAGGGCCCCCCAAGGCTGGGGCTTCAGTCAGCCCTCAGACTGGCCACGCCCTCCTGGAATCGCCGGACCCCTGGGTATCACATCTTTCTCCGGGAGGCCCAGAGCCCAGAAGGTGTCAGAGTGACACCGCCCCTTGTCTCTCCCCTGCAGGGCCTCCTGAATGAAGATGCTGAGTTGGTAGGTCTGTGGGTTGCTGGCATATTTTAATCTCGGGGCTCCCTGGGTTTGGAAAGCATCTGGGCCTCGGCCACCTGCCCTGCAGCTGAGTGACTGTCGGGTAAGAGGGTTCCGGCCGCCAGCCAGGCCCCCTGTCAGTGTGGCCTCTCCACCCCCGCCTGCCGGCTGACACCTCCGTGCCCTCCCTCCCTGCAGAGACAGATAACATCTTTCCCCAGGAGGCAACAAGGGGCAAAAGGTGTTCTGGCCCCAATTAAACTGTGCTGGGGCTCCTGGCTAGGTGGCGGAGTGCTCTGAACTCCAGGAACAGCGAGGGGGCTGGCGTCCTGGGCCCCCCATCCCTGGGCTCATCCATCAGCGGGACGGCTTTGATTCTGATAACGGTTTGATCTCCAGTGACAGGAGGGGTGGGGTGGCGGGTTTAAGGCTCCACTTCCCCCAGGCCTTGCACTGAGCTCAGTGGCTCCAGAGGGACCTTACCCTGTATTTGGCCCTGGGAGCCGGCCGACCTGCTGGCCAAAGTTTGAGACAAAGCAAAGGAGGTGCAGGAAGCCTGCTTCTGGGGACCTGATGGGAAAGGAGCTCCCGAAACACTCTCCCCCATGGCTGCCTTTCTAGTGCATTTTGAATACGTGTCTCATGTAATTACAGTCACTGGAAGGGAGGTGTGAGAGGGTGAGCCAGTTGTCTAAGGCTCAGAGAGGGTGAGCCAGTTGTCTAAGTCTGCCCAGCTAGGACAATGGAGCCGGAGGTCATGAGAAGCAGGCAGGGCAGCTACACCCACAGGGCTGCAAAGAAGCCAAAGCAGCAGTGTCAGACACTAGAGAGGAGAGAAGGAGGGAGGGGGAAGGACAGGGACGCGGAGACAGAGGCTGTGATGCGCCAGGAGGGGAGGGAGGGCCTTCGTCTGGGACATGACCTCCCAAGACCCTCATCCTGCCCTGCTGGAACAGCGGGTGGGAACCTGGGTTGTGGGTGCACAGAGCACACGTGTTGAGTGCATGTGTGGGCTGTGTACACTTGTGTGCCTGCCCTGGGTCCCCTCCCCAGAGGAGCCCCCTCCTCATCCTGAGAACTGCTCCCTCCCAGGACCCTCCTCCTGGGGCCCCACCAAGCAGGCTGCTGGATGGCGGCAGCGCTCAGGGCCTGCAGCCTCACCCCGACTGAGGTGGTCCCACTGGACCTGGGGCCCCTGCCTCCACGTGGGGTGCCAGGTTTGGGTGCCCCTCCCTCCCTCTCGTCACTCCTGTCCTCCCACACGGCCACCCCTGGGCTGTCCTGCACGGAGACCACAGTCACTGGGAGTGCCGGCCCCACTTTGCACCCTCCTTCCAACCCACGTGGCGCTGTCTCGTGGAGGTGAGAGTGGAGCCCTCGGGCCTCAGCTTTCTGCTCTATGAGGGATGCAGGGCCACATCATGAATACATTTTCTACGTTCTCATTTTTGAACCGTATCATCTATGAAAACAAACCCAACAGAAGAGCAAACAAAACCCCAGGCCTGGCCCTGGGGCTGAAGTAGACTTAGCCAGACCCAGCCTGATTGCCTGCCAGGTCCTTTACGTCCCCAGTCTCGTTCATCTCTTTTCTAAAATGGGGACAATGCCGGTCCTTACCCTGGGGGGTCCGAGGATGGCCGAGACACACCTGGCCACACCAGGCTGACAAGCCCACGCTCAGTACTCAGGTGGCTCTGGCCGCCTGGGTCCTGATCAGGGCAGCGCGGGTCCCTGGGGCCGTGGGCGGAGCTGCCACTTCAGGGAGGGCCGGGAGAGGTTCCCAGGCCCCGGGAGCCAGCCCAGGGGACTTTCTCTGCTCCCTCCCTCTAATCCTCTCGCCTTCCAGGCTGCGCCCCAGAGGCTTTGTTCTGCATGTGGTTTCCGGGGCCCTTCGGTGGAGCTGACAGAACAAGGAAATGCCGCACACGGTTCCCAGAAGTGCCTGGCTCCGCGCTGCCCTGGCTCCATCAGCCGCGGCCGGAGACCAAAGCCGCCTCGCGCTTCTGACGTCCGGCAGCGGCCGAGTCTGCGGCGGCGGGGCCGGGCCAGCTCCCCGCCGTCCTCGCCCCCTGGGAGCTCGGCTGGCTCAGGCTCCCTTTGAAGCCACTGGGAACTCAGTGCCCAGGGCCGCTCTCAGGGATCAGGGGCAGGATGAGTCCCCTGGTCCCAAGAGCACACTCTGGGGTAAGTGGGACTTCCTGAGTCGGCTCTCGGCCGGGAACACGGAGCTTAAGCCAAGGTCATTCAGCAGGTCTGCTCACTAGCATGCGCTCGCTCACTCACTCATGCATTCACCTCCCCCATCCCGTGAATGTGACATTTTCTCTACCTCTCAGAGACGGCTCCGCCATCTGTAAAATGGGATAATAATGACACACATTTCAAGGGGTTGCTGTTAAGATCAAACGAGACAGTTCCAGTATGGTGCCTAGACACAGCACATGCACATGGCTCCTCTGACCTGACAGGGCAGCTGAGCGGTCTGACACTGAAGCCACCCGCCTCCTGAGTTCCATCCCAGGCTCCAACACCCACTGGCTCTGTGACCCCTGGCAAGTCACTTAACCTCTCTGGGCTTTGGTTTTCTCACCTGCAAACAGGGTACAGCCACAGGACCCACATCAGAGAGTTGTTGATGATACACAAGTTCATATTTGCAAAGCATGTAGAACAGAGCCCGGCACTGAGTACGTGCTGTATCAGTGTTTGTGGAAAAATATAGATATCTCTTCCAGAAAGAGCTGGCAACACAGGGCCATGATCCTCAGTGCAGTCCTTTGCTTGAGTGCTTGAGGGACGTCTGTTTTCCTCGTGACTATCAGTGTGGTTGGGTGGAGCGGGAGGGCACAGGGAGACAGTGCCAAAGGAGAAGTACCGTCTAGCGCCTGGTCCAGAAGACTCTTTCCCACTGACCACATTTTTGGTCTGAAGAGATGGAGGCTCAAGTTGGCGATGTGACTCACCCGAGGCCCCATAGTGAGGAAATGCTAGAGCTAGTATTGAACCCAGGCTGTCTGTCTTCAAGACCTGTGGATCCTGAGACCATGAGGCAAAGCGACTCTCACCAAGTGGCCAAGCCAGAGAGGTGGGGGGGGGGGCTGAACACAATTGTATTGGCTGAGACACAAGAAAGGACTTGATTTGTTGATCCATATAAGGAATGTTCCGGAGATGGGTAGGCATCACTGTTGATTTGGTTTAGCATGAATGGTATTACCAAGGACCTAATTTCTTTCTTTCTGCAGTGTTAGCTCATTCTCAGGCTGACTTCCCTCTAGATCATGAAAGAGCTGCAGGAGTTCCAGGCATCACACCTAAACACCATCCATCTACAAAGAGATAGAGCTAATTTTTTAGGAGAGGCCTCTTTCCCAGAAGCCTCTAGCCAGCTCCCTGGGTCTTGTTAGGCCAGGTGGATGGTGTGCACATTCCTGGACCAATCCCTCTAGCTGGAGGAATAGCATGCTCTGATGGTTTAGGTCTGACTTACCTGGGCTGATCTCTGTGACAAGGATTCATACCTGAACCTTGGGGTAGGATCAGCCCCTCTTCAACACCTATGTCTAAATCACAAAGAGGCAAGCTAGAAGGGATCTCAGGGACACTCTGGACACACCACGAGCTCCTCCCATGTGCCAGGCCCTGGAGGAGGGGAGGTCAACAGGACATTATCCTGTGCTCACACCTGGTGGGTGAGACAGACAAGAAAGCAGACACAGTGCAGTGTGATACATACCATGGTAAGGCAGGCACGGGGAAAGGAGAGCTGACCTAGCTTGAGACGGCCAGAAAACTAGTTCTGGACAAGAATTCAAACTGAGACCTAGCTAGAGGGAGGGACAGGAAGGGTGCTTCAGGCAGAGAGAACATCGTGTGAACTAAAGGGAGACAGGTGTGCTCTGTGATTGATTAGCCATGCCTGCCGTGGGTGCAGCGTACTGGACAGTAAGCCATGCGCTGAAAAAGTGAATTTGCTTAAAGTGAACTAGCACTTCAGAGTAAACTGGGCCTTTATCTTAAACAAACAAACAAATCCCAAATTATGAAAATAAGCTCATTTTAAAAATACGCTGTTTAATAAAATTGGATGTATAATGGCATCTCTAAGCTAATTCTTAGACAACGTGCAAAGTTGCTTTTGTATAATTTTATAAAATTTACCACATTGTGAGGTGGCTCATCAACATGGGGGTTTAAAGGCCCAGAACTCTTGCTCTAACAGGGACTGCTCTGAAGCGTCACCAAATCTGTGGTGCCCTCCACGGACAGTGGAGGCCTCTCCTGAAACAGCATCCCAGTCCAGAGTCTCTGACTACCTGGGCCTGCCTCCTCCCTGTCTTCTCCCTTCCTGGAAGCTCTCCCTCAAAAGCCTCCCGCAAACCAGGAGTCTGCCTCTTGGGAGCCCAACCCTGTATTATCTTCCTTCCTTCCTTCCTTTTTTTTTTTTTTTTTTTTTTACATTTTTTAATTGAGTTATAGTCATTTTACAATGTTGTGTCAAATTCCAGCGTAGAGCACAATTTTTCAGTTATACATGAACATACATATATTCATTGTCACTTTTTTTTCCGCTGTAAGCTACCACTAGAGCTTGTATATATTTCCCTGTGCTATACAGTATAATCTTGTTTATCTATTCTACATATGCCTGTCAGTATCTACAAATTTTGAAATCCCAGTCTGTCCCTTCCCACCCCCCGCCCCCTTGGCAACCACAAGTTTGTATTTTATGTCTATGAGTCTGTTTCTGTTTTGTATTTATGTTCATTTTATTTTTTTTAGATTCCACATATGAGCAATCTCATATGGTATTTTTCTTTCTCTTTCTGGCTTACTTCACTTAGAATGACATTCTCCAGGGACATCCATGTTGCTGCAAATGGCGTTATGTTGTTGTTTTTTTATGGCTGAATAGTATTCCATTGTATAAATATACCACATCTTCTTTATCCAGTCATCTGTTGACAGACATTATCTCACATACATCTCAAAAATGTTCTCCTAGGGCAGTCTACCCAAGCAATAGAAATAAAAGCAAGAAAAAACAAATGGGACCTAATTAAACTTACAACCTTCTGCACAGCAAAGGAAACCATAAGTAAAACAAAACGACAACCTACGGAATGGGAGAAAATTTTTGCAAATGATGAAACCAACAAAAGCTTGATCTCCAGAGTATATAAGCAGCTCATACAACATAATAAGAAAAAAACAAACAACCCAATCCAAAATGGGCAGAAGACCTAAACAAGCAATTCTCCAAGGAAGACATACAAATGATCAATAGGCACATGAAAAATGCTCAATATCACTAATTATCAGAGAAATGCAAATCAAAACTACGATGAGGGATCATCTCACATCAGTCAGAATGGCCATCATTCAAAAGTCCACAAATGACAAATGCTGGAGAGGCTGTGGAGAAAAGGGTACCCTCCTCCACTGCTGGTGGGAATGCAGTTTGGTGCAGCCACTGTGGAAAACAGTATGGAGATTCCTCAAGACTAGGAATAGACTTACCATATGACCCAGTAATCCCACTCCTGGGTATATATCCAGAAGTACCCCTACTTCAAAAAGACACCTGCACCCCAATGTTCATAGCAGCACTATTTACAATAGCCAAGACATGGAAACAGCCTAAACGTCCAACCCTTTATTTTCTAAAGCTCCTTGCTGGAAGGTGTATTTTTCTCCCTTCTTGGAGATGCAGGGGGTGCGGGGGGGTGGGAGGGGGGAAAGTGCAGGTTTCTGAGCAGTAGCTTAATCAATGCCACCTTGTTTTCCAAACCCAGACTGGACAATCTCAGAACGAGTCCCGCAGGGCTACCATCCAGCGCTAATCCAGGGAAACCCACACCATGTGAAAGGCGCTCTCTCTTTCTCCACTGTATTTCCTACCAGAGCCAAGTACTTTCTGCCTCCACCCTGACCTGGTCAGGCCAATTTTTCCTTAATGCTCAATTTCACCTGCCAATTTGTGAGACAAGAGCCCCCTATCCTGTGGGAGGAAGGCGCTGCCTTAAAAGTCTCCCGAGGGCCCCTCTCCCTTCTTAGAGCACCCACAGCTCCACACAGCCTCCTCTCTGGGTCTGTTTGGAGAAGGCGCCTGGGATTTCCAAGCCTCACTCCCTGGCCGGCAGGAAGAGCCTTCCTTTGCCTGCACGCTGACATTTTCTAAGAGGCTTTTCTTATGGGAGTAATTGGAGCAGGCCTCATTTCTCCAGGAGTGAGAGCAGAGCAATTTAGCAAGGCTTTATTAGGTCAGACGGAGAATGCCAGGCTTGTCTGATGTGCTGGCGGCACAGGGATCCTTAGTGAGATGCAGGAAAGTCGGGGGGCCCAGCGGGCAGACGCAGGCCTCTGGTCAAAGCCGTGGCTTCCCCAAGCCCAGGCTTGGGGTGCAGGGGGCTGAGCCTGGGGAGACCCTTCAGCTCACCGAGGAATCATCTGGGGGCCCTGGCCTCTGTGCCAGGAGGGCAGGCCCTAACAGCACCCCCAGAGCGTGTCTGGCCAGGTTTGGGGAGGGGTCTTGTGGACGTTTCCGGGCCCTCGGGTCTCTGGTGCCCGTGTGGCTCTGACGTGTGCGCCCCCAGGGGGAGGACTTGCCGGGGTGGTCCTTTCTCCCGGGATGCCTCAGCATCTGCCTCCTCCTCTGTGCTGCTCGGCTGAGGGCTGAGCTGTGGGTGGGTCAGGCAGGTGCCCTGAGCTGAGGCTGGGCGAGGGGCCCGGGAAGAGGGGGCATTGCCTCGGCAGGAGTACGGAGACCCAGCCCCGGGCCCCCTCCCGCCAGCTCGCTGAGGGGCTACCTCGCGTTCACATGCTGAGTCTGGAGCCTTCACGTTGTGGTCCGGTTCCTTGAGTCAGGTGGATTGAGGGGCCGCAGACAGACGACCGTGAAGAGCTGTTGTGACTCGGGTCATAACCACAATCCTCCCCATCGACAGAGACTCGTGTCCGGGCCTCGTCCGGGGTGTCCCCAGGCTGCGACGGCCACCTGGGCCTGCTCCTGCTGGAGATGCTGGCCGCCCTCCCCTGTGGGCGCCGGCGACGGGACCACGCTGCCGCAGAGCTGTGGGGGGCGCGGCGCGGCCGGCCGCGGGGGAGGAGGAGCACCGAGCAGTCTCAGCTCCGCGTGGCTTTCCCAGTTCCACGGTTCTTTCCCCAGCGGGCCTGGGGAAATGGTAGCTCTCACACATTCTCCTGTGAACGCGTGAAGGATCCCCGGGGCCGCGGCAGATCTGACCTGAGCTCCTGAACGCCTTTGTCCCACGCGGTCTCCCCGAGCCGAGCGTGGGCCCTGAGCCCCGGCGACGCGCCCGTGCGACGCGGGAGCTGCGTTCTCTGGTGCATTGTATTTCCATGAGTTTTACCTTGAAAATGGATACTCCATTCAGTCATTAAGAAAACCTTTAAGCACCTTTGCGCCAACTTGGTATGTAAATCTACCTTGTCAACTATACATTTTAGCAGCTGTAAATACAGAGCAAATATTTCTAGTGAAAGTTTACCCATCCAAATGAAGATGTGGAAGCGTGAAATTACGCCAGATTTTAGAGCGTGTAAGTGTAAAATATACACCGGGTTTTGAAGATTTAATTGAAATGAAGAATGGAAATATGTCATTGGATTTTTTATATTCACTACATGTTGTTGTCTTGGGTATTTTGGGTTAAAGAAAATATATTATTAAAATTAACATCCACCCCCTTTTCCCCCTTTTTAAAAAAATATGGCAACTAGAAGGTTTAAAATTACACACGTGGATGTATGCATTAAACACTTGCTGAATTAAAAAAAATAGAAAAAAATTTGCACGTGTGGCTTATGTTATATTTTGGGCGAGGAGGCACAGTACTGGTCTAGATGGCCAAACTGGAGGTTTGAAACATATCTGCTGCTCTGACATTGACCAGTATCAGCGCTCTGTGACCTTAGGAAAGCCCCAGCTCCAGCTGAACCTCAGGTTCCCAACACCTAATTGAGGAGGTCGGAATGGACCAGCAGGTTTGGGTTATTGGAGGGAGACTTCCAAAACCACCAGATTTGATGACCGCAGTTCCTTCCCACTGTGATTCTAAGATTGGGCTAAGGGCTAACTCGCACCATTCCCACTTCAAGGCTAGGCAGCTAATGAAGTGACAAGAGAGCTGCTGGTCACAGTTGTACAGTTGTTGACTGCGCAAGAGAGCCTTTCCTGATTTGCATGAAGTTGAATGTCAAGATTTCTCAATGTGAATAGAAAACACGTGCAGGGCATTTTTCTCAGTTTACAAGGACTTGCCTATATCTAGATGTTAACGGAGTTAGAATCCACTGTTTCCTGAGGGCACCTAAGAATCTGGAAGGACGGAAGAGTCTCGGATGAGGACTAAGTTCACGGTAAGGAGGGAGGGTTGTTGTTGGACGTGGTGGGTTCTGTGTACACTGTACAGAGACTTTAGCCTTCAAAATTGAAGTCTGAGCCCTCAAAACAGAAAGCTGCTCCTCCAGAATCTTCAAGACTGTCCTCTGGACATGCTCCCAGTGGACAAAGCTGCTGGCTGACTGCTGCCTACAGTCATTCTCACTCGGTCTTTAACAGGCCCCCTGGCAACCACAGCGCAGGCTCACCACACGGCGCCCTCTCTCCTTCCTGGGCACAGGAGGACGCCCTGCCCCGGCCCCCCACATCTGGGTGGGACCAGGCGACTTGTTTTTGCCGAAGTAATAGAAGCAGAAGTGACGTGGGCCATTCTGGGCCCAGTGGTTAAGAACGGCCTTCCTTCTCCACCTTCTCTTCCTCCCCTGTTTCCTGGCAGGACAGGAAGGATCCCAGAAGAGGAACTGGACACGCCCAAGGACACAGAAGCACAGGTAGACTGAATGAGTGTGTGGAGCCGTGCTCCCAGGACTACGTCAGGTGAAAAGTGAAATCTGTGCGAAGCCACTGCAGTCTCAGGGCCTACTCGTCACAGCAGTTGGTGCACTGACTAGGACGGCCCTTCAGGAGGGACCGGGCCCCCCCGCCCTGAAGGACTGCCCTCCCAGGCCACGGGAATCGGGTGTGGAGCCTCAGTGAGGACACACGGGTCCTGGGGAGGACGGAAGTTTCTGGGCTTCCTGCCCCGCTCCCCACGACCCAGCACACCCTTCTCGGTCCCCACCCTGCCCTTCTCCGCCACACGTGGGTAATGAGAAGCTGCTGGTCAGAGGCTGGCTGGGAGCCAGGCATTTTCTTTACATGGGAAAACAGAAAATAAGGTTATAAGTTCCGAGCCATGGAAACCACCTAGAACTCCAAAGATGTTTTGCCGAGCACTGTCCTGATGGAGTCTCAGAGGGACCACTGGCCTCCAGACGCCAGGATGACCATCTTCCCTCGGCCTTGAGGCTTTTCTCTCCCTCTGGGCCCTTGTTTGGCACCAGAAGGGAGAACGGAGGATGCTGGAGGCTTCTGGACTTCCCAGCGAGCAGGAGTCTGGAGGGCCTGGGGGTGGGGCGGGGATGAAGGGGCCTGCGCAGTGCTGGAGGGAGATTTCCGAAGGGTCGTCATTCCAGCGGAGCACGGCAGGGGGCTCCGTGGGGTCTCGCCCTCCTGCCAGCATTCTAGCCTGCAACGGAGGCATGGCTGTCACTGAGGGAGACCTGAGAGAACTGTCAAATTTATAGGAAAGCGGCCACATAAGTCGAGTTGGAGAAGGTCGCTCTGTGAGGCCCAGCGACTCACCAGCCTCACATCCTTAATAGCTGATGGAACCGGGATCCCTGGAACCTCGAGCCCAGGCTGCGGAGCAAGCAGACACGCGGGTGTCTTCTTACATCAGAAAAGAAGGAAGAGTTTGCTCAAATTCACACACTAGACACTAAAACCTGTCAACTGCGACCTGCCTTCTCGGAGTCTCCTCTCGCTGTCAGCTGGGATCCTTCGCCCCGCCAGGTCCGGGCAGGCTCTGTGACCGCCGGACAGAGAGAGCTGGCAGCAAGGAGGCTGTGTGGCTTCTAGGCGGCCAGGGGAGCGGGTGGTTTCTGCCTGGCGCTGTCAGGGTGCTCACCGGTCACCCCGTGGCCACCCAACTTCCCCGAGGCCCCCACACTGGAGGGGCCGGGCTGGCGCCCCACCCACAGCCCAGCTGAGCTCCAGACACCCAGGCCAGTCAGCACCGCAGCCTGGAGCTTCACTGGAGCGTGAGGCTCCCCCGCGCCCTCTGAGAGCGGGCACCCCGAATCCTCTGCTCTCTCCCGACTTCACTTGTGCAACAAGGGTTTATTCAGTGCCTTCTCTGAGCTACATTTTTCAGCCGGGTGTATTTTGAAGTCTGTGTTTCCTTTGGATTTTAGGGAGACGATATGGGGCTTACAATAGTGATTTACTTAACACCTTTAGTGGGGTCTACTTCTTTTCTGTTTCTGTTTCTCCAACAAAACATGATTTTCATGCTAAGTCACTGAATAGCCTCAAATCAGATCAGCTCAGGCTTTGCCCCAAATTTTCCAAACAAAAATGTTTTCTTGCCCAAATAATTGCGTGCTTCTCGGAGCCTTCAGGTTTTGGGGTCGCGGACAAGGAGTGCTGATTTCATGGCTGCCTTCCATTTATGGGAAGCGGGACTCATTTTCCTTTTATCCTGGCGATAAGCGGTTTCCCTTCTGAATAAAACTGCAAGTTACAAAAAATTGATTGAAGTAAACATATTATGTAAACAAAAAATACAAGCTGCAGGCAGATATAATAAAAAGAGTGATGGTTTCACTTGAATGACCGCAATTTAGGGAACACAGATCCAGCCCAGCCCCCACTCTGACATGGACCATATTTTCAGTTCCATTTTGCAGGAAATAGTCGCTATTACTTATCAGGAACTTATTATGGGCAGATCTTTGTGTATGCACTTTCAAGGTACTAACTTATTTCATTCTCACAAGAAATCTGGGAGGAGGGTACTTTATTACATCCCCATTTTGCAGATGAGAAGACAGGGACACAGACAACCTGCCTCAAATCACTCCCTAGTCAGCGGTGGGGGAACTGTGTGCACTTAACCCTCGCACTCAAGCGAGCACCCGCCGGACCAGAGGAGCAGAAGCAGGAGGAGATGGAGATGGAGATGTGGGTGTAGACACAGACACACAGACAGACACAGTTATCTAGACGGATGGATACGGATCTAAGATAGAGAGATGTAGATGGATAGATGAATGGACACGTGGGCACACAGGTGGACACATTTGTCACAAGGCACTGGGGACTAAGCACCTCCAGAGTCCACAGGGCCGGCGTCAGGAAGGGAAGACAAGGAGCAGGCTGGGACCGGCGGGCATGGGGGCAGCTGCCCTCAGACTTGAAGGAGGGGGATCCAAAGATGAGGGAGGACGCTGAAGGCCCTATGAGTGTCTGGAGTCTCTGCTTCAGGGTGGATCTATATCTGCATCCTTCTTTTTTCCCTTTGAAATTGAAGTATAGTTGATTTACAGTGTTGTGTTAGTTTCTGGTATACAACACAGTGATTCCATTATACATACATACATTCCTTTTCGTTATAGGTTATTATAAGATATTGAATATAGTTCCCTGTGCTATATAGAAGAAATATGTTTTTTAATCTATTTTTATATACAGTGGTTAACAAAAAATGTGCTTTAAACTTGTACAAATTTTTTATCAGAGCAGAATGGCTGTACAGAAAATCCTGGCACTGTAAACACAGCACTGAGCTCACTGGGGATCCCAGCTCCCAGGCCAAGGGACAGACCATGACCCAACCCCCAAAGGACCCTTTGCCCCGTTCCCACAACCACCTTGTCCCAGGAACCATAGCGCTGACCTCCATCACCACAGAGCGGTCTATCTGATTCGGAGCTCTGTGGCTGTGGAGTCCTGCAGTGTGAGTACCTCTGTGTCTGGCTTTGTGAGCGTGAGCCCCGTGTTCATTGCTGTGTAGTATTCTGCGGTGAGACAACGTCTCGGTCTATTTCTCCGTTTTACCATTGATAGATGTTTGGGTAGGGCAGCCGTGAACATTCCAGTACGTGCCTTTTGGTGAGTGCACACCCTCTTGGTTGGGGGACACCCACAATGGTCCTCGCCGGGCCCCGGGCTGGGAGCACGAGCAGCTTAGCGGATTCCGTGACTGTCAAGCTTAAAGGTGCCTCTGAAGCCTTGCGGTCCTCGGGGCTTTGGAAACCTACCCACTCCTTGCTACAAGCCGGCAGCTTTAAAAGGATTTCTTTCTTTGCAGCTTTTAATAGCCATGAAATTCTTGGCGACATAAAATATGCTCCAAAGGGGGTAAAAAGAGACCTGTGCAAGTTCTTGTTCAAATAAATAGCCTGTCTCTGGGTTGAAAGGGAAATCTGTTCCTTGCACGGCTGGACTTTGTTCTGTGGCCCCTTGTTTCAATCCTTATTTCTTAGTCCTTGAACGAGGCCTGGGGACCCTGTCAAATAATGTAACACTTCCTCAGTTTTACTCCTTTTGGCGGGCACTGGCCTCCCGGGCGCAGACGAAGTTTCCCTGGGTCAGCCCAGCATTCGCGGTGCATCTTCTCTTCTGAGCACCCTGAAGGCAAGCGCGGAGAGGGGGAGTCGAGGGGTGGGGGCGACGGTAACCGCCAAGGGGGGGTTCCAGGTGTGAGTCTCGGTCTTTCGGATGCCACACGACCCTCCTCTTTTAGAAAGAGTCCCCTTCCCGACTGCAGTGTAATGTGCACGCGGGAAAACGCACCAGACGCGAGGGACCGCTCAGTGAAGCTTCACTGACTGAACACAGTTGAGCCACCAGCACGCGGGTCAAATCTCAGACCTAGACGCGCCCCTGAGGCCCATTTCGTGGCCCATTGGGCACCCCCAGCCAAGGGTCCATCACTCTCTCACTTCTAAGAGCACAAATTAGTTTATCTGTTCTGGAAATCCATCAAACACAGCATCACAGAATGCCTTCTCTTCCCTGCCTGGCTTCTCTCTCCCCACACGGTGTTTGTGAGATGCGTCTGTGTGGATGCGTGCAGTGACAGTGCACTCATTTTCACCCAGCTGGTTTACCGATCCCACTCTGGGCGGGCATTTCGGTGGGTCCCAGTTTGGGGCTGTTAGACTGCCATGAACATCCCAGAAAGTGCCTTTTGGTGAACACAGGGGTGAGTGTGCTGTGGGGCACACACCCGACACGACACGGGGAATGACACTCAGGCTCAGCTTTCCAGTTATTGCCCCAGCATGAGCTCCCACCTGCAGCGCAGGAGATTTCTAGATCTCTTGCGATGTCCTTTTAGGTTCTTGGACGCCTGGGTGAGTTTTTTCCCCACTGTGTCCTCAAAACCAGGGGCTTCTAATCCAGCCAGGATCCTGGGACGTGAGGGTCTGGCGAGTCTTCTACATGCGCAAGCGGTTAGGGTTTCAAGTGACCCAACTATCTCCCCACAGTTATCTCTGTGTTCGCTCACCCCAGGACCCAGTTATCTCCGCAATCCGAATCCCTGCCTCTGAAGTGGAGCTGGGTCTTTGATCTTCCCTTCGGGGAAGATCTGGGCTGGCCTGGGGTCCGGGCCAGGCGGGGGGGGGGGGGGGTCCTGGTCTTTGGCCAGGCGGGCTCCCTGGGGATGCTGCCGGGGCAGGCACCGCGGGGGAGCCGGGGGGCCCCTGCAGTCCCGCCTTCTGAGCCGGGGGCTAGATCAAAGGGCTTCGTTTCCCTTATCTGGGCAGCAAGGCAGCAGGCAGCCAGGGACAGCCAGGCTCTGAGGGGGAAGGGAATAATTTCTTCGGCCACAGATCGGGGAGCCCCCTGGTGTGCCAGGCGCTGTGCTGGGGGCGGGTACGGTGACGAGAGAGGCCTCCCTGACCGCGTGAAGTCCTCAGGGCTGAGACTGCAGCAGCAGGGCACAGGCATATGCACACGTGTGGGGCGCTGAGGACCACGGAACAGTCAGAAGCTCCTTAAACACAACCCTGACGAGGCGACCATAGAGGCAAAGTTGACACAATGGACATCATCAAAATAAAAAACTTCTGTTCCCCAAAAGACACCATAGGGAACTCAAAAGACAAGCCAGACTGGGAGGAAATATTTGAAACACACGTATCCGATAAAGGACTCACATCCAGGATCTATAAAGAACTCCCACAGCGCCACGGATCAGTAAGAAGAAGACAAACAGCTGGGTAAAAACCAGGCGAAAATGCAAGGAAGACACAGAGTGGCTGGGAGGATGCGGACAACCGCTAGGCATCCTCCCTGGTCACCAGAGAAACGGGACTTAAAGTCACAGGGCGGTGCCGCTCCCACCCACAGGGTGCCAAGGGCTGGGGGCAGGGCGGCTGGGACTCCGCCTGGGGGGGCCAAAGTGATACAGGGGCACGGGGACACCTCTCCATGCCTTGGTGGCCCCATCTGTGAAATGGGGATAATGAGAGCCTCAGACACTCCAGCACAAGCAAGTGCGCAGGTGCAGGCAGAGGGCGCCCCCTTGGGGAGAATGGTGCTGATGAATCCCCCCAGAACCGCACCAGGTCTGGTTTTGCGGAGCCAACCCACTCCCCATGAGCTTTTGGGGCTGGGGACACGGGCTCCAGTCCCTGCCAGCACCTGAATTTCATACCCTCTGTCGTCTGTCTGTGAAAGGAGGTAACGATGAGGGTGACCTCAGGGGGTGGCTGTGTGGCTGAAATGAGCCCTGAGGGCTTTGCCGGGAGCCTGGCTGCAGGACCAGCTCCGCACAAAGCATTCATTGCCCCAGAACTTCCCTTAATCACCTCTCTCCTCAGTCCCTTCCTCCTCGGACTTAACAAATCTTGCCTGGTGACATTCCTGTTTGGTGACATTCCTCCTTGTGTCTGTGCACATCTTCTGTCGCTTGCACCACTACAGTAACCTCTTAACAGCAATCCCTGCCTGTGCATCACTAACAGACTGATCTTTTTAAATAAGAAGCTTTCTCACGCCACTCCCTTGCTTAGTAACTGTCCGTGGCTCCCCACTGCCTAACAGGCAAGAGCCCAGATTTCCTTGCAAGACACCAGGCCCTCCCAGGCTAGCTCGTGCTCCTCTTTCTGGTTTCACATCTTGTGATGCAGCCTGTGTTTCAGCCACACCTTGAACCTGCCTGTACTTGGGTTTTTTCCTTCCTTCTGGAAAGTGTCCTGCTGCTTCCCTTCAGCCAGCGGTCCTCAGCTAGAAGTACTTTCGCTCCCAGGGGATATTTGGGACCCAGAGACATCGATGGTGCCTGTTCCTGGTCAAAGCTAGGGATGCCACGCAGCATCTTGCCGTGCGCTGGGCAGCCCAAGCGTCAGGCACGCTGAGGCTGAGGAGCCCTGCTCGAAGTCCGTCAAACGCCACGTCTCCTCCGGGAAGCCCTGTCACAGCCCAGGCGTCAGTGTCACCCCCACCCCCCAGCCCATGAAGCCAGCTGTTAGGTGGCGTGACTGAGAGCTCAGACCACGTGGGCCGCAGTTAGATGAGACAGGTCACCTCCCTGCCAGCCAGGGGCTCCCCGAGGGCAGGGGCTGCATCTTCATGAGTGTCACCACAGGTTAACCCAGGGCCTGGGACACGAGGGAGCTTGGGAACTACTGATGGCCTGGAAATGGAGGAACCAACTTACTGCACTAATTACAACTAGGATTTTGGCCTGGGACCCAGGAAGGAGCATCAGAGAAACATGAATCCCTGAAATTGTAGCACAGTGAGGTGGTCAAGAGCACAGACTCTGGGTTTAGATCAGCTGTGTGACCCTGGCTGCTCACTTAACCTCTTTGTGCTTCTGTCATCTCTCTCGTAGAATGGAGATGATATTAGTAATCATCTGTGGTGGATTTCAAACATGTCCACACATTCTTCAACCCTCCTCCCATCTGGAGGTGAATCTGTCTCCTCTGCCTGAACCTGGACAGGTGACGTGACTGCCCTTGGGGAAGAGAATGCAGCAGAAGTGATGCTGTGTGACTCCGAGTCTAGGTCGGAAAAGGCTGCACGGTTCTGGCCAGTTTTTCTTGGGAGCCTTACTCATCATTGTTCCCTCAGGGAGGAATCCCAGGTTCAGAAGAGGATGGGTGATGAGCCTGCAGTATCTGTGGGGCTCTTACTCTTTCTGGGCAGAACGCGGGACAGGAAACCAAGTGCCAGGTCGTGGGAGCAGGCCCGGGCTTGCCGAGCCGACACAGCGCCACACAGGGAGGGCCTGAGGGCGCCGGTTCAGATCCAGCTGTGGGGCCTCGGGTGGGGCACTTAGCCTCCCTGCGCCTCGGTCCCCCTCCTGTATGGGGCAACAGCGATCCCCTCGTGACCTCCGGGGCGGCTTTGAGGACCCAGGGAGACGGTGCTGGAAAAGTTCTGAGCCCACAGCCAAGGCTCTGGTGCTAGCATTTCCTCTGCTCAGGGAGAGGCCGATGAGCTCAGCCCCTTTTGTTTCTAGGAAACTCATCTGCAACTGGTTCTAATAAAAGCGGGGCAGCTGGGCCAGGGAGGGCAGGAAGCGCCAAAGTCCGGGGCTGCTCCCCTGGGCCCAGGAGCCTGGGTCACACCAGCGTCCTTGGACCCCCCTCCCAAGGACTTGGAGGCCAGGCATCTTCCTGGCCTGAGGTGGTCAGCTGTGGTCCCGGGGAGGGTCCCAGGGGCAGGGGCAGGGGCAGGGGCACACACGCGCGGTCCCACCGCCCTCTGCCTTCCCACCTCTCCTGAGCCAGCTGCTGACATTGTGAGGAATTGCTCCCCAAGGCAGTTTGGAAATACAAAAGGACATGCTTCAGCGGCAATAAATCACGCTTTATGTCCTGGGTCCTGCCGAGGATGCTTCAGATTGTGAAGTTTCCTGGGGATTAAGTGAACCTGATGACAGGCAGAGGGCTGAAGCTCCTGTGGTCAGGCTGGGCTGGTGGGACCTCCACGGTCTTGGCCCAACACAGATGCCTTTCCCTGCAGGGCTGCGGGGGGAGGCCAGGAGGCTGACATTGGAAATGGCTTGAAGCACCAAGATGTCTCTCTGCCTCTGAATTACCCTGAAGTGTAACTGACAAGACACCCTACTAGTTGGTGTTGAATCCCCGCTTGTGTAGAGGGTGTGAGTGTCCCAAGAGGCCCCCTTTGAACTAATGGCAGAAACAGGGTAAAGTCACGGGGACCGACAAGCCATTTTGATCCCAGCGACGCCTGGACAGGGCCACCCTGTTGGGGCTCTCACAAACATAGGTGCTCAGTATTTCTCCCTGTAATGTGGCTCAAGTCACACTCGAGGTATTCCCAGCCTAGAATGCAGAAGGGCTGTGTAGAGAGACACACAGGGAGCAACTCCAGCTCTGCCCAGGCTCGGGGAGCCTGCCCTTCACTGGTGCCCAGGCTCCTGGGCTCTAAGATGAATGTATCAGGGCCAGGATCCAGCCTTGATCAGTCCACCAAAGAGGGTCCAGTATCTGCAATATGCCCGGCACATACAATACCACAATCAACTAGTTTATTCCAGGAATGCAAGGTTGGTTAAACATATGAAAATGACCACATCAACAGAAGAAAGGAGAAAAACCATATGGCCATCTTGATATAATCAGAAAAAAACATTTCAAAAATTTGGAACCAATTCATGATAAACTCAGCAAACTAGGAGTAGAGGAAATCTTCCTCAACTTGATAAAGGTTCACTGATAACATGAAAAACCTACAGCTGACATCATACTTGAGAGTAAGGACCAAATGCGTCCCCCCTGAGGTCAGGAACAAAGAGAAGACACCCACTCTGACCACATATATTGAACAGGGTCCTAGCTAATGTGAGAAAGTAAAACAAAGGAAGGTCAATCGGAAAGAAGGAAGGAAAATGACTTTCTTTATAGATGGCATCATTGTACACACAGAAAACCCTAAGGAGTCTACGGGAAACTGCTAGAAGCAATGAGCAAATGCAGTAAGGTAGCAAATATACTAGGTCAATTTGCTAAAAAATTTTTTTTAGTTCTGTTTCTATATAGTTGCAATTGATAATTTGAAGATAAAAATTTAAAAGTATCATTTGATGCTGGAGATGCTGTGGAGAAAAGGGAACCCTCCTACACTGCTGGTGGGAATGCAGGTTGGTGCAGCCACTGTGGAAGACAGTATGGAGATTCCTCAAAAGACTAGGAATAGACTTACCGTATGACCCAGGAATCCTGCTCCTGGGCACATACCCAGAAGGAACCCTACTTCAAAAAGACACCTGCACCCCAATGTTCATAGCAGCACTATTTACAATAGCCAAGACATGGAAACAGCCTAAATGTCCATCGACAGATGACTGGATAAAGAAGATATGGTATATTTATACAATGGAATACTATTCAGCCATAAAATGACAACATAATGCCATTTGCAACAACATGGATGTCCCTGGAGAACGTCATTCTAAGTGAAGTAAGCCAGAAAGAGAAAGAAAAATACCATATGAGATCACTATATGTAGTATTTAAAACAGACTCATAGACATAGCATACAAACTTGTGGTTGCCAGAGGGGAGGGGGTGGGAATGGACAGACTGGGAGTTTGAAATTTGTAGATACTGACAGGCATATGCAGAATTATAAACAAGACTATACTGTATAGCACAGGGAAATATATACAAGATCTTGTGGTAGCTCACAGTGAAAAAGAATGTGACAATGAATATATGTATGTTCATATATAAATGAAAAATTTTGCTCTACACTGGAAATTGACATAACATTGTAAACTGACTATAACTCAATAAAAAAAAGAAGAAAAAATACCATTTGAAATAACAGCAAAATTGCAACATATTTGAAACTAACTCAACACTGTTAATCAACTATACTTCAACTAAAAAAACCCGTAACATATTTAAGGAAAATAAAACTAGAAAGTATTGCTGAGAGAAATTAAGGGAGACGTATAACTGGGGTGATATATCATGTTTATGGATCAAAAAAGTCACCGTTTTTAAGATGTCAGTTTCCCCCAAATGGATCTATAGATTGCATACAGTCTTAATAAAATCCCGACAGGCTCTAAGAAGAAATAGAAACTGACAAGCTGACGCTAACACGTACATGGAAGGGGAAAGGGCTTAGGTAACAAAAACAATTTTGGAAAACAAGAAAGAAGTTGGAGGGCTTACATGACCTAATTTCAAGCCTGACTGTAAAGCTACGGTGCTCGGGACAGTGTGGTACAGGCAGAAGGACAGATTCAGATCAGGCGAGCAGAACCGAGAGCTTGCTGACTGACCTGCAAGCACGTGGTCAGTTGATTCTTTACAATAGTGCTAATGTAAATCAAGGAAAGGAAAGGACAGTTTCCCAACAAACTGCACTGGGATGGACCAGTGCTGCCCATTAGAAATATAACGCAAGCCACAGACATAATTTTAAGGTTCTGGTAGTCATATTAAAAAAGCAGAAGGAAATAAGTAAAACTGATTTTAATAATATTTTAAACCCAATATATCCAAACATTGTCATTTCAACACTGGCTTTTACATTTTTTTTCTGTCTCAAGTCTTCAAAATCTGGTGTATATTTTATACTTGCAGCACATCTTGATTCAGACTAGGCACATTTAAGTGCACAAAAGCTACCTGTGACCAGTGGCTACCATTTCGCACAGCATAAATTATGGATAAAAATGCACCTTGAACACCATTATAAAACTACTCACATCATTTATAAAATTAAATTGAAGTGCATCACTGACCTCCATACAAAAGCCAAAACTATAGAACTTCAAGAAGAAAACATAGGAGAAAATCTTTATAGCTTTAGGATAGGCAAAGATTTCTTAGACAAAACACAAAAAGCATAAACCATAAAAGAAAAATATTCATAATTGAACTTAATCAAAATTTTAAACTTATGTTCTTCATAAGACACCATTAAGAAACTAAAAAGCTCACCCCAGTCACTGACTGGGAGAAGACATTCAGTGTACATATTTGATGAAGGACTTACATCCAGTATATATTCAAAATATCCCAAACCCATAATAAGAAGCCAATAACACCATGAAAAAAATGGAAAAATTATTAGAAGTGTGTGAAAGAGTGGTACTGGCACCAAAAATGACACATGGGTAGTCAATAATCACAATAAAAATGTTCAACCTCACTAGTTACTGGGGACATGCAAATTAAAACCACAATGAGACACACACTCATTAAATGGCTAAATTAGAAAGACCAACAATACCAAGTGCTGGCAAAGATTAGAAGAACTACAACTTCCGTTGCCGGTGGGCATGCACAATTATATAAGGGTGGAAAACAGTTGCATAGCTTTTCCTGGAACCAAACATGCATTTACCACACGACCCAGCGACTCCGCTCCTGTGCATTTCCTCAAGAGAAATGAAAACACGGGGCCACAGAAAGATTTGAACAACTAAGCTCATGACAACTTCGTAGCTGGAACCCCAAACTGGAAACAATCTAAATGCCCATCAAGAGGTAAATGGATAAATAAGTCACGGCATATCCATATAGTAGAATACTACTCAGCTTTAAAAGAAAAAGAAATCCTACTGATAAATGTAACATGGGTGAACTTCAAAACCATTATGCTGAGTGAAAGCAAGCGCACACGGGAGAGAATGCACAGTATGACTTTATTTATATGAAACTCCAGAAAAGACAGATCTAACTGAGTAACAGAAAGCAGATCAACGGCTGTGTGGGGCCAGGACTGCAGGAGGGCGCAGGGTTTGCCTGAAGAGGGGCTTGAGAGAAATTACTGCGGGTGATGATGGGATGTTCTATAACTTGTTAGTGGTGACATTTACATGGGTGGTATACATTTTTTGAAATTTGTTAAAACACACAAAGTGAGTGCATTTTATTGTATGCAAATTATATCTTTAAGAAGTTCATTTAAGAATATCTGTCATTTCACAAAAAATTAGAATGCACAGATTAACAAGAATTACAAAAAAAATCACCTATAATCTTACCCTTTGGAAATAATCCTGTAAGTACTTTGCTGCGCAGCCCAGACGACACTGCAGACAGTCTCTGTGTGCATATCCCATGCATGTGTAGGGTTCTACAAAATCAGAGTCATGTGACACTATTTTGTAATTTCCTTTTTCCATCTTGAAATATCTTTCCATATCCACAAAAGCACTCCCATATCCACCCTTATAAATGGCCGTGGAAGCATAGCAGCCTATGACTCTATCCTCATTTACATCATCTGACGCAGCCTGTCGGATATTTAGGCTGTTTCTCATAACCATGCTGAGCTACACATCCTAGGAGTTACATCTCTTAGCTCATCAGATGGCTTCCTTGGCTGAATTCCAAGCAGCGGAGGCGGCTGGGTCAAAGCTACAGACTTTGTTAAGGCTGTTGAGCATCACCCGGCAGTGCAGGACCCACCATTGGATGGATCTGGATTTCCTTCGTCAGTGTGTGAGGTGCCCTGGAGCACCAGTTCCAAGAGCCAGCCAGCCTTTTTCCTACTGGCTCCCCACTTCAGTTCCATCAGAGACAAGAACTGATGAAAACTTGCAGAATTTACTCTTCTGGAGCGCGTGTGGGTGGAGGTGCGTGGGGGAGGGACCTGGCACCTGCAGGGAGAATTATTTGGACTGCTAGGAGGGTTTCTCTGCCTCCGGCCCTCAGGAAGGCCTGCGGGGAGGCTCCTCTGCCTGGCAGGGCTGGGAGGTAGGCCAGGCCAGGAGCCACACTCCCAAGCAAATACCGCCTGGTCCAGGTCATCCCTGCAGTGAAAACTGGGGCGTTGCCCAGGGACCTCACCTGGGGCTGCGCCAAGGGTAGGGGTGGAGCTGGTGGCCAAGGGCCAGAGCAAACTGCAATTAGAAACTTCTCTCATCTTTTCCTGCTGGTGTCTGAGAAATGGTTGCTGTTGTCGGCACGGAAGATGATTTCGTTAAGTCAAGTGTCCACTGTATCTTTACAGGGCTGGCCACAGCAGGAAAAAAGCTACAAAAACAGGTCTTTGGCCCTTTACTACCTGCTCTCCCTACACAGCACATGACGCCTGGTGATAAAATCTGGATAAATTTTTCCAAAAGGCTGTTCTCTTTCACTGCCGCTACCCTTCACCCCTCTCCTTTCAAACAGGTGCTAACCAGCCTACTGCTGTCTCCCTTGGGGGAACAGATGACTATTCTATATGGTCTCTCCCCTCTAGGGGTTCGTGTTAAGATTCCCATTTGAAAAACAGTAATAATTACATAGGAGAAAACTAACTTCAAACAGTGAAGAACGAGGGAGGGTGAAAAGGAGCTGTCCCCGTCCTCCTCGAGTCCTGGTCCCCCAGCGCCCCCCCGGGGGAGCGAGCCGCAAGGTCTCTGGGCCGACATGCGCAGGCGCAGGCGCAGACCATGGCACAGAGAACCTCCCACACTAGTTCCTAAGGCAGTCGTTCCATCGTTTCAGGCTCACAGCCCTTTAACAGGTGCTCTGGAAAACCCCCAGGCCTTTGGGGTTCACGGTAACACGGCTGAGCTTCGACACGTGCCTCTGGGGTTCACAGAGGCACTCTCTGCGTTGGCAGAAAGCTCTTCCGGGCTTATGGACCAGGACTTCCGGGGTTCACAGAGGCACTCTCCGAGTATGGACAAGGACTTCCGGGCCGAGGGCTCAGGGTCGAGAGAGTCTCTGGACTCCGTCCGTGCACCTTGGGGCGCACAGCTTACCTCTCTGACACTCAGGTGTCCTCACCTGGGGCACTGGGATAAGAAAAGCGCCTGCGTGGCTGTGCTGTGTGGACTGAGAGGACGTCCCAGCGCCTGGCTTGAAGGACGCCTGCAGTGAGTGTTGGCTTCTGTGTCCAGGGAGAGGGGGTCACATGGGGACGAAGTCAGAGAAAGGGTGAAGGAACCGAAAGGCGGAAGGACTGCTGTGTTCAGGTGTCTCACAGGCCGTGACCAGACTTGCTTTATGGGGTTGGCGCCAAAGGTCCGATGGAGGAATGGGCAGGAGGCCAGCTTCATCTCATCATGTGGGAGACCTTTCCAGCCCTGGCAAGGAATGAGCTCCCCACTCCTAGAGGCATACAAGCCAGATGACAGCTTCTTGGTGGCTCAAGCACTGGAGCAAGCAAGGAGTTAGACTAGAATCCAGCCAGCGGATGGACACAAAGGGAGAGTGTTTCCCACAGTGCCTGGCCCAGTAAGTCCTGCACGGTCTTTGGTCATTGTTCTTATTTCATTGATGCCACTGTGGTGGTTTATTTCCTTTGTTCTGCTCTACGTGTTTCTCCACTGAGCAGGTGTTAGTGGTGCAACAGAAAGGCCACGTAAGAAATGCTCTATCTATGACCTGTGGGGACCCCACGTGGTCGGTGGCTGCCTTGGGGAGGGACAGATGGCTGTGTCATTGGTGAGTGAAGCTCATCCTTTCATTTCAAAGAAGACTCCTCTGCCAACCCTGGCCACCCTTGCCTGTGTCTGTCTGGTGAGTAGGTGAAATCCAGGTGGGCTGCCTGGCAGGAGCAGTGGGAACGTGTGGGTGGAGGCGGCCCATTCATTAGTGGAGGATGGGCAGGGGGTTTCAGGGGGCAAAGGGCAGGCAGGAAACCAGCAGCCCACCCAAGTCTGCCTGCACAGGCTGCGCTGGGCAGAAACTGCTTCCTCTCTTGCCTGGCGTTGGGGAGAAAGGAACTACACTCAGTTCCTGAATTGGAAAGGAGAGGAAAAGGCGAAGGCTGTGAACTGTTGACAGCGCTGCACTTTCCCCAGCCCTGGGAGCGAGCTGCATGGGAACCACGAGGCGGAAGCGATATTTTAGCAGCTGCTTTCCAAGTTTGATGAACAGCAGAAGACATGGTCGTTAAGACAACAGATCCAGATTTCCGGTCCTCAAGAAGCCTTTCCAGAAAAGTGGCAAACAGTGTGTGTGGCACCTGGGGGTCTCCCATGCCATGGCGGGCCCCAAGGCAGTCTGCGTCAGCCCTGCTAGCTGTGGCACCTGGGGTAGCCTCCCTCGCCCCTGGCACTGCACCTGGCTTTCCCTGCCTGGAGACAGCGTCCCTCGCAGGACTTGTCTACAGATTTGATTGAGGTTGTATGAAAAAAGTAACTGCTACTTATGATTTCAAATATCTGGATTCTGGAAGTCAATCAGACCTTACCAAACGGCCTCTAAGTGGTTTGTCATATTAAATTATTCTAATAACAAACAAGTCAGTAAGGACTTGCAGCAGCTTCTGGTAAAATTACAGCAGTAACAGTATCAGTGTTTATACCACCTACCAGGTGCCAGGCACTGTGCTAAGCGCTTCATGTGGATTTTGGGAACCAGTCGCCATGGGTCCTGCGATGGTCGTATTGTTCTACCCATTTTGCAGGAAAACTGAGCTGAGAGGGGGAAACATTTCCCAAGGTTACTCAAACTACAGTGGGTGGCTGGTGTCCAAATGCAGGCCCTGTCTTGCCCATTGCCCTCCACTGGACACACACACACACACACACAGGCAGCAGATCTTAACCTGGGGCTCATGGTCTCAAAGGCTCAAAGGCAGGTGCGGGTAGACTTCTGGGGGATCCAGAACTGTATGCAAATTTATGTAAATATGAATTATTTCTCCCTGGGAAGCAGCTGCATTGATTTAAAAGCTCTCTAAACAGGCTCATTGGGAAGTTAATCAACTGAGGGTCATCTACTGGGTTCCCTAGAGACAGACCACCCCCCCACCGCCCGGAGAAACCAGGAAGGGGTGAAGCAAACAAGGAATGAAGACACCAGGCCAGCATGAAGCCGAGACCCCGCCTCAGCCTGGGCCCAGTGGGGGCTCTGGAAGGTGAGTCAACGCAGCACTGGTTTCCGAGTCCCAAACAGTAAGCCGTGGCTGAGGGCTGCCCCGGGGGCTGGGCCTGGCGGTCCCAGGAGCCCTGGGACCGTTCTCAGAAGAGTCTCAGGTGCATGCCCGAAGCAGCAAGGCACAGCGAAGCTGGGGGAAGTGCACGTCAGAGCCACGGAAGGGGTGGGGCACCGGCAGCGTCTGCTGCCAGGTGTAGGCTGCCCGCCGCGGCTGGGATATGGGGCTGGCGTGACTTATGTGGAGCTGCCAGGAGCCAGGGCTCCAACTTGCCGGTGCATTTGGGCAACTTTCTCCCCGGATCCTTGGCTCCCCATCCACGGAGATGCACGTGATTCCCAAGTCTCCCCCATTTCTTCCTGCTGCAGCCCTGTGACTCCCTTCCCATCCCGTGAACAGTGTTTATGTGCCTGCCCCTCGGTTTCCCCTTCCTCGGGAGTCTGCAGACCACTCTGGCCTCGGCCACATGTCATGGGACAGGTGTCCTGGAAATGTGCTGCCTCAGCCTGTCCAGGAGGGGGAGAGGAGAGGAGGGGAGAGGGAAGAGAGACAGACAGACAGAAAGGGAGGAGGGGGAGCAGCAGGGGAGGGCGACAGGGGCAGGGGGAAGAGAGAGAAGGGGGTGGGAAGGGAGGGGACGGGAAGAGGCAGGTTCTAGGAGGGGGAGGGGCCGCCCTTGGAACGGCGGCGGGGTGGCCGGCACATTCCTAGTGAGAGTCCCCTAGGGGCCTGGTTCTCTGGGCCGTTGCCAAGTTCCCTGCCCCCTGTCGCGCTTCTGGCCAAGTCATCACGTACCACTGGAGCACCTACTGGGTGTAGGCACTGGGCCACTTGCGAGGGGTCCAGCAGTGAACCCTGGGGCAGCCTCTGCTTTCACGGGGCTCATGCTCTAGTGGAGTTACACCCCATCCAAGTGCACGACATGGTGACTCCAGGCAAGGACCCAGCTTCTGGCCAGCTTGCAGCCCAGGAATGGGTTTGGTGGAGACCCTGATTCCCTCCGGCCCTCACAGCTGGCCTTGACCACGTAGGGAGATGTGCAGACAGAGGCCCTCCCGTGGCCCCTGCCTACCTCTCCATCCCAGCTATTTCCACTCTCCCTGCTCTGGAATTTTCTAAGTACGCCTGAATTGAATCCCAGCTCTCACACCAATCTCTGCCATCCCCCAAAGACAGCAATTCCTGACCTTGCAAGAGTGAAGAAAACAAGCAAGCAAGCATTTAATTGTTCTGCCCGTGGTGCCTGGAGCTGAGAATTTCCCCCTAGGCCCTTGCACCCTCTTCTCTGTTCAAGCTCCTCCCTAGCCAACTGCTCACCTGCTGGCCCTGGGCATGTGATTTCAGCCTGTCCCTCAAACACCCTGAGTGTCATGGCCACAACCCCACTGCCACCTGGCAGGCCCCCTCGTGCCCAGCTGTCCCGGGAGCTGCCCTGGACCCCGGGGCGGTGGAGCCCCAGAGCCCCAGCGCAGCCAGCCTCCCCTCCCGGCACGTTCGCATGTCAGCGCTTGAGCAGTGCTTTCCTCTCTGGGGGCCCTGCTGGAAAGTGCTGATGGGTGTGAGCTAATTGTGGCCCACTGCCGCCCGGGGTCAGGGCAGGTCGGGGCACTTCGGGAGCTGCCGGAAGGCCAGAGTGCAGGGCGGGTGGGAGTGCCGGTGGAGGACCCCTGTGCTTGAGTTTCATGGCCTTGGCGGGGTGGGCAGAGGGCTGGCCCAGAGCTATCCTGGGGCAGGCATCCCGCACTAGCCCTGAGCTGGCCCTCATGTCCTTCATGGAGTGGCCTTGGTGGGGAGAGAAACTGAGCCATCACCTGGGATGATGCCAGCAGCCGGGAGCAGCTGGAAGGGCACATGGCTGGTCTCAGCCACCCGGTGCATCAGGGCCAGTGAGGTGGGCGTGTTCGACGCAGCTGGATTCAGTGGGATGAGTGGGCCTGAGACTGCATTTCTCTCAGGTCCCTGGCAGCGCCGATGCCTCCGGCTGGGGCCACACATTCCTCTGGGCTGGGTGAAGGCAGCTCCCTGGGTGCCCAGCCATGGGATGGAACCCTGCCTTCCTCCCCGCCCCTCACAGGGACCGAGTGCCGGCCTGCGGGTCTCCACCCTGAGCCCTTGCGATGCTGCCCAGCCGTCGGTGCACATGGTGCCCGCTGACCCTGGGGCCAGGGGTCAGCTGCCTCCATTCGTCATCATGAACCGAGCTGAAGGGAAGCGGGCCCTCTTCCTGAGAGGAAACTGAGTGTGGGCAGCGGTGGCCTTGGACACGGAGGCCTTTGCTCAGGATGGTGATCCCAGCCTGCCCCTGCCCTCCCCTGCTCGGCAGCCTCTGGACACTCTAGCTTTCCATGAGGGCCACCTCCGCATGGGCGACCAGCTGGGAACCAGACGACAGGGAAACTTGAGAACCTAGCTAGCTCCCCCAGATGTGAGTGGCTGCCCCCACTACCCTGTGATGGTGGGAGAGGCTCATTTCAGACTGTGGTTCCCAGGTTGCCCTCATCCTGGAGACTCTGTGACCCTCCCCACAAGGTGATGAGTGCAGTTCTGCTCTCACCCTGACCTCCTCTGAGGTCCAGGCCTCGGGGTCCCTCAGTGCAGGGGGCCTCCACTTCATCTGTCTGAGTATGGTTCTCTCGCGTGTTTGCTGGAGGCAGCCCTGATGCAAATGTCCGTGGGGCTGCAGGGACAGTCCCTGTCCACTTGGCCCCCCCATCTTCTCCCCCGTTCCTACAACCCAGCCACCAAGAACCCCTTGCTCTAAACGACCAGGCAACACCGCCCTTTGGCCCAGCCTTTGCTCTGGCTGTGCCCTCTGCCTGGAGCGCCGCTCCCCACCCACCCACCCGACTCCATCCCGCACTGCATTCGCATGGCCTCCCTCTCCACCTCACAGCCACCGCCCCTCACCGGCCTCTGTGATCTTTCACAGCACTTAGAGCCACCTCGGCTTTTGGGTTAATTTGCTTTGTCTGTAGTGTGTAAGCTGCTGTTGTCTGGGGCCCCGTCTGGAATGGGTTTGCCTTGTACAGCAGGGCTTTCTCTGTCCTGTCTCGGGGCAGTGGTCAGCAGACAGCAGCTGCTCAGAAAAGATGTGTGGCAGGGTGAATGAATGAATGAGTGAGTGCGTGAACAGCACAAGCCATGCTTCAGACACGGTCCTGAGCTCTGAGCGGCCGGGAGTCACGGAGAGGTGCAGACCCCTGTATGAGGAACGCGGCTACTGACCGCGGTAAGCGGGGGCTGGAAGGGCTCTGAGCGTCACGGGGCCGTGCCCCTTCTGTCCAGCAGAGGGCAGCCCACTCCCGACCGCGTGGCATTCTTGCCGTGCTCAGAAGGGCTCGTTTCTTTTTTGCTCTTTTAACTTATTTTTGAAGTTTAATGGGAAATATTATTTTAAAAAATCCCACAGTGCACATGAGGGGGCGGGGATATAACTTGATCTGACACACAGGCGACTGGGAAACTGTTTCCTCCTAAGTTTCAAAGTCCCTTTTCTTTTCCAGGACTCTAACGAGATCTGGGTGTGGGTCTTGGACTTTGACCTGCTCCTAAATGGACCTGTTATCTAAAGATTCTTCAAAGTACATCACGTCTGCTACAGCCCAGCACCACCGGCCTGCCTGCTGGCGTCATGGGCACTGAGCTCTGTCTTTGGAACAGAGTTCCCCAGGAGATGTCTGCAGCTGGTTCAGGGGCCGCACTGGCCAGGGAGGGAGCGGGGACAGGAAGCCTCGGCTGTGTGTCTGGTCTGGTACTAATTAGCTGTGTGACCTTGGGCAAGTCACTTAACCTCTCTGGTCTGTTTAGTCTTCTTTTAAATGGGGTGCCAGATCAATTCACCTTGAAGTTCCTCTGAGCACAAAAGTCAGTGGGGAAGGGAGGGCTCCTAGCCCAGTGCCTGGAATAAAGCAGGCTTTGGAAGTACTTCATAAATGTTGGTGGACTGTGTGGGACACAGGCGTGGACCTGGATGGATCTGCAGTCGGTGTTCATCTCCAGCTCTGGAGTGGAACTGAGGCTGAAGTGACTCTTGGCCCTGCCACTAACTGGACGGGTGACCTCCATCAGCTGGTTTGTCTGAGCCTCAGTTTACCCATCTGCAGGCTGGGATCAGGGTGTCCCTTTGCAGGGGTATTATGAGTTTTCAATGCGATAACAAATGAGAGTGTGTGAGTGAGTGTGTCAGCAAGTGAGAGCATGTGGCTGTGTTGAGTCCTGAGTGTGCACATATGTGTAAGTGTATGTGATGGGGGGACATGGAGAAAAATCTAATACATACTCTTTTTTCATTGGGGTGAAATTCACATAATACACAATTAAAACCATTTTAAAGTGTACAATTCAGTGACTAAGCTTTCCAAAACAGCATAAACGTTATGGAAACAATGTGAGAACCCACTATCTGCCAGGGCCTACACCAGATGCCTTGCCCACGGGATGTCGCTCAATCCTTACACTCCACAAAGGAGAAAGGGAACTGGCAGACAAGGAAATGGAAGCTCAGAGAGGTTGAGCAACTTTCCCAAGAGCACCCAGCAGGGACGTGCAGAGCAGGATTCAACACCAGGGCTCCCTGGTCCAGGCGCAGGCGGAGACGAGGGGCCCGTGGCCTGTTGGCTGTCCCTCTGACCCAACTCTGGAGCCTGGGGTAGGGCCGCCAGCAGACTCGGGTGGGGGCCTGGATGGTGAGCAGTGCGGCAGGAGCCCAGTGAAGTCACTTGACCTCGTCATCCCTTCATTTCCTGCCCTGCCAAAGAGGAAATGTTTACACAGCGTCCCCACACAGACGCTCCGCAGGCCTGGACTTGCAGTAATTAGTGAACAATGAGGGTCCAGTGGCTATTGAGTGGCCCAGGCACTGGCCTGGGGTCAGGCGGCCAGGGACCTGGCTCCTCACTGACAAGCTTGCCTTGTGACCCTGGCCTGTCCCCACGCCACCCTGGGCCTGTGTCTCTGCGTGGGAAAGGCAGAGGCTGACGACTGGCCTCTAGACCCCTCTAAGGCCCTGCCAGTGGGCGATGCACCTGGTGGCGCCATGTAGGGAGGAAAGCAGGCAGGGCCGAGGGGGGCCGATGTCAGCAGAGAACTCTCTGCTGACCTGTATCCCAGTGCGATCCGTTTGGGGTCTGTGAGTCAGCTCAACATCCAACCGCCATTTATGAAACGTCTTGTCCAAGTGGTCTGTTTGCTCCTTCATTTGCTAATTCGTTAATTAAGGAATCAAACGGATACTTATTATGTAAGCACGGCTAGCTGTCCTCCCCAAACTGCTGCCCTTTATGTAGCGCTCTCCTTAGGAGTGGCTGCCTGGCCGCGGACTGCATTTCCCAGACGTCTTTGCTCCAGGTGATCACGTGACTAGTCCTCGCCAGCAGGGGCGCGCAGTGAAGACGGTGCTGCTGCTCACACCCATCCTTTAGGAGGGGGGTTGTCCCCCCCAAGGGGTGAGGGGCCGGGCAGCTCTTGGTCGGCTGAGGGCCGCTCCTGAGGGGTGTTGATATGTTGATACCAGTTCACCTTGTGCTCAGGTAGAACAGCTGCTTCCAGGTGTCTAGCAGTGCTGTCACAAACTGGGTGGCTTAAAACAGCAGACATCTCTCCTCTCCTGGTTTCGGAGGCCAGAAGTCTGCAACCTGTGTGTCTCAGGGCCGCTCTCTCTGATGGCCTTGCGCAACCCCGCGCCTTGCGGTGGGTGGTGCCGGCCATCCTAGTGTCCCTGGAGGCGCTGCCTCCCCCTAGCCTCCCTCCCCTGGTGTCTTCGTGTGGCCTTCCTGTCAGGACAGCTGTCAGTGAGTTTAGCCCCTAGTCTGACCCAGTGTAACCTCATTTTAACTAAAATCAAATCAGCGAAGACCCAATTTCCAAGTACCATCCCATTCACAGGTTCTGGATGGACGTGTGCTTAGAGGAGACACACTGTGCAGCTTCCGCGCGTGGAGATGCCGGCCTCGGCAGCTGGCGGTTCAGAGCCCTGAAAGGGATGGTCCCGGGGCAGGCGCTCCCTGGCATTCACTAAGACCGGGAGCTGAAGCCCAGACTTTCAGCTGGGGGCTAGGTGGTCAGAGGGCTTGGTCCTGGTGTCAGGGTCGCCTGGTATCAGGATCTCACTTGCTCAAGAAGACCCTTGCTTTCGCGCAAGTGGCTTCTCCTTCAGATGACCGCATCCTTTGTACTGTCCGGTTAATGCCGTCCACCGGGCTCCACGGGATATATGTCTAGAAGACACACTGTGAGTCGACAGCTCTATTCTCTCTGCGTGTTGAAGAGGTTTTAGCACCTCATGGACCAGATGGCAAGCTCAGGCTCCACCACTCTCTTATTGTGTGTCCGTGGGCAAGTTACTTAACTCCTCTGGGCCTCGGCATCCTCATCTATAAAATGGGATGGATGCACATAGTACCTACTTTGTAGGGGCTACTGTGAAGACTGAATGAGATCATATATGTGACAATGTATGTAAAGGGTCTGCGCACAAATGATGGCACTTCTTTGTCTGGTGGCTGTGTGGTTCCGTGGTTCCATTCCCTGAGTTGCCTAGGAACAGAGCTGTCGGGCTGGCTCTGACCTCCTGCCCCTCCTCCCCGAGCTGCCTGGAGGGAAGGTCCCAACAGGGGTGGCACTGTATCCCATCCATTGTTTTCCTCCGTTCAAGTTCTCCTCCAGGGTCCCTGAGGTGAGGACATGTCCTCTTTCCAAATTCCACCCCACTGTCCCACAGGCCCAGGACAGGATGCGAGTGCAGGGGAACAAAACGGGAAGCGGGAATCCGCCCGTGCAACGCGGCCCACCAGCGCTCTTTCCCAGGCATGACTCAGGGCGTTGGAATCACCCACATTTGGTTTCCAAAGCCAGCCTGGGCCTCCGCAGGGTTCACGTCCCCTAATAGGTAACAGGACAGCTGGGCTCTGGCTTCAGCTCGGACAGAATCTGCAGATGTAGGCCTCTCCGGGCTCCAGGTCCCCGAGTCTTCCTGAGCTTCGGAGCCCGGCCAGCTGCCCTCCCGGGTCCTCTGTCTCCCTCCCCAGGGCAGAGGGGCAGCACCAGCGCCCTCCTGCCCTCTCTGGGGCCTGGCTTTGCACTCATCTCCACGTGGCCCTCTGTCTGGACAACTGATGCCAAGATCTGATGCTCCAGTTGAGCAATCTGGGGCAAGCCTCAAGCAAGACTTGTCCTGATTTTCAAGATAGAGTCCAGACGTGGTGGAGCTGTGGCCAGTCCCGATTGCGCCTTTCCCTTGAGCGTCGCCTGGCCTCTGCTGCCTCGTCCAGCGAGGCCTGCCTGCCACGCACTGATCTGGACTTGCTTTTCGAAAGGCCCAGTTTGCACCTGGCTGAGAGACTCATCCTTAGCGCAGTGATACGACCTGATGGCATTGGTAGGACAATGGCAGCTCATCACGGCCACCGCTGCTGGAGGACACAGTGCTGTACCTGCGGTCTCCTCACACGCTCCCGTCGGCCATGTGGCGGGCGAGGCGGCACTCAGCTCTCAGCGCTGGGTCCGCCAGGCTGGTTGTGTATGCCTGGCCCTGCTCAGAACGTGTGATGCCTGTTCCGTGTGAGCGGCTAGGCATTTTGCTTATCATCCCTGGAGATGGGTGAATATTATCATCCCATTTCACAGATGGGAAAATGGAGGCTTGGGGAAATGAAGTTTCACTTAGCTGGGAAGAAGAAAAGCTGAGTTTCGCAACCAGGGCAACCAGACTCCACTCCCAAGTCCAGGAGCTTGGGGCAAAATCTTCCCCTCTTAGGACAGGGACCCCACTTCCTGCCGCCTCCCCACCTCAGCTGAGCAGGGGGTCTGTTCTGTCCCCACTACTGGGGACAGAGGGGCTCTGAGAAGTTTGGGGAAAGCAGCCAGTGTTGCCAGGCTCTTTCTTTTAGGTGAACAGGCCGTCAGGGTCAACTGTGAGACCAAACTTGATATTCCTGCAGCTAAAACTTAAGAGCTCTGGGACCCCTGGCCGGTGGGGCACGTGTAGGCTAGAGTGGGGGCTGCAGCAGCGTGAGGTCCAGTTCCACACACTGAGGCTCACACAGGCTCCCAAGAGAACAGGGCGAGGGACGCTTGAGGCCGAGTGGTGGTGGGCTTCATCTCGGCAGGTAGGCTGGGTCTCCCGGAAGCAGACACCGAGATAAAGATTTGGAGTGTAGGTAGCTTGTCCGGGGGGGCCTGCTGTCAGTCGGCAGGTTAACCCCAAAGACCTCCCCCCCCCACCGCCCCAGCCCTGGAGCCAGTGAGTGTGTGCTCTGACATAGCAAAGGGCACTTCGCAGGTGTGACTGGGCTAAACATTTTAAAATAGGGAGATTATTTTAGATTACCTGAGTAGGCCCAGTGTAATAAGCAGAGTCCTTGAAAGATGGGAGAGAGACTTGAAGATGTTATGCTGCTGACTTTAAAGATGGAAGAGGGGCTGCCAGCCAAGGAATGTCGACAAAGGTCGTTAACAAGTGTGTGGGCAACTGGGGTTCGGCCCCAGCAGGGATCCTCTGGGGGACCACACAGAGGTCTCGGAGTCCTGCCCTAGGGCCGGGGACAGGGCGGGAAGTGACGCATTCGGCCTCAGGCGCCCATCACTCACTGGGGGAAGGTTCTTGGCACTCCTGGGCCTCCCCCTGCGGCGCGGAGCAGTTCCCCGGCACAGGCGGGGAAGCAGAGAGACGGGGGCGCGGCCGCCCTGGGGCTGCAGTCGCGGCACCAGCCTGACTTCACCCAACTACCGCCTCCCCCACGCCCGTTGTGGTTTTGTTTCCCCTGTACCTTTCGCTAGTATTTTTTTCAAGTAGATTCGCTGTAGAAGACATTTAAGTGCACGTAAAATGAGTCTCGGCCCTAATAATAATTCCTGAAAAATGACAAGTTTGATACTTAATTCTGCATTTTTCCATAATAAACACGAAAAGAAATACATTTACCATTAAAATAAAAAATTTGCCCATCAATCACCTAAAATCTTCTGTTCCACCCAAGAATCCAACTGTACACTTTTGAAAATGCTGTATTATCTTATATGCCACAACAAGAACCCATCTCATGAATGGGGACCTGAGCTCAGAGAGGTTAAATGATTCTCTTAAGGACACACAGCAAGTGGCAGAGCCCGCAGATTTCTCAGTCGCCAAATCCTGTAGCCTTCTACACCACACTCTGCCCCATAATGACAATGACAATAATAACCATCATCATCCTTGAGGCCCAAGCTCTCTGCTCTAAACAGAGCAGCAGCTCCTAGTTATCCTTGCCCTATTATTTCATTTCATTTACAAGGGAAGGTGTTATTTTATTCATATTAGTAGCAAGTATCATTGGCTCCATTTTTTCAGAGGAGGAAACAAAAGCAGATAGAGTTTAAGTCACTTGCCCAAGGTCATACAGCAGGGCTGGTTCCTATAGGGTTTCAGGTTCAGCCTCTGCCTGAGACACGGAGTTCCAGAAGCGGCTGTAGATTTATTCTGCTCAGGGGATAACCCGGCGCTGTGCTGGGGGCAAGTGCACAGATGACTTCCCAGACCCTGCTGTGTGGCCTCATTCTCGCTGCTGTCGAGTGCTCCCCGCCCCGGAGCACCCTGAGGAGCAGTAGGAAACCGCGTCTGTGCAGAGACCCCAGGTCCCCAGATGGCCCAGATGCCCCTTCCTCCTGGATGTCTCCTTGCCTGGGCAACGCTCAATAATAATTTAAACGTCTCAGAATGAAAAGGGCAAACTCCCATGTAGGGGCCCGGTTCAGTCCTAACCAACAAAAAGTGAGGAATTTCTATCTAAAGGGGCCTAGTTGGGGCCAGGTCATCACAGCCAGCCAGCCAGTGGTGGCCCCAGGCTGCTGATGGACACCAGTGGTTGTTCAGTTATATAATGACGTGTCACCTGATGGGCCACAGGTGTCCAGAGGAGGCAAGGAGGGGGCATATGGCCGGAGGCAGGACCTGGTTGGAAGGAAGCTGTGTCCTGGTGCCCCACCACCAGCCGCCTCTTCTGGGGAGAAACTGGGGGCAAACAGTTCTTGTTTTTTTTTTTTTAATTCACATAACTTTTGTTGCTCTTTTCTTGTTATCAAGGACATGACTTAAGACTTAGAAGTGTGTAGGTAAGGGCAAGGAGTGAAAAAGTGAGAGGTGCAGGTGCAGATGTGGGCGGTGGGGGGCGGCTCATGAGTGGCAGCCCTGCCCGCATCCCCTTGGCTTCCAAGGCTCCTGGGGGTCAGCCTGAGGCTTTCGAGAAGGCCCACCCCCAGGGGAGACGAGAAAGGGCAGAAGGAAGGCTGCTGGGAGCTGGCATGAACCCGGGACAGCTGGGAGCGCGTGGATACGCACGTCAGCCCCCTCTCCCCCGGGACGGCCCGTGAGGGCCCCGGGAGGTAAGTGTCGTCTGGCAACTCAGGCACTCGGTCTGGCGCCTCAGTGCCCCCGAGAACAGGGGGTATTATATAGCTGGCTCCCCTGGGGTCCAGTCTCCTCAAGGCGGACAGGAGGGTCCCGCAACACACACTGTTTTGTTTTGAGGAGATAGTGTGGGGAACAGGCCTGGTCTGTGGCCTCCCACAAGGGCCATCACGGCTTGAGGGCCAGTCTCGGGTCACCCTCCCATCTCCTCTCACTGGGCTGGGGTTATTTGTGTCCAGACCAGCTTCTCTAGGGGCAAGGACCATGCTTTAATATGTAAGAAGTTTTAAAACTTTAACTGTATTTCTTTTATGCTGGCCAAGCATTGACAGGGTTCTGCGATCACCAGGTGCAAAAAGGTGTGTGGACAAGGGGGACGTCGCAGTTTCTTTTTCAACGGGCGACGACCTCGTCTGAGTCACCCGTGATCTGTAGATTCATCTCCGTCTCTTTCTTTCACGAATTTAATTATTTTAAATTTTGATCTCATTTGAAAGGTAAAGAAGACCAATAAAGACAGCATCGCCCGCCGCCGCCGTGACAAAGAGCCCACCCTCCCCCCCCAACCCCCCCCGGCCCCAGCCTGGTTGCCCCCTCCCCCACCCCCCCCCGCAGGGCAGGCCGCCCCTCCCCCCAGCCCCCCACCCCGGCCTGGCCGCCCCCTCCCCCACACACACCCCGCAGGGCAGGCCGAGGGCCGCTGGGGATGTGTCTCAGGGGAGGAAGCCCAGCCTGAGGGCAGTCCCGGCCCAACATCCAGCGTGGCGACAGTGTTCTTCTTGAACCCAAATCTCTTGGGTTTCAAGAGCTGTCGGAGGGGTGGCTCCAGGATCGTGTGTGAGAGGAGGGTCCCTTGAGCTGCATTTCGCCTGAACTTCACTGAAGGAGACAGCAGCTCCCTGTGGGACAAGGCTGGTGTACCGGTGCCCAGCGGCCCGGGTCCCCCCTCCGGGCCGCCTCAGTCACTTGGGCCCTCATTTTGTCCCTCGGGGAAGGGGATGGTGGCGGGACCTGCCTCTCGGGGCTGTTGCCAGTCCTCGTGGGTTAATGGAGCACGCGGAGCGCTGGCGCCCTGCCCAGTGCGTGACGAGCCCCCAGCCCATGTCAGCTGATTAGGGAAGTTGGGGTGGAGAGCCTGTCCCCGCCCGGCCACCCTGCCCCACTGGACACTGCCGAGCGAGGCGGGGGAGGAGAGCCTGCGGGCCGCAGCCTCAGCTCTTGGGGAGAGGCTCGCTCCCTCTCTATCTTAATCCCTTGAGACGCTGAAAAAAAAAATGGCCCGAGTGGAAAGCGCCTCCTTGGGCGCCTCCCACCTTGGAGAGGCCGCATTCCTGAGGACGCCCGCCCTGCCTGCCTTGGCAGTTGTGGTCTCTTCCTGGGAGGCCCAGATGACATACGGCCCGAGGCCCACCCTGGCCCCAAATGACCACACTGTTCAGTGAGAGTCCAAGAGTTAGTGTGGAGAGATCACACCCCCTTCTGGCCACTGCTGAGGGGGCAGTGTGGCCCGGTGGGTAAGGCTGGAGGGTTTAAGAAGCTGTGTGTTTTGGAGCAATTTACTTCACCTCTCTGAGCCTCAGGGTCATCATCTGCAAAATGGAGATAACCTTACTTCACTCAGAGAGTAAGTAGACTGCCTGTTGGCCCCCAATATCCATCTTCCCTTCCTCTATATAATAATACCCCCCGTTTTAAGCCAGGGAAGTCATGGCCCCAAATAAAGACCCCACTTCCCGGACCCCCTTGCAGCCAGGCGTGGGCATGTGAACAGGTGCTGGCTGTGGGTGGTGAAGATGTGATTCTGGATCTGCCCGCATCCCTGTGTCCCTCTGCTTGGACTGCACTGTGGACGGGTGGCGAGCCACTCTGGACCCGCCGGACAAGGACATGCGAGACGGGGGGCCAGCAGGATGGAGGTAACCTTGCCTGCCGCGGGCCTCTACCAGCGGGAGAAGTGGGCTTGTCAGCTGGGGCCTGTTAGACACGGCTCAGCCTCTCAGCTCTTCGGTGCAGGTTTATGAGGCCAAGAGCAGGGCTATGAGTTTAATGTGCACTTTCGCACTTAATTTTCATAACTGCCCCTTCAAGGGGGGTCAGCACCATGATCATCTCCGTTTTGCAGATGAGAAAACCCAGGCAGAAAGGGGCTTACAATCATTTGGCTCCAGTCACACAGCCACTGAAAACGCAGACCCCTTACTCAAAGCACAGTGTCTGGAGAGCCCACAAAGCTACTCCTCTGGAAGCCCAGGGTGAGTTTTCCCGGTTCCTAGGAGCAGCTCTTGCTGTGGGGACTGGGGAGTCCTCCCCACAGGACTCTGTACGTGGAGGGGCTTAGTAAGCAATGATTAATTGGGGTTTTTTTTCTGGGTGGATATCTCAAGAAATTTGGTTCTCGTGAAGATGTGAGACGGGTAAGAGCGACACCAGCAAGGAGCTGAGTTCTCGTGGAGAGTCTGGGAGCTGCGTGCCTCATGATCCCTCTTTGCTGAAAGGCTGAAGCTTCTGTGAGGAGCACCGTCTGAGCAGCTGACCCGGCCACAGAGTTCAGAGATACCTTTCTTTTTAGAGAACTCGCCTTCCTCCGGATAAACAGTAGCACCTGAGCTGAAATAAAATAAAAAGCCTGCTTCGCAAAAGGACTTGTTCCAACAACCCTCACAAGGAACCTGTGTGTCCATCTTGAACGTCCGTCACCCAAATCTCCGTGTTTCTATGGTCAGTCAGCGGGAGCTGGATTTGGCTCACACGGCTTGCTGGGCTGAGGCAGGTCAAGCACTGGGTGCCAGGCTGGGGAACAGAACCGAGGTGCCTCTTGCAGCATCTGGACAGAAAGGGGAGGGAAGGGCCCAGCCCGCGACCCTGTCCCCGCGGCGGCCGTGCCCAGCCCTATCCTTCCGCTACGCACTTGCCCCTATTGTGTGGCTCCCCTGGCACCCGGACGGGCCGCGCTTGGCCACCATGTTCTGAAAAGGCGTTCTCACATTTGTCTTCCAAGACGGACGGCCTCGAGCATAAACAGTCCTGGACGGTGGGCATCCGGCCTCCGGGGTCCCGTCGGTTCTATCCGGTGTTTGTCATTTCCCGGAGCCGGCCAGGGTGAGGGGTGGGGTTTGAGCCGGGATGGATGAGACGAGGGGAGGTCGGGACAGACGGGGGCCCGCTGTTTACCCTGCGTGGCCACGTGACACCTCCACCTTCAGGTGGTGACTGGAGCCCACGCAGCTCATTCTGTTCTGCGTGACAGGAAGCTTGTGGCTCAAAGGTGGGGTGTTTGGGCTAGGCTTCGTAATCTCCTCTGTTTCCGACCACCTGTGAGGATCTAGGGGCGCAGGACCCGCTGGCTAGCTCTTCCCAGGAAATAGTGGGGTCCGAGTCATGCAGCCCTTGGACAGATGAAGATGGTCGGGGTGGGCCTCTCCTGGGAGGTGGCGGTCAGTTTGCATCCTCGTCCAAAATTGCTCTGTTGGCACCCTGGCCCCTCAGGAACTTGAGTGTGACCCCCGTAAAGACTCACAGAGGGTGAGTAAGGAGCTGAGCATCTGGCCTTGTGAGCTCAGGCAAGTTTCTGGGAGCTGAGCTTACTGGATTCCAAGCCTTTAAGGTTGGCTGACCTGACGCCGTGGTGTGTGTGGGCGAGTGTGTGCACAGACGTCAGAAGGGTGATACAGCCCTGATCTGTATCACTTTTCCCCCCAAAAGAGAACCAGTCTTGAAGATCAGCAGGCGGGCCCTGGAAAGCCTGTCCAAGGGTCGGTGCGAGGGGTGGACGGGGCCTCCCCCAGGCCATCCATCATTTGGAGGGTTGACGGGGCGTTAGCACGGCCTCAACAAGAGATAGCAGAGGAAAAATGGCCTGGACAGGGGAGGTGCTTATCTGGCCCGGGGCTGTGAGCCGGTCCATCAGTCACACCAGCAGCGGCTGCCCCCGGCTTGGGCCTCGGCATGTCCGGCACCCTCCTGGCCACCTCCAGCTCTTGGTGAGGCTTTTTTGCCCAAAATGGCAACGGTGCTCATCTGTGGCAACAACACTGCTCCTGGGGCACGGCTTCCAGTTCCTTTGTGGACTTGGATGAGGGACGTAATTAAACATGCCAATTTCGTTTTTTTAAACGAATTGCTGTTGGCCTCCAGCAGACAACGGGCAAGACCACCACCACCACCACAATCATCACTGCTGTAAGACTTCCGTTGCGTCCGAATGGCTTTTTGCCCCTTAACTCACTTGAGGTGGGCAGCAGCAAGCACACATCCTTGCTTCCCAGTTAAAGAGTTTCTGAGAGCAAATAGCTGGGTATTGGGTTGCTGGACCACACACTCAGCTGACCTCAAAAGACAGGTGGAATTCCCGGGGCCGCTGTCCTAGAGCGAGGAAGGCGGGGGTTATCAGGGCAGTGGTGATTTATAAGGTGCCAAGTGGCCAAGGGGACCCAGCATCCCCCCAGCTCACTCACCAAGCAAGTGTCCGAGCATCTCCTGGAGCCTGGTGGTGGTCGGCTGAAGGGGGAGATGGGAAGGGGGGCACCTTGCTGGCTCTCCAGGCCCCTCTGTGGGCGATCACCATCCATGAGGGGTCTCTGGGTTATCTGCAGCCTGGGGGCCGGCCTCTGGCTGATGACACATGTGCTCTCGTAGAGGTTACAGCTGACATGTCTCGGCCCAGATGGCCCGTGATGGACTTTATCTCCCAGGTGGAGGAGGGTGGCCAGGGGCTGGACCTCCCTGGCTGCCCTGTGGGCGACCTCCACCTGCCTCAAGGAGGTGTCCCTCCTCAGCCAGGTAGATGATGACAACAGTAATAAAAGAAACACAGCAAATTGTGGCGGCAAGACTCACTCACTACGTGCCAGGCGCTTTACGCACCATTCTTCCCTCTAGCCCCGCAAGGGTAGTTGTGCCCTGCAGGCAGATGCCCCGGCTCCCAGGGCCGGCTGCTGGCTCTTCCACACCCGCTCACCTGTAGCCTTCACAGCTGCCTGGGAGGGAGGTCCTACTGTGACGCCCATTCTGCAGGTGAGGAAACTGAGGTTCAGAGAACTTGTGACGTGCCAAGGCCCCCAGCCGCCAAGTGGTGGAGCTGGGATTTGAACCTCGACCCACGCCCTCCTCCATCAGGACAGGGGCCTCTGGGCATGGCCCAGGGAAGGGCCCTTGGTTACAGCGACAGAGGGGTGCCCAGCAAAGTGGGGGCTGACATCTTCCTTTGCAATAACTTCAAACTAGATGTTGCAGCCTCTAAAAAGCCATGTGGGAAAATCAGAACGCGAATACACTTCCTTACACTGTTCTTGTTTGCACGAGACACGGTGCGGCGGGCCGCAAAAAAGAGGCTGTTAGTCAGGATCCTGGCTCCCGCTGGGCACCGGGAGGGGCCGTGGGGGGCTTCAGGGGACCACGAGTCACAGTCTGTTTCCTGGCCTGGGGCCAGGTGCACGATGTGCTCGCTTTATGAGGACTGACCCGTCCACGCATTCATGGTCAACGTGCTTTTCTGTAGGGACGCTTTTACTTCAAGAGAGCATTCTCAAAATCAAAGGTAACTGAGCACAGAGCTTCTGAAAAATGACACTGCTGTTCGGTACCTTTGAAAAGACCCACTTACAAGTGAAACTGCTATAAAAGAGAACATTTCTATCAAGAAATCTTATGAGTAGTGGATTTGTAAATACGTATATTCCTATGTATATATTTATATTTTATATGTGTATTTATGTATGGTGAAATATATATATATATATATTTTGCTGTTGCTAAACACGCTAGAGATCTCTACAAAGACAGAGAGCCTGACACGTCACAAGGACACTAGCAGATACGCGGGACTGGCCCCTCCGCTCCCCGTGGTTCCAGTCTCAGCAGCTCAGCTTCTCAGCAGCTCACTGGGCCGCCCCCCGGGAGGGCTGCTGGCACACAGATCGCTGGCCCCACGCTCAGAGTCTCTGACTCGGGGTCTGGGCTGGGGCCCAAGAAGCTGCATTTCCAGCCCCTTCCTGGGGACGCTGCAGCTGCTGGCCCGGGAACCCCACTCTGAGAAGCGGGTCTCTAAGGTGCTAAAACAGATAGGCCAAGCGGGTTCCTGGAATGTGGCCCCAGCCCTCTGTCTGGACTCCTACCATCACATGCCTCCTTCCTTCCTCCAGCTTGTGCGTTCTGGGCCCAGAGGGTAGCAGATGCGGGGCAAGCTGCTTTCGCATCCAGGTGTCCCCTGCCCTGGCTTCCTCCTGTGTCCTCACCCACAGCCCCTCAACATTGTGCTTCCATCCACGGTCGGCTCAAAGCTGTCTTGGCTCTTCCCGTCCTGTTCTCCCCAGCCTCTCCCCAACACCCTGTTCCAAAGCCATGCCCACATTTTCAGGTATTTTTTACATGCCTCCCACACCCAGGTATCCAAGACATGACTCTGCTTCTCGACGGCCCAGTGGGGGTGAGCGCTATCCGCCCGAGGGGCCCAGGGCGGCGCAGGGCGCACTGTCTCAGACGACACCTTGCCTGTGCTTGCACTGGTCCTGGTGGCCGGCACGGGGTGGTGGTGAGGACACCGGGACTCCCACTGGCAGGCGCCCCTCCACGTCCACCAGCACTCCGGGGCTTTGAGTCATGCCCGGTGGCCACGATCTTTTCTCCCCGGATCTGAGTTTCCCCAGAAAAGGCGGAGGGGGCACACATGAGGTGGTCTCATAGCGGGGAGACCAGGGGGACTGGGGTGGCCCGTGTTCACAGGTGAAGAGTCGGGCCCAGATAGGGCTGTCTGGCAGGGCTCGGGGGAGGCCTTGCTCCTGTGGCGTGAGGGGGCCCATGACGCATCTGCAGGGATCCAGGCCCCGGGACTGGCTGCGCTTGAAGTGTCCCATCTGACTCTCCTGCCTCACTAGTGAGGGGACGTGGGGGGACTCAAGACCGCGGCAGGGAGGAGTGGGGGATGCCGTTGACTGAACTGTTACTACTGCTAGCTTCTGGGCTAGGAGCTTCTGGGGATGCTGTCTCCCCAGTCCTCACCCATTACCCTACTTCACAGATGGGAAGACTGAGGCCAAGAGAGGCCATGTGACTTTCCCAAGGTGACTCGGGTGGGAGTGGGGGAACCAGGCCTGGACCTGGGCCTGGGCCTGGCTGACCCCAGAGCCCTCAGGGGAGGGTCTGCTGCCCACCTCGGAAGCAAGTCTGTGCTCACAGGCCACCTCTTGGGTGAGGTCCTGAAGCCCCCATCTCCCTGCACTGCTTCCCAGAGAAGCCGGCTGAGGCCTCACGCCCTGAGGCTCTCTCCGCAAGCCCGGGGCCCATTTTTACAACATGTATTTGAAAAAAGCAAGCACGGCCAGCGCCTTGGTGTCCCTCCTCAGCCAAACATCAAGGACCTTCTCTCAGCTGGGCAAGAAGCCCCTCCGGGCCCGTGTGCCCGCGCACGCCGGGATGGAGTCTCCGGCCGACCCCTGCCCGCCTCCTGTTGTTTCCTCTAGGTTTCCAGAGAGAAGGCCTTTTAAAGTTTGCTGGTATCTGTTCCAAGGGGTCCGGCGATGTGGGGCTCTCCGGTTTTCACAGGCAGTGGGGGCGGTCAGCCGTGCCCTGCTAACTTGACCCCAGAACGGGCGGCGTTATCAGCCCATCTCTGCAGCCTGTGCGAGGCCGGGTGAGTTATGTCGGGGAGGTTATCGGGGACAGACGGTAGTTCTCCGCCAGGGCCACCAGGGCTCGGGGTTAATGGGCAAAGGTCAGTGCCCGCCAGGGCTCCATGTGGGATGCATTAAGTCACCACTGGGCTCGGTGGAGGGCGGCCGCAGAGTCCTCATGGAGGACTCAGACACTCCTGGGCCAGCCCCCGCTAAAGTCACCTCCCTGGGATCACAGGGCCCATGTCCAGGAGGCTGACTTGGTTTTTCTCTGGAGGAAAAAGCCAGTGGACTCTTTGCTTGGAATCAGGGTGTCCCTAATGTGAGCAGATTGTGCTCACCCACCTCCACAATCAATGCAGATGATATAATAATATCCAGTGTGTAGGCACTTTGCAGGTGAAGTGCTCCTAATAAGCCCATTTTACAGACAAGGAGACTGAGGCCTGGGAGGCAGCAACACTGGCCCCAGCAGCCTGGCTCTGGTTCACTTCAGAGGGTGTGAGTGCCTGCAGGCCCCCGTGTGGCAGGTGGCCGGCGCCCAGGCACTGCTCTGGCCTTCTCCTTGCTGACGAGGATCCCAAGGCCCTGTGATCTTGGAGGTCGTGGGTTTCCTGAGCTCCCTAGTCCAGAGGGGCAGCTTGCGATCATAACTCTGAAGCAGGAAACCCCAGAATTCTCTGTGGACCTGGGGGGCCCGGGCTTACCCGAGATCTGAGGCATCTTCTGACCACGAGGCCGGGTGTAACCAGGGCACATGCCTCCCGGGCCCTGCTGTTGGGAGCTGCCGGCCCATCGCAGATTCCAGGCTGGGGGAGCCTGCAGTGTGCAGAGGCCTCAGGATCGAGGCGAAGGAGGCACCCAGACAGAGGGAACTACAATGTTTGGGCTCTGGGTTCCCTCCCCACTGCGCCAGCGTGGGGTGCAGGCTTGTTGTGTTTTAGATATGGCCGTGAGGGTGTTCACCAAGAAGGCCCGAGGATGAGGAGAGTAATACCTGGGACCATGTGGTTAAAGGCGATGATGGCGGTGCCCACCGCCGGGGGCGCGCCGGGACCGGAGACGCACCTGCTGATGCAAGAACTGCTGCTGCTGACCGAGTGTGAAGCACGCGCTGCAACCAAACCAGGGGCCCGGCCGGCGGGCGCTGACGATGCGGAAGTGAGCTCTCTCCCAGTGCTGGAAGGAAGAGGTACGAAACCAAGGGGCCGGCTCCCTCAGGAGGCTCCGGGGAGGGTCTTTCCTGCCTCTTCCAGCTCCTGTGGCTCCAGGCGTCCTTGGCTTGTGGTTGCATCACTGCAGCCTCCGCCTTGGTCCTCACGTGGCCTCTCCCCGTGTCTGTGTTGCAAATCTCCCTCTGATCTTCTCTTATTAGGACAACTGTCATTGGACCTAGGCTCCCCCCAGATATTCCAGGATGGCCTCACCTCAAGATCTTTACCTTAAACACCTCTGCTAAGACCCTTTTTTCAAAAGACCCACAGGTCCCGGGGGTTGGGACATGGACGTAGAATTTTCAGGGGCCGTCAGCCCACTGCATGGGCCCAGCACGCCTTATCCACACTCCTGATTCTCACAACAACCCTCATCATCCATCGCGAGAGGAGGCAACTGAGCCTGGGGCCCCTGGAGCCCGAGGTCAGGCGGCAAGTGCACAGAGCTCTCGTCTGGGGGAGCAGACTCAGTTCACCCCAGGTGTCCTCCTCGCCTCCCCACGATGCAGACAGACGTCCGAGGTGGGGAGGCGCGGATTTCTCCTGAATCCCTCCTCCCCAGCGTGGCAGCGCTGTGCCACAGTGGAAGGGGAGGGGCTGGGGAGGGAGGGGATGGCGCGTGCGCGAGGTGGGCGCGAGGCGGTCGCTATGTCGTGCTGTGTGACGAGTCACTATTAGAGTGGCGACAGGCGCCACAGTGAGCAGCGCAGGGGGCCCCGCCCTGCTTCCTCCCAAGAGCTGCGTCTGTCCTCACAGCTGCCCTCCGAGGTGGGGACTACGTAGCCCCGTTTTACAGTTAAGGAAACTGGTTAACTATTGACTCACTTCCAACTTTTCTCTGGAGAATTCCATCACCGCCAGGACCTCAGTTCCCCCTCCCTCTCTCATCTCCTGCACGTGATGCTGTGCATCTAGAATCAATCTGATGGAGTCATTTTGACCCAGAGGGATGTGTGTTTAATTCCAGGACCCCCTGACCCCTGCCCGGGCAGGCCTGTGAGAAAGGAGCTGTTGAGGGTTCTTTGAGGTTTGGGTGGAGGGGACACCCTGGGGCGCTCAAGGCCCAGGAACAGTGCTGGGTCCCAGATAAGGCACGGCCTCAGGTGGCCCACCTTCCCAGGACACGAGAGGCTGCCTGGAGCACAGGAAAGCTCTGAAACCTTGGACCAAACACGAGGGCCAGGCTGCTGGTGGGTGGACGAGCACAATCTGGCAGCAGCCTGGGTGCCTGCCCCCATCCCTCGGCCTTTCTCCAGGCCCAGGAGACCGGAGCCCAGGGGTGCTGCGGGAGTGGGACCTCTGGCTTTTCCACTGGAGGACCCGGCTCTGACTCCTTTTCCCAAAAAGGCTTCCACTAAATTTGATGTCAGGTCAGCTCCTACAGAGGGTCCAGCACCCCACGCACCAGAACCCCCGGTAAGCCGTGGGAGCAGTAGCTCTGCCAGGCCAGAGGCCGTGCTCCAGGCTCCAGGGAGCTGGGGCTTCGGTAGCCCTGGTGAACCTCGTGTGGGGTGCTTCCGAGAGCACTGGGCAGTTGAGGGCGGGTGAGGGCCTGGGTGGGCCACAGCTCCCCGGCCCAAAGGGCAGGTGGGCTCGGCCCCGGCTGGGCTGTGGAGCCCCGCCACCTGGGTTGGAATCCAGTTCTTGTTTCTGCACTTGTGGCCTTAAACAAAGTCTTTTAACTTCTCCAGCTCTCGACTTTCTTATGTGCAAAATGGGACTGATAACAGGACCCACCTGGAGGCGTGCTGGAGAGCTCTGCGAGGACGCCCCCGTTCCCCCCCAAACCTTCAAATCCCGTGAAAGGCCTGGCGGGAAAAGCTCGTTTGCGGTCAGATAGGTCGGAGCAAATGGCAGGCTTTATCCTCCTCTCCCTGCCGGCGGGTCACGTGTCGCCCAGCGCACAAGGTTCTAGAAGCCCAGTGTCAAGAAAACTTTGAAGCCCACGTGTGGCACCGACAATGTTTGTCAGAGGAGCGTCTGGGATGGGAAGTTGCGAGATGAGTCAGGAGAAGGAGGATGAGATGGTTACAAGTTATAAATTCAGAAGAAACGGTACAGATAAGAGAAATAGGACAGAGCTGCAGGGGTGAGGGGTGCCGAGTCCTGGGGTCCCCATAGGTGGGGTTGGGGGCTCAGGAAACTCAAACCCTGGCTGCCAGTGGGACCCCCATCTCATGGCTCTGACATTTAACTGACAGACGTGCATGGCAATGGCACGAATGGGAATTAGGGGGACACCCCTGGGGTCCAGCGAGCCTCCCCTGCAGGGAGGGGTTTGTGTCCTAGGTGACGAGTTAGCTCGGGGAAGCTCCGGTCATGTCTGGACTGACCGTGGTTGATGTCAGTGTCTACAGTGAACCACTGGGTAGGGTCCCCGCCTTGTCTCATGCTGTGCTCACCCTTATCCCTTCCTGGAGGGAGCTGGGGTGGGGAGAGGGTCTCAGTAATTGTCGCCGCCACCTGCTGACATGACTCCCATCTCCCACCTCGCCCAGAGGGCCGGGCCAGGCTGGCCCTCCTGTCCAGCTAGCACGAGAAGAGGGGGCGGTGCACTCTAGTTTTTCCAAACCTGTTAAACACAGAACGCCCCTCCTCATTTTCGCAGTGGACACCTAGGAACATCCCGCTCTGACTGTGCTGGTCAGGATAAGCTGGGCTGTGCTGCAGTAAGAAGGAACTCCCACATCTCAGTGGCTTCAGACAAACAAAGCTCATCTCTCACTCACCCCAGGTGCTCAGAGCAGGACATGACAGGGGCCTCCTTGCTGTGGTCGCGCAGTGCCCTGAGCAGATGGAGCAGCCTCTGCTGTGGTGCCAGTCCCCAGGCCAGAGGGAGGTGGGGGCTCTGGGGGAGGTGTCTAGCACCTCTAATTAGATGTACTGGCTTGGAATGACACTCGTCACTTCAGCTCAAAACTCATTGGTCAGAACTAGTCACATGACCCATCCAACCACAAAGGCTGGAAGTGCAGCCCTGCCCTCCATGATTTACAGGAAGGAAATCACCTGGAAATATTGAGTGATGGGCACTTTGGAAACGCCGTCCAAGCCCAACCCAGCATTGTGAGGATGGCTGGTCAGTGAGCATCCTATGGTGGGTGGAGGGAGCACCGCCAGGCACTAGCAGTGCCAACACCAGCCTCCTCTGTGATGCTGGGAAAGTCCCCCATGTTCTCCGGGCACCTCAGTTCCTCCTGGGTAAATGGGAAGAATTACATCCGCCCTTATTTCACTCTTTGCCTCAAACCACCAAGCCTTGTTGCCATGTGTGGATGAGACCAAGGAAGATAAGACCCGTGAAAACTCACTGAAAACTCAAATGGACTAGATTAATGTAGAGATTGGACAACGAAAATAATGCCTAGCAAACCTCATGGACTTAGCAAAAAACCCCAACTTTTTAACCTGGAACAATTTTAGATGTACAGAAAAGTTGCAGAGATAGTACAGAGAGTTCCCTTATGCCTTCCATCCTGTGTCCCCCAGTGCATCACCTCCCACAACCGTGGGGCGTTTGTCAAGACTAAGGAATTAACATTGGCACATTACTACTAACTAAGCCACAGACTTTATTCAGATTTCACCCATCTTTCCATTAGTGTCTGTTATCTGACCCATCCCCCAGTGCCACACAGAGCAGCTCCAATACCCTCAGAATTCCTGTGTGTGTCCGCATCATAACCAATTACTCTCCCCTTTCCCAATTCCTGGCATCTACTCAACTATTTTCCATCTATAGTTTCTCCTTTTCCAGATTGCCACATAAATGTAATATATACTGTATAGCCTTTTGGATCTGATTTCTTTAACTTAGCAAAATGAGTTCAAGAGGAATTCATATTGTTGCATGAGTCAATAGCATATTGCTTTTTGTTGCTGGGTAGTATTCCACTGTATGGATTTACTACAATTTTAATCCATTCACCTGCTGAAGGATGTCTTGGTTGCTTCCAGTTTGGGGTAAATAAAACTGCTATGAACATTCACTGAACGTGAGTTTTCAGTTCACTTGAGTAAATACCTAGGAGTAGGTTTGCTAGGCTGTACAAGGAGTGTTTGGTAGTAGAACAAACTGACAAACTGTCTTCCGTGGTGACTGTACCATTTTGTGGCAACAGCAAGGAATGGGAATTCCTGTTAGGTTTGGATTTCAGCGGTTCTAAGAGGCATGTCATGATATCTCATTAGGTTTTAATTTGCATTTCCTTAATGACCAGTGATGTTGAACATTTTTTCATATGTTTATTTGTCATCCATAACTCTTCTTTGGTGAGATGTCTGTTTAGATCTTTTGCCCATTATTAATTGGTTTGCTTGTTTTCTTATTGTTGAGTTTTAAGGGTTCTTTATATATTGTGGCTATGAGTCCTTTTACCAGACATATGATTTCAGATATTTTCTCCAAGTATGTTGCTTATCTTTGCACCCTCTCAATATTCTCTTTCATAAAGTAAATGCTTTTAATTTTGATATGAGACAATGGGTTGATATTGTTCTTTGATAGATTGTGATTTTGGTGTCATATCCAAACACTCATTGCCAGAGACAAGGTAATGTTGATTTTAACATGTGCTTTTTTTCCTAAAAACTTTATAGGTTTACATGTTACATTTAGGTTAGTGATCCACTTTGAGTTACTTTTTAGGTAAAGTGTGAGGTGTATATCAAACTGTTGAGTTTTAAGAGTTCTTTATAAATCTTGACCTTGTGTCCTGTGACCTTGCTAAGCTCATTTATTTATTCTAAAAGTTTTTTTTTTTTAAGATTCTTTGGGATTTTCTAGGTAAAGAATCATGTCAACTGCAAATAAAGACAGTTTTATTTCTTCTGTTCCAATTGACATGCTCTTTATTTCTTTTTCTTACTTTATTGCACTGGCTAGGACTCCAGCATGATGTAATTAGGACTGGTGAGAGAAGACATCCTTGCCTTGTTCCTAGTCTTAGAGGAATAGCATTTGGTCTCCCACCATTAAGTCTGATACCAACTGCAGGTCTTCTGTAGGTCCCTTTATTAGGTTAAGAAAGTGCCCTAGTATCTTTTCTTTTTGGTCATGAATGGATACTGAATTTTGTTAATTGCTTTTTCAGAATCTTAATTCATAAGATTATCATATGGTTTTACTTCTTTAATCTATTAACGTGGTAGATTACAGTCATTGATTTTCAAATTCATTGAATTTTTGAACAAAAATTACATTTTTTAGTGTTTTTTGTACCATTACTAACAGCGTCTAGGTTTCTCCTGCTGAGTGACTCTGAATAAATCATTTAACGTTTCTAGGCCTCAGCCTGTTCGTGGATAAAGCCTGTTTGCTTGTGGGTTTTTTTGTAAATAAAGTTTTACTGGTACACGGCCCATCCATTCCTTGGTATAATGCCGATGGCTGTTTTCTCACAACAGCAGAGTTCAGTAGTTGCAACAGTGATGGTATGAGCCCCAAAGCCCCAGACATTCACCATTTAGCCATTTACAGAGAAAACTGAGCGACCTCTGCTCTAGATACAGCCTGGATGGCCAGTTCCCAGAGTGGCGACTATCTCTATGGAGAGATTATAGGCGATTTTACAGTTTTTTTTTTTTAACGTCTCTTTCAAAATTTTCTGAAGCATCAGAAATGTAAATGCTACTTTGGCAATAAAGAAGAAAAATCATCAGTGCTTCTCAATTACAAAATAAGAACTATGAGAGAGGGGAATGGAAGGTGTCGTTGGGCTGACCCTGAAGCTGAGTCATCACCGTGTGGCCCCTGAGCTTGCTGCGTGGACCCCAGGAAGCCTCTGGCACGGGCACTCATCCAAAAGCCTTTTTCTTTCCAAGGGGCTGTTGACGTGGGAATGAAGAGGGAGGGGTGCAGGGGCCAAGGAAGCCAGTTAGCCACCGGCGGACCCGAGAAGGCTGGGCTGCACGCCGTGGGGGGGCTCGGGAAGCGAGGCCCATCTGGTTTGCGTTAGGTTTATAAGGTTGATAGCAAATAAGGGTATTAGAGCTAATTTACTTATTTAGAGAAAGACGACTCAATCCCAGAGGCTGTGATTGGGACGGAGCAGCCTCCCGCTCCCCGGCCTGCAGCCATGCCCTGTCGGAGGAGGGGCCTGCTGTGCCAAGGCCCTAGTGCAGAGATGGGTATCAGTTTAAAAATAGCCCTGCGATCACTCCAGGCTGGGCTCTGGAACTTGCCAGCCCCTCCCCCTGCCTCCTCCGTGAGGCCCACTCCCACCGGGAGGATCTCGGCCCTCTTAGACCTGGGTTCCCACAGCAGCCCTGGGAGGCAGGTGGCCCATGGAGCAAACGCAGGGCAGGATCTCCCCCAACCCGGGGTCCCACATCCAGCCCCCTCAGCCCCCGGGTCTTGGCTGCAGAGCCCCACAGTCGAGCCCACACACCCCAGTTCCCCTGCGCCTTCAGCGGCCACAGGTGCCCACCCGTGCCGCTGGAGTCCCTGCCCAGCTCACTGCTTCCTCGTGGACACTTCCGGGCTGAGGTCCTTCTGGCAGGCTCCACCCTCAGACCCAGGGCCCTGGAGTCTGGACTTGGGCTCCCTTTGGCTTGGTTTAATGGAAAACACCTGGGCTTTGTAACGAACCCACAGTAGGTTCCAGTCCCAGCTTTGCCGACTGTCACCTGGGGCGCTTCCTTTCCCTCGTCTGTGCGGTGTTGGAAGTTGGGGCCTAGTGAGCGAGGAGGACCCAAAGGGGAGGCAGAGTGCGTGGTGATCCTGGAACTGGGGGCAGAGAAGGCAGGAGGCTATGTGGACCTGGAGTGGCTGGGGCATGCACTGAACCCGAGGGGTCCCCTGGGAGCTGTAGGACCACAACGTCAGAACACAGCTGGGGGCGTTCAGGGACCACTCCCCCTCCTTCCTACCCTCCTCCTTTCCCCCCCTGCCATCTGTTCTCCTCCCTCCCTCCTTCCTTCCTTCCATTACATTTGTGATGATAAGCTTCTCAATATGGCCAGTGCATCCCCCTTATTCTTGGACAAGACAGTGTGTTCTAGATTTACAAGACTTAATATTCCTTCTTCAGACTTTAGGGTTGTCATCTCAGTAGCCCCCATTAGACCCAGGAGTTCCTCTTAGGTCCATAATTAGGACTCCTGTGCCACTTACCAGAGAATGAGTCATTTGACAAGAAATTATTAAATGTCCACCACCAAGCTCCATCTCAGGAGCCGAAGTTATAGCCATGAACAATCATAACTAATTTAGGCTCAAAAAATAAGTAAAAAGAAAAAAGATATTACAAGGAGCAAAAGGTGAAGGAAATAGAAATCAAAACCCTTAGAAAGGTTTGTAGCAGCGCCTTTCAATTCTAGCTGCATATTTGAATCACTTGACAAGGGTTTTAAAAGATATCCACATTGGTCCCACTTGAAAGCAACGAAGTCAAAATCTTGAGAGTGAGAGTGAGGAATCAGGTTGGATTGTTTGGCAGCTTCCCTGCTAAGGTGAATGCACTCAATGTTGAGAACTACTGGCCTCTAGTCAACCTCATTCACTAAGTAACTAAATCTCCATTCTTGCTCTAATCCAGTGATACTCAAAGTTGGGGTCCCAGACCAACCGCGTCCACATCCCCTGGGAACTTGGAGATGCAGGTGCTCAGGCCCAGGCCCAGCCCCAGCCCCAGCCCCGCTGAATCAGTGACTGTGCACGCGTATAATTCTGAAGCAGGCTCTGATCCACACAACAGGGCTGCTTGCTCTTGGCCCTGGTGCTTCCAGCCTCACCCCAGCTGAGCTCCCCAAGTCTGGTGCTCCCCCTGAGGCCTGGGAGGCCCACAGCTCTCATCCCCCTATGCCAACCCAGTCCACTCGAGTGGCTTCCTGAGAAGCACCAGGAAGCTCTGCCGGGGCTCAGTGGGAGGAGAGTGGTAATCAATTAGTGATGTCTGCATGGGAACGGGCGTGGGGAGCTTCGGAGCTCCTGCTCAGTGTCTGCAGCCAAGATTTAGGTAAAACTGTTCATTCTACATCAGAAAACTTTATCATTGGAAACCTCCAATAATCTCAGTTAGGGTGCTGGTGGGGGCTTGTTGAAATAGACTGGGTTTGATGGCCTACTTTCTCTGTAGTCTTAGCAAGAAAGCGTCACATTCACTGCCATTTTGGATAAAGCACAGTGGAATGAAATTCCAAAGGACAGCGAGAACGCCAACAATTGAGCATCCCTCCAGAGGAAAATCCCCTCCGTCTTGGTTCTATTATGCCCGTGGCCGACTTCGTCCCTCCTGCCAACTTGGAAGTCCAGGTTACTTCTGTTATTCTTTTTCCTCTAAAATAAAATTCAGTTTTGGTCTGAAGAGATAAAGGAATATCCCTTCACGATAGAAAACTGGGGAAAAGCTAAACAAAAAGGCATGAGGAATTAAACTGCAATCGTCTGCAATCCCATCGCCCAGACCCTCTAGTTCCATCCTTCCAGATCTCCCCTCTCCGGCCCCCGCTCCTCATCTCTCCTTGGCAGGGGAGGGGAGGCTAACTTCTGTGTACACACTGCCTGGTTTCACTCTTTTGAAATTACAATGAAAAGTGCATGGCTTCATGAGAAAATGAGGCCCTGGGTTGTGAGGTGCAAGCAGAGAACAGCAGAGTCACTGCGGTGACCAGCGCTGGCCGGGGCTCAGGGACCAGGCCACCAGCCCTCCGCCTATTTGTGTGTCCAGGGTTGCAGGTGAGCTCAGCCCGCTGACTACATCGCAGTGTGGCAGCTGTTTTTACCACCCCCTCCTTGATAGATGAGGACGTAAGAGTCCGGGAGAGGGGAAGCACCTTGCTCAGGGCCACACAGATAACAGGGGCAGCATCTCCAGACCCCCCTAGAAGGGTGTTTGCATCTACCTGGGAGAGAAGAGGCTGGAGTCAGGGAACCTCCTTGGAGGAAGAATGGCAGGACTTTAACCTGCATACTGTGCTTCTGGAGAATTGCCCCTGTGTGGGCCTGTGTGACTCCTCCTAGGTCATGGAAGTGAAGAGTCTTTCCATTTTAAGTCACAGAGACTCATTTTATATTTAAGTTAAAAAAAGAAAACTCTTTATGAATCATGTAATACAAGGACCCGGTTGCAGGAGTTCAGGCACAGCTGGATCCAGGTGCTTGAATAATGTGGTAGTCTCCCTCTCTCCCCTTCCTGGTTTCTACTTTGCTGTAGGCTGTTTTCATTTGCAGAGGCTTTTTTCCACGTCCTGGCCTCTGGCAGCTCCAGATGACACTCTACTGGTTTAGTGACGTCACCACGAAGAGGGTGCTCCTGCTCTGTTGTCCCAGCTGCATCCTGGTATTGACTCTTACTGGCTGGACATGTGATACCTCCCAGTCCATCACGGTGACCTGGGTTGTCTGGGCCTGGGTCCTGTGTTCACCCATGAAATGGGTGGTGTCATCTACCACCTGAATACCATGGAATGAGAATGGGGAAGGGGTAGTTCTCAGAAGGAAACTGAGAGGCTGATCCCTGAAGCAGAAGTCACTATCTAGTCAGGTGCCTGCAATGCCACTGTGGGATACGCCCCCTTCAAGACCTTCTGCAGAACAGGGTCTTTTCCGCAGGGCATGGCCTTCTGCTGCTCTAATGGGGTGACCGTCATTAACAGATTCACAGGGATTGGGGTTATCTGAATATGTCATTAAGCCCCGCTGTCATCCAGCTCTGGCGGGGCCTGTGGTCCTGGAGCAGGGGACAGACAACCAGTGAGGGAGAGAGGCTTCTGGAGCTCAGGAAGCCTCCGTGGGAGGCTCTGACATCCAGAGGATAGCGTGACGGTCCTTAGCGTGGGCGCCGGGAGTTTCCAAACAGAGAGAGGTTTGTGGACAAGCCGCATGATTTCACAATTGTGCTCCCGGGTCAGCCCCATCACGGCAGAACTTTTGAGCAATCTCTCAGGCCCTCCGGACAAGCGCTGGCTGCCGTGTGCAAGGATGGTTCCTCCAGGTGGAGCCAGTTCCACTGCCCAGCAGCTGTGTCTCTGTTTACACGCCTTGGCTCCCCACCACTCACCCTCCGATACTCCCTTTCGTTTTGGTCTCCTGTGGTGGGAAATTCCAAGAGTGTGAGGAGTGAGTATGGTGCATTCATGACCCTACCTCCAGTGCCTGGCACACAGCTGGTGCCCGCTAGGGGCCGTGTGTTTTGATGGGTGATGGATGGTTGGTTGAGTTGGTTGAATGGCCTCTGGGTGGAGAGTGGGTTAGATGGATGTTTGGATGAAAGGATGGTTGAGTGGACAGACGGCTGGATGGAAAGTTAACTGGAGGCAGAACCATTTAATTGTGGAGGACAGGGTCTTGGAAGCCAGACTGCCACGGTTCGAATTCCAGCCCTGTGATGCACCAGTTCGCTGATCTCAAGGAGATTTCAGCCTCTTCGGGGTACCGTTTTCTGATCAGTGCAATGTGGATATTAGCGGTCCTCATCTCAAAGGCTGCAGTATGTGAGGCGCAGCGCGGGCCACAGGGGTGAGGTGCTCACCAGGGGGCTTCCCAGGGTGCGGGGCGGGAAACGCGGACGCTGTGCCCACGAAGCGGAGCAGCCGCATGCGCACGCGCACAGCAAGCGGCCCGGCCCGCTGGGACCGGCCGCCCTCAGCAGCCAGCGCCGCGGCGCGGCACGCCAAGGGACAGCTCCAGGCTGTGCTCGCGTTTTCCACCGCGTGGGTGGTTGCTGCTCCTAAGGCCAGCTTGAGCAAGTGTGCAGTTTGATGAATTCTGACCCAAGGACACCCCCCGTGGCCACCCCCGTGGAGACACAGAGTGGCGCCTTCCTAGGAAGACCCTCACCCTCTGCGACCGCCCCCCAGTCCTGGCCTCAGACAGCCACGGTCTGCTGTCTGTCACTCGAAAGTGGTTTTGCCGGCTCCGGACTTTCACACATGGGACCGTGAACATGCCCCTTCCTCTTGGTGACACTCGGGGGACTCGCCCTCGGGGGCGTGCACCAGTACCTCTTCCCCTTTGATTGCCGAGCTGTGATCCATGGCACGGAGAACCACATTCGGTCACCCTGTCGCCTGCAGGTGGACACTGAGGTGTCTCCAGCTTGGGGCTCCATCGATTAAGGCAGTTATGAACATTTTGTGACCAGGTCCTTTGTGGAAATGTTTTCATCTCTTTGGGGTAATATACATAGGAGTGGAATCCACCTGGAGTTATTTTCCATTCAGTCTTCTGACGGGGTGGAGACCTGCTAGCTGTTCACAGCTGGTTTCCCAGATGGACCATGGTTCCCAGCAGCCCTTGCAGTCCGGGGAGGCCACAGGCCAGGGTGTATCCATGGAACATGGGCAGAAGGGGTGGACCCTACTTTTGGACCTGGTCCCCAGCCCCCGTCCACCCTCTGTGCTCTTTGCCCCTCTGCCGGCCTGGCTCTGATGCACCTCGGCTGAAGAGGCAGAGCCATGGGACAGAAGGGACAGGGTCTCTGGTCACAGTTCGGATGGGGGCCCCTGGACCACATGGGCTTGCTCATCCTGGACTCTGGGAACAGGAAGCACACCCGCCCCGTGCTGGGCCAGGGCACACTGCGGGCTTTTCCGTTATAGGCTCAGCATTGCCTGCTTCGCTGCTCCAGGCTCTCGCTCCTGGAAGACCCCTTCCCAAGACAAGGCAGATGGGGACACAGCCGAGGCCGCAGGGCCCCCCGAGGCCACGGGACGTAAGGGAAACAGCATCGGTTTGGCATCAGGGTGCCTGCCTAGGAGTGACCCATGTGAGTCCTGGAGCTTTCCAAGCTTCAGTGTCCTCATCTGCAAAATGGGACTGGTCGGGCCCACCCAGAGCATGAGAGACCTTACTGAGCCCCCCGCCAGTCCCTGGGGCATTGTAGGGGCCTCCTGACTGTTAGCTTTCCCTCTGTGTTCAGTGTTGCTTGTCTGTCTCCCCACTTAGGGGAGGAAATGACCAGTTGGGCCACCTCAACGTCCACCCTCTCCTGATGTCCAGCAACAGAGTGGGGGTCATGAAACACTGACGCTTTCCCAGATGACTTCTGTGTGCGGCCAGGTTGAAGACCCCGTGTTAATATAGGCCAGAGGGTCCCAGAGTGAGGTCCTTGGGCCAGCATCACCAGGAACTATGCTAGAAATGTAGGTCCTTGGGCCCCGGCCCGGCCCTCCTGGATCAGGAACGCGGGGTGGGGTCCGCGATCTGCGCGTTAGGATGCTCTCCCTCTGGGTGGTTCTGACAGCTCTCCGGTTTGAGAACTACAACTCTAGAAGGTTCTAAGGTACAGAGGAAAACAAGCAAGCCCTGGGGGAGGGAACAGGGCCAGTAAAGAATCCTCTCTGCTTAACGCTTCCAGGGAACCCAGCTGGGCCGGGAGCCTAGTCCTAGTTGGGACATTTCAGAGACGGCCGGGTGGATGGGCTTGGAGGAAGGGCCCGGGCAGCTCCAGCACACATGGCTGCTTTCATCTGTGCCCCTTCTCAGCAGGTGTGCCCGTCCCTGTCCCTAGGAGCTCCTACCCACCACAGCCACGCAGCCCGCAGGACAGGACGGGAGGCCTTGGGGCGCACCCGCTCCTTGCCCTCCTCCCCGCACAGACGGGCCGGCAGTCGGGAGGGCTCAGGTGCCGGCCAGGCCCCGGCCTTGCTGCCGACTGACTCATTAAGCCGCATCTGGATCTAATTAGCCGTGGAGTCTCTGCAACCAGAGGGCTGCCTTTATCGGGCACATGGCGGGGCCGAGACAGGAGAAAAATGGCCGCGATAGGCTGGGCTTCCTGGGGAGCTGTGAAAAAGCAGCGGGACTGCGAGGTGGGGGTGTTGGGGGTGAGGGATGTGGGAGCCGGGGGGCTGAGGAATGAGAGATAGTTTGGCGTCGGAGGGAGAGGCAGCCCGCTGTCCCCTGGTGACCTGGACGCCGCGGGGGCCAGCAAGGCCCACCGCCCTGCAGGCACCTCCCTGGGCAATTCACGCTCCCTTGGGGCCCTTCCGAGGGGAAGGCGCCGCTGCGTTCTCATCACCGCCTCGTTGTGCCTCATGACCCCTGCGGTCAAAGACCCTCCAGCGTTTCTGATTCAGGAGGGTGGGGTGGGGCCCAGGAACCTGCATTCCCAGCAAGCTCCCAGGTGGGGGACCTCACTCTGAGAGCCTGTGCTTTAGATGAACACGGGTCCCCGGCTGGGCCACCCGGTGAGATAATCTGAGAACGTGTCGTCTCCTGCCGTCTGAATCTCAGCCCCGAGATTCCGGTGAACTGCTATCTGTCTGGGGGCGTCGGGGTTTTTTCCCATTTGGCACTGGGGGTTTTAAAGGTCACCGGGTGACTCTAAGGTGCAACAGAGTGATGACGCCCAGAAAGGCCCGGCATTTGCTGGCCATCAGCTGTAGGCACTCCAGAACTGACGTCAGCGCCTAACTCGCAGCCCTCCTGCGCTGAGTGTTAACAGTAATAGTGCAACGTGACAGTCATCGGACACTTTCCGTATCCGGCGCTGTGTGAGGCATTCCACATGGATTAACTTACTCCTTTCTCTCAACGTTCCCACTAAGCAAAGGCTATTTTATCCGCACTTCAGAGATAGGAACACTGAGGTAGAAAGCGAGGTTAAGTAGCTTGTGTGGACTGAGATCCGGAGCCCCGGTGGCCTCTGCCCCAGGCAGGGGGTGAGGGGCCCCCTGGTTGCAGCAGGATGGCCACCACGCGGCGGGGCCTCAGGACCTGCTGTCACGGTGCTGCCCTGGCCCCCTCGGTGCTGGGGCCTCGGCAGCCCGTGGTTCCGGTAGGGGCAAGTCAGAGTCTCAGAGACCGTGTTATTTCTGCCGTGAAAGCTTTCCTCTGTCACCTCCAGTCCTCTAGCTTTCCTGATTCATCCAGCAAAACCCATCTAAGTCAGAAACAGCAGAAGTAAAACCACGCCTGAGTAGCCAGGAGCTCCCCTTCAGAATTTAGCCAAGTATCTGAAAGTAAATTTAAAACGCCTTGGAGCCATCAAGATGGGCTAAAAACCCAGCTTCCGCCTTTTACCTCCGGCTACTTTCCCAGCCCTGAGTCCCCTGACCTTTCAGCTCTAACGTGCACTGACGTGACACCCAGATAAGCAGGACAGGTCCATGGCCTGGGACTGGTGAGGCCCTGGCGGGGGGTGGAAGGGCGGTAGTGAACCCAACTTCCTGCCGCGTCTTTCGGTTGCTCAGAAACTGCCATTCAAGGGTGACAACAAAAGGAGAAAGAAGAGTATTCCACGAAAGAATCAATATGATCCTGCGAAGAACAGCAGGCGGGGACGTTACGAACAGAGGCGGGTACCTGGCAGCTGCGAGGAACGTGGCCGTCTCCTTGTCGCCTTTCAGCGCCCACCTCTGGTCTGGTCCCCAGAGCCTCAGCTCCTGTGACACCAGCACCGTGGGACCTGGGCTTCTTGCTGGGCCTTGGAGGCTCTCGCCGCCCGATGGGCAGGGCTCGCCACTACTTTGTCTCCAGGTGGCTCCCCAGTGCCCCCAGTGGCTCTGGCGCATAGTGGGTGAAGTGACTGAAGCACCCCCCCCCACCCTACTCTGTGACCCAGACTCACAGCAGCAGCCTGAGGCATCCGGAGAAATTCAGAATCTGTCTCCACCCTCTGAGAAATGTGCAAGTCATTTTGGAAAAAAAATTTCCATAAAAATGGTTGAAATTAAAAAAAAAAGTGGGGTTGATTAAAGCGGCACAAACGACGCGGGGCCCTGATTAAGCTGCTCAGCGGCAGGGTGGCCGTGGGCACCCCCGCCAGGCCTGGTGGCCAGGCTCCACGCGAGCCAGGAGTCAGACCTGGGCCCGGCGTGCGTCTCTGGATGGGAACAGACCACGGCACTCTCGCTTCAAAGCTGGAAACTGCCACGTGCTTCGCTCTGCCTCCCTAACGCCCCCTCTGTCTGCATCCCCCCCAACCTAAGGTGCCTCTTCAGTGCTTCTCTGAACAGAAGGTGCATCTGGTGAGATCGGGCTGGGTTTCGGGCGGCAGGACCTACTCACAGGGCCCAGCATCTCGCCCATAACAACACATGCCCGCCAGGAACCCACTTCAACGTTCGACGTCAAGTGTCGATGTGGCACTGCCTTTGGCTGAGGGTGGCGTGCCGGGTCTCGGGGCGGAGGAGGCACGCACACAGCGCCCGTCCAGCGGCATCAAACTGGGGATTTCCTCCGTGTATTTAGACACATATTCTGGGGCCCTGACCCCCTCAGGGGTTCCTATTTTTCTTTGCCAGCCTCTATGTGCAATTAAAGCTGGTATTCGGGACGGAGGCAGGAGATCCTAGGGGGGCTTTCTGAGCCCTCAAAGCAGCTTCTTCCTCTCCCTCCGCCTCCTCCTCCTCCTCCCCCCTGCCCACCTCCCACCCCGCTTCTCCTCTTCCTCCACTGATGTGGATAGTGCTGGCCAGGCTGATGCGAAGAGTTTCTTCTGGTGACCAAATGGTGCCGGAAAAAGCCGGCGTCATTTGAGCACATGCGTGCCCGACTCCCATCAGCCTATCTCGACCATGTGAACTGGGTGCCTTTTTTATCCTCATTCTGCAGATGAGAAAATGAGCCTCATGAGGACAGGAAGCCGTGCAGCCGGGATGGGAACTCAACCCTGGAACCGGCGCTCACAGGGCACAAGGGGGAGGTGACGTGAGCACTGCCCCACGCAGTGACCTTCTGAGCAGCCAATGTTCTCCTGTGACAGGTGATGAGCTTGGGGTCTGAGAGGCCTGGGCTGGGCCTGGCAGGCAGCTGAGGGTGGCCAAACCAGGTGCCCTGACCGCACCCAAATCCTTACTCCACGGCCATGCTCCTTGGCCACCCTCCCTGGCTCCCTGCCCCCCTTGGCTGTGCCCTCTCTCCTCTCTCTCCAGGTCCCTCAGGGTGACAGTCGGGGCCACTGGAGAGGACAGGCTTGTGCTGAAGCCCCAGTGCAAGCCCCTCCAGTCTCCCCTTGCCTCCCTCCATCACTCGTCCTCCAGACACATGTCCACCGTGGATTCCTGGCCTCTGATTCCTCTTCTACATGATGAAGGCAGACAGGGCGGACTGGGGACCATCCCCAGGGCCTGCCAGAGAGACCGAGAGGGTACGAACAGCTAGGGTGTCCCGAGGAAGGTGGGAGCACTGGTGGTCGGGGGGGAGCATCCAGGAAGATTTCCTTGAGGAAGGTACTTTTCTCTGCCCTCTCCCTTCCCCGCCCTCAACACCAAACACCAGGCTGGCATCTAGTCTTCCTCCCTCCTCCTTCTTGTTTAATTCCACGCACACATGTGAGGGCCTTTCTGTCTGTTTTGTATGGAAGAAGTTGGATTGTACACATGTCGCAGCATCTTGCTTCTCTCATTCAAGAGTATATGGAAACCCCCCAGCCAGATCCACACCGAACTTGCTTTTTAATAGCAAAAATCACAGCTAATGTTTATTTTTGAGGAAGTACGACATATCAGGCACTTTTCCAGACGTCTCCTTGTAACCATCTCATTTAATCTATAAGCAGCCTTATGCAATGCAGAGTAATAGTACTCCCACTTCAGGCCAGAGTGCTTGGAGACTTGCCTACAGTCACAGGGCTTGCGAGGGGCAGGGCAGGGCAGAGAAGGCCACAGCCAGCCTAAGGAATCTCTAGGTCCCAGTTTCCTGCCTAGAAATCCCCACCAGAGGGAGGGAAGCAAGGACGTGACTGTTCACCTACTGTCCTGCTGGACAGCTGGGAGCAGTGTGCAGGGCTCAAAAGATTAAACCAAGAGTGACCACACGACCTGGCAATTCTGTTCCTTAGTATCTCCCCCAAGAGAATGCAAATGCAGATCTGCACAAAACCTACACACAAATGTTCACAGAGGTACCACTCACAATGGCCAAAAGGTTGGTTTGAAACCACTCAACTATCCATTAACTGATAAATGGATGAACAAAATGTGGTCCATCCACATTTTATGGATATATTATGGAATATTATGCGGCCATGAAAAGGAATGACACAGCTACTACGTGGATGAACCTTGAAAACATTATGCTGAGTGAGCGAAGCCAGATGCAAGACTATACATCATATGATTTCATTTATATGAAATAGACTAGGTAAATCTGTGAAGACTAGATTCGTGGCTGCTAGGGGCTGGGAGGGGGCAGGAATGGGGATTGACTGCTAATAGGTACAGAGATTCCTTTGGGGCTGATGAAAATGTTCTGGAATGAGACAAGGGGAATGATTTCACAGCACTATGAATGCACTAAATGCCATGGAATCATCCGCTTTAACATGGTTCATTTTACGTGTTATGAATTTTACCTCAATTAAAAATGTAGCTCACGTCATCTCTTGGGCTGGTGCGGTCTCCACCATGGCCTCTGGGACCCCAGACCCACACTGCCCCTGGGGGTGCCAGCCCTTCTCCCTTGCTGCTCCAGACGGCCTGCTGTTGTATTTTGCAGTGACGTTCACGCCTTCAACGAGATGTCTGCAGTCTCCCTGCCAGGCCCAGACTTCTCCCTCCTCTCCTGCACTAGGAGACCCACTGTGTGTGGCTCCCTGGGCCCCCAGGTCCTCCTGACCCCGGGGAGAGCAGATGCTCAGAAACAGTGGTTCTCGAACTTGCTGCATGCAGCAGTCACCAGAGATTCACAGACTCCCGACACTCAGGCTGGCTGCACCCCAGGGGTTCTGCATCAGGTGGTGTGAGGGGGGGCCCAGCGTCTTGAAAGCTCCCCCTGCGACTGAAGCACAGTCAGGGCGGAGACTGACGCCCTGACAACGCTGAGTGTGACGGAGGATGGAGAATACAACGGGGCCACCGTCTCCTCATCCACAAAATGCTAGTGCCATTTTTCTTTACATAGGAAATGCTTAAAATAGTCATATTTAAAGTATTTTAAACAGCACTGTCTTTAAGTAGAGCCCCTGTAAACAGTGTAACCGATACCTCACACTCACTGCGTGCCTACTTGGTACCAGGCACTGCTCCCAGCGTGTTTTATACGTTGGCGCTTAAACTTCGCAGCAACCGAGACAGCGCCACAGCTGGTCCGGCTCCACACCTGGAGGCGAGGAGAGGGCACGCAGCTGAGGCCAGCCAGCCAGGGCAGCACTGGGCTTTGACCCAGGAGGGTGGGCTCCAGGCAGGTGCAGGGAACCGACCACACCCAGGCGCGCTGGCTTCCCCTAAGCAGTGTGATGAGCTAACATGCGGGCTGCATTCTCCCCAACTCCCGTTAAAATGAATTCATAACGTGGAGACAATCAGGTGCTTCTACGAGCCCCTTGAAGCATCTGGCATCTCCAGCCATAGACATCTCATTCTGAGAAGTCCTAGGGCAGAGAGGGAGCGCCTGGTTTGGAATCCACTTTCCCGCTGCATTCCAGCTGCGGGACCTGGGCCGAGGTCCCAGGGTCCCGGCGGAGATGACGTGTGAACGGAGCGACGCAGCAGCGCTCGGGTCCTAAGCTGTAGACCTCAGACCTCGTGGGCCTGCAGCCTGGGCGTCCTGCAGAGGCGGGCAGTTACCAAGGGGTGCAGGATGAGTCTATAAATGGGCCCAGGGACACCTAAAAGAATTTTGTGCAATGGTCACCTTCCCTCCTGCAAATAATCCCAAAGGCAATAAACGGTGGTTGCAGATCAAGGGTTCTCAATGTTTGCGTGACCGGAACAGCCTCTGACGACGGTTTCAGCAGTTCCCACGCTGCCGCCGGGAGCTTAGGTGGAGTCTTACTCTGTCAGGCGGCTGTGCTCTTCAAGACATAATTGATTAATGGGTCCCCAAAGTCAGGGTAGACGTTTAGCTAAGAAATAAAAATTTTTAAAGTAAAATAAAAAGCTTAAAAATAAAATACTAAAAATTAAAATAATAAAATAAATTAAAAATAAAATAATAAATTAAAAAGGACATAAAATAAATAAAATAATAGAAAATAGATCAATTAAAATAAAGAAATATAATAAAAATAGAAAATAAAATATGAAATAAATAAAAAGTAGAATAGTAAATATAAAATTTAAAAATAAGATAAAAAATAAAACAAACAAACAAAAATCTGAAACCAAATGTAATTAAATGAATAATAAAACGCACAAGATTGGCTGTCTAGGAAAACAAAACTAGACGCATATCTACACGTGGAACGCAAGTGTTAAAGCTCCAAGTGGAAACCATAGGAAAGTATTTTTGTGGCACTGGAGTCAGGACAGCCTTCTTCACACATAAATATAACCTTAAAGGACTTGGGTAAATCTGACTATATTAAAATCAAAACGCAGATTCTCTTGTCCTCAACAAATACCCCATGAATGTTATGGGGTGGGAGAAGGGAGGCACAGCCCAGAAGTGGGTATTTTCCACGGAAAAGACTGCTCCAGCCTCACGTCACTTGACAGCACCGTACGTAAGCGCCCACTTCACCTGTCTCCCCCGTTTCCTCATCTATACATTGTTACGGGTCACAAAAGGTGACGTCTCTATAATCTGCTTAGAGCAGCACTTCACGCACTGTGGGCACTAGGGCTGGCGAGTACTGTTATTCTCCAATTTGTAAAATATTTTTTAAAAAATCCTTAAAGAGTAAAAGACAACCTAAGGGCAGAGGATATAAGGATGTGAACGGGCGATTCACGGAAGAGGAAGCGAAACATTCCGGTATCACTGACAAATTCTCACCCATAGCTGGGACCACAGCAACGCCAACTACAGCGAGATAGCTTTTCAGGCTGCTCGTGGTGACGAACTTGGAAGTGTGTCAGCCCCACATTTCATCAGAACACTGAGCGGTGGGAAGTCTGCTGCAGTCAGACTGCAGCTCGGAGCACTCGAGCCGCATAGACGGCGTTCGGCGATCGCTGGTAAATTTGAAGGTAAGTAGCCTCAAGACGCACGGGTTCCAGCTCCCAGAGAAATTCTTGCAAACGCGCGTCTTATGCGTACAGGTGTGCGGGGGGAGAACGCCCCAGTGGCATCTGAGCGTCCAAACCGCAGCCGCCTCTGTAACAGCAGAGTGGACGGCGTGGGTCCTGTTCACGTGGGGAAGGCAAAGCGGTTCATCTGCGGGATATGTTGTAGCCACACCCACAAAGCCCACAGGGGATGTGGAGCGACCGTGAAAAAGCTTCCAAAGGAAATGTCAACATGAGGCTTTACAACCTTTTGAAAAGTGCAGAACAAAGCTATAGGTTGTTTTTGGATACGTGTGAAAGTAACAGCCAAGAGCAAAAGGTAAAAACCCGAACTCAACCCAAAGAACTCCTGGGAGTGGCGCTGGTGGGGCTCTGGGGGATGAAGGTCACAGGGGCCCTGGGGTCTTCAGATGCCTTGTCATGCTCTTAGAACAAAAGGGCAAATCCTAGAATGTACCCTTGGACGGACTCTCTGCCCTAACTTTGGCTCCGCACTCACACCCAGAGAGGACCTTTTCACATCTTTCCCCCGACGTCAGGGCTGCGGTGGTTATTGATTCAACAGGCCGGAAGCTGACCCCCTCTCCAGCCGTTTGTTCCTAAACCAGCAGAGGGGCACCCCTCCACCCCCCGCTCAGTCCAGTGCCGGCAGTCAAGGTGGGCGCGGGTGGCCGGCTGGGCGGCCACCAACCTGGAAAGGGCCCTGTTCTCCCAGAAATGGTCTCCAATGAAGCGTAAATGGCCAAATATTAGCCTGCCACATAACAGGGGATGAGAAAATGTCAGTCTGTTTCTTGTATTTGATGCAGAAAAACTATTTAAATCTATGAAACTTACAAAAAAAGGCGATGTGTGTCGGCGAGGAGGGGAGGGGGGCCGGTTTTCGCAGCGGGCACATGTGTCTGATGTCCAGACCTCTGTGCCTTGCCTTATTGTGGTTGTTTGAATCCCTTCCAAATGGGCCTTTCTTTCCTTTTTTCTCCCCAACCCCCACCCCTTTTCATATTTTACATGTTGTGATTTCACTGAGCCCTTCCAATTGGTCGTCAACAGTTCATTTGTGCCAGGACCTTCTGTAAACTCTGCATGCGGGTCTCCCGGCCTGACCACCCACCGAAACAGGCTGTCTAAACAGCGTGTGTCTGGGCCTCAGACACAGCAACTGAGTTAAAGATGGATCCCGTCCAAGGATTTTTTTTTTGCCTCCAAACAGAGGTGGGGGTTGGGTAGGAGACCCTGGTAGCACCAGGCCCTGCTCAGATGTGGCCTTTTGAAGTTGGAAGGAAATGGCCCCTGTCTTTTGTCATTTTTCTCCATGGTTATCCTTGAGCTTAGAAAGATCTCTCTCACCCTCTCCAATTTGGTGTGTGGGGTCAATCTCTGTGTCAGGAACAAACTTGTTACTAGAGACTGGGGCTTCTTTCAACCTCATCCCAAATGACTTACAGCCCGGGTTTGCCACCCCATCCAGTCCAACTTGGGATTTTCTAGGCCATAACCCCTGGGGTACAGCTCTCTCTGAGTCCTGAGTGGTCCTCAGCCTGTGGCTGGCAACATGAGAAGTTGCACAGTGACACTGAAGCAGCCTCAGCATGTGCCAAGGCCCTGTGGCCAGTGCCCACATGTGATCACATTTAACTCCCACAGCAAGAGACCGAGTTAGGCCCTGTTAGCACTTATTTTGCAATGGAGGAAAAATGAAGAGTAGTGAAGCAAAGGCACTCATGACTCATTTGTAGTGGAGAGGAATAGGGTCCAGGTGTGTTCGCCTCAGGGACTGGTGTCCTGTGCTGGTCACAAGATTCTCCTGTTCTCTGGTTTGCCCAAAGAGCAGAGAGTGGTTCATGAACATTGGGTCGATGTGTGTGTGTGTGAACATCTGTATTAAGCTATGATTCACATACTATACAATTCATTTACTTAAAGTGTATAATGCAACGGCTTTGGGTACATTCATGGAGTTCCACAAACTTCCCTACAATTCGTTTTAGACTATTTTCATCCCCGCAAAAGGAACTCTGTACTCATTAGCAGACACTCCCTGTTTCACCTTCCTCCTTCCTCCCACCCCTGGTAACCACTCATCTACTTTCTTTCTCTACAGACTTACGATTCTGGATATTTCATACAAACGAAGTCATGCAATACGTGGTCTTCCGTGTTGGGGTTCTTGGATTCAACACAGCGATTTCAAGCTTCCTCTACACGTATCAGAACTTCGTTTCCTTTCACAACTGAGTACTATTCCACTGTATGGGAGGCCACGTTCGGTGCAAGCATTTCATCAGCTCATGGACGCTGGGGTTGCATCCCCTTTTGGCTACTCTAAATAACGCTGCTGTGAACATTTGTGGACAAGTTCCTGTGTGAACATGCTTTTGTTTCTTTTCAGTATATATGCTTTGCAGTGGAATTACTGTGTGAGGAGCTGCCGGACTCTTGTCCAAAGCGGCTGCACCGTTTTGCGTTCCTACCGGAGTGTGTGGGGGCGCTGGCTTCTCCCCGTCTTCTCCAGGACTTGCTATTTTCTGTCTTTTTGATTTGAGCTGTTCTAGTGGGTGCCAAGTGTTACCTCGTTGTGGTTTTGATTTGCATTTTCCTGATGACTAAGACTGTTGAGCATCTTTACAAATGCTCATCGGCCAATCATATATCTTCTTTGGAGAAGTGTCTGTTCAGATCATTTGCCCATTTAAAATTTTTATTTTAACACCTTTATTGTGGTATGGTTCCTACACAGTAAACTGCACATATTTCAGATGTACAATTGGATGCATTTTGATAGATGTGTACACCCATGGAACCACCACCGCCATCAGGACAGCTGACATTTCCATCACTCCCCAAGAGGTGCAATTTTCTAATTTCCAGGTTATCCCTTCCCAGCCTCTTTACCTACTGGTAACTGTAAGTTTGTTCTCTATGCCTGTGAGTCTGTTCTGTTTTGTAGCTAAGTTCGTTCGTGTCCTTTTTTTTCAGATTCCACATATAAACCATATTATATGGCACTTTTCTTTCTCTTTCTCATTTGCCCATTTTTAATTGGGTTGTTCATTTTGTGACTTTCTGTTGATGTCTTTCCCCCTGCTTGCTTAGGAGATCTTTTCAGGCTGAGGTTAATCTTTGGCTGGTCACCCACCCACTCATTCCTCCACTCGCCCACACTCACACCTGCACTGGTGCCGTGGGTCTTGGGTGGGCCCAGGAATCTGCATGTCTAACAAGTCCCCAGGTGGTGCTGGTGTTGCTGGTGTGAGGACTCCACTTTGAGAACCACTTCCTAGAGAAAATCCCTTAAATGTGGGCGAAGAAGCTGGTTCAGGAATGGGGATAGCAGGGCAGTTTGTAACAGCAAATGAATGGTCACAACCTAAATGCCCTGCAGTAGAAAAACATTCATTCTCATCACTTCCCATGGCGGAATATCGCACAGCAGTGAAAAGGGAACGAATCTTAGTGCCACACATCAATACAGGTGAACTTCCCTAAGGTGGCATTGAGCCAAAACAGCAAGAGCAGAAGGGGACGCCCAGTGTGATGCTATTTATATCAAGTTGGGAAGTGGGTCAGCGTCAGCGCCACATTATTCCCGGGCACGTGTATGTGTAGCAAAAACAGAAAGACATGCGTCAGCCCAGCCGGCACAAGGTGGGAGAGGAGCCCCCCGGGAGCGCGGCTGTGTCTGCGCACTTCCCGGCTTACGCCGGGGGGTGGGCTCTGTCAGAAGCGCCGGGCCGCCACGGGCCCCAGTCGCACTGCACATCCTTGCTCAGCGTCGGGCCGAAATGTGGGGCCCGCCGCCCTCTGACGCTGTCGGGATCTGTGGCTGGCCGTGCAGACAAGCAGGAAGGTCGAGATGCTGTTTACTGCTGGCTATAAGGGTGCTGAGCCTGGGTTCTGGGCTCCTCAGCTGGGCCACAACACACCACAGGCAGGGCCGCCACCTGGGCTCCTCTCGTCCCTTGACCCGGAGGGACCTGGGCTCTGGGGGCGGCCTGACCACGTTGACGTCTGTGCTTGCCGTGCTGTGAGTAGCGGGCTGTCACATGCTGGCGCACTGAGTCTCATCTATTTTGGGGGCGGTGGCTGCCAGCCTTCCCGCTGGCTGGGTCATCTTCATTGTAGGTTGTTACCCTCGTCACCTTCGAGGGTTCTTCCCTAACCATCACATGAACGCGTACTGAATTCTTACTGTGCCTTTTTGCAGACCAAAATGACTGTATAACTGAAACTGGGATGACGGCACAGGCTGCTTTTTCCTCGGAGAGCTGCTTGATTTCCATTTATCAATGGGGTGTTTTTTTTTTCAGTGGATGTACTGGGGATCAAACCCAGGGCCTCGTGCATGCTAAGCACGCGCTCCACCGCTTCGCCGTACCCTCCTCCACAGTGGGGTACTTCTTGATGTCAAACTTGGGCCATAAAAATCTATCGGAAGATCTAGTTGCAGCCCTGTGTGCACATTTTCCTAACCTGGCTCTGAAACTAAGGTTTCTTGACTGCGAAGCTCCTTGACGAGACTGAGTTCCTTCCCACGGGAAGGATGGTGCCCGGGACGGGGAAGGCGGGAGGCTCACTGCTGGGTGAGGAGGCCTGCCGACAGGAGGGCAGGGGCGCGGTGTGAAGACCGCCAGGGTCAGGTCTCCCTGGGGAGGACGCCACGTGTGGGTCCAGCTCCTTGAACAGCGAGCGCCGGCCCGGTAGGGGCGTGGTTCCAGCTGTGAAGAACTGGATATAAAAAATCCAGCCCTTCACCAAAGACAGTTTGGGAACACTCGATGTCACGGCCACATCGTGCAGCTGTGAAAGTTTCTGAGCAGGCCAGCACTGGTCCTCTGAGTGCGCTCTGAGTGGCCTTGGCTGGGGAAATTCGGAGACTGGTGCGAAGGGGCTGTGGTGGGCTGAGCCGTGTCCTCCCCAGAGACTTGATCCAGTCCTAACCCCGGTACCTTTGACCTGCAGTTTTACTTGGAAATAGGGTGTTAGCAGATGTAGTCGAGCTAAGATGAGGTCATGCTGGGCTAGGGCGGGCCCTAATCCAATGTCTGGTGTCCTCAGAAGAAGAAGGAAATTTGGACACGAACACAAAATGGCATGTGAAGATGGGGGCCGCGGTTGGAATGATTTAGCGCAAGACCAGGAAGGCCAGCGATGCCTGGCAACACCGGAAGCTGCGGAGAGGCAGGGAAGATCCTCCCCCAGAGCCTCTGGAGGGAGAGTGGCCCTACCCACACGCTGACCGTGGGCTCCAGGGCTGTGGGAGAATACTTTCTGTTCCTTCAAGCCACCCTGTTGGGGGCACTTTGTAACGGAAGCCCTGGGAAACCAGCTAGTTAGTAAGAGGAAGGGATGTGAAGCCGTGTCCCGCTGCCTCCTGAGCCGTCCCGCACCCCAGGGCATCGCTCAGCCCCGAGGCCCCCGCTCCGGGGCGGGGTGGGGGAGGCCAGATGGCGTGGGGGGTGGGTGGGCTTCGCTGTCGCCTTCGGATCCCTTTTTGAAGGTTCCGCATGGGCCCGGCTCTTAGATCATTCTTCTTTTGCCTTGAGCTCTGTGGGTTTGAAGCCAAAACCATAAGCAGTTTAATCATCGTCTGTCCTGGAATCACCCTAACCAGCCAGGCCAGCATCGTGCCGGTCGTCCAGCCCGCGAGCTCTTTGTTCTGCCTGCAGGCCTCCTCCTGAGTGCGGTTGGGGGAGGATTTAGCATCGCCCCAGGAGGCATGGTGGTTGCCGTGCCCGCTCCCTGGGCACTGATCCCATGAGGCTGGTATTCTCAACAGAGCCCTGTGGCATCTTTGCAGAGCGCTGTTTTCCAACATTGCCCTCCTCTGCCCTCCAGCTGCACGCATCTGCATGGCCACGGGCAGCAGTGGCAGTCCAGGCTCCGTCCTTCGGAGCAGGGCCTGGGAGGGGTGGCTTGTGGAATTTTCCAGGGCTCTGAGATGACAGTGGTGGGCGTCCATCCCCTCGAGCAAAGAGGGCTGAGCGTGGGCAGTAGGAGAGGGGAGCAGGTGATGCTTTAAATGAAGCTGAGATGTGCCAGAGGTCAGAGCAGATGGAGTCTCTGGAGTCATTGCCAAAGGGAAGGAGTGGCCTGGTGTTCATGAGGCTGAAGTCAGGCGTGGGGTCCAAATCCTGGCTGTGTCAGTCACAAGCTAGCTGACTCTGGGCAAGATACGCAACTTCTCTAAGCCTCACTTTCTTCATCTGTGAAATGGGGCAACAGTAAGGCCTGTCGCGTAGAACTAGTGAGGAGGCCAGTAATGTGACACCAACAGAGAGCATGGCTCAGTATCCGGCAGCATCCACACCCAGTGGTGACTGTCACCTGGCAGCAGGAGTTGCTGGACTGCCGTCTGTGGCTCCCCCTGAAGTCCGCCTCCAGCAGTGCTGAGCTGGTCCTGTGCACTCCAGTTCTCTGCACCCTCCTCTTCTCTACCTGAGAGCTTTCTCTGGCCTCATGGGAACTTCACCAGCTCACGTGGGGGGCAGCCTAGTGATGCCAAGATTGAATGCCTCCAGGAGCAATCCTCAATCGAGGAAGGGTGGGATTTGGTGGATAAACACCCAGATTCCCCATCCTTCGGTGGGATAGCTTTGAAGCGCATTCTACGTGGTTCATCAGAGAAGATCCCATGGCACTGAACCCCTGTTACATACAATGGTAGCCCTCTCACTGACGTCTCCCTGCCCTGACTCCCCACTCACTCGTTTGTGCTGTCAGGGGTCACGTCCCAGAGAAACCACGGGCACTCAAGTCTCAGGGTCTGCCTTTGGGGGACCCACACTGAGACAGCTGTGATATGGGGGCAGTGGACTGAATTATTGGGCAGAGAAATGAGAATCAGAACTCAGAGAGTCAAGGACAGGGAAAAGCTGGCAGCCAAAATTTTAAACAAACTAATGACAACAACAAAAAAAACCAAATTCATGGACTAGCAAGTTGGCCTGAATGTGGGGAATGGTCAGCATGTCAGGGGACGGAGCTATGTGATGAACCACAGATGCAGAAAGAGGACATGAAGACATGTGGTCGTGGAAAGGTGTTCCTGCTGAGAGCTCCTCTCCGCTTCCGGAAAAGGCAGGCCCCTCTCTGCAAACATGGCTGAACGGAGGGGAAGTCACAGATGTACGTGTCTGGGAGAATCCCCAGCACAGACCCCCAGGAGGTGTCCTGAAGGGTCCTGGGGCTCATTTCACTGTTTCGCAGGATCCCACGGAGACTGTACCCTTCCTTGTGATTTTCTGCCCGTGTGAATTAAACATCCCCCCATGGGATAGTATTTCATGTCTCTGCACCCATTTTACTCTTAGTTACATGTGGCTTTATTTGATTTTCTTATCTGTATTACTCAATTATAATTTAGCAAAGTCGGTTTCTTCATGTAAAGGAAATCTTTGCTAAATGTGCTTCCAGTGGAAACATAATCAAAGGGGTCTTTCGTGGGGAAAATATGGGAACTCAGTGATTTGAGCCGACATCCCTATTTTATAGAAGAGGAAAACTGAGACCCAGAGTGGGTTAAGTGTTTTGCTTGAGGTTACACACTTGGACAACAGAGTGAATATGCAGACATTTCAGAATGAGTTGTAAAGAAAAGGAGGCCATGCAATGGCAGGCAAAGCTAAGCGTCTGCTGAGGTCTGGCTGAGCTAGGCAGGCGGGGCTGAGCTGGGCTCGGAGAGGGCCCAGGGCGCGTTCTTCTCACAAAGATGGGACTGCAAGGGGAAGACCCGACCATGCAAGATCATGTCGAGACTTTGCTAGTGCGGTGTCTGTGAATATCTTAGCCCAAGCAAGCCCCGGGACCAAGCTTCACGGCGAGCAGTGGAGAAGTGCGTTCATTCCATGGCCATTTGGGTTGGGGCAGAGTGAAGACTTGTTGAGCCGGGGTCTGATCTACCACAGGGGCTGAATCGGGTGAGCAGACAGGCAGCATGCCAGCACAGACGTTGCTGGCAGAGGTCATCACCAGGGCAGAATGAATGCCTTTCCGGCCGGAAGCTTACCTGGAAGTTTCCTAACTCTGCCGGCTCCTTAGTCATCAGCCGCAACCGTGATGAGACGTCGGTGAGGATTCTTGTTTGTTCCTCAAATTCAATGTGTCTTTTCTACTCTTGCTTTTAAATTTTACTCTTTACCACTGTTTTCCGACATTTTTATCATAATGAGTCTTGGTGTAGTTCTCTTTGTGTTTATCCTGCTTGAGTTTCAATGATCTTGGAGCATAATAGGCTTACAGTTTTCATCAAATTTGGAAAAATTTTGGCCATTATCTCTTCAGTTATTTTTCCTCTTCTTCCTCTTTTTCTACGTCCTCCTTCTGGGACTCCAATTACACTCATATTAGACTGTTTGATGTTGTCCCATGCAACCGTGTTTTGGTTTATACGGTTTACATTTCTATGCCTACAAGGTCACTGATCTTTTGTTCTGCAATGATTAATCTTCTGTGAAGCCCATCCAGTGAAATTTTCATTTTAGATATAGTATTTTCAGTTCATAACCTCCCATTTCATTCTTTTTTACATCTTCCAATTCTTTCTTCATTGTGTTTATGCTTTTCTTTAAATCCTTGAGCGTATCTATAAAAGCTGTTCAAAGTCCTTTCACGCTAATTCTTACATTACTGTCACTTTCGTTCTGTTTCTTCTGAGTGATTTTTATCCTGGTTATGGGTCACATTTTACTGCTTTTCACATGTCTAGTCATTTTTGATTGGATGCCAAATGTTACAAATGCTTGTTATTTATTGAGTTGTTGGATTTGGTTGTCTTCCTCTAAAGAGGGTTGAAATTTATTTTGGCAGGAGGTTAAGTTACTTGAAAATCAGCTTGATCCTTTTGAGACTTGTTTTTAATCTTTGTTAGAAAAGGTCTAGAGTAGCTCTTACTCTAGGGTCCCGTTAGCCTGACTGCTAAGGCAGGGCCCTTCTGGAATCTCTCCTGATTATCCTGATTTATCAACGGCTGTAGAGGGCAGCCCAGAGTTAAGGGAGCTGAGTTCTGATTTGCGTCTGTCTTCAGACTTTCTCTGTTATGTTACACAAATGATATTGCTTGGCCTTAGTTTTCTCATATTCCAGGTGCAGGATTTGATCTTAATTAGTGTTCTTCATGCTGTTTTTTTTTTTTTTTTCCAGTCCTTAGGGTTGCAGGGAGGTGCATGAGCAAACACTATGGGGGTGGGGATAGGAAACAGAGGTTTCAAATAGAACCTCTTACCCCGTTTCTATTAAAATAACTTCATGTTTATCTGTTTCATATATTGAAGTTCTGCATAAGACTTCATAGGAATAACCGCTGTTAAATGAAAATTTTGAGAAACCACTATATTAAATATCTCTAGATTTCATGCCAGCTCAATTTAACATTCAGCAAAGTCAGTGAGCTAAGTTGATTCTCTGATTAAGAGGAATATTCTGTCTCTTGAAAAAAAAGTAAAATAATCTGTAAATATCTGTAAAAACACAGCAGTGTGACCACGTCCTACTCCACTGGATAAGTGAGTTTGAACAACTTTGGTGCCCACTCCTCTACCTGCCCTCAGATTTGTAATATTGTTACTGGTGAGACTAGTTGATTCTACCTCTATTCTAGGTTAGGTTGTCTGTTTTTAGAGAAACAACTGCATTAGGTCATCAGCATTCTAGATCAGGAGCTATTCCACACACATCTACCTGAGTAAGTGCTCAGCTCAAGCCAGTATCTACATAGTCAGATAGTAAAAGCTAGTCTCCGTAGCTGTCCTATGTAGCAGTGTCTTAATTTTATTTATTAGAGGAGAAAATATGTTTTGGCATAAACTCTTGTTGAATCTGCTTATCACTTAGACAGGCCCAACAGAATCTGGTTATAGCTGCTTAAAGGGTAACATTAGCCTCTGGAGTATCTGCAGCGCGGTACACAGAAGATCTATTCAAACAAAGTGTGTGTTCCTGGCAGGAAGCTGGGAAGCTTTCGGGGCGCTCGTTTGAGCTGATAAGGCATGGACAGAAGCCTGTTTTAGGGGGAGGGGTCTATGCCAAACAAGTCAGGCTTCACGGCTGACAGGCGGGGCTGTGGCATGATGGCTAAGGATGTGTGACCATCTGGGTGTGGGTTCCATTTCCGTTCCTACCCAGGTGAGTGGCCCGAGGCTCTCTGTGTCCATCTGTGACCCTCACTCTTGCCATTTTAGCAAATGCCAGTGTGGTTTCACTGCCCCTGTGCCGTTTGCCCTAGGGCTCTGTCTGGCTCTAGGAGCGGGCTCTGCCCATGCAGAAGGCCGTCAGAGTCGGGGAGCGACACCCCACGGGAGCAGCCCTCACCCAGCGATGCTGGAGTGAGTGGGCTGGCGGGCGACTCGCCCAGCTCACTGTCCCCTGGGTGTGGCTGACTCTGGGGCGCATGTCCACGCTCTTCCCCGCAGCTCCCTGGAGGGGCTGTGCTCCAGTGGCCTGACACTGAGTGGCTGGCTTGACATGGTGCCCTGCACAGGTGCGTCCCCTCCTGGACTCCCTCCCTCCCTCCCTGCTGTTGATTCTTGGGGTTGCCCCCAAGCTCATCCACTCATGTGAGACCCCTGTCTCAGGCTCTGCCTCGGAGACACTCCCCCCTAGAGACAAGGCAAGTCACCCAGCAGCAGGAACCACGCTCCAAACACAGGGCGACTTCTTCCTTCTGGCCCCAGAGAGGTCCCGGGGCCTGGAACGCACCCATTTTGGGGTGGCAAAAACACAGCTCCAGGGCAAGGGGAGATGTGGAGGCCAGGAGTCAGAAGGCTCCTTGGCTTTCTGCGTCTGTGTCCTCACCAGGTGGCCGGACTCCCTGCAGGCGCTGAAGTGTAGAGCGCAGACCCCTGGAGGTGTGCGCTGTGATGGGGAAGGCCTGGCAGCAGGAGAGGGCGTTGCTTAAAGGGAGGCTGGAGCCTCCGGGAGGAGGCTGGTGCGTGATAAGACGTTGCAGGGGCAGCAGGAAGACTCAGAGCCAAATTCCAGCGTTTTCACCCAGGTAGAGGATTGGCGGGTGAGGGTAGGGGGAGTATCCTCTGCAAATGAACCATCTCCGACTCCATCTCCTTCGTCTGTTGCCTGAAATGGTGTTAATTCCTCCCTTGAAAATGTCTTCAGGCAACACAGATAAAACGGGAGTGCTCCTTATTATGTCGCATTCCTTCCCCGCTGTCACGCCAGCACGGGCTGCTGAGATTCCTTATCGATTCCTGCTCCCTTTGCAGAGACCTCCCCCTCATCCCCGGTCCACTCCCATGGACCGAAGCCCTGAGATTCTGCTGAAGAGCGGGCTGGCCGGCCCGGAGGGAGCCGGATTATAGACATGTGCACACAGACACTTGACTATTGAACAGCCGACCGGCCCCGGAGCACCCCCGGCGGACCGAAGCGCTCAGGTCGGTGCTGGTGCGGTCCCGGCTGCCCGGTCCTCAGCGCCGAGGCCTTCCCCGTCGCGCTGGGAGGTTCGGCTGGAGACCGGGGAGTGCCGGGGACTTAGAGGAGGCCCGTCCTGCCCAGGGCCTGGTGGATTAGAGAAATACGTAGAATTTCCAAATTTAGCATTCAGGAATCGCTTTGTATAAACAAGGGCTGCTTTTGCCGTCGAGTTGCGGAGTAGATAATGCCAAAAAAGTCCCCCTTTGCGACCGAATTCTGTAATTCCGCAGCCAACCTCCAAGTTGACTGCTGGTGCGGATGAAGGGCCGCTTCCTGCCTGTCCCTCCGCCTGGGTGGTCGGGCTTAGGATGAAATATCCAGGCTGACAAATGCTTTTACAAAGGCCAGATTATAAACTGTAAACCCACTGTCAGCTGGGCAGAAGAGAAATCTAAATGCCTCTCTACCATTTAAAGATTTAGTTTGGCCCCGAGTCTGAAGCGCCGCTCCAGCCAGCAGAGCGGCCCTGGCATTTACAAACTCGTCAGAGCTGCGGGGGCGCTGGGCCCGGGGATCTATCAGCCAGGAAGCAAACAGCCTTCCCCAGATTTCAGGAGATCTGGGGATCGTTACATGGACAAAGTGCTTCAGAGCAAAGGACAAGCAAAGCAGAATTTCTAGAGGGGACGGAGCCTAGGACGCATCTATACCTGGGGGATGCTCAGGTTCATGGAGAGATTCAAAGGGTGGGGTTTTTTTTTTCAAGGGAGAAAATAGACTGACCTGCAGACCCGGAGACACACACCATGGGGGACGGCCCAGAGGGCCTTTGCTGCGTGTGTCTGAGAGAATCCAAACCCAGGCTTCCCACCCACGAGGCTTGTGGAAGGCAGGTGGGGGAGCACATGGGCTCCAAGACCCTCAACGACCCGTGCTCCCCATCCCAGCTCCTCGCTTAAGGCAGAAGGGCCCAGCATCCAGCAAGTATGGGTGAGAGGAAGGTTAGAGGATTGGGGCTGGAGGGACCTACCCCCCAAACAGGGGCTTGTCCACTCCAGGCTGAGCTCCCCCCACCTGCCAGCCTATCACTGTTGGGTCAGCTGTGGAAGTGTCCATGTGTGTCTCGCAGAGCCAGGCTGCCTGGGCATGGTGGCTCAGTCCAAAGCCTTCCATCTACTGGGACTTGAGAGAATGAGGGAATTGGGCCCTGTGAGCCAGGACAAGCCAGGGGAGGCTGGATGTGGCAAAGTGAGTGATCAGACCATCCTTCTGCACAAGCAAAAGCAGAGCAGGGGTCTTCACTCAAATTTCCATTCAACAAATGTTTTGGGGGCACCTGCTCCGTGCCAGGCACTGTTCTAGAAGCTTGGGAAGCATGAATACACCAAACAGGCAGAGGTCCCTGTTTCCACGGAGCTTATGTTCCCAAGGGAGGAGACAGAGAGTGAGCAGGAAACATCGAAAAGGAAGCTGCAGAGGGGACAGCTGATGCAAAGGCCCTGGGGCAGGACTATGTCTGGACAGCTGTCAGAGCAGCGAGGATCCAATGTGGCTGGAGCACTGAAACAAGGGGAGAGCAGGAGAGGTGAGCTCAGAGGAGTGAATGGGGGGTTGGAGGGGCAGGTGGTCCAGAGCTGCACTGGGCAGTTCCGGAGACTCTGGTCTCACTTGGCCCCTTATATTTTCATTTATGTTAATTAAAGGACAGTCGAGCTAAAAAGCGACTCCTCAGCCACACTGACCACATTTCAAGTGCTCAGGAGCCACATGGGCTGGTGGCTGCCCTGGTGCAGATCTAGAATCTCCCATCCTTGCAGAAAGTTCCACTGGACAGCACCTTCCAAGGCCTTGGCAGGACTTGTGAAGGTCATCATGAGAACTGCGGCTTCTACTCTGACAGACATGGGACACTGTTGGAAGGCTCTGCCCAGAGGACTGACGTTTTCAAAGGATCACTCTGGCTGCTGAGAAAAGGGAGAGCTTGACAGCTGTGGCCCAGAGGGGGAACGTGTCTGCTCATCAGGGCCACCGCACAGCAGTGCAGATCCAGGTCTCAGTCGGGGCTCTCTCCCTTAGAAAGGACCTTCTTCTTTATACGTTAATTGTATGCACATATCTATCTATGTGTATATATGACGCATGTGCGTATGTAGGTATATCTGTGTAGATACGTACATGTAATATACATGTGCCTATGTGTATATATGTACACAGATGTGTGTGCAGGTGTGTAATACACCCCCTGCATGTATGTGTATATATAGCCATACTCACATACATGTAGGTGTATATATGTATGTATGGTTTTTCCAATGAGCATGTTTTACTTTTTTAACAGCTTTACTGAAGTGTAACTTACTGACCATAAACTTCACCCAGTTCGAGCGTACTGGCCAGTGACCTCAGCGCATGGACAAGCTGAGCGTCCACCAGCACGGTCCAGCCCCTCGCTCCTCTGGAGCAAGATTCAGAACCCAGGGTCCAGCTTGCATTTTTCGGGCTCTGTGAAGGGCACCCTCAGCCTGGCTAAGACTGGTCCTAGCAGCTGCCCAGATGGAAACTGTCCTCTCCTTGGGGTCGCAGAGATGCAAGTGGCCTGTCATTGAGAACTGCTCACACGTGAGACAGGCAAAGCCTCGGACGGAGCCTTTCTAGACAAGACGTGTCACATCTGCTCTTGCCCTCCCGACACCCCCTCTTCCGTCCTCTGGCAGGCGTTTTCTCCCCGTCTTTTCTCAGAATCTTTAAGCATCTTGCTTTAGTCCTGGTTTTTCCAGCCTTCTGGCCAAAAGTATACACAGGGAAAAATATACAGAGAGGTTAGGCTTCTTTTCCCACTGAGCTAATATTTAGGGGAAAGAAGATTAAACAGACAGTGCAGGGTTGGCTTGGATTGTTACCACGTTATCCTTTACAAAATAAAGGGTTTTAGCAAAAAAAAAAAAAATCCAACAGAGAGGGGAAAAGTTCAAAACTCTAAGAGAAATGATGGTGATTAATGGCCGAGTCACAGACCAGAATCACTCGAACCCTGCTGTGTGCAGGGCATGGGGGTCACAGAAGTGACCACGGTCCAGTCTCTGCCTTCTGCGTGGTGCTAGTCAGCATGACAGAGTCACTCATTCACTCATTCACTCATCAGATATTAACTGAGGATCTAGTATGTGCCAGCTCTACTCTACAGAGATGAGTCAGGATAGGTTCTTGGTTCTAAGATGCCCAAGTCCAGCTGAGCCAGGACACGTTTTGCCCAGAATTTTCACTAACGTTCATTGAGTCTTGAGGTCCGGGTGTCACTCGGAGAGCAGAAGGCACAGGGTTCGGGGGAGGAGGAGAAGGAAGCTAGGACTCAGTGAGGCCCCCGCACAGCAGGCTTTTCCACCTGAGCTGTGGTTTGAACCGCCCGGCGTCCCCCTGTGGAGCTGCTATTACATGGAACAAACCACCCAGGCCCAGTGGTGTCAAATAACAAGGGTTCCCTAGGTGCATGGCCTCTGTGGGGCAGGAGTTTGGACAGAGCACATGGAGATGGCTTGATCCTGCTCTGGAACCACGGGGCTTCAGCTGAGAGCACTCAGAGGCAGGGATGACTCAGCGGCTGGGGGCGGAACCCTCTACAGGCTCCTGGCTGGGCTGGGAGGACCCCAAGTCTTGCCGGAGCCCCTTCCTGGGTCCTCCTCCCAAGGCTGGGGCTTCCTCGCTGAGCGCAGCCTTGGGGCAGTTGAAAGTCTTACACGGTGGCCCAGCACCCAAGCGTGACCACTCCAGAGAACAGGGTGGAAGGGGCAGTGCCTTGAGGACCAGCCTCAGAGGTCAGCAGTGTCCCCTGGCCGCGTCGGGTGGCTACAACTTGAGTCATACCCCGCCCAGACCCAAGGGGAGGGACACGGCCCCTCCTCTCTCTGGGAGGAGGGTCATGTGGGAGACGTGCAGGATGGGTGGAAGATATCATCATGGTCATCTTTGGGAAAGGTCATCTGATTGACAAATGGGGAGACCGGGGCACAGAGAGGGGCAGGAAGTTGCCCAAGGCCACACAGCTCAAGTGACTCGGCTTGTTTCTGAGCCTCTTTTAGTGTCCAGGTTCCTCTTTCCATTTGTCCAGACCCCTTGGGGCAAGGACAGTCAGTCAGGGAAAGCTTCTCAAAGGAGGCGGCACACATCTCTCCCCATCTTGCCCTTGCCTGACTGCCCTGCCTTGTTGGCCCCAGCTGTTTCTATGGCCCTTCATGCCGTAGTCATTGTCTTGTTTTCCCGCCATCACTTCCCTCCCAAAGACTGACAGCTACAGCATAGGGGCGAGTTCAGTGGAGAGCAAGACCCCCAAATGTCCGACTCCTATTAAAGATATTTTCTCCCCAGGCTGAATTCCTTTCCCTTCTGGTCCCTCCACTTGCCAGGACCAGAAGCCATAGCCAAAGCCATGGCCATGTCTGTGGACCTCACAGTGAGGGGAGAATTGGGGGGGGGGGGGGTCCCGACAGGCTGGTGACGCCCACAAGTGGAGAATCTGGAGAAACACACAGAGTTGTGCTACATTTATGGAAGCCGAGGGGTGCTGGGCGAATACATTATGGTAAATGGCTATCTTCACTGTAACGGTTAAAATTTTGAGATTTTTAAAAAACTTAGTGTTAGTCTAATTTAATAGAATATTGTATGGCAACAAAAAGGGCATGGAGTTCTGATTTGCACCACACACAGATGAAACTTGGAAGCATTTTGCTAAGTGAAGCCGGACACAAAAGGTCACACAGTGCACGATTCCATCATAGAAAATGTCCAGAACTGGCAAATGCTTAGACAGAGAAAGTAGATACGTGATTGCGTGGGGTTACAGGGAAATGGGCAGTGATGGCTAAGGAGGCAGGGTTGCTTTTGGGGGTGATGAAAATGTTCTAAAATCAACTGTGGTGATGGTTGCATGTATCACTGAATATACTAAAAACCACTGAACTGTACATCGTAAATGGATGAATTTTTGGTATGTGAATTATATCTCAATAGAGCTGTTAAAAAATAAATTTCCTTATGAACTTTTCTTGCCATCTGTTTGTGTCGGAGAAATTAAAAAGAACAGATAACCAAAAAGAAGAAGATAGAAAACAGCATCCTACCACTTAAAAACAAGCCACTAGGGAACCTCGGCATGCAGAATTCCAAATACACCAGTTTTTGTGTTTTATTTCGTTGTTTTTTGGTTTGTTTTTGTTGTTGATGCTGTTGTTTTTAACACACGTGGAATCACAATGCAGAGTGTTTTGTGTTCTGACAAGTCTTTGAAATCTCAGTTTTCTGGACAGAACAGATCTAATTTGACTGTAGAGACCCGGTAAACACTGCAATTATAACCGCAGAGCAGTAACATCGCTGCTGGGAAAGAAACTTGCCCAGGGATCTGGGAACTTTCCGTTGGGCGGCTGAATTCAGGTTTTGTAAACAGGAGAGCTCCACGATGGTTTCCAGAGCTGAGCACCCGTCCTGGCGAAGGGGCCTCTGGCCGGGTGGTGGACAAGCCCTGGTGGGAGACCAGTGGGGGACGGGCTCAGTCGCCTTCAGCAGGGGTGGGGGGGGTGGTTGAAACAGAAAGTTTCCCCCCTATATATCTTTAAAACCCCAGTTACTTATCTATTCATTTATTTGTCTGTCTTTCTAAATGAAAAGAAGTGATTTATTCACATGGCCACAAAAATCAACATGTACAAAAGAGGAGCAGACAGTTGAAGAAATTCTCCCTCCTCTTCCAGACTGTATCACTACCTGGGACCCACCAACATCGTCAGTTCCTGGGGTTCCTGCCTCCATGTCCAATCACACATGTGGAAATACACTATTTGCCCTCTTCTCTATCAGGCTCCTTAATTACATACATAATACATGCATGTGTGTGTATATGATACCTAAACGTAATCTTGAAGATTGGTATCAGTACACATTGAAATGATTTACATTTTGATGGCTGTATACTATTCCACTTTATGGATTAAACTATAATTTATTGAGCCAGTCCCATATTGCTGGAAACTTGGGTTACTTTCAGCATTTGGCTATTACAAATGATGCTGCCATGAGAGTGACTTTACATAGGTCTTTGCCTCTGATTGTGAACACAGCTGTAGAAAAACTCTTAGAAATTTAATGGCTGGGTCAAATAATTTGTGCATTAAAAAATTTGATAGCTCTTTCCAAATTGGATAGTATATTGTATTGCAAACTATTATATCGCAAACTGTAACCTTCCAATAGTGCACGAGATCATCTGTTCTGACCTAATTCTGGGCTTTTCTTTGGCGATTCCTAAAAGGGGACCAGATATAGATGTCCTCTTCCCCTTCCAGAGCTGGAGAGAGGTGGGCCCACTGCCCCATGACACACAGCTGCCCTGTGTCCGGTCTCCACCAGAACCCGCCGCTGGGCAGGTGGGTCTGTTGTCGTCTGATACTAACTGCCCTCCTGCATCCTTCTTCCTCTCTTCCTTTACAGGCGTGCCTCTGAGATATCACAGGTTTGACTCCAGACCACTGTGATAAAACGAATGTCGCAATGAAGTGAGTCACACGGATTTTTTGGTTTCCCAGAGCACCTTAAGAATTACATTCACACTATACTGTGGTCTATTAAGTGTGCAATAGCATTGTGTTTTTTAAAAAAGTTCATACCTCAATTAAAAAAGTACTTTATTGCTAAAAAATTCTACTCATCATCTGGGTCTTCAGAGAGTCATAACCTTTTTGCTGGTGGAGGGTCTGGCTTTGATGTTGGTGGCTGCTGACTGATCAGGGTGCTGGGTGCTAAAGGCTGTGGTGTCTGAGGCAATTTCTTAAAATCAGACAAAGTGATGTTTGCCACATTGATCATCTCTTCCTTTTACAAACGGTTCTCTGTTCCATGTGGTGCTCTTTGGTAGCATTTTACCCACAGTTGAACTTTCAAAACTGGAGTCAGTCCTTTCAAACCCTGCTTTATCAACTAAGTTGATGTAATGTTCTACATCCTTTGTTGTCATTTCAGCAGTCTTCACAGACTCTTCACCAGGAGTACGTTCCATCTCAAGAAACCACTTTTTCTGTTCATCTATAAGAAGCAACGCCTGGCACAGTAACGTTTTATCGAGAGATGGCAGCAATTCCGTCACATCCTCAGGCTCCACTTACAATTCTACTTCTCTTGCTATTTCTAGCACATCTGCAGCTACTTCCTCCGCTGAAGTCTTCAACCCCTCAAAGTTATCCATGAGGGTTGGAGTCAACTTCCAGATTCCTTTGTATGTCGATAATTGGACTTTTTCCCATAATCACAAATGTTCTTAATGTCATCTAGAACGGTGAATCCTCTTCCAGGGGCTTTCGATTTACTTTGTCCAGATCCATCAGAGGGATCACTGGCTGTGGCAGCTGCAGCCTCACGAGGTGTGTCCCTTAAGTGATAAGACAGGAAAGGCAGAGCCGCTCCCCGATCCCTGGGCGCTGCGGGGCTGCTGTGTCGCAGGCATGAAAACAGCATGAGCCTCGTACGTCTCCATCAGCTCCTGGGTGACCAGGCGTGTTGTCAGTGAGCAGTAATATTTTGAAAAGATCTCTTTTATTTGAGCCTCGGGTCTCAACAGTGGAACCAAAACCTTGCACTAAACCATGTTGTAAACAGACGCGCTGTCGTCCAGGCTTCGTGGGTCCATTTCTGGGGCACAGGCAGGGTAGATTCAGCGCCCTTCTTCAGGGCCCTGGGGGTCTCGGAAGGGTCGGCGGGCACTGGCTTCAGCTTCCGGTCACCGGCGGCGGCAGCGCCAGCGGGAGGGCCGCCTGGCCCGGGGCGCTCCGAAGCCAGGCCCCGACCCCTCCTCTCGCCGCCGGAGCCCCGGGGGCGTCTTCCTGCGGTGGGGGTGGGGGTGGGGGTGGGTGCTGTGCTGCCCCAGCCCCTTAGCGGACGAGCCGAGCGGGCTCGGCGCCGGAGCCTCGGCCGCGCGTCGGGGCGGCGGCCTCCCTGCCGCCTCGGGAGGCGGGCGCCGGCAGCCCCACGCCGTCTGCGGCGGCCTCCCCTCCCGCGGCCTTGCCGGAGCAGAGCGAGCGGGGCCCGGCGCTGGGCGGGGCGCCGGCTTAAGGGGGAGCTGTGTCCCGGCCCCTCGGACCCCCTTCCTGCAGCGCGCCCGCCGGCGCAGCGCTTACCCCCTTCGAGGACTCCTCCTGGGCGGCAGGCGCTCGGCTGCCTCGCCGGGGTGAGAGGCCTAGTTTTTGGCCTGTCTTGACTTTTGATATGCCTTCCTCACTAAACTTGATCTAGCCTTTGATTTAAAGTGAGAGATGTTCAACTCTAGGAGGCCATTGCAGGGTCATTAATTGGCCTAATTTCAACATTGTGTCTCAAGGAACAGGGAGGCCCAAGGAGAAGGAGAGAGATGGGGGGACGGCCGGTTGGTCGAGCAGTCAGGACACACAGGACACTTACTGATTAGGTTTGTAGCCTAAGCGGGTGTGCTTCATAGTGCCCCAATTACAGTAGTAACATCTAAGGTCACTGATCACTGCAACAAAAATAAAAATAATGAAAAAGTCTGAAATAGTGTGAGAATTACCACAATGTGACACAGAGACACCAAGCGAGCACATACTGTTGGAAAGATGGCACCAACAGACTTGCTTGACACAGTATTGCCACAAACCTGCAATTTGTAAAAAAGTGCAATGTCTGCGAAGCACAGTAAAGCAAAGTGCAATAAAACAAGGTTGGCCTGTATTAACAAAGTGCCCTGAGTTGTAATCAGGCCCAAGGCCACCCATCTACAGCCTCCCATTTTTTTTCCAATTGAAGTATTGTCAGCGTACAGTGTTGTGTCAATTTCTGGCGCACAGCATCACGTTCAGTCATATACACACATGCGTATATTCGCTTTCATATTCCTTTTCATTAGACGTTATTACAAGATATTGAATATAGTTTCCTGTGCTCTACAGGAGAAACCTGTTGTCTATAGAGCCTCCCTGAAAGTGAGGTGGAGGCCTGAGGCCAAGCTTGCAACTTGACGACCAGAGTGGAAGGAACTGGGCAGCTTCTGCACTGTTTCTTCTCAGGGAATCGCCTTCCTGCCACTTCCTCTTGTTCCCCAGCTACCAGGAGACAGGGACCAAACACTGGAGACCCAATGGGATGGATGGAGCCTGGGTCCCTGGCTGACACAGGAGGCTGGAGGAATGGGCCCCGGCTCTGCACAGCGGACAGCAGAGTGAACTCATCAGCTCTCGAGGGCTGCTCGGCCTCGGGAACCCAGGAGACAGGTCTGGGCAGCAAACTGGCATCAGCAAGGGGACCGGAGAAGCAGAACAGGGAGGCCTGGGGGGCAGCCCCATTTAGGCATCTCTGGAGAGCCCCAGAAAGACCCGCAGACCTCGGGGTGTGGGCTCACAGAGGTCCTCGGAACCCAGGTGACTCCAAGAGCCAACAGGTGGGGGATTCGTCGCTCTGGGGGACATTCGGGTTTTGGAGGGATTACCCAACCCACAGGCCACGTCATTTCTTGGTAATTAGCTGTAAAACAGGTTGCAAAGCAGGTTGGGATTCCGAGGCCTTGCTGCCTGGCCCCAGCTGCGCCAAAAACCAAATCGCCAACCAACAGCTGGAACAAACACTCATAAAAAGTCACCCAACTTTTGCTCTCCATCTCTTCCTGGAAAATGCTCACAGCAGGCCCGCACAGCCCACACAGAGAAGCACAGAGCCAGCCTTTCCCACCAGGCTCTTCGCCACAGAGCCTCGCGTTCCTGAGACTTCCTAAATCACCCTGGCAGTTGGCTTGGAGAGTTTCTGGAACCCCACAAAAGGAAAGGACGCTGAATGGCCATTAAACAACTTAACGTTCTCCCTCTGCTCTTGGTTCCTCCCAGGCCCCTTAGGATGGGAGAACTCAGCAGGCTGTTTAGGTGAATGGGCAGGCCCCCGAGACAGAAGAGGTCGCCACCGGGAGGCTTGCAGGACGACACCTGCGAAGGGACTCTGATCGCTCATCCGTCACTCAGTTCACAGGCGTCTGCCTGGAGCTTCGGTCCACAGAGCTCCGAGCAAGACAGTGTGGACACAGAGTGAGGATGGGACAGCCTGCCTCTCAGGGATGTGGTTGTCACCTGAGGCAGATGCACAATAGTCACAAATGAGCACTGCAATCAAAGGGATGTGCAGTGGGTAAGACAGTGTCCCCCCACCCTAATCCACGTTCTTCTAGAATATGAACAAATAAGTGAAGATGTGATTTATTTGGAAATAACATCTTTGCAGGTGTGTTTAAGTTAAGAATTGAGATGAGATCGTCCCGGATTAGGGTGGCTGTAAGTTCCACGAGAGTGTCTGTATAAGAGACAGAAAGGACATACAGAGGCAGACGCACTGGGAAAAGGTGGTGGGACTATGGAGGCAGAGGCTGAAATGATGAGTCTACGAGCCAAGGGGCCGCCAAGGACGCCAGCAACATGGGGAGCTGAGACAAAGGCGTGGAAGGAATTCTCCCTCTGAGTCTTCAGGGAGAGTGTGGCCCTGCTGACACCTTGATTTTATACTTCTGGTCTCCTGAACCAGGAGGGAGTATATTTCTCTTGTTTTAAGCTGACCAGTTGGTGGTAATTTGCAAAGGTGGCCACAGGTGCATGAGTCCCGGTGCATAGACTTGTGGGAGTGGCTTCTCCTCCCTGGAGGATCAGGGAGGGCTTCAAGGAGGAGATGACAGTTGAATTGAGCCCTGAGGTTGCTGAAGATTGCTGGGCAGATTGTGAGAAAAGATTGATTCCTGTGGCTCTGGCCCCTCTGGGTCCCCGGAGGGAAGGGCAGTGCTGAGGAGGAATGGATAACTGCGGGGAGGGGATGCATCCCCCCTTCCCATAAACCATTGACGGCTTCCAACTGCAAGGCTTCTAGAAAATGCAGTCTGCCATGTGCCCAGGAGGAAGGAAGAACGCAGACGCTGCTAAGAGCACTCACTGTCACCCACACAGTCCATCACACTGCCCTGAACCATCCAGGCTGATTCCGATACTTGCAGCTGAAACACGTTGGACAAACACAGAGCTCAGCTACCTGAGACTTGGATTCTGTGCTAAGTAACATTCACTGTTTCTGTTCATTTTAAGACCATTTGCTTTTGTATATATCCAAGCTATATAAGGCATCAGGCCTGTTAACCAGACTCCTGGAAATTCTTCGAACAATAAAATAAAGTGGGTTTGGGAAGGAGCTGAGGGCGGAGAAACCCCCCTCCCGCTGTCGCAGACAGCCCCTCTCTTCCTGAGACTTTGCTCCTTTGTCTTCTCGACGACAGGGGCCCCTGGGCCGAGCACGGCCTTCTGTTCCTCTCCCTGTCACTCCTGTGTCTTCCGTGTCATCGGGTCTCTGCTGGAGGAGCAGACAAGAGGGGTATGCAGGGCGGCTCTGCAGCTGCGCTTGAAACAAACGGATCGTGCAGGAACTTGCGTCAGAAACACCCTCTTGAATCAACGTTTGGCAAGGGGGCTGCCTGCCTGGCAGGCCCCCCAGAGTCGAGGCTGCGATGGTCAGGGCAGGGAGGGCTCCTCCACCGCGAAGCTTTATAAAGCTTGCCTAAAAGTTATGAGAGACTAAAGACGAAGCTGACAGTCTTCTCCTCAGCCTCGGGGCCATCGCTTCCCTTCCCGGGAAAGGCCCAGATAATTCCAGGTGCAACCTCACAGCCGGAGGTGGGGACTTGCCCCACGAGGCCAGGAGCGGCCATAGATGAGGTGGATGGCTGGGGAATCGACTCCTTAAGGTCCTGAGATGCTCAGAGATCAGTCAGGCCTGCCTCTGGTTTCACAGCAGAGCAAGCTGACTTGCAAAGCCGAAGGGCTCTGCCCCAGTGCCTCACAGTGTAGACACTGTATCCTGTTTCCTACAAAGTTACGGTGAGCACAATTAAGAACGGCGACTATCAGTGCTGCGCAGGGGCCTTGTGGGTGTTAATGTCCAGTTACTCCTGGCTGAGGAACTGGGGAAAACCTTGGCCAGGATGACTCTCTTCTTGTCTGGCCTGGAGGCTTCTCCCCAGGCTGGGTTCTGCAGAGGGTTTTCTGCAGATGGCTCCACATTTCCATCTCTCACACTTAGGTAAATTGCTTTCCTCTTGAGGCCTCAGTTTCTTTATCTGTAAAATGGTCATAAATTTCTTCTTCTCAGGATGGTTGTGAAAAGTTAGTGCAGATGATACTGGCTAAATGTTTAGATTATGGCAAGTCCTCAGTTGTCATAACTCTCGGGTGACGATGACAGTGATGGCTGGTGGCAGCGCAGGTGAGGACAGTGACACGGCTTTGGTTCCCTTTCAGTGGAATCGTCACTAGTCATGGGCCAAGTGGGGCTCTCTCTGCTTCCTTCCAAAGGACTGTCAGTACCAAGCGGGGCTGCGCTACTGACAGCGGCGCCCATGGCAACAAGAACAATCGGGAGTACTGAGCTTCCTTGTAAACTGCTGATACTTCATTTTTCATGGAATAGTTGGTATTCATTTTGATTTTTAAAAAAAATGCTGTATTAAAATACGTTTAACCTTGATTACTGAGTTTTTTTGTGGCCACTGAAATGTTGCCAGCGGGACAGATGCCTCAAGAGCGTCACCCCAGTCTGACTTTTCTTGTCGTCCGAGGAAGGGCTCCGTGTCTTACTCCTCCACGTGCTACTTGACATTCACCCAGGAGAGACTCTGGCCCTGCTCCTTCAGGGCTGTATTTGGCACCTTTGTGTTTTCTGATCTTGTACAGTGAAGGGAAGTTTGTTTTAAACACTTTGGGGGTAGACCTGGGACTTCCTGATTGGGGTCTGATATTGACAAAAGTGATCACCATTGAGTCTGAAAAATGGGTTCCCTGCACTTCCTGTGTAACACAAACAAACTCCCCTGCAAAGCGCCAGCTGCTTGGTTCCAGGGGTCTTTCTGATGAAGCCATTCCTACCCCACCGCCAGGCAGACTAAGAGCCCTGCGGACTCCTTCCCCTTGGCCTCTGGGAGAAATGGTCCTGGGGCAGCCCAGTGGCCGGTGACAGCACCAGGGGAGTCAGCAGCTGGAGGAATGTCCTCACTGTTGGCCAGTTTGGTCCCTGGTTCCACAACCAGACACGAAACAGGGCGGAAACTGGGTTTCATCAAGCACGTAGATTTGGGAGGGAGGATATTTATGATCCAGATAGCACTCCAGATGTGGACTGTTCTCACGTGATTCAGAAGTTTAGTTCTTTAAACATCAGTCTCGGAGGTCGCGGACTCTCCAGCAGTTTTTAACCTGTGTTTAGCAGCCCTCCTGGGTTCCAGGGCTTGGAAGGGCTTCCAAGAATCCCATGGGCCCCCACGGCAGGTTCCAGGGCTGGGAGGCGAGGGGACCAGAGGCTGAGCGGGCGGAACCTTGGGCCTCTCTCCTGCCCCCACCGAACCGCTGCACGTGCACTTGCCCCACTCACGGGGCCTCTAGTGTAAGTTTTGTTTAAAGACGTGAATCTCTGATTGAAAACAGTTTTAAAACCATGAACCCAACTCAAAGGTCTTTAATCCTCGCTGCACACTGGGAATCACTTAAGGAATTTTTAAAAAGTCCAAGACCCAGGCCCTGTACCCAGAAGTTTGGATGCAATGGGTCCGTGGCGGGGTGTGGGCACCAGCATTTTAAAACATCCTCCCAGATGACTCTGAGTGCCACCAGGGTTGAGAACCGCTAATCTGGGTCAGCATTCTTCTCTCTGCTTACACGAAATTGGGACCCAGTGAGGTCATGTGACTTGTGCAGAGCCCAGGCTGGATTAGAACCCTGGTCTCCAGCCATCAGTCACTGCTCCAGGGACTCTGCAATGCACGCACGGAGGAAGAGAGACTCTCGTGTGGCTGTGACCTTCTATGGTTTTATTTTCACATTTGACCAAATATTTTTAGCCCAACATTTGAGTTTCAGGGAGGGGAAAGCCTCAAGCAGGAAAGGACGTTGTTATTTATACTTCCGCTGGGAAACGGGGTGGGGGATCACAGACGGGTGTCCCCCAGGACCACACAGACCCACAGCGCTGACAAGAGGCCCCCGAGGGCTGGCTCCCAGGCTCACGGTTTAGTTTAACCACTTTATACACTCAATTTCGCATTCCCCTGGGAATGTTGTCCCAATGCTAACTGGTTGATGGAGACAAACTGTCAATACTGGTGAAGTGCTTTGAGTTTTCAAGGTCAAGTTTCTTTTTTTTTCCCAAGAATAAGAGAGAAAAAGAAGAGAAATAAACTTCTGGGATCTACAGCCAAACCGGCCTAGCACGGTACAAAGGCTACACGAGTAACAGTTTAAGACGCATGTTAATAGGGGCGGTGGGCGGGGGGTACCAGCCAGGCTGAAGGCAAAACCAAGAGAGCCTTGGGACGGACATGTCCTTTCTCATGGCGGAAAGTGACCAGTCCAGGTAATGCCAGGGAGGGGCTCTGCTAAGCGGGAGCAGGGCAGTAGGGCATAGGAGGCCAAGGCTACATACAGACCTAAAGTTAACAATGCCTGGGGTCCCACAGGGAAAGAGGGGTTTTGTTTCATCCTTTGACCCACAGAATGTGGTACAAGCTCCGCAGTACAATTTTTGAGTCTGGATCTTCAGACACCTAAAGCCACTGCCTTCACACCTGGAGTGCCTCCTTTTAAAAGCTGCTTCCTGCAGTGAGAGGCCAGGCCATTTTCCAGGAGGAAAACCAAGCTGCTATTTCCCTGCGTCACTAAAAAGTTCATCAAGAGAAAGGAATCTCCTCCATGTATGAGTCAAGATAGACCAGCCGTGCTGGGTGACAAGTAGCCCCCAGTTGCAGTGGCTCTGCACAACCAAGACCTATTTCTCACCTACACAGAGTCTGCGGTGGGTCCAGTCCTTTGTGTGGGGAGTTTTGGCTCTGCCACCTCATCACAAAGTCTCTGCGGTCACCGAGGTGGGGAAAGGACACCAGGAGGGTCATGGAACAGCACTCTGGAGCCTCACACTGGAAGTGACGCAACTCTCCTGCCTCTCCTGAGCCCCACACTGGAAGTGATGCAATTCTCCCTTCTCTCCTGAGCCTCAAACAGGAAGTGACGGGTGCTCCCGCCTCTCCTGAGCCCCACACCAGAAGTGATGCATCCCTCCCACCCACCGCCAGCACTACCGCGTGGCTCTGCCCAAATGTAAGGGGCTGGGTCCTCAGGGGGCAGACAGAACCTCTGGTGAGCACCCTTGTCTTTTAAGGGCTCTCTGAGTCCTCAGACAGCTTCCGGTATCTGTTTGCTAGCAGAGGACAAAATGAGCTTAATGAAAACCTCAGAGAAGACAGACCCTGCCTGAGGATGGCCGAGTTTGCGTGCGTGTGTGTGCCTTCTTGATTTTGTGTTGCTAACGGCTAATACGGTATTAGTTCTTGCTAAAATTATCTGTGCTTTACATGGTATTTGAGAAGCAATCTCAAGACGTTGAACAGTCACCTGTGAGAGCTCATTTGAGAGACCTTCCTCAGGAGGGAAGAGGCAGACTAAGTGGAGGACTATTTAGAGTGGGGGTATCCAGCAGGTGTAGCAGTACTGATTTCAGACAAAATAGACTTTAAAACAAAGGTAAAGAAAGACATTTTATAATGATTAAAGGAGTGATACAAGATGAGGATATTACACGCGTTAATATATATGCACCCAATATAGGAGCACCTAAATACATAAAACAATTCCTAACAGAGATAAAGGGGGACATTGATGGGAATACAGTCATAGTTGGAGATTTTAACACTGCATTAACATCACTAGACTGATCTTCCAGACAGAAAATAAATAAAGCAACAGAGAAATTAAATAATACAATAGAAAAATTAGATTTGGAGGATATTTTCAGAGCATTACACCCCCCCAAAATAGGATATACATTCTTTTCAAGTGCATACGGAACATTTTCCAGGATCAATCATGTACTTGGGCACAAAAGAAACCTCAACAATTTTAAGAAGACAGAAATTATCTCAAGCATCTTTACTGACCACAATGCCATGAAACTAGAAATCAACAACAAAGAAACAAAGGAGATAAAAAGGAAAGCATAGAGATTAAACAATATGCTATTAAAAAACCAATGGGTCAATGAGGAAATCAAAGCTGAAATTAAAAAATACCTGGAGACAAATGAAAATGAATGCACAACCACACAAAATTTATGGGACACAGCAAAGGCAGTGCTAAGAGGGAAGTTTGTAGCGATACAGGCCTTCCTCAAGAAAGAAGAACAATCTCAAATAAACAATTTAACCCATCAGCTGAAGGAACTAGAAAAGAAGAACATAAGTCCCCAAAAGGCAGCAGAAGGAAGGAAATTATAAAGATCAGGGAGGAAATAAATAAAATAGAGATTAAAAAACCATAGAAAAAATCAATCAAACCAAAAGCCGGTTTTTTGGAAAAGTAAGTAAGATCGACAAACCTCTGGCCAAACTCACAAAGAAGAAAAAAGAGAGAGCACAAATTAGCAAAATAAGAAAGGAAAATGGAGAAATTACAACAAATAACATAGAAATACAGAATATCATACAAGAATATTATGAAAAACTATACGGAACCAAACTGGACAACCTAGAGGAAATGGACAAGTTTCTGGAAAAATACAGTCCACCACGACTGAAATCAAAAAGAAACTGACCACTTGAACAATCCGATCACTAGAAATGAAATTGAAATAGCAATTTAAAAACCTCCCTACAAATAAAAGTCCAGGACTGGACGGCTTCACTGGGGAATTCTACCAAACATACAAAGGAGAACTCATACCAGTCCTTCTCAAACTCTTACAGATGATTGAAAAGGAGGGAATACTCCCAAACTCATTCTATGAAGCCACCATCACCCTGATACCAAAACCAGGCAAAGACACTACAAAAAAAGAGAATTATAGGCCAATATCACTGATGAACATAGATGCAAAAATCCTCACCAAAATATTAGCAAATAGAATCCAACAACACATAAAAAAGATTATACATCATGACCAAGTGGGGTTCATCCCAGGGACACAAGGATGGTTCAACATACGCAAATCAATCAATGTAATACATCACATCAACAAGAGAAAGGACAAAAACCACAAGATCATCTCAATAGATGCAGAAAAAGCATTTGATAAAATTCAACACCCATTTATGATAAAAACTCTCACCAAAGTGGGTACTGAGGGAACATATCTCAACATCATAAAAGCTATATATGACAAACCTACAGCCAGCATAGTACTCAACGGTGAAAAACTCAAAAGCTTCCCACTAAAATCTGGGACAAGACAAGGATGCGCACTATCACCACTCCTGTTCAACATAGTCTTGGAAGTCCTAGCCACAGCAATCAGGCAAGAGAGAGAAATAAAAGGGGTCCAAATTGGAAAAGAAGAGGTAAAATGTCACTATATGCTGACGGCACATTACTATACATAGAAAACCCTAAAAGGTCCACACAAAAGCTACTAGAGCTGATTGAAGAATTCAACAAGGTAGCAGGTTACAAAATTAACGTTCAAAAATCAGTTGCATTTCTTTACACTAACGATGAATCAACAGAAAAAGAAAGTAAAGAAACAATCCCCTTTAAAATAGCACCCAAAGTAATAAAATATCTAGGAATAAATTTAACTAAGGAGGTGAAAGAATTATACACAGAAAACTATAAACCACTGATGAAGGAAATTAAAGAAGACTTTACAAAATGGAAAGATATCCCATGCTCTTGGATTGGAAGAATCAATACTGTTAAAATGGTCACACTGCCCAAGGCAATCTACAGATTTAATTCAATCCCTATCAAATTACCCAGGACATATTTCACAGAACTAGAACAAATCATAATAAAATTTATATGGAACCATCAAAGACCTAGAATTGCCAAAGCATTACTGAAGAGAAAGAAAGAGGCTGGAGGAATAACTCTCCCAGACTTCAGACAATACTATAGAGCTACAGTCATCAAGACAGCATGGTATTGGTACCAAAACAGACATATAGACCAATGGAACAGAATAGAGAGCCCAGAAATGAACCCGCAAACTTTTGGTCAACTCATCTTCGACAAAGGAGGCAAGAATATACAATGGAATAAAGACAGTCTCTTCAGCAAATGGTGTTGGGAAAACTGGACAGCAGCATGTAAAGCAATGAAGCTAGAACACTCCCTTACACCATACACAAAAATAAACTCAAAATGGATCAAAGGCTTAAACATAAGACAAGATACAATAAACCTCCTAGAAGAAAATATAGGCAAAACATTATCTGACATACATCTCAAAAATGTTCTCCTAGAACAGCCTACTTAAGCAATAGAAATAAAAGCAAGAACAAACAAATGGGACCTGATGAAACTTACAAGCTTCCGCACAGCAAAGGAAACCATAAGTAAAATAAAACGACAACCTACGGAATGGGAGAAAATTTTTGCAAATGAAACCGACAAAGGCTTGATCTCCAGAATATATAAGCAGCTCATACGACTTAATAAGAAAAAAACAAACAACCCAATCCAAAAATGGGCAGAAGATCTAAACAAGCAATTCTCCAAGGAGGAAATACAAATGATCAATACGCACATGAAAAAATGCTCATTATCACTAATTATCAGAGAAATGCAAATCAAAACTACAATGAGGTATCACCTCATACCAGTCAGAATGGCCATCATTCAAAAATCCACAAATGACAAATGCTGGAGAGGCTGTGGAGAAAAGGGAACCCTCCTTCACTGCTGGTGGGAATGTAGTTTGGTGCAGCCACTGTGGAAAACAGTATGGAGATTCCTCAAAAGACTGGGAATAGACTTACCGTATGACCCAGGAATCCTGCTCCTGGGCATATATCCAGAAGGAACCCTACTTCAGGATGACACCCACACCCTAATGTTCATAGCAGCACTATTTACAATAGCCAAGACATGGAGACAGCCTAAATGTCCATCAACGGATGACTGGATAAAGAAGATGTGGTATATTTATACAAGGGAATACTACTCAGCCATAAAAACTGACAACATAATGCCATTTGCAGCAACATGGATGCTCCTGGAGAATGTCATTCTAAGTGAAGTAAGCCAGAAAGAGAAAGAAAAATACCATATGAGAGTGCTCATATGTGGAATCTAAACAAACAAACAAACAAACAAAGCATAAATACAAAACAGAAACAGACTCACAGACATAGAATACAAACTTGTGGTTGCCAAGGGGGCGGGGGATGGGGAGAGATAGACTGGGATTTCAAAATGTAGAATAGATAAACAAGATTATACTGTATAGCACAAGATATTATGGTAGCTCACAGAGAAAAAAATGTGACAATGAATATATATATATGTTCATGTATAACTGAAAAATTGTGCTCTAAACTGGAATTTGACACAACATTGTAAAATGACTAGAAATCAATAAAAAATGTTAAAAATAAATAAACAAAATGGATGTATCCAACAAATTATTTTCTAGGAGGCCTCCCTACATCATTGACTTATTTTTCTAGGACAGGAAGCAGAGATTTGTCCCCAGGGCCCCCCACCCCACTGTGGGAGTGGCTTCCTCATGAACTCATCCAAGAAACCAGAGGCCCAGACCAGGGCTCACAGATTGGTCTCCTTTCATATGCCTACTTAGACTGGTTGGTCCTTCCTGGCATGATGTGCTGAGACCACACCCGGACCTGGCAGAAAACAGTGCCATGATTGATTAGTAATGTGTGCCAGGGATAGGGGAAGAGGAGAGTAGTTGCACACTTCAAAATCTGTCTATTCTAAGATGCCCATTTCCCCACTGTTTAGCATCTCTGAAATCTGGGAGCATTGTACAATTCATGGCATCTTACAGATTATTTTGCAATGGATTTCTGTGGCTCACAAAATAATGATGCGTTGCACAGTTAACAAAACAGATAACGTTTGGTATTTGCCAGTTTTTGGCTTGTTTGCTTAGAGGGCTGCTGTTAGGATTGAATGGGCTTAGATTCAGAATGCCTGGACCTGGGAGGGCTCAGTGTGGTGAGATACCTCTCTCTCTGTCTCTCTCACCCCCTTCCTTCTCTCTCTCTCTCTTTCTCTGCCCCTTTCATTTGCCTCTCTGAGGTTTTATTCTTCCACTTTCTGCACAACCTAGGCCTTTGTCAGCCCACCTCACAGCATCTGTGGAAGGCACACCCCTGTCCCTTGGACTGCCCCACGGCAGCCCCCTCAGCACCGTCCACATCGCCCTGTCTATGCTCCGGCTCTGCCATCACTGGAAGATTCTTTCCATGTTTTCAAGTTCAAATTCTCTGGACTTGGAGGGATTCACATAACCTTTTTGAGCATTTCTGAGGTTAGAGATCGCTGGCTAGCTTGTACATTATTTTTCCTATGGATTGTGCTCAGCCCTGACCAAGTCAGCTGTGACCAGGGTGAAGAGGTGGGCGGGCGGGGGATACGGGGTTCCGAGGCACGACATTGCTCCTAGGAAGCGGGGAAGCGCCAGAGTTAACATACATATGCAGACTCGCAAACCTTGTACACGTTTATACGTAGCCTACACCTTCACCCACACCTGTGTCCATGTACATCTTCCGTCTTCCCTTCCTTCCTTGGGCCTCGTGGAGAGGGTGGTGTTAGCGCACTGGGCAAGACCCTCTCTTCTTGGCTTGCTTGCTATTCCTTCTTGTCCTCCAAGCCCTCATCCCGTTCTGTACTGACGATCACCCTAACATGTTTGATGTGAACATTTTTGTTCGCTGCCTTCAGCTAAAGAGCTGGATGTTCTGGTTTTGTAACCCAGATCTGATACTGATTAGCTGTGACATGAAGCCTCAGTTTACAAAATAATGGCATTTAAAGTAGTAACTGTATTAAAATAAATAACACTAATTGCTATGCTTAGACATACACCTTAGAGGGTTGCTGTGGTCGCTGAATGAATGCACGCATGCACTTAGGATGTGTTACTTAGATATCAGGGACCTTCGGACAGCACCCACCCTGCATGTAGCGAGCAGCATGGAAGAGTCTGTTATCCGGTGCATCCAGTGAAAGGCACACTGCGTTCTTTTTACACGAGTGCTTAGATGATGAAAGTTGTAGCCAGCAACGTGTCTCATTCTATTACTTATTTCAGTTGGCACGTTTCATTCAGGTATATGAATGGAACTATCATTAATTTTTCTCAGTTTTAACTATTTTTCACAAAGATGCATCTTAATGGTTGCATCTCTTTCTTGTTTTTATCACTTCCCAATATAACAATTCCATGTTGTTGTAATCTCAGGTGTTCCCAGTGCTTTGCTATAAAAATAACAGTTCATTTTTGCATCCACATACACCCACTTGTGTGTAATCTCCGATTTTTCCTTAGATGACATTATTGGAGGTGGACTTGCCGGCCAACGGATGCACATGTCGTGAGGGATTGGCTACACGTGGCCAGTTCGCCCTCCAGGCTGGTGGCCTGATTCACTCTCCTTGAAACCAAATAGAAAATGCTTGCTTCCTATTTCCCCTGCACGGGGCCCAACAATGTGCACGTTCACTCTAAAATATAAAATCTTTAGCCCTGTGATCTTGACTCTCCGCTGCAGCCCCACCAGAGGCCAAGTAGATCGCAGCAGGAAGGCAAAGACCAGCGTCAGAGAAGAGGAAAGCCCCGGGGGAGGGGGCGGCGGGAGGCAGGAGAACCGGGCGCGGGGGGAAGGAGGTGTTCATTCCCTGGCATCACAGGGGATGCCTGCTGAGCGCAGAACCAGGGCTGGCAGGGCGGCGGGGGGACGGGCGGGCTCTGCTGCTGTTCCTGGAAGCGCGCTGCCCCCTGGTTCCACGTTACGTTCATTTTGATTGTAAGTACGGGTTTGCCTTCCCTAATGGCAGGGTTGGGTAATGATGTGGTGCTGGGAGGCATGTGTTAGCCGGGAGAATCTGGGCTGCAGATTCCTGATTCAGATGGAATGCTTGGCTATTGGATTTTCATCTCCCATCACTTGATGGTATTTGTTGAGCTGGAAATGCGGGGAGGCTAATTCTCTCTGATTTTTGTTTGCTTGTTTTTAATTTGGGCATGCGGCTAGAGAACAGACAGTGGCTGAGGCGCCCTTGACAATGGATGAGCCGGAATTTGCTATGGGGCTTTGCAGGGGGAGGCACAGGGCACCGGGTAGCTTGCGGGAGGCGAGTGGGGGGAAGTTCAGATGTCTGTGGGGTGGGGGCTCTGAATATGAGCTAAGGAGCTGGAGCTTCCCCCGAGAGAGTCTTTGAAGGGGCTGTGTGTGGGAAAGGTGGTCTGTGGCTTGGACTGCGAATCAGTGAGGAGTGCTGTCAGCTGCAAGTAACTCATTCAAGACTAACAGAAGGCAAACCTCGGAGCTGACTTTTCTCACAGGTCACAAAGGATGCAGGTAGCAGGCAGCTGAGCTCTGTCACCGCTCTGGGGTGGGGGTGGGGGGCAGCTTGCAGACTGCCTTAGCCTCCAGCCCAAAGTGTTGCAGCAGCGCTAAGCATCCCATTTACACATTCCCCACTCCTCCCAGTCCCTTTCTCTGAAACATTCTCTTCTCATTTATTAAAAAAATGCCATCATCTTTGTTTCAGAGAGAGATACAACAATCCCAGAGAACTGGCTTCAGGTGGAGGGTTGGCAGAGCTGCCGCGAGCCCAGAGCACCCGCCTGTCTCCCTGCGCATCGCTGCCTCACCCACGGGGCCGGGCCGGGCCGGGCCAGGCGGCAGCTGGGCTGCTTGGTTCTGATTCCACATTCTGATTCCGTATCCGGCCCCTGCCTTCGGTCCCCATAGGGCAGGCGGCCTGGAGGGAACACAGGCACAGCCTCAGAGGTTCAGATCGGGGTTCAAATCTCAGAGCCACCACTTAGAGCTACATGGGCGGGTCTGAGCTTGCCTCTGGCCCTCAGTTTTTCCATCTGTCAAACAGGGGTGAGAATGCACAGCCAGGAACTGTGGAGGGGATTAGAGACAAAGCATGGAATGGCCCCAGTCCTGCTCCTGGCACAGCGGGGCTCAGTCCACGGTCACCTTTTTCCAAGATTCCTGCCAGAGGAGGGGTCGTGAATGAGCAAGAAAAGGTAAAAGGGATAGGACTTTCCTTAGCCTTTGCTTCTAGTGTGGGTTATGATAAGGAAATTTAAGGTGCAAACGTAGACGCTGCGGGTTTCTAGGGCAGCTTCCCACATACCAAGAGGGGCTCAGGATGTGAACGCCCACTCTGGGGCTTGCAGGGGACGGCGCTGGCTCAGCTCTCTCATCTGAAAAGCGGGCACTCCCTGTTTGCCGTGTGTGATAAGGACCAGATGTGCTGGGATGAAGGCAAATACAGGTGCAGCTCCTCCAACAGCTACTGCCAACCCACCCAAATGCCTGCCTTCCCATCACAGGACAAAGGCACCAGGGACCTGGCATTTTGGAGAAACCACGAAACACTGCAGCCTTCCCGTGTCTGGAAGCCACTGCACCAGCATCTCGGGGTAGTCGAGGTGACTGGCTCCAGCTGCTCTCCCCGGGGTGCTTATATGGAATGCGCTTCTGGGACAATTGCAGGGTCGCCAGCAGTGGTAAAGTAAATGGCTAGATGGAGGAAGGGCCAATTTTAAAAAGAAAGCCACATCCGAGCATCTGGATTTAATCTGACAAAGAGTTGGCGGTGGAAGGACTCTGAGATTCCACCTCCTTCAGACTCTTTATGTGCAGATGAGAAACTACAGCTGAGGAAGTGGAAGGGACTTGCCTAAGGTCATACAGCAAGTTGGTGGGAGTGCCATTCATTCGGTCCACCAATCCCTCCCTCCATCCATCCATCCACCCATCGATCAGCCATTCAATCAATCAGAGATATGTGCTCAACACTTCTGATGTGTCAGGCACTGTCCTAGGTGCTGAGCATGGGGCCCCAACAAGCAGGGCTGATCCCCATCCCCAGGGAGCTTACAGTCCAGTGCAGGAGACAAATTACAGCAAATCACATACTTAATTTCAGTTGGGATCATTGCTATGAAGAAAACTTCAGGGTGCTGAGAGAGAAGGGAGGTTCTGGAAGAACCCCAACCCCCAACCCCAAGGAAGCAATCTTTAAACTGAGACCTGAGGTAGGAACAGCCAGCCAAAGGAAAAGGTGGAGGTCGAGGGGGGCATTTCAGGCAGAAGGAAGGCTCTAACAAAGGAAGGAGCACAGAACACGGAGAGGATGAAGGAGCCTAGAGGTGCTGGGCTGGCCGGCAGTGTGAGAACCCACACTTGTGGCTTCCAGGCTTGGCAGCCTCTCCCCTGTGCCCTGTGCCCTGTAGGTCCCACCCCATGACTCTGCACCGTATGCAGCCAGCCCCTCCTCTGATTTCCATGTGTGGAGAAAACTGGATGACGAATCTTCGCTCTAGAAAGGGTTCATTCAAGGCTGGGCTGGGGTTTAGGGGTTGGAGGAGGATCTTATACGGTTTATGGGTAATAAAATACCAACTAATGTGGCACACATAGTAATGAAATACATTATCTCTAGAAGAAAGAAGTCTAGCTTCAGCACCCCATGAGGGAGCCTGTTTTGCAGTAACATTCAGCATCTCTGAAGGTCTCCTGACCTTTCAAGCATAGTCACAAGGTGGCAAGTGTCCCCTTAAGCATCATATCCTCACATGACTTCCTCCAAAGTCAGGTAATGGACAAATGACCTCTCTCTTTTCACCAGGAAGAAAGCTTCTTTTCCAGCAGTCTTATAGCATACTTGCTCTTATGGCTTATTGGCCCCAAACTGGATCACGTGCTCCCTGCTCGCTGTAAGGGAGGCTGGAAGCATGATGATCTGGGCAGGAGAGGAAGAGGGGTTTGCGTGTGGCTGCCTGTCACGTATCTCTAGCAATTGAGGTGATAAATCCCCCAAAAGGATTGTGTTCTCCTTCCATTCCCAAGTCATAGTCCTACTGACTATTATCAATCTATCTCACAGTCCTCCTGACTATTATCAATCTATAATTCTGCAGTTCATGTTTGTTAGTATTTCAGTGTGTGATGTGATGTGGAAAAAACATTTGACACAATTCAACACTCAGCCAATAAGAACAAGAAAGGAACTTCCTCAGGCTGGTAAAGAGCAACTAGATAGTAAAGTTGGGGAAAAAATGAACTCTGACCCCTACCTCACACCATATGCAAAAATTAATTGTAAATCCACCTAAGATCTACATGCAGGGGCTAAAACTATAAAACTTCTGAAAGAAAACATAAAACATTTATCTTCACAAACTTGGGGCAGGCAAAGATTTCTCAGACATGTTAGAAAAATGCACTAATGAAAAACGTGGTAACACTCAAACTTAAAAACATTTGCTCTTTAAAAATACCCTTAAAAATGAAAGACCAAGCATCAGACTGCAAGAAATACAAAATGTTTTCTTTAGACATGAAGAATACACGTAGGTAGGCCTGGGGTGTTGAATGTGAGACCAGTTACCATCCTCAATCATTGTCATCAGTAAAGGAAGGGCTGTCACTAACTGGGCATCTCCCTGGTGGCAGGTGCTATGCTTTCTGCTTTGGACACACTCTCTAATCTTCACCTCTCACCAGTAATACAAGGTAGAGAACGTCCCCCAGTCACAGTGGAACAAGCCGGCTCTGAGAAATCACAGACTTGGGGTGGTAGTGGTGTCAATGGTGCCAACTCTTCTCTACTTCCTGTACTTTCGCTTTTGCCCTGTATCTGTGAAGAGCTCTCCCTCTACGTGCTCCACCCCTGACTTGGGCCACGTGACTTGCTTTGGCCAATGGCTGTCAGCCTGCATGTGAGAAGGAGAGGTTTGATGTGGGCTCCCACACTGGGTCATGCTCTCTTGTGTCTATGCCCCACTGCAAGGACATGCCCAGGCTGGCCTGCTAGAGATGAGACACAAGTGCAGCTGGGTGGGCATCCCAGGGGCAGCCAGCCTAGATCCACCCTGCTGCCTATCCCAGACACGTGTACGAACCCAGCCAGATCAGCAGAGCTGCCTGTCTGACCCCCAGCTCAGCCCAGATACACAAGCAATGCCCACCTGCTGAGGTTTTGTGTTATTTGTTACACAGCACTCTCATGTCAAAAGGTAACCGATACACCCAGTAAGCACTGAATCAGAAATTGTGCTCAAGTCTGTTGATTCCACCACCCATGTCCCTCCCATCTGACACTCTAGTTTTACTGCCATTCTCATAACTATTCACATTAACGACACAGCCTAGGATGTAACATTTTGGAGAGTGTGGCATCTCTTGTGGTTGTCAGAGGGAGTGGGATGGAGGATATTTGGAGAGTTGGTGGAAATCAGAATACAGTCCATGTAGTGTGGTTGGAGTCTGGCTAGCTGTTGCTCCCAGTTTGTTCCTCATCCTTTCCAGGCAACTGCAGCCACATCCTAGCAAAATCTTTCTCATATCTGCCTCTATCGCCTTAGGAAGGAATGCTAACCCTAGTGTGGACTCTAACCCTAACACCAAAACACACTGAGCATCTGCTCGCAATCAGCTCTACACCCATCATCCCATTTAATCTTCCCAATAAGCCTGATTATTCCCATTTTTCCACATGAGAAAACTGAGGACCAATGAAAACGTCCTGACTCCTGGTTTCGGGAAGAATTGCAAACCACAGAATGCTGTTTCACAACTCAGAATCTAAAGAAGTTCCTGCTAGAATTGCCAATAAGAAATACATCAATTACATTTTAGTTATTCATTCAATGAACCAATTCAATGTAATCATTATTCACGAGGCCAAGTGATGACGTTTTGAAACTTCCAAATGCAGGAAACAAAAACTGACAGTGCAAACAGGAGAAAGAGTTCAAGCCATAATCCATAAATACAGCAGGAAATTCCAATACTCCTCTTTCAGTAGTTGGTAAAACAAGCAAACAAAACCAATCATGGCAGATACAGAAAACTTGAACATTACAAACCAACTTGACCTAAACAACATCGGTAGAATGTGCTACCCAACAACGGCAGAGCACACAGCCTTCCCTGGGCACGTGGAGTATCAACCGAGGTAGACCAGCCAGTCTGGACCACGACCTGTATTTGTATAGCCCGTGACCTAAACGTGGTTTTTGTATCTTTAAAGGGCTGCAAAAAAGAAATAAAACTAGACAAATCAATAAAGAATATGCAACAGAGATATTACCTGGCTTGCAAACCCTAAAATGTTTGCAATCTGGCCCTTTACAGAAAAACCTTCCCTTCCACTGTTTTAGGTCATAAAACAAGTCTCAATAAATTTAAAAAGATTGAAATCTTACAAAGTGTATTCTTTGACCACAGTGAAACTAAACTGGCAAATTATTAACATGAAAGTATTTGAAAAAAATTCTTCAACATTTGGAAATAAAGCAAATAGACCAATAGCACAAAACAGAGGGTCCAGCAGGAGACACACGGTCACGTGAGGATGTCTCACGTGACAAAGATATTTCAGTATGTCCGGAAAAGGCACAACCAGTCAACAAACAGTGTTGAGACAATTAGCAAAAGAGCAAAAGCAGAAAACTTAAACCATAAAACTATTAGGAATAGTTTAGAAGACTTTGAGCATTTTCTTAAACATATAAATGCAACATTTTCTTAAAAATATAAATGCAAATGCAAACTATGTCCAAAACCCGTGTAACAGTCAACACCAGGAAAGAAGTGAAAATTCAAGTGACCAACTGGGAAAAAGTCCTCGCCGACTATAAAACACAGAAAACGACCAACATCCAAAATATTTAACACGTTCTTAAAAATTGAGTTAAAAAAGATAAACACTCACCTACGCATCCAGGCAGAACCGTTCAAAGGATAGTGGGAGGCAGAACCTGGAAGTGGAACACACATACCAAACGTGAAAAGGTGTGCGAACGCATCAGCGCACAAAGGCCAATTAAAGTAACGGTATTGCTGTTCCTCCATACATTAGTCATAGTGCAGAGACAGTCCCGGCCAGCCTCGGGAGGGGACGGGGCAAGCCTAGCCACCGCTCGTCCCCACGTGGATACGTCGTTTATGGAAGCACCTGACAGTATCTGTGCAAACTGGAAACCTACAGACGCGACAACCCAGACACTGTACTTTCAGAAATCATTTCTGGAGAAGAAATACCCACATGTGCACAGAGAGGTAGGTCTAAGGATGCTCATGGCAAACATTTTTATTATAATAAGACACAGGAAGTAGCCGACGTGACTCTCAGTAGGGACATGGGAAAGCAAACTGTGGTATTTCCATATGGAAAACTGAGCCCTGGCTTAAACAATAAGATCGATAATCACTGGGGACATGGAAAAATCTTTACATGGAACATAAAAAAAATACACAAATATGTGTAGATATATGCAAATGAATATGTAAATGAATATACAGAAAATGAATATGTAAATGGTTACATATGCAAAACTGAAACAGACTCACAGATACAGAGAACAAACTAGTGGTGATCACTGGGAAGAGGGAAGGGAAAGGGGACAATCAGGGACATGGAATTAAAAGATACAAACTCCTGTGTATATTAAATAGAAAAGCAACAAGGGTATATCGCACAGCACAGGGAATTATAACCTTTATCCTGTTATAACTTTTAATAGAGTGTGATCTGTAAAAATACTCACTAGGCTGTACACCTGAAATTAATACTGTAAATCAACTATACTTCAATTTAAAAAAAAAGATTTCTATGACATTGTTGGGGAAAAAAAGGGGGTTCTGGAATGTGTTCAGTTTTATGCCATCTATGTTTACGAAGACCACAAGGCGGCAACTCTTCTATGTACACAAATTTATGTCTGTGCAAATCATGGAAAATGTCTCGAGGATCTCCAGCAAACTGGTAAGTAATTTTCTCTCCATAAAGAGATTACAGGTGATTTTTGTTGTTTCTTTGTGCTTTTTGTCTCTTTTGCAAGATAGAGATTTTTGAACTTTTAAAAAAGGTAAAAAAGTGTGTGAGGTGGCATACGCTTTACAGTATATTTAAACACCGTGTAAGGGAAATCAGCTGTCCTGCTGTTCCAGCCCGGCAGGTCCAATATGCTTCTCAATTTCCAGCGGTCTATACATTTATAACTTCATTGTATCTTCTGAATCCATCTTGAGCTGAGGGAGACAATCGCCTTTCTTGTGAGGGTGTCTGAAGATGTTCTAGGCATTTAAGTTTTATTCTCACCTCTCATTCCAGGAGGGAAGGGTCAGCCTTTTTCCACGACAGCTGATACTTCCCTCTCATTTTCCTTAATTCCACGTCACCCCCAGGCAGCCTTGCCCCAGGGACCGTCCTGAATCCAAAGGCACTGAGAGGGCCCTTAGCGATGAGGCCACAGGGAGAAGGACTTCCAGGGAGGTCACAAGGTCAGTGAACCAAGTGGCCAGGCTCCTGGCCTGTGTCAGCCCCCCCACCCCATGCAGCTCCTCCTAACCTTTAGGACTCTTTGCAAACCCTTCAGAGGGCGGGTACTTCAATTCCAACTTGCAACGAAGCTTGTAAAACCACATCGAATGGGAAAACTTCATCTCTCTGATCGCACTGGGGACCTCTGGGGGGTGTGGGAGGAGGAATCTCCCAGGAGGAGAAGGTGGAGGAGGAGGGAGCTGTTGGGGGCAGGGACTAGGGAGGGGGTACGGGTCTGAGATAATCCCTTTCTGGTCCAGAGCCTCAGAGGGGTCTGCGGAAAGTGTCTCCCAAGGGCCAAGTTGTAGGCAAACATTAATTTCTTCTCACAGCAGAGCTGCTCGAAGCCCTCGGAATCCTGGCTCCAGAGTCCTGAAGGAGGTTTGTTAAAGCTCAGATCATGAGGCAGGAATGAGCGGTGAGTCCGTTTAGAGAGTTGCAACCAAATTATTAAAAGTTTTAAAACTTCAAAAAATGAAATAGACTAGACCAGTGCTCCTCAAACGACGTCCTTGTGCAGACCTGGGGCGGGCTTGGGAGTCTGTGCTTCTGGCTCTCCAGGGCTGCTGGCGCCACTGGTCTGTGGACCACACTTGGGAAGCAGAGGCTGAGGTGCCCAGCTAGACCAGAACAGACAAAACATGCCAGTGCAGCACATGCCGTGAGCCTACAGCTCATTTTGTGAACACTCGTTTCGGGGGGGGATGTGGGTGTGTTTGTGTGTGTGTGTGTGCGTGGGGGCTAGGATATGTCCTCTTAAAACTGGGGCCCAAGGAAGTGAAGAACACTGGAGCAGAATTACAACTAGGACTCGAGTCACGCGGACAGGACGGACGCTCAGGTGGGCTCTGGCTCTGGGTCACTCATTCTGACAATATTTTAAACACGAAAATGTCCCTGTAAGGGACGCCCTGCTTATCTGGTCCCGTGCTGCTTCCACTATGAAAACTTGAACTGGTGCCACTTCCTGTGCTGAGGGCTTGCACAGAGGGGTGAGAAGGGCATGTCTATTTTGGAGTCTCGTTTCAAAACCTCCCAGTATCACCCAAATCAGCGGGCACAAACAGAGCGCTTGGGAGTTTCTCTCAGAGAAACGGCCAAGCGCGTCTATCAATGACGCGCACGCAGCCGGCGGAAGAGCCCGCCAATGGCCGCTCCATCACCTTGGCAGATGTGTACATTACGCTTTGATCTCCAAGGATGCTGTATTTAGATGACATAATGTGCTGTTGGTTATCTTTCTCTAAGGTAGGAGGGACGTAAGCAGATACCCACTTTTGCAAGATAAAATTAGCACCTCTTTGCTGGAAGATAAACATTTTCGGCAGGAAAGCTCTGATTAAAGTACAAAGCAGCCAGGGGTATTAGGCTGCGCCCCTTTGAGTGAAATTCCTATTTATAATAAAAGGAAATAGCACGGCTATGACATAAGGCCCCGAGGAGCTGCCACTCCCGCTGTAAAGGAAGGGCTTCACTCCCGCAGCCGGTGCACAGAGACTGCGGTGGGCGGGGGGGTGGGGTGTCCAGGAGCGGAAAGGGGGAAAGGGGGGCTCTGTGTGGAACCCTGACTCAGAGCAAAGGCCCCGCTGTTTCTGGCGCACTCTGCTCCCACGTCCCGGGGCTCACTGGCTGGTGTAGCTGGGCAGAGGGCGAGTGGGGCTGGTGCTCCCGCCACAGGCCGTCGCTGAGCTGCCCACCCTCGTGCGGGGCTGGGTCTGCCCAGGTGGGCCACCATCTGGAGAACCTGTGCAAAGGCTCTACGGAGACCAGCTCTGGAGGCCACTTCTGCTCCCCCAGATGCTCTTCAGTTCCCACTTACTTGTTTTGCCCCCAGGACCCCTGGCTCCTGCGTTTTTCCTGCCCACACCTGCCTCTTCAGAAGCGGGTCTCAGGACCATGCCCTGGACGGGTCCTGAGGCTGCTCGCAGCTGGGAAAAGAGGCCAGGAGTACACGTGGCTTTAGACTGCATTTTTCTCCACTGGATGGCTGTCTTTCAAAAATTAGAAAATGTCGGAGCCTGAAAGCCCCATCCAGCTGCGCTGGTTTGCTGAGGCTCCCAGCGGACTTGGCGCTACGAACTTTTCCTTTTCTGTAGGCAGCATCTAGTGAGGTTCCTCCACCCACTCAGCAAATATTGATAGTTGTCTGCTGTAGACTGGGCACCAGCTCTTTGTCCAGAAGAAACAACAGAGTGTGCTGAGGGTGACAGGAAGGGGACCTCGCAGCAAGCAGCCTGGCTCCTCTTGGGCTAGGGCATCAGAGGCAGCCGGAGGAGGGAGGCAGGTAAAGAGGCAGCCGCATGCACAAAGCCTCGGGGACAGGGCAGATGGAGGGACACCTGCAGGTCGGGGCTGCGGCGATGGGAGAAGGCCGGTGCGGGGCCAAGACCCCAGACTGGAGCCCTGTAAACCACACAGGCGATTCTGGGCTGTTATTCCACTGTAATTATTAACACCTCCACCTTTATTCTCAAAAATGTCCGGGTTTGAACAATAGATTTCACCTCTACTTTACGAAGTACTTTAAGCAAGAGGGTGACTTCTCGACATGTGGGGAGTGAAAGGCCCCCCCCCCCCAGCTGCCACACGATAACAGTTTAGAAGGGCAGCGCCCGCCAGGGTGACTGCAGCGGGAAGGGAGCGCTGGGGAGGGGCAAGGGGCCGTCAGGGAGGGTCCCAGGCTGCAGGCGGGGCTGCTGCTCCCACAGTGTGCGTGCTGGCAGCAGTTCTGCTCCCCGCCACGTGGCTCGTTTCACTTCCGCCTGCCCTGGGTGGCCCGGGAGGAAGAGGGGCTGTCCCCACTTTCAGGGTTTGCCCTTCGGGTCTGGGCTCTCGGTTCCACCCCTCCCAGGACCTGTGTTCACAGTTCGTTTCTCTATTTTGGCTGCAATGGACTTGGAAGCCACACAGTGTCTTCGGACCCTGACTCAGCAGCACCCAGCTGAGAGGGACTCAAAAACGGTAATGACACATGAATTTATCTGCATCTTCCATGCCAATGATGAGAACGGACATTCACCCAGAGCTTCCCCTCTGCTCATTTTGAGGGCTGCAGCTTCAAAGTGGGCGGTGACTTGGCCTAGGCCCGCTCTTCCTTCTTTGGAGGGTCCCCCTCCTGTCCCCTCCGCAGCCTCCTTTCAGTTTCCTGAAGCTCTTCACTAGTCCTGGTTTGGGGAAGCGGCCTGCGGGCGTCCATTTACACCTTTGTGTGAATTTCTATCTCCGCCTTTCCACCCCTCTTGGGGAGGGCGTTTTATAAATCGCAGCTCATTGGGAGTGGAAGTAAGATGTGTTCCCCAGGAGGAACATTTCAGAGAGAGCAGGCAGGGTCGGCGAGGCTCCCCAGGTGCTTGTGGTAACGTGGGGCCGCCCTCGCCGCCTTTCCCTGAGGACCCCTGAGTTCTCCGCCCTCGGCTGTCCAGGCTGCCCGGCCCCTGTAACTACGCCCGCGTCTCCAGGGGGCATTCCCCAGACACGCTCCCACTCTGAACGTGCCCCCTTTACTCTGTCTCTTTCTTGTCACAGACACGCCCACTGGAGTGTCTGGCCTGCAGTGATAAACAGTGTCTGAACTCCTTCATTTCTCCTCCGAAACCAGTGTCTCTGCTCAGTGCCCCACCATCACGCCACTTTCTGAAGCAAACTGCGCTCAGCTCACCTGGAAAAACAGGCCCCTCCCTGGGTCCCTCCTCCCCAAAATATATAAATCATTTTTTTCATGGAAAACAAATGCATTTGATATTTGATACATCAAAGAGAGGAGGAAAAGCTTCAATGTAGTTTCCATTTTCCAGTTTGGCATTGATTTCATTGTTAGTTATGTCTGTCTTTGGAGGCCGCGTTCTGGCTTTGGCTAAATCCATCCCTGGCTACTTCACGGATTCTCCTTGCTTAAAACTTCGAGACCTCAAATTCTTAGAACTATTCCTTCCACATCCTCAAGTATCACCTGATCAGTTTCAACATTTACTCCAGCCCAGAGCAGACTGAGACAAGCCCTGAAAAGATTACGGTGCCGCCCCCACACCTGTATGACATTCAGCGTAAAAGCAGCTCCAAGCCTAGGACGGACGTGAGGAACCCCAGCAGAGAGCGGAGGGTTCTGATTATATTTTACAACAAGCGTGTTTAGTGTGACTGGCTTTATTGGTCCATCTCTGGTAACTGCCCTCTGATTTTTTCCTATTTTTCGGTCATGTGTTTCCCAGTTTCCTCCTCTGCTGGCTTGTTTATCACGTACTCATTAATCTGTAGTTCTGTGTTTCTACATTTTCCCAGGCATCTTACTTGTTACATACGTTTATATTTCTTGCTTTTAATTCCTTCTTCTTTTCTTTTTTCTTGATGCTTAATTTACATCCAGGAAAGTATAGAGAGTACATAAATCTTAAATTTATAGTTTGACGGTTTTACAAGTGTGTGCACCTCAATAAGGACAGGCAATACTCCCAGCACCCAGGGCCCCCCCCGCCACCCCAAGCCCTGTCCTTTGTTGGCCTAAACCTCTCCAGAGACGGCCTCTATTCTGACTCCTACCCTCAGTGCCTTTGGAAACACGTCAAACTCTTCAAGCATGTTCTGCTAATGCTGCCCTGTGGGCAGCCCACCATGGTCTGAACCCTTCCTCGTAAACTTCCGGCATCACCAAAAGCGGTGATCATTTGAACACACTCCATTTCCCAGACTGTCTAGACACGCCCTGTCTTTGGGGGGCAACTCGAGGCAGCCATCTCTCATGGCCTCCTACTCATCCAGCCTCGGCTCCAGCACGGCCGAGCCAGGTCAATGTCAGACCCTGCCTGACCGACCTTGGCCAAGCAGTGCAGCAGGGGCGTGAATGATGTGGACTGGGACATGTGCGTCAGACAGGGGTCTCTGTCTGTGTGTCATCCTCCGTGTGAACACAACCTGGACTCTGAAGACCTCGTTCCTAACCCTAATTCTGCTGCAGCGTGATCTCAGGTCTAAGTCCCTCATCCCTGCAAAGACCAGCTCAGTGGAGGCCCCCAGGCCTCCCTCCCTGCAGGCACCACTAATCGGTCTTCCACACCCTCCTCCCCAGACCTCACGGAGGCAGTGTCTAGACAAGCCATCCTCAGCCCCAGCTGCACATTGGAGTGCTTGGGAGCTTTAAAAACATCCTGATGCCTGAGGCCCACCCCCAAGGACCCTGATTTCATCAGTCTAGGGTGTAGCCTAGGCATTGGGGGTTTTAAAAACCTCCCCCATGATTCTAAAGTGTGGTCGGAGCCGGGAACTCTTGCTCCAAACCAAGGAGGTTTGGGCAGCTACCCCACCAAGCAGGTGACACCCACTGCCACTCTGCTCTAAACCCGGCCACTCTGAGTGGCTCATGGACCAGCAACTTGGGCATCCCTGGGTGCTGGTTAGCGGTGGACACACTCAGCCCCACCCAGACCTGCTGAGCCTGAACCTGAGCCTGACCCCCTGGTTTATGTGCACGTTGCACAAAACGGGATGAATCCCGAGGTGCTTGCGGCCCTGACGTCTGTGGTTCGGCTCCACCCGCCTCCCTCCACCACTCACAGGCGTGGGCTTAAGAGATGATGCAGACGGGGAGCTGCCTGCCCTTGTATTAGTGTGACAGTTTGTGTTTTTCCTCTCTCTCTCTCTTTCCCTTTTACATATGTCCTTAATCAGCAGAAATGTTTCCCCCATAGTTTCTGTAAATAAATCCCTTAATACTAAAGCTATTGTCCTCCAAAGAACTTGTGGCAATTCAAAAAAAAAATTGTTTTCCATGAAGTCCACTTTCCACTTTCCACTGCGTCACGCAGGTCCTTGCACTGCAGAGGCAAAGGCTCAGAAGCAGAAAGCACCGTTCCCCAGGACGGGGACTCGGGGCGGCTGGGCTCTAGGTGTGTCATGTCTCCTTGGGGGCCTCCTTAAGTGTCATTAAAATGTATCAAAAGGCATCAAAGGCTGGCAGCTTTTGCCTCTGATTTATTACTATTGGGACTCTATTGTAAAGAAACAAAAAACAAAAACTGGTAAAAAGCATTTGGATAAAATGTTTCTGTTACAGAGATAAAAGTGTAACATAAATGTGAAACAATGTTTAAAAAAACCCCCAACAATAGCGGGAGACTGTGGCTCCCCAGTTAAAAATCGTCCTCAAGTACGTAGGGAGGCGTGGAGCCGCAGGGAGCGTGCAGCCCTGTCTATGATCACAACACGTATATAGAAAGAAAGCCATAGCAAAAGTTAAGTTACATCAATCAAAGGTATATTACAGAAAAGAAAAAAAATCACCCACAATCCCGTGCTCTATTTTTTTTTTTTTTTTTGTATTTGCAAAATGTTGCCATCATTTAAATTGTGTGTGGGGGGGGTACTTTAAGAATATCCTCCAGCCGTGGAGAACAGCCGGAGAACTGTGTGTTTATGTTAAGGTGATTTCTCATTGGCGGAAGATTTTCTTTGGTAATTAAAGGAAGAGATAGGAAGAAAACTTAGGGATCATCATTTATAGATGGGGAAGCAAGTCCAGAATTACTAAGCAATATGCCCAGGGTTGCACTGCAGGTAAGTGGCAAGAAACAAACCAAACCCAGGACTCCTGACGGCAGACCTTTCCCAGGAACCGCTGTGCTAATCGCTGTGTCTTGTGCTTCACTCTTCTTCTAGCCCTTCTTGTGACCGGGCAGCGTCCCATTTTTAAAAAAATGAGTATTGCTCACAACACATTCAGGTGTTTTCTTTTTTTCCTAGCCTGAGGTAAACAGCAATACAATAGCTGACAGCAAGTGCAAACCAGCACTGTACCCATCACTGCTGCCCTTGTACGAACAGGGAAACTGGGGTCCAGAGAGGGCAAGTTACTTGCCTGAACAAACACAGCTTGTCAGAGGCAGAAGCAGGGTTTGAACCGGTGTTACTGGATGCCAAGCCCCCGACTGCCATGCTGCCTAGCTCCATCTTGGGAAGCCTCCAGGCCTCCAGCAGAGCTGCTATCCTCGTGTTTGAGAACATAGCCCAAGTTCCCAGATGCATCCCTGAATCAAGGCTTGCAATTCACGGCCGGCTCAGCGAGAGAAGATCGGGCTTTTGGGCTGAGGTCACCCCCCACCAACCACGGCACCCAGGGATGGTGCAGCACCTCTGGAGGGATGTGTACTTTTCCTGTCCTGTTCCACATGATCCTGAAATAACTCCATGACATGGGGACATTACCAGCCCCACTTTGCAGGTGGGCAAACTGAGGCTCGGGATGGTAAAGTCACTTGCCCAGGCGACAGGCTGGGGCTTGACCTGGGCTTTCACTGCTGATATTGGACCCTGATGTCATAGCCCAGAGGCTACAACCTCTCTGCTGGCAGATGGCTGGTGGTGGCTTCTGACTCTGTCATTTTGTCACTTTCCAGTGGACTGGTCTTCAAAGATGGACTGACCTCTCTCTGCCTCAATGTCCTCTTCCATAGAAGGAAGGCAACAAGAATGCCTGCCGGCCAGGGTTGTTGTGGGGGTCAAATCAGCCTGCCCCCAAAGCCAGTGGAGCAGCCCAGCACTCCCAGCACCTCTTAATGCCCCCACGAAGACCGGCCGTGGCCGGTGTGATTATCACGCACTGCCGAGCCTCCCGTCTCCCTTCTCTCTGTGAAAAGGAGCTAGTTTTCCTGTCTTCCATTTCCTCGTGCTACGTGTGGGCGGTGACAGTCACCATAAGGGTCACTGAGAAGCTGGGAGAGGATGTAGGTAAATCTGTTCCAAATACCAAGTGCCTGCAGACGCCTCTGGACACGAGCATTTTTATCTCAAATATTCACACTGTCTTCAGCCACCCGTCCCAGTCACGGCCTGGAGCGCGGTTCTGTCTGACAGTCATCTTGTAACGGACATGAAATCCGCACATGAAATGCTGCCGTCCACCTGGAGAGGGGTGGCCTTTGTAAGTGCTGACACTTGGCAGCGAGGCTGGCAGGGGACGCCAGGTGAGGGCTGATGGCCTCTCCTTTGAAAAGGAAAGGAAAAGAGCCTCCATGGAGGCTGAACCAAATTTCTCACAAAGAGAAGGGAGAGGCTAAATAAAAAGTTATTGTTTTAAATTGTGTTTGTCTGGGGGCTGTTACATTCCAGTTGTGACTTAATAACAAAAGACAATAAGCTGGCATTTGGCTGAGTTTAAGCTGGGGTCAGCTGCTTCCAGCAGGGCCTGAGGAGAACGGGGTTTTGCATTTGTCTCCGTGGCCTCTCTGTGCCCGGTGGACAGGGCTGCTGACCCACGTGGGAGGACCTAGAGCATCCGGACGAGGGTTCCTGCCTCTGTAGGGCTTTTCTCATTAACCCGCGGTCACACTTGTCCCATAAGTCAAAGAGGACCTGACCCGTACGGGATGGCTGGGTATCTCCCAGCTTTGCTAACTGGGGCTCTCTTCTCACCTCAGTCAGGCTCTGCCCTTCGTCTGAGCAGACGAGGTAAGAAGGAGGCTGAGGTTTCCTAACAAGCCGCCCAGCAGGGCGGCACGGTCGTTTCTAAGCAACCAGCCTCAGCAGAAACCCCGGTCTACTTGGCAGCAGAGTCACCCTCCTCGGAACGCTTCAGTGCGATGTCCCGAGGAAGGCAGAGGGCGGCTGGAAGCCCCTCTGGAATCTAGCTGCGGGCGCTGCCATGAGCCGGCACGCCACTGCTGCTTTCCTGGGGGAGCGTCTCCTTCTTCGCTGTGGCTCTGTTTGTTCATTAGAATTAGGGAAGGTCTGGCCGGCCAGTCCCTCTCCAAGACCGCAAGTGCTTCCAGAGAACAAAAGAACCCTCAGCGATTTCGGGCCGGGGACTCTTTTACTGCCTGCTTGGAAATGATCAAAATCAAATCAAACAGCATAAAAGTGTGCCCTTCTTTTGTGTCTTTTCATCAGAAGGACTTGAAAAAACAAATAATGATGTATCTGCATTTGGGTGTTTTTTTTAATACAAATATTATTACACACACACACACACACACACACACACACACACAGACACACACACACACACACAGAAATAACACCAAAAAGAAGCACTTCAGTGAATCTGAAAACTAAAGCATAAGATCTTACTTTAAAATTTAAAAGCCCCCGTATATCTAATAGCCCAAACCCAAACTAATATAGATAATGGAAACTAATATAATGATAATGGATTTTTCCCCCATCTGAATATAAAAAGTGTATTATATGTTATATTGACATTTGGGCTAAATCTTTCCCTTATAAGGTGTCTGACATAAATAGCTTTTATTATGTAACTCTTAATGGAAGGAATACACACATTTCTTAAAGGTCCCAGCTGCTAATGTTATCATCTTGAGACATAAAATTGGAATCCCAACTTCCAATATCAAATTTTAGCACAAACCCTATAAAATGTATCTTGTCAGAATGTGTCAGAACCGCTAAGCTCTCTTTGGCTGAACAAACTGCAGCTGGTGCTTCGTCCCGAAGGTCAGGAGTCAACCCTGTGTGGCCTCCGGGTCGAGGCAGTAAATTGGTCCGGTTTTCACCCCGCGGCCGGGCTGGCCGGGGACGGCGTGGGGTTAGAGCAGCCACGTCCAGGCGGCTTGTCGGGGTGACACGAGCCTGCAGGGCCGAGCTCGAGGCCTGGAGATAGGACCCGCCAGCAAGTATGCAGGGAATGTTTTTCTTCGGGCTCTACTGAGGCGCACAGACCATGGAGATTCTGTCCGCGGTGACAGCCTTAACACTTACCAGAGCCCTGGACGCCGCTGCAGAAATGGCATTGCCCACCCGGAAAGCGAGAAGGTAACGTTTATTTTTGTATTTTTCTCTCTCTCTCTCCCGTATACAGACTGTAGAAAGACCACCAAGTGTGGGCCATTTTTTTTCCCACCGTGATGTACAATTCACGTTTGTTAATCAAAAAAAAGTGCCCGAGGTCATCCACCTAGACTTTTTTCCCCCTTCTTAAACAGGAAACGGGTTTCAGATGTTTATATGTTAAAAAGTAAGGCTACTAATCTGTTTAGCCATTTACCAGACCCTGGCTAACTCTCGCTTACATTTTATTGTTCAGACCTCAGAAAATGACATTCATTTTTATCCCTCTTGTTATTTAGAATTAAACAACAAAAAAATCTTTCAATAGTCACCTGCTTTTAGGGGGAGGCGGGCAGTTCCAGCGGAGTTTAAAATAAATGAGTCCTGTAGTTTAGGGAAATTGTTCTCAGTGGCAGTGATGCCACATAAAGTGTGTGAAAATTCAACACTCTGGCAGTTTATTAAAATAGACTGTGGACACATATATTTTCACGTGTCTGTATCCACAAGTGGGCATCTCACTTAGATTCACAACACAGATGCACAAATGCACACAGCTACGAAGTCTGCAGCAATAGCAAGAACAGTCCTTCTAAACACTGCATCTTTCCCTTCGGGTCAGTGGGGTATTTTCCACCGTTCTCGGTACTAGGCTGTGAGTGGTAACAGAGAAAAACCATTTTCCAAGGGGGTCCGTGGTCATTTGAGAGGACTTCAACCTGATGCTTGGAAGGGGAGTTTTTTGTTCTATTGCTGGAATTTTTTTTCCTCAGGGCTGGTAATTTTCAACAGTCACTGCTGGTGAAAATGCCTCCCTGTTTAGTCCAGCAAATCAGCAATACTTTTCTATGTCGGGAGGTTTACGTATTTATAATCTTGGAGAAAGGAGCACAGATAGGGAGGTGTGATTGCTTTCTAAGCAAATCTGAATGCTTTTTAAGTAGCTTTGTTGTCAAATCACTGGCTGAAAGGACTTTTAAACGTAGAAGTCAAAGCAGGAGGGATGATATCACATGCCAAACCCGATCTGACGGCCCCGACTGTTTACCCGTCTGTGTCTGACAAAATGTTTCACGTCCACAGCTCAGGTAAGAAGGCAAACTGATTGCTTTTGGAGGCATTTCATCAAGGAGAGAGAAGCAAATAACGAGCTTTAAAGTCAGCCCAGTGTTCTGTGGATCAGTAAAAAAGGTACTAGTGAAAATGAAAATACAGACAATGTCCCTGAAATCATCCTCTCCTATCTCCTATATAAATGCGTATTTCTATGTGGCAAGAATACATGTATTTTCTTTTTCATCAGAGTTATCAGAAAAGGCTGGAGAAAATGAAGGGTACAACTGTAAATAGACAAACGTCCAAGCTTCTTAAAATAGGGGTGAGATGGGTAGGATGAAACAAAATTATAAATGCGCATTTTTGACAAACAAAAAAATTTTGATTTCTCAGCCATGTTTTGATTTGGTGTTCGGATGAATGGAACTCGGCTGTACCGGCAGAGGTGTCGGAGACTCCCAGGGCAAAACTCGGGGTCACAACAGTGACGGTACCACCTGCACTGATCAAAACATGAGCAGAAACCACAGAAAGTGCTTCTCCTGTGCGAGAATCTCCTGCAAAGCGCCCGGCAGGGGCTGATCCCTGCAGGACAAACCCACACCAAGCCCAGGCTCGTTCTCCAAAATGTGCCTGTGGTGCCCAAGGCCCCTACACCTCGGCTGAGGAAAGAACTTTTGGTTTGGGAGGCCCCCGGCGTGATAAACAGCAGCCGGGAAGCCTGGTGTAGTGTCTCCGCCATCACCAAAAGGCCGGAGCCGCCGACAGAAGACGCTAGTCTGACAGGATGGGGAGAGGGCGGTTTGGGGGACTGCGGGCTCCCTCCCCCCTGGGCAGGACGAGGGGCACCGGGCGGGCGACGAGGCTCCTTGGCCCTCCTGCATGAAAATCACAGGAGATGAACCGCTTGGGCCAGGACTGGTTTTTTTTTTTTTTTTTTTTAATGTCTCTTTGGCCGAGAACCGTTATGCACAGAAAAATGCCAAAGTCTGCAAGTCCAGGGCAATCACCGTGTCAGCTCGGAGCCGAGATGTTTCCCAAATGAACACCTGGGTGATGTAAATCACCCCAGGGGTAAACACTTCAGGCCTAGACCGGGCTGCGGGCGGGGCAGGGCGCACCCGGGGCGCACCCTCCCACCCGGCCCGGTCGGGAACCAGGCGCGGCCCCCGCGTAGTCGTAAAGGCTTTTTCATTGAGAAAGACCCCCTCCCAGCCGGGAGCAGACCCCTGTGTAGACGTCCAGATAGTGGACAGAAGCCTCCCACCCTCCCCACTGGCCGACTTACCCTGAGCTGCTGTCACGGAGTGAAGCTGTCAGAGGTTTATGTCCTTATGAATGGCTTTACAATACCCAGCGAGGGGACCGGGGCTACTGGCTTCGAGGTGGAGAGTTTTGAAGGCGGCATGCAAAGAGGAAATCTGAAGGGAAAAAAAAGAATTTGTGCTTTAACATCACGATAGTAAGATCCTCACAGCAGTAATAACGGTAACCAAACGCTCCGTGTGCAAAGCCCCAAGGTCAGCAGCAACCGAAGCGGCATTCCCACTTTTAAAACGCAGTGAACTGAGACATTACACTCTCTCTCCTCCCCCACTGTCTTGAAATCCTTGACTTCTAGCGGATGACCATTTGGTGTAAGCGACTGTTACAAAAATCCCTGAATGGGGGGAGGCACATGGCAGAAAACATCCCCCCGAGATCGCCAACTTGAGGATTTACATTCTGATGTTCTAATTAAAAAAAAAACTCTCCTAATTACTGGGTGAGGAGTATTTTAAATGATATATTCTGTCTTCAGCCAGACAGACGTGAGGAGGAGCCACGGAAACATTGTAACAGCAGCCTTCACTGTGGGCTTTTTATGGCTCTATTCCTTTCCACCACAGCAGGGATTAGAGCAGCGGAGAGAACTCGAGAGGAGCCATCCTGCCTCCAGGATCAACCTTGCACCAAAGAAAAATAACCAGGAGAAATTACTCTGTAGCCTGAAACGAATCTGGGATCAGATGGTTACTGATCAGAGCAGATGTTTAAATTGGATAAGTCAAATCGAGCATTATTAAATAAAGCTTGTTTAATACGTCTCGCACAGAAAACCTTTTGAAGAGCGTTGTAAACCTGATATTAGAAACCTGGCTGGGCGCGTGTCTCGGGGCTTAATCGCTGGGCGCGGGAATCTGAGTTCTTACGACAGAAAGTGCCCTTCCTTCACGATGTATTTCTCCCACCACGGATAAAATGAAAGCAGGAAGGTTTTCAGGTAGCTCTTGAAAACTGCTGATGCAAGATAGTAACTAGGAGACAGCTGAGCCACGTGTGAATGTTTATTCGTCAGACAAGGTGCAGCGCAGCCGCCCCGGGGACACGGGCGACCTGCTCTGGGGCCGAGAACGCCCGCGTGGGGGGGGGGGGGTGCTCTCCTGCCATGGTGCGGTGGGGGAGCAGCTGACCCGCGCTCCCACCAAACCTAAAACCACTCTCTAATGAGTTTTACAATATTTACATTTTCAATTTTATTTATAGGACACCAGATGTCCACACTCAAAAGAAAAAAAAATCATTTAGAATATAAAATCCCACCCCTTCCCCACACTCGATAGCGTATTAGGTATTTGTGGGTTCCCGCTGCCAGGCGTGTATGTGGCTGCCACCTCAGAGCTCGGGCCGCCGTCCCCTCCGGGGTTGGGAGGTGGAGAAGAAGCGCGGCCCCCATCGTCTGCGTGACCATGAGCACGCCTTTAATTCCGGGCCACATTTTCTCCCGTGGAAAGGGAAGGGGCTGGCACGTCCCAGTGAGGAGATTCTTTGCACCTCTCAAGGACCCCATTCCCTCATGAGTGCATGCTCTCACATGTGGGGTCAGAGCATCTGAGAACCCGCTCTAGGCAGACCTAAGGCAGCGGCTGCAGGGCTTCCCCAGCCATGGTGTGAGCGTGCCCTCGGGCTTGCAAGTCCCTCGGTGCCTTTCGTCCCTCACCCTTCAGAGTGGTCTTAGAATACCCAGCCCACGCCAGGGGTGATTGGAAAATGCTGTAAAAATACAAGTTGGTATTTTTGCTCACTTTATTGTTTTCGTGGTCAACTGCCTGGGTGCCCAGACCCGACCAGGAACCCATGACCCAGAGCCCCACACAGATTTCTCTCCTGAGACTGAGTCCCCTGTCCTCTCCGAGCAATGCAAGCTCCTGCCGGCTCCCTGCGTGCAACCCCATCTCCCCAGGGCCCTTGCTGGGGAAGTTTTATCCCCTTTCTCAACAGAGGAGCAGTTGGCTTTTTAGGTCCTACCCACATCAAATGCCCAGACTGTTCCCTCCAGTTCAGCAGCCTGGGACAACCATGTGGGTAGCAGAGCCGCGCATGGCCCATGAGGCACTGCCGGGGCACCGGGTTCAGCGCCAGGGCCCCGGAGCTCTCCAGAAGCATCCCTGCGTCCCCTCCTTGACCCTGGAGAGGTGTCCTTGCCTCCCTGCTAGGCCGATCTGCAGACCACTGTGCATCCTGCCCGGAGGGACCAGCAGGACGGTGGCCGCAGGAGGCTTCCTTCTGTGCTGAACTTCCCAGGAACGATCGGGCCGGAGGGAAAGCGGAGCTGAACGTGCCCCAGGAGGGAGGAGCTCAGCGTGGCTTGGAAACCCAGGTGGGCGCGCAGTGGCCTTCAGGGTCCTCACATGCCCCGCAGGGGGTTCCAGGCAAACTTTCGAGTGGTGCTGCTTCAGTTAATCAGTACGAGCAAGTAGGAAGCTTGGCCTTCGTTCCCTCGGCGGCGGCTGCAACCTCACACCTCTGAGCATCAGGGCCTGGGACTGAGGGCCGGGCAGGAGGTGGGGTCGCAAGACAGGGTGTGCGGCCCCCGGGACACGAGGCGGGTGGAGAACTGAGAAAGGTGGGGGGACAGAGGAGAGAGCTGTGGTGTTAGACGCCTGGGGGAGGGGGAGGAGGCCGGGGCCATTGGCTGCGAGGCGGGAGCTGGGGGAGATAAGCGGCTGCAGGGGAAAGGCGGTGGGAGGAAAGACGGGGGGGGGGGGGGTTCCACCATTTGGCTGGCGCCTGCTGGAGAGACCGGCCCCCAAAGCCCCCACCCCAAGCCTCCCGTGCCTCCCGGGACCCCCCCCGACTGTCCCGTGCGGCCTCCCAGAGCTCTGACAACCCAGGCGCCCGGCCCCACCGAGCCTCTGAGGACGTTCGGCTGGGCGCAGAATTCGGCCTCAGTGTTTTTCACCTGCTTCCAGGCAGCAGGGTGTGCAGTCAGGGGCTGAGATCCCCTGCCCTCAGCATCCACTTCTAGATTCCAGCCTCCTGTGCAGGCTTCCACTCGACAGACTGAAGACGTCAGAGGTTTGTTTTTAATTCACACACACTGAAGATGCCCCGTCGGGCGGCAGGCTTCCTCTCCTCTCTGAGCAATGCCGGTGGTCCAGCGGCCACAGCCTCCGGGAGGAAGTGTCCTCTCCATCAGCCAGACACTTGGGCTGGGGCCTGTGGGGGGGCTTGGTGAAGCAGAAGCACACACGGGGGAACACCTCCCAGGGGCCGACTCCACTCTGTGGCGCTGGGAAGTGCAGGCACCCCGCACTAACTTGTGTGCCCCGCTGTCCAAACCCACAGAACGAACAAACGGGGCTCCCAGAGCAGCTTCTGAGCTGGACAAAGACCTCCACGAGGACCCCTCATGTCACCCCAGTGCTTTCTCCTTCTTGGTAAATGTATTGAGACAAAACAAAGACAACAATTTAAAGTCTTCTGAAAAAAAGCTCAAATCTTGATGAAGCATCCATTCCAGTTACGTGTTCTAAGTAGTTCTGATGCTCCCTGGCCCCTCGCTCCCATGTAAATCACAGGTCACACTGATGGAAGGTAACGTAAGAGTCTCTAGACAGCCAGGCACAGGTGTGAGGGAGCCGCCGAGGCAGGGCTGCCCGCCCTGCAGACGGGGTCTGCGGGCGTAGAGGACGTGCCCTGGGCGGACAGAGGGAGGCCAGGGCTCAGACGCGGGCCCAGGAGGGCTGGCCCCACAGCCGGTAGGGCCCAGAGCAAGGATGGCATGGCTGAGTTGCAAGATGTGGCTGTTACTTAGGAGAACTTCTGAGACGCAGCCCCAGCCCGCCGTGCCGCTTTCTGTGAGTCTGGGGACCGCCTTTCCTTTCAGAGGCCTGTTTCCTCTCCCATAAGGTGGGAGCGGTCCCAGGTGTGCTGCACCTGCCTGCCCCACACTCTGTCCCTGCCGCGGGCAGGATCAGTGAGGCAGTGTCCTCCATCCTTTTCTCTTAGACTGTGAAGAGCTGGGGTCTGTTTGTCCTCAGGGAAAAGCAGAAGCTTTTCTGGAAATACCAAGCCAGTCTTTGCTGGGACAAACCTTGGGGCTGAGACAAAAGGGAAGTGAGGCAGGCTTGGAAAAGCAGCAAGCGCGGGAGCTCTCTGACGTTCTGACTGTGGGATGGGGACGACTCACAGCTCTGGTTTCTCTGCAAGACGGCGGGAGGACACCCCCACCACACGCCCTCTGAGTCCCACCAACCTGCCAATCTCAACCCTGGGAGGGTTACAGGAGCCAGTCAATGCTCTACGCTCATAAAAGATCAGCCCAGAGCCTTCCAGAACCTTCCACAGAGTCATCGCAATGAAAAGCAAACAGCACAAGTGGGGCTCTCACTCATAAACATCTCATTGTCATGCCAGCCAGAGGAGGTAGTTACCACCCCGAACCCATTTTTCAGATGCAAATACTGAGGCCCAGAGTGGGTCACTCTTGGAGCTGAGGCTTGAACCCAGGTTGTCAGCCTGAAGGGCCACTTGTTCACCATCAGCTTCTCCTGTCTCTCCAGGGACTTGAGAGATGGGAGTTATTATTATTAGGTTTTGGTTAAAGACAATTTTCTATTAAAAAAAAACCCTTTTGCTTTGAGGTCACTGGAGATCCACATGCAGCTGTAAGGAGTCACGTGGCGGGTTCCTGTACCTGTCACCTTAATGGCGACATCTGGCATAGCTCGAGAGCAATGTCACAACCAGAGAAGGACATTGTAACAACCCACCCCCGTTACTCACGCAATACGGCAACAAGGGATGCGAGGGGGCCGTGTGGAGCACGGACCATGTCTCCTTCACTCTCCTACCTCTGCCCCTCACTCCCTTTCTGCCTCTCGCTCTACCTGACGTTAAACCTCATGATGCGACTCCCTCAGAAAGTGTAAGTTCCATGAGGTCGACGATTCTTGTCCACTGCGTTTGCTGTTGTATCCCCAGTGCCTAGAATAGTGCGTGTTCGCTGCACACGGTTTTAGTAAATATTTTTAAAGGGATGGATGAACGGATGATGCTTTTTCAGAGACCCCTGTAACCTTTCTGAATTCCCTTTAAAAAAACCCTGTAAAGTGGGCTGACTGCTCCCTGCCTGCAGGTGCGCTGAGGATCAGGCAATGTGACCCACATCCCGTGCCTGGCACGTGGTGTCCAGCGGGACGGAACACGATGGGCTGAGCTGCGTGTGCTCCCCAGGCACCCAGGGAGACTCCCCCTGCGTCTCTGGCCTGTGTCGCTGGCCACTCTGGAAGCTGCCATGACTGCCCTCCAGGGTCTCTGGGGTTTGTCTGCCCCTTAATGGCCTGTGATCTTTCAACAGTTAAGAGTATCGCTAACAAGAGATTTGAGAACGATTTGTGTCACTTGAAGGAGGCTGGCTTTCTGGAGGGTGATGTGGGTCTCAAGTACCGTGCAGCTGCATCGAGTCTCCGTTAATTCTGCTGCCTTGAAATAATAAACAGCTTCGCACCCTCCATTGTTCTGGGGCCTCATGCAAACCAAGCGGGCCCTCTGCCCAGAACCCTACAAGGATTCGTTAAACAGGGGCTGTTGCACCTCCACCTCACAGGTGAGGCTCCCCTGCCCGAGGGGTTCTGGCAAAGAGCAGAGCCACTGAGCATCAAGTGTTTACCCGTCTCCTGACCCACGGAACCAGAGAATTTTCACAACCCGCGCCCGCCTCCTGAGGTGCCGGCTCTGCATGTGGGATCTTTTCACATGAAGAATGGGACGTGTCCAGCCCCGCACACACCTGCTCTCCCTGCATGTTCCTTTTAGTTCATGACAGGCAAGGATTTAAAAACAAACATATATTTATTTCTATCAAAAACTAAGTATTGTAGCATGTTCATTATAAAACAAAACATTCATTATAGAAAATTTATCAAGAATGGAAATGCTTAAGGAATAGTTTATCAATTAACTGTAATCCTGCCTTTCTGGAATGAACTGCTTTATTTTATTTTATGTTTTATTTTTCTGCTATGTCTCGGGTCTTTTTTAATGGAGGCGCTGGGGAAGGAAGCCAGGACCCGCGCATGCTAAGCGCCTGCTCGACCACTGAGCTAGACCCTCCCCTCTTGTGTCTTGTTCTGTCTCTCTCTCCTCTGTCTCCGTCCTTCTCTCTAGATAATGCAGTTTCGATTATTTTATCATTTTAGATCTTGTTTTTCTCATGAATATTTTATCATAAAATATTTTTATTTCTTTAAATATTTTCTGGGAACTTACATATTTTAAAATAAAAAAATCAAGTCCTGTTGTGGAAGATGAAGAAGGCAAAAGTCCAGAGGGTGGTTCTGCCAGTGAGCAGAGGAGCCGGGGGCCCGGTGGTGGTACCCACCTTGCTGTTCGTCATTGTTTGAGTCACCCTTCCCCCACTGATGGGCACTTGTGTTGGTCCTGAATATTCACCTTTAGAAATAATGATGTGGATGGATTCCCTTAGACGTGAGTCCACGTGAACCTGCCTGCCTGTGTCCTTCAGTGGGTTCCCAATGGAGGTCCCAGATCAAAGGGCGTGGACACACCTAAGCTCCTGGTGTGAATGGACAGAGGTCGCGCTCATCTACAGAGCCTCTCAGCAGCGAATGCAAATGCCTGTCTCGCGTGCCTTTGACAACACCAAATAATGAGACCTTGAACTTCCTTTTTTGGTTGTTGCCAACTTAAGGAGCAAGGATTTCTAGTCACAAGCTTGGTTCTGAAACACCTGACTTCACTTCCAGACACCTTCATCCTGAACCCAGTCTCTGAAGGAAGCACTGCAGCCAGCAGACTGGCGCAGAGCACCTAGCGGTGGTGATGGAGGTGGAGAGCCTGGAAATTTTTCTGCAAAACCGCTCCCTTCCCTTTGGGGAGCTCAGGCCTGGGGGCTGGGACCACCTCTCTGGGTACTTATCAGTCTTGGCTGCCGGTGGGGAATTTGCTGGGAGGTCTGGTGGGGAACTGGAACCAGGGAAGGGCACGCAGATGCCTGATGAGACTCGTGGGTGGGAAATGCCTTGCAAACTCTCCGCCTGTGGTTGAAAGGAACTTGAGATAAGAAGCCTGCCCCCTTTTAAAGAGCAAATGGTCTGGGGGAGGACTTCTGGAGACTGCGGTGCCCACATGCCCCGCGGGGGTGGACTTTGTGAAGCTGGCGGTGGCTTGTCCCCTCTCCTCGACCCCGAGCCCCAGCCTCTGCCCACCCCACCGATCACTGTCTCCCTTGACCCAGATGACATAGGGCATCAGTGCGTAGGTGCATCGAGGAGAGAGACCCGGCCCCGTCTGCCCTACAGAACCCAGAAAACACCACCACAGTAACTGGTCGGTGGCGCTGAGCCCTCGGGCCCTGTATCTCAGAGAAAATCTGCAATTCCAGTCGCTTAAACCTCGGCCCTGGTTGTCTGGTTTTCTGCTTGTCCCCACTTACTTTTGACTTTTTTTTCCTGTTGAGGTGAAATCAACATGCCGTAAAGTGAACTGTTTAAAGTGTCCCGACCAGCAGCACTTGGCACATTCCGTGCTGTGCAGTCACCACCCCACCTCATCGCAGGGCACCTTCATCACCCCAGAAAGACATCCTGGACCTTGGGTTGTCACCTTCACCCCACCTCCCCCGGCCTCTGGCAGCCACTCATCTCCTCTCTGCCTCGTCTGGCCGTTTCATTTAAGTGGAATCACACGAGTGCCTGCCTCCTTCGCTGAGCATCATCTTGTCAAGGTTCACGCGTTTTGCAGCCTGTACCAGCACTGCCTTCCTTCCATCCAGCGGGAGGACGCTGGTGCATCCATTCGGCCCTTGGACACTTGGGTTGTTTCTGTCTTTGCCCGTTGTGAACACAGCCGCTGTGAGCACCCATGCACACAGTTCTGCCTAAGTGCCTGTTTCCAGCCTTTCAGGTGCCCACCCACCCAGGAAGGGAACTGCCGGGTAATGTACTGACTTTGTATTTAACTTTTTGAGGAGTCACCAGATGCTCTTCCACAGCAGCTGCACCATTATACATTCCCACCAGCAAGGCAGGAGGGTTGGTTCCAGTTTCTCCAGCTCAGGCTTACTCTAACAGCATCTTTCCAGAGGCGACATCCTGCCTCTTTGATCTGCGTGATAATCCAGTGTGGACGGGGGAGAAGGCGGTGCCTTCCACATTGTTCCCTCGTCAGCCTCCATGTAAGACCCTGGGCAGACAGCGATCCCCTTCCCCATTTCCCAGCTACCACTCCACTTCTCCCACCTGGGTTTCCTCATTTAGAGAACGAGGCAACTAAACCCTCGAGCTGCAGCCCAGCGCCGGGCTCACAGGGGCACTCGGTAAAGAACGGCTGGGCCACACGGGCAAGCGTGGGGGCGTGTGGGGGCGCTGCAGGAGGCGCCGCGACTTTGGGGCCCTAGGCTGATGCTCTTTCCATACTCCGCGTAGCTGTGAATGATGTAACACGTACTGTTAGAACCACGTCTAAGACGGAAAAGGCACTTCTAACGTGTAAAGAAATGCCAAAAAAAGGCGGGGAACTGAACCAGGCTGGTTCTGACTGCACCTCTTTCGGGGAGGGTGGGATGTCCAGGGGCAGATGCTGTCCTGAATTGACGGCTATTCAGGAGGGAGTGGCTGTGGCCGCCTCTGCGGCCTGCCGAGCTCTATACACAACCTTTCAAGGGCCAAATAAATGCAGTAATTTACTGAGAAAAGGCCTTTTGGGGCCACTTCTGGCACTAAGGTCTGAGGACTTCTGGGGCAAAACCAGCATCCATCATCTGCCATGACATGGTCCTGTCAATGGCCACCCTAATGGGAACAGGGCTCAGCGGGACAGCGTGACCGCTCCCCTCCCCTCCACGCTGCCCTGCAGTCCTGGGCAGCAAAGAGGAGGGCAGGGCTGGTCTCCTCCTCGCAGCTGTCCCGCAGCTCCTTTAGGCTACAGGAATCAGAGCCACTGGCTGCTGGGAGTCCAGACTCCTGCCTGCAGGAACTCCAAGGCTGGGCACTGCATGGCCTTGGCAGGCCCAGGTTTGGAGATGAGATAGGTGGCCTCCCGGGGGAGGCCAGGGTACACCCTGATCATGGCCAGAGCTCTGGTCCTGGACCATGCTCTCCCCCACAGGCTACATGATCTCGGGTGAGTCTCCCATCTCTCCACAGGGTACATTTTTATCTGTGAAATGAAGAAGAATTTTCACCCTACAGGGCTGTGAGAGCAGACAAAGCACGGAAGGCAAACACATGCTCCTCAATGAACAGACACTATTTTGCATACATGAAAAAGGGGGTCGTTCAGGCCAAAGTCCAATAGAAATAGAACTGAAGCCACAGATGTAATTAAAAAATTTCCAGCAACCACATTTAAAAGGATGTAAAAGGGAACAGGTGGAATTGATTTTCAAAATATTTTAACCCAGTATCTCTAAATTATACCATCCTGCAATTAAGATAAAACTATTGGCATACTTAATGCTTTTTTATACAAACTACTCAAAATTTGGTACACAGCCCCGCTCCGACCAGCCACATCTCAAGGGCCTCAGTGAGCGACCAGACAACTGGTCCTGGTCACGTCGGGGAAACCGGTGACCGGGACGAGGGCGGCTCAGGGGCTGGGTGAGGTCAGAAGCCAGACCAGAGTGTATTTAATTAAAAGGTGGATCAAAAAAAAAAAAAAAACAAAAAGGTCATCCCATTTCTGCATTTTAGAAAAGAAATTCTAGATGGATGCTGACCAAAATGCTAACTGGCTACCTCTGGCTGGTGGGTTACAGCTGGGTTTTGGCTTTTGTCGTTGTCTTATCTGTGTTTTCTCATCTTCCCACAACCAACACATGCTCACTGGGGACCTAGAACTTTTAAAAGTATAAGTACCATATTGGGACTCTAACAACTAACTTCAGTCTCTGGGGTACACAGATGGAAAGGAGGCGGAGGAACCTCTGAGCAGAGTTGGGGTGAGAAGGGGCACTGCTTCTCTGAGACGCCACAGCCCTTGGGTCTGAAGCCCCATTCTGACACTCTTCTGACCCACCCTGACTTGTGAGGTCTCCTCTGGGCACCCCAACACCCACCCCAGACTGCAAGCAACTTCAGGGAAGGGAAAATGAATTTACTGAGCATCTACTAAATGCCTGGCATTGTTCAGGACACAACCTTGCATCCATCTTTATCTTACAGATGAAAACACAGAAGCTCAGAGAGGGCAAAACACCTGCCCAGGAGCCCTCAGCCTCTGAGCGGAGGTGGCCGGAGCCTGGCGATGGCAGTGGCCCCAGGGGCCGCACTCTCAGAAGCAGGGAGCCCAGGCACATGAGTCCATTTCACCCGCCAACAGCCCTGCAGAGTAGGGTGCTCGCCCTAAGCCCCATTTGCAGTCGGGCTGGGTACAGCCTGGGCTGTGCGCCAGGCTCCCAGGAAACGAGAGTGCTCAGAGGGCTCCCCTCTAGGCCACCTGTCCCTTCTTCTCTACAGAGACCACAGCTCCTTCCTCTACATCACACTCCTGGCTCCTGCAGTGTGGACTCCATCCATATCGTTGACTTTTCTGTGCCTCCTCGTGTGTCCCAGCCTGGTGGGCACCCAGGAGATGCCCCCTGGGCTCCCAGGGATGGGAGCCCGTCCACTCCACCACTGGCCTCCAGAGGAGAGACCAGCATGTGCTTCTGCGCCCTGCTCCGGGCTCTAAACGAAATCAGACGAGTCTTAGGATCAGGATTGGAGGAACCACAAAAGGAGAAATGTGAACAGAAAACAAAACAAACACCTGTGTGTGCTGGGGCTGCAGCAGTACGTGTGCACGCGGGGCTCGGGGTGGGAGGGGGCTGCTGAATTTAGGCAAAGGTTCAAGCTGATCATTGCTGTTAGCAATGCGTCCAAATGGGGAGCCAGGAAAGGGCCTCAGGGAAGCCGCGTGCCTTCACTCATCGTCTTGTGCCCCAGCCCATTCACACACAAGCACCTGCAGGCCACCTGTGTGGCAAGGGCACGGTGCCCGCATGGGGTGCCTACTTAACCAGAATGTCAGGACGGATAACGCGGACAGGCCTGCCAGGAGCTGGGCAGAGTGTGGGAGCGCCATCAGCTCCCAGCCACGGGTGGCTGCCGAAGGCTCAGAGGTGCATGGACTGTGCTCACGTGTGCAGAGGATGTGGCTGTCCCCTTGGGGGAAAGAACACCCCTCATTGTAAGCAAAAGACCTGGGAGGCTTTAAAACACACTCGTGTCCGGGCCACCTGGACGTTCTGATCCACGGGTCTTTGTTTATTTACTTGTTTGTTGTTTCTGTTTCGCCCCTGGTGGTTCTCAAGAGCGGCTGGGTTGAAAGCTTGGCCCTAACCCAGCACCATGCGCAGTGAGGTCCCCATATCTTCAGCGGGTGTCCCTCGGGAGCCTGTCGCAAGGGCCTGAGCGGGCTGAACGCCCACCCGTCACCGTGTGGAAATGTGTGATTGTTGAACAAGGGCCCCCAGTTCTCAGCCGGCCCCTCTCCCACAGGCCAGGCTGCCGACTCGGGCACCCAGAGCCATCGCTGGCTTTCTGGATGTTGTAAAACGCAGATTGCTGCTTGTAGCCACTCAGGGTATATAACACGAGGTAATCAATCCAAATGAATAAACACAGTGCAGAGAATCAAAACCAGCCGCAGCGTGAAACCCAGCAGGCGGCAACACCGCAGCCTGGAAACGAGAGGCGGGGCAGGGCTGGGCCCACGCAGCCTGGGAGCCTCATCTGAGGCCTGATTGTAATCATCGCCCTGGCTGTCTGGGGAGGACTGATGGCTGCGTGCCAGCCGGTGCCTTCCAGGCCCTCCCTGACCCTTCTCCTTGTCTCTGCCCCCGAGACACTGCCCCCGAGACACTGCCCCGCCCTCTGCTGCTCTCTTGGGCTCCCCCCTACCTGTAACCATCTGAGGGGTTGAAAGATGGCCCCCCAAAGACATGCCCACATCTTAATCCTTGGACCCTGTGAATGTGACCTTATTTGGAGAAAAGGTCTTTGTTGATGTAACAAGGTTAAGGATCTCCAGCTGAGGTCATCCTAAATGGGCCCGGGTGGGCCTTAAACCCAGTGACCGGGTGTACTTACAAGAGACGGAAGAGGAGGAGGGGCCGCGTGACGACAGAGGCAGAGGCGGGAGGGATGAGGCCGCCAGCCAAGGGATGCCTGCCGCCCCCAGGAGCTTCAGCCTTCAGAGAGGGCCCGGCCCTGCTGACACCTCAACTTCAGACCTCCTGCCTCCAGAACTGGGAGAGAATGAACTGTTGTTTTATACCCCTGGTCTGGGATAGCCATCTGCGTTGGTCCTGGGATCTGCGGTGGTCCTAGGAAATGCACGCACAGTCCAACCGTCTATTTTACTTTCCGAAAACCTGTCCACGGGCTGCCCTACTCAACTGGAAGGAGGGTAGTGGAGTGTGCATGTGGTGTCCACATGTGTAGCCCCAGTACCCTCATCAGGCAAAACTCCAGCCCCCGGCCCCAGGGAAGGGGGAGCAGCCATTGCTTGGTTCTCCAAGCCAGATTCTCAGTGTGTCCTGCGCCCACAGCAGCGTGCAGAGCCCCAGGGGTGCTAGGCTGAGGTGCCCTGCTCAGAACCCAGCTTAGCCCATTCCAACCTCCACCACCTGGAGGCGGTGCATGCCCAGGCCTTTCCCTCGGGACGCTCCGGGAGATGGAGCTCCCCATCACTGCCACGCGTCCTTGACCCCAGTCCCCCGTGTCATGGGGCTTCAGCCACAGGCAGCCCTGGGGTCCCAATGTCTCACTCTGCCTCGGAGCACCACCCCCTTGGCCCAGCCACGAGCTTCCCCAAAGCCATGCCTCCCCTGGGTGCAGCGTGCTAGCCCTCGGAAGTGCCCTGGGGCACGGTGGGGCCAGAAGAGCAGACGTCTGTGCTGGCTGGCTCTGTCACAACCAAGTTCACCCTGGGGTAAGTTTCCCTGCTAGCTGTCTTCTGCTCACCCCTCCGGACCCATGACCACCCTCCGGGCCCTCTCTTCCATTGGGAGCTGAGGGGATGGTACAAGAGAGCAGGGAAGGAGGCTGGGTGTTCTCTGCCCCTCTCACTGGGCCACCCAGCCCACTGCATCCTCCTCCTTATGACCGCCGCCCTCGGCTGGGCCTCTCGGTGGCTCCTGTTGCCTCCTGTTGCCTCTCCGGCCCCTCGGCCTTGCATTGTCTACTGCTGCCCGTCCGTCCTTGTCGAAGTCCAGCGAACTTGCCCACATCTGCGGACAATGCCTTTGTTAAAACTGCCTCCATTTAAAACCTTGTTTGAGTGGTTGTTTATTTCCCACTGGGCAGGCCCCTGAACGGTCCTGTGTCCCTAGTGATACTGTTACGCATCCTCTATTACCCACACTGGACAGGAGGCCACACCCCACACACCTTCTCGTGTCTGAGTCCAGCCTCGAAGGTCCCACCAGCACGTGAGCTCCCGGAGGTCAGGGCTTTGCTTTAATTAAAATTTGTACTGAGATCTCTGGGCAATAAAAACAATCCAGAGATTTTCAACACACTCTTTGTCCGGTTTCCCCCAGTGGTAACATTAGTATAACGCCCTAAGTGTCGCGCTGACGCGGACCGCCCGCTTTACTCAGACATTCCAGTTTACCGTGGTCGTGTGTGTGTTTCTGTGCACCTTTATCACACGCGTAGGTTTGTGTATCCATCACCACAGTCGTGGCACAGAACATCTCCAAACCACAACGATGGTTTTAATCTGATTTCTTCAGTTTTTATTAACTGGATTTCCTCAAGAGTCTCTTAAAATATGACTCCATCACCATTTTATCCCCAGTGCCCAGAACCGTGCCTGGCACTTGGCAGAAATTCAAAATGTACGGACTTGGCTAAATGCTGGGTGTGTTTCATCCTGACTACACCCCCTTCCTGTGGACAAGGATGCGGGGGCTCAGAGACGTCCACCGTGTTCCTGGGCGAGTGTGGGCTCCTAGTCGCTCTATTGGACTGCCATCCAGGCTTTCCTTTCTGTTCAGGAAGGGCTGCCCTCTGTGGCCGGCACCATTGGCACCAAGTGCGGGGGACTCTGCGCATCCTTGTTCAATTCCATTCGCTGCAGCCTGAACGCATCCATCTCTCTCTACTCTGTGGTCCAGTGTGTTCTCCCGCAGCTGTGCTAGGCCGGCGTCCTCTGTGCTCGTCCAAGGATGATAAAAGCTCTGGGCAGGACGCAGTGGAGCCTGGAGCCTGGACGGCCTGATAACTGGCTTTCCCTTTGATGTTTTTCAAGTTCAGAGCGGACCCAGGCCCCCTGGGCCGGCCTTGCACGCTTGTTTATTTGTGTCCCGTGTAGGCCTTTGAGATTTCCCCTTCCCGAGTGGGACAGCCATCATTACTGCTGTCATTACCCTATTGGAAATGTTGCTAAACCCCCTCTCCGCTCCATCCGACCCCTCCTCCCCAGTGCCCAAGGAAGACCACCCACGGCGGCAGACTTCCCTCCATTTAATTTTCGTCTCAGGATGTAAGCTTGCAATTTCATCACAATTAAAAAAAAAACCGAAAACAAAACAAAAAAAAAAAGAGGCCGGCCTTTCTGCTCCCAGACCTGGGGGCCATCCCTCCCTGATGAGGCAGGGCTTCCAACGCGGGGAGGACAAGGGACCGATTTCGCAAGAGGACACACGATGCCGTCCTTCTGACTTACGTTCCACATGAGTTAGATCAGAAAAAGTCAGCTAAGCCGCGTTCTTCTCGTAAATACCAGCAAGTAACTCAGAGGGCACAGGAGAACCACGCCATTTCCTCTCCGAGAACACACATGCGCGGTGGGCTGGAACGTTATGGACGCTGAGGACATCTGCAAAGACCCTCACGACTGTGGGACCCCCTTGCCACGTCTCCCCATGTGTCGCCTCCTGTATATAACATTCGCCTTTTGTTTTCTTCCTTTCTCCCTTATGCGGTTTTTCCCTGGATCTTGTACAGCCGGGTCTAAGATACACCCGTAGTTGCCCCACGGCACGCGCATACGCTCCCAGTGCATTTCCCTCCCCCTACTTCCAGCAGTTCCCTTTCTCCGTCTTGGAAAATGTTGCTACAGGGCTTGAGCATAACGGGATTCAAGTGGGTGACCTGCCGGGGAATCTGGCAGCTTCCACCACTCAGCTGGTTTCTTCTTCCTCCATCATGCTTTCCTACCCTCTTTTTGTGTTTTTTTCCCCCCCTTCCTTCAGGGCAGTAATAACTGTGTGTGTGTTTTTTTCCCTGGTGAAGGCTGTTTTTCAACCCACCTTCAAGGAGAACATTGGGAGGGAGGAATAAGCCTTGTGTCAACCCCTTAAGTCCCCAATTTGGAGAAAAAAATGGTCTAGTCAAAGGAAAGGCAGTAGAAATGAACTGGTCTCTAAAATGATGCTCTATTCCATCTCCACTGAAGAAAATATAAACTCCAGCCTCTGTTACCCTGGTTTACCAATGTCTCTGGGCTGCTCGTGAGACCACACAGACTGCACACAGCACCACCCCAGTGGGTGCCATTCACGTGGTGGCAGCACCGTGCCATGTGCGGGACGGGCGGAGGTCGGTTTGCACCCTGCAGTGGGTGTGGGGATAGACGCTCTCATGCACTGCTGGCTGCAGTGGGATTCAGCACAAGCCCTTTGGAAAGACGTATGACAATTACTACCCAAATTAAAAATGCGTTTTCCCTTGGACTCGGCAATTCCCCTTGGGGGACTCTGTCCCACCGTTAGACGTGTGCTCTCACAAGTACGTGCAGGTTTATTTATTGCAGCACTGTTTGTGCTAGCAAAAGTTTAGAGGTAAACTAGATGCTGGTCCATAGATGATGAGTCAAATAAATCCTGGTATATCCATGCCGTGGAAAGCAACACAGACTGTAAAATGAAGAGGCAGATCCAGAGTCCCTGATGGGACTCTGTGACATCGCTGTGACACACCCCTGAGAACCTCTGAGCTGTGGAAGTGTATGCCGTCTACTCCCCTGATGAGTTGGGTGCTGCTGAGCAAGTTATTTAACCTCTCTGGGTCTCACCTTCCTCATCTGTAAAATGGGGGTAGTAGTAGCACCTACACTGTAGCACAGAAATCGAAGAGAGTTCACGAACCAGTACAGACTAAACATTTAGGACAGCCCCTGGCACGTAGAAAGCGCTGTGTCATCACCGTCACCATCATCGCCATCCTCAGCATCAAAGAGGAAGCACATGCGTGCAGACACAGGCTTAGGTCACCCCTGTGAGGACATGCTGGAGCCACAGCTGACAGGGGTTGCTGTTGCCAGGGAAACTGGAAGGCTGAAGGTCAGGATGAAGTGAAGGAGGACTCATTTTTAACTTGTGACTTTTGAATTTCTATCACATATCTGCATTCTCTATTTTCTTCAGTATTTTAAATGAAATTTGCAAACATCGCAGAAAGGTTGAAGAACCGAGCAGTGACCATCCACGCTCCTGCCACCTCAGCTCTGTAATTAGTGTGTTGCTGTAGCTGCTTTGCCTCCCATCCATCCACCCATCAGTCTGCCCACCTATCCATCCATGCTTCCACCTTTCTACTCACCCACCTGCCCATCTATTCATCCATCCACCTGTCTGTCCATCAATCCCTCATATGACTTTCATAATGCATTTCAAAGTAGGCTGCAGATATCAGTGCACCTCCCCCTAAACTCTCTGGCATGTGCATCATCAGCTGGAGTTTAGTATTTGTCTATGGGTTTTGCTTTTTTAGATAAAACTCACACAGAGGAAGTGCACAGATCTGAGGTGTCTGCCCGATGGCTTTGATAATGCATTGCCTATTTGAAACATAAATCACCTGCTAGTAAAATGTGGCTGAGAGAGACCGAGACACAGAAGCCAAAATAGTGTTTTGAACCCATAGAGAGGACAAACATCACGAAGCCAATGCGATAACGCATCTAGTGGAGAGGGCTTTACAAGTGACAGAGGTCTGTACAGATGGGTCTCAGTTACAGACTATCCCTATTCCCAGGAAGCTTGTCCCCTTTTGGAATGTTCATAGCTAGATCCTCAGGCAGGAGGTGCAATAAAGTTGGAGGTGTTGGCGTCAGCCTGCGGGGTTCAAATCCCCGTCCCTTTGCTGGCTGGCTGTGTTATCTTGGAGAAGTTTCTTAGTGTTTCTGGGCCTCAGCTTCCTCATCTGGGAAGGATGCTGTTTCCTGCTTCTGTTGGGGTTTGTGGGGAGGGTTCCGTGAGCTAAAATACACAGCGTGTTTAGAAGAGCATCTGTTGTCTAGTGGGTGCTCCTTAACCCTTGTCTCTTGCTATAAATCACACATCTCCCTACCTTTGCTTTTACTTAAAAAAAAAAAATGGAATTGGAAAGACCCAAACCAGTGCAAGGTTAAGTTTTCCATCCTTAGGGGAAAAGCATCATCTCTCCCTACAGCTCCATTGCCCTCCGCATCCTTCGCAAAGACCCAGGGAAATGAATCAGCCTGCAGCCTCTGGCTCTAATTCTTTGATTACTACATGATTGCAGCATCCACTCAGTCCGGGGCTAAAAATCGAAAGAAAACAAAAATTCTTGAGTCATTTCCAGATACTGAATCTGACACCACTATTCGTCTCTCAGTTTTGGCAAAACCTACAAAATGAGTGACCAAGAAGGGTAAGCAAGTTTAAGTAAACACTCTATATACTGATTCATGATTTAAGTACATCGGTTAACATTTAGCTTCATTTACCACAGTGTTTTAATGTCATTAAGAATGTGACTTCTTAGGAAAACTAAGAAAGTCTGTTTTTAGCCCAGACATGCAATTAAGGGAATTAGTAATGTGATACGTCATCCTCGGGAGCTCCGAGACGGTAAGAGCCCTCGTGCAGCCCTTTTCAGAGACGTTCTTACGACCCACGCCAGAGCTCACCGGGCTTCAGTCTGAGGGCAGCAAGGAGGGGAAAAGGAAGAAAAAAAGAAAAGGAAATCACTGCCCCAGCGCCGAACGGCAGTACGAAGGGATTTGTAATCGTGTACAGACACTGAATAGTCATAAAATCGGGGTCCATTCTGGGGAATTAAGTCGATTTCCTGTCTGGATTACAACCACTCTCAAGCATCCACTCCAGCTTTGCAAGGATTCATGTGTGTGAGACTGGAGAGTGTTTTCTGGGGCTGGAATGGGGGGGGGCAGAGAGAAGGGATTTATTTTTTCCCCGTTAGGGGCCCGGATGGAGAATTCCATCTCTGACAAGCTTTGGGGTTTCGCTGGTTTCCGGGAGCTGGAGACCCGCTGGGTCAGGGGCTCTGCGCCTTGGCGCTTGAGGCTTGCTTCTTCAAAGTGGGACTGGCCCGCGCACTGAGGGACACTGAGCAGCACCCCTGGTTCCCTCACTGGACACCACAGAACTGCCCCGTCCCGGTCGAGAGCACTGATTCCAGAGTCCGACGTCTGGGCCCAGCGGGTAGGGGCTGGACTAACTTTTCAATTGTCTTCACTTCAGTTGTTCATCCATAAAATGAGGGCGTCCCCACAGAGCCTCCCTCGTGGGTCTCCCTCAGGAGATCAAACAAGAGAACGTCGGTGGAACTCCTAGCTCAGTGCCCCATACATGGTCAGGGTCAAGTCTCTGGCCGTTACTACTGTTGTGAGGTCGCAGGTGGTGGGTGGAGGGAGGCGGGAGGAAGACGGCCCTGATCCCTGGAGCAGGTTGAATCTGAGGCTGACCCAGTTGTCTGCCTACCTGATCGTCGCCCCCACTCCCTTCTTCAGAGCCCAGGGTGGCCCCACCCACCGCCCACTCTGTCCGCCTGGCTCTGTCCGGCCACTGCCTGCCTGGCTTTAGCCTTCCCTGGGTCCTGCAGCCCCACATCCCTCCTCCCTCTCAATCCCAAGTGGTCAGAGCCTGTTGCACAACTGCATGTTGCCTTCTGTCTTCCCCTCCTCCATTGCTGTGGGCACGGCACCTGGGGGGCGCAGCCAGAGCAGACACTGGCCTCACAAGGCAGCTGAGGGAGTGACCCTGACCCTGGGGACCTAGAACCATGCTGAACACGTGGCAGGTGCCCAGTGAACGCTGAGCATAAGAGATCGTAGGAATGAAAGGTTGGGTCTGTGCCTCTGAGTGGTATGCCCACTTCTTCCCAGAAAGAAAAAGTGAGGGGAAAAAAGACACGAAGTGTTGTTTGGATTTCATGTGAGCACAGGAAAGGTTACCTTCCTGGAGGGTAAAGTTCACCCTGCCTACCTGCTTATTCAGTAGCCACCTACTCACACATCTACCCACCTAGCAGTCCATCCACGCACCCACCCACCCATTGGTCTACCCATCTGTCTACCCATCTACCCATCCATCCATCCATCCTCCGATCTACCCATCCATTCCTCAAAAATGTATTCTGACCACGTGCCAAGCACCGGTTGGGCTAGACCCTGAGGGTACAGAGGCATTTTAGCATCCATTCTGAAATAACTCAGAACAAAGCTCAACCCAGAGGAGATACCATGGGTGTTTGTTGAATGACTGAGTGAATGGAGGAGTGAAGCAACAGATGGCATCAGGGCAGATTAGTCCCAAGAACCAGTAGTTGCTTCCGGCTTCTGAGGCCTCTGGTGTCTCGGGCCTTTGGCTCTGTCTGCAGGCGCCAGGCTCCCCTAAGCAGAGGGCCAGCAGTGGGGGTGGCGGGCAGAGTGACATCTCCCCACACAAGCAGAGCTCCCTCTAAGGGCGCGCGGTGCTGGCCAGCGGCTGGGGAACACTTCTACACTCAGGGACCCCTCCCGAGGAGACCCCACATCCACGCTGAATTGCTTGGTCCTTGCCAACTGGGCCAGTTAGTTATCAACCCACAGCCCTGGCACTGGTGCAAAGCAGGGCTTTGGGAGCTGGGGCACCCGTCTTGGGAAGCTCCACTCCCTCCTCTAGTGAGCTCAAAATCTCCCTCCTTCTCCGGAAAGCCTGTCATCAAAAGAAACAACATGAAAAAAAAACAGGGAAAGCTGAGGCACCGTAGTGCTTGTTAACCGAGACACACACTGTGCTTGGCATTCCGGGGCAAGGCGAGAAGCCGCGTTAGCCTATCCTCCGGCCCGTGACCTTGTGAGCTGTTGGAAGGGGACGTGTTTACCTGGACGGATGATCCTCAGTGTCACTTCCCGTTTGTCAGGTCAGACGGTAGCTGGAAAGGTGGGGGGGGGGTACTGGGAAGGGCCTGACCGAGAGGAGCGTGCCCCACCTGCCCGCACAGCTCGGGGAGGATGGAAGAGGAGCAGGCTGACCAGGGCGTTTCTTGGGCAGGCGGCGCGTCCTGTCAGCCGGCGGCTCGGCCTCCAGCCCCTCCTTACTCACTCCTCTAAGAAGCCGAGGGGCCCAGACTCCCGGCTCCCTCACGTTGCAGCTGCAGGCAGGTGAGACCCAGGCTCCGGGGAGACAGGTCAGACCCTCCACAGCGCACGTGCCCGGTAAGCAGGGCGACAGCTGTGCGATCGCTCTGGTCCAGCACCACACAAGCACTTCCCAAGGGACGGCTCGCCACCCCTCACAAGACGCCGGGGTGGGGGCGGACGTCACTGCCATGCTGTTCATGAAGCTGCTGAGGCCTAGCAAGGTTCAAGCGACTTGACGAATAACACGGCAGGGCCAGGACCGGACCCAGTCTGACACCTCCAGAGGACCAGTGTTGCAACAGGGTGGGACTGGGTGTCTTGGCACTGGGGCCGATCAGCCCCCAAAGGGCTGCAGCTCCCCAGGCTGGAGATGACAGGGCCAAGCCGTCCATTCTGGGGATGGAGAGCCTGGGGCATGGGTGGGGGACTGGTCCAGCGAGCAGGCTGCCAGTGCAGGGATCACCAGGGTCACCTGGGGACAGCCCTGAAGGTTGACTGACCAAACCTCTTTCCTCAAAGCAGCAGCAGGAGGGGAGGGAAGACAAGTCTTGGGAGTCCCGGCATCTTGCAGGGGCCCCACGGTGTGTTCAGAGCCGTCTGCACTGGCCCACCACGAGCGGACCCCTGAGAAGGTGCCCCAGCATCCGCAGTACAGCTGGACGCAGACCTCCCGAGCTATGGCAGGAAGACCAGCCTCGCTCCGTGAAAAGGAAGCTGGTGTTAACGTCAGAATAACAGAACTTACTTTCAAGGGCGAGGAGAAAGGGCTTCTGCAACCCAGCGCAGTCTCTTTCCCTCTGCTGATTGTTTTCTTCTCTTCATGCCCCCAAACATCAACCCCAGGGTGGAAGATCACTTCAAATCTCATTCTGTAGCATGGAATATTTTTCTTGCCATTTCCTAGCAGAGACCAATTTTGGATGAATAACTTGGGACCGCAGAAACACGACACCTAAGCACCAGCGCTGGGTGGCAAATTTCTCTGTGACCACAAACATCCTTTCTCCTCAAGGACCAGACTGGAAGCATCTGGGCTGTTTGTGCAGCCCATCCTCAGCAGGCGGAGGCGGGGCCCCCTGGTAGCAGCACTGTGCCCAGTTCCAGGTTCTACCCCCAGTGCCGTCCACCTGTCACCAGATGCCTTGTCCTCTTTGTTCTGTTTTCCACAGCGCCAGCAGGTTCTTTAGTCCCAGGCGTAAGATTCTCCTTGCGTGGAGGAGGAGGTGCCTAGCTCAAATCTCGTGCTCACAAATATCCCAGGATCACCACTGACGCCCCGGCTCTGTGCGTGGTGAGGAGAGAAGGGTGGTGAACCAGGGCCCCTTGCCTCCATTCTTTAGTCCTCAATTTACGCTGGTGTTTGTAGCCTTTGATGCCCACCCTGTTGGAATTTGGATCCACTTTGGAAGTAGAAAAGGACCAGGCTTCTTACCTCCAGGGGCACCCCACCCCCGACCATTAGCAGAGGAGCAGAGTGCAAAGCAATAAAGAAACCTAAAGGGGAGACTTGTCTACATCCCTTAGCCTCTGGTCTTTTTTATTCTCTCAAGGTTGTATTACAAAAACTTTCAAACATACAGAAAAGTTACCCGTGGTGAACAGCCACATGTTCACCACTGAGATTGTACAACTGTCAACATTCTGTGATTCTTGCTTTATCACTTTCCCATCTTTCCTCCCTCTCTTAACCTCCATCCATCCATCCACTCATCCATCCTTCCACCCATCCCTCCATCCTTCCATCCACTTATCCTCCTATCCACCCATCCATCCCTCCAGCCAGCCAGCCACCTTATTCTTTTTAATACTCTATTTTTAGAACAGTTTTAGATGTACAGAACAATTGCCAAGACCGTACGGAGTCCCCATACATTCCACACTCAGTTTACCGAACTGTTAGCATCTTAGTGTCAGCACAGCACATGCAGTGTAATTAGTGAGCCACTACTACTATGTTGCTATCACATCATGATTAACTCAAGCCCATACTTTATTCGTATTTCCCATTATGCTGTCTGTCCCAGGACCCGAACCAGGATCCAACATGACAGTTGTCATGTCTCCTTAGGATCGTCTTGGCTGGGACAGTTTCTCAAACTCTCCACGTTTCTGATGACCTTGACAGTTTTGAGGAATATTGGTTGGGTCTTTTGTAGACTGTCCCTCTGCCAGGATTTCCCTGGTGTTTGCTCGTGATTAGACAGGGATCCATGTTATTTTTGGACGCATGTTCTAGTCAGTTTATGAGCCTCTTTCGTCAAGTGAGGATGAAGAAAATGGTCCTCTCTCTGTATCTGGGAATGCTGTGTAACACCGGGGAAGGCTAAGGTACTGCTGGGTTCAGATCCCAGCTCCAGCATTCACACGTGGGGACTGTGGCCAAGACACTTAGTTTCCTTAAGCCTCAGTTTCCTCCTCTGTAAAATGGGCACAAATGGTTCCTCACTCAGAAGGGGCTGTGAGGCTTTCACGCAACTCTGAGCACAGGGAGCCGTCGCCTAAGACTGCCTGTTGTTCTTGATGCTACAAATGTCCAGCGTCCGACGTAGATAATTATGATAAAACCTGCAGAGGTTTTGTTTTTGTTTGTCCCTTTCAACAGTGGGACAGTTGGATGTGGCCCAGCCCACCCCCAAATGCTGGGGCTGGGGACACTGGTGATAGCTCTCGAGGAAGGAGTCGGGCTTCAGTCTGATGGGAAGCACAACCCCCCTCCAAAGGCCAGCCCGCTGGCTGTCCAGCCTCTCCCAGGGGCATCCCCCTCTCTCCTCTCAGCCCCACGTCTCCAGCCAGGAGCTCCCTAATCCCCTGGTCGCTCCCCTGGCAGGCAAACACTTTCCTAATACTGCAGGGAGGAACATAGCTAATCCTTGGGCCTATCTTATTATTGCTGCAAATATTTCTTTTTTATTGGCTTGAAAGGAGATAAGCCGGGTGGGGGAAGAGCATCCTTCCCGGCCCCACGGGAATCCCAGGCATGTGGCCTGTGCTTCCCAAGTGCAGCCAGCAGGCTCTGAGGGAGGCTCCAAACAGTCTTCTGGCCCCAGGTCGATTGCTGCAAAACCAGAGTCAGGCAGCCCGAGACCACGGGTGGCTGTCCAGTGGTTTCTGGGCTGGAGTGGATATCCTTCTGGAAATTTCTCTGCACACAGGAGGCCCGTGACGCTGTTGCTGGACACATGTGACATCTCATTTGCGAGCTGACTTCAGTTTCCAGAGATGGAGGAGCCAAAACCACGTCTCTGCAGCGGAAATCTGACTTTGCCGGGGAGGACAATCGTGGACTCGTGTAACCCAGCCCTGAGAGCGGGGTGGGATTCTTGGTAGATAACAGGCCCGGGGATGTCAGAGCCGAAAGGAGGCTTCCGGGCCACCTCGTAACTGCCACTGGCATTCACGGCGTTCTGACTGTGGGACGGGCTCTGAGCTGAGCAAGGGGCGCCTCATCTCCGCGAACCCTCCCATCCCCTCTGTGAATTTTATTGTCCCCATTTTATAGATGAGGAAACTGAGCCCTGAACATCAAGCCATGCATCCGAGACCTCACAACTAGAAGGCGGTGGGGCCCTGATTCAGCCAGGGTCTGTTGGGCTCTGGAAACTGTTTCCTCACCTGGGCACCCACAACCACCCCGTGCAGGGCTTTTTAGCCTGCATGAAATGGGCTCCTTTGGGTGTCACTGAGTGGGCTTCAGGGAGGTTGGAAGCCCCCAGGATTTGCACAGAGAACATCGTGCATTTTGCTGGGTGAGGGTTTCCGAGGGGGTTCAAAACCTGCACCCCTCATTTTTCAGAGACAGAAGCAGAGAGGCATGCAGGTTGCCATGGCTACCCAGCAAGCGAGATGCAGAGCTGGCCTCCGTCCCCCACTGCCCATCCACTGCTTTTCCTCACACCTTTTGTGCATGAGCACATTTTTAGAGTATTTTATTCTGCATGAAATGCACACAGAAAAGTGTCAGGTACATGTGCAAAGCTCAACGTGTTATCAACAGGGAACACACCTGTGTGATCCCTCCCACCGCCACTGCTCATCAAGGAATAAAATTGTAGTGGTACCCAGAGCTCCTCCCCAGCTTGAAACCCACTTCTCCACAGGCAGCTGCTCTCCTAGCCCCTGGCATCCTGGGCCACTTCCACAGGCGCGGAGCCCGATGTGGACAGACTGACATGGTGCACACTCTGCAGAGCAGCTCTTGACCCAGCAAGATGCGACCAATGCGCTGCCCTGCACCGGTCTGTCTCCGGGGCAGGGCAGCACTCTGCACGCACCTCCCGATGATCATCTATCTGTGCTCCTGCTGAGGGCCTGCTGGCCGTTTCCAGTCTGGGGCTGCAGGGACAGGGCTTGTCTGCACGCCTGCTTGGCCTTCCTGCCGTGTGTGCACCTCGAAGCGGGCCTGCGGGGTCACCCAGCAGGTGCTGTGTCAGGCACTGAAGATGCAGAGCCGCTTTCCACAGGGGGAGCTTGTCCTCCTATGAGCAGCTGCTCACTTCCTTCCAATAGTTAATTTTAGCCATGCTGGTGGGTGAGGGTGGAACACTTACTTTAAAATGTAAGTAAAACTGGCCTGCTCTTTTGTTTTCTCCATAGTTTAAGGCCTTTTTCTGAGTCCCTCTCATTCCCTGGCCCATGACACACAAAGCCAGAGGCTGGACGCAGGCTGCCGCTGCCGCCCGGGGCCAGGATGAAGGGTGACCTGTGAGCCTCGGTTCTCACGGGGAGGGGGTGCTGGGTGGGGGTCTTGAGGGGCCACCATGTACTGGCTTTGGGCAGTAGCATCTGGGGCGGGAATTCTGGGAGGGAGGGGCTGTAAAACCAAGCCTGCCTGCCGAGACTACTGGGTTTTGATGAGCCCTGGGTGGGGTTGCTGACAGCTCTAAGGCACCGCAGGGTTTTCACTGCGTACCTCTATCCTCTGTCTGTAAGGACTGAGTTCCCAGGGTCAACGGCACCGCTGGCTGAGTCCCATCGCTGCCTACAGCTACCTGTTAGCTGGTGCCCCTGCTGGGGAATAGGAGCTTGGTCGGGGCTGTGATGGCTGGTGCCCGCCCTGCACTGGGAATCTGATCAGACCCCAACCTTACACGTGATCCCTACCCGCATCGTGTCCATTAAGAACAGAAGATGGCTTTAGGCACAACTCTCTCCTTGGGTGGCCTGGGAATCCTGGTGTGCAGACCCCTCCTTCCCCAAGGCCACCCACATCTGGAGGGAGGTGGGGCCGGGGGACACAGTGGCCGAGCTGCCTGAGGATGGTACCTGGCTGCAGTCCCTCAGAGACTGCCAGCTGAGGGCCCCTCCCTGCGGGCCAGCCCCTAGACACTGAGCTGTCTCCACCCCACACACCTCTGGCCCCGACAGCTGATAGGAAAGAACGTCTCTAAATCGAACCCTAGGCTCTCTGCCACCCACCCCTCCCCCAGACCAGACCCTGAGCCCACACTTCAGGACTCAGTAAACCATTCCTCTCCCTCCTGGCTGCCCTGCACGGCTCTCACTTACTCAAGGTGCCTCCTGCCTTCCCTCTGCATCCTGTGTTTGGGACATTTGGGACATCTGGGCCGATTCTAAGTGGCAGTTGTCAGAAGCCTCAACATGAAATCTACGGAGAGACACTTTTCTCCCCCTCTTTGCTGCTAATGAGGCACTCTCACTGTCTGAAAACTCTCCAAGGTGCGGGTTTCTCTGTCATTGATTCTTTGTCCCTCTTTTCTTCTCTGCTCTCTGAGTTTGTCTGGGTCACCCTGCGGTGCCAGCTCACTTCTCCCAAGGCTCTTCTGCCACACACACACACACACACACACACACACACACTCTCACCCAGAGATCCATGTGCAGGAAGTTCCAATCAACACCAGAATGCAGGCAGTGCAATTCCTAGTGAGGACACAGGCACCCTCAGGATGCAATTCAACTGGCTCTAACTTGATGGAGTGTGTGTATGTGTGGGCATGGATGTGTATATATGTGTGTGTGTGTGTCGGGGTCCCAGGGTTTGTTTTATTTGCCTAAGATCATAAACAAACACACCCATGGATACAGCCACCCAAAACACTGCTCACCGCACGTCAGTGAGGAGCGTCTGTTCACACATTTATGCACAGGTTGGGTGACTGTTTAACTGACCATCTCAGTCGGGACACTTTTGAGAGCGAGAGGGTGTCACGAGTAATGGTGCCAGGACCAGGGTGTAACGCGGGCTGTACCCTCCCACCTGTATGCGGCAGGCAGTGGGGTGTGGGGGTTGCAGCCCCATCGGAGAGCCAGCCGGCAGGGGCACATCCCGGCAGGGCTTGGCCTGTGCTGGGTCTGGGCCGGGCCGGGCCGGGCTTAGGCCGTGGGCCACCCCTGCCACAGAGCCCCTGGCACGGCTGCCTCCACTTCTGGGCCAGAGGGAGGACTCCTGAGATAACGGAGCAGGACGTGCACGCCGCTCTCAGCGTTTCTTGACACAATAGAGAAATACTTCAGTTTGCATCTATTACACCAGAAATCCAAGAGAAAGACATCAGAACCGAGCCAGACGCAAGATTTTCCCTGCTGTGGAATGCTTTAAGCCCTGTTGCCGCAGCCCACGGAACCGCCCCCTCTCCATCGACTGTGCCGGTCCCACCTGGCGTGGAGGGAGGCTGCATCGCACAGAGCAACTAGCCAGCTGGCTGTTCGTCTGGCGGGACGGGAATCTGGATGTCTGGCGGGGCCCTCCCTTGTCTCCCGAGTGGTGGCCTCTGGGTAGCACTTTTCTTCCCAGTGGGTCGCTCTGGAGTGGAGGCGTGTGGCGTGGGGCCGTGCGTCGGCCCCCAGGTGCTGGGGCGGCTGTCCTCATGGGGGGACGGCCCCCACAGCTCACCCGGGGGTCGTTTGAAATGGTCGCTGTTTTGTGGGGCAGTGAAAGTGCTCTTTGTGGTCAATTAATGCCTCCCACACTTGCCACCCTTTTTAAATGGTGTGGAAAAGGCAAGCTGTGTGCTGTCTACGGTCCGCTGTTATACTGTTATTTGGTGAACCTGTTCCCGTCGCCGCCAAAGCGGGGATGTTACATGCTCGCCCGAGGACGTATTCACCAACCTATTAAAACTGGCCATTAAGTCTGAGTTACTCGTGAATTCTCTTCAGTTGTTTTGCACAATGCTATGCTATGTCACCATCACAGTAAACCTAACAACGTGAATCTTGGCGGGTGTGATCTGCAAAAAAGCGGTCCCCAGCTAAGATGATTCTGGACACTGAATATGCAGAAATATACAAAGAGAGGAGATACTTCATGAGTGACATTCACAAAAAAGTAAGTTTCGGAATGACTTTGCGGATCAAAAGTTTGCTTTTAGAATGACGGTTTTTGTGAATTTAATTTTCCCTTTAATAGTTATCACTGAAAGCAAAAACTACACGCAGGGAATAAAAGAGGAAGTACGGGCTTTTCCGCACTGGCAGCTCCTTTAGAACCTGCAGCAGAGCAGCAGCGAGGGGGCCCACGCGCGCGGGGGAAGCCACGCACTCCCTTCTGGCGAGCACGCTCCCGGCGGGGCTTCTGCTGAGCGCTCCCGCTCACCGCGGGGAAGCGCCCTTGATGCCTTTCTGACTCTTTTAGGAGAAATCCGGCACGGAGGCAAACATATTTCGGTTAGCTTTAAAATCTACATTCTCCGTGGAAGAAACAAGACATGCCTTTCTAAAAGACATAATACTCCATTCCCCACACACACATGTGTTTCTCACGTTGGCAAACGTGTTATAATTGTGTTGAACTATCCGGTCTCTGAAGTCTTTGGAAACTTTACAGAGGAAACATTTTTATTCCCCTGAAGCCCTCCTTTGCGTGTGTGTGTGTGTGTGTGTGTGTGTGTGTGTGTGTGTGTGTGTGTGTGAGTGTGAGAGAGAGAGGGAGATTTAAGGACTTCAGAACTGAAGGTTAGAAACACCAGACAAATTGTCCCGAACCCCTGAAGCCTCTGTTTCCCCGAAAACGCCCCAGACGCTGTTTTCTTCCTTTCTGCACGATGCAGGGTTCTCTTCAGCTTCCCCACAAATCCTGAAATTCCTTTGTTTAAAACAGAACAGAACAAAACAAAACAAAACTTGTGGCTTTTCTCAAAATGACAAACCAAACACGCAGACTCTCAAGCCCCAGGACACAAGCCGGACTGTAAACCTTCTGACTCAACAAGCAGGTTTTATGGAGGCCCCAGTAAACCCAAAGGATGGCAATAAATAAATAGCCAAGGGCCTCTCCCGCACAGCCACGTCTCCAGGGCCTCGGACGTCTGGAGGCAAAGGGAGAGCGCCGCGCGGCGCACGGGCCGAGGGAGGTGCAGGCGGATCACCCGGCCTCTACCGGGCAGTCCGGGGGGGGAGGCAAGCTGGGCGGCGCAGCTAGCGGGCGCATTCCAGAGCATTCTTCCCAACTGCCACCTCCACCAGGTATGTAAATGTTTGGATAAACACTAGAAGGCACATCCAACCAAGCAACTAGCAAAAACGGCAACTAGTGACTAGTGTTAATACTAAGGATGTGAAAAGGCAGAGGCAGAGGACTTTAACTCCTCAGAGCTGCGTGACGCCCTGATGTGAATCTCATCTCTCCACAGAACAGAGCTTGGTTCCCGCTGCTGAGTCTTGGGGGTCCCCACCTGGACTGGCGAATCCCAAGAGTCCTGTTCCAGCTGGGTCATTTCCACTCCCTGGACCCGGGACCAGTCACTTGACCTCATCCAGCTTTCAATTCTGAATCTAAAAATGGGGCTAAACCCCTTTCTGCCTACTCTCTGTGGAGACTGTGTGCATGAGATGAGTTAAAAAGGGAAAGAGGAAAATGCTGTCCCCCGGGCTGGACCTCTCTGTGCTAGCACTCGCCACGGGGTGGGGCTGACATCATGGGACTATCCAGTTGATGCCTGTCTCCCTGCAGAAGCCAAGCTCCCCACGGGGAGGGGCTGGGCCCACTGGTTCCCCTAAGGCGCCCAGCCTGGCCCAGAGCACTCCGTGTCTGAAGGGATTCAGGCCCAGTGGGTGGCCTTGAGTCTGATGGTGGTGGGGTATCCACCAGGTCTGACGGGAAGTACGGCGAGAATTACAGTGAAATACACAGACATTGACTGCTGGTCCTGCTGCTGTGATCCCTTGACGAGGTCCCGGATTCTAGATTTGAAAGCCAACATTGGCCTGTGATGTGACAAGTGTGCAGGACACACCTCAGAGTAGGGAGGGCCCCCAGCTGACTTCCCCACCGCAGGAAGCCCCCTCCCTGAGTCTTGTTAATCAAATCCCAGCCCACCCCCTTTTGGAACAATATGCCTTACGGAGCAGGATTTTCCCATCTTCCCTGGTCCTAGGGAAGCTCCAGGTTCCTGGGGAGGCACCTGCTGGCATCTGCATAATCTCTCAGGGTCCCCGGCAAGGGAGCCGGTGCCCTACAGTGTGAGCGGCGGGGACTGAGGCTGCTCCCGATGCCTCTGCCTGATGAGCCTGGCCAGCAGGCCAATGCCTGGCATTTCCGTGGTGTTGGAGACCCTCATCTTTCTTAATGGGACCATAAAAGTGCCATTACCCCACAAGGGTCAGCCCTGCACCCAGTGTGGAATAACTAGGGGGCGGTGCTAACCACCCTCCGTCAGAATCCTTTTTACAGACACTAATTCCACAGCCTGGCTGGCTGCTTCCCGTCAAGCCGCTGGCACCAACCCTGCGAGATATGTGTCTCCCCATCACCCGGCACAGCTAGGCGGGAGGCTGGGTCTCTCCTCCACCCCCAGCTCCAGGCAGTCAGGCAGGAGGAACACAGAGGAGCCGGAGTCAGGAGCTTGGTGACAGTGATCTTGTCACTGCAAGAGTCGCAGACTTATGGATGGCCCCGTCCTGAGAGGAGCTGATGCTGGGCAGGTTTCAGAGGCCCCCTTGGCTGAGAGGTCTGCAGCCTCGCTGCAAAATAACTCACTCTCCTGGCCAGCTCCTGGAAGACTGCACAGGCAGGCAGTAACGGGTTTATTTGTTCAAGGACAATTGCCCCAAGCGTCTGTCCACAGGGTCGCCTTAGCTGCGAGGCCCTCAGTGTGGACAGAGCGGTACATCCTGCACAGAGGCACTGGCCCACAGGGGCAGGGGTCCCAGGGGCAGGGTAGAGGGAGGCAACACGGCCTGTGTGTGTGTGTGGGGGCTCCAGATGGCCCCACCCCTCAATTGCTCATTGGGCGACTGGGGACCAGAACACAAGTATTAGTTGAGCACCTACTATGTGCTATGTGAGGCAGGAGAGGCCTCTCAGACGAGGGGCTTTGCAAGCGGAGAAGGAGCGGGCGGTGTGGGGACTTGGGGGGAGGTCATTCCAGAAAGAAGAGCTGGCAGGTGCCGACGGAGATGCCTGAGGAGCAGACAGGACTCTGAGTGGCTGCCGCAGGGCAGGCAGAGGCAGCCAGTAAGGGCCTGTGGCTTAGGGAGTTGAACTGGATTTCATGGAGCTGAGGGGCCGGGGCCAAGCCAGGAGACCAGGGAGGGGGCTGGAATGGGGGCAGGCCTGCCAAGGCTGGGCCACAGGTTCAGGCGGTGTGTTACTGCAGAACACTTTTCCCCAAACTGAGAGGCTCACAGACACCCAGTACCATCTCACATCACGCTTAATGTCTTTCAGAAAGCCAGGAATGTTTATACATATCTAGGGCTTTTTAACACAAAACTAGAACCTCCCCCTCCAAGCAATACAGTTTTGCATTTTTATTAATACAGTATGAGCATTTTCTCATTGTATTAAAAGTTCTCTCAACATTTAAAAAAAGTCCTGGAAAAATATCTAGACAGACACAAGCCACTGGTGGGTGGGTCTGGCACGGAGCCCGAGTGGTCCCAGGGCACACCAGATCCCAGACGCCATCACCCCGCAAAGACTCCTCCCCCCGTGGCTGACAGGCCTACACCAGGCCAGTGGGTCCACACAGCACCCTGATTTTAAGACGTGGCCAAGAACAAGTCTCACCGGTATACGTGCTTACGTGTGCCAAACCCTGTTCTTGATCTTGGAGACACTAAGTCGAATTCCCTTCCTCCACGGAGCTCAGGTTCAAGAACCAGAACGTTCTAGAACTTTCCAGTAGCCAGCAGTCCAGGTTAATACTTTGGAGTTAATACTTTCAGGAAACTTGACAATTTTTTTTTTTTTATTTTTCATCTTGATATTCTCACTACCTGTGGGACAGCCAGCAAAGAGTCCTTTAAAAATGACATTTTTGGGACTGAGGTAAAAGTCTGGGACGTAGACAGTGGGGAAGGTCGTGGGACATCATGGACGTATTTCATGTCATTGAATTGCACACTTAGAAATGGTTAAAACTGCAAATTTTGTGTTGGTTGTATGATCCCACAACTAAAAAAAAGTTAGTAAGGTCATACACCAAAACGCACTGAATTGTACACTTGAAAAGGGCGGACTGTATGATATCTGAATTTATAACTCAATAAAACCACTTAAAGATAAATTTAGATAAATAAAAATTTCAAACGATGCCTTTGAGAAATAAAAGATAAAGCAATCGATCGTCAAGAATACTTCCAGACTGAATGCTCCTAACCCCTAATTTTTGTTTCTTACTAGCCAAGCCTTTGCTCAGCAGACAATCAAAGGTAAAACAGCAGAGAAGAGGCCGAGCTTGGAGACCTGCCAGAGACACTTCTGGATCATTGATTCAGTCCATTTCATCACGACGGACACACAAGAGAACTGGACAGGTTCTAGAAATCAACTGGTCTCAGAAGTAACTCAGTACCCCACCAACTCTGTCAAAACGCTCTCTTCACTCTCTTTATACCAATTATGATTTGATTTCTCATAATCCTGGAGTTTAGTGCTTGTGTAAAGGCAAAAATCCCCACAGGACAGACGTTTTGTTCAGCAGAGGGAAGACCCAGTTTGCCCATTAAATGCTCACATTCACACGGCCTGTTGGTTCAACCAACCACTCAAAGAAGTCAAACCCAGATCCCAACAAAGGTGAACTGAACAAAAATCAAAATGTGCGGTGGGTGGGGTGGGACTCGACACCATGGGAGGAAATGGGGATGGGAGGGGGCTGGGGCCAGTTCCCCCAGAAGGAACTCATGGTCTCAGTTTGGCTTCAGGTATCTTTAGGAACAATTTTTCTTCTGCTGTTGGCCGGTTCGAACGTGGAATTGCCCTGGCTACTGGCATTTTGTTTAACTGGCGCTGATGGTGACCAAACCCACAAGGCTGATCTCGGCACCCCCAGTGCTGCTGATTGAGGTGAAACTGAACAGCTTGGATGTGACCACAAAGCCCACTGAAATGTGAGTGCCCCAGGTCGGGCTGGACTCAGCGCCCGAGGAATAGAGGCTTCACTGTGCTCCGGAACAGGACCCAGTCCAAACCCAGGGGTCTGGGATAGAGGGGGAAGTGGCCGGAAGGACAGTGCAGTTACTGAAGCCAGAAACTTTACTTAGTAAGTGGAGCAGAGCCTGGCATTGCCCCCTGCAGGCGGCTACCTGGGTTCCAGACCCAGATGATGATGGGTAAAGAGGAAGGAAGCCTGATGCAGGTCAGGGGAGGCTTCCTGGAGGAAGCGGCACTGCGGTAGAATCCTGAAGGAGGTGGAGGGGCCCTCCAAGACTGGGGGAAGGACTCCAGCCAGAGGAAGCAGGTGTGCTAAGGAAATCAGGGGCCTCTTGGGAATTCCAGTTTCTCCAGGGTGATGTCCCCACAAATGGGCAGGGAACCTGGAGAGAGCCAGGGGGCTGGGCCTGGAGATGGGGCTCTGCCCTGCAGGCAGACGGGCCCCTGGAAGGGATCTAATGGGCAAGTGGCATGATCAGGTGTGGGTGTTAGAAATCCCTGGAAGGTGGGCTGGGTTGGAAGGGAGCAAGGCTGGGGGAGGGGGACCAGTTTGGAAGCTGTGAGAATAAATCAGGCAAGAGACAGTGAAGGTCTGAGTAGACAGTGTGGCGGAGACGGTGGGGCAGGGCACAGCGTGGACTCAGGAGGAGTTTAGGAAGATTTGGGATGTTCCCTCATGGCCCCTCCAGACCGCCTGTCCATTCTTCACCCTCTGCTTCCAGGGAAGCCCAGCCAAGGGGAGCCACGCAGAAGACCAGAGGGAGGGGCTGGGCAGGTATCCACCTGCTCCTGGGGGGGTCCCTCCCTGGGAGGTCACCATGGCTGTCGTGTCCCGCACTCCAAGGCTCACGATGGTCACTTCTGCACACTCTCTCCTAAGTCCTGCTAACCTCTTTCCCCTTGTCCCCTCGGACACGGGTGGCAACGGCTCCACTGCCCACCGGCCCTGGTTTCTGGAACTTCCCCTTGGGCCCCCCAAACCCCCACCCTACTCATATAAAAATCCCTTATGAAACAGATCCTGTGGAATTCTGAAATCTGAGTGGTTTGTCTGCTTCGGATCAGGACCCTGGTGGAAACACAGGCTACATTCACTTCTCAGAAGTCTGGGGTCACGTCACAGGCATTCATTGTGTTTCTAGACATATGTGCCGGGCACAGTGAGGACAACAACGCAGGTGGGTCCTCTATCCACACAAGACCAGGGCAGCACCGGGGGACCTCGGTAAGTATGCAGATTCTTGGGCCCCACCCCGGCCTCAGTAGATCTGAACTTCTGGGGAGGGTCCCGGAGTCTGAATGTTAACAAGGTTCCCAGGGATTTCTGTGCAGACTGAAGTTTGGCCACAACTAGGGGCCAAGTACCCCACTTAGAGCTGCCAGGGTTCCTGCTCAGTGTTCTTACAGCCAGCACCTTACACGCGGCCTGCTGGGGCGCAGAAACAGCATCTCGGACAGGGGCCTCCGAGCTGATCAGCAGCCGTGTGAGTGCCAGTACCCAGGCTGCCAGCGCCGGTGGTTAAAGATTTGGAAAATCACCCCTGAATTCTTATACAGGGAACTACTGATGTGTTCATTTGTGTCCATTGATAGTTTTCTGCTGTTTGTAATGTGTCTCCAAACCCAGAAAACTGTAAGAACAACGTAACAGTTTAAAAACTGGGAACCTGTTATGCACATGAGAACTTACGGTGCTCACGCTGCAGCCGACAGCAGCAGAGTCTCCCCCTCTGACATGTCAGCGGCAGCGAGTCCTGCTTTGTGAATACTGAGAAGTTGGTGGTAATTGGTCGTTTTATGCGAAAGCCAAGTATCTTCTCCTTAACAGGCACGTTTACAGCAGGTCCGATGATCTGCAGGGGGTTCCTGGTGTTCTGACAAACAGCTCTGCTGTGTGCCCCTTCCGGGAACCCCTCACCTGGGCACCCTCACTCTGACTCCCGGGAAGGGCCCTCCCTGTCCATCCCTGGGCCTTTCCATCCATCCACAGTTTACTGGGCCCCTAGCACGTAAGCCTGGGCTGCGAGTTCAGGAGAAGTTTCAGCTCCACACCTCCTCACTCCTCACCAATCCACACGTTTTTCTTTCTCCTTAGTGCCAAGATGTTCAAAAACAAGACAGAACAGAACAAAACGGGCCCTTTCTTTATCTTGCTTATCTATGCATTTAGTAAATTGCAGTGGGGGCTGGGGAGGGTGCAGCTCAGTGGCAGAGCGTGTGCTTAGCATGCACGAGTTCCTGGGTTCTATCCCCAGTACCTCTGCTAAAAAAAATAAAAATAAAGAAATTGCAACAGGTAAATGTCACCGCCATGCCACTACGGAGAATAAAAGCCCTCATTTGCTCTCCTTTGGATCGGATTTCCAAAGGGGTCAGACATTTACAGAAATGGCCCAAACTGCACAAATAAACTGTAGGTCTAGCGCAGAAGGTGGTTTACATTACCCTGGATCAGATGAGTTTGGAAGCTGTAGCCTCGGCCCTTTGAAAACCACTTTGCATCACATACATAAGCTCTGTGCCCCGTCTGGGATCCCTCAATCCCATCAAAAAGCTTCGAGGAAAGGCCTCCTGCCCTACAGATCCACGGCCTGGTTCACACTCCAGCTGGGCAGCACTCGTCCCCCAGGGTCAAACAAACAGGGACGTCAGCCCAGGACTCCCAGCATGCCCGCACACCGCGGGCCGGCAGAGTCCCTCCCTAACTTGTGTTCACCTGCTGGTTCTGGGCCACCTCTGCCCACCCTGAGTGCCTCAACAGCAGGACCTGGGTCATGTTGTCTTGTGTCCCACATCTGGGCTCACAGCTGGTTGATTTTCCGGTTTGCTAACCACCCCCATTTTACAGATGGGGAAACTGAGGTTTGGCAAGGGCCCAGTGACTTGTGGGGGCCGATATTCCCTGATTCTCAGAGCAATGCCTGTACTAGTTACTAGGTGACTGCCTCTCAGCTCCAAATCCACCTGCTGCGGGTGGAAACGTGAGTATATGAATTGGTGGGGGGTGCTGGCCCATCTTCAAAAGAAGAAGGAAATTTGGACTCAGACGCACACAGAGGGAAGAAGGCCACGTGAAGACAGAGACAAAGGCTGGAGGGATGTGTCCACCAGCCAAGGGACCTCGGGGTCCCCAGGAGCTGGAAGAGGCAGCAAGGACGCCCACCGGAGCATCTGGTGGGTTCACGGCAGCCCTGCTGTGCCCTGGTTTTGGACTCCTGGCCTCTGAAAGGTGAGAGAGTACATTTCTGTGGTGCTGAGCCCCTGGGCTGCCCCAGGACACTCCAACACTGCCCTCTGTCCTTTGCACAGTGAGGCGGGAGCTGGGGCTTTGCCCTCAACACCTCTCCCAGCTGCTCCCCATTTGCTTCTGCATGTGGGGGTGCTACAGGGAGACTGCTGCCAGGAAGGGGAGGTTGGGGGAGGTGCTCCTCCTGTATGCCCCCCACCCACCAGCATCATAACAGCAACATCCTCCATCCCAGCCAGGCAGCTGGTGCCACCGGCCAGGTCTGTCCCCTCCGCCGTGGCAGAACCAGCCTTGTTGTGCCCCCAGAGTTCTGCTTCCCTCCCTCTGGGGTCTGGGTCCCAGCTTCACAGGACCTGTCTTCCAAGCTCCCCAATTCTTGCCAATCCCACCTCTTCCCTTTGCACCCTAAGCCCTAGAGGTGGGAGCTGCATCTGTCTATGGTTCCCACCTTGGCCGAGTCTCACGCTGCCTTTTTGCTCATTCATTCTTCTGACACCTGGTCTAAAAACTGCCTATTAAATTCTCTCTGTTAAAGTAACTGGTGCCTTTAAAGGGTCCTGAGTTCTATTTGGGATGACAAAAAAGTTCCAGAGGTGGACAGTGGTGATGGCAGCACAACAACGTGGATGTGCTTAACGCCACTGAACTAAAAATGATTAAAATGGTAAAGTTTACGTTTTGTATGTTTTCTCTCGCACACACGCACGCACACCCACAACATGACGTTACGGTTCCTGTTTTCCTGACTGACACACATCACTTAAATGGTGATGCAGAAATACATGTTTAAGATGTGGGTGAGACATTACCGAGCATTTACCGGGTGCTAATCTGTACTAAGTACTTAACCTTCAGAGTCTTTTTTAAACACTTAAAAAAACTGAAGTATAACTGATTTACAATGTCGTGTTGGTTCCTGGTGTGCAGCACAGGGACTGAGCCACACACAAACCTGCACATGCTTGTATCCGTCATGACAACCACACACCACTGGCTCCAGATCCCTGAGTGGCACAGTAGGGCCGTTGTTCATTCTGTACATGGTAGTTTGCATCTGCCAACCCCAAACTCCCAGTTCCACAGTATCCTGTAAAGCATTTACTGTCCCCACCTGAGAGACAGAGAGGCTGAGGCCCACAGAGGCTGCGCTTCTGGCCGATGGAGACGGCAGATGGCAGAGGTGAAGGCTGGGCAGATGGGCCCTACCCTCATTACGTGGGGCCCCTCCCTGTCTCTGGTAGCTTCTTTGCTAGTGTCCCCTGGATCTGATATTAACACAGCTGCCGATCCTTATTTTTAAATTAACGTTTGCATGATAGATCCTTTCCCATCCTTTTACTTTCAACCAACCTACCTATGTCAGCATATTTGGAGTGAGTTTCTTGTAGACAGCACACAGTTCAGGTGTGGCTTTTTTTTTTCCAATCCACTCTGCCCACCTCTGTTTTGATTGTATTTAGAACGTTTATATTTAAAGTGATCATAAATCTTTTACAGCTTGTCTGCTGTTTTGTTGTTTATTTTCTGTTTGTTATGTACATTTTTCATTCCTTTGTTCCCTTTTTCTTGGCCTCTTGCACGTTACCTGCACATTCGTCTGATTCTGTTTTGACTCACTTATGACGTGTTTGGGTATACGGCTGTTACAGCTTCCTTGGGCCGGCTCTAAAAATTACCACCTCTCAACAGATTCCAGGCTTCCCATTCCCCATCTGCGGTATTTGGGAGGCAAGATACGGATGCTCAGGGGACGCCCCACCGAGACTGAGTCATGCCCCAAGTTCCGAGCTCCCTCAGCAGCCGGCCCTTCCCACCCCCACTTCCCGGGCTCTGTGAGTGTGTCTGTGGGGGTGCACTCAGGTTTTTGGCTGTCGGATGGAGGGCCTGGAGGATGGTGCTCTCCATCTCAGCAGGAACCAGATGTCTCCTGGGAGGGGACATCTGGACCTGAGTCCTGGCCTTCAGAGCCCCTGCTTTTCCATCCACCAAGCTACCCTCAGCCCCCAGGCTGTGGGGACAATTCTCTCTCAGGGTCACTTTCTCAGCCCCTGGCTGGGACTTGTGGCTAAAGGCACGCTAACCTCCCCTGCGCCTGCCCCAGTTACTCTGACCGAGGAGCCCTGCCGGGCATACCCTGCTCGCCTCTCTCAGCTGGAAGCTGACTCAGAGCACGTGCTCTGACCGCTTCCTGTGGAGGCCTCTGAAGCCATCTGACCCAAGGGTTCCTCACCCGACTCTCCACGTTCCCCTTCCATCACTCAGTCCCCTCCTGTAGGGGTGCTCAGGAGAGAGACATTTCAGCCCCTTGTTGGTCCATGGCTCCTTGGGTGGCCCAAGGAAAATCCATCAGCACACGCTAAAACCTCCATCTCCTCATCCCATCTCTGGTCTCTGGAGGCCCTGAGGAGGCAAGAGAGATGCAGAGAGCCAGACGTCAAGGCCACTGCTGGGGGACCTGCTAGGTGGTGGTCAGTTATAGGGACAGACCCTCAACACACTTCTTCCTGTCAACTTTTTATGCACAAGCTATGAGTTCTTCACAGAAGTTGCGCATTACCTCAGTCAATCAGCGAGAACAACTGGACATAAATAGGCCCTTCCACCCCCCACCTGCAGCCCGGACGCGCGCCCGCACCTAGGGCGCGGCACTGCTGTCACTGGGTGTGGGCACGTGTGCGAGCCGGTGCCCACGGAGCCTGGCCCTCTAGTGAGGTCCACATGGCGAGAACAATTCTTTTTATAAGTTTTCATTGTTTCTTAGGCTTTTATCACACCCGTTTTCTGTTCGGTCTCTCACCCATGCAATTATGGAACAAAATTTTTCAAAAAACTGAGAACCATTACACACTTTCTTTCAGTTCCAAATCCGCCTTACTTCAAATTCATTTTTCCACATGAAATTTGGGGAAAGGGGCAGAATTTGGAAAGCCCCACAGAAGAGACCAGACACGGGACGTCATAAAGGCCTGAGCCATGAGGCGCCAGCGGCGGCGGCTACACAGGGGACCTCTCTTCCAGGAGCCGTGGCCCCCCGTCATCCACAGCAGAGGCCGAAGGAGGCAGCAGTGGGGAAACCTGGAACCAACACTTAGCGTTCTCCTACTTAGTGTCTGCAGCTGGGCTTAAGAGATTGGTGCAGGCAGGGAGACACTCTCATCCTTAGCTCACCCCAAAGGCAGCTCTGGGCTCTGTCTGAGATTGGGCTGGGCTGAGAAGGGAGGGCAATGGCTGAATGCAATCGAAAAGGCGGGGGGTTTTTAAGGATGACACTAGGCATCTCCTGATTACACGGGGAAGGCTGGCTCACCCTTTCAGTAACCACACACAGAGAGCCGTCTGCCTGCCCCCGCTCCTTAGCCATCGTCGCCATTTCCAAACCACTTTCTTCCATCTTGACCATCTCTTGAAAATCTCGTGCTCCTGCAGGTCACCGTCATGGAGGGATTCCACTGTCTCTCCTCTACCCATGGAGTGCGTTTTCATTCCTGCTCCTCCTCTTCATTCCCCTCTCCAGCACCCACGGGTAACCCTTCCAACTCCCGGGCCCCTCAACGACCTGGCCTCCCCAGTGCTAACACCCTTCATGCACTGGTTAAACTCAAGTTGGGTTGCCTGTGTCTAACATGGGAGAGAAATAAACCTGTGAACTCTGGATGTCTGTTATATAAGTTGAACCTACTTCCTAAATTATGCAAAGGAGAGTCTGTCCGTTACTGAGAAGCAGTAAGACCCGGAGAGGAAATACTGAGTTGACCACGGCAGGCGGGGCAATAGATGGCTTCACAGGATCCCAGCGGCCCCAAGCTTGGCCTGGAAATAGCCACCACACCTGAAGGGCCAAAGGGACAGGAGGCAGGCCGTATCAGTGGAGACCTAAGTGGACATCGACGTCCAGGGCAGGTGTGTCTCCCTGTAATATCAGCACCAGGTAAGTCCCAGAGCTGTCAGGTACCACCCTGGCAAAGTGATGGGAGACCCTGGAAGGGACCAAGATTCTGCGAACAGAGGCTCAGACTCGGAGTTAGTGGAGCTATGACGACTTAAAGACTCTATGGAGTTGTCACTGCTCCACCACCCACCCCTACAGCTCCTCAGGGACTGAGGGACATTTACACATGGGGTGACCCTTATCAAAAGCCACCAGCCAAATCTGGGGGGTTCCAGGGCCTCTCTGCCATGCAGATTCATCACTTTCAGATAATTGCTGAATTAGGGTCCTGGGACGATTGCTTTTATCACTCAAAGCACATCGCTGCCTGAGACCACCAGAGACTGCAAGGCCACTCCCCAGTGACCTTGCTAAGAGCTGACGTGTCATAGGTAAAAGCTACTCCTATGGAGGCAAAATAAGAAAGGGGTTCAGTAACCATGCAAGGAATATCAGAATGAGGAATCCCTTCGGATATGTGAAGGGAGAGCAAAGCCCAGCAACCAGCCCTTTCCTGGGTACCAGAGCATTCAGGTTCCAACTGCCCAGACGTCTGCCTCTGTCTGTGTATGTAGGTGCCCACCCACAATCTATCTGTCTATCTATCCATCCACCCATCCATCCATCCTGGATGCGGTTCCCCTATATTCCGTCTTGCTAAGAAAATCTCAACTTCGCTTAAATATTCATTCCTCTGGGAGATGCCTGGAGGACCACAGCCAGCAGGACGAGTCTCCTGCTGCGGGATCATGGGAAAGCGTCTTGGTCGAAACTGGGGAGCTATTTGAGTCTCAAGGGCTCAGCAGAGCTGGTGACCCCGGCAAGTGGCCTTTCAAGGACTCTCCTAGAACCTCAACTCAACCATAACTCCTTGGAATTCATATCCTCTGGTTTATTTTGAGCAACAGTATTTTAACGCCAGAAAATTCCCATGTTTCCTTTAGTGACCGGTATTTAAGTTTATAGGATGAAAAATACGATTTGATTTTCTCTGGTGCCTTTTCCCTACGGTAGAGCAGTGCTTAATGAAGGACCAGAGGACAGGTTTCCATAGAAAACACTTTTTTAAAGGGGGACTCTATCTAGGGTTTAAATTCAGATATGCCTCACGTGAACCCTCAGGGCCACCAAAGTGTGAAGTTACTACATCACTTATTTGCAAAGAGGCTCTGGGCTTCTTGATCGCTGAATTTGTACTAAAGACAAAGACAGGAGCTGCAGCAAACACTCAGCACTAATTGTGTGCAGGCTGGGCTTCAAAGTCTGGGTGCACCAAGCAACACAGTCACCACAATGGTCCCATGAGGTGGGGGTGACTGTTGCTCCCATTTTACAGATGAGGCAGATGAGGCCCAGAGAGATTGAGTCACTTGCCCAAGGTCACACAGCATGAAGTGGCAGAGAGCTGGGCGCACACCCCGGCTGAGGCTGACTTCACAATTGAAGGAAGTCTATCCAGACATCAAAAAAGATGAAACCCAGGAGAGGTTATCAGGGAGTCACTGACAGAAATGAGCCCAGACTCCCCTAAGAGCCATTTCGAGTGACTCTTCTTGCCCTGAAGAGGGTGACCCCCATGGCCTTGCAAGTTCTTCCCAGGCTGATGGAGAATGGGAGTGTGGCATGTCCAAGTAGACAGGTGCCAGGAGAAGAAGCTGCCCAGTGCCTGGGAGAGCTAGCCTGGTCCCCAGCTGCTGGCAGAAGCAAATAGTCTTCCGGTGCCAGAAAGGAACAGGGCGAGGGATGGAAGAGGGCGGCATGTTGCCAAGGAGCACCAGAGGGCTGGGCTCTGGGGCAGCCCAGGAACCATGGGGGACGTGGGCCTGTCCTCACTGATACTAAGAAAGGTGCAGACACTTCCCTGACAGGGAGGAACTCCCAGGGAAAACTCCAGAGTCAGGGACAGGCACTATCGGCCCGGGTGGAACCCCGACCCTGTGACTAATGGGCAGCAGGAGCCCTGGAGCTGGGTCCAGCTCCACCCTGACCACCCAGGCGACCCTGGTGACTCTCCAGGCTCCTGTCTGACCTCAGTCTCCTCCTGTCTGTGATGGGGGTGGTAGGGTATCAGGACGATTCCATGAGATATCAACAGGGGTCCAGGCACATGGCAGTGTTCCTGGGCCATGCTACCCCAACATTCTTAGAATTTTCTAGAAGAAAGTTATATTTTCACACACGCACGTGTGTGCATGCACACGACTTCCAGTGGGGAAACTGTTAATATTTCATGAGGTTGTGGTTAAGCCAAGAACTCAGTTCTCAGCCAAGGAAATCAAATTTTAAAACCCCAGGGGAGCTGCCTGAGAAGCACTGACAAGCCTCTCTAACGGCTTCTCCGAAGCTCCGTGTGCCCGGCACCCGGACTCCCGTGCCGCGGAGGCCCCTCAGCAGGACTGGAGCCTCTGAGCGCAGCACGGCGCGCGCGTGGTGCCGTCGTGCGGCCTCTCTGTGGACTGGACTCCCCCGGGAACACAGAGGACTGCCCAGGAGGGAAGCAGCCTCTTCCTCAATGGGCCTTTTCTGCTTTTTAACCCCAGAAGGGTATGTTCTGTATGGCGACGCAGAACGCCACCTCACACACTGGAGAACCTGAGCGCCTTCAGCGGTGTGTCTTGCCCTTCAAAACTTCTTTGTCAAAGACCATCAACTGACTCCATCCGGCCCAGAAGGAGGGGAGGTGGCTCAAAATGGGAACTAAAGCATAGCTGGCGGGGGGGGGGGGCTCTTTGCAGGGGGGCAGAGCTGTTTGCTCCCCGGTGACTTCTTGATTTCGGCTTCTCTCTTCTGCCCTTGGTCTTCACACAGCTTCTCACAATCAAAATACAGCGGGGAGTGGGGGACACCTCCTGCTCGCTAACTGGGATGATCTCCACTTTCCAGTTGAGGAAACTGAGGTCCAGAAAGGGCAAGCCACACTGCCCAGGATGACACAGCTGGCTGGAGGCAGCGTCACCTCCAAAATGTCCCTGAGTGGCTCGCACAGCTGTCCCTCTCCCAGGGTTGAGGCCCAAAGCAGACAGTTGGGATAAGAGGGAGTCCATCCTGAAACTGGTGCCAGACAGCCCAGCACCCAGTCCTCCCCAGGTCCCGAAGATCTCAGAGACCCTGGGGAGGCTGTCCTGATGGAAAAACAAACAGACAACCCCCCAACACCTACCTGAAGTGACCTGGTGCTTAAATTTGGGTTTGATGGTGTGCTGGGTTCTGCATTTGTGAAATGGGGCATGCCTGGTGGGCCAGCTGGGAGCAGGAGCCGTGTCTGCTCTCACACCTTCCCAGGCCTGGAGGAGGTAATTGCTGGGTCTCCGGGAGTGCAAAAGTAAACAGGGGGCGTCCTCTTTGCAAAGTACCACCCTTAATTACACCAATAAGAACTTGAAAGCAAGCCTTGCCACAGAGAATCAGCAATGCCGATTTAACCTAAACACAGAAACTAGAAGGTCTCTAGCAGTTCACTCTAATTATTTAACTAAGTCCACCAGCACCCCAGTAATTGTGCTCCATTCCTGCCTAGTGAAGGCTGCTATGGTCACGAGATACTTAAAGCATTCTTAAAGGCAGGAATTCAAGTGTTAACCAGGATATGGTAGATTTCATTATAATTTCACATGGTTCTTACTACCTGGCCCCAGAAAGAGGAAAGAGGTTGGTGCAAGGATTTCTATTATTATTACTGTAATAATTATTCTTATCCTATTTATTACTATTGTTGAGATGTAAGCCAAAGCAATTGTGTAGGACTTCCAGGAAAACATCTTAAAGTGTTGTTGACTCAGCTAAAAAGGCAGCCTTTCATCCTCTTCCTCCCATCACAACCACTTTTTTCTTCTTCCCAGAATGTCGATGCAATGGATGGAGCTCCAGCAGCCTTTTTGGCCCTCAGAAAAAGAAGCTTGAAAAGCTTCTAAAGAAAGACCTCTGAAGACCTTCAGGGAGATAATAGCCAGATTCTCCCATCTTTTGGCCTTTTGGTTTTAACTGAAAAAGCAACAGTATTCCAAAAACCAAGTAGTTCAGCTTGAATCCTCTCTGTTGCCTCTACTTTGGTTGCCACTAACCACAGACAAGTCATTTTAAACTCTCCTGTGCTTCAGTTTCCTTGTCTAAAATACAGAGATAATAAAATTACTGACCTCACAACATTGTTATGAAGATTATACACACACACACACACATATATATATGTAATAGTAAGAGCTATACACACACATGTTAAAAAAAATGACAGCTCCCAGCCGTGGTGACCTACAGAAACCATCAAATGGTTCTGCACTACAAACAGACTTTAGTACCTTCTTGTTTGTTTGTTTTTTTCTTTTTGAGCCTGGTTTTCCATCTTTAGGGCTGGTTATTGAACTCAGCAATACAGTAAATTCCCTTCCCCTAAGTTGACCACAAGCACAGAAACCTACCCAGCACGGCCCTCAACCCACAGCTTGCTCTAAGCCACTGCACACGTCCAGGGTGGCCAAGATAAAGAATCTGCATCCTGCCTCGGCCATCAGTAGGATGGGCAAGTCTGCAGTCCACAGGCCCTCTGACAGTGCCCAGACTCAGAGACTGGCTCAGGAATTTGCAGAAGATTTGGACCAGTTCATCAGTGTCCAGGCTGGCTGAGCAGGCCCACCATCACTGCCTCTCATACAGGATCCTCCCATTAGGACCCTCTCCAGCCACCAGCCAAAGTCCCTTCTCACTAAATCTCTGCTTTCGGCTCTAGGGGACAGTGTGGGCAGGGTCTCATTCTGCTCAGACCCCAACCCTCCCCACCCAGGGACCTAGTATTGAGCAATAGCCAGGGAGGCTGCTTCGAGGATGTTCCCTAAGCCTCGCATGGGGCGGCTCTGATTTCGAAAGTTGCTATGAGTCTGCTGGTCCTTCACTTCTGTTTACTTCTTGGGAGCCTCTCATATGGACGGCTGGTCTGGAGGCCTTTGTGCCTGAGAGAAGCAGCCATCCTTCTTGGGGACTGTTTTCATTTGGGTTCCTTCCCAAGAGAGGCAGAGACAACATTCAAGTGAAGGAGTTTGTTTAGCTAATGGTCCCAGGAAATATCAGCAGATGAGCCGGACAGGGAAAAGGGGGAAGAGCGCAGCCCGTGAAGGGTGGGTCACTGGGCGCTGGGCACCAGCGGGCCTTGGAGCTCAACCCTGCTGTGCCAGGAAGACTCCGGGAGCCTGTGCAGATGAAAACTCTGTTACCCCAGCAAAAGCAATGGGGTATTTATCAAAGGCTGCTGGTGCCGTGTGTGTGTGTGTGTGTGTGTGTGTGTGTGTGTGTGTGTGTGTGTGTGTGTGTGTGTGTGTGTGTGTGTGTGTGTGTGTGTGTGTGTGTTCCATGCAAACAGCAAAGTCCAGAGAAGCCCCACTAGGGGCAAGACACACCAGGCAGCTCTTGCCGGCCCCTCTGGGGCCACTGGCTCTGAGGGGGGAAGCCAGCTGCCACATAAGACATCCCACAGCACCAAGATCACCATGCTGGGGGAGCCACGTGCTGGGGCTCCAAGCCACAGCCCGGCTGAGTTCCCAGGACGGGGCGGCAGCAAGCCTCAACTGCACTGACTGGCAGCTATGAGAGTGCGCCATTCTGTACATGCAAGCCAACACCTGACCACAATCAAAAGACAGCTCTCTAGTGAGGCCCACCCACCTGGGCCCTTCCTGCAGTCCGCATCCACAGGCACACACAAAATCACATGGCCATTTTCGCCACTAGGTTTTGGGTAATTTGTTACAAAGCAGGAATAACCAGAACAGAAGGAAAACCCCCACATTACTCAGTATGCTACTGAAGAAAATGCATTGTGCTTACCAAGGATCCATTAGTCCAGGCTGGTGATAATTACACCACATCTTCAAGAAAAACCCAACACTGAATTCTCATTTTTGTTGTTTCCCCCCAAGCCAAGACTTGGCGCACTTCATCTGCATTTCAAGGGAGACACTTTTGACTGTGCTTGTCGAACCTGAATATTCACGGACACCTGGGACAGCTCCTTGTAATGCTGAACACCTCAGCCTGGATTCCAGCCAAGGTAAGGAAAGTCCTGCGAAGCCTAGGGATGTGCCAGATTCCCGGTCAGGCTTGAGACTGGCACCTGCCAGGAATCCTCCAGAAGCTAACGTGCCACCCCCACGGGGGCCGGCCAGGGGGAGTTCAGGTTCTGGGTCCTGTTCAGCCGTGTCGTGCTAATGTCATGCACTTGCTGAGAAGAGTTCTTCTTGCTGTTGGGTTCTTCCGAAGGTGCCCTGACTTGGCCAAGAACTAATTAACACACACCAGCTAATTTGGCATCCTGGGGTCTCCAGGTGTTGTTTAAAAACTGCTACTCAACTCCAGCACCAAGGGGAGCAGGAGACGTCTCCTGTGAGAACTGGCGCTGGAGCCCTCCCCCTGGAGCCCTCCTCTGAGGGCTGGCTGCACCCTTCACAGGGGTTTAGGGAGCAAGGCTGGCGGGTCCCGGGTGCAGAAGCTCGGGGGTATCACAAGGTCCCCCAGGGAGGTGGAGCTAACCCTGAGATCTGGGCTCTGGAGGGCGGCCAGTTTCACAAAAGTTGCTCAACGAGAACCAGAACTTATGGGGACTGAATGAGGTGATGTTGGAAAAGAGGCCAGGAATTGGTACCCCGAGCGGACGCAGGATCTCACTCCCCAGCCCAACTGCTGCGCTGCCAGGAAGCTAGAGGACACGTGCTTCCCTGGCGTCACCTCCCTTGGGTCTCCCATCTGGATTTCATGGTTTGGGGAGCTGCTGAGGAGGCCTGATACCCCACCCACCGGCCAAGACCCCTGAGCACCCCTCCACTCCCCTCCCCTTCCCCCTTCCTCCTCCAGACTCAGCATGTGAATCCACCTCCCCTGCCCCGTTCTCCCCTCCCCAACCCACCCCAGTTCATACTGTCAGCTCCTTGGAGCTTCTGGGGCTCCTTCCTGAAGCCCCACATCCCCAGTTCGGGCTTGCACTCCCAGCTTTCACCTGGCTCCCCACTGCTACCGTGAGTGACTGCAGTGCTCAGTGGAGGCCTGGTGCTCAGCCCCCCACGGCCCCTGGACGCCCTCACCCAGGACTGGCTCACTGCCTGGCGCAGGGGCGCACGAGCCACCAGGCAGGCCCAGGAGCCCCAGCTCTTCACCGAGGGGCCTGGAACAAGCGGCAAGCTGTTGGAGCCTCATCGCGAGGACTGGACCGGAGGCACACAGACTCTAGACCTGAGGAGTTCAGGCGTTGGGGGCTGCCGGGACTGCCCTCGTTACTGACTCACCCGGCAGCACTGAGTGTAGGAGAGGCCAAAGGCCCGAGCCCTCCTCGCACAGTCCCGGCCTCCTTGGCAAAACAGGATAATGAAACCCCACTGGGCTCAACACAACCCAACCCCGCAGGGCCAGTCTCTCAAAGGTGCCAAAGTGTCCTCTCAGGCTGTGTAGACAGGGCTGTAATTCACATCTGCTAACTCGTATTAGGCGCCTGCTACATGCACCTCCGCCCACTCCTGGATGTGGAAAGGTCACCCCAAGGCATGCACCTGAAATCCAGATTCCTGGGCCCCTCTGCAGGCCTGGAAATCCAACAGGCCCAGGCTTGGGGCCCGAGACTCTCAATTAAGGGTCAGGGTGATTCGTGTGATCTGGCAGGGTTGGGATTGGTTCTTGCAAACTGAAGGCTCCTGAGTCCAGCCCCAGGTGTCAAGGCCTGCTCCCCTGTCACAGGGTGGTGTGCTCTGTTTATCACACTTGGGGCCGTGGGCCTGGCTGGGAAAGGACAGTTGCCCAGTGTGCAGCCTCCCCCACCAGCAAGTGGCACCCTAACCTTTCTCCCTTACTCCGCTCCCACCTCAGTCCCCTCGCCTCTGGACCCCGGAAACCCGTGGTGGGGGGAGGGCTGAGGGATGCATCACTGTCATCAGGCCCAGAGGCTTGCAGGGTGGGGCCGAAGAGGGCTTGGTGAGCGTGGGGGGCTCAGTGACAGCGCCCACCACCAGCGGGGCTCCAGGAGGCCCGGTATTAAAGCACTGAAGGGAGTGGGGGTCCAGCAGCAGGGAGGCAGGGAGGCAGGGAGGACTCAGGGCAGGGAGCATAGTCTTCACAGCACCACCTGAGCAGGAGCGGCCACCCTGGGAGGGGCAGGGAGGATGCCGAAGGGCCACCCGAGCGAGCGGGTGGGAGGCGCATTAGGCTGCCCCACTGCCGGCTCCCTCCCGGCTCAGCTGGAGCTCCCTCTCCCTTTTTCCCGTTTTCCCTCCGCATTTCTGCCTCCCTCCCTCCCCAACCCCACACACACCTCGGGACCCGCCCCCTCCTCCGAAACTCACCTCCGCTAGCTCCTCTCCTCAAAGAGGCTCTTTGGAAGTTCTCCCCACTCCCCTCGAAACCGTCCTCGCCCCTCTCCAAGGCGCCCTCCTGTCTTTCTCACTCCTTCTCTCCCCTTCAGCGACTAGCCCCGCACTTCTCCATCCCTTGGGGTCCCTGCTCCTTCCGCCCTCCATGCCCCTCTCCCCTCCCCGCAGCGCAGCCAGGCTGCTCCGCCTTGACCCAGCGCGCACCGTCCTCTTCCCCAGCCGCCTCCCCGCGCTGGCGGCGCCAGGGCTGTTTGGCCGGAGTCGGAGTCGGGTCTGGCCAGCAGGTGCAGAGGAAGGTCCAGGCGCCCGCACCCCAGCCCCCTCCACCCCTGCGCGGAGACCGTCCATGGCGCCCTTCCACTCCCAGGATCAGGGGAGCCCTGGGGCCGCGGAGACTGACCCACCCTGTCCTGGGAGCATGGTCATCACCCGTTTCCCTTTCAAATAAAAAGAATGTGGTAGGAAGGTGGTCAAATTGAACCTGGATTCAATTAAGGATCTGTGAGTGTGAAATTAAATTTTTAATTAAAAGTAGAGGGGCAAAATTCCCAAGAAAAGAGTTAAAATAGCGATAACCCCATTTTGTCCGGTGCTGTCAGTGGGAAGGTTGGAAGATGGAGGAGGGGCTCTGTCTGCAGTTCAGGTTGGAAGGAGAAAAGGTGGCAGCTTTATACAGGACCTGTGGAAGCCTAGTCTGCTCACCATGAAGATGGACTCAAAATCTCTGACATTTCCTGCACTGGCTTCTGGGAACTTCAGCGAGAAGGAACAGAGCCGCAGCATCAGTGCTGACGGTGAGCTTCACGGACCTGCACCATCCCAGGCTGGTCCCCGAGCTCCTTGGAACCGAGTCTTTTATTAGAGCCCCAGCTTACAGGACCCCGGGGATTCAGAGCTCAGCTGGGGACAAAAGAGCCAGGAGTGGCCAGATTCAAAGTCGTGGAAAAGCAGAAAGCAGGGCACAGACTCCTCTGTGAAGTGTCATCAGCTCTTGCTGAGCAGCCCCCTGCCCCTCCAGTTTCACTAAAACCCACTCACAAGAGGAGAGCAGCACGGGCCAGCGGGAGCGGTGGGAGGAAGGCCAGGCCCAGGGCAAGCAGCACGGAAACGCCACATGCCGGCAACGAGCTCGTAATTCTGACCTGCTCTCTCCTTAGAACGGAGTCTCTGGGCCAGTGTCGGAGGTTCTCATCCGTGTGGATGCAGAACCTCCATGTTAAGTCATTTCTCTTGGTTATGCTCAAAACCTGGGTGGCAACCATTCACTGTTTTTGTAATAAGAGGGGACAAAAGAATCGAACGGTGAATGTTGCACATACTGGGTTTTGTTCAAGTCAAATAAACAAGGATGTGTTTCTGGGGGTGGGATGCGATTACGGGCAACCTGGCAGGTATAGAACCTTCCAGCCCACTTCCAGGCAGTCTGAGGCTGCAGAGAGCTGGTGTCGCACACCTACCTCAAAGGACGGGTGCGCAGTGGAATGAGTTCCCGTGGGAGCCTTTAGAACACTGCCTGCCTCAGAGTGAGGGTGAAGTGTTCGTATTGGTGGCGTTGCTGCAATAGTCACGCTTCCATCCACAACACACTTTGGGAGATAAAATTTGATTTCTGTGCCTTTCCTGGGGGACAGCATTGGGTCTGGAGCCGCCTGCCGTGTTTAGTGGTGAAGCAGCCTTGGCAGGAAGTGCCGCCTGCTCCCCTGACACTCAGCACTCCCAGCCTGGGTCTGCGACAGTCCGATTTGGAAGGGGGAGGCTGCCTCCGAAGTTCCCCAAACGGGCAGAGCCACAGAACAGGTGGATCCAAGTCCTAGCTGCTTCGCTCCCGTCCCTTCCCTCTCCTGGGCGGCATCTGGGCAGGGCAGGACATAGGAGCTTAGAATAAAGAGCCGCGTTCACGAAATTGCATAGATTAACGTCAGTGCCGCCAAAGCCCACGGAGCCCCCAGGTGCCAGTGCCAGACACGCGTCTCCACGACACCTTCCCTGGGAAGGCTGAGCTATACAGAGGCGCTCCGAGCCTCTGCAGCGAGGAAAGGGGACACTAAAAATCACACTGTAGAAAAATACTGAAGGGCGAGGGAGATGTTCGGGCAATCAAAGAAAGCAAGTAATTTGCAAAACCAGCACATGTACAATTCCACCCTGTTTTGATAAGATAATTAACAGTAATAACAATAGCTCAGACACTGCTCCACACGGCGGGGCATGTGTGTGCCGCCCGCGGACAAAACCCCGAAATGCAGAAAGTGCTGATCTCTCCGTTGTGGCATTTTTGTATTTTTTTTAAATCCACTTTTGGGCCCTTGTGTATTTTCCAGATATTCTATGATAAACAAGTGTTACATTTATAAACCATTTCTATATATTTTCCCCTAAGAAACATGCATGAAAAGTCAGGTTTAAGCACCCTTTTAAGTGGAACTGCTGGTGAACAGTAGCCCCGAACTGAGAGGCGGGCCAGGCCCACGCCGGCTCCCCTCCCGCCCTCAGGACTAGGACTAGCTGGGTCCTGTTTGTTACTTTTGTTACTGCCGGGAGACTGGATCAGATTGGGTTTAAGTTTTCATATAGTAGCTTAGTGGAGGTCTTTGCATATGCCAGACGGTCAATGAATGCTATTAAATAATATGTTTCAAAAAGACGGTTCCGGTAGCCTTCCCAGACACATCAAAGTCCAATAACCGCCCCCCCAACCCCAACCCTCAGGGCAAGTGGGTTTCCCCCCTGACGTCTGAGATGCCTCAGCCTCTCAGCACAATGTGGGGGGGGTGTGAGGAAGACCAGGGCAGAGGGGACACTGACAGCCTCTGGTAGCAGGTCCTGAGTCAAATGCACTGCTTATCCCACCCATCTGACTGGAACCTTCTGGAAGGAGGGTATGGGGAAGCCAAGGCTCCCTGAAGCTCAAGCCAGCCCCCAGGCCAGGCAGCCAGCTGGGATGGGATGGCGCAGGTCTGCCGCCCATGCTTCCTTGCCGCAACTGATGCTTCCTTCCCCATCTGTCCTGATGGTGGACAAATTCAGCTGGAAAAATGCTCAATTCCACCAAATAATTACACCGTTGTTGCTGTTGTTTTAACTGAATTGGCCCATCAGTTTAATTAATGCCGGCAGGCAAATAGCCCCCGTGGCCAGGACTGCAGCCAGCCTGCCTTGGTACTGAAAGCCTGCATCTCAGCAAAACAGGGCTCCGCTGGGGGCGTGTGCTGGGGGCAGAGCGGGGGTGGGGGTGCGTCTTGGTTTAAGAATGTTATCATTTCATTAAAAAGACAAGCAAAACTGTTTGGTCAACAGTGACATCAATTTATAAATGACCCTTCCATGTATCCTATAAACGTCTCCTTCTCCAGATTCTGAGGGCCTGAGTTCAGGGAATGTTTTTTTTTAAATCACACACTGAGTGAAAAGAGGAGGATGTTTTGCTGTCAGCGCTGTGAGGAAACGTGCTGTGCGGGGACGTGCACATTTCACACGAGACACTGACTCCTTCCCACAAAGCTCTGCTCCAGGAGTTCACACCAGCACCTCAGATGGATCAGTGCTGCGCCCGGGGTCGCAAGGCCCTGCGCCGACAGGCCCTGCACTGACAGCAATGCGACGCCAGGAAGTTTTAAGCGCACTGTGAACCTCGAACATCTCGGGACGTCTCCAGACAGGCGCTGGAGGTCCAGAGGGGACGGGACCGAGCAAGCAGAAAGACTGACTTCTGTGCGCAGTCCCCTGAGTGCTGATGGTGCCTCAGCAGAGTTCACCCGTCTCTCCATCTGCTCCACCGAGAACCCAAGGAACCCCCCGGCAGATCAGTGCTATGTCACAGGGAGACTCGGGGGTCTGGGAGGCAGTTACAACTCTGGGCCAACAGCATAAGAGAAAAGCTGTCCCCCCGGAAGGCTGATGTCTGTCCCGGTTCCACCACCGCTGTCCCTGGACTAGGGCATTCTTCACGGCTGTTTCCCCACAACTCCTTCAATTCTGTCCGCGAGGCGAGGGTCCTTCTTCCCTCCCCTTCGCCCCCGGCCCCATGAATACTCACCTCTCTGAACCTCAGTGTCCTCAGAAACACAAGAGGCGCTTCTGAGGGCTTTGTAGCCTCAGACTAAGCGTTCGACTCCCAGACCATCACCCACGTGCCAAGGGCCAAGTCCTAAGAGAGCCTCGCCCTCCAAGCTTGCCACTTACTGGGGAGGCGCGAATATGGCAGGAAAGGTGAAACGACGGGATGGGGAGGCATCCCAAAGCTGTACGTGTGAGCTGTATGGGCAGGAGCAAATGCACGGTTCAGCCTGGATCAGCCCTGGGGGCCCAGGAGGCCTCCTTCCCAGAGGAGCCAAGACTGTCTGGGCCCCAGAAAATTCCAAGAGGTGGAGAGAGAAAGCACATATCTGAGAGAACTCTGGCAAAATAACTGGCTTAAAAAATCTCCTAGTGCAACCATTTACATTACAAAGGCAAACTGCAGAACTGAGTTACCCTGTTCGAAAGAGGATTTTGGAAAACCCACACGTCCTTCCCTTTAAGGGGAATGTCTCTCTCCTCTCTGGCTCTCTCTCTCTCTCTCTCTCACACACACACACATACACAGGCACAAGCCAGCTGGCACCTCCAGGCCAGCATCCCAGAAGCGATGCCGGCCTGGATGCTTCCTCCCTCACCCTCAATGCTGCTCTCTTCCCAGAACCATCGCCACACCCGACCGCTGCACAACTTGCTCCCATGCTGGGCACGCATGGTGGAGGACTTGCTGGCAGGTCACCCGTCCTTGGGCAACTCCTTCTAACAACACCGGGTCATCTCTGCTGGGGCTGCACCTCACGAGTGTGCCTGCAGGTCTCTGGGGTCTCACTGGTGGTGTCAGGAAGTCCTGAATTCCTCCCCAGAATTCTTAAATCCTTCCTCAATCCCTCCCGCCAGAGAGCAAGCCCCCTAAATCCAATCAATTAACAGCCCAGAAAGTCAGTCCTGTTGAATGAAAACTAGATGCTAGCACCTAGTCACCCAGCCAGGGGGTGGCTTAAAGCAATTGTGGGTCTGCAGGATGGAGCCGGGGCAGATGAAAACGCTCAGGGAGAGCTGTGTGTGCCGACGTGAAAATATGTCCCTGACATATATTGTTAGGTTAAAAAATCAGGTTCCAAACTAGCTGTCCAATATGATTCCACTAGCTTTTAAAAGGAAGTGTGATGGCAGTGTTTATACGGAGAGAAGCTGGAGCAGGGAAGGCTGGGGGCCACCAAATGCTGCCTTTAGTCGTTTAGAGTTAGAAATTGGGAGGGGGCATTTTTCAACTGTCTTTTTTATATTTTTGGTAATGATTGATATTTCTACATGAGTATGTGATTTTTCATAATCTTAATAAAACAACTAAGCTATTTTCATTCAGTACTTTTGGTGAATAAGAAATGCCTGACTTTCCAGGTAAATCTGTAGAGACAGGAAGCAGATTACAGGTGCCGGCAGGGGCTGGAGCGAAACTGCTTAGTGGCTGTGGGGTGTTCTTTTGCAAAGAATGAAATATAAAAACATTTTGGAACTAGACAGAGGCGGTGATTGTACGACATTGTGAAGGAGCTAAATGCAGCGGAATTGTTCACTTCAATGTTCTCTTACGTGGGTTTTACCTCAGGGTAAAAAAAGGAGTCTGCTGCTCTTTTGGGAAACAAGCCGCCCCATGAGACCGCCTGTTCACCTCCAGGCTGTGTGTTTGTAATCCACCTGGTTCGGAACCGGCGATGTAGTCAGACGCCTGGTCTGTCCGGAGGCGGGGGGGGGGGGGGGGGGGGCTCTGCTTTTGTGTAAAACCACAGGAAGGGACGGCAAACCAGTGGGGGTTAGCTAACGAACTGCCAAGATGCCTTTCGGTTCAAAAAAGAGAGCTCAGGAGAATGAAACCTCTCTACGCATGACATCTGATCATTTTCTTACAGACTGCAGATCTCACCTCAATACAAAAGTGCCAGTCTGACATCCATTGAAACCAGACCTTCTAGAACCTACTCTCTGTCTCTCTCATTTCCATCCCTCTTGATGGCGTATGATACTGAGACGATTTATACGAAACATATTGAAGAGGAGTAAATCCTCAATCGAAAACGTAAGGTTGGGGTAAATGTAAACTGAAGCTGAGTATCAAGATACTGAGAGGGGACATCATCTGAACACATCCGCTGAAGCAATGAAATCACGCGTGGCCGCAGGGCATAAACTCACCTCCGAGATGTATTTCCGTGGGAGGTTTCCCTCCAGGGGACACCCCCTCATCCCACCCTCAGGAAACCCAGCAAAGGCTGAAATCCCTGCACGGGATGGACAGACAGACACCAGGCGCAGACCCTGCCCACACTCGCCCAAACCTCCCACCCGGCCAGCCTTCCCTGCACCCAGGTTTGCAGACATGCACACCGCACGTCCCCACGGGACATCTTTCCGTGTGAGTGAGGAGGAACACAGACCAAACTCCAGCCACACTCGGTAGGGGTGATTCATCACCCCAGTCCAAATGAGCAAATGTGTGTGGGGATGGGGCGGGGAGCGGGGAGGGGCCGAGGTCGGAAGGTGCCAGAGAAAGGCTGAACGAGCAATGGCCCCTCGGTGGTCATCTGGATTTCTTGGAAACTGCCTGTACTGCTTACCCGGTGTAGAGCTTCGCGTGTCGTCACTTTCTTCCAAATCCTTTTCTCCTCTCTCCGTCCCCCACCTCTCCCTCCCCTCCCTTCCCCGGGGCTCCCTCTCCTTCCCTCTCCCATCCCTCCCTCCCTCCCCCGCCCTCCTTCTCCCCCTGAGGAGGTCCAGCTGGAGAGAGACAGCTCTCTGAGTTCAGTTGGTGCAGACAGGACTAAAGTAAACAGACTGGTCACCGGGCAGGCAGTTAGCAGCCTTTGGACAGATGATCAGCGCTGGGCTGGTGGCGGACCACACACACAAAGCCCCTTCGGACCACACAGGCATCGCCTGCCCGCCTGCCTCCCCACACACAACGCACGCAGGCTGGCCTCGCCTCATCGCGTTTCCTCTGTGCCCCGGGAGGCTGGGAGAAGCGTCTAGACACCCGGTGGGGCCCCTCTAACCAGGCGTGCATGTGCCTCGGGGTCTCACTCTGCGGGCTGCGCCCCTTCGGGCCTCAGTTTCCCCGTCTGTGAGCTGGGGTGGTCACTGCGGTTGGTGTGCAGGGTGTCTGGGCGCTGCCTCCTGGGGCCCAGCGCTCACCCCCCTAGGACTCGCACTCCCATCGGTTCCCTCCAGCTAGCGGCCTGCATCCTCCCCAGGCTCTGCACAAGACCCTGGTGGGCCTCGCTGAGTGCCAGCCATGCCTTCCCTGTCCTGAGACAGCTGGAAGCTGCCTCCCTCCAGAAAGCCTCACCAGTGGAGGTCCTGGGTGTGAGCTGACGTCTGTGCCACCCCTTCAATGAAGCCGACCCCTCTCCCGTGGACATGAGAGGCTCGTGAGCCAAGGCGGTTGTTCAGGGTCTGCTGCTCCTCCCCCGCTCACCGCCCTTCACCCACCCCCACCACCTGCCATTCCTCCACGTCCGGGGTGGGGCTCCCAAGTCCCCGGATGCTTCCTTAATGAGGAATCTGGGAAGGGGGTCCATCTCCTTAGACTCACCAGGCTTATCAAATAGAGATGTTGCCCCCTAGGGTGATGGAGGGGGTGCAGCTAGTCTCCATCCTGGTAACACCCCAAACCACTGCTCCAGGGTGGGGTGTGTGGCCTCGCGCTGCCACGGCCCCATCTGCAGGCTCTGCTCGGCTCCCAGCACGGCCAGTGCTGACCAGGGCCATCTGTCTTCATTATGCAGGTTTATTTGGGGAGGTGAGCGATGGGGGCTGTCATGGCTGAGAGAAGCCTTGATCTACTGGCAGACGTGCTTTGAAGCCCCCGTCAAGGTTGCTGTTCCGCAGATCAGAGCCAGACGGAGGGCAGCCCTGGGCCATCCCCACAGAATGGGGGAGGTTGCAGTCCTGGGTCTCAGGGAGCCCTCCCTGGGAGAATCAGGTGTGAGCCAAGCCTCTGAACTCGGCACTGCTGCCCTGTCCATCTCCCTCCACTGTCCAGCCATGTTTAATGAGCACCTGCTGTGGGAGTCACCAGCCCACACTCCAAGGACGTAACAATGGACACCAAGGACAGAGGTCTCGTCATCTGGAGGGAGAAGCAGACAAGGAGCAGAGACATACGTTAGGTTCTCAGAGAACAAGGAGAACACCCAATACAACCGGACAGGATGGTGGGGTGGAGAGCCTGCCGTCAGAGCATCCCTGGCTGGGGCTCTGTTTGAACTTATATCCCGGAAACTCTTCCGGAACACCATCAGGTGGAATGTGTCCGTGACTCTTGAGTCATCCTCCCAGGTCCAGGCCGCTGAAGCACCTGCCTGGGATACCTGCACTCAGTTTCTTTGTCTGGAAAATGGGCCTACGGTTGCTGTGAGGATTGAATGAGGTCACACAGGCAAAGCCCAAGTGAGACCTGGGACTGCAGGAGAAGCCCCTTGTTAATCCGTGGGTGAGGTCATCAGATGCTGAAGAGGCTCTGCCATCTTGGGCATGAGGAAAGACCTGGTCCCATTCCTCAAAGTTCTCTCTACCACATTGCCCTGTTCCTTGGGACGGTATTAAATTATAAGTGAATAATCACAAGGATAAGAAGGGCTTTCCATGGAGGAGGAACCCTGAAATCATTTCCTTGCTGAAACAGGCAAGGCCGTGCCTTGCAGATATAAAGAGGGGGACGGAGCAGGACTAAAGTAGTAGAGGGATGACGCAGTGGAGAAGGAAGGATCTCATTGCAGTCCCCAAGAAAGGTGATAAGAGGGTGCTTTTCATTCTGGGGCCTCCTCTCACTAGAACTTCCAGGTTGAATCCTGGCTGGATCCCACGCTGCGCGTGGGTGTGATCAAGACAAATTACAAATCCCCCTGAACCTCAGTTTGCTCATCCATGAAATGGGCCTATAACCCTGTCACCAGGAGGGTTGTGGACATCGAGTTTTGAAAGGTGCAGCTCGTGCCCAGCACGTAGTAGGTCAGCAGTTCCATCTCCTTTCCCTTCGCCCCACGCCTTTTCCTTCCTTCCTTTTTTTTTTTAAACCACTAACATATTGCACTTAAAAACTGGAGAAACAAGTTGGGATATAGTTCATTGGTAGAGCAATTCCCAGTGCCCCCACCAAGGGGGGGCAGAACCTGGAGGAACAGCCAATCTGGACAAGCACCCACCTCACGCTGAGCGAGTGAGCGTGCCCCCTCCGCCCGAGGGAGCAGGGTGCGGAGGTGGGTTAGGCCAGGAAGCCGGGGAAGCAGAGCCCTGACCCCTGCCTTCTCACAGGCAGCAGGCTTTTGTGTACCTGGAAGCGGCTGCCCAAGGCAGGCCGGCGGGGGAGAGGGGGCGCCAGCTTCCCTGCGTCTCTGGGTCCCAGGTAGACTCACGCTTCTGTCCAGGTGTCGCCGCCACGCACGCCCCTTTCGACGGCTGCGGACCCGGAGGCGCATGCGCAGAGCACTGCGCAGCTCGGCGCCCAGGTGCGCGGCCGGGAGGCTCGCGGCCCGCGGCGGCGGCGGGAATCTCGCGTGGCTTCCCGCACGGGAACCACCGCAGGTCCGGCCGCCCCGCGAGCGCCGCGCAGACCCTCCCCCGGCCCAGCCCTGGCGCGGGCCGCGGAGGCGCTTGCGCTCCCGCTGAGAAACACGGAGGTCATGCCCCGGGGCTCCCCCTCTGCCCTCGCCTCACCGGGGAATCTGACAACAGCCTTGTTATTTATGCAGCTTAATGCGATCCAGAGGCGCTGGCACAGCGCAGGGAGAGGGAAAGCAAACCAGTTTCACTTGCTGCGCTTTAAGCAGGACATGCAGCGAGAGGACGGGGCAGCGCCGTTCACCCCGCTCTGCTGGCCTGGGACACATTCTCAGAGTAGCTCCGGGGCGTGCAGTAAACACTCCCTGATTAATTCCCTCCCAGGAACGGTGCAGACAAGGGGAAAGGCTCCCTGGAAACAGTCTCTGCGTTCATGACTTATAGCATGCCACAGACTTTGAACGTAAGCTCTCTGAAATTGCTTCTTCTTGGGAGAAAATCTAATTTGGATTTGGGTGGCTTTTTTAGGTAGGTTTTTCTCCCCCAAAGTTTATCCTCTCCAAGGCCTCAAAGACTCATGTAATCAACATCACAATTATTTAACACAGTGATGCTATTTTGTTTGTCTGTGTTCTGTGTTCTCTGTGTTTTATTTTTCTTTGCAAAGACACAGCCACTGTGTCACACAGACCTGGTGTGACCCCAGCCCCTCCACTCACTGGGTCTGTGGTCTTGGATAGGTTACTTGGTGTCCCCTTCACTAGTAGACTGGGGGTGGGGCTGAGACTTAGCCCCCCAAAATGTGAGCTAATTAGAGGTGAGAACACGGATGACCCAGCAGAGCCAGACACAGAGCCAGCTTCATGTACCAGTGACTCTCACCCACAGCTGGAGTGTGGTAAAGGTGAACACAAGATGATGGAGCCCACAGGCCTGGGTTCAAATCCCAGTTCTGCCCCTTGCCCACTCTGTGACCTTGGGCAAGTTACTTAACCTCTCTGTGTGCCTCTGTTGATTTTCTCATTTGTAAAATGAGGACAATAATGGTTGTGAAGATAATATGAGTTAATAAATGCCAAGCGCTAAGAATTGTCCCTGGCTCACAGTCAGCTGGCTTTTATTGTCATCGTTGTAGGGAGAAAGGCTATTCCCAAACTCTCAGTATAAAATCTTTACAAAGTATTGCACAAATAACAGCCTGGCAAAAATGATGATGATATGAAAAGTCCTGCAAAACTCCTACTCAGATAAATCCTGCCTTCAGGTGTTCTTGTAACACATAGATGTTTTTGTGTCTTTTGTCACAGAACAGCTTCAAGAGCTGCTCTCCTTGGAAATACACCAGCTGAGGAGCTACCTGTGGGCGCTGGAGCTGGGCTGCCCTCTGCAGTCAGGACCCCGGGGGGTCGGAGGGCATCTGTGTGTGCACACGCACAGTGTGGACGCAGACGCTTGACATTAGGGGCTCAGTTCCAGGCCTTGGGTCCACTTCAGCTTGGGTTTTCACCAGCATCCGTTGTGTCCCCTGTCCTGGAATGAGGACCATCCTCTGATGGCCACTCCTTCAGTACTGATCACCCCCCAGGCTGCTGTGGCTGTATGGGGCCACATTTTCTACAAGTTTGTTCTGTTTCCCGCCAAAAATGAACCCTGGGGAGGCAGAGATTTCTGTCTTTTGTTCACCACACTGTCCTCTGGGATAGGACAGTCTGGAACTCAGGAAGAAATTGATAAATAATTGTGAATGAATGAATGGAAAACAAAATGAACCTTACAAAGAGGATGCTTTCGTGAGATTTTTTTAGAACATTTTCGGACAGGTAATTTCTGTGAGTTTGTTTGTTTTTATTCTTCAGCTCAGAGTGACCTGCAATTTGGTTTAATTTACTCAAAGTAATTCTAGAATATAAACGGGATGCTGTGCACTAGCGCAGCACTTTATGATTTTTAATCATTTTACATCCAGGCTGTACTTCATTCATCACCTTGGAAATCCCACATGGTAAGCAGAACAAATGGGATTTTGTTTTCCCAGCGTTCAGCCTGAGCCCAGCCAGACGGACCCTGGAATAAGGACCCCAGGCCTCCTCGGTGGCATTAGTCATCTGGGGTGGCCGTGAGTGATCACAACCGGCGTCTCCACGCTGAGGGGGCAACTCTGCAGTTTTCAGGGTTCTCCCTTTCGATATCCCCACTCCCATCCTCATTTCCTGAATTGACCCTGCCATAAAGTGGGTCTGACCCCCTTTTTCTCCCTTCGTCGGTCTCTGTCTCTCTCTGTCCCTGTTCCTCTGTTCGACGGTCCCCTCATGTCCCCCTCTGTCTATCTCCGTCTGACTGTTTCCCCGCGGTCCCTCCCTGTCGGGAGAAGCTCAGGAGCTTAGTTCACGACTCACGCCCCCACCGCCTCCAGCATCCAAGCCTGCCGCCTTTTTCCTGGGAATTTCAGGCTGTGCTTCGAGCGCCGGGGACCCAGATCTGCTCCGCTCACGGCAGGGAAGCCAGGTCCCCCGCCAGCTCCCAGCGCTGGTTCTGCTTCCTGTTTACTTCGGAGGGAGGCTGGGGACTGCGGGGTCTGCAGCCAGCCCTGTGGTCCAGAGTGAGCCAGGCCGTGTGAGGGGTTATCAGCCCATCAGCCCAGATAGGCTGGAGGGCTCTGCCATCCGTCAACTGTCTTCCACTGCCACCGCAAGCTCCCTGTCCTGGAATGTCATCTTATTAGATGGACCAGGCCAGGCGGGATAGCTTAGAGAGTTTCTGCAGGGCTCAGTGAGTTATTCCATTTTTATTTGCAAAATTTGGACATAAATAGTCCTCTAAAGCTCTTATAAAAGTTTCTTATTATAAATTGCCCGAAAAAAGCATCAAAATGTAAAGAAAAAGTAATGATTGTCTGTCTAAAACCTCATTATGCAGAAATAATATTTTGGTAAAATTTCCTTAAACGTTTGTCTATGCAAATTATACCCAGAGAGATCAACGTATACTAGTTTACAAAGGTGGCATGGTACCCCACGTGCTGCTGTAGACTTGCTTCTCTTGTTAGCTCCGCGGTAAGGCCCGGATGTATTTTCATGTCAGTAAATACAGATCCACATCATCTACACATATTCCTGTCGTGTCCCACAAACTCCAACGGTGGCATTCAGACTTTTCCCAAGTTTTGCTATTACATGTTACAAACCACGCTGCAATGAACATCCTTTGCACTGAGGATCCGCCTAAGTATCTCCTGGGGTCAATTCCTGGAATATATTCCTGAATATATTCGTAGAATATATTTCTATATTCCAATTCCTGGAATATAAAGCTTTGGTGTTCAAAATAGTGATGTGTCAGAGCAAACCGTCCACAAACAAGGGATTGCCGATTTTCCTTCCACAAACCAGCTACTGCTGGGTCCCGTTCCATTCCTGCCTCACGCTGGGCGCCGCCGGTCCTTCCCATGTGCCAATACTGGAGGCACAAAGGAGCATCTCACTGTCACTCTTCCGCCTGTTTCCCTCTGTCATTTTGCCCCTGTGAACTGGAGCAGCTGTTTAGCCCTAGATCTTCATGATGCAAAGGTCTTTAATGGTCATGCCCCACCCCCTCCACACCTCCATCCATCGAATACTTGAATCAGCCCAACTGTTTCTCTCAAAACAAGTCACCCTGAATCTGGTGTTTGAACACTCCCTTTGATGGGGAGCTCCGCGCCAAGATGGTCTGCTGCCTTCCCAGCTCTGCTTTGTTAACCCTTAAAATACAGGACGTCTGGAATCGCCCTGCCGTAGTACAAATGGCACTAAGTAAGCCCTTCAGGGAGCAAGGGTCTCAAGCCTCCAGCAATGCTGGATGCACGTTTGGCTACATTCATCTTTGTTCCAGTCGAGGTCACTGAGACACAAAGGTGAAGGAACCCGTGGATGGTCCCACAGCTATAAAGCAGCAGGGTGAGTGGCTGAGTTGTGCTGTTTCTCAAACACGTGGAAATGGCACCACTTAGGCTCACAAAGGAGACGTCAAGCTGCTTTGAAATCTAACTTAGAAAATGTAACTACAGATTTTTGAAGACTTCTGCTACAGACACCATCTTCAGCTGCCCAAGAAAACTAGAGCCACAGCAGACACTCGCTGAGTTTGGGCTTTATGCACAGTGCACTGCTGGCGGCTGGGGCTCCCGAGAAGCGGGAGGCCAGCCCAGCCTCAAAGGTGTCCCATGACTCCCTCCCGTCAGCTGGCTCACACATCCCATATGGAAAAAAAAAGTCTAACTTGACAGAGACCCCAGATTAGTCCAAAGCACTCACTCCTATCTTTCCCCCGACTGGGAGCTGTTTTTAGAGATCAGATTAGTCCTCAGGTCTAGCCTCAGTCAACCCCACTTTAGTATGAATTAGTCCAATGAATTAAACAGTTGTACTTTGCCAGGAGTAATCATGCATTTTTTAAAAGCGGGCATATTCATTCAGCAAGGTATTTAAATATATTTAGAAATTCATTTTAAGATGTATGAATATTATTTTATGAAACACTTTTCTTCCTAAAATTTCTATCCTGTTGCTCCAGGGAGATAATGAAGAGTTTCAGAGGGCAGAGGGAATTCTGTGTAGATGCAGTGTTACCTAAGTGACCAAGAAAAAAAATGTATTCCAACCAGCAATGAAGGCTCTTTCTCTGTGGCAGTTTTGTATCTTTTGTGACCCATCACATGCTGCCTTGAATTAAAGATGTGGAACTGATTGTTTTCACATAATAACCTATCCACATAATCACTCATTATTTCATAGTGACACAATATTCTACTATATAACTATACCTTTATTTATTTAAAACCATTTCTCAATTGATGGACAGTTAAGCTATTGCCTATATTTTTGCTATGTAAATAATTCTACACTAAGCATACATTTATATATATATATATATATATATGTATACACACATACTTTCATAGTATTTTATAGCTATAGTTTTAAAATCAGGATTACAAATCAAGGATGCTATGGATTTTACATTTTGATGCACACGCCTAAATTGTGTTTCAGAAGGATGTAACTGTTTATATTCTCCTGAGGAATGAATGGTACGAGTGTCCAGTTCTCTACCACTTTATCCAAGTTTTATCATCTTTTGTGGATTCTTAGTGTGAACATCTTCTTATATTTTTCTTTGTCAATATGTTCATCTTTTGTTAATTATCCCTTAAGAATTAACCATCAATATTCAAAAATTTGTTATTCTATATGCTAACTTTTTGTTATAAGTATTGCAAACATTTAATTCTGGTGACCCCCTGTTTTAAAAAAAAAAAAAGCGGGCATATTCATCCTTGAGGCGGATGTCTGTGAACTGGACAGTGGGAAGGATACATTTAGTTGGACAGGACACTGCTCAGCCTCACTGAAAGTAATCCCTAAATTTCATCTCAGTGGACACACATTCGTCTGTCCTCAGGATGTACAAGTAGCAGGTTAAGCTATGGGCTCCTAATCTGAGGAAGGTGGGGCCATCGAAATAAAATCTTTCATGTTGTTGCAAACCAAACCAAACAGCAATCAGCCAAAAAACACCGAAAAAACCCCAAAAAACCAAACAAAACAAAACTAGAAACAAAACAAAAGTGCCCACTGTGATCCTTTTTAATGTAAAAATGCCACCCTGGGCCCAAAGTTTTTCGTGTAAAGTCCACTAGCTGGGAACCACCATGGCTTGCAAACTAAGTTTAAAAGCTTGCATCCCAAGACCCTTAAGCAAAGGTTACTTGAGGTCTATTCCGGGTTCAGGCCAGTGGGGGGAGAAGCTTTATTTGGCAAGGAAATGCCTTGTGAGAGGCGCTCGCTGACCAGGGGCACGGAGGAAAGCTGTGAGTCAGTGCGTTTTTCTTCTGGCATTTACAGCCCTGAAAAATGATTGCAGCTTCCTCCGGCTGCTGGAGCCAGAGCCTGAAGAAGTGACCTTTAAGGAGAGTCTGTTTACTCCATCCTCAGGCCAGGGCCCTTGCGTGAGCTCAGGGAGGCTGTGCCCCGCCTTGGCGCTGACCCCAGGGCTGCGTCCAGACTCGCCAGCTTGGGAAAAACAGCGGGCGAGGGGGAGTGGGGCTGGCGAGGGCTGCTCTGGGGCTGGGGCTGGGGAGGTCAGGGGCAGCCGCTTCCCACTGGGCACCCGGGGACTGGAACACCCTGCAAAGCAGGTCTGCAGTGACCTGCCATCTTGCACTCCATACCTTCTGCAAACTCCCTCTCAGGGCCAACGTCAACCTCTCTTGCTTTTTAGACGAAACAAGAAGAGATTAGCCCACATGGGGACAGGTCCCTCTCTCCCTGGGCCACACTGCAAACTGGATTAGAATCTCGCTCCCCTGGACCTCTCCACCAAGGCACCTGGAGCGGGAAGCAGAACCTGGCAGCAATCAGAACTCTCCACACGGCTGTCTGAAATGGAAATGGCCGCATGTTTTACCGCTGACGAGGAAAGAGAATCTGATGCCTCGACCCAGTTGCTTACATGTGAAATAAAGACGCATATGGAACAGGATCTGCTACTTTTCAAAAGTATAAATAAAACCTGAGGACTTGGATTTAGGCTTTTAAAGGTCATTTTGAAACCTTCCAACTTAATAACACGATCGCTGCTTTCTCTTTGTATCTCAATTCAACATCTTTTCTCTTGGAGAGATGGTGTCTTATTGTAATCCTTTGGTTTCTGTTATAAACATCAGGCTCTTTCTTGCGAGAGAATTTAGGAGAGGTGAAAAAGGAAAATTAAGTTGACATTAAATTTCACTGCTCAGAAGTCACCACTATTAACATGGTGGTAAATTCTTTTCAATCCGTTTTTCTTCAAGTGAACGTGAGTGTCACGTGCTGCGTCCTTTACAAAGCCGGCGTCAGGAATTCCATACTGCGCTTTGCGCTCTTGTCAGTATTTCATAACCACTTTCCCAAGTCATTAAAGATCCCTTATAAACATCGTTTTAATGGCTGCCTAATATGCCATCTTCTGGAGGTGCCATAATTTATTTCATTATTCCTTTATAATTAAAAAAACGTTTTAAAGTATGCAGACTTCCTTTACCAGTGGAAAAAAATAGAATAGCTGCTCTGGAATGGTTATTTGTGATTTCCTGAAATTAGGTCAAAAATATTAGACATTTTTTGTTAACCCAAGTACCTACTTCCTGGTGGATTCCAAATATTGACCTGATAGTGCCCAGAGGAAGGGGAGTGGCCAGCCCCTTTCCTTGTGAGACTCAAGGCGGGGTCCCCAGCTAAGTCTGGGACATGCTTGCTAGGGGTGGTGGTGAGTGGCGCCCCTGCTGGGAGGGGGTTAAGGGTGGTCTGTTTTCTGTGTCTGTGAGTCAGGAGCTGCGTGGAGAACGAGAGGAAAGGAAGCATGGAGCCTGTGCCGGAGAGGGCAATCCCGGAGTCCACGCAAACTTCAGGGGTTCCCAGCCCCTCAGCCCTTACTGAGCCCCTCAGGAATTCTCAGGTCTCAGGGTTAATTAACAGGCTCCTCTGTGACCCAACTCCAAAATTATCCTGGAATCCCTTCAATCCATAATTCTAGGAAGATCACAAAACTTTTTTTTTTTTTTGAGCAATCTCTGTTGACATTCAACAGGGAAAATGTTTGTTTTTGCTAAAGTTGAGAAACTATAAAATTCTCTCAGAAACTTAAGACATTGAGTGCATCGCAGAGGAAGGAGTTACCCAACCCCCCCCCAAAAGTTTCAGATGATTTTACAAGCTGTGTAAATCTGCAATGCATGTTAGCATGCTTAAAAGGGCTACAAGCGGGCACAGCCTTGTTCAGGGGAGAGCGAAAACAGTCACACGTGCTTCTCCTGCGCGGTTCCACGCCTCGTGAGCTGTCTGATGGGATCAAGAGTGACACGACTCCTTTCCCTCCATGAAACATTAGCACGCAGGCCCGTCTCTGAGAGTCAGTCACCTCACTCCCTTGTCGTGGCAGGCCCGGCTGCAGCACCCAGGCTCCACGTGTGCTCTTGGAAAATCCACCAAACTCCTGAAAACCTCAGTTTCTCTACCTCTAAATTGGGGTGCCTGCCTCACAGAAAAGGAAATAAAGCACAGAAATGCCCTGGACCCGGCTCCCGCCGGGGCACACTCTGTACCTCACTTGTGAGGAAGTGTCTCATGAGTTCTCGTGGAAGATCCTGAGATGCAAACGGAATGCTGGGATAAAGGTCGGTGGCTGGATACTTCGAGAAGAATGGATGAAAGAAATATGATTTGATTTTCCTGACTCCAAGTCTGGGAGTCATTTATGTTACAGTTTCATATTCTAAATGGAATCCATTGTTCAGAAAAGGAGAAAACCCACTACCTAGCCGCGGAACTGAGACAGCCACACACTCTGAGGACTTCAGGCATCTGGAAGGAAGTTCTTCAGGTAGGGCTCCGTTTCATAGCCTCACCAGCCCTGCATGAGGGTTCTGATTTTTGAGGTCGTGTTTGACCAGAATCCTGGCATAATGCAGTATTCTTGTTGATTAATTATTATTTACGTATCTTAAAAATTTTTTTTCAGGGGGAAGGTAATTAGATTTATTTATTTATTTAATTTTTAAAGATAAGTACTGGAGATTGGACCCAGGACCTCAAGCATGCTAAGCATGTGCTCTGTCACTGAGCTATACCCTCCCCCTTGATTAATTAATAATAATAATAATAAGCCGCATGCTGACATGACAGTCACTAAGATCAGGGCGTTGGTAAGCACTCACACAGAGCTCATCCAGTCCTCACGACAGCCCTACCGTGTAGCTCTCGTGACCCCCGCCCGGCAGAGGAAGAGACGGAGGCACAGGAAAAGGCTCACAGCTGGTCTTGGGCGCCCAGGCTTGTGAACGGTGGACCAGACCCAGCTGCTCAGCCCCGGAATCGATGCTCTTAGTCACTCACTGTGCTGTGAGCCTCGTATGTCACGCTCTTCTACAGAAAGTCACACACCTCAAAGTAAAACTCATTTTTCTCATCTAAAATTTAAAAAATCATCTATTCACAGATGTTTACACAGAACGAACCAGAAGATACTCGGGCAAGGGGATGACGATGGCCAGTCAGATAAACCGTGATGAACTCATACGACTCCGTCAAGTCAGATAACCCACGTGTAGAGACAACATGTGCTGGCACTTGGCTGCTCCCCCGGCCCTGGGGCTGCGCCAGGTGCAGACAGGGGGCATTGCCACAGCATGGGTCTTGAGCCCTCGGACTCTGCTGTCAGATTCAAAGGGGAGACCTGTCCTGCCCCTTCTGACCAGTGCAGCAAACTCCCAAGCTCACTCCTGCCCATCTCCAGTGGCCCCCATTGGCAGGAGCACAAGAAGGACTGTGTCCACCCGGGGAGAGGGGCATGGAGGGAGGGCTCGGACGCTGGCCTCAGAGATTCCCAAGTGGACATGGCCTCTAGCTAAGTGACCTGGGCAAGGCAGGCGTCCTGGGCGTGGGTGTGCTTGTCTGCAGAGTAGGGGCTGGATGCTACCAGATCTTCCCCACCCCACCCCCAAAGGCTCCACGTGACCGATTGCTGGGCCACACTTTGGCAGTGCTGGGTATTCTCCAGTGTGCCCTTTGCTGGGGCCACGGCATGACGTCTGTCCAGGTGGGCACCACATTTAAAAGGGCAGCTGTGTGACCAGGGCCTCATCCTCCTCCTGGGCAAGCGGGTGAACGATGGCACCCGCCCCCTAGGTTCTGGGCGAACACCAGGAGGGGATGCATTTAGACCTTGCCCTGTGTCAGGTGCTAGGTCAGTTCAGGGTCAGCGGGCAGTGTAGCTGTTGTGTGTCTGAAGCCCTGGCCTGACGCACAGGCCTGTTATCACTCTGGTGTGGGAGGACCAGGCAGTGCTGATAAAGCCAAGCTTGGGTATCATCCCTGAAGTAACTGGGGCTAAACGTGTAGAATTTGACTTGAGGTAATCAAAGAGAGAGTGCATTTGCAAACTAGTACGTTAAAGTTAACGTAAACTTTGGAAACCATGAGGAAATTAAGGATATCACTTTAAATTAAATATCTTAAGTAGACAAGTTCTTTAAATGTGGTAAGACAGCTATGGTGCATTAAGCCAATGCCGATTGGTAATAAAAAGTGGATTTCTCCAGGCTCGGCTGCCCGGAGGAGCGATCCACGTCTGGGAGCTCATAGCCCTCGGAAGTATGTTTTCAATAACCCTCGGGCCCCGTCGGCCCTCCACTGGGCAATAATAATGATTTGTTCTTGTAATGAAATAATATTCATTCGCTGCTGGTGCAGTGCGCACACAGGGCAGCGCTCGCTGGGTGTCGCTAGCCTGAGTGTGACCCGGGGTCGGGGTGACTTCACGGAATTCCAGAGTGTCCCCGCCGGAAGGGACGGCAGGCATACCGAGTCTCATCCCGCCACTTCGCAGAGCTAACGGAGGGTTTGCGGGGCTGTTCAGACACGGAGGAGCACCTCGCTGTCGGCTCCTGGGATATTTCGAGGAAAACTGAGCAGAGGTGTTTTTTCCCAAGTGCAGCTTGTATATCAAGTTCTGCCTCCCTCCGCCCTCCCCCCTCCTCCCCCACGTCCTCCTCCGCCCCCCTCCCCTCTGCCCTATCCCTTCCCTTCTCCTCTCCCCCTCCTCCCCCTCCTCCTCAGCATCCCAGCCCATTCACGCTGACTGGCCCACACCTGCCCCCAGCCTCGGTGTTCTGGCTGCGCCAGCCTCCAAGGCCTTCTCCGGGCGCGCGGCACCTGCGCTAAGCCGGCACTTCCGTGGCGGAGCCCCTGCGCGCCCCAGGGCAGGTGGCGGCGCGGGCGGTTTCCCACAGATGCTGGCTTTACGTCCAGTCAGCTGAAACCCACGAGCCCTCTGGCTCCGTTGTCCGTGTCTGCAAAAGGTGGCTCTTTGGGTGTCTCCTCCCAGAAAAGACCCCAAAGAGTCGCACTATACTAATAACTCGCCGAGGCCCCCCTCTGTCCCAGGAGCTGTGGGGTCCCCTGACTTGGGATGGGGGACCGCACCCCTCGTCCACCCAGGCGGTCCCACTGGAAACCCATGGGATGCCAGGTTCTCTTGCTGTGTCCAAGGCTCTGGGGTGAAGAGCCAGGGTCTGGGTCCCCCAGATCCGTGTGGGTGGATTCAAGCAGTGGCCCCAGGGTTTTTAAAGCAATGCCCACAGGCAAGCTGGACGCTGTTGGATGGAGCTGCCCGTGGAAACTTCCTCAGAAGGTTGCAAAAATCTACAAAGGCTGCATTTCTCAGGGTTGTGCTCCTGTTGTCTACACAGGATGACGGGGGCTGCAGCCTGAGGACCTGCCACATGTGGGGACAGACACAGCGGGGAGAGGAAACGTGAGCGGCTCACGGACGAAGGCCAGGAGGGGCTGACCACCATTCTGGGGTCTCTCTCTGGCTCTGCCCTGTTCTCTCCTTCCATCTGTTTCTCTTTCTGCTTCTGCTCCGACTGTCTCTGTCTGTCTGTCTGCGTGTGAGCTTCCCCACCCTCCCTACTCCCCCTCTTCTCTCTTCCTTCAGTTTCTCTCTCCCCACCCCTCTTTCGGGTGTCTCTCTGTCCATCGGTCCCCCCTCGCTGTATGAAGCACCAGCTCCAGGCCCAGGTCCCTGTGCTCTCACATGTTCTCCAGGCTGCCAGCATCCTGAGCCCTGGAGCCCCACAGCCGCCCATGTGACCACGTTAGGCTTCCTCTGGAAATGGGAAATCCGGGCAGCCCTGGCCTCGGCTCTGTTCAATCCCATCCAGTCCCAAAATGCACAAGTCGCTCACTCATGAGAGAGGGACACGCTGTGGGGAAAAGGAAGAACCTTGCATGTCCTTAGGAATAGTCAACTTTCTTCTGGCAAAACATCTCTCCTGCCTCACGGGCCCTGGGCACCCGCAGCTGATGCCCAGCCACGTGGAAACTGCTGCTGCTTCGACTGTCGAGCAAAAGTCGACATGAACATTCAAAGGCAAGAACTAGCCTTTCTGGAGACTCCCTGCCTGTCCAAGCAGCACTGGGGGTCTGACTGGCGTGCCTCCCAGAGTGGGACCCCTAAGAGCTGGCATCAGTATCTGGGACTCCCAGGCTGCTCTGCAGCTCCCAGGCAAAGGCCAGGACCCCCCTGCCCCTTGTGAACAAGCTCCCCGCGGTTCAGACGCACTGCAGTTTAAGGAACCCAAGCAGGTTTTATGAAAGGGCGACTTCCTCCTGAGCTGGGCGGCGGAAAACTACTCACTGCAAATTATTTGAGCGGCCTGTGGTCTCTGCTCCTCCAGACTCCTGAAGGACAGCGCCTGGGGAAATCAGGCTCTCAAAAGTCTGTCACCGAGACGGACACACTCCTGCACTGCTGGGGTGTATGGGTGGTTGGAACCTTCTGGAAGGGCGGTTTGGCAGTGTGTTCGTTCACATGCCTGCATTTCCAGGCACGGCCCTGGGGACCTAAGTGAGGCGTGGGCACAGCTCTGGCTGCGGAGATGGCCACCAAAGCCTTCCGTAGTTGTCAAAACCTAAGAATCCAACAATATAGAAAGTGTTACCCAGCACGCTGCCTTCAGACTCTGGAACATCCTGTGCTGTTAAATATAATTTGAGGAAGAGTCTTTATGGACATAAAAAGTCCAAGTATGCTGTAAGATTTTTAAAAAGCAAGTTGAGGGAGACACTATAAATAGCATAATCCAGTTTTTAGAAGGATAGCTGCTCAGGGAACGTGCCGGAAGGAGGGAAGATCGTGGACCCAGGAGCGTGAGACGTGGTTCTTGCAGCTCTGCTGCGTCAGGTCATCTGGTCACGTCTGAGTCAGGAGCAGCACCGGGACTCTAGTGAGAGCCCGTTCAGAACGAGGAAACTGAGGCAGATAGAGCTGCAGCGCCCTGGACCCAGGCGGTTAACGCCGGGATCTGCGCACTCTCCCTGGCCCAGGGCTGGCTGTGGGGCCCGGCGTCGGTGCCGGCTGGGTCTGTGGCTTGGCGCTGCAGACGTCTTGCCCTCTTTTTCTTTCTGCGTGTATGGATTCTCGTTTTTCCTACGATGAACATGCAGCCACTGAATTGTAAGTGAGGGCTTCATAAAACTACCTGAACACGGAGGCCAGGTGGCATCTTCCACACTGCCATCTGCGCGGGTGAAAATTACTGGGGTGGCGGGCCCCCTTCCCCTTGCCTTTGTCCGCGTGGACTCGGCCCGGGCTGGGGGTGCTGCCCCCCAGCCCCTCCTTATCTGGGGCTGTTGAAACTGCACCTGGACTCTGTGCGCAGCTCTTGGCTGCACATCCTGGAGATGTCAACAAATTGGAGGTTGTTTAGAGAATTGCAACAGGATGATTAAGGAAGGAGCTGAACGGATTTGTCAGGAAGGCTTTACGAGAGCTAAACACGGATGGCTTGGAGTAATGACAACTGTCCACAAGCATGAGCCGGGTGGAAACGCTGGAGCATGAGGGCGGGGCAGGTAAGGGGCACGTGGGGCTTGAGTGGGGAAGATCTGAGGGAGGTGAGGGGGCAGGGAGCCAGGAGTCTTCCTGGCTGTGTGGCCAGGGAAGTGCGCCCAGAGTGGGCTGGTGCTGGGGCTGTGGAAGGGGCCCTTCCCACCAGGCATCACTGGACTCCACTGAGAATCTTTGGGCACTACAGTCACCATCAGACATCACTGGGCATTGCTGGGCATCTCTGGGTATCACTGGGCACCATGGCCTTCATGTCACTGACAGGGTACGTCATGGCTGTGGGTGACCTGCCAAGGAGGAAGGAAGTCTGTGGTGCAGCTGGGCTGTTGATGCCCGGGGTGAGGTGCAATGGATAGAAGCAGCTCCTAGAAAGGGGTGGCTGCAGAGAAAGGGGCTGAGAGTGGTGGCTCTGGGCAGACACTGCCCCCAGGTCTCCTCCACAGAGGCGAGCTTGTTCAGACGGAGAGAGACTGTCCACCCTGCTGTTCGGGGCCTCAGTGTCGGGACAGTTTCCCAGTGCAATTTCCCCTGCTGGTCTCCAAGCTCCGTGGGCGCTGGTGACCTCCCACTTTGCACCAGGAGCTCGCCAAAGTCCCCCCAAATGACCTGGGTAAAAGCAACACACTTCCCTGCACTCCCCCCGTCAAGGCTGATGCCCCAGGCCCTCAGATGGGATGTGGGCGTCGGGAGCTCCCTGTCTTGGAAGAGCGCCGGTCTGTCCTATTAATCACCTAACACAGGGTCTGGCAGGTGGGAGGTGCCAACAGTCCCTTGCATAAATCGTCATTTAATCACCCTGATCAGGCCCCCCTCTGCTCAGGCTGTCCTGACATCAGGATCATTTCAAATGTTTTCAGAGTCGTTTCTGTGATCTGTTTCCTCCCTTCATGTTGCTGCGTTTGGTCAACCTGTTTTTGTCCAATAGAAACACCACATGATTTAACATGCCCTTTAAAACAAAGCAGAATAGCAATCAGAATAATTGAACAATTCTAACAGAACAAAACCCGGTGAAAAGCACAGGGGAACAGAGGATACCGGACACTCCAGGTACCATCACCACCACTGAGCCTCAAACACAATCCGTGGTGCGTATCTGGGCACAGGGTGGAGGGAGAAAGCACACGTCTCCTGCTTCCAAGAAGTTTAGCATCTAGAGCAGGTTGGAGACACGCGCAGAAAAACTCTGGTGTTACCAAGTGGAAGGCTGGGGGTAGTGTTGCCCACCGATGCCAGGAGAGAACAGAGGAGGGAATTAATGACGTCAGCCGAAGTGGAATTCAGCTTAAAGGTGAAGTGGGTAGAGTGATACGAGTCTCACTGCTTAAAGAAGAAGGTTGATTTTTAAAACCTGCATTGACAGGATGGGTCGCTAAGTTACTCCAATCATCTGGAAAAGACTAAATTTTCATACTGACTTTGAGAAATATCCATGGTAAATGAGTAAGTGAAAAGCAAGTTAGAGAGTAATGTGTATACAGCAATCCCCTTTTTGTAAAGAAAGCACAAGACAAAACCGATATTGGAAAATGCTGGATGTTATTCCCGCGTCTCCCACCTGGCTCTCCCTGCAGGATGTGGGATGAGGAGAGGGAAACGGGTGCCTTTGATTTGTATCCACCTATATTGGTTGAGTTTGTTAAAACAAGCATCTATTCTTTTCCTAATTAAAAAAAAGGGGGGAGTGTACTTGAACACACATGTAAAAGGAGGAAAGCTTCCCCCAGGAAACCTCTATGTGGAGGCTGGGTTAGGCCTTGGTAAGCCATCCGGAGAAAAGCCTCAGGCTCCCCACGGCCAAGTGTACCGGCCCCTGCCAGCTGCAGGCTCCTCCAGCCTGCGGCAGTCAGGGGGCTCTGGGAACGCCACCTCATCCACACCAGCCCTGCTCAGCGCAGGTGGGCTCCAGCCAGCCACTTCAACTCTGGGTTTTTTTTTTTTTAATTAAAAAACAGAAACAAATAGATGAGTGGAAGAGACGCGAAGTGGCAGCTGCCTGTCTCCTAGGGACCCTTGACAGATCTGGTCCCCTTCTCTGTCCCTGAGGCTTGAAACACAAATCAAGACTTACAGCTGCGGTCATGAGGCATAGAGGGGTTTCCGTCAACAGCAGTGAAGGAAGGTTTCCTGTGATAAATGCCCTGATTTTCACTGAAATCTTAAGCTCGCAGCTTTATGGCCGGCTCAAGCTGGAGCTTCCAGACCAAATCATGTCAGGGGTCACTCTCACTCTTTACGGATCTGGCCAGAGACAAGGGTCCTTCTCTGTCGGATGTGCCCGGTGGCCCCAGCAGGACAGAGCTGGTGGGAGGGTCTGCTGACCTCAAGCTCAGAGGCGGCTGATCCCGGCCGGCTGCCCAGTGCTGGTGGGGCCATCGGCAAACCGCTTCTTGGGCCTCCACCTCCTCACCAATAAAAGGAACAATAATTTCTGCTGGGGGCGGGGTGTGGTGGGCAGGAGGAGCTACGATGTGAGAAAGCATGCTAAATGATTAGGAAAAAGCATAATGGACCGAGTAATAAAAAAATAGCTGAGCATGGACAGTGGCGTCAGGCAAATCTGGATTTAAATCTGAGTCCTGCCACTTTCTAGACAACCTCACGGCTGAGGCTCAGCTCTCGCACCAGTAAAACGGACACAAATAGTAACACCCACCCCAGCGCACCCGGAGGGCAATCTGGCAAAGATCGCTCTGCTCCCCATTTAGAACTGCAATTACCCATCCTCCTTCCTCTGTTTGCTTCTCTCTTTTCTCCAAAATACCCATCACCATCCTTATTTATTTTATTGTCCTCTCCCCTTCCCTGCATGGAAACTCCATGAGGTCTGTTCCATTCTCCGCTCTCTCCCCAGCACCCAGGATGGTGTCTGGTGCACAGTAGGTGCTCAACACATCTGCCCAACCCAAAGGCTATTAGCTGGTCAGTGTCACTGCATTTGATCGTGCAATCTACCAGATAATTATGAAACTGATCTGCAGTGAGGGAAATTCATAGAGTGAATGTACTTTATTTTTTTAAGGTCTTTGAAAGTCTTCTTTCAAAAGTGTAAAATCCCAATCTAGATGTAGGGAAAGAGGGGAGGGGCGAGGAAAGCACGGGAATTTGGTTGCTCCAGAATTTTCTTCTTTTTTTAATTGTGACATTCCCATGTTTGGAGCACATTTAAATCTGCCTCCCACCCCGACACCTCCCTGCCCTGGGCTTTGGCCAACATTGGCTTACTCCTGGCTGTGTGCACCTTTGGCTGCTATCACAGCCCTGGGGCCAAGTTTTCCTCTGTGTTTTCAGAGAACTGGGCTCACGCAAGTACACTTAGTAATGGGGAGGGGGAGCCTCCTAGGTCTCAGAAAACACTGCCCACAAGAGTCCCCCTCATTAAGATGCCACACCATTGGGTTGGAGATCTGGTCAGAGCATCTGCCGGATGAAGCGGCCAGCCTGGACCCTTCCTCTGGCGAGGACTGGCGTTCAGGGCTCTGGGGACCATCTCCGTCTGCACCAGGGTAGAAACCAGAAAGCCAGGAGAGAGGAGGGAGGGTGGGGTCGAGAGCTGCCAAGAAGCAGCCCAGAGCGTTTTACGTTGGAAAAGAAATGCAGCCAGGGTTGGATTCTGGAAAAGTCTCTGATTAGTCTGACCCATCCCTGCCCTCCCATTTCTAATGTTCCCTTTGCAGAGTAAAGAATCGAGGGAAAGGCCAGTCATTTAACTGCGGAATGTTTGGGACAACCCCAGACATCAGAACATCTGCTGAGTCTGATCTCGGGCGAGCATCTGGTACGACTTTCTTGCTTATCTGAATGATTGCCGCTGCAACACCATCTCGTCTGTGGTTTCACTGTTCATTATAAAATCATGTTTTACTTTTAAAATGCAATAACGGTAGAATGAACCTAATTAGGCACCGAAACCAAAATCTCACAGAAAAGAGAGTTTTCCTCTTTACCCACTGCGAGAGACTTGAAATCAGAGTATTACCAAATCTGATCTGCAATGGGTTAAAAGCGAGGTACCAGCTTGAGTGTTTTAATTGGTTTCAGCGACATTGCGCCGGCAGCACAAAGCTCTTTAGGAAGAAATAACAGCAGAGAAGAAAACGGCTGTGATTCATTGGAAAGAAAGATCAGGAACTTACGACGTAGCTTCTTGGCTAAATGCTCAACACTCATCTCCCCCGTCTGCAACATGCAAGGGGCCGAAGTCAGCACGGGTGGCTAGCCTGATCAGTATTCATACTTTTAAACTCATCCTGAAAGGCCAGGTTTCCCAATTTTGGGTTAAGCAACGTCAGGAGGATCTGCGAAGTCCAAGGTGGGATGGGTCCTTCTACATCTTTAGCTTAAAAATGGGCTCAGCCTCCCAGCCCCAGCTGATTTCTTTTTCTCTGCAAGTGAGGCTCTTTTGCCCGCGGTCACCCTGCTCTTCTAAAGCCTTTGTCGCAATTCCTCCTGCCCACACACTCACGCTGCACACGTGGCGACCGGCTGGCCCAGCTGCCTCGGTCATGTGAGAACAGCGCCCGCCCCGCTCAGCCAGTAGAGGCTCCTGTTACTAGGTGGTCTTTATTAGGCTGGACGGCATGGAACTGCCACTTCAAGCAATTATTTATTTTTTAATTTTTATTATTATTTTTAATGGAAGTACTGAGGGTTGCACCCAGGACCTCGCGCATGCTAAGCATGTGCTGTACCACAGAGCTATCTCCCTACCCTCTAAACTGCCATTTTTGTAGGTCAAAGGCAGTTGGATGTTGGCAGTATCATGAGGTTTCCAGCAAACGTGTGCCAGGCATGGAAAGAAAAGCCTTATGTGTTCCTGAAAGACAATTCAGTGCCTGCATCCAGCCACTAGATTCTTTGGGCCTCAGTTTTCTCATCTGTAAAATGGCACTGACACCATGGGGAGGGTGAGTAGATGAAGCAGTAGAGACAGAGGTCCCCCGGCATAGGTGAGCCACAAGGACCAGCAGCGGCAGCTGTGGTGGCCTCCCGTGAGCCACGGCAAGCCCCACGTGGGGAGACGCTGGCAGACTTGCCTGCACCGGGGCTGAGGTAGGTGTCCCGCTCAGAACCCCGCCCCCTAAAAGCCCAGCTCCCACCTCTGGCTCCAGATAAGCCCGAACGAGAGGATACCTGGGTCCTCTCCGAAGTGACTTAAGCTTGTGGTTTTACGCAAGAATTAAAGGTGAGTTCTTGGGAATGAGAAACTAACTCGGTTGCCAGTTATAAAAACAGTCTCACACAGTGAATGTCAGGTTCTGCGGGAAGCCAAGCCCTGATGTGAGGCAGGTCTCGGGCACCTCTTGAGCTGAATTTCATCCTGGTTTTGGATAAGGCTGTCTTTTCCCTGGTAGCCCAATTCGTCCACAGTGTTGTTCGTTTTCCAGGGCTATAGATTTTGGTGACTTCAACACTTGAGCTCTAATTTGCACAAGAAAACAAAAACCACCCCTCCCGAGGGACCTGGTCTGCCCCCTGGACTCAGGCGAGCCTTTGAGGCACACGATGACCTCCTCCACAAACAAACAGACAAACAAACCAGGCCTCCTTCCGGCTCCCCTTCCAACAGCGGCTGGGCGACAGGGCCTGTCGTCCGCTCCTGCAGCCCCACGGGGCTGGCGGCCGGGTGAGCGTGGTCTCGAGCGACCCTCACCTCTCTGGCTGGCGCCTCTGGGCCCCCTCCCACCCTGGGCAGGACGGGCTGCCTGCTTCCCCTCCCATCAGCCCTCCAGCCCCCAGACCCCCCGGCGTCTGATCCCCGGACCTCTCGTTCACCCCAGTGTCCCTGTGCAAAAAGCTACACTACAGGCAGGAAAGAGATGGAAACTTCTTTTAAACTATTTTTTAGAAATCGTGTTCCGTGGAGCAGGAAGTTGTATTTGTCTAAGAACAAATGAACTGAACCCTCCTGTCCCCGCCCAACCACCGCCAAAGGCCCCATCAGTTCACGGCAGAATCTGCCAAACTTGGGTGGAGACCGGCTCTGTCCTGGCGCCTCCGCCTCCTGGTCACAGCGAGGCCGAAGAGGACAGAACGCTAGGATGGTCATGTTTCCTGAGCGACTGGGTGGAGGAAGCCTTTCCCGACGAAGACCAGGATGCTCACCTCTGCCCCCTCCCCAGCTGAATCCACCTTCTAAAGCAAGAACAGCCAGGTAGGAAAGTGGAGAGAATGCTAGAAGGTTTCACGAAGGGGTCTCCTAAAGCCAGAAGGGCCCATCCTGTCCTGTGAGGGCTCTGCATAATCTGTACAAGAAAATGCAGAGACTCTAAACCCTGAGCCCTGCCCGCCTTTGGTATCTTGACATCAACCCTGTGACACGAGCCCTGAGTTTACCCCCATTTCAGAGATGGGCAAACTGAGCCCCGGAAGGCAGGAGAATTTCCCATTGACCCCCACCAATGCCTGCTGGACCTAGAGTCCTGAGCCTCTGGCCCAGTCATGGTGAGACCATCAGCGGCCTTTGGAGCGTGAAACCAGCCAGGGGATGGGGGATTCTGTGCACACCCTGCGGTCCCTGAGGGAGGGCCTGGGCTTGGAGTTTCCTCCCTAGAAGAGCACTCTGTCAGTCTTTGAAGTCCCTAGCTGTGAAGAGGGGATCAGATCTTTCTTTATGGCCCTTGGCCCTTGTATAAACTAACCCGCAGGTCAGAGGCAGAAGGGGTGGCTTGCGGGGGAGGGGGCTGCTCCCAGCTTCCGTCCTCCAGCCTGAGATGCCTGATACAGGTTAAGAAGGAATCGGTCCACGATCCCAGTGTGGCAGTGTTTGTTGAGAGCCTGTCCCGCGAGCCTGCACAACCTTCTCTGAGACCCTCTGCAGGTGGCAGTGGGCACAGGCTCAGGGGACCGTGTTGGCTTGTCACTAGACAAGACTCCAGTCCCCCTCCCCCGTCCCCCCCCACCTGTCTATACACAGGGTGTGGGGAGCGGGGAGCCGGGGGGATGGGGCAGGAGAAGGTGGTGTGTGTGGGGCGAGCAGGGACACTGGAGCCAGCACTGCACGTGCTTGTCCTCCCCCCATGTCCATGTGGTACTGGGTCCCCGGCCAGCAGCCCCTGCCCTGCTCAGCCCCCAAGCCCGAGGGACCCTCAGAAAATCTTCCCAGGCAGGGAGCAATGTAAAGGCTGAAAAGTATCCAGATCATCTGTTTTGGGTTAAAATGAAGAGAAATCAGATTTTTAAGGGAAAAAAGGAGAAGAGAGAGATAAGCAAAGGTCTTGAGTGCAGGGTGGGAGGAGGCCCTGACCCATCGTCTGGTGGATTACCCAAGTCCATTTTCCCTGACCCCGCCGGGGACGCCACCGCTGGGGTCCCATTAGCCGAAATCCAGGTCTGGCGTAGGCATCTCAGCCCCCGGGCCTTGGCAGGGATGTGGTCCTACAAGGACCTCCTGGAAACGAAGCCCATGGGGTTCTAAATGCAGCCTCTGAAAGCCCCAGGGAGGCAGCCAGCCTCAGGGTCCCGCTGGCGGGGCAGCGGTTAACTGTGCAAACATCACCTGACTTGGTCACCAGGCCAGTAACAGGAGACGTTGGCCTTCGAGTTTGACCTCTCACCCCCTCTTTACTAAATAGGCCTAATTATTGCATTTGTCTGTCATTCGAGCCACAAATGAGCCATTCAGGTCATGGCGGGAAGGCCTCGCTGTCAGCCCCTGTCGGGGGAGCTGCACTAATTGTGTCCTTCAGAGGAAGTGCGGTGGGGGCGGGGGCGGGCCCCGTGCTTCCGGGGAGGGGACTCTTCCTGTTGCGGTGGAAGGGCTGTCACCGAGCCTCCAGCCCCAGGCTTTTGGCTCTCTGCTGCTCAGGGAAGCTGGCCCTTCCATCTTTGGGTCCCTGGGTTGAGTTCCAGACCCACATGGAGACATCCCTCTCTGCAGCCCAGCCAGCTGTGCGTCGTCTACCCAATGGCCCTGGTGCCTGCCAGCGCCATGCACCCCCATGCGCCTCTGTGCTGCGAAGACTACCTTTCCCAGCCTCCTTGTGGTTAGGTGGCCACGTGATAGGGTTCTGGCCAATGGCATGTGAGCAGCAGGTGGGTGTGCCCCTCCAGGCCTCGCCCATGAAGACCCCCTGAGCCCAGTCTTCACTGTCTTCCCCCATCTGCTGCCCCCAAGCACCTAGAGGAGGGGGAGCCACAGGACAGAAGAAACCTGGGTCTCTAAGTGACTTGGTGGAGCAAACATCCACAAGACACTATCCCACCCCTCAACCTGTCTTATATTGTGATGGGAGCACAGAATAACATTTATTTTATGAAAGCTCTGAGACTTGGAGTTTATTTATTTCAGCACTTAGCCTATCCTGATTAATTCATGTTTATCCCAGAAGGCAATGTGCTCAGGGAAGAGATTACAATTTTGCCAGCCTCCCTTGCAGCTAGGGTTGGCTAATGAAATGTAAGTGAATATTACTGGGCAGGGCATCTGGGAAAGCTCCTTGAGAGATGAACAGATGAGTAGTACATTCCCTTTTCCCTCCTGCTTCCTGCAAGGCAAACATGATGGCTGGAGCTCCAGCAACCATTTTGAACCATGAGGTGCTAAGGATGGTGGAGCAAAAGATCAAAGGAATCTGACTCCTTGATAACTTTGGAGCCACTGTATTGACCCTGGACTCCCTACTTCTAAACTTCTTTCACAAAAGAAAAGAACACACCCTTGTATGTTACAATCACAATTATTTTGGGTTTTCTGTGAAAGGTATCTGCGCTAATCCCAATATCCCCATTCCTTGCATCTAAAAATGTAGGAATCCCGCAAAGGTGAGGTGAGGTAACACACAGGAGCAAAACACAAGCTATGCAGTCTGGGCGGAACTTTGTCACATGATCATATCTGGGTATAAAGGTGCTTCATTGCTTCCTGAGTCTCAGCTTCTTTCATGAAATGGAGATGAAAATGCCAACATGAGACATACATGAGACAGAGGGGCCACCTCCTCGCCTGGACTCCCGGCTCCGGCTTCTCCCTCTTGCACTCCATGCTCACCTCGCAGCCTGTCTCTGCCCCTGAGGTGTCCAGCCACATCCTCAGAGGCTTTGTGATTGGGGAAACCCGAGTCCCTGTGTTATGGCTGCTCAGTGCTCCTGCCACTGAGTGATCACTGCAGCTGCAGAGATGCTGTCTTCCACAGAGGAACCTCCCTGGCGAGGGCAGCTGTTAGACTGGACCATCCTTCACTCTCCTGCCACCACCTGAGAGGTACAGGCAAAGCCAAGGTGCTGCCAAGAGGCCTCTAAATCTACTTGTTCCTTAGCAAGAACCCAGGTGATGAGAATTCATGAAAGCAAAGATTTCAAGGAGCTGGCATTTGACAACCAAACGCTGACGTTTACCTGTGCAGTTGCCCGTATTTACTCTTTATGGTTCTACTGACAGTGAACCTCTATGGAGAAAGAAAACATCCAAGTCTCTCTTGGACTCTGGGCTGCTGGGTCTAGTTGTGCAGGTTGTTCACTGCACAAGGTACCTCCACAAGGGGCAAGTGGTTAGCCCACACTGCACTCACAAGGGTTGCCAATGGCCTGGGCTCTGTTTACCAGGGGACAGACAAAAGCATCTTTTTCTAATTTGCACAGAGATACTCTACGGGCTAGTGGCAGACGGCTTAGATCATTGACTGATAAAGCCCCTGTCTTTGTGTAGATTCTACCTCTTTTTGCTCATCAAGGCTTCCAAATGCACAAAAAAGCACTGAAGGCATGTCGTGGGGATTCGGGGCACTCCCTGGAGATTAAGTGTTCTTACCCTAGAGCATTATCCTGACTTAGGACTGCTTTAATCCTCCACTCTCCAAGTTAAATGACTATCTTGCAACAATAAACGTCTATCAGCTGGGCTTTACTTGCAAAATTGGAGGAAGGTAATTGGGGAGGCTAAAGTGAATCCTGGGTGACTAGCACGCTTCCTAGATGGACAACTGCATGCTGGAATGTCTGCACGGATCCAAGAAACCTGTCTGACCCACTTTATTTTTCAGTCATCTCGATTGCTGGCCCTAGAATGCTGTTTCCAGAAAAGAGCCCCTTACGTTTCACATAGAGGCAGATGTGTGAAAATCTGGCTGGTACCTGAGTACAAACCAGAGGATTTAAATTCTACTTATGGTCATGCAAGTACGTGGGAAAAAGGAATTGAAATTTGCTGCGGGAGAACAGCTCAGAGCCTGGACCGTCTCATTGTGACAGACATTAGGAAGTGCTCGATGAATAATGGGCACAAGTCAGGGTCCACCTAAAGGGACCCCCACTGGCCACATCCAGGCCAACTGGAGCCACAGAGTAAATACTGGTTATTGATCGCCTGTTACAACCAGAGACGAGAATAAGAATTCATGAATCTATGCTGTTATAATATATAACTGGGGGAGAAGGAAAAGCTCTTTCTTGCAATAAAAGTGCAATGAAAAACTTTAGAAAGGGTGATAGGGTAAGAAAATAAGTCACTGTTTGGAAGCCACTCTTGTCATACAAGAATTACCAATGGATGCTAGAGCTGGCAGGAGGAAGGAGGGTGAGTAAAAGGATTTTCGCGTAGTCTCAAGGTGGCTCTCCACAAGATATGTGTCAGTCACAAAGAGGGACATAATAACTTTACAGACAGAGGCACCACCAAGTGATCAGTTACCATCACCGGTGATGGGACAAATGACGCCATGGGCCCCAGATATGATGCCCTGACAAGGATGCAGCATCACTTCTGGGGTGCTCCCACCAGAAATTCATAAACTGAATCTAATCACAAGGAAGCATCAGACAATCCCAAACTGAGAGCCATTCATCAAAAGAACAGGCCTTCCCGCTTCAAAAATGTCACAGTCATGAAAGAATAAAAAAGCCTGAGGAATGTTCCAGAGTGAAGGACACTAAAGAGACAGGACAACTGGATGGGACCTGAGAGCCTGGACTGGGTTTTGAACCCTTCAAAGGGAGAGAGACGTGTCTCCCCGTCGCTTTGGCAGTAAAGGACCCTCCTGGGACCACTGCTCGCTAAAGCAGGAGAGAGCACGGGTCGGGGAGGAGCTCTCCGTCTCGGTAGCTGTGCTGCGGCGATGCGACCAAGCGCCCCTGTCTTTAGGAAACACACTGGGATGTGAGCGGTAGGGGGCGTCGTGTCTGCCGACGTGACGCGGCAAGCATGGAAAGGCGCCAGCATCGGGGAAGCCGGGTTAAAGGTTTACAAGAATTCTTTCACTCCTTTCGTCACTTGAAGGTCTAAAGTTATTTCAAAATAGAATGTTTCAGAAATAAACGAATGATTTTGCATCATGCACACACATGTGCACCTCCCCTCGGTCCCCAGGTGGCCACAGCGCATTCCCTCCCGTTCCTGGCGGTCAGTCAGTGACACCCTCACTCACCCTGACACTCTCAGTGAGCCTTTCCACTCCGGGCGACCTGTCCCCCGACTGTGACAGCCTGATGGGGGGTCCAGGACTTACATACTTTGGTGTCTCTGTACAGACTAACTCTGGGGCGGGCACAACATCCAATCCTCAACTCGGAGAGGTCCCGGCCATCAGCAAGGCCAGGCCAGTCATCGCGGAATAACAAGCGTGTGTCCACAGCGAGAGGGAACCAGCAGCACGAAGCGCGGTGAGTGGAGCGAGTTAGACGGCGGACTTCCGAGCCCCGGCCCTGGGTGGGCCCTCCCAGGTGGGCCTTCCCGGGTCCTCTCTGTCCTGGCTGTTGGGCTCTGCCTGAGTTCACGGACACAAAGCTTCTCCGGCTGTGTGTGTCCGTGGGGGTGCTCACGTCATTCACAAGGTAGTTGTGAGGATTACGTGAGATTCTTGCTGAAAACGCCAGCCTAGTGTTCACCGTGAGGTACCGCACCCCCGCAGGAGTTGCTATTACAACCCAGGTGAAACAAAGAGCAAAAGGCTCCCCTCTTCTGGATTCCTCAGAAACGCATCCAGCATCACCCGTGTGCCCCAGCAGGGCTGTCCTTGCAATGCTGAATCCAGTTCCTTTCTCCAAACAGCCTCCCCAGGGCACTGACAGCAGAACTCAACCAAGTCGGTCTAATGACTCATAGTCCAGAAACGGCCACGGGGCCACGTTAGGTTACATTACTGTGATCCTCTCAACAGCCGCTGACAAAGGATGGACTCGGAAGAGCCCGAGCTCGGGGTTGTTAACATACTCAACCGGTTACCGAGGCAGGGCTGAACCAGACGAGGCCCCGGAGCTACCGACCGCACCATGTGCTGAGGAAACCGCTTTCCAGCAACAGAGGATTTGAACAGTCAAGCGGGGACACGTCCAAAGGCACTGATGATCTCAGGTAATGGCTTTGGAGGATGGCTTGCTGGTCTTGGCGCTGAGAACGCGGCCCTGCAGGACTGCTTCATCTGGATGGAAATGGACCAGAGGCTTTCCAGCGACCAGATGCCTGGCAGAGTCAGGCAGCCGTGAGAGGGCCACAGCGCAAGGCCTCATCCCTACATCACCCTGCAGAGAAGATGCTGTCATGCTTTTGGGGGAAGAACAGATCGTACAGCATTTGGCTCCCTTCCTCCCATCTGTTTTCTTTTTGGCTCGCTGGGAAATGAAAAGGAACACATGAAGTATGTTTGCTGGACAACGAGTTGCAGAGACCAAGAGATGGGGGCTTTCACTGGTGCCAGTGACCATCAGCTGACAGGACAACTCTGTTCTAGGTTAAGAAAACAGAAATGTCCTCCACCCCAGCGCTGCGCGGGCAGACTCTGTGTCTGGCTCATCGGGGCTCTCCCCAGCCTGCGGGTGAGGCGGCAGAGGCAAGATTCTGCTTACATCAACTAACTCGCCAGGGCCTCGCAGCCCCTGCGCATCACAGGCAGGACCTAGCCCCACGTCAGTCTGAAGCCAGTCTGCCGTCTCCTCATCCTGGGGAGACTCACCCGGCAACCTCCCCGCCCACTATCCCCGCTTTGAGGGCCCTTATGGTCGGGAACAAGGACTCCAAAATCAGGATCAAAACACAGGTCGACCATCCCTGTGAACTCTGACCCCGTGTGAGTCACTGTGCTCCTGTTTCAGTGACTCAGCCCAGCCCGGAGCAAGGACCACGTCAGAGAAAGCCGTGTCGCCACGGAAACTGCTCCCTCCCTCCGAACTGACATTCCAAAGCATTTCACCAACTCTGAATCAGCAACAGAAATTTTCCAGACAGGATCCTCATTTCAAACCAAGTCAGAAGACACTTAAAGGAGTAAACGGTGCTCCCCCGTCTCCAAGGAGGTTGGTCAGGGAAATAAAGCAGCAAACTGTGGTCCTTTCCGGGCTGTGGGACGTTTCTGGAGCCGCCGCTGTGTGCCGGGTGGGGGCCTGAAGCAGTGGACACTGCATGCACAGCTCCTGCCCTCAGGAAGCTTAAAGCCTCAGGAGACACTTCCAGGCCCCTAGCCAGGCCAGCCTACTCGGAAGAGTCCCCCTGAACGAGCAAAAGTGAGAGCGCTTTTGCTGAAATGTTTTGGTTTTACAGATGTGACGTCTGCCTGGTAAAGTGTGTTTGCGTTTTATCTACTATTCATAATCAAGTTCTATACTGTGACACAGAATCTCAGCTTCTCATCGTTTTCCCTGGGAGGTAAGGCTCTGACTGGCAGGGCTTGGTGTGCAATTGCTTCTGTAAGTCACTTCGGCTGTAAGTCTGCCAGACACGATCTCTTAACCAACCCCACCTTGCACACCCTGTGACCGCACTCTGGGCCTCCCTCCACTGTGTTGTTTGATAATAGACCCCTGACTTTGATCAGGTGTGGGGCTGCCATGCCCTTCCAGTAACCTGGTTCCTCGCTAGCTAATCTAACCCAATCAGGCTCACTCCATTGTTTGTCCATACCTGGTTTTCACATAGATATGACATATGATTCTGGCCACCTGAGAAGGGAGGTGTGGTGTCATCTGGGAGCCTACTGGGACAGAAATAAAATAGAGACATAGGGGAAAGTGGCCTAACCAGTTCTTGGATGCTGTGTGATGATATGATACCTGGAGATTCTGCAGCCACTTTGTGACCGTGAGGGTCCTAGCTGAGGACAGAGCCAATAAGCTGAAGATGGCAGAAGGGAAAGGAAGAATGGAGAAGCTAAATTAAATACCCCTAGACTCACCCAGTCTTGAGACTAGAAAAGCTTAAAGCTTAAGCCATTAAGTTCTGACTTCTGTTACTGTTAGGGAGAGAATGATTCATCCTCATTCCTGATGTTTCCATGTGGAAGGAACCCGTTTAAGTAAGACTCCTGGTCCCTCTGCTTTCTCTCCCAGTCCTTCCTTCCCAGGGTGAGTGAAGCTGGAAGGAAAAGCTGGGCATGCCCAGCCCTGCTCAGTGGCCTCCTGCTTCTCTGGGGAGGATGTTCTGCACAGGAAGCATGCATCCCATTCGGGGCCTTCATGCTGTAAGCTCTGCAGGGATAGGTCCCTCGGAGAGGGGAGGCTGAGCCGGTCCAGGGCTGCCTGTGACTAGGGAAGAGAAATCCGCCTCAATATGAGATTTACTAGAAAGCACCCTGACCTGCATATATGAGCCACATTCTACACTATCACATTGATCAGTAAAAGAGGTGACACTTTCATTTCCCTTTTGCTTCCCTCTTTTTTTCAACTCTCAACTGGTTGATGACTAGTCACGAGGTTATTTGTCATCACTCTGCCCACATCTTTGCACATCTGAGCCCTGGGTTAGATCCTGTACCACAAAGCTGCTGTCCCTCATATCTTGGCATCTTGATATTGGTCAAAAGGTGGATCTGGGAGTGGGCCTGGCTGCATGTCCCAAATCAGGTTTACCAGAGACCTGCACTGGTGATAACTGGACCCCACTTGTGCTTGAATTCCTATTTGCACTTCCATATGGAAAGAGTCTCCTCGATGGGCATAGATGGGGGAGGGACAGTCTGTAAGGGCAGGAGCCACATGTTCCTGGGGTTTTGTCCCGTCTCAGTCAATGAAAACTCTACCCACATCTTTGCGGATGCAAGCTCCCTCCCATTCATGCAGCCGCTCAAGGGCTGCGTGGAGGCAGCCATGTTTGTGGCCCCCACTGGCACAGCTGATTGGCTGCACACTCGAGGGCAGCTCATCCTCTGGCTGTGAGAGAGGCACATCAGGTACTCTCAGGAGCGATGACATCAGAAGCACAGAGACGGCCGTGGATGGTGCTGGACGTGAGACCCCCAGGGCCAAGGCTTGGGGGTGGAGCTGGGACAAGCCAGGACCTGTGACAGCCAGTGCCATGAGGGAACAAGGCTTATCAATAGGCTGAACACAAGGAGGGAAGGAGAGGACTCCTGTAGAAGGTTAATAATAATAGCAGGTGAGCTCCTCTTACGATCAAGGCGCAGTGACAGACGGGATAGCTCCTCGCATCAGAAACAAAAAATTGAGAAAGTGTATGGTCTATGAAGCACTGGCTTTTGACACTCTGGATACCAGGCAGCAAAGAAGGTGGATGGCTGAGAAGCCAGAAGCCAAGAATACGGGCGCTGTGGTTGCCCCGTCAGCGGCACCGAGAGCTGCCTGGCCACGGCACTGGCCAGCGGGCCTCTGCTGAGGACACAGAAGCGTGTCTGCTTAGGAAGCTTTTGCTGAATAAACGAGACAGGCGAGTTCTGGTTCCCCATGGCGTCCAGTGTGATGGAGGCTCTCCTCCTGGTCTGTAACGTGGGAGCAGTGATGAGCCTCCTGTGGTGTCACCTCCACAGCTCCCTCCCCACCGGGTCCACTGGCTGCGTCCATCCGGCCATCCGTGCTCCTGCCAGGCAGCCCCTCTCTCCAAGCTCCCAGAAACCCTCTTTCTTGTCCTGAGGTAGTAACAGCCCCCACAACACCACCCCCACGTACCACAGTTCATTACAGTCCCCATAACCGGTCCTCAACTTTGTAAATAGTCCTTTTGTCCGACTCTCCTCAAATTTCCCAATCTGACTCTACCATCGTCCGGTTTCCTCCCAGAAGCCTGACAATACACATCACCCGCCACCCCGACCTTATTATTTGGGGCAACAATTCAGAATTAGCTTCTCCACCTCCAGGAAGATCATATTTGCAGGAGAGCTCACAAAAACTGAAATCTGTTTGAAGTTGGCATCATTTCAGAACCATCACACCCAGGTCAGGCGACCTGGATGGAGGGCTCGGGAGGGGGAGGTTTGACCGCTGGCTATATTTAAAGTCTCAAAGGAGAGGCCATCCAAAGGCCTGAAAAGTGGAGGGTTAGGGAAGCGTCTATTGTATTGCACGACCTTGGGCAAATCCCTTGATCTCTGGCGTTTTCACTTCCTTCAAAAAATCGGAGGCAGTTTGGAGTCCTCACTAATAAAAATAATTGCAAAGCCCTTTGCCAGAGTGAGTTCAGTATCCATTCTTGGTCCTGGGTTCAGAGGTTATTTTTGTGCGGGTGAGTGTGTTGATAAGGCGTTTCCTGGAGGTGATTGTGAGGCCCCTGCAAGCCACCGACTGGTCCTCCTCCAGCAGTGCACTTCGGGGGGAAAGAATTCCATGTGGACCCTATTTTTGTACTGTTTTCCCCAGAATAGAAAGGCAAGCTCCTGTCCAGCTTGCGTTCCGGTGGCTTTACCTCCTGGAGAGCTCTCGCCTCGGAGGGAAGGACTTCCCCCGCCTCCTGCTTCCTCAGTAGGTTTCCTTCGACCCCCGCGCAGGGGGAAGCCAGCTCGGCAGGAAGACACGCAGCCAAGGTCTCACAGAGTCTTAGCTGTCTGGCTGGGGGTCCCACTTCAGCCCCTCCTTCCCCCTGGACCAGACGGGACTTGGCCCAGAGACTCACCCTGGTTTGGCTCCGCAGAGATGCCCCTTGGACTTAGTTCCGCAGAGCAGGCAGGGACCTGCCGGGAGAGGGTGCCGGGCCCCGGGGGGCCGCATGTGCCCATCCCCGCCACTCCGAGGATCAGCAGCGGGCGCGGGGCGGAAGGAGTAGGGGGCCTGGGAGTCACGGGCTGCCCTCGGGCCTCAGGTCTGCCCTACCCAGCTGTGACTTTGGGGCACGTTTCACCATCTGGGAAATGACTGGGCGGCCTGCTAAGTACAAGACGCCCAGGTAAATTTTAATTGCAATTAGACAATGATTTTTGTGTAGTATGGCACGGGACATACTTTTATAAAAGATGGTCTGTGGTGGATCTAAAATTCAAATTTAGCTGGACACGCTGTGTTTTTTTTTTTGGCTGCATCAGCAACCTTCACTGCACATTAAGCAACTGGCATCCCAAACGCACTCAGCAGAGTTCTCTTCACTACATTCATTCAGTAAATATTCACTGTGAGTCCACTGGGGCCAGAGCCTGGGGACACGGCGGGCAGTGAACAGTATCTGTCTCCCACGGCCACCGTGGTAAATACCACGCCTCTCAGGGCTGAAGCAGCTCACGTGTATTTTCTCACGGTGCCGGGGTCGGCAGTCCGACAGTGGTCTCACAGGCTCAAGCAAGGTGGTGGCGAGGCTGGTGTCTCCTGAGTCTCCAGGAGAGAATCCTTTTCCTTGCAGTTTTAGAGGCACCTGCGTCCCTTGGCTCGTGGCCTCGTCCTCCATCTTTGAAGTCAGCAAGATCAGACTAGTCCTTCTTAGGCTGCAATTTTAGTCCTTCTTCCACCTCCCTCGTCTGCTTTTCAGGACCTGTGATCACAGCGGGCCCCCAAGTCATCCAGGATCATCTCCCGCTCAGGGTCAGCTGATTAGCAGCCTCAGTTCCATTTGCGACCCTCACCGCCGTTTGCCCTTTTCAGCATTATCACAGGTTTTGGGGGTTAGGACCTGGCGTCTTTGGGGAGCCACCATCCTGCTCACACAGTCTGTGACCGCACGGAGCTCAGTCTGGGGTGGGAGGTGAGGGTGGCGAAAGGCAGACCATAAACAAGTAAATGAAGAATCAATGTGTTTGCAGGTACCTCACAGTAGTCCTCCTCCCACACGTGCCCCTCCCCTCAACCCAAGGGCATCTGGCTCAAGCTCGGCTTGTAAGTAACAGAGTCAAAATCTGAGCTCAAGACACGGATCAGATAAGGACAAGCAGCCTTCAGAATAACAGACCCCTCTGGGAAGCTGGCTGTACCTGCAGAAGCGAGTACAAGCCTAGCCCGTGAGCCAGGGATCCCACATTCGGGCGCTTCCCAGGAGAAACGTGTGTGCGTGTCCACCAAAGGACATGCGCCGCGTATGCAGGCAGCGCTGGTTGTAACAGGCAATGACTAGAAACTACTAAATGCCTTTCGACAGCTGAATAATTACGGGATAGTTACACAATGGATTATCATGCAGCACTGAGAATGACCCGGTCTTGCCGCGCACAGCCCCGTGGGTGAATCTCACTCACGTCACGCTGAGCCAAAGAGTTGGCACAAACACCTATTCCAGCAGGGGACCCCGGATCCGCGCTCATGTGGGTTTGGGGCTGTGTCAACCTGCCTGAGCTGAGCCCACTTCTCACCGCGTGGCCCCAGGTTGGAGCTGGTGGGAAGTGGGCCGTGCACTCAGTCTGGAAGGGAGAGGGGAGCAGCGCCGCCCCCTCCGAAGTCCAAGGCTGCCCTGGTGGGAGAGGCGCGGAGGGGCCGGCGGGTCTCACCTGCTCCAGTCTCCTCTCCCACCCACCCGCCAGCCTGGCTGACAGCCAGTGACCCCTGGACCACCCGTCACAGAAGCAACTCTCCTCCACAGAGGACCCTCCTGCCCGATTCCAATCTGGCAACCCCCACGCAGCCTGCTTTCCAGGGTCCCCTGCAAGCCCCACTCCACGGCACTGATGCTTCCGGGAGGCTGGGGCAGGACTCATCTCTGACCCTCCACAGCCGCTCCCACTTCCTAAAATCCCACTCCAGTCCCTTAAAATCAATCTGCCAGCCCCCATCACTCAGGGGAGTCCTGCCTCCCTGACCTGAGCAGGCCTGATAAGCCTTATCAGGGGGCGGGGGTGGCGGAGGCACAGCGGGAAGGGGCACAGGGGCTCTGGGGGCCGCAGGGGCTGGTTCCAGGCCTGTTTATTTCTCAAAACTTCATCAAGCTGCATGCCTACGGTATGGCCATTTCAATATGTACCTTTTCCATGGGTGTTTTTAAGTTTTGCAACCGTGGTTCTTTTCTCTCCTGATGCTTATCAAGTTCCCAGAGCAGATGCGGCAAGCACACGGTTTCACGCGGTGGGGCTGCCAGGCCCGGGCTCAGCGGAGCAGCAGGGCCCGCCTTATCTTCTGTGAGTTCCCAGGCCGGCTGGCCCCAGCCCCGGGCGCTGGCCCTGAGATGGTCACTCAGCCGGCCGTGGACAGCGAGCCTCTGGGAACCGGACCGGAGGGCCTGGGAGGAGGGACACAGGGCTCCTCCTGCCCGGGAGCTGCCTCTGCAGGGTGGGAGGCCATCCCCAGGGAGCCCCTTTACATGGTAGTGGTATCTTATCTCGGGGCACTGCCCAGAGGAACCGACCACACTCGTAAACCTCCCGAGGGCCGTTTTATGTGCTTTTCCCACCAGCTTTCACAGGGACCCTGAGAAAGACGCTGTGCTGGACCAGCGAGGCGGGTGGGGGATGGACCCACGGACTGCCTGGGTCCGCCAGGGCCAGGACCACATCCCTGGGGTGGCAGCATCCTCCCCAAGAAGTGGCTTTTAGCTGCTCGACAGTGCCTAGCAGAGCCTTGCTGGGTCTCGACGCTGGCCACAAGACAGACCCATCTCTGCCTCCCTGGGGCTAGACAGCTGGCCCAGAACGAGCTCTTTTGAAAGTTATGTACATTTAGTTGCATGTTTTATACATTTTTGTGTATTTGTATTTATTTTTGAATCACATATTATAAAAAATAATTATATTCTATAAACTATCATTTATAATTTATAGACTAGTTTATATATTACATATAAATATTTAAATATATTTATATGCTGTGTATTATATACTTATAATTACATAAACTATAAAATATATAGATATAATATTTATATCATATTTATACTATATAATATATTTATATTTATAATGGAGAATATAATATTTATATTATATAATATAAAATATAATAGTTAAATCTATAATTTTACTTATATACAAAATGTGTGATCTATAAATATATTTATTTATATTTATACAAAATATTATGTGATCTATAAATATATTTATATTATGATTAATTATATAATTGACATAGCATATAATTTATATTTTATATGTAATATAAGATATATTTTACATATTTATATATAATAGAGAAATAAGTGTATTGATATAGAACTATATTTATACAGACTATCTGTATATTTCAATGTCTGTCTGGCCCTCCAGCCACTGTCCTGTAAGTGCAAACTCCCAGCAGGAGGCCAGGCAGGAATGTGGACCTGGCACCTCTGTCTGGGGACCCATGGGGACAGCACCAGGGGGCCCTGCTGCCCAGCCCAGGCCGTGCACCGCACCTTCCCTCGTCATCCCAGGTTGCAAGATGTCCCCTGAGCGCTCACCAAGGCTGCCCTCACGCCCCCACCTCCCTCCTCCCGCTCCTTCCGGAGTCTTCCTGCTGCAGAGGACCAGCAGTTTCATCCTTCCCTTCCCAGGGCTCTGACCCAAACTCTAGAGGCACTGTCCTCTCTTCCTTCTCCACGTTCTCTGTCCGCCCCCCCCTGCCCCCCCCCCCCCCCCCCGTCCACGTCCACGTCCCTAGCCGCACACTTGGCCGGGCACTCTCACCCCCTCCTCCCCAGCTCCCTCTCCGTCCGGAGCCTCCATCCCTCCCCCACTCCATGAGCACAGCCCTGCCTGCACCGGAACTACACCGGCCAACTCTCACACAAGAGCCTACATGATTCTTTAAACCTCACTTGAGTCAAAACCCCTCCATGACTTCCACCTCAGCCCAGTACAATGCAAGGTCCTCACCGTGGCCGAGGGGACCCCCACACTGGACCCCGCACTGCCAGGCCCGGCCTGTCCCTGTCCCTACCTGCTGCCCCCACCCCAACCTCTCACCGCCCCCACTGCCCCTCACACAGTCCAGCCACGGAGCCATCCCTGCACTCACTCCCCTCTGCCAGGAGGGCAGGGATCTGGGCGTCCACAGCCCCCTCCAATCCGATGTCACCTGAGCAGAGAGGCTACAGGACGGTCCTACTGAAACAGCACTGTCCACACCTCCTGCCCCCTTCAAGCTCCTTGACTTTTCTTCACAGACTTGAATCTGCAAGCTCACCACACAGTCTCTCGTGTCTCACTGTCTGACACTGGACGGTAAGCTTCCCAGGGACGGGGTGTCGGTCGGCCCCTCCAGCGCAGAGAGCAGAGCCAGGGACCCTGCAGTACTTAGTGAGTGAGTGAGTGAGTGAGTGAGTGAATGAATGAATGAGTCATCCGGTCCCTGCCTCCTCCACTCGGCTGTCAGCTCACTTTCTGGGCCAGTCACGGCCGTTTCCAATGAGCGTGAATAGACATTCTCCTGGGATATGCATTTTCCTGTCACATTTCCAACTGCTGGTGTCCCTGAGGCACAAAGTCTCCACCACACACTCAAGAGTCACTTCCAACACATAGCTCCACCCACACAGGACCTGCAACTCCCCCGGACCTAGTGATCCTTTAAAACCTTATCTCAGTTTCCGAATACACTTCTGAACTGAAATGAGCCAACTACCTCTTTGCAAGGCTTTCTCAAGGAAGGACGAGCTGCAGGAAGTTCTCTGAGAAGGTCCTTTGGAGAAGGAGCGGGCTGGGCGCCCTCCCCTGCCGTGCCCCCTCTTCCTCTGCATCCATCCCTTCTTCTGTCCCCGCCCTCTTCATCTTTCATCCGAGCCCCCTGCCTCCTGGTCATCCTCCTGCATGTCCCCCACCACAGCTGCTCTTGGGCTCCAAGTCTCCAGGGGTCATAGCCCCCTGCCACAGAGGGAGGGCCTGGGCCCAGCGGCCTGGCCGCAGCGCAGGGCTAAATATGGGAGTCGGCCTGGCCCGGTGGTTCTGGGTTCCCGCACACATGTCCTCTCAGTCTTATGGGGAGTTCTCCGTGGGGAGTGGGGCCAGATGCAGACCCCAGGGTGTTGGAGCAAGCCCCCGCCTTCTGGCCAGCAGCACTCAGAGCTCTGGAGGTTGTGTGGGCCCAGGGGCCAGGAGGGGCGGGTTAGAATCTGGAGAACTTCTACACCTGAGAGGAAAGTTTGGCCCTTTGCTTCCAGCACACTGGAGGTGCCAAGCAGTTGTCAGGTTTGGTGTCATCCTCCCGCCAGTCTCAGGATGCCCTCCCTCAGCGCTTTCCCTGCTCACCCGGCAACATTTAGGAATTCTGGAAGCCTCCTAACAGCTCAGTGGAGAGCACTCATGGGAAGACAGGGGCGGGGAGAGAAGTAATAAAGCACACATGCCCCCTGTCTGCACACCCCTCATGGGAAGGTCCCCTGGGTTTGCTCCCTGTCTCAGGGAGGATGAAGCACCACCTCTGGCCACACCTTCTCATCCTGCTTGGTGTTCAGCCCCCAAGAGAACACAGCACTCTTATTTATACAGCAGGAACCCTTTCTAACATGCCCACAGTAGTGCTTGGATCTGCTGCGAAGAGAGGCTGCTGGCTGCTCTGAACTTCCAAACCTTTGGGCTGAGTTTGGCCTGTGTGTTTTGGCTGGGAACCCACTCATTCATTCATTCATTCACTCAGTGCTGGCTGATGTTCTCCACCACTGTGAGCAGGATGAAAGCACAGAAGATTACGACGAACAAAAGTGAAAAACTGAAAATGGTTACTCTGGGGAATGGAACTGGAGATGGGGTCGAGCAGAGCAGGACACCAGTGTTTTCCATTCAAAGGTTTCCAGAATTATTTAATTTTTCTTAACCATGTGCATTTATTAACATGAGGGGAAAAAAAACACAGATTGGATTGTCAATCCCTTGCTGAAACCCCTCCCATGACACTCAGGACTCACAGAGCACAACCTCAGCCCTTCCCGTGGACTCCAAGACGTGCTGGACTGGCCCTGTCTCCCTCCCCAGCCGCACACAGTGGGAGAGGCCCTTTCCTGCCACAGGGCCTTTGCATGTGCTCTTCCCACCTGTGAGTGCTCTTCTCCCAGCTGTCACTCTGGACATCAGAGCTTCTAAACCTAAGTGAGTATGCGTGTGGTCACTGGGTTTACACTCTCTTCCTGATAAACGCTAAGTTCCGGGAGGGTGGGGGCTATGTGTGTTCACACACTGATGTACACCAGCCCCCAGCACACCCTGGCTCATGCTGGCTCTCCGCTGTGGCTGGATATAGCAAAGTGGTAGCAATTCATCCCCAAGACGAAACAGACAGAAATCTCTCCCTCACACCCCGCTGTCTGGTGCCAGCACCTTTCCCGTTTGCTAAAATGTGGGAAAAATCAATGTCCTCGTCCTTAGGTCTCCACTGAGCAGTGACGGGGGTTGGGGACTCAACTGGAGTGTAGACTTGAACAGATGTGAGTGGAAGGAAGAAAAAAGTCTCCAGAAAACCACCTCCCTGATGTCCTGATGTTCCAGCCCTGGCCAAAGCGGCTAGAATTCTACCATCAAAGCCACTCCTCTGGACTCAGAAAGGCCCATGTGGCAACATGAATGAGATCGAAGCAGATGAGGCCTTGGCACTCAATGCTGGGACAGGCTGAAAATCGAGGGATGTGACGTCCCTGTGACAGGGCGGTGGCTTCACCTCCACCCACCGGACACCAGCCCAGCACCTGGCTTCTGTCTGCTTCCACCTGCGCCGGGCGCTGCTCCACCCGGGACGGCCGCGTGTTCGCATCCTCGCCACCAGGGGGCGCAGGGGAGCCCGGTCTCAGCACCTGGAGACTCAGGTTCCTGCCACGCTCACTCCCTGTTCCAACTTGGGTTTCATTCCAAACACCTGGAAAACTTATATAAATGCGTGTAAAAAAAAAAAAAAAAAAAGAATCTGCAGATGCCTTAATCCCAGTCTGGGAGAGCCTGGTGTGCTGTGGGTGCTGGGAACGCAGGTTTTTAAACAACCAATAGCCTCGGTTGACCGTGATGCCGTGTGGACCCCCGAGTGTCTGCCTCTCCATCGAGAGCTCGCCCACAAAGGGTCTGAGCACTAAACCTCCACAGAGAAACTCAGGCCCCCCGCCGATCGTCACGGGGGTGAGGAGAGCAGAGGGAGAGGAGCCCTTGCTCTCTGTCTCCCTGTCTCCCCCCCGTCACAGCGGGCGGCCGGGCGGCGGGCGCCACGCGGTGTGGAAGGGCCCCCAGAAGGCACAGAGGTGTGGGGCCTGTGGGGACTGGAGGCACCCTTCCTACCTGTGGGCGCCCAGGGCCAGCACTTCGATTCTGTTCTTCCACCGTCTACGTGTGTCTGCGCTATTCTTCAGTCCGGCTCCGGGCCAAGGGCTGAGCTCAGCTGCTGGGTGTCATTTGCCTCCCTGGCCCCAGGGACCCCCCCCCTTTTATTTCTCAAGTGCCCTCTGTCTGGGTTCCCACTTTGGTCCCCTCTGGTCACACAGGCAACAGTTACAACGTGTCCCTGTGTTCAGGTGTGTCCTCGTGCAAAGTTTTGTGGGCAATCTGCACAAGTGTCTTGTGTTAAACATCTCACTCTCCTTCCTCTTCCCCTCAGTGCAGTATGAATACCCCTTGTGGTGCTGGGTGGGCTTCACCCACTGACCCTACATGGTGCCTCCCTCTCCGGGCTGGGCACCTCCCACGGCAGCAGCTGCCATCCCGGAGACAGACTCCCCAGTCCTTGGGCCGACATCTCTGTGCACATCCTGTGTGGACTGCGTGTGTGTGAGAATTCTGCAGGGTGTTTACCCAGGATGGGACGTGAGCACTTAATTTGACTACTGTCTCGTCTGAGTTTTATGCCTCAACCATAAGGGGGAATGTCAATAATTTAATAAATGCAAGTCTCCTATGATGCAAATGCTTCTAGACCCCACATGGCAGAAAAGTAACTTCAAAGCTGGACACAAGAATGCTGTGGACTGTTACTCTGATTGCATGTAAGAGGTAGATAGTACAGCCTCTCCTCAGGTTACAGTGGGGCTACGTCCTGACAAGCCCACAGCAAGTGGAAAACACCGCAAGTCACAGATGCAGTTAACACACCTAACCTACCGATCAACGCTGCTTAGCCCAGCCCACCCCAAACACGCTCAGTGTCGATGGTTCACCGTGGTGGCGGCATGGCTGACGGGGGCTACGGGTGGACGCCACTGCCCAGCACCACCATGCGAGAGGATCGGAACCACACATCCCTAGCCCGGGAAGAGATCAAAATTCAAAGCACGATTTCGCCTGAACGCGTGTTGCTTTCACACCATCTTAAAGTCAAGGAAATCGTCCGTTGAACCATTGTCAGTTGGGGACTGGCTGTGTTATTTTTGTGCTTGAAAAGTTTCAGCTTTCTTCAGAGGCTTTGGAAATCAAGCACAAAGACACTCTCTGGTTAACATGCAGAAGAAGATTCCAGAATACTCAGAGTGTGGTCCAGGGCCGGCAGCATCTGCATCCGTGTTGGGCGAGTGGGACTCAGCCCCTACCCCAGACCTCTGCGTCAGAAATTTCACGCTGGAGATCTGTGTTTGAATGAGATGTCCGGGGGGTCTCAGAAGGGTTAAAGTCTGGGGACAAATGAAGATAAATCAAAGAGACATAGAGACACAGGGAGAGAGTTGACAGAGGAGGGGAGAGAGGGCAGGCAGACCGATGTTAGAAGGATTCAGAGGAGAGAGACAAAGGAAGATGAGAGATTAGCTAGACGGACAGACAGACAAGCTGACACTGATTCTGGCAAATCAGAGAACACAGAATCACAAGTTGAAACTCCCTCCCAGGAGCTTTTTGTGGCGTGTTTATCAAACGGTGACAAGATCCCCTGAGCGCCCTTGAGGAGGGTGGCAGCAGGCACTTGGCAGGTGGGACCGAGGGACCAACTGCCTGCCTCAAACCAATCTCAACGTTAACCCATTTTACAAACAGCACATCCTGGGAAGGTTTCCACAGAAAATAAGATCCAAGGATGAGACAAAGCTGAAACACCTGGCCCAACAGCCCCTTACTTCACAGACATCAAAACTGGGGCTCAGAGAGGTGAAGTGCCTCCCTCAAGGTCACACAGCTACCCAGTGGCAGACCCAGGCTCATTCCATCTTCATCAAAGGCCTCTTGGATGACACGCACAGCCCTCAGTGTGCAAAAGAAGGTTCTGGAGGTGCTCCCAGAGCCGTGGGGCAATTCCACAGGGGGCTGGCCTGACTTCACAGATGGAGGGGGTGGGGCAGCTCTCTCCAGGACGCAGGGGGAGCCTGCTCAGCCCTCCCCACTCTGCTGCCTGTTTCCCCCCCAGAAACACAGAAAGCCAAATCTACACACGACTGGCGGCTCCGGTTTCCCGGCCAAGTTCATTGTGACATTTCAAGATGAAAAGCACAAACGTGGTCCGGTGGGCCAGGCCGTTACCCCGGTGCTGTTCAGCCCGGTTTACGACTTTCCTGGAGCCTCTCAGCCGGGCGATGCCAGGGCGAGAGCCAGAAAAGGAACATTCCTAGGTGACGTCAATGCAGTCAGGACACTCGCGAGGGGCAGGCACTCTTCCTGCCCCGGGAAGGGGCGGGGTGCGGGGCCACCGCAGAGCCAAACGGAGAAGGAGAAGACGTGGGTCTATGTCCTCGCAAAAGGTCCTCACCCGGTGCACGCCCTTGCTTTTAACTTTAACTTTGGGCCGAATGAATGCCTTTAACTGAATAAATGCTCTGGCTAATTAGCAGATGGCGGACACCCATTAAATCATTACAGTTGCGATCACCAGAGAGGGCATCAGACAGTCAGGACATTAATCGCATTATTTTATTTCCAGATAAAAGTTATTTTGGTGGAGCCAGGCTCGCCAGAGAACAGGGCGATAAGATCAGATGCTGTCGTTAACTGCCAGCTATCCTATTAGGGGTCCGAGCAGACAGAGCTCCGATGACAGTCCACACTTGGACGGGCTGCGGGGATTTGCTTCAAGCCAGAGGAAAAGATCAAGGCTGGCCTGCGAACCAAGGTGACCAGCTGGCCCGGCTTGCCTGGGCCTGTCCGGGTTTTAGCATCCGAAGTGCATCCCAGGGACCTCCTTAAGCCCTGGGGAAGCAAGCTGGGCTTTGCAGGCTCTGGGGTAGGCAAAGTGGGCACCTCTCTTCATGGCCCAGCCACAGCGATGGCTTCCACATGAGAGAAAGAAAGAAAAAAACACCCTATATTCTTTCTCCCCCAGCTCCTTAGTCAACAGAGAAGTTGGATTCGGTGCCCAGCCTTGGGTCTCTCCCTTGGCAGCCACCCAAAACCTACTTGCTGGCCAAAGGAAAGGGAAGAGAGAGAGAGAGAGATTAACCGCTCCCTGGAGAAGTGTGTCTAGTTCTGGGGGAAACCAGCCTCTTAGGAGAAAGGTGTCGGTAGGAACTGCACCCACCAGCCACGACAGAGGCACGTTGTTAGAGAGACGGACATCTCAAAGGCAAAGTCCTCCTCTCTCTCCTTCCCTGTGTTTGTACAGCACCAGCCAGAATTGGCCAGAGTCGGCGGCCCCTTGACTAAAAACACCTGGCCGTCAAGCAGCTGCAGGGCGGGCGAGACAGAAACCAGGAAGGGAGGTGGGCCATGCTGTCCGGCTGGGACGCTGCAGATGGAGCAGCCTCGCCTGTGAGGACCTGCTGCCTCTGTCCCCTCGTCCATGAATGGTTCCCGCCTTGTCCCACGTGGTGTCATGGGGACGATGTGACATGAAGGGAATTTCAGGAGGGTGTGGACGACGATCTAGCTTGTTTGAAATGTAAGAGGTGACACACCAGGAGGTCCTGGACTTTAATAGGCAGCACGTGGTTTGGTGGAGCCCAGCTCTGGGCCACAGAGAACATGGCAGACGCCCCACAGGCTCTTCAGTTGTGACTTCAGACCACTGGAGACTCTGATTTTAAAGGCCTGGTCCATCAATTTTACACTAGACATGGGGTCCCATGGGCCATCTTTCTATGTGAAACAGCTCTGGACCCAGCATCCTGCCAGAGATAAATGATGGAAGTTCATTCTCTGCCCTACCTGCATCCTGTCTCCCTTACAGAGCACCTCACGAGCAGGGATGGGTACCACTGGCCATGAGGATAATGAATATTTAAGTGAATGTCTACGATTTGCCAACCAAACCTAAGTTATTCTTTCTTCTCAGTTTTACACCTCTTTTAGATTGTTCTTATTTGATTGTTGTGAAGTATACACAACTTAAAATTTGCCGTTATAGCCATCTTTAAGGGTACAGTTCAGTGGCACTAAGTATATTCATGTGGTTGTGCAACCATCACCACCATCCTGTCTCCAGAACTTTTCTATTTTCTCCAACTGATGCTCTGTCCCCATTAAACACTCACTCCCCGCCTCCCCCAGCCCCTGGCCCCCACTGTTCTACTTTCTCTTTCTGTGAACCTGACTCCTCTAGGGATCTTGTATGAGTGGAATTATACAATATTTGTCCTTCTGTGAGTGACTTGTTTCACTCAGCCTAATGTCCTCAGTTCATCCATGTTGTAGCCTGTGTCAGAATTCCCTCCCTTTTAGGGCTGAGTAATATTCCACTGTGTAGATGGACCATGTTTTGTTTATCGGTTCATATGCTGATGGACAGTTGCCTTGCCTGTTTTTACCTCCCATTCTGAGAGGCTTAACTAAAGAAAACTTTTTCTTTTCTTCTTCTTCTTTTTTTTTTTTTTTTTTTTTGCTTTTTACAGGGTTTTTCCTTGGTTGTGCGGTTTTGTCCCAAACAAGGGAGAGGCCACCACTCCTGGGATTCGAGGTTGATTTCTGACAACAGCCTGTCTCGTTTTCACAGAAGAACCGAGATTTCTGAGGTTTGAGGCCAAGAGGTTCTTGGGCTTTTCTGAGGCTGAGGAGGGAAGCGGGCCTCTGTCCTGATTCCATTTGCCCCAGCCAGCCTGGAAGCTCAGAGTTCTACAAACCCCACCTCAGCAGTCAGGGGAAATGCCGAAGTCCAGCCCTCACGGGTCCCAGCTGGATTCTCCCTGCAGGAGTTCAATAGATCCCTGTGCTGGCCTTTCCTACCCGGAAGGACCTGTCCGTTTCGCAGACACTCTCTTACCCCCCAGACACACCCCCAGGGGAAGACTTCTCAGCCCCTGCACGCTGGGTTCGTGCTGGGAATGCTCTGATGGCCTTCTTCCCGCCTCACCATCCGCAGACTGTCAGCCTTTGGAAGTTTCTCCAAAGATTCTCACTCATACAGGATCAGCAGAAGCCCATCAAAAGCCAGGAACGAGCTCTCCCCCTGCGCGGCTCCTGGGAGCTGACGCTACAACCCTCCTCCTCAGCATAAACAGAGCTGATCACTTTATACCCTTTGTATATTGTTTCTTAATATGAATGAAGTGAAACCGCTACCCGGTAGTCATTCAAATTAGCGCCTAACGTAAACTGACAACTCGCATTGAAGTGTTTAGCCTCAGAAGCTGTGAAAATGGTCACAGCGTAGTAATTAGCCCGCACTGACTTCACCCTGACATTCGCTTTGTGATGATTATTATTTTTAATCAAGGAAATGAGGCTCATTCTACTGGATAAGGGTTTGATCCGATCTGTGGCCCTTTATTTTCGGCGGACCTGACCCGTGCCCTCGCCCCCGACACCCCCGAGTCAGCCTCACAGAAGTGGAATCTGCGCCGCCGGCTCCAGCACAAGCAGCGTCCCTGCCGCTGGGCCCTGCGGCCTCGGCGGGCAGGGCGCGGGCCGAGACCAGGGCACGCTTTCAAAAGAAGCAGAGAGTTTTTACCTTTTTGCCAACAATTCTGTAGGCAACATTTGTTTCCTATTTTCCTTTTTCTTTTTTTTTTTTTTCATTAAATCACTTTTATAAACTCCTCAAAAGTTTCAGTTTATTCAGTGACAATTAGTTTATGGCATTTCTGAAGTGGATTTAGATTCGAGTGATAAAATTACAAGCCAAAATTGCAACCATAATGGAAAATCCTGGTTCATGTTTGGCTTTAAAGACCACAACTGAAAGATTACGGGCTGATGCCAAGAAGCAGGAAGGAGTAGCAATCACAGAACATTCTTGTCCACAGGCAGCCGGATCCCCGTCTCTGCCCGCTGGCCACGGCGCCCCGGGTGGCAGGCCCACCCTGCCCCGCTGTGGACGGCAGGACGGGACGGAGAAGCGGCGCTGGCCCGGCCGGCCCGGCAGGTGGAAGGAGGGCAGACTTGCCTGCTCTTGCCCTGAAATACGTCCTTTCTTCCTCCAGCCCCAGAGCCAGCACTTTCCTGAATTCCAGCCTGGCTGATTGCATCTCAGTTTCTCTGTGTTTAACGGAGACCTTCCTGAGCCATTTCCTGATAGCAGCTGGACGCCTTTTGAACAGTCAGCAGTAGGATTCTGGAACAATCTAAACTCGTAATGGCAGTTCCAGGGGCAGGGCCGACTGTGAACCCGCACAGGAAGTGCAGCACGGGGCCAGCTCGCCCACGATAAAGTCTTTCTCCTTCGTGTGGTTTAGACCCTGACAGCCCCTCCAGGTCCTGTCACCCTCGGGGAGGACAGACCCGTGACAGGAACCCAGCTGTACCGAGCATCTGCCCGAGCATCCTGAGCCCGCGTGCCAGCTGGGGGCCAGCGATCCGCTGGAGCCACTGCACGCACAGTCCACAAGAGCCACAGGGGCAAGTGGCCCAGAGGACCCCTCACTCCCTGAGTTCCCAGATGCCTCTCAGACATCCACACACCCAAATGCAGGAGCTGGAGGGCCTGAAACTTCGGAAAAGGGTACAAGTATTGCACATTCAATGTGAAAAATCTAAATGTGCACAAAACCCCCCAAAGAATCCAAAGAGCCACAGGTCACGTTTTGGTACACGTCCTACCAATCCAGATCCTGTTCTCCCCTCTTCCTTAGACGGACAGACAGACGGATGGATGGATAGACACACAGATGGAGAAACAGATGGATAGATAGACAGACATAGACAGACAGCCACAGAAAGGTGATACAGACCGATAAAGACAGGTAGCTGTGCAGATAGCTGGATGGACAAACAGCACACCTACATACATGTATGCATAGTCACTCATGCACACAGATACACAAAAATACTGGTATAAAAATGGAACCCTATGTTACAAAGACTGCTTTACAACCTACTTCATTAACTTAATACTAACTTGGTGCCACGAACCATGACTTTTATGTTACAAGGCCAACATGTACAATTCAATCAATGCAGAAGTGAGCCAGGACAGAGACCTGTCCCCACGTCGAGCCCAGCTCGCTAAGGGGTGTCTGTGTACTCTGCCTCGCCGGCTCCCTCCATTTGGGTGCAAACATACCCACGCATTATGTATTTGAACATAAACAGCAACACACCATGTATGCTTTTCCTGAGACTTCCCTTTTCTCTAACTGACTTGTGTGGACATCCTTCTTGTGGTCCATGCAGATCCTCCAGCCTTTCCAGTGGCTCCAGATCAATGGCCACCAGGGCTGCTAGGTTCCCTAAGCATTCACCTCTCCACCTCCGGCTGCCATGGGGAGTCCTGGGCCCTCTGTCTGAGCCAGCACAGGGAGGAGTGCTGGAGGGCCCCCTACCCCAACCACAGCAGCCCTCAACAGTGAAGGAGAGGGGTTTCGAGGACAGACATCCCTGCCTGCCCCAGGAGACAGCTCTGGGGCTGCTGTGTCTTCTAGGGGCCCAGACATGGCACCCAGGCGCCCACAGTGGTCCCTTTCTCTGCAATGCTTCTTTCATGGGCCCCTCCCTGCCCTGTCCCGCTTCCTCGGCTCCCACTGCTATTTCCCGGGGTCACACCCCGAATAAACTCCTTGTGCTCAAATCCTTCTGGCAGATGTGCTTCTAAACCCAGGCAGCCCCAGGGCTCAGGCCCAGTGGTTTCCCACAGGTGATGTGAGGTTGTCCTGGGCCATGATTTTCAGTGGTTTGTGAGCATTCTGTCTATAACTGGAGTCAGCATTCTACTGCCTATGGGCCAGATCTGGCCCTCCATCTGTGTTTGTAAATAAAGTTTTATTGGCACAAAGCCAGCCCGTTAGTTTACGGCGTACAGTCAATGGCAGGCTTTGCAGGACAGCAGTGGAGCTGAAGAGCTGTGATAGAAACTGTATGGTCCCAAAGTCTAAAATATTTACTACCTGGTCCTTTACAGAAAACGGTTCCCAGAATTAGCAGAAAAGACGAAGCCACCCCCTACTTAACCAGCTCGGGGCACTGCTCACTGTCTCCTGCACAAAGAGGCACTCGCACAGCTTCCTTGCAGCTAAGTCTTTGCGGATATATGTAATTATTTCCTTTAGATGAATGCCTCAGGAAGAATTTTTGGATCAAAAGCTGGTTGCATTTTCAGGCTTTTTATTGAGGCCTGTAATTATATTTCTTTCCAGAAAGGCTGAACCAACTGACCCTTCCACCAGCAGGGTTTGAAAATGCCCTTTTGAGGGTCAGTGATCCTTCATTCCTTAGGGCCAGGCCACTCGAGGGACCAAACCAAGCCCAGTCACCCCCGGGCCACACAGAAGTGAAGATGATCACAAGGGGGGTGATCTTCTGACACTTAACTTTGAAGAAAGAATGCCATTTGGTCCTTCACGCCCCTCAGCTCTGAGCCACACCTGCTCTGACCTCCGTGAGGTCAGTATGAACCCCAGTAGCAGACGAGGACGCCGACTCGGAGCGGTTCAGGCACTCGCCCGAGGACACGCGCCTCGGCGTCTGTACTGGCTTCCCGGGGCTATTGTAACAAGTGGCCACAAACGAGGGCATTAAAACACCAGAAACTTGTCCTCTCACAGTTCTGGAGGCTAGAAATGTGGAACAAAGTGTCGGCAGGGCTGTGCCCCCTCTGACGGGCCCAGGGGAATAATTCTTTACCTCTTCCGGCTCCTGGTGTTGCCAGCAATCCTTGGCACTCTGTGGACACATCACTCCAATCCCATGTGGGGCTCTCCCTGTGTGCCTGTGTCCGAATCCCCCTCTTCTTATAAGGACACCAGGCATTGGGTTCAGGACCCCCTCATCCACGATGGCCTCATCTTAACCTGATGACATCAGCAAAGACCCTATTTCCAATGAAGGCCACACGCACAGGCACTGGGGCTGGAGGCTTCGGCACATCCTTTGGGAGACAGTTCAACCCGCAGCAGTGTCTCCGCTTGAGCTCTTCCAGGAGCAGGGAAGAATTCTGATTTATTTGGGGGGCGCAGGGCAGTGAGAGGGAAGTAGAGGCAGCCCATAAAGGGGTGTGTCCTTTATCCATTTGCCCCCCTGGGTGACAAGAGTTCCCTCCTGTGGGGGATGGGAAAATGCTGAGGAGCCCAAGCCTCAGTCACCCACTCAGAGGTGCGAGGGCCCAGTATCTACGCGTCGTCCAGGGCCAGCCTGCCGGGCGGGTGTTGGCAGAGCAGCCTCGCGTGGTCGGGGGGAAGGCCCCCAAGCCCAGGAACACAGATGATGGTGAGTAGGAGTTGGCCAGAGCCCGGGATTCAGTGAGTGACTGGGGACCAGGAGCATCAGCCTCAGAAATGCAGAGTCTCAGGCCCCACCCCAGATAGAAATGTGCATTTTAATCAGCTCCCCAGGGGATGGGCATGCATCTGACAGTTTGAGACCAGCTGGCTGGAGCACACTGAAAGGCTGAGGGGTCGGGGTGGGGCCCCCCGGCAGCTGCCGCACTCGGAGATGCAGGAATCAGGAAGACCTCTCAACACAGCGGAGTCAGAGCAGCATCTGTCCCACCAGGAAGGCAAACTCAGTGATTTAAGGGGGCTGTCAGTTAAAGAGCAAAGAGGGGTGAGATCAAAGCAGGTGAGGTCCCGAGGCGGGATCACCGAGGTGTGCAAAGGGGGCGGCCCAGAGCAGACCCGGGGCTCTGGCTGCTCTGTGGCCATGACTCTGGGCACAGAGTGGGATCGCTGGCACCGAGGCAGGTAGCAGAGGCCAGGAGCTTTGATGGGGAAGCCAGCCACTTATACAGTCACCACACCTTTCCCGATGGCACGGGAGAAGGAGGAGGCCGGTTCCCTGTGTCGGGGCACACAGTCCTGCGGGGCACCAGGCCAGCGGCCAGTGGCCAAGGGAGCCTGGAGAGCCCTGCTCATTTCTCCTCCTCCCAGTCTCTACCTTAACCATGACTCCATCGCTACCTTCTGTCCAGGTGATCAGCCCAGCACACACCTGCCAGGGAACTAGGGAGCCACTGAAGTTTATTGAACAGGGGAAGTGCTGTGATGGAAGAGGTACTCGAGGCTGCAGGAGGGCGACAGGGATGGCTGGGGCGGGAGGCGGCAGGATGGCACCATGGAGCTCACCTGGGGAAGTGCTAGAGAAAACTCCAGCCCCGGCTCAAGAAAACAGGCAGAAATATCTTCCCCTGGCTGCGTAAAATGCCAAGCAGCTCCCAGTGCCTGAGACAAGTTCCCACGGAAAAGCAAGCTGGCCTTTAATGACGTGGGAAGAGCTGCTCACAGTGTCCTGTTATGTGGGCATAATGTTACATTCTCAGGTCACAACTCCTTGTCACAGATGTTAACTGCATGCCCACTGTGTGCCAGTTGCTGCCCTGGAAACCCTGGGCAAGATGGGGTCTCACCCTCACAGAGCTCACAGTCTGGGGGAGGGAACGGAAGACCTCCCAGGCACACACAAGGCGGGCAGTTAAGCAAAGCAAGACGATAGGGGTGCTGTGGGTCCACCAAGGAGGAGACTGGAGGCTCAGGGAGGCAACATCCACATGGAGTACAACCGGAGAGGTGGGCAGGAGACATCCAGCTAAAGAAACAGGAGAGGAGTGTTCCCGGCAGCAGGAACAGCACGTGCAAAGGTCCTGAGGATGAAGAGAAGACAAGAAATACTTTCCGGAATAAGCAAGGACAGAAAATCTTGGGAAGGAGGTGCTGACTCTTAAGAGGTAACCAATATATGTGCTGTGCATGCAGTGAGATCTCATTTTGTAAACCCACAGGCATAGTCATGTAAACCCAGGGCAAACGAGTGGAAGAAAAGATCCCGAAATGCTCCCAGAGACGATCTCCGGGGGGCGAAACTACAGATGACTCTGTCTTCTGCACACTTCTCTGTAGTTGGCAAAATTTCTACAATAAACATTGTAGCAGTTATCTACTTAAGGCTCAGATCTGGCATGCTGTTGCCTCTACGGCGTGCAATTGACTGAAGAACGTCACAGGGATGAACTCAGAGTTAAGAGGAGGGGAAACATATTCTGTCCCTTTGGTGCAGGGAAAATACAGCGTCACGTGACAAAGTCATGGACACAGGGAGTGGGGAGGATTGGAGCCAATGATTTGATGAATCTGCTGAGCCTTGAAGGAATGCTATTGGGAGGAGGAGGAGAAGGAGGAGATGGATGGATGGGTGAAAGACGATGTTGAATCAGATGTTTCCACCAGCCAGGAGTAAGAACGGCAACCCAGACCCAAATCCTGAGAGTTCAAGAAGGGTGGGAGGTGAGGCAGAGGGAAAACCAAAACCCAGCTCTCGATTAAGGAGTAGCAGACATCACTGATGCCTCAGTTTACCCACTTCTGAAAAGGGGATGGAAGAGTCTTAAAGTTTAACCTTCACAGAGCTCTCAGAATAACGCCTGGCACGTAACAGTAGCTTTTAAACATAAGCATGAAATGAACAGGATGTCAGGCCTGTTCCGCCCCTCAGCTCTGCCCTGGCCTGGGTGGAAAGGCGGTGGAACCCCCACCCGGCCGACAGTTCCCTCACAGCTTTTACCTAGCATCTCCCACACGGTTTTTCTTCTTCCGCCAAATAAATATATCACTTCCCTCCGGCAAAAGAGAAATAAAAGCAGTTCCTTAATGCATAAGAAGAAAGTATGGAAGAAATTCCAGTTTGATGGTCTACAGGTATGTTTGTTTGGACTGGCGCATATAAATCAGTGCCTGGCTTACATCAGATTATCACAGCGGAGTGGGCTCTGGGCTGATTGCGTCTTTACAATCTGTTTACGAGGAGGGCTGAAGTGAAGCGTTCTGGAAGGGGTTGCAGCATAAGCCTTTAAAAGTTTTCGTAATTGCTCAGTCCAGACCGTCGTGCACTGGGAAATGCACCCTCGTGGGAGCGACATGGCTGAGGGAACCAGAGCGGCCCCCTGCTTCCCAGCAGCCCCTGCGCTGCTTAGGGATGGTCCCGCGAACACGCTGGGATCTGTTCTTCTGCTATTTTGCCCTGAGCATATATGATTGTGTCTGTGAATTTACAAAACAAGATCTCACCCCGTGCATATCTTATGTACCCTGGTTACCTCTTCAATTTCAGCTGCCCCCCACCCCGAAAGCATTTCTGTCCCTGCTCATTCCAGAAAGCACTTCTTGCCTACTCTGCATCCCCAGGACCTTTGCACGTGCTGTCCCTTCTGCCTGGAGCATGGCTCACCTCTTCTTTAGCTGTGCTACCTCCTCCCATCTTGCAGGCTGGACGTTGACTTCCATGACTCTCCAGTCTGGCAGGTAGGCTGGAGGTATAACCCCCAGGACCTCAGGATATGACCTTATTTGGAGGTGGGGTTGTTGTAGGTGTAATTGGTTAGGCTAAGATAAGGTCCTGCTGGGGTCAGTGGGCCCCTAGTCCAATATAACTGGTGTCCTTATAAAAAGAGCACATTTGGACACAGGGACACACAAGGAGATGCCATGTAAGGATGAAGACAGAGATCAAAGATGGCCGGCAAACCCCCAGGGGCTGGGGGACAGGCCTGGAATGGACAGTTCCTCATGGCCGCTGAAGGAACTAGCTCTGCCAGTGTCCTGGTCTCGGACTTCTGGCCTCTGACTGTAGGAGAAGGAAGTTCTGCTGTTGGACTTGACCCCAGCTTGTGGTAACTTGTTAAGGCAGCTAGCAGACTAGCACGGGGCCCTCCTTGTCACCCCCTTCCACGCCAGTTTGAGAGGCTGCCCTCAGTGGATGGTCATCGGCCTCTGCTCTTGAGTGGGGATCAGAGAGGGTGGCTGAGAGTGAGAACGAAACAGCTGTGCCGTGGGCTCGGCGTGTGGGAGGGGGCTAGCACTCCCCAAGACCTGCCCGCAGAGGTCTGCAAGGACAGTCCCATGGGCATGGGGGGCACTGATGCCGTGAGTCCTTGTGCACACCTGCAGTGCCTTCTGAAGACTGTCTGTCACGTACATCAGGGGCTCTGAAACGCAAACCTCTAGAGGGGCCGGGCATTGGGTCAGAGCATCATCTCTTGCAGGAATAGGTGTTAAACTGGGGGAGGGGGTCACAGGAATGGGCACACCCTGTGTTTCCAAAGCCATCTCTTACGTAGAAGAGTCGGACATCTAGAGGCCAAGGGCGACTGGGGAACAGGAGGGAACAGGCTGCGGCTCCCGGGAGAGCCTGGAGTTGAAGGAAGTGCAATTGTTTGGAGGAACAAGTTGCTCAAGGGAAGACCGTTTTCCTACAGGGAGGTCTTCAGAGGGGCAGCCGGCGTGGGTGCCCTGATCCCCAGGTGGCGTGATGCTAAATCTCCTTGGCCTACAAAGCACCTTCCCCTTGTCTGTGCATGGTCTTGCCTCCTGGACAGAGACGCCTCACATGGTGCCAGCGACAGCACGGACCTGGCACCCGGCGGGCATCCACACCCAGTGGGTGTCCTCGGATGGCGTGTGGATCCTGACATGTTTACTCTTGAGAGTTACTGGCCCACCTGTGCCAGGTGTCCCCGGTGAGCTGTGTGCCAGTTTGTTTATAACTCCTTTTAAAAGTAAATCTATTTCTTGTAGCCACTGTGGAAAACAGCATGGAGAATCCTTAAAAAATTAGAAATAGACTTTTATCGTTTGATCCAGCAATCCCACTCCTGGGCATATACCCAGAGAAAACTCTAATTTGAAAAGACACTGCACCCCAATGTTCATAGCAGCACTATTTACAATAGCCAAGACATGGAGACAGCCTAAATGTTCATTGACAGATGACTGGATAAAGAAGATGTGGTTCATATGTACAATGGAATAGTACTCGGCCATAAAAAAGAATGAAATCTTGCCATCTGCAGCAGCATGGATGGACTTGGAGGGCAATCTGCTAAGTGAAAGAGGCCAGACAGAGAAAGACAGACCGTATGACATCACTTACATGTGGAATCTAAAAACTACAACAAACTAGTGAATATAACAAAAAAGAAGCGGAGTCACAGGCGTAGAGAGCACACTAGAGCTGTCAGAGGCGGGAGGGGGCGTGGGAGGCGCAAGCTGCCGGGTGTGAGAGCAGCTCGAGGCCCTATGGACAACACAGGGAACAGAGCCAATATTTTGTAATAACTATAAATGGAATGCAATCTTTAAAAATTGTATAAAATTTTTAACATAAGTAAAAATAAAATGAAAAAATAAAATAAACCTATTTCAGTAAAAGTTGAATGCATTTAAACAAAAATACTGGTAGAGGTACTACAGGCCGAGAACTGTGAACGGGGCCTGCGGGGTGCGGGGGTCTGGGAAATTCTGGTGTCTGGGGATGAGCAGGGATGGGATTAGGGGTTTGATGGACGGGGCTCTGGCACACACTTCCTGGACAAAGACACTGAAGTATGGAGAGGCAAAGCAACTGGCTCTCCTGTGCGGTGTGGAGGAGAGGGCTGGCCGCAGGTCTGTCTGAGGGCTCGCCTCTCCACCGCCCCAGCCCACAGCTGCCTGCCCGCCCAGCTCCTGACGACGTGACCCTGCAGAGAGCCTCTAGCTGAAATCAGAGAGGGCCCCGTTTCCATGGAGGGAGAGCTCTGGAAAAAGCTACTCTTCTTGTTTTGGTTTGGTTTGGTCGTTTTTGATACCATTGATTTTCTGGCCACAAGCAGGGTGTCATAGCGTGCACAGGGGATGCTCTGGGTTTTCCTGCAGACACAGCTGTAGAAACAGCTCTTTTGCAGATGGGTGTAATTAGGCAACAGAGTTTGGCCCAGTAAGTTGCAAGAAGAGTCCCAGTAGACTCAGACGGAATCTGTCTATTTGACCTTCCCTTCCCCTTTCTTTCTGCTGGGAACATAGATGCAATGGTGGAGATGGGGCAATCACCTTGATGCCATGAGACAGCAATAAAAGAATCTCCTGAAAAAGGGAAAAGATCTCAACTCTGACAGTCTTGGATTGAACAATGTTGCTGCCACCTTGGGAATTCTCAACACTTGAGAAAAGTAATATACCACGTGTGTTTAAGCCACCATTTGGGGGATTTCTGTGAGTAGTGCCAGATGCGATTCCTGAACGATACACTCCACTGGGGGTTGTTCCTGACGGCCAGTTCTCGGGAACAGACCCTGTGTGGGGCTTTTGCTGCAACCAGAGAAACCCATGTTCAGAAATGTTCTTCTTCCTCTAATCAGATAAAGAATGCGCCAGCCTTCTGGAGACCCGCAGGCCGCCGGGCTGACTCCACGTCCCCCTCTGTCATCTGCAAGCCCCAAACCCTGCCTGGAGAGGCCTGAAATGACAGCCTTTAGCTTACCACTTTGGTGAGGAAACATTCCCTGTCGACCACATCTCATCTCCTCAGGAGGACAAAACTGGCATCCACCGTGGCCCGGGCACTCAGCACAAAGACGGTGAATTATAGGACAGTCTGTCTCTTGCTCCAACCCCTGCATCAAAAATTAGTCCTTAATCAGATCAGCACGCCAAGTATGCAGCAAGAGGGGGCTGGTCAAGCGAAGGAAGGCATATCCGTGCACCAGAGCCCTACTCCTTTAAACCAACGCTATGGAGTATGCGACGCGTGCCAAAAGGTTCGCAGTATTCCTAGTGGGGAGGAGGGCTGCCAGCAGCCGGGCGGACACAGACTTTTAAGGATCTGCACGGGACGCAGGGCAGGGAAGCGGGGGTTATGCCCAGAGCCCAGCAGGGCTTGTCCTGCAGCGGAGGGGTTGTAAGTGACACCTCCTCCTTACTGTCCGCCTGCACATTTTCTTGCCTCCATAAAAGAAAAATTAAGGGCAGCTAGGAAGCCCCTCTGCCTCTCACTCAGCGGATCTGATTTCAGCTGTAAAGGGGTCAGCTGAGTCCTGGCAAATTTCATTTTCCACTATTATCCAAATGGAATCAGCTAAATCTACTTTAAACAGCAATGTTCTCAGGGTGGCGCAGGTCCCACCTCCTTTTTTTTTGGAAAATCCCCTTTTTCGGAGGCTTTCATTCTGACACACTCAGTAAAAACGCGATTCAAGACAGTTGCTTTCTCCTTGGTCCAACTGGCTCCTCTTAGCCGCCCCGAAAGAGCAGCGATCACTCTCAGCCCAAACCATCAGGGAAGTGTTTACACAGCCACAGATGCTCGCCTTCCACAGAGGGGACCCAGAAATGCCTCGGGGGTACCACCATCTCTTTTTGGGGAAGAAAAGTAAAAGCCAAGGAGGAACAGGAAGAGCACTAGGAGAAAGAGATGACTGTCACAACCCAGAGGGTCTTTCTGGCAAGTTCCAGAACCATCCACAAGCATGATGGGGCACCTCGATAAATCAGAGTCTCCTTTAACGAGACTGGCAGCCCTGTGCCTATTTTTAAAAGTTTATGACCCTGGATTTGCGAATAAAACCAGCAAGGCATTGCCCGGAGCTGTGCAGAGCGAGGCATTTTTAAGTTTCCATCTCACTCTGGAGCAGCAATCCATCATGATAAGACGGGGCGGGAGGGACGGAGCCAGGCTCCCTGCGGCCTCCCCTCCCGGCGGGTGAAGCTATTTAAGTGGCAGGCACCGCAAGCCCAATCCATTAACCAAAAAAGGGCGCTGCGGCCAGAGCTATTTCTAGGTCCCGGCCAGCACTCGGGGAGCACCGCCTCGTGGAGCCCGCGCAGGACGACTCGGCTGGCGTCAGCCTGCAGACTGTTCCCCGCCAGCACCAAGCATCTCCTTCTGTATCTGTGTCCTGGGGCTGCCAGGACCCAGGGCCACAAGCTATGGGGCTGAAAACAACCGAAGCCCGTTTTCTCACAGTTCTGGAGGCCAGGGGTCTGGAATCAGGGTGTGGGCGGGGCCAGGGCCGCTCGGCTGCCTCTGGGGGAGGGGCCTTCCTGCCTGTCCCAGCTGCTGTGACTCTGGGCGTCCCTGGCTCCTGACAGCGTCGCTCTAACCCCTGCCTCTGCCCCCCTGCAGCCTCCCCTCTTGACTCTCCTTTATGTGCCTCTTATAAGGACTGTTTCCATGAATTCAGGGCCCACTTGGATCATCTAGGATCGTTTCATCCTGATTTCCTTAACTTAATTACATCTGCCAAGACCCTTGTTCCATAGAAGGCCATGGACACACCTTTTCAGGAGTTGCCAGTCAACCCCCTACCCACGAGCAGGTGTCCACACCTTCCCAGGAAGACCCCTAACTCATGATTCTGGGGAACAACTCTGTGCTCTCGAGTTCAGCCATCTGTCCACACCCAGGTGACAGCATCTGGGGACCAGTGGCACCTCCCGTACCGCCCCCGAGGCCCTGCGCCCACTAATATGCACCAGCCAACAGCCCGCTGACGAGCAGGGGCCCTGACGCCAGCCTCGGCTCAGTCCTGCAGAGTCAGCCCCAGGAGCGCTGTCTTTCGTGTCTTCCATGTCCTCAACTGGGTTCTAGATTCTTAACCCATTAGCATCAAGTCTGTCTCAGAGGGTCCACCCCATGCGCCTTGGTGGATTAGTTAGTGCCCCGGAGCAAAATTTTCCAGACGATTCCCAACATTCACCTTTCCTGACAGCACTAAGCAACGCGGTTGGCGCGGACACCGTCTGCCTGGAGGCGGCGTCGGGCCCCACAGGTTATGGGCTCAGTCCTGGCAGGCTTCTCATCCAAACTCCAGGTGCCAGTTATAAGTTCAGGCTGCCACCCGCGCTTCTGATCGGCTGGCTATAGACAGATTGGAGGTGCCTACCGTCCCCCTGGCTCTGGGTGGCTTAATTGGCTGGAGTGGCTTACAGACTCAGAGAAACATTTGCCTGCTTATTACACAAGGATGTAGGTCAGAACAGCCAGATGGAAGGGTCGCACAGGTCAAGGTGTGAGGTTGGGCGAGCAGCTCCCGTGCTCCCTGAGCGCCCACTCCTCTCACCCTCTACGCGCTCACTGACCTGGAACCCCTCTGGGGTTTTGTGAAGGCTCCATGACACAGGCATGATTGATTAGACCATCGGCCACTGGCAACTGAACTTAACTTCCAGCCCAAGGCTCCCCTCCCTGGAGGTCAGGGGTACGATGGAGGGTTCGAACCCTCTAATCATACGGCTGGGTTCCCTGGCGGCCAGCCCCTCCTTAGGTGACCTAGGGACTTTGCCAAAGGCACCTCATTAACTTAGCAAGACACCTCGGTGGCTCTCCTCTCTTGGGAAATTCCAAGGTTTTGAGGATCCTGGCCACCTGAATAGAAGGGAAGACCAAATAATGTATTTCTTCTTATAAATCACAATAGCACACTACTGAAATCCACAGAGCCCTCTATCCCAAAGCATTTCTAGAAAACCCAACAGGTGAAGCGGATGGAGCCCAGTGGGGAGGGGGCAGAGGCCAGCCCTGGCCCTGGCCTGGAAGCTTCTCCTTCACGGAGCTGCTGTGTGGAAGTGCCTTTGGTCCTTGGCCAGGAGAGGTGAGTTAAACCAGGAGGGGCCTTCGCAGTTCTTTACTCCACCATCCAGCAGCAATTGTTTCTTAGTTTCTTTGACCATCTGCCTTCCAGCATTCCAGCTCTGTGCCTAAAGCCCACCTGAGCTCGCAACCATCAAGCAAAACAAAACAAAGAAGGAACTAGACAGGGCTGGGAGGAGTTCACATATTTTTATAAAAAAAAAAAAAGAGCAATACATGTTCATTGTCAGTACAAAATGTAAAATCTGTAAAACATAGATAAGCACCTAAATTGAAACAAAAATCATACCGCAATGATCTTTCAGTGACCTTGACCCCAAACCTTTCTAATAGCCTGAGCATGTGAAGTCAAAGACTATCGTGCTAACATTCGAATTCAAGTGCTTTTCCCCACCCCGAACCAATAAATGAAACACTTAACTTTTAAATCATGACATACACAGGGTCTGGTAACCTGTGTTGGCTTGTATCTATTTGCCCTATGTATTTTGTAAGTATTTCTTATACCTTTATGTTTAAAGCATCTCTTTGTGGGCATGCCCCATCTTTTACTGACTCGATTCCAGGCTAGCAGTCATTTACGAAACTGCCATTTCCCCCCTGGAATATATAAAAAATGTTGTGATATATGCATTGCAGCATCTCTGACTATTTCCTTTGAATCGATGTCTACAAATACAAGGACTGCCTTAGAAAGTGTGCACTTACACAGCATTCAGTTCCCTTCGTCAGTTTGCCCCCATAAAGGTTGTATCAACTTGCAGTCTCACCAGCAATATCTGGTAAGGGTACTTTTCTAAAAAAGTCTCATATGGAATAGTGCAGTTTTTAAAGCCCTGAGCCAGTTTGGTGGGCAGAACAGAGGGACACCTGTGCCTCAGTTTCTGTGCTTGGGTGGCGGTGCAGGTGGGTAATTCTCGGGTGGTTGGCCATTTGCATTTGTTCCTGTGTGAGTGGCTTGACAACGTCCATTGTCTTTTACTGTTTCAAAAATCCAGCTCTTGGTTTGAATGATTTTTTTTCTAATTGTTTAAATGTCTGTTTTATTTATTTCCTCCCTGATCTTTATTATTTCTCTCCTTCTGCTGGCTTCAGGTTTTGTTTGTTCTCCTTTTTCTAATTCTTCTAGGTGGTAGGCTAGGTCGCTTACTGAGATTGCTCTTGTTGTTTGAGGAAGGCTCGTATCGCTGTGCGCTGCCCTCCTAGGACTGCTGTCGCTGCAGCCCGTAGCTTTTGTGTGGCTCGTTGCCTTTGCCGGTTGGGATAATTGCCTTGATCTTACTGATTTGCAAGTGTCACTTGCGTATTAAGAATTTTAATTCCTATTAAAAGAACTAATTTCTTCTCAGTCTTCCAAAGGCCATGTAGCAAGCCTTTCACAGATGTTGCTAATTTTTCCCCCAATTTGTTGTTTGCTTCCTAACTTTGTAACGGGATCAATAAAAGGATTCTACACACTCAGACGTGTTACTTTTCTTCTCTGTGGTTTCTTTCTCTACCTGTACACTTAGAAAAGTAGGGAACGCAATTTTCCCCCCTGAAGTGGAAAAAAATGAGAAAATATTGAGACTGGGCAAAACCAGTTTAGGAACCAGAGAACCAGAGGAGGCGACATCATACCCTCTGTTCCAGAAAACGAAGTTTGCCTTGGCTTTTGGACTCTGCTGGGCCCAGTGTGTTTTATTCATTACTGACTCTCTCTGCCCGGATAATGAGTCTGTGTTTAAAAAAACGCCTTCTCAGATTTGCTTGACACAGCAGCTGAGGTTGTGATTCTGACACAGTAAGAGGCTTCTTTCCCCCGCCCGCCAGGGCCCCCCTAACCAGAGCATCTTTCTAAACGTAGCCACACAGAGGAGCGCTCAGTCCCCGAGGCAGATGACGGGAGGGAACCCTGAGCTTCTTGACCACGTAAGCCACTTCCCCACAGCTGTGGGCCAGCCACGAAGAGCGCCAATGCCCCGACTTGTGTGCGGGACACGCTTTGCCGAGTGGATGCCGGGGTCACCTATTGTAGATTCCCGTGACAACCTGGCCCCCTGACCACACCTCCGCTGCCCATTCAAAGGGCCTGGGTGGAGCCCAGGAATCTGCATCTTCCACGAGATTCCCAGGTGGTTCACGGTCCACGTCTGGAGAGCCCCCTTTCCAAGCCGAACCCTTTATTTCACAGCAGAGACAAAGGAAGCCACAAGTGGGAAAGGACTCACGGGTTCTCCTGGCAAGAGCGGGGCCCAGATGGAGTTTGGCGGCGGGTCACGTACAGCCCCCCACCCCCGGCCCCCGCTAACCTGCACAAGCCTTGCGTGAGTCCTGCCCTATGTTGTCTCAAAGGTTCCCCGATCTTCATTCCTGGCCCGTCTAGAATCGCCCTGGTGTCAGGGGCAATACGGGGTTTCTGCGGCCGCTGTCGTGAGTCACCGCAAACTGGGGTGCTTGAAACAACGGAAACGTACTCTGCCACGGTTCTGGAGGTCAGAAGGCCAAATTAGTGTGTGGGCAGGGCCGTCCTCTCTCTGAAGGCTGTTGGGGAGAACTTTCCCGGCCTCTTCCGGCCTCTGGCTTTGCTGGAAGTCCTGGGCCTTCCTTGGCCTGCAGCCTCCTCCCGTGGCCTCAGGGCCTTCTCCTCCGTGTGCGGCTGTCTCCAGGACTCCTCCTCCTCTTCTTACGACACCAGTCATCTGGGATGCAGGGCTCACTCCACGCCAGTAGGACCTCAGTTTAACTTAATGGCGTCTGCAAGGACTCTGTTTCCAAATAAGGTCATGCTCTGAGGTCCCAAGAAGGGTATGGATCTGGGGGGGGACACTCTCCAGTCCAGGGCATGCTAAGATGGGGAGCGCAGGGCGTTCACAGGGAGCATCTTCCTTCACGGACGCCCAACAGAATCACTGAGAGAATAGAGCACTTTCAAGATCCTCGTGCTCATGTCGCCCAGACCCACCAAGCAGGGAGGAGCAGCTCAGTGGTGGAGCACATGCCCAGCATGCACAAGGTGCTGGGCTCGATCCGCCGCACCTCCGTTGAAAAATGAATAAATAAAAACTTTATTAGCACCCCCTGCTAAAAAATTTTTTAAAAATTTTAATGTTTCCTTGGATTTTCTGATATCCAGTCGCACACCCCTTCCTAAGGTGGCCCCAGGACAAGGTCTCAGGGTGACATGTCAGTGGACATGACAGAGGTCAGTCCCCAGTGTAAGCGGCTCAGAAGTGGGTGTGGCTGCTTCTTTCTCCTTGTCTCCAACCACCAGCTGGAGAAGGAGGACCACAGAGGCGAGGGGTGGCAGGGCCACGAGCGAAGGGTTCTGGGTCCCTGACCTCGTGGAGGGAGACAGTGACCTACCGACACCTCCAGCACACAACTCGTGCCCTGGATCGTGCGGGGCGCCGCCACAGCAGCGAGACGCTGTTACAGCCATTACAGGAGCCCAGTGAGGAGCCTGGTCTGAGAGGGCGGGAGCCGTCCCTCCGCGGTTCTGCATTCCCCGCGGCCTCTTCCTATCACCTTTGGATGACCCCTGATTTGAATATGTGACTAATGTTTTGTATCTTTAACAAAATAGAAGTCAAAAGCATTTTCCACCGACCTTAAATAGGGACCCACTCCTTAAAGTTCTCCTCGAATTGAATAACAGGAAGGCGCTGATGATCCTGAATAATTTCCATTTTGTCTTGGCTGCCAGGAAGTCCAGAGTAAAATCTGGTGTTTAACTACACACCTAGCTGCTCCAGATTCCTGGAAATCGATCTCCCTCCTCAGTGATTTCTGACCGACCTTTCACTGTGCACTCTCACGGTGTAGGTGTGTTCCAAAGTTGGAGGCCAGTTCCGATTCCCTTTCACACTCGGTGGCTAATAAATCAGAAAGGAATACACACACAGCGAGGCTGCTGGGTGAGCTCTGCACGCATGGCTGGGGCAGGCGACTCTGGGGCCCGCGGAATCACTGTGGCAGATGGCAGTTTTTTAATTATCTCGTCAATTAAGGGAATGATCTCCTGCCAAGGACCTGGCAACATGCCAGGTACCCAGGAAGACCGCACAGACCTGCAGTCCTTCTGCAGCAGGGCACTTGCGGGCCTAGCAGGGGGGCGCGCGTGCTCGTGAATAACCACCGTAACATCGGGCCAGAATAGTAGCGCTCAACACCACTAACAGAACAAAACAGGGTGCGTCTGCAAAGGAGAGAATCACCAGTGTGGACCACAGAGATGGCAGGAAGGTGTCCCAGACTCAGAGCATCTAATCTGGGTTTCATGAGATTAAATAAAACAGTGAGGAGCAGAGAGGGGAAGTGCCGTGAGCAGGCAGGGCGGCCGCGGCCGAGAGGACACAGAGGGCAGCGGCTCTGAGGGGCCTTCTGCGTTTCCTTCCCCACCCCCACCCCCGTCACCCTGTCAGGGGAGCCAGCCCTCTCCTTCTTCTTTATTATTATTTTGTGTTTTCTACTTAACGTGTAAAGTTACTGAAAATATTCACTGTGTCCTGGCATTTCACGCTGAGTTTTTCCTAAGATGAAATCAGAATTCACCACTCTCGAAGGTTCTGACCTTCGGGGACTTGATGGAAGTCTGACATGTTTCACTTGGCAGGGGCCGGGCTCCTTCCCGTGCCAACAATAAGAGAGTAAGATAATGCTGGTTTCAGATCTTGATTCTCCAGAAAATGCCTCTGGCGTTGCACTTTCTGTAACACAGTGGAGCAAACAGGACGATTCCAAGAATTATGCGCCAGGGTCCTCAGGGGACGCGGAGCCGGCTTATAATTACCGAGAACAAGTGTTCAAAGCCCCCATTACTCAGCACCTAGCCCTCCCCCACACCCCCCCAGGAACATAACAAAAGTGGCCGAGAAAAATCCCCTTTGAAAGAGCTGCTTATGCCAGAAGAAAACAAAAAGTTAAAGAGAATTCTTTCCCATGGGCGCTCACCCTGCGCACGCGGGACTGGCTGTGCAAAAATGCTCACTTCCTGTGCCGTTTCCAGAAATGGGGGGTAGGGGGCGAGGGTGGGGGGGAACTTTGGGTCTGGCACCCATGGGCCTTTTGATGCTTTTTGGTAAGACTCCCCATGAAGGTGAAACTGTGCAGGAGTGGAAAGCGGCCAAGAGGGAAAGACCCCAGATCCCCCAGCGGCCTCCCATCTCCACGGCCACCCAGACCACTAGGCATCCCAGGACACCAATGCCTGGGGAGGGCGGCGCAAAAAGCGGGCATAGCCAGGGTTTGTTGAATGAACAAATGACCAAAGAGGGAGAGGGCAAGGGTAGGAGACACCACTCGAGCCCACGAGGACAGGGTGATGACTGCTTTCTGTGAGCTTTCAGCCAATAAACGCTTCCCTGGACATCTCCACTGCGATGAACTGCTCTAGCCCCGGCGTTCCTCTCTTCCCTCTGTGCACAACCCAGTTTCTAGCCTAGGAAAAGGCCCGCTGTCAAGGCATGAGGCATGAGTCCACCCTACGTCCTGGAGGGCAGGACAGAGATAGTCCCTCCCAAAGCAAAGTCCGAGGGCTCTGACCAAGGTGCAGTGATGCCGGGAGCCCCAAGACAACTCAGGTGCGCAGCTCACCGTAGAAGTTCGTTCACTAGTGCGCGCACGCATTCATTCAGCTCTTATTTTCTAAGTGTCTTCTACTGGCTGGGCACTGTGCAAGGAGTTGAACTCAAGGCTCTGCCTCCGGAATTTCCTTATGCTGCCTGGCGTTGGGTTCCATAGTGTGCCCGGGACCCGGGGCAGCTTAGCAGGAGCTCTGGGCGTGCCTTTTACCCTCAAGGCACCAGTCACTGAGGCAACGTGACCCTGTGACTTCAGCCAGCAACACCCCCTCCCCTCTCTCAATGACCCCATGACAAATCTTGCTAATTCCTCAGGCAGAGCCCCATCACCTGGGTTCTGTCCCATGGACGAATCACTGATAGACTCAGCATCGTCCTTATCTGACCCCCGGCGACCTGCCCAGGGCCATGACCCCAGCTATACCTGGCCCGAGGAGCGGGCTCTCTTGGAGACAGATGGGCCCCCTGTGAAGGGCCCACATATCATCGCAGAAAGAGCTGTCCCCTCTGTGTATTCCGTGCCAACTTGGGAGGGGCCGGGCAGGACGCCGATGGGAAATCAGATCCCTTGGAAAAGGAGCAAAGATAATGACGTGAGGGGGTCAGGCTTTTCTGGGCTTTCTCATTAACGAGGAATGTTCAGAACACAGGCCAACAGGCAGATGCAGACACTGGCCCTTCCGGCTTCAGCAGTTCTTCCAGCTCTGAGGACCAGGACAGGCAGCAGGAGCCACACACGTGGATGGCCACACACCACCGAACATGCCATGGCGACAAGTGGACCTTGGGAGGCCTGGCCGGTGCACAATGTCCTTGCTGCAAATCCAGTAACTTGGACAGAGACCTTTGGGCTGCCCTGAATCTGAGGACTGTTGTGTTGAGAAATTTGGAGACCATGTCCGCACAAAGCCCAGGACTCCCTGGCCCACAGAGCTCGGAGCGCCTCCACTGGGGCCCTGAGGGAGGGAGTGGACAGACAGGAAGTGCTGACTCCCTGGGCGCAGGCGGTGCGGTGGGGGAAGTCTGCCCTTCGGCGTCCGGCAGCCCCGGGCGTCCATGCTGGCCCTTCCTCCCTCCAGCTGTGTGGCTTTGGCTGACTGCCTCAGCCCCTCGGAGCCCCCACTTTCTTCCAGAGCCTTCATGCGCACTGCTCGCCGGCCTCGGCCTGGATCTGCCGAATTACTCTGGCAGGAGGCAGCAGGGGCAGGAGCCAGAGCTGGGGTTTGGGGGCAGAGAGTCGGGGTCAGTCCCTCTCTGCGACTGAATCTCTCAGGGCTTCCCTTCCCCTTGTACAAAGCAACAGAGCTCCCCAGAGCTATGTGCGGTTAGAGGGCTATGGGTGGCGCTCATGGTGTGCCTGGCACCTCACACAGAAGGCCCCCTGATGAGGGTTATCTTCGTCACTCTGGGACACGCACCTCTCGCTGCCTCACCTGTGAAATGGGGAGATAATTCCTTGCTTTTCAGGATGCTGGGCAGCTCCACGAGAGAGGCACCCGCTTCACATAGGGAAATACTTGTGAAGTGGCAATTTCCTCTTCCTTTTCTTCTTAATTGCTCGTAATTGCCTTAATTCTTAGTGACCCTAAACAGTGAAGCAGTCCTCAGAGGTTCCTGCCAGAGCCCACGGATATTGCCACGGTCAGCAGAGGGGTGCTTGGGCCTGGAGATCCCAGCCTTCAAACCGGAAGGCATCTTCTTTGCTCATCCTCAGGGACCCCCTGCAAAATGGGCTAATAAGGTAAATTTTGTTCTTGATGGATGTGGAAGAAATTTTCCATCGTGTACTCAAGATCCCTTCTGTCCTTATCCCCAACCAACAGAACTCAGCCAAAGGTTGCAATGCCCAGGCTCTCTTGCAGCTAGAGGTAGTCATGTGACATCATTCTGACCAATGAGGAGTGAGCTGGGGTCATTGCTAGGAAACCAGTTCTTCCTTGCTCCTGCTTCCTCCCTTCCTGCTTGACGGGCAGAGGAGAAGGGCGCAACTCTGCTGTTTTCATTTAACAGCACATTCTAAAGCCCTCTTTTATGAGCTTCCTCGGGCCTCCTGAAACTGCTTAACCTTCTTCAAATAACATTATTTCACTTTTGATTTGGAATCATTCATAAATCACTACCACTGGATTCCTAAATGTATTGTCCGGTAAAACTGTGCTGCGTTTGAACTATAAACGCATTTTGTCATGACGAGAGGTACCACATTTTAAACCTCAAATTGAAGTCTGACACACCTACAGAAAAGGGCAGAAGTCCTTAAGTGGACACCAGATGAATTTCTACCCTGAACATGCCTGGGTAGCCAGCACCCCAGTCAAGAAACAGACATTACCAGCTGCCAGAAACTCTCCCTTCTCTGTCCCTCTCCCCCAGCGGTAACTGCTATCCCGACTGCCAGCAACATGGATTAGCTTTGCCCAGTTTTATGCTTGTCTAGAAATGGAATCATACAGCGTGTGTGCTTTTGTTTCTGGCTTATTCTTATTGCTATATAATATTTCATTGCATCAACATACCACCACATCCTCATTTGTAACAGCTGCCCCGTGTTCTAACATGTGCGTGTGCCATGCTGTATTTAACTGGTCCTCCTTCAGTGGACCAGCAGGTTTCTGTTTGTGGGTGGTTGCAGGCAATGCTGCTGTTGGGCTCCTGAACACACACCTTGGGGTCCATTCAAGCAGGGAATCTCGAGGCAAATTCCTACCTCATCTCTTTATTTATCTACTTCTGAACTGTTGGGCTTATTAAAGAATCATATAGCCCTTTTATAATGAAAAAAAATTCCAATAAAATACATCCAATTGCTGAAATACCCCAATAGCAGAGCGGGGCCACTCCCTCCCTTGGTCTCCTGCCTCCACAAAGCACCCTCTTCCTTCCAACCCCCACCCCCCGCTGAGGCAGCCTCACAGCTCACAGCCCTTCTGTAGCGCACTCCTCCCGAGTCTGGAAATGATTTGACAGCCTCGTGAATTTTATAGGCTCTAAGCACCCATTAGCTGACCTGATCATTCTCAGAGACCTGAAAGTCAAAGTTACCTGTGGTTCTGCCAAACCTTCACTTGTCGGAAATTGGGACAGGGAAGACTGCTTCCCTCATGGTCCGTATCTCAGAGAGAATGGAGGGAAAGTTCTGGCCAGAGCCATTGTCATTAGAGAATTCAGGAGGCCTGAGGAGGCTAATGAAAAAGATTGTAAGATGCATGTTGAGTGAAAAGAAGCAAGGCTTGTTTAAGCCAGGGTGTCCTACATATTCTGTTGGGGTGCATGGGAGGGAGTGTCATTTATATACACTTGAAAACAAACTCATCTCCCTACCAGGGAGGCCCCCCGTGCATGAAAGCTGTTCTTCAGGGGGGCATCTGACACCACAGTGAGATTGTCGGGGGGATGAAAGGGGCCAGACTTGGATTTTGCATGTCATTTCTTTCTGTACTGTTTCAGCTTTCCAGCCAGGGGCACTGTGTTCTTTTTCTACCATTGTGTAACGATTTGCCACAAATTCGCTGGGCTTCAGACGGCACACATGTACTGCCTCACACTTGCGGGGCTCAGGAGTCTGGGCGCTGCTCCACTGGGTTCTCTGCTCAGGGTCTCAGGAGGCTGCCATCAGGGTGTTGATCAGGCTGTGTCCTCATCAGAGGCTCAACTGGGGAAGGATTTGCTTCTGAACTCCCTCAGGTATTTGGCAGAATTCTGTTTCCAGCAGCTGTGGAACTCACAATGGCTTGAGTGTTTGAGACCAATGGGAGAGAGTCTTCAACATCAAGGAGGGCCTCTGTGTCTCTTCTATAGGCTCTCACCTGATTAAGGCAGGCCCACCCAAGAGAACCATCTTTTTTGATCAACTCGAAGTCAACTGATTAAGGACTTTAATTTCATCTGCCAAATCCCTTTACCTTTGCCACCTTCTGTTGGTTAGAAGCAGGTCACAGGTTGTTCCCAAGCTCAAGAGGAGAGGCTCACAGAAGTAAGAAGTTTGGAGGTTCAGAGGCTCTAGGGTTGGTTAATTCAGTGTCCTCACCAAGAACCCTCTTGCTGCTCTTCCCTCCTCAGCATGTTAGCCTCCTCCTCGCTATCACAAACTGGTTGCCACAGTTCCAGCTGTCACTTACAGATGCCCTGATATCCAACGGGAAAAAACAAACTGTGTCTTCCTCATGTCTCTTTCTAAGAGCAAGAAAGCCTAGAGGGTAAGAACTGTGTACTTTCCATCCAAGCGCCCCTTGTTGGTCTACAGCCAGACAGATGAGCTGAGATGAGTGAATGAATCCCGCCTCCAACACTTACTTTGTGGCAGAGGGTGAACCGCTTCACCTCTCTGTGACCCAGCTTTGTCATCTATCCAAACTGATAAAACAAACAGTATCTATTTCAAAAAGTTGTGAAGATTAAGTGCATGATGAATGCCAGTCTGTACCATTACTGTTATCCTTGCTGTCGTCGTTATTATTGCTAGCCCTGGGGCAATGTCTGGCTTAATAAATACTTGAGTCGCTGAGTGACTGGCAGGAGGGAACTGTCACGTGAGCAGGACTCGAGGAAAGGGAGCAAGGTGTGGGGAAAGCCGGGGTTGACAAGCGGCCAGCACGGGACCACCCAGCGCGCCCGGACTCAGCGTCAGGAGTGACTGATTCCCGTCCTGCAGGAAGACCCTGAGCCTGTGGGGCCCAGCTGGTGGCCCCCAGACCATCCTGGCCTTTTGTTTTTATCTGGCCTGCCCGCCGGCCGTCCGGCTGACACTCAGTGTCATTACTCTGCTCTAGACCCTCAGGTGCCAGCTCATTTGTCAATCAGCACGGGCGTTTTGGTTGTCAGAGACACTGAGATCTCTGGCAGACACGGCCGCCTTCGCAGCCGAGAAGACCCCCAGCTGTTCTGGGTGGAACCCGCAGTCAGAGGGGACCGCCCCGGGAGAGCCTGATCTTGGGGAGACAAAGCGCCCCCGAGCCATGCTGAAGATCCACCCCAAAGGGATCCAAAGGTGCAGAATGGGGCCCAAGCCTCTGGAAACGTGGCCCGGGGCTCCGACGTGCAGTTGAATCCTCTCTAGCTGAGTGACTCTGGACAAGTGAGTCACCCTCTCTGAGCTTCTGCCCCCTCTTCCAGAAAAATGAGACAGTTGCTGAGTCCTTCCGGCCTCCGATTCTGTAGCCAGTTCAAGGAAAGAACGGGACAACCCAGGGAGTCAGGAAGGAGGCTCAGGAGACCCCCAGAGCAGCTCTGGGCCTGAGGCCCTGGGAAGCCACCGTGAGCCTGGGCCTCAGGCCCACGTGAAATTAGAAGGAGGGGGCACTTAAACGCGTCTGCCTGTCACCCCGCTATCCTTCACACTGCGCGTCTCTCCAGCGGGGAGACTCCGGCGCTTTTTTTTAAGGAAATGAAACAGCGTTGAATAGAACAGAAAATGAAAGGATAACTAAAGGCAAAGACGGTTGGGGGAGCTTTCCTGCAGGTCTCCGCACCTGCGGGAACTGGGTCACATGTCAGATGGACTTCTCGCAGTGGGCACGTTCGAGGCACTTTGAGAGTCGCCGCCTATCACACGAATTCCCAAGGCCACCTGTTCACTGGACCCCCGTTCCCAGCGCTGGCCGGCCGTGTGCGGCAGGGAGAGCGCGAGGGGTTAGCCGAGCTGAGCCCACACCAGATACAGCGCTGCCCTCCCGACAGGTCGTGAGAAATCATTCTCTTTGGAGGTGTGACCGCTGCCCTGAGGAGGCATCTGTGGGTGGGTGGGGGCTTCCCTGCTTGGGCGGGCTGGCGGCCGGCCGGGGCCTGAGGCTGTGCTCTGCACGGGGTACTTCTGGGCCTGGTGGGGTAGGAGGCACAGGAGGGCGGGGGTGGGAGGGGAGCAAGGAAGCGCGTGCAGGGGTGGGAGTGGCTCCGGGACAGGCGGGAGGGACCCCACAAAACGACACGTGCCCAGCTCCTCACACACATCGCCGATGGCTGCAAGACCCAACAGCCAGAGCTCGAGGTCCCCTGGGTCACCTCCTGGATCTCTTCTTATTTTTCTTATCCTCCAGCCCAGGGGCCCCGTGTGAGGGGAACAGAGCAGTAGCCCGGGGTCTGCCCTGCACTCACATTCCCATGCAGGGAGGTGGATGTTCCTAATTTTTCTGGTCCCCAATCAATGAATGTGGCAGATTAGTGAGATGGGACCAGAGACAAGTTAGGGCAGTGTGGGGCTGGCTGGCTGGGGTCTGGGGTCTGCATGTAGCATGTGCAGGGTCTGCCCCGGAGGGCTCACCTCTGCTCCCGCCGCTGCTGCACCGGTCCTGTGCCGGTAAACACAGCCGGCTGCGTCCCCAGGAGGAGAGCGGGGGGGACAGGGCCCCCGCCCCAAGCCCCCGTCCGATCCTCCGTCATCACTCACCCCTCCCTCTGCGCCCAGAAAGGAGCCAGAGGCTTATGTGGCCAGCTCTGCAGCATCACCAGCTTCTTGTCATTGCCCCTCAAAGAAGAGAGAGTTCCCGCTGCTGCAGGATTAAGTCACCCGCACGTGACTTATTTCTCCAAACCACAACTGCGGGCCTGCTGAAGACCTGGCGTCGGCACTGCAGGCACTCTGGGCCCGTGGCTGAGCCCGACTTGGACCCCAAGGAAGAGGCAGCGGGTTCAGCCCGTCGGGCCCGGCTCGCCAACTCAGCTGCAGCCGGGATCCGGAAGGGGGGCCGGGAGGGGCCGGCGTCCGAGGCCCTGCAGGAACCACCGCGCCTCTCTGGACTCAACTTCCTCGTCCCGTCCGTAAAACACCACAGCAACCGCGGCTCGACACCGGCCTGGGCTACTTACTTCATCCGTGTAGGTGGCACCCAAAAGGCAGGCGCGCTTATCCCGTTTTACCGGGCGCAGCCGAAGCTCAGAGAAGTTAAGGAGCTTGCCCAAGGCCACACAGCCAGAATGGGGCAGCCCTGACCCCACAGACCAGGCTCTCGTGACTTTCACTTTGTCCAGTGGGAGGAGGAGGTGGAGGTTGGGACAATACCTCGTCTATTTTTTTTAAAGTGTCCATCCTTTATTTCATTAATCAAGCAGTAGTCGCACCTCCAGTGCCGTTTGGAAGTGCACAATTCGCACAATTCAGGGGGTTTCAGGGCATTCACACACGTGCAACCATCGCTGCAGTCCGCTGCAGAACGTTTCATCACAGAAAGAACCCTGCCTACCCTGAGCAGTCACTACGCAAATCTTCCTGTCTCTGTGGCTTTGCCTATTCTGGATGTTTCACTAACTGGCTTCTCTCACGCAGTGCGGTGGTGTCAAGGTTCACCCGTGGAGTGAGCTCGTGTCAATGACTCCTTCCTCTTATTCCCTGGGTCCTGGGAATAAAGGGCCATGGGGCCAGCAAAGCGGCCCGGGGCCCGGCACGGGTGGGAGCCGCGGCCACAGGGAAGAGCCCGGGGAAGCTGTGAGGCACCAGCTGACTGTTGCGGGTGGAAACGGAGAGGAGCCCGTGGGACACTTGGCATTTTGATGCCCTTCCTGCCAACAGTGGGGCCGATGGCCCTCGTCTGGAGTCCGGGTGGCTTTCTGACTTGACAAATGAGTCCACAAGTGACCCTAGGCCAGTTCCAGGAGGACTCTCGGAGGCCTGAAGCTCTCTCCCACTCTCGGGATGCCCTGAAATGGCCAGTGAGACGCCCTACTTCCCCGAGGCCACTGTGCTTGCAGCAGCCCACGTGCGCCACGTGGAAAGGGACAGATGGAGCCATCTGGCCCCTCCCCGCTGTCCCAGCCCAGCTGTGCGAGTCTTCCCATCTGAGCTGCAAAGACAAACCAGACCCGCTGCATCTTTTCTGAATTCTCAACCCACCAAAGAGGGAGCTACAGCGGTAATAAGAGATCATTCTAAATCCCCACCCGTCAGGGTCACCTGCTGCTCCGCTACCGTCTCCACCTGAGCCTCCACCTGAGGCTCCACCTGAGCCCCTCGGGTCACCAGATGATGCCCTTTCTGCCCCCTCCTTCCCACTCGAACATGTCCAGCCCGCGCCACGCAAGACAACCTGAAAGCCTCGCCAGGAATCTATCCCAGCTCTGAGCCCAGGATCTGGGAGGTGCACGGTGGTCTCTAGGACCGACTGGGGAGATTCTTGGTGGAGCATCTGAGTGAAAGGGACGGGCCCCCCGTCCACCCCGACACGCAGGGCTGGGAGCATGGGGAGCAGGCTTAGGATACCCGCTCATCAAAGCCGGCTCGGCTGCGGAGGGTCCCGGGGGCAGGTGAGCGCGCCCGCGGCGCCCTTCAGGACACGGTGCTCAGACATCCTCCTGGGCCTCCTCCCCTCCTGTGCGTCTCCCTCTGGGCTGAAAGGGGGCCTCCTGGAAGGGCGGCTTCTCTGGGAAGGTCTCCCCACTGATCTCTGCCCTGAGTCATTTTACCTGACTTCAGGGGTTTGCTGGGTACCACATCCTCTGTCTGCACTCTGCTCTGAGAGAACTTAGTTAAAATCAGCGCGCAAGTTTTCCCGGGTCCTTCTCTGAGCTCTTTTGGCTTTGCTTTTTCTGTTGTCGCGGATGTTGAAGAGCATCTGGCTTTTCCGTCCTGCAAGCCTTTGATTCCCTTTCATTTTTGCTGCCAATGAGCCACTTTCTTGAGCTTGTCTCTGTTTGTCACACTCTGCCAAGCCACAGTCACCACACGCGTCCTCTGCGCCAGGTTCCAACCGCGCGCCCCGGAGCTGCAGGCTCACCAGGCGCAGCAGCTGCGTCCAGAGTGACGCTCCCCGCGGGCTCCCGCTGCCCGGGCGCCGAGCCAGGGCTGCACGTGCTAGGTTTCTGTCAGAGCAGCACCCACTCCGGCTCCAGCGTCTGGATCAGCCCCAACAGGCTCGGCTGTGCCCCGGGAACCACTTAGGCCCCCCCGCACCTCGGTCCTCCTCACTCTCCTCCCCCGGGCGCAGGGTGTCCCTCGACGCATCGTTTTGAAAACGCTCGTTGCTACAGGCAGCCTTTCCCCTTGTCCCCGGGAAAGCATCCTGCCAGAACAGGACATGGCAGACGCCGCCCACATCCCCGGGGGCCGACACAGGCCTGGCACGAAGGGTCCCCCCAAGAGAAGAGGAGTGGGTGTCTTAGGGGATGGCTGTCCACTTAAGTGCTTGATAAAGGAATGGCGACTGACTGAAGGAAAGAAAGAGGGAGGGAGGGAAGGGAGGCTGGAGGGAGGGAGGCAGGAAGCAAACGGCTGCCACTCCATCATTCTGAGCAGATTTTGGTGGTGACCCAGGAGCTATTTTCATAATTTCACCAAACCTCATAGAAATTGTACATGAACCAAAATCAGAGTGACTCTCAGGTCAAGTTTCACTGCTTCTGGCCCCGGGTGGGCCGATTAGCTCACGCTCTGAGGGGCGGCCACAAGTGTGTGTGATGAACAAGGAATGAGGAAGCTGTTATCATCTGAGAGCAAAAGAAGTTTCAAAACTTGGGATGCAAGGGGGTGTGATGACGAGGGGGGCCGAGGTCGAGAGCCTCCCTGCCAGTGAACTGCTGTGGACGCCAGAACAGAGAGACCTGGCATTCAGAGCTTTTAAAGCAAGGCTAGCAAGTTTTTAAAGTGACCCAAATAAAAAACTACAAAATCACTTGCTTATTTCTGGGCTAGTAATGAACATTGCTTAGAAGAGGCTCTAGGGTAAACGGGCAGGACCTGGCTGCAGGCTGTGGCCTCTGCTCCGGCATCACTGTCCCCATGGATGGAGCAGGGACGGGGGGAGGTGGGGGCTCTGTGTGTAGCTGGTCTCAGCCTGACAATGTGAGAGAAATCGCAGAAGGATGGGCCCACGAGGTCCTCAGGTCAACACTCTTCCTTGTGCGTGAGTCCTCTTCACAGCACCTCCGTACGTGCCTGAATGCCTCCCCTGATGGGGAGCTCACTACTGCACAGGCAGGCATTGCTGGACAGTCCTGATGGGGATGGGGAGGGGCCCATCACCATCTCCACTGCCTCCTGCCTCATCCAGTCCCTCCATCAGCCCCTGAGGTCCTGACTGTGAAGCTCTTCATAGATAGACCCTGGGGCGCACAGAAGTTAAGGGATTGCCTCAAGCGGGGACCCAAATCCAAGCCGCCACGGGTCCAGCTCCAAAGGTGAACCCTCCCATGACCCCACACCTGCCTAAGAGCAAAGCTGCATCACCCTGGGTCAGGAGCCTCGTCCTTTACGAAAAGTGCGGCTCTCCACCCAGGGGCCAGGGGACACGGTGCGAGGTCCACTCCCCCGTGTCCTCTCCTGCCCGAATGCCCTCACCAGGCTACGACATCAGCTGTGGGCAAGCCATTTTCACTCTGAGTTTGGCTTGGGATGGTGTCGTCTCCAGGTCAGAAACCTTCTCATCAAAGGTGGGTTGGAGGGTTTTATTTTGCTTTGTTTGAGGGCATTGGAGGACGGGGATCCTTTGAAAACATCAGATTATCTAAGAACCATGGGGAAGTGCTTCATTTTCCCAAAAGTGGGGGTGAAGGATGCTTTCAGCGCACACACGGGTCATCATTTCAGAGGCTCAGCACCAGGGAAGACACCATGGGGCGTCTATGTGGGAGGGCACGGCACGGGGTCCTGTGCGCGGGCACCCTTTTTTAATGAGGAAACTGAAGCTTACAAGACTAAACTAATTTTCCAAAGCAGAGTAATCAGATGGGTTCCCCCAAGGCCCTGCACACAAATGATAAGAATTTGTTGCCCTAAATTGAATAAATGATAAAACCCAAACCGAACCCAAAACAAGAACAAAGAAATAGAACAAACAGATGTGACATGGGGAGTTAATTATAATCTCCAGAGTTATCTTGCATTTTACATTACATCATGTAGCTTCCATGCCGTTTTAAAAACTTCCTTTTGGTCCTTAAGAAATAAAAATAATTAACGTGTGCCCACCTCCCACCGCTCCCCACCCTACACACACACAGAAATCACTTCTCGCCGTGACACACGCTTGGCTGAACTCACTGGCCCCGGCACCAGGCAGAATCTGAAGCATCCTTTCTGCTCCAGCACTGACCCAGGAATCGAAGCAGAACACTGAGCCTCATTAACAAGTCTGGACCCACAGCGTCTCCACTGAAAAATATTTCCACTTATCAGGAGATGGCACTTCCTCAAGGGACACGAGTATCACGTTGGAGGCGTCACTGACTCCAAGGGGGAATCTAGGCTCGGCTCTCCTCGGCCGTCCCTCGCTCAGGGGTGGGATCCACGTCCTGAAGCTGCCACAACAGATTACCACAAGCTGGGGGCCTCAAGCAACGGAAGTTTATTCTTTCCCAGTCTGGAAGCCGAAAGTCCAAAATCAAGGTGTCCCAGGGCCACGACCCATTTGGAGGCTCCAGGGGAGGGCCTGTCCTGCCTCGTCCAGGTTCTGGTGGCCCCGGGTGCTCCTTGGCTTGTGGCTGCACCCCTCCCACCTCTGCCCCCGTCTTTTCATGCCCCCCCCCCGTGTCTGTGTGTTCCATTCGCCCATCTCTTATGAGTACGTGTGACCTCGGACTCAGGGCCCACCCTAAACCCAGGGTGGTCTCATCTCCAGACCCTTAACCTGATTACATCTCTGAAGACCCAGCTCCCAAATAAGGTCATATCACAGGGCCCGGGGGTTAGGGTGTGGACTTTTTTTAATGGAGGTACTGGGACTGAACCCAGGGCCTCATGCATGCTAAGCATGTGCTCCACCATTGAATCACGTGTGTCTGTTTTGTTGTTGTTGTTTTTTTTGGATGTGGACTTATCTTTTTGGGGACTCAATTCAACCCACTTCCTGACCACACCAGAACACACTTCTCCCTACAGAGGAGGGGCCCGGGAGTCCTGTGGGCAGTGAGCTTATCTGCTTATTTCTGTGGACATCGATTTGGCATCACACCACTCACAGCAGTTGCTTGAGAGTTTTTGAAGAAGCCTGTGAACGAGTGAACGAAGGCGTGTCTAACCTGAGCCTCCCGGAGCACGGGATGGGGCCTTTCCCACCACGTCCAGGCTTTCAGGTGCTCTGCGTGCGGGAGAAGTGGCTGAAACGGCGCCGCTCTAGCGTCCACTGTGAGATTTGGCATCACAAAGGGATCTGCAGATCCCAGAGGCGTTTGGAGGAAAGGCAGCCGGGGTACCACCAGGGCCAACCTCCTTACCTGCCAGGTGAGAAAACTGAAGCCACGTGGGGCACGGGCTTGCCCGGGTCGTGCCGGTCAGCACCTACAGGGCCAGCCCCTGCTCCTCCTGTGGGGACCCCGCCCTCTCCCCCTCCATCATCATTGTCATCCTCAACCAGGGCAGCTCCCAGGAACCCACCTGCCCTGCCCCGCACTGTGCTCGGCACCTCACGCATGTCTTCTCTTCCACTTCTCAAGCCAGTGCTCCACCCACCGTCCCTGCCCGCAGTGCTGCCGCACGACTGAGGCTCCGGGGGAGAAAGCGCTTCCCGAGGGCTCCCTTCTCACGGCAATGAGGGAAGCCAGGTTTCTAGCGTAACTTGTCCTGACTCCCAAGCCAGTGCTCCAAGCCAGGGGTGACTGTGACCACAGCCAGGTCGCGCTCGCGCCACCATAAACCAGGACATTTCTCATGAGAGCAGAGCGTGTGACTGGAACACCGCCACACCCATCCCCCAGGGTATCGTCCGAGGCTGTTTCCCTGCGACAGCGGCACCGCTGAGTAACTGTGACACACACGGTACGCTGTGCAGAGCCTAAAATATTTACTGTCTGGTCTTTTACTAAATAAGACATTTGCTGCTGCTCCATACGGCTCACGTTGCCTTGTTCTCTAATACACGGCACTGTGATACGTTCAGCTCGTTACACTGGCCACAGCGAATCGCGGTCACTGCGTATGCTACCATTCATGGCGAGACCGGAGGCCTGTGCGTCTAGGATTCCTTGGATTCTTTCACATTTGATTCTCAAGTGAAATCCACCCACGAGTAATTTACAAGGAGCTGGGCGCTTCCAGAAGACGACGGCCCTCCCCGTGGTGATCCCATTTCCCCAGGTACACTTTCCAAATGGAGATTCCCCAAAGGGACCAACTGAGAAGGAGAAGAAGAAAGAAACGAAAAAACCCAGTAAGTTGAACTGCTCACACCCAAAGCGGAGGCCCGTTCCTGCTGACTCTCTGCGTGTCAGGAATTTTATGCCAACAAGTGACTCTTCTACATCAATAGCGCATCACCCCATCCCCAACAGGAAGTGACATTACAAAAGCCGGAAAGGACATCAGACACGCTGGCTTGGCAGCCGCAGGCACATGTGAAATTACTGTCAGAGTTCAAAGGAAGGGCTGCGAGGTGGGGGCGCCAGGCGGCAGCATCACCCATAATGCCTTTACCTCGTGGGACGGAGCACGGTGACAGCCTGCTCTGACCCGGCCATGGCTTCCTGGCGCCCACGCCGATCTGGCAGGGGGTCCTGCAGGGCTAGGTGTGGGTGGGCTGGGCAACTCCTGGGATGCCACCTGCTCCCCGCACGCATCCACCTGGCTCAACGGTGGGGACCGGTGCTGCTTCTGGGGCTGGCCCACCCACCGAGGCCAGATTGTTTGGAGCACTTTCTCTGTCCCCTCCCCTGTGCTAAGCAGGAAGACACTGTCTCACGTCTCTCGTGTGGTCTGGCCAGGTAGGAGCAGTCACAGCTCCCTGTTTATGGATAGGGAAACTGAGATAAATCGAGATTACTTGATGTGCTCAGCATCCCAAAGTCCCAGGAGAAGCCACGATTCAAACCCAGAGATTCCATCGCTTGTAACCACCAGGCTTCACTGCCTCAATTTGAAGCCCCCTTGAGAGATGCAGCCAGGCAAGCTTCGGCAAGGGTATGAGGGACTTGCCTCTCCAGATGAGTGATTGAGCCTCCATTTGGTGATGAAGTTTGCATCAACTTTTGTGGCAAGACAGGTCAGGGGAATGGGGCAGCAAAAGGAGATAAGGCTCCTCTGGTCAAACAGGTGACTTGGCTTATCCACTTGACTCATTAAACTACTTGGTGAACTCCTACTCAACCTTCAAAACCCAGCTTAAATATTCCTTCCACCATGAAGTCCTCCTTGTCCCATAAATAGAACTGATCAACACCTCCGTTGTCCCCGTGCAGGTTACATGCTGGAGGTGCCTCTGTTGTGCCTTGCAGGTATGTGTCTCACCCTGTGTGGTGAGTTCATCAAGGACAGAAACTGAGTTTGATGCACTTGGATCACCAGCTTGTGGTAACAGGAACAGCAGCATTGAGCACGTACTAGGGGCTGGGCACTCATCTAAGTGCGTTATACACATTAATCTTTAAAATAACCCTAGGAGATGGGTGTGGTTAGTATCCCCAGTGGCTAGGCTCTGAAGCCAAACTAATGGGTTTGAATCCTGGCTCAGCCTGTGACTCTGAGCGAGTTACTTAACCTCTCTGCGCTTCGGGGTTCTCATCTGCAAAATGGGGATAATCACAGTGGCTACCCTGTGGAGGGCTGGAACCAGCTTGTACCGGCTTGCAAGCACTAACTATTAAATTTTAATAAAACTTGCCTGTTTGCCATTCTTAAAAATTAAGTTAGGGACACCTAAAATTAAATTGTATTAAAAGCAAAGGTAATAAATACTCAAAACTCATCACTTCCTAATTATTTTACTGTGTTTCTACTATACTCTGCTCTTGGGTTACATATGTCTGTTCAATGTCTACGCGGGGGACACGCTAAGTAACAGTGAGCTCCTGAGTGGCTCTCCTGACTCTGTCTGGAGCCCAAGGAGAGTACCCCCCCAGGGCACTTGGCAGATGCTACAAATCAGGACTTCTTTTTCCCAGAGAGCTGGGTTGTTGAGCATTTACCACCAGAGCTACCCTCAGCAGAGAGGCGGTACGTAGTAGCCAGCATTACTGCTACTGATGAACAAACTAGAGATTAATAAGCTGCCCAAAGCATGACAGATCCGGACGTGATCCCAGACGCTGCAGGTCTGGAGCTGGCCCCTGAACTAGCTAGACCTTGAGGCACATGGCACACAGATCAGGGGCCAATAAATGTTTGTTGGGTGAACAAACCATCATGAAATTCATGGGTCTCAAATTCTTGATTCTGCTGGCCACAGAATTGCCCGGGGAGCTTTGCTAACGCAACTTCTCCACAGCCTCTCTCGTGCTGGGCTCTGGAACGGGTGTTTTTAGCCAGTGTCCCAGGGGTTCTGATTCTGGACCCGTTCCTGTCCCAGTCTCTAGCCTCCAACCCCAGCCAGCTCCTGCCCCGGCTTCCGTGTCCGCTGGTCCTGCCATCCAACCTGGCGGTGAGTGGTGGCTGTGGGATGGGGAAGCATGCTGGGGCGCGGACACCCTCCCCTAGTCTGAGCACAGGCATGAACCAAGAGGGCTCTTGAAGACCACAGTTTACTTTCAGGCCCCCCCCCCCCTCGTCCAGCAGGGAGTGAGGCACTGGGACTGAGAAGGCCTGGCCACATTCATGGACACGACCAGACGAAACACGGTGAGATGTGCACGGCACTTGGAAGTTTATGGAACGTGGCCACCTGGCTCCTACTTAGCCTCACAATAACCATATGAGGACAGCAGAGGAAGGACACAAATCGTCCCCCATTTACAGACCAAGAAACTGAGGCTCAGAGAGTTACTTGCCTAAGCTCATCGCTGCACAGACCTGGAGCCTTAGCTTCCAGGCTGTGTTTTCCCTCAAAAGTGGGTGTGAGGAGAAGGGTGGGGAAGTTGGGGTGAGGGGTCCCCGGAAGTCAACATTTATGCATTACTCTGGCTTAGCCACTCACTAGCTGTGTGACCTTAAGCAAGTGTCTTAATCTTTCTGTGCCTCATGTTTGCTCATCTGAAAAAAATTAGGGAAATGATTGGCAGCCCTCTTGTATGGTTGCTGCAAATCAGCAGATGTAGAGATGCTTCTTAGAATGTTGTACCAAGTGGGGTCAATAATGGATTTACCCAAGTGAAAAAAAAAAGATCACGAATCATTTGTAAGTGCTGTTTCCAAAGAATATGCCCAATGTTTCAAAGTAATTGTTTGTGCCTCTAGGTTCCAGTACTAACATCCCACAGTGACCACAATAATGGTTGTAATGATAATGTCACCTTTATATATTTTATGGCTTCTCATGGCTGGCTCTCTTCTTTGAAGGCCTCATACTAATTTAGGGCAAGGACAGGAAGTGGAGGTGCCCTGGGATGGACGCTGGGGACACACGTTTTGCTCCGAAGGTCCTGCTAACTCAATGACAACAGGGAGCCAGAGCTAAGAGGGCCAGTGCCAGGGTCCCGTGGACACACACGACTGAAGGCTTGTGGCCTTTCTCAAGTCCCTGTTCTCTCTCAACCTGTCTTCCCATCTGTAAAGGGGATGGATATGAAAACCCACCTTACAGAGTTTCTGTGAGCATGAAATTTTAAAACGAAATTGTGCCTATAAGGTGTTTCAGCCTGGGGCAGCAGCCCCCAAACCTGACTGCACATTAGAATCATCTGGGAAGCCTTAAAAACATCCCACTGTGTCCCACCGCAGACCAGCTCCCTTCAGGCCTGTGTGCCAGTCACTGCCTCCTCCAAAAGGCCTTCCCCGACCACCCCTTACACACCAGCGCGCCGTGCTTTCTGCTTCTCCGTTGCGTGTATCTCACACCAGTCTGTGTCCTTATTGCCAGTCACCCCCCCAGGTTGCAAACCCTGCGGACTCACGCAGAGCACACCTCAGAGTTGTTCTGCTTACCATGAGGGAGCTTAGGTGCTTATGCCCTAGGGACACTGGAGCCCAGCACTTAGGGGAGAGTAGAGTCCGGTAACTGGAAGAAACTTCAGGCCAAAAGGTCTGGGTGCCAGGAATCGTAAGGCTTAAGGAGCTAGGAGCTGGCCCACCTTGTCTGCTCCAGTCTCTGAGCCTCAGTTTCCCTCCCTGTAAAATGGGAATATTTATACTACCTAACCTGTGCTGTTTGGAGTAAGGAAAAGCAGTCTCTGCTTGTGAAGCACAGTAAATGGTAGTCCTCACAGCCACCACTGTGTGCATCCCCCGGATTTGGTTCAAACCCAGCTCAGCCCCCAGCTGGGTCGCCTGGACCAGTCCCCAAGCTCATGTAGCCTTGGTCTCCGCTTTTGTAAAGCAGAGTCGATGAGACCACCTCTCCCGGTTGTTGGGAGGTTAAATGAGACAGTACATGTGGTCACCTTGACGAGTAACATCTCCTCAAGCTCGGGGTTGGGGGGGGGGGGTCACTGTCCGATATAATTCTCTCTTCTTGGTCAACCACTAGACTCTAGATTTTATGGACTGGGCTCAAAAAGAAAGAAGAAGAAAAGAAAAAACAGAAAGCCTGTAACAAGAGGAAGAGAAAATGGGACACACATGTGCACGTGCGTGCGCGCGCACACACACGCACACACACACGCACACGCACACACACGCATGCACAGACTCACACACGGGCCAAGTGGAGGGACCCCGTCAGCACATAAGCTGGAGGTGGGGGTCGCCCCTGAAGCCTTTCCTCTGACAGCTGGTGGCAGCAGTGATGAATTTGTGAAGTTATCTAATTTTCCACTGTTTTAATTAGAGACTTGGGCTCTGAGGCCTCACAGCTGGCGTCTTTGTGCTGCGTTCTGTTGCCTGACAGAGAAAAATGTCTTCTCTAACTCCAGCCAAGCTCTGCTCCTGACCTGAGCAAGCAAAACTTCTGGGATTCATAAACTTGTGGTCTCCGGGCAGGGTGTCGTTTGAACCAGGCCTCCTTCTCGCGGGCCCCCCAGAGCCGAGGCCAGGGGCCACCATCACAGGAGGGGCTGGGGAGGAGGCAGGGCCTGGGAAGTGGCCCCCAGTTGTGTTTGGGGTCCTGAGCCCAGGCTGTCGGCATCTCCTTAAGGCCTATCGATCGCTGAGCCCGGCTGGGAGAGGCGAACGCTCTGCCTCTCCGAGACAACGCTTTTGATTGCAGTGTGTGTGCTCTGATCACTTTGATTTACTGCTCATCTTGTGCCAAGTGATCTTTTACAGCGCTGCATCTGATGAACGCGCAGCTGGGGCCAAGGCTCTCCCACCTCTCTGGCTCTCTGCGGCCGGCTTCCTGGTGACTCACTTTGAAAAGAGGCAGGATGAGGGTGGAGGAGAGAGAGGGCCCCGGAGGCAGACACACTCCCGTCTTGCCTCTGCCCCCGGCCAGCGGGTCGCATCCCTGAGCCTGCCTTCTCTGCCCAACGGCGACCTTAAGAACAGTGGGTGGATAGGGAGGTGGCAGGGGGTGAATCAAGTCACGAGTCACAGATAGGGGAAAAGTTGCTAGCTTAGGGAAAGAAGGCCCCTGTGAGATTCAAGCAGACTTCTGGGCGAGGAAATGCGTCAGGGCTGTGATAAATGCTTTACACGCAGCACTGCTGGGACCACCCCAGAGCGACAAGTGATCCCACCTTTCTTAGAGCGGATGTAAACTCCCGTCTCTGAAGCCCTGTTCAAAAGCACCTGTCAGGCATCTTCCACCGTCTGGCAGCATTCTGTGCCAGGGCCGGGGCCAACCTTCCCATCCGCCTCTCGGGGAAGAACCATGCCTTAGAGGCACGCATGTGCCCTGCACAGAGGAGGCCCCCAAAGATGGCTGTGGGTGCCAGCTCAGGGACAGGTAAGAAAATGGCTGTGGCATCATGCCCGGAGCAGGCGGGAGGAGAATGGCGGTGGCTCGGTTTACTGGTTGACCATAAAAGACGTTATCCCCACACCACGAGCTCAGTCAGTGCTCAGAAGATACCCACCCTGGGCTGACAGCTTGGCCTGCAGATAGCTCAGCCCAGAATCACACACACAGTGGTCTCAAAACATGAGCTGACAGCCTACCTTCTTCACAAAAACAGTCTTAGCCCAGATTGTATACATCTTAGATGCTCCAATGACTATTGCAGTTGTTGACTTTGGGACCGTACCCAGCCAAGCTCCCAGGTAGCTCTGCTGTGTCCCAGAACAAAGCTCATGCGTATTTATAGGAACACAAACATGTCTGGCACCCAGCAAGGTAAGGCCCACGATACCTGGCACCTACTCCACAATCTTCCCGTATGCGAAGAGTTAGGAAAACAGTGTCCATAATGAGAAGGGGAACCAGTCTGTCAGAAACGACTGGAAACAACACAGATGATGAAGCAACACCCAAGTAGCACTGCCGTTATTATTCCTGCGTTAGCTGTGTCACCGGGGGCTTTCCCCAACCCTGGCCCAGCCCACAGAAGGGACGGTCCGGAGGGGAGAAGCTGGGAGTCTCGGTTCCCTGGCGCTGGACGGTTCAGAATGAGGGGAGAAGAGAGTGGGCAAGGCAGAGACGGGAAACGTAGTGCGACCCTGACACCTCCCACCCCATGTCTCAGCCACGTCCCCTCGAATGCACATCCCAGGTGGGTGGAGGAGGAGGAGGATCCCAGCACTTTGTGTCAAGATAGACTCAGAGACGAGGGTAGGAGAGGAGGACACCTTGTTGATCAAATCACAACACCTAGATACAGCTGATCCTGAAGCTGAACTGCCCCAGACTTCTCAGGCAGCTGAGCCAGTTTTCTGTTTTTAACTCAGCCAGGTTGAGGTGGGCTTCCTGACATCTGCAAGCAGCCAAGGCTGCACTGACACAGTGACTCGCTCCCTCAAGGTCCCCATGTGTCAGAGAAGTAATCAGGAGCCCCTCGAGCTGAGATACTTTTTCTAGTCCCGTAGGACCAGGGCTGGGGACCCAGCGACTCTGACACGCCCACCTCCTCTGCTTTCATTCAAGCCATCTCTTTGCAGTGTCCTGCAGGGGATCATGATAAAGCTGGCAGCTGGATCTCTGGGGAAGTGGGAAGTCCTCGGCCCCTTCCAGTTAAATGCCTAATTAAAATCGAGGGCTGAGGCCCATGGACTTGAGAACATTAACCACGTCCTGCTGTTGGGTGGGGAGTTCACGTCGCCCCGCCAGGAAAGCACAGAACCACGGTTCTGGGGGCTGGGGCTTAGAGTGTCCTTTGTCCTGGGGGCCGTCTCATGCCCACCCTGCACTCTCAGGGCTGGGTGTGCAGGCATGCTCCACTCTGGGCACCATGTGGACGCAGGAGGGACCATCTCCACGGTGCAGAGCGCTGAGCCCAGCCAATGGGCAGGGGGGCCGCTCTGGGCCCGCAGCACGGCCCCTCTCCCACCTTGGGCTCCTCCCCCTCATTCTCTCCCCTCCCGTCTCCCCTCTCGCATGTGGTTCGTCTGGCTCTCCAGCTCCCCTCTCTGCCCATTTCCCTACCTCTTAGTCTCTCTGACTCTCCTCTGCCTCCTTGTCAACATCTGCTACTTGTCTGGGTGTCTGTCCATCTTCCCCAGCCTCTCTCTCAACCTGTCTTCTCTTTCCCTGTTGTTTTCTCCCAGCTGCCTCTCCCCCCATCTCTCTCTGTGTCTCCCTCTCCCATCTTTCCATCTCTCTCTCCCGTCTCTGTCTCCCGCCTGCCTCCTATCTTTATTTCCTATTTTCTTTGGTTCTTTTTCAGTCTCAGGATCAACCATGGAGAGACCACCAGGGGAGGCTGAAGACCCCAAACTTTGGGCTCCCCTCCTGAGCCACGTCGGGCCCAAAGGATGTAGCAGAGCTCAGGCCACGCTGTCCATCTGTCAGGTCCTTTGGGGCCCTCAGAGGAGTCCTGTGCTGATTCTGGACAAAGCCTCAGTCCTGGGGTGACAACAGGGTCTCCAGAGTACTCAGGAGACCGAAGCCTGCAAGGACTTGGGGAAGAACCTCCTCCACTGGCCCTTGCGTGGCCCTTCCAGGCTCTGTTTGTCTCCTTGGCCTCCACTGGGGCCTTGGAGGCTTCAACTCTGGAGGCTGGACTGACCGTGGACCAGAGTTTGGAGTCACCAGATCCCGCGCAGTGGGGCTCAGTACCTGCGTTCACCTCTGAGGACTGTCATTGATGAACTATTGTACACAGGGGTGCTTAGGACAACAGAAGTGTACTCTCTCACGGTTCTGGGGCCAGAAGTCCGAAATCAAGGTGTCAGCAGGGCCGCACTCCCTCTGAAGGCTCCAGGGCAGAGTCTGTTCCGTGCCTTTCTCCCCGCTTCCAGCCACGCTCGGCGCTCCCGGCTGGTGGACGCATCACCCGGGTCTCTTGGCCGTCTTCCCTCGATGTGTCTGTCTGTCTCTTCTCTTCTTACAAGGATAGCAGTCATGCCGGATTAAGGGCTCAGATACTCCAGTGTGATCTCACCTACTCATGTCTGCAGCAATCCTTCCAAATAGGGTCACAGCCCTGGGGAGGACATGAACTTTGGGGGGACCCCATCCAACCCAGTAGAGCAACCAAAGGCAGTGTGTGTGGCGGGTCGGAACCCCGCTCTGCAGTGTTGAGAAGGTTACTTAGCATCTCTGAGCCTCCTCGGGCCTGATCCCTAAGACAGAGTCACAGAGCCACCGCCCAGGCGCTTGCGAGGACCTTCCTGTGTACAGGGCTCACACACGGCAAACGCGAGCACAAAGAAGCAGTTAGGATTCTCAGCGCACGGCGCCTAGGGCCTGCCAGCTGGCCCGCTTGGTCCCACATGCTCTCACTACCCACTCCATCCAGACATAACTCCTCAGCCTCCGGCTGCCCATCTGCCGTTGGGTAGAGGTGTCCTGTGGGAGATACTGTTGGGGGTCCCAGGAAGAATTTGGGTCTTGATTATCCCTGACACCCATGCTTTGGTCCCAAATGCAAATTCCCTGAGCGGACATAGGAAGTGGAACAAGAGAAAGAGGGGATGGGGCCACAGGGAGAAGGCGGGCGATTTGAATGAGGTACACCAGGAGCAGGAGTTCGGCGCCCTGCGGACCCGTCCTGGATGCCAGCCCCAGCGTTTGCTCACAGCCCAGCTTCGAGCAAGAACTGGAGCCTGCCACCACCTGGACGGCAATCGTTTTCCAGGTCACGAGGCAACTGAGAGCCGCAGATGGAACAAGCAGTGATGAGGACAAGATGCATTAGCCTGTTGGTGCCCAGCCCTCCCCTGTCCTCCCCCAGTGCCATTCTCGCCCGCAGGAGTGAAGGAGAGAGACAGACGGGAGAGGCCAGCCAGCCGGGCCAGCCTGCTCTGCGTTAAGAAGGCCGGGAAAAGGGTGAGAGAGACATGGAGAAGGAAAGCCACGCAGGCTGGGCTGGGCGGAGGGCTGGGGTCTCACCTGTGGGCAGCTCCCAGGAGAGTCCGACTAGAGGAAGAGTGTTTTATGAGATGCACTGCTGTTGAGGGGGGGCTGGCGTCCAGGTGATGGACCTAAAAAGACGCACGTAAAGCAGGAGCCAGCAAGCCACCATCTGCTTGTGCGCAGAAAGCTTTCTTGGAGCCCAGCCATGCCCGTCCACTTACGAGTTGTAATGGCAGCGTTCAGTACACGTGACAGAGACCCCCAAATCGTTCCTCTCTGCCCCTTCATAGAAACAGTTGGCTGACCCCTGAAATAAAAGGTAGAATTCCTTTTCCTGGGTACCTTTCTGTAGCCAGAGGATGCTTTCTGCTCCCAGGGTTGGGGTGTAAACCGCTTAGCCTGCAGCTCATTGTACCTGAAGACCTTTCCAAGGGGAAAAGAGAACAGAGTGGCAAGGGAAATACTGGCAGCGGAAGGAAGGAGGGACGGGAGGCGCTGGCCCTGGAAGCAGTCGCTCAGAGAAGGTCTGGTCTGACACGCGGCTGGGACACAGGAGAGTGGGCAGGAGACAACAAACCCAAACCCTCGTGCAGGACCCTCATGTCTGCTGTGTCCCTGGTTCACTCACCTGGTTGCCCCCCTTAATATTCATGTAGTTATTTTAATCTAGTCTCCAGTGTTCCACCCATACAGGTTGCAAAGGGAGCGGGAGCTTGTGGCCCCACCTTCAACCAGAGTTTTAATCAAGCAGCAGACTATCTGAGGGCTGCCTGTGTCTCCGCCACAGAAAGAGAAGGTAGGAGCCTAACTGGGATGGAATCTCTGGGGTGAGCCATCCACACTGACGTCCAGTGTTGTAGGGGAGCAGGAGAGGCAGCCAGTGTCTGCTAGGGGAAGTCTGAGAGGACTTCCTGGAGGAGGGGGTTTTTGATTGGGGCCTTTAGAACTGAGCAGCAGTGCAGCGGACAAACGTGAAGGGCATGAATGGCCCCTGAGGCCATCTGAGCCCCTCCTCCAGACTTCTTCTCTGCTCTGACCAGCGAACGGGGTGGGGGTGGCAGCAACACTGAACATTGTCACTAGCTCCTCCAAGAGAGGAAGTTTAAACAGATTGGGCTCCTGAGTTCAGGATGCGAGGAGACAGAACTGGAGAAGAAAGAGGAAAGAAGAGGTAAGTAGAGAAGAGGGGCAGTGAAGAGAAAAAGAGGACCCTGACATGGAAGCGAGATCCCAAAATATCAGCTCACTGAAGCCTGAAACCATGGTTCGGATGTGCCTCCAATGTAACCTGAGTAATTCTATCAGGGAGATGCGGCTGTCCTCCCTGTGTTACAAACGGGAAACTAAGCCTCACAGGGGTCTAACTCAAGGACCAGCAGCTAGGAGGTGACAGGGCGAGACTTGGCTCCCTGAATTCCAGCAGTCGGGCTCCAACACCCTCCCTCCAACACCCTGCAAGCCTCACCTGACTGTCAGTCACCAACAGGATTTTCCCAGACACCACCAGGCAGGTGCCCAGAGGATGACATCTGCTCACCGCCTCCCCAGGGCCCCTACCAATTGGAAGTGGGCTCGGAGGAGTGGAGGGACCCCGGCAGGACGGCACTTAGCTGCTCCCACAGCTGGTAACCATCCAGCAGCGGCAGGGTCACCTCCGATAGCCCCCTGCTGCCTTCTGCCTTCCCTTGAATCTTCCTGACATTCTCCCACAGATAAGAGGGGACACTCAAGTTCACTGCCTTTTCCCAGCCTGCACCACTGCTGCGGAGCAGCTGCCTGGGGCCTCCCACCAAGGCCGCCAGCAGCTTGTCCGGCCTCAGAGGGCTGCGGCAGGAGACTGGGGGGCAAGGGGCCAGGGCACAGTTCCAGGGCCGCAAGGACACTTGCCCCCTCCGGCCTCCGGGCCCTCGCTCGCACTGATCCTGAAGCCTTGCTCTTGTCTAGAAAACTCCCCACATCCTGGGGGATCCGCCCCTTCTACAAGGAATGCATCACCACTTCCTCTGGGCGTGTGAATTTCTGTGTCTCCTACCACCCAGAGCTAAGCGGTCGACCTACCCACCCCATCCCCGGGCATTGCCTGTGGCTGGAACAGAACAGGTGGTCATTACACGAGCCGACTAAACCTTCCGGGCACCTCTGTGAACCAGGCACCGTGTGACCGCCTCCCTCTACTCCACCCCCATCCCACCCACAAGAAATGGCAGGCTGGGACACCACTTCCGAAAAGTCGCCAAGCCCCTGACCTGGAAGAGGCTTGTCAGTGCCTTCAGGGAGCCTCATGTCTCCTGTAAAAGAGGAAGAGAGCTGCTCCCTTCTCAAGTCGTCAGCCACCGGCCCCACCGGCAATTTTCCATTCTGCCTCCGGTGCTCCGAAGCCCAGTCTGAGTGTGAGAGCCACAGTAATACACATTCTATGGTGACTAATATGGGGGGAAATCCAGTGCTTCTCAGGAAATAACAGTTCACAGGCTGCACTGCTTTTTGCTGGGAAACCCCCAGTTCCCACCAGAAAAGTAAGAAAGGCCATCAATTTCCAGGCTGCCGAGCTAGTGCAGGACCCGGGTCTCCGGGCATGTCCCCTCGGCGGCGCGCGGAACACCTGTCCTCCAGCAGAAACAGACCTCTTCCAAGTAAACACACAGCCTCAGGGAAGGAGGCCTGGCTGGGACAGGAATCCATCCGCCCGGCTCCGGATATCCTGGACACTAGTCCACATGCTTGCTTCCACTGTCTTAGAGAAAAATGGCACCCCTATCCAGCCAATTCTTTTTTCCTTTTCAACTGGAGAACCATTCTGAGAATGCTTTCCAAAAAGCCAAAACAACCTGGAAACAGTCCCTAGACTTTAACAGAGTCTAGGCGTTTTTCATTCATTCCTTTATTCCCTCATCTCCTTGGTGAACGGGTCTGTACTGAGCCCCAGCTGGATAATTAATTCCCTGTGTGGGGTACCATGTGGACCCTGGACCCTGTCCTTGGGCTCTGGCTCTGTTATTATTGGCCCGGGTGTGGCCCAGGCAGCTCATTGTCCACCAAGATGCATGTCACCCCTACCGTGTTCAGGCTGCTGCTGGGAGGTGGCTGCCCAGCAAGGGCCTGCACTTCCTAGCCCACTGGGCAAGCAGGTAGGAGCTGGTGACTTAGTGGACAGTCCTTGTTAGTGGACTGTGGGCAGAAGGGACGTGGGGTCCCTGTTGTTGAAGAAGCACCCATCATCCAGCCGTGCTCTCTTTCCTCCCCACATGCTAGATGCAGAGAACTCAGCTTCCGGGGTGGGGGGACAGAGTCACAGGGTGGAAGGGCTCTTGAGTGACCACCACGACCCATCCACATTGGACTGTTAAGTGCGCAAGAAATGCAAGACACTTGACTCTGCCCGTACATTGTGTCCAAGGCACAGGAACGGCCTTGGGTGGAACAGAGTGCCCCACACAGGACATGGGAGGGGCACTGGCGTGGACACTGTGGTAGTCAGAAAGCCCTATGGGAATATGACTCAAAGCCGCGGACCATGTACCAGAGATTATGTGCATAATTTGCATAAATAAGATCATGTTTCTGCTTGGGGAGGATTACCTACTTTCCCAAAACCCATTTATGGGCATCTGTGAAAATCCTGCTGGACAGACATCGCTCAGCATTCGAGAATTTAACTGGTATGAACCAGCAGTCAGAGTTACTAGCGGAAAGCAACAGAGACCATCTCCGGCTGAGAAGAAGAGAAAAGGAATTTATTAGAGAAACTGGCTGTGGCTGATCACTGCTAAGGGGGCTGGAGACTTAGACTTGGAAAGTCCGCGGACAGAACTGATAAAACACACATGGTGCCCGTCCACCGGGCCTGCCCGCCACTGCTGCTGCACCGGACGCTGCTGCCAACCTCCGCCGAGGCTGGGAGCCCTGAGAAGAGGCTCCGAGACGGGGTGCCAGGGAGTGGTCTTGAGAGAGAGGAGGAGAGAGCAGAACAGCTGGGGGGAAGGTGGGCTGTAAGGTAGTCCCAGCCAAGGACTCAGCCCCTGTGTGGGGAGCGTCTTTCAGGCCGGGTGAGGGTGTGAGATTACACCCCAAGACGCCGGTCGTCAGATGCAGCTGCCACACAAAAGCAGGACACGCCCCTGGGCCGGGTGCGTTCTTCTGCCACGGTCATCCCCAAAGACAGTGTGTCTGCTGGACGCCCCCTCGGTGCCTGGGGAGCAAGTTGTTCCTGGAGGGGGATCTGGGCAGAGCACCCCAGCGCCCACCTCTCCCCAGCCACCCCATCAGAGAGGACCAGCCACAGTTCCTGCTTCTCGGGGCCACAAGCTTCTGGCCAGGGCAGGCGTGTCTGGCTGGTGGAGCCCAGGCTTCCAGCTACAGGGAGGCTCGCACGGGGACCACCTGGAATTCCTGTTTCCATCCTGGGCTCTGCCTGCTCCCGTCACAACACAAAAGGAGGAAGATTCCCTGAACACGGGTAGAGTGCCGGGTGCCCACAAAGAATGACAAGCGGTCACCACATACAGAGGTGAGCTAGTGGTCAGCCAGGGCCTGGCAGGAGACAGTCCAGGAGAGTTTAATAAAAGGAGACCCTTTACAGGGTGTGTCGGGGAAACCACAGATGAAGCAGAGCCCGGCCCTGGAGGGGAAGAAGGCAGGCAGGGCTACTAAAAATCTAGGAGAACAGTGTCTGCAGAGGGCCACCCCGCAGGAGCAGCCGCCTGTAATCCCCGGTGACCATCAGGGAGAGCTTGGAGGATGAACACCCTGCCTCTCTCCTCCCACCTTCCATCACCCGCCGGAAGTGTCCCAACTCTCAACATTAGGACGAGCTAACATCTTAGTGTCAAGCATCTTATTAACACTTCACGTAACATCTCACTTACGCTCACAGTAATCCTGAGAAGGACCCTGCTTTACCCTGTTTGTGGCAGATACTGCTGGTGCCCCACTCCTAGCCCTCACCCTGACCCCTCCCCTGCTCCCCGACCTGACCTGCGGAGCCAGCGCCTGCCTGCTGTGACTCAGGCTCCATGCCAAGTTGGTCTTGATTCCACAAGGCAGGAGGGAGAGCTGAGGACCAACCTCCTGCAGAGACTGTTCCCACGGATGATTATGGAAACAAGGGTATAAATACCTCCGCTCCCTTCCTGCTCTAGACGATTTAAGCTCCAGCGAGTAACAAGTAACAGAGTAACTGTCTTAACAACATTCCTACATCAGCTCCTGCCTCCTGTTCTTCCTTCTCCACCCTCTGTGTGTTCTTCCCGCATCCACTTGCCCAGTAAACTCCTCACTGGAGTCTTCATTGCAGGATCAGCTTGGAGGAGAAACAAATTAAGATGAAGAGGCCCAGAGAGGTTGAGTGACTCACTGCAGGCCACACAGTCTCACCCAGGTTGAGCAGTCAGGGCTGACTGCCTATCTCTCCACCCCTGGACCTCGCTGAAGCCACAGGTCCTGAAAATGGTGGTATTCTCAAATTCAGAGACTCCCTGAGTTCTTGGACGCGTGCCGAGCGAATGTCAAGGTTCTATCTTCTGCGCCAGGAGTGGCGCAGACTTTGCTTCCAGGAAGGCTCCAGCAGGAGCCTGGCATTGCCTCCTGGCTGGGAGCCAGCTGCGTTCCTCCCGGGCTCTCGGAACGCAGGGCCTTCTGTTGCCGTCCACAGAGCAGATGTGTGAGGAGGGTCTGCTCAGCGTCAGGGGGAGTGAGCCCCAGTGCATGGCGCAGCAAGGCCGGGAGGGGGGCTGCCTGTTGCTCTGCATTCAGTCCTGTGCTCCATCCTCATGGCCGCCGTCCCTCCCACCCACCTCCAAACTGTGGCTCTGAGCGTGTCACTCCCCCACCCAAATCCCCACCCAGCTCCCTGGAATAACACCCTAAGTCCTTAACCTGGACTCCACCCCTGAGAGGCCGGGCCCCAGTCCCCACACCCCTCCTGCTCATCCTCCCCCACGTTCTCCCCTGGGGCTCTCACTCCCAGGACAGAGGCAGGAGAGGCCGCCTCAGCAGCTGACACATAGACACTGCGAGCCTGGGGCAGGCGCCAACCCAGTGCCTCCCCATCTACCAACTCCTTCAGCAGCAGAGAAGCTGAGGCACAGAGAGGCTTATGACCTGCTCAGGGTAACACAGCTAATGATAAGCTCAGCCTAAGTAAGTCTGCACAGGTGTCTCTCCCAGGTGTTCAGAGAACATTGGTCAAACGGTCTGGCTGGTATGGGACAGCAAGGACAATACGAGACATGGATGAGAGGTGAGAATGGGGCTGAATGGGTAGTCTCAGAGGGCTTCCTGAAGGAGGCGGCACTCGACTTGGGCTGGGAAGGCAGAGATAGGTTTAAATAGGAAAGGATTCTGGAGCAGCAAGGAGAGTGAGCACCCGTGATGACACGAGCCAAGGAGGGATGACACGAGCCAAGGAGGGATGATGATCAGTGCGTCGGCCATTCGGCTGCAAGAGTGTGTTCAGCTCGGTCGGAGGACAAGAAAGGTGACTTTTCCAAGTGGCTGGTCAGCGAGGCACAAGGAGCTGTTCATTGAGGGGGCCCCTCTGAGCGCCCATTTTTTGTTGCAAGTTCCCGGGGGGTGTTCTGAGTAGAGTGTGAAATCACATTTATACAGAGGAGTGGAACCTTTCCGAGCAGCCGTTTATCCCCCAAAATAGGTTCGCAAGGCCTGTCAGAGGTGGAGCCATGAAGGCCGTTTCACACAGCCCTGGGCTTCCTGAGCCGGCTCCCGGCTGCCCAGGAAAGGCTGCTCTGTGAGAGCAGGTCCCACTTAGGTTCTTTTCTATTTTTGCACCCTTGACCGTCTGGGTGCACGTTTACCAAGTGGATGCCTGTGTTTGATTTGGCAGTGGGATGTAGGAAGGGGCTGGGAAGCCCTGGAGATATTTGGAACTGGCGAGGAGATGCTCATTGGCTTATAACAAATTTGCATTCCTCTACATCAGCTCCTCCGGGCTGGGCTTGAAAAGGAGGCTTATTCATCAACCAGCATGGAATTTGGTCCCCTCCCTGGGGTTGCTGGCTCCCATTCCTCTCCCTTGCCTATGTAATCAATCATGTAAATAGCAACTAATCTGCAAGGAACAATAGAGTCGTGTCGTGTGTTTGTAGGATCCTGGCAGAGCCAGCTCCATGGGCAGACGGGCTGGATGCCAGGAGATTCATATGGTCTCATTGCTATGGACTGAGTTGGGTCCCCCTCCCCCCAAAATTCAGCTGTTGCCCTCCTAACCCCCACGATGCTGGTGTTTGGAGGTGGGGCCTTTGGGAACTGATTAGGGTGAGCTGAGATCACAGAGGTGGGATCCTCATGCTGGGATCAGCGGCTCTGTAAGTAGCAGAGAGAGAGGTCATCTCTGTCCACAACAGGAGGACCCAGGGAGAAGATGGCCGTCCACAAGCCAGCAGGAGTCCTCACCGGGATCCGGCCCTGCCAGTGCCTGGACCTTGGACTTCCAGCCTCCAGGGCTGCAGGAAGCAAGCGTTGGTTGTGTAACCACCAGCCCCCCACCCCCGGCCCCCCAGGCAGAAGGCTAGCACCAAGGATGGGGGCGTCTCCGCAGGCGGTCAGCTGGCTGGAAACCTGGGCAGTGTCAGCGGGCTCTTTGCTGTAGCAGCTGAGCCTCAGCCTGCGTGACCCGCCTCCCGGGGAACTGTCCTCATCCTGAAAGGATTTTGTTTCTATCCTGGGAGGACGTCTGCCGTGCCTTCTGTGGCTTGATGGAAAGGCAAGTGAGGCTGGCTCTATCCTGAGCTGACTGATGCACCGGCTGTGTGACCTGAAGTGTGTTACTCAGCTTCTCTGAGCCTCAGTTTCTTCACCCTCGGTACATGGGGACGTGAGGGTGATGGTTCTCACCTGATTCAGTGTGTGGGCAGATGAAGGGAAGACTAACTGTTAAGCGCTTTGCAGAGACCCTGGCATCGGCTGGGTCTCAATCAATTACTTCTCCACCTTCCCTTCTTCCATGATTATTCCCGGACTGCTCCATTTGGCGGAGGCCCCTGGGGTTTGATGTGTGCTGTTTGACACCCAGGTGACACGTTACAAACTCCAGGAACCTCTGTCAGGAAGGCAAGGCAGCAACACTAGTTAGTTTCTCTGAGGTTGCTGGGTTTTTTAATTCTTTGGGTCCACGCTTTCCATTAGCTGAACTTTTATAGCTTGGAAAGAAGACAGAAAATTGTACACACTTCCAAGAATTCTTGAGGTAAGTTCCATGGAGTGCAGGGCTCATTAAACATGGACCCGCGTCCAAGTTTGGGACCCAGAAACCTTAAAAGTCCCATGGAGAGCGGGGCGAGATCCCCGAGAGCAGATCTAGGGTGGTGCCTGGGCCATCTGCTCCCCGGGATGGCAAAGGACACAGGATCTGGGGCCAGGTGGCCTGAGTTCCGGCCAGGGCTCTGCCACTGACACCTGGCCCCTTACCCTTTCTGAGCCTCAGTTTCCCCTCTGTAAAATGGGATAACCAGAGTGACTTCCTCAGAGCATTGCTACTTGGTGAAAGCAGCTAATCCCTGAAAAGTTTTTAAGAACTATGACTGTCATAAAGCAAAAGCTCAGAAAATTCTAGCTGCTATTATGAATATTATTATTTCTAATTTGGATCCGGACTAGCTGGCCTCTCCCCTGCCTGCCTTCTCCTCCCGGAGGGTCCTTCCTGTCCATCCAACACTCTCAGCCACAATTTCTGACACACAGATGAGTTGGGATCCCTGCTTGGCAAGTCACAAAGAATTTGCTAGAAAGAATTGTTAAGGTTTTGGAATTCCTGAAATATGTAGATGATTCAGTCCTTCTTTTATCAATTAGACCTGATTTATTAGGATTTTATACATTTTATAAATTAGATCTAATTTATAAATGACTGACTCCTTGCTTTGTAAGTTAGATCTGATTTACAAATCAGGATTTTATAAATTTTACCAATGAGACCTAGTTTACAAATGGCTTGCCTCTCGCTTTACCAGTTGGACTTGATTTACTGTCCCTCTCGCAGCGTCCCTCTCACCTGCGCGTTCTGGCACACTTCCTTTTTAATGGTACAGATCTGTTTGTTAAAAAAGAAAGTATCTGAATAAAACAAGCTGAGTGGAGAAAAATGAGAAGATACAGATAAGCAAAAGCAAGAGAAGAAGCATCACCAGCAGCACCGAGAGGGAGCCCTGCTCACCTGCAACGTGGCCGCTCGCGTGCCGGGGCTTGTGGCAGTTACGCGAGGCAGCTGTCCGTTTCTACGGGCCCTGCCCCCTTGCCCTTTATCACCTTCCCGCAGTTCCCCATCAGCTGTTCCCTCTGTGCTGCCAAGGCCTGCCTGGCACGAGGGCTACAGTCCAATGGGGAGATGGTCAGATACAGAGACACATGCAGGGATGGGCCCAGGGCCTCGTGCCCACCAAGAAATCGGAGCAACCCAAGGATTCCAGGGCCCTGCTCAGAAGTCACTGGGAACACTGGGCAGTGTTCCACAGAGAAGTACCATGAGCCCAGGGTCACCCCCATAAGATGGGAGATGCTTTAATTCACTCGGCGGCACTGAGGCTGCCCCAGCAAACAGGCAGGTATGTCCGCTTCCCTAGCGAAGCGTTCAGTCCAGCAGGCCAGGCAGAGTCAAGATGCAAAGAAAGAAACCAATGAGATCTCTACTGGCTGTGACAGCTGTCCCGAAGGGGACATGCAGAGTGGCCCCCTCCCAGGTCAGCACTGGCCCACGTGCAGTGGTCCCACCACTGACATTAGGGAGCACACAACTGCAGCGCTGAATCAAGCCAGCCCACACACCGAAACACGCCTTTCCCTCCCCCTAAGAGAATGCTTCTTTCAACCCTGCTGACTGAGTCTGCAGAAAGCGGTCCCGTGGAAGCGCGGCCCCTCTCTGCCTAGCGGCGACCACCGGCCCCGCCCCGCCCCTCTGGCCGAGGGCAGGCGGGCTGAGGAGGCGACTAGGCGGGCTCACGTGCTGCCTGTGGTTTCAGGTTTGGTCTGTATCATCACTGTCTATTTCTGTGACACTGGTTTTCTATTTATACCAGAGATACAGAGTTTCCTTTTAAAATCAATGCATTTAAAAAGCAAGAGAGAGAATATGAAAAGAAACATATGCATGTACATGTATGACTGGAGCATTATGCTGTACACTAGAAACTGACACAACACTGTAAACTGTAAACTGACTAGACCTCAATTAAAAAAAAAAGGGCTGCGGGGGAGGGTGTAGCTCAGTGGTAGAGCGCGTGCTAGCATGCACGAGGTCCTGGGTTCAAGCCCTGGTACCTCCATTAAATAAATAAGTAAATAAACCTAATTACCTCCCCCTTCAAAACACAAAAACAAAACAAAAAACAATAAAAATAGAATTAAAAAAAAACATTGAAAAACATGCTGAGCATAAACTATTGAGCTTAAGTAAACTGAGGGCAAAAAAAAAAAGCAAAAGAGAAGTGAAGGTAAATAAATGTACTAAACAATGAAGAATTCAGGCAAGATTGTGAAGAAGTCGCCCTGGACTCTGATGTCGGACATTCTAGAATTCTATGGTCTAAAGCAGTGGTTCTCAAAGAGGGGTGCCCCAGGGGCCTGTAAGAAATCTGTCTCAGATCCCAGCCCAGCCCCTTGGAATCAGAACCCCCCCCCACCCCAAGTGGACCCACCAACCGTGCTTCACCTGCCCCACAGGGGGATCTGACGCTCCCCCAAATGTGAGAACCGCCGCCCACACGTCACTGAGCTGCCCCTGCTCACACTGAGCAGGGGCCGCTTAGAAGCAAAACCAGTGAACCAGGACTCCTGGGGCTCGGCCTGGCCGAGGGCCCCCGACCACACCGCCCAGAGACCTTGCAACTTTCAGCGCTCCATTTACTCCAGACGGATGTTTAGGACTTGGCCGAGTGGGTTCAGCACGCCAGCCTCCTGCATGCTTTACTCAAAGCCTGCTTTCTGCAACCGGGGAGCGCTCCCTGGCGCAGCATCCACAGGTGACCAGGTTGGGGGGGGGGGTCATTCCCATGCAGCAGGGGCTCCAGACTTTTGTGATGGCGACCCTCCCCCTAAGACAGACATTTATATCTCATACAGGACCCAGAGCAGAGGCTCAGCAGGCAACTGAGCCCTGCACCTTGATCATTTTTATCCTCCCTCATTTTTTTTTAAAGGCTGGTCTTGATACAGTAAACTTCTGTAGGTCTGGGAGCGGCAAACTTCTCCTTAAAGGGCCAGAAGGTAAAGGCCTTCCGCTTCCTGGTCACACGGTTCCTGTAGCAACTTCTCAAACCTTCAGCGAAACGTCCCTGTTACTTAAAGGCCAGGCGGCCTCCTGGGGTTTGCTGTGTCACGTGCGATGAGCAGTCCCGGTCCCCTCTAGCGCCCAGGTGTTCCTTCTCCCAGGGTCCAGGGGACCTGGCTACTGGTGGCTCACAGCTGAGAAGTCCCCCTCACCTGCTGTGAGCAGCCCACATCCAGAGACAAGCCAAACCTTGAATTCAGGTAGCTCCTCTGAGGTCGGGCCGAGGCCTCCGTGACCACAGCTGCACAGCCCAAGCACCCCCCCCCAGCACAGATGGCACCCCTCCCCAACATCTCCCAGCACAGGCGTTGACAGGGCACCCAAGAAAACCTCCCGTGTCTCACGACTTATGTCCTGGAGAACCCATGGCCCACCAAAAGCTTCAGCCAGCTATGAGAAAAACATGGAGTTCGTCCATCTCTCGGATTCAGGAGGCGGCCCCCAAAGTCCATGGCTTGAGGACAAAATCCGGGCAGCCCGTACTGGCCCCTCCCTCCCACACAGCGGCTGAAAGCTCTCCTGCACGCCTGGGAGGCCCAGGCCCAGATGGTGGCGGCCCCCGCAACTGGCGGGTCGGCGCTGCTGGTCACGGGACTCACCGTGCGAGCTCCTGAGTCTCCAGAACACGGCAATGTTCATCGGGCAGGGACCCACCACCCATCCCGCAGGTCAGGAAATGCCTGGAGCACCTCAGGGGCCACCTCCCCTACGCTCTCCGTCAGCCGGGAGGAGAGAAAGATCGATCCTTTAAGTCCCTGACGCCTCGAGCGGTAGAGGCTGGGCAGGAGAGGGGCACCGGGCCGCATCACCCCTCCCCTCCAGCTCCCGGGGTGGGTGTGGGGGGGGGGCTTCGCGGCATCACTGTCACGTGGGGAAACTGGGGGGGTCTGGCTCAGTTTCAGAAAGCCTGCTCTGAGCTGACAGCGGGACAGAGGAAGACAGAAGTCACAGAAGGCAGGCACGAAGAGAGGGGACCAGGTGGCAGACGGGTAAATAACGGCGGCAGGCCCATGTGGGGCGCCGCCACTTGGCAGTTTAAAGAACAAAACCCGACAAAACCCGCAACCAGGGGCGCCTGCTGGCAGCACAGGTGGCCCTGTGAGGCAGCGCGCTCAGCGGGAGAACCCGGACACGGAGGCGGGCGCGCGGCTCGGCGTCGCCCGGCTGACGTCCTTCCACGGCCAAAATGAACCGACGGCGGAAGAAGGCCGGCGAGGGGGCCCTGGGCGACGGGTGCTGTGTGTCCCGATCCCGACGGTGGTCACGTGATGGCGCCCCGCCGCCACGCCCGCGGAGCTGCGCTCTCAGCGCGGGCGAACTGTACCGGCACTTGTGGAGATGGAGACCAACACCCCCCCCCGCCCGCCCCCCGCCGTGGGCCCCGTGAGGTTGGGCCAGGCTTGGCGGCGCACCTCTGACGGACAGAATAAGCGGAAGTGACTGTGTGACTCCAGAGGCCTGGTCATTAAGGACACTGCGGCTTCTATTTTGGTCTCTCTCGGGTCACTCCCTCTGAGGGAGCCAGCCGCCCCGTCGCGAGGACGCCGAGCAGCCCCACGGAGAGGCCCTCGAGGTGGCGCGCCCAGGCCTCCCACCAGCAGCCGCGCCACAGGGCCGCCTTGGGGCCGGCTCCTCCAGCCCTGGTTGAGCTTTCAGATACGACGGCAGCCCTGCCACGTTCCAAAGGCATCCTCACGAAACCACCCAGCTCAGCTGTTCCCGACCCTCAGAGACGTCGGCATAAGCAGCGTTTGTTGTTTTAAGCCACTAAGTCTGGGGTAATTTGTCACACCGTGAGAGGTAAGTGAGCCGGCGGAAATGCTGTTTCCTCACTGCTGACCTGTCAGCGGCCAGGATGGTACCAGGTACATAGCAAGCATTCAAATTTAGTATTTGACGAGCGAGCGCATGAATGAATGAGCACATGAATTAAACAATAAAGAAAATAAGAACTGTCCTGGAATGTCGTACGATACCCTTAAGGGGAACAAGATACCATTTGTTGTGGGCCTACTATGCGCAGACACTTCTCCACATTTGTCCCTTAATCCTCCCCAACAAGCCCTTGAGGTGCACCACTGTGGTCAGACCTGGTTCCCAGACGCAGAAGCTGAGCCTCTCGCCCACAGCTCTCCCGTGCGTGGCAGCCCCCCCTCAGGGCACAGCCTCCCTCGTCACCAGCACCCCAACCCGAGCGGCATGTTTGTCGCAGCTGAAGGGCCTGCGCAGGCGCGCCGCCACCGCCCGGGGTTGGTCGTTCACTCCAGGGCTCACCAGGGCCCCCGCCACACACCTCCTTCATCCCTAGCGCCCTCCGTCCCTAGGACACGTCTTCCGCCTTGCAGAAGCGTAATTGATGTTTTCTAAATGGAACTCGAGGAGGGAAGAAAAATGATAGCGTGAAGAGGCGGAATGCAAACATGAGAAGTCAGCTCTCAGAAGAGGACACCGAGTCGCGGAGAGAGCACGTGACTCAGACGCAGACCACAGGCGGGTTGTGACCCAGGGGCCAAGCTTGAGAAACGGGAGGCGAGCCGCTTCTCAGCGACCGGGCCTCCCCCGTTTGTCATCGTCACTGTGTGATTTAATTTTACTTCCTAACTGATTGCAAAGTAACCCGGGGCTTTTGTTTGTAGAGATGGGGAACTACAGAAGCGCCTCAGAATTTCACAGAATCTACCTTTCCCATATCCAAAAAGAAAACAACTGAATATCTGGTGTACCTTCTTCTGATCATAAACAACATTTTCATGCGACAAGAAGGGGCATCATTGTGTGACACATACTCTGTGAAGGGTTCCTCAACCTTGGCACGACTGTCACTCAGGTGGATAGTTGCTTGTTGCAAGGGACTGCCCCGTGCAGTGCAGGACGTCTGGTGGCACCTGCTGCCCTTGCACATGCCAGTGCCACACCTGGGTGACAACAACCAAAAATGTCTCTGGATACTGGCAACTGGCCCTGGACATTGCGGCCCAGTTGAGAACCAGGGCTGCACAGTACCCTGCCTGCTTCACCCCCTCAGAGGCCACACGCATTCTTCCTGGCCGTGAGCATCTTCCAGTGCAGGGCCGTTCAGTAGGTGCTTGGGTGCACCTAATCAGGGGGCCCTGTTTTACTAACCAGCACTCTGGAGGGCTGTCCCTGCTGTGTCCAGTGTTAACTTGGCTTGTTTTCAGAGCCCGAGCATCACTGGAGCCCTTAGCTCTGCCGCAGAACACCAAGCTTGGCGCCGCATTTGGTCCAAAACAACATTTTTTTTCTTTGTTCTGCAGAAAGTGCCCCGGGAAGTCGGGGTGGACTGTGGCTTCTGTACGGAACTCTCCGGCAGGAGGAACTGCTTTCAAAGACTTGGCAAGCACAGCCTTCACCTTGCTGTGGATTTCCTGTGACGAGCTGGGGCCCTGAGACGCTGAACAATAGAGCCTCGGTGGCACGACCTCTTCCCTCGCTGCTGGAAATCACTACAAAAAGCTCAAGCCTGCTTTTGCAACCAAATTGCTCAGAACGAATTTAAAACTTTTGATTAGGCCAGTGTCTACAGAGGCGCCCTTGGGCTGTTCTTACTTCCTCTGAATGCTTAATTACAGAGCAACCGGTCTACCTGGCCTGTGTATTGGATGAAATGCCTGGAACAGGGCTCCCTGGGGGTGTGATGGAGAGAAGCCTGGACTGGGGGTCAGAAAACCTGGGCTTCTGGTCCTGCTATGAGGACTGAGGACACTCGCAGAACCTGCCTGGGCCTCAGTTTCCTCATCTATAAAATGGGGATGATAACACCTCCCTGACCTGACTCCCAGAGATCTTGGGAAGGTCCCATGAGTTTCTGTATCTGTAGATGCTTTGCAAGCTGTCACACCTTATAGAAATGGAAACATCTTGTAGGAGTGTTATGTGAGGAGCAGGCTTTGTAAGTATGAGGCTCTGTCCTCATTTGGATACTGTTTCCCTCAGGACTCAGGGCAGGAAAGAGAAGTCACTCTAAAAAGTCAGATAATAACAAGTGTCGGTAAAGGTGTAGAGAAGCCGGAAGCCTCGTATATGGCTGGTATATGGAACGGACTATGGTACAGCTGCTGGGAGGAAGCTGGTGGTTCCCCAAACAATGAAATACACAGTCACCCTATGACCCAGCAGTTCACTTGTAAGTATACACCCCAGAGAACTGAAAACATATGCCCACACAAACACCTGTACACAAATTAATACAGCAGCCTTATTCATCAGAGCCAAAAAGTGGAAACAACTCAAATGCCCACCAAAAGGTGAATGGATAAACAAAACATGGTCCATCCATACAATGGAATATTATTCAGTCATAAAAAGGAATGAAGCCTTGACAACTGCTACGTCACAAACACTATGCTGAGTGAAAGAAGCCAGATACAGAAGGCCACACTGTATGATGATTGCATGGTTCCACTTATACGTCCAGAAGAGACACATCCATAGAGACACATGACCAGGCTGGGGGGCAGGGAAGTAGGAATGGGTATAGGATTTCTTTCTGAGGTGACGCAAGGTTCTAAATTGACTGTCATGATACTTGTACACATCTGTAAGAAGCAGCAATGTGGAAGAAACTCTTAGGTGATACATAAAATAACGTTATTTTTATTTTTGACTTTCAGGTGAAAAAAAAGAAAAGCATGAGCTTTGGTGTGCGGTTCACCTTGGTATTTATTCCCCGCCACCAGCATCGCGGGTAACGCACAGTAGATGCTCCAGAAATCAAGTCCATCAGATGAGAGAATGAACAAGTGGATGGACAGAGGAAGGAAATTCTGCTGTGTGGGGCTTGTTTACTGACAACGCACATATCCTTGTAATAACGCAACACAGACATTTTCAGCCCCCTTTTTCACTGAATGTGAGTCCATTTAGGAACTATGTTTGGTCTATTTAGATCTCGCTAATTTACCCAAAAGTCAATCATAAAAATAATAGTTATTTATATTTTTTACATATTTATTCATCTGTTCATTCATAAAGCATTGCTACATGCTGGAGCACTTCACCTGTACTAGGACCTTTGATCCACACACAGCAACCTCTTGAGGTCGGTCCTATTATTATTTCCATTTTATAAATGAAACAACAGAGGTGTAACGGCCTGAGATATAATCACACGCAACGTTATTCATGGCAGCACTGGAGGAGCAAAAGATTGGAAGCTCAATGTCTGACAGGCAGGCACTGCTTCAATAAACTATGGTACCTACGTTGAGGAGACTGCAATGTAGCTGTTCAAAAAGAATAAGGCAGATATTTATATGCTGATGTGGAAGTGTCTCCAAGATACACTAAGTGAAAGAAGAAGGCAAGAGAGAAAACAACGCGCGTCACGTGCTGGTATGTATTTTCTGGCCTGCGTTCTAAGGACACCAGGAAAGTGGTAGGAGGGCGTGCTTCCCCAAGGGAGGCCGAGAGGCCACGTGTGTTGTCCGGAGAGGCGTGTGCGGGCCGCGGTAACAAACAGGCCCCTGACTCTAAGTGGCTTACGCACCAGAAGTTTGTCTTCCATCCGTACAACAGCATCCAGGGACAACAGGGGTTCTCTGCTCGTAAATCACTCAGGGGCAGAGGCCGACGGCACCACCATCCCAAACATCCCTGGTCTTCAACAGAGAGCGCTCTGGATGCCTTGGGCTGACAATGAACTCCAGCCCGCGTGTCACAGATGTCGCTGCTGCTCACAAGCCCTCGGTCAGCACTTGCTACGTGATGCCCCAGCCCCAGGAATGGCCAGGAAACGCGAATCTACGTGTGCCTGGAGGCAGGGAGCCTCTGAGCAGCACTAGTCCCACTGCCCTCCTGGGGACAGGCGTTGGCAGGAGGAGGACTTCCCTCCACAAGCCCTTTTAAACATGTGAATATTTTTCTTGGGCCTCTATTGCCCAAACAGAAACTGAAATGTTTAAAAAGTGCGTCTCTGAGAGTTAACACACAAGGTAAGCTTAAGTCCCAGGTAACCCATAGAGACCACACCCCGCCAGGTGAGGGGGGAGGACCACAGCAGGCCACTTGACTTCCAATGTGCATTTAAGGAGCACCTACTGTGCACCAGGTGTGGGCTCTGCAATGGACATGCGCGGTTCAATAAGACCAGCCCTTCCCTCCAGGAGTTCACAGCCAACAGGGGAGAAAGCCAGGAGATGCGAGTTCAAATCCGGTCTCTCCCTTGTATCCTCATTTGCCTCACCTGTAAAATGGGCCTCCAAACACCCACCATAGTAGGTGACAGAGAGGACCCGCTGCACCAGTGTGGCCGAGGGTGGATTGAACTGGAATCTGTTGGCCCAGAAGACACCGCACACATGGAAACCAGGTGTGTATCTCCACTTTCCCAGAAGACGTTGGCAATGGGATGAAGGGCTGCCCCTGGGAGACCTCCCTCTTCTCATCCCCCGCCCCCCTCTGATTTCCTTCTTTCTGCTAATGGACTGACGCTCTGGGGTTAATCAGACCACTTTTCATTCTGTTAAACTGCATCATTTTTGATCTCTGCACTCGACAAATCCACACAAACCATGTTAGGAGTTATTTGTGGGGAATAATCTGCTTAGTATCTTATCAGAGCTTTGAAAGCTGTAATTCAGTTCAGATGGGGGCATTTCAGGGCTGCAAAGGGGGAGGGAAAAAAGAATGTCAGAATGCTGGGATTATCAAGATTTGGATTAGCGAGCAATTTCCTGAGTTCCCCGACTTCACAGATGAGGTCAGAGAGGTCCATTCTGAATGGAACCCATTAATCTCCCTGTTGTGAGCGAGGAAACGTTGGAAAGTGCAGGTGTTAACAGTCTCCGTGTTATTTTTGGGAGAATGTGAATTGAACACTCGCAGGAAGTGTACTATTCCCTTGCCAGCATCCTGGAGTATTATTTTAGGCAGCAGAACTGAGGCTCGGGAGCAGAAGCCGGCTTTCAACACACCTTTAAGGCAAGAAGGGTACTTCACAGGGAAGAATTTTGCTGCAAAGTTGGGGAAAATTAAAATAATGTGTTCTGAAAGGATGCTTAAGCAGACCTCCCCAGGAAGGCAATGCCAGTGCCCTCGGCCACGAGCCCACCTGACTTGGCGGAGTATATAGGCTGATTCTCGTTCTGTGGGACCTACAGGCTAATCTGAATAGCACCAGCCAGCAGACACACACACACACACACACACACACACACACATCAACTCAGCATGCACACTTCTGCCTACAAGGGTTGTTTCCCCCATAATTTGAGGAGTTTATTCTTTAAATGCAGATTAAAAAATTCTAAATTACTAAAAGAAATCAGAGTGGGTTCGACCACCCTGAAAAGGTTCTGCTGGGAATGAGATAGAATTTTCTTTTTGGCCCTTCCAACTGCACGGCAATTTGGGGTACACATTAAGAGCAAAAACTGGAAAGCCCAACTGTCAGGCTTTGTGGCTGCCTGCATGGAGGCTCTCGGGCAGATTTCTTAACCTCTCTGTGCCTCAGTTTCTCCATCTGTAAAATGAGAGAGGGTGTAACTGTAATAGTGTTGTCTATCCAATAAAGTTGTTGTGTTGAATTAATTCAAGTACAGGCACACTTTGGAGATACTGTGGGATCAGATACACACCACGGCAATAAAGCGAATATGGCAATAAAGCAAGTTACACAAATTTTTAAAATTTCCCAGTGCATATAAAAGTTATACTGTACACCTGAAACTACTATAGTATTGCAAATCAACTATGCTTCAACAAAAAGTTATGTTCACCCTATACTGCAGTCTATTGAGTGTGCAACAGCATTATATCCAAAAAAAAGTACATACCTTAATTAAAACTACTTTATTATTAAGAAATGCTATAACACGGGGGAAGGTAGAGCTCAAGATGTTGAGCGCGTGCCTAGCATGCACGAGGTCCTGGGTTCAATCTCTGATACTGACCACAGATCACCATAACAAGTACACTAATGCTAATAAAAGTCCGAAATATTGCCAGAATTGCCAACATGTAACACAGAGACATGAAGCGAGCAAATGCTGCTGGAAAAACAGCGCAGGCAGACTTGCTGGACACAGGGTTGCCACAAACCTCCACTTTATACAAAATAGCAGTATCTGCAGTGTGCTACAAAGCAAAACACAGTGAAGTGAGGTCTGCTTGTAAATCACCTGGAACAGTGCCGGGCATGCAGGTGGCCTGACCTGAGTTGGTTACGAGGATGACAGCGGTGAGGATGACCCTGACGGTTATGAAGATGGTGTGAGGATGAAGGTGGTGGTGGCAGCAGTGATGTTTACGATGATTATCTCAGTCCACTGGGACTGTTACAGCATTATTCCTTAGACTGGGTGGCTTCTAAACATTAATTTCTTATAGTTTTGGAGGCTGGGAGTTCCAAGATCAAGGTGCTGGTAGATTTGGAGTCTGCTGAGAGCGCCCTTCCTGGCTCATGGAAGGCCATCTTCTCCAGGCGTCCTCACATGGCAGAAGGGGAGGGAGCTCTCTGGGGTCCCCTTGCTGAGGGCACTAATCCCATTCATAAGGCCCCACCCCCATGACCTAATCACCCCCCAAAGGCCGCGCCTTCTAATACTCGTAACACAGGGCTAGGTTTCAACGTGTGCATTTTGCGGGAACAAGACATTCGGTCCACAGCAATGGTGGTGCTGAGGACGGTGGCTCTGTGTGTTCAAATGTGTGACACAGGCAGCCCCTGGAGTCTAGGAATATGTATGGGGGGGGGCGTAGTTTGTGAGGTATGTGTCCTTGTGTCCTGAGACTGTGAATTAAGGACATTGCTTGTGGTTAACTGTCAACCGGCAAGCCCCACTGAATGGATTGAAGTGTCTCCAGAGCTTGGTTAGGGCCTGGGAGCGCCCGGTTGAAGAGCCTGTGGCCACTCCTAAGGACAGGGGCTCCGGCTCCTTCGTGAGGCGCACAGGCTGCACTGCGCAGCTTCCTACGGGAAAATCCGGTGGACGGCGCATTTTCCACGGGCCAGCAGACCGCCCGCGCAAAGACCGGGGGTGGGGCGAGGAGCCTTTGGTCCCAGCACCACCTGTGGAACAGACGCAGGTGCTGCTGCTTCACGGGTGAGCAAACCAAGCCCTGGAGAGACGGAGCAGCCAGGCCGAGGCCACACGGGGTGTGAGCAGCAAGGCCGGGTTTGAACCCATCTGCAGAAAGCTCATCTCGGGGCTGCGTGTTATTCTGCGATGTGTGGCGGCCACCGGCTCCAGAAGCAGCATTCTTAATCTTTCTGCTGCTGAGTCTCCATCCTTCGCTCATAAGGCGTTTCCCTGGGCAGATATCACAACACAGGTTCCAGGCCCTGGCCCTGCAGGTGTGCTGAGCCTGACGGTCCGGGTGTGGCCTGGGACCCTACATGGCATCGCGCCCGCCAGGTGAGTGGACTGCAGGAGACAGGCAGATCTCTGCTCCGCCGCCACAGTTTGGCAGGCCAGTGGGACCAACTCTTTCAACCTGGCTTTGATGCCCAACAGAGTGGAAGGCAGAGGAAGAGACGGCTCAGGAGACAGAACCACAGAGTGGGCTCTGCCACTTCTTAGCCAGAACCTCACCTTGGGCCTCGGTCTCTTCATCTGTAAAGTGGGCGCAGTGGTCCTCACGCAGTTGGGATCCAGGGAGATGATGCCACTGAAACACGGTGCCACGTGTCCACCACGAGTGACCCTATTCCTAGGACCCGCGGCCCCTTCTTCCCGCCCACACCAGAGAAAACCGCCCGAGGCGCACGCTAGCTCAGCGGCGGGGACGCACGTCTTCCCACCCAAGCCCGCGGGAACCAGCGCTTTCCCCGTGGAAGGGGCTCTAATCACCTCACACAAGGAGGCAAACGGGAGATAAAATTACCAGGGACTCGGGCCATAAATACTTACTTTCTCTTTTAACATTTTTACGATACTCCCTCTTTTCAGATGCAATAATTTACCCTAATGTGCTCCTCCCGCCGTGTTCTCTACTCATCTGACATCTGTTTAAGTGTCGGGACAGCAGGACGAGAGTAAATCACACTATGCTGCTTATACGTATTTCATTCTACTGTGTGCTGCCCACAGCAGCTTCGTGCCAACGCGACGGCCAAAAACAGCCCCCTCTGCCCTTGGCGTTATCTTGATGAACAGGACATAAATTTTAACTCCTGCAAAGTGGAAAAGCACCAAAATGCCATGGATTTGGTCTGGCTACTTTGTAAGGAGTTGGAATGGAACATATTTGTCTTGTCCCATCCACCGAAGGAGCCATGAATCAGTGTCTAGTGGACCCGCCACCAAACACTTAACAAGAGAACTTCGGGAGGACCCAAGGAGAGAAATGCTACTTGTTTCTAAGGTCGCATCATATGGGAAAGTTTCCCACATGGAATTTTGTTGAGGTCTGATGTCACTGTAAGAGACAGATGATGTCTCCACTGGGATCAGGCTCCAATGAGTAGGACAAAACAAACAAACAAAACTGAGCAATGAATGGTGGCTTAAACATACAGTGTTTTATTCTTTAGCATAAAGGAAGATGTCAGGGGCATTCCAGGGCTGGTGTGGTGCTTCTATGAGTTTAGCAGGGGACAAGATCCTCTCAGCCTCCCTACAGGGTGCCCCCCAACCTCATGGTCCAAGATGGCTGCCTGAGCTCTGGCCATCACATCCAAGTTTCTTATGACAGGATGGAAGGAGAGAAGGAAGTCCATGCCTTCCTTCTTTTTAAAAATAGACATTAGTTTTTAGAGCAATTTTAGATTTATAGAAAACTGGCGAATACAGCACAGAGAGTCCCCATCTATCCCACGCCCTGCTTCCCCTGTCACTAGTGCCTTACATTAGTAGGCCGCATTTGTCATAACTAGTGAGCCGGTATTGATACAGGACCACTAACAAAAGTCCAAACTTCATTCAGGTTTTTACCTAACGTCCTTTTTCTACTCTAGGCATCCATCCAGGGTTCTTACACTTTGCACTTAGTCATCATGTCCCCTTAGGCTCCTCTTGGCCGTGACAGACAGCTCACTCCCCTCCCTTTTAGGGAGACTTCCCAGAGGTATCACAGGACCCATCCTCTTCCTTTTCATTGGCCAGAACTGGTCACATGGCTGCGCACAGCTGCAGGAGAGGCTGGGAGACACGTCTCCATTCAGGGTACCACGTGGGCAGCAGGACACTAAGGAAGAGGTGGAGCGTGGATACTGGGGACGTTAACAGTTCCTGCCACAGGAGGGTCTAAGGAGACCACCCTGGTTGGCCTTGGACGTGTTCCTAACAGCCCCAACTGGCCGGGGTGACTGTAGCTCAGGAAAGGTCATTGATGACCCTGAGGTCACGCAGCCAGAGCCAGAGGAGAGACCTGCACGTGGCTCCTTCCCTCTTCCAGGCCCCTCCACGCTCCTCTCCTGCTCCGGCTTGTTTCTGAGTAGATTACAGCTGCCACCTCCTCTCCCTGCAAGCCTCAGTCTAGGCGCTGCAGCCCCCAAGAAGGCCCCTCTCACCCGGGGGCTGGGGCAGAAGCCCCTCCCCACGTCACCCTGGGCTGGCTCAGAACCACCGACCGGGGGACACGCTCTCGGTCCGGGGCGGAGTGGTTACTGAGTGCTCGTTATGCGGCAGGCACTGTGCCCCGGGCTCCCACATCATTACCTGCGATCCTCAAAGCCATCTCATGACATGGGTATGACTACTCCCCTAGATATATAAGAGGCGGCTGAGAACTGGCCCAAGGTCACAGTCAGTACGAGAGGGAGCTGGACCCCCAGTCAGACCTGGCTCCAAGCCCACACTCACACGGGGCTGTGCGGGCCAATCGCATCCACCCGGGGTCAGTGGGCCCCTGCGGCCAGAGGCCCAGCCCACATTCTCTTCCCTCACCCCTCTGACCTCTTGCTGGAGTTTTTGTGGCTGGACTCCACTGAGAGCGAGGGCAGGGGGGCCGGATGAGTACCCTGCAGGGTATCACGTGTGACAGCCTCCGTGGGCAGAGCAGAGGAGGGAGGAAAGGACGGTGGGAGGTGTCCTGCCCAGGGTCTGAGCTGCCTGCGACGCACAGACATCCCAGAGCGCCTGTGCAGGCCCCTCGTGGCCCAGCTCAGCGCCTGAGATGCTGTGTGCCCCAAGATGCCAGCCTGGAGGCAAGGCTCCATGAGTGTTGGCACGGCACCACCAGCCTGGTTCTAGGATTTGATTTCCAAGGCTCTCATTTCCACATCTCACAGCCTCCTGGAAATTCTGAAGGCTTGCTAATACTCCTTTCTAAGTGCCTCTGCTGCCCAGTCAGGCAGAGTGAGTACCTTGTTCTGTTCAAGAACCCAGAGTGATGTTAACAGGGGCAAGAGTCTGGGTGTCCCCAGGAAAGAGATAGCACGCTCGGCCAGGGGTCTGAAGGTGCTTATACGGAGAGGCTGTTCGCAGAGGTGTGGGCAGATGGGATCAGCAAATCCAGGAGGCCATGGTCATGCTCAGGTCTGAGGGGGCATGGAGAGGACACAGTGGTCTGGAGCCAGCAGAGCCCCGGGGCTGCAGGAGACAATGGTGAGGGGGGTCACAGTGCTGCCCCAATGCTGCAAAGGACCAGGAGGAGGAAGTACCTGGCACGTCTCTCAACCTGCCCATCAGCCACCTGCCGCCTCCCCTGGCTGAACCTGAAGCAAGGCAGAGACGGGATGAGGGAGCCCAGGTGCACGGTTTCTCGGCATCAGAGAGGGACCCAGAGGCTGGGGATGAGGGTAGCCACGAGCAAACACCAGCCCTGGGGGCCGGACGTGGACACTGGTGGGGCTCCTGCTGTGGGCTGCTGGGTGCTCTCCAGAGGCTTTTCCCACATGACTTTGTCCATATCTTTGACCATACCCTTGGGGCAGCCTCAGAGACACGCTGATGGGCTGCAGCCTGGGCACCTGTCTCACTCTAGGCCAGAGTTACAGCTACCTTGTTAGAGCTCACGGCAATCCTGGTGGCTGAGCAAGATGGGTATCTTGTCCCCTTTTGCAAGATGGAGAAAACGGACTCAAAGAGGTTAGATTCACTTCATGAGCATGTGTCAGTCAGCACAGACAGCAGCTGGAACAAACATCCCCAAATGCCAGGAGCTTAACTCCACACAGAGCCCTCTCTCACCACAGCCCAACACAGGATGTGGGCCCGGGGCTGGCTCCACGCAGTCATTCCACAAGCCCCGTTTTCCTAGGTCTTGGTGTCTCCCACTGGACCCCAGCATCTAGTCAGTGGGCAAGGAAGAGAAATCATGGAAGATGGTGGAAATTTCAGGGGCCAGGCTGGACGGGGTGGGAGGGGACAGGCAGGGGCATGAGATGCAGTGCTTTGTCACTGTCGATGTTTCTCAGCATGATTATGAGACTCAGATTCACAGGTCTCCGTGTCTCGGGTTGGCAGAGCTATTCACCTGCGCTGAGCAAGTCCAGCCCCGGCTTCTCTGAGCTGCCGGGGAGAACAGGCAAGTCCCCACAGGGCTGGCTGCGAGTCGGGCCGCCTTACACATCACTCCGTTAAACCTAAAAGCTTCAGCAATCCCAGGGATTACGAGGAGCCCGGCGAGGCCTTGTTAGGACGGGCCTCCGGGAGAACGTGGAACGTATTTACATTTGTTGAAGGGCTCATTTTGGTGAAGGATGACAGGGCCTCGGCCTCCGAGAATCATGTGTGCACGGGCCTTTTTTTTTTTTTTCCAGCAAACACTCAAACTCCCCAGAGGTCAGATGCAGTGCAAGGCAGAACCACGCTCTGCTTCGGTGGGGGGGGGGGGGGGACGCTGCTGTGGGCTAACCAGGTGCTGGGCGCCAACGTGTCTCTGGATTTTGGTGCCTTCCATTCTGGTTTCTGTGAGCTTGGCAAACGTGATACCTGCCCCAGGTCCCTTTTCACGGTTCCAACCGGATTCTGCAGGCGCCTTACTGGACATCCACACTGGGCCCTTTCCACATCCTGCTCTGGAGAATTTCTGTGGCCTCGGGGGCCATAGATGCTGCAGGGTTTGCCCAGAGCCTGTCCGTGCACGACCGAGAAAGCGCTCAGGCTCATGGGATGAAACGTTGGCCAACGAAGCAGGTGGATAAATGTCCCTCCTCCCTCCTCCTTGGATGGGCTGTCCTGAGAAGCAGCTGCTTCTGTGGACTTTAGGAAGAGGGTCCCCCAGAACTGAGGCATCACCTGCTCTTAGTGCCAAGTGCTGGTCAGTTCAGACTGGACCCTCTTGTGGGCTCTCCTTGCCCCGACTTCTGCCCCCTGGGGTTGCGCCTCCCACTGAGGTAGTGGCATGTGAGCCTTGCCTCAGGTTTTGTTTTCTGGGGAACACACACTCATACACACACTTACACATACTGAAATGGTGCTAACCTTGAAACTTTCTCCTGGTGAGTGGATGGCTTTCTCCTTTCCTTCCATAAAATGATCAACAGGGCCTTCAGTGATCATGGAAACTATCGTTTCTGTGGCAGAGAAGGATGCATTGTCCTGGAAATCACCCCCCTGCCTCCCTCGCAGCGGGGAGCGGGGGGGAGCAACGGGGTGTGACAACGGCGATGTGGACCACTCCACGTCTGATCCAAAAGACATGGGTCTGCAACCTTCCCCATTCTCCTCCTCCACCCACTGCTGAGTGGGGAGATCCCAAGACCTGGAGAAGCAGATCCAGAAGACGGAAAGAGCGAGGCTTCCCAGGAGGGACACCCCGCCGGGAGGGCCGGCGGTGCGCCGCTGCGCGAGCGAGAAGCGGCCCTCCGGGGCTGAGCCGCTACAGCCCGGCGGCTGCGCGTTGCAGCGGCAAGACCGCCCTCGTGAGTGCGCTGAAGTGCATGTCTGCGCGCTGCCTCACCGAGCGGTCACGAAGCACAACCAGGATTAAAACTGGAAAGCTGCAGACACTGAGGCACTAGAGGTGGCAGCATTTACAAGGTCACACAGTCAGCAAGTGAGGGGAAGCTCACTGGAATTTTAGTGCTAAAAAGAACTCTTGCCATCATGAAGTAGGCCACCTCCAATTGATAGATGAAGAGACTGAAGTTCAGAGAGGACCCATGACCTACTTGATCACTGGAGCGCCGAGGGTAAGTCCTCCAGCCTCCCAATCTCATATCCCCTTTCTAAGGCACTATGGACGGACAAGGGTCTTCACAGCACCGCGCTGTCTCTTCCAGGGGAAAAACAAATGGAACTTATGGTGAAGGCAGTGATCAAAGAGACCAATCAGTCCTATCCAATAATAGTCTGAGTCTAATGGACATTGAGCAGAAAAGCAATAATGCTATGGCAAAGCACATAGACAGAGTTGGAACTGGCTCCTCTGCTAACTAGCTGTGTGACTTGGGGCAAGTGACTTAACCTCTCTGTGCCTCAGGTCCTCTTTTATAAAAGAAGGCTAGTCATGGAACCTACCCAGCAAAGTTGTTGAGCGGATTCTAACAAAGTTGTTCGATGAGGTGCCAGACACCGCTCACGCATGGTAAACGCTCAAGCCTCAGTTATTACTATTGTTGTTTGAATTCGCTATTCAACCAGTTGCAAGGCTATCAGAATTTACTAACTCACCCTGTTCCTGCGCAGACGCTTTTCCTTTGTCCCTTCAAAGTTCTTACGTCACTTCCTAGCTTCAAAAACCCGTGGCCACACACTGACTCCCCTCCCCTCTCGTTAAACTAAGCTTTCAGGAAAAGATCTAGTATCAGTCAGATAACGTAAACCACCAGGTCACCTTGCCCTGCCCCGGGGCGTTGCTGGCTCAGCCTGAGCTCTCACGGTAGGTGCAGGCAACACAGCTTCCGGGACAGAGGCTCGGGTCCGAGCTGGCAGGCAGGGGCCGGTGCAGGGGCCGGGCGCCCTCCCTGAGGGGCCCAGGTGGACGCCCCCTCCCCGGATGCTGTATCTTGTCAGGCGCTTGGGTCTGAGTCACCAGATGGCAGAGATGCCTTCAGCCTTCTCTCCACGCCAAACTGAAAGCCCATAATATGCACCCCAGCCTGGCTGTGTGGTTTTCTGCTTTGCTCATTTCCCACAACAAGGTCCTTAGGAGGATGAAGGCCTGGTGTGCTGATTCTTGGGAAGGGTGTGGTAGGAGCAACTATCTTTGGAGCAAGCAGAGAAACTTTCAGAGAAGGATGTGGAATGTCGGTGGCGGGGGGAGGAACACAAAACACTTTACCAGAAAGTGCCCTCAGCCTTGACGGACCATGATCTGAGGAGACCTAGGTTCTGCCCACCTCTTCACAAGCCACCTGCATCCATCCATGATCCATCTGTCCGTCATCCACCCACCCCTCCTTCCGGCTGCCCATCCATCCACGCATCGCATCCCTGCACTGACTACAGAATTATCAAACATCAGACACGGGCCCAGTGCTGTCGAGCACTGGGAACAAGATACTGAGCAGAAAGAAACCAATGCACTCCCCCAACCCCTCAGCTCCCTGTCCAGCGAGGTATTCACAAGGATAATGATTCAGATGAACCCCCCAAAAACAGACCCCGAGGCAAGGAATGAAAACAGTCCATGTGGAAGATCGTCCCAGGAACTCACCATAGGAGAGCGGAGAAGTAAGATAGGGAAGGGAAGGCACTGCAGAAAAGGTACACCCCGTCTGCACCTGGAGCCCTGCCCTGCTGGAAACCTCCAGAAGGCTTGTAGATGGGCCTCGGAGTCTTCCCAGCTGCAAGACGGGAAAGCTGGGGCCACCATCCATCATTGGTCAAGGGCACCTGCTCCAATGAGCCGCCCATGGGGCCGGGGGGAGGAGCAGGGCACATCTTTTTATGTCTGTGCAGGCGTAAGTCTGTTCTGGAAGGATGAGCAGAGACCCACAACTAAGTGATGCGAGGTGCCTGTGCCCAGCACACACAGATCCACAGCCATGCCTGGGAAGCAAAGAGCAGGCAAAGTACAAAATGAGCCGGCACCTCAGGAATTACCAAGCGCCCGGGAATTCCCCTTTAAAAGAACCTGCAGAACTTTTATGGAAAAACTGAAAACTTTCCTAAGATGTGAAAGAAGGCCTGAACAAAAGAAGAGCGACCCCTGTGCGGGAGGGGGATGGCGGGAGAGCTGCATTCCCCCCAAATTAACTCTGTACCCCGCGAGGAGCTAGGCAAGGTTCCAGCAGCATCTTTGGAAGAAATTGACAAGCATGTTTTCTAAAATTCACATGAAAGAATAAACTTCTACAAACAGCAAAGACCATTCTGGAAAAGTGCAAAATGTGATTTTTACCTTAAAGCGTTTCGTGCTGTCATCCTGGCACCCAAACATCTTACGTATCTTTCTTTACCTTTTTATGTAAACATCATTTAAATCTTAATGATAATTTAAAAGCCTCATGATAATTCATCAGGTTGCTCTAACTTAATTTCCCTAACCACACTCCTATTGTTGACATGTCAAATTTCAGGTTTTTATCATCTTAATAAATCTTATGAAAGGAATTTCTATTTTTCTTTTCTTTTTTGATTGTGGTAAGAACATGAGAGATCTACTCTCTTACCAAATTCTTTTTTTTTTTTCATATGTTTTGCTTTTTTGTGTTTGTTTTATGAGGGGGACGTAATTAAGCTTACTTATATATTTATATTTGGAGGAGGTCCTGGGGATTGAACCGAGGACCTCGCGCATACTGAGCATGTGCTCTAGCACTTGAGCTGTCCCCTCCCACCTCTTACCACATGCGCGCGGGCGTGATACAGTGTTGCTAACTGTGGGCACGATGTTGCGCAGCTTCTCTAGAACTTGCTCTCCTTGGAAAGCTGAAACTTTACGCCTGTTGGACACCAACTCCCCCCCTTCCCCCGACGTCCCGGCAACCACCATTCTTACTGTTTCTTTGAGTTTGGCTATTTTAGATTTCACATATAAGTGAGATCATACAGTATTTGTCTTTCTGTGTCTGGATTATTTCACTTAATATGATGTCTATAAGGTTGATCCATGTCTCGCAAATGGCAGGATTTCCTTCTTTTTAAAGGATGAATAATATTCCACTGTACAGACAGCACGTTTTCTTTAACCATTCATCCGTTGATGGACACTCAGACTGTTTCCGTATCTTGGCTGTTGTGAATATTCTGCAATGAACATGGGAGTGCAGATACTTCTTGGAGATCCTGATTTCAGTGCCTTCGGGTAAATATCCAGAAGTGAGACTGCTGGATCGCAGAGCAGTTCTGTTTCTAATTTTCTGAGGAACCTCCGTACTGTCTTCCAGAATGGCTGTACAAACGTACATTCCCACCAGCCGTGTACGAGAGCTCCCTTTTCCACACACCCTCGCCAGCACATGTCCTTTTATCTTCCTGGTAACAGTCATGCTGACAGGTGTGAGGAACTAGTCCACTGTGGTTCTGACTGGCGCTTCCCTGAGGACGCGAGCCGTTGAGCCCCCTTCCTTTGCCTGTAGGCCATCTGCATGTCTTCTTTTGAGAAACGTGTATTCAAGTCCTTTGCCCATTTTTAAATGGTGTTATCTGTTTTCTTGCTATTGAGTTGTTTGTGTTCCCTATCTATTTTGGGTAGTAACCCCTTTTCAGAGGTATGGCTTGCAAATAATTTCTCCCATTCCAAGGGCTGCCCTTTTATTCTGTTGTTTGTTTTCCTTACTATGCAGAAGCTTTTAGTTTGATGCAACCCCATCTGTCTGTTTTAGCTTTTACTTGCCAGTGTTTTGGGGGGGTCATACCAAAAAAAAAAAAAAATCCCTGCCCAGACCAAAGCCAAGAGGCTTCTCCCTACGTCTCCTTCTGGTAGTTTTATAGTTTCAGAGCTTGTGTTTATCTTTAATCCATTTTTAGTCTATTTGTGAACGTGGTGCGGGGAAGTAGTCCCGTCTGATTCTTCTGTGTGGAGCTATCCAGTTTTCTCCACGCTGTTTATTGAAGAGACTATCCTTTCCTCATTGTGTACTCTTGGCACCTTTGTCAAAGATCAGCTGACCGTAAATGAGTGAATATACTTCTAGGCTCTCGATTCTGTTCCATTGGTCTGTATGTCTGTTCCTATGCCAGTGCCATACTTTCCTGATTACCTTAGCTTTGTAACATATTTTAAAAGCAGGAAGTGTGATGCTTCTAGCTTTATTTTTGCTCAAGATTGCTTTGGCTATTCAGGGTCTTTTGTGGGTCCATAAGAATTTTAGAATTGTCTTTTCTATTTCTGTGAAAAATGTCTTCAGAACTAGGAAAGGGCTTGCACTGAATCTGGAGATCACCTTGGACAGCGTAACATGTGAACAAGTTAATTCTTCCAGCCCGTGTGCGTGAGCTATCCTCCCACTTGCTGGTGTCCTCTTTGATGTCTTTCATTAATGTTTTATAGTTTTCAGCCTTTCGCACCCTTCCTTAAGTTTATTCCTAAGCATTTTATTCTATTTTGATGCTATTGTGAATGAGATTGTTTTCCTCATTTCCCTTTTGGAGAGTTCATTGTTAGTGTATAGAAATGCAACTGATTTTGTATGTTGATTTTTTTTATCCCACAACTGTGCTGAATGTGTTTATTAGTTATTTTTGTGTGGAGTCTTTAGGGTTTTTACATATAAGATCATGCCATCTACAAATAGATAATTTTACTTTTTTCTTTCCTATTTGGATGCCTTTTATTTCTTGTTCTTGCTTAATTGCTCTGGCTAGGACCTCCAGTATCGTACGGAATATAAATGGCAACAGTGGTCCTGATCTTAAAGGAAACACTTTCAGTGTTTCACCACTGAGTGTGATGTTAACTGTGGGCTTTTCGCATATGGTCTTTCTTACGTTGAGGCACAATTCCAAAGAAGAGAAAATACTTCCAAACTAATTTTACAAGGTCAATGTTGCCCTGATACTAAAGCCAGATGAGGACACGACAAGAAAAGAAAATCATGAGCCAATATTCCAGATGAACACAGATGCAGAAATCCTCAACAAAATACTATCCAACTAAATTCAACAGCACGTTAGACGAATCATACACCAAGACCAAGCGGGATACATCCCTGGGATGCAAGGATGGTTCAACATGCACAAGTCAGTTAACATTACACACCGCACTAAGAGAAGGAGGGAGAAGCACACAATCACCTCAACGGATGCAGAAAAGGTGTCTGACAGACTTCAACACTCTTTCATGATAAAAGTCTCTACAAGCTACCTGTAGAAGGGAGAACTTTCTAAGTATCAGAAATAGCTCTAACCCTCTGAGCAATGGCTGTATTTTTATTTTATAGGTACTGCAAATTTCAGTATCATTCCATTCCCCTCTAGCCTTGAGGGGCAGGGAGGATGAGAGAACTCAGAACCGAACCTGTGGCCAGTGCCCGGAGCATCGTGTTGGACGCTTCTCGTCCCAGTTTCGCTGCAAGCTCTTTCGCGTCCACGCCCTCGCCCATCCTGGCTTAACACAGCTAACCAAATGTGCTAAGTCTAGACGTTGCCAAATCCAGACGTGGCCCCCAGCTGAGAAGCCCTGGAGATGCTCAGGGAAGTTGGGCGTCACGTAGCCTGGGGAGCCCAGACACTGAGGGTGACAGCCAGGGCTAGCTCTGCCGTCTCCTGATGCCCTCTTGTCTAGAAGGTCTGCTCGGCCTTGTAGTACAGGCTGCTGACTGGCAGAGGAGTGGCCTGGCCACTCCTGCACGGAGGCCCCTAGAGTCTCGTCCTCCTGGACACAGGCGTCAGGAGGCAGGCCTGACCAGGCACAGCAGACAGAGCAGAGCTGCCTCCCCAGCGCAGCCGGGGCGGAGGCAGGCAGCTGGAGCAGCCTGACTCTCCAGGAAGGACGGCTGTGTTCCCTGGCACTCCCCTGTCGAGTCTTTGAGCGTCAGGGGTGGCTCATCTGAGTATGACTTTCCTTCCTCTGCAGAGACCTCCCAGGGCCTCTTTTGTTCAAACCCAAGGTCAGGATTTCACAGCCACCACCAAGGGCTACAGGGAACACTCAGAGCCCCAACCCCTCGAGCTGACACCACTCGAGGCGCAGGGACCCCACATCCTGCTTCCCTCCTGGCACCCCAGGCCAGGGGTAGGCAGGTCATGGGGCGTGATGCTGGCCAGACTGTCTCAGTCACAGGAAGGCTAAGCTGTGGAAACCTGGTGCTCACCAAAGCGAAAGGTGCCCCAAATCACTGTGTCCCCACTGCGAACCCCAACCTCAGTCCAGGCAGCTCATTTTCCTTTGAAAACGGCTGGCTTTCATTTCATCTGGGAAACATGCGCATGCCACCTCTCAGAATGGGTCTTTCCATTGGGGAGGAAGCTTGCTAGAATACAGCGACACACTGTTCCCCCTCAAATGGCAGGAACACCCTGCCCCCAGGCTGAGCCTCTTCTGGAAACATCAGTGTTAACTGAGAAACAGGCCCAGATCGGCCGCTGAGCCCAGCTGAGCACCCGGAGCAGCTGGAGTCGGGACTTCCACAGAGACTCACTTCTAAGCCCCCACCGCCCCCGGCGTTGGGTTGAAAAGTTAGTCCTGAGGTCTTTTAATGACAAATGCCTCCCAGAGTCAATGTGCAGTGGAATTTAAGGTTAAAAGCATAATTAATTAATTAAAAATAAACAAGTCACTCTTCACTCAACATGTGTGTCTTGAGTGCCCACCTTGTGGCTGGGCGGGGTTCCAAGGAGGAAGACAGCTGGGGGCCCTGACCTGGGAGAAAGGGCAGATGGGGGTGTGCGTCAGAAGATGTGCGAGCAAATGAACGTGTGAGTGGGGGGGGGGCCTGCAGGGGGGTCAGGGAAGGCCTCTGGCGGCATGAGCAGCGGCCCGAGGGCAGGAGCGTAGAGGCCCTGAGGGAACTGACCAAGACTAGGGCGGCTGGTGATGATGGTGGGCCCCAGGTCAGGGAGGCAGTGGGGGAAGAGGAGAGGTACAGGCAGGTCAGCTGGGAACTTGTGAGTGGTGGGGGGCACGCTCATGCCCCCACACACACCCCCACGCACACCCCTGCACACCGGGCCTGCCCACCCCCTTTCCAGGACCTTGTTTCTGGTTCCATCCCCTCCCTCTGTTCTGGATTTGAGCCGCTCCCTGACTCTGCCCCTCCCTGCAAAGTAACCCACACAGAGTAGGCGTGTCCTTGACCTTGTCCTCTTGTTCCCACATATACTAAAAGCACCTCCACCCGGGGCAGGAGGGTGGGGTGCGTTGGAGCTGAGGTATGCAGTTGGCGCCCACTCTCTGACGACACCGTGGATGCCAGTCTCCTGGGGACAGGCAACCCGGATGCCTCTGCATCTGCTCGCGTGTCACCAGGACACAGCACACACAGGGGAGGCCCTGGGGCCTGGGACATCATGGGGAGGCTGGGAGGGTGGGCAGGACAAGGGGAGAGTGCACAAGGCTAGTGCAGGGCTGCACCAGAACTCACCCTGCCTGTGGTCTGGAAAACAAAAGAAAATGGGAATGATTTTCCTTGGGCAACCTTTCTGGAACATCCCATGCTGGGCCTGGTGATGGATGGACATCCTTTCACCGGAGCTACCCCTGGGGCCTAGGGGCCTGGGCCCGCAGCTGATCCGGGGCCTCGCTGTTCTGCACATGGAAGGGGTACCGGCTATCCAGGCAGAACCCTGACGTCTTATCTCCGGCCCCTGACGGGAAAGGGAGGTATTTACGAGGGTGAAGTCCAGCCTGGCCGTGAGCCAGCTCACATCCTCTGCAGAAGGTAGGGTTTTTTTTTTTTTTTTTCAGACTTCCCTATTCTGTTGAGCTGAAGAAAAGCATTTCTTGCACAGAAAATAAATAAATAAACACAAGTGAAGAGAATGAGTTTAATCATCAGGTTGGTGTGATTTCAGTAAGATGTGGACCCCGGGCTTCAGTGTCTTGCCCGATCTCCTCACCAACACACACACACAAAATATATACACACACACATTTTCCCTGCATAGATACAGGTCCTGGCTGCAGATTTTCAGGCTTTTACACCTGCTGCATTCACAATGGTTTCAGGCAACAATCCCACATGGAGCTGCCAACGTCTGGTGAATCTGGAACCTGCCATGTCACCAACGGGGTGTGAATTCTTACAGTCCCTTGGGAAACGGCTTTAAAATAGATATTAAGAACCATAGAAAACAGTCATACACTTTGATTTAGCAAAAAAAAAAAAAAAAAAAAAAAAAAACACCAAAACTCACTCCTAGAAATTCATGCCAAGTAAATAAGCAAATAAGAAAAGAAGAAGGTTCTGGGTGTGAAAACGTTCATGCCAATGGTTTTAGAAGAGAAAAAAGAGAGAAGCCTTAAAAACTCCAGCAGCAGATGTGCTACGTCATCGACTTGATATAGAAAACAAAAGAACAAGGCAGCGCTTGTGATTTAATAAGGGGAAAAAGCATCTGTGTTCACTAAAAACTTACAACGGCATCTACAGAGGATGTGAGGAAGCAGAAAAATGAGAATCAAAGGCTGGCTTTTCGCGGCAGCACGGTTAGAGGGCCATTATCACTGTTAAGTTTAGGGGCTACTGATACAACTATCTCCATGTGGTTTAAAGATACTGAATAAAGTAAATAAAACCCATACCGTCATGGACAAGTGGAGATGGTTGGATGGGTGGTCCCCCGGCCCCCAAGTGACCCCATGGACCAGCAGGCAGCCATAGGCTGTTCTTCCTAAATGTCCAGCGTCAGGTGTACTCCCCCCCCCCCGCCACCGCCCGCGTAGCTGCAGCGCCCACGGTCACTGCTAGTAATTAGGATCGCGGCTCAAAGCCCAGCTCGACCCCTCAGGCTGCGTGGTCTTGGGGAAGCTGCCCTCATCGCCAGCCTTCCACCTCCTTATCCTTACAGCTCCCTTCACATGACAGCTCATTCCATTACCCGAGTACCTGTTATGGACGGATGGCTTGAGACCGTTCAACTCTCAGCCTTAACACTTTATGGTGCCTTTGAAAAAAATTTAAAAATAAGAAAGGAATCCTTCCATTTTGGATGGCAGGCACCTACTTGCCTGGAGGCAGCGGGTTGGATGTCACGACCCTCATGTCTCCTAACAGTCTACGATCCTAGGTCCTCGCTCGTTGATCCCCAGGGGGCTCTGCACTGTGTGGGGGACAGTCCAGAACTCGAGGCTGAGTCCTTTATCATCAGAGTGAGTGCCGCTTGAATGCAAAAGCACGTGGCCCTCCCGCTGGCTTCTTAACAGCAGCTCACTCGTATTGTTTGCCTCCTGGGCCTCTGTCCTCCAAAATCTCACGTTGGGCGCCCGTAAAAATGCATAGGCACTAACCTTCCTGTTTTCCCAGGCACGGGCTCTCTCAGGAAATGCATCACCATGGGGGTTTGCAGGCCAGCTCCCAGGCAGACGACAGACGCTCACCTCGGCTCTGAGTTCAGAGCCCCAGCTCACTGCGCCCAGATCTTCATTCTCTGGAAATTGGACTTAAACCGTGGGGCTGTCCGGGGACTTATCTGCGGGCAATGGCAACCAACCATCCAACATCCAATCGTCCCCCCGGTGCTCATTTAATATGTGCACACCATGTGCCAGGATTCCCGCCTTCAGGGAGAGTCGACCTTTTCGGGAGAACACTCCAGCTAGCTAGTACTGCATAACAAATCAGCCCCAAACTTAGTTTTGGCTGAAACTACTAAAAACAATCATTTTACTATCTCCTATATTTGTTTGCTAGGGTGGCCGTAACAAAGGGCCACACTCCAGGTAGCTTAGACAACAGATACGTCTTCTCCCACAGCCTGGAGGCCAGAGGTCCGAGATCAAGGTGTCAGTAGGACTGGTTCCTCCTGAGGATTCTCAGGGACAGTCTGTTCCGGCCCCTCCCCTACCTCCTGCTGGTGATCTTTGGTGGCCCTCCTTGGCTTCCAGGCATCATCTTGACCTCTGTCTTCTTCTTCTCCTGGTGTCTCCCTGTGTCTGTGTCCAATTTTCCTCTTCTTATAGGTACAGATTAGAGCCCAGCCCAATGACCAAATTTTGCCTTGATAACACCTGTAAAAGCCCCATCCTGAATAAGGTCACATCCTGAGGTACTGGGAGTCAGGACTCCAACACAGCTTTTTCAGAGGACACAGCTCAGCCAGTACCACCTCCCATGCGGCTAGGGCCAGGACCTCAGGAGGGCTCAGCTGACGGCCGTGGCTCAGGGCCCCGTGTGGCGGGCGAGGTGCGCGGCGGAGGCCCTCCCTGACACAGCCTCAGGTCCCCTCCGGTGGCCTCCCCGTGTGGGGGGCGTGGGCTTCCTCACGGCGTGGCTGCCGAAAGCTTCAAGAGCCAGCTCCCCAGGGAGCACCCCAGGGGCTGCCTCCCCTTTCAGGACCTCACTTATGAAGTCACCTAGTGTCACTTCTGCACCCTCCGATGGCCAAAACAGTGACCAACCGACACCTGCTGAGTTTCAAGGGCCGGGGATGTAGCCCCACCCGTTAAGGGGAAGGGCGTGCAGTCACATGTGGGATGGGAGCCATCCCATCAGCTGTCTTTGGAAGACGCCTTCGGTCTCAGGGACAGAATGGTCAGCAGACCCGCGGCGTGGCAGGGCGGTGTAGGCTGTCTTCCTGATAAGCACGGAAACTGGACCCCTGGGCCCTGCGAGGGGCCAGGGGGCTTGCGGGGGGGGGGGTCTCAGCGAGGGACCTGCCAGCGCCAAGGCCAGGAGGTGGGAGGAAGCGGGCGTGGCCCGCAGGGAGCTGTCCGTGGCGCGAGCGCGCTCGCCCAGCCCCTCCAGCACCATCTCGAGGCTCCAGCTCCCCGCAGGAGAACCTCGAGCACCTGCCGTAGACCCACTTAACCCAGTGACCGTCTTGTCGCAGTTGGGGCCCCTGTTCTGTCCACGTAATTCTGCTGTGGCCACTACTTTGAAATGGACTCTAATTTGTCTCCATCAGGGATTAGCAGACTTTTCCAAGAAGGGCCAGAGAGTAACATTTGAGCCTCCGTGGGCACACAGGCCCTGTCCTGACCGCTCCACTCTGTTGCACCAAAGCGGCCACAGTGTTTAAATGAATGAGCACATGAACACGGCTGTGCCCCAATAAAACGTTATTTACGAAAACAAGCAGTGGGCCATTGTTTGCTGACCCCTGACCTAGACTGAGGCTTGTTCTGGTCAGAACTAGAGTCCCAGCTTCCCCCATCTACTGTGTGTGGTTCTGCACATGTCGTTCAACCTCTCTGAAGCCATTTCTTCTTCTGCAAAATGTTTTAAGTTGAGCCGGCAATACTGTCTCCATCCCAACTACTCAGCTCTGCACTGCTGGAGGCAAAAGGACCCTCTTCAGCACCCAGGATGGGAGAGAATGAAACAAGCATGTGAGTGTGCGCGGAAGGCTGGCAGCACTGGAGAGAGAGAGAGTCCAGAGTCGCCATAGCGACCCCGTACCACTCCCCAGCTGCCCCGAGCCTCGGGCTCCTGTGTGTAGACAGGGATAAGTGTGGACCTCGTGGGCCATTACAGCAAGGATAGATGAGGTTCCCCGGGGCTGTAACGTAGGGGGTTGGAACTGGACCTCCAAGGGGAAGATGGGGTGGCCATCTCTCTCAGGGGGGTGGGGGTCTGGGCTGGAGGCGCTGACAGCCCTCTGGGTAGATCTGGAGCCCTTGGAGGACCCAGATCCCGTTTATCTCAGTTCCTCAATTCTAAGCTGTACACTGATCACATTTTAGCATCTTTGAAGTCAGAGAGCCTCTTCTGACCGATACCCATGTGTGACAGGATGCCCTTTCCTGCCCTTCTCTGCGATAAAGGCAGTTATGAAACTGATGAGCACCTCACAGACAGTGGTGATTGGGGATGGAAGAGTGAGGATCTAGGGAAGGGTCCCAGACCTGCACGGGTATGTCACCATTGCAGGTGGCCTCAAGCATCACCGGCTGGCTGAGGACAGGGGCCCCCAGGCCCCTCCAGGCCTCCCCTCCCCCATCAGCTGGAGTCGGGGAGCAAGGACAGTGCTGGGCTGTGAGGGGTGTTCACCTCAGCCCCCATTTCCTCCACACGGCGGGCGCTTCCTTGCTCTGGGCACAGAGACGCCCCCTCCCACCCTAAGGAAAGCACGGTGGCAGCCCCCGCGTGGAGCATGTGACTTTCCTTTCAGCCAAGCCTGTTGTTTTGCAGCCCCGCTTTGGAAGACTTCAAAACCATGAAGGCTCTGAAATCAAAGGCTTCCTGTTATAAATTCATTCCTACACCTCAGGTAGTTGGTGGGTGGGGGGCAGGGAAAAACTAAGGTTCAATGAAAAGTGGCTGAAAACGCTCTAAAAATACTCTGCCTGGGGGAAGAGAAGGGCTAGCCGGTCTTGGGTGGTGGGGGCGGCGGGGAGAGCCGCTGGGGTGTGCCTAGGGCTTTTGAAGGATGTTCACCCGTTCAGGTGTTAGTATTTTCGTTATTCTGAAGTCATCAGTGCCTTACATGTATTTTTTTTTAACGTCAAGACTTGCTGAGGGCTAAGTGCTTGATGAGACGTTTAGGATGCAGCCTGGGCCTCAAAATCAAGGCCTCCTCGCCTGAGAGATGAGAAAGCTGTGGGCACCAGCTGGTCACAGACCGCGCCACGCAAGACCAGGATTCTCCCTGAAGGTTCCAGAAAGAGAAGTCTGGCTCATGGGCACCACAGGACAGCCCTCGCCTGCTCTTAAAAAAAAGTCCCACTTACAGGAGCAAAGTGTATATTTGAGACAATTCCAAAGCATCCAAAGGGGAAGCTTGAAATCGCTGGGCCCTGACGGGCACGCGCGGCCCACTGGGGGCTGGCCTCCACTGTCTTTCCCCGGCTCGGTCGATGGAGATGAGGCCCCACAGTGACACCAGAGGGCTGGCAGGGACACTGTGGACACCCCTCCTCTGTGTCCCCTGCCCGCCCTCCCTGGCTCAGGGCCCCCTTCTCTCTGCTCCTCCTCAGGGGCCTGCTCCCGCCCTTGGAGCCAGGAGGGAGGCTGGGCTGGGAATCCGCCTTCGCAGGCTCACGGGCAGGGGCCAGCGCAGGAGGCAGGACGGGGGGTGGGTGAGAGCCGGGCAGCCAACAGCAAGAGCAGGAGGGCTTTTGAAAAGGACAGGGATGGCACTGGGCCCGGGTTTCTAGAAGGTCCCTGAATCATGAGGACGGATGCGAGATCTTGGTCTCCCAGGCCTCGGAGAGGGGCCCCCACCCTGAGACATCAAACATTCCTTCCCCTCGCGTGTCTGGCTAACACTGTCCGGTCTCAGCTCAAGTGAAGCTCCTTCGGGAAGCCCCCCCACCCCCCCACCAAGTCTGGTCTGGGGTTGGTGCAGCCTTTTTCTTTCCCAGCCCCGAGCATTGTCTCCATGGGGCACCCGGCCCCCCACACTGGAACTGCCACCCCCTCCCCACATCTTTGCCAGAACTTGATACACTTGCCCCACTTATAATTCCAGCCATCCTGGCGAGCACGCACCGCGTCGCTGTGGCTTGAGTCTGGCCTGTCCAGCACCGGGTACGCGATCCACTTTGGAAGACCCCACACTGATGCATTCTTGGTTCCATGACCCTTGCTCTCAGCCCCTGGGATTACCCTCTGGGGACCGTGGTTTCAGCAGAGTATGAGCAACAGCGAGGAATTCCCCACCAGTGATAAGTCAAATCCACTCCCAGGGCGGGAGCCTGTTTACCTGACCCCCAAATCCAGATGAAACCTGCACATTTCCCTCCCCCCCCCCCATATCCAAAGAGCCCAGATGTGTGGCATCAGGTAAGGAAACACCTGCTTGCTGAGCAGAGTTTTCCAGTCGTCAGTCTCACGTGCTCGGGGCGGAGGCTGAGGGCGTGTCCGTCTCACCTGGTGGTGGGACTTGGGTGAGTCCAGACAACACAAGCGGGCGGGGACGAGGCTGGCGCACGAGCCCCACAGCCACACCGAGCAGCCTCCCGCACCTCCCCCTCTTCAGGGGGTTTGGATGATCAGGGTATTAAACCAACAGCCGGACACAGGGTCAGACAGACTAACACACGCACGGAGGCTGCACCGCAGCGCACACACGTGGTTCCAACATACAGTCGGAGCAGCAGCGAATAAATGGAATTTTGGAATGATTTGCTTTACAGTTCCCTTAAGTAACATTATCTTGTTACAGACATTAACCTCGGGCCTTTGCTGTTATATATTTGCTTTTATTGTTTTCATCCTGGGAGCAACCTGTAGGAGAGACACTCGTCAGCGCGAGACGGGTCAGGGGTCGTGAAAACATTGATTTTCAAGGTGGCTGAACGGCCGTCTGGGGAACACTCACCAATTATGGGAAGCAGACATTGCTTCTCAGAATCTCCTTTATCACTGGGGAAAAAATGCATGAAATCGCAAACATCAATAACCGTTTCATAGTTTCGCCCGTCGTGAGACAAACTGGAGGAAATGGCTTCTCTGGTCCCGCTTTTCTAGGGGGGCCTGCAGCTGGCGCGTCCTCCCTGCAGGGCGTCGGCTGCCCCGGGCACGTCGGGGGCTGACCCGCGGCACCGCCCAGCTCCCACCCCGCCCCTGCTCCCCAGGCGTGGGCCGCAGCCCCTGCTGCCAGAATCACTGGGAGCTGAACGCACTCCCATTTTCTCACACTGGGTGTCTGGGGCGGTCTCCCCAGACAGAGTGCAGGCTTGGGCTTCCAGCCGACCCCTGTTTCGAGCTCTCAGACCCTCTATCTTCTCATCTGTAGGGCGGGGGTTTCAGGCAGATTGCTGGGAAGAGTCTAGATAACGCAGGCAAGAGCCGCTGTCCCTGAGGGTAACTCCTCCTCCAGCTGAGACTCTGGCTGCTGCAATGGGAGAGCCTCTGGCTTGGGACCTCATTCACTCTCTTCCTGATTTTGGGTCAAAATGAGCACAGGTCCTATTTATGGGCATCTGTGGTCCATGCATCAGGCACCAGGAGGTCAGCTATCCGTCATCTTCACAGCCCTGCAAAGTAGGAGCCGTGCCCCCCACAGGGAAACTGAGAGGTGAGACCATTCGCTGGAGCCCTTGGGCTGGCAAGACGCAGAGATGGAACTTCACCCCCAGCCTGTCCCAGCCCTGGACCTGGGGTCTTTGCACTGCACCACCCCATCTCCCACTCGCTTATTCCAGGGATCTGCCGCCTCTTTGGAAAGCCCCTTTCTCCGCTGCCCGAGCTGTCAGTGAGCCTCCGGACGGTCCACGGAGGAGAAGTCCAGGGAGCCATGGCTGGGTGTGGCGCCCAGGACCTATGGTGCCACCACTCACGGCCAAATTGGGTGGACATCCTGACCCGTCCTCTTTGCCTGCCCTGCTCTCAGTGGGGACCGTGTCTGAGCTCACACCCACTCATCTCAAAATTGCTCCTTGGATTCATCTCTAAAACCTGGAGACAGGTTTGGTGGTGCTCTGGGACAAAATTCATCCCCGAGAGGGAGGGTGAATGCTCACCCTTCCTTATAAAGACTGGCTTCACGCAGGAGTGATGTGGGAAGCAAAATGTCCTTATCCCACAGAAGAGCCTTTTTCAAGAAGTCTGTACAGGATGTAGCTTCCCTGTCCCTTCCCCCCCCCCACCCCTTCCCTCCCGGGCATCACAGAGCGCTGGCCCAGACTCCTGGGTAACTGGAATATTCCTCCTTGGAACATGGTTGGGGTCTTAATGGCCAAAAGAGCTTCTAAGACACCAGAACCCTAGTTAAGAAAGATTTTTCAAAACCTTGTTGATCCTGCTCAGACACAGCTCTTGGAAGTGTAAATGTATTCGGCTTTTCTGGAAGGCGATTTAGCAATAACTACCAAAATTGCAAGTATGAATAAACAGCGACTTGAATTCCCCGCTGTTAGGGATTTATAGAAAGGAAATAATTAAGGATGTGTGCAGAGAGATTTAACTCTAAGATGTTCGAGGCCTTGATGTTTATCTAGACATTCAACACTTAAGGAACTGGCTAAACAGGCAGGGGCCAAAAATGTAGGGGGAATTCTAGTCAGCGAAACAGAATTACATCCCTGCTCTATTATTACATAAAAAAGTTTCAAAGCTGCATTCAACCTCATGTCTTTGCCAGGATGCAGGAAAGTGAGTGTGAGAGAGAGAAAGAGACAGCGAGGGAGGGAGGGAGAATGTGCGTCTGGGTGGCAGGAGCACAGGCCCTGCATCAGGCTGGCTGAGTTCACATCGCCGCTCTATCCCTGTGACTGTCTCTGCGACTCTGAACAAGTTGCTTCAGTTCAATAAAGTGGGGATTATAGTAATGCAAACCTGACAGAACTGTGTAAGGATAAAATGAGATAATATACGTAAAGTCTAAGGGGAATAAATGCTGGATAAATGCAGCAGAGCATGTTTTTAAAGACACATCAAAGGCAGGGATAAAGGACACAAATACTCAAAATCGTTATCTCTGAGCGGTGGATTACCGGCAATCTTTTTTCTTGTTTCCTTGATTTTTCTAAGTTTTCTACTGTGAACATGGAACATAGATGTGTATGATCATGAAAGAGTTCATCCTTAGGTACCAGAAAGAATAAACTCTCACATCCCTCAGACGGGTCCAGCTCCATGAGCCAGGCTGAGAGGCGGCTGTCAGCAAGGGGTGGGGGCGGCGGGTGTGAAAGCAGGCGGCAGGCACCGCCGGAGCCGACACCCGCACCAGTGCAACATTGCTTGCTGAGCTTGGAGTCACGGGACAGACCCAAGGTCAAGCAGAGACCTCCTTCTGGGCAGACCAGCCTTGTCATACATGCCTGGGCCTGGGATGTGGTCACACTCAGAGTCCCACAGCACCTTGTGTATTATGGCACAGTGAAGCCACCCGCCCAAGGCCCCACGCTGGTCAGCAACAGCGCCAGGGCACTGATGTGCCCTCCCTGGCCGCCAGGCTGCACTGCCAGCCAGTGGGCAAAGCCCTGGGCTCAGCACATGGCCTGAGGACTCCAGTCTGAGTCTGGGTTGGGCTCTGCCTCTTCCCAGCTGTGGGACATTGGGCCAATGTCCTGACCTCTCTGAGCTTCAGTGAGACAGGGCCAGATGAAGGAGCCTGGAAGGCTGGGTGGAGTGGTTCGGAATTAGAGATGCTGGGGCAGGAGGTTACAGGAGCAATCAAGTTGGCTCTGGGCTGTTGGCCACAACCAGCTGGGCGGGGCTGAGGCAGAACTAGGGCCCCATTCACGCTGTTTGCAGGGGATGCTGGGCAAACGTGAAGACAGAGAATGGCCTGGGGGCTGCCTTGGAGGAGCAGGCCAAGTCAGGAGTCAGCGGGCACCGGGGCTCCAGGCAGGCTCGGCCCATTACTGGCTGTGCTCCATCCCTTCCCGGGTCACTTCCGGGGTTACTCCCCCAGGACCACAAAGCACCACAAGGAGTGGAGGTGGCACTTCAACCACAGAAACGTGTTCTCTCGCAGCTCTGGAGGCCAGAAATCCAAGGCCAAGGTGTTGGCACAGCTGGTTCCTTCTGGAGGCTTACAGGGGGTCTGTACGTGTGCCCCTCTTCCAGGTCTGGAGTTGGCAGCCATCCTTGGGGTCCCCGGCTCGCAGCTGCATGACGCTCACCCTTTCCCCCTCATCGCAAGGCCTCCCTGTGCATCTCTCTGGGGACGTGGGGAGCAGGAGAGCCCCGGTGGCCCAGAAGGTGCTGAGCACAGTGCTCAGCTTGTGAGCGCCTTCCAAATGTGACAGCTTTGATGGAGCTAGGCTTCCGTCCTCTGTGCCTTCTGAGGGGACGTGCACCAGCACGACCTTCTGCTGGCTTTTCCCACAACTTCAGACAGGTGGACATGGAGCTCTGAACCCACACCCAGCTTAGCACCTCCTCTGGGTGCATAGCTCGGGCATCCTCTCCACCCCTCCAGCCTTCGCCGCCTTGCTGGAGACAGTGAGAGGAGAGGGGCCCGCCCACCCTCTCCAGGACAGAGGGCAGAGGCCGCACCTGGACTGCAGGTGCAGAGGATGCCGGAGCCCGGGGGCCTCTCCCCAGGACACAAACCCAGCTTCCATGGGCTGGCGAGGAAGCCTTGGCCCCAGGTGACGTAAGTGGACAGGGAAAGGCACTCCTGCCTTCTAAATACACTGCTTCACGTGGCTGTCTGGACCAGGCGCATGGGGAAGCAGGTTTGATGCCCACTCCGGCCCAGCAGACGAGGGACCTCAGTTTGGTGCTGAATTGGGCATCAGGACCCACGGAGCAGAGCCCGCAGTTGGCAGCTGGGGAGAGTCGGACTTGAGAGGGAGGGAGGTGCCCTCTGCTCCCCATCTGCGTGGTCTCTATTCCTCAGCACCCCCTCTGTGGCCAGAGTAGTAATTATACCTTCCTCACTGGTGGTCAAGAGGGTGACACGTGAGGGCTTTCCAAAACAGCAGTTGGTGCATGGAGAGTTCTCCAGAAACATGAATTATTATCTCCCCAGGTAACTGGAAAGGCTGGAACCTGAACCAGGTCTCCACGCCCCTGCCCTGAGCAGGCTTCCTCCCACAGCCCAGCCGGACCCCGGACGCCAGGCCGGTGAGCTCGCTGCAGCCTGGGCAGTGGCAGCTCTAACTCTTCCTCACTCTCCCTACATAAGCGTTTAGGACACATGTTCCCTGTGTCCTGTGTGCTTTTCAGGAGGCTGGAGACACAAGAAAGAACAATGCAGCCCAGACAGAGATCTCAATAGGTTTGCTGTTCATCAATAAAGACACTGGGGTAAGGCCCTGCTGGGGTGTACACATCCAGAGCAGGGTGGAAGAAGTCAGGAAGGCTTCCTGGAGGAAGGGACATCTGAGCCAAATAGCTTAAGGTGCCTGGGAGTCAGCCAGGCCAAGTGGAGGAACATGGGGCCTCAGGAAGCCAGGAGAATGAAGAGTAAGGCCAGGACACCTCACTCTGTGCCTTTTTTCCTGTCATGTTGAAATAGGCACCGGCGTGGGGAGAATGTTCCAGCTGGAGGAACTCCCCTCGCGCCAGAGTGAGTCAAGGTTGCCCCGAGCTGGCTCTGGGCAATGACTCACCACCCTCAGGAGAAGCTCCAGGGAGGTGGGGTGAGGGGAGTTGCCCCAACTGACAAAATGTTGGTGAGGTTACAGGCCAGATGGGCAAGGTGTAGGAGTGGGGCTGGCAGGTGACACTGATGATGAAGTGGCCACTACAGAGAGCTAGGCAATGGGTCAGAGGACACACCGCTTTCAGGTCTTACGTCCTAACTGTGCAGCCTTCAGCACGTGACTTAGTTTCTCTGAGCCTGAGAGTCCACATCTTTAAAACGAAGCCAAGATTAGTTACTGGGGTGATGATGAGAATCAAACTCCACACTACATTAGCTGGAGGAGGGGATGACAGGAAAACCCAAAATAGTAGTCCAGACGTTCTCACGTGATGACCTGAGGACAGGTAGTCATGGCGGGGAGGACCCCACACTCCACAGAATCCGGGGTTCCAAGCTCCCTCCAGCCCACCACGTGTGTACCCTATGTACTCTGCTCTCCAAGATGGCAGCTCACGCTCCAGCCATCTCATGAGCATCCCGGAAAGAGGATGAAGGAAGAGCCTGACTTGGAGGGGTGGGGGAATCTCTGGAAAGCTGGCTCTGAGACAGAAATCCCATGGGATTTCTGCATGGGAGTTTGGTGGGGGCCGCCCAGTGGGGAAGGAGTCGTCCAGCTGAGATAGACCTTCTAGATCTCAGGTCATCCTGAGTTGAGGTCAGGGGACCAGACTTTGTCCAGTCTTTGGGTGGATCAGTCAATGGATATGGAACCCAACTAAAGCTCGGGGGAGGGAGGGGTGTTCTAGCAAATGAAAGATGGGAGAACTGGCATTTGGGGTGACCAGTGTGAGCTGGACTTGTCAACACGGAGGCATGAGGCCCAACTCAGGCAGGCAGCTCCCCTGGGCACCGCTCAGGGAACCATGTATATGTGGCAGTCGCGGGGCTGCCACACAAGCGTGATGAAGACATTTGCCCTGCGCGGGGGGGCGCTGCACCGTGGAAGGAATAATCAGAGCTCACAAACCACAGGGCTCCTGAGAGGGGCCCAGGCCAGGTTGGATGGGAAGTCTGAGGGGGCAGTGACTCATGGACCCTTGCAGGTTGAAATCAGACCTGCACCCCTACAGCTCATAGTAGGATCTTCTCTGGATCTGAAGCCCTATGAGATGGTGCCCGTCTCTTACACCAGGAGAAGGTCTGAGGCCCTGGGACGTGGGCCTCACCAGATGGGCAGTTTTCTACAATGGAGGCCAGTCCAGGCCGCGGGGACAGTGGATGCAATGGTTGGCTGGAGGCCTGAGCTGGGTCTGCAAGGGATCTCCCGGCATGTGGCTGGATTGTCAAGGAAGCACCGAGAAGGCAGTGGGAGCCAGGCTGAAGAGGGCCTGAGAGGCAGGAGAGGTTGTAACCTGTGGGCCACTGACCTTGGACATGGCTTATAGAGGGAGAAGCCCCTGGGTTACGGACGCAGCTCTTGCACATCCTGGGTGTTGCTGAAGGACCCACATCCAAGATGGCGCAGGGCTGGTGTTGGTGCTGGCTGTCAGTTGGGAGTCTGGCCCAGCTGAAGGCTGCCAGCCTCGGTTCCTCCCCATGTGAATCTCTCAAAGTGGGCCTCTTGGCTTCCCCACATCACACCAGGTTCCCAGAATGAATGTCCCAACAGGACTGCACAGAAGCTGTGTCTCCTCTCTGAGCCCACTTCTGCCGTAGTCATGGGGCCACCAAGATGCAGCTGGGGGAGAGCACAGAGCCCATCTCCGGGGTGTGCGCTGCAAGGAGAGCACGTGGGACGGGAGATGCTTGCAGCTGTTTTGGAAGATACAATCTTCTATGGCCCCACAGAGAACCTGAACGTGAGGGGCCGTCTGGACGTAAGATTAGATGCCATCCCTCCCTCTTCCTGGCACAGTGTGGCCGAAGGTCAAGGTCACTCGGGACTTCCAAGTCTATGCCTTTATTTGGGAAATTGTAAGGACAGAATCACCCCCAAGTGGGGTAAGACAGACTTACCCAAGTCATTAATGGGTAGAGGTTCCCAAACAGTCTAGAATGTCTATAAATAATCCCACAGATCATCCAAAGCATCAACTGCTGACCCAGCATTCCCAGTACGACCTATTTAACACAACACACCTACACCCAAAGACGGGGACCCAGCCTCTGTGAAGAAACGATCCTGGGGTGAGCCGCCTGCTCACTGCCCCCGGGATGAGTAAAGCAGAACGACTGAAACTAAGGAGGGCCGAGCGCCCTTGCCCCACACAGGATAACCAGAGCACGTGACTTTTAAAGGAACAGGACACCCAGGGTGATTCTGAAACAGACTCTAGGGGTCCCAGACCCCGTGCGCATCCTGAAGGTGCGGCTCAAGCATGGCCCCGTCTGCCCAGCCCCAGGAAGCCCCTCTGCCCTTCCCAGCAGCCTCCCACTGAATGAAGCCCATGTCGTCTTGAACTTGGTGGTGAGTCAGCGGAGGGCCCCATTTCTCCCGATCTCCCTCCGTCGGGCCCCCCAGAGCAGGTGTTTGCCGAGCTCCAGGTCTCTCTGCTTACATAACCCTTGTTCCATTTGGAAGGATGAAAAATCTCCCTGGGGTTTATTGTAAACAGGCTTACATTCGCCCAAACACGGAGAGGAAAGGTCAATGGATTATTCATGCGCCTCTCTCCCCCTGCCGGGCGCTCCCCTCCCCCCACCGGCTGCAGGCATTGCCCCCACCCTGACCGCTGGGCCACGGCCAGGACCTGGGCCCAAGCTCTCCATCAGGCCATGGGGACAGAGGACAGGGCCAACCTGGTGGCCCTAATGTTTTCACGGGCCCTGCTTTGGCGGTCATTTCCACTGGACCTCAAAGAGGCGGAGAGAGGGAGTGGGGGCGAGAGCGGGAAGTTTCTCGACGAGCCTCCCTGAGAAGTGGCTTGCTCATGGAAAGACCATCTTTTATGATGACGGAAACGCAGCCAGGAGCTCGGGGCGAGGGGCCAGCAAGATTCACGCAGGAGAGGGAGGGCCCGTTTGCGCCACAGGCCGCTGTAACGCCGGTGACATCTACGCCCCGACCCGATTGCGTGGGGTGTGCGGGGCATCTACGCACGTGACCTCCTCACACCCATCCTCCGCTGAGACAGTGTTCGCGACGAGGCCCATCTCGCAGGCGAGAAGCCGAGGGCTCAGCAAGGCAGACTACAGAGCCTGAGCCCCACCGGGCCTCGGTGTCCGCCGATGGAGCAGCACACGGCTGGTCGCCTGGCCAGGACCTCAGCGCCAGTGAAGCCGGGAGCCTTGGCCAGGTCCTCTACCAGGGCTGCACGAAGCTGCTGGACTCAGAAATGGTTCTGCCACTATGACCAGAGGGGCCAGACGAGAGAGCTTACCACCTTCTTCCCTCCTGCATCCTGGGGGTCTTTTTCAGTTTTGTTTCCGTCTTGCCCAGACACGCAAAGGGGTGAGGCTGTGCTCTGAGGTCCTCACTACACCAAGGGGCAGTGTGACGGGCTCAGGACCCCTTCCCCAAAATACACCCAGCAGCCCCAGGGCTAATGCTTGGACCGCTGGCTCCCGCCAAGCCCCGCGCAGCACCCCACCCCCGTGCCCTCCACCCCAACCCTGACTGCTTCCTGGGTGGCTGGTCCCCTTGGAATGCGCCTGGGCAGGGTGGCCCAGGTTTTCACTCATCTGACATTACAGCTTTGGTAAACACAGGAAATGCGGTTTTGTTCCCTGACACGACTGCATGAGACTCCGATGGAGGGAACATGCTCCTTCCAGGAAAAGTCCCCAAAGCTAATCTCAAAGCTGACCCTTTGGGCGAAGCCAACTCCCAGCTCCCCAGTGGAAAAACTCCCAGGCTCCAGGAGTTCTCTTAAAACTTGGGGGCAACAGTGTCACGCTCTGAGGTCACAGTTCTATAAGCGGGGGAGGCATCACCCACTTCCGTTCTTGATCATTTGGACCCACCAGGTCCCTACAAGGGGAGGAGCCAGACAGCCCCAGGCACCCGTGTGAGCAGGTCCGTGGCCTGGGGTCAAATCCTAGCGCTGCCTGTGGGTGCTCTGTGACCTTGGACATGTCGCTGTGCCTCAATTTCCTCACGAGTTCAAAGAAGATAATTAACAGTGCCTGTCTGGGAGACTTGTCATGGGGATTAAATGAGAGGCATATGGTAACAAATGATGATGCTCTGGATAAATGGTTTTTTTCTCATAGATGGATGATTGGATGATGGAAGGATAAAGGGAGGGATGAATTACTGGATGGAGGAATAGACAGACAGACGGGTGGATGGATGGATGATGGACTGGAGGATGGATGAATGGGTGGATGGATGGTTGGACGGAAGGTAGACAGATGAATGGATGGATAGATGAATTAATGCATGGAGGAACAGACAGACGGACAGATGGATGGAAGACAGACGGATAAAATGCAGTTTTAACTCCTGGAGGCGAGAGGGAGGTGGGCGTGGCCAGAGGCACAGCGGGAGCTGGCAGAGCCGCTGTCCAGAGTAACTGCTCTACCAACCATGAGCACGGCTGTGTATGAGAGAGTAAAATCAAGAAGAGCAGTTGTATTTTGGTCCAGGCTCTGCCTTATTAAAATCTTAAACAGAGACACTTGGGTAAAATTAAGACAGCCTCAGAGGTGAAGCAATCTGATGCCTGCATAAAAAAATAAAATGAATTAAAAATGGACATAGGAGTGGTGGGCGAAGGGATGGATAGGTGCACAGGGAGGGGACAAGGTGAGATCGGTCAGGGGTGAACTGGAGGGTCTGGGTGCAGGGGTGTGCGGGGGGGTCCTGGACACGCCCCTCAGCTTCTCTGTAGGGTTGGACATTTCCATAATAAATGTTGGGGGACGCAATCTTTTTAACAAAGACCAAAGCCTCACTTTCCACAGGCCCTTTGGGCCCCCCTGAGTGGAGCCACTGGATCCTCCAGCTATAGCAGCACCAGGCAGGTGCCAAGGACGGCACCCGGGGGACCGCTCTGCAACTGCCCTGCCTCTTGCTCTGATGGGCCACTTTGTGCCAAGCCCTGCAGAGGGGAGGGCGAGGCGAGTGGCACTGAGCCTCTGCCCTCGACAAGCCCAGTCCTTCGTGGGGCCCTCTGCTCTGGCAGCTCCCTCTCCCCGGACTGCCCTGGCATCACTCCTCTTCTTTATGGGCCTCGAAATTTCTAGATTCTGATTCTGCCAATCAGGTAACTACGGGCTGCCTTTCCGTAGTGAACTGCAAACGTGCATTGTTAACACCTTCCATAGAGACGTTCAGGTCAAATAATTGGACCCCAGAAGTCTGTGGCCTGTAAAAACTTTTTTCTAAAAAACGAAGACAGATAGAGGTATGGAGAGGTGGGCAGACACCTGGTAATCTCCCCATCCTGATGCTCACTGTTGCAAGACTGCGCTCTGTGGCTGGGTACATTTCATATTTAAAACAACCCTACGTGGCATTCTGGTTATGATCCCCACTTAACAGATGGGGAAACCGAGGCCCAGGGAGAGTTTTCAAATGATGTCCAAGGACACCCACCAGGTCTGTGCCAGAGCTAGGATTTGAACCTAGGCAGTCTGGCTTCACACCTGACGTGCCGAGCTTCGCCCAGCGTCTGGGATTAACTCAGCTGCTCTCCCTCTTCGGGCTCGTGGCCGAGCAAAGGCATGGTCTGGCCACAGGGCTGCCCAGCCTGGCCAGAGGCAGTACCCCCAGTGACTTCAGGTCCCTCCGGCCCAGCACTGAGCAGAGCACCAGGGAAGCCCATACCGAGCGCTGCACACAGAAGGTCGAGACCCCAGAGGACAAAGACAGGTCAGCCCTCGGAGCGGCCTGAGCCCAGCCCGCCTCACCCCAATCAAGCCCAAGGGCTCCAACCACCCTGACGAATCTTAGTGGCAACACAGACGTCAGAGAGGTTTCCTTCACAGGCAGTGAGAGGAAGGCTGAGCTGGGGGCAGTGAATCACCATAAAAAACCCATGATAATAATAATAATGCCAGGCATGAACTCTCGCCTCTGCCAAGCCAAACAAGTGGTGGGGCGCAAGGGGGCAGTTATTTCAGTTTACAGATCTCTCAGGCCGTTTATGAGGCTGCGTGGTCTGCATCCTAAGTGGGCAGCATGGTCAATCCTATTATATCTGGGCCCATTCCAGGCCTCAGTGGTTTAAAGGGGAAACCAGGCCCACAGAATCACGGGGCCTTGCCCAAAGTCCCCAGATACAATTTTCTTCGATGACTCTAGAGCAGCCCACTTTTGGAATGGCTCCCTGCCCAGATGCTGCTCATCGGCTGCGGCTGTACCATCCTTCCCTTAGTTGGCCCAGCACAAGCAGTGCCTTCCTCGTAACGGTGATGGTGGGTGGGTGGGGCTCTCGCACTCGGAATTCCTCAGTCCTGGCTCACTGAGAGCATCAAGGCCGCCCAGGGAGTGCCAGACGCTCGAGATGCCCAAGGCGACTCCCGGAAATCCGGATTCAGACCACCCGGGCTGGGTGCAGGGGTCGGTGTTTTAAAAGAACCCCCTCCCAAGAATCCACGTGGTGAGGGGGTGGGGCAGCTGGTGCTGACCTGTGGGTGTCAGAGACACCCAGGAGAGGGTCAAAGATAAGCACTTCTACCCCCGGCCAACCTGGGTTCAGAAGGTCTTGGGGGTGCCTGGGAATCTGTATCTTTTAAAAGCGGCTTCCTATGCAGACGGCAGGAGCAGCATTTGGGAACCTCTGCTCAGCCCAGCACTGGAGGTGTCCCCTGCGAAGGAGGAGGACACAGTCTGGTACCAGCTTCCCTGCACTCGCCCCAGGCTTCCCTCCCAGCCCCCGCCCCAGCCATCCTTAGAAGAGCGTTTCCCAAATGAGGTCCCTGACAGCAGCATCAGCATCCCCTGGGAACTGGTCTCTGGCCACTGGCCCAGACCCACCAGATCAGAAACTTGGGGTGGGAGGTAGCAATCTTCCCACAAGCCCCCAGGCAGGCTCTGGCTGGAGAACCACTACGTGAGAAATAGGAGGTGGAGACCAAGACCCAGGATTTTCTGAAGACCTACCCCTACTCACTAACTGTGTGGTCCTGCGTAAGATGCTTACTGTCTCTGACCCCCTTTCCGTAGGAGAACATTGGTTCTTGATCTGCACACGGCCGGCCCTTTAGAACTGGGGCACCTATAGCAACTGAACTTCAGGTTTGTGAGGGTCAAATGCAGGGACGCAGGCAGGCACGTGTTACCACCCACCTAGTACAGCGGAGGAAACCCAGTATCGGGACTTATCCAGACAGAGCTGCTAATGGGCGGGCCTTGGTCTGCTGCCCACCAGATCTGGGACAGCCTCTCCCACCCCTTGGGTGGGACTCATCACTCAAAAGTCCATTGCTGGCTTTTCAGGACCCTGAAGGCTGCACACCACAACTCCCAAGGAGATATTGGAGATACTGGAGGTCCCCTAAGTCCAGCAGCTAAAGAACAGCATTCAGAGCCCCTGAGCTGCCCCTGGGGGTAGAGTGGCGGTGGAGGGGTATTGCCTTCACTGGTTTTCATGCTAAAATATTCACACCGGGGGTCAAATGGGGCAAGTGACCCTTGGGATTGGGCCGGGTTCTCCCGGAGAGAACGCATGCTCTTTGGTGTATCCCTAGGGCTTCCTGCCCCTTCCACGCCCGCTGTAGGCATGGGAGTCTGAGCATGGTCACCTTGTGGGGACCCTGGCTGAGAAGCCACCAGCTCTGCCCCACTTTCCTAGCCTGCAGAGAGAAGGGACAGGGACATGCAGGCTAAAGTCCCAGCTCCTCTCTTTCCAGCTGACGAGATGGGTGGGAGGGGTGGGGGGGTGTTGATTTCCTGAGGCTGAGGAGCCTTCTCCACCTGCTTCAAGCATGGGGTGGGGGGCCCCTCAGAGTAACAGCCGGCCCAGCTCGAGGGTGGGGACCTTGGCTGGGGGGTGGGGGACCAAAACTACTCCCTTGGCCAAGGCTGGGGCTATGTGAGGGGAGCAAGGCATTTGCCTCAGGCCTGAAATTTAAATGGACACTAAAAAACTCAAAATAAATTTTTCAAAAATCCCCAATGAACAAAATACCAAATTTCAAGGACAGAATCTGATCCTGAACTGCCGTGACCCCATCTCACTGGCTACACCCTCAACGTGGCCCTGGTTCCAATAAAACTTTATTGACAAAAGCAGGCCAGGAAGCAGGCAGCAGTTTGCCGGGGCTTTTCCCCTTCATTTTGTTTTGTTTTTAATATCATCTACAATATTAACTTATCTTGATTACCAAGATTTTTGGCAGCCCCTAAACTTTTGCACCCAGTATCCCTGCTGCCCCTCATACTCAGGAAACTGCCTTGGCCTAAACTGTCCTGCAGTGAGACACTCCCAAGCCCGAGAGCCCAAGTCCCCAGGTGCTGGGAGTCCTGCTGCCAGGCAGCACCCCCGACCCACCCCTCGGCGAGACTGTATATTTGCAGTGAACATTCCCGAGTACATTGCTGCTGACCGGGCAAAGCCTTTGCCAGGGGTATTTGCATCAAAGTCTTTTCAACTTTAATGGTGTATGACATTTTTGAGACACAATATGGTTCGGCTAATCATATTTTAATAGCTCTACCTTTATAAGCAGGCTGCCTTGGAGTGCACACAGTAATATTTTAATTTCTTAGCTCTGATGAGCATCATTCTAACCAGGTATTCAATTTCTCCATTTATAAATTTTGCTCCCAGATGTTGGATGCCAGGGAACTCTGCAGAACAACTCTACAAATATAATATTTAATATTGGATGTCAGTTTGGGTGTTCCACTCAATTTCCTGGAAAGAGCTCGAAACTCCTCTTATTTTGGGGCAGAATATCCAATCAGTTCCACACGCCGAGGCCCGGCCCGGATTGCCATGTAATACCGCGTAACTAAATTCTCTAATTTCTGAAAGACAAATTTGGAGCAGATGTAGGAAAAGTGTGTCATTTGTTTCCAAACGCAACAGCCATCAGGCCGAGCAACCGGGAGGGGTAATTAGCAAGGGGCCAAGTTCATGAGCCGGTCCCTCTAAACCAGGAGACTTGCTGGGCACCCCACCCCGTCCCTAGGCTCAGCGCCGGGTATGAGCCGCTGATGGAGGAGGCTACACCGGGCATGTAGTCCTGGAGCAGGTTTGCATTTGACGTGGAGTTAAAGGATAAATAGATAATGCGACGCCAGGTTCGGGAAAGTGAACAGCCCGTGGTCCCAGCCATCATTTAAAGCGGGAGTCCTGTGACGTGCAGAGTGTCTATGGCTGCCGGGTCACCCGTCCTGGCCGGGACCCAGGCTGGCTCACGTCCTCAGCCTGGCAGTCTCTCGTTTGCTGGACCATTCGGCTCTTTGAGACTCAAAGGAGGCTCTGTTCTTGGCGATGCCTTCTTAGTGACTTTGATGGATGCAGTCAGCTGAGAAAGGGCCGTGGGGGTGCAGAAGCTGTGCAAGAACGGTGCCAGGGCCGCCTCTGGGGACGAGGACCAGCCTTGGCAGCGTGGCCGGGGGAGGGGCGTCTCCGGGCTGGAAGGCATCTTTCGGGGGATGCTGCTCATCAGCTGGCCCGTCCCTTGGTTTCCCCATCCAGAAGAGGAATGCATGATCCCGGGAGCAGGCCTCCGATGATGTAAACAGGGTGGAGGAAATTATGAAACTTCGAGCCTCCCAGCGGGAAATTGGGGTGAATTCCTGACATCCGGTGGTGCACGCTTGCCGTCCTTGGCCCAGGCATAACTGAGGCAAGGCGACAAGCGGTACAAAGAAAGCCCTTCTGGGGAACCTATCAGGACACCAGCGACTGGAAGGCAGAAGGTCTCGGGTCTGGTCCCAGACCTCCTGGGACCTTGGGCAACGTGTGCCCCGCTTTAAGCCTGTTTCCCTTTCTGTTGACAGAGGAGGTTGGATGCAGTGGCTGCAAATCCATTCCAGCTCTCAGGAGGCTTCTCGCTCCTATACCCCAGGTGAGGATGGAGGATGCAGACAAAGGCCCCTCACCACCTTCTCGCCGGGACAGAAAGGAACGCGAGCCCTTCGCATGTCTGGGCCCCCAGCGGAGCTTAAGGATCGCACAGCAGCTGCGATTCCATGTGGGGGAAGTGCGTGGGTGGTTCTGCCTTCCCTGCCTCTTTCATTCTTGGTCCGGCCAAGTTCAGAGCATCCTCCCTCTCCCCTGCCAGAGTATTGCTTCACCTCCCTCCTTTCCCCTTGTCCCTTCCTCCCCTCCTTCCAGACACCCAGCTGCCTAACTTCGCTGCAGCGAGCCTTGCTGTGGGACGAGAACTGCCTCGGGTCTCCCTGTTGTCTGGGGGGTCTGCTGCTAATTGGATTGTAAAAGATGATCCCAGCGCACAGCTGTCTGCAGAGCTGGGTCCCAGTGACGTGGGATAAATTAAATGCAGACAGCAAGGCGGGGTTACCTGCTGAAACTCTGTGCCAGGCTGAGACCCCAGAAGTGGGAGAGCACAGTGGGGCACTGAGATGAGAGAGCCGAGGAGGGGCCTCACTGGAGTTCCCCAGTTGGATGCTGAGACGACCCCTCCCCTGCAGGCCTGCTCAGACCCCAGGCCCCAGGCATCTATAAAATTAAAGCTGCCTGAATCTACTGCCACCACTAATCAGAACCCTGTTCCCTGGGGCCACTCAGAGGCTCAAACAGGGCACCCTGGGCCTGCAACCCCATGAGGCCCAGCAGAGCGGAGCCCACGTCTGGGTCCCTCTGCCAGCCATCGGTTCATTCACTTGCTTGTTTGAGCATCACTTATTTACTGAGAATCTCCTATAATCTGTCTCTGAATTCATTCGAGAGTGAGAATGAGAATGGCCAGCGCGTCCTGTGTGCCCCGAGCCCCCAGCCCTCATGACCAACGAGGATGTGCGGCTGCAGCCTCTCCAACCTCCACAGTCTGTGAGACGCATCTGGGACACACGCCCTGGGGGCAGGCAGAGGGGACCATGTTGTTGCCCCATGCAGAATCATAACGAGAGCTGATCTGCTCTTCTCAGAACCAGGATGTGATCAAACACGGTGACGGGTGAGCTCCTACATGGGACGTGACGCCGAATGAGCGGGTAACAGAGATGCGCAGCCTCGGCTGGTCTGAGTCTGTCACTTAAACAGAACAGACGCTACCCTGCATTTAACACGTCATGAGTACCATCCATTTCTCAAGCCTGTGTTCTAGTTATCTCCAGACAACAAAGTTCCGTATTTTAGGAACAGCATAGAGACTCACTCATCCCAAAGTGCTTAAAGGAGCCCCTAGGAGTCAACATGGCTACCCTCTCCTCCTGCCCTGAGAGCCGTCCAGTTCAGCAGACAGTGGCCCAGTGCCCTCCTGCTCCCCGCACTGGGGGTGCCAAGAGGACTCAAGATGACCTCTGGCCTCGCAGCCTTCCTTAGGCAGAGGGCAACCAGCCACGTCCGAGGACGTCTCAGCACAACATGGTGCGGTGGTCTGCAGGATGGTCCACCAGCATCCACCCCAAGACTCCCGTGGGTGAAGATGTGATTTAAGAAGCAGGAATGAATGGCCACGCTTGGGCCACTTCAGACGCGTTTAACCCAAACCGATGATCTCCTCGCTGGTTTCAGAGGATGGACTGGGATTGGGGGCGTATTTCAACTGCTGTCGTTTAAAACTAAAAATCAAAGCATCAGTTTTGATGTCCAGGTTCTCCTTCTGCAGAAATACACACTGTGGTGTGTTACAATCATGTCTCGACCATTCGCGACTTAGATGTACTTGTAGGTATGTTTATTTGGTTTTTGACTGCATTTTTCATTTTAAAATCAGGATCGCATGTCTGATCTCAAAGGGTAGGATAATCCCAGCTGGGATGTGAATTTGGCAAATGTTCCAATTGGTTTAACATCAACAACTGGCTTCCAAGTGGGGAGTGAGGACGACTCAAAACTCTATACTTTGCAAAAGACTTTTTTTTTTTTTTTTTTGCATCCCCCATACTGTTAGGAACAAACTATTTTATTTGGGGAAAAAAAAAAAAAACCTACCCTGCCCTTTTATGGGAAAAGGAGTTCAGCTCTGTGTATGTTATTCCACATGAAAGCGGTTTTGCCTTCATTTGTGGCTGCCTGATTACAAAGACAAGATCTTTAATTAAAATTGGTTTGGTTATGTGTATTTCTTTCAAAGAAAACCATCGAAATAGCATTTGTGACTCATTACCGTCTTAACAGGGATGCTATCCTGTTTGCCTCGCTATTTAGCCCGTTTTGATAGAGACGCAGACCTTGCATGGCGAGGACTCTGTCCACACCCTGAGGCTGTCCTGCTGGCTCTGGGACTGAGGCCTGGGGAGCCGGTTTGGTCTGACAGTATTTCGGGGGCAGGTAACCCTCTGGGCTTAGTTGCGTGTGGGAGGGCAGGGTGGGCTGGGGCTTCTGGAGACCAGCGGCGTCCTTTGGGTGGGCCCTGGGCTGCTGCACTCGGGATGCCCCGCGCGGCTTGGCCGGGAGGCAAGGGAAGGCAGGAGCTGATTTTCCCATCATCCTCGCATGCCCGGGAGGTTTGGGATCACATGGCTTTCGAGAACTCTTTCCAGCCGAGGAACAAGATTGCCTAGATCCGAAAGGCTGTCTAACATGTTAGCGAAATTAGTGCTTAGCAATATTTTTGAGAATTCTGCGGTTTGGGCGTTTTATGTTTTTTCCTCTGCCAAAACAAGCTTGCTAGCTTCTTTGCTTCTCTGTTTGCTGCAAAGAAAAGCAAAGGCGCTCCAAATCATCTGCACATTTCAGGTTGACGGCATCCCACGCTAGCACGATTGAGAAGTGAGGCTGCAACCTGGCTTTTAATACCGAGGTGGCTGAGGCTTACCCACCCACTCACTGGCATTTCCCACCTGATGCCAGTGGCAGCCGCTCCTCCATCCCTCTGCTCCCATACACCTAGTGCGTTTAAAAGCTGTGCAGGGTGGATGTGACTCTTTGATTTTTCCAGGTGTGCCTGGGATTTTCCCATCCTGCCTCCTCTCCACCTAGGCCAGATTAGCTAGATTCCAATTCTGTGGGCAAGTAATGATGACAAGAGGTAATAATGAGCACACACGGTGCTTCAGGTCCCTGTCTAAATGCTCTGCATTCACTGATGGGTTTAACCCTCATAATAACCTGGAGCCAGTTCCTGGGATTGAATCCTAGCTCTGCTGAGCTGTGTGACCTTAGGCAAGATACTTAACCTCTCTGTGCCTCAGAAAGACCTACAGAGAAAGTAGTGTGACCGGCCTCATAATGCTGTCAGGTAAAAGGGACTGAATACGCAATGCTCATTAGAGAATAAGCACCCTTCCACACACTAGCTGTCACTGTCCCAGTGTCCATGGCAGAGCACGTCCCAAAGGCACAAGGTAAGCTAGTGGCAGAGCTGAGCATCCAGGCCTTTGATCACTAGGCTGCCGTGCGGAACCCAGAAGCAGGAGCTGCAAGGGTATTTGCATAAAGGGGCTTCTTACACAAACATTGTTCCTCGGCTGCTGGGGGGTAGCTTTGTGCAGGGGGGCAAAGACAGAGCCCCTGGAGGGCAAGACCCACGACTGTGAGAGGAGGAAGTGTCACGTGCCAGGTGTTTACAGCCCCCCGGCCCGCCCCATCCTCTAGGAGAGACCAGGAGCTTCGTTTGCCTGCCTGGTTCCTGGGCTGGTATCTGGAGAGTGGGCAAGTAGGAGGAGGAACCCAGAAGTGGGACAGAGAGGTGGCATTGTTAACAGATCATGGCTGTAACCAGCCAAGTGCCCCTCAGCAGGGCTGGTGACACAGGTGCACTGGAGCATGACGCAGCTGCCCCAGGAAGCTCGCATGGACTGACATGAAAGCAGTGCCAAGACCTATCGTCATGGGAACGTCAGATCTCAGAAGGGAGCGTATAACTTGATGACTTTAGTGTAGGGAGAGTAATATCCCATACATTTGCCTTTTCTTTTATGTGCATAAAGAAACTTTGGAAGAATAAAAGTGGTTATCTTCGGAGGGGCCCCCCAGGGAAGTGATATGTTAAAACTGAACAGATGGGGCACAGAGATGAGTGAGTCATATACACACACATGTATGTACATGTATACACGCACATCCATGTGTGTAAATATACACACTCCATGTAAATACTTATATACACAGTACTCATACTGTACGTGTATTTATATGTGGTCTATACAGTGTATACATACATGTATATATTACATGTTGTACACACAGTGACTAAAAAATATACATAAATCTACGTGAATAGGTAAATGTGTACACATTTAATTACAGAGCTGCAAAATACCACAAAGCAAAATTATACAGGAAATAAAAAAGGAGAAACAAAAAGATCCACAGTCATCCTTGGAGATTTTAAAATCCCGCTCTCAGTAATTGATAGAATGAGTAGACACAAGAAATCAGTAAAAATATAAAAGATTTGAACCACGCCACCCACCACCCTGACCTACATGAATCTGCAGAATATCCACTCAACAGCTGTAGAACGAGGACCCTTTTTTGAGAGCACGTGACATATTCACCAAGACAGACCACGTGCTGGGCCAGGAAACACGCTGCCATCCACAGTGGAGGACTGACACACAGAGTGTGTTCTCCGGCCATGGTGGAATTAAATGAGAAATAAAAAATAAGATAGCTGGGAAAATTCGCCAAATACTCGGAAATTAAGGAACATGCTTCTAAATAATCCACAGGTCACAGAAGAAATCACAGGGGAAATTATGAAATATTTGGTAATGAACGACAGTGAAAACAGAGCACATTATGAGCTGCAGCAAGCAAAAAGGGTCCTTAGAAGCCTGTAGGCTTGGTGCCTATGTTTGTTGGTAAGGAAGAAATATTTGAAGTTAATGGTCTAAACACCCACGTTAGAAAGCTAGAAAAAAGAAGACTATGTGAGTAGAAGCACTTAAGTAAAAGTAAGCAGACTGAGATAATAAAGAGCAGAAACCAAGGAAATTGAAAACAAGTAACAGAAAAAAATTAAAAGCCAAAAGTTGTTCTTTTGAAAAGATTAATACAATCCATACGCCTTGAACTCAAGTGATCAAGCAAAAAAAAAAAAAAAAAAAAAAAGGAAAACAAATCATCAGTAGCAACAATTAATAATAATAATAATTATTAATTCAATGCGGGAAAGGATGATCTTTTCAGTAAATACTGCTGAACAACTGGATGTCCCTTGGGAGAAAAAAATGTACCTTGACACCTGCCTGACACCACACACAAAAATTTGAGATAGACTGTATTCCTAAATGTAGCCAAGACACATAGACAAACTACAATTTGTTAGGGAGGACACAAAAAGCACCAACGACTAAATTAAAAATTGCTAAATTGTACTTCACCGAAGTTGAAGACCTTTGCTCTTCAAGAGACACCAATAAGAAAACGAAAAAGCAAGCTACAGATTGTAAGAAAATATTTGCCATTTTCTTTTAATTTGGAAAAAAATTAGATCCACTGACAGCACCAAATACAGCCACTCTGGAAACCAGCTTGGTGGGACCCTATTCAGTAAAACACATGGTCTCCCCTCCAACCCAGCAATTCCACTCCTGAGTGTCTACCCAAAATAACTGAAAACAGATGTCCCTAAAAAGGCAAGAACGCAAATGTTCATAGCAGCTTTATCCACAACAGCCAAAAACTGGAAGCAAGCCAAATGACTCGACAGGTGAATGGACTCATACAATATGGTTTATTTAAGTAATGGAATGAGAGGCAATTAAAAAAAAAACAGAACACCTCATGGTGCACACAGCATGAAGGATGAAGCTCAAAAGCATGCGGCGACAAGCAGCTGGACATGGAGTACAGGCTCTGTGATTCCATTACATGGAGTTCAAGGCTAGAAAAAACCACCTTGGCCCCTGCTGGACAGGAGTTAAGGACCAGAGGTGCGGGTGGGAGGGAGATGGGCGTGGCTATAAAAGGGCAACGCGAGATCCTTAGGGTGACAGAACTGTTGTGCATCTTGACTGTGACGGACACACAGGCACACATGGGTGATAAAATTGCACAGAACCAAAGAAACACGTTCAAGCACAAGGAAAGCTGCAGATACCTGAATTACATTGGAGGACCATGTTAATGTCAACATCCTGATTGTGATATTGTAATACTGTTTTCCAAGGTGTTGTCATTGGGCTAACGAGGCAAAGGGTACGTACGTGGGATGGGATCTCTCTGGATTACTTCTTACAAATGCACGTGGGTCTACAAAAAGCTTAAATATCTGCGACCACAATGACTTTGCTCCTCTTCATTCCTTTCTGTCCTGCTAACTGGAAGGTTAGTGAGATGGCTGGAGCTAAAGCAGCCAACCTGGGAATGGAGTAACAAGATGAAAGGGGCCCAGTCCCTGGGGACTACAGACAGCAGAGCATACTGGCCCAGACTATCTCCCAGCATTTTCATGAAAGAGGAACTTTGAACTCATTTAAGCCCTTGCTACTCAAAGTGTGATCCACAGACTAGCAGCCTTGACACCACCTGGGAGGTGGTTAGAAATACAGAACCTCAAACCTACCCCAGATCATCCTGATCAGAATCTGTATTTTTAACAACATTCCTGGCTGATTCGCACACAGATTAAAACTTGAGAAGCACTGATTTTAGCAACTGCTATAGTGTATCCCCTCATTTTAAGCCAGCCCTATAATAGGTATATTACTACTAATTTTAATGACAATACTTCTTAGAGGTTTAGCAGTACTTTTATTCCCTGAGACATATTTCTTGAAGATTGAGGCAACAAGAGTGAGAGAAGATTTGCAAGGAACCAGCATCTTTTACGGACGAACATACAGGGAGGGGCAGTGGATGCATCAGCCCAAAGCCCCTTGGCCCGCCTGACTTTACCCACAGCTGCAGACGTGCCTCCCAGCTCTCTGACAACATCCCACTTCAAACACCTACCCTAAAGGGGGCAGGGCTTTCTCTGGCCCCAAGGGAGCTGATCAGCCACATACAGGAGCAGCTGCAAAGTGTGGGTCAGACGATGCCCGGGTGACCCTCAACCAGTGGGCTGTGGACCATCGTCCCACCCCTCCAGCATCCCGGGGGCGGGTCCACCAGGCTTCTCAGGGGGGCTCCTGCGGGACCGTGCTTGCTCATGGGGCAGTAAGGCATCCTTGGTTCCTTGTCCTCCTTCCCTGTTCCAGTCTCTGCTCCCTCGAGTCTCCTGGCCATGATCTCCCCCAAGTAAGCCACCGCCCCCAGGTCCTGTCTCCGGCCCTGCTTCCTGGGGGCCTGAAGAGCCAGAATCATGAATCCCAGCTCCCCAAACTCAAGGGAACTGCTCATTTCACCAGGAGCACTCACGAAGAACTGAGGTCGTGCCGTCTTCACAAGGGTGAGTAGCTTCAGTGATAGAGTAGGACGCCCTTTGGGAGATTTCGCTGGGAACTTACACAAAATCCCTGGAGACCTGGCGTTTACCAGCAGTCCCAGGCCTCCACCAGAGCCCAGCGATGCTGGGACCACACGCCGAGTCTTAATGAAACAGCCACCACCGCGCCCCTTCCCTGCCGAGCACCAGGGGTTGCTGAGCCAGAAGCCAAGAAGCTCAGGCCAGATCTGCGTAGCACAAACCCTAAAGCCATACCGTGGGCTTCCTGACAACCAACTCTGCTCACAAAGCAGCCCCCGTGCCGCCTGGCCAACCTCATAAAGACGCCAGACAGCAGGCTCGGAGAACTGAAACGCCGGGCAAAGCCGCAGAGGCCAAACCGTTCTTTCTTTTCAAGAAGCTCTTCATGAAATTCATCTTTAAATTACAATGGGCAGAAGAATGTCCAGATGTGCAATGAACAGCCTCGCCTCCCATCTCTGTTGCCCCTTCACCCCACCCCTGTCCCAAGGTGACCTGCGTGGATCACGCGTCCTTGTGTGTCCTCCTGAGCTTCTCTCCACGTTGACGTAAACACATGGAGTTTTACTGAGGTTTGTGCTCACAGAGCCGAGGCGGGGTGGGTGTGCTTAGTGCGTGGATCCCAGAGCCAGGCCGCTTCAGATCCCGGCTAGGCCACTTACAGCTGTTTGCTTCGGGCTGGGTTACTTGGCCTCTCTGTGCGTCTGTTTCCTCAACTACAAAATGGGATTAATAATCATCTCTTGCCGCATAGTGTTGTGGAGAGAACTGTACTCGGGGCCCGGGGTCTGCGTATGGGTACCGGCTACTGGCGTTGTCCCGCACATCTTCCTTTCTCATTTAACGATACAGCACAGCCGCTCCCTCCAGGCCAACAGACTTGATCTCATTATGCACATCTCGTCCCATCTTTGCAACAACTGCCCCAGGAGGAAGGCATTATTCTCCTATTTTACACGTTAAAAAAATAAAGTGGCTCAGAGAAGTTAATTAATTTGCCTGAGACCAAGGAGCCAGAGGCCACTGTCAGACAATGAGGGGAAACAGAGACCATTTTTCTGAAAATTATTTTTAAAATTAAAACCTTCTGAACTGTGTTAGACCTCTCCCCCAGGTGCCCATCTCCTACCCTACCCCATCCCACATCAGAATCAGTCCTGGAGACCTTCCCCTGGCCCATCCTCTCTGTGGGTCTCGTGGGCTAAAGGGACAAAGCCCCATCACACTCCGCAGTCACCCTCCTGCCCAGCTCTCCTTTACTTACATCTGGGGTCATTTTGATCATTTTTAATGACAAAAATGGGGGCAGGTCCATGAGCAGGGACACTCACATCTCCAGCAAGAAACTCTTGGCTTTGACGAGTGTGTCCTGCAACGAGGAACAGGCTGGCCCAGTCCATCCCGATCAGCCCCAGGGCCGGCGCGGTTGCCCTGGCAGACGGAGGAGGGAGACCCCGCAGCTTCTCTCCATGACTTCCCCACTCACACCGCCACCGGGACCCTGGGCTGCCAGCCCCAGTGAGGTGGGCAGGCCGCACGTCGCCCAGTCCTCTCTGGGAACCATCTTGTAGGTGACAATAAAAGCAGGGCTTTTACCTGAGGAGTGCGGCATAATCACCAATGCACATGAAATCACTTAAACCCTGGGAGCCCGCGGCCCCCTCCGCTTAATTGCACAGTGGGGCCGAGCGCTGCTGAAAGCAATTAGATCTTCGGTTCCCCGGCGCAGGCACACACACACACCGCGCCGCGCTCTCCACCGGCCCAGCGTTGTCCACGCCCGCCCGCCCTCCTGGAATGCCTTTGCAGGATGGAGACGGTTGTGAATCAGCTGTTTGTTCAGGTGGTCCAACACCCCAAGGAGCCTAAGGACAGAGAGTGAAGTCTCTTTCCCTCCCATCCTTCCTCCAAGTCACCGAGCGCCCCGCGTGTCGCCAGGGCCCGCCGCCTCTCCTGTGTCCTCCCAAGCCCGCTGACACCACGAGTCCGTCCATCCACATGTGGCCTTTCTTCCAGAAGGAAGTCACCTTCCGATGTGGGGCCATGTGGGCTTCCTTTACCGTCTGCCGGCGTGAACAGCCAGGCACTTCTCTCCGGGGCAAGCAAGTCTGCAGCCGTCGGGAGAACTCCCGTTGGAACTCAAATGAAGTATTTGATTCCAGAAGGAGGGCTGGTTCCAGGTACCGCTCGGTGAGCCGGGGCCGCTGTGCCCAGAGCTGGCTAATGAGCGGGCCATGCGGTCCCCACCCTCCCAGATCACAGCCGTGAAAGGCCCCCTTTGTGACGAGGAGGGGTCAGACACCAGTCACAATGCTCTCTTGTCAGAAGGGCCTCCTGGAGATGCCGTGAGGCGGGCAGCCCAGTGGAGCAGAGCAGAAGGAAGGCAGCAATTTTGTGGTGGTTTCCCTGGCCTGGTGGACCTGGTGGAGGCTCTCATGTTTCCAGGCCCGGCTGGATCCCGGGCTCCCTCCTCAAGCACATCAGGCCAGGAGTGCAAGGCCTGGGGACGGCCCCCTCCCTGGGAGATGCCAGTCCTGAGGTGGGGGGACACTGGGTGGCTGGATGGGGTGGGGCCCCCTACTCTTCGCTGGCTAGGGAATGCAGGGCTCCCTGGGAGGACGTGATGACCAGGATGAAAATCAAGTCTGCAGTTCCAGGCGATTCCTGTCTTCCTGTTATTCTAAAACGAAGTGCTTTACACATTTGGGAAATATTATTAAATGCGGATCTGTTGGATGGCCTGTGGTCGGGGCTAATTTCTTCCAGTCTGCAGAGCATCCAGTTACCAGGCCCTCAAAAGGAGCTGTCAGAACCGCCTTGTGCAAACGCCACTTCCACACACTTCTGCGGGCGCTGCAGCCGGCCGTGCGGCTCTGCGTGCCCACGCCTGGAACGCGCAGGGCTTTTTGCTCCAGAATCCCCCTGAGGTTCCACGTCGCTCCTTGGTACGTGTGAGCCTGAGGTCCTAAGCGATTGCTGACAACCTACTGGAGTGATTATTTTTGTTCACTCCAGTGGGATGGAAGTTGGGGCTACCCCCAAAGGAAAATCTATAATTGATTAAAAAAAAAAAAAAGACCTGGCATTTAAAAAATTCTTTTCATGTTTCTCCAAGGAGTTTGACAGACACAAATTCTCGAAACATTCCAGAGAAGAGACAGGGGATTAAGTCCTGCTTTGGAGAAGGAGATGCAGCCTCAAGAAAGAAATGACGTTTGGATTTGCCCAAAGAGGAACTCTGGGAGGGGGCTGACCTCCAGGTGTGTGTCCTGCCCCCAGCTGTCACCTCCCCAGTCTGTCCTAGGGACAGAGAATGATGTCCTAGGATGGTACATGCTACAGACTCAGGAGAGTGGATTCTGGAGCCAGAGGGTTTGGGTTCGAATCCTGACTCCTCCATTTACTAGCCACACGACCCTGAGCTTGTTACTTAACTTTTAGGGGCCCCAGTCTCCTCACCTGTAAAATGGGTGTAATAAAAGTATTTCACCATATGATTAAAGGGGCTAATGTTTATGAAGCGATGAAAGCCTCCTGGTGCGTAGTAAGTGCTCAGCAAGCACTGATGTGGTTACCCTCACTTCCTGCATGTGCAGAAAGGCCAGCAAATGGTGAAGACTGAGCTTTTTTCTGGTGAAACTGACAAACCTGGACATGGAGGATGATTGGCTAAAACCTCAAGGTTGCGGCCAATCCCTTAAGATAATTCTGATTGGATGGGCAGGGCAGACAGGACCAATGGAAGACACTGGCAGAGCTGCTCACAGCCCTGCCCAGTTCTCAGAGCCTAGAGCCTACAGGGAAGAGCAACCCAGCCAAGCACAGTACGAAATGCCCCTGCATTGGTCGGGTTTACGTGTGGACTTGGCCAGGCTGAGGCGCCCAGTTATTCAACCAACTACTCATCTAGGTGTGGTTTCTAAGGTGTCTGGGAGATGTAGTCAGCATCCACAGTTGGTTGGCTTTAAGTACAAGAGGTGACTCTGAGTGCTTGCTTCGGCAGCATATATACTAAAAAAAAAAAAAGAGATGACTCTGGAGCATGTGGGTGGGCCTCATCTAATCAGGTGAAGGCCATAAGAGCAAACTGAGGTTTCCCAGAGAAGAAGAAATTCTGCCTCCAGACAGCAGCATCAGCTCCTGCCAGAGTTTCCTGCCTGCTCTACAGATTTCAGACTTGCCAGCCCCCACAACGATGTGAGCCAATTCCTTGAAGTAAAATCTCTTCCTGTGTCTCACCTGTATAATGTGCCTCTCATACACATACTGTCTATGTCCTACTGGTTCGGTGTATCTGAAGACCCCTGACTGCTGGGGGGGCCCAGGCCCTCGCTTCACTGTGCTAAGACTGTAACACTTGGAGCCGCTGCTATGTCTTGAGGGCTGGGGTGCTGGGCACAGGGTCAGGGACTCCATGAACCTCACTTAAGCCAACCAGGTTTCTGTTTCTGGAGGTTTCCAAGTGAGAGAGGGTGCATGCATTTACAGCGTTAAGGACGGTTCTAGATTATTTCTCTAGAGAGCACAATGATCGACACGTCCACCATTCATAGATTTAATCCAATGGGTAAAAGATGTTACCTCAGTTTTTTAAAAAATTGTGGTAAAAAAAACACATAACATAAAATTTGCCATCTTAACCATTTTTAAGTGTACAGTTCAGTCATGTTAAGTCCATTTGTGAAGCAGACCTAACTTTTTCATCTTTCCAAACTGAAACATCACTGAACTCCCATCCCTCCCCGCTCCTGGAACCCAGCATGGTGCTTTCTGTCTCTATGAATCAGACCCCTCTGGGTCCCTCATGTAAGTGGACTCATATGTATTTGTATTTTCACGACTGGCTTATTTCACTCAGCATAATGCCCTCAGTGTTCATCTAGGTTGTAGCAGGTGTCAGCAACTCGTTCCTTTTTAAGGCTGAATAATATTCCATTGTATGGATGGATCACATTTTGTTTATCCATCATCTGTCGATGAACACGGGCTGCTTCCACCTCTTGGCTACTGTGAATAGTACTGCTATAGACATGGATGTGCAAATGTCTCCTCAAAACACTGCTATCAGTTATTTTAGAAATAAACCCAGAGGTGGGGCCCATTGAAATTTTTATTTGCATTTCCCCAAGAGTCTGAGTGAGGCTGGACACACCGTCACATTCCTGTTGGACAATCCACAGTTTTTACCATAATAGTTATGCCTTGCCTTATTGCATCTGTGCTGTCCAGCCACAGTATCACACATCGGCTGTCCATGGAGGTGAAGTCTGGCAAATTGTGGCAGAGAGTCAGGTCCCTGGAAGGGACTCAGTAAATGGCTCTTATTTATTATTTGCTGAATAAGTGATGAGTGGGTGAGCTGGAGTGGGAAGACAAAGAAAAAACTCTTGTCTCCTGCAGAGGACAATTTCATTTTCCACTGTCATTGAGCCTCAAAGAGAACAGAGTTGGGGAGTGTTTGGTTCTGGGGTCTGGCAGGAAGGCTCTGAAACAAACAATGCAGTGGGACATGGCCAAGGCACGGAGGGAGCCTCACCTTCCTATGGACGTTAACCTCGCTGAACCTGTGGAGCTGCGTGACCTCCCAGGGCAGTACTGCCCGGGAGCAGCCTGCAGGCCCCAGAGGCCTTGGGCGAGCTGCTCTGGGAGAACGCTTGCGTCCTATTTTGCAGAGGGCTGTTGGCCGGAAGTGCTGCAACTCCTCAGGTAACGCTCGGGGACGCGCCAGGGCAGCGCCTGGCATCTAGGTGCACAGTCACTGCAGCTCCCCTCCCCCACGGGCTCGGGGGGGCAACATCTCAGGGGACAGTGCTGGACCCTTGCCATGCGGGGGGTGCCAGCTGGTGTGCAAGGAGCAAAGCCAAGCCGGCGATGGCCCATGATTGCTGGGCCCGAGGTTGCAGGACATAAAAATGAAGGACCTTCCCGGGCAAAGCCCACCAGCCTTCCTGCAGCAAGTCCCAGGGAGAGCTGAGCCTGACCCCTCCTCAGCAGAGACGGTCACCGTCAGCCAGTGCCTTATTTTCCCTTCTTTTACCGTAACCAAATGTCCTATCAGGAGAATGGCCACCTCCAGCAAAGAACACATTTCCAGACTCCCGTGCAGCCAGCCGTGGCCACGAGACCAGGCGCTGGCCGATGCAAGGGAAGTGCTGTGTGTACCTTGCCAGCCATGCCCTCAGGGAAAGGCAGCTGGGGGCGGGGGCCAAAACAGTGAGCGAGCAGCCCAGACAGGCCCGAGAAACCGAACACACGCTGACCGTGAGGACCCCCTTGGCCGGGCCTGCCTGCACCAACCTCAGTGCCAGCCCTGGGCCTGCCCTCCCCTCGACCTCGGCCCTGCGTCCTGCCCCGGCCCCGGGAGGGTCTTGCACGTTGGGGCGGCAGCCTATGGGGGGCAGACAAACCAGAAGGACAGCAATTCTGGACGCTGACGCTGCGGACCAACCTCTCAGCCCCGCTCACTGAGTGGGACGCAGCCCACGGGAGAGACTGAGATTCCCCCAGGTCAGACACACGCCATCCAGGCCGTCACCGCGGCAGCCGGGCCGGCGCCCTGCGCGCGTGTCTTCCAGCCCCTCCGCCCCGCTCCACGCTCTAGCTCTGCTTTCCACGCCCACGAAGTGAAGCAGTTTCCTGCTGCAACTTCCGCCGTCTCCGAGCAGGTGAGGGTCTTTGAAGAGCTGCTGCTGGTTGGCGGCGGCCCCTCAAAACGTATGTCTGCATCCTAAGACTTGAAACCTGGGACCGTGGCCTTACTGGGGGAAAGGGTCTCTGTATGTGTAAATTAAGGACCGTGAGGAGAGATCGCCCTGGCGGAGGGTGCCCTGAGTCCCACGGCAGTGTCCTTACGGGGGACAGGAGAGGAGATGCATAGAAGAGGGGCAGCCGCGTGAGGACAGACACGGGGACTGGGCTGCGTGGCCGCAAACCAAGGGCATCTGGAGCCGCCACGGTCTGCGAGAGGTGGAAGGAACCCTCCCCAGGGGCCTCTGGGGGGAGCACAGCCCTGCCCATGCCCTGAAGGCTCACTTTCGGCCTCTAAGAGAATAATTTCTGTTGTCTTAAGTCGCCCCGTTTGTGGTCATTTGTTTAGGGGCCACTGGACACTCAGACACCACGGTTATGACTTTCCTCCGCCGCCCTGGAGATCCGTCTCCTTTCCGTGCAGGAGAGCATGGGTCCGCCTCTGGAGCACGGGCAAGTGGACCAGGGTGGTTGCTACCGGCCCCAGAAGCCTCAGATCCCCGTTTGTCTGAAGACACCGCATCCCACTCCACCGGGGTCGGCCCAAGAACAGGCCGCAGCCCTTCACGCCTCTCCGGCGGCCCCCTCGGGTGTGGCAGGGAGCCTCACCTCCTGGGCTCAGTGACCCCACGGCCTGCCTCGCGGGTCTCGCCTCTCGAGGTTTGAGGGCGACACTCAGAACGCGGGAAACACTCGTCTCCGCAGGGCCTCCGGACCCCCGGGACGCCGCGGTGGGCCTGTCCCGGACGTCCAAGGTTCCCGTCGCATTCCTGCCGTGACACGTTCGCCCCGCCCTGTGAACGCTGCTCTCGGGGAAGCGCGGAGGAGGCCAGACACTGACACACGTTCAGCCACCAGCCCCAGAAAGCCGTGGTGGGAGACACCCAGCACCGCGTCCTCACACACCGCCTCCCGCTCGCACACTCCAAACACACGTCCACGCGAGACGGCTCAGGGAGGGCCTGGGAGTGTGCGGTGCTCTCACACCGGGCCCTTTATGCCTCTGCTCCAATCCTCTCTGCACACCAGCCCTTGTGCTGCACGGCGGCTGATGAAGCTGAGAACAGCAGTGACAGCTCGCCCTGTGCCTGCAGTCCACACACCCTGGCCCCTTTAACCCTCATAGCCCCGCCTAGCTGGCTCCATTTCACGGAGGAGGAAACAGGCACAGGTGTGGCTGCTGTGACTCGTCCACAGCCACACAACTGGTAAGTGGTAGAGCAGGGGTTTGAACCCAGTGTGTCTCCAGAATCTGGGCTCATCATGACAATGATAAGAAGCCACGTGAGCCACCCCACTGTGTCCTGGCTAGGCTTCTTAGAAAACTTCTCCTTTCCAAAAGTAAAGCATCTCTTCTACTTGCCCCCTTCTTTCTTATTTGGGATGTGGGGGAACGGGTGTGATGTTTGAGCTATGGCAGCCATCTTATAATCGTGAGGTGAGAAGCCAAGAACCAATGTGCAGAAGACAGCTGAGCTCAAGGATGGAGAAATCGGGGTACTCAGTGACATGAGGACAGTACTGAGACACCACAGCTGACCTGGCCCACCCACCAGCAGACGCTTTATGACAGAGACATACATGTCCTCACTGCTAAAGCCAGTTTTTCTGTGACGTACAGCCAAATGCATCTTAACTGACATGACAATGTATGTGATGCATGGGGGAGTGAGGGGTTAGCCAGGGAAGGACATGTGAAGAATTTAAGAAACAGCAAACTACCAGGCCTCGGGAAGGGATGGCGTGGGGCAATGGGGGCAGTCCCCAAACCCTCGCTCTAACCTGGAGTGCTGCAGCGTCTCCCGGAGGGCCCGTTATGACACAGAGTTGCTGACCCAGCCGGCCGGGCTCTGGGGGGTGGCCTGCTGAGGCGAGGATTCTCGGCTTGCTGCTTCCGAGCTGTGTGACCTTGGACAAGTTAATCATCTCTCTGAGCCTCAGTTTTCTCTCGAATAAAATGAGGAAGAATGAACCACCTTTTGAAATACAAGGCTTTTAGCACAGTGCCTGCTACATGGTCCAGTAAAATGTAGTGGCTATTTCTGAGTGTGTGTCTGGGGCCTAACAGACCCAGCTGTCCAGAATGAGGTTGTCCAGACTGGTCACTGGAGGACCATGAGGATGAAGACTCAGGGACACAGGAGTGAGCTGCAGTCCTGAGGTGGGCAGTCGGCGGCCATCGCAGGGTTATGAAAACTCTCCTGCAGTGTGTCCCTCTGGGGACCTCTGCTCTGGGACCATCTGTGTGAGCTCCGGCTGAAGGCAGTCATCTTAGTTACCTGATGACAATGCCTGATTTTAAAAGTTTGCCAAAGCCCATCCAAAACACAGCTCTGATGGCATACGCATCTAACCTTACGTTTTATACGTATATTCATTTTAGAAGCTGATGCCTTAGTATAAAAATTAACCTGACCCCTTCACCTAGAAGCAAAGATCCCAGATCAAATCCCTGGAAGGAACTTGTCTTTACAAAGTGTCTCTTCACACAGGGGCAGCATGTTCAGAGGGAGGGATAAACCACCAACTGAAAACGCGTCTCCAGGTGGAGAACCCTCTGCCCTTGGCAGTCTGCTTTTTCCTTCTTCATCCAGCTCTCTCTGAGAACGGAAGTTAAATGCTCTTTTCCTTTTGATGTTAAGATAAAGTTGTGGGTCTCAACCTTCCAGACATGAACCTTCCAGAAGTTCTGTTCCTGGTTTCTGCTTCTCCTACCACCGGGGAGAATGCAGGGCAGAGCAGAGGATACCAGAGTCAGAAAGGGGCCCTGGAAGGGCCGTGGAGGGGCATGGCTTCTGCATCGGTGTAACAAACCACCCTGAAAGGTGGTAGCTTAAAACAACAGTCGTTTATTGGGTTCACGAATCAGCCATCTGGGCAGGGCTCAGCGGGGAAGGCTACCTGGGGCCGGAGGACCCACTTCCAAGATGGCGCACCCATCCACGGGGCTGAGCACGCAGCCAGGGCTGAGTCTGGGGCCCCAGACCCTCTCCATGTGGGGCTCTCACAGGCTGCTTGGGCCTCCTCAAAGCATGGTGGCTGGGTTCCAAGGATGAGTGTCCCAAAGCCTGGGAAATCACATCCGGTCGCTTCCGCTGCCCCTTCTGCCAGGGGTAGTCACAACGTCTGCTTAGAATCAAGGGCTGGGGACCCAGCTCCACCCTGGGTGGGAGGGTGGCAAGGTCTAGGGGAGCTCTGGAACCGGAGAGAGAGGCATGCTCGTCTTCAGAGCACACGGTCTGCCCCTGCTTCAAAGAGACCTGGGTTCATAGCCCGGCCCAGTCGTGTCTTCGCTGTGTGGCCTTGGACAAGCTCCTTAACTTCTCTGAGCTTCAGTTTCCCAAATGTTAAATGGGGTCACTCTGCCTAAAGTGGGGAAAATTAAAAGAAGAGCCTGGGTGCCGTGGGCTTGGAACACGCTGGTGTCCTTTTCTGTTTCCACACTGGGATTGTCACTATTACATAGAGAAATGGCTTTAGAAACTGGTGAACTGAATCATTAGTTTTATTGCAAGTCCCTGTCATGAACCAGACAAGACTCGGAAGAGTAGTTAGTTTCCTGCCCCTGGGCCACGGGCAGGGATGTCTGACGCGTGCCCGTCGTTCTGACCCAGCATGAAGAGCCCGGCCACCTTGCCTCGTCGAGTCCTTCTCCTGGGGTGTCCTGGGGGGTGGCCTGGCCTCGCCTTCAAGACAAGAAGGCATGCCTGTTCTCGCCACACCTGACTCCTCACAGTAAGAGTAATTTCCTTGGAAGCTTCTGAAACCTTCCCACCTTCAGGCCAGACGCAGACAAGAGGCCTCTGGGGAGTGGGGGGTGGTCCCAGGAGCGCTGGGGAGTTTTCAGACGTGGTGCTGTTTGCTGCACACGGAAGGGCCAGCTGCTGGAGGTTCCGACTGGTGTATCTGAAGATCCTGGGCAGACAGTGTCACGGGGAATGGAATCCTGTCCAGGAGGGCAGAGGCTCCCAGCTGCGGGGAGGCCAAGTGGCCCTCAGACCCGGCTCCCACCCGAGCCAGTCAGGGGGCAGCCAGTGTTACTGCCCGGGGACCCAGCACGCTGGGGAGCACTTCTCGGAAAAGGCCTCCCTACTCCTTTCCCACGAAACGGGCAAAACCCCAAACCCCCCCGCTGCTGCCACACACACGACTCTGTCTAGAAGCTGAGCCCTGCTTCCACGCTGGTGGGGTGGTTTACCCAGTTAAGTCACTGAACCCTTTCTGTTTGTTTCATGAAAAGAAAAATTCTGTTCGTTTTAGCCACATTGTTTGTTGTTTAAAGGAATGAAATAATTAAAACAAGAAGAACTCTATATACGTTTGGATTTTTTCTTTATGAGCGTGTAAAATGTATAGGTAGCTATCTCTTTTTATCAACACAATTTAATAACTTTTATTCATGACTCACTGATTGATAAATACCTTTTATTTAACAAATACAAATATATACAAAAGATTAGGTACTTAAATGCACGCTTTTCCTGGGGCCGCCATAACAGAGCACCACTAATTGGATGGCTTAAAACAACAGAGATGTGTTCCCTGCAGCCCGGAGGTGAGACGTCTGGGATCAGGGTGTGCCCAGGGCTGGCTCCTTGGGAGGAGCCACCCGGCCTCTGCCCCGCTGCTGGGCTGCCAGCCTCCCTGGGGCTCCCTGGTATACAGAAGCACCGCCCCAACCTCCGCCCCCGTCGTCACATGGCCTCTCCGTGTCTCTCTGTGACCTCACCTGGCGTTCTTCACTCTGTGTGTCTTTCTCTTTTTTTAAAAACTGCCTCTTTGCCCATCTTTGTCTAAGCTGGATTTAAAAAACCAAGACAACAGGCGTGCATCTGTTCTGTCCCAGGACGCAGGGTCGCCCTAGCGACGCTGTCCCCACCAGGCTGAGCCCTCATCTTCAAGCGGTGGTTCTCCACACTTCCGGCCAGCAGTCAGCATCCTAAGTGTGCCCCTGTCTCCCCTCCACCCCATTTCTGGGGACTGCCCTCATGGAAGGAGAGTAGCAGCCGTCCTCGCAGAGAGTCCACCCTCCTACCTGCATATTTTTGAGGATGTTAACACCCAGGGAGGGTAAGTAACTTGCCCAAGATCATGGTCAGTGGGGGAGCGGGGAAGTGAACCCTCGCCTTACAGCACTACATGGCCCCCACCCTGCTTCTCATCTAATGTCGTGCTTCCAATCTGCTCATGTTGCTGCAAACAGAACAGCTTCATTCTACAGTGTCAGTGTAACACAGTTCCCACCATGTGCAGAGACTGCTGGGGTCCTGTCCATTCCCCTGGGGAGGGACCCCGGGCCACCTCCAATTCCAGGTTTCCCTAGCCCACACTGATGAACACCCTCACTGCTCCACGCTGGACAAACGTGACCCTTCATTTCTGCCACATCAGTGTTGAACTGCAGGGTCTGGGTTTGGGGTACAGTGTGGACCGTTTCTATGGAGGAGTCTGATTTGTCAAGGAGGAAGTGCCCTTGGGAACTGAAGCCAGAGGCAAGAGCTGGGGACCAAACTTCAGCATGCTTCTCCGGCTGTCAGTCAGGATGCAGGCCACGGGGTCCGGACTCTCACTCACTCTCTGCTCACATCCAGGGCGCCCCGAGAGGGCTGACCTTCAATGCAGAAGTCGAGGTCAAGGTGAGAAGGGCACAGAGGTGATTCCTAAGTCCTGGTGGATCTGAGGACAGAATCCACTCTCCACAGTGACCAGAGTGGTCTTTCTCTAGTGTCAATCAAACCACAACTCACTCCTAAGCTCCGCAGATGGTCCTCAACAACGCCCCCTGCCCTGAGGCGCAGAACAGCCCTCCCCCAAGAGACCGACCTTATTTCCCTCCCTTGAGCCTGGCTGGGCCCATCAATGCTCCGGCCAATTGGGTGACAGTCTGGGACATATGAGCCCAGATCCTAAAAAGGCTGGAAGCTTCTCCTTCCCTCCTCTTGGAATCCAGGCACCCCACTATTAGAAGCTGGAGCCACAGGGCGAGGCCACAGGGAGGAGAACTGAGGTGCTTTGATCAAAAGTCTCAGCTGGGCTCCCAGCACCGGCCGGGAGAGCAGGCCAGCTCGGACGTCCAGCCCAGGAGATGCAGTGGAGCATCACATGGAGCGGAAGAACGGCCTGGCTGAGCCCACTCCATCCACAGAATCCTGAGGAAGAAGAAAACGGTTATTGTTTTAAGCCACTACATCTAGGGTGGTCGTGAAGTGACGCGGAAACATAATCCACAGAAATGCACATGTACGTCCACCAAGAGGCACGTCCCAGAGCATCCACAGCAGGTCTAGGGGTGGGAGACTGGACCGGAACCAACAACGAGCCTGGGTCCCAGCGCACGCCGGAAGGCCACCCAGCAGTGGAGGTGAGTGAGCTACGCACCACTCCCTGCAACAGCCCGAGTGAACCACAGACACACATCCCAGAGTGAAGATGCCCATCAAAGGACCACATCCCATACGATTCCCCGTGTGCAGTGCTTGTGCGAGGCAGGACTCTCTGCTGCACGGAACACCATCCCTCCCCAGGCCCCACCTCCTGACACCATCACACTGGGGGTAAGGATTTCAACACAGGAATGTGGGGGACACAGACATTCAGTCCGTCACAGGGTTGGGGTGGCCAGAGGGGGCCACAAGGGGCTTCTGGGGGCGAGCTGAAGTGCACAGATCTGCACGCTGCTAGCAGGGTGCGCTGCCTTTGAGAAAACTCACAGAGCTGCTTGCAGACTTCACTGTATAGATGTTAGACTTCAACACCAAGTTCATTTTAAACACGTAAATCAGACTTTTTTTGGTGATCTACTGCTGCACAGCAAACCATGCCAACACGCACTGCTTTGTCATTTCTCCATTTCTGTGGGTGGGGAGTTTGAGAGGGGCTGGGCTGAGTGGCTCTGGCGGGGCTCTCTCCTGTGCTTACAGTCCCACGGGGACTGCAGGCTCCTTCATTCACACGCCGGCCCCTGGGCTGGGAGGCTGGAACACTGGGGCTCTCTTATCTTCACATGGTCTCTCCGGCATGGGGGCTTCTGAAGAGCCAACCCCCTTCAAGGCCATTCAAGTCTCCAAAGGCATGGGTCCCGAGCAGGGCAGACAGAAGCGACCCCCTTGCTCCCCTGTCCTAGAATCACACACATCACCTCTGTCACATTCTACTTGTGAGACTGTCTCAGAGTCCTGCCCAGGTTAAAGGGAGGGGCATACAGATCTGCCATCCCTTCTGAGAGACGGGGCATGCAGGAATTTGCAGACATGTTTTAAAACCACCCACGGATCAAGCCATTCTCTTTGCCAAAACCTTGAACAGTGGACATCACACTGAGAGCAAAATTCACACCGGACTGGCAGGATCAACCTGGCCCCTGCCCACCTTTCCCACCATTTTTTCTACTTTCTCAGCCTTCTCTGCTTTCTACTCCCCACCACCCCAGGCCCCCCCTGGCCTCTTTGTGGACCCTGGAGGTCAGCACACTGCTCCCACCCCAGGGCCTTTGCATGTGCTGCTCCCTCTTCTCCCTGACTATTGCCTGTCCCACTCCTGGTCATCAGGCCTTGGCTCGCTTCTCCTTTCCCATCACTCCATCGCACCACCTGCTTTTACTTTCTTTGTCACACTTTGCTGTCTTTGAAATCAGCTTTTCTGCTGGTTTGCCCTTTCTTGTTGCTAATCATCTGCCAACCAGAATGGAAGCTCCTTGTTAACCACCACGGCCATGCCTGGCGCTTGGTAATGTCTGTTGAATGAATAGGTGGATAGAGAGTGGACGGAGTGATGATACTAAACACAGAACTAACATGTGCTCTGAGTACGTGCTAGGTGCTGGGGCCCCGGGACGGTGGCATACAGGCAGATGGGGCCAACACCGCCAGTGAGTCTCAGGCAGCCAGACAAGTGCTCAGCTAGTGCTATGAATGGAGCTCCCAGACACAGAGGAAGGGGCTGTGTGCTATGGATGCTCCCAGCATCCACTGCCCTTTTCACAGGTATCTTCCTGGTCCGGAAAGTCAAGAACTACATTTCCCAGACCCCCTTGCAGCCTGAATGCAGGTCATGAATGAGACTCAGCCAGTGAGGTGCAGGTGGCCAAGACCCAGAGGCAGAGGGGAGGCAGCCTGGAGCAGGTTCCAGCTCCCGCTCGGTTCTGCAGGTGTGCCGCGTCCAGCGTCCCGTCACCCGTGCTGGGGAGGCAGGCGGCCAGGGTGGGGACTTCCTGACCGTGGATGGCAGGCACAGTTGTTCTTGAATTGGCAGGACCAGTGGCAACCTCGTGCCTCCTGTTTCAGAGAAACACGAAGCTCTCTTGGCAGGTCAGTTCTGTGTTGCTCGAGTCAGCTCTGGAGGCCCAGCCAGAACGTCCTCCTCCAGGCAGTCCTGCCATCTGGGAAGCCCCGAATCCCCCGTATTCAGTGAGTCCTTGGAGGGCACCGTCACGTCACTGGCCGTGGCTGGGATGTCTGAACAGATGAAGAGGGTGAAGAGGGTGTGCTTGCGCAGTGCTGCACTCACTGAAACCTCAGCAGATCCCCAAACATCCTGAGAAGAATGGAGGACTCCAGCCCGCCACCTGGAAACTCCGGCTGCCAGGCTAAGGGGCACCCATATAGTCAGTGCCCAGGAGGCTCACAGCACTGCCCACCTTCCTACCCACATGCTTGTACAAGACCTGGCCGACTGGCCACTTTCTACAACAGCAAATACAAAATTCTCTTCTTCTTCTACATGACGTGGTTTTAAAAAAGAACAAAGCCAAAAGTCTGTGTCATCCTGTGATCTGATCCTGGCACTACCACTAGCACGGCTGTGCCAAACCCGATGAGCCTCTTACCCTCTCTGGTCTCCCAGTTTCTCACTGTAAAATGGGAGAAGGAAAGAAAACCATATCAAGTCTGAATGTCTAAGATTTCTTTCTGTCCTTCTTTGTGTGTGTGTGTGTGGTGTGTACATGGTGTGTGTGGCGTAGTGTATGTAGTGTATGTGTGTGTGGTGTGTGTGTGTAATTCGTTCCTACCACCACTGAACTCTGCACAGCTCCCTGTACCACTCCCCACCTCACTGTGTTGGTTCCTATGGCTTGAAGAAGGTGATTTTAATTTTAAAAGTTGTTTGTTTAAAAGTTGTTTTTACCATAGAAAACATCAAGTATCCAAATTTAAAGGAAATGCTGTGACCAGCCCCATCCGCCTGTTGCCAGCTTTGACTATTTATCAACTCACGTCCAACCTTGTCTCATCGCCAGCCCTCCCCCGGCCCTGCCCCTGGGTTATTCTGAAGCCACGTCCCATCTACACATATTTTCCTCAGTGTCTTTAAGAGACAAGGACAGAGCTGGTTTAGATAGTGACGCAACTGCTGGTCAGATGAAGCATTTTGTTCCCAAAGTTGTCTTTGAATTTGGGTCACCTCTTCACAGTGTGGGAAAGCACCTTTGCCAAGAACAGACGCTGCGGACGTCTCACAGACGCTGCAGCACAAGTAAGAACATCCATACACACTGGGTTTTTCAGAAAGCGACTTTGAGAACTTCAGGAGTGATTCTAGGGTGGTCTGAAGTCAACTGTCCTCGAGAAACTATCAACGTGACATGCAAAGCAGGTGATTTAGTTTAAAGCCTGCCTGTGCTGGGCCCCAAACTCCTGCAGCACCAGCCCCAGCCCCTCACCTACAGCCTAGGGCGAGCATCAGCGGTGGCGATGAGCGGGCAGCCAGGGCCCCTGCGGGCTGAGGCCCTGGAGCTGGACTCCCTGTCAGCCCGTGGCTCTACAGCTCCCGAACCTGTGGCCAAACAAGCCAGGCCTCCTCGGGGCCTAGGTGACCCCATCTGCAGAACAGGAACAATCATCTCAGTCTCTGTCACAAGCTGTCTGGGAATCAAATGAGATTCAGAGTGCACAGGAAGTGCTCTGCGAGCCCTGGGGTTCCAGGACCGTCTTCCTGGTTTCCAAGCCCCAGTGACGGCTCCGCGGCCAGATGCCGGCTGTGCTCAGAGACGGCCTCCCGACAGGTCAGCTGTACGTGCCCGTGCTAACCCGAGAGAACAGACCGAAGTATGAAAACTTTGTCTTGTGAGCCTGATCCTCCTGGATCTTCTGCTATTTCCTCCGCGCATGAGCGAGCCTGACACAAGGCAGGCATTCAGCCTCCCTCTCACGGGGGAAGACAGCACAGAAACACCCTTTTCGAACAGAAAGAACTGAGTTTGTGCAACAGCCGCCATTTCAAAGGCCTGGAGGGACAAGGGGAGGATTGTACATCGCATCTGGGGCTCCTCACCAGAGCGGCTGGCCCACCGGACAGTAAACACGCCTCTAATGGAATCAGTTCTGGGGCAGCAGCGCCTCTTCTGTGAGTCACAGGCGGTGTGCTCCCGAGACCTGTCAGGGTGAGCACATCTGTCCCTGGATGGAGGCCCTCCCACAGCACAACGTGAACGGCAGCTCGGAGCCCGGCCCTGAGTCGCCCACAGTCTGTCTAAGCCGCTGTCCTGGGGCCCTCCGAGGCCAGTGAATGTGAGTGGACACGTCCAGGGATGCGTTCATGCCTTCTGCCTGCATCATTCCTGGCCGCCTCCGCCCTGTGGAGCTCCTGGGCAAGACTACGTGCAGCCCAAGGACACTCAAGCTTTTAACACACGTGCTTCCATAGCAATAAACTGCATACGTATACACATTAATCGACCAACAAAAGTCACATCTTGCAACGTCATTTAATCAGAACTCCACATGATTAAGTAACTGGATTGCTCCCTGTGCCCCCACCCCAGCCAACAAGCCACCAGAAAGGCCTAGAGCCTTGCCACCTCGAGTCAAATGCCCACAAAGTGCCTTGTGTGTGCTCCCTGAAGGTGAGGGGGTGGGGACTCAGTGACACCCCAGGGAGATACAGCCACTCCTGTGAATGAGGGCCACACCATCGAACGTCAGAGGTAGAAGGCCTGGCCTCTTGAGAGCTAACACAGAACCTGACTGTTCAGAAGAAGAAACAGAGGCTCAGAGACAGGTAGGACCTGGCCACGGCACGCAGCTGCAAATGGCAGCACGGCTCCAGCGTGGCCACCCAGCACCGGCCTCTCAGAGCTGCAAATACCTCTGAAAGTGGTAAAGACAGAGAGCGTCGGTACCCCTCCCCTTGCCAGGATGGAAGCTCAGAAGGACCCCCAGGACCCCTGCTGCCCCATTTCAGACAGGAAGCATGGAAGAAGGAATGGGTGTGCCGCACTCAGGACAGAGGGCGGCTGCCCTGAGGAGGCAGGACAGGGGACCTGGTTGTTGGACGTGTGTGTGCGTGTGTGTGTGTTTCACGGGAGGGTCTGGGGGATCGGTTCCTGCCCCAACACAGCCTATGTCTATCTGGCAAGAGCTCCCAGACTCTCTGGGCAGGACAGTCCATGGGGAGAGGTGGGGATTTGGGGGCCCTTCCTGGCCTGGGAGGTTGGCCCTTGGCCAGTGGGAGCGGCAGGCCATGGCCACTTTCCTCTAGGACACACCTGCCCTATATGGGAGGCAGGGGGTCCCTCAGTCTCGTGATTAATCTACCCCCTCAGAGACCTTGGACAAACATTTAGACTGGGAACTCCCTTGTCTCATTTGTCCAAATATTTGTAGCTTGTGGGTCAGTCAGTCATTTCCTGAAAGGTTAATTTGGAGTGGTTTCGACCCACACAATCTCCTTCCCCCCCCAGCACCGCAAGGGCCAACCTGAGCATCTCCAGTGTATCTGGAAGCTTCTGGTTCCATCCAGGGCCCCTCTGACATCCAGGATGTTGGGGGGAGGTGGGGGCAGGGAGTGAGGTAATGTTTCCGCATCTTCCCTCCTAGGACGCTCGGCACTGGATACAGGAGCATCTCAGCTGCTCCTCCTGGCAACTCTGGTCAGGCAGGATTCAGAGCTGAGAACCCCAGGGCCTGGCCCTGGGAAATGAGCTGCTCAAGCCGGTGGCATGGCTGGTGATGGTCTGGGCCTCATTCGAACTTGGCTCTGTCCAATCCTGGACTCCAAGTCTCCCACAGACTTACATAAGTAGATTCATCCATCTGTTCATTCATTCCAGCAGCCCATAAGGTTACTTTTTATCAGCATCCTCATGACTTTTCTTTTGGCCATCGTGCATCATTTGCTAAACCTCCTCCTGGCTCAGACTTAATTCTCCAGAGCCTCTAGGGAGCAGGTATGTTTTTTCCACCGTTTTACAGATGAGGCCACTGAGGTGCAGAGAGGTTGGGTAACCCACCTAAGGATGCACAGCAGGAGGAGAACCACTCTGGAAGCCAGAAGTTCTGGCCCCACCAAGCTCCAGACCATTCCATTGCTACATTCTTACAACCCACCTAACGGTGTTCCCGCTACAAACTGGGGTGGGGATAGCGGGGCGTAACTGAATTTGCCGTCTGAGGAGAGGCTCGGTGGATAGAAGCACCCCATGGAGAACTGACTTTGCTCCTGGCAGCGCAGCGGCTTGGCGGCCAGTGTGCCCCGCGGCGGGGCCTTCGGACTTGGACTCGGAAGCCGAGCCGGCAGGGGGCGGGTTCGCAGGCAGAGGCGGGAAGGGCCTGGCAGCGCGCTCCTCCCGCCGGGTCCCGCAGCCTGTACTTAGTGCTCCCTGGTAAATAACAGCTCTGGTTTCTGCTAAAAGGATTCATTCCCAGAACACAATAATTTTCATCTCCTCCTCACTACAACCCATAGTTTATGGCTAAATATACGCCATAATGAGCCGCTGGCCTGATAGCGTCGTTAAGGAGATATTTGACCTCGGGTTTAATTGCAGGATGGAATAAACGGCTGGGACGGGCAGAGGGGGCCCGCCAGCTTGCAGGCAAGTTGAGGGCTCGGCATCTGGCATCCGCCAGCCCCGGAGAAAGTTGTGCGGCAGAGAAAGCGGCTCCTATGGGCACCCAGGAGCCAAGTGCAGGTGGTGTGGTCCTTGGCCAGGGCTGCCCTGGCACCCTTGGGTGTGGGTGGATTCGGGTGGCTGTTGACGCTGGAGAGCGGCCCTCTTGCGACCAACTCCCTCTTTTTGCCTGGCCCCTGCTTTCCAAAGTCCCCCAGAAAAAAAGCCGCCCCTACCCCCTGCCCCCTCCCCTCGGCAGAACGCAAGGCTGCCTAGCTGAGTGTTAGGCTTGGGACGCCTCACCCCCGAGCGCAACAGACTAAACATGGGCTTGAAGTGTTCCCAACACAAACCTCCTGTATCTGTCCTGGCTGGGGAGGGTGCCGGGGAGCCCGGGATGCAGGCGCCCGGCACCTGCTGGAGAGAACGAAACACGTGCTGGCAGACAACTCATGGCAAGCAGGGAGGGGCTCCGAGAAGCAACCTGCCTCTGGGCCTGTGACCCCAGCGCCTCCACAGGAAAAACGTGGCCTGTGACCTCCATCCGCGCCGGAGGAGGGGGGCGGATTCCGGACTGCGGCAGCGGAGAGTGCACTCGGTTGCTGCTCAATGTCAAGACTACAAAAGCCGTCAAGGGAGTGTCAGCTGAGCGCACGGCTTTGACAAATGACAACTGTTTGAGAGAAGGGAGTGCCAATAACTGTGATTTGGGCCCCAGTTACTCGACCTTGGTGGTTCCTATCTGGGAGGGAGTGGGTAAGCGAGTGAAAGCCATGGGCTGCTATTCCCCCAGAGGCACCCGCACACCTGGGTTTGCACCTCCCACATCAAGACCCTTTGGTTTTGAGTTAAGAACATCCCCCACCACTACTCTTCAACCGATTGACTCTGTTACCTAAGACCTGGGACGCATGCCGGGATGCAAACTCCCAGACACAACAAAGGGGTCCCAGGTCAGTTTCCAGGGGTCGGCGTGGAGCCCTGGTGGGCAGGGGCGGGGGGGGGGGGAGGGCAGGCACAGCCCTTACATCGTCTCCCCTTCCTGTGTAGCTCCTCCCCACAGGTGGGCGCGCTCCACCTAAACCCGCAGTCAGAATAAGTCGTCCTAAGAACAGCTCTCCTTTCCTGGGGAAGAGTCTACCTTCAGAATCCTAACGGCCAAGTACTCATCCCCCATTTCCCTCTTCCTGGAGAGACATTTTTTCCTTTGGTTCCTGTGACTTCTTAGCTGCTGGGGAGCCAGGCAGATCGCTGAGTCAGGGTGAGCCTGGCCTTTAAAGCCTATTTGACTAATGTCTGTGGGCTTTGTAGTACCCGGGAAGCAGAGATTCAGGACGGGGAATGTGGCCCGGACACTGCTGGAAGCCCAGGCCGGGTGCTCTCTACGCCACTGCCACCCATGTGCAGCAGCCCAGCACCCTGCGCACAGAACCGGAGGCTGAACTGATCCCAGAGGGTGGAGCAGCGTCTACACAGAGTGTGGAAATGTACTGGGAAACCAGAATCTCCCACCCCAATGTCCTCTACAAGATTAGACAGGGCCCTGAGTTGGCTACACAGCCGTCAGTCTCCAGATCACTCTGCCTGTGGAGACTTGGTGCACGCTGTTTGGAGGGCTGGGGGTGCGTTTCCACGAGGAAGCATGTGGTTGTGATCCCTGGTGATCCCCGAGGGGTGCAGCGCCCCGCATCAACCTGCCTCCCACGACACGGAATCCCTCCTGCTGGCTGCCGGTGGGGCGCTCTCTCCAGCTGGGTCCCGCTTTTCTTGCTCTGGTTCTCATTCAACTAATGGAAAGGAGGCAAAAGCCAGCACATGCCATGGCTGTGCTTTCGAATCAACAGAGTAAAAGAGGGCAGTGAGTGTTGAGAAAAAGAAAAAAACTTCTCTGGGGACGGGGGAATTGCAGTGGCCTTTGGAAAGCCAACTGCTTTACCCCAGGAAAAAGTCATCCAGGCCAGGAAGCAAATGTCAGAGCCTGGGGTAATTACATTATTTTTAAAATAAAGAAAAGAAGAGAGACAAGGGGAAAGCTGGCGGGGGGAGGAGAGAGGGAAGGCTGAGTTTACCCAGCCCCAGTGTCCCAGAGAGCTCTCTGGGTACTGTTAGAAAGGGGCACTGCAGGACTTAAATTAGGGTTCTTATCCAGAAACCTGATTGTGCTGCTGTGGATGGGGGTGGAAATGATAGCAGAGTCCCGATTTTGCAGAGTGGAGGGAGGAGACATGACAATTTCACCCAGTTAGAGGAAGATGGTCGGGGTTCTGCTAAAGGTCTCAGTGGCCCAGAATGCAGCTCCCTTCGATTGGACCTGGGACGGGAGCACCACCAGCTCCATCGGCAGGCTGTTTGTAATTCCACCCTTTTTTCATTAACATAAACACCACTTGAACAAAAATATACATGGCCACCTACTTCGCGGGAAAGACGGCCCAGCGCCCACCGGCCTGGGCTCGCCCACAGGCCAGGACCCCCTGCATTCGCGGCGCGCCCCGGGGCGCCCTTGTCCATGCGGTCCACGCGCTGCGCGGGCCCGGACTGAGGCCGCCTTTGGGTGACTTTGAAGCTTGAGGCCTCCCAGCTCTCCAGCCGTCCCCCCACGGTTCAGCCTGTCATCCCGGCTGGCTGCTGCCGGAGCCCCAACGGAGGTGCTGAGTTGTCAACGTAAATTCCTAGTTAAGCCACTTGTTGATAAAGCCTCAGGGCAAATTGGTGCCTCTTTACCTGCCCGCCCCCGCCCACCGCGCTCGCCGGCGCGGCTCTAATTGCAGGCGGAGCTGGTCGCCGGCGGCAGCCTCGCACCGAGCTAATTGAGTTGGAACCCGCGCGGTCTCCGTTCGGCTGGACGCCTGGAGCGGAGAGGCGGGGAAAGGAAGGAGCTGCGGACGGGGGGCAAGTCGCCTAGGACCTCTGGCCTGGGGGTGGAGGCCCGCACGCGCTGGGGTGGGCTTTTGGTGGAGGAAGAGTAATCATGCTAGGGGGTCTCTGCCGTCCACAGAAATGCACGCGGTGACCATCTGGCAGCCCTCGTTGGTGTGCCAGCCTCCGGCATCCGCGACCCCGAAATCCTGGCCCTTGGTTCGCATCCCCTCCCGGCACGTGTGTGTCTGTACGCGCTCCTTGCGCCCGCGGGGATCTCCTCCAGTGCGCCCCGCCCCACATCAGAGCTCACCGGAGTCCGCCTGCAGTCTTGGGTCTGAGCGTCGCCCTCTTCCACCCGGCTCTGTATCCCCATTTCGGGCCCCGCGCCTGCGCGAATTAAAAATCGGGAGGGTTTCCCAGGCCGCAATGGGAAATCAGCCTGACTGGTCCCGGCTCCGGCTCCAGGCTCCGTCTCTGGGAGCACACGGAGGTTCCCCGTTTAATTCAGGCCCCTAACAACGTAGCTGGAATTGTCCTCAGTTTGATGTTTTTCCCCCTCCCTAACGTTATGGCCTAATCATTGGTCTCCGTTATTTCCCATTAGCAATACAGACACATCCCAAGCAATTTTGCACTTTAAGTGCATTTCCTGGTTTTGCAGGGGAAATAAAGTTCGAGGCACCCCGGCTTCATGGAGCTTAGAGTCTGATCCCAGTGTCTCACCCTCTAGCGGCAACCTAGGTTGCATTCAGAGTCCAGAGCGCAGACCCTTCCTATCGGCCCCTCTCCCGTGGGCCCAGCGGCCGCGGTATCCGAGACTGGATGGTCCCACCACGGTCAAAGGGACGCTATGGGGCCCAGAGACGCGCCCGCACTTGGTTTCCAGAAGGTGCCTCTCTGCGAGCACGAATCCCGGGTGCGCCCTGGTGCCCCAAGCTCCGACCTCTCTGCCGCGGGAGAAGGCTGAATCCGACCCCTCGGCTCCCACCCAGGCAGGGCCAGGCAAGTGAGGAAGAGGAGCTCACTGCCCCCACCTCCCAAGACCCTACCCCCGTCCTGAGAGTTTTCGGATTTGCAGCTCCAGCGTCCGGCGCCCCCTCCCCGGAGATGGTCGAGGTAAAATAAACACCGCATTCAAGCAAGCAGAACCCATCATTAGCCCAAAGCACGGTTAAAATAATTGCTTCGTCGCAGACCGACAGCAGTAGTAACCAGCCTGGCCTTCCCGGGACCCTCCCGCCGCCGCTGCTGCCAGAGCCTCGGTGGACGCGGAACCAAGTCGCAGCCGGGCCGTCCCCGACCCCGAGGGGTGGCGCGCGCGGCACGGAGCCCCGCGGGCCTGGGTCCGCGCGGCGAGAAACGCTCCCTGGGCTTCCTGCGCGAGTCAGATGCACCGCCTCGGCCGAAAGCCAGCCCTCCACAATTATGTCTGGGAGGCGACGTGAGAGTGCTCGAGTCAGACTCGAAAAATCAGAGTGAGTCTCGGCTGCTTAAAAAGGAGAGAGAGACAGAAAGAAGTTAGGGGCAGGTAGGCGGCGGTGCAGGGCAGGCAGCCACCCTGAAGCTAAGTCCTTTAAAAAATGCTGCTTTGCAAAAAAACGCGGAGGAAACGTGAGCGCGGTGGCGAAGGGGGTGTTGGGACACTCATTACTGGTCCCTTTAAAAGGGCAAATTTGATTCCTAATTGAGTTAGTTTTCATGGCGAATTAAGTGGATCTTAGCCCAATTTAGGGGTGGGAATGACCCTGCGGAAGTTTTGCCTGCAGCTGCCATGTGGACCTAACTCTTTCAAAACGTTAACAGGGAAGAGGGAGGTGGGAGGAGAACAGAGATAAAAAGATTGATTTTGACCTTGGGAATATAACAAAATATTTGAAGTATTTTGAGCTTTTTGAAATAGCTGGTTTCCAATGTCAGGGATAGAAGTTTTGCATATAATTAAATTCTAATTATTAAGAAAAATCCCCAGGATAAAAGTTAATTGGTGCTGGGGTAGAGAAGTGAAGTACTTATATGAAAACCACGTTCCCAAAGCAAATTAGTTTTTAAAACGAACCCAAGCTAGGCTCTGTGTGTGATCAAACTGTTCCAAGATTTAGTGTATCTCATGCACTGAAAAAATATTTTCCAAAATAAAGGAGTATGTTTCAGAAAGTTTGAGTGGCTACTTTACATTTGATTTTAAAATTCTACAGGGTAGAAAGCTGCCAGCTGGTAGGAAGGTGAGCACTGATTGAGAGGCAAAAATGAGAATTGGAGAAAGGGACACAGCATTTTAAAAGTCAAGGACCTCTGCCAGCGCTGGGCTAGCGGAGCAGCAGGGCAATTGCCCCAGGTGGAGACCTAGTGCCTGGGCTGGTCGGACCCCTACTCCAAGGGCTGGAAGTCCACTCCTGGGGGGCCAGGGACCCCCTCAGTCCCCAAGGAGCTCAGCCAATGGCACTCCAATGTCTGCCTTGCTCCAAGTCCTCCTGCCCCAATTTCACTCCACAAAAAGAGTGGCAATAAAGAGTCTCCCTCGACACCCTGAGGGAGAGAAGTCTGGGGTCTCAGCAAGCCCTCACCCTCAGCGAGACAAATGCCCTGGAGGAACGCGGACGCGCAAGCCAGGCCCCGCCACCCACCATGCCTGGCGCTTCTCAGAAACCAGACTGTTGGGGACCAGTGCCGGGGAGTGGGTAGGGTGGGGTGGAAGCCCCTGGAGGGGGTCCCAGGGCAGGGACCCAAAGGCTGGAGGCTGCTGTTCTGTTACTACACGTGGTGGAAAGCTGGAGGTGGGACATACGTTAAGCAGGGCCTCCGAGTTAAGAGACAACCATCTCCCCTCTTCTTCCTGGAGGTGACAGTGGCAGCCCAGAGTTGGGACCCCACATGCGCCCTGGGGAGGAGGAGGGAAGTGTCTTACAGTGGAGCCACGTTTAAGGAGCCCTGACTGTTGGCCGGCTGCTCTCCTGTCGGCGGAATGGGCTCAGCAACAAATCCTGGGCCCCGCTGGGACACAGCAGGCGCTCTCCACTAAAGACGACGCCTTTCTTGTCTAGCCTCCGGCAGCCCGAGGGTGGAGACAACTTTATTTTCACTATCATGCAAATGAGAAAAGGGGCACAGAGGTCCCACAGCAGCGGGGGCAGAAAGGTGGGATTCTAACCCAGGTCTTCGGCCGCCAGGTCCCTGCTCCTGCGGCACCCCCACAAGGGATGGGAGCCCAAGAGGGACTCTGCTGACTGCAAGAGGGTGACCAGGGACCAAGCCTGGCCCGGGTGTGTGTAGGGGGACACACCTGAGACTTCATCACCCTTCTGTGTGTCTGAATTGTCAAATGGCTGGAGGAGGCTCCTCTCCAACCCAGCCAGACACTCTGCTCCCCGAAGTAGGCGCCTGGCTTGTGAGCTATGATCCCTTCGATGCTGCATGAGGTGGGGGCCCATTTTCACTGGTGGCAAAACAGAGCACCCGGGGAGGGGACTGGCCCAAGGTCGCACGTGAGCCGATTCCCCTACTTGAGTTCACGACGCCAAAACTTGGTCTGTCAAGCTGAGCCCCATCGGATTTCAGGACCATCAGGAGAAAGGGATGAAGAATCTCACCCCAGTGCCCCGAACACCAGGGGTGAGAGAGCACCCCAATAATAACAGCCAGGCTAAGAATTACTCACAGCTCTCTCAACTACCCAGAAGGAGGTACTGTCACTGCTCTGGTTCTGCAGATGAAGAAACCTAGGCACAGAGAGGTAAGGCCACCAGCCCCGGGTCACACAGCAGTGGAAGCCAAGCTTCAGTGTGGTTTTACTTGTTTAAGAATTTTGCCCTGGTTCACATTTAGGTGCCCCTTTAGCCCCCTCCCAAACCCTGCTCAGAGTACTTCCCGGTCCTAGGGCCGCTCCATGGATGGGTACTGATCTTTTCCCCATTTTAAGATAAGGGAAGTGGAGGCACCCAGAGGTGAAATCACCTGCGAAGGCCCCCCCCCCTTCCGTGCTGCCCGGGCCTCCGCCTAGGGCTTTACACTCACAGGGCCCCAGGGACAGTGGAAAGGGCCCCATGGCGACCCTTCCTGGCTCTTGGGGAAGCCCCACCCCAGGGCTAAGTGAGATGTAGTCTGGGACCCGCTCCTTGGAAAACTGGACTCAGAGAAATTTCCAGTACAGAGTGGCCACAGCCTGTCCAGTGCCTGAAGTCCCGGAGATACGTGCCCAGTGTGTGCCCAGCTGGGGCTGTGCCTCCAGACACGCGTGCATGCACACATGCCCCTCTGATTCTCTCTCTGTCTCTGTCCCTCCCTCCCTCCCTCCATCCCTCCCTCCCACACACACTCCTCTCTCTCCACTCGGAGCCCCTGGCCCAACCCTTAGAACCTCCCTGCCTCCCCAGACCCAGGAGTCCCTCCTTCCTCTCCTCCACGGGAGCTCTGTTTCTCTCTCAACCTTGGCTTTGATCTCTTGGTGTGTGAACCCCTGCTTCTCTCATAATCCGGGGGTCACCCTCCTCTCTGAGTTCTGGTGACCAGAAAACGGGGGCCTTTCGGGAACGGGGTGGGTCTCCGTGTCTCAGTGCCACCTGTGCCTCTCTGTTCTGCGCGCGCACGGCAGGCTGCCCGCACCCCACGCAGCTTGGTCTGCGCAGGAGCTGTGTCTATCTCCCCGTGTCTCACACACACACAGCTGGCGGCCCTGCCGGCGCCGGGGCTGTGCTAGTCCCTGCACACCCACGTGCAAATCCTCCCAGGGGTCCCTGGGGCAGCTCGGACACAACCTGGCTGGGACAAAAGGACCCAAACCCGACCTGGGGGGAGGTGTGGGAAGAGGAGGTCACCTTCCTCAGCAGGCCCGGGGCTCCAGGCCGCCTGCAGGCGGGTAAAGCCCCTTCCCCTCCCTGCTTCCTGAGCCAGGCCAGGTTGCGCAGGTTGTTTTCTTCCTAGAAATAACGCTTGTTCTCAACACCCTCTAAGTGGGAATAGACAGAGCGTTACAAGCTATAAATGGAGACCAACAGGCACATTCTGAGTGTGCACACTGGCAGGTTTCCGGGAGCAAATTGCTGCTTTTGATTAAGTAACAAATCTGAGCAGGCACCCCTCGGTCCCCACCTGGCCTGGCCCTCGGCCCTGGTCTCACGCTGTTCTAACTCCCTCTTCCCGAAGGTCAAATGCGTGGGTCTTATTTTTATCTCCCCCTCAAATCTGAAAAACAGAAAATACCTGAGCTTTGACATTTAATTTATAACTTCCTTGTTTTCTGTCTTTCTGAACCCTGTTCGTTTTCCTCTTCTGTCTCTCCGCTGCACCCAGCCCCAGACTGATGTCCACGGGGAGGCCAGCCCTCTGAGTGAGCGCCACGGGGCAGCCCCTTCTCTCTGCCGCGCCTTCTGGGAGATGCTTCTTTCTCCGCCTCTGTGCGGACTCTCTGTTCAGAAACAAGATCCGGGGCACACTCCCTCCCGCACACACACATCCTCACACATCCCCTTCGAGAAGGAACGGCTTCTTGCCATCTTTCTGAGCACAGCTGTCCAGGCAGCGGGGACAGAGATCCGCCGGGTGCCTCTGCGCCAGCCCCTGTGGGAAGGAGAGCGGCCCAGGCGTGGGTGGGTGGTGGGGGGGAGCGCCAGGACACGCTTTGTCCCCGGGCCCTCCTCTGTTCCTTAGAGCAGGGTGCAGAGAACGCCAGAAAACTCCCCAAAATCTCACAGGGAAGAGGGCTGTAAATTCCTGGGCTGCAACGTTGTCAAATATTTCATTAAAGAACGTCATGGAAAATGTGTGCTTTCGGGTAAAAGGCCAAGTGGAAGGGCAAACACAAGCCTCTGTCTCTCTCTTTTTTTTCTTGACCAAAATATGAACCTCTCTCTAATGTATAGCTGACGGGGGAGATTAACTGCCAGGCCCTGGGTCAGGGACAGCCCTCACCACAGCCGCGCCCTAGAAGTGGCCCTGGTGGTCCCCACAGGTGGGATTTCCGGGCCCCAAATGTGCCTGTGCCGAGGGGGTGTGGCAGGGCCTGTGAAGCCAGAGGGTATGGGTCTCTCCTCCTCACTTGCGGGGACCCTAGGAGGAACTGAAGGGGCCCCGGGATCTGGATCGCCGCTGACAGGAGGGGACGGCGGGACTGCTGTGGTTTGGACTTTGGTCGGCAGCGATGCACACGAGGGGGGACAGCATCCCGAGCCGTGGGTGTGCAGCTCAGAAGGGGAGCCTTCCCCACAGCCCCGCACGCCAGGCACCGGGGCCCCCCGGGACTGGGGGCCACATGCCAGTGCTCATTCTGCCCACATTTTTTGTCTCTGCATCTTTTCTGTGCTGGCTGCAGATGGAGGTCCCGGTCCTGAGTGCATAGCCTCTCAAAGACCCACACACAGTGCAGATCTTCCCCACATCTCCCTCCCATGCCAAGGACAGCTCTCCCTTCCCAGCACAACGAAGTGCGGGAAGGCTGCTCTGTCACTGCAGAAGTGAAGCAGGAAAAGCACTTCGCTTCCCTGGGACCTGAGATTAAACCAGAGCCAGCCGCCCAGCGTGTGGTTGGGGTTTCTGAGCTAGTGATGACCTCGAGGCGCCCAGTGAAGGCACACAGTCAGGCCTCAGTAGCCTTTAGCTGTGTGATCTTTACGGTTTCATTATTGCATGTTGGGCTGCATGCAAACCGCCTGACAGTCTTGGACTCGGGTCGCCATGCTCTACCGCAAACACACCGCCTGATGCTGGGGCAGATGCAGCGTCACTGGGTAGACCCTCTCCTTGCAAAACGCCGTGCCCAGTGCGCTCTGTACCCATGGCATCACAACGCACGTGCTTCGCAGTGTGCGTGGAGACCCATCTGCCATGTGCACTGCGACCCGTCCTGTCACACACACCCCCCCCCAGCAGCCCGCGCAGCTGCAATGTCCTGCCCAGGACGCACTACGCCGTCCACTCCCCCAGGCTCTCCCGTGTGCAGTCTGCTGTACCACACACACGCTGTAATGCTCCGTGTGCAGGGCTCCTCCTACCGCACTCCAATACACTGCACACGTTTGTGTTAACTGTTTACACCTTACACTATTCACTACGTGTGGAGCCACTACGAGGCACCCGCACTCCATAAAGCTCAGCATAGGAAGCGCGGTCTATTTGCACAGCCCAGGCTACTCTGCACACACAGGCCTTGCCCTGCATCCTCCAGACACTACTGTGCTTATGGGGCACTATTCGGGGTCGGGGTCTCTCTAGTTCTACAGTTCTTGCCCCTCTGAACAATATTTTGCACATTGGCACGCGTGACGTGTGCACAGCTAGAGTTTGGGGAGAAATATCCCACTATTTTGTGCACAGATCATCCTATAATGGGGGGGATGCCCTCTCTCCTCCTGACCCTGTTTCTCCCCACAATCGTCCCGTCTCCAGGGGACAGTCACCACAAACATCCTACCCCGCTAACCCCCCCAGCGACATCCCCAGGCCAAGCGGTTGCCTTTACTGCCCAGTGCCCACCTGGTCTGGGGCCCAGCCCACACTACCTTGTGTCGCCTTTGGACGTTGCCAGGAAGGGGTTGGAGGGAGCGGGGAGTGGGGAGGCACCGGCCCAGCGCTAATGCAGAGCAGGGAAGGCGGGCGGACGGGGCGGCTGCCCTCGCGGTGGGTGGTCGGCGGCCGCCCCCTGCCCCCGCCCGCCCGCCGCCCAGCCGGCACAGTCCGAGGTGGATCTGGTTCCCCGCTCGGGTTACGGCGTGCTCTCGCCCTGGCGGCTTCACTTAAGCAATTAGCCAGTAAAAGTACCTTGGGCTTGGGGAGTGGGAGACATGGCAGGCATGTCTGTTTTTACACCCCCCCCCCATTTGGGGATTCCTGGGGCCAGTGTTGGGGTGCAGGTTAGATTTGGGATTGGAGGGGGTTCTTCATGGATCTTTAAGCTAAGAGCAGAAAGCTTCCTGCATCCCTCTCTGCGTTTTCTCCCGCTGTCCCTGGAGCTGGGCCCCTGGGAGTTTTGTTTGTGTCTTGTCTGTTTGGATTACCTGTCTTTTTCCACACTGTCCTGTCCTGTCCAGTCCTCCCCGCAGCCCTAAGAAATAGGTGCCCTTATTCGTCCCTTTTGTTTTTTTGAAGATACTAAGTTACAGCTTGGAGATTACAGCTAAGATCACTGTATCCTATACTTTAATGTTGCTAAGAGTAGATCCTAAATGTTCTCACCACAAAAAAAAAGAATGGTAACTCTGTGACGGGTCGGAGGCCATTTTGCCACAAATACATGTACCAAACAGCACTGCACACCTTAAACTTACCCGACATTACCCATCAACAGTATCTCAAAAAGCTGGGGGAATAAATAAACCAACAACGCCCACCCCCGCCAAAAAAACTAAGGCACAAATGGCTTAGACAATATCCCTACTCAGTGGAGGCTGGATTTAAATCCTCAAATCCAGACCACCACGGCCGTCTGCAGGTAGAGGGTCTCTGCCCTGTACGCTGGAGGCCTAACCTGCTCAGACCTGGATTTATATCCTGGCTCTGCAGAGTGACCTAGAAATTGGGGCAATGTCACTGAACCCATCTGTAAAGGGATATTGACAATATTGATAATACTGACTTGGTAGGGGCATCTGTGGAGATTAAACAAGTATCTTTAGAGTGTTTAACCAGAGTCCTGGGTTCATGAGTAGGAAGTTGTAGATTCACGGATGGGCACCCAGGCATTTGGTAAAAACTTGACAGTCATTCTACAAATGTCACAGGTTTGTGCTCTCCAGAAGGGGAAGGTGTAGGGTTGTAGGTCTGAATAGTTTATCAAAGGAATTCAGAGCCTAGAGAAAGGTTAAGAGCATCTGAAAGTGCTGATAAGGGAAGCTCAGTGCTGGGTGCACAGCCAGCAGTCGATAGGTACTATTGCTGTTGTGCCCATGGCGGTGCACAATTCTATCGCCATGAGTTCTCTAATGGGTCTTTGTGCCCTTGAGCCTGGGAAGCCAGAGGTGTGTGTGGGGGCAACAGAAGCATTTCTAAACCCCATTCTTTCCACCCCTGGCCTGTAACAAGGCATCTGGGAGGGTAAATTAAAAGGCAGTCAGCCCTTTGAGGTGGAGCGGAACCAGGGAGAGATGTCTACTTGGCAGCACTAGCTGGACCAAGCAGGGGCCTCAGTTTCCCCATCCCTAAAACATATGAACAGACAAGACCCTTCCTCAGGGGCCTCTTAAGAGCTGAAAGCTTGGTCTCTGGGCACCTGGAAAAGCCTTCCTTGTCATGCCTGTGGCTCTTCCAGTTACTAAGGGGACCTCCGAATCACAGAGCTGGGGCTCACCCCCCTCCCCTGTACCTCCCACCTCGACGGAGATGAGGGATTGGGGAGCGCTTCCATCTGCCACACTTCTGAGGCTCCGAGGCCACTGTGTGCCTCAGTGACTGCGGGCCTTCCCCTCGACCCTCCGCAAAGACTGAGGGGTAAATGGAGGCCAAGTGGGGCCTGGACTCCGCACTGCCTCCCAGGCAGGCCTAAGTTTTCCCACCCCAAACACACAGGAGCCCCCAAGGAGCTCACAGGGAGCCAGTGAAAAACAGTCCGGTTCAGGAGGGAGGAAAACTGATCTGGGGGTTAGCCAAAGATGGAATCTGCAGCGCCCTCCCAAATGGAGAAGGCCTAGGAGGGAAGGGGGCTATTAGGAAAAGGGTATCCCCCCAACCCTCCTGCGCTGTAGAGCCCCTCACTTTGGAGGCATCCGGTCAGTGGGGGAGGAGCGAGAGAAAGGGAGGGGTTACTATCACTTTCTGGGAGCCTGGGGGTTTGCGCTGCACCCCTCGCTGACTTAGGAGCGGGCAACCTCCCCCGCTCGCCTCTTTTTTTAAAGGCCAGATGTGCTCCCAGCAGCTGGCGGTAGCGACCCCTTCGCGGAAACTTCCCTCCCGGCGCCGCGGGGCCTCCTACCCTGCAGCTGCCGTTTGGCGGAAAAAAAAAGTGGTGGATGGAGGGAGAGAATGTGAGAATGCGTGTGTGGACGTGTGCGCGGGAGGGGAGCGGCCGTGTCTGCGATTGCGTGTGCATGTGCGGCTAGTTGTGCGTGGGTGACCGCGCCACGCAAGAGTGTGTGCACGTAACCAAAAGTGTGTCCTCAGCGGTGAGCAGGCATGAGCGTTCCTGCGAGGGCTGGGGCGCCTGAGCTGTGAGGAGCGTTCTCTGGGAAGATGCATGGAGACCATGCGCGGTGCTCAGGCTGCCTGGGGTCGATGGATGCTGGCTGGGCTGCGTGAAGTGGGAGTGGGTCTGCCACTGAGCGTCTACCTGCGCGACGACACAACCTCACACGACGCGGTCACGTCCCACACTCACCCTTCCCCAGCCGGCCCCTGCCTGCACGCGAAGCCCAGCAGGGAGGGCCGGGGAGAAGCGCAGCGCAGAGAAGGTGGCTTTCCTGTCTCCGCGGGCGCGCTCCGCCGCGGCAGGCTACGCCGCCGAGACCCCCAGCTCCTCTCATGGACATGTCAGGCGCCCCGAAGGTGACGAGCCCTCTACCGCCCAGGCTGAAGGCGTCGGAGCGAGGAGGGGCGTCAGCGGGTGACAAGGAGACGAGGGAAACCTGAGAGGCCGGGGGCTTTGAAAAGCGCCGAGGGCCGCACTCCGAGCTCGGCACACTCCTCTCACCCCACCTCGCGCCTGAGCGCGGCGTCCTGGCTCCTCGCGATGACCCGTGAAAACACCCCTCTCCTCCCTCCTCCGAAGTCTGCAGGCGAACAGCACTCACCTGGGTCCCCGCGTGCGGCGTTGCGCCCGGCTCCTGCGCCGTCCTGCGCTCGGCGCCACCGTCCCCCCGACCCCGTCCTAGGCGGCACCTCGGCGCTGGGTGGTTGGCGGGGGGGAAAGGCGTGCGTGAGAGCCTCCTGCTGCGGGCAGCTGGGCGCGCAACGTCCGCCCGGGCCCGCGCTCCCCGCCCGCGCAGACAGCCTTCCGGAACCTGGCCTGGCGCGCAGTGTCAGAGGCCCCCGCGGCGGCGGCAGGCCGAGCCCACAGGGGCATTAGGCCAACTCCCCCCGCGCACGCGGGATTCTCTATTATTATTATTATTAAAGAATCCCCCAGAACGTGTTTACGTTGAGCCGTATAAACTTCCTGCCAGGGCCTTTACCATCTGCGAGAAATCGGAACCTGCTCTTGGGAAGCGGGGACACCGGGACTGCGGAGCCAAATAGGCGGGTTTTCAGAGTGTTTGTTTTGAGGGGCGGGCGGGGGAGTCAACTGAGTTATGTGGGGGCTCAGATCAGAGCGTGGCCAGTGTACACATTAAGTGGGAGTAGGTGCTAATTGAAGCTCCAGTGGCCTCTGGTGCGTGCAGGAGCCGGCACGCACGGGCCTGAGCGCAGTGTATGCGTGAGTGGCAGCGCACGCGTGAGTGCATCAGTGTGTGCATGTGTGTGCACGAGTGCTCCAGAGCACGAGCGAGGGAATGTGCGGACCGCTTGCTAGAGAAGCTAGCGAGGTGCTGGTCCCCGCGAAGGGCCAGCGGTTCTCACTCGATCCCCGAACAGCCCGTGGCGCCGGAGACAAAGCGGCAGCGACCCGCCCTGCGCTTTCGTTTTCCGCCCGCTCTCGGCTCCAGCGGCTGCCTGCTTGCTCGCGCGCTGCTGGGCGAGTCCGAAAAGTCCCGGGTGCGGCACAGTCCTTCCCGGGGCGGGGAGAGTGGGTAGGCGGTCCCTTGCGGGAACACACGCCTGCCGGCCGCGGGGACCCTTAGCGGAGCCGGCTGTGCCCACGATGGCCACGACCCAGCGGCCACGGCTGCCGCCGCAGTTGCGATTTGCTACCGAGCAGTATCCGTCGGGGAAGGCCCGGGACCCGGGATGCGTTTCCTCCGCGCCTCCCAGGCAGGGAAGGCGGGGGGGCCTGAGCGCAGCGGGGCTGAACTGCGGGCCGAGGGCGCATTAACACTTGCTCGCCAGGTTGGTGAAGGCGGGGCGGGTTCTGCAGGCGGCCGCTGAGCGGCGAGGGTGGGGCCCTTTAAGCGCCCACCAACGCGGGGGCCAGAGGGGGGCAGGGAGGGGAGGGAACTCCTGGAGGGTCTTACGCCGGCTCGGGAGACGCTGCCGAGAGAAAAGGCAGAGAGGGCGGCCTGGGCTGGAGTCGCGGAGCCGAGCGCCGCGGGTGGCGGGGACTGAGCGCTGCTCCCCACGGGGACGCACGGCTGAAGGCCCGAGAGGTGGTGCCTCCCCCCAAAAACCAGTGGGGGGTGCTTCCTCGCGGCCTCCGCCCAGGCCGCAAAGAGGCTGCTCTCAGCCTCCGCTCGGCTCCTTCCCTTGTGGGAGGGCGAGAGGGAAAGAGGGAGGAGAGTAGGTGGGGGAGGAGGGAGTTGGAGAGAGAGGGGGGCTCTGCGCCAACCGCCCGCGGATCCAGCAGCTCCTCGGGGAGGACGAGCGGGCGGGCGGGGGAGGGCGCGCCGAGGCTCGCTCGGAGAAGTGGCCGCCGATGACGGCAGAGGTGCAGCCAGCCCCGCGCGCGCAGCCCCCTCCCCCTCCCCCTCCCCCTCCTCTTCCTCCTCCTCCTCCTCCTCCCGGCTCTTCGGCGGCGCAGAGCAGCGGCGGCAGCGGCGGCGGCGGCAGCAGCCACCCGATGTCTTCGGCGCCCGAGAAGCAGCAGCCACCGCACGGCGGCGGCGGGGGAGGCGGTGCGGCTATGGACCCCGCGTCGTCCGGCCCGTCCAAGGCCAAGAAGACGAACGCCGGCATCCGGCGCCCGGAGAAGCCGCCCTACTCGTACATCGCGCTCATCGTCATGGCCATCCAGAGCTCGCCCACCAAGCGCCTGACGCTCAGCGAGATCTACCAGTTCCTGCAGAGCCGCTTCCCCTTCTTCCGCGGCTCCTACCAGGGCTGGAAGAACTCCGTGCGCCACAACCTCTCGCTCAACGAGTGCTTCATCAAGCTGCCCAAGGGCCTCGGGCGGCCAGGCAAGGGCCACTACTGGACCATCGACCCAGCCAGCGAGTTCATGTTCGAGGAGGGCTCGTTTCGGCGCCGGCCGCGGGGCTTCCGAAGGAAATGCCAGGCGCTAAAGCCCATGTACAGCATGATGAACGGGCTTGGCTTCAACCACCTCCCGGACACCTACGGTTTCCAGAGCTCAGCCGGCGGCCTCTCCTGCCCGCCCAACAGCCTGGCGCTGGAGGGGGGTCTGGGCATGATGAACGGCCACTTGCCGGGCAACGTGGACGGCATGGCTTTGCCTAGCCACTCGGTGCCCCATCTGCCCGCCAACGGTGGCCACTCGTACATGGGCAGCTGCGGCGGTGCGGCGGCCGGTGAGTACCCACACCACGACAGCTCGGTGCCCGCCTCCCCACTGCTGCCTGCTGCCGCTGGTGGGGTCATGGAGCCCCATGCTGTCTACTCGGGCTCTGCGGCCGCCTGGCCACCCTCCGCCTCCGCTGCGCTCAACAGCGGCGCCTCCTACATCAAGCAGCAGCCCCTGTCCCCCTGCAACCCTGCGGCCAACCCTCTGTCCGGCAGCCTCTCCACGCATTCCCTGGACCAGCCGTACCTGCACCAGAACAGTCACAACGCCCCAGCTGAGCTGCAAGGTGAGTGGGGAGGCTGGGCTGTCCGAGCCCTGGGAGACGGACGTCTATGAGTGTGCTGCGGAGCCAGTCCCCAAACCGCTTCACGCCCTGGGCCAGAGCCTGTGGCCCCTTCTGCGGGGTACTAACCCCAGTGCTGCAGGGAAGCATCAGCTCCCCAGGTGTCTCTCGGTCCTATCTTCCTCCATTTGAGGGATGAGTGCAGCTTGGAATCCCCCAGTGTGGGCTGAGAGATCGTTTTCTCTTTTAACTTCCAGCTGCTGGCTGCCCATCCTGGCCAGGTAGGCCCTATCCTCACTAAAAACATTTAGACCCCAATATTCTAAGTTTCCTTGGGTCCCTTAGCCCCCTAGCACCTCAGCAAGTTCCCAGGATGGAGCCAGGGCCAGCCCCGGCCAGTTGGCTCACCCTCTTCAATCGCCCCCAGAAAGCTGTGGGAGAGCGGCCTCTGCTCTGAGCTGGGCAGGATAGGAGAGTTAGGCCCGAAGCCGGCTGGGCCTGGCGCGCAGAGGCTCAGCACCCGGCCTTCCAGGAACCAGGCCTGAGTGTGTGAAAGCTGAGCTGGGGGTATTTTGTGGTGACAGAGGCAGACTGGGGCCCAGATCGAGGGGCCCAGAGTTGCAGGCCCCACGGACTCTACTTGTTAGGATCCAGGCTTTCAAGACCCCAGGTACTGCCACCCCGACCCCTCTAAGGAAGAAGATGGACAACCTTCCCCTTGGAGCCCTTTATCTTGGCCCCCAACTGCAGCCTTCTGGACCCGGTTCTGTAACGAGCTCGGCATGAACCAAGCAAAGGCCTGTCAGGGGTCAGCTGTCAGCAGCCTTCGGGACACAGGAGCTGGGCCTAGAGGCCAGAGGGCCACCTCTCCACAGGGGTCGCCTAGCTTGGCCGGCTTCAAACTCCTGGGCACCAGCTGCCCTGGGGCTTGGTTCTTCAAGGGGCCTTTCCTCTGGAGAAGCCACCCTTGGCCCCTGTGCTGGCCCCAGCCGGTCCGGCTCACTGCACCGGGACCTCGGCAGCATTTGGGGTTAGCCTTTGGGGCGGCACAGGCTTCAGGCTGCCCTGGGAGTGGAGGCCTCTGGGCCCTCCCTGCTGGCCCACCTCGGCCCCTTTCACCACTTCCCCTTCGGCCTCCGGAAGCTCCTGTCCCGGCTCTTGGTGTCCAAGGCAGGAGAGGCCCTGGCAGCCAGCGGGCACTCGGGGGACCGGGACCGTTGCCGGTGTTCTGGGATCTTCCTCTGGGGCGCTGGGCCCTGTGGAGCCCGGGAGCCCAGGGACTCGGGGAGGCGCCGCACAGGGGAGGCCTCGGGCCCTGCGGCCGAGCCAGGAGGGCCTGCCCTGTGCACCCGTGGGCAGCACTGCTTCTCCACCAGGACCTGTGACCTCGGGAGGCTCATACTTTAACGCCCCCCTTCCTGTCACCTTGCCCCACAGGCATCCCGCGGTATCACTCGCAGTCGCCCAGCATGTGTGACCGAAAGGAGTTCGTCTTCTCTTTCAACACCATGGCGTCCTCGTCCATGCACTCGGCCGGTGGCGGCTCCTACTATCACCAGCAGGTCACCTACCAAGACATCAAGCCCTGTGTGATGTGAGGCCACAGACCCCGGGGGCCCTCCGGGCACAGGCTGGCTGGCGCAGGGACCTCGGAACCCGTTGCCAGGAACTGCTTTATTCTCGAGGTATAACCGTCGGCAGAAGAAAAGGGTTTGACCCCTCCCCAACCGGATTATTCAGAAAGGAGTCCCCAAGGCAAAAACCGAGCAGTGGCCGGCACCTCCCCCCCTACTCCCTCAACAGTTTTTAAAAATGGCAGTGGTGGGGCTTGATCTGACTGCAGCTGTTGGTAAATAAATATCTATTTTTGATCCTATTGAAAGCGGCTGAGAAGGTGCTGTGCTGGGGAAAAACCCTCCACATCTAAACAAGAATTCTGCTGCGGTCTCCCCCTCTTCCCCTCCAGCGGCAAACGTCGGGGAAGGCTTTAGGAGAAAGGCAAACGTGTGAGGCCATCAGTACCAAATACTTGTATTTTTTGGTTGAGTATTTATCTTCTTATTTTTAACTTTTTTTTTTTGGAAAGAATGTCTTGGAATTTGCGTCGCCTTTTAGAGCCGTCTTTTGCAGGGAAGAGGGGAGCAAGAAATCGCCTTCTCCCTCCCCACCTCAGAAGTCCTCCGACCAACCACAGGTGGACCCTTGTGCGAATAACTTGCATTTCTGAAGCCACTGCTCCTCTTAGGAGAGAAACCAGAAGGCGCCCAGAAGCAGCGGCTCTCTGGCCTCTGTTGTCCCCGTCTGCCTTCCTCTTCTTCCTTTTCTTCAGTCTTTTTGGTTTGGTGTCGAACTTTATTTTGACTTTTCTGGTGAGTGTTCTTCTCCCGAGACCCAGCTGTCTCCCAGTCTCTACTGTAAACCTTCTGGTGGGGGAGCGGGCGAGCACGGCGCTGCGGGGACCGGGAGGCCCGCTGAGCGCGCCTATTCAGGATTGCGGTGACGCAGAAAGGTTAAGGCACTTTTAAAAAGAAAACCGATAGCAAGGCTCATCCTGTTATTTATTCTACTTTCTTTCCCTAATAATCGAAAACACCGCATAGGCTCCTCCGTTTATCAGTATTAATGGTGTAACTTTGTTGGCAATATTTGCCGCGTAGAATTTTTTTTAGATATCCATTGTAAATTTGAAGCTAAGTCCGATCTGTGTAAAAACAAATTTCCATATGTTTTATATAAATATATATATATATATAAAATGAAGGACTCCCCCCCTTTTTTTAGTATTTTGGCTGCTGGAGTGCAGCGTTTGTGACACGTATTTTAAATTTCCTTCTGCACTGTATAAAAATGACAATTTGAGGATGTTTTTGCCTTTTGTGTATTTTTTTCCTAAGAAAAGAACAAAAATAAAAATGTGTAACATTTGTACATGGCCTTTAATATTGTATCAATTAGAAATAAAATCGCACGAGTATTTTATCGGGATTGCAGAGTGTCTTCCAACCCCAAAAAACAGAGACCAGTCTGGGATTTCTAGACTTTTTTTTTTTGCATTTAAAGTATGGATGATTCTTCATATTTTCTCTCTCTTTTTTATTTGTTGGCTAATCCTTCTCTTTTCACTCCTCGTTTCGCATTGAACTGAAATCTGGACAAGAGTAACTATTTTTCTTGGCTTCTGTTTTTTAAGAAGAGCCCTCTGCCCCTCTAAATGTCATTTCTTGTTTTAAAGAAATAATCAAACATTTAAAGAAAAGCCGCAGTCCTCCTTCCGCCAGAAAAAAACCATGTATATATACACATATATAAAAAATATTTTAAACTTTTTTTTGGCCACTCCAAGACCAGTGAGGATTTTACTTTTGAGTTTCAGACTTTACTGTTCCCATATTCCAGCTGTTATAAATCATGGACCATCCTTTAAGGTTTTTTTGTTTTGGGTTTTTTTTTTTTTTTGGTGCCCTACACTTGGTTTTCCCCAAAAGAGAAGTGAGTAAAATCTGAGCAAGAAAAGGGCCCTTGCCGGGAGAGCAAGGTGACAGGCACGTTTCTCGTCTGCTTACATTTCCCCCTAAATCATTAGGGGGAAAATCCATTTTAAAAAGCCTGTCTCCCCTCCTGACCCTCTTTCTATCCCAATTCCCAGCTACCTAGGAAAACAAACACAATTGTCAGCGCAGCCGTTTAAGACCCACCACAGTTTCTCCTCATAGTGGGGTCGTGAGCCTTTGAACCTGGTTCTTCTCAAATTTGACATTTTGGACATGAGGGTAATTTCTCCGGTGCTCTGTTACATCAAAATTATCAATAAACTCGCCCGGGCAATTAATGCCCCCAACTAACAGCTGTCCATAAAACCAAGATAAAGGGGACAGGAAAAAGCCGGCGACTCTCTCCCTGGGGTCTTGGGCAGTCGAAGCGGTAGGCCGGGGTCTCTCTGGCAGCGTGCTGGGAGCAGCTTCTCAAGGGCAGAGAAGGCACTGTCCTCCGGGTGGAGGCCACCTCTCCGCGTCCCCCGTCTCCCACCGGTGCTCAGGAGAACAGGGCCATCGAAAAGCCTCAGGTCTCCAGCGAGGACCCCTTGCACTGACACTCCAGACAACCTCCGCAGGCAGGAGCGGGGCTCCCTCCTCCCTCCCTCGGAGCCTGCGCCCCAATTAGGACGAGGCTCCGGGAAGTGGGGCTGATTAGGAGAAACCCAATGCCAGTCCAGTCGGCGCACTCCCCGGTCTCCTGTGCACCGTCTCCAGCCCCCGAGCCCATTTGCTTGGCCCCTGCTTGAGCCAGAGGCCGCCTTGCGCCCTGGTAGTGCACTTCGGCTTTGGCGCCGCTTGACCAGCGTCCAGGGCGGTGGTGAACCCCGGCTTCCTGTTCATCTCCCGGGCTGTGCCTTCATTTCAGCAGGGTCTCCCAGCGTGCCGCGTCCTGGCCAGGCTGGGTAGGAGGCACCCAGAGGGGCCTGTGCAGGAAAACCGGCCCCGGGGAGCCCAGAGATGGGCCTGGCCTGTCTTGGGGCCTGACCCGGGGCCAGGGCATGAAAGAAAAGTTCAGCCTTCTCCGCCAGGAGAGCCTGGCTCCAGGCAAGGCCGGAAGGGCCAGATTCTACAGGCATAATGGCCTCCGCACCCGCGCCTGAGATTCCACGCTGCCGATGCGGGAGACCATGCTTCCTTGGGTCGAGCCTTCCCTGAGGCCAATTTCGCCCGGCTCGCTCAGGGAACACAGACAAGGGTGCCAACACAAAAGCATGCCCAGCTTGTGCACATTACCAGCTTAAAATGCAAAGCCGCTTCTGAGTCTGGTGCAAAATCACCTGCCCCGTGCGCGTAGAAGTGTATTGGTCTAGCTTAGGGGCTTTCTCTATAGAATTCATTCAAAAGTTCTGCGTATACATTTAGTGGGTTTGGGTTTGTCCTGGAACAGTGCAGTCAAGGTACCCTAAGGGTATGAACACCTCCCAAAAATAATACGCCAGGAGGCAGGGAAGCAGCCAGGACGTATGTGATACGGTTTCTGTTTGTGGGTTAGATATCTCGCGCGTGGAAGCCGCGGTTCTCGGCGTGGGGCTGATGCCCAGGACACAGCTGAGCCTCGGCTGCTGGCCATTGCGGCCCCGGGCGGCGGCAGGAGCAGCAGCAGCGCCTTGTGCAGCAGCCCAGCTCCCCAGCCACTGGCAGACGGCGCTCAGGGTGCGCACTTCTGATGGGAAGGTGCCTGGCCCTCGAGGCCTGCCATGCCCCACTGTTTTCTTTTTCCTTTGGGGCTGGAGGGCTAGGGACCGGGCAGCGGAGGGGCACTGAGGGCCTGGCTCCCCGCCTGCAGCTCTCCGGGAGGTAGTGGAAAGAGGGCGCTCAAGTTCCCACTCTGCCACCGCTTGACCTGGGCAAGCCACATCACCACTGAGCCTCGGTTTTCCTCATCTCTGGTAACAATGTTCTGTTGGCCATTGGAAGGTAGTGGTCAGTGAGATGGTGCTCGTCGGGAGCAAGAGGACAGCCTGGCACTGTGGAGCCCAGACAGGAATGAGCCCTGAGATCTTGGCATTTCTCATCTGCCTCCCCTGCAGTCTGGAGGCGGCTGCTATACGAGGTGCAAGAACCGTGTTTCACAAGGCCTCCTGCTCAGGGGCTGGGGAACCGCTGGACTCCCCATCTTCCAATACGACGCACCTGGACTTTTGCTCCCTTCCCAGGGAGAAGGGAGACCTTCTGTTTGACTCAAGAGATGGAATTCTGATGGAGAGGGGTGATGTTGAGTCTGAGGTTCTGCCTCGGATCTGCCCCAAGACCCCCTAACTCCAGGTCAGAAAGCCCTGAACTCAAGGGCTTCACTTCTGATGGCAGGTCTTAGGCTGTGGCCCAGGAACTGCCCCCATCAGAAATACTCAACTCAGTACTCAGTACTCTACTCAAGCTGCAGATGCGGGGTTGGTAGGGGGAAGGCAGGGGCTGAGAGTCACTGGATTAGACTCTCATGAGGTGGGACCCAGGAGTCCACAGTCTCACAGGTTTCCAGGTGGTCCCGGTGGGTGCTAAGTTTAGTCTCTCCTCCAACGTTCTCTGGGCTCCTGAGAAAATGCTGGTGAAGGCGTCTCATGTGGCCTCTGCTGCCCCCTCCCGCCCAGCGGCCCGGCGGCTTGCGAATCTAGGCAGCAGCTGACTGCGGAACTTGGGGTCCAGGCAGGCAGATGCAGGGCTAGAGCTCAGGAGGCAGCGAGTGCCGGCCCCATGGCCACCCTCTCTACACACCACTTCCGTTCACCTTCTCAGCAGCCCTCTTAGGCAGGTCATATGACTTACTGCTCCCACTTTCCAGATGCAGAAACGAGCTCGGAGAAGTTAGGAGACTTTATCAAGACACGGCTGGTGAGGGATAGAATGTGCACACAGACCCAGGACTTTCTGGCCCCAAAGCCCATGTCCCTGACCATCATGTCTCATGGCTCCTGGACACCCATTTTCCTCCAGCCACGAGGCCTAATGAGAAAAGAGGGACGCTGAAGTGTGGTCCGTGACCCAGGCTCTGCCACTTCTGGCTTCGGCTGGGGAGACGGCAATGGGCAGGGGCCACACAGGGGATGGGGATCTTTCAGACCCTTGCCTCCACTGGGACGGGGAGGGGAAGGCTCTCCCTGGGGCCCTGGCTCAGACCCCTAACGTCAGGTTCGCCTTCTCTCTGGGACAAGGGACTTTGTTTTTATGGGTTCCCACCATGGCCCCCCCGTGAGAGCTCCCTTCACTTCCTTGGGCCCCTTGGTCAAAGAGAGGCAGAAGCTCAAGGCCAGAGGGGCCAGCCGGGGCAGCACTGCAGCTGCGCCTCCCGCTCTGCTTCTGGAATCTTCTGAGCATCAACAGCTCAGAGTTCTGGAGGCCCTTGTTGAGCATCTCCTGCCGGCAAGCCAAGTCCACTCACGACAGGACACTGACTAACTGTGGGGCCAAGACAAATCATGGGCCTTTAACAACCGCATTGATTTACGTGCTGTGGGGATGGGCAGGGAAAGAGGGGTGAGGGACGTTCGCAAATATAAAGTGTCGTTGGCACAAAACACTGGATGGAGGAGGAGCCGCCAGGGCTCACCCAGTCAGGCACACTGAGCACCCACGGCCACTGGACCACAGGATTCAGAGGCTGCCACAGGCCAGTGCACTGTTTACAGCACCAGGATACTTGGGGTCAGTCATGTCAACACTCTGAAGAGGCGACCTCACCAAGGCCGGGGCAACCCCAGCCCTGAGCAGAAGCAGAAAGCCGGTGCTGTTCAAGACCCCAGTGTGAGCGCGGTCACCAAGGTCCCCTCCAAGTCTCACAGAGTTGTAGGCTGTCTGTCTGGGGACGCAGAGAGGGCGAGCCTGTCCAGAGTGGACAGAGTGCTGGGGACAGGCGTGGGCTGTGCCCTGCAGCTTATTTTCCATTGGGCACCGTCAGGAGGACGGGACGGCAGCTCTAGGGGAAACGCTGCAGCTGGACAGTGGTCTGCGGAGCAGGGGCAGTGATAAGCCTCCCCAGCCATCTTATGAAAACCACAGCATCACATCAGGGAGGAGGCATGGACCCTGAGTCCTGCTGCGTCTGGGGTTTACAGACATGGGGCAGGTGCTCAGATAACCCCTGGAAAAGGAAGAAGCATTTCTGTACTTGGAAATCTCCCCCAAAGCAAGCCATAGATCAGCACACCGTGTTTCCGGGTCCTGCTCTGACACCTTCACATTGTCACAGCCTGGGTGAAGTGGGGAGGGCTGGGCCACCTCTGTCCAAAAGGTGAGAAGCCTGGCGGGTCCTTCCCTGGGGAGGGAGCTCAGGGTCAAGGGACCCTCCTTGGGAGAGGAGAGGCAGTCCAGCATCAGACCCGCCCCGGGTTCGCCCCTGGCTGTTTCTCCATGGGGCGGCAGCGCCACCTGCTGTTCATTTTGAGGTTTGTGTTGGCCGCCAGCAGGGCCCCACAAAGAAAGCTATTTCTCCTGAACAGGGACGGAAGCTGTGCAGAAATGAACCCGATTTTGATGTTTTAGGCCCTTTGACCTTTGTTAGGGGGTAGGTAGCTAGCTTTTTTTGGGAGAGGGCCAAACTAAATGAATTTAATCTTTTCCTAATTACACAAACGATAGGGCTTATTTAAAATAAAATAAATGAGCCATAGAAAAGTGAAAGAAGAAAGCAAACATCGCTTCAATACGCCACCCGGCCCCCAAGACAGCATGTGGGCCCCAGGAGACACCTCCCTGCACACACACAGACCCTGCCATCCCTGAAGAGGCAGGTCACGAACATAGTGGTTGAGACTTTGGGAGTCAGAGGGCCTGAGTTTGAGTCCTGACTCCACCTCTTCCTGTGAGCTCTGGCCAGTGCCTGTCCTTTCCACGCCTCCTCTTCCCCGTCTGTAAAATGGGGATGATGGCAGGAGCACCTCTCTCAGCATTAAGTAAATTAGAAAAACAAAAACAAACAAAAAACCTCTGAAGGGCTTACAGGTGAAGAAACCAAGAGAGGGCAAGCACTCTGCCTAAGGATGCACAGCTAGGACAGACAGAGCTGGATGCACTGAAAACCCTGGTGGGCGTGGCTTCAACACCACATCCTCAGCCACTCAGTCGATGGTCTCTCTGGTGTCCCACGGGCCACCGTGGCTCCCAGCTACTCCTGAGGCCTGTTGGTGGTTGAGATGATGGACCCCTGTATCCCCAGAGGATGGGCTTCTCCTGTGCCGGGGGGGGGGGGCCGAGGCCCTGGGGCTGAAAACCAGCTATGCAGTGTGACCTGACCAAGTCATATAAGCTCTCTGAGACACATCTTTCTCACCTGGAAAATGGGGACATAACAGAATCTGTTTTGTGGGTTCTTCTAAGAGTTAAGTGAGTTAATCCGACTCTAAGGCAGAGAAGGGTGTTTAGTTTGCTCACAACTCAGCAGTTTAGGGTCTGAGTTTATTGCTTCCAAACTATCCAAAGTGCAAAATGTCCACATTACATGGTCCCATGTCAGCTCCTATTATACCCTTCATGATTTATGGACATCGAAAATAAAGGATTCCATTCACAAGAAGAAATCCTACCCCATCCACTAAGAGGAATGGGAGCATGGGCTCCACTATGCAGAAGCCTCTGCTTGTCTGCAAGATTGCCGAGGTTGTCTCTGCTGAAAACCTAGGATGATGACAAGGACTGGCAAAACGATGGGACTTGCAGGGGAGGACACGGCATGGGATGGGGACAAGCGGGGCTCCGCCATGTGCCAGGGAACAATGCACCACAATTCAGTGCCTCAGTCTCTTCATCCACACATGCAGTAAAATACAGGGCTATTTCCAGCAAGAGAGGCAAAGCTGGCCCGATGACCATCACATGTTGGGCTTCCAACAAGGGGAGCTACTTAATGATGTGCAGACCAGGGCTGAAGGCAGCAGGACAGACGTGACACAGAGTGGGAACACTGCCTAGAGACTCTCCTGCAGGCTTCTGAACTGAGCAGACCTGGCCCCAAGTGTGTCTCTGCCACCAGCATGTGCACCCTGGGGGAAACCGCCACCCCCGACCCCGCATTCCTCTTCTAGAAAGCGCCCCTGGTTTTGTCTGCAAGGTGCAGGTGACCCACAGTGACACAAGACAGATACGTGGATAACTCTGGCTTAGTCTACCATCAGCTGCAACCTGACTCTCGGCTTCACTAGGGAAGCTGGGGGGAATACGGACAAGTCTCCTGGTTATCAGTCTGTGAAGAGGGACATCCTTCTAAAGTGACTGTGAGGGTGAAGTGATATCATGCACTTGCATATCTATGAATATAATTTGTATTCTGAAGTTGTACCTTCAGTACTATATATGTATTTATAAATCCATCATACCATTTATACATGAATATCATTATCTATAATGTCAATGAAATTATGCGACTGATTATTAATGAAGACTAAATCACTCTCCAAATTTAAAGCAGCAAAATTCATTCATCTCACTCCTGACTGCAGTCTGGGCAGGGCTCAGTGGAGATGGCCCGTCTCTGTTCCAGGAGGCACCGGCTGAGACGGCTCATCTGGGGCTGGGGGACCCACTTCAATGGTGCACCCGCGAGGCTGGCGAGGTGGTGGTGCTGGCTCCTCATGGCTGGGCCTCTGCCTGGGAAGCTCGGGCTTCTTCACAGCGCGGTGGCCAGGCTCTAAGGGGCCTGAGCAGATGAGGTGGAAGCTGCCAGTTTCTTAGCCTCTTCATGCAAGCTGGCAGTGTTCACCCAGCTGTCCCAGATCCCAGATTCAAGATCTACACAGACGCCTTCTCTAAATGGGGCTGTTGAAGAACTTTGGGGAAACATTTTACAATTTCCACAGCATTTAATAAAACAGGGCAACAAATTTGAGCCATTATTATCAGGAGGAAAGACAGAAGGTATCAGCAGAATATGGAAGCCAACCAAGCTGAGGCTGTCACCCCGCCCTCAGTGCAGAAGAGCGGGGTCAGGTAGGCGGTGCCCATTAGAGAACGCTGTGGGAGGTGACACCAACCTCTTCCTCCTGCTTTTACACATGGGGTTCTTCCCATGTGTAAGATTTACTTCCCCGGGACAGCTCCCCACCCCAAAAAAAACCATTCTGAAAATGACTGGAGGCCTTGGTACCCGTTGTATTCGGAACACTGGCTGAGTTAGATCCAGATACCCGAGAAGTGAGTTCAGCAGTCCCCACTGGGTTTTCCCGCTGGGAGCAGGGTGTATGAGAATCAGAACTGAAATTCTGAAAGAGTCACCTGCAAGCCAAGTGCTTCCCAGGGGCCTTGGCGGGAGGGAGAGGATATAGTGTGTGGTAGTGCTTCCCAGGAAGAGGAGAGGTGAAGGGACAGAGCCTCAGTTCTGCTCCTTTGGCAACAAGGCGGATGCTTCATCTCACGTCTAATAAGATCATCCAGTCCTGGTTCCTTACAATTCAGTGTGAAGGTTTCTCAGGCTCAGCCAGCAAGAGTGCTGGCATCGATTACTGATGTCTGTTGTGGGTGTGGGTGTGGATGGAGAGCTCCGTTTGCCAGCCCTGGACCTGGTTACTGTTTTTTTTAAGTGTTTCTGCCGTTTTATCTTCTCTCCAATCCATTTCTTCACCAAATGTAAGCTCTTTTGTGGTTTTAGCTGCACTGGCTCCCTTCCTGAGTTTTGTCCTCAGCCTTTTCTAGCTGCAGTCCTCTGTCGTCACGTTTCTGTCTCCTTACGTGAGGTCTGGGGGGAGGTATGTGTGTGTCACTGGATGGGAACGAGGGAGGCCAAGTGATGGCTGAAGGACAATGGGAGGGCAGACCTACAGAACTTACGGGCAGGACCCTCCCCAAGGAGTCCGGAGGGTAGGCTGCCTGCTGCACAACCCCCAACCCGGCGGCTTAGGGGCTGGGTTGGGGAGGATGGGGTGTGAAAAGAGTGAACAGTGCTATTCTCTCTAGTCTGCAGCATTCCCTTGGTATCTGCAGGGGATTGGTTCCCAGGGGTAAAAATTCCCAGCTGGCTGAACACATGGTGGATATGGAACCCGTGTGTACAGAGGGCAACTGAAATGCAGGGAAGCCAGCTGGGCTCTTGGGGCAGAGGCCACGGTCCAAGCACCCACTTTACCTCTGCCTGGGTCTGGAGCCCTGAATAAGCTTGTTAAGCCTTCTGAGAGCAAGTGTTTCCGTTTTTAATGGTCATCCATTCACTGGTGCAGGTGATGCATTCTTACCGAAAGGCTGACCTCTCCCCCACTGGAACGTGCAGCCCTAGCCTCAGGGAGTCTCCAGCCCAGTGGGGCCTGGGTGTGAGAATGGGGCAGGGAGGGGGGCAGAAGTGGAAAGAGATTTGAAGCTAATGGAGATAATTCTCTATCAGGCTCAGCTCTTCCAGAACGGGCTGTGGGACTGGATGGGGGGAATCACTTCCTCTTGGGAGGCCTCAGTCTTCTCATTCGCAAACATGGGGAGCGCACTGTCTGCTGCTTCAGAGTTCAGTGTGTGATGGGGTCTGGCCCACAGGGAACATGGGACACTTGTACTTGTCTGCATTAGAACTAGGGTGACACGCTCGCTGCCTGCATCACAGGAGCACTAAGCACTCCCCCGAGCATCCCAGAGGCTGACTGGAGAGGCAGGAGACAAGTGCTGTAATACACATTTATCCTAATGTTTCAAAAACGATTTAAGTAATACTGAATGAAATCATCAATGCATGGTGTCAAATATTAGAAAAGAACACACAGAAATTAAGACACTTGGAACACACTAGCTAATGCTGCTGCTCAGAGACGCATCCCACAGCAGCTGTCCTGGGGGGCTCATCAAGATTCTGGACCGACCAATTGAAACCTGACACTCGCCGGGGGGATGAGGGAGTAAATTCCTCCTTCAATTCAGGGCCCTGCCCATCCTTCCTACCCCAATGTCATCAAACATTCTCTTCTCTCCAAATTCCTTTACATTTATTTTTAAGTTTAGATATTTAATTAGCCTGGAATTTATTTTTATGTGTGGTATGATTTAGAAATCCATGCTGCTTTATTCACCTTCAAAGCAACAAATCCACAGGGGGCACTATCACTCTGCCCACTCACGGATAAGCACACGCAGTTCAGAGACGAGGTAGATGCTGGACCACACCGCAGGAGGAGGGCAACACTGATGCCCTCAGCTGCACATGTGGGGTTTGTAGCTTATGCTGTTAATCTTAGCTGTGTTTTACAATTGCACAGAAGAAAGACTGAAAGTAAATAAGGGGCAGTGTCAAGGCTGCTTAAGAGGTGGGGTGAGGGGGTGATGCCCTTCATACGTCTCACATTCCAGAACTTCCAAAATGGATAAGTTTACTTTTATAAATAGAAAAAGACTCTAAGTGACGGTAAGCAGTGAGCTTCCTAAGAAACAGAACGTTAGAACGGGTCAGGCCCTAGAAGCCAACACGCTCGACACTCTCATTCTAAAGATGAGGCCGCTAAAGCCCGAGAGGCCCCATGACTTGCCCACAGCGCATGACCCGTGAGCTGACGGGGCGACCCCAGGGTCCAGCGTGTGCGGCACAGAGCTGAGGGTGGGATTCTGGAGACTGTGCTGCTGCAGATTTGGCAGGAGTCTCCTTGCATCTGTGGGCAAGGCCACACTAACATTTAGGAAAACACAGGATGGGACCCATGAATCGTGAGAGCTCTGCTTAAAAGGGGTTCATATAGTCTAAGTGCTTTGTCAAGTGCTCATTTTCCATTATTTTCTTTTATTATGTGAATTATACAATTATGATGCTGACAAGTACTCAAGAGCCTTGGGAACCAGAAGCTGGGTCTCTGAGCGCTCCTCCCAGCGGCCCGAGGTGGATGCTGGGAAGGCGCGCAGGTGATACGTCTGGGGCACTTACATTTCAAGCCCTCGGTCTTAGTTTCCATCATGATCATCTACTGTTCACAAACAGAAACATGATGAGCGCATTCAGAGGATCTGGGTATCAGTACATCTGGGTTATCTTCACTGTGAGCGACAGAAAACCCAGCGACCTGGCTCAACCCGGGGATCATCCCTGATGTGCAAGGTGCTGGCGCCAGGCTCCCTGAACACCCATGCCTGCACTCTCTCGGCTCCAAGAGACCCATCCACGTTCACATCTTCCCTGAGCTGCTGTGTATCTGCTGTGGTCCTCGAGGCTGGGGCCCAGCGGGGACTGAAGACTGGCACAGGCCCATTTCCTGTCCTGGAGTGTGACTCCAACGTGGCAAACCCACAAGAAAACCGCCAGCAAGAATGGGACAAGAACATGCCAAACACAGGAAGCACTCTGGGAAAAGGGGGAAAACCAACCGGAGTGAGGAGTTCAGATGAGCAGGCTGCACCTCTGGACCAGGCGGTCAGTTGGCCTGCGACGGCCGAGCTGAACACAAGTGACAAAGCTAAACCAGCCGTGGGATGGGGACGGACGGTTCAGGTGGGAAAAGAGCCAGCACAGAGGCCTCAGGGCTGGTCCTGGCCTGTGTTAAGATATCCTACCTTCTTGTTTTGTTCATGACAACGTGGAAAGTCTGCATTTAATAAGCAAATCTAAAGACTGATTCTCTTTCCAAAGGGAGACTGAGTGCCTAGAGAACATTTTCTTCACAGTGTGGGCAAGGCTGGCCTCTTGAGACATAATAATGGGCTTAAAACACACTCAGTAAGACCCTTGGTGAAAAAATAAAAATTTCCAATGCATATACATTTGAATAAATAAAATCTCCACATAAATGCTTATTTTGACTTTTTGTCTAGCATCAATTGCAAAAGCACTTCTGGTTAGAAAGCATTGTTCTGCCAAACTCCAGCTTGCTTTTTAGGAACAGAGAACTGGAGGAAAAGACCCAGAAATCATATGGCAGGGGGCAAGCAGGAGTGCGAATGTCTGGCCCCGCCTGTGATATAGGCTGGGACAATCCATTTTCCAAAGCCAGGGTCCCCTAGGACAGAGCTCCCTGCTGTGCAAGAGGAGCTGGCCGAGAGCAGGGGTGCTCACCCAGAGGGAGTAGCCTGGCTGGAAAGGTAAGGAAGGGACAAAGGTAAGACCACACAGCCGAGGGGCCACGTCAGACCAGCCTCCATGTCCGACACCAGGACTGAGATGTGACAAGCAGTTTGTACCCAGGGGACTGAACCACCGGGCTTCTCTGATCTGAATGTACCTTTCCCCCTCCAGCAGTGCCAGGCTAAGGAGTCAGGAACACAAAGTGTCTCCTGGTTTTGCCCCTCTGTGCTCCTACATCTGGGCCTCCCCGGCCGGATCCTCCATCCACCGTCCCTTAATCCTCTGCGCCTCACAAGTCCAGAATTCAGATTCCTCTAAATCGCTGCCGCCATTTCCTACTTGTTTATTGCCCACTCTGTCCCCTAAACCAAGAAACCAGCAGGGCTGTGACATCCAACAGGCTGCAGGACCAAGGAAAACCAGAACCTGGATGTGGAGCTTTCCGGCTCCAGAAGGTGGGGCGTGCATTATGGGCTGACTTCCCTGCTCCTCTGAGGACTGCAGGGCAGTAACTGGAGCCGATTCCCCAGAAAGGCTTGAACTCAAAGCAGGCCACGCAGCACTCGCTCCACCACATCCTGCTGTGCTGGCTGCGAAGTTCGCTGGGGACCAGAGCGAGACATGGTCATGGGTCAGCGACGCTAGGGCGATGGTCAGGGTGAGGCTCTTCCGCGCGGCCACCCACCAGATCGCTGGTCCTCTGCTGCCTGGCCCGTGCCACCTTCAAGGCATTGGCGCCCAGGTGGAAGCCCTGCAGGCAGAAGAGGGCCCGCTGGGCCGAGGCGGCATCCCGGTAGTGGAGGAAGGCCCTGCGCTGTGGCCCCTGCCAGGTGAGCCGGAGGGGTGCCGCACCCAGCACGCCGAGGGCTGTCTTCAGCTCGCTCACCCGGGCGTCCCGTGGGAGGTTCCCGACATAAACAGTGTTGGAAGGCACATCCTCCACCTGCCCGGAGCCCAGCTCTGGCAGGGGCGGGCCCCGCGGCTTTCTGACGATGCTTGGGGTGGCCAGAAGGTGCCGGGGCTCATCCCGAAGGGTGACATCCTTCCCAGCCTGCTCCTCTCTGCAGCGCAGGCTTCTGAGAATTGGGATTTTCCCCAGCATCTCCCAGCTGATCTGAAAAAGTAAAGCAGTTCAGCTAGTCTCGGGGTGTCCCAAGGGACCAAGACTTCTCATGAGGGAGGAAGACACTCAGGGGCCTCTGGCACAGAGGCTCGTGTAAGACATGAGCACACTCAGGCCATCCACCTCCACCTGCCACTCTGCGTCTGCCCAGTGCACCATGGCAGCTCGCCAGAACAGGCAGCTTTCTCCATCTTCCTGGGGGCCCAGGAAGCAGATAACCGAGGCCTCCCACCTGGAAAAGGAAGAGCTAAGGTCACTGGTATAAAGGTTATGGGGTTACAAATGGCACCTGCCCTGGTGAAACCCCAGGATAATGGGGGGGCTTCTGCCTCCGTGCCTCGCTCCCCTGCCCCCAACCTATGCCTTTGGGTAGGATGAGGTCTTCAATGGGGCCATGGGGATCTCCTCCTCCCTGCCTCTCTGCTTAAGGGCCAAATCCATCAAGGTGTCACTGAAAAAGCACCAACAAGGAGAATCTGAAGCAGAACCGTACACTGAAAACACTTTCTAGCAACGTGTCATCAAGCTACAAAATAACAAACAGCACACACGTTCCATCTCAACGAGCAGGCCTTCCATACAAAGGACATCTTAGGACATCTTTAGTTTCTTGGTCAAATCGATCAACAAAGGTTTCCTGAGCACCTGCAGCAATGGAGGCAACAGAAGAGCCCTGGTACTCGAGACAGAGCCTGAATTCGACACCCATGGCTCCGTCCCGTAGGGCAGGTATTCTGGGGGCTGCCTGTTGGGCCAGCATGAGCTTGGACAGCTGAGCCCGGGCAAAACTGGTCTCACATCTCTTGAGGAATCACATGGCAGAAGAGGGACAGAAAGACATGGTCAGTTCTTTTTGATAATTCATTTTTTAAATACTGCCTTTTTGGGGTTTTTTATTTTTTATTTAATTATTATTATTTTTTAATGCAGGTATTGGGGATTGAACCCAGGACCTCATGCGCTTCCCCCCGATGATTCATTCTTTAGAGATGCTTTCTGTGTTGTGTTGGGAACACAAAGCTGGTAAACGGTCAGTTGCCAAGAGGCAAGCATGGGCCAAACACAGGATGCCCAGACACGGGCCAGAACACTAGTCAGCACACAGGCAGACAGGCAGACTTTTCCACAAAAATAAACAGTTCAATGAGTACTAGTGTTCTCAGTACACGCAGGATCACATATAGCTTAGGGTAATGGTTCTTATCCTTGGCAGGATATCAAGGACCCTGGAGAGAAGTTGGGCTTCCCTCCCTGTCCCTGGTCCACCTCCGTCGGCTCAGATTCTCATGTTCTTTCAGAGTTTTCTAAAGCAGACCTAAATAAACTGGTCATAATTAGATTCTTCAGGATTTCTTAAGTTACTAAATTAAGCATTTAGAAAAGCCGATCAACTGCAATTACAATCAAACAAAAAGTATGACTGTCATTAAATGAAAGACTAAATATTACCCCACTCCAAGCACCAGCAGCAGGAACCACGAAGCTGCACCTCCTGGTAAACACCGTGTGTCCACCGGGGCCACCGTGAGGCAGTCTCGGCCGGGTGACTGCCCCTGAAGTGCTGAAACTCCTGTGGGTTTTTGCCCAGGGGACCCACAGGGCTACCTGAGGCAGAAGTGTGTGTTCTCAGGAAGCCTGACCCACGGGGCAAGGCTCCACACTCAAGAAGCAGGAATCCATGCTGAGATGTGTGTGAAGGGAGTACACATCCTTCTGTGCCCCTCCCTGGCGCTACCTTATCTTAAGCTGGCACACTTATAAACAGCCATCAGCTGCAGAATCGGGAAAGCAACCAGCATGCACCGTGAACCGCCCGGGTCCACAGAGCGGCCACGGAGGCACACACCAGGGGTCTCTGGGGTTGGAAACGCAGAGACGCACGGCTTTCATGTGAGACTGCTGTTTCAGGAGCCCTGCATTCTTTGGGTAAGAATGACAAAGCTCAATGCTGGCTCCCTCTCCGCCCTCCACGAGTCCTAAAGGAGAAATCTCCCTGATCACCAGGCGGGTTCTGCCACTTTCCAGCTGCCTGCCACCTCTGCCATCTCTGCGCTCCATGGGAGGGGACGGCAGGGGTTGAGGGCAGTTCCACGGCTGACAGAAAAGCCTCAGGAGCCAAGTGGATGGGCTGGACCTCCATGCAGGGCCCACGGCAATGCTACTCTATTTTCTCTGCCTGGCAATCAAGAACATTTATTACATTTTGTCAATTTGCCACGTGAAACGAAAGATTTTGCTTGTTAATCAAACATAAAAAAATTATGCTCTCTGTAACTAATCACCCCATTTAAAAAGTTAGTATAAAGCAAAATTGATACTTTTTTTTTTGGTACAGTACAATCACTTTTGCTGAAGCATGTGGATGGCAGTCAATTATAAATATGTGTCCCCTTTAAAGATTAAATTTAAAACCCTAGAAATAGGTGCTAAGTCCAACACAAAGGCATCTGCCCAGAAAAAGACACTCGGTTCTAATCTCACCTCTGTCACACTGGGGTCACATTTTGGTGTAAGCTGCTTTTCTCTCTGGTTCCCACTTCACTTGAGTGGAAGATAAAGGAGCCTGAGAAGGAGGACCTTTAAAATCCTTCTCTCTCAATAATGCTAGGACAGTAAAGACACACAGAAACACCAGAAGCATCTCTAACGTGAACTACAGTTTCCACAAAAACCACTAGTTCTCCTGCACAAGTCTACGCTTACCATGGCTGATGAAAATGCTTTTAGACACTTCCCAATGACCGAGGTGAAGTCCTGCTAGAGGAGGCCTGCTCAGGAGGAGAAAGGAAATGCGGTGTCCTCCACGGATGTCATTCAGGGGTTTTCTAAGGACAGTATCTCTTAATTGCAATGTGGCTTGTTTAACACACCTTTCTGCACATAACTGGTCACAGATGTCGCTCAGTAGACAAGGCCCCACAGGGCCAGCCCCTCCGCAGTGAGAGTGCAGGACGGGCTGGCCCCTGAGCACACCACTGCCCCATCGGACCACACCTGGGGTCAGGAAGACGTGGCTGCTTGGTGGCAGCCATGGACATCACTAAGAACTATTTAGTAAAGAACATTTTTATTTTCTGGTAGACACGATCACCTTACAACCTGTGCTACAAAATGCCAGTTTCCATCTGCATGCCGTGGCTCCCGCCTGGTCCTGATTTGAGTTGGGGGCAGAATGCCAGGCCCACAGGAGTAGTGCGGTCTCCCTCCCACCGGGCAGTTCAGAGCCTGGGGGGACAAACGCCTGCCCCATGGCTCTCGGCTTCACCCCACAGCCCAGAGCGCCAGCCCCTGGAGAAGACCGGCCCGTGTGTGTGGCCCACTTCACACACAGGCAGAAGCTTTACACAACATCCTGGATGAGCCAGTGTCACCTACTCACACAAGTATGACTTCTAAGAACTGTTGCATATTTAACTATTTTGGATCTCGAGTTCTCATTTTTACCTCCGGAGAGCACACTGAGAACAGAGGCCACACCTTAATTCTGCAAAACTGGATTCAAACATAGCTAAAGCTGAAAAGTCTGCTTTGGAAAACAGTCATAAAATTCCAAATGTTTTGTCCACTAAATAGTTTGATTATTAAAGTAATACATACTGGCTGTGGGAAATTTGAGGGAAAAAAGTAGAAAACAAATCTGAAACCCTATCCCACAGAGATAACTACTGTTAATCTTCCAGTGTGTTTCCTTTTGTGTTTTTTCTATGCGTATTTTAACATAATAAGCAAAACACAAAATTATACTTCAAACATATATAAATTTATACTCTGCTTTTTACACTTAAAATTTCTTATACCACAAACATTTCCTCATGCCATTAAACATTCTTTAACAATGCTGTATGCACAGCCTACTGGCATTTAGGTCACTAACTTTCCCCATTCTAAGGCACTGCAAACCTGAGGACACAAATATCTTTATCTGAGTTTATAAATATTTCTCTAGGACAGATCCCTACGAGATGAATTACTAGATCAAATGCAGTCACTCTTTCGAAATGAAAGCATCGGATGAGTGTTTATGTGGGCCGGGGAGCTGAGCTTCAAGGTGCCAGGACTGCTGCTGCCTGCAGGGGTGCTTTCTTTGAATCCCTGTTCCCAAGGCGCCCTGCCACCCTTCAGAAGTCAATGTGGCATGCTCCAACCCTCTGAGAATGGCCCTCCCACGCAGGCCGGTAGGGGTGGACAGGCTATACGGTGTGGAAGCTACAGAACTATTTGCTTCTTTGTGTCTAAGCCCAAGAACGGCCCTGGCAGAATCCCATTTCCTTAATTAAGGAGAAAATGAGTTGACAAGAAAGTTAGTTGTTCAGGTTCTGGCCAATGGCGTCACGCTGCTCTCCTTGGTACCTTACGGCAATGACTGCGGGGAGTAGAGGAGGGTGCTCCCTGGACTGGGGCCCTGGTGGCAGGGAGCACGACCTCCCAGGTGCCCTGGGTTCCATCTGTGAGGCGGCCCCTCACAGATCATCTGACACATGGCTGTCCACAGGGAGGGATGTCTGGATTATGGTCCCAGAGACTAAAAGGCCACTGAGCTGGAAGAGTGCTCAGAGGTTCAGAACCACACTCCCACCTCGATGCCAGGTCTCTCGCTCCATCCTCGAGCCTTCCTCTCCCCGAGGTGGACTCAGGGAACCCCAGGTTCTCAGGCGGATGGGCTGGAGCGGCTGTGTGTCTTGCAACTCATACATGGCCAAGGGCGAGGAGAGCGCGAGAGACAGAGGCCCACGTGCTCAGAGCAGTCACACCTTCCAGAAGGAGGAAGGAAAAGCTATCTCCCTGTGCCTCTCTCCTTCCTGTGCCTCTGCCCTCCTTCTCACTGACAGGCAATAAAGGGCACATGGTGACAATGCACTGTGGAGAGACTGGGCAGGGCCATCCTGGCTCAGTTAAGGAATCTGCCGGAAGCCAGGAGAAGAAAAACCATACAGCCACATCCAGGCAGATCTCTCGCAATTACTAACCACTGTTCGGCACTTGTGACAGCCCAGATGACCAGGTCCTGCCTCCGCCTGAAACATCAGTGTTGAGTGTCCCCATTTTACAGTCAACAAACGGGGGGCTTGGAGAGGGCGTGCCCTGGTTTCAGACACCACCACTCAGTGGGCCACTGCCACTTCTAAGCTCTAAGCTTCTAAACCACATGCCTTCTGGCCTTCAAACCACAAGACATGAGCCGAGAAAGGCCCACGTGGACTTGGAAGGCAGGTTGAGGGGATCCACTGCTCGAAGTACCTAGAGTGGTAACCAGAGTCCATATCAAACCAGCCTGTGGGCTGGGGCAGCACTCACACTTCCTGAGATGTGGAAGCAAAGGCCAGGGAATCAAATGCTGCACAATCCTTGTGTATTAAGAATGAGTTTTTTTTTCTTTTTTTTTAAGGCGCCACATTTTGTACTTATTTCACAACCTTTCATTTGAGAGGGCTACAGTGTTTAGAAAAAAATGAATTCCAGGTACTCCAATGAAATAGACAAGAGGCAAGTTCCTGGATTCTGGATTCTGATACCTACATGACAACGAGTTTACGGGTGGAGTGTCGTGCAAGGATTTACCAGTATGTGCCAGTGGTCAACCTGAAACAGTGCCACAACCCAGCTCTGAACTGCCCCCTCCACCTCCCCCAGTCTTAATGGAATTAGGGGCCTCCTCCCCATCGTCGATGAAAACACACTCTGGCTGCACCCAGAGCAAGGTCATGACAAAAACCAGAGGGGCTGGGGCATCTGTGCCTTTACAGGACCTGTGCAGAGGGATGACCAGCCGGGAGGAGAGAGCACTGGGAACACAGGACCCAAAATGAGAAATGGCTTGCTGGGGCATCTTGCCAAGGCCCCATTAGGAACTAGCACGCTTCAGGAGAGGAGGAAGCCGAGGTGTCCACAGGCGGTACAGCCCAGGACCCCGCAGGCACCAGCATGGCTGGGGTGTCTCAGGAGGCTGGGCTTGAGTTTGGTTTTCTTTCATCTAAGAGGGATTATATTCCTCTAACATAACTGATAACCTGAGTAGTCGCTATTTTTGTTTTTTTCTTGTTAAAATCTGCAGCTCTTCTCCAAGGCCACACGTCTCTCTCTCCCTGGAGAGGCCCCCTGCATCTCCCTACCGCATTGCAGTTGGCGCAGTTGGTGCTGCAGCTGGCCCGACTGTGAAGTGCTGGTCCCAGGGCACCTGCAGCCTCGCTGGGGTGGCCCCTCTGGTGTAACCTCCGCAGACCAAGCACTCACCCCTGAGCACAGCCACTTCTCTCCCTTGACTCGTGTGTCGGCTGCCACACAAAGGGGGGCTGTGTGCCCAAATTCCAAGGTACCCTAAGTTCTAAAAGTCCTGAGGGTTGTTTTAATATTCACAAAGGGTGCCAAGGCCTCCTCCCTGGAACTCAGGGTGCACTTGAAGGGTCCCACCCTGCCCTGTCTGGTCTTGGGTACTCCCCTCTGCTCTCACAGGGCACTCTCTTCTGGCTCATCCTTGGAGGTACATGCACTGATTCCCACGCCCAAAGGAAGGCTGCCTTCCAACTCTGGATGACTCAGGTTTAAGGAATGTGACACAAGGATAAACATGCTAATATGACCAAGTTTCAATCCCAAGGGAGCACAGTGTCTCCTGTTTTCTCAGTGATTCTGGCTCTCTACCAGCAGACAGCATCATAACCTGAAGGCTGATACTTGGGGTCAAACCCCGACTGCAGGTTAGTCTGTAACACGCGCCACAGCCTGTTCTGGAGACAGACGTCACCAAGGCATCAGCTCACGAAGGCTCTGCCTCAGCCTGGGGATGCAGATGGCAGTAAGAAAATCTGGGTTTGCAAAAGGAAAGACTGATGATTTAGGACCATGCATAGCCGGGATGGCAGAAGACAGCTCTTAGAAATGAAAACTAGCTGGCAAGCAGATTCAAGGCATCAGCTTGATCACTTCTGGGTACCAGCTGACAGTACACCTGCCTGCTTATCAGAACAGGCGGGTTTGCAAAGCAGATTCTCAGGCCCACGCATGGAGACTGATTCAGAAGCTGAATTGTTCAAAAGCTCACAGGTGACTCAAACGCACAGCCATGCAATGCAGGCCTGGGGACGGTAGCCACACTAGACAGAGAAGGCAGGGAAAGAGGAGGTATCTGTAAGCCACGGGCTGGTACTAGCCATGCTGCCTGCCACAGTGACCCACCTTGGACCATGTGATTCCTGTTGGCTTAGGGCGCTCACACCCTGTGGTGATAACTCGCGTTGGGGTGAGGATATAGTCCACTGTGAGGTCGTGATCCTCAAGTAGTGTTTCAGGTATGTTGACAACCTGGTCAAACAGAAGCAGGTAAGAGCGCTGATGGGGAACAGCTCCAGCCGTGTTCACTGTACCGCTCAGCGGAAGCTCCATGTCTCCCAAACCCCGGCGGACAAAGCCCAGCTGCCCTGCCAGTGGCGAACTGGGCCTGGACGAGCAATGCCACGGCGAACAGGGCATGGAGCGAAGGCAGAGGCCCGTCTCCCCGCCTGTCATGCTCTCAGGGCGCAGCGGCAGCTCTGCTTGGCCTGTCCCCAGGAAGCACCTGGCAGTCGTGGACGATGGTGACCACTGGCGTCCCCGGGCCGACTGCTCCCATCGACACCATCATGGCGTATTCAAGGTCAGCATAGCCTTCTCCCTTTCCAATTCTCCAGCCTAAGAGGCAATGCAGAGAGTGAGCATCTCTGTGGGGTCTGGGGAATCGTGCGGAGCACCTCTCTCATCGGGTCACAACGGAAGGAGAGACCTGAACCCGGTATCCCTGATCCTTTCACAGACGCTTCCAGGTAACCCTCAGCAGCCCAGCGAAAACAGAGGAGTGAGAGGAACAGCCACACTGACCTGGCGCGTGGTCAACACACACTGAAGTGAACTTGGAATCCTGTCAACACAGAGGCATCTCCTTTACAAAGGAGACTGAGCTGGCACTTATGTGAGCTGTACATTAGCGGAGCTCAACTTAAAAGTAATGAAAAGAGTAGATTTTTAAAAGGCTACAAACAAATTCCTACTAAAGGCAAGTCTTTTTCATCTTGGAGGGAAAATACAATGTCTAGTTCAGCGATATGGAGGCGAAATGGCATAGCCTTGCCGCTAAAAGCACCAAGGAGCGGCCCGGCGCAGCCCTGCAGCCCGGAAGGAAGCAGTTCAAGCAGCATTAGTGCTATCTTGTGAATTCAAAATGTGACAGGAGGAAAGGACTCGTTACCTAAAGTGAAGGACAAGCTAAGCAGGGGAAAAGGACGCAGCAAGACAGTGGGTGTTGGCACGCCTTCCAGCCCCCGGGTAAGGCCCTCTCAGCAGGACACCCAGGCCGGCTCAGGACTTCTGACTCCTACTCGGCACAGGCATCACCGCCAAGCGTGCACGCACCTTGCTCCTGCGTCCCTCTGAGACGCCCACCTGGCCGTGCTGCTTCAGCCACAAAAAGCCTTCAACCATTCATGCAAAGAGGCAAGAGAAAGACAATGCAACAGCATAACAGCAAAGGGTATGAACAGCCCAGAGAGACAGGCAGATGGACGGTGAACACAGGAGAAATGTTTAGCCTCACCCATACTAGATGCAAATCAAGAGGCAATTCAAATACCACGGTTCACTATCAGACAGAAAAATTAAAGTGGGATGATGCTAGTTATTAACAGGGAAGCTGGGAGAGAGGCAAGGCAGACAGTCCGGGGTGCGGGCTGGGTACCCTTTCTGGTGGGTAATTTGGCAACATCCATCAGGATTTAAAACACTTTGTTTTTTCCCTCTTCTAAGAATCACCCCAAAGATAGTCCTTGAGGGCACCCCAGACCATACAATAAGACTACACGTCATTCTAGCGTTATATGCAAGGGAAAGACCACAGCCAACGCTGGAGACAGATGTCTGTCAGTCAGGGCTGCTGAACAGGAGGCCGACCTCCCGCACTGATGGGCAGAGGCCTGGGCGACCCCAGCAGCAGGACAGAGCGCTGCAGCGCGAGCAAAGGAGCTGGATGAACGCACAGGATGAGCACATGGAGCATGCGAGACAGCTGCACCTCACACCGTGCTGACACTTACGTGGGCACCTGGGGAAAGGCAGAGGGAAGGTGGCCTGGTGATGCTTTCTGTGCTATCCACATTTTAAAAACATACATAGTAATTTTGTTGTTTTAATCAGAGAGTTTATCTAATTTAAACAGTGATGTTTACAAACACTTTTCTCTTGTTCATCCATCCTAATGTCCCTTTAAAAGTAGAAACCTTTGCTGATTTCCCACCGCCAAGAGTACAGCCTGAAGCCTGTCCTCCGGCCTCAGGCCTCGGGAAAGCCGGCACCAACCACCAAGGGCCGCGCTACATCACCATGCTGCTCCCTCTCCCTGCCTGGCTCCACTGGCCTCAGAAACACCTGGCAGGCCAGAGCCAGCTCTGAGGTCACCACTGAGCTGGGGCCCTGCTCAGGCTGACGGGTCCCTCCTCCAAGCCCACTGATGTCCCCCCTGGCTGCTGTTTCCAGCCCTGAGCACCCTGTATTGTAGGTAGTTCAGCTCCACATCTGTTCCTCCCACGCACTGACGGCCCAAAGCAGAGCCCGCCCAGTGCTGGCCTGGTGCTGGTGTGCCGGCGTGGAGGAAACGAGTGCTCTTGTGTACCTGTCCCTGAGGTCACAGATAAATTATCTGTGACAGGGAACACACAGAAAGCAAGGACTGAGAACTACAACACCTCACTCCTACAGCACCTCACCTGCTGGCTCAGAGTGGGAGCAGGGAAAGAGTCCACTTAAGGTGACGATATTAAAAGCCAACATTTAAAAACACAGTGTTCAGGGTTTGGAATGAAGGATTCAGAGCCTCTCTCACCAACTATTTACTGGGAACCGCTCTTGAAAGAAGAACTTGGCTTCGGCCAGTTAACGTTCACAGGAGAGCTTTGCGGATGATGACGCGGGAGGTTCTCTTACTTCTTCCCTTGCGGGGAGGGGGAGCTTTCCCAGCAAGGCGGGGCCCCAATCACACTGCACACCCCTACCCGGAGCCTCCTGAGCCCACGGCAGAACCAGCAGCTCGTTTCCACACAGCACCAAGCTGAGCCTGCGGGGAGCAGGACAGAGGGGATGGAGGCCCCAGGAAGCCCCGGCCCTGTCACCTGCCTGCGGGAAGTGCCAGGCCCACAGGCAGGCTCAGGACACCCCGCTGTCCAGGGGCCGCTGCTTCACAGCAAAAACAAGGGCCAGAACCCAACATCCTTCTGTCTACTGGAGGCTCTCCAAAACCAACTCTTCACTGACACGCTGCAAATAAATCCAGCTCCAGTTCCAGTCAACTTAAGAACAGAAGGACATCCTTCAACACCCGAAGAGAGATTATCTCACTTTATTTTTCCTGTTACAAAAAGTGAAAATAATGTAAAGGTGCTGAATGGGGCCAGGAGTGGGAGGGACGGAGTTAGTTCTTCACAGCGAGTAACAGATGCAGTGATTTTGGAGGCCAGGCATGCGTCCAGAAAGCTGAAATTACTCACCTTCAACGTCGGAAAGGTGACAGGGGCACCAGGAATAGCAAGCTACAGGGTAAGTGGGCACATTCCAGAGTTTCTGTTCTTACTCTTACCTTTTTCAGAAACAGCCACGGACCCCACCACCACCAAGTCCACAAGGACCCTGGAATCCAAGCCCACGGGAGCGCTGTAGTTCCTCACACCCTGTGGAGGGACAGACACGCGGCCTGAGAGCTCCCCAGCAGAGTGGCCACCCTGCCTCACAACTCAGAGTCCAAATGAGCCCCACAGGAAGCGCACCGCCCCACAGCACACACTCAGCACCATGGAGGTGGCAGCCCAGGAAAACCAGGGATCAGAACCATTTTAGGACATTGCCCACCATTCTTCCCCAGCAAAGACTTCAGGAGGAACTGACAGCACAAGCCAACAAGACAGTCATTTCATAATGCTCAGCAAATCAGCCTCTCCCAGGAGGCAGAAAGCACAGTGTTCAGAACACAGGCTCGGGGGCCACAGGGAACTGGGTCCACATCCCCCCTTGCCCTGTGGTCTCTGCAGGAGGAAACTCAGCTTGAGTCTCTCCCTCAGTAAGGCAGGGACACCAGCCCTACCTCGCCCCCTGGTGTTGGGGTGAAATGACAGTGGGGGGGGTAAAGCGTGGAGCACATAAGATGTGGTTGTTAACTGTGTGTATTACTTCACCAGGAAATACTCTCTCACTCTTCACGAACAGCAGATCACTCCTGACGTATTAAGTATTCAACCAGAAAGCACTCAAAGTACCTCCCTTGTACTGACTAAGGGAGGCCTGCACAGGGAGGCTGCTGCAGCCATGACTGACAACGGGCGACAGGGAAATCTAGGAAACTAGACCAGAATGCTGTGCGGATGTGATCTGGGGCCCTGTCGATGGATAAAGATGGGCTACTCATAGGATCAGTACTGTGCTTAGTCTGGGGCCTCCCAACAGTCAGACCACCATTATCGACCCATGGCACCCTTGCAGTAGGAAAGCCTGTCTTCCCTGAAGCTCACAGCGGCCATGCAGGCAGGCATCTCATGTCCACAGCCTGCGTCCTCAAGCCTGTTTCAGTGGGCTTGGTGCCTGGTAGCCTCGGGAAGCGACACCCGCATGGTGTTTCCTGTGTTGTAACCTGTCTGACCTCCTCTTCTTCCAGTGGGTCAGCCTCACCTGCTGAGTCTGACCAAAGCACGAGCATCCAGGAGTCTTCCTGACTTCCCAAAGTCCTGCTCTAGTCCACAGAGTCCCCAGATGGGTAAGGGACTTAAACAACCTAAATAATAACCACACTAAATTTGCATCTGCATGTAGATGTGGCCTTAGGAGCCTCTCCACTTTTTCTGCTACCATAAAGAAAATGAAAATCTTTTTGAAGTTCATGACTTGATCTCTGATTTCCATCCAGTATCTCATGATGTGAAAGAGCCCAAACACCGCTGTTCAGTCCGTATGGGATTCAGTCCCGACAGCCCGCCTGGCTTTACCCTGGCAGGGCCGTGCTGTCGGGAGAGCCTGTGAGAGACCAGCCGGTGCCGGCGCTTCACGGGACTCCCTTCAGAAGGGGGAGCAGGGTGCTGTTCAGGGTGACACAGACCACTATACCGGCACCACGGCCATGTCCAACCTGGACCTCAACCCCAGGAAAGAGCTGCTCTCACTGTCCAGAACCTACGACTCGTAACCCATCACAATCCCTGTCGCTCTCCGAGGTGTGGGCTCAGACCTGTGGCCACGTCTGCCCACCTCAGGGGACACATGGTGTGCACTTTGAACACTGACCAGAAAGAACCATGGGTGTCTCTTGAGCTTATCTTCCCTTTGCTCTTTTCTCTACACGTTTTATTATCTTACTTTATTTTATGTGTTTTTGTACGCCAGGTCAAAGTCTGTTTTTGGAATAAGCCAGGTTATCAATAAACAATAAAGCTTTCACTCTGTATACACTAGACAAAAGTAGAAAATCCCTTTTAAAAAGGAGTATCTTGATGCCCTATTTTTTATTCCTATTTGAATAGAAATAAAATTATCTGGGGTCAACTCTAGAACTTTAAAAATGTCACCAAATTCTATTTCTTTGCCTTCAAAAAACTAGACAAATGCCATTATAAGGCACCCCAGCATAAGAGTCGCACAGCTTGGCTTTATGACACTGTGAGGCAATTGGGAAAATCATGATGCTGAATCACCAAAGCCATCATCACTTAAGCACTTGGTGAGGCAATTTCCCATTGAACATATTTCGGAAATTCCACTTCGTGTCCCCAGTTGTATGGGACACTGAACGGCACCACAGAATAACGCTGGAGGGCGCCAGAGCACCAGAAAACTGGCTACTTCTTTTCTCAACGGGAATTTACAATTTGCCAACTTGGTGCAAAAGAAAACCGAGTTGCAGTTTTTCTCCTCGGCTCCTTTAATGACAGCATTGCTGATTACTTTAACGCTGCTCCTCATTTGGGTTTGTTAAGCACAGTTTCAACCCTGTGGTGAATTTGCACTGTTCTGACTCACCGGAAGCCGCGGCTGAGGACAGTTCTTCCCAGTGGCGGGCACTGCTTCTCAAACTTACCTCAGAGGTGGCACACCTTCTCAAGACATCTTTCGTTGCCCCGGGGGGTGGTATAATCTTATTAAACAACCCCGTTCTCAGTCGCGGTGTTGGAACCAGCAACGTTTTTTTGCTCTTTTAAAAGAAAGTCAATAAATGACAAAGTTTAACATGGGAACCTTCTTGCGTAAGTTTTTAACACTTCAGAAACAGAAGCAGGTCACAAGTCATAAAGCTTTCTGACTCGACTCTACTTGCCATTCAGAATTGTCACAGGTTAAAGTGGCAGTGCAAACCCAAATGAAGGTCTGTTCTCATTAAAACTCCAACCATAGCTTGCCTATGCCTTCTGTTGCCAGCATTACACACTATACAATTACAACGATGTTTTCATTTGAAGCAGGCCTTGCACAGCCACGTTAAAACATCATCCCATCAAGCATTTATATCTAGTTTGCTGCTCGGTAAATCGCAGTCTGAGAGATCAGGACTTGTTACAATCAATATATAAAAACTGACCCATGTCGATAGCCCTTTTCTTCTATGTAGTTCTCAAATGTCTATTGTGAGGCCCAGAGCAGGGGTTCTCAAAGTGGGGGCCCCTGGCTACCTGTGGAAATGATCAGAAGCTCTGGGGCGGGGCCCAGCAACCTGCTTGGACAAGCCCACTGTGTGTTCTGATGCACAGGAGGAGTTCGAGACCCATGGCCCAAGGCCACCACTGTAGATTATGCAGGGTGGGCCATAAGGCAATCATAAAACTTGTAAACTCTTTCATGTAAAAACAGCATTTTTACTTTTTGTGCAGGAGATGACAACCTAAGACCAATAAAACACTGTAAAATCAGAGTTTGGCTTAAATAAAGGTTTTCAACCCCAAGAAGATTATTTCAACACAGATAACGAGTACGTGCTATTTTCCTTCTGTGTGTGACAGAGGTGGGTCACTCTGTCTGCAGGCTCCAGATCCTAGGGGCACTGCACACTACTCTGCTCAGCCCAGTTCTGTGGACCTCAGCCCTGGCTGTACACTAGGATCCCCCGGGGAGCTCTGAGACTCACCAAGAGCCGATCAGCTTGAGCCTGACTCAGAACCGGTACCTGGCCACAGAAGTCTTCAAAGTTCCCTGAGAGGTGCTACCTTACAGCCAGGGTGCTCAGGCCAGGGGATCTCAAAACACCACCAGGGCATTTACTGTGAATAGGCTATAGAACCAAATGAGGGTCTGGGGTTGAGCCTGGGAAGCCGTGCCTCCTGGTGTGGTCTGCGGCCTGTGCGCCACCACCCCTGCCTGCAGGGCATGCACTTCCCCACCCAGAGTGAGGGGCGCCCCACAGATTGAGGCTTCTCAGGAGCTGTGGGGGACCTGAGTCATCACCTGAGGTCGAGTGGTGGACGGCAGAATCCCACAGACCCTGCACTGACACACAGAGCACCACGCTAACACTGTCAACAGTGCTTTGTTTCAGCAAAAAACATTAGCTGTTACATTAAATGAGTGCTGTTATCCAAATGTTATTGCTTTTCTAATTTTGCTTATATTTAATTTACATGTTTATTTTGGCTTTACAGTTGCGTAAGAGCTATGAGCATTAAAATTTATGCCAAGTTTTATGCTTATACTTACAAGATTAAGTTATAATAAGTTAAAGCAAGCCTGGGGGAATTTTTTTTTTTCTCAAAAAGGGGCCTATTATATCTAAGCTAAGAAACACTGTTCTAATTCATATATTTTGGGAACTCATTTATCAGATTTCTCACTCACAGGTTCCTAAGTTTTAAAGAATTTTAGTGTTACAAATGTAGCAGAGGAAATACACATATTGTAATCATTCTCTTCTGATAGATACATCAGAACTGGGATGACTCAAAGTCACTGTTTCAAAGCGCTTTCTCTTTGAATTCAGAAATGTTCAGGACCTCTGACTGACGATGAAAAATTTCCAGACAGTCCTGGAAAAAACGACTCCTAGGGCACGTTCTGCACTGAAGGGAGTCATAAGCACCATCCTCTAAATGTGGGACTGTGAACACTTGCCAACACCTGGGGAAGGTGGGCTGGTCAGTGGCCAGGGCTCCAGCTCGGGGAAATGGGATTACCTGCAGCGCCAGCAGCCGGACGCCTTCCAGCGGTTTATCAGGGTCCACTTTAACTTCCTGCGTTCTGGCAAAAGCCTCGAGGTCTTTGATGTTTTGGCAAGCCACATAAGAGCCCTGGTTAAGCAGACAGACAGAGGTGCACTTACGTCCAGGACGAAGAAGCGGGCATTTTTCTGGGGAGCGTCAGGATTGACTTTAATGGTTCTGGCCATTTTGAACGCCTGCAAGCGTGGGAAATGCTCAGCAGCCTGAGAAGCACCCTGTTTTTAAATGCAAGTGCATGTTACTGAGAGGACACGACACTGGGCCGCCCACAGCCCGATGCTCCAGCATCTCACCCAAACAGGCATGTGGGCCAATTCTGAGACAAGATCCAGGGTCACCTGAGAAACATCTAAGGAAGCAGCCAGGGTGAAAAGGGCTGAGAAGCAGCCTCACTGGGCTTCTTAGGGAGCCAACTGTGTGAAAAGCACCACAACAATCTCTAGCTTTTGGCCAAAGAAACCCTTTCCTCTGTCAGCAAACAGCAGCCTTAGCACCACCTCATGGCAAGATGCAACCCACCCACCAACCCTGCACAGAAAAGGAAGAGGCACTTGAGGGTGCAGGTTAACGCAACGAGGGGCATCTCAAAACACAAAAGTCCTGGCATCTGGTTCGGATTTCACACCACTCACTGTTCACCGAGTTCAAATCCACCGTGAAGCAGGATGGTAACTGAGTTACTATTGTTACTCATCTAGGAATAGCGTGCTTCCCCTGTGAATGTTCCAGGAATGCCTCAGTACCTTGAAGTTGGGAATCCTGTGATGAACAGGCCGAGGAAAATCAGCTAAATTTTGCGACTCCATGTAGTCCCAAATCTGCTCACGAATGTCTTGTTTGGAAACACCTATGGCAATAAAGGGTGTGACTGATGAACACAGAGACAAGAGCCATGCAGCGCAGCAGTCCCAGGTCACAGGACACCTGCTCCCACTGCACCCTGAGCTCTGCCACGCCAGACCAGAATCTGGGGCTTCTGATCCCTATATCAAAAAACCCAGGTTAGTGATAGGTTTTACCCTCACAACAAATTGCAAAAAGTCCAAACACTGTAAATTCAACATAACCCAAATGTTTAGGCTAGTCTCATGAACTTGGAGCATTAGAACAAATGCAACCCAAACCATGGACCCAAGCATTCCCAAGTCCTCACTTGGAGATGAGAGTTCTGCTCAGTCAAGGCTGTGATTTCACCCTTGGTCTACTTAGTCTGGAGACAGCCACAATTACTTCACTCTTGCCGTAAGTCCTGTATACTTGCCTTAAGCATAAGTGATTTCTAAGTCAGCTACTATTTTGAATTACCAACTACAACCCCCTTTATTGCAGGAATCTTTTACTCTAGATCCAATTTTGGAAATGAAGTTTTAGGCAACAGGCAGTCTTTAATTATTTGACTGGGTAAGTCCCAATAGAATTTACATTAACCATGTTCTCCTCTTAGAATGGAGAAAAACAAAAAGCAGTTTCCAGCTAAGCAGAAAAAGATAAAATCAGCACATTCATCTAAACACACTAAAGTATTCACTGAATTTTTGTTTTTCTCGGTCCAGAAGGATATCTCTGCATTCATACAGAACTTTGTTTCAGATCACTTTGATGTGACGGGGCACCTCTTACCACCCCGGCAGGAAAGAGGGACAGGTTCAAACTCTCGGGTCCTCAGTCTTCCCTACATGAGTGGAGGCTGCTTCAAGGTGACAAGAGGGAACAGTCCCATGGCCAGAGAGCTGGGAGCCTGGGTGGTGGGGTGGGGCTGGCAGCCAGCTTCTCACCATAAACATTTATGAACTGTGTGGCTTTGAATCATATGAATAAATTACGTTTTAAAAACTTAATTTTTTGTACATAGGGCTTTAAAACATACAAAGGCATCCATAATGAAAAGCCTCTCCCCATCATCTGCCAAGTACCAGGTCCCTTTCCCCAAGGCACTCAGTGCACCTGTTCTTCTGCATTCTTCCCCAGGCGCCTCAGGCTTCTCATAGAAGACACTTCCATTCTCGCCCTCACTCTCTTTCCCTGAGGTGCTGCACAATGCGTGCAGCTGCACACACTGCTCTGAACTCTGCTGCTGCTTGCTGTCTTGCAGATTAGTCCACATGGTACACAAAGAACACCCCCATTCTTCTCTGCAGTTAGACAGTATTCCGCAATGGGGGCAGGTCACATTTTACTCAAGTGGTCCCCTACTGATGCGCAACAGATGGTTTCCAACCTTGTTACTGCTGGGTGTCTTCACAACCTTCACCCATTTTATGTCAATTTGTTAAACCTCTACAAATAGTTCTAAGGTTTTAAGGGCCAGAGCCAAAGCTTTCTACTGCTTATGCCCTCAGGCTAGACACAGATCCCCTTGGAACAGCAGCACCCATACCAGACCCTTCACAGCCAGACGCCAGAGCCTTCTGGAGCCCACTGCAAACACTGCGGGTGCCTCTTGATCCCAGCTGTGCTTCTGAACCACCACAGAAACCAAGAATGCAGATTTGACTGTACTTAGGCAACATGCATCTCCAAAGATGCAGGCCAAGATTATACTGCTGTTGGCCTGGGTAGGGCTACATGGGTACTTTCCAGTGCTTGGCTTGTTCTTTCCTGCTGGGAGCACTGTCCCTCAGGAAAACCCTTACTCCTCAAGACCCAGCTTTGGCAAGACCTCCAGAAGTCTCCCTTACATCCTGCTCCACTGCCCTGGACCCCTGGCATAGGGTGTGGATGAGCTGCAAAGCCCTGCTGGCCTCTTTGGCCTCATCTCCTGTCACCCTTCACCTCTAATTCAAAAAGTGTCCCAACTGTGTTGTTCCCTGGCCCCACACACCTGCCCCTCCTCTCTCTTTCAGGCCTTTGTACCCCTCTCCTTCCTTTCCCCTCCCCGCTTCAGGTCTAGCTGAGATGCCACCTCCCCCAGAAAGCAATCTCTGAGTGCTCGATCACAGACCCATGTTCCTTCTTTAAGAACCTCCCTCCTTTAGGAACCCAGAGGACCCTCACTGTTTTTTCAAACAGAAACCATTACATCAATACAACTATTAAAAGGCTATTCTATTTATCACTTTCACTAATGACCCAGAGGTCCTACAATATCCCCAACACTGTGCAGGATATGGTGTGAGACACAAGAAATGTAGGAATCGTGGCCCTTGCTCCAGAGTCAATGAATCACAAGCATCTGAGTGACTCCCATTTAGAAAGCGGTGGGATAACTGCAAGAGGAGGGAGAGAATGAAAGGGCAGATCCTTGCCCTTGGAAAGTTACCAAAACACGGGAAACGATTAGGATAATAAAAGGCGACATATATTAATGTGAGAAGTGCCTGAACCCTGTTCTGTTTTAAGTGCCTGTCAGGTCAGCATGAGTCTTGCTCTTCCTTCTACCTCTAGCCCTGGGCCGACCTGGCACTCAGCAGGCGTCTCCAAAGGTCTTTGTTACTATCCCACTGTACTACCAGCACCTATTTACTGTACTGTTTACATGCTGCCCACATTGTAAGGGAGGAGTGGATTTATTCAGGGCTGTCCACTCTTGGGGCACCAAGAGCCTTACTAATTTCTTTGCCAGGCAATCCTGCAATGAATCACCAAAGCTCAAGGGCCCTGGAGCCAACTTCCTCAGGGCCTGGGACAGCCGAGGTCTCAGGAAGCATTCCTTAAGAGGTCAGTGATGAAGCCCTCCAGCGTTTAGGTTAAACTGGCTTCCAGTCCTGCCCCTGCCGGCAGCTGTGAGCCTGTTTTCCCTTCTATAAAATGGGGATGACATGGGAGGCAGACCTTACGAGGGCGCACACCACCAAGTGCCCAGAAGGTAGCCTACTTCGTTTTCTCCCATTTACTCCACCCACCGGGTCGGGTTCCGGATCTGAGTCAGCCGAAGGTTCGACCCCGAAACCCCGCTCAGAGCCCTCCGCGTCCCCGCCCACCCCTCCAAGTCCCCAGTCTGTCTCTGGCGGTCCCTCTGCCCAATCCTCGGAAGTCCCTCCGCGCCCCCCGCCCGTCTCTCCGGTGGCCCCTCAGCGCCCCCGCCCGTCTCTCCGGTGGCCCCTCCGCGCCCCGCGCCCGTCTCTCCGGTGGCCCCTCCGCGCCCCCCGCCCGTCTCTCCGGTGGCCCCTCCGCGCCCCGCGCCCGCCTCTCCGGTGGCCCCTCAGCGTCCCCAGCCCATCCCCTCAGCGGTCCCTCACCCTCCCTCGGCTCCATGGCGACGCCGTCAGCGCGCGACTCCCCCTCTGGCGGAGTCCCGTACGAAGTAACGTCACCCGTGCGCGCTTTCCGCGCGCCTGCGCACTGGCCTGGAAGCGGGGGGGGCGGGGGCGCCGCCTAGGAGGCCTGGCGGGAAGGACCCACAGCGCATGCGCATGCGACTCCGCAGGCAGGGCTGCTGTAGGTCTGGTGGGGGAACAAGTGTGACTCCCGGGCCTGAATGTTTGTTCTTGGAGCGGGCCAGCATTGAGCACTTGCTCTGACGGGCGTTCGCCGGGCGCTGGGGGGCTACCAAGTGAACAAGCCCCTGGCTTGTCGGAGCCCACTGCCAATTCCAACATACCCACTTCTTCTGGTCGCCATAGATGGCCTCCTCCAGGAAGCCGGACTCGATTGCTCCTCCGTGACGGGATTCCTGTCCTCTGAGATCCTATAGAATTTAAATGATACAGTCTAGTTTCTGCTCCCTGACTTCTCCCTGCATCTCTTCACACACACAACTCCCAAAGTCCTGAAAGTAAAATAAAATAATGAATAATTCTAATAAAAAAGGCTGGCTCCTGAGAAGGTAGAAGATTCCCTTCCCTCTGGGGAGCCGCTCTTCTCTCCTGACTTCATTCCATCCTTCACAACCCCTCTGGGGCCTCCTTTGCTTATTGCCACCGTGAGACACGGTGGTCATTTTGAGGTAAGATGATGATTCAGAGTCTGTCGCATTCAAAGTCTGTCGCATTCCCTGAAGCTCAGAACACGCATCCTACAGTCTGCAAATTTGGTGAAGAACAAATAGCCTCCTCACCTCTTCCTCTCCCTGCCCTGCCCATCAATCAAAGCCCTGTCTGCACCTCCCAGAGAGCAGTCTGCTTCTTGCAGGGTCTGATAATGAGTCCTTTAACCCAACAGGGTTAATTACAGGCTTGCAAGTTGGTGGTATAAAAAGCTAAAACTTCATAGACATTGAGTTATGTGTTCAGAAGTCATGCCTTCATGTGTACACTACTGACAGTGTATATATAGTTATGAAATTACATAAATGTATGTTTCCATATAGACTATTTATATAGAAGTGTCCATTTGAACTTTTTAAGTTGCCTCTAATTTCCAAGACCCTCACCCTAATCTCAAAGAGGCAACAAAGTAATGGGTTAAGAGATCCTGATTCCCTCACTTGTAGCTGAAAATTTGGGGTCAGTTATTTAAGATCTCTAGACCTCTGTTTCCTCACCTGTAAAATGATGATACTAACAGTAACTACCCCAAAAGAGGATTAAATGAGATGTCATGGTCAGACCATCTTGGTACACGGTATTCATGCATTACATTTTCCCTCATTTATTAGGGAGAAAAGTCTAGAAAAAGTCATACATTCATTCAATAAGCACTTCTTGTGCACCTATTATGCTCCAAGGTATCATGCAACGCACTGGGGCTGCAGAGAGAAACAAGACAGAGTCACCCGCTGCCAGGAGAGGAAAGACGTGTGTGGCAGAGATTAGGCTGCTAAACCAAAGTCAGCTTGCCCAGCTGCCTGGACACAGGGAAGACTGAACTTCTTGTTCCCAAGGGTGTGTTGGGGCCATGCGATCAGCTCAGGCCAATGAATTGTGAATGGAAGTGGCATGTCACTTCTGGCCTTAGACACTCAATTCCCAGGGCAGAATTTCCTTTTCTTGCCCCTGCCAATGTGACAGGAGAGGCAGCCTTTGAAAATCCAGACTCCTGAGTGACACCCAGCTTGAGTTGGCTCAAAATGAAGTCACTGAGACTTGGGGTGTTTGTTACCGCTGCATACACCAGCCTCAACTGATGCATCATGTAAGCAAACCCATTTCACAGCAACACAGCTAACGGCAACAGTCTAGGACTTGTATGGAATGTGCAGCAGAGAGAGGTGTGTGACTGACTCTTTGAGAAGAAACATATGTGTATCTTTAATATTCTGTTTTGAAAACATCTACAGTATTCTATTGGATTTCTTGCAATTTTGATGGCATTAATTCTGGCAATGCTTGAATTATAAAGATGGATAAGCTCCTGAGAATTTTTTTTTTTAACAATCGCAAGTTAATGTGATAAACTCCATGGCTGTTCAAGATTGTTTTTCAAAAACTTCCAGAACACAAGGAGAGGGGACACTGGGACCAATTTGGGCCCCCACATTAGGGTTTTCAATGTGGAAACCCTAATTTCCTTCCATGGAAAGATGTCTGCTTTGTGTCACATCCTGTTTGTTTTTTTTTTAAACTGAAGTACAGTCAGTTACAATGTGTCAATTTCTGGTGTACAGCATAATGTCCCAGTCATGCATAGACATACATATATTTGCTTTCATTAAAGATTATTATAAGATATTGAATATAATTCCCTGTGCTATACAGAATAAATTTTAAAATCTATTTTTGTATATAAGTGGTAAACATTTGCAAATTTCAAATACCCTAATTATCCCTTTTCACCCCCTTTCCCCCAGTAACCCTAAGATTGTTTACTATGTCTTCGAGTCTGTTTTTGTTTAATAGATGAGTTCGTTAGTGTTCTTTTTCCTTCCTTCCTTCCTTCCTTCCTTCCTTCCTTCCTTCCTTCCTTCCTTCCTTCCTTCCTTCCTTTTCTTCCTTCCTTTTCTTTCTTTCTTTCTTTCTTTCTTTCTTTCTTTCTTTCTTTCTTTCTTTCTTTCTTTCTTTTCTTTCTTTCTTTCTTTTCTTTCTTTTCTTTCTTTTCTTTCTTTCTTTCTTTTCTTAAAGATTCCACATATGAGTGATATCATATGGTATTTTTCTTTCTCTTTCTGGCTTACTTCACTTAGAACGACGATCTCCAGGTCCATCCATGTTGCTGCAAATGGCATTATTTGATTCCTTTTTTTATTCCTGAGTAGTATTCCATTGTATAAATATATCACAACTTCTTTATCCAGTCATCTGTCGATAGACATTTAGGTTGCTTCTATGTCTTGGCTATTTTATTTAGTCCTGCCATGAACATTGGGGTGCATGTATCTTTTCCAATTAGAGTTCCCTCCGGATACATGCCCAGGAGTGGGATTGCTGGATCATATGGTAGGTCTATTTTTAGTTTGTTGAGGAATCTACATACTGTTTTCCATAATGGCTGCACCAAACTGCATTCCCACCAGAAATGTAGGAGGGTTCCCTTTTCTGCACACCCTCTCCAGCATTTATCCTTTGTGGACTTTTTAATGATGGCCATTCTGACTGGTGTGAGGTGATACCTCATTGCAGTTTTGATTTGCATTTCTCTGATAATTAGTGATATTGAGAATTTTTTCATGTGTGTATTGGCCATTTGTATGTGTTCATTGGAGAATTGCTTGTTTAGGTCTTCTGCCCATTTTTGGATTGGGTTGTTTGGCTTTTTTGTTATTAAGATGTATGAGCTGTTTATATATTCTGGAAATTAATCCCTTGTCAGTCTCATCATTTGCAAATATTTTCTCCCATTCCGTAGGTTGTCATTTTGTTTTGCTTATGGTTTCCTTTGCTGTGCAAAAGCTTCACATCCCGTTTTAATTTCCAGAGTAACAAGGGTGTTTTTCTCCCAATTTTTTAAATTTTGAAAAATTTCAAACTTACAGAGAAATTGCAAGAATGATACTCAGTGAACACCCACATATCATAGGTTCAGCAACGTTTCTCATTTTACATTTTAGATAACTTTCTCTTTCCTTTTCCTCTCTGTCCACGCACCCCACCCCACCCCTCGACCTCGGCTGAATCTTAAAAGTTGCAGAGATGATGAATATCAGCTGTAAATATTTTGACATGTATCTCCTAAAAACAAAACACGTTCTTACTTGACCACATATAATTATCACACTCAAGAATTTTAACCCTGATACAAGATTATTATCTAATCTGCACTTTAGATTCAAATTTCCCAAGGTATTCTCAAACTTGTACTTTACTATTTTTTTTAAAAAATTTCCTCCATCTAGGATTAGGTATCGCATTTAGTTGTTGAGTTTCTTTAATCTTTTAACCAGGAATAGTCCTTACCCCTGTTATTTTGTTGTTCATGGAACTGCCTTTTGCAAACAGTGGTTTGGACAGTTTTCACTAGGGATACCCTTTTTATCCCGGAAAAAATGTCTAGAAGCTGGATTGCAATGGACTTTTAGGAAACAGCACTGACTCTGTTTAACCCAAGGGTTCATCAGATCCCAAGTATCTTTTGGAAGCCTGATATCACTCTTATTACTGGTCCCTTTCCCTAAAATCTCGTGAGCCCTGGAGGGAAATGTACTGAACATAATGAGAGAAGACACAAAATCCCTTTCACTTATCCAGTCTTTGCGTTCTCTGTTGTACCTCAAAAGCAGAAGCGACTGCAGAGGTGTTTAAGTCTCCTTGTTAAAGCCGATTGCCAGCGCACACACGCAGCACGAACATTTTCTGATAAATTCCCTGAAACTCACGCCACACATTAGGCAGAAAGACAGCTGCCGTGTGAAGAAAAGGAGGGCAAGCAATTTGTTAACAACCCTGGAAAAAATACAGCCAGACTTCTCGACACCCAAGAGGCGCAGATTTTATTTGCTTAAAACCTCAGCGAGTCTCGCTAGAGAGGATTTCTTGCTCCCCGAACAGTTTCAAGGACGTTTCTGTTTTCCAACAGATCATGTTCGTGACACATTGCAAAGCTATGGAAAATGTTTTGTTTTTTCTTAATCGACGTGCCGCACACAGTTTATCTTTTCTGCCACTTGGAGATTCTGAGCTTTATTCCTGCCGTGCAATGCTAAGGTGCATCCAGAAGGTGTCAGCACCTCCATGGTAACCAGACGGTCGGGAGTCCGCCCCCTCCCACCACTTTATTTGAGGAGTAGTTCCCCAATGGGCCTCAAGGTGGCGCCAAAACCACAGGGCCGCACCAGCCGCCTCCAGGTGCAGGAGCTGGCGGCGCTGCGGGAGGACGCGATGCGGTGGAGGGGTCGGGGTCGTAGGGGTGGGAGGTGGGGGAGGGGTGCGGCAGTGACTCGAGTATCTTCTGCCTTTATCGTCGCTTATTATTCTAGTAACGCACAGGGTCCTCTGGGGCCCGGTTCAGTTTTCGGCTCACTGACAGCAAGGTCAAGAAAGGAAGAAATCAGCAGCCCCCAATCCAAAATACTTTGGCAGGAGAAAGAAAAGATCGGAAACATGGTTTTTGCAAAGTCCAGGTGTGTGGAAGGTGTTGTTTTAATAACCTGAACAAACATCTCTCCTGGAGTCCTACTGAGCGGAGAAGAAACCTAATTCCAGGGGCAAAGGAAAATGTCTCTCTCACCTTTTCTGTCTTGATTATAAGGATTTTTTCCCTCTCCCACCCCACTTTTTTTGGAGGGGGAGGGAAATAATTCAGGCAACTCAACCTATTTCTTTTCAGATGCCGCTGGTTTAAACCTGGACGTCCTTGTAAACAGAAACCCAGGCAGGAACTGCCATTTGGGAACTTATTTTCCATAGTCCTTAGCTATTTTGGTTTTTGCCCTGTGCTGTGATAAAGCTTTTTTTCTTTCTTTTTCTTTTAAACACCTCGTAAAAACAGAGTAAACAGTATTCCTCCAGGAAGTCTACAGACTGAGGAGTGTTTCTTGATCAATAGTTTGCATTTCCAGTAAAATTGTGAGAACTCAGGCTGCCTGTCACATACTCCAGGATAAAGACACTTTTTGCCAGAGGTTTTATTTTATTTTTTTTATTTTTGATGGATGTGAAAATGCTAGATGTATGAAAAAATAATAAAGTTGTAGTGGGAGTTAGAAGGGTGGGGAGAATGCCGAACCATTCACCTGTGAGCTGAGGACTGGCAGCTTTATTTTACTTCGTTGCAAAAAAAAAAAAAAAATCAAGTTAGAGAAAGAACCTAGAGCACCCATAAAAAAAACAGCAAATGTTTCAAAAGTAGAATGTTCCAGGTAATAGGAACCTACTCTGTATTTCCCCTTTGGTTTTGGATTTTTCAGGAGATAATACTGTTCATAGATAATGCCCATGCCTATTTTTGTCTTTTGTCCTTTTATTGAAAATGAATGAAGTGTCCCCAGAGCCTTCTTTTCATCTCCGTAGAAGCTAAGAGTGATGGTGGATTCTCTCAAACCCTTTTCCTAGGAATCTAATAAATATCTGATGGGAGAGTGAGGGGAAAAGGAATCCTGAAATAAAAAACTTTTATCTCAAGTATTCCCGACCCAGTCGGACAGAGGACCTCCAGAAGAATTCTGACCAGCATTTAGCCCTTCTTAGGGGTGTCCTGCCCCCTCAGGGAAGCTAGCAAAGGAGGACCCGATTATTCGAGGTGTTGAAGGAATACTCAGTCCACAAACAAACAAACTTCCCGGAATTCCTAGAGGGAAGGAGAAAGCTTTGAAGGGCGAAGGCCTCCCAGTCGTTTCAGGTCCACATCCCGGATAATACCCTCTCCGGGGGTGTCTTCAACCGTTTGTAATCGCTTGCCCCAACCTCCCACGGAGCCCCGGTGCCCAAATCACCTCATCAAATAGCAGCCCAGCAAAAAAGACTGAAATACAGACAGTCAACTTGGAGAATCCCAAGGGGGCTTCGCCAGGAGCGGGAGGTAGGGGCTGCGCGCCGGGGTTGCGGGTGCCAGCCGGCGCGGCCGCGGTTCGCAGCCCGCGCTAAGGACGCGCTTCTTGGCGAAGCCCCCTCGGAGAGCGGCTCGCGTCTCTCCTCGCGGGCAGAGGAACTCGGCTCAGCCGGGGCCGGGTGGCTGGAGCATTGTTCCCGCGTTTGGGGAGCGCGGGAGTCCGCTTGTCAAAGGGAATTTATCTCTGGGAAAAGGTGGAGAGGCTGCGAGGCTGGAGTCGGTGGGCGCAAGCGTCTACGCGGGAGCGGAAGGGGGGAACGAGTAAAATTATTTCACTCTCTTCCCCAAACCCCACAAAATTGTTCCCGATGTCGTGGACCATTTAACGAATCCACGGCGAATTTAGAGGATTATATTCTCAGGATATCGCTCCTTTCCCCACTGCGCCTTTCCCCCATGGACGCCTCGGCCTGCCTCCTCAGGTGGGGGTCAGGGCCACTCAGTTTCTATAATTTGCCTCTAAAACCTTTATAGGGCATTCTTGACGGCCCTAAGCCTGGAAACTCCCCGTTGGTTATTATTATTATTATTATTATTATTTTGCTTTAATAATGACAACGCCCAGCGGACGCCCCTCCACTCCAACCAGCACGTTCGCTTGGAATCCATTACACCTGGGCCCCGATAATTAGGAAATCTAATTATTCGCCTCATCACTCATTAATAAGAAAAAATAGTCTCAGGTTCTGTGCTACTTACAAGGTCTTTGGGGAGATATTGGACCACATTAATCAATTCGATTTTATATCTCAGACTAACTTTTATCTGCAAAGGAGCGTCGGTTCTTTTTCCCCTCTGGGCACGTGGGCCCATTAACCAAAATGTGATAATAAAATAAATTTTAATAAGATATAACTCTTTTTTAAAAAAAAAAAATCTTTTCAAGTTAAGACTGAGCTGCAGTGAAGTATGATTCTGCGCGGCTGGGTCTTAGAGCCGACGGATTCCGGCGCTCCTCATCCTGATTGGCGCCAAGTCCCCACAGCGGCTGGATTATTGGTCCAAAGTTCCCGGAGGGGGTGTGGCCGGAGCAAAGTAAAAACTCGCTTTCAGCAAGAAGACTTTTGAAACTTTTCCCAATCCCTAAAAGGGACTTTGCCTCATTTTCCGGGCTCGGCAGGGCAGCACTCTGGATCCCGGCTCGCTGACCCTCAGGGCTGCCGATTTACTGGGGGGCTTGGAGAGCCGCCCTCCCTTTCCTGACGCGGACCGAGGGGCCAGCCTCGGTCCACCGCGCGCAAGGCGTCTCTGCTCCGTCCCCGGCCGCCTGCCCGCCCGGGCTGCCACCCGCCGAGAATCGAGAGCGAGCAAGAGAGCAAGGGCCGGCGCTGCGCTCGCCGGGGCGCGCCCTCCAGGATGCTGCTCCGCCCGGTCCGCTGAAAACGAGCGTCCCTTCCCGGCCCGAAGGCGGGCGCCCAGCGCCGGCGCCTCCTCTAGCTCAGCCTTGAGGCTTCCAGGCGCCCGGGGTTCCCCGCGCCGGCTCCCTTCCTCCCTCTCTCGCTCGCGCTCGCTCTCCTAGGGCCTTCCTCGCGGTCCGTGCGCGCAGGCGGTGGCGTCTCGGACGCAGCATGCAGGCGCGCTACTCTGTGTCCGACCCCAACGCCCTGGGAGTGGTGCCCTACTTGAGCGAGCAGAATTACTACCGCGCAGCGGGCAGCTACGGCGGCATGGCCAGCCCCATGGGCGTCTACTCAGGCCACCCGGAGCAGTACGGCGCGGGCATGGGCCGCTCCTACGCGCCCTACCACCACCACCAGCCCGCGGCGCCCAAGGACCTCGTGAAGCCGCCCTACAGCTACATCGCGCTTATAACCATGGCGATCCAGAACGCGCCCGAGAAGAAGATCACCCTGAACGGCATCTACCAGTTCATCATGGACCGCTTCCCCTTCTACCGGGAGAACAAGCAGGGCTGGCAGAACAGCATCCGCCACAACCTCTCGCTCAATGAGTGCTTCGTCAAGGTGCCCCGCGACGACAAGAAACCTGGCAAGGGCAGCTACTGGACCCTGGACCCGGACTCCTACAACATGTTCGAGAACGGCAGCTTCCTGCGGCGCCGGCGGCGCTTCAAGAAGAAGGACGTTCCCAAGGAGAAGGAGGAGCGGGCCCACCTCAAGGAGGCGCCCCCGGCGGCGTCCAAGGGCGCCCCGGCTGGGCCCCCCCTAGCGGACGCCCCCAAGGAGGCCGAGAAGAAGGTGGTGATCAAGAGCGAGGCGGCGTCGCCGGCGTTGCCGGTCATCACTAAGGTGGAGACGCTGAGCCCCGAGAGCGCGCTGCAGGGCAGCCCACGCAGCGCGGCCTCCACGCCCGCCGGCTCCCCCGACGGCTCGCTGCCGGAGCACCACGCAGGCGCGCCCAACGGGCTGCCCGGCTTCAGCGTGGAGAATATCATGACGCTGCGAACGTCGTCGCCGGGAGGCGAGCTGAGCCCTGCGGCTGGGCGCGCAAGCCTGGTGGTGCCGCCGCTGGCGCTGCCCTACGCCGCCGCGCCGCCCGCCGCCTACGGCCAGCCGTGTGCGCAGGGCCTGGAGGCAGCGGGCGCCGGGGGCTACCAGTGCAGCATGCGCGCCATGAGCCTGTACACTGGGGCCGAGCGGCCGGCGCACATGTGCGTCCCGCCCGCGCTGGACGAGGCCCTCTCAGACCACCCGAGCGGCCCCACGTCGCCCCTGAGCGCCCTCAACCTCGCCGCCGGCCAGGAGGGCGCGCTCGCCGCCGCCGGCCACCACCACCAGCATCACGGCCACCACCACCCGCAGGCGCCGCCGCCCCCGCCGGCTCCCCAGCCCCAGCCGGCGCCGCAGCCCGGGGCCGCCGCGGCCCAGGCAGCCTCCTGGTATCTCAACCACAGCGGGGACCTGAACCACCTCCCCGGCCACACATTCGCAGCCCAGCAGCAGACTTTCCCCAACGTCAGGGAGATGTTCAACTCCCACCGGCTGGGGATTGAGAACTCGACCCTTGGGGAACCCCAGGTGAGCAGCAACGCGAGCTGTCAGCTGCCCTACAGATCCACGCCATCTCTCTACCGCCACGCGGCCCCGTATTCCTATGACTGTACGAAATACTGACCTGCCCCGGCCCGCTCCGGCTATGCCTCCCAGACGCTACCCTCTCAGACAGTTCAGGCAGCAGAGATGCAAAAAACCCCAAAACATGCCCACCGCTTTTTCGCTGACCCGGGAGCAGAGAGAGCGCGCGCACCAGCCTCCTCCCTCTGCGAAGCTGCAGGTAACTTTAATTCGCCGCCCCGTTTCTGAGACCCCAAGAAGCCCCTGTACAGGGACGCGGCCCAGCGAAATGAATATTGGTTTAAAAATCCCCCTCCCCTTCCAGGAGGGCTGTGCTCACTGCTCCACTCGGGGTTTCAAAATTATAACTTATGGACCAAATCCCATAGCGACCCAGTAATGACTTTCTGTAGAGACCCCGGGTCTCTACAGATTATGTACGTGTTGTGTGTAATTTTAAATTTCTCTAACCGTGCTGTACAAATGTGTGGATTTGTAATCAGGCTATTTTTTGTTGTTGTTCAGAGCCATTAATATAATATTTAAAGTTGAGTTCACTGGATAATTTCTCATGTTGCCCATTTCTAACTGCCAAATTGAAAATTCAAGAAACTTATGTGGGGTTTCCCCTCCTGTACAATTATGAGATATAATTCTTTTCCCAGTTGTAGGTCTCTCACAAAACAAGAAAATAATTTATTTTTTGTTGTTGGCGGATAAAGAAGTCAAGTATCTGATACTTTTTATTTACAAAGTGTGATGGTGTTGTATAGTAGAGTCCTCCCCAAGCATTCCTAAAAGAAAAAAAAAACTAAAAATTTAACTTCACCTGTGTTTGTCTTATGTGGTCTTAATTGTTGTACTTGCCTTAAAATAAACCCATGTTGTTTTTCTGCCCAAAGTCCGAACAGTGTGTTTGTATTCTCAAATTAAAAAAAAAAAATTAAGGTGATTTCATGAATCCACCTGTTTTGTTATTCTTGTTACACAGGTGGGTAAACGTGTAGACCTCTACAGATGATCACAGGGGACTGGGGGACCCCCCCCCCCGTCTTGCTAGTGTTAGAAAAGGCTTTCGATTAATTCAGAATCCCACCCTGACCAAGGCAATCAAGAAACAGTCCTGGCTGGACGTGGTTGCCTGAAGGACTGTGTGCCATAATGTCCTTTGCTGTAAAGCATTTTGTTAAATGCAGAAAAACATGCCAATAGTCAAAACAAACAGTACCATTCCGTCCCCGTGTCCAGCCATCTCCAATTTAGGAGGTGACAGAGGGGAGGATAAACATTTGCCATTTGCTAACAGCAAACCAGGGGGAGTCCTGCTTTCCCTTGATTTCCTAAAATGCGGACTTCCTTCCCCACTTTAAAGGTTTTCCAGAAAAGAATTTGAACTGGGATGGCGAAAATCCAAATGGGATTGATTTTGTTCCATTTCATGACCGTTCCTGGCGGTGGCCAGATCGGAGGTGAATTTCAGACCTCTTTACTTCTTGATTTGATTTCAAAATCTTTACCCTATTGCAGTGAAAAAATTTTTAACCTTATAGCCCTTCAAAAATAATGTACAATGCTTTTAAGAGTTTTAAATTTGTCAACTCTTCCAGGACTTCAAATGATAGATTATTTTTCTTTTCAGTTCTGGTATTTCATCTTCCAAATTTTAAATAGCAATACAACCTTTGTGAGGTGTGGCGGCGGGGGCAGGGGCGGCTTTATTATACGTTTCACTGGCTAAAACACACAACTCCCCTCCTGGTCTCTGTGTGTGACTTTGGGGGCCAGAGCCCCAAACTGGGAATTAGTTCCCACCCCAGCAGGTGAGCTGTACCTTTGGAAGATGATGATTTTCCAAAAGGTGATTTTGCTTGATGCAGTGGCCTTGACCGTAACCTGGGTGTTAAGTTGTTTTAAGCATGGTATTTTGTCTCTATGTTATGCTGAACAGAATTGGGCAAAGTGTGAGCATAATAATTGTCCCCATCTGTGGGACACAGATTCTTCTCATCTGTGGCCCCAGAGGTGGCACCTGGTTGAGACTTAAAGACTGAGTTTTATGCCTTTTCACAACCGCAGAAGAGGGGAGTCCGCGCTGGGTGCCTGCTTTTCAGCAGGGCCGCGGGCTGCCGAGCTCGTCTGCGTGAGGTGGACCAGAGAGAGAGAGGAGCGGGTTTCACTTGACTCCCGTTTGCTTTATGCTGTTCGCGCAGCAGAGGAGAGCGGTCTAGCTGGCTTTCCCTTCCCCCAGATGTCTGAGAGAGGCCCCCCTGAAAGCCTGCCTTCGCCCTAAGATGTGGAACGCACAGGAGGTCTCAGAGACACGGGGAAAAGCGCGGAGAGAGAATCGTAAGGAAGGGGTCAGAGGTCTGGTCGGCCCGGGACACCGCGCCGGGGCCTCCTACCTTGGGGAAGGCCTCTTAAACAAGTCCCCGCTGTGCGCCGGCCACTCGCCCGAGCGGGTAGATCGAGAAGGTTCCTCCACCCCGAGCGGGCCACGGCGAGGGGCCCTTCCGTTCCCCTGGGAACGTGGGCACCCAGGGCACTGTGTTGGGGGCTTCGGCAGGCCGCCGGCGGCGTCAGAGAGGAGGCGCCCGTCAGGCCGGACCCCCGAAGGCTCCCGCCGTCGCAGGCCCGGGAGGGAAGGCCGCCGCGTGCGGGCGCTGCGCTCGGAGCCAGGCTCCGCCCGGCCTTCAGCAGCCGGCGCGGACCGAGGGGCTCCGCGGCCGCGGGGCGCCTGCTGCTCCCGCGGAGTGCGAAGGGCCGGCCCCGGGCTGAGCGCGCGGAGCCCCGGCGCCGCCCGGCCGTCCGCCGCCGGCGTGCGTGCACTGCGCGGGGCGCGGGGCGCGGGGCGGCTGCCTCCACGCATCCGCTCGCCGCGCTCCTCGGGAGCCCTTCCGGAAAGGGGGAAAGGAGGTCCGGGGAATGCCGGCCGCAGGCTGCCGGGACCCCTTGCTCGGCGGCTCACTCAACGCCGTCTGCATGAAGCTGTGTCTGATAGCCTTGTTCCTACCTGACCCAGGAAGACCCAGTTCAGCAGGTGTCAAAAATTCTGCAAATAAAATGGAAGCGACCCAAACACCACAACAGAGACTGTTTCCCACGGAGTTAATCCTGGGTCCCTGACTGGCCTTGGCTGGGTGGACTGTGTCTCTAACAGGGTCCAGTTGTGACAGTCGCCGGCGGCCAGAGAGACCCGGTGGCCTTTGAGCATCCGGCTTATTCTAAGCCCTGGAGAGGCTGCAGCTGGAATAGCCTCTGCTTCTTGTAAGACTTGAGAGACACCCCAAGCTCGCCGCTTTCAGGGAGAGAGACTGCAAGCTGGGCCACTCTCCCATGGCCAGACTTGGGTCTGTGGCTGGGTGGCCCTCACTGCCCTAATTCAAGTGGCTTGTCCCCTAGGACCCAAAATTGGTGGCAACATGCATCCTCTAATTTCTGGAGCGCTGGGCTGGGGTTAGAGGACCACATCTCACTGTGTGAACAAGCTCCTCCCCTCCCTGGCCTTGGTCAGTCTTCTCACTTGTAAAATGAGCAGGTGAGTGCAAGGGCATTTTGGGCACCCCAGCTGTTCCTTCCTGCATAGCCCAGCTCCAGCCACCACCCGTCACTTACCCTGCTCCCCTTCCCTACCAGCAAGAAATGAAGGTCAGAAGTTAGAGGGAGAAAAAAACTCGAGTCCTGGGAACTTCAGCATTTGGGTCATAAATCTTTTGGGGTCCATCTCCTCCCCTTTACCCCAAAAAGGCTGCCTGGGAGTCACCTTTTGGCCTGAGAGAGGCTTGTGAGCTTCACTCAAAGCATAGAGCAGAGCTCCCAGGTTCCAGTGGAAAATGAGCCCCCGTGGCTGAGTGCTTCCTTCCTCCATCCTCATCCCCACCCCAAATCCAAAAACCTGGACAGGGGTGTTGGGCAAGGTTGGCCAATGGGAAGTTATTGATAATAACCATAATAACCATAAACCTGAGGGTGGGTGGAGAGAGCGACTCAGAGAAAAGACACTCGTTGATAAGTGAGCAGAACCAAGTTTCTGGAGGAAGCACTGGGGTCTCGGAGCCTCAGGGGATGTGTGCCTGCGTCGTCAGGACCATGCACTCCCGCAGCCCAGGGTGTGGTGGAAGTGACAGTAGAGACCTGAGGCTGGATGCCCTGGGTGCGGCCAGGCCGAGGATGGCTGGTAGTGGGGGGCCAGACTCCCCACTCCAGGTGAGCGAGATGCACTGGTCAGAGCCATCCAAGTGACTTCTGGCACCACATACTTGACATGCTTTCCCAAACTTTGAGAAGCATTCCTGCCTGCCTCTTCCTTCCATGGCCTCAGCTCACCAAGGCATTTGAAATGTTTGCTTTTCGACACAGGCATGTAAGGCAGGGGCAGAAAGTTGCAGGGAGTTTGGAAGGCTGGGCAGCTGCCTTCCTGACAGGGACAGCCGCTGCTCCTGGGAAGACACCACCGCCTCAGCTTACGCGAGCATTCCCCACCCTTCTGCAACGTTTCTGCTCTGCAGCAAAAGCAGAAGGGCGTTGCTTGCATGGGGTTCGATTCTTGTAGGTGTCTCTTTGGTGCCATGGTTTTTCCTGTGTCGGGTCAGCGGGGATTTTATCCTGGGGCTGTGAGGGTGTGAAAGCTGAAATGGAAGGAGCGAGTGGGCTGCCAGCTTGATGAGCTGGCTGGCATCCATGGTCCCTTTAAGGGAGTGGAGTTGGGGAGCACTGGGGGGCTTCCGTCCTCTGGGCATGGGGTACTGCTGTGTGCTCAGTCTCTATGGCCACCCAGGCTGGGAAGTCGTGGAGGCCAGAGAGGCCGCCTGACCTCACGGAGGCTCAGTGGCCCTTGGCCCTGTGCCTTACGTATCCAACAGCCCCTCTGGGGCGCTCTTGCTGCCCTCACGTTATTCTTACAGACAGGCTCCCCAGTGGAGACTTTCTCTCTAAGCTGAATCCACATGCACCAACTCAGGGCCTACGCACAGGTCAACTGAGGGCTCAGATGACCTCGGGCACATTACCTCAAGCTCTCTGGACCCACTTCTCAACTGGAAAAATGATGGATCACGAATAGGGTTATCCTGAGGATCAGTGGGCCCAACGCCCGCTGGGAAAGTGCTTTGATAATGTCTAGTGCACAGTAAGGACTGTTAGCTATTTGGATTTACCTGGATAACAGAAGAGGAAGGATTGTTGAGTCTCAGTTAATTGCATATGTCAGGCTAAATGCGATATCCTTGGGCAGGGCCCTGCCCAGGCCCTAACTGCCCCTGCTCACTGGGCTTCAATCAGCATTAGCTGACCGGCCAACCATAAGCTTCATGGCTCACTTCTCCCAAGAGGAGCAAAAGACACTGCTCCCTGATCCTTTCAAGGGGGGAGAGGAGGGTAAGGGGGGGAAGGGCTTCTCTGGTTTTGGTGGGATATAAAGGACTGGGTCTCCCACTTACAATGTCCCAAATTTCCCAGCTCTGGGGACCCACCTCTCTCTCCTCTCCAGAGGGCCCCTCCCCTTTGATTACTCCAGACACACCTCTCAGCCTCTGTGGACACCTGAGGGTGTCTGACCTCAGTGAATCCACCAGTGAAGGAAACCCTGTGGGTTCCAATCCCTGTTCTATTTAATACCTCCATTGTCTTCAGGTAATCTGTGCTGGGCCTCAGTTTCATCATCTGTGAAATGGGTGAATCCACTCCCCCACCCCATCTTTCACAGACACTGCCAGGGTTCTCAAGAGAATTTCCACTGGGCCTTTAGCATCCACACACAATAGCTACTATAACGTGATTGTTTTCCTGTCTTTGGAACACTTCCTCCTAGGAGACCCGAGGTGAGTTAACTTTCTGGCCTCAGTTTCCTGGTCTGTGGAATGGGAATGATAAAGATTTCTGTTCCTTAGGACTTAGTACGAGGAAAGCACTTACAGCAGTGCCGGCACGTAGTAGTCTTCAAGTCATGATTAGTTATTAATATTGTCCTTATCATCAACCTCCTCTCTGGCACTTTTATGTCGTCAGTAAGGAGACCGGGCTGAGGGATCCCTGCATCTCTCCACCCTCACTCTTCTCACATGTATGGTAGAATCATATATATGTGTATACACACATATATAATTTGTAACCTGTCTTCCCACTTAGAAAAGTGATGCAGATATTTGGAAATATGACGCCATCATCGTTAACTTGGATGCCTGCTTTTTAATTTACCGGTGGAGCGGAAGAAAGGTAGATGGGGGTGGGGTGGGAGGAGCTCCTGTCTCTGTCCCTTCAGCCTTTCCCCCTGAGGCCTCTTTGGGCCAGGCTACTGCCTGGCCTTCGCTCACCTGGCCTTCCCAAGGAGCAGGCTTTCTGCCAGGCAGCTGGAAAGGGTACTCTCTGCTCTTACCCCTCAACAAACCTTATTTGTGCTTGGGCCCCAGAGTTGGGAACCGCCACGGTCCTTCCCGAAGCGTGATTTCAGGGCCTTTCTGCAGGCTGGAAGCTGCACTCCCACTGACTTCAGAGATGAAGGTGCTTTTCTGGGATCTGAAGGCTTATGAACCTGCAAGGGACTTGCAGTGTCCTCATCTGGCTCTCTGAGACACTCAGTCGGCCAGCTGTCTCCCAGGCTTGGCTGATCCCCACTGAGCCTCCGATCGGTCCTCACCCACCAGGCTTCCGCACGAGGGCGCATCCATGCTCCTGCACTCTGTGCTTTTGCCCTGCACTCCCCAGAAATAAGTCCCAGCTCGGGGTTCCTTCCTACAAAGTCCTCTCCTAAGTTCAAGTTACACACGTCACCTGAGAGCCCAGGATTCTCCCGGCGCCCAGAGCCAGGCTGGGGCGCTCTGCTGGAGGTCTGTGGCTGGAGCCTCCCATAGAGGCTGCTAACTGCTGCAAACACGTGGGGGCTGGACCGGCCTCTCCAAACCGCAACTAGAACTGGCTTATTCTCTCTGCTATCAGTGCCCCGCCCACCAGCTGCGCTGGTCTCCGCCTGCGTCCCGCCCATGCCCAAACTGGGCGGTGATTATTATTGCCCGAATTCAAGCTTGGATTCGCCTTAGCGTTTAGAAGGAGCGCGGCTGCAGAGCGCCTTTAGGGAAAGGCAGGGGTGTGAGTGCTGGGCTTCGGGTGCCCCAGGCAACTCCAGGAAGGGCTCCGGGTGTGGAGTGGGGGATCCACATAGCGACACTCGTTTGTCTCTTCCTCTGGATCTGTCAGAGTCGACACCTAGTGGGATCCAGACTTGATCTTGCTAGTCAGGAGGGGCTGGGTGGCTCCGGAGACTGTGGGACCTGTGGGTTGCAAAAGCGTGGACACTGAGGTTCTCTTCCCATCTCGGGGTGAAAGGTGTGCTCTGATGAAAGCCAGACACTCAGAGCAGACAGCGCCTGCCCCTCTTGCTAGCGGGCCGCCCCCAAGCCCAAGGCCACTGCTCAGGTTAGAAATGGAGCGCTGGGGACCGAGGCCTGGAGGTGTCCCCCGCCCTGGCCTGGCATTCCCTCACGCCCTGCCTGCACCCAAACCGGTTTTTCGACCCTGATGGAGGCTTCCTTTTCCATATTTCAAATGTATTTGCTCCCCACACGGTCCCCCCGGAACCTCCAAACACATGAGATATCTTCTGGATTCCCCATTTTGGAGCAGGATTTTCCCTGTTTTTCGGTGTTCAGTTTTGACCTGAGCACTGGCAGCCAGTCCCCAGCATGGGGTCGCCTCCCTGTTACAGCAGCAGTGGCAGACTTCCCCCCTCCAATTAATGCACGTTTGTTGTGTCTCCCAATTCCGGGGGGGGGGGGCTCGTGGGCAGGGCCCCCCACCTGCCATCCTCACCCCTCCCTCTTCTCTTGGGCATTCGTGTAATTTATTAAATGAAATGCTAATTCAGTTATCCAGAGCTCTTTTTTTCTTTCCATATTCAGCAGCGATTGTAAACAGGAACTAGTCACGCTATGTGCCCCCCCACCACGCGGTGACGTGGGGGAAGGGACACCTCCTTCTACATCGGCATCACTTAGGCTTTTGATTCAAGTATGGACGTGGCTAAATGTAAAATAAGATGGGGGTAGGGGGTGCTTACACCCCAGGGTGAGTGGGTGGCGGGGGGTGGGGTAGGGTGGGTGGAGAGTGAGCAGGCTTCCCAAATGCTTAATGTAATCACGGGCCAGCTGCGTGCACTTGTAAAGTTGTTATAACCCCCTCCTTGTTATAAACAGGAAAGCGCAGAATATAAAGCAAGAGACCCGCATTCACAAATACCAGCTCTCCCGCGCCAGCTGCCAAATTCCCCTTTTATGGTGTTCCTCCCTTGCAACCTCAGATCCATCAGAAAGACCTTAGTTTCTCCCCCTCCACTCTCCAAAGGGGTTTATTTTGAGACTTCCTCCAGCCGAGCCATGGACCTGGTACCTCCGCACACCCTCTCCGACTCTGCAGTGCCCTATGCCATTGGCTTTGGGACGAGCTGGGCTCCCGGAGTCCTCTTCCTCAGGTCTCCAGGGAGCCCTGAGGTGGAGGCTTGCCCCTGTTGGGATACTAGGCCCCCAGGGGGTACGCCCCCACCCCCAATTCCTCTGGGGGCATCCAGAGCATCTCTCCAAGGAGGGCCGCATACTCTTCAAGTCAGACTCCCATCTATTTCCTCTGAGACAGACATCTCCCCCGCCAAATATCTGAGAGTTCTCAAAGACCTCAGAAGGCAAGCTGTGAGGCTATGGCACCCACCCCTACAGCTCCCATTAGGCCTGGGGGAAGAAAAGGTCTTTTGTGGAAGCCTTAGGGTTTCGGGGCTCCCCCAAGCCAGAGGTAAAACGCCCCTCCCACCTCCACTCTCCTTCCTGGCCCGCCAGACCCTGCTCTGAGCCGCGGAGATCCACATCCTGCCTCACTGACTGTGTGTGCTTACAGCGTCAAGGGGTGGACGTGATATTTCAAACATCAGATCAGTGCGTTTATATATTGGGTGCCCGGAAATTTTTCCAAATAAACACAGCTTGATTCAACTTGGGTGGGCGGACTTATCAACAGACTAATTCTATAAACAAATGAAGGAATAACCCCGAAACCGATTGGCTGGTATCAAAAAGACACGTGGAGGGAAAAGCTTGGAGTTTTTCAGCAATGAAATTTTAATTAATGTGGGTGGGCTGAGAACACAGCGACTGTTTATCATAGACAATTTATTTTCCAGCGCTAAGTCAACATATAATAGCAAAGTTACAACAATTATTTAACATTTTTAAAGCCATGAAGAAGGGACAGAGTGCGCAGCGGCTGGGGAAAGCGGCAGAGCGGGAGACAGACGCAGGGCGGGCTCCCCGGGAGGGCCCTTGCGGCGCGGGGTGCAGTCCCTAAGCCACCCGGGTCGTCTGCGTTGCCGGGGGCGCAGCGCCGTCTCCGCTCGCCATGAGCCATCTCTTCAGTCCCCGGCTGCCTGCTCTGGCCGCCTCGCCCATGCTCTATCTGTACGGCCCCGAGAGACCCGGGCTGCCTCTGGCCTTGGCCCCCGCGGCCGCTCTGGCCGCCTCGGGCCGGGTGGAGCCCCCCCAGAAGCCGCCCTACAGCTACATCGCGCTCATAGCCATGGCGATCCAGGACGCGCCCGAGCAGAGGGTCACGCTCAACGGCATCTACCAGTTCATCATGGACCGCTTCCCCTTCTACCACGACAACCGGCAGGGCTGGCAGAACAGCATCCGCCACAACCTCTCGCTCAACGACTGCTTCGTCAAGGTGCCCCGCGAGAAAGGGCGGCCCGGCAAGGGCAGCTACTGGACGCTGGACCCTCGCTGCCTGGACATGTTCGAGAATGGCAACTACCGGCGCCGGAAGAGGAAGCCCAAGCCGGGCCCTGGGGCCCCGGAGTTCAAGCGCGCCCGAGCCGAGACGCACGAGCGCGGCGCAGAGGCGCAGCCGGAGGTGGGGCGCGGGGGAGTACTCCCCCGCCCGGCGACCCCCAGCCACGAGGGAGCTCCCGCGCGCCCCTCGCCCCTCCGGGAAGGCTCCTCTCCGCCCGCGCCCCTCCACTGGCCCGGGCCCGCGTCCGCAGAGGAGGACGCGGGGGACGCGCTCCAGGGCGCAGCGGCTGTGGCCGTCCGCCGGCCCGCGCGCACGATGGATGGCCCGGGGTCCCCTCCGCACCCCGCCTCCTGCAGCTCTCCGAAGAGTTCTTCGGACAAGTCCAAGAGCTTCAGCATAGACAGCATCCTGGCGGAACGGCAGGGGCAAAAGCCGGCTGGAGGGGGCGAGCTCCCGGGGGGAGCCAAGCAGGGCCCTGGCGGCTTCCTAGGCGCCTCGCTCCTGGCCACCTCCTCCAGCCTCCGTCCGCCTTTCAACGCTTCCCTGATGCTGGACCCGCACGTCCAGGGCGGCTTTTACCAGCTCGGGATCCCTTTCCTCTCCTATTTCCCTCTGCAGCTCCCCGACACGGTGCTTCACTTCCACTAAAGCCATCGGTGGCGAGGTTCTTTCCCCTGCCCGGGTCTGAGCTACTTGTGAGCGACCACGACTCCCACCGTGGGGTAAAGAAGTCACTTTTTTTTTTAATGATTTCCTCTGCGGACATGTGGATCCCGGGAAGTATCACCCACCTCTACGCACAGATGGGTACACCCCCACCTGCCTCCCGCAAGGCGCACCTTCCCAGAACCAGAGCAGCTTCGGGGATTTAAAGGACGCTTTCCCGCCAGGACTCGGGCATCCCAGACCTTCTACTGCCGGAGCAGGAGACTCCCTTGGCCTTAGGTCAGTCTGATGGCATGATCTTCTGCTAGCTACTCATGGCAGGCCCTGCCTGTCTGGGGAACGGGGGCCCAGACGACCTGAGGGCAGACAGATGGCCGCAGTGTGGTCCTTTCTATCTGAGAGCCACTATCTGCCCGTTGCTGGCTGGGCAGTGGCTTAGGCCTTGGCTTTGAACCCACCAGAGTGGGGGGTGTTTGAAGCTAGGTTTGTCCCTGAAGTCCAGTTGTGGGGATGCTGGGAGTGACCCCTGTTTTTCAGGTTCCTTAGCAGATCCTAGGGCTTGGGGAGGACTTGGGACCAACGTTCAGGTGAAAGCTGAGAAACCACACTTTTATTTTAAATAGAGAAGTTTCCTCTTTTTTCCTTCCTAGACCATAAAAGGAATATGCTATATTCTTTGGCTAAACCCTTGACTCGTTTTACTATAAGGATCGCCCTGTGAAAACGTCGACATTAACAACTTCTATTAAGAAAGTGCACTCTGTATAATATAGCATTTTGTTGCATTATGATAGCTTGTTGATCAACACGTATGTTTCCCATTGCGTGTTTCCCACAACAGCAGCCCTCCTGTCTCTTCGTTTTTGTGTTTAAAGGATCAAAAGACTCTGAGGACACCGGAAGTGCGTCAGGGGGAGGGAAGAGGTCTCGGGCAACAGAGGAGTTTTGATTCCCATGTTTTTCTCAAGACCTAGGTTTGATGTTGTTACCTTTTCTAGAATTGTGTAGTGAAGGACTACTTTCAATCAAAAGCGTTGGGAGAAGCAAACACGTGGGAAGCAGGCAGAGGGAGAGATGGGTCAGGGCCCGGCAGAGCATGGCATGCATCAGGGCGGCTCTCTGGACCCCAAGGAACGGGAGGCTGGAGGGAGGCTTCCCAGCCTGCAGCCCCGGCCTGGCAGGCCCAGGGCCTGCAGCTAAATAAACACCTTATGGAGGTGACTAGGAGTCTGGTGCAGGGCCGGGAGGCAGGGAGCCACCTCCACAAAGGTCTGGTTATGGAAGTTGAGAGTTTCGCAGCCCGGTTCAGCTTGGAACTTTTGGAAAATGCACGTAACCTCTTATGGTATCTCTCTTTAGGTTGTTTTGGCAATTCTGAAACTTGACTCCCTGAGCCTCCAAGTTACTTTATCTGATGTGGGAAAATCACAGTCAGTCATGAGTTCTTGGAGACAGGCAGAGATAGGTCTATGAAATAACTTTTTCAAGCAGTTTCCATGACTTATATAAAAGTGAACACGAACTTTACATCAAGAGAGCTTATTGGTAACATGTTGGAAAGGATATTTCGGACAAGCGTAATAACTTAATAATTAGTAGGCACAGAGATGACTTGCTGAAAATTCATCCTGAAAGCCGTGTGCTACCTACCCAAACGTGTGTCCGTGACCACGCCCTGCCCAGGCTGGTGGGAACACTTCGGCGAGCTTCAGTGTCCTTGATTTTAAGAACTTTGATGAGGTCCTGTGGTTGAGGTCCAGGGTCACTGTGATTAACTCAAAATGTAGTACAAGGGCCATCATTGGATGTTTTGTTATCCCGACGTCTCAGCACCTGTGAATAAAGTTGTTTTTTCATTAACCTCTCAGTGACTGGCTCAATGGATGGGGCGGGGGTGGGAATAAACAAACCAGGTAACAGGAAAAGGGAGACTGGGGTTGCATCTGGGAACCCCGTCAGCATCTTGGGGGGCTCTGGCTTCCGGGGTGGGGTGCACACATAGACTGCAGGGGCCAGAGCTGAAAACCCCAGGACCAGAGGATGCTGCCTGCATGTCAGCAATACGATGAGAACCCCCTCACTGTACAGAACGTGTTTCCAATGTTTCCTTTTTATGTTTGATTTGCTATCTTGTGTGCTTTTAATGTACATGTGGCTGTTGTCTGGAGAAGCAAATAATCTAATACTGTCATTTTAAAAGGATTGTATTTTAGAATTACAATACTAAAAAGTATAGTACAGACATTATTTTTATGGCACAGAAAAAAAAGGCAGGAGGATGTGTCTGCTTGGTAAGAGTGTGTATTCCTACAGAAAAAGGAAGGCTGTGAGCCAGTCCCACGTTCAGCTGTGAGCCAGTCCCACGTTCACCTGGTATAGGAGAGCAGAGAGAAGGGGGCAGCGGGGCCGTTTCCCATGGTTCTGCACGATTCCGTGTGCGTTCCTTCCTTCCTGCCGAAGAGAAGGAGGGCCTTTGGGTTTTAGTAATTGAAACAGCTGTTCAAATGTTCCAGTTTTAATCATGTGCTCCAAATTATGGATCAGTGAGACCAAGAAAAGGCTTCTACTCTTAATAAAAACAAAATCAGCTCTATTTCAGGTAAACCAGAAGCAACCCTATCGTTCTGGTCTTTGGCAAGCTGAGGATGGCCTCTGTGTTCTCATGTAAACAAAGAGAACAAAGAGTTTTCTGTAAATGACCTTTGGCTTAAGCCCTGATCCCACACTCACACACACACGCACACTGATTAGTACACTGATCATAAAGGGGAGTATGGCAGGTGCAGGTGTAATGATAAGCAAGTGTGTATATCTATGTATGTGTATGTATACATGTGTGTATGTATGTACACATGTGTGTTTGTCTGCTGCATACACAGATGCTCAGAAATTCACCTTTTTTGCATAATTAGAACATAGAGTCAAAGTGCTGAGTTCTTTTAGATTAACCCAAGTATTGGTACTTTTGGAAAGATTTTGTTTTTCTGTATAATTTGAACAAGCAAGAATTTAGTTTTTTGTACAATTATAGTGAAACTAACGAAGGCTTTACCAAAGAATCTCGGAAGACATACCAACTTGAGACCTTTACCGACACGACTTTCACAAAAGCAAGAGAACTTTGCAGCGGCTTTTTGCTTCGTCTGGTCTTGGGTATTGGCTGGCTCCTGTGGGAGCTAATGCCCTCCTGGGTCTCCCGTGCTCCATGAGGCTTTCCAGAACCAGAATGGGATATGTCTTGCCATCTTCCAATACAAGTGCATCTCCCCAGAAAGGAGCCCACCTGTGGTCTCTGTCATTTCACGAAGAGTGGTCAGTGTATATTCACGTGAGGGTTAACAAATTAGCCACACGCGATGTTATTGTTACAGCTGGAGGCCAGAGCCCATCCGCCAGGACATGGGTGGGCTGCTGTTAACGTCACAAGAGTGGGTGCCGTTTCCAGGAATTGGCTGCCCAAGTGAGAGCCACGACTTGGTGGACTCCCCGTCTTCATGGTGGCTGGAGTCTTGCTTCTCTGAAACGGGTTGTTTCACAGAGTCAGAAATACATGTGATAATAAGCCGAGCTGATTATTAAAACTGAAGCACATGAGTTTGTTGGAAAAGGAAAATTCTTTTAATCCACATTCCAAGCAGTTTTTACGCCTGAGTAGCCAAGTGGCAAGTTCTTGTCCACACTTGTCGTTATCCGGAGGCCCAGACTTGGGGTTCTGCGGGGTCAGGCAGACCCTTTAGACTGTACAGCACCCTAGGGGGGGCCACAGGGAGTTGTGGGGCCTGGGCCCAACTCTGGGGGCCCGTGTCTTCTGGTGGTGTCCAGATGCCAACTGCACTGGGAAAACCACACAAGTGGCTCATAGACCAGATGAGGATTCCAGCCTAGGGTCTACACTTTGGTGGACACATAAGACCGAGTGCAACATTCACTTCTCCCCCTGAGAGGTGGCTGGAGGGAGGGTGGGAGGCCTGTTAGAAGCCCTGGGCCTCGGGCGCCTTTGTTTACCTGGCAGTAAGGAGGGAGGGCATGGGTCCCAGCCTCCTTTTCCCATCAGTTATGTAATCAGGGTTCTGGCAGGAAACAGAGACCCACTCGGATGGGCCACTGGAAAGGACTGTTTACAGGGGAGTGGGCTGGGAGGGAGCCCCTGGAGTGAGCAGGGTGAATGTGGATGCAGCCACAGAGCTGGTACGGGCAGGAGCAGACCTCTCTCCTCTCATGTTGACACCTCTGACTGGCTAAACCCCACCAGAAGTCCAGTCCCGCAGGGAACCCAGGGCAGGCAGTCCGTGGGGTCAGCCCGCAGGGCCAGAGCGGGTGGAGAACGCACCTGGGTAGGGACAAGGTGAAGTGAGCGTGGCCAGCAGAGCAGGGTTCTTCCTCCGGGGCCAGTTGGTTGCAGCAGCCCTGACCACACTGTCGATGTCCAAGGGCCAAGGCTAGGATGTCTGGGACGAGACTGGCAGCTGCATCCGGCATTCTCAGAGACTGATTCTCCCGTCTGGCAGGCTTCCAGGAGAAGGTGGCTCTAGGCCCTAATCTGAGGCCCTCTTAGGTGGGCAGGGTCTGGACTCAGCTCCTGAGGGCCCCGCTACTGGCGGTACAGTCTGCCCTTCATCTCTGAGCCTGGAGAGGACTTGCTGAGTGGCTGGGGGTTGCGAATGGCTGCACATGGTTTGTATCCGTTGGCTGAGCATTTAAAACAAAGCTATTCCTTCCTGGGTAGTGGGCTGGAAGTGAAGGATGCTATCTCACTCTTCCTGGGGCCCACAGGCTGGTGAGGGCGTTCCCCCAGCCCAGGTCCAGACGAGATCAGGCACAGAGGAAGAGTCTCGGCCGCGGCAGCGGCTGGGTCAGGCCCTCTGGGGAGAGTGGGGACGACCCCCTGCTGCTCACAAGACCATGTCATCTGGGACAACACCAGGTTTAATGACGTGGTCCGCGTGCTGTTCAGTGCGAAAGTTACAAACATCCTGCCTCTCCAGCACCGGGTGCCACACTTCTCCAGGTAGAGTCACCGTCTGCTGTCCCACACGTCCCCAGGTCTCTCTGGACATGCCTACTAGTGAGGGAAGCCCCTCCCACCCACGCCTACTGACACATGACCAGCCAGTAATCTGACGTTCAGGTGAAGGTGGGAAGGGGTACGTTAGCCTTCGCAAGAGTGAGCCCACCAGACAGAGGCTGACAACCCAGCTCTGCTCTGATGGACTGTGTGATGTCAGCAAAATGCCCTCACCCTTCTGTGCCTTCACTGTCTGGTCTGCACAAGTGGGACAATGTTAGCAGCTGCCTCATCAAGCTGTTGTATGGAGCAAATTTAATAACGGCTGTAAGTCCGTGGGACAGCGCCTCCCCAGTTCTTATCTGTAAACGGGAACAGTCGGAGCGGGGGAGTCGCTCGTTGGTGGCGCGCATGTTTGGTATGCACAAGGTCCTGGGGTCGATCGCCAGAGCCTCCATTAGAAAAAAGGGGAATAATCGTAACGCCTCCTGCACAGGGCGGTTGTCAGAATTAGATCAGTCACTGCACGTAGGTACCTGGCACGCGAGAGGCTCTTAGTAACAGGGGTCTTGTCTCTGTACGCAGACATCGCCTCTGATCTAAACACATGTGCTTTGCAAGTCCATTTGTGACTTCCTGGTTCTGGAGCGAAATCACGAACCCACAGCTCTGCTCATGGTCCATGATTCTGGAGCTTTCTGGAAACTCCTGGGACTGCTTCTCTCAGCGCTTCCTCCCGGGCTGGCCGGCAGCCATTTTCACCTCGTCCTTGCAGCGTTACGCTTCTTGAGATGATTCAACCGTTCGAACGTGAAACCAAAAGCAAAACGGGCTGCCACACAGGGTGCGGGTCCTAGGAAACCCCAGGGAGCGATTTTCTCAGGCGAGGAGAGCAAGTCCTTCGGCGTTTCCTTGTCTTGCTCAGGAGCTAAGGGCCCCCCAGGGCTGGCCATCCAGCTCTTGTGAACTCAAGGGCCTTGGGAAGGACTAAAAGTCTTTATTTCTGCCCCCTCCCCCAAGGAAGACAAGGCCTGTAGGCCAAGGAGAGGCTCCACCCCTCTCCTGGGGACAAAGGGACCAGACTGGGGTGCAGCTTCTCCGAAATTCATGCATTTCACAGCCCGCCTTATAAAGCGTAAGGAACATTTCTTTAAATGCTGTGGCTAAATATAGCAGAGGTCTGGTCAGCTTGGACATTTTTAGAAAGCACATTACAAATCAGGAATGTTTTGGAGAAATAAATAAACTTTCCCACATTTTTGGACTTTGTGCTGGCCCTGCGGGCTCCATCTTGAGGGGGGGGTGATGAATAATTCACGCGGGCTCTGGCCGTGGGCGCCCAGCCCGCAAGTGGCTGCTCCTCCCCTTCCTTGGGCGCAGGGACGCGGTGGGGGTGGGAGCCACCTCCGGGCCAGGGCAGGCCAGTGTCTGTAAGGGCCACTCAGAGACACGAGGGGGAAGGAGTGAAGGAGAAAGAAATCTGTTTCCAATGCGTGTCACTTCTTGTCTCTGCTGCTTGTTCCGGGGGTTCCCTGGGCCTCCGCACAAGGAAGGACAAACCAGGGGCCGTGTGCCCACCCCTGTGTCACAGGAGGACCCCCCCCCCCCAGTGCCTGTGTCCCATTCTGCTGGCCTGTGGTGGGACCCGATGGCGTGTTTCTGAAAGCTCTTCAGGGGTCTGCTCTGGGGCCGGGACGGAGAGCCTGGTACCAGACGCGGGGCCAGACCGGCGCCACCGGCGGGTCTCCGAGGTGGGAGAGCAGTGCGGGACGTGCGAGTCTCTTTTTCCTCCTTCGTATTTATGCGCATCTGTACTCAGCTTCCACTCGGTCGTCGTTATAGACTCTGCTTCTCTCCGTGACCTCGAGCTTCCTTTCCCTTCACTCAGGGCAGAGTCGCCGTCACTCAAACACTCGTCGGACAAGCTGTGTGTCCACACAAGAGACGTGGAGCATTTAGAAGAGCACTGAAAAGAGACCAGGTGTGTGGCCCCTGTAGTAATCCCAGCACCGGGGATCACGGCTGGCGTTCCCCCCAAGTCACACATTTCTGTACATTTCATAGCACCGTAGCTAGAGACACAGATGTATAAGTGCAAATTGCTTTTCACTTCCATCAGTGCTGCCACCACCCTAGAGCTGAGCAGTTCCCCATGCGGGGCACACGCAGCGTCCCGGGCCTGAGGCCTCTGGAAGGCACAGCCCTTTAACTGCTGACAGCCTGGCCACAGACAGAGGCGAACCGAAACAGATTTGTTTATTTATTTATTAAAAGTCTTTTGTTTTGAAATAATTACAGATTCGCAGGAAGGTGCCCAGAAATGAACGGGGAGGTGAACAAGACTTATTTTGTACAAGAATCTTCACAGCCATTTTCTCATTTAAATTTAATCACCCTCACGTGGGGCAGGTGTGAACCTGCCCCCCATCTGCACGGGCACGTGGACGCGGGAGCCAGCGGCTTCGATATCAGTAAGGACGGGAAGGCGTGGGGTCAAGTGCCCGGACTATGCGGAAGAACAAACAGAAAGTGGGTTTCAAGTTGAACGAAGCCGCCTGGCTGCCGCCGTTGGTCAGGGCTCACGGCCTCCCCTCGCCTCGCACTGTCCCCCCCAGAGAAGGTCCTGAGCTCAGGAACCCCGCCACCTGGGGCCTCTTGTAATCAGTGCGGCAAGCCCGCACGGTTGCCTGGAGCCTTCCCACTCGATAGATGAGCACAGAGCACACAGCCAGGAGGTGCCTGCATCAAAAATCCAGGCCATTTATTCCCAAAGCTCCAGTCCTCTCTCACACCGTCTGCGCGGCGCACGCTGCGTTTCACACACGTGCACATACGTCTCAGTGCCTTTGCCACCAGGATAGTTTGTCATTCTCCATCCATCCAAGAGTGAGTGTCACGTGCTGGCCTCTGACACACCCTAGCCGTGAACAAAGGGACCGGACCTGGTCCCGCCCTGGAGGGGCTTATCTTCAGGTGGGGAAAGCGGGCGGGCGAAGCAGCGTCAACACGCACTGTTGACATTTACGGCTTCTCAAAATCTTTTAAAGGCTTTCCACTTCCTGGCAGATTCCCGTTCTTTCACACAGAAAATGAACGAAAGCCTGCTTGTCTCCGGCTCTGTGTGCTAGGGTGGCCCCCACCCCTGGCGTAGAGGCGCGACCTCAGGGGCCGGGCGGGCAGGGAGGGGGGCGCGGTGCGCCCACTGTGGTGCTGGGGCCACGGAAGTGGTCCTGGGACCGGGAGCCGTGCGAGCTGCCCAGGACTGAGGTCCTCCCAACCTATGGAGGGGGCAGCCTCAGTGGGGGCCAGCCCTGCTGTGCCGGGCAGGGACTCAGTCCTGGGAGCTCAGCCCAGAGTCCCCCTGGGTAGCCTCTTCAGAGATCCTGTGAGCGACATGCAAATTCTTTCTGTATAATGGAATGAGAGTTTGCAGTACAAACTTAAGCCAATAAAAGAGAGATAAGTTCTGTGAGGAGCTAATTGTCATTGTAGCATCTGCTGAGTGCCCGGCCCCTGCTGGGGACGGTTCTGAGCGCTTTGCATGCACTGTTATTCACTCACATTCCCCCCCCACCCCCACCGAATGTGAGTTAGGGATGGTAGTCCCCCTCCTTTTTTTTTTTTTTTTTTGCAGATGAGGTGGCAGGTTTGGAGAGCTTAGTCATTTCCCAAGGTCTCATAACTGTCCGTGGCAGAGCTGGGTTTGGGTTCGGGCTGGGGCTGTTGGCAATGATGGAGATTGTTTTGGTTGCCATAACCAAGGGAGACGTGCTGACGGCACCCAGTGGGGAGGAACCAGGGGTGCTGTTGCACATCCTGCAAAGCACAGACAGTACCCCCAGTGGAGATTCATCCGACTCTTACAGCCCTGAGGTTTGAGAAACCCCACGTAGTCCCTCGGTGAGACCCCACGCCTGAAGAACAGAGCTAGTGGCACTGGACACGGTACCATTTTCTTCCAATCTCTCCGGATTTTCAAGCCCTATAATGCCTCTTGATCAGGGCTGCAGTTTTGGATCTTCTAGACCAGTGAGCCAAGAAAGAGTAATGTGACAATTTTAGTAGCCATATTTTAAAAAGAAAAACTTAAAAGATACAGGTAAAGTTGATTTTAGTGATATATTTCCTTGAACTCCACCCATCTAAGATACTATCATTTCAGCGTGTAATTTAATATAAAAGCTATTGGCAGGCTTTACATTGTTTTGGTACCAAGACTGCAAAATCCATATCTTAAGTTAGACGAGCCACACTTCTAAGAGTGACGCGAAACAAACAAAGAAACAAAAGCAAAGAGCCACGCGTACCCCGCCGCAGCCCCGTCTGACGGCTCGGACAGATGCGCTTTGGTTGCCCTTTCACACACTTTTCTAGAATTCTACAGCTGTTTAGAGTACTCGTCCCAACTGCAGTTAAGTAATTATTTGCCCAATAATGAGTCTCGCATCTGTCCCTCCCCACTACGCAATGAGCAGAGGTCACCTCATTTTTTGCGGTGCCCCCTTTTTTTCTATTATGTCCAGCCCAGTGCCTGCCACAAAAGCAGGCGTCCAAAACATGTTTGTTACAGGACTGCTTTTTCCTCCACGTCTGATGCTCCTGCCAGAGTGAATGTCCCTCAGCTTACTGCAACCGACTGCTCGGTGCATGGCAGACAGTCACTACCTGTAGGATGCAGAATCTTGGGAAGGCACTTGCCAGACTCCAAATGCATCCTTCCATGCGAGGCTGCTCGCCACACCTTCACTCACTCAGCCCAGGGCAGGTGGGCGGCGGTGGGGCTTATCTGACCGGTAAACATGGGCAGAGCCAGGCAGGCATCCAAGGCCACAGCCTGGCTCTTCTCCCCTGGCAGTGAGCTGCCCTCTATTTTGCTCTCAAGGATCTGCCCACTTCCCCCCACAACTATGGGGTGGGGGCTGCGGGGGTCTAGAGCAGCCATGGACTAGTGGGCGAGTCTGCTGTTCATCTAGGACACAAGCCACAGTCTCCAGCTGAGCTTTCAAAATGAGTATCTTTAACTTCTCTCTGTCCAATCCTGTCATTTCCCAAATGGCTCAGAATCCAGACGATCTCCTGATTTTACTGGTGAGGACCCCACCGAGGAGCAGGGAGAAGTGAGCTCCCCAAGGCACAGAGCTATATGGTGGAGGGTCGAGTGGGGGCTCCCAGCTCCCAGCCTGGAGTGCAGGGGTCGGGGGGCTCAGGTTGCAGCTCATGAGAAAAATGCATTTCTCAACTGGATGCGCCTCCGCAGGCAAAGACCTCCGCGAAGAATCAAAGAGGAGGGCAGTCTTTACAGCGCCGTGGACGAGACCCAGGGGTCCCATTTTTAATCTCCGCGACGTCCCTGCGGGGCAGGGAGAACGTTCAAGCTGCAGACGCGACCTCTGGATTTATAGGTTTTTGAGTGAGCTGTATCCCAGTCTCCTCTGGCGAGAGGGTGCTCCTTGGAAGCTGGGGTGGTGGGGAGGGGGGTGGGGAGGGTTAGGAACAAGGAGATGGAGTGGCAGCTGGGGACTGTGAGAAACAGGAAAAGTCCTTCGAGCTCCATTAAAAGCAAGCGGCTGTCTTTCCCAGCAACAGAAATTCTCCGTGGGCCCCATAATTCATACCGCAGAGCCGAGCCTGAAATCAGCTCCAAGAAGCTGCCCTCGGTGCGACCATGTGATTAGGACGTGTGTGTGTGTGTGTGGCTGCATGTGTGTGGTTGTGTGTGTGTGTGTGTGTGTGTTTTGGGAGGCAGAAAGAGACTTTGGGGGGAATCAAAAATCTCCATCTGTCCCCACATCGCAGGGGGCTCCTCACCCGCAGCCGGCATCCAGCGGTCTCCTGAGGACCCCCTCAGTGTCTCCCGGTGCTTCCCAAGGCTTTGTTTTCATTAGCAAAGCAATATGTAATAATAGTTGTTAAAATAATTGTATTTCTGTTTTTACATCTGTAAAGATTAAGTTAAACAGTATGAAGCCCATTAAAGTATTTCATGACACGCTGCCGTGAACGGCCCTCGGTTCCCTCAGCTACTATTATTCCAGAGTAAACTTCAGAGCTCGGGCGGCTGCCACGATGGGTTATTTATAGAGGCTCATTCATCAATAAAAAACTTCAAAAGGAATCTGTTCCTCTTCTATTGGGAAGCCAAAGAAAACTCACATAAAGACAGCGCTGTTAAGAAACAAAGTGGAGGCGACCGCAGGACATTTTGCGAAGTAAAACCCCAATTTCTAACAAACACCGTGTCGCAAAAAGCGATTGCTGGCAGCGTGAATCCATTTAAGCTGCTGGGCCCCCACTGGACGGTTAAAGTAAGCTGTTAAACAGTTGTATTTACGTTGGCTTCAAAGGGCCTGAGCCTCCTCTCTGGGCTTTAAAAGTGTAATAGGTTTGTGATCTTGACGTAGCGAAGCACGTCTTTTCATCGTAGATGAGCCTGGGGGATGGACTCATCCCTGGGCCGATGGCTTATGGTTTGATCTCCAGTTTTCTTGGCTCTTGCTGCGACACTGGACTGGGGATGGAGTGGAGTCGCCCCTGGGGGCAGACCGTTTCCCGAGCCCTCCCTGTGTTCACGGTGCACCCTGAGGAGGAAGCGGGCACCACTGGCTTTGTCCTGCAGATGGGAAGAGCAAGGCGGAGGGAGGCTGAGTCCATAGCTGTCATGCTGGGCCAGAAACGTGTCCCATCTGCAGGACCCCGTCTCTGGTGGCATCTCAGAACTGTGGCCATTCATTTGGCCTGGGATCTGGAAGCGTGACTGTATGTGGCCACTGGCAGGTTCAGGGACCAAACAATTGTGAGGGCCAACCCCCAAATGTCAGTGAAGCTACGCAGACAAGGGAGCCTGGCATTTCCCTGCATTTCTATGCCCCTGTCCTGGGCAGGTCCTGGGAGGCATGAGGCTGGGTGCCCAGGTGGGCAGGAGGGATGAGCTGTGGAAAGGAAACCTCTCTTGTAGAACCCTGCGATGGACACAGTCTGTACTTCAAAAGGTGGGGGCTGGCGCGCTGGGGAGTGACAACATAGCCTTAAGCCGCACAATTATCGGGCAGCTAGCAAGTGCTGGGAGCCCTGCCAACTGAGAGCAGTGCAGGCCCTCTGTCATTTATTTTTCCCAGCCTTGTGCTATAAATACTCACAGCAGGCCCATTTTACAGACAAGGGGACTGAGGCTCAGCAAATGAATTTGCTCAAGGTTACCCAGCAGGGAAGTGGCAGCTGGGACTAGAGTCTAGACTGGAGTCCCAGGAGTGGGAGGCATTGGATTCAGACAGGACGGTGGCGACAGGTCCTGCAGCTTGTCCATGGCACAGAGCTGGCCGAGGGGCCAAGGCTGAACACCCAGCCTGTGCACCCCAGTGAAGAGGCGCCTTCTGGGCTCCCGTGGCCAGGGAGCCGGCCCGATCTAGATGGAAATCTGGCTTTGCTGCTCATTACCAAGTTATTCAGCCTCTTGGAGCCTCAGATGTCTCATCCCTCAAATGGGGTGACGACCTCAAGGCGGTGGTGAGGATGGAATGGGATGAGGTCATGTATCTGCAGGGACGGGCACCATGTAACAATCACAGCAGCGGGCACGGAGCGGGCGCTTCCCCAGGGCCAGACCGGCGCCAGCAGCCTTGCCAAGTGTAGAAACTCACGCAGGCCTGCCAGCCCCGCGCTCATTTTATAGACCAGTGAGCCGGCCCCAGAGAGGGGTGGTAGCCTGTCCGTCACCACACAGCTCTACATGGTTGAGCCGGGAGGCGGGCTGGCCCCTAGTCCCTTCTCCCATCACTCTCCCACCCACCCCTTTGGCGGGTCCTCCGTAAATATGATGGATTAGGCGCCGCCCCTTTCGTAGCGCTGACACACTTGCTCTGGGAACACGAGGCCACCGACGCATTTCTGCCCCACTCCTGGGACACCATCCACAGGATTCTCATCATGAGTTATGCTTCAGAATGCGTTCCAGTTGTGCGGCACGCGTTCTGAGATGCAGCCGATGTATGGCCTGGGAACTGGGAAGCTTGGATCCCACCCCTGGCCGGCATCGCTGCTGCACACCTGGACAGGTGGCCCTACGTGGGCGGCCCCGTGCCCTCTGCGCTGTTTCCTCGCCTGTCATAAAGGGAGCTCGCCCCGGGCTGGCTGAGGGCTGCTCCATTGTCACACACTTCAGGTGTCTGTCTGTCTCTGAGTTCAGAGGGGCCCCCGCACATATGCTTGATCGCAGACCTCCCTCCAGAGGGACTGGGTTCTCAAAGAACGTGAGCTCGGCTTTTGTCCAGAGCCTGAGGTGGGGGGGCCCCCATCTCAGGCACAGAGCTGCGACTACATCATGTTCTTTGGGTGAGAGCCGTTTGGGTTCCCCATAAATGCTACCAGGAGGGGTATGGAGGGTGTCTCAGATTTAGGGGTGGGGATCAAAACAAAATGAAAATGCTGCCTTTTGCAATTTCCTCGAGTGCAGTTATCAAGATGGATGGGCCGCTATGAAGACCAGAACCCCTTTGTGGCACCGTTAGCTGGAGGCTTCCGCTCACAGCCCTCCGGCGTGCGGAGGGAAGACCTGAGCTTGCTGGACGAAGGAGACGCTGCCAGCCCCCTGGCGTGGCGTCCCCAGCTTGTTCAGCGGATCCTTTCCCGAGGCCCGCTGTCAGCACTGGATGAATTCAGCTGCATTTTGGATTTGCTGACCATCTCATGCTGTTTTTAAAATGCTTGGGGTTTGATAAAAACCGAAAAAGGTATTTGCCGAGCTCCATTCCCCTTCATTTTTTAAACCCATGTGGATTTTAAGGGGAATTTAATCCATATGTTTCTGATTCATTTGCTCTTAACTCATCAAAACCTTGTTTCAAAAAAAAAAAAAAAGTCTATTTGATGTCCAAGGAGCTTTTGGAGTTGGGTTTTAAGCATTGTAAAGTCTTCCTTTCCTGGCTTTGAAATGAGATGTTGCCTTTTGCCAAGCATAAATGAGCTCCCTAGCTGAAAAAAGGTTCATGTTTGGTTCACAATTAGAGAACTGTGAATTCTCAGTAGGCTGTGAAATGGGCAAAACCTGTCTCCTTTGAAGACCGGTCAGGACCCTCTCCCCCAAATCCAGGACCTGGTCCTGCCCGCTCTGCGTCCAGGAGCCGTGCCGATGGCCAAGTGAGGGACAGGAATGATAAACCCTTTAATTTACTACCTTTGTTCTGCCCAGAGAAGGACGGGCTGGAAGGCGTTTTCGAGGACTGGTCTCCACACGCTTTAAGGGAACAGAACTTAGAAGGGCCTTCTGACGTGTTTATAATGTCTGATTTCTATTAAACTTTTTACAACACAACATTTAAAACACATACAAGAGTAGAGGATGCCCCCTGTACTCACCAAGCTTCCGCAGTATCAACCTGGACTTGGAGCTAAGTCCTGGATTTTCCATCATTGCATTCTTCAGTATTTCAGCCGATATCTCTAAAATACAAGGAAGGACTCTTGAAACACCCACAAAACCCTGGTGACAAATTGACAACACTTTCCTAAACGCCATACACATCCTCATTAACTTCCCCCTATTTTCTCATATTGTTAAGAAACGGGGTTCTTCGACTTGGCATCTGGACAAAGCCACGCACTGCACTTGGTGGCGGGTCTCATAGGCTGCTTTTAGTCCTTTGGTAACTGTCTTCTCTCTTTCTTTTGACAGTTTACTTCTTGAAGACATAGGTCGTTTACCACGTGGCATTTCCCACGTTTTGGATTTTTCTGATTATGTCCCTGCATTTAACAGGTTTCTCTTCCCCTACAAAGTACAGTTTTTTAAGGCTGATGTATTTACAAAAAAAAAAAAAAAAAAAACTTCATAGAGTCAATTCTAGTAGAAGAATTTATTATACATATTGATAGGCTTAATATTTCCTTTTATCTACCTTGAAATATCCCCTTTGGCCCTGCCTACAACTTCATTCTCTGGTTACTCCTCTCCGGCCCCCGTCTCTCTCTCTCTCTCTCTCACACACACACACGTGTTCACTTACTTGGCCCTGCGGTTACAAGACATCAAGTGCTGCAGTGGCAGGTCCCTATTCCATCATGTGCTAAGACCCATCAGGAATGAGGGGACAGGAAAGAGCAGAGATAATCCCGAAAATGAACACACAACTACAATGAACATGCTTTTCTTCTTTCACGTATAATTCTAGTTTAACTAGATTGTTCTAAAACGGTATCATTAACATGACTGCATACCCAGGTTTCAGTGATGCTAAATGGATGAAAATAGACTAATTAGTGGTAATGAACCCTCAGCTGAAATGCACGCGCGGCGTTCCAGCCAGTGTCAGTGGGCGCTGGCTCTCGACTCCCCAAATGCTGGAGAAGGTGAGGAGATGCTGGATCACTCTTGCTTTCCTAGTGGGAAAGGAAAATGGTACAGTCGCTGTAGAAACCAGTAAACACGCTTTTCCACATTCGATCTTGCACGTTACGTATCACTGAGCCCCCCGGCGAGGAAGCGTTTCCCCTTTCCGTTTTCCTCTGTGCCATCCGATTGCACCAAGGAGAGTCTCAGTCAGTGGGACGGGCTTTCACTTCCCTCTAACACCTGCCAGGTTTCTCACTTAAGGAAGGCAGATCCAGGCCTGGGCGCAGAGCCGTGGGCGGGTAACGATGTCTGGCTGGTGCTGAATAACACTGCTTTGCTTTTCTCATATCTGCTTTTGGTTACAGCCCACATATCAAGAGATACTGACTGTCCATGGACAGCCATCCTTCAAAGTTTTTAGTTTTAAAAACTGTGAGAGTGAAAAGAGTATGTCGACTTAAAGGAAAACCCTCGTGAAATCGTGGGGCAGCGGTCTGTGCTGTGGGAAGCCTCACGCTCACGGGTGGCTGATGTTCAGAGTCAGTGCAGGGGAGGAGGAAGCCCCGGGGGAAGCAGTGAGAAAGCCTGGGTCCTTTCCCTCCTCTTCTTCGTAGCTAAGCAGTGAATGCAGGTGGTCACTTGGCCCCCCTGCAGTCTGCCTGTCTCCCCAGTGCAGTGGGAGGCAATCCATGCCCTGAACGCCTGCCCCACCTCCCAGGGCTTCGGTGGAGGAACGGAGATGAGGAATGTGATGCCCTGTAAATAGTGATTGCCATGTGTACTTCAATCGTCTGCTTTGCACCCCTGTAGCCACCATTTCTTCTCTCTTCTCTCCTCGTCCTTCAACACAGTCTTTCCTCTCTTCCTGACACCCTGCTCATTCATCACCCTTCTGGAGCTCAACAGGAGCTAGCGCAGGTGGTTGGGAAGAGATGAAAAGAAAACCACAGCTCCTCGTTGGAGGTGCCAGAAATAGCTGGGGCTGGCGGCCCGACGCCGCCAGTGCTTCTGTCTGCATCAGACTCCACCCCGGGCCACAGCGATCGGCCCCAGCTTCACCCACGCGACCCCTGCTGGGCCAATCAGAGTCCAATGCAGGACTTTTCTCACAGGACCGGGGAGGCAGCTACTCCTTGAGAAAGATGGGAGCCTGGGGTTGCCTGCAGTGGCGGTTCCCGCCTGGCGGTGGGTGGCGGAGCTGAACCAGAGCCACCCGGAGGGAAGGTCCCCCCCTTTCAGTTCTCCCACATCATCTCACTCTGCTCAGGAGAGTGTCAGTGTGGTGGTTTCTTTCTTCTCGCAAGGAAAAAGAGAAGGTGGAGAGAGAGGACCGCATTTGAGTCTCTGAGGCTTGCTCTGCCCCAGATATTCGGCTGGAGGAGCTGATAAATTCTTAAGCCCAGCTGACTTAAGCCAGAGTGTGCTGAGTTTTTGTCACCTTCAATCAAGGGTCCTAATGAAATAGATCAGTTTAAATCACATTTAGAAAGCACATATTGGACAGTTTGGTGACTGGACCACAGGATATCTGTAAACAGATTTAGGACTGGTCTCCCTGCTTTGCGACGGCCGACCTGAAGTGCTCTGGAGGGAGAAGCCACGGTCCTAGATCAGGTCCCGGAACCCAAGCATCCTCAGCACCATCGATGCTGATGGCTAGCTTCCTGTGATGCACTGTTCCGGCTAGCAACTTGCATTTTGATAACCTGGCTGTGTTTCCATAGTTACTGTGTTTTCTCAGAGCATCCCTCCAGTGTGGTCCAGGATGACTGACTGGCTGAGCCCCTACAATGAGTGGGGCTCCCCAGAGGGACGGCAAAGATGTGAGCGACATAGAGTTTCTGCAGCCAAGCAGGCGATGCTCAAGAGTCACTGTCTACTTGATAAAGAAAGTGAGGCACTGATTGAGGGTAAGTGACCACTCCAGGAGCCTTAGAGCTTTCGGGCACAAATGGCCGTGTCCTCTCTACCTTCCCCGTCGGCTCCTTCCCCCGCAGTCTGCTGCCCGGTTTACAGCGTTTGAAGGAGGCTGCCTCTCGGATTCCTCTCCTGGCCTGCTTTCTGTCACTCAGCTGTGCCAGCATGGGCAGGCCCTCTGCGTCTCTGGTCCCCTGTGCTCCCCACTGGGGAGTGAAGGATTGCAGACTGCGACCCCGGACTGCAGCTGATGGTGGAGGGCACGCCAGCCTTAGCTGTTTCCTCTGGTTCAACAATATTTTAAAACACACTGTATCTCACAGATCTTATCCTCGGGAGCAATCTGAGCAGCCTAGGGTCTGTCTCCTGGTCCACACCAGCGGCTCATTCCCTTCCTGGGCCTTGTAGACTTCTGAGTTTGCAGTCCCTGGAGCATAAGGCAATCTCTGACTCAGTGTCCAGCCTTGACATTTCTATGATCATATCTTACTTTTTACACACACACACACACACACACACACCCCCCATGTATAAAATTCTGGACACTCTTTTGAGCACCTCTCAGGCTATGACTGGGAATATTTCCGTCACCCAGGAGGTTCCCTCGTGCCCAGCCCCAGTAAACACCCCCACCCCAGAAGTGCCCACCCTTTTGACTCCTACCAGCACAGGCTAGTTTTATCCGTTCTGTCTGCCATATAATATGCCTCGTGGGGTGCGTGCCCTCGTGGGCTGCCTTCTTTCCGCGCCATGGTAACAAGGCTCACCCGCGTGGTTGTGTGTGGCAGTGGCTTGTGCCTTCTCACTGCAGCGTACGGATGAACCACGGCTCCTCGTGCTCCTGCTGGTGGCGGCTCGGGTTGTCTGCTGTTCTCGACGGCTCAGGGTCACGTTGCTGGGAGCGTCCTTGCACCCGCCTTCTGGAAGAACACATCCCTCGTTTTGACTGGGGGTATACTCAGAAAAGGACTTGCTGGTCCCAGGCTGTCGCTCCTTAGCTTTGTCCTGCCAGACAGTACCCCGGCGAGACAGAGCTCCTGTTCCTCCCCTTCTCACTCTTCTCAGAAAAGCTGCATTTGCACTCACTTCACCCTCCTTCTCTCCTGACGTGTGGAGAGCACCAGAGCACAGTAGGTGTTCAGCTACTGCAGTTCATTTTTGGGGAATGAATACTGATTGAACCCCCCTTATCATCACACCACCATCACCCTGTCACTGCCAGCACCCACATCACCGTAACAGGTGACTTTCGAGCACCACCCAGTAGGTTCTTGATTTCCTCTAATCTCCATGAAGCCCTGAAAGGCTGGCCTCTCCTGGCCCACCTTGCAGGTGTGGAGCCGAGGCTCAGCAGAGCTAAGCCCTCTTCCCTGCACTTCCTGCGTGGAGCTGGGATGCAGGTCTGCTCGAGGCCGTGCGCTGTCCCTCTGCTGTCCCGAAACCCCCGCCTCTGGAAGCCCTGCAACCCATTTCCCAGATGGCTCTCGGCGCTCGTCTGTTTCGGGGGAAGGTTTCCAGGGGCCAGTGCATTTCTAGACGGCTCGACTTCCCCCGAGATGTCTCCAGGGGCTATGGTCTGTTTATAAACGGTCCCTGGGCCTTTTCCTTTACTGGCCTTTATTGACAAATAAATGGCTGACTCACAGGAATAAAAATATACTTCTGGTTTAGAGTTGTGTAGAGTTATTAAAAGTTTGTTGTGTCTACTCAGATGGTACAGCCACTGCCTGAGGACAAGGCAGCTGATTTGACTGTGGGACAAGCACAGATAGACGTTCCCCCTCCTGACTCAGTCGCTGCCATATGTTGTAGGTCATGGTCAAGTTTCCAGGAGTCAGTCCCCTCTGGGATTTGGGCAGAGCACCGGGTCTGGAGCCAGGGACCTGGGCTGGTGCCACAGCTCTGTCATTTCCCAGCTGTGTGACCCTGGCCGAGTCACCTCCTCAAGCCTTTCCCCCAATGCAGGCAGAAAGTAGGAATCATAAAGCTGGCCTTCAGGGCTGATAGGAGTGAGCAAACACAGTTTCAAACGAGCTGCCAGAGTGACCCTTACAGCTAAGAAGGGCTGAGTCAGAGAAGGAGCTGGGACCAGAGAAAGCCAAGTGTATGACACAGGTTCTCCCCATCCTGTGCCCTTGGCAGGCATAGCTAATCGATCACAGTGTTCGTCCCACTAAGCTGGCAATAGACTCTCAGGGCACGTTCTCCATGGAATCCCTCCCAGGGTGTGGCCCTGGGCAGCCACCACCAATTGATCAGAGCGGGCAGGGGAGGTGAAGCCATTTGCCCCTCTTACTGAAGATGGTGTCTCCCACAGTATGGGCCACACGCTACTGGTTTAGGTGGGACAGCAGGCTTGATGGCAAATGCATCTGCGTTAAAAATGCAGAAAGTGATGTTCTTTCGCTCCTGGTTGAAGACTTCATCGTGGGACAGGGAAACCTCTCTGACAGGCCTGCTCTGCCTTGCCTCCCCTCTCTCATCACTTGCTGATCTCCGTTTTTAACAGAGAGAAGCCTCAGCCCAGAGCTTCCAGGCAGCTGGAGCGTCTGCTTAGCCGCGAAGACGCATTGTCTTGTTTCCAAGGCATTTATTTCCAGGGCTGCCCTCTGTTGACGGCCCCCACTTGGGTTCTCCTTTTGCAGAGACACGAGGTTTCTGATAAAGCGAGTTTTGTTAGCTGAAACCGAGCTAGAGCAGGACGCGGCGGACAAGGGTGCCAGGTGCTTGGCTCTGTCAGAGCCCGTGCGGACGGCTGGCAGCGGTGCAGGCTGTGGCTGGACTGCCGCTGGGCAAACGTGTGTCTCAGAAATTCGGGACACTTGGTCCCAAGCTCTGGGGATCCATGGGAAGGCTTGAGCCGGGCAGGCAGGCTGGAGCGGGCTCTGGTCAGGCTCCGTGGCAGCCAGATGGGAGCAAGGGGTGGCTCTCGGGGGCACCAGGGCGGCGTGGATGCAGGTGGGGGTGGGAATAATAATGGGCTTTGTTATGGGTGGGTCTGGGGTGAGGGAGATGGGGGAGTCCAGGTGTCACCTAGGATTTGTGCCTTGGTGATGAGGTACCGGGACATGCCACCACCAGCGTGTTCCTGGGGGCAGGGAGAAAGCACTGATGTGATGTCTCCTGCTGTGGTTTGCCTGTTTCCAGACCTCAAACTTTATTTTTAAACATTTAAAATTTAAATAACATAAAATTGATCATCGTAACCGTTTTCAAAGTGTACAGTTCAGTGGCGGTAAGCATGTCCACGCCGTTGGGCCACCGCCACTGCCAGCTGGCCTCCAGACTGAAACTCTGTCCCCGGTCAACACCAGCTCCCGCCGTTCCCTCCCTAGCCCTGGCACTCACCACGCTGCTTTCTGCCTTATGATTTTGAATGCTCTAGGGATCTTGTACCAGTGGAATCACAGAGAATTTGTCTTTCTGTGACTGGCTTACCTCATTCAGTGTAACGTCCACAAGACTCATCTGCGTTGTAGCAGGTGTCAAAATTTCCCTCCTTTCTAAAGCTGAATAATATTCCGTTGTGTGGATGGACCACATTTTGTTTATCCATTCATCGGTCGTTGGACACATGGGTTGCTTCCACCTTGAGCAACTCCGCTGTGAACAGGGGTGTACAAATATCTCTTTGAGCCCCTGCTCTCTCCTTTGGTATTTACCCCGTGGTGGGATTGCTGGCTCACGTGACCAGACTTCAATCTTTCAACCCTGCAGGAGCGAATCGCTAATGGCGAGATTCAGGGGTAAGTGATGGGCCTGTGGCAGCAGATATTACAGGGAGGAAAGAAACTTCCCAACATGCTTTCAATCACAGGACACATTTCTAAGCTCAGGCTCCCCAGAAACAGAGCCTGAGACAAGGATCAGGGACGAGGAGCTTACCTGGGAGGTGATCCCAGGAAACACAGGCGGGGGGTGGGGGCGGGAAGTGGGGCATGGAAGGGGCAAGGCCGATAGACAGGCCCTAACCAGGAGGTGACTTGTGAGGGCACCGGACACCTTGGGAGATCACAGAACATGCCTCAGAGTTGTCCTTCCTCCATCCATACTTGTGGGGCAAGGACGCTGGCTTATTCACCCCCCATTCTGGTTCATGGTTGGTTGGGGGCTGCTTCTGGGGGTGGGGGTGGCACTTCCCAGCATAAACGAAGTCTGAGTGTCTGTGGCCAGGAAGTCCCTCGGGTAGGGCTTGGGAACTTGCCATGGGAAGCTGTTGGGCGCTAAGGCAGGATGGCAGTGTGAGGGCAGGGCACTGGCAGCCTCTGCTGCAGTAGAGGTGGCCACCCGCCCTGCCAGATAGCTGCTCAACCCCAGAGGCTGGAGAAAGAGCCATGCTTAGTTCAAAACTCACCCATGGTCAACTGCCCTTTTGCCATGAACTTCTGCGTTGCTTCAATTCTGTCTCAGGGGGCTGGCATCTGATGACTGCAGAGAGAAGCAGGAGTTACTGTGTAAGTCAGATAGTAAATACTGAAGACTATCAGGCAGCAATGACGAAGCGCCGACCAAGGGACGCCCTGTGCTCAGGCCTTTCCCACCCAGCGCACTTCTCCTGAACTGCTGAGCCTCCTCCGAGCCCTGCAGGCTGCACCCCCCGGGTCTGAGTGGGCACACGTGAGCATGCCTCTCCGCCTGCCAGCCCTGGTCCCACCTCCCTCAGTTTACAGCAGGAGTGGAGGCCAGAGCCCATGGCTTAGCTGGGGCTATGGTGAGCCCTCCGGAAGCAGAGCCCCATCATGAACCCAGGCCTCCTGTCTCCCAGGCCCTGAGCGCTTTCTCTGAGGCCCCGGGCAGTGGGACGACCATGGTTGTCTCTGCCTCTCACTGTCTCCTGTGCCCGGACACCAGAGTTAGGCTCACCGCCAGGCTGTGCTTGGGGGATGGGCTTTGGCAACTGTGGTGAGACAGTATTTAACATTTTGGAGACAGAAATGGCCATCTGAAAAGGCTAAAATGATATGTTTTGGCCCCGTCTCTAACCTTTGGAACGATGCCCAGCTTCCGACAGTCTCTGAAGCTGTTTTGGGGGAGGAAACCTTACGCTGAGGAAAAGCACATTGCTTTCCCTCAAGGTTCCCCTGAAGCTTTCATTTCAGGGGCCGCAGATGCTGTGTCCCGCCATGTTCCTCACTGCCTCCAAGAGGGGCATCCCCGGGCCCCCAGGTGGACGGAGCCTGGACGTCCTTTCCAGGAAGGTGCAGAGAGGAAAAAGTCCTCTGAGAAACAATGGCTGCCACCTCCAGAACACTCATGGTTCTTCCCAGGAAAACACACTCCCACAGTGGTTTGTAAAAACGACCCAGTCAAGTCCTTTTATCAAGAACGGATTTCTCCCCAGCGACCAACTCGCAGAAAACAGGCGTGTTCCGTGATCTGCAGAACACACCCTGGCCCGCGTCACTGGGCTCTTGTGGACCGTGTCCCCACGCAGCCCACTCAAGATCCTGCTTAGAATCTCTGGATCTGGATCAGATGCAAAATGCGGTTTAACCTGGGAATAATAATAACAACAACTACAAGAACCTAGCACCACACTCTTCAAAACACGGTTGGTTGAATCCATTGAAAAAACTGTGCTGATGGGTTACTTACAGTAATGACTGACTGGTTTTTCTTTTCCTGTTCTTTTGAAGGTCAGTGGGGTTTTTGTTTCTCAGTTTGTGTGGTATTTTAAATGACTTGAAATTGTCTCCCAGATTAGTGTTGTATTTGACGCGAAAGTATTCATTTTTGATTTGAATGACTGCTCGATGAGTCAGGTCAGTGGGGGCGAGTAAGGCTTGGCTTTGCTGGGCCCCCGGCAAGCCCTGAGTCACCCTCTGCCTCTGGGCTTCGGTTTCCCCGCTTGGAACACGATGATTTGGAAAGAGTCATTCTTCTAGAGCTGTTATTTACTAAGAAGAACATTAATGTCAAAAGGGGCAGAGGCTTATGCTATGATTGCCGAGAACAGCGTTGTCCAGAAGAACTTTCTGTGACAATGGGAGTGTTCTGTAGCATAACGTGTGTGTGACTCCCGTACGGTGGCCGCCGGGCACTTGTAATGTGGTGAGAGCAACTGAGGAAGCACGTTTTAAATTTGCTTTAGTTGTAGTTCATTTCAGTTTAGGTAGCTATGCCACTCGTGACTATGGCTCCGAGCCAAGCAGGCTTGGGGGAAAGTCTGCAAACCGGTCAACGTGACAGGTGGTTCCCCACAGACCTCCGTTTTCTCCTCAGAAAAAGAGAAGTCCGGACAGATTAGAGCTTCTTAAAATTTTCTACCCAGGTTCACAGTTAGGAAAACTGAAGCAACACTAGGTATTTCAAAGGGAAGGGCCTGGATGAACAGAAGGAGGTGTTTATCAGTCCTTCAGAGAGCCTGGAGGAGGGATGTCAGGAGGGGTTGCATCCAGCTTTCAGGTTTGTCACTGTGAGTGGAATTCCAGGACTCGACAAGCGAGTGCCGTCACCCAGAAGTCAGAAAACCACAGGGTAAACTTGCTGACACGTCTGCATTGTGGCCCCGAGTGGGGTGGCTGGCAGGGGAACACAGAGGCAGCTACAGAAACGTGCATTTGCCATCAGCATCCTCTGCAGCTGCTGGAGCAGCACAGTGTCTTCTGCCTCCTCCACCCTGCGTGGGAGCTTCTCGTCCGTGGGCAGGCGTGGGTCTCTGTCCTCCAGGCCCGTGGTGCACGGGGCAGGAATCAACGTTGACTGTCCAGACACAACACCCAGCAAGTGCTCCGAACATCATGGGAGGTGAACAGACGTCATCCCCACATGCCAGAGACTGGCGTGCCGCGCGGGGGGCCCGCCCCAGAACAAGATTGGCACCTGTCGTTTGGCTGGCCGCGTATAAGCGCACCTCCTTTGATGGCACGTCGAGGTTTTTATGACTGAGGGTCCGTGGAGACCCTGCGTTGAGCAAGTCTGTTGGTGACACTTTTCCTACACATTTGCTCACTTCGTGTTTCTCTGTCACATTTTGGTAGCTCCCACACCATTTCAAACTTTTTCATTATTATTATATTTGTTATGTTGACCTGTGATCAGTGATCTTCGATATCACTACTGCAACTCGGTGAAGGCTCATGGTCAGCCTTTTTTAGCAAGAAAGTATTTTTAAATTAAGGTATGTACCTTGTTTTTTTAGACGTAATGCTACCGCACACTTCATAGACCTCCGTGTAGTGGGACCATGGCGGCACGCGCACCGGGCGCCCCGGCGTAGAGGGACCATGGCGGCACGCGCACCGGGCAACCACAAAAGGCGTGCGTCTCCCTTTAGGCGATAATTACTTTATCGCAGTGGCCTGTAACCGAACCCGTGATACCGCCGAGATGCGCTTGTATCTATTCCTGTCCTGGCAACAGCACTGTGATTTTTCCATGGGCATCACCCCTCCCCCACATCCAGTCCATTTGCTTTAGGCGGGGGCACTTTATACCTGTGTGGCCGGAGCTGGCCTAGGGGTTCAGGCTGGCCAACCAAGTAATTACCTTACACCCCCCTGCCACAGTGCTGGGGTTAGGGGTGGATATGGGTCCCATATAATTAAAGAGACCCTATGGTCATGGGCCACTGGGAAAGGAATTTCTCTGACTAGGGTAACTCAGGGAGATAGGATGTAAGCCTGGAGCTCAGGCAACCATTCTGCCTCCATGAGGGTAGTTCCTTCCTGAGAGTAGAACCATGAGAGAGGAAAGCAGAAGTAAAAGATGGTCCTGTGGCCTGAATGTTGTGTCCCCCCCAAATTCATATGTTGAAATCCTAACCCCTCAGAGTGATGATTAGGAAGTAGGGCCTTTGGGAGGTGACTAGAGCATGAGGATTGTGTCCTCATGATTGGGATTAATGCTTTTATGAAACGGCCCTGAGAGAGCCCTGGCTCCTCCCACCATATGAGGACATAGGGAGCAGGTGGCCCTCTGCAGCCTGGAAGGGGGCCGTCCCAGAACTGCTTAATCAATCTTCATAAAAATCATTGGAAAGCAAAGTCGCACGAAGCTTATCAACTCAGGTAATAGCTGGTGTGCTTCTGCACTCAGACGGGCTCCACGGCCCTCGCAGAGGGCATCTGGGGCACCCTTCGGGCTCTCTCCAGAGTGAGGAGGATGCAGACATTCACTGTGCCGCGCTGTCAGCACACAGGCAAACCGCGCCCAAGAGAAGAACGGTAACACAGACCGCTTCAAAAGCCGGCGAAGTACCAGCAGCTGAGTTTCAAAAAAAAACTTTTTTGGTAGTTTCTTTAAAACACTCCCCCCACCGACAGCAACATTAACACGTGTTTGTAAAATATTCAAGCATTACCGATGTACAGCAGATCTCACTTCTTAGAATTTTTATTCAGCTCACTCTCTGGAATTGAAACCATAATTTTAAACTAATTACTTTTGTCCACTTATATTTTGTTTAAAACATGTTCTGAAATAAATAAGTAACATACAGTTAACTTTTTAAAAATTCAAATAACATTAAGCGTATCACACAGGGAGCGTCAGTGCCCACCCTCGAGGCAGCCACACTAAGGGAATTCGGAGCATATCTGCATGCACCTCTGGCGTAGATTGTTTCTGTTTCTTTTTAATAAAAGTTGGTGCTGGACCTCACTTCCTGTTTTACTATTTTTTTTTTCACTTAGTCATAGACCCTGGGCATCCTCTGGGCCTGTCACACGGATCTTTTACTCTTTAACAGCTGCAAGGTTTTCTGCTGATTGCAGTTTATTTAACATCCTCTGCTGGTCACCGGGTTTTTCCTGAAGATTCGCTGTGACAGATGGTGCTCCAGTGAAAATGCCTGTACAGTCATTTCGGCACATTTATAAGAGCATTTCTCAGGACAAATTCCTTAGAGAAGAGTTTTACGTCTGAGGATAGGTCCTTCTCTAAAAAACAGTCCCTGGGTCTGACCGTCCTGCCCTTCACGAAGGCTGTTCCAGCCGGCTGGCGCCCCCAGATGGATCTCCTCATTCCGCGCCCTGCCCGTCGCTCTGCACCTGTCCAGGCGCCGGACTCAGGGTTAGTGCTCTCCCAGCAGCGCTCCCGGCCGGGCCGCTACCTCTAGTGCTAGGTCAGTGTTAAGCAGACACAGCAACAGCCCTCTGAGACGCGCTGCTGCCCCAGAGCTCGCCGCGGGGGGCGTTCCGGACAGCGCCGCCTCCAGCGTCTCTCGGCGGAGGCGGCGGCGGCGGCGGCATGAGTCCTGCTCTCACGACCAGAGCGCGAGAGCCGACGCGACGCAGCTTGGCCGGGCCTTCCCCGCCGGCGGCGAGGGCGGAGGGCCCCCCGGAGTCCCCGCTGGGACGGCCGCAGAGAGCTTGGTGGCGGGTCCCGGTACCACTCCTGGGACAGATGCAGTCTCATTCTTAAAATAATGCAACAGCAGGGCCTGGGGAAGCGCAGCCTCCTGCTGGCTGGTGAGAAGTCCTCCGGGGGAGGCTTCCCAAGGCGCTTTTGGAGTCGCCGTGTTGTTTTCTCAAAAACAAGGGGAAAGGACTCTTCTAACGTAACGTGGCTTCGCCTGCAGGAGGCCGCCCGCAACGCCGCCCTGCGCCTTTGCTCAGGCCGGTCTGCTGCTTCTCCGCCCACCCCGGCCCTCGTCCACCCCCGAGGCTGTGTGTCCACAACTCCCTTTCCCTGCTCCCTGGCCCGGCCTCCCGCGGGGGGAGTGGTTCTCCATCCCAGGGGCTCGGGCTCCGCGGGGTGCTTCCCAGCTTCCCCTCCGGAGCGTCCAGCCTCCGCCGTGGGAAGAGCGCGGCCCAGCCGGCACTGCTGCCTCTACCTGGGTCTCAGAGTGAAAACTGGAGAGATCCCTGGAGACGCCCTGCCGAGGCATGCATTAATCTGCTTGCAGGTTCCGCGAATCCTTTCTGTCTCCTACTATAACAACGTGGGTCAGATAAGTGCTTTTCCAGCCTCTCTTGCAGTCAGAAAAGGCTGAGTGAGCCACTCTTGGCTCATGGCATGAAAGCAGAAGTCTTCTGGAGAGATTTATGGGGATCTTTTGTGTTTTTCACCTTCACCCTTCATCTTGTCTTGAATATGAATGTGATGTCTGGTGCTGCAGCAGTCATCATGTGCCATGAAGCGTAGCAGAGACTACTCCAGAGACATGAACTCTGTCCACTTATAGTGCTGGACACTGGCCACACTGCCGCCTCTAGAAGAGAAACCTGGTTTTTTAAAGCCACTGTGGCTGGGTTTTCTGTTGCCTGCAGCCAAACACTCCCAGTGGATACAGCTGGTTAGTAAATGATGTATCATCACACAATGGAATATAGCAGAGCCATTAAAGGGGATGGTGTTACTGTGTATTTTTATTAACACTAAGAAGTCAGGATATTTTGTTACATGGGGAAAAAGTCAAGTTCTAAAGAGCAACTTTGTAATTACATTATGTAGACAAACACTCATACACACGCTCATCTTTCTGAATTTCTATTTGTAAGAAAGTCCGTAAGTACAAGCGTTACAACGTTACGTGTGGTGAGATTTAAGGGCATGTCTCGTTTTCTTCGCTGCTGTTCCAGACTTTCTGAATTTCCTGAATTTTGTAATTAGAGAAAAATGACAGCTAAAAGAAACACAGTGGGGAAGAAGCGTTTCAAGGGATGGATGGTGACACCAGCTACAAACCACTCCCGCTTCCCAGACAGGCTGACAGGTGGTGTCTCGCTGCCCTTCCTCAGTCCTGCACGCTCTGCAGGCTCCCTGTTGCCCCCAGCACCGGTGCCGTCCCAGGAGGGCGCCGTGGCACAGATGGCTGAGCTGTCTCAGACATCTCCCTCTCTCTCCTCCTTCCCTCTTCCTTTCCTCCCTTTCCCCTCCGCCCTCCGCCCTCCGTAGACACTCCTGGGTACCTGCCCCCACTCCCTGGGTGCACAGTGGGAGAAGGAAGCTCAGGCCCCAGCCCCCGGGAGCTGAGCGTGGGGAGGGTTGAGCAGAGCGACTGTGTCTGTCCCTCGTTGCAGTGGAGGAGTGGGGGCCCCACAGGGGTGTGTATAGGGCTTGGTTTGTGAAGAGCCTGGCACACCCAGGGCTTCAGTCGGCAGCCATAGTCAGGACTCTTCTGCGGCAGGCAAGTTCCAGTGCCGGGGCTGTCAGCTCCTTCCTTGTGCCCACAGGCCCCCCAGGGTGCCTGCTTAGCATGTCTTTCTGCCTCGCCACTGTGGGCCCACGTTCCGGCCTGATGCTCCATCCTCCCCTGGCTTGGGGCTCTGTTTGCCTTTCTCAGCCCTTCCAGGCTCTGGACTCCTGTCCCCGAATCTGCCATCACAGAGGACCCTGCAGGGTGCACCCAAACCTCGCTGCCTCACCACTGGGCTGGGACCCTGCCCAGGCGCTGGGGCTCCTGGTCCCTGGCACCCTGCTGCCAGCACCACCTCTCACATTCTAGAGCCACACCTGTGTCACCCAGCATCCAGCCACCAAAGGCCCTTCTGCGTCCTGAGCCCAGCAAACCTTCTGAGGGGCTTTGCTTGATCTGTCTTATCAACGGCTCCCAGCCCCAAGGCCCCAGTCCTTCCTCCTCCCACCACGTTCATGGTGGGACCGACATTTATGTCACTCCTTCCGGCCCCACGCCAAGCAGGCGAGTGGAGAAACTGAGTCACAGTCTGAATTGTCTAAAACCTTCCATGTCCCCAATACATCTTTTACTGACAGCCGTTTGGAACCCAGACACCTTAGAAGTCACTGTAGGCAGGCAGCTGCCATCAATTCTAGAATAAACATTTAGCCAAGAGAGAAAACTGCCTCAGATCTCAGAAGGTGTGAGTGTGGCCTGAAACCCAGGATGTGGGCATTGAGCCGCGCTGAGCAGAGTGGCGCCCTTCCTCCCGGCGGGGCCCCCTCGGCTCCTGATGAGCCGGATCGGCCCACGCGTCACAGCGCCTCCTCATACAGAGGGCTGTCCTCGGCATCCTCCATCCCAACAAACACCGAAGCGCGACATGGCGTGGGTAGGTCTGGGTCGTGCGGGAGCTGGGGTTGCAGAAAGAAGCAGACTGCGGGGTTGGGGCTCAGTCCAGGCAGGGCAGGGGAAGGGCCTTGGGGTGAGCGATGGGGCAGTTTGTGGTCGTCAGTCACTAGAGGGGACCCGGTGGTGCTGTGGGCCTGCTTTGCACGCTGGGCACAACCAAAAGGGGCGTCTGGGAGTGGAAATCTGGGCAGAGACAGTGGGACGCACACTGAAACGCGGGTTGAAGAGGAAAGGCCAGGTGCAGACCCGGAGGCTCCTTGGTGGACGCAGTGAGTCTCACTTGGGAAGCCAGCGAACGATAAGATGCTCGCAGGCTGGTTAACGAGAAGCTGCCTTCAGGGTGACAGAATAGGAGGGGTTAGCTGACCAACGTGCCTCTCTACATGGGACACAGGGTCCAGAAGCCCAGGGACTCTCCAGCGGGACAGAGGCTGGGACCCCCCACAGACCAGGTGGCGCTGCCCCGCCAGCCCCACGCACACAGCCCCCTCCTCCCTGTCCCCGCCCCGGTTTGCAACACCTCTTGGCTCAGGGCCCTGATAAGAGCCGCATCTATTCTCAGACCCCCTAACACAGCGCCATCCAGGAGAACTTTCTGCTACGACGGAAGTTCTAGAACCGTGTTGTCCCAGGGGGTCGACACGTGTGGCTATTAGAGCGTTGAAACGGGGCTGGCGTAACCGAGGCACTGAACTTTCAGTTTCGGTGACTTTTAATGATTTAAATGTGAATGGCCACACACAGAGGGTGTGGCACCATGGGCCCTTTGACCCAGGGCCCTGCCTTGTTCATCTCTCCCTCTCGGCACCAAGGAGCTGCCTGGCAGGCGCCGACCCGCCCGGCACGGGAGCTTGTTTCACTGCTCTCTTTCCTGCTATTTGCTGGGTCCTGAGACCCAAGAGGGAAGTGGAAGCCTCTCTCCCCTCTGCATGTGTCCATTAAGCTCATGAAGGGATTCGACTGGCAGGGCCTGGCCGTGGGGCTCCTTTGTGCAGAACCATTCTGACACATAAACAGTGAACAATGATCCTTCAGAACGACCAAATGCCCAGTTATTGCTTAAATTTTCCCAGCTGCCATATCTGCATCTCCGTGTGCCATGTATTATCTCTGTCTACCCACCCATCCCTCTCTCTCATCTGTCCCTATTATCTGTCTACTCAACCATTATCCCATCCATCCATCCATCCATCAGGGCGCACAAGGTCCCCACGTCGCCTCTGCTCTTCGTCATGTGGCTGATTCCTTCATCACCTGGCCAGTGACGCGGACCGAGTCAGGGCCTTCCTCCGGTCCAGTGCTGCATCCGACCACCGACGCTTGCCCACCTGGGGAGGGACAGCTCCCTTGGCCCCAGGACGCATCTGACGGCTATCCGACCTGCCTGCCTATCTCCCCATCGGTCGCGGAGGATGCGCTAGCCGAGTGGAGGCAGAGCTGGCAGCCGCACAATCTGATACAGCCTGTCTCAGGCGGATTTCAGCACCTCGTCACCCTCCCAGTCCTGGCGCCAACCCTCGGCCCAGCCCACTGCCGAACGGAGCTGTCAGGCCCCACCGCGGAGTTGCGCGTGCTCGGACACGGCCAGGCCCGGTCTAGACAATCCCGAGCATCCAGGCAACCCCCCGGGTCTGGTCAGACTGGATTAAGCCCGACTTCCCAGAGGCCCAGAGCCCATTTTGGCTCTGGCAACCCTGGGTGCTGTTTTCATGGCACACGGCTCGGGAAAGCAGCCTTTTTCCAGCCTGGAAAGCCCAGTGGACGGTGCTGTCACAGCTGAAAATCAGGGAGCATTTCGGTGTTTTCTGAAAAGTTGAAAATATTTTTCCTCTTAATTTCTCCATTTTCCAACCTTCCCTCAAGTCCTACATCTTCCTTAGGCCTGTCTCATTCAGGCCAGCAACAAATCAAGATAATACTATTTATCGTGTTCCTATGATGCCGCTTTTTATCCTCACCATCTTAGAGGGACCCTTAGCATTCCAGTTGGACACAGATGAAGACGGGAGCCCAAGAGACTAAGTCATTTGCCCAAGGTCACACAGCAGGGTTGGGTTTGAACCTAAGTTTTCTGATTCCAAAGCTTGGAAGAAACTGATTGTTCAATAGGCTCATTTCTTCCTGGATTGCAAGGTCTTGTGGCACCCAGGGGCAGGGGACAGAACCTAGCAGGACCTCCAGAAATGCTACGGGGACAAGGAGCCTCTCCACAAGGCCCAGCCCAGCCCAGGACCCAGAGTGGTCCTCCTCTCTCACTGATTTCTCTCTCTCTCCAGGCTGAACTCTAGGCGCTGCAAGAACAGTGTCTTCTCAAGCCCAGGTGAATAAAAGCTGGGGGGCCACCTGCCCACCAGGCCATCTGGCCAAGTCTGAGTCCCAGTTAAGGCCTCTGGGACACACACACCACCCCCATTTTACAGATAGGGAAATTGAGGCTCAGAGAGCTAAGGAACTCATCCACAGCCCCACAGCTGTGAGATTCAAAGCCAGGTGTTTGTTTGTACCCATTGAAATGGCGGCCCCCAGTCTTGACCTAAGCACAAGAGGATCAACTGCAGAGTTTCACGGAAACACGGGGTGCCTCTCTACCCACGCCGACTTGAGAAGAACGAGGATTTGACTAGGAAATTCAAATTTATCAATAAGGAGATGTTAACTTCGGGGAACATATTTTTGGAACACTTGGGGCTAATAAATTGTACAATCAATTGAATGGCTCATAAGCAGTGTTTTGTGTCTTTTTTTTTTTTTTAAGAAACAGAAGAGAATAAACCAGACAGAGACAGAAAACCAACGGACAGTCACCAAAGGCACAAGGCGGGGGAGAGGGATAAACTAGGGAGTTTGGGATTAGCGGATACAAACTACTGCATACAGAATAGATGAACAACAAGGCCTTCTGCACAGCACAGGGAGCTGTGTTCAATAGCTTGTAATAACCTACAATGAAACAGAATATATATGTATAGCTGAACGACTATTCTGTATAGCAGGAATGAACACAACACTGTGAATCAACCATACTCCAATCAAGAAAAAAGAATAAATTAGACTGAATAGAAAATTCCAGACCCCATCAGGGACAGGGATGTCGTGCTGGTTACACCGGAGTGAGGTGTAAGCTTGTGTCCTGTCGTGCGTGCGGTGTGGGTGGGAACTGAAATTCGCCCTTACCCGCGTGACCATCCCGTGCTGCCCGCATTCTCATCTCATCGTCTCACTTTATGGGGAGGAAGCTGGGGCCAAGACGGCTTGTGTGTTTTCACAAAGCTACAGAGCCGGTCAACGGGCGGTGACACAAACCCCATCCACCTGACTCGTCTGGAGCTCTCCCCCCGGCTACCCCTCGGATGCTGAGAACCTGGTAAATAAAGGTTCACGGCTAAATTTCTGGGGCCCAAGCATCCTTTTCCACTTGTAAAAATTCCCCATCATCACCATGCTTTAGGAGTTACACTTTTAGAATCTATTTATGGAGAACACAGGTAAGCTTCTACCTTTGGAAGTAACTCTGGGCGGAATTTGTCCACCCTGGGTGCCATCAGCAGCCTGTGGAAAACCCTTCTGACCCCCTGAATTCTTGGTCTTCTTTGCCTGTGGCTTCACCTCCACTCGACCAAAGCCACACATCCCTGAGGTCCCTCCCTGGATTGTCACCCCTGAATGACCCCATCTCTGCAATCATCGGTCCCAGCATCCACTCTGACCGCGGGAAGCAGCTGCAGCAGCCATGGGGGACCAGCACAAGCCTCTAGCAGCGTCCGTGACGCCCGCCCTGCCACGGACGCGGTGGCCGGCCTCCCAGACCCCGGGATCCTTTTCCACTCTGTGTGCCCGGCCCCTGCTGCCCCCAGTGTTGCTGCCAGCAGCTCACACCTGCCCCTTCTGTCTGGGGCGACTGACACCAAATCACCTGGAGAGGCCTGGAAGCGTGGTGCCTCCCTCGTCCCAGAGTCAGGGCAGCCTGTAGCCAGCGGCTGACCAGTGTGAGGGCGCCCTGTGCAGTCCCCGCTCCAGGAAGGACAGACGAGATGCTGCAGGACTTTTCCCAAGCTTCTGCGACAGCAGGCTTTGGACATCGGGGAGTGCTGTCCCCGGGCTCCCGAGGGGTCCGAGACGAGTCAGTTATGGGGCAGGAAAGTTCCAGTTCCCAGGCTGCCCTCCACAGCCCGAGACAGAGTCTGTCACGGCGGGAGGTCCCAGAGAGCTTGCCGGCATCCCCAGGCCAGGTCCCCAGGGCTTCCGGGGCCCCTTTTGATCTGGCTTCTCCTCTGGAGCCTCCCTTCAAGGAGCCAGCTCAGTCTCCGCACCCCCCCGGCAGCGCCCTGCTGCGTGTCTTTCCACTCGGCTGGAATCCTGACTTGTCGGCCTCTTTAAAGGCGTGGGCCTCCTGCTCCCTTCCCCGAGGCCGTGCTGCTGGGCGGCCCGAGCTGGAACCCCGGCCCCCGCGGTCCCGGGCGCAGGCGCCTTCCCGGAGCCCCAGGGTCCTCCTGCCAGGTGATTTCAATTTGCTGTGACCATGTACAAAGCATCACTTCATGTGAATAGTATGTACCTCTGGTGACATTTTAATTGCTGACTCAGGGCCAAGAGGAGCCCCGAGCATCTTGCAGGCCCAATGCCACCCGCTTTCCCCACTCGCCCCACACCCTTTGGCCCTACAGACGCTGTGCAGTGCGCCCAGCCAGGTGAGGGGCACGGCAGACTCCCGGCCCCCTCCCGGCCCCCTCCCGGCCCCCTCTGTTCTTCGACCCTCACAGCCGGCGGGGGCCCCCAGAGGCCGACTCTGGGAGGAGGGCCGAGTGCCACCTTCCTTCTCTGGATACTGTTGTGGTCATCACTGCTGTGTAACAGACAGCCCCCAAATGTAGCAGCTTAACACAACCGTGTCTTCTTTTGCTGCTGCGTATGTGATTTGGGCAGGGCTTGTGACCTCTTGTCTCTGCTCTGTTTTGTTGGAGGCCTTGTCGTGATGACAGGAATGGGGCAGGAGAGCAGGCACCCCCTCTTCATGCAGGTGCATTCACTGGGCCTCGAGGAAGCCACATGTCCCACACAGTGGCTCAGGGCTCCAGACCAGTCTTCTTAGCCCATGGCGGAAGCTGCAAGGCTTTCTGTGGCCTCGTCTCAGAAAACGCCTGTGTCATCTCCCAGTATGATACTAGTCACCTAGGACCAGTCCTGATTCAATGAGGGCCACACAAAGCATGGGATGCTGGAGGTCACCTTGGAGACCCCTACTGAGTGCCAAGCTCTGGGCTAGATATGGGGATACAGCCACCAACAAGCTAGAGGAGGATCAATACTAAATAGAAAAAGATACATTGTATCAAGTGGAATAAATGCCAGGAAGGTACAAGCAGGGCCAGGGAATAGTGACTGGAGGGGAGGGGCAGTGATGTCACACAGAGGTACGGGGACAGCCTCTCAGAGGAGTGGCATTTGAGTGAGGTCAGAGGGATATGCAGATGGAGGGTGTTTGGGGAAGAGGGAAGGAACAGCCAGTGCAAAGGTCCTGAGGCAGGTGTCTGTGTGCAAACAGAAGATGGTCAGTGCAGCGCAGCAGAGTGGGCTGGGCCAGGGAAGGGGCCAGGGTGCATGGAGGAGAGGAAGGCTGGGGGTGGGCAAGGGGAACTAGGGTTTGTGGGATCTTGCAAGACTTTATTAATTCAAAGTGAAGTGAGAAGGAGAGTTTCAAGCAGAGGAACAACATCTGACAGGTTTTAGAAGAATCCCTGCAGCTCCTGCACGGGGAGGAGGAAGCAGGGAGCTCAGAGGAAGCATGGGGACCAGGTGAGTATGCTCTCCTCTTTCCAGGTGAGGAGGCTGGCTCCTCTGCCTGCAGCACCCCAGCCCTTCCCTTTGCTGGTCCGGCTCACCCATCAGCTCCTGCTTGAGTCTCTGTGACTCCCTAGATCTCGAACACAGGGAGCCTAAGACTGTCTGGACAGTGTCCTCTGCTTGCCCAGCTCAGTGCTGGCACGTCAGAGCCCAGGGCAGACTTCACGCCGAACCAAATAGGCGAAAGGGCTGGGGGCATGATGCCCTGAACTCAGAGGCCCGGGCTGTCCGCAGCCCCTCCACCCTGGGAAGGAATGACACACGTGAGAAACGATGCAGGAGCCGGTGAGGGGGCCGGTGCAAACGCTGAGCAAGATCGCCCACCTGGGGCGAATGGCGACCTTCTGCTGGGAGACGGCACAGAAGTGAAAGCGAAGGGGGACAAACAGACGTTGCCTGCAGTGCCTGCACCCCTCTCTCCTGGAGCATGACCGCCCCAAGTCGGCGCCCAGGCGGCGGGTGTGTTCGGGCCCCGGGGGTCGGTGGTGTGCAACGTTTGCTGACTGTTTCCACGTGACTCTTCCACGTTGGCGAGAGTGCAGAGCTGACTTCTCAGCGCTCTGGTGAAAAGCCAGAGACCACCTCCATCGTCAGCCCCAAAGCACTGCTAGATTCCCAGTTAGACGTTACTAACTGGGCGCCACCGGGCCTTTGCACGCGAGAGCATAAACACCCGTAACACACGGCTGTGTCAGGATGCGCGGCCCCGGGGCTGCGGGGGTCTCCCGTGGCCCCCTGCCCCCTCTTGCCTCTGCCCAGGCCCATGACTGCCGCATGAGCCATGCTGCATGGCAGCTGAGGCCCGCACGGGAAGGCGACATACCTGGACTTCTGGGGAAGCTCAGCTTCGGAACCCGGTCACCATACTCTGAGGAAACCAAGCATCCACGTGGAAGGGCCACGTGTGGGTGCCCTGATCCCAGCCCACTGAGGTCCCCCCCAACATCAACCACTAGCCAGGTGAGCCAGGGGACCTTTGGATGACTCCAGACTCCGCCTTGCTGAGTCCTGGGTGATGCGATGCTGAGTGGGGCAGAGATGAACTGTCCCTGCCTAACCCAGCACGATGCGCAGATCTGTGAGCAAAGTAATGCTGCCATTGCTTTAAGCCACTGCATTTGGGAGCGGTTCCTTACGCAGCAAGAGACCCCGGCACGCTGGAGGCGCAAACTCCACGTGTGCGGAGCCTTCGCCCTTGGCCGGCTTGATTTTCTTTTCTTTTATCTCAATCATAAGTCATTTTGCAGGACGACTATTTTGGTTCTACCATGTATTTAAACACATTGAAGAAAAGTATGTTTTTAAATCAAGGGTGGAATTCACAAAACATAAAATTAGTCATTTTAAGTGCACAATTCACTGGCGTTTAAAAGTTTCACAATATTGTGTGACCGCCATCTCTACCAAGTTCCAAAATGTTTTCGTCACCCCAAGAGCAAGCCCTGTGTTCATTAAGCAGTTGCCCCCCAGGGGCCCCCTCCAGCCCCTGGAGCCACTGAGCTACGTTCTGTCTCCCTGGTTTATCTGTTCCGGACATTTCACGCAGATGGACTCATACGTGGTCCCCTGCGTCTGGCTTCTTTCACTCAGCATAATTGTTTTCAAGGTTCACCCATATTGCAGCCTGTATCAAAATTTCATTCCTTTTTATGGCTGAATAATATTCTATTGTACGGATGGACCGTATCTGGCTTATCCATTCATCAGATTTTGGACCTGTGGGCTGTTTCTACCTTTTGGCTATTATGAATAGTGCTGCTATGAATATCCATTCTTTATTTTCAGTTCTAGAAGGCATCTTCCTAAGAGTGACGCTGCTGGGAAGATGGATATCTTTTTAAAACATCAACAGTGCCGTCTAATGCGTGCGGCGGTGAGAGGCTGAGAATCTCTTTTACTGACTTGACTTGTCTGAAGCATCAGGAAGTGACAGCACACCAGGGAGAACACAAGGTTTCAGACCTGTTACTACGGTTCTTATGAGACCAAACGCTTGTCCCAGAAAAAAATCCCGGAGAGCGGCGGTTTGCTAGTGCTTGTTATTTAGATTTATAGTCGATGAAGACAATTTAATGACATTTGGGGGGAAAAGTTTCCCGTGGGAGGTCAAACTTTGTAAAACTGCCATTTCTGTGGGTCCAGACAATCAACTATTGGCAATGTCCTGCGGTGCCACCCAATGTCCGAAAGGGGGGACCCTGCATATCACAGAAACTCCACCCAGTGCGTCATCAGGTAAAGGCAAGCTACAAGGCTTGATTTTCTCATGTGACAAGGATCCCAAAGAGGGACAGTCCAGGGCAACGCAGCGGCTGGGGCACTTGTTAAGAACTGCCTTACTGCTCTCCTGTCCCGAGTACACACACGAAGCCTGCATTTCAGGCACGAGGAGTGATGAAAGCAGTGAGTGCCAAGATTTTATGTAAAACAAAACAAGACGCACACGCACGCACACCCGCAATAGCTTTCCTACAAACCCAACTCTGTGGACAGATGTCTGTTCACATCTCATTGGCCAGGACAGGGTCGTTTGGCCACCTTTAACGGCAAAGGATGCTGGCTATTTCTTTATTCCAATGATGTTTTTCTTTGGAACAGGTTCAGGTTTACAGCCAAAGCTGCCGAGACAGTGCGAGGGTTCCCGTGTGTCCTGCCCCGGTTTCCCTTTCTGCTGCCACCCTCTGTGACAATGCACATTTTCAAAAGTGAGAACCAACTGTGATGCGTTACTGCTGACTGAGCTCGTCAGGCGCCACCAGTTCTCCCACCAAGGCCCTTTTCTCTCCCAGGAGGGCGTCCGGGGTCCTGAGCTGCTTCTAAGCGTCTGGCTCCGTAGCCTCTGCTGGGCTGTGACAGTTTCTGAGACTTTCCTTGTTCTCATGACCTTGACAGTGTCGAGAGGACTGGTGGATGTTTTGCAGAATGCCCCTCAGCTTGGCTCTCTCTGTCAGTTGGGCTTTTCTCACGGTTAGACTAGAGTTGTGGGCAGAGATGAAATGCCCTTCTGGTCACGTGACAGTGGGGTGAGGGCGTCATGCCCACATGGCCCATCACCGCTGGCGCTGACCTTGGTCACCTGGTTAACACGGTGTCTCCACTGTAAGGCTGCTACTGGGCTCGGGTTTTTGGAAGCCATGCCCTGGACTCAGCTCACGCTCAAGGGCTGGGTTAAGCTCCGCCTCCTGGAGGGGAGAGCATCCACCGAGGTGCTTAGGACTCATCTGTAGGGAAGAGTGATGGCTCCACTCAGATACGATCAGGGTCCTCTTGATAAGGAAGCAGGGGAGCATGGATATTGCATCCTCAACTGTAAATGGGGACACTGGCATTTGCCCTATCCATGCAGATAAGAGAATTTTTACATTTAATGCTGGGACTTCCAGAAGCTTGGAATAATGGTTGGGGTTCTTACCAGGGCTTGGCAACCTTTGACAGGTGAGTGTATTTATTCAAGGCTTAGGTACTGGAGATGTGATTGTCGCTGGGGGCACAATGGTGAAGAAGACTGTGGCAGACACAGCAAACTGTCATCCAGTATCACTCCCCTCTTCTCCCTTAGTGATAGAGTCCCAGAGTTTCAGCTGGGCGTGTGGCTGCCCAGGTAAGGACTACATTTCCCAGGCTCCCTGCATGGTCACGTGTCCAATGTCTGGCTAATGGGATACGAATGGAAGTGATGTAACCAACACCTGAATTAAGCCATGGACCAAGTCTCCGGGAGGGACAAGTGGGAAGAAGAAAGTGGCTTCTGGTTGTCACTCTTTACTGGACTAGAAGCTGCTGGTGTGGTGGTCCCTTAGGTCAGAGCTGTGGGATGATACCCACAAATTCTACACCCATGAGCGACTCAGATGATCGTGAACCCACCCAAGAGAACTTTGTCCTGGGTCCACCTCTTATTGCCTGTGTCAGCGTGAGCACAGCCCTCCTGTGCTCCTCTGTGAACTTGTCTGTAAGTGTCCAAGCCTCTTACACAGACAATGAGGAAAACCCAGGGCTCTGTGGCTGTGAGGTGCTCAGTGCGGTGCCTGGCGGGAAGTGTCTTGTAAAGGTTTGCTTCTGTTTTTGTTACTGTCATGATTATTATCACAATGTTTGTAGAAATAAAAAAACAACATTTATAATAATAGGGTCACAGATCACACTGTTCTCCAATTTTTTTTTTTTTTTTGGTCTGTTTGTTAAACACAGTTCTAAATCGCAGTCCTAACGAGGCTGCTCTTAAATTTACGAAACAATTTCCAAATTTGTGACCGCTGAACCAATTCAGGCACGGGAATTAGTCTGCATTCCAGATCAATTAGGGAAATAGTTTGCAGCAACTACGACATTTTGGAACACATCAAATAAGAAGAGAGATCACTGTTGTATGTCACAGTCAGAAAGAAGAAGTGAGGCATTTCTGTGTGACTTCAAGAACGGTTCGCTCACAGGGTCCCCGCTGGAGACGCAAGAAATAGCAGGCTCATGTCAAAACCACAGTGAACTTTTCACTGACTCAAAGACCTCCCACCCAATCCCAGGGGATGGGGTAATTCAATGGAGATTAAAGGCTCACTCAGTCCTCGTAACCAGAGAAACGCAAGTTCTATTAGGTTACCATTTCCATTATTCTGCCAAGCAAAAAGGCAGAGTTTCCCTAGAGGAGACAGAATATTTGCTCTCCGCCAAAAGACCCCAAAGGACCAGAGCTGTTTAGCCGAGATTATGAAAAAGAAAAAAGAGTTTAACTGCGCAGCTTTGCCGGCCTGGACGTCGCCGCCAGCCCACGCCATGGACTAAAGCTGCCGGCATTGAAGTCAATGAGAAATGAATAACGCACTTAAACCCTTCCTCCCACCGTGAAAGTCCTCGTCACCCTAATTTCTTTTTCTACTTGACATTTTCACTTCTTTTTCTGACCAGATATCCATAATAAAACCTGGCAGTCCGCGGACAAGTGCTTTCCATGCGGGCTTTCGCCCGCGTCCTATTAGGAGCCTTTGAAACTGAAACCCTCTTTTATCCCACATCACTTCCTCCCCTGGAGCCGTTCAATCTCCACTCAGCAATCCCATTAGACTTTTAACTTCCATTTTTTAAAAGCTGATAAAAATGTGTAGATGTTTGAATCCCATCCAGGGAACTTGGCTTCCAAGCTATGCAGTGAGGGGGGAAGGCGGCCGTGGGAGAGCAGGGTGCTGGGTTGCCGGCGCGCGGGGGCCTGTGGGGTGCTGGGTCCCCTCCTCGAGGGTCCACCTGCGCCGTCGGGTAGGGAGGGGGCCCACTTTGGGCACACGCGAGGCCTCTGCAGCATGGTGGCGGGATTACTGCACACATTTCACGTGGCTAGAAGTTCTGGTATTCATCTTTCTGGTAAGTGGCTGAACTTTACAAACAAAGGGAGTGACTTAGCAGGAAATGGTAGGACTAAGGTACTTTATCATGTGCAGCGGGTCAGGGTATTCCCGCTCTCCCCTCTTTTCCAGGGAAGGGAGTTGCCAGCTTTGCTGCCAGGGAGGGAGGCGCGGAGGAGCCTGGAAGAGGCAGGGTGGTCCCCACCCCAGAGGGAGAGGAAGTGTCTAAGGAAGCTCTGGTCACTCTGGGAGAAGCGGGGGTGTGAGGGGGACGCGGCACCACAGGGACCAGAGCTGTCCTCAGAGCCCGGCCCGGCCCCACCCCGCTCTCCTCCGCAAACCCCTCTCAGGGCCTCACACCCGGGCACCTGGCACCTGGCTGGGATGCCTGGAGACCACGTTGGCAACGCAGTGGGCTCAGCGTCTGGTTCACACGAGGCTGTGAACACCTGCGTCGAGAGCAAGTCTGTGGGCTGGGCTGCCCGTGTGTGGCTGGGGCAGCGCCGTGGAAGGAAAGCAGTCAAACCGAAGATGCCTATGTTGACCTGTAGCGCGTCGGATGCTACTTCAGTGACATTTATCACAGCAGCTCCCCTTCCCTGGCCCTGGGGCGCGTTCCTTCTGCGACCCGACAAGCAGCTGTGTCAGGGACGACTGCCTGGGGATACTCGGTGATTGATCAGCTCGCCACCCGGCCCTCACCCGGCGACAGCTCCTCCGACTCCAGGCGGCCAGCACCTCCTCGCTGCGACTCGGCCAGCATCACGGCGTGGGCGTGGGAGAGTCACTGTCCGTCAGCATCTCTCACAGCAACAGCCGATGTGTCTGGAGCCCCTTCCTGTGCAGGCTCTCAGCAAGTGTGGTGTTGGCCTTCGTCACTGATCACTCTCCTGTTTCTCAGGTGTGCGGATGGACGCTGTGGCCAGGACACTGCTCCAAGTGTGCAGATGACAGCGGCTGCCCTGTGCACAAGGCTCGGCCCTGGACACACGTGCCCTCGGTCCTTCCATGTTCAGGCCCAGTCCTGAGACCCACACCAGGAGGGAGGTGCCGTTATGTTGCAAACGAAGAAACACAATTAAGTGACCTCACTGCCAGCTGTGCTGCTGAGGACAGAGAGGAAACTCAGGCGTTCAAGTCGGAGCTGGGCGTGGAGCCCGCGCTCCCACGGGCCGGGGGTCAGCCCGCCTCAGTCTGGGCCTCTCTGGGGCACAGCCTGACACGCAGCTGGTGCAGAGTTGGGAGCGAGAGGAGGAAGCGAGAAAGGCAGTAAAGGTTCCTTCGCGATGCTTTGCCGCTGTGGGCACGTGTGCAGGCCGGACGGAGTGCATGGAGGGCTGGAAGCCACGGATGCACCCACAGCTCCCAGTCACGGGAAGGCTCCTGGGGGCCCTGGCTCCGTGGCCCTTTTGGCCTGTCCTGGGTAGGGGCCAAGACTGTCCTCAGGAAGCCCTCAGCAGGTGGGGGGCTGCCTGCTGCCGACCTCCGGGGGCCAGAGCGGCTGGGCAGGCCCTGAGGTAAGTCCTCTGTCGTTAAGCTCCTCGCTTACTCGTGGTCTTCAGGGCTCGTCCCCAGTCCCAGCAGAAAAGAGCTGAGGACACACTGCAGCGGACATGCCCCTTCCTGGGCGTGTAACTGGGGGGCTCCCACGCTGCCTGTTGGAACCTTCCCTGCTCGGCAGGGAAGCAGGGCCAGCGCGAATCCGCTGTGGTCCCGGAGACCGCGCAGACGGCAGGACGGCTGGAGGAGAGGTCCACCTGTCTCCTGTCGCTGCTCCAAGTTCAGGGCAGGGAGACGCAGCGAGGTCAGTCTCGGAGGCTGAGGACAGTGCTGCTCGCTCAGCAGCTGCTCTGGTGCAGCATCCACTCCTCCAGGGTCCCTGCTCTGGCGACAGGTTCCGCTAGAGCGTGATGGATGGGGAGTCTGCTGCCGACAAGCCTGGCCCCAGACTTGGGCACCGGACCCTCGGGGAGAGACAGCGTCAGTGCTGAGCGCCCCTGGGGACCTGGCTCTGGCCGGCACAGGCCGGGAGCTGGGCGCAGAGCTCAGGATCGACCCCTGGCCTCAGGGAGCGTCCCTGGAAGACCAGGGCCTACAGAGAGCACCAACCAGCCCCTGGCGGCCCCGGGGGGGGCCGGCGCGCGGTCACGGGGGACTAGCGAGGGTCGCCGGTGCCAGGCGCCGTGCTCGCGCTCACACACACGAACTCCTGGCTTCCAACGGCCCCACGGGGCTGGCGCTGCTCTTACCCCACTGGCCACGTGAAGAAACCGAGGCACACAGGGGTGAAGTGACTTGCTGAAGGTCGCGGCCTGTCAGCTGTGACGCAAAGACTCGAACCGGGTGATTTGGCTTCGAAATTCGTATGTGGACCCTGCAGGCTGCACAGCCTCGGCTTCATGCCTGGTCCCAGCAAAATGTAATAAAGAAAAAGCAGTGACAACCGCTGGTGTTCACGGAGCGCTATTAAGTGCCAGGTGCTCGGCTAAGTGCTCTCTGTGTCTTCTCCGTTTAATCCCGACTGCAACCCAGGCAAGTGACACTACTGGTATCTCTGTTTTGCAGATAAGGGAAGTGAAGCTCAGAGAGGTCCAGTGACTGTCCCAAGGTCACTCAGGTCGGGACCTTGGAGCTGGGATTTGAACCCAGGCAATCTCAGGCTCAGAGCTCACCCTCCCAGGGGACCATTGGGTCTAATGCAGAATCCAAGGGACAAGCCACATGATCTCCCAAACCCCCTTTGACCATTAAAAGAGACACTCCCGACGCTTCCAGGCCAGTCCCTGCGCCTGGGTCGTCTGAGGTCCAGGGGCTGACCGGGCGTGTGCTTCAGGGCCAGTGCTGACCGCAGGGGCGCCGGCCCAGCTCGTGACGGGCCCCTTGGGGGGAACCAGCTCCTCAGGACGGAGCCACAGGATGTTTGCCAGGAGGCCTCCAGGTTGGGCTCGTGCTCCACAGTGTGCCCGATGGAGTCATCCCTCCGAGAGATGCTACGGAAAAGCCGAGTTCGGGGGCCAAGTCAGTGTGCAAAAACGCTGAACGCTACCCTCCCTCCTGGAGATTCAAAGTCTTCCAGCACGTGAAAGGCTCTGAGAAGCCCTGCGGTGAAGGGCACCGGCCTGGGCTGTAAGACGTGCTGGGGTCTACCACACAGCACGGCGGTTAGGGGGAATAATGCTGTTACCAGGTGCTTAACGCCGCTGAGAGGGTCGATCCGAAACGCATATGGAACTTTATGCCCAACAAACAAGGCGCATGCTCTTCAGTGACTTTCTCTCCCGGCTCTTAACATATTCTCCTGTTTTCCTCCCACCTTCCCTCTGCTCCCCGCTCTAAACCCCGCGTTTTGTTCCGTGTTTTAGACGTGCCCTCAGTAAACGCTACGATTTTAAAATGGCTTGTCGCTAAAGGAGAAGAAGAACGGCATTTGCAAGTTCCTTTCAGTTTGTGGCTGTGAAGGAAGGGGCTGTATGAAGCATTGGTAGCTAACTGCTCTCTCAGGGGCGGGCTTGCAACAACGGCAGATCAAAAGCTGCTTGAGCATGTGTACGGGTGTGTGTTGGGAGTCTGTTCTGCCCAAAGGAAATCTCTGGCAGGTATTAATTTGAGGGGGTAAAAAAAAAAAAAGAGGTTTTTTAAGGCAAGTCATCACTAGAAGGAAAAAAGGGAGAAAAATTACAGCATGTTTTAATTGTGACTCGGAAACTTTATAAACACAATTTACACATGTATCACTTATAATCACGGTCCTGGCCAGAGCAATAATTATGATAAATCCTTTGTCAACCCTGCTGAGAAGCCCTTATGAAGTAGTCGGAAATTAGTTCACATTCTCGACAATAGTTCAGTAAAACTCCGATCCAACCCAGCCTCTCTGCACATGGAATTCCACACGGCTTGTAATCAGATGTTCACCAAATCACACTTTTCCATTGCCAAGCGCCTTGGCAGGTTAGCATAAACAAGTCTTGAATTCATTAAGTTGCATTTTTCAGTCTTCTAATTAGCTAAAAGTTGTACATTTCAAACACAGCACGTCGAGAACCCAGTTTCAAGGTGTAATGATATGGCATAGAAACCAAAGGCAGTGCCTTTGGTCGAAACTGTTGGTTGATGACTCTTTGCTCAGCTGAGCTTGGGTTGGCTCTGGGAGGTGACCCCGGAGCTGTGCAGAAAGGGGTTGGCAAGGAGGCGTTCTTAACACACGGTCCTTCTTTCTGAACAGCCGCGCCACTCTGATGTCTACCTTCTCCAACACCGAGGTTTGAGTGCTAGAAATCAGCCCTCTAACACAGTCACCTAACGAGTAAATTGTTTTCTTTTTAATATTCCAGTTTTTCTTCCCTTCAGTGATTTCACATCAGCAAACTCAGCCACAATCCAGGCCTTATCATGATCTTGTTGAAACATAAACTTGTCTCCCAAGGACGTTTCACACTCTCATCTGCAGAGCATTCGTGCAAAAATGACAGCACTCCGATAGTATTCCAGCTCATTTGTTTGCATTTAGAGTTAAGGCGCTTTGGAACACGTAGAGGAGGCTCAGGGTGGGGACAGGAAAAGGAGATTCTGAAACACCAGACCTTAAAGACCACTGACTCCAGTTCTCTCCTGTGTGAGAAGTGAAAGCTGAGAGCCAGAGGGGAAGGAGGTCCCTCGAGTGCACAGGGTTGGTCAGCGTTGGAGTGGGGATTTGAAGACAGCGATCACCCTTCACTTTCCTGAGATGGTTCACATTCCTGCCCTCAGTTCACACTCCAAGGGGCCCACGAACTAGGGCTCTGGGTACCATGCCCCCATCTCCCTGCTGGGACACGGAGGAGCGAGGAGGCCGTGTGTCTTGCTGCAGTACGTGACCAGCTAGTGCCGACTAGGACTGCACGCAACTTGCCTGAAGTTCAGATCACGCCCCTTTTACCAAATCAGAGAATCCTGGGGGGAGGGGGGTGCATAAAGGACAGGAGTGTCCGTAAGGCAGCAGCTTTCAAACATTTCTAAACACATCCCCAAGAAGAAGCATTTTGCCTGGGTGTCTGGGGCCATGGAGGATGCCCACTGGCCTCCATTCACCGTTTCTTGCTTTCAGTGCTAGAGCCGCCTAAGTTCTGGGGGACACCTGTTTGTTGAGCTGGAAGACTGCATGTCCCATCAGTCTCTCCTGGCAAGTAGGGGGGGCATGGAGACTAAGTTCCAGCCAATAGGACATAAGAATGTGAACGAAAAATTCTGCAAACTGTATCAGTAAACAAAGAGTGCTAAAACCATCAAGTCAGCAGCGGCTGCTGCCACCCCCCAGCGAAGACAAGCCTGCAGCCCGGCCTCTGCAGCCACTCACAATGGTGCCCTCTGAGGGGACTCAGAATAAGAAAGGACAAGATACTGGCCCTAGACAGCTAGGTGCTTGTCCAAGGAATGAGTTCAATGAGCTCCCTCTCATATATAGAAAAGCGCTGAATTCTTTAACTTGAGATATCTGGTTTTCTTCAGTTAACAAATAATCTTTCAATGTTCCAACTACCTGGTCTTTGCCATAAAACTCCTGTCTATCCTGGCTCCTCCCCCACCTCTTTGGAGCGGTCCCTCAGAGCCATCTGGGATGCTGCCATCCCGGGCTCGAAGGGGGTCGAGTCCTCAGAAACGTCCACCAAATAAAACACAACTCTCAACTTTTAGGCTGTGCATTCATTTCATTGACAAGAGGAAGGTGTGCGCCCCTCTGATCGGGTCCCTGGAAGAGGAAAGCACCTTCCTCGGCACACTCTCCCGTGGGCTGCGCGCAGGCTGAGGGCAGGGCCCAGCCCGGCCAGGCTGGGAGGGTCTCACTCAGGGGAGGCGGAACGGGGGAGAGACTGTCCACTCAGCGCAGCGCCCACTCAGCCTGCCGCCCTCCACGCCTCTGGCCAGGGCCAGGAGAGGAAAGCCACCTTCCTTTTGAGCCACTCTACTTTGTGTCCCTTTGTTGCAGCAGCAGAGCGTGTCCCTGACTAAAGTGCCCAGGATGCACACTCACACGCACGTGCGTGCATGACACAAATGTTCCAGATCACATGAAGTGTGCACTATGTTTTCTATTCTATTCTATTCCATTCTACCCGTTCTACCTTTTTTACTGGCTGTCATGCCTTACCCTGGCTTAATGACCCACTAGTGGGTTACGATCTCAGGGCGAGGGCACCTGGAGACAACGCACAGACACTTGCCCACGGCCCCCCGGGCAAAGTACTTTGTGAAAAGAGGTGGAAGGAAGCCCCTAGCCGGGCAGTTGGGACAGGCGTCCACAGGGGTGCAAATGTTCACAGGGGCGCGCTGGGGGTTGGCTGTGGGAGCCGGTGGGGAGGTGGAGGCTGGGTGGATCCTGGCCCGCAGGGCCCGCGGAGGTGAGTTCACAACGGGAGAGGCGCTGGCTTTGCATCCTGCAGCGTTAGAGCACCCCGAGCGTGCAGGCTGCGCCTCCCCACTCTGCAGTCAAGCTGGCACCTTGATGCACTCGGGCTCAGGTGTGCCAAGGGTGAGGTGCCAGGGAAAACCGGAGCCTCCTGCTCTAGGCAGCTCACTCAGACCCCGCCCCCGCCCTCTACTTTCCATTTTCTGGGAGTGATTTCATCTTCCTCCGGTCTGCTCCCGCCTCTCCCCGCCTCTCCCCTCCTCTCGGCTAACTTTACAGGCAGTAGTGGCGTCAAAAGAAAGAAAGTGTCCTTTGGGCTCAAAGATTGGCCACGTGGCCCTCGGCAACTTGGGGGGACACTTCCTCACCTGCAAAGTGGGCACAGCACCACGTGTCCAGGGAGGACCAAACTCCAGTGAAAAGAGTCGGGTGGATGGTGGCGTTGAGCATCTGCTACGGGACAAGTTCTAAATCGGGCACTGGGTCCAGCGCGCGTGAGAGAGAAGACACACGAGGCTGCTGAGGCTTGGCTGGTTTTCGGGTTGTGATGTCACCTACAATGGTGCGGCTTTTATCACCATTATGAGATCGTCGGCGCCTTGAAGATTTGGGGAGTAAATTATAAAATATTGGACATTATCCCATTTAACACAAGGGGCAGAAATATAACCACATTTTTTCTGCAGTAAAAATGCTCACTATTGTGCAGAAAATTCAGTGAATTAAGTGAGTGGAAAGGACTCTCCTCAACGGTTCTTTTTTTACAAGTAACACTTAAAAGTAAAACATCACGGCTACCACTCTCCATTTCTGATACCACATGACGTCGAATGGATGTTAGGTTAAGACACGAAACTAAAAAAAATAAAAAATAAAAATCTCCCATCATTTGCCCGAAGGGCAGAATAAGCAAACATAAGACGCGCGAGACTTTTCAGGAAGCGGATGCTTTCCCTTTCATAACATTTTGGAGAAAGAACGCGATGAACATGCTAAGCATTTTTAAGTGAGTGTTGAGACCCCCAGGTTTGCACTGGAGACTCGGGCTGGCTGGAGCCCAGCCCCCAGGCCCTCCGCCTGTTTCCGCATTTGCAAAGGAGCTTCTCCTGGTGGGGCCCGTCTGCCCCACAGGGTGGCTGTGGATAACGGGGCTTTTCTGCTGGAAACATCTCGGCAGCGAGTCGCCCTCCGGGAGCGGGGCCCCGGGCGGCGGCGGCGGGAAAGCAGCTTGAGAGGGCTGCGTCCGCTTGCAGGGCTCTCAGGCAGGGCCGGCTTTCTCCGAGCAAACGCACCGGCAGCGGCTTCGCTTCCTGAGCAGAGCAAGCTCACGTTCTGGCTCCTAGAGGGGCCCGTGTCCGCGTGCCCGTCGGGGGCTCAGGGGACGCCGAGACCGGCCTGGCTGAGGGGGAGGGCTCCGCAGGGCTCCGTCCCCGTCGCCGCGAGGCGAGCGTCGCCGTGCCGTCTCACCCGGCCCCCCCCCCCCCCCCCCCGCCCCGGGAACACCCTGAGCGGGCCCGCCGCGGGGCGTTCCGTCCTCCGGGGCAGGAGAGGCGATGCGGCTGCTCTCAGACCCGGGCCAGCTGCGGGCGCCGGGGCACTCCTTCCCTTCCCTGCTCTGGGCTCAGGTGAGGCGGCAGAGCAGGCAGGTCGCCCCCCCCCCTCCCCTCCCCGGCTTCGTGGGGGGTGGGGAAGGGCTGCCCTTCTCCAAGGGGAGCCGCCTCTCCTAGGCACTTGGTTTAGCTGTGTCGCCCCCCATCCCCTCTTTAACAGACGACATCGGAGGGCACAGCAACTCCAGGAGGAGGGGGACACCAGTCCACCTTCTCGGCCCCTCAGTGTGCAAACGAAGACACCCCGGGTCTAGAAACGTGGTCCGGGAAGCGCAGCCGGCGGGGAGCAGAGGCGGAGAGGGGACCTTCACCTGCGGAGCTGGCGACAGGACGAGACCTTCATGGAGGCCGGGCAGCCTCCGGGGGGAGGTTTCCGTCTCAGCAAGAAAAGGCATTCATTCTACCTATTTGGGTTGATGGATTTGTCCATTGAAACCCATTCGGGAAAAAAATGTATATATATATATATATATATATATATATATATATATATATATATATACTTTTTTTTAAAATGACATTTAGTTTATTTTGAGTTAAAATAAACCTCAGTAAATATTTTTGTGATCTCTTCTTACTCTGCCACAAATAAAATATAATGAGCTCGACGTTTAGATAATCCTCTGATTTTTCTCAGTAGACTTTTTAGATAAAAGACAAAGAGTTTCTTATTTTTGGGTTCATAAAACATTCTGCATTTATGGCTTCATTTTTCTGAAATCCAGATCAAAGCGTGGCTGTGAAATTTTACTGTCCCACTGCTCACGGGTCTGTTGACTTACTGCATACTTCAAAAATCCCTTCTTCCCTCTAGACCCGCTGACCACCTCCTTTATTTTTCCTTTTCCTTTTCTTTTTTTTAAAAGGGTATTTGCATTTGGTACTATTCAGGACCTTGGAGATGTAGATTGGCAGAGTGAGGTGGGGGGAGCTGAAACAACATTTTCCTGGGTTCTAATTAGAAGAATTAAATGTATTCATGGTAAGGTCCTCCCTCAGGCCCCTGCTTCCCCACGAAGCAAGATGCTCTTGTGTCGAATGCAAGTGAAGTCGGTGGTTCATAGCCTGTGATCTCCGCCCCTACCCCGTTCACTAGATGCCTTTATGATCTTTGTTTGTATTAATCCCCAAAGAACTAAGCTTCATTTCATTTTATTTGGGAGAGAAACCCAGCAGAGAAGAGTTCAGGAGACCCAAATGTTTCCATAATTGCCTTGAGTTCTGAATGTATTTCAGGCTGACAGCTAAGATAAAAAGCCCCTTGCGGTCTGCTGTTCGGAATCATTTTTCAGTGCCGTGTGTGGGAAATGGAGGCCGGGCTGTAACGGGGTCGCTTCAGGGAGGCTGGAGTTTGCAGACTGCAGTGAAACGGGCCCCGACTGTCATTTTAAATCATCCGCGAGTTTCGAGCCTTGGTATCACTCACTCCTCGGATGAGCAACACGACGTTGGGAACAAAGCTGGGGAGAAGCGGACAGGAGGGCGGCCGGCTCTTGTTTACCTCTAAGGTCGTGTTTCTTAAATTGCTCACATTTTCTTTTTCCACCCACTTGGATAATTCCTGCTTTCAGTGGTGACGGAAATGAACAGGGGCCAGAATACTGCAAGCTATTCCCACGATGACTGCGGCGGAGACCACAGGCCAAACCATGAACGTGTCATGAGAAACGCTGGGTCCTGCACCACTTTCTGGGTGGCAGAGGCTCCCAGAAGGCTGGAGAACTGGGTTCCTCTTCATTCCGTAACAACATGGATACACCCAGGATCTGCTGTTTGGCATGGTCTCAACTTTGACCTTTATTTTCCCCATCTGAATAATGGGCCTATTTTGTCTTGTTCCCTTCCTAAAGTTCTAAGAATCTCTGCAAACACATTCAAGACATTTAAATTTCCATATTTTTTTTTTAATTTTTGTTTTTTGGAAGGGAAGGTAATTAGATTTTTTTTTAATTTTATTTTAATAGAGGTACTGGGGGTGGAACCCAGGGCCTTGTGCATGCGAAGCACGCGCTCTACCGCTGAGCTGTACCTTCCCCCGAAACACATTCAGTACAGCTGTGAAAGACTCAGGAAACTGAGGTCACTTTAGAGCAGGAGTTGTCCTGCTTTCTCCTACGAGCGCCAGGCCTCCGCGATCATGCCTTGAAACGTCTCCAGCCCCTCAGGAGCCATTTCCACATGGAGTTCCATTTGGGGGGAAATTTCAGGAAGTACTTAATTTGAGCAGTGGTTCTCAAATATTTTGGTCTCAGAACCCCTTTACAATCTTAAAAATTACTAGGAGCTCCCAAAGAGTTTGGTCTCTGGGTTATATCTATTAATAGTCACTGAATTCCATTTAAAACTGAGAAATGTTTAGAAGGTTTATTAATTTATTTTAAAGCAGAAATAATAAACCTATAACCTAAATAGTTCACTTTGAATGAAAAATAACAATATGTTTCCCCTACCCCCAAAAAATCAGTGAGAAGAACGACAGATTGTTTGAACATTTTTGCAAATCTCTTTAATGCCAATTTGTAACCTGCTTCTGACTTCAGTCTGCTGTAATCTCTTTTGATTGAAGTGTATGAAGAAAATTCATCTCACACAGACAGTTGGAGAAGGGAGGAGTATTTTAATCAGCTTTTCCAGGTAACAGCAGCTTAGCGTCTTTGGTACTACACCAACACTCAACAAGTGGCAGTTTCGTAAAGGTCCATTGCAGTGTGGCATCTGAAGTCCTGTGCATGAGCTTGTAATTCTCTGTTGCATTAAAATCCGCTGGTGCCTCTGGCACTTTGAATGGATCTTTTACCCGAGGAAGGATGGAAATCACCGCTCACCAAACACCCACCCGTTCTTTTTCTGCGTTACATCGCTGAGTTCCTTTCAGCGTTCATCCGCCATTGAATGGGGCACCTAACATAACCAAATACTGGATGACACACTGGGAGGACGTGACGTGGACAGAGATCGTTCCTGCCTCCGAGAGGAAGCATGGAATACAAGGAGGCTGGCAGGGAGCTGGACGGGCCTTGGTGGAAGTCCAGCTCAGCCTTGCACCGTGTTGATGTTCAGCAGTAAACAGTTCGTGAAACGCTTCTTAGAAAACACTCCGATGCAGGGTTCAAGTAAGTTTGTGAAGCGCCTCCCACCTCTGAGAGTCTCTTTCTGTGTAATGGCAAGTCAAGGACTCTTTTAAGTCCTTTAGTAAAGAAACTTGCTTAGTGACCTAGCCTCTTCCAAGCTTACTTGACCTCGAGCTCTTTTTCATGAAATGCCTTCTGGCCTCTGAGGGAACCTGAGGACACTAACCTGGGCGATCAGACTTGGCTCTGGTGAGGTCACCTGCTGCGTCGCTGGCGATCCCGGACAGCTCTCCCCACCTGTGGACCTGGGGACAGCAAGACCCGCTCCGACTGCCTTGGCCTGTGTCACGCGATCTCTTTCTTACAGCAGCCTTGGAGGCGACAGGCTCATTGCACCTGTTTTACGGCCAAGGAACGGAGGTTTAGGGAGGATGAGTAACCGAGGCTGCGCCTCTGGTTTGCGGTGGAGGCAAGACTCAGCACGGGTCTGGCCGGTGGACACCACGTGCCTGATGGTCAGGGCCCTTTATTTTGTCTTTTTTCTCGCACTGCATTCTTGCTTGCATCTTGCATTTTATCTGAGTTCTGGCCTCTTAGTCGCATCCCCGGCGGGGCAGGGATTTCCGTTCCGCGCTGGCGGTGCCTTGTCTGGGGGAGGGGGAGGGGCAGGGATGTGCGTGGATGGAATGGCCGCGCTCTCACTGGGAGTGTTTTCCGCCACGTGCTCGGCTCCTGGGCCCCCAGTGTCCGTGCTGTGGTCTTCAGGGCAGGGGTGGGCCTGGCAGGCTGGTTGTTTTCCTCGTCCCTCTGTGGCTGTTTAGCCCTGAACCCACCCTGTCTACCCACTTCACACAATGTCTCCCAGCCCCAACCCGTGCAGAAGTCACGATCCAGAAACCCTGCTGCTGCCCAGGCCACCAGGAAGGGAAGACATTTTTCTAGCGCGCATGGCCGCAGAGTTGATCTGAACCATTAGCAACACAGACGTGATGCCTAGGAAAGTTAAATTCCTCACGTGACTTCTTGAGGAGCGTATTTGGAAGGGTGATTTTATTCATTCATTTGCACGTATTTATTGGGTCTGTATCTTGTTCTCAGCCCTGTGAGTTATTCCAGAGAGTTTAAGACCCTAGTCCTTGAATCCACTCTGAATTTATTCAGAGATTCTTTGCTGTAAGGGTTTCCATAGATTCTTTTTTTTTTTTAAGAAAGCCAGAGAGCTGATTCATTATCATGAATATTTCACCCCAAAGCTGCTCTCTGTCAAGTCATCTGTGTTTCCTAAGCTACAGAAAGACGCGTGTTAATACTTCTCTCAGAAGGTGTTTATGAACTTCCAAGGGAAAAAGAATTGGAAAAATGAATAGTAATTTCAGGAATTTCCGGAGCAAGTGAGGCTGTGAGCAGTGCCTGTGATCAATGTGCACGATTCATTAACAACAAATCACTCTGCAGAACTGGGTAAGCCAACACCCTCAGACCGTCCCTGTGTGCCATGTGGCGGTCATTTAGTTCACGGCTGTTGATCATGAAGCTCTTCATATAAATTTGAGAGTAAACAGATTGGGGCAATGTTATTTGCTGGGAAAGCAGCAGCCAGTATCCCTGCCCAAGTCACACCGGCCCTTAAAATGTGGTTTGGAGAAAATTATCCTCCTAAAGACATGCTTGCATATGCGTGCGTATGTGTGCATATGTGTGTGTGTGTGTGCGTGTGCACACGCTTGTGTACACGTAGAATTATTTTGCATTGTTACAAAGCTATGGAGACATAGAGTCTGTTTTAAATTACGAATCTCTTTCAAATAGGGGACAAATTAAGACGACAAGGGCAGTCATAGAAGCGAGCCTGTGCTGTGACAACCAACGAGGATGCAGTCAGCACTTTTCTGCACCTCATGTCTTACCACTTTCTCAGCAAGCCCGGAAGATACCCCCACCCAGGCTCAGAGAGGGGAAGGGATTTGCATTTTACACATCGTGCATCCTGGAAGTAGCAGACTGAGGACCTAAACTCAGGTTTCTGAGTCCAAAGTATGTGTTCATCATCACTGCCCTTTATTCATAAATCTGGAAGACGCTGTGGAAGAAAATGAAACTGAGAATGCATCTCTTATTTACCAATTTGAACACAGAAATCTCAGTGGCTGAGGAAAGGGCAACCTTGGACATGTGTTCTAGATTAGATGTGGGCGATGCTCTTAGTCACCTCCAAATTGCTAGTCCCTCGTTTTGCTGGATAGCCTTGGTGTTTTAAAATTTCTTGTTGTTTCTATTTTCTTTCTGTTTGTTTTGTTTTATTTTAAAATTATCCTAATAGGAGACAATCAATTCAAGTTCAGAATTCTGACTCAAAATATTCCAGCCAATATAGCGCTGGATCGCTAACTCCTTCTGCAGGAAGGAAAACCACCGTGGCTTGATCGGCACAGTGGTCCTCGCCTGGCGTTGGAGCGGGTTCTGTAATGATTTTAAGACTGACTTCAGTACGTTACAGTGATCTCTGTAAAGAGCAGTAACAACCACCACCACCTCCAGACTTCACCCTAAAAGCCCGCTCCTGCACCTGCGGATGAACCACATGGAATTCGAGAAGCAACCCTGAGCTGAACGATTCCAGAGGCTGGGAGGATTTGTGTGAGCTGACGGCCTGCGCGACCAGGACGGCTCTTGGAGAAGTTTCCCCAACTTGTTTTGCAGCCTGGGGTCTTATTGCTCCTTTGTTGACTTAGCTGTTTTCGCTGGAGTTTGAAGGGGCCATTTTTGGGCAGCCTCTCTCGTCCCACTCACTTCAGCCAACTTCAGACACGACGGCAGATGTCCACGCGGGGTTCGTGGAGGGCTGGTTCATAGGGGCGAGCCACGTCAACTCATTATTCTCTCCCCACGGTCTGGATTCCTGCAGGAACCGTTGACTCTTTCCTGATGCTTTTCCGCCTTATTTACTTGGGGAAAAAGTACAGAACACATGGATATTCTGAAAGGTTTCCAGAACGATTACACTTGCTGGCGGGTGATCCTTTCACGTTTCTGCCACGTGGAACGCCATCTGGTCCCCCTGCCGTGGCCTTCTGGGGGACAATCAGGAAGGGAAGCTCAGAGACCACGTACACTTCAACATGGGGAATTTGACTCCAACAAGAGAACGGCCAAGGACCTCTTGACCTTCCAAGTTTGCCTCTTTATTTTTTTGACCCACGTTGGAGTCGGCCTGGCCGCGTTTCTGTTCTCTGGTGCTTGTGGGCTGGTTGGCGTTGGCCCTGGTCAGAAGGAGAACAGAGAAATCCTCAGGGAAAGTACAGGATGTGACAGAAAACTGAGCTGGTGAATCAGGGGTGGGCTGGCCTCCACTGTGTCAAAAGCGCAAGAGCTCTTGAAGGTTGCGGGCAGGAAATGGCATTGCTGAGTCAGAGGAGAGGCCCTTGCCCCATGAGTCAGGCAGGACCCACGACAGACACACCTTGGGGCACAGGCGTAGATGAAACCCCAGAGAAGGTTACAGCAGGGTTAACAGAAAAGAGAACTTGCGAGCTTGTTGAGTGTTACTGTGTAAGGAGCTGTCCCAAACGTCTACGCATCTTAGGGAATAGATACCTTGAGCTGCAGTCTTGGGTGGGCTCCCTAGAAGCAGACCCTGGGACCAGGATGTGTGTGAAGGGATTGACTAGGAAAGTTTCCGGAAAGACAGGCAGAGGAGGAGTGAGGAAGTGGGAGTGGGGAAGGAAGGAAGCCCGGCCAGGCTGAGGCTGCAGGCACAGTTTCAGCCGCCGGTGTCGGCTGCTGGGCGGCCTGGGTGCCCACAGCTGGTCCGGGGAGCTTGGAGGGCGCACAGGGCAGGTGCTCGCACTGCCTCCGAAGAGCAGATTGCCCGCTGCCCGCTCCCTGTTGAGCGACAGCCATGGATGTGGATCGAAATTAGCCACGTGGGAGTGTTTACACCATGGGGATTGGCCAACGCTACACTTCAGGACTTTTTTTTTTTTGGAGAGCTTACTGTTCAACACTGACCAGCTTGGTGGACTCCTGCTGACGCGTGGGGCTGACACCCCCGTGGACGTTTACTGAGCATTTCCTGTGAGGCAGGCACAGCTGTAAGCATTTTTGTACACGTTAGTTCGTCGGGTCCTCCCGATCATCCCACGGAGAGAACACTACTTATCACCCCCGCTTACGAAAGAGGAGGCGGAGGCACACGGACGTCAGGCGGCTTGTGAAGGACGGGCGTCCCGTGAACAAGGGGCGGAGCTGCAGACACGGCACTCGCGTCCCAGAGTCTGTGCTCTTAAACGTGCGGCATTCAGCAAAGAAAAGTAGTCAAACGCACAGGATTGTGCTGCATAGAAAAGACTTTCCTGCCCAAGAAGAAAGCATATGTGTGGAGGGCATTCGTTGCAACATGACTTGCAGTTGCAAAATATTGGAAATTACCAAAATGCCCACACCTAGGACAGCTGGTGGAATAAACCATGGCCCGTCCACACAGGGGGCCTATACGGCTGTAAGAAGGAATGAGAAAGTCTGCCGGTGAGTGGTGTGGGGTGACACCAGGGAACAACCTTAAGGGGGGAACCCTGACTGCAAAGCAGGGCGTACAATGTGCCACGTTCGAGTATTATTACATCTACGTATTACGTCTCTCTCTCAGGCACACACATAGATACCACACACGTGCGTGTAATATTGTCCCCCAAAGACACGCAGGATGGATAAGCTCCAAATAATTAAGGCGGTGCATTCCCTACAGGGAGCAGGGGTGGGCGAAGGGTTAGAGGCGGGAGGGCGACGTCCAAGGAGACATTTTTGAATAGTTCTGATTTTTGGAACTAAGTTCATGTTGATATTTTCCCTATTTAAAGATTTAAATCCATAAGGAAGGGGAAACGTCTGCTGGACGCCTGCACGTTCGCTCGCGGGGGCACCGCTTTGCAACGGTGGTCTTCGGCCTGGGGGTCATCACGATTACTCACACGCGTGCCTGTGGTTTCTGAGGGAGGCCCCATCACAAAGGCTGAGGGCATGGGGCTGTGAAAGGGGTCAGCAACGGGCTCCCAGGGTGGGCACGCACCAAGAAAAAGTTCCCAAGTCAGATTTGGGGTGCTTGGAAGCAAAAGAAAATCGCCCAGAGACGAGTCTCTCCAGGTACTGAAGGCAGTTCTTAGGAGACCCCTGGCAGCTCTGTTCCTCCAGCAGAGTCTCGCCATGACCCCCAAAACAGGGGTCAAAAGGTCATGATGCTGGGCTCTAGGTGAAGACCCTGGAGGACAGCTTTTGTTCAGATCCGTGCCTGTGGTCTCCCTTTTGGTGCCAGATCCTCTCTCACGGGGCTGGAGACTCGCTGGAGACGGGGCCAAGCGAGTCAGCAGATAAGAGAATGTGAAATTAAGCTGAACTTCCCTTCCCACTCTGAGCAGCCCAACCCGGCTGTGGATTTCATGAGAACGGCTCTCTCTTGAGGTTTGCGCTAATTCCTTCTCCCCGCTGGGCTGGGAATGCCATCAAGCAGCTGTGCTGGTGTGGTCCAGGGTGTCTGCGTCTGTCCTGACAGCCACTGGAAAGCCCACGCGTCTGCGGACACAGGGAGGACGTTTCAGGAACCTGCAGCCGTGTCAGAGCAGAGTTCTGAGCTGAAGAAGGAGGGTCGCTTTGCTCGGTTTTCTGGCTCGTTCCTGGGACTGGTTCTGATTTCATGCTCCTGGTCACTGGGGGCAAGAGTCACCGTCTCATCCAGTGTGGGTGAGAGAACCTCAGTTAGTGCCGGCAAGCCCTGCATGCTTGTCCTGGTTTCTTCTCTCCCAAGCTGTGTGAGCTTGGGGAGGTTCCTTGCCTTCTCTGAACCTCCGCTGATGCAATGAAAATACTGGTCTCCACCTGCATCCAGGGCTAGACCAGACTGTCTTTTGAGAGCCCTCAACCACTTAGCTGTCTGATAGATAGCAGCTCTGGGAATCTAACCCAGGTTTGTCCATTCAAAGCCACCTGCCTTTCACCCCTCTCCCAGAAGTCCAGGAGGTACATGGTTAAAAGTGCAGACTCCACCCTTCACTGAGCACGTGACTAAATCTCTTCACCCCTCAGTCTCCTCATCTGTAAAAATGGGACAATAATAGACCTGTCTCCTGGGGCTGATGAAGGACTGACGTGTTGAACTCTCAGAACAGGACAACTTCTGCATGTATGGGGCTTCCCAGTCCCACACACACATGCTGAGTTCTTTCCTCTGACTAGCCCAAGGTCTAGGCCAGGAAGAGTAAATTCAGGCACATGCTCCACCACGTCCCAGGCAGACATCACCAGTGGAGCCCCAGAAACCTGGCAGGCACGGCTAGTTGACACATGAGCCTCATGCCATCCCTGGTGCAGGCGTGCATGGGCCCTTCATCTGTTTTTCACGGAAAATGAGGCTGCCTTTGCAATCTGGAAAATACCCAATTGCCTTTCACGGGTTGAGAAGTGGCCGCCTCCCTTGGAGGCCTTCCCAAGTGAGGAGAGCCTTCGAGAGAATGGGGATAGGGTCAGATGCCGTTCCTCTGTCTGGGGTCAGGAAGGGCCGCCTGGAGGGAGGCAGGCAGGGGTGTTGGCCTACAGCGGATGAGATGATTTAGTGACGGCCAACGGCAGAGTACAGTCCCCTTCGTGCGGAGGAGGCCGCGGGAGGGCACGCCTGTGGTCCATGGTGACGCAGCCGGTGAGCGGTGGAGCCAGGTGCCCAGCGCCCCGGCCCCCCGGCCCCCGGCCTCCTTACCCCTGGGGCAGCTGAGCGCTTCCCGCTCACTCTTACAGCTGTTTAGAGTCTGTAAACCCGCTAATCCCGGCCGTGTGTCATTCCCCGCCAGCTAATGGGCCTCACTTCAGTCAGGGCTGAGAGGCCTGGCTCCCCCCTCTGCGCACTTAGTGTCCAAATTTCTGATTTACTGGGAGAAGCCCAGCATATCCCCTTCCATGTGTTTATAACCAGAGCCAGTGTAGGAGGTGCTAGAGGCAGAAAGGTCCTCAGAAAGACTTTTCCGATGGAAGGAGAGGAAGATCCCTTTTTAAGGGCTCCAGGGAAAAGCTCGGGGAAGAGCTGATCCCACTCACCCTCCAGCTCCCAGGACAACCTTCACCGGGTAAACCTGGAATTCAAAACCTGAGACGCAGCCGGGGAGGGGCACCCTTGCTGGGCAGAAGGTGCAATGGGAAAACAATTTGGACCTTTTCAACTTGTGCAAGTATTTTATCTCTGGCTCTTAAATTCTGCAGAATGCTCAGGAAAGAAATAAGTTCCCCCCAAAAAGAAGTCTGATTTAGGGTCACCTGCTAGACACTGGAAACCCAAGCTGAGTGACTGTGTCTGTGTCACGATCGCCGGGCCGTGAGCTGTGTTAGGAGGCGACTGTGATCAGAAGCTCTAGCGTGGGACTCAAGCCTGGGTTTAAACCCAGCTTGGTCCCTGTTATGACTTGGGCCACATGTCATTCTCTGGGCCTTAGTGTCCTCATCTGGGAAATGGGTGATCTCAGGCCCCAAGTCACTCAATCATCCCGACCAGAGTCTTCAGAATGTGAAAGTTTCCATCAGGGACGTCCGACGGGAATGGGAACCTCTCCAGCAAATCAGGGCTGTTTTGGGAATTAGTCCCCAGAAAGCACTCCAAGAAAGTCACCTGGGGTTACGCACTGCTGTCCTCAACTCTGGGTCCTTTTGGACACCTGATCACGACTATAACGTTTGTTTCTGTGGCAAGTGGCTCAGAGAGGACAGTTGTCACTCCTGGAAGCCCAGGTGAGTCGACCCCGGAACACAGAAATACCCGATTTATTTCCATGTTGTGGACACGATGCCTGTGCTCCCCTGGGTGACGTCGAGGGGGAGCTGCGGCTTCAGAGGCATCCAGGAGAGCACTTCTCAGACCCTGTCCCGCCCGGCCCGCTGCCCTCGCCAGCGTCTCTCGAAGACGGCTGTCTTCCTTCAGGCTCATTCCTGAAGTTTCTCCATCACCATCTTTGAAGCCATCCATCCTTTTCAGGAAAAAAAGGGGGAAAAAAAAAAACAACGCAGTAGTCTGACATTCCAAGAAACCCCAGGAAGAGGAATGCAGAAAATCAAAGGGGCCGGTCCTCAGCCTGCGGTTCCTCCGGGAGAGAGATGATTTCGCACGCTAATGGCCGGGCCTCCGACGCTGACATTTCCTTACAATGTACTTAAGTCCAGTTTGTTTTGCTTTCTGTCTCCACAACAATTACCAAGATTTATTTTTTACTGCTCTGGTTCACTCTGCCAGGACCACACTTCCTTTTTCTCTTTAAAGGAACAGCCATACCGAATGGAGGGGCCTAGGAGGCGAGCATTTTCAATCGCAAAAATGAAAATAAACAAGGCCGCACGCCTCTTCTGGAGAAGGCTGCCACTTCCCCGAGCTCCGGGCCAGAAGGGGCCCCTGGCTCTTCTCTGCTTGACACGTGGGTTCACGCAGCCACTTGGCCGCAGCCCCTGGAGAGGCGGGTTGTCAGAGAAATCGTCCTCCCCCAGGGGCTCCTTGGAGGACCCCCGGGAGCTCGAAAAGGCACTTTGTTCTCATCAGCTGGTGACCGGGTTTCTTGTGGGCTGATGGAGACCAGGGCGGCGGGAGTGCGTCCTTCTCAGAGCTGAGACAGTTTTCTACGGTCGCAGTTTGTAGCCAAGGGACCCACATGAGTGTCCAGATTGTCTAAGCAGGTTTGTCTGTGTCTTTCCTGGAGGCCCTTTGCTCTGAAGGCAAAGGGCCCTGCAGATGCCATGTGGCGAGGCAGGGCCATCCAGCAAGGTAGGGAGAGCACCAGTGCCGGGTGTGCGTTCCCGCGTCGCCAGGTCCCAGCTGTGCGACCAGAGAAGTTTACTCACCCTCTCTGAGCTCCAGTTTCATCACTGGAAAGTGCCTGCCTCCCTGGGCTGCTGTGAAGATCCCCTGAGACCACGGATGGTAGCAGACTTGCACACCCTGGCAGAGGTCGCTGTGGTCAGCGGCATGATGGCCCATCGTGAGATGGAGAGGTGGCCCTGGATTATCCTGGTGGGTCCCCTGCAACAGCAGGGTCTTTATAGGAGGGAGGCAGGAGGTCAGAGTCAGAGGAGGGGTTGTGACGATGGAAGCAGAGGGTGGAGTGACGCAGGGCCGCGAGCCCAGGGATGCGGGCGCTGTTAGAATCTGGAAGAGGCAAACGGACAGTTCTCCTCTGGAGCCACCAGAGGGACCAGCCCTGAGACACCTTGGCTTGACCCAGTGGGAGCCATTCCCGATTTCTGACCCCCAGGCTGTAGGAGAACATGGGTCTGTGGTCATGTGACACAGCAGCCCCAGGAAGTGAGCACAGATCAGCCGCTGCCGTCCCCTCACCGACAGCGGTGGCGTGGAGGGCTCCGCGCTGCCTCCTCCCTGGGCTGTCTTCTTGGGATCCACCTGAGGCTGCACACCTGTCCCTCTGTTCATTCATTCCGAAGCGCCTAGAACCCGCTGGGACGCTGCCGGGGCCAACACATCCAGAGCCCCTGCCCTCGCACATTCCCCGCCTCTGCTCCGCTCCTCACCCAGCAGCCAGTCCTTCTCCAAAAGCAGGTCAGGCCACAGCCCGCTGCTTAACCCTCGAGCTGTGCCCACTGCCCAGTCCCTGCTCCTAGTCTGTCCTCTGCCCTCCCGCTGCCCCTGCCTCCTGTCCCAGGGCCAGCGGGGCGGCCGCCACCCCTTGGTGAGCGTCCTCCCAGTGCACCCACTCACTCACTGCTTCCCCTCCTTCAGGTCTTCGCTCTCATGCCCCCTTCTCTTCGAGACCCTCCCTGACCTCCCTCTCCCCTCTCCTGCTTTATTCCCATATGGCCCCATCAACTGGCAATCAGCTCAGAAAGGAAGCCATGCACCCTGGTCGCCTGGGGACGGGGGACGGAGCAGGTGGAGGAGGTGGAGAGGAGCTTGGCTGGGGGGCCGCATGGCTGACATCCGTCCGGCACCAAGGCCCCTCCCAGGCCTGCCTCTTGTCCTGGTTCTGCTCCTTTTCCAAGCCTTGTTCTATAGCCTTCCAGCAATTTCCTGACCTCGGGAGAATGTGCCTGTCTGCTTGAAGGAGCCCAGCCCGCTTCTCCGTGCACGGCCGTCGGCCCTGATGCCCTGCCTGCTGCTCGGGCGCTGAAGTCTGTTGTCTCTTGAGGACCCACGTCTTCTCTCTCTGAAGCTCTCTGGCTTCGTGTCCTGGCACCGCCAGAACAAAGCACCACACCCTGGGGGAGCTGAAAACGACAGAAATGTGTTCTCTCACAGTTGCTGGGGCCAGAAGCTCGAAATCAAGGTGTGGGCGGGCTGGGTTCCTTGTGAGGCCGCAGAGAATCTGCCCAGGCCTCTCCCTGGGCCTCCTGGCTCTGCGGCCGTCTTGGACGTCCCTGGGATTGGAGGCGCATCGCCCGATCTCAGCCCGCCCCTTCGCATCACTTTTGACTCTGCACAGTCATCCCTGTGTCCACACCCCCACACCCCCCTGTTTAACAAGGGCACCAGACAGACTGGATTAGGGCCCACCCTAAAGGCCTCGTTCTCACGGGTTACGCCTGCGACAACCCTGTTTCCAAACATGGCCACAGTGCCGTGTATTTAAACTCCAGGAAGGCAGGGAGTTCGGTCTTGTTTGTACACTGCCGCGACCCAGTGCCCCCAGAATAGCACCTGGCACATGGTAGGGGCTCAATGAATGCTTGCTGAGTGAATGAACAAGAGACGGCTCTCCCGCGTCCTCTGGTCGACGGAGCGCCCGCCCAGGCCAGGACCCGGGAGGCTTTATCGGGGCAAACATTCAGTGAGTGCTTGGAAAATGGAATCACTTTTTGGTCCGGAGGCGAAATTTCCTGTGACTCAGTAAATCACTGAAACTAATGAAGGAATCACAATCCCAGAGGAACAGAAGTTTCAACTATGCAGATTATTTCTGAGCTTTTAAAAAGTGTCTCTTCAAAGAAGTCAGTCCCCGGGGACCGCTGGCTCTCCATAAAGCCCGACTTTCCACTCTCTTAAGCAGCTCATTTTGGCCCTGAGACAAGGTCCAGTTGGTGGTTTTTAATAAATAATGGTGTGTGTGTGTATGCTACAAAAGTAAAATTGGGAAAATTTACAGAAGTAGAGGGAATTAAGGAAAAATAACCCATCAGTCACAGACAGCCAGATTGTTAATGTGTCATTATATTTCTTTCTGGTCTTTTTTTTTAATATGTCTATTTTTATGTGGTGATAAACAAATTTAAGTGCAATTGGGTTGCTGCTTCAGTTAAACAAAAATCCATCCTGAAAATATTCTCCAGTTTCCACGCAATTCTAACCCCCGGAGGCGCTGGCTGGTGGGGGTGGGGAGCCCGGATGGGGCTGGAGGGGTGGGGTGGGGAGGAGCCGCGAGGGCTTGGGTCGGGGATGGGAGGGACCGAGCAGCCGCGGCCGGTCCTGGGCAAGGCTGTTCCCGGAATCCCAGGACTTGGATGCCCACGTGGATGGCACTGCTGAGATGGGTGTAAAACCAGGACAAACAGCGCCGTAAAACCCATTTCCTGGCCGGGGCTCCCGGTTCACCCGCAACGTGCACTTTCCCAATTACAAGGCCCTTCTGGAGCATGGGTGGGAAAGTGCGGCCGCTTCCCACCGAGAGAGCGGCTCCAAGTCGGCTGGGATCCGGGACAATGCTGTCGGTATTTTGGAGGGGAAATGATACATCCCCACGGCCGAGAGCACTGGGGCCGATTCAGGCTTTGTGGTGGCCGCTGATGTCATTTCAGAGAAAGACTAAAAAGCTGTTTTGTTTTTCAGACTGTGTCTCTGAAATTGTCTTCTTTAAAAAAAAAAATTCTGATTTTAACCCAGTGTGGACGTTCCAAACCCCAAACCTCTAATCCAGGCCTGCTTGAAGGCCCCTGCCCCGGGCCGGTGCTGGCGCCGGACGCTGGTGGCCGACGGGGAAGCGCGGAGGTCGCCCAGTTCAGTCCACCGCAGAGCTCGCCGGCCGAGACCCTCCTGTGCTGCTGGCCTGCTGGGGGGGCCCGCGAGCGGGTGGGCGGCGGGGAGGCCCGCGAGAGGGGCCAGTCAGGAGGTGTTTGTTGAGGGGCGTTTGTCTTCTTGAAGGCCGCCGGGGCTGTCCAAGAATGCCACAGAGTGCCTTCCAAAATCCTATCTTCCGAGGGTGCGGGGGAGGCTCACCCTTGGCTGACATGCTGGGAACGTCTTGAGTGCTGTCGTGTGGGCTGGCACTCAAATCCGGGTAAACAGGAGAGTGGCGAGGGGAGGGGTGCAAGGAAAGCCCCCGCCTGCACAGCCGGTGGGGCAGGAAGGGTTAAAACAGGCCCCCTCTCAGCCAGGAAGCCCCCTCCTTGACCCTCTCTTGTCTGCCCAGTCTCCAAAGCAGGAAAGGATCAACACGGCCCTTTCTAACAACAGTCCCGGACACGATGCTGCCGTCTGACAGACGGGTGGAGTATGACTGGCCATTAGCTGCTGGGTCAAAATTGTGCTGGGTTGCCTGGGACTGAGGCCCTGCTGTGTGGCCGAGTTCAGTGCCTGGGGCTTCCTATGAGCCGTCGGAGTCAGTGCTCACGGCAATGCTGTGGGTGGGCCATTTCCCAGCTGGAGAGACTGAGGCGAAGGCCACCCCACTGGAAACAGCAGAGCTGGGATTCATGCCTGGGCCTGATGGATTTTCCTTATTTCTCGCACCACACTGCCTTTAGGTAAGGGCTGCTCCAGGGGGCTGAATGTGTCCCCTCCAAAGATATGCTCATGTCCTGACCCCTGGTACCAGTAAACGGGACCTTATTTGGAAAAAGGGTCTTCGCAGATGCACTCAAGGGTCTTACGATGAGATGACAAGTTTTGTATGAGAGACAGCAGGGGAGGTGACACAGGGGAGGCCACATGGAGACAGAGGAGGAGGTTGGAGAGTCTTGTCTACAAGCCAAAGACAGCCAGGCGTCGCTGGCAGCGCCAGAGGCTGGGAGAGGGGCTGGGGCCAGGTCCTCACCAAGGGCCTCCAGGGGGACAGCCCTGCCCACACCTGAACTGGGACCCCTGGCCTCCAGAACTGGGGACAATAAAATTCCACCGCTTTTTGCCACCAAGTTGGTGTTAACTGTTCACAGCAGCCCAGGAGCGGGCTGACTGTCCCTCCATGCTTTACTCTTCCTGCATCAAGTGTGAGGGGTGCTGGTACCAGGTTGGCTCCTGGGGGTTGGGGTGCCAAGAGAGTTCCATCCCCAGTTCCCAAGCTCCACTGCGTGCAGGCATCCTTCCTGCAGGCAGAGGGTCCCGCTCAGGACGGGTCACCCTCTTCTTCTGCCCACACACACCGCAAGAGCCACGGTGCAGCCCAGCTAGGAAAAGATGCCATCCATGCATCCGATGCTCACCCAGTGTCTCTCTGAGCTTGCTCAGAGGGCTGCCTGACGATGCTCATTTTACTGATGGAAACCCTGAGGCCCAGAGAAATTCAGTGGTTCACACAAGGCGTGGGCTGTGCGCCAGCCCCGAGTGCTAGCTGCGTAACAGGCTGCCCTGGTGGTAATACGATAACACAACAACAGTCACACACGTTGTTCTCAGACCTCGGGGTTGACGGGCCTTGGCCAGCAGTTCTCACGCAGCGTCTCCTGTGCGAGCACACTCAGAGGGGGCCGGCTGGGGTCATCCGTAGACTTTGCACACTCTTCTCTCTCTGTCTGTCACCCTATCCCAGTCTGTCTCTCCCTGCCCCAGCCACTCCCTACACGTTGGCCATAGCGTGACTGAACATCTGGGCGTCTTACGTGTTGGTCAAAGACTCCTGGAGTGAGTGTCCCAAGACAGACCAGCAGAGGCTGCCTGGCCTTTTCTAATGCCCCTGGGAAGTCACACAGAGCCGAGCCGGCCCCCCACGACCAGCCCTTGATGAAGACCATCACACAACTGGCAGAGTTCAAGTCCTCCCTGACGTAACAGCCAGTCCCAGCCCCTCCAACTCTCCCACGCTGGCTCCCCCGGACCCTCTCCATCCTCTGTGTCTCCCTCCTCTGCTCTCCAGCCTTCCGGAGGCAACAGGGAGTCACATCCTGCCCAGAGGATGCTCCCACCGGGGAGCCGGGCCAGCCGGTTCGGCTTTGGAGCCCCCCTCCCCAGCCACGTGAGCACAACCGCATCCCAGAGAAATACCTGTGATGGTATTTGGACAAACACCTGTGATCCGTGCTCTTCCTGAGACACGGCCACAGAGCTGTCAAACTTCCGAAGCAATATTTCTATTACTCAGTGAATTTTGGGCGTGAGAAGTGTAATCTTAGGGCAGGACCGCGGACTCGTCCGTAACGGGACAAAACACACGGCCTGTGGGTTGCTACCACAGGTTTACACTTTGAACATTTACAACCAATAAGCATCAGCTCCAGCATCAACATAAGGAAAAGAAGACTGTAAATCCTGCCCCCTAGTCCCTCTGGGAGCGGAGTCCAGACCACAGTGCCTGCTGTCATATTTTAATTGCCGCTGGTCCCGGCATGCTTACCCAGGGCCAGATTCTGTGCCAGGCTGCTCACAGTTCTCATCTCAGTGGATCCTTAAAACCTCTATTGTTGTTGTTGTTGTTATTATTATTCCAGTTTTAGAGAGAGGGAAACCAAGGGTTGGAGACGGTTAGTCACTTGCTCCAGGTCATGCTGGCAAAAGGCAGAGCCAGGGAATGCACATCGCTGTCACTGAGTGAACACTGTGCTCACATCCCCATCACTAAAGCTCTTTTTCAGGAGGGCAGCGTACTTCAGAACCTACGCACTGGCTTTTACTGAAGGTTCGGATTGGAATGCTCCACCTTTGAACAAATTAATTGTCATGTGAACTTGGTGGTGCTGGGCCTGAGGAGTTTGAGGAAATTGGGAGCTGGTAGATGAATTTGTCCCGGAGCTCAGCCCCCGACCAGGGACAGTGAGATACCGTCCTAGGGAATTCCTTCGGCTCAGGGAAAGCAGGGAAAGGAAGCGCCCTTTCTTGGGAAAGAGATTCTGAACAGGAAACAATAGAGAAAACCAGTGAACCCCAAAGCTGTGAAGATCAATGAAAGTGATAACCATCCAGCCGAGTTAATCAGGAAAAGAGAGAAAAGACGCAAGCTAGCAGCATCAGGACCGAGAGCACTGACGCCACTACAGACCCGACAGGTGACCTGGGAAAAGCAGGCAAACTGCTTGAAAGGTACAGAACACCAAAGCTAGCTCTAGAAGAAACAGGCGACCCAAATAGTGATAGCGATTAATAAAGTTATATTAAATTATATTCGGTTAGAAACCTACCCACAAAGAATACTCCAGGCGCACCTGACATCACTGATAGAGTCTATCAAACATTCGAGAAGAATAATTATTCCAATTTTACACATACTTTTCTAGAAAATTGAAAAGAACGCATTCAGTGAGTCAGCATTATCCTGACACCAAATCCAGGCAAAGGAATTATTAAAAAGGAGAATTATAGACCAATATTCCTCACAAACATGGAAGCAAAAATCTGAATAAAATTTAGGAAATCAAACCCAGTGATGCATCGGAAGGAGACCACAGCATGAATACCAGATCCCCAGTGAGGTCCGTCCCAGGAAGGCAAGGTTAATTGGTTGGAAAGTCAATACAATTCATCATATTAACAAACTAAAAAAGAAAATCATCTCAACAAAGATTAAAAAAGAACGTTTAACAACACCTAACACCCTTTCCTGATCTTAATGGCTCAGAACAATGCATAGAAGGAAGTTTCCTTTCCTTGAAAACCACAGACTCTCACAGCCCCACCATATACCAAAGCTGGCTCAAAATGGGCCATAGATTTGAATGTAAAGCCCAAAACTATAAAACTTCTGGAATAGAAGGAGAAAACATTTGTGGCTGTGTTTTAGGCAGATTTCTCAGATTTGTCGTGATCCATAGCTCTAACCTAGCATGATCTAGAAATAAGCAGTTTGAAATTTTGAATTGCATCAAAATGCAAAACTTCTGCTTTCAAAAGACTCTAAGGAGAATTCAAAGAAAAGCTTCATAATGAGGGGAAATATCTGAAAACCATACACCTGAGAAAGGACATTTATTCCGAATGTATAAAGAACCTCAAAACTCAATCATAAGAGAACAAACAACCTGACATAAAAATGGGCAAGAGCCTGGAACAGGCACATCACCGGAGAAGACATGGATGCAAATCACCACGTGCGCAGGTGCGGGACACCATTAGTCATTTGGGAAATGCACATAAAACCACAGAGAGATACCACTATACACCTAGGAAGACGGCCAGAATCAACGTTTGACCACACCTGCGTAGAGGGTCTTCCTCAGCTCTTTGCTCTGAGAACCTGGTGGAGCTCCTGGAGGTAAAACCCATGAAACCGCAGAAGTCCCCCAAGACTGCAGTCCTGGGAGTTTCCAGGCTCGCTGTAACCCACACCCAGCCACCAGCAATCTGTCGTTTAAATGAAATGTTCCTACCAGTTACTGGCTCCAGCGGCTTCTGCTCCAAGGCAGCAGATCTTACTTGCAAAGCTCTGATGATCTGCCCTGTGACCCCAGTTCTCTGATGTGTCCAGGTCATTGATCTTCAGGCTGTTCAGGATCTTTCTTGTGGTAAGAATGGGAGTGATGCCGAGCTGTTCACATGTCAGAGCTGAAACGGGAAGTCAGCACAACCACTTTAGAAAACAATTTGGCAATTTCTTAAAAAGGTTAACATACACCTGCCATATGATCTGGCCATTCCACCCCTAGGTATTTACCCAAGAGAAATGAAGGCGTACGTAGGTCACAGTTTTGCTTATAACAACCTCAAACTGGAACCAACCAAGATGTCTGTCCATCAACACGTGAAAGGATAAACAGAATTGTGTTGTATGCATGCAATGGAGTATCACTCACCCAGAAAAACAGAACAAACTGTTGAAACGTGCTGCTGTTCATCAGCTGCACCTCAGTAAGTATAAAAAACAGATGCAGGCCACAGCATCTTTTGTAAGATGAATCTCAAAAAACCTGCCAAATGAAAGAAGCTATACAAAAAAGAGCACGCAGCCTGTGGTTCTGTGTACGTAAAATTCTAGACATCCAGACGGACAGGAAGCAGCTCAGTCGTTGCTGGGGGATGAGGGCGCTGAGCGGTGGGACAGGAGGGAGGGACAGGTGAGGGGTGTTGGGGAGCTGTCAGGGTGATGACACGGTCATTGTCTTGGTTTGGTGGTGGTGGTGGTTCCGCAGGCATGTACGTGTGTCAAGACCTATCAAGCGGTACACTTTAAATGTGCACGATGTGTGAGGTGTCGCTTATACCTCATAAAGCTCTTTAACAAAAGAGTCTGAACACAGAAACACTGCCCTTTTAGAGATGTTCTTTCTTTTCTAACAGGAAGGGACATTAGAAATCTAAACGTTAGAGATTTTCAACTGTGATTCTTGAACCCTGAGGCAGAATGTGATTTGCAAAGATGGCCACACCTGAGACAATGACCTGCCTCTCCATACACAGAGAGGCGGGGTCTTCGTCCTCTACCCTGGAATCTGGTGGCCTTGTGACTGTAAATAGAACACAGTGGAAGTAACCCTGTGACGTCTGAGGCTGAGTCACAATAGGACATGCGGCCTCTGCTTGGTTCCCTGGAAACTTTCACTGGGGGGAGCCAGCCACCAAATAAGAATCCTGCCAATGCAGAGACCATGTGTGGGTACCCTGGGCAATGGCCCCGCTGAGGTCGCAGCTGACGGCCACCCTCAGCCAGCAGCCATGTGAGTAGAGGACCTTGGATGTCCAGCCCAGTTGGCCATCAGCCTCCTGCAGCCCAAACTGACACCTGACTGCATCCCCACGAGAGACCACGGGGATCACCGTATAGCAGGCGGAGGGCAGGATGAAGACCCAAAAGGGTGGGGCTCTGGGACACCTGCTCAGGTAAGGATGGCTTGGATCTGTGGAAGCCCCGCTCCTTCACCTTGGACACTAGGCTGCGGAGGCACGGACAGGGAATGAGCAAGTTACGACGGCTGATGTGGCTCGTGAGTGACCGTGCCGGTCCTCACCATGATCCCTACAGCTCCAGGCCAGGGGCTCCAGTCTCGGCGCGTCACCGGCCTGCTGGGCCACGGGTCCGACTCCAGGTCAGTTCTGTACTCTTCTGATGGACCCACTATCATCTCAATAATATGAGCTTTAAAAAGTTCACATTGTCCACCTTCCAAAAGCAAATCTGTTGGAACAGGGTAACCAGGCCTTGTATGTATGAACTTTCAATGCGGAGCCAAGTGATCTGCTTCTAATCCAGCAGATTAATCCCACACGTGTGCTAAGTGGGACTGCACCTTTGTTTTCAAGGCATTACCTAGAGAAACACGTCTTTAAGGAAGTGGAGGGAAGAGCACAGCCCTCTCGGCCGCACGCACTTCCTCCCAGTTTCCGTCTGTCCAGTGCTGGCAGCTCCTTTGAGCATCTGCTGCGTGACCTGTTCCCTTCTTCCCCTGTCACGCCCGGGACCTCGGCAGGCCAGTGAGCCACATTCGGGAATGCGTTCAGAGACCATTAGTGCAGGAAGCACGGTGAAATCCGAAGAAACCATGAACCAGTGAGTTGGAAAACACGCCATGAAAGGCCTTTTCAGCCTGTTTCTTTCAGGAGGAGTTTGTTTTTGGATTAAAGGAGTTTATTCAGGTATTCACAAATACCCAGGCTCTCCGCACCAGCTGGAGAGTGGAAACCCGTCCGTCATGATCAATTGCCGTGCCGGGGACTGGCATGTTCCAACTGGGGAATACACGGATGAAGGAGGCGTAATTAGGTGACACGCCTTCAAAGGAGATGAAAGGCCCCAAACATCCTCAGAAACGTAGGCAAAAATACACCCTGAGATCACTGCTCCGTTTATTTTGGGGAGCAGCAGTTCCAATAAAAGCTGAGGTGCCAATGGCATGGAACGCAGCGGCCTCGCACTGGGCTGCTTTCTTTCGGTCTTTTTCTTTTTTTCTTTCCTTGCTCGGGGAAGAAAAATGATGGAAATGTCATTCCTCTGTTTCCTCCACTCCTCCAGCAAGTGGTGCAGACGCCTCCCGCCCTAGCGGGACTCTGGACTAAGCCGATGCTTTGATGGGCCTCCACGGGGCTCAGGGCCCGGGTGGGGACAAGGGGACCGGCGGCTAATGGCACAAGTATTTGATGCCCCCCCCCCCACTCCCTCAATCAAATTTTTCCCTGAGTTTTCTGAATGGCTCATTTGTATTCTCCATTCCTTTGGTTAAAAAACAGGGCCTTTTCTCTGCTAATATTGCTAAGAAAACATGCAAAGTTCCACAATCTTCTTGCAAGCTCCCCTTCCTTGGACGATCCTTGGTCTCTGATTTGGTTAAACTCCGGAGACTGGCAGGTCTTGGTGACGAGGGAGTTTGGAGCTGGGGGACAGATCAGTCTGCTGATGAGGAAGAGGAGCCCCGGGGAGGCTGGTGTCTTACTCTGAGCCGTAGGACTAGAGTCAAAATAGAAATTTGAGGGATCCTGAACCCCGAATGTGAGCTCTCCCCACTGTTCAATTTCCCTTATATTTTTAATCTTTTAATGGACACGCTCAGACTGTGTTCGCAGCACTCATTAACACATATTTAAATAATTATGGAAAAATCCACATTTTATGCATCCTTAAGCACTTTGACCTCTGGGCTTGTGCAGCTGGATCTGAGGCGGAGGTTCAGCTACTTGGCGCATTTTAATTAGTGCCCCTACTGCCTCTTTTGCCCCTGTGGTCATGAAGCAGCCCACGGCACACCTGCCTCATTGAGCTCAGAGTCTCCAAAACGCTGTATAAACACTTGGCTTTTTCTTTTCCTTCTCTCCGCTTCCCCCCACCCCTTCTGTTTCCTGGCTGAATTCGCGGGTGCAGAATGAATGTGCTATTGAAAGGCCACTCTGACAACACCGCTAAATACGGGTTCCTCTTGGTTGGCAGAATTTTTCCAGTTTAGGTCAGGGCTGCATGGACAGTGATGGGAGGGTACTCATGGCCAAGACCGCGGTTAGAGCTGAAGGAGCAGACAGACACACGGACAAAGGAGACACGTATTTGTCTCTCTCTGTATCTATACACTTAGGTCTTCTACCTTGAGATGTATTTCTGTGTCCCAGCAGGGGCCCACGCCGCTGTGCACCTTGGTGCTGGAACGTTACATTACACCCGTCTTCCTCGTCAACACCCCTGAAGTTAATTAATGGCATGCGACTTCCTCGTGTGGGTGGACCATCAGCTTTAACACCAAGTGTCTGCGGGTGAACAAGTGGACATTTACTCTGCTATTCATTTGTTACTTCTTTAATTTTGCTGTTATTGACAGCATTTGACAGACCTCTTTGCACACATACCTTTTCAGTCTGGTTTGAACATTTACTTGGGACAAACTCCTACAAGAGTTGTCCTGTAAGGGTCTGCACATTTTAGATTTTGACATGTATTGCTATTGAGAATGGTGGGGACGATTTAGGATTCCACCTTCCGTGTCAGAGGATGCCCACTGCCCGCCCCCTTCACCAGCACTGCGTGTTGTCATTAAAAGCAGTCTTTGCCCGTGAACTGTTGAAATGTCCCATTGTCCGAGGAGGTGAGATGTGGAGGGTGAGGAGGGACCTGGGCTGGGAGGGGTGGGCAGGGGCGCCTGTGGAGAACCTGGAACTTTCGTGCAGGGTAGGGGGCATAAGATGGTGCGGCCACAGTGGAAAACGGTGTGGAAGTTCCTCAGAAAATGAACCAAATTACCATATGACCCAGTCATCTCACTTCTGCGTCTACACCCAAAAGCAAGGACTCAGGTACTTTTCCTCCCATGTTCATAGCAGCATTATTCACAAGAGGCAAAAGGTGGAAGCAACCCAAGAGTCTATTGACAGATGAATGGATAAACAAAATATGGTCCATCCATCCACACAACGGAATATTATTCAGCCATGAAAAGGAATGAAGCCCTGACACCTGCTCCATGGATTAATCTTGAGGCATTATGCTGAGTGAAGGAAGTTCATCACAAAAAGACAAACCTGCATGACCCCACTTGCAGGCGGCGCCAGAGTGGTCATATTCATAGAGACAGTAGAACGGTGGCTGCCAGGGGCTGGGGGAGAGGTCATGGAGGGTTAGTGTTTAACGGGACAGAGTCTCAGTTTGGGAAGACAGGGAAGTACTGGGCAGGGATAGTGGGGAGGCTGTGCAACAACGTGAATGCTTTAATACCATGGAACCATAGGCTTAAAAATGGTGAAAATGGTCAATTTTGTCTTGTGTATGTTCCACCATAATTAAAGAAAACACCGGACAGCTGCAAGCACCCATGAGGGGCACCTCCCTCACGACTTGGGGGCCCCAGAGTGGGGCGTTGGGAGGCCCTGCAGAGGACCGGTGAAGGATGACAGGAGGCCCTTGGAGATGACACGGGGTGGGGGGCTTCACCCGGCGCACCCAGTGCAGGGGGCCCAGCCCCAGCTCCCATCCGTCCGCAGGCCCCGAGGCCACTTCTGGAGCCAAAAGGTCACCCAGGGGACACGCTCCTGCAGACAGGCCACCGGGCTGCCAAGTGTCAACACGTCTCCACTCAGAGACTCTGGCGGAGATAAGAATGCAGGAGAGGTGTAACTTAAGTGTCATCTGAAAGCCACCAGGGGCTTAGCAGCACTTCAAAGTGCGACACAGGGTGGGGCCCCAAGACAGGAGGGTGCAGACAATGCACTGGGCGGGTGATTATGACTTATCATGTTGCACCCTGGCGTGTGAAAAGGGAACGGGGTCGGGGCCTTGAGGGGACAGTAACTGGTTGATAAATAGCAGCAAAGTCGAGAGAGCTCGGATGGAGAAGGGACACCTTGTCCCCAGCGGTAGCTGAGGTCCTGAGTCCAGACTGACCAGTTAACCGCAGCAGGAAGAGCAGGGCCATGAACATGAGGGCGCGAAGGCAGCGCCCAGCAGCCCTGGCGGGAAGGGCGCGCAGTGCGCCCGCGGAGGCCGACTCGCATTCCAGGAAGGCGCACCAGGACGGGGGCCGAACTCCCCTAATCCTGGGTAACTTTAGTCCAAATAAGAAAAAAGCCCAAGTCCCCGATGGCGGCCTACACGAGCAACTCTGCCTTCTCTGCAAGCGGCAGAGGAAGTAGGGTTCCCACCGTTTGGCGGTACCTTCATCTAAAGCAAATGCAAGTTTGGCAACAAACTTCACAGGCTTGTCGGAGGGCGCTTTGCTCTTCTGCCTGTAGCCACCGAGCCAGGAGCCCTCGGGGTGTCCGGGGTGGATGACCCCCACGTGCGGGGGTGCGAGGAAACCACATTCCTGCCCCTGCGGAGACGTGGCCCAGGTGCCGAGGCCACCACAGCCAGAGGGGAGTGCGGGAGGAATTCCTGGCGGGGACTATGCTGAAGCCGAGGGCTGGTCGGGGCAGGGCAGGGAAGAGCTTGCTTCCTGCCTCCTGTTGTCTCTGGGAGGGGGGGGCGTCAAGAAACGGGGAGCAGCAGAGGCCAGAGGTGGGAGGGAGCTGGGGGTGGGAGGGACGGACTCCCCGTCCCTGTGGCAGGACCACAGAGGTGGGGGGGCTGCTGCGGGGTGAGGGGAGGGAGCCTGAACAATCACCAGGGGCCCTCCAGCCGCTGCGTGTTGTGTGGATCTTTCCTTGAGGACCACGAGAAGCCCCGGGATGATCTTAAGAAGAGACCCCGAGCTCTACAACTCAGAGTCACATCTCCGGCTGAGCAGTGGGGCCTGGGCTGGGTGGGGCCGGGAGCTGCTGGGGCGTCGGGGACGAGGAAGCGGGGTGTGGGTCAGGGAGCGGCCATGAGGATGCAGAGGGGATGGGACTGGGTCAGGCTTAACGAGTTTCTTAATGAGCTTCCCCTAAAGTGCTCTGTCAGAATTTCTTTTTTTTTTTTTTTTTTTTTTGGCCAGGCTCTGCATTATGTCTTAGAAAAGAGGTGACATGATTTGTGAAGGGAGGGAGAGGAGTATGCAAAAGCAGAAAAACCAAAGACATGGCTGGAGCCCCGTCTCTTCTGCCAGGGCTGTCACAGGCTGGAGTCTGGGAACATCTCACTGGTCATGTCACCTCCCCTCTAGCGCAGGACGCAGCAGAGAGCCGGTACTGGGCATCGCGAGGCACCAGAGTCCAGAACCCGCTTTGCTGCTGGGACCTGGCCTGCATGACCCTGATGGTGCCTGCCACCCGCAGGCACAGATGTCCGGGCCCCCGAGCCTGGATGCCGCCCAGTCTGCTTGACTGGCCGAGCAGGTGGACATCCCAACACAGAAACATGGGAAGGCAGGGGGTCCCCAGAGGGGCCAGGTCTTACCTTGGTGGTTGGGATGAGCAGGGGTTCGGTGTGTGTTGCAGGCTGCAGGTGGCATTTTGGGGACATGGCCGGGACCACAGGAGTGTCCTGGGGCCTCAGGTGGAGCCGCCACCGGTCTGACCGCAGCGTCCTTCTGAGTACAATGAGCGTGGGCGGCCCTTCTGCGGCGAAGGTCAGGTCGGTCTTAAACCCGCTGAGGCATCCGAGGAGACCTGTCCAAGGTCCAGAGGAAGGTGGCAGGTAAGAGCGGAGCTCGGGAGCGAGGTTCAGACCCACCCCGAGCGCCTGGGAGGCTGATGGGAAGATAGCTTGGACGCAGGTCCCACTCTGCCCTGTGAGACCTCATGCCAGTGACTCCCCCCCACCTCCTGTGCCTCAGTTTCCCCATCTGTCAGTGCAGGACCCTAACGAACCCGGCTCCTGGGCTGTGGGAGCTGGGGGAGCTGCACGTGGAGAAGGCACCACGCGGAGTCAGCCTCCGGAGCCCGGGGCTCACAGTTTCCCTCCCCGTGCAGCATTTTGCGTATGTTCGGGAAGCCAGAGATTCCAGAGTGTAGGATGAGTTATGAGAGCCGGCACAGCCCAGGGCAAACCGGCCTAGCCTGCTTACAGACGCCTCTGATTTAACTCCGCGCAACACTGAGTGGTTTAACCTTTCAGCTTCTTTAAATAAACTCTCTCTGCTCTGAACGCCATTCTAGCTTGGCCTGGAACCAAGAGGGAAAGCGCCCCCTCCCGCCATTCCACGCCGAGCCCGCGGGCTGAGCCTCCGACCCCGCACGGGGCTGCCTGCAGTCACACCCGCGTGCCAGCCGTGAGCGAGGGCCGCGGAGAGCCGGCCACCAGCGTCCTTGTCTTGCTGGAGATGTTGCCTTTAGGGCTACTCCGTCCCAGAAGTTTCTGCCTCCTGCCGAGGGTCAAGCCTGGGCACATCTCCCCATTTTAGAGAAAACAGCAGTTTTGCAGGAAAACCCCGGCATAGCCTCCCCGGTGCACGAGCAAGGGCCCCCCGCTCTCCAGAGCGACTGGGACCTGGGAGACGGCGTGGAGGGATTCGTGATTAAAGTGCTCCCTCTTTTCACGTGTAAGAACCTCCTGGAAAAGTGGGCCGGAAACAATGCAATCCCAGAGGGGAGGCTCCAAGATGGCAGGTGACCCCACCGACTCCCGGCGTGGTGAGGGTGCCGACCCCCCGTCAGACCCGGGGAGACCCCGCTCCAAGCCTGCGACCTCGGGCGTCTTCTTAACCACTCAGGCCGACGTCGTCCATCTCTGCGTGGAGTCAGTGCCTGCCCGTGATGCGGTCGTGAACATGACATCAGCCCACGCCTTCAAAAAGCAGGTGAATGGCGGATAAAGCACTGCAGCGTACCGACTGCTTGTCACACACAAGGAACTATTGTAACAGCTTCTCACGTTATCAGTTTTTTTTTTAATCCAAAAAAGAAAAACCCCGAGAGATGATGACCATTATCCTCAGCCCACAGGTGAAGAGTCTGAAGCGCAGGAAGGGTAAGAGGTGCACTGAGGTCCCCGAGCCAGACCGTTCTGCCTTCCTCCCGGCCTCTCGTGCTAGCCCTCTTTCCTTCTAACATCACTCGTCCTGTTTTCCGTCCCCTCCTCCCGCCGCACGCCAGCTCACCGATGATCATGCCCTGTTGCGTGAATAACATGCGTGGACTTGACTCTCCCGGGTGGGCTTGAATCCATCCTGCAGGGCTGGGCTCACACAACCCCCCTGTGAAATCTCCCCTGGTCCCTGCAATCGAGCACATCACGCCCTCCTCTGGGCTCATCTCTGCTCCTGGTGTCCGTTCTCCCAACTGCGTCTGATGAACAGTCACCAGTTCTTGCTTCCCGCTGAGGCTACAGTCTGCTTCTCCACCCTTGAGCCTGGGCTCGGGGCTTTGGCCACTGGGACATTCGTTAGCAGACACATCGGGAGTGCTTGTGCTCGGGGCTCCACGGCTGGCTGCCCCGGGGACACTGAGAACTCGCGTGAGTGAGCCTGGGCCAGCCTGCTGGGTGTAAGGGCCACAGGAGGACCGAGACAGCCCAGCCAACAGCCCAGCCGCCGAGCAGCATGTGAATGGAAACCTCTCCCATCCTCTAGCTGACCACAGCGTAGGAAACAGCCCAGCAGAAGTCAGCCAGCCCATCCCAGGCCAGGGAAGCCACCAGCCTCTGCCGGGAACTGTGACCTAAGTAAGTTTGGGGATGGTTTGTTATGCAGCGACACACGCGTGCGTCTGCATCGCCTGGATCGGGGGCTGAGGCGGGTGCTTGAGGGGTGAGTGGTTTCTGGCAATCGAGTCGTAGCTGAGCGAACGGAGGGGAGGACGCCCAGCACGGCTTGGCTGGAACCTGACCTGAGTCAGCCCCGGGACGCTCCCGTTGCTTGTTTCGTCGTTGGAGGGGATCGATCTCCCGTCTTGAGCTGCTGTGATGAACTCCTCTGACGTCTGCCAGCCTGAGTCATCCACTCAGCTCTCAGCAGTCCTGTCCCGTCCCCTTTGTTACACAGGCGGGTTAGCAGTCGACACTCAGAGCTTCCTTAGCTGCAGGAACCAGTGCCACCAGCGTCTCTCTGGTTTACGGCAGCACAGATTTACAGCTGCGCGCGCTGCAAGCCCGCCCTCAGCGTGCGGTGGCTTTGCCCCACGTGTTCTCCTGCCAGGGGGACGGCCTTCGTCCGGAGCACTGTCTTGGTCGGGGCAGATGGAAAAGAGACGATGGGGAACTAAGTGTTTCCCAGAGAGTCCTGCCCGCCCCTCTCCCCGCACGCAGCACAGAGCCCAGCGGCACCAGGCGCTCGGTGAAACTCGGCTGCATGCCTGAACGAAGCGCGGGGCAGGTCGGGCGCGGGGCCTGTGATCTCTCAGCACCTGTGACCCTTTCGTCAGGGGAGTAACCGCACTGTACTCTTAAGCTTTTTTATTTTGAAACAATTTTAGACGTTACATAAAAGATTCAAAAATCCCCAGGAAAGTTCTCGTTTACCCCTACCCAGCATCCTGTCACGCTAACTGACAAAACCACGGTAAGATCAGCAAGGCCAAGAGGTGAACATCGTGGGGCCCTGACGACAATGCAGATGCCACCTCCTCCTCCCACGGCTGTCCTCTGTCTTCCCGAGGTCCCGCCCGGGGTCCTGCGTTGTGCTTAGCTGTCCCGTCTCCTTGGTCTCCTCCAGCTGGGGACAGTTCCTCAGTCTTTCTTCGTCTTTCCTGACCTCAGCATTTCTGAAGAGCACTGGTCACACATGCTGTCGAGTTCTCTTCCATTTGGGTTTTTCTGAAGTCTGCTCACGACTGGGTCTGTGCACTGCGTTCCTGGCACGCCCACCCTGGAAGAGACGCTCGGTCCTTCTCGGACCATCGCGTCGGGGGACCTGTGTCTCACTGCTAGCGATGTTAGCTGGATCTCGTGGGGGAGGGGGTTTCTGCCAGGTTTCTCTAAAGATGCCACTTTCCCAGCCACGTTCTGTTCCAATGGCCAGGGTGCCGGCCCGGCTCTGCGCACAGGTGGACGCCGCAGGGGGACAGGGCCCGTGTCTGATTCCTCATTGCTGTGTCCCCAGCGCCTGTGACCTCTCGTACTTTGTGCTCAACGTCTTACTAAAAGAATGAATGTCACGAAAGACATAACCAATCTTCCGGGAGCTGATACTCGGGATAGTGGGCTTTCAGACAAATTATCCTGCGTCGAAAGACTTGGGCCAATGATTCTACCTGTGCTTCCTGCAATTCCCGTGTCTTTAATTTAATCTCATGCTTTATTTTCTCTGCCCCTTGACTCTTACCCCACAGCTGAATGACACACTTCACTTAGGGGACCCTTGATTTGGGTCCTGTGAGATTTTGGAATGCTAGGGGCAAGGCAGACAAACTGCACTGGTGACAGAAAACTGACATTTCTTACTGCCCACCTTCACAAAGCCCACCTTCGCCCACCAGCCACCCTGGCTTCTGAGTCCCTGTGAACCAGTGACTGCCACCATCACAGCCACTTCCAAAGGGAGGTTCAGGGTCATGTCTTGGCTGCACATGACCAGGACTCCGACTTGTTCGTATAAACAGGCTGGGTAATTGTCTCCGTCTAGAGAAGCACACTGGGAGCTCCCGGTTACTCAGTGGCTGAACGATGCTCTCACGGCCCAGGCGTGCCCAGTCTCAGCCTGTCGGCCTTTTGTCCTCAGGCTGCAGGATGGCGGCCCCAGACACAGGCATCGTGTCCTGTCTCAGGACAGCGTCCAAAGCAGACGTGGGGAAGCGGGTTTCCTTCCAAGTTCCCAGGAAGCAGACTTTCCCTTATGTCTTCTTGGTGGGAACTGGGGTCAAAAGACGCCCCCTAATTACAGGGGAGCCTGGAAAAGAGAACTTCTCGGGTTTGTAACCTCCGTACAGGAGGAACAGAGCTCCCCGTGCTATTTAATATCCCCTTGCTGTTTACCTATTGTATACATGGCAGTGTGTATCTGTTAATCCCAGACACCTAGTTTACCTTCCTCCCTGTCCCCTCGGTGGGGTTTCTGTGTGAGAAGCTGGCTAGACCCCCGGGCCATCTAAGAAAGTGGGAAGGTGGAGCTGGTCTGGGACAGTCTCTGCATTTCTGACAGTGCCTCATCAAGCCGAGACCAGAACTGGAACCCAGGTCCTCCACTTGCTCCCTTCTTGGTCACAATTTCCATAAAACTCGCAGGATAACCGCCACGAAGCCCGCACGAGGAGCCGTTAGGGAAAAACCCCCACCCATCCATCCTTCCACGCGCCCATCCGTCATGTGGCCCGTCCTTCCTTCCTTCCATCCTTTTATCAATCCTTCTCTCCCTCCCTCCTTTCCTCCTGTCCTTTCAATACACAGGGCAGCCGTCTGACCCAGTTGTCACCAAGGAGACACAGAAGTCTGCTTCTGGGGACTATTTCCACCCTCACGTGTAAGGGAGAGACATTCAGAGAGGCTTCTTTCTTTCCTTTCTTCTGCGGACACTGTCAGAGGGGGATGTGGTGCTTGACGCTGCCGTCTCGCAGCAATGAGACCAGACACGTGAGGATGAAATGTTCCGAGTCTCACCCTGAGGGTCCACAGGGAAAAAGAAACAGTTCCTGTTCTCCCGGACTCACAGTCCAGCGCAGGAGACAGAGAGAAACAGGCAATATGATCTGGCGTGAACTGGCTGTGTCGGGGGGCGTGCTGGAGGGGAAAATCAGGGACAGAACTTGGGGAGGGGGTGGTGAGGACCATGCAGAGGCTCAAGGAAGACCAGAAGGTAGTTAGAGGAGAGACTCTGGGCAGAGGCACAGGGCTCTAGGACGGTGGAGCTGCATTCGTTGAGGACGGACAGTGACGAGACGAGGCGAGGCGAGGAGGGGAGCGGGGCCGCTCCGGCTCCCTCCCCTGGACAGCCCTGGCTCCCGAGGCTATGCAGTCGGCTAGGTCTCCCTTTTGCCCGCAGGTCCCCCACCAGGTTCCTCGGTTAATCTGGCCAGCGCCCAGCCCCGTCCTGGGACACTTTCAGGGGCAAGTCTGGGCCTTGCTTCTCTCCGTGATGTGAGGACCTCCTGGCCTTTGCTATCTGCGCTGGACTCCTGTTTCCTGCTCTCCGCGGCCTGGGGGTGAACAGAGGATGGAGAGCCCCTCCCTGGCCGCCCCTCCCCACCTGCCTCCACGCCTTGATAAGGTCAGCATCAAAGGCCGGCAGAGGAAGGCAGGAGAAGTCAGGGCCTGCACCACCACTGACAGATTCACTGCACACGGAAACAGCTGACGATCCGGCCAGGCCCGAGCTGTCACCTCGGAACGCCCGGCACTCCCAGAGCTGCTGGCCGGCAGGGCTCCCGGGAGAAGGCCTCCCGAACATACTGACAACTCGGGGAAAATCCCTGAGAGACGGCAAGAGAGCAGCAGGGATGAAAACGGCCAGGGCCGCGGTCCCCTGGGCGAGGCGGGCCGGGAGCTGCGGGGAGATCGAGGCCAAAGAAACAAAGGGACCTTGGCAGAAGCCCCTTCCCCCAGGACATTAACCGCTTCCCTTTCCCTTCCAACAAGGCAGGAAGATGGAAGCGAAGGAAATGGAAAATGCAAACCACACACCGATTTAGCTTTTTGCTGCTTGGAGCTCAATTTTTGCTAACTTTGGAAATCCCAGAAGAGAGAGGTGTTTTGTCAAGACATTAAAAAAATTATTTTTTAAGGGAAATAAGACAGGCTATTCATGAGCAGCAGGGAAGCACGCCTCTCGGGGTGCCCGTCACCCCCACCGCACCTGGTGATTTGATTTAATGACATGATGAGGCCGCTGTGAGCATCCACTCGGCCCCAACCCAGTGTCCACAAGGGCGTTAACTCAGGCACAGCCGGGCTTTGAAGCCTTATTTTGTGCTCCCCTCTCCCCTCCCACCTCCTGCCAATTAACACCAGGGAGAAATCACATCCAGGTGGAGCCTCAAGCTGGCCCTGCCTGCACAGCCAGCATGTCCCTGGGGTGAGATGGCGCTTCAGGGCCAGAGGGTGCCGGCGAGTCTCCAACATGAGTGCCGGCATCAGAGCTGGGAAGCGGGGGCTGTGCGCCTCGGCTTCTGGCCTGAACTGCTGATCTCAGGATGATGCCCACCTGAGCGCCTTTGTAACTGCCGCTCCTGCGCTGGAACGCCCTCCCTCCAGAACCCTGCGTGGCTGCCTTCTTCCTGCCATTCAGTTCTGCGCCTTGACACCCATGTCTAAAAACAGAGCCCCCCTCAGTGAGTCAGGCTCCAGCCCCTCACCCAGAGCTGTCTGGTTATTTCCCTGCTGCACCTGCACTGCTGAGATCATGTCCTCTGTGTCTGCACCTGTTGTTGTCTGTCCCTGCTTTAGACCGTCAGTGAGTGTGTGAGCCACGTCTGTGTCCCCGGGGGACACCAGGCACAGAGCAGGAGCTGCATAAACATCCACTGAGTGTTCTTATTTTTTTCCCCCTAAAGATAACGTTCCCCAACATCAGAAGGAGGCGTGGAAGACAGGCCATATCTGGCCGTACTGCCCGGGATGCCCTCGGACTCCAGAAGTGGCCGCACACTCTGAGGCGACTGGGACATCTCTGGGGAGGGAAGTTGTAAAGGACAGAGACACTCTGTAGAAATGTGGGGTGAAGGCACACTCCGAGGGTGCTCACTGGGGCTCTTGGGAATTTTTGTAGATCACAAGACCCCAGCTCCAACAGACTTTACAGTCCAACTCACGTCACGGCTATGGAAGTGAGGTGCACCCCATTTAAAAGTGAGGGGGGCTCCCCTCCCCCCTTTCCTGCCAACACCTGGAGGCGTACCTCCTGCCCTCGGGAGCCTGGAAAGGAGGCTGCTCTGGGCCACCTGGGACGTCGCCACTAAGCACACCAACATCTGTATAGTTAATCCCGTGAATTCCACAGCAAAGGGGCCTGGGCCACAGATGGAGAGCTGCTGGGTGCTCCTGGCCCCGTGCTGCGGACAGGGGCAGAAAACCTGCTACAGGTGGGGTCCCCCGGTGGGCACTTGTTGGAACGCAAAACCTTAAGGACTTGGCCGTTGCTGGGGTCAGATCCATCAGGACTGGACGGGAACGGGTTTCCCGAGGCCTGGGGCGCTCATTTCAGGCACACGTTGGCATACGTTTCCGACTTACATCGGAGATGGGCTCTTGCCACTCCCCCAGGTGCACCTCGCCCCTGTGTGCGGGGTTTAAAAGGACCCAGTGTTTTCATTCGAGGGACATCCTATGACTCAGGTTTTGTAGAAGTCAGAATCCTCAAATTCCACAGCTTCGAAGACTTCAGAAGGTCACCCTGCTCGGACCGGCCTCTCTACGCAAACAGATCGCTGCACTGATCTTAAGATCAGGAAGACTCCTCTGGGCAAGCTCCTCAAGCTCCTCCTCTAAGCTTCCTTATCAGAGAATTGGGCAAAATGACGTGGCCCGTCTCGGAAGGTTGCTGGGAGGAGTAAATGAGACACGCGTGTGACGTCCCTAGCGCCGTGCCCAGCACCGTGCACATTTTCAATAAATGGCTGTACTGTTGCTGTCATCATCACCGATGCACAGTGTTCTCCTTGCGTCCACACCTCGCCTTTTGAATCAGTCAAGTCTGCAGCTGGCTCGTGAATGGAAGCTTCCTTCACAAGTCGATTACAACCCGGGGCCAGAGCTCTGAGGCTCACTGCTGACTGGCAGGGACAGCTCTTACCTTCCGAAGGGCTGAGGTCAGAACACCTGGGACAGCTCAGGCTGCGCCGTCGGCGTCTCTGATGCCACGCCCTCTAGTGGAGGGACGAGGAGGGACGCGGCTCCTGAGCTCAGGTGTGCAAGGAGGCAGGTGAACTGCAACCGGGCAAAACCAGGTGCATTTTCACGCCGTCCGAAATCAATTCTCCTGAAACACAGACAATTAAAAAAAAAAAAGGCAATCAAGATCCCAGCCAATGCAAACAGAAACACATCTAGAGGGACTGAAGTCTGTGACGTTCTCTTCCTGCTTCGGGTTTTAGATCAAGCTCAACACCAAAAGGCAAGGTGAGGCTCCCTGTCGAGCTGGCAAAAAATGTTCTAAAGTGAACTGTGCTGATGGCCGCTTAACTCCGTGAAGATAACTAAAAACCACTGAAGTTTACTCTTTAAGTGGGTGAATTGTATGGTATGTAAATGATATCCCCATAAAACTGTTTTTTAAAGTTGATTTTTAAAAACAGTTTTATTGTTTTTAGATATTTCCCCAAATACTCATTTATGACGAAGATGGAGAACACGCATAAAAATAGATTTTTCTCGAAGAATTTATTTGCGTTCTCTGAGTTCCGGATGCGTTCTGTAGTTTGTCCCGTCAGGGGAAGAGTCTACTGAGGTCAGTGGTAAGGTCCAGGCGTGTGCCAGGTGCCGCGGGGGACGGGAGGCGTGCAAACCCCGACGGAGAATTTAAGTCTCTCGCCAGGTATGGAGACCAGACTGATCCTTAGAAGTAACTGGACAACAAGAGAGAAGACGGCTCAATATCGGGGGCCATGTTACTTGTTGAAGGAGTGGAAAGGAGGGTATTCTCAAAGGTTCAAATAATGCAGGAAGGCTTCACGGAGGAACCTGAGCTAGAACTGAGCTGAATAGAAAGCACAAGTGAAATATGAACATAAAGCCACGCAGAGCTGGGACCACAGCAGCCGGCCCTCCATGGGCCGACACCTGCGGAAGACAGGCGCGTTGCTCAGCGCGGGAGGGTCCCGTTTCCCTCTCTCCGGTCTCCAGCCGGCGCCCCCACTGGCCCACCCCCGCCAGAAGCCAGAGGGCAGGGCCACTGACACAGACCACGTGACCAGTACCCAGGGAGAGAAGAGGGGGCAAAGACAGAGGAGTGATCGGGAGGGCTGAGCAGCGGCGCCCAGGGCCTCACAGCAGGGCGGCAGCGGGCAGAGCCCCAGGGGAGAGAGGGTTTCATCAGGCAAATGGACAGAGGACCGTGGCGGGCCCTACGCTGCTCCCAGCTTTCAAACAGCAGAGGGGCGTCTGTTGCTAGAATGTGCTGGGCTCCTGGTCACGTTCTCTTTACTCCTTTAGTTTAAATCCTCGACACTCCACACGTGGTTCTCAGACACTGCCTGGAGCTGGTTAGAAACGCAGACTCTCAGGCCCACCTGGAGGCACTGCCCTAGAACCCGCATCCTGACCAGATCCCCGGTGATTCAGACTCAGGTCACTGCTGGAGAAGCTCTGCTTTAAGTCACCCCAGGGGTGAGGAGGTGGGGCTGGCAGCGGTTAAAGGTGGGCTGTGCGCCCTACTGCAAGGAACAGGACACCGTGGCCGCTGGCTCCCTAGGACACCAGGGACCACTGCCCGATTCTCTCCACACAATACACCACAACTTCCTTATCCAGTTCTCTGTTGATGGACATTTAGGCTGTTTCCACGTCCTGGCTACTGTAAACAGTGCTGCTGTGAACATTGGGGTGCAGGTGTCTTTTCAAAGTAGAGTTCCCTCCAGATATATACCCAGGAATGGGATTGCTGGATCACAGGGTAAGTCTGTTTTTAGTTTTTTAAGGAATCTCCACACTATTTCCCACAATATCCACTTTTTGCCCATTGCAGCTGGCAAGTGAGATGAAATTCAGTTGCCAATTGTATCTGTGTAATGTTGCCCATTTATAACTTTTGGCAGAAAATTTTTTTAAACTTCTAAAAGCAAAATTAAATGTAGAAATGATGATACGGATAACCACGCAAATTTGACAGCCACTCTGGGACTTGGTCGAGGCAGGGGTTTGAGTTGCCCCTTCCTCGTCTAAAAGCGCCCTCCCCGGGTCTGGTGTGGCGGCCACCCGTGTATTCTGAGCAGATGTGCTGAGAAGGGCAAAGGTCGGGTTCTAAGGTCTTGCAAACTGCAAGACATGGAAAGAGGTGGTTGTTCCGGTTCACGGTGGCTTCATACTGTCTGGAGACAGCTCGGCCTGGGGAGGTCTGGGCTGTCCAGGCACTGTGGGCCTGGCAGTGGACTTCGAGAAATGAAACACACGGATCTTAACTTGCATCCAGTTGGCTCGCACCCAGCACCAGACGCAGTGTAGACATGAAGTCAGGGTGGGTGTGGACAGCGTGGCGTGCTGGGGTGGCGACGTCAGGTCACACCGAGACAGCAGCCCCCACAGTCAAGGAGACACACGCTGGCGCTGCTGTGCTTCAGAGTGACCCTGGGACCCGAGGCCCCGTGGCTCGGGCCCCATCTGCAGCGGGGGTCCAGGTGCAGGGCCGCACTGAGGACCCGCTCAGTGCAGGTTGAGGGGGTGGTTGTTACCCATGTTATCTTCCAGACCCCGCCAGTGCGTCGCTCAGGAAATCTGCTAAAACTGCGCTACACAATGTGTTCTGGTTCAGTTGGGGGGTGGGGTGGGGGCTACTCTTGGGAAGCACTTCGCCCGTGACCGCTGTGCATAATTCACCGGATCTCGACCACGTGCTCTCAAGTGTCCGTGCTCCACCCTGCACGAGTCACGCCACCACCACGGTGAACACTCCACACTCACACGCCCTCCAACCTGTCAGCACGTGCAGGGCGTACCCGCCGTTCCCGGCCTCCTACCGACATCACGGTCCGCGCGGCGGGAGGGGCGGCTTTGATGATGCAAACCAGGACCCTCACCGCGGGTCCGGGAGGGCCCAGTGACAGGGGTCGGCGCCGCGCTGCAGCCTCCCTGGCCTCCCAGGCCTCCCAGGCTCCCCGCGGCTGCTTGTGCTCTGACCGCCAGCGCCGCGCTGCTCACCTGTGTTCCTTCTCTTGAATTAGTTGTCTGTCTTCTCCACAGGTGGCCCTTGGAGACCCCCCTTTTGACATTATTTCAGGCGAATGGAAGCAGACAAAAATCCTCAAGATACCCTTCACTTAGATTCCCCAGATGTGACTATCTACCGTATCTGCTGCATCCTCTCTCCCTACCCGCCCCGCTTTCTCTCACACACGCGCGCGCACACACACACACACACACACACAGGAAGCTGCAGACAAGATCTGCCTTTACCACTAAATACTACCAAGTACATTTCCTAAAAGGGAGCGATTCTCTTCTGTAACCACAGGCCAACGATTAAAATCAGGAAACTAAAACTGACACAGCTCTTCGAGCTAATCTCGCTCAGATTGCTTCAAGTGTCCTAAGAAAGCTGTGCTCGGCTGGGAGTGGATGAGCTCCACAGGCCAGCCAAGGCGCGTGCCGTCGCCGGCTGCCTCCCGTCCCACCTGGCTGCCCTGTCACCCCTGCATTAGTTTTGGTCGCTCGTAACGACGTCTTACTTCAGAGTCGGTGTCACGCTGACGACGGAAGCGGTCTTGAGGGGGCTTCTCTTTCCGTAACAGATCTCTGCGTCAAGCAAGGCTCCGGTGACCGGCCAGCAGGCCGCCTGTTTCAGAGCTACGAATTGTCAGCGAGGCCTGCTTCGGTTCGGGGACGTGACTTCCGAACCTAGTTTTGTGTAGGAATACCCATTTCAGCAGCAGTTAGCAGCAGGGATGGGAGAGCAGCGCTACTCACAACAGCCAAGGGGTGGAAGCAACCCAGGTGTCCATCGGCGGCTGACGGGTAAACACAACCTGGTCCATCCACACAGCAGGATGTTATTTATCCTTAAAAAGGAGGGAAGCCCTGGCAGATGCCACTGCGTGGATAAACCCCGAAGACACCAAACTAAGTGAAACACGTCAGTCACAGACAGAGACATACTGAATGATCACACTTCTGTGAAGTCCCAGAGTTGTCAAATTCACAGAGACGGAAGCAGAATGGTGGTCACGGGGGGGGGAAGGGGGGTGTTCCATGGGGACAGAGGTTCAGTCAGGAAGACGAAAAAGTTCTAGAGAATTTCTAGGTGGTGATAGTTAAACACCTTTGGGAACGTACTTAACGCCACAGAACTATACACTTAAAACGGTTAAAACGGTGAATTTTATGTCAGGTGCATTTTTACCATGATTTTAGAAAAATAAATAATTTTTTTTTAAAAGCTGCGTTTCAGAGGGAGCCAGGATTTTAATCCCTTGTGTGGAGAGGTTTTGCAGCAGCGTTTACCCCTGTCATTATTCTGGTCCCTCAACAGCCTTCCTAAATTCACTGGCCCACAGGTGGCAGCTGTCCCTGCGCCTCCTGAATGTCACCCAGAAACGCGAGCAGCAACACAGCGCACACTTCCACACGCGCCTGCCGGCGGCACTGGCCGGCCTGACGTTAGCAATGCACGATTTTCTGTTGCACCACTGACCCCTGTGGTGTGTTCTATTAGCACCACATGCTACACGTCTGTATTTTTAGTAAAGCCCGGCCTCGGACGTCCTCTGCCTCCCCGCCCCCCAGCATCAGCACGGCCCACGTGCGGCATGGAAGCCAATGGCCTCCTTCACCCGACGCGGTCTTGCCTCTCTTCCCAGCCAGAAAGCGTGCGTGGGCAGAGTGCATGTGCCCAGGGAAAGGTGGGTTTTGTCAGCCCCACGAGCCACAGTGAAGCGGGCCCGTGTTCTGTGGAACATGTGTTTGGCACACGATCCCCGTGTGTTGCAGAGGTCCAGATGAAGGACGTTCTAAGCGCAACGTCAGAATTTCACATCTGCTGATCCCGGCAAGTGCATGGGGCCAAGGAGAAGAAGTGGGTTGTCTGTCCACAGAATCTCAGAGCACGGATGTGGTCTTGGGGGCTTGTTCAAATCCGGAAGACGAAGGCACAATGTCCACAGCCCCTGCTGGGCCTGAGCCTGGGCCTGGTTAGAGCTGGGGGACGAGCTCTCAGTTCCACAGATGGAAGCAGAGGCCAGGGAAGGTGGGTAGCGTGAGCTGTCCAAGGCTGCCTGGGGTTGGGCTCTGGAGACACAGCGCAGCGTCCTTGGCCTCGCCACGCCGGACGAGGCACTGGCAAGCAGCCCTGCCAGCGGGGGTCTGGCTCTGCAGGCGCAGCCGTGCGCTGCCGGGGTGTGGGGTGCTGCTCCGCTCTGGCTCTGGGTTGCCTGGTGCACGAAATGGAGGCTTACCTAACACAGTGCTTGGTGCATAATAACAGTGAGTCATGGAACACAGGCCAACAGAACATAGCCTGGGTGTCCAGGAGCGGTTGGGGGAGGACCAGTGGACTGGCTGGGGTGGGGAGGTCCTGGGGAGACTGCCAGTAGGGAGAGGCCTGCAGACCCCACTGCCAGATTCAGGCCGGGCGTCACGTGGGCCGAGACAGGGCTGAGAGAGGGGAGGCCCGTCTCCACGAGCCCTTCTGAAGGCCGACACAGCCTGTCCCCTACCCACCCCTCCAGACCCACCCTTCACCCCACTCTGCCCCGCGAGGCTGCCCTGCAGAACTGTGGGCCGGGGGCGCCCATGCTGCCTGTCGGGATTAGCCAGTGGGAGAACCAGGAGCAGAGCGCAGGATGGGAGCAGAGAGAGGCTAGGGGCTTCTTCTCTGCGCCCTTGTGCCTGGCTATGGCGGTCCCCAGCCCCTTCCCCGGCCCCTTCCCGTCCAGTGCTGTGAGTCTGGGTGTTTCCTCATCCTGGCTGGTCCCCCGAACCCCACCCTTGCTCCATAAATACCCACCCCATAGTGACACCGACTTCAGTTACCTCTGGGGGAGGCTGCTCTCCTGGTGAGACCAGTGGACGCAGGAGTTGATCATCAGGCCACAGGAATGGCGACAGCTAGATTCAAGGAGAGGACAGCACATATTTTGCACAGATCCCACGTGAAGGGAATGAAGTGTTGGGGAAAAGTGGCCCGAGGCCTGGGCTGCTCCTGCAGGCGCTGAAACATCTGCGGAGACCAGAGCTGATTCCGAGGCCACGTGACTGCCCCCCACCCAGACGGAAGGGCTTCTGGAGCTTGTAACCCAGATCAGCAGCTACAAACTGTGGTCCTTGGACCCTGATGTGTTTCTAGGGCTTCTTCACAACACTTTAGAACGTTATAAAATCATGCATAAGGAAAAGATCCATTCAAAGTTCAGGACAGACCGACGGGGTCGAAGCGACAGGTACAAGCAGTTCACTGACTTGCTGTCAGATTCCACGCTGCAGCTCATCCTTATGGAGCTGCCGCTTGTCGAGTTTTGGTGTAGTATCAAAGAATGATACCCTAATTATCCAAGAAGACTATTAACCGACCTCAATTTCCAAACACATGTCTGTGTGTGGCCAGACTTTTTTAAAAGGCTCCGGACTGAATGCAGACGCAGAGAACCCAGCTGTTTCCTATTAAGCCAGACATTAAGCAGGTTTGCGAAAATATAAAACAATGCGAGCCTTCTCACAACTTTTCTATTTTGCAAATTATGATTATTTTTTCTAAAACACGTTATCTGTGTTACCATGCAGTGGGTTTACTCTTCCTCCTGTTTATATGACTTACTGGATTAAATATTTTTAAATTTTATCAATTTTGCCATCAAATTCTCTGAATATCGACAGACATAAGCCACAAGCACAACACAGTTTGGAATTTTCAACAAGTTTTAAGAACATAAGGGGGTCCTGAGATTTAAATGTCTGACAGCCTCTGTCCTAGGAACGATACTGTCAACATCTGTTGCTGCCTGAGGAAGGGCCAGATGGTCTCAGCACACATGCTTTCAACAGACCCCAACAAAGCTCGTATGCTATTAAATGACATGTGAAGATTTAGGGTCTGGCCATGTAGTCAGACTGCCCGGGAGATTAGGGTTTGTCCTGTCAGTTTGAAGTCTGTGCAACCCTGAGCAAGTTCCTTTCCTTCTCTGAGCTTCATCTGGAAGTGAGGATTCAGTGGTTCCCGCCTGACAAGGGTGTGTGTGGGAACTGAGTGGTGGCGGTGATGAGGAGGGTGAGCTTGTACACACGGGCCCGGGTGCTGGCCCCGTGCTCGGCACGTCCAAGTTCTCCCTAAGTCCTCGTGTAGCCTCAAACCTGGGGTCATCATCCCTTCAGGCTGCTCGTGAGGGTGACTGAATGCAAAGGCTGGAAACCCCAAACCTCTTCAATGCATTTCTACTGCTAAGGGTGAGGCTTCTTGCAAAGATCTTTTTCTAAGGCTGAGGATGCCCGCTGGGCGGCAGGGAGCCTCGCACCCAGAGGACAGCACGCATCTGAGAAAAGATGCCTTTGCTTTCCCGGCCTTGGGCCAGTGGGTTGTTTAGAAACCTCCAGGGGGCAAGGAAGACCAGCCCACTGTGGAGACTGCCCTTCCCGGATCCTTGAGAAACAGGTATTTTGCGCTGGGTTGGCACGCAGGGCCGGCCAACAACCCCTGCGCTTGTCTGCCTGGCTGCTGGGTAATTTTACAAATTGGCTTTTACTGGCAAGGGAGGTGGGCGGATGTGGGAAGTGGAATATTCCGCTAGGTCGCAGGTTCAGATCTGGCCTGGCTGTTGGAGACTTCTGGGTTATCTGCCCTTTGAGAAACCGTTCGTCTGTTTTCACCGCAGACCTGGGTGTGGTCTCAGGCAGCAAGCATCTGGTAAGCGTCTGCTCGGTTCCAGGCCTGTGCTAAGCGCTGCAGGCAGCAGCGATCTGCACGGGAGGTAAGTCCCTTCTGCTGTGGAAGGTCATGTTCACGGGTTCTGGGGATTAGGACTGGGCAGGGGCGTCGTTCTGCTGACCGCACGGAGGGGCGGCTGTTTGCTCCAGACCGTCCCCCTCAGGGCTGACGACACTGACGGGGCTGTGCGCCTCCGGATGTGGGGCTAGTGATTCTGCCCCTGGCTGAGCTCACTCTGCTGCCCCACACACAGCCGCAGGGCAGGTCTCTCCTCGGAGGGGGCCACGAGGGCTTTCCTTCAGGAGTCTTCCTTTTGTGTTCCAGAGTGGAGCCCCTCCCTCACCTTGACTGTGCACTCCAGTGGCCTGGGGCCTTACTGGAGGGCAGGTGGGGCCCAAGACCCTGCATTTCTAGCCCAGCCCTGGGGATGCTGTTGCTGCTGGTGTGGACCACACTTGGGAGGCATCTGCTAGTGCACAACAGAGCCTGGCATGCAGTAGGTGCTTGATAAATACCTAGTGAGTGGATTCCCTGTGGTGACTCCCCCCCCACCCCCGTCTCTCAGGACCAAGATCCGGCCCCTTGCTCGCCGACTGGCCCTCTGCTAACTCTGGAGTTCTGGGGGAGGGGCAGGAGCCCCAAAGGCCCCAGCTGGCATGATGAGAAACAGACGGATGGGCAGACACCGGCTCCCTTTCCTCTGTAATTCTCTACCTCTATTATTTATATACTATTTCACTTGCTTATGTGTAACCCAAACCTCCTGCTGCCACACTGGTCCCACCAAACCTCCCCAGACGAGGGCCAGGTGTGCTGCAGTGGCTGCCTCCCCCCTCCCCAGTGCACGCACTCACTTGCCCTGCTACTGTTACGCCCCCCAAGCTTGCTGGAGCCCCCAGCCCAGCACCCCAGCCCAGCACTGAGGGCCAGCCTATGACTCGGTGTGGGCTCTGTTTATTATTGCAGAGAAGCAATTTTCAAGGGCGTTAAAATACTTGTTAAAACGAAGGTAAAGAATGTAAACCACAGCCAGGCCTGTTCACCTTGTGCTCCAGAAGCCTCTCGTTTCTCCACGAACCCCGGCTCCTACAATGTCTTGCAGGTCTCAACCGACTCTGGCGAAAAGGAAGGCCGGCCGCCCAGCGGACAGACAGAGCGCGGCCAGGCGTGCAGCCCGCCCCTGGGTGTGCACAGCTGTCCCGCGGGCTGGAGGCACCTGCTGGGCTCGGGAACGTGGAAGGCACCCAGTCGAGTGGGCTGGACAAATGACTGGAGGAGGGGAGTCTGCAGAGCCCACGGTGCCCTGGGGCCAGCCCTGCCCGTGGAGCCGACTGTCCCCACTGTGGGTGGAGATTCACTCCCTCCAGGCCGAGTCTCAGCACCTCGGGCCGCCTTTCGTGGAAGGGCCCGGGTGACTAGTCTGACAACACAATTGCCGAGAAGCAGGGCCCTTCAGGGAAAACCACCCAGGGCTGCTTCCCAGCACAGACTCGCCTCTTCTTCCAAGGAACTACTCCATCCAAGTGGCTTTTTACTTTCTGCAGATCTTTTCCTTAAAAACAGTAACAACAGGTGAAAGGAGGTCCATTTAGGGAGCTTTAGCCTTAAAAGACCCTCCTGCAGTTAGAGGAGGGGCCTGGGAGGGGCTCCCACACTGAGCTTCTTGAGAAGACCCCACTCTCTCGACGGGTTGAAATTGGATGGTCCAACTTCCTCTGGGGATTATATTGGCAAACGGAGAGAATGACTAATTAAAATAAAATAAATGAATCCAAGCTTTCCCCAAAGTGGGTTCAGATTCTAGGTCACACTGCGTCTTTGAGGCTCTTGGCATCAGCTGGGTGCCCTCCGCCCACGTCGGTCAGGCGACTCACTGTTTCTGCTGGAGGGGACTTCAGGACCTGGGTCGAAGCCAGCTGTCGGGGGCTGGGACGCCGCGCGCACCCGTCCGCAGAGCGTCTTCCTGTCTGCTGTTCACGGCAGCGTGAGGACCCGCAGCAGGGAGGCGGTCAGCGCTTCTGAGGGGCCCGTGCAGCCAGGCGGGTGGGCGCCGAGTCCCCTGCCCGTTAACTGTGATGGGCTGTCGGCCGTGTGTTGAACCTCCCAATGTCTCAGCCCCTCCTGGAAGTAGGGGCGAATGTGAGAGCACCAGGGAGGAATTCGGTCCTTGCGAGCCATTTCTGTTCACGTCTGTGGCATCACTGAAGTCCACTGACCCAAAATTAGACATAAGATGACACACTCACCAAGCGACAACTTAGGATGACAAAAGGCACCCCTCTGGCCTCGATCACTGCTCGTTCAGGTGCTCAGTGCATCAGGGGGTCAGGAGCAGGCTATGGAGTAGGCCCGCCTCTGGATCCGAGAGCCCGAGAACCAGGAAGGCCGATGTCCAAAGGCAGAGGGCAGGCATCCCAGCTCAGCAGAGAGGAGGACTTCACCTGTCCTTCTGTTCTGCCCGGGCCCTCACAATTCGGGGTGATGCCCCCACGTTGGGGAGGGCCATCTGCTTCCATAGGTCTACCAACTCAACACTCCCCTCACCCAGAAACACCCTTCCAGACCCAGGCTGAAACCGCGTTGCCCAGTTATCTGGGCACCCCTGAGCGCAGCCAAGGTGACACGTGAAGCTGACCATCACGTCTGGTGCCATGCAGAGACCCTGTGCCCCGGGAGGCCTGTGGAACTTGCCCCTGCTTGATGTACCCCCCCCCCCCATTTCCAGGTGATGAACGTGGATTTAGGCATCTGCCGGTTTGGGGCTTCACAAGCCAGGCTGCACCTTTCTTTTGGGTACTGACGTCTGCTTTGCCGAGGAAAGGTGAGTAAGGTTCCTAGGGCAGAGGGTGCAGGTGCTGACTGTCACAGCGTGGCTAGAGCCCCAAGGGTCGGCTTTGAGCTGTGCAGCCCGCCAGGGCCCTCGCGTGAGTCCAGGACAGGCGGGAGACCTAGAGTCCATCCCAGGAGAGCTCGACGCCAGGGCTTAGCGGACAGAGGGTAATTCAGGACGGTGGGTGGTCCCACAATCATCAGGCAATTAGATATAAGGAAGCACAGCCCCCACAATCCCCCCCCCCAAGCCCCTGGCAGAGGACAGCCCTGCGGTCATGTATTCAGCTGCTGGGTGAGCTCGGGGCCCTGCAGCCTCTGCCCCCAGCAGCAGTGGGAAGTTCAGGGTAGCGCATCCCAGGCTCCGTGTCGGGCCCAGAAATGCCCCAGAGTTTCTCTGTGACCAGGAGCAGCAGCAGCCACCACTCAGGACTGGGGAGAAGTCTGCGTCTTACCCCTTGAGGGAGACGGTGCGAACAAATGGTCCCCAGAAGGCAGAGCCGCTCCGGGTGAGCTCTGATGGCCTGGTGGGCATGACTCACCCTGGGACACGGGTGTCAGGGAAATTCCAGCTACTTATCTGATTTTTCTCAGTCAGACAGATCCAACTGCCACTGTCCCTTCCCCCTCACCCTGCCACGAGTTAAGGTTAGTGAGAAATTTAATGTGTGTCAATTACCTTTTCTGGGAGGGGTGTGCTGGTGGGGGTGAGATAAATTCGCTAGCCAGTGAAGTGTCTTAGAGGGTCTTAAGCCATCCAGAACGTTCGAGGGAGGGGTCTAGGGTGCCTTCCGCCACGGCGACTTGGAACCCAAGCACGGCAACCCACGCGGCTGGGCTAGCGCAGGGCAGGCAGCTCTGCCACAGTCTGGCCAAGCACAGGCAAGGGGTTGGCAGTCGTGCAGGTGGCGGTGCAGGGGATGGAGGTGCGGGAGCCTGCAGGGCCACCACTTTGCAGACGCCCTGCCCGCATCTCGGGGTGAGAGCTCATGGCGCATCTGGGACGCTAGCCAGGCCGTTGTGGCCGCTCCTCTGGAGGGGTTCCGGGAGTGATCGAGAGTGGCCAGGTTCAGCAAATAGAAATACAGGACACCCAGTTAAGTGGTAATTTCAGGTAAACAATTGTATGAGTTTCCTGTGGTTGCCATAACAAATTATCACAAGCTTAAAGGGGCTTAAAGCAGCACAAAGGTATTCCTTCCCCATTCTGGGGGCCGGAAGCCTGGAATCAAGCTGTCGGCAGAGCTGGGCTCCCTCTGGAGGCTCTGTGGTGGGGGAAGGTCCGTCCTTGTCTCTTCCAGCTCCTGGTGGCTCCCGAAATCCTTGGAGTCCCTCGGCCTGTGGCCCCATCCTTTCAGTCTCTGCCTCCGTCTTCACACAGCCTTCACTCCATGCGTCTCTGTGCCTTCATATCGAGTCCTTACAAGGACACCAGTCATTGGGCTTAGCGCCACCCTCCTCCAGTGTAAACTCATCAGAACCCAATTCATCTGCAAAGATCCCACTTCCAACTCGACATACTCTCATATGCTGTGTGGACGTGAATTCTCCGGAGGACACTATTCGATCCATGACAACAGTGAAAAGAAGTTTTTAGTTGTATGGGACATATCTGATACACACTTGGGGCAATTGTTGTCACAGAGCAGAACCTACCCGAAGCAGTATAAACACGGGGGGATTACTACGACTGTTCAGAGCACAGCTTACCTCGTATGGGCCCCGTCAGAGGACACGCGGTCCAGGCAGCGAGGGGCTGGCACAGAAGCTGGAGCCTTGCCCACTCCCTCCAGGGGGGGAAAGTCAAACAGCCGGGCGCCGCCTCAAGGGCAGGGCATCCAGGATCACCCCTCCCCACAGCTTTGGCGGCCACTTTTCTTAGCTTTAGAGTGACTTCTATGAATCATCAACTTTTGTGGCAAAGAATTATTTCAGCAATTCTCTTGGTGTCACTTTACATTCTTTTCAAGTAAATTCAAGTAAAAGAAATAGACTTTCATTTTTAAATAGTGCGAATAGTGTCACTCATGGGTGTTGCCTTACTTCTCTGTTTCTTCACCTTCCATTTGTGTATGTACACAGGAGGCCACTCAGAAAGACAGCCACATTAATATGGACGCAATTTTGGAGGAGTTAATATATTTCGGGCAACTGATTGTTTTCTTAGGAATTTCTGCTTGAATTTTTTAAAAAAACAAGCATGAATGACATTTATAAGAAGCAATAAAGCCAATACTTAAAAATAAACCATGATGTGCCTTTCTTGGAGGAAAAACTAAACCACAATGGAATATGTACTGTACCTCCCAGAAAGATAAATCTAAATTAATTAATTGTGGGGGGGAAGAAATCTATAAACAGGCAAAAAAACCCAAAAAACCCTCAAAACACTGAATCACGAAACGGAACTATATTTAAACAACAGGGAATCTGGCCTAACTCTGAGATGCAGATGTCAAATGATTCCTTTCCTTTTGACTTTGTAATTTGTTCGGCTATTCAGCGGAGTGCCTGAGTGCCTACCCCCTGCTGGGCACATCTCTTTCATTTGACAGCAGCCCCCTGGGACCCCACAGGTGACAGGATTCCCCTTGATAAAGTGGAAGTGAGGCCAGATCGCTGGAGGGTCCATCGGGCCGGTTTACACCACCAGGGAGCTTCAAGAAAGAGTCCTCTTGGGGAGACGCTGCGACCGCAGCTGCCAGAACATTCATGCCCCCGACACCGTGCCCGCCCTTCCTCTGAGATGCACAGCCTGTCAGGAGTATAAGGAGGAGGAACCGGAACCAGTGGGAAGACGGTCTCTCGGCTCTCAGGAGACCAGGTAACAAGAAAGCGCTGTTCGGTTGACTTAGGGGAAACACAACGAGAGCTCTGTGGGCAAGGGGAACCCCAGGCTGGTGCCAGCCTCCGGTGTGGCCCTGGCCTCCCGGGACACTAGTTACGGCTGGGCGCTGGGCCCTGTGTCGTGCAGGGCGCCTGCAGCCCCCTCCCAGCCCCTGCTGCCCAGCCTGCTGCCAGGTCTAGGGCCGCCTCCACTGGGGGGCCGGCCGTGGCCCTAAAGCAGGTGCAGTCACGCCCCCGCTGTCGTCACCCCGCCGGGTGGGGAATTAAGATTCTCCCAGGCCACTTCCTGCCGCGACGCCAGGAGGAAGCTGGACTCTGGGCTCTGAACTGTCCACTTGGAAGCAGCCAGCACCCAGTCACCCAGCCTTGATCCAGAAGCCTGCAAACTCAAGCCTTAGCACCTTAGGGAAACAATGAGAGAACTTTCCTTAATTCTGCTGCCTTCAGAACACCAGTCTGTGTGCTGGCTCCAGCCGCTCGGAGACTGTAACCATCTGAGGGAGAGACAGCCACGTCCAGCCCTGCGACTCCCCCGCGGGGCCCTGTGGGTACCCGCACGGTAACAGGCTGATAAGGGTCCCTAAAAATCCTGATGCGATGGGCAGATTTAGCCTCCCCAAACCACGCCACATGCCAGCACCTGTGACACATGGTATAGATCAAATGGGCTCAGTCTTACATCGGGAAGGATGTCATTAGAGGCAGCTGGAACCAGGAAGCCTCACTGCAAAGACAGAAGGCCAGGCCTGGAGACGACGCGGTTCCACTCCCAGCTCCGCACGCTACTCGGGTGAACGCTGGTTCCTGTCTGGCCTCAGACTTCCCTCCTTTACTGGAGGCTAAACTTGTCCCTGAGTGCCACTGCCCTGGGGAAAACTTGGGCGAAGACTTCAAATATGACTTAAGTCCTGGTCAAGAGACAGATGTGTGTTCATGTAGCAGACGTGTCACCATGTCCCTGCACGCGCGGTGCCGCTGGAGAGGATGAGACCAGAGCTTTTCTGCTGTTTCAAGACCTGCCTGGGGTCCAGCTCCTCAGGACAGGCTTCCGAGGGGCTGTCCTCCGTCCTCGCTTCGCTGCCGGCGCCCCAGGGCTGCGCCTCCTGTGCATCAGAGCCCGGGTCCCTCCTCTATTCCACAAGCTTGGGTCTCGAAGTCCCAAAGAGGACAGTCCTCCCACAAAGGAGTGCTTCTTTGACAAACGGACGGAAAGGGCCCAAATAGGCCACCTGAGAAGGACCAGGCTGCAAGGAGGCCACGGAACGAGCATGGACCTGGCGCTGTCTTCAGTAAATGCTTTCTCTCCCTTGCATTTCCCTCTTTCTCTGTCCAGGCTGACGGGTCCCTGGCACTTCAGGGGCCAGAACGCGCCCTGGGACAGACGCTGCATACCTTTCGTCCTCACAGACTGTTAGGTCCAGCCCCTGCCAGGCCTGGGAAGGCCTGCTGAGGGATCTTCGCTTTGTTTGTGTGGATCTGTTTAACTGCACAGTTGCTTCTTACGCTTACTGACAGGAGTCCTTTAACTTGTTTCCTCCTGGCGTCCCGGCCCCGCCCTCGGCTCGTCAGGTCCCGGAGAGAAGGGACTTGAGTTGCCATCTTCATGTAAGCGTCTTGGGGCCTGGAATCTAGTCAGCAGCCAGTTTTCTCTTGGTTTCGTTATTTAATGACCTCACTGTGTCACCTTGGAAGCCGGCATCCAAACTGGAAGGCCCGAGCCCGGTCTCTGGCAGGCGTGGCCCACTCAGCCCCGGGTGGGTGTCAGGCTGGTTGATGTTACGGTGGTTACTGTAATAAAGAACAGGGCTGGCTGACAAATTTTCTTATACGGCTGCCGTGAACAAAGTGTGGGGCAAGCCGCAGGTCGGCAGCGCCGAAGCAATACAAAAACACGCAACAGAAAAAACCCACGCCGACGAGGTCGGCTGTTGAGGTTCTCCCGCGTGTATTTGGCTGGAAAGTAAAACAAAATGTAATAAAAGCAGCTGTGGGGGCGGAGAGAAGTCAGGTCAAACCCGGGACTGAAAGAAGGCCATTTGGGGCTGCCCCTGGGCCGCTTACAGCTGCAGGGATTTGCAGCGGCACAAGCTCATCTCCTGCGAGTAGAGGAGCCTTGCAGCCGCGCGTGCCGGCTCAGGGTTCGAGGAGCTGGAAGACCTGGTGCTGGGAAGGGTCCATCACCCCGGCCCCGAGGAGGCCGACGGTGTAACCACCAGGATGGTCCAGACGCAGGGCCGTTCCAGGTTGATTTACGACCCGGGCAAACAGCCCATCAATCCAACAGCGGCCCCACTTCCATTCATAGCTCCGTGGAGGCAGAAGAAGGGCCACTGGAAGCGGTCCTGAGCTGCTTCCTGTGGTTCCCCCGCTCCGCGGGGGCAGGGCCTTCTATTTTTAGAGAGTGACCAGTGCAGTGAAGGTCCAGGCGGCCATGGACACGGTGCGGGGACTGGTGGGTGACCAGGGCAGACTGGGTGGGCTCTCCACTGAGACGGTATTTTAAGAGATCCTTTCAAGTGACACGTAGTGGAGAAGAGCTACCACTTCCTCCTGCAGGGGTGAGAGGGTGTGTCCAGGCCAACAGATGCCAGGACGCTTGGCCATAAAGTGTGTCACCGTGTTTGGAGGGCTGGTGACCTCTCCACATGAGCCCCCATGGCCAGTGTCCACAAGACACCAAGACGTTTACTTGCGTGTCCTCATTTATCATGTAACCCTCTCTGAATTCGGTCGTGTGCTGTGGCTCAGTGTCAACTATGCTGTTCTCCTCCAGGCAACGGGTTCTGTCTTCATTTGGGTTCCTCAGAAGCAGATCCTGACAGATTCACATGTACGCTGCCGATGTGGGAGGTGGTCCCGCCAGCACCCCTCGGGGAGTGGGCGAGCGAGGCAGGGAAGGGAGGGAGCCAAGACCACCGGTGAGCAGAAGAGCCCCGAGAAGGTGCTATGAGGCCGACTGGCCCACTTCCCCGGCTCTCCAAGGCTGTGGGCTCTTCTGAAGGCGAGGCCCCTCCCTGTGACCACGGTGTGGCTGGAAGTGACAGGTAAGCCTCCCAGCAGGGGCCAGGGTGCCCCGGGACCGAGCAGCAGAAAGCAGAATCCACGGGGAGCTCTGACGGAGAGCGTCGCGGTCACCGCCGGGCCCCTCGGCTGTTCATCTTCACGGCTCTTGTTTCATCGCTGAAGGGACGTGGTCGCAGCTCAGTGTTTGCGCAGCGCTCCTCCTGGCAATGGAGCTTGATCTGAATATTTAAGACTTTTGTTTCTTTTTCTCTCTCTGTTTACCTTCTACCTAAAGTTTAGACTTTGCGTCTTATTCTGTGCACTCATTTTATGCAAATCACACCCACAGTGAAATATCCCCGTGATGCCATGGGGACGACTAAGGTTAAAAAGACTGATGACTCTGAGCTCCGGCAAACATGCGAGCAACAAGAGCTCTCCTACACTGTCGAGAAAACAGGATGGCTTATCTTATAAAGTTAAATATACATTCACCATACAACCCAGTAACACCCGCTCCTAGAAGTTACCCCAAGAAAACGTGTGTCCGCACAAAGTCCTGTGCGGGGATGAGTGTAGCATAGTCATAAGAGCTCCAAGCTATTTGGAGCATACTGCCTGGGCTAAAGCCCCGCCTCTGTGTGTTACAATGCTGTGTGACCTTCGGTTAGGAGCTTGGCCTCTCTGAGCCTCTCTTCCTCATTCGTCTAATGGAAGTAACAGTAACAACTCTCTCATAGGGCTGTTGTCAGCATTAAATGAGTGCACATGTATGAGAGCTCTGCAGTGGGTACTCCTGTCCCTCAGAAAGATGTGCTCAAGCCCTAACCCCCGGTACTGGTGAATGTGACCTTATTTGGAAATAGGGTCTTTGCAGAGTTAAGGATCTCAAGGTATCATCCTGGATTATGTGGGTGGGTCCTGAATCCCAAGGCTGGTGTTCTTCTATGAGAAAGGTGGGGGATTCGGGTGGGGTCTCTGCCAACCTCCCTCGTAAGCATGTGCCCCGGCATCGCGTGCGGCCAGGTGCGCTCTCACCCACAGGTTCGAGCAGCGATGCCTGTCAGAGCCCCCGCAACGTGGGTTTTCTTCCAGATCAGATACAGAGACGAGGACTCGCAGCTCCACCAGAGGGGAGGAAAGGCTCCGCATCTGAGTTATGTTAGCCAAACCAGCCCGGCTAAGTTTTCCCTGCCTGAGAATACCGACAGATTTTCAGTCTTGTGCGATGCCGCACTTCGGAGAAAAGGCAGGAAGACTCAAGTAACCCTGAACATGTTTGTGGCCAGGCCCCTCCATGGATGCCTCCCACTTCCTGGAGCAGAGAGGCACCAGCTCCCACTCCCGGCGTCTCTCATCCGTCTCGCCCCGTTCTGCTCTGACCCCCCAGCACCCCTCTGCCGGTTGCCTTTCATGTCAACACAGCACACCAAAGAACAAGGGTTGGCTTGGGGGAGCCGGGGTTGGTCACTTGCAAAGGAATGTCTAAACAGGGTGACAGGTGTGTTCTGGGGGTGGTCCGAGGGACCGAGAAACCCGGGACAACACAAAGACGTGGGCCAGCACAGCCCCAGACTGGAAGCTCTCCAGCCGAGCAAGCACGGTGAGGAGAGAAGACGGATGGGTTTCAGTTCAGACCACAGTCATGATGAGCTCCATGTGGGTTCTCGGCAAATGTCTGAGAGGAGAAAGTCTGCCTTCCTTCCTATACCACCTTTTGTTTATGCTTTTTCTCTTTTATCTTAATGCAACTCCCTCCCCCCTTAACACACTTTTAACCCTCCTGCCACCTACCCATCTGTGATCTTGTGCACTCTCAGCATCCCCACCCTAACAAGACTTGTTCCAAAAACCCAGCGTCAGTCATTTACATGTTAGTATAAATAAGTAATGGAAAGGCCCTTTTCCTGGGCTGGAAGTGGCATTTAAGCCCCAGTTATTTCAGCGCTTGAACCAGCAGCAGGACTGCGGCCAACTCTGTCTATAGCTGAAGCTGCTCTGCCTGTGGTGGATGCAAACACGTTTCCAGTTACACACTCATCATGGGCACTTGGACACACACATGCACATGCATGTGTATAGGTGCACATGCACACTCTTCCAGGCTTCCAGGGTGAAATTTAAGTCACATTTTCCAAAGGTTTTTCTGGGTATTCCAGCACTGAGAAAGGCTGCCAGGGTTGCCCTTGGAAAAGGAAGTGAGTGAACGTTCACATGTTGGGACAAGCCGGCTGTGTCCACCCTGAACAGGGGAGGAAGTCAGGCCCCAGGGATGCGATGACTCTGGGCAGGGGCGTGTATGGCTCCGCACTTACTACCTGGTCATGTTAGAGACAGGACTCTCTCTCTGTCTCTCTTTTTTAATGGCAGTGGGCACCAGCTCAAAGTCGTCTGCTAAGAAACACTCTGTGTTCTTCTCTCTGCTGACTCATTTGGTGGGAATTACAAACCCAAATGCCAGCGTGTGGCTGACCCACATGACCCTCCACTGAAAAATAAAGACAGGAGGTTTCAGTTCTTGTGAACAAACAACGGACATGCAGCCAAATCTTCTTCCTCTGTTTTTTCATTCATATCAATGGCCCTACACCCAGTATTCGATGTCACCCCTCCGCCCCCGTCAGTGGCTCCAGATGTGAGAAGAGAGGGGAGTGGGTCACCAACTGGCACCCCTTCTTATTTTTTAATAAGTGAAAAGGATCCTTGGCTTGTAACAGAGAGAGGAAAATTAAAGGTCCGAACTGTCTGATTTTCCGGCTGAGTCCTAGAAGTTGTGTCATGGCGCATGCTGAATGGACACTGGTCTGGGAGACACAAACCCTGGATTCTAGTCTCGGCCACTAAGTAGGTCTGTCACCTCGTTACACCATTTTCCCTCTGGGACCCCAGTTTTCTCATCAGCAAAATGAGGGTGTTGGCCTTGGCCAGAGTGGCAATCCCCTGGAACACACAAGCCCAGGCCAGCACCCACCCAGGCACGGTTTATGGGTCACCACACGGTCTTCCGTAGACCTCGGAACCCTTCTCATACCAGCTCTCCACGAGCCATTAGCCATCACTCAGAAACCTACACGGCGGCTGTCATATCCTTACGTGTGTCTGCCAAGGATTCCCAGCAGCTTGCTGTCCAGGACGTTGGTAGGACTGCACAGCCTGTCCCTGTGGGGGACTATCTCAGGCCAAGGAGTCACGAGCTAGTGAGAAATGGGTCACTTCTGGGCTGGGGCCCTTCACTGCTGACGAGGCCCTCCACACCTGCTGTCCTTCATAGGGCAATTTGAATAATCAAGATGGCAGGACTTCCTGAGCCTGAGTGATTGAGCAGACACCCTGCCAACCTACAGTGGACCTGCCACACAAATAAGAAATAAGCCTTCATTTAAAAAAAAAAAAAAAAAAAAGTAAACCTCAGCATTCTGGGGTCGTTTGTTACTCCAGCATGGCTTGGCCTTTCCTGACTGATACATCAACCTCAACCCCTCCAGCCCTGTGGTTTTACAAGTCTGGGTCTGGTGACTCAGCCATCAAGCCTGATTCAGAATTGTCCCTTGAGACACTGACACCAAACCAAAAAGTTCACGGCAAGGGCTCCCATGATGTTAGCTCTCAGATCTGTTTGTGGTCCTCTGGGGGTGGTTTTCCCAGCTAGTCAAGACGCATCAGAGCCAACGTCCAAACACTGACCACACCCTTCCAGTGCGGGGATGTTCTGACCAGCAATGTAACAGTGGTTCAGCCTTCACCTCTCTTTGTTCCCATGACATTTTCCAGTTTGAAAAACAAGCTCTCACACCAGTTTTACTTAAAAATGGAGAGTCCAGGGCCGTCCGAGTTTCTGTGTTTTACTCCTAAAACTTTCCTCTAGACCAGAAGGAACCATGGTGCTAAAGCAACGTGGAAGGAGAGCGGGAAGGAAGGCCACACGTGATGTCCACTGCCTGGACTCTTACTCACCGAAAAGGCCACTTCCTCCAGGAGGGGCGCAGGGATCGCGCGGCCCTACTTGTGCGCAGAGCTGTGTGGCGCAGAGCTGGAGAGAAGCAGTCCCTTCCCTCGAGGGCGCCGCTGTCCCGGGTGGCGTCTGTCCGGCTGAAGCCTTCCTGTCAGAAAGCCACAATCACGAGGTGAGTCTTTGGGCGCGAGCCCATGTCACGTGCCGGGCCGGCCTCACGACCGGTTTGCCCCCTTTATCACTTAACTCACTGCAAACCGGCGGGTTCACTGGCCAAGCTGAGACGCCACCTGTAAGGCGGGGAGCAAGAGCGCCTCCTCACAGACTCCCGGGTGGGAGAAGCACCTGCCTGGCGCCCGAGCCGGGTGCCCGGCGGCCGCTGGGGCCCCCGGGGCCGCGGGCTGCTGTCCCCGCCTCCCGCAGGGAGGGGCACCCCGACACAGAGGGCGCCCCACAGGCTTCGTCCCTGCCACCCTGCGCTCAAGAAATCCGAGACCCCGGCCAGAACGAAGCATCGGGCGAACGAGGAGGCTGTCGGGAGCCCGACAAGCGCGCGCCGCCGCCGCGGCGCCATCTCGGCAGCTCTGAGCCCCGCGGAACACCCGCTGCGGGGACAGCGCGCTTGCGCTAAATGTGCTCCGGGACGCCCAACGGTCTAAGAATGAGAATCGAGGGTGCCTGTTCTTTTTTTTTTTTTTTTTTTTTTTTGTCCATTTACAAAATTTTTATTTAAAAATTGACATACCATAAAATTAATTTTCAAAATTCCATTCACAATAATGAACCAAGTCAAACACACAGAAGAGCACACGCAGCCCTCACGTCTCACCGCGGCGCGTTACCGCCGCTCACGCACAAGCCCGGGCGCCCCCGGAGCGGGACTCCCGACGGGGCGGCGTGGGGGACCCTCCTCCTCCGCCTCACGGCTCGGCGAGCGCCTCGACCACTGGAACGGGAGTCCTGGAAGTTTCCGTTCCATCCGCTGCCCTCCTCTGCGTTTCTTCCCCCCAAAGTCTGTCCACGGAACGTGCATGATCTTTGCGATCAGATTTTCTGACGAAGATAACGATGCGTGTTCAGCTCTGCCCCGAGACGCTTACGCTCCCCGGCGCATCCCCCACCACCACACCCTGGTGCCGCACTCGAGCTCGGTCCTAGCTTACAGCTGTGGGTGCCGGCTCAGAGAGGTGCTGTGAGCGGCCCAGGGTCACACAGCTCCCAAGGGGGTGAGCTGGAATGTGACCGTGGTGTTTTTCCATGTATTCCATGTCGCTATTTACCACTGAACCACAGCCGCCTCCTCTGATAGTGAAAAGTTCTTGGGAAAAATCTTACCGCTGAGATGATGTGTCTTTTACAAAAGGTCTTTCATGCTCCTCACTGAAGAAGAGCGTTTTTCCTGAGGAGTTAAGGGGGTGGGAGTCCTCTCTCCTTGAGGAAGGACCCTGAAGACAAACCGTCAGCCCTTTCTCCCTCCCCCTCAGCGGAAAAATAAATATGTTCTGGCTGTTGTTTAAGTTACAAGCATGTGAAGAGAGAGAAGTTTACTAGTTGTGGGTCAGCTCTGCCCTCTGTAACTACACAGTCGGTTCTATTTATTTATTTTGAAGGGGCTAACCTGGTGTTCTCTTAAAACAACCCACGTGTGGGCTGCAGAAAGCAAACCTAACCATGGCAACCGTGGACGTGGAAAGCAGGGAACTGCGGCAGAAGGTGGGCGGCTGGAGTCTGGTGCTCACGTGCGAGGGGCTCAGGGACCACCTGAATCAGCGCCTCCCGAACGCCGCTCTGCAAGCAATCCTCCTGGGTCTCTTGTTACAATGCATGTGGAGTCTGGTGCTCATTCGAAGGTCTGGTGGGAGCCCAGGACTCTGCATTTCCAACCTGGGGTCGCAGGGGCCTTGGGTCTCATTTCTTGGCTCCGAAGCACTTTAGAATCACCTGCAGCTTTGAAAACCCCAACAGCAAACCCGTTGAGTCAGAAACCCTGGGGCAGGATCCAGCGGATTCCAGTGTACGGCCAGGCTTCAGAAGCGGTGCTCAGAGCAGTTGTCAAAACTTGCCTCCCAGGAGCCCTGGACACTCAATGTGACTAATGATCTTGAAGAGCTTTTCCCATCATATGTATCATATCAGAAAATAAAACTAAGTGGTTCAAAAATATTCATCTATTGATTCATTTAAAAACAGAAGTCCACTTTATGTGAACACGAAAAGTGTATTTTTACGCAAACGACAGTCTCACAAAACAAATGTGCAGGCGAGGAGCAGCACTGGTCTCCACGTCCGTCCCGAGCATCAGCCCCAGTAGGTGCAGCGGGGCTGCCTGGCCGCTTCCGCGTCCAACCTGCCGCTTGTCACGCCAGCTGGGCCTCAGCAACGCTGCCCTGGCGTGGAGCTTACAGAAGGGGGCAAGGCCACAGTCCAGAGTCACACAGCCGAGAGCACCAGGGCCCGGGACGGCTGGCTCTACACCCCAGCGCTCTTGACCTAGATGCACGAGACGCGAGGGACTGGGCCTCGCGCTCCCGAGGAGCCCCCGTGATCCCTGGCTGGGAGGTGCTCGGGGGTCCCAGCATCCATCTGTCCAATGCCTGCAGCCTGTGCTGTTCCCTGTCCAGCCTTCTCCCTGCCCAGCTTTCAGCGACGGATGCACTTTTATTCGATTCTGTGAGATTTCACACACATTCCCACGGCACGTCCTGGGGGTCCAGCACTCCTCTGAGCACTCATAACACCAGCCCCGTTCATCGTATATAACCCTGCGTCACGGGTGCAGTTTAGCTCCCGTTTCACAGATGAGGAAACTGAAGCCACACAAAGCCAGGACCTGGACCTACATGGTCTGGGTCCAGCTAAAGCTCTGTGCTCTGCTGCCTCCAGCGACAAAGGGACTTGTTCTGGGCCAGGAGAAGACCACCTTGAGGCGGCGAGGGCCTCGGCCTGGCATGCTGGAGTACTTCCCCTCCCGTTCAGAGTGTCCACCTGGGCCCTGGACTCTGCAAACATCCGCTGGTCCCGCCGCTGCTCAACAGGGACTGACCTCTGCCAGCCTCAAGTTCCTCCCCTGTGAGATGGGTGTAATGATCGTGCCCCCCGAGGGAGGGCAGGCTCTACTATCTGCTCCCAACACCCTCTCCTCTGTGCCTTGCTGGGCTTCACTGCAGTTGGCAGGGCGAGGGGGCTCGGCCCCACTGGTGATGGCTTTGGCCATGTGACCGCTTTGGCCAGTGGAGTGTGGGCAGAAGTAAGTTCTCAACCAGGACGTAGAGAGCCGTGGGAGATTTCTCTTCCCCTCTGGCATTTCCACTGTCTTCTCAGAAAAGCATGCGCATGTAGCTGCTGGTCTTAGAACAGACAACATGTGGAGCAGATCTAAGCCTGGCCCACAGCAGAGCCACTCGACTTGCAGATCTGACAGAAAGGACATATACTTGCTATTTGAAGCCTCTGACATCTCTAGACCGTTTGTTACACAGCATCACCACAGCATTAGCTGACTAGTACATTTTTGAGATGATGAGGGTGGAGATGACATGTGGAGAGCTCTTAGTACAGCATCTGGCTCAGGGCATGCCCTCCAAAACAGGAAGCTTTATGCCCTATTTTAGATGCAGTTTCCATGCGCTGCCCGCCCCAGGCTGAGGCTCCGTAGCCAGCTCACCCTCCCTACCCAGCAGCACGAGGTACTCACACTACATCTCAGCAGCAGGCTTTGGGAGCCTGGGCCAGGTACGTGGCAAACGACCAGAAACCTTTGCCTCGGTGAATGGGGTTTTCAACCTTATCTTGAACCCTTTTGGTATGGCTGGTGGGTCTGTGCCTGGCGGTGTCTTCTGAAAGGGTCTTTGTGGTGTGAGTGGAAGAAAAACAAGAACCGGGAAGGAAACAGGCTTGGCTTTGTTAAGAAGTGTTCCAGGTTTCAAAGGAAACTTGAAGGTGAATCCAGGGTCCAGGCCTGGCTATGGATTTACAGCAGGTCCCAGGACTCCGTGCCAGGCATGGAGGAAACTTGCTGTCCCAAGGTGTCCCAGGCGCCCTCCTGGGCCCACTGGTGCCACACCTGCTTTCTCGTGTTGCCCTCACGCATGGACACGTGACTTTGGCTGTTTACTGACGCCGGACCATCTACAGAAGGCAGCGGGGCAGGGTCTGCTGCTGGCAGCTCGCTCCTCTCTGGGCTGCGTGACCCTGGGCTCGTTACTTAAGCTCTCGGAGCCTCAGCTTCCCCCTCTGATATGTGGACACTGTGACGCAGACCTCACAAGCCGTGGTGAGGACAAAGCGTGCCCAGCTTCCGAGCCCCTGCACTGGGGCATGGCGCTGCCTGTTAGCACGGTGGCCTTCACCTTTCTGTTTCGACAGACGCCAAGCTCCTCTGCTTGTCCCTTAGCTCTGACTCACAGTGGCCGCTGCCCTCTGTTTATTGACATTTCCCATCTGGAACTAGCATGTAATAAGTGCTCTGGATGGACGAACAAAGAAGAACATTTTCCTTCCTAGGCAAGTGGGAGCTTACTCCGTGGTACCGGGCACTGGAGTGAAGGTGAATGGAATGAGTGAGGCAAAGGAAACAAAGCTGGGGATCCAGAAGTTCTGCACACAGTACAGCTCTCGGAGGAAAGGGTGACGGGTCCACGTGGTGAGTCAGGCGGAACCAGGCTGGGAAATCCTGGCCCTCTGCAATTTCACAGCCAGACAGCAGGAGACATTGTCGTGTTCACGCCCGGGGATGGGAGGGCACAGGGGAGTAGGGCGCAGGCGGCAGGGCGGGAGAGAGTTGTCCCCTCACACAGGTGTCACACGGCGGCTGTGTACCAACCACCCTGGCCGCTGCAACGAAGCCGGGCTGTCTGACCCTGCTGAATCTCAGAGCCGGGCAGGTACAGAAGGTGAGCTGGGGTCGGGCACTGTGAAGGGATGAATTCATTTAAAGGAGGGGCTTAATAGTATCTAAAACAATAATCTATAATAAAGACCACAGCAATCCATTCTAAGTGAGCAACGAGCCATCGTCTGTGATAAACAGTGATCTGTGGCAATAGAAGGCGCCCCACCGTCTTTACTTTTCACGTCACTAAGAACTCATTTTCTAAGAGAAAGACGAATATCACACGGTATCTGTTATGTGTCGAATCTAGAATATGATACAAATGAACTTATTTACAAAACAGAAATAGACTCACAGACATAGAAAACAAATTTATGGTTACCAAAGGGGAAAGAGGGGGGAAGGATAAATTAGGAGTTTGGGATTAGCAGAGACAAACCACCATGTATAAAACAAGGTCCTACTGCACAGCCCAAGGGACTACACTCCATAGCCTGTAATGACCTCTAATGAAGCATAATCTGAAAAGAACGTATACGTGTGACTGACTCGCTGTGCTGCACACCAGAAATTAGCACAACATTGTAAATCAACTGTACTTCAATTCAAAAAGATTTAATTTAAAAAAAGAATTTATTTTCCAGAACAGTCCCCTCCCCATCCCCAATTCTCTTTTCCCAGACAAAATAAGATACAAAACTCTTGGGGGCTAAAATCACGCCTCCATCTAAGGTCCGCACGCGGACCAGCCCCCGTCTTTCATTTGTTTTTATTCCTCATCAATCATTACTTGAGTGTTCTGGAGGTTTTGCATTCCAGAATCTCCTTTGGCCTCCTCATTTTTATAATTTTCCCAGTGAGATAAGAAACTTGGGGTCTGTTTTGGGAGTAGTTAGTGGTGAGTGTCAGTAAAAAAGAAAAACCAAAGAAACGGGGGAGAAAATTGTCTTCTTTTCAACATCCGCAGAACCTTGATCCACATAAATGGCCTCTCTGCTCTGCTCTTGTCTGGAGGCTCACAGGGAACCCCCGGAGGGGCCTCCTGCAGACCTGCAGTGCTTCTCTGCGGCTCGGGGTTATCTGTCTTAGGGCAAGAGCACAGGGAGATGGGGGGCGTCCTCCAGACACTGCCACACCCCCCGCCGACACAGTAGCTTAACCGCGGCCCCAGCACCCCAGCCCCGCGGAGAGGATGCTAAGGGAAAGCCGGGCGGCGTACTCATTACAGCAAATGGGGGTTTGCTCCCAAGTGAGCGCTGTGCGGACACAGGGAAACTGAGTTGAGGAATGCTAATTACTTCTGGAACTGCCTGTGTAGCCACGGATTAGCTCTTATCAGCAAGTGGCTTCTGAAGTCTAATTCTGCCCCAGGAAGGAGGCTTGGCCTGTGCGGCGCCCAAGTCTCCTCTTCCCTCCCAGGGTTCCCCGGTCACTGGGGTCCCACAGTAATCCCCTCCTCATTCTAGTTAATTTCAGCCTCCAGCACAAACCCTCTCCTGGAAGATGCCAACAAGAGACAAAAAAAAGCCGGGCTTTGCTTCATCCTCTGGCCTTGCCCAGATCGGAGAGGAGAACAAGCCCTGAAAGGCCACCAGCAGACTCCAGAGCCTTGCAGGAGGGCCGGCGTCCTCACTCTTTCCTCCAGGCTGCACGGAGATCCCATCGCATCCCCGGGCTGTGCCTTTGACTCACACACTGCGCAGGGGTGAGAAACGTCCGCAGGACGTGGGGCAGGAACCCCCTGGGTTAGCTGCCCAAGCCCCCGAGCCTCCCTGGACGGGAAGGACCAGGAGCCCCTCGTGGGGCCCACGTGGGGCTTACAGCCTCCCTGGTGTCCCACCCAGAGCAGAAGGCTGGGTTGAGATGCCACCTGAGGGGGGAGACTTGTTTCAGGACCCTTTCGGGTGTCCCACGAGAGACTGTGTCCTTTTTCTCTTTCTCCTTCCCCAAGCTGACACGAGGGTGGGGGGCGAATGCAGCAGGGATAACCGGGCCGGCAGGGAGTCTGTGCCCCCGTGCGTTAGGGACCCACTAGGGGTAGGGGCATCACACTGAGTCCACCTGGGGTGTAGGGGGAGCCCTGCAGCTGCGTGAGCCCCCAGGGGCCTCCGGGGGCTCGAAGGAGCCACAGTGCTTGGGGAGTAGATTACACCCCCAAGACCGACTCCCAGCGGCTGAGAGGGAACTTCAGCCAGAACCGGGGGACCCGCGGGGAGGGCAGAGGCCCCCGGGGGGAGGGGCTGCGTTCTCCTCCCACTGGGTTTTTATTAATGTATTGCTCTCTATTTGAATTTCCTCCTGTAAGCAAGTGAACAAGACAAAAATTCAAAACACCTGGTAGTTCGAAACTTACTCATTAAAAAAAAAATCCCGCTAATAAAGATGATAGCAGAAGAGATGAAGTCCAGATGAACCACAGCTGCCGGTTCAAGTGACAGATTCGCAGCCCTTTCTTCTCCGTGAGTGGGAAGGGGAGGCACCGCCGGCTAAAGCCCTTTAATGCGGATTCTCACCGCCGCTACCCTAAGTGGAATCACTGTTACCGCTGTAATAACATTTACCCAGCGTCCCCGCGCTGGGTGCCCTCATATGGCGACCACATTGTCCACAGCAGCCTGGAGCTTCGCTCCATGGCCCTGACAAGGGGGATGCTTCACGGGTGTGGGGAGGGGGCTGGCGGGCAGGACGGGTGGGCCTCCTGACTCTGTTTGGCGGCGTTACTCAGAATCTCCGAGACTGTTTGCAGCAGAATCATAAACGCCTGTCACATCGAGTGGCAGGAGAACCTGCCTTTGTTTAAACAAACTCTGCAGATTATTCTTAAGCACATGAAAATCTGCGTTTCCCGATCGCTGAAAACGGATGGACGCTGACGCCTGCCTCACAGGATTGTCGCTGGGGCACCGAAGAAGGAGGACAGGACGAGGGACCGGTCACTGTTAAGCTCAGCAATTACTATTACTGTGGCTCTTACTGTCATTATTATTACCCACAAGCAAACCCAGGTCCAGGGAGGGAGGGTGACTGGCCCAGGGTCCCATGGTGACAAGGGGCCAGTGCCCACCGGGGACCCTGCTTGGGGGTTCCCCATCCCCACCCTCCCTGTTATCACCTCCACGGCGAGTGGACCGCCTCCAGTGCAGAGACAAGGGGTGCTGAACGCTGGGTCACTTCCCAAATCTGGGATCCCTACGCACCCTCCACCAGAAGGTGTTTCCTCTGCTCCCAGCTAGAGGGGACATTTCAGCCCCCCCCCCCATCAGTTAGTGGCACGGTGACTCTCTAGACATTAAAGCTGCCACCGGCCGGAACCCTGAGCGGGGCTGGCGCGAACCACTCCAGTCAGGGGCTCCATCAGGACGCCCTTGTGGCCGTTTTCTTAGGGAACACAGCCCAGGCAAGCCCTGGTGCCCCTGATTCCCTCACGCCCCAGGGGGTTGGGGATGCCCACGTGGCTGCACCGTCTTGTCAGCATTCAGAGTTTCTCTTGCTCACCCGGTAACCCGTTCAGGGTTCCGAGCCCACGTGTGTCGGGCTGTAGCTGGAAGCCGGAGCACAGGGCTGTAATCACAGCCTTCAGCTGAGAATCAATGACGCGGGCAATTCTGGGGTCAGTTGAACAGAAGCAGGCTGCAAGTTCACAAGAAGGCCAAGTTGTGTGAACAAAAGGCTTACGAGATTCCCGAGTTCATATCTCGCCTTGAGATGGCTCCACAAACCTCCTTCGCAGGCAGCAGCCGGCTGGGCCGTATATTTGTCGACTGGGAAAAATGATGAAAGGCTGGCCAGTCAGCGTGTGGGGCCGGCACGGCGCTCCACACATCATCGGCAGATTATAGGGTCGGGCGGTTTAAAAATGCAACAAGCCGTGTTCTCCCCCAGCTCTGGGCGGAAAGATCTGGGTAAAATGAGCAGCAGCTTGAATCCGTTCCATCAAAGATTCTGGGAGGGGCGAGGGGGCCCCCACTCCCACTGCCGCTGCCGCCCGTGGACCTTATCAGGCACTCCACCTTCCTCATTCGTGGGTCTTCCCTCCGGGATAAACCAGGAGATAAAGGGAAACCTGCAAGAAACACCTCAGGATGTGTTTCCAGACGGAAAAGCCTGTGCTGTCCCGCGGTTTGGAACCTCTGGGCAGCCCGAGGTGGACGTGCCCGCGATGGAGAGTGGGGGCTGGGACCGGTCTTTGGCAAGCCGGCTGCGTCCAAGGGCGTGCCCAGGAAAGGCTGGCCGGAGGGACTCCCTCCGGCTGCCTCTCTGTGAGTCTGGGCCGGTCACTGCCTGCGTGGTCGTGGTCCATTTGGTGTTCACACCTTCAGAGTGTGAGCCCCGGGGCCAGGCTGCCCGGGGGCTGTTCTGGCTCCTCTCATCCCTGCTGTGTGTCCTCGGGACAGCCAGTCAGTGCCCCCGAGTCTCAGAGGTTTCCACTCTTCTCATGTGAGGTGGGGCTATTAAAAGCACCACATCACGTGGCTGTGAAGATGAAACAGGGTGGGCCGCATGTCAGGTGCTTTGCCCAGTGCCGGGCACAGACGAGACATCCCTGAGGATACGCCGCGGTTGGTGTTATTGTCCTTTTTCAGATGGCCCCGCTGCTAAGCCATGCAGAGGGCTGCACGGCGGTGAGCTCAGCCTCACTTTTCTAGGCTAGAAAGCGTCCGTGGTGGGAGGAAGCAGGACGGGGAAGAGAAGCTGGCGTGGGTCTCTCTGAGCCCCTCTGCCCCACCGCTGAGCGGGATGCAGCGGGCGCATCTGATCGAATCAGGCTGCTGAGCTCCCGAGAGGGAAGGGGCCAGCCAGACGCTCTACCTACACGATCTATGCTCCTCAAGCCAACTTCTGGGACCTTCCCCTGTTGGGGATGGTGTCCGCTTCTGACCTCAGAGGTGAGTGGTCCAATGCTGTGGGCTATTCGTGTCTGCCTGGTTCGGGTCCCCAGAAACAGTCCCAGGACAGGATTCTGGCATGAGTCGTTCATTTGGGCCGTGAGCCCAGGGGACAGCAGGAGGGGAGCGAGCAGGCGGGGAAGCGACCCAGAGAAGGGAGGGAGCCAACGTGGGATGGGCTGGGGTGTCGTCACCAAGCAAGTTCACCTGGGAAAGGACACAGAGCCCAGAGCTCGGAGCCGCCCGGCCCCAGGAGAGGGAGCGGGGCGCTTACACTCCAGCTCCCCCTGCCACCCGCGGGGGGGTGAAAGCCTTGCAGCCCCTGGCCTGCCGCCTGTGTGTAGGCAGAACGGGCTCTGGGAACTTCGGGTGCTGTCTGCCCCAGGCCATTCAGGAAGCTTGCCTGCCTCCCTCCGGCCCACCCGGACGCCCTCCTCTGGCTTTACTTCTTTGGTGTTTATTTCCCAGGGTTTAAATGCGGCTGTCCTGCAACCCTATCTCGTCCTGTTTCACTGCGTGCACCTTATGCCCACGTAGGAGCGGAGTTCTCTTGAAGGCAGCCACACGGTTTTCCAAGTGCTCGGATGACAGGACCCAAATCCCAAGCGCAGACATGCTCATGGGCTTCCTCTGCCCCCAGGGCCACCGCAGCCACGCCGAGATCGCCAGTTCCATTCCCCCGCCCTTCTCTTCCCAAAGGAAATTCTTCCGCGAACGAGCAGCTAGGCCTACAGCATGACGACAGAATGAAGGGCTGGGGGAGAGGGAAGTGACCCAGGGCTCAGCTGGGAGCTTGGGAGGGAGATCAGCGTGAAGTGCTCTGACGCAGCGTCATGTCTGGGCACACAGGGCGAGGGTGGACGGGTGTGCAGTGAAATTACTTTTGAATGGTATACTCTGCAATTTGATTGCAGCGGATTTTGGAGACTGAACCACATAGATTCGGGGCTTATAAGGGCTCCAACTGTATTTTCCAGGGGGCAGAAATGCACGTGCCATGGGGAGCCAGTAAACACTCACTAAACGAACTAACGGTGTAAGTGTTTACGGACCTAGAGGCTCTTCTAGTGTCTGAGGCTCAGGTGCCTCTGTAAAAGCTCTAGATAAAATACAAGGTGCCTAGCAAAGTTCAAGTTTTGGCTTAAAAAAGATTATTAGTTAAAGTACGTCGCAAATATTACATAGGACAAACTTCTAATAAATTTGCTAAATCTGGCAACCAAGGTGTAAGAAATGTGCTGGTCGTGGAATTTAAATTGAGGGCAACAAGCCGTTAGACAAGTGGGAGCAGCGGGGATGGGGGACTGTTAAGGTCGGTGAGAACATGTCCTAAGAACATTTCTCTATTTTTTGAGCTTTTTTTTTTTAAAGTGAAGTACAGTCGACACATAATGTAGTGTTAATTTCTGGTGTACGGCATAGTGATTCACGTATGCACATATATTCCTTTCCATATTCTTTTTCATTACAGGCTATTACAAGGTATTGCATATGGTTCCCTGCGCTATATAGTAGGACCTTGTTGTTTATCTATTTTATCTAAGTGCACTTCTTAAAAAAAAAAATCTTCCTGTCATTAAAACAAAACACATTTTTTAATCCAACACCCTCCTTTTAAGTAAGGAATCTGACACGCAGACAGGAGGAGCAAGGAGCCTGAGCCCAGGCAGTCAGGCAGAGACGAGACTGGACTCCAGGTTTCCTCCCGCCCGGGCCGGCGTCCTCCCCCCGAGTCACCGTGGGAGGCTGCGCAGCTTCAGATGCGCCCCGCCTTCGGGGGCAGGTGATGGACGGCCCTTCGGGGTGAGAGCAATTTCATGGATCACTAGGTGTAGCCAGTTCACATTTTTCCCCAAGACAGCTAAGCTGTTAGCAGAGGCGGAGTGGGTTCCCTCGGTCTCTGGTCACACACGGCGGACACCACGGCGTTCCTCCCTCGTGCAGCCAGGTGATATTACTGTCCTTCATTTCTGCTCTTTGAGGTGCTCTCGATAAAGGTGTAGCAGTTGGGATATTAGGTAACATGTTCCATGTCTTGTCAGGTTACCATCCGTTTCCTCGTCTGGGAAATGAGGGAGCTGGGCGGCCGTCAAGCCTCCCTGATCTCTAAGGAGGAGGACCCGGTGCCCCACATTGCCTGGGGGGGGTCCTGGTTCATGCCCGTTGCCCAGCGTAGTCAACGGCTGCATTCTGGGTGCCCCCCAGGGTGCCCCAGCTTGCATGAAAAACCATTCACTCCCTCCAGCCCAGTGGCATGCTGGAGCCACACGGCACCGGCTCTCCAGACCTGAGGCTGTGTGTGCCCCCAGCCTGTGTTACTGCCAGGTGGTCAGCGAGTGAACGTACGTTTGACTACACAGTCTGTTTTTTTAAAGTTATTTTGATCCATCCACGTCGTTGCACATGGCAAGATTTCATCCTTTTATGGCTGAGTAGTATTCCACCGCCCATACACACCGCCTCTTCCTTATCCGGCCGTCTGATGGTGGACTCGGAGGTTGCTTCCACGCCTTGGGTGCTGAGAACAATGCTGGGAGAGCAAAACCAGTGAGGGGCGTCAACAGTCTGGGCAGATGGAAGCCAGACTTGTGGTGGTGAGCATGCCAAGTGCAGACAGATGTAGAAAAAGAATTCTGTAAACATGGAACTTATGTCATGTTACAAGACGATAAAACATCTTAAATAATGACAGAAAAGCTACTTTAGCGACAAGTCAGTTGACATACTCAGTGTTCTAGTTCTAGTGACCGACTCGTGAAAATGTCCACTTAAGCCAGTGTCTGTCCGGGTCCTTAGTGGTCACAACACTGCGAAAGCCGAGTCCCCTCTGCGTGTGTTTTCCTGTTTCATCTGTCAGGATGGTTGCACTGACCCCGTCGCTGTGGGACACAGTGTCTCTGCAAATCTGAAATCCCCAGATGCTCTCAGGGAGAGAACAGCCTGGAACCGGCCATCCCTGGGTTGCCCCCTGGCCAGTTGGGTGACCGTCTCACCAGATGCTCGTCTGAAAAAGTGCAGTTAAAACGCAGCCCTTCCCAAGTGCGGACCGGCTGCAGGTGAGGGCAGTCTTGCTCCCAGGCTGCCTTCCCTGTGTCCAGGCCAACAGACGGGGAGCCTTCCCCCCTGAGATGGGGAGACTTTCCCCCACCCCCGCCTGGGGGAGGGGCACGATACACCCCTCTCCAAGGAGGCATGTGAGCTGCAGCCACGGACAGAGCCCCCCTCCCCCTCCCGACCCCCTTACATCATCGGGAGCCTGAGTCCCGGCGGGCGTGGATGCTAAAGGCCACGCAGCGGCTGAGGAACAGGCCGACGGCAGAGACGAGGATTCGACTCTCAGGTAAGGGGAGAAGGAAGCGGCCTGTATAAAGTCACCCCAACTCAACTTGCAGACGGGAACTGAGGTGAGAGCCGGTGAGGCCGCCAGGGAGGCCGTCGGTCCCGGCTCTGCAGGAGAGCTGGCACTGATGACACCCACACGCTTAGACAGAGCCCTGCGCCCAGGGGTCCCGTTTGCCCACCTACAGAATGGGGAGGTTAAGTGTCTACGTTCAGGGGTTTGGAGACTGAAATGAGGTAAAGCCTGCAGGACTCACATGGGATAAGACAGCCACACAGCGTGGTGCCAGACCCACGCAGTTTGCTCGTGGGAAGCTTGCTGTTAATGCCTTTTTTTTTTTTTACGGTGGCTGTCATTCATTTCTTCTTGGCATCTGTGATCCCCTTCCTTCCTTCCTACAAAGAACTGAACCTCCTAGTCGTGGGCTTTGTGTGGTCCCTGGGTGGTTTGGGACAGTCACCTACTCCTTCTGCTTTGAGGCTGTTGAATTCAAAAACGGGGCTGCAACATAAATTCGCCCAATCAGAGCAGATGTCGGGACTTGGGTTGGGTAAGAGAGGGAGGACACCCTGTCTCTTCCTGTGTGGGCGGACAGTGGAGCATGGAATCTGACCACCTTGAGCGAAGTCTTCCGGTAGGTGAAGCTGCCACAGAGAAGGAGAAACACAGCTCTGGTGACACTGTCAACTGCTGGAACAAACCGAGCCTGAAGCTCACCCTGTCTCTGGATTTTCCAGTATATGAGCCAATGAATTCACACTGTTGCTTAAACCAGTTTGGATATCTGCTGCTTGTACCCTAACTAATCCATTGAAGCACTTTTCCGAGGCGAGGTAGTGCCAGAGCCCAGCATCTTCAGCCTTCTAGCTGAACGAAAGAATGTATGGGGAGACGGTGCAGGTGAAAAGCATCTCATACAGTAGTTAACACACATGGGCGTGCCAGAAAAATCCATGGTTTTCCCATCCTTCCTTCTCTGTTGTATTCAAAGCAACTTCAACTACATCATCAAAAAATTAGATTTCCAGACTGCTCATGGAGAGACAGATTCTTCAGCCTGGACTGTTTGGGGCTTATTCAAGTAATCACATGCCTTGGGAAATATTAATACAATGCCTTTATTTCTCCCTTGAGACAGAATATGGCACATTAACCCACTTGGAATGGAGTGAAGCACTCGAACACTAGCTACAGGGCTGAGTTTAAAACTGGAAACTGGTTACGTTCAGTTAAGATTTTAAGAGCTGATTTCCCCAAATCCACTTGCTGCTTGGGACTCAGAGAAGCAAAGACAGGGAGGCCAGCTGAAAGGCTTCCTTAGGCTGGCAGGCAGCTCCCCGCTCCACGGTGTGACGCCGGGACCCAGCCTCGCCTGCGCTCGGCTCTCACATCCCGCAGCAGGACTTCACGACCTGCACCGTGGACCACGTGGAACCCAGGAGGTAGGCGACGGATGGGAAAAACATTCCACCGCGATTTTCACTAACCTCTCACTGAGTCACAGCTTCGGCTTCCGTTCTGCACGCAGGCAGCAGACGGCAGCGGCAGCACCGTGAACCTTCCTGCCTGCGGAAATCAGATATTCCACATTTCAGTCATTGTGGGTATCTTGAAACTCTGCCTATTCTCACTCAAAATGATCGGGGCTCTGACGTCTTGTTGCTAAATGCACTTGTGACGAAGTGCGTGCATTACGGCATCCCTGCCGTTGGTGTGTCGCTGCAACGCCCTCCTGTGGCTCCAATATGCTGATGGTTATTGTTAATTATTATTATTATCATGTAATCATCACGCCCCCGAATGTCAGATTTCCCCAGCGTCCTCCCTAAGGAGATCACGAACTCCTTGATGAAAGGGGCATGTCTGGCCCATTTTTATATTCAGCATTGAGCAGAGGGTTGAGAATCCAGCAAATATTGGGGGACAAGTGAATAATGATGTTGTGCAGTTACTTTGTGACACTTCTGTCTCCGGGAAAGCAAGGTGAGAGGCCTTCTCGAGGGCCAAGCTGGGACATGCTTGTAAGCAGGGACCACATCCAAGCCTCTGCTTCCGAGTGCGTTGGCCTCCTCCATCACACTTGTTGAAAATCAATCACATGGACACACCTAGCGCACACAGGTACACACATGTCCGCACACACACGCACACACCGACGCTTCAGCCAGAAGCTCCCTCCTTCCCTCTCTGACTCCACCCTGCCTCCAAGGGGAATATTTATGAGTTTTAATAAATTGGGACCATGGTTCATTAGGCAGCTCGCACACGCCCCCAAGGCCCCGCGGGGCTGTCACGGTCGGCGTTTCATGTGTCTGAGCGCGGTGAGGCCGCACATGCCACACTGATGAACTCACGGGGGACCCAGCTCTGTCCCTGCTGCCCGGGAGGGCGCTCGTCTTTCAAACCAGATTAAAAGAAAACAAGAGCATGGCCCATCCCCGCTGGAGGAGCGCGGAATGGTGCGCTTCGCAGAAGCAGGAATGCAGCCCATTAATTACTATTTGTCGTCTATTAATTACTATTTGAAATACGGCCCGGCTGTGATGGGCGGGGGAGTGGCGGTCGAGTGCTAATGAGCGGGCTTAACTCCTGGACTCGGAGGAGACCGGGTCTGAGCTGTGTGCCCTGGAGCTGCGGCCCGAGCAGGCGCAGCGAGGCCCACGAGGGTGGGGGCGCTTCTGCAGGAAAGGAGGGGCCCAGGGCACGGCTCCTGAACTCAGGGGCAGCGAGGATGAGCGGGGGCTTGGGTCGCCAGGGGGCCAGGCCAGCTCATCACACGGAGTTTACAGGCAGGTCTTGGCGTCGGATGCGACTTCCCTGCACTGAACACTCCTGGGCTGCCACGGCAGGGGGGAGGCGGGGGCAGCAAGCCCACTTCCTGCGGCAGGTTAAGGGACTCCACGGTCAAGAGACATTCACGGGCCAGAAGCTCACCCACGCTGGAGAGGAGAGAGCGAGGGTGTGGCAAGAGGGAGCCGTGGCTTCAGGCCTGTGGTCCGCACCCCCACCCCTCACCAGTCCAGGGGCCCGGGCTCTCATGTCTGACCCTTTGCTCGGCCGTGTCACACGGCCGCTGGAAGTCTCCTCCAGACACGTTTGTGGTGGGAATACGAAAGCAACTGAGGTCTCGGTGACATGGTGGGAGTGCTCTTGGGGACTCCCGGGCCCCTGGACCCCACCCTGGGACCCTCTGCTGGACACAGTCCAGTGTGTGAATGAATATGTCCTGACGCACTTCTCCATTCTCGTGCTGATGGCCATTCGGGCTGTTTCCGGTCTTTGGCTACTAGGAATGAATTTGCCATGGACGTTTTGGTGCACACACACACACACACAGATGGGCACGTGCTCACACACACACACAGATTGCACACACCCACACACACGCATGCAGCTCTGTCGGGCATGTACATAGGAGTGGAGTTGTTACACCCTAGGGCAGCTCATATTAGGTTCAGTGCCTCTTCCCAGTTTTCCAAGCTGGTTGTTCCAGGTGTTGCCCCCTCAGCAGCGTACGAGGATGCCAGCCCATCTTTCTCCTCTTTCGTCAGAGTTATTGACCTCATCCCAGCATACTGATAGTCAATGGAGGGGAAGGGCCCTTGTGAACCAGGTACATTTTAAAATATCTTCCATTTGGAAGTAATTTTAGATTTTCAAAGAGTTGTAAGATCAGTACAAAAAGAATACTGTCCACCCACTAAAGGTAACCTCGCGCCCGACCGTGGACTTCGATCAGGACTGAGAAACCCACAGGGCTACAGAACTAAGATTTGCCCTCACGTGACCTCCCCCAGTTCCACTAGGGTCCTCCTTCTGCTCCAGGGTCCTGCCCGGGGGCCACGTCACGTCTCATTGCCACATCTCCTCAGGCTTCCCCGTCTGTGACAGTTTCCCAGACGTTCCCTCTTTTCCGTCACAAGGATGCTCTGAAGAGTCCCGGTCAGGTCGTTTGCGGAACGTCCCCTGACCTGGGTTTGTCTCACGTTTGCGCGTGACTGGACTGAGGCTGCGCGCTCGGGGCGGGGGGGGGGGCTCCCACAGGAGGCGCGTCCTCCTCACCCGCTCCGCCGCGGAGGCGCGCGCGGCCAGCACAGCTGTTCACGGGCGGCGCTGAGCTGACCACTCGGGCGATGTGTGCCAGCGCCCTCCGCCGAGGGTTCCCAGCTCTCCCTGCCCGTCCTCTGTTCGGTTAGGAGACAGTCACCAAGTCCGGCCCATGTTAAAGCTGTGCCTCTTGGAGGGCAGAGAATCAGAATGTGTGGACGTGTGGCTGCCACTGTAACAGGAGCCGATGCATCTTTTAGGGGAGGCTCTTTGAGGCTTTTCTGCAACTGGCCTGCTTCTCTGTAAGGTTCCACCCGCTAATTCAGCACCCACGGGTGGATCCCGTCTCAGCAACTCTTACTAACAGTGACTTCTTACTTCCCTCCTTGTACATTTATTATTTGGAATTCTTCTGTCGGAAGGATTTGTCCCTTCTCTCCCATCTATTTATTTTTTCAGTCATCTATTTATATCAGGGTGGCTCATGGATATTTATTTTATTGTTTGAGTAATAACCCAGTATTCCCATTATTCATTTTGTTGTTCAAATTGTTCCATTTTGGCCACTGGAAGATCTTTTGGATTGACTCCTGTGTCCTTTTGATATGGTCCATTTTTAAAAAAAGAAAAAAACCGCATTAATTTCTGACACAAGAGATACTCCAGGCTCATCTTGTATTTTCCCAGTTCAGCATTCGAATCAGCTTTCCAAGGAGCCTTGAAGTAGGTTCCTTTTCAACCTTCTCTAAAGTTATACTGGTTATTTACAAGTGGAGAGTATTGTATAGGACACTCTCATTTCCAAAGGAACAACATGAAATGCTTTGTCATCACCGGTTGAATGCAGGTTCCGTGCTCCATCTTTACAGTGGAATCAAGTATCTGTTTTCCTGGTAGCTTTCCTTCACGACAGTGATGCTTGTTCTTAAAGCAGGTAGGGATCGCTGCATGGCGGGGGCACGCTGCGGTGGAGGATCTGTCACCCTGGAGCCAGAAAGTGGCTGGTGGGGCTGGGGGCAGCGGCAGCTGAGTGCACACACATTTCAGCCTTCCCGTGATTGATGTGATGTGTGTTGACCAGGTCACTACCCCAGTGTTTGGCCGTTACTGCATCAGACAGCAATGCCATCACCTAGGGTGACTGCGCTGGCAGATGCAACTCTCAAATACAACCCACTAGGAATTCTACCCATTGATTGTCCTTCATACCATCCTCAACGTGGATGACGCATCGAGTGGATAATTGTACAACTCAGTGATGATGACTGAGTCCCGTGATGTTACTCTAAACACATGTAAAAACCGCAGCCTGTGTTGATAATGGTGCTGCAGATTCACGGCACGGCAGGGCCACGGCTCTCTTCTGCCGGAATGGAAGGCTTCTGGTTTCACTCCTGACCAGTGGTTATTCAGCTCCTGTGGCCGTAATTTTGGTTTCCTCCTGAGCCCCCAAATGTCAATGCTCTTTGACACTTTTCCAGTGAAGTGAGCAGCGTGACCTGGGCACGGGGGCCACCTCTCCCTCGGTTCGGGCAGGGGGCAGCAATTTGCACACACATCTGTTCTCCCTCCTGGAGAAAGGCGCTGACATCTGAGGCACCGAATGGCATTTCCATGTTGGTTGCTGCTGTGTTTGGCAGGAAAGGGACTAGAAAGGGTCTCCCTCCAGGGAGGGTCTCTGTCTTCTGGTGTCATTAGCCCATGTGAATCTCACCTCCTGGGGTTCCCGGGCCCAGGAGCTGTGCATTTGTCAAAGGGCTGCGACGGGACCTCCCACCTTGCCAGGGCGACCCAGGGCTGAGGAATTCGCATCCCCGGGAGCCGCCCTGGGGGCTCTCTGCTCCTGATTCATGACCTACACCGACCATGAGAGGCTGCACTGGGCAGCCTTGTTCCGCTGGTGCTGGAGCCGCTGAAACAGACTTCCAGCATCAGCATTACGACATTCTTCCTTTTCAAAGACTTGGTCTCAGTGAAAGCCTCTCGTCATTTTCGTGAGTCCCTGTTGAAGAGTAAGTTGGGGCAAAAGGGTCCATCAAAGCACTTGAGGAAAATGGATGCAGCAAGACAGGGTCTTCCCGGCAGAAAGGGATCTTGTATTTTACTCCTCTCAAGCTAAATAAGCTGGGGGGAGAAAAGCTATGATTTATTGAGTGTTTTCCAAGCACTGGCATTTAGCTAAGCTCTTTCTATATTTGAACCATATGAAACCTGCCAGTTTTGTAAATCAAAACAGGTCGCATGTCAATGCTTTTATATGGCTCAGACGAAGACATTACCTCATTTCTGACAAGCCTGTGAGATGGTTGGTAATATCCCCATTTTACTGATGAATAAGCAGAGGCTCAGAGAGGTTAAGCCACCTGGCCTGGGTCACATAATTAATACAAGTGGCAGAACTGGTATTTAAATCCAGGTCTACATGACTCCAGAATTCACACTGGAAGCCACCACGATACAGTGCTCACATTACACAGATCAGTTTTCATGAAGTGCTCAGAATGATTCTTGACACAAAACTGCTACATAAATAAGTTCTTGTAAGAATAAATGATGAAAGCATTTTATAGTTACTCCACTAATTACTACATTAGATCCTAGTCAGCCATTTTGCATAAAACCCTCCATATTTGGCTATGTTTGGAATTTGCCCAAAAAAAATCTCCCAACCCCCCAATCTTGCCATAAACCATCCACAGGGCCCCAAACACCGCTGCCTTGTGCATCAGAGCACACAGTCCGCCAGCTTCCTGCACGTAGAATTTGCCCACAGACCCCAGTCAGATTCTAAATCTGTTTTTCTTTCCGAAACCGTGAAAGCCATCACACTGGCTATTTCTGCTGTTTCATTACAGGATTCTAGAAACTGAGAGGTGGAAGGTGCCAGGGATAGCATTTAGCCCGTTAGGGCATCTTCCAGGGAACAGGAGGCTGGTGACCAAAGGCCTGGGTGTTAGTCCCATGTGTCCCCAAGCCAGCTGTGTGGCCTCGGGAGCACCTCCGGCTTCTCTGGGCATCGCTCTGTCTGGCTGTGACGTGGGGGTTGGGCCAGATGCTCAACATTCTTCTTTAGGCCCAAGGTTCTCTAAGATGACGTGATCTTACCATGAAACCGTGAGTCCTCATGAAACGCCCTGTCCCCGTGAAACAGGAATTCCTGAGAGGTGGCCATCAGCGTCTCCTTAGACCTATCTGCTGTCTGTGTGTTCGCAATGGCTAATGCAGGTCCCCAGAGCAAAATTTAAATGTACCGAGGGGTTTTCAGTGGAGAACAACCCCCGGCCACCATTGCCTCCAGATGCCCAGGGTGCCTCTCCCGCCGGTCCTCCCAGAGCGGGTCCGCCTATGTGAAAGCACCCGCCCTCGGTGCATCCAGCCCACCTCGCGCCCACCAGACTCCTGCACTGCCCAACCCCTGGCGGCTCCTGCTGGTGTTGGATGGACATCTCTGCCGTCCTCCCTGCTGCTCTCGGCTTTGGAATCTGAGTCCAGAGCACATACCGGCGATTCCACTGGGACTGGGAAACGGGGGAACCATTAACACTGACGGCGTCTCCCGCGCATCCGTGACCGGAGGCGTCATGCAGCACGCCTTGCAGACGGAGTATGTGGGCTTCTCCTCACCACCACGCGCCCTCTGGGGTCTGGTCTTGTCCACCTCCACGGCCTGATCCTAAACCAGCCCTGCCCTGACCTCGGGGCCCTTCTGTTTCTCCACCACCAGCTCCTTTCCAGCTCTCATACCGGCTGATCATCCACGCACTCTTCGCATGCCGATTCACAAAAGCATCCTGTTCTCAGCATCCAGCCATCACTCCAATGTCACCACCTTAGGGAAGCCACCCTGGTCACCCAGGCCTGAACTAGCCAGTGCAACTGAGAAATGGAATTTTTGTTGGTTTGATTCCAACTTACTTACATTTAAGTGGCCATATATGGCTCATAGCTACCACGGCTGCCATATTGGACCCATTAAGCCAAACCAAGACAGCAGCATAACAGTTCAAAGCTCAGACTCTGGAGCTGCGTCCGTGAGCAGATTCCCTGACTGCCGGGTGCCTGGGTGTCCTCATCTGTTTCATGGGGTTTATAGAGGACCCATCCCATAGGGGTTTTGAAGGATCAGATCAGCTGGTGGATGTGAAGCACACGGCCGGGTGCCTGGGCTGGGTAAGTCTCAGGCATTACCTTGAATTTTGTTGGAGAGACGGAGCCCATGGCTCCACCATGGGGCCATTTACTTCTAACTGGATGCTTCAAGACCGCTGTGCCTAGAGTAAGACGGCGCGATGACAGGCAGGGCAGGGAAGGTATTTGGGTTTTACTACAACACCGGCGGCTAACAGCAGCCGGCACTCAAGATGTGGCCGACCTGGGCTCCAGGAGCACAGGGTGCTGCCTGGTTGGCGCGCTCCCAGCGCGTGGGCGCCGTGCTCGGGGGCCTGGTCCGTGTGTCTGTCGTGCTCACTGTCTCAGGGTGTCTTAGGAGCAGCAGCTCAGCTAACCCTCCTCTTTTGACAGATGAGGAAAGACGTCCAGGGGAAGAGGGACGTATCCACAGCAAGACCTCGCAAGCTGGTCCAGGGATCGATTCGCACGGGATGTCTGGACCGAAAGCAGCATTGTTTACCGTCTGAGTTCTCCCTCCCACAGACCAGGAGAAGGCGGTGTGTCCCCCATGCCCTGCTTCCTCTCTGACCCCCTTCAGCCCAAATGGGACATCAGATCCTCCCATCTGCTGTGGTCCCCTGCCTCCCCTCCTCCCCCTGGAGACAGGGAGGACGAAGCCCAGGTCTGGAAGCAGCAGATTCCCCAGAGATGGCATCACTCTTTCCCTTTCCAGAACGAGCAGAGGAGAAAGATGGTCTGAGTCACAGCTCTGCCTGCCGCTGACCAGACTGGCCAGAGGCCCTCCCTTGTGTGAAAAGCCAAGAAGGCAGCTTCAGCCGCTCCTGCCACGTCACCGCCCATGTCTGTCCCGCACCCACAGTCGTGGGGAGGGCTCGGCGCGTTTCCTCCCTCATCCCCGGGGGCAGCCCAGTGAGATGTGGCCGCTATTGTGACCCCATTTTACAGATGAGAAGACTGTCCAAAGAACATAAATCACGTGCCGGGGGTCCACACAGAGGGAGCAGATGCCAGCCCTGCGCTCCTGAGCATGGCCCAGACTGCCCCCCGGGGCTCGGGCAGCGCTGGCTCCACCTCTGGGGGCAGCGTAGGCCGTGAAGACAGGGGTTCCCGGGCTGGGAATGCAGGAAGGGCTCAGCTGGGCGGCTCTGCCAGGGACTCTCCTCTGGTTGCTGCTGGAGGTCGACTGGGGGTCCGAGACGGCGCACGAGCGTGCAGTGCAACAGACGCCAGACTCAGGGACGTCAAGAGACCTGCCGGACGGGAGCGCCAGGGAGGTGGAATCCGCGTCAGGTCCCTCAACCGGCAAACATGTCGCTGCTTTTAGGACTGGTCCAGGCTGATCCCAGAGGTGAGTTTTGGAAAGATCCTTATAAGGGCTTACACATTTTTTTGTTGTTGTTGTGAAAATAAATACAGAAAAAGGCATAAAACCTCTGCACGTACAGCAAATAACTTGAGAGCGAACCCCATGTCATCACAGTCAGGTCTCAAAATCAAACACAGGGGCGGCACCCCGAGCCCCAGCCCGTGGCCCCTCGCCCCAGAGCTGCCCGCCACCCACGCCTGCACAGGGCCAGCGCTGCTCCTCCACACACCTGGCACGTGTGCGCTCAGCCGGGACCGGAGGGAGCCCTGCTGCGTCTGACCTCGACAGAGGCGCCACCTTCGTGGCCGAGCGTCTGCGACCTGCTCCCTCTGCTCAGCGCTGTGGGCCCGTCCGCAGCCGCTCCCCATCGCTCACCCTCTCAGGTGACTATTCACTGACGGCTGTTTCCAGCCGGGGGCACTTGAAGCCCAACCGCGCTGCTGTGGGCTGTCTTGTGCAGGTGTCCTGCCGCACCTGGACACGGATCCCCTCAGGACTGGGATGGTCGGGCCGCGGGATGTGCACAGCTTACACTTTCTAGGTGATTCCAAACTACTTCTCCAGGAGGTATCGCACTCAGTGCGTCTTCCACCGGCCACCAGCCTCCGTGCAACGCCTGCCCACTGGTTCAAGTTGTGCCCTCTGAGACCCCGAAGGGCGCTTCCTGCTCCAGCCCCCTTCTCCACAGAGAGCAGAGTGTCCAGCAAGTAACAGATGCTCAATAAAACATTGCTGGATGAAAGAACGGATGAGTTCAACTTCAAGCCGGTGTGTGCACCCTTCTTTTGTCTTCAGGGGTCAAGTTCTTTCGACCAGACCGACATGAGCCTGGAAGGCACCTTTGTGCGGATTAGGTAAAGACGCCCCGCTGGGTGGGCAAGCTGTGAAAGGTCACCCACTCTGCCAGAAGCAGTGTCAGCGGTTCATGCTGTGGCCAGCTGGTCCCCACCGGCTGAAGCCCCCTTGGCCTGCTGTTTTGGAGAAACACACAAGGGACAGACACAGCCCAGAAGGGCAGCCCCGTGTGCACCTGCCTCCCCCGTAACACCCACGCTTGTTCCTGTTAATCTGTGTTCCTCCTAAGTGGCAGCACCCAGAAGGTTCCCTAAGTCCCAAATCTTCCTAGCTCCCAAGAAAGCAAATTTTCTAAACCATGTATACATGGACATGGAACTGAAAAACATTACAAGACTTCGGCTCATCCGTGAGCTGCAAGGAAATGACAGGCACACACGAACCCAGTCAGGGACGTTCCTAGCTCCATTTCTCAGGCCAAGCCCAAATCCAGTCCCTGGAATTCCCTTCTGGTTTCTGTTCTGGAGTCTCAGGCCGGGTGCCCAGGCAAGCTGCACAGTGACACCCAGCTCCGGGAGACAGCTCCACGCCATGGCCCCCACTGATGAGGGTGCCGGTAATTTCAGTGCGCGATTTCCAGAAAAGAACTTGACTCAGACCCAGCGGTTTGGAATTAACCTGCTCATTTCACCCAGCTCGGAAGGCGGATCAGAGCCCACGTTCGTGGGCAGTGTCTGGGTGGAGGCGCCGCACAAAGTCGATGAGCACGAGTGGAACTTCTTAGTAAACAGAGGCCAGCCCTGGGCAGCCTGAGCCCTGCCAGTGTTCTCTCAAATGGCGTTTTATTGCTACATAATGCAATTTCATGACAAATCCTGGGCTGCCCTCCCACGCCTCGTATTAAGTTATTTCTTTTTATTGTGCTGGTTTTATTGATGATGTCATGACATGGCCCATCAACCTTTAATTAAAACCATGGCCGCCATGTTAGGCTTCCTTTAAACCGTGAAAGCCAGGGCTTTGGAGAGGCCCCTCTGAGAGTCACGGTGCTCGAGAGAAAAGTCTTGTGGGTTCCAGGAGTCATAAAGAGGTTCCCAGAGGGGCTGGGGTGTGGAGGGACTCCTGCATCTTAGGGGCTGAAGGGTGTCCCCCCAGAAAAGAGATGCTGCAGTCTGAACACCCAGTACTTCAGAACGTGGACCTCCTTGGAAACAGAGTCATCACAGATGTAATCGGAGATGGGGTCACAATGCGGACCCCTGACCGAACATGACTGATGTCCTTAAGAGAGGACGGCGTGTGAAGACAGAGACACAAAGGGGCAGGAAGGGTCCCCTACAGGTTGCAGAGGGAGCACAGCCCTGCCAGCGCTTGGTTCCAGACCTCAAGAACAGCCAGACAGTAAGTGCGTTGTTTCAAGGCCCCCACTTGTGGTGCTTTGTGATGGGGCCTCGTGAGCAAATACAGGGGGATTGGCTGTGCCTCTCTGAACTCCACCGTGTCAGCTGAGAAACGGGGCGAGAGGCAAATCTGCATCCCCTCCACCTGAGCCCCATCCCGGCCTCCTCAGCCGCAGCCCTGCCCCGACGACGAGGGTGTCCTGTGCTGGGATCTGCTCTGAGGGAGGCGGGCTCAGACCCAGCCCGGCCACAGCGAGGGTCTGGATGCTTAGCATCTGGGGGAGTCAAAACACCCGGGGGGTTAATGACTGGGGGGGGGGTGGCAATGGAGGCCCTGGGAGCTCCCTGGGCTTGATCTCGTCTGGGACTCCCAAAGCGCTTTGGAAAGCGGGGACGGATCCAACACAACGGCTCGCTTCCCTTTCACGCACAAAGTGTGGGACCCCGATGCTAGGCCCCTGGGCCTGGGTGAGCATCTTCACTGCATCCTGGGGGGAGCCTTGGTCTCCGCCTGCAGGACAGGAAACTGACAGGCCCAGGCTACACGGGGACATCCATGCCACGCGCGCAAGCCTGCGGGTTGGCTGGGGTCGCCAGAGCCAGCGTGCCGGGGTGTCAGTGCACGCGTGTGTGTGCGTGTGATCCCCGCGAGGAAGGTGGGCGCCCCGCGCTCAGGTCCTGCTAGCACAGCTCTCCCTCATCTCTCTCTCTAGGCCGTCAGCGCGCATTTCCCAGGGCAGACACTCCTTCTCACTGAACAGCAACTTTCCTGCCCCTTGTGTGTTGTTGTGGTAAAATACACACAACTAAATTTGCCTTTCGACCGCGGAAAGCTCTGCCACTTCGGTGGCGTCAAGTCCGTTCCCTGTGGTGGGCACCCACCACCCCCACCCGCTACCCCAGCACCCTCACCTCCCAGGGGGACCCTGCGCCATCCGCCCCCCAGCCCCGACGCCCACACGTCTGCCTCTCCCGGTGCCACCGCACACGTCCAAGGCTCAGAGGCCCCGGGGGGAGGGAGACCTAAGGGAGAAGGTCATTCTCAACTGCTGCTCATTGTTAAGGTGGCCAAACTTATCCAAGCAGATTAGGGCCAGGCACCCACCAAGGGGTCCAGCACCTGCTCAGACCTGGGCCACGTCCTCTGGAAGAAGTCTTGCTTCAGATGCCTAGTCCAGCTCAGCCATCAGGGCAGTCAGCGGGTGTGCGGGTGAACTCCCCCTGGCTCACAATATGCTCAGCGTTTCAGAGGTCAGAGGGCATGGCACGGGATTTAAACCAATCATCAGCTCACAATTCTACGGACAATCATCCATGATGCAGGTTAAAAGGCAGCAAGGACAGAACCCAGCCACCACAAGCATCCCCCTATAACGTCTCATTTCTTAAAAATGCGCACACAAATAAAACAAAAAGCCTGTCTCAGGACTCTGTAAAATTCTGAAGATTTTGCTTAGCGATACAGACGCAGCAAGAATAGCTTGCAAGGGTATCGGTGCACCTGGTGATTTAAAATAAACGGAGCTGGTTTAAGGAGGAAGAAAATAGGATGTTTCAAACACCAAAACCCCAAAATTCTTGTCCCAGGAAGTCAGTGACCCTGTGGATGGGCAACTGGAACAAAGGGTCGCTCTGAACAGGAACATGAAGCCGTCTCTGTTACAAAGAAAGCATTGCGTAAGGGGACGCCGATCGGTAACAATTAGAGCCGGATCAGATAGGTGGGGAAGTCCAGCCCCCTCTGGAGCACAGGGCTCGTTGACCTGTGACTGGCTATCAGCTTCCCCCATCGCTGACCTGATCCAGGCTCCCTGCAAAGAATTTCAACTGTGGATGACTTTACCCCACATGCCTTGTGGGCCTGTCACAGGGGGCACAGGTCCCCGGCTGTCCGAGGCTCAGCAGACCCAGCGGCCGACGGGGACTGGGCCGGTAGTGCGCACTCATGCGGTGGGCGGGGGGCAGGCCGTAAAGAATGGTGGGGACTGTGGCAAACTGAGAGCCCAGAGCTCGCACAAAGTGGACACCACGGCTAGGCTCCAGGCTCTCGTTGCCAGGGGGGTGTGGCCAGATCTGAGTGTATCAAGCATCCGCTGTATAGATTCAAATGCACGATGTCCCCATTTTTGGAACATCGAGGGCCCACACAGCACGCCTGCAGCAGTGGAAGCCCCCTGGACTAGTCTCAGGAAATGACAGGGACTTCTCTGTATGCATTGACCAAACCCCTCTTCTCCCATAAACGGGTGGCCGAGGGTGCTCGGCAAAACAGAGGTCTGCGGTCTAACCACTGCCTTCTGGCTGGGCCAGGGAGCGCCCACCCCTGCCCCTCGCCCAGTCTGTGTCTCCCGCCCGGAGGCCCTGCTCGCCCCTCTCTAAATGCACATGGACTCTGAAGCCACGAGGTGAGGTTCTCTTGACAACCCGTGAGGTCTGCTCGTGGCTGTGCGAACGGCCTCCAGCTGCACTGTCGGCGGATCCGCCCACCGCAGACCCTGCAGACGCAGGACCCCCGCGGCCTTGCTCACCTATTCACAAGGAGTCACTAGATGCCCGTGTGTGTGAGACCCTGTGCTCTCAGGTGGCTTCGATACCCAACACGAGGCTCAGCACTGGCTCTGCCGCAGACGCACCCGGCAAAGCGGACACGTGTCTGATGCGCGGACGGTGGGTCTATTCGAATCCCTGGTGGGGCCCCAGCGCCTGCGTGTTTATAAAGCTCCGGCTGAGCTCGGTGGTCCTTCAAGCCTAAGCGCTTCCGTGAGATCTTCTGACCCAACGAGAACCTCCCTCAACATGTGTCAGACTTGTTTCTGCTCATTTGATATTTGGGACCAAAAAAAGAGAGTAAATTAGAGATGACCCCTCAGGGTTAGGGGCCACATTTCAGCAGCTCCGACAGCGTGCTGTTCCAGGAAGGGCCGTGACAGAGGCTTCCACTTTCAAAATGACCGAGTTTATCAGCATGAAGCCCTCATTAAGAGAAAGTAATCAGTGGCCTGGCTTAATAAGCCAATGGACTGTCCCTCTAAAGAGGCTCACACTTGGAGCCCACATGAATTTGAAGGACGCAGAGCTATGGTGGGGTCCGATCGCCCTAGAAGACAGGGCAGAGCTCACCGGAGCCGCCGCCTCTGCTGTGGCGGGGAGCAGGCCCCGCTGGGTTCGGTGCTAACGACTGCTTGCTGCGCGAGCGGGCGTGATACAATTCACGTGCGCAAACAAAGCCCCCGAGGTAACAGGACCGGCCTCGGGGTCCAGATGTCAACCCGTCTAAGCCCCCCGGCTGATAGCCATGACGCTCTAGAAACCGGACACCGTGGCTCATTACAGAGCAGCGGGTTGCGCCCTGAACTCTCCCCAGCACCTGGGTTCAAATCCCAGAGGCTGACTTTTGTTCTAGATTTTTTTTTTTCTCTTTTTGGTGGGACGCAGTTTAACTCCACTTTGTCTGAAACCCCTGAGCTCACCTTTCAGCAAAGCAGAGGCACCCTGCCTGTGGTTGGTGTTTATTTTTCGGTTGTCATCTCCAGTTTACCCTCCAGAACTTGATCTTTAAGGGAGTAACAAATAGCTCCTGAAATCTGTCCAGGACTTTTTTGTTTTGCAGACAGAACTGCCTGTAAACCAATCCGGGTAAGAAAGACTGTGGTGTCCACTGCAGAGTAACAGGCTTTTTAAAGACAGACCACACTCCTCCTGGGGCACACACCAGGAAAGCTGTGTTGACCAGCAAACACACGGCCCTGGAACAGCAACACGCCGTCTCTGGCTGCGGGAGTGGCACGTCGACGTGGGACGGCCTCCCCGGAGCCCCACGCGGTCACTGTGCATCGAGCTGATCTTGCTGGTCTCCTTGGCCTTGTCTTTTCTCTGCCAACATCAACTGCCCGAGCAAGCCCTGTCCCAGAGGGTGACGTTTCCAGGGCGACGGCGAGCAGAGCAAAGGCAAAAAGAAAACAGTCTCCCATCTGACTGATGGTTTGAGTTTAATTAGTGGGGAAAAGCTCCAATCGGACATCTGCGACTGGGTCAAGCCCTGGGTCCCTTCCTGCAAAATTGCCAAAAAACAAACAGGTCAGGTGGGCTGGAGGCTGACCTTCTGGAGATGCCTGCTGTTTTCGTGCTGATTTAAACAGTGAGTCAAATACAAGTTTCGATCGCGGGTTGGTGACGTTCCAAGCCAACAGTGAACAGGTAGTTTTTAGGGTTGTAAATGTTAAGGGTTTTGCAAATGAAATAACGTTTTGAAAATATGGCAGTAGCTCCTTCTCATCCCGCGAAACATGAGGGATTTGGTTTTCGAGTTTCTAAGGAGTCTGGATTTAGAATTTTTAGAGCCGTAAGGATTAGAGCAGGTAGGGAGGCTGCCTTTCCAGGATTAAGCCCAGTTACTCGCAATAACCCTCGCATTTGCTCGTCCGCTCATCCCACAAGTATCTGTGGCTCCCAGTGACGGCCGCGGGCTGGGTGCCAGGGGTGAAGGATTCAGACAGAGTCCTCCCGAGAAGGAAGCGGAGGCCCGAGGAGCCAAGGGACTCGGAAAGACCACACAGCCGGCCCCGGCAGCGTTAGGATGGGCCTCTTACCTCCAGGGCCCCGCCACCGCCCTCGCCACCCCATGCAGTCTCCCCAGTGGCACCCCACTTACAGAAACCAAAGGAATCTGGCCGCTAGGAAGGAGAAATGGGAGGACGCACAATCGTGTTTAAAAAGAGCTGCATTTCAGAGTCGCTGTAGGACGGCACTTGGATGCACCTGAGAACTAACCTGGAGATTTTTAAGGGATAAAGAAGGAAAGAGGTGCCAGTCCCTCCTGGACCGGCCCAGTCAGAATGGCTTAGAGGGGCCACTGGGGCTCCAGGGCTTCTCAGAGCTCCCAGTGAGCCTGGGTGAAGAGCTCACTGGGGGCTCAGGGAGCTTCACCGGGGCCGCGGTGGGTGGACGGCCAAGCCCAGGGCCTCCTGCAGGGGTCCCATGAGTCCATCACCAGGGTCTCTGGGCACCATTCTCAGCAGCCTCCTCCCTGGTGAAGAGCATGGAATCTCTTGCTCTCCGGGTCTGTGAGTAGAGACCGGAGTTACCCCCACACGCCCGTCCCTCTGCCGCACCCCCAGTCCTGCCCATTCCGACATCCTCATCCTGTCTCAGCCCTCTTCCCGCCCTGCTCCCCCAGCTCCCCTCCCCAGAGCCCGAGGGCGCCCGCACCCCTGCCCGTGCTCTCCTCCCGCCTCCCTTGACTTCTTTCTGTCTGGTCGGTCGTGCTGACCCTTCCCCTCCCCCACTTGGGCTGCCAGGCTGGCGCCAAAACGACGTGCTGCTTCCCCCCCCCCCCCCGCAGCAGCCTCGTGATGATCTCCCGCCTGCCTACCTTTCACTAATCCCGGAGTCCCCTTAGGTCCCTCCAGCGTGGGTTTCCATTTCCTAATTGTTTTAAATCCTAGGACCTTTCCTCCATTATGAAAACGGGTAGCACAAAACGTTAACAGCTCCAGCTCGGGGACTCTCGGTCGGGGTCTCGGCCTTCGTCCTCGTGAGCTTTCACAGAGGGACCAGCTCCTGCTCACTCCGCGTGTGAGTCCATATACACACTTCCCACCCTTAATCATGTTTTCAAACGAGAAGGTATATAGCATACGCTGGCTGTAACAGATCCTCAGGAACACCTGATGACTGAATGAGTGAATGAATGAATGAAGTGCTGAGAGCCCAGATCCTGAGGGCAGGTGAACCTGGGCTTGAGCCCCGGTTAAGCCTCTAATTAACTGGTGACCTAGGGCAGATTTCTTAATAACTCTGCGCCTCGGATAAGGAAGCACAGGCTCAGAGGACGACAGCGAAGATTAACCTAGAGAATCTTCGTAAACACCCCGCAGAGGTCCCGCCTAAGGAAAGCAGCCCATCAGAAAAGCCGAAAACAACAGCGAGGAGCAATGCTGCACCATCAGGCAGAGGTGAAACACCGAGTGTCGCTTGTTCAACTGCCACGTTAAACACAGCTTTTTCGTTTTTTACGAAGCTAGAAGACCCTCCCTACCCTGGCCCCGTTTCTGGAGACAGCATTGCTTTCCAAGAACTGAGAAGAGCTTCCCGGTTTGGTATGAACATGGCTTAAACAATAACACTCTCATCTTGAAGCCCTGAGAGGGTCATATTTCACATACAAGCCTTCAACTTCCTTTCCCAGTAACTATGTATTTCATTCACAATATGTTGCTCACAGCACATCAATTTAAAGATAGCTCACTTTCAAAAGTTTCCAGAACACTTCCCCGCATGCACATCCCATAATGTTCTTGCCTCACCGCTTGTTAATGCACTTCGGACTATTTCCAATTTTTTTAAATAATTGTATGTTCAGTGAATATCCTTGGACATAGATCTTCATACTCTCTCTCTTTTTGTTTTTTAAAGGGGTCAGCTTCTGGGAGTGGAATTCCTAGATAAATTTGATAAATGGATAAGTTACAATTTGATACAAAGTGCCTAAATGGGCTTCTCCAAAATGCATACCAGCCGTGCTTGAGAGGACTTTCTTCCCAGCATTCCAACCAGCTGGGAATATTTTAGTTCTTTTAAAATCTTGGACAACCTAGCAGACAAAAATAAGGTCTCATTTTTAAAATGTGTGCCTGTATTTGATTGCTAATCATGTTGGGCATGTTTGCATGCAGATTGGCCAAAAACAACATACGGTGCTTTTGAGAAATGTCTGTTTACGTCCTGACCTTTGCCCATTTTTCTCTTGTGGTTGTTTATATGTTTTATACTGATCCTTAGGTGCTACTTTATAATGTGACTCTTATTCATGTATCTGCCATGTGGATTGCAAATTTCCAGGTAATTGTCTATCTTTCAATCTTTTATTACAAATTTCTGCAAGATATATTGTATATCATTCTGTCTTATTTCGCAAAAACCACCGAACACAATTTAACCTCTTGCTGAGGACCTGTAACCTGGCCCATCGTCAAACGCTCCTGGAGTTTGTACACGCTTTGCTCTCTCATTAAGTGACCTCAAATGGCCAGACTTGTGAGTACTTTTCTCTGTGTTATTCTGGTTTCCCCCTTGGAAAACTATCCACGTGTATTCCTTGTTATTACTATATTAAAAATTACAGTATTCTTCCCTAATTTCCTACGTACTTTTCTCTAGCATCTGCGGCTGGGGAGGCAGACCATCAGGTCTGTTGGAGCTGCATCTAAAGTAGGAGTCGTTAGGGCGCAGACGAGAGCCCTGGGGGCTCTCCCACCTACAAAATGCATGAACTCTACAGCATCCCTTCAGAGTTCTCAGCCCCTTTGTATTTTCTTGCTAATTCTGGGCCTTTTTCAGCTCGTTAAGAGTGCCTAATACTTGAAACCCCAGTTAAGTGAGGTGTTCCTATATATCAGAGACCCTTAATCAGAAGCTAGTGACTGACTGACTCTCAAACCTCCGGTTAACCTGGCCCACCTCCTCCCTCCCCGGGATCTGAAACTCGTCAACAACCCCCCAGCCGAGTCGTCCTCCAAGCTCTCTGAGCGACTCCCACGGTGGACAGGCCGACTCTTTAATCGGGGTCTGTTCCGTTTTGGACAGCCCTCATCATTGCAAGCTGAATCGACACACGGAGCCTGATTCCCCAGAACGTCTATCGCACAGTCCTACGTCTCCCTTCTGGTTGGCCTAACTCTCCGTGTGTCTTTTTCACAGTAAGACAAATGGTTGCTCTGTGGTCTGCATAGATCTCCCCGGGTGGGCCTGGACCCCCCTACCAAAAACCACCCCTTCCCCCCCCGGGATGAACACTGGGCTTTCCAAGTCCCACAGTGGGGGCGGAGTCACACAGACAGAGATGCTCCGAGCTCAGAGGTGGCTCCAGATCCCGAGAGCGCCAGCGCTGACGCGGTCAGAGCTCCTCCAGTCCCACCCAGCCTCCCTCAAACACTGCAGAAAGCTGCCCACCAGGCAAGGCACACAGTAAATGTCAGCGAGAAGGGCTCTAAATCAAGGCAAGTTAGGTTGTGAGCTCCCTAAATCTCGGCTGCAGCTTCGGACACTAGCAGTGGGCCCTTGCTCCCTTCAGAGCGCTTCTGACTGCTCTGGTAGCGTCTTTGACTGTGTCTCCAATGTCAAGCCTTCCTGAAACCCCAAAAGGAAAGAAATACACACAAAGCAGGTACTTGTGTTTGTTCAACAATCTGGTGGCTCAGAAGTGAGAACTCGGGCCTGTGAGCCCCGATGTTCCCCAAGGGGAGGGGGTGGTTCCACCAACCCCACAGCACTTCCCCCAGCTGCCATCAGGGTGCCACTGGAGGTGGGTCCTTGACCGCCCAGGAGGCAAAGGTCTGGCCCATGCAATGCTCTGGGAAAGGTCAGGCTTAGCTCAGCTTGACACAGGTGTACTGAGCCCCAACCCTGTGCAAGACAGAACAGGTCAGAGGAGGATGAAGACCACATCATTGGAGAGCTCACTTGTTTGGCCAAATCCAAGGACCACTCTTCCTATAGGTTAAAAAAAGTGCTGAATACCCATAGTCTTGGACAGGAATATAAATACACGGAGCTTTCCTTCCAGACTTCCTTATTTGCTCATCTGTAAAGTGGGTGGATTGGACCAGAAGATCTTGAAGGCTCCTATTATACCTGATGTTCTTGGGGTCAAGTTGGGTATCTAGAGGAATGGGCAGTAAACCATGTCTACTGGCCTCACTTTCCAGGACAGCCTGTGAAGCACACGTGCACCCAAGCCAGCACTGACCGACGTCCCTGGCCCTCAGGGGCTGCCTGCACTGCTGCCCTCGCTGTCGTCCTCATCACCGCCACCCCCCGGCGTCCTGGGGTGTTCAGTGGAGCTAACGTTCAGGAGACGGTGGTTGCTCTAGACGTGACACACTGTCTCTTATTCGGTGGACACAAAAGCTGCGTTTGATGGTGTCTATTTTGGTTTTCATCTTGACAGCATCGCCTTGTTCCAAATCACTGTCCCTTCCCCATCGGCACGGGGATGCAGTGCACGGACGGCGCCGAAGCGTGACAGGGTGAGGGGTCACTTACACCACGGAAAGGGGTGGCTCTGCGAGCACGATGCAGCGGGCGAGCAGCAGGCACGGTCGAGGAAGCAGACAGGCTGAGACGGGGTCCCGAGTGGCCAGTGACCTTCCTGCGCGCGCGCTCGCAGGGAAGGGGGAGGACTTCAACTTCTCCATCTATTTTCTAAGCCAGGATGATACGCTTTGACATGATTATATATGTAACGTGTTTGATCTCTCTTCTGCTCCCTGCCCATCCACACAGAGACCCTTCAGACCGTCATGTAACAAGGAAAGGAGGACAGAAGAAATTTCCTCATGTCTACATACAGCAAAACATCGAGCTGTACCCCTCGAATACATCCAATTTTGATGTCACTCATGTCTCAATAAAGCTGTTCAAAGGGGGGGGGGACAGCAGAGGGAGAAGTGACTCTCAGAGCACAGGCTGCCACCTCCTCCTCCTCCTGAAACCTAGAACAGACACACTTTGGAAGAGCACGAAATACGTCCACAGGGTCACGGAGCAAAATCAAACCCAGAGCCCCGGCTGCACCTGGGGGCCCCCGATTCTCAGGGGGACCATATACGTGGTCGTCCAAATGGGGGCCTATTTGAGAATGAAAGGAGACATTAGGACCAATGAGCAGATATTCATTAATTAACAATCACCTCAACTTGACTGTCTCAGCCCAAAGGGGACTTACGCGCATCCCACAAACGTCAGACCTCGGGCGCGGGGGTCTAGAATCCTCACCGAAGGAGGAGCGAGAAGAACGAGGACAAGAGAAGGGAGGACGGCCGTGGGCACCGTCGGCTGTGGGCACCGCCGCCCGCCGCCCTGTCCTGAGAGAGCCCATCCTCCGCCTGTGGTGCTGAGCTTCCTGCTTCGTGTGTTAAAAGATTCTTTTAAAAAATAAATTACCCCCAAGGGCAGATAATAGGGATATGTTATTTTTGTCGATCTGTTCGTTTGCTTATTTTTCAAGTACTTAATTGACACAATAATCATCAGTGAGCCTCTGTCAAGCCACCTGATTTTTTAAAATTTCCCACCCTGTTTAAGTCCCCGAATCCAGGACTGCTCATGTGGCCCTCTCCAGCTGGCCGGGAAGGACCCCCGCCCACGCCCACGCCATGCCGAGAGCCGCCCTTGCCTCTCACTGCGCTGCGCTATTATTTTCTAAGTATCATTGCCCGGGACTAGTTTTTAACTTGGATACCCCTCCCTGCAAATCTGAGGGTCCGTTCCCTCGAGTCCCACGGGAGCAGCACCCTTTCCCCAGGATTAGCCCATCCCCAGGGTTCCCCCACCCCAGGCAGCTCCCCCAACATCACAGATACTGGAATTTGCCTCAGAACCATCTGGCCTGCAATGTTATGCAAACAGTGTCCCCACTGGCCAAACTGCTCTCTCCAGACCCCATGCTGGGCTGTTGTTATTTTTAAAGACAGCTCATTCAGCCGCTGCAGGGAACTAATTTCTTTTCAACAGGGCTACACCCCTGCCCCAGCAGCACCCACCCTGAAGCCCGGGCAGCCAGACAGAGATGGAGGAGGTGGGGGTGGGGGAATCCGTTTTAGCACCATTTCTAGGATCAAAGTCCTTTTTGACCCGAAAGAGCTCAGGCTGTTAGATTATAAATTGCGGTTTAATTAGAACCTTGTCAATCAACTTTTATCCCTGCCTTGGTTTGGGCAAATGGTTCGTACTTTGGCAAGTCATCAATTCAGAGTTTTGGAGAACACAAGCTCGGGGTTTTGTGTCAAGCAGAAAGCAGACGTGGGTGGTTTTCACCCTTACGGAACTTTTTTTCTCTCCTTTTGGAGAGCCAAGATGTACTCCATTTGCTTCAGAAAAATAACCCGAGATGTGGGAGTTTACACGTCTTGGAGCATCTATGTCTTGTTAATTCAGGGGCAGAGATGAGGGCACAGCTTTGTCTAGAGGGTAAAGTTTAAGATTTGTGTCAACCCCCTGACTCTGAGTTCTGACTAAGGGACTGACAACCTGGGGCAAGCCATTTAGCTACGGAGCTTCACTCCTTCCACCTCCAAGGTGAGAGCAGTGATAGCAGCTAACTCGTGGGCTCCCCATTAATATTCAGCTACGGTTTATGGGCCACCTACTACGTCACAGGCACTGGGCTAGGGTCTGAGGGTCCCACTGTCAATAAGACAGCCTGGCGGAGTTTATATTCTGAGCAGGAGAGGGAGGGAGGAAACAGCACATCAGTAAGCAGATAAAGATATGATGTAATGCCTCGTAGAGCTAAATGCCAAGAAGAAACATGTAATAGAGTGTAGGGAGAAACAAAAGAGGGAGGTGTTAATGCATGCTGAGGACTTAGCACGGCACATAGTAGGTGGTCAAATAAAGTCAGTGGTGAGATGATGATGGTGGTGATGATGGTGGTGATGATGATGATGGTGATGATGGTGGTGATGATGATGATGTTGACAGTGATGGTGATGATGGCGGTGATGATGATGATGGTGGTGGCGGTGATGGTGGTGATGGAAGTGGTAATAATGGTGATGGTGGCGGTGATGATGGCAGTGATGATGATGATGATGGTGGTGATGATGGTGATGAGACTGGTGACAGTGATGATGATGGTGATTCCTGATACTCTCTTGACACACCAGATCCCTTCCTTCCTCTATTCCATCCTTGGAAACAACACTTGACTATCCTAATTAGAGTGAATGAATGCCAAAATCATGCCCCATTTTTTTCTTTTTTTTCAAATTCAACACTTTTCCTTAGACTTGGCCAAAGGTTTTGGAGTCAACAGTTTCAACCAGACCTTCATTAAAGAGCAAAACACGTGCACAGCCCCCAAAAGCATCCAAAATGGAAAAGAAAAGGGTTCCTTGTATTTCCTACTTGGCAACGAGCTCCTCTTAAATCAGAACAGGACTGATTCAGCGTAGATAGAGTCTCTTGGAACCAGCTCCCGTTACTGCCCAGAGCCACACGTGGCTGAGCGCCCCTCAGCCACACCTGTGCCTTTGATTAAGTTCTGGGAGGAGAACTCTTGGGCCAGGCCGTCCATGACTAACTCAGCACTGCAAAGCAAAAAGCACCGAGGAACAAACTCGCTGGCCCCCCAGCCTTGGTGATTAGTGATCACCCCTTGGCAAAATAAAAATGACAGTCATTTCCCCGTGTCCCTGCGGCAGTGACAGAGTGCCCCGTTCCAAGGGCGTTTCTGGCTTCATCCCAAATATGAGGCCACCGTGTTCATCTAGTTTTGGACCAAATCCACACATTTGCCATGGAGACTGGGGCCAGGCTGAGCTGGAGAATGAATCATTCCCAGCCGTCTTTCTCTCTCCCTGTCCCCAAGAGTGAAGGCAAGAAGACAGAGGGGATGAAAAATGACACTAAGGGAACCTCAAGCGTTGCTGCCTCTGCTCATCCAGACGCATCAGGAGAGGGAGGCTTTGCTGTGTCAGGGGCCACTCAAGCCATGCTGCTAACTAAGATTCTACCGCCAGGAAGTGTACAAAGTTCCGTTACTTGAAGATTTCTCATTTCAGTGAAAATATTTCTAACTTAAGAAAAAGAGAAATCCATGGGGTGTTCTGGGATAGAGCACAGCTCTGAAAGGAGAATTCTAGAACCTGGTCTCGGAATGGTTAGGAATCTGGAGAGCACCAGGGCCCTGGTGGGCAGTCTGCCTCCAAAGGCCCCTGTCAAGATGAGTGAAGGCCAAGGACTCTAGCCTTGGGGTCAGTCGGCACCAGATTCAAATCCCAGGGAGGACAGAGCCTGTTGGTGGGGGAGGAGGAGGCCCACGTGGGTGAGTGCCGTGCCCCAGCCGTGGCCATGGGGAGGCGTCAGCCTGCTCAGGCTGTCGTAACTAAATACCACAGGGTGCCACCGGCTCGGAGCCCAGACCACAAACGTGCATTTTCTCACAGTTCTGGGGGCCTCAAGCCCGAGATCAAGGTGAGTGCAGGGTCAGCGTCTGGGGGGACCTCCCCCCTTGGCGTACGGATGCCCGTTTCTGACTGCACCCTCACGTGGCTTTTCCTCAGTGCGCACACAGAGACAGCGAGAGCTCTGACGTCTCTCCCTCTTATAAGGACACTAATCCTATGGGATCAGGGCCCCACCCTCATGGCCTCACTTAACCTTAACTGCATCCTTAAAGGCCTCGTGTCCAAATACAGTCAGGGCTTCAGCATACGATCTGGGGGTAGGGGACACACTTCAGTCCACAACAGGGGAACTGGCGCTGTGACTGGCAAGTCACTGGGCACTGGCATGAACCTAAGCTTGTCCTGCAGACACCTGCACACAGCCTTGCACTGTTTCCTGGGGCTCACGCCCAGGAGCGGAGTCACCGGATCCAAGGGCGACAGCTTTGAGCTTCTTGCTGCCGGCCGCCGAGCATGAGCAGCGCGGACTCACGCGGGTTTGCTCTCCTCGGAGTCACACCCTTAGACTTCTCACTTCCCGCCTCTGGATCCGGCTGCCGGGGAGGCCGGGGTCGGGGGGCCACACCCCCGCCCGTCCCCGCACTCCCGGGGGTGGAGTCTCCAGCACGGTGCTGAGAACACTGCGAGCCCAACCCCAGGCTCCGCAGCGGGGCTCCGTCATCTCTGCCCACACCCCACTGGCCAAAGCAACCCCCCTTAGGGCCAGCAGGGCGCTTGGGCAAGAGGGATCACAGCTGTCGGGGATCGGTGAGCTAGCCAGCCTTTGGCATAAAACTTACAAACCTTTCAGCCAAGACCACACAGCCAGGGGTGGCAGAGCTGGAATCAAACCCAGGCTGTCTGACCTGGAGCCACAGCCCATCCATTCACTCCCAGAGCACAGCTGAGGGCCTGACACTGTTTTGTGCTGGGGGATCAGCAAAGAGTAAAATAGGTTAAAAATACAAGCCCTAAGAGGAAGACAAATCCTAAGTAAGAGATGAAATAACCTAACAGGACGACTCCGGAGAGAAATCGAGATGGAAAGGGGGCGGCCCACGGACCACTTGCCGCAACACCGGGCCCTGGATTTGGGCAGCTCGGAGAAGTCTGCGCGTAGACAGACCCCCCGACTACGTCCACTCCGGCTGCCGGGCAGAGGGCAGACCGAAGGGGGCGAGGGCGGGAGCCAGGAAGCCACTGAGGACAAAAGCACTAATCCAGCCGAGAGAGTGTCTGGGGTTGGTCCGGGGCGGTACCAGCGCAGTGAGACAGACGGGTGTTCACGGTGGGCTTGCTGGTGGACTGGGAGGGGGCTGGGAGGGACTGGCCTGGTGTGAATGCAGGAAGAACAGACGTTTCGGGGTGGGCGGGATCAAGAGTTCAGGTTTGAACACGAGCAATCTCCACATCCAAGAATCCGCAGGAGTGAGTCCGCCAGGCAGAGAGAGGGCCGCGGTGGTGCCTGGCATCCAGAAAAGGCTCAGACATATGGACCCTGTGGCCGCTGCCTGAAGCCCTCACGGCGGGCTGGGCTCCACGCTGCCTTCTCATTACGGTCGGCTCCTTGCACTCATCTCCCGGGGAAGGGCCAGGAAATATGAGGTGCGACCTGACGTGGGCCATCCCGGGCAGCGGGGGCGGTCAGGGTCCTGTCTGAAGGGCAACCCTCCCGGGTTCACACCGCCCACGCGTCCTGAGACCTGATCGTGGCCGTGTCTTCTGTGAAGGTGGGGCACTTGACAGCTGATTATTTTTGCTGCCCGGCTTCATATCAAACACGCCAAAGATCAGTCACTTGTGAGGGGCCAGCTGTTGACAAGCAAGGTGGGAGGAGGCAGGCAGAGATTCACTGTCTCGGCCGGGGTCTGGTGATGCTGAGCAGCGAGTGCCTTCACCGCGGAGCCCAGGGCCACCAGCAGCCAGGGAGCCGAGGCTGGAGGGAGCTTGCGCCCCGCCAGCCTCTTGGCCTGGCGAGCTCCTACCGACCATGCAGGTCTCACCTGAAACGTCCCTCCCTCCCGCCCATGGAGACCCCCTATTCCACCCTCTCCTGGCAGCACCTGCCCCGCCCCCAACACCTCACATCCTGCGATGATTTCATTAACCATCTGTCATGACACGTTCAGCACTTACCCTCCACCTGACTGAGCTCCCTGGGGAGGAGGGACTCATCAAACCCACCCCAGAGCTGAGACCTGGTGGGGGGCGATCAGTATTTATTGACTGACTGCTGACAGCCTCCATGCAGGATGGAAAGGGAAAATCTGTGTTTATGAGCAAATACAGGTACAGTCATCATTCTGACCTAAGAGACTGAAACAAAACCAAACCTAGAAGATAGAATTCTCCAGGAATCTAAAACGGCTGCCTCCCATCTGTGGGCTACAGATGTTAGAATGGGGAAGGGACAACACTGTTTTAAGGGACAACAATGTGAATTCTTATCGGACCAAGTATTCTCTTTACTTAAATGTTTTATTCTGAAAATTGATACCGGTAAGTAGGCGAAAAGCTCCAGACCCCCACCAACTACACTCGCCAGCGTAGGACTTGGCCGGGCACCCCAGGCTCCATGTCACTGCTTCCTCACATACTTAAATATGCATCTTTAAAAAAATGTAGACGTTTTCTTTCAATAATAGCAGAAGCATCTTTAGAGAAAATACTCTGTGTGCCCATATGAACTGGATTATGATTTCTAAAATGCACGCTATTGCAATGACCGAATTTCTAAAATTAAGAGTGTTACACGTTTACAGAAGGCATTTTGTCAGGATATATTTTCTTAACTCACAGATATTAAAAGGAACAACGGTCATCCTGAGGAGTCTGGGATATTTCCTGACGTCAAACATAAAAAGGATGGGAAACTCTCATTTAAAATTCCATTTCAGCCACGACTAGGATTTGTCCCTGGGCCCTCCTGATAGAACAGCAAAGAGGACCAATTAGAGAAGCTCAGAGAGTCTAGAAAGTGCCTGCATGCTGCTGAGTGCTGCCCTGCACACATCTGCAAGGGTGCGTGGATGTCCATCTTTGTTGTGACCTTTGTCCGGGGCATCTTGGCGCTTTCCTGAGCACCCCAGCCACTCCTCCCTCTCACTCTTTTGTCAGCGTCCCAGTGAGGGCTGCTCCTCCCTCACCCACACCCTCCCGGCCAGAGGCCGGTGCATCTGGACTCAATGCAAAGGAACCCAATCAATCAGCGGCTTTGCCTACGACATGCCAGACAACTGCACCAGCGGGTCCTTTTCCTCACCAAGGAGGCCAAATGGCCATCAAAGGGCTGAGCCCAGCCCCCACCCTGGCGCACACCCCATGACCCATGGCTGTGAGTCTCAGGTGGCAGCAACACCTTCCATGGGGACCCACGCAGCATCTTCAACTCTGGCTGCTCTCGTCCCAGAGGTTTAAAAAGGGGAGGTTTTTAAAAGGACCCACAACCAGGTCTCACCCTGGAGACGCTGGGTTGGGGTCTGGGCACTGGTGTTTGCTGACGGCGCCCAGGTCATCCTAATGTGCAGCTGGCGTTGAGAACTAGCCAGCTGACTGATCGATCACACAGGTCACCAACTTGCCTCTTCCAGGTGCTGAGAGATAAGTCAACCAGATCACTTGTTGGACAAAAATCATTTTCAAACCAAACAAAACAATAAAAAGTTCATCCAGAGCCACATAGAGATTGACCCACAAAGATAAAACAAAACCACCCCTGTCCTCCAACCCCCAGGGGAAGAGACTGCAGTGGGATGAGCTGCCGCGAGAGCTCAGCTGGTCTGTCTGTGTGGAGTTTACTGCTGAAGCTGTCGCGCGCTCCAGGGCCAGGATGAGCTTTGTCCCTGAGGTTTGGTCACTTCTCTGAAGTGCTCTGCCAGGACCAATATCACTGGTTCACTTGTTACCCTGACGGTTGTTGAGATTTCCTCGCACACCCGCTGTGCTAAGTCACAAGGATACACTGATTACTGGGACCGGGCCATTGTTTTCAGATGGGGAAGAGTTAGGGGAGCATCACAGTGACTGTAGTTTATTCTGTCCCTTTTGTGCCAAGCATTCTGCTGCAAACCTGACATGCATTCTCTCATCTGATCACTACAGCAATGCTATGAAGTGGGGGAGTATTATAACAGTCAATCTCTGTAGAGGACTCTGAGGCTCAGAGATGTTAGGTAATTTGCCCAATGTCACACAGCAAATAGTGGCAGAGGTGGCACTCAACCGAGCCCATGACTCCAAGTGGACGCTCCTTACCTCACACCCCGCTGCTTCCCCCAGTGGCATCACCAGGACACGGAGCCACGGGCACAAGAGGCTGGCAGTGAATGCCGAGGCCCCACCCACTTCTGGAGCCATAAGAAGGTTTCCCCTCCAAGGCTGATCGTCGATGTCAGCTAATTTTCAGCTCTGTTTACACTGATTCCAGCATGGTCAGGAGGGAGCAGCGGTGCTGGTAAGTGTTTGACAACCTGCACCCAGAACAAAGCCCTAACTGGCGGAGTTGCCTGGTTTCCGTGATGTAAGTAGCCCCACCGTGGTGGGTTTAGAATTCCCAGCGTGACGTCACTGAGCTCAGGGCTGGAAGAGAGACCCACGGCCAGCTCTCGCCGGCTGGTGGAAGTGGGCTCCAGCAAAACTGGGAGGGGAGGACTCCGATTCTCTCTGGCCCAAGGTCATTTGAGGATTATGAGAGATCGTTTGACCCTTTCTAATTTTGGTTTATAGAAGAATTTTTAGACTTGAATCTCCATTACAGAAGGAACCATTTCTGTTCTTGCCATCTATCTATCCACTCACGGCTCCTGGCTTAGCGCCTGTTAAAGAGTCAGTCCTCTCGGGCTTGAGGGGATGATGGGGCAGCCAAGGTGGCGGTGGTGGGAGGCAGGCGTGGCCAGGCTGGGACTTACTGCAAAGGAAGAGTCGATGGGATTTGCTGCTGCTGGAGTGGGCGGGAAAGAGAGGGGTCAGGCCGGACCCCGAGCTCTTATCCTGAAGGTTGGAGTTGGCTTTTCCTGGGATGGGAACCACTGGGAGGGGCAGGTTTGGGAGGGCAGAAATGCAAACTCTGGTGTGGACATTCCGAGCCGCGTGCTGGACATGTAGTGGGATACAGAGTAGGCTGTGGTATGTGCCAGTTCAGGGACGTTGGAGAAGCGATAGGCAGAAAGGATTGGAAGACTCTGGAATCCATGAGTTGCTGGAAGACAGGAATGAGGTGAACACACTGGAAACGGTGGTTGGTGATGAGATGCTTAGAACTAAAGAGGGAATACATGTATCGGTCCACGCGCTCTTGGATTTGACCGTGGAAGGCATGGATAAGAGCTCTGGCAGAGAAGACGCACAGTCTCTGAGGGGCCAGGGATCTTGAAGGGCCGTCTGCAATTGTGCATCGTTATTAGGACCACAAGAATCAGGACAGAAGCGTGTTTGGAGAGAGTGAGAAATTCAGCATATGAAAGAGGTAGGTTTATAAATCATTGGGCCAAATGCTGGCTTTTTAATAAGTAGTCCGGGAGAAACTGGTCATCAATAGGAAAAAAAATTAGATTCTTACTTCAGATCATTTACAACAATAATTTACACGTAGTTAAAGATCTATAAAAAGCATAAAGCAAAATTTAAAGACCCTCTAGAAGAAAATGAAGATGACTGTCGACAACATTAGGATAGAGAGAGATTTTTCTAAACAGGATTGAAGATCCACAAACCAGAAAAGTTATATTTAACACATCAGACATGATACTGTTAAACGTCACTATGTGCTAAATAAAGAAAAGAGATCATCCGTGGGGTGGAAGAGTACTTGCATACACATATGTGGCACAGAATTGGTATTCAAACTATATATGAAGACACCCGTGAATCAGTGAGAAATGAAAAACAACACAGCAGGGACAAGGAGCAGGGGCCGGGGCCAGCGACTCACAGAAGAGGAGCCCCTACTGGCCTGTAACAGGGAGACGCCAGGTAAAGCCCAAATGAGGACCTGTTCCCCACCCGTCGGTGTGGAGAAAGGAAAGCACAGGTGTTGATACGGCCTGCGAGACGGGGACGCTGGCGGGGACGCTGGCACCGCCGCTGCCGAGAACACCAGTCTCTACCAGCACATGCGTCCCTCCGGGTGGGACGGCGTGCCTGCATGCACACCTGAGAGGAGCTCCCGGCCACACGTGGGGCAGCCCGTTCCTGCCGTGTGGTGCAGCGACAACTCGGAAACAGCACCGCCGTTCATCAACCGGAGAGCTGAGAACTGAACCGGGGGAGGCTCGCTCAACAGCACCTCCAGAGCAGCGTCATCACCACAGACAAGTCTCGAGCCTCGTGCGAAGCCAGCAAAGCAGGTTGCAGAAGGAAAAGGGCAACAGGAAACCACGTAGAGAGACTGCAAACACGCACACCGACCTCTCACGTTGCTTATGGATGAACCCACATGGGGCGGAAATACGTGCGTGGGAATGACAGACATCAGAATCAGGACTGTGGTCACCTCCACGGGACTGGGGACAGGTGCGCGGAGGGGTTTTCTTTCAGAAGATAATGTCCAAACAGACCACAGAAAATGTTCACGAGGGTAAATCTGGGCGGTAGGTATATGGTCACCGGGTTCTCTGTACGCATCTGCATGCTTGGCGTCGTTCACATTTTTAAAAGGACAGACAACAGTTCTTTCTTATTGAGCCGGACTTTAGATTCCAGATCTTTCGGATTTAAAATCTAAGTGGAGGATTTTACATATGTCTCTGTCGACTGGCATCACTTTGGGCCCTTCATTTCAACTCGCTAAAATTCGTTTAGTTCATAAACATTTATGAAAGCCTCTTCTAAATGCCAGGTCCTAAGTTGTGGGGTCTTAGAGGGGCTTTGGACATAATTGCCTACAATCTTTTGAACCATTACTTTCTCACTCATCTTATGAGAATTACTTCTGAACTTTGGGAATTCAGCTGCTTGATGAAATGATTTGTTTTCAGCCAAAGTATTTATAAAAGGAGGAGGAGGTCTGCCGCCCAGCAGTGCACGTAGTTAACACTGTCGTCCTGCACACTTAAAATAGCACATTCTATGGCAGGTATTTTTTTTTAGCGGTAGGACAGGATTGAGCACAGAGTGCCGTGGCAGGCCACTGCAGACTTCTCCCCAGATTAACTTCACATCCTAACAGATTCCACGCGCACGTGTGCACATGTGTATGCCTGTACAAACCACATTCCACCTACAAAAATGTGGCCCAAGTTTTAAACGATCAATTTAGGAAGAAAAGTATCCTGAAGCATTTTTCAATTGTATGCTAAATTAGCAGACAGAAAAAGACCTTGCTGGGCATAGATTCTTCGTGTGTCTGTTTAGGAAACCTAAGTGACAGTATTAAGGAAGGAAGAGACCCATCCCAGGGCCTTTTCTGGGGGACAGATTCCTGTCCGCACTTTCCACCCAGGTCAGAGGCTGGCGCCGCGGCTCGGGGGCCCCGCGGCCGGTTTCCATTCCTCTCCCCGCCTGACCACAGAATCTCTCCTTGGACAGCCCTCCCTGGAGGTGCCTCCTCTCGGCTTCCTCCGTGTTTTTATTTTCCTTTACCACTCATCTTTTCCTTTTTGTCTTGTTTTTTCTTCTTTGCTGTGCTGCTCCGTCAATATTTAGTTTCTAAATATTTAGTTTCTAAGTTGCTGTTCTTGTGCTGTTTAGGCAGAATCACTTGTAAACTCACCCGTTCACCACAGGGCTCCTGGGCCCTGGCTGCAGGAGGATCACCTGGGGAACCTCCAGAAGGCACCCCAGCCCCACACAGACCAGGTAGGTCAGAGTCTCAGGCTGCTGATATTTTCCAAAAGCTTCCCAGGTGGTACTGCCGTGCGGCCCCGGTTGAGAGATGCTGATTTCATAGACATGAACTAAACCCCCTGTGCACCAAGACAGGGGGGATCCTAAGGGGGTGATGAGGGGCCTCCCAGAGAGGTGACAGGCTGCGTGTCCCAGGGCACAACAGCAGTGCCCCTGTGGAGGGCTCCGTGCCCTGGGACCCTGACGCCAGGTAGGGCTGGGGTCGGCTTTGCCCTGAAAGCTGTCAGGATGGGCTTTCGGAAGGCGTGGCTCTCACTGGTCCTTGAGGGGCTCAGTGAAACGATGGGGGAGATGACAATCGCGCCTCTGAGTCGCAGCCCTCGGGAGCCGCCTCCGAGCCAGACACCGAGAGCGGGACCGCCACCCCGACCGCCACAGGCCGTGGCCCCGGCCGCTGCCGGCCGCTCGCGCAGGAGCTTTGTGTGCTCGTTCGCCCTCCGTGAGTCGCAGGCGTGCTCGGCTCGGGCGCTTCGGGGACCCCGTGTGCTGCCGCCAAGCTGCCTCTGTGCCCCCGCTGCTTCTGTTCCTGTGTCTGAGAGCAGAGCCCAGCTTTTCCTTGGGGACCCCTTCTCCGCCCTGAATGAAAGGTTGGGGCTGACCCCACCCTAGATCCTCGGTCCTTGCAACTCAGGTCTGGCCCATCAGAGTGTCACCTACTCCTGCCAGAATGATTGGCTCAAAGCGGCCAGTCAGTGCCACAGACAATTCCAGAAGTTTTGTGGCATCTGAACTTCACATAAGCTTGCTAGAGCTAGGGGGCTGCCCCCTTCAGGGGAGAGCAGGAAAAAGAATGAGACCCATGGAAAGAGAAGCAGAGACGGAGAGACTGAGCCTCAAAGCCCCTGGATCAAAACATCCCCAGAGTGGTGCGGATCCCGGGCCTTCTAATTCCAAAGCCACGGAGGGTCGCCGTGGCCCAGACCAGCTGCAGTTTGGCTTCTGTCAACCGGGAAGGAAAGAACCTCGGCTGGGAATGTCCACTTACGGGTCACAAAGCTGTTTATCGCTAGGTGGCCGTGTGTGCTCATTCCCCGGGCAGCCCTGGTTTCTGCTGTGGCTCTGGCGTGACTGACTGTTAGCTGTACCCCTTCACTCTCAGAATAGCCTGGTTGTATGATGAAGGACGAGGCTGCTGTTTTAGTTGTCTAGCATCGCGTAACAAGCCACCCCAAAATTGATGGCCAGAAACAACCAACCTCATTTGCACACGATTCTGCAAGTTGGGCTGGGCTCAGCTTGGTGGCTCTTCTGCTCTCTTGAGGGCAGTCATTTGTGTGGCTCCATTTAGCCAGTGGACGGACAGGCAGTGCTCAGCTGGGACACGGGGACCACAGGGCCACTCCCTCTCCATGTGGCCTCCCCAGCAGGTGGTCTGGCCTCCTATGTGGCAGCTCAGGGCTCCCACTAGTGCTGAAGCAGAGGCCGCCAGCACCTCTTAAGCATAGGCCTGGAATGTCCACAGCCTCCTTCCACTGCCTTCTGTTATTTAAAGTGTTCACAATCCCAGCCTGGGCTGGAGGAGCGGGGACTGCAGGGGGCTGTGGCTCGGTGGGAGACCCCCAGCTAGAAGACCAGCCAAGTAACCCCAGGCACCTCCTGGCTGGATCCCAAACATCTCGTTCCATCCCAGGGATGTGAGTGTCTGGTGGGGGAAGGACTCACTAGCCCCATCTTTCACTTTTCTTGGCCTCAAGAAAATGAATTCTGGGATCTCCCTACTCAGTGTCCCCCTGAACCAGCAGCATTCTCACCCTCGGAAACTGGCTAGAAATCAGACTCCCAGGCCCCATCCCAGACCCCGTGAATCAGAATCTGCATTAACGAGATCCCTGGGGACATGAATGCACCTCAAGGCTTGAGAAGCACCACTCTGGCTTCCGCACTCCCTCCGAGAATGGGCAGAAGGCGTGCACACGGAAACCACAGAGTCACGGCCAGATTCACGCACCACGGCACAAACAGCAGCTCTCCCACGATGCCCCTGGTCTCAGGCCCAGCTCTGCTGCTCCCAGGCGTGTGCCCGGGGTATAGGCTCCCGCTGATATCAGGGCAGACGGGGCAGCCCAGTTTAGAGCGCTCTCGCCTGGAGCACCCTGGCCAGCGGTGTGACCTTTGCCCTCAGTCTCTCCGCTCTTTGGCCCAACTGGCTGTAAAACGAGAGAGGGCTGTTGGCTGCGCTTCCCTCCAGGGCCCCTTCCAACTCTAAGACTCTGGGAATCCAGGAAATCCCAATTTAGATCCGCGGCTTCGGAAACTGGCAACAGAGAATGGAATCCGGAAGGCCCTGGCCATTGTGAACGCCAAGTCTAGACGCTGGAAAGGGGGCCACTGAGGCAGGAAGAAGTGAAAGTCCCCTTCGCAGCGCTGCCCCTTCCAGGAAGCAATAGCCAGGCAGGCCTCAGCACAGCTCCCGAGGCTGCGGTCTGGTTCCCCTGGGGCGCGGCCAAGCCCGCTGTTATTGTCCTCTCTGCAGCTCACCGAACGCTCACACCCAGCCGAGTGCTTCCTCCATGATAACACCAGTGGCAGGAGCTGCCCCGTGTCCTCCTGGACAAACAGGTGATGTTGATTTACAGCGTGTAAAAGAGACCATCTGACCAGCCGATGCCAGCTGAGAGCAACCGGGGCCGATAAAGGAGGCTTATCACAAAGGATTAGCAAATGTTATTTTCTCTTTGTTTGTTTGAAGTCCGGTGTTTGGACAATCGCTGTGAGGCCCAGCATGGCCAGGGCCAAGTTTAACAGTGACCACAGAGATGGCAGTGATTGCTCGGCGAAGATGAAACAGAATGAGATGCGCTGTGTGCCCAGGAGAACCACTGCAGCGACCGTCAGGCTGGTGTGACGGTGAGAGACACAGTGAGGGTTCGTGACCCGGTCCGGCTTCGGACAAAACAACCACATGAAGCAAAATTTCTACGTGCGGAGGATCAGGGCTTCTCAACCTTGATGCACATCAGAAATGGTCAGGGCACCTGTGTGTACCAGGGCTGTACCCGAGCAAGGAAATCCGAGTCTCTGGGGGTGGGACTGGGGTGTCAGTCATTTTCAAAGGCCACCAACACGAAGCCAAGTGTGAGAGATGCGCCCCAGATTAACGCTTCTCAAGCGCTCACGTGCATTCCGACCACTCAGAGATCTGGTTAAAATGCAGATCCCGAGTGGCTCTCAGGTAGGGCCCGAGGTTCAGCATCTCTGGCATCTCCTGGGGACGCCGATGCTGCTGGTCTGGGACCACGTGCTGGGTGACGAGGCCAGCTGACTGTTGCCCAAACGCCCCAGCGTTGCCCCCCGCACTCCTCGAAGCTGGCGGCAGGCGTGGGGCGGGGAGAGGGCCTGTCCTCTGCGGACAAGGTCCGCTCAGCTTGCCGTCGACCCGGAGGTCTCCTAGCGCACAGATCCATCCGCCTCCTGGGGAGCGATGGAAATGTCGGGTATCTCGACTGTGCTGGTGGTTTCCTGGGTGTGTACACACACATCCATCAAAATCCATCAGATTGTACCTCTGAGATACGTGTAGTTTACTGCACAGAAACTACGCCACCATAAAGTTGCTTCAGTGTGTTTTTAAAGTTGCTCTTGACCCAGAAGAGGAGAGCCTGGGGCACGGCTGCAGCGGGCGGGGCAGGACCCCCTCGGGCAGGCGCCCCGGGGCTGAATGGGGCTGGGCGCCAACTGTGGGTTGGAGGATAAAAGCTCATGATGAGGTTCTTCTTAAAACATCTTTTTTGAGTTACAGTTCACGCACCATAACACTCACCCGTCTAGGGTGCAGTCAGCGGTTTTGGGCACCCGTCCAGCGTCGTGCAGCCGCCACCACTGTCTAGGGTTAGAATGTTTGGCCAACCCTGAGGTCACCACTCAGGCCACCCTCTTCACACCCAGACCAGCGCCCCCTGCAGGAAGACCGGCTGCCTGAGGACTGTAGGAACATTCAGGAGTTGAACCCCGGGCTGGAAGCCTGCAGCATCAGCCATGGGCCGTCACCCACTCCAGGAAGCCCTCCAAGCCTGCCACGCCGTTCCTCCACCCCGTGCCAGCCCACAGTGGGGCACAGTGAGCACGTATGTGCCAGGAGCTTGCGCCCAGACCCCTGTCTGCTACGGTGTTGATGTCCAGGAAAGGGTGCGTGTGGTTTTGAACTTGTCCGCTGTGACTTCAGTAGAACGAACACTGAATTACTATGCAGATGGCTTCGTCTCAAGCCCACAGGCAGCACCTCCGGTGTCCTCGAGTGTCAAACAGAGAGGAACCCCTCCCAGTTCCAGGGCCGCCCCAGGACTTCCGCAACCCAGCAGCACTGAGACTTACCTCTCCTCTGAGGGTAAAGAAGCAATGCGAGGGTTAAAGGCTGGAAAGTTCTAGTTTAATATAAAGCAGTGGAGATCTCCTTGAAGTTGGAGATGCCTTCAGGGAGTAAGTCATTGTTCCTGGAGACATTTTAGGGCAATGCTGCCCTGAGGTGTGGCACAGCCGGCGTAGGCGACCTTGCGCCCCATGACAGGGCGCTCCTGCAGCTGAACGGCGGGGGCTCACTAAGCACTGACCGTACGCTCGCGTGTGACGCTCAGCGCGGGCAGCAGGCTCTCCAGAAGGATGACGGGGCTGCTGGTGAAGCTGGGGCCCCCGGGATGTACTGCTGCCACCCCACGCCCTGTCTGATAAGTGAGGCAAGGGTTTTCTGCAGGGTGGCAACACGCCCAACTCAGATATTTTCCAGAGGGTCCTGCTGGTGGGAGTAACTGGGCTGGGAGGGGGGGTGTTGGAAGGACACGTAAAAGGAGGAAGACATGTCTGGGCTTTTGCTCCTTGCCCTTCCCCCTTCCCAGAACCGGGGGCGGGGGGGGGGCATCCAGGGCCAGTGGCCATGGCCATCACTTATACAGGATGGCCGGGCAGGAGGGCCAAGGACCCACACCCGTGATGGCGCCCTAAGCCAGTAGAGTGGCCCTGAGACACCAAGTCCAGACGCTTCTGTGGGGAACAAGTAAACAAACAAGAGCCCTGACCTGCACCGGCCTCTGCTGGGTTCCCTTCGTTGCACTCGGCGCTGCTAGGTGACAGCTCTCACCTGCCGGCCCCCTGACAGGCAGAGGGGAGGGCCGGCCAGGTAAGACCAGGTCATTGTGGCCCTTTCAGCGAAACTGCGCCCACTCCTCCGGGCGGGCGGCACACGGCAGTGGCAGGCACCTTGCTGTGTGTCGGGGCTTCTCCGGACGGTGGCGGCGGGGGGGGCGCGTCGTGGGACAGCACGGCACCCCTGGCCTCAACCCCCTGGGTTCCGGCAGTACGCTCCCCACCGGCTGTGACAACCAGAACACCTCCAGGCACCAGCCCGTGTGCCCCAGGGGACACTGGGGACCACTGCTGCAGACACTAGCGGGAAGCTGGCTGACTCAGGGAAACGGGCTCACTCGGGGACTGTGAGCAGCAGAGGAGCGGGACCCACCGGGCTCTGAGGTGAGGACGCCCTGGGGGAGGAGGGTGAGGGTGGAAGGACCGCGGCGGCCGGCGGGCCGGGCAGGGCCTGGCCCAGGGCAGCAGGGAGGTGACGAGGAGTGAGGGATCCCAGACAGACTGTGACATGGCAGTGACGGGGTTTTCCGACGCTTGCGTGTGGGATGGGAGGCAGAGGAGTTGGGGCAATGCCAGGCTGCTGAGTCTGGACAGTGGGCGGGATGAAGACAGTGTTTTCTGAGATGAGCAGGATCACGGGTCAGGAGAGTCCCAAGTGCCCAGAGACGGTGCCGTGGGCGGCTGACACGGCGTCCCGCTGCTCCTCACGCTCCCTTCCCCGCTGGGTAGAACCTGGCTTTGACCCATCCCGTGGCTTTGAAAGACCTACCGTGAGCACAGGAGCCGCAGCACCACGAAGGCAATTGCTCCCTGGCCATGAGGTTGGTCTTTTGAACAATTCCAGAACACTGCCCCCAATGAGTTCAAAAGCCCTTTTCTCAGATGCCTCTGGGGATTCAACAAATGCACACAAAGTCCTCGCCGGGTCTGGGCGCCATCCAGCCATGACCCGCAGCAGCGCTGACCGTGACTTGCTGGCTGAGCTCTGCCGTTCCCTCGGAGCTGCCGGAGGTGCGTGACAGTCACCCGCAGCTCTGCCGGCACTCTTGTGACATCACTGTGCAACCTCTCCACCTCGAGGCGGCAGAGGAGGCCACTCGCTGCCTACGCAACCCCCATGTGGGACAGGGACCCTGGTGCTGTGAGTTGACACCCCTGGAACGTGTCCCAAGCAACCTCTCAGCCAGGCTCCTCCCAGACAAACACAGCAACAGTAACCCTCATCGTTGAGGGATGAGGTCCACCCTGGGGTGCTGCACTGGGTGCCACGCCAGCCACCACAGATGGCCGAAGAAAACCCCTCAGTGAAGGGGACCAGACAGGAGGTTTACCCCGAGAGCTTTGCCAGGGCTGTGAGAGGCAGGCCAGTGAAGCCTGGTCTGGGACGTTTTCACCAACCAGGTTCGATTCCCACCAGGCCTGCCCCCACCTGCTCACTCTGCCTTGGTCACGAGGCCGGACAAAGAGAACACAGACTTCACATTGGAGGCAAACTGGAAACAGACTCCCACTCAAAACCCGAATAGGTCAGAGGAGAGGAAAACGGATCGCTGCATCAAACTTTGAGCCCCGCTCTGCCGGCTGTGCAGTCTCCCCGCAGGTCGGCCCCTCAGTCAGGACGGGCGAGGTCGGCTGCAGCAACAACGCGCAGCGGCACAGGCACGGAGGCTGGTTTCTCTTCCAAGCCACGCCGTCTGCCACATGCTCCAGTCGCCCACGTGCCGGGCGCTCCCTTGTACTGACTCTGCCACCCTCGTGTGTTACCAGCCGCCAAGGCAAAAGAGTCACGGCGGACTGCACCCTGGATTTTAAAGCTTCCAGTCGGAAGCTGTGTCACTATTGCGCACAGTTCACTGACGTCATCACAGGGGCTCAGAGAGATGCAGGTCTACATGGGCCGGAAGTTGGGGGGCAGCCCCCCGATCACGAGTTGCTCTCACTGGGGGCCGCCCAGTCGCACACTGGCTCAGGCTGTGGTCCAGGCCGCACTGTTAGTACTTTCTAACAACAGCTATGGTCACGGTAACACATATTCAGTTATCAGATACAAAACACCTCTCCACACGCCCTCAATGAACTCATTCTTTGATTCACTTGACATGTATGGATTGAGGCCCTACTATGTGCTAAGTGTTGTGCAAACCAATTTACAATCATTGTCTCATTAACCTTTGGGATGACCCCATGAGACAGCATACGAGTCAGGGCTTATCAAGAAAGGGAACATTTAAGAATTTCTGTGCCAGGCTCTCTGGGCCAGTCAGGCCCAGAGGCCCTGAAACCAGGAGGGACACTCAGCTCAGGCTGAGGCCCCAGGAGGTGATGTTCCAGCCGGAAGGCCAGCGCTGGGCATTGTGACAGAGGCTCGCCCCTGCCGCCTCCACCGTGGCCCTGGCCCAAGCCTGCCTCTCCTGCGGCCCCCTTCCCGCCTCCAGCCTTCCTGCGAGGGAGGCTGCGAGCTGGCCTCAGGAGGCAGGACAAAGAGAAGCCCTGTTTAAACACCCCTGGGAAGCCACAGTTCGGCAAAGGCGCACTGCGGGCCATGCGTCCTATAGACGACAAAACTGAGCCTCTGGGAGGGTCAAAACAAACCGACAAAGTAAACAGCCATCCCCACCGGGCCCCCACCAGGTGGTGGCACAGCCAGGCCAGCCCGTCCGCTCCCCGCCCGGGGCTCACACGCAGGAGCACGTTCTAGGGGAGTTTTCTCAGCCTGGGAGGCTGCTGTGTCTAGACACACCACTTCCTCGCCGTCACTGCCCCGTCCCAGGCTCTCAAACCCCAAGTGCAGGGAGCAGACAGTCCCCCCGGGACAGCGCACTCCTCCCCAAGCCTCTGGCCCTGCCGGGCTGGCGTCTGGGCCTCCGCAGTGGCCCACGCGGCTGTCTCCCCGACTACGCCCAGGAGTAGGGCCAGGTGGGGCGCACGTCTCAAGCTGGGCTTACGGACTACCCCAGCCTCTCTGCTACCTGAGCATCCCGGGCAAACCCTTCACCTCTGAGTCTCCGCTTCCCCGACTGTGAAGTGGGCATAAAGCCGTATGTGTGTAGCCGAGCTCCGATTAGTACCGCTACGTGGGAGGGTGAGCAGGAAGCTGTTTCCAAGCAGAGAAAGGCTTCCCGCAGACTAGCCGGGGTCTGGTAGCCCCTCTGAATGCATCTGTTTCAGTTTTGTCGTAGACAGTTGTGGATTATGTCCTGGGGGGATGGTCACACCTTAAGCAGTGACGCCACAACCCAAACGTTCTAGTGATGGCTTTTCCCGACTCTCAACCAAGCCGCACACGTGACCTGCCACCAAGAGAGCCCCGGCCTGGCTCCAGCGTGGGGAGGCTGCCCTGGGCCCCGGGGCCGTGGGTGTGGGAACGCGGAGGCGGCAAGACTCACACCACCGGGGGCTGTGGCCTGGATTCACCCCTTCCTGTATCTTCTGTGAAAGAAGGAAACAACCCTTCTGAAACAGATCCCATGACGAGCAGCCCTGAAATCCTCACAGAACCAGACGTGAGAGCAAACGCCTCATCTGACACCTGGCGGCGTCTGCCCTGCCCCAGCCCACCGGGTCTCCTCCTCCAGAGCCGGCCGCTCCGCCAGCAGCAGCAGAGGGACACCGGCAGCGCTGAGCAGGTGAAGGAGAGAGGTGTGGCTGGGGATGTAGCCTGCGAACAGCACGTGGAGGAGTGGACGTCCCTGTGGGTCCTGTCTTCCCTCTGCAACCACAGGACCCTGGAGAGGCCACCAGCCTGGGACCCCCCGGCGGCAGCCTGGAAGCCACACCAGTGCTGCCCCCCACCCCCGCCCCAACGTGGGACACACCCCACGCAGGAGATGACTTCAGGTGGGACGTCGGGGCAGCTGGGAACCGCCCGGTGGTGCTCTCCTAAGTGCCCTGAGCCTCTCTCGGGCCCAGACAGCCCCTTTAACGGGCTGGAACAGGCTCTGCCTTGAAGCCTCGGCAGCCCCGGCGTCCAGCATGGGCTTAACAACAGCGTTAGGTCTCCTGCATTTGGTCCTGCGCTAGCTCCTAATGGTGATGAGAAGTAACCATTTCCACCGACCGCCACGCTGCAAATTCTTCCAAAACAAAATTAGGTAAAAACAAAACGAAACCAAAGACTTGACTTAGAGGAGAAACATTAAGGGCCGGACAACAGTGCAAACGGACCAGGGGTGTGACGAGGGGGAAAGACGTGACCATCCCGGCGGGTCACCCTCCTCGGGGGCGAAGCGGAGCGGGGCGTCCTACGGAGGGGCTGCCTCACCAGGGGCTGCGGCCAGGCCTCCTGGGGGTGTCATCTGTCCTCTGGCCGGAGGCACCCAGAACCGCCCGCTCCCCGGTCTCCCTGCTGCTCCTCAGTTCAGCACCTCGTCTTGGCCTGGGTTGTTTGAAAAACAGGCCTTTTGTCTTTTTTAAAGGAAACGTTAAAAACAAGAGTCGCAGCCACCACGTATTAGACTCTGGTCAACATTTCCCGGCGTTATCTCCTCGTCGCTCGCCTCTGACAGCTCTGGAAGCCTCGCCTTTCCCTGCCGGGTCGGGAGTCCCCTGACACCACGGAGCAAACGGCAGAGCCAGGATCTGGACCAGGTCCATCCAGCTTCGGGGAGGCGGAGTCACGAAACTTGCCACGAAAAATAAAAACTGAAAAACTGAAAAACTGAAAACAAGGGATGCAAAGAACATCCAACAAGCCAAAGAGTGAAAACAAGGAGAAGACACAGAAGAGCAAGGGACGGGTGGGAATCAGAGGAGACGGCGGGGGAGGAAAGACGAAACCGTAAAAACCGACAAAACGTGCGAAAGGACCCATTCTGCAGCACTTGGGCTGTTGCAATCTCAGGGGCGGGATCACTTCCCCTCTCTTTCCACTAATGAGATTCCTCTATGCTCAGCGTGTGACAAATCGGTTTGGAATTACAATATTTTGACAGCCTCCTAATTGGCCTTCCAGCCTCCACTCCCACCCCCGCCAGGCCACTCTCTCTGCTGCCAGGGACATCTTTCCAAAATGCAAATGTGACCTTGTACTTCCCTGCTTTGCTCTGCATTTTTCAATGGCACCCCTGTGGGCTGGATCCAGTCCCAGCTGACCCCAGGCAACCTCTGCAGCCTCCTGCCCTCCCCGCCTCCCTTCAAGGAGCCCCCAGCCACCACTGCTGGCGTGGGGTCTACTCCCCCATGCACCTCTGCAGACCCCCTGCCCTGACCCCTCTCTCCAACTCAAGACATTCCTGGGCTCCTTGGAGGACCCCTGCAATATGAATACCTCATTCTTTGCCGCAGTAGCACTGTTCCCACCTCTGCGGCTGGCTTGTGCAAATCTACCTTCTCCATTACTTCTAGAGCTCCAGGAGGGTGGGGCACATATTCTGGCTGTCTGTCTCCAGGGCCTCACCCAGGAAGAGAGTGGCAGAGGCCAAAAGAAATGAAACGACAGAACAGTTTGGTCAGTTGTTTCTCCCAGAAGTACAAGATCCAGTCAAGGCACGTAGGAGGGGTTGTCAGCCAAGTGTGGGGGACGGGCAGGTCAGGGAAGGCTTCCTGGAGGAGGTGACAGGTGAGCTGAAGGACGAGCTGGACTCTCAGCTGAAGAGGCGGGGAAGATTGTTCTAGGGTGGAGGGTTTGGAGTGGCAGGGAACTCGGCCTCTTTGAGTAGGGTTGGCGGGATGGTGAGAGATGAGGATGGACAGGCATGTCAGGGCCTGGAGTCCTAGTTACGGAGGCAGGTTTCATGGTGAGAGCAGTGGAGATACCTACAGGGTTTCTGTAGGCAGGAAGTAGTGTTAGGTTTCCATCTCAGAAAGGTCACTAGCCACAGTGGGAGGCTGGACTGGGAAGACAGGTGAACGGGTGTCATGTCTGGTTGTGCAGGCAGGGCACTGTACAACTGTAGGGGTACCACTGTCCCCTCTAGGGAGGCCGTGGCACTTGAAGAGGGCTGACCTCATCTGCTGGCAGGGATTCCTGTTAGACAGTTGTCAAGGCAAGTTAGTGACTGATGTTGGGATGTGAGCCGGTGGCCTGGCTGTGGATGCAGAAGGAGGGACGTGGTGGGTCCTAGAGACTCAGGTGTGGATCAAGGAGCTCTTGGACCCTGTGACTTGGAATCAGGCCCGGGGCACAACCCGTTTTCCAGCTGGGTCCCTGAGTGTGTTCCTTGTGGGGTCAGGGGGCCATACAGAGGTGAATTCATCATGACACTAATGTGGTTTGAACTTCGGGGCCTGAACGTGAATCGATCTCTTCCAGTGAGGTCCCAGGGTCATACGTTTGTGGGAAATTGGCAAAGCAAGATACTTTCTGTCTCCCTCCACTCTGACTTGCCCTCTGAGACGTGGTTGGCTGGCATCTGCAGTCTTGGGATTTGGCGGAAGGAAGCTGACATGTGAGGTCGGGCTCGTAGAGGAGGGGCAGTCACTCAGGTGCGGTAGGGACACCGCTGGCCGTCCTGGGCGCAGGCCCGGCTTCCTGTGCTGACTCACCCGGCACCTTGACCAGAAGGTGCAGAGCCGAAGGCTGGATGGGGGAGACAAACGTGCCCTGTGATGTGGCGCCAGAAGGAGAGGAGGGTGGGGAGTGGAGGGTGTGCAAGGCATGGGAAGCACACGGCCAGTCGCTGGTCTGCGGAAAATTCCTCCAAGCAGATGCGTCTGGTTGTAAAAGGAGAATTTGATTCTCTTGGACTCAAGGTCAAAACTGAAACTCATTTCCATCAGGAGGACACTCGATGGTGCAGCATATACGGGATACATGTGCCATCACTTTTAAAATCCTTTTTGGGGGGGATATTTGATAAAGTCTGAGTATGCCATTATAACTGGAATTTGGAAAGGCGTTTTGGAATGTTTCAATAAAATGAGTGAGAAATTATGGACTTCTAATTTGGGTGTATCTGAAAGGTACCTTCTTTTGTCATCTTTCAATTCCATTAATAAAGAATCAAGTGATAAAGTGAGATAAGATATTAACAGAATACGAAACGAAAGAGAAAACATTCTGACACTGAGAAGTGAATTATAACCGAAAGTGTCCAGATCATAAAAGCAGTAATTAATTAAAAAGAGGTCAATTTCCGATACAAGAAATAAAGAAGCACTTAGATGGTTTGAAGACCTAATTAGCATTGAGAAGTGAATCATGTAAATACATTGTGGAAATAGTCACATACCTGGCTAGTTTGACACAAAGTAATTGACATTGAGGAGGACAGCATAAAACCCACAAATAAAGACAGTGCTATTTCCCAAGAAAACTTGGAAGACCTGAAATCTTACAGCTCCTATATGAAAGATATTCAATAGACGTTTCCCTGAATTTGACAACAGGGTTAAAAATTTTCCCAACTGTCACAGTTGGGATCTGTGGGCCAGACAGAAGTAGAATTATGTATGTGAAACTAAAAGATGTTTTTCTGAGCTACCAACAAGCACACACACACACACAAAAGCAAATTATGACCAAATACGTCACAGGAAATACTAAGTTATCTTTCTTCACTCTGCAGAAAATGCAACCAAATCTGTATCCTATGAAAAGGAGATCAAAGCATATGCAGCCCCAAAAAAGGCAGGAAGGAAAAGTATAGATGTGACCCAGGCAGCTAATTAGTAAAACATTATGTTAATTGGTGGATTTAGTGGTGTTTGACCCATTTGTCAGGTGTTTAAAAACTGCCATTTGCCACGGTTTCTTTTCTGACTATTCACTTTTGTAACTGCTTTTATACTTGGATTTTGAATTAATTTTCAAGGGCCCCCAGATTGTACACTGTTTGAGCCCAGAAAACCTGACTGTGCCACTGGTGCTGATTTCAGACCTCCCGAGGCTCACCAGGGGTGAGACTGATAAGAGATGGTCCGGCCGCAGGGCTCGGGCTTGGAGCCTGGCCGGGACCCCAGCTGAACTAACACGGCTCTGCTGGTGGGTTCACAGACCTGGGGCCTCTGCAGGCCGCCCGCTCGTTAATATTGCCCGGCTCACATCTATGAAGTCGCGCTCTGTCCTGGAGCCAAAATAACACGCTTTAAGCTCGGATACAGTTGAAAGTGAAACCGCATGTTTTCTAAAGGTTTAAAAGCTCGTTTGAAGGAGGGCAGAGGGTCAGGAAATAAGGAGCTGCATTTACGGAGATTTGGCAACCCTTCCACTAGGAGGAGTCCCGCTTAGAACCTGCGCTCTCACCCTGCGCGCTGCCCCTGGCGGGACGGGCAGGCCGGCCCGCCTTCGTGTCCGCGGTGCTGACAAGGGCTCAGCTTCACGAGTCAGCTCCCTGGAGCGAGATGGGCTCAGGTGCATCAGAGACCAAGCGAGGGCTCGGCCAGGGGTCAGGGAGAAGGAAGCGGGATGCGGCCGGGGAGAGCCCTGAGCTGCCGGCCATCGGGTACTACAGCTGGCCAGGACCTCAGGAATGATTCACTCCAAATGCTTCTCACAGGCCCAGGGCTGAAAAACCAAATCCCAGGAGCTAATGCGTCTCACCTGAAGTCACTATGAAACCTGGGGGGCAAAGTGTTGATCAGAAATTTGCTTTTTACAGGAACCGTCAGAATCCTATTCATCAGATCCACACATAGTTGGTATTCGGATTTTTCCGTTTGACCTCACTGCTGGGGAACCTAAATGGCTGTTTTGAGATTTCCCCAGTCATCATTACACATCACCCTGGGGGCCCTTTTATCATAAATAACAACAACAAAAACATCAGAATAGGAAGAGTCCCTCCCCTCTGGGCTTGCAGTCCAGGAGGCCTTCCTGCTGCGTCAGTTCTCACAGGGGCTCTGTTGGGTAATGCCAGTCGTCCGCTTTGCAGGAGAGAAAACGGGCTCAAAAAATATAAAAAATATCTGCACAGCAAAGGAAACCATAAGTAAAACAAAAAGACAACCTACAGAATGGGAGAAAATTTTTGCAAATGAAACCAACAAAGGCTTGATCTCCAGAATATATAAGCAGCTCATACGACTCAATAAGAAAAAAATAAACAACCCAATCCAAAAATGGGCAGAAGACCTAAACAAGCAATTCTCCAAGGAAGACATACAAATGATCAATAGGCACATGAAAAAATGCTCAATACCACTAATTATCAGAGAAATGCAAATCAAAACTACGATGAGGTATCACCTCACACCAGTCAGAATGGCCGTCATTCAAAAATCCACAAATGACAAATGCTGGAGAGGCTGTGGAGAAAAGGGAACCCTCCTTCACTGCTGGTGGGAATGCAGTTTGGTGCAGCCACTGTGGAAAACAGTGTGGAGATTCCTTAAAAGACTAGGAATAGACTTACCATATGACCCAGGAATCCCACTCCTGGGCTTATATCCAGAAGGAACCCTACTCCAAAAAGACACCTGCACCCCAATGTTCATAGCAGCACTATTTACAATAGCCAAGACATGGAGACAGCCTAAATGTCCATCAACAGATGACTGGATGAAGAAGATGTAGTATATTTATACAAGGGAATACTATTCAGCCATAAAAACTGACAACATAGTGCCATTTGCAGCAACATGGATGCTCCTGGAGAAAGTCATTGTAAGTGAAGTAAGCCAGAAAGAGAAAGAAAAATACCATATGAGATCGCTCATATGTGGAATCGAAAAAACAAACAAACAAACAAACAAAACAGAAATACAAAACAGAAACAGAAATAGACATAGAAAACAAACTTGTGGTTGCCAAGGGGGCAGGGGATGGGAAGGGATAGACTGGGATTTCAAAATGTAGAATAGATAAACAAGATTATACTGTATAGCACAGGGAAATATATACAAGATCTTATGGTAGCTCACAGAGGAAAAAATGTGACAATGAATATATATATGTTCATGTATAACTGAAAAATTGTGCTCTACACTGGAATTTGACACAACATTGTAAAATGATTATAAGTCAATAAAAAATGTTAAAAAAAAAAAAAAAGTAATGAAAAAAATACATAAAAAATAAGGCACTCGCCCAAGGTCAGGCCGGGGAAGGAAGGGCCCAGCAGGGACTGGAACCCGGTCTCACGGTCTCAATTCTAGTACCCTGGGATCTACTAGAAACCTCTCGGGGCGCTTCCCTCAATTTCCCTGTCGTAAAATTTATGGAAAAGGCAGCCTGGCTTCTGGTGGGAAGACCCGTCCTAACCGCAGAGCAAGGCTAAGCGTCCACGTGCAGCCGGCGCCACAGCCGGGGAGCCCGGCCGTCGGCAGCGGGCGTTGGCGCTGCCGTCTCTCTGCCCGGCAGGACCTGCTCACCCGTTACCTTCTCAGGGCCTCCGGGCCTCGTGGATGATGGGAGCCCCGCGACTCCCTCATTTTACCTTGATTATCCCACGGTCTTCATTTCTTCCATTGCTTCGTTAATGTCTGGTTCACTGCAGTGGATTTTAAGTTCCAAGAGGACAGAAAGCTCCAATCAGAGAGAATCCTTTCCTGTCATCCGCCTCCATCCTGTCGTGCTGAGTGTGGTGGACGCGGATACCACCCAGAGACTTACACAGGGACATCAGTCCTCGTTGAATGTGACTTCCTTGAGCATTACTGTTCCACACCGTGCTATGCAGGGGCAGGAGAAGATGGCGGCTTGAAATCTAAGTTCTGTCTTTTCTGGCTGCAAAAGCCCGGACAAGGGATGAGACATTGCTGAGCCTCAGCTTCTCAGTCTGTAAAATGGATCCGACAGCTGTGGCCCATCCCTGGGTAGCTCCTAATACTAAATGCAAATCCGAAGATACAACCCAGGTCCTGCCCCAGAAGAAGTGCTCAGGACACGCACGCAGCTAAAGAACAAAACTGAGCACCAAGCGTTGGAGCCGTTAGACACCCCCAGGGTCTTATTCCCTGGGGTGGCTGACTTTTAGTGGGCTCAGGGCTGCCCAGAGAGCTGGCAGCGCATTGCGTCTGTGCGTGTCTGGGAGGGTACTTCCGGTGAGACTAGCACTTGAGTCGGTGGACCGGGTAAAGCAGACCACCCTCACCAGTGGGTGGGCACCTTCCAACCCACCGAGGGCCTGAGCAGAACCAGAAAGGGGAGGGGCACTTTGCTCTCTCCACTTGAGCTGAGACGTCCATCTTCCACCCTCAGACGTCTGACATCCTGCTTCTTGGGCTTTTGGACTCAGATGGTGACTTACATCCTCAGACCCCTCCCCATAAACCCACAATTCTTGGGCCTTCAGACTCGGACTTCCCTCCTTCTCCAGCTGGCTGACAGCAGAGCCCAGGACCTCTCAGCCTCCACAACCAATTCCTATTATATACACAATATAAAATCTCCTATTGGTCCTGTTCCTCTGGAGAACCCACTACTGTCTAACACTGAACCACCGCTGTCAACTGACCGGGACATTGTGACCAAGTGTGGCGCTCCCACTGCTTGTTGAATGAATGTGTGAGTGAGTGAGTGAGTAACTGAATGTGGGACCAGCAACCTGGGAGCCCCTCCGAGTCATCGATTCTCTTCTTTCAAGGACACTTTCCAGGACGATGAGTGGCAGGCTGTCAGTGCGAATGTCTTCAGGGGCAAGCGGGTGGTCCACGGGGAAAAAACAGTAGGGACTCAAATGTCACTTTGCTCCCCACCAAAGACATCAAAAAAACTGGATGTTTGAAACACGGTGGTCAGGAAGCAACAAGCATCTGCAGGTCTTCCTGGAGGCCACCAGCCTACACCCTCTGACACGTCGCCTGGGGACGCCTGCCTGCTGGTGATAATTCTAAACGAGATGTTCCAGTTCCCAATCCCTTATTTGAAGCCGCTGGGGCCAGCTGTAGGCAGAACCCAGAACGCAGATGGATTTTAAGGAGGTAAATCCATAAATCCTGTCATTTTCCCCCAGGGGCTGGGGGCTGCCCTGTATCTTCAAAGTGTCCTGCAGTGAATGGTTGAGCTGTCAACTAAGGGCAGATTTTTGTCACCAGCTGAGGTATTTTTAACATCGGTTTTGGCTTGTTGGATGTTGGAATTGTGGGTCTGCATTGCCAGGGTTCTCCATCTCTCAGGCGGATCCCAGTAAAGCGACTGCCGCTGGTCTCCACCTGCCTGTTTTCCTTTGCCCGGTGGCAGAGCCTCACGGCATCTCCTCCAGGGCCAGACGCCTCCCCTGTCGTCCTCCTCTCATCACGGACCTCTCCATCCAGGCTTCCGAGAGGTGTGGACCGTTTTTCCTCCCTGCATACCTTGCAGGGTCCAGACGCTGAGCGCAAAGGCTGGCTGAGCTGCCGACTCAGGGGAGCAAGCTGGTGCGGGTCGCCCGGGAAGCCACGGCGCAGCAGGGCTGGAGTCTCATCTTCCAGGTGCTGCTTCCAGGTGTTCGTCTCCAAGACAGACACTCGCCCAGGGTGTGTGCCATGGCTGAATCTGACGAGGAAGCAGGCGGCCCTGGTCCGTATCCTTCCCCGAACCTCTTGCTGTTGGCAATCATTTCTCCTGAAACTGAAAATCCCTTTTGTCTGTGGGAAAAACCTCATAAAAGAAGAACAGCCCAACCGAAACGCACACTGGTTTCTATTTATAATTGGGGGAAGGAATTTTGCACAGATTCGACTCATCTATGAAAAAAGAGCCAATTGCTCAGAGGCGGAGGCTTCCCACTTCCTATTAGCGTTCATTTTTTAGGTCACCACTCAGCTATTTGGAGATTGTTTCGTTTGAAGATGATCTCCTTATCGAGGACGCTGGGAGACGCTCAGCGCGCCATACTAGGAAGGCGCCATCGGCTCACACGCAGGACAGTCACCCTCTGGCCACCAGACAGTCACCTGCCGAGGTCATCCCCCAGGAAACCTCAGAGTGGGGGGAAGGTTGAAAGCAGGACTGTCCTCATTTCCTGCCCACAGACAGGAGGAGAGGAAGGAAGGAGGAGACGAGGGACCGATTTCCAGGAAGGCAGAGGTGGGAGGACGGAGCTGGGATCTCCAGCCACTCTTTCTGCCTTGCCTGTCTGCGGCTGGCACGTCCTGTGGAAAATGAAGATGCCTTTGAATGAGTTTCATTCCACGGTAAGATCCAATCTCGAGGCTGGAGGAATCTGGGGAGACTTGAAACTTTTGGCCCCTTGGCTGAGTCTGTCAGTCTGTCTGTCCAGCTAGTGGCCATGGGGAGGTCAGTCAGGCTCCCAGCCGGCCAACTGAGATCCAACAATAGCCTGACCAAATCGATGGGGCTTCCTGCCAATCGTCCACTGGAAACCCGCAGAGCTGGATTAGCGGAACAGGGCAGCCCCTTTGCTCCTGTCGGTGTAAACCTGGGGACCTGGTCTAGGGGTTCATGAAAAAGTAAGATAACTACAAAAAAAAAACAAAAACCAAAAAAACAAAACCACCCAGCAATAGTGAATGCTGCTAAGTGGTGAGCATCTGCAGCTACTGCAGGGAAGGACTTTCTTCACGTGAATGTTCTCGGTCAACTCCTGTTTCGGTTGAATTGTGTCCCCCAAAAGGTGTTCGAGTCCTAGCCCCCGCACCTGTGAATGTGACCTCATCCCTTGTCTGGAAACCGGGTCTTTGCAGGCGGTCGAGTCAGGATGAGGCTGTCAGGTGAGCCCTAATCCAATAGGACAGAGAACTTAGCAAGAGGGGACTTCGTCACAGACAGACACACATGGAGGGACGTGTGTGCAGGCAGGCTGACGCACCTACGAGCCAGGGGACACCAGAGGCACCACAGCCAGGACACGGCCTGGAGCAGACCCTCCCGCACAGCCTCCCGGAGCCGGCCCTGCCGACACCCTGAGCTCAGACCTGCGGTCTCCAGAGCTGTGACAGGGTACATCTCTATGGCTTAAGCCACCCGATCTGTGGCCCTCTGTCCTGGCAGCCGCGGAGAACTAGCAGGACTCCACACCGTCCACGGTGGGTGCCTGTGTCATTCCTACTTCACAAGCGCAGAGCTAGAGAGGAACTTCATGTTTGCAAATAGTAGAGAAGTTAAGTAACTTCCCCAAGTTCAAATAGCAAGTGACTGATACTGTCAGGACCTGAACTCTCTGACTCCCTGACTGTAAAGCCCGAGGACACTGAGGATCCCCACAGAGGTCCCAAAACGTGTGCAGGTCACTTCATCCAGTGGCCGCCAAGTGCATGTGTGGACCTGGGTCCCTGCCAGGGCCCAGCCCCCCGACACCAGGCCGGCCTCCACTCTGATCCAGGCAACGAGCACACTCGGGTCTGGAGTTTGGGTGGTGCTGCGAGACGCCCATGCTCTCAAAGGAGCAGACGGCAGAGCAGGGGAGGGGACTGAACGGGGACATGCGTGCCACAGCGCCCACCACACTCACTTCTCACTCCGGGCCGCGCAGGCCGGGGGGATGTGGGGGGTGGGGGGGCAGGCCGCCTGGAAGGGAGAGGGCACTTATTTCCAGAATATCGGTTTACCCCGGGGGAGTTGTTGCAAATGTCGCCTTTACATTAAAGCGGTAATCGTAAGTGATCTTCCCGGCCAACCTGTGCTCAGCTGCTGGTGTAAGGCCCTGAAATGAAAGCGACCTCAGCGAAGTGAGAGCTGCTTCTCTCTTCACGTGAAGGGCGGCCACGCGCTGGTGCCGGGGCTCCGGGTTTCCGAGCAGGAAGGAAGGGTTTGAACCATGCACGCACACACCCACAGGGACAGCAGGAGGACTCCAGGGGCGTGGGGACCCATGGGCAAGAGTGGGGACCAGGGGATGTCCGGCTTGGCTGGAGAGAAGGGACCGAAGGGTCGTAGGGGATGTTAGATTGAAGAGTCGGGTTGATGTCCAGCCACCGACGGTGGCTGAGTAGAGCGGCGTCCTCTCCAGACGGCGGTCTGGGGGAAGGAGGACCAAGCAAGTGTCTTTCACATGCCCACACCCTCCTTCAGTAACAGTGACAGAGACCACAGAAGATGGTCACTGCTCTGGCATGAGGGCTGCCCACACACCGATGAAGAGGACTCTGCGGTAAGCTGGCCTCACCCCCAGAGAGGGTCCTGACTTCCCTGATTCTCATTTCGGTCTTGTTTCTGTTCTGGGAGAGAAGCGGGGGCAGCCGTGACGTGAGGGGCCTGGACGGAGCGGCAAGTGGACGGTTTACAAGTAGATTGCGCTGGCCCATCAGTGCCTTCCCATGTCGTTGACAGATGCAAGTTAGCAGCCTGGGTTCTTCTTCAGTTTGCTCTGGTTGCTGGACTCTGCTTCTCCGATGACCGCACTGTCCTGAGACTGGACCACAAGGGTGATGGCCCTGTAGACGGTACGTCTGTAGGTCCACACGTAGGGTGGGGTCACTTCTAAGTCCAGTCGGTAAAGCAAAATGCACATGTGGTTGAGGAGCCCCTTGAAAGCCGTTTCTGGGACGGCAGGACTTGAGCCCTCAGGAAGCTCAGAATTCTAAGCCTTTTTGGTTTGTCTACGAATCTTGGCCATGGGTTCCCTTTTCCTGGGGCTGGTCTAGTTAAAACAGGAGGAGAGGAATTTAAAACATGCCTTCTTTTCAAGCACATCTAATCAGATTCTGGTACGAGCGCTGCCTGCCTGGGTGTGCACATCACGGTTGCACCGGGTGCATTTCACGGAGGAGGAGGGAGTCCCTTGTCCCCGCGAGTCACGCCTGCCTTCTCTGCCCCAGACCCTTCTTCCAGGAGCCAAGGGCGTCCTCTTTCTTGTCTGCTCCATCTGACAGATGCACTTTTAAGAAACAGACTCTCCATGCATTTCAGCCTCAGGGCTTGGCGACTTCCCTGTGCCATTCGTCTTTCTAAAGCGGGAACATCAAGGTGGGAAGAAAAGGAAAAGTCAGCAAGCAGGCTGCCCGGAGCGGGCTGCCAGGGAAGGCTGGAGCCCCCGAAGGCCGGACTGCCACTCGGAGGCCGGGGCCAGGCGGCAGGCACCCTCCGCGGCGCTGATGGAAACCTCACAAACGGCTCTTTGTCGCCCCGCTGGGATCTGGGGCGTCCCGTGAGCTGCCATGCACACACGCCCACTGGATTAAGAGCCGTCAGACTGGTTCCCAAAGCAAACACTGAGTTAGTTTTTCCAGCATATTCCTTTCATGTCTGGGCTGCTCCAGGCTTCGCTGGGTCACTGGGCTCTTTGTTGCCGGCTTCGCTGAAGCCCCCAGCCCCCTCCGCCTTGCTGGCTCCTGGAGTCCTCTCCCCTCTACGCCCAAGTCCTAATACAGTATTCCATTTCACTTGGGCAAGAAGAGCCCCAGAGAGATTGGCCTTTGAAATGTGTGAGTCGGTGAGAAGGAGCTCCTGGAAGTCTCAGATCACATTCCTCTGGGTCCCTGGCACGTGCTGGCCTGAAGAAGCCGAGTCCTGGTTTCAGGATGTGTCCCAGAGTCTGCTGGCGCATGCGAGTCTCACGTGCCCCACAGCAGGGATGGTCTGACCACGCCGCACCACCCCCAACCCTTCTTAAAGTGCACCGGGGGCTCCCCCTGCCCTCAGGTCACAGCCACACTCCTCCAGTGGTTCGTAAGGCCGCGTGATCCAGCCCCACACTCAGCACCCCCCCAGTAACTCTGAACTGACTTTGGTTCCTTAAACGTCCCTGTGCTCTCTTACTGCCACAGCACAGGAGGAAACCTGTTTGCCGTTGGTGTCAGTTATGGTCCAAGCAGGAAAGTAGGAAAAGCTCTGAATATCGAAAACAGAAAGAATTTAATACAGGGAAATGGCTGCACAAATGATGGGTTTGGTAAGCAGCCAGCCAGGGGACAGTGAGGCAACCCACAGGTGAGGCAGAGCACGGGCCTCTAGCAGCACGAGGCTGGGGGTGGAGGGGTGGGTCACCCGCAGCAGCAGCGGGAGCAGTGGAGGAGGGAGAAGAGACAGTCACTGCTGGATACACCACCCAAGGCATGGAGTGGGCAGGGAACCACCCCGGCTTCTCCCCTCCTCCTGTCTCTGATCTCCCCCAGCGCCCTCGCTGGCTAAACCAACGGGAAGTCGGCCAACACAGGAATCTGGGAAGGTGGTCTGCGGATGTCAACCTGCCCATGATACAAAGCAGGACAGGAGAGGGCAGGGAATGGTCCTGAGGGCCAATAAGAGCGACACCCCATCTCGGCCTCAAGGTCTGCTCAGGAACCCTTCACTCCGTATCTGTACTTCTTGTCTCATCATCTGCATCTATTTCTCAAAGCTCTGCCGACTACCAGTGACAGAAAATTACCTACGCAAGGAAAGGAACATTGGTTTGTCTAACTGAAAACTCCAGGTCTGGGATTCAGGTAGAGCTGGATCCAGGAACTCAAACAAAGAAAGCAGTTTCCATTTGGACCTTGGCAACCCTCAGCTCTGCCTTCCTCTGTATGGGCCCCATTTTCAGGGGAAGCAAGCTGGCGGCTGCAGGCCTAAGGCCCGCCTTCTCAGCCGCATCAGTGGAAGAAGTGTCCTCTCTCTGCCACTAGCTCTGATCAAAGCCCTGGAGCTGAGTCTCCCTGGGCTGCTTGAACCACCTGCCAATATTTGAGCCAATGACTATGACCCAAATAGCAGGATGTTCTGACTGGCCAGGTCTAGAGCCAGGAGCTGGGAATCAACCCCACCACACGCACAGACTCAGCGGGGAAGAGGACGTGACACCAGCACAGGGGGCGATCGATGCTGGGACGATGAAAGGATCCTTTGCTTACATCCAGCCCTGCCTCAGCCAAAGAGCAGAGGAACTTATATCTGTCACCTGACCCTCCCTCCCACCGAGGGGCCACACATCCTACCAGCACTGTGTTCTGTTTCCTTCTCAGAGGTCTGCTCTTCCTGTAGCCTGCATTATCCAGTCTCCCAAGACCCCCACATCAGCTTTCCCGTTTGTTCATCCTCATTACCCTGAGGAATAAGCAGGAAAGAAGTTTTTCTGGCCTCCTAGCAGGGAAGACTGAGGACCAGGCGGGTGGAGAGAGGTGCCTGGGACTATGGTCACGGCCACCAACCTACTGAGCACGGAATTAACACCAGGCTCTAAATGCTCCTTGTGTATTAACTTCTCTGATTCTCACAGTGACCCTGTGAGACAGTGACCCTGTGAGGCAGGCACAGTTATCCACTGTCCCGACAAAGACACCAAGGCTCAGAGAAGTTAAGGCGTTTACCCAAGGTCACATAGATGGTTAGTGATGGAACCAGGAGTTTAGATCTGACTCCAGAAAATGCAGTCTTTATGCCCTCCCCAATTCACCTTTTCTCTGCCTAAACATCCCAGCTCCTCCAAGTCTGTCTCCTAGGCTGCCGTAGCATTCCCGCGCCCGCGCTGGGCAGGGCGGGTTTACACCCACTTCCCGGCGGAATTACCAGTAGCTCCCATTCAGCCTGGACAAAGCAGCAAATGACCACCCCAGCCTCAGCTAAAGCCACAACTCCCATCATTGTGCTGACCGCCCCACCCTGACCCCAGACCCCACTCCTTCCAGCACCTCGCCTGTAGGGTGGGGGCACTGCCCCAGAACAGCAGCTCGGCACCCCTGCTCCGGCACTCGGGGTCCAGGAGTGGAGGGCACTGGCAAGCTCAGCTCAGCTGTTCCATCTCGAGCCAGGCCCCCGACAGCCCCGCACCCGAGATGTCCCCGTTCCCTCTTTCATGTCTGACTTTTCCCATCAGACTCGCCAAGCACAAGAGTGAGGCCCCGGTTTTAATTTCTGAAGCACTGTTGAACAAACCAGTTTCTCCTCAGGGACTGTGACCTGGGGAGCTCTCTCAGCAGGAAGCTGCGGAGGTGACAGATGGAATCCGCCTGGACGAAAGCGGCCAGCGCACTGCTCTGCAGCGTCCTGGGCTTGTCCCAGGATGCGTGGGGACGGGGATCTGTGGCGCTGGGCTGGCCGAGAGCCTGGGGTCCTGAGGGAGCCACGGGGGCCATGGGGTCTCTAGGTCCACCCACCCCTCCCCACGCTAGACAGGGAGACCCACTGGCTCACCGGCTCACCAGAAGACAGCTTTCAAATGTCCGAGCTAGAATGGTCTCGGGCTTTTCCTCCCAACGTCACTTTATAGGCGCAGCAGTGAGAAGGGACCCAGGGCCAGCCCTCCCAGCAAGCAGCCCACCCCGTCCCCCTGCTCACTCCTGGAAGGGGAAGGACGCTGGGGCTCAGTAGGAATCCTGGCACCAAAAGCTCATACAAAAAAATTAGATCCGGAGCTTTTTTAAAGGAACACAGACGCAAAGGGCTGTGTTTTCCCGCCAGGAGGGCGAGAAGCCATTCCACCATGTGGCCACACAGGGCTCACGGCCCAACCTCCCTCTCCCAGTCGAGGGAAACGAATGATAATCCGGGCCTCCAAAGGTCGCTCACTTCCGGATGTGTTCCTCAGCTGACCTCTTTTCTGGTCCTCCATCACTCCTGCCCTCGTGCCCCATCCTCCAGGGACACCAGCCTGGTAAGACTCTCCTGGCTACTCCATGCTGTTTCTGGGTTCGGCACCAAGGCCATCCCATCAGCCTGGAAGAGAGCCTGAGCTCTCTGGCCTTTTCCCTGACCATTCGTGAAAACCTGGCTCAGATCCTGCCCTCGCTGGGAGGTTTTTCAGGTCCTGCCTCAGCTCCAGCGTCCTTTAACGGTAGCTCCTACCTGGGTGTCCTGCACACCTGCTGCTTCCAGTGGTCTATGAACTGCTCGAGAACAGGACAGCTACCTTTTCCTTCTGACCCCGCTACCTCTGACACAGCAGTTGGAAGACAGCAGGCACTCGGTAATTACTGAGCAAAAGCATACACTAAAGGCACTCAACAAACACTAACACAGAAATGGAAATTGGTCACCTGCTCTGTGCTAAGGTGTGGGGTGGTGTTTCTCAGCCCTGGCCACGCCTGGGGGAGGGCAGCTTACCAGGACCCTTACCCAGATTAGTAGATCACCAGGGTTCTTCAGAAAACTAAAAACCGTACTACCATATGATCCAGTAATTTCCTACCTGCATATTTATATGAAGAAAACAAAAACACTAACTCAAAAAGCTACGTGCACCCCCACACGAACAGCAGCATTATTTACAATAGCCAAGATGTGGAAGCAAGCTAAGTGTCCGTCAGTGGATGGGTGGATAAAGAAGATGTGGTTTATATACACAACGGAGTACCTCTCACCCATACAAAAGAATAAAAGTTTATCCTTCGCAACAGCATGGATAAACTTGGAGGGCGTTGTGCCAAGTGAAAAAAGTCAGACAGAGAAAGACAGATACTGTAAGTTATCACTTACATGCGGAATCTAAAAACTGCGACAAACTAGTAACTGAAGAAGAAGGAAGCAGACTCCAGGACACAGAGAACACACTGGGGTGACCAGTGGGGAGAGAGACGGGGAGCGGCCAGATGCAGGAGGGAATCAAGATGGACAAACTGTGTATAAAGTAAACACGCTGCAAGGACACATCGTACAGCCCAGGGAACACAGCCAACCCTTTGTAATAACTATAAACGGAGTATAAGCTTAAAAATTGCGAATCACTATGCTGTACTCCTAGAAACGTGTAATATTGCACATTGACCATACCCCGACCAAAACAGAAAAGAACGTGATTGGGCCTTTCTAAAAGCGCTCAAGGTGAATTTCATTAGACCAAGGTGAGCCCGCTGTGCTGGGGAGGAGGAGATGTGGGAGGCAGGTCCCCTCCCGCGAGCCTCTGACAAGGGAACTCGCTAGACGTGCAGATCCTGGGGCTCAGGCGGAGAACCGCAGCCTCGGTCGCCACGGGGAGGGGCCGGCACTCTGCGCTTTAACCGCCCCCCGGCGGTGCCGCGCCTGCGGGAGTTTGAGAACCACAGCTCTAGAAATGGTCGCTCACACCGTGACTCGCTCACGGCAGCATCAGAACGGCCGGGTGCTGTGAACTTGCGGGTTCCTGAACGTCCTTTTAGTGCCGGGGACTCGGAGCCTTGGGGACGGGAGCTCATCTTGCATCAGGAGCCGGGAGATGGAGGCACATTTCATAAACAGCCTCCCACGTGCGTCTTAAGCTCATGGAGGTGTGGTAACCAGCACCCCGATATGACAGCAGTTCAGATAAATGCCATCTGCCCACCGCCCTCCCCTCTCAAAGCATGGACTTTGGTGGGTCAGGAGACAGTCAGCAAGTTGGGTCTGGCTGTCCTCTGTGTGCCCTTCAGATCTCCTCCTAGAACTCCGGTACTTACGGTGTCCTGGAAGGCTGCCCGTGACCCTGCTTCTAAGTCTCTGGCCTGGGCAATGCCCAGCTCCACCTGCATCTGGGGGTAGGGGAGCCGGGAGCACCACCTCCGCTGGCTTCTTACCAGTGTCCCCTCTGCACCCTCCCGCCTCGGGAAGAGACCTCCTCCTCCAGGCAGTCAGGCCGTCACCGCTAACAGACATGGACAAGCGCGGAGCCATCACCTGGGACTCTGAGTCAACTCCTAGCTCCACGTCTGGGACCAGAGAGCTGCCAAACCTTCCATCAAACACACGTTTAATAATCAGAAAACCCCCGGTTGCGAGGCGAGATTTCATTTTGTGCACATGTAAGCAAACACACGAGCTTTTCAGCTGCGAACACGTTCCATTCTCATCCCGTTGGTGAGGCAGAGCCAGGCCTGCTGCTGCGATGTGGGACCCGCCCCTCCGGGAGCAGCAGTGTCCCGAGCTCCGCTTCCTGCTGCTGCTCTCATGACGGACACCAAGCCCAGCCGCCTCCTCAGACGCACCAGTGAGAAGTGCTCATCAGGCTCCAAGCAGCTGCCTGCCCGCTCTGCGTTGCGCCTGCGGCAGCTTGTTAACCGGAAAACTTCAGGCCTCAGCCCTAGTGGGTGGGCGAGAATGTGCCGGTGCAGGAGACCAGCCATTCCCAGATTTAGGAAAGAAAACATTTTGCTGTCAAAGCACCTGGTGAGCCCCGCTGGGTACAGGGCATGCCGAATTCCATCCACTTCTTACCAACTCAGGGCCACAAAGGATGACCGAAGCCATATACACAAGCCACTGCCAACTGGGAAGGCCCAGGAGAGAGTGCCTAGGGCAGTGATCTTCAAACTGGGTTCTGAGGAACCCTAAGGTGCCGCAAGCAGCCAGTGGGGAGAAGGGGCCAGTGCTTCTACTGAGTATTGTTTGGGTGGCCTTGGGCAGACGAGTTCCCTTCTCTGCGCCTCACTCTCCTCATCTGTGGAGTGGAGGTAATAATGCTCACTTCGCTCACTTTGCCTACTTTATAGAGTTAATTTGAGGATTAAATGAAACCCTGTCTAGGCATGCAGTGACGGCTCAATGCTCTTGTGCTTACTTTAGCCCTGCAGGGTGATTTGGCAGAGAGGGAAAAGGGCATTTCAGGAGAAAGGATGGCCAAAGTCCAGGCCAGGCGGCAGGTGTGTGCATGTCGCGTGCTGGGCGGATGGCGGATGGCGGAGCTCCACGGCCCCCGAGCCGGTGTCTCTCACAGCTCCCCTCGGCCCCGCCTCCTTCCTACAACAGCCGGCTTCTCTCCCTGCACTTGCTGCAGGGGCTTTCCCTTCCCAGCCCCACACTGATCCGTGTCAGGCAGTGGGTTTCTCTCTGGTGTCTTCCTGGATTTAGGGTGAGGACACACTCCAGGAAAAACAAATTATTTGATGGCCAGAAACATTCGGAAACCCTGTGACTGCAGTTCGAGCTGCGGTTACTCCTCACAACGGTCACGGTGACAATAAAATCAGCAGAAGAACCGTCATCACCATCTAATCCTCTAAACTTCCCATCGCCCCATGTTAGGAAGTACGGTTACTTCCATTTTGCGGACAGGGAGAGAAACGGAAGCACAGAGAGTAATCTGTCCTGGGCTCCACCCCTTGGCCGTGCTGGGCCTGGAACCCAGACCCCGCAGTCCACACCCTCAGACACAGGTGTTTCTGCACCAGCAAGAAACTCTCCCAGTCTTGCACTTCATTCCAGAACCACGGCCCAAGTCCGCTGCCCTGGTCCCTGCCATCCATCCCCTGGCTCAGTGCAGGACTGAGTGTGGGAGAGACGACTTCCATGCATTAGAACTCCTGGGGGGCCTGTTCTCTGCCTAAATCCCCCTCCCACACGGGCCCACGAAGGAAATCCTCCAGCAAGATCCATTCATCGAGAGGAGACAGCCCTTGTCACCCCGGAGAACATTCAACGAGCCAAGTTCACGGCTTTGGAATCCAACAGACACACCAAGGAAATGTCATTCCCAGTAGGTCCAGTGTGGCCGCTCCTCAGCCGGAGACGTGTCTGCACCCACGGGTATGTCTGCCCTTCCCTCTGGAAGCACAGATCCTCACCCGCTGCCGTGCTGCCTGGAACACGCACACAGCTCTGTGCCTCCCCTCCAGGCTGCCATGGGGGTGGACACAGCGCCAAAGGTGGAGCCAGGGAAGGCCCGGAGGTCTGATTCGTGAGACTGAAGCTCCCACCTGGTCATCACCTTAGCCAAGCGGACAGAAAAGTACCACGAGAGCAAGTCAGACCCCAGGCACATGCTCGCAGACTCCTCGGGTCCCCGCATAATAGACACAGGCTGCAAATGCGACGAGACATGCATTCTGTAACCACCAGGGGCCTTGGTTTCCACAGCTGCACCTCCACTAGCATGGTGACCCACCACCAAGGACTTCCCCATGGTCACAAGTATGAACACAAGAAAAAGCACACATTTCTCGTGGGAAAAGCAGGCTGGGGCTTCTGTGCCTGGCTGTTCTTTCCATATGCAAGGAGTCAGCCTGGAAGACACTGCAGGAAGATGAGCTCCCTGAGGGAATGCCACCCTCCTATCTGGGACTCACAGTCTGGACGTCCCCTTCACTCATTCACGACTCCGTAAACACACATAGCGTCTGCTATTCACCAGGCACTGTCCTGGGCAAGGAGGTGTGGCAGCAATGAGACAGATGAAGCCCCTGCCCTGGTGAAGCTTACATTCCAACAGCACAGGGGTGTGGAGCCGACGCCAGGGAGGGGCTGTGCTCGGGAGAGAGATGGGAGCGGGACAGACACGTGGCCGCATGGGCCATCTGTGCACACGACTCCACCCTTCACCGCCAAGGAGAAGTGGGTCCACTGCAAGATGTCAAATGGCAGTTTTCCTGAAGAGATTTAATGAGCACATACAGAGCGTTAACTGCCAGATGGTTAAATCCTCTCTGTTCATGACATAGAAATGCCATGCACTCTAGTCAGCCCCGTCCTTTCACTACGGGGCCAATGGAGGCCAAAGGGTTAAGTTTGAAATGAAAAGACCTGGTACTATTTTTATTACAGCATCTCCAGGGATGACAGATCGATTTCATCTTGCCAACTTCCAGCAACTGGTCCTGAATCCCAGATAGCCTGTGTCAAACAGAAACAAGACTCTAGCTACAGAGTCTGTGTGAGAGCGCTACCAAGGCCTGCCCTGGGCCCAGGAGAAAGGGCAGCTCATGCGTCGAGTGTGTCCAGCCCCGGTCTAGACGGACAGTCCCAACTCTGACACTGAACGCTCTACAGATCTCCAAGTACTAGCAGACTTGTTTTAAAAAACTGTCTGTAAATTAACTAAGGTATGTTTATTAAACGAGGTACACATCGTGCTACCCTGCAGAGAGGAAGAGGCAGGATGGTGTCAGGTGCTAAAAATATCCCACAGACCCTCCTAATGTATCACGATTTTCCGAAGGGTGGACCCACTGATTAGAGACAGGAAGGGGAGCTGGGGTGGCAAGTGTGTATGTTCCATTTCTAGATTTCAGATGCCAGTTTCCTTGTTTGGGGGAAAAAAGTGTTTAAAACAGATAAATCACAAGGAAAAAGGAAAGTTGTTCAATTAATGTCAAGTTACAAGGCTCACAGAATTAATATTGCAGCGCTTTTGATGTGGAGATGCTCCACGTGCTTTGTGCAGCCTGTCTGAGTGCTGCCACCATCACCAATAACATGATCACCACTGCCACTACCATCATCATCACCACAGTCATCACCACCACCATCACCACCATCACCACCACCACCAACACCATCACCACCATCACCATCATCACCATCACCACCATCGCCATTATCACCACCACCACCATTACCACCACCATCACCACCATCACCACCATCGCCATTATCATCACCATTATCACCACCATCACCACCACCATTATCACCACCATCATCACCACCATCACCACCACCACCATCACCATTATCACCATCAACATTATCACCACCACCATTATCACCACCATCACCACCACCACCACCATCACCACCATTGCCATTATCACCACCATCACCATCACCACCATCATCACCACCACCATCACCATTATCACCACCACCATCATCACCACCATCATCACCACCATCACCACCACCATCACCATTATCACCATCACCATTATCACCACCACCACCACCACCATCACCATCATCACCATCATCATCACCACTGTCATCATCACTACAACTATCATCATCACGACCATCATCAGCATCCCCACCACTGCCATCACCATCAGCGTCACCATCACCGTCATGATGCCATCATTATAACTACTGTGATTAATGTCAGCAAGCAGCCCAGAGTAACTGTGAGACTCTAAAGCTGCCTGGGACAGGCCAGCAGAGGCAGACACTGGGGGGAGCCCCTCTGCACACAGTGGTAGGTAACCAGGAGCCCGGCCTCTCATGCACCAGCTGCAGTGTCACCTCTGTCCCCGAGCTCTCCCCAGAGCCTGACCTCACAAGTCAATTACAGCTGTTTTCATTGTGCTCATCAACTTCCAGTGTCCGCCCCAGCCTAGCTTTCAACAAAGGGTGGATTCCCACGAACGCTAGACTTTATTGCCAGCTGGTTCCGATTAGAGATGAACCAGTAAAATGGGGAGTAATACAGTCGCAGTGTGTTCCTAAATGTAGCACTTTTCCATGTGTTTTGATTTACCGGTTGACCAATAAAACCCAGCCCTTCCACAAGGTGGATTCCATACCTCACATGTTTTGCTTATTTTGGTAAATGCAGCTTTCTAGAGATTGAAAAAAGATGGGGAGTGACTTAGGTGGGTAATCTCTCTTCGGGTGTGTGTGCGCGTGTGTGTAGAAGAGTTTGTGTAAGTGTGTGAATTGTCTGTCAGTGTGAGAATGTGTGTGAGTGTGAGTGAATGCAGGGGTAGGTGTGCGAGTGTGTGAGCGTGTCTGGGTGTGGGTGTGGGTGTGCACGGTACACTGGGTTAAAGCTGGGTCTCTCCGCAGGGTATTAGGCATTGATTTCAGAGCATCTAATATTTCTCTCCAAAACACCCTGCCAGCGCCCTTGGTTAAACAGACCACGGACAGAAGAAGAAATACACGACAGGGATGTCTCCCTCCTTGCTTCATAGCCGGGCTCCTCCCTCCAAGACAGCCGGCTCCCCCCTCATCGGCCCCCCTCTGAGGGCCGCTGTGACTCAGCACGCCCCCCCCCCACCCCCCCGCCCTCGTGCCGAGCGGGGAAGCCGGCTGAGTGAAGCAGCGAGGCCTCTACCTGAAGTAGAGAAGGCCCCACGTGGTAGCTTCCTGGCCTGGGAGAAGCTCTGTGGGGTTCCAGCTGGAGTGAAGGATGGTGTCTTAGATATGAAGAAATGGTTTGGGAAAATCAGCACTGGGATGTTTTGGGGTATCACGCAGAAGACCCTAACTCAGTCTAGAACAGGAGGCGGGGATGGGCAAATCCGCACATCTCCGTGTGCTCCTCACTCCTCGCATCTGCACTTGGTTCCCACGGCCCAGCCTGCTCATCTGAGACGATGCTGCTCGCGGCTGAATCCCCACCCAGGTGCTGTGTGGCCCGCAGCTGGTGCTCAGAACCCGTTCGTGCACCGGACACATCATCAGGGAGGGCATGGGGGGACCCTGGGGGTGTTACTGAGGGAGGTGGTCTTGAGTCTGGTATTGTGGATTCCATCCAGGAGGAGAGCAAAGGTGGTTTTAAATGAGACTTGGACCTGAGTGTTGGGATCACAAAAACGGAAGGAAACCTGGAGACCACCAAGCCTCATCTCCTGAAAACACGGGGCCCTGTGCCTTTAAGAACGGGGGCATTTTACACTACAATCTGTCACTCATTCACTCATTCATTCATTCATTCATTCAGAAACAAGGATGCAACCACGAGTCCCTGCCCCCAAGGAGCTTACTCTCCAAGTGGGAAAAACAGAAAATCAACAAGTAAACGAGAAGGAAAGGCACATGAGGAGACAGAACACTGCATGGGGCCAACGGGGCGGCGTCCCTACAAAGTCCCGATGAAGCCAGGCCTTAGGGAAGAGGTGGGAAGTGCGTTCCAGGGAACAGCCAGCACCCAGGTGATGTCCGGTGGCACCCAGGTAGGAGCCCCGGCGCAGGTGAAGCAGAGCACCCCAGGGGGTCACGTGTGGGTCAGCTCCTCTGAAGTCTGTGTCCCCAAAGTGTGCTTGGGGCTTCAGGTGTGGCGGGGGCTGTGGCCACAGGACAGGCGTGGGTCTAGGTGAGTTGTCAGGGCTTTGGTTGGTTTGAGCATAATTATCCATGAAAAACCTAAATAACACATTTTTCTCCATTTCCCTTAAACTTAGCAAGTTTTCCTGGCATCCAAAGAAGGGAAAGCAACCCAGTACAAATATTTCTCACTTATGTCTTTGCACAGGGACAGAGCCAATCCTCTCCCGGGCCACCGCGGAGGCCGACGTCCATCTTCCTCTGGTCACGCCCCCCCCCCCCCCCCCGGCCTGGAAGCAGCACTCTGCAGCAGGGTCAATTTTCGGAAGGAGGATGGAAATAAGGTCAGTCTTCCCATTGGGGGTCAGCTTGTGTGAAGGTGGTTCAAAGGCGGTGGGGAAAAGGCCCCATGAAAACAGGCAGGAGTTTATCAAAACTCTAACGAGGATAAAGGTACAGTCAGCGCTGGGCAGGTTCCCAGGTTAATTTCTTGCCACTCCTGCGTGGAGAGATTCCTCTGGGTGGAAGCCCACAGCGCTGCCAAAGTGCCCCTGTGTGAGTCCTGCCTCACACTCCCCCGCAAGTGGGCGCATCCCTGGAGGAGGCCCCTGTAGTTCCTCTGCATTAGGAGTGATCCCGGCCTGCAGCCACCAGCAGGACTGCCCTTGCACAAAAGCGAGGTGGGGGTGCTGTCCAGCTTCCGGCTGGTTAGCCGCCGTTGAAGCCAGCTGGCCTCGTGCAGGTGGGGCAGAGAACCCTCCCTGGGGAAGGTGGCCCCTGGGCAGGTGCTCTGCCACCTGTACTGTTATTCTCTTTACTACAGAACTTCCCAGGTGAAAGCTTAGAAAAGAGAAACGAGCTAAAAAGAACATAGAAATTACTCTGAATTACAGTGGTCATACGCTTCATTATCCAAATTGAGGCACCATGAATAATGACACCAGGGGGCCAGGCACAAGCCAGGGCTGTGTGGGGCCACCCGCAACCTGCGGGTGCCCCACTCGGAAGCTGCTCCCAGGAGTCACCACTTTTGGCACTTGGGAGTATGCTCCTCTGCAACCCTGGCCATGGAGCAAGAAGCAGCATCCTGCCCCTGCTCGGATCCGTGAGAACCGCCCAGCCACACGGCCGCCTTTATGTCTCGATCGTCATGGGAGAGCAGAAGTAGCACAGAGAATTTGCAGAAGGGAGTCACGTGTGTGGGTGTATGAACTGCATGGACACCCATGCCTGTGCCTCATGGCGGCGAAAGCCAGGAAAGCAGCAATATATTCATATTTCAGGTCTGTGCTCAATAGTCAATGTTACAGCCCACTGGACAGTCTAATATTATGAACCAGAGGATGGGCCCCTGGTACCTACTTTCATGGCCTCCATTGGATGAGGTTTGTACCTATTGATGGTGATAATGATGGTAGTGAGACTGGTGACAGTGATGATGGTGGTGGTGATGGTGGTGGGGAAGGTGATGGTGATGATGGTGATGATGATGGTGGTGATGGTGGTGGTGATGGTGGTGGTGATGGTGACGATGGCAATGATGGTGGTGATGGTGGTGATGGTGGTGGTGATGGTGGTGGTGACGGTGGTGATGATGATGGTGGTGGTGATGGTGGTGGTGACGATGGTGATGATGGTGGTGATGGTGGTGATGATGATGGTGGTGGTGGTGGTGATGGTGATAATGATGGTGATGATGGTGTGATGACTGACACTTACATAGAACTCACAGGGGCCAGCCCTGGTCTGAGTGCTTTGCATACATGAACCTCTTTAGTTCTCATAATTACCCTCTGAATGAGGAATTATAATTATGTCCATGTTACAGATGGGGAAACTGAGGCCTAACAGTGAAGTCTCTTGCTCGATCTCAAGAGTGACATTTTAGAAAAACTCATTCTGGCAGTAGTGGCACAGAGGAGTTAAAACAAAAGGTTTTGTTTCTTTGGAAGCAGCAGACATTAACTGTAAAAAACTTGTTTTTAGCTCATTTGGAAACTGAAGGTCGGCGGGGTCTCCCTGCCCTTTCTTTTCTTTCTTTCTTCCCTTTTTATGTATTTATTTTAAAATATTTGAGCGTCCGTTTCACTGACAGTCTGTGAAAAATATTTGTCCCTTTTGAGGTGTTTATTCACCCTGGAAAACTGGCTGCCGTCCAAATGCTGTGTTTTCCAGCTATCAGTGTAAACTAAGGATTCTCAGTCTCAAAACAGAACAGTTAGGTGTCGTTCATTTGTTGAAAACCCTTTAAACCTCACACTGTTTACTTCCTTGCTTTTACCTTGTTTATTGGATCACAGAACAGCACAAACACAAAATGGAAAACAGACAAGACAGACGGAGCACATTCAGGATTTTCCGAACGTCCCCGACGCTCTCTGATGACTAGGAAGCAGGAGGGGGTGGGTGAAGAAATGGCCCATCACACTCAGCACACAGCGCGGAGCACCCCAGAACTCCCGGCGCCACCGGGAGCACAGGTGTCCGCCAGGAGCTGCGGCCGGCGGGCCGCCCAGCTGGGCTTGTGCCCCCTCTGGATTCTCCCCAAACCTTGTGGTCCTTCAGGCACAGTGCTAGGTGCCCAGAGTGAAACCGGGGGGACAGCCGAAATCCAGGGACCAGGGGACCTTCAGTCCGGGGTGCAGAAGGAGCCGACAATAAATAGGCAGCTACATGCCATGTGGAACATTCCGCGACAGGTGATGGCAGAGACCATTCTGTTGTATTTTCCTTTTCCTGGGCACACAAAAGGAGTTCATATGTCCCCCTTCCCCTCCCAGGTAGGTTATGGCCAGGTGATCCATGATTCATCCTGGCAGTGGGCTGTGAGCAGTGACAGGTCAGAGGCACTTAAGGGCAGGACTGAGTCTTGATGCTCTCTCTCCTGGCTGTGTCCAGAGTGCGCCTCCATTGGCCTGGGCCCCTATCTGATGGCAGGGAACGTGGCCCCCATGAGCATCTTTGAACGTGGAACTCAAGGGAGAAGTAGACCTTCGTTGTGTGATGTCACTGAGGTTTTGGCTGATACAAAGGTGCTCTGGGCCCGGGGGAAGGGCGATGGATGGAAGGGGTGATCAGGAAGGGCGTCTCCTGAGCCTTGAAGGAGGTGGCCAGGTGGCAGGTGGAGGAAGAGCGTCGGCAGAGGGAGCAGCACGTGGAAGTGCTGACGAGAAGGAGCCTGGTGCGTCCGAGGACGTGCAGACAGTCCGGCGCGAGGGGAGGGGAGGGAGCAGGTGCAGCTTACAGAAGGGAGTTGGGACCGTGAAGATCGCCCCAGGGGGCTGGGACCCTATCGTGGTCCTAGTGGGCTCAGCTGCCAGAAGAGAGTCGCAGACCCGGGCTTGAACCCAGATGCATTCCTCATGGCTCTGGAGGCTGGCATCCGAGATCAGGGTGCTGGCAGATCTGGGTGCTGGTGAGGTCTCTCTTCCCGGTTCACAGAGGTAGACAGACTACCTTCTCCCTGTGTCCTTGCACAATGGAGAGGGAAAGCCGTGCTCTCTTCCTCCTCTTGCAAGGGCACTAACCCATCACTAGGCCCCACCCTCATATCCTCATCTAAACCTAATCCCTTGGAAATTGCACTTCCAAAACCAGCACACTGGGGCTTAGGGGCTCAGCGGACAGATGACCCTGAGGTGGGGCGAGGGCAGGGACACAATTCTGCAGCACCATGAACACCAGGGAGAGTCACCGAGGTGCTCTGTGTAGGGGTGACACAGCCTCACTGCACACTAAGGGGCCACCTGAGCCCCAGCGTGGCCTGGAGATGGGAGGCAGGAATCACTTCCTTCTTTTCCCACTCACACACTCGTTCCATTGACGTGTACCGAGGGCCTGCTATGTGCCAGGCAGTGTCCTAGGAGCTGAGGGTACAGCAGGGAGCAAGACCCCTGTCCTCACACTTACAGACACACATCGGGGTGGGGACACTGGTGGGAGGTTTCAGTTCTTTTCTGTGTGTGTGTTGTGTGTCGGTAAAATGCTCGACACGCTTTCGGGCAATCCGTACTCCAGACAAAGTTCTGATGGTGCATCCAGGGATGCTCCCCCTGCGGGGTGGAACAAGTCCAGCCTCCTTAAAGCCTGGGCTGCCCCTGCCCTCCTGGCCCTCTGCTGCCTTGGGCAGCGGCTTCCAGTGGGTGTATGTCACCGGTGGTCCTTGAGGAACTTTCTATGGTGCGTGGGTGATGCGTTTGAAATGCATTACCTGGTCTGTACTTATAACAATGTATTTTAAGAAGAAAATTACGTAAGTAGCACAAACAATGGTATTGTTTAGGATGAAGTTGAGAAAACAGATAAAGAGGAGGGTGTCAATTCGAAATTGATTCCAAGAAAATATCAAGCAAAGGAGTAATCAAAGACGCGGTGGGTAGGCGAGCTGGTCACAGAGCAGGCGGGGAGGAGGTGCCCGCCGGTGGGAGCCGGTGCCGTGCGTGCAGGAGGGAAGGGCTCCCGGCTCTCTGGTGCTCCCTCTTGTCCTCGAAATTAGGACAAAACCTTCTCCAGTCACCAGGTGACCCCATCCCATCAGTGTCCCAGTGACTCCTCATCGTCCAGACCAAAACCAGTTTCAAAACTCACCCCGCAGAGCATCTGAGCGAGACTTAGTACCCAGGGGAAACAAATGAGAGAAAAAGGAAATCAGAAGATGCAGCCTGCCCCGTGGGCTGGTGCTCAGACAAGCAGGCAGAAGTGCGTGGCGGGTGTCCTCCGGGAACTCGGGGGCTTGGGTGACAGGCACCAAGGTCCACAGTGCCCAGGAGGGCAGTTGCTACAGCAGAGAGCCACACCTTCTGGTGGAAGCAGCCCCTGGCCGCTGCAGACCCACCGGTGCCCATGTGCAGGGCGGGTCCAGAACCCTCCCTCACTGGCGCCCCATCGGCACCGTGCCCATGGATGGTACGGATGTCATCAACTCACAGTATTTATTTTTGGCTTTTTCCACTGCACATGAAGTCAGCTATCGGGCCAGACACATTTTGCTTTTTTAATTTAGTCTGGTTTGTGACTCCAGCGTTGAGATGGGGTCTAAGGGCAGGCTCGGTCGGCATTGACACAGGAGTGCCAACGTGTCTCTTTGCTGATGAGATAAAAGTAGTTTTCAAAAAAGAGGGGAGGGCGTGCAAAGCAGAGGTGGGGGCCCCCTGCAGCAGAGGGTCCTGGGGAACCATGTCTGCAGGAGATGGATGGACGCTGTGACCACCTAGCAAAGCCTTGAACTTCCTTCTTTGTTTCCACTGAGATGCATGTGGCGGGGGGGGGGGGGGCAGCTGAGCCCCGGGTGTGCAGGGCCTTGGAGGACGTTACTGCCTTGTTAGTGTATTGGCCCCACTGACATTCGCCCAGCAAATGCCTGCTGCCACCCGTCACTTGTTCTTCTGTTCTGGGGATGTGATGGTGGACAAGTTGAACCCACTCTGTCCCCACAGGGCTCCCATCTAGGAAGAGAGCAGACCCTGTGACCCACAGACGGTCTCGGAGCAAGGTGGTCCTGCTCGTCACCCATGCTCCCCTGGTTCCCTCCCACCCCTCCAGCTTCCCTCTGGGGCTGCCGTTTCCACACTGGACCCTGAAGCAGTAGGGTTCCCCAGGGCCCGGGCAGGCCCTCGTCCTCCACCACCACTGGATCACACCTCTCACTGACTCCCAGCATTCCACCGAGCCTCCCCGAGCTGACCATTTCCAAACCCGAGCTCAGTCCTCTCCCCTGACCTCCCACCAGCCATGTCCCCTAGAATCCATCCCATCTACCTGTCCATCGCTTGCGCAGCCTTGAATGGGGTGGTGGGCCGGGAGGGTCCCACTTCCTCCACCTGCAAATCCATGCCGATCCTTAGCCCAGGCCAGTGTCACCGCTGGCCTGGATCTGCCTGGAATGACGCATCAGCCTCCCACCTGTGCCCTGCTCGCCCTTCCTCCACCTTCAACCCACCAGCAGGCACGGTCCTGGTGAAGCCCGAGGACATCCAGCAGCAAATGCAAGGGCTGGTTTTAACACTGGAGCCCATTTCCCAGCAGGACTTCGCACGTCCAAACCAGAGCATTTTCACAGGCCGCCTGCCCCCAGGTCCAGAAGCCCGCTGGACCACCGCTGCCGCGGGTGGCAGCGTCCTGTGCACCTGGAGACCGAGCAGCCCACCAGCAAGGGCATCCGGCAGCAGCAAAGGCAAGTGGGAGTCACCCCCGCCTGCAGGCCGGCGGCCTCAGCGCAGAAGCCGCAGCGTCTACGGTGATGTAGCTGTTCTTGGTCGGGGCTTACAGACCAATGTCACTTCCTGCTCAAGTGGTAACTCCACTGAATGATGCTAATTTGAGTTTTTAGCCAAACTTCTGAATCCAGCCCCATCCGGCTTGAAGCCAGGACGTTCCCCCAGTTCACACACTAGAATCTGGTGTCCCACGTCCCCAGGGCAGCCCCTCCTCCGCGGCCAGGCTGGGCAGGGCTGGGGACCCCCACCCCACAGAGAGCACGTCAGGCCGGGGAGAAGGCGGAGGTCAGACCCACAGAACCTAATGCTCCAGGACCACCCCAGCTCCCAGCTGCAACGGCACGTGGCCTCTCTCTGCGTTGCTGAACGAATGAACGGCCACGTGCGGGCGGACACAAAGCCCTCTGTTCCCAACAAGTATGTTCTGTTTCCAAGACGCTCTGAAGGACGGAGAAGCAAGGCCTCGCTGAGGCCCGGCCCTGGCCCACTTCAGCCTCCCAGCGTTTCTCCAGCCCCCACAGACCCGCGTGTCCGATGGAAGAAATAAATCAGAGTATCTCGGTGCACGAGGATCTGTTTATTCCTCGTGTCTCACTGTGTAATCGGCATTTACACTTGCTTGAAATGCTTTGCTTACTCTCCCGTCCAGATGACAAAATGTTTATCCAAAGCTGAGAACTTCAAAGAGCGAATCATCGTCACGAGTGAGGCTCCGAACGTCTCCAAAACATTAACCTTCTCAAAGAGGCAGCGTGGCCTCAGTGCCGGCAAGCAAACCCTGAAGGTGAGGCCCCTCCACACACTCACACTCACACACACGCAGACAACAAAGGCTACTGTCTCTCCCTGCAACGGGGTTTCCCCTAATTCCCTAGAACCTTCCCATTTATTTCCTGTCCTTGGGAAAGGGAAATTTCTAAATCCTTTTGGGGTTTCTCATTAAGTCCTGACAAATGAGAGCACGAGAAGGACTTGAAGCCCACCACATCACCAAATATGGGCTAAAAATGTGCCCCTGCGCTCCCCCCGCTCCCCTGGGCCTGACCACAGGCTGCCTACCCCCGGGAGGGCTGTTCCTCACGACCGGCTCCCGGCTCCCAGCAAGCGCTAGATTGACCGGGTGGCCGCGCAGCCTACCGGGGGAAGCGCAGGATGCAAACAGGCTGCTCTCTAAAAACAATACAGGGCTTTCTTTAAAGCCGGCCTGACCTGCCCCAGTGCCCCTGCCTCTGCTCTGATTGACGGGGCCCCTGGGACCCACGGGGTGAGGCCCTCATCAGGGCTGTGGCCTTTTCAGGGGGTCAGAGGCCCCCAGCAGACTGTCGGGATGGCCCCGTGGGGACCCATCTTTCAGGTTTTCCTATCAAGGATGCCTGCCTCCTACTCAGGACGCAGCTGAGGGGCTGGTGGGCGAGGGGGCCCGTCCACCGTGTGGCTGCCACCACCCTTCCTTCGAGCACACGGACCACCACCAGGAATGCCCTCATTTTCATCCCGGAGCCCCCAGCAGTGGAGACAGGCTGCAAGCCACGGGTGGGACGCTGGCCACAGTTCCCGACCCTGAGCCGTGAGTGTCACAGCAGCTTTCCACGAAGAACAAGCCCTGGAGTCGCCACTGCTGACAGGCATGCGACCATGACCTTAAATCTCCCTGCAGCTGCTCACCTTCGTGAATGGCACCCTCAGGGTGACCCAAAGGCATGGGAAGGGCTCATGGAGTGGCCGCAGAGCTCCCATGAGGTGCCAGCCCCCAGGGTGACCCCAGGTGCCCACGGTCAGGCTGGGAGGGGCTCTGAGCACCACCCTCCATGTGGCAACATTGAGGCCCCTAAGCACATTGTCCTCAAGAGACAAGAGGGCTCACTGCAGCAACAGAGTGTGGACACACCCATGAAAAGGTTGGAAAGCTACCAACAACCCAGTGCCACTCGCTCCTTCTGTCCCCACTCCAGTCCCACTGGCCTCCTCCCTGTCCTCAGACACACGAGACCTGCCTGCCACAGGGCTTTTGCATACGCTGGGCTGCCTGCTCAGAGGGCAGCCGGCTCATCCCGTTCACACAGGTCCCTGCCCAAGTGTCCCGGCTCAGAGAGGGCCCCTGTCCACTCAAGCTACAATCATGTTGCCTGCTGCTCCCACCACAGTGTCTCCCCACCTGGCTGGGTTCTCGGTAGAGCCCTTACCCCCACAACAGTAATGAGCAGGCTTGTTTACTGGGTGTGGAGCGTTCCCTCTACCAGGTTGTAGGTAGGAATTTCCAGGTATTCTGTCCACGGATGGGTCTCCAGGCCCTGGGCACACGCCGGGGACTTCTGTAGCATCGGATGAGAGCAGACACAGGAAGGAGAGACTAGGGACCTGAGGGTAAGCTTTCCCCACTGACAGCTGCTCCTGTAACTGCCCTGGCACCCCCAGGGCCCCCGCTCCGAGTCTGGAGCCATTTATACAGCATGCCAACCCCACTCCCCCACAACACACACATGACCCCAGCCACGGGTGACGGGTTCAAGGGAGCAGCCTGACTCAAACTGGGGAAGACATCAGAATCCCCTTCCTGAGAACTTGGAACTGGGGCTGAGAGAGGAGGAGTCCAGCTTTAGGTTGCTAGACATGTATGTACATTGTCATGGACATGTGTCCCCTGGAGCAGAGGAGATGGACGGCATGCGGAGATGGTCGGTGAGAGGGCGAGGACTCCTGCATCCTCTGGGGACCTGGGTCCTGCCCCTTCCAGGGTCCAGCTCCACCCAGGTGTTCTTACAGATCACCCAGAGCTGGGGGTCCATGCTACCTGCCACAGGACCTTGCCTGTGCCGTAGGCTCCCTGTCTCCCTCGGCCTGTCCTCCCACCAGCATGGTGTGCTGGGCTGTGGGGGGATGGGGACGGGTGTCCTGGCAAACCATCCTGACCTCCAGTGCTTGAGGAAGCCTGACTTCCTTGAGTGTGTCATTCTGAGCACCTCTCAGTGCCAGGACACAGCGGCAAGCCACGGGCACAGCCCTCAGCTTGCGGGACTCACACCCCACCAGGATGGCAGCAACGTCATGGCCCCGAAGAATAGAAGCGAGCTGTGATTCTGAGAGTGGTGGGGAGAGCCCAGGGGCTGGAGGTGGGGGCTGCACTTGAGAGCAGGGGGCAGGGTAGGCAGCACTGAAAAAGTGGCGTCTGAATAAAAGTGTACAGCGGCTGCAAAGGCCCAGGGGTGGAGTGTGTCCATCTGAGCAACAGAGAGCCAGCCAGGAGGCCGGAGGGGGTGAGCACAGAAGAGTCCTGGAAGGAACTCGAGGGAGGGGCCTCGGGGGGCGCTGCCCAGGACCTTGCAGGCCTGCGTGGGGTTCACTTGGGCCTCACAGAATCTGGGGGGCAAGGGATGAGGAATGAAGATTCACGGAGGTCAAGGGAGTTTAAGGTCACATGGCCACCAGAGAAGGGGCCTGGGGATTGCATACAGCCCAGGGGACCCCACCCCGCCCCTCTCCCTTCCCCTGAACTGACCCTGTGGCCTAAATTGCAAGTTATCGTCCCAAAGCAGTGACCGTTCTCTACGGCGGCGGCTCCATTTCACAGCCCCGCGAGCGGAGCACCAGGCTGCCCGTCTTTCCGTGTCCTCGCCGGCGCTTGTCACTTTCCGTGTTTACGTCAGCCGCCCCAGTGGGCGTGAGTGGTACCTTGCTGCGGTGTGATTTGCATTTCCCCATGATCAGTGCATCTGGGCATCTTCCTCTGTGCTTGCTGAGGGTGGAAGGCTGCACAGCGTGGGATCCCGCTGACATGGAACTTCCAGAACAGGCGAATCCACGGACAGGAAGCAGATGGGGGCTGCTGGAGGAGAGCGATGGGGAGTGACTGCTGGGGTGCAGGTGTCCTTCTGTGGTGATGAGGATGTCCTGGAACTAGGTAGAGGCGATGGTCCCAGAGCGCTGTGGGTGTGCCAGATGCTGCTGAACTGCACACTTCAACACGGTGTAAACGGTGACCTCTATGCTGAGTGTTTTCCGTAAACAGGGGAACAAGCAACGGGCCACGGGGGCTCCTGGGGGGGCTCCTGGGGATAACTGTGTCTTCCCTGAAGCTCCTTTGTTCTGTATTTCGGCAAATTTATGAGCAGGCTTGGACTTTCATCCAGGTTTGCAGGAATGCACCTCAAGGAAAGTGTTTAAGGAAGGCCCGCCGGGGCGTTCCCCATGCATCCTGGTCGGATGCCGGGCCGATGGGCAGACTGCTGACCGTGGGCTTCCCCCCAGACCAGATCCCAAGGTGCCCAGGAAGCACCCCTGAGGTCACCCCCAACACGACCGGCACCTGACTGGGATCCACACCCGACGTGGACGCTCAGAGAACATGGACTAACAACAACAAACAGCTATTTGTTACTTTTTACGGACATTTGGCCTGCATTTCAGGCAATTTTATGGGCAAATGCTATTCCAAGCATTCCCAAACTCCCAAATCGCACGTGAAACATCTGCAGGTGGACACCTGGAGTTTTTCACCGCAGCTCCTCGTGCGTGCTCGAGGACATTAATCTGAGCCTGTCCGGAGATCCCGGCGAGACCAGTCTGGCCCCCAGTGTGCTTTACCGACAGGTCAGACAGGCCTGTCCGGCAGCATCCTCAAGTCCACAAGACAGGCGTCCCATGGCAGGAGTGGCCGGTGGCGTGGAGGAGAGGGCCGCCGGTCTCCGTGCCCAGTGGAGCCGCCATCCTTTGGTCAGGCTGGCGTGGATCACGGGCAGCTCCGTCCCTCTTTAATTTGGGCCAGTTTGTCCCAGGAGGGCACAGGTGGACAGACCACCCCGCCCTTCCTCTTGGTCAGCGGGAAGATTGTTCTCAGACCCGTAAGGTTTCTCAAGGGTGGCGGTTGCTGGAGGGTGAGGACCAGACTCGTCACTTGAACACACCAGGCTGGCGCCTGCTGACCTGCCTTCCTCCCACCTGCTTGGAAGTTTCTGGGTCAGGAACCCTGCAGAGCAGCCGTTCCACCATTTGTGAGACGACACCTTCAAATAAATTCACAAGCAGCCAAAGGAAGAACGTTTCCTGTCGGGGTGCAGTCCACGATGGTGCCAGAGCAAACAGCGCCCCAGCATCCTCTGTCCCCTGGCATCTAGGGATGGCGGCTGGACTACAGAGCACGTCCAGAGCAAACCCTGAGTGACACGGCTCTCTGTCACCCGGTCCCCCTCGCTGTCATCACTCCCTTTCATTTGCATGCCTCCTTTCTGCTGTTTTCCACCTGAACACATAGTTTTTATGAGTGCAATTGAACATGAGTTCTCTGCCTTTTTACATTAATATTTCATCATTTATATTTTCCCAAGCTTCTAGAGGATCTTAAATTAGCTGCTAACCATTCAATCCTATTTTATTGTTTCAGAATTGGATAACCATGTTCTTTATTGTAGAACCAAGGTCAGGAAACAATGTTCTGGAAGCCAAAACCTGCTGCTGCCTGATTTTGTAAGTAAAGTTTTATTGGAAAACAGTCACAATCATTCATTTACATATTGCCTGTGGCAGCTTTTGTGCCACATTGGCAGGGCTGAGCAGTTGTGACAGAGATTGTAAGTACGTGGCCTTCAAAATCAAAATTTTTTTACTAGGAGTGGGAGAAAATATTTGCAAACAACGTGACTGACTAGGGCTTAATTTCCAGAACATACAATCAGCCCATACAACTCGGTAACAAAAAAACGAACAACCCAATCAAAACATGGGCAGAAGACCCAAACAGACATTTCTCCAGATACAGATGGTCAATAGGCACATGGAAAGATGCTCAACATTGCTAATTATCAGAGAATGCAAATAATCAAAACTACCTCACCCCAGTCAGAACGGCCATCGTTAAAAAGTCCACAAACGATAAATGCTGGAGAGGGTGTGGAGAAAAGGGAACCTCCTACACTGTTGGTGGGAATGTAATTTGGTGCAACCACTATGAAAAACAGTATGAAGATTCCTTAAAAAACTAAAAACAGACACCATATGATCCAACAATCCCACTCTTGGGCATATATCCAGAGAAAACTCTAATTTGAAAAGATACATACACCCTAATGTTCAGAGCAGCACTGTATACAATAGCCAAGACGTGGAAACAGCCTAAATGTCCATTGACAGATGACTGGATAAAGAAGATGTGGTATATTTATACAACTGAATACTACTCAGCCATAAAAAATAACAAAACAACGCCATTTGCAGCAACATGGATGGACCTGGAGAATGTCATTCTAAGTGAAGTAAGCCAGAAATAGAAAGAAAAATACCATATGAGATCGCTCATATGTGGAATCTAAAAAATGACACTAATGAACTTATTTACAAAACAGATACAGACTCACAGACAAAGAAACATATGGTTACCAGGGGGAAAAGGGGGTGGGAAGGGATAAACTGAGAGTTCAAGGTTTGCAGGTACTAACTACTATATATAAAATAGATAAACAGCAAGGTCCTACTGTACAGCACAGGGCACTGTGTTCCACACCTTGTAATAACTTATGATGAGAAAGAATATGAAAAGGAATATATGTGTAGGTATAACTAACTCTCTATGCTGCACACCAGAAACTAACAAACATTGTAAATCAACTATACTTCAATTTTTAAAAATGTACCACCTGGCCCTTTAAGAAAAAGTTCCCGAACCCCTCTTCTACATCATTCAGGTGTTTTCCAGGTATTGGCAGTTAGATGCCCTAGCAGAGAGCATCCTGGTACATTTGAGTTTAAACTTGTGATGCCACTTCTCCTTGGTCTGAAATCTTAGAGATGGATTAGTAAAGAGAGTAAACATTTTTTGCAAGGCTTCATATTTCCCTGAATTTACAGTCACGTTGTACAAAATTTACTTGGCTACTAAAATTCAGCGAACACTCTCGTCTTACTACAATCAAGTTAGCGCAGGATGTCAACGTTCAGAATGTCAGGGGTTAACACGGGAAGCACAGAAATGATGCTTGAGGGGTTACTTACTTCCATTACTTTGAATACTTAGTGACCAGATTTACATCTGGGTGATGTTTTTGCTTTCCCAAAAGTCCAACGATGAAGTTTTAGTGAACCTCTTCTTAAAGAGGTTCCCCCGAACACCTTGGCTGGTTGTGAAAACCCTCTTTAGGGAAAAGGAATTCCTGGGAAGAGGGAAGCGGGTGACTTTTCTCGGGAAATTTAGTCTCTCTGGGGAACAGCCATTTCAGTGGGAGGCGTCTCCTTGGCCTTCACTATGTTTGTTGGAGAAGGCTAACAAGATTAGAGCCTAGGAGCCAGCTGCTTTGGAAATGTGGGCTTCCCCCTCGTCTGTAGATTGCTACCCCCAAGGGAAACTTATACAGGACATTAATGCAGCTCTAACTGGACACCTCCCACCCCCGACCCCAGGCCCTCAGGTTGGGGCCAGGGCTCCCAGGGAGGACTGCCGGTCGACCAGGTGGCCAAGAGTTGGGCTGTGCTCTGCTGCTGGCTCTGGTGTGTGATGGCTCTGGGCTGGAGCTGTGTGTGCCTTTTGTGTTCCCATGGTCTCTCCAGAGCAGATAGACACTTTCTAAGAGGCTGACAATTCCATGGCAGCCGACCAAGAGTCCCCAGGCAGAGAAGCAAAGTTTCATGGTTTATTTATGCTGTTTCTCAAGTTGACCAGGAAGACATTGTCGGGTGTCACTCAGCCCCAAGGCCCTCCACCCTGCCTTTAGCTCTGTGTGGCAGCCCCCTGCTTTGAGCCTTGGTGCACGGCAAAGGGAACTCCCGGGGAATGAAGTGACGAAAGAAAGTGCATCTCAAAACAGACTGAATTAGGAACCCTCAGAATCACGGCCAACTCGGCGCTTCACGACGCGCCCCGCGGATTCCAACCCCAGCAGCACGTTAGAACCCCCGTGGGGAGCTTTTGAAAAGACACTGACATCTGGGGGGGGTCCCACCCCATATGTTGTGATCTAATGGATCCTGGGGTGGGACTGCATCACCTCCATTTGTTAAGGGCTCCCCACAGAGATTCAGTGAGCAGAGAGCAGAACCCACGGCCGCTACTTGAGACTCTAGTGTCTCACCTGGGCCCCTCCACCCCACTTCACTCCCTACTCCTCCAGCCACACGGACGTTGCAAGTTTCCTGCTCTCTCCGCTCCCTACCACCTGACCAACACGACTCGCCCGTCAGGATATGCACCCGGCGAGGTGTGGATGTGAGTGCAGATTAAGCATGGCCCAGATTTCTGAGACTGACACACCTGGGTTCAGATCCTGACGCCCGCATTTAATGATTGCCTGATTTGGGGCAAACTTCTGCACCCTTTCAGCCTGTTTTCTTATCAGAACCGTGGGTGATCTGTGTAAGTCATAATGGGCTAAATATGAAAAATACATTCTCAGTAAATAGTAGTTTTCAAAAATGTGTGTTACTGTTGTTATTAAAGCACTGGCCCTTTAGCGGGAATCTGGCCACACACTTTAATCAGTCCCCAACGTGCTCCTGGAAAGGGCCACTGAGCACTGCCTGCTTACTGCCCCTTCAGAGATACTTGTGTGTAGAACTTATCTTTGATCACCGTTAGGGAGAGCAAATCTTTATCTTCAGGAGGTGGTTTAAATTTCAGAATAGCCAGAAGTCTTCCAGAGACAGTTCTGGTGAATCACTGATTTGACAGGCATAGCTTGTATTTCAAGTGAAGAGACAAAACCAGTTTCACAACTGGATTCTGTAATCCTGGCAGGATCTGAACTTCTCAGATGTCAAGGATGGATCTAATGCTGATGGTGCCTTTGCAGGCGGGGGATGTCTACCTACTGCCTGTTTATTTAACAGGAGTCTCCCCGTGCCTTTTAGAATGAGGCTGGGAAGGGAGAGAAGGGGGGGGTAGGGACTGATACATGTGTTACAGAAAACTACTTGATCTTATTAGGGTCACAGAAATTAATCAAATAGCATCAGGAGGGAAGTGATGACAATTAGCCTTATGAAGCAAACTGTGCTAAGAGCCATTGTTCAGGACAGCAGCCCTCAGTTAAATAAAAGCTGCAAGTAGAGACTGCAGGTGGTAACTGAAACCTTGTCTTCTCGCTGGGAGATTAAGTATTTAATCATTAGTGGACGGACCTAAGTTAGGACACGAGCATGTGGAGCTGGCCATCTCAGAGCCAGCATTAACCCCCGGCACCTAGCGATCATCAGCCATAAAACAGGTTTATGTGCAGTATCTGGACTTCATGTCTCGAGCCATCGCTCCCTTCAGGGCTAAACGAAGCTCGCTGGGGAAGGGCCGTGGGGAGCGGTTAAGAGTGTGGGCTGAGCAGTCAGATGATCCTGCCATGAGTCTGGCCCGTCGCAGCCTGGCTGTGTGGTCTGCGGCAAGACCCTTGGGCTTAGTGCGTGGCCTGGTGGGAGAACCCCTGGCTTCAGGCCCGGCTTTCCATCCCGCGTTCTTGCCTTCGCACTGTCTCGGCCTGCAGTGAGGTCTCTGCGCCATTTCAAACACCACAGCTCACCCTGCTCGTCATGAGGACCAAGAAAGCAGGCCAGCACAGCACGGCAGCCATTCATCCCAGCTCTGTGCACCCAGGGGGCACTGCCCTGCTGACTAGGGCCGACGCAGCGGCCCCAGGTCAGGGTTGGAAGAGACATGGCTCCGTGGGCAGCATTAGCCAGAACAAAGTTGGGAGGTCCTCTCTAATGTAGCTCTGTGACCTTGAATGAGCCGCATAACCTCTCTGAGTGTCAATTATCTTTAACTATATGGATGTGACATTGTCTGCTCCAACCAGGGGACAGGTGTCTCTGAGGGTCAGATGATACCTGATGTTCCCTGATACCTGTGCTGGAACGTTGTGCCCTTCTGCCTGTCCGGGGTCGGGGAGGGATGGCCCCTTGAGGCAGGAAACATGTCCTGTTCATCTTCACACCCCAGCACTGCCCATGAGAGGCCTCAGTCCATCTGGGAGGCTTGGGCCCAGATCCTCTCCTGTTTAACTTCCCTAAGCCTCTTCTGTTGTCATCAGAAGACAGGGACAATAATGGTTCCAGGAGAATTAACCAAATCTGTGTGTATCACACTTGCATGGCATCACACTTCACATCACCACCACATCCTCACCATTATCATCACCAATATCGTCACCAATGTCACCATCACCATCATCACCACACACTCACCATCATCATCACCAGTGTCATCACCGTCATCATCACTGTCATGGCCATCATCACTGTCACCGCCATCATCACCATCTCTACTCCCACTACATATTTCCCACGTGCTGGGAACTGAACTAAGCCGTTCTGTAAATCAACCCACTCAGCCTCCCAGCTCATAACGTGGGTACTATGACCGTCAGTCCCTCTGTTCAGTGGAGCAAACTGAGTAAGGCTCGAGGCTGGACCAGGCAGGACGTGGCAGAGGCAGGATTTGAACTCCAGCCTCTGGCCCCAGAGCCTGCATTCTGAACTCTCCTAACTCGGCTGAGAGCCTGTTTAAAGCGAGCTGAAGACATGCTGTTGGGTACACTCAGGCATAAGAACTTTATTTATTTGCCCGAATAGAATTAGAAGATTTCACAGTTAACTTGGCGCACTGGACCATTGTGCTGGAGAATCCAGATCAGCTGTCCTATTTGATCTTGTTTGCAACTGGCTGACGCTGTTATTGCTCCGGCTGAAGATAACGAGGGAACACTTCCTGTGTTGCCTCCCAGCCAAGTCAGCTGACAGGTTTCTAATACCTGTAACGATCAACTGGAAAATCTGTCCTAATCTCTGCAAAAGAAAGTTTCCAAGTAAGATCTTTATCAACAAACACACTGTGAGCATGGAGGTAAACAGCCCAGCTCACCCCGAATGCTTTTGGTGTCGTTTGTTTTTTAAGAACATGCATGACTTCATTTGAAGTTGGGCACTTTGGGTGGCTGGTTCTCTCGGTTTTCTGTTCTCCATGTCCACCGTCAGTATTTCTTCCACATGGGAGAGGGCCTGGGGTTCAGGGCCACCAGGACGCCTGGGGATGTGGGTGGTCCTACGAAGAGACCAGCTCCTTCAGACCTTGAGGCCAGCCTCCTGGGGAAGATTCCAGAGCACTAACCATGATGCTAACTCACCTGCAGTCAGGTGCTTCGTCCCTAGGCTCTCATCCTAAAGCTTTAGGTCAGAGACGCTCTGGGGAGGGGTGTCCTTTCTCCCGCTTCTGAGGGCGGGCAATCACAGACACAGCAGTAGTGATGCAGAGAAGAAAGGAACGTTCCATTTTGAAATCTTGTATAAGGTATGTGTGGGAAGCTTTAGGTATATCTCGAAAATACAGAGTGACAAAGTACTTTTGGTCTGCGGAGGTTTTTAGATGGGAGATGGGATCCTGATTATTAATGAGAACTTATTCTCTGCAGCCCTCTGGGGGAGGGGGCGTGCAAATCAGCACACGAGGTGGGCTGTGTTAGCACTGAGTGCTAGGCGGTCAGCACTGAGCACGGACCTGCCTGAACTCGGGAAATTACAGCTCTGACGTAGGGGGTTAGGTACAGTCCTAGCAGGACACGGTCGGGGTGGTGGCCCGTCCTAGCCAAGGCCCACGGTGGCCATGCAGGCCGGCCCTCCTTGCTCTTCCACAGAGGCGCCCCCGTCACTGGGAGCTGTCAGCACCCGCGTTCTTGAGGAAGGTCCCCACTGCTGCAAAGCCCTGGGTGGGTGAGCTTCTGCTCAGAAGCGCCAGTTGACCGTCTGTTCCCTCCGCAGCTACACGAGGCCGTGCATCGCGCCAGCCGTCTGGTTCACGGCGTTGTCCTTCTCCGCGGCGCCCTCGCCCCGGCAGTGGGAGCCTCTGTTTGTCGTTCTCTCCGGATGTAGAGGGAAGGATCATGCCGTCCGGACTCCGCTGTTGGGAGACGTGCTCTCGTCAGACGGTTTCTCTGTTCCTGTTCTCTGCGGCCCGTGTCGGTAGGGGCACATCCAGGGTCACACGGTGGGGCTCACTCACACTGGGGCTGGAGGCAGAGAGGCGGACACTATGCAGAGCATGCCGTGTAGAACTTGGGCCCAACGCTGCCAGATTTATTAATTTTTAAAAGCCGAAGTCTTTTTTGATAATGAAAAATTCTCTCACTTCTAAAACCCTGGCTTTCCAAAGATGCATAAGCTCAGTTGAATCCTATCAGACAGACTCCAATAGAGGGGCAAGCCACCAAAAGGCAGGTCTGCACTCTTCTCCAATGCCAACGAGATGAGAGGCAAAGAAAGGCTGAGGAACATTCCAGGCTAACGGAGACTAAAGAGACATGACGCTGAGTGCGAGGTGTATGTCCAGACTGAAGCCTGGACTGGAAGGTGAAAGTTGCCATAAAGCACAATCCTGGGACAAACAGTGAGACCTGAATACGAACATGTGCTAAGGCGCCATGACAGTGTGGTTGTGTAGAAGAATGTCCTTGCTCTTAAGGGGACAGTGCTGCAGCATGCAGGGGCAAAAAGGGACACATCCTCCGCAAGTCGCTTTCAAAGAGTTCAGTGAAAATAAAGAAACAAGCAATGATCACGATGATGTTGACCATGAGAGAGCGAAGGACTGAAGGAGCAAACGGGGCTAAACGTTGACCGTGGCTGGATCTAGGTGATGGGCACATGGGAGTTCACTGCAATACCTGGCAATTCTTCTGTGGACCCCAATTTTTTTTTTAAATAAGACCTTCAATAGAAATAAGTAGAACAGGAAAACAAAAGGCTGGGTGAGCCACACAGAGCTCTCTCTGCTCTTCACCGTGGACCCCCAGATGGAGGCTCCCAGCAAGAAGGCACCCACCACTGGACGGGGCTCCGGTTACTAACAGGGTCTGATCTCACCCATCAGAGCTCCCACGGGTGCCAGGTGCACACTGAGAGGAACGAGCCAGGCAGCTCCTGCCCTCGTGGGGTTTACATTCTAGCTGCAGTCAGATAATGCCCCACACAAAACGATAGGCGGCGCTAGTGCAGCGAAGAAAGCAAAGTAACAGCGGGACAGCCGCGACCAGATGCTGTGCCCAAGCACCACCCAGGCAAGGACACCAGCTTCAGATGGGTGGTCGGGGAGGTGAGGGGACACCCAGCCCCCCAGAGCTCGGGAAGAGCGTGGGCCGATCAGCGCTGGAGAAGGTCCCGAGGCAGCAGCCAGTGTGACATGGGAGGGAGAGGCCCAGGTGGCCGGGCCAGTGAGCAGGATGAGGCCTGGGGGCTACGGGGCCTTTATTCCAAGGGCGACTGGGGACCGCTGCAGTGTGTGACATGCCTGACCCTGACTCTCCTTCCTTCCACGTAGTTTTTGGAGCCCTGTGGCTGATGAGAGTAGTAAGAACAGGGCCCCTTACATCCCATCGCTGTGTGTCCAGCACGGCTCTGAGCGGTCTGCACTCTGGACCAGTTTAATCTCCACATCAGCCCACTGTTACCCCTATTTTGCAGATGAGAAAAGGGAGACGTCAAAGCAAAAAGGGCCCCAGCACGTCTCTGTACCGGGTTGCACTGTGTCCCCTAGAAGCGTGCGTTCAAGTCCTAGCCCCCAGAATCTGGGAATGTGGCTTTACGTGGAGACAGGGTCTTTGCAGATCTAATCAAGTCACGACAAAGTCTGGCTGGGTCAGGTGGGCCCTAATCCGACGACCGATGTCCTGATAAGGAGGGCATCTGGACCCAGAGGGAAGATGCGTGTGCGAAGCAGAGGCAGAGGGAGACTGGAGCAGTCCCTGTGCGAGCCACGGAGACCCGAGGTGACCGGCAACACTGGAGGGCAGAGGAGAGGCAGGAAGGAGCCACCTCCGGGGTCCTGGGAGGGAGCACAGCCCCGCTGACACCTTGATCTTGGATTTTTGGCCTCCAGACTGTGAGGGACTAAATTTCTGTCGTTTGAAGCCTACAGGTTTGTGGTACTTGCTTTGGGCCCCAGGAACCCCGTTCCACCTCACAGAGCTACGCCTGGACGGAGGCTGGTGGGGTTGACAGGGTTTCTGGTCTCACGTTATCAGTTAGTCTCGCCCATAACGTGCCACCCCTCCAGCCCTGAGGACCATGAGGCAGAGTCCTACGGACCCCTGTTCCACAGGAGGAAGGAACAGAAGCCCCACCGTCTCTAGTGCCCCCCATCCTGACTCCCCTTGGGGGCACAATTACATAAATCATGAGCTGGGGCCACAGCTCAGTTCTCCCACCCACGCAAAGGCCAGCCAACCTGTTCTGATGGACAGCTGGCCACGGAAGGGGCGGCTGCCTTGTGGGGCCAGCGTCTGGGGGACGGGGCAGCCCCGGGCCTCCCTGGGGCAGGGGCCGCAGCCCCACTCAGATAGCTGATCAGGTCAGCATGGGCAGCCGTCCAACCTGCAGTCCTGAGACTAAGGACACAGGCTGTGAGGTCAGGGGGGACACAAATAGGGGAGTCCCCTCCAAATGCAAACGTTTGCGGGAGAAACAAAGGAGGCTCTTTCTGAACGCACCTGGCCTCTTCACCTGACCTGGGAGGAATGGGGAGAAGGCGAGAAGGGGGGCCTCTGAGGCTGCAGACCCTCGCCTTCTGAGTGGTTCCTGTCGCCCCCGCTGGAGGGCCCTGCCTCCAGGACGTCTACTCCCAACCAGGGAGCACCGTCTCCATAAACAAACCTGCGGGCCCCGAGCTCCTCTGCCGTGAAACAGCCAGTCCCGCGGGACCCTGAGCTTCGCAGGTTTCCACCTGGGAGTAAACAAGCCCCTTTGATTCCCTCCCGAGGTGCGCTGGGGGCGGGTGCTTCAGCCTGACATCCAAGCCAGGAGACGGCCTGCTTTTTGTACAACAGTAGTGGCTGTTTAGAGAACGGAGCGGTAGTTCAACTTTCAAGTCTCAGCCAGAAATTACACATAAACAAACCGTCGTGACGGCACCAATGAGTCCCAGATGCGGCCAGGTGGACAGTGGGGGTTCCTCCAGGCTGCCCAGGATCAGAGGGCAGTGGGCATAGCAAGCCGAGCCACAGTGCCAATCGTAGGCTCTGTAAATACATGCCTGGGCAGTGGAGATGGGAATCACGGGATCTGAACTCAGGCCACCGCGGCGTTCCGGTGGCGGCTGGGGCGGAGGGGCAGGGGTGGGTCACAGAGGGCCGTCGCCGAGGGGAGTGACGGAAGCCACGCTGCTCGTGGACTAAGCTGCAGGCTAGGCAAGTCTGCAGCAGGCACTGCCGTGAGGGGCGAGCCAGACAGCAACGCAAAAAGCAGCGCTGGTTATGACGGGAGGATAAGGCGGCGCTGTCCCTGCAGAAGCTCATGGCTCTTGCTGGGACAGCCCGGCATCGGTGTCCAGTGTGGTCGTAACAGTGCTTGATGTTGTCAGCGCGGCCCACGTGAGGCGCTAAGTGACTCACGCCCGCCATCCCCGTTAGTTCTCACGTCTCACAGGAGGCCCTGTCATTGTCCCCAGTCTGCTTACAGGCGAGCTGAGGCTGAGGGAGGCTACGCGGCTTGCAGAAGTCCCACAGGTGGGGAGTGGAGGGACAGGGAACGGGACACAGGGTGGCCTGACTCCCGGGCGCCTTGTCCCCTGTGCTGGAACACCGCTCTGTCTCAGTGCCCTTGTGCCCCGAGTAACCAGTCTGCTCGGTAATTCACAAAGGATCGCTAAGATACCCACTCACCCACCTGAATGTTTACCGAGCAGCTGTGTGTCAGGCCTGCAGGTATTTATGGGCAGAGGATGTGTCCAGGCGCCGGGGAGAAGTCAGGGGACAGAACCGACGAAATCCCTGCTCTCCTGGAGCTGACATCCCAGTGGGGAGAGACACACCGTAAACGTGGCGAAGAAGTAAATCACACAGCGAAAAGCAGTCAGTGGGCTGGGGAGGGTGTGCGTGCAGACTCACTGCGTGCCAGCTCTCCGCTTGAAGCCAAGGGTTAAACTAGGAACACTGTGAGGGCCTTGCCGGCCGGAAGTCACAGTCACCTCGGGCACCAGAGCGGCACCAACGGTCCCGGGGGCGGGGCTGTGAGGAAGGTAAGAACAGGGCGCGTGGGGATGGGGGGAGTGTCTCCATCGGCTCCCAGGCCTCAGGGTGGGGCAGCTCAGAGGGGCAGCGGGGGGGCGGGCAACTCCAGGGGTGGCACAGAGGGGGCACACGTGCTCCCGCCCTTGCTGGGCACCCAGCGGAGGCTGCCTTCGCCACGTCTCCAGGGCTTACTCCAAGCCGGGCCCTGCTAAGGGCTTCACACACCATAGCTCCTTGGATCCTCAGAACACCTCCACGAGCAAGAGCAGGCTCAGAGAGGTCAAACCACCTGCCTTGGGCCCCACAGGGAGTAAACGGCTGACACCGGAGTCCCACCCACGTCTGTGTCTGAAACCCACTCCGATCCAGCACCCTGCTCTATGACACTTCCGAAGGAAGGAACTACTGCTTTCCTCCTCTGTGCTGTAGACCTGGCACGGTTTCTTGCATAAATTAGTTGCTCAGGAAATGTTTGTTGAATGAATACGTGAGCACAACTCATAGCTGTATACTCTCCTGTGCTCTGTTTCCTTTGTCCATCTGCTCTCTTTCTCGGTCTCTCTCCCTCTCTCTCCTCCGCCTACACGTGTAGGAGAGTGAAACATTTAGAGACACACACCCAGACACACACACCAACTTCTGGCTGAAGGATGAGCTGCCTTTCCTCCCAGCGGCTTCCCTCCGCCCCACCGGACACAAGGCTGTTTGCAAGACGCTCGGTTCTGCAGCAACCTGGCACCTTGCCTTCCTTCTCCCCAGACTCTCACCCTCGTGAAGGAAAAGCACCGGATTATTTGCATTCCCAGCCCTTGGCCTGGCAAAAGTTAGGCCTTATGCCAGCCCCAGGCCAGGTGGCCTCACTTGGCAACCCTCGAGGCCGCAGGAAGCCATCCAAACTCAAATCCAATTAATGGCAGCTTGCAAGTCCCTTCTGAATGGGAAGGCATGGAAGGTGTGACTTCATCAAAGGCTCCCAGCCCCACCGTGTCTGAGGACGAACTCACCTAAGATGCTCCATGGGCTTGGAAAGTCCTCCCAGAGTGGGTGGCGGGCAGAGTCAGGCTGAGCCGGCTCTGAGTCCAGGGTGTCAGAGGTTTATCTGAAGCTCTTCCAAACCTCTCGCGTCGGAGAAATTGCACTCAAGGCTGCCATCCACCAGTTTTCCAGCGAGACTGCTGGCACCTCTGCCCTGCATCCTGGCCAGAATCACCGGAGCCAGCGTCCTCACTTCCACAGTCCACGCCTTTTCAGCTGCACACAGAGGCCCATTGACTTCAAAGGGCAGAGCAGAGAGGACGGGCCCGCTGACGGCAGAGGCTGCTCCTCCTGTGAGGCCAGCATTTGCAGCCCGACCTCAAATCAGGGCCAAGTATCCATCCAGCTGGATGCAGGGAAGGAGCAGGGGAAACCCCTTGAAAAACAAAACTGGGTCAAGGTGGGCTCCCGACGTGCAGGGAAGCCCGGAGCTGGGGCCCTCTTTGGTCCAGGAATGGTCTTCAGAGGCCTCCCCGAGGCCTGAAGGGCAGCGGAGACCACCCAGGCCCGTCAGAGTCAAAGGAAAATCTGGAGGACGCCAGCACAGCCCCGTGAGGACCAGCCCCCTCTGGCAGCCGCTGCTGCAGGGAGGCACGTGGAGCAGAGTGGCTGGGCTCACGGACCCGCGGGCCCCCGGGAGCTGCGGGCCTGGAGCTGTGAGTGGCCGGCTCCCAAAGAGGCGGCCACAGAGCGGCAGAAGCAGGACTGGAAGGGGCGTCCCCTTCTCTGCTTGTCTTTCATAAACTCCTTCCCAGGCGGGAGCCAGCCGGGCAGGGTCTGCGTTCACTGGGGGAATCACTCACTCACACATACACTCCATAAACGCGCCAAAGGCCTCCTCAGGGGCACACCCTGGTCAAGGCCGCGAGACACAGAGGACAAGACGGAATTTACAGTCTGACAGAGGACACGGCCAGGAACCAACAGTTACCACCTGAGGACTGTGGGTGCTTTCAGTCCAAGGCGTGCACCTGAGCAGGGAAGGTCCGTCGCGAAGCTCCCCGGGTGACGCAGCGTGCAGCCAGGCGCGAGGCCCCGTCCCTGAGAGCCTTCCTCCCACCGCGGTTCCGCGTCAGCGTCGCCCCTGCACACGCAGAGCAGGAGCTGCTTCCTGCAGCGGGAACGTCGCCCCCCGGTGACCCCAGGTCCACGTCAGTCCCCGCACTTTCGGTGTCTTCTTTAAAATGCGCTTCCAGAACCTGACTCCCGCTTTTACGCCCGGCATCCAGCGCTATTTACGGGGCAACACGGCGCCGGCCCTCACCCGTTCAACACACGGCGCTGCGGCCTGCGCGCGGCCACGCCGCCACGCGGGCCGGCCCGGGGTCAGCTCGCTCCGCTAGGTTTCACCCTGACTCACTCGCTACGCTGCAGTCTTACTGAGCTCCTCCTCCAAATTAAATGGCGGCTCCACTCCATCCAAAGAGGGCGGGGTCTTCTAATGTAAATATGAGTCAGCTGAGGTCCCGCAAGGAACTTGGTGCGATTCTCAAGCTGGGTCTCCCACTGACACCCCAAGCTTCGCACACCTCCCTCACCTCTTCACCCCCATCCCACGACGGTTAACGTCAGCCCCAGCCTTGCTCCTCCTGCACAGAGACTCTGAGCAGCACTGTGGCTCCATCCTCGGCCTCATCCCGTTTCCAAACCAGCACCACGCAGCAAACACACTCAGCCCTAGACGGCTCCCTTCTCAACCCTGCGACATTCGTACATTTTTTACACCCGACTTTAATGTCCTCCCTCTTGGCAGACTGTCTTACCTCCTGCCTCACAGGGAAGGTGGTTCATTGGGCGTCAACGTGCCCGCTTAGCCACCTCTGCTCCCCCCACCCCATTCCTTCCTTCCTTCCTTCCTCTCTTTTATTCTCTCTCCCTCAAGGTTCTGACATTCTCAGCACATGAGTCTGACGGTCCCTGGGATAAGGGTTCCTTTTCTGGAGACTGTGACCACGCAGGCGCCCGTGACTGCCCAGCACTGGGCTCACGGCAGGCCTGCAGGGAGTGCTTGGTGAATGGAGGGAACCAGGCCGCTCTGAGCCCGAGGCTGGGATTCGTGTCAGCAGTGACTCCTTCCCACCAACAACCTGTGACTCACAGGCCCGTGCGGGGTCTCCCTGGTCTGGCTACTTGCTGCACAGCCGTCCAGCACACCCAGTCCCTGGGACGGGACTAGAGCATCGCTGCAGTGAGGCACCTCCCGTGGGCTGCCGTGACAACTGCTGCTTCGTCAGTGCCAGCGCTGGGCTGCGAGCCCTTTGCATCTGTGACCGTATTTCCTTCAACAAGAACTCTTCCAAGATCAGCACTGTTACCCCGTTCGACAGATAAAGAAACTGGACACCAGAGAGGTGAAAAAGCTCGCTGGAGGTCGCCCAGCTAGGGGGTGAAGGCCGAGCTGAAACCCCAGCGGGAGCACCTCAGTTCCCCGCCCCACCCCCCACCACGCCCCAGCCTGAGCTCTGTCTCTTCCCAAGGCCTGGGCGCCACCCCTCTCCTTCCCAGTCTCAGCACACTTGCCGTGTCACCTGGCAGTGGGGCAGCCATCTCCGGGGCCTTAGATTCTCGGAGTGTCAGAGACAAAAGCACCCTCAGAGAGTACCTGCTCCCAACACTCTCGCTTTGCAAACTGCAGCCCAGAGTCTTGGTGGCTCACTCTGAGTCCTAGGCCCCACCAGATCCAGAAGCCCTCAGGTTAGCTTTTCTCCTGTTGTTTTCAATCAGCTTAAACGTCCCCACTCGGGGTGGCGGGAGGAGCAGAAAACTCCAAACTCCACGGCAGAGAAGGCAGGACCGAGGACTGGAAGGACTCCCGAGGCACAGCCCGCCCTTTGCTCACACAGGCATCCGATGGTCAGCCGTCTCTGTGTTGGGGCAGCAGGGCCCAGGCGTGAACCCAGAGCGCGTGAGCACCAGGCGTGGTCCTTCCTACGGCTCTTGTGCCCTCTCCATCCGTCTCTCTGCTCCTTTCCAGGATGTTTAAAGAATAAAATGACAGACTCTGAAACAGGATCACAGACTGCAGTGCCTACAGCAGCCAGGCATGTGATTTAAATTAACAGAGGGGCCAGGTGCAGGAAGACAGAGAGCGGTGGGGACTGGGGCATGCTGAAAAACACAGCCTTGCCCCAAGGGGCCAGCCACCCCCCAGCCCAGCCAACTGTCCCCGAATCCAGCTGCAGCTGGATCTTCCCATTGGTCAAAAAAAGCTGGAGATCTGGAGTTTTAAACAAAGTATCATGTTTTTAAGTGTTATGCAACAATTTTCAAAAATTTAAATACATCTACTGACTGATTCAGCCCCAAGCCACCGTTTACACCCTCTGCTGTAGGATATTAGCATCTCTCAGGTAAGGATGCCACTGCACCCCAGAGTGGCAGGCAGCCCCCGAGGCCTGCTGTGCCGTGGCTAAGGAGAGCAGAAGGGGCCTTCTGGCCGAAATGACAACCGACATCAACTGTCTGAAATGAGGCATGCCTGTACAGCCTGCCGCCCGTTTTCACATCGGCAGGCTGCACTGCGATTAGCAGCTGGACTTCAAAGCGGGACGAGGACAGCAGGCTGAGGCCTGCACAGCGTCACTGTTTCATCCTGTCATTACGGAGAGTTGGTTTACATGAGCATCAAGTGCTGATAAGGGTGCTGAGGACCATCACTGCGACTGCTCCGCAGAGCAGGCGATTTATGGGACAGCCCAGCCCAGCCCATTCGTCATGGACTATTAGAAGATGTTCCAGACGTTGTTTTTAAACCATCTTTTGAACTCATTAGACGTGAACTTCATGCAGGTAACATCAGGGAGGGTGGGGGCTGAGGGCCGCCGGGCAGCCAGTGCGACACTGTCCATCCAGACACTTGCATGGGCTTTTCGGCATTTGGTGCATGGGGGTCAGGAGACCTGGGGATGGAGGGGTGCATTCAGTGTGACCTCTAACCAGCTGTGGGAGCCAAGAAGTCATGTCAGGAGTGGGTCAACTGGGCCCTCACAAGGGCTGGCCCCTCTGGCAGGACCCTTTACCCAGTGCCTTGAGTTTTCACGATCCCTGAAGTGGGCTGGACAGAGGGGCTTGAGCCTAATTTCTCTGTGGATTCTCTCGTGGGAGAACAAAATATCGCCACTTACCTCCCAGGCCAAGTTTCTTCCCACACACACCTGCTGAGGGGCTTCAAGACCCATCAGGGACACGCGTAGCCCGCGGGCTGGGACCTTCTCTGTGCTGCCTCGTGCTGTTTTGTAGGCGGTGGGGAGGGATCTACGGATATGACCTCGGGGACAACATGCGGCCCCAGCTCCTCATGTGCTACGTGTAATGGGACTCACTGCGCTCCAGTTAATGTGCAGCTCTGATCCTGGGGACCCTGAGACCCTGCATTTCCAACAAGTGCCTGGTGATGCTGCAGCCAGACTGGGGACCACACTTAAGGAGCCAGGGCTGGGGGTACTGACTCCTGAGGCCAGAGGCTGGACCTGACTCATCTTTTATCCACAGGGACAAGCACACTCTCAGGAGGAGTCAATTTGACCCATGAACAGATAGATGCATGAGGCGCCATCTGACGAGGCCTGCCCGCCCACGACCCCAGTCCCAGGTGGCTCTCACCCGACCGCCCTGCCCTCTCCACAGCCCCAGTCATCCTGGTCCTGTCCCATTTAGCTCGTTTAGCTCAGTCTGCATTTCTGAGAATATTTGGCAGGTGTCCTGCCAATGGAACTGCCCCAGGGCAGAATGGACATCTCTGGGTAAAGAGACCACAGCCCACGCCCAGGTCTTCTCTACCCAAGCCCACCTGGGCCACCGAGGGGTCCCTCCCCTCTCAAACGGGCCCGCGGGTGGTGGTCCCCCCGGCTCTTCCCCCTTCTCCACACGACAGCCTCCCCGTGACTCAAGAACTTTGTAAGCTTCTGTTGCTCCAGTTACAGAAGTTGAAATAATCAGAGAGATGCACGAGGATCTGCAACCACCCAGGTTATAAATAAGAAAATTGGAGACTCATCACCTAAATGTCAAAAGAAGGGACCAACTGAGTCACTTAAGGCAAATCCATATTAATAGCCTATTTAGAAACCATACTTCTGCGCGTAAACCGCAGGAAGTCGTCACCCCGCGACAGGACAGTAGTTGTTAAGTTCAAGGCTGCAAAGCTTCTTGGAGAGCAAAATGCTGAAAGCTCCAGGGAAACCACACAAAAATGTTAACAGGTTGGTGCTGGTGCGGGGTCCCAGCATTTCGCCTTCCAGCGTGTCCCCTGGGGACATAGTCAAACTCGGAGCCCCAGGGGGACTTCTGGGTTCAAATCCTGGCTCCACTACCAGCTAGTTCTGCGGCCCTGGGCAGGGTCCTGGCCGGCCGTGCCTCAGTTTCCCCTCAGCCGATCCCTGGGGTTGCGGGGTGGATCTCGGAAAGGGCCGCAGGTGCTCACGGGGCCAGGGATTAAGGAGGAGCTGCAGGACCCATCGTGAGGACAAACCTGGGGGCTTCAGACCCCCTCCTCAACCCCTGCTAGGTACAACACGCACACACACCGTTTCAAACTCGAGGGACCCATGGCCCCATCTGAGAGCTGGATGCCTAGAAGGGGCTTGCCCCTCCTTGCTTCTGTCTGGCCCTCCCCCTGCCGAGGGAACAGGTGGGGAAGGAAGGAGCTGCTGGTGGGGAAACAGCCTCTTGGTGAACCCGCGCTCCAGGCTCCGGGCCGCCCCTGCTGTGTCAGCCTCCGGCACGGCTCGGACTCCACAGGCAGCATCCTTGGATGCAGAAGGGCAGGGCTGGCCACGGGTGAAGTCGAGGGGGCGCCCCACCGTGGAACTGTTTTCCGTGAAGCCCCGGTGGGACCCGCCCCGTAACGCGACAGCAAGCCTTTGTGCAGAAGGAGAAACAAAACCCAGGGGCTTGACTCGGCTCTGGCTGTGCACATACACAGGCGGGGGTTTTCTAAATGACAGCACCTGTTAATTGTCTGGTTAGGTATGACCTATTAAACATTTACCGCCGTTTCCTGTACACGTCTGGTGAGGCCGGCAGGAAATTTAGAACAAATTAAACAGCAGCTGCAATCCCTCATGCTTTAATGGTCCCTCCACGATTCTGTGCAGTATTGTAAAGTATTCGGGGCAGATCTATTAGGGACAGGAGGGTTTCATCAAGGCAGCCTCCACCTCCTCATCCTCCTGCCAACCGGGCCCCATAAAGTTAAATTGGCCAGTGCGCTCTCCCCTCCCCGCCTCCCCCACCGCCGTATATTTTAGGGGAGGCTTTTTCATCTGCACACCCCACTCACCCTCCTCTCCAACCCCCACCCCCTCCCAACCGTTCCCACACGATTTCACATGTGGTCCGAGAGGGGCACTTCCTGCCGTTATAAAAAGCAAAACCAAGACCCCAGCAAAAACAGGCTGTGCACAGAACACCCAAGTTGACAGTGTGAGAGAGGCCTAATCCATTCCATATGACAAACAGCAGTGGCCGCAGGGGAGGCCCAGCCCTGCGGAGAATCCACAACGGCCCCTCCTCCTCCACGGCCCGCCTCCCTCCCCGGCCCCCTCCTCAAGTGGACCCTTCAAAACAGGGGAGAAGTCTTCTTAGGAGCACGCCCCTAATTTTAAACTGATTATGTTTGGGTTTAATGGCCTCCTATGCATTGTTCTTTCTTCACTTTGAGAATAAACTCTAGGAAGCATTAATGCAAACACAATATAAACACGCTCGTTCCTAAATTTTCACGTCCCCCCGGTGCGTTTGGGCTCGCTCCTTACGATCGTGGCTCAGCCTGATGTAAGAACCAGATGGAGCTCTAAACTGGAAAGTTTGCTACTCTCACCGTGTAAATGGACATCTGTCCAGGCGACGTGAGGGACGCAAGTGTCCCCAGGAACACGGGCGTTCATAACCGCCTCCATGGTCTTTCTGGGAACAGCAGGACGGAGGAGGTCGGTCCAAGTCCTCTCTGGTCATTCTGCCAAAAAATGACAGACAAGGCCTCAGCTGCAGAAGGAGGTGTAAGCACAGAGGTTCAGATTTTTAGACGTAATTCAAAGAACAGACTTCTGTGCTAACCCTACTTTATTCAGCACCCTCCTATCTCTGTAGATAACCTTTGACACCGGGGGACGGACAAACGCGCTTCATTCTTCAGTCCCGGCCGCTAGCTGCTCACGCACTGTACGAAGCCTTTGCCGGCTTATCAGTGGCCACGTCCAAAATAGAACCTTTCTACTTCCTGTCTCCTACTTCCTGCTTCCTGCCCCATAAACCATCCTCCCTCAGAGGCGGTAAAAACGGAAAGGACGAGATGAAAGAGACCGTCAAAAGGTTTACGCCGGCCCATAAATGTCTTCTCAGTGTCCCACAGACTAAACTGTCAGCCCTGCTGTAGCGGAAACTTTTATCGAGTAGTCAATCTGAATTTTGTCTATAATTCCATTAAAACCTGCGCGGCCAACTGTTTGTGGTTTGGTTGTTCTGGATGACTTGACAAATTAGTCTAGTAAATTTTGGGTGTCTTAAGTACTAAATTAGGTCATTTGTTTAATGAGCCAACCCGCTGCCCAGAGTTTGACCCCAGCCCACGAGGGGGAGTTCATGTGGAGTTCCAAGGCGGAGGCCTGGGGTCCTCATTTGTCTTCTGCTTCTAGAGAAAGTGCTCTAAAGTTAGGGCCAGACAACGAGTTCCAGCCTGAGCGCTGACTGGTCAGCGCGATTAGCAGAGTAAACTCCTTAGCGCGAGTCCGTCTCCCCCGCACCCCCCTCCCCCGGGACCGCAGTCACTGTCACCGTCGCCGGCCTGCGTGCTCTCACCTGGCCCTCGCCATGACCCACGGCAGGGGTGCCATCACTGTCTCACTTCCCCAATAAGAAAATAAATCTCAGAGATGCTAACTTCCCCAAGGGCACGCCCACTCAGTCACCCTCACTCATTCATTACGTCTCTGCATAAACATCCATTAAGCATCCACGAGGCGTCAGGCGCTGGGGTTCCAGGGCTGAGGGAGCCGTGGTTACGGCTTTCAGGAGCGCCATCGCTCAGCTGAGTCGTCATGCACATCAACCTGTGCAATATAATTCTACAGCGACCATAATTCAGGCAGACCGGAGGCACACCTGGGGCACAAGGACTAGGCAACCACCTTTGTCTCTAAAGCAGTCCCTGAATTAGGTGCAGGAATTCCAGCCTCTTCAGTGATGCCCATTCACTAGCGTGACACCCACTCGCGAGCTCACGTGTGCAAACCTGTCACCCTCCAGCCAGCAGAAGCTCCCACTCCTGGTTTTCTGTGCGTATAGAGTATGAAGTGCCTGGCTTTCATAGACATGACTCAGAGGAATGACCAAACTCCCAACAGCTCCCCCCATCCTTTCTAGGCAGGAGGACCGTATGGCTGAGACACGGCGCCAGGAGCTCCTTGAGGGCCCGATGTGCACGTTCACTCAAGACTCACGGGGCTAACTACAGAACGTGGAGCGTGGTAGGTTTTCACTGGATGTTTGTTGATTTGAAAAGCTGTGATTTGACTGTGTTCTTTGAAAATCAGCTACCCATATAGGTTCTACGTGGTGACGCTGCTAACCAGACTGTTCGACTGAGTGGAGTTCTGTTCTGCAGCCCACACCTGGGATGACATGAGCTTGCTGTAGACTCTCCAATAGCGACCCTCTTCACTCAAGAGTCAATGCTGGGTCGAGACATGCACAGAACCTTAGCTTAGCAAGACAGAGCACAGAGGCCGTCTTCTGTTGTTACTTACCCAAGATGTCCCGCTTGGAAGCTCTCTGTTTCTTGTGTGACTTGCTCCTAACAGTTAAGGGCTGACCATCGCAAGCCTGGCAGATAATCAGCCCACACCCACCCTGGTCTGTGGCACTATGTTATTATTTTGTAAGGGGCTCCTGAGAGAGCTGGCTGGGAAGGGGGCTTCTGGGGCACGGTGTGCTCGGGACCCTTTTAAGGGTTGTCATGTGTGACAACTGCAGGGTGAATGTCGAAGCGACAGCATCCCGCGGCTGCCTTCACAAACCCCCACCCGTGCCAGGTGGAGCCTCACTTTCTTGCCCTCCGCCTAAATACACACAGACAGGGTCAGGGGCCCACCTGGAGGTTAAAGTGTCCGGGAAAAACAAGGACCACTGAGTAACTGCCCACACACTTAGACTAGGGGTGGAAATGATGCCAATGAAATTGTCATTTCAAACTTTCTGTACTCCGTGTCAGTACAAACGCTCACATCAGACACACACACACACACACACACACACACACACACTCACGCATGTGCACACACATTGATATGGACCTTGAAAACAACACACGAAGGTGGAGATAAACTCACGGGCTAACAGGGGCCTGCAAGAGACTCCAGAGTTGTGTAACTTGTGCCTCGGTGTCGCCTTTCCGCCTCCCCCAGTGTCTTCTGAGTCATTCCTGCTCTACGCTCCCTGGAGTCTGCCAGTCGCCCAAACCAGGCTCTAAGCTGGCAACGCCTGTGCTTTTTCTTTCATTTTAATTGAAGTATTACACATGCATAGTAAGCTGCACAGGAGTGGAGTGAATTTTTAAAGAGGTATGCCCTGAAGTGGCCACCACGCAGACCAAGACGTCTATTCCCAGTGCACCAGCGGCCACCGCGTGCCTCTTCCCAATCGACGTCTCCCAAGGGCACCGCCGTCACCGTGAGCACCAACAGGGCTGCCCGCAGGCGGACCGCACGCGGACGGCACCCCACGGCGCGCACTCCTGTGACAGGACTGCCTTCGCTCATCCCCAGCTTGCGAGGCCCGTCCGCGTGTGTGCAGAGGGGCTCCGCCCCCTCCACAGCTGTGAGTAAGCCCCTCTGTGAACACGCTTCGGCTTCTCTGCCCGTTCTGTAATTGACGCACACTCGGTGTTCTCCACTCGGAGTTGCCGTGAACAAAGCCGAGGTGAGCGTTCTTGTCCCACACGGGTCTTTGGTGGACGTGTACTTTCATTTCTCTCGCGTTTATGTGTTGGGTCACAGAGTAGGTGGACATTTAGCTTTAGAAGGTCCCTCCACCCAGTTTTCCAAAGTGTATAATGATCATGTTGCTTATAACTGTGCATCCACGGCTGTTTTCAACCCCTCAGCCCAGCGGGTTTGAGGCCAGTGTCTTCTTTCTTCTCAAAGGCTCCTTAATGCCTATTTGTCAACACCTGTCAGCACCCCAGGTGACCTCCAGGTGAAGCCTTCCTCCTCTGCCAGCCACCTCTGGAAGGAGCAGAGCAAGGCGGCTCAGGGAGCAGCCAGTCGCACAGCTGCAAGGTACTTCGGGTGCCCCATTTCCCCAAACCCTGCCTCCACAGAAGATCAGCAGCACCATGTTTTCCACCGTATAAGGCTGTTTGGGATGAAACAAGGCAATGCCCCTAAGGTGAGCAGCACCATAAATGCTCAGCGCGGGTCAGCGAGGACTGTCACCGTCGGCGTAAACTCTCCAGCAAAGCAGATGCTGCCGGTCTCGTCTCTCCCCCGGGTGGCGGGCGCCCACGGAGCTCCAGGCGCCAGGCCTCCCTGAGCTGCGTGCTGCTGCCGGAGCTCCCGTTCTCACCCAGCTCCGTGGGGGTTGGTGAGGACACGGTCCCGCCTGCCCTGGTAGGGGCGGTGGGGGAGTCACTTCTCTCCAAGGGCCTCGGGGGCCCATGTGAAGCCCGAGAGGTGCGGCGGGGGGCAGAGCAGGTGCACACGTGACCCTGCGTGTGCCGCCGGCTCAAACCTCACTCCTGACTCCAAGGGCTGAGTCGAACACCATGCAGGGGGGTGTTTTCCTTTCAGTCCTCTGCTTTGCTTTTCGGCTTCGGCAGGGGAAGCCCCTCGCCATCGCCTCTTCCCAGTCCCCTGAACAAAAACACCATTCTCCACGCTGAACTTTGCCCCGGTGCAGGGGGGTCTGGCTTCCTTTGCCACGAAGCCTGTCAGGTTTCGATTAGGCCAGGGAAACACCACAGGAAATGAGTCAAGGAAAGGAAGGCTGTGATTTTTTTTTTTATTTCAAATACCAGATTTATTATTTTTTTTAAATGACAGCGCGGCCCAGCCGTGCCAGGTCAAGGAGGAATGTGGAAAATGTGCGACTGGAAACGTCTGAGGAGCAGCTGGACTCTCCAACTGTTTCTGACACAAACCCACGGGGGCTCTCGGTGGCCCTGGGAAGACACAGCACCCACTGCAGGACGCAGACGCTGGGCCCCGGGCGAGGTCTGGGCAAGGAGGCGGTCGGGGTCGCCCAGCTGCTCCAGCCGCAGTCTCCAGGCCTGGCCACACGGCGGCCACGTGACAGGCCGGCCACCCTCCCTGACTCCACTGGGCTGTCGTGACCGTTTAACATGCTGACCTTTGCGAGCCCGTTTCCTCTCCTGCAGAAAGCATGATTTGAATGGAACACACAGGTCATTCGAACCCTTCCAGACACAAGTGCCTTCAGAACTGCCCACGAGTGGAGGCGGTGTGAGCATGGCTGGGGCCACAGGGCCACGCCCCACGCCGGCTCTGCCGCTTGTGTGCTGCGACGGCCCTGGCGAGCGACAGAACTCTCCTGGGCTCCTACTTCTCCCTCGCAAACCCACCCTCGGCACCTTCTCAGCGTGGGTTCTGAGCCCCCATCCAGTGAGGGGCACTCTCACCAGCCCTGTGTTTCAGATGAGGAGACTGAGGCCCTTGGTGACTGCCCTTGGTGACACGGCTATGATGCGATCATATCAGTCAGCGTCAAACCAGAGAAGCAGAACCAGTGGGTGACAGATAAAAAGAGGTTCTTGCAGAATTGGCTCAGGGACGGTGGGGCTGGCAGGACAAGTCCAGTGTCCGTAGGGCGGACCCCCAGCAAAGGCCTCTGGGGGCTGGAATCACACAGTACATAGCCTTCTCAGACTGGCTTCTTTCCCTTAGCAACGTGCTCTGTCCTCCAGGCCTCAGTATTTAAGGTTCCTCCAGGGCTTGCCAGCTCATTTCTGTTTGGTACTGAATAATATTCCATTGTCTGGGTGGACCATAGTCTATTTACCTACTCACCTACCCAAGGACATCTTGGTTGCTTCCAGGTTTTGGCGATTATGAAAAAAGCTGCTATAAACATCCACGGGAAGGTTTGTGTAGAGTTGTTTTCAGTCCCTTGGAGAAAGACCAGGGAGCATGAGTGCTGGGTCGCACGGTAAGAGTATGTTTAGTTTTGGGAGGAGCTGCCAGACCATCCTCCAAAAGCCATTTTGCTTTCCCACCATCTTACTGTTGATGACACTTACTTCCACGAAGGGCACGGGGTCAGGGTGGGTATACAGGTGGCACTCAATGCAGTGAGCTAAGGTCATCCTTGCCATGTGCAGGTGCCCCTCCGTGGGAGTTAGTCCCATTCCATTCCCACCCCCGGGCCAGCGGGGTGAGGTCAACCCCACCCGGATCCCTGCTCTCTGCAGGGTTGAGAAGTTCCCCGTGTAGATGGCGTCCGATGCCTGTCGGCAGCCATCCCAGAAGACTCTCTCTCGATTTCAGCCCAGGTCACGGCCAGTTCAGTCATTTGAACTGCTGCAGGCATCCGTGTCCTGCTGGCCTCCCGACGGGGAGGCTGGAGGAGGCACTAAGGATGAAATCATGCTGGTCTGGCCTGGCCCAGTGTTTCTTATTTCTCATTTGCAAATAAAAACACTCGGGCCATCCAAGGCCAACAGTCAGGGCCGCCTCCCCAGCTGCTGGGTCGGGCTGGTCCCTCCCCGGCTGCAGGCTGCAGGTCTGGAGCAAGCTGGCCCCACGCGGGCCTGGACACAGGAGTACCTGCGAATCCCAGGCGGAGGTGGCCAGGCCCAGGGGAGGCCCACAAAGGGCTCTACTTAGCTCTTTAGGACCGAGGAGGTCATTTCCCAGGGTTGCAGGTGGGAAGGGAGACCTACCGACGAGCAGCAGTGACGGTGATCCTGGCACCATCAGGACAAGCGTCTCCTGAGCGCTTACTGCACACCTCGCCAAGCGCTTTGCCCACAGTCTCACGTGACCCCCACTCCACCCCGTGACCTGGGCACTGTCAGGGTCTCCCCATTTCATAGGCACAGAACCTGAGGCTTGGAGGGGTTCCATGACAAGCCTGGGGTCACCAGCTGTTGAAGGCCAACCTGGGGGTTCAGACCTAGGTTTCTTTGACTCCAGGGCTCATAACACACTGGAGTCCTTGAGCAACTATTGAGTGCTGACTTCATGCTGGTACATTTGTGTGTCAACTCTTACTTAGACTTCGCCTCCTAAGGTAGCTATTGTTAACCCAGTACCCAAATGAGGTAAGTGAGACCAGGACACCTGAATGAGGCCTGGTTATTAGCAGCCCAAGCTGTTTCCACTTGGGAACGTGAGTTTGCACCAGTAGGGTTCCTATCCAGCCCTGCCCTGACCACCTTCATTTCATTTCGCTGGTGAGTTAGTGGCTCGATGGCCTCACCAGCAGGACTGGCATCGCCAAGTGTCTTCTCCACCGGGCTCCAGAAACAAGTGGCCCAGGCCTGGGCACAGAGCCCGCAGAAGATCACCGTGGGGAGAGGCTGGCGCCACGCTCCGGCAGGACCCTTCTCAGAGGAAAGTCAGCCTTGGGGAAGCCGTCCTTTGCCCCCACCCACGAGAAGCCCTCCTCTGCCTGCTCTTCCGAACATCAGACACCTCTCAGCCTCCCAGGCCCGGAGCTGGTCCCAGCTGAGGAGGAGCGAGCAGCACATCAGCGAACAGAGAGCAGGTGCTGTCCCCCGGCAACAGGAAAAGCCCTCTCACGACCCTCGTCTGGGCGGACACCGGCGGGCGGCGCTGGGCGAGGCAGGACACACGGCACATCCACGACTTCCAGCTTCCAGCCAGTTCCACTGATGCAAATGGGGCTTAGCTTTCGAACTAGATTGTTAAAAGCACTGGCCCAGCGTCCTGGGCCCCAGCCCCGGCCCACCTCGCCGGAACGGCAATTCGCCGCAGCCCCTGGGAGGCACCGACCTCCCTTTTCAGAGAGGTTCCAAATGGTCCCCAAGTCGTGTCTTTCTTCCTTGAGACTCAGGCGATTTGGGCGCCACGGGGGCCTTTGTAGAGACGGCAGCGGGTTATTTCAGGAGAAGAGGCGCCTTCTTTACACCCGGACGTGGAGGTGGGAAAACAGGTGATCACGGGGCTGCCAGAGACTGATCTGAATGTCTTTCACACCAGGCAGAGTCAGGGAGGGGGACGCGGCGCTGGGGGTCTCGCTCCAGGGGGAAGCGGGCTGAGCTCTCAAGTGCTGAAGTGATAATCCAGCCCGCGGGGCTGGACAAAGCCGGACGTTTTGTCCCCGCTGTCAGAGCGCCACAGGCTTGGGAGCAGATGGAGCGGTGTCGGCAGTCGTAAACGTGCCTGCCCCACCAGGGACGGGCAGGCTGACAGAGGGGTTGGCGCCACGCACATCATAAAAGCCCTGCAGGCCTGTCGTGTCCCGATAAATCTTGAGTTTGTAACGGAATAGTGCTGCGGTTCCCAGCCTCGGGTTTCACAGGTGAGCCGTGGGCTGAAGGACGGTTTGGGAGCCGGTCGGTGGGGGGGGGGGGGAAGGGGACAGAGGGAACCTTACCCGCCCACCCTACCCCCTCTCGGCTCCTCCGCGCCAGGCAGGAAATCCAGCCGCAAGAGGCCAGGGAGGCAGCTGTCCCCTCGCCCGTCCACGCTGGCATGCTGGAGGGCGAACAGCCCCACCCTCATCTCCCAGCCCTCGGCTCACAGCAAACTGCAGGAGCTTAATGAGCGCTGCTGGGCTTGCCTGCCCTAGAGAGGGCACTGCTCTGCACACACAGGCTCTGGCCTCGGCCTGGCACCCCACACCCTGCGTCGGGCCCCAGGGAAGGCGCACGTTTTCAGAATCTGCCTGCCCAGAGGGGGCACCTTGGAGCCCTCCGTCCACGCTGTGTGCTTCACGCAAAGGCGCCTTCTTGCCGCAATGTCCACTCTGACACTCCCAAGTAGAGGACAGGGCCCTGGAGCTCCGAGGCCTCTGGGGCCTGGGAGGTGACGCGGGTGAGCAGACGAGGCTGGGGGGAGGACGGAGCCCGAGGCCAGGAGTCGGGGCAAGAGACTGCACTGGGGACAGGCCCCGAGGGCACACGCCCCAGCGGCTGCCAGGAGGGATTCAGGGCTTCTGACGCTGAGAAGGAAGACAAAAATCTGGACCCTCAGGTGAAGTCTCCTGATCAGTAAGTACTGAGAAGTCATTCGAATGTAAAATGTGGTGCAGGGTAACAGGCTTCAGCAGCAGAAACCTGGTGGGCAGCTCTGCCCTGACAGCCCGCGGGCATGGGTCCTGAGGCTGGACCTCAGAGCACACAGAAGAAGTCCCCTCCTCACGGAGGGGCTCACAGGAAGCGCCCTCCCCTTGAGCCCCAGCGGCCTGGTGTTTCCAGTCCTGCCTCCAGGCCGCCTGCCCGCTTTCCTGCCCCATCACGGGTCCTCTTAGGCTTCACATCGAGTTCTCTGAAGTTCCCAGAGGGACCCTGTTCCTGACCTTGGCCATTTCCCCTCCCTGCCCCTCCCTTACTTGCACCCCAGCTCCCACTTAACCTCAGCTTTCAACTCAAATGTATGTCGTGGGCCTGTGGGGCCCTCTCCTTTCCTCACTGCCCAGGGCCCACGGCACAGTCTTTCAGGCCTCGTCTGCCCCCGTCCTCCCCACCCCAACAGGCCTTAAGCTCCCTGAGGGCTGTGGCCCCCTTGGTCATCCCAGGGTCCCCCCTGTAAGACCACCAGTTCCAGCCAGAAGTACAGTAAGGGTGGCCCCCGGGGCTGAGACACACAGCCCAGCTGGGCTGACCGAGCACCCTGAGGGCCTTGGAGGTAGTGGTGACTCGGAACCAGGACAGAGGGGACACGACGGATGACAGCTGGCATCTAGTCCACGGCTGCCTATGAACTGAATGTGCACCGTGGAGACAGGAAACAGACGCGGGGGTAGGTCTCTGGGAATGGGGGCGGGGTGATGGCTGAAGGGTCCAGGGCTGCTTTCAGGGCGACAAAATTCTCCCGAGATTGACTGGAGGATGGCTGCACGTACCTGTGAATGTTCTAGGAACCACTGAATGAGACACTGAATATAGGTGAATTGTATGACGTGTAAACTATATCCCCACGAAGCTATTATAAAACAAAAAGACTTGGAAACAGAATCCCGAGCCTGTGATGACGAAGGGCAGCGGAGGGCAGGACACCAGGCTCCCTCCCTGCGCTCTCGCTCAAGTGGGCCTGGCCCTCCCGCCCCGGACCACCGCGTCCTTGTGTGGAAAGGGTGATGAACTGCATGTCCCTCCGAGGACTTTGGGACAATTAAACACGACGTAACGAAAGGAGAGTGCGTAGCACGGCACCCGGCTCCTGGTAAATTCTCAAGAAACAGAAAGGAAACCAACAAGAAGAGTGATTATCATTGTCCCAGCACGAATTTGGACCAGAAGCCCCGGCAACCCAGCAGCTGCTCCTGCCCCGCGCTGAGCCACTCCATCAGCACCTGGCTTCTGGGGAGGGCAGGGCTTCCTTCCTGGAGGGGTGGTGGTGGCGGGGCAGAGGGCACAGACCCTGCCCTTCCTTCAAGGGAACTCTGAGCTCTCTCCCAGAGATAAGCGCCCGCCTGCGTCCTAATCGGCAGCGAGATTCCAGGCTTGCGGGCTGCTGCTCCCGGCTGTCAGGAGGAAGGAGGGCCGAGGATGATTAATGGAAGAGAAGGAAATGTAATAAGCACGGCCGGCCCGCCAGCAGCATAAATCTCTCCAGAGATCGCAGAAGGGATGGAATCCTCCCGCGCTGGGCCTTGAGAAAGGGCATCCCCAGGTTCAGTGGAGTCTGAGAAACAGCCACAGGCATTAAATCAAAGCCTACCTGCACTCACGGCGCACAGGAGCCAGTGGCTGAGGAAATGGGCCTCCCCTGGGCCTGAACCCGGGGGAGCACGGCCTGGGACAGTAACGTTCCAGGAACGGACCAGCTGCCCTTGGCGGTGGGTGCTGACGACCACCCAGCACCGTAGCCCCCAGACAACCCCACCGCCACTCACTAGCTCCAAGGAGGCCCTGGGCGAGGGCCTCAGTTTCTCTGCTGCAGCCTTTTTCTCTGGAACCCTCGTGTGTGTTCTGGTGGGGATTGCCTGGGTCACCTGGGAAAAGCTCTTGGGAGGGAGCCTGGCTGTGTGACGGCCATGCATTTGCCCCATAGCATCTCCTGTAATCACCGCACACGCTCCAGAAAGGGGAGTTCTTAGTAGTCCCACTTTACAGATGGGAAAACAGAGGCCCAGAGCATGGCCTGACTCCTCCAACACCCCACAGTGGGGATCGCCCACCCCTTACTGCGCCGCCTTCTGGCAACCTGAGCCGGGAATTCAAAACCCTGTGGTCTCCCGTCTCTGACTGCCCGCGCGCTGATCCCAGGGGCTCCCACACGGCCCTCGTGTTACCATTTGTTAGGACCGACCGACTCAGGTCCCTGGCGGCAAGAACAAATGTCCCCCTCCCATCCTCCCACGCTCTCTGCAGGAGCCACGTTCCAGCAGCCTCACATGTATCTCCACAGGGACTGTCCTCCACTGCTCCTCTCCCGTCCGCCCCTCTCACCCTGTCTACTGCCCCTCTTCATTCGAGTCACGAAACATCCACGTAGCCCCACCGGGGGTCTGCACAGTGCATGAGCAGCTCGGGGGTCGGAAACCCGAGCTGGACACTAGAAGGGAGGGACCCCTTAATGGTTCTAGCAGATGCCACGGGGAGGGAGGGGCCCCAGGCAGCCCCAGCTGCCCACCCGGAGATAACCCCTGACCCCCTGCCTCTCTCACAGGGCCGTCAAAAGTCCGAGCCCTGGGAAGGCCAATAAATCCTTGGGTGTTGCCCTCTCAGGATTCCGGCCCCTGCCCGGGAGAAGGTTTTAAACTTCTTAAAAAGGCTCTTTTCTAAACCGAGGAAGTGATTCTGGGATCTCAGCGCTGCAGAGTCCCTCTGAGTCCTGGCAGCCTCGCACCTACAGCTAAGCAGCGCCCTGTGGGTGTGGGGCAGGGGTGCCTGGGAGCTGGGAGCAGACGGGGGGCAACAGCACCCCTCTCCTAGACTCGCTCTCGCTGTCCCAAAACATGTCTTTCACTTTTTTTTCTACTTAAGGTCATATATACACATAGTCAAAAATTCAAGATATAAAAAGGTATCTCCCTCCCACCATCCCCCACAGCCACCTTCCCAGCGCTGCCAGCATCTAGAGCTCTTTTAGGAACATAAGCATGTCATCATGTGCATGTCACTATAGGAGTATGTACACACACACATAAGTACATACACACACACACACACACACACAGAATCATGCTGCTTGGCATCCATCTACTTTGGTGATCATTCCATATTGTTCTAGAAAAGCCCCTCATTCCTGTTCATGGCTGTATACTATTCCTCCGATGGCTCATCCATCGTCTACTTATTTAACTGGCCCCTACCAATAGGGCCGGGTGATAAGCATCACTCTTCCCATGGACTCAGGCACTGGGCAGTGTCCTGTCTCAGCCATCTCAGACTCCTGGTCACTGCCACTCTCAGGTCTCGTCCCTCTGCTTTGCTCCTCACAACCTCTGCAGCCCTCTCTGAGGTCCAACACCAGCCTGAGGTCCTGTCAGGGCTGGATGAGACTCGAAGTCCTTCTGCATCTTTAGAAGCACTCCTCCTGCTGATTTTGACCCGCTTTCACAGAGCATAGCTTTCTCCCACATCTGTGACAGGAGTATGGTGGGTGCTGGACAAGCCTCACTTCAAGGAGGGAAGGAAAGATAAATCCTGGGGGAGGACGCCCCATGGGTCACAAAAGAGCAGCTGATATTCTAGAGGACACTGTACATGGTGGGATAGGACAGGCCCAGTGGAGCAATGGAGAGTTTGGGATCTAAGATGTGGGTTGGCATCCCTGCCCCCGTTCATTAACCTGGGTCACCCTCAGCTGCCCCCACCTGTCGGACGTGACAGAATACATGTGGCATGTTCACATGGCAGAAGCATCCAGCTGTTCGATCCTGGGCTCTGAAGTCAGCTCCATCTGGGTCCAAATTATACATCCACTTCTCACAAACTAGGTGACCCTGGGCAGATACCTTTCCTCTCTGAGCCTCAGTTTGGACAGTTACAACAGTGCCCCTTGCAGGGGTTTACAGGCTTATGTGATGATTAAATGAGATTAAACACAGTCATCAGCCCCTCCATGTGAACTAGCAAGTGGCCGGTGCTCAAGGCATTTTACTGTTGTCACTGATGTTGTGTCACTTTTGTGGCCACAGCAGGGGTGGCTGATCTCCAGACACGTTGTGCCTTTCTGCAAGACGTCCCCACAGATCTCAGTGCAGTTGTTCAAACCCCAGAGCACTAGCTGGGCTCATGGATGCGGACAGCTGGTGGGCTGACCACGTCATCACTCTCCGCAGGTGCTCCCGGCCCTGCTTCCTCCCCCAGCCCCCACTTGTGTCTTTACTTTTTGGACACACACGATGACTCTTTGCTGGGAGAATCCTGTCTGGAGGCAGGGGAGGGAACCAAATGACCTTTTGACCTCACTCCCAAGCCTAACACCAGGGTTCAGGATCACCCAGCATGCACAGGGGCCAATGAAATTAGCCACTCTTTCCGGAAATACGAGGTTACGCAGCATTCTACAGCTCCCAGGGGCTTTCAGATAAGCCTTGCCCCAGGTCTCTTTCCCCAGGCCTCCTGGAAAGCTCTGGGTCTGTCTGACATCAGCTTGTATCCTTGCAGTCCACCAATGCCCTTCCAGTGACCTCTGGATACTGGCGAGAGAAAACGTCATTTTCCCCTAACCCACTGAACTCTCAGAAATGACAGAGTGACAGAGGCCAGCCTGGCCTTTCCAGAAAGGCCCGCGGCCCCCGCGGTCGCCGTGCCTGAGAGAAGGCATCCACGCCCAGCCGAGGCCAAGAGCCGGCGGGAGCCCCTTACACCAAGAACGAAGCGAGGTCTTCCTGAGGGGCTTCTCCTGCGAGGCACGGGAAGAGCGAGCAGGAAGGCCGCGGGGCGGCCGATAGGACACCTAAAGGAAGAGGAGGAAATGGCAGCGGAGTCTAGACGTGTTATCTCGCCCCGTGCGGGCACCGGCCCACGTTCATCCATCGTCCCTGGAACCGGCTTCCTGCCTCAGGATTTACGCCAATGACTTCACCCTCTTGCTATCTCGACAGTCCCGCTGCTGCCCGCTCCGGGCTCTCAGGAATTAGGGCCAGATAACAAGTCTAGACAGCTCAGAAGTTTTAAATGCATTATTCTCCAGGGGGAGGAGGATGGCTAGCGACTAGCTCTGGGGACTCGAATGCTGAAACCCTGGACCGCGTTCAGATTCTGAGCTTGTGTGGGGAGCGGAAGGCCCCCCAGCTCCGCCTGCTGCCCCCCCTCCCCGAGGCCGAAAACGCACAGAACAGCCCCGCGCTGCAGGGTCTGCTCCGCCCGCCCGTCCGAAGGCGCTCCACAGCCCACCTCCCGCCCCGGTGCGGCGAGGACCCCAGGGCTGCCTCGGCCCCCCGAGGGGCTGGAAATGCTGGGGTGCCTTCATGTTCAAAACCAAAAGCAGTAGCGAAGCCACAGGTGCACAGACAGAAGGCCAACGCAGAGCGAAACCTCCCTGATGGGGGCCCCGTGCCAAGGAGGCCCTTCAAACCCCAGGTGTCCCGGATGAAGCGCCCGGCGCTCATCCTGGTGGGCTCCGCTGACCTGAGTCAAAGCACCTCACACGTGGCGTGGCGGCCCCCGGGCTGCCTTCTCCCACCTTTACGGGTGGGAGCGTGTCCTCCCTAAATTCCTACGTTGGAGTCCCAACTCCCAGTGCCTCAGGATGTGCCCTTATTTGGAAATGGGATCCTTGAAGATGTAGTTAGTTAAGATGAGGTCACGTTGGCGAGGGTGGCCTCCCATCTAACATGACTGTCCTGACAAGAGGGGGACTGTGGGCACAGGGGCATGCGGGGGATGCCACGCAAAGGTGCAGTGGAAATGGCAGGGACGCAGCAACAAGACGAGGAGTGAGGACGGCCAGGGACCCACCAGAGCTGGGGGCCCCTGAGTCACAGCGAGCCCCTCAGGTCTCTCCAGCAGACGCTCAGACTCTTGAGGGCGGGGGCTTCCTTGGAGTGGACCGAGCCACAGAGCTGAGTGAGGGCAGCTGCCGGCTGGAAGCAGGGAGGGGCTCCACGGGGCCCAGAGGCCGCGCCAGCTCGGGACGCGGCTGAGCAGCGCCGTGGGTGCCCAGCCTGCGCCCTTCCGCGGTGGCCGCCTCTGGGCCTGCATCCTTTTGTGGGCGATTTCTCTGCTACGGGTGAGCGCGTGGCCGGCTCGCAGACACACAGGCCCTTATCGCCAGGGTCACTGTCCTTGGGAGCAGTCCTCAACCAGTGACAGTGAGAGCAGTAGGCAACATCCACCGTTGAGACATCTGAGCAGCTGAGAAACTCCGAGGGGTGATCCACACAGTCCCCCGAGCCCCCAAAGGAAGTGCGCCGCATTCGCACCGTGGTCACAGGGCCGACATGCGCCCTGCACTGGCCCCCTCTCCCCCGTCCTTTCCCTGGTACCCTGGTGCCTCCCGAGGTCACCTCCCAAACCAACCCCTCACCCTCAGCCTTGATGCTGGTCTGCACGGGGGGAATCCAAACTGAGACGCGGGGGATGACAACTCGTGGCACAGAAAGGCCAGGAGGAAGAAACACACCATGGCTGCACGTCAGAGGGAGGACGGTTTGTGCACTGAGTTCTCAGGGTGTCTCAGACAGAATATGAGTCCCCAGATTAAAACCAGCCTGATGGGCACCAAGGCAGACGCTGCTAGTTCTCGCCAATATCCATTCTGCTTCTTGACAACATTCACCGTAACCAGCTGCACAGAGTCCTTCCCAAAGACTTAGCTGCCCAGAATCCGTCCTCACTGAAGGCGCAAGGTCCCGGGGGAGAGGCTCGATGTCCAGATTCCAGCCAACGGGACGGGAGCAAAGTGATGCCCAGCTCCAGTCAGGCGCCCACGCGTCCCCCTTCCCTCCTCCTGCGTCCGGATGCAGACGTGATGACCCGAGCACGCCAGCTCCTCCTCCTCGTCTCAACCGAGAACCGCGATGTTAAAACCCTGCGGGGAGTCTTATATCAGCTTTTCGCCATCAAAGCCGAAAATGAAGCTTCTGACCCGAAAGAGGCTTTCATCCGCTTTATCATGCCAAAGATAGACTTCATTTACGTTAATCCAAAAATAATAAAGTGAGAGAAATAAATAAAGTTGGGAAAGAATACTGGTGAATCCCAGGACCAGCGAATCCAGGAAGTGTTGGGAGAGCCAGGCTCCTTCCAGGAAAGGCCAGCCTGCTCTGGTAAGTTCTGGAAAGTGTGCCTCCCAGGAGGTGAGAGGTGGCCTGACACACGGCGTGGGGGCCACACGGGAGACCCACCGGGAGGAATTTCCTAAAAGGACAATGAGCAGGAACCACGGGTGAGTCAGGTCTTTAACTGCCAGAAATTATCTTGATTTTCATAGCAATGTTGAAGTGTTTAGAAAAGATAAACTGTGCGAGGCCCGGAGGCTGAGGCGCAGCCGAAACTTGGAGGATGGATGTTCCCGCCACCTCCCACGGAGGCCGAGCGTGGCCCTCCCGGCACTGAGCAGGACGGACGCACTCGTGGGTCCAGCGTTGGCTGCACAATGGCCGGTCCCAGGGCTGCGTCTCAGCCCAGCTGGTCCCTGTGGGTCCTTAGGGCTGGAGGGAGAGCCCAAGTTCCCCCGGGGCCACTCTGCTGACCAGTTCCTCTTCCTGGGGACAAGAGCAGGTTCCGATGCTTCCCAGCTGTGTGCCCTCAGACAGGACGCTCAGCCTCTGAGCTGCATCTGGCCCATCTCCCAAGTGACATCAGTAACACCTCCCTTACTGGGTACCAGTGAAGACTGAAGTCATGTGATCACGGGCTGATGTCTGAGTCCATCTGGGCTGCTTTCACAAAATAGCACAGACTGAATCGCCAGCAGCAGAACTTCATTTCTCACGGCTCTGGAGGCTGGAAGCTGGAGACCAGGGCGCCAGCACGGTCGGGGGGGGGGGGGCTCTCCCAGGGCACAGACTTCTTGCTCTGTCGGGAGCGGGGAGGGAGCCTGTGGGGTCTCTTCTAGGAAAGCGCAAACCCCCTTCGAGGGCACCCACCTAGTGACCTCGTCCCCTCCCGAAGGCCCCACCTCCTCACACCACCACCGTGGGCATCGGGATCCCAACGCAGGACTTGCAGGGGGCACAGGCATTCAGACCCCAGCAGGGAACACCTGGCGCACGAACCTCCCAGCCAGTCTCATCCTCTGCCGTCTCCCTTCAAGAGATGTGGGCAAAACAGCTGGGCTGATGTGGGCCTGGGTCAGATGGAACCAAGTGCGGAAATGAAGAGTGGTGGGTGTGTGTGTCAGAAACATGCCTGGACAGGAAGCCAGCAGTCCCGGACAGTGATGATGCTGACAGGAGAGGAAAGTTAGAGCTGGTGCACTTAGAGGTCTCAGTCTGGGCACCTTCCCCTGGGAGCAGTGAGACACGGACGTACCCAGAGGAAGAGAGAGCCGACTCCGACAGAGGTTCCTCTGGGGACAGGAGGAGGGAGGGGCCAGAGTGAAGCCTTTCGTGGCTTTTAAATGGACAGTGTGGAAACCAGAACTAACCCCGAGAGGCAATTTATCCAAAAGCCAGTAAATGTCTGAAAAGGTCCAAGCTCACGAGTCACCAGGGAGATGGTGCTAAAGCCTCGTCGGGGGGCCGCTCCCGCCGCAGCCCCCTGCCCCAGCGCCCCAGCTCCGCGTTGGAGGAGGAGGCGCAGGGTGGGCTCCCAGTGCCGCGGGCAGACGGGCTCTAGTGGAAAGAGGAAAACAAGGAGCCCGTCCAGCCCGAGAGCCCCACGCGTGCCGGGACAGGCAGAGACAGTTCGGCCTGGCCAGCCGTCCCAGGCGGCGGGAGTTTAAGCCACAGGATGAAGGCCGCGGGGAGCTCGGTGGGCCCCTCGGACTGATTCACTCTGGGTCGCAGGTTATCAGAGGCTGTGCGTAAAGCGAGGGGGTTAAGGAAGCGGCTGTTTTGTGCGGGTGTCTGTGAGCAAAGACAGGAAATGGCAGAGGTTTCCCAGACCAGGGAGGAGGGCGCGGACGCACGCTGAGCCCCGCCCCATCAGGGCGCCACCCCGGCGGGCACCCCGGCAAACGTGTGAGCTCAGCTCCACACACACCTGCGCACCATTTCTGCACAAAAGCCGAGAGAAAAGAAGCCGACAGCCAGTCCCTACTCTGTCCCCGAAGTATGGGCCTCAGAGCAGCAGGCGCAAGCAGGGTTCCTGTACCACACGCACACACGCACACACGTGCACAGTACACACCTGCACACAGGGACACACGCTCACAGAGACACAGTACACACATGCACTCTCATGCACACACATACACACACATGCACACATGCTTACAGAGATACACACAGTACACACACATGCACCCACACATATACACACATGCTCACAGAGATACACACAGTACACACCTGCACACACACACCTGCACACATGCATACACACCCAGACATGCACACGCATATGCACACATGCTCACAGAGATACACATGTGCACGTGCGCACACACACACAGGTCAATGGTCTCAAAGTTCAGGCAGGGTTGCCAACAACCGTCCTCTCAGGAAGTCGCGCTGAACAAAAGTATTTGGTCTCAGGAACTCCCACCCTCCATCTTTTTAACAGTTTTATTGAGATGTCATTCACACACTGGACAATTCACCCATTGAAAGCGTACAATTCAATGGGTTTTAGTCTATTCACACGGTTGAGCAACCATCACCACAGTCGATTTTAGAACATTCTCGTCACCCCCAAAAGAAACTCAGCGGTTCCCTCAGCCACTACTCCCCAGACCCCCAAGGCCCCCGCCCTCAGCAACCACCAACCTGCCTCCTGTCTCTGTCGGTCTGCACGTTACGGACGAGTCCTTACAGACGGGCTCGGCGACACCTGGCCTCTTGCCTCTGGCTCCCCTCACGGAGCGCCATGTTCCCAGGGTGCACACGCAGTGACAGCCCGCTGTGCGGGGGACCACGTCTTACTGATCTCTCCTCTTGTGGATTTTGCTTTGGAACTAGTGCTGTTTCCGCAGTAGAACACCTGAGCTAGTTCTGAGGCGAGGGGACTGCCCCACGTTTCAGGCACCCTGAGTGTTTTCAGGAAGGGGCTGGGAGGGGGGTGTGCTGCCCAGCAACGTTCCAGAAGTTGGTGTGTTTGGGCATTAGTGAGAGAGCACACATGAGCAGAATCTAATGCCATTTTCCCATGAGGACCTTAGCTGCCAACAGCAGCATGAAGTAGGTAAAGCCACCGTCCCCACCCCTCGGTGCAGAGAGGTCTCCTCCCTGGAGGTGCTGCCAGGCTGACTGTCTCCCCCTCCACGGACCGGAGGGTGGTCCTTCTGCAGGGCCCCAGGCGCCTGGCCACCTCCTCACCAAGAATGTCCCAGGTGCAGAGCACAGACTCGGGGTTCTGATGGACCCAGACTGAGCCCACGTCCACCTCACCGCCTCCTTCTCCTTACACAGACCTTCACATTTCTTTTTCTTACAGCACCCGAGGGCATCACAGACGTCAGAGTGGCTTCCACAGCCCAGCCCCCTCTGGACGACGTGGTGTGAACCTGGGAGGCTCTGACTTCACCGACTTCCCAGGCGCAAGCCCGTGTTTCAGGAGGAGCGTCGCCGTGCCCGGTGAGGGCACACGAGAGCCTCGTCCTCACCACTGTGGGGACACATTCAGTCTCTTATCACTTGTGCCTTCAAAGCAACCACATTTGGGAGCCAGATAGTTTTCATAAATAAACAGGGGTGAGAGCTGATAAAAATCAATACATCTGAATCAACGCACGGTTCCGGGTACGGCGTTCCAGCGGATATCTTGTGGCCCAGCGGGCCCCTTTGAAATGTTCACAACAACAGAAAGGCTTGTTTTTCCATCCAGAGCAAATGGAAACACTCGCAGTAGGACAAAAACAAATACGGACCAGGGGCTGGAGCGCTTCAGGCAGCCCAAGGGGACGGGGTCCCCAAGAGATCCACAGCTCTCTGCTGTGCCATCTGCCCATGGCGGGTCCCCACAGAGCACGGAAAGGCAGGAGGCTGTCTCAGGGCTGGAAGAGATTGTAAGAAAGAACTCAGAGTATGACGAGAGTGGTCTCTGGAGCCAGGCGAACCCGGGTCCCATTCCTGGTGCCACCACGTATCTACATACCATCCCTCTTGGAGCCTCAGTTTACCTGTCAGCCAAGTGGGACGAGAGTGGCTACCTTGGAGGGGTGCTGAAGGTAAAACGAGTGAAGGCACACAGGTAAGTCGGACCTCCAGCTGTCCTCATCACTGACATGTCCATACCAGAAACCAGTGAACTGCAAGTCCTCCCCAAACCGCTCATGTCCGCCTGCAGCGGGCAGTCTGTCCCACGTGGTCGTTTCACACCCATTTCAGAGCCAGTAAGTGATAACCGTGCGCCTTCCAAGGGTGAGGCCCTGGCGGGGAGCTTTTCCCTCCAATTACAATGTCCAGGGGCTGGGGCCACGCTGGGCAGTCCTCCCTGCCCGTGTGGGTCTTTGATGAGTGGCGACAGCTAACAGTCACTGAGCCCTGAGGGGCGCCCGCGGGTGCAGCAGGTCCTACATGACGGCTCATTTCATCCTCACGACAACTCCACGCTGGGGACACCAGCACCATCCTCACTTTACAAGTTGAGACAGAGGCTCAGGAAGGCTGGGTGACTGCCCCAGGGGCATCCCACTGTGTAGTGGCAGAGCCAGGATTCCAACCAAGACAACTAGCCCCTCTGTGTCCACATGGGGAAATGAAGCAGGGGACGGGGAGTTGCGTGGGGTGGGCACTGCAGGGAGGATGGCGGAGGACGGCCAGGAGTGGTGTCTGGTGCAGTCACGTTTGGGTGAAGCCAGGAGAGAAATATAAAGCAAAGAAGTGGGAATGTGACATGGGGCAGCCACGGTGGAAAACAGCCTGGTAGCTCCTCAAAAAGTTAAAACAGAATCAGTATATGACCCAGCAATTCCACTCTCAGGTACGCACCCACAAGAGTGGGGAGCAGGTGTTCACAGACACGTCCACACGTGTTCACAGCTGCAGTATTCACAATGGCCACGAAGGTGGACACAACCCAAACCCCCATCAGTGGGTGATTGAATGAACACAGATGTGGTCTCGCCATACAATGGAATATTACTCAGCCATTAAAAGGTATGATGTCCTGACACACATTTCAACACGGAAGAACCCTGAGAACAGCATGCTGAGTGAAAGAAGCCCATCACAGAAGACCACATGCTGTACGAGGTCATTCACATGAAATGTCCAGAGCAGGCAAACCCATAGAGAGAAGATGGGGGGGTTCAGGGGTGGGGGGAGGAGGGGAGGGGGTGACTGCATAATGGGTACAGGGTTTCCTTTTAGGGTGACTGAAATGTTTTGGAGTGAGACAGGATTAGTGATTGCACAGCAAACTGAATGCACTAAATGCGACTGAATTGTTGGTTTAGAAATATTTAATTTTATATTATGTGAATTTCATGTCAACAACAACAACAACAACAACAACAAAAAACAAAGGGAAGAGGCTGCTACACAGACACAAACACAGGTAGAGACAGAGATACAGGTACCCGTGTGTCACAGGTGAGAGAGGGGACGGCCCTCACGGAAATGGCACTGAGGGAAAAGAGCCCATCTCAAGAGGCGACTCACAGGGTGATTCCGTCTCTGTAACCGTCTGGACAAGACAGGGTGACAGAGGCAGAGAACAGCTCAGTGGCTGCCAGGGAGCGGAGGCGAGGGGTCCCTGGGAGGTGGCGGAGCTGCTCCGTACACTGACGGTGGTTGTGGTCGCACGCGGGGCCTGTGTGACAAAAGCACTAGGACCAAACGCACACACTCACACTGTGAGCACTTGTGACACTGGTGAGACCTGCGTCAGTCGGTGGCGCGTCAGCATCGGGGTCCCACAGGCTCCGCCTCACTGTCATACTGCAGGCGTCACTCTGGGGGGGCTGCTGAAGGTTCAGGGGTCCCTCTGTGTTATTTCTGACAACTGCATGTGAATTCACAGTTATCGCAAAGTGAAAAGGTTTTTTTTTTAATAGAAGTGAATTGACTGTCACAAAAAAATAAGAAGAAGGTCAGGTCACCAGGCGGGGTATGGGGGCACCATGGTGAGGGGGTGGCAGGAGAGCCAGGAACCCAGAAAGTGATCACCCAGACAATTCACTGATCACACTGCTGCTTCTGAGCCGCGGACGCCCTCACATTCCTTCCAGAGAGCAGGGATGGCTTCTCAGCCTGGCTGCTGCAGGACCAGAGGGGTCAAGGACGTGTGGCGCGCGGGTTGGGCTCGGGCAGGGGGAGTGTGGGCAGCCGGGGGTGGGCGCGCCACCTCCAGCAGGCCCCATCCTTAGGGCTGGAAAAGGGACTCTTCCCTCAAACCAAAGGAATTCAGCGGCCCGGGAAAAAGTCGTGCCCGCAGAGACGTGGTGAGGGTTTGGTGCAGGCCATTCTGGAAGTTCTTTTTATTCTGCCTATTCTCCCATCATTTTCTCCAGGGAAAAATAAATACCAACATCCCCTCTGGTGTCAGAGTGACGTGTGTATACACCGTCAGTGTGAAAAGCTGTGCCCTGAAGCCCCACTAGACAACCAGACAAAACCTCCCTGCAGTGGGTGGATGTGTCCAATATTTCAAGCAAACGGTTTAAAGCTATTTTTGTAATGTGACTCTGAGTGGATAATGCAAGGCTAAGGTGAAGCCTGGGGAATGAATACATTCTTGTTTTCAGCTCGAAAATCAATAGCAGACTTGGAAACCCCAAGCGCGATCGTGCGCAGGACGACCGGTGTCGCCGGAGTGGGGCCCGGCAGAGGGCTGAGGTGGAGGGAGGCGGACAGGACAGGGGCAGACCTCTGGTTCCCACAGCCCAGCACCAGCCCGGGGAAGGGAGGGCTGGCCTCTCTGCCCACCGTTGCCACCATCACTTCTGCACCTGCAAACGTCTTCCCGGGTTCTAAATTTCTTTCCCGATCTAACCCTGCAGTGCTGGGTTCCGCACCAGGAGCGTTTAACACACCTGCAGTGAAGGTCTTGCCCGTGTTCATCTGGAGGCTGTGAGCCTCCTCGCCTGGACTCCACAGGCCCCAGCATGCGTCTTCATAAGAAACGCCCGCACTCTCCTGTGCTCTCCTTGTGGGAGGTGGTAGCCCCTCCCCAGTGTTAAGGCAGACAAGGACTCAGCTCTGAAGTCCTCAGAACCTCTGGCCTGAATCGCCAGGAAATCTGCCAAGTTGAGGGCCTGCTGGATCCTCATCTGGCTTTCAGTGGCCCTGGGGGCCCACTTGAGCTGGGTGGGCAATTCCACACAGGAGTCCACTTTCCTGCCACGAAAACTGATCAGCTTTTATTGAATTCTCGCAGGGCTCCTGAAGCCTGACACCCACTCTTCTAAGCCAGGCCAACACCACCGGCCCCATCAGCCTGCACAAGGCACCCAGTCACACTGCTCTGTTAGTTTCCAAATAAATATCTATCGATAGATGACTGGATAAAGAAGCTGTATATATACAATGGAATACTACTCAGCCATAAAAAAGAATAAAATAATGCCATTTGCAACAACATGGATGGAGATGGAGATGGTCATTCTAAGTGAAGTAAGCCAGAAAGAGAAAGAAAAATACCATACAAATATCATGTACATGTGAAATCTTAAAAAATGACATAAATGAACTTATTTACAAAACAGAAACAGACTCACAGACAAAGAAAACAAACTTACGGTCACCAGGGGGGAAAGAGGGAGAAGGGATAAACTGGGAGTTTGGGATTTGCAGATGCTACTACATGTGACACAGACAAACAACAAGGTCCTACTGTGCAGCACAGGGAACTATATTCAGTACCTTGTAATAACCTTTGATGAAAAAGAATATGAAAAGGAATATATATATATATATACATATATATATATGTACAACTGAATCACCATGCTGTACACCAGAAATTAAACCAGCTATACTTCAATAAAAATAATTAATAAATAAATAAATAATAAATAAATTTTAATGTGTGATATGCTCTCCTTCCAAAAAGATGAGAAAGTCCAGACAACACTGTGATGTCTGGATTTCAGGCCCCTGATACTAAAACCTATTGCCTCCCGCCCCAGACACTCCACAGCGCCCAGCGTTCCCACGTGACGCCGAGTCCTGTGCTGCCCGTGGGTCTCCAGGTCCCTCGCTCCTCACCCAGCACCAGACACCTATCAGCTGCTCTAGAAAAGTCTGCATAATAAGTAAATGGGTGTTTTCAAGCTGGCATCTGGCATCACACAGATAAGACAAGAAATGGGCCCAGAGGACAGAATCCGACAGGTCATTTGTCCTCATTCTAGACCCAGCCTGTCTGAGTAGCAATAACAGAAGCTCATATTCAGTGAGTGCTGTCCTGGTGGGTCCCCCAGGCACACGGGGGGCAAGAGAGACAAGGACGTGGGTGTGGGCGAGCTATTTTGGAGGTGAATTCAGGAAGCACTGCGATGGGGGAGTCAGGGATGACCAGGAGGGAGGGACCACCCCAGGGGCAGAATGAAGAGGCTGCTGCCAGAGGAAGCGGGGTGCTGTCATGGTGGGGACCCTCGTGGAGCCATGGGGAAGGCACCTGGGAATTGCCCACCTTCTCCCATCTCTCCCTGGTAGGGGGCTGCCGTGGGGACACTGACTCCCTGTTCACCCCAACCTCTGAGCCAAGGAAGCTCTCGGGTGGGAGAAGCAGGTGCTCAAAGAGGGAAGAAGGGGTACACCTGGGAACAACTCGCCCAAGAGTGAGGTGGCTTCTGGAGAGGCCGATGGAATGACAGGCCACTAACCAGTTGCTACAAGTGTTCACTCTGTGCCAAGTTCTCTGCAGGGAGCTCTACGTGCATGTTCCATTTTCTCATGTCTCTTGACCACACCACACAGTGAGGAGTGGGACCCTCACTCTCTTCCCCACTGTAAACACAAGACACTGAGATTCAGGGAAGCAGAAGGCTTGGTCCTCTGGTCATTCTGAGCAGCCGGTAAAAGGCACGTTAAAACCCATTCTTGTCCAATTCCAAGTCCTGCGACCTTAACCACCATGCAGGGCACCTCCCTGAGGAAGAGGCTGCACCCCTCCTCACCTGGGCATGGGCGGGCAGCCGCAGGGGAATGCTGAGTCACAGCACCTGAAATTCTGCTGATCCGATCTGTCCCCGCACTTTAGGGAAAACAACACAGCCTCTTTGATCAACGTCCAGGTCCACGATGGGCTCAAGTTCAAGATCAACATGTTCCCGAAGTGTGGAAGACCTTGGGTTCTGGGAAAGTGGGGAGAACGGACTTTTTTCCTCCTGGAGTTTATTTAAGGTTCCCCCGCCGGTGCAGCACTGAGAATCCTTGAGGGAGGCAGCGCTGCAGCCGGTCCTGGAGTGCATGGTGCTGGGGCGCAGGCGAGGACAGTGCCAGCCTGGCCAGCCCACAGCGGGCACAGCCTCCCTGGAGAAGCCTTGATGAGGTGCAGGGTGCCAGTCACCCTGGAAATTGTCACCAAGACTGGCTGTGGTCGCGGATCCGCAAGAGGGAGAAAGCACAGTGGGCACGAGCTGCACCCCACCTCGGCCGTCGCAGCCTGGGAAGGGCTGGGCCCCACTGTGACGCTGGCAGTGGAGCTCTGAGCCTCACGGGGACACCAGGCCTTAAATGGGCATCACTGAGTGTGAGGAGGAGGGCTTTGGGGGCGGGGAGCTGGACGCAGAGGAGACACAAACGGGGCGCTGAGCCCCCTGGAGGCATGTCAGTGACCTCTGGCCACAGTAACGCCCAGTGACCAGCAGTCAAACCCTAGAACCAACAGCCAGGCTGTGCGCCCCTGCCTTCAGCCACGAAGTCACACTGCCTTCCTGGGTTTTCTCCGCCAGGAGAAGGAATCCGAGGGCCCAGTGAAGAAAACACCCTCCCCTCCATCCTCAAGACGTCTGCAGATGGGGAAACAGAGGCACAGAAACATTAGGCGAAGTCTGTGAATCCACCAGATGACCAGAAATCGCCCTAAACTAGGGGTGCTACGGCTTCACCTTCGGGGCCGACAGCCTCTTGGATTCTCTTTGAAACGCAGCAGAAGGAAGAGTTCATACGGGGGAGCAGCCCTGGTTTTTGGCTTCATTTTTGACGCCAGGATTTCATTCAGGAGGCTGGTGGTGAGTGCAGGCACCGTAACCACACACGCACTCTCTCCCTGGAGGCAGGGGCCCGCTCTGATGATAACACATTTCCTGAGAACTTTCCACTCACTCTGAAACACTTCTAATTCTGTCTGGAGTCTTTCCTTCCTACGCCGCAGGATGCGCTGGGACATGCGCTCAGCAGTCTTATCTCTCGGGCTGCAGCCTGGGGTTGGGCCAAGAGACGTGGAGTCCGAGCAGGAGGGGAGTCCTGGCCCCCCTCCGCCTGCAGTGACCCTGACAAACCGTCCCCCGAGCCGCCTCTTCCCACCTGCGAAGGGAGGGAGCAGGACCGCTTGGCCCACGCCGGCGTCACCGGAAGTCCTTCACCGGAAGTCCTCCAGCCGCCATGGCCTCGAGTGCGGGCTCCTCCTGCTGTGGCCTGAAGGCAGAAGGCAAGCAGCAGCCCCCTCCCCGACCCCATTTTCTTTATTGTTAGGAGACTTTGATTACCTTCTAAGGAGCTCTCAGGATTAAGAGCAGCTGCCTTCTCTTCCTTAAAGACACACACTCCTTCAAGAACCCACGGGCACCTGAGCCAGCATGTCCCCACCTGGTTTCACAGCTCACCAGGGTCCCCAACCACCTCACAGGGCGTCACACAGTTTGCGGACCAAAACAGACTCAATTCCCTTTATGTAAATGGTGTTATAATAGATCATAAATCCATGATGCCGTGTTTTACACATAAAATGAGGAGGTGATCCTGGAGTCGGGGACAACAGGTGACCAAGCAGCAAGGACTCGGGGGCAGGAAAGCCACTCAGCCTTGTGCCCAAGCCTTGGGCCAGGCATCAGGGTCTTGAGTTGTCACCCCCCACCCCCATCTCTCAGACCTGGCCTCTCCCAGGAAGGCAAGGCCCCACCCTGGCGTAGATGGCGTTCTGAAGCCCCGGTGAGTCAGGGGCATTCCGTCGATGCCTGCGATAACCCCAGGAGCAGCTTCTCTGTCAGTGCCTGCATGCAGATGAGGAAACCGAGGCTGGGAGAGACGCAGTCTCCTCTCTGAAGTCCTGTGCCTAAGGACAGAAGGTTCTGGAATCCTGAGTCTCCAAAGCCCACGCCACACGGTCTGTGTGCACACCTCCTGGGCTGGCCAGAATCAGGGGTCTGCACTTCTTTGACTGCCCCTTCCACTCCAGCAGACACAGCCCCCAACACACATCCACGCTGGTGCCTCCTCCCCTCTTCCCCGCCAGCCTCCACTGATCTTCCAGCCACTCTCTGACCATGTAGGGGAGACGCAGGAGTAAAGGGTGCATCCACCCTCCTACCTCCACCCAAGATGGTGGTCTGTGCTCCCTGCTCTTGGATGGGGATGGCCCCTGGAATCCGGCAGTCCTGGTGGCTCTGACGGGACGGTAGAGTCTGCTCTTTGGCAAGTCTCATTTCACAGCACCAGGACCTTGAGATCCAGGTCTCACTTTCCTGCATCTTAATGGTCACAGCATCCCCAGGGTCTAGCACTTTGCTTAACCCGGGTCTAGTGGGGCCAGCAGTAGTACAGGTGCACATGGGCTTTGACACCAGACAGATCCACTACAACTGTACGTGCCACCTATCAGTGGTGTGACCACAGGCAGGTTACTTCACTCCTCTGAGCCTCAGTTTCTTCATCTGTAAAATTGGAGTGATTGTACAGAACAGCATCTGGCTCACTGGGCTTCTGGGGAGAAGTAAGTGGAATGTACAGGGCACTTAGCACAGTACCTGGCTGACAACAAACACTCTAAAAATGATAGCTATCACCACCATTGCCACCATCACAACCACCATCATCACTACCACCACCACCACCATCACCATCATCATCACCACCATCATCATCACCATCACCACCACCATCGCCACCACCATCACTACCATCATCACCGCCATCACCACCACCATCACCACCATCATCATCACCACCACCACCATCACTAACACCACCACCACCACCACCATCACCACCATCACCACCACCATCATCACTACCACCACCACCACCACCACCATCACCATCATCATCACCACCATCATCATCACCATCACCACCATCACCATCATCACCACCACCACCATCATCACCACCATCACTACCATCATCACCGCCATCACCACCACCATCATCACCATCATCATCACCACCACCATCACCACCACCATCATCATCACCACCACCATCACTAACACCACCACCACCACCACCATCACCACTATCACCACCACCATCATCATCACCACCATCATCACCATCACTACCATCATCACCATCACCATCACCACCACCATCACCATCATCACCACCACCATCACCACCACCATCATCACCACCACCACCACCATCACTAACACCATCACCACCACCACCATCACCACCATCACTTCCTCTATGGATGCTTTACTGAGACAAAGGCTAATTCTCACATCAGCTACTGCAGCTCAGCTTAGAGCTAGCTGAGAAGCAATCCAAAACACATCTGAAATCTGACTTCCCCCAGTTCCCCAGCACATGCAATGAAGCTAATCCACTTTGCCAACAGCATGACAAGGGCAGGAGGCCCAGAGAAGAGCCAGTACCCCGTGTGCTCTGATCCCTGGCCGGGTTGGGGGAGACCCATGCAATCTGGAGCGGGTGGGTGGATTTCAGCAACACCACGCTTTCCCCATCTCTACAACAGAGATCTCCACTGGCTGGTCAGCCAGGCGGTGGTGAGAATTACTCACTCCATGGCCTCCTTCTAGACCTGCCCAGGAAGTGAAGAAGTCACTTCAGAGGCTCCCGTCCAAAAACAGAACATTTTCTTCCCATTTGTGAGCTCATTGTGTGCTCAGCCAGGATGAGAAGCCAGGCCAACAGGCTGGGCCAGGTGTCAGGACGCTTAGATCCCTGGACAGGGAAGTAAGAAGCAGGGGTATGCCTGCATTTCCACTGACCGGTGGCCATTGCCGAGTGTCTCCATTGTGGTCACAGCACTGGGTTCCCAATTCCTGAAGACTGTGGGCGATGGGGCAGATACCCTCGACCTGCTTCCTTCCCTCCAAAGCCTCCTTCAGCGTGGAGCTTACGTCACTGCTGGTGACGGACACGGAGGGCTTTTATGAGTGATTCCTCCCCAAGAAAGTGGTGGTGGTACCTATTTCTTTGAAAAGGGACCCAAGCCCAGACGTGCCAGTGCCCTGCTGAGAGCGGGGCAATGTTTTCTGGTGCGTCCAGGCCTTGATCTGATCTCTGCTTGAACCCAGTTTTCTGACATACGTGCTGGCTAGCATTTACTGAGGGGGTGCTGATAGCTTCCTACATGTTACCATGCTTGTCTTCTTAACACAACCCAATATATTACAAACTTTCAGCATCCCCTGCTTCTGGATGAGGAAACCAAGGTCTTGTAACTCACACAAGGTCACTCAGCTGAGAAGTAGGGGGCTGGGATTCAAGGCTTGGAACTCCTCCCCCAGAGCCCCACTGGCAGCCACCTGATCTTGGGTCTGGGCTGGGCTGGGACAGCCCCCTCCCACTTCTCACTGGCTTGTATCTTTGTATCTCAGGGAACTACATTTCCCAGGCTCCCTTTCTCTCAGACTTCTGGGTTAGCTCAGCCAATGAGAGGCACTGGTGCAGCCCTGCAGGGCAGGACCAAGGAAAAGCTGGGATATTTCTCCTTCTTTCTCTCTCTGCTCATCCCCGGTGGGAATCCCCCTCCCACCTGGTCCCTGTTCCCACCGGACAGGACCAGGAAGGTGCCAGCTTCACCCCATGGCCCTGGTTCCTGGGTCCCATGACACCACCTCCTCCTCTGTCCCTCCAGCCCAGGGAGTGCTGATGACTTCCTGCTTTCGCTGATCCATGTGACCCCTCACCATTCCTACCTGATGTCTCCACTCACCTTCACCTATAAATCCACATCCCTGCATTAAATCATCTCTGTAAGACACCTGGAGTGGGCTCCTGTTTGCAAAAGGGACACAGTGCTCATGAGAAGAACGGGTGGGAGGGAATATGGATGCTGGGGGAGCGCAGATGACCTCCTTGGCGTCGCGCTACCTGCCTAGCCGCTCACTTCACTCTCACGAGAAAGCCCACGAGCAGGTGCGGTCGCTAGCCCATTCGCCAGGAGGAGAGCCGAGTGTCGCAGGGTAAGCAACCACTCATCTGACAGAGAACAGACGTGAGGGCCAAGCCTTGCTCTTCTGGGCACCAAACCTGGAGCCCTTGGCCCTACGTGCCCCCCACGTCCCGGCCCACGGCGCTCCACCTGTGCCTCACAGGAGGGCCGTTTCTGCCTGCGCTCCTGCACCTGAGGAAAGCCAGCTCCGACCACGACCCACGGACAACGCCGCTCATGACACCTTCTGTCCCTCGGACTCTGACCACGTCCGGGTTCCTGGGCCTCCCATGGCCACACCATGTGGCCTGGGCTGGACGCCCTCAGCCAGAGCCACGGTGACAGGCTGAGATTTATGGCCTTGTTATTACTGTGTTTTGGAGCTTTCACAGCCCCACGCTCCCTGGAGAACCCCAGCGCTTTCTCTAGGACGTATCAGTCAGACGGCGGAGGAAATATCCAAAATGCTGGGAACATCCTGTGTCACAGTGTCTCCCTGGCCCCCAGGTACCGGCGGCCTTTTGTTTGCAGCCAGGGGGAGGAGGAAACTGATAAAGGGCAGGGGCTGGGGGGAGGCTGGCAGCCGGCACCTCTGTTGCCCTGGTTTGTCCTCCCCCACGACAATGTCCCCAACTTCCTGACCAAAACAGCCATCACCATGGCCTCTGATGTGCAGCCAGCGCTCGCGCTGGAGGGAGCCCCTCCTCATCAGCCTTGCACTCCCTCGCACGGGCAGAATGCTGACTCTGCAAGGAGCCAACATGCTCTCTGGGAGATCCAGAGGGGGTTCTGCCCGCACGGAAAACAAGGCCCCATTGTCCTGCGGCTGCCCCTCCCCCACTGCCAGCCTCCCTCTCCCAGAATCCTCTGGGCTGTGGCTCACTTGGGGAGATTCAGCCGAAATTCTGAGGGGGGCCAGGTGGGAGGGGAGAAATGGGCCTGGATACAGGGGCAAGGACCAGAGAAGGAGAGCACGGGATAGGATTACAGTCTGTGCCTATTCAAAAAACACACCAATTGTGAAAATAATAATGATCAAAATACATAGAGGCCTGGAATCGTATATACTAAATGGTTGAAGGGGGTTTACTCTGATTGGTGGAATCAATTCACTTTTTTTCCCTTAGACTGTTCTATATTATTTTTTAAATGTTTAACGAGCATCTATCACTTTCTCATAGAAAAATCATAGCTGCTTTGATTCAAGAAGCATGACTCTGATTACCTCCTCTAAGGTTCCCGCCAGTGACGCCAAGAGCAAGAGGGCTCTGGGGGGAGTGCGTAGGCAGAGCCTGCCCGCCTGCCTCCCCGGCGTGTGGGTGGACGGCTTTTGGGCCCCTCCCCGGTCACTGGTTCTAGGTGCTTCCGTGTCCTACTTGGAGGGAGGAATGGCTCTCATGGGACCCCTGCCTGGGGGCTGTATCGCTTTGCAATCGTAGCCCCTTGTGGAGCCCCCAGACCAGAGCAGTAGGCATAAGACCAGGCTGGCCCCCCACCCCAGTGCACACGGTAAGGGGCCAGGTGCTCTCAGGATGCCCCGAGCTTCGTCAGTCAGCAGCCGGGTCCACGACCTCACCCCACAGGCTTCACAGCCAGAGGCTGGGCCCCGGGATGGGTGACGGACAGATGGGAACAGAGGCACCAGGGCCACAGCTCAGCCTCCCGCCTCCTAAGGAGAGGCCACCCAGAGATGGGGGCCCGATGTCCCGCCCTGAGAAACAAATGTGACCTGTCCTCTGACCTCCAGCTCAGTCTCCCCACTTTGGGGCCCCTCTGACCCGCCCCCCAGCCCAGGGCCCCGAGTCCTTGTCCAGGCAGCTGTGAGGCCACGCCTGTGCTTTCAAGTGCAGGTTTCAGCTTCCCCAGTGCAGGCCACTGCTAAAAATACACCGTTACTGACGGGCACCATGTGGAGGGCTGTTTTCAGTGTCAGCAAAGCACAGTGGAGCCATTCATAATTCTGGCATTAAGGGGCAGAGGAAATGCCCCCCGTGGTGACAGATGTCCCCATGTCCAGGTTCCAGCCTGGTCCGAGGCTCTGAGCGGGCGCACGGCATCCATGATGATGAGCTATGTGCACACTGGGCTTCCCTCCAGGGGTAATTCTCTGGGGAAGCTTCCCAGAGCCCCTGGAAGGTGCGCCTTCCATGGCGAGGGGTCCTCAATCCCTGAGCAGGGGCATGCACACATTTCACCTGCTTCCTCTCACTCGATTCACCCAACAGCACAGCCCATGCAGAGTCACTATCCCCATTAAAGAGGAAGCTGAAGCAACACTTCCCAGCTCAGAGGTTTTGCAATTGCTGTTCCTTCTGCCCTGATTACTTTTCCGCGTGATCATCATACAATGGACCAGTGAGTCAGGCATGTAAAGCACTTAGAAGTCTGGCTGGGACCACATAGGCAGAGAGATGCCTGAGGAGCCCCAGCTGCCCTGAGGACCAGATGCCTGGAGAAAAGATGCCTTTGAGATGACCCCAGGTCCTGCTGGGGTCTGGGGGTCTGACTGCAGCCTTGTGAGAGCCTGAGAGAGAACCACCTCACTGAGCCCAGACTACCCCTGGACGGGTGAGCCACTGCTTTGGGATGGTTTGTTACGCAGCAACGGCTGACTGGAACAGACCTGCAAGGTTGGGCTCCACTGTGCTTCTTGGGGAGAGAGCGTCCAAAGCCGACAAACTGCTGTGAAGAGACTCACATTCCAGGTGGGTCTCCCTCAGCAACAGCCTTGGGGGACTGACTTCCCTTTTCAGCTGCATCTCAGGAAAGCATCAAGTGCCGGGGCTATGGGAAAGGTGATGACACGTGCTGGGGGAGGCGGGGCTTGCGTGATTCTGTAGATGATGACAATGTTGGGAGGGACGCAGCAGCCCACTTCTCTACCTAAATCCACAAAAGCGTCTAAGGAAGGAGGACAGGAAGCAGTGCCTGAGTCCACACACATTCCCTTCTGTTCTCCCGCCATCTCGTGAGTTAGGTATTATCATAACTCCCCTCTACAGAGGAGACTCAGAGACACAGAGCATGGTCACAGGGACACAGGACACAGTCGTAGCTGCCAGAGTGTGGATTCAGAACAGCTTTGTCTGATTCCACTTTCTCTGTCAATAACAAAATCATGTGGGAGGAAGGAGAGAGCAGAGGGTCCACACTGTCAGACCCGTAAGCCAGCATAGTATGTACAGATCTATCCAAGTTAAACACAGTGTAGGTTAGAATACTGGGCTTGAGTAGGCACAGGAAAAAATGCTCAATATCGCTAATTGTCAGAGAAATGCAAATCAAAACTACAATGCGGTATCACCTTACACTAGGCAGAATGGCCATCATTTTAAAAAGTCCACAAATGATAAGTACTGGAGAGGCTGTGGAGAAAAGGGAACCCTCCTACATTGCTGGTGGGAATGCAGTTTGGTGCAGCCATTATGGAAAATAGTACAGAGATTCCTCAAAAAACTAAAAATAAGCTTACCCTATGATCCAGCAATCCCACTCCTGGTCATATATCCAGAGGGAATTCTAATTTGAAAAGATACATGCACCCCAATGTTCATAGCAGCACTATTTACAACAGCCAAGACATGGAAGCAACCTAAATGTCCATCAACAAATGACTGGATAAAGAAGTTGTGGTATATTTATACAATGGAATACTACTCTGCCATAAAAAAGAATGAAATAATGTCATTTGCAGCAACATGGATAGACCTGGAGATCGTCACTCTAAGTGAATTAAGCCAGAAAGAGAAAGAAAAATACCATATGATATCACTCATATGTGGAATCTAAAAAAAAAGAAAGGAGAAAAAAAGAGGACACTAATGAATTCATCTACAAAAAAGAAACAGACTCGCAGACATAGTAAAAACATGTAATATTACCAGGGGGAAGTGGGTGGGAAGGGATAAATATGGGTGTTTAAGATTTGCAAATGTTAGCCATTATATATAAAAATAGATGAAAACAAATTTCTTTTGTATAGCACAGGAAACTATATTCAGTATCTTATAATAACCTTTAATAAAAAAGAATATGAAAATGAATATATGTATGACTGGGACATTGTGCTGTGCACCAGAAATTGACACATTGTAACTGACTGTACTACAGTTGAAAAAAGAAAAAAAAAGAATACTGGGATTTGGTCTCATTGGATTTAATAGTTTTTTTCTTCCACTGAACAACCTGGAAATAAATGGCCACCTCCAGGTGGTATAAATGAAGAGATTGGGTGGGTGGGTTGTGGGAGCCAGGGGTCTAAGTGGTTTCCTGCAACAGAGAAAAGAGACCACAGACCGGGCCCTCTCCCTCCCAGTCATCCTGTCCTGTGACTTCAAATCTTGCTCCAAAGAAGAGGGCCCAGTTGGAAGCTGGTGCAGGACCGGCTTTGTCCACCACAAGCCTTTCACACTCTCATGCTAGTCCCTTAAAGGTAAGAATCGGGCCCCGGAGGCTCCCTTAGAAAGAACCCGCGGGGCCCTCATCTTCCCTTCCATCCTCACTGCTGTCATCGCCCTCACTGTGAGCAATGTCAGAAACCCGCTCGTTCGAGGAATTAGGTAAGTGAGATAGTGAAGGCCGCTCAGCACCTCAAAGCTGAGAACAAAGCAGAGCCACAGGCGCCTCGCTCTGGGCCCACGGACTTTAGACACGGGGTAACCCTTGAGCATCTGCAGCGCAGAGCTAATGAGACAGCAGCGGCCTCAGACCCGTGGTCCTAAGGGGTGGCCTTCAGCCCTGGCTGGGCCCCCCTCCCGAGCGAGTCGCTTCACGTCTCTGAGCCTCACTGCTCTCCGGTGCAGCGAGGCAGCCAGATGGACAGGATGGCGGTCCTTTCTCAATCTGGAACCCAGTAGTTCCTGGGGTTTGGTTGAATGTTTCCCAACCTCTAATAAGCTAGAAGGAGGGGAGAGTGGAGGAGATACATCCAGCCAGGGGGCGGCAAACAAAAGCCCTGAGGATGCAGAGTTCCGGGGTCGGGGGGCAGCCGTGGGGGGCAGCCGTGGAAAGCCAGGTCTCGGGCGACTTCACCCACCTCCAGCTGCCGTGTGACCGGAGCCAGCCACTCAGTTGTCATGGGTCCCTTTCCCTCTCCATCTGAACTGGGGTAACGAGGCCCACTTCCCAGGGGGGCTGAGAAGGTAAACAAGGTAATGGGTCGACTGTCTTGGGAAGGCCTTCCAGGCCCGGCTGCTGGACACGACTGAGGTGAGGGCGTTGGTCCGCATTTGACGGAAGCCCCCGCGTCCAGGGGTGTTGATCCCACAGCTCTGGTCAGAAATCACACCTGGACACGAGCTGTGACAGGCAGACCGCCTTACCCAGGAGAGCGGGGCATCTTTAAACACTGACCTACCATATACTCACTGTAAAATAAACAAACATAGAATATGGGAATGTAGTTGCGAAGCTGCCGTGGTGAGGGAGCAGGTGGATTCTATGGAATCCCAACACCCAGAAACAACACACGTTTTTAATGTGCGGGTGTGATTCCAGATGTTTTGGGTGACAAACACTTTCTGAACTTTTTACTGAATATATACATGGGGGAAAGCACACCCATTGTGAGTGTGGAGTTCAGTGGCTTCGCCAGCCAGGCGTGTGAGTGACAGCACCCGTGGTGGGGGGTTAAACACAGAGGTGCAGGCGGTGCTGGCCTGCTTCTGCTTCGGCCCGCATCCTCCCCACCTAAGCCTGCTCCTGCGCACCAGGGCCCACCCCCTTTCCATGGCAGCTCCCCCGACAGAAAGCACTCAGGCAGCATCACAGGGGCTCTCGCAGGCAGTCATGGTTTTCTGTGATGTGTAAGACAAGTGTCCATCTCCCCCATCTGGACTGGGGCCCCCAGGGGCAGGCCCACCAGGCCAGCTCTGCTCCAGCAGCCCCGGACCCTGGCCCCAGTCCTGCTCCAGAGCTTCAGGTCTCCTGGGAGACTCCAGATAGGGGACGCAGCTTTCCTGAGACTGCAGGGGCCTGGCACCCCACCGCCCACTCGCCGCTCCCCCGGGGGCTCCAGGGGAAAGCGGGAGCTGCCCCCGCCCACTTGCTCCCATCAAGACTTCACGGAGGCTCAGCCGGGCAGGACGCAGGGAAGATTTGTCAGCTCCTGCCCTGTGAAAAGCATTCTGTCGAAGAATTTGAAAGACGCATCTCATATCCAGCGTTTGAAGACCGCTGTTCCCTCCTGAGAAGGGGAACGGGTGCAAAACACATCAGCCCCTCAGTGACTGCCCAGCAGCTGGGAGATCGGGACCCGACGGGCGGCCGGGGGGCCTCAGAGCCAGACCAGGTGGCCGGGTGGAGAGAGGCTCCCGCCCAGCACTGAGCGCCCAGAGGGGAGGTGCACACGGCCTGGCGGGGGCGCGGCATGCACACAGTGGGCAGGGGGAGCCCGAGAGGGACCGGTCTGGGAATGCTGCTGTCAGAGCACCTGGGACAGAAGAGGCGCCAAGAGACAGCCTCCCAAGTTCAGTCCAGGTAGGGCCTCAGCTTCTGCCGTGAGCCATGAAGACAGCAGAAAAGCGGGAAACATCTGGAGGTGGGGAGCAGCCCCAGACCACCACCGGGGGGACCAGGGAAGGCCACCTCTAAGTGGGCAGGAGTGCTCGGGAGGGTCAGCTCTCAGTCCCGCGCTGCGTACCCGCCCCCCAGCTGGGTGTCCACGCATGATGGAGGGAGGGGGAAGGGCTTCAACATCCACACAGGGATCACAGGACCACGGACTCTCAGTTCTGAAAGGCCCATCAGCCGATGCCCCGGGGCCTTTGCACTCCCCAGTCCTCAGCCCAGGACTTTCTCTATGTCTCATTTCATTTTGTTCAAATGCCACCTCTTCTGATAAGCCTCCTCCGGTTGTACACTCTGAAGATGTGCCCCTGACATCACACCCACGTGTTTGCACACAGACACATGGAGGCACGCGTGTGCTCCTGCACACACAGCTGTGTGCACACACGGTCACACACACCTAAACACACGTGCACGCGCTCAGCACACCACAGTGAAGCAAGGTGATGAGGAGACAGGGCTTTGGAACCAGACTGCCTTAGTCCAGCTCCTGCCTCTGCCCTGTGGCCTTGGGCAGCTGACCTGACCTCTCTGTGCCTTCCTGGGTTTCCCCATAAGTGAAGGAGGGTGATCCTATTGCCCACTTCCTAAGCCTGGGGTGGGGGGATGTCAGATGAGGTCACGGGGTCAGCATCAGCCTGGTTCTGCGGTTAGGACGCGGTGACAGGAGCTGTCACAGTCACCCACCAGCAGTGCCTGAGGTTGTTTCCCTCACTTGTTCACTAACTTCTTGTCTGCCTTCTCCCTGGAACATAAGCTTCATGGAGGCAGCCTCGCCCTCAGCGGACGGCTAAGAATAAGAAGAATAAGAGTGGAAGAGATGCAGACAAAGGAATCTTCTTGGCCCCTCCCCGGGAGCCTGGTCGGGCACAGACCACGCACTCCACACGCAGAGGGCCGCTGTGAGTGGGGCCCGAGCACCACCGCAGTGACGTGGTGACAAGCCATCTCCCGAGTGCCGAGCACTGTGCCAGGTGGAAGTCTCGTTTCATCCTTGCAGCCAGCCCAGGAGACAGGTCCTTTGACCATCACTTTTCAGAAAAGGAAAACAGAAGACCAGAGAGGGCACGTAATAGCCAAGGTCACACAGCTCTTAGCAGTAACGACTATGCGGAACTCAAATTATTCCACACTCAGATCCTGTAATGTGGGCAATAAAAAGGCCTTCCTTTTTTCAGGCTACCCTGAGCTGCTGAAGGTTGGATATACACTTTCCCTTTGAACCTCACGAGCCCTATGGGCTGGCCCTACTATGATCTCCTTCTTACCAGCAAGGTAACTGAGGCTTGGAGGGGTCGGTGATCCCGCAGAGCCTCCCAGAGCCAATTCAAACCCAGGCCCAACCCCAGATCCTGTTCACTCTGCTGTGACCTTACTACTCACGGTCACGACCTTCCTTGTACCCGCCCCCACACGGATGGAGAAACTGAGGCTCAGGGAGACGAACGACACGCCCAAGCCCCCGCGCGTCAGCAATGGGCAGCGAGGCCCTACCCCGGCCGCCCCGGGCCGGTGTCCGTCTGCCCCGTCCCGCCCAGCAGTGCAGGAGGGGTCTCGGGATTGCGGCCCGTTTGCGAGGGACACCCGCCCAGACTGCCACTGTCACAACTGGGAAGCAGATGCATGTCGCCGTCTCCTTTCCGATTTCTCCCAGTGGGTTAATGAGGAGCGGCTCCTTCCACCGGAGCCCCCAGCCCACTTTGTGCCCAGGGGCTGCCCAGCGCCGAGGGGATCAGTGAGGGTGACGGCAGCCAGCTGCCCGCTCCATCCCCAGGGAGACCAGCGCTGCTTCAGTGACACTCTCGGAACTTTCCCCACATGCCTCAGCCAGAATCACCAGATGGCCAGGCCCCAGGAATCTGCCTGTTTGAAGGAATCACATCCACTATTTCACTGCCCACACTCAGGACCCAGAGGGTCTCTCGGAACAAGGTTTACTAGGCAGCTTCTGTATTTGATTACGAGGAAATCTGTTCCCCTCCCCTCTGCTCTCCGGGCACCCACTGCAGGAGTGGGCGCTGCCAACTTCTCAGCCACCCCTCATTTCTTGCAGATACGAGGCTGAGAGCCAGTGTTCCCCTGGCTTGTGCGCCTCGCAGATTGCAGAGCGATGGAAAGAAACACTCGGCTTCTGAGTGTCCGTGAGGTGAGGGACGAGCTCCTAGGGCTGCTGCAAGAAATTGCCACAGTGGATTGCTTCCCAGCTCTGGAGCCAGAGGTCTGCAGTCAGGGTGTGGGTGGGGCCACGCTCCCTCCAGAGGCTCTGGGGGAGGGTCCTTCCTGCCTCTTCCAGGTCCTGGGGGCTCCAGGCGTCCTTGGCTTGTGGCCACATCCCTCCAACCTCTGCCTCTGTCTTCACATGGCCTCTCACTGAGCGTCTCTCTTCTGTGTCTCACTTGCCCACAGCTGGGCACCCAGCAAACCCTGGATGCTCCCTAGTTAGCACCGTCATCCCCGATGGGTCCCAAAGGGCCCACGCCCTCATCCTCTTGTGTGACCACCTAGCCCTGAGGCCTTGGAGGGTGGCCTGCCCTCTGATGCACTGACTTCTCAGCCCTAAAGCAGGACCAGTGAGTAAATGAGCTGCTGCATGTGGGCCGGCACCTCCCACCCTTGGTTCTCAACCCCTGAGGCCCCCGTGCCTTCCAGCTCTACCCCTGCTGCCCCTCCGTGTCTGCACCACTCTCTCAGGACCCCTGACACCCTCCCACGTCCAGCAGCCTTGGGCGGTGGGTGCACAGGGAGGCAAGAGGACTCTGTTTGGGCCGTGTGACCAGCTGCAAACCAGGACCGGTTCCCGGAACACCCGCTGCCTTGGTGGGTGACGGGCTTTGATGGCCTGCCAGAAATGACAGCCAGGCCCTGTTTGCTTTGCTTTATCTGAGTGTTCTGCACCAATATTGCCTCCTGTCCCCTGTGTCCCCCATGGTGGTTATCAGCAGGCGGCCACGGCATCCGCCGCGAGGGTGAAGCCCGCGGTGACCTTTCCCACGCCCACCTGTCTGCACCCAAGATCAAGCCCCCTTCCCTTACTGGACTGTCCAGAGGGTTACCCCAAAACACCCGTCCTCTGTAAGACTGTAGCTCCATCCCCCGGTGCTCCAGAGCCCCATCACCTCCAAGAAGGAGCCCTGGTGATGTGAACGTTTACGAGCGAGGAGGAGCCTCGGCTGTTTTCTGTTTTCAGTAAGCCAGCCCATTAGAACCACCTGGTGTGTGGGTGTCCTGGGGAGGCTATAACGAAGGACCACAGGCAGGGCAGCTCTAACAGCAGAAACGTCGCCTCCCACAGTCTGGAGGCCCCCAGTCCAAGGTCAGGGTGTCAGGTCAGCAGGGCTGGGTCCTTCTGGGGTCTGGGTGGTTCCCAGCCATCCTTGGGCTCCGTGGTTTGTACACACATCACCCTGATCTCTGTCTTCATCCTCATGTGGCATCTCCCCTTGTGCATCCCTGTGTCCAAAAGTCCCCTTTCTAAAAGGACACCAGTCATACTGGACTAGGCTCCCGCTCTAATCTTAGCTCGGTCTTAGCTCAATCTTCACCCACAGATCAAGACCCTACTTCCACTAAGGTCACGTCACGGGCACTGCAGGGACAGAACTTCCGCATCGTCTGGGGGGACACGGTTCAACCCCTAGTTTAAAAGAATATAGCAAAGGCCTGACCAGCTGCGGCAGGTGTGTAAGGGGAGGCCGGGCGGTTCCGGGGTGGAGCCACGCGAACTGCGGCCCTGGCCCACCGGACGCGGGGAGACCGAGGCTCCGAACAGCAGTGCGATGCCTGGTCACCTGGCGGCACAGGCCTGAGCCCTCCTCCTCCTGGCTCCCGCAGGGCCTCAGCCACAGGCTGTGGTGGCGCAGCCAGGGTCGGGGCCGCGCACCCACAGCGGAGCCCCGGGCTGAGCCCGGTGCGCCCGTTTTCCGCAGCAGTCGTCTGTATCCTTCGGGTTTCAGCCCTAAATGGTGTGCGGGAGTGTGGTCTGAGCCTCGGAGGGGCAAATCCACTTACTCAATGTCGTGCGTCCAGGTCGGGGTGGGGAGATGGGGGAGGATTCAAACCCAGGCCCGTCCAACTCCACTGCACACACAGGTTCCCCAGGCGAAGCCGCCCAGGAAAGCCGAGGCTGCCAGAGCTGGTCTGCTACAGACGGTCACGGGACACACTTGACTGAGTGACACAAATCTTCCTGTGGTTGATTCAAGAACAGCCCAGAATGAGACAGACACATGCTCTAGTCCCAGCTCTGCCACTTACTAGCTGTGTGGCCTCTGGCAAGTCACTTAACCTCTCTGTGCCTCAGTTCCCTCATCTGTAAAAGAGGCATGAGAGTAGCACCTTGCACTCAGGGTGCTGGGGGGTTAAATACATTAATATGAACAACAAGCTTCTCACGCTGCCTCAAAACACAACAGCTCTTAGTATCTTTTTTGAGGGCAGCTCCTGGCTCGGCAGAGCTCCAGCTGTCCCCCAGCTGCTCTCCCCAAATTTATGTTTCAGATCAGCTCCTAGTCCCACCCCCACTCACACCCCCCCATGGACCCATGACATCTCACTCCAAGGCCTGTCAGAGCCACTATTAAGGTGATAAATCTCCCACTGGCGCTGGCCTGCCCTCCCTGCACTCTGCACGGAGACGGTGCTGTTATAAATGTGTCCAGCCTGTGAAACCTAACCTGACACGGCCCACGAAGGGGGAGGCATCTGCACCCACTGGCGCCTTATCTGATAGGAAGCCAATGCCTTTGCCACCCCCACCGTGGACTCCAGGGGATGGTCTTGCAAAGAGGAACTTCACTGCTAATTCTAATCTGAGGTGCACCCCCAGCGCAGGCGAGATTCCACAGAGTGGGGCCAGGTGCAAGTTCCAGCAAACCACAGGCACTAGCAAAGTGGGGGATGAAGAGGTGAGTGAGCCTACAGCTGGGCTCTGGGCTCTGTCTTGCCACGTGTCTGGGGCAATGATAACATTCTCATCTGTTCCTCTGTAAAAGGAACTTACTGGTTTGTATAACAGAACTGTCCAAGAGTAGTTTAGGGGTTTCAGGCACGGCTTGCTCCAGGATTCAAACAATGTCTCCAGAAAATGACCTTGTCCCTATTTCCCGACTGCACCACAGGTTCTAAGGACTTGATATGATGTCTTTTGTCAGGGGGAGGGTTTTTTCCTGCATATCACATGCACATACACAGGGCACAAAAAATGCTTGGCCAGCAGCACATTGGAAGTAACGAAAGAGGCTACTATTGCTAAGGACAAAAATGAATGCTTGGCTTTGGCCCTCTGGCTTGTGAACCCCTGTGCCTGGGAACTTTGCCTGACAAGTAAAAATAAGGACTGTTCATGAAGTGCTTACTACACGCCCGTCGGGATCTACTCTGAGGCTCTTACCTGCTTTCCAGAGCGGGAGACCCACTTTACTGATGAGGAAAGCTAAGGCTCAGAGAGTTATCAGTTTGCCCAAAGGCAGAGCAGGAACTAAGCTGAACGCCACCTGACTGCAGAGCCTGTGTGCTTTTCAGCACAGCCTCCTGCTTCCCTTGTCTGGAAACCCACTGTTGGAAGATGAACTCACTTCAGTGCCATGTATGAATAAACCTGAGTCCTCACGACGCGCTGCCCTGGGCTAGCACCTTCCGTGCTCACTAACTCAACAACTACCAAGGCTTCGTTCTGCGCAGCCAGACACGGTGATCACGTAGGGAAGGAAAGACATTTTTCTCTGCCCTCAAGAAACTTAGAATCTGATGATAAATTATGACTGCTGCAACCCATGTAATCCACGTGAAATTCCGACAAGGTACAACAATGATTGCTCTGCTGGTGATGAGGACACTGAGGGTCAAAGAGGCCCCCAGGCAGTGAACAGCAGAGCCAGGCTTTCCAGCCCTACACCTAGTACTCCTTCAATGACTGGTAGCTGTGTTCTTTCATTAAAATGCTGTGAATTTTTTTTAATGTGAACTTGGGAAAGTTAATTAACCTCTCTGAACCCCCTTTCTTTTTTTTTTTTTCCTGTTATAAACAAAGGATGCATCTATTAGGAAGCCATAATGAGTGATAGAAAAACCAACCTCAAAATGCCCTAAGAAAAGCAGAGAATTAATTGGTTCACATAACTTGATCAGCCCTGGGGTGGAACCACTCACATCCAACTGCGCCTCAGCTGTAATGGTGTCAGAGCGAATGAGGTTCTCGCTGTCCATTTGTCAACACCTCAATTTTGGATCCATGCTCAGGCCTTTTCCAGTCCCACATGGTGGCCAGCAGCTCCCAGGGCCACATGTGTCCAGACCCTAGTCCAGCAGGAAAGAGGAAGTGCTCTTGTCCCAGTGTTCCCTGCATGGTCTCCGGGCATCTTCCAGCTGGGCTGCTCCAGGCACCCGTCCAACTGAACCACCCAGGCTGGACAGGGTGGGCTAACTGGCTGAGCCTGGGTCAGCCAAAAATCAGGGATGTCCTCCTGAGAAGGAGGATGGAAGCAGGGATGTGCATACATGACAAGCACCCTCACAGGAGGGCCCAGTGATGTCTGCTCCGAACGCACATTGAAACCACTTGGGGCAGTTTGCAAAAATGCCAGTGCCTGCGAGGCCCTGTGCGAGACCAGGGGCGTCAGAGCCTTCACGAGAGGCCCAGGGGCTGTGTTTTATCAGCTCCCCGCTGACCCCGCTGGAAGCAAGATTGAGAACCGCCGCTCCCACACCCCACTGAATTCTACCTTAAAGAACGGCGGCGGCGGCCGCCCGGGCTCCTAGGACAAAGCACTGAGACCGCCGGTTGAACGGCAGCCATTTACCTTACAACTCCAGAGGCGGGGAAGCCCGCGGTCAGGGTGGCGGCATGGCCGGGCTCTGGTGAGGGCCCTCCTCCTGGCATGCGGATGGCTGCCTCCTCACTGTGTCTCTTCCTCCTCTGGTGAGGACACTAATCCCATCAAGAGAGCCCTGCCCTCGTGACCTCTTCAGTCTCAATTACTTCCCAAAGGCCCCATCTCTGAATGCCACCACACTGGAGGTAAGGGCCTCCACAGATGAATCAAGGGGTGAGGTAATGATTCCATCCCCAGGAGATGGGCTGGCATCAGAGTATTTAGATAAACCCACGCCTGCGCCAGGAGAAGAGCAGGCACGGCAGGAACGATGTCAGAGAAGATATGAGAACTGAGTATTCTGCTGTTTAGTAAAAGCTGCTTCACGATGATGAGGGCGCAGGGGCAGCAGGCATGGACTCTAAACGCGCCCAGGATGCCTCCCCGTTAAATGGACCCGCTCAGATGTCCACTGAGGTGCCGGCTAAGCGACTGATCCCACTGCCAATTGTTTTTCCACTCGGTATTAATGGAGCAGAGAGCCAGACGTGGTAAATTAGTTGGAGCCTTAAGATGACCCAGTTGGAGTCACCCCGTGTGAGCCCCCCGGCTGCCTGGTGACTGACGGGCGGACACGTGGTACCATCCATCACGAGGGCCTGACTCAGGAAGGACAGATCGGTGGTAGAGCTAAAACAGATGTCGGGGCGGGAGGGGCGCTGAAGGCGGCTTAGACCAGCCCCAGGGGCCCTGCCAGAGGGCAGCACCGGGGCTGGGACACCGTCCGCCCGGACGGCACATCAGAGGTGGGTCTCCTCAACAGCCACAGCCTCAGGGGCTGCTTTCTTTAAAATAAGCAGTTAAATACTTGAATATTCTCGTGACATCCAGATGGTTATAATAAACAAATTCCACATTTGCAGAAAAATTCAAAATACACTTTTTCATTATCAGTATATTTGGGGTCAATTACTATCATTCTGTAGGACCCACTGTTACTCACACTCTCACAAGTCTTAGTGACAATCGCTCATACATCCTGTCTGAGGACCCTGGCCATAAAGATGACCTCAGCCAAAGCACCAAAAAAGTATCAGCACAATATCCACATTTTTAAGAACTATGTCTAACACCTTGTCAATGGTTTCTACCCCAAACTGTCTGAAATTAAAAGCAAATTTTGACTTTCTGATCACATTAAAATTCCTTGATGTTGTGTTTGATATGTGTGTTCTCTACTGAAATTACAGCATTTCCCTAAAGATTTCTGGATTAAGGATAATGGACAATCCTAGATGAACCAGATCCCAGGCTGGAGACTTACACCAACTGCCTGCTTTGCAGGACAGACGTTTGTGCCACAGAATTCCAGAATGTCCAAGCTGGAAAGTCCCCTGGAGAAGACTTGTGCCGGGAGCCTTCTGGTGCGGGCCCCGGGCTGGATGTGTTGGCACTGCCTGAGAAGCTCCCACTCCTGTGGGCGCAGGACCAGCCCACCCTCCCCGGGCTCCAGGGCTTTCTGACTCTGGAGGTCTGGAGTGAGTGCGGACATCTGCACTTTTCAAACGCTCCCTGAGGGACATGGATGCACATCCAGGAGTGTAACCCTGAGCCTGGTCCGACTTCCCATCTGAGAGACGGGGGTGTGAGCGTCCACGAAGGGGGAGCGGATGGTCCGGGTCCACACAGTAGGCAGAGGAGCCTCAAGGACTCCGGGACGTCGGGGGTGTCCACTCTGCCTCAGAGCTTCTCCAAGGCGGCGTCAGTGGGTGGAATAGCCCCCACCCCTGCAAAACATGGCCAAGCCCTAAGCCCCGGTTTCTGCGAATGCGGCCTGAGTTAGAAACAGGGCTTTTGCAGGTGTAATTATTTAATACGAGGTCAAACTGGATTAGGATGACCTGCAAATTCATTATGACAGGTGTTCTGATGAGAAGAGGGAGATATGAGACAGGGCCACAGAGGAGAGGCCGGTGACGACAGAGGCAGAACCGGAGAGAAGTGACCTCCAACCAAGGGGCACCTGGGGCCGCAGGAGCTGGAAGAGGCGGGAGGGACCCTCGGAGGGACCCTCCCCCGGAGCGTCCAGAGGATCACCGCCCTGCGATACCTTGAATTCAGACTTCTGGCCTCCAGACCGTGAGACAGTAAGTGTCTGTGGCTGTGAGCCCTCACCCCTGCGTGCGCCAGTGCCCCGGCAGCCCCAGGGCACGGCACCACTGCTAACTGCAGGCCCTTCACGAGGACCGGCCCCACCCAGCTCTGCAGGAGGGAAGCTGAGCAGGCGCCATGTCAGCGTCTGTGTTGTGCGTCCTTCCTCCAAACACACAAAACTGGGTGCGTCCCATAAGCGGAGAGGAGGACATGGGAGGTCTCTGACCAGCCGGGGTCTGGGGAATCTGTGCGGGAGGGCTGGCTCCGAGGGAGCCCTTTCCCTCGAGGCCTGAGCAGGCACAGAACATTCCTGCCAAGCACAGGCCTCTGTATTAACCATCCTGTCTCCCACAGGCACCTCGCCGCCTCGCCTGGATGCTGAACTAGGGCCAGGACCCACTTCCTCTGGAGCCAGGAGTCGACAGTGAGGGAGGCAAGGGGAGTCCAGTCCAGTCCAGGAGGACAGTGGGCAACATTCCCCCACTGCCACACATCCCTTCCCAGCACCGTGTCTCTGCTGAGGCATCCGGGTTCCAGATTCCAGACGGACCCACTGCCCTCACCAGGAGGTGAAGGTTCCCCAGGACCTGGCCCCAGCTGAAACATCAGGCAGTGATGGGCCAGGCCCAAGTCCACAGCTGTTGTCCCCTCCAGGGGGAGGAAGCAATATGGTGCGATGGCCAAGGGTGCATCAGGGTGGCCCCGCTGCGCTGGAAGGAACGTGACCCCTGGCGCTGACCAGGGCAAGCCTGGGGGAGTCGCTTAACTCCTTGGAGCTAAATTTCCTTCTCTTCAAAAGGGGATAACCACATTCATCCCCAACAGTCGGCGTCCAGAGTAAGAGTTACAATCTCAGCACAAGAGAAGTGCACCACGAACGGACCGTGACCGCGGGCTCGGTTCTGGCTCTGGCCACGTCAACAGCCATGTCCCAGCTGTCTGGCAGCCTCTGGGCAGTTTGGACTGAGGACAGGAGGCCTTTGGAACCCCAGTGGAAGCAGGAAGCAGGAGAAAACAAGAGGCCTTGAAGGGGGGTCCTGGGCACGTGCAACGCTGGAGGCAGCTCCACATGGGGGAGCTTGGCCGAGGGGGTGGGGGCACCCAGAGCAACATCTGCTTCTGAAGATGGAGGTGGCGAGGGGGGTGCAGGGAACTGAGGTCCAGGAGCTCACTGGGTCAAGTCCTGCTTACAATGCTCCCCACCTTCTCCACACTTGGGGTCCTGCCTCCAAGACTCTGCAGAGGCCCCCTCGCACCCCTAGGGTCATCCAAGCCCCTCTCAGTGCTCTCAGGCCTGGCCTCCACTCTCCTCACCACCTTCAACTTCACCAGCTGGGCCGACCTGCTTGTAATCCCTTGTGACCGATGTCCCGGGTCCAGGTCAGCAGCCACTTCTTCCTGGAGCCCTCCTCAGGCTCCTCCGCACCTGCTGACCTTTGACTCGGCCTCTGAGGCTCAGCTCAGATGCCCCTGCCCAAGGAGGCCTTCTCCCTCGCCTGTGTGCTCAGGGCCCGCTTTCATCTCCTCAGCACCCCCACAGCTCAGCTCAGTGCCTGGCTCAGAGCAGGTGCTCAGTGAATGTGTACAAAGGGGAGATTTGAGCTCAACAAAAAGTAATTTTGAGTCCCTACTGTATTCTGAGCCCCGATCTCTCGGGCTCCCATTCTGGTTGGGGAGGCAGCCAGTAAATAAGGGATTAAGTGAAATAAGCTTATAGCATGCTGAGTGCTAAGAACATTAAAGAGCAGGTGCACCGGCTCTCAGCACAAGCAAACCAACCAAATGGCCAAAGTAACCTGGAGAAGGAAGAAGTGGAGGCATCGCGCTCCAGGACTTCAAACTATATTACAGAGCTACAGTGATCAAAACAGCGTGGTGCCAGCACAAAAACAGACACATGGATCCACGGAACAGAACAGAGAGCCCAGAAATAAACTCATACACCTATGTGGTCAATTAATTTATGACAAATGAGGCAAGAATTTACAATGGGGGAAAGACAGCCTCTTCAATAAATGGTATTGGGGAAACTGGACAGGTACACACAAGGAAGCAAACCGGACTATTTTCTTAACCATATACAAAAAATAAAGCCAAAACGCTTAAAGACTTAAACGTAAGACCTGGAACCATAAAACTCCTAGAAAAAAAATAGGTAGAAGTTCTTTGACAACGGTCTTAGCAGTATTTTTTGGGACCTATGTCCTCAGGCAAGGGCACCAAAAGCAAAAATAAGCAAGTGGGATCGCAGCAAACTAGAAGGCTTCTGCACAGCAAAGGAACCATCGACAAACTGAAAAGCCCACCGAGCGAATGGGAGAGGGATTTACAAACGAGACGTCTGATGAGGGGTGACACCCAGAATATGTGAAGAACTCACCCAAACAGTATCAAACAGCCAAATAAGCCAATTAAAAAGTGGGCAGGGGTCCTGGAAAGGCATTTTTCCAAAGAAGACACGCAGATGCCAATAGGCACATGAAAGTACTGCTCAGCATCACTGATCATCAGAGACGTGGAAATCAAAGCCATGAGGTGTCACCTTATGCCTGTTAGAATGACTGCCATCAGAAATACAAGAAGCAACAAGTGTTGGTGCGGGAGTGCAGAGGAGGGAGCCGCCCTCGTGCATCACTGGTGGGGATGCAAGTCGGCACGGCCACTGCGAGAAACAGTGCGGAGGTTCCTCGAGAAGTTAAAACTAGACTACCATGTGGTCCAGCAATCCCATTTCTGGGTATTTGTGAAGAAAATGAAAACACTAATTCAAATGCATACCAACGTCCATTTCAGCGTTCTTTACAAAAGCGAGGACGTGGAAATAACTGCAGCTTCCATCGGCAGGTGAATGGCTACAGATGTGATGTAGACAGATACAGATGGGGGTCTATGCAGGAAGGACGAAATCCTGCCATTTGCACAACATGGATGGACTTGGGGGGTATTACGTTAGTGAAATAAGTCAGACAGAACAAATCCTGTATGCTTTCACTTACATGTAGAATCTAAAAACAAAACAAATGAACAAATGTAACAAAACCAGAAGACACTCAGAGATGTAGAGAACAAACTAGTGGTTGCCAGAGGGGAGAGGAGGGGAGAAGTGAGTGAAATGGGTGACGGGCTTAGGAGGCACAAACCCCCAGTCGTAAAATAAGGAAGTCACAGGGATGCGATGTGCAGCGCAGGAAGCAGAGTCAGTAGTGCTGCAGTGACTTTACCATGTGCGTGATGCACAAAAACATTGAATCGCTGTGTTGTACACTTGAAACAACACAATACTGTAAGCCAACTATACTTCAATTAAAAAAAAAAAAAGGAAATAGAAAGCTGAGAAAGAACACACGGAATTTGGGGGCCTGGAGAGTTGAAAATTCTATAGAGCAGACTGAGAAGGGCTTTCTGAGAAGACGAGCTTTGAGTATAAACCTAAAAGTGGTGAAGGAGTGAGTCAGGTAGATGAGTGGAAGGGAGAAAGGAAGGCTGGACAGGGGGATGAGAAGTGGATGGGAGGGAGGGAGGGAGGGAGGAAGATGGATGGAGGAATAGTGAATGAGCGATGAATGAATGAATGAGTGAACGCATGAATAGCCCAGGATATACACACACAATTTATCTCCACCACCATGTTGTTCTTTCTCATGTCTGGCTGCCTGCATCCCACCTGTCCTCAGTGTCAAAGCTGGAGGCCACTTCTGGTGACACGAGACCACATCCATCCTTTCTTGCACGGAACCCTTAGAGTCTGTGCGCCAGATCCAGGTGGGCTCAACACCAGCCTTTCCTGGTGTGAAATCAAGCAAAAGACTTCTAAGTTCACTTGTGGAAAAGCTACCTGCAAAGCTAACTTTTCTACAGTGAAGTTCCATTTCGTCCTATTTATTTTCCATCAGTTTAAATATTAACTCGGGGGGAGGGTACAGCTCAGTGGTAGAGTGTATGGCAAGTATGCACGAGGTCCTGCGCTCACTCCCCTGTACCGCCGTGAAAATAAGTAAGTAAGTAAACCTAACTACCTCCCCAAAACCAAAAACAAAACCAATAAATAAAACATTTGATGAAAATGATCAGTGAGTCTTTAAAATTAATTAATTAATTAATTAACTAATTAATTATTAATTATTTTATGAGGGAGAAGGGAGATCACTTCAGGGTGTTAAAATGTAAGAATATTGAAAATTTTAAGCAGATCAGTTAATACCACGTTGTATTGCGTTCATGTCATGTTCTGGTGTTAATTTGCAGTCTTACAGGGACAAACTTTCCACATAAATGCAAAGAAAGGGATGACAAATCTTGGCTTGCTTCCAGGGGCTCAAGAGCTTTTCCTTAATCGTAAGGGAAGCCTCTTTACTTGGGGGTCTGAGGAGAAGACCACGAGGAGCCATGGCATTAGGCCTCATGACGCATGGTTTGTCTGGTTACCGGTTCACATGAAGGTGTCCAGGGTCACACAGCTACTGGCTCGCTGAGCCAAAATTTGATCCTGCGTGTGCTAAAAATATTTTCTTCTCCTACAAAAGGGCTGTGTCCTCAGAGACTGACCCCCTTCTCGAGAGGAAGCTGTGCATTTAAGATACAGATCAAGGCTTTCGGAGCAGAGTGACCCGGGCCTCCCCTTTAAGAGGGGCCAGCAAGTCTGTCCCAGCGGATCAAGATGGTTAAAAGTTCAGCCCTGGAGTCTGGGATCTGACTTCCTGAGGCCGAACCCAGCTCCTCGACTTACAGCAGTAAACCTGGGCCGCTGCTCTCACCCTCCTGCGCCTCAGGTCCCCACGTGTAAACAGACACCTAGTAATGAAGGGAAGCCCATCTCAGGGTTGGTGGGAGGATTCAGGGCACTGACACGTTCTCGTGGCGCAGGTCTTGTGTGTGCCTGGGCCAGCAATTCAGGGTACACCCCCGCCACGCTCGGCCCCCCGCCACGCTCGGCCCGTGTGTCCACCAAACGTGCCCCGGTCAGAACCACCCAATGCGTATCCGCCGCAGAGGTGGCGAGTCAGTCCCAAGATGCTCGTGAAATGGAGACTCTACAGCAAGAAGGAACGAAGCTTCACTACACAGAGCAACTCGACTTTCACAAACACCACGAGAGGGGACACGCCTGGCCCAGCGTGCCTGTTGTGGGCCACCTGCACTGGGTCCAAACAGCGAGACTCCCCTCTGGTGCTGGAAGTCAGGGAGCAGCTGTCTGGGTGGGGTGGGAGCCCTGCGGGTGGATAGCAATCTGTTTCTGGATCACGGGTGTGTTCAGTGTGTGAAATTTATACATTAATATAGATACAAAGACATATGGACACTGTAGCTACAGACATGTGGCTACAACTTCAATAAAGGTTGAAGAACAACACCTGTAAAACGCTCCCTGGATACAGGTTCCCACCAGCCCTCAGGAGGCCACAAGGAGGCGACTTGCATACAGGTGCCGGTGCTGCGCACCGTCTCCTCCTCATCTCCGGGGGCAGGGTCTCTCTGATGTTCCTTGTCTGCTCCATGTGGGACAGTCACTGCGGGACCGAGCACAAGGGATGAGCCACCAGCTTCTACGTGGCTTCACACTGTGGTTCTCGTTTCGACCCCCAGGAGGAGGCAAGTGTGACCATGGGGGCAGTGGGCTAGTAGGGTCTGGAGCTGAGACAAACCGGTCGGGGTGTCTGCCTGAGGCTGCAGCAGCAGCACGGCCTGAGGGAGGCCCTTCTCAAGGCCCAGGGCAGCCAGAGGCGTAACAGAAACAGGGCACAGAGGACCCGCTCCAGGAGGAAGGAGCAGGTTAGACGAGGGGGGCCGGCAGGCGGGGAAATGCCTCCAAGAGTCGGGTGACTTCCGACAGCACGAGGCTGCAGCAGGCGCCGCGCGAAGCCCAGGAGACGGAGAGCACAGGGCAGAGGTCCGGGGCCAGACTGAGCAAAGCCGGGGGCAGGGGGGTGACATGCGGGCTGGGACACGAGCAGAGGCAGCTCGGGAACCTCTCGGGCACAGGGCTGAGAGGCCGGGCTCTGCCCCCTGACCCCCTCCCCGCCCTTCTTGTGGCCTCTTGTGGGATCCCTGGGGTCCTCGGAGCAGTTTGTGAAGCTCTGGGAAGCAGGACCACCGGGAGGGCTAATTTCGTGTGTCCACTTGGCTAGGCCACGGTACTCAGCTGCTTGGCCAAACATCGGTCTGGATAACTTAATTGTGATTCACACTGAACTCAGCAGACTCTGAGGAAAGCAGATTACCCTTCATAATGGGGGTGGACCTCATCTAATCAGTTGAAAGCCTGATTAGAACAAAAGACTCACTTCCCCACAGCAAGAGGGAATTCTGCCGGCAGACAGACTTCAGACACAAGCTGCAGCATGAACTCTTCCCTGGGCCCCCAGCACACGGGCCCACCCTGCCGGCCTCCACAACCATGTGAGCCGGTTTCTTAAGACAGATCGATAGATCCGTATACATATGTATATATTCTAGAGAGAGAGAGAAATAGGCCAGCCACAAGGCCATGACTTCCTGCCACTGGACACAGCTGGCCACTCACTCACTGCCCAGAGACGACCTGCTTGCTGATGGGGCCTCGGGACCCAGCAGCCCTGGCACAGAGCAGGAGCTCAGAAAACAAGAGTGGACACAAGGATGGCGCTTCCCGTTCAGGCCTGCGCACCTCCTGCACACGCAGGCCCCTGCTGTCGGCGGCGTGTTCTGACCGCTGTCGCCCCCTTACTCTGGAGGCCACCTGGGGAGCCCCTTCCCTGAGACGCACCATACGTGTCCATCTCCGTGACAACCGGGGGACTTAATGCTATAAGGGTCGTGGGAAGAAGGCTAAGACTGTTCCTGGCGCCTAGAAGTGAATTTTTTAAAAAGGTGCTTCCCGCAGAAGTTTCACGGAATAACGTGTTGGTGAAGCAGTTGATAAGGCCTCCCGATAGGCCTTTAAGATATTAGTGCCTCTACAGCGCAGCATCAGGGACGATTCTCACAGGCCGTCCGCTGAGGAAAAGCGGGAGACAACACTCTGGCCTCATCGCCGGCAATTCTAGGACCAGCAAGGCTAGTCCAGAGTGTGGAGTCGGACAGAAGCTTCCTCTCTGTGGAAAGGGGCGGCACTGGCTGGTGCGGGCAGGAGGGCGCCTGCTGGGGACTGGGAATGTTCCGGGCACGGTCTGGGCAGTGGAGGAGGGCACGCCAAGGCAAAATGCACTGAGATGTGTTTCTGTTCTGAACACACCTCTACCCCGATAAAAAGCAAAACAGCCCATCCTAGAGTGCATGCTGGAGAACAATGCACTTAAACGATGGTTCTAATCTTAGCAGGAGATGCATGCACATGATGTCCATTCAGAGGCTTTACTCATCCTTGTTTCCGACCCCCTCACTCGCTCCCTGCGTGACCTGCCAGGTTCCAAACGCCTCCAGTGTGCACTGACCCTGCATATTCTACAGAATGCTTCCATCTAACCAATAACAACAAGTGAGAACTATTGAGGGCCTGCCACGCACCTAACATCATAAACACCGCTTATAAAGATTCTGTTTTTACTGGTGGGGAAATTGAGGCACAGAGATAGTAAGTAATTTGCTCCCAGCCGTGGAGCTGGTGGGGGCAGAGCCAGGGTCTGGGCGAGTGGGTCTGGGTCCGGGCCAGCGGGTCTGGCTCCCAGCCGTGCACTCACCCCTGGGTCACATGCTGGATGTACGACCGGAGACCTTGACCATAAAAGCTATTCGTGAATTATCTGGCGACAGACCGATGGGGATACTGTTGGGAAGCAAAATCCATCTCTTTTACAACTGTCCTCCTGACGTGTTTATAGATCCGCGTATCCGATGGGCGGGGGAGGGGGAGGTGGCGCAAAGCTCAGGGCCACCCCCTGTCTCTGCACAACCACGGCAGGAAAATGAGGGAAACCACCCATTTTGAGTGATTTCTGCAAAAGCAGGTCCCAGAGTTGATGTTTGCCACATGTACCACCCAGACCCTGGCTGCCTTTAAAACATGGTCCAGAAAGCAGAGTGGAAGGTGGCCGGGATGGGGAGTCTCATCGCTCAGACCCGGCTCTGGCCTCCACGCTGCAGCTTCTGGCGGGTCGTCCTCCCACACACAGCCCCCCGGGGAGCCCCAGGCGGAGAAGGCTCCGAATGCTGACCGCCACCCGGGGTCACCTCCAGAGTCAGCAGTGTCGGGGTCACTGGCTACCCCACTTTTTCCTCCAAGGAGTAAGTCTTGTGGGGCTCGGTTGTGGACTCAGGGACACTTTCCTGAAGGCCCGGCGGTTTCCGTTCTCTTGGAGTTTACTTAGGACCTCCCGCTTCTCCCAGCTTGAGAGAAAACACCCCAAAGGCAGCTGGAAAGGTGGAGTGCTGCGTGTTGGGAGACGGATCCCAAGGTCAGGGCTCAGGTGTGCCCTGCTGCAGGGAGAGGAGCAAACGGCAGTGCGGGCGGGTTCTGTGTCCCCCTCCACGCAGGCCCCGCGGGATGCAGAGCTGTCTGTCTCCGCTGACGGCGCCCAGACTGGGCAAGCTATTTATAGAACTGGAGGGCCGCTGGATGGCTGCATCTGGAACCAATTGAGGGAGGGCTGGAGTCGCTGTCAGAGGCTGGCACCCACCCGATGATCCCCCAGGCAGGACTTCACCCCAAAGTGTCAGAGAGACCAGGATGCAGCCGCTCCCTCCAGGGGCCTCCCAAGGCAGTCGACTTGATCTGAAAAGACATTCTGAACTGGTCAGTGGAGTGGCTGACAGTGTCAGAGACAATTACCTGCAATTATCATGCAAGCATCTAACCACTGCACACTGGCTAATTAAGGTACAAATTGCGCAGCAATAAATCGCCTTGGGCAGAAAGCCCTCCCTCCTTTGGAATGTGGGCCGTTCCTGAGGGAGCTGGCCTGGCTGTCCCCTGGAGACGCTGGTTGCTCTTTGCCCCCAAGGCTTTCTGAAAAGTCTCTGAAACCCTGTGGCAGAGCTGGGTGTCAGCCCACAGTGCACACTGGAGGGGCCGGCAGAACCACACTCACTTCTTCAAGGTGTGGAGGAGCGGGGTCTCCACGCTCCTGAATCCTTCGCTCAGACAGGGCTCCCCAAAACCTCCTCTAAGCCAGCGTGTCCTTGCCACCCCGAGGAGGACGTCCCTGGAGACAGGGGGCTGCTTGGTGTGGTCTGTGTACCAGCAGCATCGACGGCCCACGGGAAACGCAGAACCCAACCCCAACCACGGAATCAGGATCTGCAGCGTGACAGAGATGAGCCCTAGTGAGTCATGTGGAGAGCTCTGCTGCACCTAAGAGCGTCTCTGGGGCCGTGGGCCTACTTTGAAACAATGTTCGTTCATTAAAAAGCGAAAATGCTCTTCATGGTGCGCCCCACAACTCGACCTGCGCATCCACTGAAAATAACCAGATTGGTCATTAGACCACAGGCCCCGTGTCCCGGGTTCCAGAAGTGTCGGGTATACAGTAGGTGCTCAGCAGACGGTGAGCGAGCGTGTGCACTGGCAGAGTGATGCCCGAACCTGCGTGAGCGCAGGTCACTGCCGGAATCTTACAAAGAGAAAGGATCCTCGCATCACTGCGGTTGCTCACAAGTGCTGCGTGGAGCGGCAGGCGCAGACCATTCCCAACCAGCCGTCCCTGAGCCAGCCCTCTCCGGAAAAAGGCAGCGTTTGCTGCTATCGGAATCTGGGGGGGCGGCGGCCGCAGTGGCTGCGGGGTCTGTGGCCTCTGCCTTGCCTTCTCACGAGCGGCAGGCTTGAACTTTTGAACCTGAGCTTTGCTGAGAAGGATTCACGTTCCCAGACCCCCAGGCTGGCCACCCCTGCAGGGGTCTGACCCTCACTGACTCCCAGCCCTGGATGAGACTGCATTAAGGGGCCTCCCCACCGCCCCCCTCACTCCGCGCAGCCTCTCTCTACCTGCTGCCCCGCCATGGCCGACAGCAGGTCCTGCCTGCTGAGCACCTGCTGTGCCCAGGCGGCACCCTACACACGCTGTTGCACGTGGCTCGGCTCCGTGAGCGTGCACAGCAGGTCTAGGATGTGGGGATTATTCCATGCCCCCTTCACAGACGGGACACTGAGAAGCCTCCAGAGAGAGGGGACCCCTCCCCCGCAACAGCGAGCCTCAGTGCCCTCCAGAAGATGGGACAGTGAGTGGTGCTCTGTCAGCCTGGAGGCCTGTGAGGACCAGGACGTTGGGTTGTGTCTGCGCCCTGGGCCCTCCGGAGCCCAAGTCCATGGCAAATGCTTAGCGAATGGCTGTTGATGGGATGACCTCAGAGAATCGCTCCTGACGCACCGAGCTCTGGGGTCACAGTAGTAACAAGTCTAACCCATCGTGCTCCGGGGCCTTGCAGGGATGAATTCGTGAACCCTGTGAGCCAGGTCTGTCCTATGACCCCACTAACAGATGAGGAAACTGAGGGGCCGCGAATTACTGATGAAGTAACTCGCCCTAGATCACAAGCATGAAGACACATGAATTCACATAACAGATCTATGAGACAGGCACCATTTCAGGCCCCTCGCCAGCGGGGAACTGGGGTCTCTGTTCCACTCGTGGGCGGCCTGTCTTGGGCTTGCGCACCGGGCACTGCTTCCCTCTGCCGTGTAAACGAGTGATCTGATGAGGACGACAGACGTTTTACCCTCTGGCTCAAATCCCACCCTCAGCGCTCCTTGAGAAACCGGCACAGGGCCCAGCCCCTAGGGACTCCTGGGGGCTCCTGGCCTTGACGCTTGCTGCCCTGGGACTCACTCTGTTTCCTGCGCTGTCCCCGGGGTCCCAGCCCAACTGATGGAGAGGCTCCCGGGGAGGGCTGGGCCTTCCCTTCTCTCTCGCTCCCCCACCTGCCCGCCCATGGACTGGCCACTCGGGTGGCTGCTGACATCTCTAGGCACTCCCGTGTTAGACACAAAACTAGCAGAGGGCTTCCCTGTGCGGCCAGTGGGCCGTGGGCAGGCTGAGAGCAGGGACCACGGAACTCAATGGGCTTAAAGTCTTGGGCCTGATGATTGCTTTACCAGGCTACACCTCAGCTTCCTCCTCTGGGAAATGGGAATGAAATATTAGCGAATTAAGACACGTACAGGGTAGAACAGCGTCCCTCCCAAAATCCATGTCCATCTGTAACCTCATGACCTTATTTGGAAATAGGGCCTGTGCAGATGTAATTAGTTAAGACGAGGTCACACTGAATGAGAGTGGTCCTAAATCCCATGACCGGTGTCCTTGAGAAGACAGAGAGAGACATGGGGAGAAGGCCATGTGAAGATTGAGGCAGAAACTGAAGTGATGCAGCCATAAGTCAAGGGAGTCCTGGAGCCCCCAGGAGCTGGAAGAGGCAGGAAGGCTCCTCCCCCAGAGCCCCCAGAGGGAGCACGAACCCCTGCGCTGAGACTCTGGCCTCCAGATCCAGGAGGGGACACTGTTGTGAGCACCGGCGTGTGGCACTCGCTGCAGCGGTACCTGCCGTCCACTCCGTGCGGCTCAGAGGACTCTGACTTAGTGCCAGCTCTCCCACAGACACTATGGTGGCCATCTGCTACCCGGTGGTCCTGTCCCCTCCAGAAGCAGCACAGGGGTGGCCTGTGCTGCTGTAGCATGACACCCAAAGCACCCAGTGAAAGGGCCAGGAGAACCCCACGATTTGGAGCCATCTTCCCTGAGCAGGCCCTGGGCCTTTCCCTCTCAGCAATGGCCGTGGCTGCCCCAGGGGCTCCCAGCCCAGGGCTTCCAGGCAAGAGCTCTGAGCGAGCAGCACCCCAGCCAGCAGAGCAGAGAGATGCCGTGTTGACTGCTGCGTTTGTCAGGCTGTTTAGGGAGCAGGACCTCGCCTGCCTCCTTGAACCCAAATACAGATGTGTAGGGGTCAGAGGCCACGCTAATTAGCTTAGGAAGGCCACATACACTTGACCAGACCCACAGAAGTCATCGGGAAGCCCTGAGATGGCCCCGTGCTATTTTTAGCCTTGAGGGCCACATGACTGGACCACGACTTCAGCGTGGCCAGGATGGCTGGGAATGAAGAGGACGAAGGGGAAGGAGCGAGGGTGTGTGCTGGCGCTTGGGAGGAGGAGGACGCTGCCCCGCCTGCATGGCGGTCCCTGGACCCAAGCAGCTGCTGTGATCTTGTCCTTGCCCTCCCTCGGGTACACCTCATGACAGCCCTGTGGGTGGGGCCGGGGCCGGCCCCATCTCCGAGGTTGGGAAACTGAGGCACAGAGTAAAGAAGCAGCCTGTACGAGGACCCCTGCAGACCCCCTGCAGCACAGGGGGACTGTGTTTGAGGGTGTCTGGGGCACAGGTGCCTGTGGGCGGGGAAATGCACACTTTGATGCAAGACGATGGGAGGCACTGCAGCTAGGGAGAGCAGGCTTCCCCGGACAGGAGCTCCCAGGGCAGGTGGTTGAGGGGTTAAGAGGGGCCTCAAGTCCAAACCCCACTCTATCACTTCCAGCCGTGACCCAGGGCAAGTGGTTTACCCCCCCCTACACCGGGCCGTCTCAGCTATAAAATGGAGACTCCCTCCCTGGCGTCGGGGGTGAAAGGGTGGCACTGGGACTGGCTTAGCACAGCTCCCAGAGCTGCTGGTGCTACCCTGGGCTTCCTGTGACGCCCTGGCTACCCCAACCTAGGGCTGGAGTGCGCCAGTGATAGAGGCAGAGGGCCGGTGTGCGGCCAGGGCCTTGCAAGGACGTCCCAGAGACAGGCCGGCCCACGGGGCATCTGCAGGGGCAGCGGAGGGGGAGCAGAGGCGGAGGCAGGGCCAGCCGGGTCGGCTCCGAGGCTGCCACATCCCAGGCGTGGGGCCTGCAGCCGGGGCTGCTGGCGGGGACGCTGAGTGCAGAAAGACGGGAGTTTAACGGCGCTCTGATTACAGGGAGATAGGGCTTTCCGACGGCTTCTAAGGGCCCCCTTTGTGGGATTAGTATTTATTACACCCTGAATTAGCTGGCAAGAGGGTCGGCTTCTGTGGAGACGTTCAGCAGAGCCTCGAAGCATAATGTTCCTTTTATTGCTCCATAAACACGGCCCTCGCACTCTCCCTCCTCTTCCTCTCGCCCCGCCTCAGCCTGTCTTTTTAAACCTTTTAAACCTTTAATCAGAGACTAATTGGGCAGAATAATAGCAAATCCCTTTCAGCTCTGTTGTCCCAGAGCCCTGGCCTGGAGATAACTGAGGTGGCGAGAGAAGCCCCCAGAGTGCAGAGTCACCCCAGGACAGAACCTCGTGTGTGTTCTATGAAACACAGGATTGCTTAACACCCAGCTCAGAAAGTGAGAAGAGACTGTTCCAAGGGGTGTTATCACTGCTGCACATGTGTTGCTCATTGCACACCTCCAGGGGGAGCCATTTCAACTTCACCTCTGAATGGAGCTGTGCAGTGCACAACCTGTGCAACTGCACACAGCCCCCTATTTCTACAGCGACAAGGGAAAATATCACTGCAAAGACACATACTCAGTGTCAGTAGTGGCATATTAAGGCTGACTTTTGTTTCCTTCTGAGTTCCGCCTGCATTTTCTAATTGTTTTTCTGCAGTGAAGAAGCTTGAAAAACACATCAGACCCAGTTCCAGGGGTTTAGTGTGTCCATGAATTCCACACTGGCCACTCCTGGCTCTGTGCTCCCCTTCAGTGGCGCTGAACTGCCTCTTACTGTTCCAATCCCAAATGCAGTAAAAGACCCAGGCAGACCCCACTCCCAGCACTTCAGGGGCTGCCCTCTTCCCCGGCCCAGACACCTGCATGCCCCCACTTTAACCCTTTGCTCCCCATCACACTGCTCTCTGGCAAGATTTTCCCCTATTAGGCATTTATACTCTAGTAAGAATTTTCAACAATGCATGTCCTCTCCCAGGGACCTAATTCCTTATTGACCAGTGACATTCTTGAGAGATCTCAGTGGGTAAGCAGAAAGAATCTGGAATGGGAATGGGGAATTATGCTAATGACCCAGAAATCAAACTGGTCAGGCACTGCTGAACGGAATCATGATACCCTAACTTTTAGGAACAGAAAGGATGTTAGAGATCATTTAACCAAACCCATAACTTAAGATATGAGAAAAGTGAGACCCAGGAAGCAAAACGGTTTATGCAAGACACACAGTGAGTCAGTCTATGACCAAAACTGTGAGTCTCATTCAAACATGATCTTTATGAGAGAATACAAGCATTTGAGCAGGAAACCCATGCCCTCAGAATGACTCGAGCCCTAAGACGTGAAAACAGGAACAAATGCGCTACCAGGGTCCGAGGTGAAGAACCATAGGGTGAGTACGTCTAACTCTTCTGTTTTACAGGTGGGAAAGCTGAGGACTCGGGAGAGTCAACAGTTCCAGCTATTCTTTACTGACCACGTGTGAGTGCATTCATGGTACACATCATCACAATTACCCTGCATTACAACCCCACAGGATAAGTAGAGGTTTGGGAAAAGCTGGGATAAGGAAATGCATACAGGTTTCTGTGTTTAATTTAACTGCAGGACTTTTCAGAGCCTTGAATATGCTTCTGCGTATTGTGTATCTCCTTTAATTTAACTGCAGGACTTTTCAGAGCCTTGAATATGCTTCTGCGTATTGTGTATCTCCAAGAAATAGATCGAGGATTGTTGGGTTTCCCCAGTAATTTGGGCAGGGAAACATCTTTTCATGAAGCATCTCCTGGGACATATTTCGGTTCTAGATTTGAACCACATACGACATTCCAAGGGCTCTGCCAAGACAACATGTGTTTAAATGCCCAGTAAGTGGTTCCAGCTGTGAGAGCCCTGAATTCCAAAGACAGGGAGAGGTCACCTTGCAGTTATCCACCACGGCATAAATGAGTTGAGGGCGCCTTCTAGTGCAGGGCATTGAGCTTTTTGCTGAAGTGGCATGCAGGCGAGGGACAGCAGGGTGGGTGTGCTGGACACTACCCATGACACAGACACAAGCTTCTCTCTGTCCTGGGCACAGGGGAAACTGCATTTCTCAGCCCTCCTGCCCCTGGAGAGCATGGCACCTGCCTGGTTCTGGCAAGTCTGTGAGGCCCAGTGACGTAGGTGAGTCCCAGGTGGAATCAGTAATGGGCCTCGGGGCCGCTCTTACCCCTGTGGCCACGTGCCCTCAGTGGTGATGTGAAAGCCTTGTGTTGAAAGGACGGGGCAGTAAGATGGAATCGGCCTGGATCACTGAGTCACCGCATGGAGGACAGCTACCCGGAAGGCTGCCCGAGGCTGCAGTGGGCTTGCGCTACTGGGAGGTGGGTTTTTGCTGTGTGACGTCACTGAGACCTGGGAGCTGCCTGTTACTGCCGTGTGGCACCGCACAGCCTGACTGCCAGAGAAGGCTGAGCAAAGACTGGCGAAGCAGAGCCCTTCCCTGGAGCACAGAGTCTCAGCAAGGGAAGCAGGCGTGCACGTGAGTAAGCGGAACAGGGGCCGGGCGGTGGGTCTCAAGGGTTGCAAGTGACGCTCCGGGCAGCTCTGTGCTTCGCCGGGTCTCAGTCGGCCTTGGAGAGGCGGCGGCAACCGCGTGGCGACACGAAGGAGAGCTGACTCAGGAGATCAAATGCATTCCAGCCAGAAGGAGCAGCAGGAGCACAGGCTCCGAGGTCGGGAGTTAAGGAGTGTGAGGGGGCAGGGCCAGTTTCGTCAGAGCAGGGGACGAGGAGAGGGAAGCGGCAGAGATTCCGATGGGAAGACACCACGGCCCCAAGATCACAAAGGGAACCCACGTTTCTGACCAAGGGTTTGGATGCAGTTAGACTCCTGGCATCTTGCCCAGGAAACTCGGGTCCCACGAGCTGCAGGTAAGGGTTCTGCAGCCAGGAAGTCGGGGAAGAGCTTCACCTCCTGCTTCCTTCTTAGTACGTCCCAGGCTCAGGAACAGGCTTAAGGCGCTGGGGACTCCTGCAGGGAAGGATCCGATCCAAATACACTCCATGCGGCATTTCTCAGCCTTGTTGCATCAAGCAGCCCTTTGTGACAAGCCTTGGGGAACACTGTTCAGGGAAGGGGTCCAGCCAACTTAGGAGCAGGAGGGGACGTGCCAGAGCCACGAGAAGGTCAGCCAAGGGGAGAGGGACAGGCCTGTGGGCTGCCCCAGCTCGCACCGCCCAGCCTCTCCTCTGACTACACCACGCAGCCCTGGGCCCTTCCTGCCGGCCACATTTCGCCTCAGGCATGGCTGCAGGTCCTCACTCTGCTACAGAGGCTGCAGGAGGGGGCTGAAGTTAGGAGTTGACCGATGAGGGAAGAAAACCAATGGACAAATACTCCTGCCCCCACCTGTGGGCAGACAGCCCCAGGAGGTGTTCTGTGAGCTTCTTAGGATGTCCTGGAATGACTGAGACCCCACTGTCCCCAGCGACCTCAATCTTACTCCCTTCCCCTCGTCCCCTGCTCCCTCAGTCCTGTACCCTACACCACCTCCCAAATGAACCACCAGCTCCCAAGGCCTTCGGCGGAGCCCAGGATAAGACCAGGGATGTATCAAAGCAGTTAGAGGAGGGAAAGGCTAGATATGGGGAGAAGCTCTCTGAAGTGTTTTGCAGCAGACCCAGGAAATAACACTGAACAGTCCGAGCGAATGCTGCTCCATAGAAAGCAGCTGATGACGAAAGCCACACCTCACTGGGCTTCCTCGGGGCCACAACCTATCCAAGACTACTCACCGCTGTTTCTAAGCTTCCCTGCAAAGACTTTGACCACTTCCTTGACTTTATGGGTTTGGAAACCGAGGTTCAGAGAGGCACACTTCCTTTGACCTGGGCGACTTCCCATCCACACAATGTTCTGGAGAAAGAAGCAACAGGATTTGACAACCACTGGATGTTGGGCAAGGAGAGAAAGCTGACTCTGAGGTTGGCATGCGCCAAGAAGCCTTCCTGGAGGAGGTGGACAATTGCAAACATGGACCCTTTATCAGAGTCAATGCAAATATGCAACATGATTATTATTATTATTATTATTATCATTATTATTATTATTATTATTATTATTATTATTATTATTATTATTATTACTAGTATGACTATCCTTCCCCCCCAGTGGAGAGCCTTGTGCTGGTGGGTGCTGTAAGCCCTAGTTAATTTCTGGTTAAATGCTGCATCACTGGGGGCTTTAAATGCTCGTTTACCAAGACTAGAGGATCTGTAAGTCGATGGCACTGTCAAAACCGGGAAACAGGATCACCCAGTGCAGACCACCGCTCCGGCATCGGCTGGAAGAGGTGGGGGCAGCAAAGCAGAGGGGCGGCAACGGTGTGATCTTTGAGGCACTGCAGACATCCCGTCTGCATGTGTGTCCCACCCTGGGGCGTCTGCACGAAACGGATGGATGAGTCTCTCACGGAACAAGCCAGTGAACAGTAGTGTCACTCGAGCCGTGGGGGGACGGTGTCCCAGCCCAGAGTCCAGCCGCTGGTCCGTGGGGCAGACACTCTCCCAGCAGGCTGTGCAGACGAGGCAGGCGGCTCCCCCGAGGGTGGGCAGTCTGCTTTGAGCTGCAGGCTGGACGAGCCCCTGCCCTGCTCGTCCCGCGGCCCCCGCGGGCCCAGGTACGGACCATCAGAGCTGGTTTCACTCCCCAGCGGAGTTATAAATCAGCCCTGCTGCAGAGGTGGTTCCCACAGGACGTCCCGCTTCTCTCTCAGGGTGAAAACGAGAGGAGACAAAGGCCGGGCTCAGAGGCGGAGGAGCAGGAGGACAGTGTTTGCTCAGCGGGGCTGCAGCGGAGGCCGGAGGAGCCCAGCGCCCGGGGAGCCGGTCCTTTGAACCGCCCCGCCCTTTGTTATCCTAAGAGCTTGATGATAAGCCCACCCAGCACAAAGATATTCTCGATTCCAGGCATCTGGACCCCATTAATCCGCCCTCGCACCTTTTAAGAACTTTGCAGCTCCTGCCGCCCACGAACTAAGCGGGGTGAGAGCCTCAAGGTTAATTTTCTTAAATGGATTTTAGTCAGGCACGTCTTGGCCTCTCTGCAGCGCGCAAAGTTGACAGCTGGACCGCCGGCTGCGATCCGTCCTTGGGGTAATGACCGCCCTGCGCCGACACCCTTGGTGGATGCAGCGAGCAGGGACTCCCTGGCCAGCCAGCCGAGGTGGCCCCGCTCGGCCCAGGTCTGCGTCCCACCGGCCCGCTGTGTGCGACTCTGGGCCCCACCCTAGCGTCTTTGGGCCTCAGTTTCCCCCTCAGCAGAGCCAGAGCAGTGGTGAGTGTCCCACGGCACTGCCAGGCGGGTGACAAGAGGTCAACCATGTAAACAGGAGCAGCTCCTGACATGTGATAAATGCAGCAGAAACAGCCCGCCGGGTGAGGGGTGGAAAGAGCGACGTTCAAAGCGAGCCTGAGACTGTCGTCCAGCCGCCTGCCTGCCCCTCCTTGATTTGTGAGACGCTCCCATGTTGTCCCGTTTCCTTCTGTCACCAGTGCTAGAGGGTGCTGGGAGGGCCCTGGGCGGGGAGGGCCCACCAGGTAAGAACCGTGCAGACAGACCCGTAGATCTTCACCTCATTTGTTCACTCACTCATTCATTTATGCCAAAAATGTTTATCAAGCACCCACTGTGTACCGGCTGCCTTCCAGGGACCAGGGCGTTTTGTAGTGGGGGTTGCAGGTTCTCAAACTGGCATTTAGGCGAGTGGCCCTGTGCCGACTGCAAGTCCACCTGGGCCCCCGCACACAACCATCTGCACCTCAGCTCCCACTAGGAAATGCCAAATTCCAGACATCAAAGCGGGTTTTCTATTGGTTTTTCCCACAAAAAAGTTGAGAGTTGAGACCCTCGAAGGCACGTGGCCTGGAGCAGGTTACTGAGTTCCCTGGGTGCCGTGTACCATTCAAGCGGGGACAATCCTCACAGCAGCCTTCCCGGTCTCCACGGGTGCCGAGAGGGTCCCGGGAGATGGGCATCTGGCCTGCCCGTCTCGGGGGGCCCGGAGTCAGCGCTCAGGGCCCGCAGCTGTGCAACTGTGGCTCCTGGAGAAAACGCTGGTGCCTGAGCTTAGAGACAACCAGCGCGGGCCGGAAAAATGGCAAGTTCCCATCAGTCACTCCCGCTGCGGACTTGGGCTTGTCTGTCCCGAGAGTCTCCACCGGTGAGCAGTTCCAGGCTGATGTCAGAGGCAAGCCCTCTCTTGGGAACCGATGCCAGAGAGCCAACAGGGAAATGGCTTCATGTTTGACATCAAGGCGCTGACCTTGAGTTTACTAGGTATTTCTGAATTTTGTTTCTTAATTTTTTTCCTGTATTTTTTTAATAAAAGAGAACAGGGAAAGTGTATGTGATTGTCCCAAACAGAGTGGCTGTTACTTGGCAAAGAACATGTTTAAGACTTAGCAATCTGCAAGTTTCTTTTTTTGTTTAATTTATAAATAAAACTCTTACTTGAGATGGCTCATGTGCAACAATTAGCCTAGATGAATTTTATCCAATTGTTCCCAGTGGACTGGAAAAGCATTAAGACAAAAGAGGAACCCACCTTACGTTTCCAAAGGAAATGAAATCAAGATCTCAACTAGCTGCCTGCACCCCATGTTCACTGCAGCACTGTTCACAATAGGCAAGACAGGGAAGCAGCCTAAGTGTCCACAGATGGATCAATGAAGAAGGAATACGTGGCGTATAAACACAATGGAATATTACTCAGCCATAAGAAAGAAGGAAATCCTGCCATTTGTGACAACATGAATAAACCCGAGGGCATTGTGCTAAGTGAAAGAAGTCAGGCGGAGGAAGGGAAAGACTGTATGATCTCACTTACATGCAGAATCGGAAAGAGCCAAACTCACAGAAGCCGAGAGCAGAACGAAGGTGCCGGGGCTGGCGGAGCGGGGTGCGGGGAGGAGGAGGTCAAAGGGCGCAAACTTGCGGAGGTACTGCCAAGATGAGCAAGTTCTGGGATCTCATGTACAGCGTGGAGACCACAGTTATCAACGCTGTATGGTGTGCTTGAAAGCTGCTAAGAGAGCAAGTTATCAAATGCTCTCACTGCAAAAAAGAAACGGTAACTGTGAGAGGTGATGGACGGGTCACCTAACCCTGCAGTGGTGAGCACTGTGCAACACACACGTGTATCCAGTCGTCATGTTGGGCCCCTCGAACTTACACATGCCGTATGTCCATCGTACCTGTAAAGTGGGAAACGTCGTCACAAAGGCACCACACTAATGCAGTCAATGACGGGGGACCCTGGGGGAGGGGATAGAAGCAGGGAGCAGCGGCCGGAGGAATGTTTCCTTGAACACGACAGGTGATATCTTGGACTCCCCAGAGCAGGCCCTGAGACAAGCACCAGAGACAGCGGCGCTCGCTTGGAGGTGACCCCAGGAGGGCCTGGCCGGGGTGGGGAGGGGAGGCGGAGAAAAAAGGAGGTGCTGTGAGGAGCTGTTAGACCAACACGTTCCCGCCTGGGGCCGCTGGGCGAGTTGCGTCTTGCGGCTGCAACAACTCACCACAAACTTGTCCCTCAACAACACAAACTTACTTTCTCACAGCTCTGGAGGCAGAACCTGACACAGATCTCATGGGGTAAGTCCAAGGCGTGGCAGGGCTGGTCCCCTCTGGAGGCTCCAGCAGAGAATCTGTTTCCTGCCTTTTCTGGCATCTCCAAGTGCCCGCATCCCTTGGCTCACGGCTCCTCCCTCCAGTTCTCAAACTAGCAGTGATTGAACATCTCAGGCTGCTTCTCTGCCCTTTCCTTCTGCCTCCCTCTTCCATTTCAAGAACCCTTCTGATTACAGACATCCCAGGATAATCTCCCCACTTAAAGGGCTGCTGCTCAGCAACCTTCATAATTGCCCTTTGCCTGCGAAGTGACATCCTCGAAGTCTCCAGGCTCAGGACCGGGTGTCTCTGAGGGGCAGTTATTCCTCCTACCACACCCGAGTCAGATCTGCGTCTCAGAACTTCCCTCCCATGCTGGGGTGTTTATACACCGCTAGCGGGGCTGCTCTGGATGTAACTCTCTGCCCCCTGCCTGCCCTGGGCCGAGCACAGCCTGCTCCTGCTGCTGGAGAAAGACCAGGGGCAGGAGACCCCACAGTTCTGGGGGAGGACGCTGGGCCCACCTCCAAGGGAGGCGGGGGGCGGGGGCGGCCCTGGTGCCGTCCTGCCCACCACCTCCCCACAGCAGGGACATGCGCTCAGCCCCTACCTCTCACCAGCCTGCCTGGGCTCTCGGGTGGATGCAGGCACCAGGGCCCGCGGGGGGGGGGGGGGCTTGGGGACCGCCTCAGTTCTGTGTTCTTTCAGGGCCAGATTACAGTTCAGCTGAAGGGCTCAGGGATCCAGCTCAAGCCAGCACAGCGAGGTCTGGGGTCCTAGTGAGGTCACCAGCCTTAACTCTGGATCTGCCCAGAAGAAAAGTAGCAGTGGGCTGAATTCCGCGCCTTCTGACGGTGCCTGGACTTGAAAGGCAGGCGAGAATGTCTGTCCACCTTGTGGAGAATGGGCGTCTGTCACCGGCCCTCACACAAAAACCTCTTTATTTCTCAGACACCAAAGGAGTCCTTTTCCACCAGCCCCACCCCCTCCCCAAAGTGACATTTCGTCAGCGGCCTCCTTCCAGCCCGGCCTTCTGACCAACCACCTGAGCACGCACCGCACCAGGCGGCCAGGCCCAGCCCGGCAGGAGGGTGCTTGGCCCCGCCTCGCCTCCACACTGAGGGCCCGTGTGCCCGACGGGGCTGCCTCCACCCGCCGCAGCTGCACCGGCCCTGGCTTCAGCCAGCAGCCAGCTTCCTCCCCTCTGACAAACGGGCCTCAGAAGGCGCTGGGCCGGGAGCTCTCCAGCTTAGCAGCTCTTCCGCTCTCCGGTGGCTCCACCCGGCTGCCCTGTGTCCCCTCGGCCCGTGGGGTCCGGGCACGGCTGAGCTAAGATGAGCCCGGCGCTGACGGGCAGCACCAAGACACAGACAGGCCTGGAGACCCCTCTCAGGGCAGAAGCCAGCTTCTCTTCCACTCAGGAGCAAGTAGACACCCGTGACAGGGTGGCGTCACGTGAAGACTCACACAGCCAAGGTGGGAAACCGCAGCTCATTCTACAGGTGGTGGCTGAGCGCCCGCACGCACCGCGGGTCCCACGCACCGCACCGTCCTGGCTATGGAGCCTCCGGGAGAGGGGCACATCTCAGCCCCTCAGCAAGCCCCCTAGACCCCCCTCCCCGGCAGCCACATGTGCCCCTTCAGCCGCAGCCCAGGGTGAGAGACCCCGGCACACGTGTTCCCGCCGGGCGCCCGTGATGCGAGGGCGGCCCGGGGCACGGGTGTCCCAGAGCTGCGCTCGTGCTGTGTTACTGGGAATTGCAGGGGCGACTCCCACTGCTTCTGGAGGAGCCAGACCAGCCCGTGCTCACCCCGCACCCTCTCACGACTCCTGGTGCACGAGGCCCCTGAGGAGCAGCCGAGCGGGCACTGCTGCTGTTCACGCAGGACAGCTGGAGGGAGCCTCCCGATCTGGTCAGCTGGAGGTCCCAGTGTGGGGACTCATCCTAAAAGATCTATCCCCATCCCCTCCCCCAGAAGCCCACACAGCTCCCTCCATCACCCCCTTCACCTCCACCTCAGAGTCCATGGTCATGGTCTCCAGAGGCCCTGCTGACTATTCTGTTTGAAACTGCAATTTCAGGGAAGTGAAAGTCTAAAAATCATTTGTTCCCTTCCATTAATAAACATTTGTTTAACATCCGCCGCACACCGAAGCCTGCATGAGGCCCAGGGTTCAAGAGGAAAGCCTGATGGTGTCAGGGGTGTGGAGAGCCCTCCCTCACTGCCTCTCATCACCTGCTGACAGGAGTGGGGAACTGAGCGAGGCTTAGGGCCGAGAATCGACTTCTGAGTCAGAGCCGGGACCCGACGCGGTGCTGAGGAGGCCTGCGAGCCTTCCTTTAGGGAGAAAGGCCAACCCGGTGATTTATCACAGGGCAGTATCTCGGGAGGCGCGAGCCAGAGCGCGGGCGGGCGGGCGGGCGGTGATGGCTTTCACAGCAGACAACCAGCCCCTGTTTGGACGGAAAGGTACCCAGACGGCTATAATTTAATTGTGTTTATGTGCTGCAGTTGAATTCTTTTAAATATGGAAGGGCAGGGGGTGCTGGACTTGCAGACCAGGAGTGAAGTCCACAATGAAAAGTACTCAGGGAAGAGCGGGGCCACCCTGCAGGCACGGGGCGGGTGCGTGGCTGTGAGGAAAGCACATGTCCTGATCTCAGCTTCACTTTTTTCACATAGAAAGTGAGGTGTCATAAGATAGTAAGATTCTGAATCGACAAAGATGTCGACCTGCTCTAAGTCCCCCTTTGAACTAACGGGGCGATAGAAGCAGCCCACACGTGCAGGGAGCTGACGCCGCGTCCAGCGCAGCTGTGCTCCACGGACTGACCCCTGTGGGCCTGGGAGGCGGCAGCAGCACCACCCCCTGGAAAGAGCAGGAGGCTGGATCAGAGAGGTCAATAGCTTCCCGAGGTCACACAGTCCGTAAATGAGGAAGCCAGGATGCAAACCCAGCAACCCCACCAGGCTTCTGGGGGAGGGCATGGGGATAGAAGCAACCAAGGCCTGAATTTTAGGTGAAGGAAGAGGAGGCGGCAATGGCCAGCGGAGACTGAGTGGTCACACCTCTCTGCGGCACGAGGGCAAATTCCCAGGGCAAAAAAGAAAAAGAAAAAGCATCCTAATTGGAAGGGAAGAAGCAAAATTAACTTTACTAACAGATGACATGATTCTGTATAGAGAGGACACACACACACCACACACACACACACCACACACACCACACACATATACACATACATACACACACATCACATACACACAAACTAAACGCCAGGTCACAGGACACAAGATCAATACACAAAAATCAGTTGTGTTTCTGTACACTAGCAATGAATAATACAAAAATAAAACTGAGAATATAATTCCATTCACAATAGCATCACAAGAGTAAAATAGGAATAAATTTAACAAAAGAGCACAAGACTTGGAGAATGAAAATTATTAAACTGCAGAAGGAACTCAGAGAAGATCTAAATAAGTGGAGGGATGGCCCATGTTCATGGACAAGAAGAGTCGTCGTTGTCAGACTGACAGTTCTCCCAAACTCCTTTGTAGAGTCAATGCATTCCAGCTGGTTTTTTCTTTTTTAACAGAAATTGACAAGCAGATTCTAAAGTTTTTATGAAGATACAAAAATGTCTAAATGTTCTAAAACTTACTCACAGTGATAGGTAAACCACTTTTTCAGTCAAGTTAATAAAATCGTTAGGTTGTACAATTGAAATGGTTCAATGTTATGATATGTAAAACACATATCTGTAAGGGTGTTTTTAAACTTCCCGGGATGTCTCTGTTTAATAAGAAGGAACCCAGAGTCTCCACCCCAGAACTCCATGAGCAACAAGGAAGGCTCTTCCCAACATTCCCTGCAGGGTCAGAGCAAGAGAAGGTGACAAATTCAGTTCTCTATGCAGAAGAGGTGACAGAGTTGTCAGGGGTCAGAGACCCTTGAGGGTAAGGGGTCTTTTCAGTGTCACTTAATCCCAAGAGTCTATCTAAATGCAAACCCCCCTTGCCACCGTATAAGCTGGGTGACCTTAAGTAAGACACTTGTCCTCTCTGAGGCTCAATTATTTCAGCAATCAATTGGAAATGACACTGAACTGCTGTGCCAGAATTGGGACCAGGGGTCCTGGCTTCCAGCCTGGAGTTCTTTCCATTGTGACTCTGCATTTCCTTTTAGTTATTCCAGACTCTGTTTCTGCAGCTATCGCTAACCTGAGTTACCCACAAGCAGTTTACACAACGAAGCGCTGGTGCCACCAGAGACACGGGAGGGGTGCAGGTCCCCACTCCTGCCCATCGTGCACCCAGGGATGCAGCCTCCCCCGGGTGGATGCCACCACCACCCCGCTGTCAACACACCCCTGAACCCCCTCAGCCACCCCATTTCACCAGGACACCACGTCCTGCCAGGGACGGGGGTCCCGGTTCTCTCCGTACTCTCCCCACCCCAGTGTGCCCCATCCCCTGGGGGCCTCTCTGCCCGCCTGGCCCCTGCGCCCACCACCGCCCCGCCCCTGAGCACCCAGGGCAGTCAGACCAGAAGACTCTGGCTGGAGATGCTGTTGGCTCTTACTTCCTGGACGTGGGCTTTCTCTCCCCGTCCCCTCGGGAGAAAGGGTCACCGTGGCTTATATTTCTTATTTTACATGACACTTCCGAGCTCCTGTGTGTGGGGATCGTTGTGGGTGGTTCGGCGGAGACAGCAGTCTGTGAACTGGCGAGCCGGAGGAGAAGCTGACCTCCTCGGCAGGCCAGAAGCAGCATTCTGCTTGGCAGGAGAGGCACGGCGCTGAAGACTTCCAGGAGGGAGAGGGCTGGAGAGGAAAATCCAGGATGGCGCCAGGCGCGAAGGCTCCGCTGTCCTGGGCGGGTGGGGCCGCTGGGCCGCGCAGCGGAGGGCAGAAGTCGCGGGCTGGTAAACCGAGGCGGCCAGCTCTGGGCAGCGGCACAGACCCGGGGGGGCTGGAGTGACCACATCCACGAGCCAGGCCAGGACTTCTCCCCTAGTGACAGCCAGTCACGCACTTCCCCCACGAAGCTGGGAGAGAGGAGAAGCCTGCCACCTGCTAAGCTGGAGGCTAGAAGCCCAGAGACCGCGGGGCCCGCAGGGGCTGACGGAGCTCACGCATCCATCCCACAGACACATGGGCACCTGCCCCACACAGGCCTGTCTCACAGACCCTCCAGGCAGCATGGGGTCTTCAGCGTTCACACTACAGGCGGGGAGGCCCTGGGGCGGAGGAGAGGAGTCACAGCTCCCCCGTGGCCTCCAGCTTCTCCTTCACATTTCTTCCGGGAGAAGCCGCAGACACATCATGAAAAAAAGTGACTCGTGGCAGAAGTTGAGAGAAACATCCAACCAGTCCCGCGGCGTCCCCCACAGAGAGTGAGCATGGGCTCCCCCTCCCGCCTGCCTCCCGCTCTGCCCACTCGGGGCGGGTTCCCCCGCGACCACTTCCTCCTGCTCCTCCTCCGTGGCCTTCTTCTCCCTCGCTCTTCCTCCCAGTGCCCCCGGGCTTCAGGGCTGAGCAGTGTCCTCAGTAAGAGAGGGTCAGAGAGGCTGCCCCCCGACCCCTTCCTAGCCGGAGGCCCTAGACCACAGCCAGCAGGCCCTTCCTGGACAGCGCCAGAGAGTCAGCGGCTCAGCCTGCGAGCGCCATGGCCTCTGCCGTAGGTACTCAGCTCGGCCGCTGCAGCGCAAAGCCAGCCACGGATGCAGGATGAGCCAATGGGCCTGGCTGGGCCCCGGTACAGCCACAGTCACAAAAGACAGCGCCCACTGGCTTCACGGATCTGTGAGTGTTCGAGGCCCTCAGCCAACGAGGAAGACAGGACGACAGCAGTGGTGATGGTGAAGGCGACGGCGACGTGTGCTGAGTGCTGCCCTCCGCCACGCCGGTCCTTCTACCTACTGAGTATTCTCTGAGCGGGGGACACAGTGATGAGCACGACAGAGGGGACCCTGCTCCCCAGCACCTGCAGCTGACGGAGAGCTCCCAGACACCACCGAAGGCGGGGGCTGAGCTGATCCCCCTTTGACCAGGGAGGAGTCTGAGGCTCAGGGAGATGACGCACCTGGTGCTGGGCGGACAGTGAACCTCAGTCCGTCGGGACTCCTGTCTGACCCCCACGCGGCCTCACAACCTCTGTGGTCCCCAGCGGTCAAACAGCCCCAGCCGCAAGCTCCCTCCAGGAAAAGGCCCTGGTGGAGGCGGCCAGGAAAGCCTGGGGCCCTGCCTCCCTGAGCCACCATGTGGAACAGTGAGCTAGTACGTCTCAAATGACACAGGACGCCCACAAGACATCACCTCTGATGCTCCTTGTTGCACAGAGACCTTATTCTCTTGCCAACGTCCTCACCTAGGTAGGAGAAGCCTTTATCCACGGTCACATTCCCGGGCTGTCAGGTGACAGGCGCCCTGTCCCAGCTCCGCGGTGATGACGAGCATGCCTTTGCCTGACGGGGTGTCAGAAACTCGGCCCCCCGGGCCAGCCGGCTCCCGGTGAGGGGCAGGCCGCAGGCTGACGGTGCGGTGAGGCCAGCCCTGGCCTGCCCGACGCGGGGCCCCGGGGCAGCCCGCACCGAGGGGCCCTGGGCAGCACCGCAGCCAAGTCCCCCGAAGACTAGCCCACCCGGGCCCACCAGTGGGGGTGAGGTGGGGTCGCGCTGCGAGGCGAGGCCAGCACGCTGCAGAAGCGCCTGGACGAGACAAGTGCTCAGGAGAACAGGAAGGACTGGCTCTCAAGCTGGATCCAGAGGCAAACAGGCCAACAGAGCAGGGTGGGGGCAGCCAAGGACGACGGCACCCTGACGAGCTGGCCCCAAGCGCCACGGGTCAGACCCGGAAGTGGCCCTGCCACTGCTCAGCGCTGTGGGCACTTCCTTCACCAAGAACGTCCACGATGGCCCACAGGTGTCTGGTGGCCACAGGTGAGGCTGCCCTCACTGGGAGCTGCCCGGTTCACAGGAGGCCCTGCTCCAGGAATGTGGACCTGCCTGGTAGCCTGCGGGGAGGCGGGAAGGGCCCCTGCCTGTTGCATCACGATCTGTGGGCGATTCACAGAGCTGTGAGGCCTGGCCCCATAGTCACCGGCTCCGTGCATCGCTCCTCCTGTTTACCTACAGGTTTCACCTCTAGAGACAGCCCCACCTTGGCCTCCAAGAGCCAAGGCCCAGGTCTGTGGTGACAAAGGGACCCCCCACACACACAGGAGGGGAGCTGGGGAGTAAGCAGAGGTCAGGGGTCCCATGGACAGAGTCCACACGGGCTGGCCTCCCAGGACAGAGGGCAGGTGGGACTGTCCCCTTCCAGGCTGCCTCTGGGCCTGGTCATGCAACCTGCTTTGGCCAACAAGACAAATAAAGCCCTGATAAGCACTTGCAAACTGGGGTGTGGCCTTTTGAAACCCAGCGGCCATACTGTAAGGAAGCAGAGATGCCACTGCTGAGGGAAGGGCCCCGGACAGGGCGGGGGGGCCACCAGGAGGAGGAGGGATGGGCTGAGCTGCATGAGGGGGCAGCACAGAGCTCCCGGCCGAAGGTAGCCAGCAAATGACCCCCAGACACCACGTGAGTGGAACCCCCAACGGGGTAGCCCACAGAATCCTAAGAAACACAAAATCATTGTTTAGAGCCGCTCATCTGGGTGGTTGGTTAGGCAGTGGTGGGTAACTGAACAAACACCCACCACCTTCCCTGACCACAGATGACTGCCTCTTCAGCACCCCCACACCTGCACCGCGGACTGTGACAGCCTGGCTGCATCGGCATCGCCCCCTTCCAGGGTGCCTCCTCTGGGGAGAAATGGGGGAGCGAGGATGGCCCCGCTGACAAGCAGCCATCAGGAGCCAACACCACCGTCGTTATTTCTGCCACCCAAGTTCAATGGCCCCGTTGTCACTCCTTGTTTTCTGCGTGCCCATCATTGGTGGCAGAGCTCTGAGCTGCCGGCCTGGGAGCCGCCATGTCAGGACCCGGTGGGGCAGTTAATGACCAACCCGAAGTCAACAACCCATACAAGTGGCCCTTTCACTGGAGAAGTCACGGTGGCTGCTCCCTGGTGGCATCTGAGCAGCGAGAACACCAGCCTGATGGCCCCGTTTTGCACGGCCCTCTCCTGCTGACAAGGCCCGTGTAAGGCACAGGGAAATCTAGTGAACAGGGCCCGTCCAGGTGGGTCTAGCCTCTCGGAGGAGCTGCCTCGTGAGGAGGGCTGCTGTACTTCTTGGGGTGTCTGATGTACACCAGGCACTGCACTAGGACACTGACAGACAGACGGCACTTTTAAAAAAGGTCCACCCACAGGGGACGTTCAGGGAGGTGAACCTGTTCTGTATGGCCCTGTAAGTGGATCACCCACAGAACGTACAACCCTACGGACTTCGGTTAATAACAATCCATCCGTGTTAGCTCATCACTTGTCACAAATTACCACACTGATGCAAGATGTTAAGTGAGCAAAGCTGTGCGTGGGAACGCTCTGTACTGTCTGCTCAACATTCTCCAAACCTAAAACTGCTCTAAAAAATAAACTCTGTTAATTTAAAAAGAAGGGAGAGAGGGAAGGAGGGAGAAAAGACAAAAGAGAGAGAGAGAGAAAGCTGCACCCCTGACGTGTTTTGAGATGTTGGAAGGTTGACCCCACCAACACAGCTAGTCACCGTTCACACCCCCGGGATGTGAGCATCATGGTGTCTGACCCGGCAGGACCCAGGGTGCCGGGGAAAGGGCAGGGGTGAAGATGGAAGGGCAGGCAGTTTGGAGGTGATCGCTGTAAGCCAGGTGTGAGATGACGGTGCAGACCACGGTAGCACTAGGGGTAAAGCCAACATATCCGGGGGCGGGGCAGGAACACGGGAGAAGTGGTGCCCACCCAGCCTGCCCTGGTACAACTGCGCCCTCATGGTCTGCCACTTGGGGTGAGTCATTCTCGCAGATAAAATAAACATCAATAAGTTTACACACATTCAAATCCCATGAATGGCATTCCAGGAAAGAACAACTTATGGAAGCAACAAGTCCTTAATTTGGTCATGTTGACATGATTCTGTGCAGTGCTGCTAACGTTTCTAGGCGGCCTGAACTCGGCTTTATTTCTGGTGTATGAATTTTCACTCTAGGATACCAATCTTTGTAAATACTTCAGCAGAAGGAAGGCAAGCAGAAGGGGTGGGTGTCACAGTAGAACACTCCAGGTGAGATCAAAAACTGATCTTACATAAATGTGTAAAAACCAGTGTCAACAACAAAACCATAATCAGGCCAGCAGACCAAATTTTTTCACCATTAAAAAATGAATTGAATTTATATGATGCAACATGTACTTAACGCCCAAACTGAAAATCCTTTTGGATGCACTCTTAGCCACTCGGCCAAGGTAGACGCCAAAGAAGAGAAGGTTTTCGACTTCTGGATTATCTACTACAAAACAAACATCAAGACCTTCAGGGAGGGCTACTAATGGGCTGTGTGTGTCAAAGGTTCATCATTAAGACTAAGTTTTAACTACTAAATATTTTTGGTATTTCCATTTTTGAAATGATTTTTATGTGACATTTTTATTTTATGTTAATGTGTCTTTTATTATTTTTTATTATCAAACATCTGAACAGGTGCAAATTAATGTGAAATGCTATCCATTATTGAGTTACATAATATTGGCAAAATGTATTGATTTTTAAACAATAGTAAACTATGCTTTATCATTACAGTTTTTAATTTTAAGAAACTCTGAAACTTCTCATATAATCTGCTCCAGAAAAATGATTTCCTATTTACTATCACATTATTATTTAATAATAATTAAATATTGTTGTCATTTGAATTACATAAAGTGCTTAGAATGTAAAATAATTTATGATTTCAGGAATTCTTGCGTGTTCCCAGGAATTCTGATATGCTGTTCCTGAATCCCAAAGATTAATATCTGTCAGGAATTTGGAAGTCCTAGGCTGCACTGAGTAGCGGGAGCCAACACGGGTCACAGAATTGGACGCATGCGGACGCGGAACAGAGAGGAGACATGTTTTGGAGCCAGCAGCCGGGCCAGCAGCCGAGGTCTCTGGCGTTTGTACAAGGGACCACAGAGGTTTAAAGGAACAGAGACAGGGCAGACACCTGGGTTGGGAAAATGCACGTGATCCCTCAGTCTGCCCCTCACTGCAAGTTCACACATGTGGTGATGCCCCTACAAGTGCCCGGCAGGGAGGGGGACCCTCAGTGGGTGTGCCACATGCTCCCATCCAGCCGCAGAGGGTGGGGACGTAGTCTGGCTGGACCACTCAGGCCACACAGGCAGCCACTCCTCCAGACAGACATGGGTGCACCCACCCGCCCACCCCACCACACTCAAGCTGCAGGGGTGGGGGGGCTGGGTGGGCCAGCTCTCCGCATCCCGGTCCAATTTGGCCCCGGTCGGTCGGGCAGCAGCTTCCCAAGCCTCGTGGGCAGGGCCTCCGAGCAGGCGGGACGCAGGCTCTGCGTCCACACACGGTGTTTTTCTTTGAGGCTTATGAGCGCTTATCCATGTCGTAAATTGTCACCTACTTCCACTGAGGGAGTCCAGGCCTGGCTCCCAGGGAGGTCTTGACTCTCCAGGAGCAGGGGAGTGAGGGCTCCCGATTAGCTCGTGGGGAAGGAGCGTGACTCCCACACGCGGGTCCACGGCAGCGGCTCCTGGCGCTGGTTCCCTCACGCGCTCACCCACTCGCCCCTTCAGCAAGCGCTTGGCAAGTGCCCTGCGGGTCAGGCCTGAGCCCCGAGTCTCAGATGTGACAAGAACACAGTGCAGCAGGGAGACAAACACTGAAAAATGCCATCACCTTTAGAGATACATACTGAAGTGTTTACTGGTGACAGGATGGGGTAACTGGGCTTTGCTTCAGAATTAACCAGGATGAAGGGAAGTGGCTGGACACATGTGAGGGGCAGGACTGGCCGCGGGAAAAGGGTTTCTGGGGTTGGGGCTGGGGTGATAAGCAGGTTTATTATCCTGTTCTACCCACTTTTGAGTAGAAATTCTGTAAGGAATTAGGACACCAAATGATAACAGTCATGATGAAGCCACACAGTGTAAAAATTAAGAGGGCAAGGGCGAGGGGCCAGCTCTGACACTTACCAAGGGCTGTGTGGCCTTGGGCTGATGTGCTAGCCTCTCTGATCTTCAGTTTCCTCATCTGTAAGGCATGGAGAACACCAGCACGGCCTCCCAGCACTGTGGGATCAAGGAGCCATTGTCTGTGACACACTTGGTCAGTGCACACGAGGGTCCCCACTCACCAAGCTCTCCCTCCCTGGTGTGACCCTCCTCATTTTCCAGATGATGACACTGAGGGTCAGAGTGGCAGAGACACTTGCTTGAGGCCACACAGCTCAGGAAACGGCAGAGCCAGGATTGGAACCCAAACCTGTAGGGCCTTAAAGTCCCTTCTGCTCCAGCATGGGACCGGGTGGCAATGGGGTGGCAGGAACAGGAACCCTGGTCTGCCTGCCTGGAGTGGCCGGCCGCAGGGAGCACGTCAGATGGCCCTGATACACCACCAGGGAAAGATCTCCTTCCTGCGGAATGCCGACGCCTCTCCCCCCAGAGGGGGTCCTGCAGGGGGGCCTGGACATGACCAGTCTTGGGTGCCTTTGGCACTGGGGGGGAGTGGTCTGGGTACACCAGACCAGAAGCTCAGGGACAAGCCTCCAGGAGCTGGTTTTTGCCATTTTCTCAGAGCTACACGGTCCAACCACACCACCTGCGGTGGTCCCTGCATTCCCCTGGGTCCAAACTTAGACCTCATCTCCCCCGGGCAGCTCTCCTGGGCTCCACAGTCTGGTGGTTCCTCAAAAACTCAAACATGAAATCAGCATATGACCAATGATCAATCACACTCCTGGGTACAAACCCACCAGACATGAAAACAAGTTCTCAAGCAAAAATCTGTACATGAATGTTCATAGTAGCATCATTTAGAATAACCAAACAGACAGAAACAGCACAAATGTTCCCCAGTGGATAAATGGATAAGCACATTGTAGTCACAATGCAATGGAGTATTACTCACCCATAAAAAGGAACTGAGGACAGAGATGTGCTACAATGCAGGTGAACCTCAAAACAGGCTATGTGAGCGAAGCCAGACACAAAGGCCAGGTATTGTGTGATTCCACTTATCTGAATGTCCACCACAGGAAGCCCGCAGAGACAGAAAGCAGGTCAGAGGTTGTCAGGGGCTGGGGGAGGGAATGCAGGGGACTGCTGACAGGTATAGCGTCCCCTTCTGGCATGATGGAAATACTGTAGAACCACACAGAGGTGCTGGCTGTGCTTAATGCACTAAATTGCCACTGAATTGTTCACTTTAAAACAGTTCATTTCATGTTATGTGAATTAACGTCAACTTAAAAAAAAAAAAAAAAGGAGAATAAAGTCCAGGACAATTCAAAGCCCTGGAAAGTCAATTATTCCATGCCTGACATTATATAAGTGTGAGGCTGGCGATACGAGGGAGGTGGCGGCGGGAGGCAGCTGTGCTGGCCAGGAACACAGGGTGCGGCTCCAAACACTCGTGGTTTAAAGTAACAGGAAGCCTGAGCAGGACCGTAAATCAGGATTTTCTGACTGGGCTGCTTGTACTGAGCAGAACAAAGTGGGCTGAATATTCCGAGTAGGTGTGAGTCCCCACTGCCAGGCCCTGCCGGGGCGGGGAGGCCTCAATTTGACACTGGCCTCAAACTGAAAATCGCTCAGCGAAAAGTGAGGTTTCAACATTTTAAGGAAAATGGAACTAGAACCGGCATTAAACGTGGGCCAGAGGATTTTGGTAACTGCAAGGAAAACACAGACAGACAAATGTGTTACGTGGCTGAAGCAATTGGGGGAACATATCCTCTCTGGGGCTGATTTACGGGGCTCAGCGCTGGGCCTGCACTGGGCAGTGTCTGCCCGCTCACAGTGGCTCCTGAAGCCTCAGCATTATTGCCCACCATCCCTCCCAAACCTTCCCCTGCCCGGCCTGGTGCCTTCAGGGGTGACGGCACTCAGAGACCAGACCCCAGTATTTCTGGATCCTGGCTGGCTAGAAGCAGACACGCAGGGTCCACATAAACCCCTGTGTTTCCTTCCTGCAACTCCAAGGGTGTGAAGCCCAGCCTGTGCCCGTGAGCAGGCTCCTTCTGGGCCAGTTTTCTCGTCTGTAACGTGAGGACTGACACATCTGTTTGGAGAACTGAACTGGACTTTGTGCTCTGGCCAGTCTGCCTGACACGTTCCTCCTTCCCACCTCGCGTGGGCCAGCTCTGTCATCGGGCCCCGCATGGAAGCGAACTCGCCCAGGGCTCCCGCCTGGCCCCCGGGCTGGGTTAAGCTCCTCATTCTGCCCTCTCACCTGTGCCCCCTGCTGTCAATCTAGTGCCACCTGGAATCATTTCTGTATGAGCCCACCTGGATAGTCCAGGACAGTCTCCCACCGTGAGATCCTTAACTCAATCGCATCTGCAAAGTCCCTTCTGCCAGGTCAGGGCACACATCCACAGGCCCAAGGATTAGGACGTGGACATTGCTGGGGGCCCTTATTCTGTCCACCACCAGTGGGAAAGCTTCTCTTTCATCTTCATACAAAACAGACGCAATTTATGACCTGATGGAACCAGCAGCTTGGTAGAGGAGAAAGATAACAAAACAAGTGCATGCATTGTTGCTCTCAGGGTGGCAGTAATGATAATGACAAATAGATATGTATTTGTGGGGCACTTGATATATGCCAGGCCTTTTTGTCAAACACTCACAGACGTCACCACATTTCAAACAGTCATGTTGGAGGGTGGGTCTTATCAGTCCCACTTCACAGAATTGAAAGCTGAGGCTTGGGAAGGTTATGACTGGCCCATGGGTTCACATGCATATACAGACCCAAAGCTGGGTCCTTAGCCATTGAATTCCAGTGGGTTGAAACCCATTAATTATGTTTAAATCTATAAGTTCATTATTATTTAAAAAAAAAAAACTAATGGATCACCTTCTGAGAATTACAAGCAATCAATTTATCATCTTGAGGACTGGGTAAAGAAAAGGAAAGATTCAATCATCTGTCTTCTCTTTCCCAGCATGCCACTGGGTAACCAAACAGCAGACAAGGGGAAGCATCTCTGTTTGAACGCCCTCCAGCTAATAATGAAAACAAAATGATAGGATCAAAACATCACTATTTGGCAGCCTCTAACGAATTAACAGAAAGGCATTAAGCATCAATGGCTGCTAAGATCTAAACAGAGTGGGAACAGGGAAAGAACCCAGGAAGAATGAAAAATCAGCAGTTCCTTCAGTAGTCAGAGAAAAACCAGCTCTGGAAACACACAACAGTCATTGTAGTCCCAACAGGGTTGTTTGTGTGTGTGTGTGTGTGTGTGAGAGAGAGAGAGGGAGAGAGGCACGCACCTGGACAGGTAGAGACAAGGTGCCGATACCTGATTGAGATAAACTAACTCTTCCCATGCCTGGTAAGCAGGACTTCCAAATAACCAAAAAGGAAATAAAAACCCTAGCATTAATCTAAAGATCTCTTCTTATTTTTGTGATAGACCCATTGAGTATGGACTGCCAACTCTTATTTAATACATGTATTTCATTGCCAGGGCAATTCCATTGACCTTTATATCTCTTTTTGGTTTTGACCCTTGAGGCAACTAATATTCATTTTCAGGAAACAAATCTATGAAAATTATACCAGCTTTTGTGCAACATGCAAAGTGAGTGCGTGCGGGTTCAGTGTTTCCAAGCAGTAAAGGATTCTCTGCATCACTCACCCTGAACCCCCACCATCTGTGGGTCGGCAGGAGAACTAATTCTTCAGGAAAGGGCCCCTGCCTTAATTAGATTTTACTTGGCTTATTAGTAAATCTCATTCACTGACTTAATGAGAAACAAAACTCATGTGATAAAAAAGTCACGAGCAATAAAATGTTAACTAAATTTATACAGCAGAGGGCTTAAAATTTTCCCTCCATATCAGCAGAACTGAAATCCACAGTGGAAACAGGAATTGCTATAAATGGCTTCAGACGGAGGCATGGGGACCGTTTTTATATTCAGGACGTAGCTTATTCCTGAGAGAGCACACATAATTTAGGCATTTAAAGTGCTAGATGTATGTCCAAGTCGTTACTAAGAGGGAGCAGTAATAACAGCTAAAATGTATTGCATACTCCTGGGTGCCAACCTATTCTAACAGCTTTAAATGCATTAACTCATTTAAGTTCGTGAGGCAGGCTGTTACTGTTCCCATTTTACAGATGGGAAAACTGAGGCTCAAGAGGAAAAGGCATTTACCTGAGGTTACTCAGAAAATAATTGGCAATGATGGAGTCCGACCTCCAAGGCAAGAGAGTTGGACCCCTGCACTCCCATTACTCCTAACACTTAAAAATTGAGGGAAATGGGTTTTTTCTTTTTTTAATTTTTTAACCAAAGATTAGCTTTTTTGAATTATTATATACTAATTCAAGAACATGATTGCATGTGGGGACCCTCCATGGATGTCAGTTGCAGCTTGACTACAAAGACTCAGCCACAGTGTTTATTGGTTTTTATCATAGTATCTGAATTTCAATTAATGCCACAGGAGAGACTGAGGTCTTCATGTTTCTCAAAGCGGAGCGCGGGCCTTAGAACTTGTGGTCAAGATGGAATTCCATGGCCGAGCAGCACATCTTCACGCGGTAAGTTAGCCTCCCACGACATGGTCCTGCAGCCCCTACAAGGAATGGAGGAGGAGTGTCCACAATCAGCACACCCAGAGTTCAGGCGGAAACAGGTACCTCTGGGCCCAGCTTACACATCACTGAATGGCTCTGCTGAGCCCTGATCTCACTTGGTCACCCCAGGAGCTCTGAGAGGGCGGTGCCGTCCTGGTCTCAGCTGTCGGTGAGAAATGCCCTCAGTGGAAGGACACCCACATCCAAGCAAGGACCTACCGGGAACTTCTGACCCCAAACCCAACATTCTTCCGCCTTTGAGCTAAAGCCCTCAAGGGTATTTGAATCCAACTGGAGAGAAAATGACTCTCGTATTGTCTGCTGCTGTGTCCCAAGTTATGGCGGACTAGTGGCCATGCAACGCTCAGCCCCTTCCTCACCCAGGACACCTCTCCCCTGGGGCAGTGACCACTCCTCCTTTGTGTGAGGTCCCTGAGGAGCTGTCCATCCAGCTCCCCAGCTGCATGCTGGGCCGCTCGGGGGATTTATTCCTTGAACTCTGTTGGAGTGGAAAATCACTGGAGCCAGCGCACAGATGTCTTCCCTGGGTTCCAGGTGCACAGCGCCCAATGCTGCCTGGTTCCCTCCTTTCTACAGTCTGAATGTTGAGTTCTTCCTTTGAATCTACCAGCACCCAGTATCCTTCTGATAAACCTTGTTCTTCTTTTTCAATCCTGTTTGGAAAATTAGCTGGGGCTCCTAGCTGTGAGTGCCAGAAACGCCTTTCAACCAGTCGAACCCAAAAGGCCATTCGCTGGTTCCCTTAACTGGAAAATCAACAGGGTGGGTCTGGCCTCAGTCACATGGACTGGGGGGTCCAGCTGAAGCTGTCGAGAATCTGTCTCTCTGCATCTCTTCACAATGATTGTCTTGATTTTGTTCTCAAGTAAAAATGATCCCTAGCAACACCAGGTGTTCCTGGTTCATAAGAATGTGGGTCCCTGAGAAGGGACCACACCTCTCCCGGGAGCCCAGGGGAGGCCTGGGGAAGATGCGGTTGGCTTGGGGTGGTCCTGTGTCTCTCTCTGTATCCGGTATTATGGAGGAGAAGGAGGGTGGCGTGCTCAGAGTGGCCAGGCCCGGGTCACGCACTGTCCATGGGCCAGGAAGCAGGGCCAGGCTTGCCTGAGACACAGGATTGCTACAGAGTAACATGTTAGTTCTCCAAAGGAAGCAACGCCGAGCAACACCCCCCGCCCTGCCCGCACAGAACACAAGCTCACTCTCATTGCGACCAAAGGGCCCCATCTGAGGCCACTGAATCCACAGTGAACAGCAGAGATTCTGAGATAAATCAGAGCCTGAGGAAGGATGGAGTCCTCAAGGAGCTTCCAGGAAAGACTGTCCGTGGGATTTGGATAGCTTGCACGGAAAAAAGAATGACCTTCCAGGCAAGATGAGGGATGGCTTCCCGTTGGGGATCTTGAGAAGGCCCACCTTCCCTCCAGGTCTGGAGGGCCTCCAGTGGGGGAGGAGTGGGAGAGACGGCCCAGAAAGAACAGCACGTCCAGATTGTGGTCATCCAGAAGGGAGGTAAGAGAGCCCTGCAGAAACCAAGAAATCCACTCTCTGAGCTGGAACTTCCCTAGGGAAGGATTGGTTTCCATACCCTTCAAACAGAATGAAGACAGCGTGACCTGGGAGGTGCCAGCGGGGAAGAAGGACGTCCTGCAGAGCGTGGAAACGGGAGGAGGCGGGCGCCGCAGCGCATCTCAGCCTCCCTGCTGCGTCTCCTCCGAACGCGGAGGACAACCTGGCGCTATCAGCCTCCCAAACATCTCTATGCAGACGTTTCATCTGCCTCCTCTCCAAACCACGCGCAGACAGCCATCCCTTGGGACGACTCAACAGCCAGCCTGGGAGACAAGGCTAGCCACGGCCCCTGAGGCGGGACACGCCTCTGTGACTCCTGCAACCGGTGACAAGACTGCTGCCAGGAGGCACAGCACTGAGGGGGACTCCCTACGGCCCCCCAAAGGACAAGCCCCAATGCCCGTGGGGCAACCTGCCCTGCCCGCCTCCCCACCCTCAGGGGACCGTCCTGAGACACCCCCGCCCCTCAGCTCAAGATGTGAGATCTTGCCTCAGGTCTGCCTCTGGAGGCTCCGTAGGGGCAGGATTTGCACCTTTCTCGCTTCCTGCTGAATCCTCGGCTCACACAGTAGGTGCTCAATGAATCTGACGTGAATGATGAATAAATGAGGCTGCCTCAGCCTTACCCTCTGAGATATCAGTAATACTTATCCCGCCTTCATTTAAAATTCTCATATTTTGTTCAACATGCATTTTTTTTGCATTTTGATTTTTTAAATGTTGGATTCAAGTAGTGTTTATCTTGATGACTGGCTCATTTGGTGCCCCCTTAAATTTTGTACCAAAGGCCAGTGACCTACCTGCCTCCCCAGCCCCCTCCCTGCATCATCATTTAAATAAAGTTTTCAAATACCCAGGCACATGTCACCTAAACGCTCCTCAGTCCTGCACTGTGGGAAAAACTCCACCTGCCTGAAATAGAACCAGTGGCACAGACGAGCTTGTGCAAGTCCACTAGTCAGAATCCCTGGTCTCCCAGCCGGAGAAACGGAGGCCCAGCGTGGCTGAGCCACTGGCCCAAGGCCGCACAGCTCTCTGATGGCAAATTCAGTGCTGGCCCAGGTCTGCCAGGGCACCGCCCTCCAACTGGCCCCTCTGTCTCTTGATGAACTGGGGACAAAAAAGGAAGTCAGGGCTGTGGCCTCAGCTCTCTGCCAGCCTTGTTTTATTTCTGGAGGAGCCAACCAGCTCTGGCCCAGGAGCAAATCATAAATTCCGCTGGGAAGGAGCCTGGAGCTCCTGAGCTCTGGCCAGGGCTGCCCCTGGGGAGCCTGAGGCCGGCGGGGAGCAGTCACAGCCAGTGCCCCTTCCGCCTCCCCACGCCTGCGCCCGGCATTTTTAGGCAGTGACATCACAGTGCAGGGAGCAGAGACCACCCCTGAAAGGAAAAACAAGTCACAAAGAAGGCAGGGGCTGGTGGAAGGGGACGGGGTGGCCCTCCTTTGCCTCGGTGAACACAATCAACTGAACAATAAAACACTCTGTAGTTCACAAGGGAGTTGCTTTAAGCTCATCCCTGGGTGTCAGGCCTTAGGTTGACCATGAAATGCATCCTCTCACTATTTTATTCCCATTTTACACATGAGGAGACTGAAGCTAAGAGAGTTTACATGATTTGCCCAACATCTCTCACTCAGTAGAGAATGAAGCCAGGATTCAGACTCAAGATGCTGCATTTACAGACCCCGCCTTGTGAGCAGATCAGCGGTAACGCCAATTGAAGGAACCTCACAGTCTGCCCGTGGGAAGCCCCCAGAAGTCTGCAACAGAGGTCAAAGGCATGTTCCCCAAACCCCTGGCTCCAGGAGTTCCAACGCCCCAGATCCTCATTCCTCCCCTTTTCTCCCCCGTCACTCCCCACCTCCTGCCCACTGCCAGGCTCCCAGACACCCCTCCTTCCCAGGTTTTCTCTTTTACCAAATCATTTGAAATATCTGTGTGGCTGGGTCTGTGCCCCAAGCTTGCACCCCTCGTGCCAGAAGGCAGCTGGCCCCGAGCGGATGAAGCCCAAGATAGAGCTGTCCACCCCCGTGTGAGATTCCTGCAGGACTGTGTGCATTTTTTGGTGGGGAGAGGGGGGCTTAAATATTTCTGATGAGACTGAACCAGGGCTGGCTGGAACCCTTCTCTGAATGGGCTCTCTACCCAGACGCTCCATCTCACCACTTATCAACTAACCATCAACAAGGAACACAACATTACTGTTCAGCCAAGAAGTGCACCGCTTCCAGAATGTATACAGTATTCCTTTCCAGAAATGGGAAAAGAAGCGTTCATACTGTGAAGCCCATTTCCTGCTCAGACCAGGTGGAAAATCTGCTAAACTCAAAAGGTCAAACCTAGTTTAATTTTATACCCTTTTGTTAAGAATGTTCCCTTGGAAAAAAAAAAAAAAAAAACTCATGTTTCTTTCCAACTTTTCAAAAGTTAATTCATGTGGAAGAAAAAAAAAGATTAGGATAAAATTTCAAATATTAAATTCAAATGCAGGATTAATGACTTTTATTTCTAAGCCCAAGAGGTTGTCTGGAATTCAGGACATTTTTGGAGTAGTGGAGACCAGACATAACCAGATGCGGTTGTGTTTTGGACCAAGTCAGCACAAATTTCGTACCTTGAAAGATTATATCCACGTCCGTCTTAATACAAACAGTTCCCCTCTTTTCCAAAATTCTCCATCGAAAATGAATTCAGAGCCATCAGCTTAAAGGCAAAGACTAAACACTTTCTAAATGCAAGTGAAAGTAGCTATGACTGGAAGCCTTTAGTAAATACTCCCCTCCGGGCGGTTTAACCCTTTCTGCCATCTCCCCTCACATGCTCCTCAGATACACACACATATGAACAGAGGTCAGAGGGACAAGGGAAACGACTAACTGAGAGAAGAAAACACGGCCTGTCCGTGCATGCAGGTTCCCTCAAGTTACTAAACACTGCGATAACGTTTCCGGTGGGGTGTCTTGAGTTCTGAAGAAACCGAAAGTCCTGAAAAGTCTCACACGAGGGCCCTAGCTCATGCTCCAGCCCAAAGCAGTTTGGATTACTCAGGATAGTCTAGATGATTGAGTCCAGTTCGTTCTATGAGGATGAGCCACACAGAACAGTATCAAGACATCGGTGCAGACAGGCTGGATGTGGAGCTGGGGGAAGGGTCCAGAGCTGGCCAGAGGAGAAGCATGCTCTGAGGAACAAGAACACGCTTGAAAAGGAACTCCACGTTCCCATTCGTCTGGAAAATACTCCATACTCTAAGACGGGGCCAGCAAACTACAGCCCAAGGGCCAAATCTGGCCCACCACTTGTTTTTGTAAATCAAGCCTTACTGGCGCAGGGGCACGCCTACTTACTTACACGTTGTCTGTGGTGGCTTCAGGCTGCCACGGCAGGGGTGAATGGCTGCAACAGTCTGAGACCATGTGACCTGCAAACCTGAAATATTTCCTAGCTGGTACCTTATACATAAATTTTGCTGACCCCTGCCTGCTCTAAGGCCATCTTAGAGATTAACAAATCACGGCAGCGCGCTAGAGACCCCAAGAAATCCTGCAGCAAGGAAGTCCATTTCACTTTGTTTAGCATAATAATTCACAACCACATCTGATTAAAAAAAAAACTTTCCCCTCCATGAGATGCACAATTCCTCTCGTAGGATGTGCTCCATGCACATTCTGGGAAATACTGGTGCGTGCATGTGTGTGTGTGTGTGTGTGTGTGTGTGTTTGCGCCGGAGGAGACACAGTAACACAGTCATCACAGGGGACGTGCTACACGTCTGTTTTCAGACACTACCGGTCTAACAGGCAGTAGACACGAGAACATTACCAAAGTGGTTCTTCAACCAACTCTTGAGATAGATTTAACCACATCATACTCCCCCAACCAAATAAAATGGTTCAATTTGTTTGGAGGGAGATAAATGGTTTGATTTCAAATGACTTGATTGTTTCCAGTACAGACATGTCCTTGTTCAAACAGAGGATTAAGAAGCAGACTCACAAAGGTCCCCATAGTGCGGAGGAATAAGGAGAAGCAGGTGCTGTGGGCTGGACTATGTGCTCCCAAAATTCATGTGCTGAAATCCTCCTTTCCAGCACCTCTGAATGTGACTGTAGCTGCAGACAGGGTCTTTAGAGAGGTAATGGAGTTAAAATGTGGTCGTTAGGGTGGGGTCCTAACCCAGGAGGACTGGTGTCCTTATAAGAAGAGGAGATCTGGACACAGACACGCACAGGGAAGACCACGTGAAGACAGGGAGGAGGTGGACACCTACACGCCGATTTCTTACTCACATCCCAGCCCGGTGGGGCTGCAGGAGAGCCCTGCTCTCCAGCCATCTGGCCCCAGGCTGCTTCCATCTCGGCTCTGCTCTCCTCCGCATCCTGGGGCCTCTTCAGCGCACCTGTGGCCCTAAGTCAGTCAGTCGATGGCCACAGCCAATCCCAAGGGAGGTTGGCGGTGATCTCAGTGGTCTCTGCCAAGGTGTGAGAGACTAGCCTGGACGGGTTCTCTCCACCTCTGTGGTGGGTGGGGAGGGTCTACATCTCACCCCTCCATCAGGCGAAAGCTCTGGCAGTAGAAAGGCCGGTACTGGGAAAGAGCTTTCTGGGCAGGGGTCTGCTGGGTGCCCTCCTACCCCGGCCCACGAATCACACCACACAAGAGGCATGTTGCCGTCTTCATGCTGACAAAGGAGCCCATCTTCAGGCTGGCAGGCCCTCTGCAGGGGGTGCTCAGAACCCTCCTGGGTTTGATCCCTGGACCTACCAGACACACCTACTGAGCAGTGTTGTGCAGTGACTCACCTCTCATGAAATGGGCAGTGCAAAAAAGCACTTAGCACATCACCCAACACAGAGCAGTGCTGGATGAGCCTCGGACACATTAAGTAGTAGAATACAAATCCATAAAGGTCATCTAACTGTCTTACTAGAGGATTATTTCTTTATTCATTTACTTAATCTTACTTGGTTTTGCTTACATCTAGAGACCGGACTATGGGGCTTTACCATCTCATCCGCTGGTCCCAGGAAACCCAGGAGAATCTGCTCCTTCCCTGATGGAGCACAGCCTCTAGTAGTAAGACCCACAGCACGTTCTTGCCCCAAATACTGCTTGAATGCCATGGACACAGTCAAGGTTAGTGGTTAAAGCATGAACTCTGGAGGGAGACTGACCAAGTGAAATTGTAGCCCTGGACACTTACCAGCTGTGTGAACTTGGGCAAGTCACTGAACCCCTTTGAGCCCCATTTCCTCATTTGCAAATTAGGGATGATTAAAGTACCTACTTCAAGGGTTGTTAGGATTTAAAGACTCACTCTACACTAGGCCATTAGAATAGGTGAATAGTAAGCAGGGTGTGTTTTGTTTATTACTATTATTGCATGGAGCTGTTAGGAAAATTTGCTCAGATAACATACATATTATATATTATACAGAGTGAGGCCTCCAGGAGTGAGCACTAGTGTCATATTTATCAGTTACAAGTGTCCCTGGTTATCAGAATTGACTGGTGTCTGAGATTGGACAGTGAGAGCCTGGAGAGCAGATACGTGTACGATGACCATTTGTTTCACTGTCACTCAGATGGCAAAGGAGCAGCAGCCACTCTAGCTGGACCAGGGAGGTGCCAGGTGCCAAGACCCCCACTTTCGGGCTCTACTCCATCCTGGGTGCCCAGGGAGAGGCCGGCTCCTCCCCACGCAGCTCAGCCAACCCGGGGCTAGGCAGCTGGCCTGTTCAGATGACTCGCTCCCCGGGGACCCATGAGGCCCAACAGGCTCTCAGGACAAGAGAAGCAGGCCTGGGCTCCGCCGGGCTCAACACCCCCACAGGCGCCGCTGGCAGGACAGCCACCGAGATAGAGGCCAGGGCCTGGAGTCAGGCCTGGCTGAGCAGGGGAAGTCTGTGACATGCCCGTTTGCTCCCCTGCCTCGGGGTCACGGGAGTTGGAATCAGCCCTCAATCTGTCATGACACCCTCGGAAAAAATACAGTGAAATACTGTTTTTTCATCCCATTTATTACCCTAACAAGACTTAACCTGGAAGCGCCGTTGGCACTGACGGGCGAGGTGCAGCCACAGAGAGTCCTGGCGTGGCCCGTGGCGCCCGGCGAGCTCCTGGCAGGAGAGTGCTCACTGCAGACCCCAGGTCCTAGAGGCCCATGCCTGCCCAGGTGAGATGACAGGCACAAGGGATGGGAGACACGGGGCCAAGCAATGACGTCCGCCCTGACGGCTTTCCGCCCCAGCCCCTCCTCCACAAAGGTGGCCATCGCAGTGATGTCAACGGGACTCCCTGGCGCAACGTCACTGTGCTGGGCAGGGCCACCCACTCTGGAACCCAGAACCAGAAGTCAGCTGTTTCCGGTTACAAGGGGTTGTGACCCTCGGGCCAGTCCTTGGACTGGATTCAAGGGGGGACTGTCCAAAAGCTGTGACCCCACTGAGAGGCTCTCAGGCAGTGGGCGGATCCCCACGGTTAAAGAGAAATGTCTCTGGACACTGCCGCAGTCAGGATCCTGTACTGAGACAAAGGTCCCGGCCATGGGCAAACAATCCACTATTATCACCCACTGACCTCTCAGAGTCTGCTGGGTCCTGCCACTTCCTGGGTCCTCTGGGGTCAGGTCACAAATATTCAAGGGACTCCAGCAAGTGTGCAACAGGCCCACACTCAGAAGGACCCCAAGCTTGGTTCGATGCTCTGCTGTAGCCAACCTGACATTCCTCATCGTTCGTGACCAGGGACCCCATTTTCATCTTGCACTGGGACCCCCACATTATGCAGCCAGTGCTGCCCACACCTCTCCCTACCCAGTCCCGCCCCATCACTGACCATTCTCACCCGCTGACCTCGGGCGTGACCTCCTGCCAGCCAAAATCTCAGGAAATCCTAAAAACAACCCCAGGTCTGGGGACTAAGTTTGATCCCCCTTCTGCAAACATGGAAACGGGATGCAGGGATAGCATGCGACCTCCTAGGCCCACACCACTGATAAGAAGCAGACCCGGGAACCAAATGCAAGCTTTTCTAAACCCAGAACCCACATTCCTTACCCGACTTCTTTCTGCCCCGAGTCGGGAGGAGGACCCAGGAGAGCCTGGGAGGGGTCTCAGGCCAGCTCAGTGTTGCTGGGAGGAACCAGGGCACTGCCCTGGAAGAGACGTTCCAGGTGAGGCCCCAGTGGGAAGCACCAGCCGGGCAGGAGGCCAAGGTAAAGGGTGGCACTGGGACACCCAGACTCTGAGAGTATGGGCTGCACTCTCTGGAACCCCTACTCTTCGACCTCCCTTCCACCCGTCCTCCCTAAAGAAATGCTCAGCGAGGTCGCATCCCGGGGCCCCGTGCCATAGTCCAGGATCACACAGGCACCCAGGAGCCTCTGTCATTGGGAGGGGTTGGCCCCACGTGAGTAGGGAAACGAGGAGTGTCCAGCCTCTGTGACCCCAGCAATGGTCTGAGTCCCTCCCTTGGAATGAAAGTAACCTGATTCCATCCTGTCCATGGTGGGGAAGCATTCGAAACAAAACCAAGAACCCCGAGAAAACAGGGCGCATGCAGAAGCAGGCAGGACTGTGAGCAAAGGCCAAAGGAGCTCAACATGGCTAGTCCAGAGAAGTGAATGCTCCGAGAACACCCTAACAGCCTCCAGCCAAGGAGCCATGCAGATGGTGGATGCCGGGCACCGGCGCCCCAACTCAGACACCACAGTGGCAAGTGACAGGGCGTGGACTCAAACTGGCTTCAGGGATTTACCTGCGATAACCCAGTGTTCATGGAGGGACGGTGGACAGCTCAGGACCTCTATGTGCCTGGTGCCAGCCTCCCCTGGCAGCTGCTGGCAGGATGGCCAGTGAGATGGGGAAAGTGAGTGGAGTGCCTGCAGGTTGGCCCTGAGCTGCTCCCCAGACCCACCCTGGTCCTCAGCACGGATGGGAACTTGGAAAAGGTCAGGGACGCACACCTGCCCCCAAGCCCCTGCCATTCACTGCCCGTGTGACTGTGGTCAGTCCTCCGCCCTCTCGCCGGCTTACCATGGCTCTTAAGAGAGACACCAAAGTTTTACCCTGACCTGGAAGGCTGCATAGACAGGAGTATTATTCCCACATAACTGAAGCTCCCCGGGCTGAATTAAGTTAAAAAGCAACTTCAGAGGATGTTGCATGGCTCACATTATCTCTGGTTCTGGGGAGCAGGACGAGAAGCTGAAAGGCCAGGAGTAACTCCCGACATCAGGCTAGAGAGCAGGTCCAGTGGGCTCCCAGGTCACTGCCCCGCACCCCACCGTGAAAGCCCGCACTGTGTTCCAAGTCAGCTGCAAACCCGAACAGAAACCAGAATATCAGTGTCTGACACAAGCTGTGTGCAGACTGCTTTTCCCCCATAAGGGTCTGAGCTCCACTCTCTAAAACCACCAGGTTCTCTCTGCTGTGAGTTGTGGGGCTCATCCACGCGGCCGTGACGCTGCGTCACGGTGTTTGCATCAAGCCTTTGGGACAACACAGAGGGGCGAGGAGGTGGCCCTTCCCTGTATGGACACACGCCAGAGGTTGGACATGGCTCTTATCTAATCACATTGCCCCGGGCTTGTCACGTGCATTCGTAGAGTCATGACAGACAGTCCTATTACTATGGGGGTGGGGGGGGGTCCATGGTGGGGGGGTAACTGGCAGTGTCTACCTCCCTCTACCAGCACCTCCTCTCATTTCTCTGCTCAGGACGAGCTCTTTGCATAGGCTGTTCCCTCTGCCTGGGACACTGTTCCTCTCTCTTTGCCTGTCAAACTCCTACACCTCCCCCCGATCCCACTCAGACACCACTGGTCCCCGACAGGCTCCTCCTGCTCTACGTCTTGCTGGTCTCACTGTGCCACCACCTTCTGGACCCTGCCGTTGCGCCTCCGGGTGTCATCTGACTGACAGCTGCCTCCCCCAGGAGTGGAGAACGTCCCAAGGGTCCAGTCTTGGTTTGTTCCTCGTTAGGCACTTGTGCCTGGCCCAGGGCTATACCTGTTGGCTGAAGGACTGAATAAACACAGGCACCTTCCCGAGCTCCAGGTCCTCTCCCGCAAACGGAGGAGGCTCAGAGGAGCTACGAGAAGAACGGTTGCGACCTTCAGGAGAGCCTCGCTGCACAGCGGCAGGCAGCGTTACCGCTGTGACTCGCTTGGCCGTCGTCTCCCAGGCCCTCACCCAGTGGCCCTCTGTGCTCGCCTGTGTCCGGGTCCCCTTTTCTTGTGATGACACCAGGCATCGTGGATTAGAGTTCATTTTGACTCATGAACTCTGTATAGACCCTGTCTCCAAACACAGCCACATTCTGAGGTCCTGGGGGCTAGGGCTTCAATACGTAAACTTTGAGGGGACAAAATTGAGCCCTGAAGAATCCGGAAATGCAGACAGAACCTGTTTTGAGGTGCTTTCTTGGGCACATGACTGAGAATCCAGAGTCTCACACTTACTACGTCCCCTAAGCAGGACAGCGAGGTCGGTGGTTCTCATTTAGTTAGTGAGCTTTGGACAACCTCTTAGCGTGGGTCCCCAGTCTGGGCTTCACCCGTGCCTCCCCGGCCCTCACCCCTGCCAGCCCTTCGAGGGTTAATCTGAAGGTCTCTGGAGCTGGGGGGATTTACTGCCCCCGACCTTTATCATCTCGCCCTGACGTTGAGGGCTCACATTTCCCACTTAATTACTCGTCCGGCAATCAGAAGAGATAGCCGGTTCTGTGCTGAGCTGGCTGCAGCTGTGAACTGTTTATTTACTTTTGCTCAGCCCAGGAATGGCTATAATTTAAAGGTTCAGATCTCCGCTACCCTGCCTGGTGCAAACCCTGCTTAAACACTTCCATATTGCTCGGGTGGAATGCGCTGGAAGCTGCCCCCACCTCCCCTCCCTGGCCAGAGAGCGCTGAGAAGGCAAGTGTTCCTGGTTATCAAGGCTGCAGGGCACGCGAGGGGAGGAGGCTGCCCGCCGGTATGGCCCACTCTGCCATCCACCTGAAGAGCTCCCGGACAACCTAGACGACGCCGTAGGGCATGAGGACCACAAGATGCCAAGACACGATGGCCCCAAGCCACCCCTCCCCAGACGGTGGTCCCTGCCACAGCCGGAGCCACAGCTTTCACTGATTCCTGCGCCAAATGGTGTAATTACCACTGAAGTTGTCAAATGGCATCCAGATGGTCTCGCCTTTCACACCAGCGTTTAATAAGCTTTTAGGCGTGACCTTGGCAGCCTGCGCCCCACCTGTGCAGCCCCCCGCTTGTGAAATCCGAGCCCACAATTAGATCAGATAATGAGTGCCCAGCCGACCAGCCTTGAACTCTGCAAGCTCCCTTCAAGGGGTGCCCAGAGAGTCACCCCATGCCACTGACAAATGGCATGCGTCCCGCCACAAACGGAGGGGCTGCCTTGTACAAGCCCCCTGCCAAGGCCTGGCCAGGGAGATCAGAGGCCCCGAGAGACCCAAGAGCCATTTGGGGGGGGGGGGCCAGGCAGCTCCCAGGCAAGCTGTTTCAAGAGGTGAATTCTGGCAAACCAGAGGCTCAACCTGACCATGTCCTCTAAGGCCACTATTCAGGGCCTGCCCACCCCAGGCAGCCCACCACAGAGGAACTGTTTCTAACACTGCCACGCCCATCAGCACCAACAGGTGGGAACCCCAACGTGGAATCACCTGCTGCCATGAAGCTGCATGGGACCTCTACCAATTTGTCTGCTTGGAATAGCCTCAAGCTGGAGTAACTCACGGTGAAGCTTTCAGTGATCTTGCACCAAAAAAGGTCACACACCACTATCTCTTTTGAAAAGTCAAATTATTCTTTCCCAACATGGGGCAAACCCCTGTAACATGTATACACCAGGCACCAATCCCAGGAGTTCACACATACTGAATAATCTAGTACATGTTGATTAATCAGTCCTCAAACAACCCAGGTACTGTTTTTATCCTCCTTTTGTAGATTAGAAAACTACAGAGAAGTTAAGTAACCTGCCCAAGGTCACACAGCTAGGGAGTGGCAGGAATGGGATTCGAACCTAGGTAAGGAAGCAGACATCACGAATGCATCCAACTATGATCGCATTTGGTTAGACAAATAATAACCTCATTAAAATCTTAGTGTTACGCATGTAGGATAACAAGTTATATATTTTAAACATAGTTTAAGGGTTTGTGCAAAGGTTTGGAAAATGCCAGAGTCAAAGAGGAACACCCCACACTGACATTCTCAGTGCCCTGCCAAAATGGAGGAAATGGGTAGATACAAAGAAAAGAGCAAAGCAGAAGCCTTCTCCGTGACGGGCGGGAGCAGAGGGTGATGGGAGAGGAACCAGACACGTGAGCTCTCAGCCAGGGAGAGAAGTTTCCGTGGCAGAATCTTGCCCCTGACCTCTGCCAGGTTCTGGTTAGCGCAGACCACAGACAGAGGGCTAGGGGAGGCTGAGACCCACAGGGAAATGCAAAATGTCTTTGTTCCGACTCCCTCATATCTGACTATTTCTAGGGCATCAGTATTCCCCTCACAGGGATCTGAGGTTTAACGGTCCCATCTCAATTTGTCATTGAAAACCTACTCTTCAGGCTGTGTCCCCATTCTTACTAAGGTGTGAATGACTGACATTCAGGAAGAGGAGACTGCATTTCAGGTTATCACCTTAAAGTCAATTTGGCCTTTCTAACAAAGAGACCATGAGAAGACCCAAGACAAACATGATGCATAAAAAATCATTTTTGCTAAAATAATGTGAAGGACACATGGCTTTTTAAAATACCTCTACAAATAATATGGAATGCAAAGTGACAATGGTGTGATTTTTAATGTGAGGAGATGCCCAAGAGGTCATATTTGGGCAGGTTCTACTCTTGGTCCACACTCTCAGGAAAGGGAGCCTACTCTGTTGAAGAGTCTGTGATAGGAAATCTTGAGGAACCAGGCCTTAAATTATGCAAGTGGTTTGTTCCAGTGGTGACACCATCTGGCAGGTGACAAATTTATTTCAGTGTAAGCTGGGGGTTCCTGGTGACAATGCTAGGACTCAGAAGCTACCTATATTAGGTACTTGCAAAAAGCCAGTCTGTCTTAGACCCCTCCCAGCCCGGCCAAGCCTTCATGAGCAGGAGATCAATGGTCGACCCATCTCACCATCCAGGATGTGTCCACATGTGTGTGCACGTGTGTGTGCGTGTGCATATGGGTGAATGTGTAGTGCGTATGTGTGTGCATGCAAATGACGGTATGTATGTGCATGTGAGTGTGTGTGTTCCTCCCCAAGGGAAAAACAGTCTCAGGAAGACAGCATGAGGCCATTTGGTCGGCCACCATATTTCACATTTTATTGCACCCCTGCTCTGGGAAAACATAAGCCAATAAATGTGAAACCAGCTCTGAGCCTGCAGCTTCCTGCTTTGGGTCAACAGAAACCCTGGGACGAGGGAGAACTGGGAGGTTCCCTGCGGCAAAGCAGAAAGTTCACAAAAGACAAGGACACACAACCCTAAGGAACTGGTCGGGGTCCCCTCCGCGCTGACTTTCAGGGAAGCCCAGAGGAGCTGGACAGACGCGGAGGGGCCTGTCTGAGCCCCTCCGCACCATGGACTGCTGATTCTGCCAGACAGTCAGCAGCCCGCTCCGGCCTCCCCCGCCACCCCTTTGCCTGTTTCTGCGGACTTGAGGGCGGCACGGAGCTCTCAAAGGCCCCCATTCAAACCCCAGCCCCCCCACTCATCACCTGGGCCCTTGTGTGAGTGAGAGATCCCTCCTGGCCCCTCAGTTTTCCCACCTGTGGAAAAGAGAGGCCACTACCACCAACACTCAAGCCCTGGGCGCTTCCAGAGTCTAAGTGCACCGACTCCTCCTCCTGGGGAGTAACACCCTACCTCACGTCTCACGCAGGAGGAAACTGAGGCACAAAAGGCCTCTGGGGGCCGGCGCGGAGCTGGGTGAGCGCTGAATGAGGGCCGCCCAGCCTGACACTGCCTCCGTGACATTTCCGGGAGGGGCAGGAGTGCCTCCGACGGGTCTTGCGGGATTTTGCCCTCGTGTTGTGAAAACTAACTTGCTGTGTCCTGAGGAATGTCAGTCCCTCTCTGGCCCCAGCACCTCAGCTCTGAAAATCGCAGGGTCACCCGGTGTTTCCCGACTCAGGGTTCCTGGACCCCAGGGAACAATAAGGAAGCCGTGTCCCGTGTATTACTGTCAGCATTTGGAAATTCCCAATGCAAAGAGCTCTGGTTCCTAAAATGAGGCCTCGGAGGGTGCTCAAAACACTCACAGTCTCGCTTTGACTCCAACCCTGTGAGCTCAATGCGGTCGCTCCGCGTTTATGGTCATCAGAAACTTTCCCAGGAAGGCTGTATCTTTGAGTTTTGTTATGGACAACAAGAGTTAACCCTTTCCTGAGTACCATGGGGATATCTCCCAACTATGCCATAGGAGAGATTACAGGGTCTTCAGCCAGCAGAGGACGGGACGGAGGTCAGAGGGGCTCCAAGGCTCGGAATGACCAGGATGGGCAGCAGTGAAGATGAATCTCTGCCTGTCTGACTCCCGAGAGCTGCCCAAGCTGCCAGACCAGGCTTTCCGCATGTGTTCCAGGTCGGAAGAATTACTGGGTCCTGGTGTAAACCATGGGTGGTGGGTCCCACCCCTCTTCTAATGAGTCTGTGAAACTTGGGGCCTGAGAATCTGCATTTTCAAACAAACACCCCCTGCCCGCCCTCCGTCACAGAACTAGGTTCATTACCTAGTTCCATGCACTCTCTGTGGCTTGATAGGAGCATCTCTCAGATGCTGGCATTGACGGGGAGTGGGGAGGATGGAAGCCTAGCCCAGGCAAGCAGGCCCCCCCTGCCCTAGCCCGCCGGCACAGCGCCCCTGAGGGCCGTGTGGGGCACTGCGACCCCCCAGCCCCCAGCAGGGAACCCACCCGCTGCCCCTACAGAAAGAATGGGCGGAAATGGCTGCAGGCAGGAACTCACCCCTGCCATTTCACAGCGCTCCGCTGGGAAGGGCCTGCAGAGGAGCTGAAAAGGCCGCGAACAAGGGGCCTGGCAAACAAAACACAGCCCCCCCAAAGCAATCTCCCGCCGAAATCTGCAAGCTCATCACGGTGCTTGGAAACCTCGGTGGGGACACAACACAGGACGCATCCTGCTCGGCAGAGATAAGAGAATTCCCAGGTTCTCACTGCCCAGCCTCCCTCTGGGGACAAAAGAGCTGGCAGGGAGCTCGGAGGAACGTGAGAAAGGTGCTCAAGGCAGACACTTCGGGAGGCTCCGCACCCTGCAGCCCTTTGCTCATCCCTGGAGTCTTCCCCCAGATGGACCTTCAAACCTGCCCTGCCTCTCGCTGGTTGTGGGGCTCTGAGCAAGTGGCTTTGCCTCCCTGTGCCTCGGTTTCCCCACCTGCAGAATGGGGCTGCAGGTGGGACCTCCCCCAGGCCCCCCTCAAGGCTTCACTGTGATCGTTAGTTCATGGAGGACACAGCATGTCCTCAGCACCGCCCTGTACCACCCGGCCCAGCCCTCAGCCGGCCCCAGGATCCCTGCTGTCCCAGTGAGGAAGCTGATGCAGACCTGGAGGAGAAGTGCGGTGGGGCCAGAGGCCATGCTCACCCCATCTCGGAAGGTCCATTCTCAGAGCCTGATCAGGACCAGCCAACAATAAACGTGCGGCTCTGGTCAATTCAAATTCCACTCATCCGTGGGGCCAGGCCATTAGGCTTGGTTTAATCCCAATGCCGAGTGTTTGTTTCATACATCAAAAATGATAATAACCACGAGAGTGAAAGCCAGTCCTTACACCACACTTTCCCTGCGATACCCGCGGGGGACCCCCAACAGGAGAGGACACTGACATTCAGAGAGGTCAAGTCACCTGTGTAGAGTCACCCAGCGGTGATCAGGGGAGTACAGTGTCTGCACAGTGCAGGGACCCAGCCCTCCAGACCCCTCTCTCTGTGAACTCCTTTCCCTCTCAAGGGCAGGGGTCTCACCCTCTCCCTCTCTGTGTCCCCAAGGATGCAGGCACGGTGACTAGTCGATGGAGGGCTCAAAAGCAAAAGTCGAATTGACTCAGATTTTATTTCCCAGACTGCTTTGAGAATGTGGTGTCCAGAGTGGGCGGGAGGGGCACGTGGGGGTCGGGGGGCTGATTGCTGGGTTCTCAGTAGCTCCTGCCTCTCGAGGGACCACAATGTGCACAGGTCTGTTTCCTTCACTCCAGGGGAGCTGAACGAGTTTGGCAGAGCCAGTGTGTTTTGAGGGAAATCAAAAGTATGAGGTCGCAGAGCCCACTGAGGAACCCAGAACCTGTACCAGCTCTTCTGGCAGAAGCAGGCGTGCTGGTGCTCTCGGGTCCCTGATGGGCCACCTGCTCAATGTGCAGTGAGTCCTTTGTTGAGGACAGAACTGCCCCTGAAATAAAAGTCCTGGGGGGCAGGGGGCACACCTCCCTCTGCTAAATCGATGCCAAGAGTGACTGCCTCTCAGACCCTCCCTCGGTGCCCTAACTCACTCACCCCACACACCCCAGGGCACTGGAGCTCTGAGCATCACAGGAGCCCTGGGGTGGCACACCCTCTCTGTTCTCAAGTCCACAGGGTGCTGGAACCCAGGACAGCCAACTCCAGACCCCAGAGCCTCCCCCACAATTCCAGGGGGAGATTTTCAAGTCCCCTTCAGAGCTCCCAGAGCTCCTGTCAAGCACATCCCACTGGAAAGCTTTAAAGACACGCCTGGAAGCCACCACTTCCTTCCTCCTGCTGGCCCGCTGGTGAAGCTCTGCTGACAGAAGCTCAGGAGCTATGGAAGGGGGCTGTGGAAGACACGGTGGGAGTGCTTCCCAGGGTCACTGATGCCCACCTTCTCCCTACTATGTACCACACCAGCCTCTCCTGCCACTAGACGCAGCCAAGCCACCTAGCCCCGACCCTTGAGATGTAAACAGAGTCTGTTAGGACACTTTTGGGAAACCTTTTATTTTCCTGATAAAAAGGCAGAGACCCAGCTGGCGCTGTCCTGGAAGCCTTCTCCCCCTTTCCTCCCTTGAATGCAGACATGATGTCTGGAGACACAGCAGCCATCGTGAGACCGTGACAGGATAGGCCATGGAAACGTGGTAGCTGTGGGAGACAGAACGACACACTGCCCTCCCCACCCGCCAGCAAGAAACGCCCACACCCTAGTCCTAGAACCTGCCAAACGTTAGGTAGCACGGTGAAGGGAAACGTAGTTTGCAGGTCGAACTAAGGTTGCTAATCGGGTGACCCTGAAATGGGGAGAGGACGCCAGATTCCCCAGGTGGGCCCACTGCTCACTCACAGGGTCCTTGAAAGCAGGAGACGGGGGTAGAAGAGGCGATCAGAGGAAGACGAAGAAAGAGGTGGAGAGGTGCAGCACTTCCGCTGTGGAGGATGGAGGGAGGGGCCACGAGCCAAGGATGCAGGCATCTCCAGAAGCTGGAAGAGGCCAGGAAGTGAGCCCTCCCCAGAGCTCTGGAAGGAACCAGCCCTGCCCACACCTGGATTTTACCTAGTGAGACCCACGTCGGACTTTTGGCCTCCAGAACCATGAGAGGTTACATGTGTGTTGTTTTAAGCCACCAAGTTTGTGGTCATTTGTCACAGCAGCCCCAGGACACTGACACAAGCCATATGAGATGCTGGCTTGTCCCTGTCAAGCAAACGAACAGATGCCAGCAGCTGCCTTTCTCCACATGTCCCCATTGTGTGAGAAGAATGTCCTGTGCTGGTTTAAGTCACTTCAGGATGGACTCTGTGACTTGAGACTGGCATCTGTGTCAGCTGGGGAAGCTCTCATCTCAAAACTCCTTTTGTGAGAGAGAAACGGCGTCACCAGCTAAAAATGTGAATTGAACACCCAGGACAGTGGCCCAAGGTCTACGACGAGATCGGCCCCGGGACCCTTCCTGAGAAAGGAAGGAAAAGCAAGATCGGAATTCCTCGGGCAACGCTCCTGAGGAAGCTTTCCCTCCCTAGAACGCCTGAGGCCCTCAAGGGGCTAAAAGGAGAAGCAGACTGTTAATTAAATGTTTACTGAACCAGAAGGTGGACCTGAGAAAACAGCCAACTGCAACAGACAGAAGAGCTGCCTGGTTGGGGCGTCGTGGCCTCTCCACGCAGGGTCCCGGGTAGCAGGTGTGCTCCTCACCGCCCACCTGGGGGGCTGGGTGAAGCTGCTCTCCGACCGCACAGGCCCTCGGGACTGGGCTCCTTGGGCCCGACCTTCCTGGCAAGCTGTTTACCACTGACACAACCTTGCTGACAAACAGCCCCTTTTCAGAAACACGACTTTACGTGACAGAACTTCTCAGCTGTATTCCCCCAGCCTCTTTTATCACAAGTGGGTTTCCAGGAGCGGGTTGTGGGAAGACGCCTTTGCTTCCTCACAACACACAAGGAGTCCATGAACTGGGAAGGGACGTTTGTCGGGGACCCCAGACTCAGGAAGGCATCACTGGGTGCAGAGGGGGGCTGGGAAGCTGGGCAGATGTTTGAGCCTCGCTGCTCCCAGTGCGGTCGGACGCCAGCTACAGACGAAAGAGACGGTCCAGTGAACGGTCGGGCCAAGACCCGGAAGATGACTGTGCTCAGCAAACGCCACGACTGAAATGCCGTTCTCTCTGGCACTCCCAGCCGCCCAAGAGGGAAGTCGGGGGAGCGTTCCCACACTCCAGGCCAGGAACCCAAGGTTGAGCAGGGTTCTGTGACAGAAGGAGGGGGCCGATCATCCCGCCCACCAGGACCCTCCCAGGGCGCCCGCCGCCGCACCTGGAAGTCACCAGGCCCCTGCTCTTCCCAAGGCCAGCACCCTCCTCCTCCTCCTCCTCCTCCTCCTCCCTCAACAGCCTCTGCAGCCCTTGTGATGCCCACCTCGGGACAAGGGAGCCATGACCTCAGGGAGACCGAGCACCCTGCCCACCCTTATGAGACGTGTGGAGTCGGGTGTGAATGCAGACGGCCCGACAGCACACTCTGGGCTCTGATCTGTGACCCCACAGCCCCGCAGGCTGCCGCAGAGCCTTCTCTGGCCCCACAGAGCACAGCAAGGCCAGACAGAGGCTTTCACAGCAGCAGAGAGAGTCCCTCCCAGGGCCAGGCTCGGAGCTCAGAGAACAGACTTGCAGACAATCCCAGACTGACCAGGACCAAGAGAGGTGCAGGGGCCTGAGGAGGAGAAGGATGCCTCCCCAGGGCTGTGACCATGAAGGCCAGGCCAGCCTCCTCCTGGCTCCCCTGCACATCACCTGCACCCACCCTGGAGAGACTCCCTGCAGCCTCTGGCCGCAGGCTGGGATCCTGGGGCTGGGGGGAGTGTTGCAGTTTGAACCCCTCTCTGGTGCTGACACCTGTGACTCTGGGCAAACCCCCAGCCTCTCTGTACCTCAACTTCCTTCTCTGAGAAATGACAGTTGTAGAAAAACAAAAGCCTCCTGCTCTAAGGGCAGTCTTGGCCCCAAACACCAACCCCTTATTTTCCCCAACTGGTAGAAACACATTAGTTCGTTTCACTTTTAAAGAGGCCCGGAGTGAGACATTCAGAATGTGAAGAGATAAGCATCTCGCCTGGAGGATTTCTGTAAAGGAAAGTGTCTCTTTCTGCTTCGGATCCAGAGAGCGTCTCGGAATCGTCAGCTCTGACCCGTGCTGCTCGGCCCTCTGCTGGCTGCCCAGCCACATCTGTTCCCCACCCCATTCCTCCCTGTTGACAGGATTCTGGTTTTGTTTGGCTTGGCAATGGACCTGACTAAAAATATGCAGTTTCCCAGACTCCTTTGCAGTGAGAGTGGTCAGGTGACAGGGTCCCAGCCAAGGCGATGGAGGTGAGCTACCCAGAGGGGGCCCTTCCAGAGGGAAGCACAGCACAGCGTCTCCCTGGCCCTTTACCCTTCCTGCAACACACGAGCCTCGGAGGTGTGGCCTTCACCTTGGGACCTGAGACCACAGGCCCGGAGCCCAAAAGTTGGGAAGAGCCGGTGTCCCTGCCTCCCCACCTGGGACGGCCTTCTGTTATCCGCAGCTGACCCACGCGCACCTGAGTACGAGCAGCTCTCTCTCCCACCCCATCTTTCAGGAGTGAACACAGGAGGGGTTAGACAGGCCATCTCCATAGAAACAACTCCCACCCAGGCCTGAGGCCCCGCCTCCCTCTTGCCGATCTGAGATGATTGACGTCAATGCCACCCAATCACAATGTTCTCTGTCTTCTGGGCACTGAAAGGCAGGTGCTTCTATTCACTAACATAAATATTTTATTTACATGATTAGGTATTTATTTATTTCCATAGTGAAACCAGCCTCAGGTTCCCAAGGCATCACATGACACCCAGCCTGCGGCGCCCTCGGGCTGTCGCCTCCTCCCCGGTGGTGACTGAGGGAGACGGCGGGTCAAGAGCGGTCTCAGTGTCTCATCTGTGAAGTGGGGATGACCAGACCTCGGCTGCTGGGTCCCAGGGAAGTGGCACTGAGGTGAAAGCAGCTACCTGCCCTCACCTCCGCCATCTGGCCTCGCCGTCCCCTCTCCCCCTTCCAGCCCACTGGGAGGTCCCCAGGCTTCCCTCGCCCAAACCGGTTCCCAGAATATCGCTGCCCCTCCCAACCCCAGGCCAAGGCCTCACATCTCCATTCAGAGGCCTGCCTAGGGCTTCCCCGATACCCCCTCGTCTACATGCCAAGTGCCCCATCCGAAGCTCCTCAAAACCTGCAGCTGCCTGGCACATATCTGGCCTCCCCCACAGATGGTGAGCCAAGACAAAAACGACCATGCTTGTTGCTCATGGCTGTAAACCCAGAGCCACCCAGTGCCAGCCACAGAGTTGGGCTCTACAGATCCTTGCTGCCTGTGGAATGACCGGCCGGGTGACCAAGTGGTGGCACACAGGCTTTCACAGCAGGCTAGTGTGGAGGGTGGGACGTGCAGCAATCCGAGTTTTCTCTCCCACATGCCATGCCCTTACGCCTCCTGCCGCTGGGGAAATGTGGAGGGCAGTGTTCTATAAAGTGGGCCCAGATGTGAGTGGACCCCTGCTCCGAGATGGGAGAGCTGGCTCGCCCCTGGTGACCCAGAGTTAAAGGACAATGGCCCCAAAAGAACAGGAGGGAGATGTGAAATACTCGGAGAGTCCCCTCAGTTCCCCACTGCAAGTGCCTAGTTGGAGGAGAGGGAGACGGCACTTGGGCAGATGGACAGCAGGTGCAAAGGCACTGAGGCAACTGGGGAATAGTGAGATGTGGGCGTGGCCAGAACCTTGGGGTGCGTGTCAGGCAGCAGAGCGAGGAAGATCAAGGCTAGACCATGACTGCTGTTGGTTTCAATAATGTAACTTTATCACTAGCTCTGCTGGTAGTAACAGTAACGTTCATCACACACCAGTGATGTTCCAGGTACTTCACTTGTATCGTCTCCCTCCCTACAACCCCCAGGAGGTGGGCTCCATGGTCCCCGCTCTACAGAGAATAAAACTGCGGCCCAGAGGTTCAAACTGACGGTCCCAAGGTCACCCAAGGAAGGAGCAGAGATGGAACCCTAGTCCAGGGCTTCCTGGCCCCACAAACATTGTCTTTAAGTACCATTTTACACCTGCCCCTGCCCTCGGGCACAGGAACAGGGCTACTTGTCACCAGCCTGAGGGACCAGTCAGCTCTTAGCACATCTTGCTGTGGACCAAAAGCACACACCCGTGGCACGTGAGGATAGCACTGCTGCCCTCGTCTGGGGTGGACAGCTAGGTGTCCCACTGATGGAGGCCGGGCTACTCACTCACACGTCGTAGTTCTGCGGGGATGGCTGGGGCGGCCCAGCTCGCTCTGCACATCTCCCATGCTTCCTCAGGCCAGCAGCTCGGGCACCGCTCACACAAACGGCAGGGCACAGGAGTGCTGGTGAAAACAGGCAGGTGTTTCTCTGAGCTGCTTGAGTGGCGCCTGCTAACATCCCATTGGTGAGAGTGAGTCACACAGTGAAGCTCAGACTCCAGGGAGGAGGAAATCTACCTGCCTCTCAGTAGGAGCTGCAAAGCCCTGGGCAAAGAGGTTGGACCCAGGGAGGGGTGAGGGCCTGAGGCTACTGACACATTCCACCTGCTGCAGGTGAGGAAGGCCCAGGTTAGGGCCAAGGAGGCACTGGGGCAGGAGAGAAGGGGGCCTCTCTGCACCCAGGTTCCCCCCTGGTCCAGGGTCCAGCACGAGGCAGTGGGAGAGCCGGATGGAACCCTTGTCCAAACCCCCCACTCTAAGACCCCTTCCCCTTGAGGCGTGAGCCTGGGTGGATCACTAGACTCAACCAAGAAAAACAGAAACTTCTCTGAGTATTTAAAACAGAGAGAATTCAATATGTTGAACTCATTGCTCTGACGATGTAAAAACAGAAGCCAACCAGCAGAGCCGAGGAGATACACATAGGTGGGAAGCTGCTGGCGCCCTGGGGCCCGAGGGACCAGAGAGGACCCCAGGGCGGCAGAGCCTGGCCCTTCCCTGCAGCAGACCCCCTGCTGAGATGTGGGCTGGGGGAGGAGAGGCATGAGGTGGAGGGGACAGGAGGGGCGGGAAGCGGAGGAGGAGGACCTGGCTTCTCCCTCCTCTAGCCCACCCTCCCTCCTTCCTTGTTCTCACCAGCCAGACCAGCCAGAAGCCAGGGGACCTAAGCCAGGGGACCCAACCCTAGGGGCCTGCGAAATGAGCCGGCCAGGGAGAAATGAGGGAGAGGGCTAAAGGCAGACGGACTCACGGAGAGGGAGCCTCCTCTGGGACAGGTGGCCTCTGTCTCCGTGTGCTCCAGGCCGGTGCACACAAAGCCCTGGTTCTGACTCAGGAGTGCTGGGCGGGGCTCGACAATCCACTTCCAACAGACTCCCACGACGGCAAGGCTGCCAGTCTGGGGGCCACGCTCCCAGGGCAGCACCAGCACGGAGAGGGCACACCTGCAAGGAGATGCCCCGCGGGCATTCCTTTAGTGTCTACTACGGCCACTTGGGCTTTCCTTCCTTCTTTGAGCCTCTGAGGCAGGAACTGCACCAGAAAAGAAAACCAAGACCAGTGTTTCAAGTGACTCACCCAGGGTCGCCCCACTTGCAGGGGCCCAAGATGTGATGCCAGGGGGCCCGTCAACCCTTTTGACCCTGGGCTCCGGGAGCTGACCCACAGACGGCCATGACGGCCTCGATCTGGCACATGCTAGGGGCCTGGCCTTTTCATTCATAATCTCAAATCCTCACGACCTGAAAAAGAAAGATAAGAAAGATCACCAGCTCCATTTTATATAGGAGGAAATTGAAGCTTAGGAAATTCAAAGATTTCACCAGGGGTCACCAGTGACTGAGGGCAGAGGCCTATTTAAACCCAAATCTGCCTAAACCCTCTGCTCAGCCATCACCTCCACCTCACGATCACCCTCCGTCAACAGTGCTGAGTTCTCAGAACATGAGGAAGCCATGCTGAAGAGTGTGGGCCTGTGACCCCCGAGCCTGGACTCAAATCCCAGGGCTCCCCAGCCCCGCATAGCAGCTGTGCCCTCTGGGAACCCCACCCAGGCTCCCAGGTCGTCAGGCAGGGACCAGGACATGCCCGACGCCGTCGGCCCGTTGGGAGGCACCATCTGGTTATCCCACGTGACCCCCCGGCACACTCAAACTCTGGGTAAACGTCAACCTTGTTGTAAGTGCACAACCATCATGACACAGATTCTGGTGGGGAGACAACTCACAAATCAAAAAACTAAGGAGTCTGTCATATGACTGAGTGTCAGAGATTAGAGTTTCGGGAAAGTGTGTGCGATGGGACAGCAGCACGGCGTTGTCTAAGCCCCTGTGAGGCCATTCGCTCTGCAGACTGGTGACAGCTCTCCCAGAAGGGAATGGTCCCATCTCCTCACCAAGCCAGCCTCCACCGCAGCCTGGGGGCAGACCTGGGTCCCCAGACCCTCTCCTGGGGGAGAGCCAGCTGGAATGTTCGGGCCTCCCGTCGCTCCTGCCTGGAACCTCTGGTGCAGAGGCGGTGATGCAAGGCCACTGAAAGGTGGCCTCATGCCTCATTTCTCCAGACCACTCAGGAGATGCAGGGCAAGCTTGTTTCTGAGAGACAGGCAGGGATTTGAGTTTCTGGTGCTTGTTTGCACAAAGGATCTCGGCCTTCTTTCTCCTGACACACAGCTTAAACACGTTAGCTGACCCTTAAATCCAATCCCCACGATGCCCTGTCTCCCTCTGAGAGAACGTCGTGGAGGGGTGGGATGCGGGAGGAGACAAAACGCAGTGTGTCCCGAGGGCTTGAGTCCCGGCACCGCACCGTCCGTTCAGGGTGGACGACTCCTTGCTAACTCTGTCTTCTGGTTTGTTTGGGTGTCTTTTTCTCTTCTCTTTTACCTTTTAACTAAAACACACATAAAATAAGCATTTTGATTGCGTTCAGCTGTGAAGAGGGACGTAACTATTTCCCCCCTCCACAACCTTTGCCGCCAGAGATCAAACGTGACTTTCTCAAAAAACAAAAAGTGGGAAGTTTACAAATACAGGCCTTGGAACCTGCAACAGCGCGCCATCCCTCCAAGCCAGGCACGTGCAGCCTGGCGTGCTTGCCGGTGACCAGGCCTCCGTACTGTTTCCATAAACCCAAATGCAGAGGTGGAGCCAGGGCCACTTTCTGCCCTTCCACCAGAAAATTAGAAAAAATACAGCCCAGAAGAGGCAAGAGCCTTTATATCAGCTTAGGTCCTATCAGCCTGTGTGGCAAATTGAAACATAATATTTTAGGCTGAAATTGGTCAAACAGGCTGGTTGAATTCATTTTCTACAAAGAAAGTCTTGCCCGGAACAAGTTCATTCATATACATGAAGCCCAAATGTGCTTTTCCTGGTTGGGTGTCTGAAACCTGAAATATTTTCAACGAAATGAGAAAATGTTCACTGTTGAATGGCCTATTAGAGCTGTCACAAATGTGATTTCTGGAAATAAACAAGATCGTAAGAAGTCTGGCTGGAGCAGCGTTAATAGGTGGTGTAATTAAATTATCCCTTAAGCCAAGGTGCCAAGTGACACAGATTTTTTTGTGTGAATTCTAATACAGTCACCTCCCTGGGCCTGCACAAATCTGAATGATCCTCTCTCTAAAATCACTAATTTTATTTTCTTCGGTTTCTGCGTATCAAATGGCTCTCTCTGCTCTGCTAGCGAACCAGAGAACTTGAGACATACAAGTCCATGTTTTCTCCGTATCATTTTACAGAGAGGCTCACTTGACACAAGCCTGGCTCCATAAACGATGTTTATTTTTTATGGGCTACTATCTTGCTCGAGAAAATTAGAACTAAGTATCAGGAAGATTTATTTTCATTGTAACTATTGTTCTCTGGTCACTGCCACTCAATACTTAAATGACTTTCTCCCCAAAGGGCAACATCTTTAAAGCGGAACAGAAGTTATTTAAACAGCTGGTTTTATGCACCATCATTTTATTAATATGTAGATTCCAGTTATGAATAGTCGAAGACTTGGCTTAGTTTGTAAATACATACAGGTATAAAGCTGGCATGTCATTCAATTAAATTCTTAAAGAGCAACACATGATTAATTACCACCAGCATGAAGTCACTGTACTCTGCCGCATGTACACATTTCTATGTCTTTAAATAGTATTTCACACTTGGAGGGAGATGAATTCCTGCCTATCCCCCACCCAGGACAAATGATACCATCATTTTTAGGAAAAGAAATAAATCTTTTTGTTGCTGTTGTTGAATTCCTGTTTGTTTAAAATAATTGTCAACATGCACCCTATTTCTTTTTAAATTAAAAAAAAAATACGGCAAATTATTACATAAAGCAAATTAAGAAAACGTGTTGTCCCAAGAAGAATCAAAACCTTGAAATCATCCAAAAATGTTTTAAAATAATTTCAACATTAAATATATTGACAGACATGCTCATCATTATTGGGATTCTCTCTAGCAAGAGGTGGAGACAGAAAAATGTTTGTTTTTGAAATAAAGTAGAGACTTTTCCCAGTGGGAGAGGAGGGGCTTTGTTCGTGGAAGACGGAAGTTTAAAAGCTTTAAGAAGCTGGTGATACCACTTAGCAGGTGCTGATATAATGAAATACAACGTCCAGGGTGGGAGTCCCACATGCATTCATCACTTTCAAAAGGAAAATATTTTTTTGAGAAGGTGAGACTCTGGTGTCGTTATCTGCATACGCCTGGTTTTAATCGGCCATTTGTGCGCATATTAAGATCCGCGCAATCCTATAACACGGACAGTCTTCGTGATCATCACAGGAGAGTAAGGATACCTCTGGCTTGTTCAGACATAGACAGGCAGCAGATAAATTACGGAAAGAGCTGCTAAGCTTCTTCCATTTTTATTTTGAACATTTCCAGGAAGCATGTCTTTGAACTCTAGCTGGGCACTGTCTCAGGCCATTTCAGGAAGGTGAGACACTTGGTAATTAACAGTTGCCTTAGGTGCTTTAAATACTCTTGGATGGCTTGGCTGATTTCAGGTGCGTCCCCCCAAAAGTTTCTCTTCTTACGTTTAGAGCTCACTGGATGCACTCCGGAGAGGTGAAGGGGGTCCGGACACAATTTGGGGCTAAATCTCGGTTTCCACCTTCCCCACCCCCACCCCATGGGTCACTCTAGAAGTAACACCGCCATCTACTGGGCAGCACGGGGACCTCCCCAGGAAGGGGAGACTTTCTCGGCGATCCGAATCAGAAAGCTTACAACGTATACTTAAGATGTACAAGGCCACAGCATCAGGGACAGGAGAGCAAGAACGAAATACTCTAATCAGAAGCGCAGGAAAGTGGCAACATCCTTTTTGCATAGACTGGTCTGTAGGAATTTTTTTCATTGGCATGTCTGCTCCATCACACTATTCCCCTGCAACAACCCCCAAAGAGGAGGTGAAAAAGGTAAAAAAAAAAAAAAAAAAAAAAAAAAAAGGCTGTTTTTAATTTCTAAGAGTTTTATACTAGTTATGAATTTCTGGAGTGAAAGCTTTTGTCACCAGTCAGCTCCCACCGTTTTCTGCCCACACTTCCTCGGGGCTGGGGCACAGGGGAGGCACACTCGTGCACACACACCCCCACTCCTCTGGAGTTCTTTAACCTAACAAGGCTTCGAGAACACAAGAGCACAAAACTGGGATAACCCAAATATTATTCTAAACTCTTTTTTCAGGCACTTAAGCAAAACAACTACCATTTTTGAAGTTTACATAACTTTTCCTTATAAATACAATCACATTCCAATTATACATCTGCATGATGTCGATTTCTGGATTTTCTTATGCAAATGTAACCGTCTTGCTTTCCCCCTTCCTCCTGCTCCTCACTGATCACTGGATTGGCCCTGAAATTTGAGCATTAATTGCTTTCTCTTGGTAATTAAAGCCCGGGTATTCTTTTCATGAGAGAACTACATTGTTTTACAATTTCCCATACTCGCTGGAATAGTTTCGTGGAAAGAAGTCAATTGTGGCCTAGAATATTAACGTGTGTTTTCTTTACAATCCTCCCACTATTTGACAAGATGTTCAGAAAAAAAATTTTTAAACAGATAACTTACGTTAAATGAAAATTACAATTAAATTTAAGTATCGCAATTCACTCATTTTAAAAGAGAAATATTTTTACTGACTCTTATTTTTCCTCATTACACGTCATAAAAAATTTTTAAGTGTCCTAGGAGCCTTAAAGTTAGGCTTGCTATTGTATTACAGTCACAAATTACTTCATTTCATATATATATATGCATTTCATATATGTATATATATACACCAAAGTATTTACATTTTGTAACTTAATTTCTCACTCAATAGAGTTTGAAAGATCTGGACATTATAAAGGCAAAGTCATTTTCTGGTGGAATGAAATGAGAAAATGAATATTTTTAAAATTCATTTTATTAGGTAAATTCAGCAGGGACTTGCTGTTAGCCCCTGAAATAAACCAGCCTGCTTCTGTTTACTTTCTCCATCCTTCGGAGCCTTGAAATGAAAACTGGAATCACCGCAATTGGTAAGCACACCCCGTCCCCTTCCCAATCCGACGTTTGTGTAGAAATTGTAGTCTCTTTCCTAGAAGTTGAGAATGGAGCCGAGGGCTGACAGCGAGCTGAGGCGAGGAGCCCCGCAGAAAGCTAGCGGGCAGAGGAAGAAAGGGGAGGCAGGACGGGACCGGACCAGCGGGGTCAGGGCCACAGGAGAGAGACTGTGCAGTACTCACAGTTTCCAGGGTCGGCGGCTGTGTCTGTGTCCTGGTCCCGATTCCAGAAGGAAATGTGGCTCTTTTGTGCAGAACCAGAATGAATATCCAGGAAGTTGGCAAAATCACTAGCTAAACAATCAATAGAGGAAACACAACAAATTAAAGTGCCAAATTTGGTTTTTTCCCCAATAAAGGAAAAGAAAGTGAGCAGAGGGGAGGAGGGAGGGGGAGGCAGGACATATTTTAATTTTTTCCTGTGACCTGAGCTGGGCCCTGGGTTAATCTCAGTTCGAATTTGGATATCTGCTCCTCTACACCCGCATAATATAAAGGATCATTCGACTGCTTGCAACGGACGCAGGCTAATCGCAAACCCCGAAATTCACCGTGTGAACTGGTCCAAGTTCCTGCCGCAGATCTGAAATGAGTTTTCCTATGAAAATACACTTTAAAACTCAGCGACCCCCACCCCTAACGAATGCCTTCAGTGACAGGAAATGTTAACCATTTTAAGCACTTTTTATTTGCATTTGCTCCGAAGCTGAGGGAGTGAGGGGAGAAATGTGCTTTTAATGACTGGTCGTGAAAATCAGATCGCGGCAGTGAGCGTGGACGTGCGAGTTTCTGAGCACGGGCTTGGGGGAGCATCCTCGTCCTGAATTTGCCCAGACAAGAGGGACTTTGCCCTGAACGCTCACAGAAGCAAGAAAGGGTTTGTTCCTAGCAGCTGAGCTGTTTTTCAAACTCTCTTGCACTGCTGATAAATTAAAGGCAGTCGGCTTCCTCTTCTCGGCTGGGGATTCTGCAGGGAAGCGCCCAGTGTTTGTGCTGCTGGGATGTGTTTGTGCGAGTGTTTTCTCCCTGGGACCAAAAGGGAACAAAAACTTTCTCCCCCAATCAACTCAACGCTGAAGCTCAGAAACACACGGAATGTGTATAACATTGTCCTTCAGAAATCCATCTTGGATCTTTTTTTTTTAAAAAGCCCTCTCTTTGATCAAAAGCCGACAGAGAATTACATTTTTCTCCATTCTGTTGCATTTAACATGGACTAACACAGGGTGAATTTAAACAAACAGATGGCCTGGGCATGAATGCTTCTTTCAGTGTGAGGGGCTGGAGGTGGGCTGGATCCGTGGGGGTGGGGGTGGGCCGCAGTGGGGAGGATTAGTTAGGGAGAGGGAGGAAAGCTGCAACGTTTACGGGGGAAGCTAAGACAAGAATAAACCCGTGATTTAAAAAAATTTTTAATACCTCTTTGCTTGGAGCCCGCAATCTTCCAGCAAGTGTGCAGTGTAGCTGTTGAAATTCTTCCGCCTAAAAGATAAATGGCCTACTTGATTCAAGAGTGTCAAGTAGGAAAAACAAAACAAAACAAAAGCCCTTCAAAGTATATTTTCAGAAGATAATCTGCCGCACAATGAGTGCCCATAAGAGGGGCAGGCAGGGGGAGGGCCAGCGCCTCGGGTGGAGCAGGGGCCAGCTGACAAAGGCAGTCCTGGGTTGAGGGTCTTCCCAGGTCGTGAGCCACATCCACTCCCTCCAAGCCCCAATCAGAGTGGCTGCTCGTGGCCTTCCGTGGGGGGAACTCCAAGCCACTGACCCACATGCCGTGAAATCCTTCGGTCCAACGGGAACATGTAGGAGTGTGCAAGCCTGGGACGAAAATTCTGGGGCATGTGGACCCTCTGAGGTCACTGCTGAGAGCCATGCAATCTGCACTGCGTCTTCCCCACATGGAAAGAGGGAGGTGATGGGCAGTGCCAGTCTCCCTGTGAGTGAACCGGCCATGGACGCCCTCCTTGGCCTCAGGGACCTTCCAGAGCCCTCCTCCTCCACAGTGCAAGGAGACTGTGGAAGAGAGACAGCCATCCTCGTCTCTGCCCCACAGCCTGGGAGATGTGTCACCTCTCCACGTCCCAAGTGTTAAAAGAAGTCCCCACATTCCAGCCAACTGTTTGGATGGGGCCTGCACCCTGGCTTCGGGGCTGGGTGGGCTTAAAATGCAGAGGGCATCGCAGGGAACCCTCTGAGACAGCTTGCCATCTGCCTTTCACTGCCTGCAGAGCACACATGACCTCCCCTCGGTGCTCCTTCCCTCCCGTGCTCACGGCGGCCCCTGGACGGAAGGGGAGAGAAAATCACAGGTCATGTGGAGTCACTTATTAGAGGAGCACAGGCCCCGCCGGCGTGCTTCATTAAAGCCTGGGCGATTTCTGGAGGTTCACACCAGAGAGGAGGTACCCTGACATGGCTGGGCTACTGTGCAGAAATTTGGGAGGCCTTTGGCCTGGGGACCCACAACCCAGCCACGGCCCCACCCTGGCAAGCTTCCCCAGTCTCTCGGGCTCCCGACCCCGAGCTAATGTATGGGCCTCAAGCTCTGGGCGCTCAGAGTCTAGTTTCCCATCCACATTGGGGCAGACGCAGCCCCAGCCTGGAGCTGACAGGGTCCTGACAACTTGGCGAAGGCAAGAGAGCCTGCAGGGGGAGGAGAAGGAGGGATGTTCTAGAAGGAGACAGAGCCCAGACCCTGGGCTTGGAAGGCAAGTGACATCCACTTCTCACCCTCACCGCTCTTTCTCTGAAAACACCAGAAGTGAACCAGGGCGGCACACGTGTGCGTGGAGAAAGGGCTTGGAGGCTGCACGCACACACGCACACACAGGCGCACACGCACATTTTATTTTTAATTCATTTATTTTAAATACCAGACTATTTCTTCTCCCTGGAGGCCTTTCCTCACACTGGTTTATTCCCGCTTTCACAGAGCTTCCCTCCTTCGTGTAGACGAAGGCGGTTCCCGCAGCCCTTTGGCTGGAACGGTCCGAAGTGCTAGCGTCGGCACATTTTATTTCATTTTATTGCAGAGACGTTGTTTTACAGCACTGAGTGTGTGGTGTGTGTGAGGAACGGGTGGAGGACGGGCTCTGCCGTGGAGGGAAGCTGCCCCCTGGAGCCGTCGGCTTCATATAAATCCTGAAAAGTGACAGTTGAGCTGGCAGGAGAATTTGGGAAACCAACAGACAAAATACACAGTGCAGCCCATAGGCCTCACCTTTACGAGGCAGAGAGAGCTTCTGGAATGGATGGGCCGGGCCCTCCGAGGCCACTCATTAGGCACTTGATGAATTGGACGCGGGGCCCACTGCCCTCCTGGGGCAGCGAAACGCTCGAAAACCAAGTTTTATTAACCTCATAAAATGAAAAGGGGGAAAAAAGAAACTATCAGCTGGAAGAATAAATGCAGGGCGCACAGCAAGTCAGCCCCCTTCTCATGTATTCAGGGCCTTTTCGGCAGCGAAGGGCAGTCCCCAAAAAAACCCCACGTTCCTAACATCAGATTTCAGCCGACTGGCTCTCAACCAGCAGCCGCCACCTGGCAGGGAGGAGTTCCGATAACGAAGCTCACACAGACCTGAAGGGTCTGTTTTATCCACAAACACCTCCAGGGACCCTCAGCTTGGGTGCTGGTGCTGCGGGGGTCCCTTTTCAGACAGAGGCCAGCACAAGCCGAGGGGGCCATCTCGGCAGGCCTGAGAGCCTGCTTTGTCCAGGCACCTGGCCAGGCCACCGCTCACCCCCAGGAAGCAGGAAGCTGTATTATCTTTGGGTCCCAGAGGCAAAGGCTGCCGGCCAGCCCATATTCACGCAGTGCCCCTGCACAGGGAGGACACCCTTCAGCCGCGGACGCTTCAGCAGGACGGTGCAGAGGAGGGAAAGCCACCTCCTGCCTGGCTCCCCAGTAGGTCCGTGGGCTCAGAGCCGGCCTCGCAGCACCGTCACCCATGGGCGGTGCAACGGCAGCAAACCCTCCATCAGCCAGATTCAGCCAGTCCCCCATCGCAAACCCCACCCAAGTCCTGCTCAGCCGGCCAGCCCACACCTCCCATTCCTTTTGTTCTAATAATGCACGTACACACACTACCGTCATTCCACGTGTGCGCCACTGTCCTCCACTCCTGCAGAGCCCAGCCCCAGCCCCCAGCGTGCCCCACACGTCCACACCCGGCCGGCCTGTGTGCGGATAACAGGACCTCATCTGCACGTTCTCATGCTATTCAACTCCTGCGGTGTTTATGCAGCTCTGAAAGTGGGGACAGCTCCATTTTTTTTAAGTTGCTTTAAAATTTCATTGTTAATGAAAAAGAATATGAAAACAAATATACGTATATGTATGCATGACTGAAACATTGTGCTGTGCAACAGAAATAATTGACACAACAATGTAAACCGACTATACTTCAATTTTAAAAAATGATCTACATTTTGCTAACAAGAAATACTTCAAAACCAGAAACAGACAGGTTGTAAGTTAAGGAGAGAAATACATACATTCCCTGAAAACATAGAGCATAAGAAAGCTACATGACTGTGTTAATATCAGATAAGAGTCAAATAATAAAGATTCTGTATTAGTCTTAAAAGTGTTTGAACCTAACCAGAATAATTCATTGCTACAGGAGGTTTTTAGGGCAGTGAAACTCTCCTGAACAGTGCTGTAACCGTGGATACATGTCATCACGCGTTTATCAAAACCCACAGAGTGCACAGCACTGAGAGTGAATCCTCACGTGAATTATGGACTTGACTTAATAACGGCGCGTCGATACTGCCCCATCCATCGTACCAAACGCACGGCACCCATGCGACACGTTAGCAGTGGGGGAACCTGAGGTGGCGGGCTGGGGGGGGCGGGGGGAACTCTGTCTTTCCTCTCAGTTTTTCTGTAAACCTAAAACTACTCTAAAATGTGAAGTCCACTGGTAAAAGAAACCTCATTGCTAAAGTGATAGAAGGAATTTTCCTCCACTGCTCTCTTCTCCGCTTGGTATTTCCTGGGAAAGGATGTTCAGAAAGTAGAAAAGTTCAAAACAGAACAAAAATCCCAGCAACGCACAGCGACTTCGCCCGCCCCATGGAGGCCGTCCTGTGCTGGGTCCCATCTTGGAGGATGTTTTTTGCGACTGGTTTCCACAGACAGAGGTGGCTTGATGCTTCTGGGGCAGCAACAGCGATAAAAAGCCAGGTTACTTCAACAGTATTCTCATTTATTTTTTATTTTTACACGAAGGTCCCATGGTGCTGAGTGCAGTGACAGGGTCACTGTAAATAAACCAAAATCCTACTTTCACTTCGCAGTTGGTTCCATCCAATTTACAGTCGAATGTCAGCCCATCAACCAGGATTACCAGGATCATTCTGGCCCTGCCCTGGAGGCCAAAGAAAAGGGGTCTGAGCCCACCTGTGAATCCACAACCTGGCACAGGGTCACCAGGGAAGCCGCCGTGGGGCACAGCTCCGAGGTGCGGCTGACCTGAGGGGCCTCTTGCCCCAGTGGACCCTCACTGCCAGCCCCTCCAGAAAGATGAGCCCTGTCCCTATGAGAGAGGCAGAGAGAGGGAGAGAGATGTGGGGGCGGGAGCAGACAGACAGACATGGACAGAGGGAAACAGAGACAGAGACAGGGAAGTGGGTGCCTGTAAACACCCTCGTCCTTGCTGGGAGCTGACATCCGCGGACGCGGGGCAGGCGCCGCGTTGCACCATGTCCCCCACACCCCACACCGCTGTCAGCCCAGACCCTCAGGCCTAGGTGTGGAGGTGGCTCCGGCCTGCAGCCACAGTGGCGCCACCAGGTGGCGACGGCACAAATGTGGGTTCCCACGCTCCAGCTCCGCGGCCAGAGCTCTCTATGGGGATGGTCCTGGATCTCAAACACTGCGCACAGAGGGAGCCGCCCAGAAAACCCATACTGCCCCTGGCTGCACTCTGCCTGGGGCTGACTGCGCAGTGTGACCCCACTGTGCCACCTGAAACCCAGCCGGCTGAAGCGCGGGGAGCAAACCCAAAGGAAGGGGTAACGAGGAGCCTGAGCACTGGGTTTGGGGGTGTCAGCCCCAGCAATGTGATTGCAGCCTCCCTCCTGCCCTCTGCTAGCTCACAGCCAGGTTTCAAACCTCTAAACCTGGCCCCAGCCCCTCACCCTTAAAATTATACCTGCCTCGTGGGGTTGGGAGGGTAGAGAGAATAGAGGGAATGCACGCCCCAAAAAAGAGGAGCCTCCTTAATGCTCAGTGAGGCAGTGGGCCACGGAGCGGGGTGCCAGGACAGGGAGGGCGAGGCACACCTGGTCCCCCGTCACCACCCTTCCTCAGAGCTGCTTTCGAGACCAAGCCACAGATGTTTGCACGGCACTGGTGGTTGGCACTGAAAATAAACCTCAGCCAGCACCACCCACAAACTAGCAGCCATCGCCAGGGCTGACGTTTACGGGTTGACTCCGGCAGGCTGCGCTCGGAGCCCTACGGTTCACACAGTCAGTCCCCCACACTCCACCAGGCCTTCTGAGGCTGGGGCCATTTCAGCCCATTCTGCAGGTCAGAAAGCAGAGTCCCAGCAGTGGTGTCACCAGTAAGTGGCAGGACTAGATCCAGAGCCCCCAGCCAGGCCGTCTCTACCTGCCTGTGTCAGCCAGCACGTAAGGGGCTGCCTCTCACGAAGCCATCACACCTGGTTCATGGGTCCTCGTGTGACAGGTGTAATCCAGCATCAGGTGGGGAGGGGCGGCCAGCGAGGCCAGGTCACCGGGCTCTGGGGTCCCCTCACTGGCCTTAGCAGTGAGCACAGCTCCCACCCTGAGGTTTCGGCAACACCTCCCCTCCACATGGTCCTACTGACCCCCCCAGCTCTTATCCTGACTGCCCAGCCGTCTTCAATGGGGAAACTCATGTAAGAAAATGCTGACTATACAAAATGTGAGCAAAATTTTGTAAAACATCCAAATGCTTAGACAAAGGCTAATCCATCAAAACGTCAAGCTGCTTAGGTGATGACGTTCAGGTGGTAGGACTACTGGTAGCCCTTCTTCAATCCATAGCATTTACTGCTTTAGCTACCGGGATAATAAATGAAGGACGTTTGGAAAGGACAAAGAAATACAGCTTAGAGGAAGACAGACGTCTTTTCTCCTGAGCGGCACCCGTTTCCACATGGTGGTGACTGTCAAGGACCCACAACCCTGTGCCGAGCTCAGGCCTCTCGGGGGCCAGAGTCCAGCCCTCAGGAAGGACCCCACTCCTGCCCCACCGCCCTTCCTTGGTGGCACCCAGGCAGGGGTTCTGGTTAGGCTGGGGAACGTTCCCGCCCTCACCCTGGTGGTCCTTCACGCTTCAGGCTGGTGGTCCGTCCACCCTGACCAGGACCCACTCCGCCCTTCCCTTGCCGTGGAACATTCACACACCCCGACCCGGCTTTTCCCTCTCCCTTTTTTGCAATTATAGACAGCGATGCAGTTGGTATATTTGTGCACAAAGTAGCCTGGCTTTTCAGATGAGCGCACGGGGGGATCATATCCTAGCTGCACGCCGCTACCCGACATGTGTGAGCCGAAGCCAGAGCTGGGGGGGGGGGTCCAGGATCTCTTCTTTGCTCAGCATCATTGTAAGCTTCTCTGGTCATGAGGGTGAAGACCAGCCCGTGTGGCAGGCTGTGCAGCAGGCCTAGCCTCCTCCCACTCTGTCCCACACACGTCAGGGCCCTAGTTAGAGCCATGAGACTAAAAATAACCACAACAAACAAATAAAAAGCAAAACAAAACAAAAGAAAAAGCACTCCAGCTTCAAGAGCAAATCCACAGATGGAAAACCCGAGGCCCAGAAATTGAGGATAAGACAGAAATCGAATCAGATTCAAGTTGATGTGGAGCAAATTGGGAAGCAATCCCCAGCGGAGCTGGGACTTGGTCTCTTAAACGATGTGTCTGCTGGCACTGTCAGAGGAGGCCCGTGACCACTCTGACCCCAGATGGTGTGAGTGGTTGGAGCCGGCACTCCCAGGGCCTCAGGGCCTCAGCCTGGCAGGACAAAGGGCTAGACACAATAGAATGGAATTTTCTTTCGCCCAGCGAACCCTTTCCCCTCAGAGTATCAGCCAAATCAACGTGCTCACCAGTGAAACGATCTCTCCCCACTGTAGCCTGGGTCGCTCTCCTGTCTTTTTATGGGAGTAACCATTTCCCTGCCTCTCCCCCAACTTGCGATGTATCTGTTTGTTTCTCCACTGTCCCCACCTCCAGCCCCACTCGCAGGACCAGAGCAGGCTTGCTGGGGCGAGAATTCTCCCACACCCACCTCTGGCCTTCCAACCCATCCAGACTGCGCATTTCTTGTTCCCAGCGATTCAGCAGCCGGCGCCCCAGTCACCAAACACCCTGCAAGTGTGCTGCACCCGCTTGGCCAGAGCTGTTTGTGTTGTTTGTTTCAGGTCCACACCTAGGACGTGCCCAGTCCTTCCATGACCCCCCTGGTGATAAAGACCCCATCATCCCAGCACTGAGCCCGTACTCGGACTGGTCAACACCCGCCTCAGCACAACTGCGTAAAGCAGATCCCCCATGTCAGGCCGCAGGGTCCGATCGCACTCGCGTTTTGAATTTCCAAAACAACCGTCAGGTCTTGTTCCTGCAGCCCCTGCAGCCTCCGCACAGCACCACGCCCGTGGGTGACCCCACACGGCAGCCAGCACAGGGCTCACCCATCCTTTATGTTTTTGTCCATCTATATCAGCCCCCAGCTCACATCTTGTCACTTCTGAGCCCAGAGGAAGCACATGCTGCCCCTTGGCCTAATTTTAGCTCCAATTCCCTTCCTGGTCACTTGTGGAGGATCCCAGCGGCCGGAACAGGGCTCCTGGATGAGATATTACACTGACCGGCATGTGTTAAACTGTTTCCCACACGCCTCACTCCACGGGGACTTGAAGTGGTCGAGCTCATCTTCTGAGGCCCCTTCATCTGCCCCACAAGTCCACCCATGAGTTGGCTCTGGCCACACCTGGCCCATTTGTCCTCAACAAAACAGCTGCACATAATAGGACTACAAGAGGAGAATCCACAGGTGCGTGCACACATAGCCTTCCATCATCTGGATACTCCAGAACACAAACTAGCCAAGATGGGCATGTAGATGGATTCCCCATAATTATTCTTACAGTCAACACTTTTATGATAGTCCTTTAAATAAATGTTGTATTTGGCATATAGTAGGTACTCACTACTTATGAACTAATGAATGACGGGCGAGTGACTGTATTTCTTTAGGATGGGCCTCGGATTAGGCTTTATTTAATGTCCAAAGTAGGTCATCCATGACTCCGGGAAAAGGCCCTGTTTTCTCCTGATAGAGTCAGTAACAGGGCTCTCTTTCACTCTGAAGTGTCCTGGTTTGCATAATAAATTGTAAGACCACCCTAATCAAATGGTGTGAGTCTCCTCCAGGTTCTCGGCGCACACACACACACACACACACACACACACACACACACACACACTGCTGCACTGCTGTGCAGGTGCATTACACCACGTCACACCTGCCTGTAACCTTCCTAAAAGGAGAGGGCTTGATGAGAAATGACTTGATGAAAACTTGAGAAATGGATAAGCTTTGTAAAAATGGAATTCTCTTTGCAAAATTCAGAACTGGTTTAAGTCCATTTCCCCCTAGGTTCTCATGTTCTTAGAACCCACCTTGGTCACACGACGAGTTTAATTATTGTTTATCAAGCGTTTAATAAAAGTAGACTTATTCTAAATGATTATAGCTCTTTGATGGGACCAGTCATGATCCTGAAGCTCTCTGGGTTTCGATCCCAATTTTGTCACTTGCTACAACTCCGAACCTTTGAACAAGTCCCATAACCGAGTTTTGACTTCCTCCTCTGCAAGCTGGAAATGGATATTCCCTCATTTCAGAAAGTCAGAAGGATTAGACGTCAGTGTGCAAACCAGGAAAGCCAATTTCATGCTGACTCCACCCAAATCCCGTCTTTTCCCAAGGAGCCGTTCACCCCGTCTATTTAGCAGCAGCATCTGGCCCAGTCTGGCTTTCCACATGCAGGCTAACTTTTTATTCTTGTAACATGCCAACTTGCTTCCACAGCCTGGAGGAGCTGCCCTGCTGGGTTAACTTGTTGGAGGACTAGTTAGGCACCCAACAGTGGTGAATGGCTCCCTGCTTCAAAACAAACCCCACGTGCAGATTTTCACCCATGTGAATCCCAGCCTTTCGGAGGGTTATCCCAGCAAGTTATGGCCAAGAGGACAGTGTGCTTAAGAACATGGTTGCCTAGGAAACTGTGGGTGTGGCATACACTGTGATGGACTTATCCTGTAGCCAACTGGTATCATTTAGGGATCTGTGCTAACTCTTGCTTCCTCACCGTAGCAGAAAAGTAATCCTGGGAAACAGAATCTAGTCATGATCAGCTAGAGATGTGAATTTTGAGATGATCCCTTGGCTGGCTTTCTGCTCCTCCAGGGCATCTGCCAATGCCCAGGGACAGGTCCCTGGTGGTGGTGTTAGCTGGTAGGGAAGACTGGTGAACTGCTGACTCTTTCTTCCCAGTCCAAGGAGCCAGAGGAAATATGCCAGGGGAATTTGACTCCTCCATGTTGGCTGTAGTCTCTTGTATTTTGGTCTCTGTTGGCCCCAGGAGCCTCAGTTATAGCAGAGCTGAGTCAGGGGCTCTGGAATCAAATGCAGGTCATGCCCAGGGGAGCAAACGCTTGTTCTTTCAGAGGCTTGCATGTGCTGGCCTCCTAAGGGGCAGTTTCTTAGGATAGTTACACACAAACTGATGTGCATAATCAGGTTTTCCTTTCTGATCACAATATCTGGCCACAAGTGATGGCTTAATCACTGCTAACTGGCCTGACACGGGCCCAGAGTGGGCCTGTAAGGTCGGTCACTGCTGAGTTATACAGACTTCCACAGCCCTTGATGCGACCGCCTGTGCCTTCCCAGGCCTTCTGTGACTGGCTTTTTTTCACTTGGCACGGTATTTTTGAGGCTAAGCCGCATTGTAGTATATATCAGCTCTTCATTCCTTTCTAAAGCTGAGTGACATTCCTCTGTGGATAGGCCGCATTTGCTCAGCCACTCGTCAGTCCGTGGACATTGGGGTTGCTCCCACCTTCTGTCTGTTGTGAATGATGCTGCTGCAGACATTGTCTGCAAGTTTTGTTTGGACACCTGCTTCATTTCTTTTGGAGTGGAGTTGCTGGGTCCGAGGGTAACTCTGTGCTGAACTACTGAACGCACAGCAGCTGCACCCTTTCACGTCCAGCAGTGGGCGAGGGTTCCGACTTCTCCACATCCACATCAGGGCTGTCTCCTGACAGCTCCTCACCTCAAGTCAGGCTCTTGTCAGGCAAGGCTCCTTCCAAAACATCTGCTTTCCCAGGGAGGTCCTCTGCTCTGGAATGTGGCCCAGAGCACATTCAGAGGGCAAGGAACCGTGCTCACTGTCTCTGCGGGAGGCTCAGTTCTGGCCTGCGTGACACTGCATGTGTAAGGAGAACAGCAAGTCCCACCAGCACACAGGATGGCAAAGTCCCCAGCACCTGGGCCCCCAGGGGCAGCAAACACACAAACGGCCTGGCACTTTGGAGACAGTCCCTGGGAACACACGTGGTTCTGATCAGGCATGCCCTGTACAGCGTCCTGTCTGTCCACAACTTATTATTACTGACAAAGTGTCCCCCCTCCCAGTCTCAGGGAGCGCTCACTTTTCCCGCCTATTAAACCTGATTGGAACGTTGGGTTTGATTGGACTCAGCCTGGGGCCCTGTCATAAGCTGCAGCAGATCTGCTTTGTGATGAAATCCGTGGGATGTGTGGAAATAGTGTCTCCCTCAGGGCCCTGGATTCCCCAGTGTCAGAAGTGGGTTTTGCTGAATGAGAGCAGAACGGTGGCGCCAGCAGCAGGGGTTCAAGAAATGGGGAGATGTCAGTCGAAGGACACAAACTTCCATTTATGATTCCCTCACCGCCCAAGCTTCATTGTAGTAAAGGGCCTCCAAAAGCATTCATTTATTTTGATAAGCTTCTGCTTCAGAACCATCTCATGGCATATGCCTTAGATCCTATTGCTGCAAAACAAATTATCTCCAAATTTAGCAGACTACAGAGTAAACTGTCCCGTGTCCCACAGATTTTCAAATGCACCCTAGATAGTCATGAATTTTAAAATCCTATTCATAATTATCTGAGCCGGTCTGACTCTACACATAAATACAGTATTTCAATATGCAGTAAGTGTCTCAGGGATGTAGCCACTGTATACATCAAGGGAGGATGGTCTGATGCTTGTTCAGAGTTCTCAAGGGTGGTCACCATACCAGAAAGTCACACCACCACCAACATTCCCACTGCCGGTATTTGAGTCACAAACAAGCACCCCTGTATCAACCTACATTTGTAGAGGCTGCATTCCCAGGGCCTCTATTAAGGGTACAAACATTCAATTCTACATTCTTCATCATGAGTTTAAGTAATTGTACTCTTCAGCATGGTATGTTTCCCATCAAAACCTTGGTGGTGCAAATTTATGAAGCTGATGCAACTTAAGGGAAATGTCTGCCAAGTAAGCTAAGTCCTCATTAAGTCAACTACCCAAGTAAGTTGTACTTTCTAACTGAAAAAAAAAAAAATTGTCTTCCTTTGGTCCATTCAAATACATGTGTTAATAGATGCCTCCAAGGACATCTAGATTATATTGAAATTCTAGATCTAAGACAGAAGACAGATGATTAGTTAAACAGGAATATAGAATGATGGATGGATGGATGGATGGAATGGATGGACGGACGGACGGATGGATGAATGGATAGACAGATGAGTGGATGGATAAGGCTTACAGCCTTATCTTGATTTTATCACCTGGACAAAATAAGGCTTAAAAACACCCTAGGGAAGTTCTCTTTTCTTTGCTTTCCTGAGAACAACCCTTGGGAGACCATGCACTCTCAAAGCCCCCATGTCTCAAACCATGGGGTAATTTATCAGAGTAAGAGACTGTTTTTCTTTGATAAAATAGAAGAGCACTGTGAAATGGGAGGTGAACAAACAGTGAGAAGAATGGAAAGGCAGCAAGTTCAAGTCTGCGGACACTGACTCCCTTAGAACTATTCACATTCAAGTAGTTCCTAGAAAGCCTCCGTGTGTCCCCGGGGGAACTAGAGATGTTCCACAACAGCCCACTATGGGTTTGTAATATTCCATCTCATAACCTCCCCCGTGCTTCATGGGACACAGTGGGACAGGCCATCAGTCCAGTTCAACCACCTAGTTTAGAGGCCAGCGAGAGCAGGTAGCTTGCATAAGGGTACACAGCAAGTGGCTAAGCTGATCCTAGAAAAACCTTAAGCCCATTTTCCTCAGGAAACTCAACTGATAAACGGAAGCGTTTCTCCTGGACGCAAACGCATCCTCTGAGCTTCCCCCACAAAGGTCAAGCACAGCAGAGAAGCAGATGCAGGGCACACCCTTTCCCCAAATACAGTGGAAGCTGACTTCCCAAGAAGCCCCGATCCCTGACTACTCACTGGGCCTCTCCACTGGAGGAGGGCTGGGGTTGGGGTCCAGGGCAGAGGAAGGTGCTGCTGAGAGAGGGACTTGCATGCAGGTCCCAGCCCTCCCGGGTCTATGTCCCTGGTAACCTGGGCCCCCTCCTAAGGCATCTCCAAACATGCAGCCTGTCCTGGGAGCCCACATGCAACCTGGTGGCCTGTCCTGGGATTACAATGCCCCGGGGTGGGCCAGACTCACTGCCAGACTGGGGAGAAGAGGAGACCATTACTTGTGGGTGCTCACTGCCGAGGACGTTGTGCTTGGGCTGCGTCCTGAGGCCCAGGGCACAGGTTTTGTCTGCTCTGGGCCTCCCTGGCTGTCTCAGGTTGCAGACTATGGCCGGGCTCTCTGCCTTTCACCAGGACCCCCTTGGAAATTAAACAGATGTCTCGGGGGGCTGTTTATTCTGCCAAGTAATAACAACCAGGCAGCCTGCAGGACAATGGGCATTTGGAGAAACTCTGACTGCAAGATGGCAAGAACCAAACAGAACTCACTAGTAAACCTCACCAGAGGTGGGGAGAGGGGGAAGGAGAAGAAAAGAACACAGAGAAGAATCAGGTCAGGGCGATCTTTAAGTTGCAAGATCATTTGGTGGAGTAGGAAGTCAAGACGTGTTTCCACACACCCTGCTCACGAGGGCAGCCTGCATGTTTATAGGCCCCTGTGCGATACTTCCTGCGTCTCATGGTTGGTTTTGTTTTCCAGCTAGCTTATAAGCGTGCTTTACTTTGTGGAGGATAGAGGTGCAGCTTATTTGCTGGTGGGCACGTCACCCTCAGATGTGAACACTGGGGACTCCCTAGAGGTTTGTTCATTCCTTTTCCTCCAAACCTCAGACTGAGGGGAGCCGTGACCACCTCACACCTGCATGTTACACCTACACTAATTAATAGCCATTTTCTTTCTTCTTAAAAAGATTTTGTTTTGGAAAATATCAAGCCTACAGAAAAATTGCAAGTCAAGTGAACAACCATCTGCCTTTCGCCTAGATTCACCTGTTCCACACACACACACACACACACACACACACACACACACACACTTTACTGTCATTGTTGCGGAAACTTTTGAGAGCAGACATACTTCTGTAAGAATCTCCAAAAAGCCACCCCTTTCTCTTAGAACCATGATACAGCTCTGAAACTCAGGAAAGCCCTCACTGACCCCTGCTGTCATCAAATACACAGCTTACACTCAGACCTCCCCACCAGACCCAACTGCACTGCATGAGTTGCGCCGTGACTTCGGTCTCCTTAAGTCTGGGACATCCCCTCCATCTGTCCTTGTGACACTGGCACTGGGGAGGGCACAGGCTGGTTGTGTGGGAGAATTTCCTTCAGTTTGGGTTAGTCAGATGTTTCCTCATTGTTAGACTCAGGCTGTGCATCTGGGGCAGGAATACCCCAGAAGTGCCGCTGTGTCCTTCTCAGGGCATCATGTCATTTGTCTCATTTGGTAAAGGTGGAGGCCCCCAGGATTCCCCACTGTAAACGCACCTTTTCTTTCCTCAGTAATTAAGATGTAACCTGCAGAGACAGGGGCTGAGCAGTGCTGATGCTCTGTTCCCAGCAGACTCACTCATGGCTTCATGTCCCTCAGTGAGTTTTGCCTGAGTCAACTTGATATTTTCTCTAAATAGACATTTTGCTCAATTGATTATTTAAAAGGAAAATAAAACCCTTGCCTAAATGGAACACTAGTATAGTTTTTTTTTTCTTTAAAAAGAAAAAAAAAGATAGTATAAATACAATGGGAAAAAAAGTTAGCTGCAGTTGCTTTCTTATGACTGAGCTGAGGCTTGCTCTCTAGGAGAAATTATCAGGTATTTGGAAGTTGTTAAGGACTCATTAGCACCCAGCAAAGACTTTCTCCTTGTTGCCTCCAAGAACCAACCTTGCAAATGAATACTTTGCAGCACCAAGAAGTAAATGTGAGGCTCTCTACCTTGTGACACCCCCAAAACACCATGCATGCCTATCAGTGAAGAGTGACCCCAACCCATTAGGTGACATTAGGTGATTACTGGGCTGGAACACCCAGAAATGATTTTTAAGGATGTGTTTGTGCCAGACTTTTTGCATTTTGCCTTAAGTTCCATCAACTTCAGACTCCCTATTTCTTCCAGATGAAGCGGTCCTGGGGAACAGTTTCATAACCCAATCAACCTCTCACGATACAATAGACTTCAGAAGTATTTAATTCCAGTGGATCCAGGCTACAAAGGCCAGGCTCACACACAGTGAACTTCTATAGCCCTTGTCAGCTTATTTCTGGATGAAAACAGGAATTGATTTGCACTTTTATCTGCTGTATTTCACTCCCTCTCGGTAACCTAGCCCCTGTACCTTGTTTATTTTCCAACTTCCGTGACTTGGTGCTCATAAAACTTGTTAACCCTGCAGCCTCAGTCCATAACCCAGGAGTGGGGCACTTTCTTCCAATAAAATCTCTCCCAGGGTATGAAACAGATCTTTAAAACAGAGCTGCTCTGTCGGGGGTGAGAAGCCTTCAGTTCACCTGCCCATCCCCCATTCCCTCTGAGAATTCCCCACATCACTGCCGGGTCGCCAAGCAACGCACAGAAAGAGCGCAGATGGAGAACCACCATTCTAGAGCCCTATCGTGACTGCATTCTAGAGGACCCTGAAGGTGAACTCCAGTGTGCAGGGAGACTGTGCTCTAGAACACAGTGAGGGAACCTCTGTGGTGGGGGCACAGCGTGTTCCAGAGCACAGAGAGGCCAGTGCACTTCCCAAGCTCATAGTTATTCCTGCAGATTTACTAAGCACTTAGAAGAAAAGACATTTATTAAGCAGATGACCACCATGTGCCAACCTCTTAGAGCACCCCGGATTTCACTTAAATGTCCCGAGGGGTGTGACAAGATGGCAGGCAGCCCCACGTCACATCCGAGGATGCTCAGGTCTGTGGACACGAGAAGGTTTGCCCGGTCACTTAACCAGATGCACTGCCGGGCATCTCTGACCCCACAGGGCCATGGCGCTTGCAGGCAGGGCAGGCAGGGAGGAGGAAGCCCAGCCGAGCGGTGCCACCTCTTCCCACTCTAACAGACCCTGGGAAAGCTGTCAGGATGAGCTTCTAGGTTTAACTCACAGGAAGGAAAACCGGGAACAAGATGCAAACTGCACCCACAGGTCCATGTTTGTTTGGAACTTGGTTCTTGCTTTTTGTTGTGTTTTAATACACCTCCCTGCAGTGCTCTCCGGGGGAAGCTTACAGGAAGCATTTCCCAGGCATCGTGTGCCTGAGGGACAGCCCAGGCTCGGTGGAGGCCCCAGGACATGACGCTTCAGGTTGCTCCAGAGCTCTGCCAACAGTCTGGGCCCCTCCCGTGTGTCTTCGCTTTCACCTTCGCAGCAGGACAGGCCACACAGACCCTGCTGACCCGGCCCAGCACTCCACGCGTGAGCAGAGTCAGTGGAGGTGGGGTGACGGCTCCAGGTCCCACAGACATAGCCGATGCAGCCAGCACTTTCCCTCCCCCTGGGGCTCAAGCAGAGAGCACGGCACACAGTGACAGCAATGCTACCCTTGCAGCAAGCGCCAAGAGCTGGCAGGCCAGACAGACTCGGGTCAGGTCTCAGCTCTGCCAATAACGGGCTGGGTGACCTTGGGCAGGTCACTGTCCTCCCTGAGTCTCTGAGTGCTACAAGAGCAACTACAACGCTTTCTGGGAAAGACTAAGCGGGCTAACCCATGTAGAAAGCTTGGAAGAGTAGCCAACACGTAGTCACCCTCACCCAAGGTAAACCACTAGCAAAACGATTTGAAATCCAGCGCAGGTGGCAGAACCTACGCAGGAAAGGCACTGTTAGCTTCCGTTATGCATTGTATACACGTCTATATAGCATGGGTATGTTCAGACGCACATTGTGTCGCTGAAGCCCCAGCTATCCTTTGATTTAAGAAACAGTTCTCGTATATATACATACATTGTATACCAGGTTCAGATATACATTGTATCACTAGACCCCCAACTATCCTTTTATTTCAGAGTTTTCCCACACACACACTGAATATCTACAGATACAGATTGGATTACTGAAGCCCCATTTATCCTGTGATGTAGGAAGAAGCTTTTGCATGTGTATGTGTGTGTATAAAATTTCTCTGTGCTCAGGTATTACCTTATGTCACCGATTCCTCCCCAAGCTGTCCCCTGATCTAAGCAGTTTTCATACATACTCATTGCATATATATGGTTAGATATACATTGTATCCCTAAACACCCCTCACATTATCCTGTGATCTAAAAAGTGTTTTTCATACATGCACCTTATTTCTAAATGTTCAGGATACAGACAGACCACTCGCTTAGGTCTTCTTTAATATCTTTCAATAATGTTTCGTAGTTTTCATCATAAAAGTTTCTCACTTCCTTGGTTAACTTTATTCCCAAGTATTTTATTCTTTTAATGCTGTTGTCAGTGGAATTGTTTTTTTTTTAATTTCATTTTCAGATTTCTCATCGCTGGTGTATAAACACACAATTGATTTTTGTAGATCGATCTCATATTCTGCAACCCTGCTGAACTCTTTTACTATTATTACAGCTGAGCCCAAGATCAAAGGAGCCTGAGTTCCTGAATCGCCATGTGGAAAAATGCCTACCAAGTCCACAACCGAGTGTTGCGTGAACAAGAAATAGGCTCCTATTGTGTCGGGCACTGAGACTAGGGGGTTATCTGCGTAGCAGCTGCCATCACCTTAACTAACACAACATCCAACTTAAAAGTCACTTCCTTTCTTAATGACTCCCTCCTAAATTAGGAGCCTTCCCTTAATACTTTTCTTCGTGTTTCCTACTTAGCCTTATTAAAAATTGTAATTCTTTAACTCTTTGCGTCATTGATATAATGCCTTTCTTCCCCTAAGGGGGAGACTATAATGACTCATTCATCACTGCACTGCCTGCTCAGCACAGTATGTAACAGGTGCCCACTGCCTACTCGCTGAGCACAGGAACACATATTCCTCTCTTTGGCCCTTTGCCATGCTTTGAGCACTTCGTGCTAGGCGGGGGCTGAGGACACCTCACTGAGCCCTCCCAGCAACCTGAGAGTGCCACAATGCAGGAAAGGCAGCATCAGAGAAGCGAGGTCACGTCTCCACTGGCACTAAGCTAACAAGAGAGAGGACTGGGATTTGAACCCAAGTTTGAAAGCGTTCATCCACAAGATTCTGCTCAGCTGTTCTGCAAATTAGACTTCTTCACTGTTTTTACAAGATCTGGTTCTGCGGGCAGCACTTAGCTATTTCAAACCCTTCCAGAAAAAGTGCAGATCTGAGGGTGTGGGGGTCCCCATGGCTGCTGAGATCCCAACCAGGGACCAGCTGGTGAGAAATGTGGTGCCTGGGGTGTAGAGGGGGTGCCTGAGGGCTCCGGGGAACTTGGCTCTCTCTGCCTGCCTCCCCTTCATTTAACTTACACATGAGGAAACTGAGGCTCAGACAGGCTAAATAAGATAGCCAAGGTCACACAGCTAGTAGCTGGCAGAGCTTGGACTGAAACCAGGTCTGATCTGACTTTTCTCCTCTACCCACAGTCCAGCATAAGCAGGTGTGCCTGGCTGCAATGCACCCCTTGGAGATAAAGGAACAACCCCACCTAGAACGTCCTCAGGATTTACTGGCTGCCTGTCTGGAAGAGCGCCTCTTGCAATACATATATTTAAAGTTTTGCACAAGAGCAGAATATAAAACACCCATACATAAATATCTCCCTCTCTCCTCTCAGTCTCCAGTGCCACATTCACCCTGATTTATGGAAGCATTTCCTTGCAATAGGATATGCTGGAAAGTTTGAGCCCGACTCAAGAGAGAGTGGGGTATGTTAATTTCAAGGCATATTAATTAAAATGCAATCCAAGCTCTTTGGAAATAACACAGGAACCGTATTCAACGCTTGGTGCCAGTCCAGACAAAAACAGACCCTCCTGCCTTTGGCCAGCATGGAGACAACCTTATTATGTCTCATTTTCATCTGAAGACTTTCAATTTCATCATTCAAGGAGCTCAGCTTTGGGTATCACCTAGCACTTTTGTCATTAGTATTTCAATCTTTTCATCTTTTCAATAAATATTAAATATAGAAACTGCAGAGTCAGCTGGTGTTTCACTCAGGGTCCCAGCAAGAATCAGATGGTACATTAAAAGGAGGTAATTTGAGAAAAATTTAACAAAGGAACTGCCAAGATGTAGACAGAATTTAAGGAAACCAACAAGGGACCATGCAGAAGCCCCAGGTAGGAAGTGTGGCACCACTGCAGGGCTGCAGCGGGAAGGGGGGGGAACAGCCCCCAGACCCCAGAGGATGCAGCAGCAGAGTGGGGGCCACCGGAATGGAGCCACGGCTTTGGCGCTTGGCAGGAAGAGAGGTAAGGGAACAAACCCTCCTCCCACCCCCGGTCCCAGCCAGGCCTCCCACAGGCCGCACCCAAGCAAAAGGTGGAGCATGAGGAAGCCACTGGTGCGGCCGGTGCACATCAGGCTCCCGGAGCACAGGCCAGGGCAGGAAGGTGGAGGCGGGATCCCGAGGGCAAACAGAAGACACCCAGCACAGGTGGCCTCCTCTTTTTCTCTTTCTAGACCTGTGCCCTTTCTGCCTCAGTCTCCTCTTCTGGTAAACGGAGGTAACAGTGATCCTGGCACTGGTGACTTCGTTGTGAGGATTCAGAGAGCCCTCAGCAATCATGGCTGCTGCCAGTACCTGTCCCAGCCACGCACGCACAGGACCGCAGGGGCTGGAGGCGTACAAGACTCGGCTGTTGAAGTGGAGTTCGTGTCTTGGCCCCTACTTCCCCATGCTCACCTAAGCACCATCTGAGACCCCAGAGCCACACACCCCACGTTCCGCGAAGATAATAACAGCACCACCGCCAACAATACAACTACCTAAGAGGACCGTTGCAAGGGTTAAATGTACGCTAAGCACTTGGAGCAGCACGTAGACCAAGGCGAATGCACTTGACTGGAAAACGCCTCCAGTCTTCCCGGTCTCAGAAATGAGACGCTGCTCTCCCATCAGGAGGTGAAGTCTGTTCCCTGCCCCTTCAGCCTGGGCTGGTCTGTGACGTGCTCTGGTCAATAGTACAGAAGTGCTTGCACAGCAATTTGGAATCCAGGCCTCCAGGGGTCTCGCCCCCTCCCTTCAGGACCCCCCTGCATGCACGTGTGGGCAAGCCTAGCCAGCCTGCTGAAGGGTGGGGGTCCACACAGGCGGCGACGGGCCACCCCCCACCGACGGGCCCCCAGCCGGCCCAGCAGACAACCACAGATGCCTGGATGAGCCCAGCCAGGACCGGAGGAACCTCCCCGCTGAGCCCAGCCCAGAGTCTAAATGGAACCATGAGTTAAAAGGTGGGGTTTCAAGCTGCTGTGCTTCGGGGTCGTTTGTTTCGCAGCAAGAGTGAACTGACACAGTGAGCACTCGGTAACTGGCAGCAGCCGTTACTATTGCTGCGGTTCCATTAGTAGCAGTATTAATCTGGCTAATAGTACTATTACTAATCTCTCCCCACAAATACTTGCACAGCTCCCAGAGCCATGAACTCCTCATGTACTGTCATTCAATCTTCATAACCACCCTTCTAGGTCGTGTTGTGGTCTCCGTTTTACAGCTGAAGCAGCAGCTTTGGGAAAGGGACTTGACCCTCATCTGGGACGTGAAGAGCCAGGCCTGGGGCCAGTGTCTAGTGCTGTCCCACCGTCTTTGTCTGGCCTCTTGGGATGGTCACTGCGCATTGCCTGGACTTTCTCTAGAGCATGAAATTATCTGAACACTTTAAATTTTATTTTAATAACTTAGCTATTACAGGATGGATGGTGACAGGACACTCTGCATGGTGTTCCTTCTACTTTGGTTCAGCTATCCAAAGCAAACCCTGTATTGGCCTGGACTTTTTCAATGACAGAGGCTCAAATGATGTTATCAAGACTCTGCATTGATGATGTCCCCAGTAACACCAACAGAAGTGCTGCAGCCAGTTCCAGCTGATGACCCTTGGTCATCTGCCCACCACTGAGCTGTCCCATGTGTTCAGGGGGGGAGTGGCAGTTATCAATAGGTCTTAAGAAAGTGTTCAGTCTGGGTCCGGGAGGAAGGAAGTTGGGGAAGAGGATCTCCCCCGAGAAAATCGGGATGCTATACCTGAATGGGAAGGACGGCAGCGGGGCCCACCTGAGAGATCTATGCAGTCCCAGCTCTGACCTCTGGACTGGCCCCAGTCCAAGGAGGGTCCTGGAACTCCCAGAAGAGGAACAAGCCTCATACTCTGACCACGTTCAATCCTGGTACCTTCTAGAAGGTCAAAAGACTTTACACATCAAAAGATCTGGTTGACAGATTCACTAAAGTAAGTGAATCTTCTGTCATATTAGGCACCTTCCCAGCGCACTGTCCTAAAATAGCTGTAGGTCCTTCGGTAAATCACACAACTTCCTTGAGTCATTTCCTCATCCATCAACTGAAGAAACCAGTGTTGATACTGGTATCAGTAAGAGAGACCATAAATATAAGATGTCCTAGACAAATATCATGGCTAAATTTTTCATTTCTCTTTTACTGATTTTTTTATATAGCATTTCACAAAACGGACTGAAACGAAATGACATTATCCTGATTTGCTTTTGTCACCAAATGGGAATCTCACTCATGCCTCGGTCTGTATGGTGTCAGCATCCAGTTACTGTCACTTCTCAACACTCTTCCTGTCTTTGGAACTTGGTGTTTCTCGGAGGACAGTCTGACAGCTGGAAAGCATCACAGGCAGGTGGCTTTGGTTCATTTCTACAGATAGAAAAGGAGTTCCAAGAATCAAACAGAAAAACGCTGAGTCAAATGTCAGCCTCATGATTAGTCACAAAGGATCAATTTGTTCATAATAAACCAAGTTGCTACAGCATATGGTTTGAAAAGCCCCCACCACCACCCCGATACAGAAGTGAAGCTGTGTCAGCGATGGCAACAGTGACTGGCAGTTCTTGACCAGCACTACGTGCTCTTAGCCCTTCGTGCACTGATGCATCTAATCCTTCAGTAGTCCTGTGGGGTGACGGTACCACCCCCATTCTAAAGATGAGGAAACTGAGACTTAGGGGCCCAGGGAAGTAACTGGGTGAGAAAGGAACAGTCAGGCAAAGAAAAGAGAAAAATAAGGAGGGAGAGAGGAAAGGGAAAAAAACAAACGGCCTCCAAGGTTTCTACAAAGCTTCTTATTTTCTTTCTTCCCCTTTAAAGGGTGCGGTGCCACCGCTGAGAAGGAAGAATGGGCACTTCTGCAGTTAAAAGGGCATCTTTCCATGTTCTCTGCCATCTTTAGCTCTGTAATGAAAGAACTTCGGGTTCTTACGTAGAAAATTTTTCTCCTCCTCAAAAAGGTCACTGGAATAATCTTGGCTGGGGGTTGGGGGAGGGGGACTGCCATCTAAAAATTGTCCTGTTTTCTTAACGTGGCAGCTTTAAGTTTCCTTCCTTCATTTCTGCACAGCAATGAAGTACAAAGAACGCCGGCTGCCCTCTCCCAGCAAACGACCACATTAAAATTCATTCTCTCCTTTCGTCTTTTTACTGTTTATTTTACAAACAGAGACACAGTGTCTGAAAACTCCAGTAGCTCAAAGACACACTTTTCTAGTGAAACCTAACTACTTTCCACTTTTATATCTGAAAGTGAAGCAAAATCTTCCTTCAAAAGAATTTTCATCCAAATGGATCTACTTTCCAGGGGAAGTGGGAATCTCACTTACTCATCCAAAATCCGTAAACCCGCATCGATTTCCCAAAGCCCCATATGATGCAGGTCTCCCTCTGAGAAAGCTAAAGCTGAGAATTCACAAATGAGTGCTGGGGTCAGGGAATAAGCAAGCTATTCTATTTTTCATGAATGCAAATTGAACTCACACCCTCAAGGAAAATGTAGAGGCATTTGGGGGCCATTTCTTTACAGATTAGTGGAGAGGTGAAGATTTCTCAAACAGGACCCAAAAAACCACTAACCAAAAAGGAAGATGGATAAATTGGGCTCTATCAGCATTAAATACTTGTGTTCATCAAAAGATAACAATTTAAAAGGTCGAAGAGTAAGCCACAAATGGGAGGGGATAGTTGTAATTCACGTATCTGAGAAAGTACTTGTATCTAGAATATACAAAGAATGTCAGCATGGGGAGGGTATAGCTCATCGGTAGAGCACATGCTTAGCATGCATGATGTCCTGGGTTCAATCCCCAGCAGCTCCGTTAAAAAAATATGTAACTAATAATTAAGCCTAATTACCTCCTCCCCCCCAAAAAAAGAATGTCAGCAAATCAATAAGAAAAACGGAGTATTCAACTAAAAATAAGCAAAAGCCTTGAAGAGGCAACTCACAGAAGATGTGAATGACCTATAAGCTATGAAGCAGTGCTGAACCTCACATTTCACTGGGAAATGCAGACACTGAGATACCACAGCGACACACCCACCTGAATGGCTAAAGTCCTAACAGACCGATGCTGTCAGCTGGGGCCACTGGACCGCTCGTGCATGGCCAGCGTCCACAGTGCCGCCATCTTGGTTAAGCGCTTATCGTTATCTACAAAGCTAAATGCACAGCTACCTTGTGACCCAATGATCTCTTCCTAGGCATACATGCGTGAGAAATGAAGACCTCCAAATCCTTATCTCAGGGCCTGCTCCTGTGGGGACCCCCAGGAAGACCCCTCACTTCAGAATAGACCAGTTGTTAGGGAAAAGGGCTCTGGAGTCAGACAGACCTAAAACTAAATCCGGTTCTGCCGGTACCACTATGTGATCTCCAACAAGGGATTCAAGCTTTAGTTTCTTCATCTGTAAAATGGAGGCACCACTGGAAACAATTTACAAGATTCCTGGAGCTGTGATGAGCTAACGCACACACGGCCCTTCTCACGATGCTCGGCAGGGAGTCAGCACTTTCACGAGTGCCATGTTACTGTTATCATCAACAAAGTCTGGAATCAAGTCATGTTCATTCTACAATGCAGAAAAGCCAGACTATTTCTCACATTTTACATGCATAGCTCTTCTTTTGTCTTTGTTTTTGTTTTGAGAGGGTTTAAAGAAATTCATCAGTGACTCTACTTGGAACCAAGCATACTGGGGAAGGTACATCAGACTGTAGCAGTGACAGGAAATAAATGCTAAAACACTGGTTGAAAAGATTCCATTTCATTTATATGTTTCTCTACAGAGACCACACACTGTGAAAGATAGTTGTGAGATTAGGTTATTTTCTGGAAGAGCAAATTCACCTCCTCTCTCTCGACAAGACTGATTTATTCCACAAGTTTATCCCAGGCCAACTAAATTCAAGCAGGCTAATTCAAAGTTACATTTGAGCAGAACCAAGGTCCTTTCATGAGCACTTTCCAGTTTTTCTGACGAGCACATTACATGTTACTTGTCTTTACTGTTACAGTCTTGCCTCCGTTGTTTGTTGGCATAAGGGGAAGATTATAAACTTACTGAACATTTTTCCTTTTTCATGTCTTTCATGTGTGATTTTCAGATCAAGAATGTGATTTGCTCGTTTAGAAACTGTCTACCTGCAGGAAAGAAAAACTTACAACAGCTGACATTTTTAATGCAGCCCCAAATAAACAGTAGGCAGCCTTCCTGGGAGTGGCTAATAGGATGTCACTTAAGAAATGGCACATTCGGTCTGCCCCCCCCCCCCTCTAGTTTCACTGGGGTCACTTGGAGAGAATCTACGCTGGGAGTATCCAGCGGCCTCGTTACAAGCAGAAGACACACAGGAAGCTCAGGTCACGGAGGGATGAGAGGTCAGCTGTTAAGGTCTGGGCTCAGACTTGGGCCCCTACAACTCAGCACTGTACTGTTCTGAGTGACCCAGGAGGCACAGCTTTACCGCCCCGCACCCCCAAGCCATGGTCTTCTCTGTGACGGAGAGGTAGTAACGGCACCGGACTCACAGAGTTGTCAGGATGCTTAAATGAGATACTGCTGGTCAAACGCCACCAGATCTGGCTTCCAGAAGCTGTCACTGAGACAACCATTCAAGTCAGATTGGTGGGTGCTCTGGGGAGGGGAGACCACCACTTTCTGATCTAGCGGTAGCATTCACTCATATTGCGTATCTGGGTGTGGTATGAGTGCCTTCTCTTTGTGATAGGAGTACACATCAGTTAGAAGGCATTTTGGGGCAAGGAACTGAACGCTAAGGATGGTTTACATGATAAAAACATACAGCTGTATCACATTTTTGGAAGTCTCTAAGTAGGTGGTCCTGGGGTTGGTTTGGCAACACAATCACATCATCTTTGCTCCCGCCCTTTCCATTGTTCTGCTCAGCCATCCTCAATTTTTCTCCCTGAGGTTAGTGCCTCGTGGTCTGAAGACGGCTGCTGCAATGCCAGCCACTTCAACCATACTCAATGGCAGGAAGAAGAGCGGGCCAGGGTAGTAAAGAAGAATCTCCTCACACGACCTTTACATGACTTCCTTTCCTGTATCAAGGAAGAAAATGCTTCCCCCTTCAGCTTACTGGCCGGAACAGGGCCACTTGGCGCCCCGGCTTCGGGGGGGGGCTGAGAAAGCACACGTCTGGACCATCCAGGCCTTGGATTGGCAGAGGCTTTGGTGTAGCTAAGGGTGTTGGATTGTGGTGAAAAATTTGGGGTGCCCAGCCCTGTGCGGCTGAGTGAACAAAGGACTGAGAAGAAATGCTGCACAACCAGACCGCCCAGCTCCCCCAGCCTTCCCGCGAACTCCCTGTGCAAGCACCTCACCCCTCTGAGCATCCCCTCAACAGCGAGAGGCTCCAAGCAACTTCCCAGACAAGCAACACAAAGTCAAGCCCTCGGCACTTTCAAACACATAGAAAAGAGAATAAAGATTATTGGGCAGTGAAGTACTGACTGAGCACGTTAATTACTGAGAGAGTGAGCTCGTGAAGGCTTTCCGAAGGAGGGATTCTCTATAAAGCTGGGCAGGGGCACAGGGCAAAGCATGCCTTTGGCACTTCAGGGGTTTGAGCTGCGTGTTGAAGGATGGGTTGGTTTGGAACAGTCAAGAGAAGGGGGAATTCCCAACAGAACAGGGTCAACAAAAGAGTGGAAGGTGGGAAAGCCCAATGTTTATTTTGAGGTCAGTAAAGAGACAAACTTCACCCGAAGCAATGTTCTCAGCAGACTCTTCAGCCCCAAACTAGTCACTCACGATGTACAGGAAGGACAGGGTTCCAGGGTCTATTATGTTAGGAGACAACTTATGCTCCAGCCCAAGGCATTCAATGGGAATATAAGGCGACCCACCCGAATAAGTTAAAGTTTGCAGCAGACATGTTAGAGAAGTAAAGAGAAACAGAAGTTTACATATTTAGCTCAACACGCCCTGATACTGTCATTTCATTATGTAATCAACATAAATAATGAGACATTGTGCCTCCTCCTTTTTCATGCTGAGCCTGTGAAAGCCACAGGACACCACAGCTCGGACCGGCCCACACGGCAGTCAATGGCCACACGTGGCTGAGGGCGGCTGCGTCGGAGAGAGCGCTCTCACTTACGTGGAGACTGACAAGCCACACCCTCTCCTTCTTGCCTTCTTCCTTTTTTCTCTTAGCACTGCTTGCTGAGAACTAGTGCCACAGAGAGCTCACAGGAGGCGTGCCAGCCAGCACACTGCTTCTGGTGCTCTTCCCCCAAGGACCCCCATGGCAGGAAGCGCCAGCTCGGGCCGGGAGGGGTGGTACGAGGGAGGGATCTGCAGTCTTCACTCGAGCCAGCCTGCTGCCAGTACAGAATTTCTTTGAAGTCTTCTGTTTTACCCTAAAAATTTATGGAGATTTTACATTCTACTCCAGAATATAGACATGTTTGTTTGAATACTGAAAATGTTTTGGATTACTTGGCGTCTAGGGAAAATCAAAGCTTACCATGTTTATACTGTAACTCTCTCTGCCCGTTCTGTCTACCCTTGGGGTTATGTATCCTCCAGTTTAAAATGTACAGGATTCCCTGATCTCCAAGTTTCCTTCCAGCTCTGGATGCCCAAGAATTTTTAAAAAATTAACTTGGAGAGTCAGATCCCTTGCATTTAGGCAATCCATCATCCTGTGTAAAGTTGTGTTTTGGGGTTTGTTTGTTTTTTTTTTTTTTTTTTTTTGGTTTTTTGGGTTTTTTGCTATTTGGTTTTTATTCCCCTTAACCATTTTAGCCTAGGATGACTCACTAGCTTGGAGGCTTTGGGTATCAGATCTTCCAGTTGCACCCTTTCCTCTGCTAGTAACTCTTCCTGTTTGTGCTGAAGATAATCCCTGGCTCTCCTAGAACTACCCCCTGCAGACGCCCCTGAAAGTACCCCTAGAAAACGCTTCCTCCTGGAAGACAGGTGGCTCTTCCTGAAACTACTTGTGAAAAACCAGCACTTAGACATACTTTCCCAATATAATTATAATTTCTAGTCTTCGTGAGAGGCACTTTGCTGCCACTAACTAAAGCGGTGAATTTTATAATTATTACCAAAATTTTATATATAAATAAATATATTGTATATTTATAAATAATATTATATTTATTATATATATAAAAATATTTAAGGTACAAAATTAATTAGTAAAATTATAATAATTATATAAAATAAGTGTTTTTAAGTAAATAAAACATAAAATTATATAAATATATAACATATTATGGCCATGGAAAATTTGTTATGAATAAATAACAAAATATAATTCTGTAAGGTAAGTATCTATGTGTATAAATAAATGTATACATTGTAAAATTACATTTAAAAAATGTTTAAGCTTACCACTAATAAGGATACCACTAAGTATCTTTAGCCTAAGCCCTGAGGCTTGAGATGACCATGGGGTCCCAGGCAGCACATGGGAGTCTGTGCCTCCGCAGAAGCTCATCCAGACCCCAGCGGACCTGAAGGGCTCCCAGCGGAGCTGGGGGCCTCTGAGACGGGCAGTGCAGCTTCTTGTGGCAGGCTGTATTCTCCAAAGACGGCCACCACAACATCTCCCAGGCTACACACTCTTTTGCGGATGTGATGTTGACATTCCTCCCATCCACGTGTGGGGTCTGTGTCCCCTCCTCTTGAACCTTGGGGGAGCTCTGTGACTGTCTCGACCCATAAAGCATGGTGGAAATGATCCCCAAGACGAGCCCATAAAAATTCACGCCACCTCGTATGCCACAGACCCTGCCTCCACGATGTGAGGAAGCCCAGGCAGCCACAGGGATGTCCAAGCACAGGGGTCCTGGCTGGGGGGCCCAGTGGGTTCCGTGCACAGCCAGCATCACCCATCAGGTGTGTGAGTGGACCAGCCTTTAGACGGTTCCAGGCCCCAGCGATCAGGTCACCCCGGCTGTCAAGTCTCTTCGGCTGACACCACACAAGGCAGAGGTGAGCTGTCCCCACAGAGTCCTGCCCAAATCACAGATATATGAGCAAAACAATGAACAAATGGTGTCGTTTCAATCCACTAAGCTTGGGTGGTTTGTTACACAGAAATCGATGACTGAAACTCACAGAGGTTATGAGTAGCCTTCAGGGTCTGAGTCAGATCTGCCCCTTGCTGTGCAACCTCACCACACACACAGCTCCACAGTCACACCCACACCACACCACACCACACACACACACAGTGCTGAGGCCGTGCAGCTGAACTGCAGGTGATGGGCACTTCTGCGAGGCCCCCAGCGCGCATCTAAGTGAGCGCCCATAAGTGGTGGCCAGTCACGAGCAGCTCCGGGGTCAGCACGAGTAACAGTAATATTGTGATCACGGAGGGCGCTTTCTCTGTGTTCGCTCTGAGCCGCCTCTGCTCTGAGCACTGCTCATCCACCCCACAGCAGCTTGAAGTCCTGAGGACCCTGCCACCCCTCTTCCCAGGAGGGCAAGGCCACACAGGAGAGGAGCAGAGGAACCCCAGGCTCTCATCACGTTTCTACCCAAGGTTTGGCAGCAGAGCTGTCCCAGGACAGAGCTGCGAGGTGGGTGTGGCTGTGCGCCAGTACGGTTTGCTGCAGAATTTGCAGCGAGTTTTATGACCCAGTCTGTCCGGGATCCCACGGGGCTGTTAATGATATACAATATAAGCACTGATTTAACATTCTGAAATCCAACAAATTCTGAATTCTGAAACAGATATGGCCCCCAGGGTCTCAGATAAGGGACTCAAATAAGAGACTTGTGGGACAGATTGTTTGGATCACGAGTCCCAGTTTGGGACCATTAAGAACAACAAGCCAGGGCGCATTCATGAGGGCTGTGCTGGCGTCTCACACGGATTATCTCATTATTGCTCACACCCACCCAGGGGTCAGCAAGCCAGGCCCACACGGCTGCAGAGACGCGTCCAGCCTCCAGCCACGCTCAGCTGACCGCCTGCGAGGGCCGGACACATGCTCCAGGCCTTGGCACCAACCGGGTTTCCCAGAGCCAGCGCCCCCCCTCACTGGTCGACAGCAGGCTTCACATTAAGCACCAGATTAGAGCTGTTTGTCACGGGATTTGCAGGGCTTCCCCAGCAGGCAGGAGAGCCGGCATCTCCCCAGGACGTTAATAACAGCTGTCAGAGGTTCCTTCAGGCCATGAGTACACACAGCTAGGCTTGGGGGTTGGGGACAGAGAGGATGGGGATGGGGAACAGTCCAGGGCGCTTCTGCCAAAGAGGGGGAGGGGGCCCTTGCCCCAGACAAATCCCCTGTGCTGCCAATCCTGGGGCTGTCGGCTGCTTTGCTCCTGAAATGCCGTGCCTCTTGCTAAGATCTCGGTTCTCAGGTACGTGGATCCGGCTGTAATCCAGACCCTTCCCTTTACTCTGGGGCTTTGGATGAGGCACTAAAAGTTGCCGTGCCTCGGTTTCCCTGTCTATGAGGTGGTGATGTTAACAACTGCTTGTACAGACGTTATAAACCATGAAGGAAGCCACAGGCCACGAGACTCACGGAAGCAAAGTTCAAGGGCTGCAAAACTCACAGTGATACAAGTGGGTGGGTGAGCAGCTGGGGAGACAGGCGCCAACGAATAAGGAGGACGAGGGGACCCGAGGGTGCTAGGAATGCTCCGCATCCTGACCTGGGTGGCAGTCACACAGCGGGACGCGTATGTGGTAACTCCCCGAGCTGTGTGCGCGAGTGTGCTAAATTACACCGAAGCCACGCCTCAATGAAAAAGGGAAAAGGAAAGTGCCAGCACATCTAAGGGCTAAAAAGAGAGCAGCTCAAAGCGTTTGCGCGTGGCCTGGGCACACAGACCGCCTGGCTTCAGCCAGCAAGCAGACCAGCGCCTGTGAAAGTCCAGCAACCGCACGCCCTTAAGGCTTTGCCCTTTTTCTTGACCAAACAGGGTTCTTTCTGTTCGATTTGGATGTGCCTGCAGCTTTCTCTCCGGTTCTGGTATTTTTCTCTTTTGAAGGAAAAGAGGAGCTGGGGAGTGGAGGGCAGGACAGAGGGAGGCGAGAGAGTTGGGACAGGGCCAGTGTAACCAGCTGCCTTCCACAGCATGGTGTCAGCACACGCACCCTGGAATTTCCCATGTGCTCCTGGGCTCAGCTTGTCCATGAAGCCCCACATCCTGGGAGGGGACCTCAGCCTCCCCACATGCAGCTCCATGGTCAAGGGCTGCCTCCCGGTGCAAGACGATGGCATGACCAAGAAACGGTACTGAGATATGGTGGACAATGGCTGTCATTTGTCCCAGGAATGGGTAGGTCCTGGCTCGGTGCAGATGAGGCCCAAAACCTTCCCTCCCTCCAGGCCCAAACACCTCCTGCAGATTCTTAAAACACTGCTGTGTTTATCTAGAGGGCCCGTCATGGCTCTGCTGAGGCTGATGGTTTTGAGTGGACTTGCTTCTCACCTCCCAGGCAGGAGGTCTCTGTCCTGTCTCTGCCAGTGGTCTTGGCAGGGGGAAAGCAGGGGCCTGGGGGACACTGCACTTGCTGCCCCCTGCCTGAGCTCACTGACCATCCAGGAAGGGTAAGGCCACCTGGACATGGCTGGCCATTGAGCTGCAGTAATCCAGAATCATCTCCCTACCTTGAGGTCGTTAACTCGATCACACACATGGAGCCCCTTTTGCTCTGTAGGGGCACATGGTTATGGGTTCCGGGGCCCAGTGGACATCTCTGGGGGAGTGTGTCATCCTGCCTGCCACATGGGTGTGCGCAGGCTCAATCTGTCCAAGCAGAACGAACAGCTTGAGCCTCAGAAGTTTTGCACCGGTTTGCACTCCAGCCCACAGAGCGCGAGGACTCCTGTCTACCCACAGCCCGCCTTCCTGCCTTTCAGCTCCTCTGCCTTCTCCCAAGGGATCCTTCTCAATCACACAGATCTACACCCTGAATATGAAATTAGACTCAAATTTATTAATGCTCCCCCCTCCAGAAGTGACATCAAAAAGTAAAACACCCAATTGATAATATCTCTTTCAAAAGGAGCAGTTTGTGAAAAAACAAAATATTAAGAAATAACCATTTTGCAATCATGAAGAATTAATCTTCCAGAATTCCACTTTTAAAACTAAAATCTCAGATTCCATTTCACAGGCACTGGAATGAATTTCCTGCCCGTGGTTGGAGTGAATTCCAGAAGTGACAGATGCCTTAAGGATAAAATTTTAAAGAATCTAATGGTGTTTTTTAAAGGCTATTTGTCGTCCCTGAATCTAATCCTGAACTAAATAAAGCAGACGTAAATGAGATCAGCGCAACCAGCAGGCAAAGTTACAAATGATCATGAAAAACTCAGTACTGTGTGCAATGATATTTCACAGGCAGATGTCTGTTAAAATTCATCAGGCTTTAATGTACCCTCCACAGGTGATCAAAAATAAAGACAATAACATTCTATATTTGTACAAAAAAAAAAAAGAAGCATCCCTGGTTAGGTCACATCACCACTATGTCTGACACCTGGGAGAGTCCAGCCTCTCCATCTCAGAGGACAAACACCTGTGCGATAAACAGGTCTCTAAAGTGTACACCTTGTAAAACACAATCAAAGATAACGCCCAGTGCTGACAAGGATGTTGTGAAATGGCCGCCTTGTGCCCTCCCCATGGGAACAGAAAGCAAACCAGCCACTAGTCCCAAGAGCTTTGACAACACTCGGATACTTTGATACCATAATTTTTACTGGGCAATTCTCCCAGGGAAATAGTTCTAAATACTTCACGTGGGAAGTGCTGAATAAACAGTCACTCGGGTGAACTGAGCTGGACCTCGAGGCAGCTGGGGGGCTGGACAAGAAGGAGAAGAATCAGAGGTGAGCTTGGGTATGACTCACACACCCTTGAGGGAAATAACCAAATATGAGAGCCCACAGGAGGGAGAGCAGGTCCAGGGCTGAGGAGGGACATTCCTTCCTTCCTGGTGGGTGGCCGCCCTGTCGTCACCCCTCATCCCTCCATCGGAGCCCCCCGGGCCTCCCCTTCCCATCATGTGGAAGGGTCACTGCCACTACTTTCCTGCAGAGCAAATCATAAACAGCAGAGAGAGAGGGAGGACGTGGGGGAGAGAAGAGCCTGCGTCAGAGAAGGGGCGCGGGGGAGCGGGTGCAGGGGAGTGTGGGAACGAGGGAGGCACTCCAGGCACTGAGGAGCACAGGCCTGAGCCGGGGGCAGGAGCTCAAAACAGCTGCTGTCGCGTGTACTCAGGTGGAGAGACCACATTAGACCCTGGTCCCCAGTTGGTGCCCTTGACCCAGGTTAGCTGCCCGGATACAATGCAGAGTGTGCCTCAGACAGAGGAGCACAAGAGCACCTTCCTCCATCCTGCTGCCTGGAATATGGATGCAATGGCTGCCACCTTGGTCCTCGGGCCACGTCCTTGGATGACAGAGTGGTGAGGTGGCAGGAGCCTTGAGCCCTGAAGGCAGCGTGGAGCGCAGGCACCCACCAGCCCCGGTGGCCTGCCCCCACCTAACTCCCATCACGTGAGGGAGAATCAATATCTGTGACTTTTAAGCTGTGTTCTTTGCCAGCTTCCCCCACACAGAGCTGAACCTAAGCCCAGCTAGCACGATGACCAGGAAGTGAAACAGACAGTACTTACGTCACAAACAGCAGTGCTCTAGCCATTGTCATCGTCATCGAAATGACATACAGTTGTAACATCGTATCACTCACAGACCTGGACAGACAGGGCCCTTACCTCCGGATCCACACCTCGGGGCCCCCACACTGGAGCACAGACATCAAAATTCTCTCAACTCCCTCCAGTGGCTGGGACCAGCCAGGTGGGCAGCGCCGTCCAGCTAGATACCCCCAGCCAGGACGGGACCCACCTGGGCTTTGGTCTTCATTCCCTCCCACTCTCCAACTCCCTACCCTATAGAAGAGGTCGACCAGATGCTCTCAGAAGTCTGGGGACCTGTGCCTGTGGGTCACCCAGGATTCTATAGTCATTGACTGATGCAGTCTATTTTATGCAGGATCACATGAGGCTGGGCCACCAGAACGGTGCTGACACTCTGCTTTGGAGTCATTCAGATTGTTTATTAAGACAAGAGCTCTGTGAAAATACCTGCCTGGGGCCCTGCACATGCTAGGGGCAGACCTGTCGTTGCTATTATTAAAGGCAGTAATTACATATCAATCCAAACCTCCGTAGCAGTAAAGCCAACCCCTCCTCCAAAAGCGGAGGGATTTGAGGACCAGCTTCTAACAGCCAGGCGGGGACAGACCATCAGTGTCCCACAGGGTCCCACTCCTGGGGAAGCAGAAACCCAGGCATCTCCCTCCTCACCGCCTTCCCTCCCAACCTGCCATCCTGGAGGCTTCTCAAAAACACAAGCTGCTGCTGCCCTCCCTCTCACTCGCTTTCTCTCTCTCTCCGTTTCCCCACCTCGCTTAAAATGGTTGCCTGGAGCTTCCAAGTCCAGCGAACACCAAGGAGGCATGGGCACTCCAGGAGCAGCAACACTGACAAGGTGGCTTGGGCGCTGCCAGGCACCAGTGCTCCACACACAAACTCACTTCGTCACGCAGCCACCCTGTGCATTGGTGCCTGAGTGTGCCTGGTTTACAGGTGAAGAAACTGAGGCAGAGGGCCCGCCCAGTGTTAGAATGTGGACAAGCCCAGACTCAACCTGAGGCTGTGCCGGGAGCCAGAGCCCCACATGGAGAGCCAGGAGGGAGGAGGAAGACGGTGAAGCAGACATGCAGGGAGGGAACAGAATCACATTAAACTGACAAAGTGTTTCAGCTATGAAGCAAAAAGCTAAATCGTGCCCTCAAACTCCCTTTGGATTAGAGTCCCCAGGGAGGATAAGCCGTCCATCCTCAGACCTCAGCCCCAGAGACCCTGTCTGACAGGTCAGGAGGGAGCCTGGGAACCGGAATTTTAACTCCCACGTGATTTGGCTGTGCCACAGGGTGAGGACAACCAGATTGAATTATCTCTAAATGCCCCCCCGCAACACATTCTAACCCTTCCATCACCTCTTGGGGGAGACAGTCCCCTCCCTGCCTCCTTAATGCAACACAGGCACAGCTTCTTGCACCTCATTTAAGCAGTACAGAGAAGGGACCTGAGACCCGGAGCAGGAGCGTGCCAAGGCCAAGGTCACCTGTGGGTTATGGACGAAGCTCACTGCCCTCGGTCCCTTCTCCCCGCTCCAGCTCCAGTCTGAACCCACCTGGGGCTGTTTCCCTCTGCCACAGAGAGCAGCCTCTGCTACGAACATGCATGTCAACACACAGAAACAGACAAGAGGACAAGGGCCCCACCTGGGTGCCCATGTCCTCCTAGAGCCGGGCCTGACAAGCAGCCTCGTCATTAACCCACCACGGCCCTCGCCAGCCCGGCAGCTGGGGACACGTTCCCAGGCACCTCCCGGGGAAGATGATGGCAGTGGTGCCGTCGGAGGGGCCGCCTGGGACTCGCTGGCCCGTCCAGCAATCTGTTTCCAATTCCCTGACACAGGGGCGATTTATCCTCCTCACTCGGCTGCTGCGGGCTCCGCATGCCTCAAGGATTACACGCTGAGTGAACTCTGTCGGCAGCAAGTCAACGGGAGGCAGGACAACGCGTTCCATTGTTCCCACCCGCCGCCCCAACGCCCTGATTGGCAAGAAAATGTCTCTGAGAGACGGACAGAAAGAAAACATTCCCCAGGCCGAGGTCTCCCCATCGGGCTAATTAGCTCCCAGCACAGAGACGGCTCTTGGCAAGACTGGCGGGCTGGGGGTCCTTTCTGCTATCACAAAAGCTCTCTTCTCCCTCTTCGGCCCTTGTGTCCTGAGATATTAACCTCAAAATGAGGGGGAGCCCAGGGGACCACTCTCCTCGACTTCTCAGGGCAGGTCAAATGGCAAATACTCCACCTACCACTGCTTATTCATTGTCACTATTACAATTTATTGAGCATTTACTATGGGTCAAACACCGTGCTAAAAATGCTACAGAACTACCTGGACAGCAGAGACTAGGCAGAAGACACTACACGATGAGTGGCTTCTCATTTAATCCGGACCACACAATGCCGGCCCCGTGTTTTGGAAGGGATGGGTGGGCAGCTGCCCCGGCACTTCCTTGGCCGGCCAGCACAGTGAGGAGCCTGGGAAGGGATTTGTGCAGCTGTGCAGTCGCCACTGAGAGCTCATCGTCACAGCCACGTGTGTATTGTCACAGTGGGTAAATAATGTCACAGACACAACAGATCCCACGAGGGTGAGTGCCCGGGCCACGTGGAACGCCTTCCCTCATGTGAAGGGTCAGGAGCAGTCACTGAGCAAAGGGGACCAGCGGAGGTGCCAGAGAGGGTGCCGAACTGAGGTCGATGAGGAGACGGGGTGCAAGCAATGCTGGCGTCAAGGGGAAGACGTGCCAGGCCCAGGAGGAGCAGAGGCAGAAAGGGAGAGACCACAAGGCCACCGCAGGAGGTGGGATAGAAGCCTGTCCCGGTCTCCCGCTCTCCGCACTCGGACCTCTCCTCGTGAAGCTGGCCCCAGCCCGCCTGCCCAGCCTCAGAAGACACTGCAAAAAGTCCACTGCAGGAGAAGCACTCATACAAGTGAGAAAACTCCTTTCAAGGATGGCAGTCACTTGTCACTCATTCTTCTCACACTGTGTCCTGCTCAGACATCACTAGTCAAACGTGGGCCCACTAGAAAGTCTCTACCAATCGATCAGAGTTTGTGCGAGAAACAAAATCCCTTTGCTGTACCAGCTTGGCTCGGGTAAATTTTCCCCCTCGAGCCCCTCTTATGTTTTTCACGGTCATAATTTTCCATCCTTGGGCCACCAAACAAGGCCCGAAGGCCTGGCGGCCAAGCTGTCCGTGACTGCAGGCTGCGTTCTCTGAACTGAGTCGGCACCTGAAGCACACATTGTACTTGAGGGTTTGGGGCCTTGGGCTTTTGGGCCATATGCTGGCTTCCCTGTGACCCATCTCTCTCCATTAGAAAGGCACGTGTAGGTCTCACGAAAAAGGAGAAACCAAGACAGGACTTGGAGTGACGCAGCGCCAGGCCCAGCAGACCCTCAGGCCAAACAGAGCTGACCAGGTGGCGGTACTGACGCAGTCTGCGGACCTGGCCCTCCCTAGGTTTCCCCCATCGCAGTCCCTTTGCTGTTATCTCCCAAGCAGCCCCACTGAAACAGAACGACGCTGCCCAGGACACAATCTCTGACCCTGTTCACACCTGCCTCCTCAAAGGGCTGCCTGTGCTCTTCATCTGCCCGTGTTCCAGCGCAGCAGGACATGTGGACGTGGAGATGGATGTCTCCCGAAATGATCCCTCTGGGAGGCAGGCCCAGTGCTGTGAAGCCAGCTGTGTGCTCATCTAAGAAGAGGGCAGGCGGCCACAGAAAACAGCCCTGCCCAGCTCCCTCTGCGGCAGAGGCATCCCAAAACCTTAGCTTCCTGCTGCCTCTCTCCCCCGGACCCTGGCGCCAGGTTTGTGCTTAACCCTGAAAAATGAGAAAGGGCTCGGCTGGGAAGCCAGAGGCAATGGAGCTCTGTAAAGAGACACTGAATTTTTAAAAAGTTAAAAATTAAATCATCAGTGACTTAGAAAAGAAACATTTCTCTCCAATTCAGAGGTTCTTAACCTTTGGAAGAAACTGGACCCCGCTGGAAGCCTTATGAAACTAAATGAGCCCTTTCTTGACGTGTATAAATACATAAAATTTGAAGGATTACCAAAGAAACAATTATATGAAAATACTGTTATCAAACTATTTTTAATTGTGACATAGTCACCACATATGTGCTTTCTTTAGAAACACAGATCTCAAAGACTCTAACAGCTCCTTTAACTCAAAGTAGCACTGAGCTCAAATTATATAAATTTTTTCTTTTTTTTTTTGCAGGGGGGAGGTAATTAGGTTTATTTATTTAGTTAGTTTTTCAATGGAGGTACTGGGAATTGAACCCGGGACCTTAAGCATGCAAAGCATGAGCTATACCCTCCCCACTCAAAGTATATTTCAAAATAGCAGCCATGGCTGTTACCATGATAGGCAATACCTGTGATTTCATTGGTGACAAAGTCACAGATTCTGTTGGTGCTACTGGCTTGTTGCCTTTGACCATAACAGAAGGAAATGCTACATTTTGGTGAGATGTTAGAGAAAATAAAGACGTAATGTCTTTTCACCCAGGTCCACTGGTCTCCTGAATTCTCTCCACAGCTAGCTTGGTCAGGAATTAGGAACCCGAGCGACAATCACAGCAGTCACTCCTGGCTGCCACCTGGATCTCCCCCAAGGAGTCAGCAAGAGAAAGCGCTTGGGACAAGCCTTTAGCACCTTCAAGCTAGCACGTGAAGGGTAAGATGTTCTAAATTTCACGTTGGGAAAAAAAACACCCTCAAAGTGGGGGAAATTTTGAAATAGTGTTCGTGGTTAGAGTAAATTTTTTCCCTGTTTTTGTTCATCTGTCTTCTACACATATATTTCTTATTATTAAATTTGTATAGTAAAAGGAGGCATTCACTGGATAGAGAGAGTTAAATTTCATGTTAAATTTTGCACAGAAGTACTGTTCGCATTTTCCACTATGGATGCACATTACATTTTAAAAGAAAAGCTACCAAAAATCATTGAGTTGTACATTTTAAATGGGTGAATCACATGGCATGTGAGTTATATCTCAAAGCAGATAAAAAAAACTTAATTAACTCACTGGTTTTTGGAGACTCAACTTGGATACACGTGATTGACTTGAACAACTAGTTAATTAAAGCAAATCAATCAAAAAACTTAAAAAGAAAAATATAAGACATTTGGGAAGTGTAAACATTGCTTAGATATTGGATGATACTAAGTAATTATTGTTAAATATTTTGGTGTGACAGTATTCTGATTGTGTTTAAGAGAAGTGACCCCGAGCATGCAAGTCATTTTGTGTTATTTCCTGCAATGCAAATGAATCTACAGTTATCTCCACATAAAATTTTTAATTAAAAAAACAGAGATCTTATCTTTCAGAGATACATACTGAAGTAGTTACAGATAAAAAGATACACTATCAGGAATTTGCTTCAAAATAATCTGGGCTTCGGGAGAGTGGGAAGCTGAGGCAATGCGACTGGTGAGCTGGTAACTGCTGACACTGGGTGACAGGCACATGGGACTTTTACATACATCTGAAATTTCCCATAAACATTTTTAAAAGATAACTTTTTTCCAATTAAAAGCTAACCTTTTGAAAATTAAATTTTAAAAACAATTGGATAGGCAGTAACAATGAAGGCAATCAGGTTTCTAGGGAAAAAAATAAGTTTTGTGTTTTAAAAACTCAAGAAAGAATGAATTACTGTTTGTCACTGTTTTCCTTTTGTTTTATAAGTTGAGGGGACTGTAAGTAACAACCTATGGTCCTTCCTCCCCTCACCAACATAAAGGGAAGGGGAAGGGAGGCCTTGCCCAGACCCCACCTGCAGGCCTTGGGTGCCCCAATGTGGGCAAAGGAGCCCTGGAATCAAGGTTCAGACCCTGGGTCCCAGGCCTACCTCAGCTGTAGCCGATCCCTTCCCCACTCCAAGCCTCAGTTTCCCCACTGTCCAAGTGAGGAATTTTGCACCAGAAGAATCTCTAGGCTTCTTTCCAGCTGGTATGTTCTGTGATCATCCGAGCCGTGTTTACTTGGGCTCTGGTGGAGCAGGGACTGGAGCCTGCAGGCCGCCCTCCATAACACAGGCTCTGACATGCCCCTTGCTGGGACCCCAGGGAAGTCACAGGCCCCCAACCGCTTCCCAAAATACGGGCGTTCCCTGCCCTGCTGTGGCCCAGCGTGCAAGGCTGGGCGGAGGAGTCGTACATGTACTCATCCTGATGGCAAAGGGCCAGGCCAAGGGTGTTTACAGGGACCCTGCAGCGAGGGCAGAGGGTGTGAGCAGTCGGCCCCTCTCTGGCCTGTCCAGTGGACACCACCCTTCCTTGGTCCTCACCCTGCCCCACCTTCAGGCACCTGCTGAGCACACGATCATCTTGCCAGCTACTCCCTGGCTGTGACTCGGTTAACTGCAAGCACATGGGACCTGGCGGAAGCCAAGAGTGACAAGAGATGTCTCACTAAGTTCGCAGTTCGATCCCGCAAGTCCAAAGCCAGGGCAAGCAGAGGTGGGAGTAGGAAGCTATCCGTATTCTGAGCAGCAATGACGGCGTGGAGACAGAACTGTCAGAGTCTAACCCCCAAGCCGTTTCTGTTTAAGACCTCAGTTTGCAGTCGCTTATTTCGGCAGCCCCAGGACACTCACATGCACCCCTGAAGCTGACCGCCAAGGAGCCCCTGATCCCCTCCTGGGCCTTTAACTCACCTTTCCACCCCAGGAGGGCTCAGCCCCTGCTTGTTGCAAGGTCTTCAGGACAGAGTCCCAGATGCACTACAAAGAGCCAACATATGGAAACCCAGCTGCCTTCTGGGAGTTGAGTCACAAGTCTTACTTCTTGCTAAGAAATAAACCCTAAAGTCATGAGAGGTTGGGAAAGGTCTGCAGCCTTAGAAGCCACGCAGCCCAGAGTCAATGCGTGAGTGGACCAAGGGCCTATAGCAGAGTGAAGAGGCTGGCAAATTCTATCTGGAAAAAGCAAGTGTAAAACTGGGCAACATTGTTAAAAGAAACAATGCCAGGGTTCTGGAAATTGAGCAAAGGCAGACAACAAACTGAGAAGAGACTATTCTTGAAAAAACGGCTTCAGCTTGGGGTAAGATCACTAGGAATCTGCAGCCTTCTCACCTTAAGCTGCCGCCAATCTCTGCAGAGCTCCCCTCCTCCCATCTCCCTCTGTCAGCAAGAAATGGGGCCTTACCAGCATGGAGCTGACTTTGAAAACCAGCAGCTGGGCTGCCAGTGGGGCACACTCAATTTGGGGGTGGGGTCAGCTAACAGCTGTGAGCTGGAAACACGCAGGGGAACCCCAGCTCCCATGTCTGGAGGCTGTGGTCTCATGGGGAAGGGCAGCGAGGCAGCCAGAAGTTGCACAGGGATCCGGAAAATGAGAGCAGCACAGAAGGTCAGGATAAGATCTCCCCTCATCCTTGCCTGTCTGGGAAATGAAAGCAAGAAGCCCACTGGGCAGTAAAAACAAAGGAGACTTGAGGACTGACTGACCCGTGGACATGCTCCCCAACCACAGAGATCCACCTGCATACAATGGAAGTCTTAGGCACAAGGCTCTGTGCACAACCTCAGCCAAATTCACTGGCTGAACACTGAGCTGTGCAGATATAGGGGGGACCACTGGGAGGTCAGGCTGAAAAATGAAAACAAGAATCACGTGAGTCTGAGTAGCGGCATCAGTGGCTGCATGCTGCAGGGTAGATGGATCTCACATTTCAAGTCCAAGAAAGTTACTTAAAAAGAAAAAAGAAAAAAGAAGCAAAAGCAGAAACAAAACAATAGTCAGAAATACAATTTAGATTCATACTTGCTGCAACATAGTATCTAAGATGACTGGCACCATGGAGGGGCCCATGTGGCAAGGAACTGAGGCCTTTTACCTACAGCCAACTGAGAAGCCGTCTTGGAATTTGATCCTCCAGTCCCAGTCAATCCTTCAGATGAGACAGCAGCCCCACTACCACTTTGATTATAGCCTCATGGGAGACTGTGAACCAGACCCCCAGCTAAGCTGCTCCTGAACCCCTGACCCTCAGAAACCGTATGAGATAGAAAATGCTTATTGTTGTATTAAGTGGCTGAATTTGAGGATATTTGTTACACAGCAATAGATTACTAATAAATCTGGCTTCTATAGTGGGGATGGGGTGGGGAAGAGGAAGGGCTATGTTTTCCCCTTCAGTGTAGGAGATATGAAATCTCTGAAAGAAATTTAAATTCAGTTCCACAAGCATATATTAGGCTCCTGGACCCACAGAATAGTATCCATGTGAGCATAATATTCTAAACATTTTTTTAAAGTCACCTATTGTTGTCTCAATTTGCTTTTTCAAGTGTGAAGGATTTTTTTCCTTTCTAAGCAAAGCAATAACGGCAAGATCTCCTGGAATTCTCTTCCCACGGATGGAAACACTGGGGTTATGGATGTTAAGTGAACTAAGAATTTATTCTTGGTGTCCATTAGTGAAATGAACACAGCCCAGCCCTGAAAGGATTCCACACTTGGGTGGCAACAAGAAAATCAAATAAAGCTGCACATATTCCAAAGAGGGGGCTGCCATTAAAAATGTGGTGCTAATTAGTTCCCTTGTAGGATCATCCCAGGAGCAGGGAGGAAGGACAAGAGAATTTGGGCTCTACTAGGCAAATATTTAGAACGTGTACACAAGCATAGCTGTGAAGAATGGAGAGAGAGCCAAATAGAGTGGCTGAATGGGCTGATGGCTGGGGAAGGAAGGCTGTCCTTGGACAAGACTGGTGTGAGCACAGTAGGGGGTCACCAGGATGGCGCCAGAGTTTCAGAAGAGAACATCGCAAGGCCAGAGTGTCACTTCCCACACTGTCCCTGTCCCACCATGAGATCCAAGGGGCACTCAGTTCAGATGTCAGAGAAAAGTGGTACCTGCAGAAGTCTGGGGATGAGCATCTCAATGGGTCTGACTGGGGCAGCCGTCGTCACCGTCAACATCAGCACCCATGTACCCACTGCAATCCCAGGCAGCCGGTACTGTTATTTTTCCCATATTATTGATGAAGAAACTGAAGATCAGAAATGTTGATTCACTTGCCTAAGGTCACACAGCTAGTGAGTCTACTAGAACCAGCATCCAAGCTTAGGCCTGTCAGACTCCACAGAGCCAGGTCTTAGCTACAATGATGGGCCTTCCACAACAGTTAATGAATAATGTGTCGGCAAGAATTCCCTCTGTGATACTTCAGAAGTACCAGTGCCCAGAATTCTGAGGCAAAGTCTCTAGCTGTTGGGTGTCATGTTGCAGCCCATTAAAAAGTCCTTAGGCAAACAGAGTTCTGGAGACTGTGCCATAGGGAGAGACAAAGAAGGGGGATTCTGTTTTTCTTTTTCTTCCTTTTTCTATTTTTTTAAATATCACCTAATTCCATTTAAGGCAAAGCAGTTTGATTTGAAGGGGAAAGTGGCTGATAAGGATCACAGCTTGTTGAAGATAATTGCTTTTTTTATCATTCCCCTCCAAAGTAATAGTTCATTCAAGGGTCCTTCCTTGATTTCTTTTGCTTTAATTAGATTTTTTTTTTGAATAGGTGAAAGTTTTATGTGACACAAAATGCAAAAGAAACAACTAACTATCCAGTAAAAATTCCTTCCACATCGTTCCCCAGTCACGCCATTTGCCCCCCATCTCTGTCTCTCCTTCCAGAGACATTTTCTGGTAAGTTTTTTTCCACCAAATGGTAGCAGATTGTTCACTAATTCTACATCTTGATTTGTTCACTTGACAACATATCTTAGGTAAGTGAGTCGCCATAAGTAAAGCAGGTAACACCATTCGCAGCACATGGTGGGTATTCAGCATTTGTTACTGTTGCTGCTACCATCACCATCCCCATCACCACCTCCATCCCCATCATCACCCTCATCTCCATCTTCATCATCATCACCATCTCCATCTCATCTCTGACTTCATCTCATCTCCACCTTCATCATCATCACTATCTCTATCTTCATCATCATCCCCATCCTCATCATCACCACCACCATCTCTATCTCCATCTCCACCATCAAGTCATTCCATATCAGGCAAGATGTCCTCTTTCTTTTTTCCATCCATTGTGCAGATATATCATAATACAACCAGTCCTTTTAATTAACACTTAGGTTGTTTCGATCTTTTAACACTGCAGACAAAGCTGCTTTGATAACTCCGTGCAGGTATCATTTTGCACATGTACAAGTCTAGTCCTAGGATAAAAGTCCTACAAGTGTGATTGCTGGGAACTGGTTGTGTGCATCTTAATTCCTATAAATGTGACCAAATTTCCCCCACAGAAATTGTGCCAGTATTACTCCCATGAAAGCCATGGTCCCCACACTCAGCTGCACACAGGGACTAGGCACCTTCGTGCGCCATCCAGCGCCCTACTCCTCCTGGGCGCCCCCACACCTCACATGCTGAAGGGTCCATCAGCCCCATCACTGCACCCTTCAAAACCAGCTCCTACAGCTCCCCTTCTGTTCTCAGCCTCACAGGCATCGCCACCTACAGCTCTTCCTCCACGATCCCCTCTCCTTCCCTTTGCCAACTGATGGCCTGTCCCAGGCCCAGCCTGCCTCTGTCCCTTTCGCCTGGACCACACCAGCATGCCCTGCACATCCTCAGCAGTGCAGGCCTCAGGGACATTTACAGGGAGAAGGCGCCAGAGAGTCTTTGCAGAAGCAGATTCAGGCAGAGGACGATTAGAGCGCTTGCTTGCAGAGCTGGGGTGCTGAAGTGGACAACCACGGTAGGAGGTGGCCTCTGAACGTCTGCCTCAGTTTGCCTTTTCAGACATTAGGGGTTTTCATGAGCAGATGATCAGGCATTTCAAGCCCAAATTGCACCTGCACCTGAGACAGCCACATCACTGGAGCATAACACTGTTCTCCCGGGAGAGGCAGAGAGAGGCTGCTCCCTCTGGGAATCATTCTTGAGATGCTTGGGCATTTGCCTCAAACCTTCCACTTTGCCTCGGGTACACAGATGGGGAAAGATGCCAAGGCTGGGGCAGGGAGACCAGTGGAAGCTTCCAGACTCCATGCCAATGCTCCTCCACCTTCTAGACTCAGCCCACCTCTCCTTGGCAGCCACCACCTCACTCCTGCTCGCATTCACAATATCGTGACCAGGCCAGGAGAGACACCAACAGAGTTACCCAATGGGGCACTTTTTCAGTTGGGAAGATTAACCAAGCATCTTAGAGAACAGTGGTATCTATGAGCCTTGGGTTCTCAACTTCCCTCTCAGAAAGGAAAGCAAAACTGGATTCATGACAGTTCAGGGTCCTAAGTGCCAAGTCCCTCCTGATGCTGAGAGTGTTGTCACCATGTTCTCAGCTTCCTCAGAAATCGTTTGCCAAGTTCACTCAACAGGACACACGACTGACAGATGAACTTAAGCGCTAAAGCTAGGGATTTGATCTCTATGTGTCATGCTTGAAATACAGGCAAAAAGACAAATATCTACAAAACCCAATTCTGGAGACCCAGCCAAGTTTTGTGAGAGAAAGTGGCTGAAGAAAGAACTTTTTTTTTCACCATTGAGTCACAGTTCACCCAGGAACAGAATTTAAACTCAATTAAAAGAGGCATTGAAACTCTATTTTATTTCTAGGGCTTCAGTAATGAGACATCTTGAGGCTGGAAAAAAACATATTTCTCTGGATTCTTACACTGGGGAACAAGACCATTCAGGGATGTTTGACATATAGGAAACAAAATAACAAAACCAAAAGCAAGCTCTTTAAATAAAAAGACTGATACAATATATTAAAAAAAAAAAAAAAAAAACAACTCTTGGCAACTATAATCAATGAAAAGAAAGGGGAACGTACAAGTAAAAAGCATTGAGAACCGAAAAAGGCAAGTCATATCCACAAAGGAGAGATTTTCAAAGTCGTAAGAGACTCCTACCTACCACCCTGGAGCACAGGCGGGAAGTGCAGATGAAATGACAATATACTGGGACAATGTAAGTTACCAGCGTGGGCCGAAGAGACACAAGGATGCACAGACGCGCAAGCGTGCCGTTTGTGCCTCCGTCACTGGGCCGTCAACCTGCAGAGCCCCGAGGCTGCTGTGAAGGAGAAAGACCACGTGCGATCACGCTGCGAGCCGCAGAGCCTCACAGGACGTGAAGGCACACACACCGGTCTCAGGCCGTGGCTCCCAGCTGGCACTCCCGGGAGAGACCAAGAAGGGCTCGGGAAGCCCTGAAACGTACTGTGCGAACCTAAGAGTGTACTCGTCTCCTATGCTGCTGTGACCAGTGACCACAGACTTGGTGGCTTCTCTGAGGGGCCTGGAGAAGTCGGATTCACCGAGACAGAAAGTAGGACAGCGAGTGCCAGGGCTGGGGTGAGGGGCCTGGGGAGTTATTGTCTAATGGGGAGAGTGTCAGTTTCAAAAATGAAAAGAGCTATGAAGATGGGTGGTGGTGACGGTTGCACACCGCTGTGAATGTACTCAGTGCCAATGAAATGTACACTTGAAAGTGGTTATATAAACATCATGGGTATTTTACCACAATTAAAAAAATAATTTTTGGAGCAAAGGAAGATGCAGGCTGTTCCCAGCCTAAACCTACTCTGGACCCTCAAGTGCATGAGAATTTGATTCAGACCAGGAATCGGCTCCCATGAGCCCCGACAAGACTGCAGTCATCAGAAGCTGGGCTGAGGGGTTAGCAACCTGAGCTCACAGCCTACCCTGCTACCAGCCAGCTGTGTGACCTCAGGCAGGTTACTTAACCTCTCTGAGTTTCCCTGTGCAAAAAGAGGATAAAACCACCGACTTCACGGGGTCACTGTACCTGCACCAGCACCAGGTACGGTGCTGTCATTATTTTTCAGCTAAATCACTGACTCCGTGTTTGTCAGTCACATCACGCAGAGCAGCAGACGGGAGCCCTGGGTCCCTGTCTCCATTCTACTTTCTTGATCGACTCCCTCTCCTCTCTTGACCTTGGGTTTGCCATTTCTGCATTTGCTGCTGTCCCTGGCAGCATTCGACACCATCTCAGAGTTTCTCTTTTGCTGAAACAGCTGAAAGGGCCACATTTTCCTTGATTCCCAAGATGGGCAAACAAACCCAGCCTGACCCTGGGGAGCCCACTTAAAGCCCATAATGAGCAGGGTGATTATTCCAGAAACAGCCTGCTTGACCACCCCCGCGGCTGCGCACAGCAAGCCCCGCCGGCGACATGGGTCACAGTGGCGACATGGGTCACTCTAATTCCCCCGCAGCGCAGACTCCAGGAACACACAGATCCCGTGTGGGGGCCAGAGCCCCTCTGGGACGCCGCCTGCCAAGGCCGAAGGCACCTCAAGGCCCAGGGAACGAGGTGAGGCCGCCCCGCCGGGCCCCATGCTCTGGGGCTGCTTCTCCCTGGCAGACAGGCGCTAGCACCTCCTCGGGCTCAGAGGTGCTGTTTTCCCTCTTCTCAGCCTGCCCTGGACCTTCTGCTGCTCAGGCACTCGGAACTCAGAGGAAACCAGAGCTCCCGTCTCATGGCCCACGTCACAAAGCAATGTCATTTGGGATTTGTCCAGCAGGGCAATAACGCTGGACCTCTGAGACAGATTTCCTGGAGGAGGAGAGGGCTGTGCCATCTGTTTTCATTGCTTCTGAACCCACTCGGTTAGTCCCCCTCTTTGAGGGAATAACAACTTTAATTGAGCCGAGGCCGCCCTGGTGGTCTGGCCCCTCCCTGGGCTGCGCCTAAATTGCAGGCTGGGTGAGTGACTGTCGTGGGGCCTTTCTGAGAAGGCAGGGGCAGCTCAGGCTCTCTGCACCCCTGTTGCCCTCAGTTAAAGCCACTGACCCCCTGGGAGAGAGGGTGGGGAAGGGTCCTTCCAGAAAGACAGACGAAGTCAGAAAGTGGAGAGAGCCCAGATGTCCATCAACTGACAAAGGGATAAACAAAACATGGGTATCTTCACAATGGAATATTATTCATCCGTTAAAAGGAATGAAGTACTGCTCTTGCTACAGCGCGGATGAACCTGGCCAACGTCAAGCACGCTGACAAAAGCCAGACACAGAGGATCCCTTACTGGAGGGTTCCATTTACATGAAACGTCCAGGATAGGCAGACCCATAGAGACAGAAAGCTGATCAATCTTGCTTAAGGCTGGAAGGCAGGGGATGGAGGAAGGGAAATAGGGGGTGACAGCTGAAGGGTACACGGTTTCTTTCTGAGGTGATGGAAGTGTTCTAAAATGGGCTGTAGTGGTGGTTGCACTTATCTGTGAATATACGAAAACCACTGAACTGTATATTTTAAATGAATGCATAATATGTGAATTACATCTCAATAAAGCTATTTTTTAAAGGAAGGAAGGAAGAGGGGGAAGGAGGGAGGAATGAAGAAAGAAAAACACAGAACTAGGGCAAACCCAACCTCACACACCAGCTGTGTGCCCTAATTTTCACCCGAAAGAATGGCCATAATTATACCAAATGCTGTCATCGTAATGATTAATTAGACAAGGTGTGTGAACACTTAGCATGGTGTCTAGAGGTCAGGACACAACCCCCCTTTCTCCCGTCCCATTCACAGACCATCAGAGATTGGCAGAGACCAGGCAAATGGAGATAAATGTCTCACTTTCATTATCATAAAGCTGATTTATTATCTAGCTTAGCCGGTTTGTGGATGGGCTAATTACACAGATTTACCCAGTGAGCAAAACCACGATCTTCTCTGGGGTTGGGGAAGGAGAGTCCTGTCCCAACAGGACTTAGGGCATGGAGGGTGAGAAAGGGTGCTTCCTGCTCCTTCCGTCCCTCAGCGGGGGCGGGGACAAGTTTAAGCTGATCCCAAGGAAGAGCTGGTGACACCCCCCCACCAACAACAGTGGACTGGTATGTTTACGATCGTTTGTAAGGATGAAGAGCGAAGTCAGTGCCCGGCAGGCTTCAGGTGCTCAGTAAGTTTTCATTAACGTGTTAACATAACCACACATTTATACGTGTTTGAATACTGGGGAAAAAATGAATCACCGAAGTATTAATAGTACGTAACTCTGGGAGGCGGAGTATGGAAGACTGCTGTTTTCTTCTTTGTCCTTCTCTGTGTTTTCCTTTTTTATTTTTCTAATGAGCTTGTACTTTTATGTTGTTTTTAGGAAACATTCTTGGTGGGTTCTAAAGATTTGAGGACACGGTCCCTGCCCTCAAGAAGCTAAAAGTTCTATTTAGGAAGACAATATTATACAGAGCAAACGATTAGAAAAGGAAACCAGAGGAGGAAGAGGCCCAGGGGGTAGGGGTGCTTCCCAGAGCAGGGGAGTCAGCCTGGTAATTCGAGCACCAAATGACAAAGGTTCTCTCACAACCAGACAGTCCTAGTTGCCACACTTCCCAGGTCACATAAGCCAGATTTCCAACATCTTTGGCTGCAGTGACAATTCCTGACTGCCAACAGCCCTTTCCATTTGATATCCAAGCCTCTAAGTACGTTTTCAACCATTGTGAGTCTTTGCCTTGGTCCCATTTGTGTGGATATATGTTTATTTTCAAGTGCCGATGGTCAAGCCCATCACTCAGTACCGAAAACAACAGCCACTCTGTGCCTGCCCCTCATTTTGCAGGGGCTGGAAGACTAGGAACTGCATTTCCAGAATCCCTTGCCTTCAGGATTGTTCTAGGCTAGATTCCACCAGTGAAAGCCACCCACACAAGATGTGAGAAGTGGGAGGATGCCTGAAGACATTGTTTCCCTGGCACCAGCAGGCAGACATGTGGGATCTGGCAGGTGCAAGATTTTGCCAAACGCCGTGACTGTCAGCAGCAGTTTCCTGCAGTTCCTGCGACTTCCCAGTTTGCCAAACTTCAATGGCAAACCTGAGCACAAGTGACAACCCTCCCTGATCCTTGTTCCTCCAGGTCTTCAGCAGTTTTAAAAACACCTAATCCTCTGAATTAAATCTCTTCCTTTTCTGAGCAATATGAGAACTCTTCCATCTAATCCACAGATCATGGAGGCCAACGCTGATCAAACGCGTCCACCTGCCAAGCACAGTGCTAAACATTTTACCTGCATTTTATCACAATACAAGATAGCGATGTGATTATGATCACCCCTGTTTTGCTGCATCCAGGTCCACAGAGAAAATAAGAGTCAGAGCTAAGGTCTAACTTAGGTCTGCCTTACCCACCAGTCAGGACCTGTCTGAATGCTTTATTGAAGCCTCTGTTGAAGTTCTCCATGCACTGGAGCTTCTTTATCTACAAACCCAGAAAATGTGGGTGATGCAAGGGACTCTCTGGAGACACATCACTAGAAGTAGGGGTCTAGGAGGACATGGGAGAAGACTGTGCCTCCTTAGTTTGCTTCACTGGCACCTCCTTCCCTCCCTTGAGACCCAGTGATAGGTCAGTTAACAAAGTGCAATTTCTGGTCTCACCTGGGTGTAAGATAAGCCCTGATGGGGTAGACATGACCTGTCAACGTAGGTGTGTATTTCTAAGGGAACTGGAGAATGCTAGGACTGGGGAGATTCTTGGCCCATCTTTAAGACAGGAATCCCAAAAGAGCCATTTCCTGGGTCCTTGGAACCCTCTTACGATTTGTGCCGTCTTGAGAAGGATAAAACATTGGCAGGTTTGTAGGTTTCAAGAGGACGCTGGTAACTTAAGCACTTTTAAATGCAGCAAAACCTTTGTTTTGAATCCACCTCAAGTGAAAGGTCAAAGATTCCTGGAGCAAGCGGGGGGTGGGGGAGGGGGCTGCGGGAGTTCTCCGTCCTCTGCGCTGGTTCTTTCCACCTACTTGGCTTTGGGAAGGAAGCAAACCGATTCAAGAAATGAGACTAAAGTAGTTTCTGGTTTAGAATTATTATTTTTGAAATTGTTGGAAAATACGTATATATTTATTTTGGGTCCATTAGTGCTTTGAAACTTTAATGTCTAAATTGCCAGGATTATATGAATTCCCTTTCAAAATTATTGTTGTAAGGAAAAAATTTGTAACGTGGTTTGGAACTGTCTCCCCGCCCTGTACAGGGATACCGGCACTCTGTCCTTGATCCTTCCCCTCTTAGTCAGAGCAGATGTGCCTGCTGAGTTGCCCTGACTTTGGAAAGTCCCAGGGGAGACCTCCTCCCCTTCCCGCTGCGGGAACTGGGTGCTTCTGCCGACAGTGAGCGCTGACCCCAAGACCAGCTCAGGATCCCTGTTTCATGGAAATGGTTCAGGGAACGCAGGAACCACATGATTTATTATGCTAAACATTTCCCCTCAGTAAAAAAAATAAATTGTGGTAGAGTAAGGTTTGAAAGCCAAGCAGGTGGTTCCGAGCAGGGAGCGGGCACATCCAGGGCCGGCAGGGAGGGAGGCCAAACGGCCCTGGTTTCAGATGTCTTCAGTATTTCTAAAGTGAGAACACAGCAAAGGCTTAGAAGCTCCCTAAAGAGCCCAGAGACTGGCTGCATCATGTCATACTGAAGGTTCTGGAGGCCAACGGCAGCCTGTCACACGTGACCCCCAGAGCCCCCGAAGGTCCGGGGCTGGACCACAGGGACAAGCAGTAGGGAAGAGCACACAGAGCTCTGGGCCGCCCACCTGCGCCCCCCTTCGGCAGCTGTCTGTTTTGTTCTGCAGTTGGGGGTCTGCAGTGGATTTCAGCTGAAGAGAGTTATCTGGGACAAAGAGAAGCTGAAAAACTTTACATCTTCTACAACACTCTCACTTTTCAGATGAAGAAGATGAAGTCCAGAGAGGAGCAAAGACTCTCCTTAGGTCAAAGCTTTAGACCCACAGACCGGCACTTGGAACAACGTCACTACGTTGCATTACCTTTGCAGACCCTGGCAAGCTGGTCACAGATTTCCCCCTTTTCCTCCTGGACACGCAATCAAACAACTCCCCAGCTGTGGTTAGTGTGCCCACATGACTGCCTCTGGCCCATGTGTGTACCCTCTTCCCTCGTCTGCTGGCCAGATCCAGGGGACACAGTGAAAGGTGGGGAGCCTGAGTGACCGTGTGGGGCACAGACCAGGAGCACCGCCCAACAAGAAGGAAGGTGCTGGAGGGCAGCATGAGTGAGAAGTAAACTTTCACTTATTAAGCCATTGAAATGTTGGTTGTTTATTACAGCAGTTAGCCTGCTGAGACTAACTCAACACTGTAAAAGGACAGCCACTACCTACTTTATTTCATTTTGGCTTTTTGCATACCCAGAATTCCATCTCTCCTTTGGGTTACCACTTTTCTATTTCCCTCCTCCCTCATTAGCTAATCCTGCTGCCAATCAAGATGCCCCACCCTCCCTAGGCCTGGGGGTGGACACAGGACCCAGCATCAGCCAATCAGAGTCTCTGTCCTGGGACTCTGAACCCTCAGCAGAGTAAAGGAAGCAGCTGACTCATCTCATTAGTGAATCCTGCTCCCTGGTTCTCAGGTAACAAGAGACGCTCTAATTCCAGTCTTTTCCAAGACATGACTGTTAAGCTTTTCCTCTATGCTCCCACCATATCCCTCCAATTAAATTTTCTTTTTTTTTTTTTCTCCTTAAGTTTGTCAAGTCCATTTCTATTCCTCATAACAACAACAACAACAACAAATAACAACAAAAAGAAACCAAACTGATACAAAGATGACATAATACCAGGATCACCCTGCATGGGGTAGCGCGTCATGTCTCACCAACAGTTTCAGAAAGTATCACCGTATTTAAACTTCACACCTGCACCGACAAGTAGATAGTAACACGTTAAAATCCGTGAGACTGAGAGCCCAAGAAATGTCCTTGCCCCCAGTCACAGAGCTAGTAAGTCGGGCAGCTGGAGTCAGATTTAGAAGGCTGGGGTTCAATGCCAATATTCACATTCACCAGGATGTGAATGCATTTTGGTTATGTTTTTGATTGAAAAAAGTAATGTATGTATGTTATTTTTTAAGACCTTCCGTTTCTCTTATCACCAGAACCACTTTTAATAGCTACTTGTGCATCACTCCAGAATTTTTCTATGCATATAGCAGCATAAATGTTCTTTTTTCAGTCGAGATGAATAGGCTTATTCTAAGCACAGTCTCTGAATCTTGCTTTCTAACCTTGCACCTTGGATGCCACACTTGCACAAGGACGTCCTCAATTGTTTAGTGACTTTCTAGTCTTGCTTTATAAGCAGGCACCATTGTTTATTTAGAATCATCTACCAATAGACTTTTCAGTGGTTTTCAGCATTTCAATATTCAATATTGACTTCATATATTTATTTGAGTAGTTCAAAAGAAATACAGTTGATCCTTGAACAATGTGGAGGTTAGGGGCACCAACCCTGCAGCGGTTTGAAATCTGCATACGACCTACAGTAGGCCCTCCATATATGCCTTTCCTCCTCTTCCGTGTTCCACATCCTCAGGTTCAACCAACCACAGATCATGCAGTATTGCAGTATTTACCACTGGAAAAATCCTCATATAAGTGGACCCACACAGTTCAAACCCATGTTGTTCAAGGGTCAACTGACTATTAACTACTATGTAATAGTAATTAATATTCATGGTCTTCTGGACAGATGCATGAGTTCAGCTGTGTGTTGGATTCCTAGATGTGAAATTGCTGGATTAAGGGGCACATGAATTTTACATTTTGACACGTGATTAACTTGTTCTCCCAAGAAGCACCCCTAATTCATATTCTACACAAACACATCTTTAGATAGTTGATAAGTGGCCTTGAAATGTGAGACATCATTACAGACAGTTGAAGGGACACTGTTAGTCCAGAGTTGCTGAGTTCTATGGCCCAAGTATAAAACCCCTGCCTTTTGCCCACAAAATGCCAAGATTGCAGCTTTTGACCTTTGGATAATGGCCAAAACACATTTGCCCTGAATCAATAAAACACACAAACCCAAACAAACAAGGTTCCCTCCACCCCCACCAGGAGAGGGGGTGTTTAACGCACCTCCCCCCCAGCCAGTTCTTCATGCCGTGAAGCTCTCAGCTGAACACACAAGAGCTTCAGAAAAAGTTGCTGGTTTGGATTACCAGAAAAATAATGTGGGACTGTAAATAGGCCTTATGACTTTTTATGAGGAAGCCATGTGATGCTTTTACTGCCTTCACAGCAATAAATGTCAACATCAATTTAATTATTTGCTGCTTCCCTGCCTGCCCCCTTTCCACAGAGGAAAAAATATCAGAGTGTTTTCACCTGGTCTGCTGCCATGTGGAGGACCACTAACTGAGGGCGTGAGATGCTGTCTTCAGACAGAGGACCTGAACCACGGAACTTCCATCTGGAGCAAGGATTCAAGGGGTGACTCCCACAGTTCCCTGGGTCAACCCCCACAGACAACCTCAATATTAACTGCACACCACCATAAATTGAAACTGCAGTTCCCAACACACACAACAACACTTTCTCATTTTAGTTTTACAATGATTCTGGGAAATGGGAATCATTGACCTCTCTGAGCCCTGCTTTCCCCATCTATCAAAGGAGCTGGTGCCAGATCTCTGCGGTGGAGCCAGGAGGTAGAACAGGATGTCCTCAGTGGTCTCGAAGGTTCTACAGCTTCTCAGAAGTCAGCCCTTTGACAGCTCTTTGACCTCAACTCCAGCTACCACCCCCTCCCTCCCACTCCAGCCACTCTCAGCCACACTGACCTCCTTGTAGTTCATCGAACATTCCAGGTATGTTCCTACCTCAGGGCCTTTGCGCTGGCTGTTCGCTCTAGCTAAGATTCTCTTTCCCCAGGTTTCCACATGGCTCCCTGTCAAACTTCTTCCAAGACTTTTCTCAAATGCCACCTTCTCCAAGAGGGTTTGTGTCCAACCATCCTGCTAAAGTGGTAACAACACCCCCAGCTCCAGTGCTCTCTCCCACTTCCCTGAGTCCTTCTTGCCCCACAGCATGTCACTAGCAGACATACACTGCTTTCTCTATCTATCCACCCCCGAATGCAACCCCCTTGAAAATAGGGCTTGTTTCTGTAGTTTTGTTTTATTTGGCTCTTGCTCTTCTCCACTCTACCCCAGAGCCTAGAATAGGGCCTGGCACTAGGTGCCAGTGAACTACTGAAGGTGAGTGCATTGGTGTGAGGTGATGTGACTAGGACATTGCTACGTGCTCATCAAAGCCTGTTCCCCTTGATGGACACACAAGAAGACTACATTTCCCAGCCTCCCCTGCAGCTAAGCGGGGGCTGTGTGGCTGATTTCTGACCAATGAGATGTGGGCAGAAGTGTTTGATGTCCTCCAGGATCCTCCAGCTCTCTCTTCCACTTTGTCTCATAAAGCAGCCTGGATCCCTGAGTCACAGCATGGAGGCAGCCACCCTGGAGAGTCACCCACCTGAACTGGACTTTATGTGAGAGAGAAGTGACCTTTATGGTATGAAGCTGCTGAGATTTCAGGGCTTATTTGTTACTGCAGCGAAGCCTAGCCAATCCTAACTAATACAGGTGGAAAAATACTGAACTAGAACTCAGGAGGCCTGTGTTATAAATATAGTCAGTTCGTCTATAACATGATATATGTGTTCCTTAAAAATCACTGTACCATGTAAAATTACACAATAAAAACCACAGGGCTACATGAGAAGAAACAGATTCAGGAATACAGCACTCAAAAACTTCATCGGTGACACTGTGAAAAACAAACTATAGGACTCTAGTAAAATGGTACCTCAGTTTCACACATGTTAAATTGTTAATACATAAATACTATGGTAAATATGACACTTGACCTCAAAGAAGACCTGAAGTTTGCTGAAGAAGGGGGCTCATAAGTTGCATAAGTTATTATGAGTGATAGAAGGAAGGTTATCTAAATTCCTTATCTAGAAAGTTCCACTAGATCTGGGATCAAGGCACTATAGCCTTCCAGCCAAATCTGGCCCTTTACAGAAAATGTTTGCTAGCCTCTGTATGAGATAGGTCTCTGTGATCCCACTGGGTGTGCCGTTTTCTATACCTCAATTTGCTAAAAGAGTGGTGATTAAACCCCTAGTTCTGATCCCCTCCCACTCAAACAAGGAGGGTGGTGTGGACACACACACACCATGTCCAGACCTTATCTTAGTAAACCATCCACTCCTGCCTTCAGTTCTGCCACACCCTGGGCACTGTGCCCATACCTGGGGACAGCCTCCTCCTCACCCACCCACAAGTGCCCTTTGGTTGGCCCACACCCACCACGGGCTGGGAGCTGGGGTGAAGCCTTCCATTTCCCCTTCCTCTCAGGGGACGCCTTGGAAAGACTGTCTGTCTGGGCTGCTGACGGGCTGGAGGGAAGGCCATGAGCTTGACCTAATGAGTCAAGTGCAGCACGCCCAGACTAAACATCCTTAATTAAGCCCCACAAAGGTTAAATGGGCAATTAGACTGCCCAAGGGAGGGCTGAACTAGACAGCTTGGCCCTTTACTCCACAGGACCAGCTAGAACTTCTCCCTGGAAGGGACACCCTCTATCCCAAGAAGGGAGGGCCATGAACCTCCCCTCCCCAGGCACAAACTCTGGTTTGCCACAGTCTGTCCAAAGTATGGTTTCTCAACTACGGGTGGAGTCCCTGGCCTGTGGGAGGGTTGCAAGTAATAGTCTTCACAGTGACATCTGCTAACCTTCCAGGCCACGAGCCTCGGGAGTCTGAGAATGAAATGAGACAACTGCTCCAGTGGGATCCTCGCCTGTGTGCAAGAGCCCTGCCACTCCCTGCCCAGTACCTTCCAAAGTCCATCTCACTGAGGACAAGTCCAAGAGCCAAGGCAAGGCCGACCAGCTGCCGTGCATCACCTCCCAGACTCGGGGGCTGGTCCTGCCAGACCCCCTGGCTTCCAGCCTTTCAGTCACTTTTCCTCTGTCTGGGATGCTCTTCTCCAAGATACCAGCCTGGCTTGGTCTCTCACTTCTCCTGGGTCATAAGCCATCGTATCACAGAGGTCCTCCCTGATCCCCTTCCAAAAACATCTGCACCCCCACCCTCTCTCCCTGGCCCTGCCTGAACGTCCCCCACAGCACAGACACCACCTGAGGTTATGTGATGTGCTGGATCACTCTCTGCCGCTCACACTGGGATGCCTGTTCTGTTCACAATGTATCCCCAGCACCCAGACTAGCCCAGACACAGACAAGGTGTCCAACAATGTGGCTGGATTAATAAGTTAAGTCCATGAACCATGTGCTTCCTGGTTCCAGGCAGTGAGCCAACATGCCTTCTCGCACAAAATCTCTCCCGCAACTAACTATTCATACCCAGTTTACAGAAGGGGAAGCCGAGTCTCATGGCCGCTGAATGACTTGTCCAAAGAAACACAGCACGTTAAGAGGCAGGATTCAAAGCCAGGCCTACCTGGCTCCCACACCCAGACTCTTGATCACTGTGAAAAGCAGGGAGTGCGTATCAAGTCTGAGGACAGGCCCCGCATGTGCTTCCATGCCCATTTACATGGACGTCAGAGGCAGCTCTGAATAACTGCAACAGTGGCAGCATTCTTCCTTACTGGCTTTCTTGAGAGCTAACCTGAAAGGAAGAAACAGCATCTCACCCTAAATTGGTCCCAACCATCAGCTCTCTCATCTGGGGCAAACAGCATCTCATTAAGGGGCAAGGTGAGAATTCCGGGGTTACCAGATGGGTGAGCAGAGAGCGGCTGTTGTTCATCCCTTGGTGGCTGCATCTAGGACTGCCCTGGGAGTCTAAGCTTAGGCTCCTCTTGTCTCCTAGTTTCAAACACAAAGCGTGGGTAGGGCCCCCTGCAATCCCTCCAAGCAGATGGCAGGCAGCTCCCCCACCCTGAGCCTCCCCTGTCCAAAGCAGGGCTTCCCACCCACTCTTCCCCATCACACGCACATAGAACACGGTAACATTCCTGCACCCCACACGGACTGTCTAGAGAGGATTGGAGACATCTATTTGGGAGCTAGTGGGAAAAGCTTCAGATTTTGCTCTGTATGTTCTTTGTATGCTAAGAAAACAATAAACTTCAAAATTGGGGAAAATGTTTAAATGTTGAAAGAGTATAAAACTTCGAAGTAAATGCAATCTCATTTTTTAAAGTAATCTCTTGATCCTGCTTTCATGAACGTAATTTAATAAAATTAGGTTTTATGCTTGAAATTTTTACACACCAGCCCGGGTTCCCCCAGTCATTGTTCCTCCCAAAGCAGATCTAATGCGAGGACTTCAGAGGAAGTGGTTTATGAGAGAGGCGACCCCAGGAAGCACGAGTGAGGAACTAAGAGAGTGAGACCGAGAAAGAAGACAAGCCAATAAGGGGTACATTGAAGATGGGGGGGTACTACTGTGAGCACAGGGAACTCAGTCCCACTGGCAACATCTGCGAAACCCTGTGGAACACACTCAGAATGGCCCCACTGCCACCACGAGAAAACTGCAGACCAGTATCTCTGATAAATATTGATGCAAAAGTCCTCAAGAGAATACGTCAAGTAGAATCCAACAGCTTGTTAAAAAGATTATACATCATTACCAGGAATACAAGGATGGTTCCACATATAAAACTCAGTCAATGTAATGGCCCACATTACTAGAACAGGCCAAGGGGAACTACATGATCATCTCAGCTGACACAGAAAAGGCATCTGACGAAATCCAACACACTTTCATGATTAACAAAATAATAATAATAATACACACACACACACACACACACACACAGAAAACTAGGAACAGAAGGGAACCCCCTCAACATGATAAAGGATATTTATGAAAAGCCCACAGCTAATATCATGCTCAGTGGTGAAAGACTGAAGGCCTTCCCTCTATAACTGATAACAAATAAAGGCGTCTGCTTTTACCACTGCTGTTCAACATTGCACCAGAAGTTCTAGCCAGGGCACTTAGATGAGAAAAAGAAATAAAAGGCAGCTAAGTTGAAAAGGAAGAAGTAAAGTGATCTCTATTTTCAGATGACATGACCTTGTGTACAGAACATCCCCACGACCACCACCACCCCAACGGAAGGAGGGAGTCAGGGGCATCTATCTACCAACCCTCATCACTCTACCACCACCATCTCCACCCCTCTGCATTGGAGAATGACCCATCTCCTCACTTCCAGGTTGCACCTGGATGAAAGTGAAGCGAGCTCCCTGGAGTCAAAGAAAATTCTCAGCAGAACAGACGAGGAACTCAAGTGCTTAAGGTGGGAGGCTGCCAGCTGCCTGTAACTCATCTGCCAGAGCTGCAGGTGAGCTGGGGGGCCCAGGGGATACGGGACAAAGCACCTGCATCATCCACCATTGGTCAAGACCGTTCAGTGGTGATGACCTTCAGGCTCTTAGTAATCACTGTCAAGAAGACATTTTGTTTGCACAAGAAGGTGATTTTTAAAAAAACTTTTAACCAATTTTCACAACTATTTAAAAAGGTATAATAACAGAAACTATTTCAAAGACTCTCACTGCATATCATTTTCTATGGACAAATGCAAAACAAAGTCCTTGGACTAAAAAGAATCTTGAATTTTTCCATATGAGCTATGTCAAAATAAGGATGTAACCTTTTCTAGAAATTTCATATAAATAAAATCATTGCATATGCACACTTTTGCATCTGGCTTCTTTCATTAGGCATGTTTTTTGAGCTGCACCTATGTCGTTGAGTGTATGGTTAATTCGATCTTTCTCACTGCTGAGTTGAATTCCCTTGTACATCTGAAACGGGTGACTTTTGTGGTGTGTAAATTACACCTCAGTAGAGCTGTTTAAAAATCAATAAGGATGAAGTTGTAACTTAGAGAGTGTGCAAGTATCCTTGATCCAGCCACCTTGCCCCACCACAACCTCAGGCGGACAGGAGAACTTAACATCTGTCTGGTAATTCCCACCCCAGCCAGCATGCGTGCATGGCATGCTCCCTGTGCCAGAGAGAACGCAGCTCCAGGGCCCTTTGTCCAAGATGGACAGTGGCCCCCTCTGCAACTGGATGCTCACTTGGATTCCTAGATTGAGGACACTTCCTGGGCTGCTGATGGGAGCATCACGTGCTGAAGGTCACTGACAGTGAGGGATGCGTTGTCAGACACCAGCTGCTGGCAGCCAAGGCAGGCCAGGGCCTCAGGTCTCCCTCTGGACTGAGGGGTGATACTGCTATGAGCCACAAGGCTGGGCCACTCTAGCCTGGAAAGACCACCACCTCACAGTGGCCTGCAAGCCCCTCAGCCAACCTACCTTGACCTTCTAAACAGACCTTGACCTTCTTGCTCTAGTCTCAAGAGCCTCTCTCATTCCCATGAACACGGTAAGCTCTGTCGCACCCCAGGGCTTTTGCAAATGCTGCTCCCTCTGCCAGGGCTGCTTCCCTCTGTTACTTCTTAACAGCTCTTCATCCAACCTCACTGCAAAGGCCATGTGCTCAGGGAAGTCCTGGCTCACCCCTAGGCCAGGTCAGACAAGCTCACAGCACTGCGATTTAAGCTCCCCATGTGATGGTGTGGACTGTCCCCAGCTGCAGTGAAAGAGCTCGGAGGTAGAGAAGACACCTGCTCTGCTCACCACGGCAGCTTTGTGTCCAGCACAGTGCCAGATATATAGCACTGCTCGTGAAATGCTGAGCGAAAGCGTGAGTGAATAAATAAACTCGTGATGGCAGAGGCAGCCAAGTCACGCAGCCTCTTCAAACCTGATCCCTTATTTCTATAAGGAGTAATATTTACTTCGCACTGGGAGTACAGTGACAATTCCGGGGCTAACCTGTGTGGCCACAGCCAGCCCTGGGTCTGGCACACGTACCGCAGGGACTATTCATGGAGCCCTCTCTATGGGCCCAGAACCCAAGTCCCCCCCTTCAACCCTGTGGGGCTTCAGCACTGCCACTGTTCCCATTTAACAGATGAAGAAACCGAGATTTAGTGGTGCTAAGCGACTTGCCGAGGTCTGCCCACGATGCGCCGTGCTCTTAGTTATAAAATTCTGTTGCCAAGTGAGAAAAGGTGGGGTGAAGTTAGCCAGACAACTCTCCTGCTGGTCTGTGCCTGATGCTAACGGTGGTCTCCTCCGCGAGGTGGGATGACGGGACTTCACTCTACGCCTGGCGCGCCTGTGTTTCCCACAAGGAGCATGAGTGACAGGTGTAAAAGGACACACGGAAAACAAATGAAGGGGGACTGGCTCACAGACTCCATCCCCCATGGCTGGGCAGCCCGGGTTCCTAGGGGCCTGAGGCCCTCACACGAGAACACCCAGTTAGATGCCCTCAAAGACCCCGGCCCTCCTCCAACAGCCGCGACCTTTCACCCAGCTGACCAAAGGGAGACCACCAGGGAAGCGGAGGTTAGCCAGAGAGGGGTGGTCGCAGGATGGTGAAGGCATTTCCAGGAGGGGAGCTTCTGGGGGGTCTCTGGAAGGGGGGGGCAGGCAGAGGGACTGGAGAGAGGAGGCAGGGGGAGGGGGAGAGGGCTGGAGCAAGCCAGCAGGGAGGTCACAGGAAGGGGCGGGGTCTGAGGGGACGTCCAGGGCCTCATGTTTCCTTCTTTCTCAGGAATCCTTTCATTTGAGGGAAAACCAGGGGGAGGGAGAAGGCAAGAAAAACAAAGAAAACTGGAGAGGAGGAAGAGAGAGGCATAGAGTGAGAGAGACAGAGTGAGAAAGGGCAGCTGAGCCGGGAGAAAGGGGCAGAGAGAGACGCAGGGGACCACGGTGACACAGCATGCAGGCCACAGACCTGGGGAAACACAAAACAGAGACAGAGCCTGAGGGCAGGGAGGGGGGACGGAAGGGCCTCAGCAGGCCTCTGAGCTGGAAGGGGCCTCAGGGGCCAGCCCCCATCTTCTACAGCGAGAGTCTCATAGAAAGCCTCCAAACAGCCTCCAAAGAGTACAAGATTCTAGCAAAGTCTAGAACCAGCAAGGTATCCAGAGAATTGAAGTTGTGTCAGAAACAAAGTAAAACCAAATAACGCACAAGGGCCCCTCCCCTCTCTTCTCTCCCCTCCCCTCTTCCCTCTCCTCCATCTCCTCCCTCTGGTCCTCACTCTCTCCCTCCGCCCCCCCATTGACCTGAGGATGAGGGATCTGAGGAGCTGGTGGGGGGAGGGCAGGCGGCAGGTTTGGCTGCAGAGGCCTGCTCCTCATTAAGGCTGCTCAGCCTCTGGACACAGCACTAATTACAGTGGAGTATGTCATGTTATTTTGATTCATATTTCCTGCCTGGAAAACAGACGGGAGAGTTGGGCCTCGGGCCAGGACAGAGGCCAGAGGGCAGGGGCAGGATCCTCCCCTTGCTGACCAGAGCCCCTGCGGGAAGCCAGAGCCCTCCAGGGGGCTCCGCTGCAGCATTGGTTGCTCTCCATCCCACTGCCTGCCCCCCAGCGTTCACTCAGGGGCTGGGGAGGCATTGCTGACCTCCGGCCTGTGCCCAGTGCAAGTCCTGCCTCGGCCACTCCGCCTAGCCCAGCCTCACTTGTCTCGCCTGTGAAATGGGAACATGCAACACCTGAGATCGGCTGTGAAGCCCTCAACACCACGCTGGACACGTAGCAGCCTTGTGTTTGCCATCCTTATTCTTGTTAAAATTCGGAGAGCAGTGGCCCAGGGACAGGAGCCTCCTCCTACACTCTGCTGAGGTCCCATTTCCCTCCCTGTAAAATGGGGTGACACACTTTCCTCACAGGCCCTTGGGCAGGTGATACGGGTCAGTTCCTGCACAGCACTCACGAGGGTATCTGGCACAAAGTCTGCTCACAGACAGCGCTGTCGTCATTGTCCTCATCTCCACCACGGTGATGACCAGGCCCAAGGCCACCAGCCGAGGGCCTGCTTCTGCTCCATTCCCCACAGTTTCCGGTGCCTCCCAGGATTGATCCCAGCCTCAAACAGTGGAAACCCACAGCATCACAAAGTCAGCTCCAAGGACGTCTGCCCTCCGTTAAGTCCATTCTCAGGGAATCACCTGAGTCTGCAGCACAACTGGGCTGGGAGGCTGGGAGCTGGGAGCTGGGAGCTGGGTGGGGGGCTGCCATTGGAAGCAAGCCCCTCGCCCCCTTCACTTGCCAAAGAAGCCAAGAGCCAGCGCCAGGGAAAGCTCTCAGTGGCACCCTTGGGGGCTGGGGCCATCTTTCCTTTATTCTGTAATAGACAAGCCCCCTGAGCTCGTCCGCATGCCAGGCGGGGTCCGGGGTCCTGGGTCCTGCCCTGCAGGGCTCACCATCTGCCTGGGGTGTGGCATCAACCAGACAAGAGTACTCAGGAGACGCTGCGTGCCCTCCCCAAGAATCAGAACAGAGGACAGCTCACCCAGGGGCTGAGCCCTGTGGAACGTGGTGCAGAGTCAACGCTGAACAATGATTTAAAGAAGTATCTCGTGTGCATTGTTAAGTTGCAAGACTACAGATATACATGTCTATATGTGCACACATATATTAATACACACGTGTTTATACATATACACACGTGTGTAGTCACTAACATGTCATTTATAAATACAAAAATAATGTCTTTTGTACAAGAAAGAGAAGAAAATAAAAATCTGTTGCGGGAAACAACTCAAGTGTCCATCAACAGGTAAGTGGATAAAAGGCATGCGGTCCAGCACTACGACGGAGTATTATTCAGTCAGGAAGGAATGAGGCACTGACAGGTGCTACAACACGGATGACCCTCAAAAACATTATGAGTGAAAAATATAGACACAGAAGACCATGTATTGTATGATTGTATTTATATGAAATGTCCAGAAAGGGCAAACTGGTAAAAAAGTGGATTACTGGTTGCCAGGATTACTGGGGGAATTAAATGTAAATGGGTGAGAGGGAGCTTACTGTGGGGTGAGAATGTTTTAAAGCTGATTTTAGACCATGTAACTTACTAAAAACCCTTGAATTGTGCACATGAATGGGTGAAACTTGTGATATATAGAATATACCTTGATAAGGTTGTTTTTAGAAAGTTTCTGCTTCCTTAAACGCTGCGTTTTGTGGTTTTCTGCATGAGCACCAGGTGGGTGGAGGAGAGATGAACCCATGCTGTTCCAGGGAAGAGAGGGAGGTCGGCTGAGGGACAGGACGGGAGTGAAGCTTCTTCGCAACTCATTTCAGGCTGATGTTTGAACCATGGGGGTGTGCCTGCCCCTCAAGTGTATTAATTTAATATAAAAATAAACTAACGTCCACTTGAGGGTGTCACAGTCTAGCCTGACCGTCCCCAGGCACCGGGGCAGAGCGGCACTCCACCACGCTCCTGCAAGACAATCCAGGAGTGGGCCCCACTCTCCTGACCGAAGCTCTAAGCCTTTCCAGTGCGACGGCTGTGCGACCAGAAAGCAATGAAGTTACAGGGACCAAATGGTGTCCTCCTGACCTGCGTTCCAGGGGACGGATGACCATGGCTGCTCCCACTGCTGCTTCCTGATTCCCTGGGAGTGGTACCATCACTGCTGCGATGGCCACACAGCCCCACTGGAAGGGCTAGACACAGCCTGGGGCAGCAGCCTCACCATCAGCATCCCCACCTGGAAGAAGGGGAAACCGAGGCCCCAGTGGGCTCTCCCAGCTCCTAAAGGGTGGAGCAGAGAGATCTGAATCAGAATGGGAACTCATCTCACTACTGACCTTCTTAGCACCTGGAGGAGCCAGTGAGAAACCTGGTCCCCAGCATGTCTTCCTGCCCTCTACTGGGTGGGGAGACTGTGGGCAGGACAGACTCCACCAGCTCCTGCCTCCGCAGCAGTAAAGGCTCCGTCCCCACTCATTATGTTTGCGTTGCTTTCCCAAGGGGACCTCAGACTTACAGTAATATGTTTTAACCTCCTTGGCAAGTCTCGAGAAAACACTTTGGGCATACTTCACTGGCAAAAACAAAAGCCTTACAGTCCAAACAGTGCCCACCAAGAACTAGGGGCGGGAATCAGACTGTAATTTTTTTAATGGATTCTTTGTTTTAATTGAGATAAAATTCACATACCATAAAATTAAAGTATGCAATTCAGTGATTTTCAGCATATTCCCCAAAATGTGCAATCCTCACCACTATCTGATTCCACAACATTTTGGCCTCCCCCAGAACAAACCCCAAACCAATAAGTAGCCACTCCCCATCCTCCCCTCCCCCACATCTTAGTAGCCACTAAGCTACCTTCCATCTCTGTGGACATGCCTACACTGGACATCTCACACAAACAGAATCATACAATACGTGAACTTCTGTGTCTGGCTTCCTCCACTCTGCACATCCATGTTGTGAGTCGTTTCAGAACTTCATTCCTTTTCAGAGCTGAATGATATTCCATTGTGTGGCTAGGTGACATTTTGTTTATCCATTTACCAGCTGCCTCTGCTTTGGGGCTATTATCATAATGCTGCTTAGAACACCTGTGTGCGGTTTTTTGCCTTGGCATGTGTTCCCTTTCTCTTGACCTAGGAGTCGAATTGCTGGGAGAAGTGAAGTCTTGTCTGAAGGCCAGTGTTCTCTCTGGAAAAAGATGCTCTTCCACTGGAACCTCAACCACAGGAAGGGGGTGGGGCCTTCCCACTGCAGACACAGGCAAGAGGCACTCAGGAAGTCTAATGGTGGTGGCGGGCAGGGCTCTAGGGGGTGAGAATTTTAGAAGTCCAGGGGGCTTTCTAGCAAGGAGGCTCAGCACGAGCCAAAACCTCACGGTGGGCATGCACACGGGTCCCAGACCACTGGCCAGTTTGTGTAGAGGGAGAGGCTCTCCCAGGCTGTGGGCTGAGAGCATCACTATGTCATCAGCTCTCCCCAGCTGTACAGCTTGATGTTCCTGGGGCCTGCCCAGCAGAGTCCTGTGACAGAGCCAGGGAAACTCATGCCAGCTGAGTGTAAGCACCAAGGTGTGTGTGGTCGAGAGGGCCCCCAAAACACGCAAGAGATTTTTCTCTTGAATATCTATGAGAATATTCTAAGCAATAAAATCCAGTCCAAAGTTCATCCCAATACAGAAGGGTAACCCCACAAACGTTCATTCATTCATTCAACAAATATTTATGCGTCTTGTGCTCAGTGTTGAAGATGCACCAGAGAGTGAGAGACGGAAGTCCTTACCTTCGCTCACCATCTACTGGGGGAGCCAGATACTAGGTAAATTAAAAATCATGATGAAAAGCATGGGGGGGGGGCTAATAAGGAACTGAGCAGGAGGTAAAGCAGAGAGAAGCCCCAAGAACAGGGGGGTCTGCCCAGGCAGGCGGTCAGAAGAGGCATCCTTGAAGCCCAAGAGCGAGGATCAGAGCCCACCATGAGCAGGGCCAGCATCACAGGCAGAGGGGACGGGGCCGTGAGGGCCCCGGGCTGGGGGGCAAGGTTGGGGCACAGGACGACCTTGGGAAGATCAGTGGGGTTTAGACTTTCTTAAAAGGCAAGAGGAAGCTGCGGAAAGATTCTCAGCAGGGAGTGACTGCTCTGGTGCTGTGCCCCTCCCTCGGCCCCCCAGCTGACTGACCGGGGGACGGGCCAGGCATGGCTCAGGGGTAGCTGGGCCCGCGTGGTGGCAGTGCAGACGGAGACACAAGCATGGAGTCGAGGCCTACTTTGGAGCTGGAATGTCGGGATCGTCTGGGGAGGAGCCAGGAGGCTGCCAGGATAACTGACAGGTGCTTCAACATGTCACCAAAAGCCCCCACATGGAAAAGCCTGTCATCCTCTGCAAGGAGCAGAGAGGTGCCTGGGAGGGAGATGGGAGCCCACCCCCAGGACTCTGAGCCAGCCAAGGGATGATGCGGTCCCTTCTTGCAAGCATCTGGTCCCTGACCCCGGCAGCCAGAGGGCATGGCAGCTCAGGGTCCTTACCCTCCACCCACTCCCACGTGAAGAATTCTGTTTCCCCCTGGAAACTTCCTCATGAATATTTTGCACAGAAATGAGAAGGCAAATTCCGGGCTCCGGACAGAGGGTCACAGATTTCAGAAAGTCATCGTCGGAAAACACTGGTTTCTATTTTCACCAAATCCCTGGGAGATGAGTTATGAAAGCCTGAGGCCTGGGAAAGACAGCAGAACAAGACGCTTGAGGGGTGGGGGAGTTGGGGGGGTGTGGAGTGTGGTGGGCAGGGAGGCATAGAGGCCGTGGGGGTTGAGGGTGCCTGCACTTGGAGAGGTGCAGGTGCCTTGGCCTTGGCTGATGGGACAGGAGGCGGAGTCTGGAGTGGGCGGGCCAAGGGTCTTGCGGGATACCACAGCTAGAGCTGGACAATTCCTTAATTTTTTAATTTTGAATTACCTACTCAAAAAATAAAACTTGACGTATCTTTCTATACAAACAAACTTACTTTGAATCAATGCTGGGGAGAAAACACTATACAACAAAGGCTGGAGAGTAATGCAGCTTGGGTAGAGATACTACTGCTAAATAACAATGTTAACCACTGTAATCATCAGTAACACAGATCATCATCATCACTAAACACTGATAATTCATGTTATTAATTAATGAGTAACGAGCGATTTAACATGGCAGCCTGAACACGTGCTCCTCAGTCACAACGACTCTGGGAGGTACGTGCAGTTCTCACCTCCTGAGCTGGGCGTGGAGATGCCCCTCACGCACCCTTGCTTACATTCATCTGTCTGTCCTCCATCCATCCATCAACTCACCCACTCATTCGTACTGCGAAGCCATAGCGACAAATTCACAAGCAAATACAGCACTTACACAATTAAGTGCTAGGCCGGCCTGAACAAGCCAAGGACGTAAGGAACCAGCCGACGCCGCAGCTGGATGAATTTGGGGACCAGTCCACCTGGTTTCAAACCCCAAGCTCACCACGTGCTACGTGTGACCCTGCACAAGTTCATGGTTTTACTGGGCTCCCTTCAACGGGTCCTTAAAAACATACCCCACCACACCATTCCCAGTGCTGAGGAGCCGATGACACAAGCGGGGAGCACAGCCCGGCTGCAGGGCGCAGGCAATCACGGCGGCCGCCATCACTGTAGCGTGAGGGCACGTGCCCAAACGGGACTGGAAGCACACAGAGCAGAGCATTAAGAGAACTTAGCTTCAAGTGCTGAGGGCGTGCGTGACTCTCATCTCCTCAGGGGTGATGTTTGAAGCCATCTAGGTTTCCTACTGTAAATGTAGTTTTCAATGGGAGAAAAAAGTGAGTTATAATTTTTTTCCTTTTTCGTCAGGGGGAGGTAATTAGGTTGGTTGGTTGGTTGGTTTGTTCAATGGAGGCACTGGGGATTGAACCCCGGACCCTCGCGTGCTAAGCAGGCGCTCTACAGCTGAGCTCTAAACGCCCTCCACCCCTAGTTATAATTTTTTTTCTTAATGGAAGTGCATCCCATCTGACAACCCTCACCTCCACTGGTTGGGCCGGAGAAGGTACAGTCAAGACTGTGTGAGAGGGCAGGCGCTCCCCTGCTGGGCCCCCGGAGAAAATTAACCCAAGCATGTTGCCAGCATCTCAAGTAAAAAAATCTTTCTTTCCATGACTCCCTGAAACCTGTCCTAGGAGACCACGTGGGGTCTGCTGGGGAAGCTTGCAGGTCAAGGCCAAAACCCATGTAAAGACAGAGCCCGGCTGTGGCTGGCGCCTGGCGGGCCCACCTAGGATGGGCAGCTGACCGGAAGCCATGCAGCCACCCCAGGAGCTGACAGCCGGTCAGTCAGGACAGCTCTGCCGGGCAGCCTGCAATAGTGCCCAGCCCAAGAAGCACGGGCACCCCAACCACTGACCCACCTGGCTCCTCCCTAAAAATGTCCCGAAGCACCCAATAGATACCGAGGGTCCCCCTCCCAGGGTCGCCCGGGTCAAGGTTGCTGCCCTGATCAGGAGAGTAGCAGAATGCTCCAGGCACTTTATCTCTATATCTTTTATAAGCCTCGAATCCCCTCCTCTCCCTAGGTTGGTGCAAAGATCCTTATTTCAGCTATAAATTGAATTAAAAACTCACATTTAATATTTAGTTATGGTGCGGTTAACGGCTTTATGGGCCAGGCCGCTGCCTTCCTATTTGCTTACAATGTTGTCCTTTATGTTTGCCAAAACCAGGCTGCTCAAATGACGGGGTAAACGCCAAGTTATTAACAATTATTACTTTTTACAGTCATTTTTGGCCCCAGCATGCTTTTTTGGTGGTCTCATAATTTCAGAACAGGGACCTTTGAAATCGTACCCGAGACCCAGTGGGCCTGCGGAGGGCACTTCCTCCCTCCCGGCTGAGTCCAGCCCATTTCCCATTGTGAAATGTTTTTCCACCCCACATGCACCCAGCATGAGCCGAAGCTCTGGGCCTGCAGTACAAACCGTGTTCCTGGTGGAAAGGAGCCCTCGTGAGGCCAGCAGTGCAGCACACGTCCCGCCGCTCACTGGGCAGAGGACGACATCAGGGCCCCAAGGGGCAGACTGCAGCAGTGACATGGGTGGCCTTTGCTGTTATCACCCAGGCCACGAGCTGTGGGCGTGCACAGGCCCCACACAAAACCACCAGCCCCGTGAGCCCACCGCCAGCAATGACCCGCACAGAGCAACTCTGACGCTTTCAAGTCTGGCCCGGACCATCAGCTGCATAATCAGATCCCACAAGTGCACGATCTGAACATGGGGCAGGGTCTGTGTGTGTGCATGTGTGTATGTAGGTGAGCATGAGAGTGTGTGTGTGTGTGTGTAAGACACAGAGGTCAAAGAGATATCTATATATAACTTTTATGAAATATACCTCCCTTAATGTTCTGCTTGCTTTTTAAAAAAGTGTGTGCATGTGTGGTATATATATATATATATATACACACACCCACACACACATGGAAAACCAATGGGAAAAAACAAAATCCATGTTATTCTTCCTTTGGAGCCTTACGTCCTCCAAAATCAAACACTGAGTTCTGCATTTGGAGTGGAAGGGGAGGGGACAGATTTTCATCAGTAGAGACCAGGCAGTAAGTAATAAGGATGGGGGTTGGCATGTCGGTTTTCACTCCTCCCACAATATTTCAGGAAGGTATAGATGTCTGGGAGCCAGGAGTACATGTAAGGGCCTCAGCAGTCCTGCCCCCACTGTGAGGTCCACAGCAAGCCGCTCACCAGCATCCATTCTAGTGGTGGGCCACTCCTCAATTGTCTGTGTGTCAAAAGATAAATGGATAAACAAAAAGTAGTCCATCCATACAATGGAATAATATTCAGCCACGAACAGGAATGAAGTTCTAACACACTACAACGTGGATGAATCTTGAGAACATTATGCTCAGTGAAAGAAGACAGACACAGAAGATCAAATGTTCTACAATTCCATTTACATGAAATCCCCAAAGCAGGCAAATTCAGAGACAGAAAGTCATAGAGACAGACTACTGGTTGATAGGGGCTAGGGGAGAGGGAATAGGGAGCCACTGCTAATAGTACCATGGTTTTTGTGGTGATGAAAATTTTCTGGAATTAGATAGTGGTGATGGTGCACAACACTATAAATCTATAAAAAAAAAACCCACTGAATTGTACACGTTAGAAAAGTAAGTTGTATGGTAGATGAATTTTACCTCAATGAAGCTGTTTAAAAAATGAAACATCTCCCAGTGTGCCCCAAGCGTCTCCAGCCCCTGTGGGAGCCTCCTCTCACCGGTGCCTGGGTGGCCGTTACCCTGACCACAGACACATCTGACTCCCAGGACACGACCCAAAGTGCGGTGGGCTTCTGCACAGTGACGTGGGCTGGGTATTCGTTCTGGCCGGGTCCCCGGTGCAGTTACCACTCTGCAGGGAGACTCGCTTTCACTGGGCAGCAGACTCAGGGAGCCCTTGGGACAAAGGCCAACGCCACCGCTTATAACACAGCAGTGTGAATGCAGCAGCAGGGCTGTGCTTGGAAAGCAGGCATGTGGGTGGCTTTTACCTCTGTTATAAAGGGTGAGCCATTCCCTTTCATCCGTGGTGACCCAGCCCCTGAGTGGCCATACTGAGAAATGTCAGTCACATTCTGCAGATGAAAACCTGAAAAAAAGGGCTGTGGCTCATCAGAGAGGGACAGTCTTTGCTCTTCCCCCCACCATGAGGCAGTCTAATTCCCTCCTCCTGAATCTAGGCCAGCCCTAGGCACGTGGTCAGCCCATGGAATGCAGCAGAGTGACATCTTAGGAAGCCCAAGGCTAGACGCTAAGAAGCCTTCTGTTCCCATGTTTCCTCAGGAACAGGAGCCCTGAGCTGATGTGACTGCTCTGACACTGCCATTAGGAAAGGCCATCTGGAGGCGGCAGTTCTAGCTGAGCCAGCCTTCCAGCCCCCCTGCCAAGTGACCTGACACTGAGCAGAGCCACCCTGGACCCCAGAACAGCCCATCCACTAGCTGAACACCACCAAGTGAGCTGCATCAATGGCACATGGAGGGGAAGAACCACCCACCTGAGCCCTGCCCAATTCCTGACCCTTATTCTATTAAGACAAAATAAAATGTTGTCATCTTAATTTCTACTCCCCAAATTCCTGGCACTCTGAAATACTGTACTGGAAGTTCTCCACGAGGCTGATGCTGCTGCCTGGAGGGTATTTGGAAACTAGGGGTATATTTAGTTGGAACACTGACGGGATGGCTGGCCTCCTGCAAAGGACAAGAGAGCCTCATTCAACCAGGAACTGCCCACATGCTGTGTGACTTTTGGCACTGGCAGAGATGAAAGGCATTGTATAATCATCCAAGCCTGGAGCATGACTCTTTTTTACATACAGATATAAAGCATTTTTTAACAATTTTAACATACCCTGAACTTTACAGCTACTGTGTAAATCAAGGGAAGACCACAGTTTGCTTGGTTTGAAACCTTATAAAAACTTGTCCAACAAAACCCAGTGACAGCTGGCGAGCACTCGTGGTATCTGAGTCACCCGCACAGCTCTCAGAGCGCTCCTCCTGAGGCGGCCGCCCTCCCAGCGAGTTCATGCGTCTGCAAGCTGACATGCTGTTATATATATAATATGTACACTTGTATATGTAATGTAGACTTAAACATACTATGCACATAGTTGGACTTGATTTCAAATCTCAAGTATGAAAAGAGGGCTTGACGACATTCCACGGAGAAGTATCTCCTTTAAGACCCAGATTCATTTATGACGAGCACACAGAAACTTTCAGCCACATGGTCAAGACCTCGAGCACAGGCGAGCCTGAGCACTTGCAGACTGAAACACGTATTTTAAATAAATAGCTTCCCTGTATTTCTCCTTTATGTAAGAGTTGCGGCATTGTTTTTGAAATTGTGTTTGGAGGTAGGCCATGTTACGTAAATTCCATTTCAGGACAAGAAGGAGGTGCTGTGACACAGTTGTTACTAAAAGGAGGCACTGGGTGTGACAAGGTTGAAAGCCATTGTGCTACATGGACGTGGGCCCCTGGTGCCACTCGGGGAGGGTGGAAGTTTCCTGAAAGAGCCCAAAGCCCCCGTCGACGCTGCAATCCTTCTTGCTTGCCCCCCCCACCCCAGCAAAGGACTGTAAAGATGGCAAGGACAACATTAAGAGAGCATTAGAAGAAAGGCAACGGCACTTAGCTGGCTATTAAGGACAAGCAAAATGAACACAGATCTTTATGTGACGGTCAAAAGTATTTAACAAATGTGTCTTCCACCCCCAGAGCAGACCTGAGCTGTAATCCCCGGGGACTAACTCCTGTGTGACCCAGGACAAGTTGGGCCCCTTCCCTGAGCTTCTTTCTTGTCTGTAAAGCTGAAGGAATTGAGTAAGACGATTGAAAACTGCCACCAAGGGACACAGTCCCTTTGCTTGGAGAACCCCTGGAAGATGGCCTATCTGCCATGACCTCCCACAGTTGACAACTGGTCCTTCTGTCCAGGGACCAAGAGGGGAAAGAAGGAACATCCATCTTCAGCCTCAAAATCAAAAGCACCATTTCAAACTGACCAACATTAAAGACCGAAAAGAAAAAATCCCACAACATATTAACGGTTCAGAACACACATAGCAAGGTCATTTCTGGAGGGAAAAAGTGAAAAAAAAAAAAAAAATAGGGCTTTTCAGCCTGTGAATAAAAAGTGTCCTTTAACAGGCGATAATTATATACAGGAAGGCAATTAAAGTTTTAATAATTTAATTACCTTCCTGCAAACCCATCAAGGTAAAATATGGAGTGAAAACATTTTTGAGGGCCAGCAGCCACGAGGAGAGGGATCAAAGGCCCCTGAGATAGCTCAGCTCCGAGGCAGTTGGCACATTAATTTTTACGGGCTGACCGCCGTTATTAATAGAAGAAACTAGATGGAAGTATTTTTCCACGGTGGGGGGGACCACATCATCATTTGATGCCTGATGTTACAGCAAACATAGTTTTGGCTTCTCCTTGGAAATAAATCTTGTTTTCTTTGACCTTCATTTGCTTGAGGCAGGGCCAACTTTCAAGACTGGGCTTCACAGAGAGGGCTCCCCGCTCAGGGCTGCCATGTCGGAACATCAACAAGAGACCGTGAAAGGAGATCAAAGGGGTTGGGTCAGAAACCACAGGCCAGGGCTGGCACGGCCAGGCACAGGGAGGCGAGCTCACCTCACAGCTGGCGCGGCGTGCCTGCCGACGGCCTGTGCGTCCCCCCCCCACCACCGCGTTCTCACCCACCAAGCACCAGCTGCACTGCCCTTCACGAACGTCTTCAGACCCACCCCTACTTCGCTGCGTTGTTTTTGTTGTGAAGCACGCAACATAGAAGTCACCGTTTTAACCGTGTGAAAGTGCGCAGTTGAGCACACTCGTGACGAGGCACAACCAGCACGGCTATTGAATTCCCAAGCTTTTTCATCACCCAGAAAGGAAACCCGTCCCCATGGGCAGCCACCCCCACTCCCCTGCCCCAGCCGGGCAGCCGCGACTCTGCTTTACGTCTGTGTGCGTTTGCCTGCTCTGGACACGTCACATAAACGGAATCACGTACTGTGGCCCTTCGTGGCTGGCTTCTTTCCCCCGTTACTTTTAAACTGAACTAGGCATATTTTAAAGGAAGTTTTGTATTACTATCTACAACAGAAGACCTGTATCACTTGCCATAAATGAAAAGTGACCATAAAAAGTAATACACTGGAAACAAGCTCACGTCACCAAGTTGCTGCAGGACATGGCGCAAACCCGTCGAGGGTCCACAACGAGGAACAGTTCTACATCGGCTTCCACCCTTCTCCCTCACTCCATCTCACAGCCACGGTGTAGTCCTTGTAGGTAGGACTAAACCAGACACTACTAACACACTTTCTGTTGATAAATATTTATGATGTTTCCATTTTCTATTTCAAGCAATGCTTAAACTGATGTCTGTGTAACCGTTCCCTGTGTGAGTACAATCTTAATATAAATTTCTAGGACTGAAGCGCCTGGATCGAAGGCATTTTACACTCCACTGGCATTTCCGAGAGCTTTCTCTAGGGATGGTCTCGGTGGCCCCCTGCACAGCATTATACGAATATGCCCATCTCTGCACCTAACCACCAATATGATGAGTTATCCAGTCTCCAGCTCTTGGCCAACCTGATGGGGGAGAAATGCACATACCTCACTGTGGCTTTAATCTGAATTTGAGATGAGTATTCCTATCTCCACTTTAGAGATGAGGAAATGGACTCAGACAGGTTAAGGGACTTGCCCAAGGTCAGTTCCTTGCCAAGAGGGGAAGTGCAAAACCAGGATTTGAACCCAGTCTGCCAGACCCCATTTCCTGGGCCTGTCCTCCTACTGTCCTGCTGCCTCGCACGGCCGGCAGGTTCTATGTCCCTTCCACAAGTGTCACTGCACCCGACTCGACGTGCAGGATGTGAGTGTCCCGTAAGCTCTGCTGGTGAAACGGCTGGATCGGATTATCACACCTGCACACCCACGGTGCAGCCTGGCGTCAAGGAGGCCACAAAAGGAAAGGACGAGTCGTGGGGACAAAACAGCCGGAGTCGTGGTGGGACAGCTCTGTGACCTTACAGTTTCTGCCATTTGCCCAAGCTCGCCTGTTCCCCAGGGTGGTCACAGCTGGGCTGAAGGATGATTTACGCCAGTGCTCACGGGCACTCCAGGGAAGAGACAGCTGAGGGTGAGGTGTTAATGCCTAAATATACAGAATCGGGAAAAATAACCAGGACCATCTTCCACCAACTACGTGCTCAAGGCTGGTGGGTTTCATACCCCACTGGTTCTGGCAGAAGTGAGACTGAATGTTTTTCAGGGTGTCAGGTGTTTACTAGAACTTACTGTAAGCCCTAATGGAGCCCCAGGGATCAGAGAGCCCAAAGATCATCTGAGTGGACTTCCCACAGCCCTAAGAAAACAGACAAGGGTGTGTGAAGGGCTCCTGACAGCCTTTTTCAGCACACACACCTTTCCATTTTGTGCTCCACAGCGACTTTCCAAGGTCAGTGTCGTGGTTCAGTTTTACAGATGAGAAGATGGAGTTTAGAGTAATAATGTAGCTGGCGTGAGGTCCCGCGGCCAGTATTGGCAGATCCAGAAGTGGCTTTGAATTGATTCAGTGCCCAGCAAGTACTTCACAAAGGCCCCCTTCTCAACACTCCTCTCTGGGGCAGCCCAGGTCCTGTTCCCTGTTCCCATGGGAGCCTGCTCTGGCCACTTCTGCAGAAGAGAGCATCTCCCACGTCCTGGAATGCAGCTTGGCCGCAGGGGGCTCTGAGGCTGCCAGGACCTCCCTCAGCAAACCTGCTCCCCTCCCAGCACTGAGATCTGACCTCACCACGGGGCCAGGTGGCGGTGGGCGGGTGGGACTGCACACCTCACCCTCCCCTCCTGTGCTCAGCAGGTGCCGGGCGTGGGCCTGATAGCACAGATTCCACGAGATGCTCCATCAGCCCCAGCCCTGACCTGAGGCCCAGCTGGGCGGGTCTGGGATGAGGGGCCACAGCACTAGGCCTGGGCCCCACGTGGTCATGGATGTCTGGGCCGGGCTCCAACCATCCCCTTTACAGCTTGCAAGGGCAGGCTGCGGTCTGAGTCTACATCTGCAAGGCAGGACGGGATGAGGTGACTGGGGAGGGCCCCACCCTTCCCCAGGGCCTTCCCACAAGACAGAGGGTCACAAGAGCCACCAACGGGAGGTGGGCCTGTGAGCTAAGCAAAATCCACTGAGTCTGGGGTCCTCTTGTGGGCCAAGCATCTCTTCTCCCCCTCCTTCCACCACCACCCTTCCTCTGGGGAGCAGCCCTTCCCCAAAGGGTGATGGGTTGCCAACCATAGGACCCCACCCCAGCCATCATGGTGGATCGAGGGACAGGCACGTGATGGAGCGACCGTGGATTCCCCGGGGTTTCTCTGTGGGGTCTGCAGAAGATGACTGCTCTGTGGTAACAAGGCTGCAGTCACACACTGTCCTGAGAGAACATACCCTAGAAGCAGAAATGGGAGAGAAACAGTTGGAAAGGGGCTGGCCTCTCCCTCTCTGGGTGTTTCTCAGCCAGCTCCCACCTGCCCCTCCCATGAGTCAACAAAGCCCCCTTGTTTTGGCTTTGCTGTCTCAGTAAGAATTCTTAGGCTCACATTTCCTGAGCAGTGCAGTTTGGGGGGCACTGTTCTGAGTGCTGCACTTGGATTAACTCTTTCAGTCCCACGGGAGTCCTTGATGAGGAAACGGGGCATTCAGGCAACAGCTCACATGGCACGAAACCAACAGCGGGTCAGAGCCTGGATGTGAACCCAGCCTCTGAGCTCCCTGACGTTCAGCAGAGTGGGCATCACTACTGCCAACCGACAGCCAGAACTGCCCTGATGTCAGGTACGGCCACGGGGCCTGTGTCGGCCAAGACCACGGGAGCGAGAGCGACACGGTCCCTTCTGGGTGGGGGTGTCCCACCCCTGCGCTCTCCTGCGCTCTCCGGCCCTCTTCGTGAATGCACACGCTGGTCTGGAGCTGCCTCTACATCCAAGCAGCCTGGACGCCGATCAAGTTCACAAGGGGCAGCTGTCCCGGGGAGCCACCTCCACCCACAGCCAACATCACACCACAAGAAGTCAACACTTGTCATCCTCAGTCCCAGCCATTTGGGGCTGTTTCTCACTGCGGCAGAGCCTAGCCAATTCTGACCACAAAGCATTGGTCCAACTTCCGAACAAGAGTCTTGCCTAACCCGTGGAGCGGGAAGTAACTCCCATTTCTTCCCAACAAACTGACACGTCCCCTCTTGTGTGTTTCTGTCGGTTACATTGGTCTTGTAAAGGGAGGCTTCTTCCCCACTTCTCGGGCTGGAGACAAAGCCCTCTCACAGCTTGCCAGCATCCCTGTGCTGCAGCCCCGCTTCAGACCCAGATGAATTATCCCCCCAGACCATTAGCATAGAGGTGATTGAGGGTGATGCATTCATTGCAAATGAAGCCCTGATTACAGGCTCAATTACTACAGAGAACGGCCCCTTTGGAAACTGAAAGGCCTTCAGTTCATGCAATTTCTGCTGGAAAACTATTTCTCAAAACCTCGAGGTGAAGAATGACCAAAGGGGATTGCATAAGAAGAGGGGCTTGAAAACGATGCGATAGGGTCAAAAGGCAGGGGTACTGACTGTGGGGGACTCACAACACCACAGAGAATCCAACTTTAGCAAGGGACAGTGCACACACCACTGGGCACACGGTGAGAGGGCCCCTGGGTGCCCTGAGCCTCACTTGTGCACCCACATTTCTGAGACTTCACTCTCAGGATCATTCTCAGCAATAACCCTCTCCGAGTCCCAGCGCAGCCCATCCAGCCTTTGCAGCATCAGAATTCATCTCTTTAAACCGTTATGTCGGTCAGCAGAGGCTCACTTTGGAGCCAGTGCAGGTTTGGGTCCAGACCACCACAGGAAAGCAGTAAAGCAAATATCACAATAAGGGAAAGTACACAAACTCTTGGGTTTCCCACACATATAAAAGATGTTTACACTATACTGTAGCCTGTTAAGTGTGCAATAGCGTTACGTCTTTAAAAAAGTAAACCTTAATTAAAAAATACTTTATTGCTAAAAAATGCTAACCATCCTTTAAGCCTTCAGCAAGCAGTAATCTTTTTGCACCAGTAACATCGAAAATCATTGATCACATGTGTACTATTAGAAAATTTAGGCTTAAATAGACTGAATTAATTTTATATTGTGTATTGTTATTCATTCAAATCTAAATATAGCATAAATCATTGGAAATGACAAAAAAAGCCACTGATCACAGATCACCACAACAATCATGATAATAGTGAAGGAGTTTGAAATATTCCAAGATTTACCAAAACGTGGCACTGAGACATGAAGCGAGCAAATGCTGTTGGAAGAACGGCACCGAAAGACTTGCTTCATGCAGGGTTGCCACAAGCCTGCAACTTGTAAAAAGCACATCATCTGCAAAGCACAACAAACTGAAGTGCAGTAAAACAAGGCTTGCCTGTAATTAAATAGTGAGCACCTACCGCGTGCCAGGCATGGCTCGAGCACCAGGACACACCGGCAAACGGAGACCCAGTCCTCAAAGAACTCACGGTTTGATGAGGGGAGGGGGGCAAATTCAGGTCCACAAAAGAGTGGGATGGGTCGATTAGCACCGTGGACATGATGGAAATGGGGCCCCAGGCTTCCACATGCCTGGTGGTCCTTGAGCTGGAAGGACCAGGAGAGCTTCTCAGAGGAGAAGACTTTTGAGTTGCTAACTGAATGAGAGAAGGTGGCAGGATGACGAGAGCCAGGGTGGAGAGGAAGACCCCGAGGGGAGCTTAGAGCCACCTGTGGTTGAGGCTCTGCACCTCCTGTCTCCCCGCAGGCTGGATGTGGGCCGAGACAGGCCTGGGGAGATGATGAGTGGTCACTGAGGGTTCAGCTGCCCAGTCAGATGGACCCAGACACCAGTCTGACCTGCCGCCTCTTTGCTGAGTGCTCTTGGTCAGGTCACCTCCCCTAACCTCAGCTCCCTCATCTGCAAGGTGAAAGAATGATAACATTTGCCACTTAGGTCTGTGCGCTCCTGGGCATTTATCCCGGAGAAACTCAAACAGGCTCGCATACAGGTCGGTCCACACATGCTCACAGCAGCCATATTTGCAACAGCCAAAAGGTAGAACCAGCCCAGGTGTCCTTAAACTGGTAGATGGACAAACTGGTATGTCCTCACCGTGGAACACCGCTCAGCAAGAGAAAGGAATGAACAACACCTGGGTGGACCTCCAGGGAATTTCTATGAGTGAAAAAGAGCCAGTCCCAAGGTTACATGCTGTATAATTACATATATATGACATTTCTGAAATAACAGAAGTTTAGAAACGGAGAACAGGTCAGTGGTTGCCAGGGGGTATGGAGGGGTGGAGGATGGGGCAGGAGGGAGGTCGACGTGGCTATAAAAGTTCGACAGGAGGGATCCTTGTGGTGACGAAGCTGCTCAGTATCTTGTCCAGCTACAAAAATTGGACCGACTGTGTGGGGTGGCCATGCAAGGCCCACGAAGAGTGACGAGCAGGTGAATCAGAGACAAACTCAAAGTATCAGCAAACTAGCAGGAAGTCTCCCATTTTTTCCTTCAATATCCCCAGTATGGACTCAGAGTGACCCGAAACCCTGACAGAGGCCCCAGGCTCAGGGAGGGAGAGAGACACGGGGTGGAGGGAGAACACAGGGCTCCAGAAGGGACACGCGGGGGCATCAGGTGCTCCTTTCCTTTTCTTCTGTTCTCTTGCACTCAGCTCCCAGACACTCCTGTGGCGAGGCAGTGACAGCAGCCACAGCAGTGACCCATGGGCCCTACTTAAGAGGGAGCAGAGCCTTCCTCACTGATCAGGAAAGCTGTGGTCCTGGGCCCTTTTCACCTCTCTGCCTTCTGGCCCAGGTGCGAGCGCAGGTATCAACAGTGAGCAGAGGAGCAGAGCAACTCGAGCCCCGGCTATCTGAATGGAGGACCCACCGGAGCCCAGGAAACCAGAAAACACCAACGAGCCCACGGAGGGGGAGGAGGTTGGGAAAGGGACCATTTAAAGCTGCTCATGAGCTCCTGGGCCCACCCCTAAGCTGCGAGCACAGGCATGTGTCCCACCCTGGATGACCTAACACTTTGAGAACTGAACACAGAAAAAACCATCACTCAGATCCAAGACTGGCCACTGGGTGGTGCACACACGGGGCAGCTCTGACTGGAGGGGCAGAGGTTTCTGAAACCGACCTGACGTCCAGCTTGCAGGACCATAGCGTGCAGGAGGCTGGCGGGGACTTGCTGCCTGAACCCACCAGGTCGATTGTCCAATCAAACAGAGCTAGCGAACTCTTCGGTGGCATTTAAACAACTGACATGTGACAGAAGGGAGGTCGGAAGTTGCCTGAGAATGAGGTAAGGGGAGGGTGAGAGGAATCACAAAGGACACTGGGAAACTTGTCGGGGGGGGGCCAATGACAATTTCCATTATTTTGATGTTGGTAAAGGTTTCATAGATGAATATGTATGTCCAAACACCAGGTTCTATTATTTAAATGTATGCAGTTCACTGTATGTCAAAGATTGTACTCAAAGTTTTTCGATACTTGGTCAAAGAGGGTACATGGATAACAAATAAACACATGGCAAGAAGTCTACCATCATCAGCCACTGGGAAACACAATTCAAGACCACGACACAGTAGCACTACACACTCGCTTAAACAGTTAAAATTAAAAACACTCACAATGCCAAGTGCTGGTGAAGATGCAGAAAAATGGGAACTCTCAACCGTTGCTGGTGGGAATGTTCAATGGTACATCCATTCTGGAAAACAGTTTGGCAGTTATTTAAAAACTTAAACATTCACCTACCATATGACCTAGCAATCTCCCTCCTGGTATTTACCCAAGAGAAATAAAGACATGTTTACATAAAACCTGCACACAAACGTTGACAGCAGCTTTATTCATAGTCGTCAAAAAATGGAAAGAACTCAAATGTCCTTCAACTGGCAAATGATAAATTGTGGCCCGTACAAACAATGGAATACTCTCAGAAAGAAAAAAGAAGAAGCTATTGATACATGCAAAGGCTTGGCTGGATCTCAAAGGCATTGTGCTGAGTGGAAGAAGCCAGGCTCCAAGGTTCCAGTCTCTGTCTCCATTGATACGACGCTCCCCAGAGGAGACAAAACCATCATGATGGGGCTGACTAGTTTCCAAGGGCTGGTGATGAGGGGAGGGTGTGACGGTGCCAGGGTACGTGAAGGAGGTTTTTGGAGTGGTCCCAGTTGCCCTGTATCTTGACTGTGATGGTGGTTACACAAACGTGTATGTGTGTCAATACTCATAGGACCATACAACAAAGAGAAAGTCAATTTTAGTGTATGTTAACTTAAAAAAATTATAAGGTAGGAAGGAGTGATGAGAGTTAGAGCTCTGTGCCCCCCCCACCCCAAGACCCTGTGCTAATGAACAGAAATGTCTCCCAGGCCATGTGACTCTAATCAGAGCAGCAGGACCCTGGCTCTGCTTCAGTCGGTGTCCGGGGAAGAGGGACAGATCCTCCCCGTGCGAAATGGAGAAATTCACCTTTGCTGGAAAACACATAACCATGATTCTCCGGCTTCAGCCCATTTGGTCCTGAACCTAGGATGAGGTAATAATGATAAAGCCTGAGGAATCTTAACAGCATGGAGGAGAAACCCAAGCAAGCCCGGCAAGGGGAAGTCCTAGCAGAAACAGGAAATCTGAGCCTGACCAGAGGTCTCGGGGCTGTGCTCCCTCCCGCGATCACGAGTTCTCAGCCAGGGCACTGTTAACCCCAAGGCAGCTCCAAGCCTCCCAGCCTGCAGCAGACATCTACTTCTAAGGCAGACGCCGGGCTCAATCCCCACGCACTGCTTCTCGCGGCCCACCATGGTGGTGGGATGGCTTCTCCACGTGCGGACTGACCACACACACGGCAGGACACTCGCATTCCCGGCCCCTCCCTGTCACCGCCACAGCAAAAACTTCCATTCCCCTGTTTGTCCAAACAACACTTGGGCAGTGCCTCTACCCAAGTGGTCAGAAAAAGAAGGCGACCCTGAGTTGGAAGCGACGGCTCCCTTCCCCCTGGTGTGGGGGGTGTCCCCAGGGCCGAGGGGACAGTATAATTTCTAGTGTACAGCAGTTTTTGTCCCCGTCTGTGAGAAAGGGTGCTGCTTCAGACCACACCGCCCCTCCGTCCCTCAGTGCCACTTGAGGAGTCAGACTGAACCCTGTGGGCCAAGCATCCGGACCACCGAACCTGTGGTTCAGACCGTCAGCAAGACAGCCCGAGGCCATACAGAATGCCCCAGACCGACAAACACAAAACCTAAGTCCAAGTCTGGCTCTTACCACCTGGCCTCTCTGAGCCTCAGTGCCCTCATCTGTAAAGTGGGGGTAACAGGTCAAGCTCTTTCCCATGTCACCATGTCCGCACGGTGTCCCCTCTTCTGGGAATGCTCTTCCCCGGCTCTCATGGCTGTTTCTTTCCTGTCCTAGAAATCCTCTTACAAATGCCACCTCCTCAGAGGCACCTTCCCAACCAAAGTAAACTCCCACCCAGTCATTTTGTATCACACTGTCCTGTTGAATTCCACCAGGCATTTGTCACTACCCGAATTGTTTGTCCCCTGCTTCACTGCCATCTTCTTCCAGACGCGACCGCAAGCGCCATGAGGCAGAATCCTGGCTGTCTCACGCTGCTCTACACACCAGGGACCGATACCCAGTACACACACACTGCATTTTGGTTGGATGAGTGACGAACCCCCAGTTTGCAGGGTTGCCTCGGCTTTGGGGGAGCCTCTGCACCTCAGAATTGGCGGGTCTCACTAAGTAGACCTCAGAGACACCCACCCACATGCTCCCTAGGAAACCAAGAGCAGGAGTTTGGTATAAAAGGCCTCAAATCATAAGATTCAAAATGCAGCATTTCACCAGCTTACTGGAGTACAGCCTTGCTAGGAAATAGAAAAGTATAATATTGCCACAAAATTCAGAACCAGTAAGAGCCCCAGTGCATTAGCCAGAACAGATGCATCTCCCCCTCTGTGTTGGCCATGTTCGCCAAACATTTCAATGTTCTTTCAAAACAGGAACCAAGCCCAGGGCTCCATGCTTGACCTTAAATTACATTTAGACACTCAGCTTAGCGCCTAAAATAAAACCAAACTTCTCCGTGGTGTCTCAATACCCGACCCTCCCAAGAGTGATCCATCAGCTGACATTCAGATTAGGTGAGCACGGTCTGCACTTTGTAGCAATCAGACCCCAGAGGTATCACCCACTCGCTCAGTGCCTCAACTTTCCTCATCAGTAAAATGGGGATAATACTCACTGCATAAATCGATAAATAAAAAACAACTCTTACAACAGTATCTAGCACACAGTAGGCCCTCAATAAACATTACTTGTGATCAGTATTCCTCACTGGAAGGCTTTGAGCAAGCCATTCCACTTTTTGAGCCTCATTTTCTAGTCTGCAAATTAGGCATAGAAATCCTGGAACACTGCTGAGGCAGTCAAATTAGATCACCCCCGATAAGGTGCTGGTTCCCCAGGGATGTGTGGTCTGGCTCTCCCCTTGCAGATCTGAGGGGAATTAGAGAGAGGCTAATGAGGTTTTAAAAGCATTTCTTCCTTAAGCAAAATCCATGGAGATGAAACCTTTTCTGAACTTTCAACCAGAGCTATGAACCAAGTGCTAGGGGAAAGATGGCGGATGGAGGGCATGCGCTGTGCTAGTTGTTAGCATGGGCATATGGGAACAGAGGAGTGGTGGCTAAAGGGGTAGGCTCCAGGTCAGCTGCTGCAGGAGCGGGAAGAAGGCAGTGGGGCTGGAGATTTAGAAGGTCTAGCTGCACAGCACCACAGCAAGCCCAGATGGCACCCCTGTGCAAATTTGAAAAAGATACCTCTTTCCCAAGATACTTTGCTGCCATTTTCTGCAAAATTGACATAATAAATATACAAATCTACAATGACTTATTACATGTAGTGCCGGGAATTGTGCAGTGCACAACCTATACAACAGTATTCAGCAGCCCAAAGAGCCCATCCACCCAGTAAGGCTTAAGGAAATCAGCTGAGCACAGATATGTGGATTTTAAATGGTTACAAAACAGAACATGGAAAAAGACCTCAGCAGATGTGGAGAAATTGGAACTCTTGCACATTACTGGTGGGAATGTAAAATGACTCAGTCACTGTGGAAACAGTTTGGCAATTCCTCAGAAAGTTAAACACAAAAGTACCATATAACCCAGTAATTCACTAGGTATATACTTAAAAAAAAAAATAGAAACAAAAAGTTGTACATAAATGTTCATGGCAGCATTACTCACAACAGCTAGAAAGTAGCAACAGCCCAAATGTCCATTATCAGGATGGACACATATGAAGTGATCTATCCACACAACAGAATAATAGTCATAAAGGAACGCAGTACTGACACCTGCTACAATGGGGATGAGCCTCGAAAACATTGTGCTAAGTGACAGGAACGCATCACGAATTGCAGCGTGACTCCGTTATATGAACCGTCCAGAACAGGGAAACCTCAGAGATAGACTAGTGATCGCCAGAGCCTGGGGAGAGAAGTAAACAGGGAGTGACTGCTTAAAGGTACTGGGTCTCCTTTTGGGGTAACAAAAGCTTTTTGGAACTAGAAAGAGGTGATGATTGCACAACACTGAACATACTAAATTCCACTGAGTTTAGCACTTTAAGATGGCTAATTTTGTGTCGTGTGAATGTTGTCTTAATTTTCAAAGTACCTCAGCAGCTACATTTGGGGAAAACAACAAGGACAGAGAATGGCACATGGTCCAGGTGCCCACCCCTTATGCTAGATGGACACATCAGCCCCAGCAGGAACTCAGATTCCCCTGGGAAAGGGAAGGAGAAGGGAGGCAGAGGAAACTGACTCTCCAAACTGAGAGTCTTAAACCCAAGGTGACCGAGTCCCTTGGAATAGACAGAGTGCATCTTCCAGCATTCAGTGGGAACGGGATCTCAAGAGAGAAGACTGATGGTAGAGAAAAATGGAAAGACACAGCTGCACACACCTGACTTCAACAATGTGAAAGTCAATGTCTACACTTGGACTAGAATCCTGTTATCATTCCCATTGTTCAGACAAGGACACCACGACCTGGGGAGGCTAAACCGCCTGCCCAGGGGACTCCGCTAATACCTAATATGCAAACACAGGCAGCCTAACCCGAGAGCCCCAGTCTGGGCCCCCTCCCTCCACCATCCCCCGGAAGAAGAGAGGTCCTCAGGCTAGAGAGGCTGTTGGAACAAAGCAGCAGGCGGCTGAGGCAGAATGCATCCTTCTGGGAGTGCGCAGGGCCTGAGCCACGGAGCCTCTGCCACTGCTGCTGCTGCTGATGACAGTGATGGTGATGCTGGCTGCGACGATGGGGGTGGTGCTGATGAAGGTGACGGTGTGATGATACGATGATGGAGGTGATGGTGACAGTGACGCCCGTGACATGATGGTGATGGTAATAGTGGTGATGGTGGTGATGGTGCTTCTGCTGCTGCTGATGGGGACCACCCTAGTCAGTCCAGGTGGTTGTAACACAGTGCCATAGATTGGGTGGCATGAACAGGAGACATTCATTCCTCACCGTTCTGGAGGCTGAGAAGTCCAAGATAAGGGCACCAGCACGGCCAGGTTCTTGGTGAGCCCCCCCACCCCCGGCTTGCAGCTGGCTACCTTCTTGCTGTGTCCTCAGCTGGCCGCGCGCGCTGGTCTCTCTTCCGCTTCTTATAAGGACTCTAATCCCACCATGGCAGCTCCATTCTCATGACCTCGCCTAAACATAGATACTTCCCACCTCCTGAGTCCGTCCATGGGGATTAGGGCTCCAAGACACAAGTTTGGGGGGTGGGGCACAAACACTCAGTGCCTAACAGTGACGACGATGACAGAGCGACGACAGAGCGGGAACAGCGTGCACAGCACAGGACAGCTCTAATGACTTATTTAGGGAAACACTTGAGCCCTCTGTGTGACCTCCGGCACATGACGAAGCCCTCAGTGCGGGCAGCTGTTGTGACTGTTGTTGCCATCATTATAAACGCCCAGCTTAAGCCTGACTTCCTAAGCAATTTTAAGCTGATCTGTAAACACCCTTCGGCCTGTATCATTAAGGCCATATTAATTAAGACTCTTCAGGTTGCAGATAACCAAGGCTCTTTCAAGGTGGCACATGCCAATCCGAAGTACTTTCTTCTCCTAAGTAGAGTCTGTGCTGCAGTTACCGTGGACCAGGAGGCTCCCACAGTGTCTCCAGGTCCTGGGGCCCCTCCTCTCTGCTGCTTTTCTCTGCTCCAGGGTTTCATTTTGGGTAGGTTCTCCCACAGGGATGGCAAGGAGATTCAGGCAGCCTCATGTCCAAATCCCCATAGCGTGGCAAGCCTAGGACCAAGGGAGCATCTCTTTTGCTGTGTTCCAGCAGAAGACCCCTGGAGGGCTCTCACTGGATGCGCTGGTCACAGGACACCCCCAAATCAGTCACTGTGGTCAAAAGGGGAGGACTGTTCTCACCCCGAAACCTGGGTCTCCTGCCCCTGGAGTCAGGTGGGGGTGGAGGGAAGGTGATTCCTTGAGAGGAGGTGAAGGGGAGATGGATGCAGAATGGGCAAGATCAGCTGATGGCTATTGTGAGCCCAGGACACTGAGGTCCAGGTGTGGACAGCCTGCTCCTCAGGGGAAATATCTGTTCAGCTGGCATCCACTGCAGGCTTGCATACGCCAAGCAAGCCTACTGTGTGCATGGCTGACCATCTCTTGCAGGAGACCTCATCAGAGCTGGAGAAGCTGGCCCCTTACACACCCCCAGGAGAGAGGCTGGGGTCCACCACAGCCTTGGATGAGAAGAGACACTGCCTCCCTGATTCCTCCATTACAAGAAAGGGTTAAAATGACGGAGAGGAGCCACCCTATTTGGGCAGTCTGAGGGGAGGGAGCCCACCCACAGGCTTCCTGAAGGGGAGGGAAAGACTGGGTGGCCTGAGGCAAGGTATGCTGGGGTGGGCCTGCTTACTCAGAAAGCCCAGAGCCAGAAGACCGCTGGGTCAAAGTTTGGCCCCTGAGAGCCACCGGGTTGAGTTCATTCTTCTCAACTGACATCATGAGGCATCTTCTGGAGAAGGAAGGAAATGATCTCCCAGGAATGCATGTAAAGATGATCAAGGGGGTGTTTCTGGGATAGGGCAGGGGGTGGAAGCTGCAGGATTGAAAGTGGTGAAGTGGCATGAGAGAGAGTGTAAGGATGTGAGCATGTGAGCGTGTGTTGTGGGAGGGAAGAGATGAGTGTGTGAGAGACAGTATGAGTGGGAATGAGTGAGTGTGAGTGTGTGTGGTATTGCAGGAGGAGGAGGACAGACTGGAGAGACTGCACTTTGTCTTGGCCACTACTCCTCCGACCAATCAGGGTCCAGGTCCACCTCCCCTGAGCACTTCCTGAGTGCTGGGCACGGAGCTGGGTGCCCTCCGCCTCGGGGCAGCTGAGTGAGGTGAGGTGTGGACCAACACGGCTGCCAATCCTCAGATAAACTGGCTGACTGGCGTGGCTAACACTGCAATCTGGGACTCACATCCAAGTCTTCTGATTCCAAAACCACAGCCTTCCCACTAGAGCTCGTGGCCTCCCCATCCCTAACAAATGGCCATCTGTGTCTCCTCATCCAGGGTTAGGAAACTCACTGACTCTGAAGAAAACAACCCTCCAGGCCAGTGGGTCACACTGGAGACCCTTGGGCTAGATTCACTCCTCATGTGGGTTTTGTTTGCCATCACTTTGTTTTGTAGAAATTTGGATTTGATTATCTTCAGGCAGTTCATCATAGTCTCACACGCCATATTTCCTTATATCCCAAAATGCCAATTATTTATGTTATCTTTCCAGCTACTCTAGGCATTTCAGGAAATAGAAAATAACCAACTGCTGACAGTGCTAATTGTCAGACAGGTCTTTGTCAAAGTAAGCGGTGACTTCAGCCCTCCTTGATGAAGTTCTATCCTCGGTACACAGAAGGTGTCTAATCTATCCTCCCATGATTATGAGGATGACGGCGGTGACAGTGAGAAAGGCGGTAATGATGAGGATGGTGGTGACGATGACTGTGAGGCAGACTTTATTAAAAACTGTTGCAACAGGTGTAGGGCCCACTGCAATGAGATTCTGAAGGAGGAAAGAGAGATTGGATTCAACTCTGAATTCAACAAGGAAAAGTGAGAATTTACAGCCAAGGAGCAGGTGGGAGTCAGTGGATGGAAAATTAATAATAGGAAACATGAGGGGTGAGGGAGATTCTGGCTAAACTGACCCAACAGGATTCCTACTGAACGCAGGCCAGCGGGGCAGACGTCACTGGGGGAGGGGGAGGAACTTGGTCATACATTGAGGGGGATCGGATACCAAAGGTGGGGGATTCTGGCTACACTGACTTGGCAGGGTTCTTGGTAACGCTGGGCTTTTGAGGACATGCCTGAGGGTGAGCCTAGTTGAAAACGTGCTCAGGGGAGCCTGACTCCAGTTTCGTCAAGGGAGAGTTGTTAAGTGGTTAGTGACGGGCCCTGAGCCCCACTCTCAACACATCTGCTATTGTGCAGCTCAGTGCGGCTGGCATTCGCTCACCAAGTCTGACCAAGGCGAAGATGACTTCTGGTTGTGGCTTCTTTTCGGTTACAGAGACACATATTTTGAATTTTGAAGCCATTCACGGGCCCTTGTTTATCACCTTCACAGAACTCCCAGGGTCCTAGGGCACAGGTAGGAAGTGCTGTTCTAGAATAAAATTGTGCTCGGGTCACCAGCAGTGGAGAGTGGTCAGCTAGGTGTCAGTCCCTCTGGGTCTGTCCCAGCTGCAGAGAGATGCCCAGCCAAGCCAGCCCTTCCAGGGGCAGAGGTGTAAGGGCTGGACATTTAGGCCAATGGACACTGACCACCGTCCTCACTCCAAGTGCCCATCAGACTGGCCCAGGCTCTATCAGGTCACATGGAAGTGCAGCTTCTCCCTCTACCCAGTCCAGACTCCTCTGCCTTCCTTTCAAAAGTATTCATCCCCCCCCAAAATGTCTTGTCCCCAACAAGACATCTCATAGCTAGTTCCAAGGGCCCAACCTGTGACAGATACAGTGAAGAATTTTGACCTTTCTCCCCTCACACAGTCTCACCTGGGGGGTCATGGGTAACTTAGCTAGACACGTCCAAATACATCAAAGAGCCTCAGTTCCCAAGTCAGAGGCTGATGATGGAAAAGGATGGGGGTAGGGGGAGGGAGGCAAGGGGGCTAGAAGGGGAAGGGGAGGGGAAGGGGATAGGAAGGAGCGGAGAGGAGAGAGGTGGAGGGAGGAGGACAGAAGGAGCCAGAACCTCTGTGTTGCCCTCCTGGCTGAACACACTGTGGGAAATCAGAGTTTACCACTCCTTTCGCCAACAGAAAAGGAAGTGCCTTAAGGACTAGAAAAAGACGTTAGTTAACACAGGACCTTTAACTCGGTGCCTGGCAGCCCGTCAGCCTTCAGCAAGTCGCGGCTGTGCTTGTCCCACCACGAGGGGTCCTCCAGATTCATTTCCACCGTTCAACACAAACAAATCAGACGTTAAGTCTCATATCTGAGAAAGTCGCACTGAGGGCGACTGTGTTCTTGCGCAGACAGCTCTTTCCGCCATGCGGGGGCTGGGAGGCCGGTCGGCCGATCCCCCATTGCAGGACTCCATTTCCAAGTCCAGGTTGCTGCTCTATCAACAAATTCAACTTTGTTTGGCCTGAGGAGTGGGTCACCCCTTCTGCGTTGTTAGTCTGCTCCCTGGAAGCCTGCTAAAGGCCTACAGACTCGACGCTCCCTGAGGAAGGAGGGAAACATCCCAATTCCTTGACAGCTGTGAGACCCTGTGTCCTCTGACACAGCCATTGTCAGCCCCAAAAAGGATTCAGACAGGAAAGATCCAAGTGCCTCGAGACAAGGTGAAAAGGTGGGTGTGGCCCCATTAACAGGTAAGGGTCACCTGAGAGCTGAGATGTCTTGCAGGACCTGAGCCGTGTTTCCCACATTCCGCGGAGAGAAGCATCCACAGGGACATTCCACACACAATCCAGAGCCCCCGTAGACTCTCCTTGGGCATCTCCTTGGGCAGGAGAGGCATGTGCGCACGCACGCACACACACACACACACACACACACGCCAAATTCACACCTGATCTTCCCTCTTATGTCAGCAGAGGTGGTGGGTGGGAAGGTCACTTTCAAGGTTGGAGGGTCACTGACCTGAGAATTCAGCAAGCAAACCTCTTAAAACATTACGGAGAGCCTCTGGAAACTGATTGGAACCATTTGTGTGGTCGACAAGAATGAGGGCCACAGAGGACTGGAAGGCCGGGACAATATCTGCTCTGTTCTGAGGCAGGGAACAGATGCCAGCGTTCTTTCTGACTTTACAGCTTTTTCTTGGCTTGTGTGGGTGAAAGAGGCTGATTAACAGCGGGGCCCGCACTGGGTGCTGAACAGCCTGCCAGAATGTGGCACAAGACACGGTGGGCCTGGGCTGGACTCCTCGCTGGCTCCAGCTCCCGCTGAACACACGCACCAGGCAACCAGCGCCAGCCTCCAAGGCCACGGGCCCCGGGATGCTCCTTCCCGGTCTCTTGGGCCTTCTTCCTGCCCTGTGCCAGGGGCCGGGCCCAGGCTGAGGAGCAGAGCTGCACCAACACCCCTCCACCTTCCTCCAACTAATAAAACCTTTTAGAAATGGATGGAAAGACATTCATCCCCTCCAAACCCATTTCTTCCTGTAGCGGTGTCGTAGGTAAAACCGAATAAGCCCAGGGCATTGAGTTTCACTGGGCGAGTCACTGTGTGGTCTGTTCTGAGAGCCAAGACTTTCCAACCATACATTTCAACGGCGGTTACTCAAGCTTGGGTAAGAAAACACTTACCCAATTTCCGAGCAGACGGTGAACCGCGGGGCCTGTAACAGATAGGAGAGAAGGAGCAGCGCCTGGTCCCCGGCCCGCGCGCACGTCCGCAGGGCTGATACAGGATGCGGCCGGGCCTGCCAATTAGCCTCTGGCCCCTTCGGTGGGAGATGGGGCAAGGTTCCCCCGTGTGCGATTCAGAGAATTTCACACGGTGCCCGCTCGCCTGCCAGCGGGGTCGAGGCTCGCGGGAGGAAGCTGGAATGCAGGTTGGAAAATGAAAATACTCTGTTAATGAGGAGCCAGAAAAGGCTGGAAATGCCAGAGCTGGAAGGGGCCTTGGAGAGGGGCGAACTCAGGTCTTGGGGCCTCGGTGGCCTCGTCCATAAAATGAGGGAGCGGGGGTGGAGGGGGACTGAGGCAGCCGTCCGAGGCCACCCAAGGTGTTAGTGGCTCAGCTGGGCTCAGACCCCTGACCCCAGTCCACGACTCTTCCCGCCACGTCATACTCCCTGTCCAGAGAGGAGCCCAGTGAGTGCTCAGTGGGAGGCGGCTTCCATGGAAGCATCTGTCCTGCTACACCCAGGGGTAACTCCCCAGACCAGAGGATCGGCTGACCTTTCCTTCACAAAGACCTCTGGGATGGATCTGACCCCTTGAGCCACTACTGACCGAGGCTCCTTCATTCATTCCACAGTGTTCTGAGTTGCTCCGTGTTGTGTGTGTGTGTGCACATGCCTGTGCGTGTGCGTGATAGTCACTGAGCCCCGCCCCATCCCAGCCAATGATGTGCTGCTCCTGTTCTGGGCTCTAGCGACATGAGCACGGCCAAGGCACCCTACGGAAGTTGCAAGCCAACAGAAAAGGGCAGGTGCTAAACCGGCAACGGGTGGCGGTGTGGTGAGCAGGACAGTGGTCCTCGTTCTCCCGCACACTGGCAGTCCCCTGAGGGCGCGACAGTATGTTCTCCGCACCCAGAGCTCACTGCTGGGCATATGAATGCCAGCAGCACACGGTGTTGGGTGGTTGGTGGCTGGCTGACTGATTACTGGTGGGCTGTAACTGGTTGAGCAGGTGGTGGTTCACTGGTTGGTTGGTTGAATGGATGGGTGAATAGTTGGCTGATGGACTATTTATTAGGGTGGTTGCTATTGCCTCGGTGGTGGTTGTTCATTAGTTGGTTGGTTGGTTGATTGGTTGGCTGGCTAAAAACAAAAAAACAGATCTAAACCAGCATGGTGTCCTAAAGGGAACAGGGGTTTTGGGGTCAGCGGGTGTGGATCCCACTCCCAATTCTGCCACTTTCAAACTTCACAAACTAGAGAAAGTCCCTCCTCATTGACGTTTCCAAACCACAAGTCCCTCATTTGTCAACCAGGAATAATAGGACCTACTTTGCTGTTAACACACGTAAAGTGACCAGCACATCAATGGCACTCAGCAAACGGAAGTTACCATCATTGTTATCGTTCATCATGGAAATGAAGCATTAGAGTCTGTAACTCGTAAGGCATCCTTCTCACGCATCCGCAGCACAACGTCACTTTGAGACTTTGCGCACTGTCACACAGGCCAGTCTGTGTGATGAGTGATGGGCCCAGAAAGAAATAGGGCACATCCCAGTTCATAAAAGAGCCAGCCTAAAACTTATAAAGAACATAGAACTCTTAAAGGAGTTCCAATCCATTGGCATTCAAGGGTCCCCTCCCCTAGCCATTTGGGATTAAGAGCCAGCACCAAACACAAGCATCTGATGGAGAGAAGTTCTCCCCAGAGCTCAACCACCCATGACGCACAAGCATCCAAAACCCTTTACAGCTCGAAGAGTACATTCTTATCTGTTACTTCCTGTGACCCTCAGTATACTCCTTGAAGGCAGGTAAAGCTCAGTTAGTCTCCCCATTCGCCAAACGAGGAAACAGAGAAGGAGAGTTATTCAAACAAGTCACACAGCAGAGCCCAAGGGAAGTCCTTTGCTTTTCCTGCCCTGGAGCATATGTTTAATGGGTATTGAACAGGAATCTTTAGTACCAAAACATCTCTGAAGTTGATGTTCCAGTTTGAAATCCAAGGCAGGTGATTTTGTCAACATGCTCTCCAAGGACAACCCTCTACTCAAACACAGAAATGTTCTAAACCACCATTTTTTTAATTTCCCATGAAAATCCCAAAGAGCTATAAATGAAAAACAAACATCTGGATATTAAGTCAAACATCATACAATTCTGGAAAATACCAGGATAACTACATGCCAGCTCAAATGACACTGGCTCAGCTCCCATCACATGTGTGGCAGGGACCCATGTCCAATCTTCTCTCTCCAGGATTCTGGGGAGTGGGCATGGCTTCCTTCTTCTCCAAGCTCTCATTTGCACCAAAGCTTTCCACTTACACATCATATCACTGCCGCACATGTGATGTCCCTGTTCTACTGGCCGAGTAGACTGGCCCAGTGAAAAAGAAAACCGGTTGATTAAAAGATAGAGCTAAAAGATCACAGAGAATGCAACATACAAAAATTAAGAGGTGAAAAACATGACGGAGAGTTAAGAAACACAGAAAACAGAATGAAAAGCTCCAACAAATATTTAATAATATTCCTTAAGAAGAAAATAGAGAATGAGAGAGAAGTACTTTTAGGTGAAATAATACCTAAATTTTTTCCAAAATAAAACAAGGACATGAATTCAGACTGTAGGAATATACTAACTCACAAGCGGTTTGGGATGGATGGATGGATGAATAACCAAGCTAGTGGTAGACTTGAATAATGATCTATCTGTGAAAAGAGTCCCTTAGCTTAAAATCAAACAATAAAGTCCTAACTCACCTTGCTGCCAAGTTCATATCCCAGAGGATGGAAAGAAATCTAATACTCTGAAGATCATTCTCACCAACACAAAGAACTAAAGGACTTCTTGGAGATGTGGCAATATAGGAATTCCATTACAAAGTAACAAAAATTAAATCCCTATCTCACCTCATGACAAAAATAAACTCCAGATACACTAAATAGCTGAACATGAAGAGCAAAATATCAAAACATCTGGAAGAAAATATAGGAGAATAGCTCTATGAATTCTGAGAAGGATTTTTTTTAAACAAGAGGTAAAGATACAAATCAGAAAGGAAGACGTGGTAAGTTTGGGAGTGCTGGAGAGGGTGAAGGGCTGAGTCCCAGGGAATAACTCATCAGCAGTGAGCTGTCGCCAATAAGTAGGAAAAACATCTGTGAGTGGCTCAGTTCCTTCAACTCACCCTAGAAAATACTCAGCTATCAGTCAAAGTATCCAGACCAGCAAGGAACACTTATCATCCTCACCACCACCAGCACCATCATCATCACCACAACCAACACTGTCATCAACCACCACATACTGAGCACTGACCATGACATTTAATCCTACACATTCCATCTGCATCTGCCCACTTCATTCTTATGAAAACCTTCAGAGGCATACATAAGATCATTGTTCCGATTTTGTAGATGAGAAAGCTGAGGCTCAGAGAGGTTGTGAGACCAGCCCTTTGTCGCACAGCTGGGAAGTCATGTGTCTGACACCAGGGCTGGCCCATGTCCATGTCTTCTGTCCTGCCTCTCTAGGCCCTGGCTTATGCCTGTCATCCTGAGTTCTCCACCAAGTATCTTTGACCTGCCACCTTGAAGTCCCTCCCATGGCAGGGACCAAAATATCTTCATCTATGCATTTCACAGAGTTTATTAAGATCTACTAGGTCCTAGGGGTTCTGTAAGACCCCAGAGAGGCTGAGTTCAATTTCACATGACTCATTTCATCAGACTGACGGGAAATACCAGGGCAAACATTTTTTAAGTTTAGAAACGCAAACAAACATATTGAATATTTTCCAAGGGTTCCATCATATAAGCATCGATATGAGGGCATTGAGCCCAATGGAAACTGAAAGACCCACACTGGAGAGGGTGGGAGTGAGTAAACTCCCTCCCCACTCCCAGGTCTGCTGAAGAAAACTGTTTTTGCAGGTGGAAAAATGACTGCATTTCAATCAGGATCAAATTCCGAAGGCTTTGCCAGCGCTCACGAGTGCCCACATGGTACAGAGCCCTGGCCTGGCCAACTTCCTACTCAATAACCTATTTCTACAGCTCTTTGGATATTAAAAAAAATAAAATACAAGATAAACTCAGCTGAAACCCAAATGAACAGATTCGTTCCCATTTTAATGCCATTTGAGGGTGTTTTATAGCCTGCACTGTGTATCTTTTACACATCTATTTTTAAATACTGCAAACTTAATGATCATGATAAAATACATAAAACCTTTTACGAAATTCCATCTACAAAATTACAGCAAGATCTAGGCAGTAAAGATGTGCAGCCAACACTATTAGGCAGTGATGGAGGGCCTGAATTGTACTGAATTAGTCCTTTGAATGAGGGGCACAAGCTAAAATATCTTGGTCTTCTTCCTGAAGGTTGTCCCAGTTGTAAACCCACCTCCTCCCATGAAAATGAGGGAACTCCAAGTGATCAGATGCAGCTGAGTGATAGTCAAGCTGTGAAAACTGGGGCCAGCTAATATTCTCAAGACCTTTCTTCTGTGAGGAAGTCTTTTGGTCACTTTAATAAAACCGGCTAACACCTACTGCAGGCCAGGTGCTTACATATATAAACTCATTTAAGACTCACCACAGCCCTGTGAGATGGGTAATATCATTGTCTATTTTACAGATGTGGAAACTGAGGCACAGAGAAGTTAAGCAAGTTGCCCAAAGACACACAGCTCATAGGTGGCAGAGCTGGAATTTGAACCCAGGTCAACTGGCTCTGACCCCTGCTTTTAACCACATGCTCCCTTGCCTCTTGCGGATGCCTGCTAACAAGGTCATACTTGACTATAGATACTTTGCTAACAGAAATAGAGATAATATAACAATCCTGGTTTCCCCATTAGAATACGATTTCCTCCCTCCAGAGGAAGCAAGCAGTGACTCCATCCAATAACTGTCCCACTACTAGCCCATACAGAACTCTGGTGTGAATCAGGAAAAGGTACCCCTTCTTCAACCTCTCAGAAAAGAGTCATAGTATACCTTCAGTTGGAATGAGGCACTGTATTACCATCTGCTGTGGAAGTGTCATAATAAGCCTCCATACCTATGCGATGTGTAAGGTGGATGGGGCCCTTACAGTTGTGCAGCGCACAGCCCAAGCAACTGTACGTAGTGGTCCTACCCTCCAACCTCAGCCAAGTCAAAATAAATGCAGTTTGGACAGTGTCTGTGCAAAACAAGATGGCAGTAAAGCAGAGAGGCCACTAGTGTGGTCCTTGGAGTCACACCTCATACAGTCATTGTCAGGATTCAGCAAGGCAGTACAATTAAAGTGTTTCTAGAAACTGCTTGGCAAATGTGAAGTATTCCCCTCTTCAGTCCGTTCCAAACACCCCTCCTCTTTCTCATTCTCAGCTGCAGCCCACGGACAGCATTAGAGAAGCTGGAAATCTCTCCTCCGAGGAGGATTTCTACACCCAGACAATCAAGGCTTAACAGAGCTTGCTCTCCAAGGAGGTCTCAGCCAAGTTTCCTTACGTGTTTTGTTAAAACTTCATCAAAAGGTTACTTCCCTTTTTCCCCTCCGTGGAAATGCTGGGTTGCTGATGGGTGACCTAACATCAGCTTTATGGGTGTGCACGTGATCCCACTAACCCTCAAGGCAACCCTGAGGGAGGTATTTTTAATGCCCATTTTACGGATTAAAAAACTGAGGCTCGGCCTGGGGAGGTGAGGACCAGAGCTGACAATTCCAACCTGATGTGTTTGGGCTTCATAGCTAATGTCCTTAACAAAGTGCTCATTCAGCCAAAATAAGCCCATTTTGTAAATGTTCTAGATCACGCTGACAGCAGTCAATCACGGCCCTAAAGTGTGCAAGGGTGAACAAGACAGCAGCCCTTCTTGGACAAGAACCACTTCTACTTTCCTTTGAAAGAAATAACGAGACACAGAGTAGGTACTCGCTGTTCATGGCATTTGGTTTCTCCCAGAAAGAGTGGCTACAACTCAAGGTGCTCTGAGCATTTTAACACCTTCTCAACTGGAAGCACTGCCAGAAGGGTCATCACGTGTGAAGGGAAACATGGTTTTCCATTTAATGTTTACATAACAGCTTTACTGAGATCTAAAAACTATGCCGGACGCTTTAAATGAGCTGCTATTGCATCGAATCCAACCCTCCTTCCACTGTACAGATTTGAAAACTGAGGCTCAGAGACTAAACGTTCCCAAGGCAGCCCAGCTGCTCCATGGCAGAAGTGGGATTTGAACCTGGATCTGCCTGAGTCCATCTCGTTCTCCCTGCCGGCACAGAAGGATGTGGCGGGAGGGTGCCGTCCTTTCATCATTCCACAGTGGGACACTTCAGAGACAGCGACAAAACTGCACTTTTATTTGGTTTACATAAACTCAAACACATGCGATTTATCGCTTCACCCATGCATATCCTTGGGTTGGAGATGTGCCCACATCTAGGGAACCCCTAGGAAAAAGCATTACATAAATAAACTTTTTCTCCTAAATTTCCCTCTTATTCCTGGAGCTACTGAGACAGCACGCCAACATTTCTGCAATTTTTTACATCCCATAAAAGAAAGCTGGTGTGCAACAAAAGGCTCTGTGGTTTTCAGCTGCATCCTAACCGTCCTCCTGCCAAGTTTCTGAGCGGACTGGCCCCGATAGCGCAGCCTGGAAGGGGCGGCCTCCCTGGGAACACTAGTTATGATGTTTCACCCTGAAGGAGGATGCAGGCCAGTGCTAAGGAGCTGAAAACAAAGGAGACAGGAGCGCTCAACACACACCCTCCCATCGTGGACCTGAGGTGCTGACCAGCGGTAGGCAACGCACTTACCGTCAGTAAAGCCAATCAATTAAAACCAGGAAAATTTTTACATTATTTTACAATAAATCAATTCGAAGCCTTAAAGCCAATTAATTTATTTTACAACAAGTTACGGTGAATAAAATGCAGCTGAAACCTAAAAATTCATTACCTTTGGCACAATTATAAGACAACTGGAATGTGATCCAGAAAGAGTGGCGCTAAGTGGCAAGGTCACAGACTGGCAAGGTGAGGACCCCAGGTCCCCATCCCAGAACCGCTCACTGTCCGAGAGGCCCTGGCCAACCCATCCACCCGTCTTCCTGCGGTAAAAACGGGGACCCGCGGTGCGGTGTGACACTGTGTAAATGGTGTAGCTCTCTCCAGGCGTGCGCTTCAGGCTGTCATCAGAGGACACTGTGATGTTTAACGTGTTCCTCCACAAACTGCAGTGAACTTGGGATCGTGGAGTCTAGAGATGGCAAACGGGTTTCCACTCAAGTGTCCTGACTGGAAATGGAGAACCATGCTAAGCAGGATTCTGAGGCTAACCCTAAGGCTGGCGGGATGGAAGTCCGAGATGAGTCAGCAATGTCTGTCACGGCTGAGGTGGGGGGACTTAGATTAAACAAATGATGTAAACTCCCCATAAAAAAACAATGTATGACCACCCTCCCCAAACTATGAAGTTACTTTCTTTATGAAAATCTCCAAAAAAGTGAGACCTTCGGCAGCATATTCCAGGTATTAGCCATTTCCCACAGGAAATGTTTTCTGAACGGGTTTTAATTGTTGTGAACTTTCCAAGGAAGGCCCAGATTCCATCTTTCTCTACTCCAGACCTGATACCCTAATGAACAGACGATTTCCATTTTCTCAGGCCTCCTACTTTTCCAAACAGGGCACAGAGATGAACAGTCTTCAAAGAATGTTTCATGTTCATACAAAAAGGCAGATTTTCCCATCTGCCTGGAGGTTGCTTTTGGGCCACGGCCATGGGACTCAAAGAGAGCACTGCCCCAACACGCTGACTTCACCCCCACCCTAGGGGAGGGACCCGCTCCTACTTGCAGAGGCCACACTGCCCCCAGACGGCGCCCAAGGCCTGCAGCCCCTGGCCAGTGGCCGCCCCAGGCCTGTCCTCCTGCTGGCGGAGCGGCGCTGCTCACAAGGCCCACATCTGCCGCCCCGGCCGCCAGGGCTTCGCGCTCCCCATCACCAAGGGCTGCGGTGCCAGCCCCACGTCGAGAGCCAGATTGTGGTGGTCTGTCTGTGTTTGTTGAAATTGGGCAGGAGAAGCAGCTCGCAGTCAAGACTGCCTGGAATGTGAGCCCGCACTGTGCAGACGGCTCTGTCAGCAAGCTCAGGAAACGGCAGGCAGGCTGGGACCCGGCGGGTCTGGGCCACGCAGCTCCCAGGAACACATGTCGGGGAGGGGAACCAAGGCACAGACACCCCCTGTGCGTTGGTGCCGTCCTGCCCTCACTCTGTTTGCAGCATGAGGCCCTACTTTCCTTGACCAGGTAGAAAGCCCAGTAGGAAGTGCTGATTTTCTCATTCGACGACTAGGGCTTTTTCCAAAAGGAAAACCGAATCACGCTGACCTTCTGGAGAATGCTAGCATTCCCCCTTATTTTCAGAGGCACAATCTCTGGGTCCCCATCTTAATATAACAACAAAACAACGTGGATGGTAATGAAAGAAGTCCCCCTCTGTTGAGCACTTACTAGAGAGAGGTCTGGCCTATGGAGTGAGATTCGGAACCACTGAGCCGTAGGCAGCGGCTGATAAGAGTGCCCTGGGACAGCTCTCAGAAGCCCCCACTCTGCCAAGTGTTACCCTTCAGTCGCTGGATCACGAGGAGGTTTGGAGGGTGTGGTCCTGGGGCCATGGCAGGGGCAACAGGAGGGCACTTGGGGCCTCCAGGCAGGGGCTGTTTATGAAAGTGTGCAAATTTTCAGGATTTAATCACAGTCATGCTCCCAACGCCCCGCTGAGAATCACCTGAGCAAGGTGATCTCCAAACTGCCCCCAGCATTCCGCCCCACCCTATACGCGCAAGCATCCCTCCCACGCCTCGGCAGGGCCGCTGACTGCTTGGCCAGAGGAATGTGGGCGAAGTGACGTCTGGGTCAGCCGAGTCCAGGAATTAGGAAGACCTGGCCCTTGGAGCCCTGGTCTCCTTATAGGAAATCCAGGCCACCCTGCTCGAGAGAACAGCCGTGTGAAGAGGCCTGGGGACTGAGACGCCACGTGGAGAGAGGCCACACCAAAGAGCCACGTGGGTAGTCTGGCCATGGCCCCGGCCGCCACCTCGGGGCAGCCACATGAGTCCCCAGCCAGCAGTGAAATCATGAGGCTCAATAACAGGCTGTTGTCTTGAGCCCCGACACGTGGGGGTGAGAACCAGAACAGCACCAAACACACATTGCCATACATACCTGTAATTGCTGTGAGGTGGGCATGGCTGTACCCATTTTACAGACTCCAAGAGGCTAACATAACACATTTGTCCAAAACCACACTAAATACTGGAGACCAGCTCACTGGTCCTCTGACCTCCTAAACCATCCTAATTTACAGAAGAACCCAAAAGCTCCTCTCAGGCCCTCCTTCTCAGACCATCCCCCTTCACCGAATCTCTCAGTGTCTCAAGGGATCTGTGTGTCTTGTGATTTCTGCTCACGACCTTGTCGAGAAAGCTTCCCCTTCTGCCCTGCAGGGATTCTTGGCCCTGGGTGAGCATCCCCTGTGCTGTTAGAACCAGCAAGCCCACCGCCGTCCTGGGAGCAGCCACCCTCCTTTTCGGAGCCCCACACTGCCCCCGGCCACGTGACGAGCTCCGGGGTAAATTTAGCTGCTGGGAGACTTCTCAGGACGGCACTGTTGACCCTGGACCCTGCCCCGGCGTGAGTGGAAGAGCCTTCGTGCTGCTTTCTTACTGCCCACGCTTCATGTTTTACACACTTGCTCCTCAAGTTCCTCTGAGGAAGGGAGACGTTGTGTGACATTTATGAGCTTTATTCCTGTCGGTGCTAATGGAACTGGAAAAATTCTCATCTTTTTTTTCCGCTGGAAAGTACTTTTCCATACTTTTCTGTCTTTGTTATGAAATCTCCCCAGCTATGTTAGTTAATTATTCAAAACAAAACTGCCCAGCGAGACTGAATTCATCCCACCAGAGGGTCCAGTGTGTTTATCCCTGTTGTGCAGTGGTTCCTGTCTCTGCCCAGTTCTCCCCCTGGCCCTCGTTAGGGTGATGGATGCCCGGTGCAAGCCATGACAGGCTGAGGAGGGGAGGAGAAGCACACCATGCCCCCGGCCTTCACATCCCTGCCTGGCCCCGTTCTCCAGCTCCCATGTTCACCCTTCAAGGCTCTGCGTAACTGCCACCTCCGTCAGGAAGCCCTCTGGGGTTCCCTTACCCTCACCTACTGTGTGTCTTCACTGGCACCTCTCATATAATCCTAAATTCCTGCCTCCAATCTAATTTCGCTTTTAAGTCTTATCTTCTCAGCATATCCTACACGCCAAAGTTCCAATCTCACGTTCTTGTAGACGGCATCACTGTCATCACACACCCCAGGTTCAGCCTCTATGCCCAGTGCTTCCCACGGATTGCCTGATTTCATAACAGATACACTGATATCCTCATTTTGCAGAAAAGCAACCAGGGCTCCAAAAACGTGCCCCATAAGGCATAGCTGGGGCGTGAGCCCCAGTAGCCTGAGGTCAGGGTCTGTGTTGTTAACTATGTTAGTAACTGACCCATAGCCCTACCTGAGCACTGCAAGTCAAAAGGAAAGCAGTGAAAGAGCACAGTGCAACTCTTTCCTGCAAACGAGCAACAGAGAAACGGGCAGCCCTCCGACAGCGAACCCCCACAAGATGTACTGAGACAGGGCCTCCGATACACTGCCTGTGGGAGTCAAAATTCACACGCGCATTCTGGTGTTTGTTTTGGCAGTGTAGTGCAAGAATCCTAAAATCAGCCAAAACCTTTCACTTGATGACTCCTGCTGTCCAAATCTCTCTTAAGGAAGTGAGCAAAATGTGGACTGGGATTTATAAACAGCGATATTCACCGCAGCATGTCTTCCAACAGCAGAAACTTGGAAACAATTTAAACAAACAGCAACAGGAATGGAGTGTGGAGACCTGGTGATGTTTACTTTCTTCTGTCATTTTTCTACATTTTCCAAATTCCTTCAAAATGCATGTATTGCTTACATGATCAGGGAAAAGAATTAATAATGTTTTTTGGGCAGAGCAGGGCCCCAAGGCCCCTCAGTCCTGCCGGCAGAGGAGCATCTTTGTGGAGGGCATCCCGGCAGCACATGCTCCACGCCAGCTGTTCTCCTTCTAGGAATTCACTCGACATAAATCCTCGCACAGACGCGCCAAGACACATGTGCAAGGACGTTCACTGGAGCACGACTTGTAATGGCAAAAAACTCAAGTCAACCTAAAAGTTTACCCAAAGGGAATGGTTAAATAAATTATGGTACATCCATACAAAGGAATACTGTGTGGATAAAAAGAAAGAAATGGAGTAGAACATGAAAAATTGGCCGTGATATATTGTTGAGTGAAAAAAGCAGGTTGCAGACCTGTGTGTATAGAATAATCCCATTTGTGAAAAGTAGTATAAATATATGTGATTGTTTATATAGACATTGGAAAGTCTAGAAGGATATACATCAAACTTTTAGCCAGTGGTTACCCGGATGGGGAACAAGTTGGAAGAATGAGGAACTTCTGTGTTCACTCAGCTTTTATTCTGCCTGAATGGTTCCCAAATGCGGTGCTGCTTTAGGCAAGTAAACATAATCTTTCCTTACTCTCCGTTATGGAAAAATTCAAACATATGCAAAAATAGAAAGAACATTTCAATTAACCCAATGTACCTGTCATCACCCAGCCTCCAGCTTCAAAAATGATCAACTCCTGTCCAATCTTGTTTAAACTCTACCCTGCCCAACCAGATGCTAGTACTATCACCACACCTGAAGAAGGATGATAGTTTCTTAATGCCATCAAATATCTAGTCAGTGTTCACATTTCTAATTGCTCATAATGTTACAAATCATTTTTAACAGTTTGAATCAGAATCCAAACATGGGCCACAAATTACAATCATTTGCTTTGACTCTAAGTATTTTTTTATCATAGGGATTATTCATTCTCTCATAGATACCTACATACATACATACACATGTGGCTGTGTACGTGTACACGTACACGTGTGTGTGTGTAAATGTGCAGCATGTGTGTACAGATACCTGTGCATACGTATGTGCATGAGGTGACCCCATTACTCTCATCTAGCAGTCGGGAAACTGAGGCCCAGAGAGGGCAGGTAGCTTGCCCTGAGTGCACACACGTGTATAGAGAGACTGAGAGAACGAGAGAGCAAGCCAGACCGAAGGAGCCACAGTCTGGTTTGGTGGGTCGCACCCCCATGGTGTGGCTGAACCTGTTCCTCTGTCCTTCCTGTTTCCTGTAAACTGGTGGTTAGATCAGGAGGCCCGATCAAGTTCAGGTTTGATGCTTTGGGCAAAAGGCTGCTTACGAGTGACGGCACTCTTGCGTCAAGAGCCTGAGACGTTAGCTGCACTGACGCTCGATGCCTACAAACCACTGGTTTATCGTGGTGATGTGCTGGACGTCACTCCCTCGCACGTGCAGCCTGAAACTAGCCTCCCTCTACCGAGCATCAGTTGAGACACAGACGCATATGGTCGCTGTAATCACAGGAGGCTTTCATCAGCCCTGTTCTTTGCTTCCAGCTCCCGGAAGCTTGATGACATGCCCCCAGCAGCACGGGGAGATGGCACACACCCCACACCATCAGTGTGTCCTCTCGCCAGTCTCTCCCCAGCCTGAGCCACCATAACACAGAGTAATGCCTTCCGGTCGTGGTTCCCTCCTGAAGGCACTTTGGAAACTGAAACACTGCAGGGAACCAGGGAGGGACAGGCTTATATACATACACACACGCTGAGGCAACTCAGTGAAAGAGATGAGCTTGCAGACCCTGGAGCAAAACCGAAGCCCTTTACTCAAGGCTTCCTCACTTTCGGCTCTTGTGACCCAGGGCCTGCCCTTCCTGTGCCTCAGTCTCCCTGCTGTAAAATGGGGGTGACGAGGTCACTTACTTCCTAGGGTGGTGGGGAGAACTGGACTGGGTGATATGCTGAAGCTGCTGGGACCCATGCTGGCACATCAGACACCAGCTTCTATTCCGGGACTTGAAGAGACTGGGAGTGGAGCCCAGTGAGCGCATGACGGATCAGCAGATCCTGAGGTGCCTCGCGGCAGGGAGCACAGTGGTGAGAAGTGTTCTGTTCTGGAATCAGCTAATCATGGTGGTGCTGCTTCTACCTTTGTAACCTTAGGTGAGCTACTTCACCTCTCCTCCAGCCTCAGTTTTAGTGTCTTTAAAATGGCATGGCGATGAGACCCAAGCCTCATAGGGTGCTATAAAGAGCTGACGACCTAAAGCATGTAATGGTTAAGAATCCAACACTCATGGGAGGATGATTTTGCTCCAGGTTTCCTCTGTCTGATTGCTTTCAGTGGCATCACTGTCCTGGGAGAACTAGTCAGTTTTTACCCCATGTAATTGTTCTAGAACCCTGCTAAGGATGCAAGACTTTAACTGGTCCACATCCCTTATCTGAATCCTCTGGGGCCAGATGTGTTTCAAAGGTCAGAGTTTGGGGGATTTAAAGAGACAATGAGGTATACACCCTGTATTGTCTTAACTCTCCAGCAGGGTCTGGGGCAGCATCTGTGATCAAGCATGTTGACACTTTGGCAACAAAACATACGAACATCCCCCACTAAGTGAAATCAACAAAGACCCAAACAGACTCACAACATTTTGGGTCAAGTTTTGCCACCCAATTAGTTCGGAGCAAACTTAAGGAAAATGCTTCAGTGCTCTGATCTTCTGAGATTTTGGCACTGCAGATAGAGGCATGTGGGCTGGTGGTGTAAATATCAGAGAGACCACACGTGAGGTGCAGTGGGCAGCAACAGTGCCTCAGATGTCAAGGCAGTAAGGGGTCTTAAAGACTTCCTGGGTAAGAATCCCAGGAGCCCAAGCACAGACAATCCTCTGGACTGTGGGGAATGCTGGGCAGTAAGGGGTCCAAGAAAGCTGAGATGAGGGTGGGAACACGGTCTTTACCTTGTCCCTTCGTCCATGCCCTCATTGCCAGGGGGACACTGGGGTCCCTGAGACCCTGTGAGGGCAAGCCAGGGGTGCGGTGGGCTCCAGCCTCCCTCATGGTCCCGGGATCCAGGTAACAGCCGGGCCACGTCAGGGGCATGCCGTGGAGTCAAGTCATGTCACCCGGGCACCCCTCCTTCCCTCCAGGTATGACCCCCTCCTCCTGATACACATAAGTCTTTCTTCTCCCCAAGCCCTTCTTCGAGTGGGAAGGACTATACTCTGCCATGACTCTACCTCTGTGGCCATATCTGATTGGCCCAGGGGAAAACCCATGAGCCAATCAGAGTGCTTCCTGAGATTTTTCTCAGTAACTGGGAGAGGCAGCAGGAGCAGTCCCTCTCCCAGTGGGGCCTTATGAGCCAGGAGACAAAGGGCTCAGAGGCTGCCATTTCTGTCCCCACTGGGGGAAGCTGTCTTGGAGAGTGAGTGGAGAGTGATGTGCACACAGAAATGGATGTAAGAGAGACAGACATTTCTCATGCTCTCCTAGCTGAGCCAACACAAAGACCCAGGTCCACATCTGCCCTCTCCATGGCTTGGATTTCATCCTTTCAATAAATTGCCATTTTTACCTAATTTCCATGGAGCTGTGGTGGGAACACGATGTGTGGGGAGAAAAGGCCCTAGCAGCTGGCCATGAGCAGCTATCTGGCTTGTGAATGAGAGCTGTGTTGCAAAGAAAGCTCCTGTTTCTGTATTTGTTCAGGAGGCTGGGGAGTGGGCGGGCACATCTTACCCCAAACCCGCCCAGCACCTGTTGAGAAACACTGACCCCATTGCGGAGTTTGGATTTACACCGACCCTGTATAACACCTTATAAAGCAAGCCACTGGTGCAGAAGATTAAAGAACGCCATTAAGTTCGTTGTTTTATTTCTTCTGAGACTGAACGAAAGCTGGAAAAGCGCAAGGAGATGTTGCTGAGTTATTTACTCTGTTACCAGGGGCCGTGCGTCGCCTCACATAGGCAGCCCTGGTCAGTCACGGTGGTGGTTTATAAGGTGTAAATGTTGAGGGGGAGCCAGCGCCATCCTGGAGGGAAGCTGGGAGCAGTCACACGGTCCGAATGGAAGTTAGCACCAATCAAAGCTCATGGGGCCGGTCTGGCGTCCTGGCCCTACAGGACCAGGAAGGAGGCCTGTCCAGCTCCGCGGAGTCCCTACCCTTCCTGGGTGGAGTGTGTGTCAAGACTGTGCCCACTGGGGTGGCTCTGTCTCTTTATGGACTGTGCAGATCCCTTTCTGGAGCCCAGGGCCCGTGTCAGGGAGAAAGCAGCCCCTGCACCGCTGGACGCCGCGCAGTATGAGGAGGAGGAGGAATTTCATCCTGGGGCTGAAGGAGGCTCACCCCACACCCCCACGTGAGGCTACCTGGGTTTCTGGCCTCCCTTTTTCCTGCTCTCTGGTTGTCTTGGTGAAGTGTCTCGGGGTTACAGAGGATAGAAATTGACTTGAGTCAGCCTGAGCCAAAGAGAGGGATTTGTTGTAAGGTGACATAGGGGTTCACGAGACTCAGGGCACAGAGTGCTAGAACTGGAAGAAAAGGCCTTCAGAAATTAGGGCATGTGCTCACAGCCTCTCTGCCTCCACTCACCCCACAGCTAGATTACTCATACATGCGTCCCACGCTCTTGTGTGGGCATTTTCTGCCTCTCTCTGACTCCAGACCTGCTCTTCTCTCGTTCTCCATGTGCACAGCGGAATATGAACACCTCCCAGCTCCCAAGCATGCATCCACCATTCAAGCCACCTCTGAGAGCAGTGTCTCCAAATCCCAAATTTCTACATGAGAGAACTTGACTAGCCAACCTGCATTCAAATGTCCAGCCCCTGGCCCAAGTCATCATGGCCTGGCGGTCACACAAAGTCACCCACCGCATGCTCCTTTTTCTTCTCCTGAAAGCAATTCCCATACCCACCCAGTCAACAAATACACGTGGAGACCTACTGTGTGCAGGACTGGTGCTAGGTGGGGGGTGTCACGGTAGCAAAAGGGGCCCTGTCTTTGCCCTCGGGGTGTCATTATCCCAGCGAGGGAGGCAGGTAGGAACTTCCCAGGCACACCAGTGGAATTCCAACTTCTGGACGCACCAAGAAAGAAAAGGCTGTGGTGAAAAGAACTTGTGATATGGGGTGGGGGGGGGAGAGTTGGTCCAAGATCTAAAGTGACATGTGAGTTAAAACCTAAACACTTTAGAAGGAAACCAGGCAAACGATGGAGGAAAGTGTGCAAGCAAGAGCCCCAGGTGGGAGGGGCAAGGTTGGCTGGGTGACCAAGGAGGGGCGCCTGGGTGAGCTGACGGGGCGTGGGGCGCAGCTAGGGAGGTGGGGGGGGCGCTCACGATGCCGCCAGAGGCACGGGAAGAATCCGATTTCCCCGTAGCAGCAACGGCAGCCATTGGAAGACTTCAGGCAGAGAAGCAAAGAAGGTGTGGACGGAACTCAGAGTGCAGCGGGGGGTCGGTGAGATGCGGGGGGCAGTGAGGAGTATGGCTCTTTCCAGTCTCCAGAGCCCACCTGAGTCCGGTCTCTATGAGCCCAGCCCCTCCAGTCTCCCTTCTCAGCCTCGGCTCTGCCCTGCCATTCCCTCCAGAGCTCTACTCTAGAGTACCCAGAGCTCTTCCTGAGTCTCGGCCCCACCTCCGGCCTTCTCATCCTCAGCCCTGGGAAACTCACCAGCGAGGAGGAAAATATTTATCTTATATTTAGCCACATCCGCACCGGGTGACTAACATCCCGTCCCATGCCGCAGTGAAACACAGACTCAGCACACAGACCACGGGACAGCGGGCTGCGCAGCCGGTGGGCCGCAGCCACGGGAACAGGGCCAGCTCTCACGATGCATCAGTGGCCCCTTCCACTCTGCCGGTTAACACGGAACTTCAAGCCTGCATCTTGAGCCTGTCAGAGGAAAGCTGTGTGAAAACAGATGGTGTGGGAACGTCTCAGACAGCGCACACCACGGGGCAGGAGCGCGACAAGCACTTGGCAAGGGTCAACTGGGCGAGCCGCACAACCCGACGCAGCAGGTGCTATTATCTTGCCCATTTTATTGATGAGGAAGCAAAGGCACAGAAAAGTGGAGCTTCTCATCCATGGTCACCAGTAGGCAGTGAACCCCATGATGGGCCCCCAAGGTCCCCACTTTTCACACTAGTCTCTTGCCTCCTACAAGGCACTCCACAAGTACAGCCCAGATCAGCTATGTTGCTTTTAATTACTTATGTTCGTCAAGGATGGCTTCCTGAGGAAGATCAAAGATGAAGCAGATTCCACGGGATGGCCCGGGCACGTGGGTGGGACAGGCACGCTGGGCAGAGGCAGGCCCACGGGGCCAGCCCACCCACACGGACCTGCTCTTCTACGTGGACAGTGTGTCTATTCTGAACAGTACCACAGCAGACAGAAAGACACATTAGCAGGACTGGTAAGATATTTTTAAGGAAAGAGGCTGGACTACTCAGGCCCCAAAGGGAGAGCTCATGTAAGAGGAAAGTAAACTGGAGAATCTGTAGTGGTTAAATAAGTCACAGGGCACCCGGACGGTGGGTCAGTCTGTGTCATGGGCCAGAGGGAGCACGTACGTCCGGCCTGGTACAGAAAGAGCGCTGGGATCCACTCGGTATACCCTACCCCTCACACTATCGGGGTCGCTCGGATAATGTGAAAAAACAGTGCTGAAGGAGTGGGAAGGGTGGAGTGACACCATGTATGTTTATAGCTCTAGATGTAAATATAAATATGATTTTATATAGCAAGAAAATTTCTAGAGAGGTGATAATGGAAAAATCCCCCCAAACCTGGTCTTGGACAGAACCTCCTTCCACGATGTCATTCACCACCTCCTTCTGGGAAGAAACTGGCATTTCTGATAAATGCTGAAGTGATTTTCAAATAAACTTCCACTTGACCCTCAGTCAGGAACCAGTGATTGTCAGCCAGTTAGTCTTTTCCCCTTGTGTCCGTGTGAAGATTTAGGAGGTAGAGGAGGCTCCAGTCTTTATTTTATATGGTTTTGCAATCTTTGAAAATTTTGCCATTGCCATGTATTACTTTAACAAATGTTTTTGAAGATTTAAGCATATATCATGGCCAGGTTGTGGAAAAGCTTAAATGCCATGTGGGAGTATCTGGAAATTATCACAGAAGGGATAGGGACCCACGGAAGGTTTGAGCCAAGAATCTCCTGGACTGACGGGCCACTTTCAGGACTTACCTTGAGCTGACGGTGCCCTGCCCCTTGCCTGACCCTGTTCTCCTGAGCTTCTCCCGAAATAAGGCTTGGAAATTATAGTCGTTCCATGTGAATATTCGGAATAGATTTAAATAAAAATAGGCTGTTAAGAAAAGTTGTGAAACACTTTGAAACAGGAAAAAGGATATCACTGGAATCAATGAAATGGACTGACTGGATTGACGTGGCAACGGATACTTTACTGGAACACTGGGAATTGTCCAGCAAAGCCTCGGGGTCTCCCCGGTCTCTGAGTGCCTACTGTACACACAAGACAACTGTGTATCGGGGAGCACAGAGCAAGGCAAGTGGTTTGTGCCCCCAGAAGTGCAAATAAGCCCTGTCCTGTGGAGATACAATTCACTCACCACATAGAAAAGATGAAGCCAAACACACAGTTCCTGCCCTAGAGACGTAAGCTAGGTGAGTGCCCACCAGGAAACTCACTTCCGTTGGCCTGACACGTCTCTCCTCACACTCTCCTTTGAACCAACTGATTAGTGACCTAAATAAAATCTCTTATGTGTGTTCATTTTATAGTTGCATGAGAGTCATGATTTCATGTTTTGGAAATTATATGCTAATGTGACCAGGTCAGAATGGAAGAAAGCAGACAGTGGCTCTGCTCTACAGTTACCATCCGAGGGAGAGGAATCAGACACCAGAATTTAGGGCCTGAGTATTTTATGACTGAGCATGTCAGGCGGCCAGGGCCGGAAAAGGGAGATGTGATCTGGAAATAGTTCAGCAGTCAGTTGGGCATGGAGTGGCAGGGGACTGCTCCAGACGGGGCAGAATGGGGTGGGGGTGGGGAGCAGACGGAGAAAGAGTCGGGAACAAGAGAAAATCTGATTATCAGATGTGCCAGCAGCTTGACAGACATGGTTCTGTAATTACGTGCTGCTAAACAGGACGGAAAGAATGAAGAAAAATGAAGAGCTGAGGGGACTGGATGTGGGGAAACTTGTTATTCTTGTATCTGAACAATGAGGTGTTTTCTTAGATAATCAGATAAGAGAGCAAAAGGGAGACTTGTTCCAAACTGCACCCAAGCCCATGATCAGACTATATTTACACTGAATGTAAAAGCTAATGAAATTACAGGTCAGTGATCAGGAAAGCAGTGTTTGCCTGTTAACACGTTCTTCCTACTAGGGAACAAGTGGGCAGGCGGGCTGTGTTTTGAATAACAATAACCCAGACAGAGCCAGGAAGGGGTGAGCTTTGGGGAGAAGACCCAGGGTCTTCTCGGGGCTAAGGGGATCTTAGCGAGGAAGAGACAGGAAGCATCCAAGCCCTGTTCCTAGACTTCAGTACCACTTGGGGTTGGGACTCTGGGACACTGCTTGCCCAGACCGTCACACACTGTGTCACGTGCTTTTCAGGTCAGGGAAGGGACATCCACCCAACGACAGTGGGCTTTCTGCTCCTTTCCCTCAGGACCTGTGGGGGCAGGAAGAGATTTTCCTAGGCGGACAAGAGGCTGAACCTTCCACCGGCTTCACTAGTATGACCACAGACAACAACAATGCTTTAGACTGACACCTCCTATTTTTTTCTTTTAAATAACACAACTCTCTTGGTTTAAGACTCACAAATGGGGACCAGGGGGGTATAGCATTTTAGCTGAGCCCAGAGATTTTGAAGTCAGGGCTCAAATTCTTACAGCTTCTGCTTGCGGACCTTGGGTGGCTCATCTTTCAGACCCTCAGGTCCCTTGTCTGTAAAGGGGACTGGTGCCCTCAGGGGAGGCCCCTGACTGGAAGGTACCTCCAATGGTGTTTGGCTTACACTGGACCCGTGCTTAGTGACGGCTGGACTCCATGATGTTGATGGTCAGTAATAGTAAGGTGAGACACACAGGCTGGGTTTAGCTGCTGCATTAGGATAGGGGGAGATTGCTAATAATCATTTCTTTACATTTGTCTTGAGTTTTGTCACGTTTAAGTCTTTTCATTTGTAAAGTGAAAGAAATCTTGGATTCAGCAGGAATAATTTCTACAACATGTAAATAATAATTAGCAACACTTACTGTGTGCCCAGCACTGCTCTATTTTACCCTCCCAGCTCATCTATGTGGTTGGTGCTATCACTCTCCCCATTGACAGATGATGAAGCCAAGACTCAGAAGGGCTAAGAAACGTGCCGGGAGGAGGTAGCACACGGGATATGCACCCAACAGTCCAGCTCCAGGAATGGACTGCCCCTTCCACGGAGAGGGCACGCCAGCCAGGAGACAGGGAAGGTGGAGCCCTGCACAGACCAAATCTCTGGGGCATCAGTGGGCCCTTCAGCACACCAGGCCTGAATGTGCCTCTGCGCTAAGTCTGGGGTCCCTCAGATATGCTCCAGGAGGCCCCTGTTCCCTGCACCTTCAACTTGCATTAAATCCAAGCCTGTTCTGGTGGCCAGAAACCAGCTGCCTCTCTGTGGTGCAGAACTCCCCAGCTGCCTTTGTTAAGAAACACGAAATGCCGTGTGAAGGAGCAGCACCCTGGCCCAGCTGGCGGGGTGTCCCCTATAAGGACAGCTTCTCCTGCCCAGGGACAGCCCTTGCCAGCCACCAGGTAGGGGACCAAATCATTCATAAAATCAGCTTTCAAGACTCCCACTGGCAAAAGCAGCATCTATGCACGGTTTTCCGTCTGCGCAGGAAGCAGCAGCAACACAGAGAGATGAGCCTGGAAGTAAAATCAGGTTCCATGATTGTACTAAGGCCGGGGCTGCCTGGGGAGCGCCCACCAGCTTCCCGGGCACCGCCTCTCCTGAGGACTTGGGAAGAGTTAAGCCAGTGTCTCGAGACTGAAGCATGAAGACATCCCCAAAAGACAGTGTTTGGGCATAAAAATTATGCTTCTGTGTAGAGCTTCGGGACGCCTGGGCTCAGCTCGGCCAAGCTAACAGAAAGACCTTTCATGAGGCTCTCAGGAGATATTTGAAAAAAAGTAGAGCCTTTCAAAGAAGAAAGTTCAGCCCTCAGCAAAAACTGTTTTTTTTTTTTAAATTTAATCAATTTTTGTGGTTTCAATAAAAGCAAAGGGTTTGTGGTTTTCCCTCAAACTTTTCACCATTTTCCATAAAAACAAAAGCCAATATTTGAAACCATTTTTCCCCCAACGAAAGTGGCGACGTTTTTGCCCAGGGATAACTTCTTGGAAAAACCTCTTTGCAGTGCTTCAGCCTCGTGATAGCTCCGCTTGAGCCGGAGAAATCCTGATGCCCTTGTCCAGGCTGGTGTATTTCACCTGCAGCCAAATGTGTACGCCTCGGATCACAGAAATGTGCTTCAGTTGGAAAAATTCCACATTACGAAAAGAGATCTTTATTCTTTCAGGAGGTTATATTAGAAGGGGCCATCTGACTTTCTAGGGAGTCGAACATGACAGTCGAACATGACAGTTTCTAGGGTGATTTCTGAGATGCAAGGGTTGCACCTTAAGCAGGTCTGATTGCAGAAGACAAAATAAGACTCCCCCTGATACCATCACAGTCACAGGAGCAGAACTGTTATAACCGAGATCTCAGCGGAGCCTAGTTTAACCCTCTTATTTTACAGATGAGGAAACTGGAGCCCAGAAAGGCAATGGGACCTTCCCTAAGACAGATTATTGGCAGAGCTGCAATTCACATACAGGTCTCTTTACCTCCACCCAGTAGTTTTGGGATGTTTTTTTCCCATATCACACATCCTCTTTCAGTGAGATTTGCTTATTTTTATCAGTTCTTAATTCCTGGAAAAAAATCATCTATACTTTTAACCAGCAAACTTTAACATTTTTTGAGCACCTGGAACTGAAGGTCAATCTCTTGGATTTGAACTTCAGCAAGAGATTCCAAACTCTTGCAAAAATTTCCTTTCAGACCTGGATAAAGAATGTTCCAGGAACTTTCACAATTTTGAGGAGACAACAAAGGACCATCCACTCCTCCTGTACTTCTGCCTCCCTACCTTTAACACTGAGAACAACACTCACCTAGTTTTCCTTTTTGCCTTGGCTTCTAGGAAGCTCAGAGCAAATTCATATATTTAACTGCTAAAGCTTCCCTCAGTCTGGATTTTGTAATGTAATTTCTATCTCTGTATCTGTATTCTCCTTGATATCACCTTTTATTCTGGATTAATGCTTTTTGTGCCGTGTATTTTACATTTAAGTAAGTCATTTTAAGAAATCATTCTTCTGAAAATAGGTAAAGAATAAACACTAAAATAAATAAATACTTGCTCTCTCAGATCTCAAATAAAAATAAGTAACAAAATTACTCTATGACAGATAGAAGATTGCAAGAGAAACACAAAAGTAAATATAAAAAGAACTCCCCCACACCAAAAAAAAAAAACAAAAAAACAGCAAAAGAAAACCAACATGTTACTGGTCAACCTTTCAGAAACACAAAGTTTTCATTGCAGGCCTCTTGTCCTACTCTAACTATGAACTGCCACGAAGAGGCAGTGAAGCACACGTGTAATTCTGAACCTTGACCTTGAGGATTCATTTTCCCTCTAGCTGCCCAGGATGTCAGAACTCGCAGAACTGCTGAGAGCATCAGCTCTAATCCCACAATTCACAGATAAGAAGACTTAAGCCCAGAGAGGGTAAGTAACTCTTCCAAGGCCACACAGTTTGGCAGTGGTGAAGTCAAGATCTGGGGGGTTTTCTACAATATCCCTTCTTCACAAACAAGCCTGGTGTCACCAAACCACATGAGACAGACTTAAGAATTTCATTCACTGACATGAGGTTTTTTGTTTCTGATTTTCAGGACAAGGTAAAAGCTAACTCAAAAGAGAAAAGGCTAAGTTTTCTACTCACTGATCTACAACAGTCTGTGTGTGCGTGTGTGTGTGTGTGTGTGTGCGCACGTCCAAGTATCTCTGTTGCAGTAGAACAGATGATCTAAAATTCCAAGAATCTTTATAGGTAAAATTTAGGAAATTATTTGTAAAAACAAGTTGTCACACCTATTCAAGGAATAACTTCTTTGTTCAATAAATATTTAACAAGAGCCTCCAAGGTACCCAGCACCACAGAGGGAGGGGAGCAGTAAACAAACAGAAAGGTTCAGCCTCTACAGATCTCCAGGTCCTACCCCAGGGAACTTATGTCTGAGAAAAAAACACTATGTCCAACTCAGTACCTCGAAATAAACTCTAAACTGCTGGACGCTGAAGCGAGAGAGAAACCCACAGCCCCGCCATGAAACCAGTCTCTTTTTGAACAGAGAGAAGGAAAGCTTTACTTTCCATAAGCAGCTGCTTCTGTAACATGAATTGAAACAATGCGATCATTTAAACTTACCCCACAGAATGTGTGGTATCACAGGAATGTGTGTTTGCAGCCTGGAAAACTTGGACTTACTGCGCCCACACATTCAGCCCCTCCGTTTTCGCGGAATCCCTGCTTTAGTGTCTGCTGAAAACTTAATGTCGAATTAAATGGCTTCCCCGAAATCTGGGACCCACAGAGACAGGCCTGGGATCTAGAACATTAGTTTTCTGTGTGTTCATGGAGAGGGATTGATTTAAATTTGTTGAGAACGTCTTAGTGGTAAAAGCGAGTGGATTTTTTTCAGGAAAATTTTATTGGGAATATTTTTTCCCCTTAGGTGTGAAGTTTGGCAGGTAACTGCATTCTCTGATGGACTGTTGAAGACTCGGTTAATTAGAAACAAGATTCGGGTCCAAGGTAAACATCTTGAGCCTGCTAAGTCTTCTTAGGATGTTTGTCTGAAATGCTTCTGAAAATAGTATAGCTTTCTATAAAGAAATATTAACCGGTGTTCATAAATGGAGTTGACTGCGTTCTAACTCAGCCCTTACTAAACTGGTTTTAGACGAGGGATTAGTCTCCGATTTTATTTGAAAATCCCAAGAGGAAAAGCAACTCCAACCACTGCTTTCTTATCCGTTTTCCAGAAATAAGGCAACGGAGCCTCCTCTTTAGTCAGAGCAGCACAGACCGAACCAGTCCAGTTGGCTGGGCGCGGGGGACGAGCACAGCTAACTGCCGACTGCTTGTGGATGCGATCAGCCGCCCAGACAGGAGAGGCTCCTCTCACTCCGGTCGGGACACTTATCCTGACTCCCGCATCCGAGCACGACGCAGCCAGGGCCACCTTCGCCTTCTCCAGTCAACTTCCCTTATTTCTTCCTCCAGTCTTCACACCACATTGTGCTGGGAGGAATTTCAAGCTCCCCGGAGTTCCTGCGAGGAACAGAGTGAGTTCGGGGAACAAGGCCCCCAGCCCTCTGGGCTGGACGTTGAGGCCTCTGGGATGGAAGACATAGAGCCCCTGCCGAGTGCCCCCTGGGGGCCTGGCGCCAGTCAGCAGCACCCCCCCCATTTTCAGGTGAGGAAGTGGAGAAGCAGAGAAGCCGAGCCAACTGCCCTCTTGTCCACAGCGAAGCGATAAGGGGACATGAGCCCAGACACACAGAGACGCAGGCAAGACAGTAAAGACGACATGAGCCCCATGCCGGGGACACGGGTCTGGCGTGAGCTGAGAAGACAGCAGGGATGCCCCTACTCAGAGGGGGGGTTGCAGCGCAGCAGAGAGCGAGCTCCCACTCCCGGGCCTCAGCCACGGACCCCTGTTCATGAAATCGTAACTGAAAAGCCATAAACACACAAGGCAAGCAGCATTCAGAAGACAATGATGCACGGTTCACCCGGCGACGGGGCAGGGAGAAAGGCCCCACACGCCCATAATAAATTACCCAGCGTGCGTGTCGTGTGGCTGCTGTGACAAACCTGCACAAACTGGGGGGCTTAAAGTACAGAAATATCTTCTATCACAGTTCTGAAGGCCAGAAGTCCAAAATCAAGGTGTTGGCAGGGCCACACACCTTCTGACACCTGTGGGGAAAGTCCATCCCCAGCCTCTCTCTCAGCTTCTGGTGTGGCCAGAGATCCATGGCATTTGTTGGCTTGTAGACACATCACTCCAATCTCTGCCTCCATCATCACACGGCTTCTCCCTGTATCTCTGTGTCTCCCTCTTCTTATAAGGACACCAGTCATTGGATCAGGGCTCTAATGACCTCATCTTAACTGGACCATGAGCAAAGACACTATTTCCAAGTAAGTCACAGTCACAGGTACCAGGGGTTAGAACTGGAATATGTCTTTTGGGGGACACAATTCAACCTGCAACTGCATTTGGAGAAAATCAGGCAGAGAAAGGAGGTGCCAGAGTTGGGGGCAGTGGGTCCAAATGGGGACATCTTCAGAGTTTGTGGTCTTAGCAGCCAGGACACGAGTGAGTCCATCCCCTTTGGACCCCCAGGATTCTGGGGCCCTGGCACCCCCTTTTCTTCTCACTCATCCCCCTCAAAGCTGAGCATCAACAGCATCATTTGGTCAGCAAGCCCCCAGTGTTGACACCCTCGACCCCTCTCAATGCCTGCACATCCTTTGAGCTTTAGGAGCTAGGCTCTGTCCATCCTGCACTTTGGGCAGCAGGCCGACTCATCTTCACTGATGCTGCCTTGTCAAAAATGGAATCCATTGAGCAGTGGCTCCACTTCCTGTCCACACCCACCAGCCTTCCCACCAGGCTCTCACTCCTGGCCAAGCCCTCCAGGGAGGTCACGCTGCAAACCATTTTTCTGAATAAATGTTTGCACTGTATAATTTTCCTTTGGTGCAAAGCATTCATCTACATGGGAAAACAAGCCAGAGACAAGGCCCCGAGCTGTGTAAAGGCAGGACTCCATGAACTGCAGTGCGTTAGAGGCGGACGTGGCTGCCCTGCACACCCCTTGCTCCCCTTCCCCGCCCAGGAGCTGCAAACAGCGTGCACCCTGAGATATCTATCTCAGGAGGGTGAGGGCTCTGCACATGCAACCAGTTTCCCCAGGGCTCATCTGTTGCAAATGCTGTAGATAAGCTTTTCTCTTGTTAATGCTACCTTTAAGATTCTGAACAGACTGGAAAAACTTTTTTAATTAATAGGCTTTATTTTTTAGAGCAGTCTGGGATTTAAAGAAAATTGAGCAGAGTTCCCACACGCCCCGGAGCGGGGTTCTTGGCCAGGCTGTAGCCCCAGGCTGATGCCCCTACTTGAGGCAGGCTACAGGCTGTGACCAAAGCCACAATGGGGGTGGGGACGGACACCCAAATGGATCAGGCCAAAAGGACTGCTCCCCAACACTTTGATTCTAGAGGGAGGCCAGACAAGTAGGCAAGAGAAGCCATCGCTAATGAGTGTGACAAAGAAAATAACCAGGACAGTGTGACAGGCAGAGAGGTGGAGCCTGCTCCGACTGGGTGCAAAACTTTCACACAGTGCTGTTCATGGCTGGGTTTTATTGGCAACATTGAAAAGTTAGAAACAGCCTCAAGGTTTAAATACAGGAGTGTGGTTAATTAGCCTCAGTATCCAATGAATGAAATACTATGCAGCCACCAAAAATAATTTAAAGACTGCATCATGCCTGGGGAAATACAATATAATTTGAAGTGAAAAAAAGAATACAAAACTGTACTTACATGTACTAACTAGGAGCACATAAAATATATATATACACTGGAAAGAAACACATCACATTTAACAGGGGTTGTATTAGAATACAAAACTGTACTTACATGTACTAACTAGGAGCACATAAAAATATATATACACTGGAAAGAAATACTTCACATTTTACAGGAGTTGTATTTGGCAGCTGAAGAGATGGAAGTGTATTTCTTTAATCAGTATATATACCTTATATAGTAGGTGGGGAAAAGTTTAAAACAAAGAAATGACCCAAAAGTTCAAATCTGTTCTGATGTCAATCAGAGGTTACAACTTAAAAATCAGTATTTAAATTAGTATTACCACTTTTGACATTTAGTTATTTCTGGTCACTCACTACTACCTGGCTTAAAAACTATGTCAAGATAATTTGCATGTATATTCAGACATATTTATACATATACACATTAATACATGTATACTACATATATATACACGCAAACACATGTATGTGTGTGTGTATATATATATATATCCAGCAGGATTTTCTTCCCCAAAGGAAAGTTACAAATCTTAATTTGTTTGGGAAAAATATCCCTGAAGGTGGGTTCCAAATGGTCTTATGAAAACAGATGACCAGACGGGATTTATGAATATATGATGTAGAGAGGAATAATTTTACACATGACATGTTCCTGGCAGAGTGTCAACCATACATTTTTAAAATTATTTTTTAATTAATTTCAATAGTAAAAAAAGAAAAGAAAAAAAGTCATTGAGTAATTAAATTCCCTGCCTCTAAGCAATTTCACTTAAATAGATTCATTTGGCTTTTAACTGACTCAGTAGAAATTCATAGGCCAAAAAAATGAGGTCTGAGCTAGTAACTCTGGCCTCAGACCATAAACCTGGCTGCTCTGAGCTCTAATTCAGGCCCAGTTTAAACTCCCTCTGTGGTCCTGGGTGAGTTACTTGGGCCTGGCTTGCCACTTCTCAGCAGAGAAAGTTAAAAATCACTGTGGATTCTGCAGTGCTGGTCATTGGCCAGTGGGACTGGGACTGGCCACAGCACCGGGCTGCAAACCCATCCAGGCTTGGGAGAGTGCCTGCCTGCCCCTGGCCAGCTAGAGGCCATGAGCAAGAGAATGTTCCTCCCTGAGCCTCGTTTTCCTTATCTGAAAGACGGGAATAACAAAAGCACATCTCTCATTAAGACTGGACAAAATGGAAGAAGAATATGAAAAAGGAATAGATAGATAGATAGATGACTGAAACACTATGCTGTACACCAGAAATTAACACAACATTGTAAACCCACTAAACTTCAACTAAAGGAAAACAAAAAAAGACTGAACAAAATAAAACCAGGACTCATGTGAAGGGTCTACCCTCCTATTGGATCCCATGCAATAGTTTTCACTTCCTCCTCCCAATTCTTTTTTAATAATTGTTTCACCAAATGGTTGAGTTGAGGCTTGCATTGTTCCCTTTGGCAAAGCCTGGTTCTCATACTGAGCATTTACTGTGTACCAAGCATTTATCCATATCAGCCACATAATCCTTCTGAGAGCCCTGTGAGATACTAATCTTATTTTCCCATCAGACAAATGGGGGAGCTGAGGCTAAATAAACAGAGCTGGGATTTCAACCCAAGAAGCTGGACTGTAAGGCCACATGCTTAACCCTTCCTCTGTGCTACATGTGAGGGGACAGGACCGTGGACAAGCTTGCCCTCCAAATGTGAATGTTAATTGGGATCAGCAATCCACAGGAATCTGTACAGATTCCTCTATCTGCCCACCTCCACCAGCCCTCAACTCTGGGATTCTAAGGTTAATGATTCCAATCTCAACTCCACCATTTTCAAGCTGTGTGATCTGGGGTGGGTTACTGGACCTCTCTGTTCCTCCTCTTCCTCTGTTTCAAGATAATGATAGAACCTACCTCATGGGCTGCTGTGAAGTTAAGTGAGATAATGTATACTAAGTGCGTACAGATCAGGTCTGAGATTCAGAGAGGCTGCAAACCTTGCCCAACACTCCATAACCAAGGTCCCTGCATCAGCTGTAATGAGGCTGGGAAATGAGGGGACATGCCCACTGCCATTGACTTAGACTCGGGCTGCAAACTGTAAAGGACCAGAGGGTAGATATGTTCGGCCTTGCGAGCCATACAGTCTCTGTCACAACTATCTGACTGTCACTGTAATGCAACAGTACTCATGGACATGCCATCAATGAATGGGCGTGGCTGTGTGCCGATAAAACTTTATTTACAGAGAGACGGTGGCCTTTGGGTTGTAGTCTGCTGACCCCTGACATAGATGGGGTTGGGGCTGGGCACCCTGGGCTAGGTCAGATACTGGGTGGAAAAGAAACAGAATGTGGTGTCATCCTTACGCTAAAAACTATGTAGCAGTTGCTGCAAAATGCAACAGAGACAAAGAGCTGGGGGCACTGCCGAACGGAGGAAGAGCTCTGCCCCAAGTGTGCAGTGTTCCTCCCTCCATGACACCCTCCACATTCCCTGCAGACCCCAGTCAGCTCTGCTTCCTGGGATGGAAACTCTCACTTGGTTTCTAACAACGTGGGCAATGGTGGGCACTGTGCCTGCTGCCTGGCGACTGAGTGGGGACGGGCTCCCTTCGCAGCCAGGGCCTCTGACAGAGGGTCTCCTCTGCCAGTTTACAGCTGGGGCACAGACTGGGGTCAAAGTCCCCAGGCCCCTTCTATTCTCAGGGCCTTGGTACATGCTGTTCCCTCTGCCTGCAACACCCTCGCCCCTGTCTGCTCTTCACCTGGCCAACACCCCCCGCTTCAGGTCTCAGTATAAGCCTCAAATCCCAGGGACCACCTCCCTCAGCCAGACACCACCCCCTTCCTGCTTAGGCCTCTCTTTACAAGCCCCCATACACCTGCACCCCACCTTGTAATCCCAACCACACTGTGGTTCTACAGTATTTACTTGTCTCCCCCACTGGACCCGGAGCCACATGCAAGCTGGGACCACATGGGTCTTATTCTCTGTGGTTTCCCCAGTTCCCAGCTCAGGATTTGACTCAAATATTTGTTGAACAAATTAATAAACGAGTAGAAAGAAAACTAAATGTGCAAGCAGAACTCTCCCGTTCCAAAGGTGATGTTACACTCAGCAGTACTCCATCATCAGAGTAAGCAGTGTGTTTTAACTCTTTTTTCCTCTTCTTACATTTCCCCACTTTCCTGCTCTGCAAATTTATAAACTAAGGTAAAGTGAGTTCACATAAAGAACTAAGTTCTTTTTTAAACAAGTTTTTCAGTGACTGATGTATTTCATTAGCGTGGAAAACAGTACAGCTACATTATACATTTTATATAAACTACTAATCCACATGTGTGCAAATTTGCCTCTAAGGGCCACTTAGTACTTTCATGATATGCTTTCAATATTTCCCCATTGTTTCAACATAATATTTTTTTGCTATTAAAATACATAATAACGTTCTAGAAAAAAAAAAAAACAGAGTCACTCAACCAAGTAAAAGCAGGAGACTCAGGGCTTGCAGATCCGCTTTTTTCTTTGTCCTTTGACAAGGGAAGGCTCTGAAATTAACTTCACCGCCTTGATTACAAAAGTACATGGAAATAGTCATAGACAGGCTTGAAGTTCAACCTGAACCTGTCACAAGCTTTCAGCTTTCTTTCCTCAAAATAAAGAGGCTCAGCTCATGCTGCTCTGTGGAGACACATTAGTGTGCAGGTAAACATCCAACAACGCTTCTGAATCAGGGAGCCCTGGTTAGCAGTGTTTGCTGACTGCTCCTGGGTCCTCACCCAGGGTGGGGAGAGCTCTGGTCTCTTCCTATTCTTCTAAGGGCAATAATCACATCATGGGCACCCCACCCTCATGACCTCATTCTAACCCTAATCACCTCCCAAAGCCACCACCTCCAAGTACCACTCCCACTGGATCTAGGGGGACACAAATATTCAGCCCATAATAGTCACTAATATTTTTAATGCTTATTACTTGTTGAAAGGATAATATTTTTGATACATTAAGTTAAATAAAGTATATTTTTAAAATTAATTTCACTTTCACTCTTAATAATGTGCCTATCAGAAAATTTAAAATTATTCCATGGGCGCATTCATATTTCCATTGGATGGTGCTGGGTTCAAATTCTACTTGCATAATGTACTGTGTGACAGTGAGCAACAAACAGTGCCAGGTTCCTAATCTATGAGATGGGACACTCTGGCACATAAAGGTGAGATTTTTTAACCTGCGCCGTCACCTGGCAAACAGCCCCTCCAAATGGGCCACTTCCTGGGAACAGGTGTGTCTGCTGGAATCCTCTACCCCAGTGAAAAGCTCTCCACTTCCCTTCGGTCCTGGCAGGCCTGGGAGTCACACAGCCTTTGTTTGGTGAAGAACTAATTGGCAGGGAGACATTAAGCAAGAAAAACAAACAGGGCCCCTCTCTGTGTAGTTATTTAAGAGAAAGCTTGAAAACAAACAAATGAAGAAAGAAGTAGTCACAAGAAATCTAAGTCGTTAATGAGGTGCCCTTAGAACTCACTCCAAGTTCCAGATTGGGGGGGGGGGGTGCAAAGGAAACGGAGGGGAGGGGATGGACAAAGGAACACCCAGCTCAAACCAGGTCTTACAGGTGAAAACTGACAGGGAGTTCAGGTGAGGCGAGGAAGGAGGCTCCCATGTTTGGAAGTAATTACTGAAACATTTTACACTTTTCAAAACAGCGAGCAGCAATTTCCAGCTCCAAATGTCTTTGCAATGTTCCCCACTGCAGAGCCCCTCTGAACCCGGCTGGCTGAGCGGCACCTTCAGCATCGGCTCTGCCAAGCAGGAGGAAACATCTCTGCTCAGGTTTGGAGAGGGGCTTTCTGCTGGGTCCTTCCATGTGCTGTCCTGGGGCTGGAACTGCACAGCAAAAATGCAAGGATGGTTTGTCTGCCGCCACTGGGATGGAACCAGCTGGAACCCACTCACCAGCCAGTGGTCACAATGTGATGGATGAGGGTCAAGAACGTGCTCCTGACCTGTGTCCTGGGGGATGGGGCTAGCCCCTAGGTCTGCTTGGGGGAGGGGGATGAAGCTGGCTGAGCCACAAGGCAACAGCTCCTGAGCTGCTGAGAGGCCACTGTCAGTGGCACTCTGTGGATATTTTGATGAGCAGGTGAGAGCCACTGGTTTTGCAGAAATAAAGTCCAACATCCTACAGTTTCAGCAAGGACCCCCACCCCAACCCCACATGCCACCTAGAAATTTTGGTTCCAAAGCTGCTGAGGAACCAGGTCTATTAGAATTATTCACCTGGCCTGCTTTTTCAAAGGATTCTGATTAAGACCCTGCCTAGGCCAAGCTAACCTAGGCCAGGCTGCTCTCTGCCTCTGCTCTGCTCCTTCTCACTGCCCTTCACACTGGCCACATGTTCCAGGAAGTTCCCAGAGTGCACTGCATGTGCCACTCTTTCCACACTGAGTGAACCCCATCGTCACCTCCTCTTGGCAAATGCCCCATCCTCCTCCTCCTGAGCCCCTAGGGGAGGCTTCCTGACTTTCTCCTGCTGCCTCTGAGTTCAGAGCTCCCCTCACTCCCCTGGCCCCCGGCTCTTGCACAACTATTGTGGCCCCTACTTACTGCATCGTAATTACTTCTAGGCTTATTCATTTCCATGCCTGGCTGCCAGCCCCTGGGAGGCCAGTGAGTACCTCTATCTAAGTCACTTTGGCATTCACATAGCACCAGTACTGAATGCAAACAAGGAGGTGTATGAGTGAATGAATGAATGAATGAATGAAAACTGACTAAGCAGACAGTTCAGTCATTCTGAGTCCTTCTTTAATGAGGAGCACAGGGGTCAAGATCCAAAGCAGATGGCCTGGGTTTGAATCCCACCCCATGCCCCCTCCTCACTGTGTGACCTTAAGCAAATTACTTAACACCCCTGTGCATAATAACAGCACCCACCTCTTAGGGCAGGAGTAACCAAGTTACTCTATTTGAAGCCCCTAGAGCAGTGCCAGACACGTAGTAGGACCAGGGACACTGCACAGTGTCAGCACAGAGTACAAAACCAAACACTTTATATAAAATTCTGACGTCAATCCCAACAGCTCACTTTGCACTCCCTGCCTTAAAACAGAAGGCAAGGAGTTAAACCCTTCAGCCTCAGGAAAGAGGGATTAGCAGCATTGTGTCTGTTTAGTTACTCAGCTCGCTGCCTCTCCAGAGGAAAATATCCTTGAAAGATTAGATTATGTAGCGCGAACCACGACCTTGGTGCCGAGAAGCGCTGCTGTGGCCTCCCGGCGAGGCTGAGGTCGCAGGCTAACCTCCCGTAGGTGGTCTGGGCCAGATTTCCTGGAGGCCGAGGACAGAACCAACTGCCTTTCCTGCCCCCCAGGGATTACAGCGTGAAAGCACTTTTTAAACCTTAAATTAAAAAACTGAAAGACCGTGTCCATTCTGCAAACTCCACGTACTTAATTTTTTAAAAAGTAACACGTCAAAGAGCTCTCACAAGTGACGGCCCCTGCTTTGGACTATTGAAAAGTGTTCACCTTCAAGAAAAATAATTCAAGCAGAGGGACGTGTGCCTGACAAAATGATTCAAAGGGCATCTCTCCTCTTCTGAAATGGTCTTCCCTTCCCCAGGGGTCAGGGCTGTGGGAGATGTGGATGAGGGACATTTAGAAATTGTTCATACTCTGATATTATTTTGTTCCACGGGAGTCATGGCTTAGCGCCCCTGGAATAGGAAAATTTCCTTGTTCCAGGTATGAAATTGTCCGTCGGACATGAAGAGAAATGGCCCAGCTTCTGTCGGAGTTTGGAGAGAGCAGTGTGCTTGCCCTTCAGATGCATGAAGATCCCCAGAGATACCAACACAGGCAGAGATCAAACCTTGAACAGAGAAGCTGGACTCCAGACAGGGTTGAAATGGGAAGTTCTCGGGTAAGCACCACAAAGCCTGAACTCAAGGCTCTGCCTTGCCATTTCTGAGCTGTGGGACCCTGGGTCAGCTTCTTGACCTCTCTGAGCCTGTCTCCCCATCTGTATAATTGTAGATCTATCAGTACCTGCTTTCCAGGCTGGTGGTGAAGACTCAGTGGGAACTTGTACTTGAAGACTCTGTTTTGAAAAATGTAACACAGTATTCAAATGGGAATTTCCTCTAGAGGAGGCTGGGTGTATTGTGTCCTGTCACCCAAAGAATCTTTAAATCTTATAAAACACCCAGGTGCTCAAAGAGGTGTAAACAAAGCCCTTCATTGCTTCAGTTTTTATAATGGCAAATCGATTGGAACCCAACTTGCTGTCCATCAAAATTCAATGTTATCTCTAGACACTGAAAAGTACAAGGCAGACGTGTAGGAATGGCCATGAGAGGACGCCTAGATATTCTGTTAAATGGAGGGGAAACCAGGCCCCAGCACAGCACGCCTGCGGCCGTGAACCGTGTGACGGCTCGTTGTTGAAGCCGAAGCTCACACCTCGCACACAGCAGGTGCCCAGAAATACTACTTGAACCAATGAGTACGTATAGAATTATCCTATACGTTGACTATTGGTTGCCACTGAATGTGGCATTAAATGACTAAAGTGTTACTGTCCCAACAATACATAAGAGCCTGGGAAGGACCTGGAAGGAGGCGTTGAAACCATTTAGGGTGGCTCCCTGGGGAGCAAGGGGACAGCACCTTTTGCCCTGAACTTCACAATCATTTGAATCTTTAACCCTGAAAATATATTCCTGCATGGCTTGTATACTCTATAAAGTAATAAAGACCCCCCTGAAAAAAAGAAGAAAAAAAGAAACGCATTTATAACTAATATCCCCTATTGGGTCACAAGAATTCAGGGATCATTACAAAGAGTCTTCGGTGACCCACAACTTGAAATTAAAATTAATACATTCATAGGAGAGAGTTGCACAGCACTCCCACCTCCAGGACAAGGAGCCGAAGGGTCACAGGAGTGAGTTACTCTGTGTTAATGAGCATAAAGAAGGGGCCGCAGCTGGAAATCAGGGAGTGCCCAGCTTTTGCCTCTACATTTTCATTAACCAAGATCACTTTGGGTTAAATCTAAAACGCTCAAAGCATGCAGGTGAGGCCGGTTCTGGCATGGAGCCGCTACGGGAACCAGGCGCAGGGTGGCCAGATTCCCTTTCGCTCTTTCAAAGCCGGCTCTAACATGACTAGAGGTGAGAGAGGTGCCCCAGGCTGGGCTATCCTCAAGATAAAGAGAGGAACCCAGCCAGCGCAGGTTTCAGAGGACACGTTCTTCTTCGTGTTGCTTTTCTTACACACACTTATGCACCCACATGCACGCACATACACACACACAACAGCAGCCAAGGAACTTCTAAAACAAATTAATCCCAAATTAAGGCTGGGAAAGGAAACTCCCCCAGGACACTAACCACGTCTGAAGCTGGGTTTCCTGTTTACTTGTTTTAGGCTCTCACAGTCTCTCTCCTGAACAGTAGGGAAACTACCTTTGGGGTGAGGCAGGGAGACCTCCCCTCGGCTTCAGTAAAAAGCTGAGCAGACGTCCCATCAACTAGAGAACCAACCACCCAACCCACTATTCAGTCGTCTCTTACGGACTTGCAAACCCGCAGGACACAGCCCCGTGCTCACGCCCCCAGGTACGATGTCACGTCGGCTCAGATAGTCAGGACTGCAAGTCCACGTGGCCCCAGTTAATTGCCCGGTTCTCCTGGGAACGCCCTGGGTGATAGGGATTGTCCCGTGAGACCCACCGCATCATCTTGCCCGGGCATGAACACCCCAACTTAATCTCAGAAGCACCCCCATTACTCCCCTCCCAAATTCTTCCACATCACGACTTTGCCAGGTGTGCTGGTCCCTATCTGCCTCCTCCCCACCCAAACACATCCCCGTGTTGGGGCTTTGGTGTCTTTGGTGAATACTGCCATCTTGTCCGGGCTTCTGTAGGCATCCAGGCGGCTTTGGAGGGATGGAAATGGTAGTTACCCTAAATAAGTCTGAAGAAGACACAGACAGAGAAGTCCCCTGGAAAGCTATGATGTTACTGAGAAATACCTATTTCAAAAAATGATGAGACCTGGTGCCCAGCCACCTGCCAACCAATGATGTGGGGGGTGTGGCTCTGAAACGTGGCACCCTCTCCAGCCAAAACATACACACTGCTCCCCTGGGGCTGCCCGTCCCCAACACTAACCACATTAACCATCAGAAGCCTCCATGCCCCTGGAGGGGCCCGCACCACCCATGGCCAGCCTCGGTGTTCCGGGGTCATGACTATTTCCCACCAGGTGGAGGCAGCTGGCGGTGGTGATGGAGAATGAAGGAATGGGTGCAGGGAAGCAGAAATGAAGATGGACTGGAGCCTTGACTGTGTGCGAGGCCCCACCTTCCATTCCATGAGCTGATAAACTGACCTTTCACTTGAATCTTGTTTCTGTCACGTACACCCAAAGAGTCCTGCCAAACCCAGCGTGTGTGTGTGTGTGTGTGTGTGTGTGGTAAAATACATGTAACATAAAATCTACCACTTTAACCATTTTTTAAACGTACAACTGAGTGATATTTAGTATAGTCATAGTACTGTACAACTATCATCTCTGTCTTGTTCCAAGACACTTTCATGACCCCAAAAGGAAACCCCATCCCCACTAGCAGATGGTCTCCATCTCCTTTCCTCCCAGGCCCTGGCAACCCCTGGCTTTCTGTCTCTGTAGGTTTGTCTGTTCTGGACATTCCATGTAAGTGGACTCATACAGTATGCGACCTGTTGTCTGAAGCTGGTTTTAGAGCAGCCCTGAGCGGCACTCGCCCTCAGTGGGAGATGGCTTCCTCCCTTCTGACAAAGGTAAAGAGCCTTCAGTCCCCTCCTCACAATGACCCCCTTGCTGGCAGCAGCTGGAGTGGACAGCCCGGATCATGGGAAACCACATCAGAGTTTGAATCCTCACTCTTCCCTTTCCTTCATTCCACTGTGAGCATTTATGTAGCGCCTACTGTATGCCAGGTACTATATGCAAGTGTATGAGATGAATCAGGGGCGGCCACTGCCTTCCAAGAGTTCACTCAGCCCAGGGTGGGGCTGGGGCTGGGGCAGGGCAGTCGTGTCTGTGAGCCTCTGTCCAGCTCTGAGACGGGCCCACCCCCTTACCTGGCAGAGCTGGTATGGCATTTACAGGCAAAATGAGAGCCAGGATTAGGGAGAGGGGAACAAGGCGCCCAGGTGTATGATCAAGGCGGTGGTGACCCCTTTCACACCCGCAGCACCGAAGGGCTAACTTGCTTGCTCCACTGCCGGCTGGCAGACAAGGTGGGGTGGGCGCCGGAACTGCACTGTCCACCTGAACGACTTCTGTGTTTCTGTGTGGCACGATGCCACGCGCCTCCATTCTGGATCTTGGGCTCATCGATGTTTGTTTAGCCCTTGCCCATAAGAAGTTCCATGGCCCACCCCAGAAGTCCACCGCCCGCCGCACCCTCTCCCAGGACCCTCTGCCTGTGGCTGTGGATGCAGGTGTGCTGGCTGCTTCCCAGAGCACACGTGCTTGCTGCAAAACAACTCAAGATTCCTAGAAGGTTCTAGAGAGGCACGGAGAAGCTTGTTTCTGATTTTCACGGCCCTGCCACTGCTGTCCTCTCACGGAGCCCAAGACTGAAGCCTCTGCTCATCTTAGCCAGTATCAGTCAGGGTTCCCTGGAGAAATCTCCCTGCAAAACCAACAGGTCATATATATATATATATAACAAGATTTGTCTTAAGAAGCAGCTCATGGGACTGTGGGGCCTGGCAACCTGGAATCTGTAAGGCAGGCAGTGGGCTAAAAACTCGGGCAGGAGCTAATGCTTCAGTCTTGAGGCAGAAGTCTTCACCCCAGGGAAACCTCAGCTTTTACTCTTAAGTCTTTCACCTGATTGGACAAGGCCCACCCAGACCAGCCAGGTTACTCACAGCCTACCCAAAGCCTTATCAGCAACCCTGGATTAGTGTTTGATCAAATAATTAGATGCTAGAGCCTGGTCAAGTCCACACTGATCAACCCACGGCCCGTGAGGGGGTCTCAGCCAGGTGTCAGATCCTGCTCAGACTCGCCCAGGACACACGCCAAGAAGCCACAGCTGAGACACAGGCAGGCATCACACCTGCTCCTCCCCACCCCCCAGTGCCTCACCTTACAACAGCGTGCTGCTTCTCTGTGTGAATCATGACTTGGGATACTCCAGTCCACTGTGCAAAACGTAAATGGTGACTACACTGAAGTGGATGACTACCTGCCAGTCAGAAAACCCAGACAGGATGTCATCAGAATCTTTTTGTTCTCTCACAGGAGCTGTCTTGCTTAGCAACTGCTTCTCAAAGCTACCAAGCAACAAAAAGAAACTTCAAGTTTTAAATTTTAGGTGGCTAATTCTTCCACCTAGGACAAATCATTCTTTAATAAAATGACTACCATGAAAAATCCCTATAGCAGAAAAACCATTAGGCGATAGGACCCCAGCCACATCCAAGAGGATAAAACAGCATGGAGTTGTCGCTCAGCCATCCAACCCTTGGAAGTGAAATGTGTTCGAATCTCCCTTATGAAATGGCTGGTGAGGTAGAAGACGTCAACAAGAAGGTTGCATGAAACCGAGTCCCAGGAAGTCAGGTTCTCCTAAGGGGGGCCCCTTGGTATGTTCAGGAGGGTTCTGTGTAACTGCAAATACATGAGAGAAAAATCACAAACAGACTTTTCACTGTAGTTGAACAAGTAGAAACAAAGTCTACTTGGCAGAAAAGGGGGAAAGCCCCCTCATTTATGAAGCAGGAGGCGGCGGGCAAGGGAAGGAAACATTTGGGATTAAATATTGTCGTTTGAGTGGCGCAGCTGATGAAAGCCAGGAAATTCGAAATGTGCGCACCGACAACCTGCCACTCCAATTTTACACTCCGGACCCCGAACAAAAGCCGCTCTGTGAGGTGCTGGGATGGCGGCCGGCAAAGCTGCGAACGGAGGGACACAGACCTCCTTTCCCTTTAATGGCTTTTCAGTGTTGAAGGTAAAAACCAAATGTTGTTCTGCAGCCCCACGCTGGGCCCCTGCTCCTGCCCTGAGTTCAGGTCGCTGGGTTCCGTGGCTGGGGCAGAGGCACCTGGACCATTCTTCACCTCGAAACACTGAAATTCAGGGGTGCTTCCACCAGTGGGATCCCCCTGTCCCCACCTGGACATGGACAGGCAGCTGTGATGTCCCTGGTCTCGAACCTAACTCCCCTGGCACTGTCCCCGTCAGGGCATATCCACCGTGGCCTAGGCCCACGTGGCCCCTCCACAGAAAGCCAGACTCAGTGCAGAGAAATCAGCTGGGAGGAGCTCCGGCCTGGGCCATGGGCTGGTCCCAGTGAAGGAGCCCCTGAGGCTAGCGGCACTGCTGGGGCCCAGGCTCCGGGGAGAAACGACAGCAGGGCCAGAAGCCACAGCAACCGGAGTCCTCATCTGTTCACTGAGTTCAGCCAACAACCTTCGAAACTTCAGTTGGGCACTCTTCCAGATAAAGCCCTGGGACATTCGAACGACCTTTGACAAACTGACCCTTGCCGGGGGGGTCCAGGAGGGAGAAGGGAGCAGGGGAAGCTGGAGGCGAGGCGTCCGGCCCCAGCCCTCAACGTCCTGCAAGCTGTGCGTCCCGGAGACGAAAGGCACAAGCAGGCATGGCAAGGCCAACGCCCGAGGGAGCAGCTGGACAGGGGGTGTGTTGGGGAGAAGAGAGGAGACACCCAGCCTTGAGAAGGAGGCGAGACGTCAACTCAGGAGCAGGAGGGAGAACCGTGAACACAGCAGGTTTCTGAGTCCCTCACTCTCCCTTTTATACAATTTAAGGCTAAAATCTGGGCTCTGAGAAAAGCCACTGCAAAGCCCCACAGTGCACATCTCATCACGTTTCATGACAGCAGATACGGATTTAAAAGTTGCCCCCAAAGGCCCCACCCAGAACTCATGGGCCTAGAGTGAAGCCCACACCCACATGGACCCACCTTGCTCCCCAGCCCAGCTTCTGCCACACCTGAAGCTCTCCCATCACTGCATCTTAACTTGGGCTGTGCCCTCTGCTCAAAACGCCCATCCCATCTGTCCTCTCCTGAAGAAATCCTATTGTTGCTGCCCCCGTGACGCCCACGCCAACTCACCCAAGCAGACCACGCCCCTCTCAGTCCCTGTCCCCAGAGCACCTTTCTCTGGGGCGAGCTCGAGTCTTGCGTTTTACTGTCATTGGCCCACAACCGCAACAACCCACGGGCACTGGGGCTTTTATCTCTGCCTCTTAGATGAGGAAGCAGGCTCAGGGGGCTCTTATAACTTGCTCAGGGAAAGGGGCACAGCCCAGAGCTCACCTTCTCAATCACCTACAAAAACGGAAGTGGGTTCTCAGCCCCACCAGCCTTTCCTGCAGGATTCCAGGCAGAGCTAAAAAAAATCTCTTCTGACCTCTAAGACAGGTCCTCACGTGAGCAGAACTAAAAACTCAGATACAGAACCTGAATGGAAGCTTTAACTCATCATTTTATTTTTGTTGTTGTTTTTGTTTTTCTTTTTTCTTCCAGATACTAGTCCAAATGCCCATGATTTTCCCTTGATCTTAAAGCAGCATTTGGGGGATTTCTCTGCTCTCCTTCGCCTCCTGGCCCATAAAGTGTGGGGCGGCGCCACCTGCTGGCCAGAAGGTGAAGCACAGTGGGCATCCAGCTTAGCGGGTCAGTGAGCGGGCTGTCCTTGAGATCTCATGGGCAGTTTCGCCTTTTCAGTCCCAATCAGGGGAGGAAGTAATTGTGGACACGAGGTGTGGGAAGGAGGCTTGAGTGGCCTCTGTGCGCTCGCTTAGCTGCTGTGGGAGCTGCAATAACACGGGGGCTTCCAGGGCTGCCTGGCAGCACATTTCAAAGGTCAGATACCAAACGGGCCCATGAGCCCTGACCACGAGCCAGACTGGGGCCTGGGGGAAGAAATCAGGACAGGAAGGCAGGTGCTCAGTGCACAGTACAGGACCTGGCACAGGAGGAACCCCAGTAAATGTCAGGAAGTGAAACGAACTGAGTCAGTCAGCAAGCAGGCCTGCCTGCACTGAGCCACAGCTGTGGGCGTGCTGGGGGTACAGCCTGAGCTGGGGGTACAGCACACATGGGAGCAGGAGGCACTGGAAACACACAAATAAATACATAAGTAATCCCACGTGGTTTGTCACGGTAAGTTAAAGTCTGCAGGAAAGTCCCTCCAAATTGCTCTAATCCTCATGGTTATAGGAAGAGCTGGGGTCCCCCAGAGAGAGAGCCCACTTGAAACTTTCATTCATTTGTTCAGTAAATATGGACTGAGAGCATTGACACAATGCCAGCAATTGCAATAAGCACTGTGGTGCATTAGCTCTTCACCACAACCCCGATGAGGCAAGAGTGGAATCTGTAGTTTATAAATTCAGAAATTGTGTTCCAGAGAGGTTAATTAACTTCTCCAAGATCACACAGCTTCCAAGTAGCAGAACCAGGATTTGCACCCAGGTTCAACCCCAACACCCATGTACTTATTGTATGCTAAGCCCCATGGTGGTCCTTCATCTGGGAGATATTTACAGAGTTCCCGTCATAGGACAGGCATTGAGCCAGGTCCTTGGGAAACATCAGTGAGCAAACAGAACAAGGGTCTTTCCCTGAAGGAGCTGACCAGGGAAGACAGATGACAGACAAGTGAACAGGAGAACGAGATGCAGGGAGGGCGGGAAACTGCTCAAGCACAGAGCTGGGTAGACCCGCTTTCAAACTCTGATTTTCTCCCTTTGTGCCTTGGTCTCATCTGTGAAATGGAAATAAGAGTAGGGCCGATGTGAAGGTTAAAATATACCTGTCATCCAGGACATACCCAAGAGAAGCGGCTGTCTATATGAGTAGCTCAGGAAAGAAGGCTGCATGCGGCCCGCAGGCAAGGGTGCCGAGAGGAAGAGGTGCTTGGCGGAGTTTAAGACTGCTCTGATGGCCGTGCCGGGGACACTGGGGTGGCACTGCCCGGAGAGAAGGGCGGCCAACTAGTGCATCACACACCTTGTTAGTGACAGCACAGGTGTCCTTGGCTATGTTGTGCGTTTTAAGGGGGAAGAGTCTCTTTTATAATTTCAGACTTGCAAAAAAGTTCAGAATAGTATAAAAAAAATCCCACGTACCCTTAAGCTGGATGCCTCCAGTGTTAACATCTGCCCACAACTACCTTCTCATTTTCTCCTGATACATTTGCTCTCCCCACTGGGAAGTAGGCTGTCGCACGGACATGATGGCCCTCTGCCCCGACACACACCATGTGTGCTTCCTTAAACAGGGCCATTCCCTCCTCGGCTACCGTGCTTAAGGTGGCACCGCAAAATCAGGAAATTCGCTTTGACACGACGTCGCTAATCTTCAGACCTTGTGTGGGTTTCACCCCCTACGCGGAAAACGTCCTTTACACCAAAGAAAAGCCCAGACCGCGCACTGTTGTCCGTCTCTTTAGTCTCCTCTCAACTGGAACATTCCTGGTCTTTCTGGGGCCAATTATTGTGTAGAACGTCCCTGCCAGGTTTCTTCACTGTAAAACTCATTCTTTACCTTTTGCAGTTAGTTTCTCATGGGGAGGTTATTTGAAGCAAATATTCTGTTGCTCAAGAAACTTCCACATTAGCATCCACTAATAATTCTTGCCTGAATCAGTTCTGATCACGGTGGCTGACCAGTGTGGTTTTCTAATCATTTCCTCTAACTCCACTAGCTGCCATTCTAGCATACCTTTCCTTAGAGACAGATTATCACATAACCGTGGGAAATTAGTCTCCCTGCTTCCTTCTTGCCCCCCTGGCTGCTCTCCACACAATAGTAAGAGAGCGCCTCTGAACAAAGAAATCAAAGCCTGTTCACATGCAAAAAAATGAAGTTGGACTCCCACCTCACACCATACACAAAAATTAACTCAAAACAAATCAAGCAACTCAATGTAAGAGCTAAATGTCGAGCTCTTAAAAGAAAACATGGGGGTAAATCTTCATGACATTGGAATTTCCAACAGATTCTTAGATGTGACATCAAAAGCACAAGCAACATAAGGAAAAAAAATAGATAAACTGGACTTGATCAAAATTTTTAGGTTTTAAAATACACTATCAAAAAGTGGACAGACAGACCCCTACCTCGGGAAGCAATAGGAGGGGGCCCTCTTCTGGATTACAGCCCCGCTGGGCACAGAGCCATCCCCAACTCAAGCCACCTCTCCACAGGCCCTCGTGAACCTTCTGTCCCTTCCACATGACAGCTCTGTTGTCTGCACCAAACGCTGCTCATTGTTCATAGCAGACACTTCTGCTGCCCCAGCTTTTCCTCAATGATCATGTAGACAGTGCTTCTCAAACTTTAATATGCATACAAATCACCAGCCACTGCTCTGGTCCATGGACCATACTTTGATTCACAGAGTAACAAACGATCTATTTACCGTATCCAGTAATGGGTAAGAAGCCCTTTCCCCTGCCACTCCCTCCCCACACGGCCCAGGGCCTTGGGAAGGGCTGCCTCCCTCTGAGGGCAGTGCCAGGGAGATGGGATTCGTCCACTTGATGCAAATTAGGCTTTTAGAACTAGGAGATGGGGAAGAGCAGGAGCCTACGGACCACTGGCAAAGTCACTGCCCCATCCCAAGAGCTTGTGTCTAAAGAGAGACAGTCATCTGGAGAGGCAAAATTTGGCAATTCTTATGTGTTCCAAAGCTGATATTCTACCCTTTTTCAGGTTTCAGAACAAAGAGAAGATGTGATTTAAAGGTTTAGCTGGGAATTGTTTTTTTTACTATTAATTATTAATTTTCCTTGAAGGTACTTAGGAGTGTGTGTCACATGCTCAAAGTTAACCTTAGGAATAGCACCCTGACCAAAAAAAAAAAAAAAAAAAAACCCATAAAAATGATTCTTTCTATAATCCCCTAGTTTCACTTCAGAACTTGAGAAGCTACCATCGTCAACCATGCTTTCAAAGTCACCAGGCCAATTCTCATTCTTTTTCAAATGAAACCAAAATACTGCTTCTACACACAAGGGTCTAATCATTTTGGACAAAATGAAAAATTAGGAATTGGTTTACCAGCCAATCAATTCAGTTAATTCAGTCCAAAGGATAAGAATAGTTCTATCGATGAAGCCTAAATTGTCAAAGCATCATTTTACCAAAAGAACGGATGTGTTTATGACTATACTCCCTATTTACTTATGGATTTTTGGTACCTTTTTTCAGATGATGGTAAACATGGAGTTACAACCCTGAGAAAAGATACAAAACAGAGAAGCTTAAGAACAGTTAAAATAAATTAATGGCTATGACATCTATCACCATTTCTTAAAATTAGGGAAGTAAAGAGCATTCCTAAATTGTTTTCACGTCAATAGTCAAGGACAATTACCCTGACTCGATCTGTCAACAGCACAGTTAACACGAGCTTGGAGAAGAAAAGCATCATAGTCCTGAAGTGGTAATAGCTCTCTGCACAACCAAAAGAAAGGTGGGTACCCCACCTCTCTCAGCTGGTAACGTCTATGGACATCCTTCCCCTTACACCAGAGGAAAAACAGAAAGGACTTTCTACCATGTCAAATGGAACAGATAACTAAAAAGTAACAACACTTCAGCACATTCTAACACTGATGCCAGAGTCTGATGCTTTTCCGTATCTGCCACCTGAAGGGTACACGGAAGAAAAGGGTTAATTTTGTCTGAAACCAAACACAGTTAGGACCAGCAAGTAACAAAGGGGGGGGGGGGGTACTGTAACATACCCCTCAGCTACAAAGTATGTAAACCGCTTGAGTCAAGTCCACCTTCAGGCACAAACAAGCTAGGAACGGCCGCCTACACTGTAAATAAATAAAAATATATTTTTTAAAATGATTAAGATTAAGGTTTAGCTGGGTAAAAAGGAAGAGACCAAAAGTAACAGCTGTGCCAAGTGAGGACCAGAAAAAACATCTTTCCCATCCCCCTACCTGTCCGCGCTGGGTACCCTCTCGCGTGGGCCGGAGCCCCTGCCTACATCCAGTGGAATCACAGGAGGAAGGAGTAACAGGTGAGAGAGAAAATGGAGGATAATTAATATTTGAGAGCGACTCTATGTCTGGTTCTCACACGGATCTTCAGCCACTTCCGCTTTTACAGACAAGGAAACTGAGGCCCAGAAAAGGCTAAAGGGTTTGCCCAAGGCCACCTGGCAACCAAGCTGGCAAGAAAAGTTTGTGTTCCTAATTCCTAAATCAGGCTCCTTTCTAACGGGTTTCTTACACAGAATGCTTATATTAAGAGACAAAGCAAAGTACTAATGGCATTTTGTGAGATGACAACTGCATAAATCAATGTATTCCAATTAATTTGGGGAAGCTTGTTGGAGAAAGCAAACATTGTATTGAATGTGAGGAGGCAGGGAAATTGGTGGTCAGGGCAAGAATCATTTTCCAGATATAGGATTTTAATGAATGGAATGAATGGTTTGGGGCTATTTATTTATTTTAATGAACCAGCAGAACTCTAGAAAGCACCCACTCATTCAAAAGCATTTAATAAGCATCTACTGTGTCCCAGGCCTTGTGGTAAACGGAAGAGAGAATGACAGGATCATTGCATTTAATCCTTAGTCAAGTCATCTGTTATTCCTTTTTATACATGAGGAAACAGGGGCTCAGAGAGGCTAAGTAATCTGGCCAACGGATGGGAAACCAGGTATGTATGACCCCAAAGTCTTCAGTCAGGGCACCACCTGTACATCAGCCCCTTGACGACTCAGAAACATCTCCACGACTACATGGACAAAGGCCACACCTGACATTGTTCTCCGTGTCAGCCTATACTTAGAAAAGTCACACTCTGTCTTCTGATTCAAGTAAGTAGGAAACCAGTGACATGTTATCTGCAAGAAATAACCTTTAAATATAAAGACATGGACATGTTTGAAGTAAAAGGATGGTTCTGGCAATGACAGAGTAATAAGTACCAGATTTATCCTTGCACCTTATGCAGAAGAAATATGTGGACAATCTCAGTTCAGAAGAGTCATGCCTAAGGAAGTGGAAACAGAGGTGAGTCTTAGGAAAGACAACACCTGATAACAGAGATAGAGAGTGCCTTCCCTGAGACCATCAGCAGGTGCAACACAGCTGAGGAAAGAATCCAAAGAATCCATGAAGCTAGGTCAGCAGAAATTATCCAAACTATAAAACAAAAAAGAAGGGGTAAAAAGAGGAGCAGGAATAGAAGGGGGAGAGGAAGAAAGAGAAAGAAAGGGGAAGAGGACGATGAGGGGTTTTAAATACACTGGGGACAATGTAAATAATCTAATATACGTGTAACTGAAAAGAGAGGCGTGATGGTGCAGAAGATCAATTTGAAGAAGTAGTGGCTGAGAATTTTACAAAAGTAATGAAAGATATCAAGTCACAAATCCAAAAGCATCAGAGAACCTCAAGCAGAATTATTAAAAATAAATAAATAAAAATAGACAGACTGTATTCAAAATACTAAAAGACAAGAGAAAATCTTAAAGGCAGGCTAGAAAAATTAAGGAATTAAGGAAATGTAAGAATGACAGCAAACTTCTCATCAAAAAGTATACAATCCAGAGGACAATGAAGTGGCATCGTAGAAGTGCTGAGAGAAAAAATAACTGTCAATGCAGAATTCTACTCCCAGGAAAAACCACATTTCATAAATGAAAACAAATTTTATTTTTTTTTTTTTTCAGAAAAACAAAATCTGAGACAATGAATTACCAGTAAACCTATACTGCAAGATACTGAAGTTCAGTTTTTCAGGTAGAAAAAAATACGAAACAAGACAGAAACTTAGATCTACATAGCAAGACGAATAGTTCTGAAAACTGTTTAAATGAGGGTAAATATAAAAGACCTTTTAAATACGTTTTTAACATTGAGTGTTTAAAACAAAAATAGAAGGAAAGGATTGTGGATACATGGCCTATGTAAAAGTAACAGATGACAACAACAGCACAAAAGGTGGGGGAAATTGGGAGCAGACTAGTACAAAGTTCTGACACTATACATGAAGCGATACTTTAAAGGCAGACCGTGAAAAATTAAAGATGTATATTCTAAACCCTAGAACAGCCAATAAAATATCATTAAGTGTTTAATAAAAGTATAATGGCAATGTACTGTGGAATTTATAACATCTGTAGAAGTAAAACGTATGAGAAAAATAACACAAAGTCTGGGGCTGGAGGAAATTTTCACTCATATTTCTTTGACCAACAAACCACATCTGTAAAAAGAGGACACTGCCCAGCTCACACAGGGTTACGGAGAAAACTGAAATCACATGTGTATGGCACGGAGCCAAGCTCCGACATGTAGTCAGTGCCTGGGGAATGTTTGTTGAATGAATGAGTGAATGTTCAGTAGCATACATCGAATTCATTACATGATGGAGTTAGGGTTTCTTCCAAAGCAGAGACCCCCCCCCAAAAAAGCTGAACATAGACTTCCTATTTCAGGCTCAGAAGCACTGGGTAAACCGCCAACCATCTCTGTGTCTTCAAGCCCTGGTCTGAAATATAATCTGTAGTCAATTCTACCTCCAGAATCTCAGTCTCCACCGTCCCAGGAGCTTGTGAGGCAGACAAAGTTCAGTCAGTAATGGCAGCCAGGAAAAATACACTTACCTAGAGAAAGGGACAGGGAGAACCACAAACAGCTCGTGTTGAGAAAAGGAATTCTGTAATCCCCCCAACATCTGCAGTGCACATTTATCTTCTGTTGGGCATTGGCACTTCTGTGTCTGACCACACGAAGACCCTAAGAAGTCTGGCTGGTTTGAAGATGAATGTATAAGCCACACACAGATTCTATAACAAATCAAAATACTCTCCAACTCTTGACATGTAGGTATTACTGTGAATCTAAAAAATCTAACATTAGATAATACTGCTATTAATCTAGTAAATCCCTAACGGGATAACAATTTCCATTAGTCCTTGTGCCCAAGTTCTGGGCTAAGAGCAGCAAATAAACCCCATAGAATTTGAAAGATCTCTAAATGGGACGCTGATCAAAGGAATTACCCATTTTCCATTTTGCATGGGGGAAACATGACCCAGTTTAGAAGGAGGAACTGCCTAAGGAAAGGAGGCGATGGGAAAGCCCGGGGCATGTCTCGGAGAATCCAGCATATCTTTGGGGCTGGCATGTCGGATGTTTCTTGCCCCATATGCTATCCTCTCTACCCACCAATTTGCTCCAGCAATTTCTGCAGCAGCCCGCTGTGCACAGATGCAGTCAAGCAGCAGCTCACCTCACAGGATTGCCTGAAAAGGATGGGAAGGCTGTGACCTGACAGTAAGTGGGAGAGGCTGAAACTGCTGCTCACTAACTGCAAGACAACTGGCAGGCGAATATTAATTCCTCCCTCCAGCGGAGGGCAATTATTTCGGCGCATTAGCAGGCCCAGCCTCATGTGCATTTCAGAAACTCCACCAAGAACCAGAACCGGGAGGTCAGCCCTGCAGCTCATTTTCGGAAGGTCTTAAATTTTACTTAAAAAGGAAGAATTTGGGACTGCACAGAGGCCGCCTGTGCCTGACCGGGTCGTAATCAGCTTCTCTCTCACCTGGGGGGACAGAAACGAGAAAGAAACCTGGAAACCCCAAGCAAACTTTGTTTGCAGTGATTTGAGGGGAGTGGGAAGGAAAGTAGCTATTTTATTAGGAAAATAAATGAAGTGATAATCTTTTTGTTTTTCATCTTTTCACTGTGTCCAGAGGTAGGAAATTAGGTGAGCCCTGCAGACCCAGGCCCTCAGGGACCCCCAGGGATCCAGAAGTCACAGTCACTCAAGTAGCAAGGAGCAGTTCCAGGGGTCCAGCCCAGCCAGGCTCCTGTGCATTTCACATCTGCACTCTGAGAGGGAACAGAACCAGAGCACCCTACATCAGTTTTTTCCTATGTAAAATGGGGTGAAAACAGTACTTATTTCAGAGAGTACTATTATTATTATTGGTAATGGCTGTAATCTGGCTACATGTATTGAAGGCTTGCTTGCTCTAGGTCAGACATTGGGCTAAGCTTGTCCCCAACACAGCCTCATTTGGCAGGTGAAGTAATGGCAGCTCAGAAAGGTGAAGTGACTGGCGGCAAGCTGGATGCATACAATGACCCCAGGGCTAGCGGAACAGAGTGGGCTTCAGCCTGCAATGGGTGGGTAGATGGATGGATGGATAGATGGGTGGACTGATGAACAGATTAACAAATGGAGGAATAGGACCAATGTTCTGATTTTGACAAGCCCAACTTCTTCCTTTAGAAGAAGTATTGGAAATTTCCATGTGTTTGCTTTCTGCAGCCTTTGACAAATGTTCCACAGGAGACAAGGTCTGGCTGTGAAATACCTCTTCTCTTCCCAAGGAAAAACAGCACCTCTTTTTTCTTTCTTGTGAGTGATGCAAAACATTTCACATGGCCCCAAACAGATCTAGCACCTTAAGGGTCAGGAGCTGGGGACTTCACCAAACACATACATCATTAAAGTTCCCCTGAAATTAATGTTACCACTGTTTTGTGCCCATGAATAAAGCATTAAACAAATATTGAGCCTGAGACACCTCATCACCCAGGGTCGTTAAGCGGCTCAGGAACACCGCAGCTACATTCGAAGCCAATTAAGAGGCCTCACACCAGGCGATGGAACCACACGAGTGGCTGGCACATCCCCTAGCACATAGTAGGCACCTCATAAAACACGCAGAGCAAGTCAACAGGATCTCCCTGCCCTGGAGATTAGCCGACTCCACCAACGTGCTCTGTCTTGGATCCCAGCCCTCAGGTCCCCAGGCCGCTTGAGACATGGACCACAGAGCTGAGAACAGCTGCAAGCACACAAAGCAAATGATCTACATCACCAGTGGTTCTGTTTTGGCTTTCATTTTTTTTTTTATTGTGGTAAAATGCACAAACAAAACTTACACCTTTACAACCTTTAAGTGTGTATTTCACTGGTATTAAATAGACACATAATATGATTCTATCACCACCATCCATGTCCAGAACATTTACATTTTCCCCCACTAAAACTATTTGGGGTCCCTTGTGATCCCAAATGAATTTTAAGATAGATTTTTCCACTTCTGCAAGAGACATCCTTGGGATTTTGACAGGAATTATGTTGCATCTGTAGATCACTTTGGGTAGTATTGACATCTTAATATTAAGCCTTCCAATCTATGAGCATGGAGTGTTTTCCCATTTACTTATGTCTTCTTTAATTTCCTTCAGAAATGACTTGAAGTTTTCGGTGTACATGTCTTTTACTTCCTTGGTTAGAGTTATTCCTAAATATTTTATTTTTTGATAGTACTGTAAATGGAATTGTTTTATTAGTTTCCTTTGGGGATTGTTCATTATTAGTTACAGAAATGCAAGTGATCTTTGTGTGCTGACTGCATCCTGCTACTCTGCTGAATTCATTTATTAATTCTAATAATCTTGTAAAAAAATTCTAATAATCTTGTGAAATCTTTAGGATTTCCTATATATAAGATCATATCATCTGTGAACAGAAATCATTTTAATTCTTCCTTTCTAATTTGGACACCTTTTATTTCTCTTTCTTGCCCAATTGCTCTGGCTACAACTTCCAGCACAGTGTTGAACAAAAGTGGTGAAAGCGGGCATCCTTGCCTTGCTCCTGATCTTACAGGAAAAGCCTTCAGTCTGGTGTGTATTCTCAACTCTCTGCCATCCAGAAATCCTGGCAGTAAAGAACATCCCATTTACTGGTGCCTGAATGACCTGGAGCGTGAGGGCAGCAGGACCCACTGAAGCCGGCCTCCTTCCTGCCTCAGTCTCCATCCTCCCCACCCACACCCATAACCCAGGGAATGGCATCTGGCCCCAGGGCTCTAAAATTAGCCAGCTGGTGACTCAGATCTACACCTCTAGCCCCAACTTCACCCTTCCAGGCAGATTTAGTTCTAACGGCCACGCCAGCACCACCACGTGGCCCCTCAGCAGTGCCCACCACCGCTGTTCCTTCCCTTCTGCTCTCCCACCAGCCAATCCACCAGCAAATCCTGTTATCTCCATCCTCACGACACACCAGGATCTCGGGCTCATTCCCAACCTTCCAGGTTGCAAGGCTGCCTCACCACAGCCAATCCTCAGCATGGCCACCAGAGGCAGTACATTAGAATCCAGCCTGGGGCCACTCAGTCCAGGAGATTCCAAAGGGCTTCCCAAGTAAGAATAAACCCCAAGTCTCTCCCATGATGCTGAGGCCTCAGGACCAGGCCTGAGCTGACCTACAGGCCTCCATTCCTGACCACTGTCCACTCCTCTCTCTACTCCAGCAACACTGGGCTCCTGCACTTCCTCACACTCCCTGCATTTGCCCCCTCAGGGCCTTTGCACTTGCTGCCCCTCTGCCCAGCAGTCTGCCCCCACACTTGCCCTGTTCGATCCTCTGCCCAGGATCCCCTCTCTAGAGAGGCCCACCACCCCTCCTTTTTCTACTTTATCTTTCTTCCTAGCACTGTCACCACCCAATCAAGTATTTCTTTGCTTACATATGCTATTGCCTTTCAATATTCTGTACAGCAGACCTGATAGAGAAGAAAGTGGTATCTATGAAATGGCACATCTGGGTCCCCAGTTCTATCAACTGATGACAATCAGAGGCCCATGAGGGTTTGCACATCGCCATCTAGATTATAAATGTTAGTGATTCATGGACCCACACGTGTCAGCATGGGCTGTGTTTATGCCGTGCTGACTTCTCATGCTTCACACACGCCCCTGTCCATGACCTTGGCCTCATCACAGCACACTGCAGTCCAAGGACATTCCAGTTAAAGATACCTGGCTCTTCTGCCTTGTTTGGTTTTTAGGATGTTGATCTGCGTCGTCAGCTGTCCTCAGCTGGAACCATGTGAAATGGCAGAATGGATGGCAAAGGCTATGGACAGACCACTCGCAGCAGAGGCAGCACCAGTGCCAGTAAATGTGTGGGGAGATGCTCACACCTCAACTAAACAATGCCAATTAGAATGACATGGCAACAGCATGCTTCACCTCTCAGGGTGGCACAGATTCGAAAGAGGAGTAACGTCCAGTGCAGGTGTGGGGAAGGCAGGAATTGACACTGCTGCATGGTGGGGTCTCACCAAAGAGAAGCTGTGACCAACCTCAATACACCTGTGTCTGCACAGAGCATGCCTCACACTGCACCAGGCAGAGAACGCATCCCTTTACTGAAATAACAGCATTCACCGCACAGCTAGCACTCATGGTAATGCCCTGCGTGCACAGGTCTCCTCACACACACATCCACAGTGCATAGTCCCAAACACGCTTGAGAATGGAACCCTCCAAGAGCAGTAAACATAGTGAGTATTGCATGGAACGCATTTTGGCAAGAACTGCTCTCTGGAAAACTTGTAGCAACAGGGAAGCTGAGATATAGGGCAGGAAGAATCAGCATTAAAAAGGAACAGGGACCACCTTTCCAGCGCCAGCCTAGAGCCAGCTGTCCTCCACACACCCGGCATCCAGTGAGACATGCCGTGCACCGACAGAGCGGACATGGGCAGAGCAATGGTGGCCAGGCTTGGACTGGGGCTGCTGCTCCTGGCACTCCTCTTACCTAGGCAGATTTATTCAAATCAAACAACTGTTCCACCAGTTTCAAGTAACTCCTCCCAGACTACCTCGGCCATCCCAAATCCAGCTAACGCCACCACCAAGGCAAATAACGGTGCACTGCAGTCAACAGCCAGTCTCTTCATGACCTTGGTCTCCCTTCTACATCTCTACTGTTAAGAGACTCAGGTCAAGAAACATCTATACTTCCCCATCTTCTAAACTCAATTCATATGGCATCTAGACATCCAGTTTGACGAGGAAAAGTCTTCATTGAGTGAATCTGCTAATTCCTTATTTTATTGACAGAAAATGTTGAGGATCCCAAATTTGACTGGTTTGAAGAGCACGTGAAGGTTTTGATTAGATGATGAATGCCAGTATTAAATCTGCTGGAGTTTACTGTACAAGATGGAGAGACAACATCCAAAATTAGTTAAGAGATGATTTCCTTAAATGTGGCTACAGAAGTGTGGACACATAAAACTTTACTTTGCAAATGAGCATAGATTTTATGTTACTTAGAGATCAAGGATGGGATGTGGAACAGAGATTCAGTTTTCATTTGGTTCATTTAATTTATAAGGCCATGAAACAATTAGGTAATACAGAAAGCTTCTGTGATTCTATTTATACGTACATTAGAAGGAACTTCCAAATACTACTGTGAATCCTCAATGTAAATCCCCACTTTCAGCAGTACTAATTGAATGCCGATGTACTCCGGATAAAATTTTATGTTAAACTATCATTGTTCTCTTGGGGACTGAGCTCTTTCCTCTGGGGCTTTGGATCTGACATTGCATTTGACTTTTTGTGTAGTCATTGACATGTGCCAGGGCAATGATGGATTGGAATCTACCCCAAATCCAAGCATAATGAGTATGTTTTGCTTACATCCTTATCAACTATTCTTATTCAATAAGAGAGCTAGATTCTTTTAGCTAAACTGATAATAGACTAGAAGTACATTGACCTCAACTAATTTCAAAACGCTTTTTATTTCTCCATCTGTTAAATGCTTTTTATGGTTTTAAAAATGGGTCTCTTTGGAAGGTAAAATTGACAAATCTTGAAATTAAAAAGGCAAACATGTGAAGGAGCCAAACTGTAACCAAGTACTTGGGAGGTGAAGACTGGAAGCTTCCTTTCATTAAATTTAGAAAAATTTTTATACTCTTTCTGTAAATACTTTTTAAAAAATGGAATCAGAGTAGCCACATTTGGAACACTTTCTGTTATCAGTCAGTATGTTTAGATAGTTAGAACCTGGTCCTCAGCCTAAAGTGGGCTTGATTTTGGAAAGTAAGTCTTTTCATAACTGCCTCGATGCGCAGAGACCTTTTTAAAAATAGACACTCCCTTGAGTCTTTTGTTCACATGGTCACACACTGATGCTTAGATGTTCTGACATCTAATATGGCCACAGTAGTCTTGATAACCAAAGTCATTTATTTCCCATCTTTAGAAACCTACACTGGAACAACCACATCCAACAGATCTCAAGCTGCTGTGTGTGTGAATGAACATTCCCTTTCATTTCACACCTGAATGCTGTACATCTATTTTGGATTGTATATTGTGTTTGTGTATTTATGCTTTGATTCATAGTAACTTCTCATGTGATGGAACTGATTTGCATTAAACACAAACTGTAAATAAAAAAAATGGCTGGACGAGCAAAAAGATAAGAAAAGAAAAGAAAAGAAAAGAAAAGAAAAGAAAAGAAAAGAAAAGGAAAGAAAAGAAAAGGAAAGAAAAAGAAACAGGGTCATGGGACAGATCCTGGTTCTGTGTGGTCTCATGTGGTCCCTTGTAGTCCCATGTGACCCATGTGGCTCCTGACATCCTATGTGGCCCCTGTGGTCCTGTGCGACCCCTGTGGTCCTGTGTGACCCTGAACGGCCACAAAGGACCCTCTCTGGAGCATCAGTTTCCCCTTCTGCAGAAACAGGATAATCTCAGCTTCCAAGAATTAAATGTGAGAATTTTAAGAATTAAATGAGGGGCAGGATATAGCTCAAGCGATAGAGCACATGCTTAACATGCATGAGGTCTAGGGTACAATCCCCTCCACCTCCTCCACAAATAAATAAGTAACCTAATTACCTCCCCTCCCCAAAAAACTTAAAAAAAAAAAAACTCTTTTAAAATGTTAAAAAAAAAAAAAAGAAGAATTAAATGAGGTCTCAGGAACGAAAGTACATAATTTAGTACTTTTTAAATCTATATATCCCCCCACCAGTGAAGTAACAAATCTAGTCCCTGAATGGTCAAGGGATGCTGAAGCCGTCAGGTGAGGCTTCCATGGGGTCAGACTGACCCAGCTGGGCTTACTGGTCAGCAGTAGCATTTGCAGAGCGGGACCACCAGGATCGGGACCTTCCTGATTCAATGCCACAGGGAGCACACCACCCTGCCTAGAAAATAGTCTTGCAAAAAAATATTACACCCCAATCTGTCAAGGCTCTAGATCAACTAGGAGTTTATGGGAAATTCGGAGCAAAGAAGAGTGATGATGCATTGTGTTTACACTCTTTAAAAAATCTTTGCCTTTTGAAACATTTTCAGGTGTAAATACCTGTTTTTATATGTAAAATGGTTTTTAGAAGGAAGAAGGAAAGGAAGAAAGAAAGGAAGGTGGGAAGGAGGGAGTAGAATTGCTGAGACTAAGACAGGGGCTCAGAAGGTGAGTGCGGGTAGAGACTGATGCCAGGGAGGTGCACAAAGGTGAGAGACTGGGATTATAATCACTGTACACGCGACCTGCCAGCCCTAATAAGGCACCCTGAAGCCCAGAGCCCCCCACTCCCCACAAAGTCCATGCTGTCAGCAATGTAAGAGGCAAACCCAGGCAGCCCACCGCTCCCCCGCCCACACCCTGCTCCCCACCTAGGAATAGGGCGCGAGGTATGCTGCAATTTCTGGAATTTCCCTCCTTCAAATGTGGGATGTCTGGAAAGGATACACTTGCTCGCCTGGTGCTGAGACCACAAAATTCCCTGAACTCTGGAATGCTAGACTTGGCCTCCTCCGGAATGCCACCACCTTCCACTGCTCATGGATCAACCCTAAGGACTGTTGTTCTAACATAAAACGGTGCCCTCAAAAAGGGCTGCTCATTTGGAAATGGCAAAAGTGAAAACAGGATGTTTCCAATCACTCCAGTGGGCTCCCAGACCCCGCAGTGGGTCACCCACCAGACAAAACAGTGGATATCCCAAGTCAACAAGTGCTTAAACACCTACTGGGTGTCACGCACAGTGAAAGCTGTTAGGACAGCAATGAGAAATGCATGGCACTTACACCCTGCCAGCCTCAGCCTGGGCCTGTGGCAGACATCATTAATTGACTGCAGAGCTTTTCCCCCAAGGGCCCACATGAGCTTCAGTCTTCACCACGGCACCCAGGCAGCACAGCTGACTTCACGTGAAATAAAACCCACTGGCCATTTCTCTAATGGAGAAGTTTTCCTTAAACCCGTTAGCCCCAAAAGGAAACTGTACGCCATCCCCTCCACCCAGAACATCCTCCTTGACGGCTGCATCCTTTAGTTCTCTATTTCAAGGAAGCCTCCTACCAAGACCCTGTCCCACAAGGTGTTCCATTGTCGGCGCACTCCCCTCACCCCACACACGGCCCCTATGGTGCTACAAAGCCTGCTGTCCTGTCCCCCTCGTTACCCACCACACTGGGGGCAGAGGTCTGGGCCAAGGGTGAGGGCCAGGCTGCTGCGTAGCAGGGGCGGAGAGATGTTCTGTCAATGAACGCTGAGGTGCTTGTCAGTTTTGGCCTGAGTTGGACAAGGCTGCTTTCCTGCATGGCAGTGGCTTGGTCACGTTCTCCTGTACAATTTCTTCAAAGGATGGTTTTCTTGCAACAACATGGTGTCCTCAGTCCCCAAGCGGGCAGCAGACAGCTTCTTCTCAGAAAACCAGAGACACTATTTCCCTGAGGCAAGGCCCAGCTGGACAGCCTCCAGGTCCCTAGGAGCTGGCCTGCCTCTGTGTGGCAAAGACAGTGGCAGATGCATCCCCAGGACTTGGTCTCTCCAACTATACAAGGTGGAGCGGCCACCCCGCCTGGAAGGCTGTTGTGAGACTTCAGTGCGTGTGGGACATACTGAGAGCTCAGGAAGCCCACTGCCCTCATCCCCAGGCAGTAACAAGATTAGGAAGGCAAGAAGCCCATCAGTATGTCTAATGCAAACTCTGTAACCTTGGGGCCCATGGGCTTGTCAGCCGGCCAGGGAGTATGGATCAAAGGCAGCAGCTACAGGGCTACATCTGTGCTGTCCAAAATACTAGCCCCTGGGCACACGGCTATTTAACGTTAAATTTAAGTGAATAAATAGTATTTTAAAATTCAGGCCCTCAGTCTCAGTGGCCATATTTCAAGTGCTCAGTAGCCACATGTGACTTGTGGCCCCTACACTAGACAGTGCAGATGTAGAACACTCCATCACTGCAGAACATTCTATTAGGGGGCTGGGCTACACAGTAACTGCTCAGTAGATAGTACGGGATGAGGGACGGGAGAGGAAAGAGGAAGAAAGGGGGGGCAGAAAGGAGGGAGGGGGAAGGAGCAGTGGAGGAGGCGGAGAAGGTGCTTCCTTGGCTTCTTGATTTGTGTCTGAGCTGCCATGGACCACAGGAATGTCTTTCCCCAAACCCCTTAAACTCCTGGAACACATCCTGCCTAGAAGGTCCAGGTTTCAAGGTGAGCCCGGAGAAGGCACTGAGCAGCTGCAGGAGACCACAGAGGCCCTTCCAGCTCTGATCTTCCCCAGCTCCTCTGAGAGGTTTCCAGATGGGAGACTTGCAGGTTCCTCCCTCTTGCAGCCCCTCACATCAAATGTCAAGCACACACGCAAGCAGAATGCTGGGCTCAGGTCCATAATGCCCATCATGGACGTCACGTCAGCTTGGGCATCATGCCAAGCGACCATATCACTCACCCAGAGCACACCTGGGCATATTTCTGAACAACAGGGCCAAAGACTCCTCTGTACCTGCAAAAGAACTTCAGCCACTCCCTCCATGGACCAGGCACCATTGCCCCTGCTCGGCTGTCTGGTACGGCCTCTGAGCAAGTCCCTGGCATCCACTCTCACCCCTCATTCCATTCAACTTGCTTCAGCTGGAGAGTGCTGTCCCCAAGTACAAGTCTGACACATTCGGCCCAGGCCTTCCAACAGCCAGCCCCTGCTCCATCTTCTATCACTGCCCCCTCCCCAGCATGAGCTCCTGTGTGAGCAGAAGGTGCCAAACTGTCACCTGTAGGCCTTCACATTGTGCACCTCTGCCTGGACACTCTGTCCTCACCCTTCATCTCTAGGATAACTGGACTGGTCTTTAAGCCACAGCTCGGAGGGCCTTCCCCCAGGAACCTTTCCTGACCCTCCAGACCAGGTGAGCATGCCTCACTTTATCTTAGGCTCCCCCAAAAGCAGCACCTGAGGCAAAGACTGAGTTTAAGTGTTCTATTGGGAGGTGATTCCAGGAGGCTTGTGAGGGAGCAGGGAAGAGAGATGGGGAAGGGGAGGAGCCAGGACAAAGGGCATTTTCAGGAAGGTGACAGTCAAGACTAAGTCCTGCTAGGATCCCCAGGAGATGGTAAAGAACACAGCTCAGAGCTGCCCCATCTGAAGGCATGGAGATGGGGTGTTTATCCACACCTCCCACTCATCACTGACCAACAAACGGTTGCTCCTGAGGGCATCACTCCCCAGTACATCCAGCCCATTCTTGCATGGCTCCTGCAGCCAGAGGACAGCCCAGTCAGGGACTGCTGGTCCTGGGGGCAACATAAGAATGTGGGCAGGATGTAGGCAGCATCCTCCTCACCCCCTAGTCCTGTGCTCATGTGTACTTCGCTCATTATGGGAATTAGCCCCCTGTGTATCCCCTCAGCCTCAGGGCAACCTGGAGGTCAAGGATATTTTCTAAAGCGCTCTCCCCAGTGCCCAGCATATAGCAGGCACCAATAAATATTTGCTGATTGAATGAATGATGCTTAATGTTGTCCTAGGACCCCTGAAGATGTGCTCCAGGAGAACATAGCTATGCCTCCCTAAGGGAAGCCTGGGACCCTCCACGACGACCAGCCAGAGGGAAGGGTGTGCCCAAAATGCCCCGTAGGCCCAGCTACTGGCCCACTGACCACCACCTTCATCATCCTGCATTCCTGAGACACCAGCCGTGCTCAGACTAGACTCTCACCTTTCTCTTCTTCCCATCTGTAAGGTGGACACCCCAGTCCAAGCACCCTAGAGCCTGCTTCCTGTAGGGATCTATCTGTACCTTCCTGCCAGGACAGCAACAGAGCTCAGCTCAGACTGCAGACTATTTCTTTCTTTGTACATTTCTGTATTCTCAAAATCTCCCAAAGCAAACTACTGCTTTTTAAATTAAACTTTTATTTTGAGATAATTGTTGACTTACATGCACTTATAAGAAGTAACACAAAGAGATCCTATGTTCCCCTTTATCCAGTTTGCCCCAGTTGGTAACGTCTTGCAAAACTATAGTCCAATATCACAGCCAGAACATTGGTAAAGTCAAGATGCAGGATATTTCTATCACCACGAGGCTGCCTGCCTCATGCTGCCCTTGTACAGCCACACCCCTGTCTCTCCCACCTCACCCCTTCCTGAACCCTTGGCAACCACAAATCTGTTCTCCATTTCTATAATTTTATCATTTCAGGAATGTTATGTGGGACAACTGGATATCCACATGCAAAAGAATTTGAACCCAGACCCCTATCTCACACCATATACAGATATTAACTCAAAACACATCAAAGACCTAAATGTAAGAGCTAAACTATAAATCTTAGGGGAGAAAACATAGGTAAATCTTTGTGACCTTGGATTAGTCAATGATTTCTTAGATATGACCATATATCCTAAAGCACAAGCAACCTAAGAAATAATTAAAAGTTGGATTTCATCAAAATTCAAAACTTTTGTACTTCAAAGAACATCATCAAGAAAAGGAAAGGGCAACCAGCAGAACAGTAGAAAATATTTGCAAAATATCTGATATCCTGCATACATACAGAACACAAACTCAACAATGACACAAAAAAACTAGATAACCAACTAAAATACAGGCAATGCGTCTGAATAAACATTTCTGCAAGGATCTACAAATGGCCGATGAGCACATGGAAATATGTTCAGTGTCACTGGTCATCAAAAAACGCAAATCAAAACCACAGCGAGGTACTACTTCACGCCCACAAGGGCTAACATCAAACAAGCGTTGCCAAGGATATCGAAAAATCAAAAGGCTCACACCTTGCTGGTGGGAATGTGAAACATAACATGGTGCACAGTCTTCCTTCCACCATGCAGAACTGAGGCAGCTTCTCAAAGCATTAAAGAGAGTCACCACATGGCCCAGCACTCCGTACACACCCGAGAAAAATGAGCACATGCTGACACAGAAACGCATACACATATGCTCACAGCAGCATTGTTCATGACAGCCAGAAAGTGGGAGCAACCCAATACCCACCAACTGACGAGAGGATAAGCAAGATGCGGTACATCCCTATAATGCAATCACTATTATTCAGCCATAAAAAGGAACGAAGTACTGACATGCTACAATGTGAGTGAAGCTTAAAAACATTATTCTAAATGAAAAAAAAAAAAACAGATACAACGGACAAATATATGATTCCATTTATATGAAATGTCCAGAATAGAAAAAGTGAGAAAGTAGGGTAGTGGTTTCCAAGGGTGGGGAGAGAATGGACGGAAGAGTGACTGCTTAATAGGTAAAGGGTTTCTTTTGGGGGTGAAAAGGTCTGGAATTGGATAGTAGTGATGATTGCACAACATTATAAATATACTAAAACCCACAAAATCGTATACTGTAAAAAAAGTGAACTTTATGGTATGTAAATGATATCTCAGTTTAAAAAAATTCAAACCACATACAATTTTATGCTACTTAAAATGAGACCATTTCAGGATCCTCGTCCAGAGGGTTTGCTGTCCTTGCAGAGGAAAGAGAAACTCAAACAGGGACTCAGAGGTAGAGAACAGGTCCTTCTTTTATGAAGGAAAATCAGAGGTTATCATTTTAAAAGCGACCACTTTAAGAGTTTCACAAATAACATTTATTGACCGTATTCATAACGGATTCTCACCCTCATTCACAGCAACTCTACTACAACTAAGAAACACCTTACAATAAATAATTCAGATTGTCTCTTGGCTGTGAATTATATGATCTGAGAAAACAGTGGTTAATACAGACTCCTCCTGATTTGATAGCTTTTGTTAAAGACCTTGAGTATGACTGACATTTTGTTGATATTCTTGACAGCAGCTGAAGATTCCAACTTCAAACCCAAAAAAACTGGCTAGAAAGCAAAGAAAAAGGCAATTACTAGGAGCTGCCCCCTAAACTGAAAGCACGCTGCCCCTGCAGGGTCTGTGCAGGAGGCGCTGTAAGGTGGAGGGTGGAGGCAGCCCCCCAGTGCAGCAGGATGTGCACTCGGTCCCTGAGGAGCCCAGGCAGGAAGCAGGGGCAGTGAGGAGACGCCAGGATTTAGTCTCCAGCGGTGAGACCTCAGATGAGGCCCTCAACCCCCAGAGCCCACTCTCCCCTTCCGGAACCGCAGGGAGAATCCCAGCTCTGCAGAACTGTGGAAGGAATGGAATGAAATGAAGGCTACAGCAAGTCCAGTCAAGGAGGCAAGTCCTTGACTCATCACTGCTCCTCAGGCTCCCTGTCAGGAAGGTTCAGAGCTCACCCACTATCCCAAGCCCGCTCAAGCTCTAGCAAGTCTCTGCCAGGCCAGCAGATGGGCCAGCAACTTCTCCTGTACAAGCTGGTCATGTACTTTGGGGGATCTCACAGGGCACCCCACATACACCTCAGGCAGGTAAGGTATTTCTCCTGAACAGCTAGTTAGTGCCTGACCTCGGCCCCAAGTGCCTGGCTCAGAAGCAAACACCTCCTATAAAAGCATTAGCAATCTTTCTCTGGCCCACTTGGCCCATCCACTTCACACACACCAACTATAGTCAAGTTTCTTTCTTTGCTCTTTCCAGAGTGGGAACCAGGGAGTTCAACTAAATTTGACATAGAGTTGGCAAACATAAAAAGAAAGATGAAACTTCAAGAAAAACAAAGAAGGAAATCTCACAATGTTGCCCCACTCAGGTTCACAGACCACACAAAGTTAACAGAGCCCTGCCTGGCCCCTTCTGGCAACTCTCCCTAGAGAAGTTGCAACCCAGGTCCATGTAGGCACTCATCCACCATCGTCTGGGAGTCAGGGAGACACCAGGGCCCAATACTAGGAGAATGGACAAGAAGGATGCAAGGGGAGGGGCTTCCACTTCCAGGCAAGATGGAGTGACAAAGAGCTACCCTCCTGCCATGAACAGCAGAAACCCAGGCAAAAGATGTCTGCAACTATTTTCAGATAATGGACATTTTCTAGAATATTCCTCTTACAACTGTGTGGAGGAGACAGACAATTAAAAAGCAAACAAATCAATATACATAAATTCTAATTGTGCACATTCATATATTGGTATAAATTTGCATATACTGGTGTGTGCACGTCTGCATGTATTTAATTAGAGGTGTGATGAAACTGAGGAAGAAGGGGCTGGATGGGGGCAAGGGTTGGGGAGAATGGGTGAACTGGGGCAGAGGTGTTTAGAGGAGAGGAAGGAGGAGAGCCTTTTCTGGATACTAAAGCAAGCAGCCAGGCAAAGGGAGGCCCTGCCATGAACCCTGGTCACCCTGGAGGCTTCCTGGTGGGAGGAGGGGTGGCTGAGAGGTATCCCAGGTAAGACGCACAGGGCCTGGGCAAGGCTGGTGGGTCCGAGGCTGGAGGAGCTGCTCTTTCAATGTGCAGCCTCTATGGCTGTGGCTGGGCTTGGGGAGAGGCAGCAGGTCCCCACCACCAAGGGTGAGCTCAAGCCCCAGAGCTGACTGGGCAAGCTGGCTTAAGACCCACTTCTAACTCCAACACAACAGAAATTAGCGGAAATTAGAACCAGTGATCTTTCGGGGACAGGGGGATTTGAGAACTTGGGAACAGGGAAGAGGTGAGATAATAAAGGTGAGCGGCCCTGAGATGCCCCACTTCCCCACCACCGGTCCTAGCCCCAGCGTCTCTGGATTGCTCTTCCTTTGCCTTTTCCGGAAGAAGATACCTGTTTCGGGTATGAACAAGAATCCAGACGCTGGTAACAACGTGACAGAAATCACAGCCATGCCCATCTCTCACCCTCGGGTGAGCGACTACCAAGTTCTCCCACATCTTCAACTCAACTAAACCCCACCAGCCCCTGGGTGAAACAGCCTGCGAGTGAGAGAAGCCCAAGGCCAGCACTGCCCCACCCGCACCTGCTCACCGGATGGCCACCATGACCCTCAGGAGGGCCTGGAGGAGGGTCAGGAGGCTGAGGCTGAGGGGCAGGAGGGAGGCCAGGGGCCCTGCTGGCTGCCCCAAGACCACCGGCTCAGCCTGGTGAAGGGCCTGGAGCTTCTGCCACTTGAGGAAACGGCGCCCTTCGCCGTAGATCCGCCAGCAGTAGTACCTGGAGCACGCTTCCAGGGGGTTTTCTAGGCAGAGAAAGAGAGTCAGGGCCCTGCAGTGAGTGGGGACAGGGTATTCCTGAGTCTGCACTGTGAGAGAGCCCTCCAGAACACAGGGCAAGGAAACCAGGTATCCAGCAAGGCAGGTCACAGCCATCGGGTGTGGGCGCTAATGCAGCGCCTATCGAGATGGAGAGAGCACTGCTGTTTGTTTCTGGGGTGATCAGGAGGCCTCATGGCTGTGTTTTCTGAGTCTTTATAATATAGAGCTGACTACTGAAATATTTTGGATGAAAGGATACAGTATTTAGCTGGGATTTGTTCCACACTAATCTTTTTCTTTTTCCGTTTTCTTTTTTTTTTTTTTTTTTTTTTCTTTTTTGGAGGGAACGGATGGGGTGGGTGAAGTGCAGATGAAACCACATTAGGTTTGGCCAGGAGCTGATCACGACTGAAGCTGAGTGATGGGAACGTGGGCTTTAGAGGAATATTTGAAGTTTCCCATAATAAGAAATTAACAACAGCCACCACCACAAATGGAATTCCAACATTTCCATCTCCTTGACAATCTTTAGCTTTTTTGAGACCTGCTTTGGTCACATGTGACCCTCCTGACATTGTATCTTTTATTTATTTTTATTATGCTATTAATATGCTACTACTATAAAACACACACTCTAATTATACTAATATAAAATACATTTTCCTTATAAAAAATTCTACCACAAAAACATTGAGAAGAAAAGCACATAAGCCCCCTCTTTACGAGGTATATACAAAATCAGACACATGGATTTTCTCTTTAAAATGGAAATCAGCTGGATTTGAGGCCAAGGGAAACATCTCATATTTTTAAATCACTCTGTACGAAGCTCCGCTCGAGGAGAGAAGGATCCTAACCCTCCTGGCAGCAGTGAGACTTGCACTCTCAGTCCTATCCTGTGAACGCCTTCCGGCTTGAATGGGTTTGAGGATTGAAACACTATCAACAAAAATCGACTGAACTATAAAACAATGGCTGGAGTAAAAATTAAAATTGGTTTTTAACAACATATCAATGGATGCATGATTTAAAAATAAACTGATCTTTTAGACTTCCTTAAAAATGTGGACTATTCAAAGCCAAAAACAACCAATAAAAATAAACCCATAAATCTGTGATTATACAGTTAGGAGTTTCTCTGATGGTTCTCATCCAATTGCCTAGAGTTTTTTCAATAAAGTGATTTCTGGCTCTTCTACCTAAAACTTGAGCCAGGGTACTGCTTTCTGTCTCGTTCATTATGCACCCCACCAAGAGTGGGGCCTCTTTGCGGGGCCTGACCTGCCCCCTTTCCCACACACCACCAACCTTTGTCTACACCCAAACAGGGCTTTCATTTTTCAATTAAATAGGACATTAAATGGAGTCCTATTGCATGGGCTACAGCGACTTATTTTTCTACATTGCAATGTCTCAGAGGGTCCATTTTGTTGTCTAAGTAGCTGGTGCCACATTTCAAACACACCCCCACTAATGTTCATCCTCCCACTGAGAGACACTTAAGTTGCTTCCAGTTTTTTGCCAAGGAAATCACTGCTGCAGAGAGACATGCATGTAGGAGTGTCTAACTATTACCCAGACGTGGACTTGGATTAAAAATTGTGTACATTATAAAATTTCACAGATACCTCCAATCCTCCTACCAAAGGCTGTAACAACTCGTGCTCCTCCTATTTGTGCTACTTTTAAAATCAGGAAAAAGTTACATATGTTTTGCATAAGAGGTGGGCGAGTCAGGTGGCAACCGAGCATTTCCCAAGCGCTCTCCCGCCCGGCTGCACGCCCGTGGCTCTGGGCAGGCCGCTTAAATCACCTGCTCATGACGGGAACCTCAGGTCAGTCAACCAACCTTTCGGTGTCCGTCCAGTTGCTCCTTCACAGATTCCATCAAAGGGACTCACAGTGCAGTGTGGCCCCAGTATGGAAAGGGGAAGGTATAATATGAGGCCACAAAACACATCCACTCCTTTGCTCACACACAATGCAGAGAAAGCAGAATTAGCCATCAGTGAGGGAAAGCACCTCCACTAATTTCAGAGACAACGAAAGTAAAGATGGGGGTGGAGACATTACCTCCTGCTACACTGTGATGTAAGCACGTGAGTACATGCATTCACCGGCCACAAATATGGATATGTGAACACACCTTGTCATCCATATGTACTGCATTGTGAACATACGAACATGAGTATATGCTCTGCCTGCCATGAACATGAGAATGTATAAGTATATTGTATGATGACTACATGCATAAATAGTGTCATGAACATGTGTCATGAATATTCGAGTGTAAACACATGTACTATGTAAACATATGTACTATGTCATATGTATTCATGTACAAATCACACACACAGATTACGAATTTAGAAGATTAGAGTGTAAAAGACATTTCAGATACTATCTAACCCCAGGCTGGAAATTGGCTTCATCTTGAGAGCCACTGTTGAAAACTGGTAAGAGTCTGAGGCTTCTCTGGGTTCACTGGGAAGAGATGGGGGTGATTAATGATGGCTGCAGGGTGTACGGGTGGGAGAAGTGGTATGCGTGCCAGTCTACGGCCCTCTCTGTCTCCCCATCCCCATCATGATGTTCATGAGACCCTGCCTTCCTTGGGGAGAAGGAGGGGATGAGACAAGTGTGCACTGAGTTACCTGGGATGCCTTTAAAACTCTGCTGCCTTTTCACCACCTACAAGATAAGAATGTGGGCAAATGTGTCAGACTCAGTGATTCACCAAGAGGGGGGCCCAGTGATGTGACCTGGAAACCCCCCAAAAAGGGTCCATGACAGCTCAAAATGCAAGTCATGGTGTCCTTTTAAAAGGCCGCTGGATCTTAATTCTGGGGACAGTTTGCTACTTGATGACAGAAAACCAGTGGCTGGAATATGGGTAAAGGCAGAAAGAAGCCTCTAACTCCAGGATACTCAGAAACCGCAGGAGAGAAGGGGCCCTGGGGCTGAGTTGGGCTGGGCTTGACCGACCACCCTCCCATAGTCACTGACTTACAATCACTGACCTGGAACCCAGAACAGTGGAGGTAACCAGAGAGAGCCAAAGAGCAAGGAAAGACACTCGGGGGATGATCCTTCCCAGCCCCCAGCACCCTCCCTCCACGCCTGGGGCTACAAGTGCTGGAGGCTCAGATAGGCAGAGAGAGCTGGTGGAGGAAGGTAGGGGGAGGCAAGGAGAGGGAGGATCAGGTAGGAAGGAAGAGGGAGAGAGGAGAGTGAGGTGGAGGAGAAGAGGGAGGAGAAGGAGGCAGGAGAGGAGAGGAGGGCACAAGAGATGGTGGGAAAGGTAGCAACAGCAGTGTGCCCCACCGTTCCCAACACCACCAGGACACCTGAGCTGGCCCTCCTGCACTCTGCTGCCCTGGGCCATGGCTTCCAGAGGACCCCTACACAGTAATTGAGGTTACTGTGGGGAAAGAACCCAGAGCCCTTCCCCCTCGTTTCTAGTCCCCCCACAGCCCACCCCCCTCAGGCCTTGCTGCCCATGCGAGCCTCCCTCTTACCTTCTTGTGAGACCTCAGGACCTGGGGCACCCAGTAGGGCATCATGGCCTGATCCCTAGGCATCGGGAGGCGGCCCCCAAAGCGGTGGCATGGGCAGGGGCATGCCCTGGTGGTTTGGGGGACATAAAACCGGACCATCTTTTGGATCTAACAGAGGAAGGGAAGAGAAGGTCCAAAGGGGGATGGAGCCACAGCCCAGACAACCTTAGCCTCAGGGACGGGGCCCTGGAGAGCCCCTCTCCCAAACCCCTCCCACAGCACACCCACCCCCTGGCTGAGGGAGAATGGTCACCCCTTCATGATATTTCCAGGGGTGGCTGGCACCCTCATTACCCACCATCTACACCTGTGCAGTGGACCACATTGTGCTGTGGGTTGGAGTTGTGAGACCCTAGTTCTATTCTGAGCCTGGCAGCTACCAGGAGCAGACCCTGGGCACATTTAGCCTCTCTGAGCCTCAGTATTCTCGGCTAAAGAGAGGGCTCTGCCTGCATCTTGAAACGTCAGTCAGAGTCTGAAAAGAATAGTCTTTGGTCCAGCAATTCCACTCCTGGGACTGTATTCCAGGAGGACATGTGTGCGTTTGCTCAAGAACACTCAGTACAGCATCAACTGTAGTGACCGGACAACCTGGAATGCCCATAATAAGGGACAATAAATGAGTCATGGGAACAGGCAGAATGGGCAGTCTTTAGAAAGAATGAGGCAGACCTGTCTTTCCTGACAAAGAATGAACACAGAGATGTGGTATTAAGTGGGAAATGTAGCATTATGAGTACACCATCCTACCATTTACATTAAAAAAAAAAATGTGTGTGCAACGTTGCTTGTATGTGAATTGTGGTGAGTCAGACCCTTGCCCCAGTTCCTCACCCCTCCCCATAGCCTCACCCTTTGCTCCGCAATTCAGTTCCATCCAGTGGAGCAACAGGGTAGACCCCACACCTCAACTCTGGTCAGACTATGCACTGGGTTCAGCAGCTGGATCTGGGACGGGCTGAAGGGACTTGCAGGTTTCCAGCTGCTCTCATATCTCAGCCATGGCCACAGAAGACAGCGCCTGAGCCCAAAGATCAGGGGTACGCGGGGCTGAGCCACCCAACAGAGCCCCTCAGACACATGAACAATCTCAGTGACTGTTGTTTCAAAGCCAGGTGTTTAAGGTGACTTGCACCTTCCTAGCAAAAGAACACATGCCTGGAAAACCTCCAGGTCAGCTGAGGAAACCTTTGGGGGAAGGGTGGGTTGGAGGGAGAGGTATGTACACCATCTCCCCACTGTACTGTGGGAATTTCCAACCATGTGCTCGTGGCACACACTATAAAACATAATCAAAACTACTTCTGAGTGGCTGCTGGGACTTCCCGAGGCTGAGAGAGAACTGAACTGGACCATGCATGTAAGGTGTGTGGCAAAGCACAAACATTGCCATGGGGGAAGGAGCTCGGGGGGCCCCAGGGTTCCTCTAGAGGAGGTGAGACAAGGCCTGGAGACATGGGAACCTCCCTGTACCGAGGCCCCTCACCACCACAGCACAGGACACCTCTTGCCAGGGACCCTTTGCCCAGCAGGATAAGGACACTCTGGCCACTTGTACCCAGACTGCCTGCACCTGCTGGGCTCATTCTCTGTGGCAGGCACTGCGCTAGAAGCAACAAGACCCCGTCCTGCCCACAGAAGCTCACTGCACAGCACTGGGAAGGAAGAAAGGCCAGGACGTGGGGATCTGGGAGAACATTCAGGGCAGAGGGGCTGTCTGAAAAAGTGTCACTGAGCCAGGTAAGAGGACTGGCTGGGTGGAGAAGTGGGGGAGCAATTCGTGCCTGTTGAGATCCCCAAGGGCGCAGGCAACAGGACTACCAGGGCGGACCCAATAGGTCACCCACACAGCAATCATTCCCCATCTTGTTTAAAAAAAAAAAAATGTTGCTCACGAAGCAAAATGCCCAGGCCCAGGGATCAGCACAAGCCAGTCCAGGCTTTGCCAGGGGAAGGGTCCAGCAGGAACAAAGAGATGAAGAGAGAAGTCAGCAGAGGCTTCTGGGAATGTTTTACCCCTGATAAGAAAGAGAGGGTAGCAGAGTAAGCCTTAGATGCCCACATGTAAAAAGGACTCAGAAAGCCTCACTTTCTGCCATGTGCATCACGGTGTAAGACAGGGACCTGCAGCCACCATCTAGAAACACTGGAGAGGACAGTGCAAACGCCGAGCAGAAGGGTGAAACAAACCTAGGTCCCAGAAGGCATCATAAAGCCGTGCCATAAAACCAATCCTGGAAGAATCCTCTCTGTACCAAAGATCCGGGTTGAACCCACTGTGGGTCAGTTTTTTGTTACTTGCTCCTGACACTTCCCCTGGGATGGAACAGGAGCCCAAGGGGCAAATAAAAGGGTGAAATGGAGTTCCAGGCAGGGCCAAGGTCCAGAAGGGCACCAGGAGTTGTCAGGGAGTTTGGTCCACATTCTGAGGGAAATGAAGCTTCATGGGAAAGTGACAGGACCAGAACCACAGTTTAAAAGCTCACCAGCTACAGATCAGAAAATGGACAGTAAAAGCGAAAGAGGATGGAGGCAGGGGGACCAGCTGGGAGGCTGGGCAGTATTCCTGGGGAGACTAGGCACTTTGACTTCTATATTTCTTCCATCCTCCCTCCTGATGCCCAGCAGCAAAACTCAGTGGGAAAAGTCCTAGAATCAGAGCCAGAGACCTGGATTCTAATCCCTGATCTGCTACAGACTGACTGTGTGACCTTGGACGAGTCCTTGTCCCTCTCTGGACATCTCCATTTACATATATATATATATAAATAATTTTTTGTATATATATATATATCTCTTCATTATCTATTCAGCTACTGATGTGCACTTAGGATGCTTCCATATCTTCGCAATTATAAATAATGTTGCTGTTAATAGCAGGGTGTATGTATCTTTTTGAGTTAATTCTTATTTTGTGGTTGGCTTTATTCCTTTGATAACTATGTAAGTTTAAAAAACTAAAGCTCTAAACGTTCTTAGAAACAATGAACAGTACATATATGTAAATTAAAAAATATATGTGCAGTAAAAAAAAAAAAGATCTATGAAGCCACAAAAGACATAGAAGAAACTAAAAAGGCATATTACTAAATGAAAGAAGCCAGTCTAAAAAGGCTACAAACTGTATGATTCCAACCAAATGACATTCTGGAAAAGGCAAAGCTACAGAAACAATAAAAAGATCATGGTTTCCAAGGGTTTGGGGAGAGGAAGGGAGGGAAGAATGAATAGATGGAACACAAGGGATTTTTTTAGGGCAATGAAATTATTCTGCATGATACCATAGTGGTGACTACATGTCATTATGCATTCGTCAAAGCCCATAGAATGTACAACATCAAGAATGAACCCTAATGTAAACTTTGGACTTTGGTTGATAATAATGTGCCCATGTTGGTTCATCGGTTGTACCAAATATGCCACACCGATGAGGGATGTTGAGGGTAGGGGAGTATATATGTGTGGGTGGGGAGGGCTATGTGCAAGCTCTGTATTTTCTGCTCAATTCTGTTGTGAACCTGAAACTGCTCTAAAAGAATAAAGTCTTTTAAATAAAAAAAAAAAAAAAGGAAAACAATGTTGGAGAACCAACACTACCTGATTTCCAGACTTTTTATAAAGCCACAGTAATCAAGACAGTGTGGTATTAGTATGAGGATAGACAATTAGATCAGCACAACAGAATACCAGACCAGAAACAGACCCACATGTATATGGACAACTGGTTTTTGACAAAAGCGCAAAGGCAAGTCAGCGGAGAAAGGATGGGCTTTAAAATATATGGTGTTAGAACAACTGGACATCCACGTGTAAAAAAAATGAACTTCAATCCAAACTTTGCACCATATACAAAAACTGACTTAAAATGGACTACAAACCTAAATATAAAATGTAAACTATGAAAATTCCAGAAGAAAGCACAGAAGAAACCTTTCTGACCTTGGGTTAGGCAAAGATTTCTTATAAATGTTTAGAAAGCATGATCCACTGCTGCGCTGGGGACAGGCACACCAAAGCAAAATCCAGAAAAGACTGAGTTGATAAATTGGACTTCATCAAAATTTAAAACTTCTGCTCTTTGAAAGATACTGATAAGAGAATTAATAGACAAGCCAAAGACATAGAGAAAACACTTGCAAACTGAATATCTGATAAAGAACTTGTATCCAGAATATACAAAGAATTCTCAAAACTCACCAAAAAAAAAAAAAAAAAAAAGCAACCCAATTTTCTTAAATGGGCAAAATACTTGAATAGACATAAATCAAGTAAGACAAGCAGATGGCAAAAGCATATGAAGAGATGCTCAACATCATTAGTCATTATGAAAATACAAATTAAAAACCACAATGAAATACATACCTATTAAGATGGCCAAACTTTAAGACTGACCAAACCAAGTGTTAGTGAAGATGTGGAGGAACTGGAACTTTATACATTGCTCATGAGATTGTAAAATGGTACAACCACTTTGGAAAACAGTTGACAGTTTCTTTAAAAGTTAAACATATACCTACCGTAAGATGCAGCAATTCCTTTCCTAGGTATTTGCCCGAGAAAAATGAAGACATGTTCACACAAAGATTTGTACACAAATGTTCATAGCAGCTTTATTTGTGAAGACAAAATAGACAAAACTGGAAATAATCCAAATATCTTTCACTGGATGGATGGATAACTGTCATCTATCCATATAATGACACACTACTCAGCAGTAAAAAGGAATGAACTATCAATGCACACAACCACGTGGATAAATCTCAAAAATAACCATGCTAAGTGAAATAAGCCAGACAAAAAGCATACTGTATAATTCCATTTATACAAAATTCAAGGAAATGTAAACAAATCTATAGTGACAGAAACAGATCAGCAATTACCTGGGGACTGCAGGGCAGAGAGTGTTGAGTGGAATTACAAAAGGGCACAAGGAAAAAAATGAAGAAATTTCTTACTTATCAAATAGAAAATGTAATTTTAAAAAGAACATCTTCAAAAGAGCAACAACATTTGTAATATAATAGTGAATAAATCTAATGATCTGCAAAACAAAAGGGCACAATGTGACCTTTTAGGGTTATGCACATGTACTGTACTACACCATTTTACACAAAAGACTTGAGCATCAAGGATTTGGGTATCCACAAGGTCCTAGAGCCAGCCCCCAACCCCGGGATACCTAGGGATGATTGTATTTTATGTCAGTTGTGGTGATGGTTTCATGGGTATATATAAATGTCAATCATATCCCCATAAATCTGAACCTCTGGTTCAAGTCACCTACCTGCTTTCGGGGTCTCAAGGACAGAGGGACCCAGTAAGGCAGCACTGCCTCAGCCCTGGGCACTGGCAGGTGGCCCCCAAATTTGGCCTGGCACTCACAGCAGATGAGCTCTTGGCGAACAGTGCTGGGGACGGGGCACATCTGAGCAAGAGCCAGAAAAGAGAATTGAACTTGATGTTGCATTAGTGATGTGAATCAAGGCACACTCTGGAATAGTAAATCCGTGCTCAGAGGAAACAAGGTTGAGACAAGGCATCCAGGGGAAGAGGCAGGGACAGGGACAGGGACAGGGGCCTCAACTCCTGCCACTCACAATGAGGTAGGTTATCATGGCCTGCCCTAAAACCCTCCAAAGTCACGTAGTGGGGGACCAGCAGAGCCTACAGACCACGTGTGCTAGGATTTGTGACCACTTACAGACATATTACCATGAGCAAGTCTTAGGTTTCCCCACGAAAAATGGGGAAGTACAACCAACTCTAGTGGGGAAAAGATTGCTCTTTTTGTGGTTTTCTATGTCAGTCTGCTTACATAGTGCTCTATGTTTGCAAAGGTTTCTACATCAGCCCCATGTGATCCTCCCCAAACCCACAGGCAGGCAGGAAGGAGAGGAAAGCCATCCTCTCCAGGGGCAGATGGAGCTAACGCCCAAAGAATATATATGTTAAGGGGCAGTGTTGGTTCTCTCAGGCCTCCTAAATCCCTGTCTCGAGGTGTCATGAGGAACTGGGGTGTGGGGGAGGCAGTGGGGCACCCTACATAGAGATTTGGGGGCTTGGTGATGGCCCCGGCAACCACAGATCCCCTGTCTGAAACACCATCTCATGAGATGCTGCTTCTGGACCCACGTTCTCTGCTCTCCCTATGCCACAGGGCCATCAGGGTTTGGGCAAAGTAGTTGGCATTTGTTTTGCTTACCAAATGATCTGTGAGGCACACTTCTTTCCCAAAGGTTTGAAATGTGCTTCTTTTCCTAGAAAAGAACAGGAAGACTTAGAAAGTTCTGGGCCGTTTGTAAACTGGGACAGGGGTAATACGGTGAAGGCCTGGGCCAGCCTGACTCATCTCACTAAACCCCAAGGGTCATCATTCTGAGCCTAAGAGGGGGCAGGGGTGACAACAGAAGCAGGTATGTGCGTGCTCTCATGCTGAAGTCTGGGGGTTCCCAGATGCCAAGCTATATTGTGGAATCCTGCATCCCCAGACCTACTTGCTTCAGGCACACTCCAGCTAAACCTGTGCCAGGATCTTCGGGAAAGACAGGAACATTCCAAACTGCTGAGAACTTTCTGAAACATGGAGCTGCCAATCACACCTATGCTTTATCAGACACCCTGAGTTTACCTGGTATACTGAAGGAAAATATTGTCAAAACTAACACAATTTCTTGCACTATAAAAACCTGGGTACTTTGTTTCTGGGATGAAGAAGCACTTGGGGCTACACAGACTGTTACTCTTCCCCATTTTCCCCATAACAAATTGCTAGAATGTGGGCCACCGTGTGGAGAGTGTCCAGTGGGCATACATCAAATTCGAAGCAGAGCCCAGCTTCCCTGAGTGATGTTTAACATGGAAACAGTGAGAGAGAGTCACTGCAACAATCATTACTGCTGCTGTCTTATTACAAGAGCTTCAGGTCACGGAGCTCAACTCCCCCAGATGACCCTTGAAAACACAGAGGATGTGGGATGCTGCCCTGCACAGCATCCAAGCCCCCGACTGGTCACGACAGCACTGCTGTTTCCTTGGGGGGCCCACAGCCCCAGCCTGGAAGGGGAACCCAGCTTGTCTCAGAGATGGGCCTGGAATGGTGTCATAACCCTAGTCAGCCCAATGAAACTCATTCTGGGACTTCGTGTTGAAATTATTGGGAAAGGAAATGTCCCTTTCTGTTGAGGTCGTAAGCCTCTGGAGGTCTTGGTGGTCATTCTGCCTCTGGGAGGGGAAGAAAGCAAAGCTGAAAGATGGAGACAAACAGTCCCTGACCACAGTTCTCGAGCACTGGACACAGTCATGCCTGACGACTTGCTCCTGACAATCTCAGTGAAAGAATGAACTGAACTTTTATGATGTAGGTGTGGTGTCTGCACTGTCTACCTGTAAAAACTACTGTGGGACGGGTGACTTGGGGGCCCCCCAGGTGACCCGGCGTCTGTTTTCCCTCAGGTGACCCGAGTTTGGGCCCCACAAGTGACCCGGGGACTGTTTTCCCTCAGGTGACCCGGGTTTGGGCTCCTCAGGTGACTCGGGGTCTGTTTTCCCTCAGGCGACCCGGGTTCGGGCCCCCAGGTGACTCGGGGTCTGTTTCCCCTCAGGTGACCCGGCGCCGGGCCCAGCGTGTAGGACTCAGAGGTGCACTTGCCTGTCATGACGCGCTCGGGGTGAGTGCGTGCTGACAGACGGAATGGACACCCGAGAGCTCTGGGAAGGGCCCGCCGCGGCTCTACTAAGTCGTGGTGAAGGAGGTGACGATGTTCATGGCGTCGGCCATGACGAAAGTGAGGGCTGGCTCACGCGTGTCACTCCTCCCGAGGACCGGCCCCTCCCACCGCCCTTCTAGGCCCGGGGCCCTTCCTCGACCTCTGAGGTCCCTCCTCTTCCGCCCGCTCGCCTCCCTAAGGCCCGCCCCTTCCTGCTGACAGCCTGCGGCGCGCCCCACCCCGCCCAGATAATTGGCCCTCTATCAGCCAATCAGGCCCTGCCTTTTAGGTATGTGCGCCGAGCCGGCGGATGATTGGGCGCTGGCTGCACGGAGCTCGGGCCGGCGGGTTAGTGGGTCGGGCCGCGCTCTGGAGTAGAGGGGATGTCGGGCTTGGCGCCCGCAACTGTCTTTCGGTTGTCCGGTCCCGGCGGTCCTGGGTGGGCGTTGGACCCGGAAGCCCTCCCTCCCGCGAGCCGGGGAAGCCCACTCACCATTTCCGACGGATGGGCCTGCCGGGCCGCAGGGCGCCCCAGCCGGGGTGTCTGTGCCCTAGAAGGAGAGAAGGAGGTGGGACCCGCACCCCTGCCCGGGGCCGATCCGGGCACCGCAAGCATCTCGGTAGGACTGTGTCCCACGCGGTACCTGGGACGTCATTGTGTTTCTGACGTTCAGATTGAACTGAGCGTCCCGCAAGTCACTTTTTGAATCCGGCAGCCCTACCGATGGGCTCCCGTTGTGACGAAAGAATGTGCATTTCTCGAGCAGCCTGGAAGTTAAAAGTCCGTGGAATTCAAAACAGCTGCATCCAGAGGGTGCCGATACAGTTTTGAACCCTCTGGACTGTGTTACTCCCCTCAGCCTCCCCTTCCTCCGCCCTCACACATGCACTCTGGACAGTTACCAAAATGAAGACAGGGTGTTTGTCTTCACGTTTTAGTAAACCAAGTGCTTTCTGCCTCTCTGTTCTTAAAAGATTTTTTCTTGGAAACAAGCTTTTCAGTATTTTCATGCTAATTTTGATACTCTCAGTTAATATATCGATATTTGCCCAGATCTTTTTAAGCAGCCCTACCCGTGATGGGCCATACCTCCATGTGCTGCCCTAGCCTAGGAGAGGGCCCAGAGCTGAGGCTGGCTGTGCCCTTGGAGAGCTGGTGGCAGAGGTGGATTCTCGTCGTCACTCCTGCACGTGGTGAGGGTGGCAGGCTGTGGCAAGATGAGGCTGAGCAGGTGCTGATAAAAGCTTTTCTAAAACCCTGGGTGGGTGCAGGGAATCGAGCAGAAAGGGCAACAGCAGCCTTGCCAGGGGCTGCAGGCAAGACTACCAGCTGAGGTTTCCAAAACACCAGCCCCTTGTTTCAGACTCTGGATTTCCCAAAGATGGGAACCTCCTCTCAGAGAAAAGAAAAGGAAAAGCCTGTCATCTGCTTCAAACGAGGACTTGCCCCCATAGCAGACAGCTATGGCTGACCCTCAGCGGTGTTTGGGGAGGTTGGGGATGAGGGCAGGTGGGGCAACTCTGGACTTGAGAAAGTTGGTCCCAGAGACAAAGAAGGGCTTGGTGCCCACCATAGTGATGGATGTGGGTGGGCAGACAGCCAAGGGCAGGGGTAGGGGTGAGTCCTACAGGAATGACACTGTCCTCAGGCACCCTGGCCACACAGCACTGCCCCAGCCAGCGGCTGGAGGCTGGCCACTCCCCACGTGTGAAGACACGTGTCCATATCCATATCTTGAGAACATTTCTGTAGAAGCGTGTATTACTAGTAACCCAGAAAAGAACAAAAAGTTGTGCTTTTGTTTTGAGGTTGACTTGTTATTTCAGGATAACCTTACTAACTGACCTGGAACAGGCAGAGAACAGGAGTTCAACAATTCTAAATCCTGTGGGTTACATGAAATCATAATTTTCAAATAAAATCTAAGTAAAAACTGTCATTTTTAAGTTCTCATGTCCCCCATCAGAGGACTTTTTGGGCCTCTGACGCTGAGCAGTCATCCTTTCCTGGCCCAAGGTGCACAGTGGTTTAGGTCAAGATCACACCAGGTGCCACCATTTTAACAGCCCTGGACACAGGACTCACTTTCTCACCCACACAGGGTGATGTGTTGGGTCCCCACGGGTGGACAGCATTCTGTCAACTCTGCTGTCCCCAGCCTTACCCTTTCCTCGTGGAATCACAGGCTTCATCATCACCCTCACCGACTGTGACACCTAGACTTCTCTCCTCAGTGGCTGTGACAGCAGCATCGTGGCCTCCCTTCCCTTTTTCAGTGTGAGCTCCTGCAATCTGCTGGGGGACATGGAACCACTGTCACCGTCCTCCACACGGAAATCAGAACACTATAAAAGGGCAAAGCCCAGCTGAGCCAGGCAGCCAGGCTAGGGGGGTTTATTGTTTCCAAATGCCTCTGTCATCGCCTCACCCCCACCCCTGCAGTACCAAGGACCCTGTTGTAGTGCTTCCCCTGAGATCACTGAAGCGTCCCCGAGAAGAGGCCTCCACACCGTGTCCCCCGTACCCATGGCGCCCTGGGAGAACTTGCCTTCCAATAGAACTGGAACACAGGGAACAGGAGAGATGCTCCATGGCGATGGGGCGGTCCACCTGGGCTCACACGCACATAGAACCACACAAATGCATACAGGACAGAGAATTAAAATCTCACAAGGAATATTAGGGGACACTGTCCAAAAAGGTGATGATGAAAAGAAGGCTGAGAAACTGCTGAAGGAAGGAAGCCAAACTAAAAAACCTATACACACTATGTGATTCCATTTATTTGACCTTCTGAAAAAGGCAGCGCTATGGGACTGGAGAACAGATCAGTGGTCTTGGAGGTGGGGGCTGGCTATGAAGGGGCAGCACCAGGGGCTTTGAGGGGGATGGAACATTCTGTATCTTGATTATGGTTCTTATTCACAGCTGTGTGTTGGTCAACTCAAAGAAATAGGCTCACGTTAAAAATTTACAAAAATTATATCTCAAAAAGCTAACCAAGAAAAAAAAGACAGCTCAGCTATTCCCACTGAAGTGCCAAGGACAGCTACGTCTGGGGTGGACCTCGGGTCTGATCAGGCCTCTCTCCAAGGCTCCCCACGTGTGTCCTGGGTGGCCCACTGCCTCCTTCCCTCTGATTCAGCTCCCAGAGACGCACCTGTTCATCTCAGGGCCAGCAGAGCTGTCAGCCCTCCCTGCACTGCCAGAGAGGGTTTCATGCCCTGGAAGGAGTCAGAAAGGCAGACTTCCTTAGTGGATTTCAAGTCAAAATGGAAAAAGTCTGAAAACTTTACCCAAATGGCCTTTCTTTGTTCTTTTCACCTTGCTGGGGGGGGGGGTGTCCATGCACATGTGCAGTGACCCTAAGCACCCACTAGAGGTCGGGCTACAAAGGGACCAAGTCACAGGGCCCAGGACTGGCCCGGAGCAGGCGCCCCAGGCCTGCCCCTGCGTGCAGGGCACAGGCCATGCGCAGTACCTTCAGGGGAGGCGGGGAAGGGGACTGAGCCACAACCCCCCTCAGCAGTCCAGGCCCAGCTGGATGGGAACATGAGGTACTTTTTAATTTAAGTATTTTGCATCCCAAAAGAAATTATAAAGGTTCAAAAACTGCTTAATGGAGAAGCAGCCCCCGACAGCCATCCCATCCCAGCCCCTGCCCCACCCGGAACACCTGGGCAGATGCCTGAGTGTGACCACAACTCCTCCCATCTCAGCTGCCATCTTCACCAGTCAGGGCATGGGGCTTAGATCAAACAAGATAAATGTTTTTCTTCAAGAGGGATATATGATCTCAAAGAACCACCCAAAGTAAAATTAGGCTAAAAAAGCAAAAGGTTCTGACCCCTTCACATGTTCTGGCTGGTCTCCCTGCGAGCACAGGAAGGACCCGGAGAGGGGACCCTCAGGGGTTGCTGCGAGTCATGGCCCTGCAGGCCAGCACGCTGTAAATGACAAAGAGCTCCATTCGGTTCCCACTCACAGTCTCAGGCAAACCGACTGCCTTGTGGCTTTCTTCTACTCTAAATAATTCTGAGAATGTACAGTCAAATTGCACTTCAGATCTCCCAAAAGTAAAGACAGAGAAGTCAGCCTTGGTCGGCACTGGGATGGACTATGAATTGGGGGTGAGGGTTGTATAAGAACATTCCCATAAGCGTTCTGAAAAGTCAGAACAAGAAAGCAGCTGCTTTCTCAGAGCAACAGCTCCACCCCTGGGCTTTCCCTACGGGAAGCAGGAGCGGAGGCCCAGCTAGCACGTGGCTAGTTAGTTAGACTGCCGTGCACCCTCCCGCCCTCTGCATTGGCCAGGGATGCAGGCACCAGGCACGGAGCAGCCTGGTGTTGGGGTAGGAGGAGCAGGGCAGCTGTGCCCATGAGCACCAGCCACAGTGAGCTGGACTGTCCCAGACCCAGGCAAGGCCAGGAAGGGAGGTACCAGTCTGGACCGAGGGAGGAAGGAGCTTGAAACCCTCCTGCAATGATGCCACCAAACCTGTTCACTCGGTATTAGACGCCGGAGGCCGACAGATCCAGGTATGGAGCCAGACCCCCATCAGATAGCCAGAAAAAAAGGTTATTTGCCCCAGCCTCACACCTAAAACATTCAGCCCCAAAACAGAAGACTCCCCAATGACCCGTGTTTGAAATCTCTAATCACATGACTTCCATCAACTGGAAGAGCACAGAGCACGCCCAGGTATGCACAGGTGCGCTGAGACTTCCCCAACCTCACAGCAGCAAAGCGGCAATGAAAGTGGTGCCATGGAAACATCCAAAGACCCGTCGAGGGCCACCTGCCACCCCTAGACTAAGTCCCATGTGGGCGCAGCCAGTCCCTAACCTGGGTCATTGGGTTCCCCACTGAAACATGCTTTATCAAAATCCCAGTTGCCTTTAGGCCTTGGACAATGATGTCAACCGTTTTGAATCCTCACCTACGTTGAGCTCACCAGTCGGAAGTTCCCCATGTGAGCTGGCTGACCATCTGCCACGAAAGGGAGTGGCTGGCACTGGGTTTCCACACAGAACCGCCACTGTCCACGCATCTCACCTACTGAACCGGAAACCAGAAGCCAGCTGAGCACAGGTCAGAGGGGGAGACCTCTGCTTGACCAGCTGTGCAGATGACAAGCCATTGCCCTTCACTGCTGCTGTCCTGCCTGGCACCACCCAGGCCACTGCCAGGTGGACGGACCCACCCATAGGCCCTGCGGCCCCGCCTGACACCCAAGACAGAGGCCAATGTGAGTGCAGCCAACAGCCCAGGGTTATTTTAGTCACTGTTCGTGGAAACCACGTGTAGGCCAGACACTAGACGCAGAACATCATTCAGATTTGAGACTGGTTTTTAATCCGAAGTGGTCATCTTCAATCTGCGTGCACTTTACAATGCTAGGGGCCTCGGATGGAGACAGTCCCTCAGAGCAGGCCTCAGCTCTGGATGAAAGACATTTTCTTGATTTATTTAAAGAATGGAGGTATAGCCTAGCGCCCAGCTGTCCTCCGTTATTGTCCTCAAGGTTCTGAGGCCAGCTGTCACCATTGGGGACGGCCATGCTTGGCACAAGAGAACAGCCACGCTGTGAGAGGGAGGTAGGTGACAGGCTTTTAGGCTCAGTCCCGCGAGAGATGCAGGAACTGGGATGACGTCCCCACCAACTACAGGTCCTGCTGGAAGGATCTGGGAGGTGAGCTGCGGTGCCTCTGATGAGACTTGGCTAACAGGGCCGGGCAGCTGCTCGGGGTTGGGGGGGTGCCGACAGAGCCTCCTGGGAGGCCCCGGTGCCGGTTAGGGCCGTGCCCAGAGCTCATCACTTCTGTGATTCTGGGCAGCAAAGGAAGGCCAAAGCTGCCAAACGTACTGAAGCAAGGGCAGTGGGGGATTATCATTTTAGAAAAGGGCCAGTCAGGGAGAAATCCATCAGGAGACACAGCACACGTTTCATGGGGCACCTCAGCTTGGTCTCTGCATGAAGGCACCACAAAGCTGTTCCCTTCCCTGGGGCCCCGCACCTGGCATGAGAGCTCAGCACAGTCCATCCAATGAGGATGAGCAACTGGCGGGACAGAGTATGCCCACCCCAGGAAGCCACACGCCCCGGCTGCCAGGCACGGTGACGGCTCTATAGGCTGGAGGGAGAGCTAAACCCAACTCCGGAGGCCTGTGTACATGCAGCTGGGGCTCTGTTCTTCAGAAGATGCCAAGATCAGACCGCAGAGGGGGTCCCCAAATGCAGGCGTCATGACCTGGGCACAACGCTGGAGGAAGGGTCAGTGCCTGGGGTCTCCATGCTGGAGGGCCCCCGAGGGTGCTTGGCTCCAAAGTGCGCCTCCACACGTGTGGGTGATGCTTCCGGAAAGCTGCCCTCTCCCTGCAAAAGGCATCAGACTCGCCCAGCACAACCATTTCTGGTGCTTCGCCCCTTTCAAGAGCGGTACCTGCGCAAACCACGCAGGAGGAACAGGCGCAGGGCCGTCCCATGGGGCCGCGTCCCAGTTCTGGGAAGCAGTGCAGCTCGGGGTCTGACGCCAGCAGGCGGGGCAGGGGCATGGCGTGCACTAAGTGAATGCCGTCTGAATGGCTGCAGCCAAGGCCCCAATGCGGCTGACTCCCTGGAGCTCCTCTTGCGCGCGCACACACACACATACACACATACACACACACACACACACACCCCTACCCGCCCAAGCTGAGTCCAAGTCACCAAGGCCCTCGCCCAGGCCCTCTGGCTTGCTTCCCGCAGAGAGGACGGTGGAGCCAGTGTTCCATCAGCTGGAGGCAGAATCTTGTGTCCTGAAAACCTCCCTGAAGGAGGATTTTGTTTTCCCTAGAAAACGGCCACTCTCTCCAACGCACTTATCTGCACGCCCTGCAGCCGGTGCTCTAGATCAGTCCAGTTGTGGTCTTCTGTTTTTGTAAGGTGTGCTCAGCATTCCCATCAGCTGTTGACAAGCACGCGGGCAGCGGGGCGCTCTATGGAAGCGTCTGGGGCAGCCGCGTCGAAGCTCCTGCGAGAAGACGGGGGTCGGGTCAGAGGCAGAGTCTCCCAAGTGCATGCTGCTGTTCTTCCGACACGGGGCCGGGGCCTGCAGCTGCCCGACGCAGGGCCGGAGCCTTCAGGAGGTGAGGGACTGGATGTTCTTGAGCATCTCCTCGAAGGCCTGTGGGGACGGGGAATCCGCATTCCGGAAGGTGGCCTGGATCCTGCTGTACAGGCTGAAGGATTTCAGCTCCAGCCAGATGAACCCGAAACGATCCTCATCGAACAGGACGAAGACCCCGGGGGTGCGCTCAGGGCTGGTAAAGCCATGGCCAGCGATGAGGCCGGTGCCATAGAAGCTGAACAAAGACAAGAGGGAAGACACAGGGAGAGAGGGGTGAGCGGGGCCTGGAGGGCGTGTGCCACCCATACCAAGCACCCTGTCGTCCCGGTGTTCTGGAACACCCTCCATTCCACACGAGCCACTTCCACCACCTGCCAGCAGGAGGCTGAGAAACAGCAGTTAAAGGCCGCCGAGAGAGCCATCTGGTGGGCCCCGGGCCTTCAGGAAGCATGCCTTTCAGTACGTGGCAGACTTTTGGGCTCACCCCACCGACTGCTGCTCCCTAGCCACCCACCCAACTAGAGGACGAGGGGCCCAGGCAACCTCACCTCGTACCTCTGTCCCAAAGTACGCATCTTCATGATGTGACCCAGGTGACAGATCTCAGTCCCTGGGACAGTTACATCCACATATGAACAACTCAAATGTAACATAATGACTTATCAGCATGCAGCTGACATTAACTGAGAAGCCAGAACTTGCAAATACCCATTACAGCCAAGTTTCTAGATCAGCGGCAGGCTGAAATACGTTTATGTCTTTCTTACGAAGAACTCAGTGTTTCTGACAGGAGACAAGGAGTTGGGGGCTGGTCCAAGCCTCCAAGTGCGTGGAATGGTGCTCAGGACTCCCACTTCCGCCTGCCACACAGAGGCTCTGCCGGGCAGGAGGGGGACAGCAGCCCCAGGTACGAGGGGCTCAGAGGGTTTCTTGGGGTTGGATGGGGAGCAGCACTGCAGCCCAAAGGGAGGCAAAGTGACGCCCACTGACCTCAGACACAGAGACGTGAGCACACACGCCCCTCCTGGCCAACCCCTGATACTCGGCACTGGGTGGAGGACCATGTGTGGCTCCACTGGAGGCTGGACCAGAGCTTCCAGGCCTGCACACTGGTGAGCTGGCTGTGAGAGGCTGTGAGTTGTCAAGGCTCCCAGGGATAACAGAGCCCATTCCTTTATGACCTTTCAAAAGTTTACATCGGGTGAAGTTCCATTGGAACACTATGTGTATGTCTTCCTCTGGAAAACCCAAACTCAGCCACTTTTATCACAACCATATACGTGGAGAGAACATAATGAGTTTTTCCATCATACCCACATAGGTGTGCACTCACGCTGTCAGTCTACACATGGGGAGCCGGGAGAACACTGTGGACACACGAGACAGCAGCTGGCCCAGAGGTAAAGAAAGCAAACCCTCACCCGCAACACGACAAAGGCTGGCACAGAGCCTGTTCCACCAAAACGCACCCTGGGCAACTGACTGGGATCTCTGCGGTGACGGGATGTTCCAGGCCTGCTCTGTCCACACAAGAGCGGCTACTGAGCATGAAATGTGGCCAGTGCGACTGAGCACCTGGACTTTCAATTTTATTCACTTTAGTTAATTAAATGTAAACAGCCCTAGAGTGGAGGAGACTGGGGTCTCCTCACTCATCACCAGGGAGCACTGAGCGGCCTGGACAGAAGCGTGTGAACAGCATGCCAGGCCTGGAGCTGGCTGAGTGGGGTAGGCCTTGACCCAGACTGGAGCCCACAGCCTCTGTGGGGAGGCTGTCCAAGCCGGAGAAGCCAGAGGAAGAAACAAGGAGGAAGGTGGGGACCCAGGACAAGACTGACTGCAAGATCTCCCGGGGGAGGTGTGGGCAGGGCCACCACAGCCTACTTTCAGTGCTGCTCGCCGCCTCACCTGTCCACCTCTCAACTCAGTAGCTGTGCAGCGCGAGGCGCTGGGGTGGAGGCCCCATGCCAGCAGCTCTAACAGTCCCCGTCTGAGGCCCCTGAGGAGTGAGAAGACAGGAGCCCACAATCTGAGACCCGGCTGTGCCGCCCAGGAGGTAGGGCTGGCACCGGGCACTCGGGCCAAGCTGGCAGCGGACCAGGCGGACAGAGCTCCCAACCAGTGCAGCGCCCAGCGTGGGGTCAGCCCGGGCCCCCGGAAGCCCCACCCGCCATTCCGCATCCTCACCACATCCTGCAAGTCCGGGGATAGTCCTCGTTCCTCGAGCTCACGCCCACGGGCAACACGAACGGCTGCCCCTGCCCAGACTGGACAGGCTGCTCAGCTGCGGCCAAGGCCTCTCCATCCCCAGGCTCCCTGCCCTGCTCAGCGGGCGGCTCCGCATGGGGCTGCACAGGGCCCGGCCGGGGCTCTCCCTCGCTGTCCTCAGGCCCGCCTTCCTGCTGCTGCTCCTGGCGCACCTGCTCCCCCACTTCCAGGACGATGCGGGAGAGCTCGCTGAAGTCACGGAGGCTCTCGACATCGGGCAGCTGGATGCGGTACCTGAGGTCGATCTCCACTGTCTGCTGCCCGGCAGGGATATTGGGGTCACCCTGCGGAGCGGGCAGACAGTGGTCAGCAGGCTCAGAGACCCACAGAACACACTCTGCACGGCTTCCATCCTCCGGCCCACTTCTGGCCAAGAGCGCTCACTCGTCGTTCCTTCTGGTTTGGCAGCACCACATACAGGTCAGAGTATCTTAGAAACCCTTTAAAAGACAGCGCCCAGAGTAGGCAGCCTTCCGTGAAGGGCCTCTGAGGACTGGGAGCAGTGGTGCCCATGAGGGCGGTGGGTACATCTGCACCCAGCGACCTCTGAACCAAAGACAACTGAAGAGACAGGACTTGGAGAGGCCCACGGCCGGGTCAGGTGAGTGGCAGGCCTGAAACGCCAGCCCAGGCCTGTCTGCCTGGAACACAAAAGCTCCTAGGCATGATCCCGGAAGAACAGCCAGGCCCTGCCATTCCACACAGGGCTGAGGAGCTGCAGGACAGCCCACCGTGCAGGGACGCAGCCTAGTACCAGGCCCTCATCTATAGAGAGCTTTCCCAGCGCACAGGGCACCCAGCTGACAGAGGAGCGAGCACTGCCCTGCTTCTCCAGGATGCTCTCACCCACACCTGCTCGAGGATGGAAGCACAGGGAACAACAGCCCCTGGAGCGAGGGACAGGGGCCTATCATCCAGAACCCCCACACAGCTCAGCCACCCTCCCCGTGCTTTCCCGAGCTGCTGAGGCCAGGACAGGCTGCGGGAGCCCAAGTACTAGCTAAGACCCTGCACCTCAGGGTCACCTGGGGAGCGCCTGGAGCCCCGCACCCAGTCCATCCCCATTAAATCAGGAACTCTGGGTGGGGCCCGGGTATCACTATTTTCTCCACCTCCCCAGGGACTCCAGCATGTGGCCGGGGCTGAGAGCCATGTGAGAAGGTGCCTTGGAAATGGTCAGAATCCCCTGGAGATCTCGTGGAAGGCAGATCCTAGATCAACAGGTCCAGGTGGTGTCTGAGACTCCATGTTCCCAGCAAACTCCCTGCAGTCTGGGTCCCACCCTGAGTAGCTGGGGTGCAGCCCGAGTCAGGCCACACCATGCCAACCTGACGGGGTCTACACAGCGCTGGGCCCGCTAGGCGGCCTCTGGACTCACCGTGATCTTCGTGCCCCTGGCATGCTTCCCGTGGAAGCTGAGCATGACGATCTCCAGGCCGTGGCTGCCATAGGTGCCCTTGAAGAGGCCAGGCCTGATGAGGTCGTCCGGGTGGCTGGGCGGGAGGTAGATGCGGCGGTAGGTCAGGCAGTTGCTGCAGGGTGGGGGTGTGGGCAGCGTGAGTGTGCAACGGGCAGAGCCCCACAGCCTGGGCAGCACAGGGCTCACACCTCTCCCAGCCATGCTGTGGTGGTGGTGCCTGCCAGGCCAGCAGGGAGCAGGGGCACCCCACCTTCCTGAGCCACGCTCCCCCCCACCCACATGTGCACACACACCTTACACTGCCTCCAACGGCTGCGGACAGGGAGCCCTGAGACTGCAAGGGGGACAACACAAAGGAGACATTGCAAAGGGGCTAACGGGCTGTGGGACAGGGCCAGAGGCTGCAGCAGTGGGGAGGCCAAGAGGCCTCCCGAGCGGGTGTGGGGAAGCAACCACGAGACTCTAATACCCAGGACAGGCCGCAAGAGCACATGGCTGGTGGGTGAGGGTGGTCAGACACCAAGGCGGGCTGGGGAGGAGAGACAGGGCTGTGCACACAGTGCCCAGAGAGGGACTTTGCTCAGAGTGCCCAGAGAGAGGACGCACTCACAGCACCCAGAGTGGGGGGCCAGGCCCACGGTACCTGAGGGAGGGACCACAGGCACAGCACTCAGAGAGCGACTGTGCTCACAGTACCCACACTGGGGCTGCACTCACTCGTACTGACTGGTGTAGATGAACTTCATCAGGATGAGCTCCTGCATGTGCTCATGGAAAATGTCCTCCAGCGTCCGCCCCCACTCTTCCCTCAGCCATGTGCGGAACTCCTTCCAAGAGAACACAGGACATGAAAACCACCACAGCACAAGGTGCGGAGAGGCTGCTCCCTGTGATGCTGGTGGGTGGGTAGGAGGGAGCAGAGCCGCCGTGCGCTTGGTCTCCCAGAACCTGGTCTCCGTCCCTGCTGAGGCGTGATGCCAACGAAAGCCAGGGGCACTGGTCCCCACTTTCCCAGACGTCCACAGGAAGGGAGCCCAGGGACCGTGGGGGTCCTCTGGGCAAGGCTGGGGCCGCAGCCTGCGTCCAGAGCTCCAGCTGCGCGAGCCTCACTTCTGGGTCCCCACAGACAGGAGGCGTCTACACGGAGTCTGGTTCTCGGGCTTCTAGAGGGGCGGGCATGGCCGGACTTGACACTCACCAACAACCCAGCCCCGTGCCGGCCGAGTCAGCAGAACTGCCTTCTGCAGCCACTGATGAGGAATGGGACAGGTACAGGTGGGGTGGGGAGTGTGGCAGATTTTCCATTTTAAAATGTGCCCTTCATAATCATGTCATATTCGGAAGGTATATTTGTAAAAAGAAAGCTTTTATAAACACCACATCCAAGTAAAGCCCAATAACTCTACAGGATCAAATAATGCAAAGGATATTCAGTGCTTAATAGTTTCATTATGTACATTTAATACGATTAATCCACAGCTCTGAGTTCCCAATGCAACACAGTATTTCTAATGAATGTTTGAAATCAGCTCTACAAACAGAAGCAAGAGCAATTTCCAAAAAAACAAAAAAGCTACAATCTGTCAATTGCTTTAATATGTTACTGCCCAAACCCTGGCAAAGAACAGAAATTACTAATGACTGAAATAAACAACTATTAGAACTGCAATGCCAATATATTAAAAAATCAACTGAATTTTTATAACTATCAGCACAAAATTGGAAAATGAAAAATTTTAAATCCTATTTACAACAGCCTCAAAAAACGCAAGACTCAGGAATAAATACTATAAAACGTGTGATCCCTGTGCTCTGCAAACCACAAGGGAGTGAAGAAAGAGGCCTGCGGAGCAGAGGCAGCTGTGGCCTGGAAGACTCAGTACTGGGCAGCAACTGTCTCCGAACGGATGTCCTGACTCCACGGCCGCCAATCCTAACCCCGCCAGGCTTTCTGTAGAAACTGACAAGCTGGTTCTGAAAAGAGCTGGGAACATCCAAAGCAACCCTGCAGAAGAACCAAGCTGGGGGACCCACGCCAGCCTGCGTCACGACCTACATAAGGCTGCGGTAATCAAGATGGTGCTGGACCATAAGGACTGACAACACACCAACAGAGCTCAGGAGAGCGCCTGGAAACGGACATGTCTGTCTCTTGAGCTGATTTCGACAACGGTGTCCAAGTGATGCAGCAGGGAAAGGGAGTCTCCTCCACAAGCGGTGCCTGAACAGCTGGACAGCCACGCGCAGCAAGTGAGCCCCATCCCACCTCACACCTCACACAGGAGGCAGCTCAGCCAGGCCACAGACCTAAACACAGTGTGAAGCTACCAAACTTCTAGAAAGATAGCGAGAGACACTCTCTTTGCAGCTTGGGAGGAAGCAGAAAACAGTAACCACAAAAAGAAAAACTTAACAAGTTAGACTTAACCAAAAGTCAAAACCTTCCACTAAAAGTGGCTGAACTCATGAAGGAAAGGCCCTAAAAACAAGATCAGATAAAGAAATAACAGATAAAAATGGAAGTGAGTGAACTAGTGAGCAAGGATTTCTGAGTTGCCATGGTGAATAATGAGACTTGAGCTAAATACCATGAAGATGGCCTGTGAACATTCATAATCTTATTTATTTTGCAGAGAAGGTCAGTCATTAGCAACACCAGCCAGACCCAATTACTCAGAGCAAAGACTTCTGATGGACACCTACTGTGAAATGACCTCCTCAGATGTGCACCCACGAGGACACACACAGGGCCTAGAGCACAGCGGACAAGAGCGAGTGCACCATGGATCCAGGCTTGTTCACCACAGACGGCACTGCACAACCACCACCTCAATCTGCGTGGTGGCCTCGGAGGGGGGCGCTAAGATTTTCCCTGTTCAGAAAAGGTAAGGAACCTTCCCAGAGTCACCCAGCCAGCCAGTGGCAGGATCAAAGCTAAGCAAAGGCCATGTGCTTACTGGTCTCATCCCCACCAGGGCTGGCGCCAGGGCTGGCAGGAGCGCGGCGAGGCAGGGGTCACGTGCCCTGGTGGGCTGTGAATGGGGACCAGCAAACTGACAACGTGCAAAAAGAATCTGGGATGTCTTCAGGGCAACTCCATTTCTGTGTAATCCAAAGACTACATAAGGTTTTTGCAGAGCTCAGGCAGCGAGGTTACAGCAAGAAGCCTGCGTCTCTGCCGGGCTCCAGTCAGGCCTGACACTGGCTGTCACTCTCCTGCAACGGCCTACCCAGCCTCCAAACGGCTCGGGGCTGCAGGCAATCTCCTGGCCCCACTTTGCAAACAAGGACAGTGGCTCCAGGAGGGAAAGTCCCTCGAGCACTTGGCCAGGAGGGTAACAGGGGAAACGACACCACGCCTGGCCGCAGGGGAGCAGTCGCGGCATCACGGCAAGACGGCGGGCAGAACACCGTGCTAAGGACAAAGCCTGTGAAGAGTGCTGAGGAGCCTGGGAAGTGCTTCTGGAATAACAGCAGTTACGCCGAAGAAAACAACTGTCCGAACGAGACAGCTCGCCTTCATGCACACGTCACAGAGGCCGAGGGAAGCACGCAGGGTGAGGGAGAGTAGGCACGGAGGCCGCTCCTGGCGGGGCTGCGTCCACACCCCTTCCCCCCTGATTCTCAGGGTTCGTATCTGACAACGACAAGGTATCACCTTAGGGGTGGGGTGAGAAAGCACAAGAGACAAAGGAAAGCAGACTAGCGGGAGCCCAGCGCCCAAGCCTCTGCGGCCAAGCACACCACAGGCTGGCCAGGCCACCCTCCTCCCCCTCCCCCCACCCCGCTCCTCCATGCAGCCCCAGATCTCCGGAAGTCTCAGGCTGGGCCCCGGACAGGCAGGGAGCGGGGAGGGGAGGTGGTGGCTCAGCCTTGCCCATCCCCTGTGAAGAAAACCAGGCAGCAACTGCACCAGGAAGCCAGACAGGAGACTCAGGGCTGGGGTCTTGGGCAGGCGAGGGCCTGCACTGCTTTCAAGGACCCAGGAGATGAGGCTGCAGTTTGACGAGTGCCTGGGAGGGGCACCTAAGGAGCAAGCAGGACACCGCAGTCCCGTGGTGCCCGATCCTGCCACAGAACAGTCTGGACTTGGCCTTCGAAGGTGTACAAGGCTGGCATAAATCCCAGAACTGGAGTCTGGGTGCAGGAAGTGGGGGGCTGGCAAGCCTCACGATGCAGTTTACACAGAGCTGCTTTGGGCGTGGATGAGAGGGCTAGGGTGGGGGAGACTCCCACGGTTCCCTCCTGAACAAGGCTCCAAAGGGGCCGGAGGCCGGAGGCCCGGGCTTACCTCCTGCCTCCCGCCTGACATCCTGTGGTGGTCCGTCTGGTTGCACTTGGTGGAGAACTCATCCTTCTTCATGATCTTGGGCATCCACACCAAGGAGAGAGGGTCACAAGTCACCCTCAGCACCCCACCAGACAGGGGCACCACCAGGCCCTCCTGCACAGAAGCCCCCGCTCATGAACGTGAGCTCAAAGCTGCCAGGCCGTGACCGGTCCAAGAAGGGGGCTCAGAAACCCTCCGAGCACGGCTGCCTTCCAGGGGGGCTGGCAGGGTTGCCATGGGGTGGCCGGCTGCCCGGCCAATGTCCCAGAGCAGAACATCTTACTCCAAGCCGACACTCTTGCAAAGAGGATAAAAAGGAACAGTGAGGAACTGTGGTTGGAAGAATACATGGTTCTAACTGGAGGCAGAGTCGGGGGGCTCCAGCGAGTGCCCCTCTGAGGGGTAAGAGCAGCACCGACGGCGCACAGGGGGCCAGCCCCCCCCCCCCCCACCCCCACCCCCGCCGCTGGCCAGCAAGGAAAGGCCCCAGCAGGCAGCCGGCACGGGGCTTCAGGAGAACGGGGGAGACCCAGCCCCTCACTGCACGCACAAGCGGCTGCGTCTAAGGAGCCCCGTGCTCACCTGGATGTGGCCATTGTGGGGCCCTCTGTGGCCGTACATGCACTCCACCGTGGCCGACTTCCTCTCCATCAGGTGGATTCTGAACAAGGGCTTGAACCGCATTGGGTCGTCCACGTGAGGGTCGTGGGGAGGCAGGTACATCCAGCCAATGATGAAAAAGCCGTCCACCTGCGACGCAGGTCCACGCAAGGGTGAGGCTGGGGGACAGCATCCTGCCCCAAGGCTGACCACAGGACCACCCTCGTCTCCACACTCCAGTCCCGCAAGGACCTGGGGGCCCACCCAGCACAGCAGGACAAGCACGGCCCCGCACACCAGTGTGTGTTAGCTGAGAAGTGGTTCTCTAAAATAACACCTGCTGACTAACGCTGGTCACACTGTATTATACCACTGAAATCCGCTGAGAAATGGAGCTCAGTGTTCTCCCTACCCCTCAAAAAAGGCTAAAACAGAGAGGTGATAGGTGTGTTAACTAACAAGATGGCAGAATCCTTCCACAGTGTGCAGGCACGTCAGATCACCATGGTGTCCTCTGTACATATCTTACAAATTTTTTAAATAGAAAATACAGTGGTTAGATCTGAATCCAAGCAAGCCTTTTAGAGAGAACTTCCAGGTCTGAAGTGGAGGTGAGGGGCTGGGGGAACCTGCTGGAAGATACAAGGAAGAAGCAAGAATGACCCACAAAGTGGACACCCAGCAGGGCACTGACCAGAGGAAAACTGGAGATGCTGCTTCGGCAGGAGACATGAGGCAAAGCAGACACTGCAGCGTGAGGGCGGGTTTAGATCCTGATCCGAACCAGCCAGCTGTCAACAGGCAGCTCTGAGACCACACCCACGTGGTCAGAGAACCCCACTGAAGCACAGGCGCCATGACCCGGCCACAGCCGCCTGCCGAACCTGGGGTGTTCCCACTGCTCTTCTCACTACTCATGTGCGTGTGCGCAAACGACAGACGATAAAGGTGGCGACCAAGTCAGAGGAGGGAGCGGCCCCCAGACACGGGCACGCAGCAAACGCACGCACGTTCTCAGCTGGGGCGGGGGGACTCTGCATCCCCGCCTCGGATGACCCAGAGGACACTCCTGCCCCCCAGGGGAGCCAGCATCCACAGCTTCCAGCTCTGGAGACAGAGGAAGAGAGAACTCGGCCGTTTCTGCAGCGAGCTGTCTGAGACAAGGGCCAGGTGGTGCTGTTCTGTCGTGGGCTCCACGTCCCTGTCTCCTGCTTTCAGAAGCCCTTTTTTTTTTTAACTCTATTATTCACTCCCAGTAAGAAAAACAATTATCACCCTCCCCAACTAAAAGGAAGGAAAGAATCTGGCCATGACGGGAGGGAGCTGCATGGCTTGTCCCTGGGAGAACGTTCTAAAAGCAAGGCTCCCCCAGTGACATTAAACATAACAAACGTAAAGTGTTTCTTTAATGGATGTTTCCACCAAATTAGAGAATATGAAGCAATATTTATCCCTGCCCCAAACCCCACCTGGTGAGCAAAATACAGAGTGACAGAGTAACCAGAGTCACCCAGTGGCCCCCGTCAACCAGGCTCAGAGGAGCCCACACCCAGGCCGTGGCGCAGCAGAGCCCACGCACAGGGACACAAGGCAACGCCAGGCCCCCAGACTTGGCTTCTGGCCTTCCAGGCGTGTGTGCCGAGAGGGGAACAAAAATCAGGACACTAGCCGTGCACAAAGGGCACCTGACTTTGCTCTCACTGCACCACCTGCTGCGGCAACATCCGAGGCCAGGTGCCGGCCCAGAGCTCCACGAGTGTGATGCCCGCCCAGGTCCTGGCTCCCGATTCAGAGGCCTGGCTCACAGAGCGCGCAGCCAGAGACCCGGCTAGGGCTGCTCCTGCGAGGCGCCGACACCAGGCCCTTTGGGACAACTCAATTTTAGACTCTGACTTCCAGACTGGGAGAGTAAATCCTGTTGTTTTAGCCCTCCCAGTGCATGGTAATTTGTTCCAAGAGCCCCAGGACGCTAAGATGGTGAGTGATAAGCGATCTGTGAGGAGAGGCTCTGAGATCCTGGACACACCCCATTTCCCAAAGAGCGCTCACTTGCTGGTTTCACCAGCCAGCGAGGACCCTGGCCCGGCTCCAGCGTTACCATGAGGGTGAGGAAATATTTAAAACCCCATGTTCTGACTCTGCTCTAAGACTTCTGTCCCCGAGGCCATGCCTGCAGGGAGACCATGCCAACGCCTCACCCTAGAGCATCTCCCATGCTGGACTGTGTCTGATTCATAGAGCAAGCACTCCACACGCGCTGGGACAACAGAAGGCACTGCAGTAGTGACAGATCAAGGCACAGAGACGGACACTTGCCACGACACCAGGCCCGGGCCGCGCGGTCGCCTGGAGTGGGCGGGCCTATGCTTTCCATCCAGGACTAGGCTCCGAGTGCCCCACACAGCCTCCTTTTCTTTCAACCTGCGGACCCCCCGTTCAGGGCTACGAACCAGCGCACGACCCAACACCAGAGCGTCCTGCGGTGTGAGGGCAGTGGCCCTCAGTGTCTGGGAGACAGGGACCAGGGAAGGGAAGATGCCCTCACAGCAGCTGGCATCCCATCACCACAGAGTCCGGAGATGAGGCAGAAGCCAAGAGCGACCTCAAATGAATCTCTGCTCATTTAGAAAATGACACCTGACTCCCAAAAAGTAACCTATTACTTCGTCACACAGGAACTGCTGGCCTGCCCCTCCTGTGGAGGACGGAGCGCCGTCCCCGAGAATGCAGGCGCAGCGCTCCGGGACTTACCACCACATTCAGCAGTCCTCCGTACGGCCCGATGTCCGGCTGCCACAGTCCCAAGATGTGTCTGTACCGGTGAAGCACTACAGGGAGAGAGCACAGGACCTCGCTGTAGACGCGCCGTCTCTCCAGCGAATCGGAGGAAAGGGTGGGAGGAAGGCGTGCGGGTGAGGAAACCAGCTGCAAAGGCCTGTAACAGGGCCTCGGGAACAAATGTGGATTCAAGCAAACCATCCCTACACAATGGGCCATTCGGAACCTCAGCCTCTGCAACCCAGCTCCAACAACCGGGAACCGCTGCCTCGGAGGACACAGAGTGAGCGCCCTCGTCAAGCAGAGCCTCCCGGCGGTGCACCCAGCTGAGAAGGCGTGGGCTTCTCTAATGGAGGTGGAATCCAAAGCGTCCAGGGCTGTGCGGTGAGATTTACGTTGCCTCATCTGTCTTTAAAAAAAAATTTCCCCCTTATTTCAAAAGCAACATATGTGTATCCAACAACGGAGAAAAGGCACCTAATGCCGACCTGAGATCCCACTGCCCACGCTGGCCAGCGCGGTAAATGCCACAGGAACCACCCTCACTTCGTGTATTTGCTGAGTGAACAAGTGAAGGGATGAGCAGACTGCCCAGAGAAGACAAGCAGCTTATGCAGGGCCCTGCCTGCCAGCCAGAGGGCCTGGGGTCTCTCTGCAGCCAGCATGTGCTGGTGCATCTTACGTGTCATCTGTGCTGGGCCATGGAGGGGTCCAGACACTTCTGGTCAAACATGATTCTGGTCTGCCTGTGCTCTGGGTGAGATTAGTATTGAGATCTGTGGACAGAGAGCACAGAATGCGCTCCCTCATGTGGCGGGCCTCGTCCAATCAGTTGAAGGCCCGGACAGAAGAAGGCTGGCACTCCCACCAGCGTGGAGGAGCTCCGCCTGCCTGGCTGCAAGCTGGGACATCGTGTTTTCTAAGCAGATCATGGGCTCTTCCTGAACAGCACAAAAAGGCTGAGCCTCCCATGAACACGGGGCAATCTTCTCCTGCCTGAGTGCCTTGAGCTGGTGCACTGGGCTTTCCTGGCCTTCGGACTCCATCTGAAACATGGGCTCTTCCTGGGGCTGGAACCTGCTGGACTGCAGACTGGAACTACACCATCGGCTCCTCTGGTCTCCAGCCTGCTGACTGGAGAGCCTCGGACTTGCCAGCCTCCCTGGCTGTGTGATCCAATTCCTTGTAATAATCTCTATATACAAAGAAAGCGGTTCAGCGTCTGAGAACCCCGGCTAACACACAGTGGGGGCCACGGGTGGTCTGCACCGTCACACCAGTCTGCAGGAGGAAGACCAAGCAACAGGCCCAGAGGGACCTGAGCCCGGACAGCAGCCCTCTGGTGACCACTTGGTCGGGGACACAGAGAAGAGGAAGGCGAGGCCAGAACCATCCCAAGGCTGCCGGGCGTACAGGCGGCTGGTGGGAAAAATACCAGTTGTTACCGAGGTTCCGGCCTGAGGACACGTCTCTAAGCGAGCCTCACTGACTGCAGGACACCTGCCGCCCCCCTGTGTGCGCTCTTCTGAGCCGCCCTGCCAGGCACACATTAAAGCCCGTGGCTATTTTATGGCCACACTCTGCTGGGCTCATGCGTGTCACACAAGCAGCATTAAGCAGAGACCATAAACAGCGAGCTTCAGACCGTGCAACACACACTCAGGTGTTCAAGGGTGAAGCAGGCCGATGCCTGCCACTCACCTTGAAATGCATCGCAGAATAGGACGGGCAGATGGACAGATGTGTGAGAGCAAAGTGAAGCAGGGCACGATGGAATCGGGTGATGGTAAATGGGTACTCACCACACAATTCTTTCCACTTTTCTGTATGTTTTTAAATTTTTATGGTAAAATGGTGGAGGAAAAATTAAACCTCAATAGATGCAGAAAAGGCTTCTGACAGAATTCAACATCCATTTATGATGAAAACTCTCCCATGGGGGGTTAGGAGAGAAGGTACTGCAAAGTGGTAAGGCCACACATGACAAACCCACAGCCAGTATCAGGCTCAACAGTGAAAAGCGGAAAGCCTTTCCCCTCAGATCAGGAACAACACAAGGATGCCCATTCTCGCCACTCTCATTCGCCGTAGGACTACAAGTCCTAGACAGAGCAATTAGGCAAGAATAAGAAATAAAATGTATCCAAATGGAAAAGGAAGAAGTAAAACTGCCACTATCTGCAGATGACATAACTATTTCTAGAAAATCCTAAAGACACCACCAAAAAGCTAAGAACTAGCACACGAACTCAGCTAAGCCGCAGGGTACAAAACCGCTGCGCAGGACACAATCAGGAGAAACAGCGCGAAGAAACCCAGCCAGGTCGGCAGCAGAGGCTCTCTCCTCTCTTAGACGTACCTCCGGCAGGTGCCCCGCGGCCTTTCCAGGAGCACCCCTCTGCTGTATTCTTACCAGTGGTCTCCTTCCTCCCTCAGTAACCATCCCCACCTGTGTTCTTGGCTCCACTTGGCAGACTGGGCTTTGGGGGGCCTTCCTGTCAGACTCCATCCTGTGCAGCGAACACCCCTTGTCATCTGCCCTGAGGGTTAAAGATTGCCTGCCCGCCCCCTCACTTGTGGTGGGCAACATTCCAAATTCCTTGCATTACTGGAACAACCTGGAGCCCTGCCAGAATTCTAGGTTTGACTGCAAACCCCAGAGCCCTACAGTCATAGCAAGTTATTTTTAAGGTCAAAGTGCAGTCTGACGGTCACTGTAGGTTTGCACACAAGGACACGTGTCAGATCCCCAGTGAAGACCACGAAGCCCCCATGACACCCTCGAAGCCAAGCAGACAAGAATTACCAAGACCATCAGGCAGCAACACGCAGTTCCCAACAGGAAGAACCGCAGCCTCACGCAATGCTGACTCGTTTCTCCCAAGACAGCATCTCTCGGCACCTGGGGAATGTGGCCCGGAGGACTTCAGGAGACCAGAGGACACAGGTCCTAACACCTCCACGAGGAGCACAAGCGGATGTGGGAGACAGGAATGGCAGCAGGTCCCACGCCCCTTACAAGCCAGCTGTCACCGCAGGCCCCTTGGGAGCCTTGGCCAGCGTCAGAGGACAGATTTCCAGCTGCCCTTAGGACACACCAGGACATGGGAACACTGAACACCTGGGCACACAGACATTTCAGATCGCGTTGAAACTGGTTTTCTCTTGTCACACATGGAAACGCATCCCCTGACATTCTAGGAGACCACGAAGGTAACAGACCCACCACAGTGTAAGTATGTCCACGGAGAAGGGCAACCAGTGCTGACAACTGCTTACTTCCATTCTGTTTTTAGGAGCTTCCACACTTTCTACAATGACTACTGTGCTTCTGTTACTCCACCCAATCCTCAAGGGGACAGCAGGCCCCAACTAAAACAAGTCGGCCATATGGCCATCAGCCACAACCAACAGGGGACATCCCAGTACGCAGCTACCATGCCCAGATGTGCAAGCCAAGGCCTCCCAGGGGCGTGGTCACAGTCTGGACTCACGGTGTGTCCTCATTAGCCACAGAAAGCTTCTGCGCACCCCCAACACAATTCTGGGCACTTCTAGGTCCCAGCCTCCGAGCACCCAGAGGTGGGTCAGAACCCCACGCTAGCTCTGTGGTGTACATTTCGGGTAGGCTGTTGTTCTAGAAGAATCCTGGGTCAGCCGTGTGACGTCATGAACCTCTCAGCGCTTGTCTGTTTGGACCTAAGAGCTCGCACACCCGGTTCCCGTCAGCACAGGTTCACATCGATCTGCCCACCCACGACGTCAGTTCTCCCACAGGGCTGGAGAAGACCCGGCTGCCTGACCGCTAAGCAGGGAGGGCAGGCCAGTCTATGACAGGATGTTCTAGAGAGGCTATTTCCCAGAGGGTTTGGAAAAGGACAGAATTCATGCCTTCAAACCTGGCCAGCCCAACCCCCTTCCCTTCCGAGCGCAGCCCACCCCAGGCTTGAGGTGACAGCTCCCACCTCGCCACCTCGGGCCTGGGCACGGTGGGTTTGTAAGCAGTCGTGTGCAGCCCTCAGAGGCCACCCCAGAGCATGCTGCCCACACCTGGGCAGCCCTGTCCCAACCCCCGGGTGACCCCCTGAGTAGAGTGGGGCCAGCCAGCACACAGCAGCCACGTGGCCGGGGGTTAGGAGACACTCCACAAACGACTCTACTCCCCCTGCTCCGAGCAATTTTGTGGGGAGCTGTGCACTTCTAAGACTCAGAAGGGGGTCCACTCCGTGCAGGAGGCAGATGTGAGGAGCACTCAGAGGGGCCGGCGTGAAGCGCAGGAGGGTGTCCGGGTGCTTCCAGAAATGTGAGAATGGCTCTCAGTGCGTCAGCTCAACCCAAGAAAAAGCAGAGACAGCATTAACCGCCTATGGAAAACGGCTTAGGGAAATTTCCAGAGCTCAGATAACGCCAATCAAAAGAGGAACCAGGAGCTAAACAATCAGCTGTCTCCACACGCTTCTGCTGTGTGTGTTATGTGCACGGACGCTTTTTAAACTGACACATGCTGTTAAAACGTGGCTGACCAGCAAAGCCCGGATGTGGACACTGACCTTTCATTTTGGAATAGAAAGGCTTTTAGGCTGCTACTCTGTCTCAAGAAGTAACACATGTTAAATTGCACATCAACACAGTGACCTTGGCTGGTACCATCCAAAAACCCAAAGCCGCTGTGGAAGCCCGGCCCATCCGTGCAGCTGCCCTGGGGCAGCCACTCCGTGATGACCAGGTCACCCTGAGCCAGAAAGGACCCACAGCACAGTGAGAACAGCAAAAGCCAGGGAGGTCAGCTTGCTCTCGGGACCAAAGTCGTCCTCGTGCTGGGTGGGAGGGCCCTCTCCATGCAGCTTCTCGGCCGTGCTCGCCCACGAAAGCAGAAGCCAGCAGGAGGTACGTACGGCAGGTGTAAACATCTCTGTACTCCATGTGTTCATAATCGGGAAGAATTTTCATGAAACGTCCTGACTTCACACGAGGGTTTATACCTGAACGGACACAGCAGGGAAAGGGCTAAAGATGGTTCTGCCTTCACGACTGCAGAAACAGTGTTCATACGACTCGACACCCCTCCCTCACCCACATCACACAATTCCCTCACTTCCTCGACCCCCACGTTCTTGGGAGGCAGGCGCTTGCCAAGGTGGTGATCCTGGCAGCCAAGGTGGTGGTGGTGACAGCTGTTCTTCCAAGTCATGATCCACACCAGACAGTCCCAACGGAGGCCAGCCGGGACCCCCTCCAGCTCTCTCCCCATCACCCGCCACCACCAATGGGGCCCGCGAGCTGAGAGGGCAGAGGTCGAGGCTTGGGGATGTTTGAGGTGACCGTGCAGGAAACTGTGCCTCAACTAGGACACCCGCTTGCCCGGTGCACACCTGGCATTTTCCTCCATCAGCTCCGTGTGTGTGCTGTTTCTGATGAGGGACGGTGTTCGCCAGCCCCCTCAGTCAGACCCCTTCCCTCCTGAGTCAAGGTAGCTGACTCTGCCGCCTACACAGGAACCAGGGCTGACTGTCCTCCACCACCTATTCCAGAAGCTAAGTGACCTCCTTCTGCAGGAGGCCTTCAGGGCAAATTCACAAAAACACAGTTCCTGCTCTTGTGAAATGAAAACTGAAGCCACTTTGGCCGAGGCCAGTTAAACAGTCTGGGACGTGAAACAACAGTCAGTATGAATTCTTCTCTGGGTCTTGTAACCATTTTCAAGGGGTCGAGAAGCAGCAGTCAAAGAAGTCTCCAGGTGCCCCCCTGCACCTGGGCACACCTGTGTGACCATCCCACCACCACCCACCCGGACCTCCCCCTCTCCTCCTGCTCACAGGCACTCACCACCCACCTGTCTGCCCACCTGAGCCCAGGCACCCCCGCCACAGGACAGCTGCTCCCCCTCCCCCGGGCCCACAGCAGAGAGGAGCTCTGCAGGGGCCTTAATTCCCCACCTGTGCTCTCCTCTGGGTTTCAGCTCCTAACACCTGGCAGGTGTGAGCTCCTGCCTCCCTCCAGGATGCTATTTTGAGTGCTTACAACTTAGAGTGAAACCGAGTTGCTTTAAGATGATGTCATCAGCATTGTGCTGTGCACCAGAAATTGATACGACGTTGTAAACTGACTATACTTCAATAAAAATACATATATACCAAAAAAAAAAAAAAGATGTCATCAAATGGCCTAACTAATTCAAAAAGCAGTCAGATGATAAGAACTTGTGGTATCAGATCCTCGTGAAAACAGCTGACCGTCCAAAAAGCCAGCAGACCTCTCGGGTGAGCATTCTCAGAGACTGCTGAGGCCAGGCCGGCTCTGACTCAGGCACCGACGCCCACAGCCCTAGACTCTACACTCCGGCAAACTTGAGGCACAGAGCTCTGGGGAGCAACGCTGGACTCGAGAGTGGAGCCAGGGCCACGGGGGCACCCCCAGAGCAGAGGGTACAGGGGAGGGGACACACCAGCTTTCTGCCTCTGAACTCTCGGCTTGACAGGATTCAAAGCCGCGTTGCTCTCGCCACTGAGGCCAGAAGACAGGAAGGAGTTTCACTTCCACGAGACGGGGCCACTCAGGCTCCCAGACCCACCCTCCTGGAGGCACTAGGCTTCTTGGGTTGGTGGGTTGTGGAGCAAGGCCAGAGAAGAAAGCAAAGTCTGAAGCGCACAGGGAGGAGGAGTGGGAGGTCTTGCGCACACCAGCCCCACACTGGGCCCAGGACCAAGGACAGGGGCACAGGCGGCGGGTGGGGAATGGCGGCCGAGGGTGAGGACGCAGCTGGAGGCCTTCGGGGACAGGGGGGAAGGGGTGCTGGGGGGGGGGTGGCAGAAGTGGGGCTGGGACATGCAGGGCTCCCAGAGGCAGCAAGGAGGGCCAGCACCCACCCAGAACTGCACGTGCCCAGGGCGGCTAGGCTCCTCATGGAAGGTCTACGAGGCACCCAGAGCCTCTGACAGGAGATCCCCACCGCGAGGGCAAACCCTAACCCAGGAACACGGGCTGATCCAACAACCCCACAGGATAAGTGTGGGGACAAGTCTCATGGGATAAGGAAACGTGCCAGTGAAACCAGCCCGGTTCAGGGACCAGCCGCACAGGAAGTCCACACTCTACCTGTGCAGGGTGGGGGTTGGGGGGTGCAGGTGAAGGAGGGGCGTCTCCAGGGGGCCTCTGAGAGGGACAAACCCACTGAAAAGAGGGTACACAGCAAATGACAACAGCTAGCAAGCCCCCAGACCCTGGAAGGAAGCTTCCAGCACATCAGCGCAGGCCCAGCAGCCTGGCCCACAGGAAGCCCCGCTGCCTCTGTCCTCAGTCCTGAATGACAGGTGTTTCCAGGCAGGAGCACAGCCCCAGGTTCCCGGGGAAGGCGTTTAAGAAGCACCACCTGGTCTAAGTGTTCAATACGGAACTGGGTACAAAGTTCAAAAGAACATGGAAAGCAAAATCTAACAAGACGGTTTTAAGATGAACACTTAAGGTCCTTTCAGAGAGATCAAAAGGTCAACTTTAGGCCAAAGAGAAGTGAGTCACCATGGTTCTTTAATGCCCAGCCTGAGGTGTTAACAAAGCAGGCCACACCCCCACCATGAGTGCACTGCCCGGGGCAACATCCCTGCCAACAGTCTCAGGCAAAGGGCACTGAGGAAAGGCCAGTGGGGAAGATACTTGGGACCTGGAGGGGAGGGTGGGGAACTCGGAGCACCAGAGAGCGTTGCTGGCAAAGGAGCACAGAACAAGAAAGATGGGGCTGCGGGACTCAACAAGCCTGCAGGAAGGCGGGGGGCAGTCCACGTCTCCAGCCAGGCTGCGGCCCAGGATGCAGAGAAAGGGACACCTCCAGAGGAACACCAGGGTTGTTTCCTGGGGAGCCACGCTCCCCAGACCGGTGTGGGCTGCAAAATCAGGGTTGTGATACGGCCAGAAGGGGAGAAAAGAGCCCCTCCCTTTCCAGCGCTGTCACTACCAGTGTTGTCTTTTAAATGTCAAGTGTGACTTTTTAAGAGGGTGTCTGAGAGAGGACCTGTAGGCTGGGGGCCAAATTATTTCTGTTTTCCACAGTTGGTGCTCACCGTGTGTCTGCTTTTGGAACAAAGTTAAGGGTAGATGGTAACGGATTAACTTACGCTTTGCATAGACGTCTCTACAAGACACGCCCGTGATCTCCAGCTTCCGCAAGTTTTCACAAACGCCATACTCTGTAACAAGAAACATTTGCTGGACATTACAGTCAAGAAAACAACAAAAGCAGCAGAAATAGACTGGGCAGAGGGGGTGGGAGAAGGGTTGGGGGCATTCCTCAGCCTGGGCCTTGTCTTCCGAGATTGAGTCTGTCTTTCGTTGCAGGGACTTCTCCACAGTCAGCCAACACCCTCACTCGCCAGCGAAGCCATCGTTCTATTTCTGGACGACACAGCTCTGAATGAAACAGCAATCTGCCCAGTCTCTTCCGACAAGCCCTAGAAGCCTGATCACACAAGCCCACCACCACACAGCCCCAACTCACGAGCCCGGTGAGGCGGAGATTCAGAGTGGAGGATGAAGCACCTTCCCCCGGGAAAGGAAAGCCCCTGGTGTCAGGGCTCCACGAAGGCCCCCAAAACCCCACTGTGGCTACCGACTCTCTTAAATGAAGAGACAGGTCCCACAATCAGAGACCGAGGAGGGGGGACACTAGGAGGAGGAGCAGGACCCTCTGTCCCTTCTGCATGGGGCTGCCCGGAGCCAGCAGCCAGCAAAAAGGATGCCAGACACCCTCCCTGTCTCCCCACCCCACATGCCTGGCTGACCAGTCCCTCCTGCTTCCTCTCCTGGCCCCCTACCCCCACCCACTGCCCCCAGCACCTCCCAAAGGAAACGCCCACCCCTTCTGCCAGGCCTCTCCGTAGTGCACATAAACAGACTGCCAGGAGCTGATAAATGACAGCAACCCCACGTCCAGGCCCTGGTGCGCTGGGCACCAGGCCCAGGTCCTGCTGGACATCGGCCTGCCAGCAGCCCACCAGAGGCATCCCCATTTTAATAATGAGAAACAGGCACAGGGCAGTGAGTGACGGGGGCCCAGAACTAAAGCCTGGAAGGGAACCCTCTCAGTGGGGAGCACAGCCCGGCAGTGTGCTCAGCAGGCATCTGAGAAATGGAGGGGGTCCCCCAGGACCCCACGGTCATCACCATGTGACCCTCACACACTGTGCTCACCCTGTGCAGGTGTTCAGCTAGGGCTGCCCAGGACAATGGGATAACAAAAACCTGACACCCACCTCCAAGGCTGGTGCTCTGCCCACACCCCGGGGAGGGAAACCCAAGCTCGGTGAGGGTGATGACTCGGCAGTCCTTCTGGAAGGTGGACTGCAGTCAGGCCAGCAAAGTGCCATCTAGCTCACCAGTCACAGACCCCCACCCCGAGGCCTTGTGCTTTCAATGGATGATATTAACCCCAAATGCTTCTATGCCTCTATGGCTGGGAGGATTCCGACAGTATACCACATAAAGCAGACGGTGGAGAGCCCATCGGTGGCAAGGTGGTTACTAACCAGGGCCCTGCCTTCCCTGCCTCCACTGCTGATGAACAGACCGTGGCCTTGCTCGATACCAGACAAAACACACACTTCATTCCTCTGCCAAGAAGAACATGGACTCCATTCTAGAGGATTATGCAAGTTGCAAGAACTAGATAATGAAATAAGCTGTTTGTGAACCTGGGGCGAGGATAACGCCTGCATGAAACAGGAGTGACCAGCAACTGAGGGGCCCCAGTTTGTCAAAATCCTTGCAGACCATCTGGGGGGCCAGCTGAGAGGGCCACATCCGCCCTTGCCAGCAAACAGGCTGGAGGTGGTCTGGCCGCTCCCCTCGAGACGAGCTCTGCCCCACGCTGACCTGTCTTCATGACTCCCCGCCAGCTGCCACCACCCTGAGTGGCTCTCCAGGAACACACTGTCCTTCCCTCGTACCAGCGATGAGCTCCAAAACTGCTACCGCACAAGACTGGTGCCTCGTTTGTCTCCTGTGTGGTGTGGAAGGGCAGCTCCCCTCCCGGCTCCAGCAGCTGCCGGCGCTCGCGGCTGCAGACCAGCTGCACCTGTTTACTGCCTTGGCGACAAGGCAGTTTAGGGGCTGGGGGGTCTTCTCCTTTGAACTGTGCACTTCTGTGACACATGTGGACACTCTGGCAGTTAGATGGAGGGCACAGAACTAAGACACATCCGGGGGTGCCCTGGCCGCCTGAGGCGCATGATGTGGAGGCCAGGCGTCTGCGTGGCACTGATGCTGTCGCGCAAGGCATCCCCGGTGTCAGGAGGCTGAAGGCAGGCGACCTGGTCTGTGATCTCTGCATCTGAGTCCAGTGACGCTCCAAGCTGACAGAACAGCGCACTGCACCCACCCTGGACATCTGAGGGAGTCCTAGACTTCCGGCCAGGACGACCACATCACTGTGAACGTCTGCACACGGTGTCAGGAAAGGGTGCCGCTGTCATTACACAGCAGACCAACTTGCACGAGCAGACAAGCCACCCACAAAAACGCCGTCAACAATCAGAAAAGCAAAAGTAGGATGTGGTGCTAATAAATGCAGCAATCCTTAGTGGATTTTTCTTAATGTTCCCAAAAGATAATAAATTCACCGAAGTGGAACAATGCTGCTCTTACCCAACTGCTCCTGCAAGAAATGTTTCGTATTTTCCACATGATGGAAAAATCTTTTTTTAAACAGTGGCTAAGAACAATTCCACATCCTCTGACTGTTCTGTAAACTCTCCCATAAGTCAGCAGGGAAAAATGCCCTTAAAGTAGTGTTAATGCCAGTGTGCTTGCAGCACCAAGTGCACTTCCCTCCTCCCAGAAAAACTTACCAGTGTTAATGCCACGCTGACCAAGACAACGGAAAGTCAGCACATGAGGGAGGGAGGGTGCAGCTGAGCAGCAGAGCACATGCTTAGCATGCACGGTCCTGGGTTCAATCCCCGGCACCTCCATTGAAAAATGAATAAATAAACAAACAAACCTAATTACGCCCTCCCAAAAAATAAAAATAAATTTTAAAAGTCACTAACTATGATGTCCACAGCTGCTTTCTAAGTGCTGGATTTGGTGTTGCAGGCTGTCAATTCAAAAACTTTTGTCCTAATCCATGACATAAGGTAGTTTGTGAAAGTCTTTTTTGAACTGTCTCTACTCCAAAAATGTCAACAAGTGGAAAGAAAAAAAGTTGGGAAGCGGGAGAAAAATGGGTGAGCTGGACTTGAGGAAATTTAAATTAAACACAGACTCACCTCGTGATACAGCTACTGTCCTATTTCTGGGTACACACAAAACAAAGGAAAGAGACTGGATGAGATATTCGACACCCATGTTCACAGCAGCACTACCCACAGCAGCCAAGAGGTGGAAGCAGCCCAAGTGTCTATCGACGGACAGTGAGTAAGCAAAACCTGGTCCATCCACACAGTGGAATATTATTCGGCCTTAAAAAGGAAGGAGTTTCTGACACCCGCTACAGCATGGATGAGCCTTGAGGACATCGTGCTGAGTGAAATGAGCCGGTCGCAAGGGGACAATATTGTTCAAGTCCACTCATGAGGTCCCTAGAGGAGTCGAATTCACAGAGACAGAAAGTAGAACGCCGGAGGCCAGGGGCTGGGGGAGGCGGAGGGGAAGTTTGTTCGTGTCTGGGGGAAAACAGCGTCCATTGGGTGAGATGGAAAGTGCTGGAGATGGATGGGGGTGGTTGTACAAAAATGTGAATGCACTGAGTGCTACAGAACTGGACACTCAAAAGTGGTTAAAATGGTACATTTTATGTATGTGTTACCACAACAAAAAAATTAAATTGCCATTTCAAATACTCCAATCAGAACATTTCCAAAAAGCTATTTAACAGATGTTTTTCCAAGAGGGAAGGTCGACTCAGGAACTTTAGCTGAGCCGAAGCTGAAGCTGAAGCTGAAACCTCCCGGGAGCTGAGGGCCAGGGGCTCCAAGACCCCTCACTTGCCTCCTGCCCAGCGAGGTCAGTCACATCCGTGGGCTCAGCAGAAGCCCCGCCCCCAGCACACTCGTGAATCGAATCTAGTCAGTCTCCATGGGTGGGAGCGGATGAGTTTTCTCTCTCCTCCTTCCCACTCTCCTGTCCGACAGGAGAACCCAGTGGACACGCTCTGCTCCCGAGGCCCCTTCCCTGGAAGAGAAGACGGAGATTAACAGAGACGGGACTGGAGCCAGGCTGGCTGGGATGTGCACGATCTGCAGTGGGACAGAAGGTGACAAAGGGCACTCATCACACTATGCTCTGCACCAGCCGGGAGCCTGCAGTCAGAGGGCGATACGCCCGCGTCCAGTAAACACAACTTGTGGGGCCTCCACCCACAGCACTAACACGGTCTCTAAAGCAAGCTGGCGGGCACACAAGATACGTCCAGGAAGGCGGTTCTCTCCCAGTGCTGGTGGGACTCCAAGGCCAGCGTGGGGGGGTCCACGGGCAGTGCGGAGGCACTGCAGCGACCTCTGCAGAAAAGCAGTGTGGCTGGGTGAGCAGGGGTGGAGCCAGCAGATGCACCTGGAGACGCAGGGGGGGTCCAGTGAGGCCACACAACAGCCTTATGTAAGGCAGGGGCAGGAGGAAAGGGTGGCGTAACCAGATGTGGCAGCGATGGGCAGGAGGGAGCAGGGGAAGGACTGGAGGAGCGCTGCTGGCTTATTTCCCACCTGCTGTAAAGTTTTCCAAATAAAACCAAAGGCAGTATTGACTGGAAATTTAGCCCATTTCTGTTCTCTCTAAATTAGAGAATAATTATAACCCCTAGTAAATTATGTTAAAACTTTACTCCCAAGGCTGAACAAGGAGGCAGAGGCAAGCATGGGACCTGGTGGGCGAGGGGGCTCCACCAGGCTCAGGGAGGAGTCAGGCCACTGGCCCCGGCGTCCTGCCACAGCTGCTGGGAGCAAACGTCCAAGGACAGCCCTCCAGCCACAGAGCGCAGGCTCCGAAGCCCCGTGCGGCCCCCTGCGTGCCACTCTCCTTAGTTAGTACCAAAGCTGCATGAAACACCTTTCTTTCTTTTTCTTTTCCTTTTTTTAAATAATGTAGCAGGTCTGGAAAAAACACTGTAGCCAGCTCATCTCAGGATGGGAATGAAAGTAAAAAACAACACCTGAACACAGCTGATAGGCATCTCACGTTAAACACCTAGAGTGTTCAAGGAGCGAAACAAATAGTTCCCAAGGACAGCTGACACCACCTACGAGATCAGTGTGACCTATTCCCAACCAGTCCCATCCCCCAGAGATGAACAGCCTCAGGGCCAGGATGGACCCCGAGGAGCCTCACCTGTCCAGCCAGAGGATGCCGACCCTCGTGCAGCTCCCACAACGGGCACCCACTGGCCAAGGGAGACCCTCCCCACTGAGGCCCGACGGTCAGGCCCCGACACTCCTTGCTGGTGCACATGAGCCCTGGAGGTGAGCCCCGAGTCTGACTGGGTTGGCCTTCACCTCATCCGGGACCTTGCCTAAGACTCCAGACACTTCCGGATTCCCCGCTGAGACTCCACAGCGGGCGCAGTTCCGGGTTTGCACCCCTCTCTGCCGACACTCGGTGGACACAGAGGGCATCACGGGCAAAGTATGCTGACTCATCAGTTCTGACCCCAGGCCACCCCCTCAAAGGTCCCGGGGTTTTGAGACGACACTTGTTCCTCTTCAAAGTCCCAAAGACATCCTTGCATTTGTCCACTCTTCCCAGCCAAAGACAAACCAAGATCCGCCCGTGCATTACATAATCCCTTCATAAACACAACGCAACAGGAAAAACGGCTATGCCTGCACCCCGAACGGCCAATCAGCCCCTTCTGGCCCCTTGCTGGCGAGGCACCAGTGTGTCCAATTCAATACGGCCAAGGGCAAGTCTTCACTCAGTGCCCTCTGGGGGCCAGGTCCACTTGCCAGCTCACTTTTTTAAGGTTAGAAATGACCAAGAGGTACCGTTTTCCTTTACCCTTTCCTACTTTGCTAACTGGAAGGACTGGGTTTCTCTGTGAAGCAGCACAGGAGATTCAACTTCCAAAAAGGAAGAGGCTGTAGTCCTGACAGTTATCAAAGCTGAAGAAAAGGACAAGAGTCCTTACAATTCTGGGTCCGGCTGTGTGTCCAGGAGGTGGCTTGGCTCTCCATCTCTCGGCTGAAGCAGGCGTGTTTCTGTCACCCTGACAGCTTGTTTATGCCACTGCTGACCTGCCCACCCCACCCCCAAAACAAGTAGGCCCAACAAGCAAATGCTGAACAAACAAAATATTCCTAAAGCCAACTTTACAACCAACACCTCGGCCACTTAACCTCTCCCCTAGACAGACCCTTCCAATTTCAGTCGTATAGAACTTAACAGAAGCTCCAGTTCTCACATTTCACATCAGCGTATCAACCAGAACAGAAATAGCATTTTCTTCTGTGTGCAAACAAGAAATTAAATATCGGTTTGTAATTTCGCAACTCTGTCACAAAGCCCATACATTATGGGAAACGAATGTTTCTAATTATGATGGAATCTAAACCCACTTTAGACTTAAAACTGATCAAAATATTCCACAAATATCATTCCAGATGTCATTAAAACACCATCACAGGAAAAAACAGGCAAATTACATATTATAAATTCAAACCTTGACACTGGCAGGTACTGAGCTGAATCATATGAAATGCTTGTGCCTCAATACTTAAGAGTTTAGCATGGAGAGGAAGATATACATGTGAGCATTTCCCTTGTTTTTAAATTTATCTTTTGTTAATACTTCAGTGTTTTGATTTGCCACGGTCTGAATTTTCCAAACTTTCTAGTCTCAGGTAGACTTCATGAAGTGCTGCCTGAATGAGCAGTGTCACAAATGGCTGGCACTTCAAAATTCACAAACTCAGTGGTGAAGTATTAACCAAGGCGAGCCTGGTCAGGGTCAAAGGCAAAGAGCCGACTTCGCGTCCACCCTCCCGCTCTGAGAAAGGCTGGTCTATTTATAGCTCCAGGCGCAAGTAGCTGCAGGAGGCCTGTAGCCAGAGGAGCGGTGCAGGAGAGCAGCCCTGGGGCTGGGCTTGCTCAGGCAGGTTTCCTGCAAGAGGACAAACAGCAGCTGCCTGGTGTCTGCTTGCCCCCAAAACAGGAGCAGGGGTTTGGCTTCTCATTCACAACTTTCTTTCACCGGCCCAGAGAAGTATCACCAGAAAATATTCACTCCTACAGCTCCAATACGTAGGGCGCTAGAAAGACCAAGTTCTATCAAAATAACTGATTCATTATTGCTTATTTATTGCTAGGAAACTGGAAGTTGTGAGATTCCCATCAAGCATTATAAACAGCCACCTCATGTTAAGTTTCTAGTGTCTGCTGCCTGCCACAGTCAGCCCCTGACATCCCATCCTGCCCGCACCCTGGAGGTCGCACCCTGGAGGTCCGGTCACAGCCCCAAAGGCCCTGAAGCGATAAAGCATCCTCGTCACCACACCCTTCCTGTGACTTGTTCTCGCCTCTGGAAACGCCAATTATCAAAATACAGAAAGCAAACACACCGACACTGAGTAGCAAACGTGCAGATTCACTACTAGTCTCCCTCACCCTCCCAGGTCACTAACACATGGAGGCAACAACCTGTCAGGGCCGGACCTGGAGGGCCAGGGCCAGGAGACCTGATGGGCTGGGAACACCCACCTCCTGCTCACCAAGGCTGGGAGCACTTTGGTGTTTGCCTCTGTGGACTTGATTTTGGCCTTTACACCCACCATAACCGAATGTCTAGTTCAGGATGGGTGAAGTTGCGGGGCTCGAGAAATGAGATCAGACCTGCCTCACACAGGACTGTCCTTTTACATAATCCAGTCACAATTAGACTAACCCTGTGAGATGCCTATGAAGGCCACACGGACTGCTAACCATCCAGTGTTTAACCCAGATGAGCTGGAAATTAAAGCTACCAGAAGGAACCAGCAAAACTGAAGACCTAGTTGTTGACGATCTTCATAACCTCGGGACAATAATGATTACTTAAACCCAAAGTTAAAAGCTCATCACTTTAACACTGTAACTTTTGCAGAAATCACTATAAATGAAATTAAAAGGCAAGTGACTATTGACTATGAGAAAATGTTTTGCATGTATTAAACAGAAATCAATCCAGATCAAATAAATAAAACCCACAGTCAGTATGAAAAAATAACAATGGAGGAAAAAGGGCAAAGATTAAGGTATGCAAATAGAAGTCCAAATTGCCAATTATATTTTTTAAATGTACATCTTCTCTAGTTAACAGGCACTTGCAAATTAAAATGAGATGCTGTTTCTCACCCAGATTGGCACAGATTTTGAGGAATGGATTGTTCAAACTAGGCAGAATTTAGTGGATGTTGGATTAAATGAGATAAAGAACCCAGACCACAAAGGCAGCTACTTTGAGACACACACCAAGCATTCCTGTCGCCTTTAGTGACTTGTCTATGTGCACCCTCATGACAGGTGTGCAAAAGAAAACTATAACTGTTATATTTAGAACGAAAAACCACTTCAAAAAATAACTAGCCAGTATATAGTAAAACTGCAAATCTCACAGCCCACGAACCCAGCAACACTGCTTCTGGATATATTCCTTAGAGAAAATTTCAAATTTAACTGCGTACAAGGAAACATATGGAATTGTTTGCTGTCACGCTGTATATAACAAGAAAAAAATAAATAAACGAATACACAAGGCCTCTTCAAATTATGAACCATCACATAGCATTTAAGACTGAACTAGACTTGAATGTATTTACATGGACAGAGTTTAAAAACACAAGTTGACGGGGGGAAAAGTGGATACACAGTGCTTACAGTATGATATATTTCTAAAATCAAACCACACGGCACTGTTATACCTTGAGGATGTTACAGGTGCACAAATACACAAGCAAACTCCACCCACAACAGTGGCTGCTTCCTGGGAGTGAGAAGCACAGGGGTCATCAGTAGGGCCTTGAATGTCAGCTGAGATATTTTCTTAAAAAAAAAAAAAGTTGAGAAATCAAAAGCAAACATGACAGAAGACTCAAATGTTATTTATTGGAGGTGACAAGGAATATGCCTGTTTTACCATTTTTGTCTTTCATTTTTTAAATTCTTCCAATGAAAACTCTCCTAGCTGTCAGGCCACCTTGGTAAACAGAGGCCTTGATTCTACTGTCGCCATGTCTGCTGTCCCAGGAAAGCGGAACTGAGAACTGCGGCAGAGGGAAAGGTAGCACTGAAGAGTCCCCTTATGTCTGCCCCCCAGCACCCTGCTGCATCTTCAGGAGGACTTTTTATATTTCCATTAGCAATTGTAAGAATCTGCCCTGAGCTGTAACTCCAGTTGATTTTACTCTGTGGCAAATCTCTGAGCTTTCTGACTACATAAAAGTCTTCTGTTACCCTCTGTTCCTAGAATGTTGATACATACATTACAGTGTCCCCAGAGACGACCCTGGAGACTACCACACAGCTTCGGCAGACTGACGCAGAAACGCCTCAAAGCACTAAGGGATGTCTGTGATCAATCTGGGCCTCACAAGTGTACAAAATGCAAAACAAAGCAAATGAAAAGGTAGAACTCTCTTTGCCTCTGTTTTAAAATGTCAAGTGAAATTCACTTGCCACATACATGACAAAAGGTTAATATTACTAGCATTCAATGAGCTTTTACAAATGTGTAAGACAAAAATAAACTCCCTAAGAGAGAAAGAGACCAAAAAATCACAAATTACAAATAGGGAACTCAAACGAGGAGAAATAAAAACGTCCGAGAAGCATCATAACCAAAGAGCTACCATTTAGGTGGTGAGGGCTTCACCTGCTTTGTCTCATTTAACCCTCAAAGTCACCCTATGGGAGCAGCACTTCCCAGTGACACTTGGGAAGGTGAAGCAGCAGAGTCCATGATCTCACAGCAGATAAACACTGATGACAAATCCGGAGCCTGGACCACAGAGCTTTGTGGCAGAGAGAAGCTGAGTGGCTGATCCTCCTCTGGGGAGGATTTGGGGAAAGAGGCCTTCTTATGCAGGCTTCCTGGGGGTGCCAATACCAACAACTGGGCAATGAGTATCTAAAGTGTTACTAATGTGCACACCTTACTGCCCACAATGCCACTTTGGGAAGCGCACCCTGAGAAGATAATCTCAGAAGTTGTAAAAGGTACGTGTAAGTCCCATAAGCTCCTATGAAATGCACAAAGGCAGGCCTGACAGCACTGTTTATAACAAGGAAAAACTGCAAACTTAGAAGTCTATCAGTAAGGGACTAGTGCATGCATAGGCAGTGGAACACTACGAAGCTTTTTTATACTAAACCGTCTCTAAGAGACCATAAACGGTATGATCCCGTTAAGTAAAAACTTGACGTGGCTCTGCATGTGAATACCGAGAGAAAAATGTTTTCCAAAATTTTATGAGTGGCTTATCTTTGATTGCAGGTATCTCCGATTTTCCCTTTCTTCCCTTTGTTGTCCTTCGTTGTTTGATTTTTTTCCTTGCCTATCCTTTTTACCAATATGGGAGCTTATTGAACGTCAGAGATCGTCAACGTTTAAATGCAGAGAGCCTTGAACTTTGGATTAAGTAAACCTTTCGTCCTGGAATTTGTTACAAAACTACTCACTATCCTCACTTCGGCCACCAAAATCCCTAAGCGAGGCATCCCCACCGCCTCACAGAGCAGGTCCTCGCCCTCAGGAGACCCTCCGAACACTAGGGCTCCCTCGGCTCCCCTAAGTATTCAAGTTCACCCTCAAGCGCGAGTCAGCTCCGCCCCCACGGTCTGGGGACCACAGACGTCAGCTTGCTCCCTGGCCTAAACCCAGCCCCAGTTCGCGTCACTGCCCTCGGCATGCAGGTCCCGCAGCCAGGGGACCCCTCACCCTCTCTGAGCACCTCACGCGGGCAGAGCCCGGTCCGCTGCCCATCCGGGAGCCCAACCGCGCGGGGACCCTGCGCCAGAATCTGTGGCAGGGCTCCGGGGTCACCGCCACCCCCGGCCAGGACCCTCCCCCTGGGTCCCCGATCTGCGGCAGGACCCCTGCCAGAGCCGCTCCCGGCCAGGCCCCCTCCAGGCCCAGGCCCCGCCCGGAGCACTCACCCTCCCGGCAGCGCCGCCTCCAGATGGTGTCTGTGTGCAGGATGCGCCGGAACTTGGTGCAGACCTGGGCCAGGCTGGGCAGATCGGTACCGGGCAGAGAGCCGAAGATCTCCACCAGCAGCTCGGGCGGCAGCTCCAGCAGGGAGCAGCGCGGGGGCGACGAGGGGCCAGCACTCCGGCCGCCCCCCGCCCCGGACAGCGCAGCCGCGCCCGCCTCGATGCGCTCCTCCTCGGGGTCCGTGTCTGGCTCGCTGTCTGCCGCTGCCGTCTCGGCCGGGCCCCGGCGCTGCTGGCGGCGCCGGCATCCCCGCGACGGGCCCACGCCGCAGAGACGAGCGCACACCGCCATGCCGGCGACTGACGGCCGTCGCGCCGCCGCCGCCCGTGCGCACGCGCCGCCGGAGAGCCGAGCCCGGAGCCGGCCGCCCGGCACGCCCCGCCCCGCCGGGGCCGAGCCCCGCCCCGCCGGGGGAGAGCCGAGCCCCGCCCCGGAAGAACCCCGCCCCTCCAGAGAGCCGAGACACGCCCCAAAGGACAGCCACGCTTCCCTGTCGTCATCTCGGGCTCCGCCCCGCCCGCCAGGAGAAGACCTGAGCCGTGGAAGCCTTGGATGCCGCCCGCCTAGGGTTCTTCCGTACCCTCTCTTTTCGGCCCTGCGACCCCTGGGCGACCCCGGCCTCCGCTCACCTGAGATCGGCTAAGCTCCCTCTGTCCCGTGCCCGGACCGAGCACGGGAAAAGAATGTCACCGACAAAAGTAGCGACGGCCTCCCTTTCCTGGCACAGAACTAGCACGTGGGCAGTTGACGCGCTTGACCCTAGGTCGGCCTTGAAGACCCTGCAGAGGACCACCCCCCTGGTGAACGCCCCAGGACGCCCTGAAAACCTCTCTGACGAACCCCCCTAGGTAGGCCCTGAGGACCCCCGAAGAACCCTCCAGGAAAGCCTGCAGGTCACCCCCCAGGACCGTTCGGGAAGGCCTAATGGAGTCCCCCTAGAACTCTGACTTGGACACCCCGAAGGACCCCCCCCAGGAAAGCCCTGAGGAGCCCCTGGAGAACCCCTAGGAAGGTTCAGGACACCCCGAGGACCCTTCCCCAAAGAACCCCAAATGAAGGCTCTGAGGACCCCGGAGAACCCCGTATAAATGTTAAGGACCCACCCCACAGAGCCCTCCCCAGGAGGCCCAAAGGAGTCCCCTCAGGACCCTCTGAGAACTCCCCCAGAGGACATCTCAAGGACCCCTCCCAGAGAATTCCCCAGGATGGGCCCAAGGGTACCCCCCACCCCTGATGGCCCAGAAGGGTCACAGAATGGGTGATTAGGGGGCCAGAGGAGTGATGCAAAATTTACATCACCTGGAACTGCTTAAGTCAGGTAGAACCCTGAATTGTGCCTGGGGTCAGCCCTTTCTTTTATCTAAAAGCTGACTTTAAGTCTTTTCTACCTTGCTTGCACTGAGAAGGGGAAATCACACTAGGTGTGTCCCTAGTAACCTTGTTTACTGTGCTCAGGGCGTGGGTTGAGGCAGACTGGGGTGGGGGTGTAGAGCACAAGAAGCCATCTCTGCACCATCTCTTCACCCGAAGTAGCTCTAAGAATGAGAAACTGGGTTCCAGAGGGGGAGGGCCAGGGGTGTGATCACAGGCTTATGGGATTATAGGGTCTTCCATTGTGTAGGCCCAACTCCTTTCTGCTCAAGACTGATTTCAATGCCCTGAGGTGCTGAAGCAACTGCCCAGAGTCCAGCCTGAATCTAGGAATTCACCCCAGTGTTTCTGGTCAGATGTGAGGTCTTACTACTCAGATAGAAGATAGTGACCCTGCCAGGTCCCTGGGCTCGGTCTCTAAAAGGTCGTGGCTATTCACCTCCACCTCCATAAGAAGGCCTCCAAGCAGAGAAGAGGGCTGCCTCCTCTGGTCCACACAATCCCTTAAACGAGGACGTGCATCTTCTGACAGAAATAGCAATGCTGTACTTCATAATCATGATCATCTCAGCTCCAGGCAATTGAAAAACAACCGTCCGGGTGTTTTTTCAACCCACCCTCCACCCTGTTCATCAGAACTCTCTTCCTTCAAATAGCAACACACAAACAAAAGCATATTCATTGCTTTACTCACCTTCTTAAACTATTTAATGGCCCCATTGACTCCTTACCATGTCACACAAAGTGTCACAACCCTGTCTTGACCTCCTAGGCTGGCCTCATTTCCTATGCCCACATATCCCTCAATGGGAGCCACCTTAGCCATGCCTCGCTACGTCTCTATCCCCTGTTCAAGATGTCCTGTGCCGGGAAGACCCTCTCCCCAGTCTGTGCAGCACCATCATATTGTTTTATTACAAACACTGGCTTCCTTTGGTGGCCCCTGTACTAGATGTATCCACGGCACGTAACAGATATGCTAACACACACCATGGAATCAGCAACTGGGTACTGACTAAATGTTTCTCGAATGAAAAAAGTACAAACTGGCTAGAAGGCTAAAAAGAGAGGAACATGAACCACACGGATTTAGAGAAGGCTGGTGGATTATCACCATCACGATCCCAGCCAAAAAGCCTCAGCAAACAAACATGCATCCACTAATGTAATAAATATTTACAGAATGACTGACTAACCCATGTGGTATGTTCTGTGTGGGTCCATAGATAGTAAAGCATGAGACTTGCCGCTATTATATTTAAATCAATTTTTTAAACCTATCTACTCCCTACTAGGTCCTATTAATAAAATAGCCTTTCTCCTCAAGTTGCTTAGAGTACGTTAAAACGTACAAAATAACTTGGTTAAATGTCCATCTTTGGAATGGTTAAACTGTGTTCATAATTTGAATGATGCATAATTCAGTGAAAAGACATATATCTGTATCTGTATATTCTTGACAGCAGGGACAGCTGAAGGCTGTGTACAATAACCCACAAAGATGTTAAAGAATTGAATTCGTGTGCCCATCAGAACAGAAAGAAAAGAATGGCCGTGAGAGCTTGGGAAATCCACGCTGGTGGAGAGGAACCGGAGAGGAAGACGGAGGCTGTAGGAGAGAACGGTCACACATTGAACCCTGCAAGCTTTGTGCCCTTGACACTTTTTCAAACCGTGATACAGAGCTGTACCCTTTACAAAGAATACTAGGAGGGATACGTTCATACCAAAGTGAGGAAAGACTGGGTAGAAAAGATCATGTGTTCCAACACCACGACAGGCCTGCAAGAATGAACTCTTTGTTAGTGAGAACTGATAACGTCTAAGGAAATAAAGTACAGGCCAAGGCATTTTTCAATAGGTTGCCACAGAAGCCATAGAAAGCAGTATTTCTTGGACTTAAGAAAACCATGTTAACCTGACCTGTGCTTGTTCTCAGAATCCAGATGTGGAAAATGGCATCTTGCCCGCTGCTCAGAAGGAAACGGTCAAGGTGAACGGAAGGAAGGGAAAATATTCAAAGGCTGAACAAGAGATTCAGGGTGTGAATTAAGAGGCTCAAAGGTTGCCTCCTTTAGTCTCATACATGGGCAAAAGCTGGAAGAACAGCTATCCTTCGGAATTTGTTTAGAATGAAACAAGCAAGCAAACAAGCCATCAGACCAGTGGAACCCCAGGCAGTTCCATCAGTGGCTACATATTCACTGAAGAGGTAACACTGGGCTGTTCGGGGGGATTTAAGATGGCCTTCCCGCACGTGCGAGTGTGATTTCTGAGTTGTACACCACAGCCGGAGCGTCACTGGGAGAGGTGGCACTCAGGCACAGGGCCTCTCTCGCTCCGGACAACCCCTCCTGGAGCCGGTGCAGACACTCCTAAAAACTGCAAGCTAAGGAACGTCAGACTCACAATGCTCCTGGCTGAGTCCTTTCTGAGAATAGCCGGGACACAGCTCTTGAGCAATACTTGTTTGTTTACTTGTGCTAAAGAGCAGAGATGACACTCGACTGATTGGAGCACCGGCCAACAGAGGCCCAGACCACAAGGAGAGTGGGATCTCTCCCCCAATCAGAAAGAGGAGGGGCGGGCCGGGCCGGCCAGTCTGAGGAGCTGAACTCATTCTCAGTGTGAGGTGCCTTCCATACTGAGTGTGGCAAAATAACCCGAATGCATTCTGCACTGCTAGTTAATGTTTCATGCCTCATCTAACAGATTCTTAGAAATAGCTGGACATCGTGGCTTCACTAATGCTGGGACGTCATACTCAATTTTAGGCGTTACCTCAGATCCCCCACGATTATGTTCATGTCAAGTTAGAAAAAAAAGGAATATGGCAAGAGTTATTTAAAACGGACGCTGGTTTTCTAGAATGATTATTTGATAGTTTAAAAGCACCATGAAGGGGAAGGGTACAGCTCAATGGTAGAGTGCATGCTTAGCATGCTCAAAGTCCTGGGTTCAATTCCCCAGTACCTCCATTTAATAAATAAATACATACATACATAAAAGCACCATGAGATTCCTGGAGAAAACTGAATAAATGTACATGACAGATGTGTTCTTTTCTACTTTATATGGCTTATTTCAAAGAACAGTGATAATTATGTTATTCATTTAAAAATAAACCATACTATGCTTACTAATAATGAGCTTAAAATAATTCACGAGTAATGGATTTACCACTCTGAATATTGTTCACTACATCCAACTTCTATTAAACTGTAATCTGAGGGCACGTGAAATTTTTTACATGCACTCAAGCATACTTGTTTTCAAAAGTGACATGAAGTTACAGGACTTCTCGACTGATTATTTGCATATGAATATAAATTGGTAAACAAATATAATTTACGTATTGTTTATTTCAATATGCTCTTCTTACATGCTCATGAGACATCTTGACACGCCAACTGCTTTGGATGATTCTCTGAGAAACCCAGAGGGGTGTGTGGCTTTATATTCAAGTAGGAATTCAAGGTAAGGGTGTAACAGTCACTGTAAATGTGGGCTTCAGTATGGGAAAACCCGCAAAGTGTAATCCTGTCCCATCACCAGCACAGCCCTTGAGGGAATCCCTAGGGCAGTGAACCCAAGCCCTGAGATAATTTGGTAAAGCTTTTTGGATGCCTAAGGGACCAGAAGATATGAAACTCTCCCTCCCTTCCCCCTACCTCCATATGCCTGACATTGATTTTTTTCACTCTTCTTGCATTTGGAACGGTTGTCCAACAAGAGAACGAAAAGTCTATTTCTTACAAAGTAGCAATTAAGCCAAAAAAGCACTCACCAGTCAATACTTAATATCATAAAAACCCAGGGGAAAAAAAAGCAACACACAGTCCACAGTCTCTTAAGACTTCAAAACTGATCATTTTGTGTTTGGCAGAAGGTAGGCACGTAATAAGCACTTACTGGAATTTATTCCCCACCCCACCCCCCCCAGCTTCACAGAATAAATACAAAACAAGCAAGATAGTACAGTTGGAGCTTAAAACCTTCCTTTGGAAACTTGGAAACCAGATAAAATGTTTAAAGTTCTCTTTATTAACTGGGTACAAGCAGAGATTTTTCCAGGTGAAGAAGTGTGACAGAAAGACAGGGCGGGTTGTGGGGGGACCTGGGAAAAAGACCCGTGCACAAAAGCACTATTCTTTTGTAAACAATGTTAGAATAAAGAGCTACAACGGACATCATTGTTCTGGTGGGGGCGGGAGTAATTGTACAAGGATTTACAGGGCACTTGGCCTCTCTAAAAAGAAAGAACTCCCCCTCCCCCTTACAAAAGGAAAGAAATCTCAGCTGCATTGAAACCACTTTGAGAAATATATTTTAGTATGTTTTACATGTTTGTATAAAAAAAATGTATGTTAACACAATCCAATTACTTTATCAAACAGGCATATAAGAAAGGCTTTTACAGACAAAAGGGGGTAAGTATTTCGAAGCATTAGATATTAAAGGGCAAAAACAGCGAAAGAATCAAGTGCTGCTCACATAGAAATATGTGTGTCAGATGCTGAGGTGGGCAAGGACTGAGCTGCTCCTGAGAGAACACGTGGAGTTGTGCAGCAATGTTGCTCTTCACAAATGAGCCCGAGACTGAGAACGCATAGGTGCTCGAGGTAGCTCAGCTAGGCAGGGTCTGAAAGACGGAGGGGTCTGGAGCCGGGTAAGGCTTTGTGTTTGAGGGCTGGAAATGCCCCTTCCAGGAGCCAAGCAGTGGACTCTGCTAGGTGTGGGGCGGGCCCCAGGTGAGGCCACCGCAGATGCGACAACAGAAGCCACAGCGCTTCGGGGCGCCCCGAAGCCACCTGGAGGCTGATGCCGAGGCGAAGCGCCGACCTTCTCCAAGGCCAGACTCTGCTGACCGTAACTGACCATAACTGACCATAAATGAAATAATGCAGTTGCGGTTCTTTTCCTCGTTGGGACAAAGTGTCAGGGAAATTATCGTTGGATAGTTTCCTTAAAAAAAGAAAAGAAAAGAAAAAAACTACCAAGTAAAATAAACCAGTCATAAAAATAAAAACAAAACAAAACAAAACAAAAAACACCAAAAAACTGCGATGTGCTTGTGGTGGAAAGCCAAGGAAAACAGACACAGAACACGGACGGCGGAGCAAGAACTGGCAGCTCCCAGATGGGTGCTCTCAGGACACAGTCACTCCTTTATTTTCAGGTGGAGACATCTTCAGCCCACCTGATCGGCGCGGGAAACAGGACCGAGGCCACGTCGCGGCAGCCCCGCCGCGGGGCAGAACCCAGCTTGCCAGCGGGGCGCGTATCCGCGGGGCCGGCTTGGTCCCGGACTCGCGCTCCCCGCGCCCGTCGCCCTCTGCCCCGCCCACTCGGCCCGGCCCGTGCGCGTGCGCACGACGCGCTCCCCGCCGCGCGCGCGCCCCGGCCCCGCCCCGGGCGCTGCATGCGGCCGGCTTCCGCCACGCCCGCCATGGCGGCGGCGTCGGCCCTCCCCCAGCCCCGCCTTCCGGGACGCCGCGCGGGTCACCTGACGCAGCTGCGGGTGGAGGAGACACAAGAGGAGTCGCTGTCGCCACAGTCGGAACTGTCGCCGCCGCCGCCTGGAGCCGTCGGGACCCTACACCTCGCCGCTCCTGCCCAGCCTGCCGCGCCATGCCGTCAGAGAAAACCTTCAAACAGCGCCGAACCTTCGGTGGGTGCCGCGGGCCGGCCGCTGACGGAGGGCCGGGGCCTCGGCGGCTGGGGAGCGGGCGGCGGGCCAAGGGGCCGAGGCAGGGGCCTGACGGGCGGAGGACGGCCGGGCCCCGGGGCGCTGAGGGACTGAGGCGGGCGAGGGGGGCTGCCAGGCTGAGGGGTCGAGACGGGCTGAGGCGGGGCTGACGGAGGGCCGCGCCCGGGGTGGCCGAAGGGCCGAGGGCTGCGGGCCTGGAGGTCTCAGGGGCGGAGGGCCGCGGGCCCGAGGGCCGGGGGCGCGGGGGTTCGAGGGCGCGCTCGCGTGGAGCTGCTGAATCACCTTTTGGCCCCTGGCGGGCTGTGGGCACCGAGCCCCATCAGCCCTCCAGCCCTGGGGTGTTACGGTTCCTCCGACACGCGCAAGCCGCGCAGGGAAGTCGTCCTTGGGCGGGAGCCTGGCCTGGACGCCGGGCTGGGACAGGCCCTTTGAAGTGGTGGCACTGAGGTGCAAGGGAGTCATCTTCAGGTAGGTCGTCTCGATCACATGTGGTCCCTTAATGCGTCGGGATCTTCGCGGAGGAGAGACTCAGAAGCCGTGCCGTCCTCATGCCCGCACCTTCCCGAGCAGCCCCGCACGGCGGGGACGTCTTGATCCTATTTGTGACACAAGAGATAGGGTGGGTGGCTTTTCTAACTGGCTTGCGACAGCAGTCTTTGACACCAGCGGTAAATCAGATCTCTCCCAGTTCGGGCTAGAATTCCCGCTTAGCTTATTGGCATTTGGTTGGAACTGCAAGTAACATCACAATACTTACTTCTCCGCAAAAGACCATGAGAAGGAAGTGGTTGGTGCCCCTCTTAAGCAAGACATTTAACCGCAATAACAGCGTGGTCTCCTCGGAGATCCTCGTATGGTGCTTGTTTATAGCAGCTGTAGAGTCCAGGTGGAGCAGGGCGGGACTAGGGCTCCTTCCAGCCACAGAGAATTTCCTGGCCTAATCTTCTTTAGGATCTTAAGCTGTGATACTACTGCTCTAGTTTTGTCTAGTTCCGTGGAGTCCAGGAGGCTGGGCACACATTTGAGCTTGGATATGATTTGGTAGATCTCATTGTTGATGATTATTTAATCTCTTGTGCCTGCGAAGCTCCAGTTACCGAAATTCACGTTGGCCTTCCGAGCATATATCCTTTCAGCCCCTCGAGGCAGTTGGTTGGTTAGCAAGACTTAGGGCTTGCCTTTTTTTTTTTTTTTTTTTAAGAGATTTTCTCTTTAGTGACTCTCCTGAACTAGTCAATATTCACGAACATTGCTTAGTTTATGTGCAGCCTTGAGAGCAGCATTTGAAGTAGATTTGCTGTTGTATCAGGCTACTGTCCTTATTGACTGGCATTGAAAGTTAACTGGGGATATTTGTATGGGAAAGATGCCCATTTTCTCATGGCTGAAACTATAGTTTCTTTTTGCTTTGAGTATTTTTAGGTTATTCTAGAAAAGTCTCTGAAGAAGGGTGGGTAATAAGAGTAGGAAAAGTAAGAATAACACCTTGTGAATTAGAAGGAATTTATTTACCCTGGAGCCTGTGGCCCTGAGGGTAAAGGCAAGGAATGCTGGCTCTTTTCTCCGTTAGTGCATCCATATACTGCACTTGTGGGCTTTCCTCGAGCTTTATTGAGAAATGACATTCATCACTAGGCATATATAGCATAATGGTTTGAATTACATATATTGTGAAATGATTACCACAGTGGGTTCAGCCAACATCCATCTTATATAGATAAAATTAAAGGGAAGTTTCTCTTTTCTTTGTTTTTTTATTTTGGGGGAGGTAAGTAGGTTTATTTATTTATTTTTTAGAGGAGGTACTGAGGATTGAGCCTAGGACCTCATGCATGCTAAGCATGCGCTGTACCATTTGAGCTATATCCTCCCCCTGAAAATTTTCTCTTTGTGTTGAGAACTGCCTTCCACCTTTTTAAAAAGAGCTCTTTGATGATCATTTTGCAGGAAAGTATCAAATATCATGTAACGGCTGCTGCCTTTCCTTGCTGTTGATTATGGTAATCAGCGCTGGCAATTTTCAGAAATTTGTAGCACAGTAAATGAGGAAAAATCAGTTCTTTGGAAGGACCTTTGTAGAACCAATCCTCCTTAACTTGTGCTGTGCTCTTTCCAAGTGAGTGATAAGGTTAATTAAAAAGTATAGCTCTGCTGATATATTCTAATCTACCAGGATCCAGAGGGTTGAGCTAGATCTTGGGGTTCACCCCAAAAACACTGTCTTTTGTGGCTGAAGAAACTGGGTGGGACCCTGAGAGGTCAAGATCATGGTCCACCTAGTGGCAGAGTCTGGACTTGTACTTTTAACCTTGTGATAGAAATTCTTCCATCCTCCAGTAGGTCGCCGACATTTCCTAAACATGAAGTACACCAACACTGAGTCAAGGGGCATAGTGTGTCCTTGCAGAAAATTTTATGAACTTTTAAAGTTGTATCTGAGCAAATTTTGGATTCAGTCTTAAATGTAATCATTTCACTCCATTTTCTTCTAGGGTTGCCCCTGTTTCTTTAATGACAGATCCATCTCCCAGGCACTATTCTGCTGAGATTCAGTGTTAAACCTAGATCTTAAGTTTCACCATTGATAACAAAAGGGTCTGCATGTCTCTGGGGGGAGTGCATTTGTTGGTCTAGAATAAGTGAACTTAAGCTGTGTCTCCCCTTGATGGATGGGATATTACATTTATGATTTATAGACAGATTGGGGAAAATATGCTTCCATTTCAGTGAATTAAGTCCTGGAAAATATATGTAAGTTTTACTTTAGATGCCCTAGGGAATTGCAAAGCAACTTTGCAAATAAAACAGCTTAGACTCCTATTCTGTTTTTCTTCTTTTTGTAAGGCTTATTATGAGTTCTTGGGGACAAGAAGAGGAATTTGGGGAAGTATATCTTGACATGGACTTGGAATAGTATTTCCATTTTACAGCTTTCCTTTCGTTACTAGCATCTAGGTGTACAAGCCTGAGGCCTGGGAGAGCACGGGCATGGCTAGAGCTGGGTCCTGACTGCCGGGAGCAGTCTGTTGAGAAAGGCAAATGATAAACAGATCTTCACAGCATTAAGAAAATAATTGAGTAAATGAATTGCTCTTAATGGGCCTTGGCTCTGTGTTGTTGGTAATGCTTTTGTTAAATATACTGTTAGCCTCTGAAAATGGCCTTCTGCTGAAAAAGAGCAGCATCGACAGGTACAATATTTACTTACTCTGGGCGCACCACTGGGTTTTCACTGCAATTGGCCAAGACGCTGAAGCGTCCCTGCGGGACTTTGGTACTGCTCTTTTCACCTTAAGGAAGTCACTCGACTTCCTCAGCTCCCCCACCTTCCCCCACCTTCGGTTGCCATTCTTGCCTTCCTTTTTGGACCATATTTTGGGGATAAGTCAAGATACATCTTGGCACTACAGTTTGACGCCTCACATTGAGACCAGTTTTTTCCTTCTCCACTTAGCAAATAAACTTGTTTCCTTATTAAAAAATCTCTTCCCCTTCTGCCTGAATAGTTCCACTTCTAGATTTATTAGGACAAGCTATTAAATGTGAGACATTCCAGGTCATATTAAAAGAGTTATTACTTATTTGCTACAGTGAATCAATGACATTGTGATTTCCCCTGGCTTCTGAAATCTACTGACGTAATAGAGGTTTTTGTTGTAAAGAGGTCTGATGGTAGAGCATCTTTTCTGGGCTAAGACAGACATAGGAACAGGTCTTAGAGTTGAGAGACAACGAAGAGGAATCAGTGAAACCCTCAGAAACAGAGAGGGATTCGAAGGAGGATGTAAAGGAAAACTCCTCCCTCTGTGTCTCCTTAGTCCTCCTTAAACACTGCGCTTCCACTTCTCACACCAGACAAGAGGGCTTTCCACACATCAAGCAGTTCAGCTGAGTATCCTACAGTTTAACTCATTTCCAGCACTACCTGATCCAGGGGGTTAAGGGCTCCATCCTACCTGGCTGCCCCCTCCCCAAGCCTAATTCAAGTGCAGGTTGTTCTCTGACTGGCTGTAAATCAGGTTCTAAGACCCCCTCACATTTGAGAGTGGCTCACAGAACTCAGGAAGACCCATTAACTTTTAGATTACCAGATTACTGCAAAGGATATTTAAAGGATAGGAGTGAAGACCCCAATGAAGAGACTTACGGAGAGGAGTCCTGAGTACAGGAGCTTTTGTCTTTGGAGTTTGGTATGTGCCACTCATGCCACCTGGAACCTCTCCAAACCATTTTGGGTGCTTTGGAGGCCTCCCTTCTTAGCATCATTGGCCAGTGGTGGTTGGCTCAGTCTTCAACCACCTCCCTCTTCCCTTGTGGTCAGGGGGTGGGGCTTAAAGTCCCAACCTGCTAATCTTTGTTGGTTCCCCTGGCAACCAGTCCTCATCTTCACAGGCTTTCCAAGAGTCATATAAAACTCAGGTGTGTTTGGAAGGGGCTTGTTATGGATAACAAGAGACACATATCAGGAAATTCCAGGGGTTTTGGGAGCTCTGTGCCAGGACCAAATAATCACTAGATTTATCTTTAGCCTCAGTGAATAGAAATATGAGCTGGCAGGAATCTATGAGTCTGCAGTCTTTGTAGCAAAAATGTTTATATTTAGTGATTTATCTTAGAAGCTGATACAGAAATGTTGGGTGGGAAAATAGAAGTTGTATGTCCATATTTGAATATAGGAATTATTTCAGTTTGGGGGAGGTTGGAGGGGGTGGGATAGTTAGGGGGTTTTTTTTGTTTTTTTTTTTTTTGTTTTTAAGGGAAGTACTGGGGATTGGACCCAGGACCTCACGCGTGCTGAGCACACATTCTACCACTGAGCTATATACCCTCCCCACCTTCAATGGTTTTTATGAAGAATGATACTGAAGTGGTTTCTTGAAAATCCAAACAAAATTGGCAATGATGTTAGGATTAATTTCTTTGTGTAGGTCGTAGCTTGACTCCACTTACATTGTTACATTATTGAGAACTGGACTTGGCTTGGCTTTTTTTCCTGTATTCCCCAAAAAGCCTAGTACAGTTGTTGAAAATATGAAGTGATTATATTAAGGCATAGAATACAGAGACTTACTGAAAAGTATTCAGCAGTAGACTTTGTGCTTTAAACTTTTTATTTCTTTTGGGCACTGACAAACTATGTAAAACTCAAATAAGGTATTTTTTTCAATATTCTTTTCTTTTGGGTAGTTTTTAAAAGCACTATATCATTAAAAAGCTGGAAGTAGTAACACTGCATTGAAGGGTTTATTACGGATATTTATACCAACTTAGGCTGGAAAATTCATAAATTGATGGGCGGTAGGAGGCCTTGGAGGAAAGACTGGTAATTGTATCTAGGACCCTGGGGTCCCAAGCCCTCATTTACTTGATTTATTCTGTATTCCTGGTCTCATGGCATACCACCTGATAGAGCCGTGTAATTGCATGTTGGTTTCCATGTAAGTTGTCTCTGTTCTTACATGCCAACCTTTGCCAGACATGAAGTGTTAGTGTTTGGTTTCTTTCAGTTCTAGGGAAGATGTCTTTGCTGCTCAGCTCTGCCACAGCTAGGGATAGGTGAATTCAGATATGGAAGTCACCAGGGAAAATTCATGAAAGAGGCTGCATTTTGGCTCTAGTAATGCCTGTGTTTCTTCTTTTCTTTGCAGAACAAAGAGTAGAAGATGTCCGACTTATCCGAGAGCAGCACCCTACCAAAATCCCGGTAGGTAGTCCGTGCTTCAGTCCGTGTATGCAGAAGAGATCACTGTTTAAGCGCAACTTCAGTACAGGGCTACTGTGTGCGACTACGTAGCAGGAGTTTCTGCAGGAATCCGCAAACATGTAGCCCCAGTGTGTTAGGCTCATGACCTAGAATGGAGACATCTTAATGTACTAGACAACTTTTTAATCTAATCATTCTGCTTCCTCCTTTGCTGCCTTAATGGTATACACTTCACAAATCAGATGCATTTACCTGGGGATAGAGGGGCTAGATCTGTTGGTATTTTATCAATGGAGGATGGTATCCACACACTTCTAAAGGATTTAAAGATTTAACCGTGACTACACATTTTAGACTGCCTGACTTTGATGTCCCGGAGAATTCTCTCCTTATGTTTGTTATGTTCGGTTTCTTTGCAGGAGATGGGAGGAAGGACATTGCTCTTGTCATGTGTAGAGGCCTCAGATGCTTATTGCTCTCTGCCCTGGATCCTTTGGTGGTGGGCCTTAAATAGGTTTCTGCTGAGGCACTAGGTCTGGAGAGAAATGGCCAAAGGGAACTTTTGGTCTCAGACAGAGGCTGAGTTCAGGCTCTAGGTTCAGGGTTACTCAGTGACCTTGGGCTAGGTACCGAAATTCTGGGAAGAGCTACCATATTCTCATCTGTAAAATGGGGAGGGAAGACCATCTCAAGCGGTTGCTGGAAAAATTTGCACAGTTCTAAGGACGTGATTGTTAGCCTGCAGACCACTTAGAGGAAACTACAGCTAAGTTCTGTAGAAGTTTCACGTTTGGCTTTCTGACTGATGATCTCATACCAAAGTGAGGGAAGAGATGGGAGATCTGTGAGGTGGGGTTTGCGAGGTGCACAGAAGAGGGTGGGTCTGCAAAGCAGTGTCACGACGTAGGATTTTGTAGTTCCCTGTGTTCCATGGAGTGGTTGGAAATTTTAGTATGTCCTTGCCCTCAGGGTTAACATCTGGTCTGGGGATGAGTCTTTTGGGGAATTTCCTTATTTTTAAGGTTTTCTTCACTTTGAGCACCCGCTGTGTCTGCTTGCTAGCGGGCACTCGTTGTTGGGAACAAGCGGCCGGCCTAGCGTCTGCCGGCGTTTGTCCCACAGCCTCCTAGTAAAGTGTGAATGTCTGCATACACTGAGTCCTCTTTCTGCCAGTAGTTTTAAGGGTTTTTGTTTGTTTGTTTACTGGTTTGTGGTTTCAGGTTTTGGGGGTTTTTTTGTGTTGCTTTTTTTTAACAGAAGTCCCATTCATACCTCCTTGTACGTAATAATCATGTTCTGAACGTACTTCATAGATAAAGCTAATGATTTCAGCAAGGAAGATGATGGCAGCTTGACTTGGCTAACCTAGAAAGAGCCTCATGTTGGCACCATACAGCGGCACTAAGTACATACAAACTTCTCCCCTCTCCTAAATATTTCCCATTCCTACCCTTCAACTTTCTGTGACAGGGTAGAGGGTTGCTGTACATGGAGAGGGGTGTCCATGGTACTTAGTGAACAGGTAGTGGTGAGACTCAGGAGCAGTTAGCAAGCTGCAGTCAGCGACTGTATAGTATAGTGGCTTAGCACTAGAAAAAAAAATTATTTTTTTACAATTATAGAAAGGAACTGTGACAAGGAGCTAATGGGTTTATTTCAGTACATGATGTGGAACTAATTTTGTTCCCTGCATAGTTCAGGATTCTTTTAAAACTCATTAAAGAATTATCAAGGATACTTTATCAAAATGACAGACCCCAAGCCTCTTTCTGACTAGGTAGTATGTTTTCATGTTTCTAAATAACGGTTCATAGCAAGGTTGCTCTCCCTACCCAGTAGCTGCTGCACCCCCCTCCCTGGAGGTAGCCCCACTGTCCCTTGGGCAGCGTATTTCATAAGGGATGGAGTCCAAGCTGATAAATGAGCTTCAGGAGAATGAGGAGGAGGCTGATGAATGCTGTTTTAAACCCCATTTTGGCAGGTGCCAGCTACAACATGGGAAGTATTTTATTTATTTTTCATTGTAATGGCCATTTTAAAATCACTTTTCTGGCTTCTTTTCTAGGTAATAATAGAACGATACAAGGGTGAGAAGCAGCTTCCTGTCCTGGATAAAACAAAGTTTCTGGTGCCTGATCATGTCAATATGAGTGAACTCATCAAGATAATTAGGTACTTAAAATCACCTTTTTATTTCTTCAGGTAGCTTCTCATTCTTTCAGACTTACAGATAAATGTTTAGTTCTGATAAAAATCTGTGCAAACTTAATGAAACTAGAAGACGTTTCATTTCTGAGTTTTTGTATTTCTGAATCTCATGTCTGTTCTGATTCTCTCATCATAACGTCTACGTAGATGTTGTCTCGTAATCTGAAAAGTTGTATGAGTTTTGTGTAACAAAGTCAGTAAAAGACAGTGTAAACTTAGTCCACTGGTAATTGCACCAGCTTAGATCTTAGTTTGTAAATTATATTTTGAACTATTTTTCACACATTAAACACTGGTGGGTATTCAGGCAGCATACTAGTTTAAAACTGGCCTCGGGAGTATAGTAAGAGTGACCTAGCAAGGATTATTATCAATACTGATCATGCATCTAATCATAGAAAATACCCTGTGCTTTATGAGGAGAACTATCCAAAGTCACCGTCAGTAAGGCACGCACCCACCTTGGCAGAAGCAGCGTTCAGAGTCTTCATGCTTCCGTGGGTGGAGTGGGTGGTGGTCTCACACGCCCTCCCCACATACTGGTGTCTCAGTATTTCTTCACGCTTCCTTCAACAGGAGGCGCTTGCAGCTCAACGCTAACCAAGCCTTCTTCCTGTTAGTGAACGGACACAGCATGGTGAGTGTGTCCACACCAATTTGTGAAGTGTACGAAAGCGAGAAGGACGAAGATGGGTTCCTGTATATGGTGTATGCCTCTCAGGAGACTTTCGGAGTGAAATTGTCTGTGTAAGACTAGAAAAATGCGTCTGTTCTAAAATCTTTTTAAACCCTTACCAAGGAATGAAAAAGGGATGTTACCAGCTGAGGTCAGGCCATCTAATCAGATCATCAGAACAGCAGTGCTCCTGCCTAGGAGTTTTAGGGAGTTGTTTTTGTATTTCAAGCAGAAAAACAGCTCCAAGTGAGCACACTCAGCTTTGGAAAACTATTATTTAAGCTAGGCTGTCTTGTTTTCAAATTCAGAAGTTTAAAGATAAAATACTTTGCACTCTAAGTTGCCAGTAAGATAGACCGTCAAGTTATTTTAATGCTCTTTCCCCAAAAGGAACTTGCATTTTGAGCATTCAGAGAGACATTGTCTTCTCTCTGCGTTCACAGAACCTGCCAACTTTTTGTAGGATTTCTACTCAGCTGGAGAAATCTCCCTAAGGGGATTTTTAAGCATAAGTTGTCAGGCATAGCCAAATCCCGCCACCCCTCAAAAAACCCTACATTTGCCATAATAGTTGGCAGAAAGCAGGGTGGGGGGGGGGGTGAGAAAACTGAGCTGCTGTTGATGGTTCCTGATCGCTAATGAGTGTATTCCACGTCCGCGCTTAACGTTATAATGTTCACATTTGGTTTGTTCTCTAGACAGTAACACAGAAAAACACTGCTTAACAGGAACTCTGAATATAATTTTGGTTAAGTTTCTTAAAAGGCCTGGAGAAAAAGAATGACATTTCTTGTGCTTTGAATAATGATCTGTATGAGCCCAAACCGGTGCCTGCTTTGGTGAACAGCTACGTCACTTCCTTCTTTAGGACAGAGGTAGAAAACTACAGAACGCTGAGACTAAAAGCATTAGAATTCAGACGCATTTCCTCTACCTTCTGGCTTAAAAGCTGTAGTTGATCCATGTTTTATGTTAAGTATGGGACTAAAATGTTACCGTATTTTTAATTTAATTAAGAGTATTTCAGTTGTCACTGTTAGGTCAGCAGCCATCAGAATTCCCCCCTCTACATGCATGTCCGTCTTGAAAACAGCAAAAGGAGGACTATGCTCTTCACGAATATTAACGTCAAGTTCCATTTTCCAAGGCCAACTAGAATAAATAACCAACACTTCCTACTACCTGCATGGGATTCACTCTCCACGTGGGACTTAGCACAGAAAGGCCTGTGACCACTTAGACTACTTGTAGCAGGTCACCATTTACCCTTGTGTATTTAGGTGTGTGTGGATCGCCTGTATCTGTTAGTGGAAGTTATTCCCTACAATGGAGGAAGCAGCAGTATCACTGCGTACGGGCCCTTGACCCCAGCAGCTCCTCCTCCCATTGCATGCATCTGTCCACATGGCTAACTCTTAATATGTATATTTTTACATTATGTAAATTCTTCATCAGCCTGTCTTGTTTAGATTGTATACATCATTATATCTGACATTCTTGTAACTACTGCGTGATCAATAAGATTCCTAAAAGAAACTCTGCTTTTTAAAGAAAAATACCATGCTAAGAGGGGTGATTTGTACCCCAGATTAGTGGGTGGGCACTCTATTTATAGGATCTTTAAAACAAGTACATTTTTAATGAACTAAGGTGAATAAAGGCACAACTAAAAACTGTCATCAAGTTCAATTGAATGGATCAATATTTAAGACTTTCAGTCTGTATCATCCAAATCCAAATGTGGGTAATATCCTTTCTAACAAGTTGGGAGGCTGGTTTCACCGTGCTGGGAACAACCGATGGAGGGACACCCACCTCTGAAGTTCTCTGCTTTGTCATGGGCACCTTGCTTACCTCTCAAGAACTTAGACACACCACAAAGTATGGGGAAGGAGGACAGATGTGGGAGGGACCTAGGAGTTTTGTGGAGATAAACCCTTGAAAACCTGCTCTCAGTGAACAAAGTACAGCAAACAAAAGGCACCGAGTGTGGGGGCCGCGGTCCAGAAGGCACTGTGTGGTGCATGGCACTCCCAGTGGCCGTGTGAGGAGCTGCAGCAGGTAAAGATACAGTACAGACACCAGCCAAGTGGCCCGCATAGTCACTTGAAAACTCTGGACCCAACTCAGATTGAAATAGGCACTTAAATGTTTGTGGAGGGGGGTGGGGGATAGCGTAAGTGGGAGAGCACATGCTTAGTATGCACGAGGTCCTGGGTTCAGTGCCCAGTACCTCTAAAAAATAAACCTAATTATCTCCCCCACCTCCCACCAAAAAAAAAAAAAAGTTTGCAGAAAAATATAGGGAGCTAGTGGAGGAAATGCTTTGCTTCCCTGAGGTTGTTACTCAGCAGATGTGCACACGCCCCCCCACCCTGACCTGGCCTGTACGGTCCCCTCAGGAGAGCACAGACCCTGGAGGTGACCAGACAGGAAGGCCCTCCCCATCCAAGGGGCTGCTAGCAGGTGCCAGGTGGGACCAGCTGTCTCCTGATGCCGTTTACCTGCCAGGAGTGTCTTCCTCCAAGTAACCTCCGGTTTGACCAAGAGAAACTGGGGGCTCCTGCTGGAGGAAAAGCACCAGAATTCTCCCTCTGGGGCCTGGCACTGCTCAGGATAGCACCGCAGTCCTGGATTGGAGATAAGAATTCCAATTTGAAAAGATGGGAGTAAAAAAAAAAAAAGAAAAAAAGAAGTGTGCTTCATAGTCTATGAGACAGAGACCTAATAGATTTTTTAAAATTTTTTATTTTCAGTACATTAAATTTACTCATAAAAACATTCTAAAAATGTACAATTTTTTCCTTTTTAACAAAGTATAATAAAACATAAAAACCCCAAAAACAGAATACTTGACATTTACAATTCAAAATCAAATTAGCAGAATATTAAATATTTACAAAACTATATCTTTTAAAAATATTTATAAAGTTACATGCAGTTTTATAGAATTGACATAAAAGAATGGCTCAAAAATGGGAGAATTTTCCTTCATTCCTAAAAAGAAAATATGTCCAATAGAAGCTGTGAAGATTCTTGAGTACACGAGGTCTTCAGTTTCAGGACCAAAGCCTTTGTCTTTGTGCATCTAAGAACTTCCCCGCGTGCGGGGCTTGTTCTAACACAGGGATGGACTGGCCAGCGCGCCCCTCCCTCCATTAACAGTGTAGTGATGTTGACCTTTGGGCTCAACCAGCACAGTGTAGAGTGTTGAATTAAGACACTCACTTTCATTCAGAACCTCGGGACTTTTCAGTAATTAAGCCTCTTCAGAACCTATGGCTTTAAGTGTCACCTGCCTCATTCTTTGGGAGTCACCTGCACTTTGGAAAGGACGGCCAACCTGCTCAGGTCCCACAGGCCCATCCCTGCCGGGATGGGTGGTCCAGCTGAGCAGGGTCACGGTTTCCCTTACAACCTTTAAGACTCTTCAACGTGTAACGCCATCGGTTATCAGTATGTAAAACTAGCAAGGCATCAAGTAAGCCATCACAGAAGCAGGGAGAGTGACAAAATGACAGGGGGCGAGCAGGGGGCGACCCGACTCGTGCTCGGTGAGTGCTCCCTGGCAACACTGGAGGGGCTGGACTAAGGCGAGCCTCGCCAGCCCGGGCTCCACGGAACGAGCTGCAGCCGTCAGGCAGTTACTGCCCCGCGGTGCGCCCCTGTACACGTTGTGCAGCGTGAGCGGGCTTTGTGGGCTCCTGGCGATAAAGGACCTAGAATTCTAAATAGTGAATTAAAATACTGAACCGACTAACTACTGTATTAACAAGCTGACTCCTGTAGCTTTTTGGAGATTATAGGTGATGCTGGTTTTTAAAATACCCAATCGCGTATCTGCTTTCAAGAAAATAGCTCTCTCTCTACGTGCTAGCTCCCATTTCCTCAGTGCTCTTTAGCAGTTAAAAGGTTTAACATTTATACACCTTCCGATTTTCAATGTTACCATGAAATAAAAATTAGAAAATAAGGTAGAAAACTGGATGTTTTGCTTAAAAAACAAAGAGATTAGTGTTTTATCCCAACATTGTATTCTACTTGAATCTGTACATTCCACTCTCCCCATTCTTGGAGATGAAAAATGGGGCTAGAAACTTTAAAATATGACAAATTACACAGAGCGGAGTGGCTGTGCCACACCTACCTGCTGCCACAGCGCCTGGAACCTGCCCACGATTTCAAGAAGATGGGTAAGTAGCTGAAAGGGTCCGTCTGACCTGTGTTTCTAGCTGATGAAGATGTGCTCTAAGGAAATGCCAGATGACCTTTAGGCTTACTGCCTGGTTGCTTTCGGAGAGGAATTTCATCAGAGAGAATACTGCTAACAAATGTTCCCAAGTATGGGATTCACTCGGGAAGAGGTCTCACGGATTGGCAGCTGAATGCCGTGTGTCCTGTCTCAGACTCTGAATGGCCTCGCTGGAGGCATCACTCTGCACACGCACTGGCCCAGACAGCTGGGAGCTTCTCCAAGACCTCTGATGACTGGAACACAGTCACAGTGTCTGAACTTACTGGCCTCAACTTGAGTGTCATACTTAAAACCGAAGTTTGTTTTAATTTTTTGTTGTATTTGACTCTACCCTCTTTCATATTTATATTATCAAAATAGTTAGAAGGGTAACAGCAGACACTTTCATCCCCCAGTACTGACCACTAAAACCAAAAACCTAAATATGATTTTTTTTCTTTATGAGACAGTTTTCAACAATTGCACTGTGTTGAAATAGGATTTATTTAAAATATTTCTTTGTTTAAAAAAACCAAAAATTTTAAAAGTTTGGCTTTCAGCACATATCTAGGCCACTGTAATGGCCTTCAGAAATATTAAAATCGTAAACATCAATGAACACTCCAAGTCTTCCTTAAACACAACACGACAAGCTCCAGTCTAGTACGCTTTAAGGCAAGGTTGTGTCAGTTCTCATTATCTTGACATTTTGTAGTGTTTATAATTTAAGAGATCAATGTAACAGTCCCCCCAAAAGCTGCTGTGAGCATCATCATTACTTCAAAACCATATGTAACACTGTGTACCAGGGAGAGAGTACAGAGGGCTGTCAATTCTGCATTGCATAGAAATGAAACTACTAAAATAAAACTCTACAAAACTCTACTAAAAGCCTTTCATTAAAAAAACGTAGTAACTTTCTGCTTTAGTTCCCATGAAGCCAGGAAACTGAGCTCACGTCACAACGCCTCAAATTCCACCGCATTCTTGTGAGTTAACACCAATTTTGCACGAGGCTGATTGTCCCATTCCAAGAATGGTCCGAGTATTGTGATTTTCTTTGTTTAATATTCAACTGGAAAAATCCCTGGGCAAGGCCTTACCAATCACTATTTTAATATGGAAAGCTGTAGCATTTAAAACAGTATTATTTGAGCAGAAAATTCCCTTTAGCCTTGAAGCTTTAAGTCCCTAAATTTCAGACCAAAAGCTCTCACTGCAGTGGGGTGAAGCTGAGAGCTGTGTGGTGGGCTTGATACAACTAGACTTCTGCAGATCCTGTGGCTCTGTCCTGTCGGTGTGGTCTCTTTCAGAGTCTTACCACTTTCTATTGTAGTTTTCCAGGTAATTTTTAACAGAACTACCTATTGATACACAGTCTAATACAAAAGAAGTTGACAGGAGAAAATTTCAAATCTTTTGCTCATAAATTATAGGACTGTATTAATTGTTGTTGAAATGTCTGTCTCGAGTGTGAATCCGTTAGCAGTAAGCCTTGGGGTCCTCGGGGAGTCCATGGGAGATAAAAGAACTTGCCACTGGGCTAAGGGCGTGCGGCATCCACCAGAGCCACTCACGAGGCTGTGCTGCTATGTCTCTGCCCGAGCTCCTCTGTGTGGAAGACGACAGGGCTCAAAGCTCTGCAGGGCTGGGGAGGAAGGTGTCCTCAAAGCCTTGACAACTAGGGATTCTCTGGGACTTGGACCCTTAGAAATTAAGTTGTTGCGAGTAACTATTTCTATCTAATAACGTAGTTTAATAAATTTATCTGCAGAAAAAAAATTGAAAACCTGAAACTGCTACAAGTGTTTTAAGGAGGGAAGGAAATACTAAAATCTCTGTTGTGTACTAACTCATGTAGCCTGCTGGTGCCAACTCTTTAAAAACGGATTCTGAGTGTCTTGCACTGACTGGTCTCAGGGAGTCTGTCTCCCAGAGCTGCAGAGATTGGCATCAGTTTACATTCTTCGGAAGTGCAGTCCTTAAGAAGCCCAGGGATTAGTGCCTAACCACTTTAGGAACGAAACGGAACAGAACAGAACAGAACAAAGGCGACATTTTCCCTCACCAGGGGCGTCAAGAGTCCGACTGCTGGAGCTCCACCTGGAAAACTCCGGCCTGCAGCTCTCGATTCCAGCCTCACGTAGCTGCCCTGGAATTACGTGTGAGCCTAGAAGGACCAATCCTGGCAATGCTCTTCGGGGGACGGGAGGTCTCTGCATTGCGACCAGCAGTGGAGGTGGCCAATTCTCACCCACAGTGGAGACACCCACTAGGCCAGTCCTGACATCAAGCTCCCATCTAGGATTTGGCAATAAAACTGAGTTTGATGCATTCCTACGCTAGGTTTTCTATCCAGTCTAGTAAAAGTAAAGCACCTTTGGATTAAAAATATTAAGCTCGATAGCAACTAGACTTCTCAGTTTTGTATTTAATTTTCCTTAGGTCTCCATGGCTTAATAGTGTTCTGCTGCCAGAGAAAAATATCAGTCTGTGGAGTCCAGACTCTCTGCTGGAGGGGCATATTTCAACCTAAAAGTACCTGGAGAGGGGGGAGAAAAAAGAGATCAAATTTGAATCACTAGAATTACTGCCATGAACTGTCCAAAGTTATTTCCAGAGACACTGGTCAAGACACTGGGTCCGGAAATCTAGACCACCTGCTCTAACCACACCCAACTTCCCTCCCCCAACCCCAAACTGGACAATACTTTTTAAGTTTATCAAATCAGACAAGGAGTGAAATGACTGAAGAGTTCCCACTCCATTTCTTCACTCTTTGGGAGCTCAGACGGCACGCAGCCCCCTTCCCCAGGACAAGGGCAAGGAGGCCTGGCCACCACCACGGGGTCCGGGGCCCTGGGCTCACCGCGTCAGGAGACGCAGCACAGCTCTATCAGCAGGGGTGGCCGCAGCCCACAGTCACCCCACCTGCTGCCTGTTTGTCTGTAAAGCTCTCCAGGTGACTAAAGGGCACAGGCAGGTCTGGAGCAACCCTCAAGTCTCCAGAAAGCGAGTGACTGACTCTCCACGGTTGCAGCGAGCAGTCACAGGCTGGAACCAGCCTGCCCAATGCCAGCTTCATCTTCCCAAGACAGGCAGCAAGAACAAACCTGGTGTAGTCACTACAGCAGACACACACTGGAATCTGACTGAAGGAGACAGAGAGGAGGAAAGGGGCAAGAAAGAAGATGCAGCCCAGGGAGCGAGGACACCAAGCAGCCACAGCCACAGCCGCCCTGGACGGCGGGGACAGAAGCAGGGACAGCGAGTTCCCTCTGCAGCCTCTGAACTCACGTGCCACGCCCTCGGTTCTCAGGTAAACGCCGGCAATGGCAGTAAATCACCCACACTTGCTCCCCAGTCACGTGGCGCCTCCGCAGCCAGCTGGCCGCGCTCCAGAACCGGGAGCAGGCGGAGGTCGTAAAGACAGTCTCGGAACCAAAGCAGCCCCATCGGGGCTGCACAGCCTATCGACAATTTCATGCTTTTGCAGAGAGCATGTGAAAAATCACTGTTTGCTTTAGAAACAAGAAAGCTGACTACCATTTTCAGTAAAAGGACAGCCCTGTCTGCCCTCTCCTCGGGCGCGCCGCACTGCTAGCCTCGGGAGCCTTTACCTTGCCGATTGAAGTCCATGGACGGCTGCTTGCAGTCCTGAGCGCGGTGACCGGTGGCCCCACAGTTGTAACACGAGAGGTTCCCGCTCTTTTTGTGACTGGAACCATTGCTACTGCCCACCAACCCCTGGGCCTGGTAGACGCCCGCCGCCCCCGCCATGAAGTTCTGCACGGGCGGGACGGCGAAGGCAGACTGGCCGCCCAGCACAGGCTCAGGGCCCACGCCGCTGCTGTAGGGCGAGTGCACAACCGGGAAGGCGCCGCTGCCATACTGCTGGGCGCCCACGTAGCCGCTGCCGCACACGGGGCTGAAGGGCAGGAACGGGAAGGGGAAGACGGACGGGCCCGAGAACGGGTGCTGGAAGTAGTTGGCGTAGCTGACGGTCAGGCCGCTGGAGCCGCAGCTCCCGCTGCAGCCGCACGACGTGCAGACGACGCAGCCGGGCGGCGGGGCGGGCGCGGGCTGCTGGGGCGCTGGCTGCTGCTGATGGTGGTGGTGGTGGTGGTGGTTCTGGGCCGAGGCAGGGATGTTCCCGGGGGAGCCGCCGCCGCTGCCCCCGCCGCCGCCGCTGCTGCTGTAGAAGCTGCTCTCGGGGACGGAGGAGAGCGCAGGGCTGGAGCTGGGGGCCGGGCAGCTGGGCCCGGGGGCCATGTTTGCGAAGGACGTGGAAGGGTGGCTGCTGGAGGCGGCAGTGTTGCTGTTCGCACAGAAGCTGCCCTGCAGGGGGCCCACGGGCACACTGCTCACCGCAGAGAAGGCAGCTTTGGTGCTGGCTGTGTACAGGGCAGTCCGGGGGTTGATTATTGCCGGGGGCACACTTATTTGCACGTTATTAGAACAAGAGGTTTGCCCGGAAATGGCGGAATCCGCAGGGACAGATGAAGACACCAGAAGTTTGATGGGCGGCCGGGCCACGTGGAAGACGGTGCTTGGCGTGCCCGTGGCGGTGCTGCTGGTCTCCACCACCAGGGCCGGCTGTGGTGCCGGCTTCATCACCCTGTCGAGCGCGGACGCGTGGACAACTTTGGTGCGGGGACCAAAGGGGACGGTGGGTGACACGGAGCTGCTCTCAGCAAGTCCAGGGAGGACCTGCACAGGCTGATGCGGGGCGGGCGTGGGCAGCACATCCACCATGGCACTGCCGAAGCCCTTGTCCACCTTGACGCCGCTTCTTGGTCCAGAGACTTTATTCCGCTCCTCGAGAGACAGCAGTGAGTGCACAGAGGACGAGAGCAGCTTCATGTCGGCGCCCCCTCTCTCCGCCTTGTGCACGGAGTTCAGCATCCGGATGGGCGCGATGTGCGAGGCTGCGGGCATCATCTGGGGAGGCAGCGGGTGGTGGCCTGATGGACTGGACCCTGCCTCGTTCTGCACAGGGAGAACCTGGGCCGTGGGCCTGGCGGAGCTGGACGTGAAATGGTTCAGAAGCATCACGGGCTTCTCCTTATCCGGGCCCTCCAAGTGGATCTCCACACCTAGAGTCGGAAACAGGGTGTCAGCACACTGCCCGGCTCACCGGGCCGGGCCGCACAGGCAGGCCGCGTGGGCATCCTTACGTCGGTCGTTCTCCTCTGCGCTGTCCGAGCTCTCTTCCCGGGCCTGCACCCCCATCGGGCTGGGTGAGGAGCTGGAGCACTCCGAGGAGCTGCCTTCCCGGGCCGTCGGGTGAGGGGGCTGCTCCACTTCCACCCGCAGTGCTGCGAGAAGGGACAAGTGACAGTCCAAAGGTGGCGCCCAAGTCCAGGCGCCTCAGGACGTGGAGGGGGCCATGCAGGCAGCATTGACTGTACCCTCCTCACCCCCTCCAGGCACACCTGTTGCCCTCATTTTCACAGCCACCCGAGGAGGCAGGGCGACCCTGCCCCGACTCACACAGGGCCGAGGCTCGCAAGGCTGGCCCTGCGGCAGGTGCACCATGGTGTGCTCTTGGCCTCCCCAGCAATCGCTGCAAGATAAGAAGGAAGGGCTCCCAGGGCAGCGAGGCGCTACAAAAGCAGCTCGGAGACCCCCGTTCTCTGAGGCCCAAGGACTTAAGACCTTTTCAGTCAAATAACCACTGAAAAGCTACGATGACATATTTTTCTTGCCAGCTTACTGTCACTTGTGGTATTTCTAGGGCATAAGGAAAACAGCTGTCCACTCCACCTCTTCCTGAGGCGAGGAGGAAGGCAGTAAGGACCTCCAGATGGACCCACCTGCAGGGCAATGACCTCAAATGACCTCCCTGCACGTGCCTCTGGGGGCTGAGATTTTCATCCATTTCCTGTACTTCCTGCTGCTTTGCTCTCAACATAGTCGTTTCTAGATCTAATCTTTTGCCCAGACAACCTCAGGCGAGTCACCAGTCTCCAGCTTCTAACCCATACATCCCTTCTGTTTTCCCATGGTAGAAGCTACAGAAGCTAAAATAATGAAAAGTAACTGTAAATACTAGAAAATGGAACTGGAAATAGGGCAGGTCTGAGGCTCATCAGCAGGACGGCAGGCCCAGGCGCCCGGCCCACCCACCTGCAGCATGGTTGCTTCGCACGGTCTGCACTGGCCCCACGTGGCTGGTGGGGGGGACGCGGGCCACTCCGCCGCCGCTGGCTGGGGGTGGGGCCGAGGGGTTCAGGCACCGTTTCTCTGACTTCTCCCTGTGCAACAAGAAAGCATAGCAGTACACAAGTGTTCACTTCCACTGAAGAACCTTTCAGTGTTCCACAAACTCTGCTTAAGTACACATATTCCATAAAAAGGAGATTTCCATCCAAATAATCTCCAGGGTGGAAGATAACGCATTCTGACTTAGATTCTCTATCAAGGGCCTTTCCTAGCAAACCAAGCCGCATTTGTAGCATTTTTAAAGCATTAATTAAGGTTTGATAAGCTATCAAAAGTAACCCAGTCACTGACAGTTCCTAAGCCCCAGCACCCGTCCCGCGTGTTGACGCTGAGACAGACGCCCGTCTCACACACGATCTCACACTCACTTCTCCAGCTCCAGTTGGGTCTTGAGTTTTTTCTTTGCTCCCATGGTGAGGGACTCAAATTTATTTAGATCTTCTTCCGTAAGGCTCAGAAACTTACACAGAGGAAACAAATTACAAAGTTAATAAGAATGAATTAGGATTCTGAAAACAAAGAATCTGTAGCTTAATTTAATAAATGTATTCTACCTCTAGGACATGTGAACAGATTGAGCCTTACCTAGACAACAGAAGGCCAGGGAACACTAAAACATTCACTCGCTAAATGATTTGGTGTCCACGGTTCACAACACAAGACACTCACTCACTTTGCGTCTGAGGGTCCCAGGCTGTGTGCACGGAGCCTGCATCTGAGCAACGGCTTGGTGAAGACCCGTCCCCTCAAAGGGACGTGCTGTGCGGGCCGGTGACTAAAGACGCTGTTCTACAGCCTCGACTGCTGCAGAGATGCAGCTTGTGGACATGTCCCCCCATCCCAGGGCTCCCCCATCAAACACACGCCATTTGTCCTCCCACAGACAGGAACAGAATCTTCTTTTAATGGCTCTTTCTTCTTGAAATCACAGTCATTTTAGGGACAACAGAAACTGTTGGGTAGCAAGTGACCCAGAAAAGTAGATGCCATCCGACTGGAATGGCCACCTAACCCACTGGCCTTATACTTAGCAAGAAGATGGTACCTGGTTCTCAGACATGGTCTTTGATTTTAGCCATTTCAACTCATACGTTAGACTAAAACTTTTTAAACTTATCACGACCAAGGTTAGTAAAATCTGTTGGTTTTAAGATTTACAAGTCCTAAGCTGAGAGTATTGCAAATACACTTAAAATTTGTTTTTTATTATGCAGTAAAAGCTTGATTTCTAGACTCTTCAGATTTTTGGACAAAATGTTACAAAGATAAAAGCCACCAAGTCACTTTATCCAGCAGGGGGCGCTCAGAGTTCAGATACCAGGTACAGGTCTAATTTACTTTCATCACTGACAGTGAGACTTAAGCTATTTCAAAACTTTTTAAACAATGAAAAAAATGCTCCTCATCAAAACTCTGTATTATAAAAAATAATTTCTATGTAGGATCGCTTGAAAACCATCAAATTCACTTTTTTTTTTTTTTTTTAGCTCTATGACCCTAACTGAAGAAAAAGCACCAGACAGCCACCTCCTTGGATCAAAGTACAAGGGGCTCTTGTAAAGTCGGCTTCCTGAGCTGAGCTCCAGCGCACGCACTGGCCTGCACTGAGGGGCGCCTCAGAAAGGGGCCTGGGTTCCAGAGCTCAGTGCTTCTGCCTGCAGTAGGGCTGCTGGGGACACAGCATCCTTCAGGTCACACGGAGTATCTAATCTGTGAAGATCCCAAACTGTCTTTAAAAAGCTGTTTACAACTGTGCTCCAGTGTTTGCTTCAGCTGCAGGCAGCCTTCAAATTCAAATCCCCAAACACCTCCATGCACTCCCGGGACCTGGGGCCTGCACCTGCCAGTGTCACACACCAGGGGATGATCTCCACAGCATACGCATTTCAGAAACCCGACTCAGTTCTGCTAGGAACAAGGTCCGAAGAAAGACTGGTTACAGGAGAAATGAGCAGTGACCAGCATACCTTCTCCATTGTGAGCTGCTTAAAGACGGGGTAGTACTTGTGCAAACGCAGCTTCCGAAGCCAATCTAAAATCCCATTTTGCTCCTGGGTCTGAGGGGCCTGCAGGCCGGAAGGCATGAGGATGGCGGGCGAGGTGTCCATCTGGGCCCGGTAGGCCAGGGCTGAGCCCGCGCCCCCTGCATGCGAGCAGTGGGGCAGGGCGGCCGAGCTGGCCGGGTGCTGCATGTGGTGCTGGGCACCGCCCTGAGAGGACGGGATGCCGGCCACTCCACACACGGGCCTGCGGGAACAGCGGACAGGTTGTCTTCATAGGACCAGAGCCTCCCCTGGGGACACCACGAGTCTGCCCCTGCCGGCGGGGCAGCCCTGCGTCTGTGCTGGTGTCCGCCGCTGACGTCAGAGCCCTCAACCCAGCTGCTGCCTCTGCCCAGCAACTGCCAGCCCGAGCTTCCCATCGGGAGGCATGTGCGTGTGCGTGCTTGTTCGTCTGTGTGCACCCACCTACCCGCTGTGCTTGAGAATACGTGTGTGCATGTATGTGCATGTACCAGAGTGTGTCAACCAGACTCTGGCTGAGCTGCCTAGTCACTTTCTGTGAGTCCTATCACAGGATGATATGGATAATCACGTATCAAAACTAACTCCAAAAACTTTAATATTCAAATTAATTTTTTTTTAAAAAGTAAATCCTAGAAGGTTGGAAGGAGCAAAAGCACCACTGTCTGTCCGTGCCCCTCCCACAGTAAACTGCAAGCCCACGTATTTCCTCCGTGCTTACACACCAGGCAGAGGGTGAAGAAGACAGTCAGCACTTTCAAAGACCTCATACAGGGTGTGTGTGGGGGTGTGTGTGTGTGAGCGTGCGTGCGCCGGCTGTCATGTGAGCACATTCTAACCTCAGCTGTCAGTCGGGACAGGAACTCTGCCTGTCACCTGAGCTACCTCCATCACTGCCAGGCTCGCGCTGGTGGAGGACCCCTACAGCAGCAACTCTGGCCCTTTATGGGCTTAATTGCTTCTCAAGGAGCTTTTATTTTATCTTTTTTAATAGATTTACTTATTTTTGGCAGGGGGAGGTAATTAGGTTTACTTATTTATTTTTGGAGGAGGTACCAGGGATTGAACCCAGGACCTTGTGCGTGCTAAGCATTTGCTCTACCACTTGAGCTATATCCTCCCCTATCCCAGGAGCTTTTAAAAGTGAAGATTTTCAGAAATTCTGGCTTCCTAGAATGTGCAGGGCCCAGAAACTGGCATCTGCAATAAGAGTCCTTGGGAATTCCAATTCCAGGCATTCAGAGAACTACTTTTGTTTTTGTTTTTTTGTTTTTTGGAGGAATCAAAAAGTGGACTACCTCTATCTAATTCTCTCACAATGATTCAAGACTAAGGCCAGAAATGGCTTAAGTCTAAAAATGATTATTTACATGCAATGAAAAATAACCTCTGTTACAACGCTGATCTGAAACGTGTTTGCTGGTTACAGGGTGGAAGTCTCACCTTCCAGACACGCCCATCATGGTACCGACTTTAGAAAGGGAAGGGTTGCCAGGACCTATAAATTAAAACAAATATCATAAAGTTTACAGACAATAAAAATGCTTCTGTTTTTATTTACTCAAATTTTACAAACTCACTTGGACTTTGAAGCTGTTGGGTGGGAGATGAAGTGCTGAAAAACTTCTTAACATGGTCATTTTTTAATACGTGAGAAGGTAAGGAAGCCAAATACCTAAAAATTAAACAAAGTGCTTTTATCAGCATTAAAATGTATTTCCAAAAACTAGTTGGGAGAGAAATTTTAATTTTTGATTAAGAGAAATATGTATCAGAGAGAATTAAACAGAAGTGCCTTAACCTGTACTCTTCCTGCTTTGCTTCAATCTAACTGTCCTCCTTTACACCGTACTGCCCTGTGTGAACCGAGTTCTCAGGGCCCACGATGTGGCCACGAGCTGTCGTGAGCCAGCATAATCACCGCTGTCAGTCACCACGCTGCACTCAGACGTCGGTCCTGGGTCCTGGGTCCTGGGTCCTGGGTCCGGGCCCCAGGGCAGGCCTGCCCCTCCTTGCACATTTACACAACCAGTGTGTCAGGACACAGTCAAGGGTCCAGAGATACTTGGCCAGGGAGACTTTTTAGTTAGGTCCTAGGTTTAACCTGGAACAGTCTCACCTTTCAACTAACTGTATGACAGAAACAGTGATCAGATTTTATTTCATTAAGTCTGTCAAAACTATATTAAACGGTGGCATGTACTTTGAAATTCCTTTACTTATATCCTCAAAATCATGGCCAGGTCTTTAAGATCCTCCAAATTCTCCACAACTGATGAAAATCTCTAGAGGCAAAGAGGAGACACAAACCAGCCAGAGCCACGCGTCACCAAGGGAGCACCTCAGATGACCGGCAGTCACGCCTGGCCCCGCCTGGCCCCGGCCCCGCAGGCGGCCATCAGTCACCTGGGCGGGTGAGGAGCATTACCTCAGGTCCGCTTCCAGATCCATGTGGTTTCGCTCTACATAAAACGAATCTGGGCCAGCTAAGCAAGGAATGAACTTCTCCAGATTTTCTTCGGGATACAGCTGAGATAACTGAAAGAGATGAAAAGGCACGTGGACATCAGAATCCACCTTACGTGAGCCAGGCCTCCTCACCCTGAGAGGAATGTGGGCAGCTACGAGACGGTGCCGTCGCCGGTGTCACTCAGCAGACTGCTCTGCGAGCTACGTGGGGTTCTGCGTCCATTTGGGACGCACAAAGCCGCAGAAGAACATCGCGCTCCCACTGCGACATCAAGCAGCAGCTGGGACGGGGGCAGAGCTCAGGGGTAAGAGCACGTGCTTAGCGTGCATGAGGCCTGGGTTCAGTCCCCGAAACCCCCACTGGAAAAGCAGCAGCAGCCCGGCACCCCACACAGCTGTGCCTCCTCTTAAGTCCATCCCCGAGTGGAGAGGCAAGGCCACCACCCCCGAGGAGGGGCAGGACCCAAGCTCCGTCTCAGCCGCAGCAGAGACTAGAAGACGTGGCTGCCTCACGAGCAGGAAGAGGTCGGCGGAGTGTGGGTCAGACAGCAGTCAGCCGGGACCCCGACACGGGGGTGCGCCCCCATGCCAGCTCCCTCCTGCCAGCAGAGACTGCTGAGCGCCACCACAGGCAGCCCAGGTGCAGGCTGGCTGCCCCTGGGGGCCAGATGATAAACCCCACGCCTTTCCCTGCAGCCTGCTCTCAATCTGAGCCCAAAGCCCTGAAGCCGCTACAAGGGGGACAAGATTGCTCCTGCTCCCAGAGCCCAACAAAACCCCAAGTTTCCAGGGATGAGGCAGAGGCCTCTCCTGCCTCTGGGGGAAGAGGAGAACATCTTCCTAGGACCAGGTTACAGGCAGAGATGCCCTGCTTCTCGGGAAAGGTAAAAGCGAAACCCCTGTGACCCTCAGGACAGGGCAGGAAGCCCTCCTGGGCTGGGGATCCCGCACCAGGACAAAACAGGGTCAGCCGCTGCTGGAGAAGGAAGGGGCAAGGACACTGAGAAAGCCCCCAAAGACCCTGTGTCTGGAGCCACGGCTGGACCAGAAATGGGCAGAATCCTGCCCACGCCCACCACAAACCCACCACCAGCCCTGCAGCCTCCCCCGGGGAAGGAGCGGTCAACGGAGCAGGGAGACCCCTCTGTGCCACAGGAGAAGTGGGACCCCTCCAGGCCTCACTTGAGGTTAAGGGCAGCAGCAGGCCTTTCCCGGGAGAACCGGATGCCTGCGGTGCAGCGGCAAACCCAAGCCCAGCTCCGCTGCTGTCGAGCTCATCCCGCAGTGCTCTGACGGATGCAGCAACGGGCCCACTTCTAGTCCAGTGTCTAAACACCATATCTAACATTCAGTCAAAAATCACAAACCAAAAAAAAAAAAAAAAAAAGCGGGGAACAAAACCTGCTGTCAAGGTGATCATCGGAACCAGGCTCAGGTACGACCCAGATGTTGGAACTATCAGACAGGAACTTGAAAACAACTATAAAGGATTTAGTAAAAACAAATAAAGTAAAATAAAACAAAATAAAACAAAGAACAACATTCATGAACCAAATGGAAATTTCAGCAGAGAGACAGAAACTTTATTAGAAGTCACATCAAATGGAAAACCTAGGAAAAACAAAAGAACAAGAACCCAAAAAGCTGCGGTACTAGAGAAGAAGACTTCAGCAAAGTCAACAGGCCCGTCAGCACCCTGGGCAGAGCTGAGGGCACACAGGTGAACCCGACGACAGGGCAGTGAGAGAAATCACCCAAATGGCCGCGAGCTGTGGCCGGCCTCAAAGGTCAAGGCACGCCACTTGAGGCCCGTGAGGACAGGGACTGGGGCAGAAGAAGTACCTGAAGAGACGATGGACAAGAAGTGTTGAACATTACTGGAACACAGCAAACAAGATACCTGGGAAGGGCAGAGAAGCCGAAGCCAGGTGAGCGTCAGCCCCTGCCGACACCCGGCCCGCCAACATCAGCTAGTCTGGAGACACCGCTGTTTTACAGGACGAGGGGGTCGGCACTGGGGGGAAAGGGGGCGCTCCCAGTGGTGCAGGGGAAGAACGGAGTCGGGGAGGACCAGTGACCCTGGAAACGCTCTGGGCAGTTCTCCAATGCCTGCCAGCCTAGAGGACGGGCCTCCTCACATGCCCCTCGGCTTCTCAAACTGGAGCCATCAACTGGATCTCCTACCGGACGATATCCTTCACGTTATAACCAAAATGCAAGCTACACTGTGGAGAGGTTTTAGATGTGTTATTCCATGTACGGAGGTGACTTTCAGACGCATGGCTGTGGCACGACAGTGGCTCGCTGCTGCGGCACAGGATAGGCCAGGGGACATGGGTGTGTACCCGTGTGACAGAGGAAAAGAGTACTTAGTTAGTAGTGGACCCTGTTCTCAAATGGTATTTGCTGAATCAATTTAAAAACAAACAGAATGTACATCGCCTGTATTTCAATTTTCAACAAAAAATACTAAAAAAAAAAAAAAGATAAAAATGAACAGGAAAATCCAATATAAACAGATAAAAGATATAAGTGGAAGCAGTGAAGTCCCCGACCCCACTCCGGCAGGCGCGCCCCTGCACAGGGAGCGTGGGCGAGGCCCTCAGGACCCGGCGTTTGTGCAGCACGCCTCTCAGGGTGGACCTGGACTGGACGGCAGAAAGGGGGGACTGCCGGCACCTCTCGAGCTGAAGGAAGCAACCACGCAAGATCCTCTGCAGGACTGCCACCCGCGGGGAATGAGACCCTTTAGATTTTGATAAGAGCCCTTAAATCAACTTACCTTTGAAATAAATTCCGTCACTTCAGAGGAAGATTTGGTTACTGATGTTACTGAAGAATCAGACCACAAGACCTTAAAAACAAATAAACAAACAAGCCTTAAAAACAGACACCACCACATACTTAATGCACAACAGCCCTGTCCAGGTGTTCGTGGCTGGTACAGGTGCAGCAGTGTGACAAGCCCTCCTGTGCCCTGTGAGTGGACTGTTCATGTACCTTTGACCTGCTACCAAAAGACTGTTCACGGAGCTCAAGTCCACCAAAGCTTGACTTACTGTTCTGTGCAATTATTCAAATATCCCTGATTTACTCAAGCATGGGGTCTAAGGCTTCCTCCTCAAAGTTCTACAAAGTCATTGATGATTTCAAAGGCGTGTGTGAACCAGGACACCTCATCTCAGGCAGACCTCCTCTCCTGAGGTCAGTCTACGTGACTCTGGGTGCGGAATCAAGAACTTGCCAGGAACGAGCTCACTTCTCCCTGCAGGAAGTGCTCACTACACGCTGGGTGCTAGGGGCGCTCGGTGAGGTGGGGCAAGGGCCCTGCCCTCGGGCATCTGACAGAACTTGGGTGCCGTGGGGGTGAACCAGGAGCCACAGGCCAGGGCGGTCAGCACCAGAAGAGCAGAAAAAACCTTCCATCGCAAGGCGGCGAGGGAAGAATCTGGGGGGGCTCACAGAGAGGTCTCTCTGGAAGAGCTTCTGCAGAGCCCGGGATGTCTGCTTTCCCTTGCCTGCACCTCTGACAGCGAGTGGCTTTATTCCATGACTTCACAAAGTCCGTCTTCCCAAAGGGACTGCAAGCTCCCTGGGATGCTGGCCCTTCCTCCTCAGGGTTCCCAGCACTTACCACAATGTTCACTACCAGGACGAGGGAGAAGGGAGTGAGCACGGGGCCTGTCACAGGGCTGTCTTGCTCTGAGGAGGGCACGAGCTGAACTCAGGAGAGCGAGACAGACAGGGGACGGGGTGGGAGGGGGGCAGGGCCCAGAACAAGGACGGTTAAACTATGAAAGAGGATCTTTTGCCTAAAATCTAGAAGAAGCCACTGGAGGATTTCAAGTCAGGAAACAACATGACCACTGTACTTTATTACCAAAAGGAAAGCATTATATTTGCACTGATTTAGAGGAAACAGAGCTTGGAGATATCAAATAACTCTCCTGCCCCCTTCACCCGCCTTCACCTACTGAGAAGCAGCACAGCATGTTTGCTGACTGTCTCCCTGGGCCCGAGGGGCTGGCCGACTCTCCTGTCTGCTGAAAGGCTGGCCGACTCTCCTGTCTGCTGAAATTCACAGAGTCCCTTTCTCTTCTGGTAGCTGTCACACCACGAAACAATGACTAAGGTGTCAGTTTCATCAAGCTCCGGTAAAATACAAGCCAGGCAAGGAAAAGGACCTCCCTTCTTCATCTCCGAATTCCCAGCGCCTCCCAGAATTCACCAAGGCAAGTGCTGGCGTTCCTTGAATGAGCGTGCTGTGCCATCCAAGCTCTACCTACGCTAAAACGAAAATACCTAAACCATCTTTTTCTGTCTGAAGTAATCAAATCTTATAATAACACTAAAAAGAAGTTTGGGGGAGAGTGAGCTGCTACCCACATAAAGCGCCGTTAATACCCGTGATTAAAGGTGAGAACTCTCTAACATTAGATGCATGACTCGAAGCACTGCTGACATCGTGTGTTTTCCAAAGTAAAATGCGCTGCATTCACATCGCATGAATGCATCCTCACCCAGCTAAAAACGAAATCCAACACCCAAACAGTGAGTGCAGTGTGGACAGACCATTCTGCGCTGCAACAGTCAATCTGCTTCCCTGACAGCTGTGTATTTAAACAGGTACAAATACTCCAGGTTGTCTACTCCTGATACGTTTTCTTTCACTTCCAAACCTAACACTTGGACCTAACACTTCGGCCAAGGGCAGAGAGAAAGCAAGGACTGGACAGCGGGGGTCCACTTCCAAGCTGAATTCAGCACCACTACCCTCCACAGCTGCTGTGGGTTTATTTCACCCACCCACCTGTGCCAGGGGAGGGGACAGGCCCCGGGAGGGCATGGCTATGGGAGAACAGCCTCACATCACGCCAGGGGCCAGGGGCACGTGTTCCATCAAGCCTAAGACGGCAGCAAGCACACGCGTCCCCACTGTCTTCTGCACCAAGAAGAAGCACTGCTAACCAAAGGATGACAGGTATTTCTCCCTCACCTGTGCGTCCTCAAAGAGCCGCTGAGGCTCACTGAGACAGGTCTCAGCCTATCTCAAACATGCACAAGAAAGCAAAATACACACAAAACAGTAAGTCACACTCAGGATTTCTTCACACTGCTAGCCTGATTCCTCTGACTCACTTCCCAACTCAGTCCTCAGCACCCACTGTCTGAGCACAAGAAGCGGAGCTCCCTGCACTCGCACAGGAGACAGCTCGGGCAAGGCTCCTGCCCACCGCTCATGCTGCGCCCAGAAAGTGAGCAGGTGGCCCAGTGCCACCAGACCCGCCACCAGGCCGCTGAGGAGCTCTGAAGCAGAACACAAAGACAGGCGAGCAGTCACACAGAACAAGACCAGGGGCAGAAAAGGAAACTTAAAAAAAAAAAAACCCTCAAAACTATCACTAATAGTCTCTGAATTAAGAGAAGCAAGCATAGCCAAGAACAGGATGCTATGAAAAAAGAATGGTCAGTGAACAAGAGTCCTTCATAATGGAAAATGGGACAGAAGTGAAAAATTTAGTTCAAGAGATGGAAGATGAGAAAATCTTCCATAGGGTAGATCAAAAAACAAACAAACAAACAAAAAAAACAAAGGAAAAGAAAATAGAGGGAAAAAAAAACAACAAAAACCAAAGGACAAGCTCCTAAGGAAGCATGACGCCCGTCCAGAACTGTACTCTTAGGCACATGTCATTTCCAAACAGGCACAGACACAGAAACTGTACCTCCCCAGTACTCCTTCTAAGAAGCTACTAGAGCAGATACTAGCCCAAGACAACAGATGACTGGGGCCCGAGGAGGGGGACCCCCCCGCAGCCCCACAGGAGAGCCGCCCCAGGCTGAAGCCCGTCGAGCCCAGGTCGGAGCAGGGCCACAGCTCCAAAGGGGAAACCAGCCGAAAACAATCAGGGCAACTTCAGGACTGAAGTTGTGTTACAGGTACTTTTCCCCAAGCAACAAATAACCAGACAAGAAGAGGGAACAGCAGGCAAAACAAAGGACCAGAAAGGAAAAGCACTAAGCACAGGCCATCTGGCCCCAGTAGCTACAGTCTTCACACAGTCAGGCTGCTTATCACACAACCACTGAGGGAGGGTATCAAAAGGAGCAGTGCCTCGTGCTCCTGGTGACGTATGCAGGATGAACGGGTTCTCTGCACGCACAGAGGGGATGAGAACAAAAACAAATTAAAAAATAGTTGCCAAAACTCATCCTTAGCTAACAGTGCTAAAATACTCAGAGCAGTTAAGATTGTTTTGAGATGAAAAAGCAAACTTTTAAAAAAAAGATACAGCACTAAAATGTAACGTCTGGGTTCTTGATGAAGAATAGCATAAAAAGGGTGGGTTTTTGAAAGTCATTATTAGATGCTGCTCCACAGTTCTTTCAGAGTCAGTAAACACTCCAGTCTGCTGGGCATTTCGAAGGTCTCAGTAAATCTCTCGATATTTTTCCCCTCCCTGTCCTTCATGTGTAATAAATATTTTATTTTTTTTAAGTAAGTTTTGTGTGTGTGTCTGGAATTCTCTTTCTTTATCGAAGTACAGTCAGTTACAACATGTCAACTTCTGGTGTACAGCATTACATAAGTATTTTTTTTTTAAATCTTAGTTATTCAACAGTGAATAACTAAACAGTGAATTTGGGAAAAGCTGGTAAAATTTGGACATTTCACATGTACATAGATACAAACTAATTTTACAATTTAAAAGATTCTGTCATCTGCTTCCTGTATACTGATTTGATTTCCTCAATAACTAGTAACTAGCAATTAGACTTCAGCAAAAACAAAACCAACTCCATGAAAAAGAACAGGAAACTCAAACTTATGTCTTCCTGTAAAATAGTAACCTTTCATTTGTATCCTGGAAAAGAATGATATATTATAAAAATTAAAATTAGAGATAAACAAGGCTGAGAAAACGGGGTCGGGGGGCGGGGTCACTGACTTCTTCCTGAATTAGTGAAAGCTGTCGGAAAGGACTATCTCTCGAGTCTTCCTACTATTAGCAACAGACTGCTACACCTCACTGCGGCAGGGCAGACACTCCTCACGGTTCTTTGCTGTTCTGGTCACAGTACAATGCTATTTATTTCCATGTTTAAAAGACAACCTATCTAAAGGACAATTTATTTAGCCTCGTTATTTAGGGCTCTATAGACAAAAATAAAGGTTTAATTCTCAGTAATTCAAAAAAAAAGCTTTAGGGGGCAGGGATAGCTCAGTGGTAGAGAGCATGCTTAGCATGCACAAAAGGTCCTGGGTTCAATCCCCAGTACCTCCATTAAAAAAACAAACAAACCTAATTACTACTCTCCACAAAAAAACAAACAAAAAACGTTTTGAGTTACAACTGACAACGACATGCACGTATTTAAAGCATATAATCTAATCAGTTCTGACATGTATACATCCATCAAACCATCACGCTCACTGATCAATATAACGAACATAACACCACCCCCAAAGTTTCCTCCTGTCCTTTCCCAGGGAGCTGCTGATCTGCTGTCACTGAAGATTAGTTTGCATTTAAAAAATTTATATAAGTAAGCCCATACAGTATAAACTCTGTTTTTGTGGGGCTGGGGTTCTGGTTTCTTTCACACAGCACAGTTACTGAGTTTCAGCCATCAGTAATTCACTCCCCTTTACTCTGAACGCCCCACCGTATGGACATGATACCAGTTTACGTATCGATTCTCTTGGTAACGAATATCTGGGGTGTTACAAACAAAGCTGTTACAAACATTCATGTACAAATCTTTGTGTGAACATATGCTTTGGTTTCCTTTGGGCATCTACCTAGGAGCAGAACTGAGGAGTCACATTTTAGGGACATGTTTAACGCTTTTAAAACCTGCCAAACTGTTTTCCCAAGTAGTGGCACCATTTCACCCTCCCACTGGCAGTGTGGGAGACTCCCGGTCCCACCACGTGTCTGCCAGTGGCTGGTGTGGTGGTTTCTTGTTGATTTCAGCCACTCTGACAGGCACAGAGAATTGTCTCACTGTGGATTTATTTGGTGTTTTCTTAATGACTAATGACACTGAACACCCGCTCACATGTGCTGCCTGCCATCCATACATCCTCCTTGGTAAAATGTTCAAATCTGCAGCCTACTTGTCATTGGGTTATACTGTCATTACTGAGTTCTGAGAGTACTTTTTAATAGTCTGAATACAAATCCTTTATCAGACATGCACTTTACAAGTATTTTGCTCCTAGTTCTGTGGCTTGTCTTTTCATTTTATCCACAGTGCCTTTCAAAGAGCAAGTTTTAAATTCTGATGAAGTCTAATTCATTCATTTTATCTTTTATGGATCATGTTTTTGGTATTTTATCTAAGAAATATTTTTCTGTTTAAGTCACAAAGTTTTCTCCTATGCTTTCTTCTAGAAGTTTTATAGTTTTAGGTTTTACATTTAGGTCTGTGATCAATTTTGAGTTAATTTCTATATAAGGGGTGAGGTTTGATTGATCAAGGTTCATTCTTCTCATATGGTTGTCTGCTCCAGGACCATCTGTTGAAAAGAATGTCCTTTCTTCACTGAACTGCCTTTGTACCTTTGTCAATAATCAATTGACCAGGATGGTGCGGCATGCGGGGCTCTTAGCCTGAAGCAGACGAAGCCTGGCCCAAGGGACAACACCGTCACCACTGCTGGCCCCTGAGCCCCCAGGGGCCACCCCAGCACAGAGCAACAGGCAGCAGGTGCCTGAGCTGCTGCTGGTGCTGGCGCCAGAACTGACCAGCTGGTCCTGAAATCCACACGCAGGGTGCCCAGGAGAGCCAGAACAATACTGATAAAGAAGAACAAACCTCAGAGGATTCATACTCCCCAACTTAAAGTCTACTCTACAGCTACAGTGCTCAAAACAGTGTGGCACTGGCAAAACACCTCCACAGGTCACAATGGACGTGAGCGTCCAGAAGTAACCCACACGGTTACGGTCAAGTGATTCTCAACAAAGGTGTGAAGACACCTGCCCACCAGCTCTGCCTCTTTCCAGAACCGTAGTTCTGGCCCCAGCAAGCTACAGGGGCTGCGGGTAAACGCCAGGAGCTGTCAACCCACACGGCAGCTCATTTTTCTGCTGTGACAGGAGTGAGGAACCCAGGCACATGCGTACTGCGCACCAGTCCCCTACAAGCAGCCACCTGTCTGCCAGTAGGAGCGTACAACTCACCTGCACAGAACAAGCACACAGTTCGAGCTGTGCAAATGAACAATGCGCTTTAGAAATAAGAAAACAGATTTTTTTTTAATGCTGATATTATCTTTCTTTTGTGCCTCAAATTACCATCCAACAAATGCAGTTTGGCTATAAACTCCTTAGGGCAGATCAAGTTAGTGCCCTAAAAGAAAACCTAGTTGCACTGCTGGCTAGTGAAGGATTATTACTTTCCTAAACACAAGAATTTTTTAAATCAGTTACCACATCAGGAAAAGTAAGCTTTTTAGATAATCGAAGCTTCTTCCTTAACTACTAATAAGGCACTTCATTCCGCTCAACCACGTGGGGGGTGAGAAACGTCCTGTGCTGCACACTGGCCCCGTGTGACCGTTACCTCAGCGCTGTGACTGGCCCGCAGGCTCCAGGCCCGTTCTGGGATCATCTAGTTTCTCTTCTGAAGACCCAGGGTGTCCGCACCCTGCCAGGCTGCTGCCTCCCATCCTGGTCCCAAGCTCCTCCTCTGGGGAGAGGCCGTGCGAGACCATGTGTCTCCTCTGCCAGAGCTCATTTCTCTATAGAGAGGCTGCCCGGCAGTCACCTGTGCGCAGCTTCCACAGCTCAGGCTGGACAAGCCCATCTCCCTTACCCCAGGAGATGGGGCCGAGGACCAGGGCGAATCCCAGCCCAGCACGATCAGGCAGCCTGCGAGTGGGGTGTCGGCCCTAGAGGGCCTGATGCTCAGCAGTCCCCAAACAGGCAGCCCCTCTGCAGGGGGACCACGCCTGCCTCGGCCCCGCAGGGGACACCTGACAGCCAGAGGCAGCCTGCGGAGGGAGGAGAAAACATACCCAGGGCTTCAGGGACTCGCTGGGCTCTCCGACCTCTACCAGGCCTGGAAGCTGCTGGGATTCCAAGACTCTCCGGGTGTTGATACCTGGGCGCCAGTCACAAGCTTTAAAAACCTCTGAGACAGAAGGGAAGTCTTTCCTGTACTTTTAAAAAAAGTCACATCTGTGGCATAGCGACTGACTGGCACAATGCAGCACCTCCCAAATCAAACAAACATTTTATCCTTGTAGTAGTGAAAGTATTTAGAGGACTCCGACACTGCTGCACTCTGAAAAGTTAGTAAACTGCAGGCAGCACACACACTAAATACTAACCAGAAACCGTCATTCCTGAGAAAAGTCCCCAGCAATGCTGGAAGCAGATCTTCCTCATCAGTTGGTTCCCAATGATGCAAGTGGTCAAAGGAGGACCTCGCACAATGTGACGGGTGAGTAACAACTCTGGGGACACAGCCGGCCAGAATACTTCTTCCACAGCTAAGCGGGACCATGAAACTAACTCTGACCAATAAAACATGAGCGTAAATGTCTAGTGGCTGTTTTTCAGGAATATTCCTTTAAAGATAAAAGTAACCTTTCACCCTCCTCTTCGTCCAGTGTCTTAGAATGTTGCATGGAATGAAAATGTGAGGACTGGATCCCAAGCTGCCATCCTGTACCACGAGGCTAAGGGCCACCTCCCGGGGCTGTCAAAGCAGCAGGTGTAGGAAGCTGGGACCCCTGTGGGCGCGACGGAGCACAGCTGCCACACCCAGCCCCAGGCGCCTCCTTGTGTAGTCTGTCCTCTCGGCCACTGTATCATAGGTCTCTAACCCCAACACAATTTTGTGTCTCAATTTTGACAATCCTCCACTGTGGCCGACCTTGGTGACCAATCACCAGCAGCTGAGTGTGTCAGTCTTGAGAATATTCCCCACGCAGACCAAGGAGTCCTGCTGTCCACTGGGTACAGAAGAGCCCGTCTCTGCAGGCATTTACTGAGTCCAGACCCCATACTGAGTGCTTTGAATGGGCTGTCTCATTTAATTCTCTCCCAAATCCCACCCTCTTCAACTGCGTGGAGGTGTGGGGCACAGAGAAGTTCAGCCCTGTCCTTGGCCAAACAGCTAACAGGGACAGAACTGGACTGTTGACTCCAGGCTGGCTGGAGCCTGCCCCCCCCCGCCACCCCCCGGCCCCCGTGCAGGCTGCCGTCCCGCAGGCCAGACGCCTGACAAGCCCCTACTTCCACCTCCCACAGCACTGGCACAGTGCTTTGCAAAAAGACCCGTTTTTTATTTAGATAAACAAAAGTATCTATTCGTGGAAAAAGTTTCTTTCCTATCCCTTAGAGGAGCAAAGGGGAAAAAAAAACTTAGTGTCTTACCTCAAAGGAACATTCAACATTTCTTTCATTTTTTTTGTGTGATAATCCCTTCAGGTCTATCTTTTCAACACTCACTGTAAAAGCAAACAAAACAAAACAAAACAAACAACAAACAAAATTATAAAAATGAAATGAAAGCTTGAAGTACGCGTGATTAGTCTGCATCAATACATCATCAGCGTTTGGGCGACTCCCGCACCCAGTGCCACGTTCTCTGTGCTCAGGAAGGGAGGGGAATTTAACAGTTGAACAGAAAAACCAGGCAAAACCCCCAAATCATAGAAAAGAAAGAGAACGGTGCTTGAAAAGAGAACATACGCTTATCTGAACGCGCGCGAGCACAGACCATGATCACCACTGAAGACCAGCTATGATCTGCTCTAATTTCTGAAAAGCGAATGTGCAACGTTTTCAACTGTGACCGTTTTAGTCACAGCAGCCCAGGGTCTCTCATGGCATCTTCTCAGCTCCCCCTGGGGACAGGGCCAGGCTGGAGGTGATGAGGACAGCGGCCGTGGAAAAGACACCGCCGGTCCCCCGGCTGCCCCCACAGGCAGGACAGGGCAGAGGCGCGTGGTGACCAGGAAAGCCCCCGCGTCCGCACCGCCAGAGCCCCGGGGCCATCCGCCTCCCCACACCTTTTCACACATCCCTGCATCTTTTTCTCCTCAGAAAGAAAATGATACAATGATGTCTTCAATTGCTTAAGTTTGAAGATGCAAATTATGTCTGTAAGATGCAAATACCTGAGCACAAATATCTGCTGAAAATACAACGTGATGCAGTCTCCAAACTCCCCAGCCACGTTAAGACATGTGTGTCCTATTTCTGATTCAAACACTAATGTTCCTGAAGTACTAGTTGAACGGATTTTTCAAGCTTATGGGTTTCTGTCAGGCACAGACAGTCCAACAGCCCAGCTCTCCTGGAAAACTCGGAAAAACCCTGGCGACCAAGGGAGAGACTCTACCCCTTGACCAGCACACACACCTTCCTGAGCTACTTCTTCCCAGGGCTTCTAGAGGCTGCCTGGCTGTGGGGAGTCCCATAGGTCTTCAAAAGGTTAGTGTCTAATACGACAAACTGGACATAACTCCTCCAAACTACTACGTTACACGTCGCGCAGACGTCCCACCTCCTGGTGGCTGCACCACCCAGTCTTCTCCAAGGAGCATCACTCTGTAAGATGTTCAGGGCCACCCTCAGCAAGCTTTGTGGTCAAAAGTTTGAGGAAAAATCTGAGAAATTCCTTTTTCTAGACCGCACATGTGTATTAGCACGTTAAAGGCTCTGAGAAGTCCTGCAACAAATAAATCTATTTTTATTAACCACAATTCCCAATTTCTTTGGCCACAGAACTCTTTCCTCCCTTAATGTATCTGAGCAGAGACAAGAACAAAAGAGAACAAGCAGCTCTGCGCACCAGGCCTGAAGGAAGGTTCTAACACTGCACTGCCCACTACTGCAGCCACTGACCACACGGGACCATTTAAATTGGTATTAATTACAATTGAATAAAATTAAAAATCAAATTCCTTGGTCGCACTAACCACATTTTAAGTGCTTGGCAGCCACACATGGCTAGTGGCTACCACACTGTAGAGCACAGACAGACCCCTGGGCATGCAGGGAGTTCTACTGGACAGCGCTGCTTGAAGCCAGGCACGGGCAGACCGACCGCAGGCGGCCTCCGTGTTGCAGTGCTCAGCCCCATCGTGGTTTTGTGTGTCCGTGGCTGCGCTCTGCCCCTCGCCAGCAGAGCCCATGGTGGGGCCAAGTCAACGTTCACCTCCCACGGACAGACATACCGACTGTCGGGATCTTTGCAGGAAAACACGTGCCAGTTCCTGCTCTAACCAACAACTGCTGTGCTGTGCCCTGGGCCACACTCCAGCTTCCTGCGCTCACAGAGGCTATGGGCTGCCAGGGAAAAGACCTTCCACGCCCTGAACTTTCCTCCCTAATTTTGTAAAGTTGCGCCAGGTTGACATGCATCTTGGGAGACACTAGAACCCATTGGGCTGAGAGTATTTTAAGTTTAAAATAGCACATTACAGGAAGGAATTACTCTAAAAAAAAAGTTTGCTTCCTTTCTGGCAAAACAAAGAACACACTCCATTTAGAAGCTGTGCACCTCCGTATTTCCCTCAGTGAATCTACTCACAGTCCTGCCTGACTTCCTCCGTCAGACTGTCAGCAAATAAACAGCTTTTATGTTTTTCCCAACCAGTATTTTAAAAAACTTACCCACAACGACCTCACAGATCTTTTTCTTTTTTAAACAACAGAATAAACCAAGTCAACGAATACAGAAAAATGTACTCGGCGTTTTCTGGGCCACACACCAACGTGCACCTAAAAGTTCCAGGACTGAACGTTAGGACTTATGAAAAAACAGTAAAAAGAAAAAACCCCAACTGGACTGAGAGCGGGAAGTGACTCGTACTTGGACAGGAAAATGTGAGAAGCAGATGAGTGTTACTCAGCTGTTTTCAAATAGACGTTCTGGACCGCAGGACTGAGACGGCTGTGAGACCTCTTCTAGGCTGCCAGACCTCCGGAGCGGGGCCGTGTCAGGGCCTCGCCACTGCAGCTCCGGGCTTCCCCGCACAGGCCAGCTCGGACCCCATCCCCAGTCTTCCCCTTGGGACCACCCTCCCTGACAGCATTGCCAGGGGTCACACAGGGCTCTCAGGAAAGAGGATGGCCTGCTGGCGGGTGGCGTTTGATGAGGCTTAAAAGATGTTTAAGCACGCTCTCAATTTTGAAGCTATTAAAGACCACACTTATAAAAATAGAAACATGAAAAAATGTTTGTAATACTAACTGAAAAAACTGTGATTTGTATTGTAACATGACTATGGTTGTCTAAAATGGAAAAGAAAACCAGACTACAGATAAGTCACTAAGAATGACAGGGTTAGCTGTGTTTGGTGGCAGAACTGTGGGTAGTTTCCCCCACACCCCCGCAGCGTGGTTTCATGGTTTCAGAGCGCACACCTGTGCGCACACAAATACCTGCTGACGACACACATAAAGCCCGCTGGCAAAGTGGCCCTTCCTCCCACCGCCCTTGTGGGCCCTGCAGACTGTTCAGTGCCATCTAACAGTCACACACGAAGCCCAATGCCTTCTGGAAAGTGCAAGCAAACCTGCGTCAACTTGAGGGGCTGGGTGCCCACTCATCACCGGAACGGAGAGAAGAGTGCCAAAGACAGGATGAGCAAGGCCGGGGACCTGGGGGCCAGCAGGCCGCGGCTGGGGACGGCCCTCTGAGTGGGGCTGGGAAGGATGGGAGTGCCCACCTGGGGAGAAACGGGGCTGGGATCCAGCCTGAGCACAGGCTCGTCCCTGGGGGACAGGGGACACGAAGCCGGCCAGCCTGCTCACGTGGCGGGATGGAAAAAGACAGTGTGCTTTTTCCTTTCAAATTTTCTGTGTTCAAACTTTTCTCCTTTTCTCATTCAAGATGTACACTAGGCATTCTCCTCAAATCTCACAAGTTAGAGCACACAGCTCTCACTACGATGTGTAATTTCACTGAACCACCATTTTAGTAATTGGATCAATACTTAATTTAAAAACTAAAACCGTAGCATAGCTGAGGGAAGAGGGAGGAGACATGTGCAACAGAGACAGGACAAAGCCCCCTGTGGTATCAGCTCAGCAGGCGTCCTGAGAGGCCGGTCACAGACGCTGTCCGGGCGACCACTGACCCAGCAGCCACACAGGACAGGAACACACTACACTCCCTGGACTTCACTGCCACAGCCTGGGGGCTGCCTCCACGGCCAGGCGCCTCCAAGGGATTCCCAAGAGCTGACTGCTGAGTTGGTGCTGAGCAAACAAGACACCTATAGACAATGGCTTTAAGTCCCAGAAATGAGTCACTCTTCTGAAACACTCTCCTTCTCTACCCTGAAGTCCTCTGGAAAAAACTGGGTGGTTGGTAGTTTTCTGCCAAATACATCTGTTACTTGATTTTAATGTATCTTTATTAAATAGCTTAATTCTATGTGCCCAAAGTAACCAATTCAAAAATCACCAAAACTATGCTAAAGGAAATCAGAGTAAAAAGGGTATTATTTATAACAGGGGAAAACTGAAAAATCACTTCCAGCAAAACACCTTCTGCTCTCAAGTTCTACGTAACAGAACTCAGCACTTTTATAAAGAAAGTGAAGAGAATAACTTGTAAGATGCTTCCTCTTTTAAAATTTTATCACTGAAATCTAGTTTCCATCAAAAAATTGAAAACCTTTATTCTTGAAGTCTCGGCTGGAAAATGATGCTCCTAAAACGTCAACTCGCTCTCTCCCTCCACTTCGTCAACTGCGTTGACAGGAGTGAGTTTTAAAACACTGCTTCTTTTACCTGCTGTTAAAAACTGCACACTCGCTATGACGCTGTGGCAGCCGGTCCTCTTTCCTGCACCTTTTAGGTCATGTTACATTTAAGAACTCTGCAATTTATTTTTTCTTCCATTTTTTTTTTATCATTTAGCTACCCTGCGGTATTTGATGTGTTAGTTCCCCAGAAACAGAGATACAAACAAAAGCAGTACATGATCCAGAAAACTCAAAGCTGGTAAGAGACATTTCTAATGTAGGAAAAACAGGAAACGAACCCATATTCCATTTTAATGGTTAGTGATGTGGCCCCTGAATTTAGGGGCCTGAGGAACTCACTTCTTTACGTATTGAGGTGAACGTTTCATCCAGCACTGGTGTGTACGGGACACAACCAGCCATACTGACAAAAGTATGACAAAGTTCACAGAGCACTGCTGAGCCAGGCTCAACGGGAAGGGCTGTGTGGCCAGGACCCAGCCCCCGTCCCTGAGCAAGGAGTCCAGTCAGGGCGCAGGGTGGGCAGGCCGCCCCCAGCCCACTGGGCAGTCAGCTGGACTCAGGCTGACCTTGGCTCAGCCACTGAGTCCTGAGCACGGGGCGCAGCGGCTCCCACCAATTCCCGGCAGCTTCCCAGGGCGGGAACCGTGATCCGGCCGCCGCCTGCCTGGCTGGAAGGTGACCGGAGAGGAGAAACACAGGCAGCCTGAATCAGGACAGTGGCCGGGGGACCCGAAGACACGGCCGAGCCGTCAGGGCTGGGAGAGCAGAGATCCCTCACTTGGGAGACCCTCGGGGCTTTGCTCTGAGTGCCTGAATGTTGGTATCAATCACTAGTCCTGGAAACGCATCTTATGGGTGGCAACAAAGTAACAGCTCCGCTCTCCACATGCCGTCTAAGGTACCAGCAGGCGTCTCCGTGGAAATACTCGGGGTCCAGCTGGACCCACAGATCTGGAAGTCACTAACAGAGCAGCAGTGGCCACAGCACAGCCCAGAAGCCAGCCCCGCCTGAGCGCCACCAGGAGCCCATGGTGCACAGCTTTCTGTACATGTGAGGCTCCACGATGTAAAAAGCAAAGAAACCAAGGGAGGATGGAGGCTGGAGAGGGGCGACCACCAAGGCCAAGCAAAGAGAGTGAGAGCAGATTTGTCACCACAACGGCAGCTTCGGGGGAGGGGCGCTCAAGTCGGAGGTGCAAGGTCTCTTCCTGGAGCTGGGCTGGGGGCTGTGGCTTGTGTCCTGCATAAATGGTACACACATGACAATGACAGCACAGAGCACAGGTGCAGGAGAACCACACCAATGGTGCCCTGGTAGATGTTTCATGACTGGCCGGGGTAGCGGAGCAGCCCCTAATTTGTGGCATTTACCAATTTCCAAGGTGCAAATACCAGAGCTGAGCTCCTGCTATCAATGATGTGACATCAAGAGGCTACAAAAATTCCTGAGCTTTGACAATTGCTCCCAGGGGTCAGGACATCACCCAACAGCACAGCTGCAAAACTGCTGCATTCTACATGAAGCGGCTCGCCGCCAACGCACAGCAAAGCTTGAAAAGCCCCAGGTGTGCACTGTGATCCCTCCTGTGAATCTCAAAGGGGCTTCATGGAGGGAACCAAGTCCCACGGCCCCAGAGAAGCCATTAAGGCCGGATCAGCCCCACCCCTATACTCGAACAACATTCTCTTCAGGGACTGAGAGAAGAGCTGCTCAAATACCTCTGCGCTCTGTGTGGTTCAAATGAAAATCCTTGGCTGAGGAAGGCTGCAAGCAACCAGTTAAAAAACAGCAATAATAACGCACAAAAGTGTAGCAAAAAGCCAAAAAAACGACTTACTTTGAAATGCATCAAAAAATGCAATGTCTTGACGGATGGAGAGATGGGCAGACAAGGGAAGAAGTAAAGTAAAGCGAAACTGGAACCTAGGTGGCAGGTGTTCACTGGAAGATCCTCTGAACTTTACTGTACGTTTCAAAGTCTTCATAATAAAAGGTTGAATACAGAGCAGTAGAGAAATGACAATTATCAGGGCTTCTCGATTCCAAGCGCACATTAGAATCCCCGGTGCAGCCCAAGAACGGTGATACACTAGTGGCAGGTCAGAATCTGGTTTCACTGTAATTCTTATCTTACTAGAATTCATGTTTTAATTCTTGGAGTTCAGTTTTATTTACCAAGTACAAGACTCTCAGGATTCAACCTTAACTGAATTATTAGCTTTCATCACAATAATGCTGCATGACAAACAGAAAAACCTCAGTGGCACATGACACAAAGCATTTATTTAGGTTAAAAAAATCTGTTTTAATTTATCACATGGTAAATATAGATATAACCTATATAAACAAGAGCTGTTCACAATTTTTTAAGAATGCAAAGGAGTCTTGAGACCGAAAAGGTTCCAAACTGCTGGTAAACGATCTGCAGTTTAATTAAGTTGAATGAAACTCTGCTTCCTTCACTGTCTCACAGAAGGGTAATTTTAAAAAATAATTACTCAAAGCCCAAAGAACAAAGTCACAGAACTCCTTTCATTCAGAATATTATTATAAGCAATTTCAACCTCACCCTGTGCATTACGAACGCTTCCCCAAGTTTCAGGAGGGGCAGGGCCTGGATGAAGCAGCACTCTCCCAGAGCTCGACGGGCAGCGTGACTCGAGGCTCCACAGGGAACACACGGTCAGTCACCTGCCACTGGAGCCGGACGCTGGGGCTGCTGTACTGCTCCCCCTACTCCTGCACCCGTCCGTCCTCAGTGCCGGCCCTGGTCTCCATCCGCAGATGGTGGCTCCTACTCTCTGCTCCCTTCGGGGTCAGGGAGGCGCCATCCCACAGGAACCCTGGGGCCTCACGATCAACCGTCCTGATAAAACGGCAATGCCTTCACTTCCTAATCTGGGCTTTCCACCCCGACCTCCCTTTTCTATTCTCCTCCGCCTAACACAAGCGGCTGAGAGCGTCAGCTCGGGGCTGGGGTCCCAGCTTGTCTCAGGAACGCTGCTCATCTGTGACTCGGCTCTCCCGTCTGTGGAGTGGGGCTCGTTGTTAGAAGGGACCAGGTGTAAGTAAGCCCCACGGGGCTCTCGGGAAGATCAGGCGGGCTAATGCGTGAGCCTGGAACGCTGCATGGCAGGGGCAGTCGGGTTTCAGACTGGCCTTACTGCTGTCCCATGAGCTTTTACACTGAAGAAACACAAAAGTGTGACTCTTTGTGAGTTAAACTGTGTCACTGAAGATCTCCAAGAAGCCTAGAGAAAATCCAAAACAGAAGTAGGATACAGGAAAGACATCAAGGAAACTGTAATGACAGGGTGGCTTCAGACTTTCAGGAGAGCAGCAACCTAGGCCCAGCAAAGTGCTGGGGGAAACATGGCCAACAAACCTAGCTAACCTGCGTGTCAAATTCTGGGCGGAGGAACCAAGGTGCTATGACCACCGCATGGAGACTACTGCAGACAATGAACCATGTTCAGTTCACGATGTTTTTAGGTAGACCGATGTCTGAGAACAGAGAATGAGGGACCCACTGCAGACCCACCTTCCTGCTCTCTCGGCCCAGCACAGCACACAGGCTAGAGAGGGAAGGACAGAGGAACAGCCACATAATTTGTAATTCCATTAAAAAACAGGAACGAGGGGTCATGGTAACTGGTCAGAGGAAGCAGCGCTGGCGAGGAAGAGGCCAGCCCTCAAGACGGGGAGGGCACAGGACACAGCTTCCATGGGGGACGGTGGGGATAAAGGAAGCAAGGCCCCACCCAGAAGCACTTTTCCCTGGTGACTCAGAGAAGGACCTGGACCCTCCCCTGAGGGACAACACCCACCACAGGAGCTGCAGCCCTGCCGGACTTTAGAATGACCGTCCCTCTGGCAGAGCACGATGGAGGAGCTAACTGTGCGCCCCCAGGGCTGCAGGGACAGTGGATGGTCTCACACCCCATCATCTGTGTATACACACCTCGGGCGCAGCCTGAGGTCACGGACGCTGACCTCAGTCGGGGGAGTCGGCATCTGTGCCCGAGACTAGAGGCGACGGGCCAGCAGGACTTGGCTCTTGACGAGGTGGCTCAGTCCAGAAGAGACCAGGACCAGCCCACACGTCCTGGCCCTCCCCTTCCCTGCAGTCTTGGGGTTCACACGCGACCCCCGCTCTCCTCCTGGCGAGGCTCCCTCAGGCCACACAGCTCACCAGCTGCACAAAGTCAGATGCGCAAGAACTAAGGAGGCTCAGCCTCCTCCCAGACCCGCCCTGTTGTCCAGAGCTGCATGTCCAAACGGCAGCCACTGTCCACACTGAGCTGTGTAACTGCAATGAAATGAAATGGAAATTTCAGGTCCTCAGTCGCATGAGCCACATTTCAAGCGCTCAGAGGCACGTGTGGCTGGTGGTGACCGGGCGAGTGAAGAGAGAGGACACACCATTCCCGTAGAAAGTTCCACAGGTAGCGTTGCTCTAGAACTTAGGACTTATTCTGGTGTGGGGTGCGGAGAGGGCACAACAACTTTCATTTTTTCCCCCTTAACCAACACCAATATGTGAAATTTTTACAGCCAAGATACATTCAGGTATAACCTGTAGAATTTACACAAATAATAGACTCTACTAAGACTAGCATTTTCAAAAGATCTGAAATCATTTAACCAAACATCATCACAAAAGCCTCCTTTCTGCACCGACGCGTCTTCCCTCTGAGCCCGGATGGACAGGCTCACCTCTGGAGTGTTTTCCTCCGGGCCTCTTGGGCAGCGACTCCTCAGTGGAATGTGCGGATGTGTGCAGGGCGTTCTCCAAACTATTACTGACACTGCTGACAGGGGTCTCTGTCCGTGGAGTGACCTGAGGGGACAGAAACAGAATCATCTTATTCCCTTCCAACTAGTTCATAAGGAATGGTTTTCGTTTTTATTTAAAAGTCATTTATATTTATTGCAGTTTCTAATTTTTTCATAAAACATGTATTACTAGTGTAATAATAATAAAAGTGATCTTTTGTCCCACAAAAGACAAAAATTTTACCAATCCACCATCTACCGCTGAAATTGAAAAACATCCCAGTTTGAGCAAACATGGGCGCTCATGTTCAGTGCCGGGACCCACTCTTCTGGGTCGAAACTGACAACCAAGCTGTCATGAATTACATTCCTACGTCCAAGGCAGAACCTTATTTTTCATTTCTTCAAATCATATAGTTTCCTATATAATCAACTACACAGCCAGACTTAACACTGTCTTTTTAAAATCTTAAAAAAATAATAAAACTCTCTAAAACCAGCAGTAAAGAATAGAATACAACTGGATCTACTTGGGGGTACATTTAAAAAAGCATGTTCTAAAATTACATCACAATCTCATTTCTAGGAATCCATCATACAAAGCACTCAGACGTGAAAAAGGTGTGTGTGGAGGGGCGCTCGCTGCAGCATTTACAATGGCGAGAAGCTGAAAACATCCTAAATGGCCACCGATGAGACCCGACAAGCCAAGGGCTGTCCGCCCACAGCCCCACACTCTGCGCCGGCAAAGAAGGCTCAAAGCACACCGCATTCCCAAAGCAAGTCAGGGGGTGTCGTCCTCTCCTCCCCTCCCCTGCCTTGGGTGTAAGGTGAACGTGACTGTGTGCAAAGAAACAGTAAGGGCCTGGAAGGATGCCGCAAAACCTCAACCACAGTGACCTCAGGAGACAGGCAGTTTTCTTGGGGGGGTTGGCAATAACCTTCCCTTTTTTTCCCCTTTAATAATGACCAGTATTTGAAAATTTTACCAATCTGAAAAATGACCAATGCTTCAACATCTTCAGAGTCACAATTTAATGTATGTCAACATTTCAAAGGGCAGCAGAGAAAAGTTAAGATTTTAAAGTTTATCAAAAGAGACGTGGGTTTTAAAAAGTGGAGAAACCCTGTGTTGCACACCCAGGAAAGGAGAAGGCTTGGGAGAAAGAGAAGCGTGACTTTCAGTCTCACTGCAGATGCGGAGGCGACCTGGGACACGTGTGTCCTGAGGCTCTCTGGCCGTCGTGTCCTTGGTTTACCTTTTCACCTGGATGCCAGGTGGAAGCAAGCGCAGGCCCTCACCTGCCGTGGGAGGCCTGGCCTGGGTCCCCAGGCAGGGGCAGAGAGGGTGAGGGGCTGGCAGAGGTGGCACCACTCCCGCAGGGTGGACCTGGACTGGCCTCCTGGAGGAGCCAGGACACCCAGCCCTCCGCAGACAGAGCTGCAGTGAGATCTCCCACCGCACACAAGCCCCTCTGCTCCCACCTCTGTCACAGCCTCTGGGGCAGGGACGCCTCCCTGCTGTGCACTCAGCACGAGACGATGGGTCTGATGCCACGCAGGTTCAGTAACTCAACACTGGTTCAGTCTGATTAACGTGGAAGTTTATATAACTCCAGGAAGTAAACCCTAACCACCCAGTACTCCTCCAAAGTGTTAATTCTGGTAACACTTACTAAAACGTTACCAAGACAGTTAAAGTTTTAAATTACTTGTAATTTAACCAAATTGGATTGTTTCCCTCAGGCCTGGAAAGTCTCTTTCATCATCCGATCGTCAAGAGCACCCCAGCAGCAAACTTCCCTATTAGGTGAGACAGCAGCACCCAGAGGCACAGGAGCCGCTCGGGGAGCGAGACCCAGCTCCCAGACAGTAAGCACCACTTTGGGAGACAGCTCAGGAGGCGGAACTAACACCTTTAACTACATAACAAACACAACCGAGGCAGATCACAGCCCACCGCGCCCGGCTCACACGGACCTCCCCGGTCCCTCAGCTATGAGGAAGGTCGTGCTCCTAAGGAGAGACGGGGAGAGAAGCAACCTGAAAGCCAAGGGGAGCACCGGCCCTGCCGGCCAGCGGCGAGCCTCTCCTCCCCAGGCAGACACACACACAGACCGCGGCCCGCCCGACAGCAGCCCCAGCAGCCCCAAGCAGAAAGCCACCCCCGGACCCCCAGGCCACGGGGCGGGTGTGGGGGCGGACAGAAGGCCCCGAGGCCCAGCGGTCGGCGCTGTGGCTGGGGGAACGCAGCTCGCGGAGCAGGCGGAGGCCCCGCACCTGACGCAGACGCAGGGAAGAAAGCGCCTGAACCCTGACCGCTGGGGAAGCACTTGCCCTCCTTGGGCCTCTCTCCCAACGCACTTCTTCTTAGTTTTCCAAATGTTCACTTTTTCCGACCAAGACTTTATCTTTACTTTGCTCCTTTGTTTACACTGAAAGCCGTCTTCACTTGCATTTCCCAGAAATGCTGTTTTCTGGGTTAATTTTGGTTAAGTTAATTTGCCCCGTGTGACCTAAACAGCTTCACTAAACACTGACTCACGCTCACAAGCAGGACCCCCCAGTCATCAGCTTGACAGACACCAGCGTGAGGATCTGATCAGTTCCAAATGTCGCCTTCTGCTGCCACTAGGAAGGCAGTGAGAGCACTCTCCAACGACAGGGCCCAGCTCCACCTTGACGGCTGTGTTCCATTACGTTCAAAGGCCTTCTTCCTGCAAGCACCCTGCTCTATCTCTACATGAGGGTCCGACGTGCCTTGCCGAGCGAATCTCTCTCCACTCACAGCCGCCTCTCCTACGACCTACAAGGGCCGGGCTGCCCTCAGGTCTCGGAGGTCCCCCACTTCTCCCCTCTGCCCCACCAGGGATGGGGTGGATGGCCAGGATCTGCCTGCTGGCCTTTGCCCTGGCTGTGCCCTCGGCCTGGAACCCGCAACTCCATCTCTGCACAGCCCCTCCCTGCCTGCATGTCTACACTCGAATGTCACCTTCTTGTGAGGACTTGCGGGAGCTCGGCAAGGCGGGGCTGTCTGCTCCACTCACTGCCGCATCCTCTGCACTTCCCACAGGGCCTGGCACAAAACAGGCACTTAGTGAGTATCTGTGAGATCTGACTGCCTCACAAATTTTAATGAAATTCAGGATTAATTTTTAAAAAAGTGTGTCTACTTCAAAGTAAAATTTCTGCAGTCTAAATTATGTACTACACAGTTACTGAGCATCCTTCCCAATGAAACGAGGGACTGAAAAGCTACGGCCGTGCGTGGAATCTGGCTGAAGCACGCTGCGTTGCTCCCAGGACAGTGACTCGGTCTGGCATCTGCTGCACACCGAGGGGAAAGGTGATGGTTAGAATCCCGGCACCTGACTCAGCAGCTCATGCCTGCCTCTCTGAGTGCTAGTCCTCCCATCGGGACAGCTGTTTAAACACAGACCAGGCCTCTGCTCCCAAACTTAATACACAAAACACCCCCAGGGCACGCCAAAACGCAGTCCTGACTCAGGAGGCCTGGGGTGGGGCCTGAGACTCTGCATCTCTAACCAGCTCCCGGTGTTTCCAGAGTGTTTCCAGATACAGGTGCTCACCATGGTCAGAGCATTCAAAGCCAACAGCCTCCTTTCCTGTGGGATGTGAAAAGGAAGCCCAGTGCTGTGTGGACAGTCCCATCAGAGGGACTCAAAGGCCCCTCCTTCCAGGGGCCTCCTTCTCACGCCCACCTCAGTCAGGACATCGGGCCAGAGAGTCCTCCTGTCACACAGGCTGCTTTCAAGCTTTGAGTCTAAAACTCACCTTAATATTCAAAGAACAGAGCTATAATTTTCAGAAGAGACTTTTACTTTTTAAAAATCGATTTCACTACAGGTCATTTACGGTCATCCAAGTGGGATGATCACACCAGGTAAGCCCCTGGGGGGTCTGAGTTGCCGAAAGTCTCACTTCCGGCCCCTAACAGGCACTTGAAATGGTGCAGAAAATGGTACTATGCACCCGGAGCAGAGGTTTAACTTTCTATGTGCAAACCCCTTCTCAAAACAAATAACCCCTTTTGTGGTGTGTGGTGAAGCCTACCAACCCTTTCTCAGAAATTCGTATTAAGCATATAAAAACATACAGGATTCCAAAGAAAGCTAGTAACACTGAAAACGGTTCTCAAAGTCTTAGAAGACAAAGGAGATTCTTTCACATTCTGTAACCGAGCGTCACATGATCTGAGGCAGTGGCGAGCATAAACGGTATTTACGGTGCCTCGTCCACTGCGACATGGAAACACCTGGTCTCCACTAGGGACAAGGTCACATGCACCATAAGTCCCAAAGGGGTCTCTTACCTGCTTTCGTCCTGGCGGCAGGTGCTACACTTCCAGGCTCTTCCCCATGTCTCCCAGCAGTGTGGGGACAGAGCAGCCCCAGCGGCAAGGCAGGGCTGGCAGACCACACTCCCACCCAAGCCGTCAAGGGGGAGGGCACCTGAGGCTAGGGTGTGTGCCAGCCTCTCTCCCTCCCAGACCAGAGTGCTGGGGACCCCACATCAGGAGTACCCCCCCATCCTGTACTTGAATAGTACTCCGACAGAAAGACAATGTCTGGCTTCCCCTCATGCGTGCGGGCTGAAGTTCCAAATTCTGCCACATCTACACTTGACGATTCAAGATGGCGTCTGCACAGGGCTCCCACGACCATGATGTGTGTAACAGCAAAAGACTGGGAATAACTAATGGCTGTTATTCTGGGGCTGGTTAAATAAAAGGATGCAGCTACTCTTTGGAATACTAGGCAGCTGTAAACCAAAGTAGGTGTGAGAAGGCTAGGTTCCGACATGAAAAAACTATTAAAATAGGAGTTTAACAGGCAAGGTGCACACTGGACGTCTGAGATGTGATCACACCATGAGAGGCTGGGAAGGATAAAATCATGAAAATACTACTGTTAGAACCACACTCTGGGGGCCCTTGCACCCACATTACTCTCAGGGACCCTGGCAGAAACTGCTATCTCCACTCTAACACCAACAATGTCTCGTGCTCATCGGTGGTATCCCCAAGGCCACCGGGCCGGCAGGGAGCAGTCCTGCACTGCAGAGGCCACGGCTGAGGGTGTGGATTCAATCCAATCAGAGCTGTGGGGGCCGCGGTTCTGTGCGACCATGGCCAAGACCCCGTCTGGCTAGAATTCAGCTTCCTCCACTGCAAAGTGGGAATAACTGTACCCGCCTCACAGGGTTTTTGTAAGAATTAAACGGAAAGCATTTAAAGTAGCTAGTGTGCTGGACAGACGGGTCAGGATTTGGTGAAACATGAGTTGCTGCTGGGACCGTGGCACATGCAGACCAGCTGGGAAGGCAATGAAATAGGCTCAAGTTCCACGGGGACCCCTGCAGGGGAGGCAGGCCCACGAGGTCCCGCAGAGGAGCTCCCCTGGGAGGTCACGGGGTGGGGGGGCGGTCTGTGCTCGACCCCACTGCCCATGCCTGGAGTGGAGCATGCAGGCAGCGCTGCGCCGGTGACCACATCCAGGGACGAGGTTCAGACACCCCACAGCTTCCGTGTCCCCTTCCTGGAATATGGGGCTGCTGTCTCCTCTAATAGACACTCCACTTACAAATGGAGTCTGCCATGACCAGTGTTCGCCTCCTCTGCAACGTGAGAGGTTATGTAATCACCTGAACTGCAGGTACAAGCTTACTGGGGAGGGATCTCCTCCCCAACTGGCGTGTGCAGATCTGTACACCTGTCTTGAGAGCAATTAGGTGTACGTAACAAACTTTATTACCCCTGTATCTTTGGACCCACTAACCCCACTGGGAAGAATCTATCCTAACACAACCAGTGATACAAAGGTTTGTGTACAAGGAGGTTCATCTTAGTTTTAAAGAAGCAAAAGTAAATGACATAAATATCCGGCAAGACTAATATTTAAACATGTAAATTAGTTTACATCCATATAATACAATATTATGCAGTCTTTTAAAAATAATTTCAGAAAATGAAAGGCATGAGGAATGCTCACGCTTAGATATGTGAAAGGAAATAGAATTTGTAATACATCGATTGTGTGTATCCATACATTACAGGCATTGAGAAAAGAAGAAAACACACCGCAATATTAATATTAGTGCTTACTACTTCTGAGCAATTAAAAAATACATTTTTCTGCTTTTCAATTTTTCTGCGAGGATCATCATTAGCACTAGAAAAACACTTGAAGTTCTCAAGTCTAAATGCGAGCGCCTTCCTGCACAACGTGAACAACGTGAAAAAGTAAAAGAAAAGCAACTGCGAAAACCGCACTGCCCACCCCTTGGCTGGCTGTGCCGTCTCCCCTCAGGACAGCACTGTCAGGGAGCTGTCGGAGGTGCTGAGCGGCCCCGACGATGCAGACTCGATGAGGCCTCCCTGGAGGAGGAGCAGCCAAGCGGACACCTGCAGGGGCCTCCAGAGCAGGGACAGAAGCAGGCACCGAGAGCTGGCCAGAAAGGCCTCCCAGGCCCACGCTGATGAACCCCGGGGACGCTCAAGCACAAACACAAACTCCAACATCCACAGAGCCCCTGATTTTCAACTTGTCTTCTGACTACCACATACATACTAGAAAGAATGACATGCTAAATACTTCTACATCAATGGGAAAAAATACATAAAAATAAAAAAAAAAAGTGATTTATAAGCATTTTACTAAAAAAGTGATTATGTGTCTCTAAAAACCAGAACAAGAAAATAGATAGTTTAATAGTGAAAGCTATTTGCTGACTTAGAACAAGTGGAAGCCAATGCTAACCAAAACCATTTTCCACATAAAAACATTCCTTTTACTATTTCTTATCCTAGAGCTCTACTCATTAAAAAAAAAAAAAAAAAAAGAAAGAAAGAAAAGAAAAGAGAAAAAAGATTACTGCTCAAAAATCTCAGAACAGGTACCAAGCTCGTAACTCGCTGACTCCGGCCAAGGGACTGTAAAGCCAAGTTCCTCACAAGCAGCCCGCCAAGTGGTGCCACCTCCACCAGGAGCTCCTGCCCCACCGCACACACGGGCCACGGGCCACCCCAGCAGGCTGCGTAAACCAGAGCCTGGCGATGCAGAGAGGGCACCGGGCCATCCAGAAAGTGGCTCTCACAGAGCCCATGGCTCGGCAGGTGCCACCACCATCCAGGCTGGTGACATGGCGAGGTGCACTGTGTGGCAAGAAAGGCTTCGTCTGAGCACCTACCAGCCTCTCATTTGAAGGCTTATTCACAACAATCCCAAAAGCTTAGGTGTCTTCCAGAACAGAGCAGATAACGGGCAGCAGATTTCAGGTGGGCTCGGGGGAGTGCTAAAAAATCAGTGGTTGCAAGAGAAGGGGCAGTGTTAGCAGTGAGGAGCGCCAGCGACGGCGAGGGCTCATGCAGAAGCATTTTCAAAGCTGAAGTTCAACAGGCACAGCCAGGCGGAAATCGCGAAGGCAACACCACGTGTATGTAAAATACATTCAGGAAGACAGCCCTCCCCACTCCCCAGTCAGGAAAAACGCAGACCACATGACCCATGCAGCAGTGGACACCGCTTCAGCTGCAGGGCTGCAGTCACCCCTTCCCTGCACACCACGTAGAACTTCATTCTGTGGACATCACAGCTGAAAGGGCAGCAGGTGAGGCATTCGCTGTAGGTTACTTTTACCTTCAGGACTCTTGACGTGAAGTGCACACTACGCACAGTATTGTTACTGTGCATATTTTGGCCAGAAGTATGCTAAAATATTGGGTTTTCTTTGAGGAATTGGCTCAGTGTCTAATCATAATAAGTAAGCTGGGCTTTAGTGACCACCTGGGTTCCTGATCTAACATCCGCGGCCTGAGATGAACCATGCAGAGCAGGGCGCACAGTAAACAGCTGCTCTGTGAGCCCTGGTGCTGGCCACGCGTTAAGTTTAGTCACAGGACACTCAGGCATCAGGATGGGGACAAGCAGGCCCCACCTAGCTGAGAACAGGACGGAGCAAAGATCCAGCAATCTCTGTCAAACAGACCCTAGGGATTCTTTCTACGCGGCCACTGGGCAGACGCCCATCCTGAGCAAGGCAAAGCTGCTCCCGTGCTCCCAGAGTCTCTCCCGGTCAGGCGGCCGTGTGGGTCTCCGTCAGGACTGGAACAGAGACGACCCGCCGGTCAAGAAATTCAAGATTCACATCCAATGGCACATGTAACCAGAGCTGCACACGATAGGTAAATGGCATTTCCTAGTGAAGTCCAGGACCATGGGCACCAGAGCAGAGCCCACCCTTCCACACTTCAGACCCTCCTGTTACTCAGCACCTTCTAAGTGCCAGAACAGTTAAATAATCATCGCGCGTACAGTCTCCAAACGACACTAGTTTCAAGGCACCAGGCCAGTCATTTCTTCTCTTCTGCCCAGAGCCCCACGCTTCATAACGACAAATGTCACAGTTAGCGTAAAGCACTCCTTCACAGCCACACCTCCTTAGATAGAGTTAATCCTCCTTGAACACATGGTCTGTATTCACCACAACACTTGGATTATAAAAAGCAGGAGGTTCTCCTTTCAATCATGGTTGAGTAGTCAAACCAATCTTCTCAGAGGTAACCATAAACTCTGGACAGAGTATATAAAACAGTACAGTTAACACAACCCAAACCAGGCAGAAACCAGAGCCAGGCCTACACTGGAAACGAAATTTGCACCCGTAAGTTCACGTCCAGCGGGCCCAGTTCCCACTAGACAGATCCCCAAATCTTCCCGACTTGCAAAACCAGAGATCAGAATGCTGGTGGGCTCCAGCAGCTGGAAAGTGAGGGGGAAACTTGGAAAGGAGAGCGCCCGGAAGGGGGCCACCCAAGCCTGCACACGACGTGGGCCCACATCCCCGCGTGCCCTGAAACAGGCATCACAGGCAGGCTCTTGGCAGTCACGCTAAGACCAGCCAACCGCACAGACTGCTGACGAGCACCGGAAGAGGCCCGGGGGCGCCGAAAGGTCTGTGAGACTCTTCAGGAGGGCAGAACAGAATCTCGATTTCCACAGCATCTCACTGAGAGTCCAAGAAGCAGTCCGTGATTACTAGACATGGAAGGAAACACACACGGTGAAGAGCAGGCACAAGACGAGTTGGGCGCCGGGACCAGAGGCGAGGAGTGCAAAGCGGGTACTGTGACCAGGCTCCAGACCTCGAAGGAAAACACGCTCATGATGTGAACCGAGAGGGACTCTCAGGAGAGACACAGAAACCGTTTTCAAAAATGGCAATTCAGGAAGCAACCGAACGTCCTTCACTGCTGAATGGATAAATAAAAGGTGGGCTTCCTGGCAATGAAGTATGACTCAGCACTAAAAAGACACGCACCATCAAGCCACGCAGGGACACGGAGGAGACGCAGATGCGCGCTGCTGAGTGAGAGGGCCCTGCGAGGAGGCTGCAGGGCCAGCCTTGCAACGTCCTGCAAGAGGCACAGCTATGGACTCGGTAAGAAGATGAGTGGTTGCGAGGGACTCTCAGGAGGAGGGGGAGGAGGGATGAACAGGTGGAGCGCAGAGGACTTAGGGACAGGGAGAATATTCTGTATAGAAAAGAAGAAGACAGTCTGTGTGACACCTAACAGTGGACACACGTCACCACACATTCATCCAAACCCAGGAAGCGTGCGACACCGAGCGTGGGCCCTGACATGACCAATCGACTCCAGGTGATTATGATGATCAATTTTTCTGTGAACCTAAAAGTGCTCTTAAAAAACTGTCTAAAAATAGTAAAAAGAAATTTTAACATGGAAATTCTGAAACAAAAAAAATGCTATTTCTGAAGTTTAAAAAATCCACTGGATGTACTTAACAGCAGTTTGGAATTAATAGAAGAGTCAGTGAATTTCAAAACAGATCAACAGAAAGTGTCCAATCCAATACACAGAAGATTTGGGGAAAAGAAAAAAAAAAAAGAACAAAGCTTCCAGGGCCTGTGGAAGAATATCAAGAGGTTTAACATGTCCTGCAGCTGGAGTCCCAGAGGAGAGAGACTGAAACTGTAAAAACCATGGAGAAATTATGGCTGAAGATTTCCCCATTTTAGTAAAAGACATAAATTTACAGACCCAGTAAGTTCAGAGAACACCAAACAAGATGAATTCAAGAAAGCAACACTTGGACACACCACACCCAAGCTGCTCCAGAAGGAAACAGCACACGGCAGAACCACACAGTGGAAGATGGCCAGACATGCCTCAGCCTCTCTAAATGCCGGGAGAAAAAGAGCAGTGACCAGAGATCCCGCAGCCAGTGACAATACCCTTTCACAACACAGGCAAAACAGACATTTCTGGGTGAAAGAAAACAAAGAGAATTTCTTCTCAGCAGACCTGGACTCCAAAAAATGCTGAAGGAAAGACTTCCAGACTGAAGGGATAACGTGACAAGCGGGGTCTAGGCATGGGGCGCACAGCAAGCGCAGAAGTGGCAGGTCCGCTCACCCTACCACAGGGGGGCGGTAACTGCAGGGCCCCACGTCCACGCCAACCCCAGCCAGGCGGACCCGGAGATCGCAGGAGCCCCAGACCAGCCAGCACGGGGGGCGGTAACTGCAGGGCCCCACACGTCCACGCCAACCCCAGCCAGGAGGACCCGGAGATCGCAGGAGCCCCAGACCAGCCAGCATGGGGGGCGGTAACTGCAGGGCCCCACACGTCCACGCCAACCCCAGCCAGGCAGACCCGTAGATCGCAGGAGCCCCAGACCAGCCAGCACGGGGGGCGGTAACTGCAGGGCCCCACACATCCACGCCAACCCCAGCCAGGCAGACCCGGAGATCGCAGGAGCCCCAGACCAGCCAGCACGGGGGGCGGTAACTGCAGGGCCCCACACGTCCACGCCAACCCCAGCCAGGCGGACCCAGAGATCGCAGGAGCCCCAGACTAGCCAGCACGGGGGGCGGTAACTGCAGGGCCCCACACGTCCATGCCAACCCCAGCCAGGCAGACCCGTAGATCGCAGGAGCCCCAGACCAGCCAGCACGGGGGGCGGTAACTGCAGGGTCCCACACGTCCACGCCAACCCCAGCCAGGCGGACCCGGAGATCGCAGGAGCCCCAGACCAGCCAGCACGGGGGGCAGTAACTGCAGGGCCCCACACGTCCACGCCAACCCCAGCCAGGCAGACCCGGAGATCGCAGGAGCCCCAGACCAGCCAGCACGGGGGGCGGTAACTGCAGGGCCCCACACGTCCATGCCAACCCCAGCCAGGCAGACCCGTAGATCGCAGGAGCCCCAGACCAGCCAGCACGGGGGGCGGTAACTGCAGGGCCCCACACGTCCACGCCAACCCGAGCCAGGCAGACCTGGAGATTGCAGGAGCCCTAGACCAGCCGCCAGACAGTGCAGGAAGGCAAGCCCCCACGACAATGTTCTACCACCTGCTGAAATGAACTAGTTCCGGAATGGAGGGAACTAGTCAATGGTGGGGAAAAGCAGAAGGGAAAAAAAAGAAAGGAAAAGGTGGGAGGTAGCCGTGGGAGTGGCTGTTGGTGAAGGCGGGGACTGACCAGAAACAGGCAGAGGCAATTTTCTGGGGTGACAGTAATGTTCTCCATCCTGGTAGGGGTTTGCTCACACAGGTTCATGCATTCACTGAAACTCAACTGCGAAGTGAAGGAAAAAAACAAACACTCAAATGATACACTTATAATGTGTATGTTTCACTAAATGCAAGTCGTACTTTTAAACTGAGCTATACATCCTGGGGTGCATTACTGAGGACTGATTACCAACTAAAGGTTACTGATGAAGAAAAAGGCACCGCCAGGGGCGGGGCGGTTGGGAGAAGAGTCACATTTCAGGGACAGAGGCTCCAACAGCAGCCAGAGCAGCCCAGAGCTGGCTGGGCGCCAAAGCTACCCAGCGCCAGCAATGGCCACTTCCTCCCACCCAGGCCACAGAGCTTGAGCCTCCTTTTCCTTCTGTTTCATACTCTGCAGGTTCTTCCTCTCACTTTTAATGAAGAGGTAAAAAATAAAATAAAAATTAAAAAAGCCACTCACTGTCTTAATCCCTCTGTGTCTCTTTTCTCACCACTAAAAGGGGACAGAATAGACCCCAGCTCACCAGTGGTGAGGAAGACTGGGCGCACATGGGAGCCCCGAGGAGTGAGCCCCGTGTGTGGCCATGGGGGCATGAGTGGTCAGTGGCCTCACCCTTTGCTGATGACCCGTCCTCTACTCCTCTCCCCAGTAACAGTTCCTGGGAGGAAAAAATCATTCTGACTTGTCAATCAAGCTCCCCAACAAAAATACTAACAGTCTTTAAAATAAAGGAAAAACCCGCACAAATAAGTGTTTTCAGAAAAATATGACCCTGCAAAGTACCCACGTGAGAAAGACACTGTCAGGAAGCTGGAGTCAGCAGGAAGCGCGGAGTTCCAAGCAGGATCTGAATACTCACCTATGTGCAGGTGGCACACCCACCAGCGCTTCCCACACAGCCTCAATACCCGACACTTGCAAAGTATCTCATTAATTTACTTTTATATAGTTTGGTTGTTAGCGTTATTCCCAACCTTATAAAATTTTATTAAAATGCCCAGAAGTGATAGGAGAAGGGCCTTTTTCTCTTCTCCATAAATTAATTCTCTTCTTTTTCCAAACAGTTATTTTTCTCCAGTCTAGACTATGTTTCTAGTAGTGCCTATATATACATGCTTTAATTAGATTCGCTGTGAATCAGAAAACTGAGGATTTAATTTCTTTCTAGTACTTCTATTGCAGTTCTTATGTGAAAGTCCTAAATAATCAGGAAATGCTATAATGCCAGCTCCTTACAATGACTCTGATGTCCATGGTCAAAGCGTAAAAGAAACAAACTGAAACCTGGGATGAGAAGCAGTAGCTCAGCCTACGGCCATCCTGCAGCACACTGACACACCCAGGCTCACCACGACTCACCGCTGTGCAAGCCTGAAGGAATGCAATCAAACAGTCTTACTTTCTGAGTTACAAACGGCACTCTGAGGTGCACAGATCCCCTGGTGGCAGGCTCACCGGAGCCTCAGAAGACCACTCGCTCTGTCCCCAGCTCTGTGTCCTGTCCACATAAATTTGGTTTTGCCCTGGGGTAATATAAAGCCAAACCATCAGGTTCAAAGAGTTTTTCCCAGTGGAAGCTTTTGCATGCCAGCTTTTGAAAAATTAGAAAGTAGGGTGCAGATGTTAAAATTCACTAGATTCTACAGCTATGTAATGCTTGAGAAGCAGCCACAGGATAAAGGCAATCAAGGAAGAGTGGGAGTTGGTGACAGATATGACTAATAGGGTCACAGAGGAAAACAGCACTAGATGTTTCCACTGGGGTGGCCTTTCCCAGACCCCAACACGTCCCTTCCACTGGGTTTTCACAGGTGCTCAGGACATAGCCTCTGTGAGGTAGCAGGGACCACTAGCCTCTGGGATTGTAAGAGAAAGGCACAGCCTCTGCCGTCCACTAGGTCGAAGTCTGGTGATGGACATGTAAGCAAACCTATTATGTAACACAGTACAGTGAGGTCTAGGACAGAAGGAGCCAGCAGAAGGCTTAGCATGTGTGAGCCAAAAAGTAGGGGCTGGGGCACCCCAGGTAGCAGGTGTCCCACCTGAGAGAGCAGCATCTGCAGAGGCTCAGGGGACGAGGGGACACAGCGCGCATGAGGTACTGAGGGGTCGGGCCACGGGCAGACCACGAGGGATGTGGCACACCATGCTGAGGACGGCACACCAGAACACAGTCCCACGGGCACCCTACCAGGACCATTCCTGTGACACCTCGGGAGCTGCTGTTAGAGGCTGCGGGTGGGGCCAGGGAAACTACGGGTGTCACTGGAGATTGGACCCAGGTCAAGGTCAGAACTTGAACATGTCACTGTTCTTTCTAAAAAGAGTTAAGGTACCAAAGTGTCTGTTATAAACTGATTTTAATACAAGAGAGTAGTTATAAAGTTGTCTCCTGCAGAACAGCAGAACTTAAAACAATGACATCAGTTAATTCTAGAAGGCGATCGTCACTCGCTTGCATTCCAGCCTGTTTCCTGACTTGGGATGGAGAGGAGGGAGTGTGGCTAGCGCTGTGCTTGTTACCAGAAGACTATTTTAATCTACGCCCTGACTCCCTGGTAAATCACCCTAAGTCCACTTACAAAGAAATGCTCCACATACATGACCATCAGGCCGAGTGTGGCAGGGAGAGGGCAGGGGGCCGATAGACAGGAACAACGTGGAGCTGGCCGTGTGGCCAGAGAACAAACCTGTGAAGGTGTTTAGGACCTGATAACCAGCTGGCTGGAGGAATAGGAAAGACAGCAGACTGTGTAAAAGGCATGGGCTTCTGGCTAGAGGGGAAGGACAAGGATGGGAAGAGAGAAACTTGCCTCTGGATATGCTCAGTTCCCTGGGACCCTCAGCTGTAGCTCAGTCCCAGGTGCTTAGAGATTTTGGGTTCATCAGCAAGAGTGGCAAAATCACAGCCGAAAATATCACAAATTATAAAGTAACAAGGGAAGAGAAAGGAGGAGAGAAGTCTGAGGAATGCCATCATCAAAAGGGCAGGAAAGCAGGAGAGAAACAGAAAACATTCAGAGAAGCAGGAGAAAATCAGCGGTGCCAGAGAAACAGCGGAGAGGGCGCGCGGTCCTCCGGCTGAGTGGGCCACGCTCAGACCCTGCACCCGGGGCCTTAGCACCACCCCCTGGGAAATTCCCCTGTGCAGGGAACCCAAGAACAAACGAGAGATAAGGAAGATAAGGGCTGAAAAGTCTCCACTGAATCTAGCAAGTAAGAGTCATCCAGATAAAGTTGTCAGTGAAAGATAACAGTCTAGAAGTAAACCCCAACATGTGCAGGAGATGCGGCACAGGGTAACAAAGGGTCTTTCAAATCTGAGAGGAATAAGGTGGATTATTCAACAAACGGCACTGGGACAGATGAGGTTGCCTCATCTGGAAAATGTAAGACTAGCTTTGTACCTTATACCAAATAAATTCCAGATGTATCTGTTAAATGTACAATGAGAAACCAAACAAGTTTTGCACCAGACAACACCACAAGGAATGGCTATAACGTGTAAAGCATGATGTGTGTATGAGCATAATGTATATATGCACGTGTGTAAGTACGATACATGATAGGTAACACATTTCTAATTATAACACAACACCCAGAAGCCACACGAGACTGAGAAAAATGACATTGAAAAAAATAAAGTCAAAAAGCAAGGGGAAAAAAACAAAACCTGGAAAGTAAATACCTGCAACTTCTACTAAAGAGACGAAAGGACAATTTCCTTGAAACTTAAAGAGCTCCTAAAAACAGCAAGGAAAAGGTCAACAACCCACCAGAATACGGAGAACTCAACAAAGCCAAACAGAACGGGTCAACTGAAAACAGGTTCAACCTCATGGGTCGGAGGGCTGCACCTCTCGCTGAGCGCTGTTTCCCACCAGAGTGCACGTGGCTGTCGGCGCTGTGCTGACCCCAGAGGTGAATGTACACACTGGTGCCCACACTCACCGTGGGGACCCCAAACGGAGAAGCTTGGCAATCCCCCAAATAATTACAGCAGCGCAGACCCTCTGACCCACCACCAACTCCTCATCCAGGTTTCCACTCTGCAGACACACTTAACCAAAATGTGAAAGGCCACCCGTGTGGTGCACCACATGCAGGTGACACATACACAGTGTGGAAGTGACAGGGTTGTATGTAACAGGAAGATGGGAACAACGTGTCCATCAACAGACACACAGGGCAGCCACAGAGTGAAGAGGCTTTGTGGACCGATGCTCATCTAGGAAGACGCGAGGACGAGCCCAGAGGGGCAGACCTGTGAGACACCAGCTACCCGCGGCAGTAATAGTCTCTCTGGGAGGTTCCACAAGGAACAGACTGGGGAACGGAACTGCACGGGTTCTAGAGTTAAAAACCTTGCTTTTTAAATGTGAAATAAAAGGCTCAATACCCAGGTAAAGGAACAGAATGTCGTCAGAAACTTGAAACGTCCTGTGTGTCCTTCCGACTACCTGGGGATGGGGGGGCCGGTCCTTGAATATCCTTTTTTAGCCTTTCAATTTTTCTACCTCTCATTATCTATTAAATTTTTTTTCATGTAAAAGATTACTGAGTTCCCATTTAAAAAAAAACTGTTTTAGTTGAACAGCTTGAGGGCAAAAGCTGGTTCCCGGAGGCTGGCTGTGTCCTGCATCGTTTGGGGGAGGCATGTGTGCAGAACTGCAGGGACGGGAGCTCCCATGGGTATCTGATTTGTGCATGTGATGTCTTAGAAGGGTGTGTGAGTCTGCATGTCTACACGCACTACAAAGTCAGAAGGATACACAACAAAGTGATGAAAACGGACTCTCCCTGGAAAGCAGGCATGGCTGCTATGGGGAGGAACCAAGACTGGAGTGGATGACAGGGGGGACACGGAGGGGTGAGGATCTTGTTTCCACCAGTGCTAATGGGCCAAGTGGGAAACAGCAGAGGTCAGAGGTTGGCATGGGGGAGGTGGGGAGGGCAGGAAGTGGCAAAGTTCAGGCATGTGACCTAACAATGTCCCTGAGGGAAAAGAAAGATGTGACCAGAACAGAAGTAGAGTGACTGCCTGGGACAGAAAGGAAACCTCTGTCCCGAAACAGGAGAAGAGAGATCAGGGACAGGACGAGTGCAGTAAGACATCTCAAGGACTAGCGATTTTCCTACGTACCAGCAAACATCCGCCCCAAACCCCACACACCCCTCCCAAGCAAGTCAGCGAGTAAAAAGCGTCCTGACGTCCCTAGAGCGCGCGGCCTGCGTAGCCCTCCGGTGATTCTGGGCCAGGCGTTCGGGGACAGCGTCTTCTGCCCCATCCTGACGCCCTGGTCAGAGACTGCACTGCAGACAGCTGCTAGAGATCAATTACTTGAAAGATACTGTCTGCCCTTATCTTCTCTTCACTTTAAATAACTTCAGGCCTTTTAACCCAGAACAAAACAAACTGCTTAAGAATTAACCAAATTAATAATCCTCGATTATTGCTTTTTACTTTTGATAGGAAATGTTTCTATAAGGTGTTAGGTCTTACAGGGCAGCCATAAAATAGAGTGGCTATTATAAATAGTGAGCCAGAGGCAAAATATCCATAGAGACTAGAGAAAAACTACCCTGTTGAAACTAATTTCTAAACTGTGCATGTCAAAGCTAAAGTCCAAAATCAGAAACCTTCAGTAAACTGTAAACTAATTAGCGAATTTGTGGCAACAGTTCTTACTAAAACTAATGGGAGAAGTAGTGTTCTGAGTGGGGGTTTCTCAGGAAAAAAAAAAAGACACCCAAAGGATCTTTTTCGAAAATCTAATCCACGTAAGGCAGGAAAAAAAAAAAAGAATACGTACGTAGAAACTATTTTTACTAGACAGAATAAAAGTTTTCTTCTGACTTACCAACAGTCTCTAAGGAAGTCAGCAGTCACCAATTTAGCAAACAAAGTGTACCAGCATGGGTCCCTTCTCCTAGCTTCCTATGAAGTTGTAAAACTGATGAAAATTTGTTGACAACCCAAAATGTCCTCAATCCAAAAGGAAGGTAAATACAGCACACAGGACTGAGGAGAAAATGGGTAAACTAAAGCCTAAGAGATAAACTTCAGAACCTGCAGAAACGAGGCTAATGCTGGTGTCTCTGCAATATGATCTAACTTCCATCAGCAGCACAACCACATTGCTCATTATACCCTAATATGACATAAAACTGCCCGTTTCTACAACCACACTCCAGAACACAATATGGACTAGGAGTACAAATGTACGAGTTGAGTAAAGCAAATGTGAACTAGCTCACAGGAAAGAAAATAGCCTCAATTTAACCTGAGGGCAAAGGACAGTAATTAAAGTGCCACACAATCCAAGCTGTCATACAGAACACCAGCAGTACTGCGACTCCAAGAGGATGTGACTGGGCTTCCATTTTCAATGACCACATCAGCAACAGCAAAGCAATTAAAGCTGCACCTCAGGATGTCTCAATTCCTATATCATGAACCTCACTATAAAAAGAGGAGTCCTTGGGGCCTATAAAAGCTGGCAAAGGAAAAAAAAATCCAGTCTGTTTCAGGATAGCCTCCGCTGCAGCGTAATGAAGGAAGCCAGGCTTGCTCAGAGGCCGGCGGTCAGGCCTCAGCTGCCGAACAAGTGCTAACAGCGGGGCCGTGAGGCTCCTCCTTTGCCCGTGAGCGGGAACAACAGCTGCTCCCAAGTCCCTTCTGGCAGAATGCTGGACTTTCAGCTGCGACAGGCCAAGTTACAGTTAAAGGAGAAACCGGAAGAAGCCATTTATACCTCACCTGACAAACTTCCCAACTCTCACCTCTGAACTGCAATGATTTCCAACAGCTTACAAAAACGAGGAGATGAAGCAAGCTGTTCCTTGCCTCGGGCAAGAGATTACGAGCATCTGCCTGCACCCCAAGTTCCTCCAGTGCTTACCCGGAGCACCCCCGATGGAGTTCCTTCCAGACCCTGCCAGAGGACACGCACCCAAAGGAAGACCGCTCTCCACCACACTCCTGCTCTAGCATTTTAAAAACACGGTTTCAGCACTCCCTTAAAAACCACCCTCATGACCCCTATCATGAGGGTTCTGAAACACCAAGGCAGGAGGGGCTGCACTGTAAGCCCCCACTGTCTCCTCTGCAGTTCCTCTGGGAGGCCAGGGAACGACCTGCAGGGCACTGCCATGATGTCCAGCAATCCGCCAGGTGCACTCTGACCATGAGAACCGGGTCCCGCAGGACAGCTGTGCGTTGCGACACTCCAAAGATGACTGGGTAAATATTGGGTATAAGACAGCAGCCTCCTAGCCACGAAGGAAAGAAGCCTAGAAAGAAGCACCTCAAACTACCCAAATGTCCATCAACTGATGGATGGACAAACAGAATGGGGTACAGCCACATAACGGAATATTACTCAACCTAAAAGGCGTGAAGGGCCGACGCAGCTCCAACAGGAGCGAGACTTGAGAACAGTGCACTGAGTGGAGCAGCCAACACCAAAGGCCAGGGAGTGTGTGATCCCATTTACATGGAATGTCCCCAACAGGCAAACCCACTGACAGAAAGCAGACCAGTGCCTGTCAGGGCTGGGCGAGGGGGAATGGAAGTGACAGTTCCTTTCAGGGGCTGATGACAATGTTCTGGAACTAGACAGTGGTGAGGGGGTGCACAACTCTGTGAATGCACCGAAAACCACTGAATTATACACTTTAGAGGGGCAAATTTTACAATATGTGAATTGAATCTCAATAAAGCAGCTACTTAAAAAAGCAAGTATATACCACAGCACTTTATCACTTACACAGATAAAAGACTACCAAGGATAAATTTAAACTTTTCCCAAAACTATGGCTTTATATTTAAACAAAATGGAAAGAAAGAAGTAGTGTAAGTCCAAACCAACCATCATGACTAGTTCGTACCGCACACACACAGTACCTGCTGGCTGCCGAGCACAGGAAAGCTACCGCACTTTACTGCCATGAACACCATCAGTTTTACTGCTATGAACACTTTCCTTTCTAAAAGTAAAAATGTCTATTTTATATTCCTCACACTTTTAAACCTCTTTTCCAAGTCCTCCGACCAATAAGCATTTTAAACTAACACAGTGAAACAATTGCAAATAATGACTGTATCAGAAACTTTAGTTAAAAGAAGTATCTCTTTAAATAGAATGAAAAACATGGAACAATCAACATCCTCATCTCTAAAAGATAAACAAAGTCTCAGCTCCGAGAGTTCAAAACAAAACATAACATCTTACAGAAGAAATGCAAACAGAGCTTTACCGGGACTTTTCCAGGATCGCACTACACGTCAGATCTAAAGAGATACTAAAAAGCTGCCAACATCAAGCAGCAAAGGATGTATCAGTGTCAGGCCTTAACTTGAAAACGGTAAAGGAACAGAAAATTAAATAAATGTGAGTGAAGTTACTTTAGCAGTGACACGGGGGATGTTCTAAGTAAAACTAGACATATGACTGTTTTTGAAATACAGAAGCAAGGGTTACTCACTATAATCTCATTATTAAAGATCAAGCAGAATTCTCCAATTTCCTACAGATGAACAAAAAAAATTGTCAGCTCCAGGTAACTATGTATTCAAAAATCTACTTAGAAAATATCACCACTCTGAGATGTAAGTATTTCACTCCATAACAATGTGCCTTGCTTAAGTCAGGGCTGCTCCATAAAAAACCAGAGAGAACAGGGCGGAGCAGGAAGTACTCACTTCACGTCTGCAGGCACTTCACACGTGACCTCATGTTACCCTTCACACACGCCTGTGAGGCAGGTAACCTACCTTCTACTCCAAAAGCGAAGCCCCGCGAGGAGAGGATTCTGGCCAAGGTCACAAAGCTGGTCAATTCTGTGCCCACACCAGCAGAGGTGGGGCAGATTAAGACCCTGCATCTCATCAAAGGGACTTCTGGCTTGACAAAAAGGCTCTCTCATAAAAGATATTTTTGTTCTAGCTTTAGCTCACTGCCCTGCCAAAATAATTGCCATCTTCTGCTTTTACAAAGTGATGCATCTGCATACACAAAAGAATCCCCTTCAAGGGCTGAACACAACCAGCGTCACAGCCACAGACATTATCAGTGTTAGTAATGCTAGCAGAAGGCTGAAAGCGCACGCAACCAGCCCCAGGGACTGAAGGTGCCAGGGACTGGCACCTCAAAGCCTCCTGAGCTCCCTAAGGACAATCACATTTCATAGGACCCTGTCTTCCCCTGGTTGTAGCTGCAAGAACATTTTTCTGCCCAATGCACAGATCTAGAGTGAGATCTGAACACACAAGAAAGAAAACCACAGACTCAGAGGTTAGTCACCAGAAAGATATGACAGAGATTAAAACCACTGTGGGTACTCCAGTCACCTCTTACAGGAAGGCATTAAAAGAGAAAAGCCACAGGTCCACGGCTGAAAGACAGCCTGAAAACCGCCACTCGCAAACCAGACAGTATCAAAGGTTTCCTCTCAGAGAGCTCAGGCACTGTCAAGGGCACTGAGACCACTGGTCCGACTGCCCATCTTTCACTTCCCAGAGAAAGTCGGTTTTAATCCAAGTACACACACTACACGTGGTCAAAGAAAAATCCTTTTCTGGGTCCCAGGGGACTGTTAAAAATAAGTTTGAGCCCCAAACACTTTGTGTTTACATAGCTTTGAAACATTCAGACAAAAGTTCACATTTCTAAGTGAATACCCACTATGCCCTTCCTGTTTAATCTGGAGACAGGAGAGCCTTAATCCTAGTCCGACTCCAAATCAGCCTGGGATTTGTTTCTACAAAGGCAGGCAGGTCACGGAGAAGTAACTGTTTCACATGCACAGAACGCTCCAAACCTGTCTTCCTGTCTGTTACAGTAGGCTTGCTCTTACACACACAGACACACACGTACACACATACACAGTATAAACACAGATATACACACACGTTTAAAAATACACACACATTCTCTACACATACGTGTACACACTTACATATACACACAACGCACACATGATGCACACGTGTACTCATGTACACACAGTGATACACGGGCACACGGCGGCCTGCGGCTCACCCCGACCCTAAGCTCCTCCAGGGGACACCTGCCTCACTCCGCGCAAATGGACACACAGGCCCTGGGGGCCCCAGCACCGCACCGCGCGGGTCTCCTAAGGCTCCAGCGCCTTCTAATCTCCATCTCACCAGCGGCTTCCTTTCCTGATAATAAACACCAGATTTGGAGAAACCAAGGCGACACAATGTGTAACGGTTATCTGTCGCCCAAGAGCCAGATTAAGGGGACAAAGGCCTTATCGCGCTTTCAGCGGAAGAACTGTACCAAAGGCTCGGACGGGCCGCGAACTCTGCCCGGGGTGTTCTTTCCCCAACCGCGGAGCCCCCTCCCCTGGGTCCGACCTAGGCGGTTGTGACGCCGCCGAAGGGGCATGGGGGAGCTGGGCGAGGTCTTGGGGTGCGGGTTTGGGGGTGTGAGGTGGGGACAGGGGGCTGAGGTGAGGGTGGGGTTTGAGGTGCAGGGTGAACTACGGAATGGAGGGTTGGGGTGCGAGTGGGGGCCTGTAGTGGGAGATCGAGGTGATGAGGAGATACCTGGCTGCGCAGGATGGAAGCTTCTGGTGCGGGTAGGGGTTTGCGGTGGCTTGGGGTGCCACTGGGGGCTTGGGGTGGAAGGTGTGAACGCTGGGGTTGAGGTAAGGCTTTGGGGTGGAGACTTGGGGTGCGGTCAGGGCTTGGGGCCTGGAGTGAAAGCCTGGGGTGCGAGTAGGGGCCTGGGGCACGGATCCGTGCTTCAGGCCTGGATTGAAAGCTTGGGGTGCGGGTAGAGTCTGGGGGCGCCGGTCGGGGTGGGGCCCGGAGAGAAAGCTTGGGACGCGGGCACGCACCTTGTGGCAGGCCGGGCAGGTGGGCAGCGCGCTCTTGCCCCCCGGGCCCCCGCCGCCGCTCAGGCTGCTCTGGATCTGCGTGAGCTCCTGGCGCAGCACCTGCTTCTGGTGGAAGCTGAAGGCCGGGTGGTTGGAGGCCATGGTGAAGAGCAGCAGGAACTCATCGCCCGTGCGGCCCTCGTTGAGCTGCAGCCCGTAGTTGTGGATGATGGAGTCGATGTGCGTGAGCGTGCGGTAGAGCACGCCCGCCGCCTCGCGCTGCTCCGAGCCCAGCAGCGCCAGCGACACTAGCAGCTTGCTGCGCACCACCTCGTCCGTCAGGTTGGTGAGGCTGCCCAGGTCGGCTGGGTTGTTGGCCTTGATCTCCGAGTCGCGCAGCGAGTGGTAGTCCTTGCGGGCCAGGTCCTCGAGGCACGAGCCGAGGAAGCGCAGCTCGAGCGGGATGCACAGGTCCAGCAGGCCGCACAAGAACTCCACGCGCTGCGGCGACGGCAGCTCCGAGAACCAGCGGTACACGCCGTCCCTCTGCAGCGGGCAGCGCTTCTCCACCATGCTGCCGCCCGCGCCGCGCCGCCACGCGGGGCCGGGGGCCGCCACCCGCGGCCGGGGTCGGGGCCGGGGGCGCGGGCGGGCGCGGGCGGGGGCGCGGCCGGGGCCGGGCGAGGGCGAGGGCGGCCGAGCGCCGCGGGCCGCGCCGGGGCCGGGGCCGGGGCCGGGGGCGCGCGGCGCGGGCGAGACCCCCGCCAGGGGCCGGCGGGCGGGCGCGCGCGGGGCGCTGGGGGGGCCCGGGGCGGCCGGGGCGGCCGGGGGCGGCGAGCGGCCTCGGGCCCCCAGCTCACGGGCGGGCTCCTGGCCCGCGCCCGTCCCCGGCGGCGGCCGGTGCGCGGCGGCGGCGGCGGCGGCTGCTCCTCGTCGTCGTCGTCGTCGCCCGGGAGGCGGCCGCCCCCATCTCCCCCCGCGCCGCAGGGTCTGTCACTGCGGGCCGCCCCCCGACGGAGCCGCCCGGGCCATTCCGCCACGCCGCCACGCTGGGCCGACGGCCGTTACTCGGGACGGAGGCCGCGGCGGGCTGGGGAGCGGCGCTCGGAAGCGGGCGGCGGAGGGATCTGCGCCGGCACTCGCCGCGGCCTCGCGCCTCAGCTCCCCGCGCCGCGGACGGATCCGGGCGGAGCGCCGCGTTCGTTGCTGACGGGCGCCGGGACGAGGCGCAAGTGGGCGGGGTGGCCGCCTCTCGCGACAGCCGGGCAGCCGGGCCCGCCCCGCCCCGCTGATTGGCTCGGGCTGCGCCTTCTCGGCCCGTGATTGTGCCGGGTCCCCAATCCGACTCGCCCCCGCCGTGGCCACGCCTCCCCAGGGCTGTCGATCACGTTGGAACCGCCCCGGCCCACCCGTCGGCGGCCGGCGGAGTCGATTGGCCGGCGGGCCGGACGGGCCGAAAACCCGGGGCGGAATCCTGGTTGCTTTTGTTCCCTCAGATTTGCGTGGAGCATTGTCGTAGGTGAAAGCAGGGCGTCTGGCCTTGCTGTTTTATTCCTGAGCGTCACAATAGGGAGGTAGCGGCTGTCTTCGAGAAGCTTCTGGAGCGGGGCCATCCTCATGCCGGCTCTGCCTCAGAAGCTGTGTGACCTTGGGCGAATGGCTTGGCCTCTCTGAGCCCTGGGCGCCTCTCCCAAAAATGAGGGTCATGACAGCCGCTCCCCGTGGCCCGTGAGCAGGTCGTGAGCTCACAGAGGACTGGCGCCGGTATCTGAAGCGGCTGGCCTGCCTTGGGGATGTGACGGGAACAAGTTTTGTGTGAAAACCTCGCCCAAGTGGAGCCGTTAAGTCGGCCGCCACCTTCCAGCGGGTTATTTCCTCAGCTCTGAAAACCGGGAGGATGCAAGTACACCAGCCAGGGTCAGGGAGTAGGAGGAATGCCCCGGCCCTGGGGCTTGTACTGGTACGGATTGCGGGTTGGGGACCAGCAGGGGAGAAGCTGGTGGCCCAGCCACCTCTCTGCAACTGCAGGCAGGGGTCCGCCACCTCCAGAGAAGGAAACCAAGGCCCAGGAGCAAGAAATTCATTCATCTCTTCCCTGCCCTTCCCCTGGAACCCTTCTCCTGACGTCTTGTGGTCTAGGACGGGATCTGTACCTGCATTGCTTTGGCAGCTATGTGGGGGCCTGGTGTTCACCAGGTTCTGAGTCCTGGGAGACCCCCACCAACAAAGCCTGCCCGCCCTGTGGAGCTGACAACCTGGCTCAGGGCAGTACACAATAGAGAGTGATTGAGTAAATGAATGAATTTCTTTAGGACATGGTTAAGTTACTAGAAACTTCCTAACAAGAAATTTTCCAGCCTTGGGACTTCAAAGTTGAGCAGACACTGCAGAGTCCTAGTTGGAGGAACAAGAAAAGAACTGTCTCTTTGCCCTCCACTCCTGGGGCAGAATTCCCCTGATCCACCCTGTGTTTTGGCCAGTGTGGGAAGGAGCAGGCCTTCAGGTGAAGGTCAGCGCAGCTTCACCCATGTGTTAGCAGGGTCTGTCTACCTTATTTCCCCAGTACAGACTAATTTCTACAAATAACTGTTAATCCTTATTCTCTTTGACCTCACTTTCTCAAGTGATTTCAGGGAAGTAGCCACATTCCAACATCTACCACGTGAGGAAGTGAAGAAACATGAAAATCAAAACAATTCACCTTTGCTTTCTGTTGATAAATTAACTTCCTTGGAACGGAAAGATCTAGGGACCTTATCCATGCAGAGGGTTTCCTCAAATCCAGTACAACCTGGCTGTGAAACCCCTAAGCTCTGGTGCCAAGTCTGCCTGGATTCCAGTCCAAGCTCTAGCCAGCTGTGTGACCTGGGCCATTCATTCAGCCCCTTGGAGCCTTAGTTTCCTCATCTGTTAAAGGGAGCCAGGCGCCCCGCCTCCCAGCTGGCAGCAGAGGTCAGAGAAGCTAATGGGAGCCCTGGACACCTGGGACCCTCAAGCCACAAGTAACTGGGCCAAGGTCTCCAGCTCTCAGCTGCCTTCTGGCCGCACCCACCCATGCAGTTTGCTCTGTAAGGTATGTAGTGGAGTGAAGAGTGTCCCCCAAAAGGTTGTATTCACCCAGAACCTCAGAATGTGAGTTCATTTGGAAATAGGGTCTTTGCTGGTATAATTCAGGGAAGAATCAAGAGATCCTGGACCAGAGGGGCCTAAACGAGAGTGTCCTTATAAGAGGAAAAAAAAAAAAAAAGCAGAGACTCAGGGAGGCAGATGTGAAGATGGAGGCAGAACTTTGGAGCCAAGGGATGCCTGGAGCCACCAGGAACTGGAAGAGGCAGGAAAGACCCTCCCTTGGAGCCTTCAGAGGGAGCTCAGCCCTGCCAACACCTTGACTTTGACTTTCTGGCCTCCAGAACTGTGAGAGAATGCATTTCTGTTGTGTTAAGCAGCCAAGTTTGTGGTTATTTGTTACAGCAGCCTTGGGACACTTATACGGTGTCATTTCTCCCTCAACTTCAGTCTAGCTCAGTTTAATTCATCAGGTATTAAAATCCTTGCCCTGCAGGACCAGACCCCACTAAGGGTTTGGAGCTTCTAAAGAGAATGAGATCCAGCCCCCCCCATCCCCCAGCTTTAAGGAACTGACATCTGGACCTACTGCTCTGAGACAGATGGGCCACCGGTCCCCAGGGCTTTTCACTTCCCAGGGAAACAGCCAGGGATCCCCCAGGGAGGGGGGAGGGGGGACAGTGACTCCTGGGTCTGGCCCTGAGGCTGTGGTTTTCTCCCTATTCCTACTCTCTCTCCTACCCAGGACTCCTTCCCTAAAGCAGCCTCCAGCCCTGGGCGATTTTGAGCCTCTCACTTTCCCCCTCTCTGCAAAAAGTGACCACTGGCATTCAGTGGGACTTGCACATTTCTCCACTGTCTACAAAGTGGAGGGGCTACGGGCCCATGGTTGGGGATTAGCGGGGAGCTACAGGTAACAGGGAGGTGGGGCCATGTGTTCAGCAAGGAGTGATTCCCCATATAGGGGTGAGCAGGACGGCAAGTTCAGGCCATACCTGCTACATGCCTAACTCAGGGTCGGGGGTGACAGTGCAGTGGGCCCTGCCCTCAGGGAGCCCACGGTCTAGGGTAGGGCTACATGTCTGTCTGCATTTTCCATGGAGCTGGAATAAAGCTAAATTAATATTATTTTTGTGAAGGAAATTTGGAGTTCACCCCAAATTCCCCAAATGATTTTAGGATTATTTGTTGTAGTTCTGTGGAAAATGTCCTGGGTAATTTGATAGGCAAACAAATGATTTTGCGATGAAGATAAGATGTGCCTGGGATGACTTTTTGCGTCTGAATTAGTGATGCTGACTAATCACTGCAGTAGACAGGGTCCAGGCTGAGACAAGAGATCAGCCACCTGGACTCCAGTGCAGCGGTCCCCCTCGCCCCTCGCCGCACCTCAAGCCCTGCTTCTTCTCTCTCGTTTAGAATCTGGCCAGGGAGGAAGCGCCTGGAGGCCAGGTTGTGGTTAGGAAAAAGAAAACAATTATGATTGAGACTCTGATTAAGACAAGGGTGCCTTAAACAGTCAGGGCTGGAGGTATGCATGCCTGCTCTGTGCATGGACCCACCAGTGATTTCCCCTGGGGCATGTCGCCGGGGTGTGTGTGTGTGTGTGGTCTCCATTTCAATGTTTTCATTTGTCCTAGGTCCTGCCTTCCTGTGACTGAGAAAGCAAAGGGACCCCTAACGTGCGGGCCTTAAGAAGCGGGCCCCTATCCCTGCTGCAGGGTCCTGGCTTGTGCCTCGGCTCCCGATAGCCTTGTGGGACGGCCTCCACCCAGTGACACTGGTCCTGACAGTGCTGTCACTGCCCCACCTTGCAGATGCTGACGGTCAGTTGTGGGCCTGGGGGCGTGCTGTTCATACATGTTGGAACTAAATTCTGACCTAAGTCAATTGCCCAGACTCTGTCCCTCAGGGAGGAAAGTGCAAAGGTGACAGGTCTGCATTCACTCTGTCTTCCAACCGGAGATTCCAAAGGTGTCTGTTGCAGGCTGGTTCTAACCAGCTGTGATGGCTGACAAGGTCCACCTAGGCTCATAAATGGCAACTGTCCCCAGCCCCGGCGGGCTCTGCTTCTGCGTGGCCACACGTGCTCCTCCAGGGCAGACCTGCTTTCCAGGGTGTCTTTGGCCTTGGGCTGTGTGCGGAGTTTCCCCAGGGGGAGTCGCCTGGGCTCTTACTTAAGAAGCAGAGTCCTCAGCCTGACCCCAGATGTTGAGTCAGACTCCCTAGGGGCGGGGCCCTGGGATCTGCACGTGGCTGCTCCCCCCGTCCCCCCGCCCTCCCCCCAGCCGCACACTGAAGTTGGACAGCTACTGTGGGGTATGGACTTCATGCTTTCAGGCTTCTTGTGTGCTTCTCTGGGTCAACAACTGCAGTGACGATCTGAGTCAAGTCTGTGTTGCAGGTCTACCATTCTGTGAGGATCCCCTAGTTTACAGGTGCAGAGACAGGCTTCAAGAGGTCCCACAGCCAATAAACCGTGGATTCTCGTTGTTAAACCCTGTCACCTTGTTTCTGTTGTATATCTGCTTGTTATCCACGTCTCAACATTTCTTACAGCACAATAATGATAGCCTCTGAAAGCTAACAATTCATGGCTGCTCTCAGTTTTGTATGTTTAGGGTTTTCTGTTTGCCTTTTTACTAGGGAAGTTTCCAAACATACCCCAAAGTCAAGAGAATAGTGTATAATTCCCCACATCTCTACGGCCCGGCTCCAACAGGGATAACATGTCGCCACTCTTACTTCATCTGTTTCTCCCCAGAGTGGGAGAAATACACATATTTTCTTTCTAGAGTATTTAAAACAAGTAAATTGGGGACTATATGCTTATAACTTATTTTGTTTGATTGTGAGCTAATACCTGCTTCTTGTGAGGAGATTGTGCTTTACTGAAAAACAACATAAAAGTCAAATAAGGTCACCCCTCAATCATAACCAACATTAACGTTTTAAAATATATCTTTTTAGACACTTGTATTCATATGTGTCCGCGCACACCTGTTTTTACAAAAATGGTGTATCCCATAGAAATAGGATCCTGCTCCCCATTTTGCAATCTGGTTTTTCCACCGAACAGCATATCCCAGATGTCCACCCATATCATGGAATCTTTTCTAAATCATAGTTTTCCAGGGCAGCCCAGATGCCTGTTGTTTGGATGTACGATGATTTATTCAACCAATCCCCTATCGTTGGGCATTCAGGTTGCTTCCGTGCTCTGCTGACTGGGTTTCAAAAGGCGGTTCTGCTTGCCCTGGACTTTGCACTTAGCTGAAGCCTGACCCGCCTCCTCTAGGTTCCACATGGGTTTCTGAGAAGTGTCAGGCAGGGGTAAAGACGGAGGCACTGGGTTGCTTCCCAGTGCCATCCCAGTATAGTCTTCACTGCTTGGTGTGCCATTTCAAGACACAAGACACACCCAGACTCGAGTGTGGGTGAAAAACACATTCCAAAGACAGATAACATATTGTTTGGGTGACAAGGGGTAGCTCTAAAATATGGAAGGTTTCTTTTTAAACAAACATACCAGAGCTCACCAAACCCAGTAGGTCCTCCTCCTTCAAAGTTAGTCACCCCGGAGAGCAGTCCTCTTACTGCAATAAAACTGTGATTGCTTGAAAATACATGATCTTTTAAAACTGTCCTCAGAGTCTGGTGTAAATGATACTTGAATGTACTGTAGGCTGGAAAGCCTTCATGCTTCAGGGTGCATTGAGATCTGGAAACAGCCTGTGCTCACCAAATAAACTGCAAACATAGAATCTGCTCTGTCTAGTTTGAGCAGAAACAGATTTATTAAATAATAACAGAGAAGTCAGAGTCTGACAGGGTCAGAGAACCAGGTGTGAACACCACTTTTGTGTCTTTTTATAAATGAATCGCCTGTTCATGTTTTTTGCCTATTTTTCTATCAGGTTTTGGGTCTTTGTTTCTGTCCATTTTTAAGAGGTTTTTTTTTTTTTTTTAGTATGTTAGGTATATTAACACTTTATCTGTGATTGATGTTGAAAATACTCTCCCAATTTGTCAATTGCCTTTGACTTTGTTTATGGTATTTTTACCTTGAAAAGGTTACTTTTTTCTTTATGTAGTTAAATTTATTCACCTCTTTTACTGCATCTGGATTTGGAATTGTGGTTAGAAAAACCTTTCCTTACACCCAGGTTATAGAAAAATTCACCCATGTTTTATGTTGTGTATATGGTTTCAGTTTTTTTGCATTTAGATCCCTGACCCATTTGGAGTTTGCTCTTATGTATAGGGTGAGTTGTTTGCTTTTTAAACCCGGTTTTATGAAATGTGTTTATTAAACCAGAGGTTGCAAATTAAAATGCTTTAAAGAGCCAGGCAGAAAGTTAATGAGCAAAGCGAAATGGTGTAATAAAATAGGGAGTGGTGAGGTCTCTGGCTAGGTAGAGATTACACCTAAAAACACACCCACACAGTGGCCCTGTGACTTTCCTGGGGCCATCAGAAACAAACGGCCACAAACCTGGTGGCTTAAAACAACAGAAGTGTATTCTCTCCCAGTTCCAGAGGCCAGAAGTTTGAAGTCAGGGTGTCGGCAGGGCTGGTTCCTTCTGAGGGCTCTGATGGAGAGTCTGTTTAGGCCTCTGTCCCAGCTTCTGGTGATGGACAGCCATCCTTGGTGTCCCTTGGCCCCTGGCCACATCACTCCAATCTCTGGCTCTGTCTTCCCGTGGCCTTCTTCCCTGTGTGTCTGTGTCCCTACTGCCTTCTTCCCGTGAGGACACCAATCCTTGGATTTAGGGCCCACCCTAATCCAGTGGGACTTCATTTAACTTGACTACATCTGCACGGACCCTGTTTCCAAACAAAGTCACGCTGATAGGCTCCAGGTAGATGTGAATTTGGGGTCACAGGAGGGCAGAGCAGAACAACCTGGAGCACATGGAGCTGCACGGAGCTGCACGCTGAGATCCCGGGGACCTCCCCCTCCCCCTGCCGCCCAGACAGCTTGTGCTGCTGTGGGATCGTCCGTGCCTAGTGACGAAGGGTCTGCTGTATTCGGAAGTTCATCAAACTTCACTCTGAGAATCGGTTTTGAAAAGCATTGCCAGCTTGTCACTTTAAAATGTTCTGAAAAAAGGAGCCAGTGGCCAGCTCTCCTAAGTCTGAACGAATAGCCAGCCTGTCCAACAGCTTATAGAAGACGGGCTTGTTCAGTGTAAATATTTGGGTTTCCCCCTGCAGGCCAGGCCTCTGTTGTGCTTTTTCCTTCAGTGTAAGGGGTGAATTCATACAAAATCTGTGCCAAAAGTGGGCCCATTTCATGCCAGAGCAGGAGAAGGGTGGTGTCTTCCCTGCCCGAGATCTAGAGCAGAGCTCTCTTTGTAGCTCTCTCCCCTGAAGACCTCCTAGGGTAGGTAGAACTTTTAAGGATGCCCCCACCACCACTCCCATGCCAGGATCCCACGTCCCTGGTTATCCAAACACAAATGCAGGTGCTGTTGTGAAGAAATTTTTGCAGATGCAAAGTCCCAGGTCAGGTGACCTTAAGAGACGGAGATTGTCTGGGTGGACCTGACCCAATCAGGTGAATCTTGTGAAAACAGAGTGTTTTCTCTGATTGGAAGCAAAAGGAGATGTCAGAGATGTTAGAAGGGTCAGAAGGAGGTAACGCCTCTTTTTTGCCTTGAAGACAGATGGAGCCACGTGGGAAGGAATGTGAGTGGCTTCCAGGGTGGAGTGTGGCCCCAGCCTCCAGCTGGCAAGGACATGGGACCCCAGACCTGCAGCTTCACGGAAGCGGACTCTGCCACAACCAAATGCATTTGGAAGCAGACATTCCTGCAGAAGAGCGCGCAGCCAGGGGACACCTGGGGTCTCACCTGGGAGACCCGAACAGAGAGCCCAGTGGAGCCTGCTCAGGTTTCTGAGCTGCGGAACCGTCAGAAGATAAATGGGTGTTATTTCCAGCCACTAAGTTTGTGGTAACTTGTGCTGCTGCAAGAGAAACAAACACGCCTCTGCTCTTGATGAAGGTCTGGGGGAGACGTGGAGACAGGATGAGGCAAGTCCATTTTTTCTGCCCATTGCACCTCCATTCCTGTGTCTGTCCACGAGGTCTAGAGAGCTCCTGGTCCCTGCACCAAATGTGAAGACCCTGGAATGAACTGGCTGTGGGTGTCCTCTGCTCTGGAAGTTGATGGAAATCAGACACGTGCCCCTCTCGTGGTCAAACAACTGCTGAAGACCCGGGAACCAGGTGAGTCTAACCACATCTATCCAGGTGTTTCATGGGTTCCTAGGACTAAGGAGTCTTGATAAAGTCCCTTAACACAGTCAATTCCCCCTTTGGGATAATGTCCCAGAAAATTATATTCCCCCCACCAAAAAAATAAAAATAAGAAAGAATAAGCAGCAAAGTGTTTTGCACGTCCCAGCTGGGTGCGCCGAGCCTCGGGCGCGTCCCAGCTGGGTGCGCTGAGCCTCGGGCAGGGGCTGAGGGGTCGAGGCGGCAGGCGTGGGACACAGCTTACAGCAGGTGTGCAGTGGATGCTAGCAGTTGGGCCCATGTTTCTCAGGTGGGATGCAGCTTGCACTGCCTCCTCCCAGTATCATCGTTGTTAAGCTGCCTGACCCAGGGCAGGTCTCCCTGACCCAGGGCAGGTCTCCCCACCCCTTCACAAAGGTGAGACCAGAGGAGGGACTTGCAGCTCTGAGTGCACAGGTGCAGCACCTGGGCCAAGGAGGAGCTGAGCCTCAGCCTGGAAAGATGACCCAGAGCCCTGAGCATCATTGGGGGAAGGGGAGGGGGCACCTTGATGGCAGTGCCAGGTGTGGGTGGGAGGAGGGAGTAGTGCTGAGCAGGGCAGTCAGGGCTTTGAAAGCCATTGTCTGTGGTAGGCTTCGGGACTCACATGTCCAAGAAACCCCTCACACAGGAAGAGGAGCAATCAGAGGATACTCAAGGGCTTCCTGGTGGGGGGGGGGGGTGTGAAGCAGGAGAAGAAGGGGGCCTGGGGAAGGCCCTGCTCAGGCAAGAATGACCCAAGGCCTTGAGAGCAGGGGTAGGGGGTCTGATCTTGGAGGAAGATGGCATAGAGGTGGCCCTAACCTCCCCTTTTGAAGATGATAGAAGGCCAACGTTGTCTCTATTGTGGGTTGAATTATGCTCCCCAAAAGATGTGTTGGAGTCCCAACCCCTGTCACCTGGGAATGTGACCTTACTTACACATAGGGCCTTGGCAGATATAATCAGGTTAAGATGAGGTCATTAGGATGGAGCCTAATCCAGTAGGACTGGTGTCTTTATACAAAGAGGAAACACACACGGGAGAGGCCATGGAGACAGAGATTGGGGTGACATGGCCACAAGTCCAGGGATGCCTGGAGCCCCCAGAAATCGGAAGAGACCCTCCTCAGAGCCCCCAGAGGGAGCATGGCCATGCCCACATCTGGACTTCAGACTTCAGGTCTCCAAACTGTGAGAGCATGCTTTTCTGTGGTTTTAAGCCCCCTGGTTTGTGGTCCTTTGTTCTGGTCCCATCCAGTCTGCAAGGCAAGGGTGGGGCCGGCCGCACAGTGAATGTGCAGAACTGCTGTGAGCTGCCTGAAAGCCGTTCCTACCTGTTCTCTTTCGCTGTCTCAGACTACAGAGGCGGGAAAACAAATTTTTCCGTGCCCAGCTTCCGTTGTATCTGGGAGTCACCCTGTGATCCCGTTCGGGCCAGTAAGACCTAAGTAAGTTGCTGAGGTGTTTCTGGAACGCTTCTGCTCCTCTCCTGGGAGGAGAGCTGTGTTAGGCACACCTTTTTATCCTCCCCATCATGGCTTCCTTGAGCACAGCACGGTCATGGGGCTGGGGGGCCACACTGCCATCCTGTTACCCTGAACCGGCATTGCCCTGCCGCTCAACTCAGCTTCTCCCCTGGGAAAAATAAAGCCGTATTTATTCAGGACCCTTGGGCTTTCTGCTGCCTGCTGCTGAAGGCCCTCCTGGCCAACACGGGGGTCCACCCACAGACGCCTTCCCGAACCACCTTCCCTCTGGTAGACCAGAGCGGCAAGGCTGGGAGCTCCAGAAGTCAGAGTGATTCTAAGAGTCAGAGCAAATTCCAAACCTGGCTCCTTACCTCCCAGCTTGCACTTCGCCCCTTCCTCCCAGTGCCCTCCCCAACCCTCCACCCAAGATGGAGATAAGGATATGGACTTCGAGAGATAGCTGGACAGTTAGATGAGGTGAGGCAGGAGCTTAGTGGAGGCTCAAGAAATAGCGTCATTTTCAGGAGAGTCTGCGTCCCTGAGTTCTGGGTACATGGGGCGCCACAGAAGCCTCGGCACTGGAAACCCAGGTGAACAGTCTAGGCCAGGGCGGGGACTGTCCCCTCTCACCTGGACTGTGTGTTTACGTCACAGACGCGCTCCCGGAGTTTGGCTCAAGCCACTCCCGCATCTAGAGAACAGTAGGGCCCTGAGGGAGTGAGTTCCGTGCTCGGGCACAGCGCGGGGAGTCACCTGCTAGAGGACAGACAGAAAGTGACCAGGCTGGGCCTGGAGGCCCGCAGCTCACTGTGCCTCCTGCCAAGCCTGGCCGAGTTGAGCATTTTGGCACTGAGAGCAGGAAGAGCAGACATGCCAGGGACGAAGCACGTTCATGCCTCATTTAACCGTGTGACAGGCTCTGAATCAATAGATCATTATCCTCACCTGGCGAAGGAGGCCATCACGCCTGGGGGTGGGGAGCAGGTGCTGGCAGAGCTCGCCCCAGAGCAGAGGCTTCCTGACCCCAGACCCTGCTGCCCTGTGCCCTCCAGATGGCTGGGTCAGGAGGACGGCTCCGTGGGCAACAAGGGTCACTGTGGCTCAGGTGACCCTGGGTCAACGAGCTGACACCTGTTCAGTAGTCAGTCAGGTTCGCTTCCTAGCCAGCAGATGAAGAGAAGAGGTAAAGGACTAGCAGGGATCACCCAGCCAACCCACTCCTCGCCTGCTCTGGGGAGTGATCGCTGGGGCTGAAGAGAATTGATGTGATTCGTAACATCTTCAGATTTTTGAGCACCTACATGTTTGACCAAGTTTTTCTGTATTACCTGTGTGGTAACTGTTTGCATAACACATCCTATTCACTATCTATCTGTGCTTCTGACATTAGATGTGACTTCATCTGTGTAACCTGCTAACTGGCAGCTCCCGAGGGTAGCTTTGCTTAGTCACAGTGACCAGTACACGTAAGGTAATCAATATGTTTGGTGACTGAATGATTGCTGAACCTTGGATTGAAATGCCAAGAATGACTTTCTCATTGAGCCGGTGGCCCACTTAGCATGAATACTAGACTGTCCTGTCTAGTTGCCGCTGGGTTTTAGTGAGAAGGATCTTTGGCTACAGTGAACAGTGCAGTGAACTTATAGGCTTTGTTTTCCTCACATGACAAGAAATCCAGAGATGGGTAGTTGCCAGTGCCGCTCCAGCAACGATGCTGAGTGATGTCAGGGATGGCATCTGTGATTCTCTTCAGCTTTCTCTAGTGGTATCCATATGGCTGCCACCGCTCCAGGCATCACATCCCGTACTAAATACAGGAAAAAGAGAGGAAGGGAAGAAATCAGCAGATGCTCCTTATATGTGGGAAAGCAAACACTTTCTGAGAAACCCTAGATTTCTGCTTAAATCTCATTTTCCAACGTGGACCAATGGCTGTCCATGCTGCAAAGGAGGTGGGGAAAGAAAGTGCTCAGGGTCTGACCAAAGGCTGGTGGTGAGGCTTGCTCTCCTGCACCTCTGCTGTCGCCCTGAGAGAAGCATGCCACCAGAAGACTGGCCCGCCAGTCCTGAGAGGAGAATGAGGGACAGGTGGTGAAGGGCCAGCCTAGCTAAACCCAGCCTGGGTCAGTCAACCTCCAGCAGACCCCAAGATGTGCAAGTTCAGAGCTGCCCTTGAGCCTCACCTAGATCAGCTGACCCTCGACCTACCTGCTGATGTATGAGAATTAATGTTGCTGGTGGTTGTTTTTGAATATAAAATTTTATAATGGCTTTATTGAGATATAATTCACATATCATACAGTTTATGCCCTTGATGTGTACACTTCAATAATAGTAACTTTTAGTGAATTAAAAGAGTACAACCATGCACAACCATCACTCCAATTTTAGACACTTTTAATCACCCCCAAAAGAAACCCTGGGCCCATTACTGTCACTCTCCATTTATCCACAACAACCCCAGCCTTGGCGACCACTGGCCTGTTTTCCATCTCTGTGGGTTTGCCTGTTCTGGACACTTCATATACATTCAGTTGTACAATATGTGGTCTCTTTGTCGTGGACTGCTTTAACTTAGCTTAATGTTTTTAAGGTTCATCCATGTTGTAGCACGTGTCGGTATTTCTCCACCTTGAATGAGGTGTAACTGACAAAATTAAATATATTTCAGGCATGCAACCTGATGATTTGGTGTATACATGCATTGGGAAATGATTACCACAATCAAGCGAATTAGCATTTCCATCACCTCACATAGTTACCTTTTTTTTTTAAAGTTGAAGTATAACTGCCCTGCAACACTATGTTAGTTTCTGGTACACAACATAGTGATATGATATTTCTGTACATTTCAAAGTGATCACCATGATAAGTCTGGTTACCGCCTGTCACCATACAAAGTCATCACAATATTACTGGCTATGTTCCCCACACTGAACATTTCTTCCCCGTGACTCGTTTATTTTGTAGCTAGAAATTTGTGCTTCTTAATCTCTCTCAACTGTTCCACTCATTTCCCCCCACTTCCCTCCCCTCCAGCAACCACCAGGTCTCTGCATCTATGAGTTTGTTTCTATTTGGTATGTTTGTTCTTTTATTTTTTAGGTTCCACATATAAGTGAAATCGTATGGTGTTTCTCTTTTTCTGCTTGATTTCATTTATCATTAATACCCTCTAAGTCCATGCATGTTGCCACAAATGACATTACTTCATTCTTTTTCATGACTGAGTAGTATTCCAGTGTGTGTGTGTGTGTGTGTGTGTGTGTGTGTGTGACATCATCTTTATCTATTCACTCATCAGTGCACACCTGGGTTGCTTCCATGTCTTGGTTATTGTAAACAGTGCTGTAATGAATGTAGGGGTGCATATATCTTTTTAAATTAGTGTTTTTGTTTTCTTCAGAAAAATACCCAAAAGTATTACAGAAATTACTAGACCATATCATAGTTCTATTTTTAATTTTTTGAGGAACCTCCATCCTGTTCTCCATAGTGGCTGCACCAATTTACATTGCTACCAAAAGGGCACAAGGGTTTCCTTTTCTCTTCATCCTCCCCAGTACTCATTATTTGTTGTCCTTTTGATGACAGCCATTCTGACAGGTGTGAGGTGGTGTCTGACTGCGGTTTTGATTTGCATTTCCCTGATGATTGGTGATGTTGAGCATCTTTTCATGTGCCTGTTGGCATCTGTATTCTTTAAAATGTTCAGGTCCTCTGCCAATTTTTCAATCAGGTTATTTGTTTTTGTTTGTTTGTTTGTTTGTTTTGAGTTATCTGAGTGCTTTGTAAATTTTAGGTATTAACCCCTGATCAGATATCTTATTTGCAAATATTTTCTCCCGTTAGGTAAAAGGTCTTTCGTTTTGTTGATAGTTTGCTGATAGCTGCTGTATAAAAGCTTTTTAGTTTGATGATGTGCCATTTGTTTATTTTTGCATATTTTCCTTGCCTAAGGAGACAGATCCAAAAAAATTCTGCTAAGACCACTGTCAGGGAGGGTACTGCCTGTTTTCTTCTAGGAGTTTTATGGTTTTAGGTCTTAGTTTTAAATGTTTAATCCATTTTAAGTTTATTTTTGTATATGGCTTAAGGAAGTAGTCCAGTTTGATTTTTTTTGTAGCTGTCCAGTTTTCCCAACACCATTTGTTGAAGAGGCTGTTTTTTCCCTGTTGTAAATTCTTGTCTCCTTTGTTGTAGATTAATTGTGGGTTTATTTCTGGTCTCTCTATTCTGTTCCATTGATCTATGTGTCTGTTTTTGTGCCAATACCATACTGTTTTGGTTACTGTAGCTTTGTAGTATAGTTTAAAATCAGGATGCATGGCACCTCCAGCTTTATTCTTCTTTCTCAAGTTTGTTTTGGCTATCTGGGGTCTTTTGTGTTTATATACAAATTTTAGAATTGTTTATTCTTGTTTTATGAAAAATGCCATTGGTATTTTGATAGAGATTGCATTGAATCTGTAGATGGCTTTGGGGGGTATGGTCATTTTAACATTATTCATTCTTTCAGTCCATAAGCACTATATATGTTTCCATTTGTTTTGTCATCAGTTTCTTTCATCAACGTCTTAGTTACCTTTATTTTGTCTGTAGTGAGAACACTTAAAAATCTACTTTCTTAGCAAATGTCAAGGGCACAGTACAGTATTAACTCTAATCAGCACACTGTACATTAGATCCTCAGAACTCATTCATCTTGTACCTGAGTGTTTGTATCCTTTGGCCAACAGTAATGATTGCTGTTTGTGATGATCTCTTACTCAGCATTATTGTGGCCATGGTTACCTGATACAGGAGGCAAACCTCATTGTTTACCCCTGGGTCAGTAGCAGAGCATTTATTAAGCAGGCACTGGGGCGCAGCACAGAGGTCCACGACACTGCCTCTCTTAGGGAGGTTATGCCTCTAGCTGGGAGCGTAGCACGCACACATGAATGAAGAAAGCCCCTGGAATCATGGAGGCTTGCTATGTGTGCTACCTAACATGGCAATGAAAGCTCCTGGCTGCCAGCCGTGACAGTGGGCACTTGTATGTTTAGCCCTCAGCACAGCCCTGCCACGACAGAGGATGCTCTTGCTACTGTACCAGACCACCCAACTCAACAGGGCTTAGACAAAAAGGAAACTCATCAAAAAGGCTAGAAGAGGTTAGCATGTTGGCTCAGGGACACCCCTGAGGACCCAGGTTAGCGCATTGGCTCAGGGACACCCCTGAGGACCCAGGTTAGTGCATTGGCTCAGGGACACCCCTGAGGACCCAGGCTGCTTCTGTCTGCACAGTCAGCCCTCCCTGGTGGGTCAGCCTTGGTGTTAGTCTGACTCTCCTCATGCTCACACGTGGCTACAGCCACTCCAGGCATCACTTCCAGCTCCAGCAGAAGAAGAAAGAGTATCTTTCTTTGTGTAACAATTCTAAGGGCAAAAAACAAAAGCAAAACCCAGAAAATCTTCCCCTGAAGGCCCTTAGCTCAGTGACCAGGTTGTGTCACTTGCCTGTGCTTCAGCTAACCACAGGCAAGAGGAATAGAGTCATCATGATTTCCCTTGACCAATGAGGATATGCCTTCTGGGGCTGGAGCCAGCCTCTCCTGAAGTCTATGGATGTGCAGAGTGTAGAAGCTGGAATATGGTCACAGCTCTATTTACAAACGAGGACAGTGAGGCACACCGGGGTTATATAATTTGCAGGAGGTCACATCTGGAATGCTGTAGTGCCAGGTCTCTAACGCAGATCTGTCTGACCCCAGATCTCTCTCCACTAGACCACCCTGCTGCTTTATACAAGGTGGCAAGGGTGGATGGGGTGGATTGTATCACAACAGGGTGGTTATTACCCTCTCACCGTCATAATCATGGTGGCCATCCTACTCCATTAGAGCCAGCTCTGGAGTGTACAGATGCTCTGTAATCATTCATTTTATAGCTGGGCAGATACAGTCTCGCCCCAGATAACCACATAGCTCGTTCCACCATCGTGTGAAGGTCAAGCCTGCCAGGTTAATCACCTCCACTTCTTCGGAGGTGGACTCCACGACCTCTTGCGCTTTCTTCCTTCCCATCCACCCCTCGGCTAGTGCTCCAAGAGCAAGCCACTACGCCAGGTCTGGGAAGGCGGTTGTTGGGTCCGCATCCCTCATCAGCATGCCCTGGGAAGTCTGACGAGGGAGAAGGATGGAGGCACTGCCTGTAACGAGACTGGAACGGTGCTAGACTCGCCCTCCAACCCATCGCTGGCCCTGTGGCCGCAGGTAAAGGAGGACTGGGTGGCTTAGCAGTGAGCTTCTCATCCTCATCGCTGCCTTCACTAGCAAAGGTACAAGCTGTGCCCTCCTCAGTCCTGAGATGATGGTGCTGAAACCCCTTCATGCCGTCTGGGTCATTAACATGGAGTGATGTCAGAGGTGCGACAGCCGAGACAGCCCAGGGCTTTGGAGACCTGGGTTCTGTTTCCTGCCTTGGTCTTGGGCATGTCACTTATTCTCTCTGCACCCAGTTTTCTTGCCTGTGTAGTGGGGTGCTGCCTTGCTGGGCTGCTATGTGGCTCAGGGACGTGACTGGTGGCTGGCACCCAGGAGCGGTGGCCGTGAATGTCGTTATCGTTGGACTGGGGCCAGTAAAAGTGGGATGAAGTCAAGGCTCCGATATGAAGCTGTTGAGTTTTATGAACTACAAGCCAATTTCTTAGTGCACCTTGAGTGTGGCTGAGGTGGGTTCGAATGAGCGAGTTGATTCAGTAGTCACCCGACAATCCTCCTAAAACGTGAGTTTACGTTTTCCTGTGAGTGCAGGCTTCGAGGTCTTGGGAGCTTCCTTGCTTTGTCCAGGGAACTGGGAAAGATGCCGTGGACTTATGTTTCCTACTGGGTGAGCGTATTAACGTCCTTTGGGTGCTATAACTAATTACCATGAACATAGTAGCTTAAGGCAACACATGTATTTATTATCTCAGCGTTCTAGAGGTCAGAAGTCTGAGAAGAGTCTTGCAAGTTTAAAATTTGAGGTGTCACAGAGCTGATTCCTTCTAGAAACTCCAGGAGAGAATCTATTCCTGGCCTTCTCCAGCTTCCAGAGGTGCTCACATCCCTTGACTTGTGGCCCCTTCCTCCATCTTCAAAGTGCTTCCCTCCAGTGTCTGCTTCCGTCCCCCCATCCCATTCTTCTGACTTGGACCCTCCTGTCTCCCTCCCTCTCATAAGGATGTGATGATACAGGGCCTCCTGGATAATCCAGGGTGATCTCCCATCTCAAGGTCTTAACTTCATCCCATCTGCGAAGTCCCTTTGCCATGAAAGTGACATCTTCATGGGACTAGGACGTGGTCATCTTTGGGGCCTTTGTTCACCCGCTGCAGTGCAAATACAGCAAGCCTGTGGTGGAGGGGGTCACAGGCGCATTAAAAGTCCGACATGCTCAATGCTCCAGGCAGTGACCACGCTCCTGGGGTGAGCCCAACTGCTGAGGACCAGGAAGGGATCCTAGTTACTTCTGACGACTGAGAGAGATCTGGCTTTACAGACTGACACTGGCCCTCTGTATCATGAGAGTCCAGATGGGAAAGTGGACCACACTGGATATTGCGGCAGGAGAGTTCAGTACAGGATGTTGGTTGAGCAAGTGCTGAAGGCCACCTTCAGAGAGGCAGACGGGGGCCTGCGGCAGCAGAGGGCAGCACAAACTTGGGCCTGGAGCCCAGTTACGCCACAGATGGGCACCCCTCGCCTGTCTCCCCACGCATGTCCTTTGGGAGGAGTGAGACCTCCCCAGCAAAGTCCCTGCGGCTGACTGCTGGCTCCTAGAATATTGTAACAGAGATTTGTGAAGTGTGGGCTTCATAAAGTGGACTTGCAGGTTACATACCGATCTCCTCTGGTCCTAACTGAACATGTACCTTAGCAAGATCCCTGCAGAGAAGCTGCATTGAAAGCAACACTGCAGAATGGAGCACGAGTCAAGAGCAAGAAAGTGGCGGAGGCGACTGTCTTGTCCCAGCCCGCAGAGGGAACAGAGACACACGTCTGATCGGAACTCAAAGACAGCCCCAAATTCCAAAGTATCAAGAAGCCCGTTTGAAACACATTTTCAAAAGCCCACGATCAGGAACAAAAGTCCTCACCCGAAGGCGTCTTTCCGCCTTGAGGTGTTTGTTAGTGATGATGGAAGCCGACACAATCAGCAGGACGTTAAGGACACTGTTTAATCCTTTACTCAGCACTTTAAAATTTCCATACTGATATGGGGCTAACAAGTCTGCACAAAGTATGAGAACAGAGATGCAAGTGTATAATTCATAAATTTAAAAATGCACATATATTGTGCTGAAAGGTGTTTGCCTGATAGGATCCATGCCCCAAAATACTCTGGAGACGGCTGCCCTAAGGGATTCATGTCTAGTAGCTGTCAAAACGAAAACGGAAACAGAAACCCCAAATCAAACAAGGATTGTAGGAGACATTTTAGCGTGATGTTTTATGTCATCGAGAACTCCGTAAGGGGGATGACTCCAGGCACAGGAGGAAGGTTTTCGTTGGTGGGGAGAGGCTGCTGCATAGAGCACGTGTTTGGTAGAGGGTTTTGCCTGCTTACTGACTTGGGACAGTAAGAACTGGACAAAGGGGTCCCTCCCCCACTTCGGGTTGCGCCCGCCTAGCAGAGTGAGGGTTGGGTGGAGGGGAGCCTAGAGCTTCCAATAGCCAGAAGTGGGGGGCAGCTCTGGCTCCCCTACCCGACATGGAATTTCAGTCCTAACTGTGCAGAACCTGTGCAGAGGAAACGCAGTTCTGGACCCTTCTCTTGGAGGCTGGGGTGGGAAGTAGAGACCGGTAGCCCTCCTGCCCCCGGAGCTCATGCCTGGCTGGGGGACGGAACGTGGAGGTTCATGTGCTTGGATGGTTAGTAGGGATTCTTATTGAGGGCTTTCGAGGAGAACTTGACTTCCCTGAATTTATACACAACGTGTACATGTAAATGCTTGTACCCGTTTTTTCAAAGCTCAGGGCCGTAGCTTTCACCGTGTCCCAGGTTAGCCTCATGAGACCCGGAGGAGGTTAATAAGGGTTGGCGAAGCACCGTTTGAGCTCGGGCTGGGCTCTGGCTGTGGGACCTCTCTGAGCCTCTGCTTTCCTCCTCTGGATGATGGGACAGTCCGGTCCCCTCCCCTCGCAGGGTTGTTGCCATGGACGCGCAGCGCAGTGATGCCCAGTGCCCGCAGCCCCAGCCTTTGCTGACCCCGTCCTGTTCCCCAGGGCTGTGCTGGCCTTCCTGAGTTCCCAGCGACCAGTTTCCCCAGCAGCCTTTTTGTTTGTTTGGAACGCATTCTTGGGGTCTCCTGGAGAAAAGATTCTCAGCTGAGTTCCAGAAAACGAACACGCTCCTCCCTGCTTGGAGGTGTCCCAGCTGCTCTCTTGGCTGCCCAGCTGAGAAAAAAATGATGTTAGGAATGTGTATCTCTTGAAGCTGAGGAGCTCCTTTCAGCAGAACAAGAAGAAACTGCAGAAGGGGTGCAGGGGGGCTGGCCAAACCGTGCGAGCGTGGCGCCATGGGAATACCCATTTCCTTTGTTCTGCCTCTGCCAACACTGCCTCCAGGAGAGGCTGGCGGCTGGGCTGGCAGCATCAGCTTTCTTGGCCCAGCCGTGCTCACTTCATGTCACAAAACACACTGATGGCTCAGGACCAGAAAGACCAGTCCTCACCTCCTGCCTTCAGCCTTTAGGCAGTGCAAGGGGCCCTCTGCGTGGCCGACATCTGGACGTCCCTTCTTGTCCTGAGGTGCCGTCTTGTGTGAAGGGGCAGAGCTCTTGGTGAAGTTTGTGCCTGTCACACAACGGTTAAGGGCCTCCATTCTGGAATCACACTGACCCAGGTTTGAGTCTTGGCTCCACCACCACAAAAGAGCTGTGTAACCTTGGGAAAATTACTCTATCTGTTTGAGCCTCAGTTTTCTAATCTGCAAAATGGCAATAACATGCATTCTTACCACGATGGGTGGTGCTGAGACCTGAATGGGGTCGTTAAAATAAAGTGTACGGCACAGGTAAGTGTGGACACGTGGAAAAGAGGCCATCAGGGTTATCTTAGTTGTATAAAATCAGAAAGTGGCAAAATACAAAAAAATCTCAAAGAAGAAAACCAAAAGCACTCACAGCCCCACACGCTGGAGGCTCACACTGCTGCCCTTTTTTGGGGAGGAGGAGGGGATTGGGTTTATTTATCTATTTTAATGGAGGTGCTGGGGATTGAACCCAGGACCTCATGCTGCTAAGCACATGCTCTACCACTGAGCCATACCCTCCCCGACTCCAGTCTTTTTTCTGTGCGTGTGTTTCATAGACTCAGTTCACTGTTGAGCGAGTACAGCTTACATAGATACATACACGCGGACTTTTCTAAATTCCAGGCATGAGAGTTCTTAACCCACTTTTTTTAAACCTAAAAATACAGCGAGAACGTTTTCTCCAAATCATTACATTTTACATACTGCGTATTTTCCCACACTTTGCTGTTTCTGAAATGAAGATGTGTTTCAGAATCAATGTCAAAAGAAACGTGCCAGCTCTTTCCTCTGTCTCTCTTTTTCCCCTGGAAAGGGGCTTGTGTAGTGGATGTTACATGTGAGGAATGATGGCGTCTCAGACTCAAGACAGTGGGGCTTTTGGAAAAATGCTTCTTAAAAACCACGTAGTATTCTTGGGTGCCTTTGCCTTAATTAACATGCCTGACTTCTAATTTTGGACATTTCAGCGCCTTTTTTTTTTTTACTATTATCAACAATGCTGCCAAAAAAAATGTATGAGAAAATGTATGGCAGGAAGTACAATCTGGTGGGTCACTGACTCCACAGGATGTAGGCTGAGTGGAGAGATCAAGGTCACACCAGCCTGCAGGGACCTTGTAGGGAGGAAGGTGGGAGATGAGTAGCAGGTTCTTCCTTCCTTCCTCCTCCCAATCTCACACCAGGGATCCCCATTGGTGGGACCGGGGTCAGGGACACGGTTCTTCAGGTCAGACCCCGGGCAGTGTGCAGAGTGGCCCCAGACGAACAGACGTGACGCCCGGCACACGCCAGCCCTGTTGAATCGAGACACCGGCTTTAGGCTGGGAGCTTATGACTCTGGCTTTCCCTTCCCATGGAACAGAAGGCACGGAGAGCGGCCCCCGCCCGCACCAGGCACAGACGAGAGTCCACATGCTCTCAGGCGGGAGAGGAGATGCTCTCTCCTTTCCTGGAGTTCCGGCTCATGCCTCTGTGTTGGGTAGAATGCTATTCTTAAGCGCTTGCTCTGTGAATTTGTGCTGGGAAGGGAGGAGAGGGGACTGACACGGTGCAGGGGCGGCCAGGGGGTGCTGCGTGCCCGCGGCACTAACAATGGGGCTGAGGCTGTCACACCCACTGCCGACATTAATCACATCCTGTCTTGCCTTCCCCAGCAGCTCTGACACGGGAGGCCACACCCCGCTGCTGGAAAGCACTGCTCAGATGATAAGGGTGCTTCTTGGCCATGCCTCCCCTGTTGGGTCCCTCCCCCTGCATGCATCTGCTGCCAGCCTAGAGGCCGGGTGGGCCCTGGGCCACCTCGAGAAGCTGATAACCTTCGAAATGTTGGCGGGCATGTGGGACAGGCTCGTGGGCAGGGCGTGATGCCCAGCCTGGTCACTTTCAGCTAGGGTTTTGGAGTTGCAAGCAACAGAAGGGGCTGGGGGGAGGGGGTTACTGGAAGGAGACAGGCTAGTTTATCGATCAGAGAGGAAAGATGGACAGCAGATTACAGGGCAGATGGGAGAGGCGCAGCACCATGGAGCCGGGAGGCAGGCTAACAAGCAGCCTGTGGGTGCTGCTGGGATCAATTTGCTCCATCTTACACACAAAGCAGCTAAAAGTCAGAGGGGAGGGGCCTTGCCCAGGGTCATGTGGCTCGTTGGAGGCACAGCCAGCCCTGAACTCAGACTTCTGACGTGGTGCAGTGGGACCAGCCCAGGTCCTCAAAGAAATCCAAAGCCAGGAAGGTCCTTCTGGCTAAAGGAGCTCCTATTCCAGGGCTGCCTCCCCTCCCAGATCCTGACCCCTGGGCGCTGCTTATTTGGGATTGGCGGGCAGCCTGCGCCCCAGGCAGGGGGAGGGGGCTCAGGCAGGACTGGGGTGTGACTCATTTCTGTCTACCCGGCCAAACACCAAACACGGAGGCTGGCAAGCAGGAGCCAGTGCGCAGCCACTAGCCAGCAGCCGAAATCCTGCTCGGAGAAGCCAGGCCTCAGTTTGCAGAGGCCACAGCAGAATGGCCTTGGCAGGACGCTGGGCCTTGCCTCTCTGATCACCAGCAAGCCCACCTTGCCAGTGCCCGCTCCCAAGATGAGTCCTGCCCTCCTTGCTCCAGCCACACCCGACCTCTCACCAGTCCCTCCCTCCCAACGCATCGTCACCTCTCCCGGAATGCCCTCCCCCTGCCCTCGTATTCCTCCCAGCCCCCTAGCTTGGCATGAAAGAATTCACACTCTGCAGTCAGAAACACATGTATCTGCCTTTACAACTTCCTGGTGTGGGTCTTGGGCAAGTTGCAAAGCTTGCCTCCACCTCAGTTTCCTTCCGTGTAACGCGAAGATAGCCCCTCCCCTGCAAGGTTGCCGTAAAGATTAGGAGAAAGGTGCGCAGACGCCGACGTTGGACGCGTCACAGATGCCAGCGACGATGCTGGCACTCTCACGCCAGGGACCTCGCCTGGAGGAGTGGTCCAGGCCCCAGGGTGGCCCTCCCGTGCGTGTGCAGCCTCTCACCTTGGTCTGGGTCATTTTTATAGCACTTCCTGGATGCTGCCCTGTATTGTACTCGTGGCAGGGAGGAATATTTTGGCTGCTTAAAACTAAGCCAAACAAAAAACTGACTGTCATCAATTCCTGCCTTCTAAAGTGGCAGATTCATATTGGGGATGCTGGCCTCGGGATTCTGGTTAGCCAAGAGCGGAGGAAAACATGTCATTTCAAGCCATCAGCTAGTGCTTTGTGCTGCTAACCACTGGAGTCCTGGCTCACCAGAGCATCTTAGTGAACTTGTGGTCTGTATGTTACTCAGGACTCTCTCTGCTGCAAATGACAGATACTCAGCCCCAATCTCTAAAGTAAAAATAATATATAGGAAAAGAAAATCTGTAGATGTGTCTAGTGGCTAGCTTCAGGTACAGCTAGATCCAGGGGCTCAAATGGCATGTCGCCTTCTCTCTGCTTTGCTTTCCTCTGTGTGTTGGCCTCGTTTTGTCAATACCCTCATCCGTTTGATGAAGGGTGATAGCAGCTCCAGGTTTCTGTGTCAGGTTATATAGTCCAAATTTGGCCACATCTACATATGTTCCATCCCACACACTCTTCTAAAATGTAGTGTCAACATACTTCCATCAAAAGGGAGGGTTTATGTTCCCTCTTCTTGACCTTGAATGCCCTTTGTAACGACCTCAACCATTAGAAACTGGTAGATGTGATATTAGGTAACTTCCCAGGCTAGGTCTTAAAAGGCATACAAGCACCGCCTGGCCCACCATTTCTCAGGATCCTTGGAAGCCAGCAGTGATACTGTAAGGAGGCCCAAGCTGGCCTGCACAGAGAGATGGCCCACGTAGAGGCACTGAGGCCCCCAGCTGACAGCCAGCATCAACCACCAGAGATGCACGCCTGAGCCTTCAGATGATCCTAGCCCCAGGCTTTGAGTCTTCCAGCTGAGGCCCCAGACAGTGTAGAGTGGAAAGGTTATCCACACTGTGCCTTGTCTTGACCCACAGAAGCTGTAAGCAGAGTACGTGGCTGTTTTCTGTCCTTAGGTTTATGCAGCCATAGCAACTCCCATAGATTCCACGACCCCTACAGTTCAAGACGTTAGCTAAGGAGATAGAGCTTCATTCCCCAACGTCCACATATCTGTTCTTTGTACAGATGCAGACTGATTCAGCGTGGGTGAGGCTCATCTCTGACACAATCACCATGGCCAGAGGGATGGAAAACTCTGGCTGGTTAGGCTGGCCTGTGAACCATGCTCTGGCCTGGTGAAGGGTGGGGACAGAGATAGCCAAGCTGGTCAGAGCCACAGGGAAGTGGCCCAGCAAGGAAAAGGGGGATGGATCTACTAGGTAGAGGCGTACCATTCTAGGATACAAAGGCAGGTCCACAGCTTACTGTGGAACTGCTCTTCCAATCAAGAACATGTTTTATTAGAATAAAAGAATGTCATTTGCAGCAACATAGATGGACCTGGAGATGGTCATTCTAAGTGAAGTAAGCCAGAAAGAGAAAGCAGAATGCCATATGATACCACTTACATGTGAAAAAAGGCACACAAATGAACTTATGTACAAAACAGAGACAGGCTCACAGCACAGAGAACAAACTTATGGTTACCAGAGGTTAAAGGGGGTGGGAAGGGATAAATTGGGAATTCGAAAATTGTACCTCTTGGGGAGTGATGGAAATGTTAGCTATCTTGATTGTGGTGGTGGTTTCATGGGCATATACATCTGTCAAAATTCATCAAATCGTACATCTGAAATATATGTAGTTTACTGTACAGGAACCATACCACAATGAAGGTGTTGAAAAAGTTTTATTAAGGCATAAGTGATGGGGAGTTGAGGAAAGGAACCCAGAAAAATAGGATTCATGCTGTTTTTCCTACTGTACATGAGTAATGTTTGGAAAAGCAGGACAATCTCAAGACATGCAAGCAACTGATGCCTGAGTCTCCCATGTCTGTGTAAGGAACTAATATTTCTGTAGGGCCTGCTCTGTGCTCAGGACTGCACTGGGTGTTTTATATACGTTCTCACTTAGTGAGCCCACAGCTCTTGGAAGGGAGGGCCCGAGCCTCCAGGGCAGTATCTGGCCCACAATGGTGTGTATCAATTAGGGTTACATCCTGGCTACTGTAACAGAGGCCAAAGTAACAGTGGTTTAAATAAGGTAGAAGTTTCTTTCTTTCTCTTGCAATTGCCCAAGATTAAGCAATTCAGGCCAAAGCGGCAATTCAAGGTGCTCTGTTATCTAACTTGTTGCTCTGCCGACCCCAATATCGTGGCTCCCACCTTCAGATCTAAGAGGGCTGCTCCAGCTCCTGCCAGCACGTCTACATTCCAGCCAGGGCAAAGAGGGAAGAGGACATGAAAGATGCCCCTTCTTCCTTGGAAGGATGGGCCCAGAAGTGCTAACTTCTCTCCTGCTTACATCCCATTGGCCAGAAATTAGTCACATGGCCACATCTAGCTGCAAGGGATGCTGGGAAATGTAGTTTCCAGCTGACAACCATGTGCCCACTGGAACTCAAGAGTCATTTTGCTAAAGAGGTTAAGGGGAGGCTGGGTGGGGTTGTAACCAGCAGACTTGGTCTAAGACACTCAAAGCTGTAGAGTTGGCAGTCTTCCCCAATGAGAGAGGCAGTGTGCACACTGAGTAAGAGCTCAGGTCCCAGGGTCAAGCTTCCAGAGGGTTTAATCTGGGCTCTACCCAGTACTAGCTGTGTCATCTCAGCCTCAATTTTCTTACCCAAAAAATTCACATAAACTTTAAATATACGTATTCTGTCTATTAATAGAATTATAAATAGAATGTATAGAATATAGAATGTTTACGTTTCTGTTTTTCACTTGAACAGTTCCAGGATTATAGTAGGAACTCAAGAAAGGCCAGCTGTCATCAAGTATCAAGTATCTTCAGGGGGGAGAAGGAAGTGGCTTGTTCAACTGAGGCTAAAATAATACCCAGGGCTCAGAGAGTCTATAAACCACTCCAGTGTCGGCAAGGGCAGAGACAGGCAGGTCCTTCCTCCATTCCACACGATACTCAGGTTTCTAAAATCTATTTTGCAGTTGATGGCTGGTTGGAGGGGTTGGGGGTTAGGTAGAAATGGGCGGGACCAGCTCACTGTCTTAGCTCAGGCTGCTGTAATAAAACACCATAAACTGGGGGGTGCTGGGGGAGGGCAGCACTTACAAACAACAGGCATTTATTTCTCACAGTTCTGGAGGCTGAAAGTCCAAGATCGCAGTGCCATGTGGTTGGGCTCTGGTGAGAACCGTCTTCCCAGTTGTGGACTGCCAACTTCTGACTGTACCCTCGCGTGGCAGAGCGCTGAGGCGGCCAGCTCCCTCCTGACTCTTAGAAGGGCCCTGAGCCCATTCATGGGGGCTCCACCCTTAGGGACTGTCTAGTCCTAATCACCTCCCAAAGGCTCCGGCTTCTAATAACGTCGCATTAGGGGCAGGGTTTAAGGCTCCAGCTTCTAATAACGTCGCATTAGGGGCAGGGTTTAAGGCTCCAGCTTCTAATAACGTCGCATTAGGGGCAGGGTTTAAGGCTCCAGCTTCTAATAACGTCGCATTAGGGACAGGGTTTCAACACTTGAATTGGGGGCAGAACACAAACGTTCATGTAACACTTACCTTCTCGGCTTTCCTTCATAAGCCCTGTGGCTGCCAGAACAAACTGCCACAAGCTGGAGGGCTTAAAACATTACAATAGTAATGTATTCCCTCACTGTTCTGGAAGCCAGAAGCCTGGAATCACGGTGTGGGCAGGGCTGTGCTCCCTCGGACGGCTCTAGGGGAGGGTCCTTCCTGCCTTTTCTGATGGTGTGTCACTCAAACCTCCCCGGCCTCCCCCTCTGTGTCTCTCTGAGTCCTGTCCTCTTTTTTAACAAGAAGAGGGCCCACCCGAACCCAATCTGACCTCCTCTTAACTATCACGTAACTAGACACCTGCAAAGACTGTTTTCAAGTGAGCTCACACTCGGAGGTTTTAGCGGAGGGCGCAGTTCAACGCAGAACATCCCTCCCTGCAGCGTGCCCCCAGTCTGGCTTTGCTTGATTTCTGCTCTTTTTTTTTTTTTTTTTTTTTGGCCATTTTTCACTCCCTGGCACACCTGCCAGTTCTGCGTGGCATCCCTGATTCCAACCACTTTGAACATTCTGTTCCACGCAGATGGGGAAGGCGGCACCCCAGCCGTTCCGCTAGCTGCCGTTAAAATATAATAAGTCAGAGAAGCAATGAGAGGAGATAAGCCTGGGAGAAATAATTAACAGAAAGGAATGTCACGTGGCATGAACTCACTCGAGCATACCAGAGTTTGTTACCAAAGACATCCTCAGAGCTCTGTTTGTTTTTTCCTCTTCCATAAGGCATTCTAGTTAAGCCCTGAACTTGCCAAAGCTTAGAGAGATGGCATAAGAAAGATTTTTAGTTCGGGGTATGGGCTTGTCTCTTTTTTCGAGTTGAAAGGGGAATAAACGAGGCAAGTATTGTGAATGTTACAAACGAGGTGGTTTTTCTACCAGGGACAGAGGGAAGCCTCTCAAGAGTCCACCGGGTCAGTTCACTGAAATCACCCTCTCTGGCTGCGCTCGGACCACGGTGGCCCCAGGACGCTTTGAGAATTGTTCAAAAGGCACTGTGCACTTGGTTGTGTTAGGCACATGGGAAACGTTCTCTGAGGTCGGGTTTAATTATTTAAAAGCTGGAAGGGATCTGGAGAAACGATGTAGCTCAGTGGTTCCCAGACCTATATCAGCCCTAATCAACACCTTTTAAAAAATGTAACGAATATTTTGTAATGCTTCTTATTCTGAAATGAAATCCATAGAAAACATAATCTACCTACACACCAATTGCAAAAAAAATTTAATATAATGCTCTAACTGTAACATAAAGAAAAAGTCATTTAAAATAAAACAATGTGGATTTAAAAAGTTGAATGATCAGGGCTGAGGACTGGGTGACACGGTGAAGTGGTCAGATGCTTGTACGTGGAGGGGGAGTCACGGTGACACCAGTGTCAGATCGGGGCTCAAACACTGTGAAGGCATCACTGCTGGTAACAGGGATTTCCAAAACAGTGAGCAATTCTTAGTCAAGTTCTGAACAGAAGAAGTGACCATCTGCCCTTGACCACATGGTCGTTGCCTTTCCAGAATATCCGATGTATATTCCAGAGCTAGGTTCTGACCCATGAATTACAAGAGGGGTTTTTATTTACATGGTCTGGTGGGACATGGGAACGTGGAGGGGTTGGGGGAATTCATTTTGGGGGACAGTCCCATTCATGGAACGCCTGCAAATGCCCAGAACATCCCCTTGGGGGCAGCACTGCCCCGATGAGGACTCCTGATCTTTGGGGCCCCTCAGGTTTTAAGGTGAGCAAAAGGAGGCTGAGAGATGGGAAGAGGCTAATGTGCATCGCAGAGCCGTGCAGCAGCAGAACTGAGTGTTGGGGCGGGGAGGGGTGTTGCAGGAGCACGGCGGACACCGTCACCTTAGCGCAGGGCTGCCTTCCCAGCACCGGTCTTTCCTGCTGAGGGATGGTGGGGGTTGAAGAACAGAAGCTTCTAGGCTAAGTAGCCCTACGAGCTGCAGAGTCACCTGAACCCGCACCCTGGAGAGAGGACAGGGAAGCCTCCAGTGTGACCGGGACCTCACTTGACGACAGCGGAATGTTGAGTGCATGTGCTCTGGAGTCAGGTGGACCTGGGTCCAAGTCCTGGCTCTGCCGTCACTTGGCTGTGTGCTCTCTGCCAGCTGCTTAATTTCTCCTTGAGTCTCAGTTTTCTCATCTGTAAAATGGTGTGAGTAATATGACGGCCCCCCATTGATGGTGGTTGAGAGTATTCAGTGAGAAAGGTGCATGGAAAATGCTTACTTAGTACCTGGGTGACACCGAAAAGTTCTCCTCGGTGATCATGCGGCAGTCATACAAAGGCTTCAGCCTAGGGAGAGGGGAGCAAAGAAGATCCCTTTCCAGTTAATTCTCCACATTTTTGTTTTATTTTACAATTGAGCGCTTTTCCGGATATTCGCAGAGGGAGACAACCATCGTCACTACCTCATCCAGAACACTTTTTCACCCCAGAGAAGCCCCTGCCCGTTAGCAGTCACCTCATCCCCTCCTCCCTTCAGGCTCCGACAACCATCGACCTGCTTTCTGTCTCTGTTGACTCGCCCATGCTGGTCGCTTGGTGTGAATGGACTTACATGACACGTGGTCCTCTGTGACTAACTCCTTTCTGCTCGCATGATGTTTCTGAGGTTCATCTACACTGTATCCTGCCAGACTTCATTCCTTTTCGTGGCTGGATCATATTCCATTGTTAGGATGGACCAAGTTTATCCATTCGTCCACTGATGGACATGCCCCTCCACCTTTGGCCATTATGAGCAATGCTGCCCTTTTAGGACACCAGCCAGCCCCTGGCACATCACAGGCACGTGAACAAGACGTAGCAGAATCTGCTCTGAATCTGGGCCTCGTTTGGGGTGAAAGGCTGTGAACGGCACGGGCCTGGATTTGGGTTCTGACTCCCTACGACAGCGTGTGCCTGTAACCTCTCTGAATTTCAGTTTCCTCACTGCGCAGACGATGGTCATGAAGAAGCAGCATAGTGTTTGTGTGTGACTGGCACATAGTAGGTATTCAACAAACAGCCTCTCCATCATCTCAAGCCAGCCCTTCTGATGCCTTAATTCACAGGATTGAGCAGGTTCTGGCCTGGGCTGCACGGTTGCTGGCTCACGAGAGCCTGCTGTATGATTCTCATCTCAGCCCTGCAGTCAATGACGTTGCACTGGTTGCTTGAAATCAGCCGAAGTGGGAGTATTCACACCCTGGAAACAGCAAACCTTCAAATCAGGGCTTCCCTCCACCCAGGAGCCAGCCAGCTATTAACATTAACAAGCACACCACAGGTTCTAGTACTTTCTGTCAGGCTGGTCTGGGTGGCGACAGGCCAGTGAGGTCAGGGGGATGGTCAGGCTGGATGGTCAGGCTTAAGCCCCAAGGTGCTGGAGCAACCTGGTTTTCTGCACTCCAGCCCGCCCACTCCTGGCTGCAGGGCGGCCACCCTCTACAGAGGCTGAGAACTCCCCATCCTCACTGCCCCAAATTTCCCTGGAATGCAGAGTAGCCAAGAGGACCTGGGGATGTTCTGCTGGGCATGTGGGGTGTACTTCCGGGGAAAGCTTCCCTCTCCAAAAGAGTGATGCAAAGCATGAGCTGCCCCTGTCCCTGGGAATTTTCATGTCCACACACAGATGCCTGGAACTGTACAGTGTTTGTGTAGGAAGCAGGCCAGTGTGCTGAGGATGGGGCAGGGGGCAAAAAGAGGGAGTTTGGGTGCCCAGTGGCACCGCTGTGCCCCTGGACCAGCCCGGGAACTGTCTGCCTTTGGACTGCTCATGGCACTGGTGAAAAATTGTTTAAGCCATTTTTAGTCAAATATTACCTGCAGCCGCACCACCCCGATACAGATGCCAACATAGGAAGAGGCTGGAATTCCAAAGAAATAAGAGGGCAAGTTCAGAGAGATCAGCCCATGATTTAGAAGGTCGGGCTGTACACTCGGGGTGGCCCAGGAAGGGTTTTTCCAATTCAAGGAATGGCAGGGAAATGGAAAAAATTTTAGAAGAAATATAATTGATTAAAACTGACTCAAAAAGAAATAGAAAGTCTGAACAGTCCTACAACCACTATGAAACTGGACAGTTTTTTAAAATCCTACCTCAAAAAAAGAGCCAGTGAGGTTTCCAAGTGAGTGCTGCCATTTCAGGCCTGCCACCCTAGCCTCACGCAGCCCCCTCCAAGGAGTACGGGAAGAGGGAATCTTCCCCAGCTCGTTCTGTACAGCCAGCATAATCTTTTATTTTATTTATTTTTCAAAGTGGGGAGGTAATTAGGTTTACTTACTGATTTACTTATTTTTTTCGTGGAGGCACTGGGGATGGAACCCGGGACCTTGTGCATGCTAAGCAGGTGCTCTGCCACGGAGCTGTACCCTCCCCCCATGCCAGCATAATCTTCTTTTTAGATTGAAGTGTAGTCAGTTTCCATAGAACCAGTATAATCTGGATACCATAAACTGACGAGAATAGCGTGAGAGTGGAAAATTATAAGTCAAAATCACCCATAAAAATAGACGCAAAAATCTTACAATATTAGCAAACCCAGTCTTCAATATATTAAAAAAATGATAAATGTAAATTTATGCCAGGAATAGAGGAGTGATTTAACATTAGAGACTCTATAAATGTCACTCATCGCATTAAAAGATTAAAGGAGAAAAACCGGGTGATTATCCACACAGATGCAGCTAGAGCTACAGTTAAAACCCAACATCCTCTTATTATAAGGACTCTTGAAAGAGTAAGAACAAAATTAAACTTTCTTAGCGTCTGAAGTCTACCTACCGATGCTACAGTAAATATCATTCTTAATGGTGCACGTTCAAAGTAGTGTCTTTAAAATCAGGAACAGGACAAGGATGGCTCTTTCTTTGCTTCGGTTTAACACTGTACTGGGGGAGCCAGCGGAATAGGAAAATAAGTAATAAAAATATTGGGGCTGGAAAGGGAGAAACAAAGCTATCGTTTAGTCTCAGATGAAAGGACTGCCTTAAAAAAAACTTGAATCTGCAGGGAAAAAAATATCAGAAATGACGTAAGAGTTTAGCGAGGTAATTTCCAGTAATTAAACATTCAAATCTGAAAGCCCTGTGTCCAGACGACGCACAAGGAGCCTGACAGGAGGCACGGGGTTCTACCTGCAAGGACAGAGCCCATCACAGAGCCGCTTGACCCCAGAGGAGGTTCTGCCCAAGGCCAGAGCCGGTTCAAGAATGTGGGTGGGTCTGAGCCCAGACACAGCGCTGTGGTTCCACCTGGCTGGAGAGGAGGCCCGGGTGGGTGGGGAGCAGGGCCGTTCCGCGTTAGCCTCCTCCATCTGTTGCTCTCCATCGGTCCTGGCAGTGCTCTCTCCAGGTCCCTTCTGATCCAGCTAGCACGCGGCCAGAGGGTGGGTTAGAGTCTCTCATGCTTGCAGGAAACAGATGCGTGCAGATCCCATGACCTTGCCCCGGCGCTAGCAAGTCAGGTGTGTGTGTGCTTTTCTCCTGCTGCCTCCACCCATCTCTTGCTCCTTCTCACCTCTCACCTCCCCCCGAAGAAAGTATCTGACTGAATAGGTCTGTGCTCATCACCTGTGCTCATCACCTCTTGCTCTGGTTATCTGCTGCTTTCTAACAAACCACCCCAAACCTAGTGGCTTACTGAAAAAAAAAAATCATTGTGGTGACGAATGTGTAATTTGAGCAGGGCTTGGCAGGGACAGCTTATCTCTGCTCCATGTGGATTCAGCTGGGGCAGCTCGAAGCCTGAGGGTGATTCAGTGGCCGGGAGCTGAGGTCAGCTGAAGGTTCTGTCCCTCGTGGGTCTGGGGGGACCTCAGCTCAAACACCTACGTGTGACTTCTCCACGGCGGCTGGCTGCCAAGAGGGAGCATCTCGAGAGGACTGGGTGGAAGGCACATCACCATTCATGTCCAAGCATCAGACGTCACCCACAATCACTTCAGCCATTATCACAAGTCCACTCCACTCTAGGGAGGGAAACCCAGAAGCCACCTCTCTGGGGAGGAGGGGTAAAGTCCCACTGTGAGAAGATCAGAGGAGCATGTGGGGTGCGAGATGCTGTGGCCACTTGAGAAATGCAGTCTGCCCTCCTGTCTCCACGCCCAGCCTCCCTGCTTCTGTTTGACAGCAGACTTCTCCCGGGTCCACAGGGGAAGCCCGCGACCTGGGCAGGGCTGACACTAACGCGCTGTCTCTCCAGCCACAGGGATTGGGCCGGGGGTGGGCGATGACCCCAACCAGCCCAACTGAAGCCCCTCCCTGCCCCATGGTCCTAAAGCCCACGGCCGAGGACAGCCACACACCAGGGGCAGCACCGCAGAGCTGTGCAGAGGATGCCGAGCAGCTTTGACCCCCACTTTGTCTGCAGACGTCTCCCGTGACTAAGGGGACCCTGAGCTGGACAAGCTTTTACTCACAGTGGAATACAACTCTGATTTACCCTCCCATGTCACCCCAGATTCATCACAACACAGACGCAAAGCCTGGTAACCACCCTCGGTGTGGATTCTTTATTTAAAGAGCTCCCCACAAAGGGACCGCATCTCTCATATTCATTTTTCCAAGCTTGTCCATCAAACCTAACAGACTCTCCATAAGCTTATCCTGAATGAGTGAGTGGCGCAGGCTAGCCAAAGCCACAGTGACAGCAACTGTGGCGTCAGACGGACCTGGGTTTGAATCCCAGCCCCTGCGCTCACCTGCAGAGTGGTCTCAGGCAGGGCTGTCAGGCTCCCAGCCTCAGTTTCCTCCTGCAAAACGGTGATGATAAGACTAACGACCTCAGAGGCTTGCTGTGAGGACAAAGAGGGTGAACGAATGCTCGCTGCATCGTTGTTACTGAAACTGGGAGGAGGGGAGGACGGGAATGAGGAGGGACAGGTGGAGGACCACCTGGGAGGCTGACCACTTCTGCCTCTGACGGGGTGGCTCTGGCCCTGCTGTTCAACAGGCTTCACATCCTCCGCTGGGCGGTCCGTCTGCGGCCTTGTGTGGGACCAGTCCTGCCGCGTTAGTCATCAGGTGGCTCGTGGGGGCTTCATGGTCTAAGACGGCATCTCTCGCTTGCCTGCCGCTTGGTACCAGCTGTGGGTGCAGGTGGCGTGGCCCCTCTCTGCTCCCTGTGGCCTCAGCCTCTGTGGAGACTGAGCATCTTCTCAGCGTCTGAAAGAGTAAGAGTGGAAACCACGGGATCTCTTGGGACCGAAGTCAGAAGTCACACAGCAGCATTTCCACTGCACTGTGTTGGTCAAAGCCCTTTGCAGATGTGCAGAATCTCGCTGCACAGGAGCCGGTATTCAGGCTCATTTCAGCTCCAAACTGAGAATCACTTTTTCCCCACCTGTGTCATCTCCTCTGATAGTTTACCCCCCAAATTGGCAGTTTTTCCCTCTGTTTAATCTACTGCTATTGTCACACATCACCACAAACTAGGCGATTTAAGCAGCACAAATGCGTTATCTGAGTTTTGGAGGTCAGGCGTCTAAACCGTCTGCAGGCTGCATTCCTTCTGGAGGCTCCAGAAGAGACTCATCCTCTTGCTCTTTCCAGCTTCTAGAGCGGTTGTGCTCCCTGGCTCATGGCCTCTCCTCTGTCCTCAAAGCCCAGCATCTTCCGCCCTCTCTGACGCCCTGCCTCCCCCTTGCAGGGACGCTGGGGCTGCACTCAGGGCCCTCCGCGACCATCCAGGGAACCTTCTCTCCACGCCCTTGACTTACTCACATGTGCGGTTTCTTTTGCCAAGTAAGGTAAGCACCGCTCCAGGGCAAGGATGTGGAGATGGTTGGGGCTGTTAGCCTGTCAGCTACAGACTCTCACCTCCTTGGTTTCTAACCTGGTCGTTTCCAGACTTTTTTGGAACATATTCTAATAGGAGTTTAAACAAAACCAAACCAAAAGGAGCACAGCCCAACGTCTGTGATCAGAGTCCTGGGCTCTGAAGCCAAACTGCCTGGATTCAAGCCCCAGCCCCACCGCTGGCTGCGCGGCCTTGTCCAGACCCCTTAACCTCTGCACACCTCCATCTCCTCGCCTGCACGAGCTGGTCCCCATCCCCTGTGGCTGCCCCAACAGACGGGCGCACACTGGGCAGTTCACACAACAGGCACTGATCGCCTTCTGATTCTGGAGGCTGGGGGTCCGAGACCAAGGCTCTGGGGGCTCGGTGTCTGGGAGGTGCTCTCCTTCCAGCTGCAGATGGCCACCTTCCTGCTGTTTCTTCACTCGGGGAGACAGAGGCGAGCTTGCTAATGGGACGCCAATCCTGTGGGATCAGGGCCCCGCCCTTAGGATCGCATTTCCTCTTTACTGCTTGCTGCTCCCATGCTTGGGGTCAGGACTTCTGCCTGTGGATCTGGTTTGTAGCAGGAGGTCCTGGCATCTCACAGAGCTGTGAGGAGTGAGTGAATGAATACTGGGGAAAGGCTGGGTGCAGGGCTGTGGGCCACGGGTGGTGCAGAGGCTAGATGTTAGCATTCTTACTTACAAAGCACGAATCTGCTCTGCTGCCACTGTTGAACACACATCATCAAACATAAAAGAAATTTTAAAAGGACGAGATGAATCGAAGCTGAGATTGTCACATTTCCCCCCACACGTCTTGGGGTGCCCAGTGTCTGGGTCTCGGTGTCTGTGAAATGGCCCTGGTCAGCGGTGGGGAACGCACATGGCTCCTCCACCCAGGCTCCCAGCCCAAGCGCTGAGCCTGGTGCTGAAGCTGGTGACACGGGGCTCTGCTTGGGAGATCAAGTCACCATGCCCACACTCCCCGCCCTCACCTCCTGTTTTCTTCCCCTGAGACGAAAAACGTTTTTGTTTGTTTGTTTGAGAGTCTGAGTCGCACCCAGACCACAGCCTCCTGTAACTCAGCACAGCTGGGTCAGCAGCCCCAGGGCTCAAGGCCTGATTGCCTGAGTTCTAGATTCATTCAGAAATGTGGAAAACGCACTTTCCAATTCCTTTTGTTCATTTTTCCCTCCCTTTTCTCAATCTGCCCTCGAGGCGGACAGCAGCTGGGCTGAGGGCCAGTGACGCTGCCGCCCCCGAGGGCTGCTTCTCAGAGAACCCTAAGCCCCCGCTGTCCACTGGGCGGGAAGGCAGTTCACAGGGCTCCCAGGAGCGGGGACAGCGCAGAGGGAAGCGCTCCCATGTCCCGTTTGCATTTCCGTTGCCTCCGCCGACTCCCCGGGTTGAAGCCCAGTGTCCCCTGCCCTTGGCAGCCGTCAGATGAGAAGAAATGCAGATTCCTGCCTCCTTTCCTGGTCCCTCCGTTTCTCCTGCTTTGTTTCCTCTTTCTCCCTTCCTTTTCTCCATTCATCTGTTTTTGACTAAAAATGAATGTGTGCAGATGATAAAACTCAAACCCTACAGAAAAAAATATAATACGAATGTCTCCTCCAGCGCACCTCCTCAGGGCACCAGACCCACCTTTCCAGAGCTAAGCAAATCATCTGTTTCTTGTGTGTATTTTCAGAAACGGTCTCTATGTATACGTGTGTTCATGCATAGATAGGTGTGTGCACATATGTCCCACATACATGTGTGCACACATGTACGTGCGTGTTTGCAGTACATCATATACTTCTTACAGAAACAGGAGTGTCCACGCATCTTGCTTTTCTGTTAATTTATCTTGGAGACTCTTGTGCATCAGGCCAGACAGCCCAGCCCTTCTTTTTGTCTGTGTGCTCGTTGTTGGTATCCAGGTGCCAAGCTGTATGTATCCAGCCTCCCTCCCGGTACACATCAGTCCAGGCTTTGCCACAGTGAACACAGCCGCGTGGAATGTGGCTCCGTGCAGACCGGTGGAACATGTCTTGGCACACGTGAGCGGGCACTGGTCAGAAAGAACCCCTGGAGGCGGGACTGCCTCACAGAGGGACCCACCCTGGCAGTTCTGAGAGCTGTCATTTCACTGCTTTCCAAAGGGGCTGCCCCACTCAGGTGCCCACCAACCCCATGTCAGAGCAACGCCCTGCCCTTCTCCTGACACCACGCAGCACGCCGCATGCCAGGGACCCTGCGGGCATCTCAGCAGGGGCCTCACTCTCATCAGAGAGGAGAGGCATCCATCAACTTGATCTTCAAAGGACTCAACCACAAATCACCTCCTTCACCCTTGATTTGGGAATGCGAGCCCTTCCCCTGGAAACACCAATACTAAAGCACACACACAAAAAGCATCCTTAGGACATGGACAGGATGGCTGTGTGCACCAGGGGAGCCAGGTAGATTGGGGTACAGACCCTCGCACCCCAGTCCTCCCGCCCCCGGAGCTCACCCAGCAAAACGAGACATTAAAGAGGCGACCATCCTTGCCAGCACAGAAACAGCCCCTCTGCACCCTCCTCAGGGTCCAAGTCACAGGACAGGGTTTTAAGCCCCTCCAGCCCTACCCCCAGCCCAGCGTAAGCATCTCAGCTTACTGGAGGAGATGCCGCAGTCCCAGGGATGTTCTCTGAAGCAGAAGCGGCTGCGGGGGGGTGGGGGGGGCGGGGGCCCCTGCCGCCAGACGGGGTCGGGCTTCAGACAGACTCTCAGGCTGCCACCTCGCCTCCCTGAGTGTGGCCGTTTCCCCTGGATGGTGGCCCGGCCGACTGGCCGCCACGAACCATCCTGCCAAGCCCACCCATTCACACCCAACAACTGATCTAGAAACTATTTATAGACCCGAACTCCACAGAATCCATTGTGTCTGCCGTTGCTGTGGCAACGGATGTGGCGAGCTCCAGGCCTGATGGGCCTAGGAGGCCGGGCAAGGAGGTCGATGTCTACCCAGGGCCCAGCTCACACACGCCATCGGGGTCACCCGGGAACGAGAGGAGGCCTTCCGCCGCGCCTCGGGTGGGTGCTGAGCTGCCGCCTGCCTGCTGGCTTTTGTTCAGCCCTCTTGACGAAGTCACCCAGAACACCATCCCCAGGCCTGGCAGGGCCGCCGTCCCCAGAGGAATCTTCGGAGAGCCTGGCTCCTCACCCCAGGCCAGCTGCGTCAGGCTCCCTGGAAGGTGGGGCCCAGGAGTGCCGCTTAGTCTTCTGGGTTGCTGGAAGTCCATCCACGGGACTCCGCAGCCTAAACACGAGGAGGGTGCCAACCCCCTGCACCCAGAGTGTCTGCTGTGGTTACTTCCATGCATTTCTTTCTTTTTTTTCTTACATTCAATTTTTTTAAATTGAAGTATGGTTGGGTTACAACGTTGTGTTACTTTTAGGTGCACGGCAAAGTGATTCAGTTATGCGTACATGTATAAATCTATTCTTTCCCAGATTCTTTACCACTGTAGGTTATTACACGATACTGAGTATAGTCCCCTGTGCTCTATGTAGGCCCTGGTGGGTCATCAATTTTTGATAAGTAGTGTGTATATGCTGACCCCAATCGCCTGATTTGTCCCTCGCCCGTGTGTTTCCTTCCTGATGGAGGAGCAAGCAAGCAGCCACGGTCGTGCTCATCCCCTTTCAAGGAGCGAGGACGCACACCCATGCGTAACAGTCTGTTCTAAAGGTGTCCCCCAGGCAGTGGCCGCTGCGGCTCCTTTTTCTCCAGCTGCAGCTGCGCCGTTTCCTTTGTGTGGATGAATAAGGAAGCGCTACCCAGATCTTTTTCCTGGACATGTTGCCCAGAAGCAGAACCTCCCGTGCATTTGTTTTCAGTGACTACGAGGGAGTGAGGGACCCGGATGGGAGGGGCGGAGGCCACGCAAGGACGCCCAGGGAGCGGGTTTTCCTACTTCCACCCAAGCCCACGTCTTGGTGAAGGGCTGCCTGGGGTGACATAACTTCGTGGGCATCTCACTCTTGAGGGCAGAGTGACCTGAAAAGGCAACGGGAGGGCCTCCAAGCGTAGCGCAGGTGCTGGCTGGTGGAGATGTGAACGCACCAAACTCCGGTGCACAGAAGTGGGGAGAGTCCCGGGACCTGGAGGGGCCCTCACGGCGCCCAACCCCGGCTGCTGAAAGTGGAGCCAGTTCTGCTGCCTTTGGTTCAGACTGGCGGCGTCTCGGCAGCTGTCATGCCCACGGGCACAGTTTTGGTCGCTGGGAAGCACTGCCGTCTCCCCGCGGCACCCCCAGCCTTGGTGCGTGTGAACCCCGTGCCAGAATCACCCCTGTCCTCAGCATCCTATGTATTCAGCGCAGAACACGTTCATTGGTACTAACTTGGTGATGGATTCTGACATCTGATACTGAAGTGTCAGAATCTGCCTAAGTGTCTTCCGAGGCAAGCAGGCTCCTTGTAAGTGCGGAAGGGCGGCACTGTCTGAGGTCTCCCAGCTGCTCTTGTGGTCACCGCCCACCACCTCCCACCTGGGCCTGCCGGTGTGGCCCGTGAATCCTCCTGCACGTGGAGGCTGGAGCTCAGGCGGGGGCTGTGTGGTCCTGTGGGAGCTGCGCGATTCCTGGACCAGAGGTGGTTCTGTAAGAAGTTCTGTAAGAAGGGTTTCCGATTCTCCCTTGGCCGCCTGTTCGTACCACGCCAGCCTCATCCACGTTCCCAGTCCCATGCTGATGTTTGCCGTTGGCAGGAAGGGAGCCTCACTGCCTTCTCCCGCGTGAGCCTTCAAGCCCATGGGGCCAGTGGGGCCCGAGCCGATCTAAGGATGTCTGTGCAAATCAGAAAAAGGCACCACTACCTGGACTAAGTTTAGAAAGACACGGCCTTCTGGGTGGAGGAATTTTAGAAGGCGCCCCGTGACTATAGGGACTCGGTCCTTCCAGGCTGCCCATGCGGCCGTGCAGCCGGTGTGTTCATTAGGACATTGATCTGGGGGCTCCAGCAAAGAAATCCCGGTAGCAGAGCAGGGGATTCTTCACCTGCCTCTCGCAAGAAGGTCAGGCTGGCTTGGCGCGGGCGCCCTCTCGCCTGTGCGCCCCTCTCCTGCTCCCCCATGCTGCTGCCTTCCTCCGGGCGCAGGTCGGCCCCCAGAGGGACGTCTGCAGGAAGGGGGCCCTGGGGGCGCTGCCTGGTGGAGGGAGACCCTGCGCTGTGATGCAGCCTCCGCAGGCCTCAGCCGCCCCCATGGGGAGCTCCGAGACTGGGGTGGCCCTTCGAGGTGTCCCAAGCAAGGAGGGGGCTGGGCCTCTGTGTCCCCAGATGGACCAGGGCGGGCGTGGCTCCAGGCTGAGCAGCTGTCTTCACTGAGGGTGTTTCCGGTCAGGGCTGAGAGCGGAGGGTGGTCTCCCCACAGAGGGGGAGCGTGTCGGGCCGGCGAGCACGCAGTCACTGGTGCTCGGTGTGTACCCAGCTGGCTCCCCACAGGCTGCGCTCCAGCCAGAAGGAAGGGGCAAGGAAGGGAGGGCACGCCCTGGCCTTCAAGGACACGGTTCAGAAGCTGCACACAGAGCCCCCGGCCAGAACGTGGTCACGTGACTGGGTCTCCCCGCTGGGCAGTGCAGTGTTGACCAGCAGCCATGTGCCCATCAGAAGCCAGAGGTCTCCTACCACAGGAGACGGCAGCTCCCAGGACCCACGTGCCCGCCGCAGCCCAGGCGCTCAGTCCATCACTAAGCCAGCAATGAAGGGTGAACGGGCCAGCTGCCTACTTTATGTAGGGAAGGAAGGGTCTTCTCGCGGTCCAGGGGGGCTCAGAGGGACCACATATGTTCGTTTTCTGCGCTGCATGATCGTCTCAAACATAGCAGCTGGGGGGAACACCCCAGGACTGTCTCCCAGTGTCTGAGGGTCAGGAGTCCAGGCTGTGCTGGGCCCCTGCTCAGGGTCTCACGGGCTGCACTCACGGTGTCGGCTGGGCTGCGTGCTTATCCGGAGGCTTGACTGGGAAGGCTCTGCGTCCGAGCTCACTCTGGGTGTTGACAGGATTTACGTCCTCATGGCTGAAGGACAGAGGGCGTCACTCTGTCACTTGGTGGAGCCGCGCTTGGGCCCTCTCCGTGGCATTTCACAGCGTGACTCTCCTTCTGTCTCACTCCACCTGCTAAGACAGAGTCTTGTATAATAAAGCGTAATCATGGGAACGACATCCCATATTATCATAATTAGAGGCAAGTCACAGGTCCTGCCCATACTTGAGGGGAGGGAGCCACCCTAGGATGTGTCTGAAAACACATTCAAGGGGCCTGTGTTCCAGACCCGGTTCTGCTACTGCTGTGTGACCTCAGGCAAGCCACTCACCTTCTCTGGGCCTCAGTGTCCTCACCTGGACCACAAAGCAGTAGAGGCCAGTGGTCATTAGCTTCAACATTGAAATAGATGCACCTTTTTTTTATATTCAAAGAACATACTTAGCAGTTCCGTTTTTCATGTTAATCACAAGAATGCTCCCAACTGTGAGTTCAGGAGCTCACAGTGACTGAGAACTCGCCATGGGTAGAGTGTTTCCACTCATGTCTGTAATCCTCTCAGCAGCTCTGCAGGGAGGATTGCTGTCCTCACTCTATAGACCAGGAAACCTGGCTTGGGGAGGCCAGGGGCGGGGGGTGCTGCCCCAGACACCTAACTAGTGAATGGGCGCCCGGCCAGGCAGGTCCGACGTCACAGCACCTGCCCTCCCCGCTGCCACCGTCTCTCTTATTGGCAGCTGGTCTCTAATGGAATTTACCTTTCAGCAGGAGGGGTGGGAAGGGGAAGGCTGCCTCCCTTGACCTTGATAAAGTGTTTGGGAAAACCTTGCCCCTCCCTCCTGCCCCCTCCCCACTCCCACCTTGCTACTTTCATCAGAGCTCAGAGGCAGGACGGTTTGACTTTCCGGTGGCCACGTTGGCCCTTGAGTGTGCTGACCATCATCGTAAATCTTTATGACATCTTGTCTCGAGGAGAACAGTGATCCAACTAAGGCACAGTCATCACCAGTGGAACCGATTGTCACTGGAACCTGCTGGTGTGTTTGCCCGCCAAGGCTGTCCTGGCTTTGACTGGGATTTCTATCCCAACTGATGGGCCTCAGGGGCTCTGGGTGAGGAAGGGTGGCCCTCGGTCTGTCCATCACTCACATCATGGCACCCCGGGGAGGGCCCTGGCCCCA